>NC_044575.1:17463844-22463844 GCF_901933205.1 Camarhynchus parvulus | reverse complement strand
GTTGCCTCCCCCCACTCCCACCACAAAACCTACTTTCTAGAGATGAAAAATAGACAGAGGTGTTTATAGATTTTGTCAGGCATGATCAGCACTGCCAGCCAGCCAAATACATTAAATTAATTTGTCTAATTATAAGAAGACAGCTGCAGATCTTAAGCACTTTGGATGAGTTTCAGCAATCTATTCAGGAATCTGTGTCCAAGAGAAATAGGACACGAAAGAGAACTTACACGCTGTGTGACAATGACAAATACTTTCTTATTTAATAATTTAGGCAAAAAGATTCTGTTACTGAGAATCTCAGCACCTGCCTTTCTTTCTGGTTGGTCCTAGAAACCTGTCTAGCAAAAGTCATCTACAAAATACGTCTGAGCACTGTCAGGCAGCTGACCTTCATGACTGAACATCTGGTGTTGCTGCTATCTTCTTAACATTTGGAAATCCCCAATGAGCTACTAGAGCTTTTCTTAGCTGTGTGACAGTAGGAAACACTCCAGAGACTGCATCAGATTTAAGTCTCTTTCAAGACATAACTGGAAGTTTTGGTTAAACCACAAAGTCTTGCATCATCATCATCATCATCAGTACATTACCTAAAAGATTTTAGGTATTTCCTTCCAGTTTGAAAGCCAGCAATTATGCCTGTGTTCATTGAGAAGCTTCCCTATGAAGACTCTGATTTTGTAGTCTGTTCTCATGACAAACTCTGAATTCAATGATGCTGAAGGCACCAGACAAATTCCAATGCTTTTCTCTATAGTGGAAGGGAGCAGAAAAAGTGTGGCACAAAAGCAAGTATTTAAACTCTGTTTAAAAGGATTTGCATTAGCTAACCATCACATGTAGTGCTTAAATAGAAAAAAAATATTTTTGAAATTGGTCCTAGAGTGCAACAGAAGGTAAACTTAATAAATAACTATTTCATTAAATTAATTTTAATCCTTGCCACTAAAAGTTTCCTCTATTTAATTCCCCATTAACTAAATGAAGATGCAGGAAAGGCAAAATAAAAGGATTTTTCCTACCAGCAGTAGGAAGTATTTCAGATTTTAATCCATTTTATGAGCTAAGTTGTGGCAAAAATACTGAGTAATGTGATTCTACATATAAAAATAGATAATGCATGGAATAAAGTTATACTGAGCAATTGTTTTAATTTAGGACCACAAGTGCTAAAGTCCATAGTGCTAAAACTGTTTATGTGGAGTCCCTAGGAAATTAAATGTGATTGACCTCTACAGTTTTATTTCATGATTTTAGAGGTTTTTAAAATGAACTTGTGACATACTTTAAAAACTTTAGCTAGATAGTTATCAAAATTACTCTAAGTTTATCACAGTTTTTGACCTATCAGTACATCTACTCAATAGGTTTTTGAGTGTAAATTTCTTTAGATGCAATGAGATAATTTAATGCAGTATATGTAAAGACCCTCATATGCACAGTATCAATTCTAAAGGCTAGTTTAAGTCTTATGGATAGATTTGCCAGTGTTCCAAAGAAGCCAGTCGTGATAGGTTTATTTTTGCAACTGCACATAAAACACATGACACACAAAGTCTAGTTAGTTACTCAGTTACAAAGAGTAATTAAAAGCAAGAAAGAGGCACATTTGGATGTATGAGCTGCTCCTACGTTCTTGCTTCTTCTAGCAATGATACATAACTCAGAAGAATGGACTTGTGACTGCAGCTTCCTGGAGAGGTAAAAAGTACTGACTGTACCTACTAGGGCAGAAGATCTATAAGGATTGGTGGAAACTGGACTAAGTTGTTTATGTGTTGACATGTCCTTCACAACTCTGAGTAATGGCATCCATTACAGGGGAAGGCTATTACCTTTACAAGAAGGGCAATTACTGTACTACTCAAGATGTAACAATGCCTCTATTTCAGTCAGTTGAGTGCCTAAGTAATCGTAACAATTATATACAATTGTGAATAACACTAAAATAGTCTAAAATATGTGCTCATTCTTACAGATGTTGGGTTACTGCATTACTATGTTAAATGGTTATGAGCTAGAGGGATAAAAAATACTTTCATCAGATGCATATTTCTGTGTATTTGTTTCACTTTAATGCAAACAAAATTACAACAAATTGTTGGAATTGTGTTTAAAAATGTGTAACCCTTCTAACCTGTTGACTAAGGAAGTGCTGTGAATTTCCAGCATCCTGTATGTCCCTTTTCTATAGCTTAGATGTTTCGTGTCCAGTAACAATTAATAGTTTGGGGCTCTTTCTGATAAAGGTATCTAGAATGTTTTGCTCTGCCTTGCTTGGCTAAGTCTCTGAACAGACAGTGATTATGAAAATTTATATCTTTCCATCTATTTCATTCACTACCTGACCAGTCTCTGAAAGTCTCTTTCTGCATCCACATCATAGGCAGTTTCAAGAACTCCTTACCTGTAAGGATGTCTGTCAGCAGGCGGAAGAGGCAGATGTAGGAATTCCTCTGTCTCCTGCAGCTGAGACAAATGTGACTTTGCACAGTGTTTGGCAGCTGTGTAGAGCTCCATGTCACTGTGTTGATCTGCCAACCACATGACCTGCAGACAGTTTCTAACCTGCACCGTACGGGCCAGAAAACGGGAGCACTCTTCAAAAAGGGCAGTCAGCTGGTACATGTCTGCCACTTCATAGGTTTCCTGCAACTCCTCTGCCCTCAGCTTTACAGTTCCATGGTAAATATAGTCCACAAGGAGCTGAAAGACACTCTCACTAACATCCTGCAGCTCTATCACCCGGTTGTGGGCCTCCTTTAGGTTGGAAGTGAACATAGAACGAAAAAAGCAGCTCTGAGCTGAGAGGACCAAACGGTGCAGCTGGAATTCTTTGCCTTCCACTGATATTGTAACATCAGCAAAGAGCTCATCCTCCAAGCACAGTTTCATAATACCCTGGGCCACACGGCCCGAGTGGGAGCGGTCAGTGAAGGTGTAGTTCACAAAGTAGTTTTCTTCTGCAGAGGAGCCTCCAGTCTCTTCTGACGAGTCCATGGTGCTGCACAAATCAGACCTCCAGCAATCTGTAAAATCACAATAATTATACGGCTTTCTCTCACCACTAACAAGATTATGCAGTACTTCAGGGTACAGGGAAAAATCAAACATATTGGTAAGAGTCCAGCATATTTTAGACTTAACATAAATAGACTTAACACAAATAGCCAGAAACTTGTGCATGAGCTTCAGAATCTCAAACAGCAAATGAGATGTCATAATTAAAATTATAATATATACCAAACTTCCAGTACAGTGAACATCACATCCCAGCAGGGCTGGGAGACATGCATATCTTTTCACCACTCATTTCACTGACACAAAGAAATGCAGCAAGTTATTCAAGTGGAAAGTCCAGCAACTGCCCTAGGAAACTTGCAAAGCCAAAAAAAGCAGCAGCAGCAGCATAGCTGGACTAGATGTGAAAAGGATTACAGCATCATAATAAAAAAGAGCACAGACAGCAGTTCATATCATCAGGAGGTGTTAATTACTGTCAAAACCCAATGATGAATCTGTATCAAGATGCCCTTGTTTTTACCAAAAAGATGCACAAATATGTTGGCCTGACATAACCACCAGTCCTTCAAGCTAACCAAATGAGATAACTGATTATTGTGCTGTTTGTTAATGTGCCAGTCAACTTCAGCATGCAAAACAACATTTTAGATGTTATTAGAGACTGCTTCCCACATGGAAAGGGGATCAAAATTTTAAAGAAAACACCTCTTAGCAGGTACCATGGATCTTTGCAGTGCAGATCCAGGTAGTCTGTGGGTCAGAAAAGCTTCTGAAACACAGAAGGACTACTACAGCAAGGAGCTCTTTTTTACCATGGCTCTTGACAGCATTAAGAACATTTGCCTACCTGCATTCACCTTAGACTTATTTTTACAACTGAACTACCAGCCATGATGTCTAATATCAGAATTTTCTTCAATTAATAATGAACATTATTTCAAGAACAATGTTTCACAAAGATGTGATTTTTTTTCTACAGCAGATTCATAGCTACTCTTCCATGGTTTATCTTGTCAAGCATGCATTTTCTTACAATTACTCTGCTTTATCAGGAGGCCTCCAAAGTTCTTTGCTCAAATTCTGTTCATGGAAAGTAGTGTCTACATCCCTAACTGGCTGGACAAGTCCATCTCATCTCTGGTGATAGCCTGCCTTAATTATACTCTAATCTCAATTTTACAGTAGCTCTGGTCTGTCTGAAAAATACCTATACATTAGTCTATAAGAGACAGAGGAACTGCAGTCAGCAGAGAACACATCAGTACTATTTTTCCAGTTTTTCGACGTATGAGCCTGTCCTGCAAATTGGCTTCCACTTTGGTTAAAGCTCTTTATCCATACAGTCTTTATCCATAGGAACTTCAGCCCAGAATGCAGAAGAGACCACACAGAGCACAGGATATGGACAGATGAACTACTCGGCCCCTTGGCATGGCAGAACCAGCTGCCCACACTGCCCTGCACAACTCACAGAGGACTGATGCCAAGTCATGAAAGAAATGCCAAGAAGCAGCTAAAGACTACACAAATCTCACGTCTTCCTTGTAGACACCCAGACAAAGCTCCCCTTTGCACCCACAGTGTCTTGGCTATAAAGAAAGAGGCATGCAGGACAGTTCACTGTCCCATAAAGCCAAATCGTATGCTCCAAGCATTCCACAGGCCTAGCTGTCAGTGACAGTGGTTTAACCAACACCTAATACACCTCCTTCACAGAATCACGGAAGCACTTAAGTTGGAAAAATCCTCTGAGACCATCGATGCCAACCTATGGTTGAACACCACCACATCACCTAGACCATGGCGCTGAGTGCCACATCCAGTCTGAAACATCTCCAGGGACAGCAACACCACCACCAACTCCCTGGGCAGTCCATTCCAGTCTCTAATGATCCTTCCTGTGAAGAAATTCTTCCTAATGTCCAGTCTAAACCTCGCCTGCAGCTTAAGCCCCTGCTCTCTACCTGTCGCTGATTGCCTGGGAGAAGAGGCCAACCCCCAGCTGGCTACACCCTCTTTTCAGGCAGTTGGAGAGGGTGATAAGGTCAACATTAAACCTCCTTTTCTCCAGGCTAAACTAACACAGCTCCCTCAGCCGCTTCTCATAAGACCTGTGTTGCAGCTTCCTTCTTTCCTTGCTCCTGACAGAGTCGCGGATGCCACCGCGGCGCCCGGGATCGGGGAACCCCTAAGGACAACTGACAGCGACCCCGCAGTCCGGGGCGAGGAGAAGGCAGGAAGGGAGGCTGACCCTCGGAGAAACGCAGTCTCGCAGCAGGGCCGCGCTGACGCTGTGCAAGGCTCAGCGCTGGCTCAGCCCGGGGGCTGCCGGGGTCCGCCGCCCTCCGTGCCCGCACCTCCCGGTGCTCGCTGCTCCGTCCCCGGCCCGGCGGCCGCGCCGCTCCCCCGGCCGCGCCGCGCGGCACCCACCTGCGGCGCCTCCCTTCATGCCGCCGCCCCGGGCTGCCCCAGCGGCTGCTCCCGGCCCTCACCCTGCGCCAGGCGCCGCCGGGCACTCGCCGATTCCGCCCACCGACCCGGAGCCGTCCCCGGGAAGCTCTTCGCGCGCTTCCGCCCCCGGGGAAGCGCGCCGGTGGTGGCGCTTTCCGCTTCCGCCCCGTGCCCTTGCCCGTCCGTGTCCCGGCGGGATGTGGGCGGCGGCGGCGTGGGGCCTGGCGCGGCCGCGCTGCGAGGTGAGGCTCGGGCGCTGTGCCGGGGCTGTGCCGGGGCAGTACCGGGGGCGCGGGCCGGGCCGGGCCGGGCGGTTGGCGGCAGTCGATGAGACGTGTCCGTTTCTCTCCGCAGCTGGCGCGGCACCGGCGGCGGCACGGGCCCGGCTGGCGGGGAGCTCCGCCGCGGACACTCGCCGTAAGTGCGGGGCCGGTTTAGGGGCGCGGGGCGGACGGGGCCCGAGGCGTGCGGTTGTGCCGCTGCCGGCCGGCGGGAGGGCACCGAACCGGCCCACGGACGTTCCTGGGCGGTGGAACCGCTTTAGTGAGCCTGTCGGGAAAGGGTTGGTGCGGTCACCCGAAAACCCCGATTGCGCAGAAAAGCGGCTGTGTTGGTTACGGTGCTTGCTGAGGGTTCCCGTGCTTGCTCTGGGTTCCTGTCTGCATCCTCTCTCAGATTCAGGGCCAAGCCTGCTTTTTCTGTGCAAAGCTGTGCCTGGGAAACAGCATCCTAGCCCCTCATCTCCCTGACCCTTAAGGGCTTTTGTTGTAACAGTGAAAAAACCCACCCCAACAACGTGAGTTCCAAGAGTGTTTTGATTACGAGGGGCTTGCTTAGATGTTGACACATCCAGCAAGCCCAGAAGACAAGGCCCTTTATAGACCCAGGTTGAATGACATGAGTTGTTCCTAAGTTCAGATTGTTCTGTCATCCCTGCTGCCCTCTTTTTCATCTGGCTATTTACTTTTCCATCATGTTGAACAATTTATGCTGCTCTTCAGAGTTGACAAAATTTTAGCACTGACATAAATTCCCTTCATTATCAAAGTGTCTAGTTTCACTTTCTGTGTAACACAAGTATGTTGCTATAGCGTAGTTTCTGACAAACAGCTAGACTGGTTAAAGGGAGTTACTACTCTTCTTTTTCTAGCTTTTTGTATTCCTTGTCATAATCTTGGAAACTTTATTTTTCTACTTAGCTACTGTCAGACCAAAAAATGAAGTAGAGCAGAAGCAGCTGTGTGCTTTTGGGGAGTATGTGGCTGAGATTCTGCCCAAGTATATCCAGCAAGTACAGGTAGGTGCTTTTCAAGAAATTGTCCTTGGGGCGGGACAGGATCCAGTGAACACCTTTTTTGTTACCTGTTCAGAGAAGTTGTTTTGGGGAAGAAAAATGGTCAGAATTCCATGAGAAGTACTGCTGGTTTTAAGCCCCTTGATCTGATACCGTTGTGTGTCTGCTGTGTCTCTTTGTTTGAGTGTTCTGCTGAAATCAGCATCACGTTCGGTCCTGTTGGTGTTTGTATTCATGCACTGTTCTGTTTTCATCAGGTGACCTGTTTCAATGAGCTGGAACTTCTGATCCATCCAGATGGGATCATTCCTGTCCTGACCTTCCTTCGTGATCACACCAATGCCCAGTTCAAATCCTTGGCAGACCTGACTGCCGTTGATGTCCCGTCTCGGCAGTACCGCTTTGAGGTAGGAACTGCTCACAGCTGCAGTATTTAGAGGGCTTCACAAGTGCTCATGGCTGGGGGTGCTGTTGCAGTTCTGACCACTTTCTTTGGTTTCTGGCAATGAGAAAAAAGTTTCAAGCGTTGTAGATAGAATTCTTTAAGTCAAAGGCCTCCAGTTGCTGAAGAAGTGGAATATTTTTTTAATTCAATATTTTTCTTTCAAAAATCAAGGTAGTAGGTTCATAGGAATAATAGAAATATAGACCCTAATTTATTCATCTTTTCTAGTCACTAAGGCAGTATCAAACAAGGCTTTAAAATTCCTTATAAATTTTTGGGATCTTCTTTTCAGTCTGCTCGTAGTATGTCATAAACAGCTTTTGTACTAGACTTCATCACCATAGATGTTGGAAATGTTCCCTGGCATCCAACTGACTTGCTGAAAATTAAGTGTATTTTTTCTTAGCTTTCTCCCACTGATAGTAATTGCAAGAGTGATTGATGGGCATTTTCTTTGAGACAGACCATTCATTGTCAAGTGTTTCCATCTCTCCAGTAGTCTCTCTTTTTAGTATCTGTCTTTACTTCTTTGTCATCAGTCATGATGTCTAAGTCTCTCATAGCTTTTGTCACACTTCTAAGGACCAAAGTGATAAGCTGTTGGAACCTCAGTTGTAGGAGTGTCTTTTAGTGGCCAGTTCTGAAGTGCTGAACACGATCCTGCTGATAAAGAATATTTGAAATAGTCGTTGTGTGGCTTTGCTTAGGCAGTGGTGTACTGCAAGGACATCCATAAATGCTGCCTGTTCTCTGCTTCAGATTGTGTACAACCTCTTGTCGCTGCGGTTCAACAGCCGGATCCGTGTGAAGACGTACACCGATGAGCTGACACCTGTCGACTCAGCAGTGCCTGTGCACAAGGCAGCAAACTGGTATGAAAGAGAGGTGAGTGCTGGTGTGCTTGGGAACAGTGTCTTTGTGGAGAGAGGCTGTATTTTCCCAATTTAAGTGATTCCCCAAGGCCCTCAGGAAGAAAGAGGAGAGGAAGAGAAGTGTTTCCCTGGCTGTATTTTCAGAGTAGGAGATAAAATGGTGTTTGATTTACTTTTGAATGAATTCCTGCATCAGTTTTGCTGGCACTGTACAAAGCCAAGCATGTAACTGAAATTTTATGGACATAACACATGCAGGTTTTTGGGTTTTTTTCAAATAGAATTCAACTAACTTGTCTTCCTTTCATTTAGGTTTGGGACATGTATGGTGTTTTCTTTGCCAACCACCCTGATCTAAGGCGAATCCTCACAGATTATGGGTTTGAGGGCCATCCATTCCGGAAGGACTTCCCACTCTCTGGTTATGTGGAGGTAGGAGATACAGTCATGTCTAAAGTTACCAGGTCTCTCCAATGCTCTTTTCTGAGTTCCAGTATAAAGATGTGACTGCTTTACAATCACTTATCTGTATTCCAGAGGAGTTGTATAAATCTGCATAGAAATTTGAATTATCACACAGAATATCATCCATAATAAGGCAGCCTAAGGCTGGAGAAATGGAACAAATGTTATGTGCTGTATACCAAAGATACTTGCCAGGCAGAGGAAGTGTTTCTGCTTTCAGCATGTTTTCTGGAAGGTTAAAGTTTCCACTGCAAAACTGAGATGTCTAGAAGGATAAAGGACTGAACCATTCTTGATTCAATTAGAACTTCACTTTGTTGTGTGTTTGTAGGCCCAGATTATAAAGCTCTGATTAAACTGACTCTTGCTGTTTACCATTTACCTCTGTATGCCAACCACAGGTGAAATGGGAGCGTTTGGTATCTGTCTAGTTTCAAATTATTGCCCTGTAGAAGCAGGTGTATTTGGCGCAGTGTTAAGACTAAGTTGAGTCTCAGAAGGAAACAGTGAAGTTCTGCAAAAAAAGAGGCTCTTTTAAGAAATGTAGAAATAACAAAATCCTGCAAGCAAGGATAAGGCAGCATCTCCTCAGCTAGAGTTCAGAGATCTGGACTGGCACAGTAAGGATAAAGCAAGCCAGTCAGAAGTGTCTGGTACTCAGCTGGTATTCCATCCTGATTGTCTTCTTTTTCTCCCCTTGTTCTGAGTGTTATGCAAAAAATTAGAACAACTAGAACCACACAAATGCCATATTATAAAGATTCATGAGTGTGGTCCTCAGCCATGCAGGCCCAGGATGGGCCATCGTATTTCAGTGACTCAGGAAGAATTCCTTTGTCAAATGACATATTAAATGTGCTATTGTGTGGAACTTCATGTGGACTGTTAGAGTGGGTGCTCCTAATTCTGGGTGCTTAGTCATGACACCTGAGGGGCATGGCAGCAAAGCAAAGAGGAGGGTTTTCTTGGACACTCCAGAGATCTCAGTAGCATCTAGAGAGCTCTTGTTAAGTAATGAGGAGAACTAAAGCTGTGGCAGAGGCCTGTGGGCCTGTGGTTTTCCCATGGGTAAGTAGAGTTGTCTGCACAGAGGGTGGTCTGGGTCATTACTGGCTCACTGTGCACAGCAGACATGCTGAAGGAGCAGGGCACAGATGACTGGCCTGTGTCCTTTGTGCTGTTCCAGGTGAGGTATGATGATGAAGTCAAACGGGTGGTGGCAGAGCCTGTGGAGCTAGCTCAGGAATTTCGCAAGTTTGATCTGAATAGCCCGTGGGAGGCATTTCCTGCCTATCGTCCAGCTCCAGAACCCCTGAAAATAGAAGCAGGAGCCAAGAAAGAAGATGCGAAATAGCAGCAGAAGGAAGCAGATGTGCAGCACCATGCTTTCTGTTCCAATATAGTATTTATAATAATAAAAATTGATATGAGATGCTTGCCTGTTGTGATCTTGTGAATAATGTTTTCAAACTAGATGAAAAGCACAAAGCCCTGGAATGCTGATTTACAGTCCTTATGATCCAACTGGTAAATGTTTAGCTGGCGCTTTGAATTGTAAAACAGGGGATTTGTCTTTTTGGTTTGCAAATTGAACAGAGTGCAGGCATTGCCTGTGACCTGGTGTTTCCTGAGCACTACTACTGCCAGCAGTCCCTGCAGGTAAGCAGGTAAAAATCAGAACTTGAGCACTCCCTAGAGACTGCACTGAAGCAGCTGTGGATTTTGGGCAATAGGACAGCAGTTTCTTAGCTCCAGGATGAGTTTTGGGAAGATGGTAATAATATGGCAAAAAGGCAAAGCCTGTAAATGCTACTAATACAGTTCCTGTCAGGACAACACAAGTGTATGTGCGTCCAGACCAAAACAGTGACAGAAATCTCTATTGTTTCCATGGGAATTAAGTCAGTGCCTTTTTTCCCAACAGAAGGAACTGCAGGTAACTTCTGATGTGACACCTCTACCTCAGTCTGGTTTTTTCTTCACAATCAAGCAGTCTTTATTTTCTCCAGCATCTTCAGAGTGTGTTTTCTTTTTCCTGCAGCCAAAAATATACCCCTCCCTTGTTTCATAGACAAGAGTCTGTGTCTGTCTGTCAGTATTCCAGTTATTTTGAGCTCTATGATACAATAGCATTACCACTTTCTTTGCTCTTGGGGAAAATATGGTTTTTTCCCAAAAAAGCTGGAAGAATGGTGTAGTTCTAGTCCACCCACCACCTGTTCAAATGGGATTACATTACAGCAGTCATCAATTAATAATGTCCCTTGTCCTTGGTCCAGAAAATGCATAATGCTGGTCTGCACTAGAAAGCTGACAGACTTCATTAGGATCTGAAAACTGTTGTATAAGAGATTTTATTAAATAATTCACACATAGTTTGTAGAGATTCCCTGAATTGATACTTAAGCTTTTAAATTGTAAAAGTACTAACTAAAATAGGGTTTTGGGGGAGGTTAGGGTATGAGATGTAGGAAGGGATACAACAATAGTAAATTCAATTAAGAAAAAACCCTACTTGCTGTGACTAGAATGAGATCTCTTTTCAAGAATAAAGACTGAACTGTATTCTAAGAATTGGGCTTCGTATTTTTTCCTGCACCGGCCTTGTAAGCATGGGCTGGTTAATTTTTTTTTAATTTATTTTTAAAATTTTGTTTCAGCTGCTGTGGCTAGCAGTGTTTGGGATGTGACTCAACAGTGTTCTCTGGTTAAAATAAATACCATTTGCCTCTCACCTTAAAAGTTACAGCTCTACATGGGAAGGAGAAGTGAACACAGATCAGCAGAAGTTTGGGGTTTTATACAATTCTAACCTCTCTTTTGGATCTGTCTTCAATTGAGCAGATTGAATAGGAAATGAACTTTAAGTTCTTCCTACGAGATATTCCACAGTTGGTTGTTTGCAGTGGCTCTCACATGCTGATGCCTATTGTGCAAGACAAAATTTCCTGGTGCCACTTCTATCACCATGAAAATTCTTTATAAATCACATTTCCTCTCTGTGTTCTCCTTTATCTCAGGTTGCTTGAGACACCACACCAAGACTTAGGGTCTATATATTATAATCATATGTATTTCCCAGTACGATAAGTCAGACTGATAGTAGCAGGAACACTAGGAAATTTGCCTTTTAAAATTAATGTTTGTGCAGAGGGAGAACTTGATTGACATCAAGAAATGTCAGACATGATGCCTGTCAAGTTAGAAAATATGCAAGATTTGCTCAAGAATGTGTGTACTGGAAAAATAACCAGCCCTATGGGATCAGGCATTGGCTCCAGCAGGTCTTCAATATGTGGAATAGTTGCAAGTGGACCTGAATCTCTTCTCATTAGTGAAGCCTGGGAGATCAGGAAGGCTGCATCACCTAGGCTCATTATCCCAGGGCACAAGAGGTTACACAGCCTCACAGAATACTTGTGCACTCTGCTTTCTCCACTGCTCCTGAGCTCCAGAGGCCATTTTGCTCACGGAGCCTGCTCACTCTGGGATCCTTGCGGCTGGTGGACACTTGCTTTGTGCTGGACAAGGGTGTGGTCAACTTGGCCAAGAACAAAGCTGTCTTCCAAATCCTCTGTCCCTGCCTGTTGCGTATTGCCAGCTTCAGCGGGATTTGTTTGCCTGGGTTGGATTCCCTAATGCAGGAGGATGTGGGATGAGATGTAAGTCAGATGTAGCTGAGATGTAAGTCAGATGTAGCTGACTTATAGACACACCATACAGAAGAGAGATTTTCTGGTACTGAAGGGACAGATAGACTTTAGATGATCACTCACAGTCACCGTGTTGAGCTTCTACAGCTGAGGAGGTTTTGCTGGTGTTTTCCAGAACTCTGGCATTTTTCCCTACAGCCAAGCAAGCAGACTGTCCTCCCTGAGGATGTGGCTACTGACAGTGTCAGGGTGTCCACCTACCTCATGTACTGTAGGTGCAATGGGATGGAGCCCTCCCTGTCACTTTTATGCAGCTCATTGATCCTTCAAGCAGTAGATGCTGCTCACAAACTGAAACCAAAGGACAAGGAAAGCATCCTTGTAAGGACTGGCAGCACCATACCTGGAAAATACCAGTATTACAGAGGTCCTGTCTGGTTACAGTCAGTGCTTTACTCCTGCTTCCCTCAAGGTTTTCTTCTTCCACTCCAGTAACTCAAACATCACCCTTTCTGTGAGCCACATATGTCCTTCTTCCTTCCCTTCTTTCTTCAATCTTCTTCCTTCCCTGAGCATCTGCCAGACAGCCCTAGGCTGGGGAGCAATCTCCCCAAGTTCTGGGTGAGATGGTGGAAGCAAGTGATGTCTTCAATTCTATAAGCAGAACTTCCCTTTTGTGAATGTGCTATCTCCCTGAAGTCCTACTTCAAAGAAACTTCCCTCCTAAAGAGGCTCTTCTGGCGCCACACCTTGTGCCCCAATCAGCATCCAACCAGTTCTTGCAGTTTTTGACCCCTCTTCTCTTGTTCTTATTTCCCATGTTCCTGCTTCAGGGGGTCATGGTGAAAAAGAAGAAACCAATCAAATTGACCCTGCATAAACCTGGCTTGTGACGTTTTGAAACTGCTCCAACAACAGACGGTATGGCCAGGGGAGTGCAGAGTGGCAGGACTGTGCTCAGCTGTGAGTAACTGGCAAGGACAAAATCCTTCAGGAGGAGCAGGTGCACTGCCTAACATTGCAGTCGTACATGCAGGGACTGTGTGCAGCTGTCAGAAACTCAGCCTTGCTCCTGTGCAAGTATTGCTGCTGTACAAACAGCTAAGGAATATGTTTATCACTCTGAAATTGTCTTTCTTCTACAAAATTCCCCTAGCTCAAGGCAGCATCCACACTGATGCTTGTCCCTCATCTGCCACTGTGTCAGTCACCCAAGCACAGCCCCCAAGCCTCCTCTCTCTCCCTCCCACCAACATGGCTGTCCTCCTCCAGGCACTTCAGCTGCAAGCTGTTCCTAGGAAATTCTCCAGTTGACAAAATCGTGTACAGCTCCCACAGATGTTGGCCAAAATCCTGTTGGGCAATCCTCTCCATGTCATGTGCTGCAAGTTAAAGGGCGGCTGTTTCATGGCCTGCAAAACACAGGGGTTTTTCCATAGTGGCTTCTAGACAGTCATGTGTACCCTGTGGCCTAAAAGGTACTCTGGCACAAAGCAGAAAGCACATCAATCTCACTGCACAGATGGGCCATAAGTGTCTGCCTCTTGGATAGCTTGTGATGCAGTTTAATAAAAGAAGAAATGAATGCAAGTGAAGAGTAAACAGCAGAAAATGATGAAAAACTAAAGCAGTGCAGTGTGACCTGAAGATACCTAAGCCTATGACAGAAAACACAGTCTTTGAATCCAAACTGAGGGGAAGAAAGGCTCTGGATATTATGGGCACCTCTGTGGCTCTTCCATTATGTGCAGGAGGCAGTACCAAGCAGGACATCATCCCAGCCCTTAGCACACTATCTGGTGACAGTATGGCCTGACTGATGTCCTGTAACTTGCTGAGCAAGAAATGCACTTCAGCTTTACCTTCTCTCTTTTCTAGGCAGACTTCTTTCTCCCTTTAACCTGATAGAGATGGTATTAGTCCTCATTTATAAATATCACTGCATATTTGTATAACCCTGGCTTTACATTCTGTGCCATACAGAGTAGAAATACAGAACAGTTTCACTGGGGACTTGGCACTAATAAATACGTTAAGATGCGTAGAGAACAGATACCTGCTGTAAAATGAATCAAATGAAGTTTTGTCTATGTAATTTAGAACATCTAAGGCAGACTGTGCTCACTGTAACCCAGAAGTCCACTCACAGAGGAGGATGATGGGGTGCTAAAGCCTGAACCACTTTGATACTTGGTGTTTGTTAGGTCACTGTACTGAGTTCTCCCTCTGGGGGGTTTGATACAGAACTGAACCAGTGACATTTCTTCTGCCTGTTTGTATGTTTTGGCTGCTACTGCCCTTCCATGAATCCGCAGTCTGCTAGCTTTATCTGTTTGTAACATTCCAGGATTGTTTTCAGATTTTTGAACCCAGGAAAAAGGAAAACTGAAATGTGACAGAGGCACTGTGTAGAGATGGAAGGGACTGGGAGGAAAACACATGTAGTGGAATTTCTTGCAACTAACAGCTTCCTATAATCATTGCAGTGGAAAGTCAATCTTTGAAAAGGAAGCTTAAACAATTCTGCCAAAAACATCACAACAAAGTTTTCCAAGTTTCCAAAATATGACGGAAAATATCCTTCGGGGTCAACAAGTTGAACTGCAAGCCCTTCCCAGGGCTGTGACCAGAAACACAGAAAGATGGGTCCATTCCAAGAGAGGCTGCTGGGATCCGAAGCAGCACGGGAAGACGCCCCAGGCGAACTGCTGTGGCTTGGGGCGCGGCACTGTCGCAGAGCGGGTGGCAGCTGCTCGGCAGTGCTGTCATGGCCCAGGCACAGCTCAGCTCCTGGCTGCTCCTGTGCGTGTTTGCTGCATCCCAGAGGCTGACAGGTAGGGAGCACATCTGTTAGTGACACGGCTCCTTGGCTTGCAAACCTTTGTGCAATGCCATTTGTGTGATGCTTTGCGGCTCTTCAAATGTGGCCCGAGGCTTCAGGCAGCTGCACTGGCACGGGATAGAGCTGGAGTCCAGCTGGGGGGGTTGGCTGGTGGGAGCACTGCTACCTTCTTGCAGGTTGAAGATCTGCTGCTGTGTTTGGAGGCAAGGGGAAGATTTTCTTGGATCTCCACTGAAAAAATAATCTCCTGCAATACTGTTTGTGGGTTTTTTATATGCTTTTTGGGAAACAAAACCCCACCCAACCCTGTTGAGTGATAAAATAACTAAGGATTCTCCCTTCCCCAGAGGATACTTATGTTATGCTTTGTTAAATTTTTCTCTACTCAAAAATACTTATGCGGCAGTTACTTCTAAAGGCAGTTTGGCACCTATTCAACAAAAGCACTGACTTTGCAGCCAGTCAGGCATCTCTCAGGAGAGGGATCTGTGAGCCGAGAGCATCGGTTACTGCAGATAGTACCACCAAAGAAATTTTCAGATGATATAATGCTTTCACCTGAGCTAAAAGCCTTGCTGGTACATCTGTGGAGGAGTAGGAAAAAGAAGCTACATCCCAGCTCACATTCCAAAGCCACAGCTGGCTTGGATCACAGAGCCTGCAGCTGTGCAGAGAAAGAAACCTCTGCAGCCTGCTGGCTGGCAGTGCACTTCTCCAGGCAGCTCATGCATCTCCCTGAAAAAGTCTAATCAAAAATGAAGATTTGGAAGGGTCTTTTGATAGCAGATATCACACATGTATAGTCTTAAATAATTTTTTCTATTTTTTATATGCACCTGCTGACTTTAACTCTGGAGTATTCAATGTAAATTCTCACTCTTTTTTTAAATATATATATGAAAAAGCCTTCATCCATTTAAAAATAAAGAAACCCCATAAATATATTAGAGAGCTTACTATTTTATATGAGCTTTTCCATTTCATGTTTCTTAACCTGAAGGATGAGTCTGTAAGAAGTAGAAGAGGGTCTTGGCTACCGCATGACGCTGATAACACAGAGGAGGGAGGAGATGCAGCCTCTCTCTCACAGTCCTTGACCAAGACTGCTTGTGTCTCTTTTTTCATACACACACACACACAAAAGAAATAAAATAAATGCACACACTGTAAGTATTAGGAAATGAAAATCAAACAATTCTTAGGATTAATGTGACTTTCATATTCAAAAACTGCCATTCCTCTGGCCTCATATCCATTCTTCCCAGATTACATGATGTCATGCGTCCCAGCAAGTAATTAGCTGGACATCAAATCAGCCATAATGTATCTGACAAGGTTTCTTTTATCCTCATACTCTTCCAGCAGCAGAAGCTTAGGGAAGAAGTAGAAAACCAGGATAAGCATCAGTTTATGTTTCTAGCAGCAGCTTGAGGAGCCTGCCAGCACCCTCCTTTCATTGGGCAGCATTTACTTTCTCCAGCAAAAACTGCTAACCAGCCAAACCCATCGGCTCAAACCCCATCCATTCTCGGTGTGAGAGGCATCCTTGCTGCCTGTCAAAGAAGTGGCTTTGCTGCTGTATGCTTTAGCTCTGCTGGCAGCACTAAGGACCGTGATATCCAAAACCTTGCCTCAACCACTGCTGCTTCTCTTAAAAAGCTTGTTTTGCTTATCAAAATCCCGTGGTCAGCATCTGTCATATTTGGCAAGCTGAGTGGTAGCTCAGGAATGTTGAAGACGTTATTGACAATCAAATGGCAAAAACAGTAAACAGGAAGGTCTTGTGCTACCAGGCTCTGTCTGATGTCTTCCAGATGAACATCTTCGCAGCGGCACCAACAGAGCCCGTCGTGGCCCAGAGGACGCTGGCATCATGCTAGAGGTCTCCTGAGCACTGGGGGCCCTGGGCCGAGGCACTGTTCGTGCCCATGCTCCCACCTGCCTGCACGTAAAAACTCACCCGTTCTGTTTGTTCTCATCCCTGACGGGTTTCAGGAGAAAGCCTCGGCGATGCCTAATGGCATTTGTGCTCCCTCCCACTGCGGGGTGCAGCCCCAGGCGGCCGCGCCCCAGCCGTGGCCCTCACGGGGTGCCCGCGGAGGCGCAAGGGCCATCCCCGCTGGCTTTGGTGATGGCCCCGCAGGCGGCCAGGCCCCCGCCCGAGGCGGTCGCACCGGGGACCTGCTGCAGGCGGGACTGCGGGGGGTAGCAGGGCGGGAGGCAAGAGCTGCACTGGTCCCACGGGGAAACGAGGTGTGGGGCTGCTCAGGAACGGGGCGTGGGGCTGGCAGAGAGGGACATGGAGTGGGACCAGGCCGGCCGTGAGCAAGCGGCCGCCTCTGGGCCCGCCCGAGGTTTGTTTGGCAGCGCTGCGGCAAAGCGCGTCCGGGAGTGATGGAGTTGTGCTGGGCTTTCCGTGACAGCGCTGCTCCTCTCTTCCAGATGCTCTGGGGAAGGCTGGATATTCAGGCCAACGGGACAATCCGCCTGCGGGATGAAGAGCTGGCCTCCCTACGCCCGGCACGGCGCTTCCTGCAGATTTTAGAGGAGGAAGTTCCCAAAACACCGGCAGAGATTGAGCAGCATCTGAGATACTATTCACTGACTGACACTCCCTTGCCTCCGACAGAGTTTGACCGTCTCCTTTTCACCAGTGTTTACAGTGCCTATCAGGTTCGCTCCGTGCAGGGTCTGGATAAAACCCCCTGGATTGGCTTTTTCTCTCAGCTGGTTGATGAAATCTTTCGTGACCTGTGCAAGGGGCTCTGCCCTGCAAATACCACTCTCCTCCAGGCTTCCTGGCCTTGGAAGGAGAAGCCTTCACATTTAGCATCCCTGAAACATTTCTATCGCTCTAACCTGGCCAGGACCAAGAGAGATACCTAATGAGGGAACCCTCTGTAGGAAAGGGCACACCTGGCTTCAGCTGCCTCCTTGGTTATTTTCAATGCTTTCCACAGTGTGGTGGACTTTGAATAAATATGCCATACCTTTTTATCCTGCTTTCTGCACTGTGCTGGTAACCCTCTCAGGATTTATGCACAAGCTTTTATTTTTAAATTTAAAAAGGATGAAACTGTAAAGAGCATTTCTCCTTTTTCTGATTTTTTGCTAAGTGGGCTGTGCTGAAGGGGGCAGTGCTATTTAGATGTCATATCTATCTTGATCACTGATGCTTAGGAGAGATGGCATGGAAGTATTTTTCCAGGAGAGTATGCTGGTTCAGCATTATCTTCATTTCAGATAATTCAGTTCACTCTCCTTATATTCTCCCTGTGGTTTCAGACAAATATAAGGTCTTCTCTCCAGTAGCAGCTAAGCAGGTTTTGTTGTGTTTCATTATATAGGTCACATATTTAATCTCATTTTTCTCTTCATGTGCCATCATGCTTTATGTGTCAACAGCAATTTCCCATCTCATGTATTCATTTTTCTTTAAAAAGCAACCTGAAATTGTATGTATTCCATGAAGCTTTCTAGTATTTGCATATCATATTTACACACACACAGAGCTTTTTTTCAGTTATCATTTTGAAATACACTTCCTGAAATCTCATTTAAATTCTGAAGGATCCTGACCTAGTTGTTTCTTCAGCAGATTTTGCCTCTCTTCTATAAAGTTTTTTTTTTGTACAGCCATGGCATTTTTCAAGCCAAACATAATAAATGCATAGTCTCTATCCTCAAAATCAGAAATGTAATTATTTTACAGAAAGACATCATTAACATTTGTCTGTCTTAAACACTGCAGTGTGAAATTAAATAAATGTAATTATCTCCTCAGGAGAGTTTTGATTTTGGTTCTTGTTTCTATCAGATTTCCTGCTACCACTATGGTACATCAGTTTTGAACATTCGCTGCATGTGCTTAGACAATGGGATCCATAATTCTCTTTCTATCAATACAATTTTTCCATGTTTGACAGAAGAAGCATGTGCAACCTTCAAAGTGGGAACTGCAGCTTCTGACCTAGTTAATCTTATTCCAAGCCATTGTAGCCCCACAGATGGAGAAGAGAAATAGTAAGGCAGAAACAAGAAGCCTGGAAGCAAGATGCTACAGACAATGGTTTTAGAGGTCAGTTTAGAGTTATGACAGAAGGAGATATATTTAAAGCAGGTTGTTTGTTGCTGGATTTTTGTTTTGTGTGTTTGTTTAATTTTGGTTTGTGCTTTGCAGTTCTTTTTGTTTGTTTCTTTGTTCGTTTTTCACCCCAAAGGATACAGGAATTAAAATTAGAATTTTATTTGAAGTAAAACTTCTTGTCTCACCTAATGTTCTATTATTCTTATGCTAGTTTTTTAAAATAATTCCAATCTTTACCCTTCACCCTTTTGCCAAATATGCCCCCAGTCTTTAATGTCTAGGATATGTGTGGAGTGACAGAGGCAGAGAGTGGCTGCACTCAAGCCAATTTTGAGCAGAGTATCATCAAAAAGCTGAGCTGAGATGGCACTAATGCATGAAA
The DNA here is from genome assembly GCF_901933205.1 of Camarhynchus parvulus. Taxonomy (NCBI): domain Eukaryota; kingdom Metazoa; phylum Chordata; class Aves; order Passeriformes; family Thraupidae; genus Camarhynchus; species Camarhynchus parvulus. The sequence continues at coordinate 22,444,326 of NC_044575.1, read as the reverse complement.
ATATTGTCTTGCTGGAGAGTGTACAGCCTGAGCCATACCGATATATGGAAAAAGGCTGAGTGGGTTGGCTTGTGACTCAGATGCCAACACACCGCTTTGAACTCAGGATTTTGTTAGGAGCAGTTTTAGAGCATTGCTGCCTGTTGAACGGATTATAAAGTACACTGAAGTGATGTCATGAAGCTTTGTACATGCTTAAGATGATGCACTTTTCCAGTTTATGTGTTTTTGGGATACAAGCGAGGGTTTAGCTCAACTGAAACAGCACCAGTGGTGCTACGATGAAGCCTCCTGTGCTCCCACTATCTCCTCAGCAGATCCCGCCGGGCACCCGCCCCTCTGTTTGTCGGACTGTAGGAACACAGCAGCTTCTACAGCCACAGCAGCCTCTCCACAGGGAAAACGCTCGGTGGAACTCGGCACATACGAAACCACTGGAACATGGATGCTGAAAACCTCACCCGCGGTTCCTCTCCCCCTGCAGGAGGCTATTGGTGCAGCACGTGGTGGGCTAGCAGCACCCCTGTGTTCAAGGGACTCATTCCTGGGGAAGGTATCGCCCCTGCGGTCAGAAGTGCCACCGCTGGCGTGGTACCACTCACACGTGGTGTTATGAGCCTGCTCCTGATGCAAATCTTTACAGATTTAAAAACACATTTCTTATTATTCTTACTTACCTTGCTTCTGGGCTTTCAGAGCATGGTCCGTTCACAGATTTGAGCCCTTATCTTTCACTACAAGAAGCCTGCAATTTTGTTTGTTTGTTTCTAAATGTATTCTTTACATTAAATGGAAGCTGAGATTGTCAATCACAACTTCTTGACTTCATTTACATCAGATAAAGAAAAGCACAAACCACTGTGAAACTTGCAATAAAATCATAAGAGGTACCAACCCTTCACGCACACAAATGATTAGAGAGTGTACACAGACTGGCTCAGTAACACATCAGCTCACACAATTACCATGTGTCTCTCTCACCTGAGCTCAGTACTGGCTGGTACCTCAGCCAGTGACAAGCACACAAGTCTCACAAAGTAGCAAAAATTCCAAACTGAGAACATTCTCATATTTTGTATTTTTATTACATTCATTTTCATTACATTTATTCCCTCCCTGGATAAACAAGGAAAGCCACCACACTCTTTGCTCTCTGGATGCTGGAGATCTGCAGTAACATGACTGCAGTAGTTCTCTGATCCTCAGCATCTCAGTACAGTGCCCCCCCTGCCCCAAAACTACCTCATGCTTTATGTTAAATCAAACACCAACACGGGACACAGCTACAGCCTGAAAGGCCTCTCTACAGATGAATGGCACACACAGCAGTGGCCCTGCAGACAGGGCACAAGCGTGCAGCGTAACGAAAGCACTGGACACATGACAGCATGCTCAAAATAGAGGATGATATTCAGAGAAGCTATACCCAAGTTCATGGCACCTTAGCTCTTCTTATTCTCCTTTCACATCTGCATTTAGTTGTTTGACCCTTGAGGTGAGCTGGCACCTGGCAGCCACTTTGGCTGAGCCTCTGAATAGATGAGGAAGCCTGTGAAGGTGATGTACTTGCCGTGGTTGCTGTAGGCACCATAGCCATCATGCTGATGGCTGTAGAGCCAAACGGTGTCCCCGTATTGCAGAGGCAGCATGATGCTCTGGCTCTGCATCTCCCGCCGCTTGGAGTGGTTGTCATCATAGATCATGGCCTGCACCTCATTGTGGTTCTTCATCAGCTTCACTGACATAGTCTTAAAGGGCATTTTGCCAATGGTGAAGGAGAAATAGTATGCACCAGGTATACGGCACGTGAAGATGCCAGTGGAGGAATTGAAATCTTTTCCAATATTCACGAACTCTGTATCAAATGTGATTGGCTCGTGCTGGGTTTGCTTCTCATCTGTCCCCAGGAGACTTTGTGAGCGTGCAACAGAAAATGCAGAGCGAGGGTCTTGTACCCTCTTTGGCTGGTCAGACAACACGCGTCGCTGCAAAGCTTCATTCTGCTCTCTGGGAAGTTGCTGAATTGTGTGAGGGTGTGGCCCGAGCTCTTGAGAGTCAAGAGCATTCTGGAAGAAGGCAGAAGTGTCTGGATAGATCAGGTAGCCATTGAAAGTTGTATAGGGCCCCACATTGCTGTAAAGAGCGTACTTGGGATCTCCGTGTAAACGCAGCCACACTGTGTCCCCGTAGTCAAGCTGCAGCATGGCACTCTGGCTGGCCACCTTGCGTTCCTTGCGGTGATGTTCGTCATACACAATCACCTGCACCTCATTCTTGTTTCTCATCAGCATGACAGACAAGTTTTTCTTTGGGTATTTCCCAACGGTGAAGGAGAAGTAGTAGGCTCCCGGGATCCGGCAGCGGAACAATCCAGTCTTGGGATCAAAATCGTTGCCAATATTCACATACACTTTGTCAAAGGTAATCACCATCTCAGAGCTTCCTTCCATGCTGCTGGTTCTGGCCACAGAGAAAGCAGAGCGAAATTCAGTACTGGTGTCTGCTGGGAAGCCATCTGTAGGAAGAAAAATCATGCAGCAAAGGAGGCCAAAGATGATTGGAATGTTCAGTGTCATCATTGTATCTGAAAGAAAAAAGAAGCATATTTTAGCAGGAATAGCATTAATTTACAGCTCACAAATGAGCTGAAATCCAGACCTGAATATTGCTAAATAAACATGAAGATCCATGTCCAAATATTGAGAAATTTCCAGTGTGTTCTCTGAGCAGTGTATGGGACCACACCATAGTTCAGATCCCAGCACCACTTTTATATTTTCCTAGTGAGAGCTGGACCTTTTTTAACCTGTTCTTGTGGAAAGAAAAAGCATCTTCTCCTTTGAAAGCCTGACTATCCTACAGCTTGACTGCAAAACACCATGTTGCTCACACTGCAGAGGGATCTCAGAGCCTGATGGGGATTTGCCAGAGCTCCCTTTTGTTGTGCCTTTTTTTATTCATAAGACCAATGATGAAACAAAGCCCTACACAAACCCTGTATTATACAATGGAGACACAGCTGGAGGGCAGGGAGAAGAGGACATATGCTCTAGAGATTCCCATGCAGATGCCATTGCCTCGCAGTGCAGTAGTAGTTTCACAGGATGTGGAAGCTGGAAGCCAAGTAAACTGTTAGATCCCATTATTCCAACATGAATCTGTGAAAAGTATAAAGAAATATGAAGAAGAAGGAATGTTTAGGGAAGGAAGACAATGGAGAAAATTGCTCAAGTAATAAAAAAAAGAAGCAAAACAAAATGGTAAGTAAAAGGAAAGACTCCTAAAGTGTACAATGTCTGAGAGAGAACTGAAATACCAAAAATGGGGAAACAACTCCCTAAATGGATAACGGACTAGAGACATAAAAACTTCTTTGACCCCTAAAAACGTTAGGAGCTAATAGGATTTTCTGCTATTTTTTTTTTTTTTTTGGACTGAGGCCAAAAATTATCTATTAGTGCTTTCAGGCTGGAAACAAAACTGCCAGTCATTCTAGTGAGAAGCTTCTCTTTCTGTCACCTCTCGGTGCTTATTAAAATATCATTCAGGCTAGGAGGCAACTGCCTGGTTTGCAGTCTGCTCCATCTGTCACACCAAAACTGGTGCCTTGCCAGCCTGCAAACAATGAATTCACAGACCAGCAGAACAGAAGCAAAACATGCAACTCATTGTGGGGGGAGGGCTGAAGACAAATTCTGCATTAAAAAGGATAAAGGCGTAAATATTTGAATCATCTGAGATGGCCTAGTAATAGAAGTAAAGCATACAGAATGCACATAGACTGTGAAGTGACAATGGGATCCTACTTTGGCAAGATGTGATACCTAGAATCACTCACCAGAAGGAATTCAGCTTGAGCCCTGCTCTCTCACACTTGAGAATAAAACTGAAATCTGAGGTGCAGCTTTAATACATAAGAACCCAAGAATAAATTAGATTCTCAATTACATGAAAATGGCGCACTAGCAAAGGCTAAAAGAAATATCTGTCCATGTTCCAATTTTACCTTAGATCACTTCTCTCACATCTGTAGCAGGGCTCTCAGCCTAAGCAGGCTTGTAAGTTTGTCAGTGAAGGGCTGAGCAAGGAGAGTTTGCTGTTCAGTGGAGCAAGGACGGGCTGCTGATCAGTGAAAACAGTGAGCAAGGGTAACTGAGTGATAACACTGAGCAAGGATAACTCTGCTGTTCTTAGTGCTGAAGAATGCTGAGACCAGCTTGACCAAACTCTCACCTTCACCACAAGGACATGCAAGACTGAGGCTCCCTGAGCGAGGCTGGGAGCAGCAAGAATGTGCAGGTCCTGATTTGGAAGTTGAAGAGAAGAAACTAAAAAGCTGCCAACACATTTTCCAGCAGAAAGCATATTTTGCTGAGTAAGCCTGAGAACACATAATCTAAAAAATGCCTGTTTTGAATGCACATTAAGATTAATCACTTTATACTATAAAAGGTCAGTGTCACTTTTGCACAGCAAAGATTTCTAGCATACCTCCCTAAGGTGTGTGAAGATCCTTCCCTTCAGTGGGGACACTCCTCAAGGTTATTCCTTGAGGCTGAACAACACAGATTTTCCCAGTTGTTGGTGTGGGTAAGTAACATCAATCTCTGCTTAACAATTTTTCTGCTACCTTGAATATAATTGCTTTATTAGAATTGCTTCAAAAACAGTGCACTAAATCAGTAGTAATAGCAATCCATACTGTGCAGGAAATGATTCTGATTAAGTTTTTCCCCCCTAATCATTATTGTAATAAATTAAAATAAATAATTAATTTTATTTATATAAATATATCTCATTTGCCATCCTTAATTCTGCAGGATGAAGTTGTATAAAAGCTCAACTAAACCTGTGTAACTCTTTAGATATAAACCATCGACTAAGTCTGGGGCTAAGATTGTGTCCAGCTGTGGCTTGGCTCCTCTCTCAGAAAGAATTTAGGAAGGGAGTCCTTTCTGTACCTTGTGGCTTCTGTTTGTGAAGGGAGGGCTTCTCTAATAAACTTTGTCTGAAGCTCCCATTCTGCCTGTGACATCTCAGAATTTTCCTCCATGCCCCTGAATTCAGAATGCTTTTCCTGACCTAGCCTGCTCCTTCAGGCCTCCATGGGCTGCAATGAAGGTTTCTGAGGGAGCTGAGTGATGTCAATTTGAGGCCACTCTCTATCACCTTTGAAAGGTGATGGGAGATCAGAGAAGGTCCCTGGTGACTAGAGATAGGCAAATGTGACACCCATCTTCAGAAAGGACAAGTGATGCTACCTGCAAAACACAGGGTGGTCAACCAGTTAGCCCCTCACTTTGGTCCCTGGGAAAATCATGGAATGTTCTTCTTAGAACACATTTCTAGCCAAAGGACATGCAATTTAGCCCACGTTATTCAATTGAGCATAGACTAATCAAACTGATTGTGTCTTGTGGGAAGAGATCGGTGGATGTCACCTGCATTTTAGCAAGGCTTTTGTTTCAGTCTCCCAGAGCATTCCTACATCCAAATTTTGATGTTACATAAGTGGACTACTAGAAAAGTGAAGAACTGACTGGATTATCAGGCTTGAGAACTAGTGTTTAATGTTTAATTTCAGATGTCCTCTTCAATATTATTTATCAATGTCCTGAGAAGCAGAGAGAATGCCCACTGATCAGTCAGCAGATAACACCAAAACAGATGGTTGACCAATATACTTGGAGGCACAGCTGCTGTTCAGAGGGACCCAGACAGGCTGGTGGGATGGACTGAAAAGAAATTCAGTGACGATAAATGCAAAATACTGTACCTGAATGGAGTAACCTGTGTGTTGGTACAGACTGATGACTGACTGGTTGGAAGTCTGTCTGAAAAGGATCTGAAAAGGGTCTAGGCTTCAGGAGAACAGTAATTTGTACTGAGATAGTGCTGTGCCCTGCAGGTATTGAAGGCTTACAGCACTCTGGGGTGCAGAACAGAACACAGCCAGGAACCACAGACTGTGATTATTCCTCTTCAGTTGGCACTTGAGTGATTCCAGAAGAGGGCAGCCAAGATGGCTGAGGTCTGAAGCACCTGCCCAACAAGAAGAGGCTGATTGAACTGGGCTTATTTAGCATGGAAAAGAGAAAACTTTGGGGGGATCTAGTAGCAGCCTTTCACTGCCTTTAGTGGCTCCAGACAGTACGAGGTACTGCACTGATGAGCATGGTGGAAGAATAACACACAATGGTTATAAAATCCAAAGGGGAAGACTCAGACCAGATACAAGCAAATTAATTCGATGATGAGACAACTAAGAATGTAACAGTTTGCCCAAAGAGATTGCAAGATCTCCATCCTTGGAAGTTTACAAACAAGACTGGATGAAGTTGATAGCAACCCAGTCTGCACTCAGTGTTGGCCCTGCTTTCAGTAGGAACTTGGACTAGAGACTTCCTAAGTCATGGTTCCTGATTCTGTAACTGAATCCCTAAGCTACTACTTCTTGCATTTAAAATTCACTCCCTAATAACTATAGCCATGGCACTTAGATAGAATTAACCAGCTAACAGCAGGTCTAACACACAGATTATTTTCCCTCCAGCAAATTGAAGCATATTCAATGAAACAATTAATCCATACCTAAGTGTCACACATCTGCTTCCATGCTGTCTTTATTTTAGCTTACTTTGTAGTTTCTCTGTTCCTCAGGGCAATGACTGTCTTTCTTCCCATGTCTGTACAGCATTTGGCTGCCATTTAAACAATACTAGTAGACCCTAATATCCCACCAAGAACTAAATCCCAAAGTGTCACACTCGTGAGCCCAGCTGCTGGTTCAGCAGTATTATTTTTGCAGAGTGCCACATCTAGCATGGCAGGCTCATTCCAGCTTCCAGCTTAGAAAACCAAGCCCTAGAGGCAAACTTTTAAGGACTATTATATGCTCCAGATTCATACACATTCATTGTTATTCCAGTGATCACCATGGTGTGGCTGCACAGAGAACCAGTATGACTGTGACATGGCTGTGTGCTCTTGAGACAACAAATGACAGGAAAGGATATGGCATTTGCATTTTTAGCAACAAGCCTGCTTCTCTGAAATGCTGCCTGGGCTCCAGATTTTGTTCAGCATATCCAGGAGTCAGGGGGGATACTGAAAGCACATCACTGCTGGCCAAAAAAGCACAGAAAGACAAAACAGACCAAGTTTAACAAAGTATGTAGTGAATCTGACCTTATGAACCTTCAAATGACCACTATCCTTGTTTCTGTTTGAAAGTTAATTTCTCTGTAATAAGGTCACTTATTAAACATTGGATCACTCAGTACAGTTGCAAAGACCCTCTGCTGCTGCTGCCCCTTATTTATCAGCTCTTTCCAAAAGCAAGTCATTTAAATAAAGCAGTTAATTATGCTGTGCTTCCATTAGCAAGTTGTTTCCTTGACAGCTCCCACTCACCACTTTCAGCACTATTTAGGTTCTTTTAAAAATAATGTGGAAAGTATCTAATAACTGCCTCTCAAACTAAACCAGTCTAAGAATAATTTGCCAATCATTAGGAAGACACATCCAGCTGAAGGGGTTCTATAAACAGAGGCAACTCGTGACAGCTTTTGGACTTGAGTATTCTCATAGTAATTCTGAAAGACCAAGCTGCCAAAATGCCCTCTTCCTCTCCCAAAAATTGTTTATGGTGCCCAAGTCTCTTTTACTGGTATAGTTTTCTTCTGGCAGGGAAGAGATAGCACCAGGGATGTGAAGCTGGCCGTGGACACTGTGGCATCAGCCCTGAGTTCTTGCTATGATCGAAGTTTTAAAACGGAAGTGTGAGGCAAAAGACCCTGGCTAGAGATGGAAAATGGGTCTTCAGCATGTGGCAGCAGTGTTATTCTCATTACATTTCTACACAAATCAGGGCCCTTTGTCCCCTACCCTGCCATTCCTTATTGTCCCAACACCCCAGAAGCATGGAAGAAGCTAAGCAGACCCAAGTGATAAGCTAGGTAGGCTACTGCTTTTACTTTAGGCAGAACCAGCAGGGACAGCAGCCCACAGAGAGTAAGTCAAGAAACTAATTTTGGAATAGGAGGCAAAAACATATGATGCAGCTAAACAATTCTCAAAGACACTGGCATTAAATTAGTGACCTGAAAAGAAGGGGCTAAAGTGGTACTGACTCACATAGTAGAACAAGAGCTGCAAAACTTTCTTGAAAAGAAAGTCAGAATTCACCATTTGCATGACCCAGGAAATTTTAATAGCTTTGAGTTTGCTGGAGGTGATTTTTCTGTCCTGGAACAGAATCAATGCACCAGTGAAAAGACAATTAGTTTTACTCTTCTACTGAGACACGTGGATCTACAAAAGGACATTCAACAATAGAAAGGTCACCCCATTTCTACACTTGCAGGACAGACCTACTTCTGAAATCCACAAGGGTTTTCTTTTTATACCAAAATATTAATTATCCAGGTTCCCTAGTCTTACCTTATGCAAGAGTCCTTTAACTTCAGTGGGAGTTTTGCCAGGAATATCACTGAAGAATGAGATATGAAACAAAATTGAAGCAGTACAATTGGATCAGCTGTTACTAAAAGGTTTTTTAAATCCTGTAAGCTGCAAGAGCAAAGCCCTGTTCTCCCTAGCTCTCACCCTAATATTTAAGGACAGCTGCAAATGTTTCAATTATTTGAATCAGTGAAAGCCTGTGTAATGAACATCTTTCTTGGACTATAGTTAGTGAGATTTCTTTTCCAAAGATACCACATACTGTCTGTTCCACTCATCCAATACAGATTAAGAGTATCAGATAATGATGCAAATGCATCAGTTCTTCCACCATCAAAGAGAAGATAATTGTAGCACATCCTCAAAAGCAAAATCTGTGTAAGAGTACATGAGTAACAAAATCAGTGATTCACATAAAGCTCTGGCCTTTCTTGGCTTTTGATGAATGTGTTTGTTGGTTTTTTTTAACTCTGGCACAACCCTGGGAGGTAAAACATTGTCTGATGCATTCAGGATGCCTTTTAGAAACCATATGTCACGCCTTGAATGACAGACACGTATGGCATTAATATAGAAAGTGCTTAATTTTGAATGCCTCCCTGAGTCAAGGGAGAGTCCTTTAATATAATAAAGCAGCTTCTGTGTACTCAAAAATCTGTGGAGAGGCAAAAATTATTTTCAAGTGCCTCAACTCCAGTCATACTGGAAAAGGAAATGGAGAGACTTTTTGGGCAGAAGCCAATACTGTTACTCTGCATTTCAGAATATGATGAAACCTGCTATTTCAACTGAAGTCCTAACAACTCTGGTTAAGCTAAAATGATATTATGTGAAATGATGTAAATTCACTCACCAAAATGAAAACATGATAGTTCTGACATTAAGATTTTTCTTCTTTAACATAATTTATGAAAATCTGTCATATACATTTGAAGTACCAGGGTGATACACTGCATCTGCCTTTTTTGCTACGATTACATTTTAAAATATATTAATTTAGACAAAATGGTGTTTTAGTAGAGAAGATGGCTGAATAAATCCTAGGGGGGAGCAAGGAGTTATTCCAGCAAACTAATGCTTTAAGATGTAATAATTTTTTACACCCTTTTCTAAATGAACATATTACACAAGTCCAACTCTCCACCACAAACACACTACTCAAGAAAACAGGACTAAAACTTCAAAGCAAAGAAATGTGCTCTAACACTGCCAGAAGTGGAAGAACAGAAAACACTGCTAGAACATTTGAGTTTAAACCGTAATTCATAAAATGTGTTGAACACTGTAAAGTTGTTTTCACATGCGGTTAAAGCAGCAGTTGATAAGCAATCATTGAAATTACACCAGCAATAAACAGTGAAAAAAACTGGCCATTGATGGGAAGGAGTTCAGTGACAAACAGCTCCTGTGAAAGCAGAGGCCAGAGGAGACTGGAAACCACATCTTGAGAAAATCAGAAGTCTGCTGCTGTGCAGTGTTTATTTAACACTGCTACCTTTAGACATAAAACACTGAGACCATTTCAACAGTTGGAATTTTCACATGGATCCCACTACAGTTACAGTAATGCCAAAGTTAAACCATCTATTTTCTCGGCCCCAAACATAATTTCCTTTTTTAACCTGGTTTATGTGTGCATTTCTTTTTCTTGGTGTGCACAAGAGATGCTGAGACTGTGGAATAAGGTGATATTGGAGCATTTCATCTCTCCAAGCAGGAATCATACTGCTGCACCAGGAGGCAGATCACACTGGCATAAAGGATTAACAAAGAGTCTGGCCTGGAATACCAGGAGGTATTTTGATAGGCAAAAGAAAGTATCTGACACTTTGGCAGTGAATACCATCAAGATCTCAGTTAAGAGAGTGAGAGAGGAAGGCCCCAAAGGCAGACTGCACACTGCAATCAAGTTCTAGAGAGAGGGGACTCAGAGGACTTGGAGGATGGAGAAGAGGGCAATTTCCTTGTTCCAGGTGGCTAGACTAGAAGCCATGTAGCAGGAGGACTTTCCCACAAAAGTGCTGGGTGTTTTTGCCTGTGAAGGTAAAACCATAAGAAGCAAAAGGACACTGCCAGAAATTGTACCAGCGACAGACCTACTGGGGTGACAGACACTTTATGAGAAAGAATGCTGAGTACAAGCAATTCAGGCTATTCCAATGTGAAATTAATCTCTAAAAATGAACAAGAATGTATCACAGGGGTTTTATTTTAAACTTCTCACCTGGCTTAAGATACTTAAAATGAATATGGTGGATGTGGATATTAAAGATGTTTGCCTGAGTCCAGAGGAGGGCTACAAAGATAACCAGAGAGTTGGAGCAACTCTTCTACGAAGATTGGCTGAGAGAGTTGGATTTGTTCAGTTTAGAGAAGGCCTCAGGGTGACCTTACAGCAGCCTTTCAGTACCTAAAAGGCTACAAGAAAGCAGAAGACAGACTTGCCACAAGGGCATGTAGTGATAGGACAAGGGGGAATGGCTTTAAACTGAAAGAGGGTAGGTTTAGATTAGATATTTAGAAAAAGATCTTTCCTGTGAGGGTTGTTAAGCACTGGAACAGGATGCCCAGAGAGGCTGTGGATGTCTCATCCCTGGAAGTGTTCTAGGCCAGGCTGGATGGGCCTTGGAGCAACCTGGTCTAGTGGAAGGTGTCCCTGCCCATGATTGGGGGGTTGGGGGGTTGGAACTAAATGATCTCTAAGGTCCCTTCCAACCCAAACCATTACATGACTCTATGAAATAAAATGGTTTTATTTCATCATCTGACAGAACTGGAATGAACAAGCAAGACCCAGTTAGTAGCACAGCAGTGCTAAAAGAGAAGATGAGGAGGATGGTAATGACTACACAAATGAAAGACTCTTAAGAGGCAATGAGGAAGAAAACTTAGAAGTGTTTACCAAATACTTTTCTAGGTTGGAGACAAAAACTGGGAACCTAAGTAAAATGCAGATGGGTTCAGCATCCCAGACTACTGCTCTAATTTTTCTCTTTTAGTAAGAGTTTCTTCAAGAAAAAGAGAAATAATTTTCCCCAATAACGTAAGAAGCATGGGGACTTTAAAGGGTTCATACAGAAAGAAAAACTTTTTGGACAGCCCCACTGATCATGAGCTGATTAAGGCTTTCCGGAAGTGGCAGGATAGTTCAAATCCTTAGGAACATTAAAAAAAAAAACAACTCTGCTTTAAACTCAATTGGGTAAACTGAGGTATGAGTGACAAAGTGGAAACACTAGGTAGGCAGAATGACACTGGAATCAGTACTCTGGAATCAACTCGAATTCTAAACCCTTTATTCTTTCTGCTTTATTGTTACACATCATAGCTCTTTCTAGCAGTTTTTCTACACTACTTCCTTCCAGTGAAGTAAGGTTTAGTTCTCAGGAAAATCTCCACTCCCTCTGCTAACAAATGAAAGTCCAGCAACAGTTCAGAGAACATCAGTAGGTGTTTTAGTATACATAAATACACCTACAGGATAGGCAGATATTTGACTTTTTTTGAACCACACTTTCCTCTATGGACCTAAGCAACAGTTTGCTTCTGTGCAGCTGAATTAATATTTTTATCCTCCACTCATGCTCACCAGAAGAGGAGGTTCCTGGGCTGTTCTCAGAGTTAATGCTGTATTTGTCCATTTTCTTTAAATCCTTAGTTGCAACAAATACTTAGAGACATTAAGGAAAAGGTCATCAAGGTCATCATACTCCAGCTAAACACAGGCTGTACAGGCTTTCCTTCCGGTTCCCTGTTGCCTTCCACTTTCATTCACATTCCCAGTCATCCAGCAGCACACTATGGCACCATCAGCTGGGCAAAATCTTGCAGTGATTCTTTCATGTTCTTCTCTCACTTCCTCACTAAGAATGAAAACAACTGTTAATAGTAGGTTTATTGTCCAGGAACTAATATGAACCTGTGGGACCCAAGCCCCACAAAGATGTAGCAAATAGGAAAGCAATTGACATGACAGGAATTTTGTGTTACACCTTCCTGTTGAAGACTGTTGTCCTGGAAATTGTGATGATATTACAAGAGATACTGGAACCTGTAGTGCGCTCTCAAGGCTTACTGATTGTCCTCTCTGTAATGATTTTTTGTCCTCAATTTTCCTTCTGTGAGTTTGTGCTCCTGCACTTTGTATCAGCAAATATATGATTTTAATTTAATTGCAATGCAAGATCCTAATCAAACAAAAACAAGTTTTAGATTTTTCTTTTCTGTTTCTTTTATAGCTGCATAGCCACACCTTCTCTCTCTTTCTCACTTCAGTGGGCAAATAATCATAACTTTTTCCTGGAACTCTGCACCTGCAGAAGTTGTTTTCAAACCCTTCCCCCACTCACTGGAATGTTGTCCTCCAGTCATGTCTCTAACACCTGCGACATCACCCACCTGAGTGAAAGCTAGAGGGAATATGCTGGTTCTTGCTGGTTAATCATCAAACCTCAAGTTAGGATAAACCTATGCAGTCCACCAGTGGTCCCCTATGGGAATTAATGGATAGCTGAGTGCCAGCTGGGATTACATGCCATGACAACAAAAACTATTTTTGTTTCATCATTGAGCCTGAACTCACTGTCTGCTATGAGCTGATTTAGCAGTCCAAAAATTTTCACAAGGTGGGTAAATCTGGTCTCCATCCTGACAATGTGCAGTTAACAGAAAACTGTCAGAAAGGATGAGATTAGTTTTACTTTGCTTGATAAATCAACTTCTAATGCTAGGTTTTATACTGACTACGGTTGCCTGACAGCAGGCTTTGCAAATCTATCTGAAAAAACTCTCAATGTACGGGGGCATTTTCCTACAGGAATGCTGCTTTCTTTGTGAGGTTTTTAGCGTGTCTTGACAGGTAAGTCAGGAAAACATGCTGTCTTTTAACATCTGCCATCACATTCAGCCAAAAACCCACATTCATTTCTTTTCATGCCCTGCTGTTTCATTACTGTAAAGAAACTCAGGGAACACTGAATTGCACTGCAGTGCTGCTCTACACTGTCAACATGCGGCAACATCTCAATTTGGAAATTCACTGAGCTCTAGTTTAGTGAGGAAGGTGATAAAAGGCATTAAGATCCATTTATCTTTCATCTCTGCTCTGGCACTTTCATTTCTGCCCTTCCTCCTACTGGGTCAGGACAGACACCTGAATGAAAACTCTTGTGTGGGGAAAAAGGGGTGTCAGTCATAGTCCACACATGCTAATGTTTTTTCTGGTCCTGTTGTCCAACTCTCCAACTGGATCACAGAATGATTTGGATTCAAGAGAACTCAAAGATCACCTAGTTCCAACCCTCTGCTATGGGGCAGGGACACCTTCCACTAGACCAGAGTCCCATCCAACCTGGCCTTGAGCACTTTCAAGGATGGACATTCACAACCTCTCTGGGCAAACTGTTCCACTGCTTCATCACCCTCACAAGAAATAATTCCTTCCTATTATCCATGATAATCCTGTTGCTTTTGCACCCAGGGAATTGGTAGACAGATCAAAAAACAATAATTGAAAGAATAATTACTGCCTGGGACTACCCCCATTTTTGTCACCAGACAGTTGAGACCCCTTGAGATAGAGATTTCCCCTGGTATGGAACAGAAGGTCTTGATGAACACTGAAATTCTTCAATACATATAGTAACCTATAGTGACAATTAAATGCAGCAAAGTAAATCAGCAGGGTTAGTAATTGTCATGCTTATTAATACTGACACTTCACAACCAGCAAGGTGTAGGTCCCCATTTTCAGTCTTACCTGCCAAATCCCTTGTGACCAGACCTCTCTGAGGAACATCTATAGACAGCTGGAACCTGAGTTCTTTCAATTTTGTGCCCATCTTCCTAGCAATTATTTCTCAGAAGGCTATAACTATTGCAAATGAGACAACCCAAAGCTGTGAATTGACATTTGATATCTTCAGGTAAACCACAGTTTCTGATTCCACTTTTAAAACATTTAGTATATTTTGGTCCATTGATTTAATCAGCTTGTCATCTTTTTCAACAGGGAACTGTGAAGTTCCTCCCCAACACCCTGCATAAGTCAAGTTTTCACTTCACAAGTTTTTGAACCCGGACTTTTCTGTGACAATCTGACACAGAGGTGCTGCCGCCTACAAAACAGAATCGATGTCCCTGGATAGAGGGGCAGAGAGAAGCATTCCTGAACAATGCCCTCAATACACACATACCTTTACAAGGTTTTTCCACTATCTGCTTTGTAGCTTTATATTGCTTCCAGTATTTAAAAAACATCAGTCCCCTCATCATGGCAGCAGAAATGCTTGTGTGACTATTCCAGTAAAACTCTGTCTGCACCGGGGAGCTGCTGGTAAAAGGCTTTGGCATTGCCCTCAAAAAGCACTGCTGGTCACTGCTGTTCACTCATCAGCTCCTCACTCACAGGGAGGGAGCTCTCAGTGCCTGTCAAGTGCTCACAGATTCCAGGCTCATCTCCGTGACCAGCCAGGTTCCTCCCAGGCAAAATTGCCTTTGACAGCTTGAAGTTGATGCCTCTGATTTGGCTCATAGGAAAAGAATTTTGTTAAAATACTGAAATGACACCTGCAGCCATGCATTGGCAGGTTTTACCTGACTTTTAGACTCTAAATTAGTTGGACATAATATAAAGAACATGAAGGCTATGGCTGCTCTGAACCTGGCTATGCAGATGCTTCATTTAAAGCAGGCTTGAATATCATTACTTTGCATTAAATATACAGCTCATACTGAAAGAAGGACCATTTGCAACAGCCTACACAATTTCCTTACAGCCACACTGAGAAATTCCAGTCATGCACCCTAAACCCAAAAATTCATATTCAGTTCATATTTCAAGACAGTGGTTCCTCTATTCAAATTCTTTCAGTCTCCTACCTTCCTTATAGCTACTTCTATCTAACAGCTCTTCTTTTCAAGATAATTATCAACATTTTCCACCAGGAGAAACATTTACCATCTGCAGAACCCCCTCCAGCATGCTCAGTATTTTTCTGCACAGCCTGTCTCAGATTTCCTCACAAGTTTCCTGGAGAATAACCCCTTCACCTCGTTGTATCCTCTTAATAGTAAAAATAGGATTTTTTTTTTTTATAAGCTATATTTGCTTGATCTCCTTCCAGAAGCACCTTGTTCCAAAGCTAAATTACCTTCAGCAGTGGATCACAGCAAGCCTTCTTCTGGATACCCTTTCTGTCTCTCAAATAAAGACTCTTTCATACACTCATCTGAGAAGTAAAGACAGTAAAAGCAAGGATGGGAAGAGGAATGATGAAATAAACTCAGGCAAAGCAGTATAAGCTGATGTCAAGCACTGCTCAGTCCTTGGGTGGAAGGGATGTGAATTCACTTTGAAATATCTGGGGCATCAAGTGACTGGCTTTCTAAGCATATAATGATTTTTCCCAAGGTGTTCCAGCAGTAATGGAAGATGAGGGGAGGGGGAAAATCCATCACAGCTTATATAGTGTCACAGTTTGTGCTCATGTGTCCTAGAGTAAAAAAAAAAATCAGGATTTCTATCAGTTTATGGATAATTCCAGTGTAAGAGAATTTAAATTACAAGAGATTATTATGCTAATATGTTCACTGAGCAACAGCTCCACGAAAACAAGCTACTAAAAAGTGTAGCCTAACTCTTCATTTTCTCCTTGTCTTGTTCATTCAACACAGATTCTTTCCAGCAGTTGCTTTGCAGCCTTTCAGTCCTAGAGAGTAACTGTTTCCACAGAAAAAATTCCCTATTGCCTGCTTGCTATAAAAACACTTCCACTGCTCCCAGTAGTCTTTAGCTTCTCTAAGAGCTTTTCTTTTTGTCTGAGTGAAAAGGTCTAAAAGCCTGAGGAGAGAGAAAAATCCCTCTCCCTTTAGAGGATTAAAATATTATTTGGTTGGACTCAGAATGTGTTCTATTCAGGATCTTATGTGCAGCCCACCACTTCAGCATCCCCAAGTGTTGATCATTGCTCTCTTTTTTCTTTTTACCTGTCTCCTCACAGAGATCCAGGATTTTTCACCATGCACAGGGGACTGTCTGTTCCATTTATATGAAACAATATATGTTAAACCATGAGTACTACAGGACCTAGATTATCTCCCTGGATAAATGCCTAAAAATATAAATCATAGGACTATGATTTACTTTATTCTTATTCTGAATTCCATTATTTATTTCATTTTACCTCTAAAACCTATTTTTGGACTACAGCCTTTCATTCAAGGAATAAAATACTAGAAGAGTTTGTTTTTTCAGTTCAGATAATTTTACTAACTGCTAATCTTGATTAATTTTTCTTCTTCCATAGCATTGTTTTCAGCATTCATAAACTGAATCAAGCATCTGCTCCTGGGAAATCAGAACGTTTCATTCCTTCCCCTTTCTTCTAAAAGGAGATACCTCTTCTAACTGTCTTCTAGAAAGCTCTTACTCTTCTTTCAGGCTCTTTTCAGAAAGAGGTGGTCTGTGGTCTTGGTGCTGTGCTACCCCTGGATATCAGACAAATATCAGAACAGGGCAGGCAGACTTCTTTTATTTTATATACATGAAATGATCATGAAATGATCTACAAATGCTAGAAGCATGGTCTAGAGGAGAACTTAAGACACTGAACAGTCCAAGGTGCTTTCCCATTATAGGATCACTAGCCTTATTTGATTCTTCGCAGATGACTGTCTCACCTGTTCTTAAAATGTCTTCAGAACCTCCCTATATCAAATATCCAACTGTTTTTATTATCCTAGGTCCTAGAAAATTATTCTTGTAGTTTAAAATAATCTTATTTTCTGCTGCTTCTTGCTTTCTGCTCCATCCACCATGAAGAAAAGATCATTTCCTTCTCTATTTTTTATCTGAAGACTGTTATATTTCCCTGTCAAATTTCTGGTCTAAAAATTACAGTTATTTCAAATCATTCTGCAGGTCACATCTTTCTGACCCATGATGAGTCCTACCGCCCTCCTCTGGACTCCCTCTGATTGAATTGCACCTGTCTCAAAGTGCAACAACCAACACTTTGCACGGCCCCCAAGCTGAGGCTTTGGCCTCAGAGCAAAAAGATTGCTTCACGTCTTCCAGACTTCCATGTCTTTTACATATCCTAGCAAGATGTTTGCCTTTATTTGCAACAGCATGACATTGACTCATATTCAGCTTGTGATCTATCATAACATATTCTTTTCTGTGGAGTTGCAACCTAGTAATTTACTTCTGCCTTGTGCTTATTTAGTTGGTAATTTCTGCCTTATTGTAGTATCTTGTATTTATTCCTACTGAATTAAATTCAGGTCTTTTCCTAGAAGGTCTTCCAATTTATTGGAAAAATTTTGAATTCTAGTATTTTCCTCCTGCATATTTCAAGTGTCACAGTTTTATGTCCCTGGAAAACGTGATATACCCACTCCTTATTTACCATCCAGGTCCTCTAAGCAAACACTGTATAAACGCAGATCCAGGTCACCCCAATGCAGCTACTATGTCAGTGTTAGCAGCTTGGCCTCTCTGAAGGACTGGCACATACTAAAAGCATACATATTATGAGCTCTGAATCTTCTGATATTTAAAGAAGATCTGCTGTTCAGATAATCATGTTTACCTAGTTTATAGCCTCCTTTACCTGCTATGTTCTGTGCCTCACCAAAACAAATATTTGCATTAATGTGCTAACCATAGTCAAGAATCTCAGCTTTTACATTAAAAATACCCAAAACCCAAATGAAATCTCATACTCTTGTTCTACAAATAGCCTTTAATATGTAAACTGAAGTCAATTCTGTCAGAACCTGCTGGAATACTGACAAAATAATTGGGAAAGATGTGACCATTTCTCTTCATGGATTTAGGGGTATGATAGAAATGCCCTAATTTATTACATTCACTGTAGTTACAACAGCAGCATACACTTCAAGGGCAGTACTAAGGCAGCTGGTTGATTTCAATGGACTGAACATTTCCTTTGCATCTGCTCTTGACCAGTGACTGCAGGATCTTTTCCTCGGAGCTGAAACACCAGTCATGACAGTCACAAGCAGGCACATTGCAGACAGTGAGCCTTTGTGTACACTGGAATAAAGATGATCTGGTATTCCTCCTGACAACAGAGCCTTAACTCTCTCATCTAGCCCTGACTCTTATTCCAGTAGTCACTACCACACTGCCCCCAAATTCCTTAACCCAATATAGACAGTTTTCTTGGCACCATGGCTGAGACCCCGGCACAGCAGAAAATGCACATGCATGGTGCAAATTAACCAGCTGGAGGGTAAAGAGGGAGAAATAGGGCTTTATAAATTTTCCCTGTTTCCCAGTGGGGCCCTAGTAATCAATTATTAGCCCCTGGAGTAGTCCCTTACTGCTTTCTATGTGATCATCTGATTCTGGCTGTGTTACCTCTGCTGGAAACCTCAGACCTTTGATTACATGCAGCAGGAATTCCTCCTTTGTTCTCTAACCTGTCTGGAGGAAACATGCAACTAAAAAGATGCTTTACAGGGACAAGAACCCAAGGGTAGACTTGGTATTCACAGACCACCAGCAGCACAGCACTTGTGTAGTACTGGCTTACCTCATTTGAACACTACACAAATTTCCTTATCTAGGAGAGGGCCAAAGCAAAAGGTACAGAAAAGCTGAAAGGAAAAATGAAGTCCTGTCTTTACTTCTGCTTGGACTGGATGGCCAATGGGATCCATACTAAATTTCTGAGTGCCAAACAGGAAGTAAGAGGCTTTTAATTTCTACTGGGTGAAAATCAGAGCCAACATTTCAAATATTGAAAGATGAACTATCAAATTGCCATGCCTTAATGTGTCTTCCAAGACAGTACAAAGAACCTCACCCCTATAGATTAGTCAGTACACTGTAATTCAGTGAAACATCATTTTCCTTAACTAGGTACCTTGGAATAGAATGCACGCCTCATACTTTGGTGATTTAAAAAGGTAGCTGCATGGATGAATTCAGGAGTAAAACCCACCAAATCCTTACATCTGACCTCAGATGCTGATAACAAAGCCCTAGACTTCAGCATCTGTAAGACTATAGCAATTTTAAACCCTATTTTTTTCTCTATTCTTTTGCCTGAAAGTCAATGCAGAGATTGACTCCCTCTCTTGGAGGGAGACATTTCTCAGAAAATATTATATTCTCAGGGGTACTCACCTCCTTAGAAATCTACTGTCACTACCAGTATCAGTTCATTTCAATGCTTTCTGCCTATAACTAACCATATGAATGGGTGAAATTCTGGCACAATGACAGTGATCACTCAGAGGCTCACTGCCTGTCCATTTTCTGCTAGCACTGGCCTCTTTTTCTTTTGGTCTTTGTATTACAGGGTGCTCTGCACAGAAGTTTCAAACTATCTTGTCTCTTTACACCTTTGACATATCATTTTTCTCTGTGTGCCTGTGTTCATCTATGTTACTTTACACAAAAGGTTATAGGTTATTTTATACAAGTCTTCCAAGAGCTGGTGATGAACAGGAAGCCTTGCTGCTCTTCTGAAATACACCTTTTATTAAAATGGAGACTATAAAAGCTATCATGCACTACATGACTACAGGTCACAGGATAGTTATCCTGTTTTTTCACAAGTATAGCTGCTGCCATTGTGGGCCCACCCAGCCTTCTGTATTTGGAAAATATGAATAGTTCACAGTTTATGAATGGAGAGCACAGCACAATGGATAGACGATTACACAAGTAAAATATAAATAACAAGAACATTGCAACTAAAACATAAACAACAACAAACAGGATTCCAAGTTTTCACACCAAATCTCAGGTTCCAATGCATTTTATTTCTGCATCTGTTTCTTCACCTACAAAACAGCAAATGTCTGTCTATAACACCAACAAATTTTCAGATGTAAACCAATTCTCTATCAAAGCCATAGGTTCTCCATTAATGGCAATCAAATGCCCTCTGAAGGCATTGCTTCTTTCAGATGGGAAATACAAAAGTCATGTGCAGAGCCATGAACCATTCAGCACTTTGAATTATAGCTCTTTAGAGGGAAACAGAAGGAACGCACAGGGTAATGCTGCTCTATTGGGGATCCTCATTCTTCCTTGACATACCTCCTAGTGCTACAAATTAACCCTTAAAAAAGGCTAGACAAGGGAAACAGCTGCCATACGCCAAGAGCCAAGACAGGATTGCGGCCTCACTGGTGTGTTTCAAACTCTTGTTACACATCGTGTCCCTGGAGAAGAGAAACTGCAGAAGGTTGCAATAGCATCGGAATGAATAATTGAAGCTCGGCTCATTCAGAATGTGCATAAATGGAAGGGTCACAATGCTGCCTTCTAGTCAGCCAGCAGTGCAGAAACTCACCAGTGTCTAATAGAAACATCATCTGGAGATACTGACCTACTTCTCTGGGAGCTTGTACAGAGTGGGTTGAGGAGACGACAGTGGGATGGCCAAGTACACAGTGGATTAAATCGTATTATCTAACAGAAAATTGTACATTACAGACGCAGTTGTATATGCTACTCTTGAAAAAACCCTCGGGACTTTGTTCCACCAAGAAACCAGAGATCCATGCAAGATTAATGCTATTTCCCACCTGAGAAACTGTCCCTGTGGGAATTTGCCAGGATGCTCTTCCCAATGGCGAGTCCCTAGGAGGTTTTCCTACCTCGTCTCCATGACAAGTGGGGCCAAAATTTTATACCCTTTCCCACAAAAACTCTACAGCCATTTCACATTGGGGATGATAGGTGTGAGGGAGAGTAACTCGGGCATTTCCCGCTATTGTCCAGCCGCTCGGTGGGAACGGAGGGAGTGGAGCCCGCCCGCGCCCTGCCCGCCGCCCCGAAGGCCGGGGGCTGAGACCCCGCAGGGTGCCCCGAGCGCAGCCCCCCTTTTCCAGGACCGCGGCGGCCGCCGCCAGAGCCCCGACGGTCCCTCCACTCCGCACCGGCGGCCACCCCTGGGGAGCAGCCGGGGCCAGGCCCGCCCGCGGCCCCGCTCCCATCGCCCCTGTCCGAGTGGGGGATCCCATCTCCATGCCCGGCCCTGCAGGTGCAGCCCGGCCCCGGCGGCGGCGGCTCCCCCGGCACGGTACCTGCTGCGCCCCGCGGCGGCGGCTCCGCGGCGTTGGGGTCTGAGCGCGGTGCGGAGCGCGGTGCGGAGCGGGGCCGCGGCGCTGCCTGCGCACTGACAGCTCGGGAGCCGCGGCGGCGACGGGGGCCGGGGCTGGGAGGGGGGCACCCGGGGCTCCGGCGCCGAATCAGTGACGGGAGGAGGGCCCGGGGGCGGGCGGGAGCGGGGAAGGGGAAAGGGGCGGCGGGGCTCGGGGCTCGGAGCCCCCGTCACCGCCGCAGCCCGGGCGGCCTCCGGGAGGCGCCGGCGCCCGCGGGCGCTGCGGGCCGGGGAGGCGGGCGAGCGCCACACGGACAAGGGTGACCGAGGATGCGGCGCTGTGACACGGCCGGGCCGGGCTCCCCGCTGCCTTCCCGGGAGGAGAGGGCGCTGGGGGACGGGCGCCGCGGGATGATGCCCTTCATTCAGCACAGCGGCGGCTGAGCCAGGCGGGCGAGCTCCCCGCGCCGCTCCCCGCCCGGGGCACGGGGCAGCGGTGTGGCAGCGGCCGGACCGCGTGGGGCGGCAGCGCAGCGCCCTCCAGTCCCGGGCTGAGCCACCCGGGGCGGGGCTCCCACCCCGGCCGTGCCCGGCCAGGCCGATGAGGGAGAGGAAACAGCCTTAGCTAGACCAAAGGATGTGACTGGGGGAAGCGACAGGCTTTTGGCTACCCAAGATCATGTTCTTGTCTGACCTTCTGCTCTGGAGATCTCTGTGAGTCCCAAAGCATGTCTACAGACCAACTGTGTTATTTGGTTTATCAAAAGCTTGTATCTCTCTCTAGAAAGCTTGGCTTGCCTTAGATCATCACCTAACAACAAGAAGGCTACCACTTGTTCCTTTGAAGGCTGGCATTGATTTTTGCTGACAGCAAAATAGTAGGCTTTTCACATTCCTGATCTGAGTTGAAGAGCAAATTTTGGGTTTTGTAACTCATGTTTATTATTAACCCTGTAAAATCTAATGTTGACTTCCAAAAAGAAGATTTAAAGATGTGAATGTTTAAAAAATGTTCTGGCTCTCCAACACTAAAGGTCTTTTACCCTTCAACACCCACTTGCTATGGGAGGAATTTAAATGCCAGTATGCTCACTCAGAGTGCAGATGGGGCATTTGGTAATGTTTCCCCTTGTGCATTGTCCAGCCGTTGTTGCCCTGTGCTGGCATGCTCTGCTACCCAATCTCTGTCTCCACTTACCCTCTTGTGGCAGACACCAGGACTTTCTCCTGTTGTAGCAACAAACATGTTTGAATCAGTTTTCACATAAGACATGTACCAGTCACAAGGCTGATTCTTACAATAGACAGAGAATGGGAAAAAAAAACCCAAACAAAAAGCTTTCTTCTGAGAGGCAGAAGAATGACAGATGGAATGACCAGAAAGTTATTTACTCTTTGGGGCGAGGATGCAATTTATGGCATAACAAGAATTTCCTACTGCTTGTCTCATGTGGTGTGCATATCATATTAAGTACCTGCCACCCTGCAAATCATCCCTAGCTCTGTACCCACCAGGTGCTGCATTGTCCCCGTGTTATATCTTTTTCCTTCCCTCCTACAGAGCAAAACAAAGGCGTTGATGACAGGCAGAATGAGACATGAGAGAGTTCGAGACTAACCCTCATGTGGGTCTGGTAACAGCTGTCAGTTGAGCAGAGTATATCCTGGATGGGCTCACATCCAGCTGGTACTGCTGGCTAAACATATTTTGTGCTCTCTTAACAGCTTCTTTGCACATTTCAAAGGACAGATTACTCAACACTCAGTTCACTGCTTCTGGAGGAATGAATGGACCACTGACTCCCAGGATATGAGAATGCTCATCTTGGACATAAAGTAGACAAATGTATTCCTTTTAATCATCTAGCAATGATAGCAGTGATGAGTAATTATCAACAGTATGATAAACTATCCTTCTAAATATCTATGTTGTCACTGGGGTCAAAGTGATTGAGTACTAAGATACTTCAGTATTATAAAATAGATGTATATTTTGCATTATCCTATGTAGTCCAGATGAGCTGTGCTCTGTTCTGCCTCTGCCAGACAGATTTTCTTTCTCCATGGGGCAATGCTAGTACATGGCTCCTGTGCCCCAGCTGAGGAGAGGCAGAGGGCTGAGAAGACAGCTCTGCTTCCATCCAGTAGCAGCTGGTGGCTTTACTACATCTCCTTGGAAAAGTGCTAAAACAGAGCAGAGCTGCCATATCTGTGGGTTCCCAGGAAAGAGGCAGGAGAAGGTGGAGGTTTTGTGGGGGGAAGGGAATACACTTCCCAAAAACAGAGAGCAGAAAAAGAGCTTCTAGTCCCACCTCATACTGTTGCCTTCACTGCAGTTGATAGTCCTCCTCACAAGGACATGAAGCCCCATGGGTGCATTGGAATTTTTTTTCCATGTTAGTATTCTGAAAAGTCTCATGGCATAACTCATTAATAAATAGCAGCCTTGAAAGGATAAGAATCAGTGTTATAAAGTTCAAGACTGTGGAAGATGCTTATATTTTTTAAAAATGAAACTGATTTCAGTCACTTATACTCATTCACTCGTATTTCACACATTCACTCATAGTAACAAGCACCAAGATATGTGTGCGTATGGTCTGCTCTTGGCTCTGTGTATGACACAGAGGACAGGGGACAAAGCTCTTGAGTCCTTGGGATGCCTTTTAGGTTTGTCTTGATGAGGCATAACAAACCACAATTTTGACAAGCAATTTTATGACCCCTGGGAGTCAAGATGTCATGGCATGACTATGACCTCAGTTTTTCATTTTTCATCCTCCCTAATTCTTAGGCAAGGGTGTTGCCCATCTTTGTTTTCTCATTCTGGGTATATAAAAGAATACCTCAAGAATATATAAAGACTCACTAATATGTCAACTAACTTATAGTGGGACAGTGTAAGGCTAAAAGAAATAAACCTGAGTGGTCCATGTGTCAAAAATCCTGCATTAGGGTGCTGCTGTTTACTTATTTATTACAAACCTGTAAATGGAATGATCAGGTCTTAGCAGATGTTATCACTTGACTTACAGTGGAGTCTCTCAACAGCAAAGGACATAATTAATGATTATCATGGGTGAATAACTAAAATGATTTTTTGAGACTCCACCTGCAAATACTGTTCTTGGAATTGAAGGGATTTGGTGAGCTTTGTTTTGGTTCGTTTCTTTTCATGGTCTGGGTTTCTATGATTCTGAATAGCCTGCTTAAGAGAGATATGTGTACCATTTCCCTTAGAAGAATTTAAAGCTTGAGCCTTGAGGGTCATTGATCATATCAGGTGTCTGGAGTGTGTTGTAATGGCAGAAAACCGAGTGTAGAAAAATTTTGTGTTGAAATTTGGAGTATCCCCATCTAGAAAGGTAGATCAGAGGGCAGCTATGATCACGTCTCTAGAGGAGCAGTTCTGTGCCACGTGCGTGAATGAGGAAGGAACAGCAGCTCTGGTCAGTGCTGGGTGTGCTGTGTTTTCTTGCCAGTTGAAAGAGATGCTGGGTGCATGTGGTACATGCCAGCAGAAATGCAGCATAAGTTATGTTCATGTGATTGAAGTGCAATTCTGTGTACAGTGAGAGCAGTTTAATATTTCTTGAAAGACTCCTTTGGGAGGCACTGGCAGAGACCACAGAGAAAATAGCACCAGGAGAATGTAGAAAACCTTTGTGACTGACTGGAAAAAAAAATCTGGTAAACAATCAACTTACTGAATAGGTATTAGACTCCCAGCAAGACACCTACTGAGGAGCTTGTCTGGCAATATGTAACAGAAAAATTCAGGAGATATCTGATGGAAGTTCTTGCAAGAAGGTGAGCAGTAGCTGCTGATGACTCCATGAAAAAAAAAAGGACAGATGAAACCAACAGCACAGTGATAACAAGGCAGAATGCTGCAATTTTGATGCACATGACAGATACAAATGCTGATCTTTCCACCAGAGAAGCAGCCAGGCACACAAAAAATTGACAATAAAAGAATGTAGAAAAATATATTTTGAATTCAGTGCACGGAACACAAAGAGGTGTCAAAGAATTTAGAGAAACACTTCACTTGTTTGTCTCCTAGATCCTGAGAAGAAAAATAATAAAATACAATTCTTGATGATAAAGGGAATTTTGATATAACTCACAACATAGGAATTCCAGAATGTTGATGGTTCACATAACCTCTGTGGGAAGGAAGGTGTGGTGTAATTTCATGAAACTTAAAGTCCTGACAAGCATTTCACAATGACCAAACATGAAAAGAATGTCAAAATTCTCCTGGAAGAAACAAAGTATTTTCCTTTATGTTTGAGGAAGCTGACATATGTCAGAGAGATGTACAAATCTGAATTCCACTGGAACACCTGCAGACACATACACAGATCTTGTATAAACTCAACAAGAGATCGCCTGACACCCCAAGCAAATCTATCTCATCTAGTTAGGAGAAACAAGCAAGCAAGCAAACAGACAAAAGGGAACCCAAACAAAAATCACTTTAACAGTTTGCCTAACAACAAGTTAGTTCCTATCCAACTACCAAAGAAGAAAACCATTTTTACAAGTATGGGCTTTCCTCTTTCCTCATGCAGTCTTTGTCCTTTTCCTTACAAATATTCTGGAAAAATTATTCCTTTCACGTATCACTAGGATACAAGTTAAATATCATAACCAAGACCTTAATGTCTATATTCAATAATACTGACCCAGAATTGGTTTCTAAAGATGAGGATCAGTTAGCATATGCAAGCAGGAAACCTTAACAATACCACTGTAGTTGGATCCATTCAGAATCCCAAATAAATCCCTAGAATTTGTAGATGGTAGCTACATAAGCAGAGAAGCAATTATTTCCTTAATGCATAAATACTTTAACTAAAATGGTATCCACTGACAGCTAATTCAAAGGTTTTTTGGTGATAATAAAATTTGCCTATTAAAACTGATTTTTTTTTACAAAACTATCTTTCATATCCAAATGAGGACAATATAATTCTCTATTTTAGGCTAATAATAAAACCATTTTGAAATCTTTCTTTCCACAGTGTGTACCTATATCTATGTATCTCTGGTTTTCCTCCATGTCTCTTGAATTAAATTCTGAATTATGTGGGCATTTACACACAACAGCTAAAATTACTTTTCATCTCTAAGCTGTGTTCCTAAGAATCTGAATATTAAACCCTCATCTTCACTCTAAGAGACTAATCAGAATATGTGTCAAAGAAGCTGAGAAAAATCTTTACAGGGTTGATCAATCTTTTCAGTAACTAAGCTCTTCAATGTTTCAATTTGAAAATGTGCATTTTCTCAGAAATCCAACATATTCCTCATTTCTATGTGTGTCTGAGTTTTCACATTTTTAAAATTCTGTAAATTGACACATTTTTATTACTATCAGCTCTCCTTCAGCCATCCTTGGTATTTAAGAACTCTCCTTATTAGTTGAAATTATAGAACAAACACGTTGCCAAGTTATTTTTACCAATATCAACATGCTTGGAAATTCTGAACCCCTGTGAATATAACTGAACAAATGTAAACAGCAGTGGTCTGAGCAGTAACCTCTAACCTTCTGCATTTTTTCTTGCCCCTCAATTGTGTCGTTAAACGTTTCTGAATGAGTACATAGACTGCCATGTGGTAAATCCACATTAGGAAGTGGATATATCTGAAAAATAGTCAAAGAAGAAAAGAAAATGCAATTCATCACCTGGATGAGGTTCCTGGTCCTGTTCATTGCGCATTTCCACAAATGATTGCCCTGGCATCTGTCAGAAATTGGACATGGGCAAGGACAGCCTAAGGCAGTAGAAGAAATGTTTGTCAGCCAGCATCCTCAAGCACATACATAGCCTGCTGCAAACACTGTGCTGCGATTCTTCACAGGGCTTATATAAACCTGGCTGTGCTTAGGTAGTTCCTTCAATTGTCTTAAATGTCAGTAAAATCCCCTTTCTCAAAATCTGTGCACAGCCAGTAATCATATATAAACACCCCAACTCTTTGAGATAGCCTTTTTCACTTCCATGGTTCTCAACTTAGCACTTAACTGTGTCTGTTGAAATAAGCTACCAGTCTGCATGTGTGATAAGCCACATTATTTTGAGTGAATTATGACACAACAGAAGTGTCTGCAATAAATCACCCATCTACACTACCCTGCCCACTCAACAGAACACAGCCATAAAGTCTCATTTCTTGAGTGATGATTTCACTATTTTCTATTTCAAACAGCGTTGGAAAATAGCAGCCTCCTATTTTCATTCCCTGTTAAAGCCAACTTTGACTGAAGCCCAAATCTTCATAACAAAGTCCAAGCCATTTATTTTATGTATGTTTCTGAAAAGAATCAGTGATCAGAGAGCAGCAGTGTCCTCAACTCATTTTAAAAAAAGAAATGAACAGCATATATTTTGAAGACAACTTCTACATTTGGAAACCACCTTCTCTGTCACTCTTTGAGACAGGTGCTATGGAAAATGGCTCCAAGTTGGTTTTATCACTCAAAAAAGTAATTTTCCTTCAAAAAATTTCCTACCCAACTGCCATCTGTGTTAAATTATACGTCTATAACTCAACAGACAGAAGAAGATACTTTTGTCTTTCCATCTGTGCCAGGTCCTTTGTCTGCAAACACTGAACTTTGCTGTTTGAATAAAAATATTTTCCTGATATTAACATGTCTAATTGAAATTATAGTTTGAACCGAATGCATATTCAATTCATTATAATATATGAGTAATTTTCTTTTCTTGTTACTCCTTGGAGCAGAAATATTGGTGTACAAAACTGTATTCCATTTCCTTCTAAATACCATACATAATTGGACAGAAAGTCTCATCATGCCCTACTTTCTTTGCAACTCTGCCCCCATTCCCTGCTTCTCCATAGGAAAAGTAAATTCGATCAGATTTCTACTATTTGGTAGTTTCTAACTCTGTAAATACTTCTTCCTTGCATTAAGCTGTTTAGAAAATGTACAGTTCTTCTTGAGATCCCAAACATTCACATTATAATGTGTAACTTCTTACCCAGTATGCTCCAATCCCCCTGAAGCCTCACAACTGAATCATGCAGTGTTGGATTACTAGCTGTACAATTTGCTAAGTAATTTAGACATGCAGAGATTGCATACAAAAGGAAGTGATAGAAATTAAAGTTTTTGTACTTTTATTGTGCACTGTTCAAAGTGACAAGGAAACTGGTATTCCTTCGGAATGCTGAGTACTTAATACTGAATGCAAGCCTTGTAAACCTTTTTCTCAGTAAAAAAATCAGGTTTTCCTAAAGAAATAACTGATACCTTGAAAGAAAATCCTTCCACATTATGGCCATTCTAGATAACACCTCTTGGATATCTGCACTCCTGCTAATTGTTTGGAAATTAATTGCATTTCCCACTATCTGCCTTTTTTGGATGCGTCTTTGTTATACCTAAAGGTTTCTCCAGACCCAGGAATTCAGCCCAAAAATTCATGTTTGTATACCCTAAAGCTAAATAATTTAAAGGCAAAATTGTTCTACTAAATTAAAAAATACCCAGCTTAATGCATACAATGCAGTGCACATGCAAAGCTATGCCTACTACTCCGACCACAATTTTATGGAGGCTGACTACAACGCTTCTTCCTGATTATCAACACACTCTAAACCTATCTTCCTCTGTAATACTTCAGATTATTGCTCCAAATTACTTTAATATGATGGCCCATAAAGCTCATCCTTTCAACCCAAATGTATCCAGTGAATTAAAAACAGTCCCCTCAGTAGCAATCAAATGTCTCCTGTGCCTACTCATCACAGGAAGCAAAGTCATCCTTGATGAATTCTATCAAGCTAAGCTGCAGCAACCAGCAGCTTCTTTCCCATCATCCAGCTGTACTTCTATGCTAAAATCCCTGTCAGTTATACAAAAGGTCTGCCCCCCTCCAGGGTGTAGGTGTATCAAAATCCAAATTAATAGAAAACACATCCAGTTGTTTAATATTTGTCTCCCCAGTTCCATGGCTGAAGGCAAGCTCCCTCTGTGTTTTCTCATTCTCCTTTCTTTCAGATTTCAAGAAAATGGTTTTCACATCTCTTGCTTCACAGAGGCAATCACTGAACAGCAGAACCCAAATACTTCTATTAAGCCCTCCAGCTCTCTACCTAACAGGACATTGTGGAAGGACCTTACTTAGATTGTTAGAGATAAGTGTTCAATACTTATTCTGTACTTCAGTGATTTTACCTCTAACATTAATATAGTGTCTTTGCTACACTTGCATGAGGCTCAGGACTTGCACATCACAAAAGCAGATTTCAGGCTGGTTTCTGCCCAAGCAAGTGGTTCTTCTTCAAGGGAAAGGAAGTGTTATTGGCTGAAGGATTATTCTTTCTCTTTTCCTTACTCACTTCCTCCTCTTCCCCTTGAGCATGGTGCTGAAAGTGTGTTTATTGGTGGCTAGTGCCAGGGAAACAGCAAAAGCTCGTGTGACTCCTGTGTGGTCTTTGTTCTATTTGCCCGCCCACTGATTCTATGTTTTCCTTTGCTTTAATGACTGTACAAGAATCAACCACACAATTATGCCCCTATGATTTACAGTAATAAATAGGCTTCTGATGAAGGGTTTTGTGCTGATTTACGTGTAACAACTTTTCCCTCAGTTGTTTCCTTAAGACACACAAGCCCTAAGGCCTATACCTGGAGTGCCCTGTCTGCTTCATGCCCCAGATGATTGTTGCTATTCTTAGATATCCTCTATGCTGCCAAACTCTTGCAATACAGTTATCAGCAATGGGTTTTGCCTGACCTTGAGCCTGCTGCAGAGTGACATGAGAAGCTTCAGTTTTCTCATATAACTCAGCCCTCCTGGGGGGAAAACAGTATAAGAAAAGCCAAATGGTCTAATTAGTCTCAGACTCACAGTCTGGAAAGGACAGACATCAGTCCTCTACACTGCAGGAAGCAAGATGGTTCTTTTTCCTTCTCCTCAGGGGCCCATACTTTTCCCAAAGGAGCAGAGTTAGACAATATAGAGACAGAAAAAGAAATGAAGGCAAAAGAAAGCTCAATTTCCTCTTTTCTAGTTTTTATTTTCTCCTCAGAAGTTGAGATGTGGTCCTCTTGGCCCATCTCTGAGTAGTGCAGCAATTCAGCAGGCAGGTAACAGGACACCAAGGCTGGAAGGACCCACAAGTGCTGGTCTGCTGCTCACTGGTGCCTAGCTTCTGGAGAGGGCTGGCTGTGATCCCACCTCTTCAGAGAATGAGGACAAGACTGAGCAAACAAAGAAAATTCCGTTTTTTATTTCCCCTGCAACCACCTTGGAAAACCTGTTATTTATACCCTCTGTTCCTTTTAGCAGGAAAACATAAACAATATCTATAAATGCTATGCAGGTACTGTCACTCTGAAAAATTGCGGTCTCTGATACGTATGGTTAGTAGCATTTTCATGCCTCTGTGGAGGCTTCTTGTGAAATTAGGAGCAAGTCTCACTAAGAAAATCAGAATACATCACAAGGTAGAAGTGATTATAAAGCTTCCTTTTATAGTCTATAATTAAAGTGTAGTTTTAGATTAGAAAGCTGAGTACCTGGAAGATTCACGGAAATTCAGTTCTGCCTTTCTCATTCATATACATGAATGATGTATTTCCCCTTCTAGTTTTTGTCTCTTTAGTGCAAGGATTTGACTTCACTTATTTACTGCAGTCTGAAACCAGGAATAAATGCTTGACACAGCAGAAAACCTTGTGCTGTATGTCACAAAAATGAGTAAAGAGATAGTAAATATAGCCAAAGGACTTATGAAAATGGTCAAACATATATCAAACACACTGGAATGTCAGAGGGTTATGAAAGATTGGTAGGTTGCTACTTGAAAAGGTCAACCTTTAGTAACAAAAAGTTTTCAAAAAACCAACTCATCTTGACACGCAGGCTCACACATTTTAGGAAAGAGAAGAATTAAAGAGGACAATTGAAAATTTTTAAGAATGCCTGGCATGTGACAGGACTACATCTTGTAGCTGATGGTCTTTTCTCTGACTAAAATTGAACAGAGAACAGTTTGTAATACATTAGCATCATCTGCTGGATAGTGCAAGGAATACAGTTTGGAAACTGCAATACTAAGTATGATACATACCATTATTGTATTTGGCAAGCCATGCAAAACAGGAAGAACAGTTCAGACTCCTTCTTTTTTAGAACATTTCACATTTTCTTTTATTACTGGAATGTTTTCGTCTGGTAAAACCTGGGGATTTCTGCCTAAAAAGTCCTAGCTGCATATAGCAGAAAATGCTGTTTGATAACTGTAGGAACAGGATATTAGTACACAATATTGGCATTTAATTACAAATGTAACATTTTTTAAAAGGGGCTTGATTATTTTAGCCATAGAAAAATTTGAACATCTTTACAATGAAACCCAAAAAAGAACTTACAGTCCAGAGGCAGCAGTCCAAGTCAACTTAAAGAGGTAATACAAATTGGGGTGGTGCCAGAAAAACATATAGCACTGTGGGAAATCAAAGTCTTGAAAGTCTTGGCTGTAAGGGATGCCAGACATTAATTTGGCAGAATGGGATACACCTCATATGCATGGAAAAGGCTGTTCAAGAATTACATCAGCAGTACTCTACAATGATTGTTCCAAATCTCTCCAAAACTGAACAGATGTTGAGAATCATGAGCAGCTACCATGACACAGATTAGTTACTGTTCCATTTACGCCTGGCTCCGTTTTTTTGCAAGGGTGGTGCTGCACTCTCAGCAGAAGGCCCAGTGCCTGTGCTGCAGGCTGGACAAGAGCTCCCACCCTGGGTGCCCCCTGCCCCTCTGGAGCACAGCAGCATGGGCTGAGCCTGCTGCGCCACGAGGGTCTGCTGATACTACAGAGGAGCCCCAGGAGTGCTGATTCTTTGCACTAACTACATGTCTAAAATCAGGAAATTCCGAAGCATGCAGCATTTCCAGAGAGCTGCTTAGGAGTGTGAAACGTTTCCTTTGACTTCTCCTCATGCCCATATTGTGAGGGCTCATGGATGTTCAGAGAAAGAAATACATCATTTCAGGAACAGGGTTGTTGTCACAGAAAAGATGAGGATATTTTTTGTCTACTATCCTCTGTGACAGAAGACAATCAGAATTGCTGCATTTTATACTGGGATTGCATCTAGTATGTCCTACATGGTGTAAGAAACCCCTACAAAGCAAGTATTTCTTTGAAATACTCTGCTTTCTAAACAGAGAAAAAAAGGAAACCCATAAATACTGGAAAGGCAAATGACGTCTTACAAAGTCAAAAAGTTGCATTACATAACACTGCACCACAGCTCCAGCTACTGATCAGCTGTGTCTTGAAAAAAAGCACCGTGGTCCTTTTAAATGCTCATGAATATACATAAACATACACACTGCCTTTTTCTCAATCTTGCAGCAGGAAGTTCGAATATACAAATATATTATGCTGTAATAAATGATTTTTGGTATGATTTTAACTTTTATTTCGAGTAATGTCTTCTTATCATTTATGTGTTTATTTGTATTTATGTATGCTGTTATTAGCAGCTAAAACTATAATAGATGGGAGCTGAGAATGGTGGGTATCCAGGTTCTGGCCCTTTAAGTCCAACACAGATCCTTGTAAGCCTCCCCAGTCTTGACTGGCCAAAATAATTGCTCTTTTTCAGCATTTTTGCTGCTCCTTCCATTTATACCTTCCTTGCAAAATTCATAGAAGCTTCAAAGAGCTGTTTATATACAGCAGTATAGCAGGCACAGAGTCCCAGTCTTGAAACACTTAGAGGCTGCAATGTTCCACTCTTAAGGGTAAGGGAGCATCCAAGATTTGTAGCTGCTCGTGGTCAGAAGGAACAACAAAAGTTAGAGGGTCTAACCTAAGCCTAATGCTAATCCTAACCCTAATGTTAGTCCCTGACCTACTACATAAGCACATGGCAGTGGGTTTTGGGTAAGGGGTGATGGAAGGAAGGAAGGAAGGAAGGAAGGAAGGAAGGAAGGAAGGAAGGAAGGAAGGAAGGAAGGAAGGAAGGAACTGATGGGATGTCCAGCATACTGGGGTGTGCACCCAGGCTTGGTGAGGTTACCATTTTATGGATAGGTTTTTTCCATCCTGAAGACAGATTTCTTGCTTTCTCTTCAAATTAGTTGTCATGCACAGTCCTTTCAGACCTTTCTAGAAATGTGTCAGAGGGCTCCAGAAATCTTTGGTGGTCTTGACCCCCCCTACAGTCCATTCCAGCTTCTCAGCCTCATTGCTGTGCTTGTGCTGTACTGTGCTGTGCTTATCTCCAGTAACAAGAACAAGGACTTTTGTCACAGAAATTGCTACCCTACTTCTGCAGGGCCACCTTCTCCAACCACAGCATTACCAACAATCCCGAGTTATTGCCAACAATCCTTCTCTATTATTGCCAGTGATCCTTGGTTGGCTCCACAGTCATCCAGCTATCAGCGTTTGAGACATACATATTGTCTTCTGGGACTCTGCAGAGCCCTTTTGACAATGCACATTGACAATCCAAAAGTGAATTCTACTAAAAATTGGTCAGAGGTGAAGACCAAGGAAGGTCAAGTAACAGTAGCATTAGCATATTCTGGTAATTGCCTGAGATTCTGTGTAGATTTCTATTTGCATAAATATACTTGAATTCTGACATGTAGGGTGTGTCCTGATTTCAGCTGGGGTAGAGATAATTTTCTTCCTGGTAGCTGGTGTAGTGCTGTGTTTTGGATTTCACACGAGAGCAATGTGGATGTTTTAGTTGTTGCTGAGTAGTGCTTACCCTAAGGCAAGGACTTTTCAGTTTCCCGCACGCAATTTGGTCGTCTCAAATATGTGCATGTGTCTGTCGACACCCAGGCTCTGTTGGTAAGGAGCTGCACAAGAAGCAGGGAGAGAGCAGCTGACCTGCACTAAGGAAAATTCCACACCATGGAATATCATAGTCAGTATATAAACTGAGGGGAGGTGTCTGGGGTCCTGCAGATGGATTCTCAGGGATGGGCTGGGCATCAGTCAGCAGATGATGTGCAATTGGATTGTGAGGACACGGGAGATTTTTGAGACCCTGAGATGAAAACATGCGACGATGAAAAGAGGTGTTATTCTAGAACAGAATAGCTTTGGATAATAGCTGAAAAAAAGGAAAGGAGAAAAATTATTCATGTGATTCAGACTGTGAACTAGAAGGAAGAATCATTAGAGAAGTAAATTAAGGTGAACAAGGGATGGCAGGATTTCAAAAAGCAGGGAACAGAAGTCTTAAAGGTTCAAGATAACATGAATGGGGTAGGAGTTGAGACCCCAAAATTTCCTTAGGACAGTTGATCATTTGAGGCTAGAACACAAGAGCTTCACTTAAGCATCAACTGACACCTTTCCATCTTTTCTGAGGGCATGACCTAACCATTCAGTCCTTCCTTTTCTTCTGAGAGGAAATCAGCCTGAGAGAACAAAAAGAAAAATAGCTAAAAATATACAGTGAATCATGGAAAATTATATCTACTAAATTTCACAGTGTACTGCTATTGCCATAGTAACCCTGGTTGGTAGATTACTGCAAGCTGTTTCTTTGCTAAATTTTCCTGGAAGCTTTGCCAATTCTCAGTTTGGTTTCAACATGAAGTTTAATAAAAAAGTAACTCTGAGACCTCACATTGTCTCCTTCTATCTCTCTTTTGCCATCTTCCCCTTTTATTCCTCTTTGTAAGAGACAAGTCCTTTAGGAAAGAATTTTCAAAGGCATCTTTTACCAAAGTTGTAAATGGACCTATAGCTGGATTTATGCAGTATGTTATGTTTCTGGTTCTTGATTTCCAATTCAGTGAAATGCAATTCTTTGTTGGAAAATGAAGTATTACTTATTGCTGCTTTCTTTGGTAATTTTTCTCATTCCACCTAACAGAAAAGTCCAGCTGATCAGTGATACAGTGCCATATATCACAAAACAAGAAAGTAAAAAAACAGCATGAGAGGGAAAACATGAAAGGGGACTTTACCTCTTTGTCCTACTTCTTGAAACTAACAGCTTCCCACTGTGATAACAATCCCCAACCTGAGAGAAGGGTAGGAACTATAAAGAAAGAAGGCAACTCAACCAATGGATTTATTTGGTGAGAGCTTCTTTCTCAGGTATTGCAGAGGTGCATTTCATGTGTGCTTTGAGAAGCAGAGCTTTGCATTCTGCCTCCAGGTATGTACAGCTAGTCCCCTTTTTCTCTCTTGTGTCATTTTGGAAAACTAGGATAGGTGAGGTACAATGCCACAACAGAAGATGAGCTGATAAAATTGTTGGGAAAACACTGTGAGTTAAGTTCATCATTGCTTTTGATGACTGCTTGGTAATGCACAATGAAACATATACAATATCATTCCTGCAGAGCAATGCTGTTGGCCTTTTCCATACAGAAGTGGAAACATGTCCAAAAGAATGGTGTCCTTCTGGCAGATGTATAGGATCAGGAACGTGTGGTGTCCTATAATTGCCATTCTTTGGCCAATGTGTCATGAAACCATGATGGGCAGAACAGATCACATTTTAGATTTTGGAAGCATACAGATGATCACTTTCTCCATCTGATATAGCACAATAAAAAGTAAAAAATTCCTTATTTTAAGAGGAAAAATAGTATAATTGTGGACATCAGAAGGACAAATTATGTACTGGAAGAATAAAACCAATTAGGGGACAAGTCTTGTGACAATTGAAATACCAGCTTTTTAGAGACAAGGGGAAAAAACCTTGGGTGTGTAAACAGGAAGTTCCTGTTTGGCTTGATTCTTGAGCATTTCAAGCCAAAGGCTGAGTAGTCAAAGAAACAACTTTATGAGTCATCAGATGCAGAAAGAAACTTTAATGTTTGCCATCACCAAACACAGAAATATGAGAAGGATGCACAAGGGATATGCAACCTCTTTTGCTTTGAGAGAAAAAAAAATACTAAGTTAAAAATAAAGCTTAAGGCAATACTTCTGGTACAAAAAGCTTTTGGAGTCAAAGCCCTTAACCTCTTAAAATATCACTCAGTCATCCACATAAACTTATCTTGGGCAATACAAATTTAATTCTTGCTGCTATATCAGTCCTTAGAAGACCCTCTGGTTATGTTATAAACTACTGTGTTTCATCTACAAAACAGGTCAGTAATTTCCTTTTGTTGCTGCTCCCTCCTTCTTGATGTTTAGAGGAACTCAGTAAGTTCTCTGAAAATGAAGATGTATTTTCTTTTTAATAAAACACACAGACCTATACCAGAAATGAGTATCAGGGAAGACTGGCAGAATCAAAAAGTGTAAAATAAAACAGGAAGGGAGAACAGCTGTACAAAATAAATGTGTAGTGTCCCTTGAAATATTCTCTATACAGTGATTCTTTTGGTGAGAGAATTGTTATCACATGCAGGTGCACAATTGTAGACTGAGAGAAACAATAGAGAGTAGGAGTGTGATTGGAGACTGACAGAGTTCTGGGATATTAATAAATACTGAAAAAATTTAAAAAAGGAAGAAGTCAAAAGTTGTAACCAAAAAGCATATTCAAGTGAGCTCCTTTGAAGGGAAAGCAGGGTACACAGACCCAAGTAGGTCAGCTCTGATTCACTAAATTAATAGTCAGTACTGGGTAGGGAAAAATATTTCACATCTTTTATTTTTACAAATCTCTGCCTTAACATACACAAGTCAGTTTGGGATGAGCTATCTCAAATTTCTCAAAGAAAGTTCAATTACCCTTGAGCAGTTGATATACAATGGTTTATTGTTCCAGTGCCCACACACTCTCCTAGGTTCTCTCCTAGGCATAAAGCCTAAGAAACATCTTAACATAAAGATCTGAAATGAACCATCTTTACTTCATATAAGAAAATTGGAGAAACCTGTCAGATGCTAATATTTCAAACCCTATTAGAAGTGAAAGACTAAGATTCTCTTACACTTTGATAGTCTGTGCCTTCTTCCTACACTGTGCAGACACATAAAATTGTTGCAATCCCTCACATATTGATAAATATTTCTCATCAAACTATGTGACTAGATGACACAAAGTGTACTGTAAAAGAAAATGAAGGTTTTCAAGAGAATTTTCAGGGTGATAGATTGACACACCTCCTTTGTCTTTTAGAATTGTGGTGATCCTGAAGGGGAAATTCTATTTATGCAAAAGATAGCAGAATAACATTTCTCAAATCACACATTGTGAGTGTTATGAAGGACAGAAATAAGGGCAAGTAAAAGCAAGTAAAACTGGGGGAGCAATTGATCTGGAGCTACTGGCACAGTGAAAGAAAGGAGGAAAATCTAGGGACACAGTTCTGTAGGTCACTAAGTCTCATTATTTCTGCTACTGATTAAACAACCAATTTGCTAAAAAGGGATTTTCTTGGCTCTTTGCTCACATTTTAGACTTCTTTGTCGCAGAGGAGAGAGTAGAATTGCAAAGCATGTTCTGTGCTTAATTGATAGCCCTTACTGACATCCAAAACCATGTAGAAATCCCAAAGCAGCCAGATTACCTCTTGAACTGCAAGACAAATACCATGAACTACCTCTGACTTGCAACTTGTGTTTTTTTCTTTTCAGTCCTCAAGTTCCTTGGGTTGCAAATATTTGAGACTTGACCTGTTTCAAAATGCTTCCATCATTAGAGGACAACATTGCTTTCATGCAGACAGATCTGCACAGACTTACACACTCATTGCAGCATTAAAATATATTTACTGTTTTAATAGTGATTAACAAACATTGTTGATGTTTGAATTTCCTCCACCAAAATGAAGCAGCAGCTGACTTCTGAGTTATATTACAATTTTTATCATGCTGGTGGGTTTTAAATTGATTTTCCTAGTAGTGACCACTTCCCAGTTAAATAAAGTTAGTCAATAGGTCTTAAGACAAGTTTCAACAATGTGTCTTGAATGGCTATTAGTTTCATGCAGTTACAGAATTTACAGGATTTATAGTCTGATTAAATGCTTGAAATGCTGACATTTTAAGAAAAATATGAAAAAGGAAGCCTATATTTACTAAAATTTCATCTAAGAAACTTTAACCTGGAAAGTTCTTGCAAGTTTAGATGTTAGAAATTATTCAGAATCCAATTTCTCACTTAGTAACTAATTTAATTAGCAAAAGTCTGCTGTTAACCTACTATCTAAAATTTATTCTGAAATGCCATTTCATGGTGAAGAGAATTCAAAATATAGAGGAAACGGGGACATAAGAAATTCTAATCTTT
The DNA here is from genome assembly GCF_901933205.1 of Camarhynchus parvulus. NCBI lineage: Eukaryota > Metazoa > Chordata > Aves > Passeriformes > Thraupidae > Camarhynchus > Camarhynchus parvulus. The sequence goes on along the minus strand of NC_044575.1, from coordinate 22,405,542 downwards.
TTTTCTTTCTTAGTCTTGAGAGACCCGTAGTTTGTTCTTAGGATTTCTTGGCAAGGCCATGAGCAAAGACTTGATGGACCCTAAGTCCTTCTGTGTCCTATGCACATAGGAATCCCATTTTGCTAGACCCAGGGAAAAACATGGAGCCTTCAACAGAGTCTCAACCCAGGCAGAACCACATCTGAAGCTGTAGCCACTTTTTCACTGAATTGGTTCTTTAGCAACGTAGTCAGTCAAAATATATTAAAATTTCACCCACAGACTTAGGGCAAGTTTTCAGAGGAGGCACTTGCAGCAGAACTGATGCCAATAGGTATCACCGAATATTTCCATCATATTTAGTGCAATGTAATTTAACAAAAGGCTAGGGGAGAATTTTCTGATCTCTGAGTTGAAGAAATCAAGCTGGAAGTTGAAGGAAGAATCCTAGAATGGTTTGGATTGGAAGGCACCTCAAGCTTTACTTCTTTCTTTGAACTTTGAAAAGGAGATGCTGATTCCCCTCGTTCCCTGTTGGGAAGGGGCAGCGGGGATCTGGCACAGCAGTTTCAGAGGACTTGGGAACTTTGTACATGACCCAGAGGTTGGCCAGAGCTGCTTGGTCCCCAGGGGACAGGGGACAAGGCTCTGAGGCACAGGCAGCCCAAGGCCACCAGGGCAGAGCCAGGCAGGACAGCCAGGGAGAGGAGCAGGCCCAGCTGGGAGCCTGGGGCACCGGGAGAACTCTCTGACAGGCCCGGCCCAAAGCTGGGCTGGAAACCGGCCTGATCTGGGCCCGGCACCAGCGCCCACGGGCACAGCTGTGACAAACCGTGACATGGCTGTGACAAACTGGGAACAGGCACGGCTGTGACACCCTGGGAATAGGCACGGCCCCGATACAGCCTGGGCCGAGGCCGGTCAGAGCCATTAGGGCTCTTGGTGCTACTGCCAGCAGTGCCCCGGCCCTGACAGACACGGACACCTGGGTCACACCGTGTGCTTCCCTCGACACAAGTGTCCGCCATCTGCACCTTGCATACCAGCAAGAGGGATTCTGGTGTCTTTCTGCCCGTTGGGGTGGTTGTCAGCCTACCAGCCCTGGAAAGCGTCCTCTGACTTTCACAATAACCATCAATTAAAGTTGGTTGAAGATGGGCAGGAGTCACATAAGGACAGTTATAGAAAGGCTGCCCACAAGGATATGAAAATCTCCTGAGGGGTAGCATATTTAGGCTGGATCCCATTAACCAGATTACAAAAAGTTGTTGAAATGAATCCTGCTGCCTAAGGTAAACACACGTTCTTAAAAATAGTGAGTCTAAATAGTACACAGATGTTGCCTTCTTTACTAAAAATAAAATTCACTGGGGCAATGGTTTCTGAACTAAACACTACTAAGTGATCTTACAGGTGCTTCCCTTAGTAGCTGATGCATTTCTAAGACTGATAGCATGCAATTGAAGCTTGCTTTGAGCAATATTTCTGAGATTAAACTTCATCAGCTTGCTGAACAAAAAAAGCAGACTCCACCTGTCTGCTCTCTGCCTTCAGTGCTCAAAAGAAGAGACGTGGCTGTAAGCAGCCTCACTACACCAAAGGCTCTCTACATTCTGCCTTCAGGACAGCTTTGTCCAGACTTCATCACTAATCACACTGGGGTGCAGATCAGGTGCAATCAGTCTGCAAAGCTTTGATCCATGATCATAATCCAAGGTGACTGCTGTTCTCCCCAGGACTAGTGCAGCCTTACAGGCTGTGGGCAGTTTTTTACCCTTTGTCAGCCTTTACATGGTTTCACTCAGCTGCACCTCACATCAGAGTACCAGAGTGACTGTGATGCATGGAATGAAGGATATGCTGGAGTATGTTTTTCTGAATATAAAGAGGTGAGGAAAACATGTCATGCAGGATATTTAAGCTTTGAAAGTGTTAGAAATGTGGGACTATATTTATTACATGGAACTGTCAGCAAATACACTTTGTAGGGTTTTCACATTTCTATGCTGCATTCCCTATGCCATGCAGTAGATGGCAGGAGCCAATAAAATTTCAATGCAATTTTTGTAGAAGTAACTAAGATGATCAGAGTTATCTTTGTTAGATTCTCATGTTTAATTTAAAAGAATTTTAGAGCAGCCTTTTTACATTTATGGACATGATTAATACACATAATATTTCTCCTATTATAAGGTTTATTTCTTTATAATATAACTTGTATTATTAAATTATTAGTCTTTCAAAATTTTGTTGATATTTCAGGTTTTTTTATGAGCTCTGAGATTTACTAGACAAGTTCCATAAGTTTCCTAACTTAAATTACACTTTAGGTTCTGTTTTTGTGACATGTGAAATATTTACTTCCATGTTATTTGCTTTTGAATACATCAGTCAGACTGCAAACAACAGAAGAGGAACATGCTGTAGGCATTAAAAACCAAAAAATCAATGAAATAAAACCCATATCAGAATTAATCAAAACAAGCATATGTTCAAATATTCAGTTGCAAGAATGACCCCTCCTCCCTAAATTAGTCCTCCCAAGTTTAATAAAAACCAAAATATTTTGCTTTGGCTATCAATCAAGATTCCCTATGAAATATTTAATAACTTTTTTTTTAAGTGCTGAGCTAAATTGTAACTATGAGGGACATAACATTCCGTTGTCAGAATCAGTTGCTCACTACGTCTTACAATCCAAAGGGACTTAGCAAAGAAACATAAGCAAACATTATGAGAATTTTTTCTTTGAATTCAGTATGGTCCAGCCCATCTCTGCTTCCTGAGAGGAGACAAGTATCTGATAGTGTGTGCTCTTTGTCCACCCAGCTGAACATCTCAGCTTGTACTTGCAGAAGTTGGGGGTTTAAGACTGAATTTCCATGGGAGAAGAAAGATGGGCTGCAGCCACGCCTCCTCTCCTATAGGAGTGTGTCTCAGCACTTATAACCCCTGTGTGTAACTGCCTGTCCTGTGTTGCTGGAGGAAATTAAGCATATGGCTTTAAGATATCAGAGAACAGACAGTTAATTGTGCAAATCTGGAACCAAGCAAGTATTGTTACTTTAACTGAATATGGAAGTGCTGTAGCACCACTATTTCCAGATATCACTGTCTGGATTATCAATTATCTCAGGTATGACTCATAAACATCTGGCTATAAGGAAGAGCTACCACCACAACTTTTTTTCTGTGATTAAAAAAACATTCCCATCAAAGTGGATCACTTGGGGATAGATGTAAATTCGTCAATGCAAGTTTAACTGACAAATCTGGTTTAATGTGAATCGAGCACTCAAAACAATTTTGACCTCTATTAAACATACTTGCAACCCTTGTAGATGAGGAAACCCTCTCTATCAGCCCTCCTATGGCAGCAGAGCCTCATCCCTAATGGGCTACAGCTGTGACCAGCAGGTAAGCAGCATTGGCAGCAATGAGCCATGGAGTGCCGAGGTACACTGACCCATCACCAAAGGGAACAGAGGGCACACAGGTGCAGTGCATCAACATGAGGGGTATAAAAGGATGGGCTAAAGAACAAGAAGGACAGATGCTTGCAGTTTCTGAAGTGGTAGGGTGTTATTCTGTATGGGCAGAAGCCTCCTGATGTGGCATGGTGATACTCTGTTTGGGTGAATGCTTAAAGCCTTCTGTTATTGTGTGGTGATACTTTGTGTATTGTGGCTGTCTGGACTGCATCATGTGCTGCGACATACACTGTGATACTCCTGAGCTTCACTTATCAGAGCCCTGGACACAGTCTTTCCCTGCAGTGAGGACTTTGGCTGCCTGTGCCACGGTCAGCACTGATTCCTGCACCTGTAACCAGGAGGCTGCTGTGCAAGGGGCTCTGTGAGATCGGGCTACCAGGAGCCTCTCTGGAGGCATCCTCTTAGGCTCAACCTTTCTATAGTCCTGCCTGAGCTATGTTGCTGCTTTGTAGTCTGGCCATGTTCCTTCCTGAGCCAGATCCCCTGATCTTAGTGTCTGGGTTGCCTTTGATCTGTAACATCCTTGAAGACCTGTCTGGTAAGCACTGGATTGTCCTCTGACCCTGTGTAGTGTCACCAGACCTGCTCAGGTAGGGTGGGACTTCACCCTTGTTGGTGAGAGCATTGCCCTGCTGTCACTCTCGGCTCCCAGCTCATCTTGCCTTGCAGAGCAGCTCTCCTCTGCCTCCTCACACCAGGTCACTGGAGCCACTTCTTAAGTAAGGATCTTATCTAGTGAGCCAGTGAAGTGCAAATATGATCCCAAACCCTTGAAGAAGTGTAGTTAATTATATCTAATATCTGGCATATTTTCAACAGTGCACCAGAGCAACCTGATATTAGTAAAGCTAACTTGCGAAGCTAACAGTGCTCATAGTAGGCTGAGTCTGCTAAATCCCCATGATAAACTGAAAAACCCTGGACTGCATTGTTTTCCAACCAGAATCTCAGTACTGTTTTGGTTGTTTTGTTCTTCAGCTGCTGAAGGCAGAAGTAGAATTCATTAACACTCTCTCTGCCATGCAAAGCTACTTGTTCTAATTCATATCCTATAAAGAAGCAACATATTTCATCAAGGCACAGGGCAACAAAAGGTATCTATTTGAAGCTGTGATTGCTCTTCTTCTAACCTTACTGGGTGTGGAAAGAGATCTTTTATTTAAATTCCTTATGATAAATTTATTACTTCTGCAAAGTATTATTTGCAGAATTATCTTTAGCAAGAAAATTTTAGCAAATTTGGAAGAGGAAAGAGTGATTTGAGGAAGAGTTCATAACAACATGATACAGTGGAGTAGGACTGAAGGCACACCTCAAAGGGCTATGGGACATAGTGATGGTATTTCTTCTGGGACATGTAATCAGTGGCAGTCATGTTTACTGATCTATTAAATTTCTTCTAATTTTTGAATGACTTGTCAGCTCAGTAAGCCACTGGCCACTGTCTGGTACACTGAGGTGTACAGGCAGGCACTGGTTAGAAGGGACTTCTCCCAGCTCTTCAGCTTTTCAAAGCTCTTAGCTTCCCAAAGCCCTAGTGGAAGTGATGCAAACTGTTTTTAATGAGTCCTGAAGACAGCCTAGTGTCTACACTGACTGAAATATCAGATTTTTAACAGAACTTAATTCCTTAGAACAGGTGTAATCTCTCTTTCCGTCCTAAACCTTCCTCACCCATGCTCAGGCATTCTCTCTTTCTCCCCACCTTAATCTACCTTCACAGCTCCATCACGTTCAGTGGCAAAACAATAGTTACTAAGTTAGCCTGATAGCTACAATTTTCTATTGAACAGCCTATTATGATAGTTTTATGTCAGACTGACAGTATTTCTAGCCTTACATCATGAGCTATACTGGAAAATCCTAAAAAAACTTGGGAAGATATTATTTTGGGTGTTTATGAGTCATTAAGTATGGCTCAGGTCCTGTGAGCATTGAGAAAAAAAGAAGAAAGCAGGGCCATGTGCAATGTGTTGGTATTACTGATTATACATAGAACTTTGTAGAAGCAAAACTAAAACACACTACATTATTTTCAGACAAAAGTATTTGATTTCAAATAATTTCTTAAATCTCTTTCTACAAAACTGAAAGTCTAGGGGATAAATTTTACCTTATGCTTCCATCAGGTGACTGCTATTCACACAGAAAGAGAATGAATAGAAGACTGACTATCTTCACTTCAGACATTTTTGATTTCTAAACTATCATTAAAATGTCACAATCCCACTGCAGTCCTGTTCACTTCAGGATTTTCTCTCTTATCACAGCAGTCAGTCGGTTTGGGCTCTTTGCTTTTCTTGTCATTGTGCACAATTTAATGCCACCATCAGAGGAGGATAATGATGGCACATCACAGAAAGTTTTTGTGTTTTCAGCTCCATATGCTGGGGTGTAAGTGAACCTGTTGGTAATTTAAATTGTTCCTGTAACTTTTTGAAACATTTTCAAAATGTTGCCTGCTCTTCCTCCAATAATTACAGGCTATGGCAAATCAAGTTCACTTTCTCTGAGTGAGCCAGAAAAACCATATTGACAGACAAAAGCAAGAAAGAAAGGACTAATAAATTTGTTACATGTTCACACTCAGTACTCAGAAAAGTCACTGCCCAAATTCTAAATTGAAATTCATCATAAAAGTTGGTATTAATCAGTCATATACTAGCCCCTGACAGAGGCCAGAAGCTTAACAGATCTTGGAGAACAAACTTCTTTCATGCTCCTACAGGTGGTCTTTCCAGATTAGTGTAAAAGCTGAGTATGACTGATGTGGGGACTTCCCATCCCAAGGGCCAAAGAGAATAACCTGGGGGAGACCTGGGCGGGCATATTCTGTAAAACTCCATGCACCATCTGAGATTCAAGTAGGACCATCCAGAATAATTTTAGAGAGCTAGGAGATACTTGCTTAAAATTTCTTTATGCCATTATCTTGCCTTGGAACTCAGAAGACACTGGACACCTCAACACCAAGGTGGCAGGGACCATTCAGAAGACTTCAGTACTTATTTCCAGATTTGTAGGTGCTGTTATCACATGGTGAGACAGGAATCTCCTGGATGCTTCTCTGCCCTTTGGAGGAAATGGGAAGTCCATCCTATACCATGCTACAGACCTCCTCTTTACAAGCAGAGAAGGGCTGGTGGCAGGTGTAGTGGTTGGAGGCTGTCTGGGGTACAGTGACTGTGAAATAATAGAGTTTTTGATATGTGGCGAAACAAGGAGGGGCATCAACAAAATTGCAACACTGGACTTCTGGAGAACTCATCACCAGTGCTGCTATGATAAAGAAATTCATCACCAGTTCTGTTATGATAATGATTTCATTTATGTTTTCTTTCCAGTTCCAAGCTCTAACCGACCTCTCTAGATACCTAGTTAGATGCAAACCACCTCTAATGCTTTCTGATGCAAAGCTCTGCATTGCATTGGATTATTCTTGGAATTCTGGTTAGTAGAAGGACCCCTCTGTTCCTTTACAGCAGTCACTGTCCACAGCTTAGACTGTGACTCCTCCATGATGAATGCCTGCCGTATGAAGGTGAAGTGACCTCTAGCAAGTTGACATTTGTTTCCTGTGAGCTGATTACTGAAACCCTGATTACTCAAAAAGCCCTTTTATTCTATCCATCCTCATCAGACACTCTTCTCAATCAAATGAGTTTATTTACTTCCACCGAGGACTAAAGCCCCAGCTTTACAAGGATCGGGTTCAACAAGCTCTTTTACAGGCATTATTTATCCGAGGGGTTTGATATAAATGCGTGCACTACAATGGCCACTATCCCCTTTCCTTTTCTTCTACCAAGTAGCAACTTAAAAAATGGTACAGATTCACCTCTACTTATACATTGTTTTGTTCTTACTTCCTGCTCACACAGAAATATGGGGCCATTTAATATTTTCTGCATATATTTATGTACAAATTTACTTCCTTAGTTAAGCTATTATTTTATTTTAAAAGGATGCCATAATTATAAAAGATAATAATAAAATGTTAAAGTTACCATCTACTACTGAAAGAATTAAAATTGTTTATTGCTCATCATTAGCATTGTTTGGCTAATCACTCATTCTGGGGCATGCATACTGAAAACAGACCAGTAAGTTTCACTTCTGCTTATGACTTTTTTGCATTAGAACAAGACCACTTTGAATAGGCTGCAAACACAGCAGAAAATTGTATTCACATTAGATTCTCCATGGAATTACAGAGTAAAAGTTAGTTCCCAAAGCCTGTTCTATATATTTTGGATTTTACAGAACCAAAGACTTGGCGTTCTACCAGAAAATTGAGGTTTAAATTATCATCCAAATAGTGCAGCCAGCTGCCTGTAGCTATTTTTTTATTTTACACAAGGAAAGAAAACAAAGGTAAAGTGAAATATATTATAAAATTCTCTTTGATTTCTTGTATGTGTCTGAATCATGAGATTAAGTGTCTACATAAGAAGTTCCTGTTTCTTTAGATGCTAGTAAGTACAAGCTTGTACCTCATTCAGAATAATCTCTGCCTTAATCCATGTTGGTATTAATTATACTTTTAATCTGGCTTGCAGATGTTAAACTTTGGGCAGCATCTTATCTGTATAGTAGGGGTTTATCCAGACAAGTAAACTGAGTGGCAATAACACCTGTGTGTTTTGGGCTGCTACAAATGGCTTATTAAATGTTGCAATACATTTCTGATCTCAAGAAAAGGATGGGACAAAGACTGCTGTTACAAATACAGATTTGATCTAGGGCTGACTGTACCAGGGGCTGCCTGGAGCAGCATCTCTTCTCTTAGGTCTGCTGGCTGATCTTTGCTTGCTGTGCAGGAAAAATAACAGGGCACTGCAGATAAGAGAAATCTTTTCCTCTGATTTGTTAATTTTGTACATCTGCTCACTTTCTACCCTGCCCGTCCTGCAGCTGGCCTTGATGTCTTTGTTACTGAGTTGCTTCCCACCACAAGGAGAACACCACAGAAACTGTTTTGAATCATCACTTCCATTCAAGGACAGTCACTCCAGTGCCGATGGAATCTAGGGAGCCAAAGTAGCTTAAAAAACATCTGTGTAGTTGTTCAGCAACTAAACCCCCTGGTGCTCAAAAACTTCTGCTTGAGAAAATAAAAATCCCCTCACAATAGTAATATTAAAACAGATTTGTCCATACAGGGCTTTCTGTGATCTTAGCAAAAGGAACAATCTCACATGGCATTTAAACCAGTGGTGGAAGTGCTGAACAACTCTTCTTTCACATTTTTTTTCCCTGCTAAGAATATGTGTTTGCCCTCCCATAGGCTACTGGAAGGGTGAAATTACTTGCTTGACCCATCTTATGAACTTTTCAAAAGTACATTTAATAAATTAATCCTTCATTTCCTTGTATAGAATGGAGTCATTGCATACTATATTAGGACATTGTTGATGCTGAGAATCAAATGTAAGATTTACTTAACACAGGCAAGCAGCAAATGCAAAGGATCTGCTCCTGACATTTTAATTTTCAGCACAGGCAGAAACACAGAACTGAGCGTCCTTAAAAACAGACACTTGCATATTCCCTGAGATCTCCTTTGCTGTGGCAGAAAATACTTCAAATTTAAAATGAATTAGTTAGAACTGGTTCCACTAAGGGTGTTTGAAGTGTACCTCTCAAGCCTGCAAGAGTTCCAGATTTGTTCACATTGTAGAAACTTTTCTGTTTACTACCAACTAAAGTTGTACATCTGATCCTGAAGCTACAGGGACAAGAATTTTCTGTAGAATATAAATAAGGGAGGAGATATAGATTTCTTGTGCAGGGTGATAAACAGATCAATACTACATGAAAGAAATATTGATGGATATGAAACTTATGTAGTGAAGCATGCTCCTTTTATAATTTCAAAATTAACAGAATTTTACATTGGAACTTACATAGGTGTTTTTTTTTTTTTTAGCATAAGCCAGAATTGTACAAGGATGGTTGGAAGAAAGCAGAGATTCAGAGCACAATGTCAGCACTTTAGGAAAGAATTTATTAGATGGGCATTTTACTAATAGAAGAGTGAGTGATTATCCCAGTAGCATAGAGAAAGAAGTATCTGCTGACATATAAACTAGCCATCTAGGAAAAGAAAAATGTAACCAAATGAGGAGTATTTTGTTCCGCTTGGAAGGAACATTTAGATAAGATACAGGGCAATTCAATATGATACACATAATTTCTTCTGAAGAGAATAAACAAAGAACTGATCTATAGTAATGAATACCTGCACAAATCAAAGCAAATATTTTTTTTGGGGGATGCTGGGAGGAGGATCTTTATTTTGAGTATGACAGAGAAAAGTATCCATGGTAAATCAAATTGTATTCAAAAGTCATGAAGCTGCCAAAGCTACTGGATGCTGCCTTCTGAGATAAAATCAAAGTTTGCAGTGCAGGAAAGCTTGGAAGTTCTGAGGACTGAAGATGTGTACCAACTCTCAGGCAGACTTTTAGATGTGCAGTAAAATCTGCCAGTTCCAGTACAGGCTTTCCTTATTGAAGTAACCTAATAATGATGAGAAAGCTGAGAGAAATGCCACTGAAAGAAAACAAGACATGACAATATAAAGTTGAGATTTACTACTGTGTAGATCTGCAAGATGAAGGAAGATGTTACTTTGCAAGAGGCCTCCAAATACTAAATGTGAACGTAAAAATTAAACAAAAAAGACATGGAAAATCTTATCTGGCAGATACACCAAACCTTTAGTAAAACACAGAATTAGAATGAGTTTTTCCAAGAGGTACAGAATAAGTAGAGTAAGTCTAATTTCTCATGGATGTGTATGATTTATACCTCTAAGTGCTATCTATCTCTTCTCGCAGCAACAGGTCTAGATGTCCCCAAGATCTGTGTCTGTTCAGAGACTGGCTGACTTTGAGCCATTTGCTGACAAACAGCAAATGTACAATGGTTCAGTTCTCCTGCCTCTCCCTTGAGTTTTCCTGCCTAGCACAAAACACATAGAAAGGTAATTATCCTTAATACCTCCACTATATTTTAAAATTTAGATGGTACCAAACCTTAGTCCCACCTTTTGTAATAATTGGTGGGAGATGGGTTAAAAGGCAAAGAAACAGCATAGGAAAGGAGATGAAAAAAATCTTGGATCATCATAAATATTGTAACGTCAGCTATTGTTCCTGTTGTTAATTGAGAATGTCAAGGATTATTAGGTACCCAGGGAATAAGAATTGATTCCTCAGATTCCTGACTGTAGGAAAAACCCAACAACCCACTTTGCAAATTTCTGAGATTCTTGGAACAGAGGGTAGGAACAGCAGTGAAAATGCTTACTATATAACTGCGTAACGATATGAAAAGCTGGAAGTGCCAATGGCTTGCGTTTGTCTTTTTGCATGCTTGCCAACGATCATTTTTCACTTCAAGGACATTACTGAAAAATGTTGACCATGAATCTTAAGTCCCTACAGATATTGCTCAGAGGAGCAGGCAGAGTAGGAAAGAAGTTGTTTAACAGAATCAGTTAATGTCTTGGCTGTTACTCCTACAGAAATCTAAAGAATTTTGTAGTGGGATGCATGCATCATCTTATCACCCTTTCATAACACTGCCAGACTGACCAAGAACTTGTTCCAGTAAATAGATTTTATGCTGCTTAACTTTCAGTTATGTTGTGGGCTGTTTCAACTTAACTGAATTTTCAGGATGTCAAATATCATGTTAATAAATTACAGTTCTTCTGCCCACAGATCAGTACTTGTGAATCTTTCACAGCTGATTCAGTTTCTTGCTTTATTTAACTGAGTAGCCTTTTCTATTGCCCCTGAGTTCCCCTATTGGGAGAAAACAAATAAAAATCAGGATTTACCAGGTGTGTCACCAGTGAACATAAAGAAGTTCACAACTGGTGAACATTGTACAGTGGAGAAACATTGATATTAAAATCTTCAGCCAGTAGTAGTTTGCATTAATGAAGGACCCTGATACCTGAGTTGATAAAGGACTGGTCCCAGGTAGATTTTGCAGTGCTGATGTATGTACCTTTGGATGTCTTGCCATATATCACAGAGCTAGGCTTTGTATTTCAGGCGCTGGATTTTGATGTTGCAGTTGCACGTGTTAGTAAATCATTGCCTGTCTTCTTCAGAGAGACATAGAGATGACAGGCACCATGGGATGAGGAAAAACCTATTCTATGCTCTATGTTACATGTAGTGAATGCAAATTGCTTTGGAAACTGCTTGAGTGGTGCAGGTACTTTTCATTCCCATGTTTTACAAAGAATGGTTAATCTATAAATGAAATATCATGAGATGTTAAAATTCAGAATCATAGAATCACTGTGCTTGGAAAAGACCTCCAAGAACATCAAGTCCAATCATTGAATGAACACCACCATACCTACTAATCCATATCTCAAGGTGCCACATTCACTCATTTTATGAACACTTCTAGGGATGGTGACTCCACTACTTCCCTGGGGAGCCTGTTCCAATGTTTAACTGCTCTTTCAGTGAAGAATCTTTTCCCTAATACCCAACCTGAACTTCCCTTGGTGCAACTTGAGGCCATTTTCCTCTTGTCCTGTTGCTGGTTGCCTGAGACAAGACACCAATCCCAACCTGGCTAAAACCTCCTTTCAGGCTGGAGAGAGCAGTGAGATCCCTCCTGAGCCTCCTTTTCTCCAGACTAAAGAACCTGAGCTCCCTCAGCCAGCCCTTGGAAGGCTTATGTTCCAGACCCTTCACCGCCTCCATTGCCCTTCTCTAGACCTGCTCCAGCCCCTCAATGTCTTCAGTGAGGCCCCCAAAACTGAACATAGGATTCGGTGTGTGGCCTTGCCAGTGCCAAGTACAGGGGGACAATCACTGCCCTGACCCTGCTGGCCACTATTCCTCATGGCCTTCTTGGTCACTTATTCACTTCTGGGTCATATTCAGCTGCTGTTTACCAGTACCCTGAGGCCCTTTTCTGCTGGACAGCTTTCCAGCCACTCTTCCTCCAGCCTGTAGCCCTGCACAGGGTGGTTGTGACCCAAGTGCAGGACATTAACTTTGTTGAACGTCCTGCAATTGGCCTTGGCCCATGATCCAGCTTCTCCAGATCACTCTTCAGAGCCTTGCTGTCCTCCAGCAGATCAACAGTCCCAGACAATTTGCAGTTGGCCAAATAAAATCACCAATTAGAGCAGGGTGCCAGTGTACCCTATAAAACAAAGTTAAAAAGTCATTTTGGTCTGCAAAGGACACCCATCTGATGTGACACAGCTAGGCCTGGCTGCGAGAGAGAATCCCCTGCAAATGAAGGCCACTGTGTTGTCCAGAGCCTGAAATGGGATTCCCCATGCTTGGAAAATACATAGTTAAAAAAACCTCCAAAAATAAATGTCAAATACTGATAAAGAGTTGCTATTGTGTACATTTTCACTGGAACAGTGCAATCCAGAGCGTGGTGGTGAGAGATGAGGGTGGCAGGGTGTTACACAGAGATGAGCATGCAGCTAACATAGTATAAGCCCTTGCCATGTACTCATATGAGACCAAGCCATGCTAATCTGTTTATGGCACTTCCTCATAGAGGACCTTTTATATTCCTCCCAGCTCTCCAAATCAATTGAGTTTATGCTGTGCTGATCCCACATTCTCTTGTCTCTCTTGGCACAGCGATTCTCAATGTGCTGAAAACTCAAACCGTTTTTACCTCTCCCCTTCCCAATGTCTGCTTAATGTCCATGGTGTATCTGGTGTGCCCTGTTCCACTTACTTGCCATTACTGTGATGGGGCTTCACCCTCCTCAGGCTCATCTGTAGGGCTTGCTGGGGTGGGAGTGAGGGAGGAGAGTGAAGATGCTCCCTTTTGGTGGTGTGGCATTGTGAGGGAAGGAAGAGGCATGGATGAAGAGGCAATGAGACAGAGAGAAGAGTCAACTCCTTTTTACCAGAGGAGACAGAGGGAAGCACTCCTCCAAGCAACACGGCAATTTCTGCTCCCCTTCTCTCACCACTTTGCCAGGAAATACTCCTCTGCCATGTGGGGAGCAGGGAGGCTGGGCAGGGCTGGAGCAAGGTGAGATTGCTGCAGAAATGGTAAAAGCTCTGTCTTGTTCATGGAGACATCTGGTGAAGCTGGTGTGTGCACACTGTGCCCCTTCTCTCAGGAGGCTGCAGTGGCAGGAGGGGAGAAGTCAACTCCTGGACCCTCCATGCAGCTCCCTACCTCATGTAGCCTCCTGATCCCTTCCCTTCCCAGCAGATCTGAAACCCTTTCCTCTGCAAAGATCACAGAGAAAGAAAGAGATCGACATAATTAAAGCAGACAAAATTTCATTGCTGTTTCTCCCCTCTCTTCCTGGAGCAGCTGTCTCTGAGGAAAGCCTGAAACCAGACATGCCTGGCCACACCACTCCTTTTGATGAATGGCTTACAGGTTACTTCTGTAACTAGAACTTCTGGAACTAGAATTTTCACTTCAGAAATTTTGAGGACATTACTTTTCTTTGCTAGCCCTGAGATAATGTGACCAAAATAGCGTCCTTGGTCCTGCAGCTCTTGTAGCAGGCAAGCTGTGCCTGGCTGAAAAAGTCCCCCTCTCCTGGCTGCTGCTGAGTGCACTGGGTCAACATTAAATGAGCTCTGTTAAGTCAGTGTGGCAGGCACTTGTCCCCAGCTATGAAGAAAATAGAAGTGGGCTATAATAAGTTGTGCAAAGAAAGAAGTTCTCTGAATGGCCAAGAATGCGTAGAGATTTTGGACTTGATTGGGTTATTGCAAATTTGTGAATAAAATGAGATGAGGCCCAGTGAGAGAGTAGTTCCAAATAATGTGAGTTTAGGAGAGGTAGTTACTTCTTACTAAATGAGTTTTTGTGAAAAAATAATTGTCATTTGTTTTCTGCTGCTTTCCTACTGAGAGGGAAATGTGGCAGTGTTATGGTACAAAGCAAAAAAATGTTTCCTGACCGAGTTGAAGGTTTGATTGCCAGCTCTGTGCAGCAAGATTGGTGCAGACAAGCAAAAACATGCTTAGCACTGTAGTGGCAAAAACCAGGTGATTGATGATTTACAACACAGATCCAGCCTGTCAGCACAATTTACTTTGCTTGCAACTTCATCCCTAATATTTCTTTCCTGAGGACTCTTTTCCCCACCTTAGGGAGATGTGCACGTACTTGGTACAAACACCTAAGGACATGGATGTGAGTGCTGGTCATGTGGATGGGTCATGTCTGGATTGTGCTCAGTGTGCTGTAGACATCCATGCTGTGGGAAAATTGCCTTTTAGCCAAAGATGGAGGAGCTTTATATTGATGCCCATTGGTAAAGGCTAGTAATTTCACTATCTGTTCCAGCAAACAGACATGAATCACTTAAGGCATCTTTGTCTGTGTGTGTAGTATTAGTCTGCATTTGTTTTTGGATTTCAGCTTTCCTTTCAGTCGAGCTGCAGGCACATATTTAGTTATTTGTGGGGGAGAAGGGGAAATCAAAGTTGATTGGACAAGCTGGTAGCTAAAACTCTCCCTTCTGTGCTATTGGCTGTAAAAACTAGTGTGTCTCCACTATTGCACTACTTGGGCACAAAATGTCCCTCCAAAGATGACAAACAAGTAGATTATGGCCTCATTTGAGCCTACACTGATGAACATTCATGTCTTACACATATGACAATTTAGTCCAATTTTTAGAATTATCTCAAAAAATGCCAAGTCTGTGAGGCACTGTGGAGAGCGAATTTCTTTCTTGCCTCTGAAACTACTTATGTCAAATGACAGGTGAGGTTCTCTGAGGGGGGCAAATTTAGTCTCCTGTACCTCCTGCTGTGGCTAGAAGCCTGCAATCTCAATTATTTTATTCCTGTGCTGTTGATTGCAATGAGCTTGCTCTGTGTGGGCACAGGAAGACTTTCTCTTCTGCGTTGGTATAGGCTGGGACAGAGTTAATTTTCTTCCCAGTAGCTGGTATGGGGCTGTATTTGGATTTGTGCTGCACACAGTGTTGATAACAGGCATGGCTTCCTTGCTGCTGAGCAGTGCTCCCATAGAGCCAAGGCCTTTTCTGCTCCTCACCCCACCTCACCAGTGAGGAGGGCAGGGGTGTGCAAGTGAGATGAGAGGGGACACAGCTGGGACAGCTGTGCCCAGCTGACCAAAGGGATATCCCACACCGTATGGCAGCATGATCAGCACATAAAAATGAGTGAAGAGGAAGAAAGATAGGGACATTTGGAGTAATGGAATTTTGTCTCCTGAATAACTGTTATGTGTGATGGAGCCCTGCTTTGCTGGAGATGACTGAACCCCTAAGTGGGGATGGGAAGCAGTGAATGAATTCCTGGTTTGACTTTGCTTGTGTGCATGGGTCTTGCTTTACCTATTGAACTGTCTTTATCTCAACCTACCAGTTTTCTCACTTCTACTGTGATTCTCTCTCCCATCTCACTGAGGTGGGTGTGTGTGAACAACTGGCTTGTGGGGAATGGTTCCTGGCTGGGGTTAAACCACACACTTCCATAGATGTAAATAAGCTCTGTTTTGGGGCTGCTGTCCCCCACACTAAGCTCCCTGCAGGTCTGTAGGAACAGGAATTACTGTAATACTATATTCTCTCACCTTGGACACATTCTGCCTGCCAAAGTAGGTCAAGGGTTTTGGAGAAGACTTGTGAAGCCAGGTTTACACTGATTGTGGAGACTTTTTACACGAAAAGCATTTTTGTAGTTTCCTTTTCAACCCGTCATTGTGGTCCCACCAAGATAAACTGCAGCTGTCAGCAGAGCCCAAAGATGTATAAGTAACACTTCCCATCCACTCCAAGTTTCAGGATAGAAAAGTTTAGAGAAGCATGATACTTAACATGAAATCTGAGAGACACAGATTAATTTACTGCCCTTGTTCTCAATTAGGACAAAAGTCTGTCTGTGAGATTTTGAACCTACTCCATGTCTCAAAGGCTGCATGTCCCAAAGGCAGCATGTACAGTGAAAAGATTGCCCATGGCACCCTTCTGATGCAGGGATTTAATGAAGATACATGGCATAATTTTGCAATATATTTACTGTCCATTAGGTGAGTCAAGCTACAGGAGTGTGATCATTTCTTTCCCTGACGTTTTCTTATGTCCATGCGTCAGCAGCATGTCTTTTACCTATTTTGATAAAAATGGTGTCATTATTTACAGAACTTTGTGAAATATGTTTCTGAAGGGTGGAAAACTAGCTGTTATACACCCTTCTGACACCTGACTGTTGCATGATTAAAACCAAAGTATCCAGACATTTCTGCAAGGAAATAGTAATTTGAGCAAACTAGAGATCACGTGGACTGACACATATTGGGAAATCTCTGCTGATGGAAGTTTCCATAGTTTGGGCATTTAAGCTTCCCATCACATACTGGATCAGTCCCTTGCCCTGACTTTTACAAGCTAAAGGTCTTAGGAGCTTCTTAGAAGAAGCAGTCTATATTAGAAGGTAGAGCAGTCTAGAATTTCTAACCAAGTAATTGTAAAAAAAACTCAATGTATTTTATAGAAAATCCACATTAAATTCATATTTCCCGTCCTTGCTTTCAAGGCTGTAAACAACTCTGCCCACACAACTTTCTGCCCACAAATTCACATGCGGTTTTTGGCAATATTGTCTCTCAACTGCTCCTTTTGTGTCTCTCCCACACAGAACTTTTTGCTGGGATTCCTCTCCACCTCCAGGCTTCCAACATCTGTGACAAATATCTGTGTATATATTACACATTATTGAATTTTATATATTTATGTATTATCATATGCATCTATAAAATATGATCTCCCTTTCAATTGTTCCTTAAATTGACATCTTGCCCCAAAGGGGAAGGCTCCACTACTCCCCTTCACTTCCTTTGTAATATATGAATTTATCCCTGAATGATAATTTCACGTGCATTTTTTAACTCTGGAGAAAAGATTGCATTAATTTTTTTCTAAACTGTCATGTATGCTTAAAGCGACATGTATAGGATAAAGCATAATAGCAGATGCAAGTAAGCTGCCCACAGCCCCTGAACTTGGAAGAACAACTAGCAGTAGCCTGGAGCTAAAAACTAAACTGCGTAGGCTACCTATCAGAGAAAGTCTTTAACAGATGTATGTATGTGTATAGCATTTTGGTCATATAAAGAACATGATGGCAAATGCTCCAGGAAGAATTTACAGAATAAGAAACTTGAGGTCAAGAATCTGTGGAGTGCTTTGCCAGGGACATGCTGGTGACGCCAATCCTGATGGGATGCGCTGGCAGGGACACTGCTAAGGTGTTATCTGTATATTTCCCCACATACACATCTTGTATGAAACTGAAAGGGCTGCTGCCTGCTCGTAAGGGGTTTTTTTCCTATTGTATGGAAGCAAAGTGATCTGCAGTTTCCCCCTGCCAAGACCATTTGGTTGTACAATTCTACCTGAATGCATTCACCTGGCACTAAAATAATGAACCAGCTGACTGAGAGATTACTAGTAAAAGTACCTCCTCTTGCTAATCTTTTCCTCTTCTAGTTTGGTAACACTTAAAATATAATTATCCTTACTCTTTGACCTCTACAGTCATTTGTCCTTATGACTCAAAGAAGCCATTGCTTTTTAATTTAATTTGTGTGAGCCTCTCAAAGGTAGTGAACAAATGACAGTAAAGCCAGAAGTTAGAGAAGGAGACTGAGAAACCAGTGAAATAGCTGAAATGTTCTCATCTTGCCACATGAAGTTCACCGGAGGCTAGGATGATAGTTTCCCTTTAATGGCATTGAGAAATGTTAGAAACGTTTTGTGTTAGAGAGGATACTGTGGGTTTGGCTTTTGCAGAACTATAATTGGTTTTATTTTTCTTGTGAAATGAAAACCATGTGAAAATTTGAAACTAGGTTCTTTCGCATCAGTGCCCTCAAAAATTTTTTAGACTATTTTAAAATTACGGTTTGGTTTTGGTCTCTTTAATTTATAATTTTTTCCCCTGCCATCATGCTTTGCTGTGGTATCATGAGGAGATCTGTTCATATGCAGTCATTGTTTTGATGTCAATTTTCAATGAAAAATTATTTTAGAGTTGCAAAGCTAAGCAGAATTAAAAAGTGTAAGATTAAATCAACAAATAATTTTTCCAGAATATGAGTCTCCTAGTGCTGTCCCTATTTATTCTTAAGATCTCTTCCTTTTAAATTATGTGTGAAATATGCTCTGACTCTGTGGGGGAAAATGTGTATCCCTGTAGAGCTGCAGTGAGTCACTGTCAAGAAAAATGCATGGGTCTCCTAAAAACATGACACCTATTTTTTTTATGGGGTAGAGAAATCAGAAAGACCTGAGAATGTTAATGTGAGAAAGTACATCATGGAAAGTGTGTCATTCTCTTTGGGAAATTAGAGGAAATTCTGGTGAAGGTGACATGATCCTCTGCAGTGTTTTCAGAGGATGTTAAGCAGCGGTGCATGCTGCATTTCTGGCACAGGGTGGTTCCTGGAGCAATGCAGGGTGCTGCAGCTTGGCCCAGTCCCCACAGAGGTCCACATTGCAGTAGCTCTGTTGTCCCAAAGACAAAGACTTGGTTGTGTATCTGTTGGTTCTCTTCTCCTGCAATCAAGTGGGATGTTTCATGTTCCGCTGTGGCTTAGGAAGAGTTTCACTTAAGGAGCTGTCATGTGTACCAGAGGCAGTGAGACAGGAAATGTAAAAGACAGGTGTCTGACAGCAGTCAAGCTGCTAAACTGGCATATTGGGAAGGTTGGTTCCCTTACATGTGCCAAAAAGATTAATAGATAATCCTTCAAAGTACTATACATTATTATTAAATTATCTGAAAGGGTTTAAATTTCCTGCAGAGCCAGGCAAAAGAAAAAAGGAAACCCACAATCCACCTCATCAGAACCATCAGGGCTATCATTTTCTGCAAGGGTAGTCAGAAGAGATTGAAATTTGACTTCTTCCTGGAGGTTTCTGCTGAATCTTATTGTAAAAATTTATCACCAACTGGCAGGTGGAAACAGTCTGGCAGATCTGAGTTTCAGTCCTCTCACCAAGAGTTTGTAAAGCTGATACTATAGAAGCTGGTACTAATGTACTTCTTTCACTGTGGTGCTAAACACAAAAGAGTCTGCCAAAGGATGCATGGCTTGTCAAATTCCTCTGAAAATAACAAAGGCAAAATATACAGGTTCCCCTAAGAGCCTTCCTTTTCTTTGTGTCTTGTAATCAAGGACTGAAGAAAAATGAGGGGGCTACCACAACAGCTGTTAAGGAAAACTGTGAATAATTAGAGATCTTCTTACCCATGAAATGCTGAAACATTTAATGCCTTTAAACTGGAAACCCCAGAGTCATATCTAAACTGATGGAGTAATCAAGAGCATGTTGAGGGTGTTTACACATCAAAGTGGTATGTATCTACAGCTCAAAACACTGGAACTATTTCCAGAGTGGGAGAGACATACAGGAGACTCAATTAAGAAGAATAATACTTTGGCTGGCTGTCTTTCCTGATGAGCTGTGCTGTGTTGTAAGGAGCCTTCGAAGGCAGGCATGGCTTCTTACATCTAGGACTTAAAAAGCTTTAGTGGCCTGGAGGGATCAATTGGAAATGTACAATAGAGAACAATCTCACAGTAGCAGGAGGGTGGAATGCATCAGCTAATGACTTTTTCTCCCTTTCTGAAATTGCAAACTGCCCACAAATTTCGGATGGGACTTTTAAACGATCCCTAATAGAGTGGTTGCCTCTGTAGCTAGTCAGTTTGCTCACTTAATCATGATAAAGCCATTCAAAAATTAAATCCTCCATTACATGTCTGATATTTGTCAGCTAGCACAAAGCAATGTAGGTTTTTGCCACAGAACTACCATTGCTACAAGAACTGTAGTGGGAGGGAGAGGAGTAACATTTGGGGTACTAATCCCCAAATATTTAAGTGGATTTTAAAAAAAGGGAGCATATCTAACATACCTCATTTCTTCTTGTTTCCAAATCAAAACTTTTTTTTTCTGTAATTGCAAAGAAACACTTGAAATTCTACATAATGCTTAAACAACTAATTGACCTGACACTGTGGACTTCCCGTGTGCTTTGCTGAGCTATGCCTTTGAATAATTTACCAAAAGAATGGTAATAAACCATAAAATATTAAAACAGGCTTTCTACAGAACATAAGTTGGAGGGCTTTGTTTAAGTTGTGAGTCTGTTAATTTCTCAGACAATCAGTGTAATTCTGTCAACATGACCAAACATGGTTTTTGCGAGTCCGCCGTCTTTCATCTCACAGAGGCTTTTTGCTGATGTAGTATATTGCAATATTTGAGCATTAGTGTTACTTCCTGCCCCACTGGGATAGAACCTGCTGTGTCTGAAAATAAAGTCTTGAGTCTAATAGCGCAAATCTAGTAATATAAACCCAGTCAAACCTTATCAGACCAGTATACAGTGTAGATCAATATCTTGTCTTCAACAGTGGTCACAAGCAAGTGTTACTTAGGCCAAAACTCAGGGCCAATGAGCTTGGAGGCAATAGGCAACTGAATAAAACGAATAGATTACAGGGATAAATTAAATAAAAATCTTTAAATCTTTCCTCTATTTAGAGAACTGTGCTTGGTACAATAGCTGAGCATCTTTTTGTATTTTTTTATTATGGAAAACACTGTTTTAATTGTGTTCACAAACGAATGGATCCTTGAAAACCTGCACAAATGGGAGTTTGTTGGAATGTTTGTCTTTAATTCTTGAATGCAGAATTAAAGAACTCCCCATTTTTAGTAATAGTAGTCACCTTCTGTGGTTTGCTAAATAGAGGCTGAATGCTAAGAGAATTTTTGGATATATTGGTGGATACCAACTTTTGAGAAAAGGTGTCTTGCAATCCCAGTCTCTAAAGGTAATCAAAACAGTTCTTTATGAATTTACTTTTTGTGTGAATTCCCAAAAACAACAAATGAGAGGGGAATCATAGAATATCCTCAGCTGGAAGGGACTCACAAAGATCATCAAGTCTAACACCTGGCCCTGCACAGGACAGCCCCGGGAAGCACACCATGTGCCTGAGTGTGGCCCACCTCTCAGTGAGAAACTTTTTCCTGATATGCAACCCAAACTTCTACTGACTCAGCTTCATGCTGTTTCTTCTAGTTTTGTCCCTGGTCATAAGATAAAGACATTGGTGCTTACTCCTTTTCTTCCCCTCACAGGGAAGTTGCAGACTGCAATGAGGTTTCCCCTCAGTCTCCTCCAGGCTGACAGACCAAGTGACCTCAGTAACTCCTCATACAGCTTCCCTCCTGGCCCTTCACCATCCTCATGGCCCTCTCTTGGATGCTCTCTAATAGCTTGTATGTGTTTGGTTAAAAGATAATGCTATCAAAAGAAGTCTGTCCCTTATCCCATATCTTGGGAAATTTTAAGAAGGGCACCTGCTATCTCAGCAAGATAACCGATCTTAAGGCTGGAAGGCACCATAAACTCAAAAATTACTGTTATGTTTAAGAGGCTGAATCAACAATCAGTGGTATGCCTCTCCAAACTGAGTTATACTGGAGAAGGTTGAAAGTAATACTACTTTAATTTATTTAGTTTATAATTTCTGTCCTTGGCATATATTCAAGTTCACATTTGATTTCTTGGCTAGTCAGATACGTGCCCTGTATTCTGTTCCTTGCCCATTCTTTCTCAGACCCCACAGGAACAGAGCTGTGCTACTGACTGAACTTCTAACCAGTAAACATTTTCTCTCTTTTCGTACATGTAACCTGGTAGCTTCTCTACCAGAGTGTGCATGGGGACATCAGAAAAAGTGGTGAGAATCTGAAGCCCAGTATTCTATGGATGCCCCTGCATTCTAGGCTGTCTAATATTAATTGAAACCATTATGATCTCACAGCTTTCAGTTGCCGTGAAGAGATGGCTGAAAGTTAGATAAGACGGTAATGAAACCATGGAGAAGAAGTGGTCCGATGGAAATGCTCCTTCCCAATAGCAATTACTCCCGTTGAATGCAAGCCTTAGGGTCCTCTTCACCTGTACTGCACAATCAGTAGCTGTGGAGGTGAAAAACATTAATTATCACCTGTGGCTGGCAAGAAGATTGTGCTGGGTTCTATTAATGTTAAACTGGCCAGTGTGAGTGATGTAGGTCCAAGATACTGACCGGAATTATTGTAAGTGTTAATATATAGGAGTAATTTGTCATGGAATGAAATGGAAAGTCTGAAAAGGGCACAAATTTTTGAATATGCAAAAATTTGCAAGATAAGGAGACTGATTCACTGAACTATATTTCCATTAAAATTGTGATAGAAAATGATTGTGATGAAAGAACCGTCTTAGAGGGAAATTAGTGATGAGGCTTCTGAAGGATCTGTTCTGAGACCAATCCAATTTATAGTTTTTCTTAAAATATTGACACAAAACCAAAATTGTGCTGATGAAATTATGTCTGGCCCAAAGTAGGAAGATACCATCAGATGACAAACTGGGATGTGGTACAGAAAGAACCAAATTACCTTAAGAATCTGAGTCTGAGGTATGTGTTGATTTTTAATATTTCAAAGTATTAGGATCATGCATAGAATTAATAACCAGAAATCTTGGGACATACTCTGAGTTCATGAGTTGAAAATTACAAAAGGGGAGAAAGATGCAGGATATCTCTGAGATGTCAGTGCAATACAATCATAAAAAAGTAAGTACAATCTTAGACCTTTTCTTAAGCAAGTGAAAGAAGAAATAAAGTACTAACAGCAAGATACATGACATTGCTCCTAGGCATCTGAATAAGCATATTTGGGAAATGAGAACTAAAGCAGAACAGATGATGATGGGAAAGGAGTGTTTTTAATACAAAGGGAATTAACTTAATTTGGCTGGTTTAGCCTTGTTAATCCAAGAGTAAGAGGGCAGAGGTTCTGGAAATTCACACTGGAGTCTGGGGAAGGCAGGTGGGAGAGAAGAAGAGGTCTTCCAGCTGAAGGGCAATGTTGGCTTTAGAGTAGAGCCAAGAAATACTGAACTTCCTTCTAATTTTCAGACTTCTGGCAGTCAGAGCACTGACATTCTGGGACAGCCTTTTAAAGAAAATTGTGGGAAAAGAAACACAAGTGGTTTTACAATGGACAGTTTAGAAGAAGGCTATATTATAGGTTTCTTGCAATAACAGGAATCATTAACAGCCTTTTCTCTCTCACTTGACATTAAAAACTCAAATAAATGTTTCCAGC
Organism: Camarhynchus parvulus; assembly: GCF_901933205.1. Taxonomy (NCBI): domain Eukaryota; kingdom Metazoa; phylum Chordata; class Aves; order Passeriformes; family Thraupidae; genus Camarhynchus; species Camarhynchus parvulus. The sequence continues at coordinate 22,381,872 of NC_044575.1, read as the reverse complement.
AGCAGCTGAACAAATAAAACCTGGCTTCCCAGAGGATTTTGTCTCGGAGTAAGGCTCTCTTGTAGAACCTTTTGATGTTTGAAGAGAGGCTACTTGCTTCCCACACCCCAGCAAGGGCATTCCTGCCCTTTCCTACCTGTCTGCCTAGTTCCACATTAGTGAGGAACCTAGCCCCTCTGATGAATTTGGTTCAAATTGGCTAACAGGTTTTTGGAAGAGATGTGTAACAGTATGAAGGTATTGACTCTTTTCCTTTAAAAAACTGACCAAAACCCCAAAGCTGTTGAGGGAATACATTTCTTATGTTAGAGGTGATTCAGCTTCAAGGCTTAAGCAACATCACACCCAACTTGCTTTCCAGTAGAATAAACACTCACTGCTCTGACAGACTCTCTGGTAACGGGAAATTGTGTAAGCAGCCTACTGCTCCCTGCTGAAGTCCTTGTTCTGTCAACCTGGTTGCTCTTCAGATACACAAGAAGAAGCAAACTATTCCATAACAAAGATGAATAAATTACTTTCTTGACAGAGGAGGAGTGGTACTGTTTGTTCACTGGCTCATATTTTATCTTCAGGCCTAAGAAAGACAAAATCCAGGAAGTAGAAGAAGAAGAAGAAGAAGAAGAAGAAGAAGAAGAAGAAGAAGAAGAAGAAGAAGAAGAAGAAGAGGAAGAAGAAGAAGAAATTAATAAGTTGATTTTATTATTTTCCTTATCTTTGTCCCCTCTAATTTACATAGGACTGATTGCAATTTACGTTTACGTAGTCCTAGCCTAAACGCCACGTTGTCTTTTCTATGCTGTTACACAGAGCCTCTGTTATTTTTCAAATCTCCTGGATTATACACCAAGGGAAGCAAATGGATAAAACATTACTTCAAAAGTACTGACATCCAGCAAAGACACTGAAATGTTGAATCCTAAAGACATACACATTTGTGGTTTTTCAGTTTTCTGCCCAACCTGTCTTCCTGCCTCGTTATTTATCCCTGTGGTGAGCACTTTCAACCATAAACTCATATGGCTGTCATATGTGAGAGAGAGTATGGAAGGAAGGAGTGGTTAAAGGAAGTGTTTGAAGGGACCTAAATTTATTCTTTTGTTGGTGTAACTGTGGAATGTAGAAACTGTAGATGAATTTCAAATTATAACAGAAAGAATGTAGGTAGAAAACCAAATGGGCTTGGTAGGAATGGCTGAGAATACAGGCTGCTTGTCTGTGGCTTGTGGATTACCAAGCATCCTGAAGTCTTGTTCAGTCAGGTGTTTGTAATCTGGGAATGCTACCAACCTCCTGTGTCCTGGGCAGGTGATGACACCAGGCACAGTGCACAGAAATGCTGCGTGCACCATAACCAGGGGAACTTTTGGTGCTGGTTGTGAGCAAAAGCAAAAGAAACATTTCTGCTCACACAGCGAAGGTGCTGTATGGATGAAGATGTTTTAGACTGTAGTTTCTGTTTTAGTTGTTTTAGCCTGTTTTAGATTGCAGTTTCTAAGCCTCTATCCATAAGACCTCTTCCTGTTCCCAATGTAATTGTGGTAAAAACTTCACTGATTTCATTGCTGTAGGAGCAAGGAATAATGCTTTCTGAGAACAAAAAGCACTAATTGTGAATTTGCACTCAAACCAATACAAGCAGATATTGTGTTTCCTTCTGTTTACACAGCCGTCCAAACAATTTTGAGATGTGAATAAGCAACAACAAGCCTTGTAATTATTTTTTTCTGTCATTAATTTGGAATCTTGTTGGAGCACAGTAATCTAGCTGTGGAAGACCTGGGAGATACTGCAAAATTATTTACAGCCACAACAAACTACACCGGTTCTAGTTGGTGCCAGAGTCTGACATTGCCTGAATGTCCCTTGCTAAGGCCTCCTCAAGCCCATTAATTCCTTACCTTTAGTAACAGCTCCAGATCCTATATCTACATTCTGTCCTTGCATATCAGCTGCCCAAGGAATGTGTTTTAATCAAAGGCTCTTCTCAAAAAGAAAAAAAAAAGCCAGTAATTTTTTCTTTCAAAGATAATTGCCTACATGTAGGCCATGAAATGTCACATTACCATACAAAAACCCTTTAAGAAAACACTGAGCCCTGTTGAAAGCACATTCTGTTAAGGAATTCAACTGTCTTCTGTGTTTAATAACATTTAAACCTTGTTCCATGAATCTGAAAATATTTTAGCAGTGCCCAACTTGTAAGCCCTGTTTTGAGATGGAAACTGAACACCTTTGGTCAAAGTGCTGTGACAGTGCTGGGTAGACAGATTTGGGGTACTGCCTGCAAATTCTGTGGTTTTATTGGAAAGACATCCCTTCCTACTGATTTCTCAGCATTCCTCTGTCTTTCTCAAAGGACTCTTCATGGAAATAAGCTAATCTTTTCAAATTCATTCATTCCTGCCACTGGATGCTACCCGCTGCCAGAACCTTCCTGGTCACATAATTATCTCTGCAACTACCAGCCGTGTGCTGCAGAGGATTATGCAGCAGGAGCAGATGAACTGCTAAATAAATCCTGTTTTCTTATAGATAGTATCAGAAAGGAAGGACAAACTGTAAAACAGGGAAATATCACAGAAAGAGACTTAGCTGCTCTTGAGCTCAGATATCTTTTGATGGTTTTGGGTTGGTGGCTGCAATGCTGTATATGCAGCTCAGAATTGGAATTAACTCCCCGAGCTGTAAATGAACATTCATTAGGGCTCCTTTGCAACAAAATGGGATCTCCTCATCCATTTTAAAACTGGATGAGTCAAAGAAAATAATCTCTTCTTTGGCAGAGAGATGGGCAGGTTGTTAATTAATAGGGCTTGTAATTTTTATGAGTCTTTGACATTGTCCTTCAAACCCCTGCAAGTTTAATGGTCCTGTAGTCTTATTGCTTGGGTGTGTTAGAGAACACTTCTTCTGTGTATGTAGGAGGGAATACCCAGATGTGAATGCTTCATCAGCAAGTCTGTGAGTCTGTGAATGCTGCACTCTTGCTTTTGATTCTGCCTCTGAGTTTTCAATCTGAGGTCAATATTTTTCAAACCAGAAACTAATGTTGAGCACCTTATATTCAAATCTTGAGGATTCTACTTCATGGAAATGTGCTATTTTTATGTAGAAGCCTTTCAAATAGATTTGATGTCCAACACTATGTACCTAGGTGTTGGCACAAGAAATTTTTTTCCACAGTCCACTCGGATTAATGATGGCATTACTTGAATGTTTGCCATTGTACATATTTAGGGTTGGAGAAATAACCTGCTACCATGACTTGGAGAACTGAAGGGCATTGGGAACTTCCAGGCTTTAAGGGTTTCTTCTCTTGATGATGTCTCTTCTTGAACAAATAAACTCTCCAATAATAATACTACCCTGTGTGTTATGTGAGATCCCCTTTCATAACCTTGTAACGGTATGTACATACCTCTTACCAGACTGTGAGGCAGAGATTCCCAGCTGATAACAATAACTGTATTAGCCCTAGAACTGGAAGAGGTACAGGTTTGTTCTCCACCTAATAAAATGTGCTAAGATTAAAAAAAACCCAAAAAAACCAACATACAAGGCTCCACAGTTTCAGAGAAACCCCTCTGGAAAGAAAAGAGTTTTTTAGTCATACTTCTGCCAGAACTCTACCTTGTGGGACAAGTGGTGTGGATTGCCCCAGGAAGAGTTGTGGAAAGAAGATGGAAATTTGTCCAATCACATGTGCATCTGTGAATGAGAACAGGAGGAGGTGAAGTCTCTTTGTCCATTGGGTGTACCTCAGCCAGGATATGTCTACATTGCCCTCAAATTAGTGCCATGTTCAGAGGTGCATCCTAGTTAGATTTGAACTGCCTCATTCTGCCATTGGTTTAGTGCAGCACAGAGCCCAGCATAAGCTCATTTTCTTCAGCTCCCTAGCTGGATTTTGCTCCCATTCCGACCTCTACTCTGTGAGATCAATATTGCACACTGTACCCAGTGTAGCTAATTTTAAACATGGACACATCTCTGTGCATCTTGGGATAGTACCTAGAGTCAGTAGTCAGTGGGACAGCTGTATACCCAGCATGGCAAGCATATCTTCCCCTTGTCACTCGTCATGCTCAAATCTCTCCACAAGAATAGGATCTTCCACAAACAGGAGGCAAACCTGAGCTCTGTTGTGGTTCATTAGGAACAACAAGCCCTGCTGTGCCCACATCCCATCTGTTGTGTTGCTCTTGGATTCCTGTTGTTTCCCGTTTTATTTCCCCCCCACTGCTTCGTGCCTCTTTGCTGTATCTGATGTGGTGAGCAGCTGAAGCCCCTGGGGCACAGGGTCAGTGCTGTGAGGTGTCCAGTATGGTTTGGGGCATGATCAGATACTGTGCTTGAGCTAAGCCCTTCTTATGGTAAGAAGCTCTGCTGATTCCTGCTTGTTTGCTGCCAGGAGTGTGAAAGTTGATCTAGGTAAGAAATCTTTCCACTGGGAAATACTTTATTTCAAAAGTGAATTACACCTGAAAATAAAAGCCAGATTTTCAGTCCCCAACAAGATCCCTTTGAAGGTGAAGAATGCCATGGATATTTGCCCTCCACACCAGCCTCACAGCCAGTTCTTATGCTGTCATTGCTTGAGTGAACACAATGGACTTATTTTCTGATTGCTTCCTTTGGCTTGAGGGATATGTTGAAGATAGTAGTGAGGGGAGCTAGGACCCAATGCAGTCCATCAGTCCCAGGTTAGAAGAATGGTTTGAAAGGAATCTATGGACAGAATGCCCTGCAGCTTTTTGAACAGGAGCTGACCCCTGCTCACTCCAGAGTTAAAAGCTAGAAAAGGCATTATCTCCCTTTGATTCTCCTGCCAAAGTAAAAGCTCATGCATCAGACAGAGTCTTTAATTTCAGATCCAGGTCCTATTTTGTGCAGAGCAGCACCTGCAGACTCAATATTTTGACTAAAATGGCAAAGGCTCTCTTTGCCTGTACTTGGCTGTAAATGTATCCTCAGCTAGTGCTGTGTTACTTCCTAAATTACACTTTCCCATGATGGGATTTAAAGGACCCAGTGGGTTGATATAATTAGTTAAAAATTTTTCTGAGGGGGGATAGCTTGTTGTTTTATACATTTTAAAACATCAGGTTGAATGAAAACTGGCATCTGCTACCGATGAAACAAACACACAATCCTCTTTTTCAGATCTCTTTCTTCCTAATAGAAGTCAGTGTCTTCTTTGGTGTACAGCATTTCTGCAGTGAGGTAGTTCCTAGTTGTTTTCCTTTCTTTGAACCTAGACTGAGAGCTGAGATAAAGTATCTGACTAAGTTACACTAAAAGAGAAGGAAAATCCCTCTAAGTTGGTGGTAAAAGGTGAAGATTGACTGAGACTTTTCCCATAAAGGACTGGATTTGTTTTCAAACTGTTGTGCTAGTGTCTCCTACAAACCAGATTCAGCAATGAATGGGAATATCAGCATGAAGAAAACAGTTCTTTCGGAAACAGCGTATCTGTTACAGTGCTATCCGGAAGCTGCAAAAAAGCTTGGATTTTTTGTTTCAGTAAACACTGGAGCTGGTTTTGCCAATATTTTAAATAATGGAAATCTTTGTCTCAGTTTATAGGTGAAGATCATTCAAATATATCTGAAGATGAATGCAGATATCATCTCTCTTTGCATGATAGCACCAGCCATTTAAAGACTCAAAAAGATGATGGTGTGGAAAGCCATTGTCAAAGAGCTCCCCTCTTCTCTGCCTTTTTCCAGACTGGTGGACAGCAGGTGCACTAATACTTTACTTTGCAAGAATTAATGCTTTTAAATAATAAAGCAGATGACAAAATTGACTGTGTTTATGAAGGGCAGTTTGCAAAGACTGCAGTTCCCAGTATGTGATTTCGCACATATGTTTGAGAGGAGGATCTGTGGAGTACAGAGGAGGAGGAGCAGCCACATCCACCAGGCGTTAAGCACAGAAGCATTTTTTCCACAGCCCCAGAGGAAGCTGACAAGTTGGTTTCCAAACTAGGAAGGGAGATCTAAATATTCTGTATGAAAATAGTTTAATGCATTGGTAAAGGAGAATTCCCTTTCTCTCCTGTCCTGTCCTGTCCTGTCCTGTCCTGTCCTGTCCTGTCCTGTCCTGTTCCCCAGCTGTTATGACAACTTAGCAGTAAAGGCCCATATCTAAATAGGGTAGAAAAAAAAATTACTAGAAACAAAAAAATAAATCTAGGGCTCGCACACAAAATCTAAAGGAAACGCCTGATGGAGAAAAAGGTTTCAGCTGAACAGATTTGCAAAAATTGCTTTTTGCAGACAGCTTTCATTGAGGGGGAAAAATCAAAGGGTTGAACATTTTTTCAAGCCATAAAATGGATTTAGAGAGCTATTTTCAGTCCCTGGATTTGTCTGTCAAACTTGACGGTACCTGCACTATGGAAAAGAGCAAGAAGAGAGGTCACTGTGCCTCACAGAAGGTATAAACTGAAGGAGAGCTCAGGCTCCAGGGGAGAGTGTGGGCATGAAGCATATGCCAGTCTAGGGAGTTGTGGTTTGACATTGTGCTGAGATAGAGCAAAATACTCTGCTTCAGCTTCTTGTATTGGAACCTAAGATTTCTCTCTTGGAACACTGAAACATTTAATATTTTCATATTTAAGGGGAATAAAAAGCAGAAATATCATTAGTTTGACAATTCTGAATGTCCCAGTTACCCAAGAAAACACCCCAAACCTCAGTATATTTGTAGAAAATGACCCAAAGAGAAAAGAATTCTTTGTCCAGCCTTTATTCCAGTAGGAGACTGTTATGTTACTTTGTGGATAAAAGAGGAACTGAGGGTCTTTCAGCTTCAGAAATTGTTTCTACAACTTGGACAAAAGCATCTTGGGATAATACCTAGAACTAATAGCCAGATCCTAGAAAAGAATCTGGCAACTTTGCACCCTCTCTTCCACCCAAAAAAAGGGAAAAGGTAAAGAGGTACAAGGAAAAAGAAAGCTGGTAATCAGATTTTGTCTGCATGGGATGAAATCTTGTAGACACTGATGGAGCACCAGCATCCCAACCAAAACCCAGTGAGGCTGTTTTCCTGAGAACAAAGCTGCTTTCAGAGGGCTATTGTTTTCACTAGAGGATATTGTGCTCTGGCAAAGAAATCTTCATGTGTTTAATGCATTCTGCTGTTTGTCAGTGAAAGTGCTTTATCACATGTTTGTCACCCGGCAGGATTCAGGCCCAGATCTCCTCTAAGTGACTAATGCTATCACCTTTCAGCCTGCCACTGACAAGCTCACAATCCCCTATTACTGTCAGCATTGTGGGCATGCTGAAGTATTAAAAGCTCTTTCTTGTTCCATCAAAGGAAGAATTAACCTTTTGATCTACTTTGCAGCATTCTGAACCTTGGGTTGTTTGTTTCATGTTAATGAAATTCAATCTTTGTGCAACAGCAGATGCTTCTTAAGTCTTACAATTCTTCAAGAGAGGCTGGGAATGGAAACCTGATCTCACAAGTATGGTCTGAAATCTTGCTGTCAAGGTCATTCAGCCTTTTCTGAACAGAAAAGGAATTGCAGGAAACAAAGGAATATAAAATGTTTTCTGCTTTATTTTTGACCATTTATTGGACAAAAGATATTTTTCACCTTCATCTTTAGTATTAGGTCTAATAACAGTCCTATAAACAGCCTCCTGTCAAAAAATGTCTCAAAGCAGTGCGGTGAGAATGTCTTCTATTCTTAACTCTGCATCAGAGAAGAGCTGTGAAGACAGTGCTGAATTAATTATATTAGAGATTATTCTAGATATTTCTAAGACTTTGGTTCATCTCTGTATATCCAGAACATGTGTAGAACAGCATTACTGATAGCTTTTTTGAAGGATACTGATGGATGGTCCTTAGTGTAAGAGCTGAGGATGACACAGTGGCAGAGTGGTAATGACACTAGATTCTGTCATTGATCACTAAAACAGTAGACCTGGGCAGGAAAGATGCTGGCACTGTCTGGCTGCAGGGCACATTTGTTCAAAGCATAGTTTGCAGTGTTATGCCATGTCATACAACATACGAGGAAAAGAGGCTGCCTTGCTGTTTGCAGCAATTTTCCACAGCCATTTTTCTTGTTTGGATCCCTTGCATGGAAGACATGCAATTTCCATGACTCTGGAGCATGTTTTTCATTGCTTGAAGTAAATCAGTTCTGTGCTCAGGTGGGGAATGCACTACAACTGCGGAACAGTGATGCCATAAACTTTTCTAATTCATTTTTTCTGGTTTTGAGAGGCTGTAGGGTAGGCAACTTGCAGCTCATGCACTTGTAACTCCTTGTGCTTGTAATAAAATTATTTCAATGAATCTTTCACAAGATATGGTTCAGATAATACCACAAGAATTTCTCAGCATCTTTTTTGGAACTTCCTTTGACTGCCAGACCAGTGCAGATAGGTGGCTTAGTGTGCATGTGTGTGAGAGGGGCAGAGCTTTTCCATGTGACTGTGGCTATCACCTGGTTCTATGCAGGCTGTGAGATCACCTTGCATTCTGATGTATCAGCACTTGCAGTGCAAGCTCTAAGCACAAATACAGAGGCACAGTCAACAACAAAACCCTTGGAATAGATGCAAGACAAAAATAGGATTGGTTCTCTGTCTACATGAACAAGCAGCAAGATCCATTGTCTGCCTTACAATTTAAAATGTAATGAATTGTATGAAGTATGACTGTCATACTACCCCTTGTGTACTGACAGAAATTGAGGCCACAAAGAGAGAAAAAGTCTGGCTTGAGATGATACAGCAGTTCTTCGGCAGAGGCTGGGAATGGAAACTTGATCTCACAAATATAGTTTGGAGTCTTAATGTCAAGGTTATTTAGCCTTGTCTGTACAGAATGAAACTGCAAAACAGAGAACACAATCTATTTACCACTTAATTTTGAACTGTTTATTGGACAGAACTACAAATTTCTGTCTTACCATTAATACTGCTTCTTCATACTTGCTTTGAAACAAAAAATACTTCAAGACATGGAAACTGGCTGAAATTGGTAAATGTTTTGTTATCTAGTCCCACGCTGTATCATTATTCTTTTTTCCTTCTTGGTTTCTTTAGGAGTGAAAAGAGACATCTAAAAGCTGGCATTGATGCTTAATTTGTAGACTGTAAAAATAGGAGATGTTTGGAAAGGTACATCAATATTGATTGGAATTGTGTCATTCCCAGTGCAGTACATTCTTGTGTAGAAGACTAAACTCTAAATTCCCTGTTTCACTGATGACAAGGTTTTGCAGTAATCCTAATAGCATGGCATTCAGCCTGCAAGGACCAGAGCTGCAGTGCAAGGGTGCCTCCCTCACCTCTTTTAATTCCTCTTCAACCCTCTGCAAAGCAAATTTACAAGTAGAAAGTCTGGATGTGGTAGAAACACCTTCTGCTCATGTCTGCTCTTATTCCAATGACAGAAATTGGAGTCCTCTTTTTCCTGACATGTGTCTAGCTTTCTGACCAGGCCGTATTTGCTTCCTTACTTTCATCTATCATCTCCATTTCTTAAATAATTAAAGAGCTTTCACTGACTTGATCTGTACTTTAATGCTTTGAATGCATATATGCAGCTGCAATTTTCACCCTCAGGCATCAGGATAAATAAGGATATTGTGCCTCTGAACTGTTCCACCCTTGTGGTAACAGTCCTAAAGAAATCTGAGTAGCCAAGATGCGGAAAGAAAGAAGTTGGTTTTGATCTGTCCCACTAAACTCATTTTCCTTTGCATCTCTTTGCAGATTAGCTATTTGTCTTCTGTGAATTAAAGCACTCTTTTGAGTAGGAAAAAGTAACAGAGAAACCAAGAGAAGACTGTTTTTGTAAAAAAATTAAAATTAAAAATTAAGAATATTTATTTTTATGCATTTGCAATAAAAACATTTCCATTACAGTTACTGTGGTAGGCATTAGGACAGCTTTCTATGTGAGTAAGAATACATAACTGCATATTGAGTGTAACTGTCCTCTGTTTTTAAATTTTATGGGTAGTTAACCTTTTCCAGTAGCTTTACTATGAACCTGAATATTAGCTAGGATGCTAGGATGGAGGAGGTGAAAATGCTCTGGAAGGAAGGCAGTATAGGAGATTAGAGAAGGAGAAATACCCATTTCAATGATTTTGTCCTTGGGATATTCTTTGCTTCTTTTCTTTTTACAAGATTGCACTATCTGTATCAAAGCTTATCCATAAGCTCAGTTCTTCTGCTGTGTCATCTTTTCTCTGCAAGGTACACCACCCCTTTTGTCCAATCTGAGAATTTTTGTGGCACTACTCTCACAGAATATGTCACGTCTTCCATAATTAGATACTGCACTGACCATTTTTTCCCCCCAGTGATATATAATGGGAACTGTTCCTTGGGTCCATGGTTTTTAGATTGCCTTTTTTTTTTTTTTGCCTACAAAGAGCAGCAGCAAGAGTAGCTTCCTCATGCCCATCTTAAATCTTCTGAATGGACCAAATCCCAATGCACGTGTCTATAAGTCCTGCTCAAGTTCTGTCTCTAACAATTTTTCATTGCTTTCAAGATGAATTTTCAAAATATTTTTACCATCTAGTATTCCCATATTGTATGTATGATGGAAAACCAGACTGTTTTGCATTTCATACAGACATCGGGGGCAATATTACATATTTTGTGAGATAACAATAGGGAAATACATATTCTGTAAACTAGATTGTGCTGAATCCTGCCTGACAGTTAGTTTTGGAGCAAGTATTTATCATGTGTGTGATCTCATCTCAGTATTCTGCTGTTATTTCATATTTACAGTCCAGACTAAATAACTTAATAGTTTTTATGCAGTTTGTCTCTTAAAACCAGCTATGAATCAATATTCTAGACATAATCTTGATCATGGAAACTTCAGCCTTTGCATTATACTTTCTAATGAAGCGAGCCTAGTTTGTCTCTTGTCCAGAAATATTATAAATAACATAAGCAAGCAGTGTACATTTATATTGAATGGCCCTTTCTCTTTCCCTAGCTTGCCCCCTTCCTTCTGGTAAAAAATCATCTATTTGCTACAGTTTATTTTAATGAAGATATGAAAGAATTTTTATTTTCCTTCTGATTAAGAGAAATTTCTAAGTTCTTTTTTTTTCCTTTTCATTTTTTTCTTCTTTTTTTTTTTTTGACTTTATAGCTTGCCTCTTATGTGACCAATTAGTAAATATAGTTTTAATTACCAGGTGATATTTCATGGGTCCCAGAGTTTTGGGGGGAAAATCTTGTAACTGCTATAATGAGGGTTAGTTTGCCATTTTATGATTGAGTCATAATTGCCTTCTAATGTCCCATCCTCCACAGGTTCTCATACACGTGACCCTAACATGTTTTAAAAATGTTCTCAGTTACTGTCTTTTAATCTTGGGCATTGGAATCTCTTCTGAAATGATTCTTTGTGCTTTTGGCTTTGTTTGCTTGTTTTGGTGATAGAGGGGTAAGAAGTTCCTGAATTTTACCAGATAATCTCACCTGCTTCAACTACCACATAGGGCTCTAATTAATGTCTTAATTTATACACAATGATTTTTGTTTAGTTTTTCAACTTTTTTCCCCTCCAGGATAAGGTAGATGATTTTTGTAGATAATTTTGATCCATTTGAAAATGAATGACAAAACAATTTCTCCAAAATATGACGCACTTACCATTGGTAGCTAAAATGTTACAATTTTCTTCTTCATATCCTGGGTGTGCTATTCCATATGGAGAAATCCTCTTTCATATTTTTATATTTATATATACTGAAGAGCTCCTTTTTTTATAAAGCCTTTTGGGTCCTGCTTCACCCTTGTAAATATTTCTGTGCACAATCCTCAACAGCAGCATTTTAAACTCTTTCATTTACATTCAAGAAGGAGGTCTATAAGACTCTGGATTAAGAAAAAATTTCCATATTTGGTTTAAGTTTTAAAATTGCCTCTTTGTGACAAGTTGATGATCAGCAAGCCTTCTGTCACCAGAGTGAAGTAGTCTTATAATCAGGGAGATGACTGTATCTCAAACATTGTGCAGCATTTATGAGCACATCCATTTGTTCATGTCTCCTTCATTTTTAAGAATTTCATTGTCTTGCTGAGTTCACCAGGCTCTTTCCTTATATTAGAATCAGACATTTTTAAACCTGTGTCGTACTAGCTCCTGCAGCAAAACAAATTGTCTTGATTTTCTTGTTCACTAGAGCTTATTTTCTAAAATGCTCTGAAGTTGTAAACAGCCTTGCTCTTTAACTATACCATTTTTGTCTTTAAAGCATAGTGTGGCTGGCTGGACACGTTCATTGAAATCACTCAAATTCCTAACCTCTGTGACTTCCCCACTTACAGAGTCTGTCTTTGCCAAATAGATGAGCTGTCTGGGATTTTCATTATATCAGTGGTTTAGATGCCATTTGCATGTTTTTAATCTATTGGAGAAAGTCTGCAGCATTCTGCAGTCATCTTGCATTTTCAGGCAACTCATAGTGAAGTACTGGGAGGTTCTTGGAGAGCACTTCACCCCCAGCTAGAGAAAAAAATGGGACAAGACCAACCAAAGCCTTGAAAAATGCTAGTATATGTGAGGTTGAACTGAAGCCTACTGTTTATCTGTGAAATTACTGAGCTTTCTTGCATGCAGACAGATAATTTTTGAGAATCTTTATGTCTGGTGTAGTGGTGAATCTTTATTTTAAGTAGGATTTGGGCACGCTGACGGGGAAGAAAGGTGTTTACGAAGAGGAAGCACTTGAGTTCATTGGTATCTGGTATTTTGGAGCACATATCTGATTAATCACAATTGACAAAGACGGTAAAAATCATCCAGAAGGCTGAAATTAAAATATTTAGTATTAATCAGTAATCACTGATGTGATAATTAAGTGGTTCTGTCTTCAACTGACAGTTAAATGGACATGTGGCAAAAGCTACCCATGAGTTTCTTTGTATTGTCTTCTCTCTGGCTCTGTTGGATAGCTCATATGAATGGAGAATTTGCTTTCCTTAACTAAATATGATTGCAAATGAAAAGTGCAAGCTGCTTTGTTATGCAGCTGTGGGCTTGTCAGTCAGTTACTGTCAGATTTCTTTGGGAAGTTCAAACATGAAACACATTAAGCTTCGAGTAAAGACCAAATTGGGATAATCAGTTTGGGTAAATCAGAAGAGCTTATTTGACTTCAGCTAAAAATCTTGCTATCTAGGTCTGATTCTCAGCAATACCCTTGTATTTACATATTTAAAAACTGGGATTTGCAGAAACCTAACTTGTGATAGCAGCATTTTTTCCCTGTTAAATGCAAAGCAGCAGAGAATTAGGTCCCAGCTTCCAGTCAAATTTGGAAAAAGAGAACAGCAGTGGGAGATAGCTTTTAAATATATTACAAAGTAAAAAACCCTCAAAATTATAATACACTCCATTTATTTTTCATCACCTTCCTTGTATGTGTGAATAGTCACAGTGAAGCACAACTATATTTAATCCTTGTTTAAGTCAGCTCCTGTCAACATAAGCTGTAATTGAAGTCAGTACAACCTCACCCAGGAGCGGAAGCGATTGTAGCATGAATTCCATCAGCTCCCTGCCTATCAGGGCACAAAAACAAGCGCTGCAGTGCCTGGAACCTGACCAGGGCCAGGGCTAGAGACACCAAGGAGGGCCTTCTTCAGCAGACTTTTGGTTCCTCAGACAATGCTGTCCCCCAGCAGGAAGCCAGGTTACAAAGCCAGCTCTCACTCTTGTGAGGGCAAATCCCTGTGGATGACCAATGCACTCTTGACAGCAGGAGGTATGACTCACACTTTGGATTTGGTTAACTGGAATACCAACAGGGTGATTCTGGAGATGTGTTACTGCTCCTACTACAGCAAAGACTCAAAGTGTCAGGAACTGTCTAAGTCTCAGTAATGTTTTCATCTTTTTACACTGCTAAGTGCAATAGAGATGTTATAAACTGAAAGTCAGTAATTCTTGACCCAAATAGTTAAGTGGTAAATTATGTAGGTATAGAATCAATGTAATGGATCCTCAATTCAATGTACAATTATTATGAGATATATAAAGAGTATTTGACTGTCTTAAATTTGTGCCTCTGTTTTTCATGTTCTCCTACATGAAATAGCATGAATATATGATTACCCAGTGAATGAGAAATTAACTGAAAGAAAATTTCATAGATATGAGTGAGGTGTTTGAATTCTGCGGCGTTTACACAGAGCCTCTCACATCCTGACTGATGTCATTAAGTGACATCATAGTGGAACCTGACACAATGCTCTTTTAAATGTCATCAAGTCCAAAACTAGCGGTACACTAGATGAGAATAAAACCTCAGGGCATCCAGTCGTATTTTTTTTCCACAGACTTCTTGTAGAAAAGATCCTTTCAGCTCTTTTTGCGATTCTCTTCCTAGTTTCCTTTTCTCATAGTGAGGATAATATGCACCATAAATTGGTGAAAATTCTATTTAATGTATTAACATGGTCCTGAGGATTCAGATTGGTGAATACTTTTGTGCTAATATTCCTTTGCATCATCTTCCTCTTTTATCCTTCAGATTGGTGAGTTTGTCTCTTGCACGACTCTCCCAAAATGGTTAAGGGTCTGAGTGTCTCTGTGCCCTTGTGAAATCCTGCCATTGTTTCTCTAAAGGTCATTACATTAAATAGAAGCTGCAGTGATCTTTATGAAGGCAAGAAAACCTGCCCAAAAATGATAAAAGAGCAGCCACACACAAAGCCTTTGGTAATTCTGTTATGGAATGAATGAGTTCCTTGACCTCTTAGGATTACTTCAGTGTATTTTTTTGCTTTAGACTGAGTTTTGGTTAAAACCATAAACTAGTTTTGTCAGCACAGTTACTCAAAATGTAGAAAAAAAAAAGAATCAGAGACATAATCCAGTCAAAGAAACAGAGCTACTGAAAACCTTCACAGCAGTACACTTCTCTGTACGGGGAAGGATGCCAGTTTTCTTCAGCTGCTGCTAAGGTTGATGAGACTGGTTGCCTTTCCTGAAAACAGCCCAAGGCATAAAGCCACTGGGCTCCCCTACTCCTTGTTCACATGGATGTCCAGATAGACCAGGAGTCCACAGAACTGGGTATCTCAGGTCTTTCCTGTGAGACTGCTTTCAAGCCATGGACTCTGATCCATGACTTCAGGCTTTTCAGGCTATGACAGGCAATGGCACAGCTTTCTGCTTCCATGCCTATGAATCTGGGACCATTGAGGTCACTTGAAGGCCTCCAGGAGTACAGACATTGATTGCTGTGTAGCCTAAAATGATTATAAGCAACTGTTTGTGGATCAAGAAATGACAATGTTTCAATTTGAATGTTGTTTTGTAATGAAAATGCTGCCCTGCTGAAGGGATGGTCAGCTAGACTGGCCATGTGAGTTGTCTCAAGCTGGACACAGTCCCTCAGAGCTCAGATATACTGGAGCTTGTTTGCTTTCCTGACATCCCACACTGACCAGGTGTTAAGGAGCAGCCGATAGACACAAGTAGTCAAGAGTAGGCCTCCTGAATTCCATCTTGTCTGCCATGTGCCCTGACATCCAGACTCCTGTTTACTGTTTGGTCAGCTTGTGTGCACTTTTTAGAGAAGATACAAAGACAGCCTCTCTAGTCCAGCTGCAAGGGATACCAAATTCAGAACTCTCTTCCAAAGAGGATGCTTATATTTTAGACTTCTGTAATTTCAGGGTAATGTTTAGCACCTAAGCTTAATTACTTCATGCCTCAGTTACCTGCAGTAAAAGCCATCCCCCTCTTGGATTGGTGCTAACGGATACTTCAAATGGTACAGAGCAGAGGTGCCCTAGAAGCAAGGGCTGGGAGCTTCACCATCTCCAGAGTAGTATCTGTAGGTAGTAGAGGCTCCCCAGCACCTGGGTTTGACGCTGGCATGAGACAAGGGCTGCTACTGATAGTTTGCCTTTAGGAGGAAAAAAAGCTGTTGAGCTGGTGGCAACATGTCTGACCTAAGATTGGAACAGCTGATTTCACTGCAACTCTAAAGCTGAATGAGGATTTTTCCTCTTCCATGCAGAATGGGACGCTTCATGTAAGGATATGTAAAGTAAAATTCCAGAAGTATAGCACTGGCCAAAAAATGTAATCAAAACAGCTTGGCAGTTAAATGTCTCAAAAGAACTTTTTTTTGTGTGTGAACTTCCAAATTTTAGTAAATATTCCTCAGGAAAATGTAATAAAATAAAAACTGGTTTTGGAAAAATTAATTTCAGAATTTTGGTATTTCAATTTAGCATGAGATGTTTTTACTTTAATGTATTTGTTCCCTAAGTTTTAACTACTAGTGAATGTTTTATGTTACTACTGCCATATTTGATGGCAAAAGAGCTGTGTTTATTTCAAAAATAATGAATTGAGTTTGCTATTTTGTAATGGTTGAGAAATTTTATCTGTTTGCTAGATCAGAGTATCTTCTGTTTGTATCATAATGAAACTATTACTATAAATAGACAGCACTTTGATCTAGAAAAAGTACTTGTTTCAACTTACTGTTGAGTAACAACTTATTGTTTGTTCAGATTTTTAAAATGAAGGAGTATGTGTGTTTCTTCAGGAAGCTCTTCCTAACTTCCATTAAAATTCCACTGTAAAATAAATATATTTTTATAGCACAGCATAATGCCAAGGAGACAAAGGTTAGGGAGAATTTTACATGGGTACAAATGCATTTGTAGCTCCTTTCAGCACTCCTACAGGAAGCAGACAGGGAGATGGAACTCCAATGTCTTTTCCTGGTCAGATGCATGTGACCAAAGCCCAGGTGTCTTGAACTTTGACATCCTGCCTGCTGTTGTGGCAGAAGAGATGTGCTGCATGTGTGACTGAACTGTACTGCCCAGCTTCCCTGGGCCCCAAGGCAGGGGTGGGGAGGGATGGGGATTGTTCCTGCTTATGAACGAGCACAACCTGGCTGGCCACAGTGTTGGGTACAAAAGGCTTTCTTCTATAACTGCTTCTGGCCAGGGCTTGCTTACCTTGTTCACTGGACTCTGAATGCAGCCTTCTGTAAGATGGGAAAGGGAGCAAGGAGATTGAACAGGGTAGGAAGGAGAAAGCGAGGATGGATTTCTGAATTGCTTCGCATGGAGGAAAAGGCAAACGTTACTCTTGTTTTGGTGAAGGAGAAGGTCATTTCTGAAGCATGAAATGCAAACTGAGACTCTTGTATCATTCTGGGAAAGGGAATAAATTGCTTGGAAGAAATTTAGCTTTAAAGAGGATCTTGATTTTTGACGATAATGGCTATCAGAGAATGATTACAGGATTTTGTGTGGAGAGAGGACTATGAGACCCAACTAAGCAGAAAAATCACAGAAAGTGCTGATAGAAAAGATATGTGCAAGATTAAAAATAAACACTGATTTTTTTCTGGATGATTTTTGCCAACTGCTGGAAGTAGCTCTCTATTCCTGCTGGAAAATATCTCACTGTGTTCTCAACTACTTCATTTTATTCCAGCAGGTTTGATTACTTAAGGGCATACATTTGTCTTGGTATATGATTATGCAATGCATTTTCTAGTGGCTAGAAACTAGAAGTAGTATCAAGGTCACACTTGGTAACCAAGGAAATAAAATGCCAAGGTTTATAGATATATCTTTCACCTGCAGAGTTATCTCATGTGGATCAACATAAAATAACAATAATGGCAAAGTCTGGAAGAAGTTTGTACCATTGCTGTTGCGAGTTTGTGGCTGCATGGAAGATTTCAGCCTCAGCAGCCACCATTACCAGCATCTTCTCCACCATTACAACACATCTTTCCTTTTGCTCAGACCAGCCTGAGCAAGGTGCTTTGGGAAGAACTGTGTGTGCTATTTGTAGGTAAAGGACTTGCACAGTCTGGTCTATTTATAGATAATACAGTTAATCTCATCTTGAAAACAAGGAGAAAAGTGATATAGACAGCGGCAGCTGTGACACAAATATATTATATTTAGCCATCACATCCTCTTCTAACCTGCTGTTTATTGAATGTCACGACTGCACACAATTAGTCACTGTTTTGTCGTGGCTGGTTGTCTCCTTCTGGTCTCCTCCATTCAGCCTTGCAGACTCTTTAATAGTTAACTTGTGGTTTTCTTCAGGGAGCTTAACCCAGTTTATTCCCATGTTCAAACCGTATTTAGCTGGGAGTTTTATATTGTTCCAGCTTCATTTCCCACACAGCTGTACGTGCTTCTTGCAGACAAAAGATCTGTACAGTCCTATTTATTTATTGATTACAAGATTCACACTGCTTGGGAACAGGAAGAAAACAGCAGCCTGTGGTAGGTGGAACATTTTTTTCCAATTATAGTTGAGAAGTCTTTATCATTAGTCCAGTTATATCCATCAGAGCATTCTGGACTGACCTGCCAGTATACCTTCCTTGGAAATTACCCCATCCAAGGCTGTGAACAAGATGGTCAAGACTGCATCCAGCATTGTGTGTTTCCTTGAGCTAACCACTGGTTAATACTGATTTTTTTTTCTTTTTGCTATATTAAACACTTCTCTCCTATATATAAGAAATCCAGAGCAACAGATTAAAATAGACTGTTAGACCTGTGAGAGAAAACAAATGTGGTTATATCAGCAAATGATCTCTTCGAGATGGCCATGATTCTACAGTTCCTTGCTCAGAAAGGGCTTGGTCATTATTTTTGTTTTGTCATAGACCAGAAACTTGCTATAAAATGCTTGTCCCAAAGCTCATCTATGTATAACACAAAACACATGAATAATATAGGGAAAATGTTTATATCTAGAAGGATGAGTCTATCTTATAAATACTTGAAATGTGAGACAGTAATGGTACTAGTAAAGATAACCTTACAGTTACATAGTACTCACAGTTGAGGGTTAAATATTTTTTCTATATTTTCCATTTATACTTACATCCTAAATCCAGATAAAGAAGGTTATTTTTTCTTGTAATAGAAATATTTCTTTCTAAACTACAACATGCAACATGATAAGGTGACATTTTAGACTTGGTCTATGTCAGAATGATACTGAAAGAACAGTTAAGACAGCAGCAAGGAGAGATCATGTTAAAGGCAGCTAACTTCTTCCTGATAAGTAACAAGGAGAGTAGCTCCTGCCAGCTTGTCACTGCAAGAAACAAACCCTATGATCTTAACCAGTTTCCAATGTCTGTGTTTCAGCAGTGGCTGACAGAGAAGCAAATCTGCTTTTATCGTCCTTGTGCAGGCTGCTGTAACGTCACTGTGGCTAACCTCGACTGTGTGAAGGACAGGATATTGCAGCAACCTCAGAGAATATGATAGAGAAAGTCAAGAAATGGGATGCCATAAATAGTGAGAGGGAGGAAAAATTAGCTGAAGAAACCTTTTGGAAGAAAAGTAACTCTTTTTAGTTTTGTGTCTTCTTTTGTGTGTTTAGAAAACTTGGGTTTTAGTGAAGCTGTATCCAAACAGCAACATAAAAATTCTCTTCCACACTGTCCCCAAGAAAAGATCCACAGGCATCTTCTGGCTTATGTATACACTAAAATTATTGGGATTGCATCTCAGAGTACAGAAACCTGTTTCCAATTTTCAGATGGTGAAATATAAGTGCAGTAAACCATAGGTTGAAATTTTTGAAACTTCTCTTGAGTTGAGGAACAAATATTTCCTCAGAAAACATCAATGATGAACATTTACAGTTTATTGACTCAGTTTGTATTTGTCTGTTCTGCACCTTTGCTGATCTGGAGCAGCATCAACTGAGGGTCTCTTCCCCTTTGCATGAACTGCATTTGAGAGGACTCAAGTCATGCCAGAAAGACTTTATGTCCATTATTAAATCAGTGATGTGTGTTGAAGAATGATGCACAAATTTCCAAGCGCAAAAACTTTTTAATGATTCACCATGACTCAGAAACCTATGATCCTGAAAACAGTAAATATATGTGGCAAACAAAGTTGGCCAAGTCTTAGAAATGCAGATATATTTTATTTAGACTGGGAAAGACACCATTTTTGGATGTTTCCTGTGAGATGGATTTTTTGTTGAAAAGATAGTCTGCAAATACCAACACATGGGATTTCTGAAATGAAGTATGACCCCTAGCCGCTGCTGGCTGAAATTGGTGTGGTGCTCACTGGGCTCAGTGCTGCCCACCTCCTGAATAGCAGCTGTGACTTTCATGATTGTGTTAATTTTGCTCAGTGTCTGCTCCCTTCCCAGGTCTGGATTGCTGGGATGTGTCTGCCCTCTGGAAGCAGCTTCAGGGTTTCTAGGCCCTCAAGCCAGTTGGCTGCCTTGCTTGTAGGGGCTGGCAGTACCTTGTATGCCCACTCCATGATTCATCAAAAATGCAGATCTCATCCCAGTGCTGATACCAGGCTGCTCTGATGAAGCCATGTCTTGTTGGAGAGTTCACAACCATCTTTGACTGGTAAAAATTATTAATTGATACCCCCAGAGACACTGATACACAGGCACATCATTATCATTAGTTCCCTTGCTGTATAATTACCAGACGTAATTCAATATTTCTCTCATGAACAAAGCATTTCCCAGTTATGCTCCACCTGCCCCTTTGGCAGTGTCCACAGCACAGAGTAGCTGAGCAGGCCTGCCAGCCCTTTCCAGCTTCATCCTCACACCCTGGCACACAGTTGCAAGGCAGAAGTGATCTAATGCCCATTACCCAATTGTCTTCACACAGCTCATCCTTATGTCAGCCTATCCTTTCCCCATCTCTGTCCTTGGCTGCTGGGCCTACTGCCTTCTGTCACTTCAGTAAGGTGGCATCACTGTATTTTCCACTGCTGCATATACTCACTTTTCTTCTCATTATCTCCTCCTTCAGTTTACTGAGCTCTCTTCTGCCTTCAAAGCTCTTTTTCCATATTGCCTATCACTGGGGAGCCAGAGCTTCCTCTTCCCTTCCTACTTCAGAAGCAGTCAGTCACAGCCTTTTCACATCCCATCCCTTTCTCTCCTGCTTTTCAATAAATCAGTCTCTTCTGCCTTCTTCTCAGGTCTCTATTAAACACTGTCTTAATATGTTTTACCTCCTCTGTCACTATTTTTCCTGGAGCCATGACAAAGTCAGTTTTGTCTTTGTCTTGCCTCATTCATCTCCTTTCCACTCCATAACCCCAGCTCTTCTTCCACTGGGATTTGTTCCACCCAATTTATCTTATTTCTTAAGGCTTATTTGATTCAGCTATGTGTGTGTTTATGTGAGCATCTAAATCTAATGACCCATTCTTTAACCCATTGGTAAGCTGAAACCTCAGCAATAACAGTGAAGATCTTAAAAACTACCAACTTCCTGCAGTTTTCATGAAGATTGATGACTGGGTGAGGAAAAAAGATTTGCACTTGCCTTTTCTACTGGAAAGGCTGCAGCATGTGCTCCTTGTTCCAGTGACTGTACAATTATTAATTATTATTAATTGTCAACACCAGGAAAAACTTCACTCAGAGTTTGCATTTTCCTTGACAAAGGAAAGTGTAGTCAAAAGCAACACATTTTTAAGAAATCAGTCATCAGGAATTCTGTTGCTCATTGAGCTGCTCCTTTTTCACTTTTTAACTCAGTGTTTTATTATTTAACTTTGAAGTTTTACTTTTTTATTTCATATCTACTTTTATCTACTTTTATCTTGGCTTTATTAAAACGTCTCATACAAATTTTTAGTCACTCAGGTTTCTGGTTTGACCTCCGTTTGTGAATCCATTCTTTCTGCATCTTGACTTCTTCTTCAAGGTATCCCTCTTCATGTCTCCTTTCACCTTTATGCATTGTCTTCTCCCTTAATGCTTCTGTTTCTCTTATTTTCTGTCTGAGGACTCTTCTCATGAATGTCAGTTCCTGAAGTTTTGTAGCTGCTGGTGACTGCCACCATCCCTGAGCACTTTCTTTATAGTCTTTGCCTCTGTAAGGAGAAAATTGCCTTTTAAATGCAGAAAAAAAAAAAGAAAAAAAAAGCGCATTGATTTATCTGGAAGAGAAGGGAAGAATATAGAACCTTTCTGAAACCTTGTAAATTAATTCATAGCCACAGTAGTGAAAACTGATCTGTCCTTTTATCAGACTTGAAAAATTTTCATATAAATGTTCACAGTTCTGTCACGTACAGGAGAAATCTTTCTCTTATTATGCAGATCTGTTTCTGAGACATGTAAAGTTATTCTGCACGATAGTTCATGCAATGAGAATGCTGTATGGCTTTCAAGTCATACAAGTCTTATTTTGCTTATTTTATTCTCAATGACCTCTCAATACTGTTTAAAAAAAGTGTGGGAAATTAAGTTGGGACCTTCTGAATAGAAGAATTTCAACACTTGGAATGGAAATCTATTAAAAAACAATGAGACGTGAAAAAAAAAAAGAGCAGGAGAAATTGTTCCTTTGTCCTGGAATACCATCTGAATTGTTTCATAAATACCAACAATGAGTTAAATTCAGCATTTCAGAGGTAAGATCCTAAATCATATATTTGCAGAGAGAATTTCTTACAACCTGAAGTAAAATTATAACTGATGCAAGAAATCAAGGATAGAAGTCTTTTATAATTGAATGACAGATAATGAGAAGCAGCAGAGAATAGATGCTCTCTAGTGGGCCTGGTTATGAGGGATGCTCCTCATTTTCAGTCCAGGAGCACAGAGAGCAATCTCTCCAGCAGAGTTTTCAATCACTGTATTTCATAAATCCCAGAGACCACACACAACTGCCTGCATAGGAGTGAAATTAAGATCCTGTACTAAGTGAGGATTTGATTTTGCCCTGAGCAATTTCTGCAGAAAATTTTCTTAGTACTTCAGCCGGTGAAGTATTACAGGTCCAGCGTTACGACAGGTAGCTTCATTTCCACAACCAGTAAGAGCTCCTGAGTGACAGTAGCTTCAGCTCCCAGTTTCACACATAAATTGAGCAAAAGGAAATCAAGTAAATAGGAGCAAGGAAATTGCAGCTTGCTTGTGTACGATCAGATCAGGCCAGACCATAGCTCTTACACTAACATGAGATAAATGGGCACATCATACTTGACAGGCAATAACCTCAGTTCTGACCAATAGGTGGAGAGTTTTGAAATATTTTTTTAACCTTTTTTAGTCTTTAAGTCAGGCTAGAAAAAGAAAGCTTCTCAAAATATTATTTAATATATGTGTCAAAACCTATTGTGTGGAGAGCAGTTTATGCTTTACATTTGTAATAGCGGGCTGCCTTGTAATGCACTACCATTCATGTAATTGCCATCAAATTTTAGTGTTTTGGTCGTGTAGTTATTTGCTGTTAAGTCACAATCTGTTTCTTATGCATTGCTTGTAGGAACTATGAAATTATCTGTCTATGATAAAATAGCTTCTGGAAGTGGGTAGCAGTTGAGACTAATAGTAATGGTTATGTAATTGCAGTGAAATGTGGAGAGATTCTTCAGGTCACTATTTTTCTAGAGTCTGTGCAGACAAGTAGTTAAAAAGTGCCTACTTTAGTTACAGGAAACATTGACTGTATGAAACATTCAGGAGAAAGGGGAAGCAATTATGGGTACATTTAAACATAGTTAAACAAAAAGAAAAGTAGGCCCACATATTTCATCAATGAGAATCTTCTTCATATGAGCATTTCAAGTGGAATCCAGCAGACGTTGCAGACACACTGAATCAGCTGCTGGAAAAACAAAGGTAAATTGATTAATATAATCTCAAAAGCACTGATTTTGTACTTCAGATATCACAATGTTCATTCTTTGCTCCAGACTGTTTTAGTGAAAGCAGTAAAGAAGCATACTTGCCTTATTGCCTTATATTCTTAAGTCTTCTCAAAATCTCCCTTGCCCCTGGATTAAATGCCAAACCTTTCCTCACTTGATTTATTTTGCTTTTCTTCAGTTTTCTGTTTGTTGTTGATTTCAGTTTTCTGGCATTTCCTTCTAAATTTGTGGGATTTTATTCAATAAACTTTATCCAGGAAATTGAGTGAAATGCAGCCACTTTGGTGGAATATTTTCTCCAGATCTTCCGTAGCAGAAAATAAAAGCAGTGTAAACCTCTGCCATTATCTCATTTAAATCTGTTTCTGCTTTCAGATTATAGCCTCACTAAATTAGCATTAGAGAAACAGACCTTTATGTTAAATTCATTGCAGGGTTGTGCCAGCAGGACTAGTTGCATTTTAGTGGTCCCTCATTGCCTGTTTGCACAAAATTATAGCAAAGCCTTGAATAGTAAATTAAAATGGAACACAACCTTTTTATGTTATACTTCGAGTAGTTGAAAGCTTAAGCTTCTGTAGAACCCCATTCTATTGCATAAAGCATGTTTCCCATATTTAAAATTCTGATTAATTAAAAACACTTGCAATAATTAACATGCATGCTAAAGGAAGCCAGAAATTATCTACACAAAATTGCTTGTGGTTTATTTTGGTGTACATACAAGAAAACTTGATATACAAACTCTTTTCCTGGACTTCTGACTCTATGAAGTAACACTGTCTGGGTGTCTGGTTTTATGTTATTCCTTACAGAAGATTTTTCTCTTGCAGGCAGCTCTGTCTCTTTGAGCAGAGTTCTGCCTTGTGTGTATTTAATGTCCCCAGTTTGTGCCCCAGCAGTTTGTGAACAGTTCTCCTCTTGCTTACTACCTCTACCTTTTTTTGGCCAATGAGCCCATGTCTTCTTCACATGGATTACTGTATTAATACAATATAAGACACTGTAGGAAATTTAAGAGTTAATAAATGATAACTATTGCAATAAACTGCAGTGCAACCAGGGTTGCTGAAAGATGTTGCCAAATGAGGTGAACTCAATGGCACTTAACAATATTTAAGCCAGTATTTTGCCTTACCTCCATGCCATGTACTTCTTTCAAAACAAGGGTTCTCTGGGCCATAATCCTACAAAGATCCACAATAAGATGAAGTGTCTATACATAATTTAGGACTAAAAATTGCTAAAAGGATATAGTAAACACCCCAGTTTTATAGCACTGCATCCCAGTAAGCTCCTCTTTTATTTTACAGTCTGAGCAAGAACAAGAGTAAGCCAAACCCATCTAAAATGTAAAGATATAGTGCTGGTTTTCAGGGAGGCTTTTAACAAAATCTACTCTGAAAAACAGATTTTACCTGATAGCTAACCTGCAAATGCATACTGAATGAAATGTGACATTACTGAAATGGCTTTAATTCTTTCATAAATACAAATAAGATCCATATCAGCTTGTACCAGAAGAAGGGCAAAATATTTAATCCACAGTTTGTTTGTTCTTGTTTGTGTCTGGGTTGTTTGGGAACATGTGGCCACTACATGTGGACCAGAGAGACCACTGAACCTGCTTCAGTATCATCTCAACATCTTTTTGATTAATCTCCATTTTGAGATTTTGAGTTGATTTTGATAATACTTGTAAAAGATACTGTAGAGTCTGTGGGTGATCTATTTATTCAGAGTGCATATGTGTCCAAGCACACCCACTGAATGGAAATTATTCATCTCATAAAGCTGGCAGAAGACAGATACTGAGTCTGCAGCTCCCCTGAAAGCTCTCCCAGAGTTGCAAAGGTGAGTTCACCTACCAAGACTGACTTTGTGGATCTGGTTTTTCTACCTATTCCTAAGGCTGTGAATTCAGTGTGCTGCTGTTGATAGATGTTCTTCTTCTCCCTTGGTTTACTAACCAGCAAACCACTGTGCTTCTTCATGGATATGCACTTGTGTATGAACAGTCTTTGGAAAAGACAAGCTCAATGACTTTCAAAGACCTGTGCTTTCTTCCAGTCAAACCCAGCACAGCCCTCCCCCCAACTTTATAATTAATAGCTGCAAGTGTATTTCAAAGAAAAATGTTTTTTCTGTATATGCAAAATTTCCTTAATAAAATAACCTCTGTGCAGTGCTTCCTATGGGCAACTACAATGTTTTCTGTAGGTGAAGGTGGAAAGACTTCAGGTGACTAAAGATGATTTTTAGACAATAGAGAGAAGGTTTTTAGCGGCTAGAGACCATGATACTTCTCACAGTGTCTGTCACTTATTTTTAACTTTGGGTAAGTCTAAGTTGTCAGGTATAAGATACTGTGACATTAATTTTTTCCTGCATGTGGAAATAGACTAGAATAGTTATTGCAATCTGGCTGAGATGCTATGGATTTATCTCCTGCTTTATTGTGCACTGGTCACTTCTTGTGGACAAGCTCATTAGTCTCTGTTAGTGTGTTAGTGGTTTCCCCAGACCACTCTGCAGCAGGACTTGTGATGATGGAGTCACCTCACTTTACAAGTAAAGCACATTGAACAAATATCAAATTTGAATCAAAGCTTTCATAATTGTTTAGGAAGCTGTTTCCTAATTATTTATCCTTTGCTCTTTCTTCTGTTAGTACATGAAGACGATTTTATACCACTCCACAATGTAAGTTTTTTGTCATTGTTTGAGTAATTGCATGACTCAGTCAAGAAAAACATAGCCAATATAAATTCAAGGTGGTGACACCTTTGAATACCAAGAGTTATATATTCTGTATATCATGTAATGTATTATTAACTCTTTGAGGTTACACAGGAATCAATTAGCCAGAGTGTGAGGATGTCAGACTACTAGGCTACGTATTTGCTGGTATTTCAAATTTGCACTTGTTGGTAATTTATTTGATTAAAAATTAGCATATCCAGATTTTGCCATGCTGTGATTATGAGGGCTGATTTAGGAGCAAATCGTAGAACAGGCTTATTTGGTAGTGTGCTGCTCTAGAACAGGAAGAGATGGTTAAGCTTACTATTAGATGGGGTTGAGGAGGTAAGGCTTCATTTACTCTGAAATGCATCACTGATGTTTTCACCCAAGAACCTGACTCATCTAAGAACCTGTACTGGGTGTTCTGGGTCAGATAAGAGGCCCAGCTAGCCCAGTGACCCATGCCCAGCACTGGCCATACAGAGAGGCCCAGGAAAGAAGCACAAGGCAGGCAGGAATGACATTTCTCCTAACACATTCCTGCACTCCAGCTGTTTCCAGCCATCTTTCCTTGGGCTGAATTTTTGGCAGTCTTAAGTAACCCTTAGAAGACCTCTCTTTGTGCCCCTGTGAGCTTTACTATCTGCAACTGTGACAAGATGTTGCACAGGTCCACCACCTGTCACATGAAAAATTACCTTTCTTGTTTGCTTTGAACCTGGCTGCTGCAAGCCTCTTCTCTAGATGATCAGTAAGGTCCCCTCCAATCCAATCCAATCCAATCCAATCCAATCCAATCCAATCCAATCCAATCCAATCCAATCCAATCCAATCCGTTCTTTTACAGACCTGGAAGCCCTAACTAATT
This sequence comes from Camarhynchus parvulus, assembly GCF_901933205.1. Lineage (NCBI taxonomy): Eukaryota > Metazoa > Chordata > Aves > Passeriformes > Thraupidae > Camarhynchus > Camarhynchus parvulus. The sequence continues at coordinate 22,354,563 of NC_044575.1, read as the reverse complement.
TTAATCATGTTCTAAATGGAAATATTTCCTTTTGCCTTTCAGCATTACTGCTAGATCAGACCTTTCTGCCCTTTCCTAATAGAAATTGTTTGGTAGCTTTTAGAACATCTGACTCCACAGCTTCTATTGCATGGAAATATTTAGCTTCTGTATATTTCAGTGTACATGTATGTCTGATTCTGGAATGGTGCAAATCTGTAAATTTGCTGTTTTCAAAGCAGCTCTGTTTAGACCAAATGAAGCTGTCACTGGGGATTTGCCTTTCTGTTCATTGATGATGATATAAATTTAATAGGTGTTTGAAGATTTTTACAACTTTTGTAGCCTACCTTAAAGATAATCAATAACCTGAATATTCAATATAATCTCTGTACAGGATTAAATGATAAAGACAAGTGTGTAAAACAAAGTAGAGCTGTGTTTTGTCCTTTTTGGACTTGGGCCTAATTGCCAATTGATTTTGTTCTGTTATTACTGATCTGGTAATTATGGTGAGAATTTGGATTATGGAAACAGGAGTGCCTTATGTAAGTTATTTCATGGGTAGTATGAGAACACAGCATATTTCAGTAGTGAATATTTCAGTGCAAATCTGATAACAGTGATTGGCACGGACGAGTAGCCTCTATAAATGAAAAGTTCTTTACATTGTGTATATTTGGAAGAAATATTCAGTAGCATTCAAATTAAATGTGAACTGTAATGAAACAAAGGAAAATCATAAAATAAGCAAAGTGAAGCTGACTAAATGCTTTATTCAAGGAATCTGTGGAAGAAACAGGAAATGGTGTAGGCACAGTCCGCCTTTTAAATTACCATGTTAAAAATCAACATGCAAATTGTTTATGCAGAAGTCAAAACCAAACCAAGCAAACTACCTCAGAGCTGGGCAGCATTCCACCCGCAGAAGATTTGTTACATCATGGCTTGAAACTGCCAGCAAGAGCTTTGGGGAATGTTAGCACTGCAATGTTGCAACAGTCCAAGCACCACCCAAGGAACTGGCACACAGAGTGCACAGCTGGGCTATGCTTTGTAGGTATGGTCACAGTTCTTTTGCAGGAATTCAGTGCATAAATATTAACTTTGAGCCACACATATGCCCCTTTTCAATAGTTTGAACAGTCATCTGAGACAATAATGCAATAAAGATCTTGTTTGCAATTTCTGAACGAGATAACATTTAACAGGAAGCAAGTCAGATAACTGACTTCTGCATTCAAACTTGTCACGTGGCAAACTGTATTTCACATTTAAGATATAAAACAACTCTGTCATTCCTTGTTGCCCTTTGAGCCAAATTTTGTGCCTTTATGAGAATGGATTTTAGCTTCTTTTTGACTTAGAAAACTTTGGGTAGAAGGTGACAGCCTGAAGAGTTTGCTGTCATATCATAGTTTCCATTCCTTCAGAGAAACAGATGTCCAGTTTTAACCAGTTGATTTTGCTAAGGCAATGAAACTAAAGTTTGACCAGAGATATAGACTATCACACTTAACTAATTAAAAGCCTTTTATTGCTGAACAGATGATAAGACACATGCTGTGGCAGACAGGTTATTTGGTTATTTGGCTAGCTGCAGATTTTTCTTTGGCACAGCTCTATTAGTCTCAGCTTACAGGGAACCTTAAGCAGTGTTTTCAGAAGACACAGGGACTGCTGAGAGGCTACGGCAAGTCACAGCAGAGGCAGGGCTGTGAATGCTGAATGACATTTCAGCAACCAAATCCTCTGAAACTGTCAGGATAAATAAGACTTTAACACTGTCTTTTTAGTGTCAGAGACTAAGGCATGACCTTATTCCTAGCCTGGAGGCGTGTGTGGGGCCAACAAAATTCAGGCCTCTACACAAATGCAGATACAAAACTCATTCACTTATTTATACATTTTTAGCAAACAAAGAAATTAATGTTCATTGTTTCTAAATTACACAATTGTCTTTCATTAATCGGTATCATGTTTTCTATTGGTTATTGTTTTTTCACTTCTCATGCTAGTTAGTTTATATTTTTCAGTCTTTTTAGTATTTTTTCCAGGTAGAGACTTTTCAACACCCATATACTGAGTCTTTATTAGCTTCTTCTCTATCTTCTGGTTTCTGCAAAAGTCCTTGTAGTCCATAAATTCTGTGGTTTTTGTATCCAATTTCAACAATACATCACTCTCTACCAGGCCTTGTTCATTGAAGCAAATCATGGTTAGCTTAGCAAAACTTAAAGATTCATTAATTTTCCCAAGCTCTATTCCCACACTAGCTGCTTATGATGACTTTGCTAAATGCTGGCTAAGAGTAATTTAAGAATAGCATACTATTTGTAATATATATATAGGTAACAATGAAACAATTAATTTAGAAGTTAATTAAAACCACTAACTAAAATTATTAAGAGGTTCTATTGTTTCCAACACTTTCAGAATAATTTCACTACTTCTGTGCTATTTCATAGTGCCAGCTTGGGACATCAGTGCCTATGCTGCTGTCTCAGTTACTTACACAATCAGTTGATTTATCAAATAGTAAGAGTGTCTACCAGTTTCCCTAAATTATGCATGGCACAGGATGTAAATCTTTTCCAAACTGTTTGTCACTCACACCCCTCAGTGTGGATTCTGGGCCATATCTTCCTCTTGATGGCAAGGAAAAGGACCGATTCCTTATGAAATTACTGCCAAAACCATACCATTAGCTGGAATTAAGCTGGTTAGCCTCCTGCAATGAACTGCCTTCTGTGCTACATGATCGTCTAATTTGTGAAGCCTTATTTAAAAATGCACACAGTGTGCCAGGTGGAAAAAGCTGCATGGAGCTTGACACTATTCACACTTACATGAACACAGGAATTATATTGTTCTGTGTCCACATTCCTGACATTCTCCTTTAGAAAACTGGTAGCCATGGAGCGTTCCCTAGGTGTGCACACAGCACCATTTTGGGAAGTGTGGCTTTATATTCTCTTTTGGCTTCTAAACTGACTCTGTGGTACCTGAGGTCCATTATGCAAAGGCATCTATGTAACAAGGAGTATTTTCAACTCCTCACCCTGCAGGATCTCAGAGCATTTTCCAAAACAATATACATGTGTCATTTACTGAGCACTGTATGGGGCTTATTATGGTTCAGTAAATATTTCACCTGTTCAATAAAACCTACATTCAGAGCCTACACAGGGTGTGTGTCTGTAAGAGTTCAAGAGTTGAAGAAAGGTGGCAATACCAGAGAATATAAAATCTACTGAAATAAAATTTGATCCAATAGGACTGTTAACAGCCAAAAAATCCCCCAGGAACAGGGTGTGTGATGAAATCTTATGATAAAAAAGCAGCTCTGCATTCACTGAAGGTTTGAACTTTAAAACAAAACACTCCAATGCAATTAACCTCCCCGAGATACCAATAAAAGAACATCTTTGTCATGCCAACAAAGAAATAAAACTTTCCAATAAATTCTGATGAAAATCCAGTGTCCAGTACTATTTAAAAAGAAACCGTAGCATCGATATTTGATACATCCCATTGCTGTCCTGTGAGAGCCACCTTCTATCTGGTGATTTCAGATCTCTTTGGCACATGATGGCTCGCTGCCTTTGAGAGAGTTGTTATCTCACCATTCTTCGGATAAGAGCAGGAAAAGTAATGATGAATAGAGCTATAAAGTGACCAAAGTTCACACAAAAAATCAACAGCAGAGCTGATAGAAGAAACATCTTCATTCCAGTTCATCTACTGTAACCACATTTGTCTACATTTGCAAGGTATATCTAACAGCAGGTTTATCCCGGCAGGTTATTGTATACAAAATGTGTCAGGTTTTGTGTGGCTGCCCTGCTGGAGACATGAGTTAACAGTTATAGTGGGTACATGGGTTAGAGCACAGCTACACTATAGCCATGAACTCCAGCACACCAGTTCCACACCTGTCCATTGAAGTGATGGAGTAGAGTTTGACCATTTACTTGGCACAAAATTTCAAAAGTAGACAAAAACCAAATTTAAAATCTGGGCAGAATAAGTTGGAGATTGGAAAAAATTGGAAAGTTGGGTTTGGAAAAAATAACATTTAGACAGGAAATCCAGATCAGTTTTACAGTGCTGGTGAAGCTTATAGGTACCTCAGCCCAAGGAAGCAGTTGGTCTTGGTGAAAGGCAGATTGCATGAATTGCATGATTATCCAGCAAAACTAGCAAAAGCCACTTCACATATTTCTCTTTCTTTGGAAAGAGACTACCCACACTCAGAGGAACAGAATAGCATGAAAGTTTCTCTTCACTAGGGACCAATAATAATTTCTGGCAATAGCAGCTACTTTGTTCATGCCAGTGGATATTTTGAAACATTTCAAACTATTGCAGCAGAAATTTAAAATGTTCTTGTACATGTGCATACTCTGATTCAGAATATTTAGAAACTTGTTAACAAGAACAGCTGTACTATTTTAATATGTGAAATGGTCAAAGGTTTAGTACATATTTTTACAGCTGTATTGATGATGAGAGTGAGGTATGGCTGACTGCCACACAGAACTCAGAGAAGTCATTGGCAGATGAAACATGACCTGCATCATTTGTTTAGGTGGGAACAGAAGCTGCTTTGCTTACCCTGGATATGTAAAATATAATGTCAGTCAGATGGGCACACACATTTCTTTCCATGAGCTGCTGCTGGTCACCCTCTGGGACTCTGCCTTTAGAAAGTACTCCTAAGTTGCTTATGCATCCAAATCCTTTTTGGGTTTTGGCTGACTGACATATTTGCAGTGATTGGGAATACATCTACAGGTACTTCACAACAATACAATTTATTATTTAATTCTCTAATTGCATTATTTTAGCTATGTAAAGTTTTGTGTTACTCAAGCATGAAAGAGAAAATAAAAAACAATCTTATAATAATTACTACAGGTTTGAAGGCTTTCTGGATTGTGGCTATCCTTTCTGGCATTGCTGTAGAGGAACCCTGGAATGATTGAACCTTGCTATATAAATCTTTTTGCTCCAAGATCTGTGCTGTCATTAAAGTGTTTTTGACTCCTCAGTATTTAAGCTGTATTTAGATATATCAGTTTTTACCAGTTCTCTCTCATGGCACTCCTATTTCTCTTATCAAACATGAACTTGGCTGTAGTATCAAGAGGAAATAGAAACCTTAAAAGGAAGTAATAATTTGTATTAAAACATGTTTGTAAAATATTATGTAAACTTTCCACCCTTGATGTCTCCAATGACAGAGGAGCTAAGCTTTCTTCAACTCTCCCCTGGAGGCAACTCTTTGAGTTCAGATGAATAGCAAGCCTTATTTGAAAACAATATAAATGTAGACCATGTTGGCTTTATAAGATTGCTTTGCTGCACTACCCATCAAAGAGGGTGGAGTAAAATGCTGCAACTTATCAGTTGTTCTGTGGCCACCCTACAAAGATACATTCAGTTAGGTGGAATTAGGAAAGAATTTTACCTCTGTTAAGATAAGACTAGACAGATTATATATGTCTTCTTAGCTCAGTCTATCTACCATCTGCAGCATACTGGGGAAGGGAAGAGCACAAAAAGAGGCTCACCCATTTTGAGTCCTTATGAGGTAGGAATCCGTACTTACATACTGCAGACTTTTGAGCATAATTCCCAAATTAGTTGGGACATAATTCCCAAACCACTTCTCTCTAGATTCCCTGTGCAAATTAAAGTTTTGTGCTACCAGTTTAGATAAAATACATTTTAATCTCACACATGCACCATATTTGTATCCAAATCTTACCTCAGAATTGGAAAAAGCTTGCAAACAGTAGATTGCTTATGATTAGTGCCAATAAACACTACTACAGTAGCCAAACACATATTTGCTTAGAGAGAAAGAGTGAGTCTTTTAATCCTCTTTCAGCATTGGCCAGATCAGTAGCTGCCTTTGGTAGTAACCAGGTCCTAACCTGGCCTTGCTCTGTGGCTTTCTGTGTTGCTAAAAGGCGTTGCAACAGCTCAGCTTAATCTGGCACAACTGAGGAGAGAAGGCTGCCTTAGGCAATGCTTACATACTTAATCTAAGAACTATCAAACTTTACAAGAAGTGTACCTGTATATTACTGGAATTGAACCCCCGCCCAGCTGATTGTTAGAGATGCTCTGAAGTAATCACTTGAATATTAATTCAAGAAAGGTGAAAGGTTAGCAAGGAAAACAATTTCAATTCTTCATATCATGCAATATAATGTTTTTCAAAATTACGAGAGAAGCCTTAATCATTTGGCTTTTCTAACTATATTGAATAATTTTCCTTCTTTAAGGTTAGAAGTAAATTGATTATCAAAAGAATCTGGAGAAAATTACAAAATGAGATAGCCAGTTCTAAAGCCTGGTAACACTGCAGTGCCTCTGAGCTTTACTGACAAAAATTTTATTTCTCTCCAATAGCTGACAGCTTTGTGATTACAGTGGGACACTAAGGGAGCTGCCACCAAGTGGGAATGCTGGATGTTAGAAGCAGAACCTTAAGCAACCTTGGCATTTGGTGGAGAAACAACACAGATGGGTATACCAGAGTAGCTTGCTCACAACAGCCCTTCATTCCCTACAGCCTTTCATTCCCAGCAAAGAGCCTGGTGTGTTTTTAACCATCTGGAGGTTGAAGGGTTTTTTTTGGTTTGTTTTTGTGGTTTTTTTTTTCCCCCAGGGTTCATGCAGTTTAATAAGTTAGAAATAAAGTCTTGAGTACATCCATCACTGCAGCAAGACCCACTTCCAGAGCTGCAAATGGATGTTTTGCTTCAAGTGTAGAAGAGCTGGTGGAAGTGAAGGCTTTATTTCTTTTTTATTTCTTTTCTGCTTTTTTTTTTTAATGAGATACAAAGCCATACTTAATTGTTAGTCACAATCTTTACTTTGTGTCAATGGCGCTACAAACAGGAATGCAACTCTAGTGAAGGCCCTGTATATAACTGTTAAATGTCCAGGTGGGGTACAGTATCTGGCTTATCTGGCACTTGCTAGGAGGTAGATCCTTTTCCTTAATCTACTTGCTAATGGAAGGAAAAACTGGTCGCTCAAGTTACATGTGGGACATGTGACGTGAGAATGGGCTGATAAGTAAATTGCACCCAGAAATTGATTTGGTTGCTTATTAGCTGTTTTTCCATTTGCGCCAAATACTGATAGACACAATAACAATGAAATGCCCTTGGGAAATTTAAGAACTATTTCAATTGCAGCTACTGATGTAATAATAAATTCACATAAATTAGTCAAAAGGAAAACAAAATAATTGAGTCTAATGAAAGCTTAATTGAATAAAATGTATTGGTCTTGCCTGGTTTTAGTTTACAGAAGTATTTCTGTCCAGAATGCAGCAGCGTTCCATGCGACATGCCAGGCCAGCGCAGCAGACTGTCCTTCTCCAGCAGATCTTTTATTGGCTGCTCATTCTTTGAAAGTGTGTGCATAAACCTCTTGCAAAGGCCTTGCTGAGAAAGAGGACAGCTGGGGTTATTATTTGAAAAGCCGATAGTACTCTCTCTGTAAGCCACAGATAAAATGTTTCACATTTCTATTTCAGGCTGTAAACCAGAGCAGGCTGTTCTTGAGTGTAAGTTTACCTTCACAGGAAATCCATTGTTTGGAAAGCTAATGGAATCACCACACCCTGAGAGCACACAGATGAGGCTCTCAGATAAGTTCTTGTTCTCCATGAATACCTAGAAATTATCTGATAATGCTATTGTTAAATTGCAATATTGAAAATCTTACAAGAAATGATACATTTATTTACACAAATCTGTTGGGGTTGGGAACTTGATCTGAGAAAGGAAGCAAATTAGCAAGTGGGAATTTTAATGTCCAATGCAAAGATAAATCATCAATCTGGAATAAATCACTAAGCAAGTTAGCAAGAACCTAAATCCAAGGGCTAAGATCTTAAAGCCTGTTGTATAAAAACATTGGCAACCCAGTAGATTTATTTATTCCTCTCTGGATGTATACAAACAAAAAATTACTCTGAAGAAACATCCTTGCAGAGTCAAGCATTCAAAAAAATGTGGCACTTTCCCCTTCCCTCTTGTGGCAGAAATAGGAGCTGAGTAAAGGCAGGAAATTTTCATGTGAAAATGTGTGGGTGATAAACAAGTGCATTTTCTCCCTAGATGGAAAGAACTCAAGAAGAAAGAATTAATACAGCTGTAAAGTACTATGAAAATAGTGTAGACACCAGCAGTCTTTTGAATGTCTTGCATTCAATTCTTATAAAATAAATCTGAGCAAGGAAACCTTGAAATATTGAGGCAATTAGCATCTTAGCAACACCACAATGACATATTTAGAAGTTTGTAATTACTACTCAGCTCTAGAAATGCTGCTTCTTCTAGTATTTTACAGCAGAAAAAGGGATGAGTTTGTCAGTCTGTAAGGATACCCTAGCTATGCCAGGTGTAAGAAATGCATGGAAATGATGTGAAACATGAGAGAGAGAACTTCCTTCTTTTTGTCTCCATATACAGCGAGACCAGAAACGCAGCTTCAGATTAGGTCCCATTAAAAGAGCAGGACATATCCATTAGCGTATTTGGAAAATTTGGTAAGAAAATCTAGTTGCAAAACTCAATTTGTTTATGTGGCAGTTCTGAGGGTGTGAAACATCTGATTTTTAAAGTCATATCCTCCTCCTTGCTCCTTATAGGAGTAGTCTGGCTAAATACACATAGATTCTTAAAGGAAAAACTAAAGGCACATTTTTTTACCTGCATAATCCTGACAAATTTGAAACTGTCACTCTGAAACTTAAGGCACTTGAGAAAAAAGGGACAGAGCTTTAAAAATGCTGGTCCAAGCAGCTGAGAGTTTATGAAAACAAGTATTTCTGCTGTCAGCAACTGAAATGAGATCTTAAAGTGGGAAGTGCTGGGCCAACTTCAGGTGCTAGTGTCTACATTGCAGCTCATCTAGCTTGTAATGCAAGTTACATTGTTGGATTTTAATCCTGAAGTAGCTTTTACTGTGCATAGTTTTGGATAATCCAAATCACAAGTTTTGGATAATCTGTATTTTACTTACTCATCTGCAGGGACAAATGATTGTGTTTACACAGCTGTACTACTTGAGGCTCAGTTTAAAGAAAGAATGTACACATGGAGAAGATCCTTTTGCCTTTGCATTTACATTTCTGTCTTTCCAATATAACACAAGAATGGTCTCTGTTCTGCTGAGAAGTAGAGACTACTGCTGTTAGTGAAGCTGTCCCTGCTTCATTTCCCCAGAAGAGATACCACTGTGCAGCTGTATTTTCCACGTAATCATAGGCATCTCTGATATTTAATGAACATTCACAATATGATTTTTTGATTACACAACTTACCCAGCACATTTTAATTGTGTTTGCCCTTTGTTCCTTTTGACCTTTAAGCCTTTGCTTGAAATAAAACCAGTAAATAGACAGAAACAAACTTCTTTGCCACATCAAATCAGACTACAATTCAAGGAGAAGAACTGTAAATGTGGAAGTGTCAAGAAAGGGTAAGTTTGTCCTGATTCATATAAACACTTTATACAAATGCTTTGGGCACAGATAAACAGTCCTTGTGCAATGTTTGTTATGGTTTCACCTGCTTCAAGCTGGAAACTGAAAGTGTTTTGGTTAATGGGACAGAGAAGTTTCTTGAGTTGCTCTGCAGCTGCAAGTACTTCTGTATGTTATGATGAAGCACTATCTCACATCTTTTAACAGCAAAGTATCTCAGTAATTCAGATTTTTTTTTGGTTTGTTTGTTTTGTTGTTTTTTTTTTTTTTCCCAGAGAGGAGGAACCATTGCTTTGTAGAGCACTTACAGTGACTGGCTGTATCTGCTGGCATTTCCTGGAAAAGCAGAAATAAATTTTCATGATATCCTTTAATGGACACAGATATAAGTCTTAGTAAAAATGTTAAAATTTTCTTACAACACTACTAACTTGGGAGGGGTGTTTCAAGTATTTGAAATTCTTTTCTATGTGAAGCTGAGACCTAACAAGTACAAGACCTGATTTCAAGTGGACAGGAAAAATTCTGAGGGCTACAACAGAAACATCTGATGGATACTTTAAAATGTTCTTTAGAATTTAAGAAATTTGGTTTTATATTAAATGATTGGTAATAGTCTTAGAATTTTTTTAAAGTTTTATGTAATATTGGCAGTTCCTGTAATCTCATTCCTATTGTGTCTTGAACTACCTTTAACCCTTGTGACATATTTTCTGTAATTCTTATGTTACAGTTGCATTTCTGCAGTTTCCTGACTGGTGCAGTGTATGGGTACTCATAGCATGTTGACTTCTACATGGAGGAAAAATTAACTGATTTAGACTTTTGGGGTTTTTTTCCCAACTCATCCTCCTCAGTATATAAAATCTTTATTTAAGAGGGACAAAGGCATAACACCCTTCTACTCCAGCTGCATTTTTTTTTTCAAACATAATTTCTACATTTCTTTCTTGAATATACTGGTTCTTGAGCTGGTTCTACCCATGTCTTCTTCCTACTTCATATGACAAAACAAACCTTGGATAAATGATGCTAGAAACTGTATTATTCTTTATAGCAAGCAAAGAGAAATATATCTGTAACACTCTCCTGTTCTGATCTTAGCTTTAGTGATCCTTGAGTATTACCATTTTACAGTGGTCTGCAACAGGTAATATAGAATAGTTGGTATGAAATAAAGCCAGTTTGCAGCACCAAGCTGCATATGGGAGGATTCCAGTAAGTCTGTGGTTTAACTCTGGGGTCACCTGGAGAATTGGATGTCTTTATAAGTGAAGTATTTCCAAGGTACAGTTATACTGCAATAAATAAAAAGTGTCCACAAAACCTAAGGTAACCAAAGCCCCTAACTGACACTTAATTAAAAAAAAATAATTTGAGAAGTACTTTTTTTAACATCCCTTCCAGTTCTGGTGATTCTTTTTTTAAAGTTTACTTTTACTAGTGCAATAGCTAAAAACTGAATGTGCTTCTAATCATTTAATATAAAGGGATAAGGATTTAAGGTATTTTTTGGAGGAGTTGTTGTTATCCTTTAAGAGTGCTTTATATCTCTGGAGTTCAGAGATAATGAAGATTAAGAGACAACTTGTTAACAGTGCACAGAGAAATAAAAAGTTCACAAGAGTAGAATTTTGTATTCTAGGGAGGTTTAAATGTGGACTTCAGTATGTGTTCATGTATTTGGGGGAAAAGCCAAAATACCTTTACATTCCATTTTAACTCACATTGCTAATCAGAGGAACTTCTGAGACAGGTGGCAGGATGTCTCATCAAAGTGAAACTAGAGTCAGCCTGCTGAGATTCCACCTGCTATGTAAAAGTCCTACCACCTTCTTGCCAAGTGGAAAGAATTAGCTGACTCCAGCAGATTTTGGGTCTGTATCAGGTAAAAGTGATGCATTAGGCTGTGAGATTGAGCACTAGAAACTGTACACTCCACAACTAGAAGTAGAATCCACCTTAAAATTGTTTAAGAAAATTAATTTCCTAACTATGCTAGTGAAAAAGTGTCCCATATTCTAGTGTAAATTTCCCTTCCCAAGCATTTCGAGCACTAACAAACTAAGGCTCTGCCCCTTGGTTATGGGATGAAGAAGTTGTTGGAGTCACAAGAGGCATTTTATACCTAAAAATGAGCTTTTTTTGTGATGAAAATGAAATTAGCTGCTGGCCTTTCAGTATAATTTGGGAAATGTACTTCAAATTGTATGTACCTGCTGCATTTAGCACTTGTAAGAAGTTAGTGCTCTGTAACAGCACTCCCCTCACTAGCTTTTCATCTCTCTTCCTAGTAATTTAATTTTCTTTCTCCCATTATGTCATGGCTTAGCACAGCTCAGGTCACAAATTGCTCAAAATAAAAATGAGGCTGATAGCAGTAGGTGCTCTAACATGGTTAGAATTGCAATATAAATAAAAATAACTCCTAACTGTACAAGTTATGTGCAGATTGATCACATTTTACCCACTGGTATCTCCAGTGCATACTGGGCATGGTACTGTGTAATTTTCTTCGATTTAAGATCATAAGCCTCTAGCACAGAATATCATGGGCTTGAAAGCAAGTAAACCAGCAGCAGTTTCCTCATTGCATTAAACAATCACTTGAAATTAACCTAATTTCACACCACAGAAAGTACAACTGAAATCACCACGAGTGTATCGATGAAAGAGCCCATCTATTTTGGCCTGAGTTTTGTCCAGTTTGCAAACATTGTATCTAAGAACTTGATACATTGCAAGGTTTGCATTGAAGGTATCCTAAAATTTTGTGGGTTAATAATCAGATTTATGTCCATAAAATAGTATTTTCCTACCAGACAGAAAAGACCCACCACAAGATCTCCGCTTTTCAGAAGTCTCCTGAACAATTTTACTGTCTTTTAGAATCCTTCTTTAGGTGACCTCCTCCAAGCAAAGGCAACATACGGTTAAATGTATCATTTGGAAAGCCATGCCTTGGTTTCTGGATCATCAGCTTTGAGTCACAGAATGATTTGTGTTGGAAAGGGGCCTTTAAAGGTCATCTAGTCCAAACCCCCTGCAATAAGGAGGGACATCTCCAGCCAGATGAGGTTGCTCAAAGACCCGTTCAACCTGACACATTGAATATTTCCAGGCATGGGGGCTTCCTTCCCTTCCCTGCACTGCACACACTTTTGGCCCTTTTGCATATACCTAGACTTTTAAGATGTTTTTGATTTATGGAACTGGATTTTGGAATATAAATCCTTGACTAAATTTGTAGGCAATATAATTGTTAGTAGATATAACAACTGTTGCAGTCACAGGAGCTAGCAACTGCACTCAGCGCTTGACAACCATCAGCAATCTGCTTATCATCTCAATTTCTCAACTAATCTCTATTATTGTCAGTTAGGAATCAAAACCTTAGGGAAAAAAAGATATATTAATTATTTCTGCATTTCCAGATCGCTCTGGAAGGTTGCTATGGGCACAGAATATTGTAACTCTTCTTGGCATCCCCCAGACAATGCTGGCAGTGGTTGTGCCCCAAGCTCCATGTTAGCACGCAGCTGATCCAGAATGTATGAAGTCAAGAAAGAAAAAAACAACAGACACTGGCAGAATGTCTCACACCTTACAAGCGCATTTGTGAATGTTTACTAGTTCTGGGGAAAAAACCCCAAAACAACAAAACAAAAACCAACAAAACAAAAATCAACAAGAGGGCTAGTGAAATAAACCAGGAAAGACAAGTGTGAAGGAATGCAGGACAGAACACCAATACGCTGGACAGCTCTTCTGAGCTCTGGGAGGGGGTGCAAAAAGGATGTGATAGTTACAAAGTATCCATCCTTCCCAGCTGTGGCTTTTACCAAAATCACAGTATCTTCGAACATACTCCTACTACAATTTCTATCTCACATGCTACCTTCCCATCTCTGCCATTTCGTCTCCCAAGCACACTGAAACATTACCAGCGCACATTACAAACTTTTAAAATGTACGTAGCTTCCCCAGATGAATCTTTAGAATACTATAGCTACGTTAAATGCCTGAAATTCCGCATCCACACGAGTTCACCCGTTTACGTACACTTTTGGGAAGGGTTTTGTTAAGCCACAAAGGCGGAACAGTCAAGGATGCTTGGACGAGAGCGGGCCTCTCTCCAGTCCTGCTGTCACCCAGCAGACACAGAGCTCTCCTTTTCCTCTCATAATAGAAAATTTCGTGAGATTTCTGTCTTTTCTATGGATCTTTGCATTAAAACCACTAAGCTTGTTCCTGGGCAGGATGCGCTGGCGCTGCGGACGGGACCAGCCTGTTGCGGGCAGCAGCGGGGGCTGCGGGCGGCCCTGCCCGCGGCTCGGCATCGCTGCCGGGGACAAAGCCGCGCGGGGCTGGGACATTGTGCGGGAGGGATCAGGCGGCAGTTCAGGGCTGCCCTGGAACACCGCCCCCGCGCCCGGTCTCCGCCGCGCTCCCTCGCGGGAGGCAGGAGCGCCGCGGCGGCGCTCAGCGGGCGCTGCTGCTCCGCGCTCACGCCCATCGCCGGGGTAAACGCGGCCGCTCCCGCGCCTCCCGCGGGCTCTCGCCGCCGCCCCGCGGTCCCCGCCCGGCGGGAACAGCCCCGCTCAGCGATGCGGGGACGCCGCCGAGCCCGTCCCGGCCGCTCCCGGGGCGGGGGGCGCGCGGGAGGAGGCGGCAGGGCGGGGGCAGCGGCGGCGCTGGAAGGTCCGGGGCGCGCATGCGCGCTCCGGCGCTCCGTGACGGGGACGCTCCCGCGGCACCGGGGCCCGGCTCGCGCTCCCATAGGCTGCTTTTCCCGGCAGGCGCGCGCCCGCGGCGCGGCTCTTCCTACCGCGCTCGCGGGGCGCGCGCGCTGCCCGGGCCGTGCGCCGCTGTCACGGCTGCCCGCGCGCCGCTCCCCGCCCTCGGCGCGCGCCCTGCCCGCGCCCCGTCCCCGCCAGCTCCGCTCCGCCGCCGGCGGGTTCCTGCTTCCGTCTGCTCCCGCCGCTCCCCGCCCGCCAGCCCCGCCGCCCTCCCGCCCGGCACCCGTGGCAGCGGCAGCGCGGGCTCCGCTGGCGGCGCCGGCACTCCGGTAAGGGGATGCGGGGGCTGAGCGGCAGCCGCGTCGGCGGGGAAGCGGGTACCGAGGCGAGACCGGGCTGCTCCGGCGAGCGCTCCCCATCCCTCCCCCGGGCCTGGCGCCGCCGCTTTTGCGACTCGGGCGCTGCTCAGCAACCACTGCCGCCGTCGCCGGGGTGGTGATGGCGGGGAGGGGGCCGGTCCCTGCCGTGTGCCGGGGTCCCCGGGGGCTCCCTCACCTGAGGGTCGCTGCTGGGGCCTGAGGCCGCCGGAGAGCTCGGCGGAGGAAGGCGAGGCCGGGGCTCGGCGGGCGGCCGGGGCATCACCGTGGGCGGCGGGGCCGGGCCGGGCCCGGGAGGGAGATGCGTGCGAGCCCCGGGCGGCGGCGTTGCCCCGGGCGCGGCGCGGGCAGCGGGTTCCCGCGGCGCGGAGCGCGGCTGCCGCCGTCCCGTACGCCGCGGCCGCAGGGCGCGGGGGGCGGCCTCCAACTTTCCTTGTCCCGGGAACTGCGGCCGCCCGAGGGGACGCCTGCTTTTGGCAGGGCGGAATACACGGGGAGCGGGGGCTGTTAGGACGGACCTCACGCTTTGGGGCCGCCTAGTAGCTCGAGGAAGTGCTTGCCTGACACGGGTACAGAGCCTTCGGTTGTTGCCTGGGGCTTTTCCCACGGAGACCTTTCCTGTACTTCGGCACAATTGACTTTGGTCGTGGATCCTGTTACTGTTAAGGCTCTGGCGATTTAGCCTTAGGCGAGTTAGTGCTCGATGTATGCTCAGGTCTTTCACACGTGTGTGCAAGTAGTGCGAGCACTGTGTTCTTGGTGCACTGCAAAGACCAGGCTGTGACCCTCTGCTTTCAGAAGCTCCTGGTTGAGGGCACAAGAGGCAGAAACTATAGTGCTGTGATGGAGAGTGTACCAAGAAGCCTAAGGGCAAAGGCATGAGCTGTAAAATTGCTTGTTGAAGACTGTAACTTCCTCGGGGCAGTACCTGCTGTCCTTGTGCCCTCAACACACGCATGGTACACTGTGATGCGCATGCTGTGTGTACATGGATGTGGCAAACAACCCTGTGCTCACAACATTTGTGTACTTTATCTGCGGTCTTCTATTAGCACTTGGCACCTCTTGTTCTATGTGTGTGTTTGTATACTGAAACATACACATCAGCTGAAAATTGTATGTTTCAGTATACATGTGTACATATATATATACATACTCTTTCTGTCCCCAAGTACAGGATCTTAATGTCTAGGCCTGAAAGTTACTGGTGTAAATACTTCAGAAAGAGTGAGCGTGAAAAGGTTTCTTGATTTTATAGTATTAATCTTATTTATTTTTCCAAGTAATTTTCCACTGGAAGTCATCAAAAACTTCAGAGAAGTCTGAACTGCAAAAGCAAATAAGTGGCCAACTTGCCTGTGCTGCTGGTGCTTGGGGTGCTTTTACAGATGACTGTTACAATTCCTTTCATTATTAAAGAAAACTAGTTATGGGGAGTTGGTGACTCTGCTTTGATGTATTTCCAGTAGCGTCTGTTTCTCCGGTTATTGCAGGTATGCTTACTGCCAGATTTTTAGTGATGCTTGTTAGGGTTTTATATGAATATTTACCTTAAGCAGGCACACTTGCATATTGCAAAGTTTGCATATTTTCCCAACTACATGTAATAAAACAGCCTTTTTCAAAGTTGGAAGTACAATTAATTACTCATATTTTCTGAGCAAAAAGTTCAACAATGACAGAAGGGCGGGAATCAACTTGGAGTGTTGAATCAGGCAAATTCACTCTTTCAGTGATGTAGCTGCCAGGACATTTGACAACTGGGAAATACAGAAGGTCAGTTGGGGGTTGTAGCTTTCTTTTCCTTTTAGCCCATTGTCTTAATTTGTTTTAAATTTTGGTGGTTTAATTAGCTGAACAACTGAAAGTACAGTAGTTCTAGGAAATACAATAAAAAAATATGTTAGCTATACATGCTGGAGTAGAAATAGAGCTACTTCACCTTAAGTGAATTGGTAAAGGTTGTACTAAACCACATAGGGGCATCCCTTTGGTTTGCCATCTGTGGTTTATGATCACTTTATTGCAACTTCAAATAGAGACTTGATTGTATAATTGAATGCTTATATATTAGAAATATTGCACACCATTCATATTGTGGAATTTTTTTTTTTTTATCTATTTCTGTCTCTGTGTGGCTGTATGGAATAGGTGCTTTATCTGTCAGATCTTTTCTAAACCAAATCATTTTCCCAGGCTTGGAATGTATGCAGTTAAAAATAATAAATGATAATTTTATTTATACTTTATCAAATCAGTCTGTTCATTGACATTTCAATGGATAAAGAAGAGGAAGATTTGGATTTGAGTATTTATATCTTGTTGCAGTCAGAATTAAAGTAAAAAGTCATGACTATAATCTTAGACTGGTCTGGAGGGGGAGCTAGTGTCAAAGCAAAACTGATTTAATTAAATCTTGTTGTCTGGTCATAGACTATGCTTCTAATACAATAAGGAAAACAAATATAGATGATGCATGCTATGTATGATTGCATTAATATGCATCTCTTGTATGATGAAAATAATCTGAAAGTCATGTGTGATTTTTTTTGGGGGGAAATAGAATATGTGTTTTGCTGTTGTGCAACGAAAACTGTATCCAAAGAACTTTGAAGTTGCAAGATCAAGCTCTTACACATCATGAAATGGCAGAATCAGAGATTCTTGTAGTCATGTAATGAGGCCTGTAAATGTAGGGTTAAATTTTATGTTTTTCTCTACCATGTTGCTTTCAGTTTATAGCATAGAATGGCACAGATTGTGTTCAGTGTGCCATACTGAATCTTTTTTTCTTGATATCAAATAGTGTGTGGCCTCAATGTTTGTTTATGTGCTGTTCATACTGTACTTTCTTAATTTCCTCTTTTGCTGTTTCATTACCTTCAGTCTCTAGTGCCTACATGTTTCACTAGTAATATTTTTACATAAGTCTCCTGAGATATATTATATATTCCTTTGTGTTGAATATCCAATTTAGGACCTTTATGATATGATTTTTCAAAATAATCTATCAGTGTTTTAATGATTTATGTATTCTAAGATGTTTTCCCATTAAGGTCTAATTTACTAACAATAATCTGGCTTTTTTTTGGTTGTTTTTAATAAACCCCTCAACAGGGATCCATGAATGCATATCTAGGAAAGACCTCATTGCTTGATTTGTAGTATGGTGTGTGTTGATTTAGACTGCAGGTATAAATACTTAGATCTGTTGCAGTGTTAGCCCCAAGGTACTAAGTCCATAATTTTGATGGACTTAAAAGTTTGTAGGGGGTTTTTGATATATTTTTTTCTTTTAAAGATGATTTGTGGACAAGAAAGAAGAAAAAAAAATCCAGGACAGTATTAATTCCCTCACTTTTTCTACAATACCTGTCTTATTAACAACACACTTGCCAACATTTGCAGTGCATATGGCAAATGTTATAATATAATATGATGTTGTTATTTATTGTTTTTCTAACGTTGTTCAGTAACACAGCAAGAGTACCTTGAGCACAAGGGCACAGAGAACAAGATCAAATAACCTTTAATTTTTGTGATGTGACTATATATATTTTTTCAACCTATATGGTAAGGTTTTTGATAGTCAGCTGTTTAAAACTCCATGAGATTCTTTGCACATAACCAAAATGTTCAACATTCTAGATTTAAAAAAAATGTTAGCAAACCTGAGGGACAGGAGGAAATCCTCTGTCCTGTGGGATTGCGCATATGACTAATATGCATATAGCATATAAGTCTCTAAAAATACTGAAATTTGTCTATTTTGCCATGCAACTTGTGCCACTTGAGCTAGCTGGGAATGTGATACTAGTAATGTGTTATTCAGCTGTACTGTCTGTGTATGGTTTTCTGAGATTTTGAAGTGTTTGAAAGTAGAGGTGAAACTCTGGAATATTGGGCTCTATCCCAGGCTCTGGGAGTGAATATATTCTGTTGGATGCTGATTTTTCTGCTTAGTCCTTGTGTGATATCCCTGTCCCAATCTTCTTTGCCCTATCCTGAAATTTTTATCACAATTCTATTTTCCCCATGTAAACAGTTTGTTTCTTGCTAAAGGGCTTCTTATCTGGCATCCAGTACTATCCAGTGTGCATAGAGGTTCTAACTGATAAGTTGTTTATCTGAGCTTCTTTCACTGTTTGAAACCTTTCACAGTCCTGTCTGCTGGTCTCAGGTTTCTGTCCACTATCCTCAGTTTCACGTCCAGTTCTCTGTCATAAAAAGGATCTCTCCTCTCTGTGTTGTGCATTTCCACTGGCTCCTGTAGTTCTGTATTCTGTAGTTTTCCGTCTTCAATTTTGTGCTTCATTCTTCCTGGCTTCCCTCATCTGAATTTGTTTTTTCCTTTCATGCCATCTCAGACTTGGTCTGTATCCCAAACTCAAGAGTGTGTTCAGCGTGTCAACTGTATCAGCTTTTTCCTACGTTGCAGTTCTTTCTTTAGTCAAATTGTATTGGTTCCTCTCTTTTCCATTCTTTTGTTTACATGGATAGCTTATGTTTTCATACTTGTTGGATCCAGCAGGGCTATCACTGAGAATAAATTTAGATGCCAGTGATCCATCCTGATAGTCAGGAAAGCAAGCAGGCCTATCAAGAGATGACTTTGTGGGGAACTCATGTCTGAGGTACAGTACAAAAATGGGATATACAAACAGGGGTAGCTGGGACAGGCTACAAAGGAAAAATTTAGAAAAATTGTCCTGGTATGTAGGGATGACACCAAGAGAACCAATGCTCACCTAGAGATGATGCTTAGGACAGAGATCAAGGGCAACAAGAAGAGTTTCTTCTAGTACTTGAGTAGTGAAAAGCAGGACAAGTAAAATACAAGCTTCTTTTGGAATGTGATGTGTCACAGTGACAGTGGATCCAGATAAGGCTGGGGTACCCTGATCCTTCTGTTCCTTAGTGAGGCATCACCAACAAGGTCTCCCAGGCCTTGTGCTTGGTAACAAGGGTTTGAGGAGAGCAGCTGCCAGCACTGGCTGAGAATTCAGCTGGGGATTATTGAGATGATTCAAATCCTACCAGTGCATGGGGCCAAAAGGACTGTGCCTTTGAACGTTGATAGAGCTGGCCAGTGTCACAGCAAGGTCCTTCCTTAGCATCTCTGAAGCATCTTGGATACCAGGCGACCCTCTCAATGGTTGAACAAATGCATATGTTGCACCCTCCAGAAAAGGCCAAAATACAGCCCAAAGAGCTACAAACTGGATAGCTTCCTTTTTGTCCCTGGGAAAATAGGGGCATGGGTTTTCTTGGAACACATTTCTGGTCACAAGTAAGTGAATGGGAGCAATCAGCATGGATTTGTCAAAGGTAAATAATGCATGACAAGGCAGATTGCCTTCTATGGTTAGCTGACTGAATATTTGGAAGAGGTAAGAACAGTGGATTTAATTTTCCTGGACTTCTGCAAGCTTTTCAGCTCAATCTCCACTGATATTCTTGTATCCAGATTTGGACAGAACAGGTTGCTGGAGAACTAGAAGATACAAAAAAGACTGGATGGATGGATGCATGGATGGATGGATGGATGGATGGATTCAGAAAGAAGTGCTTAGTGTGTCATATAGGGAGGTTGGTAACAAGAGGGGTACTGCAGGGATTTGTGCTGAATAGTGACACAGTGTGCTCTTGTGCTTGCAGATGACACCAAATTGGGGGGAGATAGTTGTGCTTGATGATGGGGCTGCCATTCAGGGGGACTTTGTCGCTGTGAACACAAGGCCCATCTAGAGCTTTATTCAAGAACAGCTGCAAAGTCCTACAGGAGCACCTTGCAGTGATACAGGCTGGGGACTGACAGGCTGGAAATCAGCTCTGCTGGAGAAACCTGGGGTCTTGGCAGACAGCACTCTGACCATGGATCAGCAGCAGCATGCCCCTGCAGAACCATGGAATGGTTCCCAGCTACACATGTAAAGCACAGCACTGAGGGCTGCTATGGAAAAGGAAAAAAAAAAAAAAAAAACTTTATCTCAGTCACACCCTATACAAAGGGATATAAAAGATCATCCAGTTCCAACCCCCCGCCAGGGACACCTTCCACTAGACCAGGTTGCTCAGAGCCCCATCCAGCCTGGCCTTGTACACTTCCAGGGATGGGGTATCCACAACCTTGCTGGGCAACCTGATCCAGAGTTCCACCATTTTCACAGTAAAAAATTTCTTCCTAGTGTCTTATCTAAACTTTCCCTCTTTCCACCTTGCGCTATTACTGCATGCCCTTGTCAGAAGTCCCTCTCCAACTGTCATGTAGACCCCCTTTAAGTACTGGGAAGTGCTCTAAGGTTTCACAGGAGCCTTCTCTCCTTTTCCTCTCCCTTTCCCTCTCATTCCCCACAATCCTGACTCTCTCAGTCTAAAAAAAGGAAGGGCAGCAACATCCTGGATTCTATGAGAAGGAACATAGCCAGCAGATGGAGGCAAGTGGTTGTTGCTCTCTACTTGGTGCTCATGAGACTGCATCTAGAGTGCTGTGTCCCGTTTTGGGACTCTCAATACAGGAAAGACATTGATAAATAGAAGTGAAGTTGGTGGAGGACTACCAAGATGATTAGAGAACTGGAACACTCATCCTGTGAGGAAAGGCTGAGAGAGATGGGTTTTTCCAGCTGGAGAAACAGATGATCTCAGTGGGATCAAACAACAATGTACTGGGTTTTTTTTGAGGACATCACCAAGAAGATGGAGTCAGGCTCTTTTACGGAGATGTGTGGGGAGAGGACAGGAGGCAGTGTTCATCAATTGAAACACAGAAGGTTCAGGCTTGATATAAAGAAAAACTCTTTCCGTGGGGAGTATTGAAGCTGTGTAGGAGTTTGTCCTGAGAAGCTGTGTAGCTTCTGTCTTAGAGGTTTTCAGGACCCAAATGGGAAAGCTGAGCAACCATTCTTATATCTGACTTCGAGCAGGAGATTGGACTGAGGGACATGTGAAGGTCTCTTCTAAGCTATGTTATCCTGTGGATCTTTAGTTCCCAGAAGCCTTACAGGAATGGAATAAGTACAGACAGAATATGTAAGTGGCTCAGCTGCAACATATCAAAACAAAATCAGTAACAGTAACATTACAGTGAGCTTGACAAAAGCTTCACTTGTATGTCAGGGTAAGCATTTTGCTGTCTCTTAGGAAGATGCATGTAGAGCTTAAAGCATATCAGTGATTAAACTTTTTGAAGAAAACCTTTTGTAATGAGGCAAAAGTGTATTTTTATGTAGCTTTCCTTGGAAGGAGGAAAAATATGTTTTGCATACCGTGTAAACTTTGAAGCAGTTTTGACATGGACACCTGGCACAGAATGGGTTGTCTTGAAAAGCCTTTGGCAACTTAAACTAAAAAATTATTCTTTTACAATGAAGTATCTGTCAGCCTTAAAAATTGGTGATCTCTCTTGGTCGTTTGTCATGATATGTATGTATATTCATATTATGTAGCTCATAATGCATCATTTCAAGGTGATGATTTTCTGACAACCTGTTAAATCAGTTGCAATCAATTCTCATTTCCACCCCCCCTCCTCCTACCCCCCCAAATATTGTATACTAGGTCCCTCAGATGATTATTTTTTCTTCCTGCTCTTTTCTCCCTCCCCTGCCACATTTTCAGGGTAGGGAATAAATAAAGGTATGTAAAAGATGTAGTCCTAAGATGCAAGGAGCCCAGTAACTGTTTTGGAAGACTTTTGGCTAAAAGTCTTCAAATCAGAAGACTTGCCTGTTGCAGAGAACTACTATGAAATAACAGGCTGGGTGTACATATATAGTTAAAATTTATTTTTCTTTTAAAATTTATTTTTCTTTTTTGTTATCTAAGTATGAGGTGTTATATGAGGAATGATATTTTTCTGATGTTTTTGTTTCTTCATTTGTACTTGCTAACCTGTCCTCTGTAGATATCCTCCCTAAAACAAATGGTGATTTCTGTAGCAAAGCGTAGTTTCCATGAATCAATGATTGTATTTAGTTCCTTCAAATATTAAATATTTATAAGCATAATGTGCATAATTTTCAGAATATATCACATGGTAAAAATAAATACTTCATCTGTTGGTCATTCTAGAGCTTGATGAAGTTTGTGCTGCTACAATTACTTTGTGGTAGCAGTACTCTGGATGTAAATGCTTTTTAGGAGACTGCTTTCATTATATGTTTGCTTCATAATCTTATAGTATGATGAATAATTTTCTGTAATGTTAGAGAATTTCTTTTGTGAGCAGGTTAATAGCAATAAATATCACCATGACATTATTAATTCTGCATGTTACAAACTCTTTAGAAGCTTATGGGACATTGCTGTGAATATCTTATGGACATCAATTTTGACTTGCTGTGAATTAAACTCTTTATTCAAAGCATTGCTCTTACAAAAGGTTTTGTAAAAGAGCAGTAGGAATTGTCTGCCAGTAACCTCCCAATGTTCATCTTTAGTTTGTTATATTACTTTTATTATGCTTCATCGTAGTTTGTTTGCACAGTGACACAGTAACTTTTCAAAGTAAATCTGGTTTGTATGGGTACCGATATATTTGTTAAGCTTTTTGGAATTTATTTTTGGAAGGTTTTTTTTTAATTGATGTGAAAAATATTAAAGTAAGTATTTATCCAATATGCTGTTTATTGAAGAGTTTCTAAATCATATAATAAAAATATTTGTTTAAATTATTAATGTATTCAATTACAAAATTTCTTCTTAAACCCCTTTGCCTGGAAAAGTCCTGTTGACCAAGTTCAGAATGTGAGCTTTCAGATTGCCTGGAACCTTTAGCTCTGTCCCTCTATTTATGATGATAAAATGTGTAGTATACCTGATATGCAATACTTAACTGCTATTTTTTTTCTCCTTTTGGGTGCTTGCTAAACAACTTCTTTTGTTTGACAATCAGTGCTCACACAGCAATAGCAAAAACTGTTCCCTCTCAAGGATACAGTCATCTAATGTGGCTGTAATGTGTTGATGAATACTCTCTCCTCCCACCCCCTTTTTGATTTTCTCCCACCCCTAGTTGTATAAAACCATTCATAGCAGGGCACCTATGTCTTTGGTTTCTCTCAGCTGCCTAGGCAAGCGTTTGTTTCTTATTTAGGGCAAGATTTGAATATACAGGAGAAAAATCAAACAGAAATATTGTTCTTACTTTTGAGGGTTTCACTGGGACACCTTTGTGGTATTGTGCCATGTCTCAGTATGGTCTGCCCTTCCCTTTTCTGTAGTCTGGGGTTTAGAATGACTTGTTCACAGTTTACAGTCTTCTCGATGCATGTCTTCACATTTCTGTTCAATAACTAAATCTGTTTCACAGTTATCTTGGGATTTGTTTTTTAACAGTACAGCATCTGACTTTTTGATCTGTCTATTTTTTGGGGTGTTTTTAAGTTATAACAGCTAGGACAGCATGAATTACACCTTTTTCCTCACGTGGCCCACTGGAGGCATTCAGTGGCATTGAAAGATGTTCTCCTTGAGTTATTCTTCATTGCAGATGCCTACTCAGCAGTCTGGATTTTGGATTGAACTGCTAGACATTCTCTTTGCAATGGTTTTTGCCTTTTAATGTCAATTAGGTGATGCTGGACTAGGTATCAATACTCTGAAGTTTGCTCCGCCAGGCTGTAAAGATGGATGGCAATTTTGGTAATATGGCAGCTTACATTACACCCTATGACAATATTTTCAGATTCTGCAGATATATGCTTTGTGTACTTCCTAGGGAGCGGGGGATGTCCCCTAGCAGGTTGTTGATGTTTTTTTCTGATGTAACTTTTTTTTCAGTGGCAGCAGGATCCTTGTAATGCATGTGAGAAAGCCCTTTTATCCTTCTTCACTTAATTACAACAGATAGTGCTCTTACAGATGAGGAATTCAGTATAAGTAGAGCACAGAAATGTTTGTCTCTCAAGGAGTCAGGCATACATCTGAGATACAGAGAGATCAGCATAATTTAAAATGCTTGTTTGATTTTCTGGTACAATGTACTGCAGCATCATGCATAGGTAATGTTAATAATTCTGCAGATTCTGTCTACAGAAGAGCTGAGAAAACATGTTCTGTACTCAGTTGCTTGCTCTTAAGACCCTTCTGTATGTGTGCACAAAGTCACTCACAGTTCATCCTTAGGCACACTGAACACGTCTAGATGCTTCAAGCTGTTGGAACAAGAATAGGAAATATCCCAAGGACTGAAATCTGACACAGGGTCATAAAACCATGTGTTGAGATGTAACAGGGTGTGCTGCCATCTCTTCACCAGAGATGTTTTGATCTAGACTTTCTGAAGAATGAGTTTGAAATACTGTTTTACAGAGCACTGATTTTTGCTTACTTCCAAATCCACTGTGTCCTGAAGTCCTTCAGCAGATAAGATCCTGCTGTCCTGGCTTTGAAGAGACAGTCACAGTTTTGTGACCAAATGTATTTTCAGTTAAGACTTCTAAGACTGTGCCTTTTGTGGCACATGTTCTTATGTAGATTGTGAGTACATTTACTATTCCAACTGTGTTGGTCTCAGGTTTGCTGTTTGGGTGCTGTGGCTATTTGGGGTGGGCTTGCTCATTCTTCACAAGAGTGGAAGGGGAACTGACACATTTGTATGCCTGCTGAGTGGATTAGTTAACTGCATGCGTGTCTCCAGTGTTGGTTTGTTCACAGTTACAGGTTTCACCTGTGGTTAAAATCCCCTTTTATCCAACTTTTTATGTCAAGTGGACATCAGTTGTCATTAGAAAAAGATTAAATCTAAGTCCTTTTTACCTGCAGTTTTTATTGATGTGACATGTATTTCCCTCCCACCCCACCTGATCTTTGATTGGTCCTTTTATTTTTGTTAACTTTGGGGATGCCTTTTGTTGTACCTTGGCCTGTCTGATTCCAGTTTTCTCTTGCTTACCTTACATCCTGCTTTCTCCAGTGGAGAGCCCTTTTCTTAGAGAAGAGATTTGGAAGAGGAGCATAAAATTGACTGTGGCAAACTATAGTACAGATTTTCGGGTGTTTTCAAGTCATGCCATGCTGATTAAGGCATTGGTGTGATATCCTGAGTGTCGTGGAATCATAGAATGGTTTGTGTAGGAACAGACCTTAAAGACCTTTCAGCTCCAACCCTCCTGCCATGGGCAGAGATACCTTTCACTAGATTCCCTTCAGGTACTGGAAGGCAGCATTTAGGTTACCCTGAAGCCTTCTCTTTTTCAGGCTGAACAATCTGAATTCTGTCAGTCTTTCCTCATAGGAGAGGTGTTTTGCTATAGATTGTTTAGAAAATTAAATGATTAATCTTGGGCTTTAGATTTTATAGACTTATATTACTAATTTTTTATGTTTTAAAAAATCTGAGCTAGTAAATGGAGGTAATAGTTTAGTGTCCCATCAGAAATGTTAACCAGGGTATCAATTACATGGTTATATTTAGAAATAAGTGGGAAAAATAGTGAGCAGAATTGTATCTTATTTATTTCACAGTGCTATTTTGAAGGTGCATGCAGATTCTGAACATCTTTCATGCTGAGTCAGGCCTTTTGACTTTCTTCATGTTCATATAGCTAGTATAAATACAGAAACACTTTTTCACAGTTCTTAAATTTTCATTTAAATATATTTCCTTGTGACGCTGATGTGAAATGCTACAATATGGTCGTACTGTGTTGGACAGCAAAGGTGCAACCTCGGTGTTCCTGAAAATTGTTTCTTGCAGAGAAGTTTGTAAATAGTGGGTAACACTCACTGGCAACTCTAAGTCAAATATATTTAGCCAGTTTTTTGTTTCTTAAAGGAGTTTACTGTGATCTGACTTCTAGGACAGTAAAAACCTGCTTGTGTACCTAATGTTCTCTGTGCCATTGTTATGCAAGACCTTGAAGTCATAAGCAAATAGGAAATCTTTAGATTGCTAACCTTTTCTTAGTGGCTTTTCTCTTGAAGTCTTCTACAGTAGTATTTAACTTCTTACTGTCCCTGGCAGAAGCAACCACAATGAAATTGATTATTTATCTGGTTTAAGCATACCTTATTAAAAAAGATTATAGTTTTAACTGTTCTTTTTGAAATCATTAATAGTGTGAAATGGAAGCATTTGGAGCGCACCTTTGGACAGTTATTTTCTTGATTTTTGCTTGAAAATATTTTATTAATATGGTGTTTATTAACTACCATGACCTGGTGTTGAATTGTATCTAGAGCTCAGGGCTCTACTATGGCTTTTTTTTATTCTTATGTTAGGTCAAATGTGATTGTAGGTAAAAAAATGCTGTGAACTGTGGATTCCCGTCTGAGAATTCTTCAGCTGTGTTTGGATATGCTGTATGAAGACTTACTTTTATTTTGAAGGTAAATAGTCCCAGATGTGCAGTTAGTATGTACTAGCATAAAAAAATAGTGACAGTATATAAGAATAAACAATGGTAAACCAAAATGGAATATTGTAATTTGAACTGATTTCTAATGACACTTGTACTATTACAGGTGTCTGTCTCCTTTTAATTGCACTAATTACATATGTGTAATTGGTGACAGCACATATAGTATGTAGAGAAAAGTTATTTAGAAGGTAGACTCAGTACTTGAGGGTACATTTTGAGCTTCAACAATTTTGTCTCTCATCTGTCTTTTATCTTGTACTTTCTCAGCTTTAGACTATTTCCTGATGGAAATGTATGAAGTGTAGTGACAAGTTTGTCCTTCTTTATCCAGTAGGCTCTCTAATGAGTTCACTGATGGACAGCACTGATGTCAAACTGTGTCTCTGTAAAACTAAATGTACAGTGAAAGCTGCTACAAATTTTGCTTGTGTATCAGGCTTAAGATTACATATGGGTTTTTTAATGTTGTCTCAATGTATTTTCTTTCATGTTCCCCAGAGTTCATCCATATACTCCATTTTCTTTTCCTAGTGTCCTGTTACTGGGATCAGGATTTAGCAGAAACCCCATTTTCATAATTCTGTGTCTCTTGGTGTTTGAGTACTGCCTTGTTTTCTTGGCTTGGTGTCTGCCAGCATCTCTTGACTGATGGGAAAGGGTGATCTGTGGTCAAGTGGAGCAGCTGTTACAAAGGGAAACAGAAGCAAAGCTTGGTGCAATTTATATGAAGTTCTTTGCTGTTTGAAAACTGGGTTATATGTATAGTGTAGATTAAACTTATCCGTATTATATGCATATAGACTGAGGTATATACAAAAAAATATAATTATACCAGATTATACTGGTCACATTGGGTGGCTTGTACCGCAGTCATTGGGTATTGTAGGGAAACCCAACTTACTACCAATGTGTTCTTGCTTTGGGTATGAATGAAGCACTTTTTGGGGAGCCTTTAACCCACAGTAAATGTGTTGCAGTGTCTGTCTGCTCTCCTTCATACATTATTAACTGAAAGAGAAAAAAAGATTAAATTCAACTTGATTAAAAATCAACATGTAACTTTTTTACTTTTTATCCCTAAGTAGGAAGGAGATGTATAATTTGCTAAATATTTTCTTCATAAATTAAGCATGAGAGGAGTAAGAAAGTTATACAAGATTGGCTAATGGATAGTGGAAGTGGGAGATAGGAAAATAACAACCACTTCAGGAGGAACATTGAAGTGTACATTTGAAGGAATAGGCTCTTAATATCACACTGCTTTAGTCTGTTTGTGGTGAAGCCTGCTCAAGGAAAAGATGTCAAAATTTTTTCAAATACCAGCAACTTAAAAGACCTGAAATCTCTCTGAAATGAAATGTACTCTAGTATTAGTACATTTTTTTTTTTCCCAGCATTTAGGTTCTGTAAAACTCAGTGTGTAGTATCAAGGAATATATTTTAAAGGCATTTTCTGCTGCATTGAATGATATAAATTACATAGGTTTTCTGTATAATATTAATACTGATGGAATTATATTTAATACAGATTTTCATCTTCCTTCATTATCAGGCACCTAACAGACATTGCAGAAAGGTTTTCTGATTTTTTTTATTGAAAATCCTTGACCACTTCTTTGATCTTAATTCCAAGGATCTTAAATTTGATAGTCTTCTTACTTTGTTTGAAGATTTGTTTGAAGATCTACCTTTTGATTAACCCGTCTGATAAACATGAACATTTTCCATGTCTGATAAACATGAAGCTGCACTGCTCTCAAGGGAAGCAGTGTTGTGTGTTCCTTTTTTTCTCAGCTTCCTGGTTGCTGAATGCTGCTTGCATCTGTTCTTAGCCTTCCCACGGAGGAGCAGTGGCAGCAGTACAGAATTGATACTATCTTTGAAATCTGCACAGCTGCTGGTATGGGTCTGAGTCACAGCAGTGAGGCTGACCACAATCTTGTTAATGCACTGCTACTTGACCAGTCAGTTAATAAAAGCAGAATCACTCAAGCTGATCAATGATAGACTTTGAAATAAAGTGCTATGATTTTTATTTGGTTCTTGTTTGAAAAGCTTTAATGGAAAAATGAAATTACGTATGAATTTCTAGTACAATTTCCATAGCAAAATCAAACCATGTGCTCACTGTGGGTGGGTTTGAAGAACTTACCCTTTTCTTTCTTCATTTTTTTCTACCTTCTGAAAAGCATGAGGCGTGTAAGGCACAATAGAAAATGTGGTTTCTTTCTTTTAATTTACTAATGAATTGTTTCAATTCATACGTAGAGGATTTTTAATAATTCTGTTGGTATTTCTCTTGTGTATTCACATCTCTTTCAATATAAATTTTCTCTGACTGTAAAAGACTTGAGTAATGGTATTTGTAGGGGTAGCTAGTATTTGCAGTGTAAGGTGTATATTTTTTAATTTTTAAAAACCTTCACCTGCTTTATGTCAGAACTTTGACAGTGTGAATTAAATTCCACAGTTTAAAATGATTCTGCCAAATTAATAGCAAGATTCTCTAGCTTTTTTATATAAATTTGAACTAGAAACAAATAGGACTTTTTTTTTTATTGGCTTACAGCCATGTTCCTTTGTGTTGTATTTTCAAAATCACAGTTGTTTTTCAGTGAAATGTATGGTACTGTCGTTCTTCTGTGAAGCTTGCTGATTTTTTTTTCCTGTGACTGTCAAACATTGTCTTTTAGTAGGATGGACTTTCTCTTTTGAACTAATTACTGCAACTGGTAATAAATAAACATGAGGCTGTACTGAATGAACAATTTCGTCCCTCAAATTCAAAGCCTTTTTTAAAAAAAAATTGTTTCTTGACCTGATTTTAAATGAATAGGTTTTGCCAGCATTTCAGCTTGTAGACTGTTATTTCTTCTATATGTTGACTGTATTCTCACTTAACAACATTCTTAATTGGGTTTTCCTGACAGCTTTTATTCCAGTATTTTCATTCATTAGCCAGTGTCTACAGAGTGTTCTTTCTGTGTGATTTTCTTTCCTTTCAATTTTCTCATTCTTTTGGTTGAATTTCTAAAGATAGTTACTACTCTCTCCTGTTTTTTAAAATGTACTTTTCCAGACTTTATCTGCACTTAATTTTAGTTTCCTTAAGCTGGTTTGATTTCAAATCCCTTTTGACTGCATCATTACTAATAAAGTGGACCATTGTCTGTTACTGAGGACAGCTGGCACAGATTGAGATTTGTCCTTTCTGTTAATCTTTCAGCCTTAAAACAGGTAGCTGTGTGCGCAGTGCTGTTGGAAGTTTTCCCAGCCATGTGATAACCCTCAGATTGCTCCCAGAGGTTGGGAGAGTGCAGTTGGCCTTCATCAAAAGTATTTCAGGACTTGTTCTGACATGATGATTTGCATTTCAGTGTTTGGGAAAGTTTTGGTCATTAATATATTGATGTAACCTTTCAGGTTAACTTTTGTAAATGCAATAGTTAACCCAGTTACTAACTAGAGGTTAGCTTAGTTTTATCTGTGATCTGCTTCCTAAAAGGCCTACTCTGTGAATCATTAATATTAAATCTGATGCTTTGAATGATTCTGCTAGCTGTCTAGAAAAAAAACCCAAACTATACCCAACAACCAAAAAAAAAAAGGAAATAAACAATCTCAACACTCCATCAAACTCCTTCATCCACTTAAATTTTCTGGTTTTGTCATTTATAGGAGGTCTACATTTTCCTGCTCATTGTAACTTCCCCATTCTGATGTTATGCGGAGTGTTTGGCTTCTTTTGCATTCTGTGTTTCAGAGCAGACTAATCTGAAGATATTCAAGAGAAGACTTCCTGCCCCACCCTATATATCCGTCCTCTCTGAGCCGAGTGTGCCTTCTAACAGGATGGAGTATCTCACGAGATGTCTAGTGTCAGTTGTTATATTTTTGTTTATTTTCCGAGATTTCCAGCTACCCTTTTTTTTATTTCCATACTTCTTGTGTTAGCTTGTTAGAAGCAGAAGTTTACAAAGAAGCTCTGGAGATGTTCTACTGTTTGCCACCTTCTCCTCCCTGTGACCCTTTAGCTACCCACGTTTGCCACTCATTCCTTTGGAGCTGTGATCTAGGTTGCCATTTGTAAGTCTTGTTATTTTATTAAAGAGGACAGTCTTTGCCTTTAATTTGCTCACTGGTGATTTGAATGACAGCAGAGTTTTAGCCTGCCAGGCTGGGAAGCACAGATGGCACTTCACATGGCTGAGAAAAAGTAGAACTCTGGGGAAAAGAAGCATATGTTTTCCTGGATTTGAGAGAACTAAAAGAGGTCCAGTGCTTGAAATGTTTTTCCAAATTTTCCCCAAATTTGCATCACATGTGCAATAGTGTAATGCATTAGCAATATTACTCTAGTGTACAGGAAATTCTGTAAAGTGAAAAATGTAGGCCTGCAGACACTGAGCAATAGTGATGTGTCTTCCAGGTATAATGGGATGTGTCAGCTAGGGCCATGTAAATAAAAAGGAGGAATGAGTCAAGTGGTTGGGCCATTGTGTCTTGAAGGAGAGGAGCAGGAAAGAACTTGAGAACTGTGCAATAATAGGTTTATGACCTTCTGAGTCACCTGCCTCCTGGCAAGTGGATAGGTTAAAAATGTGTTTATATTTGAGATGTTAGTTTGTAACTTAATTCTTCATTTGGCCCTTTAATATGTCCATGAAAGAAGTCAGGAGATTGTGCTCTGTTTTGCGTACTGCATCAGTTTTGTAGAGTGTTCTGAGTTTGTGCCTTGAGAAACCATTATGTGTCAAAATTTCAATATCACAAAGAACCTTTGTACCTTAAAGCAGCTATTTTATATTTTCTTCTCTAAAGGATAAGCTCTTAATTATACTAGTTTTGTTCCTAATTATTATTTATGCTGTTGAAAATGATGTACTCTTAGAACAAGGTCAAAGTGGCAAAGTACTGTGTTACAAAGAAAAACAAGTGTGGGGAGATCGTTGTCTTTTATGCTTATTTTGATGAATATTGAGGAATAATGCTCCCAGATCTGGCTTGATTGAAAGTGGAATTTCATTGACCAACTTCTGTGTCCTTCTCAAACCAGTGGTAATCAAAGCTTGTTTGAAGGGGAACCTCCTATACCAAACTGAGCTGCAGAAAGAATCCTGTGCACTTCTCTGCAAAACAGATGATTCCTGGGAGCTGCTTCTCTGGCAGTAGAAGTTTGCTGATTTGACTTTGTACCTTGCATATGCCAGCTTTTTTCGCTCTTAGCAGTAAGGAATCTGAAGGAAAAAAAGCAACAAAACCAAACCATTATGTAATGTATATAGAAAACCCTATATGATTTTTTAAATATATACATTAAAAAGAATAGCTTTCCTTCTGTCTCCGTGGGATGTTTCCATATTTGTTTAAGGAAATTTGCTTAGTACTAGCAATTAGCAGTGCTACCAGGCAGATGGATTGATAGGTATAGGAGAAATAATATTCAGTTTTTCAGTTATATACCTACTTCTTTATTAGAAACATACGTTATCTCTTAAAACTGGAAAAATCATGTTCTGAGCCTCACTTGGGCTTACAGAAGGAATAATTTTCCATTTCTTTTTCTTTACCAATTTACTGATTTTGTTTGTTTGTTGGAAGTTGTTTTGTTGTGTTTAAATGTTTTAAGTCATTTAAAATAGATTCTTTTCATGCAGTATTCTCCCTACCATAGGTTCAGTCACTTCTCTTGAAACTTGAAACTGTAAAGCTGGCAGTGGAAAATGTGGGTGACTTTAGTAAAAGCTGGTCTGTGTGCTTCAGAGATTGCTTGTACTAGAGAAGGTAGGATTATCATGCTTAGGAGTAGATTTATGTGTTTGGAGTAACAGAAAATGTTGAATAAATAAAAAATAGGTTGCAAATTCATGTACTTGAGCACTGGTGAGAGCTCTGGATAGACCTAGACTGGTCGCCAGAGGCAGATTGCTGTTGTATGACCCAGCTCCTCATCTGCTTCCTTCTCAGATGATGTGGCTTGGTGAGAGTAACATGGTTCTAAACCACACCAGCTGCTTTCTAGCTTTTAAAACCAGATTGTTAGGACCAGCCAATAAAGCATTCGTTGATTTACATTTAGATTGGCATTAGCTGTGATCACAGTCACACTCAGAAAAGAGTAAGTCATTTGGATAAGAACTGGTTAGGCTGAACTTGCCTCCTTAAAGGAGAAAGAAAGCATTTGGCAAGTAGGACCTGGGAAGAAATAACAGTAGTCTTTATTGGGTGTGAGAGCATATATGGGAGAGAAATATCTGAAAATAAATATATCTGAGGCATAAATTTATGATCAAATCTTGTTTGAAAATCAGAGGATGAGGTCTAGTCCCAGAAATGGAGAGGAGAAAGAAACTCAGTGGCTCAAGATGATCTTCTATATATTTATCTAAGAATACTGTGTAAGATGATGAGATTGATCCTGGACTCAGAGGGTAGAGCAGATAAGGAAGTATATGATTGTTATTTGTCATAAAGTTTTCAGTTTTTTTGTTGAAATTCTGTTCCTTAGATCTTCCACTGGTATCCTGTCCATATCCGAAGGGAATGTTTATTGTTTTTATTTTTTCTATTCTTAGTGCATAGTTTATCTTCTTCTGAAGCAGAGACAATATGCATTCTCTAAAGGTGGGATTTTGAGTGACACGTCTGATTCGTCCTGTGGTATTGGGAAAGTAGTCCTGGCCTGGCATATGGGTCTAGAGCCTGTGGTCAGAATTAAATCAGTTTGCCCCAGTCAAATGGAGAAAGGATGGGAAAAGTGTTTTTTTTTTCCTTCCTCCTTGCTGCAACCTTCTGTATTCCTAAGGTGATATAGGTATTTTCATGTTGCACTTCTGTAGTTACAGTCACTAAAGCATGGCATCCTTGAACTCTGTTACCTTGCTCTTGTGCTTTCAAATTTTGTATCTTTTTGAAATGCAACTTAAATTACATGAAAAGTGTTAATGAAATGTCTTGGACTTGGTTTTGGTTGCAATGCAGGAGACTGGATTGAACACTGCAGATGTTATTGAATCCTTTATAAGGACATATATATATTTTTATAAATAGATGAATTAACAAAAAAAAAAAAGAGAAAAAAGGTAATGACTAGTCTTTGTACACCCAGCAACTCAATTAAAATTTTCTATCTGTAAGTTCATTTCATGACCTTTATATCCAAAAAGATCTGTGTAAGAGAGCAAATTTACCTGGAAGGAACAACTGTCTAATTAGTGATGTTTGTAAATACTCTTCAGGTGATTGAAACAGAAAAGCAAAGATTTTTTAAAATACTATCAGTTTTTACATTATGAATAGAATTCAAATCTCAGGGATTTATTAGCAATACTGGGCTGTAAAATTGTAAACTTTTTGGTAGTTTTGAGTGTTTCAGAGTAGACAGGCTGTTTTAAGATAATCACAATTTATGTAAAGTGACTGCATTCTTTTTATGGAACTGTGGGAAAAACCCCAAAGAGCTTTATTTCTGTCCTATTACTAATATAGGGCATGGTGATTTGCCCAGTCTGGTAGGACTGGAAGGCCTTTTGGTACTGCTTGCAATTCTGCTGCTTACAAATTAATCAACTTGTAAATTTAATAATTTAATTCTTTTTGTTATATGAAATGTAAATGTTTCCACTTCATGTTTACCATGAGCCAATCTGTCTAAATCTATTTTTCCATATGTATGTCTCACATAATGTGCTACCTTCTACTTGTTAATGAGGTTGGAAAAATGAACTTGTAAGAAAATACATCATAATGCTTCATACAAAAGTAAGAATAAGCATCATTCTAGACCATGCTCTACTGTGTTCCATGTAGGAGTCCTCTTGCAGCATGTGGACTCTGAATTTTGTTCTGCTTGGCTTCTTAAGTCACTTTCAGCTGAAAGTTTCACCTCTCAATTTTTGTGAAGCAGGCAGTGTAGCTGATTTGATGAGTGCTACAATAAAAGAATGAGTTTATTTTTTCTGATTTTGCTTTTTATACATGGAACAACTGGGTTGTATTTTTTGGTTTCTGAGATACTTTATCACATCAAAAGCTATAACTTTTTCATTGAGTGCCTTAGCCAAGTATACCCGGACTATCAATCTCAAATAGAAGTGAAAATAGGCTATCTCCCTGTTTCCCTCAGGCTTTCCATTTTTGGAAGTTCATGGGCTCTGACTTTGTAGGTGCTGATTACTTTAAATAATTTATTACATGAATAGGAAAACACAGAATTCAGATTTGTTTTTTATCACTATTGCTGCTTTTGAGAGCTTTAGAGTTGCCAATTCACCTTTAACAGTACAACTGCTGAAGCTTCTCTTTGAAATAGAAAATCACCTGATTTTCATTCAAAACTAAGAGTAATTTGGCAGAATTCTAATTGCAGTAAAAGTCACTTATCTGAAGCATTTTTAATTTTTTTGCCTTTGTTCCTGTTCCTGGTACTATTGTTGCTTTAATTGGTTTCCTGTTTATTTTTTTTTCTTTCTTTCATTCCTTTCCTTGAAGTCAGGTTCACAAATAAGCTTTTTCAACAAACAATTTCTTGCTGTTTCAGAGTTTGATAGTGCAGCTTTTGATTGCTTTTCTGTTAAATGGCCAGGAATCAACGTTTAGCTCAGTAGTGTGCTGCCATTCTGAATTAGTGAGACAACTGTTAGGAAATGATGTGCTAACTCCATGCCTTGATAACCCCAAAGTAAGATTTTGTTTAAAATAGTTTTTGCTTCACTGAAAGAGTAGTCAAGCACTGTAACAGGCTGCCCAGGGATGTTGTTGACCTCTGTCCCTGGGTGAGTTTAAAAGATATGTAGATGTGGCTCTTAAGGACATGGTGTAGTGGTAGACTTGGTAGTGGTAGGTTTATGGCTGGACTTGATGATCTTCAAGGTTTTTCCTAACCTAAATGATTCTGTGATAAAAACTAATGAGCTTTTCCTCTTCTACTTTCAGAGTCTTGCCTATGCTTCAAAATGAAAGTGAGGAAGAGGAATCCCTGAAAGTATTAATTTGAACAATAATTATTGCTTGTAAGTAAGTACTTCTTATTCTTTGTGATGTTGCCTTCACAATTGAAAATTGCTCTGTCGATAAGTGTTTGTCATCTGAGAAGAGGAAAATGCAAAAGAGAGGTCAGGTCCTTCCCTTTTCAGTGATCACTGACAAAATGGGTCAATCAGATACCCGTTTCACCTTTTGTTTCTCTGTACACCTATTTCTCTCCCTTCTCCTCTTTGCCTCTCATCTCTAAAAAGATAAATTCTTTGGTAGGTTCATTATGTACCCTCTGTCTTACATACTAAATCCTGTATTTCTCTGTCAGTATTTCTGGGCCCTTTCCATCTGTATTGCAGATATTACATGTATTTCTCAGAGGTAAGCTGGTCTTCTACAGAGGCTGGGCACAGGTCCTGCTCCATGAAGTTTTTCAAGAGTTATAAGCAACTAAGCTGTTGTGGGTGGAAAGTATTGTGTGCTCTGGGATATCCCAGATCTAGTGCTTCAGATTCTTATGGTTTTGAAGGTCTGGGCAAGTACCATAATAGTCATGTTTGAGGACACATTATTTTTATTGAAATATAAGTTAGCAGAAAGGTAACTCTCTTCATTTTAAATAGAATGTTTAAAGAATGAAGTGACCTACACTGAAACATGAATCCAGGTGTGAACTTGGAAACCAAGAATATTATGACATTATTCTTTCTTTGATGTAATTGTAGAAAAGACTGTTATGATCAGTATTCTTAACTATGATAAGAAACTTGTGAAAATTTCTTAAACTTCCGCAGTTGAACAAATCAGACTGAGTTCCAGCAAATTTTTTGCAGATTTGATGCTTTTACAGTTCACCCAACTTCACTAGTGCTTGTCAAGCTGGCGACGTCTAAAGTGCTCTCAATTATTTCGATTTATTTTGTGCACTTATAACTTTAGAGGTATTGTGGTATTGTAGGAGTTTAATGGATAGTTTATTAAAAAGAAAAAAAAGGGATTTCAAATAATGTTCTAGGGACCTTCTGACCAGGCCAGAACAAAGAATGTGGTGATAGCTTTCCAAGTGTCCAGGTAGTGTCCAGGGTTGACTGTTGTGACTGCTTCCTGTTGGTGAGAGGACTTGTTTCCATTTCCTGAACCCAGCTTTCTTCTCTGTCTGACTCCTACTGAAATGAGTTACCTGATTTATCTCACGAATCCAGAGGAAAGGTTTTGTTTCTTGGCTTTTGGGACTGATCAGCTCAGATGAATGTTCAAAGAAGTGTCCAAATGGTGCAGAAGAGGCAGAGAGACTCTGCAGGCAGGAGCAAAGTGTGGCCATGTAGGAGCGTCCCTTCAGGCAGCTGCCAGTCCATGGATTTGCCCAGCAGTTTGTGGTAATGCTCTCTTGGAGTTGTTAGGCTGGGAATAAACAGTTTGACGTAGGAGAGAAACAGGCTTCTGTGGATGTTTCAGACTAGAAGTGGCTGATCTTGCCAGATCCCTCCTAGCCATTGCAGAATGGTTTATTGATATGGAGTAGAAACAATGATTCAGATGGAAAAAAATCTTAGCAGGTAACTTGGGAATCTGTACAGTCTTTTCCTCACCTCACCCTCCAACTCTCCAACCCCATGTGTAGTATCTGTGTGCTCCAGGCTCTGAAAATAAATGAAATGTAGGAGAACTTTCATGACTTCTCAAAACCTCACTTGTAGTCAGAATTGGTTGGTCCCTTGTACATGATGTTATGTAATAGAACAATTTGTATCTTGATTTGAAGTTTTCAATTAAAATCTGTTTCCTTGTGGGAGCCTGCTTGCAGGCATGCATGTGTGCATATGTAATTACTTTTGTAATTCCTGTTGTTCTGTGTTCACACTAACTTGCTTTGTCTGGAAGCTGTGGTGGTGGTTTGACTGTCTTTAGCAGAGATGTGTTCCTTTCTTTAGCAAGAAAGAGGCACAGTGCTTGAGAAATGCATGAAACCTCTTCTTGCCTTTTCTGTTTAGTTTGTGTGGGAGGGTAATTAAAAGGATTTGAGCAGGTCTATAAACTGCAGTGCCTGGAGCTATAGTTAAGCCAGTGGTTTTGGTATATGCATTGCTCAACTGCTGAGGGAGGTTGAGCAGTAGAGGAAAGCTGATTGGAGCTCAGTGTCAAGGTAAGATCTAGGTAGTGCTGGTGGGTTGAGACAAGTAACTGAGCACTACAGTGAGGTGATATCTTCCCCTACTTGGATTGCACACTTGGTTATCCAGTCCATGGATCGTGTTGGATTCCTGCTTCCGGTCAGATTTTTTAAGAAGCTGCATTTGGAATTATGTTCTGCTATCACAGTATGGCTTGGGGAAGCTGTATTATCATCCATATACTTATTTAATATTTTTTCCTGATGCTTTTCAGATATAAAAATGTTTCCATGGTAGCCTTTCCTTTTTTTCCCCAAATCATATTTCACACTTAGTCTAATCCATTCCATCTATGAACTGCTGTTCTGTAGTTTGTTGAGAAATAAAGATAAAATCAACATTTTTTATTGCATTCTAAAACACTTTCTTATCCTTTCTTGGATATTCTGTAAGTTAGATTAATCTGTGATAGACTTTTCAAGATAAACTAATCTCTGGAAAAGGCCTATATATCTTGACTTTTATTTATTGTAAGGGCACCTAAAATCTCAGATACATATTCTCTGTTTCTACATATCTAAATAGATCAGTGTATGATTCCTGATGGAAAATACCTTTTCAGGAGGGTATGTTGCTGATTTAGCCCTGCCGTTTTATTAAAATTGTCCCTCTGTGGTTCTGGAGTATCTCTGATCTTACTTGCTGCTTTCCCTCTTGCCTGAGGATCAGTGAAGTCTGTTTCTTGTTCTAACATTTGGCTTCAGTGTGCTCTTCTATCCTGGTAGGCATTTAGCTTGGATTCTTCTTTGAAAGATTGCTTCCCGCTCCTCTGTCTCTCTGAACTATATTTGTTATTAAAAGTGTGTTCTAGATAAGTCATTTCTGATGCAGAGGCAGAAACAACAGTCTTTTATGTTTTTCTTTTCAAGAAAAGAGAATGCTAATGGATCCATTGACTCACATGTTTACTGCAGTGAAAAATGATACCAGGCTGAGACACTGCAGAGAGGTTGGAAGATTGGAGTAGAATTTAACATGAAGCAAGAACTTAGAATGAGCAGGGAAAAATGGGATTCAAGCCATTAAGGGCAAATTTAAAATCCTGATTTTAGATTAAAGAAAAAGAAAACAGGGGAGTCCAGGATAAGGAATAGCTGAGAGTTCTGAAGGAAGAAATTGAGGGTTAAGAGCTACCTTAAATCAAGAGTATCGTGCACAAAAAGTAGTTCTAAGAATGTAACATCACACCAGGATGAATAAATGAAAGTGCTGTAATTCAGCACTGTAAAACTAATGTAGATCTCTCCGCACAGCCTAGGGTAGAAATGGAGTCAACTAGGTCATTGTGTCCAGTTTGTAACCATGCACTTAATGCATGCCAAGAAATCAGAATTATCTTGCTGAATTGGAGAGTCCAGGAGAAAATAGTATTGAAAGTATAATGTTTCATCCAAGACATGTGAGGAGAGGTTGAAATAATAAGAGGCTGATTAAGGAGCAAATGTTTTTCCCCCATTAATTGTCTATCTCTTTTGTGAATGAAGCATAGGGAGAACAGCTTTTTGCAGAAGATGCTGAGAAGGAGCATAGGATCTCTTTCTGCATATTGCAGTGCTTCTTATTTCATTTTTTTTAGCTTAAATACTTCTTTCAATTGACCAAGTAACATTTTATCTCGAATGCATCTGAGTTTAAACTTAAATAGTCCAAATCTAAAACATCAACTGAAAACTTGAAAAAAACTAGACATGATAACCTGGTGGATATTAATTGGCTCTAATTAGTACTATTTTTACAGTGCCTGAAAAGCCAAATTTCAAATACCACTGGTAGTCTGTACCTTTTAAAATGTCTGGAATTAGTCTGTTACATGAAACTAAACTTTTGTAATGACAAATTGTTTAAGATGACAAGATCAGAGGAAATAGCCAGGCAAGAAGTTTCCTGCTTCACAAGTTCTTTCATTAAATGGGTGAGGATGTACATCACAGGGTTTTAAAAATTTTGTTTATAGTATGAAATATAAAGAGATAGTGTATGTGGGATAAATGTATCTGTGAGTTACGACTTTTTATTTAGTATTATAATTTTTAGATGAAATGGAAAGAGGGGGTGATAGTGTTGTACACTTTTTGCTGCTGAGTGAAAGAAATTGTAGTTGTCACGGGGAGAAAAACAAGATGTGGCTAAGTGTCAAGGTGACACCTACAGTATAGAAATATTCTGCAGTTCTTTTGGCTTTGCTTTTTTTTAATGATGTAATTATAGTACACTGATAATTCCGTACTTCTTTATAGTTTGGATTACATTAAATAGTGGCTAATAAACACATCTGAAATTGGCAGATCCTGTTAGCATAAGAAAATCTTCATTTAATTGTTTTTGCACTTCAGACTTGGTGGGATTTTTTGGTTACTTCTTTTGTTCTTAAACAAATGTTGAAATAAACCACGTCTAAGGGGAATGAGAAAAATCAGATGTTTGCCAGTATGTGGAAAAAAATCTAATTGAGACAGAGGTTAATTGTAGGGTGATTCACTTGAAACTGATCCTAATGATACTGCCTTAATCAGATTGATTTTGCCTAAGCATATTTGTCGTAACTCATGTTAACTGTATTAAAATTGGTTAATGAATCCAAAAGCCTGTCAGTAAGGAGGGAACTTTCAAACTCTAAGGAAGGCTCCCTCATTGCTACATGGCAGGAGGTTCTTGGTCATTGGCTTTAGCTCTTGGGAAGAATACATTGCTCCTAATAAATGTCTAAATTTGATAGAAGGAGACCACTAACTGTTAAATTGCTTGGCAAGTTGAACTGGAAAGTATTTGGATAGAGCCAAATGTGTGATCTCAGGTCTAGAGACCAATATTGTAGATTGCACTTCTGGATTAGAGACAATGGTTTTGAATAACACAAGCAGTAGAAGGGGTGTAGGGGAGGTGATATTAACTGCTGTATACAATGTTAATGGGCTGTGGTGAGTGTATAATGGCTAGTTTGGGGTTCCTAAGATTAGTCAGAAATAGTCTTAAGAGGTTTGGAAGAGAGCTGTAAAAATGCAGATTCTGGGAAAGTATATCTCATTTTAGAGATTTAAGAAGCTTGTTCTGTTAAAGTGTTACTTGAGCAGTTTTGAAGATTTGAACTTTAATCCTAAATGAAAAGGCATTGGTGAGAGCTGAAAACAGACATTTGGTAACTAAGTAGTTGAGCAGTTTATCTGGGAATCATTTGCTCTCATTTTCTCTTTTAATGTGTTTGAACCTCATGGATGGTTTTAGTAAAAACGCATGCCTTTTCTTGGAGAACATGCGTGGTCCTGATGCAAGAAATAGGAGAAAGTGTGTGATGATTGGATCACAAAGCAAAGATGGTAGTCATGATGTATTAGAGTGCAGCAAGACAGTATAGCAGAATATACGCATTAGATGGAAAGAAAGCAAGGATTGCCATTGAGCTTGCAGATGGAGCTGAGACCTCATGTTGTGGCTCGGGAAACGAAGATATTACAGACTACCATGGAGCAATCCCAGTCTAATTCCCAGTGCCGTATTCCCCTCTGGGGGCAGGTTATTAATATAACCTCACCCATGTCAGCATGTTGCTGGTAACACTTTTGTCACAAATACTATGTAAAATACAATATATCACAGTAACAGGAATATAAATCTGTGAAATCCATCCTTGTCTCAAGGCATTGCCAGCTCCTTTTCTGCCAACCAAATGCATTTTCAGGCATTGTATTGCATCTTCTTATGCAGTAGTTGTATTACTCCTTTCTCCTTTCTAAATGGTGTATAGATTTTTCACCTGTTGAGCTAATGGTAGAATCCTTCTGAGTGACTGTTGGCTTTGCAACTCTTCCACTGAACATGTTCCTTTCCAGGAAATATGCTAATGTTTTTACAAAGTTCTTT
This sequence comes from Camarhynchus parvulus, assembly GCF_901933205.1. Lineage (NCBI taxonomy): Eukaryota > Metazoa > Chordata > Aves > Passeriformes > Thraupidae > Camarhynchus > Camarhynchus parvulus. The sequence goes on along the minus strand of NC_044575.1, from coordinate 22,312,581 downwards.
TTTTAAAAGACTGCTTTTTGCACCTTCCTTCCCAACCATATTAATATTAGTGCTATTATTTTTTTTTAACCATGGAAAAGAACTCTTTTCCCCTCTACACTTAACATTAGCTTAGGAAGGCAGAACTACTACTGTGTATCTCTCTTTTCTTGATTCATCACAGTGTAGAAATTCTCTTGTGTTAAAAAATGTGCTTTTTCCTGCGTGTTACAGTTGCAGCGCTGGGCAAAGGTGGTGTTTTTAGTGTCTCTAAATGTATGAGAATAGCTATTTACTTTATATTTCCCTTCAAGCAGATAGTAGTCTAGAACTGCAGGCTTCTGGAGGGCAATCTTTCCATTTTGCACCATTGTCAAATGCCTTTGATTGTGTCATCAGCATTACGTGCAGTTGTGTTTGGCATGAACATAGTCTGAAGTGTGCAAGGAGATTGCTGATTGTCCTGTAACTGTGAGTGAACTTACAACTCTGCTTTTCTCACAGACCCGAAAGCACCACTCAGCACTGTGCAGGTGGTCAGTGAACACTTGCAGCATTTGATGGTTTTTGTGCACCATCTGTGTCATGCATCCTTCTTGATTATCTTCATTTCAATGTGTTTTGGTAGTTGCTGAAGTAAAAAAAAAAAAAAAAGGAAAAATTATGTATGCTATTGTTACATGTTCATAACACTCCTCTGAGAAGAATTCCTGTATCTTCTGGAGAGTGGCTGAATGAAAACTGGTGTGATGAGCCACATGTATTTCATAAAGGGGACACTAAAAAGCCACTAATGAAGTTGTGGGAAGTGGACTCTTGAGTCCTCATCATTTCCTGAATGCTGTGATTAGCATCCCACAGAGCATTGTAAAACAGTTCATTAATCATAGTCAGTGACAAAGAAGGCTCTGGAATGTCAGCTGTATTGTGCACCTTTTCGTGGTTACAAGATCTTGTGAACAGGGGCCAGAATATTTACAAAAACAAGTGTATGTGTGCTGTGATGGGCCACTCTTAGCAGCACTATGACAATTAATACTTTCTGGAATAAAAAATAAATGGAATAAAACTTTTTCTAGTGTAGCAATGCTATTAGAATGAGTTCTTAAGTTATTCTGCTGCAAAAATATTTTATGATCTTTGTATTTTTCTGTTACTTAACCATTTCTATTTTAAATGAATGTTCATATTAAAAATGCTTGCACTAATTTTGTCCCACTGGTTCCATTCAAACAATTTATCTAGTTGTTTTCAGTTTGCTGATCTACATGTTTTCTTATTATAACGTTTTATCCTAGTGTTCCAGATATTCCAGGAAAGTAATTTACATATACCTGGAATCTCTGTTTTTCAATTAATAATTGTTGCTGTTAACTAATATGTATTTCTTAAAATGTATTCTGATGTAAAATGATCTGTATGATGAATCTGAGTTACTAAGCTCTATTGGATGGGAAAAATTAATGCAGATATATTTGGAAGTTATTTTGCCAAACCCGAAAATTGAACATTCATTCTAGATAAGTGCTACATTGTATATTCGAAATGGTATATTTCTGAAAACTGTTCTAAAGCATACACTTGAAGTCAAAAGTCACTAAATCAGAAGTATTTCACTAATCCCTTGATTCTACATCTAGCAGTTTGTTAGTTTTGGCTCTTTAGTCCAATAGGAATATTCCAGAGAGTGTTGTTAGGATGTGACCAGTGAAAAATAATCTCAGAGTTTGTGAGAATTTTACAGCAGTTTATATTAGAGTGGGTTTAATGTTTTGGTGTCTCACTAGAGCAGGGAGTATAGATTGAAGCAAGGTCAAGAAAACGGATAACTTGAACTCTGTTCAGAAAATCAGAGGAATGTAGTTCATGCATTCTAAAGGCTTCAGAGAGTATTTTAACATAAGCTTTCCACCTCTTGTTGAGCTTTTTTTCTTCCATATGCCTTTCTGGAGCACTGATCTTTCAGTCTTGAACTCTGCAAATCCCTTAAATTTGGCAGAACTTGAGGGTTTTTCCATTTGTCTTCTACTGCTTATTGCCTGCTTTTCATTTATTCCTTTGCATCAACTTTTTCATAATTGACTAACTGTAACTGTTGTAAACATGTCATCTAGACGTGGAGTGGGCAGCAGAGAGAATGGGATCTTTTCCTAGTGTGTGCCAAATAGAGTGAGTAGGTTTTGTGTGCTTTCCTAAAAATATATGGATTTTCTCAAGATCTCTGTGCACTGAGACTCAAATCTCTTTTGTAAAGAAGCATCAGAAAAATTAATTGGTAGCTTGATACAGAAAGTAATCAGAACTTTGATGCAATTCAGTGCTCCTGTGCATGTATGTGCTCTTTCCATGTAGTTGCTCACTAAGTCATGGCATACTACTTATGTTGCTGTCTTGTATTTCAACAGTATTTTAAACTCTGCCATTTCTTTAGACAGGTTAGGAGCATATATCCACATGCACACAGAAAATAATTAAAAAAAAATTATCCATGCCATTTTTAGCCGTCATAGTATGAAGAATTTTTTTTCTGTTTTCTGTTTTGTTCACATCTAGAGTACTTTTTCTAAAATGTAATTTATTCTGGTACTCTGCTTAAGGATGTAACTTTTTTTGGTCTGATTCCTGGCCTGTTATGATGAGCAATCAAGTGTTTCTTTTATCTAGTAAGATTGTTGTGTTTATGAATTCATTATCTTTCTTCAGCAGCTAAATTTCTCAATTCTGTTTCTCAGAGTGTTCAGTGTTCTTCAAGGGAAAAAGAATTTTACCTTTTTTTTCCTCTGTTCCTCTGGCCCAGTCCATGCAGTCAAATTGTGAGGAGGATTCTAGACTTTTTTGCCGTGTGAGCATGTTTTTATCTTTCTCCACCTGTCATTTAATTAGACAAGATTAAGGAATGAAGTATAAAAATGCATTTTTCCTAAGCAAACAAGGAAGACAAATTATTTCATAACAAGGTAATAACCAGATAATTAATAAAATGTTGTGGGTTTTTTAATATCAGATATATTGTTTTTGGAATGATTTGGATGAGCTGGTTAAAAAGTGTTTGTAGGAACAATGTTTTTCTTTATTTATTGTCAGAATTGATTCCCATTCCCCCATTTTCTAGTTGATAAGTCTCCTCAAACATTTTGAAATAATGATTCTCATTTCTAGAAAGCTCAGAACTGTAAGTGAAGAGTGTTGTGGTGGTGTGTGATTATAATGATATATCCATTTTCATGCCTTTTTATTGGTATCCTAACATTCAGTGTGTTTGATCTATAATCTTTTTAGTCAAGCAGAGAAAATCTGAGAGGATGGGGCAGGAGAGAAGAGTCAGCTCAACACTTAAAACATTAAAATGCCCCAAACCAACAGACAATCAAACTAAAAAAAAAAAAAAAAGAGAGAAAATTAAAAAAAAAACCAAACACAAAAAAAAAAAACCCTTAACCAAACTGTTCCAAAAGTCTGTATTGCATGTGAGAAACCTTTCTCAACAGCACTGCAAAATGATGGCCCACATTGCTCCCTGTAAATGTGACTCCTTCATAGGTTACACCTTCATCTTAGTTGGCTGCACTTCTGTACTGGGATCAGGTGCTTCCAATTGCATCTGTAGAACTGACTTCCTTGTGTAGCTGTTGCTTATGTTGGTCTTGATACCAGGAAACCGGAACGTGCTGTACTTAATGGAACCTCATTATACAAGAATTCTGAAGATGGTCTTTGAGTTAAAAGATCTGTAAGTTTAACTCCTGTTAAACACAACCATGAAAAGAGTTATTGGATGTGTGTTCAAGTATGGTATGTTGAAGAAGAGCCAATGCAGAGGTGACCTGATCAATAAACTATAATTAAAGTGCCCATTTTTGGCAAGGCTCTTCAACAATTGCTTTTAGAAAAATGAAATTTTGGGGAGAAAAGAGAAACTGTTTTTTTTGTGAATTTGTAACACCATAATGGAATAGAAGAAAACCAGAATATATGGTTATTTTTTGTAATGGTAACAGTGTAATGCAAGGTTTCATCTTATCCTGCCCAAGGGCCTCTGCTGGGTCATGTGTACTTCATCATTAGAATAAATTGTCTGAAAAATAGAATCTCTTGAGCTTTTCTGGATAGAACCTGTATAGGAAACTTCAGCATTATATTTATGACCAAATCTTGGCATAATGTTTTAATTTCAATTATTTTTGTGTGTGTGTGCGCTTCTCTAATAGAGATAGGGAGTGAAGGAAGCTGGAAGTGAGTACATATTGAGATTTGGGAAGAGCTCTTCCTGTGGTCAGGTAATGAATAAAAAATTCCGAATGTTACTAAATTAACCTGTGCATGTAGCATTCCATGAAGATATATGATATGCGTTACGTGGTACAGTATGTCTAGTAATGGATCCCTTTAAAGCAAGTCAGGGTTGCGTGTTTTTTTTTAAATACCAGTGTTGAATTTTTGATCACCTTTTGAAAGTCTTAGACTTTCATCTACCATCATTACTGTAAAAAACAAGGTATACTACTAGTATATTTAAAATACTTATTCTATTGCATGCCGTTTTAAAAAAGCTTAACTTCTTTTGTATGGCTGAAATGAATAAAGATCTTTAAGCTCAACTCTGGATCCAAATTATTTATTTATCTCTGGAACCAGCTGTGAAAATCACAGTGAGATAAACACAGTGTATGAAATTTCTCTTCCATCAGTTGTTGCATAGAGAGTTTTTCCTAGGGAAGTCTTATGAAATCAATTAATAAATATTTAGACTATTTATAAGTGATGTTGTATGGAAGTAGGAAGTAGTGCTTCTTTTTATATGTCATTAGGGAGCCTTTTTGTAATGTTATATATTTCTGGGAAATAATGAGTAAATATTTACAACCATAAATTATATGCTTTCCACTCTGTTGTTTTTCAAAAGAAAATGAGAATATTTTGCTACATATCTGATATTTGAAAATTAGCTAATTTAGCTAATAAACACATCCTGGGCTAGTGCAGTAATAGGTTGTGAAATTTTTTAATAAATGTCTGGTTACTCTTGGCTGTCTTTCCCTCAGTATTGCTGTCTTTAATATTGATTTGAAATATATTTAGTAAGTAGATAGCAAAATTCATCTCACTGTCATATTCTGGTAGCTGTTTTTTAAAGTTTCATTTATTTGAGAAAGCTTACATCAGTTTTAACCTCCTGATATAAGGAAACTGATGTCCATCACCACTATGCTTTGGAAAAGTGATGGTTATGTTGTGAAGTAGAATATCTTGCAACCAGACCTGTAAATATTTTAAACTGCTAAAGAATTCTACTGACCATAGCAAAAGACTTATCATTCACTTGTGTTGAACAAACAGTTTGGTAGTGAGAGGCAAGATAGTAATGCCAGTAATAATTAGTGGTGCTGCTCTAGGTGAAAATAAAAAGCACAGCATTCTTGTTTAACCTTGGTGTTATAATTTATTGAAGGAATTTATCACTTTGTTTTGTTCTGAAGTTAAAAAGGAGAAATGTTATCGCAAAATTTTTGCACCTCTTCTGAAAGAACGTCAATGTGAACATTCCTTCAGCCATACAAGCTATTTAACTTCATCAAGGAAAAGACTAAGGTTTTCCTCCAAATAAATGTAGTGGCAGCTACTAACAGTCTTGAAGTCATTTATGGGGAATTAATCAACACCTGAAAAGGTGGCTGAACAGACCATAAAATTTATTTTCAGAGGAACCATATTAGTATTACATTTCAGGTTGGTGTCTTTATGAAAAATCTGAAAACAGCCAAATGTATGTGGTCCAAGATCATTCAGGTTTATATCAAATTTGAATTAACTGTGAGCAGAGGAGACAGAATTAGAATTGCATCTGAGATCCTGTAATGATATTTTGATTCTCATATCTTTGCAAACAAGTTGGTGTTTGCAAGTTATAGAGGTTGAGAAAAAGAAAATTGTAAAATACAGGTTGTATTGCAGATTTTAAATCTGTAAAATACAGATTGAATTTTACAGATTTAAAATCTGCAATACAACCTGTATTCAATACAGATTGAATTTTACAGATTTAAAATGTACAATTGTTTACAGATTGTAAAGTGCGGTCAGAATTTTGGTGGCTGCGTGATTCAATCTCTGTGAAAGAATACGTATATGCAGCAGGCAAAAACTGCTGGTATATCTGGAAAGGTCAATGGAGCATAAGGAGTCTGTTCTGAAGTAAGAATTCCAAATGCTAGTTATGTTGGTAGTATTGTGTAGTGATGGATGGAATGCAGGGAGAAAATCAGTTACCACTTTATCAGTGTTATTTGTCCAATTTTCAGTTCATGTTTCCCTATATACTACACTTCTGGGGAATCTGAATAGCAAACATAAAGAATTTTTAGAATTTAAAACATATAGTTCCCTGAACTTTGAAAACAAATTTTACTATTATCTAAATGTACTTTTTCCCCCCTCTGACTTGAAATGTAATGCTTTATGATTACGTATATTTTAAATGAAGTCTCTGGGTTTTGATGTTTTGGCAATCTAATTATTTTCTTCTGTTTAATGTGGTTGGAAAATGGGTGAGACACTATTGTACTGAGAAAGCAGTGTTGGTATTCATGGGCTTTCCCCCCTCCAATAAGTGTATTTAGTAAATAGTTAATTTATTTGACATCAGTTACAGAAATGCATGTAAATGGAAAAAGGAAAAATGAATAGCTTTCCCCTGAACTGATGATTGGATCTGAAAAGATCAGCAATAATTCAGACCAGTTTTCAGAAAATGAAAACGTTTGAAATCACATAGGTAGTACAGGTTTGTGTTTTGTTTCTGAGAATTCTCCTGTATTGATTGCAGCTGACATTTTGGATGTGTATGGATGCTTCTGTGAATGCTGGTTGCAGGATCAGGATCTAAGTTAGGGGTGCAAAGCAGGAACAGTAAGTCCTTTGAAAACAGAGGGACTTAATTATACCAGCAGCAGCATGTGACACCCTGTGAGCACATTGTTTATTACACAGTTCTGAAAGTGCAGTCTGCCTGTGTTTTAAGTAGTCCATATACAGATTAAGTGGTGAGGTTCTGAAATGTAAACATGAACACAAAATGTTCACATGCATGGATTTCATTAGGATATAACAGTCACATACAATTACAAGATTTCTTCAATCTTCTTTTCCTAATAGACTGCTTTTTGGAGCCTTTGACTATGTTTGTCCTAATAATGCTCTGTTAGTTTGTGGGAGAACATAGTAATCACTGCATTTACAAAACGTGTTATTGGGATTTTTTAATAAATTTGTTATGGGGGATGGAAAGCTCTCTGATTAGAACAAAGTTACAGACAGAATGTAATAAGTTTGTTTCTTCTAAGCTGCAATACTGATCTTTTATAAACTACAGGTAAAATGTTGTGTTTCATGTTTTAGTTTACCATCCAAGTATCTTTCATAACTGTTTTTTTTTAATAGAAATGCTTGTGCTGTCTCATCTTTCTCCATTTTCACATGACTGGTCACACATTGTGACTTCTTTCTTTCTATGTTTTACTGCTACTTTTCATAAAAAGAAGAGTATGAGAGAAAGCAATATTAAAAGTAAGATTTATTTTCTCTATAATATATTTGATCTGTATTAACATTGACATTGGCAAGGTTTAGTTTTGAAAAAGTTTTCCCTAAGTACTCCAGCAGTATGAGTTTGTTGTATATCTGCAGAATTCAGCTCTTGCTACCTACTTCCAAATGCATACACATGCACTGTACCATTCCAGCCAACTCCCAAATAATTACTTTTGAAATTCTGTCACTAAAAATATTCTCCCTAACTCTGGTGCTTCAGCAGATCAAGTTCAAGATATCTAATATCTTGAAGACTCTTAAGAACAGTATCAGAGCTCTATCAGAATGGGCTGAGTTCTGTTTATTTACTGTATTTTGTTGCAATTTTCTTCACTTTTTTCCTTCACTTACTGAATAGATTTTCAACTATAACCACGCCTACATAAGATTCAGGCAGAAAAAGTCATATTTGAAATGAATGTGATCTGAGCTTTTGTCTGCGAAGGCTCCCTGTCCTACTCTAATGTCAGTAGCAGTTATCTGTAGAAGTGGAAGCAAGCAGCCATGACCCTTCTAGCTCACTTTCTGAGCTTCCAGGACTTGGATTGTTCTAAGACAGATGCAGTATAGTGTCCATGGATGGATTTTTGTAGAAAGAATATCTAAGTCTGCTTTCTTTAACATATCAAATTCTTTAAACTCAAAACATTTTAATTACAGTGACTTTCACAATCTATAGTGTCTTCTTAAAATCCTAATGTTTTACATCAACCAGGTCTCCCTAATTCCATGATAATTTAGTTTATGAAACTTAGTCACCTTCTGAGGCATGACATCCCTCAGAAAAACGATGTTCTTTATTTCCCAGTATCTGGTGTTAATTAGTGTGCCTATTGTTTCTGATGGGTACTGTAGTTTCCTTGCTGCAAGAATTCTTCTGCCATTTTTTTTGTGAATAAAGATTTCAATGTCGTCATCAATTTAAGTTCCTTCTAGTAACTGTAAATGCATTTATTTCATTTAACTTTTCCTGCTGTGGTCCTGTATTTAATGTGCTGTAAAAATAATCTCAAACATAATTTGCACTTATGGCATCTGTGTCAAGTCTTTCAGTTCCACTGTGCTTTAAAAAGATTTGATATAGTTTTTATTCATGTAAGAATTGGCTTCTCAAAACTTCTGTAGGCTGTCAATTTAGTATCTTCTAATTAAGCTTCATCACCACCTCTCTGCTTGGTTTATGTGTGTCGTAGGGAGCAAAAACTTGGTCATTGATATTTTACAAAGCAGCTTAAATTGTACTCCAAAGACTTCTTTTTTGCTGCTTCAAATGGTTGTGGACTTGAAGTCACCAGCTCCTTTCAAGCATTTTCTAAAAGACCATCTAGTTTTCTTATAGAATTCTGTCTTTATTCTCAGCAGTCACTTCACCACAGAGCATTCAGTAGTGTTGAGCAGCTTGTTATCTTATACAGGTGATATTTTATACCTTATTGTGTAACCTGCCTTCTATCCTTTAGAATACCTGCTAGTCTCCACATAAGAAGGATGTCGGGATCATGTATTTATGGGACCATTTATTTTGTCAAAGTTTTCTTGAGGCCCCCTTGTCTGGGGACCCCAGAGTGCTCACAGTATTAAAAAATTTGTTTGTTGTACTTATATGTAGATGCAGCACTTTGGGACATGGTTTGGTGGTGGGCTTGGCAATGCTGGGTTAATGGTTGGGCTACATGATCTTTGAGGTCTTTTCCAACCTAAAAACTTTTATGATTGTATGAGTCTACTTGTCTGTCTAGAATATTTTGATTTTAGCAAAACTAACTTCAAAAACCAGTGTTTCACTTAAGTTCCTCATTCACCTACCTCTAGGTAGATAATCGTGTATAATGCGGCATGATGGGGTAGCCCCTGCCTTCTAATCTACTGCTGCCATTTGTTATAATCTTCATTTGCAATTTTCAGGTAGGGGAGCAGATTGATTTTCTTGTTTCCTTGTTGCTTTTTGATTTTGTGAGTAACTTAAGGGTTAGAGATGTAGATCCTTTATGCCCCCCTTCCTTGTGGAACTGAACTCTTAAATGCCATCCAGACTCTCCTTTAAATTACTAGGAAATTCCATCCTGAGACTCAATTTGCTAAAGCAGGGTTGCCTGCTTTAAAAAGAATACAAAGATTTATAAACCAAAAGCCTACTATCTGTATTTGGGCCTTAGCCAGACTTGAGTAAAAAAGATTGTGTGTGTGTGTGTGCGTGTGTGTGACTCTGGCAGGAGGTAGCTCAGAACCATGGAGAGCTCTTTTAAATTCCAGTATGGGGAATAATGGACATCCTTGATTTTTTTCTTGTTATTGTTGCTAAAATTAGCCTGAGCTATTCAGGAATGAAGGAAGCTGAAGGTCTAGAAAAAGCCTGCACTGAAAGTAGGAACAAGACCGTAATACATGCTATAAAAGAGTAGGTGGAAAAAGCCTAACTTGCAAGTTAAGGAATTGTGAAGTACTGCTATAAAGCAGCTAAACATAGGAGCTGCTGGCTGTGATAGTCCCATCCTTATTATAATGTGTTCACCACAAAGGAAAATACTGCTTTTCTCACAAATAATGAGTTTATACACAATTATTCTATGAAGGAAATGCCTTTCTGTGTGGCTGTGTAGGTTTACATAGGAACCAGTAAGAATAACACAATTTTAGGTTTTTCCTACAAGTGCTTGACTTCCAGATTGATTCAAATGATGATTTAAAATCCTGCATTTTGTTAGTTATTATCAGTCTGAAATACTTGAATGGGATTTCACTAGAATTACATTTGAGAAGATATGCAAATTTAAGTCTTTTGTTATGATAAAGTATTAATATTGCTTTATTAATTACAGACTTTATATGGAAAATTAATTTAAAATCTTATTTTTAGAATGTTTACCTTATTAAAAAAGTATTCTTTGGTAAAAAACTTCAAGTTTGCTTTAATTGCTGTAGGAAAAGTTATATATATCTGGGCACAGAGACACAAAAATCCCATCTTGGAAATAAAAGAAAATAGCTCACTCATTAAAGCTGATAGTTGCTAACACTCGCCATGGTTTGACAGGAAATTTATGCATTAGGGATAGTTGTTATAAATAAAAATGGGAATTCTGATTAACAGTGTAAACCTAAAGTGTTAAGTTTAAAAGGACATAAAAGGAGCTAAGCAAGAAGCTAATAGTTTCAAAGGTGTTTTAAACTCAGCAAGTTTTAAACTCATCTGTCATTTTTCCTTAATAATGTGTCACACCAATTTTGAGAGGAAAAGGCATTGGCAGCATTATGTGAGGTTTTGACTTGCAGCTTCATAGCTCTGTTTTATTCTTAGCCTTACTATTGTAGAAAGTGCTTTGAGTTTTTCACTTCCTTCACTTTTAAATAAATGAATAGATCTCAGATCAGTGGTACACTTGAGCTATGGTGATGGAGAAAGCAATTAAATTTTGGTGGCATGGAGCACTACAAAAGCTGTAAACCAGTGTAAATTGGACAGCATGAACCTATATGCTAATGCAAGTAAATGGCTACTTGAATTAGCTTGTTAGATGCCTTTTTTGTTGCTTTTTAGTGTGTAAAGTTCCGTATCCCAAGTAAAAGGAAACTGGAGTGCCAAGGGAAATTTTTGCAGGCTAAGATTCACATATTTTGGCGCAATGGCATTAAAGTTAAGGGAGATACTTTTTTATTGCATGGCAATATTACTGTTTGCAATCCCCAGTAAAATTTGTCTTGCTCTAATAAAAGTACTACATAAAACATGATTCAATTTGAACTAGAAAATGGTAATAAAAGAGCAAGTCTGATTATTTAGTTAATGATCCTATTTGACATTCTTTCCCTGATGTGGCTCAAAACTCTGTTCCTACATTTCTTTCGAATGACCCAGTCCCCAAGCCTGCCATGTATAAGAAGAAAGTCTTTTAGCACAGTTCTGTGACTGTTTTTTTTTTCCAACATCTGAGTACCATATAGCCTTCACTATGCTTTGATTTTGCAAAACCTCCTGGTTGCAAATATCACTTCAGTTTTCTTATGGCTGCCAAGTGTCATGCATTTTTGCATAACTATTACAAACTCAGCAGCTCTCTCATCTGCCTGTTTTTCATCTTGATTTATAAACATCCAGCTGAGTTGTGAACAGACTGATGTTTAGTTCCAGGTTATTAGATTTTTGCATGTTGCTTTGATGCCAGCCAAAAGAGAAAAGATCTTACCTCTGATCTTGCTTCTGATGTCTGCAGCCATTAAGGAATGACACGGGGAAGCAAGCGGAAAAGAAAGTAAAGTTTAGTGGAGCGCTGCAGCAGAAACAAGAATGGAAAGGCAAATATTACCTTAAGATTGGTTTTTTCCTCCCTTTCTGCTCCTTTCCCAAGGCATCCAGATTATTCTACTGATAGGGAGCTGTACTTTCCCCAAGAAGAGGTGGCTGTACTTTGGTTCCAGATGAGCACTGAAACGGGAGGCAAACATTCTATTAAGTCTGTTAAGAAAGGGATGCACCATTTCAGTTTGTTAACTCTCAAATGACTAATGCAGGGCAGAAAGCCTTATTCTGTTCAGCTTCTTGATTCAACTACTGTATATTTTTGAAAGCATTTTTGGTGCTTTAACTGAAAGGGAATAAGCAATTAGGAATCTTTTACTTAATGAAGTCATCATTTCAGGCTGTTTCCTTTATCTGTTTTGCACTTACTTGTTTAGGAAGTACTTTCTCCTACCTCATGAACCAAATTTATCCAGGTGGAACTCCTAATTCTCAGAGTTTGTTATGTGTTATTTGCAAGTGTAAAAAACAATTCAATGTCACAAGTGCTTTCTTTTTATACCACATAAATTATGTCCTTCTAAATTCCATAGTCAGATCTTTTACTTCATTGCTTCCAAAGCTTCCAAAGATTCTCTTCCTGTTTTGTGTTTTTTTGGAATGAGGCTTCTGCAAGGATTATCGGTAGATTGTTAACTTATTACTATTCATTAACTGGGGTTTTATTAGAATAGGGTTCTATGGAGTCAACACAGTAAGTAAACAAGAGAAAATAAACCTTTACTATCACATGATTGTCCTTTTCATTTTCTGAAGTAATTTTTATCTTACAAAGACATTTCATTAGTTCAGATTAAACAAAGGTAGCTTCTCACTTCGCTGTGTTTCTGGTTAATGTATTATTCTAGTAGGACTGTAAAAGTGAAGACTGTTTTATCCATTGCTTATTAAAAGGAATCCATATATGTAATTTCCTTGGAGGAGTGCATTGTTTCTGTAATTGACTCTTTTATCATTCTAAAAGAGGAATCACCAATAAGTTTTTGTCTGTTTGACAGAAAATCTTGTATATATTTGTCAAGTACTCTGCTCTTTTTCTTTCAAGGTACAATTCCCTCTTTTGTTCAAAATAACATTGATTAAAAAAAATTACTGTATCTTTTTTGAAGCTTTCAAATGTAAAATGCTACAAGAACTATGAACACATTATTATTATTGTATCTAATATGAAGGAGTGCTTATTATTTTCAAACTGTATTTGTTACTTTTGATGTACTGTTGATTCTTTTATCTAGTTTAGAAAAGTAATTACTTCTGATTAGATTCTTAACTCCTGATAAACTCTTTCAAGGTCAGTGTTCTATGTATACCTTTAGCTTAAAAGCCCCCAAGTGCTGTGGGTATGGACTCCTCTGAGCCACTGCTGTTGTGATAACTGAACCTTTAGGTGTTCTTGTAGCATAATTCTGAGGAATATTTGGTCTCTGATACTAAAAGTACCTAAATTGGTGTTTTGATAGTTGTTTTTTACCTCTGACCAGAAGCTATGTAGTTGAAGAAGGATTAGTACTTAACTCTATTGTGTTTTTTGTTATTGTGTGTGTGTGCTTTGGGGTTTTTTTTCTTCAAGTAGAAATAAATTTAGTAACTACAGGGGTATAGGACCCTGAATTTGCCATAATTTTTATGTGGTTCACCTTAGGTGTTCTCTATGTAATTAGCTCTTCAAAGGAAACCAAATATTTTTTAATTGAAAAAAGTGCTCAGTTTTATTAGAGTAACAGTTAGGATAATTAACACTTTAAGTTTTGCAAACTCAGTGAATAGGGAAGAAAGAAGAAAAGGGAAAAAATGTTTACAAGGTTTTCTCTGCCCACATTATCATTGTGAGTGTACTGTTTCTTCTACTTGCTCACAGTTAATTCAGTGCCTTTCAGCCTTGAACTGCATGAAAAAGCTTATGTTTCTTTGGAAGATAGCAGGAATTTCCTTGAAATTTTGGAAGTTGTGATATTTTGCTATGGAATACTTTTAAAGAGCTGTTCAACTTATTTGTATTTTGTTTTCTCCAAATTTTCTGATCTGTGATTTTTCCAGTGATTATTCTAGTGAATTTTAAAATTTTGATTGAAAGAAAATTCCTTCCAAGGTTTCCTTAACGTATTCATGATTTTTATAAATGATAAAAATACATAAATTATAAAAGATATGAGAGAATATATTAATATTCTTCTATTAATTTTATTAAAATTAAGGTTAAATATTCTATCTTGGATTTATTTTTAATTTTTTTCCATTTCAAAGTTTTGCCTGATATTTTGAATAGGGAGTAATGCTTAGAGAGGGGTAAACAATTATTTGACAAAACTGCTAAATGGCTGAATTGCTTTAATTGATTATGCAGATTTATATCTCTCATTCAACATGTATAACATCTTTCAACTGCAAATTTGATGGTATCTGTAAATATTAATGAATCAACTTCAAACATAATTTTGAAGTTGGCAAATATTGACAAGGGAAATTGGGGCCTGGTGAGACTGACTTGTAAAATGTACTGATAAAATCAGTACAGAGCCTAAAATATTCTTTGATTTAATTCTTTGGTTGCTAGATCACATTGTATCTTAATCTAGATATAGTGAAAGATGGTAGTTAAAAATATTCTTATTGAGTGATTGATCTTTGTGGATAATCTGTGATTAGCTAAATAACAAGTAGAAAATGTGGTATTTTAGGAGAAAACATTAGATTATTTCTCACTCTTATGATGAAGAGTAAATCAAAAGAAAGTTGTTATTACAGAATGTGAAATTAAAGGGATTTCTTTTTTTCTTTCAAACAGTTACTAATCTCACTGACTGCTGGAATAGTGGAATTACATGTTAACCTCCAACCTCCATGATGCAGTTGTGTGTCCTTCCTTCTGTCACGGACAGGGTAAGCCGTTCTTCATGCGTGTCACAAAGTTAGAATTTTTTAAAATGTCCTGCTGTTTATGTGACTGATAAAATACATTCTATGTTTGCATGTTATGCCTTTTAGAATAATATTTTTTTACACACCAAAAGCTGTAAAAGTTATTTTATTTCATGGAATCTCATCATAGCTGGCTTTAGGAAGTTTCTTTGGGGATCTTCTAGCCCAACTCCAGTGATCAAGGTAGGGTTGATTGGAGTTCCTTGCTTGGATCTTTGCCCAGCCTCCCAGGATGGAGACTTCACTGAAACTTTTTGCTGCACTTTCACCAGTGTGGCCATGTGATGTACTAAATGCAAAGAATTTAATCCAATGTGACATGTTGTATAGAACAAGCTATCATGGGAACTTTTAATAATGAACTATTTCTTTGGTCATGAAAAATGAATAACTAGAAATTGTCCTGCAGATTTATTTTTCTAGATGTTTTGAGTCAATCTTTTCTACTTTCTATTTTTTCAAAAATTTTGTGTCAAACATTTGTATTTATTATAGCCACTCTTTTTTTTTTGAGGAATCATTTCCATTAACATCTGATTGATTTATTGATGTGAAACTTCCTAAGTATGTGGGTTTTGGTTTTGTGGGCTTTTTTTTTTGTTTGTTTTATCTTCATTTTGTTTTGGATTTGTTTCTGTTTTTTTCTTAATGGTGGATATTTACACTTGCAAAGAATAAAAATCCAGAAATTACCTGAATAATTTGTACCATTTTGAACAGCAAGGAGGTAATGTAATGGAATAGAATAAAATATAAAGTAATATTAGAAATTATTTTGGGTTGAAAGAACTAAGACCTTGTTCAGTGCTTCAAAGATTATTATTCTTGATAACAACTCAGGTATTTGTGGTACTTAGGGATCACTGATGGAGGAGGAGGAGGCTTATAGGAAATAATTGCATACATTCCTTAATTACCTTCCTACATGATTCTGATTGAACTTAGGCTTGTGAGGGAAATTGCACTTATTATTCTCTCAGCTTCAGTTTTTCTGCTACACACCACCTTAAGAACTTGAAAAAAACAGTAGCCACCTTGGTTTGGTGATCACTGTATTGTCTTTTTAGGATATTTATTCATGCTACTCTGGTTGCAAATGAAGCAACTCTTGAGCTGTTGATGATCTCTTACTTTGTATTTTACATGTGCTCATCCTGTTGATTTATTTTGGTTGCATCAGTAAATACTGACTTCCTAAAAGAAGAATAAATTTGTCACAAGATTACTAATTGATCATTTTGAATATTTGTCTATTTATTCTTTTGCCTTCCATTCTGAAGGTGTTTTCATTTCAAATTTTTGCAAAGTTGTTAGCAGGTATAAAATACCTGTTAAATTGAAAATAGTTTCTGTGGTGCTCAGCTGAGCATTTTACATCAAATACACACTATAAGCTCCAAAATAATACCAGGATCTTCCCCTGCATTCCCTTGCTTTGAATGTTTTGTCTGTATTATAATATGTATTGTGCTAAAGCTTCTAAATGAGTCTTCAGATGACTCATCTCAAGTTGATAATCTTGCTTTTAGACTTGAGGTTTTAATTCCTCAAGTCCTTTTAATTTACCTTCATAATCTCTGTAAGTCTGAAAAATCATCAAGCTTCTACATTCTGTGACAGAACCTCTTCAGTAAAATTTCAGGAAGGATAAATCGCATTGTGTCTTTCTCCAAAGCTTGTTCTGATTGATTAAGATTTTGTTTTCTAACCAAATGAGTGGCCCTAGAGCTTTGACACAGTTATGGAAGTCCCTCAGTACCATCTCTTCCTTCTCAAATGTTTAATTTGAGAATAATCTGCAGATTATATCAGATGCATAGATGTATTTATTAATATACAAATGTAAGGGACTATATGAAGAGAATATCATGCAAATGGCTCAGAGCAATCTGTACAGGTATAAAATTAGACTTTTACAGAGAGGAACACTAGTAAAGAGGGAGTTGTGGATATACGAGTAAATAGTGAGTGAGTCTGAGTATGTCTACTTATGGCCTCTGATATATGTGAATAGAAGTTAAGAAAAAAAAGTAAATTTCTACAATAATTAAATATATATATGGAATACTATGAATTTTATGTCCTTGTTCCAGAAAAAGAGGAAATGGATAGTTTTTATGGGGAGAAAGAGTATAACTAAACCAGTGAGCTTGACTAGGAAACTAAATGAACTTCATTTTGGATACTTATAGAACACAAACATTAATACATGCTCTGTCAATGGGTTTCTGTTCTCTGGTTGAAGAAAACAATAGATATAATTTGTATGTTAATAAAGGTAATTGAAAAGTTATAGATTAATGAAATGCTTTCCAAATTGTTTCCAGTCACGATTCTAAAAATGTTTGCAACTAAATGGGAAAAGGTGTCTTGGGATTGATATATATGAATACTAGAATTACAAATAATTACCAGTCCTGGCTTGATCACAGTAGTGTGCGAAGCATGGAGAAAAATTTCAAAGAAATGATGGTTAACAAAGTAGAGGTAGATATAAATAGGAAATTAGATAAATGCAGAATAGATTTGTTACCAAATATTTTTTGATCTGTATTATTTTGTGTTTACTTACTGTTTCAAGGGGGTCAATTTCCCAATGAAACACAGTTGGGGAGATAATGTGTACATATCCCTTTCAGCATTTCTTGGCACATAGGAAATTTTATATGGAGTGAGAGAAATTGTGGATGAAAATAGAATCATTTGTTGGAAAAGGAAGTAGCTGAAGGGATGAAGTGACAGGGACTTCTGCTGCAAGGAAGAGCATCAGCCTGGAGGAGAGACCCTGTTAGTGCAATTGATTACATGTGTTATTCACCTTGGATGTTTTCAGTAGTGACAATGTCACAAAAATATAATAGTTTATAATGAAATATAGGTCACAAAATAGAGGAGGGTTCTGATGGGGTCAGAAAAATGTACAAGCGTTTTTTATGTGGTATACTGCAGTGGTAGAATGGGATAAAGTGTAATAACATAAAAAGGATGAAAAATAACAATTTTTTTATATAAGATAGGAGCTTATAAATTTGAAGAGAGAGAGATGCAAAAAGGTTTGAATGTATTATGTCCTTGTAAAATGGTTGCTGACTGCCAGAGCAAAGCGGCCATGAAAAGAGAAATCCTGGTTTGGATGCATCACACAAGGCAGGTCCAAGAGAGAAAAGCAAGTATTTGGTTCATATGAGACACCAGCAATGCCTTGTGTTACATGCAGAATTTTGATTCAATTACTGTGTAAGTCTTCATAAAGAATGCATTGCATACACCGTGAATAATATTTGTAAGGTTTGCTTATTTTTATCAAACTCTACAGAAGGATTTACTTGTTACTTTTGTCCTTTGATCCTTAGTTTTATTTTAATATCCTAAAAGGATTATTTCCTTAGGCTCTAATCCTTTGTCAGAGGCTGTGCCATCACATTATTCTTAAATAGGAACTGGAATCAGAAAGTTGGTTTTAATTTTCATTTTTATGAGAGCACAACAGGCTAACATTACTTAGAGTAGAATACTTTCCTAAGAAGGTAATTTTTGTTAGTGAAATCTTAAAAATATGAAATCTTAAAAATATGTTTTAAGTTTACTTTTAAGGGAAACTAACAATGTTTTGAGGATTCAGTGTAAGTTGTATATCTGCTGTAACATGCTTTTTGAGTGTTTCAGAGTTAATGGTAAGTCATTGTGATGGCTCTTAGAGTGGAATGAATTTCATGTTTTTTACATTGTACAATTTTAGGTGATGTACATACCTTAAATATAGTCCTGTATATGTTAGCTAAAGTGATGTGTGTGTTTTACTTTTGGAGTAATTTTCTCCTTTTCAGCTTACATAAGGTATGCTGTTTTCCTAGGCCAGTAGGTGGTTGAGCCAAAAGTAGTCTTGCTTAGTTTGCTTTGAATTTAATCTAAAATAACTTGAAACTGTACATTGCCAAGAAAAATCATAATGCTATTCTGGGGTTGTAATTCTGTAGGAAGCAAAAAATACACAAGGAGAAAATACATACTGCGTCACTGAATTTACTATTGAAAGCATGTTTGAAATAGTCCATTAAAAAGAACCTTATTCAAGACATAGATGTCTTTTCATTTGAAATGGTATAGTATTGGTCTATTCAATTTTTAAAGTGTCTTTTAAAGCTTTAAATAACTTGAAGGCTTTATAGGAGCAAGATGAAGAAAGGTAGTATGGGGTTTTTTGGTGTTTTTTGGACTAGATTAATAATTTTTGCTATAGCAAAATAACTTCAACATTGATGCACATTATTTCTCATTAAGATATTGATGCTACGCTTCAGTCACTTTTTTTAGTTATCATTTTAATCGAGTCTCTTTAGTGTTTCATTTAGTTGTTTTCACTTCGTCATTCAGTGCATTCCATTGCAGCAATGTTGGTTTTTAACCAAATTTTTCCTGTTAATTTGGCAACAAAACTTTTTCCCATTCTTACAATCAGCTGTGGCTTACATGCGTAGTATGCACAATTTGATTGCCCAATTAAGGCTTGAAGCAGACCCTTATTTTAGGTAAATATTCTGTCTCCCCTTCGTGGAGTCTAAATAAGTTTGTGACATTAACCACATTTTCTGTGCTATACACTCACAATAAATAAATTTTAACTTGAGTTCCTTTCTCATGGTGTTATTTTTCATTCAACTGATGCATTGAACATTATGTATTCCCAATGATTTATGGTAGCCACTACTTACAGACCTATTTTGTTTCATTAGATAATGCTGCAAATTTTGTAGTGACTTTTTATAATAAATCTACAAGATTAAATTAAACCTGAAAAATAGCTTACTGTACGTGATGCTTTCAACTCAGCATTTGCTTTTAATGTTATTTCATTCTTATTCTACAAAACCTTTTCCTCATGTTGGTTTGATGTCTTTAGTAGCTGAAGTAACAAATCAATTTGTAAGGAGTGATAGAGAACTTCTACATTTAAAACCAAAAAGCATTCATTTTAATCAACATCAATGTGCTGTTTATTTCTCATTATTTTGAGAAAATTTTATAGATACCTAGTCTCTTCATCTTCTCTCTCAGGGAGCCAGGAGACCTTTTAAATTTGTGTATGGAAGATTTGCACTGTTAATGTCATGCCAAATTGCTTTATTTCATGGCAGCTAAAAGTTGTGTCTTTACAAGCATACATTGAGGAATGACTGAAGGTTACCAATTTCACTGTGGCATCTGCAGTCCCACACTGATACTGGCATTAAAGCTGGCTTTGATTTACTGTACTGATGGAAGCTGCTGCTAGTACTGAGCTTTGCCTTGCCTAGCACCTGTGACTGGGATTTCTGTGGTTGCTAGCTGGGCTCTTGTAAATGGGACATGATTTACCTGAGGGATCAGGTTGAAAAACCCTCTTAACTGTGAGTAGTGATGAAATGTGTTAAGAAAATTAGCTTGAAAGATTGCTCTAGAGCTGCTGGGAAGAATAGAGGAACACATTCTTTTTCATTCCATATATCCAGGGTAAGCCTTTTGAAAGAGATAGAGATTTTTTTTTTACATTATTTTAGAGAGTAACATTGTAAGAATGTAGTTGACCATTCTCAGGATCCCCTAGAAAGGAAACAAGAACTAATCTAAAATTGAAGGAAAAAATTAGCTAATTACCAATATACTATGTAATGTATTTATGCCCTGGAAAATGCAAGTTTATGGGTAAATCTAATCAAATGTAAGACAAGAAATCATGCTAAATCTCAGGGGATAACTAACTACTAAATTAAAATTTGTGGCTTTTTCTGGTAAAATAAAACTAACATATTATTCTTAGATAAAGGACCTTCCCTATATAATTATAACAGAAATTTATAACACTACCAACTGCTATTTAGGTATTTTTCTGTCTCTTGCTTAATAAAATATATTTATTGGTACTGCTCTGCCCCACCTTTTAGGTTTGATGGACTCTTATTTAGATGTTCATTGTCAGATGGTGTTGATAACCATGTTATGATCCATGACAGGTTTGAATTGCTGCATTTGTGGGCTGCTGCTGTGGGTTTTTTTTCCTAACTCAAGGCTCATGCTTTCTGTCTTGGCAGTCTTGAACTTAGTTTACAGTATAAAACATCATAAACAGCTGTAGAAAATTAAACAAGTATAAATATTGACATTACCTCTTGACTTTCTGTCAGGCAGATAGCTGTGGCATATGTCTGCATGTGGAGATCTCAGAAACCTGAGACAAGCTATAAAAAATGAACAGTTTTAAAAATGTGATGATTTTTCCTTTGTTTTGATTTATATAAAGAACTTGTGTGAACTTTGAAATAATGAATCACTGAATGATAAAATGGTTTGGTTGGAAGGAACCTTAAGGATCATCTAGTTCCAGCTGCCCTGCCATGAGCGGGGATGCCACTAGGTCAGGTTGCTCAAAGTTCCATCCAGCCTGGCTTTGAACTCTTCCAGAGAGGGCACATCCAGCGATACTGGGTATCTCATCCCTGGAATGTCAAATACGTTGACATTTTGCATTTCCAGAACAGTATGAAATAAAAGAATTTGTGTGAAAGCTACATTACAGTACAGTGTTGATAGTTAAGTGCTGTTGGAACTCATGTATAATTAGATACACCACATTTGAGATACAGGCTTTTTAATGGTTTTTTTCAGAATGTTCTTCCTATTCATTCAGCTAGTTTAGCATCTCTCCTTTATATTTAACTCTACTGTGACCTAACTTATGAAAAGAACAATGAAATCTTCGGAGATTGATAGAAATCTGATAAAACCTGTGAGGACTTTGTTGCAATTAGCCCAGTGCTGAACTGATACTTCATAAAATTACCAATCACAGCTAAAGCCCATTCGTAATGGGCCTCAAAGGTCATTTATACACAACTCTGCACACTGATGAACTGATTTTTTCCCCATTTTCTTTTCATTAAACATCTTGATGACCCCCAGATCATTGCTATCAGACTTTTTCACCTCATGTTTCACCTTGTTTTCCAAACAGTTATGAATATGTGTGGGTGCAGAGAGGTCCCTGCTCACTCTTTCCACTTAAACTGATTGTCTGGTCTTACTGTACATTTCTTCTCTTCTAATGGGGTGGGCACTCACATGAGGATCTTTCTTCTTCCATTCAGCTTAGGTTTTTTTGGAACAATTTGGGAATCTTGTTGAATGCCATTTGAAAATAGACATTCATCAAATAAATTACGTAATGATTAGAACTGGTTCTGTCTTGCCTGTGTGTTTATTTACATCTTCAAAGCAACTTTAATAAATTTATGGGGCACAATTTGTCTTTCTAAAAGTAATGTTAGTACTTTTATACTTCGATTACTTTCATCCTTATGTCTGCAGATTTATTTCATCTTATTATTTCTGCCAGTTTGGCTGACACAAATATATTTTTTCCTGGTCTGTAATTGCAGGATTCCATGCTGTAGACCTTAGAAATAATTCAGTTTACTTTTTAAATTTTCCATTCCTTTGCTACAAAGTCATTATGAGTAAGAGGTTGCACACCTCTGTTAATAATTAAACTATTGCCTTCTTTAACTTCTTTAGAACTGTTGGAAGAATACCGTCTGTTCCTGATGACTTTTTATATCAATTTTGTGGATTTTTGATTGTCTGATCTACTAACACTGTTGATTGAGACAGACCAACATTGCCTCTGGTAAAGAAGATACCTGATTTGTGAGTCTGCTTAAGCTTATATTTTATGAAAAACAGATTGGGAAAAAAGTCAATATTTTGCTTGCAAAGTGCTCTGTAAACAATTCTGTCCCATCTTACCAGTCATAAGTGGATTTTCTTTTTTGTCTCTTTTAAATATATACAAACTACCCCTCTTCTCAAGATAACTTGAGAAATTTTTCAGCATTTTCAGTGCTGTTGAAAACACTGAGCATTTTCAAGGTTAGAGTTATTGTATCTGGAAGTGTGTGCTCCAGACATATTTCCATAACTGGATGAGTTTGGAAGTTACTGCAATTTAGGAAGATTTTGCTCTAGACTTTAAATGGGAACAGAATAAAATAACTAAATGAAATTAAAAAGAAGTTAAGGTGAAAGAAGCATCAAACAGAAAAGAATAATTTGGGAGAAGGTAAATGTGGATGGTATCTCAGAGGAAATACCATGAATTTAGAGATTTGAGAATTCAAAAAAGGGGCTACTTTGAAAACTGAGTCAGAATGGCATATATGTGTCCTTAAAAAAAGATAGAGATGTTACATTGCTGAGAAAGAGGAGGAAAGGGGAGAAGTACTTAAAGAAGACTCTGGATATGCTGTCAGTTAAAATTTGATCTAGATAGATGAGGAAATTTGTTCCTTAGTAGAATATTTTGCCAAGTAGAAAATGAGGTGATTTTGCATTTTTTAAAATGGCATGATGTTTTTTTGTTGTTTTTTTTTTTGTTGGTTTTTTTTTTTTTTTTTTTTTTTTTTGTGAGAGAAAGTATTACCTTTGGAGCATTTTTTTCTTTTTTTATAGTTTTAATAATAACAACTTGTCAAAATATGTTTGATAGTTTTGAAACAGCAGAGAAGTTTTTCTAAAGTCATGCCTGATTTTTAAATACTTGCAAATAACAGAATATACTGTTAAAATGGCTATAACTCATTTGTTAGAGTGGCAGTCATGATAAAAATAGAGAAGACAGTTAATAAAAGTGAAAAAAATGAAGATGTATTTGTAATTAAATAAAAGCTATTTGTTGATAGTAAAGGAAAATGTTAAGTTTACCAGAGTGACTTTTAAGCTATTTTAATGTCTGAAATGGCACATGAAATGGTAAATATTTCTCTTATAAAAAGCAGCATTTCTTCTGGCTGTTTCAAAGCCAGGATTAATTGCATAGTCTTTCATTCGTGAATTCAGCATAATGTTCTGTGGAAAGTTAAAAGCTTTTTTCTTTGTCTCTGTGACAGAAAGTACTAACATTGTCAATTGTCATTCTTGAATTTTAATGAAAATACATTTAGCTCAATTGCAGTCCACTATATTTTTACGTATCAGAATTATAATTTCAGATTTATTTTTATTTTTTCCTGCAGAATATAAATGAAGAATGATGCAATATTAATGCTTTCTATGTGCAGCCTTATAAGAATCTTCTTTAAGGAGTTGCAGTAAGACAAACACTGAAAATAGTTTTTCTCTGGTACAATGTGTTGAAGCAGAGGAGCTGGAATTGTCCACCTTTGTACAAGCTAAGAAAATGTTTTCTGTTTTGTGAGTGGAAGCAGCTCTGGAGTGAATTGAACTTCTGAAAATGCGGCCATGGACTGGTTCCTGGCGTTGGATTATGCTCATCCTCTTTGCCTGGGGAACTTTGCTGTTCTATATTGGAGGGCACCTGGTACGAGATAGCGAGCACCCAGATCACTCCAGCCGGGAGCTGTCCAAGATCCTCGCTAAGCTGGAACGGTTAAAGCAGCAAAATGAAGACTTAAGGCGCATGGCAGAATCTCTCAGGTAGGATCTCAAAGTAAATAAAACTACTCAGAAAATGTTTGAAATACGAAATAGCAGAATTTAAGTTGTAAGGGTTGTTTGTGGGAATTTTTGCAAGATTATATTTCACATTTAAAAGTATATATTAATGTTTTAATCTGTGTTCTAAGTAGATGAAAATATATTGCAAAACCTTTAAATAAATAATGTACATTTAGTTCTGGTCTAATGTAATCATTACTTAAGAGGCATTTAATGATGTGGAAGTGTTACTGTCACAATAACAGAGTTCTGTAGGTGATTCACCCCTCAATGCCAACTTCAAACAAGTGCAATTATTATGACATTCATACAAATTAGAACATCTAGTTCTTTATACTTCTGCATGCAGTAATTGGAAGAGCTCATTTTAAAATTGCTGAAAACATTTGTACAGCTTGTTGAAGATAAATGCTGACTTGCTGAAGATGATCTGCAATAGATTGCTGCATTATACAAATTCTTTTATCTAAGTTTTCTTCTTCGCGTTGCTGCTAAACTTGTAGAAACACTTGCAAAACAGTAGGATCATCTCCTTTTTTACAATTACCCTGAAATATTGAAAATATTGAAAATATAAAAGTCATTGAAATATAACAGATTCAAATTACACAGTGGCTAGAAGACAGTAAATGATTTTACTGGTGGCAGGGTACTGTTTGCCACTCAAGAAGGAGGCAGTAGAGGCAGGACATGCTAAATAGAGGCTAAACTATATTTTAGGCAGTCATTATTTTTCTAAATACCTTTCAATATTTTACTAACCTTTAGTGAAATATCTATATTCAGATAAATATTGCATTTTTGGTGAGTAAGGTTTAAGTGATAGCTTATGCTGTTGATAATTTCCCATGCTTTATAAAAAGAAAAACCTCAGTTTATATCTACTTTAAACATGCTGCAGTATTTCAACATTCCTTCTCTATGATTCCATTAATGGTGTCAGGGTGCTGGAATTAGATGCAGAACTCTGTTGACTGGACTCTGCTCAGCTTTTCTGGAATATGTTGTTCAACAATGTTTCTGAGACATTTCCTCAGAGTGTTTGTATATCATAACCACAGGAGGATCTGAAATTCTGGCATGAGAAAGCCTAAATGACTTTAAATAGCAGCTGAACAACCACTCATGTCCAGGTTCAGTAGTCAGTGCTCTCCAGGAGTGAGCCAGCTTGAGACTGGAAGACCTTCAGGCATAGTTTTTTTCTGGAAGTAATCTGAGACTGGTGAATTACTGGGCTTTGAGGGAAATGATGCATGACAATATAGGGCCTTTTCATTATTTTTTCTGAGCCAAACCCTTGGTACTGTTTACATAGAAACATCACAAATAGGTTTTAGAAATATCCTGGTCAACCTGTGTTATTAAAGTATTATAATATAAATGTGGTACAGAATTTCAGTATCTCATTTCTTTGTTTGCCAGACAGAATAAGCTGTGTTGAAAATAGCTGTTAGCTTTAAAATTGTCCCGTTTATAGTTTTGTAGCAGTGTGTCTGTTTAAAACGAGGCATTAACCAGCAGTCCATGGATTGAGTATCTGTGTCCTGGAAGAGGTCGCTGCTGCTGTGAGCATATATTATAGAAACAAAACACCTCTTAACTTCAGAAATCCAATTAGACAGAAAAGATTACTTTTGCTCCTGTTTACACCTTAAAGTAAAGATGTAATTTATTTTAGGCTTTACTGATCAAAGACAGAAAGACTGGAACTATTATTTGAATATGATTTAATTGCTAGAATATTTTGATTTGTACTGAATTCTTTAATTACTGATAGTGTCAGTTAAATCTGAGTGGTAAGACAACACTCTCTACATCAATAGAGCTCATAACAGGCATGAGGTAAAAACTTGGTTTTGATGCCCTTTTCCACTAAGATTTTGTATCTAGAGAACAAATCAGCACATAAATAATTTTGTGTGGTTAAAACAGACAATATATGCAACAAGGCTAAGATAATTCCTGAAATTAGGAATATTCCAAATAAGAACTTAAAAGTTACTTGTGGAGGAGATTATACAGGGTAAGAATGCCTACCTGTAAAATTGGAACAATAGACAAACATCTGATTAACTATACTAGTTAACTGTACTAATGAAAGTATTTTGCACTATTAGATAAAACTTTTGCCTGGCAAAAAGTTCCAAGTTAACAGAATTTACCTTAGTGGGCAAAGAAGTTTTGTGAATGTTAGAAAATTATCCTAATGAATAGTTGTGCTATTAATAATAGCTAGTTAAGGCAGGCAGGAAGGGACAGAAGGCAGGTGTGGTTACAAGAATCAGTAGTTTAGTAAAAGTGTCAGTTGTTTTTTAATTTCCATTTTGAAGTTAGAGAAAATTGGTATTTCGTCTTTAATTGTTAATTAAAGTGGTAAAATGCACTTCAGTACATTTCAATTGCCTGGACTTTCCCATTATAATGGGTTCCTAAGGCTCCTCAGACTTCCTTATAAAAATCTACCTGATAAAAATCTTCTGGGATGGTTGAAAATGGGAGCTGGACTGTGCTTGTTTGCATCTCTTTATGAATGCCACATGCAATGACAAGAAGTGATTTTTCCATCTGAGATTTGAATCCTCCTTTGCTGCCAATTTGTGTGGCAGGGCCTCATCCCCAAAGACAACAACAAAAAAGAAAACCAAAAATCTACCCTATGAAACATACCTTATGTGCACGCACAGCCAACCATTCAAAATTTGACAAAGATCATATCTGTGAAAAGGCTTTATAAAATCTTGCTTAACCCTTTTCTCCTCTGTGATACTTAAATAATATCTGATTTTGTAATTTTCTCCTGATTGCTTCTTTCCGCACAAGATGTGTAAGGAATAGAATTAGGGTTTTAGGGCAGGGGTAGGTACTTGTTTGTGTTATTCTGGTTCCTATCCGCTGCAACTGTTTGTATGTTTGATTTCAAAAAATATGTTCTTATGAATTTATGATTTTAAAAATACTTCTTATTTATTACCCATATCGGTTAAGAGTAATTCATATTTTTGCAAGGATTTTTGATGAGCATATTTTTAATACTTATTTTCTAAGATGTATATTTGCAAGACTGCAAGTTGGAGCAGTCACATCTTTTTGTGAATGGCCTGAAATAAAAAATATTCCTTTAGGAACTGAGTACACTTTTGTACTCAGTGCAATTCTGATTACATGAAGTTGCATCAGGTACCACACAGTTCTTATGCTGTATTTAAAAAGCCTTAGGTGAGAAGTTACTGTACTTTTTCTTTTGCCAATATGATGCTTTGTAAAAACCTTGCTTGTGGGCTAGAAAGAGGCACAAATGTATGTTATTGATAGAGAAGATAAATGGAATTAAAGGTATTTTGTAGTGTCTGAGTTTTAAAAATTATGTGCATGAATATTGTAGTAGAGTGAGTTTGGAGAGTTAGCATAGTCTGTATATGATTATAAACAATACTGTGTGAGCAGATCTGGGTTGATTTTAGAAGCATTCTAGGTTTCATTGGTGTAAGATAATAATAAATCTGAGTTTTTTATAGGTTGTTTTTTCACTGTTCTATATGCAGTAGACCTGGAAGAGCCCTTTCAAGGACACTTATTGCAGATGTAGTAGGTGTGACTGCAAAACTGGAAATCTTTACTACAATTTTTGTTAAGGGAAACTTGAGAGGGAGTAATAATCAAATCAAAGTATTACATAATCTTGTTTCCTAAAACCAGTAGTTTTACCTGAACCTACTTTCTTGCTTACTATTAGAGTTATGATATGACTTCTAAAGACTGTCTCTGTTGCATATGGCTGATACAAGGCTTTTAGGAATAGGAGAGCTTAAAATTACAACTTTTGTAATGTCCCATTTTCTTGGATGGAAACTGTGAAGCTGCGTATGCCTTCATCCTTGTCCTATGCTTGCTTTATTTTTGCAATACATGAATGCTTCATAATATTCATGTGCTTCTTTATGTATTACTGGGTGGTAGTCGAATTTTTATATTTTAGGGTATTTTGATGGAAGATAAACCTGGCAGTTTAGGAACCAGTAATTTCAGAGTTCTCCTCCAGGGAATAGAAAATCTTGTTAAATGGATTCATACTGTGTTCATGTTATGAATACATCACATTTGGACTATATTTCCCTCCTAGACTCTTTTAAATATTGCATTTTGTAGAACCTGCAATTCTTTTAATAAATATGATAACCTGTTTCTTACTCGGAAATAGGAGTATGTGTTATAAAGCAGAACAGAGGTGGAAAAGGGTAAAATGTCATCAGACACCTAAAACCAAACACCTACACATTATTCTAATAGTTCTGAGTGTAGCTTCAGAAAGAAGAGATCAGATTTAATTTTGAAAGAGCACTAGAGTTGCTTTAATGTTGCTGGTGCTGAGGCTGGTGGAGAATCCAAACTCAAGATCAATTAATCATAAGCAACTCTATTAAAGTACTATTGTCAATTACTCTGGACAGTTTTTGGGTCCTTTAAACTTGTAGAAAACATTAAAGGGGCTTGGATAGAAGAATGGCTTTGGGTTGATAAAAATTTAAATACTAAAGTACAGTTTTCTACTACATGTATTTAAAATATCTCAAGTTTGAAGCTGCGGGTATTGCACAGTGTGGGAAGAATGAAGATAATTGAACTAAATGGTGGCCACCTCTGCTCTTTTTACTGGTTTTTTGTGCAATTCTGAGTTAAGGGGGAAGCAAGGTGTGCAGTGGATATAAATCAGTGCTGATCAGGGCTGTGCTGATCTAAATTGGTAAGGGATGCTTGCTCTTTATTTGCAGATAACATTGACTCTTTCTTTCAGTTTTATTTACTGAGGAGGTTTGATCTAAGGAGGATGAAGTGACAGCCTGTATTCTTTTTGTTTGTGTGTGCTAGTGGTCATTAATAATTGAACATGATTCTCTTCTTGGGAAGAGAAAAAAGTGAGAGGGGAAAAGGCAATCATAATGTGGCTTTAGGTAGTTACAATCCTTCTAGTTCTTTACAAAGAACTTGGATATAAATGAAAGAATGAGAAAGTATTTGAGTATGAACTTGTGAAATCTTACATTTTTCCTTTTGCTGATAAATTAGTGTAACTTTTTAGATATCTTGGAAATAGGAAAAGGTTAGAATGGTTTTTATAATTTATGGATTTTTAAAAACTATTTTTACAATTATTTTACACAGTATGGCAGTTCTTCTAGCTAAATGGAATGTCACTATGATTAATTCTTAAGGGGTTCTTTTTGCCTTCAGAGATCCAGACTAGAGATCCATTGCTTTGTCATTGCCCCTTTGTCATTGCACCTGAAGGTGATGAGAAAGTGGCCTCAGTCCATATGGATTATGTACACGGAATTATTTTTTAAAATTTGGATTACTAACAAAGGACAAAGCAGAAACAGCTTATCTCTACAGCATAATCTTTTTGATGTTTAAAGTTATCCAGTAATATCTTTATTTGTTGAGTTGATTATGGGAAAGATAATTTATATTTGCTATCAGATGGTAGGAAGCAGCATGCAAACATCACACCTTGTAACTACAGAGAATTGAAATAAGCTTTGTTTATTAGCTTGATTAACCACTTAAGTGGCCTATAATGATGTTTATTTTGTTTTCATAACTTAATTACAGTTTTACCATAGTAATAAGTGAAAGATACTCTGTACTAGATGCTTACTGATGTGTTTTTTTTATTACTGCTTAGAACCATCCTAGTTTAGATGAATTTACTTTAAACTCACTTCTCATATTTTAGGGAATAAAATAGTTGTCAGGACTTTGGTAAGAATTCTTTTTCCCATAAGAATTCCTGTTTTTCAGTAGTCATTCTTATTCATGAGTAACATAATTACTAGGATATTCTGCACTAGACGTTACCTGCATGGATGCCATGAGACTAGATAAGGATTTTAATTCAAACACTTTCCCCTCAAATGTTATATCCAGCTCAGCTGAAGTACTTGTAGAGGGTAATAACTGCCAAGCTGTGCTGGTTGCAGAGAAGAATCTTTTCCCTAATTTTGAGACTGGATGAAAGTGAGGAAGACAGCAATGCCAAGTCTGATGAGGTAACAGATGTAGAGACACAACTGAAAAAGAATAAGCTATCTTAGTTTAATCCTAAAAAGATGTGATTTTTGGAAGTCTAAGCAACTAGCTTAGAGAATATGCCCCCCTCCCAGCTCTTTTATCTAACAGTCTAAGTATAATAAAAATTTTTATTGCAGTGTGCCAAAGCAAGATGAATGTTAAATGGCAAAATGGTACTTTTCTTTTTAAGATCTTAATTATATCAAATGCTCAACATTACTGTGCTTCTTTCATATCATCCACAACCATTCTTCTGTAGGATTCTCTAATTGCTACTTTACAGAATTTCCTTATGCTAAGAGGGTGTGTGTACTGTCTCAAGATTTCTTATGGTAATGATTTTCTATCCTTTCACCCTATTGTTTTTCACAGACTCTACCTTTAGTGTATGTGACTTGTACAGAATAAACTGTTCCATTTTTTTCTGGTAATTTTGTGGTTAGTTGTTCTTTCACGACTCAAATTGTGGTACCAAGCTGGCAGATCACAAACACATTTCTATCTGGTGGTTTTAAATTAGTGTAAGAATGTAAATGTTTTTCAATATATTTTTTAAAGGCTTGTTTGTATGGTCTTGTACATGGCAATCCAATACTCTATCTCAGTAGGATATACCACCATACATTTGTTGTAGAAACAAATTTATGAATTGATTGTTGAAACAGATTATATTTAGGAAGTGCACATGCTTAAGATTAGGATATTTTACACAGTTCTGATGTGCTTGTTCCATCATTGCATGAAAAAGCAGATGTACAAGCACTTAATGATAATTCCTTTTTGTTTAACATGGTAGTTTTAGAACACAAATATTTTTTTTCAGTAATTTAATTATCCCTAGTAGGATAGGGATAGGATAGCTTTAGTAGGAAGCTTTAAGACTGCAGAGTTTTTTACTAAATTTCTGTCAGGCTATGTAACTGCTTCTTCCTCCACCTCTCCTACCCCCTTCTGAAAAACGATGCTGAATGCTGTGCTTCATGTGATGCAGTTTTCTGATGCTCACATTAGGCATTCTCTTCAGCTGTTCCGGGGAAAATGAACTTTTCATCAGTCCCTGAAATTTTATTGGAATTTAGTTATCCAGACCTGAGAGACATTAAAGAAATAACATCTCAGTAGGGTATTTAGAATGGTTAATTCCTTTTTTACAGGGAAGGTGCTCCCTCAAACCACTATTTTCTCTATGCCAGAGGCATCTTTTGTCTGTCAAGGACTGTTCCTGTGTATGGTGCTGTGAAACTCTGTCTGTTTGTGTGTGGAGAGAATACCTGTTTCTTTTTATGCTCGTATTCCTTTATGAAGGAAGAATCATCTTCATGTTCTGCAGGAGTTCTGTATTCTTTGCAGTTGTAAAGACTTCCCATTGCACATATTTTTCTTTCTGGGGTCAGCTCTTACATTATAAAATGTGGAATAATTTTTAACCAGAAGGGTAATTTCTCTTGAAATGAAAAGGTTATTTATTTTCCCTGCATTAAATTTGAGGCAAGAAGAAGTTAGCATCTAATTTTTAAATGTTAATAATTTTGCTTTATTAATGTGTGGATTCAAGTTGAGATGATGAACAAACTTCAGTAATGCCCTCAGGGCTGATTTATGGCTCATAGATTTCAGGATATGTGTTTCCATACTTCTCCTGTGTTCACATATCAGAAATTTAACAGATGGATGTTACAATTGCTGGTGGTTTTTTAGGTGATCTACACTTTAGAATACTAGAGTTGTCATAAAAAAACCATGATAGTGGTACATTTAAGACAGTTGGATCTTTTTCTGAGTCCAGGCAATACATGGAAATCATCCTGTGTGGATGTGTAGGAAGACTTAACTGGAGGTCAAGTGCTGGAGCCCTGGTTCTCCTGGAAGATATGGCCAGGGCTCAAGAGCAGAATGGATTTGTTTGTGTGCCAGTCAGGTTAGCAGTTAAACTGCCACAGATATTATTTTTACAAGCAGAACCTTGGATTGTTCTTGTTGGTGAGTGGAAGTCTTGTAAACAACACAGTTTAGGATCAGGACCTTGCAGCTGTGTTGCGCACTGTTTTTCTCCTATGGGATTGTGCTTTTAAAATCTTTATGTTAATGTGTTTAATTTCTTCTGGTTTTAAGGAAATCTGATGAAGGTTTAGCAGTAAAATGGTATGAAATAAAGAATGAGTGGAGAGCTGAATTGTTAATGCAAATAATTTATCAAATAATTATATTTATAAATAATGCAATTTCTTTATTTTCTGTATCCTAGGATACCAGATGGTCCCATTGATCAGGGACCAGCTGCAGGAAAGGTACATGCTTTAGAGGAGCAACTTCTAAAGGCCAAAGAACAGATAGAAAACTATAAGAAGCGGACAGGAGATGGTTGGTAGATAATTTTTCTTGTAATTCTAAAACAAGTTTTGATGTTTTAGTATTTCATATCACAGATATATTGGCTTCTTAGCAAATAATTCAGCTACAATTACTGATGCTTTTATGCATTTTTTTTAAAGTAGGTGGCCTTGGAAAAGACCATGAAATACTGAGAAGGAGGATTGAAAACGGGGCTAAGGAACTTTGGTTTTTCCTCCAGAGTGAACTGAAGAAGTTAAAAAATCTAGAAGGAAGTGAACTGCAAACACGCATTGATGAATTTCTGTCTGATTTGGGTCATCAGGAAAGGTACTTCCATTAGTTGGTTCTGACCTTTAATTTAACTGTCATTATATTGTTCAAAGATGTGTGGCAATTTTATTTTTTGATGTTGTCAATCATCAGGCTTCCTTATTGTTGGAGTACCTTTTGTATTATATTTTGTATTATATTAAAATATTCTGCATGAGTTTTGTTTGTGCTGAACAAAATTAATCCAGGAACTGTTAAAAATTCAGTGACATCTGTCTTTAAGCATATTATAACTCTGTTCCCAACAAGATTGCAATGCCAGTTTGTGTCTCATCAGTAAACAGTTATACAAAAATAGCTGAATTAACTAAATACACTACCTTAAATCAATGCCCTGAAAAAAGCTGTAATCTCTGTATATGAACGTCTGTAATAAAGCAAGGGCCTTTGAAAATAATAATATAGTAAAGGGAAAAATTCATAAGAATTTTCAATTCCTTAGAAATAATGCAAACACTATTTAAAACATAAAGACAATATGAATTCGATTATTAATATGGGCAAATAGTATAGTCCATTAAATTTTGTAATTTAATATTCTGCAATTCCAAAATCCATTTTGTCACAGATTGATTGAGTTGAAAGTGAGAAAGGACTATTCAATTATTGAGAGTTATTATTTATATATAAGACATGATTAAATTTCATCCAATTAGTTCTCTGCCAAGTGCAGTTTTATATATTTGACTGAAATAAAAGTGGTGCTTGGCTGAAGCGGAATTTTCCAAAAGACTTGAGATCTTCACTTGAACAGTGAATTGGCAGAGAAGTGTCACTTCCCTGGGCAGTTTCAATAGTTATCTCCTCTCAGAAATATTTTTTTTTCCACAGAAGTTATTTCCATCTGGGCTTCTTGAACTTTAGGTCATGGATTCTTATGTACCTTTTAAACTATGTCGGCTAAAAACTGGAGCAAGTAGTCTAATACCAGACTTTCTGACTTTTGTCATGGTAACAGAATCACTTATGTGCATGTTATTGCTCTGTTTATAAAGCCAGGATGAAGCAGTCACCACAGTGAAACTTTGAATAATGATGTGTGTGTTTGGTGCCAGAAGTTCTCTTGTTGCTGCCTCCCAGGATGAGTCCTTTCCCTTAGTTCTTTCCATTGTATACCAATGAGTATTAGTTCATTAAGTCTTAATTTTCCAGTTTCTGCATTTCTGACACCCTTATGTTCACATATCACTGTACTTCAGGATGAGGTGAAACCTGTTTGGGAGGTGCATAAACTCCTTCTCATGGAGTTATAAAACTGCCCTGTAGACCTCTGGAAGTTGAGATGAATCTCACTGTGGTACTGAAAGAAGTTTGTATGTGATGTAAGCAATCACAACTGCTCTTTTTTTTTCCTCTGAGAATTCTTGTCTTGAGTACAAGTATTCTTTCAGTTATCTGGGTGGTTATTAAATATAGAATAATGTGAAGTCTATTTAGTCTTTGTAACAGATTTGTGTAGACCTTCCTATCTGGTGAGGTCCTCAAAGAAGACCTAAGTCGTTTAAGCTAAAATCAAACAGCCATAAACTAGTTTTTATTAAACTGAATCTAGACAATCTGTTTACAGTGTAGAAATTCAAAGGAATTGCATTAGAAAAAAACAGATAAAAAATGTTTCTTCGATATTCAGCCGTATTCCTGGTGCATTTGCAATGTTGCCTTCAAGCAGTAGAATTATTTTGTGTTGCAGAATGCACAACTTGGTTGCCTCTAGTACTGAGGAAGTTTTTTCCTGCACCTTTGAGGTTGAGCTGTCTCCTTCTTTCCCTTTAATCTTTTAGTCTTGTTGTGTGAATTGCAGGAAGATTTCCAGTTTGTGTGCACATCTTTTGGCATGTGATGCACTGCTGCCTCTGGGGTCTTCTTTGCCCTTACAATGCACGGTACCTCCCCAGGGAAGGAACAGTCTCATCTTCCCTCCGCACTGTCCATCTGCTTGCCTCTCTGAAAGGAACAGAGCATAAGTTTGGAATGAGCAAATCAGATGTTTGTCATTCACTTTGAGAAGCACAGGTTTTTGCTTTGGTTTTTTTGTTTGTTTGTTTTGGGATTTTGTTTGTTTGGGTTTTTTGTTGTTTTGTTTTTTACTTATTACCTATTTTGTTTGTTGGTTTGGTCTTTTAAATACATGTGCAGTTCTTGAATTTCTTTAAAGGAATTTCTTTAAAGGAATTAAACCTGTTGTCAAATGCTCTTTTCTTTACAGTGCTGTCTTAAAAGGTTATATTTTAAATAAATGGAACACTGCAAGTGCAGCTGGTATTACTTACTTTTATACATATACATGCACATAAATATACATAAAGATATCTCAGAAATGTTAATAAATATTATAATCTATTGTTTGGATTAGAAAGATTAGTGTTAATTATATGTACTTAAAGGAGTTTTTCATGCTGTTCTTATGTGGGAAAACAAAGAGATGTGTATCAAATGATGAGGTAGCTATGTAAGGAGAGAGGCTCATACTTGTTGGTGAGGAAAGCTTTCTGTGTCATAGATTAAGACTTGCTTTTTAAGAGATGATAAACTTTAGTTTCTCCGATTCTAGACAAGTATTAGAGTTCTTTGTTAATTTTGGTGATATTAAGCAAATTGTTTACTACTCATATGATAGTGCTTCTTGTTGGATGCTTTAATCACTGTTGGCTATGCCCTAGGAGCTGTGTGGATTTTCTCCAGGGCAGTGCTGGTCCCACTATTTGTCAAGTATTTCAGTACTGATTCTGTTTGAGAAATAGTGTTCCCCAACACAGGATTTTCCTTGAGAATTACATAATTGTATTCTCATAGTTGCTATAGGAAAGAGGGCTGTTGAGAGTAAATTCATCTAAACACTGGAAATACTATTTGATATTGAGTTATTAAAACAGAGCAAATTTATCCTCTAGTTGTCATGGTTGTTTCCTGTGTTGACAAAAGTTGTTTGCAAGGTGGCTGTTACTGAGTTAGTTTCATTCCTTCTCCCAGCGAGTAGCTGTCATCAGGGATTTTGTGGTAACTGGCCAACATTTGATGCACAGTGTTTGGAGAAAGTTTCACATAATTTCCTTTGAATTACATATTTTCCTTTGAGTTTTTATTTGTTGATGTAAAATTTTAGGAGGTTTAAATTTTTTCATATGACTGGAATAGATGTCTAGACTGATTGTTAAAAACGCTCACCCTTCCCCCATTATTTTGGCAATCAAATACGGATGAAACACAGCCAGATTTTTTCCTCCATTCTGCTTTCCAGGAAAAAAATACTTTTAAGTACAGCTCCAAGGTTTATTTTATGATATGAAGCAACAACAGCAGCAAGTTGATGTTGTTGGTTAGTAGCCCAGAGCAAGTTTGATGCCGTAGATATCTGCAGTGCCACTGTGTGAAGTTTCCTGCCATTTCAGCACCTGCAGTAGCCTCTAATAACCCTGTGCAGGCTCATCCTTTGTGTGCACTGAGCTATCTTGGGCTCATGGATCACCTCTCCCTGTGCTTCTAACTCTCGCCACGGAGCATGACCTGGGTCTTTGGTATTTGCGTCTCTTCTAAATCTGTATTAATAAGTTATCACAGTGATCTGCCATGCTCAAAAAACCCTAGCAGATGTAGCTGGAAAATGCACATTTCTGAGCAGTAACAATCAAAGAAAAAAGGACTCTGTGACTGTGTCTTAAAATAGCACTACCTTCTAATAATTTGTGTGATAACACCTGTGAATTTTTCACTTCCTGGTTTACTTCAGGGTTTTACACTTTTTTTTAAAGAAGATTATGGATACTGTCTGAAAACTCTTTCATGAATTTGTAACATTTCCTGCAAATCATTTGATACTTTTTATGGTTTCTACTGAGCAAAGCTGCCTTTACTTAATGTGGTGAGTCACTGAGGCTGTGTGAGGACACTCTCACCCATTTCTCTTACCTCAAAAATTATCAAAGTAATTATAATTCATCCATAAGGCTGATTATTAAAACTAAGCTACTGCCTTTTCTTTGTCACGGTCTCCATAGCTAGTAATATAAAAAATAAAATTTGGGCAACACTTTTTTTTCTGTAGAAATAGGAAAAATTACTTAAGAGCTGACAGAATTTTTTATTGTTGTTTTTTAATTGGTAAACTTTGTATTTTCAGTTATTTTTTCAATATTTAATGGAAATATATTTCTATAAAATATAGGGAGAGTACACTGACTACTTGCATCACAGGTACTAAAAAGACTTGTTTAAGGCTAATGAAAGAGCATTTGAAAATGGTTTAAAATGTGGCTATGTGGTTGCATGGGTGCTTTTAATGAAAGAGGATTTAAAAAAAATAATAATGTTTAAACCTTGAAACCTTGACTTTGTATTTTTTCTTTAAACACCCAGCTTGGTTACATCCTGATTGGGAGGAAAAACTTATTTAAACTCCTGAGAAAATGCATTGGTTTCCTTTTCTAGTATGCCTACTAGCATATATGTTTTCTATAAATAGGGAAACTGTCTTAAGAGGAGCAAACTCTTTATGTGTCCAGTTATCTGTATATAATGCATTGTATTAGAACTAGTCCATCATTAGTTCTGTTCTAATTCTCTTTGAACTGTGTGTACATGTTACTGTATTATGTGTCTTTAATAGTTACTGATTTAAAACTAGTTACCTGGTGATGCTTAAAATTAATTTTTATGCAAAGCCACAATGGGGTGTTTCAAGCTCAATTACCTTGCAAAAGAAAATCGACTTTATATAGTTTCAGATTAGAATGTAGATAAGGTTCCTCCAGCTGATTGACAGAAGATGAGGATTGCTACTGCTGAACAATTTGGGTAAAATGTTTAATACAATAATAGCAGATGCTATAGTCAGTGTCTCTGTTACCCTGTGTAGAAGCATGAGGATAAAGACCAGAATGAGTGTTTGAAATAAAATTTCAGATCCATAAATCCAGTTATTAAATTAGCAAGAAAAGTTTGTCTGATAACTCTGCTGATAAATCAAATTAGAGCAGCTCTATCTCAATGTTTACTGCTTCAATATTGGGTCATTGAAGTAGTTTCCTAGTAGGGATATGCAGCCTGTCAATTATGGACAAGGGGTAGCCTTGGCTAATTGGATTTGTGCTTCCAGTGCTAACAAGTGCTGCCAACAGCTTGACAAGACCACTTCAAATGTTGTTAGGAAATGTATTTTTCCTACCTTCACACTGTTTTTTGGTCACCTCCCAAATTTCTCTGCCTTTGTTCTGTTGCTTCTCTTTCTAGTGCTCAAACTTTTGGTTTATCAAGAATTTCAGGCAATAAAAACAGCATCTGAAGTTAAGATGAAAGTATTAAGAAAAGTGGTTCAAACTTATAACTTTAGCACTGTTATGGAGAAATGTTTAGCAATATTAAATATTCACAATCTATGAAACCAACTCTGAAATTACTGGTTCGGAGTTGGGCCATCTTTTACTTTTAGAATATCCATTAACATTTCTAGAAACACTTTGAATAGTTTGTCTCTAGTTTTCTATTTCTTCCCAAAAGCCACAGAGATTAAAAAAAAAATTTTCCAGAGTGGTGCTGTTTGGAAAAAATCAGTAATTTTGACTTATCTGCAAATTTTAACAAATGCCATATATCATTTTTATTTTTGTGATGATGTGTTCTTTAGTCTCTTATTTGGCCAATGAAATGTTATAGCCCTAAGAAGAGAATCTCTAATGTATTAGATAATCTCAATTTAGTATTTCATAGTTCTTCAAAATTCATGTTTTGTAGTATGGACTTGCATGGCCATGAGTCTGTTTAGAATTTCAAATTTTTAATTGCTGATGGGTGTGGAATATTTGTTAGATGAAGGACACAGTCAGTCTGTCTTGGCTGCTGTTTGAATTGTGCAGTAGGAGGTGGCATGAAGAAACTGATTTTGAAGCTGCAATTGAAATATCTCTTTAATTTGTCTTTGATTTCATTTAATGCTCCAAATTAGTAATGTTACGATTGTTTTCCATTGTTGTTTACAGGTCAATAATGACCGACTTGTACTACCTCAGTCAAACAGATGGAGCTGGAGATTGGCGAGAAAAAGAGGCCAAAGATCTAACAGATTTGGTACAGAGAAGAATAACTTATTTACAGGTAAGAGGATAGAGCTTTTCAATCAAGGGAAACATTTTTTTCTTCTTATATACATAGCTAAAACTTTGCAATATAATAATTACATCGTAGTTTAAAAATGAATGTTGGTATATGAATGAATTATGTAGAAAATAAATTACTACATTAGTTTCAAACATTGTTTTGTATGTATATGGATGGTAGTATTCCAAGGCAATCACTGAGGTTTGTATTTTTGTTGTTGGTTATTTTGGTTTATTTGTTTCTTTGTTGGGTTTTTTTTTGATCCATGGTTTTTACTGGGCTGTACTTACCTGTTTGAATTCTTCACTTTATTGTAAAAGATAATTGTCTGGTTGATTTTTTAAGTTTTATTCTTTAGAGTATCAAAATGCATTAATATGTTTGCATAGTTTTCAAAACAAAATTTGAAAGTCCTTACATCAAACTTCTGAACTAGCACTTCATTTTTAAAAACATAAGGAAGCAAAATTGAAGTGCTTATATAGTATATTGTCTAGTCCTAGATTGTTTCAAGAGATGTTTGAGACTTCTCTAGATGCTCATATTTTTGAGTTGATAAGGACTTTTTAATATATGTGCTTAAGTGTGTGTGTTTAAAATCTAAATAAAACTTTATCTGAAGGTGTTGGGACTTTTTGCATGGCTGAATGCATGCAGCTATTTATGTAGTGATCAAAAAGATATTTAACGTAGTCTATTTTATTCATGCTTTGTTTATTTTTTATGGCATGTGTGGAGCTGTTTTGTATGGTCACTCCTAATGCCTGATCTTTTCTCTTGTGTAAATAGCTGAATTTGTTTCTCAGATTTTCATTATTTCACTGCTCAGCTGTTGGAACCTTCTCTTCTGCGACCAAGCTGTGTATTTGTTGCTTGTTAAATAAAGAAAGACACCCTTCTGAGGAAAAACATCTCTCTAAATTGTGCAGGAGTCATCACTTTTATTTTACTTCTTCAACTCCTTTCTGAGAACTGTTCCTTATTTTTTCATTTGGATACCACTGTTTGGCTGTAGTATACCATAACTGCTTTTCATGCTGATAGATGTAGCCTTTTTCTACCTTTCCCTGTTTTTTCACTATCCATTTGTTGTCCTGTTTAGTAATACAACTGTGCAAGTCATCAAAAAGAGCACAAAGTTATTTGCTTTAACAAATATACACCAATGTAAAGTAGTCAAATGGTTTGAAATTACACATATTTGTATACCTCTATTAATAATAAAACTGTATTAAAAATAAAATAAAATTTAAAAAAAATTAACAACCCTTGTCCCTCAAGTTGATGCCAAAAAAAAATGGGACATATTTGTAATTGTTTTTTAGTTAAGTATGAAAGTACTGCATAGTTTTTTTCTGGTACATGTTGAACATTGACAGCTGCATTATTTTGGGACATCTCCCTGGGAAGTCATTTAGCTGAATGATTGTGAGTAGTGATGACTGCTGCTTCATTTGGATGACATTACCATAAATTTGATTTAATGAGGCTACATGTAACTAGTTTCCTATAGTTGGAAGAACATTTTAAAAGCTAGGACTTTATATTTAAGGAAAAGGCCTTATTTTCAGAGATGTTTTTTATCAAACAGGTGTAGAAAATGTGCAACAGAAGTCAAATAAGAGCACCTGTAGTGCTGTAATCAAGTGAATAAATAATTATGAAGGCAGCAGTTTTCTGTCCCTTCTCTTTTGTGCCTATTTTTGTTCTGTTTATTTTAGGAAGTTTGTGATTCAGCATGCAGTCTCACAATAGCAGAATATTTTAGCCTCTGATTTAAAAAGAATCTAAAATTTTTGTTCAGCTTGGAAGGTTAAAAATGCAATCAGGTGAGAAAGGTTACTAAGTACTCAACAACACATCAATTATATTTGCCATAGTTTGCCATATTCAAGTCATATTCTGCCATACTATTTAGTTGGGGCTTTATATGTATGCAAAGAACAGAAAATTGGTCACAAGACTTTTTTCTGAGCTTTCTGGACTTTGCAGTATTTTTGGTGGTTTAATGCGTCACTTATATTTTTCTGTCTTAAAGTGTATTAAATCCTCTCCTTCACATTAAAATTACTGATTCACATTTTTAACAAAAGTCCTCGTGCTAAAATGACAACTACAATAAAAAAGGCTTTGGGCACTTTGTGTATGTGCAAGGGGGTGCACCCCATACAACTGTAATCAATCAAGTCATAAGTATATTATATGGTTTTAGTATAATAACCACCTAAGGAAGTGTGGTTACTGCTGATAGCTGTGTGAGGTTTTCTCTAGGATTGAGGAGCACAGTGTGTTAAAGTCCATCTGCACGCTGGGATGTTTCACTTAAGCTGAAACTTGTGTGTCACAAGAGGGTAGGTGCAAACTAGAGGAATTAATATTAGAGGAAGTTTTGAGATCTCTGGCTCTCAAATCAAATACCTACTATTTCTGACTAGGGAGAGAAGAATGTTTTCTTCCAGCAGCTGGAAGAAACTTCTGTTGGTTTGTTTGGATTTTTTGTTTCTTTGCGTGGAATTTTTCCCCCCAAAGTCTTGAGGGGAGCTGGTATGAAAAGGAAGGATTACAAATGACATCACAAAAGAAGGGGAATAGAAGATAATATTAATTACATTTATGATAACTATGATGAGAAACACCAATTTTTGACATATTTCTCTAAAAAAATGGGATTTTCCAAAGATTTTGAGTGGGACTCTCTTCTCCAGCAGACTGCGTAGCATCAAAGAATAAAATATCTGTTGAAAATATAAAGAAAAGAGCAACTTTGTTAATGAGCATCATACTGTGTTTATGAGGTTACTCAGTAAATGGTAGCAGAGTGCTTTCCCACTCCAGTCTAATCTGTTGTGATTCATTGGATTAAGTAAATTTCTCTGAACTGTGTTCAGTTCTCTGAACTGTAGGCTCATTAACAACACAGCAGTTTCTCATACAGAGAAATGTATGTTAAGGTGCAGGGTTTACTTTTGCCAGTTTGTCATGTGTTTTGGTGGCTGACTACACACTCGAAAGCGCTGGAGGATGGTGAGGCACTGAGGTGTAAACTCTGGAATGGCTTGATTATCTAATCTTTTATATATTGAAGTATGTTTTGTGTAATTGGTCAGGTGTAGGGTTTTTTTGTTTGGGATTTTTTGTGGGTTTGTTTAATTTTTGTTTGGATTTTTTTGGTATTTCTTTTTACTGCAGTTTTATGGCTGTTACATTACAGGGCTTGACATTTGTGGAAGTCCCTTTCATCCCTCTCTTGATTATATAGATAATTAAATTGGAGATAGGAGTGTGATCAGCAGTGTCATTAGGGTTGAGAACAGAATGTATTACCCACTCAAATCAGGGATTTATAATCCTTTTCTGTGACTTTGTGCCAGGAGGAAAAATCTTTTGTATCTTTTGTCAGTCTTCATTGGTTTTGAAATTGTTATTCTTTATCAGCTCAATACTGGTTGCTTTGGCTGGCAGTTGTGGTTATGAACACCCAAACTATTCTGGTGCTTGAAATGTAACTTTTCTTCCTTATCAATGGGTAATATTTTCACCTTTTCCTGGAAACACCAGTTGAAACTGCGATATATCCAAGTATCTCTACTCTCCTTTTCTTTTAAAATTCTCAGTAGAGAATTGAAGCTCAGATAGTGCTTTGTCTTTTTGCTACTTGAATGTATCAATTTGAAAAAACACCACAGTCATAAAGAAATTAGTTAAATAGCTTCCTTAAGTCACAAACTAATACTAATATATATAGTTTTTAGTTAGGTCTACAAACAATGATAAATCCCAAGTGCATTATATTAACATTGATAAGCAGTCACACTATCAAATTTCATTTCATTGTGTGATTACTACTTGATTTCCATAATATTGTTCATAAACTATTATATGAAGCTTGCATTTACATGAAAGAAAGTGAGAAGGGCATACCTTGACAATATTTCAAATATGCCATTGATTA
This sequence comes from Camarhynchus parvulus, assembly GCF_901933205.1. NCBI lineage: Eukaryota > Metazoa > Chordata > Aves > Passeriformes > Thraupidae > Camarhynchus > Camarhynchus parvulus. The sequence continues at coordinate 22,269,538 of NC_044575.1, read as the reverse complement.
AATGCTTTCATTTTAGAGGACACAAGCATTTGGAGGTAATGACAAGTGTAGAAAGCTTTATCTAAGGTCATTTTCTAAAAATTCACAGACATTATTCCTTTCAAAAAGAATAATGTTGTAGCTTTACCCAAGCTGGTAACAGATACCCCCAGACACTCCCTCCTCCTTCCTGGTAGGACAGGGAGGAGAATCAATGGGGAAAAAAACCCCAAACAAACAAAAAAAACCACACTCAAAAAAACCCCATTGTGGGTTGAGGTAAGAACAGTTAATTAACTGAAACCAAGCAAAATATGATAATATTAATGACAATAATAAAAATATAATACTGCTGATAATCATGATATGAGAAGGTATTTTTTCATGGAGTTCTTTCTATGTGGACTTGTACAGAATACTAGAAAGGCCCTCTTTCTCTTCTGGAAGACTGTAGGAAATACATTTGTTATAATTTCAAAAGATACCTGTTGGATTTAGTCTCAAGTTGTCCATTAAATTTGTGATGATAAAAGTACTGGTCTGAGGAATAAAAATCTTGAACAAAAATTTCATTTCATTTATTGTTTTCATACCTAGTTAGGCCTTGAATCAGGTGTATTTTAAATGAAAAAAATAAAATGCTGATGGTATAGCACATGTTCTAGAGTTTTAGATTTGTTTTGGTACCTCCACCCCTCCCCCATCTGAATTGTGGTCCTCTCCTTTACATAACTGAATGCGCAAAGTAATTTTATTTTAAATTATTTTAGGACTCAGAATATTCAGAATATATTTTAGATCACTTGAAGGAGGGATCTCAGTTCTCCAGACAGGGATCACTGTTTTTTGAAGATTTGATTTGACTGTTGCAAATTTACAGAAAATTATATTGAAAGTTTAGATGTGAAAGAAACAGAATTTATATTGATGGTCAAATATCAGTATTCTTGTACCTTATATGAAATGTTAATCCTGGAGATTTTGTGGAAGACCTTTCTGGAATTTAGAGCTATGTCTAGAGCCATGCAAGTATGAATACATACAAAAAAAAAGTACTATCTTTTACATAAAGAAAAACTTCTGTTGATTATGATGTTGTGTTGTCCACATACCTAAAAATTCCACATGCCTAAAAATATTTATTAGTTTGTACTTTTAAACATAGCATTCAAATAATGTACGCATTTGCCTGCTATTTTATGGGTTTTTGGTTTGTGGAAATGAAATATGTTATTTTATGGAAAGGGTATGCAGATTAAAATTCTGCCCTTTCTCAGTCTGCTTGGGTATGTGTTTTACATTCTGTGTTTGCTATGTGGTCAGCTAGCCTGGGAAGCAGTCCCTTAATAAGCATTTGTTTTATTCTGTACCATTTGTTTTATTCTGTACGTTGTAGACGGGTGGAAATTTTCTTTTATTGGGTGACATGCGTGCTTATTGAAAGAGACCTAACAAACTTGAAAAAATGCCAAAGGAAAAAGCATTCTAACACTGAGAATCATGTTGATGAAATGTGAACTCAGAGTCCAAATGTTGTCTTTTTCTGACAGATTTACAAATGAGAAAGTAATTTAAAATCTTGAATGTATTCTATTTTATATTAGCATAGTGAAGTATGTTCAATAACTGTTCATGCTCACAGTGAATTCACATAAAATTTTCATGGAGCTGAAGCTTACTCATCCATTTTAGTTGGAGATGCGTTATAGCAGGGCGGCTTCTGTGATTTATGACATTTGCCAGTTTTTCAGAGCAATGCAAGCCTTTGATGTAGCTTCTCTTCAGCTCCACTTTTTCACCCATCCTTACAGAACCCGAAGGATTGCAGCAAAGCTAAGAAACTTGTGTGTAACATCAACAAAGGCTGTGGCTATGGCTGCCAGCTTCACCACGTGGTGTATTGCTTCATGATCGCGTACGGCACGCAGCGCAGACGCTGATCCTGGAGTCGCAGAACTGGCGCTACGCCACGGGCGGCTGGGAGACCGTGTTCCGGCCCGTCAGCGAGACCTGCACCGACAGGGCAGGTGCCACCACGGGCCACTGGTCAGGTAAGGCTGGGCCACCCATGGCGCTCCTCCTGCTTCTGTGCACCTTCATTCCCATAGAATTAATCTGTTGTCTCCTTCATGTTGTGTGGAGCATGATAACTGTGGTTGCACCTGTGTAGGTAAGCACCTTTTACATCTTATTTGCCCACTGTATTCAAAGAAATTCCTTCATAAGATAGCTCTGCATTGGTAGAGTCTTTATAATACAAAATTTTAGTATTTGAGACTTAAATTACAATTTTTCAGCAGGGTGCTACTGTGTTCTCTGCTAGACATTAATCTAATTTTCATGGGAGGAGAGTATTAAATAGAGGCCGTTGTTAATAAACTTTTTAAGAAATAAGGGATGTTTCCAATATTAAGCAATAGAAATATAAAAGAAATGGTATCCAATAGTCACACCCCAACAAAATAAACAAATAGTTGAAATAACTCCTAATGCAAGCTGAACAGATCCAAAATTCATGCTATAAAAACAATGGCAATGTTAAATATGAATTTTTATTTGTATGTCAGCAAGTCGTTCCTTTCTTATATCATTCTGAACAATTTGCCTAGAGTAAGTAGATGGACTCTGATGTTTGGAGGATCAGGTACCTTTGTTTGTATCCAAGTAAACAATGTTTGTTTTAAATGACATCTTTCTCCATGTGATTGGTAGTCAAAACATATCAACATCTTCAGTCTTTTCACTAGGACGCTGCATACCCAGTGCATATGGAATCTTAAAGTAACTATTAAAATTTTACCAGTCTGAAATTAACTTAATCAGATTTACAAAATCTGGTTTACAGGTTGCATGTAAACTTGTGTGTTTACTCATTGAAACAGCATTTGCACATTGAAATAGCATCTGTTCTTCAGAGCTTCAAGATGCTACAAAATTAGCTTTGAGAATTCTAGTTAGTTTTTGTGAATGAGATTTTTTTTTTTGCAAAAAATGTTTCTTAGGAATGGTTGGATGTTTTATAAAAACAACTATAAATGGACAACAGGTATTGAGAACTCCAGATGAAGTTTTATTTGTGTTTGGATAAGTTAGTAAGTGAGACTACAGTCTGGACATGGTTCTCAGTGGACTCCTATATGTGACTCCAGAATTTAGATGCAGGCAGTTTTGTGAACAATTTCTGAGCCCAGTAAGCTGGAAAACAGTTCACTCAGGTACACACATGGTTTCAAATGGTCATATATTTTAATGAAAATCTATTTAAATAGATGATGATTTCCTGCAATATAGGCTTTTGCTGATGAAAATACAAATAATACTTTATTTTAGGTTCCTATAGTTTGGGTACTTTTGTTTTTTAATTTTTTAAATTTTTTTTTAACCTTTCAATTAGTTTCTAGATCAGGATGAATAATTTGAAGGCTGAGCACATGAAATACCCTGATGCAATAATTTTTTTTTTTAAATAATGAATGCCACTAATTTGAGTTTTGGTATTCTAGAGCTAGAGGGCTATGAAAAACAATCTTTCTGTAGTTGGTGTGTTGGCCAGCCACACATGCTATAAACTGTGTTAAATTCTGATCTTGTGCAGTGGCTTGGTCAGTGAGGATGAATGATTCTGACAAGGGATCTCTTTACTAGCCTCAGCCTGGCTTCAGTGGGAGTCATTGTTACTGCTAAATTTTAGAGACAGAGTATCTTGCTGAAGATTTCTGTGTGCTTTTTATGTCTTCCTAAATCTATATAGATTTTTATTTACTTGTATATCTGTTTATTTGTTCCCTGTTTTTTCAGGGACAAATGAGTCTGAAATTCTTAACTCTAGTTAGAGTTAAGAATTGCAAAACCAAACCATGTGTTTAATTTTTTTTCTCTACAAATTCTGAAATCAACATGGGATTTTCTATAATTTCAAAATAAATGCATTAAAATGCATTGACATTTATCAATTTTCATTTTACATAAACAAAGCATTTCTCCTATGTGGTGTAGGGATTTTTAAATTTTTTAAAATTATATTTCAAAATGAAAAATTTTAGTAAGTGTTCAATGTAAATTATGGAAATAGGCCAACAAGTCAGAAAAATATATCCTCTAAGAGAGATGCTTTCATGTAATTTGCAGACCTGAATAGATAATAATATAGTAACATGTGCTTCATGACAAAATTGTTTAAATTTGTTTATCTATTAATTGCTCCTGATTGACATTTTTTAGTTTTATTCGTAACACAAAATTTTATAGTTTCTGTAGTTTATCTTCAGTGAATCAATTTAGAGTGTAATACCTTCTCCAAGAATTAAGAAGTTTATATAAGCTGAGAATGCTTATAGTTCTGGAATTTTCTTTGTCCAGTCCTCTCCTAACTGAGTATAAAAGCTAAGCTTGTTTTTGGGATTTGGGAAGTAGAGTGCCTTTTAATGACCAAGCTGATATTTGCCTGATAGCAGAAGATTAGTAAGACGTGTTCTTATCGGTGAAGAATTAAGGGTCAGCTCAGCCCACGTCACGTCTTGGAGGAGTTGTTCTTTGTGTTTGACATGGTAGTTCTGGAATCAGGTTCAGCTTTTCTGGCTTAAACATATTAAATGATTGAGAATTCTATAGCAGATTTCTGTAAATGCAACAGTTATTTTACACTGTGGCATAAGTTTTCCTTGTCCTTTGTTTCACTCATACTGTCATTCTAGAGAAAAAAATCTTGAGAGATGGTTGTCTTCTTATTTCTAAAATGATATCTTGCCTGTAATTGCACCTTGCTTGTAGTTTGTTTTTCCTTTGATTTCTATGGTCAAACTGTTTATAAATAATTTAAGCAGGAATTTTTATAAGAAGCATGAATGATTTACTGGTAATAAGAGCAAAAATGTAGAGAACTTCTGAAGACATATTTATCATGAAATTTTTGATTAATTTTCTTTAAATTAATTAGTTAGCCAGATCATAATGTTATTATCATTGCTGCTTGCTAAAACAGAGCCTCTTCTTACCATTTTTTACTTGCTGATTTATGATGTTTTGGTGGCATTGCCCAATAATAAATTGAAAGAGGTCTACAAAATAACTAGACCAAAAAATCATAAATGAAAAAGAAAACAGATTAATAGGAAGGAGAGACTAATGTACTGTTAGAAGTCATATTTGCATGTCAAGCTGGCGAATGAAGGGATGTAGAGGTCAAGAAGCCATCTACTTGCTTTAAATAACAGTATGTGCTCCTTCCCATAAGGCCTAAAAGCCAGAAAGATCAAAGATAACTTGAAAAAGGAAACCTGAAACAAAGTTTCCTGCAGTTATCCTTGAATATTGATTTTGCTGCCTCTAACTATGATGAATTGATGCTTTTGAGGAAGGGATACCCAGAGGGGAGAAAATGGCAGAGCTCTTCATTTGTTGGTAGTGCCAGCTTTTAAGTATTAATTAAACTACAATCTTAAAATATAAATTAACTAATATGTTTATATGTATAATTCAAGAATGAGGATACTGTGGGTACACAAAATGAATGTTTAATTTATTAAAGTCTATCTGGCAACAGTAATCAAAAGGACTAAATAAAAATTGCAAAATCAAACCATAAAAAGTTGTACAGAATTAATTGCAATAAATTAAGAAGTTTCACTCCATGAACTAGATATTCCTTGACGTAGTTTTTTATGGAAATCAGCTGAATATTTAGTATTGGCCTAAAAAAAACCACTTTAACTTGCATGCAATTGTATGAATTATGTTTTGCTCCCACATCTCACTCTTATTTATAAACATTTGCTGAAAGAATGGATTAATTTCTAGTTCTAATTCTTAACATTGTGTTTATACAGTAGCTTTCATTAGTTACATTTTAATTCAAACAAGTTCCATTTCTATGAAGCAAGCTGGAGAATGGTGATTTGAGAGAACAGAGTGGAACAGCAACCTCTCTGAATTTTCCCTTTTTTCAATTGTGTTAATCTTGAAATCAAGCTTCTGATGCTCTGTAGATTTTTTGTCTTCAAGGTGCCTTGTAAGATACTCTATGTAAAGACATTTGTCTGTGTAAACACAGAATATATTTAGGAAGTGGTAACTTTTAAAAGGACCTTGGAATTCTAATGAAGTCGGTCTGAGTTTTCAGAGCAATGCAGTAGCCTAAAAGAGCTAAGTGTGATCCTTGTTCATGTCTAAGTGGAGCGTTATGGAATAATAGCAAGAAGCTATTTTCACTGTGCAGAGCAAAGACAGGCTGCAGGACACTGTCAACTTCTGTTATCTGGCGTTCAAAATGAATATTGATAAATATGAAAGGTTTCTGAGAAAGACCTACACTGATTCAAGGACATAAAAATCTGCTTTACAGTTGGAGATTAAAACCATAATTCAGTTCTAAAATAAAGCAAGTTTTAAAAGCTGGTCCTGCCACATTTTATAGGTATTTCTATATGCAAAATATTTATACTTTTAGACAAAGATGTGGCTGGAGTATTTTGATTAGAGATGAGGTCTGCTTTTAACAATCACTCGCTGCTGCTGTTGACCCCTATTACGGCAACAGGTCCAGAAACAGAAAAGCAAAAAAAAAAAGCATGATCTGACATTGGAATTACAGGAGATGCAGTCTTTTCTTGTAACTAGCTTTATTTCTTTTGGGGATTTTCAACCAGAAGAATATTTGCCTTTTTGTGTTTTGGAGTGGGTATGTTTTAATTTGTTTGTTTTGTAGTGATACTTTTAATATTGTCTTACAACTTCTGTCATGAAGTTCACTTGTGCAGTCCCAAATCTGCCATACTAAACTAAATTACTTTGTATTTTAAGGAGGTTGTAATAAAATACATCTGTGTGTTCTTTCACGCTATAATCAATCAAGGCAAGTTATCCTAATCAAGCCATTTACGTGGCCTAAACCCCACCGGTTCTCATCTAATTATATGAGGAATTACATCAAATCTAATCCATTCTTGGTAAAAGAATGGTGTTCTTGGAAGTTGTTTTGCATGTCAGTGGCATCTTTCAACAGGATGGGAGATAAATGGGAAATACTTTAATTTAAATACAGCTATTGTCCAGTAAATTTTCTGACAGCAGAAGTAAGAATGTCTGTATTTCTTTAAAGGTTGATGTATATAATCATGCTATCTATCAAAAAATGTTCAAGAAGCAAAAACATTGGGCTTGTATACAGTGAGTTGTCTTTATGTTATTGCTAATTTAGGTGAAGATTTGATATCTGTATAAAATGCAATTGAGTGTTTGATTTGTTCCTTGCATGGGCAGGACTATAAACAGATTAGGAAACATGTTCCGTGAGAATTCTTTAACCGTGTTGAAATGAAGGAAGGTAACCTAAATGTGCCCTGACTGAAGAAAATTACTTTCCAAAAAGCAGGGGCTTCTTTCCCTACATTTCTTGATAAGGGGAAGCTGAAGACTTAGAAATCCAAAGAGTGCATGGAGGTGGGGAAAAGGATTCTTGGCTTTGTTCTGTTCAGTGGTAGGAATAATCGATCACGTATTTGATCACAGATCCTATGCTGTTTTCATGAAATACTACACTTTGAAGCATGACTTTCCCTTTTTCCTAACAGATTCATGTTGCCCCCCCACAATGTAGTAGCCAAACTAGTACCTGTAGGTTAGTGGTTAATTGCAAACTTTCCTCAGCATTAAATCATGGACGAAAAATTACAGATTGGTAAACAAAATGTCCATTACAAACGAGAAAAAATGTTTTTGCTTAATTGTCACCCTTCTAAGGATTGTTCAATAAGTAAAAGAGCCACAAATTGGCTTAATATTAGAGTTTATTTGATTTTTATTTTGAAAAGCTTTTTTCAAAAATTTTTACTTGAAAAGTTGTACTGCAGCATGCCCAGTAGGGAAGAATAGTGTGTTTTGTACTCAAATGAAAAATACCAGGTTTTTTTTTTACATATGAAGAGATGGCATGATGTAAACTAAGCATGTTAGGTCTCAAACAAACTGCAAAGTTTGAACTGTGAATCTGAGTTCTTTGTTTGGCTGCAAAAATTTCAATCAAAACTGAAACATTGTTAGGTTTTTGGGGAATTAGAACCTGCATTCAAGTTTTGAACAACTTTTTAATGTATTACACTGGTCATTACAACGTTCTAGTTAAGTAATATTACCTATTTTAAAGTAATCTTTAAACAAGCATAACCTGAGCTGGCAGATGTGGAGTTGAATTCAAGTCATCCAAACCATTCCTATGTCTTGAAAATGACTACTGCCATTTCCAGGTGGGAGACATCCCAGAGCACTGCCAGTGCTGCGGGTTATTTCTCTGGTGCTTGGAAATATATCAATTATTTTGGTGGCCATTTTTCCTCTTCATGCAGCTACTCTTGGTTCTTTACAGTAGCACAAGGCTGGGCATTTCATTAATTTCAGTGTAACTTCACCAAGTTCTAAAAGGTTTTTGTCTTTTTACATTTGAGTAATGAATTAAAAGAGAACCTTAAAATGTCAGCTAATTCTCAAGATATATCTCTTGTCTAGATTTAGAATGTCATATTGAAAAGCTGCTTATAGGCAAAGGGCTCTGAATAAAGTTTTTCCACCATGTGAAACAACTGAAAGTTAAACTAAGACTTTTAAGGCAGAAATACTTGCATTTTTATGTTTGTTTCTCAATCTTTAGGCCTTCAGCCAACTGATTTATTTCTAGTGTTGGGAACAGATAAAAAATTTAAAAAGCTGCCTTTTATTGCACTGATCTACCCATTTTTGAAGACCCACATTAATTTTAACATTTGATTTAATTTAGCATTTCAAATGAAACAATGATACTTACTTTAGTACCATATTTTTGGCACTGCATGTCCATGAATGTGATTGTGCTAATTGTAGAGAAATCTTTGGAAGATGTTTTCATTTAACTGGTATTACATAAATCCAGAATACAAGCCTGAACAAAGCAGGTGTTTTGTTTTTTTTGCAAGTAGCCTTAACTAAACTAGTGCTTTTAAGCTTCCTATAATGTGAAAATTAACAATAGTTTGTTACTGTAATAGTTATGGAGCAAGCATCTCTATTTCTGTGTGATTTTTCTTGATTTTTTTCTTACTGCTTCCCTTACATTTTCCCCTATGACTGAAGATCAGAAAAATTTCCTTTTCCATTATTGCAGGCTCACACCCTTGATTTTCTCCTTTCATGTTGGTACACCATAGGAAGTAGAATGCATCCTTGTTTCTTTCAGATGCATTGTTAAGGTGATGTGTGCTTTACTGCTGTGAATCTCAAACAACATGGAAGGTTTATTCTCTCCTGTTTTATTTATGGGTAACTAAAGTGTCCTTTTGTCTACAAATACCTTGAGAGCTGTGCTTCATCTGGGCTTGCATATGGAGGTACTTTTACTAATTCATTGAAAGAGGAGTCCTCCAAGTGTTCAAATTAGAACAATACAAGATTGGGAGTTATAAACCACTATCTCAAAGAGACAGTAAATGTCTTGTCTAAACTGGGAGTGCTCCTCCATTAGATGCCTGGACAGGCAGCTGCAAATATTAAGCTCCATTGTCATGACCTGTTGGAAGCATCTAGGTCATGAGATATGAAATACTGTCTGCACGTTGTCTTGTTTTTTACATGCTTATACATGCCTGTTACAGGCTCGAGTATATGTCCAGTCAGCCTATGCAGGCAAGAGATAAGTTACTGAAGCTGTTGAAAGATTATTATAAAAACAGGCTATTTTCTATTCCAGAAAAGATAACCTAATATTCAAAGCAAGTGTTTGGAACTATTTTCAAATATATAATAATTAACATTAGACTGAAATAAAGAATAAGCTTCAGTGCAATTGTTTGAAATCAAATCCAAAACTGGTTTTTCTTCAATATAGCTGTAATGGTCTTTTTTATATGTTCCTGAGTTATTTCAACTATCCTTACATATGATCTTACTTTTAAAACATCAATTCTGTTTACTTGAATGACTAGACTTGGATAACGTGGAAAAACCCCTTTGCATTTATAAAAGTGTATTTGCCTTTGCAAACACATTTAATGATATTTTCTGGCAGCCAGGGAATTGGAGCTCCTCTTTAGCAGGTACCCCTTTCATATCAGCTGTTTAGATGAAATGGGGCATTGTTCAAAAGCAGTTTGAATATATAAAGAAAGAAGGAAAAATAAATTGCTAGTAAGCTTCTTGATTTCTACCTAGTTTGATGGTCTTCTGACTGCTCTGTGGACTGTGAAGTCCATTTGTGAAATCTCTTCATCTGTTTCCAGATCTCTTTCCAGCTGACATGCTGGGTATCTAAACAATTGAGGATGGAGAAAATCTTTACTTTTTAATGTTCTCTCAAAGTGATGTGACAGTTGCCACATAAAGCTTCTAGTAAGCGAAGTTTTCAGTAGAGTGAAACAGAAATATAGGTCTTTACAATGCAGTTCACCTGAGCTGCTAAAAAGGGAATGGAGGCTCTAAAGGCACCACTGCTTTTGTTTTTTAAGAGAGAGCTATTGCAAATGCAGAAAGTGTTACACTCAGTTGAGGCCTCCATCAGGTCAAAAGGGAAAACATTCACTGGAATCTCACCACTTGTTAGGACAGTAAGAGCACTGTTCATCTTTGTGCTATGGTTTTGATTATGGGTAGGATTATCAAAGAACCGGAATAACATGGGAAAATAAATATTATTGCAAGACTGTCACTTGTGTTGCAAAGATATGTTGGTGGTTCAGTAGCTCTGGGAGTTACAGTTTTTGCAGGAGCAGAAAAGACTATCATTAAAGTTCTACTTTTCAGGAGGGAGATGATAAAATAATATCTTTACAGATTTATTTTAGACAAGTTTGTTGTGAGAGCAAAAGTTTTGTCATCATGCTTTACCTTTCTATCTGCTCTTTTTCTTCTTAAACCTAACTTAGTTTAAGTCCTGAACATTGGATGAATTTTGGCCAATTTTGACTAAAATAAATAAGTCTTGTTAAGGTCTCTCAGAAGTCCCCAAAATAAGTAGATTGTGTGTGTGTAAAGAGCAACTGAAGTCAACATTCAGGCCTGTGAGGAAGTGAGAGGCAGTGACTGATCACAGATGCCACTTTTCAACACGCAAATGGTACCCAGAGAGGTAAGAGACATGAGAGCAAGTGAGGGTAGTTGCAAGAGGTGTGCAGGAGAGGGGAGGAAAGAATGCAGGAAAAAAGCCTTGGAAGTGCTGGATTGAGAAAAGTAATAGAAGGCATGCTGGCATGTTTGCAAACATTTTGATTTATTCACTCCTGAAGGTATCAAGATTCAGCCCCTTGGGATGACAAATGGGACAACACTATCCATATGGCATGTGAAACCTGGGAAAAAAAGGACTATATTCAGTTTCTTTAAATCAGAATTGCACCAAATTTATTCAACACCTATCTGCCTTAAAAGGCTTGATTACATAAAGGATGATTAAAAACTTAGTAAGGGGAACACTAGTGAGAAATAGTTCAGAAAGCAAAAGCTTAGAGAAAAAAAAAACATTTAGATATATGAGTTGTATTTTACATTGACTAGTTTAAAAGAAAAATATGATTTTTACCTCATGGCAATTCCATTTTATAATTCAACTATGGCATAAAGCTATTGTGAGGTAACTTTGTATTCATGAAGAGCATAACATGACATAACTTTGCATAGTTTTCATTTTTACTATGTCTGAAAAGAAAAGCACTGAAGTATCAGGATGAGCCCTGAACCTGCTGTCCTTTGCAATACGTAACAGGAGCCAGCAGGACATTGAAGAGCCTTGAGACACTTCAGCACAGTCCTCTCACCATACCGTGTGCTAGTCAAACAGCTTTCCCAGCACTCTGACATTTCCTGTGGTTGAATTTAGAGTTGTTCACTTGGGTAAGGTTCCAAATTGGCAGTCAGTGTTTGTGCTGTAGAGCTTAGTGAAGTAGATCTGTGATAAGTCTATGCAAGTCAATATCAGCTTAATTAAGTATATTATAGAAACAGAAAAGCAGGGAAGCTATTCCATTTTTACATCAGTTTATTCAGTTGTGTTGCTAGCAAGACAAACTGAAATTAAATTGAAATTCTCAGTTACAAGACAGGAATGTCCTTAGCATGGCGTTCTTTGGCATACTTCTAAGGACTTCTTGAAAAAATTAAAATTAGCGGATGAATTTTGAAATATCAGGGGAGTGAATGATCAAACAGGTTTTCAGCTAACATTAACTTATATTAGTGATTGCATGGTAAAATGTCATCCTCCTTTCAGATAAGAAATTAATAAACACCCAATGAAAATGCCCATCCAAGTCCAGGTATGAGCCAATGTTCAGATGGCAGGAAGTAATCTTACCTAAAATGACAAAATTCCAAAGGTCTTTTTGAGTCAAATCAACATTTTTCGGGCTTCCAAAAGAAGTTGATAAGAAAGATACAAAGAGCAAAAATTTTTAAATAGGCTTTAAATTAGAGTAAGTTTGAGAAGTAGACAGACGGTAAGATTATGCCAAACACAAAAATTATATAAGTCCTGAGGGGTTTAAAGTGATTCAGGCACATTGGGATACTGCAATGAAGCAAAGCTATGCTTTTTATACACACAGAGCTCATTGCAGTGCTTAAAAAGTATTCAGTGTGTCTTGTGAAAATTAAAACTGTGTTACTGATGTATTAGTGATGAACATATCCAAAAACTGGTAATAAATAAGAACTAGATGGTACAACTGGCATGGGTCATCTGAATTAAAATCATTTTCAGTCCAGGACCTTCCTCCTGAGTACATTGTTATGGTAAGAGCGAGTATTTTCAATATTGCAGTATTTTATGACTTTTGCAAAAACACTCAATCTTTGGTTACTCAGTGAAGTAAAATCCAAAACAGGATTAAGTTGCAGAACTCTGGAAGACAATTATTTAGATTATTCCAGACTGAAAAATAGCACCTGGAGTCATATGAAAGTTAAGCTGTAAATAGAATTATAGTGAAAAATTTTGACAGCTGTAAAAGTAAAATAAATCACATCAGAAGAAGTAACTTGAAGTATTGCTGACATGTAAGTTATGTATAACAACTCTAGAATTATCTCACCACCTAAATAATTATATGATTCTGTATCAAATATCAAAATTGTACCACCACTGAGCAGGGAATTGGACTTGATTGACATGATGATGCTGTGATTTAAATTTCCAGCTTGAGAAAAATATGCAAACACTAGTATGGATTACTGCCTTTTATGGCTTGTCTGTTACTTAAAAAAATACATCTGTGAAGTAGAAAAAACTCAAACATTTTACAAATTAGAGAAAATGTAGCTAACAACTGAAGTGTGGATTAAAAATTAATTCTGTATTTTTAACTTGGCTTCATTATCTTCAGTTGAAAATTCATATGAATCGGTGATGTGACTTATTGTTTTCTAATATGTCTGCTTGTCTGTTGATCTGAGTTTTGGTTATCTCCTGAATCACTGATTTTGATTGCAGCTTATTTCTGAGTAGAATAAAACAATATCCTGCTGCCCAAAAAAGGATGTTTTTTAAACTATGCCTGTTGAAAATAGGACAAGCTCATTGCCTATTAGGAATCTTTTCACAAATACTGAAAAAAAAAAGTGATTAGTAGGGTAAGAATGCTGTCTCTTGCCTGTATGGCTGTTTCAGGGCTGTTTACTCCTTCAGGGTTACTAAAGAGTTACTCTACACTGGTTTTGTTCAGTGCAAAAGCAAACAGTTGCTGTCAGTTTTCCTTTCACAGCATCTACTATCTCACCCTTTTAAAAGTGAATGAAGACTGATAGGGAGTTTTTCCTTCATTCAGATATGATGATACAGCTAATACAGCCTAGAGAGTTACCATAAGGTTTTCTGGAATTGTACACATAGCTGCACATATACATCAGCAGATGATAATTGTATGTAAGCAATTAACATGCTACAACATAATTGAAATAGCCATGACCAAATTTATGATTTGATTATAAATTTTTAAAGACAACACTCGACGTAGTAGTTAATTTTAAACAATCAAATTGTTTTTCCTTAATAAAATACATTTGCAACTTCATTACTATTCAAACAACATATCACGTAGAGTTGAAAGCTGAAATCTGATTCTTTTTCACAATCTTTTTGGATATTCTGTGATTTTGGTATACTTTAATATAGTTTTCTATATATGCTGAGAGTTTTCCTAGTTCTTTCTGGCCAATCTAATTTTCTTCAAAACCTTAAGACAGCCTATGGAAATTTTTAGAAGCATGCTCATCCTTTAAATAGGATGGAACAATGTATTGAGTGCTTTTCAGGGTAGGAATGTCAAATAGTAGGTCAGCTTGCTCAGTCAGCTTTATCAATAGCAAAACTTTACAAATGGCTGCTTACAGACCAACACATTTATTCAGTCACAGAACAAAGTTTTAAAGCTTGTCAGTGATGCTGTACTTAATAAAAATCTACCTTTTATATGCAAATTTGCATTACCTGCTTTTTTCCCCTCAAAAGGTTTGCAGCAAATTTCCTTCTCTAACTTAAGATTGAAGTCTTTTCTTTCTTCTCTTGGCTAAGACTGCTATTGTTTTATTTGCCACCCTGTTTATTCTCCCATTCTCAGCTGAGGGGAAAAAGGTAATGGAACCTCAAGCACTCTTTCATACCATTCCCAAGCGAAACATTTATTGTCTAAACTTTTGCCTGATACTTCACATCTGCACCACATTTAGCACTTCCCTGGCTTCATGCTGCTTTTCTTTATTGCAGCTTTCTGAAGACATGCTAATAAAGTATTATCCATCATATTATAAGAAGATTTAAATGCTCAATATTTTTGCTGAATTTATGAACTTTTATTAAATATTTTCCTGTGAGTGTGATTTAATAGATGGTAAAAAAATGAACTAGCTTCTTGAATTAAAAAGAATCATCCATACCTGTAGTATAGGAAATTCTTCTAAAGAATCCCTTAGAGTGATGGTATACAGTGGTAAAATACTGACATATCAATACATCTTAGAAGATAGATTTCCAAATATGGTAAAAATGAATTGAAAATATACCTGAGCATAACAAACATTCCTTATTTAAATAACTATATCTCAGAGAGTTACTGCAGAATTTTGACTAGTTTTGCTAAAGTGTTGTAATCTTTTGAATCTTTAACTGTTCTTAAACTCATTATGCCTTCTTTGAATTGATTTTTTTCAGCATTAAGATTTATTTGGTCATCAAAAGTTATATGAGTTTGATTTGCTTATATTTAAAGCAGTTTTTTTTTCCTGGTTGGTGATCGCTAAAGGGAGAACTAACCATCTTTGCCAGTAAATACTACAGACAATGGAAACCTTATTTTGGAGGAAATGGGCATACTAGAAATACTAGCTAAAATGTTCAGTGCTTTAAAGATGTAATGGTTTTTTTTAATGTTGCCATGTATTATAATTTATTTCAGTATATGAATGTAGCTTTGAATTACCAGTTATGTAGACAGTTGTGTTTGTGTAATTTTTAAAAACTCTTAAAATATGTTTGGTGGCTATTTAGCCTTGAATTAAAATCCCATCTAAACCATTTGTATATTCTACTGTAGTTAATATTTAAAACATAACAAATTCTTACCTGTAGTTACAGCACATGCTTATACAGTGCTTGTGTTTTCCGTGGTCTATTTAATTTGCTACTTCATAGTTTAAGTTCTTCAGGACAGGTATTGTCTTTCTCCTCTTCTAACAACAGAATAGCTAATTCAGTGGTTATAATGATGTCTGAAATTTACTGTGAGGAGTCACTGAACAAAAATATTTACTGAATAAAAGGGGCTCAAAATAGCAGCAGAGATGTATTTATTTTTTTAACTGTTTCCTATGCCTTAAAATGTTTCATTTTTAAAGAAGTAACTGAATTTTAGACATTTTAGATAACCAGATAAGCCTTTGCACACAGTAGTTGTATATAAGAAGGTATCAATATATAAGCCGGAGTACATTTTATATTTTATTAACTACCAGCTGCTAAGAATTCAAGAACCTTCAGTTTTGTTCTATTTGAGGTCATTGTTAGATCCAGCTTGTATACAAATCTCGTTTAAAATTATGATTTTTATTAGATTTGTTAATGCTGTTTTTTAAAAAGTAGAGCAAGGTTTAGGTAGTCTTTTTGAAATTGAAGATACAGGTGAATTGATATGTTTGGGATATTATTTGCCAGTGGTAAAGCTTATGAATAAAGTAAAGTACTTGACTCATCTTAGTATGTATTTTAAAACAGGTGAGACTAATGATAAGGATGTTCAGGTGGTGGAACTTCCCATTGTTGACAGCTTACACCCACGGCCACCCTATTTGCCCTTGGCTGTCCCTGAAGACTTGGCTGATAGACTAATTCGTGTACATGGGGATCCTGCAGTGTGGTGGGTCTCACAGTTTGTGAAATACTTGATTCGTCCACAGCCTTGGCTAGAAAAGGAAATAGAGGAAGCCACAAGGAAACTTGGTTTCAAACATCCAGTGATTGGGTGGGTATTTAGTCTTCTTTTTAACTGTCTGTCCTTTAATATGTGTATGTAGTGATTCCTGTTCAGGAAAAAATTGTTTTATGATGATAATCAGAGTCTCTAAGTATTTTATGGGGAGAGAGGGCGATTTCTAGATGAAGCTCTTATTTTTTAACTGTGCATAATACAAGTTGATTACAAGTACTTCTTCAGCACACTTGTCTACCTGCCGTTGGACAGATATGTAAAAGGCAGCTCAACAGAAGGTTTTTTAACATGTCCTTCCACATCTGGTAATACAGAATTTCATTAATGTAATTGCCTTACAGCTTGTATTCCAGGCACTTAACTGTCTGTGTCTTCTTTCTAGTGCCTGTAGCTTTTAAAAATTGAGAGAAAAAAGACTAAGCCTATAATTTACATGCCACAATTCACGACTAATTTTATCACTGGCTACATATGAACATACTGTGTGCCATTTCCTTCCCTGCTGATGTTTTTGCAGTTGTTGTTTCCCAGCTATAATGATGAATTGGAAAGGCTTGTGTGGGGAGATATGGGGAGAAGGAAGAAAAGCAGTAAAAAGCAGCTTGTGTAAGAAAGGTTTTTCCATCATGTAGTCTGAAAAATGCTGCTGCTGTGCTGGAGTCTTCTTCCTTTGCCAGAATTTCCTTCAATCCTTAAACTTTCTTTTTCTAGGAGTACACAGTAGGTTGTCCCAATGTTAGGTGGCTTTTGACCTTGAGCCAGTGGGCACCTCACTGCTGCTGTGTCTGGAGACTTGTTACATTTCAAGGAGGTCAAAAAAATGCATTTGTAACTATCTTAATTCAGACTATGCATTATATGAGGCAAATATTCCTATTTTCCTTTTCACCTGTATTGATCAGGCATTATCTGTCTTCAGTAGATAACTTAACCTTGTGCTCAAAATGAATGCCACCTTATGTGCTATAATTCGATGTCTTTCATTCCTTTCATTCAGTTACCCTTTGCCTTCCTTGTCAGATTATTACATTGCTTTTGAGAACAGACTGACTTCATATTGTCAGTGTGTCATGATGGACACGGATGAGTTTTAATCCCTCATTATTTTATGTATTCATTCAATCTAAAATTTCATTTGCTGAAGTATGTATAGTGTTTATAAATGTAATTCCTAATTTTTCCCTTTTTCCAGTGTCCACGTCCGAAGGACAGACAAGGTGGGGACTGAAGCAGCATTTCACCCCATTGAAGAGTACATGGTGCACGTGGAAGAGCGCTTTGAGCTTCTTGCTCGCAGGATGCACGTTGATAAAAAGAGAGTGTATTTGGCTACAGATGACCCTTCCTTGTTGCAAGAGGCAAAATCCAAGTAAGATTAATTATGTTTATATTACAGTTCCTTCCTTCCGGTTAGCTTTACAGTTTCTGACCATTGTGCACCACAAGTTTTAGTATAATATTTTTTAATCCTTTATTCAGTTAAGACTGCATTTAATTTTCCAGTGATTTTGATTTTTCTCTCAGATATGCTTTTTTGGGATTTTTTTCTTCCAAGTATGCTTTTCAAAGCTTAATGTTAAAAATCTGGAAGAGTTGAGCAAGATACCTGTGACTATGTGAAAACAAATCAATGCTGTAGAACGGAGGTAAATAAAAATAATATATACATAAACAATAGAAAATATAAATAATAAACACAGCATTTATTATTGAACATACATATTAAAAAGAAACTACTTAGAAATATTGTAAAACCTGGTTAATATATTAAGAAGTATATAAAACCTGTCCAAAAATGTGAGCATTTGCTGGAGGAATTTTTTTAAGTGGGTTGAAAAGCTTATGATGTAGCTCTTCCCTCTTTCAGAAGGACTTCTGTAGTGATAACATAGAAGATTTTCATCTACATATTGAATAATTTTGTCCTTAAATATAGGGATTCTCAACTTCTTACAGTGTCTTTGTCCCTTTTTTTTTTGTACCTCTATCCTCTTCTAGCTCTCTAGAACATGGATACACAGTAAACATTCATTTACTCCTAGATGGCCTGTATTTCCTTGTAAATTAATACTTCTAATTAATTGATTAATGCTTTCTAAAATCAAAGCAACTCAGTAGTAGCAAATTTTTGAACTGTTCTGTTCCTGGTGACATTCTTGGAAAAATATGTAAGATAACATACTACATAATAGATTTTCTTTGGCATATGCAAGGCAAGCAGAAAATGTTATTTTGTAGTAGAATAATTTTCTACAGCATTGAAAACCTGTCTATTTCAACTGTGCTGTTTCTGTTTTTCTTTCATATTTATAAAAGGCTGCTGTTTAAAATGATGGTGTTTTGTGAAAACTAAATGAACATACTCAACTCCAGATGATGGCAACCTTATCCTTTTTTGTATGTGTAAAGGCAAGAATAATAGTAGAAACAATTATAGCATTTAAAGTGCAAATCTAAACAATGAAAAGACGGGTAATACACAGTTGAGGTTATAATATTTAATTCATTATATTGTCCTAAATAACTCTAAGAACTGTTTGTAACATAACAGAATTCAATATTGATGTAACTATCTTAGTTATGCATTTTTCTTTATTTTTTGTTTAATTTTCAAACCTTATCATTCTTTGTGAATAGTAATGAGATGCTCTACCTGTGTAAACATATAATCTCAAGTTTTTAATAGCAACAAAAACTAATTGTAACATATTCAGTAAAACAATACTGAATTTAATTAAGAATTACAGCTCAAGTCCATTCCAAATCACTATTTTACTTTAATTTGGATGATACAGTTCATTCATATAGCATTAATTTTATGTTTTCTTCATAAAAGGCATAGCATCTGTAAGTATTGAAGAATTTTTTATGTGTTACTGCTGGGTTTTCAGGTCACAGCTTACACTAAAACATAATTTCCTACGTTGCTTGCACCCTACTGTTGCTTGCAGCTTCAGATGCCTTGAGTCGAAGGCATTTGAAACTTCCTGTGATTTCACAGAAGGCAGGGTGCAATTTGATGTTTGGGCATTTAATAGCATCTGAAGGCAGGTTAAGGTCATGTTTTGGCAGCAAAGAAGCTTTTCTTTCTCTTCTTGTGAAATCAACTATAAATTGGTTTACACTTCTGACAAAAATGTTCTAGTCACATTGAACTACCAAGCTTTGATAGAAACAGCTGTCACATTGCACTAGCTTATGTTGCATTCATTATTTTGTGCAATAATATCAGTAAGTCCTAGGTACTGTATCTCTCTACAAGAGAGTGACTGGCTGTCAAACAGCGTTGGCATTTAAGTAAAGAAAATTTAGCCAACATTCATATGAATAGGCATGTTGTTTCTAGCAAGAGAAGTATTTAAACTAATCATAGTCATAAAACCAGAAATGTTTTGACTTAAGTTTCAGAAACTTCCCTTGCAGACAGATGTCTACCAACTGCAAGTGCAGTAGTAAAGATAGTGCAGTCACTACCACCAGTTTGTAGAGTGTTTGTGTTCTATATCCAAAAGAAGGAAAGAGGTGATATATTTTCAGAATTAGGATCATGTAGAACAATTTTAGTAGAGAGTAGCAGGGTTGAGAGTTCAACAACTGTAATGATCAGGGGATTAAAGCATTTGACAGCTTCTGGTAAGCAGAGGTCATGGTATTTATCTTGGGTAGGTGATGTGTTAGGGATGGTGTAAATTGCTTTTTCTTTGGCTGATTTAATAGTTTTCACATGCAAATTTTTGAATGTCTAGTACATATATTTTTAGTCCATAATACTCTTACAGTATCTTCACTCCTTAAGGTATTCAAAATAATACAGATTATATATACCTAAATTCTTAAAGAGACCATATTTAATATATTTCTAGTTTGTATATGACCCTATTTAGGTATTGTTCTTTAGTACATGAGCACAAAAATTCAACAAATCGCATTCTTCCTTCCAGAATGTTTTCCTGTAAAGTCATCTGTATTTTCTTTTTTCTCCTTTTTTTACTGTTTATTTACTTCCACAACAGCAGGTTAATATCTTTTCTCCCTTTCTACTATGTGCAGTTTGGCTAACCCTCCTCACCCCCCAAGTCATAGTATGCCTGATATACAGAATTCAGCAGTGCTTCAAAGTACTAGAACTTAATGAAGAGCTCATATATTTTCCAACTTTTTTTAGAGCAAGACCTGAGAAAACACATTATTTCTTACTTAATCTGCTTACACATATACTCACAATATTCTTTCAGAGGGAAGAAAATTTTCAGTGCCTGTTCTGGACACCTCCACAGGCCTAGCATTTGAGAACAGGAGCCTGGGACTCACCTTGATTTGGACCTGCAGGGATAAGCTGTAGTTACACAACGAGTTGATCAGCTTCTGAAACCAATGGAAACTCGAAACAGTCCTATAACTGTGCTTGATTTGTACCCTTCTCTGAGGCTGTTAAGTGCAGGGAGGAAAGATTTTTAACTCTCTCTCTCTCTCTCTTCCCCACCTTCTTTTGATTTCTCGTTTTCCTGTTCCCATAAGAGCAGAAAAAAGAAAAAGGATTTTTAAAAATTTTTAAGTCATTGTTACATGAGAAAATATTTTATTTTAATATGATATAAACTAAGGTTTCCTATTTCAAAAAAAACTTTTCGACTTAAAGTAGTACTATTTTTTTTAATAAGTCAAGAAAAGTGTATTGCTGTGGAATTTTACATCTATTTCCTTATGACCAGTGAATTGCAAAATTTGTTCTCCACATGGCCTTAAGAACTGTGAAAGACTTTTTTCATTTTCAATTCTTTTCATTAGTTTATATGCATTTATTTAATATGTCCCTTTCACAGGTGACTGGTTTTTTTTGCACAGTGTCCCAGTCAGCATCTAATAGTATGGTAGTAAGTGTAGCCTAGTCAAGTCAGAATCCCATATCCTGTTTAGCAGTAGAGAAAACTTAGTGGTCTGAGTATATTTCATCTAAAATCAGCATCATTTGCAGAATGTGGTATATACTTCCTACTGTGTCTTTCACTTCTACTTTGTTATGTGTCTGACAGAAGTACAGGATCTTTTTATTTAATTATTTTTTCTTGATAAAGAGAGGGCATGCTTGGAGGCAGCAGTGACATTCTAGAGGGTTCAGTAAAATTGTAATTAATTTCCTGTAAAGCAGAGACTTACCTAAAATGAATTAACAACCCTATCTTGCAGCAGAGGTAATGCTTCTTAAAAAAAATAAACAGAACAATGCTATTAACTGTGTATTGTATTTTTCACAGGTATCCAAATTATGAATTTATCAGTGATAATTCCATATCCTGGTCAGCAGGACTCCATAACCGATACACTGAAAACTCCCTAAGAGGAGTCATTCTGGATATTCACTTCTTGTCTCAGGCAGACTTCCTGGTCTGTACGTTTTCATCCCAGGTAACGTGCAATGCAGAGACAGTGTTGATTATATGTACCAGTTCTAAATCTTAGTTTTCTTCATGCTTCTCTTTATAAAAAATTGTTTTAAGATGAAAAGCACAGCAAAAAGTTACCAAGCTAATGTGGCTAATGTGCTGATCCACCTAATTCACATATGGCAAGATATGATTTCTATCAGATTAAATGTTTTTTACTTGCTGTTGTTGTTATTCTCTTAGGTGACAGAATCACACATGATTGTACTGTTAGATGGAAGTGGACACTAAACTCAAAAGTTAAAATTCACTTAAAAACTAAATGTTTTCCACAACCTCAAATGTAAATTTTCTGCTGCACTTTAATGACAAATAGAAACAAGCACATATTAATATATGGTCAATACAGTGATATATTGACCTTGACAGGCACAATTCTTAATACAATTGCTGTAACAAGAAGACAGCAAAACTACAAAAAGTATAGAAAAACCTCTTATCCTTCAATCATGCTTGTGCATACACTTTATTTACCATTCACCACATGCTGTAGGAGAGAATGACATTTCATAGCATGTTTAGAAGGTTATTAATACAGGCTGTTTCAGACCAAGGACCTGAGTAAAATCCAAAGTAAAAATTCTCAGTAAGAAGAGCTGTGAGGAGCCATCCAGTTTATTAATAGTGTTTGATTTAGCTGAAGCACATCCGCTGAATGCATATCACAGAGAAAGAAACAAAACCTACAGCTGTATGTCTTAACTGCCGCACATGCATTGGTGTAGAGACAGTTCATAGTCTGAAGGAAGAATGATGTAGTCTTGGATAAGGACTCAATGAAAAATCTGTAACATTTTGTGCTATTGTTATATTCAGATAGCTGTGTTAAAAGTGATAAATGTTTGCTTTAAATAAAACTCTGGGTGTAAACACAGTTTAAATATAGCTGCAAATGGCTTGGCCAGAATATATTGTAATTGAATTTTAAGTGTTGAAGAATATGTGTTTAAAATACATCAACACACTTAAGGTGATACAGGTTGATCAAGACCTCTGGAGGGAACCTGACAAAACCCCCTTTGAGGTACATGGTGCCTTTGAGCACAACTCTCATTCTCTTTCACCGTGGATTTGACAGTAGACTTGTTTATTGGATAACATATTTGGTTTTCTAGAGTTGCAGAAAATTCTACTGAAGAATAGGAGATCCAATATTAGGGTGTTACTGTCAATAGCTGGACTATGAATTTGGTCCAGTAATTAATTTATTCTAGGCAATTTATTGTGCTGTAATAATTCAAACTCCTCAAAAATAATTTAATACAGTTTTTCTGGGCATGCAACATTGTGGATCTCTACAGAATCTTCATATATTGGGCTTTTCTAAGGTCTGTTGCAGATTTTCCCACTATTCATAAAGTTTTCTTTTGAGGGGTTTTAAATTTGATTCTCTTATCTCTAACATTTGAATTGCTATCCCTGTCCTTTCATCAAGTAAATAAACTATTTGATATTTACTTTGGCATTGAAGGTAAGCAAAATAAGGCAGTTAATGACCATCTTTTGTCCAATAAGTGTGAAGAAAAAACAAGGTTAAAAATGTATTCTTATTTATTTCTATTGTGGTTTTGGACTTTCTCATTAATCCATTCTATGCTGACTTCGTTTTCTATTTTTCCAAAAAGACTCTGAACTTCTTAACAGAGGTATTAAGAGAAAATGATGCTATATGTGAATGGTATCAGAAATTCCCCTGTATTAGTTAGGAATTAATTAACAAAAATTAATTAACGAAAAGAACATTGGTAGAAATTGAAGAATAGGTATTTCCTTAAAATACTGTTGTTAAAGAATTGGTCCTATCATGTAATGGAGAGTCAAGGGAAACAACCTACCTTGGCACTACATTTCAGCAATGTCACATTAATTGAATACATTAATTTAATTTTATAGGAAAACCACATGGGAGTTACACAAATCATAACACAGTAGCAGAATTAAGATTACACATTAGAACAAAGATTTTTTTTTTTTTGTCTCTTCATTCTTCATTTAGTCTTCATGAAGTCATAGCTCCCTCTGACTGATATAACTTCATTTCCTTCCAGAATTTATTAGTCTTTCTTTTTTTTTCATTGTACAGGTAAGTATACAGGCTGCAGAACATGGGATCTGGGAATAAAAAATGGGAGGCTGGTTTCAGCTATATTTCTGTGCGTGGATGTTTTGCCTGCTGTCCTCACAGTTTACAGTTTAGTCACCCAGGTTTGGTGCTACAAAGAAAACAATTGCTGAGCGAAGGTGTTGAATGTTTTGTGTCAGATATGCACAACACACTTGCTTAAAGCATTTCTACTGAAAAAATGTAAAGTCTTTATAGTGTGTATTATGTATGTCTCTTCCTAGGGTACACACACATGCAGATAACAAAACAAATACAGTCACAGAAGCTATAAAATAAATAGCCTTTTGCAAATATATGGGTAATCAAACCTGTTTTTATATTGTGGTGTGTAACAGGTACTTTAAAATAATTAACTTCAGCCTGATCTTCTGAAAGGTACTTCTGAAAAGTTTTTTTAAAGTTCAGATGCAGAGGGATTAAAGGAAATCTATTACATTTTTAAAGCAAATGCCTCTCTCAAAGGAGCTAAGAAAGTACAAATATGTCTCATATGAGTGATCAAAGTTCTATTCACTGTATCTTCAAAGGGAGAAAATAAAAGTAAAATCAAGCTTTACTATATTAACATAGACTGAAAAGTATGAAAAAGCTGAAGTGCTTCTTTGTATTGGAGAAATCTGCTGTATTGTTAATCAGCCTGTATCAAACTTATGTGAAATTAGAGAAAGACACAGTAATGGAGGTCAGAAACCAGAAAACCCACAGCAGCCAAGTCAGACACCTGACAGAGAAGAGCCTTCTAGCCAGTTGTTGAAAAAACTTTTTTTAATATAGTGGTATGCTTGTGTGTTTCTGGCAACTCTGAGATATACAATATAATTCTAATGTGGGAACATGTGTTCCGTCTGAAGAAAATTCCCTTCATAAAATGGGGTACAATGACAAGTAAAAATGCATCTTCCCTCCGATGTAATAATTGTCTTCATGGAATTAATTTCATTTATTTGGCTTCTAAGTTGCCAGCAATTCTATCACTGTTCTAATATAAACAGCATTTTAAAGCTTTGGACTTATGGAACTGTTTGGTTGTGAAAATTTGAACTTCCTTTAGAAAAGTAAATGCAAGGTCTCATTATTGCAGGATAAATTTAAATGTAAATTCTAAAGGTTCAAAGGGAAGTAAAATGCAATTTTTAGTGGTTATAGTAGAAAAAGAAAACTTGCTTTTACATTTTATTGGCTACAAGTCATTAATTTTAAAAAGCAGAGTTGCTAGTGTTCATATAGATGTTTTCATTTTAAACTGAAGAGTAGATGATACTAATTATTTATCTATTTATTTATTTGTTTGTTTGTTTGCTTACCAAATCTGATCACCAGAGGCCTAATTAAGATTCTGCAAAATTTCATGCTTTTTAGTAGCAAATATGCTGGGATTCTGTGGAGTTTTTTTTGTTTGGTTTCGCTTGGTTTTTTTTATTTTTTGGGGGCTATTTTTGTTGGTTGGTTGATTAGTTGTTTTTTGTTTTTTCACGCAGACATTCCAGACCCTGATATTCTTGGGGAATATTACTATACATTAGTTGTTGATTTCTGTGATATATTTCAGTCACACACAATATTAATGACTTCTGTTTTTATTTCTAAGGTTTGTCGAGTTGCCTATGAAATTATGCAGACGTTGCATCCAGATGCGTCGGCATATTTCCATTCTTTGGATGATATCTACTACTTTGGGGGACAGAATGCTCACAACCAGATTGCTATTTATGCTCATCATCCACGAACTGCTGATGAAATTCCTATGGAACCTGGAGATATAATTGGAGTAGCTGGAAACCACTGGGATGGTTATTCAAAAGGCATCAATAGGAAATTAGGAAGAACAGGCCTGTACCCATCCTATAAAGTTAAGGAGAAAATTGAGACAGTCAAGTATCCTACATACCCAGAGGCTGACAAGTAGATTAAAAGGAAGACATTCAGCGGTTATTATAAAAAACTCAGTTTTGATTGGTTCAAACCAGTCAACAACACACTAACTATTGGTTTCTATGGGATTTGAATTTGCATTTTATCATGCGGTTAAAATCAAAGCCTTTGCAATGAAACTGGACAAGAAGCTGAGAACAAGTGGATGGGCTATTGTCTGAACTTACTCTTAAACATTTTTGTTATATGCACTCTCACACATGCACACACAAACCCACGTACAGCAGGAAAACTGTTGTTTTATACTTCTTGTCTCTTTTCAGGAGTTGTCCCGGTCATTAGTCTTATGTGAGCTTTGGGCTCTTTTCTCCGCCATTAATTGACAATAATGTTCAGACTTATAACACTGCCACATTGTGTAATTTGAGTGACATGAACATATTTTGTATGTGCAAAATTTGAAACATGGTGCCTATATTTGAAAAGTTTGTGACCTTTTTAGAAGAGCCATGCCTGTTTCACAATGGGCAAGAGTCCACTTTCATCTGGTATTACCGTGACCACTGAACTTGCTTCAAACAAGAGATTCAGATTTCAGACTAGATTTCTTTACAAGTTTGGGTTTTTTTTAGCATTCCATTGATTACTTCTCATCATTAATAAAATAAAGGTTACATTCAACAATCAAGTAGTCACTGTCTCTTAGGAGCTTTTGTAAACAATGCCATGAACAGATTCTTTAGTACTGGTAATTTGTGGACTTTGCCTTTGATTGAAAAAACCAACAACACAAAATCCACAAAATAAGGAAAAGCTATCCGGAGTTTCGTTGAATTTTAAAACACTTGTGTAGTATGGCAGTTGCGTAGGGCACAGTGCTGCTCAGTTTTGTGGACAGTCAGTAACAGCAGGATTATGTCAGTGGCTAAATTGCTTACATTTACCCTCTGACACCATTTTCTTACCTTTTCTGTTTCTCTTCTGAAAATAATTCAGGGTTTAGGGTATTGTGGATGGCCACTTAGCATTTTGGCATTGAATATAATTACTTTTAAGTAAAATACTTCAGGTAATCCCATTTATAGAACCTGTCAGTCTGGACTACTTTAAAAAAATCTAACAGCTTACCCAAAAATAGTAGGTTACAAGAAAATATACAAGGATGAAGTTTTATGCATGTCGTAAGATTATTAGTACTTCTTAGTGTTTTGAAATCTCATGCCAGTCAGCTCTCATTAAGAAAAGAGGTAATTTATAAAATAATTTTACAAATAAATTCATAGATTTGATGGTTGTATATATATATATACATATAATATGTAAGATGACAAGAGATTGTTTCCAAATAAAAAACATATTTAATGGCATTTTATAGCTTCTAGTGCAATCCAATTTGGATTACTGGAGAGCAGAAAATGTTTACTGTTCAGAGGCTGAGGAAATGCCATATGAGTAAAGGTTAAAACAGCATGGCTAGTTGACCCTAGCAAAGCAAAAATATGCTTAATTATATTTATGAATAGACCAAGGACAGTGTTTACATAGCGAATGGGTGCACTTGACCATGAATAAATTTTAGACTGAAAAGTAAAAGGAAATCTCTGGAAATGTTCAGTTCAGCAGAAGGCTTACAATTGAAATAGTGCTGAGATGGAACTGGATTGGTATGTGAAGGAATTACAAAGCAGTACTTTCTGACATTACTTTCAGGACCAATCCTGTAGATCCCCTCCAGTAATATGTGCCTCAACTGAAAAATTATTTTGCATCTTGAAAAAGAACAACAAAATCAAAGTTGAAAACTCTAGGGGAAAAATATACATTTACCATAGTGTTAAATAGACATATCAGTGAAAATGAGCTTAGATACCAAATGAGTTATAAAGACTGATAGAAAGATAATGGGAAGTTAGTAAGAGCAGCCAAAAGTGCTAAAGATGAATTTTTGCAACAAAAGATGCCTAGAGTCAACTGGCGTTTCTGTATTTTGGAACTGGTAAGGAAACAGTTTTATGTAAGTTTCCTGTCTAAGTGATACTGTTAGATTTTCCACTAATTCAGGCAAATGCATATTTCAGAGGTACAAATGTAGGATAAATAATTTTTATTTTTACTTTTTTTGAGTTGTACATATAAAGCTACTGCTACATTCCTTTTCAACTTGAAAAAAATAGAAACCCATTTCTAGAGCATTTCTTCCTCAGCAATTAGGTCAATGCTTTTTTTTTTTCTTTTTTTTTTTTTGAAAAACTAGTTTAATTGTTTTTCCACAAATACTACATCAGCTAATTGGTACAGATTTATAGATTTTGAAAATGTTTTATTTTTTAAGCTATTTAGTTAGAGCTTCAGAGCCCATCATTTCTAGCTCATTTCTTAGAGTGTGATTCAGAAATAGTATTCATAAATAAATTAACACTAAAGTTTTCCTGTAGTTAGGTAACTCAGTTAAAAATACAATGAAATAAGATAAATAACAGAATATCTGAGATGAGCCCAAAGGCAAAAGCAGGTGTGGTAATGAGAGAACTGAAAACACTGATGTTGTAAAAGCTGTACCTATATAATGTGGCAATTCCTCAGCAGACTGTATTTGACAAAACATTGGTAAGGTACACATACCTCCTTATATATTCTAAGTACCTAATGAATTATTAGGTCATCATCTTTGAGAAAATGATCATGAAGTTATACAAAATTACAGCATTACTGTTAATACTTCAAAAATGTACTAATGTAGATGCTATGATCTTATTCCCCAGGGTCATATGATCCTCTGGTGCTCAAAGTGCAGTATGTTGTCAGAGGAAGAAATCTAGCAATACCCTGCTTGCTGGATGCATGTTTCTAGAGATTTATTTCCTTTAAGACTACCAATTAGTTATATTTTGAAATCCTGGGACATTGGTACATTAAAACTGATTTTGTTTTATATGAACAAAATGAATATTTGAGACTTTATTCTCGCTGTACAGTGGGGTCCAGGTAATATAGAAGGATCAATGGGTATGTGGAAAAGAGACCCCCCCCTGATTTTTATTGTAGCTCAGAGAAAAGTGAAATAATAGGAAATAAAATTTTGTCTTGAATACCTGGGAGAAAGCTGAATCTTTTGAAGGCTATGAACTCATTAAGTTACTAGCCAGAATGCTTGTGAGGAAGCAAGCATACATCATGTTCTTCTGTTTACCTTGTAGCCCTGCAGCAATCTAGTCTTGTAATTTTTGCTGCATACCAAACCACCTTCTCTGATACCCATAAAACAACAAGCCTTCATACCCCCTTAAACAACTGTTGTTTAATTTAATTTTTTGTCTTTAAGAAACTTTGGGTTGTGTGTGTGTATGCATGTTGCATACATAAGACCCAATACGAGCAGTACTCTGGTGTTCTTTGCTATTTTACGTTATCCTGTCATATTCTCAGTAAAAACTTACTTGCCAGGTAAATGTAATCTTTAAAAACTTCATATTCTACATGCTGCTTAGAAGATAAGAAATTTATTTTGAGTGATTCAGTTAACTGGTCTTCTGTGATATTGCTGTACCACCGACCTCAGTTCCTGATTTTCAGGCCAGCCCATGGTCAGATGGGTGGGATTTACAGGCTTTCTCTGCCAATATCCTGTCCATGTGAACTACTGAGTATTATGGATTTGTTCAAAAAGGATGATGTTTTATTTCAAAGTTTTTACATATTTTTAAATGTTTACCTTGTTTACCTTCAGATAAGTCTTTTGTTTAACCCTTCTATCACTGAATTTTAAGAAAACTTTAGGGAAACCAGATTTTTCTCCTTTACCAATTTTCTGAAAGGAGATCTGGTGATACGTTTTTTTACAGAGAGATATTCGCAATGCAGGTGTTTCCTTCATAATGGGTTTTATGTTTCTTTGGTTTGCAATTATAAAATAAGGGTCTTCTGAGCTAGGGACATAATAGAAAATAAGTGGATAATTTTCATGATAAATTCTTGATAGAGGGAGGGAGATTTTTCTTCATGCCAATGGAATAGCACCTACCATTTAGAACATTTTCATAACAGTGAATTGAACTTGGTTTTTCCAGGTCATTAGTTTCTTCACAATGTAATCTCTGATGTGACTGAGGAACCCAGATAAAAATAATTTGCTTAGTTTGGGAAATGGGAAGGAGAGAGAGTGTAATAAGACATGATATTGTACTTTTAATATGAGTTGCTACATCATCTTATAAAGCCACAAATAAACATTTCTGTACTGGGTTAAGCACCTCTGCTAGTGAAATCATACATAGAATTTGCAGCCCTGCTTTTGATTTTGCCTAATACCAGTCTGAGTAGTATATAAACATCATGGTGATACTCTGATTATTGGTTGTTATTATACTACAGTTTCATTCCTGTTTTGGTGGCGTGGGACCAGGTTGTCAAAGGGCTTAAAAGGTTGTTTGGTTTTCTTATTGTATGGAATTAAAATTACATTTAAAGCTCACTTAAATTCTACTTCCCTAAGGCACCCCCTAGAATTGTAATTATAGTCCCCAGACTTTTGTCAAGGTTCTCCCTATCTACCTGCAAGCTTACCTGGAGCAAGACTGAAGCAAAGAAAGTAATTTATAAATATGAAATGCATACAGGTTGTGTTTGACTTCATAGTATCCTGTTCATTTCTTAAAAGCATGAAACGTGGCTTTGCATGATACAAATAAGAGGTTAGTGTAAGATTCCCAAGTCTGCAGAAAAGAGTTGCTTGTCTGCTTGCTTGCATTGCTGGTTGCATTCACTGTGTACAAGATTATTTAGGAATCCAGGTACGTGAGACAGAGGTCTTTCAGCATTACTGCTGAATGTTTAGGTCTTTCAGCATTACTACTGGATCCCTTCCACTGATGTTTGCTGGTCTTTAGCCCTTTCAGTACTGTGCACAGACTGCTGGTGATGTTTGCTATTCACTGGAATCCCTTTATTTTTTTATGCTTGTTTCCTTTGACTCAGCTTGTCAGCAGAATCCTATTGCCACTGCAATTCAAACAAGTTTGGATTAATGCAAAGGCATTGTCAGTTGTTTGCACAAAAATGTCTTTGCCATTGCTCAGAATTAACGTCACACTCAGGCTGGCTCCTTGGGAGGTGCTGTTGAGGGAAGGAGCCATCTCCACTGCACTATACTGTATGTGTTTTATAGCTGCTGGCAGTACATGTACATGGTTTTACTTTCAGTTTTGCATGGTTTTTCCACTTTATCCAGACTCAAGGTTTTGTTTAGTATATTTACGAAGCGTTTTCTGGAGGATGGTGAGATGAAGTCCCAAATATGCTACATTTTCTTCAAGAAATATAACAGACCTCATCCCATTACCTCTTAACTGTCTTAAAGACATACTATAGTTGCACCATTTTAGTAGAAGCAGCTAGATTGACGTTTCCTGAAGACTCTGACTTTTTTTGTTCTTCTGTTAGCCCTACCACTTACTTGTATCTGATCTCGATCAGCCGTGGTTGTATGAACCTTCTTCACACCTTTCTGCTTCACATATTTTGATTTCTCTACCACGTGATCATTACTTGACCAGGATTCCAAGGGACAAGTCTGTATTTGGTATTTCATAATAACATGTAAATTGTATTTCTGGCATATTTGCATTTTTGTTTTTATTTTTTAGAAATGCATTTTTGTGTTGTCCCTCATTAGTATAGTCAAGGATTCAAAGACAAAACACTATAATCTGCTGTGCCTGGTAAGTGTTTAGGAGACTTACAAGGCATAGAAATATCTTTAATAATAAGGTTTACACCTCATACCATGACAAGTATCTTAACCAGATGAAGGATATATTTTCATAGCATTCCCTATTCATTTTTGGCTGCAGCTTAATTTGCAAGAGACACAATGTGGATGCAGTGTTTTTACAGGACCAAACAGATAATTTGCTACTCTTCAGCCTTGGAATCCTTTTTATTCACTTAGTTTTAGTGTTCGTCACTGGCAAGATGGGGGAGGTTTGTATAATACAGCTGTTCTCAGTTAAGTAGTCCACTGCAAGCAGAGCTGTGAGGATATTGCAGCTCAGCTGTGAGAAGCCATTGAATGCATAAATTGCTGTCCAGTTTGACTGTCTGCAGAAGATCCATCTCTTAAAGGAGCCAAGTATATTTGCTGACACCTTTCCAAGCAGCAGCAAACTGGAAGAATGGAAAGAGACCAAAAACCAGGACATCCTACTCACTTCTTTGTGAATAAGAAGGAATTGGGCCTGTGTTATGTTATTTGGGGTAGTTTGCTTCAGTACTTCTGGTTATTGCTGGAGAATGACCTGTGATGATGAGTTTATAATTCTAAATCTCTGGTCAGTTTGTAACATCTATAAAATTTTGTTTTCACTTGAGAATAAAATTTATATACACAGTAAGTTCAGCCTTGTGGAATTAGACAGTTTCATTCTTGCCTCAGATGGTGTGCTAGCTTTTCTTTAAATGATGGTTGTTTATGAATAAGATTCAGTTATTCAGCAAAGACAGAAAAAACTTGTTAGGCTGGCTTGACCATTTTTTAACACGTACATCAGTAGAGATTATACAGGGGCTAGAGAATCTTTATGTGATAAATTTAGCATTGATAGATTTGTTCCCTTAACTGCTCCTTTTGTTTATAAACCATAGAATTTTGGTTTTTTAATATTAAAAAGTTATAGTTGCAATGTATCTCCCTGCTCAAAATGTGTTTCTTTAGGGCTGACTGCTTATTACACTGATTCATATTAGCTTGTTTGTATATTTCTGAGTGTATTGCTCATTCCTTTTGTCCAGTGTTTAGACTATAAGATTTATGATCCAGGAGTTGCCCTTTTTTGTATTTCCACCTCTTTGTCGCAGTGGGATTCTTCATTCAGTAGGATCCCTAGACAGTACAGTAATATGAATTATAATTGTAGCCATAAAATGGCTTAAACATTTGTATCTGTAATACTAAATTCAATACAATTTTGTAGTGCTTGCTTTTATTTATGTAACATTATTATTTTGTTTAGTTATACATGTTGCTTATTTGCCATTATGTGTGTATGAAAAAAAACAAAACCTCAACCCTTAAGGAATCCAAGTATTAGAAGTCAGATTCAGGAATTTATCTTAGATATCTCCTACATGCTGATGACCTTTGTCATTGCTAGTATATTTACATATATGGTTCTGAAACAGCACAGTGATTTAAGAAATTATCTTGTGTACTTTTTGTGCTCTCACTCCTCTTGGAACTTATAAGTGAGCATGTGTATGCTAAATCTACTTAACTGTGAATTGAAACAAGTTAATTTCCATGCTGATTAGTCTGGTATATATCAGTCAATGATAATTTTGGCAGTAAGAGGGAATGTATATCCTTTATTTCTGTGCTTTTAAAATTGAGTAGAGTAAGTGAAGGAGCCATTGGAATAACAGGCTTTTCTCACCTTTTGGTGAAATGTCTAGAGGTTGCTCATGCCCTTTTTCATTCTTGCACACATAGACAGTTATGTATCTTATATGAAAGGATAAAATCTGTTGAAGCATCTGAAGAAGCCTCGACAAGACCAGGATGCAACCAAGGTAATGTTTGGCTTGATACAAAGATGTGCCAGTCTTGTAATTAACTGAAGGTCGTGTTGTTCTTCTCTTTCTGGGCTGCCCCTTCAGGATTGATTTAACAGACATTATTTTCTTGTGACTTCATGCTGGATGGACGCAGGAACGTCCTGTTCCTTTCTGATAAGATGCATCATGTTAATGCAGGTAACTCTGCTGTACTGCCTCCCTAGTAAAACAGTCTGGGTTTCTTCAGTGCACTGTTGATGCTACTTCCTCTTAATAGTTTCTCTTGAAAGGTTTCCTTTTGGTAAAGCCACACACAGTGGTTGGAAAAAAAAGAAAATAATATCATTCTTTACTGATAAGAGTCTGATATTTTATTTCCAAAGTAGCTGTGATTGGCCTTGCTGGCATAAACATCCACAAGGTAGATTTTAACTTTGCTCCTGTAGCAAGTAGTTGCTGCTGTTAGCTGTTGCCAAAAATTTGATGCTGAAAGTAAGCTTTAAGTCTCTAAAAGTACTTCTGTCTCTTTTTACTGTCTGAGAAAGAGTGGTGACCCCTCCTGACAGCAGATGTATGGAGTCCACAAGAGCTAGTTAGAGCTAATTCCATGTGATACGATTTTTTCTCCCAACATTGCTGCTCTTTTGCCTAAGTCTCTTTTATCCAGCTTGAATTAATTCTAGAATTTAGAAACAAGGAAATAGTGTTGTCTGATTGAAAGGGAGTTGTAAATAAGTTTTCTTAGCATGCTGCTAGTACAAGGCACAACAATGTCCAAGACTCTGTTCATTTATGCAATAACTTCTCCAGCGAGTTTTCTACTGCTATTGCCAACTTCTTTTGTTTCCAACTGATTGCCTCCCTGTGTCTGCTTATACATAGGGTGGTCTTCTACTCTGTGCCTTTATATCTCAAAAAAACCCTGCATATGAACAAAAACTGAAAATAGAAAGCTAAATGCAAAGATATTATAAACACATCTGATTTTTTCATCAGATTTTATATTCTATATATCACATGTTTAAATTTTAGGTTCTCAGAAGGAAAAAAAAATCCTTTTTGTTCAGACTTCTTAATCCTGAAACAATAGACAAAAAGGTTTCTAGGAGGAGTAAAGCTTTTCCAGAAACAGTAGATCATTTAGCCCTAGTACAAACAGTGAAAAATAGAAAGCTTATTGAATTCCCAAGAGTAGAACTGCATGAAAGAGTACTGAGAGTGCCAGAGTGGAAATACACTGGATTATAATTTGGTTTTCCCCTGTTGGTTTCACAGCTCATCTGAGTTGCTGCTTATCTGTGAGGAATCAGCATTAATTTGCATCTGTGGAACAGGACAGACTCTTTAGTGTGCAGGCTGCCTGTCAGAGCAGCTCTATGAAATTTAGTCTCAAGACTTTTTTAATCTTACTACAAGATTACCTTGATGTTCTCTTAGAGTATTTAGTAGTTTTGTACCTTGACGTTTTTGGATCACCACTTTTGAGTGGTGTATAACAGGAATGATAAAACTTTAAGTATATCCATCTGGAAAGTGTAGGAACAGCTGTTTGTGCATAAGGCGATACATTGATGTGTCATGTTAATTAATCATTTTCAAGTCATGGGAAGTACAGGGTGTATCAGTGTTTACTGCACAGCAGTATGGCTAGCAAATGATTTCTGAAATCACTGTCCACTCCAGCTGGGATGTTTTTAATAAAGGACACTATCTATGATCAACAGTTTTAGTTTGAAGTCTGCCACTTGCTTTTCATGGCAATTATTCAGTGACTGAGCAATCAAGAATGTGAGCTACATTTTACTATTGGAGACAGAGTCAAAGAGTAGTTGATCACTTAAGAATCACTTAAGAACATGTTATTGGACAAAAATGCTCATATTGATTTCAGTGAAAACTCTGATCTGGAGTTTTGAGATTCTGTCTGGGGAGGATTCAGTTTTCCAAGTGTATATCAGAGCAGTGCACTGTACCCACGCATTCCTACTATTACTACTAGTCTGAGGAATTTTATGTTGCTGATGTAATCCTTTCTTAGAATTCCTCACATAGATCAAGCTTCTGTTTATGTATGACAATATAGTAATATATACACAAGCAGAGAAGGGTGTTCCAAATTCCATAAATCTTTTCCTTCTGTATACATTATTGTTAGTGCTCTGGAATGGATGCCTGAGAGCATCATCAGATTATCATATCAATACTGAAGTTAAGTCACAATTGAAAATTGCTTAGATGAGTGATCCTTATTTTCAGCGGTAGTACCATTTAGTCATGTATCTGTTTGCAAAGGAAGGCAACAAGCCTTTTATCAGAGGCTGTTGGAATACATGTTTCCCTGAGGATGCATTTTTGATTCCAGGGAGGTGTGCTGATGGAAACACTCCTTAAAATTCTTTTGCTACTGAGACATGTCAGAAATTTAGCTGAAGCATTGTATTCTGGCAATTTCTTCACAGACAAGAAAAGCTTAGTCCACAGGGGTAGTTCAAATTATCTGAGAGCTTTGTGGGGAAAACAGTGATTTTCTGACTGATGACAAAGTATTTGTTTCATGCTGTAACATTTTTCAACAGCACCTAGGAAGATTGCTCTTGTATGCATTTCTGATCTATACAGGCTACATTCAAGTAAAGATTAATCTGAATACCAGGAAAAGATCTACAAAAAAAATAGATATGGAAATAAATTTGTTTGTTTAACTGCAGCTTCTGATGATAATAAGTGTAGTTTTCTTCATAGTTTTCATTGGAAGTTCTGGACCACTCCAAAGATTTACCTTGTGCCAGCAATTAGAATCTTCTGTCCCTTAAAAGGCAGTATCCTTTGTCTTATACTCCAATAAAATTTCTAAATTTTTTCTTTGTAATGTTCTTCACGTATGTGTTGCCTTTCTTTGTCTTTTTGTGATATGTATGTGTTTTTTAAGACTGCAGTAGCCAGAAGAGACTTTTGAAAGTTTTGGTATTAGAAGGCCCTAGACACATACAAATAGTCTGTGTTTCATTATTATAAAATTTTCATTGAATCCGAACCAAAGCTCCTAAAAATCGTGATAAATATACACAGCTCAGGTGTCATAATGACTGTAATCTTGACTTTGTTTGGAATGAAGCTGTTCATATTTTGTCTCTTTTGAGAGTCTTATAAGTCTTACAGTTTGCACCTGAAAATTTCAAACTAGATATGAGTGGAGTGCAGTCCTGTGAATGATCAAGTGTAATCCAAACATGTCCAAAAATTTTCACCAGCTTTACTCATTGGCCAGTACAAGAAAATAACATAGATTTCTCTAGAGACCTTTTCCAAAATATGTTTAACAATTACTCTTCTGGGTATGTTTTTTATTTAGTCATTCCTTCCATCAGTTCTGGAAAAGGACTGATTTCTTACCTCACTCATTGATTGGAATAAAATGTCAACTGAATAGGAATAAGCAGGTCAAGAAAGAGAAAAACTAATTGCCTCTAACAGATTTATGTTTGTAGTGTGCTGTTCCCTAATGTATTCCAGTTTCCTCAGCTCTCCACTTGCTTTGTGTTTCTTTATACCTCATGAACTCCACAATGAAAAAGAAATAAGCATAGAGTGTTTCCTTTATGTCGTTCTGAAGTGTACTTAGGAATTGAAGAGCCTCAGTTTTCTTGATCTAGGTGCAGGAATGCCTGCCCAGCCGCAGTGAAGTGCACATTATAGCAAGACATCAGGAAAAAATAAGATACTTAATGAGTATGTATTTTTAATTATTAGGGTTTTAATATTGAGATAGTTGTGCATCTGCTCTTCTCTTGATAGTTACATACTTATTCTGCTAGTCATTATGAGGTGTCATGGATGTTTTAGTTATCAGCCTCTTGGTCTGTAATAGCTCTTTCTGAGGGTTTAGGGCAAGAAACCCAGATCAGTTCTCTGTTCTTTCCCTTACAGCCTTATTAAGAGATGAAATAATTAACAATGCTTTTTCCCACACAATTTTCCCAAATTCATAGTGACAGCTTTCTGGTTTAGCCATCAAAGACTAAAGATTATTTATCCATGTTCTAGAATGTGTGTATATATCATTCTGTATATGTTATTTTTAGACTTTGTGTTTTCAGAGAATATTGTTAGGGCAGATTGAGTCCTTTTATGAGAAAATTTAGGTCACTCATGTTAGGATTTTTTTCCCTTATTGTCCAGGTATTTAGAAATGATGGTGACCACTCTAAATGTGTAGATAGCAGTGTGAATAAATAATGCTTTTACCATTTAGCCCCAATTCTTTTGGTTCCAAGATCCCTATAATTCTATATTTTGATCTTGCCAGAACTGGATCCTGCTTAATTATTTTCTTGAAACCAGTGTAAGTTTTGCTTTGTCATTAAATTATATAGAATGCTAGTGTGAGGCCCTAAGGAGACCTGAACTGTAGATCTCAAAATTTTGAACTAGATACAAAGTTTAGCTCAGGATAATGGCAATGATTCTAGCTCTACTGCAAAGCCTTGTCTCCATCAGCACCAGCCACTCACTATCCATAGCTATTATTGCAGTGTGGTAATATAGCAGAGAAAAGTTACAAAAGTCCTTCTCTGGCTCAGCAGAATTAAAAGATGCAACTTAGTGAAACTCAAACAGTTGCCCCTTGCAGAATTTAAGCGCTTCAGGCCAAAATTAGTTTAATCTTCACCCAAGTTTAGGGGACAGATGCTAAACATAACTCAGCTAGCAGTTTGCTTTGTTGTGCAATGAAACCCTCACATCCAGCACTGTTCCATGTATTCTTGTGGTTAGAGAAGAAATCCCAGAAATTTGTTTTCCAAATGGTTATATCAAATAGCCTGCGCATAAATAATGCTAGAATTGTTTCTTGATGGAGACTGCACTTAGACAATATAGTATCTGAAATGGTTATTGAAATGTAGCAGTTTGTTTAATGAGGGCCTTGGCTTTTTTGTGTGTATGGAGAGGCTTACTGTAAAAAACTGGTGTTCAGAAGTCTCACTCTAGGAAGGGAATAAAGGAGCAGGAGCTGAACTCTCCCTGTAGATATGGTTGTAACTACCTACTACAGCTTGCTAATTTCTTTACTGAAGTTATAACAATGTCTCATATTCAGGTTGATTCACTACTTTTCATTATCATTTATTCAACTGCATTGTCATTTATGCATACTATGGTTTCCTCTTTATTTCTCTATTTTCAGGAGCCATGTTGGCCTCCAGAAGTTGGCACTGATAAGGCTGTAATGGCTGGGAAATGTGCCTAATTTGAGCACATATATTCTGAAAAATGCTAGTGGTCCTAAACATTACTCATGAAAATGTCACCAGGGGGTGATCTCTATTTGCAGCTGCCCTGACATCATTTAGATTAGGCCAGTGACAGGACTAACTCAGCTTTCAGCCTACCGGTGTGTAATACAAGCCTTAAAATATGTGAAACGTAAGAACCTCGTGTTTGAGTTCATACTGTGTCACCATTTATCAACAGTAATAATTTAATAAGTTTTTCGTTAAACAAAATATTACTGTTTTCTAAGCGTGGTCATGTACGTTTTATCTATTTTCAATCCGAGTAATTGACAATTTCTTGTAAAAACAAGGTAGAATTTATATATGAGGAATGAGAATGCGAAATATAGGTTGAATTCCCTGTGCCAAGTAAAAGCACAAGCACTTAAACTACTCTAATATGCTTGGGTCCTGATTTTATAGGAAACATGTCAAAGACAAAGAGGAGGAGGAATTCTGAGCCCTGAAGATTAATGATACGAAACCCCTCGTAACTGGTCTTGATCCTTATTTTGAAATGCCTTCAAATGGTTCAGCTCACTTTGAAAAAGAACTTAAGTTTATGTTTCAGCTTCCAAGAGGTGTCAGAGGATTTTGGTATTTTTACATTTTTCTGTGTTAATTAAAGGCACAGACACTCATTCCCACTTCAGCACATATCAAACCCCTGTTGGAGAATGATTCCCTGCAGCATCACAGCTCAGAGAAGCAGGTGTTGGACTAATGTTCAGTGAGGATGAAAACATTTCATGACAGATGTTCGGAGAAAAAGAAAACATAATCATTATTGCTGCGTAATTATAAATTAATTGAATTTTGCTGTAATAGTGCCTTAGTCCATAACTGCTGGAAGATGGTGAAGCTGTAGGAAAAGTCCTGTTCATCATGTATATCCATTTCTCAGTGATTTGTTGCCAGTACTCCAGTGGATTGTAGTCAGATATACTTCAGATAGTTTTAATACACCAGGGAGGGAAACAACAGCTAACCACAGTAAAGTGAAAGTCATCGTTGCCTGATTTCATCTCCTGATTCAGTGTAACTCTAGATTAAACACACCTACACTGAAGTCCTCATTGTAGATGCACTTGAAAAAAATTACTGTTAAGATGGCCAGCAGGAACTTGCTAGTTGCTCTTTTGAGACTATGTCTTGAAGACAAAGTTTAATGTAAGGTGCTCATTTTAAACTCCTTATGGCTATCAAGCCTAATAAAAGCAGTTTGAACCATCCAAATATGGCTACCTAGTAGTGCTTAAATACTAATTAAAGATACTTATCATCTGGAATGGGGAACCTTATTGAAGTCAGTTCACAGTTCCTGCTGACAAGCTATTATATTC
Source organism: Camarhynchus parvulus (assembly GCF_901933205.1). Taxonomy (NCBI): domain Eukaryota; kingdom Metazoa; phylum Chordata; class Aves; order Passeriformes; family Thraupidae; genus Camarhynchus; species Camarhynchus parvulus. The sequence continues at coordinate 22,229,524 of NC_044575.1, read as the reverse complement.
TAGAAATGATAGGTTAATTAACATATCATAGCCATGGAGGAGGTATGGTTTGCTTTGTTTGTCCTTGAAAGAAAAATGACATCTTAGCAGATGAACTTCACCAGTACTGTTGTGTCCTGTGAAGAGATCTGAAGTCAATGTGCTCTTTGAAAAATGGAGTTTCTCAAGTTTGTTGCTTGTGACAACTGTCTCTCTAGGAAATAAATTCTAAGGGACAACTCAAGGATATTTAATGAATGTTATATTTTTAATTGAATTGAATCTTTCTCTATGTTTGTACTTCATTTTTCTCTTACTCTTCCAAGGATAAGGTAGTATAGATAAAAAGTTTTCTTTTTGTTTGCTATATGTCATTTATAACCTGTTATGCCTTGATGGTGGATCCTTGTAAAACAAAACTTTTCAGCATGCTTCATTATCCCTGTTTCTAATTGTTTGGATGCTCACCATTTAAATAATGTTATGATTATTCTAAGAGCATGAAAAAAATTTCTGCTGCAAACCAGAAAACCCTATAGAAGGAATAATTTTGTGTGGGTTTTTTTCCCTTAGGCAAAATCTGTTTTCCGCTTTGCCACAGAAGGCTCCCGAGATCTGACACGATCTTTATTTTCCCCCAAGTTTTTAATTACTTATTTAATTTTTATTTAAGTCATATAACTCTTTTGCAAAGCACTGCTATGTTATATTCCTGACAAAGACAAGATTCTTCTCTTAGTGACACTCCCTTCTATAGCATAAGTGGGGAGCCCACTGAGGTAACATAATTTGAGCATGACAATTCTCTCTGCACTGTTAAACACTGAGGGTTTAATTCCTGATCATAACCTCAGTCCAGAGGAAATGAAACTGCTAATCAATTTTCCTCCCTTAGTCTCATGCACTCAAATGGTATTGCAGTGAATATGTTCCAGGAGATTCACTGGGGCTGTGTTGCAGTTTCTGATCATTGTATTCATCATTCAGGTTGATCTGGCATAAAGCAGGATTAGCAAAGTCCCCATCCAAGGTTAATTCAGGCATCCATTGTGAGTATGGTATCTTCTGTCACCTTTGACAGGTTCAACACAGCCACACCTTCTTGCATTTAAAATGGAAATGTGTTGAGTGAGACTGGGATTTCTCACTGGTCTCAGGCCAATGGGAAAGTCTGGGACAAGGAAGACTTGCCTGTGGTAAAAGAGAGTTGGTTTAGGGAAGATTTAAACAAACTGGGCATCCACAAGCCCATGACCAGACCTGGCTGATGTAATTTGTGAGATCACTCTTAATTGATTTTGAGCAGTCATTGTGTTTGGGGGACATTCCTAAAAGCTAGAAGAAGGCAAATGTCATTCTTATCCTGGAGGATCTTGGGAGCTACAAACTGGCCAGCCTTGCTTCAAGGGAAGGGAATCCATGGGGCTGATAATTTCTAAACATACTGAAGACAGAAGGTGATTTGGAATTGGCATGCAATTACCAAAGGACTTTCTTGCTCAATCAACCTGACAGTCTGCAAGGTTGACTGGCTCAGTAGGTGAGAGGAGAGCTGTGGATGTTGTTTATCTTGATCTGAGCTTTTGACAGTCTGAAATGCATCCTCTAGTCAAACTTACTTTGTAAGTTATGACTAGAGAAGTGGACAGTGGGGTGGAGTGAAAATTAGCTGAGCTGCTGGCTCAAAGGTTTTTCATCAGCAGCACAAAGTCCAGCTGGAGTCCAGTCACTGGTGGTGTACCCCAGAACTGCTAGAACAAGTACTGTTTATCATCTTCGTGGAAGACTTGGATAAGGGGCAGAGTGCACCTCAATTTTACCCTTTGATATTCCAGAGAATGGGCTGCCAGGAATCTGGTGGAGTTCAACAGAGGGAAATGCCAAGTTCTGCACCTAGGGAGAAACAACCCCATGCACTAGAGAAGCACTGGGAACCAAGTGCCTGAAAAAGAGCTTGGCAAAAAAAAAGATCTGGGGGTTCTGCTGGATGATAAGATGAATCAATCAGCAACAAATGTTAGCATTTGTCTTAGACTGCATCAGGAAATTGCTCCCCACAGGAAAAGTGATTATTCCCCTCTACTCAGCACAGGTTGAAGGCAAATCTGAAATGCTGTATTCAATTCCGGGCTCAATAGTACAAGAAAAACGTGGACTTGGAATGAGTCCAGGGAAAGGCCATGAAGAAGATTAAGGGATTGAAAAATTGGCCATGCTGAATCAGCTGGGATTATTCATCCTGGGGAAGACTTGGAGGGAAGGAAACCTATCAGATATTTTAAAGGAAAAGAAGCATCCTCCTTAACCAAGGACACACACTGAGGCCTGCCTGTGAAGGTATAAGCAAGACCTTAAAAATCTGAAAGGTCTTTCAAAAATAGGCTGGAAGAGTTGCTTAATCATCATAGCACATTTGTTGAGAACAATGTTCATGGTGGCTTCTCCTGCTCTGTAAGCACAGCAGCTCGCTGTAAGCCCTTGTGTTTCAGAGAAAAGGTCATTCAGGAGATCTACCTTGCTTTTAAAGCTTTTTGATGGCAGTTAGCCTAGAAAAAATTGTTATTGATGAAGACTTGCATAACACAGTCCCCAGTATAGTTCTGAAAAGTAGTCCGGCAGTAAAAATTATGGTCTGTATCCATGGTCTTGGAAAGGCATCAGCCAACCCAAGAAATTGTATATAGCCAGATTGGTTTTACAATTTGTGTAGCTTGATCACACATTAACTGTAGATAATTCCACATTAGGTTGCTTCTGAGTTGAGCTGGATGATGCAGCTGATGAACATGCTTGGGGGTGTGCAGTGTTTTTTGTGCTTACTGATACTTCTGACCACAGGGGTATTGCCCTAAATTTCCTTGTGTTCTGAACATAATGCATCTGAGAGAAGAGATTTAAACAGTTCTGACATTCCTCGTTGCATACTTTTTTGCTTCCCTGAGCCAGAAATGCTAAATTCTTGGATCATTATCTAAAGCTACTGTCTACATAGGCTCATGGAGCTGCTTCTTTCCTTCCACTTCACAAATTTTTCATCTTCAACAGTATTAACATACGCACTCATCTTGCTATCTGAGTCAGAGTAAATGTTCCAGCACTAACTATCTTCTTCCTGTCTGCTTTCAGCTAAAACTTAAACTAATCATGTAAAAAGAAACACAGAGCTCTTTAGCATGCATTTCAGAGTTTAAGGAATTTTCTTGAAACTACCATTTGAAATTTAATTTTAAAACTTTCTGGTGTACTTGGTTTTTTCTGTAATAGGACTCAGAGCAATTGCTGTTTTTGATGGATAGTTAAAGGAACAATATATTAATAAATGGTGATAATGGCATTTTGTGAGATTACTGAAGGGAAAAGGGAAGGCTTTGTGTGACATCCATGTTTGTTCAAAGAGCTCTCCAAGTATAGGTTCTTAAAAGTTTATTTTGCCCTTATAGGAACACCTAGAAGCTTGGCTTAGGGTTTTGGGAACTGTATGCACATGCAACTAAAATATATCAATGCTTTAAAAGATTGTCGCTCATTCAAAGAAATCTCAAATAAACTTAATCATTAAGTATAAAATAACAGTTTCAGAATTGAGATTTTTTTTGGACAGTTATAAAGACCAAAAGCTTATTTATTACACTACATTGAAAAGCCTGAGTTCTTTTACCTCTACCATAAACTTGTATGTATGCTAGAAGTTGAAAAGGTACATATTTTGATAAGACCTCTAAAGGACTTTCAATTTTTTGGCTGCAAGGGAAGAATAGACCTCATTAGGCAGAAAGTAAAAATGAACAGTGAACTACCAATTTAGTTATGAAAGAAACAAAATAAGAAATGTGGAATAATTATTAGGAGCACTGATAATGAACCATCTCTTTAAATTGCCTAGCATTTTCCATTGTGTTAGATTTTTGTAGTACATTGGGTTTTTTTCCTCAAAACTTAATACCTTATTGTTTTCACCAACCTTTAAAGTTTTCCAGGCTCAAAGACCTGCAGCAGGAGACAGTTTTTTTGTAAATACTTCAAAATTCTCATTGAATTATAAAATGTTACAAATTACTACTTCTCTTACTCAATTTGCATTTCAGAAAGAGGTTTTTGTAGGTTACTGAATATAAAGGCTGCAAGTCCATGCTGCTGCTGTGATGTGATAATAAACTATTATTACAAACTTCTGCAAGTAATTAGATTTAAAAAATCAGGATCTTACATTTAGTCAGTGTAAATAATAAGTGCAGTATTTTGAAATTTTTTAAAGAAGTAAACACAGCTATATATATGGTAATACTTTTATGCTTCTTATTTTAAAGTGTGTTCAATGAGATCCTTGCATGAAAAAAGACTTTTTTTTTCTGTAAACCCACAGCTACAAAAAAAGAAGACTGAAACCCTGACTGCTAAAGGTGAAGAATTCTCAGAAGATAGGTGTTGTCACTGATTAGAGTCTGACACTCTAGTCTTCAATTCTGTTCATATTGACATCTATGAAATAGAAAGTGCAGGAAAAGCACTGGGCAAAACCAGTTAGGACTCCCATATTTACTTACTGGATGGTATTTGGCACCCTATTAATGAAAGATACTGGTGAAATACCCAAGGAAGTCTAAGCAGAGAAAACATACATATAGAGAGGCTCAGTGTAATACTCTGCACTAATTAAGGCAAATTTACATTTACCTCTAATTTTGACACAGATGCTGTGAAGGCTGAATAATTGATGCATAAATTCTTTCTGTTATGCAGCTCAGAATGTGAATGATAAAGAATTTATGACACTGACCTGAAACTATATTACAACATTGCCTTATTCAGCCTTCAGTTTCTATTGTGAACTTCGGAGGAAATAGGGCCCTAAAAATAGACAATGTTTGAGAGGAAAAATATGGGGGTATTTTAAGTTTTGTTAATAATGCATAATGCATAATGTAAATAACAGCAAGTTATGAAAAAATGCATACTGTGCTGACACTGGTTAATCATTTGGAATGCACTTTGGTGAGAAGGAAAATCACGAGCTGCAGAAATGCCAATGATGCAGATTTTTCTCCATTTCTGGGGACTGTATATTTTCTGCATTTATTCTGCAATGTATAGAAGGCATGACATGATTACATTTGCAAGTAGGTAGATGAAAGAAACCCTCTTCCTGATGCAGTTAGTAGTTTAAAGCAAGAAAGTTGATTGGTTAGTCAAGGAGATGTGCAATTAGGCCTTGCACATGCTGCACACAGCTGCACTTACCTGGGCTGTGTTTGTTCTGCTCTTTAAAGCTTGGTCAGGTGTAACTGATCCAACTCTGAGATAAGAATTTGCAGAGATCTTTAAGTGGCATTTTAGGCATATAATTTACATCAGATTAATTTTTTTTATCCTCAGCAATAGCAAGGGCGAATTGTTTCAGAGTTTTATTTGTTCTTGTTTGTTAATGCACTGATGCTAATACAGAGCTGATGATGATTAACTTGCCAGCCTCTGAGAATCATCAAGTCATTTGTTACAACTGATTTACTAGCTCTGTAATAATCCTGTTACTTGGATATTAGTGTGACATGGAGTAAAGCTGTGTGTATAGCTGTCAGATGAAGAAAGTAGGATGTGTATGTCATTCTCTAGGTCCATTTTCAGAGTCTCTGGGAGAAGGATCTAAAATTTGAGTCAGAACACAAGTATATGCATTACTAGGGCTGCACAGATCTGTGATTTGAAGTTCAGGAGGAATAAACACATGGACTATAGTAGCTTTGTAGCTCAAAATGTATTTATGTGCTGTAAAGGTTCCATAGGTTCTGATTGTGCTTGATTCTAGCTAGTACTGTTGCATAGTTAAATTTTCTAAGCCTGTTCTTTTCAGAAAAGTAATCTTTTTACAGTGTTTATGTCAAAAAACAAACCCAAACCCAAAACTAACCAACGAAAATAAACAACAAAATAAAACCCTCTGAAAATCAATCCTGCTAATTTTAAACAGGCTATATTTACTTTCTAAATTAAATCAAAGGTATGGATTATATTTCTATGTAAAAAATGCTTGGCATGAGCTCTGGCCTTAGAGAATAAAAAAATTGAATATGTGAGATTGTTTAAAAAGAAACAAACAATTGTTAGGTAGCATCCCCAATGTCAGGTTTATAAACTGCTTCTGCTACAGAAGTGATGTGTATATTTTAAGTTAGATCCAGTTTAAGACAATTTCTTTTTTCATAGTCCAAATGCATTGAGTCAGTGTAATTTAAACAGCAATGTACTGGTATTATGGTTGCAATGACCAGATTTACTTTCTCTGGAAGAAATAAATTTTACATAAGAATTGAAGAAAAAACTTTTTTAATAGAATCCATTTAATATTCTACTTGTTGGTCATCCTCACTGGTTTAAAATATAATAATTCTTTTTATATTAACATATATTGTAACAATATTTTGCACAATACATACATAATCAACAAATACATACACACTGTGTTAGCAGAATTCTGCTCTGTGTTCCTTGGTGTCTTCCACTTGAGGATATCAGAGACATCCATAAATGTCAGAGGAAAGCAGCCTAGTTAGATTCTGCAGAACTTGTAATTTACACATGAAGATCCCATATTCTGCACACAAGATTTCCTGTTATCTCTTATAGCAAACAAGATATTCCTGGGCATGGTCATATGCAGATATTGTATTTTCTGATTATGAATGGGTGAAAACCTAGCTTCACTAATTCAAAAGGAATATTCTGGGTGAAGCCAGGTTTTCATTTAAGTTCTTTTTCTGGATGTCTTTTCAACTGCTTTATTTGGGATACTAATAGGGATTTTTTTGCTGCATATTCCACCTAAATGTCAAAGATTTTGCAAAGCTTGCCAGGTTGCTTCTGCTGTGAAATGAAGACAAACCTTGCCAGATAAATACCTCTAAGTAAAAAGAAATATATTTTGCTTCTTCCATGCTAGGAATCTTGTAATCAAAGATAATACATAAGATTAGGTAACTTATGCCTGAGTGGGAGCTAAAATGATGACTAAATACAGATTTTCTTTCAGTTTCTCTATATAGGACAGTCCCAGCATTTTTTCTCAGTTGTGTGGACAGACCCTTTTTCAACCCGAAGTTTAAGAATGGGAATTCTTCATGTATCAGAGTGATATGATAAGAAAGGTTTGGTAATCTTTGGTAATCTAATTTTAGTTTTTCTTGGACACTTTTTAATGTGCCATTTTTGTGATTGGGCATTATCATCATGATCTTCTGTCTTTTTAACCCCCGATTTTTTGCATTTATAACATAATAAATAGCTGTCCTCTGAGCAAAGGTCACTTTCATCTATGTTATTTAGACTGCAACAGCTTTCTTTTCAGATTTTGGATGATGTGAAGCATCTGTTGTAACTGCAAAACAAAGGCCAGTTTGTTTTGTCCGCGTCTGAATTGACCCTCTTCCATCTGAGACAACATAAAGGTGAAAATTTATTGAAGTGTAGAAAGACCAGCAGTAGTATAAATATCATTACCTACATACACCTGATGCATCTTCTCTGTTCTTGTTACAAAATTGTATTTTTCTGAAGTAGCCTAGAAATTTTCAGTGAGTGAAATGAAGAAAAGTCAGAAAGTAGCAATGTTGATTCCAACAGCCTGGATTGCAGACAAAGGCTCTGTTAAGTACCTACAATGGCGGGGTAGTGCTAGAATATTTCTGACCTTTTCAAGTTAATTGTTTTGAAAGTCACTGGTATTCTGTTTTTATTACTAAAGCTTTTCCCTTGAAGGGTTCATAATTTAAATGTTTTCTGAGTCATGCAGTTAAAAAAGTTAAAAATTGTACAATGTAATAAAACAAAGACAACCTTGATATGATGCAAAGGAAGAATTATATAATGTCAGATTACCTTTCTTTCTTCTGACTGACTGCTTTTTCAGCACTCCCTATGTGAGAGCAGGAGAACATTAATATTTATAAGTTACATAAACACCTTAAGTTACATTTTATGTCAAATCAAATAATTACAGGATTTGTACATGAAATTTTTTTGAGACATTTAAAAGCAGGAGAATGTGTAAATTTTTCAGAATTCTTTCTCTATGGAGTTTTCAGGGCACCTTGTCAGGTTGTACATAAAAGAACATTTGGCCATGGTTCTCAAGAAAGTTCAGATAAGGTAACTATTCCCTGTATCAAGGAGAAAAGCTAACATGATGGAGCTGAGACAGACATGCTGAACATAATTGGAGATGTGGGTGGGGAGAAACCTGTAGGTAATAATGAATTTGAACACTGGAAAGCAAGACAATGCATGACAAATTTCGAGGAGGTCCATCTGTGTCAAACTGTGTGTGCTTTGTGAAACTACAAGAGCAAGCACTGTCTGAATAACTGTTGTTTCTGCAGGATTTTTAAAATTCTTCTTACTTCCAAACCAAATTTCTCCTGTCTGGTTGATTGAATGTTACTTAGTTCAAATCTCTCTTTGATAAACAAACCCTTCCAGGTTTTGGAAGTCTTCCAGTTTTTTTTTAAGGGCTGCTTGCTTAGATCTATCAACCAGTAGTGTCTGCATTGCAAGACTGGATAGGATTGAGAGATTAGTATCAGTAATGGGAAAATAGGAATTGGGAAGTGAATACCTAATGGAACTTCTTTTTACTGTATAGAGGAATGGAAGTCAGACTAATGTTTACAGATTTAGTTTTCAAATTATATATGAAATAATAATAATAATAATAATAATAATAATAATAATAATAATAATAATAATAATAATAATAATAATTCTTCATTGAATTTGTGTTCCCCACAGCCCCCTGGGAAAAGTTGAAAGATCTATAAATTTGTTTAGAAACTAATGCTTCCAAGTTTTCATCATGAAGGATATGGAGAGGAAAGGCAGAAGAGGGTTCATTGCGATCGTTGCTACGATATCTCCATCCAAGGGCCTGAAGGACAATCAGGATGGGTAGGGTATGCAGTGTTTCATTTAACTGCTGTGAAGTTAAAATTACACAGTTCTGCACAACAAACTTTCTAACAGTCTTGTTCTACCCTGACATGCTTCTGTTGAGTGAGCACAAAACATGCTCACAGTTTTCATTTATGGAGAATAACAAAACATATTTGAGAGACGGGCAGCAGAGACTCAGATGTATCTATATAGTCCCTTACAATCTACAAAGCAAGCAGAAGATAATTTCTGGTGTGCTTGATTTATTGATTTTAATCTACAGTGAATTGACAGAATGTTTCTGTCCTACAGCACACCTGTTAAAAAAAGTATAATTGCGGAGAAGTATATGAAATAGATCATGGAAATGTTTCCTTCTGGCTTTTCTTCTTGGCAGATGTGCTAAATGGTTATTCCTTTCATCATATGGTTCTCACGCTGTAAAATATAACCTGCTTTTTTCTCTACCGCATAAGTCAGGCAAAGTGCCCATGCACTAGCAGAAAAAAAAATAGATGACCTTTCTGAAACATTGAAAATTTTCAGGGCTTTTTAACTGGCATTTCATTTGTGTGTGCTGCAGTCGCTTGATCTGTGACTTCACATTTCTCCTTTCTCCACATCAAATATAATTCATTTTGAAAATGAGCAGTGACATTTTATACTGAGGCTTTATTAATCTTTGAAGTTATAGGATCCAGTCTTCCTTTGAGTGGAACATTTATAAACAATATCATTAGAATTCTTATAACAGGTCCCAATTAAGGATATGGGAAAAAACCCCCAAAAAGATTGTTATGTTGGACTTGTGAAAGTCCAAATCTGGGACAAAAATAGCAAGCACACCCACATGGATGTACTGAGGACACAGTCTTCTCCCTATCTCCTCTATCTCTGATACTTTACTGGTTTGAGATAGTGATATAACTGTTTAATAAAGAAGTGGCAGGGAAATAAAAAAATATTACCTTAACTATATTCTTTAGAATTTCGATTAAGGGAGTTATCTTTTTGTATCTAATTCAACTCTGTTTCTGGTTCATTAATAGTTTGGAAATTACAGATGAATGAACAGAGGCATAATAACTTAGAAGGGTTGGTTCATTTACATGAATAAGTGAGATTGTATGTGTTGTTTATGTTGTATGTGTCCTCTAAAGATCCAGCAGATCTAATAACTTGAGTCTCAGTGATGACAAAATATTACTCTTTCCTTATTGAAGCCAGATATTATTTAAAAAATATTCAAGGAAAAAAATAATTAGCCCAAGTCTTGGAACTGCCACATGAATGTCCTTCGGTGAAAAATTACTTATGTATTTTATATTTCTTGAATGGCTTTAATAAAGCATATGAAGCATATTAAAACAAAATTCTCTCAGAGCACTGACACGTGCCAGAGGGCAGATTAATGAGAACTGGATAGCCAAGCCACCTGCCTGATTTTTGTACTGACAATTCACTGGTGTTTTAAGAAATTGTTAAATGAGTCTGTAATTTTTCATTGCCAGAAGTACAGTGTCTTAGACTTTCCTTGGGTTCTTGATCAATATAAAGGGTAACAAGAGAAAAGCAGTCTTGGCTGCAGGGGCATTTGTACCACTTCTGGCTGTAATATCAATATAGCTGCCACATTTGTCACCTGACACGGCAATTATGTATTTCTCAAAGAGGAGGCATTTGGTTTGCTGTAGAGTATTGTGGCTCCATATTCACAGATGCTTAGTCAATCAGAAAGATTATTATAGAAAATTCTAGTTACTTACAAAATTGACACATAGCATATCACAATCAATGCATTATGATGTATCTCTTACTCATTTTCTGACCTCTTAGATAGTTGTGCTGTTGTGCCACTGCAAACTTTTTTTTAAGAGTGGGAAAAGATCCTGATGCCCATAGTTGTTGTAAAAGCTTTGATTCACATAAGATACCCAGATTGTTTCCAAAAGACAGGTCCCAGGCAGAAATCAGACAAATAATAGAAGTTGCCGTCCTTTTTTCATCAGTTCTACCCTATGAAATCTTGGTATGCCCCCCTTCAAAAGGGGGAAATTCTGTCTACAAAGATTTAAACTCATGCAACCTTAGATACAGAGAATAGGATAGAATTGAATTTTAATATTTGGGCAACTAGAATTTGAAAGCAGTTAAACTCAGGTAGGCCCCACAGGCTAGAATCAAGTGCGCCAAAGGTTTGGTGTTCTGATTTAAGAAGTATTTAGGTGTATCCCAGCTACAGTTTTCCAAAAAAGAACTGGCTTCCTTATCCAAACTTTCCAGGAAAGTTAGCATCATTCACTCCTTAGGCACAAGAAACTCATAACAGGTTTTTTGCCCAGGGTTACGAGTTTGACTCCTGAATCTGGAGGATTTTTTTTTTCTTTTCAGGATTTTCTGTGATTTGGTGCAGCTGGGCTTTTTTTTCCCCTCATTTTGCTACTTCTACTGAATTAATCACTTGATGGGGAGCAGCTGGAACTGAATAAGATACAGGGAATTCAAACTGAACTTGAGCATATTCATTATCACTGCAGGGCAGTGTGAGAAGCTTCCCTGATGCAGACCAGATTTCTCACACCAAAACAATCAATCTGCCTTCCTTGCCAGCCTCCTCAGAAGACCCTGAGAAGACAAGAGTCAGCCCTGCTCTCTGCTGACTCCCATCCCCATTACACAGGTGATGGCTGATGAGACAGCCATCCTACAAGCCGCAGTTCAGATGATGGGTGCAGATTTGGCTGTGTGACAAGACTGGTTGTCAAGGCATGTCATAGGAGCCCTCTGAGTGCACCAGTAGATGTGTGCCTGTCACAGGATCAACCACCATAGTCTCCATCATGTGATCATTGTGGAATGCCCTGATATATTTAGTGTAACTGTGGCATAACTTCACCTAAGTAGAGCGGATGGGGAGATCTGGCCCCAACTTCTTGCACCAAAGCCCATGGGACTTACTTGTGCCAAAAATAATTCACCCCATTGTAGAGTAGAAGATCTGCAGAAAATGTGTTGTTGCGTTTGTTGTGAGGTTTGAAGGAAGTGGCTTAGAGGAAGGAAATTCATGTCTGTTCCTCTCAGCTCAGCCAGAGAGATTGCATGTAGTTCAGTTCTTGCCTACAGAGCTTGTCTCAGGTCAGTGCCTACACAAATTAAATTCCCAAATTTGACAGATGGGATGTGTTTGGTGTGCATGTTCTCAGTTGCGTGCTGTGTCCCTGCATGAAGTAGCTGGAAAAGGAGAGGCGTTGGAAAGGACAGCAGGGGATGGGTGTTGTTTTGGGAGAAGGTTTCAGGTCTGGCAGGAGGACAGTCAGTGCAGCCTGGGAGGCTGCATCTCAGTGTGACAGAGACCACCCTGAGGAGCACAAGCAGGACCCAGAGACGACCAAGTGAACTTCCTTGGGATCAGAGGAGACTGGAAGAATTTGGTGTGATCCAGAAAGCCACACAGCTCTCCAAAGTGATTCCTATGAGCAAGGATCTCTCTCCAAGGTCACAATGAGGAGAGGAAAGATTTGTTTGGAAAACTGTTTCATTTTCATCCTGTCAGATGTGCTCACTTGGAATTTTTTGCAACTTAAATGCTGGGTTATTTCTGTTTGTTCATATAACTTATCCCTTCTTCAGTTTGAAAGCCTTTTGTCTTCTTACATTATCTTCCTATAGACTGAGATTTAGGCAGATCCAGATCACACAATTGCTGCCTTTCTATAAATCAGTAATTTCTGGGCATTTAGTATTTCTATAGTTCCTGTCTGTAAAGGACACTATCAGCTGATCTTTGGTGTGGTTTCTGTTGCTTTTGATGTGATAATAGAGCTGACAATAACTTCCTGCAGGTGAAACCTCTGCTTTGCAGCTTTTGCTATTTGAGTGCTGCCTTCTGCACCAACACTGTCTGGTTCAATGATTTTGACAGAAGTATCTATATTTTTCTTTTCTGGCCTCTGTATTTTTCTTAGCTACTTTTCTGCATATGTGCTTAGGTCTGTAAAGCTTTTGATGACTCAGCTTGTTTGAAATGTGCAGTTCTTTGTGGTGCAAGTAGGAAGAGACCTAAGTAAAACAGTTGACTGTGACAGATTGTAGGCAAGCAGGGCTCTTCCTGTGCTTCATAAAATCTGCTAGGGTGCGTGGATTGTGAGAGGAAATGGTGTCTGGAGTCTTCTCACCATATATGGGTCTGGAGAAGTGTTTATATTGTCATGTAGGGCTAAGATGGATTTATTCCCAGTTCATTTCAGTTCTTGCAGCTCAGCTCTGTTTTTATTCACACTTACTCATAGCTTTCACACACTTGCACAATCACACACAAATTTGACAATCTGCATGAAAAATTAATAATAGATTTGAAGATCATGATGTTATTTAATGCTTTAGGGAACGTGGTACAGTGAACTTGTTATGCAGGAAGTGCATCTTATCAAGCAGGTGCCCTTGCCATGTTCAGCAAACGATACTTCTACGTTGTCCCTGGCAGGTGGTCTCAGAGTTACAAGTGTTCAGTGCATCTGGCCCTAGTGCTTGGGGACTACATCAGCATAAAGGCTGCCATTTCTAATTACTGCCACATCAGAAAGTGCAGTGGGAGGATCTTTCTAGTCCTGAATTCTTCCGAGCCATGTGTTAGTCCTGAGCTGTAGCAGTGTGTAATTAGCTGGTGTGCATTTGTTGTTCTCTGCAAGGGTCCTTTCATAGGGCCTTCCAAAAAAGTCTCTGCCCCATCTTTAAGTATTCTTAGACTCTTCTCATCTAAAGAAAATATGTCAGGAAGAAGGAATTAGAGCTATAAAACACCCAGATAAGGAGATGAAAAGATAGGAAGTAAATCACGAGACAGGTAGGATAATATGAAAAGAGAGTGCTTTGCAGTCATTACCAGTCTTAATGTTGAAAGTCCTTAAGCCAAAGGTATAAAAGGCACTTCCAAACATTTGACCATAATCTCCAGTGTAAGAAGGGCCTAGAAGACATGGTGAGGTTTTGAGAACCACTGTCCTTATCCATCATGGCCAGCATACTCATTGCTTGTCAATATATGAATATGAAAGAATGTTTGTTAAAGAATGAATGAGTTAAAACCATGTGAGGACAGTGACTGAGTGAAATTAATTTTGACTGAACTAAAATTCCCTTTTTTTCCTTTATGGTCTCTCACCAAGTTTAGTCACAATACTTGTGTAACACCGGTGCCATCAGTTAAATTCAGAAATACATAACCAATTTTACATCGTGTTAGTGATAACATTTAGAAGGGGTAGGAGAAGAGGCTTATTATATTTTGATATTGAATATGTGTAATTCAGAACTTAAGAGTGAAGAAACAGCAGGACAGCATTATTGTTCCTTTCCTTGACATGCGAGTAGGTAGGTAAGGAGGCCCTGTCACTACTAATTCAATATTAAAAAAGTATATTCTGTTGAGAATTGTCTGCTTTTATTAACAGCAAGTAGAATTGCCAAGTTCATATTTCAGGGGAAGCAATGTTGCTGCTGGCACTGAATGTATTCGTCAACATTTCCAAAAGTGCATTGTTACATACATTGTTTATGTAGCATTTATTCCTGTTGTTTGCTGTGTTTCTCTACGTGATCATAGTGATAGACTGCACTGTTGAATTCACAGTTCTCAGTTTGCTTTTGGGCCAAATGCTGATGTAAAGTGCATCATTCAGCCAGAGCCATAACACACTGCTTAGCAGTTGCTGAGGGTCTAAGTTTTGGTTATTTGCAGGAAGAAAAGGACACATTCCTGCATTCACACACTGAAGCAACAAATGAGAAATGGGATAATGAACTGGGAAACACAAGGGTTTTATGTCTAAACCACTGTCTGGATGCATTTCCCTTGGGGGAATGTACTCTGGGGAAATGCTGATGCTGGTGCATTTCCCCTGAGCACGGTGGGAAGGACACTGCTGTGCTGCTCAGCACTGCCTTTGTGAAGTGCCATGTGCTCTTTACAATGTCACGGACCCCTCTGTGCCAATGGGAAGTTCGCCTACTATGAGCCATTAATACTGAGGTCACCATCTGCTTCTTTCTGCTTCTGGGTGAGACAAGGACTGTCTTTTTTTTTTTTCCCCACATGGTCTGCAGCCAATGTTTGGGTTTAATATCTTTAGTAAAGGAAGAGAAAGAGGTGCATCAAATGAATAATTATCCTAGAGGCTTTTTGTGCATTAGTTACTCAGGAAAAGCTGTCAGACTGCAGTCCTGAGACCAACGGTGGGAGTTTATAGTATTTGAAAAGGTGGCAGCCCAGACTCTTCTTCTGTATTACAACTCTGTGAATGTGCTGATGTGGTTTTACACATGAAAATATTGCTCTCAAAATTTTAGTCCTGGCACTCATGTACTATCTTCTACATCACAAGACATAATGCTGCTTTCTGATATAAAGATATTTTTTTCTATATGATCATTTGCACTCTTCTTGCAGAGTTTAAAACACAAACATTTTCATTTTCTAATGTTGCATCTTATTTGTGCTGGAGAGCTAATTACAAAGATACAGAGCAGTAGAAAATCTCAGTCAAAATGTCAGTGACGGTCATCAGCTTTGAGAAACACGAAGTCTCCATTAAAGTATCGTTAACCTTTGGTTGAATCCAGGACCGAAAGCTCTCAAAATGAATATTAAGAGGGAGTTTGCAAAATGAAATGCTGGAAAGATTAGTAAAGAACCAACCCAGTGCATTGACCAAGCTAATTTTCAGGGCATTTAGTAGAGCAGCATTGTAAGGGAATAATGGGCACTTTTATTGGTAAACTGAACACTTTCAGTATAGCTAATGAGACACAGTAAATATGCAGGTTCCTCATACAGTTTTTCTTACCACTTCTCAGATTAAATTAGCAGCATAACATCTTTCTTCTATATTGTAATACAATATTTAATTTAAGTTTGAGCGCTGCTTTGAGATACATTTTGCATGAAAGATCTTTCACAGAATAACATTGCTGTATTTTTACACTGTCAGATACAAGAAGCAAATGGAGACACAGGAGATATACCACAGAGGTTGTTTGAGGTGAGAGCTGAATAAGGTAGATAGCAGATCCAGTATCCAGTCACTTGAATGAAAAGAACATTGAATGCCTGGGACAAAACTGCGGAAGTGTGTTTTTGCTTGAGTGCTGTGGGTTGCGCCCCCAGTGTTAACCTAATCTTTCCTACTGCAGTTTCTGCTTGTTTAAAGAATGGTCTTGTTGAAGTCTTAATGCGTCCCCTACTCCTTTTCAGATGAATGTTTATTGACTCATTACAAGAATTTTACAAGTAAAAGCAATGTTGGGGATTATTTGGGTTTTTTTCATCATGTTCTAAAACTGCCTAAGTGATCAACAAAGAAATTTTGATATTTCACTTGACATTTAGATTTTGGATAGTGTCATGAAACAGCCAAATATTTCCTCTAATGACTTGTCTGTGAATCCCATATAAATAAAGCCATACTTCAATGTAGTATGTTTGCTTATTTGTTTAGACAGATAAAACTGAGGAGTTTAAACAACATACCAAGAATCCCCCAAATCTGGCTACTTTTATAATCTCCAGATGTCACTTTCATAAATGTAATACCTGTTCATTGCAGGCTGAGGTCAAGAGAAGGGTTTTTCAGTGGTATCAGACAAAGCTGCAGTATGCCTTTTGTGACAACAGAAATTCAGTGTGAGATGAATGCAGCACAGAATACTAAAGCTCAGTATGCCCCAGTTTTGTGGCTGACTGGAAAGCAGGGCTGTTCCAAACTGAAGGTAGAGCAGTGGGGGGTTCTCCTTGTACAAAAGTCGGGTTCTTGTTTGTCTGCCAAGTGCCAGCTATCCCCAGGAAGTGGAGCACTGTTAGAGACCGTTACAAATCACCAATGCTTGAAACACCTCTACAGTGTACTACATTCCTTTCAAATATAGGAACAAACATGCAGATTTTGGAAAAATTAAGCCTCTGTTGCATATTCTTACTTGATGTCTTTGAGAAGTCAAGTGATAGCTTTTCACTCATTGCCATTTCCTATGCTAATTCTGGTAGAAGTAGTAGTAATATTGGGACTTAAGTTTTTATATTTTCTAGAATCACAGAATGGTGATGCCAGATGGGGGTTGATCAGATGATGTCATCTGATCAACCCCCATCTCAAGCACATTTGCTTAGAGGCAGTTGCTCAGGGGCAATTCCAGGAGTATTCTGAATGTGTCTGAGCATGGTGACTCCACAGCCTCTGAGTAACCTGTGCCAGTGCACAGTCAGTCTCACAGGAAAATATCTTTTTCACATGTTCAGGCAGAATTTCTTGCGCCTGTTTGTGCCCATTGCCCCCTATGCTGTCAATGTGCTTGAAGATATCAAGTTGTTTTGCCGCAGTATTGACCACTGGGGCATACTACTGGTTACTGGTTTCAAACTCCGCTTGGTGCCACTGATCACCACCCTCTGGGTCCTGCCACCCAGCCTGCTTTCAATCCATGTCCATTCTGCTTCATCTCAATTTTCTTCAGATTTTCTTCATACTGAGGATAGTTTGTTACTCAAATCTAAGTGGAGCTGAAACAACCATATATCAATAGAAACAGTTTGGTCTTAATATATTTTAACTTTAGATTGTAGTGGTTTGGTAATGCAAATGAATGTTCAGATCTGTCACTATAATTTTCTCCAAAATCCTGGCAGAGTTTTCTTTTAGATAACTGCTGGTAGGAGATAAAATACTGTTGCTTCATATTTGATTTTTTTCCTTCACCTGGCTGTTTCACTACAGCATAGTGTTAAATTTAATTACCTTTTCTGTTTGCTGCAGGAATAGAGAAAGTACTTGTAGAGCACCAAGCTGATATTTGCATTACCACCTCTAGAGATGAGAAAGCTTCAGCTACTAATTTTGTTCATGGCTTCCTAGCAGTTCATGCTAGGTATGGACAGCTGGATACTTAGGCGTCCCCAAATTACTGAATTTTGGCCATTTAGCAGTTATCAGAAAACAGTTCTCCTCACTGATAATTTGCATTCAAAATAGTGTTCTCTTGCTAATTCCATGAGTGTTGGACTAACTCCTGTGTTTGTTGGTGGATTGTGTGTTCTTCATCTGAACTTTCAGGTTTTCGCATCAGCTATCTTGTAATGTGGAAGTGTGACTACGAACTTTGTCAAACAAAAACTGAAACCCCTACTGTCCTGTACTTATGCTTTTCAAATTAAGAGAGACTTCTGATGATGAAATTCTAGTCAGGTAATTTTCAGTCTGCTAAAATGAATTTTTTAAATTGGTATAAGTCATCTCTAAAATAGGAATGTTATTTGGTCTTTGGAGGAGATTAAAGAATAGTTGTGTAGTTTTATTCTGCTCCTAAACCCTTCATTTTCAGTGTGCCTTTTATCTGTGTCTTGATGTGACAGATATTGTCATATACTGAGAGTACTTGGCGCCTTTATTCCTGAGAAGTTGCTTTTATTTTATTTGTTTTCCTTACCTTCAGTATTTCTGGCCAGAGCACAGAAGAGCTTGCTTGGCATTGCAAGTCACAAAAATTCAAGATTCGTCAAAATATCAAAGTTTCTTTGTGCAGCATCAACCCTTTCAGTTCTTTGAATTTTGTCTACAGTTTATAATATATCTCAATCACTGGACTGTAGAGGGTGTGCTCTTAAGCGTTTTAATGTTGCACAGTCAATGGAAATACCACAATTAACATGATATTACTTATTTTTAAACTAACCTTTTGTCAACAAAATTCCCTTTGAGCTGCTCATTTAACTTGTTGGGTGTCATGCCTCTTGTCCCAGGGGAACCCATCCCTGGCTGATTGTGCTGTGTTGTGACATTGGCAGCTTTTTGCTGCAGGGAATCTTCGCATATTTTTCCCAGGTAAAGAGACAGCAATATGATGAAATTTTAGCTGTTTTGGGGAGCAGACACAGTAAGAAAGGCAATCACAAAAAAAGTACAGCTGTGGGGCTCGCAGGACTAACACATAGCGGTGAGGCTCCTGTATTCTATTCCTGGCTCTGTCATTGTCTGGTGCTATTGTGAACTAGTAAATTAACCTTGTTCTGTGACTGCAGCACCATTTATTAAGTAGGAATGATAATGCTTAGCACCACAACGGAGCAGTGTAATTCTTTGCTAATTAATATTTATTAAGTGCCAGATTCTCCATAACTCTGCACCTTTGCAATCATTTACATCTGTGCAAAATGAAGACAAAGTAGCTGAAAAGTGCTGTTGTATTTTATACCTACGCTTGCCAGTGTGAAGGGTTGTACCAAGATTGCAGCAATGGAGGATCTGTCTCAAATAATTTTTGAGATACTTTTGCCTGTAGGCACAGACCTACTTATTCAGGAGTGGAAGCATCCCTAGCACATATATCCACAATTCCTCTTCTTAGAACATGGCACAGAGCAAAGTTACTGTCATGTTACTTAAGGTACAAACTTGCAGGACACTACTTCCCAGCTTGCTGCTTATGTGCATATTCTTAGATCCTAAGGTAGTTCATCTGCCAGTGAAGAAGGATTAAAGTCTGCTATTTACTGTGACAGTGTAAAAATTAATACCCCAGCTGAGCCTTGCAATAACTCTTTTGTACCTCCAGGTTATTTTGATAAAGCTTAGTGATCACATATTTTTAATTTTGTTTCAATACTGTAGCAAGTATTTTAAATATGATCAGGAATACAGGAATTCAATGAGACAAAAGAATTTAAAACTTTTGAGTCTTGGTCCTTTGCCTGCTTTCTTTTTATATGGAAGAAGGCTTCAGATGTGAGCTTATTTTCCTTCTTTCCTTCAGTAATATTTTCCTTCTGGAGGTCTTTCAGTTGTCCCCAGCAGGTGAATAGAATCACTGCTCTGTCACGTTCTTGGTTAGGCTGCCCAGAAGACTGCAAGACAAAATGCCACCTTAATTAATTGATGAAAATGAACAAAGAAAACAGGTAAGAGAAAAACTATCAGGCTAGCACAGAAGATGGGGGTGGGGGGGGGTTGTAATTTGGCAAGATCTTTGCAGAATCTTTTTGGCAGGTTGATATAAATCAATGCCTGTTTGCCATGCCTGGCCCTGCTTTTCTCTCAGCTAAATATAAAGCTTCTTTTGAAATCTGACTTCATGACTGCGTATTCTAGGCTATGAGAAAATGAATAAGGAGTGCCAGTAGTTTTGGAATTAAGAAAAGGAAATGTTACTTACTAGATTTTGCATTTACTGTTCTCATAGGCTGAAAGCAGAAGGTTATTGCAGCTTTATTCCTGCTCAGTTCGGGTTTCATTTGATAAATTATGGAAATAACACATTTTTTTCATTTTCTGTCCACTTGTCCTCAACGCTTTGCTTTGCATACAGCAGTGGCCAGAATAATGTATATGTTAATCACAAAATTGCTTTAGTGCACATTCTTATTGCCTCTTTGATTATGGGCCTGTCACCAAGAGCTGAGCTGCTCAGAATACTCTCTGATTAATCACGTTCTCATCAAACACTTCACTTGCAGAGTATCAGATAATGATCCTCCTCACAGAGAGTTAAAGGTTTTCCAATAAATAGAAACTGTGGCTGTTGAGAACTCCAGACAGTGTGCTATCCAATAATTAAAGTGATGGGAAACTATTCTGTCTGTGCTTGTCTCTAGAAGATCAGCACATTAAAATATTCACTCTTATGATTCCAAGCAAAAGAACTAGGGTAAGAGAAACACCAGATGAGGTGATATGAAGTAAGCATGAGCATGATCAGCAAGAATGAATCTATATTAAATGAATGCCCTACCTTGCAGGCTCCATGACAATCCTCCATCTGCTGTTGTTGCACAAACAGAAATGTGTTTTCTTGTGGCATCTGTTTGTGTTTGTGTTTGCTCATAGAGAGTATCATGTAGCTGAAATAGTCCAACTCATCCTGTCATAAACTTTATCCTGTTCATTCTGTCTGCTTTAGCCACTGTAATGTGTGCTCTAGTTCTTTGTCCAGTCTGTAGCTCAAGAAATAGGATTTTCCCTGGAGAGTCCTCTACAGTCTGACACTGTGGGTAATAGGGATTTTATATTCCAGATTGAAATGGATCAGTTAGAAAATAGCTCTTGATATTCTTTAGTGCAGAAAGTAAAACAGGTTCCAGAAGGCAAAACTGAATGAATTAGAGAGGCAAGAGGGGAAATCTGCTTTCATGCCTTGTCTGCTACAAAAATATTTTGAATATTCAAATATTTTTATTGTATATCCTCCTTGATTTTTACACTCTGCAAGGCTGCAAGATGAAGGGGTATGAAAAATCTGGGGCTGCCCATTTCTGTGATGTGATGATGGATACAGGACATATTTTTATGTATACTATGTACTTATAATAAGTACATTATAAATACATATTATATTTTGGAAAGACATCAAATCACCAATTAAAATAGGGACCACTTACAGATAAGTCAGTAATCACTCAGGATAAATGATGTCAGTAGTTTGTTAAGGTTTTTTAGGTCTTGAGCAGAGTGAGATATACCTCATCAAAACATAGGGTTTATCAGGGAGCTGAGTTACCAAGAAAGTGGTTTACCAAGCTACCACATACTGCTGGATTTCAGTACTATTTATGAGTTTGCTCTTAGCCCCTGGAAATCATAAAGCAAATTTGATTTGGTTTAGTCAGCACTGAAGGAATCTTAAACTGGATCAGATTCCCTCATATGGAGGGAATATTAGGGAATACAGATAATAAGGGTAAATACAGAGTGTATTTTGGATGAGCCATGGTAAGCTGTCAGACTCCAGTAAGGTGACTGTTTGCCTTATTCCTTTTTCTGCTCCAAGCTGCAGACCACACAGGTGTAGCTGCATTTCTCTTCACAGAGCAAAGCAAGGCACAGCTGCCCAAGGATATTTCTGGGATTCACATTTTCTGAACCTCAGAGAAAGAAAAAACAATTCTTATTCAATTGCTTCTCCTCTTGTTGTTCACAAGTGGAATGCATTGTGGAAGATTGTTTACCTGAAGGGAATTGGTGCTTGGATTCTGGCGTGAGTGTTTTGATTCATTGACCAATAGAATCCATGTGTGTGTGTCAGAACTGTAGGCTGGCAGTCACAAGGTGCTGTTCAGTTGAGTGCAGTTGAGTGCTAGGCAGATTCAGTGTAATATAGTGTAATATAATATAGAATTATATAGTATAATAAATTAATTAATTAGCCTTCTGATATCCATGGAGTCAGACGCATCATTTCTCCCCGCCACGGAGGTCGCCTTTCTTTCTGATAGACAGGGAAGAGAGAAGTGGTTTAACACAATAGCTGATGTAAAGATCCTGAGTGTCAGGAGACCTTCATTTAATCTCTGCTTTTCCACTGACTTGAAACATGGTGCTGAAAAAATCATTACAGACCCCACACCTCCAAATTCTGGTACTGCATAATAATTGTCATCTGCTCTCGTAAGACATTTTCTATCCTCTGATTAAAGGTTGAATTTAAAGGTGTATCCTTCCATAAAGATGAATTAAGTCAAGTTTTGTTATGTATTAGATTTTTATGAATGGGTCCCTTAACAGAGGAAAATTCTCTGTGTTATCAAATAACTGACTAAATGTAAAATCCTTTTTAATTGTGGCTTAAGGGCAGCTAACACCAGACACCCCTTTAATCAAACGAGTGAAAACTATTAATGAGGGTGAAACTGAGCCCTATATGTCCAGGTAGTGTGAGACTTACACACTGAGTTAATTCTGTTGAAATTTAACTTTTTGCAGCACAGTGACTTCCTGAAAGGATGGTGAATCATTCCCTGCATGTTTCCTTGGCCAGAGCTAAGAGTCACAGGGTTGGTAACCTGCTCTGCTCCAGGCATGGTGTTAGCACTCCAGTCAGAGCTGATATTCCTTCACGTTAATCTGAGAAACAGCACAAATGCTTCTCTCTAATCCTTTCTGGGGGAAGTAGAAATCATGTCTGTGATTTGTTTCTGTTCTCACAGGGCGTGCACAGGGAAATCTGGCCTGTTTCTTTAAATGTACATCCTCCAATATATTTTCCTGGGGGAAAGAAGGCTGCACACCTGTGCCTGGCAGTCTGAGCAGAAAATGGTTGTTCTGTGATAAGTAGGTTTCCTGTTCTTTGGGTGGTAATTGCACTGTCCTATGATGATTGCTAAAACCCCTGTGATTTCTGCAGTGGTGAAATAAAGTGAGCTCTTCATGTGTGTGTGGGCTGTTGGTGCTGGATTCTCTCTGGTACAGTTAGCATGGTCCCTGAGCACCTCACAGGTAGGGACAGAGGCTTGGAATATGGCCCAGTGTAGAACTGGGAAAGAGAGGGGGTCAGATGCATGGGTGGGATAATGTCATCTGAAATGGAAAGAAGGGGCAACAAAATGAGAACCCAGGGTTAAAGGTTTAATTTAGAAATTATCATTGGAAGCAGCATTAATTGAAACAAGTAATACGTTTTCTCTTAAATGTTCCCAAATTTCAATCCAATTGTTGTAATTTGGAATTTAGCATTTTAATTATACTAACACATTTTAATCCATTTTGTGACAATTCACTAAAGTTTTTATATGTACAGTTGCAATTAAGGTTAATCTGAACCTCAGCAAAATCATCACTTAGCAAGTTTCTGCAGTTTGCCCATATTTGTTGTTGTGAGGAAGATATTGTTTCAGCTGCTACATTTGAGATAGGAATGGACCGAGCAAGTTTCCCAAACTTTAGGAAGTAAAGATAATTAAGAATTGGAAATAGAATGAGATTAGTTCCTACAAGCCTCATTAGTTCCTACCAGCCTTGTTCAGCTCCTTACTGAGTCTCTCAGTATTCTACAATGAGCTGCTTCAGGGAGTTAAACTCATTAGGAAAAAATCAAAGAGTTCAGATTTCCTCTTCAGAATATAACTATTTTACAAACAGAGGATTGAGTGATCAGTGCTTGCAAGTGGGAGAGAACATGAGTGAGGGTGGAGGACACCCAGTTCGTCTTAGCCGTGACACTAAATTTGGGTTCCTCAGTCAAATCACAAAGCCACCGGTAGCCAAATGAAGTTACTGAAATTTTATTCATTCAAGGCAAAGTAAGAGGTATTTCAAGCCAAATGCACACTAGTGCATGAAATAATTTTGAAGTGTTGTTCCCTTTGATGAGTTTTCTAGATAAGAAATACACTTATGCCAAAATATTGTCATCAAGTCTTTGTTTCCATTTACCTTTGAATCGAGTCATTATGTCATGAGGTTTTCTGTTCATGGTTCACCTTTCCCACTGATTTTTTTTCATACATTATAAAAACAGGTATTATTAGAAACATTCTAGTAAAACAAAACATTTAGTAAAAAAGCTGCTTCAGGATAAAATGAGGTTTGAAGGGACACAGTGTTGCAGTGGCATGACAGTATATATGTTTGATAGAGAGAACAGGTAATTTCAAATTATTTAAACCAATGGAAGTGGTTTGCTGATTTATTTATAACATGTATTTAAAGGACAATTTATGTGAAATACATAATGTGAATAATTTGAACTACACATTCAGAAGCTGTATCAATAGTACAACACGCTATCAGGCACTTTTAATGAGCATCTGCAAGCGCCTACATACTCTTCTTTAGCTACTCCTGAATGTTCTGAGGCTGCCTGCATATCCCCCAAAGTGTCTGGGGGCACAGGGGCTGCTGTTGCCAATGGGTATTTCAGGTTTCTCAGGTTCTGAGATCTCAGCAAAGCCCCAGGGGTGGGAGGTGGTTGTACCTCCACAGCTCTGGGGGTGACAGCCCAGTGCCCCTCTTTGGGCTGAGTGGCTTCCCCTACACACCCATCCCTCCTGTTGTGTGGCTCTGCCTCTGTGTGCACCCTGCCCCTTGCAGCAGTCCCTGATGCCCGTGCTGCTGAGAAAACACCTCTGAGTTCATGCGCATAGAATGGGAATTTCATACTTACAATTCATACAAAAATCATTAGAGGAAAAATGACCAATCAGAAGGGACAATCTGACAGGTAGAATATTTCCATATCACAACAAAAAGGCAAACCATCATCCAAAGTTCTAGAAATATTAAATATATTTTTTATATTTTAAAAAATTTAATGCTCTCATATTTTAATTAATTTTATACTTACATATTGGTAATTTGTTCTTGAAAGCAGTGTTATTTTTCCTATGTGGTTATGAAAATGATATCCTCATTGATAATAACAGTTGAATAAACCTGATGATTCATAATTGTTATTCTAACTCATGAAAGGAAAACAAAATGGTGATTGCTGTACCTTAATTTTAAACCAAAAAGTCTAGGGAGCTCTACAGATTAGTACTTCATTCTAGCAGAAAGTTTTGAGATATTCTATTTGGGACTCAAAAGGTGCTTAAAATCTTGCAGTTTCCTTTAAAGAAGAATTTTAATAGCAGTAAATATTCTTTGCTATCACATTATGCATTTCTCCAGATGCATAAATGCAGCATAAAAATCAGTAAATATTCTATATAAAATGAACTTTCTTGTGTGTATTCCTTTAGCATCTGCTTCAAGATTTTAATTTGCACCTGACCATGAAGTTCTGGTTTTGCTGGGGTACCTGGTTTTCCTGGATGGTAGATTGTTCACATTTCCTCTTGTAAAAATGCTTCAGAAGAGCAATAGTCCTGAAAGTGGTACTGGGTACTTCAAGCCTAATGTTCCATCTCAGGGGAGATGAAGAAATCATGCAATGCTGTATTGATAGCAAGGTTGGAAAATAATTATTACCTTTAACTCTGTTGCATCTTGCATGTAAATTTGTTAATGCATCTAAGAGCATTTAAGTCAATATGGCTTGTGTAGGAATCCCAGATGAAAAGAAACTTAAAGTCCTAAATCCTTTTCATATTCACTCTATTCACTGTTGACTTTCTCCTCTTCATATATATATATACATATATATATATACATATAATTTCACTTTTGATTTATTAGTCATTTAAATAAATTAGTGACTACATTTTTTTCATTTAATTATTCATTGATGTAATGTATGGCATTCCCATGTTAGGGAACACATGGTCAGTAATTTCACTGCAAGAAGAGCAGGGGCAGTCTAAACTTCTGAACTGGGAAGGTGGCAGAAGGATTGTAGTCCTTGCTGCTTTTGCAGCACTGGGAGGATGGAGGCGAATGGCTACACTGTGTTGAGTTTTTTACTGGAGCATCCCAGTGTCTGTTTCTCTGCGAAGCAGAGAATTTCTCCTTCTTTCTGTGAAGCAGAGAATTTCTGCATTGAATGGTTTCCAGATTGCACAGAAGCAGAGATAACAAAATTTTAGTCAGGATGACCTGGTAGGAAAAGCACGGGGTGGGGAAATCATAATGTGTGAGTGCTGTTCCTTGCTCTGCTACAGACACCTTAAATAACCTTCAACCAGCCCATGAGTATTCTTTAGCATTTCTCCTTGCATGATACCTAATCCTGAAAGAAAATATGAGCTTTATTATATTTGTCTTTGCCAACACTAAGTTCTTTCTGAAAAGGAGTTATTACAACAATGCAAAGTATTAATTCTTTGACATTTTTAAAAACTAATGACAAAGGTAATGCTTCTTTTTTGTGGTAGCATTATGTGTGCAAAATTAGATTGGCAGCAATGGCTGAACAGTACCAAACTCATCAGATCTGAGTCAGCAACTTAAAATAAGATTTAATTTCCTATTTCCAGTACTCTGGATTCACTTTTATGGGGAGAAATTGATTGAGTATTTATTGAACAATACTGCAAGGAAAAACCTTTTATTTTTTCAGCAATGAACCTTTTCTACTCTGGATATGTAACCAACTTTGCATTTTATTTTCAGTAGAAGCATCAACTAAGCTTGAATAATCCATACTTCTCTAGGCTGCATCTGATTAAAAATGATCAATTTACTGGACCACTTTTCAATCTACTGTTTAATCAGTAATTGGTTTCAAGTTAAAAAAATACTTCTGTTTAAAAAAACACATTAGTCTTCTAGTGTCTGATGGGAGATGAATACTGAGGAATACTGATGATGCACATGCACAGAAACCTAATTCTCTAATTCCTGTTTTTCTGCAGCCATCTCTTTTTCATAGAAAACATCCTTCAGAGTCATTCATGAAGAAACAAATCCATATGTTGTAAAGCTGTTAGGAGGCAAGCAAAGACAGCCTGATACACTTAGCACCCTAATTGTCGTGTCTTCCCAGGTTTCTCTGGACAGACAGGCCTTTACTAAAAAAAAAAAAAATAGAAAAAGTTCCCCTTTTACTGTCTCACATTTGCTGTATTCATAGACTTCCAAGGAAACTGGCCAGGTCACAGCACTCACAGTGATGGATCTGAGTAGCTCTGGCTCTTAAAGCATTAGTGGTCTGTGATGAGCAGCACAGGACAGCTATGAAGGATGGATGGCTGATGATTTTGGTGAAGCTCTGTAAGCGTTTTCTGCTTATCTCTTTTTAGTGGATCTAATTACCCATTTTTATCACTGATGTAGACATGTTGATGGTCTGCATTTTCTGTAAGAGTAAATGTGTAATATCATAAATTATTCATTACACCTGTGTGTTTCAATCAGAAGAGGAGACAATAAACAGTAAGAAAAACAGTAATAAGGGCAATGAAAACTGTGTTAGAGTCCATTCTTCTTGAAGTACTGGAAGACATAAGAAATTGCTCCAAGCTGCCCACATACATATTCTGCTTATTTTTATTAGGTAAAAAACCCTTCCCATTAAGCAGTGCATGTCATTGATCCCTTGTGGAGCAACGTGAGGACTGAGCAGAGTTGACACTTTATGAATGGGACAGAGTTACACAAATGTTCCATGTCATGACTCATGGTTTTTTTTCACTTCTAAATCTTGCTGAATAAACTCATTCCTGCAGCCAAAATATTATCTTTATTTAGTTTTGGCAGGAGTGATTTATATCAATTAGGGGCTTACTTAAATGCAAAATATGTTTTAAAAATATATATAAGTAACATTGATTCATCAGGGTTTTTTTATGCTTTAATACCAGGCTAAAAACTCTTGGCTATGTTCAAGTAAGCATCTTAATTCAGGGATCATGTTCTGTCTCTGATCCTATGACTGTCATTGCTAATGCTTATATTAACATACTCATATATCATGAGGTTACAGTCAGATCATAAAATAATCACTGGCTTTCCTTGTTAACTTTCATAATACAAGGTTATTAACTCCAGAATTCAAACACTGCAGAATTGGAAAAAGAAGTGAGTTTTGATATCTAAAGCTTTAGTAGAACAATTATACACAAGACTTAATGAAGAAATTAAGAGAAAAAGGACACTTTGTAGTCAAGGATAGATCCATCCTTTTTCTGATCTTGAAACCCTGTAGTATCTTACTGCTTTATCAGATAAATTTAGTCTTAGTGCCATGCCTTGCTTCCCCAGAGTCTTATCAGTAGAATGTGTATAAAAGGATTTGGGAACAGAAGTCAGCTAAGTTTATAGTATGACAGGACAATTTGGACTGGAAAGAAGCACAGGAGATCTCCAGTGCCACCTCCTTCTCCAGTCAGGGTCAGCTGTGGGTTGGACTGGGACACTTAGCTGAGCCTTGCAAACCTCAGAGGATGGAGGCAGCACAGCCTCTCTGGGCAGCCTCTTGTGCTGTTTGACTGCTCTCATGGAGAAAGGTTTTTCCTTGTATCTGTTCTGAACTTCTGTTGTTCCAGCTTATGCCCATCCCAGCATGCAGCACTGTGAAGAGGCAGGCTCTTTCCCATAACCTCCTAGAGGTGCTGCTATAGGGGTCTCCTGAAATCCCTGCTTCTCCAGCTGGACAGGCACAGCTTCCTCAGCTTCTCCTCCCAGGACAAGCAGCCCCCAGCCATCCTGATGACCCTCTGCTGAACTTGCTCATCATCTTTGCTGGCAGACCAAACCTGGACACAGCCCTGTAGCTGTGGTCCAACATGTGCATAGCAGAGGCAGTTCATCACTTCCCTTGATCTGCGCTGCTGCTGCTGCTGCTGACACAGCCCAGGAAATTGTTGGCTTTCCTTGCTGGCAGCACACGCTGTCCAACAGAGTGTCCACCAAGGCTCCCAGACCTTGGCAGCACAGCTGCTCTCCTGCTTGCCAGGAAGAACTCTGCAAAGTACAGATCATGAAATGAAGACATGGAATATTTTATTCTGATTCCCAAGAAAGATATTTTGACATATTTTTGTTCTTTATGTTTTCTTTGAACAATTAAAGCTCAATTACATTGATCCAATTTTGCAGAGAACTAGAGTTATGACAGAACTCTACATCATCCTGTCTGCATATCTTAAATCAGTTGTAACTACTAATCTATCCTTTTCCCAGGAAGATCCTAGCAAAAGTTTTAAACAATATTATTCCATTTATTGAATTCAGCTTGATTGGAATGTGTTATGATTCTCATATTTTACTGATATTTTATAGGAGTGGAAAATATAATATGTAAATTGACTGTGCAGGAAGAAAAATGGTCAGAAGAGGAAAAGTGAAGCAAAAATAGTATCTGCCAGACAACCAGCAGTTATTCTTTTGCAATTGACTTGTAAAACAGAAACAGGATTTGTGTGTTTCAATCATACCAGTAAACAAATAAATGAAGCCCTTATGCAGCATTTTGTGCAGGATACTGTGGACTTTATAGCTTGTTTTTTTGCCATTTGTTATGAGAAAGGGCAACAGATTGGAAGAAGGCAGCATTAAACCATAAATTAATGAACTGTAATGTCTTTAAATCCCATTGTGAGCTAATGTTAGATTGTCATTGGTTAAATGCTTTCAAGGACTGATATTAATAACACTCTAAGGGAGAGATGTCAGCTCCCTAATGGAATGGGGCCATTCAAGCAATATATTTGAAGACTGGTCAGCAAGCTAGCAAGAGCAAAGTGTATGCATGGAGACAAGGGAAAAGGAAGATCAGAGGATCATCACTTAATCCTTCCATCTTAGATTGTCAGAGATGAGAGAATAAATCAGTTTTTCACAAGAACACTTTGTCCTGCTGGGCTTGTGTGATGCTGCAGTTCCAGGAACAAAAGCGACAGGGGAAGATATTTATTACAATACTGCTCTGAAAATGAAATGAAAGCTAGTAAAAAATCCTGCTCCCTAATTACAAAATAGAAAGTTGTTAAAAATATCTCTGCGTTTTCTATCGTCACAGTAACATTCATCCCACAGGGGTTTAGAGATTTTCTTCACTTTCCATGCATAAGTATGGGCATACATTTCTGCCATGTTTCACTGCAGCTGCTTAAAAAATGGACATTGGAAATGAAAGAGAAACAAGTCTTTAAATGAAAACGCAGAGGTATTGTAGTAGGACAGGATGGAATTTAGCCAGTTCCTGAAATAATAACTGAATTGATTTTTTTTCTTTTGAGAAGATATAAGACTATACTTGAAGGCACATACTACTAGGTTTGTCAGAGTATTTTTCTTCTTTTTTTTTTTTTTTTGTGGAGCTGAAAGTCCCTGTTGGTCAAAACCATATGCTCAATAGAGATTGGGTCTCCCATGCTATCTTTCTACTGTTACAATGTTCTATAGGTCCAGACGCCATCCTCTGTGAGGTGTGTTAGCTGTGACAGAAAATGAGACTGGTGCGGGGTCAGACGGTTTGGTACAAGCAGTGCACTGACCAAGATACACAGTGGGAAAGCCAAGAGGGTGCTGGAGGCTTAAGGATTGCTGGAAAGGCATGAAGATGGCTACTATTAATCCCAATAGGAGGTATGAAGTGGGAGGAGAAAAATTCTGAGGTGGGAGACGAGTTGATATTTTTATTGAGAACTTTTCCCTAGATTAGTTATAAATCTGGACATTAGGATTGCTCATGTATTTACAGGGATTGGTGGCATCTGTACCCAGGCAGCATCTTTCCCTTTTCTATTACAAAAAGGGTGTTCCTCTGGGAGACAAGAATGGAGAAAATGCTTCTATTTTAAAATAAGAGCTGTGGAGATTACAGGGTGGGTGATCCAGGGATAACCAAAGACATGCAAGGATGTAATTGCTGTCTTTTAAGAGCACTATATTTAAAAAAAAAAGAAAAAAACCAAACCAAACCAATATTTTTCATAATGCAGGGGTTTCATCTTAACCTAGGAACATACAGCAGTTCAAACATCATTAAAAGGTTGCATCTTTTAGTTTTTGGAAAACAAGATCAGCAGATCATGATGTGTTGGTGGGCGGGTA
Organism: Camarhynchus parvulus; assembly: GCF_901933205.1. NCBI lineage: Eukaryota > Metazoa > Chordata > Aves > Passeriformes > Thraupidae > Camarhynchus > Camarhynchus parvulus. The sequence goes on along the minus strand of NC_044575.1, from coordinate 22,198,436 downwards.
GAGAGATTTAGAGTCTGCATAACAAACTTGGGAGACACAGATACATCCTTTGGGACATTTTGTCTGTGTGCCAAGGAGCACTCCCTCCTGCAGCACACAGTGCGACTGATGGTTTTAGTTATGGCTTCAAGGTCACACCCTAATGCATGGGGTTGATTAAAAGATTATTCTGCCATCATTGTACCAACTGTACATTGGTATGGCACAGATTTCTTCTAAAATATAAAAAGAGAATAATCTCCTATATTTCCACATTGATCTATACTAAACCTAATAGTAAACTCACAATAGCCAAAAAGGTAATAACATAAATACCCTGAAGGGTCTTGTTCCCATTAAACATCGGAGAGATGGATTTGCCTTTCAAAGAATTTTATTGGTTAAATGAAATCACACAAAATAGTCCAGTCCTCACAAATTTTAGAAGATGGTACTGCGACCTATAAAAGGAATGTATTAATCTTTACCTTTATTGGTTTTTACATGAAAGACTGCCATTTCCTGTTAGAAAGAAGCATTTTTATTAGTTGTCTGAAAGCAGTGGAACAGTAAATTTTTACTTTTGATTTAACAAAAATAACATTGTATAAGTATACAATGGCAAAATATTTCTTGGGAAATACACATTTGGATAAAAAGGGGGTGGGAGCTATTAAGAACACAGATATATACACTGAGACTGGTGATAGGAGATCACATGGGAACCTAAGCGATTCTGACAGCTTTTCTGTTTTAATGGTATTCTTGTTTGAGAAGATCCTGGATAAGAACTTGTACTTCTTGCACCTGCCTATTCTGTGTGAAGCAAAGAGTTCAACAGTTCAGGTATTCCTGAATGCAGTTTGCTTAGATTTCCATCATGGAGAGAGAGCTGTGCTTGATCATGGTGACAGCTGAGGCTCTCAACAATGCTGTGCCAGGCATCAGTGCAGAAGGTGGCATGTGGCTGTTGTAGACAAAAGGAAAGGAAGACAGGGGAGATTAAAATAGTTTTTAGGCATTTTTGAGGATGTTTTGCAAGGCGCTGCAAAAAGTTTAAATATCAGTAGTGGTCCACATATTCATTTGGAAACTATCACTTCAGAGATCACAAGGGCTCATGAGTCAGGGATTGTCATCCACATCTTCTGCCCATGTGTGCAGTGAGGACTCCAGGCCCTTTTTAGAAAGACAGAGAGCAGAAATTGTGTATATGTCTGACTGCCGGCACTTTGGGACTGACAGGAATGGTTTCTATTTTTCCTTCCCCATATGGACTATCAGAGGAGCAGTGAAGAAAAGCAGTTATTTCTGTTTCCCATGCTTCAATTTTCTTTGTACAGAGAAAAAATAAAATAGAAAGAAAATTGAAATAGGAAAAGAAAGGAAAGCTGAATAACAAGGAAGGTCAATTATCAGTTGATGACCACGAATATCGAAATATATGTTCATCTCTAAAAGACACAATTTGTGGTGGCTACCCCACACTTTACCCTTAGCAAGTGTGAGAGATTGCTTGTCTTTAGCAAGATTCCTTTCATCCTGTCTGCAGGAACTCTCTAAAACCATGTCTGCCCATCCCTAAACTAGAAATTCAACTCCCAAAATCAAATCTGTCATCTTCTGCATCTCTTCAGTCCTGTTATTTTTTATCAGTGTTAGTAGTAATTTTTCTCTTTTCTGGCCTTTTTGTGCAGAGTGATGTCTGTGTTTTCTATATCTGGCACAGACTGTGCAGATGAAAGGCTCACAGGATGTGTTCCCACCACTCATCCAAGTGGAGAGGTCAGGCTTGAGACAGAATTGCCCTGATCTTCTGCACCTCTCTGCCTTCCTGCAGCCCTTGCTCCTGGGAGAACAATGTGACTCCAAAGAAAAACTCTTTTCCCCCATTTGCAAAGGACACTTATCTTTCTAAGGGAAAACTGGAATTATTGGGAGGACTGGAGAGCTGCTCAGCCAGCTGCAACCATGGTGGCGTGACTCTGAACAGCACAGGCAATGCTGTAATGAGCAAGATGCTGCCAACTGTTACTTCATCTGCCTTGAGAGTTTGGGAGTAAAGAAATGAGGAAAAGGAAGGAAAGTGCAGCCAAAGGCACTTAAATATCATTAGAATTATGTAAATCAGGCAAGTTAAAAAGACAGAACCTAAGTGTTATTTCCCTCCAGGGGAGTTCTGGGGATAAGTGAAAGGGGGGAGCAATGTCTTGAAGAAAGATGAATTGACAATTTTTCTACATGAGATTTTCTTTGAGTAGATGGAAAATAACCCTATATTGATGTCTTATTTTGCAAGAATGATAAATATAAATACAGAATTTAATCTTTAAGAATAGTATTTATCAAAAGGCTCATACCTGGCTTTTATATTTTAGCTGCATGAGACTTAAATAATATTTACATTTTTTGGTTACTCTCCCAAACTGATTAAAATAGTTTATATTTAATTGCACATTACTTAAATTATTTTGGGTTGTACATAAGAAATTCAAAGCTCAAGGTAGATAGTAAAAACATGGCTATTAAAGACCATGACAGATATGTATTTCCATGGTCAGGAGCCTTTACAGCTGTGACTTTAACTATTGAAAAGATATTCCCTACAAATACATGTGTTAGCGAGGATAATGTTCAGCAGGGGTGCAGGAGGCTGGAGCAAAGCATCCTGGTCTGCACAGCTCGGCTGGAATGGGCGTGTGTGACTGATGAGAGCCATCAGTTCTGCTCTGTGGTTGCCCTTCAAGGGAGTTTGGCTCAGGTCAAGATGGGGTGACTCTATTTATAATTGCACATCTCTAAATGTCCCAGATCTTTGCATAGAGGTTCAAAATTAGGAGAAATTGAGTTGTGATAACCAGGAGAGTGTGGACAAATTACTAAAGAATTCCCTTGTCCCTGTGGCAAAGGACACACAGTAGCACTTGTGAAAACAAATTGGTATTTCTGTCTCAGATTTCAGCTTATGCCTCTTCCCATTCACTGTACGGATAAACAAAACTCTTATCTGAGTTACAGTGCTAAGGATGGAGATATTAACATGTGGGGACATGAATTTCTGCATGTAGCCATCTTACTAGAGCAATGCCTCCTGCAAAGAGAGAGGCTCCCTGTAATCAGAGCTCTCTGCAGTGGCAAGAGAAGGAGCAGATGAAGAGGTGGGGAGTTGCCATAAGAGCTGAGGAGCATCCAGCCAGGGGCAGTGCTGGATTTTATGGAGAATATGAGCATGCACAAAGGATTCAACAGCTAACAGAACATAGACAAAGCCTGGGCCCAGTACACAAAGGGTTTTTGTTTGGAACTGCCAGTACATCTGCACTGCAAAATACTGGCCCACAGAAATAACTAAGAAAGCTGACTGTGGCTGCAGAGAATTCTGCCTGGGATTGCTTTGCTTCTCAGGAGCATTTTGCAGGCTATCTTGTGCACCTAAGCCACCTAACAGAAATCTTCACCTTATATTCTGCAAGGTGTTGTGGTTATATCCTGATTTTCAAAGCAAAGAGGTCAAGACTGATGAAGGTTTGATGGCTGAAAAATCTGAGCATTTGTTACATACGGCTTTGGCATAATTTATGGGCACAAACCTGGCTCTTCAAATCAAAGTGAGGGATTCAGAAACTATTCATAATAAAGAGTAGTAAATGGGGCTGTCTTAACAATGCATCATGGCACTAAAAGTATGCAAATGTTGCTGCCATCATGAGGAGATGTAAGATTTCAAATCCTGTGAGAAGTGATATGCGACCATAGCTAGGCCAGGGCTTTTGAGGATTTTTGTCAGCCCAAATGTATTCAGCTCTAGACGTGCAGTTAAGGGTTAAAGACTGGATAGAGATTTCTGGATTTGTCTGAATAGGAAGAGCAGCAAGTGAAATTGTAGTCACAGCAGTTCCTGAGAGAGGAGACTTTTTGGAAACTGCTCTTTGGTTGTGTTTTAGCAGTTAATTCACCCGAATAGTGAATGGCACTTCCAATGCAGCTCATGTGAAAGGGGAAGAACAAGAGCTTGGAGGCATGCAAGCCTAGCTGCTGTTTTGGAAGCAAAATCTTTTCCTCCAGTGCTGCCACTGGACCTGCTCAAAGTTGATTTCTTAGCTTTCTTTGCAGGAAGAGAATAATCAAATACTGAAAGACTTAATATGTGAAATCTCTTGAAATTACTAAATTTACTACATATGAAGAAAAAAATGCCTGAATGCTAAGAGTTTTAATGACCTTTGAAAATATTTTTTGCTTTGTGTCATGTCATGGATATTGCATACACCCCACAGTATCCTTGAGAATCTTCTATTCTGGGGACAGCAGTGATGTGACATGGATTTTGTAAATTGTGCACCAGGATTAGTCTGTTGCTTTTCCCACTGACTCTGAGGGGACAATGCTTGAGAACACATAAAACTCCAGGTATTTCAACACAAGTGGCTGATCTTGATTTTTTGTGAAGTTGCATGAGGCTCTCACATCTGCTTGACTCAGCAGTAGGACAAAATCCATGTTAGTGTGACACTGCACAGAGGGGGCAGAAGACAGTGTGTTTCAAGGACAGAAAATCAGACTCCAAAGAAAAACCACTGTGTTTCAGCCTTACCATAAGAGGCTGCTCTGATGACATTGCAGCAAGACTCTACTTTTCAGAAGTGTCTAACAGATGTGAGCCATAGGAAACTGCACAGGTACCTGCTAATTGGGCCACTCCACTTGAGAGGCTTTTGCAATGAGTCATAGGTGTAACCAAGTTGTAGGTTCATAACACTGTTTTATTCATAAGTCTTAGCTGAGAGATACATCAGTGAGTTGTGCTTTTAGATGTTCAGGAGGAAAGATAAGCAATGGCCTACACTTTTTAGAAACCTGAGAGTTGTACTGAAAAGATGCAAAATGGTTCCCAGGTCAGCAGAACCTCACCTGCAGAGCTCCAGAGGCGGGCAGTGATGAGGAGTCCTCAAACAGACAAGAAATGGGTAACCTAGTCAGTCTGGACTCAACACAATTAGGAAATAAGGGCAGCTGCTACTCACAGAATCAAAGTGTGATAAGAGGCAAGGACTTCCATCTGATGGTGAGTTCAGGACTCAGCTGGGTCTCACAGATCCTGACACACAGCGGGGGAGGAATCAAGTGGCTTGACCAGCAGCAGGAGCTGTCCCAGAGGCTCAGTGATTTCTCTGTTTCTCTGCTGGGGAGCCAGTGTGATTCACCCTGCTCTCCAGCACAATGCAGGTCCTGCTGAGCTCCTGCAGGCTTTGTAAATGGACATTTTCTGTCTGCAAAGGGAGTAGGACACTCAAAACCAAGGAGGGGATACTTTATGCTATTCTACCTTAATGGTTGTGCTCCTGCCTTGGAGTGCTGTCTTACAAACTCCTCCAGGTGAGGAACTTGGGGGATGCTCATGCCTTCTGTGGTTCAAAAAGTTCTGGATCACAGGGCTGCTACCCACAGGGCAGCAACAAATGCCAGGTTGAGGTGCACAGCTCTGATTTCCTGTTCCCAGGTGCTACAGATGATCAGCCTCTGCACAGTTTGTGTAAAACAGTTACCATTCTCAAGAAGATTTTGATGGCTCTCTGCTGAGATGGAAAGGTTTATCCAGAGTGGGGAATCTGAACATATGCCACAATCTCAGGAAAAGGAGCAGGTCAGTCACCATGCAGAGGTGCTGTACCCTCCCTTAAATCCACTGACCTTGGCTATGTTCTCATAAGATGAAACTGCTTACAAGTGTGGGGACTTTCCCTTTGAAAGCCATGAAAAATCGTGGAGAGTTGGTCCCTAAAAAACCATGCTTTATCTCCAATACTTAATGAGGCCTCAGAAACTTTTATAACATTCTTATTGGTTCTTGAGGACCTAAAACTAATTCTGACTATGTGTTCCCAGTTTTATTCTGCTATGCTTGGTCACCTTTTATAGTTTTCTTGCTGAGAATAACCATCAGTTCCTTGATTTTTCTTTGAATGTTTTTTATCTGTCATCTTTGCAGCACTCTGTAAGAGCGACCTCATGGCACTGCTTTCCTGCTCAGCTCAAGTTTGAATATGCAATTTGCATAAGGCAAATAGAAACCACCACATGCCCTGTTTAGAAATAGTGGTAAGAAAGCAGAACAGTATAACATAGGAAGAGGCTGCAGAGGAAAACATGTATCCCACAAAAATCATTGAAAGCAAAAGCAATATATATATAAATTGCAAGAAACTCTCCTCTAGGGACCCTGGAAAAACAAATGCACAAATACTCTCAAATCAGTATCAGGAAAGCAATACGTAATACATCTCTTTTGGAGACAGGGAGAAGTCAGATCCAAGGCGCACAATGCACCCGGAGTAGGGGGTGAGGAGGGTTTTAGTCAGCCTTCAGGTGCAAAGAATAAAGCCCCTTCTCCCAGCAGGTGACCAGTTACCCATAAACCAAGTGAAAATGGGAACCTGCCTTCTCTAGTCTCTGATGGGGACCTCACATTATCTACACCTGCTTCTCATGCACCTCATGTGCATTTCTCTGCCTGTTTCAGTTCCAGATATGGCTGATCCTGAGCTCTGTTAGCAGGATGAAGTTAAACACCTGGTCTGATCATGCAGCAGCTGTAATGTAAGGCAGCACTGGACAGTGTTTGAAGTGTGGTATTTGTTTACTGTTTATATGTTTTGCAGATAGGTACTGACTCTGTCAGCATGTTCTTTTAATCAAAGGTTCTTTTCTCTTGATCCTGCGAGTGCCTCGAGGTGCTCTGTCTCCTGGGACAGCCACTTGAATAGTGGTGTTACTAAAGTAGGAGTGAATTCTGAATTCTTTTCTCTCCTTTAGATGATAAGAATTTGCTAATGTGGTGTGGCTGTTTTGCAGAGGTGCTGTGATGCATAATCCTGTTCTAAGTGACTATCTTGTGTCTGCTTTGCATTACAGGAGGCACTGAGCCACTGAATTTCTCTTTGGGCAGACCTGCTATGTCAGTCCTGGTGAACAGGCATTTCCAGTGTCATGTTGCATTTGTCTGACCTGGAATTCAAAGACTTGTCTTTGAAGTCAACTGTTTCTACCTTGGTCAAGTTTATACTTTGTATGAAAAAGATGCATATAAGAAATCATAAGAGAACCAGAAATCCTGGTTCTGTTTAGGCTCAGCTGGAAATTAAATACTGCCTTTAACAAGGCCTGAGAATGAACCTGATTCACTGCTTAATTACTCCAAAAGGCAAAGCTTAGGGTTTCAGGTCTATTTTTTCCTTTCTTGTTGTCCTTTTTTGCCCTTTTTCCTTTTCTTATTCCTCCTCCCACCTCCCTTTTCCATTTATTTCCTTAATAATGCAATTCTATCTGTATTTCTCTTCTGCTTATTCCTACCCCTAATTTTAGGCATAGGCAAAATGGAGTGTGGCTGCTTAGTTGGCTCCATGCCAGTGTTAGACCTGGCAGCCACTTCCTTCTGCCAGGAGAGTTGCTGGGATATGGAGGCTGATAGCAACATTTGGCTGAGGGAAAAAAGGTAATGAAAAATCAATGGAAGAAAAATTTCTCCTTTGAAATGTTTAACTTTGCTTTTCATCCCACCTGGTAGCAAAAATAACCTGGCCATATTTTCTCCTCTAGTGGTGTTTACATTGCTAAGAATACTCAAATCGACTCTGCTTATAAGCTTTTCTCCAGTGACAGTCAAGACTAGTTTTACTGGAATTAAAGAAAAGCCTGACTCTTCTGACTTGAATGCCTGCTGGATCTGGTTACAGCTTGTTAGACACCTGTGTCTTAATTTAGGCTCCCATCAAATAAAATACAGCCATGGGAATCCTCTTTGCAGGATTCTCCAATGTCTAAAGACATTTTTGGTGATTTCATATCTGAGTATATCAATGCATCCCAATTGTTTTATTTTTGGGTTTATATCTTAGCTTAATAGGGGCAAATGGGGAGAAATTTTAAGTAGTCTTTGGAGCCTTTGGATTTTTGTTTATATATTTAGAAAGCTGAAATATAAATAAAAATGGTGTTATTTGCTTTTTATTAAATTCTAGGTTGTTCATATAAACTGAAATTGCTCATGCCTAGCCTGTAGGCTAGCTAATAGCTTCTGGGCCATATTCCAGGCTTGTCTATCTTGTGCACTGTTATTCCTTTGGTCTTGTTGAACACATTTTGCCTTTGGTCATACTCATCTTAGTTGGTGCAGCAGTGAAAGGAATGAGTTTCTCTGAAGGGGGTTGGAAGAGATTGTAGAGATGCTTGTTTAAAGATTTAGCAAGGGTCAATAGGAAGTGCATTTGTCTCCTGCTAAATTTATGATGAGTCTGCATCATCAGTTAGTTGCATTATCTGACAACCATTGCTTGAACAGTCTGCTGTCTTCTGGGTGGTTTTATAAGTGATTCTTTCTTCTAAGTTTGTGTGCATTTGTGAACTGTAAAACTCCCTAGCAATGTTTGTGCAAGTTTATTTTTTCCTCCCAACAAATTTCAAAAGTTGTGCTTAAACAGCAGCAAAATGCTTTTCACTTGCAATCTGTGCACTGGGCAAAGTTAATCTCTAAAAGCAATTCTGTTAGAGGTAGGAATACGTTTTATACAGAAGAACCCCAAGTATAGAAAAACCCAAAATTACTCAAAGGAAGCATAAAAAAAATTGCTGGCATAACCAGGATTTTCATTTGTTGACATATTTTTTTCAAAGTTATGAGGTATCTCTTGCCCACTGGCAGCTTCCTCAGGTTGATGTGGCACTCTGAAAATCAGCCTAGACTGAGGTCCTCAGCTTGTAAGTGCATTTCAAAAGCTAGGCTTATACACATGTTTATGCTTGGTGTTAAATCAGCTGCAGCCATCCTGGACCACTTCCCTAAGGATTTATTCAATTTATGTTTCTTTTGCAGTTCTTCCTTTCATAACTGTGTAGATACCACTGCCAAAATGAGCTAGTTTAACTCTGTATTGGGTTGTATTATAGGCAGCCTAAACCTTTCTCAGCAGAAGAATGCTTACTTGATATTTTGGGAATGTTTTTCACTGGACTAGCAAGTTGCCTGTGGGATTAGGAGTCTGCCTATCTCTGCAATCCTGTTGCTGAGTGTTGGCCCCTGGGTTTATCAGTGATTTGTAATTTGTGTAGTTATGAAAAAACTGCTTGCAAGTGTTTACATTAGAGATGTCATCTTCATCTCTGTGTGTAAATATGTTGCTGTTCCTATTATTTCCCCAAACTGTCGATTGTTAATCTGTCATTTTCAACGATCACACCCACTGAACTCCAGTATGCAATAAATTACCTTCTAATCAAAATGGGCTCATTTGCCAAATGTTGCAGGAAACAACCTGGCAGAAATTTATACTTAGCTGATAAGAAATGTCAGAGCCAAATATTCATATGTTAATAAGCGGACCAACAATGCTTACATCCACAGAATTCCCTCAATCAAAGTCAGAAAGGATTGGTCTGGGCAAATCATGTCAACCCATTTCCACAGTTTATTACAGGATTCCTCTGCCCTTCACTCAATGACTTCCCTGGGCTTGTTCAGCTTAATTTTAAAGGAATCAGTGAGGGAAGATTTCACCAGCTCTTTCTACTCTTGCAATGCTTTCTTCTGATGTTCATATTGCATTCTATTTTTCTTAATTTCACTCACGTTAATATAAAAGTATAAGTTTTGAATGAGTCTCATAATTAAATACTGTGTAAATTTAAAACTTAACTGATGTATTCTGCAGTTTCTGATCCTTTTTGGTTGTTTTTGGTTTTGGTTGTTTTTGGTTGCTTTTTTTTAATTCTAACATATGCTATCAAATATAAACTGCTGAATTGGAACCTAATGTTATCCCTAAAAGACTCAGGATGTTGTTTTTTTTAACAGGATCTAAATTCTTGACTCTTTCAGACAAAAGCAAAGACTAAGTGACAAATTATTTCAGTGTAACACTGTGTATTGAAAAGAGCTGTGCCAAAGAGTAGTATGATTGTTATTGCTATTGCTTTGGCCACACGGATATTTCTACCAAAGTGACATAAATAATCTAGCAATGCTCAAGAGCTCAATCAGCACTTCACTACCTCCTTCATGGCTAAACAGGGCCACATCTCCTGATAATTGTGCAGTCTTAGTGTCTCTGTGTATTTGTCCAATAAACAAAACCAGATTGCCACTTTACATTTATTTTGCTGTTTATCAAGTGTTAAACTGAAGGAACCTGTGCATCTTTCTTCTGTATGAGCTTTTCAGGGATGTGTGTGCTACACATTGAAGTACAGCACTGTCAATCTGTGCAATGGAATTGTTGTCAGTTCAGATCATTTTTCCAAACAGTTCACTGTAAAGTTAGTGGAACAAATGAGTGCATGCAGTCTGAAGGGATGGGAATTATGTATCATCAAAGCGATGAGCAAACTGCTGTGATGTTATTAGATTTTTTTAAAGGCATGAAGGGAAACTTTAGTTGTTGTATTGCATGTTATTGTAAGAGCTGAAAGAAACCTGCAAAAAATTCTATTTAATGCTATTAAAAATGACATTAGGTGACATGAATCTTGAAAATCTTTTCTTTTACCTTTCCCTTTACTCAGACCTAATTGCCTTCTCAAATACGGTTCCTTGTGTAGCTCTTGCCCTCTACTGGAATAAAGGAAACACAAGCCTGTGTGTCACCACAGCAGGATTTGAAAATGGTGTGTAGTTTTGCACTTAATGGGTGAAGTCAGTTTCAATTAAAATTTGTGTTCTTTTTGATCTAGAAAGCACAAAATATGCACGACTGCCATGTGCAGGATTTCTCTCTGCTGGCTGGAGGTCAGTTGTTTGCTCTTTAGTACAACCCTAACAGCTGTGCCCTGTGTTGGAAAACTTTAGATTGTTCTGGTGGTTGGAGCCTGTAGGGTACTTGGAACAAGAAGTCCTGTATGAACACCCTTAGGTGGTGATGGTCATCCCTGAGCTCTGTAGTTCACGTTCATAGGAGCTTTTGAAACTGTGTGCTGGCTCCCTAACTAGAAGCATCTCCTCTCTTTTTTTATTAGAACCAGAGGGAATCACTGTTCTGTGTGTGCTGAGAAGGTCTGCAAACCATGAAGTGGGAGATGGGCACAGTGGCTGCTCCAACCTTTAGAAGATATTGACCCTTGCTCTTAATGAATTGCAAATAACAACTCAAATTATTGGTTAAAGAAATAATTGTGCTCTTGTCTGGTTTTTTTGTTATTACCTGTAACACCCATCTCACCCCAAATCCAAAGTGATAGGGGCTTTAGCACTTGCAGTTCAGCCTTGCTTTGTCTGGAGGGAGAAGCCCAGTAGAAAACTAAATGTATCATTCCTTGTTTTTTAACTTCTGTAGGGTGCCCATTTAAGACAAAACTATGGACATTTGTAATGTAGCCCATTTCTGGCAATGACAATGGTGTTGGGGTGCCTCTGTAATGCTGCCTCTAGAGCAACAACATGTCTTGAGCTTGTTACTGCTGTGGCTGTCTTTGCTTCTGTCACAGTATTGCTGACAACTGGCTTCACTGTTTAACCCTCAGCCTATTTTCAGCTCTAGCCAGCTCTGCTAGGTAGCTAACTCCCTCATTAGGAGATGTCCTCCTGTCCTACACTACTTCTCTCTCCCTGATCCTGCTCTCATTCTGTCCCTCTCTTCCCCACCCCTGCCCCATTTTCACTTGTCCCTTTTGCTTGCTGGGCTTTGCAAAGATTCTTCCATAAATGAATGCAGAGGTAGATACATTCCTTATCAAAAAAATCTGTAGTCCCAGCTCTTCTTTTTGGTGTGTCAGAGGTTTAAACACTGTTGTTTTCATTTGCATCTGGTCTCTGAGGCAAATTTTTCATCTCTCTGACTTAAATAAACTGTGTTCTCAAACATGGAGAATTTTAGCCCTAGCCCTTTCAGAAATTACTCTTTCAATTTTTTCTGCGGAGGAGGAGAGGAAAAGAAATCAATAATTTTACTGGGAAGGAGGACAGAAAATCACTGCGTAAAATCTTGCAAAATCCTATAAACTGCTGAGTATTGCCAAGACAATTCTCTGGGTATCATCTGTGCTCCTTGGTAAAGAACAGGCCACAGGACAGGCCAGGTTACCCTTCAAGCAAATAATCCTGGAGCTGGGAAGAAGATGAATTTCTCTCTCTTCCACCAGAATTAGAAATTTTCCAGTCAGTTAGAGAAGGGCAGGAACAGTAAATGGGCTGCATGGTAACAGTAGCAGGAACATGCAGCTACTTAATTAATGTTAAGTAGCTCAAACATGCAGCCTAATACTAATATTACTAATTCTAATATAAATTAATATTGTTAAGGTTGCATGGCCAAGCCTGTCTCAAGTGTTCCATCATGAAGCATGGCCATGCAGCCTTAATTCATCTGTAAGCACGTATCCTTCACAGTGTAATCCCTAATTGCATTTCTCATTCGTGGCTCCCCACGATGGTATTGCATCAGCCTCTGCACAGCAGCTGTCCAACAGAGGGGTGAGGTAGGAGCAGGAAAGGAGCCCTGCTGCTGCAGGCAAACCAAGTGTACAGAGGAAAGGGTGTGCCTCAGGACCAATTCTGCGGGCAAACCAAGTGTACAGGGAAAAAGGTGTGCCTCAGGACCAGTTCTACGGGCAAACCAAGTGTACAGAGAAAAGGGTGTGCCTCAGGATCAGTACTGCTCAGTACCTTCAGCAGTGACACAGACAGGGGCATTGAGTGCACCCTCAGCAGACCTGCAGATGACACTAAGCTGGCTGAGGGGGTTGACACACCTGAGGGATGGGATGCCATCCAGAGGGACCTGGACAAACTCGAGAAATCAGGAAGTGGGACCACAGGAACCTCATGAGGTCCAACAATGCCAAGTGCACGATGCTGAACCTGGTCTGGTATCAATATGGGTCTGGTATCAATACAAGCTGGGGGTTGAAGGGATGGAGCAGCCCTGCCAAGAGGACTTTGGTGGTACTGGTGGGTGAAAAGCTGAGCATGAGCTGGCAATGTGCACTGACAGCCCAGAAAGCCAATTGTATCCTGGGCTGTACCTAAAGAAGCCAGCCTGTGGTCAGCAGGTCAAGGGAGCTGATTCTCCTCCTCTCCTCTGCCCTTGAGACTCCATTTGGAGTACTGCAACCAGCTGTGGGCTCTCCAGCATAGGAAGGATGAGGACCTGTCAGAGGGACTCTGGAGGAGGACCAGGAAGTGATCTGAAGGTTGGAACACCTCTCCTGTGAAGACAGACTGGGAGGTTTGGGGTTGTTCAGCCTGGAGAAGTGAAGACTGCAGGGAGACCTTTCAGTGCCTAAAGGGAGCCTACAAAAACAAATAGTGACAAAAGTTTGGCAGGGTCTGTTGCAACAGAACAAGGGGTAAATCTTTTAAACTGAAAGAACCTAAAACACCTTTAAGTGTTCCCCAAACAATTCTATTATTCCATGGTTTTAAAACTGTCCTGGGCAACACCATTCAACTACTGTTTCTGTGTTATGCAAAGCCTTTCCTTTCAGTTATGCTTCATCAGAGGTGACTAATATTTTTGTGTGTTTTTCACCTATAAGTTGACTCGCAGAAGCAGTGACTATATAGAGATGTAGCTGGAATCTATAGACAGATAAAGAGCAAGAAAATGAAAGAGTTGGCTTGCATCACATGGTGGACTCGACCATACATTTATGAGTCTTAGAGATATTTGTCTAACTTTTTCTTAAAACCTGGGGTGACAAATCCTCCAAGCAAGCAGCTTCAGCATGGTATTGCAGTGTTTATTAAAAAAATTCTAAGTGTTTTATCTTGAATATTCATCTTGCAGTAATGTATAGGACAAGAAAAACAGGTTTAAGAGGATATTGAGATCATACTATTGTAGGGGTTTTGGTGGGGCTTGGTTTATCTTTTAGTAGCAGCCTTTTACATATTTGGAGACTTTTGGTTTCTCTCAGCCTTTTAAGGCTGCATGGAGCTTATCTCTTTAATCTGCTTCTTGTAGATGATGTGTTTTAACTTTCAATCATTTTCATTTCTCTCACCTACATGTTCTTTAACTGAATTTTATTACTCTTGAAATGTCTTCCATCAAATGAAATATTCCTAATGAGGTCCTATCAATGCTAAGTGCAATAGAAAAATAACTTCATGTGTCTTGCAGGCTCTTTACAGTGATACAGGAAAGCAGCAATTTGCATTCGTATCTCATCTTGGATTTTAATAGGAATGAAACAGCTGTTTCACTGATGGTGTTTTCAGAAATGGATGGAACAGTGTGACTGGAAACTTCCAAAATAATTCAGCTTGAGGGGAAAAAAATGCTTCAAGCCAAGTAGTTGGATTCTGTTGATTGTAGGCTAAAGGAAGGCTCAGGTAATCTTGAAATAAGTTGACCTCAGCTTTACCTGTAATAAATTTACCTGTAATAAGTGTCTGTGCAGACCTTCAGGCAGATTTTCCTTACCACCCCAGGGAAACCTTAAATATCCCTATTGAATGAGTGGCCAGAAAGTAAGTACAATGGCATGAACTTCATCAGGCAGTGACTTTAATGGGAACAGATTTAGTCTTCAAAGAAAAATAGTTTGCCTAGGGAATTGTTGTTATCATCATGCCTTGCACTATAGGGTATAGATGTGTTTTGGTTTTATTCTTTTGAGAATTCCAATGAAAGCTGACTAAATCAAAATTCTCCTGACAGTGGATTGAATGCTGATGAAGATATAATTTACCATGTTACAGCTGTTTGCAACATAGTGAAATTGTTGATGTGTGCCTCTTTCATGTATAAGTAGTATTCTTTACCAAAAAATATATCTTCGGTATTGGTTGGTTGGTATAAGCACATCAAATATTATATCAATTATCTGCTTCCCTTATTCTGAAAAGCATTTGACTCCTACTCAATCTCAAGCTAAGAGGCTCAGTAATTCTAACAAATATTTGAAATAAAAAGCAATGACTACTGTCAGCTCTTTCCAACAGGTTTTTGGGTTTGTGTTGACAGGCTGTGCAGGGGTGCGCTGTGGTTCTTAGGCCCTCATCAAGAATTTGCAAGAATCCTTGTAATACTTTATTCTGTGGTTAAAATCTTTTGCTGTTTAATTCTTGGTGTCTGCTTCCAAGTGATTATTTACTCAAAGCTGGCATAAGAAATGGACTTATGTAAAATGTTATCCACAAATTCTGGTGTCCAATTTGTATTAAACCCCATCAAGTAAAACAGTGCATTAGTTCAGGGTTCTGGATAGTTTGTTGTGGTGGTCAGTCACTGTCAAGCCTTGGCACTGTCAGGCTCATTAACAAGATTGCTCTAAGCTGCTAGAGAAACTGTTGCATTAATTGTCATCATCAATGTCAAGAGGAATAAGGTCTGAGCTTTGAAAATGGTGGCAAGGGAAAATGAAGGACCTAGTCTTAAAGGTGTCTTACTGCTTCATTCAGAGCAGCAATTACCTTTCTCAGACCCAGATGTCAAGACATACTGGATACAAATAATATAAAGATTAACATTTCCTCTGATAAATATGTTCGACTTCGCAGTGATGCTTCTGACATCCACAAACATGAACATCACAGAACCAGATGCAACTCAATTGGAAGGCTGAGTCGATCTCTCTACATATGCAAACACTCCCAAATGCTTCTTTGGGAGATCAGATCTGTGTCCGCTTCTATGGAATTTTGCAAATCTTGGGTAGAACACTTCTTACAGAATGTAGCCTGAGTCTTGCTAGGTAAATGGAACATTTTCCTTCTTCATTTAATTATCTGTTATCCACGTTCAGTTGCTATCATTGATGTGACTGAGCTGAAGCCATTTATCGTGGTTCTAAGTAATCCTTTATTAACTAATTAAGACAGTGAACTTCTAAAATAGCTTCAGTATAATCCCAACAGAGAGGGAAGCCATGCTAAAACTCTTATAAGTGAATTGCTGTCATCTATTATTCTTTTATATTCTCTCACATCCTTAAAGCAATGGGAGTCCCTCATATTTTAAGGGAACTGCAAGCATGCATTTTGTTGACAAAAGAGGATTTTATTTTGTGACAGACATTGACATTTTCTCTTACCTCTTTCTGGGAAACTGCTAACTCAGATCATACGCAGTTGCCTGCATGCCCTCATCATGGTTCTGCCTGAAAACTCTCGAGGATAATAGCTTAGCTGTGAATACCCTTGCAGTATTCATGGTCCAATTGAGGAAATGCTGTAGTGAGGAGCATAAGCATCTCAACATTGTCTGTATTGATTTGACAAAAGCATCTAATGCTTTCACTTGATCTACTTTGTGAGAGTTGATGTGAACTAGATTGTTCTGATATTCTTTTAGCCCATTCTATTAGTGATGGGAAAGATCCTGTGCAATAGAAAATTTTTCTTCAGTGGAGTTTAATCTTTCTTCTGTGGAATTTCTTATGAAAGATGGAGTAGAGCAGGGTTGTAGATCCACATCTACTCAACTTCTCATTTCAGTACTGTGGATCTTGACTTTAGCATGTGATATAATGAGGGTAATTTCTTCAACCCAAGCAAATTTATTCAAATCTAAGTTTTGTGAAACTAGTCAGCAGCAGATCTATATAATTTCACTGCTTTGTAAGATCATCTAAACACTTTTACCTTGCAAAGAGGATCTAAAGACAAGGACATATTTTGCCTTTCTCAAAGCCCTCTCTTTGTTGCAGTTACAGACTGAAAAGTACCTATATTCTTGATATTTTTCTCTCTCTTAATTGATGATTAAATACCTCGGTGTTCCTGGAAAATGAGCATTTCTTGAAAGACATTTAAAAATTTTTTTGCATGAAGGAGGAATACAATTCTCAGTACAGATCACAGATTTATCCTTTGATTGTCTTCACTTTGCACAGGCTAGGCGCAGCATGGAGATGCAAATTCCAGAATGCTCAATTATTGGAAGATTTCTTCTAAGTTAGCCTGCTTGTGGTGACAAACCACCTAAGTGACATGCAAGGATATCCCTAAGTCCTCCCTAACTGCATGCTAGATCAATGATTGTGAGGAATAAGCTTTGAGACATCTGGAGACACATCTTTCCTTATACTAGCATAGCTCTTGATGTGAAACACACAGCTAACTTGGAGGTCAAGCAAGAAAAGAAGTTTAGAGGGATTCTTTTTCTGCTTCTCACTCATCTAAAAATCATATATTCAGCTTCTAACTGTGCATATTATGTGCAGGATTGGGAAATTAAATAAGGCCTTAAGAAAGAGTAATTAATTAATTTCATTAATAAAATGACAGAGAGAACTAGATGGATTTAACCAGGTTTTGGGAGGGGGTGGGACATTTTCTTTAATATTTCTGTATGACACAATGATGTGCTGCAGTCAGTACCCTTCTAACTGAACAGGAATTAGCTGTTCCTGACAACATTTTATAGCAATGAATGTGCTCTATTAGTGTGATGCATACCTGCACTCTTAAGCATAATCTGTATTGCCTTGTGATGGCAGCTCTGTGGTGTCTGTGAATTGATTGGATAACTTGAGCCCAGCTAGGGCTGCAGTGGCACCTACATTACAAAAACCTCCTTAAAACCCAGACATCTCAAATCCAACACCCTGTGCTAAAGGACTGAACTGCTTGTAGAAAGAACTTTTGTTCTCTTCTCCTTTTGCCCTCTCCAACAGGAGCACCAATGTGAGATGCCCTGTGTGTGAGTGTTATGTGGTTGCGTAGCTCAGACTCTAAACAGAGGAGTTGAGTCTCTGAAGCCATTAATCTTTCCCTAGAGCTAAATTCATGATATAATTTATGTTTTGGAAATCATAGTGTAAACTAACAGGCTCAAGCAAAAAGAAAAATATAAAAATAGAGAGGAGGCATTTGCAGGGCACAGACTGAAAAACAGTCTAATCAGATTGAAGGAGATGATGTATCCAGTGCTGCATACAATTATTAAGATATAGCTGTGTGTCTTGCTGTACTGGGACTTCAGGGCACTGTGTGTGGGTTGCTATTGTATTTAAAAAATAGGGGAGTCGTGAGGAAAGGCAACAAGGATCTAATCTTTGAGAATGTGCCATAGAGGCCGCCCCCAGAGAGGACACCAGATCTACTCGGCTCTTGCTCAACTTTGTAGATCAGCACAGCTCTGTTACAGTGGTAAAGAAAACCCCACAGATCCCTGTGCAGTGCTGCTCTCTGGTGCTGTTACAGCACCTGTCTATATTCTGACACTGGCCAGGAGGACCTTTATTCAGACTAAAAGATTATTGAGTGGTGTGCAGTTTAGCTCAGGTTCTTCCAAATGCAACAGATCTTGAAGCTTCCTAGCTCTGGACAAACGAACTTCTTATTATTGGTGGTGCTGTCTGAATTCAATTTCAAAGCTTAATGGGTTTTAGATGTATGTGCCAACTGGATTTCAGACAAAAAGGCAAACACCAGAAGTTGAAAGGCTGTAATGTATTAATGTATTAACAATACACAGGGCAGTTACATGTTCTGCCAGGTGAGATCCTGTAGCTTCATCATTACTATAACAGGACTATTTGTAAATTAAATTGCACTCTTAGTGAGAGACTACTTTTAGAGGTTTGTTTTTACTTTTTAACTCTTGGACCATATTGAAATGTAAATGTAAAATATCAAGGGTTTGGTATTCAGCTGATTGAGCTCTCTCAGCTCTAAAGTTTGGTCTCAGTAGTTAGGCAGAACCTCCAAAAGGGTGCCCTGTAACTGTGGCATCTCTCTTTTATCTTGTACTTGCTCAGGAAGGAAGTGGAATAGAAGATGTTGTGCAAGATTTCTGGGCAGAGACGAAACAGGACCCTAAGATGGCTAAGGTCATCTGTCACTGAGGCAACATGTTCAAACAAATGTAAATTAATGTTGAACTTATCCAAAACGGAATAGCTGATCTTATCTGAAAAAAATCAAAGTCCTTATGCTTTGTATCAGGTTGGCTCAAATTTTTTTTGTTTAGGCTTTACTGAAGGAAAGCTGTAGATCTGTGTACCTTTCAAAGGTTCCTGCAGAAAGTTTCCCTGAAGAAATATTCTTTTACTGAAAAATTCTTCAGCCTGCTCTGTCACTCAAACCTAGCAACCTCAGGGCCCTGTAAAAGTGGTCAATTTCTAAGATCAATGAAGTCTAAATATATAATTAGATAAGTGATAGGGACTAAAAAGAGCCACAAAACAAATAAATTAATCTGGTAGTTGTCTGTCACATCTTTGTCAGATAAACAAAACACTTCTATTTGAAATTTCATGTTGTTACAAGTTTCTTCATTTGATGTCTGCCGTGGGTTGTCTGTGGGAGAGAAAATATAAGAAAAGGCTTGTGGGTCGAGACAAGGGCAGGGAGAGATCACTCAGCAGTTACCATCACTGGCAAAACTGACTCATCTTGGGGAATTTAACTGAATTTATTGCCAGTCAAATCAGGAATAGGATAATGAGAAGCAAACCCAAATCTTAAACATGCCTTTCTCCCACTCCTCTCTTCATCCCATACTTAATCTTATTTCTGATTTGTTACCTTTGCCCCACAGTGGCACAGGAGGACAGGGGAATAGGGATTATGGTCAGTTCATCACACGTCGTCTCTGCCACTCCTTCCTCCTCAGGGGTCCCTCCCAAGGGATGCAGTTCTTCATTAATTACTCCAGTGTGAGTCCTCCATGGGGTCACCAGTCCTGCCACCAAACCTGCCCCATCATGGGATCCTTTCCCCAGGGTTCAGAGGTCCTGCGAGGAGACTGCTCCAGCTCAGGCTTCCCACGGGCTCCTTTGGGCATCCACCAGCTTCAGTGTGGGGCTCCTCCATGGGCTGCAGGTGGATCTCTGCTCCACTGGGGACCCCCATGGGCTGCAGGGGCACAGCTGCTTCAGTGTGCTCTGCACCATGGGCTTCAGGGGAATCTCTGCTCCTTCCACCTTTTTCACGAACCTTGGTGTCTGCCGGGCTGTTCATCTCACGAATTCTCACTTCTCTCCTCTCTGGCTGCAATTTGGTTCTGCACAATAATGTTTATTCCCTTAAATATTTTATCCCAGAGGTGCTACTGCTGTCACTGATGAGCTTGGCCCTGGAAAGAAACAGGTCCCCCTTGGAGCCAGCTGGTGTTGGCTGTGTTTGACATACGGGAAGCTGCTGGCAACTTCTGACAAAAGCCACCTCTGTAGCCCCTCTGTTTCCAAAACCTTGCCACATAAGCCCAAATACAATGCCAAAGCTTTTGGGCCTGAACCAAACCCCAAACCCTTCAAAGCTTGCCTACAAGCAAAGCAAAGATGAAATACTGAAGGAAAAGGAAGAGCAAGCCCGAGTACCTCTGATTGAAGAGTCTAGGGGGTGACAAACATTTTAGAGAAGTCTGTGCCTAGGTCAGGCGTGGGTCAGGATGTCCCATCAGCCACACTCTCCCAGACTGCTGTCTAGGTAGTGCAGCCCAGTGAAGGCTGAAAGGCAGCACAGACGAACAAGCGGAATTGCTCTTCTCATGCTGGGATGAACTGGCCTTACGGAGACCTGTGAATGGTAATACTGCCTAGAAGGCTGAAACTGCAACTATTTTGATTTGATGTAGCTGAGTGAAATAGATTGTGGAAGACATCTGCTTTGGAAATGTATCTGGCACAATAAATAACATTTACATGACTCTTCCAGGAAATACCGCTGTGACATTTACTGTTGTTTGTTGGGTTTTTTTTAACCTGTATCCTGACTTAACCTTTTTTGAGACTGAGATATCAGCTGCTTCAGAGAGATAGCTGATACTTGCCTTTCCTCCTCTGAGCAGGGTTTTATTTTTATCACGAGTGCTACAGAAGACATATGGCATTTCACAGGCACTTCCAGATAGTTACTCAAAGGGTTTTATAATTTGATCCCTGATCCTACACTGAGTTTTTCAAGAACCATCCATTGAGTCTTGCAGAGCCATGGTAAAGAGAGTAAAGTGCCCTGAGGTTTTAGGGTTTAAGTACATGTAGTACAACACGGGAAAACAAGAATAGGAAATAAATCCCACACTTTAGCCCCCACCAAAGGACCTGAGCAGATAAGAAAATCAGCAGTAAGTGTCTATGAAATGCTTATTCTTACTTTGGCATCTTTTTATTCCTTTGTTTAAACAGAGCGCATACGTAACACAAATTAATTCATTTGTAGGCTAAAATCTAGAAAGAGTGGGATGAAAAGCCTTGTGAAGATGAATAGTAGAAAGCAGATTTCCAAGAATAAAATAGAGGAATGAGAAGTTTTGGGTTTGGGATTTTATCTATGTATCACAGACAACAGAAATTCACATAAATTTTAGTGTTGCTTTTTCACACTATTTTGGCAGTGATCTTGACATTTTAATTGAGTCATGGAAGTGTATAATAATAATGTAAGATTTTTGTTTTAGTTTTTTTTTTTTAATTTAATGTAAACTATTTGACATAACAGCTGACAATATGGCATCAGAATAAAAATGCGGGCTACAAATAAGAACCCTAAATTAAATGTAGCAATCATTTGAGGGAGCCTTGCTCATAATTTTTTTGCCATGTGACTTGCAGCATTGGGAAGTTATTTAAGGAAGGAATTGCTTCATGTTGTAGCTGCAATGTACTACTCCTCCACTAAAGGATCTTGAGATGAAATTAACCTAACAATAATAAATATGTACAAGGAAAATATCACTGTAATGGAAGAAACCAGTCGAAAAAAATATTAATGGATGTGGATATAAGTTTCCCACCAAGTGTGCCTACAGACAAGACAGTTACCTGCAGAATGCTGTTCCCTGCTTTCTTATATTCTTTGGAACTATTTTTTATTCCTCCCTCCACAACTTGTGGTCAGTTCTTTTCCTAGCTTTTCACTTCTGTGTTTGCTAGAGTGCATGCCCTTACCTGTCAGTGACTTGTTAAAACAAAATCATCCTCACGAGGTTCTGGTGTCATTGTCATTGAGAAAAACTTTCAGCACAAGAGAAGAGCCCAGCAACCTCAGTGCACATTTCCAAGACTTATTGGTATAAACAGCCATCTGACATCCTTAAGATTTCTTAGACCTTTATAGCCTTTCCATCTTCTCTGTTTTCATGTTTCCCATTAATATCAGCTACTTTGTGCTGCTGCTAGACTATGTGTGACCTTCCGATGCTATCTCGATCTCCTCTGAGCAGAAATTCTCTTTCTGCAAAAGGCTGATATTCAAATCACCACCAAATGACAACGATGACAACTCGATGTCATTGTGACAGCAAAGTGAACCCTTCCATACGTCTTTGTATGCTTGATATGGCCATGAGCAGGATACACACTCAGCTATTGCTGTTAATGTGGTAAAGGCATGTGAAAATGGAGAATAAGAATCATTCTTGTGATAGTGGTTTTTGTTTTCATGCTGGGAATTTCACAGCATGTTGGCTTAACTCTCAACAGTCTTCTTTCTTCCTTTCTGTCCATTTATACAAACCTATCCCTGGCAAATAATTTTGTGGGGATTTTAACAACTTCAGGATTTTCTCCTCATTCCCCATTACCCTTTCCCCTTCCTGCCCACACCTTTCTTTTCATTATTTCAGTAAATGAAAATATCATGTGGAGATACATAATGTTGTCAGATAACATTTAGTTATATTCCTTTTTCAGTGGAGAACCAGAGGTGGCTGATGAGCTGTGACTGTGCTAGGATGGAATCATACCAAGAGAACATGTGCTTTTATTTCTTAAACTTGTAGGTTGAGGTTTAGTAGCCCTTCCATCATGTGATGCATCTGAATCTTTGAGGGAGTTAGGGGAAAGATGTATAGGAAGAGTCCTTTATTTGTAATCTTCAAACTTACTCCAGGTCAGCAATGCAGAAAACCTGCTGGTTTCAGGGCTTGTACAGGAAAAGATCAAACCCTGTCTTGGTCTTTCTGGACAGAAATTGCTGGGATTAGATTTGTCATGAATGACATCCCTGGCCTCTTTTAAAAGCTGGACTAAATGTCAATGGACATGTGAAATGAATGGTATTCTTTTTATCTTTGTGTCTGTTTCTATTGCAAGTTGCCTGTATACTTTGCAAGTGTATCACAAAAAACTATTATATTTCTTTCCATGGATGAGTAAAAGAAGGCAGATCCTAGAACTGTCTACCCAGCTCTTTGGACAGTATTAATTTGGAAGGAATTGTCAGAGAGAAAGGTGTTTTGTAAACAGTTTAGTCTGTAATCTGGTCCCTACTTATTCCAAGGTGCATCAGTCACAGCTGAGCAAATGCAGAGAAAATTTTTTCAGTTATCCTGATTGTTAGATTGATTATCTCTCAACAGCTCCTGAGTCATGAGGGCAGTGGTTGCTGTGTTTGGAAAAAGCAGTGAGGGGAAGGCTGATGGCATGTAAGCAATGAAACAGCATTTGCAGAAAAAGCAGTGGCAAGTGGTCTCACAGGTATCTTCCCCAAACATAAACAGACAGGATTGTTTGTGTTGTGATTAAAACTGGCTATTTCCCCTGTATCCTTTTCCTTCTCCTGCTTCTCCCTGCAGTTTCCTTGAAAAAATATTCCGTTCACAACTAGAAATTTCTGGAAATGTATCAGATCTGGTCAAACTTACTAGGAACATGTTCAAAACTGGGATGGAATTGTAAAGGAGGGTTTGAGAGAATAGACTAGAATAATTGCTTGAGTCTTGCATGCTCAATGCATATGATAATATGTGTTGACTAATTTAGAGAAGTTTCCCCCACCACCCATCACTTTTCCTCTCCTTTTTAAAGGCCTAGTATTGTCCACTTTAAAAATTCTCAAAAAATGGCCTTTCAATGCCAAGAAAATTTTTCTCTCTGATCTGGTTGAAACTGGAAATCCTGCAAGAGTGTGATATGTGACATGGACTAGATAATGCTCTCATGGGATGTGATATTTTCAAGCTGCTTGTTCTGTGGGCAGCTAATCTATTTCCACTGGCATCATGGCTGCAGATTAAGCAGAGTCCATCTGCACACACATGTTACCTTTTATAGGGCAGAAATAGTCCTGTGGGACTGACAACTTTCTTATTTGCTGCTCTGGCCTTTATAACTCTGAGTCACAAACCCATATGTATGGATGTTACTCCTTTGGAAGACTCAGCTTTTATGGAAGTTAATGGAAAGTATATTTTCAAAAACCCTGCTTTTATTTCTTCTGTGGTGAAGCATCCTATATCATTAGCTTTCAACCTGTATTAGTCCAATAAAGGCAATTAGTTTTCCCCATGGCAGAAAGCCTGTTCTGTATTTGGCAACTGCCCTTGGAGCATATCCTTGGAGCAGATGGCTGCTTGCCTGCCAAATAAGATACAAATTAGATTTCCAGATGATTGAGTGACGGTGGCAGGAAAGCAGCCGTTCTCCCTAACTCCTCCTCTCCGGCAAATGCGGTTAATCAGGGAGAGCAGAACCACTCTCTGCTGGGCATGCCTTCTGCAGGGAAAACCTCTCTGTGCACGGGCCCCGCAGCGAGGAGGTGGGATAAGCTCAAACGAAATGTTTTGCTCTCTTAAATATTTATTTTTAATGAATAGTAAATCTGTCTTCTACACAAGTGAATTGCCAAACCTTATTTAGTCCATAAAGAAGGCAATAAATTAGTATCAATGGTCCCTATATGTGTCTCCATGCAAGTCCTGCACTGTCTTGTAACTAGGCTGAGCTTCCATGCAGCACGAGGATAACTGTGGAGCTGTATTGTGTGGCAGATCTAATTATGATCAGCTTTTAGGTTCAAACACCATATCCCCATTAGCTGCATCTGCATATCTACCAAATGGAAGTGCACTCTGCTTGGCCCAGGAGGACAGGCAGCAGCAGCCTAGTAACTTGTGTTTGCCTCATGTATTGTTTCTTTCTGCGTTTAAAGTAAGACACAATTTTATATTTAAACATGGTTGTTTCAATACAGTCAAAGGTAAGCAGGTGATTGCTGACAGGTAAAGGTGACAGCTGGACAAAGCACTTTAGTTCCGTTCCAAAACCCTTGGAAACAACCACAGACTCGCCATGCACCTATGAAGTGGAGCCAAGTTACATTTGGAACCTCATGTTCTAGCTAGATAACTGGGAAAAAAAGAAACAGCAAAAACAAAATAGCTTTGGAGAAAGACTTGAGGGAATAAATAAAAATATTTTTCTCACAGTGGAAAAATAAATTCAGTAGGACCACTAGTATGCTCGGCTACAAAAATGCATTTCCAATAATGTTAGCAGTTATGCTGGTACAATTATGAAGGGAATCTGGCTTAGCACAGAATTGAGGGACCAGACCTGCAGCTGATGTGAGTACATGTGGTCTGTACTGAAGTCCAGGATGCTATATTTATCTGCAAAAATGTAAAGAGTTGGCTCGAGGACAACTACAGTCTAGGGATGACTTCTGCTCTTCCACAGTCCATTTGCTGTTCCATAAAATGCAGGTTTCTCTGTATCTTTGTCTTTTCCTTTCATGCAAATAGCGTGGAGAGAAAGATTTGTAAACCTACAATAATTTGTCAAATTTTCAATATTGTTTTCTCTGACACATAATTCTTTCTACTTGGTGTATCAATGATTACATAGATGTAAAACCAACTATATTAGTGCTTCTGTGAGGTAAAAAGTAAAATATTAGTTGTAGCTGTATTTTCAGATTGTTTATAAATTTTCTACCCTTCATTAAAAATATATTCATTGCCTTCTGCAGCTGTCCTTCAACCTAAAGAGACTTGGTTAAAGAAATACATAGAGTTATTTAATTTTTAAAGAAGAAATATAGAGAGGATGAAGCCAGAGTTGGCACAAGGTTTTTCAGTGGGGTCAGCAACACTTAGATTTGCCATCCCAAGGGCAGCTGGGGAGTGGGGTGCTGAGGCTGGCTGGAGGAGAGGCAAGGAGGACTCAGAAGTGCTCAAGGTGGATGCAGGATCTGGGCACAGGGAAGGACAGCTGGAAGACCACTGGAGTTCTTCTCAGGAGACAGAGTTATGAGATTACAGCATCCAGGAATTAGCAAAGCCCATGGCAGAGGGGTTGGAATAAGATGATCTTTAAGGTTCTTCCAACCCCAACTGTTCAATGATTTTATTGGTAAGTCAAAATTTTAATAGTAGCTAGTATGGAATTTGATGAGGAGGAGCAAGCAGGAAGGTCTGTGAGGTTTGGAGTGTGGGGATTCTTCTTTTCTTCACACTTTTACTTCACTGCAAAGAGGGATTGTATGATGAAGTTCCAAAGAGTGCTTTGGAGAATCAACCAGGTTTTCTTCTCCTGCTAGTGCTCAGGATGGGGCTACAAATGGGGCAGCAACAGTCCCTACCACTGCTGTGGGGCTGCCTTAAATATGCCTCAGAAAAGCAGAGCTGTGTCAGCAAGAGACCTGTTGTGACAGTCACAGAATAATCCCACAGTGTCAAGGCAGGGTGACTTGCCACCCCAGGCCACATCATATTTTCTTCGTATAGGTTCTCTGGAGGAAACTTCAAAGTTTGGCTGTGCTCTGAAAAGAAGTTAGAAGGGTTTTAAAGTTTCCATGCCTCTTATTCATCAAAAAATATGCTCAGCTTAGAAGTAAAAGAAGGTTCATTGTCCTGCTGTTTCTTTGAATGTTCAAGCTGAACATTTTCTCTGGCTTCCACCTGTTACAAAGGCATTCTGCCCTAGATATAGATCCTCTAATGATATGTGTACATTGGTTGAACAGCTATGAGGTTTTCTTCTAGTTTAATCTAATTTTTGTTTATGTTAAAAGCTCAAAGTAGACAAAGTTGTTAGCAGTTCAGGTGCATCCAAAGGTTGTCCAATGTTAATTTTCAATAGTTCTTCTGTGGAAAAGATATATTTTCATATATCTCTGTGCACTAGAGATTTAGAAGAAACTTAAAACCTCTGAGCCTGTGAAAAGACACTTTGTTTTGCTAGTAAAAGCAGCAGCAGCGGTACACCAGTGTCACTCCATTGCCTGAAAGCAAACAGCCATATTGATTTAAGGTGAAAAAGAACTCACTTTAATTTACCTCTCTTAGCTGTATTGGCTTTGAATTGGTATCACAATAGAAGCCAGTGGTAGCCTTAAATGAATAAGCCTAAAAATCACTAAAATCAGTGCACTAAAATCAATAAGCCTAATAGTCACTACACAAAGAAAATTCATCTAAAAGCTAAGCCTGTGTCCTCAGAGAATCATGTTCAGCTTGGAAATATTAGTGGATATTTCTCCTATTTTGCAAGGTTGGTAAGAGGTTATTTGGTTTTGATTTTAATTAGTTGATGGACAAACTGAGGCATAAACAATAGAAGACACATCTGTTGTAGTGCATTGTCTGTGGTACAGGTAATACTTGATTTAAATCTCCTGGAATTTTTATTTTCACTTTGCTATAGCATCTCTAGCATCTAAGGCCTGAAATAGGAAATGCCCTGGCATATGCATCAGTATGTGCATTTCTGTGTGCATTTCTGTCTTGAGAGCAGCATACAGGCAATATGTAGACAAGAAAATAAATTTTTTTCAGCAGAGCTATTTTTCAGAAATCCTGTGGAACCTTTAATCTCCCATGAACTTTATTTATTTATTCATTCTTTCATTTCATTTTAACTATCCCTCCCTTTTGAGGCAAGAATCTTACACATGGAAATGACACACTTGGAAAGCCTGACATGGACCACCAGGGTGAATTGGTGCTATGTACAAAACTATAGGAACATTCAGAGATGGTGGTAGGACAGACCCTGGCTGCCCCTCTGTAGAGGAGTCTATTGCATAAAACAACTGAGAGGTGGATGGCAAATGTTTTCTAAATAATATTTTCTTTCTCTTTGTTATGATTTAAGTGAGTATGATTTACTAAATGGTTTTAGGACATACTGTGCCTCCTTGGGACTGAGGACCTGACTACAGTTAGACTAGATGCTGGAGTTTATCTGCTACTGTTCGTGCTCATAAATCAGAGCTTCACTGTACACCTAACCCTTCAATTACCTTCTCTCCAACAGCAGATTTTTCATGTCAGTGCTGAGCTTTCCTTCCAGGCTCACTCCCTCCTCTCTGCCCCATTTATTGACCCTTATTAGAAAGAATCTGCCCTAGCAGACCTGTTCTGGAGAATGTATTCATACTTCAAGCAGGCTCAGACATATTTTAATTACTCTCCTTTTGGTTATTATTGCCTCTGTCCTCAGACTATTTTATCTTCTTTCCCCACTTTGAAAGGACTTGAAAAAGGTTTAGCAATTTTGCAACATCAGATAGAATTCTGCTGATCAACTAATACAATTTCTAATATGATTTCAGCTCCTCAGTAAATTGCAGTTTCTCTCTTCAGCTATCAAGGAAAGCAAGAAAACTTCAAATTTTGTATTACAAAATTGCCTTACAGTTCACAGTATCCATCACTTCTACCTATTTACAAATGTTAGCCCTCTGCCATTTTGATAGGAAGCAATAAGAAAGGACAGATAGTAAGCACATCTCAGTAGAAATTTATAATCAAAATTAAAGTCTAAATGATATAGAAATATTTTTATGTTTTCACAGCCCCTGTATTTCTAAAAAACCCTAAACTAACAAATAAGCAAACACCCAACACACATCCCTTACCCCCCTTGTCCCCTTCCACTGTGAACATTTTTGCTATTGAATCAAAATCTAAAAATAGTTTTAGAAAAGGTGGATGTTTGGTATTTTGGTCTAATTTCAGTTAACTTTGAATCAAATGAGACTGGATAGACAATTGGAGAGAATTGCAGACTGACAAAATATGGAGTGGATGCCATAAATAATCTTAACTGTTCCGCTGCCTATCTTCATGTGGTGTGAATTGTATATAAGTATTCCATTATAAACAGCTTGGCAGAGTTAATCATGTAATCAGAATTATGTCTAAGCTATGATGCTACTTGTTGCATTTTTATGAGAAGTTATGATTTGTTGTAAGTAGATTGCGGTTAGAATGGGTAAATATTTGCGGGGATGGCCCTTACATGATTCATGGGGAAAATGCTGATGACATTTTCAGTTTCTTGCAGAACCAGAACTTACACAACTGTAATAATAAATGTGCTGTAAATTATTTTCTTCAGAGCTTTGTGTTTACTTGATGACTCTCTGATCCACGACCTACTATTAGGATTTCTTACAGGAGCCTAAATTAAAAATACCAGTTAAAAATACCAAATGAGCTGGGCATTTTATTGCTGTATCCATAATGTGCTGTAATTAAAAAGAAAATAGAGGACTTGGGAAAAGTAGAGCAAGATTTATGCTTATGCCTCTGCTGCTTTCATTGCTAATTGTCAACCGGTGAGACACTGTAGCTGGTCGCAGTCTAAACCTGCTCTTAATAATGAGGGGGTAGGCTGAAACTTGCATCAGGGATGGACAATCTTATTTTCATTATTACTATTTTTACATTTACTATTTACTATTTTTACATTTACTGTTTACTATTTTTATATTTTTTTGATCTCCTTTCTTCAGTGTTTGTTGTTGCTGTTTGTCAGCTATAGAACACCGAGCTAGGTAAACCAAAAGCTCGAATCATGTACAAAAATTAGCAGGTAATCAATAAATGTTTTTCCTTGAACAGTACTGCTCCCTGCTTCGTATTGTTCTCTGTATGAGAGCATCCATTTCATGGTCTTTGAAGCTTCTAAACAGAGAAGGGACTTCATCTTGTTCTCAATTGTTTACTTTTTTTAATAGTATTTTTCTTCAGTTCAGCCATAAGTTTCTGGTTAAATGCTTCTCCTAAATGGTACCAGTACAAGGCCTATTTCCAGTTTGCACAGATTTTTCACTCTGATTAATAATTTCAATTCAGTTTCTAGCATGATATAGATAGTAGATGCTAGCAGCTACTCCAGTGGCACTGTTCCTACCATGTTTAAAGACCAACCTTTTTTCTGGGTTATGCCATTTCAGATTTTATTACTGAAGTATTTGTGCTGTTCCTTTATTTCTTCAAAATACTTTTTGTAGTCTTAGTCACTCCTGTTCTAATGCAGTTGCCTGTAGCTAGTTGTCTTAAAAGGTAACTTTCCTCACCAAGAAATGCAAAGTTTGTACTGATTTTTTGCTCTTTCTTTCAACATTGAATACTTCATTTGTTTACAGATGCAGGCTCTCCAGAGGGCTAACAGCTGACCACAGTTTGAGAATGGAAGAGGAGTAACTTTGGTTTTGCCCATATAAGTTGCAACATTTGGATGTCAGCAAATGTCACAGTGAAAGGTATTTTCTCTGGCATTTATTTATTTGGAACTTCTTCTATATTTTTATATTTCTTTGCTCTTTTTTTTTTTGGTGAATAACTTCAATTGTTGTTGTTTCGCTTTTGTTTTGCGTGGTTCCTTCACACCAAAAAAAAAAGAATTTTTCCTTCAGTTACTCTGCTACAGAAAATCATACAGTTCCTATTGAAACACTTCTGGAAGTCAGTATAATCCCAGTGGCATTCAGAACAACTGATGTGTGCTAAATGGGATTGCAAAGAGAGCCACTCTTCATAAAACCCTACATGCCAAAATCTATTTAATGCTCCCTTTTAGGAGCCCCAGCTGAGAAAGCGCAGAGTTTTGTTAAGCTTGACAAAGTAGCATCTCACTCCCCAAGCAAATGCAGCTAAGGTGGACGGGTTCTAACAACATTGTAGGGAAGAGAATTTTGATATGCTTAATAGTTGCAAGTTTAAATGCTTGTTTTCTTCATAGTATGCAGAAACTTACATTCTGCTCTGACTGCCTGCAGGCTTGATGTGTTACTGTCCATACTTTTGACTTCTACAGGGAAATTAAGTTATATGCACTTAAAAAGGACAATGTTTGCATATGTCATTCTCATCTGGTTGGCAAACAGGGGTTATGGTAGAAAATCACAAGGAACTGGATAGCAAGGCTCTAGAAAACAACAGGAGAAGTACTGATTTGGAACAGCCTTTCCTGACTTTGCATCATTTCTACATGAAACTACAGATTGGAAGGATCCTACTGACTAAAAATGGTGACTGAAGCAAGAAGGTAAGAGAACAGGTTGTGAGCCAATTAAAGCTGATAAAGAAATACAACATGAGGAAGTGTCTGTCTGACTCAACCCAAAGATGGAAGTCAGGAGATCTTATCCAAATTATCATTAGACTGAGTTTCTGTACGTAATTTTGTATAAAGGTCCTTTGTGTTAAGCTAACATCCAGAATGTAAGGATCCTTTTCGATCATTGAATAAACTCTATCTTTAAATGGGAGCTGAAGTTTTGCTCAGGTAACATTACAGGTTCCAGAGAAAGGAGTTTAAATATGGTGTATGTATCATCTTGCTGGTCAGATCTTACTGTTTGGCAAATGAAGCAGGAGTGTGTTGTCAGGCAAGGGAGGCACAGAAGATCTGGCTGTGGCACACCTGGTGGGTGTGCTCAAGACAGACTGACTGGGCCCAAGGAGCAGTCAGACATGTAACATCATTCCTCTTTTATTCCCCTGCCACAGTAGAGCATGGTTGCTGTGGTGCCCACATGTCTTGTGCTTTCACCCTCCTCCTCCTTTCCCTTGTGTAACACTCACTCATTGACCATAGTGTCTCGTCTGCTGTCGTATTTTCCTGGCATAGTAGACATTATTCCCAAGAATGTGCATCAGTCTCCTGATGCTCCTTCTTCTCAGAGGAATTTTTTTTCTTCTCTTTTTGGTGCATCATGAGCTTCATAACATTTATTTGGGGCAGGCCTCATCACAGATTTGTGCTATCACATCCATGAATGGCTAGAAATGTACAAGTTATTGGTTCCTGCCAGCATTCATAAAATTGTGTTTGTACTTTATTTTTGCTGGCTCCTGATCTACTGAAACTAATTCAGTAATTTTAATTGTTTTATTCATTTGGAATTGCAGTATTAATCAAATATTACAGTTGTCTCAACTGCACCTATCTATTCTGCTGTGCTCCCCCATTGTGAACACTTGGATGCACAATGATATTACTTCTAACCAAAGAGAAAAATATTTTGCTTCACATTTCTTCTTCTCTTCTGAGTTTGTTCATTCAGTATAGAAGTCTACTCTTGTCTTACTCATGGAAAATTTTATTGTTACTGCACCATAGTCATGATCAAGCCCACGTTTTCTATTGATTGACATTTCAAACTTTTGAGGGAACTATATCCCACTCCCATCTAAAACTGGAGGACAGCCAATATCACCGTACAAAGCAGCTCGATTCGTGGTAAGGCTAAATGCTTTACACAGACCTCAGCAGGTTTCCCACCTCTCCAGAATGCATAGAGCATAAAGCATTTCCAGTGCTTCCTCTCTGGAAGCTTTTTCTGAATCATAATTTAGCACCATATATGAAAATTCATTTAATCAGTAAATTAAATGCTTTTATGTGATCCTGGGTGTATTTAGAGCTTGGTTAAGAGGCTCCCAAAGTAGTTTGAGTACTTTTGTCCCCTCATCCTATTTTTATTGTCACTAATATCTATAAATCTTAATTGAAATTACAGAGCTGAAGAACTGCGCCAGTCTGTACTCAGCTGGGATGAGAAGTCACTCTCTGGTCCTGGGCCAGCAAAGTAATCAACACAGCTTAACCACTCCTAATTGCACAGGATCAGTGCTTTAACGTTTGAAATAAGATTGCCATACTTCAAAGTTAAAGTTAAATACAAGTAAGGGGCTGTGGGATTTTGAGAGAGAGTGATGAAGTGGAAAAGTCCACTGACCAGGACTATGATACTCTGTGTCTCTGGATACTAACCCATTAATAGGCAAAGTTCTTTTTTATTTAAATGCTTATTTCTTCTGACTACATAGTAATTAAGAACTTCTTTTCAGAGTTAACTCTTGGAAAAGGATACATCTAATATGAGGAGATGTGTATTTATCACAGCTTGTATAATGTTGATGTAGGTGCTAGGGAACTACAGAAAGTACTTGGTACCTAGTTAATCTGTAATCTTCTGGTGTGGAAATGATTCTGTGTTTAATATCTTGTTGACAAGTCTGGGGGCTGAGGTATCATGGCCATGAATAGTAAAATGTAGGATTAGGACTTTGTGCAGAAATTGTTCTGTTCCAACACAGAAGGAAAAATATCTGCCTGACCCCCATGGGAAATCTGACCTGTTCTCCAGATGAGATTTCAACTGTGCCTTTGTAGCACTTTCTCTCATGCCCGCACATTCCCCTTACAGTGAGTCTATCTGTCTACAGCAGCAGTGTGGGATATAATCTTACTAATCTGGTTCTGAAACACCCTTCTAATTCTTCACTGCATAACTCAGATGTCTTTGCATGTGTGTCCTGGGAAGAGGGGACAGTCCTGTGAAGAATTATTCTGCCCTGATTTTTTGCTTTCGTACAAGATTCAACTCTCATCTGTCCCCTAGAGCTCAATTTAATTTTTACAGCAAATACCACCTCTGCTGCGCCTCCTTCTCTGAGGTGTTTGCAGCTGTTCCTATCTTTGTGAGTCTCAGTGAAATGTTTGTTTCTTGTGTTACTGCCCACTTTGAACTCCTATTGGAGCACTCTGCAGGCTCTGCTGACAGAAGGTGCCCTCCTCCTGCCCCTGGCTTTATCACGCACTGGGTGTATTTAATCTCCCCTGCTCTGATGTGGTCTGAGGGCTTTAGCAGGCTGCTGCCATCTTCCTGAGGGGACAGGACTCTAGGGACAGACATGCCAGACTGATGGTGAGAGACAGAGAGAGAGAGAGAGGAGGCTTTTAAATACTGTGTGCTACCTGTCAAAGAAGAAAAACACCGAGAAGTTATAACAAGCAGGAAGAGTCTCCACAGACTTGACAGCTGAACTTCTGAATGAGCTGTAAAGTGCTTTTCAGCTCTTTCGTGCATTGGAATTTAAAATGGTAACTGCTCATGAAGATGAGCACTCTCTCTGCCTTCTGCTGACTTCTGCAGAAGGTGTGGAAAAATGCACTTTTCAGGCTCTGCTACAAGGAATTGGGGCACTTGGGTTTAATCAGCTTGGAAACTCTTCTTCAGAGGACAGTGCTCTGTATAAGCAAATGTACAAAAAAAATCTCATTCCCTCTTCCATGGAGTATCATACAAATTTAAGATTCCAGAATTTAAATGATGAGTCTCAAGACTCCTTGGCAAAGTTGATGCATCTTGGTTGCTCTGGTGGATGGTCCATAATTTCTGTGTAAAATATTGCACAGTGGTCCCCTGTGATAGCCTTAGCATGGGCACAGAGAGGTTATCAGACATAAGGAAAAGGGAAGGTGCACACAGTATCCAATTGGTAAGACAGTAACCTTATTCCAGTCCTATTTAATCACAGACTATA
Source organism: Camarhynchus parvulus (assembly GCF_901933205.1). NCBI lineage: Eukaryota > Metazoa > Chordata > Aves > Passeriformes > Thraupidae > Camarhynchus > Camarhynchus parvulus. The sequence continues at coordinate 22,164,234 of NC_044575.1, read as the reverse complement.
ACCCCAAAGGTACAAGCAGTGATTATATCCTATGAACAACTTTTGTTTGAGAATTGTTGATGCATCTTGCTCAGATAAACGTCTTTTGGTTATTTGGGTCTGGGCTTTTTGTTGTCGTTGTTGCTTGTTGGTTGTTTCCTTGACAGTAAAACCTGTAGTGTGCTTTTACTTAAAATTAGTTATAATGACTAAATAATAATTGAATGTAATAACTAAATGTCAAGAAGGATTTTTAAAGATTTTTTTATGTATTAATTGCTTGTAGGTCAAATGAAAGATTTTTCTTATATTTCTAACATATTTCTTATGTAGGAAACATTTTTCTTCTGTACCATTCAATACATCTAAGTATAAGACAGATGCAATAAAAAGTACAGATAGATCATACAGATGAGGACAAATTAAATGTTCTTCTTGTGCCAAAGCATGTAAAGACATGCTAAAAAGTGGAAGGAAATAATGACCAGCTCAAATACCTAATTTTTTTTCCAAAAAAAATTATGCCGGATTACTTTTACACATACTCACTTGGAATGATAGTCTTATAAGGCTATAGGATGAATTCTTAATTATTTCTTCTTACAGTACATAGTGGAGAACTATGTATGAGAACTATATATGAAAAATGTAGGTCAAGAATAGTGGCAATATTCCTAAAATCATGCATTATGTATTAAGTGCTGTGTCTTGAATTCTGATCTGGTGTCAGCCACAGGAGATGTTTAAAAAATGGACTTGACCAGTATAGTCAGGCAATTGACTCTGCACTTGTCCTAAATTCTTATTTGACTAAAACATATTTTCTTGGAGACAGCAAAGCATTTCAGTTGGGTTCCTCCTCCAAGTTTATGCCCTTATGGATCCAATTTCTCCTGTTCTTTAAGGTTTTTCTTGGGAGGCAGTTGAGTGGCTGCACTTTGTTTCTGTGTTCAGGAATCTTATCTGCTTATTCAAAGTAGCCATTGCCTTTCATGCTTGGTGTTTTCTAAAGACTTTCTGGTTTCATTTTGTAACTTTGACTCTGCATTCTGATGCCTAAGAAAAAAATATAGTACTGCAACCACTCTGCGCCCTTTCTGTCCCTGTCTTCAGGATCTTTTCCTTAGTTCTTAAAATACCCTCTGTGCTTTATCTGGGCTTGACAAGATTTACTTTTTTACTTTTTATTGGTTAACTGATTTGCACACATCCAGACCTGGAATCTGCTGTGTTGTAGTTCTCTCTAATGCTGTTAGGAGGTGATCTTCCACTCACCAATCCTACAACAGTGAGTACAGCTATTATAAAAATGCTCAGATTATTCTGTTCAACTACAAGGAAAATGGAGGACTTCTTTAACTGCAATCCCTTTTTCCCACCCCTTGCTTCTTTTTGTAATTCAGAAAGAACTCCAGAGTTCAGTTTCAGTTGGGAGCTTTGTAATAATGCAAAAACATAATTCCTTATATGATCCAGCAACTTGTTCCTTTCAGTAGTAATATGAATGCAAAATAAGGGGGTTAATACAGAGGGTTATTATAACCATCATAATAGCATAAAATTGCTGTTATTGTAAACTCCTTTTTATTGTTCAGGCTTTTGGTCTCACAGCCTTGTTTACCATCACAGCAGTTTTCTCTTTTGATGTGATTTCACCTGCTTCCAAATAGTGCAAAACCAGTTTTTTGTTTTGAACTCAGAGAATATTTTACACAGCAAACCCTTAAAATATGGTAATTTTGAACATGAAGTATGTTTAGAATTTCAATAGGGTTCAATATTCATTAAATCAGTCCTAGGTGAAATCTAGTGTGATATATTCTTTCATGATTTTGCATCCTAAATCAAAGGCGACTTAGCTGAAATCTGAAACTTTAAATCTTCTGTCAAATTTGACAGTAAATATGTGTAGATTTAGCTGGTAGTTTGACAAATATTTGTACTGCTAGAACAAGAACTTTTGAGGGTGAAGTGGTAGTAGAATTACTCAGATTCAATAAGGTTAAAGAAGCTGGAGGAATATTTTTACTCATTTCTTGTAAGTGATTTTGTAAAAGAACATTTTCCTCTTCCACTGCTATCCTTGATAAAACTGTTGTAAAAGTTAAAACATTTATCAAAACTGCCACAGATCCCATGACCCATAGAAGAAGGACTATCAGACCTTAATTGCAATAGCTGTGTAATTGCAGAACTTCCCTTCTCCTGTTCACCTACTCTCTGACCTTTATGTCAGCTTCTAATTTCCTTCTGTAATTGACTCTTCTTTCCAGAGCAGGAAACTGTGGCAGCAAATGCATTCTAGTGCAGAGGAAGATCCAAACAGTGCTGTAAAATCCTATCAAATTTACTTTAAAATCAAATTTTAGGGGAAAAAAACAAAAAGCACAGGTAGTTTGAACAAGTCTCAGGTGAAAAAGAAAATAGTTTACCTAACTTTTGTTGTGGGCATTATGTTTTCAACATATGAAGTTAAGTAAAGACTTAAAATACTACCTTCCAGCATGTGCAAAAGAGAGCTGTTTGCTCAAACAATTGCTCATTTCAGCAACACATACTAATGGAAGTCCACCCTAAGTTTACTTTGCATCAAGGAACAAGCTAATCAATAAAGATAGGAAAGGAGAGGAATATACCCTGAAAAGCCTTACTATTCTCATCCAAAGTGAGGTTTCTGTATCATGCACATTTTTGTATCTTTTCTACGTCCCAAAACATCTCAATTTTATTTCCTTGAAGAGACATCCATTTCAGCAGTGCATGTCCCAGCTTTCCCTGTGTTTATTGACTGATACAGGAGTGATTTGTCAATTTACTCATGAATGTCCTAATCTCACTGGTTAATCAACAACACCAATAGTCAGTAACACAAAAAAAGCTGGGGTTAAGTTCCAGGTTGCTCCAGTAGGAAGTAATATTTAAATGAATTGAAGCACCTGCTAGTTAGATAATGTTGTTGTCATTTAGAACAATTGAATTCTGAGGAAGTACGTACTTCTTTTACACACCTTGTGGCCACAAACTCAAAAGATAAAAACAGTTTATCTTGTCAAACTTAACAGATTCATCTACAGCTTTACAGAACTCAGAAGGAAGTACAATAACATGAAAAGAATAGTTGTAATTTTTCATGTCCCCTTTATTCCTGGATTAGGGAAACAAACTGTAATACAGGATGTTTGTTGCAGACATTGTACTGCCTTGTAGTCCATATTTTTTTCTGCTGGCTGTGTCTTTTTTTGCTTGTCATTAATATGTTTAGGATACTGGGGAGTAGAGGGCCAGCCCCCCACCTTTACCTGGGTGTTTGAATCACAAAATTAATGTATCTATCTAATCTGTTCAGAATTCAAGAACAAAATAACTTCTCTTATTATGCATAATTATCAGTAGGGACTGAGTAGTCTGCATAACTAAAATAAATAAAGCCAACCAAACTCAAATCTTATACATAAAACAACCTCCACCTTCCCCCAATGAAATTTTTCTAGAACTTGGTCCTCCCCAGCCAGTGAGAACCCATGGTGCTGTGAAGGGGAATGGCGCAGAGAATGCATGTGTGTAGGGGAAAGCACAAGCCTACAAATACTGTGTAGTGCTATGGCACCACTAAAGGCAGAACTTCATCATTTGCTTTAATTCTCTCTACTTTGTTTTAAAGAATAATCTTACAATAATTGAAGGGTCAGCCCTTTGCAATGAGGAAAGAAGCAATTGTTTTAAAGTTTAGATAATGTACAGATTTCATATTTACATTCCCTTCTAAAGTTTCACTAATTTGGTTCCTGCTAGGGACTTCCATTTCAAGCACAGCCTCTGCTATCTGGTCTTCAGTATCTTTTGTGTCAAATACTATTTCAACCACATTTGGCCTCAATGGGGATAAACATCCATCCAGAAAAGAGTCTCCTTACCTTAACCTGTTTGTCTTGATTTCCCTTTCTTTCACAGGATTATTCAAGATCTCAGTTTGTATCATCCTTTTTGAAATCTACTGTAGCTTAAAGAACAGCTATCTTTGGAAAACAGTTATCCAGCATCAATTCCATTCTCATCAACTAGATCAATTCAAGACACTCCTTGAACATTAAGATAAATGAAAAGTACATGTTTACAGAATTTTCTAAAATTTCCCAATTCAGTGAACATTTCAAACTCTTCCATGACTGGCAAGATAGAGTCCCTGTCTCTGAGACAATATTTTTAGGAAAGACCATAGCCAAATAGGACTAAAAGAATTGCAGTCCAGTAATATGCAAAATAAAAACTTTGAACAGCTGTTGAGCCAGAGCTGTAATACATACACGTATGTATGAAACTGGTATCATGATCTTCATTTTCCTTGGATTAAAACATTTTAATACTTAAGAACCACCGAGCACCAATCGGACTGTAGTAAAAATTTGCTAGAAACTAACATTAACATCTAGCTTTTTTGATTTTATTGAGGACAATCCAGAGATATCTTACAGTTAAATGTTATAGTGCTGAACTAAACGGAGCTCTTATTTCCTTGAAAAGGTCAAAAGGTTTCATCCATATTTTGCAGGGTGCCTGATTGGCTTCAGGAAAAGGAGGCTCACATCCTAAAAATTTCATTATAAGTGTGTTTTCTTTTCATTTTTAGAAAGCATTGGATATGGAGAAGATAGGAGATATTCCAATATGGGAAATCTAGTACTTCAATTATACATTATGGATTTGCCTCCTGGTAGTAACTCAGAGCAAAATCTTTACAGAGCCAGTGGCTCTTTGAAATCTAATTATTTTTTATCTAAAATATAATTATTTTCATTCCACTTTCTTCTTGATACTCTTTACTGACTTCTCTCCCAACTACAATTAAAACAGAATATTGAAGGTACCCCTGGAATTCTAAAGGAAAAGAAAAATGACCATTCCTTTTCAATGACAATGACAGAACTTTTTATTCCTGTCTTTAAAGTTTCCGATTTGCCAACTTATAATTCACAGTGATGAGATGCGGCTCAGGCCAAGTGCCAGAATGATTCAAAGCAGTTGACATACAAAGAGGTGCTCTCTCCTGTGTATATATTTCACTCACAGGAAATAACTGCAGATTTGTATAGAAGCAGTAACTAGATTAGCTTTGGTGGCTCAAGAGCTCAAAACCCAGTTATCCCAGCCTTGTGCTGTGCTCCACATCAGCGAGTTCTCAAAAAAAACAACTGGAAAAAGTAAATATACTGTTTTGCAAAGATGAGTGGGTTTAGTTACTAGAGTATAACCAGAAAAGAATACTTTGCATTATTTAGATTGACTTGGAGACCTACACATCATGTTTCCTAAGTGCTGCTGTTTGTGTACACCTATGCAGGGCACACATAAACAGCATAGCTCCAAGAGAAATGGATAAGATCAAGTTTTCACGCCTATAGTGTCTGTAAATCAGTGTCAGTAAAACAGGAGAGGGGAAAAAAAAAACTTAGATGAGAGAAATAGATGAAGTAGGAAGAATTAACAGAAACTTAAATAGTAAATGTATTCTAAAAGCGGTAAAAAAGCATCAGAAAACACCAAAGGCCACTTCAGTGAGTTGGAAATGTGCATTCACATGTAAAGTTGTGAGTCAAGTAAGGCGCAGCTGAAAGAACAGATTTGGTAAAAGCTCAGGTGGAAGGGGAAAGGGAGAAGTAATACATAACTAACACAAAAATAGGATACATATTTTGTCTGATATAATAACGCCTCTTTGGACTGAGTGAAAGGTAGGAATGGTAATTACACGTGGCTTGAGACATCCTGGGTAAGCTGAGCAATGGGAAGTAGCAGAAGAGATTAGTTTCTCCAGGGAACACACAATGTGCACTGGTCTGGCTAGACAGCCTTGTTTCTGCATCTCCTCTGTTTATAGCGCAGCTGCTCCCAGCTGTCAAAAGCGCTGTATGATAATCTCTTGGCATATCACTGTTGTTACTTTGCACATATTGAGGAAAGTACGAACTGACAACCTACTCCCTTCCTAAGCAGACAAAAGATTTCATATTCAGCCTAAAAGATGCTGTTGCTACTGCAGCTAATGTCCAGCCCAGAATTAGTATGTTGATAAAGACTTCAAATGGCATTTTCTCTGAATTTAGAGAAAGTACTTGTCCCATCAAAACGTCTGAAGATAAGCAGTGATCCAAGAGAGGCAATAATGTTTACCTTTTTTGTAGTTATATCATGTAGCATAAAATTATAGGCTAAACTTTGAATTTATCCCTCCTGTATGAAAGAAAAATCACTGATGTCTGAGGATGGAGAGCATATTGATAAGATACCCATAGAAGCTAGAGTGTTTTTAAGTGTAGCATTGTGTGGTACCATTTCATATTCTAGCTAAAAAGGTTAAGAAAAAAAAAAAGGACAAAGATGCTAGTTTCAGAGTGATGTGAGAGTTTTGGGGTTTTTTGTGGGGGTTTTTTGGTTGGTTTTTTGTTTGTTTGTTTTTGTTTTGTTTGGGTTTTGTGTTTTTTTTTTTTTTTTTTTTTTTTGGTTGGTTGTTTTGGTTTTTTAGCTGACTGTTGAATTCCCTCAATTCCCTCAATCAGAGATCATTTGTAAGGATTATTTTTTCCTTAAATCACCATTATAATTGACAGGGACTGACTATTATGATAGCAGGTTGTGCTCATTGAATTTCCATTCAACACAATTTAGAGAGCCCCTGCAGGGAACACAAAGATGCTTGGTAGACAAAACAGCCAAAGAGGTCCTCAGCCAAGGGAGAACAGGTAGAGAACTTCTATTTCCACGACTAAAATTTCTTTTCTTCTACTGACTGCTCAGTTTCAGCCCATTTCCTTAAACCCTCAACCTTTTGTTCTTCTCTTCATTATTTCCTCAAGAACTTTTAAGCAGAACTCCCTTGTGATTATAATGTCTGAACCCTTTTTAAAGTAAGAGCTTTTGTTTAAATAAACTTTCCCCTTTTCATTAAAAACCACTTTGCTCTTGTAAATTAAAAGTAACCTTTGGAATATAATAGTGATTATAACCTGATCTTCTGCTCTGCACACTGAACTGGGGCACCTGATCTAGTTCAGAGTGTTATAAAGAATGTTATCCTTTAACTACAGTTTAAACATGATCATAAGTCTTTTTGAAATTAGGTGAACTAAACAAGCTTATTTTCAAGCACAACTTACTAAACATTTTGAAGTCATTTGCATGAAATATCTGAGATATCATGCTCCAAAGAACTGGAATTAAATGGGAAACTGGTTGTAAAATCAGTGAGATGGCCCTGAAGGAAAATTTATTCTCTTAATAAATGTTTTTGCCATAAAAATACATTAGTTTCCTATGTCAAGAGATTAACTGTTTTCTAGCTAATATTGTTTCCATGCAAGACCAAATTGCATAATCCTTGTGAAATGAGAATACTTTCAGCCAGGAAAAAAAATAATGTCACCTATAGCCAAATTTATTATCCACTTTTACTAGACAGTCCTCTTTCTAAATATGAAAGCAAGAGTAACTCATGCTTTAATACAAAACCTTGCTCCTGACTTTCATTAAGACACATATCCCAAGTCATAGAAAACATGGAGAAAGGGGAAAAAAATGCCAAAAACGCAGCAGAAATATTTACAACCAAGCCCTTACTTATACTGAATTAAATAACTGTACGACCTTTTATATTTTATCTGTATGTTCAGACTCACCCTGCATATAATCAGGCTCATCTTACCCCTAGCTGAGCTCTAGGGATTTTAAGCAGCAAAATAAAACCACTGAGAGTGGAAGCTTCCTTTTGTACACTTAACAGTTTTGGAGCACAGAGAAAGACACTTGTTTAAGGGGTAAGGCTGGGACAGCAGGGTATTTCTTAGTAGACAGCATCTAAATGTCACAGATCATCAGCTGGCAGTGTAAGTCCAGTCAATGCAGCTGCTGCCAATTTAGCTAAGTCAAGGATGCTGCCTACAGTCCTGTATTCTTCTTTCCCACCTGCCCTTCCCCAGGGTCTGAAGTAACTGGTGGCTTTGGTGCAGGTGCAGAACAGGGGGGTGCAAGTCCTGGATCCCACTGAAAAACTGAACAGCCTTGAGCAAGCAGCCTTGGGAGGTTCTCCAAAATAGTCTCACTGTGCTTGTGCCTCTAATGGAACGCAAATGATATAAACAAAAAGCACTATGTTTCCAGGTTAGAAAAACTAGGAAAAACATGTCAAAATGAGCTGGGCCATGTCCGCAAGTGTCATTTTTAGGCTTCTACATTTTTTGGTGAGGAGAAGACTTCTGTGTTCAGCCCTGTATTTTTTGAGAGGAGGTTTTAGGTAAGAGATTAGAAGAAGAAAAACAAGGCATGGACATAGGGTTAGAAGGCAAAAGGAAAAGCTTAAGGTGAGGTGGCTACTTTAAACTCTGTTAAAAAAGTTCAGCAAGAGCAACAAACCCACCAAACCAAACCAAAATTTCTACCTCCCAAACAAACAAAACCTAAACGCCAGCCTAAACCCCACCGAACAAGCAAAAAAAAAAAAAAAACAACCCCCCCAGCAAAAACCCCACAACCCAAAACAAACAAACCCCCCCTTAACATGCAATGAAATGCAAAACATGCAAAAAACCCAGCCAAACCACAGAAAACAACCAGAGACCAAATGAACATAACCCCAAATCCCCCACCTTACTGCTCATCTGCCACCCAGGGACTGTATTACTCTGTTGTAGGAGCGAGTGCTAAATCCTCCTGTAATGGAGTCAAACCTGCTGCTGTTCTCACATTTACAATAGAGGCCAAATGCTACACAGGTACCAGAACAGGTCTGCAGCTGTAAAAACGACTAAAGAGAAGATTGCCTAATTGACTTACTCTACAGCAACTTAAGGCAGAGTCAAGTAACTTCCTCCTGCTACCCTCCCCTAAGCTTTTAGAGCTGAGACATACAACTCAAAATTACTGACTGGTTGAAGAATAATGATTTATGGATTATTGGAATTGATCTTGTTGCTACACTTGTTACCCTGTAGTTGGAGCAAGCATCTTACTGCTTTTCTTCTATCAATTCAAAACACCACTCATGGCTAATACCATGTAACTTATTTAAAATGCTTCTATAGTAATGTGCCATTCAAAATGCTCTCTACCTCCTATTTTTTAGTAGTTGCATTTTCAAAGATAGCTTTGTGCAACTAAATAATTCATCATTTTTTAGTATAAGACAGTCCTTTTAAGAATACAGATACAGGGGAAGTGGTGGTGTACTTTGCACCCTAAAAATGTGTTTGCAAGACATTCATATTCTTCACTGGGACTTACCAGAAAGTGCAAATAGAGACCCATTTATCACAGTCTCAAATTCTACATGTTCCTTTAAATCCTGACTTTTATTGCAAAGGCTTTAATTCCCTAAATGGAAGCACTAAGCACCAGCCCATTTTGTTTCTGGCAAAACTGGAGGAAAGCTTATTTCAAATTTCTAATTAAAATTCTTTCTTGCTGTGTAAGGAGCCCTGATGGGATTCCTCAGGGTAGTTGGATGGGTTTCTGATTGAATTACAACTGGCCCAATTGCGTGAATATTTCATTTAAATGTTGTGAACTGAAAACAGCAATTAACGACAACCTGAATAATAAAAAGCACTACTTTACCTTCAATCCTCTCCTCTCCCTCAGCTGATTCAATTTAAATGCTTAGTCACTAGGAAAAACAAAGACAACCAAAACAACCCAAAACAAAACTAACAAAACCAGAAACAAAAAGCCAAGCAAAGGCGACTGTGTGGGAAGAGAAGATGTCTACAGTCCTCATCCTACAAGTCAGAAATACTTTGCCTGGAGCTGATGACTGTGGATGTGACACTGTTGCAGAACTGCCCTCACTGTGCTTCTGATCTGCTATTCAGTATTCTACACTGTGGTTTCTGTCCAATCTCACTGAAGGTAATTTCAGCCTATTGTCTCACCTTTATCATTATCACCAGCAATTTTTTTTACTAGAGAGCCACACTGCCCATAGATTCACTGGCGAACATTTGCTAATCTGGTTAAAAATTCTGAAACTATCAGATTGGAGGAACTCTCCCAGCCCTACACATGACCTTCTGAGTGAATTACCCACATTTACAAATTAACTTTTAGGCCAGGGAAATTAGGAGTGATCCAGCTGTGCCTAATTGCCTGGCTGGATTATAAATATCTCCCAAAGAATACAGTAATATGAGCTGATACTTAGGATGAAAATACAAGAATTTGGGGAGAATTATAGTAAAACTAAACGCCAGGATTATATGCAATTTCTTCTGATATGTTCTAGAAAGCCACTATTGTATGCACCCTGCCTTCAGAGAATCTGCTCTTCTTGCATTTTGCAGCTTTGTCAAATCTGAAAATTAAAAAGCTCATGAGAATTGGTCTAAATTGGCCCAAGATCCACTGTTTTAAAAATATCCTTAGGAGTTGATGACTGATTGGACCTTGACAACTGGAAGAAAATAAGTTAATTAATTATAACCTTTACTGTTACTTATTAGTGATCCACAGCATTTAAATTGCTGACTTGATTATCATCATTGCAACAGCATAGTGATTGAATCAGGAGAAGTTATTGCTAGGACTAATATGTTCCTATAATAGAGTTTTCTATGACTTTATCAATATCCATAGTTCATAATAAAACCCCTCCTTTTGTTCCCACATTAGGAGTTGCTCAAGTTAAGCTAGCACAGATATACTGGGGAAAAACCCAAAACCAAAACCAGAGCCATTGAAAAAGATAGGAAAGAAACCCAAAAGATAATTAGTCTTCTGCAGCAGCCATGATGATTTCATATGTGAAATGGAGTCAGCCCAAAGCACGGCATGAGGATCAATGTTACAAGCCTCAGATGCAATGATATAGCTTTATTCTGGCAGCTGCAAACTCTTCTGGCTCTGTCTGTCCCTTGTCAGCACAGAAGACACTGTCACTTTGTCTGATTAGTGTGGTATTATCTCATGGGCTGATTCTTCCACAGAAAAATGAGCCACTCTACTTCGTTTCGTATTCTTCCAACTGATTTGCAGTTGGAAATACATCAAAATTGCATTTACTTGCTTAATGATGCTATTTTTCTAGATTTTGGGGCTTTCTTCTTGGGGGTAAAAATCTGTAGATGATAGAAAATTTTAATAATATAATTGTATGTCTATATTTATATAGGTGTAATAATATAATTTGTCAAATACTAATTGAATCATGTTTTGCATATTACATATTTGCAGTTTATTGTTCTTTTTTTACAGACTAATCTTCATACTTAAAAGGCAATCCCCCTCCACTTGTGCAGGTCTTCCTTTGTTTTTGAGCTACTGTCCTCACACTAGGAGTAGTTATCTCAAATGTACTCTGCCTGAATTTCCCATTCTAGTCTTTGTTCCAAACGAATCCAAATCTGAAAGCAAAACTCAGCTGAAAGCAATATGGCTTGGATTTCAGAAAAGGTCCTCACAATAAGCCATAAGGTTTCATGTTTTTGGTGCAAGTTTGTGAGCCAAATTTGGTACTACTAGATGAAATCACAAACAGTCTTAGAAAATCAATTTGTAAGCTGGAAACTACCTTAGACCAAAATCTCCACAAGTTAGGGCCATGCATCAGTGAGCTAAACTGCATTTCAAATCACCCTTCAGCTCTGACACTGAGCTCACACTTCCACCAACATCAAAAACATTCTGACTGCATTTGGATGCTATACCTATGAACAACTTCAGAACACTCCTGAGGAAATGTTTAACAATGAATCCATTTTTATTTCATGCCGTTTGCATTTAAAAATTTACCTGGAAATAAGTTTGGTTCAAGGCAGACTTTGGCTTCTAGCAAAAAGAGTGTAAATACAAATGGGCAGGCAGGAGGACAAATTTTAAGATAGTTTTAGAGCCAAAAATAGCAAACTGATTTTTTCTCTGTTCTGAAATGCAAAATAGTAAGGAAAAAATACCTGGATTTAACCTCCTTTAAAGTTTGTGAGCCCTAACTTGATGTTAAACTTGGTATTTGAGCTGTATGCGATAACAGGTGGCTTAGTCTGTTTAAGTGAAGATTTGATATCAGGTTTTTGCCTTTGCATGCGCTGATACCAATCAAAGTCCCAATCTGACTGTGCATTCAGATGTTGTGACTGGTCAATTCATTTATTTCTTTTTGTGTGTGTGTTGTTTTAAACTTCAAAGAAGGGGTATTTTTATGGTACTTACAGAATCATTACCTTAAGTCTGATTTTGTTTAAGTATAAATGCCCTAGACAAGGTGGGGGGCTGGAGCCAGACCTCAGAGTAATCTACATGTGCCAGGTGTTCAAGGAAGGAGGTTGAAAATATGTCCTTCATCAGCACAATGACTGATCTGCTTAAGAGGAAAGGCATCCACTCCAAGACTGATGTTTGTCAGAACTGTGTGGGCTTCAGTCATCCACGCTAGCACAATTTACCTTTAACCAGCCATTTATAATTATAATATTCAGGCTGTGTTCATGCAGGTGATCGTTCATCTCTCCTTAGCACTGGTGAGGCCACAGCCCAAGTGATATCTCTTTGGGTGCCTCAAAATGAGAAAGATACTGACTTCCTGAAAAGAAAGGTACTAGAACAACTGTCATACAAGGAGATACTGAGAGAACTGGGAATGCTTATCCTACAGAAGTCTCAGTGGGGATCTTATTAAATGTGTATAAATACCTGATGGGAGGGTGTTAAGATGACAGGCTCAGAATCTTCTCAGTGGTGCCTAGTGGGAGCATGAGAGGCAGCGGGAACAAACTGAAAAACAGGAACACACTTCTTTAGCTGTGATGGTGGTTAAACACCTGAATGGTGTTTCTCAGCACAAGAAAGATGTGGGATGTTGAAGCAAGTCCAGAGGTGGGCCACAAAAATGATCAGAGGCCTGGAGCACCTCTCCTGTGAGGACAGGCTGAGAGACTTGGGGTCATTCAGCCTGGAGAGGAGAAGGCTCCAGGGAGACCTGACTGTGACTTTTCAATGCTGACAGGGGGCCTACAAGAAAGACGGGAACAGACTTTTTCATATGCCCTCTAACGGCAGGACAAGTGGCAATGATTTTAAATTAAAAGAGGGTAGATTCAGACTAGCTATAAAGAAGAATTTTTTGAGAGCAGTGAAACACTGTAACAGGCTGCCCAGAGAGGTGGTGGATGCCCCATCCCTGGAAACACTCCAGGTGGGGTTGGACTCGGCTCTGAGGAACCTGATCCAGTAGATGTCCCTGCTCACTGCAAGGGTTTGGACTGGATGACCTCGGAAGGTTCCTGCCAACCCAAACCATTTCAGGATTCTGTGATTCTATAAGAGCTTGTCCTGAGGACTGTGGAGTCTTCATCCTTGGAGGTATTCAAAACCCATGGACATGGTCTGGGGCAGCTTGCTCTAATTGGCCCTGATTTAGTCAGGAATGGTTGAACTAGCTCATCTCCAGAAGTTCCTTCCATCCACAGTAATTCTGTGCTACCTGTCAATGGAAGGCAAGCTGTGCATGGGCTTAGAACCCAGCTCTTTTTGTCATCCCTGGGGTGGAAATCCTACTGTAAACTTTCCCACCAGTGAAGTTGCATGGCTTACAAGGAGGGGTGTAGGCAAGGTAGGGAGGGTAGAGATGCTTTACCTCCCATTCCCAGAAATCATCCTGCCACCACTGCCAAACTGAATTTTTCTAGCTATCATGTACAATGAGACAAAATAATTTTTTGTCTAGATGGTGAAGAGCCTTGAAAATGCACTCTCACACATTATGAGAAGCTCTTTGAAGTGCACCACAGGTTTTAGTTTTGCTGTGGAACTGTTTTACTAAGTCCAAATTCCCAAACTCCACATTATTTTTTGTTCCCTGTGGTATTAGATATGACCTTAAAAATGTGCTGAAGAATAGTGTAAGGCTAAAACCTTATTTCTAAAAAGAACTGGTTTAAGGATTTACCAGTTTTGTTTTTCCTATGGAAAACATTTTCACCCATCTTTACATTTAAGCTATTTCAAAGAAATTTCATTTTGGAAACACAGGTGAAATATTTAAAGTATCTTGTTTGACTTTTTTGAGAATAGAGCATTTTGATTTTGCTCCAAAACAGCATGTCTAAATTGAACTAGTCTTAAAAGTTTCACTAAATTCATAGGAAGTCAAATTAGGGTGACAGCTTTTGATTTTAATCAAAGCCAAAACAATTTAATATTCCCAAGACTTCACAGCTTTTATACATGAATTTCATTTTCCAGTAAACCTGGAATGTCTTCTTTTGTTTGAAAACATAAGAAAATATATTACTTAGAGATCACAAAACTTTTCACTAAACAAAAATACTATAGTTAATTCCCATTTCTTTAATAACAAAAGATACTGCATTTATGTCATTAGATTGCTGTTTCAAAAACCTACTGTCACAAATATAAATTAAAATAAATCATCATTATTGTAACAATTCATCAGAAATATCCCATAATTGAGTAAGTACAGGTATATATTTTTTAAATCTGCACTTCTCATATCCTTCCAGGTGTTGAATAATCCATTTATTTTCTAGTTGAATTTAGAATTCCTGGAATTGCAGAATATAAAGACCCATTATTACTCTTGAACGTCTCTCCAATTTTACGTGGCTGCAGTCTTTTATCTATTCAGATTAACTATATTCCTGCTAGCTAGGAAAATTTGTTTGTCTGCAGAGAAGCTGCAGGTTAAAAGTACAAAAAATACAAGATGGGCAACACTCTCTATCTTACATGCAGCAGGAACATATCTTATTAGACTTCAGATTTTAGCATTTTTATTTATTGAAATGAGTCAGAGCCAGCTGGACAGCTGTAATTCCAGAGCCCAGTTGGAAGTTCTAGTCACAATACTTAATCTCTCTTTTCACTGTATAAATAGAAAACTAGGCAAACTAAATGTAAGAATCACATAATGACTATCATAACTTATAAAAATAGATTACACTATGCTTTTGTTCAATTTTTTATAAATAAGGGGATAACAGGGTTAATTTAAGGGGAAAAAAAATGGTCACCACACATTATCTATTTCTCTGCTTCCCTAGCATATAAAACTAGCTCCGAACATTTCCAGTGTCTGTAATGTACTATCGGCTAGGCTCACACAAGGACCCAAATATTTAAGTATCACTTCAAAGACATAAACCTCCAGCTGAGATCAACATCCCTGTCCAGCTGTCACTCTGGAGATAACTAAATCGTGTGCCACTTTGTGTTTTCCACTAGACAGGCACAATGAGTCCTGGTGGTGATTAAGCTGCTTGGTGCATAGTTCCTGGGCATCCTCCACCTGACACATTTCTCTTCCTGGCTTGAAAAAAAATCACCCAATTAGACATTTGTGGTTCAACTACTCCACCTGCCTTTGATTCTCCAGAAAACATGTGCTGCGGGGGGTGTTTTCCTTTTATCCAGTATCTCCATCAAGAGATGGAGATACTGTCTACGATCCCTAGCAACTTGCAATAGGCAGTGCATCAGGTGACAACACCCAGACAACTCAACCCAATCTGTTAGGATGTAAACCACTAAGCAAGCTTAGCAAGATTTCTGTTTTTCCTTATTCTCATGAAATATGCACATCACTATATTCTATTTAAAGTGTCTATCAGGCTTATTGTAGCTCTAATGCATTTGACACAATTTATTTTATAAATGAAATTTGGAATTTCCCCAGGTAAGGATTGGGTTTCTTTATAATTAATTTTGGAACCATTTGTATTGTACTTACATGGATTTCATTGTTTAAAAAAGGAAAGCTATTAAATTTTAACTTGAATAACAGCATTTAATTTTATAGATTGTTGCTCAGAAGTCTAAGAAGTGAAAGGAAGATAAAACCTGTTTATATGCTAGAGTGTCTTTCCCAAAGCTAGAGGTTTGATAACACTTTTAGACAAGAGTAGTGAATTCATATCCCAAGGGCATGCAAACTGTTTTTCAGTGTTTTCTTGACTTTTAGAAGAGACAAAATAGAGTGGATCACAATGCACAGTGCTTTTTGATTTATCTTGATGTTTCGATTATATGGATTCTGTATGAGAAGTTATCACGTACCTTACATGCTGCAAATCAACTGCTGTGTGAAGAGTATTTCAGAGGAAATAGCTCACAACCTGGAGTCTATTCAACAAAGTCCAATCAACTCCCCTCCTGCCCCAGTCCTAATCAAAAAGACCCAAACCTACTGAAAACACACTGACAATCTGAAACAGAGCGACCTGCCCCTCTGACTTCGAATAAATTGCTTTCTTAGTATGCTGTGCTGTGGTTTTCACTTCAAAAAAAGATTGGAGTATTCCCAAATAGCTTTTCAATTATAAAAGAATTCTTGGTCTAGCAGCTGGGAGACTTGGAGGTTGGAGGTTAAGAAAACACACCTATTACAGAAGACCTGAGGATGCAGTAATTAAGTGCCACAACTGAATCATAACTAGATGAAATCTCAAATCAGGTTGCATACACACAACTGCATTCTTGCTCCTATAGCACAATACACACTTCCGTCATAACTGAGTAATTTTTCTCCATGCCACAGCAGTTCTCATTAAGAATACTTGCAGAGAAATTATCTGAGAAACCAAAATGAAAGTGTACAGTGACTGCATTTTGTTTTCCACTTAGAAGATGGATATCTTGCCAAGTATGCCCACAAACACCATCACACCTGAAACACTGATGTAACTGGGAAAGGAGTATGGACTTCTGATTAGGAGGCAGGAGCCCAGACATCTTGTTTTGCTCTTTTATTTTCATAGAATCATAGAATGGCTTGGGTTGGATGGGACCTTAAAGATCACCCAGTTCCAAACCCATATCTTTCTCTAGACCATTCAACCTTCAAGAGTTCCAGGGCTGGGGCATCCACATGGTTTTTAAGCAACATGTTCCAGTATCTCACCACTCTTACAGTGAAGAAATTCTTTCTAATTTCTAAACTAAACCTGCCTTCTTTCAGCTGATAGCCATTCCTCCTTGTTCTGTCACTATGGCCCCTTGTAAAAAGTCCAGCTTTCATTAATTCTCCATCTTTACAATTAATTTTATTTATTACAGTATTTGTCTTGGAGCTGTCCAGAAACAGGACATTGGTTTCTGCTGAGCACTTTAACACAGAACAGTTGAGGTAATTTGTTTATGGGGAAACTCAGGAGGGAGCCAAGCTGCATTTCCAAACTTTGCATTTAGTACATACTGGACAATCATATAAATAACCATTTAGAAATAAGCTTCTTTTTATTAAATTAAATTAACTCAGCCTAAGTGTAATATTGAAGTATCTGTCAGTTTGTTATAGCCACAAAAATCTCAAATTAAAGTACAGCCTTCATAACCAGGTTTATCCCAAAATCAGCCTTTTTTTATAGCCCTGGAACTCCTACCATACTTCAAGTGATGGACAAGCAATAGGAACTTGTGGTCTACTCTTTTTTTTTCAAATAAGAAGCAGAAGTATTAGGGTTTTGTTGCTAACACAACTCTGAGTTACATACCATATGGCCAGTTTTAGATAGCAAAACACCATGCTAGCAAGAGTTTACAGTACAGAGGAGATCTTGTAATTTAAAACCCAACACAAAATTCCTCTTTTAGATATGCTTAGAAAGAAGAGAACAGAGGAAAGGTACACAGCACTGTGGCTGCAAATGGCAAAGCTGTTATGTTAGGTACCGCAGCAGTTTTCTTTTTCATTGGCCTTGTATGTCCCCATGTCCCTCATTTTCTTTCTTTCTGATTGTGGCCACACAGCATGTCACAAATTGATCTCATCTTGCTGCCAAGTCCTGGTAGGAGTGTGCAATGTGTCACACTTCTCTGCAAGTTTTGGCATTCTCAGAGTACATCTTCCCCTTGCAGGCAGCTGAGAAATGAAGTGCCCCACCTTAGACTTAGTACTGAAATAGAATGCTTTCCTTCTCTACACAGGAGACACAAGGACAACCCTGCCTAGCCTCAAGTAAAGATGTGAGGCTGGTTCACCAGTGTACTCTAAGTACTAAGTTTCAGGGTATTCAGTTGCGACCTCAACAGCTTCTGTAAAAGTTCTTTCCCTTGCCATGACATCCTGAAATAGGGACTTCAAAACAAGTCTTGGATCAGCTGTACTAGAGTGAAATATTCTTGACTTGTTGCATCTTGTCAAATCAAGCTAGAGACAGACTTAGCCAGCAACTATAAGATATTTTGGGGCAGGGCACTATCTCCTGGGTAATGCATCTAACTTTGTATCAAATCAAGGAGAGAAAAAGTTAATTTTTGTCTCTCACCAAAAATACTTTAAGTCGAAGTGTGGCACTGGTGTTCATCTCTCTTTTTAATTTGATGAAAGGGCTATAAAGTTGGTGGGATATTTCCCTGAACCTCAAGGTTAGATGCCTGGGCCTGGAAGGAGTGGTTCAAGAAAACATCATTAGAGAGGTTCCTGGGGAATTTTCTAGTTCTTGAATCCAATGAGTATTCTGCCTTCCTATATGATACCCTGAAAAGTTACCCTGAGCTCTTAATAGGCTTACATTAAAAAATGGAGCTCCCACAGCCACAGTAAAATGACATGCCTGCATGACTAAGTAGCATTATTCTAATGATATAGCTGTGCAACCCAAATGTTTCTCAAAATTTGCATAAATACATAAATAAATAAAACAATCAAAATCTAGATGTTGTTTTCCACATTGCAGAGCAGAATCTTGATTTGTAGCTTTTTCATCTGGCTCAAGTTTTGCTGCTTTTGTTATTCAAGATTGCTAGGCAAGCTCAGTAGCCAAAAGATGTGAGAAAAAGTTAGTTTTGTAGTTCTTACTTGACCTGAAGAAAAATAGGAGCTGACATCTGATGGAGAATATTTGTCTTAAAGAAAAGATTTTTAATGCACAAAATCCTCAGTGGGTGTAAGGCAGCACAGCCCCTCTGCAGCAAATGTTCATTTGTGCCATCTCAGACTACAGAACTCTTTTTCTGGGCTCCCATGCTGTACCTCCCCACCTCCTGTCACGAAGGCTGCACTGCTACAAGCATCAGCTGAGAACCCAGGAGATTTTGGATGTCTCAGTATGTTTAAAATCCAGTTTAATCTTAGAATGTAGATGGAGGATAAACCCAAAGCTTTGTTTGATTCTTTTAAAATCTCTGGGGACTGTGTAATTCCACCAATATTTGAACAATACTAATCTGTAGAAAAAATCAGGGGGGGAAAAAATCTCTCTCTAATTCCTCCACTTCTGAGCAATGTGTTGAGAATGAGGCTTAAAGTCAGAGGCACACATCCAATTTATTTGAATTTCAATTACACTGTGTCTTTCTCATCTCAAATCTGACAAAGCTGAGGGCATGTGAAGAGCAATGTTTCACACAAAAAAGAGTTTCATACAAAATACTCATAGCTTCACAAATATATGAGCAACCCTGAGGAACTCTAAATAAGTAGATCTTATTTAGCCCATGGAGAAAGAAACTCAGCAATTCTGCTCAGATATGGTGCATATTTTTCCTCAGCCTCCACAAATACACCCACTTTTATAATATCTTTTCTCCTTACTCTAACAGAACATTTTTGTTACCTCTTGGATATGCAGCTATTACACACTTTCTATCCCACTTCCCTCTTAGAAACAGTGTTAGTTCTATGTCTCAAGGAAATTATAAAATCAATCTGTCTATCCTAACAAGCAAAGAGAATAATGGAAGTTCTCCACTTTCAAACTAATTTGTACTAGCAAAGCCAACAAGTCCTTTCTCTGATGCCTTAATTAAATGTATTCATCTGTCTGATTTCACTCTAGAAAAATGAAGAATGTGGCAGAGGGACAAGAACATATTTTATTTTACATAGGCACACATGATTTAGAAAGTAGATTTTACATGCTACCAGCATTAGTGGCATATGTTCCTGCTAATAACAATTCCAGCCCTTTCTGGAATATTCAGACATATTCAAACACAGTTTTAGATAGAGGGCCCTGCCCAGACACATTGGCTTGTCCTGTGATCTGGATTTGTAGTCTAATTTTGTGGCTAAAAACAGACTGTTGATACCTTAACCACTCTAACAAACCCGTAAGTGACAGAACTGAGCTGCACATATTGTCTGTCACTGGCAGGCTTCCATAATCATCTCCTTTAAACACAAGTTTTTTCAAAATGAGACAGAAATTTTGTCAGATGCTTACTACCTTTCAACAGAATAATGCTGCATATCTGCATCATGCTGTCTATTCCAACCTGAATAAAGTTATGTTATATCCAGTGTCTGAACATCAAATGTTTCCCATTGCAAGGCTTTATAAATGGTTTTACTCTCATTACTAAATAATTCAACCCCAGCTAGAGAGACTTTCAGAGAATGGCCCCAGTGAAGAGTCCTTGTAGTCTTCTGCAGCATTACATCTATTAGACTCTCTTACTTGAAACTGATTACAGTTCTGTGGAGTAAGGAGCAGATGCTCCCAGCAAAATCCTGCTCAACCTTAAGAATATGCTCATGTACATTGATTTATAGACAGATCAAAATGCGCTACGTGAGATCACCCGACAATTATCTCACAGCATGAAATAAATACAACAGAGTTTAAAGGATACTATTTTCTGTCTATAAGAAAAATTTATAAATCAGTCACCTCAAATGAAAATGGGAGGGAGAAAGAAAATTAAAAAAATCTACAACTACATACATATATATTTAAATGAATATATGCCAGAACAGTTTGAGAACCAGAGAACCTATCATAAAACTCTCTTCATTTGTAGTCTTTTCCTGGTTTCTCCAGTCACTGCAATTATTCGGGAGAAAACCATGGCTCATATATACTTCTGTAGCACACACAACACTGTCTTGTTTGGCATTTTTTAGATTATAGCATTAGGCATGCATTAGGACCACTTCCTACAGCTTTTGTGGAGTGTTCCCTTCCTCAAGACATGTTAGTGAAAACAGGCTTGTTTTAGTGGGAGCTGTTGCTGAACCAGGAAGGTCTCCCTTATCACTTTGCTAAGGGCGGTCAGTATTCACCAGGCATACGTCCATTTTCAGAATTTGCTCAATTAAGACCACTTCATGCCTGAATTCAGAGACTAAAAGCTAGTACAAACTTATTAGAAGCTCTCCATAAACTGCTGCAACAATTGAATGCTACTTGAGGGCTCATAAAAATGTACACTACTAAAAATAAAGAACAGAATAAAATGAAGAGCAGAAGAGATATAAATTCGGTTCATTCAGAAACAAAGTGTTGAACATATCTCTTAAATGAACCTACTTAATGCAGCTAAGTAATGCAAATGACTAGAAAGTATATTAGCAGACACCCCTATCACTGACTTGATTCTTTCTGCAAGTTCACAATGTCATCCTCCCTTTGCCAAACCAGAAGTTGCTGTATAAAACAGCATCTAAATTAAACACGGTACAAGAAATGTCCCTAACAGCTTTTAAATATAAAATGTGTGGGAAACATCTGACTTGATTCTTATGTTGAGAAGTAGGGAGAGAAAGAGATTGGGGTAAGAATCAAAAAGAGGTTTAAACAGCATTGTATTTCTTCAGAGATTCCAGCTGCATTCACTCTAAGAAAATTTACAGCACTTGAAAGCCCTTTCAGTATCCAATATTGCTGTCAGAAATAATCTGAAGAAGATTTAATGAAGATGGTGTGGCAATCAAGGTCTACTGAAAGCAATTCTTTCTGGGTGTGGAGACCAAGATAAAAATCTAGTTTAGGAATATATCCAAACTTTCATATGCCAAACACAAAATTTATCAATATTTCAAGACAGAGGGAGATAACTGCCACTAACTTCCATGTGTGTTTTTAGAACAATTAAGCATAAAATCTCAAATGCATAGTTTTGAGGATATATTGGTTCAGATTTCCCAACCTTTATGTGTATCTCTGTCAAGAAGTTGGAAAATTTTATCAAGCTCACATTTTCTGATGATATTTTATATTTTCTGGTCCCGGAAGAATCAGGCTTGGCATTTTTCAGGTGTAAGTGAAATCATAGTGATGGCTGTTGTCACAGAAAGTGGAAGCAGGGGACCACATACTTCAAAAATAAAATCAATCCTGATTTGTTTTGAAAATTTGAGCAATAGGTCTACTTCTTTGCCTGAATGGGTTATTCAGTTCCAGCTACATTTTTTGCAGGATTCTGCAAAAAAATTTTCGTATCCTCCAAAGAGCCTGTTTTTTGAACCAGTTCCCCAAAACCAAATGTTTTTTAACTCCCTCAGCTTTTTGTTTGACATAGGAGAATACAAGTGTGACTCAATAATTATATACTAGGCAAATGAAAATAGGGTTTTATGCAGCTGTTTTTTAACTACCAAATCAAAGCAAGCAGTCAGCAAAATGCAGCACACAGAAAATGAAGGAGTTTTCTCATTTGCCAATTAATAGGAAGACTGAATGGTGAGAGCATTTTCAGGTTATCTAGCAATATTTGTACCTATTTAAAGCACAAAGGAAAGGCAGGTGAAGAGGCAGGTGAAGCATGCATGGGACAGAGGTTATAAAAATTACAGCTGTATTAAAGTCCTTCATCCAATTAAGTACATAAACTGGTGCTGCAGATTTCATCTGAAAAAGTTAGCTCACTTAATATCAAGAGACCAAAAGGAATTTCACTGTGAAGCAGATCTCCCCCTACTCTCCCTGCCCCGTCCCCCCAACAAAATGACGCATCTGCAAAATTGAGCAGCCTTGTCCACATTTCTTGAGCTGCTGTTTCAGCTCAGAAGGAATGAGCTTGCTCTCTCACTTCTGACACTCCCCTAGCAGGATTCTAAAAAGATCCAGATTAAATCAACCTAAGCAGATACAAAGTGCAAACAAAACACTGCGCCCAGCCTTAGTTCCATAAAGAAGTGTACTCCAGGATCCACCTTCCCAAACATCTGTCCTAAATAGTTCTGTCAGGAACAGCTTAATATCACCCATTGCCCAAAACTGAAGAAAAATCCTTCAAAAATTTGTTCTGTTTGACCTCCTTGAATAATCTCTTGTACTACCTACTGCCTCCTGCAAAACTATTTGGCCTGTCTTGCATTGGTCACTTAGCGTTTTCTCCTTATGGTATTTTTGATAAAGATTTCCTCCCTCAGTCTTGGAAATGAATTAATAAGGCCATGACCAAGTTCCACTCCTAATCTATTAAATTCTTCCTTCCTTTTCAGATACTTATATACAGGCAGCAGCTCTATTCTGTCTGGAGTTTAACACTTACACATACTCTCCACAAGAATTTTCCCTTCCAGTTATTCAATGCACTATTCAAATATTATATTTCCAGCATCAGTTTTAATTTGGATTGACAATAACAATCTTTCCTGAGTTCTTTGACCTTTCCCTCCAGGAACTTATCTCAGTTATCCCCAAGGCAATACAAGGGACAGGCCATTACAGAGCTGGGACAAAGTACTTTGTTAGAGTTCAGTGCCTGAATCAGCAGTATGCCAGCTTAACGAGCTGACACAAATTATTGTGCCTTTCTGGAAATAAGTGGCCTTCTTGTCTCAGGAGACCAATGTGAAGTGACATATTGAGGCAGTAGTGGCATTTCCATCATCACTGTTCCCAGGGCTTGAGCCTAAGGACAAGGGTACCACTCAACTAAACAATGTGCAGCAGCAGTACATAAAATGTACATGCAAAATTTGCCAAGTCATAGCAATGAGAAATCACTTTGACTCTTTTTGAGCCATGGGTTAAAGTAACTGAAGTTAGCTGTAAAATGAAATTGTGTTTGTTACATCTATTTTTACATGGGGCTCTGTGTCTTCTCCTAGCACAGGCCTGGAATGATGAATAAAGTCATGGAAACAAACAAAGGGCAGAAAACAAAAAAGGAAATTTGGCCATTTTCCTCATTTCCACCCCTGCTTGCCTTTATGCCATGCCAAGTACTTTGGTACATATCTTAGTCCAGGTAGAACATTGGTAACAGAAAAAGAGATGTGTTTGTGGGCTAAAATCCAGTCTTTGGTCATTTCAAGCCAGTGTCAGTGTCTAACACCTCCTGATCTACAAGATGCTGAGCATCTGGTACTTCATCCTGTGGGTATCCCAGGGAACACAAACTCTTGTAGTACCAGGCCTAATCCATAATTCACTTCAATGTGAGAGCAAAAGCAGATATCAACAAACTGCAGGTATTCAAGTTACCCTGAAGGACAAATGGGCAAGAATCAGCCTCCCTGTGACAAAATCCCTATTTAAAGCAATGAAACTTTGCATACAAGTAGGAAAACCTCAGTTTTATCTGCTTTGGGTTTATGCCAGTGTGCCTCCACTAGTAGGACAGAACATAGGAGAAATGGAAGGAAGGAATAAAAGGAAAATGTGGCTTTTTAACATCACCTTCCAATTCCTTTTAAGGTTATTTTTCCAGTACCCCATTCCCTAAGGTTATTTTTCCAGTACTCCCATTCTTCTTACTTCACAAAGAGAAACACAAAACATCAGAACACAGAAGTTTTGCCAGACAGCTTGCTGTGCCCAGACATAAGGTATTTGGCATCATAGTACAACAAAAAATACCACCACAACAGAAAAAAATCTCTGAAGTCACAAACATCAGTCAGATAAGGTGACTGGAATAGTGGAGCACTCTTGCTGCAAAGGAACAGACATTAGTGCTAGCTTTGAGTAATGTCTCTGTGCCTTCTCAATGCATAGTCCCCGCTGTGCCACACTGAGACCCCAGGAGTGGCTTCAGTATCTTGCCTTCCTCACTTTTGTTATTTGGTGACACATGAGCAAGGAGGCTGCTGATCCACTGAGCAATGGACAACTGAACCATTTTTATTCATCAGCTCCCTCTTTAGCCATTTCAGCCTTTTCAGCTCTCAATAGGTGCTGCCAGCACACAAGAAGGCAATTTAAAAAGCTTCAGTGTGTCTTGGATAAACACAGGAAAATAATGCTACATTTTAGTAGTCCAGTCAGAATTCAACTCCCAGCAAAAATGTATTTCACTGCAGTCTACTGCAGTTCTTTCTGACACTGAAAACCCTACTGAAAATGGCCCCTGTCCTCCTGCTGTACTCCAACCCTCCAAGGACCCAGTGCTGACAGGTACCTCTGCATGATTTTTGTTGTGTACCAAGTGCAGAATTAATCTTTGGTATTTGCTAAATAACAGTCATTCTTTTCTATTCTGCTTGGTCCCTGCTGCCTCCAAGGTGGAGGTTCCCCAGCACTTCTCTCAAAGCATGAGACAGTAATTCTTCATTTAAAATTATATTTGTCTCAGTCTGTTGAGCGTGGTTTTCACTGTACTGCGAGCCTACATAATACCTGACAGAGCAGGGAAATAGAACTGTTTATTCTGTCTGACATTTAACAAGAAATTCAAAGAGTGCTAAGCAGAATGCCTGTTGAAACAGGGGAAGCCAGAGCTGTACTTGATTTCAGTTCAGACTTTCCTCATACCTGTGACCCTACAAAGCTGTGATTCAGCTGTGTTCCACTAAACAAAGAAAAGATTTATTGACATTGAACAACTGAGTATTCAGTATCTGCACATCACCTGGTTTTAAATAACCCAGCTGGGGTATCAGGAGCAAACTCCCTCTGTTAGCTTGGCACTCTACCCAGACACTGCGCACTGAGCTCAGCAGGCAGAACTCAGCTCAGCTCAACTCAGGGCTAGCACAGCTCTGCTGCTCTTTCTGGACCAGCACAGGCAGTTCTGCTTGGCCTCTCAGGAGCTGCATCAATGCACCCAATGTGGTTCACCCACAGAGTTTGTTGCAGAATGGAATTAATCAGGCATAACTGAAGCTATATGATTATACTGGTCCACGATTAGCATCATCACAGGAGAAAGTGAGGAGACCTAAAGTTTCATAATGCTGGTCAGAAAATACTTCCATTAAATGTTTCATGGAAATTCACTGACTTTCAGAGGTTCTTTGGGGGTCTGTTGTTGTTTTGTTGTTGGTTTTGGGGGGTTTTTTGTGTGTGTGTGAGGAAGTCTGCACTTCAATGTTTTTTTAAATTTGCATCTTGAAAGCATTTCAAAGTAATCTCTACACATTTTTGAAAAGGAAGAATTCTCTTTTGTTTACAGTGATTGCCTTAAAAATGAAGCAGTTAAAGTTTAAATAAACTATTTTGCTTCAGCTGATACTTTGCTTTAGATTTTTTTATTCTAAAACTTCAAACAAGTCTCAGTTTGATACAAGAATATGTGATACAGTAATATCTGCAATCTCTGGCTTTCTCATCCTATCCTATTCAAACCAGTTCTGCTTGTCAGGAAAGAAGTCCAATGCAGAGTTTGCTGAATCACTGTGCTATGTAGAGGGCTCCAGGAAGGATCCAGAAGGATCAGACAGAGGGTGAACTGCAGCAAGAGTAAAAGAGGCTCTGAGGCAATCACTGGTTCAAGGGAAACCTGTTCAGCCTTAAAATGTCATAAGGATTGAAAAGTAGGTAGTTAGGTGAAAAACTGCAAGGAAGGAAAGGAGTGAATATATATTGGGGTGGGGGTGGTGGGTGTTGAAACTGAGAAAGAACATATGAAAGAATGCTCAGGCTGAAACTCCATGTCATTGCCCAAGGTAAGAGCAATTCCAGCCTGTGTACTTTCAGAAAGAGGACAGTGCTTGACATGCTGCAGGATTATGTCTTCATTTAGCTTATTTCCTAGTCAATGATATTCAAAGAGAACATGTCTTACAAGAAAGAGTTCATAAATCCAAATATTATGGTTAGAAACTCCCTTCAACCTTCAGTAAATTTAGCACTGGGTAAGAAGTTGCCAAATTGATAGCCCTGAGAAATGAAGCCCTAAATTTATCGAAGAGGAAGATATGCCAGAGATGGTGTAATTGCAGACCTTCTGCATTTCTTTGGAGGTCCTGATGGAGGATATTTAAGGCTAAAGAAGGAATTCAAGGCCTCTATCTGTGCAGCATCTGTCAACAAATGATCTCTTGGAGATTCTACTCTGCTAGCAGCTGAACAGAATTATCATCACTGGAACATTCACAGAGCTGTAGTGAAGCTAGTGGGCAGGTGGCCCTGCTCTGGCTTCAAACCACAGAGTTGCTGCCTTCAATCCAGGGATAGATTTTTAAGTCAAATTGCAGAATCTGAGATGCGCTCCTGCAAACTGCAGATCATCAGTGCATTAAATGAATGGAAACCCCTCCTCTACCTTGCCCTATTTTCTGAGCCCTCTGCATTAATCTTGCTGTGCCTTGTTTCCCCAGATAAACAGAGGAGCTCTATCTCACTTCTACAGATAGGATTTTATAAGAATAAATACCCAATTTTTTAAAAACTATTTTGATTCTGTAGTGATCAGAGAATGCTAAATGAACCTAGTCTAAACCAAACTAATGCATACATACATTTGATTTCCTATCTCTTCCCTTCTCACTTTCTTACAACACTTTATTCTTTAGTTATGGCGCAACATTGATATAAAAAATCCATCACAGTGTGCTACTGGGGACCAAGTACCTGTAAGAAGTAAGAGTTTCAACAGTAAATATATTGCTAATACAGCTTAAGGAAAGCACTCTCTCCCCTACAAATAGGTAATGACAGGCACTGGCTGTGATGCAGACAGCAAAGTTTGTGGGGAATAGCTGCAAACAAAACAGCTTTTAGGTTCCAATTCCTTCATCAGTTCTATATAACTTATATTTTATGTTTTCCAGGAGTACCTTAAAAGAAATCATGCAACAGATGAAAATAAAGTTTTGAGTTACCTGAAATTTGACTTCAGAGCTCTTCTATGATCACAGATCTATGAGGGCAAAGAATCTCACACCAATGTTACAGCTGCAACTGGCCATCTTGAACTTGTAACAAGGTTTAATGAAAGCCCAAGCTCTCCTCTCTTGAAGACTTCCAGATTCTGCTTCTGAGATTCATAAATTTCATATGCAAGCCAACATTGGGTTAGAATTTCCCCCCCTTATTGGTTCACCTGGTAGGACAAAGGGGGATCTTACAGCAGAACCATTAGTAGAACCACTGAGGTCACTGATGACCAATCAAAGTTATTTTCCTGCACCCTTTATTTCTCATCCCTACCATAAACCTTTTATGCATGTGTGCCACCACAGCTTCAAATCACACAGTATGAAGTGGACATAGTTCTTTGATCATTTATTGTATTTGGGAAGAATTTCCCTTTCTTAGCCAAATATCATCATTAAGAATTTTTTCCAGATCATCTTGCAGTTCTGTGAGGCTTTTATCTTCCGAGTGTCTTTTTCTACAATAAGCTAAGTTTCCCCTTTGGAGCACAGAACCTGTCTTTCCTATTGGAACAAAACAATGCGATATTGTCAAATGATTCTGTCATTGAATCACTGCACATTCAGAGGGGAATTATAACCAGTCATTAAGATGCTAAACCAAGAAAAATAAATCAAAAGGAATTCACACTAGTATGGATTTTCTACACAGTATTTGAAACAGATCTTACTGCTTAATCTCAGTTAAGGATACCACTATATTGCCAGAGTATCTTTTTTTCTACTTTTGGACTTTCTACTCTTTATGTTATTTGGTTAGATTCTTTTCTGTTAAGCCATGCTGGCTCAGGTCAGTGCTTTTGTAAGAGATCTTGGCAGGAAGTGTGGAAGTCAAAATTCAACCAGGTACAAATGAGGATATCATATCTGATCACAGCATGTTTTCTCTGTTTCTTATTTCTGAAGCAACGAGACCCAAGAACACTATCCATTTAAACACTCCACTAAGGTTTATATTGTTGAAGACTCTGTGATGTACCTCAAGATTTGAAGACTTGCAATTTTCCACATAGAGCTGTTATAATCATCTAGGCTACAAATTCTAAGCAGCAACTTTGCAGAATGTTTTAATCATGCTTTTACATAAATTTGTGTAATACAGCTATACTCCTGTATAAACTGGCTGTACTCTCTAACTGCTGTGTTTTGGTGACTACAGAAGCAATCTCTCTTGGGCTGTTGTAGGAGAAGATCTCTAATTACAATATTTAGCTAACTCTACTTGCCTCCCAAACCATGACTCTCAAGTGCTCACTATCTTTGGTGCATTTTCCCCTTCATATTACTGCAATGATTAGGCAGCTATTATTATGTAGATATATAAATAAGAACCTGAGGTACAGAAAATAATGCCTCATCTGTAGTCACACAGACAGAGAGAGCTTGAATCAATGTGTTTATTTCCTAGAAAATACCGCAACAATTCTTCACTGATTCAGTAACAGACCACTAAGGATTTAAAACAAAGCTTATAGGTAAAGCACTTGCATTCTGTTTTCAGCTTGGAGGTCTCTGCTGCATTGACTTGTGTGTGTTACAACCCAGCAAACCACATGTTCTGAAGAATTTTTATTTCTTCCCCAAATTGTTCAGGTTGTTTGCCCAGTGTTTTAAAATCTGACTGCAATACCTGGTTACTCTTGGGCTTGGGCAGAAACAAGCAATAGCACTGTAAGCTCTTTCAGAGAAGCCCAGACTGAGAATGGACAGACAAATTTAGTTTACTGTATTGCTTGCTCTGGACTTGGTGTCTAAATTTCAGAGAGGAACAAGCAGCAGCAACCCTCCTACTGGAAGGCCCTAACTCAGACCACTTATTATAAGAAGCCAAGAGGGCCAGAGAGCAGGTAGTATGAACTCTTTTCCAGCCTCTGGATTTGAGTATGAGGGTGATACAACAAACACTGTCCAACAAGGTTGAGCGGCTACAACTATTCTCAGGACACAGCTGAGCCCAAGCTGTGCAGTGGAGGGTAGCAGACCAGATTTGTTAGGCCAGGAGCAATGTGCTTTCCCTGAGCCATGCTGCCTTTAAGTCCCTTGTATGGAACACGCCACTGTCTCCATCACAATGAAACAGAAATGAAATTAATGCATTCATCCTAAACGGATTTACATAATTTGTTTTAGACATAGTATGTCATCTCCAGATGAAGGGAATAATGTAGAGAATACATCATCTATTCTTCTCCACTGACAAAAGAGCCAAGAAATAGAAAAGGAAGAGCAGACAGAGCAAACTGGAGCATACAAGCAAAAGAGACTTATCTAATAGTCTCTTCATTATTCTGAAAGCAAGGATCTAGTGCAGGCTTCTGGCACAAGCTGGATACCTGCTGAGAGTGGGCACATTGAATTATTCATGCTTTTGGTTATAAATAATGCACTGCCTGCATATATCTAATTTAAATAGACCCATAAAGCCCAGTGGATTAGTGACTGCATGCTGCCTAAAAGTAACAGATCATCTAGCCAAAGTCTCTTGGCTATTACCTGCTCTCAGCAAGGCTCTTCTGGACAATAACATTTTAAAGAATTTTTTTCTGATGTTTTTGTTGATGCAGGGATAATATTCTGTATGTAAGTGCTTAAGAAACTCAAACAGGAGTGCTGCACTGTACCAGGACATCATCTGTTTGGTAGTGCTCTTGCATAATTTTGCTGTCATCTCGTAATGATGGTACTGCTCTCTCTAACAAGGAGACTTCACATCTCATACTGCAGACAGAGTAAAAGAGTTGGTAGCCCTAACAAGAAAGGACAATTGTACCTCATGCGAGTTGTTCTTAGGCAACATTTAAGCAACAAAAAGAAAGAATACACTCAAACTTTACATACCACGTTGCTGAGGAATGCACTGTGAGGTGCAGTGCCAGCTGCAGGTTGAGCTGTGAGTGGTGGAGCCTGAGGCAAGATACTGACCCTCTGCACTAGAGTGGGGACCTGTGGCCCAGCCAGTGATGGACACTTGGAGTACTCAGGAGCTGATGACTCAGCTGGAAGACCTCAGACTGTGAGGGTACAAAAGCCCAGTGTTTCTCTTGTTCATGGTCCCTCTATGGAGGCACCAGCTCCAGCTGTAATTCTGCGGCTGCACCATGGTAAAATTACTTCAAGAAATCCAGATTGAGTCTGAGACCCTGCTATGAAAAAGCCAGGGTCGAGCCCTGAGGAAACCTTTTCTGACTGTGAGGGTGTGGGGTGTGCAGGCAGTAAACCCAGGGTCCTGTTGGGTCCCTGGAGCTGCCTGTTGTGAAGGCACCAGCAGTGAAAGTGTCTGGTGGTGGGAGCACGACTGCCAGAGTGCTCCAGAATGGTCAGACAGGGAAGTTTCCGAACAGTGCTTCACAAAAACATACAGACTGTAGTCCTTGCTTCTCTGTACTTGAATTTTGTCCATCACTACCCACCTCCTGAATCTTCACTGTGACTGGCAGGTGTAATGGGACTGTACTGGCCTAAGAACCCTCCTGTTCTCAAGATAAGTCTCAAGGTAGGATAGAATCAAGGGTAGTTAGGGTGATTTTAATTTTGTGGTATCCCACAAGGAATGCAAGGAGGATTTGTACTTCTGAGATAACAAAGACTTTGTAGGCTGACTGCCAGTTTTACCAGCCTCTCTGGGAGAGGTTTTTAAATTCTGACTGATGAAAAATGTCCTCTCTTACATGAGCTCCTTTTGAGATATCCTGAGAAGTGCTGTCTATCTGAGCTTATGAATGCCCAATGTAAGCTCAGTTCTGGGATGGACAATCACAGGTTTTAGAACTGCACATTGCCTCCTGCCCTTCCCTCAGATCCACTCTTCCATTTCTAATATGCCAGTGCTCAAATGCAGTACATTTTCACAGGGCACCCAAAAAGCAGCCCATTTTCACCCCTGCTTCTAAAGGATGCAGCAAGTGCACATCTCACATATCTCCTCAACTAGTGGACCGGGTCTAGATAAACATAGATCTTGCTCTTGGTTTCCAAATAGTGAGTGCTGAAGGTCTCACCTGGTGTTTTTCTTATTAATCATAAGAGGAATATGTTGATGAAATCAAAGTTCTCCCACAAATAATCTTTTAACCAATGATTTCAGCAAAAAATAGGACATTACAAGGAGTCATGTCTCATTAAGCATTACTGACACAGTGATTACATGGAAGCTTAAATATTCTCTTAATCCATAAAGTTAAGTATTGTTTAGTGGTTACTTTTTTTTTTTACATTTAAGCATTCACTGGTTATAAGATTAGAAATTAGAATTGTTCAGCTAAGAGGTAAAACAATATTCTGGCCTGCATTAGGAAAAACATTGTCACCCAGTTGGGGAAGGTGATGTCCTCTCTGCTCCATGCTGGTGAAGCCTCATCTGGAGTATTGGCTCTTAGTTCTGGGCGCTCTAGTTCAAGACTTTCTGGGGCAAGTCCAGGAAAGGGTCACTTAGACAGCAAAGGGACTGCAGCACCTCACATGAGGACAGGCTGAGAGAGAGTTGGGACTCTTCAGCCTGAAGAGAAGTTTTGGTGGAGGAAGGTATATAAATGTCCAAGAGGGCTTAAAAATGGAGTCAGAGTGGTCTCAGAGCCACAAGAGAGAACTAGAGGCAATAGGGGCAAAATGATGCACACGGACTTCCGTGCATATGAGCACAGAACAATTTTTTTGCTGCAAAGGTGGTCAGACACTAAAACATTGCCTGTAAAGTCTCAATCCTCAGAGATGCTCATAATCTTACTGCACACTGCCCTGAACATCCTGCTCCAGCTGACTCCTCTTGAGGGAGGGAGGTTGGACTAGGCAGTCCCAAGAGATTTGTTCCAATCTCAACTATTTTGTGATTCTGTGAAAAGAGAGAATGGCTAATAAACACCTCAGATGAGTAAAGGTGTTCTTTGCCCATCTAACACTGAATCTGTGATTTAGAAGTTTAAAGCTTTAAAGCCTCAGTTTTCAATTAAAAAAAACAAAACCAAAAATTTTTTGTAAGTTAACCTATAAAATGAAAGCTAATTCAAATAGCAAGGCTGTTTATTTCCCATTTTCCACAGCACTGCAGTTAATGTCTCTTGTGCGTTCCAGAGGCTGCTGCTGGGGACAGAGAGAATCCTCTCTGGTCAGAAAGGCCACATATATATTTGTGGCTAAAAGGATAGGACCCACCAACTCTCTTCCATCAATATCAGTTGAACAAGATTCCTGCCTTGGCAGCTTGACTTTTAGTCATGATTTCAGCTGTTCTGCAGGCCATACAGCTTCACCTCAAGGGGCTTGGATACCCAACAGGAAGTTCGGTATTCCTCTTTGAAAGAGCTTTTTCATTTGCCAAGGAGCAGCAAAGCCCCTTCCAGTCCTTGTTGCAAATCAGAGACATGGGGCAGTCAGTGTGCAGACAACCACTGTGTCCATCAGCACTGAGTCCTGCATGTTCACAGCAATCTGCTCTTAGAGACACGGGGGCTTCAAGAACATCAGGGATCAGCTTTTCCCTGAAGAAAAAGGATGAGGTAAATCTATCAGCAGACAGTGCATTAATTTCTTATTGAATCAGTATTAGCTATGTCTGCTGTTTATCTTTAGAGTCCAAGAGATTCTCAGCTGCTCTTTATTTGACTGGTCACACAGCACACCATGGCTTGGTGCTTAGGAGATGGATAGGAGAAAAATCTTGGTTCTGAGCCCCCCGAAGGCTAAGATCAGAGTTATGCTGCATAATTCTACTACATTTCTGCTCTCAAAAAAGAATCCCAAAAAACCCCAAATAGTATACCCTAAAAGTTAAGCCATATATTTAAATGGAAGGGAAAAAAACATCAGTGCAGGCTTTAAGAAATAAACTATCCTGCACTAAGTTCAGAAACTGCCCTCTCCAAACAGAATAATCAAAGCCTCATAATGAGATGTAAAAAAATCACCTCCACAACAAATACTGATTGTGGAAAGGAATACTGAAACTCAAGGATGAATTGCATTATTACTGCCACGCTGGCCCTTCCTACTCCAATATTAACTACTTTTAAAGTTACACAACAGATGAGGTATTGTAGGATAGCACAACATACCATAGCCAATGCACCAAAGGAAATTACACAAATGGAAAATGAGATGGCAAATGAATAATTTGGCAGTACAGCCTTACTTCTGGGAAGGGTTTGAAGGGAAAAAAATCACACAAATTATTGTTTGCATCATAGTTGGACATTTGTTTGATAGCTTTACCTATGATGCTTCAAAACTGATCCAGTTAAAAACTAAAGAAAATCTCTTATCATATCACATAGTTGTTATCTCACTTGACAGGTAGTTATTCTTCTCTACATATAAAGCTATCAAGAGTTCTTCTCATCTTCCCCATCTACATTCTCAGAGACAAAATTTAAACCACTCAGAATGTTAGAAGAAGTTGCAGTTTGCTGCTTGGTGCTTCTCAGCAATCCCAATGCAGATTGAAGGCTTTGGTTTACTGCTAACCTTCATTTCATGTTTTCTGACTCCCGTCTGCTAATAGGAATTTCAACATTTGCACATGTCTACTCAACCCACTGTATTTAAAATAAAAAATTATTTTATAGAGTTTAGAAGTAAACTCTGCACTTGGTAGTTATGGATTCCCTCCAGACACAACAATCAACAAGATCTCAAAAGATTTATGGTGATTATGTAAAATCTTCACATCTGGCTTGCTAGATGTGTGCTTTTGTTTGGCATGCAAGAAAAGAGACACCACCATCCATCCCAGTACAGTAATTACAGCATGATTTCTTTCTTCAGGAAAGAAATGTAAATACTGAATACGGGTATTAGAGTTTATCTGAATGTTAGACAGGAGTACCAACCAGTCACTCACTCTCATTGACGTCACACGCGTGTTTTAGCCCACATGTTCTGGAACACACTGCTTTCTTCTCTTGATGAAGTCATGCACACCCCTGCTCAGTCTGATCAAGTACTAGGAGGTATGAGGACAGAAAGCCATGGGCAGTTTGGAAGATATTTCCCAGAAGAGATATACCACATGCACTTCCCATGTCTAACATCCAGTCCACAGGAGAGCAGGTGGCACACTGAGAAAAGAACTGACAGAAAATTTGAGTGGGGAGGAAAAGTAAATCTTGCCTGAGGTGAGATCATCATACCATTCTGCTGAAAACATTGTATCATCTCTGAAGCATTCCTCTCTGTATCCTGAGGGCAGCCAGTTCACAGGTGACACCATTTTGGGAAATCTACTTTATAAAGATGAAAGTCTCTTCTAGGGCTAGTATGTGGAAAACTTGGAAGAAAAGGTTTTCTAATAGGCTCCTTCCACAGTCCTCCTAGACTTCAGTAGTTTTTGGTAT
Source organism: Camarhynchus parvulus (assembly GCF_901933205.1). Lineage (NCBI taxonomy): Eukaryota > Metazoa > Chordata > Aves > Passeriformes > Thraupidae > Camarhynchus > Camarhynchus parvulus. Next base: position 22,129,167 of record NC_044575.1, on the reverse strand, counting down.
AAATGGACACACAGATTCCCAGATGAACAAGCTCCTCTGGACCCAATTTATATAGATTAGTAATGTTTCATCATCTCAATACCACAAAGCTTGCTTTACTTTAGCTTATTTACTCAAAACCAAACCAAAACAAAATACTAAACAAACCAAAACCAATTAAACAAACAAAACACAAACTCAGAGAATTTGAAATTTTTCAGATTTTCTTAGTGGAAATCTCATCACTTGTCAGCACCCAGAATCTACATTCTCATTTTCCCAGAGGATTTCAGCACACTATGGTGAACTCATCCAGCTTTCAGGGTGTGAAATGTTTCTCTCACATAATGCTCCTCTCCTACTTTCAGTTTTCCAGAAATGTCTGAGCTCTTGCAAACCAGAAAATACCAACTTCATCAACAAGTCACTTGTGGATGACCATTAGATAACAGAAATCACTGTCTCCAGAAGAAGATACAGGTGTCCGACCTACTATTCCTATCTCCCTCCACCCTCAACAAAAACTCAGCAAAACACAAACAATCCTTCAAAAGAAATCTTGCTAAAAGAAGATATTGATCTTTTCCTCCCTTTCCTTTAGCCTCCAGTTTTCTCCCCTTATTAGAAATGGAGTTAGTTTACCCTATTCCTCACCCAGACTGCAAACATTAATAATACAGAATAAGATTCGCGCTTGCCTGAAGCAATTTTATTTTCCACTAGCTGCCCACTAAATAGCAGTTAGAAGCTATTCCAGCAAATGGAGTGCTCCATGGCCTAGGGGGATGACATGCCACATTCTCCTTCACAGTCATTGCTTTAGTTTCCCTGCAGATTATCTAAATTATCCACAATACAGCCTTCTTCATTATAGCTATAGGAATGAAGCAGGAGTATATGAAATTTTAACATTTTTACAATGCATCACTAACCCCATCATCAGCTCAATATATTCATTAATATTTGGAATATTCACAAGCAGAAGCTGGATAAATTTGCTGGTCCATTATAATGTTGTTTTTGAGAAGAAAAAAAATCCAATGTTTCCACAAACAAATTAACACAGAATTGAGGATATTTTTGCTGTATGACATCTCTTCAGCAAAGCATTAAACACAAAACCCACTTTCAAATGTTTTTAACTGTGACAACTTATCTCTTCCTAGTGTTAAAACAAAAGTCAACCTTTTGTGATTAAAATGTGTCTTCTCCTTCAAGATGTCTATTTGATATAGCTGCAGTGTGAAGCCAGTGCAAATTTATCTGAGGCATGAAACTCCAAAAGTCTATTTTCTTCAATTTGTAACAATACCTAGGTACACATCTGAAAAAAGCCTGCACAAGTGGAATGGACTTCATCTGAACTGCAGGGGGACCAAGGTGCAATACTTTAAACAAAGACCATGAGTGAACTTTGAAACTAATGAGTTAGAGAAAGCTGAATGAATACAGAGAACACACTGTTCAGAATAGTGTTTCTTATTATGCAAATGCAAAAATTCTTTACCTTATGTGAGTCATAGGACAAAGGATGAAAATCAAGTGAGAAACAGAAAGCAATTTGCACTAGGAATAATTAGTGGGCAACTACAAAGATACAACTTCCTTAGATCTGTGTATCAGATATGGATACCAGCACAGGCTCTGCAGAGGGTCTTGTATTTCATCAAATTATTGAAGTATTGGAAGAAATAATGAACAGAAAAACAGTTATATAACCAAAAGGTTTGAATTGTTGTTTTGTTAGGTTTTTTTTTCTATAATCTCTCTTACCATAGGCTTTTAAAACAACTAAGCAGCATGGAAATAAGCAGGCAATGTTTAGGAATGAGGAAGCAAGTGGCTAAAAGTGGAAGGTGGAGGAGGTAGGATATGGATAATTGGTCAGTATTGCAGTGGAGGAAAGTAATTAGTGGAAACTCTTGAGTTTGTGCTATTCATTTTATTGCACCTTAACCTTGAAAGCAGCTCTAGGTAGTAAGACAAGGAAGTGTGCCAGCAATAGAAAGAGTGAGCATTCAAAGGAGTGAGGATGAGAAAGGACTGTGAAACCTGAAGGACCTCACAAAACCATTCACCTGGCAGGTGAAACCCAGTAGAAATAAGCATAAAGCAAGGAAAATTACTCCTAGTCTTATACATTGCCATTAGCAGAGAAAGAATTGGAGGTCCCAACAGCTGGTTCCACAAAGTAACACTCAATAGCAGTGAAAAAAATAAGGAAATGTTTGGAATTAGCAAAAGAAGGATAAACAGAACAGGTCACTATGCCACTGTTGAAATTGATAATTTATCTTACTGAACATAAATATATAAGAATGGTGTGTGTAGGGCTGAAACCCTTGGCTTGAAAATCATCTGTTATTAGAAAACCAAAAACCTTCAGAAGGGGGAACAGGGATTAAAAAAATGTCAAAATAGTAGAAAAAATTAGTGGCTTCCCTATGAAGTAGGCAATTGGTAGGCAAAATATTTCAGGCAGTAGCAGGGACTTAGGCAGAATATAACAAGCGTGTAAAAACATAGAACACATGGAAAAGCTGGACAGGGATAGATGGTCTTTTCAAGGAAGTCCAGTAAATGAAACTACAGGGAACTATGTTCAAAGTAGCAACGAAGGCATAGGGTAGCATATACCTGTAATATCTTGCTGGAGAAAGTTGTGAATACCAAAATGTTTATATGGGTTGAAGGAAAAAAGAGACAAATGTTTAGGGGATAGGTACATTTGGCATTACCAGACAGACAAACTACACCAGAACTGGCAAATCCCTTGTACTGAATAAAGCAGGAGGTTTAGAGAGCATGCACACGTGTGTGTTAAGCCTTGTACATGCTTGCCCCATTTTACCTCTTCCTCAGGTATTTGTATATGGCCACTGTTCATTTTTGTTGTCTTAATGATTAGCTGTTTCACTTTAGAAAACTGCTTTTGAACACCCTGACCCCAATATAAACCCTTTCTCTCCCTCTGCCCTGTAATATTTTCCCTAGGGGAAGTTCAACCCCCATTTCCTACCCTGTGCACTTCAAGATCTCTGCTTTCAATCTAGACTTGTGCTGAAACAAACAGGCTTCCATACTTCCCTTAAAAATGCATCAGCTTTACTTTAACTGCCCCTGCCAAGACAAAGCTAAACTCTTTTAGTATTTTTACCTTTATATTACATATATATACTTTCAACATGGCCATTTTCCTTCTTACTGCCTCACTAAAGTATCATGAACTCTGCTCTCCATCATTTAAATTCCACTGAGGTGTGCAGTTAAATTAGTATAAAATTACTGAAAAGAAGAAGGGAGTTTAGCTCATGCTATACATGAATTACCTCATCCACCACAGTAAATTTATAATGCTACCTGCAGTTTAACAGTGAAGAGGAGAACAACTACACAGTTTATAAGGAAGGAATTAGAGGAAGCAGAACAGTTGCCTAAGCTGAAATTTAGCTGCAAACACTACAAATAAATTTTCCCTAGCTCTTGGGAAAACAGTATTATATTCTTCTGTTCAGAACATTGACACTGTCAGGGTAGCTCAGCCAATTCTGTTGGATGACATTTTCTTTATAATATTAATAAAAGAAAAAGTTTTATATAAATAATTTTACCCAAATTTCATCTAGAAATAACTTTTTTTTTTTAAAGCTTTCCTTGTTGCTTAAAAAATGGTGATAAAAGTGCAAGAGGAGGAAAGAAAAGTAAAAAGACTTCTAGGGACAAAAAGAATAATGTAACCTTTGAAAATTTGCTAAAGCTTAAGATTTGTCTGCTCAGACACTGCTTCCTACCTCCATGTAATTAGATTTTAATTTTCTTTTTACATCCTTTTCCTCTACAGATTCTGAGAAGTAATTATTTCAACATCAATTGATTTGAAGGAACAGTCCCAAGTCTGAATTAAGCAGCTTATGGAAGTTTGTCTTGTTCCTGGTTAAACATTCCTGCTATGCAGCGGGGTAAGCTGCTTGCAGTAATAAAATCCAGATGAAATAATGGAATTGTGCTTGTGAGCCCAGGCTTGGTCTGGCTAGGGGGAACTTCTCAAATGTCTGTTATCAATGTCAGGGATTTAGAGAAAGCCTTCCCAAACAACCAAGCAGAGACAGAAACAATGTATAAGCTCAATTTCTTCCCTCCAGTGGGCCTTTCATCAAAACAATATCAAATTTTACACGTTTATAAGCAGTATGTAACATAAACAGTTCTTCTGCCTATATTGTAATAGACAGTTAACTTCACAAACATGGCGTCTTCACCTTCCACACACAAATGCCAGTCTAAAGAGACCTTCAAATTGGCAGGTTTTGCTGTCAGCTGTAAGTTCAGGGAACTTAGCAAAACAGAAAGAAAAATACTTAAAAATTTAAAATAAAAAAAAAATTAAAATTCACACCAAAGATAACCATAGGACAAAACAGTGAATATTTTTGATGTGTTTGTTACAAACTTACCTTTTGCTTTGACTTTTCTTCTATTTTACCTTTTTACTTACAGCCAGGAAAGTAGACTAGGGAAAAAAGAATAAGTAGGGGCTGGTCAAGAGCAGAACAAAAAAATAAACCCAAACACAGAAAAAAACATACCTACCACACTTGTGAATTCTTATGTTCTCCTTTTGTGATTCCTACAAGTCAGTTTGCACCAGCCCCACAGCAGCAGGTTCCTATCAGCCTCTCTTTTCTAGCAAGTGGAAGTGGCTGCTCAGATTTGGAAATGCACAGCACATGGGGCACCACCACTGCTCTGAGCAACCTGCTCCAGTGTCTCACCATCCTCACAGTAAAGAGTTTCTTTGCTGAAAGGTGGAGAGGGACTTTTTACAAGGACATTTAGTGATAGGACATTAAATATACATAATGTGCACTCATGGAGACAGGATATTTTATTATTGAGGAGGGGAATAAAATCTTTGCTCCATGGAGAGCAAAATTAGAAAACAGCATTGCACCAACAAAACCCAGAAGCATTTTCTCTATGGCCCTGGTGGACACTCCACTAAGATGCTCACCAGACTTCAGCAAGAATTTTCATTCTCTGGATATTCCATCCCCTAAACTGAAACAGCTAATGAGATTCCAATGGTATCTCACAAACTCAGCTCTTCTAATCAGGCTTTTTGGGATTCAGATATTCTCACTTTTGCTCTTTCCTGAAAATTAGCCCTCTACAGTCTGACAACTCATGTCCACTTAACGTGTAATTCTTCCAGAGCTTCTTCAGAAGAAAATGCACAATTCTCAAAATTCTGGACTTGGGGGTTTAGCTTCTCACTGGACAAAAATGATGCAACAGCTAAAGAAAGGCTTGGAGAATACTCTCAGTGGGGCTTCTAAAATAATCATGTTTCACATTTGAACACCGCATACAACATAATCAGTTGTGGAAAGACACAGTTAAATGGAAGTGTCTTTCAAATATTTGCCCCTTTCAGTCAGTCTGTTCATTCCTACAGGTCCTCCCTCATTTTCCTGTGCAAGCCTCCTCATTCCTCATAAATGCCTATTATTAAAGTTACTGTTATGTAAAGTTTCAGTACACTTAGTTTCTCCTACCCCTAGCACAAGCCACTTGATGCCTTTGTTTGGTTGCAGCCCACCTAAAATCCTAACTACTCCACATAGGCTGCAGCTAACTTGCTAGCCAAGGACAGGGAAGCAGACTCTGCATTTCAAGCTAGCACCACTCCACTCAGCAGGGAGAAATGTCCAGACAGAATCCAGGATACAGTGTCATTTATAAATCAAATCAACATTCACAAATGGAGTTTGCAGGCTGATAATATGGCCATCCAGTGTTTCAGCCTAATTTCTTAACCAGCCATCTGAGACGTACAAACTGACCATTAAACAAGTCCAAAAATAGGAGAGCATAAATCCCATATCTGTCACATTAAAGCACTGTGCAAAGAAAGCCATTTATGAAACACAAGAGGATATTTCCGTGATCTTTTGAAAACCTCACCTATTCCTCACCACTTTATACTTCTGAGCTGCATTTGAAAATGGATAGTTCTAAGCACAAACACTGATTATTCAAACACTGTTCCTACTGTTGCCTGTACTTGACTTTCCTCAGGGAAGGGTCTGGGAAGGTGCCAAAATATCTACCAGGAAAGCCACAATCACACTACAAAAGGACTTTCAGACAGATTCTTCCTGAGACAAATTTCTCTTCAATTTCAGCTGTACCTTCTTCACCTTCCTCTGGAATTGTAGACTTCTACCACTGACTTGGAAACAGCTTCTGCTCAAAAGACCTTGAATAATCAGGTCATCACAACTGCTCACTGAGGACTTTATGTATTTTTAAATTATCGTGTATTTGGGTTAGATAGCAACAGCTAGATGAAAAATCCCAGAATCCCTACATGGTTTGGGTTGGGAGGGACCTTTAAAAGGTCATCCAGTCCAAACCTTCTGCAAAAGACAGGAACACCTTAGGTAAAGCTCAGTTACATCCATTTATCAGTACTTGGTGCTTGGGATCACCACACTACAACATTCACAGTCTCCCATGGGTGAGCCCTGAGACTGACATGCCTGCAGTTTGTGCACAAGATTCAGCAGTTCTCAGTGTCAGTGAGGTGGAGTGGTACACACAGTGTTTGTAGCCACACCATGCTAGCATACAAAAGTTACACCCTGGGTGTTTGAGGTAAAGATAGCCTTGAAGTTACATATTTTTTCTAGAACAGCAGGAGTCAAACTTAGGATTAGATATCTTAAACTATACAAGAACTGGAAACTATCTTAGAAATTAACCATGAAGCATCACATTTCTGTGTCTTGCTCCTAGCTTGAACCAAAACTTTTCTAGTTCAGTACAAGGTAAGAACAGGGGTCACACTGATAACTCCTCTGCACGTGCTGTCATTGACCCTGCTTTGGGTGCTCGCTGAAAGCAGGACAAGGACAGGCCTGAACAGCACAAGTGATGAAATATGATGATGATGATGATGATGATAATAAACACAAAATTAAGAACTTGACTCTGAGTGCCATGTCCTCTGACATCAGCCAAGCAGCAAGGCATTTAAACACCAGCACAGGAATTTTGTTCTGTTATCTCTCAACTTCTGAAGATTCCCACATATTTTTGACTCTGCACTCTGGGTTTTTGTTGATTCCCCATAAATTGGGTGTCCTGTAAATACTAGGTTCCAAGTGGCTTTCATGCTGTGGATCTGCAGGCTCTGGAAGGTTCTTGCAACACTTTTAGACTTCATGTGTCAGATCTGTACTTGGAGTTGCAGCACCTACAGATTGTGTGCAACAGGATCTCAGCAGCCAGATGGGAATCAAGGTGTATTTCTGCACTACAGACATCACTCAAAATGTTTTACTTGAAACATTTTATATCCAATAAAGATTTCAACAAAGTGCTGCTGAAGATTTGTCAGTCAGTTGTATTCCTGAACTCCCCTTCCAGGCTGTTAAAATATAAAGCAAAAAAACAACAGTCTGCCTACCTCTTGATTCTCATGCTGCCACATAAATCATAAAAATGTTTAAGTGTTGCATCTTCTGAGTACTTCTCTATGGCTCAAAATGTCCCATTCTGTGGATAAAGTAGTTCAGATACAGAATAAATAACTTATTTACCCAAAGTGGTTCAATTTCTTCAGAAAATCAAGAAAAAAAACCATACACAGCTGGTCTATTCTGCTATCAGAGATGAAAAAATCTTGGGGTTGAAAATTTGTCTGTATCTTTAAAAATAAAATGGACTAACAAGGCTAGAATAAGCTGGTAGTTCTAGTTCAGAACTTGCAGTAATGTCTAATGAACATAAAAATACCATTAAGCAGTAAAAGTGCCTTTAACTGATATGTTCCTAGATCTATCCATCCAAATTTGAAAAAAGCAGTGGTGGATTAATGCTTTTACTGTGCACCTATCATCTGTAGGATTCGACTTACAGATGGTGGCATCCAGAATGAGGAATCTGCACTACAGTCTTCAGAGATGATGTACCAGAAGGAAATGTAACCAGAAAGATGAAACTAGATTTACTGTACTCAGGTATTTTAACAAATTCCTTTCAGACCTAAAATGCTTGATTAAAACACTGAAATTACATCTCAGAGCTCCCTCTGGTAACCCTGAAGACTTATCAAAGGAATGTGCTATTAGTTAGTACTGCATTACCTGAAGTAAAGGTAGACTTATAATATATACAAATAAAGGTAGACTTAAAACATATACTATCTGATGACTTGAAGTAGCCTTGTGAAATATATTGAGACTATTTATTGTTTTCCCAAGATAGTTGATTGCCAAAATCAACAATAAAATCTAAGAAAAAAAAATGTTTATACTTCACAGATTCCAGACTTGCATGCATTTGTCTTTTTTCTAACTAAGTAATGATACTTTATTTCAAACTATAGTGGTAATTTTTCATGAGTAGCAAATATTTTAGTGTCTTGCAACCATTTAAAGAAGTTCCCTTCTTCACCCGTGTAACTTCATGTATGGCAATTAATTAACATTTGTAAAAGTGAGTGGGAGGATCCTCTATGGTGAAGGCAAGAAGTGGCTTTGGGGAGGAGGAGAGCAGATGATGAATGTGCAGGCTTGATGCAATAGTTAACTGAAAGAAATTTTCTCTGTTGGGGCAGTATCTTGCTAAGAGACTCTCTTCTGTTTCCACTTTCTTACCAAAATTTTTACCCCCTTACTTGTGATGGATTCCAATCTTACCTTTATGAGACTGGTTTTTATAAGGAGAATAATTACATGTATATGTGTGTGTCTCCTGGTTTCACATCTCCATCACTGGCTCACCAGCCAAGACAAAATAATTTTTAAAAAGCACTTCTAAATTAAGGAGACCATGAGTCAGAATGTACCAACATAAACATTTTTTTTCTTAACTTTCTTAATTTTTGATGCTGAGAAATAAATATAAATTCTGTAGGTTTCCAGAAATGTAGATACTGGTACATATCCTATGTTATATGTCCACACCACAGTGTAGACCCATTTCTCTCAGAAACATTCCCAGGTGAATTTAGAGTTAATTCAGAGTGAATGGGATAAGACAAAAAAAGCTGAGAAAACACTCTCAGCTTCTTGGTCAAACTAATGAATCCAGGACTGTGAGCTCAAATTCATGCAAATTTTCAAGATGAACTTAATGCTGAGAAACATCAATTCAGCCGAACATGTAAGCAAATGAACTGTTTGAATCATGTGAATGTTCCCACTGGGATCAATAAGCTGGCCTGTGTTATTGCCACAAAGCACACTAGAATAAATGCCCCTGCTGAAAAATGAAAGGTGATGTTGCAAGAAGCCCCATACAACTAATGAAATTCAGAATTAAGGTACAGAAATGAAAAATAAGAAGGAGGAAAAAAAGAAAACAATAAACAATCTTCAACATTTTACAGACATTCAAACAGTGCTTGTGAATGATGTAAGAAGAGGAACATATGAAGATTATTGTCAGGGCAGACATGATTGTTCTACTCTGTTTTTGGAGATAAATTCAGAACAGGCTACTGCCAAAATCAGCACCCAGGTCTTAGCTGCCCAAACTAATTTCCAGCTCTAATTGAGGATCAGGGTCATCATTTTGAGCAAAATACCTTGCCAGTCCTTTTTAAAATGTCCAATTCTCAATCTAGGTTTTCTTTCATATCCTGAAGTACTTCTAAGTAAAATTGCTTCTATTATAATTTTCAGACCATCAGTCTCTCTGGGAACAGAGATTTTTTTCTTTTGATCTCTACATGTATCGCTAACGAAGGTATTTTTGTTCCTGGCACTTTCTTGGAGAAGATTTAAAAACTTTGTCTCTTTCCATAGTTACACTGCACTTGTCCTCTAGTGATCCGAGCAGCCACACATGCTTTTGGTGGGATAAGTGCTGCCACACCACCGGCTTTTCCATGAGAAGTACGGCTGCAGGGTTGGCTCCTGACCACACTGGGCGGTGGAACAAATGTGGGAACTGACAATGCCATCTTATGGTGGACACACAAACTGCAAATGCAGTCTGTAAAAGAGACACAAAAACGGCTGGAGCCCCGGCTAAGTAAAAGTATGTGGAATGCTTAAGGATGCAGCTTAAAGTGTGGAGATGAATAATTGTTAATTTCTAGCCTTTTTTAAGGGCTTAAACCCATCAGGATTAATTTAAATGCCAAAGCTGAAGACTTGGCTTGTGATGGCAAGTGGCTATAGGAAAGGAAAAAGAAAAGGGGCAGAGAAATGCTCTCACATCCTCTTCTCCTTGACTTTAAGTTTCTCTTCTCACCTGTTATGGTCCCTTAGCACAAAAACAGCACTCACTCAACATGGATGACGTGCCCAAAGCATTTCTATGCACAACAACAGCAGCACTTTGCCCTGGAAGTTGGGGTACCCAGAAGTTAGGACTGTGTCTGTGAGATGCCCAGAGGTCCAGAAGATGACAGAGAGTGGGGCACAAAGGCCACCAAAGGCAGTGACTGATGTGTGTCCCTGCTGGAGAGGAACTGTGAGTATGCCCTGCAAGTTTCTACGGGAACCCCCTGGGTTTTTATCCCTGGACTGTCACTACATTGAAGTGACTGACTTTAGTAACTGCTTCTTGGAAGAGGAGGAATACTGAGGCAAAAAAAAAAAAGAAAATATATAATTGCTAGTTAAAATTAATAGAAAAATCTTGGTTTTCAAACAGCAAGATGCAAAGCACAGTTGAGGTTCCTCTGCTCAGTGTGAAGGTGGCTCAGGGACATGTGTGTGGAGAAGAGAAGATGGGGTTAACCCTGGTGCAGATGAGGTTTCTGTGCCATGCCATCTTCATCACTTCTGTGCTTGGAGATGAGAAGCTGGATTCCAGCAAGTCCAGATTATTTGTGACAGCTGCCAACAAGGAACCAGCTTTACACGTGGTGGGCTGTGGTTTCACTGTTGGAGTATTCCTAGTGTTCCTTCTGCTCCTTTATGTCTGATTTTTGGGGTTTTTTCCTTAAAATGCAGTAAAAGTTCCTACAGTAAAACAGCATCATTAACATTTCAGACAAAGCTTGTCTTGTGACAGCAAAAGTATTCTGAATTAACTTCGGTGAATAATTCTTCAGTGAATACTCTGAAGCCTTCAGCTGGGAAAGTGTGTGAATATACATTTTGCAACCATTTATGTAATTTCTACCTGTTTTGTTTTGTTTTGTTTTTACTTTTGCTTTTTACTTTTCTGTTGAGAAATTTAACCCAGGCCAGTGTCCTGAAAGGGAAAGAAAAGTTGCCTGGGAGGAACTGCACACATGCTGAATATTTATATAGAATGACAATGACATTTGACTTCAGGTTTTCTTTGACAAAAACAGTTCCATTCAGCTGTCGCCCATATCTCTGTGTCCTGACAAGCTGAGGAAAACATAAAACATTGGACCAAAATTGAATGAGGCTTGAATTCTTCATTTTGTTCTCAAGAAAATACTGACTTAAATTTGATACATCATAGTGGATTAACATGTTTTAGAGTGAATTTTAAAATTTATAAATGTTATTCTTGCTTCTGTTTTTCCATTCCACAATTTGTTAAGTGCTGTTCAAACACATCCATAAATTTAATTTTTTTTTTTCCCAAGAACCTTGTTTTTCAAGGAGCATGACAATAAACTAACAAATAGACAGGATAAGAAGGTGTGATATAGAGGAAAAGTGGCTGACATGGTTGCTCTCTTTTTGGTAAGGCTATATGTAATAATAGGCCCTTCCTCTAGTAAAATTTGTCCTACTTTACTAAAATATTCCAGCATATCTCTAAATCCTGCAGCTCTGCCAGAGTCACAGTCCATTAGGATCCGGCTGGATCACTTATGTGATTCAGAGAGCGCTGCCAGGAAACTGGGGTAAATACGGAAAATAATATTGATGTCTTGACACATCAGGATCTGCAGCATCAAAACTTAATGAGTCCCTCTTGAGGCTGCACCCCAAATAACCTCTTCAGAATTAAATGGAAAGCCATGGTTCTGAAAACATGAAAAAGTCCACTCTGATCAGTAAGCCTGGGAATATTATTAAGTGTTGCTTAGTTCCACTGTAAAGCCCTTTAGTTTTCTCTGTGAGTTCATAGCCCGATTCCTTCGTGTAACTATTTAAATATCACATTCTGACAATATTGATGTTGAGTACTGAGGCACTCAAGAAGCCACAGGTGTCAAAATTAAAGTAGCATGTTCAACTTTCACTCACCACTTCATGCATAACTATTGCTTTCAAGTCATAGCACACTAAATCTTGTATTAAAATAGAGTACTTGGAGCAGAAACATTTAAATACAATCATTTTCCTACAACAGTAAACATAAAAGCCACAATTTATTTGTATAAGATAAAATTACGTAAATCATTTTATGATAAATCTGCATTAAATATCTGAGCGAGAATGTCTTTCAGCATCCTGCTCACAGAAGAGTTTCTGTTTTTCACATCAAAGAGTTATTAGCTTAAAAATCCAAATCAAAACCTCACCCCTAGCTCAGGAATTTGAATCCACGCTTGCCTTGCTCCTGATTAATACATACTACCCACTATGCTGCACAGCTGTACTACATTTTTCTTGCTCTCCTTTGGTGATGAATCTGAGCAGTCTGTGTGTTAGCTGCAAAGTCACAAGGGTCACATAAATATCTGCAAGATAGGCAGACAATGATGCTTCTGGAATTTTTGAAAAACAAGGGGAAATAACAGAAAATAAAACAACCCATCTGGAATCTAAATCAAGGGTTGTTTACCTTCTAGCACACACAAACAAACCTTCCAAGGAGAACATTCTATCATTCTTGCTCTTTCCGTAATACCTCTGGGCCCTTTTATAACATGTAACTATCAGATGCCAAAAATCCCAACTCACACAGATTATTATTGCAATGCTTGGAAAGTTATTCCAATGAATCAGGCACACAAAAAAAAAAAAAAAAGAGCTATCTCTGTTCATTCAAAGGCTGTCCCACAGTTGCTTAAGGTTATAGTCTGATTCACTTAGCTTCTCTAGGTTTTTCACAGCTAGCAGAGACCTTGGATGCTCTGAGACTCCTGTATGCCAATCAAAACAAATTCTTAATAAACAAAGAAATCTTGCCTTTGAAATCCAGAGAGAATCATGCTGGCGAGGAGCAGCTATGCAATATTTTCCTTTCTGTCAAAGCAGCAGTAACCTTCTTAAAAGAATTCAGGAAATGTCAAAAAATATCCTTTTCTCATGCTCCAAACCGGATTTTTTCCCCTATTGTCTTTACAGGATAAGCTGTTGGAGAATACCAGTGTTATTTGATTTTAGCAATGAGGAGTCAAGCAACTTTATGCATCATGACTATTTCAGCATCTGCCTCAGCAGAAGCTGTAGCATGGCTTCAGAGAGAAATTGCTCCAGTTTTCACTCCTTTTGAGGTCTGAGGACACTCCACTTCTTCTCATAGTATAGCTTTGGAAATCTTGAGTAATGAAGATGGTGAGCTAAGGGCAAGAATAGGTTTAGTTTTCCTTTGGAGAATTTAGTTTTACTACCCGAGCTCAATTTTTGAAACATTCACAGAAGTTAAACTGGAGATTTAGGCCCCTGGAGCATGAGGGTACTCAAAGTGTTTTAAAAGATTACTGATGGTGAACCCTGCAAGCCCAAATGCAGCAGGCTTGAAGGAGTGAGAGGGATGATTAGTTTATCTCACCTTCTATTTCCCTATGCTTGCCTATTGCAGTAATGTGTGAGATTGCTGTCAATGCTTTCCACTGCAGTCTTTAGCAGATTTATATAAAATATACTGATTTCAAATTTCCAAAAACCCAAGCTATAAGTCTGTGTTACCCAAACAGGTATTGTGATTCTCCTGGTTGTAGGGATAGAGATGGCTCAGCAAAGAAAGGCAGCATGCTCAATTTACATCTGTCCTTTGGCTGAGATCAATACCAAAGCCGGAGAAGTCTTGTTGCGTGTTGATTACAAGGGGTTCCATGTGTCCTGAAAAAATATGTCAACAGCATCAAGAGGCTGGTGTTTATGGAAAAGCGCAGAGAGAAGGGGAGAGAGCATAGCATTACTCTTAGAGTCCAAGATGATGAGCATCCTTTGAATGGGACTGATAAAATCATGTTAAAGGACAACTGTAGACTGTAAAAAAGGTGCCTGTAGAATAAAATACATCTGCAGGAAAAGCTTGAAAAGTCAAGAGGCTCAGACAGAGTACAAACATCTTTTCTCCCTCTCATCCCTCTTTTTTCTCTCATAGAATGTGACCTCTCTCCAAGGATATTTCTAGAAAGCAATAATAAGGATTGGAGGGTAAGACAAGACGGAAGAACAGGGAGCACAGAGCTAACTCCTCCATCTGTTGGCCATGAATTTGTGAATACCTGTTTTCATCGTGGAGAAAGGAATCACCTCATGTCCACACACCCACAGCACTTTGCTTTAAAGGGGATTTGTTTTGATTCATCAAGGGACTCCTCTGAAACAAATGGCCTAAAACTGCCCCTCATCCTTTGCTTTTATCTTGTCTGCTTAATCACTGTTTTAAAGAATAAATAATAATAAAAAACCTCAAACAAAAATAAAACAAAACCCAGGAAGATAAAAAGGAACTTTCAGCTTATTTCTGCAGAGCATTTTGGATTCCACACATGACTACTAAGGCATTTCTAAAGCATGAATGAAAACATGTCAATTTTTCTAGTTACTTCTTTCCCTGGCTTTGCCCACTGCTTAGCTTTTCCATCAGTACTGCCTTGGGGTTACCAGCAAATTCCAAAGGGATCTGTGAGGACTATGCTGAGTTGTGAATCCTCCACTACAGCTGCAGAGGAAAACACTGCTTGGATTTGGTGTGATGCTGACCAGAAAACTGAAAGTAAAGGTTTTTTGTCCACATAAGCAAATTAACAATTAATACACTAGAACCTCTCCCTAAGGAAAATACAGACAGATTTACACAATGCTGCTCTGTGAAGTAACCAGTAGAGTTTTTCCTGAAAATGTTGGTTCTACATGATAGCACGTGCTAACACATTGGCACAGCCTCAAACACCTCTCTCACCTCTGTCCATGCTGCTCAGAGAGTAATGGGGGAGCCACAGAGGGGAATGCAGATGTGCTGACTCAGCAAGCACACACCGGGAATCCTTCCATCGCAAAAATGTATTCCAGGATTTGACAGCGATCAGCTGTGGTTAAATTGGAGCCCTGCATTCACTCTGCTGCTATTGCTGAGCCCTGGGGCCAGGATCCGAGGGTGGTGCCATATGATTATTTTGTTGCTGAGAATAAAGAAATATGCATTTAACTTCTGGCACCTGCAACATGCCTGCAGGTAGTTATTGTTCAGTAACAGAACCAACTAAATCCTTATGTGTGACTTCTCTGTGGCTCATTTATTTCACTTAACTTCTGCCTTAGCACGCAATACAAAGTATAAACAACCACATTTCAGCATATAGATATATAAATGCTCAGCCCAGTAGATTCACATGCACAGAATTGTGAGTTGTGACGATCTATAGCACTGAAAGAGATGAACATACACACTTGACCCTTAGTTGTCTCTTGTAAATTTGTAATATAGGCACTGGAGTCAAAACAAGTAATTAATTTCTTCCACAGCTCCTCTCTTTCTCATGTGAAATTTCCATTTAAGTGGATGGTGATCAGCACTGTCTCCAGCATACCTACTGATTTAAATCAGCTTGGGCCAGTTTTCCATAGCCTTGTTTTGGAGCCAAAGGGTACCAAATGTATGTGGGTGAAATCTGTCTGCAAAGTGTAAATAAGCAGATCTAAGAGTTTGACCATCCATAATTGCCATTTCCTCTTTAAGCAAGCAATCAGTGGAGTCCTCCAAAGTGCCGTTCTCCTTTGTTGTCAGCACATTTAACCTCATATCCCTATTCAAGGACAAAAATGGATATGATCTGACAGTGAGACTCATACTTTTCAAATCTAGAAAGTAGCCACAGGGGAGATGAATAATATTGGTGCTGTAGCCCCGAATCCTGCCTTCTTGGTAGACAAAATTTAGTGCATGCATGGGAACCCCCTTAGGTTCAGTTTCAGAAGAAAAACCTAACTTAAAGAGTTTTTGTGCATAACCTCCAGTGTGCCAACTCACTGCTCTTCTCTGTATGCTACAGAAAAAAGGAGCACTGGGCCCAGAGGAAGAGAGCCCAAATGAGGGCAAGGGAAGTGAAAAATAGCATGAGAATAGATGAATTTGGACAGCAATCAAACCAGCCTTGTCACCACTCCTTCCCCCCTCTGTATTTTAATTGCATGGTTCCAAATAATCTCTTCAACTTTGGGAGGAAATCTACTTGTCAGTGAGTGTTTGATCTGGCATTAGCTCTGTCAATATCTGCAACCCCACTACCATGGGGAGATCCTGGGGTTCTTTAGGAAGAAAAGAGGAGATGAAATGGGATGTAATACACTGAAGCCTGGCAAAAATACTGACTAGAATTGGCCAATAGCCAAATGTTTTCATTCCTAGCAGAAAGGCATTAAATGAGACTGGCTGCATTTAATTGAGCATCTTTCTGATTAAATAAATGGGTAAAGAAACCTTTCTGTATGTGCATTTGCATTATATATTTACACATAAATTTTGCCATTCTTAAATACTTTCCTCATTTCCAGCCTATTGTAAATTGCTTTAATGCTCACAGTAAGGTTGGGAACACACAAAGAATGAAAGAGGAGAATGTTCATGTCAGGATTATGTTTCTTTGCTTATTCTGTGCCATCTGGGGCCAAATCCAACACCTCTATGCACAGTACGAATGAACCCGACCCATGGATTTTTCAGGTCACAGGTAAAAACTCCATTTAAAAAAACAGAAAAAAAATTCAAGGTGCAGAAAGGTCTTAATCTTTCTTCTGTGGATATTTTGCAGTCATTCCTTCATTCATTGATCATTCTTCTAGATGACTCTCATAAATAAAACTTCAGTAAATAAGGTGATAGAAATAGAACCTCAGTGCTGTCATGCATAAAGGTTGTCTAACATTCTCCACTGTAACCCTCCTTCTTCAGCTGCCTGGAACGTAAGGACATCTCACCTATGTGGCCTTGTGGTTTCTGTGTTTTATCTCTTTCTAAGTTGATTTATGCATGCATCAAAAGATGGCTCTGTGGCAGCTCACTTGCCTCGGACAGGTTTGCTGAGGAATCAGACAGTAACTTATTACTGAAACTGTTCTTTATACCACAGGAAAGCCAAAGAAAAGCTTTTGGTGTTTCAATGGCAAACTCCTCTGCAAGGGACAGAATATCTGAACATCAAGATTGTTATGCCATTTTAGAATGAAGTTTCAACTTTGGCTACCATGTATTCCTTTGATAAAAATGCTGATCATCCAGGGATGTTATCACTTACTGAGTAGCATGATAACCTTTGAAATCATAAACAGTTAAGGAAAGCCTGTGGTTAACAACAGTTGTTGAAAAGGTCTGATCTCTAATGTATGTCCCTTTCTCTAGAATTCTAAGATCCACATATATTTTACAGAAGTATCACTAGATGTTTTTTGCTTCAGATCTTGCAGTCCAGTTATCTCAGTTTTGAGGTTTGTTGTTCTGTTTTTTGATTTATTTTGGGGGGTTGGGGGGTGTGATTTTTTTTTTGGTGTGTTTTTTTTTGTTTTGTTTTTTTGGGGGTTTTTTGGTTTTTTCTTGTGTGTGTGTGTTTTTTGGTTTTTTTTTTTTTTTTTGTTTTGTTTTGTTTTTGTTTTTGTGGTTTATTTTTATTTGGTGCAATTTGTGTACTTTTTACTACCACCATTTTCTAGGTGTTTAATTTGGGATTCTTTGTCTATATTCTGCTGACACAATTCCTGTGGACTCATTTCCAGCTCTGCAAAATTCATGTAAAGAGGGCATAAAAGGCTGTCAAATTAGAATTATGGCATTCACATTGATTTTTCCACTTAGTTAGAAGTGACTGTCTAAGCTGCAGAGCACTGAATAATCAAATCCTAGGGTTCTCAAGTCAGTGTGTTCAGTGTGACCCATGACTGCACTGTGCTTCATAGTGCCTCCACTGTTTTTTGGCATTAGAGTCATGTCTGCAGAACTCCTAATACCCTAATCCCACAGTATTCTCCAGGGCTGGTTTAACCCCCATTGACTACAGGAGACGAGCATCAATACTGATCTGCAGAGAAATTTATCATATGTAAGTTCATCAGATGTTACCAATTCAGACTGTGTACTGTGTGGGTATGTGATTTAAGTTTAAATCCTACTTGCTTCACTAGGAAGGTTAGTATTTTTTTTAGAAAAATGGTAGTATTTTGGTTTTATCCAATGCTATAAAAAGCTTGAGTTTAAAACCAGCAGGTTTTTAGAGATAAAATAATGCTAATACCAGAGGTTTGCTGAGATCAGAAGTGAATTCTCTGACTGCACCTAACTGGGCACAGTGTCTGGCTTCAGAGAGCTGAGTGAAATGGAGGTCATGAGGCATGAGACTCATGAAAAGTAGAGGCTTAGTTCTGTGGGACAAACTGATTTCAGAAAAACTAAAATTCTATCTTAGCATTTTTATTCTCTTATCAAAGAACTGAGAGTTCGGGTACTTTTAGATGATTCATGGCGAGGTGTAACAGTTTTCCTTCCCTGATAATTCATACATCTGTAAATTAGTTTCAGTCTAGGATTTACTCTCAGAAGAGGTAAATATTCCCTGAATTGGGAACTTTTATCTTGGGTAGGAGTTATTTCCTGCTTAGCATATCTGGCACTTGGGAAATCAAACTTCCCAGTCACGGCTTGCCAATATTTGCTGAGGAAGCAAAGGGCAGCATCCCTTTGGGGACAGACCTGCCTTTCCACGGAGTACAATTTGTTTGTGTGGTATATCTATACTCCTAAAGGCTATCCTGTAGTAGACCAACCTACAGAATGTGTTATTTCATGAAGTGCCATTCTATGGTGTGATCTGTCATCTGTCACTAGCAGCAGCAGTAGTCACATCAAGCAAGGCTAGTTAGGCATTGTGCTGGAGAACATGAGAATGTCTGGGACCTTACAGAGACCCACTGGAGCAGTTAATGCCCATGTGTGAGGTGGGCAGCCCACAGAAGTGTGTGTTATTGGGGTGCAAAGGGTTACTGACAGCACTGCTGCTATGGTGTGCTCGGGCTGGTGCACCCTTCCCATCCTAACAGGTCAGGAAACTCCAACAATAGGGACACAGGCCTGGACCCTGGCTGGGATACTCACTGACATTTATTCTTTCTTGTTTATTTTTTCATTTCCCAATAGCTCCAGTGGAGTAAAATATACTTCTATGGAATGGGAGCTTACCAAGAGAAACATTATTAGAACAATAAAAGGAAGCAACAGTTACAACTTCACCAATGCCCATTTCTTTCCCAGTATGAGATGTTTCTTTTGAAGCACTCTTTTTTTTTGCATTATATTTTACCTAGACTCTTTCCAAAAGGGTTTCATTTTCTCATAAAATAACCTTTTCAAATTCCCCATTGCTTAATTACATGCTGTTATTATAAAAGATAATCTTTAGGCTTTTCTTTTGTAAATCCTTTGCATCTGAGCAGACTTACATTTGTAGATGGTACGTTATCCTACCTTCCTCTTAGTACAACGGATTGGAAATGCTTGCCTCTGTATTTGTAATACCACTAGCATTCCCACAAAACTTGGAAATTTGTTTTGGTCAGGTTTGACTACAAGAGTGGGTTGGTGTTTAAAATATTTAGAAAACAGTTACTTCCATCTTAGCCAGGTTCACTCATTTCATTTTGTACTTTTCCGGAGATTCCTGCACAACACCTTTCATCTCTAGCTTTCCAATGAATACTTAAAGATTACCATATCCTTTATGGCAAGGAATTGATCCTGAAATACTGTAGCCATGCAGCAATTAAGTATTGATCTTCTCCACAGAAACAGAGTGAAATTACAGAGTTATCAAATACTTTTGGGTTTATTTATGCACTTTCTAGTCTACTTAACACAAACACCAGATTATGTCAGGAGTTACAAGATTATAATCCTACCAATTATAAACCTCTTGGGCTTCGAAACTGTAAAACTACAACTAAAAGAGATAAATATTGTATAGACTAAAATTGACAAGTTTCATCTGACAAAAAATTTAAGAAATAATAAAAAAGCTATGGGTAGTAAAATAGCCCAGAACAGCTTTCATTTTCCATTTTTGATGCAAAGTGGCATCCTGAAATGACTACAGAATCTAGATGTGGATAAATAACAGCAGAGGGAGAGGCACAGGCACAGAAGACAGGAAAAAAATTGGTTGTGCCAATGTGCTCACAAAGCCACAAGAAGAGATTCAAGAAAACCAACTACAGCACTACTGAATTTTTCTTACATTGTTAAATCCATCCATGGTCCTCAGATTATTTTTCAGATTATGAGGCAGCTCTTACCACATTCCACTAACCAGAGTACCTGCAGTTTGCATAGGTGGCATTTTTAATTGTATTAAATGAATTTCTTAGGGTGTGGAGCATTGTTCTTTGTAGTGCTTCACATTCTGTAGCCATTAAGAAAGATGATTTGACTGTTAAAATGGTTTAGCCATAATGAACAAAGAAGGGCTATTTTACAGGTAATAGAGGAAAGCTTTAGAAGTTTCCAGTTTTTCTAACCACGTAGAATGTCACCAAGACTTTTTAAACTCCTGCACCAGTAATTGCCTGTGCCCTTTTCAAACAAAACTGCTTACTTTTGATTTCAGCATTTACTGTGTCTCTCACATAGCTGTGCACCATGCTAATACTGTTGCTTTATCAGCTTCTCTCCAGCCTGTTCACCTCACCAGAGAAGCATTGTTCTTTGCAGAATATCCCCTGATGCTTTGCCAAAGCCTAAATTTGAACAGCTTGAGTGAAGAGATTTCTAATGCTTCCCCTAAGAGGGTGATAACACTGTAATTAGTCTTTCTGTTTAGCAAATAATTCTAGCTTTTCCCCTTTCTTTGTTTCATAGATACTTTCTTTCCTATATTCACAAGCAATACTTTTAATTTCTTTAATATTGTCCTTTCAGTATTTTCAGGCAGATTTCCTACTTCTGCTTCCTCTGTTTGAACTTATTTTATGCATACTTAATTCTTTTAACCTTTTCCTTATGAGCTTCCTTAGCTTTTGGTATGCCTTTAGAGTAGCTAAGAACATTAGCTTTTCAGACAGGGTGCACGTGCAGTGCTGATCATGGTGACTTTATTAAGATTACATAAAGGGCATTACAATGAGGACATATTTTGCTAAATAATTAAATGTTACTGGAAAAGCAGCTCCTTTCAAGAAAATCCTCTGCAACATCACCAGGCAATTCATTGTATCCTTAGAATTCTCCAAGGATACTTACAAGAGGAAAACTGCATTGAATTAGGGATTCAAAGCCCTGTAGTGTCCTCATGAATTTAGAAGAAAACAAAAAAAAAGCAGTAATATGACGTTTTTTACCCATATGGTACTTATGTAGACATTTCTTGAAATATACAAGTGTTGAGTTACATGGATGAAGGAATAAAACACAGTTTTTGATTTAAAAGTTAATATATGAGACTGGGGCCAGGGAGGGGGGAACCAGTTAAGCCACTTTGGGGCATGTACTATTACAAGACTTAAAATAGTTTTAGTTAGAGAAAATTTTCATTTAAAATACTACCTGGATAGTTCAAATGTCTACGGGAGAATCATTGTGCCTATTTCAAGATCTAATTAATTTTTAGTCAATTTTCTGAAAATATTGAACAGAATTATTTTAATCTTGCGGAAATCTCAGTACAGCTTTAACCATAAAGTTATTGCTCACATTTTCATCCTTAAAAAACTCCAAAGTTTCCACATGATTTAATTAAATAGGTGAAGTATTTAGATTTATTTTTTCCTTGGAGCAGTTGTGCATGTGCATGCTGGATGTGTGAGTTCCTAAATAACAAAGGTGCTGTCAGAACTTTGCTTTGTTAAACCTGTACAAGAAATTCTAAGTTATTTTATCAGTCACCAGTACCCAAAGATTAAAAGTATCCAAAACAAAAGAAGACAGACTTCATCTTCCAGACTGACAGTTTTAAACACCAAACAGACACAAAGGAACACTTCTCAAACCAGCATCTGCTCCTGGCAAATGACTGTCCATGACTTGCTGTAAAAATAGTCTCTTTGTCCATCTTACCTCAACTCAAAATTATGTTTTGTGTACTAAGAATAAATTCAAGCTACTTAAAAAACACATGGCTGCAGATGATGGCATTGAAGAACTGCGTCCAAACCCCATTTATTTATGAGTCTGTGCTTCATGATTCCAAGTTTTAGGAGATGGGTAGAAGTGCTGCAAGGGACCCTGTTTTTCCTGAAGAGGGTGAGGGTGAAATAAGGAGATTATTCTACCATGCAGAGAAGGGTGCAGACAGAGCATGCTTTTGTAGTGTACCATCACCCTTGCCCTGCATAAGGGCCTGGAATCAAACTCCACATTGGTTACAGGAGGAGCTGGAGGCTCAAGGAAGCAGTGAGTGGTGCTGCTTTCAGACACAGCAGAGGCATCAGCAAATGGAGAAGCACCTCATCAGCTCCTGTCTACGTACTACAGATGTTTTGCTTTGCAACATGTCGTTCCTCCTTGCAAAGCTTCTTATTGTCAATTCCCAGCTTCCTAGGAATAGACAAAACAAGAAAGATTCTCTCACACCATTTTTTTATTATTTTCAAAGAAAGTAACTGAGAAAAATCTTGCAACTCTCAATGGAAAAGGAATGAACATCATCATCCTGATCATAGCGTCATGGATCAATTTCCAATCTTGTCCTTCTGACAATTTCCATGCTTTAAGAAGCTCTGCTTCACTTTTGCTGCTAAGAATTACACTCACAGCTACTTCTCCCCCTTGCCATCTTACTTTTTCTCTCTCTTCCTGACCCAGCATGTTAAATAAACTCCTTATTCTGTGATACGAAGATAACCCGGCCAAGTTGCTTCACTTTTGGCCACACGTGACTCTTGCTAAAGCTGTTAGTATTTATACTTGTCTCCCTCAAAGGAAGTGTAATTGCTTTTAATGAAAATAAGGCACTTAAAATCCATTACCTTTACACAGATCTAAGACAGCCTGTGGATCAAAGCTTGCCCCAATGGCAATCATGAGAATTTGAACGTGCTCTGTGACATCTCTAACCAGACACAACTAAACCAGCTCAGTTTCTGAGCAGTGACAGTATGTTGACAGTGAACAGCCAGATAAACAAGGTAATAAAATATAAAATTAAAATTTGCCCCTAAAGTAAGGATAGCTCTAGAAACTGAAGATTCTAAATGCTATTTCACGGGGATGGTTACTCTTGCAATGAATCATTCCAAGGGATTTCCTATGTTGGCTACTTTCTGTTGAAAATAAATACAACATGCAAGAAGAAAAAAATAACCCTATTAACACTGCTTTTGAGATGTTTCGGTATTTTCTTATTTTTTCATTATCACTGTATAAAACTAATAACACACATTATTATCAGCTTTTTTTACTTGACTGAACAAAATCTATTACTTCAGTCAAAGCTAGCTTCTATAAAACAGCAGAAGTCTTACTTTGGAAAAGTCCAGTCTTTGGCAGTGTTTTACAATGGCAATATAAATTCTTCATCAAGATATGAATCACCTCTAACAAAGCACTGGGACATTTATTCCATTCTGCCATTATTCATATAGGACCTCTAAGCCAAGAGGTAAATGACATGCTATATAATTTGAAATATCACTTCCTTTATTCTCAATTCATCTTTCCCCCTTTTTGACAAAATGCCACTGATAATTGGAATTGTCTCGTTAAATACTATAAATATTGTTTGTTCTTACAAGAACGTGGGATTTTTGTGTCAGAAAGAGAGAAACTCATATCTCTATGCCTAAAATGATGACTGCCTGCAAATATAATGTGGCATTTTCAATAAATATATCATTTGCATAAAAATAATAAACAAAAGGAAAGCCCTGAGCAGACTCAGGTGCTTTCCTTCTACTGAATTAACTGGTGTGTTTTCAGAACCTTTATTGATGCAAAAACATACTCTCTGAATATCTAAAAATTATTCTGGGGCAAATATGAGTAAATACAATGAGTGGTAAATTCTATGGCCCAGGGCTGTCAGCACTTTAGGGGCTGAAAGGGAAGAAAAATAAGTATTCTTGCCAGACTCAGAAACCAAGCTCACCAGTGGGCTGGTTTGGGCTGGAATAGAGTTGTTTTTCCTCACAGTGGCTAGTACAGGGCTATGGTTTAGATTTGTGCTGGAAACAGTGTTGATTATAAAGGAATGTTTTAATAGATGCTGAGCAGTGCTTGCACAGATCGAAGGCCTTTTGTGCTTCTCACACAGCCCTGCTGCACAGGGGCTGGCTGGGCATTGATCAGGTGGTGGGAAATGATTATTTATATTTGCATTGCTTGTCTTTCCTGGTTTTTATTATCTCTGCTGGGGTTGTTTTTTACCTTTACTTACAATATCATTGTTGTTGTTGTTGACGCTGCTGCTTCTAATGCTAATAATAATAACAACAATAATAATAATAATAATAATGATACACTGGTTTTGTCTCAACCCATGCATTTCCTCACTCTTACACTTTCAATTCTCTCCCCCATGCTCCCTGAGTGAGCAGCTGAGCTGCTACTAATATATAACAACTGTAAAGGGCAAAAAGGCTTTGTTTGATATTTTTGTCTGCCATTGGGCAACTCAGAAGTGAGAACTGGGCTGGAGCACATCCCAGACCAACACGAATGTGCAGGACCAACACTGGAAAGGAGAGTGTGCAGTGAGTCTCACCAGGTGGATTACACAGCCAGCCCATCCTGGTGCCAGGGAAGGATTCTTGCTGCCTGTGTTCCCCACCAAGGACAAATCTCCTGCACAGGGGCAGTGCACTCAGCTCCTTCTGACTGCAGCAGCCTGTCCCTCAGGGTCCTGCAGCTCTAGGATAAGCACAGCTAACCCTGAGCTATGGGCCAAAGTAATTTTTCTGATGGGTCATGAATTGGACATTACTGCTCTATGTGCCTAATTCATACTGATTATATGGGAGCCTCTGTGCATAGATGGTATTGGAATTTTCATTAAAGCTTGAAACAATAGACTTTTCCCTTGCAGTCATTGCAGAGTTCACTAGACCATTTTGCCAGTGTCAAAGCAAGTTTGGAAAATGGAGAATGATTATGCTGTGTGGGTGTAAGAGTAGGAGAAAGACAGGAGAAAGAGGAAGGGAAATAAACCTTGAGAAAAAAACAACAAAAAAATTCCACCCAATACTCCACACCAAAGCAAAAACCCTCTTAAACCTTATATAAACCTTATATAATATGCCTATTATATTGTAAGTAAAAATATGTACTTCTTGAACT
Organism: Camarhynchus parvulus; assembly: GCF_901933205.1. Lineage (NCBI taxonomy): Eukaryota > Metazoa > Chordata > Aves > Passeriformes > Thraupidae > Camarhynchus > Camarhynchus parvulus. The sequence continues at coordinate 22,103,814 of NC_044575.1, read as the reverse complement.
TCTATGTACTCCTAGCATTCTTCTTCAATGTGTCCCACCATAGCGTTACACAATCATAGCAGACAAATTTGATCTCTGATGGCCAGTTTCTGATTAACTCAATGTATATCCAACTCATAAAATTATTAAATTTGGAAAGAATCTCATGTCCAGGTACGCATTGTTGTGGTGGAACACATTAAGTCACTTACAGCTTGTTATTGCACCTGTTTTGGAAAAAACAGTTCACACCAACCTTGCAAGAACCCTCAGCTTGCAGAGACAAAGCCCTTCTACAAGCAATCTTGCTTTGACTTAGCTTTTAATAACAATTCATGTACTATTATCAATAATTAGTTCATCTGTTAATCATTCAGCTCAACATATAGCATAAACTAAATTAGTGTATGAAATGAAGACCAAACATCTCATCTATTAAGTAAATGTAAATGTAAAAAGGCTGCGCTTTTCCAAACTGCCAGTCATATCTGGATTTTGTATTCTCAAAACAACCATTAAAGGGCTAGAATTTAAAAATATTTTTAATTGTTCTTGTAAATCAGGAGCCTAAGTTCTACTTGCTAACTTGAAGCCTTTTCATTTCCCATGCTGTTTTGGAATCTAAGTGTCCAAGTCTCATTTTAAAATGGGATTTGGGTACTTTTGGATATTTTACTTCTTGTCTAATAGTCTATGACATTTTTGGTATTGTCAGGTTGGCAAGTCTTCTGATCCCACTATATCACAGAATCACAGAATCCTTAGAGTTGGAAGGGACCTCTGGAGATATTCAGTCCAACTCCCCTGCCAAAGCTGGGCCCTCTAAAGCAGATAAGACAGAAACTGGTCCAGGTGGGTGTTTATTGCCTCCAGAGAGGGACACTCCATCCTGGGCGGCCTGTTCCAATTCTCTGCCACCCTCAATGTAAAGAAGTTCTTTCTCATGTTTAGTATTGTAGATTTCTTCTTCTCCAGTTTCTCTTTCATAACACAAACTTTGAGGGATGCCTGGAAATATTTTTCATCTTCCTTTAGGTCTTCTCAAAACTCTTGAAGCAGAAGGGATTGAGAATGTATTTTTATGAACATTTAAATTTTCCTTGTATGCCAGGTAACAGGTATGTGTAAAACAAAGGACTGCTATCAATAAGCAGATACATTATATGCTGAGCCCATGTCATGAATCAGAGTTTTAAGACAAATAATCAGCCACATGACAAAACCAGAATCAACTGACTCCAGTGGTTCCTGATATACTACCAGCCAGAAGCCAGAGGGCATTATATTTCTTTGTTAGACAACATTTCACTTCCAGTAAATATTCACTGACTGTTAATTTCCTGAGTAGCTGGGGTACTATTATAAATTTTGCCAGTTCACGTAAGTCAGCAAAAAGCAATGAAAGCCAGCACTTAATATCACACATAGACAGCCTAAGTCAGCACTACAGTTACAGGAGACCAAAGACACAGAACAAGCTTTGCTAAATTCTTAAGGAAAACTAAGAACAAGAAAGAAAGGAAATAAAACTTTCCTTACACTTGTTTGTCCTCTTATTTTATTATGCCCTCTTCTCTGGTCTCTACAGCTCTTCTCCATCTGGCCTGTAGACACAAAACTCTGATTTCAACAGAAGCAAGACACTAACTACTTTTGAGAATTTAGCCTGAAATATTTTGGATTAGGCAGAGTCATTTAAATTTTAAAAACCCCAAACACAATTTTTAATGTCTAGACCATCTAGATGACGGAGTCCTCTAGATAGAACATAATTTTAAATTCTAAGTAAGCTGTTATAGTTAATGACAAGAAGACACAAATCAAGACAAAAGTAGCAAAAATTTTAAAATTAATAATTTTGTGCAGATGCTGATGATATAACTGCTTTAGAAGTCCTCCACTTCGTTGTGCATGCCCTCTCTAATTTGTCATTTCCCTCATCTGCTTTAGGCACTTATTTCTAACAAGGCGTACTGCAGAATACATTATGAGCAGGGTATTAAGAATCATGAGTATCATGTTTTAATAAGACTTCTCCCTCTGACTTCCTGAGTGAACCATGTAAATCACTTCACTCTGTATACTCAGGTTGCCCATTTATATAATGGATTGTAGCTATACCTGGACCAGAACATCATCACCTGCAAGCACCACTTTGAGAGCTTGGTACCCCTTTAACACAAACTTGAGTGCTGCAGCTGTGATTCTGATCTAATTTTCATGGCAGAAATTTTCTTCTAGATCTTCTTACTTCTAAAAGTCTCAAGAAATATGTGGACCATAAATTGAATAGTGATGACAGAGAAAACCATAATAAGACAATGTTCTAGGAATTATTTGGTTTATAGTAGGGCATTTTGCTGCTTAAGAAGTCCAAGGAGCAAGTTGCCAAAGCACATTGATCAGGGCATTTGGCAGTCACCAGCTGTTGCAATTTGGTGTGCTCTGCAATTTATTGTTTGGGATTATTTGGTGTCCATAGGGACACCATGACCCAGGTCAGAGCATGATAGATCCAACTGGAGCAATGATCAATTCTAGTCTACTCTTCCACTTTCTATTCAGCATAATATTACACTTTCAGAATTTTCCATTCAGTGACCTCAGTAATTGGAAGGCACTAATTAAGTAATTTCTCACAAGGGTACAATATTACTGTCACAACTTTTTAAAGAAGATAAAACTCATACTGACAGTCGCTGAAGTTCAGCCATAGGGCAAGGTGAAACTTTTAGATCAAATATTTTTTATATCCGACAAAAGTAGATTTGGGTCAATGGACACATTTAATTAATTAATGTCAACTTTGCAAAGTCGCTTGAAATCAGTGGAATGGAGACAATTTTTTTTAAAAGTCTAATAATTGAAATTCCATGCAATTGTAAAATTATTATAAAATTATTTTTTATTTTGAAATTAGGTTCAATTAATTTTTAAGTATATAAACATATATTTAAAGTTGAATTAAATTCAATTGTGATTTTTTTTAAACAAAATTTGTACTAACAGTATTTGTAATGGTGCTGAAATGAACTGAGACCAAGGAAGTCTCTTTTTCTAGCTTGGACTCTTGCTTGTGCCAATAACACAGGAAATAACATGGAGCTGACAAAGACTGGAATGCCAATAATAATAATAATAATAATAATAGTAATAATAATTGACACATGCTCCCAGCATCATCCTAAGGAACCATCCTACAATATTACCTAAGTAATAAACAAAAATAATCCAGTGACACTTCTAGTGAAAAAATGAAGCAGTCTAAACCTGTGGAATACTAAATTCTCAATGCACTTTTATAAGTAGGAGATTCCTTGTCATTTCACAGAATAAGTCAGTGATGACCAGCAAGTGAGACGGATAACAGAGGATCAGCTTGTATCAACTCTAAAATTTATATCACTTCTTAGTACTCTCAGGGAGAATGGCAGACATGGACTATAGCAGAATGGAATGGAATTTTGGTGTTTTTTTTGGTTTTTTGTTGTTTTTTTTTTTTTAGGACTCATTTAATTAATCTAGGGTTTATAGATTATAAGAATTACTAAGACCTCTCAAAAATATTTTCTGTTCCATTAGGAGGAACACATACACTTATACTTTTTTTTTTTAATCATAGATTTAGGCCAACCTTTTAGATAGTTATAGGAACCTTAAAGCTAGGCTGCAAGGAAACCTGTAGCCTAGGAAGCAATCAAACACTGTCTTGGAAGGAAATCTTGGGGATGACCAAAGCTTTAATGCCCACACTGCCATAAGACTATCACATGAGATTTTACTGGCAAAAAGGACAAATTTAAATTTAAAACAGAAAGAACACAAAACTTTTAAAAGGTCTGGGATGATTGTATTAATTCCTAATTTGAGAGAGGCTCTTTGCTTTGTGGAAGGGAACATCCCCATTTCTGAAATAGGTACCTTTCTTACGTGAGGCTTCCTACTGCAGTGTCGTTTGTGTCTAACTTCTCTCCATTGTGAAGTCAAGAAAATGAATAACAGTTCTATCATAGAAACCAAATTAAATGATTTGTCACGTGGTGTCTGATAATTAACTAAATAAGATTCCCTCAAACAAGCAAATCTCACTTGTTTTTATGGCTACATTAAAATGTGAATCTTAGGCAAAACAAGAACATAAATCTCACTAGAAGATGTTATAATAAAATAAAACAGGGTTCTGAGTAGAGTGAAGGCTTTATTGAAAGCCATAAAACTTCTTCAGATGCCAGTGGAAAAAATTATGATAATAAAATCAGCTCCAGTTTAATGGCTTGGTAAATGAAGAGAACATTAAATGGAGTCCTGCAGGGTGCTTACAGTCCACCCCATTATTATCACCCCCCTACAATCAGAATGCTTCCTCTAAACACCTCACGATGAGTTGTTTACCTTGGGGGCCACTCCTCTCTCCCCACTGACAGATGTTTTGCTGGCCAGCACCTCCTTTCAGAGCAGTACAGCCCTGGAGAACCAATCCCTGGTGCAGTCAGATGCTGCAGCCCTCACCCAGGAGAGCTGCCATCACTCCAGGGAGATGCCTCAGGAGAGCACAGACAGCAGGCTCAGTCTGTCAGCAAAATGAACAGTAGGATGGTCCTTTGCATATGTAAAAAAGGCCCATTAACATCAATAATATCCTAACCCAGAATTAAATTCTGTGCTCTAGAGTGCCATTGTTTCCCTTAGAGGGAAAGAAAAAATCAGCATTTAACCATTTGCAGATCTCTTAGCATGAAGAGAGGGAAAACCCCTAATTAAAAATAAAAAAACCAAAACCAATACGGTGTCTTTTCTGATATACAGTCTGTTATGGTGTCCCAGCTTCTAGTCTTGTAGTTCTGAGCTTTATTTTGCGGAGAAAGTCCAACGAGGAAGATTTCCGTCAGGATGCAAATGCATCATTAGGCCCCTACAATTATGCAATTTGTAAATTAGGAATGCAGAGTATCTAAAATTAATGCAGTTACAGAAGAGCACACAGTCCCAGATTTCCTCTTGCTTTATTTTATGGAAATGTCAGCCCTACATGTTCTTTGTTTACAAACACCTTTCATTTGAGATATTCTAAAATATAAGGGAGTCACTAGAACCTGGAATGAGTTTTATCCTTTCTGGAAAGAGCTTTTCCAATCTCAATTCCAACTGTCCATTTAATAGTCCCAATTAAACAGCAGCTTTAAGCTCTCATGGAATTTTTGTTCAAACAGAACTATGTATTTTCCATATACAGTGAAATTCAGCAGGACAGGTATTTGAAAAAGACCTTTACAGAATGAGAGAATGGTGCATGAGAAGGAGATGAAAATTTCTAAACCTAGACCTAGCTGTTCAGGACACAAAAAGAGAACAAAATTAGAACATACCATAAGAGTATGGTTACAGAATCAAAGAATAGTTTGGTTTGGAAGGGACCTTCAAAGATCTTTTAGTCCACCCCACCTGCCGTGGGCAGGGACACCTTCCACTAGAGCAGGTTGCACAACGCTCCATCCAATCTGGCCTTGTGGGATGGGCATCTATCACCTCTCTGGGCAACCTGCTCCAGTGTCTCACCACCCTCAGTAAAGAATTTCTTCAAAATATCTGATCTAAACCTGTCCACCTTCAGTTAAATCATTACTCCTTGTTCTGTCACTACAGGCCCTTGTAGGGAATTTTCCCTTCCTGTTATTTATGGGATCTGCAAGGAACTGAAAACCAATTTGAACATCACTGTCCTCAGTTTATCTGTGAGCCTGTATTAGCAGACTAGGAAACTGGAGGTTTCCTATAGCTCTCCCTTATTTAAATGAGTTGATAGGAGATGTGAAACACATAGGCACAAATACATTGCTAAAAAAATCACAGAGGAATATAGCTTAAAATGAACTAGATAGAGCAAGTCAACCCTCTAAAAAATCTTAAAACATCTTTGTGTGGGCAAAGTTGTGGGTCATGTTCATTTGAGGCACTGATGCATTAAATGAAGTGTTGCCCTTATGTGCTGTCAGCACCATCCCTCTACATTGTGTGAATTCCACATGAAGCTGGCAAATAGCTTTATGCCCACTATTTTCTCATCTCTTTGCTTACACTATTTTCTCACAGAGAAATTAATGATGTTGTTGTTTGTTCAGCAGCACAGGATGAGAGCTAATCTGACAGCTTGTGTCACAACTGCAGTTTGTAATGGAATTACTAAAGAGAGGGACAGGTCTAAAGGCTAAGCTTCAAATATTGTGGGTTGGGGGAGAGAGAGAAAGGGAGGAATACAGATCACTATGCACTGCAACAATGTGAGAAGTGGGGAGCTAAAAAATTCCTTGAAACAAGAGGAAAGAGCAGAATCAGGTTTCAATTTTGCAAAGGTTTTTGTGAAATACTGGGAAATGGTCATTCTGGCTATCTTCCCCCTTTCTCACCATGCATTTGCCCATGCCAAACCCTATGCTGCTCTGCACACATATTTTTTTATATTGATTCTATTATTATACAATTGTATTATATATTATGTATTTTGCATCTTCCAGGATTTGTTGCTAGCTATTCACCCTTGGCAGCCCCACAGGGCTGGAAGTAGGGTTAGATATGTCTGAATGGGGAATCAGCTGAGGTGACTGGAAAGAGATATGGGTTATATGAGTAGGCTGTAGGGCAAGCTTGCAGTGCCATGGATTGCTGGCAGGTCACACAGGCTCAGTCTGGCTGATCAAAAATCAGTGTGTTACTGATGTCTGTATTACTTTGTATATATGGGTGGGGATGTAGTGGTGGTTGTGTGTGTGTCTGTCCCCTGCCTATTCTCACTTTTCTTTAATTGGAAAAAAACAAATTAGAACCAGAATTTTTGATACAACATCGAGCGTGTTTAGACAGCACTGTCAACAACATCATCCAGAGTCCTTTGAACCTGCAGTTTCTGAACTGTAGCAGCAGAAAAGTGGAAGACAATCTTTATACTTCATTTAAGAGAAGGCAACACTTCAGGCTGACAGTGAAGCACCTACAGAAGTAAAATTTAAGTTTGGTTTTACTTTAAATGTTCACAGAGTTTGAATAAACCCTAATTAAACAGTAAACTGTGAATCAGTCAATTTCCACAATGGAATGGAATTATGCCAGTAGGAGATCTGGAGATGGGCAGCACCATATGACATGTGAAACAAATTTCAGGTATGTTACTAAAAGACAAACAGTTTTCAATTTCCTCCAATTTATTAAAAAGGCCATAATTCATCACAAAGATTGAACAAGATAAAAATCAGAGTATCTCATGGATATAGCTGTCATTCCTACTATAAATCTAAGAAAGAGGACATTTGAACTCAGATTTTCTGTGTCTTAAGGTGAACTAAGGCATTATTGCAATTTATGCAAGTTTTCTGGTTGATTTATTCTTTCCTGCTGTAGTGGGTGAATAGAGCAAACAAAAACTTAAAAGCAACGATTTCAACTAGCATATAGCTACCAAATAGCCTTTGTTTCCCTCTTAATCAAAATGAAAAAATTAAAAAACAGTTTTGGAAGCATTCAAATATTTTGTTTTGAATTTTCTGGAATTTGGGATTTGTTTTTTGGATGCCTTTTCCCCCTGTCTGCCTAAACTGTTTATTTTATATGACCTTTTCCTAGGTGTATGTCAAATTTTATGCTCTGGAAAAATTCCAGGCTTGTTAGTTAGCATGTCTGAATGAATAACTGGTTTACACAATATTACTTCATTTTGACTTCTTCTCCCATAATGAGTCTTTCATAAAAAGTAAATTGGAGTCTACTTAAAACTAAGAACCGCAAATTATAATGCAGTGTAATTTCAGCCTGTAGCACTGTCTTCCACTTAGGATAATGTATTTAAATACCTGACTATGTTACATTTCTATTTCTTAAACAGAAATGAATCCAGAATTTGTGTTCCACAAAACAGATGTGAAAGCCTCAGAGAGCACTGGCAGCTCAGAATGACTATAAAGAAAAACTCAGTGCAGGTGAGGCAGGGAAGGGAGGGCACTTGTTACATCCTGTGAAATCCTAGAAAGTATTTTCTAGCTAATTTATTATATTACATATATATTTACATATTATGGAAGAAGAATTAAATCCATGGAAGAGAATGGACAAGAGTGACACACTATGAACATGCAAAGTTTATTTGCTGTTCAATGTACTGATAATAAACTGATCACCACAGAAGCTGAAAAGATCCAAATTCATCCCAAGCAGTCTCTCTTCCATGCACAACACTGCAAATCAAGCAAGAATATTTTCAGTGGGAACTGACTGTCTGAAACACCAGGAACTGGCCACTGCTAGAGCCAGGAATTGAAGTAAGATTGAACTGTGGCTCAATCTGATGTGACTACACAAAATCAGCAGTGAGAACACTCATCAGGTAACTGTTGGCAGCACTGACACGCAGGATGGTGTGAAAATCCTTGGCAAGGTATGGGCAGGAATGAGACTTGCATGGAGGGAGTCTTTAGACCATAGAAATTGAGAAGGAATTAATTGAGGAAAGAGAGGCTTTCAAATTGTCAAACCCTTCTCCAAATATATAATCTACAGCAGTGCCCTTCCAGGGAACTGTTTCTGATTTATATGGGAACCAGTATACAGTTGGTACTGGAAACACAGAAATTGTTGGCCAGAGTATATTTAATCAAGTATTTGCTTCACATTGTTCCATTTTTAACATTTCTCTTGTTCTACCATCACTATGGACATAATGACATTCTATTCCAACTTTTAGTCATCTTTAAAGTTAATCAGAAATGAAAATGTAGATCTTTTGTAGCTGCCAGGAAAGAATATAATAGAAAGTATGAAAGTTGGCTTTACTGAAAACCCTTGTCGGAAAATGTTAATGAATTTAAACAAACTTTTCAATGCTGCACGAGTTTTAACGACACCTTCAATAAAAGCCTTTCAACTCCAGTTTGGGATTTGGAGTCTGAGAGACAGAGAGATCCAGCACAATTCTCAGAATTATTTCTTACATAATTCAGAATTCCCACACCACTAGAGACTGGTCTAATCAATCCATCCTGGGCTGTCCTCGAAAATGCCATTTCTGCTTATGATTAATTCAAGTTATGATTAAATCAAATTAATTTTTTTGAGTGAAAGTACAGTGTGAAAAGCTCAAGATTTCTATTTCACATGAAGGGGACAAAACTTTTCACAGATCTTGTCTATCCATACTTTAGCTAAGTAGAAAATTTGAGGGCATCAGGTTAAGGGAGGGAGGACACTGAGACAGATGCCAGTGTCTCTTTATGTGAGTGCTGGATTATGTTTTACCCCAGGATAATCCCCCAAAAAAGAAGTTCCTTTGGCTACTAAGTCCTAGAGGACTTTAGGTATAATCCTCCTGAATTTAGGTTATGGTTATGCTTATATTTCTGTCATTGTTTCATAAAATACGGGACCTGTAGACTATCACCAAACTTTTTTTCTCTGCCTGTCATGTTTCCAGAAGAAACATGTGCCATGGGAAAACACTGCTTCCAAAGAATGGTCACAGTCCAGTGAGAGCTGACTCAAACAAAAACATGCTAAGGGGACAGAATCAACTTTCTTTCATGTTTCCAAACTTTAAAACATGCTGTTCCATACACAAATAGTGAATAATACTCAGTACCATAGTCTGGCTAGAAATGCATTTTGTGCCAAAAATCTGAAGTACAGGCAGACCATTCCTTCACATTGGAAGAGTATGAAATTATACAACAAGGGGAAAAAATAACCTTTCACATATCAACACCAAAATCTGATATCCAGGACTTTTTTTGGCAAAATTACACAACATGGTTCTAGTTTGAAACAAAAAATTAGAATATTTTATCTGGATAATTTAGAATACTGTATTTTTATAATGTTATTATAATAATTTCAAGAGTGAATTTTGATAAATGTGTTCTTCTACAAAAAGTTTTTCTGTCAAAATATTTACCATCAGGTTTTCTGTATGGCAGTCAGTATAGCTACAAAATTGCCCTGCATCCTCTACAAGTGTCTTGGACTTCAGAGCTTTTCTGGACAGATTTTATGACTAAGGTCAACACATGAAAACACAGTTGGAGGAATGTTTTCCAGTTCCCTTTATTTTCTTAAGAGCAGGATTCACTTTCTGTTGCTACAAGAGAAAAAGAGATCTTAAAATAAAGAGTCCACTTATTCCTTGATTTCTGCCAATATATTTGGAATGTTAAAGTCTTGCACCTAATGCCAATTTTGATGGATACTGATGAGCTTGTATTAATATCTCATCAAAACAGGTACTTGAAGTGATGAAAATTTAAGTGTAACCTCTAATTGGATTTTATTTTTTTATATTTGAACAAGGAGGGTTCTGGTATTATGTGCTTAGAGGATAGAGGATGTTGACACAATTAGTAAATATTTTTATGTCCATGAGGATTCCTGAAGAAGATGATGAAGAATATAGTGACTGACATATGTTTGACACTTAAGGATTATTCAACATTTGCATTTTACGTTGTATTTTTTTCAATTTAGTAGTTAATATAAAAACACTGACTCCTGAAAATTCATTGGAATGCTACCTGTTTTCTGAAAGCTACCTAGTGGGCTTCCTAAAAATTATAAAAATGAAATGGACTCTTTTCAAAGGTGCCAAGAGTCCAGTGAAAAGAGTCATGCTCCTTTTTGCTTATATTACTTGAGTATATACTATTCAATTGCCTTATTGAGTTCTACATGAAGCCTCAAGACACACAATACAAGTGACCAGTGACATATTGAACTCAGAATATTCTTCAGTGGATATTTTAAGATAATTTTCTCCTCCACGTAATTATTAATTCTATTATAAGGGAAGGAGCTTTTAAGAAAACCCCAGGACTGGCACAAAAGTCAGGATTGTGGAAATACAACAGTGTTCATATTCCTCACCTTCCTTAAAAAGAGTGATTTGAAGACAGAAAACAGTGAATGGTGAATTTATTTATGCAGAATGACTTATGGAGTTCAGATACTTATCTTTACAGGAAACAAAAAGGTGACCCAGAGTAGAAGAATAAGAAATCTGGCCAAGGATTAGAACTCATTGTAAAATTCTTCATCACACAGAGAAATACTTCATGGCTAAAATTCAGGCATTGGCAATGAAACTAGAATAAAGATTGGCTGGAAATAAGGTCTCAAGCGTCGGTGCACAGTTTTAATGGCAACTGTGCACTGACACGGTTCAGTTCAGGTTGTGCCTATTTCCTGTACCTCAATTTGATTGTATTTCCCAGAGAAATTCACTAGCTCCAAGCAGAAGTTTAAGATTTTTAATTCAGGAAGTAAACAGCAGGATTTTATGGCTGAAAGTCAGGCTATTTATATAATGGTGCTATCTCGCTTCTAAAATCTGACTCATTTCCTGAGAAGTTGGATGGATGTTGGTTGTATCCCATTCCATAGGTAAATTTCATTAACTTGATTAAAGAAAAACTAAACTAATGTTTGAAAAATCTTTGCTTAGTGCCCATGGTGTAGCACAAAATAAATTTGGAATAATGTTAGTTTTCACCTTTTTGGGTTTTTTTCTGAACCCACATTCCCTGTACTCCAGTATCCCTGACACAAATCTCAAAACTTTGTCTAATCATAATCTTCATCACTGCTTTCAGTAAAAGCTAAGTTAGGTTTTGAAATTTTCCTTTTAAGCTGGGAAGGAAACAACTCCAGATGTTTTTAAGATGATAAGCTGTTTTGTCTTTGGAGTAAGTTTGGTTAAGGATCCAGTATAAACAATTAAAGACACACAGATGATCAGTTTATCAAGTAGAGAAAGGATAATAAACTAAAATGAATCTCATTTGCTATTTCAATATGCTTCAAATTACATGAAGATATCTGACTTGGTTTCCTCAGACCTAAAGTTATTTTAAGATGAAAGCTACCTGAAGTGGTTAGAGAGACTCCTTATCTTCTGTTTGCAAATTTTTAGTGAACCTGGGCCATGCTTTTGCATAAATCTGAAGCTGAGTTATAAATAACCCTTGCTGAATTTATGAGTTTGAATGAAAACTGTTTGAAACTCATTGGATTTCTAATGGCTTCAACTGCAAACCAGAAAATGCATATCAGTAGAGACCAATTTCCCTTAAAATTCACTGAGATTGAAATACCACTCCTTGTATTCAATTCCTTCCTCAGATTCCTGCTATGATAATATTTATTGAGTGACTGCTACCTACTTTACCATGTGTGTTTTCTTGAATATGAATTGAAATCTGCAAAACAAGAAGGGGGAAGCAGGAGTGATTCTCATGCCAGTGGTAGCTCCTTCCCATGAGAGAACCTGCTGTAACAACACTACTGGGCTTGCAGGTGCCAGGCCATGAGAAAAGGAGTATGTGAGTAAGAGAAGAGAGCAATAAAGGAAAAATATTCCCACAGAGGCCTTGGGAAACTGAGCCTCTTTTGGAAAAAAATGCTGCTACAGCAGCCTGAGTGAAAGGTTACAGAGCTGCAAATAGTATAACTAATGCCAAGAAACCAGGGTACATAAGGTGCTTGTGGAATGCAAGCTAACTACATTCTCAGTGTAAGGATGGAGTTTTCAGGTGTATACCAGCAATGTGGTTTCTTGGGCAGTCTTGCTTCCCTCATAGAGGCCTACTGACTCTTGGACTGACATTGCACTTCTACATCACCTTGACTATTGAGAATTCCTGGCTCAACCATTTGCTTTCCTGATAACATGTTAAATGCCAGCAGAGCAAATCCATCTTTGATAAACACCCCATCACAGATTCAAATCTCAAATGCTTAAGCAGACTTTTCCTCTTGGGACACTTCTCCCTGTGTTATCACTGCTGGTTAATGATAGCAAGTAGAATGTAGCCATACGAAACTTACAAAATAAGCTGAAATAAGGGTGTTGAAATGCCTTTTGTTGTATTACTCTAGGTGCAGGGTTTGTGTGCATGCAAGGTATTTTTCCTGCCAGTTTTAACAAATATGATCGTTACACACACAAGCAGATATGATTTTGTTCTGCAGAGAATCTAATAGCTCTTATGTCCATGGAAGACAAGATAAAGGCTTTGCACACAGTTAGGAGGAAAGGATTAAAACTGGAAGATTTGGGGAGGAGAGAATAGTTTTTGCTTGAAGTGACCTTGAAGCTGGGAATGCTAAGATTGTTGGTAGGGGAAGATTCCCTTTACTATACCTAGTGCTCATCCTCTGCCTACTTTGAGAAATAAAATTCCTGTATAGAGACTACAAACTATCACAGACACTCTTGAGCCTCTTACTGGGAGAGAGAGAGAGATCATAAAAGCCCAGCCTTGTGAAAAACTGCGCATGTGTGAAGCCCTTTGATGTACTGGGGCAGGCAGTGAGCCCCTCTGCTGCTCACTAAGATGAACTAAGCCTGATGTGTGTCCCTGCCGCCCAGCATTCTTAGTGAGGCAATGAAATTAATCTGTTCTTTGCTTTTCAGCTGTGGTTTGGTTGTTGGTTACCTGTATGTATCGATTCACAAGTCCCCCCCACCTGTCAAGTGTATAAAACTGAGTATTTCAGTCCAGAAGAAAGGCAATTTTTTTATTAAATCACTGTCAACTACATCCAAAAGATCACACATTATAGCAATGAAGTAGAGAGATTCACAGTGTCTGTTCAACATGTGTTAAGAGTATAATGATAGAATTCTGCAGAAGCAAATAGTTCAGATTTTGCTCAGTCTGTGAAAATATCCCTGAGGCAAGAACACTGTTTGTATTTTTTTTTATGACTCAAGGCAGCTGCTGCTTCTGCTTCTGTTATCTTCGCTTACGCTATACACCTTCAAGTTGCTTTTGGAATGAATGTGCTCTGCTCAGGTCTTTTTATTTTATTACCCCTGGGATACTTGTGAAGCACAGAGTGAGAACAGACTCTCTTACTTGTAATTTAGTCGCTCATTTGCATTTCCATTAATTAGTGAGAAGGAAGAAAGTTCATAGAAAAGGACCAGCTCTAAACCAGTTAATTGTGTTTGTGCCGACATGCAGCGCATCAAAACAGTGAGCTACAAACCTGTGCTACAGTTTTCTCCTAAATGTCTAAATGTTGTGGAAGCCAAGAGGGCACCAGTGAATCAGATCCACCGTACCTGAAACACACTGTCTGAACACAGTGCAAGAATATTCTGGTTACAGGACAGAAGATCATTGCCATCCATTGTCTATGAACAAACAATAGCTTAGTCAAAGAAGAAGCAAGAATTCTAAATAGACCATTCATCTACAGCAAATCTGCCTTTTCCAGAAAGCCTAAGTCTTGCTTGCACTGTAGCTGCCTGTGCAATACAGTTATTTCTGCATTTTCTGTCTTCTCAATTTGTCTGTGGTAGAAAATACAGAAACTATAGCCAGCTCTTGCTTTCTCATCTCCATTTACATCTGAGCTGAGTAGCAGCTATTTGCCCAAAAGACAGCAGGGACTGCAATTCTTGCTGGTCATTGCACAAGCAAGTACGAGGAGGGTGTGTCAACTCCTTTGCCTTGCCAGCTTTATACACCCGTGTATGGCCAGGCATGAGATCCAGGAATGAACAGCTGCCTACAGCTGGAAAACACTGAGGAGGACCTTCGAATTGCTAGCGTGCCCTGAGGTTACTGCAACAAGAATTCATTTCCACGTGTTAAAAGCCATCACAGATTATCAAAGAGAATGGCATGTGTTTTCCCAAAGCTGCTTGTGGCAGGTTGTCTGTCCGTTTCACACATGCTGTGTTGCCCAATCAGGTAAAACAGTGTCACAAAGAACAAATGACTGATGCTCCCAGATCACCCATTTTAGCGTACCTATTGTTTCTTCAGTAGGTATCTGCCACATGCACCCAGACTGCAACTTCACCCTCAGGTTTGCTGAAGCATGTGCACACTGCAGGTTTTAACACAGATATTAATAGTAATTAACAATTAACAATTAATAATATTAATAGTAATAAATACGTATATTTATTGTATCACAGTGCAAAAGCAGAAATGGATAGGAACGTTTTTACTTTTTATAGAGTTATGGCTAGTTAGTGTTAGATCCTGCCACAGATGACAGAGAAAACACTGGACCAAAAAAAAAGCCACAGAGGCTGGATTGTGGCTAAACTGATTTAGAGGCTAAACTGAGGGCCAAGGACTCTGTGTATTTCACTATACTCAGATCTTACTCTTAAGAAGTAGTAAAGACTCCATAGCACATACTACCATGCTAATATTAATTAATTAACTAATGAATTAATTTTTAAAAGGTTGCCTGAAACCTTACTTGTATTTCCAAGTCAGTTGATGGTGGTTGTGGGTATCTCAAAGACAACTTCTGCCCAGAAGAATAAGCCTGAACTTAGATTTTGTATGCAAGTCATGGGATGGCTGTGGGCAGTGCTGCCATGCCTAAATAATTTATGCCATCCTCGTTTTCAAAGAACTTGTACAGTAGAAGCACACCATCCAGACAAGAGCTCCTGCAGGGAAAGCAGTCTGGAGAGGTCTTGCAGCCACGCTTCCACTCTCCTTAGTCCACACCCTTATCTCTTCAGCAGCAGCTTGTGGGGAGCTATGACTTCTGACCCAGGGAGGCTTTACTGATGCTCGGGCTATAACATCTGGAGAATTCCAGCAGTGAAATAACCATCTGTATGTGCAACAGGGCAAGATCTGTAGGTCTCTAGTGCTGCTTTTCCTCCCACAGCACAGCCATGCCAAAGTGCTGCAGAATCTCCACAAGTGCCTTCAGACACTGCTGCTTTCTTCACTCACAACACAGGGGTGTTTATTGCAGATTTCTGCTATTTACAAAGTAGGAACTTAATTGTATTTATTGCTGGCTTTGATGGGATTATAGATGAATGGATACCTCTGACAATTGTGCAATGTAATATTTTTTGTTCGGTCTGCCTTCCTAAGAAAGTGTACTTCACATGCTTGTGCTGTCTGCACAACTGGCCAAACTATATTTTCCCCAATTCACTAATTTTAGCCAAATTTGCCTGAGTGTAACTGAATACAGGAGAAAGACTCAAACTGTGTCCTGTGGTGGGCAATAGATGCTGCCATTCTCTCAGACAAAGAGGTAGAGGAAGTTGGAATGTTCAGAGAACACAAAAGGAATTGAGTACTTTTATGTGTTCTTTAAGGATTGCTACCCTGCACTTTACAGTGTCTTGACCTTACAGGTGAAAGTCTAAGCCACTTTTTTCCACACCTGGCCTAGAGGGTGACTTTTCACCTAGAACTCTCTCTCCAAACTCTGTAATTTAGTTAGACACTGTCCCCTGCACCTTACACTTTTGGAAAAGTGTTAAGAGAATAGAGCAGATGCATTCACCACTTTTCCAATATTTGTTGACATACGGTATTAATGACTGGTTTGAAGGAGCTGATGGCCTGAGGCACAGCTCCAGTAATCAATAATCCTTGGAACATCCTGAGCCAAGGTTATTTCTGCCCACAAAAATGAAATAAGAGTCAGGGAGGTAATTTATTTAGCCCATTCATTAAAAAAATTGTTTCTAAGCACAAAACAGTAACAAGTAAACTTGTGATGTTAAAAGCAAAGATAACCAGCTGGAATATCTAAATATGAAAATAAGTGCAAATCTTGCCAAAAATGTAGCCCCTTGCTGTCAGCTAATGAACTACAAATAATGAATGCATAGTACAACCAAGAGCAGATAAACACACAGTGTAAAAGCCCTAACAATTATGAATAAAATTAGTCTGTTCCTGAAGCAACTTGCTGTATACTCTAAAATGAGCCAGCAACAGAGAGTTATGAAGTCCATTTTGTAGGTAATTTCACACCTGAAGGTTTGCAGCTCAGGAAGATGCTTGTCAAGCAAAGTAGATGAATATCAGGTATCCTAAGGTAACCTTCAAAACCGCAGCAGATCCAACTTGGCCTAATCCAAAGCAGGATAGGTACTCAAGACTAAATTATTAAATCCTATGAGCTATTCACTCAACCCTTTTTGCTTCTTACGGTGTAACACAATTTGTGGAGAGATGAAGCTACTCCAGTGTAATGCTAATGCATCCTTACTGGTATTGTGCATTTCTGAAGCAAAGTGAATTGCAGCACAATGTAACTGGGAGCTATTTTCTGTCCACCTAAAAGTTCAGAAAATGTCACAAATTATGTATATAGGAGATAAGCTAAAGTCTGATGTCAGCACTGGCCACTGCAGACATCTGCAATAGCACAGCCAGGTTCTTGCTCACTCTGATCTTCCAGTTTCTTCTGTACTTTCAAAGGCATCTCTGCAGGGTGGGTGTAGGGTGCTGGAAACTTTGGACATTATGCATCCATGCCCAGTTGTATGCACGTGCAGATAACTATAGAGCTGAGGCAACTGTAAGAAACCTGGCTGAATTGCTAGGATTTAGATCTGCTGTGTTTTGGCTATAGGACCCTGTTCAAACAGAGTCTGGAGCCTGGAACTGCAGTTCTCATTAAAAAGCATCCACACATCTGTCTGCACTACTGACTATGAGGAAGGACATGGTTTCACCAGAGCTGGCCACCAAGCAGGACGTGGTATTGCAGGGATCCATGTGGTATTGCAGGGATCCATTTGAAGTCCAGAGACTAAAGTATTTTCACCTCTTTTGGGTGAATTCAGAAAATGCATCCCACAACAGCTCTGTCTCCCTGCATAAAGGATGCCCCTCTCAGAAACTGTTTGAGGTTTCTCACCTCATCATTTTGCTAATCATCTTGATCATGAACTACCTGTACATTCCTTCATGGTTTGGAGGGTTCAGCGGAAGAGCCACAGGAATGAATCTGAGCTCCTATGATTCTAGCCGTATCTTACCAGTGTACCCTTTTCAAAAACAGACACACTCTGCAGGTCCCAGGCCCTCTATCACAACTGTTCTCTAATGGCCAGAAGGACAACCTGTGTTTTCCAGTTCCAGCTGGCACAAAAGCAGCACGGCAGAAAGAGCCATCCTAGGTCAAGAGGATGTACCAGTAATTAAATTGCAGTTCTGTGCTGAAAAGTGACAGTATAAAAAATGCTGCTGTAGGCATCTCTGTTTATTGTGCTTTCTTGACTCCAAATGTACCCAGTGTGCAGCTGAGATTTTCTTTCTTAACCGGCTTCTTTTCCAAAGTTAATGTGAATCAGAGTCAGATCAAAGTCCTTTTTCATTCCGTGCATTACTACTAACAGCAATGGGCATAACTGGCCAAAATAGGCCAGTAGAAAGACATGTATCATCCTATCACACCAGAATTAGTTCTTAGGTCTGTCTGACCAGCCTGGACCCAGTGGTTCCAGCACTGTTTACTGCAGAAGGTTCTACTAACTCTCACTGGTGATGGCTCTGCAGGTATAATATAAAGTAACATATACTTACTGCTAACATCAACACAGGAAACTGATAGAGGAAGGAAGCAGTTTTGCTAGCAAGAAGAGACCATTTCAACACAGCCATTTTTTCTGCTTGGAATGGCACTTTTTGTGAGCTCAGGCCCTAGGGCAAATCACTTCATGATGATGGTAAATGAGCTGAAAGCCAATCTCAGTCAGCAATAAAATGACAGGATAGGATTAAGGAAGAAGTAAGTGGTGATCTATCAAAAATATGGAGTATTTTTGACAAAAGATGTGATGAGGAAGCCAGAGGCTAGAGAGAAGGAAGTAATGAGGATGAAAAACTGGAAAGCCACAAGATGGACAAAGAAAGATGAGGGAATCTAAGAGAGTTCGGTGAAGGACAGCAAAAATAAGGAAATCATCTGCAGAAAAAAGGAATAGGAAGTTACATATATAAATGGAAGACAGACATTAGAAATTAAAAGAATGAATGAGATAACTGTGTTAAGAATCACAGTAGAAGAAGAGAGGGGCAAAACACTGAAGAGGAACGAATTTTAGGGGAAACAGATTAGAAATACAAGAGTTTTGCATCCCTCAAACATGGAAGCATCCCTCAATATTAATGAAATCTATCCCTGATTATGTAAGAAAAAAGTAAAGAAAAGAGATGAAAAAATAGGCTACTTATTTATTTAAAGGGTGGGGTGTTTATGTGTGTATTTTGCTTTAAGTAGCTGCTTCAAAAGCAGGAATAGCTTCATTTTAGGGCATCTTCAGGGCTTTTGTACTGCACCATTTAACAATGTTGTAAAAAGGGTAATCCCACTGGCTGTTCTCCAGGGCACTTGATAGTTGAGGTTTCTGCAAAGCAGAGTCATGTGAAGACATTGCTATTTGGAGTATGTTATTTTCCTAGAAGACTTTTCTGGGGCAGTATGTCATTTCTTTTTGACTGCCTACCATGCTTATTTCACTGACCCCTCTCTCTCAGAAAGACTGTCAATGTTTATTTTGTGCTGTGAAAAGTCACTTCATCACTTCAGTTCTTTCCCTTTATATTAATCATCTTCTGCTTTTAAAATAGTATCTATACAAATGAAGAGCTGGTATAAATTAGTCTTTGACACTAATCTTTTCATCCCAAATAATAATTTTCTTATTCTACTTCATGCTCACAATCCATCTTTCGATTCATCCAACATCAGCCCTCTCTCACTTTACACTTCAGTCATCTCATCTGAAAGAATTAAAACAAGATCTGACCTTATATATAATCTCCCAAAGGTGTATTTGCATTGCTGGGAAAGATGTAACTGTCTGGCTGCTGCTGTCACTACTGTCTTTATATCATGGTGATAACTTCCTAAAGATCAGATGCAGAAGTTTTTCTGCCTGGGTTTACAAAAAAAAAAAAAAACAAAACAAAACAAAAAACAAAAAACAAAAAACAAAACAAACAAACAAAAAAAAAACAACAACAACAACAACAAAAAAACCAAACAAGTACAGTTCCACTCTATCTGGAAACAGTTTTAATCTAAATGCATCTAAAGCTACTCTATGGTGGATGGATAATAATCTACATTATTGGGAGAAGGAATAAAAGCCATAGGGAAAGTAATACTGGGGTGGGAGTGAGTGAGTGAGGTAATCAATCAGAGTAAAAGCTCTAAACTCAATGGTTCTCAAATGCCAGTACCCAGATCTGCTACTGGCTCTGGTTTACTGTGCCTTCCTTGTGACACTGAATAAGAAGGATGTTTTTCATAATTGATCATATTTTATCATTCTTTAAAAACTCAATTTCCTGCTAATTCTCAGACTTTAGGCAAACTTCCCATGCACTAATTTTTAATATTACATAAATCATGCATCCTGGACATAAAAATTAACACAATAGCCTAAATTATTCATCATAGTAGAATTTATGGTCCTTTAAAGAGGATACAAATGGCCACTACAAAATAATTTTATTACAGGTTTAAGTACAGTTTCATCTCCTTTTACCATCCTCTTTACATAACATTATAAGCTGTTACACCAAAGGAAGCTCAGAAATTCTATTCAACTAAGTAATGTTCTTGCATCTTTTGCAAAAGAGATTCAACTATCAGTAAATTTAATGTTATGCGCAAAATTACTCAATTTTCTCCACATCCTTATACTTTTTCTAAAAGATACTGTAGATAATGATTTGCAGATAAGGAACTGGAGTTCCTTTGTAGAATACAACAGAACAGAAAAACAGTGTATCTCACGTATATGCTCTTGAAAAGCTCAAACTGAAAACATACTGTGCATAATAGATGCTCTAACTTTAGATAAAAGTTCAGATGCATGCGAAGCAGAAAAAAGAATCAAACTTACACTACTAAATGAAAATCCCTACAACAAATCTACAAAGACCATGAAGTACCCAAAAATTCTTTGTTTTTGGATCTGAGATAGCTGGAAAACTCTGTTAATGGTGGAAGTATACACTATACAACAAATTGGTGTATGTAAACTGAGTCCATAGAAATATATCCAACCCTTTAACAAATGCAAGAATTATGGGTGTAAGGTGAATAAAAGAAAACATTTGTACTGTAAAGGAGGTTGCTAGGATATCCTTCTGAGAATTTATGTATCATAAAATAATGGGTTTGGATAGACTGCTGAACCACATTCTGATATTTATATTTATATGGCTATTTAAACCCATCAGTTTTTGTACACAATCTCTTATTCCAAGAGAAGACAAAAGGACATCATTCTTTATCAGTATAGCTGCAACACAAGATAGAAAACAGGCCATGGTTTCTGAATTCTTAGTCCCAGTCCAACCATGACCAAACAGGTCAGAGGGAGGGGAAATAAAATCACTGGAGTTTCTCCAACTTGTAAAAGAAGAAAGATGCTTCTTTTGCCTAAGGAAAAATGTCACTTGGATTAGAGGTAAGAAAATAAGAAATTTCCTTCTACTACTGCCATTCTCCACAATTAGGAGAATGATCATATTTTAGTAGTCTACCTATCTTTTACCGTAGCCAGGATCTAATGTCTGTGGAATATTTTAAGACAACTCTACTACTGATTTGTTCAATAAGAGCTGAGCTGGAAAAAAGGAGACTGGAACATATTTTATTCTAGTTATAGGTTAGGGAAAAGCATCTGCTATTCCATATTCTCTTCCCCAATTAAGCATGCTCCTCTCCATCAGTATTTCTTAGGTTCAGCTGCAGTTCTGTCTAATTGTATTACTATCTATCAGACTCCCTTTTCTTTTGTTTCCATTGTACTGCAGGGCTGTGACATCCTTATTGCAGTTTTCACACACTATCTTATATAATCCCGTCAGAATTTCACTGGTGACACGAATGTCTCCCCAGAACACTCCTCAGGCTTGCAGATCCTTTGCCAGGAAAGACCACAAGGTCACCCTGAAGCAGTGTTTCAAGTCCCAAGTGAAAAAAAAAAAAAAATCACATGCTACTCGAGGGGAAAAAAACAAGAAGAGAAAGTCAACACACATTAAAGGAGGAAACAGAGAGGGGTAGGAAAAGAAACTCAAAGGAGAGTGAGTGTGTGAGACTGATACAAAATTTTGATTTAGGAAGTTAAATATTTTAAAGCCTTATCTGTCTGAATAGCAGCCTACAGAAATATAGTTATGCTTCTAGATATCCTGGCAGGAATGTTCAAGACTGTGGCTTTAGTCTCTCTTCTCTCCCAAAGGTTTCTAATAATGCTAATGAAATCAGTAGTTACTCCCCTCCAGACATTATGCATTTCCAAAGTAAAAAGCTAAACTGAGTGAGAACATCGTGAAGTCTTTGAGGCAGTTTTAGGCAGCTTATACAAGGGTAAATATATCAGATTTTTAATATACACTGCCCTTTTTACAGTACCTCATCACAATGAATTTGGTATGGTTTATGAAGATTCATTACCACAAATGTCATAATCTCAGAAAATCAAATAAGAAGTAGATAATGACTATCTCCATTACACAGGTGGCTAAGAAAAAAAAATTAATAACCTGGTGGAGGCTTTACAGTGAGTTAGAGAGATCAAGAAACATAACTTGGCAGGCTGACTTTCTTCCCCTTGGCACCAGGGAACCAGTAAACAGAGATGAAGAACTGTTCAGCATTCAAATTAAAAAATGTCATACAAGACTTATTACATTCCTAGTGTTCTGCTGATATTCCATGCTTAGGGGTAATGAGGAAGGTTTCAAAACTTTCCTGTGTTTGTCTTAATTTCATAGCAATGCCCTTTGCTGAGAGTACAACAGTGGCGGTACATGTAAACTCATAATTTACCTTTAGGCTTTCTAATATTTTGTTGGAAATGTTTTGGAATCTTTAAAATGTCTTCTTCTCACTGGGCTATTCAGTCAGAAGGCTGCTTTGGAAAATCCTTCTATTTACATTATTTTACAGTTTAGGATTTCTTGCAACATGTAGATAAATATGCCAAATTCACTTACCGTGAGATGTTCAGGGAACTATAAGCATGACAAGTCAGCTCCAAGACAGAGATGGCAAACATCTTTTTAGTGACAGACAGAATGATCAGGAATAAAGTCCTAGCCCACAAAATAACCAGTCCAGAAAATACCTATGTGCTAAGGAAGCCTTTCAATTCCTATATTCCCGATTCAAATTTGACTTAATTTTAGTTGCTGCACAATTTAAACTTATTTAATAATGAATGGCAACTCATAGAAAACACGCAAAAATTAAATATAAGCCTTTAGGAAATATGAGTATGTAATATTTAACATATTTTGGCTTTTTAAATGCAAGGAAAAGGTATTTTTTTTACTCAGTCCTGTCCCTAAATCAGGAAAAAAATAAACTGAGAAAAGTGGCACATTTAATGCTTCTACTTAAAGAAATATCCA
Source organism: Camarhynchus parvulus (assembly GCF_901933205.1). Lineage (NCBI taxonomy): Eukaryota > Metazoa > Chordata > Aves > Passeriformes > Thraupidae > Camarhynchus > Camarhynchus parvulus. Next base: position 22,080,634 of record NC_044575.1, on the reverse strand, counting down.
TTCAGTCTTGCTTTTGGAGAGCAAGACAGCAAAGCTCTTGATTTTCTCCATTTAGAAAGTAGGCTGGCCACAGTAAAACTGTTTAATCACTTGCAGGAATAAACCCCACTTAGAACTGATGACAGTAGGTAAGGAGTTTCTGTTCTTTGGCCATCTTAAGTAATCTTTCACTAGGACATGACCTCCTAAACCTGGATAAAATAACTCAGAAGCCAGGAACTAAGCAGCCTTTAACATGTCCTTCTCAGGACCAGATGTGATCTCCTCTCATCAAAACTGAGGCATACTGGCACGGGCTGAAACTGTCAAGCTGTCAAGCCAAGTAATTCCCGTTCAGGAGATAAACAGAGAGCTTCTCTATCCAAGCCTGGCAGTGTAGCACCAGATTTATTTTCAAATACAAGATTAAGAACAATAAAAAATAAGCCCTCTTCACAGAAAGGTTTTGAGTGTGAGATTCAGGATTCCCCACTGCTTGCATTTCAAGACAAACTGCATTTCATCTCATTTCAAGACGTACACGTGGGACAGCTAATATCTGTTGCTTCAGCTGATACATGGATGAACTCAGATCTCATTAAAGAGGTTTCAGAAATAGCAGACATAAAAGTTGTTCTAGAACTGGTTATTTCTAATTGACAAATTATCCTGCTACCTCTGTAGAGTGGTCAATCTATTTCCTGTAATACTGTAACTTTAAATAAGGGAACCAGGAAACATCTTGCTTAGGTGTAAGATCAATAATTCTGAGCAAGGAAAAGACAATGATAAACAAGAGAACAACTTCTTTTATGCATCACTTCCTGTTTTAATTAAGACCAACCGGCCACTACCATTCCACAAACATGTTGCAGGTGTGGAAAATTACAAAACAGATCTGTTTGGCAGGAGTCACCTGGAGTGTGGTCAAAGACACCAACTACACAATACACTTGCTGGGGCCCCTCTCTTGGCTTCCTCTAAACTTTACCACTTCATAATTCTCAGTCATAAGCTCTTGCTGTGAACTTTTATTTAGAACTGACCCAAAACTCAGTTACTTGCTGTGTATTGACTGAGACAGCTGCCTGTACTTTGGACAAGTACCTTCACTTTGCCATCTGCCCTTAATCCCATGACAAGTATGAGAAGAAAAGATGGTTCACCTCTGTATGCCCCAAGGACAGATGAAATTATTGTGCGCATGGAAGTGAGCTCTCCTGAGTTTTCTGTAGTTCAAATGTTTGTACAAATCATTAGAATGTCTTTGTCACAATAAAAAAAGCATATTAAATAGAAAGCAATCTCTTGCTGTGTACATTGAAACTACCTACTGATATCTATGTTTCTGATTGCTCTACTTTCAAACCTCACAGTAACTGGAGGTTCTGCCTAGTTTAATGGCAGCATGGTATGAAGAAGCAGAAGGCATTGTTGCTGTCTCATCACACTGCAGCATAACACACTCTAGGATGAGGTCAGGAAGCCTTATTTTGCCCAAGTTTGGAAGCTGACTCTTTAGAGGCATCTTCTCCACAGTTTCTAAGGTGTCACTCCAGTCCCTTGTACCCTGCATAGCTCTGTCCTCCTCTTCCAAATGAGCATGGACAGAAGAACATAATGCTGACATTCAGTCCCACCTCACAGCCACCAACCTAAAGGCCAAGTTAGAGAATCTTTAAAGAAACTCTAGGCCCATACTCTGGCCCTGAACTGGAGAAGAGTGCCTTGGCATAGTCCAGCTGCACGTGACTATGCTCCCCTGTGCTCCAAAACCAGGTCACATTATCCAGCTGCCGATAGGGAATGTTCCCTGGCTGCTTTAGCTCTGGTCCTATATCCATACCTTATCTGGGTAGTGTGGGACAGTAATACCAAAGTCTTATACTAACCTGAGAACAGTTTAAGTTTTCAGATGTAACAAGGCAGTGCCTGGAGAGCCTGTGTGGTAATACAAGTGTAACACAGGTATCATGGCTGGATCTTTTTGATCTGACCTAAGTGAGCATTGCCTGCTGGTTGGGCTGTATGGAACTTCTATTGTTCAAGGAGCAGTGAATAAAATGCTTGCCATGTTATTGGGTTGCTGCGTTCACTCTTTTTCCCCGAATGATTTTAACTCAGAGGGTCATAACAAGGCTGCAAAGGCACAGAAACAAACCTGTTTGATTGGTCTGGGGAAAGAAAAGACAATTTCATTTTGAAATGGGAGGATTTTTTTTATCCCATGACTAGAACTAAAGACTGTTTGACTGTAAAATTCATCACACCATTATTGTATTAATGATGAAGGAATGACAATTATATAACACCATTAATCTAAGGTCCCAAAGTAAAGGGCAAAAAATTAGCAATGTGCCCTGGAGATGCTTCCAGTGGAACACTGCAAAGAGCAGGAAAGATCAATGAAAATTGCTTCTGGCTGTTAACTTACAGCTGCTCCATCCCTACTGTTCAGGCAAGAGCCAAAGCAATAAAAGGCTGAGGATGGGACCTGAAAAACAGCCAAAAGAAGGGTTCTCTGGGAAGTCTGTGTTATGCTCAGCCTAAGGAATATTTTATAGTCCTGTAAGGTATCCTTTGAGTAATACCTGCTTTGTAGCTCTGACAAGACAGCTGTCTCCATGGTCATTAAACTCAGTCCTGTATTATCATCCAGAAAATTTAATGTTTGTTTAGCTTAGAGATATGGGTGAGAACAGGTTATCTGGAGAGGGTGCTGCTTCCCTACCCTTCCCCAAGAGTGCAACAAGCTATGCTTGCCTAGTTATCCATCTGCTTACCTCTTTGGCTTCTGACTGCAGCTTACAGCCTGAGCATGTTTTCATGCCTTGGCTTAAAATTTGTCACTGCCTGTGCATCAGGCAGTGATAAATAGTTGGGCAGGGTAGTTCTTTTTAAGCATTCTGTCAAAAGTACCATGTCCAGTACCAGGAAACTGGAGTAAGATAAATTCTTGCAATGAGATACAATTTTTTAGCAATGAGAGTAATTAAAAGCTGAAGTAATTTATCTGAGAATGGAGTTACAAATGCAACTGCACAAAATGTTAAAGTCAGATTCAATACTCTTCTAAAATCTGGTTTAGTTCCCAGTTTCAGAGAAGTTTTATGGCTTGTATATCCTGAAAATGTGGCTAGAAAAAAAATGCCCATGGCCTTCTAGCCTTAGAATTTACATGTTTATATGGACTCCTGGACAGCTAAAAGGGGAACCTTCAGTTGTGATCATCTGAGCCAACTTCCTTTTCTGCCTTGACACTCAGTGTGCCTGCCTCAACTTCCCCACCCTCCTGTCCATCCATGGGGCAGGACCAGTGCAGGATCTAAGGATGTCCTTTCTTCTCCTCCTCCCTTGCCTTCTTTTGGCAAAATGTGGCTATCATATTCTACTGCTTACTCCATGCTGAAGGCTGTTTTTAGAGCTGTGAGCTTGTTGAAGTGCGTTGTAAATGTCAAAGGCTTGTTAACTGACACTTGAGAAGTTTGTGGATTGGAAGTTTGGGGAAGTGTGTTGTAAAAGTTAAGGGCTTGTTATCCAACACTTCTGAGACTAAGTGGTGGGCTAGTTGCTGGAGTTGTGATTATACAATAGAAGTATAAGAGTTCCCTGACATGTGGACTGGTGCCTTTGTTCAGCCTGACAGGAATTTGTAGCAAATGTTCTGCCCAGTACCCAGAGGGTCATGACAACACATTGAAAACTTTTGACAAAACACATTGAATTAGATATCTAGTAAAATGAATTTTCAGCCATGTTGTCCATGATTTTAGGAATGGATATTTTGGTATTCTAGAATGCAATAACATGTTTACATTAAGAAGGCAAGAAGACGTTTGCCTTAGTCAATATTCTTCAGATAAAAGTATTTCTGTGTGAGAAGATCCTTTATTTCAATGGAATACTCCTGTAGCAGAAGAATGGTGATAAAAAGTCAGGAGTTGATAAAAGAAGGGTGACAGGGATGATCAAAATGTTTTAAATATTTCCTTACTATAGAGATGACAAGCCTCAAGTGGCTACAGTTTAGCCTGTCAAATTTCTCTCTTATATGAAAGATATTTGGTGAATCTACTTTGAAATCTGCAGCCAGGAGATGGTGCATCCTCTAAGAAAGCTATTCTCAGAGATAAGAAGCCAAGTGCACATCAGAGGTGATTAATAAGAAAAGTATAATCTCTTCTAGTGATGCAGGGGACAGGTGGAGGACAGTGCAGCAAAAGTCCATGGAAAAATAGTTGTGGCATCTCTGTGCATGGTATCCAGAACACACCAGTGCCACAGCCAGTGTTGTTGCAATGCCTGTCATTGCTAACATCCTCCATGAAATTGCCATCATCATGCATCCATGAGTCCAGATCTCCCAGTGTGGTACCAGTGCAACCAGCATATCTTGACTTTGAAAGCTCCTCCAAAGCTTCCATGTTTCACAGCATCCTTGTGCAATCTTTTTAGGGCACACACAAACACTATCTCTGTTGTAACTGCAATCACAAGTAATTTTCCTTTACTTCTAAATTCTAAACTATTAACAGCAACACTGCCAGGATCACCCTGGCACACAGTGTTGTCATTAATATCACTTTCTTTCACATCCACCAACACACACAGACTTTAGAGCTGCATTGTTCATTCCATAGAGATTTTGCTTTCTGTGATCTATTACTTTCAATTGTAATTCTTTTTCCTGCATTTGCAGTTAGACTGCAGTCTAACCACATGAGACAGAGTTATGCATTGGTTAATTTACTGAGTTCTGATGCACTGCACAGTTTGGTTCCAATATCTAGGGTAGCTCATTAAAGACAGAATTGGGTATCTCTGTACTATAGTGCAGTGTGCAATATGGACAGTTTAAACAAAAATTAAATCAAACACTGCAATATGGCAGAAACACACAACTACTGAATTTCCTGCATCCCTACTAAAAATTATAGTATTAAGTAAATGAAACAGCCACCAAAAAAATATTCCTAACTATGAAGTTTTATGTCTTTACTTGAAAGTTAAAAATTAACATCATTCCTATCAGTGTCAAGGTATTATTTTCTCTGACTCTAGAAACTACATTCTACAGGCATATATGACCTACCAAGCAATATATACACTTGAGAGCATGTTCTGTAAGCCAGCTATCAAATGGCATTGAAAATGCTGAAGTGTAAAAGAAAATCAACATTTTCCTTAGCAGTGTTAAATTTTCAGATAATTAACAAGTTCTTTTTTGGTATACAAGCTGATAGCAAAATGAAACTTCATTTTCTGAAGGCTGCTGTGGAAAGGAGTAAAAACAATCTCCCAAGAATTCATACCAGTCAACCTACATTCACCTAAGACAACTTGGATTATTACTTCCTAAGTTTGCATTACTTTTTATGTTCTCCAAAAGCATAGTCTGAGAAATTATCAAAGACCTTTGAAAAATGGTTTGGAGTTGTTTTGGCTTTTTCCTTTAGGGAAATCTATTTTTAACTAGCAGGCATTTTTTATATTAAAAAAATATTATTGTTTTCAAAACATTTTTTCTTCCAAAGCTAAGAATCAAATTGAAAAATAAAACCAAGAAGTTTTGCCAGAAAAAGTATGAGTACCTTAATTTATTTCCCTTGGGTTATGAGAAGGAAGCAACAAAAAACCAAAACCAGCAGCAACTCTTTCAAGTTAATACTTTTATGAAAATATGTGCTTTAGGTATGGAATCGCTTTCACATTAGAAATGATGTTGAAATTTTCCAGTAATCAATAATGTGTTCACATAGTCTGTATAATCCTCCACTTCTCTTTTCTTAATTTCCGCTCCATTGTTCTGTTACAAAATAGAAAAGTTCTACAATAAATTATTTAGCAGCAAGACCAGGCCCCAACTGTCTGCAAGGTTACACATGTAACACCTCTTATCTTTCCTTAAAAACAACAGCTTGGAAGCCATAATTCTCTATACACCGTTTTCCTATGAAACATCCTTTTGTTCTTCATTTTCCTAATAAATTCTTTCCACTGAAGTGCCCAAAGTGTAGGCATACTACTGTTTTCTGCTGGACAGGACACTAGTTACTTATTTAGTATAGACCATAAACCCTTAATACTACAGTGGCTTTCTTCCCAATACAGTAAAAATTATTCAATTAAGATTTTCTGCAAGCTGAACTCCTCTTGTTATGAGATCAAAGTTTACTGTGACATTTTCAAATGTGCAATTACTTTCATTCTAGAAATGCATATTTGTGTCAGGAGGCTGCCTCCTGCAATGTCAGCTCGCAGAGGCATTGCAGAAACACCTTCCATAGAAAGCCTTACATTCCACAATATCTGCCATTACCTTGTGTCAGACTTTGGGCATGCAAGGGTGAGAGGCCAGATGAGAGATGCAGCAGAAGTGCCTTACTGACTTGTGAAGGGAAAAAAATAACAAAATCAATAACCCACATAAGTCATAGAAAGTTTTCACAGTTTCTTTTCCTGCCTTGCTATCCAAACTTTGAAAGAGAGCACAACCCTTTTCTGTCCTAAGCTCTCCAATCCCAAGCAAAATGTTTCTGCCAATTACTGCTTTCAGACTAGACTGCACAATGTGTTGTCTTCTCATCACCTTGACCAACCTGAAAATTCCCTGCTCATTCTAATACTTTATTTAAAGCTTGAGGAATCACTTGGACTTCCCTTTTTTGATTAAACAAAACATGGTCTTAATGTTAAAGTTGCAAAACCTAGACATCATCAAGTATCTCCTTCCCTGAAAGAAGCTTGATTACAAAGCTGGAGCCTCTAGTTTTTTAGGAAGTAAAATAATGTCATGCTGTTTGGTGGATTTTATGTATCATGTAAAGAATGTTTCCTAGCACGTTGCTCTTGCACAGTAAAGATGGTACAAATTGACTGCAGCTCTAAGTAAACTGGGGATTGCCTGTAATCTACAGCCAAGGCTCATCTAATGACAGTGCATTAATTTCTCAAAGTTTCTTCTTCTGCAGGCAATGAGGGAAGTCCTAGATGCTTGCTGTCATTGTGAAATTTCTTTCAAGTCTGAAGAAGGAAAAACCTGCAATATGTATATCTTGACACAGCCAGTTACACAGATTGCCAGAGAGCTATCCTTTACTATCCTATTTCATATCTTTTTTTAAGGAGGTAAACCCACGAATAAATCCTGGAAGACTATTCCATAATTCCACAGTTGAAGTATTTCTCACTACAATTTTTGGACTCAAAACCGTATCCAAAGTTAAAGCAGACAGCTGCTAATTCTCTAATATTATACCTACTCCCAGTATTGCCATTGATTTCTCTGGGACACTGAGTAGGTCACTTTGCCTCTTTTCCCTTATTTCTAAATATAATTATAAAGATAAATGAAAAACTCCTTTTGACCTCAATATCAGAGGTATTGACCTTGATATACTGACCTGTTGGTAAAAAAACTAAATACAGTTCTCCTTTCCAGGACTCCCAATGGTGGAAACGGTCACAGGACTTTTCTTGAGCTACTGAACCCCAAACATCTTTGGAAGGAATCTGTTCAGCAAGCAGCTTGTCTGACACCACAGTGCTGTTTCTTTCCTGCGTTTAATTGTCTAACTATGCTTTTTGAAGGACACCAACAGATGCTTTTCAACTGGAGGAACATTTCCACAGAGTAGCATTTCAACTGTTACACTCCAAGTGATAAGCCTTCCAACTCTTTATTTTTTAATTCTTATAACATTCCTATTTTCATGCTCCCCCCTCTAACTTCCACATTGCGATCAGGGCCAGAATTGCTCTAATAATTCACACTGACATTACAGATACTATTAAGTCTACATACTTCAATGAAATTGCCTCTTTGCTGTCTCCTTTATGGCTTATAAAGATTCCTCATGGCTCACAAAATCCTATTTTGTTGTGGAATCTGTTGCATTGTCCTCCACAAACCATATCCAAGGCTAAAGAGATTTTTTCCATGAACCTTCATGCTGATACTCGATAACTATTACACAGGAAAATGAATGGTTTTTATTTCCTAAATGTTGGCCTCTCTTGTAATTCACTCCTGGATGTCACTGTAATTCAGTGCTGATTCTCAGTAGTGAGCATAAACACAAGTAAACAGAAATTGTGCAATGTGGCCATATGGAATATTCATGAAAACTGATTCTGGAAGAACAAACATTCATGACCATCTGTAGGAATTCTTTGTAATGCAGAGGCACTCTCCATGGAAAATACAGCCTCTTCAGTGTTCATCATGATCACGTATTTTTTTCCTTCATTCTTAACCCCCTCCTGCAGGATCTGGATGACCTTGTAAAGTATTCACCCGGAATGAGTACTAATCAGTCTGAGGTGGTGCAGGTCTCCTTAGCCACTAGTGCAAAGCAGATGAGAATGAAAGCACAGGAGATGCCCTTTCCTGAGCGCAGCACAAAGTGGCTGCATATTGTGACTTAGGAAAGGTATTTCCTACTCTGCTACTAAATAATAGAGGTCACTTCAGAAATACCAGCTAGAGGGGATGCAGAACCATAATTCCCAGAGAACTGGAGCTGGGTCTGCCCTGAGTACCTCAGAACCTAGATATTAGAATACTAACATGAATTTGAGAGTGTGATGTAACGAATAGACATCAAAAACTTAATGCATTAAGGATATTTCTCCTTTGTATAGTCAAAATTGCTGGGGAAATATCACTACCATAGATTTCGATAAAGTGAATACTCTATTCACTGCTTAAGATTTGTTTTCTTTACTCTTTTATCAATGCTAGATACAGTAAATAATTATTTTTCACATATTCTGTAAGGAAGCTTATTTTACTTGGGCCTCTCCCTCTCCTCTCCTTCTCCTGTCCCTCTCCTCTCCCTCTCCTTCTCCTCTCCCTCTCCCTGCTCTTCTGTTCCAGAAATAACTTGAAGTATTCCATTCTTACATCACCTAATGGGTTGATTTTCCATTTTCCATTCATGGGGCGGAGACCTGAAATGATGGCTGTTTAAATCAGCTTGTACACCAAGTTTATAACAAGACCTATATTTGGAGGCATGCTCACTATAGGTTCCCATGCTCACTTGAAGCTCAATCATTAAATGCTTTAAAGCATCATAGAAGAAATTTTTTTCTTTTAAATTTAGAAAGTTCAAATTTACACAGACTCCTGTTTACACAGTCTCCTGTTCCCAAAATGAAATCAAGGAGAACACTGTTATCTGAAAACCAGAGAGTGAAAGGATAAATTAGATTTCTGAGAGACCTTGCATTTTAATAGTCCTCTGTATGTTTTTAGTAACACAGGTATGTATTTTTTACGATGTCATTTTTATCCTAACAATTCTCCTTTAATCTTTTCAGTTCTGTCTCTCCAGCCTTGGCATTTTTCCTCCCACTCTGAGGTTTCATAATGCTTTTTCAGCCATTATCTTTTCACCTAAATAATCCCTCATTTTCCGATTCTCAGGAGCAATGTCTCAGCTGAAAGCCTAATCCTGGCTACTGCCTATAATGGCTCCCCAGGATAAGTAATCATCTGAGCTATTTGACATCCACTTATGTTGGCCTTACTAGGACAGTAGAAGGATAGCATTTTATGCTTCCTAACTGTACCAGCAGTGCCTTCCCACACAAAATCCTGCAGGCTTGTAGGGCATAAGCAGCATTGGCTCCCAGATCAGTCTTTAAAGAGTCTTTAGGTTCATAAACCAAAAATATAATTAAACAGGAAAGAATAATTCATCACTGTCTTCCCACTCAGGACACATGAACTGGACATTTTATTAATCAATGTGTGTTGTTTTCCACTAGTGTATGATCAGGCATGGTACCTACCTCAGCCTCCTCTCAAAGCAGCATCCATACAGAACAGGTTGGCAAAGATCCAGTATCCTTTTATCCTTTAACGCAGAACTCCACGTGAGTGGTTCAGTAACCACAATAACTTTTACAAATTAAATTTATCCTTCTCTAAAATCCTTCTACAATTTTTTTCTCCACTGTCCTTTATGGATATCTTCATGCATGTCATTTTTTCCCTGTGTTTTCCATGCAGATACCCAAGGACTGCCAACACTTCATCTACAGCCTCTGCAGTATGTGTTTCCTACACCCTGACAGCCATCCTATGATTACTTGTTGCCACAATACCAGCTCTGTGATTTGTATGTACTCCAAAATATCTCTGCTCAGAATCACAGAGGGGGAACAAAACTAGTCTATGTGGGGTTCTACCTGTAACATGTCAGAGCACAGCTATGTTTTCTTATGCTCCAAAATGTGAGGGCAGAAAAATTTTATTAATATGATTCTTTGGTGAATGTCTGTTTGCAGAACAGGGGAAGAACTACCCACTTAGAAACATGGGAATTCATTGTATGTGTAACTTATTTTAATCATCTTCCTTTTCCTGGTTAAGAAGGTTCAGCTTTTCAATAAGGCCTTTTTTCTTAGAAAGGAAACACCACTCTAGTTGATTTAAGTCATGCGCTGTTTGCCATTGGCAACTGAAACAAGTACCCTGAAGATATTTGTCAGATGCAGAGCCTATGTAGATCTCTAAACATACGAATTTGAAAACTATAATATTCCAGAGAAATCAGAAGGAACTAATGAGCAGCCATGACTGACAGAAAAGTAACATATTATTAAAGGTAAAGTCTCAAGTAGTTTCATCAAGTCTTACTACATGTTTTGAAATATATTGTAGAAGGAAATCTACATGAAACTATATATCAAACCATCACTTATATATCACAAATATTCTGCTCAGCTGAAGATTTGAAGCTGTTCATTAGTATTTACTAACATACTTTTGATAGTCAAAGCAGCAGTTAAAATCTGGGCTTTGTTAATCTCAGTAGATTTGATATGCCTGATAAGAAGCCTGGAAAGCTTTTTCAAGGGGCAGCTTTGACACTTAAACTTAGATATGCTTAGATTACTTCCTAGGACCTGACACCAGCCAGCTGCAGAAAAGCAAAAATAAAAATGGTAAAAAGAAAGGGAAAACAACTGTCTCTCCATGTTGTGGTGCCCAGGAACACAGAGCGGCAGCATTGTGAGGCTGAGGCCAGCTCTCTGGAAGATGAAGCATTAGAGATGGACCTTTGGGGTCCCAGTCACTGCCCAGCTCAGAAGGTCCTGCAGCCCAGGGGGCCCCACAGGACAGCACCCAGCAGGGATGGAATGCGGTGGCTGAGTGTGGAGGTGGTGGGTGCAAGCAAGTTGGTGCTTGTGTGTTGCAAACAGAAGACCCCAGGGTCAAAGAAACAGTGGCATGGGACCATCTGCAGCCCTGTGCAGGAGAGAAGCAAAAGCTGGGCTGGGCTGGGGAACTCCCAGAGCCACTTACCAAGCAGGCCCCCATCACTGATATGCCCTGGCTCTGTGCCAGACATGTGGGGAACTTGTGGCTGGAACAATCCCTGCAGGGTGAGCTGCTGGCCAGCAGGACAGGGCTGCGGGGTGGGGACAAGACTTGCTTATAGAAAGTGCAATAGGAGATATGGCCCTGGTACCTGCCAAATTCTCTGCATGACCCAGACAAGGGCAGGGGCGCTCTCACAGGATTGCTGCATCCTTGTCCCAAGAATGCTGAGAGCCAAGAGTGTTTAAGCGTGTCCAGTGGAGAGTTTGTCTCCACAATGCAGTGATTACTGGGCAGATGTAAGTGTAGGTGCATACACTACTCTATAATGTTGTGTACTCAACGCTGCTCATAGCAGGTTGGTTAGGCAGTTAGACTGTGCCTGGGAAATGCTCACAGCTGGAGCCAAACTCACAGCTTGAGAGCCACAACTGGAGGATGCAGAGATTGCTGATGCTGTCAGCTGTCAGAAAAGGTTTGTATGGGAGCAAGGGATCACCAGGGCACTGCAGGGGAGCTCTTCTGTACCTACTGTAGAACATGCAAGTCTTCTTTCCTCTGCTAAAGATAGCAGAGATGCCAGTTTAATTCTCTTTTCCCTCTTTTGATTTATTCAATTTAGTAAATGGATGGGCTGTTCTCTTTTCTCAGCGAAGATTATGTCAGCTTTGACATATTATGTATTTTATGAGATAATATCTGTCTTTAATGGGTACAATGAATTTGATTCTGGCTTGGTCTGATTTGCCCAGGTGATTTATGTGGTTATGATACAATATCTAATTGATGAATCTGACAGGAAATCTGTCCCATTGGGATAAACATGGGCCAACAGATAGACACATGTGAAAATCTGGGTTAGAACCAGGTGTATTTTGAGGCAGTGAAGCACCCACAACTCTCTGATCTATTAGTATCCCTTAGCTCAACACCAGTATATTTACAGTAAAGCACTGGGCAGAATGGATGTTTTTCATAATATTATCTATAACAAAACTGCAAGCCAAGACCAATGTGGGGGTTAATTCCTAACAAATTAATATAACCCAACTTTACAAAATAAGGCTTGAAATCTCATCTAAATAACCCTCCCAAGTACTTTCACTCATACAGTCTACTCAAAGTTACCATTAAAACAATAATTATTCCTCAGCTTTTTCAACCCTCCACAGTTTAATGATACCAAGAAATAATGAAAATAATTTGGGTTGATAGTGATACTGGTTTCAGCAAAGACAAAATAATTTTTTTAACCTTTACAGCTTCCTTTTTAATAAAATCTTCCAAACTTGAAATGCAAAATTCAGGGTTTTAATTATGAAGTCCTATGCATAGGGGATGGGTTTTAAAACTCTTACTTTTAAGAAAAATTTTAAGCAGGGTTGCTCATGTTTTTAAACATGAATGTTTTTCATCTAAAACACTCTTTTCTGGTCTGCTTTCTTTTAAGGTTTGCTGAACTATTTGAAGGTATTTATCTCACCCCCTATGTTCAGAAAATCAAACAGCTTGCAACCAGTTTTTAGATTTCAAAATTCATTCAGTGAGGAAAAGGCTGCATTCTACAAAGAACAAAGAAGTTATACATGATCCATTTTCTCCTGTTGGCCATGACATCTGCAGCAGCAGCACTCCACTTTCTTTCCATCTTTACATGGCACTGTGTAGTTTTATTCTGTCACAAATAGCTTTCAGGTTACTAGTTTCTAGTGTTTGTGGAAAATACAATGTCCTGGTCTAGAAAATAACATGGGATTTGCTGAGAATATAAATGTTTTTGTTATTTCCATTTCACTTCATACATTTTATTGCTGAAGGTAGACTAATGACCAATAATTACTGAATACTATCTCATGTCCTCCAATTCAGTTTGGAGGAAGTCTCTGGAGGCCATCTGGTACTGACAGTACTTCTCTGCATAACCTCTTCTGAGTCTCATCACCCTCATGAAAAGAAATTCTTCCTTGTGTCCAATCTAAATCTACCTTTATCAGCTTTAAATTGTTGCCTTTTGTCCTCCTACTACAAAGCTTGAGAAAAAGTGTCTGTCTTCCTTATAACTCATTTTATGTTTTGAAAAGCCACAATAAAGTCCCCTCAGAGCCTTCTGCTCTTCAGGTTGAATGCAATTATTTAGCACAATTTTCAAGACAACTGGAAGCAGTAGGATCCAAATAGAGGAGGGAATTCAAGTTAATTTTCAAGTATACAGATTTGAAATAACGCTTTACAGGGCAAATTCTGTGTATGGATACACTTTAAACAAGACTGGATAACAATGCTTTCTAAAGACATTAAAGAGAGCATAACCACCAGTAACCTTCACCACAGTCCAAATTGGGTAAATTAACAAAGAATGCATTGTTTATGGAAAAGGAAATTGTTCTCAAGCAGCTGGACTAAAATAAAAAAAATTAGCTTATTATTCAAAGAAACCAAAAAACCTTTCAAAACAAGCTTTAAAATAACTTTTAAAATAAATCCTTAAGCAAAGCGATGATCCAAAACAGAGTAGGAACATTATTTCTGACTATAGAGAACAGAAAAATCAGTCTAGAATCTAGATTACAGGTCAATGTGGAAATGCCATGCTCAATATTGTCCCAGTTTATTTAAGTGAATTTTAACAACATGCCTGTATAGACAGAGAGGCTGGCTGTTGCCAGTTCATTATGCTTTAATATGATAGGAGAGAAGAAGAAAACCTAGAGTGCATCAGCATTCACATGAACACTCTAGTAGAGAGAGATAAGGAGCTCCCAAACTCCCAGCATATTTGGAGAACTGACCCTAGAGAAAAGCATTACTTCTTCTCAAGTAGTGGCCAATAGGAACTGATACACCAGACAGAGAATACTGAAAGTCAATGAAAACAACTGAGTAAATGGGAATCCTTACGTCTCCATCAAGATCTTTTTAAAATCAGTGCTGCTTTATCTTCACACACCTTAGTAACTAGAAGGTATTTCTGAAGTACTGAGAAATAAGAGATTTCCCACTGGAGGAAAATCTGATGAATAAATACAGAACCTAAATTTCCCTTTTTTTTTTCCAAAATGTCCATGGGTGACTGAGGAACATAAAGAATTACTTTTCTAATTAAAGAAAAGAAATGGTACATTCAGTAGAATTGAAATGCAGTAAGTGCCAAATAAAACAAACAATAAAATATTTTAATTTTTATCACACTGTACAGTTAAGCTATGGTACTAAGTACCACCAGAAATCACTGATGCCAACAGCTTAGGACTCTAAGGTGGACTTCACGCTTATATGAAAACTTACAACAATTATATTAGGTAGGAAAGAAAAAACAAACCAACTATAAAATTGTATAAGCCTTCACGCATCAGTAAACAAGCAAATCTTTAACTGCTGAGAATTAGGAAGAAGCCTTCCATGTGGACTAGTTATTCTGTAATTGCCCACCTTGGGGTTTCTTGGCACTGCTCTCTGAAGCATCTGGAGCTGGCTTAAAGAAAATGCATGGATGACAGGCCTGACTCATAATGGCAATTCTTACTCTAGAATGTGGTGTAACTCCTTTTACTTTTTGAAGACATTATAAACTTACAACACTGTGGAATGACCCTGTTCCTATGAGACAGGAATTTGATCTTACCCTTCTTGGGTTGCTAATAACTCCTCCCTTGACCCGAACCCTAACTCCACCCCTGCAATACCCTATAAAAACCGCATGACCGTGCCTTTGCCCGATCTTTAGTCCTGCCCCACCTCCCAGGGGGTAATAAATGGATTTTTGAGCTGTCTGGAACGAGGACCCGTCTCGTTTGTTCCCATGCCCGGCACCGGCAGCTGCACCCTCCCTGGACACCATGGAGCCAGCTGCAATGCACTGCAACACAGCACAGAAATCTATATCACAGATGTTTCACCCGCCAAAGTTAAGGGCTGCTGGTTAATCTCAGCTCTTCAGGGCAGCATTACTCCTGTGTAGATCAGCTCTCCCTTTGGTCAGGTTGAATTACCTGCCAGTACCATCCAGTACCATCAACCTCAGCAGCCTAATGTTGCTTTGTAGCCCAGCACTGGGACATTGCCATAGCTAACAGGCCTTTTCTTGAAAGACCACAGGTTTTATAAGTGTGGAAGCCCTGAGGGTTACGTCTTGTTGGGCTGGCTTTGTCTGAGCTCTTCCTGTCCTTCGCCTAACTTGATTTTGCTGTAACAACAACAGGCTTGGCACTGGAGAACACAGTGAGAAGAAATTGTATGTACATCACATAAAGTATCATATATAGTAAATTCAGGTATATTGTGAAGCTGCAAAACAATGAGGAACAAGCAAAAAAAAAAGTGTGTCAACAAACAAAAATGACCCCTAACAGATCCTGAGCAGTGGAAGAAGAAGACACGAACATCAACTGTCTCCAGTAAAGGGCACCACTTAATGCTGACTCACCACAGCCTTGCCCATCACAAATCAGAATGAAACCACTGAGGCTGGAACTTGAACGAAAAGGAGAAGGGTGAGCATAACAGCAGGAAAAAGGAGCAGAAAATAAGTGTGTATAACAACTATAACTGTATTCTTCCTTCTGGGTTTCTCTTTCTGTAGGAATGAACTATGACCCTCTGATTAGATGGTCAAGATTTCTTTAAATAAGTAAGAAGTTTTATATATAAAACATTAACAATTTATTATACATTTATGTGAGGAAATAACAGGAAACATTTACAGATTTTTACTCTTGCTGTTCTCTGGAGGCATAAAAATAAACCTCCCTTGTGGCATTTCCTGAATGTTTATGAGAGTTGAACTGACAAGACTGGCATAATTGACAGCTCTCACTGTAGGTATCTCTCTCACCTAATGGTATTTCTTTTTACTTCAGAATTCAAAAACTGGGATTATTAGCAATGCTTTCCATTTAGTTGTATTTATAATTTCTTGCAGCTTTTTTTCCAAAAAGTATTACTTCCATACTTTTCTTAATCTTAAAAATGTCAGTCTCTTACCCTGCCTCAACATTAAGGAATCTTAGCAATAGTTCACTTATTTACTCACAGTCTCAAAACCAGTGAAAATAACATTTAACTAAATGTGATGAATCCTGAAAAGAAGGCCCTTTGATGAAATGTAGGAATGATTAATAGAAGAGCATTGGAAGGAAAAACATGGAAAGCATAAAGTTCAATTAAAAAAAAAAAAATGGTTGCAGGAGGAGAAAGAGCATTTCTAGTTTAAGCCAAGCAAATAATTTTCTATGAAATCAGAATCTTCCCCTCTTTGATACAGAATATTTGGGCACAATCAGGCAAGTCACTCAAACCAAGCATCTACTACATCCTTTTTCCCTCAGTTCTTGAATGCCTGGCTTACTACTCCAGGACTGCTCAGGACAACACTTGAGCATTTCCAGTTGGAACTGAATTGTGCTTTGAACACATAATAGGCTATACAACACAGAGAGCTCTTAAAAACTATGGCACAGATACATGATGGTGTACAACTACAAGCACGTGATGCTCTTCAGCTCAACCTCTGTGAATAAACTCTCCCTCAGTCAACTGGAAGTAATAATGAAAACTCTTCACATTATGATACCAAACGCATTACCATTTATAATGCATTTTGATATGTTTGCAATGCTTACAAAGGGAGGGCTAAAAATCTCAACTCTTCATAGCTTGGGGTTGCTTATAAGGCTGTCGTAGACATCCTTTTCACTAAAATCCTTTCTTTAGGATTTTTTCCTTCTGGGAAGCTGAGGCCCCAGAAACAAGATGTAAACAAGAGATTGTCTGCTTCTGTGGAATGCAACAGGTCAGTTCTGGATTGGCCCAGACTGAGTGTTTGGAAATAATAGCCAATCCACAACTGAGCTCTCTCGGACACAGTCCGAGAGAGCAAGGTTTGTTATCATTCTTTACTTTCTATTCTTAGGTAGCTAGCAGCTTCTGGAAACTCTCCCTTTCTTTTTCTTTTTAGTATAGTTATAATAGATGTTTATATCATAACTTAATAAATCAAGCCTTCTGATCATGGAGCCCATCTCGTCTCTTCCTTCACCCCAAAAACCTTGTGGCCAACCGGCGACATAAGGCCTGTGGTGCATGCTAAATAGCAGAATAAAAATCAAGTATTGAGTATTTTTCCAGCAAGTGAACATGATTCATGCTAAAATATATGGAGGTCTTATGGCAAGGAAATGAGGTAATCAAGTTGCAGCAGCAATGTTTCATAAGTGAAAAATTAAGTTTTAATTATAAACTACAAAAACTTCTTTAACTCTGGATTATCTTTAATATCTTGCATTTTTAAAGTAAGTTGAAAACTAGAAAATGCTCTGTGTAAACTCAGCTGACATCTCTGGGGTTGGACTTTTCAGTCACCACACATACCTCAAGCATTTGAGCTTGTGGATAAACTAGTGTCAGCATCTTCCTGTCCTCTTTGCAAGCCCGCTAATTGCTTCTGGTCAAGTGCTTCACAGGTATTTCACAGGACTTTCTCTCTGCTGCTTTTATTCTGGTTTGTTTGGTTTTTAATGAACCAAAACAACAACAACAAGCCACCAAACAACTCTTTAGGCATGTGGCCAACATCCCATTAGAATCAGACTTGGTCTTCCTCTCACAGCTCTTTTTTAACTTCTGTCAGATGGTTTCTTACCAAACATGAACTCCTAATTTGTCCCCCTCATCCTATCAGTTTGTTCATGGTAGTCCATTCAGGTTTCTCTCTTGATTTTCCTTGCCCTGTCAGTACTGATTGAATGATGAGACCTTCCATTTCTTTTCTACGGCAATAGGGACATAGCACCATTTTTTCCCAGACAGACACTTTTCCACTTTTCACTTGCCACTTTTCTCCAAGGATGTTAAGTGACAGCACCCCCCCTTCCAACCAGGCACAGCCTCCCTCCTGTACACACCTATTTCAGCTGTCAGCTTCTAATATCTTCACTCTCCTTCCTCTAGTCTAATAAATTCTTTTCTGCACAAAGAAAAAAATCCTTGCAGATTTTTTTTTCTAGTTTTCAGTGCTTCACTGTACTTCACCCTAAGCAGAAGGTGACTGTGTAGCTCTACATGCACACTCCAGCACTGTAAGAGAGATGTCAGGGAATAAGTCACACACATTCAGGGAATAAGTCATACACATTCAGGGAATAAGTCACATTCCTTCTGTTCAGCAATGAGAAGAAAGCTCACGTCTTTACAAACAATTTGATGGATGAAGGTGTGGGTGTTAACATCTTTGAGACGTGTCCCAATGTCTCTCCTAACTTTGGGCAGCAGGTTTGTTGCGGAGCCCAGGCAGCTTGGCTCCTGAAACAGACAAGAGTGTGCACAAACCTGAGTTTCTGAACTGTGGTGCAAAATGGTAGGTAAAGGGAGGAACATGCAGAAGGCTGTTCAGGAAGGCTGTACCTTCCTGGTACCTCAGACAGTGGGGAAAGGAAGAGGGCAACATGCAGCCAGTTTGGGATAAAAGGAGGCTGTGCCCTCCAAAACCCTCAGTGGACTCTCTCCCTTTACTGGAATAAAGTTGCAGGACTCTGTCCCCTTTTTGGACCTAAACCTTTGGCGTTTGTGGATTTTCCTGACAATAGGAACTATAAAAGGATTAAGCATGCTGTAGATCATAGCTTTTAAACTCTTAGAAGCTTATATTCTGTAATTTGACCAAGTTTGGACTCTTTTTAATATGAATTTCACAGCAGATACACCCTGCTGTAAAGGCTTCCCTACTGCCAGATTTTATATCTTTACCCCAAACATGGACCCAGAAGAGGCTGCGAAAGAAAGGGGCTTTTGAATAGTTAAACTTTGCACAAGAGGTTATTTATGCAAAACTTTCTTCTGGAAATTGACAAAGCTTTCTGATGATGAATCCAACCTCTGAGTCCAGAACTGCCTTATGAGTATTGCATCTTGTCACACTATTTAATACTGCAACTATGGTTATCAGACAAAATTAATAAAAGTAACAGAAAATAGTTTACCACATATCTTAGGTTCTAAGCCTTAAATTCATATCCTGCAATCTCTACTTATTATAGGAGTATTTCTGCACACAAAGAAAGCAATTTCACATGTATTTTATAATATGACCGTGTGACAATGTAACATGTTTGTAGAGGGTTAAAAACCCCAGTATGCACAGATTCATCCTTAATGGTAAGAAAGAGATTTTCAGTTGACATTTACATAATTTTGCTGCCAGAGTTACGGGGATATATTTACATATATAGTTTTCATTTCATATATATCATATACCTATGCCCTCGTAGAGACACATGATAAGCCACAGTTATCTAAATTGATGTGAAGCAAAACTGACACAATGCCAACCAAATTCCCAGAGTGACAATTCAGTCTGTCATTGTATCACCCCTCAGGCAAGGCCTGAGTAAGAAAGATATTGCTTTGTCCCTTGAAGGTCAATAAGCACAGGTTCAGCTAGAGCTTGGAAAGAAAAGAAAATACAAGGAGTATTTTTCAGTAACTGTTGAGCTCTGGGGCTGTGCATGTAAATTTTGACTTGAACTTGAGACTGAATCCTTGATCTAATGTGTAACTGTTCAAGCCTTAAAGCTTTGTTTGAAAGTACATTCTTTTCAGTACTTTTTCAGACATATTGATGAGTATGTTAGATAATTATTGAAATATCCTTTCATAAATACCCAAACATCTTGTCTTATAGTTAGAAAAAACATGGCTAAATTTAAAAAGTGTGTTTAACTCACTCATCATTATCATCATCTTTGCCTCATCTGTGTACTACATCTGACATCCCCTCTACCTGAAGAGAGATCCTTATGGAGAGCATTCTACAAGAGGATCAGTTACCTGGTATTTAAGACTTACATTCCTGGTTACCAAGAGAGTGGGTTTAGATGTCCATCATATTGTCATACATGTAAGAGCTAGGACATAGCTGGAAAGAGCAGAGTCAGAGCATCTCATTCTTACTGTAAGCTGAACATCCAACATGCACTAAGCACTATCTGCATCCTTACGTGATGTATCTCAGTCTCTGCTTGCCTCTGAAATCACTCAGTTCCTCTGCAGGTGTATTACTTGGTACATTGTGGCATGGGGTAGCACAAGCCTGACAATTAGTTTGAAGAGAGACACCAGTGATACTAACCTGCTGAAATACAAACAGAAACAGAAGGAAAATATTGACCCACTTTTAAGCAGGAGAAGTGAACTAGTCACCAGCACTGAAAAGGCAGAGTTCCCCTACGCGTTCTTCACCTGTCTCTTTACCAGCATTGTTGGGTCTCAAGCCTTGTGAACAAAAACCCAGCTTGGTGAAAACACAGATCCGTCATCAGTGAAGGGAGAGTTGATTTGTGAACTATTACAGGAGTTTGACCCCTACAAATTCATGGCCCCTGACAATATCCACCCACAGGTGTTAGAGAGCTGGCTGAAATAATTGTGAGGCCAAGTAGATCCCACATCCCAATCTGGGCTGTGATTACATGAGAGACTGAGGTACAAGACAGTGACCAAAAGAGTAGGTCACACTAACTCTGAGGGTGAAGGACTACCTGAGTTCCCTGCACGCTCTACATTCCCTTTACCCCAGGTGTTTACATAAATACTGGTTATTACCTTTGTCTTTGTTCTTTTATTTTTCAACTGTGAGAAAAATTATTTAGGATTTGAGAAAAATTTGTAATTGTTAAGAGGGGAGATATGAAAGATGCTATTATGCTTGGAATTGCTTATGGCCACAGACAACCAGTACTCCAGCCTGCTGACAACTGTAGATCTGATAAATAGGGATGGCTTTATTGAATGGAAATCTGATAGACTTTATACCCTCTTTTCAATTTCTCCGATTTTCACCAGAAACAGTTTGATAGAATGCTAAGACAAAGTCTGCCACATTGTACCTTCACAGGCAGACTAGAAAAGTAATCACTCCGATGATCATGAGATGCCATGGACTACCAGAAGCTGAAATCTCAAGTACCTATTGAGAATAATAATTTGGAGGAAAACACATGCTGGCTGTCAGAAAAATATTGTTTGATCTTTGCTACTGGAAGCCTGTTTCAAATCCAGTCTTGGTTCACATAAGTGTAATGATGTGCAAATAGCTGAAAAAAAATCTGGTTTGGTTTTTTTAAAATTTTAGTATTTTCTTTAAAAGGATATGAAGACAGCCATAGAAGAGGGCAGTAAGAGACGAAATGGTCCAGGTGAGGAGTCATTAATTACTTGGAGATGGTAGCTTCCAGCACTAGATATGACAAGGGAAATGAGCTATACAGAAGAATAGAGTACACAGGTGAGCCAGTTATAAAATAAGGAATTTACAGTGGGAGACGAAACCACAGATCACTGCAGTACTGCTCCACTTTTGTCTAAAACCTCACAGCTCTGTGACAGTGGGCAGTCAGAACAGATGAAGATTTCTTCCAAGAGAAAACTGTCTTCTTAAAGAGACATTGTAATAACATAAATCTTGAAACAGATTTACTTTGTTCTGCAAAAATGAGAGACAGCATGTTTTTACAAATTGGCAGTAAGACATAGAGTGTCATCAATTAATAATACATTGCATTAGAGCTCTAAATAAAACAGTTACTGTAAAAGCATTCAGAGAGTTAAAGGAAATAAAACGTAATTGAATTTAAATTATGGAAATCAGTGATATAAAAACATCAGCAAATCCCATGAAGATATCCAATCATGAAGCTCATTAACACCAAAGAGAAAGAAATAAAACTCTGTTTGGATATTAAAATTTGAAATAAGGGAGTCAAAGTGGAAGGCTGTGAAAAGGGATGGACTATCATGTGATACACAGCTGGAAAACACCTGGATTAGAGAAGTGCGAACCATCAGAGAAAAGGCAGGCACTAGAAGGGGACAAAGAGAGAAGAATGCTGTGAAATCATCTACAGCAATTCTATAAAGACTCATCCTGAATTAAATCTTGACATAAGTGATAAACTAGCAAAGTACTTAGGGAAGTGGTAGTGAGATTAAGTCTTCTGGTGTCCATTAAAAGACTCTGTATCCTGAAGCTTAAAATGCTAGAAATTGGCAAAATCTTGAGTGTTCACTGAATGATGTTATAGATGATAGAAAGAATTTGAGTAGACTACTGTAAGGAGGAAATCTAACATGGTACATTGTTCTCTTGAGCAGGTTGCATGACAAATTCATATGTGCAAAGAACACGGACATCCAGTATTTAAGACAACACTGGCAGTGGGAAAAATATCAGAAAAATAATTTGAAATGCAAGTTAGAAAGAGAAACCTGAGACTTCTAAGTGACAAGAAATGACAGAAAGTCATATTAGAGGGTGTACAGATAAGAATATGAAAGCCTATATAAAGGCACAGTGTAAGAATTGTGAAAATTAAAATGAGCATATGAGTTTCAACCTGATGAACTCAGTCCTGTAGTATGACAGTTGAATACCTCATGTAAAGTGCACTGGGTATACTGTTGTGTGACTTTTTGCCACATAACTTTCTTTTCATAAATATGTTTAGTCTAATTATGTGATCTTAATTCAAACACAAAATTGTATTTCATTGTACTGGACATCGCTGTGATAAAGAATGAAATTTTCTCTGTACTTGTGAAAAAACACCAAATATTGCCAGCAGGTCCCAGGGTTTGCCATCCATTGTATCAGATAAAAGTCAGGCAGGCTGGAGTTATCTAACTGCATTTTACCTAATTTTTTAAGCCTTTATGAACAAGAGCACAGCCTCTTCGTAGCCATAGCATGCTCCCCTGATTCTGGGGACATTCTGGGGACATTCACAGACATTCCCCCAGAGAAGCAAATGTGAAGTCCATACCAAATCAGCATCATTTGTTAAGTTTGCTAAGAAAAGCACTAATTGATGTCTCAATGTTGTCAATTTGTCTTCTGAGAGAAAATTCTTTTATTAAACCTTCTTGATGGTGGATCAGCATTTAAAGGGTTTGGGGCTTTGGGGGTTATTTAGTTTGGTTTGTGTTTGCTTTTGGTTTAGCGGTGAGGGATGCTAGGTAATGAAGATGGGAACAATGAAGAATTTTTGAGAAGCACAGCTTGCCTTTTAACTGAATAAGTATTACAGATTCTCTTTTACCAGTTTCTGAACCACTTCACATGGGCCACATTAAAGAGTAGGACCCCAGACCCTGTGGACCTGATACGCTAATTCTGCCATAAATATCTCTTAACACAAGTGAC
This sequence comes from Camarhynchus parvulus, assembly GCF_901933205.1. Classification (NCBI taxonomy): domain Eukaryota; kingdom Metazoa; phylum Chordata; class Aves; order Passeriformes; family Thraupidae; genus Camarhynchus; species Camarhynchus parvulus. Next base: position 22,057,133 of record NC_044575.1, on the reverse strand, counting down.
CCCCACATTCATCAGAAGCACAGAACTGTTAAACTTTTGTTTGGCAAATCTGATGAGGGAGTTTGGTTCTATGTTAAGAGTTCCAAGAACTTCCCACTGACTACTTGCTTGGACCTTATTTTAACCCAATCAGCTGTAGATAGAAGAGCAGCCACATTAAATGCACAAACCATGCATCTGCTGTTTTTCTAATATATTGACTGATATACTAGAACTGCTGGTGAAGTATGGCAAAAAAGACCATAGATTTTGATAAATCTTAAATTTGCTATACAAAAAACACTTGCCAAGTAATTTTCCTCCTGCAGTTTAATCACCAACATCTGGCCTTGTAACAAGTTTTTCTCCATTGTATGCTACCTAACAAAGAGCTCTGTATCTGCAAGAGAAGGGGATTTTCTCTTCAATCCCAGTTCCCAGCAAGAAGTCCTTCAATTTAGCCTGAGGAGGTTACTACAGTCAAGAAGGCAGACAGTGAAATTGCATTTATACTCCATGCTGGAACAGGAAATTGCCTTTTTTTTTTGGTCCTTTTTTTTTTCTTTCACATGGGATTGTTCTCCAGCTGTTCCATGATTATTGAGAAGAAAATAAGGGCAGTGGGATACTTGTAATAAGGCGGAAAGGGTTTTAAAAATTCTTGATACACTGAAAACATGGTCCAAATTCCTACTAAAAGTATATCCATCTTGCATTTTAAAAGGGCTAATGTGACTTGGGTATTACATATAATAAAAAATATTCTGTGTACCTGAATTCTTACAAACTCTTTGCTCTGGGGATGAACTTCAAAGACTCTATTCCTTCTCCTCATTCTTGGATGAATACATGTATTACCAGGCAGAATAATATTATTCATCCCTTTTCCTATATGCAGAAGATAAATCAAGAGAGGTAGTAGATCTGCAGTCCTTCATAGAAGATACATGGAGGAATTTTCTTTCTCAGACAGTCAGAGCAGGTAAGCAAAGATAAGGAAGTAAAGACTTTAGCTAAGACAAGTGATGGCTATAAAAAAATAAGAATGCAGAGAAGTGTTTAAAAACAAAACCACATTTCTGTATGTTTTAAAATTAAAGAATTGTGGGGTAAGGTGAAGTAAGCAGAAAGAAAAATGGCAACAAATGAATGAGATGCAGGGGGTCACAGTGCAAGACTGAAGGGCTGGATGGGGTCAATGCGAGGATTTTTTTGGGAGGCAAAAATACTGCTCTTTGTAAAGAAATAACTTCACTTCAAAATTCTCAAAAGGAGCAGGAGAAGACAATATCTCCTCCCAGTCTCCTTACTTCTCCAGCAAAATTCTTCCTTCCAGCAAATGTTGCCCTTTATTTCACTTAAAAAATTAATAATTTTTCAAACAGAATGGCTGGATGTGTCAGTTATTACTCATGTTACCATTCATGTTCCTGTCTTGGCAGTAATAAAATTGCTGTTTTCCCTCATGTTTAAGAAACTTAATGTTAAGAGTAGTTAAATGAATAAGATATTAAACTCAAAATAAAAATCATTGACTATGGAAAAATACCTGATGGTCACAGTGTAGATCCCATCAGATAGGCTACATCAAGTGTAGTCATTATCTAATGTTTTTACTAAGACAGGGTTCCAGTCCTAAGTCAGGCATTGAACAGGGCTGACACCATGTATGAAACTGCTCACTGTAAGTACACAGTACTCTTCTAGGGCAGGGTCTATTTGCTCCTTTTAAAGAGAGTCAGACCTCATTAGCATGACCCACTTTCTTAAACAAGAGAAGTCTATTTAGGTTAATCTGTAACTGAGTTACCCAGAAATTACTGAGCTACCCAACAATGTTCCTTAAAGCATAACTGACACAGAAAACAGAATAGGAAATGTCAAAACTCACTTCAATATGATAGGTTGTATATGACAGTTGTGGGACCACCATTACCACCAACACCAAGAAGTAGAAATAATAGGAAGGAAAAAGAATGCATTGAGCCTAAAAATGTAATAATGAACATTTTTTTCACATTAAAATACTAAGTGTTCAGGTGCTGAGGGTTAACAGAGTGAGACAATAGCCAGGTTTAGAAGGATAGATAGGAATTCTCCAAATAACCTCCAAATAAGGATGACCATCTACACTTTTGCTTAATCCCTCTTGTTAATTAATATTGATCATTGCTTCAATGGAAGATTTTAACCTTAGCCTGAAACATACAGTATTTTTATAAGAAAATTAGAAGACAACATTTTCTATCAGAAGCAAGGCAATTTCCATGTGTAGCTGTTTTTTGCCTTTAACAAAGGAACCATGATGACAAACTCTTAGAAAAACTTCCCTACTGTACATCAATTTTGCTAGAACAGAGTGTAAGATCTACTGGTTTTATCTCTTGGCCTCAGGAAAATGAACAATTCTAAGTCACACCTGCACTGCTCTGCTGACTTGTTTTTAAGTGTGACCACATTGAGATCACTCCCCAGAAGCAGGTGCTGGCAACATGCACTGAATATGAAGAGTCCTCAGCCAGGGCATTTGGCCAATAATTCCTGGATTAATTTTTGTCATGTTGACACTCCGCCTGCATATGACTCTAAGTGAAGACTCTAAGTTCTGTAAGAACACTGGGGGATGAGGAAAGAGAGCCTTCACGGACTCTGACTGGACCAGGGCAGGATAGGGTGGAGTTAGAGCACAGCATCCTCCAACAGAACAGTGTGAGTCCTGCAGCCATTTAAACACAAACAAGTTTTAAACTAAATTCTTCAAATCTCAATCTTGATTTTATAGAAAAACTGTCCCAAGTTAAGTGAAATGGTACAATGGGTTTTGAATAAATAACATCATTAGCACTTGCTGTATATTCTGTCCACAAGCAGACTTCTGAGCTGTCAAGAACAGCATTTCAAAAAGAGCTTCAGTGAGAACCACAGACTAATAAACATCAGTAAATTATTCCAGAGGTTGTCTACTCTATCCTACCATTCAAAGCAGGTGTTACTAGAGCAGGCTGCTCAAAACTTTTGTGTAGCAGAGTTTGGAGTTTCTGCAAAGACGGAAATAGAGAAGTTCATACCAGAAATAATGGGAATACTTCAAGCTCATAATTAACATGAGAAATGAGTAAACTGATTTAACTAAAAGCATTTCTCTCTAATATTCAGTCAAAGCATAAAATAAAATAATGAATTCTCTGCAGTTCTTCAGAATGATGTGAAGCTTTGAAAATAAATTCACAATGGTGTACTCTTTCCAGGCAGCCTCAAAGGCCAAAAATTCCCAGAGGATATAAGAACGTCTGATATCCCAGTGCTAGTGCCAACTCAGTGTTCAAACTTGCCCTGTAATTCTCACACTGAATAGTTATACTGTGGTCAGAAGGCATTCAAAAATTAAAAGAAGAAATACTGGAAAAAATAACTCTTTACAGAAGTTTCTACACAGATTTATGACTGGGTTATAAATTGTTGAACACTGAAAAACATGCCAAAATTTAAAGAGGTATTCAACCTTCTTCTCCCCTGTCTCTCCTTGCCCCCTACCCCCAACAGAATATGTGTTAGAAATGGTAAGTTCCAGCAGAGAACAATTTGGAAGAGTGCTGTGTTTTGCATAAGAATGTTCCGTTTTTTCAGCTCTTTGCCTCCAGTTCTATTCAGAACCTGAAGGTATATAAGCAGCTGCAAAAAAATAATGAAAACAGAGTTAATTAAAAAAATACTCAAAGAACATTTGGGCCCTATTTTTTTCTCTTCGTTAATTTGATTTTAACTTGATTGCCTGGATTAAAATGAGGACTCATTGTAGTTCTTAATTCAAATTAATTCCATAGGGTATTTTCCTGTTTTTTGAATTGTTTAGGGGATTTTTTTCAGAGATCAGAGAAGAGGGAGTAAGCCTAGGTCTTCTTAAATCCACACTTCTCTGTTGCTATCTATTTGTAAATAGACTATAGAAATTTCATAGCTTTGATGGTAAAAAATTGCAAATTGTTCTGCACAAACTTCCATTTAATGCACACAAAGTATTTTATGGGTAGCCAGTGACAGTGTTAGCCATATTGTTTGGCTAACATGAACTCTATGTATTACTGCCAGAGGATTCCACTGTGACGTTGTAATTGCTTGCTTCTTAAAGGGACGATTAAGGCAGTGACTGAAAGGGGACATAATTATAATTTCCTAAACTCTAATCAATTTGGATTTAGGCAGGAAAAGCACAAACTTCAGGGGATTTCTTTAGTTCCTCAACCAATTATATGAAGTAACATTTCTCCATTATACAACACTCATATACATAAACAAGATAATCCTGCACAGAAATAAGCCTGCATGCAATTCTTTTAGCCTCTTCAGCTCAGCAGGAGACTTCTGTAGATGGACTGTACACGTATAGGACATGATAGGATTGAGGATCTGAACACTTGTTTTTACTGAGAATGTGAAAGCCAATGACAAGAGGTCATTGCTCAGCATCATTGCTTTCTTGAACAGAACTGCTGAGGTACAACAGACACTTGTCATCAGAGTTCCAGGTGAATATTACAGACAGTCAAAAACGATGCCAGTCACAAGGCTTTGTAATCCAACTCTGTATAATGACCAAACCAAAATTTTTCACTCCCACTAAAATGTGACTATTTTGATCAGCTAAATTTAAATGCTTCCCACAATGACATTCCCATTATTTTCCTTAAGGGATTCTTTTATTATATTATGGGGAAGCCACAAGTTCCAGATTTTTTTTCCTGGGAAAGGCAAAGTTCCTGGTGCCACAGAACATACTGATGATTACTGAAATAGAGAAAAGCCTGGATTAAGGATTATGTGTCTTGTGACTTCTTTCCTTTCTGAGGAACAGGAGGGTGTGTGGAGGGAGAAAGCAAAGGGGAAGACAGCTGTTTTGATCTGGACATGATGAAAAGTGTTCCTATATTTCTGTGTATTTCTTATGTTTCTGATTAATCAGAAGTTTGTTCTCATTTAAAAAAAGAAAAAGGAAAAAAGAAGAAACATTTACAAATAGATAAATAGATTATTAAAAACTTCACAAAACAAAGTAAATATAACTATCCTCTCTAAAGAAACTAAGCAGAAAATAGTGATTTGGATCAGTCAGATAATGACCTATGAAACAAGACCCAAGCTTTTTACTCCTGATTGTGTGTCCTCTTTCATTCCTTTCCTGCTACTCTGCCTTTATTTCTGTTTGGGTTTTTTTCCTCTTCTGCACTTTGAGCATCTCTCTATTGCTAGTACTTTTCCCCTGGAACAGCTGCTCCTTGTGTATAAACAAATAACACCCATGGCTGCTATCCCACCATTATGAATTTTCTTTCTGATGATACTCAGGAAAACAAAATTAAATGATTGGTTCAGGAAAGCACTAATAAAACTGTAGGGAATCTCTGAGGCAAGACAGAATTTTAAGGATCTTCTTTTGATCAGAGCTGGAGAGCTGACATCTGCTGCCTATTTGTGGAATTTATTGTAATAGATTTGCCGGGAGAGGCTCCTCGAGGAACCTCGGCTCCCGTGTAACAGCTCCCCCTTGTGAAGACGTTTCATACAGTAACAGGTAATTAGGCTGCCTTGCTTACAAGAAGTTTTAAGAAAACGCTAGTGAAATTAAGCAAGAGAATAGTAGTTGGAGGAGAGAAAAGCAGACATTAAAACGCATGGTGCTTTCATTTTCAAGGTTGTGGTGCTTTTCATTGGATATGTCCCCTTGAGTCAAATCACCCTAATAAAACTAACTGGCAAATGTCTTTCCTTCAGTTGAACACTGTGTTCAATTTTTACTTTAGGAGGAGCAAGAGAAATGTGTCTATTTGAAGTCAAAACCACAGATGTGTAGGTCAGTCTTAGTAGCATCTGATTCTATGTCACAGCACCTTAACATGGAAGTTCCTGAAAGGCAAAATTTAAACAAAGACAGACCAAGACAAGCAAATATCATTCTAAGATGAAATGCAATCAGTACGAATTCAGCTTTAGTACATAGCCCTGATGTCAGAGGTCCCTGCAACGTCCAGGTACAACCACTTAGTCTGCTGCAGTGTTCATCAGCTGGAGAGTGATGCACACTGCAGCAGTGTCTCTGCTTTCAGCTTTTTAGAATTGGTACTTCAATGCAACGTTCTTCTTGTCTTCATTTGTGAGCTACAAATGCAGTACCCAGTTATTTCCCTTCCGTTGGAATGGAGTTAAGGAATTAGCCACATCTTTGCTTCACTTTTAAAAAGCTGTGAAACCTATCATATGCTTAAATTGCAATACTTAACTCACTGATTTCAGGTGCTTATGTTCAAAAATCCACTAGGGAAAACTTACAATCAGCTGTCACTTCAGTCTGGAGACACCTAAACTCCCTGAGGCTTCTCAGATGTGTGTGGGTGGCTGCTACTTAACCTAGTTCTGGCAAAGCAAATGGGCCTGTGGTAAACCTTTACTATTGGAAGTGTATAAATTAATTAGAGTTATTTTCACATAACTAGGCTGAGAAGAAAATAGGTCACTGGCAACTAAGTTGAGTAAATAATTGTCATGAGCAAGAGGAGCGGATGGTGATAAGCACAGTTAATAGCGCAGTCTTTGTCTGGCTCAGCTTTAGCCTTGCTGGCATTTTGCACACAGAAATGATCAGCTTGCTGTCTAGGACAGAACTATGGCCAATTAGGAAAAAGGAAACTAGGTGTTTCTCTGCCTAATTAGAGTAAATGTTCCCAGTACAGCTGTTGTACATTGATAAGATCAGACTCATGGCAACTACATTCTGTAACCACGGCTTGCTCTCTTCTAAAATCTGCCAAATGAAGGAGATGGCAGCTGCATTTCATGTAATAGCCTGGCACTCAGCAGGAGCTGGCAGGTGCAGATTTTTTTTCTTTTGAGGAGGTTAATATCCACATGTCCTATCTCCTAATGCAATAATTGATCATCACACTCATAGCTGCTCGTGGTGGTGGTGCGTGCTGCGCTCCTTTGGGAAGCTGTCACAAAGTATGAGAGAATTCAAGCTTGCTAGATCAGAATTCATCATGTTGGACACCAGCAGCCGGGATACATTCCAGGAAAGTGAATGTTCAGGTTCACTGCTCAAGCACTATTTACACCTACCCATGTAGGTGAGTGGAGCTGCTACAGACTAGGCTGGGTACACACCCTCTGATTCTCTCTTCTGCTCCCCATAATCTTAAAATGAGTCTGTGCACCAAGTCATGACTTTAGGAGGAGGAGGACAGCAGCCTGCCTTCAGCCCCACAAATAGTTTTTAATACACCAGGCAGGGCACTTTCTGAAGCCGTAAGTTTTAGACTACCTGAGGCTGAGGGAGTAAATCACCCCTATTTTGTTGGGTCCACTGCATATACATTCCTCCTTTGCCTCATATTTTTGGATCTCAGCAGAACTTACAGAAAAATAGGTGCTCAGGCTGTGGACAATCTTCACATGTGCAAAAGCACAGCTGCAAGTCTTAATAAGAAGGCTCCTAAAGGACTGTAGGGTCCACAGGGTTAGGCAACAACTAAAGTGGAACTTCTGGATTAAAAACAAATAGACTTAGGAGCACTTCCAAAAATTATTGAAATAAGCTTCAAGTATTTATTATTCACTCTTTAAATTATTCTCTACATATTGATTTGCCTATCAAATACAGTAATGCTGATGGACTTGTAGGCTGGACTATAATTAGGACCTGCCACCTGAAACAGATTGACATACTCTGGTGAATACTTTAAAGGTTTCATGTGCTATTTCCCCACTCTAGTAGCAGACAGTGTTACTAAATTATTTTTAATTGACCTTATCGAATGGAGTAATTACTTCGATGGTGGTAATTAAAGCAAACACTTATCTCTTACCCAGAATATATATGAGAGGAAATGTGGTAAGATCTGCTTTAATTATTATTTTTTAAAATCTACTTGTCCTTAGACTAATATTTCACCTTTTCTCTGTTGGGAAAGATTGAAGTGAAATTTAAAAGCACACGAATCCTGTTAGAACAAGCAAGTAATTCCTCACGCTCCTACTTTCAATAACCTGTTTTTGATTTTCAGTGATTGGAATATTGCCTTTATGCTTTTTTGTATGAATCAGCAGCATAAAATATTCCCTGTTGATTGTGATTCCACAATAAGCCTATTACTAACTCAACTCTGGTTTCAGGAAAAAGATAAATTTACTGGCTTTACAATGCAGGTATGTATCTAGGGTAGAAATAACATATTCTGCTAGAAAATAATACTGATTCTTACTAGAACCACAACAGAACATTTTATCTCTGGAGTTCTGGAGAGACCCCTTTTTGAACAATTCCACTGAGGGTCAGGATTAGTAGACTGTTATCTTCTATAAACCAACCATGCAAAATGGACAGCAAAACAGTGCATAAATAGGCAGTCCTGGAGAGAGCACAGAAAGCCACACTAATTTGAGCAACTCTTTCAGAAAACCTTTCCCTCAACTAAACTGAATCCTCTCAACAAGTCTTGCTTTTTAAAATCAATAGCAATGTTCCCCACATAAACTTTATAAAACACGCATCAGTATGAGATAAAGACTAACATAAAATCTTTCAGTCTGAACTACAGTGATCATTAATTTAAATTTCGTGTTCTGGTGGAAAGTGTTCAACAGCGCTAACCCTGGTGGTACAACCATTACATCAGATAACAAATATTGGTACTTTGTCTCTGAAACAAACCTGTATTCATCCCAACAGCAAATTGGCACCAGTGAAATACAGCATAGGAGCACAGACAAGGGAAATAGAGCTTCAGGATGACTAAATGCATGCACTCAGTAACCCACCTGGAATGAGTGCTGTACTCTTCATGTTCTCACAATACATACTTTGTGTGCGAATTTGGTATACCTGTTTCTCCCTTTGGCCTTTGATGTCCAAGCTACTGCTGCGGATTTTTAAATCAGATAGTCCAATCTCTTTTCATTGTCATTTCCTAGCTGCCTGTCCTCTGCAGAGTATAAAATTAGGAATTGTGTACTCTTCACTGTTAATATATTATTTTAAGGTTTTGTAATAAATTATAACAAAAGGCTCATTTGTCATGCCCAAACATAATTTAATTCCTGAAATCTGTGAGACAGGCAGACTTACTCCCTTTATAGCTTTACTCTTGGATATGTATCAGTCCCAGAACTCCAGAATCTCAGATTTGGCCAAACCTCTAATTACAGGGTTGTCTGAATAATCCACCTTCAGAAGTGCCCTACACAGTACAGTTCCTGTGAAGCCTTGCCCCACAAGACTTTCACTGACACGGCTGCTCGTTGTGCCCAGCAGTTCCACACACACACCTCCCGTGTCACTGTGCAAACCACAAATCATGAGACAACCAGATCACCATGCCAGCAGAGCTCCAGCACCCATGCTCTCCCTGTAGCTTGGTGGTTTGCATCTGATGCCATTTTTTCCTCAGGCTGTCTCTGCACATTTGGCTTCCCTTTTTCACCAGCTGGGAAAGGTTACCAGCCAGCTGCATGCTTCTGAACAGACAGCAGAAGATCTGCACAGACATACAGGCAGAAGAAAATACAAACAGGAGCCAGCGTTTGGCTAGGAATCATTGCTTTTGACACATGGCTGTTCCTCCATAGTGCTCAATCCCATCCATCCTCTGCCCATCTGGTTCCCCCTCTGTGCTCTCACCCCATGACATTCGCAAGGTCGACATCTTGCTGAGTGGCAAGATGGAGCACAGATTCATATAGAGGAAATTTTATGTTCAGGATGGAGTCTGGTACATGCACAAATACAAATCAAAACAGATTGAATCACCCAAGGATGACATGGAAATATTTCAGAAGGAAAACCTGGCTGGGTTCCTACCTGCGATTCAATTTGTCATCTACTCCAGTCTCTCACAGCAGAAGATGGCTCGTTAGACTAGGACCCAAAGTATATCTAGAAAACTGGATGAGTCAGAAATAGGTGGAAATACCTTGGAAACAGACCTCTATCCACATCTTATTCTGACTGAGATGCTTGCATCTCTGAGAGCATCCATAATTTCATTTTCTGACCAGTCTGGAAGAACATAGAGGTAATTATTTTCTTTATACTTTTTTTTTTCCCATCATGTAGGGTATAGTTTTCTGACCAAATGCTATTGGCACATTTCTGGTGTTAAACCAGGGACTTCTCTAGAGGGTTGTAACTGGAGAGGCCCCTCTGAATGTTTTACATTTCTTCCTTTGTATAGAGCCCTGCTAGTGAATGACTGCGTCCCCTCCAAATGTGTTGGCTTGGAGAATATTCATGAAAGGAAAAAAATCACACAATGAATTCCCCTTCCTTGTGTCCTGTGCAGCCAAGGAAGTGTTCTCTGGAAACTGTAAGGATCTGTTCAGTGCCTATGGACTGTAGGAATCTGAGACTGAGGAAAGATGATTTTACAACAGCATCAATGCAAGCTCTTTCCTTGATCAAGCTTTATATTATATTTTGTTTCTTGGCTAAATGTGTGTCCAGAAGGACCAGAGCAGTGATTGTCACCCTGTACTCAGCCCTTGTGTGACCAGATCTCAAATCCTGTGTTCAGTTCTCAGCCCCTCACAACAAGAAATGACATTCAGGAACTGGAGTGTATCCAGAGAAAGGCAGTGGAGCTGGCAAAGAATCTGGAGCCCAAGTCCTTTAAGGAGAAGTTGAGAGAGCTGGAGGTGTTTAGCCTTGAAAAGAAGAGGCTCCGAGGAGACCTTATTGGTCTCTACAACTCCCTGAAAGGAGGGTGTAGCCATCTGGCTGTGAGTCTCTTCTCTCAGCTAAGAAGTGGCAGGACCAGAGGAAGTGTCCTCAAGTTCTGCTAGAGGAGGTTTAGATTGGATATTAGCAAAAATTTCTTCACCTAAACGGTTGTCAAGCATTGGAGCAGGCTGCACAGGGAAAGCAGTTGAATAAATATCACCATCCCTGGGAATATTTAAAAGATGTGTAGATGTGGCACTTAGGGACAGTTTTAGTGATGAACACAGCAATGCTAATGGTTGAGCTGGATGACCTTAAAGGTCTTTTCCAAACCAAATTATTCTATGATTTTAAACTCTGTTTCACCTACAGACAGACACAAGATCCTAACCAGGGGCCTGTGCCATGTCTTTCTCTTATCTCTGAAAGGAAATAGCATCTGGATGTCACGGCAAAAAGCACGTCCATGGACCCAGGTCTCTGCATTTGAAAAGCCTTCCTGCATGATGAAGGCATTCAAGCAGGCCAGGATCTGTCAGGATGGATACTGGCAACAGATCCTTGTGGGATTCAGGCCCAGACAGAGCCTGAGGGAGCAGCACAGAAGGCTGCCCTGGTGCAGTCTTCAGTAACAGTGTTCTGATGTAGCAGAACACACGCAGTAATTGAGACAATACAGCTGGTAATGGGATAAAGTAGCACCTGCTGATTGCTTTGCAAACAAGACTGGTCCAAGAGAAAAAGAAATTCAAGCAATTTTACAGACACAATGTGAGTTGGGGTGAAATAATTGGAAATAATGTGAGAAGGCATCATGAAAAAATATTAAACAGGGACTTGAAGAATATGTATAGGAACAGAGCTAATATAAAATTGTCTGTTCTAATAGATGCTATGGAAGAAAAAAATAGAACATTAAGAATGGAGAAGGTATGGAGGCACAGAAAGAAAAAAAAATGCTACCATGGGAGAATATGTAGGTGGAAATATGATCAGTGTTGTACACAGGAGCAGAGAAATGTTTAAATAAAACATGTCCAGCTGGTTTGTTCTGCTACTGTTCTTAAGTGAAGTGAAACCATTGAGACAGAAGCCCTGTTCTGTGTATTTAATAATTTTTCAGGGAGTGGGATATTAGAAGCTTTGGGAAAATACATCAGAAAAATATACAAAAAAGACTCAAGGAAACAGCATGGGACTGAAGCAGATTTTAAACATTTTTCAGGGCAACAGGAGTCTGAATATATGGAGTGTGCAGTTGTCTTCAGAAATGGACGTCTCTTTAGTATGCTGTTACTCAGCTGCATCTTTCAAGCTTGATTAATGCTTAATGTGATTGTCTTTAAAATCTGTCAGCATTTGGCATAGATCAGATAAGTGGCTGTGACAGAAGTGCAAATATTTGTACTGCAGTTTTGTACCCTGATGTGGTTATGATTAATAAGTTTTGCTTATGCATCTCTGGAGATTGTTTTGTAAATTATCCTGCTTGGATATATTAAATTTATATTAAAGTGCTCAAATATATTTTCCTATGGGTTTACCATTTTAAATAAATAGGCAGCAACATTGCTTAGAGAACCTAGCTGGCACATTTTAAAAATCACGCCAAAGTTGAACAGATTAAATTGATCAGAAAGAGATTGAATCACAGGATATGTTCCTTGATATATACAGGAAATGGGACTAAAACAATACTTTAAAAATAGTTTTCAGGAAAACAGAAGAAGGGACAGCTTTTTCAATAAAGATAACAAAAGATTCCAGATGCTGTAAAATGTAAAGTTCACACAAATCAAGCAGTAAAAGTAAGTTAATTATTTGTAGATAGAGCACAAAGAGAGAAAGAGTTGTTGACTAAAGGAGCAATGACACATTAGAGAAGTTTTTTGCTATCCCCTCTTTATCTGAAGGACATAAAACAAGGGGGTCTTCCAAAATGGTATGCTGTTCAAAGAGAGAAAAAAGCAAAGGTTTTGTTTTGTCTGGTGTTCAAGCAACCTCCTGTTACCATGGGTGTGTAATGGATCTTGGTAACATCAATAAAGACATAGTCACCAACTACACTGTGCTGAAAGAGAAGCTAGGAGTTTCTCAAATTCATACTAAAATTGAATTAAAGTGATTGAGGAGAGTAGCTGGGGAGGATGGCTGGTGAAAATACTCATTGATACTATTGATATTTATCAGATTATAAATTCTAATTAGATGCTAGATTACTAGGGCAGCCAAAGGGTCAGAGAAAGGAAAAATACCCATTGCCTTTGACAGTCTGATTTTTTGGGATTCATTCTCCACAGGGCAATAATTACCACTTCTTGACCAGAAATTACATTTGATCCAGTGGAGGTCTGAACTTAGGCAAAGGAGACAGGGCAGGTAATGGTGCTGTCCTTACTTAAGTTTCAGTCCAGCTGTCACAATTCCAATGCTGATTGTGACCTGCTTCCTATTCCTCTCCTACACAGGGTTTCACAATTTTCTCTCCTCTTCACTTTGATCCACCAAAAGACCGATTTCTTATAAGGATCCCTGTCTATGAATTTATATCCTTACTCTTTGGAACTTAGTTTCCTACTCATGTTTTCCTTCCATAAGCTCTCCTAACAAGTTTTTTTTTTTATATGCAATTCAGATTTAGCAAAAGGTTCAGGCACAGTGTGATAATGTTTGGTAGAATGAAAATGACAAAATGAGATGAGACACTTGGCAATGATAAGGAAGGTTGAAATAAACTGTATTCTAAATCTGAAAATAAGGTCCTTATTAAAACAAAGATTATTAAATTATTCCTAAATTGCTAGTTTTTTTGCTTTGAAGTGCAACCAGCTGAGAAACTTCCCAACTCCCACATCTGGCTTGACATCAACTGTAGACAGACTAGCAGTTTTACATAAATATTTTTAACAGAATTCCTGTCTACATCTAATTTCCTCCTGTAAGTCTGGAAAATTTCTCCAAGTAAGACATTCAGATGTCAATATCCTCAAATAAACATGTATGTTATTCCAGAACTCTTCAAAGGACAACCTTTTTTTATCAAACAAGTACCACAACAATTTTGATAGATATGATTGTGTGGCAATTCTGATTCTTTTGGACCCTGAAAAGAAGTTCTCTTGTTTCTTCAAGCTGAGAACCACAAATACTTGCATACAAATACAGCTTTGGGACATAGCTACATTCTGTTGTGTATGCTGATTGCTAAGAGTGTGATGCTTGAAACTGTATTTCAAAAGTTCTGAATTCATAAGCTGCAAACAGCATGTCACTAGTGATTATTTCTCCCCAGACAACAGAATGACAGCAAAGTTATTGCCTACATTTTAGTGATCTGAACACCAATGGATTCATTGAGAAGCAAAATATCTATAGAAGCCAGATAGCCCCATTCTGTCCTTCTAAGTCTTCGGGCAACACATTATGGGCTGTGAATGATCAAATCTTCGTCTTCTTTTGCTGACTGAATCCTTAAAAGTGCAGTGTTCAGTTTCTGATTCTGCTGCTCTTTGTGCAGGTTTCAGCACATGTTCTATTAAGAAGTGTCAAAGTAATGCCCCTCTGTGAGGGGCCCCCTCCTCCTAAAAGGAAATTCATCAATTTGCAACGTTCTCAATTGCAAATTTAATATAGGATATCTGAGCCACTGCTTTTGTTGTTGTTGTTGTTTAAATTAAAACTACTTGAAAGAAACATTTAATGGTTGAAAACTTGGAAACCAACAAGTTCTCAGCCATTTAAGCTGTTAGGTATGGTCTGTGGATTCAAGATCTGGACTTAGATGTCTAAATCTTATCCAAATTCTATTTTGAGTTGAACACTTTCATATATCATGTTTAATTTAAGAAGTGACTTAAGGCATATCTTGTCTACTGATCTTACTTTCAACCATTCCTGGATTTCAGCCCAAGCCATCCCAATATTCAAGTTTGAAAGTACTTCAGTCTCTAGACGGCTTGTCAGATATGCAGGAGGATTAGAAACTGGGTCTTTGTTGTGTTTATTTTTAGCTTTAGCTGTTATCTACCTGCTCTGGAATAAAAGAATGTGCAAAATACCCTTGAAATTCTGATAGACATTCAGTGTCTTTCTGAATTTTTTCCCTACTGAGAAACCAGTTCACAACAGCTGAGCAAAAAAAAAAAGTACTCAAAGAATCTCAGATAACTATGGAATTATGCGCTCAGGAAATAACAATAAGGACAGAAAGAGTAATTGGAATGCCTTGTCCTTAAATGCTGGTCAGTCAAGCATATTTTGGCTGCTCTGGCAGGGGTAGTAAGCAGTCACATTGAAGAGATAGTCTTAAAACATAAAACTTACCTTTGCTCACAGCGCCTCAGATGTCTCAGCTTTTAAAATGGTGAAGGTCACTTATCTGCAGTTCTGTAGTTTGCCTCTCACTTACAGCTTTGAAGCCTTTCACCTCAGCTGCTGGGGCAGTGTTTTCCCAGAGATGCTTTGGCTGTGTTCCCTGTCATTCTCATCCTGCTATTCTCAGGGCCTAGCAACTGTCAACCCCATAAGGCTCTCCTGCTGAAGTCCCACCAGTGCTAGATTTCACTCCCTTCCTACCTCACGGCTGCAGTATTTGGTTTCTATTAGGGGACCTGATAATATGCATACACAAAGTTTTAAGAATGAGTTTTAACCTGTGCCCGATCAAAGCATGCTCCCAGTGTTCTAATAGTAGGAAGATCCTACATAGAAAAATTTGAAGATCGTCACCCTGAAATGAGCACACAAAAAGGGCAAAGGAAAGAGGCAGAAATTGGTCATTGGCAAGCGGGTACTCACTGCCAAGAGTAAAGAGGTTGCTTAGGGTGAGGGGGTTTTGTTGGGTTTTTTGTTGTGCTTTTGAGGAAGATGATACCCTTCTGCTCCCTGGCAGTTAATGTCTCCCCATCCATCCTGACTCCTTCTCCTTATACAATCAGCAGGAAGCCTGTCATTGCTTGACAGAGGCCTCCACAAAGTGCACAGCTGTGCTATGGCTATTTTTCTGCCCTTTTGACCTTTGTTCTTCTATCCAGCTCTGTACTGAGGTTTATTATCCAGTATTTTGCACAAGTACAGTGACACTCACTGGGAGTCGATCAGTGTATGGCAACAACTGCCTATCACTGAAACACACCTCAGAATGTTTCCAAAAAAACAATCATTTGTGAAAGCAATTATGGACCACAGATCAGCAACAAGTCATGGATAAATCATCCTTGATTGCCACCACAAATTAATTGCTGTTTGGTATTTGTTATTAATTACTGACACCAATTGTTCACGAACCACTAGAAGTCACCAACAATCACCAGTATATAGTGCCAAAGACCATTTCCTTTGCCACTGTATTTAATTGCAAAAGTTATGAGGTATATTTTTATATAGAAAAGTTCAACAAGTTTAGCACATTGTACCTGTTGCTTATTCCCAGCACATAGGGACAGAATACTGCTGTAACCAAAGGATGCCCAAGGCAATCTGTGCTTTTCCACTCAATCCAGAATTCCAGGTGCTTAGGTTTCTTCAGAATTGCATTTGCAACATGCACATTTGGTGTCCATTTCCAAGTTTCAGAACAAGGCTCTTTAAGCCTTTACTTATTTATAATCTTGTAAGTCATTGGTGTGCAAGGTAGTAACCAAAGGTTTTGGAAATAGTCAACATATATAAGACTATTCTAAACATTAATGAGAATTCTCTGTAAACACTGGAGAAATTTATCAGGACAAATTACAAAAAACATTGGTACAGAAAAATAGATGACAGTTATAAATATTGCATGGGATTTTTGAGCTCTAGAAGAATGCTGCCTTCTAATTAACCGTAAATCAGATTCTTTAGAGCACTTGAAAAATACCTGAACTCTTGGATGGATAGGCATAAGAATTTTTCACCTAAATACTTTTGCAATATCCTTCATCCTCCCGAATAAAGAAAAATCTAACAGAAAATTAATACCCTAACCTGTTATATCTGACATTTATGGATGTAATCAGATACCATTCTTCTCTGCATGGGGTCACCATTGCCCCTAATTAGATAGACAAAATTAGTCCTCATTTTGAAATGTATATTCTATTCCTGTTATGTGTCATTTGACGTAATCTTTTATGATGACTGACATACATTATGTACATGTGTATTAGAGCGCAACTCCTTGCTAATTGCATATATTTATTACAGATATTATGAAAAAAATCAAGATACTGGCAACCATCAATGTTTTGTCTCCATGGAGATATCACCCTGCAGCTTAACAAAATGAAAAATCAAAAAATGGCCATGAGGATGCAACAGAGACTTCCCCCTTCCTCTCCTTCTCTTAAAATCATTGGACATTCTCTCATCTCTATCCAGAGTCTGTCAACATGTGGACATAGAAAGTGGTCTGCAAGTGTATTTCATAAGAAGGAGAAAACATACTCATGCCAAATGACCCTCAGAGGGAATGCATCACCCAAGAGGGGGAATCTGGTAACTCCAAATCAACACAAATGTCTTGTCTGTAGAGATTCTCAAAAACTGCTTTTATGTGGTAAGGAGTGAAGAACCAAAATCACAGATGCAAGTCCTGCAGTATGCAGGATCCAATTAAGATCAGCAACTGAAAAGTGAATTGCTATGCCTTTAATCCTATACTCTAGTATATCTCAGGCTTAGACAATTCAGTTTAGGTTTCTCAAAATATCAGAAATATTGGCAGCACCATAAAGATGATAAGATGAGGTCAGGGTTCCTGAGTCACTGGGAACACATAATCTCCAAAGTCCAAAGAACAGTAAGAAAGATTTTTTGACTTCACAAACTTCTACCTAGTACATAAGTTTGTAATATATTGTAACTAAAATTGGAGCATAAGCCTGCAGAAAAGTTGAGAAGTACTGATCAGAAATCTTCTTTTAAATAAAGTGCTAGAAAGTGGTAAACATCACCTTCATTTTTGGTTTTAAACATATCACCAAAACTTGCTGTCCCATTCTTTGGTTTAAAAATACACAGTAAAATACCACAACAGTGCTTTCAACTGACTGCAGAAGAAACACTCATACTTCATGGTAGAGGGCTCTGAAGTGGCTCTGCAGACATGGCACACAGTTAACTTCATCTGCTTCAAATTAAA
Organism: Camarhynchus parvulus; assembly: GCF_901933205.1. NCBI lineage: Eukaryota > Metazoa > Chordata > Aves > Passeriformes > Thraupidae > Camarhynchus > Camarhynchus parvulus. Next base: position 22,039,329 of record NC_044575.1, on the reverse strand, counting down.
AATATGCTTTTTTAAATGCCAGATTCCCAGCTGGTATATCAGGCATTTTGAGATCTGTGCAAACATTTATGTGAGGCACTGCTGGAATGATGTCCTTTATACCAAATGCTAAAAAATGTGTGGCATCCATCTCAGCAATGACTGAAACAGAAGCTCAGCAGCTGGGCAGAGTGTGATGGAACTGCAGACACAAAATAAAACACACCCAATAACAGCAGTGAAGCTACCAGTTTCCAATTCCTCTTTTTCCCTTTCCTCCCAAGAGAGCACAGTTAGACCCTTTGTAAGCTTTACCTTGAATATATTTGACTAATTAAGCAATTTTAGCCATGTGCTGACTCTGTAGTGCAAACAGAACTTTGGAAGGCAAATATGGTTGGCAGCACCACAAGCATTCAGTAATACATGCTAAGAGGAAAATATGATAAACTGTTGATTCATTCTCAGTAAAATTCATCTACTTCCCACAATTTACTACTGAACACTGAATTACCTCCACACAAGTAAAGACACAAATGGTGGATGAAACTGAAAACAAACAAGCAGCCTCCTTAAAGGTTAGTCCAATTAGCAAATGACGGAATCCAGCTGCTAGTGTAAGTTGCTTTTCTCCAAATTAGAAGTGTTTGCAAAAATGACTTCATTAGGTAGAGAAAAACTGAGATTAAATATCCAAAGAATACTTCCTGACAATGAAATCTTCTGGATGTGAAGCAATCTCCCTAGAGAAAAGACATGAGCTAACCACTAGAATTATTTAGAGAACGTTCTGGATGGTACATTAAATAATATGAGTAATTTAAAGAATAATTTTCCCATTTTTTTATTCCATTTATATTCTAATTACTAGACAACATAAGCAAGTAGGATTTGCTTTTATAATGCTGCTAATGATTTCCTAGATTTTTTTTCAAGTTCAAAACTACAACAGATTATTGCTAATTTGGTGGTGTATTTAGCTAAGTTCATGCAGTGAAAAATAATTTAACTCTCTTCTGTATCATAATATAAGTATTTCAAGTAAATTTTGAAGTTTTTAAACTTTTTTTAGGACTTTTTCAGGGGAAAAAAAGTGCTACTAGGTCTTTAGCAAAGGTTTCTTTGATGTAAAATATTTGCTAGAAATGTTAAAAGAACTTGCTTTAAAGAAAAACCAACAAAACAGCAAACCCCAAAAACCTCAACTACATAGTGATATACAAATATTCCCTTTAAAACTTCTGTTCTCATGATGCCAAACAAGTTGGATATCAGGAAAAAGTTCTTCACCCATGGGGTGGTTGGGCACTGGAACAGGCTGTCCAGGGAAGCGGTCACAGCACCAGCCTGACAGAGCTCACAAGGTGTTTGTTCACCACTCTCAGACACATGGTGTCCTGTACAGGGCCACAAGTTGGACTCCATTATCTTGATGTGCCCCTTCCAACTCAGCTTGTTCTGTGATTCCATGAAACATTTGAAAGGGTGGGGTGGTTGGGAAGTAGATTGGTTGTGAATAAAACACTGACAAAGAAATTAAGCAGCTTGTATGCAGTAATAGAATCATATGTAGTTTAATCCACTCTTGCCATTGCTTAAACAAAATGGGAGATTCCAGCCTGCTCATAGCAACAAAATTTTTCTGGTCCTACATTATGTCACTCTGTAACTCTCTACAATCTCAGGTGTAAACACCTGTAATGACTATTTCATAATCTGCCTATATGGAACAAACAGCCAGAGTGAAAACTCAATAGATATTTTGGAGGAGTTCTTCTCATCAGAGCACACAGAGGATCAATCAATGTAAACATAAGTTTCCTAAAACCAAAAAAGTATTTCACCACACTTCACAGCAACTACTGAAATGTTTTACAGAAGAGCTGAATTTGAGGGCTCTTGCTACCTGATTACTCCTGCTCTGTGAGCATAAGAACACAGACCCAGACGCTCTGTTACTGCCACTGATATTTCCTGAACCTTCCTCAGTCCCACCCTAGAATCTCTTGCCCATTACTACTGGCCACTACAGGTGGGAAGTGAAATATGAAGAGATAGGAAACTGGAAATCTGGATAGTAGAAGATTTTCTAGTCTTCAGACAGCGAGTGAGCAGTGTCTCCAGGATTAATTTGATATGAAGTATATTGACTGAAGAACAAAATTACGGAGAAATTAAAAGTAAAGAGTTCAACTTGTAGTGTGGTTAGGGTTTAATTGCATTTTCATCTTTCTAATTTTACTTTAGCAGGAAAGCTGTAGTAATTGAAGGACAGTCAGCCTTGGGGCTCTTTCATTTATGCTCCTTCTTAATAGTTTGTGCAGGTTAATGAGGTGTGCCTCTCCTAACCTCGATTGTAAAGGCATTAGGGAACTAACTTGCCAGATACACACCTAGAACTCCTTAGCAGAATCTAGGGATGTTTTAGGAACACCCTAATAATTTATTTTTGCCTGCCTAAAAAACCCTGATCAACAGGGTTTTTCAATATTAAAATGTGTCTTGTTAAGATAAGTTTTCTTATGTGCCCATGAACACACAATTCCAAAGAAGATTTTAAATTCTGAAGGACTCTTCAGCTTCAACTGGATAGAGCAGTTTTGTTTGTTACCTGCCCTATCTAGCTTTCAGGTCCTGCTCCAGAGAAAGTTGCCTTTTAGTTTGTTGAAGTACTTAATGAATGTAAAAGACTTTTTGACCCTAGGGAAAGAAAACAACTTGCAAAATTCAGTGTATTTTATGTTGCACTGCATTAAAGAAGGGTGTATGAATAAACATGCTGTGCACTAGCTCTGTAGTGATCCTGTTACAGATGACTGTGGCCTTCTTCCTGCCCAGCTCTGCTGTTTCAGGTTGCAGAGAAAATCAGCACATTTTGAATGTCTAGCCAATCTGTCACTTCATCTTTGGTTTCTGCACATGAAAGAGAACAAAAACTGACATATATTTGCAAAGACACTCTTTACCCTGAAGTGCACGTTTGCTCATTGGCTTTATCTGAGCCGCTGGAAAACTCTGCATGTTGGAGAAGGCATTCCTCTCACTTCACTGAACTGCAGCCACAAAACAGGAAAAGCCTCAAAGCAGAGAAGGAAAGGCATCTGCCAATGCAATTGCAATCAGCCTTCCTCTGGTGCCCTGAGGAAACAAAAACACGGTGTCTGTCTAAAGCAGCACAGAGGCTGCTGTTTCTTTCAGAATTTGTATTCAGTGCTAGCAGCACCTAAGCAAGCTATAGTGAGGAGTGAGAATTAATTCTGCAGACTTCAAGAAGGAGCATTTGCATAGTGCACAATGATGAAAGTGGGATCAAGCAGCTAGAATTTCAGCCGGAGATCTGCAAGTCATCTGTAGTGGTGGACTTAACAAGACAGAACAACCTCTCAAACGTTAGTGTCCATGTAAACCAGTAAAAACATGCATGCAACAATCCTGCCAGAGAAGAATTCACTTGTTCCTGCACAGACAGACTACAGGAAATGAGGGGCTTCCTAGTCTATCTTTCTGTGATTAACAGCCTTGCTATTTGCCACCATGTAGGGACATTTTTACTATGTGAAGACATTTAAGAACATTCTTATTTATTTGAATTATTCTTATTTGAATGGTTAAAACCATTCACATTATTATTAATTCTCTTGTCTGTAGTGACTGATATGTAAAGTCATGTCTATTGATTCTCTTTCTTGTTCTTGTAATTTTGAGGGAAGTGGCCTCACTTCTTTTTTTTTTTTTTTTTTTTCCCTTTTGTTTTTGAGAGTCTAGAATTGAAGGGTTTTAGAAATAGGCTTCTCCTCTTCCTATCTGTTCTCTTCAGAAAGCTTCCCTAAACCCTGGAACATGTTTCTGATATTTTCTTTTGTTTCTTGAGTTCCCAGCCTTCCAAAAAGTTGCATATTTTAATGAATTATACATTTTATTTTATGCAGTCTTAGCAGCTACTACTTCAAACATTTGTTATTTACCCATGCATTTGTTTCATATGCCTCCTCAGTGTGGCCAATTGTAATAAGCCTGCATGGAAACAAAGCATTCAGTTTTCCCCACTTACCTAGCACTATCAGTGTTTCTTCTACTGTACTAATATTTTCTGGGATCATGGTGACTTGAATACTGATCTCCTACTTTGTCCAAAACTGTCCATTACTCTCCTGAGTTTCCTTATCTGCAGCAATACTGCTGCCATTCTTTGTTCATGCTGTGAGCATAAACTGTCATTAACTGTAAGCTGTTAATGCATTTGCTTTACTTTTTCAAGCACAAGCCCTCTCTTCATCTTGTGGCATTTGTCACAAGAAGCACAATTTACTAGGCTGATTTCTGCCTTCAGCTTTTCTTTCCTGTTACCTTAGGATCTTGCAATTTCTTATCTGAGCTGTGCCTGTTACCTCCCTAAAATGACCAGAATGACTCACCAGCTTTAATAATTTGCATATTCATGCATGTTTTCAACTTCTTTTTATATTCTTTCATACACATCATTATACACCTTTGTAAAGCACGCAGTACTTTGTGCAGTTCAATAATACAAACTCATAAAGGCATATTTTATCAGAATTAATGGAAAACTAATGGAAAAAACAGGTACTTCCAAAACAACTCTTATCAAAATTATTTTCAGACAGCCCAATAATTCTTTTTTTCAAGAAAACATGCTCAAATATTTTTCAGTTAGTCTCTGTGGGTTTGCGGTTTTAGGTGCAATGGTGATTGTGCCTACTCTCCTCTTTTGTGCAGAAACTTTTTTTCATCAGTGATCACCAGAGAGCTGAATTTAAAAACATCCACCTCATTCATAGCCTATGTCGTATCAATGTGCTTGCATTGCATCGCCTGAACCTTTATACAACAGCCCACTCATCTGTCCCGTGCACGAGGCTCTTTCTATCGAGTTTCAAGTCCCATGGCTCCCGCACTGCTATCTACCGGGGAAAAAATAAAAAGAACAAAAAAAGAAAAGAAAAAAAGAGCATTGTACTATAAATCTTCCTGCTTTGAATATGAGTTCAACCAGAGGAAGCCAAAATTCTTAATTCTACTTTTGATGTTCATAATTGCATCTTGCAAGATGGGAATTTTCATGGGAATGAATGTGATTATATTTCCTGTGCTAGCCAGTAACAGATCTTGATGAGAATCTCTTTCAGCCCAACATCTGAAGCCTTGCTAATTTCTCACTTTGCAATAGAATATGAGAGTCATCACCTGTCCTCAGCTTGCTCTCAATTCTCTTGCTCTCAGTTCCAGTTCAGTAAAAGAATTTTTGTGACTTGGTGAAGAGCCCACATTTTGAATTTTGCCAGCTGTGATGGTTTATTGTAACAACAGTTTTGCTGTGCAAAGTAGTTACTTTTCTTGAAAATGCATTTTCCCAACATTCTGCCAAAATTCACAACAAAGCCATAATTCCATAGCTTTAACAATGAAGCTTATTTTCTTCCATGTAATAGAGCAATAAGACTATTATAGAGTACTGTGTTATCAAAAAAACCCATCCAAACCAACCAACCAACCAACCAAGGAGATCAATCACTACTTCACTTGACTATCATAACCTCTGGCATTAATTTCTGTAAATGAAAAGAACTTGGAAAAATTCATTGATGGCTGTCTCCATCACAACAGTGGCACTGTTAGCCTCACAGATTTGTTCCCCTTTTAGTTAGTAGCAAACCAGTTCAGTCAGCAAATAAGATGAGCTGTCTCAGAGAGAACCTTCCTCCTTCATACAGTTGTTCTATTCGCAATATCAACTCAGTTTAGACTTACCCTCAAAATAGCTGTACCTTTTTGCTTGTGCTCAGAATTGTAGACCAAAAATGCATACTTGACTACAATTATTTCATATGTAAGTATCATTTTGAGGTTAACTCCTGGTCCACAAGAAGTGGCCAAGGTCTGAGTGACTTAGGCAGAGCCAAAGTTCCACATGCAGGTATGCTGCAACAGATTTGGTTTTTTTCTGAAACCCCCTCATCTGAGGCTTTGCATGGGCAATGTTTGACATTAGGGAGATTTTAACTGGTCTAAAAATACTGGTGCATCTTGTATTATGTTCTTGAAGCTTGGGTTTGCCATAAAAAGTATGGAAATTAATGATGCTTGAAGTACAACATTTGGTAAAAGTTTATGAACACAAGGTTGCATGGACAATTGTATCAAATCTAGATGAACTCTCCTTGGGTGAACATTGAAAAAAAATGTTTAGGTTTGTTTCAGAAATTTCTAACCTCATTTTCTTAACACTAAAATAGAAAAGCCTCACAAATGTACGAAAAGACAGACTCTTATCAATATATAAACACTGCACCTTCATTAGTTTTCCTTTGCAAAGGTAATGAAGCAGAAAACACCAGCAGTTTGTAATTTACAGCCCTAAGAAGATCAGTAAATAAAAGCAACCGACTGGTCCAATATTCCTGACTCCTTCCATTTAAAGTCTCTTCTGGAGGACTTAACAGACAACATATATCAGTTTTAGAAAAGAGGCATCTAAATCAGGAAGAACTCACAGAATCAAGTAGGCTGGTGGAAATCTATCTTTTAACTTGATGGCAGTAATGCCTGCAGAATTTGGAGAGATTTATGCCAGGACTCAAGGAATATAATATTCCTCTTGAATTAACTATTTTTTGCAATCACTGTACTGTGAGTGGTACACAGCTGCCAGGAAAGATTTGTAGCCTGCCTGAAGTACCAATTATCTTCCATTTTCTACAGTAAAAGTGTCTGGAAATCTGAGTGATAGCAGCAAATTTTACACATCACTAATGATGGAATTAAATGTAAGCTCCATCATGTCTAGTAACAATTTTTGTAAATAACATAAAATAAAATACAGAAATTAAATAATTGGAATATGTGCAAGAAAAGTTAATTTTGTATTTTTTTTTTCTTCTAGTGATATTTCCCATCACAACTGACTTATCAACCTTAGATCCTGCTAAAAAAGAGTATTATTAGGAGAGACTAATTTTGTACAAGTAAATGGTAGCCCAAGAAAGGGCAATCTAAAACCAGTCCAACATAGACTAAAAATCTATCTAAACCACTGCTTTAAAGCTAATCAGATCTCATTCTTGGCATGTACCACAGAAAGTCTTTTGGATTTCCTGTGATTAGTCATGTGTTCCAGACACTTGCCAAGTCCCAGCTGATGACTGTGGGACACTCCCATATGATTCTGACTCATTCACTCATTCGCTAATCACAGTACAGAAAAATAATGGTTTCCAAATACAGATATTGGAGTCTTTCCTGACAGGTATCACTCACCAAACTGTTCTAATAATTCTGTCTAAAACACTGATTTTATTGGTAGTTTGGAAATATTTTTTTCCTAACTAAACAAAAGCTACAAGTATTTGAATAAAAAGATAAGAAATAAAATCATATTTTTCCCTTTTGAAGAAAAACTGCTCTATGCCTAAAAAATGAAGGTTGAAAAGTTGAAGCCAAAATGTAGATCAGACTTAAAAATGGCATGGACTTAATCATCACTGAGGCACAGAGAATGAGCTCAGATTACTTAGAGTATTTGAGAAGCTGGGAGCATGTGAGAACTGCCTCTGGGACATACCCAAAAGAGAAATTTATTAAGGTCTTTAAATACGCTCTTGAGAATCAATGGGCCAAGGGGAATGCATCAGAAATGCCCAGAGGTCTCAAGAAGAAATTTTCAAGGGCTAACACATAAACACACAGTCACAGAGGGGAAGCTTGTTTTAGAACGTGATCCCACTAGTCAGTTTTGTGTATTTGTCAGCAGTGAGATGGTTCTAGCTTTGCCTATGACCATTGGAATCTTTATGTACACAGGAGAATTTTTTCTTTTTTAAATCTGCAAATGCAGAATCTCTATTGGAGTTTTAGCCTGATTACTGTCATCAAATATCAAAGATGTTCATGTACATGTACTACACAGCTCACTGCACTACATGCCCCCTAGTTTCTAATTTTCAGTATTTCTGTCTTTTGTTGCACATCTTTTGGCTCAGCTTTTTGTAAATTGCTGCAAGTTGTCCCAGCCAGACATGAAGCTGTAGGGAAAGATCTAGGGTGAGAAGAGAGTAGAACCACAGCTGTGATGTCTTGTTCACAGGCAACAGCCCTCTGCGCACTATTGAGTGCTAACTTACAGTTACACAAATAATATTTTTTTCTCAGTTTCAAATAAAATGCAGTGTTTACAATTACCACACTGCAGCAATACTACTTTTATCTTGATAATTGCCCTGTGCCCTCCTACTAGGCTCAGGCAAGCAGATTCCATTTTTCAGCAGTCAGAGGAATCCTCTGCTCAAAGGAAAAACCTTGGAAGGGGCAGAGGTTTGTGGTCGGAATCACATGAGGATTGTGATCTCACTTGCATCTCACTTCTGTGTCACTTGTGATGTCCTTGGAGGTTACTGGGACACAGAAGAATGTTGAGCAGCTTGGAAGGAGAACTTGGTATCTGAATATTCCGAGGAGAGGAAAATGCCTTTCTCTGGACTATGTTACTGGAAGTAGTTTCATAAGCCAGCTTGACAAAAGAAACAAAGATCTGAAAATCCACACACGAGATCAGTGGTCCAATTACTGTAAGATGAAGTGAAAATGATAGAAAAGCCTACTCCTGATGTTTACTGGATACCCTGTCCAGCTGGCATAAACTGAATATTAAAGGGAGACTGCTTGGGCAGCAGCTTTTCCTTCAAACACTGATGATGATGGAATGGAATTAATAACCTTTTGAAAAGGAAATTATTTGAAGAGCCAGGGCTTAACTTGATAAGACCTAGCCTCAGTTTCAGCTGAACCTAGCTTAAAGAAAAGAGGATATAAATGCCTCAGAAAATAGGTTAAATGTGTTCTCAATCCTGATGGCATTATTTACAGGCTGAAAGTGACATAACCAAATGATAAGTTAGTAAAATACCTTTCTCAGCTTCTCAGTGGGTGGCTGTACATCTTGGGCTCAGTTTAAAGGACAGCACGGAGCCAGCACCCACACTAGGTAACAGTTAACAGTTTCTTAAGTAGCTCTTCTATTGTAGCTGTTACCTGATTCAGCCTTTCCAAATGAAAAAAAAATAAAAGAAAACAAAAAGGAAAACACCTCTTCAGGAAGGTGTTGCAAAAGTTTTATTTGTTGTGACAACCTGACACTATTGAGACTGTGGGGAGTGAAAATGTGGTATAAAGTGTGTGCTTTAAGCAGTAAGGGAGGAAAACTCTGTAGCTGACAACATCAAACATTTAACAGAAAAATAATGAAGAATTAAATTGGATGGAACACACAGTTCCATCCAGGGAAAAAGGTCAGCAGAAGCACTCACAAAAATCAGCATCAGGAGGTGACTGAGTGTGTTCAGCAGGGGACAGTATTTTCCACTCTGATAATAATACGATCAAGCTCTTTGTGCTGACATCGGTAGAAGAAGAAAGATTAGATCTTTCTCTCCCCTGAATGTTGTGAAGTCACTCATGGCAGAGTTGATTCTCTAGCAACGATAGCCACACTGAGCTAATGTGACTTACAGGCAGCAAAGAACTCTGAACAGAGACTGTTCACGCACTGCACACCTGGAGACTGCGGTGAGATCTCACCCATTCACCTTCAGCATCTCAGCATCTCACAGGTACAGGCCACAGCCAGTCTGGGGAGACCAAGAAACATCACAAAGGGGCAAGCAACACCTCTCTTTCTTATGTGATGACCCTGAATGTGCCAGCTCAGGTGTTAGACCTTCTGGTTTTACATGTCTCAAGGCAGAACGTCACAGTCCAGCTTCAGCCCTTCCTTCCTCTGTGTCTGGGGTGAATGGGCTTGGAGCTTGAGAAGAAACTGAGACACAGCTAGACTGGGCAATACTGGGTGAAGCCAGAAATGTCCTGGACAAGGCTTCACACAAATGACACGAGACCAATATAATTCATAGTACAGTAGCTCTGGTACCTATCAAAGTGGATTGTACTTGATATCACACACTTCTCCAATTATTACACTGTATTGCTGGTTTCCACTCATTGCTTCTGAAGTGGCAGAAAATTTCTTAGAATACCAAATATGTAACCAACAGTATTGCATATGTAGATCTTATCAGGATATAGTGGTTTGAGTTATTTTGAATTAAAGAAACTACTTCAAGCCCCCTGCCTGTTGCATAGACAGTCTGTGACCTATTCTCTTGCCAAGATGTTCTATTGTTGTTCTTAACCCAAGTCTGCCTTTTGAAAGGATTTTATTCACCTTGAGCCTGAGTTATTGGTGTAAAACTCATGTTGCTACAATTACATAACTGTTACCAGAAATGCAGCAAATATATGAGTTTTATGGCACAGTACTGAGCCCACAAGTACACACAGCTCTGGCGACAAGTCAAGCCAGGGATACAGACAAGCTTTCAAACAAGAGAGGAATCACAGGAAAAGATAATAAAGAAGTTGCAGTAGCTTACAAAACACTTAGGGAGAAGACAGGGAAGTGAGAAAACAGATCCTGTGTAGTCCACAAGGTTCTGCATGGCTTTTACTCATTCTTCCCTTTGTTACCTTGTATTAACCTCAACACCTTCTAAAGACTTTAAGTCAGAAGATGATGTCACAATTTCTGTGGAACAAGGCAGGTTGGAGGCAGTTCTACACTGTAAAGCAGGGGTAATGTAATGACAAGTCTCCTAAGAACTAGGACTTTCTCAGTCCTGTATGTCCCGATCCGACCCAGGGGGGTGCAGATGACGGGGTTGATTTTTGGGTGCAAAATAACCAGAAAGGCACAGAGGATTTACGGCAACAAATCAGATACAGTTTCATTGAAAATCACAGCAGAATGGTGTTGGTGAAAAGGGGGAACCGGAGAGAAGAGGAAAAGGCAAGGAAAGAAAGGGAGGAAAGGGAAGGGATATGGGTCATAGCTACCAAAACCGTGGTCTTGATCCTCGCGGTCCAGCTGTTGGGAGTTCAGCAGGGTACCAGGTCTTGGGGAGATCTCGGAGGGACAGTGGTTCTGGGTCCCTAATTATACTGTTGTTCGTTGGGGGAAGGGAATCGATTTCACAACCGAAATCACGAAAAGGGAAGAACACAGAACTCAGGGTACAGATACACGGAGTCCAGATAAACTCAGAGTCCAGATGGCTAACAGAAACCATTGTACCATTGTTTTTGTGCTTCAGTACCCGCGCTTTGGTTCTGGGCAATTTTCCCCCCTCCCAACAGCACAGCTCTCCCTCCCCACCACCGAGCGGGGGTGGGGGGGCAAGTTTTGGTAATTCAGTCCCAGTCTTTAGAAGAAGGTACATGGGGGTCTGGTGATACAGGGTCTTCTTGTCTTGATCCGTCGATGAAGAAGCCCGCATCTCCGTTTATTTGTCACGATGGTTGAAGGCAGGCCAGGGGGGGTCTCCTTGTTGGAAAGAGGCCATATGCACAGTCCAAAGCCAGCCAGGCCGAGAGGCGGGGAGTCCAGATCCATTGTTTGGAATCAGGGGGCAGAATGCCCCATGAAGTCGACAGGTAGCTACCTAGGTAGCTACGAGGCACGCAACTTCCCCACCCTGCACTGGCTCAGCAGGTTTTTCGGTGGTCTTTTTGGCAATCGTGAGGCAGAAAATGCAGGATTTCGGACAGACTCCCACACTGTAATAATACTCAAAGTGCATCCACGCACATTTAATTCAATCCTCATTCCACAATTTCACTTTTGTTTCCGTTGTCATATTAGCTAAAGTAATCTAGAGATGCAGGTTACCTAAAATACCATTTCTGGTACAAAAATCTAAAAATAATTTTCTGCCTTGAGAAGCACTTCCTCATCTCATACTGCATTTGTACATAAAGATACAGGATGCCCCTGAACAGAAAAAAAATTGATTACATGAGTTGGTTCCATGCTTTAGAGCACTGGTGTTGTTCCAAATTTCTTTGCAAGACAATGGCCCAGGGATTTATGGATCAGCTCTGTGATGATCTAGTATACGTGCCATGTCATTGTTTCACATCTTTAGCAACACTGGGATCAGAAGGGTCTTTTTCAAGGAACTAGTTGAGTTTTAATTCTCTTCAACTCTAAATGGCACTCAGACAATGTAAGAACTCCACAGCCTGTTCCTATATGGAGGAATTAAACGATTGAATGAGCTTATAGTGCAAAACAACTAAATTATGTCAAAAGGCTGGGCTCTCTGAAGAAAGTCAGTGAAATAAAAGTCCTAATTCCCTCCTATTTGTTCTGTTCTTAGGGAAAGAGAACAAAATATATCATATAATGTCTCTAACTAACCAATATGGAATGAATTTGAAATTGAGTCTTTCCAAGCAAGAAGGAAATTATCATATATTAAAAACAAGGGAAGAAAGTTGAAATTATTTCAAATGCCTTTTATTGGAACATTTTACCATCAGTTTTTAAGGATTTTCCTACTGGAATGGGAGGGGGCTATTCAATCAAACTGCAGGAAAGCATCCATGTGAAGTATTGAGGGTGTAATTGTTTAAGATCTGATTTGTTGGGGAAGCAGAATTTCATTCAGTGGTCAGAACACGTTAATTTGGATACCTGAGGTAGTGAACTACTGTGGGTTTTTTTAGATTATAATAATCCATGAACACAGTCTGACAAGGAAGTGTTAGCTTTGTTCCCACCCTTGTTATCCAGAAAACATAACCTGGGGACAGTCTTTTACTTATCCTGATAGTAGTAATGAACAAGTCTCAGTTTGTTTCAACTCCACACTTTGAAAAATAGAACATGCATACCCAGACTACATGGAGGAAAACACAGATCATGTAATCTCCTATGTAATCTAGATCTCCTCTTCAATATTTTCTAGGTTCTGCATGTTAATTTCATAGCTATCAACTTTAAATGAAATTAATTATTTTCCCACCTACAGAAAAGGCTGCCAGACTCACCAAAGACAGAGTTTTAACAAGATCACAAATAGTTCATGACCAGCTGCAGATAAACAACTGTTTTCCTGCCATCCTTTTTTCTCATAGATGTAATGTGTTGCTTTCAAGTCACTCTTATCTGCTTATTGACCAAGATCCTATTAATTCAAATTATAAGCCTTCAGAGAGAGCCACATATCACAGCACCACTTCCAGTTTGATTTTCATCTATATTCTTACCAAAGTTTTGGTGAAGACTTAACCACTGAGAAAAAAACAAAACAAAACAAACTAACAAACAATTGCAAACCAAACCAAAACCAAACCCCAAACAAAAAACCCAAACCAACCCAAATTTGCCTATGGGAAAGAAGTATAGCAATAACACTTGAATAATAGCACGCTAGAGTTTCTTCTTTGCTTCTGTTTCGCTTTAAAGCAGGCTTCTATCAGCTCCATATTTGTATATTTCTTTAGATCTGGTCTTGTTTTTTCTATTTTCTTGACAAAGGGGAAAAGAGGAGAAAAGGTGGAAGTAGCACTATTTCTGAAATGCCACTTTCCCTTTTCTGAAGAAAGCACATCTTCCAACTGTTACTTTTGGCAGAGAGATCAAGTGCATGATTTTGCTCTTCACGGTTATCTTTCTTTTATGAAAAGCTAATTGATTGATTATGCTCTTTTCTTTTTCAAACAGAGATTCAATAACTGTGAAGGTAAAAAATTTATTTTTTTATAAGATAATTCCTCTTTTCTGCCCTCTGCCCTGTCTGAACTCATGTGCAGATAATAATCAAATCTTGGTTTACACAGTATCTGAAATAGATCATCATTGTATGAAGATTTGAAAACTAAATCAAATCTGCATCAAAATGAGGTTGTAGCAGTGCATAGAAAATTTTATCTCAAGTGGATTATCACTTTCCCTTCTCCAAGTTAATTTATGGCCGCACATTAAATGCTACAATGCATACCAGCTTTTTGGTATGGATTTTAAAAACCAAGTGAACTCCTTAATTTTTGGTTGTCAGTATGGACAAACGAGATCTGCTCCAGGACTCACAGTGCACAGAGTGAGTCTGGGCATTTATGACCTTGGGTGGTTGAAGGCACCTTTCAGCCTTGTGTCTGACTCTAATTAAAGACTTCAGATCAAGCGGAATGCTAGAACCTTTGCAATTTCCCCTGGAAAACTACTGGAAAGGAGCCAAAAATTCAGCTTTCCAAACAGAGCAGAGAATTCCCACTATTGATGTCAAACTCAGCCAACACAAAATTCCAATTTTCAAATATTTCAATTATTTTCTGCTGGTTTTGGTACAAAACTAGGTCAAGAGACTTCAACAGGCTGCACAAAGGTAAATTACTCTCATTTTTGCAGAACTGTGTGATTTCATTCTAATGTTTAACTGTGAAAGTTCATTTTATTTCTAATGTCTTAAGTTTCTCACTACAGTATTCAGGATGAAAATGAGATGGCCTTTTGGACCATTAGCAGTGCTATATTATCCCCTTCCCCTCTTCCCTTCTCCCTGGCCACTGTTGCTTTACCCCTTTAGTTTTCTTCCCTGGAGCAATTTCCTGTCTGGGTTTCAAACACAATATTTTTTCCCATTCATCTCTTCAACAATTAGCCATTAAATGTTCAAGTCAAAATTTTAATTAGCATTACTTCCAAAAGAGACAAATAGAGAACCACTGCATTCATATTTTAGGACTGTTTCACACTGGAAGCTTACTGCAGAAACCACAATAATGTCAAAAGCTGCTGTCAGTTCTGTTCAGGAAAGCTATCTGTCGAACTAGATGAACTAAAACCTACTTAAACGTGGGGAGGAGGGGAGAGCAGAAACAAAACCTTTGCTACAGCAAGATTCAGACTTCTATCAGGGCACCTGACGCAGCTGTTTCAGACTTTACTAAGCATCTTTGAGGTGAACAGAACCACTGATACTGCTGAAGTGTTCTGTCCTTTCATTTTAATATTTCTTAATTTTTTACCCCCCCTGACGTTCTTATATTTATACTAATTCTGAAAGAATCACCAATACCATCATCTGGAGCTCTCTAATCACCTTTGAAAATACAAAATTAAATAATAAAAAAATCCTTCCCACTTTGTTATTATGCCAAGCCTGCTCTGCAGCTCACTTAATCTCTCTCCTTCTCTAATGCCTTCCCACCTATGTATTTATGAACAGTAAATGATTCTCCCTACAGTGTCTCCCTACAGGCAGGCTGTGCCAGCCAAGCTCTTTCAGGATCTAAGCCATGCAGCAGGGGTAGCCTGAAGCAGAGCAGTGCCTTCACCTGGCTCAGCTCACCCATACTTGCTTAGTCCTGCATATTTGCATTAGCACAGCAGTGCTCCTGTGCTAATTAGTGCTGCCACTCAGCACAGCTAAGTTGGCTGCAAGAAGATGCTGACACCATTCTATTGCTTTTAAATTTAGAACTATAGCACAGCTACTCAGCTCTCTGTGCAGTGCTGCACAGAGCACACATCCTCCTCCCATCCCCCTGTACAGCATGGTCACCTCCTGACCATACCACAATTCCTTCCTCACACTTCTTCCAGTTTGGAGCACCTCTTTTCAACATGGGGGACCGTGGCTGTACTCTAGTGAGCAGAGGCTTACAAAGTGGTATTAGTTCTTTCCTACCTCTGCTGGAAATACCCAACATAGGAAAAATAAGGTCTCCTCCTTCTCAGTTGCCTAGTAGCCATCTTTCAGTAAACTGAGCAATATTCCTCAAACCTGAGGCTGTCAAAATGGAAGAAAGCAGAGAAAAAAGTCACCCATTGTTATCTCTTTCCTTCCCTTCTCAATACTTAAAGAAGCTGTCTCCTTTCTATTGGTCACTAGACCACTATGTCTAGCGCAGCCTTGAGGAGGAGCCACTGGGGATAAAAGAAGAAAAGGCCAGTGAGATTAAAAAAGGCAGTATAGCCATGGACATGGTAGCAGCAATCCTGTGACAGGATAGGTGTGGGGTTTTTTCCCATTCCTGTTTCTGCTCATTTTCAGGGATGACAAGACAAGGGGTAAACGCATAATATGGCTGCATCACCACCACCATAGCAAGACTAGCCTCATCTTCTTAGGAGAGAAGGAACACTTGCTGGTGATGGGGAAGCTGCAGGCAAAGGGACAGTTCCGCTGAAGTTATGCTGTCAAGACACTCAGGTTCAGAATTTGCCAACAGTGAGAGAAGAGCCACATGAGTGCAAGGAATGCCATGGTGTAGAGATGGCACAAATCAGATTCACAGGAAGTCCTCAAATGGGAGCAAGGATGGAGGATTTGAGGATAGGTTTCAGCCTGGTGAGACCATTGCTGTGTTTACTGCAGCTTAGGGCACAGGGAGTTTAGGATATGGAGACCCAGGCTACACAAATTGTCACAGAGCATGTAGAAAGTATGAAAGATCAGCGTCTTCTCCTTGGTCATTTAACATGCTGTAGTTAACAGCAGTAAATTCTGTCCTAAAACTCATACCATTGTACTTCATTTAAGCAGAGTCATTACGCTTCTGCTATTCCAGTTTCACCCAAATACCTCAGATGGAATGCCTTCCCCATTCTGTTTCACTGGGCACACAATACCTATTTATTCCAATCCAAGGTCAGGAACTGGCACTGCAAAACTAGAGGGTTCAGAAAGTTCAGAAGAACTTCCTCTTGATGGGAGGAATCACCACCAACAGAATGAGTTCATAAAAACCTTTTACTGAAAGCTGCCAGAAGAATAAAGATTTCAGAAAATGTGGTGGGTATGACACCTACATGGAACATAAGTCACATCAATTACTACAGAAGATTTGAAGCTGTGGTCTTCATCTTCCATGTAATTAACCTAGCCTCTATATTCTAGTAGCAGGCTATTATATTACCCTGAGTTAGAGAACATTTAATGGTGTATATAAACTGAAAGAGTTCTAAGATAAATACTTGATAAAAGAAAATTGACTTTTTAAACTAACTCCTTTTTCCAGCAGAAAAAAAAAATCGCACATAAAAAACCACCAGCTGATACTCTTTAACTATCATTTGAATTCCAGAATAAGACCGAGCACTTTACAGAGCACAGTTACTCACTGCTGATCTCTTCCAAACTAAATATGATCAGTAACAACAGTTCCATTTAGCATTAACAAGAATTATTATGCATATGTGGCATAAGAATTTCTAGTGTACCATGGCATTTGGCTGAAAGCCTTATAATATTTTTTTTGTATTTATAGAGTGGAATGTGAACATTTTTTTCCTATCTTTCACACTTTAAATAATTTAAGCTTTATTTCTTGGCCCTGGAAAATAGTGCTATCCTGGGCTGTCATCCAAGAAGGGCTTCTTAAAGGACTAACAAGTTTGGATTGACTCTGTAAGAATTGAAGTCACTTGATGTTATTCCAGAAAGAGAAATAAACCAGCATTCATATGTCTTTAATTTCTCAATAAACATTTATGAGGGTGGAAGTGCTTGGTGGTCAGCCCAGGAGAATTGAACTCCCATTATGTACCTGAAGAGATGCATGTCCCTGACTTAGATTAGATTCCTTCAGGAGGAACAGGAAGTGTAAGAGGCACAAAGAACCTTTCCTTAGTATACTGCTCCATTCCTTTTGATCCATTCTGACACTTTGTTATAGGTGCTGCTACCACAAGGTCATGATTTCTGTGCTAAACTCATTCCAGGTACAGGAATAGAAAGGTAAATAAAAAAAGCCACAGTAAGAAGAATGGACAAGAGCGTTACTATGGGTAAAAATTGTTTGTTAGCATTGGAGTCTATAACACTTTTTAGAAACTTTAATGAGATAAATTACAAAAATCATAAAACCACACTATTTTATTTCAGATGTTAACTGGTTTAGAGTCATAAACCCAGAACATTTGGGTTTGAAGGGGCCTGAAAGGTGATCCAGTTCTAACCCCCTGCTACAGGCAGGGTCACCTTCCACTAGACGAGCTTGCTCAGAGCTTCATCCAGCCTGACCTTGAACAATACCAGGAATGCAATATCCACAACTTCTCTGGGCAACCTGTTCCAGTGCCTCACCACCCCCACTGTAAAGAATTTCCTCCTTATGTCTAGTCTAAATCTGCCCTCTTTTTTCTTTAAAAACCAATGTCTTGTCCTATTAAAACAGGCCCTGCTAAAAAGTATATCTTAAAATCCCTCTTTAAGTCCTGGAGGGATGCAATAAAGGTCTGTCCAGAGCCTTCTCTTTTTTGGACTGAACAATCCCAACTCTCTCAGCCTGACTTTAAAGGAGAGATGTTCCACCTCTCTGATCATCTTTGTGGTCCTCTTCTGCATCGGCTCCTAGGTGTCCATGTCTCTCTTATGTTGGGGGCTGCAGGGCAGGACACAGAACTGCAGGTGGGGTCTCATAAGAGCAGAGTGTAGGGGGGCAGAACCATCTCCCTCAACCAGGCTGCATGAAAAGCCATGCTGCTTTTGATGCAGCCCAGGATATGGCTGGCTTTCTGGGGTGTAGGTGCACATTTGAGTGCACTTAGGAAAGAATCCCTATCTAATTTCTAGGTAAATGTCACCATAAACACTACTTTGTCTTTGGCATCTTCTTCATCTGCTTGTGCTAGAGCAGCTCATTTCAACAGTAAGCAAAATTATTTCTGCCTGCAGGCAGTGGGATCATGTGCTGTGGTGCTGTGCGTATAGCTGATCTCTCCTGATGTGTACCAGCTGGGCTTCTAGGGACAGCTCCAGCTAAGGACTTTGCTGCCTGGGGCAAGACTTGACACAGAATCGAGGCTCTAAATCTAAAGCCACAATCCAGAATACACACAGATAGCTGCATTTCAAGCTTAGAGGCATTAAACCAACCAGCTATCTCCTTGTTTAACCTTAAAGTTTCCCAAGTACTTAAAAACCTGTGTGTCTGCATGTGCCCTGGAGTGCCCCAGCAAGAGCAGGTGGTCGAACATTTTTTATTCCTCCATCCTTTAGTATCTTACTGTGGCAGCAGATCCAGAGCACATCAACATGTGGGAACTCTTCCTTTCACAAAACACAGCAGTAATTTCTTTTTTAAAATACAAGCAAAAGAGGTCATGCCTGCCTTCTATATAGCATCAATGTAGTTAAAGTACTTGTGCAGGTATTGGGAGATTTTGATTGACTTCCCAATGCAGGAGAGGGCTTGCCAGTTACCTTGCTGGGCAAGAGACCTCTCTGCTATTCCTCTCAGAGCTGTGATAGTACAAATGGTAACTCAGGGTTCATGCAGTCAAAAGAGAAAACAAGAAGGTTAAGCGTTATGATTTGTCTTTATGATCTGGGTTTCTTTGGGTTTTTTTTGCAAGCAACATATCTTTGATTATGTGTTTCCTTGAGTCAAGTCACTGTCCCACCTCTACTATCACGACAAAGGCTCCTCTAGGATGATAAGTACTGTGCAAGTGTAAATATCCTAAAAACTAAATTATTCTAAAACTAAAGAACCAATTAAGTCCCAGATTGGCAACCATTAGAAATCTCTCTCTGAACCCTGGTAAGAGAATTATTCAGAAAGGCAATGTAACTGCTGAACAGGAGCAAGATCTTTGAATTGAATTATTGAAGAACACAGAGAAAACATGGTGCTCCCTTGCTGAGAAAAGCAGATATGGAAGAAAAAGCTCCATGCAAAATAAACCAAACCCAAGTAAAAGAGCAACAGACTCAGTTTTGCAGACTAGACACAACCAAATACAGTCAGCAACAGCAAGTAATACTTTGTCTCTCCCAGTGATGTGCTCAATTACTGAGACGAGGTTCATGCAAAATGAACAGCACAGTAAGTAATTAATTGTAGCGCAGATACTTTGAACTCCAAGAGATGTGTTATGTTCTGGCTGTCACCACTCGTTCTGCAAAAATCAGAACATTTCACATGTCAACTTTTGTTGAAGACAGTTTCTTTCTGCTTTCCAAATGAAACTCAGAAAGAAGCAAGATGTGCTACAAATCTCAGAAGTTATTTACTCAACATTTTATACCAACTTTGTAAGTGCTTTAGACAACTCTGTACAAACATTACATAATTCATCAGCTGAGTTCTGGTGGCAGCTGTACCTAGGCTGTCTGTCAGGGGTAGATGGCATAAAGGCATAGTGGATGGGGAAGGAATCACACATAGGAGGAAGTTTCCCAAGCAAAGTGGAATGGTAGTGCTTGACAAGAACTTACTGGGAATAAAACTGAGGTCAGACATGCCTTTCTGAACCTTTGTTTCAAGGCTGTGAACTTCACCTCCTGATCAGTGCCTCCCTGAGAGAGCCCTTTGCTGAACAAATCATCATTAATTGGCCCTTATCACTGCCTCTTTTCCCAAATCATCATCTCAGCTGACAATTAGCTCAGAGCCGCTGTTTGACTACACATAGTCATAAACATATGAAAGTCCTGTTCAGCTTATGTTCATGTTTGTCTCTGTGTTTTTTTCTTTTTTCGCAAATATTCTTTTCCTCCTTTTCCAGCAGCACCTATATCAAAATTTTGACCACAGCAGTGGAGTTTTAAGCAGGCTTTCACTTGTCTTTATTCAGAGAAAAAGATGCATATATAAAATGAAGTAATAAGATGAATAATCTATAATTATAGGATAATTCAGGTTGAAAGTGAATTCAGGAGGCGAATACTGTTTCACTGAGACATCCTGCAAAGAATATCTCCAAGAAAATGTCAAAAAATTTCATAACCATATTTTGAAGTGGGTTTAATCAGTTTCTCTCAGAAATGGCCCAAACTGTAGCCCAGTACCTATATGACCCAAACATAGATTGTAAATTTCTAATCAGTTCTCATACGAGAAATATCTATCTTTCAACAGAATGAAAAGTTCTATTTTAAACTAATTCAAAACTTCATTTTGACAAAGCTGCAAATACTGAGAAATCTTCTCTTGGTATCCAGAAATAAAAAAAGAAAAGTTCTTAGTGTAATTTGTTGGAAACTAATGGAGCACATGGATGAGTTATTTTTGTTGAATCACTTGAGCACCAGAAAGCAGAATTATTAGCAATCCTTTTATGCATGAAGGAGAAAGTGGGATTGATCAGCCCTGCATTCTTTGCTCTCCATCCCCAATGTTTGTATTGCTCTGTGCAGCATGGAAGACCTGGATCATGTGCTCATAGAAATTGTCCATTTTGAAAACTTTCTATCACATTTCAGCTTCCCCTATTGTTACAAATAACAAGACTGCTGGTAAATAGCCATGGTTATAGATAAGTTCTTTGTGGGGTCTTAACTAAAAATCTTCATTTTTGTTTCTTTATTTGTAGCTTTTGACATTTCAATGCTGTTTTTCTGTAGTTCTACTTTTTACTTTATTTATAATTTCAAAAAGATCTTTGTCCAGATAAATAACTATTTTTCTGTCTTAGTTGTGTAAACTGTTAGGAATGAGCAATCTGCTATGTGGCTCTAAGTTGCTGGCTGGGGTCAACTGATCATAGCAATTCCACATGTTGAATTTTTTATGCCTTACTCAGAGCCCTAGATTCTGAAGGTAAATCAATATTTTAGAATCCAAATTTTGATGTTAAAAGAAGAAACATAAAAGAAAAGATAACCTGCCTGCCCATGATGTTGCAGGGGAAAAAAATCTTGAAAATTTGTTCTGTTCTTAAGAACTAAGGAATGATGGTCTCCTTAAGTTATTTTAATGTTTGGAGCTAGCAGCATTGCCCGCTTCATGTGAACATCTGCGCCCATTTGCAGCCGCCATAACTGAAACACAGCTCTGAAGTCCCACACATGCGTTTATACAGCAATTAAAGGGAGAAGCTGCTCTGCCTGCAATGTATGACTCTACCTTTGGAGATCCCTGGCATCTTTACAAAAGCAGCACTGGAGGTGGCTGGAAGCAGTTTTAATCCTTTTCCTTGTACTGCTGATAAGGGCTTCCGGCTGCTACTCTAAGGAACAGTGCCTCCTTCAGGAGATTCTTCAAGATGGGTGAGGACTCCACTGGAGTTTTGTGGGAGGGTCTAGAAATGGGAAATAGGCCTCTGACCTTTTAATTACAGCACACAGATGTTCCTGAGGTAGCCCATACAGCTACTCTATTGCTTGCCTATCTGTAACATATAGGGAACACAGGTAAGTTGATCTGCTGGAACATGGTTTGGTTTCTGTCAGACAGATGAGAGAACAAAGAAACATTTTAGGGAAGTACACTGCTGTCTGGTCTCTGGCAAATTAGTTCAAATCACACTGTTCCAGACCTATACAGGGAAAAAGCGGAAGATGGGTGCAGATTTGTCTAGTTGCCTTCTGTGCTGGATTTGGTTGGGGTAGAGTTAATTTTCTTCACAGTATCTGATATAGGTCTCTATGTGCTAGAAACATTGCTGACAACACAGGGATGTGTTTTGTTACTGCTGAGGGTTGCTGATACAGAGTAAAGGGCTTTTCTGCTTCTCACCCTGCTCACCAGTGAGCAGGCTGGAGGTGCACAAGGAGTTGGGAGGGGAAACAGCTGGGACTGCTGATCCCAACTGACCAAAGGGATCATGACCACAGACCATGTGGTGACATGCTCAGCACATAAAGCTGGGAGAAGAAGAGGGAAAGGTGAGTTGTTTTCCCCAGTAACCACTGCAGCTGATGGAGCCCTGCTCTCCTGGGCATGGCTGAACACCTCCCTGCTCACACGAAACAGTGAATTAAATCATCAGTTTCCTTTGTTTACATGTGCAGCTCTTGCTTTACCTCTTAAACTGTCTTTAGTTCAACCCACCAGTTTCCTCACTTCTACTTTTCTGGTTCTCTCTCCCACCCCGTTGGAGGGAGTGACTGAGTGGCTGCGTGGGACATAGGGGTTAAACCATGACATAAAAATCCAAATCATGTGGTCCAGACTGGTGAGGTTTGGGATTCCAAAGAACAAAGATTATTCAAGATATTACACTTGTCTTCACAAAGACATTGTCCCACCACGGTCCTCTATTTCTAGCAGAGAAATTCTCCGCTCATAGTGCTGCACATGACACGTAAAAACTGTTTCTGACTACTTATAGAAATTAAAAATCAGGCAAGACATCATGTCAGCCTCAATAGTTTCCTATGCTTTGCAAACCAGAAATACATTTCTGTGATTTCAAGTGTTTACACTACTATCTACACTATTCTTTACTAAGAACAGCAATTTAGGGATACTCTCTTACCACTCTTTCCCAGTTTAGTACAATTGCAGTTCATTTTAATTACAGATACAGAAATATCTGCAATGTCATGCAGTTCCAAAGCTCCTTAGTCCTTTTGGATGAATATTGATGGGTTGCAAGTACTGCTTCTAACAATCTCAAATTACATAGATCCCACAGAAAAGAAAGAGAAATTTTACAGCATTTTGTAAGCTCACACTCTCCCAATTTTTCATCTAATTACCTAATTATTCTCTCATTGATATAAGCTTTTCACAAAGAGTACTGAACGGGGCTACAGAAAGGTGATACCAATTAATTACTAACAGTAATTGTCATTTCATAATCACATTAAGTTTTAATTTGCTGCTGCCAGCTTGTTAAACTGCCAATTACACATTTCCTTCTTTTATGTATTAAGAAAAATAGTAATCATGCACTTACTGCTTTTATAATTCCTAAGTTAATTTTGCAGCAGCTTGAGGTATGTCTTCAGTACTCTGCAGCCATGCTGAGCTCTTTGAAGAGTCCAGTGAATAGGAAATTAACATTCTGAAGCAGCCTCATTTGGTTCATTAGAACCAAATAAAATGCTCATTTGGAACACTTTAATCTCCACCATCGAGAAATATTCACTGAAAGGAGACACTAAATGACACCATAGCTTGAGTGCACACCAGTAATCATCATTATGTGATTTTTTGCTGTGTGTCTTCCCTTTGTGGAAAGGGAGAGGAGACAGACAGCTTTGTATTTGCCCTACTTGGTTGTGACAAGAAGGGGATGACAGTGCCTGCAGAGGGGTGTGCAGACAGTGCATAAGCTTGCAAACTGCAACTTCATCCTGCAAAACTCCAGGTAGAAACACCTGTCCCGAACATTTCATCTGCAATGGACAACACCACAAGCAAGCACTACAGATTGGATGTCAGTCCAATTTCCTGTACCGTAACTCTAGGATTATTCATAGTTTTTTATGGTTGAAGTCCTCAAAAAACAAGACTCATACAATTCCAAGAGAAAGAATTGGAACTTTCTCATATTAACTAGAACAGACTTCTAATAATGAATATCGGGATTCTTTTTATTTCCACTGTTCCTTAATATGATTGCAAAGATTACATACCAACACACACAAACATTTTCAGATTTTGGTTTACTAGCCCCATATCTCTCAGCAGTTTCCAGGTCAGATGGATCTGGCTTTTCTAAATGAAAGGTAAGGTATGAGAAGGGAGGGGAAAAGATAAATATTTCCCTTCAGTCTTTCTAGACCCCAGCAGCCTGGCAAAAACTTGATTTCAATACAATATCGCAGAAAGTAAAAGCCACAGGCAAAACCCTCTTGAAAAGAATATAAGATCAGTTGAGGTTTAGTGAAGGTAGGAGAAAGGCTCAAAGGAAAATTTTGTTATGAAGAAAAATGAGTAAGATTTTATTGCATGAAAAAGACATTGGGGAAAGAAACCCACTAAGATACTTAGCAATTGTGACATAGCTGCAAATCTCTCTGATCTCTTTATTTTACTTCTTTCTTTTTCACAATGCTGTGCAGAAGAAAATGACAACCTGAAGCTTAGCAAATTGCTCCATGTGTCTCACCTTATATTCAATGATTCTTTTATTTTCTCTCATTCTGCTGAGGTTTTGTAAATTC
Organism: Camarhynchus parvulus; assembly: GCF_901933205.1. Classification (NCBI taxonomy): domain Eukaryota; kingdom Metazoa; phylum Chordata; class Aves; order Passeriformes; family Thraupidae; genus Camarhynchus; species Camarhynchus parvulus. The sequence goes on along the minus strand of NC_044575.1, from coordinate 22,014,655 downwards.
TATTATTTTTGTACATAGTCCAAAATAACAAGTTGTATCAAAACTAGCCAAACTATCAAAACTAGGTTTTTTGGGGGGTTTCGGGGTTTTTTTGTTTGTTTTTTTTTTTTGTTTTTTTTTTTTTTTTTTTTTTTTTTTTTTTTTTTTTCATTCTTTCATCTTTTTCAACTATTTGATGCAGGTAAAGCAGCCAAAATAACAGACTATTTAGGTTGAATATCACAAAAGAATTTTGGCAGTGGTATTTACTGACTTGTGAAATATTGCCCCATGAAATTGTCAGAGCCTTCACTTTAAACCATTCTTACAGCACTCTAGGGAACAAGGCAGCCTCCAGAAGGCAAGCTCACAATATACTCAGTCTTTCTTGCTCACAGTCCAGATAAAAACACCATCAGATCTTGCCCTGCTTTAGAATTTTGGTAAATTCAGTTCTTACTCATTTTGGAATTACAGAACTAACCACACAAAAAAACCTTAGCATATTTTTACCATAATTTCTCTGGGTGTGTGCAAATTTCAGGTTCTTATCTCTGGATGGAGTAGAAAGAAATTTTCAGGTCAGTTCTATTTAGTCTAAGAATATTCGCTCATTCTCAATAAAAACTATTTTCCCTACATTTAAAATTACAGAAATTATTATAGAATTACAGTAATTTCCAAAGTATGCTTTATCTCTGTGACTAAAGTTACTGGTGACTACTGACTGATATCACTGTGTCAAAACATTGTGGACCATATATTTTACACAAAGCAATATTTCATTGAAACATACTGAAAAACAAGATGGAACATTTAAGAACTATATCCCAAAGTCTACTTTTTAAAAATAGGTCTATGTTTAAAACAAACAAACAAACCAACCTTTTAAAATTACTGCTTTCTGCACACACTTCAGTTTCAAAAACCTTCAGGATGCATACTCAGTACAGTCCATTCCATTTCATTTGGAAAGTTTAGACATTCATGTTCAAGACTTTTAAACTGTATCATTATTATTGCTATTAGTATCATAACGATAATATTTAGATCACCAAGAAGTTGAACTTTATGAAGACACAGCAATGTACTCACTGGGTGCCACAACATTCTACCTGATTCCTTGGACTCATCATGGAAAATGGTAATAACGGACCCTGCTGCTAATTTCCACCACCAAGAGTTTTCTGCCGCTGTGGCAAAATATATAGCTGATTATTTCTTCAACAATACTTCTCAACAATTTGCCTGGGATTTTCATTAAGAATAATTTTCCAACAGTGAATAATTTTAACAGTGAAGCCTAGAAAGATAAATAAAACAGTAAAATATTAGGGAGTTCTTACCTGCAGTGAATATGCTCTCTCCCTTTGATCTTAAGCAAGTTGTCTGGAGCACTGGTAGCAGTCTAGTTCTGATATTCAACATCTAAGAGGGGACTAGGAAAAAACAAAAAAGATGCTTGGAAATATATTCTAGCATTTAGAACCAATTTGGACCCTGTGTTGACACAAGCACTTTGGCATCAGAGCTGTAGCTACTAAGATTGCACACACATGTCAGTAGGTGCAGCTTTAGGAGAATGCAGATGCAAAATGAAACACTTCCAGTGTAGCTAACAGGGTCACACTTGGTCTGTTCAGGTATTTTTAGATTATGTGGCCCACTAAAATTATTTTTAAAAAAATTTCACCATCACTAAGTGGCAATAAAAATATATTGGATAAAATTGCACCAGGTTTTCAAGCCAGCCATCAATTCAATAAAGGCACCAACATGCATTTTTCTCTGTACAATATGCTTTGTCTAGTGCCAAACTTGAATGAAATAAGCAATGAGGTGTGTTTTATTACTGTTGATATTTGTGTCTTGAGACTCTCTAGTCCAATTTTACAAAACAAAATATTTAGGCTTTAATTTTGCTGTGGCCTCTGTTTGATTAGAATACATTACAGAAGCTCTGTTTCTTCTGAGCATCTAGCATCCAGTGCTTTTGTATTTTTCCTTTAGTGAAAGAACAACTTCTTGGCTTAATCTGTTTGAAGATCTGTTATTATGTTAATCATGAGCATTTTACCCTCTCATGCCAAGCCATGCAGATGTTTGTGTTTTAATACCACTTTTGGTGACATCAATAGGAGTTACAGTTTTGCAATAAAAGTAGATTATACACTATAACATGCGGAAGTAAAATTTAGGCAGCTAATCAGTCTATTTGTAAGCCCATTTAAAATAAGAATAATGGTGGGCAGAGGGATTCTACATTAACTCCTTGTAGATATGATAATAGACCTTCATAGCTCTAGGGGTCAGTTACTAAAGCTCATCAGAGGTACACAGTTAACTACTTTTTGCTAATGATCTCAGCATAGGGATTTAATCCACAGGGTAATGATTGTTCTAACTGATGTTAATTAGGAAAGTTTTGATTTTCAGCAGCAACTTTGTGTTTGTTGATTTCACTCAGAATCAAGAAGTAAAAATTAAACTAACTTTACTAATAAAACTTTCCAGTAGTTTTTAACATATTGTTATTCAGTATTTTCCAGTAGAAAAGCAAGTTTAGCTTTATCACTGGCTGCATTTTTCCATTTCTTTTCAATCTGCATATTCCTTTCTGTGTTCCTTCTTCTACCATCAGGCCTCAGTCCCATTATCTCTCTTTTCCCCTGTATTTTATTTTCCTTTTTTTTTCAATCACTGAAATAATAAAAGGGCTCTGTGGAACAAAAAATCAAAGCCAAAACCCTCATTATATTATCACTAAATTCTATGTTTGCCAGTGTATAGTGCGCCATCTATATTTATAATATATGCACTCATAATAAATCAAGATTTCCTATAAAACTTGGCCTAACAAGCTTCCTAACATTTGAGGACTTACTTTGAAATTGTAGGTTAGTTTAACATTTTTTTTAAAAAAACTTAGTACTGAAAGGTCAGAAAGATAGATGTATATAAAAATAGAGACACAACTAATTCATCAAAATAAAGAATAAGAGTCAAAGTTTTCAATCGCTCTTGAAGCCATAGTCGCAGGCTCAGAAAGAAAAACATGTGCCACTTCACAATAAATTTACACCCAAAATGTTACCCCTTTCAATGACCAGGGCTCAAAATCTCTCATTTAGTGAGCAGACACATACTCAATGCGCCCTGTGAGCTACTTAAACACTCCAAGTACACAATATCCAGACTAAGAACCCAAGAATCTGACACGTTGGATTTGGATCTTAAGTTTCAAGACTGCACACGAGCATCTAAAATGGTGCTGTTCTGCTTTTAACTGAGGTTTCTTTGAGCTATTGATCTCTCAACATTTAGAAACAAAGAGGAGTTTCCTGTCTGTGCAGTTTGCCCTACATCCTTTGGTGTCTATGCTTAGCTCTTTACGAAAATTCTTGTAAGGACTGCTCACCTGCTTCTGAATCTGAAAAACAGCATTTTGGATTCTGTTCCCTGTATATAACTTCTTTCAAAGGCAGAGCTTTTGTCCAGAGAGCTGCTCTGGATGATCCTTTCATTGCTGACACAAAGGCATTTCAGGTTTCTCAGCCAGCACTCTGAATGGTCACTTAGAAAGAGGCCTTTGCTTTGCTACCATCCAAGTCATCCTATGCTCAGATGAAAGGAAGCTCTCAAAAGCCAGCTCCTCTTTATCAGACAATGGCCGAAATAAGGTCAGTGACTTAGAAACACAAGGTGTTTCTTGGTACATCCAAGAACCTGAAGCATGCCTTCCCTGCCAGTCAGTGGCATCATTAAATCTCTTGGCAGTTTTAATAATTAGTCCAACAGTTTCTTACCTCCTCTGCAAGCAAAATGCCAGAGGAGACAGTTTCAGCCATTAGGACAGTTACACTGCATACAGTTTTCCCCAATGATGCAGTCACAGTCCTGAGTCTCCATACATTTTCATTAAAAAAGGTTTCTCATAACCCAGCAATAGTGATGCCATGGTAATCTCTACATGAAGTCTTTTAAGTTCCATTATAATATTTCATTATTATCTCAAACTTTGTGTTAGATCCCCAACTACAGGAATAGATACACCAGCTTACAAAGGCACAGCAAGAGAGAAACTAGATCAAAACATCTTACTAGATAAAATAAACCTTTGAAAGTGTTATATTTCTATGAGTTCTTAGAAGATTTTCTGAATAGTTTCAAATTATGTAGGATGGAAGTGTAATTTCCCTATGGAGAATCACTGAAATAGTGTGATACAACATTCCTTTAGCAATACAGTAATCATAATTCCAAGGACTAAAGTTGTACCAGGTAGTAGAATCTATAAAACCTGGCATCCAATAGATTCTCACGTTTCCTACTCATACAGAATGATTAGCGAGACTGGCAGAACACAAGAGGATGTGACCTCAGTAGTGTAAACAATATCAGTAGAAGACAGAAGTGGATAAATCCTAGCTCTTTCTCGAAAGTCTAGCCAGCAGGGAATGAATAAATTTTAAAAGGAATTCAAATTTTTCTAAACTAATTATTATGCCGCTGCATATCCCATTTAACACTGCTAAAGAACAGCTACCTCAAAGGCAGCTGCTGTTCACACCATGATTCCAAACAACGAGCAAAGACAGGTCAGGCTACAAACTGCAGTTAATTCCACCCTGATTATCAAGGGACACACGGCATGCTTCAAGTGAAGATTTCAAAGACCTGCAACATTTTAGTTAAGAAGAGCCCTTGGTTATTAAAATCTTAACAAGAAAAATCAACACAGAACATTGTAAAATATTCTCATTTCTTTTCCAGCAGTCGATTTTCTTTGAACCACAAATAAGTTAAGACTAAACAGATGAAACAGGTCATAAGTCAGTCTGTTCATTCCACACCAAACCATCAACAAATAGATACTGTACATGCACCGACATGCCTCTTTTTTTTGTGTACACAGATGGCTTTTGAAAAATCCAGAGAATCTGATAAAAAATAGGCAACAAGCAACCCATCTTTTTCTCACATCTCAGAACTAAAGAGCATGCATATGGAGACCAGCTTTTTTCTTTGAGCTATTTCGTTTCTGTTGCAGACTGTCACCCAGACGAGAGATAACTGTATATGTAAAACAGTCACTGGTAGAAAAAAAAAATTCATCAGCTTCCATCCTTCAAGTTTCACATTAATTTCTTAACATCCTCATCCTTGAAGTTTGGCCCAGCAAAAGCATCTAACAGAAAATAAGGATTTTATGGAGATATCTCAAAAACAGTGGTCATGGCTAAGCAGTTGAAAATAATACCTCAGGCTTGTAATTCCTAGATTTTCTGGGTTAGGAATTGTGCTGGAACATGCCACTTTCAGGCCTCCATGACAGGACAGATGCATGGCTCTCCCAGGGCCCTGACTTCACCAAGGGCTATAACAGCCCTGAGCAAGCACACTTCGTGGGCTTGGGAGCTGAGTCTGAGCTCTGGGCTGTGACAGGAAGAAATGTGAGCATTTTCCCCTTTTGGTGCTCAGTCTCTTTGCTGAAAGATGCCTGTTTCATGCTAGTATCTGACTGTAAATGGATGAATTTAATATTGTACAAAGAGTAAAAAATTGACATTTAAGTCTCAGTGATTCTTAAGAGCGGGGAAAGAAGGGAAGCTACAAAAGACAGAACACAATGACACATATAAAAACACTTTCAATCCAACATGAACTGGAGAAAGAAGGTGTCTTACATCTGTGCTTGTGGAAGGTGGGGGTTATTAAGAGTATCTGGGATCAAGGAACATTTAATGGTGTCTGGGAGCCACATATGTTCTGCTTTATCTGTCACTACACAGGAAACAAAATGAATTGCAATAATTTTACAAATATATATCTAACAATGTTAGGTGCAACCTAACACTCTTAGGTTACAAAAAGCATTTTTGTTTAAACTGTCATGAAGCCAGAAAATTGACACAAAAAGATATACCTTACCATTCCCCTGATAAAATCTGGTCTCTAACCTAGAGGTAAAAGCCTCTAATTTTTTTTTTGTTTTCCTTATTCATTCAGTTGTTTTCATTTTATGATGGTTTCTGCTTATGTGAATAACTAAGAAAAAGAATTGCCTTTTCTTAAACCTATTCAGCAGAATCTAACCTTCCAACCTTTGTTTTTGCATTGTATTTCTTATTCTTCCACTGATACTACAAGCACTTTCATTTTTCAAACAATGGTTGGTTAACTCAAAAGTAGAAAGCATCACATATTCATTGAAATATATACACAAAACTGAATTTCAGAAATAGTTTTGTTGTTTTACTAATACATAGCAAGAAAACTGCCATAAGATTTTCAGTCCTGATGATTCATTTGTGAAACACTGAACACAATCCAGCACTCAAACAGACTTGTGTCTGATGCTATTGAATTCCAGTTCAACAACCTTTCTCCATTTACATATTTCCACTGCATGAAGTTAAATAGCAACAGGAAGCAATCCTTCTGCTTGTTTCAATTTTCTTTATCAGAAGCTTACTACTGTTTTTTCCACTTTTGAGAAACAAGTTGTCTCCTATTGGAACAAAAAGTACATGCTCCTTACAAAAGAAAAAATCTGAAATCTCTGCCAAAATGGAATGAATGAAGCTATATTGCAAATTATTTTCCTTAGTAAGTTTTCTCTACTGGTGTAATGTGATAAATATATGTAACATATTTCTGTAAGAAAAAAAAAGTACTCATATTCAGATAACTTTCTCCAGTGCTAAAGTATCCTGTATGTATCTTGCATATACCTCCCCTGAACAATTTGTGTTAGAAGTCAGACTACAATAAAGACACATCTTTTCTTGATTGAAAGTGAAAGCGAGCATTGTGTAAACACAAATTCAATCAGCATATTTGGGGTTGTTTCTGAGACAATTCTGAATAACTTGTCTGTCTTACACACTGCATCACAGCACATAAAATCCATATAACTGTGTCATTCAGAATTCCTCACACAAACATGGATTTACTGTGGCCCTGTAGATAAAATCCCCCAAGAAGTGCTGTAGCTTTTCAGGCCAGAGGACTCTTGCAATAATCTCACCAAACTTTGCCTCTCATAAACCACTGAATTTTATCAACTAAATTCTTTAAAAAAGATGTCCTCCAGCAGAGCTATGTGAAGATCTTGTCTATATTTAAAAGCCTTAGAGAGACGAATCGAGCACATTCATAAAGAAGTTTTTCCAGCAGTTAATGAACTTTTTTAGTAAAAGTTTTCGTCTAATTGCTGTCTGCAGTATAGCTCTCTCTGTTAGATTGCAGAGCTCTCTTATTCTAAGATCATACATATATAAGGCAGCCAAGCCACCCAAAAAGCATTCATTTTCTTTTGTTGCTTTTTGTCATACTAACAACACTCTATGTTGGTTATTCTGCTGTAGATTCGTTACAAATTGGATTTTTGCCTCCTTTGAGTTACACTGCATAGTTCTGAATCATGTTCTTCACTGCTTTCCAAAGCAGAACTTCTCATTCTGTAGTCTGTCCTGCATTTGTGAGTCCACAATTTACTGTCTGCTATTCTGGTGTATTAAATTCTGAGCTCAAGGGGACTCTGTTTATCAGGACATTCAGAAAACTGTAGAACTACCTTGTGTCTATAATTTAGTATGTCACAATATATTTTTTGTCATGGATAACTTTCTGAAGCTTTCCGACTTGTACTTTTATTTTAGGACCATTAGAGCTAAGAATGAATTAGCTAATTAGCAATGAATTTTGCAGTTATCCAGTATTATGTTCTAGAATTTTTGTCTAATATTTCTGTATACTGAGAAGTATTGAAATAGAACTTAGAGCAGAAAAAAATAGGTTTTCTCTTTGGAGAAATGTCTTTTGGTTTTACTTAGCAAAAATGGAATTCAGAAACAGAGAGGAATTTTGAAATAATTCAAAATGTACAATGAAACAAAAAAAATGGAAATTATGACAGTAATAATCCTTCATTAATCAGAGCCATAACTAAGTAATTGGCTTGATCTCACTTTTCCCTAATTTGTTTGATAAAGATTTCACTTTCTATTGAACTTTAGGCTTATCCTGGAGCAGAATATCACAACAAATATCACATCTGAGGAGCCTGCCTAGAGACTGGACTTAGGGACTTTGCATTCTTCATCTTCTGGAGTTTAGAGATTTTGCTTCTTTTCCTCTAGCTGTCCCTGGGATATCTCTCAGTAAGATTTCCAGTGGTAAAGAACAGACTGTTTTACAGTGATTGTCTTTCTCCTTGAACATGGGACAGGGACCATCAAGGTCTTTCCCTAGCTTGTTCTTTGCCTTTCATGGTCTTTTGTCTCCCTCTCCCTTTCTCTCTTATTATCTGTGTTAGCCCATAGAATTAGGAGATCTGAAAAACACTATGAGTGTTTCACTGATATACTCTGGAGTAGTTACTGAGCAAAGAACAACATAGTGGACTCCTGCAGCGGGTCCTCCAACAGCTGTTTCTGCATCCCATTTGTCTGCAGAAACATAACAAACCCCAATAACTAAATGGATAATCATCTTGTGGGGGAAAGGCAAATAAAAAATGTCAGGGAAAAACCTGCATGGGGATTAATTACTTCCAGTCATACAAGTCTCTCATCAAATCAGATTGTCCAACTATGTGCTGGACATTTCTAAATAGTAGAATGTTTGTACAGGTTGCTAAAAAAGGTTTTTCTCCTGACAACCTTGAGTGGGATGGAAATGTGAGGTAGATGTCTGAGCAAATAATTAGCATCCTTATTGCTTCTGTCTTCCTCAAAACCTTAGCATCATTAAAGGGCAATAACGAAGCAGGTAAGTGTTATCCTTTGAAGAGGCTTAAAATACAGGAAGAATAAAACAGAGTGGTGGAGTGACTACTTTAGTTTACTTTGCACAGAAATTTGTTTACACTGAATAATTCACATTTGGTGCAGTCACAACCTTTTCATCTCTCAGAAAGCTTGCACAGCCTGCAAACAAGCCCATTACATTAGAAATTCTTGACGCCTTGAAACTGAGAGGAAATCAATGCACTTGGGCAACTCATTACATTACAAGGTACAAGTCATATATTTTATAAGTTCATTATTGGCACAAGACCCATTAAAACATTTAGTAAACTTATCATGAGTGCAGGATTTACAGCTGACATTATTTCAAGCAACAGGCTATTTTTTATGCAAGGACTAATTTCTCTTGACAAATTTGTCCTATTGCTACCTAGCAGTGAAGGATTTAGGGGAGTAATCTTCATCACAAAGGTCTTTGTGTATAGGAAGTGCCACAGTCAGTTTCTCTTATTCCTTAGGGCTTTTAATGGCTTTCCTGCTGTATCAGAATGCAATTCAGAAATGCTTCCACAGGACAAATTCTTCTAGGGAATCCTTGAGTTTGCTTAATGAACCTCTCAAGAATAACAACTTTCCATCCTATTCCCAAGTTTTTACTATGCCCCCACCCTTATGAATATCAAAAAATGCTCCTCTTTTATTCCTATTCTCTGAAGTTTACTTTAAGCAATCTATTCCATGCCTAACTGAAATTCAGAGGTTTAGAAATAAACTGCTTGTTCATTCTAATTTTGATCTAGGTAGACTTGTTAGACCATGGTCTTGACAAGAATCATTCTCCGCAGTGCAAATCATCACAGCACAGTATCAGCTGTGACAATCCTATGGGGAACGTTGAGCCATGTCCAGTATGAGGACCAGAGCAAAGCTAGGCATGAAAAGACAAAGAGAAGTTTATCTGGACTGCAACATTGTCTGTGAATGGAGACAATTATGGGATTCTCAGTGGTCACTTCCTGATTATCAAAACCCTTTAAAACTCCACATATCATCAACTTGATCCATTGGCAAGTGGCATAAATAGCTCTGGCAGCTTGAGGGGCTCAGTGACAAACTGTTGTCCCTTGAGTCTATATTTGATGAACTGAAGCGTTCAGGGAGATGGGAGGGTAAAGTGACAAGGTTTCAAGGAAATCACAGAATTTCATCTTCAGGCTAAGATGCACACTCCTAAGAAGGCTAAAAATCTCTTGGCAGAAAGCAATCAGGCTAGAAAGAGGGCAAATCTGACAGAAATGCCCAGTGAGGCTGTCCTCTCACATTAACCACAGCCCCCCAAAGGCTCAGATCTCTGAGAGTGCTCTGTTGGAGTCTGTGTCCCTTGGAGACACTGCACTCAAGGAAAACAGCACGGCTGTGATGCCAGAAACAAACGTGTGGCACTGCCCCTGCCAAATTCTACACAGCAGTCTGGGGGCAGATTCAGCAGTTAAGGAATATGGGGATCTATATAAGAGAGGGAAGGGCACATCCTGTTCTAGACGCAGAATGAAAGCTGTGAGGAAGGGCTCTAAGGACCAAGAGACATTCAAATGGAAGATGAGTACTCAGTGTTTATTTTTCTCAGAAGTGAGAATGGAAGAGACTTTCTGTGCTTTCCTGATCAAGCTGGGTAAGCTACAGTGAGTTGCCCAAGACTGTATCCACTTTGAATATTTGACTGCATTGAGTTTTGAATATTTCCAAGGATGGAGATGTCACAGCTTCCCTGAGAAATAGGTTCCAATGTTCAGCTACAGCAGAAAGGTGTCATATTTTACTGTCTCAGGGTTTGTGCTCATTGCTTCTTGTCACTAGGCACTAAGATGAGTCTGGGTACATCCTTTTAACATCCTCCCTTCAGATATTTATACATTCTGATAAGAAGCTCCTTGAGTCTTCCCTTCTCCAGGCTAAACTTTCCTAGTTCCCCTCCTCACACAGGATGCCCTTGGTCATTCTTGTGGCCCTGGATGGATAGCCCCAGGATGGCCATCTTCTGGCTGGTTGGATAATTCAGCTCATCGAACCAGGGTCTTCTTTACCTTTCCTGAAGCACTGACAATTATAAACTGATGCTCCTACTAGTAGTAATTTCTCTGATGTTTAGCTCATGAACTTGAGATTTAACTCATCCTCATGCTGATGGTTAGAAAGAAATTCTCACAGGTCAGAGTGACCAGAAGATATTTATGGCGATATCAGTTGAACCAAGTATTTATATTGAAAATATCCCATACACAGACTGGACTCAGAGAATTGTTCTCTTTCCTTTTAAAGAGAAGTTCAGGTGACATGGTACACTGAATTTTAATCCTTGTAACTCTGTAGAAACCTGACAGCCAAATTATTCTATTTTCATGGAAGTAGGAGGTATTACTGTAATTCCTTTAAACTGTTTTTCTTCTGTCACTAATGATAATTTTAAAGTAAAATATATATAAATTTAAATAAAATTGATGCTAACAGCAGTTAATCTCAAAGAAGAGAGCACGACTGTAAGCACTGCTGCAGGTAGTAAATCACATTTAAAGCTAAGTAATTGAAAATGGGGCTAAATGACCCTCCCAAGTAAAACATCAGCAACTGTCAGAACTCTGTTTATTCTATTTTTTTTCTCTGATGTTTCTAGCTGAGCTCCTATATTGATTTGCCTATACTTAAAATTATTAAAATGGAAATTAATAACAATTGCTAACAATAATTGTTAGCATAAGCCAAGAGCTATCACAAGCCCAGATTCACACCAGGAGTTATTCCAGAATGTCTGTGTGGTGAGCTGAAGCTTGGAGACAAGACATGGCTAGGAAATTTAAGCAAACAATTCTTAAAAGAGACACACTCTCTCCAGTGTTTTCATTTCCCGGAATCTTGATGAGGAAGATTTTGTTAAATAAGAAAAATGAACACTGCAATTTACCTGCGAAGAATGTAAAATAAAATAAACCCAAGAACCATTGCATATGTATTGACCACATATTTTATATATACTGCTGTAACACAGAACTGCAATAGACTACAAAGAACTGCAATAGGATACAAAACTATGTCCAGTTTTCAGCAAATGACTCATTCCTGCACTACTGGAAAAGAGGAATTAACTAAAAATAAAAAAGAAAAAACAACTTAGCATCTCAGAAGCTTAATTATTAAGACACCCCAGAAACTGGTAGGTAGAGGGAAAAAAATCTCAAGTGGAAGCATGGCTTGGAACTTAATATTTAGAGGCTGAACTGTAAGAAACTGATTGTTTAATGATCGGTTTTGTGGTTTTTTTACATTTTCACCTTTTCAGTTAGAACCTGCCAGGGTAAAAAAAATCACAAAACCAAAAGCTCGGTTTTAGAAATGTTCCTTTTCAGTTGCATAACTGCTTGTCTTATCTTGTCAGTTTTCTTGTCAGATTCAATTCCTTGGCACTAACAAGTCCCCATCTGAAAGCTGCAATGAAAAAAGCATCAAGTAACTGAGATGGGAATAGGAAATGGAGAATGGTGTAAACCTGGACAGCAATTCCACAAAGTCTATTTGGTACTTCTTGGAAATATTTGAAGGACCAAAGAAAGACAGGTTTACTTGAGAAAAAACCCAAAAAGACAACTAGAACAATATGAAGGGCTAGTCTAATGCGTCTGGGCAGTAAAAAGGCAGTAAAATCTTTGCCATCTGGTAATCAAGAAGACAACAAAGGATAGTGGAAATCAAGAGGAACAGCTTAGTTTTGAGACAGATCACCTCAAAAACTGACCAACAAAACAAAAACAAACAACCCCCCCAAATATCAAAGGAAATAAGGAAACTATTCTATGAATCAGTATTTGGTGCCAGTTTGTCTGGCACACCCTTCAATAAGATTAATCACTAAGGTTCAGTATTAAGTTAAATCTGGTAAGTTCAGCCATTCTAGGAACTGTTCTAGACTAACTAAAATTCTGAACATTTTGTCTAGGCTTGCACCACATACATTGTAAAACCTGGAATTAATTCTTCAAGAGTCTGCCTACTGCAATAGTTCTAAAACCTAGTTTAACAAAGGGGATGGGGGAAAGTACATGTTCCCTGAAAATTATGTAAAAGGATGAGATGCATGAGAGAGGGGGGAAAGCATGCAATTAGCTGCTCTCTGAATGATCCTAAGCAGAATGATTGGAGCAAGAAGACCATTGTGCAGCACTTTATAGTTACCCTCAGCAGGCACAGGGCTGTGTTGTGCTATGTTCCACTTACAGCTTGGCCTTCAGGACAGTGTCATGCTGTGCATGTCCCTGTGCCACAGAAAAACTCACCCAGCTAATGGTAACAGGGGCCTGCAGACAGACCCAACTCAGCAGCAGCCACTGCACCACCTGCCTGTCCCTGCCTTTATCTGAAAAGCGCAGCAACAAGTTCTCATGAGAACTTTCTGTTTGACAGTTAAAATGATGAATGGAGTTGTTTTCTTTTAAGAAAATCCTGCAAGAGCTCAAAGGCCAAAATGCTGTATGATCTTGCCATGGATGGGATCTGCACAGTGTGCTGTGTTCTCATCAGAGGTCTGTTGATGCTGTGCAGCTCAGCGCTCTCAGCATCTAAGGGGATGTAAAATGATCCGTACCATCCTCTCTTTCTCGTGTTAGTGTAAATGAAAAGTGTTTTAAGAGATACTTTGCAGAGTCTGAGTCCTTTTCCTACTGGGATCATACTGAAAACCAGCACCTCCTGGGGAAAAACCATAAGAATACATCAATGAGAAGGTGATGCGTCAGCAGGGAAACAGGTTTGTCTAAGGATTCAATGTAATACTTATTATAATGCCACATTACATTTTAATTAAAATTATCTGCCTTCAGGATAACTAAAATCACTTCAGAGAGGTGATAAGATGTCAACATTTCTCAGTTCCACATGGAAGTACTCATGCTTTTGCCAAACCTAAATCTCAAGTTTTGCTTTAAGAAAAACTTTATGAGAAACTCTTCACTAAAGTATCATTCACTGGAAGATTGATATTATCTCCATCAGGAAAATTAAAATGCATACTCTCAAGAGAGAAGAAAGGAGGCAGACTGCCTTTGTCTCTGCTGCTTGTGAATGACCAGCCCACTGTACTAGACTCCACTGAGGATGGCATTTTAGGAATTAAAAAATACCATGTTTTACAACTGGCTTACAGGGCTGTGTTCCATGCTTCTTTCTCAGTGGTTCTGTAACTTCCTGCCTGTGCCTTTTCTGCCCCAGGCCATATTATCCATTTTTCTTTTTTTGCAAAGTGATGATGTAAGACTCAGTCTTTTGATACTTGGAAACATTCTGTACATGCCTGCAGCAGCAAACCTGAATGTGTCTGACAGAATATGCAAGGCAGAAATGCATCTGTTCCCCAGTTATGAAGTGTCTTCTTTCTGAGGGATTCCCAGTACCAGCTCATTTCTGTGTCAGCTTTCACACTCCAAAACCTGAAGCAGTTTTCTTCCCACCAGATATATTTTAAATAATTTTCAATTTCAACTGCTGTCAATTTGGCATGATGAATACTTTTTTCTGCTCACAGTCATTCATTCTATTTTAAATGTTTTTCAGCCTGTCCACTTTTCCTTTTATACCAACACATTTTTTCATCAAAAGGTTCCATTAAATATTTAAGTGTCCTAATGATGCTAATGCAAGTCTAGGAAGATGTAGGCAACACATTTGCTCAGAGCTGTACCAGAGCAGCATTTTAACTACGTGGTTCAGATGAATCTTGCAGCCTTCCACTCAACAGTGAGCAGCTTTCAGAACAGAAGTCTGGGTCTACATCAGTTTTCTAAGTGGGAACATTACCAAACTTGGCCAGCATTTGGGTACAGCAGTTTCTATTTCAGTATTGAATTCAGCAAAACTCTGGAAACACTAACTCATGAGCTTTGAGAAGTGCACATCAGGCCAACAGTCCAGTAATTTGTAATTCTGTATTTAGTGAGAGGCAATATGCCCTTAGTGAGTAACTTTATGCCCTTTCAGAAAGTGGAACCATCCACTGGATACAACATTCCTTTTAACAATATTTACATTACAGTTTTGTAGCATTCCATAAGGTCACTGTCAGGGTACGCTGTGTCTCTTGGGTTGGAAATGTACACCCAAAACTGCTTCCCCAATGGATTTTCTTTCTTATTATTTAAACAGTCTATCTCCTGTCTGTGAAATCAGTTCCTTGACTACCCCACAAAAAAAAAAAAAAATAGTAATTCACACACTTCCCCCCAAAAAACTTCTAAATATTCCCAGACAATTAAAAGAATTACCAAATCACTAATCTGCCAGCAGCGTTGTTTCCTTGCCCAGCAATAATTTCCACAATATCTGTTGCTGTGCACACTAAATTGTGCTTGAGCTGGTGCACTACTCAGAGGTCACCACTGTAATCTAGGAGGCTCTTCCCATAATTTTGAAAATCCCAGATAAAGATATAGACCTTGATATTAAACTCTTGTTTGTCATTTCTTGATCTCAGCTTTGAGTGTGATGCCCTTTGAGGCTGCTCCCAGTTATTCTACAAAATACCCAGTGGCAACAAAATCTCTCTATATTTATGTGGAAGTATACACAAAACCACATATACACACAATGTGAATATTTAAAAACATTTATATATATATGAAAGTAAACCTCTGTACACAAACTCCTAGCTGCAAAATTTGACTGTGAAGGCTTTTCAAAGGCTGTTTCAGATCCTTCTGTGTTTAAATACTGCTTCCCACACTGACAGGTGGTTTCAAATTAACATCTGCAGACCTTGCATTACTACTGGGTACACTTGCAAAGTGTTTAATTTCCTCAGGATTAGATTAAACATTTAGTCCAGAGACAGTGGAAGCAAATTCTGCTTCCTGTTGAAAGAATTCTGCTGTTGCCTTGATGCATCAGGAATTTTTTGTTGCTCTGTACTTGTTTACTCAACTCCCCAGTGTAAAACTAACCAATCTATCTAGACTCCTTGTCTGCTCCTTCTACCTTTTCACTTGAAATGGGTTTTTACTTCTGCTATAAACTGCAACCAGTTTTCAGTTCAGGCAGCTGTTATAGGATTTCTTGATCACAGCATGTTTTTATTTGCAGGGGTCTCAAATTCTACAGTTTATCTAATTTTGTATTAATTGACTGATTAATGGGTTAGTATTCCGTTTTTCCCAAATGTTAGCTGCTGCTCAGAGGTGGTACTGATGCCTTCTTTTGGGTCACAATGCTGGTCCTATGCAGATTTTCAACCACAATGAGTACGGTTCTGGTGTCTGTTTCTCCCTGCTACATTTTGAGCAAAGTGGCTATGATATAGTGCAATGTTATACTTTCTCTCCTTTACTGTCTCTCACTGAACAGAAACAAACTGGAAACAATTTTTCTATGTGTTTGAATTACAGGATTCCAGAAAAAATAAGAAGCTGTGCTACTTTAAAATTATTACTATTAATAGTAGTAGTATTCTATTTAGTCAGTAGTTTTGTCATATAATGGTATATTTCTTTTAGCAGCTTCTCCTTTCCTCTTTATCCTGTCCTCTTATGCTGCTCCTGAAGTAAAAAAAAAAAAAAAAAAAAAAAAGAAACTGGGAATGCCCAAGAGACTCATGGCACCAATCCACCACTATGGGAGAAGAGATTTGCTGTAGGGGAAGCAGACCTGTGGTAGGAATGAATCCACACGCTCCAGTGATGATAACTGAAGTTATTTTCAGCAGAGCTGTTTCTCACATTACTTTGCTGTTTTGCCATCAGGGGTAGGCAGCCATTCAGAGATATGGCATCTTTGGGTTGTTATGAAAACAGCAGATGCCACCATTGGTTCTCCACTGGGACTGAATGAAGTGTTCAGTAAACAGAACGGTCCTACCTAAGGCAAGTTATATATTATATTGAGAGGTAAGTGCCACTCCTTTCCTGTCTTTCATCAGTTCACACTGTATGAAATAGTAAAACTGCCAACAATTTACATAACACCTTTTATCTAGAAGCATCCCAAAGCCTTTACAGAGATCAGTTAAAACACAAGAATCTTTAGCATCCAGTAACATTACACAAAATTCCAGGACAGGAAATGGAACACTAAAAAAAAATCCCATACTCAGACTAGGCAAAAGTTTACTGGTTTTGGAGAAAAAAAACCTTCTGAACTACCCAATAGTCCCATACATATGCTTTAAAATTGCTATTGAGACATCTACATTTTGGAAACAAATGCATATTCAAGCTTAATAGCCCATGCTTACTTAGCCTGCCAGAAAATTATTTCATACTTTGTCTTTTTGATGAACCAGCCAGGAAACTGTGTCAAAATAGACAGCCATTTGCTAACAATCCATCATTCAGTCAAGGATGATATTCAGACACTTGGTACAGAAAGTAGGAAGACACTGTCATTGCCCTGAATGAATTACAATACAAGCACAGAGATAAAGCAATGCCAGTGGAAACAGAGGAGGAATAGCTAAAATATTTAAATGCAGCAAAAACATAATGGGTACCAAACTATTCCTTAAAATTAGGGGGACTACCACAAAATAAAGACATAAATAAACATTTGCCTGCACTAGGCTCTATTTGATCATTACTCTTGTGGACTGTTACTATCTTATTAATATTGAACGATAGAAATTAAAAGGAGATTATGAAGATGTAAAGATCATCGATACAAACTACAAGATGGATTAGCATTGGTGAGAAAAGAAGAAAAAAAAAAAGGAGATAAAGACATTTGAGTAAGGAAGAAATAGCCAATGCAGCATGACAGGCTGAAGAAATCACCTTAGGACCACAGAGCTAGTAAAAGTAAGGGAAACAGTATTTCATATCCAGGAAAGGATACCTTTTCATGTGTTTGAACTCATCTGTTTATTCTGTTGCTGAGGCTGCGTCCTTAGAAATATTTATTTGCCACCTGAAAGGTTTTCTTTAACAGTCACTTAAATTTTGCTATGACTAAACTGGCTATTATAGAGATATTAGTGTGCTATGCTATTCCAGTTCAGCTAGGTCACATTCTTGCTCTAAACCTAAAGGATGAAAAATACTAAAGAAAAAACCCCCACCTGCAATATATGAAATAGGGTGGTAGGAAATGTCTGCATTGGGAAATTGGAGTGAGTCCAAAAACCACAAAAAAAATCCTTCTTCTATTTGATAATTATGAAAACTGTTTTTTTGTCTTTTTTTAAAGGCACCAGTAACACACTGCTGACTACTAGCAAAACATCTCACTGTAATAGTCTACGGAAATGGGAGTTTTCTTTAGGGGTTGCGTCTCGGGCTGAAGTTTAAAGCTCTGCTGCCATCTGCAGGGTCTGTCCTTCCCGTCACTGCGAGCTGGGGGTGTTCTCTGGAAACTTCCCCATCAGAATCACATTGCAATCAGAATGTCAGACTCTATCACGACTGCTCTTTTGTTTAACTCACCCTCACTTGGACCCAAAAAGGCCAAATAAATTCAAGGTTAAACTGGAAAGAAGTCAAAGATAAATTTGGTCTATACTTAGCAATTTATTGCAATTGCCTTTTCTAGATTATGTCATTTCTGTAGTCTTATTTCTAGTATGGCAAAATATATCATTACCAATTATGAAAATCCTGCAAACTGATCAAAAAATTAATTTATTTTAACTTCTGCTCTATAAAGAGCTGTGATTGCTTCTTAACATGGAACAATCCCACTGTCAGCCAGGTGACCATCTTCAACAAGTATCAATCCAATGTAGTCTGTAGACCCACCTCTTGCCATTGGCATACTTCAAAAAACCCTTCATATCTGACAACACTGACCAGTTTCAACTCTTATTGAGCTTTGGTTTTTTATATCTTCTCCCTGCATATACAAACCACAGCTCTGAACCACATATTCTACAGATTTGTTGCTGGAAACAAAAAAAAAAAACCACTTCAAATATAAAGATGAGACTGATTTTCAGATTTGATCCCTCTACATTGCATTTGTAAGAGCAAAATAAATGAGATAGAGGGAGCACACTCTTGCATTTGCAGGGACTAGGAAAATTTCTTCCTTTCTTTTTACCTGAAAATGCTGGCTCCTGAGGTACCCTTTTACCAAGCCTGAACAACAGTACTGGAGACAAACAGATTTAGTGCTGATTCCATCAAAGTTCTGGCTTACCTTTGGCATCTAACAGATTGATTTGTTTCTAATTTGGAGAGTTCAGTTTCCAGTAATTTTCTGATTCCTCTAGATTTTTTTTTTTTGGCAGGGTTCTCTGTACTACATTCAGCATGAGATCACTTTGATAACAGAAATAATTAAATATTTAGGATAGCCAGACAAGATTATTCTTTATGTGAACTAAAGGTAAGATTAAGTAATCCTCACCTTCAAATTTGTTTGGTTTGGAAACTGCCTTGATTCTAAAAATGACTGATTCCATGAACCAGAAGCTTGTGGCTGACACATGTCAGTCTTGAAAGCATTCGAGCTTTAAAAGAGTTAGGAACTAGAATTGATATTTTATTTCCAGATTTGTTTTTTTGTGATACAATCATTAGACACTGCAGCCTTGAACCTGCTGTCAAAAAAAAAAAAAAGATACTGGAATCGTAGTAAACCTCAATGTCTCTACTGTACTGGTAACATGGGCTATAGAGCTCCTGAGTGACTGACTCGAGTCTCAAAGTGTCGTTGTTTGGCTCTGAAGCCCTCAACCCCAAGAATGAGCCAGTTTCTCTGTAAACTGTTACCTGGTACTCTGGTTAAAAGTGAGCATGTGCTCTGACATGTGATCTCCACAATCTGCAATTCCTTCAGGAGCATCCATCTGCTCTGCTGTGGGTCTTCCAAGCACAGCAGTGACTATTCTTCTTCAGAAAGCATCTCCTTTGATCTTGGCGCCCCCTGTCTTGTTCCTCACTCTTTTTGTTTCCTTCTGCTCTCTCCCTTTAACATATACTCTTTCTAAAATACATTTCCACAGAGGTGCCACCAGCTTGGCTACTGGCTCAGCTACACACAGACCCCACCAGGACACAGCTTTCTCCAGCTGGCTGTGTCCAGCGTGGGGCAGCCCCTGACCTCTTCCCACAAGGGCCACCCCTGCAGCCTCTCTCTGCCCTGCTACCAAAACCTTGCCACCCACACACAGCATAAAGTGACATTATAAATGACATAAAATTAACTTTAGCTCATGTACTTTTCTGTTCCTGGTCCCTTCTCTCTAGAGACAGGCTGAGGTTATGCAGTGGAGGAATGTCTGCAAGAGGGGCATTGTGTGACACTTGTTACAGAAAATGGCAAGCAGATAGTGCTGGAAATAAGCTGAAGAAAAAGTCTTATGATTTGTGCAGTTGACATAAATGAGTGGTTTAGGTTGTTCCAAGAACCACTAGCAAAGGTGTCAGCAAAAGCAGGCTTAATGTTAAAATGAAAGCACAACAAGGTTCATTGTGGCAAGGCCCACTCAATTACTCAGTAGGTAATTAAAGATCACAGAAAACTTGGACTGATATCTAAAAAAAAAAATCAATCAATCTAAAGCTAAAATCAACCAAAAGTTGTCTATGAGGAGTCTGCACATGGAAAAGGGTAAAGATAGAAATGCTGAAGGATGAAAAGGAACAAGGAGACCCTCCCATTGAGTTACAAGGTTCAGGATAGACCCTTTGCTAAACCTCACCCTGAACTTGACCTGTGGCTTAGAACTAAAGGTTTTAACAGCATTCCAACTTAACAGCATTCAATCAATAGTTCAATTTAAACAATTTAGCAAAACATTAATATAAAAAATTACTACAGCACAACAGTAACTCTTATAGTTACTTACAGATCTAAAGTTCTAAAGAAGCTGAGAAAGCAACATTCACAGTACATTTGCTAGAGCATATTCACACCTGCACACAGGCAGAGACCAAAGTATATACCTGTGAAACTTCCCCTAGAATTCAGCACAATACTCACATCAGATGCCTCTGCACCTTCTCCATGGACAAAGGGTTGAGCCTCCGGGAGTGGGGGTTTCAGCCCAGGCTCCATCACAGGTGCTCAGTGGCAAATATGAGAGTTTGCTGGTTCTAAGAGGTGTCCCAATGAGGAGAGGATTGCTGATTGTAGCCCACTGCAGTCCAGGGGAGCACAAAGGGTCTCACTCTCAGGACCACCGCTTATAGGGTCCCATTACAAATGGCTTTAGAAACAGTGATTTTCTATCCTGACCGCAATTCATGCTGGAAATGTTCTTTGAAGGTTTGACAACAAAAACATTATTCCACTTAGGTTGTTACTCAGACAGGAAAATTAAGTTTCCAAGGCTGTTTGTTAAGACCAAGCTCTGTAGCCAGCTCTCAAGTTCCTGGGAGCAGGTGGTGTTTCTGATAAGCCCAGATGAGCTGAGCACAGGTGCTGCTCATCAATGCCAAGGAGCATGTCTGAGCTCAGGGTGTGGCCTGAGGAGAAGGGTGCGGTGCATTACACCACTACAGCAGTAAAACTGCACTCTGGAGAAAGAGATTTCATCCCAATCTTTGCCATAAAATTAAGAGATTTCATCCCAATCTTTGCCATAAAATTACTAAACAGTACTTAGCAGCTCTTTAAAACAACAATGACCAAGTTCTCTAAGGCAGAGAGATATTTTTTCCTCCAACAGTGTGACTTGCAGCTAACAAATTAACTCAATGAGTACACAACAGATCTTTAGCCACAGAAGCCGATACCTAGAACAAGCCAGACATTCTAGGTATGACAAGACATAATGAGGAGCATGGCATAATCCTGAGAGGATTTACAGAGGGTGAAATCAGACAATTGCTAGCTGAGGTCCAGCTGGAGTTTTAACCACAGACTAAAAATGTACACACTGCCAAGCTGGCCCCTCAACAGCTCTGCACCACACTGCATCAAAGCTGACAGACTCCATACCTGAGCTGACCCTTCACAACTTCTGAACTAGTGTCTCTGCTTCCTCAGCATCATTAATTTGCAACACAGATAAATCAGTCATACATCATTAACAACTGCACATCCAAGGAGGCTCAATTTGTTTCCATACCCAGGTCCCATTTCCCAGAGTTTTCATTTTTCTACACTCTCTCTCTGCTGCACAAAATACACACACACACACTCCCCTCCATACCCTAACTTGAGATTACATTTTCTACCACCATATATAAACTGGCAACTAAAAGGTACTTGTCCAACATCTTCTCTTGGACAAGACTGAGAATTTAAAATTCAAGATTAGGTAGCTCATTCTTACTCAGGAGAACTTGCTTAATGTTTCCATTATGTTCTTTAAAAGTTGTAATGCTATTAAAGCATTTTCCATTTTGCAAGTCAGTAGCCAGGATATCTTCAAAATGTCAAATGGTTTGTTTAAAGCACTTGTTCTATGCTTGAGTTTAATGCCTTATACCAAAATCAACATGAGCACAATGCAAATCAGGTCAGAGAACTTAAACAACTGGAGAATTTTAGTAAAAATATTATTTACTTTTTAGAAGAAAATTATTACTAAATAGTCTGAACTCCTGAAAAGCAGAACTATCCATATATTCTACACTAGTAATCCAAGGAAAAATAGATCACTCACCAATCTCTGCAACTGGAACAAGCCCTGTCTATTTTAAGCAGGAGTAGCTTGAGAATGTTAGGCAGATTTTGCTGTAAGGTAGAAAAATCGTAAAAGAAGGTTTCATAAAATCAAGACTGCTCTCCTGGAATCAGTGGCTGGCCTTATCAAGCTAGCACTTTGCAAGTTCCCATGTGAAAGCAATCCTAGCATGAGCAGCTCGTTAACATAACAATCTATTCTGTGATGAAAAACAACTAGCACCCGTGTAAACTGCTTTTACACTATTAGATAGAAAAATGACAACTATCTCTAACAAAGAACTTTTCCTACACATACACACCAGGGGTTTCAGTGACCAATATAGGGCGACAACTTGTTACTAGCTAATAAAGAAATTGGCAAGAAACCTGCTAACCAATTAGAGTTACACATGAAGTCTGTAAAACTCTAAAAAAAGGAATTACATGAATAAAGAATGGGCTTTTTCCAACCAAGAAAATGGAGTCCCATGTGATTTGTTCCCATAGACAGATTTCCCAAATTTTCAATTACTGAAATAATATCACCTATTGGCTCATTAGGTGATAAAAAGTGCACTGTTATTTACATTACTTTCAAATGCAAATGGCAATGCCTCTTGCTAAAAATTGATTCCAAATCTGAAATCACTTACCATTTTCCAGTCAACTAAAACAAGCATGCTTTTCAGGAAACTCATTTGCTCATTGAAATCCAGGTCTGGATTAATGATTTTGGGGCAGTTTCCCATTCCCAGATACTAACATTCAGATACTTATACATGTTGTCATTATAGTGCAAGGGTTCTATATTGCTAGTTTCATACCTCCTTGATGTTTTTTGTAGGCAGCTCCTCTAGGCACTGACTTATCCTCACAGTAGCCAACTGACTCCAGCTCCCCTCAACCAACCAATCCACTCCACTTTATAACACTCTTCTGATTGGCTACAGCTGGGGCCTGTTAACATCAGGCCTGCTCCTAATCCTTAATAATTGGCTCAGCTGCAACTCTTTAGGGGGTAAGATTACTTTCTATACTACCTTTATTTACTTGTGTTCTATCCCTCTCCACATACGTGCTACAAGCCATAATTTTTCAGCAAGTGTCAAGCCAATTCCACCAGCCACATACACAACAAAACCCAAATGAACACATGGCAGCACTTTACTAATCTCTCCCTGCTGCCTGTTTTTTCCATCAGAGTGGCCCTGCTTCACAGCTTCTTGTCACTGTGTAGCTTAACTTGCTGTACATGTAGGATGTCCATTATTTGTTCTACATGCCAAGACTACTGCAAATGTGCTGCAGCAAATTCATTAAGAAGCTCAATTTGTACTCCTTTTTGTGTTGCAGGCATGGTATCTAAGCAACAGTCATGCCTGCTTTTCCCTCTGTAGATGCTTTGCCGACTCACCTACTCGTTGATACAGCAGCTTTATTTGGCTGTGCAGCACCAGTGCATACATAAATATAGCATTTACTTCTCCTTCTGTGGAGCACTGAGCTATGCAACTTCCAGAGGATGAAATATGATGGGTGGGTTTGCCTTCTGCTGGGCACGTGCTGCTACGGGCCCTGGAGGTAGAATTAAGGTACAGCAAGAAAATGCATGCCAGCTGTCAAGTCAATAACCTATGAAGAAATTTTTGGGTTTGTTTCACTTCTGTCAGCTGATGTTCTATACTTTTCTCAATAGACATGCAAAATTCCCATGAATTCTTTAAAGATCATGCCTTGCCAAGCACCAATAACCGTATAAGCTGTTATTTCAAAAAGAGTTATAGGCAGTAAAACTGCAAAATAACTTACATGGATTTTAGGAAAAATGTATAGATTTTAAACTGTAAGTTGGGAAAATAAGAGCTGTCTCAAGCTTTTAAAAATACTACTTTTTTTGGGGTGCCTTTTTAAAGGCGCATTACATCGGTCACTAAAAGTGAAATAGCTCCACCAGATAGACCACATGAAAATGCAAGAACAGCAAGAGCTATAAAATGCAAATGCAAAACAGTAAGTGGAATGCATATCCTATTTTATTTTTCACTTTTCTTTTAGGTTTCTTCCACTTTTCACTGTTTGTATTGCTTCTGCTACTTCCAATTCTTCATTGTTTCTGGTAATCTCAATAATTCTTATCTTGACTTAATAATCTGTTCAGTCAATAGAAAAATCAAAACAAAACAAAGCAATCTATTGAATCAACTGCAGAACATTTTTCAGACTACACTGAACTGAAACAAGAAATAGCAGATTTAAGAGGTTAAATATAACTAATTAAATACCTCCTTATCTTTTAGTTATGTTCATTTGCAAATTTGACTTATTGGGTATACTGTCTTTATTCATCAGATGGCACTTATCAATTCCAATAGCATAACCATTAATATGACACATTCTAATACAGCTGTCAGCTTCTCTCTGTCTGAGCTCAGTTTTTCTCTCAGTATAAAGGGTGATGAAAATGTCTGGAATATTTTCTCATCCCCTGAAGAAATGTAAGAACTGCTCTCCCAAACGGCAAACTAAACTGCCCAGTGACATCACTATTTGGATAAGATTGCTCTGGACAACAAGACCCAGGAAACCAGATTTGAGCTAGTGCTGGAGAACACTAACCTGGGGCCAATGTTGCACCAGTTATGGTATAAAGAGGTGTATCCAATGCTGAATAAATGAGTAACAGATGTAGTGAATGTACTGGATTTATCTCTAGAACCAGGAGAATCAGTTCTTGTACGTCAGTTCTTCATACACTGTTGTTTCAACTTCATTATAATGCTCCTATAAAGAGCATGAGACTTGAGGATTTCAACAAATACCTGAGAACTTGTGTGTAAATGATTGTTACAGAATGGCTCGTAATTAAAATCCTAGCTCTTAAAAATGGCATTAAAAACTGTGTCATATCATTCTGTAAATACAGCTAAATATTGTCCTAAAACGGCTATGGAGATCATCACCAAAAAAAACCCTTCTCTCTATGAGCATATAATTTACTGTGGTGGCTTACCTGTTTAGTATTCTGGGTACAGATGGCAAACCTATGATGAATTTTGGAATTCAGTCAATATCCCAGTATTCTCCCCGTTAAAGTTGGCTGTTGTGTGAGACAATTCTCAGAGTCTAGGCTTTCAGACTAAGAGAAAAAGAAAGTGCTCCCTAGAGAAAATGGGTATTGGATAGTGTCACTTTGGTTTTGCCCAAGGGGAGTGTGAGATACTTGTTCTTCCTCCAAAAATTGATCCTTTTCAGACATTGTAGAATCTCTGCAGTAAGATTAGTTCTGTCTCTGGAAAAAGAAGGTGGATCTCATCAACAAAAAATCAGTGTATTTCTACGTGTTCAGGAGAAGAATACACAACTTCTGTACTTATAGAAAATGTTACCGAGAGAAATTGCTCCCACAGTCATGGAATAAATAATAGGCCAATTAAAATAAGTGAAATTGTGTATTTGTGTGGAGGTTGGCAACATGCCCATCTCTGCTGTGAGATTCATAAACAGCTCTTTCATCAAAATGACATTATCACCCCAAATGACAAGAAGAGAGAGTTAATATGTCAATTGAGATGTCAGAAGAAGAGATTTTGATCAAGGATTAAAAAACCCCATTCATCTACTCTACAACAGTGCTGGTAGGACTCTCTGATGGTTTTGTTGCCAAAATTTCCAAAGTGAAGTAATCAATAACTAAATCAAGTAATCAATCTTTCCGAATCATGTTATATATAAAGAAAACTTATTTTCAGTTACTGGACACTATAGAAGTCTAGAAAATGAAGTGAAGGGAAAAGGCTCTACTCAACTGAAACTGCTGAAACTACAGGGTAAATCTAGGTCAGCAAAATCAATTACAAGAGCTGTGTAAGCAACTGAAAAAAAACACACTAATATTCATTAGAGGAAAAAAGGGCTTACTTAAACTTTCAAAAATAAATTTAAATTTGAAAGCTTAAATAGTCACAAAATATATGTTTGAATGTGATTATTCACACTTTAAATTCTAAATGGGAAATGTATGGGTAAGCTGCACAAGTGACAATTACAATGCAGAAACCATACTACTTAGGCAGTGAATTAATGTTACAATTTGAATCATGAATATCCACAACAAATTGTTCATAAAATATTCACGGAAAAACGTTTACCAAATAAATTTACAAACTCAGGCAATATTGTGAGGATTTTTCTGAGCATTTTGTCAACAGAAGAAAGAAATTAATGTACTGAATAAATTATCCTCCAGAAATAGCTTCTTATTTTGTGATTACTGTGTAGATTGGCAAAAGTAACAAAAATTTTAATGACACTGAGTATTTACATTATTGTACAATTTATTTAAATGGGACAATTTAAGGATTTTTAAATTGCTGTAACTTGCAAGTCTATCTCATTTTATGCAGTTGATTTGGGCATATTATTACTAAACTGGGATAGCCTTGTTGTAAATAAAGTTCTAGGGAGAGAAGAATTGTATATCCTCTAAAGAAGGGGGTGTTTTTTCTGTTTTGAAAACTACTTGAATGCTCTCATCACTATTGGAATAGATTTTCTCACATGTCAGTTGAGGTAAGATATTGTGTGAAATCTAAATGTTGGTCACCCTATCAGAAACTGGTAGAAACAGAACCAGATAACAGACTTCAGACAAAAGCAGACTTATGCATTTCATTTTGCAAAGATATTTACTGGCAGCTCCATTTTATTATGCAGAGCATAACTTGAAAAGTTTTGGGGTAATACCAAAAGATTTGAGGGCTGAGTTTAAGCCTGTTACTTTTCTTTCATTTACATTATTTTATAAATATTTGTTCTCAAACCAAACAATGCTAGAAATCCGTTTCCCATATATAACACGCACATATCCAGCACATACAGATGCTAAAAATAAACATTACTAGGTGATAGACTCTAGAGCACTTTAAACTGGAGTGTTGTCCATCAGCTGAGATCTTAGTATTCCTTCGGTACAAAAAACAACTCTAGACTGCTGTTTGAAATGGTATATATTTGGCTAAAAATAATGTCTTCTGGAACAAATGCAAAGAGGAGTCTGAATCCTATTGTATCAAACACACTTTGAGTTATAGCTGTAAAAATATCTTGCTAAATACCATGGAAAGCGGCAAGATCAAAACTAGAGCAGATTTAATGAGCTATTTATTCTGTTTGTAAAAAGACCAGTGACTTTACTGTCTATAAAAATTACAACTAGGTTTCATTCAGAAATGAATATTTTAAGCTCTGTTGCACAGCTTCATTCCTGTGAACACCTGTTTTAATTCCAGGAGATTAAAAGGATTACATTTGGGAGTCTAAGTGTAACTGCAGCATCCATTTGTTTCTCCCTTTGGGGCATTCAGTGCTGCCCTCCTGTGAGTGAGCCGTGCTTCAGGTTCTACTAATAGATCTCAAGTCTAACCAGTAGCACCTTACTTGAGTCAGGGTTTGGGGTTTCATGCAGCTTTTCGTGTTCCTGTAAGCAGCTTCTTTCTCCTTTTACTCCTCTCCTCTATGTGATATAACCCTGAGATTGCAGTTAAATGTGGTGTTGATGGTGGGTTTCCACGAGCCAGGTCCATCAGTTACCCCTAACTTCATACTACCCTCACTTCTACTCCACAGTCCTATGTCCTCATGCCATTTTACGTCAAGTGGTAGTTTACAAATGTGATAAATTACATCTAAATATACTAGGAAATCTACTTACCAACACTTATACGTGGATTTGAGAGGTGGATCTATACAAGCTAGTGAAGGCAAAGTATAAGACAATGAATAACCATTGATGTTTAGAAGCTGAGGTCTTTCAGCCAGTTTTGGACTGCTTACTGCTAAAAAAAAATTACTGTTGAATCTTTATGTTAAGACGATCATGCATCTTCCTAAAACCCAGAAGATTCTTAACTCCCTTTGGCTAAATCCAATAGAAATTTTTCTCCAACTTTGCCATGGACAAGAAGAACAATAAAATATATAGCAAATGAAAGCTTAAAAGTAAACCAAAAATAATTATAAACATATATCTCCTTGTGTGAATATTCTCTCTGAGTTTATTTCTTTCAATTTAAATTGATTATGCACAGACAATACAACTGAATTCAATCATTACAATCTCATAACACAGTGAAGTAAAAGGTAATAGCTAGAGATTAAAAACATCCAAAAAGATGTTCTAGAAGACAACTATGTAATGGAACTACATATCCTGCACCAAGACAAAGGACTAGAAAGAAAAGCAAAAGATTCTTCCATCAAGTGTTTTGAGATAAGAGTCAAAACAAATAAGATAGATTGGGACACAAACTGCCCGCAGGACAAGGCAGCAGCAAGATCATGGAAGAAACAGACGTGGCCTATTGATGTTCAAATTTTAACTCTCAATACAGGTGGAGAGTTAAAAAATAAACTCCAATCATAAAAAATAATTCCTATCATATAGTTACTGACCAAAACCAGGGCCCACAGCTCTGGTTGGTAATTCAGACTGAGGTCTGAGAATGAAAGAAAGCTTTATAATGAATCAAACATTTACCTAAGCATCCTCCGAAGATTTAAGCACTTTCATTGTGCAGATGGTTTGACAGTTCCATGTCCATGAGTCTCTGTGGTACTTGCTGTCTGGTTACCTTGGTACCTACGGCAGAACCATCCTAAGCCTGTCCTAAACCACTGGCTACCAAAAGAACAGCAACATTCCTGACACCTTTTTATCTCCTGCTCGCAGATCCCTGAGTGCACTGAGACCTTATTTACCCTGATCAGCTTCACTCAGGAGCTCCTTCCAAGCCTTCCACTCATGGGCCCAGGAGCCTCACTGCAGCTCAGACAAACACCTTCAGTCTCTGGTTAAGCTACAGGGGCGGTGTGTCCCTCCCCAGTGTTGTCACAGCTGTGCTTGGTCATGAACCCCATTCATCCTGGCCTGTGGACCAGATTCACCCTTTGACCTTGGATCTCCCTTGTCGTTGTCAACTTCCCCTGATGATCACTGGGCTGTATCTGCCTATTCCTTCTGATACTGGCTTTACAATTTTCCTGAAAGAGATATGAAACAGGAAAATTCAGGCAACACCTACTTTGCCCATTAATGACAAATAAAAATGCTTTCTTTTAATTTCCATTGTTTGGTGTCTCACTCTTATATCCATCACTTCATGTAAAAGGACAAGCATTCACTGAAGATGTTACTCTTTAATGAACTTCTGATTGTGCTTTGAGTTGTAACTATTTTCTTGGATTCTCCTGAAGGATTATGTCAATAGCTTTGAACCTTGAATGAGGTTCAGAAGAGTTGTTATGAATGACTGTATGCACTACAATTGAAGGGGAAAAGGGAAGGTTGCTGGTTTTGGTACTTTTTTTAAACAGTTCAAAGTAGTCAAAAAGTCAGACTACAAGTTACTACTTTTCTTTAAAGCAAAAAATAATGTTTTCCCTCATATGATTGCCTGAGTCTGTGCAGTGCCTAGTGAAAAAGAATTCAGACCATGAGGGGGAGACATACTGAAATATGCATGGGAATTAGAGCCTTCTGCCTCCTCACAGAAAAACCTCTCATGTTCAAACAATCTGTTTATCATTGCTGAAAGGATACATCTCTTTTTCTGCTGTGGTAATGGGAAAAAGGGAAGGTACACTCAGTAGCTGCAAACTTGCTGGCACGTGAGTGTGGGATTTTCCACTGACAGGTCTTCTGTGCTGCTGCTGAACAGGGTATAGACCCTGTGGTCATGCCATAAACACTGCATTCCTCCATGATCCTCCTGGGTGCTGTGTCATGGGAATTATGTCCTTTGTTATCAATACAGGCTGTTCTTGTAACCCTTGTTTGGCTGCTTCTTCCAGCGATTTCCCACACGTGCACATTTCCATCCCCGCAGCATTCCTGGAAATCTTTGTATTTCATTCCACAAAGACTGGCCCAGCTGGATTGCTATGGATGTAGTTTGGGGGAAGAAACAAAGTCCTAAAAGAGATATTCTGCTGCATCCCTGGGAGGCTTTGCATACATGAAGTTTTCCACATTCACAAAGTAGTTTTGCTTCAGAAGTCTCAGATTCACACCTCTTGGGTAGCACCCCGAAAGTATAAACTTTCAGGGGAGCCTCAAAATATGCCTGGGGCTCTGTCCTGCCACTATAGCTTCCAGACCAGGACTGCCTGAGGGAGATGCCCACTTCTGTCCCAGAGGGGACTGAGCACATATCTGCATATGGGTCCAGGACAATTCCCATCATGATTTGTGATGCCGCTCTCCCTGCTGAAATATTCTGTTGCTCAGCAGGTGTTTTCTTCAGCAAGATGGTGTCTCTGAAGGTGATGGGGCTGCATTATCTGATATCACTTCTGGAGATAGCCAAGGATGAGGAAGAGGATGCAGGTATAACTGTATGTTTGTGTGTGTGACAATGAGTGTTTGGAGTGAACGGGGCCCATTCAGTGGTAGCCTTGTGAAACCATGCCTAGGCTGACACTCAGGTGTCCTGCAGCTCTGTCTGTGGGGTTCTGCATGTCCCTAGAGCTGGAGAGAGACCCCACTTGTATGAGGGAAATGCTACACTTTGCTATAGGGCAGTAAGTAGAGATGTGATCCTCCAGAACAGGGTGGCTTCTACCCTCGGGCTGAAACTGGGACAAGGGGCATTTACGGCTACAGCAAGGGGATGTTGAAGTCCTCAGGACAGAAATGGCTTTCAGACACAAACAGTGTCTGAAGAGTGACTGCCTGGGCTGCTCACCACATCCTGAGCTGCTGGTATTTCATGAGAGTTGTCCTGGGACAACTGAGTGGCCACATCCTTGGGTTGAACCTTGCTCTGTCCCTGTGACCACCTTTAGCCTTTTTCAGTCCTGTACAATAAGGATCAGACCAACTTCACACAGACCTGGACTTTGCATCTTGGCAGGGAAGTGCCTCCTCTTCCAGTGGAATTAAAAGAAACTGCAGGCTCTTAACATCAACTGGGTCTAATATTTTCTTGGCACAGATTGCTTGGTTTTCCTAAAAAAACCCCTTCTTAACTATTGTAGCAATTTCAGCAATACAGAGATGATCACAACTTTATTAATTTCTCAGCCATTGCCATCAATATTTCAGAACTCTTATCAAAATAATTATTCCCCCTTCAAGAGTAAATACCTGAATCAACTGAGCCTGCCTTTTCATCATTGTGTGGAACACCTTAATCACAACTTCAATTCCTCTCAAAAATAATGCTAGGATGTCAGTCATCACCCACTGGCTTTGCAGTATTATTTCCTCCATTTTGTTTTGCAGGAGCTTAGGAATCAAAACTGGCAAAAAATTTTCTAGATCTGCATTTTTAACAGCACTTTAGAAGGACTGCTCCTTTAATGATGTGTTGATAGCAACACTTGATTGCTCAGAGTAACTCAAACAACACATCAGAAGCTGAACCCATCTTGCAGTGTCTGAAGAGCTGAAGAAATGCCTCTTCTAAAGCAGCCTCAGGATTGCTGTGTTCAGAGGCATTTGCACAGCCACTGTGGGTAAGGAAGCAATCTTCAATGGAATTAAAGCTTCTCTCAAGAGCTGACTGTTTCTTCATCTTATAGTATAAACACAGACAGGCCTTTGAGCAAATTCTTTCAGATTAAGTCTTTTTGGTGCCTCCTTTAACAAAAGAAAAGAATTTTTTTAAAATTCATTTTCCATGTAAATTTTACTCTGAAATTCAAATTAATTTCCCATTTTTTTTCTAGAAATTTATTTCTCTGAGAAGAATTTCAAGTTTTCTAGTATTACAAAGTAAGAATAGGAAAAGTGTTTCCTTTTTTTCAGCCATAAAAATATAAGTATTAAACACTCAGGTTAGTCATATATTTAACTATCTGTCTATACTACAAATTAAAATAGCAGTCATTTTTTTTCTCAGATCTCTTACAGGCTTGTCTTGGTCAAGAGAATATAATTTTAAAAGTGTGATTGCAGGCAAGGCTATAAAATGAACACTCCAGGAGCTGTGACACTTGCAGATCTCTTATGAGATCAGAAGAGAAGAGCTTAGCTACTTTCTTGACAAAAGATTTCTTCTCTGAACATGTGCATGAACGCTGGCAGCATTATCTTGTCCTGTGATAGGCTTAATCATCCCTGTGGGATCAAAAATGGCTTGTGGCTAAACGAGCACCCTTAGCTGTCCCCTGCCTGCCAGAAGGAAAACTGCAGTAGGAAGAACCAGTCCTTTCCTGGAAGTAGATTTGTCTTGTCCACCTTACTTGTGATTTAAGGATATAACAGAATTTGGAAGAGAGAAGTCATTTTTGGAAGTGGAAATGTTAGGCTGGTGTAGGACTCTGTCTGTCCTAGATCTGTCCAAGACATTTTCATGCTCAAGACTGTGAAGACCATAAAATGATTTTTTAAAGTTTGGAGCTGGTCTCTTCAGCCAACTAACTAAACCCATGATGATGTCAGTGGTATAATTAAGAGACATCCCTATGACTGAATGAAGGGGCTAAGAAGTCAGACCACGTTGATGGTGTGTTTGGCTGGGAGTGACTACTGCAGAAGAGAAGCAGAAACTTATTTTTTTAATGAAGATTTTTATTCAATTGTTAAATAGAAAGAGGTAATAACTTAACTGTGTAGACAAAAGGAGAAGTACACCAGATGTATAGAATTTGTACATTTGTATGACTTGGGAATAAACGTTTTCAGGAAGATGAAAACTTTGATTCTTAATAGAATTAAATTTCATACTGATCCAAGCCAAGACAGGAACGAAGTAGGAAAAACATAATTTCAATATTCACAGAATAGGTTCTTCTTCATTAAGTCAGTTGTGGATGCTAGATCTTCTTTGGGTCCTCACTGTTAAAGAAATGAGGGAATACTTAGCTTTCAGAAGTCTCTGGACAAACTGTAGCATCTCTAAAATACGTATATGCTAAATCACATTTTATCTGGCAGCTAAGATTGCTTTATATTTGTGGACACAGCAAAGTAACACACGTAGTTTCTTAATTTTTCTTTCCTTCCATAGCAACAGTGGACAGAAATAGATACTACAAAGAGACAATGCAAAATTTCTGGTTTGGTTTGGCTATATGGTCAAGTTAGTGCATTTCAGTGGATTCATGCAAACTCTGCATGCTTGTTCTTATCCCATGGCAGATACAAGACTGCATGACACAGCTGAGCTTCCTTTCCCCCCAACACAAGCTGCACTACTGTGCAGTTGCTGTAGGCTGCAGTCACACACACAGGAATTCCTTTATTCCACCTGGTACACGCTAACTAGAAAGCTTGTGGTCACATAATTGTTTAGTTGTGGCCTTAGTTATTGATTAAATGGGACTGAAGAAAATGTGTTCTAGCTGGAAAGGTTCCTGGAATCCTGACCATGTAAATGCTGCCTCTCTTCTTGTCAAGGGGCTAGGTGACTTCATTCACTGTAGATCTGTCTCACCATCTGAACTGTGTGATTGAAAACTGCACCTTTTCCAGGGGAATGATATATTCAAATGCTGCATTACAATTTCTTCTCTTTCTACTGCGCTAGTAACATTTGTAGTGTCATTAAATTGATTGCCTTTATTGGCACATGCTTTGGAATGGCACATATCTGAGAGGGAAGGTGAACAGTGAATCACCTGGCTAACATCACTTATCCTGAGTGTGGCCCCATCTGCATGAATGAATAAATGGGGTCAGTGTAGAACTGATCCCTTATGTCAAAAGCAAGGAAGGAAGTGATGACCCTCATGGAGAGCAGTTCTTCAATGTTTTTCCTGAGTGAATAGAAAGGTTGATTTGGCATGGACTGTTTTCCTTGCCATTCTCCTTGTTCTCAGACTTACCAGCAGTAAAGGTGGCTTGGAAACCAGAAGCTGTCTGGGCACCATCTGTGGTGAACTCTACAAGCATAAGATTACTGGAAGCAACTATGCCATTGGGGATCTTTGATCCACAGGTCTTGTCCATTAGAACTGGAGAAGACTTGCTGGATCCATCATAAACTTTAACATAATCACCCTGACAACCTTTAGTTATTTGTAGCTGAAAGGCTTGAAAGTGCAGGGAAACCTGGAAGGGAAGAGAAAATCAATTTTTAATATATAAGTATGCTTCTTTCATGGAATATCCTTTAAAACAGACAGAACCTAAACTGGAGCCAAGCACAGACTCACAGACTAGAGCTGTTTACCCAGCTTTGCCTCTCTCCCCCTGAAGTTGCAGGGTTCAGATCTAATCACTGAATGCTCTCATGCTCAAGGAGCTCTGCCCTGATTTTTCAAACCTGAAGCCCAACTTGTGGAGATTTTTCAAAATCACAACTGTGAATTGTCTTTGTCTATACCTGGCTTTAACACATACCTCTCTAGAAGTAGAAACTATTCTGAAATTTTTCTTGTCTGGCAACTGCTGTACAGAGCACAAGATGCTTAATGTTGAAAGAAGCTCAGCCATCTTTCAAGACCACTCTTAACCTGTGTTTACCTTTCTGGATCGGGTTCGGATGAGCCAGACACAGTTGGTGTTATCTGAGTAATTCCTTGGGTAGTTGGCAGATCTCAGGGACCCAGAAGGTCCATCAAGAATAGTGCTGCAGCGACCTGAGGGAAAAATGCTTGCTTCAGGATTGCAGAAGATTTCAGTCATGCACAACTACAATCTCTTCAGAATGGACTGATCTCTGTTTTCTGATCTATCAGCATTCATTTCAGAGTACTGGTACATCTTGATTAAAAGGAGTATTCATGTTGTCCTAATTTCACAAAATGCATCAAAGAGGAAAGTAAAGTAGTACTCTGAAAATCATTCCATTTTTCATTCAGTGCTCTGAAAATAATTCAATTTATTGATTAGCTCTGTCATTTAGCAAGAGATCTCCTTCTGCAACTCTGTAAAGAGTGAGAGGTTTCAATTCACTGCAGTTGGTGCCACTGTTTTCCATTGAGAAGGGGAAGTTAAGTGATGTCAGAAGAGTCAAGCCCAAATATGATGCCTCTGCAATGCTTAACTTCTAAGCTTAGGAGGAGCACTTGGGGTGCAAGAGGTAAGACTTTCATAATTTTTTTCCCTCTGATTGAATAAATTTCTGTGACTGTATATAAAAAATTCTTCTAGCAGAGGTTACGTATAAGGAGTTTAAACATACAAACTTAGAATGACTTTTGAAACTTTTGAAAACTGGACAAAGCAACATGAAACTGTTCAAGTTCAAAGGAGCATAAAACTGTTTTGTTTTGGCTCAGGTCTTAAATACCAGCTGCCATAAGGAGCGGTGATATCTGGCTCTTTTGGGATTTATAGTTGTCTGCTGAACTGTAGGAAACCAAATTATTCCATTGAAGTTTAAAATGTGGTATGCAGTTAGTCTAGTTGCACAGCAGCCACTTATGCTAATAGCAAATTTGTTTGATTTACTTTAGAGGCAGTTTCCATTTTCTCACTAATCACAATATGCCTCCAGCTTCACTTTTGCATTCCCTCCCAGAGTAACCCTAGTGGGTACCAGGAATTCATGAGAATAGTCTCACAGGCTGATGAAAAACTGCTGTCTCTACCACGTGCCCAAATCTGAGTTGAAGATAACAGGGAGATCTGGAGATACTTACTGCAGTTGTAAAGTTTGTTGATTTTGGCCACATCCAAGTTGCTCATCCCTTGTCTCTGTCCAATATGCACTGATCTATCAGGAATTGGTACAATAGTTGCTTTCCCAGTCGTATTGCTGAATGTGTATCTGAAAAAACCCATGAGAAACAATGCTCTCTAAGCACCATAACTTCTTTCAGGATTCAGTAGGATGCTTTGGAGGGAGAACAAGAATTGTCCATAAGCTGTTGCTATGACTAATAGTGCTGTTTAAACAGGTCTCATTGAGATGTCCACCAGTAAGCAGAGTCAATGTCCAGATGGCCTCCTTTGCTCCCAAGCCCAGCAGTGGAGGGCTCCCTAATGGAAAGCTAAGGGACAGTGTATCCCAGCCCTAGGGAGCAGCTGGTCTGAACTGACTCACACTGTTTTTCTCAGAAGGGGAACTGGGGAAACTGGTAGTTAGGAGAGAGTTATGATAGAAACTAATTCTGATGTAAGATTTGAGTTCCTAAAATAGTAGTGCCATGCTGCTACTTACGGGCCATAGTGCATTACTGAGGAATAGTCATATGGAAGATCCAGGTTATTGGAGTTTTCAAATTTCTTGAAGTCTGGTCTGTCAGCTGTAATATATGATATTGTACTTAAGAGTGTGCTTCCTCCCTACTCCCTTCAGGGGAAAAGGGAGAGCTGGGAGCAGTAGGATGTGTCTATACCACTTCCTACATTGAGGAGTTCAAAGTACTTACGAGGACTGATGTACTCCCACATGATCTTTACGTGTTTATCTCTGTCACTTCGAGAGTGCTCATGCAAAAAGCCCAGAGCATGCTCCAGTTCATGCTGAATTACTCCTTTCCACATGCAGCCTCCTTTCATCACAGAGACAGTCTGTCCACCTCCTACTCTCCCATAGTTGGACCAGCAGCTGAGAGAGGAATTGAAAACAAGACTTATGGGATTTTTATTGGCAGGCAGGCAAAGAGGCAGAACAGAGAACCTATCTTCACACCCCTCTTGTGGGAGTGGAAGGATTCCTCTCTCCACTGTGATAGTCAGAGTGCAAAAGTGACCATGGCATATAAAAGAACAAAAAGTCTTCCATTGCTAAATGGAAGACTTTTGTTAGCACAGAGGCTCCTGAATTCTGACTTTACCATGACTTTAACTCTCTTGAAATAACAATTCTTTTTTTTTCAAAATACTAAAGACAGTATCACAGCTGGAGATAAGATGGAGATAACACTTTCAAGCTAAGTGTTGAACAACTTTCTCATAAGCTCTAATTCTAAGCTTGATGATCAACAGTGTGATTCAGAGAACTGTTTATTTCATAAGTTGGTTTACTTTTGTAGATAGGACCTACAGTATTCAATATATGTTGTGCCGAAGTGTGCACTATCCCACAGAGAAAACATGAGCTTAGACATTCTTTGCCCCTTAATGGTGCTTTTCCATGCTTTGTATTATTTCAGTGTCTGCAGTGAGTTCCTGATGTACCTGATGAGCCCTTGCCCTAGTAAGGTACCCAAGGAAAATACCTTGGCACTGTGATAAAACAAAAGCTTTTTCTGAGGTCACACAGAATCAGTGTAGGGAAGGACTGAAAAATAGAGTAAAAGTAACTTGTTAATTTATCATTCAACTCACCCATCGGCAGATCTAATACTGAGGTAGTCACGTTCTGCCTTGCGCTTCACAAAATTAATACAAGTCAGTGCTTCAAATTCTGCCATGGCATCATGAATCCCTTTTACATGGCTCTCCTCTGGGGAAGAAAGGGTTAATTTTAGTGGTCACAAGCACAGATTAGTAGATGCCATTAAAATCTCACATATTGTCAAAAACAGGATAAATGAGGGACAGAAATATTAGCCTAGGTTCTTAGGTTCTTTTTTTGCTCAGTACTGAATTTTGTTTAAGATTTTAACAGCCTGGCACAAGATCCTCTTCATCCAGATATTTGTCCAAATGTATTCAGGTGCCTCTTTTTTCAACTACTTGCTCTTAATTATAGTGGTCATTTCTGATGTATCTTATTGGACACTTGGAGACAATTAAGGGAAGCTGTTTTGCTGATGAAAAGCAGATCATTGAAGCTCTACTGTACTAGTCATGAACCTTATAAAGGAAGGCATTCTGGAAGACACCATTAGAGGGAATGGTTATTGCTGTCTCCAAGAGATCAGTCCCAAAACATGATGCAGGCAAAATGTCTCAATGAATATTTCTGGTTCAGGTCCTTGTAACTTAAAATTTATCTGTGCTGGCACAGCACAAGTAAATCCTTAGAATTGATTTATTCAGCTGTTTGTGTGCTCACTCAATGTAAGTTTCTCTCTGAAGAATATTGGACAAAACCCATTTAAAAAAAAATTTCTATTTAAACCCACCATAAGCAGGATCCAGTTCATAGGGAATACGAACAATCCCATCACTGGACTGGGGCCAGTTGCACTGGCGACAGTTGATGGCACTGCGACTCCTCCGTGGAACTATGTCACCTTCCTGCAGGAACTGGGAGCTGTCTGGAGACAGAGAAAGGGTGGAAATTTCAGCCATAAATTGCTGGACACCTGCTAAGCACACTTGAAAAAACAAGCAGTCTCAATAGTAAGAATGATGTTTTACTCTGATATTATTTAATCACCCATTGTGTGACACTGAATGAATGACATCAGATATCTCCCCAGGAAGGTGCTGGGCAAAATCAGAAGGTGACAATAAAGAAACCCAGGAAGGCAGGCAAACCAAAAAGAGGAATGTTGTAAGGAGAAAACTGTAGGAATATTTGGCGTCTCTTTCTACCAATTACTTTACTTCAAGTAAAGTCACTTGAATGACTCTTGGAGGAGAAAATGTGAGGAAAACAAGCTGATAGATCAGGGAATGTTTGGAAGGATCAGGGAAGAGGAAGTTGGGAGCAGTGAGAATGGAACTGACTGCAGCGTATCTAGGAGTCTGCACTGCAAAACCATATGATGGCTGAGTGCAAGCAATGCTTCATTCAAGAAAAAGACTGTTAAATAAGCATACAAATACCCACATTTTCTCTTTATGTCCAAAGAATGACAAAGATGTTGAAAGCTAAAGCTGAGGAAACTGTCTGAATAGTTTTCAGTTGCCTCCATGCCTAGGAGCATCTTCAGTACTAACACAATAGTTTGAGATGCTATAGGGCTTCAGCAGACCACACCATAATCCCAGTAGTGTCTCTTATATGGTGGTGTGTTATATGGGAAACACATTTGCACAGATTGTGGTAAGACATGGTACCTCCTATATCACCCTAAAAAAGCAAAAAAGACAGCTCCCTTATAGACAGGAATTTGGTGGCATTACCTTTGTTAACTTTCAGAATTTTGTTAAAAATATCTTCGTCCTCCTCATCAGTCTCTGTAGGTGAAGGAGATTCTGTGCAGAAACACAAGAGTATCACTTTCTCATTCCCAGAGGAAATATGAATCCTGATTTTTTACTCTGATGATGCATGATTTTTCCACTGATGCATGTAAAGCTTACAGAGTCTATTTAGGGACTGGAGGGATGTTCACTCATGTAGATGTTTGTTCACTGACAACCTTGAGAACCTCCTAGCTGTGGTTATTTTGGCATTAATCGAGTCCCAAGAGCCATTCTCCTTCAATTATTTCATTCTCTCCTTTTTTTTTCTTTTCCTAGCCATCATATTTTTAGGCCATAGATGGCACAGTTTTACTTCTTTATGAACAACTCACACTCAAATCCCCAACATCAGATACCAGAAACAAAAATGGATGGAGAGCAGTCCTGCCACTTCTTGCTGGACATGATGACCTCTTGAAAAACCCTCAAAATCAATGAAACTGGAACTGCATTCCTGTTCCACACGGGTAGAACTGATGTCCCCATCTAAGCCCAGCACTGGGGACTCATAGGCCTTGCTAGCAAAATCAGCTAACTCTGTGCATTATGCAGCAAGTCTTGACATCAATAAAAAGCAGAAACACATGACCTCTGTGCTTCTAACCTTTAGAAGTGGCCTAATTCAGGACATGAATTAAGCAGAGCTATTTTCAGCAAAAGTAACAGCTGAGGTTTTTAGCAAATTGGTTTTTTTAGCAATTGGCCAAAACCAAGAGACTTTGCTTTGCATGAAACATTGTGGTGAGTGCATTCATTTAAAATTCTTCATAAAGGTTAATTTGTATTAAGCCTGTGTTATTTTCTGAAGTAACTGAGTAGATAACAATCAGTATATCCCCTCAAATATGTATTTGTAGATGGAGTAGTACATACCATATATATTCTCCTGCGTAGTAACCTGCAAGGACAATACATTGATATTATCTCACAATTTATAATGTAACATTCAATTAAATAATAAAACATATAAATTATCAACAGCATCCAGGCTACCATTGGAAGTATCTTTCCCCAATGCAGCTTTTATGTACTGTGCCATGTGCAAAGAATTACCATGGGGTGGTAGATACTCTTCTTTGGTACCTTGGCAACTAGGGGTATCATAAAGGCAAGTGCAATAAAAAGTGTGGAATAAGGTTCAGATACATTCTGATGCATGGTTGAGCAGAGAAAACTTTGCTACACATGTAGATGCAAGGGGAGTCCAAGAGTCCTGGCCTTACTTTCCACAATGTTGAACCCCAAAGTGATCAGAAGGGCTGAATTAGCTTTCCTTACCTCAGTAGGCTCTGTTGCTGCAAAAAGACAAAAAGACAAGCATCAGACTCTGAATGCAACTTCTCAGTGTGTAACAGCATGGATGCACCTCCTCTGCCATGGGAATGCCTTTGGCAGATCCCTTGGAGGAGTGGAGGGGAATGGAGTACACCAGCTAATGCATAGGCACAGAAATTAAAAAGATATTTAATCTAACAACTATGGAAATTCCTAGTAGATTGTGTTGAGGAACAGAATCCTAAGAATTTACCATCTAAAAATCAGCAAAGCATTTTATCAGTTTCAGTATGGAAAATTGCAAAATAAATCAGTGACAAAAAATGGGTTTTTTTGTCCTAATCCTAAATCCTAAGATTTCTCTGCAACAGGTGCAGGCTAATCAGCTCAACAATATCCCCTGGTTTCAAAGTGCCAAACAATAAGGTTATAACATGTGATGGGGGCTATAATTTAACATGGGGAAAATAATCTCAGCTTCAGTATGTACCTGACAGCAGCTTGGTACCATTCTGAGTTCTAAGGTGCCTTTCTACTGTGATACCTTCTGATTTTTACCAAATATGAGATTCTAGATACAAACCAGAAGTGAAAATCTGACCTGATGTATACATTTCTATCTTCATTTTTATAATACCAAAAAAGTTTAAAAATCGGAAGGGCCTTCAGAGGTCATCAGTTTGTCTGCTTTCCCTAAGGCAGAAACAGTTTTATCTGTATTATTCCTGACC
Organism: Camarhynchus parvulus; assembly: GCF_901933205.1. Taxonomy (NCBI): domain Eukaryota; kingdom Metazoa; phylum Chordata; class Aves; order Passeriformes; family Thraupidae; genus Camarhynchus; species Camarhynchus parvulus. The sequence continues at coordinate 21,973,361 of NC_044575.1, read as the reverse complement.
ACAGTTTGTTTGACCTGTTCTTAAGTATGATGGATATGTTGCAAGCCTATCTGGCAATCTCTTCCAGTTTCCTAATAATTGCAGTCTTCCTTGTCAAAGTATGAAACAATTTTATTTTTCCTAGTTAACACTGAAACAGGGAACACTCATGTAAACAGTCATTATTTCCAAGCCCATCTGTGCCCCAAATTTTACTATTATTTTTCTCAGTAAAAGATATGCCAAGCTCTATCACCCCTTGCAGCACCATTCCTTTTTCATAATTATTGCTCAGACGTAATGAGGAGATGCCTTCCTTTTCAGACTCCATCTAGCACCCGCAACAGAATTGCTTTTGTTGAGCCAAAAAGACTTCAAGCCTGTGTTTTCAGACTGTTACTTCAGTTACATTGCAGTGGAAGTCCATTGCAATGATGATGGTTAATTATAGAAAAATTTGGTCAGTTCCCACAGCTGCATAAGAGAGATCCATGGCATCTAAAAACATTCTGCAGGGAAGAACATTTTTGAGATGCGTTGACCAGATCTAGAATTTATGTACCCAAGAGGCACTACATTAATTGAGTAGTCAAAGTCAGTAGAAATTAGGCTCCAGATTCCTAGGCACATAAAGCCTGCAACTTCTTTTTAAAACCCAAATGAGACACCACAGAAGGCGTCTGCCATCTCCTTGATGAAATGAACATCTGGTGTGATAGGGCTCTCAAAATTATACAGCTCACATTTTCCCTACACTCTAAATACTGAAAGATGTCTCAAAAGGCACAAAAAGCAGTAACGATGATAAATTAAAACTCATTGCATGCATTTGTCCCAATAAACCTGCAGCTTTGAGTCTGAGCAACTGACTACCTTGAACTTGAGCAAGAGTGTCCCTTGGTCCCTTCTAAATATACTGAGCAGTAATTTCACAACATCCCTTTTTCCCCATGCCATAAATGACAGTTCAAAAGCACAATTTGTCAATGTTCTTATGTCACTGACTTGCTCTATGTCAAGCAAATTTTTCCAAGGTGTCTTCTTTTTGCACACATTACACACAGCCTGTTCATTTCTTGCTGTAGTTAAAGTCTGCCTACAGTTTTCTTTCCATTGACCTCTGAAGGTCTGCAATTATCTCCTTGTATTTTGCAAGTTAACAAAGGCTGTTCAGCTAAGCCTGTTCCAAATCAGAACAAAGCAAAGCTTTCTTTGACGCCTGACATCTTTTTCCTACAGCTAAACCCAGGTAGGCAAGGAGGCAAATGATTAGCAGTCTTATTATAACATTCAACTTAATGAAAAGGTATCAAGATGTCTAATTAAAATTTTATTTTCAAGCCTGTGAAAGCACATCTAAAGTAACCTAATAAACCATGTCCCAAAGTCTGTGTAAAGCACATCTTTGTAAAACAAACACATCTGCACTCTGTTCAATAACAAGTTATGAAACATAGCTTTATTCAAAAGGCCTGTCAGTGCTTTCACATGCTCTAAAAGCAAATCAAAACCAAGAATGTAATAAACAGTCAAGAAATAACAGGTGCTTTTAAAATACACTATAAATCCTACTTACTTGTTGTGCTGTTTTCGTAGTCATCCTGCAAAACCAACAGGTAAAAGCCATTATTCTTCCATAGCTGACAAATACAGCAACAATAGTATCAAAATCAGGATGAATGGAGGAGCCAAATCATTATATTGCCTTTATTTATTATGATATTACTAATATTTTCTTGCAGAAAATTTATCGAAGTGGGCCTTCACAGCTTCACTCCAGGAAGAACAGACCAGCTAGGCAATGGGGCACAATTGCGGGGAGCTGCTCTCACCTGGATAGGGAAGGCCAGGGCAGCGGGCAGCAGAAGTGCAGCGAGGACCAGGCACCCCTTCAGCTCCATGGCGCAGTGCGGACGGAGCAGGGTGCGAGCCCTTCTCCCTGCTCCCCGCAGCGCTGCCGCAGATAAAGCAGCGGAGCCTGCTCGGGTCGGGCTGGGAGCCCTGCCCCAGCCAATGGGAATCCCAGCAGGAAGCAAACTTCTTTTGCTGCCTCAACAGCACGTTTAGCCCCTGGGCATCTCCCGGTGCTGCGCTGTTGCCGCCGCCCTGAGCATCCCTAGGCCGCCCAGGGCCATTCGTGCTGCTCTCTAGAGCTGGCTCGGCCTCATGCTTGTGCTACCACGCATTTCCTCTGCTTCTTAGAGGACCTTTCCTGAAATGTTCGGTTTGACTGTTACCACCCTTGTTCCTGGATAACTCTCCAGAGAACTGCATTGTTAGGATTTCAGAGGGTAGGTGACTTTTCTCTTTATGTCGCTGAGATTACAGAAGGCCATGACGCTATTGTGTTGCTTTGAAACATAGAACACGTCTACCCAGTGAGCTTATCAATGTTTCTTCCGTGAGACAGCTTATGGTTCTATACATACAGATTTTTGTTTTTTCCTGTGTGTTTCTTGATGTTTCATCATGTCATGAGCGTCTCCTGTGCTCGATTGTTTCTGCAGTCTGACAATTATAGGTGCCCTTATGAGTTTTGTGACCAGCAATCAGAGAAGGGGAAAAGAGAGCAGCAGCATAAGCAGCACTTACTCATTTTGAGAATGATTAACAGATTTGCTTTGCTGGAGTGCACTTGTCCAGAAGTAGAGTGCAGTTGTCTAGAGCAAGCAGTGAGCAGATGTAGCAAGAAATGCTTGTAGGAGGCAAACCAGCAACCACTGAGCCTCTTATCACAGCAACTTCTTCTCACAGCAAAGCTCTCTTACTGAACCATTTGCTGAAGCTGCTGTAGCTGGGAGAGCGTCTGGTCTCTGACACACTTTTGGTTTGTGTCAGAGTACATTTTCCATGCATGGAAAAGGAAACTGAATTATAAAATACACTGATTCTGTCTCTAGACCATGGTGTGCTCAGATACCCTCAGAGTAAGTTTTAAACCCACTTATTCCTTATTTCTGTACTGAATAAGAGGTTCTAGATATTCTCCTTGTTGGTGAATCAAGAAGCAGCAGAAGGCTTTCCATCTATTTTCTCCAAATCATACCCAGTCAAGAGTAGGAATTAGATAGAAATGAAATCTGAATTGTGTTGGAGGCGTCCATCACTCTTTATTTCAGTGATGGAAAGTTGTGGGGCACACTGCTGACTATTTTAAGAAAGCCTGGATTGGCAAAGTCCAGGGATAAACTCTGAGCACCCCCACAGGTAGGCAGCACAGGGGGATATTACCTTTCCTTTTCTGTGTCTGCACACCGGCTGAAGGAAGGGCTGCCCCAGGCACCAGTTAATAAACAGCAGGGTGGCACATGGCCCTTGTGACCATGAAAGAGCATCAAGCAGCCATTGTCAGCATGTTAATCCTGTTGTGCGTCCTTTGTGCACATAAATGTTCTCAATAAGCAGTGCTAAGTGTCTTTTTTTAATATTTGTCTTTTAGAGAGATGAAAATCTTCCTTGTGCTAAAGCAAAGCTGTGCAGCTCTGGTCTGCAGTGGGAGAATGTTTCTCCATTTTTCTCACTCAATGTAAGGACAAAACAAAAGTCTATGATGCCAGATACTTCAGCATGCCAAAACCATACCAAAACCACATTGCAACATGGAGCTTGAATATAATCTGCTTTCATTAGAGTTTAGGGGGAAAAAAAGAAAAATCAGACCACTCTCAGGTGGGAAAACCAGTCCAGGAGCGAAAGGAAGGATCAGAGGTAGTATGGGTATTAAACAAACTTAAAAAGCAAGATAGGAAGGTTGGTAACCTCAGCACCTTTGTAGCATGTTATTGGGAAGATACTACTCCTGAATGACTGATTACCTGCCTGTGCTCAGGAGAGAGTCAGGCAAAAAGGATGCAGCACGTTTTATCCTGGGTGTGTTACTATGCTGACACACTAAACAGTTCATGAAATAGATTGCTGCATACCATGCTTTCCATAACCTAACAAATAGTGCTGAGGGGGGAGGTGGCTTTTTGGGTCTAAAAGGGTGGCTGTAAATGTTGCAGCTGGCAAAAAACCCAAAAAAAAACCAAACCCCCAAAAAAAAAAAAAAAACACACAAGAGAGTGAGGGGGAGTGCTGGTACTCATGGTTCCTACCAGTTGTGATCTTATCACCTTGTGCCTCCTATTTAGATACAACATTTGATTATTTTCCAATACTCATGGGGGAGGTGTTGTCAGCAGACCTATTTTCACTAATCAAAATACACTCTAATTTATTGAGATATTGCGCTAACAGGACACAGTTTTACTAGATTCAATGAAGCTGGTACCTCTAGTAAAGAAAATGCCACGGAAATTGTTTTGAACCCTTAGGAACCAAACAAGGACTTCACAAAGAGAAGAAGAGAAGCTGTCTTTGCATTTATACAAGAAAAGCATGTGGGAAGTTTTGTCAGACCCAAGTTCTCCTCTTAGTATATCCTAGTTTCTGGTGGACAGTAGGGATTCCACAGATTTTGAACATGTGAATAATTATTAGCAGATGTCCAAAACCAACATCAGAATCTCAAGAAGTACTTGAACAGTGTCATAGTCTACAAGAAGTCTCTCAGCAAAAAATAGCACTGCTCCTAAATGAACACCACAAAACTTGGAGTTATGCCTGTTAGACTTGTTTGCAGAAATCTGTAGGCATAACCAAGAAAATAATATACAGACACACCAATTAAAAAAAAATTGTTTTCTCTTTTGATGTGGGAATTCACTGCAAGTATATATAGTCAAAATCAAAACAGCAGATGCATGAAAGATACAACAACTCTGCAAAAATCTTTCAGATTTTGCTCAGTCATATGTCATTTAGTCATATGCGTTATTCTCTTTGTAGTCTTTTACTGTAAACAGCTCCCAAAGTATAACATAAACCATCACGATTTAATTATGGAAAGAAATTGCACTAATTGCTACTAATTGCTGTGCCATGAAATGCAGGGAAAAAAATTAATCCAGGAACTAATAGAAACCTTTATGCCAAACAGCTTGTGGAAGTTATGTGATAGCTACCATAACTGATTCGTGGTAATATACTAACTAATCTTGAAAGTTTAAAATAATCTGGCTTTACTAAAACCAGCCATTGAAGCAATGGTATAGACCACAATACATAACTGAAATTGCTGTGGATTGGCATCACATGAATAAACACCACACAATTACATATGCAATCCGGGGTTAATGACAAATCTGAACCAGGAATATATTATTTTAGCTACAATTGCTCAGTATTGCTCAGTATCATTTTCCAAGAATGTCTGCTTTGTGCAGCATTTCAGTATTTTGGCTCACTTTCATTTGGAAAAGGAATTCTGGTTTCCACTGAGCTCTTGGTTCATGAATTCTGAACCCCCATCCTCTGGCCAGTAAATCTGCCCCTGTGCAGTGCTTTCAGCTCAGTGCTTTTTGTCTTCTTCTCACTAATTCCAAGTGCCCTAATCACACAGAAATCACTTCCTTTTCTGTGCTGTCTTTATGATCAGACACTTTTCAGATATAAATCAGTCCCCACACAAGCTTCTCTGTGCTGGCTTAAAGGACTTGCAGACCTTTAGTCTAATAATTCCACTCTTCTTGATTCTACAATTATGTTTTCATTCCTTCCAAGTTGCCTGTACCTTTTTGGAGTGCAGTGATTAGGAGTGGGCAACTTCAGAGGTATTCATGCCAGCCAGTACTGCACTTTGCTGGTTGAGAGTATTATTGAAGTGCTGGCAGCTCCTGAGGGCTTCACAAGTAACCAGCACAGACTTCAAGTCCCTATGTTGGAGACTCATGTGTGTTACAAAAGACAGCTCTAGACAAGTCAAAGTGGGGTTAGAAGCTGTTTCCCAGTGCCCACAACCCTACTTGCTGCATTGATAGATTTACTTGTCCTTCATGTCCCTCTCCACATTTCTTCTTTGGGTCCTACCTCCCAGAGAAGACCTGGAGTTGCTTGGGTTCCTGTTCCACTTTTTGTTTTGTTTTCCATTTTGGGGGGTTTCCATGTCATTGCTAACACCATCTGGAGAAATGAAGCCACATGATTTGCAGGTTCTTTAGCAGAACACTGACACATCCTCCATGATATTAATGACTAGCTCCATCTTCAGTCCTAGCCCTGACTGTTTATTGAAAGAATTCAAACCTAAAACGATGAACATTGGCTTGCTATTGGTTAGCCACTTCTCTATTCAAAGAGCCAAACCTAGAAACTTTGAACTTTAGACTGTTGTCAGAAGAAGGACAATGAAGAAAAAGATTTATTTTTTTTGACGGGTTCCTCTTTTCAAAGAAAAATATGGAGATAGGAAAAAAATACTAAAGAAACAAGTTGGAATAGTAAAAGCGTTGTAATCTCTAAAATGAAAGTTGAAAACATGTTGATTTTAATTTCAAAATCAGATTTCAAGGCCAAATTTAGCAAAGCATAATTTAGCAATCAAACTAGCATTTGTAATGATATGTGATCCAATGGCTATTTGGGCTGAGGGAAGAAGAATGGAAACTGAAACTTTAATTTGGACAATTCTAATAATGAACTTCTGATTGCCTTGAAAAAAACAACAAATTCCTTTCTTTTATCAGGAGAAGCCATCTGATTTGTCTGCTGCCCTTAGGTGAAAAAAGGATGGATCAAAGGGTTTACACTGTGTTTCCAGCCTGCAGAGCAATGTTATGCTGATTGCAAAGGAATCCATGTGATGGGGTAAGGTGCAAGCTGTTTGAGCAGTGCCTGGGGTCATTTTTGGTCCCTCTGCCCTCTGAAGGAAGACACCCAGTGCTGCCTCAGCTGGGGAGATCTCCTTGTGACAGATTATGCAATGCCAGCCAGCTTCCCTGCTTGGTTTGATCTCCTGGGAGCAGAAGTGTCCTTTTGCCTAGAGGGAAGGTTTTCCTTACAGTAACCATGCCATGAAAGTTACCCTTGTGAGTGCTTGCTTGGCAGTTTAACTAAGGCAGAGGAAATGTCTCATGTCTGCCTCTCAGATGAGTGCATGGGAGCTGCCTGTGTGTGCTGCAAGTGGAAAGCACATCTCTGCCTCTACAGTACACAGATCTGCCTGATAAAGAATCCATTAGGGAATGGGCATTGTCCCTCACTCAAAATATCACTGCACTGACTTCTGTTTCTTTTGTCCCTTGTCAGAAAGGCTGTGCTCTCTGACTTTCCTGCTTGTCTCATTACCTGTCTCGATACCTTTGCTTGTTATCCACATATTTGCTTCCCAACTGTCCTCTAAGCAGGATTTTTTAATATTTCAGCGGGAGTCTTGAAAAGGCTGTATCACTCTTACTGTTCTTTTCTAATGCACCAGGTGAGCTGATGGATTTGCTTCCTCTTCTGGGACGCTAATTTGTAGCTCCTCTCATGTCTCCTGAACAGGTGAGTTTGGACACTGCTACTTCTGACTTTATCTGGATCCACAGAAAAGTACTTCAGGAAAAGTTAAAGCTCAGCTCTTACAGCCTGTCTTGTTTTAAGCGAGCTGCTATCCAGGCAGATACTAGTGGCTAAATATTAACATTGGAATCATTAATAATAAACTTTAAAGTTATTGAAACAAAGAATCCACTTGCGTGTTCCAGGAGTCTTTTGCCAAAGAGAGCATTTGCCCCCAGAGAAGCGGCCAATGATCTCTGAAGTTCTGACCAGAACAATTGATGCAGCGTGGAGGATTCCTGGGCATGCAGGACAGCCAGCAGCCTGTTTTGTCCCGGGTCTGCTGTGAGCATGTAACCAAAGCCTGGTGGGCTTCAGACAGCCATGCTGAGGGGCATGGTCTGGCCTGGGGGCCAAGGGTCCAGACTAGACCAGCAGGGTCTGCCGCCCCACCAGATGGGACAGCAGCAGAGCTGGGGATAGCAGGGAGAGTGACTGGACAAGCAGGTTTGATGCAAGGGATGCTGAAACAGCACCAGCAGAGCTGCAGCAGGCAGGGAGGAAGGGTGGGAGGCCAAAGGCTTTCCTGCTTTGTGCTGCCAAACAGTCACTAGGTGGTTTGCACAGCACAGCCTCGGCCAGGGCTAACCACCCTGCCACCTCTCATTGCTGGGCTTTAGTTTTTATAAGGAAATAAATCTACCACTGCCACTCATGATTTAACCATTTAATCTGAAAACCACCCTTAATCCCCTCTCAGTTTCTGAGGGATACCCATTTCTGCCTCTTTCTCTGTGCCATGCTAGGGCTCCTGTTAAAAGCACATCCAAAAAAAAAGTGCCATCATGGATTTGCCCTTCCACCAATTCCATCTGGAAAGGAAATAACTTTTTTTTCCCTATTTTGCAGCAGGAGGAGCTAAATGTGTACATTTATGTCTGCATCTCTCTCCCCCTTCCACTAGTGATTTTATTTGGGTCTCCAGGAATTTCAGGATTTTTTACCATAGGGTCTGGAAGGGTCCTGGAGCATGAGGGTGCCAGTCTGTTGCTTTCACCATTCCTTCAGGGAAGAGCAGACCTAACAGGGAACAGAGGAGGCTGCTACCCAACCCATGAATTATCTATGCATGATGCTTCCCAAGAGAGCTGTGGCTACATTAACCTTGGCTCACAGCTGCCATTACATTAAAGAAAAAGCTTCCACAGGGGCCTTTCTTTTCCACTCATCTGCAGCGACCATCCCATTAGTTACTGAACACATTAAAGGCATATTGACACATTACCTACAATTACAATTTCTGAAGTCCTTACCAGGGTTCCCTCTGTTGCTCAGTGAACACATACCTTACCTCAGAGCAAGTGCAGTTGAAATAAATTAGAGAGGCTGCCTTGAGATCTTTCGCTAAAGAGAAAAGCCTAACTATGTTTTCATATATACTTTATTTTAAATTTATCTAACTAGCTGATAGAAACATGCATGGCCAAACTTTAATGTTAGGGCCTCCGAGCCTAGCCTTTTGGCTTTAGAGTAATCTTTTCAATTCTCCTCAGTGAACTCAGATTTGGATCTTAGTTCACAGGTTTGTATGCAGGAAAACCATTTATTTGTACTGTAAGATTTGAACTGCAGCTCTTTTTTTACAGGGATAGTTCTGTTGTAAATCTGCACATGATGCAGTATGAGTTCAACAACAAATCAAGGTCAAGGCACTCTGAGAAATCTACTTAGAGGTCTGCTTCCATCCTTTGCACATGGTTTTGCCTTCTATCTCTGATAAGAATGTCATAAACAGGTTCTGTGTGGATATTTGTATTTCTTCTTTAAATAAATAAATTCTTTTTGTAGGAAATTGAAGTAGTGAATGATTCAAAATATTCAAAGTGGTTAGTCTCTGCAAATGAGAGAAGGGTGGAGTATTTATTACTTTCTTTATTCTGATAATCTCTTCTGATCTTGAAGAGAGAAAGGCCCATGTAATACTTGTTTTGGACCATCATAAAAAGGAGAAGAGAATGTAGAGCTCATCTCTCCAAGAATTTATGAGGGCCATAGAGGCAGTCTCTGTGGCCTGCCATTAAATGAATTATGGCTGTAGCCTCGGACCATTGCAATTCTGATATCTTAAGATCTGTTGAAAGAACAAGGACCAAGGTGCTGATTTGTGCGATGACATAACTGAAAAGGACAGTAAAATGCAAATAGAAAAAGAAATACATATATCAAATAGTCAAGTCAACCTTTTAACCCAATAAATCTGAAAAACTCTCATTTTTTTGCCCAGTCATTAAACTAAGTGAGCAGCGGACCTACTGGTCCTCACAGGAGCAGGACCACAGGCATCTCTCCTCGTGGGTATATTCGATTAAAGCACTCACAAACTGAAATGAATGGGGATGTTCTTTGCTGTCACTGAAGACACTTGTCCTAAATTATGACCTGTTAGGAGATGATATTTTTTCCATACTCCAGTGTATGGTTACTGCTGTCCTTGGTTATCCTAGGGTGATTTAAAGAAGCCTTTCATTAAGCAGTATTTCCTAAATTGCAATGTGTGTATATGTGGCACCACAATTGGCAGAGACTGGGGTCTTGTGCCTTGTCTTCTCTCTGGCTGTGGCATGACGCAAAGCAGGTTGGGAGCTTCCTCACAGGGCCATTAGTATGACCCAGTAGGCTCTGTGCATTCCACTGTGTCTGGAACAAAGTTACCTAGATTTCAGGATGTTTAGACCATCTACATGGTTGTTATAAAAAAAAGGTTAGATATGAATCATAGTGTGGTTTCCATGCCCCCATCATTTCCTGATCTGTGCAGAGAAAGCCAGACTGGGTAAGGTGGTGTAGGCAGCCATCTCTCCTACACACCTGCGGTGCAAGTGCTGAAGATTACACAACTGTCCCTGTTCCACAGACAGGGGCCGACCTTTCCCTCCTACTGTCTGGTACCAAGTGTGTCACAACTTTGAACAGGAATTTTGACACAAGATTCATGTATTTTGCCACAATTTAGATGAAATGCAAAATTTAAACTTTATTGGAACAAAACCTCTTTCTCTTCTAAAGCTTCTAAAGCACAGCTTCAGCATGATTTAAACTTTATCACATATTTTTGCCTGATATTGCCATGAAAACACCTTCAGTGGAACTTTAGAGGTACTTCAGAGGAGTTAGGCTGTACAGACAAGAGCCTGACAGAGATGAAGTGCAAACTGCTGCTGATGTGACAAGTGTGTGACATGCTGGGGACATCCAAGATGTATGGGCTTGAGTGATGAGGGCTTTTGATACAAAGTGGTGTGAGAGAAGATGTTGGATGGTAAAGGCAACTTGCATGGGAAAATTGTGAGTTTTTATATGATCGTGTTAGGCTTAAGCTCATTTGAAGTTTCTTGGGAGAAGACATCAGCGTCAGCCTGAGATTTCACATTGTAAGAAAATAGGTCAACCAAATGTTGGTATGGGATCTGTAATCTATTTATGAAATATGACAGTGGGAATGGATCAGGAAAAGACTAAGTGGAGATAAGGTATAGAGAAAGAAGAATCATCTATCCTCTCAATAGATAGTGGATTCTCACATGGTGAAGAAAAGGGAAGACCTACAAAATGAATAGATAAAAGGGAAAAGAGAAGGAGGAGGGAAAGGTTTATAAAAGCAGAGTGAGGATACAACTGAGTTTTGAATGTCATAGTTGTGTTCTGGAAAAAAAGACAGTGAGCTGGCCAGTGTAAGCACAGCAGTGAAGTAGAGACTGTGGAAACCAGTGTGGAAACAACTGAGTCAAGTAAGGGAATTTGCACTAAGAGTTTTACACTTCATCATCACTGTGTCAGGTTTCCTCCCAACGGACCCAGGGAAGAGCCTCTGACCCACTTTGCAGATTTGCAGCTTGAAGATTATTTACTCCAGAATTTGACAGCAGCTAGGGAACAGCTGAGGACACAGGGCTTCAAGTCAGTGAGCCCACTGGGGAGAGGACAGTCTTCTGAAGTGTAATTTGGGCAGTTGTGAAAATTAAGGAAACAATTTCCTAGAGCTACTGAAAGGAGCACACATGGGAGGGCTCCTTTCAAATTTGGATGCAACTTTTTCAGTCTTATGTTAGGGGAAGGTTTTGCCCCAGTGACTTTGAAGATTGTGTGTACTAAGAAAGTACAGCCCTCTGGGGCAATCACAGGCAATGCCCCTGTGATTTCCACCACAGAAGTGCCTAAATCCTGAAGGCGGTGGCTATCTCAAGATCATTTAGATTAGGCCTGACTGCAAAGCTGTCAATAAAGGTGCTGGCAGTAGTGTAAAATGTGAAAGACCTACTGCTCTATTTCTCACTGGACAATATCAATTTTGAGCAGCAAACTCCTATCAAACTTGATCAGGATGAAGTCAGATCTCACTGTGATCTCAATCTGAAAAGCTAAACATAGCACATATTTCTGCAAAAACCAAAACCAACTCCCTGTCTGAACTCTTTCAAAGGAAGGCATGGAGGCCAGAGAGATCAGAGCAGTAAAGGAGTAAGGATACTGTAAGCACAGATCCAGGCCACTCCTGCAGTTTACTCGGTGAAAGGCATCTATCCTGATAGCTGGAGGCTGTTTTCTGAAAAGGCTGTTTTTGTAGAGGGTGTTTTTCTCTGACTGGAAGGTCTGGCTTCATGATCTTTTGTGCCAACTCATTTTATCAGAGTACTGGCTGAAATTTGTATAATAGCAGTGTCACGGAAAATATTCCAAAGCCTGACAAAATCTTATGGATCACAAGGAATGGCTAGAGGTGAATGTGAACAGAATACAATTTCTCAAGTTCAGAACTACAAGATGTGATTCTTTCTTGTCTTCACTTATTTCCTTCTCTTTGTTCTCTGTCTCTATGTCAAGGAACAGGATCAAACAACGTCATCTTAGGGAAAAATACTCCTGTACCATTCTTGATATTATAAGGACTAGAAGTGATTCACCATTAGATGTTAAGAATTACCACTGCTGAGGTACTTGCTGCTTCTACTGATTGAGGTAGGCAGCAAAAGACCCCAATAAACATAGTGAATGACTACATGGAGCAGCTCAGTTCCCAGTCTGTTCGCTGTGCCTTCCTGCCTGTGCCTCTTTGACAGATGGAGGGGATACATGAAAACTTTCACCGAGACTCAAAGGAAACATGGAAGGAAACAATGAGACACCAACAGCTGCTGACAAACTGCAACTTTACATGATTCAGTGAGTCAAAATGTTTCCAAAAACCAAGCTGATTCTCGGGGTTTTTCCTAAAAGATGTAGGAAATAAAATCTGTATGGCATGTGACATCTGCTAGAATAAACCACAGGCCTCTCTGACCCTGTGGCCTCTGTCTGGCATGGGCCAAACGTGGCTGCCTAGAAAAGCACATAAGAACAGGGCAAACACGTAGGATACTTCCCCCTTGTTTTGAATGTGAGTCCTACTTGAATCTTCCCTGTAGTTCTTATACTGGACTTAGGAAGCTGATCCCCAGCCAGTTTCTCCCATACACTCAGGATTTGAGACCTCTTTCCTCTTCCCTTGCAGTATCTCTTTTCCAGGCTGAGAAGTTGTAATTTGCTCTTTCGTTCTTTTACACAACCAGTTCCACACCTTGAGTCATCTGTTCTGATCCATCTATGAACTTGATTTTGTTTAATGGCACCCTATTTTAGACTGGAAAGGCAAGAGCTGTATGTAATTCTTAAAGGAAAAGCAACCTGCTCTAGAACTGGAATTAACTGACACAAAAGCAGATGTTGCTTTGGCCGTTTTGCTGCTAGTCTGATTCTTGAAGTGCAGTGAAAAATATGACAGCATTTTTTGATGGGTCTTCCCTATCTTTCTCTGGAAGTATTTCTGCAGTGACAGCAGCATCTGCAGTCAGAGAGGCAGTGGGATGAGGAGCCAGATGTGGAAGGCAGAGCCTCCAGGCTCTGCTGCCAGTCCAGAAGGACTGCTTGCCTGCTTGGGCTTTCTCACACAGTGGTACCTCCCAAAGAACAGCTGTAGGTGACTTTTTTTGCAGCTTAATACCACACAGTGCTGCTCATGTTCCAATGCAACTTCCATAGAATTTTGCCATGGAAATGAGCACACAGGTCTTGCCACAAGTGCCAGGTTGGGTGTAAATTAAATGAGAAAACCCCCATGTAATTACAGTGCATATTTCTAGCTGCTTAAACTGTAATATCAGCCAGTAATTTGGAATAATATTTTTCTTTATCTACTCCTTGTTTGGGAGACACATATAAAACCCAGATGTGTTCAGTATATAACCCTGATTCATTATCAGAGTGCATCTTATCAGCAAAACATTCACAGTTCGTTTTCAAATAAAATTGTGTTATCCTGTACTTCAAGGTTTAAAGACAAGGCTGACATGAAAGTGGATAGAGCTAAGGCTTTACAGGCAACCATAATTCTTGATTTTTTTTTTGGCTTTGCAGCCTTAACACAGCTGGGGATATAATTTTAACTAAAAGTATGAGATCCAAAGATTTTCTCTGTAAAGTATCCTTTACAACACTGGGTTGCAAAAGGTTGAAACTCTGGCACATTATAAATGCTAAACAGAAACTGTAAGAAAAATACTGTCACCTCTAGGAGGCAGCCGTTTATTGCAAATACACAATGTGCACTCTGCTGTCTGGCACTTTGGAAGGCTTTGAAGTTTCTCAAATCTCCTTGTGGTTATAAAAAAAATCTACCGGAAATAAACATACATTTGTAGTGGAACTATCTGCCCAGAAATAAGCTCTGCTTCTCCAGTCAATCAAGAGCCAGTTTTCACATTAAAATGAGTTAGACACAAAACAAGCTGTATTTTCCTGGATTTTCAATAGCAAATTAGCAGAGTTCAATGGAGAAACAGGATATCTATCTGTGTGTTATCTGCTCTCAGCAAGATACCCTCCCCATATAGGAAAGCATTTACTCATTTTCTTAAATTCACCTGCTAACTGGGCTCACACTTAACCTTTTGTCTGCCACTTTACCAAACAACACTCTCAGTTGCATTTCCAGTGAAACATTTTTCTTTCTTTCACCTGGATCTGTCCTGAGCTGGACTTGACATTTTCTTTCCGAATCTGCATTACTGAGGTGCTGAGACCTCACACTAAAGCAATTCACGTGGTAATGCAGAGATACTGGTTTTTTGCTGGACTATGTGGTATGATGTGACCTTCAAAAGCTGCTTTTCTCTTTGCAGCTGGCCCCTTGATGCTGCCAGAGGAATTGTGATTTTTTGAAAACTTGCCTTATACAATAATATTCTCTTCACATCCCATGTGATCCTCATATACACATGGACCAACACAGGATAGCACATCGGTGTATAACTGGTGGTGCAACATCAGTGTAGACCACAACTGAACAAAAATAGTCCCATAAAAACAATCTGTACAACTCTAATCTTGATTTCAAAACCACCTGTGATGGACGACCCTGCACGATCCCCCAGAGACTGCTCCCACAGAAATTATGCTGGCTGTTGGAAATCTGCAATGTTTCACTCTGAGTTTATCTGGCATCAGCTTCTGGCCATTAGCTCCTGGTAACACAGTGTTTGCTCAGCAGGAGAGAACCTCTATCATCAAAGGTTCATTTCACAACTGGATGCTTAAGGATTTTGACCAAGACACCCCTTAGCCTTTTAATCAATAAAGAGATTCTCCTTCTTGAGGCACACTTTGATCCGCTGCCTCACACCCCTTAATTCATTCATGTGGTGCTTTCCTGAACTCCCTCTGATTTTCCTACTTTTCTTATAGTGTAGCATCTAATAGCATCCTGCTACAGCAGTCACACCAACGCCCAACTCTCATATTACAGACTCTTCCTATTTCTCCCCCGTTTTTGCTTTTTGGCCCTTTTTCTCTACTTTCTGGTATTGAGTCTTCCACCCTCTGGCAGTATTCATCCAATGTTGTTGCAAGGTATGCAAGAGATGTACAACAGTCAGGTTTACAGTGCTTGCTGGTGACAGGAGGTACATGGCAGCCTCCTGAAGCAAGTAGACAGCCATGTTTTTCTCATAAATCTCCTGAATCCACAGATTTTAATCTCAGGACAGTGTGGTGTCCCACTACAGAATCATTAACCACAAACTCTACACTGCACTAGCTGGACCCTCCACGGTGCTAAATCCTTATCATCATCCTGAGGGTAGAACTGTGGCAAAAGACTACACACACAGCTGGCAGGAGCTCCTGTAAGTCTGCAGGTTCTAGGAGTTCTACATCCATTAACATCAGATGAAGCACCACACCCTGAAGCTCATTTTGTTGAGGCTGATTGTTTTATAGCTTCCTTTTAGAAACTGAGTCTTTGTTCTTCCCTTAATTACTTAATTTACTTGATTTATATCTATAGGTCTGCTTCAGTGACAGTGATGGAGGGACCAAGCCCACATTCCTCTCACAGATCTTCCTTCTTTATTTTCTTTTTGCATATGAATATGTAGAGACAACTGCTTTCTCTTAATAGTGCTGCAAAAGATTATTTCTGCGGTTTGTTAATACTTAACCATCTGGGGGAGGAACATTTCACCACTTGGAGGAAGACAGAATCTCTTTGTTAAAGATTTTACAACCTGAGGCAACAGCACACAAAAGCATAAGGAGTCAGATGCAGTCATTGCAAGCACAAGCCCTTTACCTTCACGTTTGTTTTCACAATATTTCATTTACTTATACAAAATGCATGGCACCCTTATGTGGTCTTCTGTTACTAACTGACTATTTCAATGCCCAAAGTGGATGATGTAAACACCTTGCTGTGATCTGGAAAGTTATTTTAGACCACCGTTCTGTTCAAACTGTTCCATTTCTGTAGCACAGAATCGCATAACAAGTCAATACAAGTGAAAACATGAGCTTACACCTTCAGGCTAAATCTGAGTGTCACAAGGATTTCCCTGAAAAAAAAAAAAAAGCCCGAACAACTTTCCCATTTCCATCTGTTAACTCACACTTCTGCCTGGTGAAATGCCTCAGTGAGAAACAGAGTATCTCTGATACCAGCCCCTGATGGAGTGGAGTAGGCTGAGTCAGGGAAAGTAGTGTGCAAACATCTTTCATTCAGATGTATATCAGCTTTTCCTTCTGGATTCTGGCACTTTAATTTGTGTCTTCAGTTGTCAAAATAAAGGTTGAAAATCCCACCTGCTTATTCAAATGGTTGGCAATTATATTAAAGGGCTTCTTTTTTTTCCTTTTTTTTTTCTGTTAAAGCATGAACTACAGCTAGGCAATGCAAAAGCTCTTGTAATTCTCCATGTGATCTGTACTACAAAGTCTTCATTCAGAATAAGCCACTATCATACAGCCAATGAACAGAAAGGCCCAAAATGTCAGCAGAAGAGCTCACAGCAGGAACAAAGAATCTATAGGCACCAAAGGTCTACTGGTACCTTCTATTTTGCCATCACAGAGTATTCCTGTCTGAAATACCGGAAGCTGAAAACCATGTATATGCTTTTGTCATTCTTATACATACCTTACATCAGAATCTAGAGAAAATATGTGGATAGGATGACTGTGAAATATGTTGTCAGGCCTGAACCTGTCCCTAAAACCTGGATTCCAGAAACAGGCTTTCATCTTTCTACCTTGGCAAGTCTCTTATGGCAGATGTGACAGATAAAAAAGCTATGTGATTCTGGACAGTATCAGTGTGAATGGCTAGTGGGAAAGGTCATTACCTGTTCCCATTTTGTCCTGCTACTGCTTTAAAGAATAATAAGCAATTTAATTATTAGTTGTTGAAACAAGCAAGTGTAAAGATGACTTTGAAACACATTTCAGGCCCAATTTTTTTAGAACAGAATGTGCTAAAAATAAGCAACCATGCAGTGGCAGTACATGCCAAAGCTACAGTTAAATTATGTATCTGTACATGCATCAGTACACACACAAAAATCTGAAATTTTTGGCCTGTCACTTGTAGAAGCTGATAATACTGATAATATTCAATGTCTGGGAGAGCTTCTTTGTTTTCCTAGCAATAGCAGCAAAAGATTGTTAACTGTCTGTTACCATTAGAAAATTATATCTGACAATGATTCTGTACCTATTACATTTCACATCAAATACAATTTCTGGGAAGGAAAACTTAATCTGCCTATATAAGCAGGCAGAAAATATCTCAGAGATTTTGCTGTTAAATTATTGTCTTGCAGAGATACTTTGGTGTGACCTTACTTCTACTGCATGTTGTAAGCAGTCTTTGCATAATTCTTAGAACAGCTTGTGGGAAACACATGAAGATTTCATCTCATGAATGGACTGAATGTCTTCTCCACTCCAAATCTCTCTCACTGTATTCTACAGAACAGAACCTTAACAGAACCTTCTTCCTTTCCATGTGGTTTCCAGCTCTCTGGGATCTCTGACCTAGCTATGTTAGATTTCATCAGCACTCCTAGGAATAACCCATCCTGTGGAGGAAATGAAAGGTATCTAAAGATTGTGTCCATCTTTTTTGTCATCTTTCAGACTCTTCTCACTTCTGCTTCTCTTGAGTGGTGGCAGAAGTCCATAACAACTTGGTTCAATCTCTAAACTCTAGATGAGACCTCATGGCACTATCATGCCATGCCAATGTTACCTGTTCATCTGTGGGCTGAATGAAACAGCTGTTAGATAAGTCAGCAAATGGTTGGAACGGTCTACTTGTGGCAGAGAAAATTCACATCAGAAGAGGTAAGCACAAAGATGCTACTCAAGGCTTTGGAATCTCCTGAGATACAGAAAACAAGAAACAAGGGGATTGTTTAGTCAGATTTCTCAACCTCCTCTGTGTGATGTTCTTCCCACTGCTGAGCACTGGGAGAGGTGTGCCAGTGGTCCAGCCTGGTGCACACAACTTTTATTCTTGTAGCGAGAGGACAAAGCTCAAGGTTTTCCCTCTCTGGGCTGAGCTGAGAGACCAGTTTCCACAGGCTCAGCAGTCTGTTAGGGAACTGCCTCTGCTTGAGTCCATTGGGATTTGATTCTTGATGGGGGGTCAGGGGGCTTGGAAGCGAGGGGTGAGACATGTCTGACAAACCAGGTAGGGTGAGGAGAAGGGGAATGTGCACTGCAGCCATTAGGATGCTGCAGTGCTACAGAGGAATCTAACAATTAAAGTGAGGGAAGATGTGCGAGGGAAGTTTTATTCCAGGGAGGTGAACATGTCATTAAGGAACAAAGGCTGCGTGAGTTGTCATGAATAAGATGTGAAGCATCAAAGAAAAAAAAATTTAAGAAAACTCTATGCAAAACCTTAGCTACAGAAGGATCAAAACACCTGAATTTCTAAACAATTCTCTGTACATAGTTAATTTGTTTTCCTGATCCACGGGCATCAACTATATTCCAAAATAGAATGATAAACTTCCAGTAGAATCAGTAGAACTGGGTATTTTTGGAATATTTTGCAGACTATTTTCATTCTGGCTGAGAGATATAGTGACCAGAATTATAATCACCTTCTGGTCACTAGATCCTCCCTGTGAAGTACCCAGAAAAGGGTAGGACATGTCATGAGAAACACATCAAATGGTGGCATTTATTATCCTCTTCCCCAGGCTGGGCATTCTGAGAAACAAGGCAAAAAATAAATGAGTCAGAGGAAGATAATCACTCCATCACCTCAAGAGAAAACTGGGACGGACATCTAGCTCCTCAAGTCTATTCATGCAGGTTCTTCTGTGCTCAGCAGCCCACTGCCTGACACCAGTGTGGTAAGCACTATGACTAATATCTAGCATATGTTGTTTGCTTTCTCATTTTCTCCAGAGGAAGCAGCATATTCACTAGTGCATCTTGTTTGGTAGGATTCTCTGCTCTCTTTTTAAACAGAGCTGCTGCTCTGCATTTATCCTGCAGAAGCAGCTCCAAAAGGTTCAGACCCTGTGCTTTGAGGTGGTGAGGCGTGGGACAGTTCTTAATTCTTGCCTGTGTTTGTTCTGCAGCCTCTGAAGGATGAGAAAGTTTTGCCTTGTACAGAGGCTTTACTGTGACTACAGAGTTGTCGTGCAGTGCTATCATAACACAGCTTCTCAGGCCAGCAGCTTTTGGCAGTCGCTATCTTTGCCTTAACACAAAAAAATGCAACCTCTTGAGCATATCAGCAAGCCAACACATAGAAATATTGCTAGAGAGATGATCAAACACTTGGATGCACTTTCTGTGAGTTAGCTAGCAAGGCCAGCCCCTTCTGCTGACGTCTTTCCTCTCTATCACACATCAGACTTTTCCCAGTGGAGCTGGAGAACAGGCTTCAATGAAAACTGGCTGTTTGCAGCTATATGGAGATTGCAGGCACCACAATTACTATTTCCTCTCCCTGACCTGGAGCAGCAACTCCATCAGCAGGATAGAAAGGAAGCCTTGTTGCCTAGCAAAGGTGGGATGATTTATCTGTGTGTCTAGATTGGTCCCTTTGCTGCAAAGAGAATTGCTTTCAGACTTCCAAGGAGAATGAAGCCAGGCTAGAATTCGGAGTGGATGTGGGGGAGCTGCTCTCCCAGGGAGTAGCAAGAGCCACAGGGTCTCTGTGCTTTCTGTTCCTGTGCAGCACAGGACAATGGTTTTGTCTGCTCCAGTTATAGCCCTGGGGGCTACCTTAGGGACTGCAACTAGCATCCTTGCCCTCTGCGGCCTCACCTGCTTCTGCAAATGCAAGCAACCTGGGAAAGGACTCTCAGAAAAGGACCAAGAGGACGAGACGGAAAATACTAAGCCCAGTGTGCTTCAGCCAGTCCAGCAAGTAAGACACAGTCTCTAATTTACTCTGTGATTTTTTTTTAAAGGCAGAGGGTGGGAGTGCAACTTCCCTTTTAGGCTACTCAGCATGTGATTTATGCTGCCTGTTTATCTGCTTACTGTGTTTGGGATATAACAACATGCCAGTGGGAGGAGGAGTGAGGGAAAAACAGAGATGAGCTGGGTACCACAGAATTACCAGAGCAGGAGACAGCTGCCACGGAGCCAGAGAGAAAGCTGCTAATGGCAGAAACAGGGGATGAGGACTGGAAATGCTGCTTAGTTAAGATAGATCAAAAGAGGAATAATTTCCTAAGAGCAGAAGACTGGACTGTACCAGGTGGCATGCAGCATTGTGAAGAGGAGACAGCTCCTGCTGAGATCTCGTATAGCAGCTATTTAATTCTATTCACAATATCTTATAGTTCCTGCAGGATAGTTCCCTGTCAACAGCTGGTTTCTCATGAAAACCTTCCCTCCTCCTCCTTCTGCCCTTCTAACTGAGGGGATTAATTATGTGTGAAGTTAAAACAAGGCTTTGAAATCATAATAAAAAGCAAACAAGAATCTAGATTGTGATGACTGGACAGTCTCATCACACTGTGAATTTCTTTTTCACTTATTGTAAAAGCAATGTGGAGTATGGATGGTGTCAGGCATCCCTGTGTGCTCTTTCATTTTTGTTAGAATCCAAACAGCCTGATTTACACCTGAGCCCAGGGCAAGAGGGTGCTGGGGGAATTATAGAACACTTTTAATATACTTATTAATGGGAATCTCTTCTTCAAAGGGAAGTGTTTGATTATTTCCTCGGTTGAATGTGGTCTTTAGAATAAGCTATAACACTGGTCAATGTCTCTGAAAGTATTACCTGTTGGCTGTTGCTCCTGATATTTGTTTGTGCCTGTGTCCTTTCCACTTTCACTTAGCCATTCAACCAAGTGTTATGCCATAGTAGCCCATTCCAAAGGCCTGTGCTCCATTGTATAATAGTCTTTGTTTGCCTTTTAATTATTTGAGCTGACTGTTATTTTTGGATTCTTAAAGAGTGTAGCTGGAGTCCTAATTGAACTCCTCTGTAATGTTTGTAGTTAAATATTCAGCCTTTCTCTGACTTCCATTCTTACCCTCTAAGCAGAAAAGAACCTTAGCATCCTCATGTTCTTGTTGCAGTTTATGCTGAGGAAAGATGACCAAATCTACAAACAGTATAGTAAGAACTGGTGCAGATACAGAGAATGGCATTAGCAGATCTTGTGGTTGCTGGAGGGGGGAGGAGAGGTGTGGGAGGATGGCTCCACTGACCATGGATTAACTTCTGCATGGAGTTTAGGACTTCTCAAGAGATTGCTGCTAATTCTGAACCTCCCTTCATGGGCATGGTAGATAACTCCTAGTACCTGTTTGCATTTTCCTAAGATGAATTTCACCTGCTATTCTGTTTGATAGCTTAGTCATGTCCCTTTCATGCTCCTTTATTGTCTTTTCTACCCCAGAGGGAATTTGCTAACACCTGTATATAAGAATGTACAATGATGCAGAGATTTTTCCAAGTTTACTGTTAACGTGAATGAAAAATGTGTAACTTTGGCAGCCACATCACTTTCCAAAGCAATTTTTCTAGCTATTGTCTGCAGCAACACAACCCACAGACAACTTTACCATCAGGCTCTTTCTATGAGAGTTTGATGTGATCTCCAAGCCCAGAAACATCTCGAATCCTCCTTTTAAATCTATCCTAGGACTGGGCTTTTTTTATTTTATACAGCTTTTTGGGAAACATCTTGGGAAAATGTTAATCCATCCTGGATCTTGTCCATGGGGGTGCTATCCTATTTGTAGGACTGAAATTAGCACTGTGTCTCCATATTGTTCAGTTAAGCCTCCAGTACTTAGCAGCTATTCAGTTATGGTCCTCAAAATATGTCTAAATTCATAAGTTTTGCCACGACTTAATACAGTATTTGACCAACAGGGGATAAAATTATTCAATCTGCCCTAAATGCATCATCATTACCTGAGTGATTGCATTCTTTCAGCATTGTAGACTTTTTAATTTGAAGTATTATTTCCAATGTTACTGGCTTTTGGTTTTTTTTCAAGAAATCCGGACATATTATAGCAGCCGAGTGAACATTCTGTCACAGAAAGTGCAAAATGTTCTTAGTTTGCATATTCCATATGTTTAGCAATTCTTTCCAATTAAAATAATTTTCTTGCCAGGAACATGAATTCTCCTATGCTGTCACTGAATCAGAATCAGTCTCTATACCGCCAAGAAATGAATCTCAATTTGAGTTCTGAGCTTGTAAAATTTTATCTCTATGTTTATAAATTGTTCTGTGGGGACGTTTTTTTCTGACTACATTAGTACACAGTATGTCCTAGTCAGTGTTGGACACATTTAATTATTGAAACCTGTCAGGGCCACTGATTCTGATACACAGAGATGACAAAAGAAAGATGTAGCAAGTCTGCATTTTATTCAGTTGGCATGTCTCCCATGACAGCGATGCTTGTATTTGCTATAGACAGAGGCTCCCCATGGACATGCCCTGCCTACATGAGGAGGAGAAGTTCAAACACAAACATACATCTGCAAAACAATGAGAAACTGCTGTAAATTTGCAAAGTCTCAGCAAAGCCTGCAGAATGAAGATTCCTAAACACATCCAACAATGGCAACAGTCTGGTGCTTTGAGTGACAGTGGGCAGGGACACAGAAGGATCATTTGCAGCCTCCTTGCTCCTTTTGGTTTACTTGCTTTCATGCATTTTTGCAGAACTCTCTGAACTCCTCTGCACTTGTCTTTATTTAAGACACAACTGCTGAGTTGCAAAGGAAACTTCCACAGGACACTGCTATGTATCTGGATTAGCACACAGCGCTTGGGGAAAGAGCTGGCAGCAACATAATAAACAGAGGCAGATGCAGTTGGAAGAGGGGGTGGGTTAGTCCCACTGTGCTTGCATATGTCTCTCGTCTCTAATTCTGCAGAGCAGATAGACAAGAGGAATATTTAGACCCGACAGAGTTCTTAGATGCTGTGTGCTGACGGATTTACCTGGCAAGGTATTTAGCAAGAGGAAGGCTGTACTAACAATATCTCAAATTTGTGTTTTTCATCCCAAAGGATCTGGAAATGCTTTGTGTGCTGGCAGCACAGAGCAATACAGGCAGGAGGCTCAAGTATGTGGCCAGTGAATGGTAGGACAGCAGGTAGGAGAGGCTGACCACCACTGTGTGTGTGCTGGCTGTAATGCCTCTGCACAACAAAAACAACCTGCCTTTTCTAGCTGCTGTCAGTGATTCCCCATGTATTCTGCTTGGTTGGTTTGCTTTAATTTTAGAAGAATGGAAAACTGCATTTAAAGTTTGGATGAGTAACTTCACATTTCCTAGGTATTTTAGGACTGATGAGGCTCACATCTCTATAAGAGGGTTCTCACTTACAGCCCCACACCATGTAATTTACATAATAGCTAAACTCAGCTGAATGCTAGGTGAGGATGGCACACAATGACGTCTTTCTTTCTCAGCCCACTTCTCTTTCAAAGCCCTTAAAATTAGACGAGACAAGATGCTATGTTGCACAGTAGACTTCCTAAACACTGGTGTACTGGCTGCCTTGAGAAGATGGAGTCACTGACCTAATTAGTTCCCTACCACTGCCAAGTGTATGCAACCAGGATCTCCACAAGCAGAATATGACTAGGCTAACATGCAAGACAGCCCTCTTTCTTCAGCTCTGTTTCTTTAGAGGGAGGTGTGCTTCCTCTGGACATACAAGCTGGGACCAGGAAATCCCAACACAGACAAGAGATTCAGGGCACCATCTACATTCATTATTAATAGGAAACAATAAGACTAATTTAAAACTTTAATTACAATTATGAACCTTTTCTGTCTTGCCCTCAATCTTGACCAAAAATAGGTTAGCAGGCAGTAGGTTGGAGATAGTCCCACTGCACAATAATCAACCAAAGTGGCTATTTTACTTGTGGTTTTTGTCTTCCATATTTTGGAAACATTAATAAAATCTGTTGCAAGGGTTGGGGTCATTTGCTAGTCAGCTTTTGTTCTTCCACATCGATGAATCCAAATATGAATGAATCATGAATGATTTCAATTGTAAGAAGGCGGGATCATTTCTTGGGACATAAGCGGAAGAGAACTGTTCTATTCCACTAAAATATTTTTTTTTGTTTTGGGAGAACAGTAATGCCTTTTCTGCCAGCCTTTGCTTGGACTACCCAAGCATCTTGCAGGTTCTTCTGCTCATCCCGTGTTCATGATTCAACAGGGAATTGAAGTGTTAAAAACAAAATCAGACATAAATCCAAATTTCAGTCCTGGTATAATAAAGGGGAAATATGTGTCTGATGGTCAGATGGAGCTCTGGTCCACAGAACCAAGAGGCTGAGATGACCACTAAATCAACTTCTCTTGGTTTGCCAGTCCAGGGCTCATTTGTTCAACCAGCTCTCCTTAGTCTTATTGCATCATGCTCATACTTGCTCCACGTTTGATTTATATCTTTGCACTCTTAATGCTTACTATAAACTCATATAAAATATTCTAGATTCTGGGAGATGTCTGTAGCCTCTTGCTCTTGGATTTGACTTCAAACATCAAAGTAAAAATTGCCATATCTTAATCAAAGCAAAAGTAACTTTGTGGTTAATTTCTTTACTAAAATGAAAGTATTAACTTATGAAAATATTAACTGGTACCAGAACAGAGGAAAAATCAAATGATAAGAACATATCTTTTTCTTATAGTAATCAAATATCTGTAGAGGAATAAATCTGAAAAGAAACACACCAAGTACAAGGTTTCCATGTTGACAAGAAAGTCTCCAGGCATATAGGCAGTGGTTTCTACAAGCCAAGTAAAAAATGATGGTAGGAATGACCAGAGGCCCTGCTTTTTTCCTGTCTCAGTTCATCTAACGTTAAGAGAATTGGAGGAGTTAATGTAATTTGTGCAAAGTAACAAACAAAGTTTTAATTTTCAGTTCAACATTAAGAAAACTGCAGAGCCAGTCCAGCCTCGAGCACTTCTGAAGTTTCCCAACATTTATGGCCCCAAACCAGAAGTAACTTCACCTGAAATTGTTAACTACACGCAGTACTCTCTGAAGACAACAGAAGAACCAGCTCCTGGGAAACATACTGCTTTGGATGAGAATAGAATGAAGATACAAGTCAATGAAGAGCTGTTTGTTCTCCCTCAAAACGGTAGGACCTTTTGGTCTTCAAACTAACAATTGCTTTAGTGGGTGTGGATCTGTAATACTTCTAAGCATAATGTGATTGTTGTCAGATAAATAAATGTGGAATTTATCGGATGCTTTTCACTTTCTTATCATGAGCACTCTTGAGTTTTGCTTTGAACACATTTGTTTAGTACAAGGTGGTCATAGAATTCATGAGGACATTCTGATAACAAAGTTGTAGTTGTATCTTGTTGCAATTTTTTTTTTTTTACCTAAACATTTTTTGTTTTGAAAAATCTGTCTCCCTGGTAGCAGACATTTTGTAGAAAAGCATATGTAGTGTAGTTGTGTTGAGAGCAGTAGCCAGAGTTTGTGTGAAATATCTGGCCAAAATTAGGCAGAGTATCTCCTCCAGGTCAAATGCTAGCTGTCCAACAACTGTCCTTGTCAGGGACACTGGAGCTCAAAGCTTCTAATTTTCTCTCCTCATTTATTGGCATGGCTTGGTAAGATGTTCTTGGCTTATTGTAATGTGCAGTGAAAGTGAAGGCTGACAGCTCAAAGGTTTTTACCAAACACAATTCCTGTTTCCCAGCCAGCCCAAAGGATAATGCTCCCAATCCTGAAACATAAGATTTCTAGAGCCTGAGAGAAAATGCAATCTTAATTATATGCATCTGGCAACGTTTGGGTTTCTTCCATACTGATTTTTAACTTCACAGCCATATTTTAACAGGATAATTTACTCGAATGGTTACCACTTTAATAAAACCTTACTGAAGACTTGCCAGAGAGACAATGCCATCTGCCATTATTTTTACAGAGTATTATTTTTAGTTATTTTTAATTTTTTGAGATTATATTTTTGCCCTTCAGGAAGGACAATTGCTACCTTCAACCCTCCAACCTGAGGCTTGTGAGTACAGAAAAGAAAGTACCACGGGAAGCAGATGCATTGGAGGAAGAGACTGTCTGAGCCACATCCTTAGGTGTCAGGGAAAAGATTATAAGGGTGGAAAGGATGAAAGATGATGGCTGCATTTAGGCTAAAGCTTTATATAAGTGTTGGTGTAAGAGCCTCTCTGCATTGCTAATGGCACAAGCAAGTTTCCTTCCTGCTCTGCCTGATTATATAGATCAAGTGTTGCTAAAATTAAACAAGAATTGTTGTGTTCTCCTTTTGATGCCACAGTGAACTGGTCTGAACTGTGGCTGAGATTTTTAGGAGGAAGTGTGCTGGTCCCACTATTGTTTTCTATGTGAATTGGAACTGACCTTGCAGATAACAGCTTTGGTTGACAAAAACCTCTGGCTTTTCTTTTAGTCTTGCAACTTGTTTTATTTCAGTATGAAATACATACTCAGCTCCAAAATTATGCATGGAGAAACTGCCTTATGGATTCTGAAGTTCACAGCCTTCAGCCTGGTCAGGTGCTATGGAAATGGATGTGTTTTGCATGACAAAGACTTCATTGTTAAAATTAAAAGAAAAACAAAACAAAATGTTTAGAGAAGTCTGACCTAATGCAGAGTTGCACAGCAGTTCAAGAGCAGACTCACAGTCTCATTGCAGAGAACATAGGATTTAATTTAATAATGTCAGTTAACAGAATATAAAACAATATAACAAGTAATGGGTGTCGTTCAGACACTTTGGCCTAGGCATAAGGTAAAAAAGCAAGTGTGTGAACCATCATAGAGCACAAGGTGGTGGAGAGCAGAAGTCTTGTCCAAATGCTGTAGAAAGAGCTGAAAGTGCAAGAAAACAGAACAAAAAGGATGTATGATGGTGGATAAAGAAGGAAAATAAATAATAGTCCTGCATACAAAGTGCAGAAAGAGTGAAAACTAAAGTCAAGAGAAAGTGGATTTGCTGTCTTGGGAAGGGGAAGAGCTGCTTGCTAAAGGGTTTATTTCAGTTCCAGGTGTGGTAAAGGACGTGTGTGTCACGGAGCCCCTGAGGCCCGAGCGGGCAGGCGGCGGGCAGCAGGCCCCTGAGCTGCACTACTCCCTGCTCTACGAGCCGCAGCGCGCGCAGCTGCGCGTGGCCCTCCTCCAAGGTAAGGGCCATGGCTCAACACACACACACACACACGGTGACTACACTTAGAGACACTTAGAGACACTTCCCCTCCTATCTGAGGGCCAGCAGGTGCCTCAGCACCCCTGGAGGTTTCACTGGTGCTGGGCTTGCAGAACAGGAATAGCTATCAATGTCACTGCTTGAAGAGAGGGCGTAGCTTGGGAACAGTTGTTTGCACAGCTTTGTCAGGAACCAGGATGGGCTCCTCCAGTCCAAGACATGGGACAAAGCAACCTCTTCTTTTTATTTTTTCCTTTAGGGGCAAGAGGAATGGGGTTACTTTCTCCCTCCTCTTCATACCTTTCATTCTTCAATCTGATCCACTCCCTACTGCCCTTTCCTCAAGTCAAGTCAAAGCCTGAGCTGGAGATACCAGACTTATTTTAAGTCCCTCTGGCAGCGCCTGGCCGGGCAGCCAGGCTCTGTGTCTCTCTCTGACAACTGCAACAGCTTCTCCACTCAGGGCTGGAGCATCATCAGCTCCTTTGGGAGAGTAAAATAAGCTGACTGAATAATTCATGCACAGTGTAGATCTCTGTGGAAACCTAATCAAATCACACCCTCTGAGGCGAGAATTGAAAGGGTGCTGAATGGCAGCCACTGCTGCAGGCCTCCTGCCAGCAGCAAGCCCACAGCTGCCCTTCAGGATGGACACCCACACCAGCTGGCTGCCACCCTGGCACTCCTGTGCACAGGACCTGCTTGCCAATGCTGCTCCCCTGAGAAGCCAGGAGAGCCCTGTGACCCACAGGTCCTGGCAGTTCAGGAGCAGCTGTCCTTGGACTGTCTGCAGCAAGGACAACAGTTTTTCCCTCAAAGCTGTGATATTCAATGACCCCTTGGAGGAGGGTGTGCTCCTCTTGCTGCTGGAGAAGGCAGTGCAGCTCTGTTGCTGCAACTGAAGAGGAGTGTGAAATGCCATTCTCACTCTAGACTTTTCAAAATAAAGGGGATATAAAATTAGGGATGAATGTCTCTTGATGCAGGTCTTTTGGGCTGTGGGGTGGCTTCTGATGGATTCATTTACCAGAGGTTGGGGTAGCAGAATGCAATAACCCGTAAACATTGGCCTGGAGGGATGGATGTGTGCCAAGGGAAGCTCTATCCCATCTCTTATGTCTGAGACCAACCTTCCTGCTTTTAGTCATGGTAAGAAATATTTTTTGTGTGCCAAGGTAAAAGTAAATGAGAACTGCCAACCCCTGTTTCATGCTGCCTTGTTTCAGTGCTGTTCTGCATCTTTCAACAGAATGTCCTTGAACTCAGCTGTTGCTCTCCCAAACACTGGCAGCATCCTTCTGCACTGGCACTAGGACAGGGACATTGTGCAGCCTGAGGAAAACACCACAGCATGGACTCACAGCTTAATCTGCCCCCATGCAGGCAGGAACAGGGGTCAATGTCTATGCAGCTGTTTTATTTTATGGCTGTCATGAAACAAGCAATTTAGCCACAGATATTTCAGGGCTGTCTTTTGTGAGAGGTCCTCACTATCCATCTTTTCTAGCTATGCATGACGGAATGAGCGGGGACCAAGACACTGGCTGCCATTGCTACATACTGGGCACCCTGGAGAGCAAGTCTGGCATTGCTGAGGCCCAGACAGAGCTGAAGAAGAAGGTACTTCACACCCTTTGGGAGGAGGTGCTGCAATTCCCATTAACAGAGGAGGAGATGCCAGGAGGAACACTAACTCTCACCCTGAGAAATTGTGACAAGTTCTCCAGGCACAGCATTGTGGGGGAACTGAAACTGAAACTTGCTGAAATGGAGGAATCCTTTGGGAAGGCCCAGTGGGAAAGGCTAAAGAGCCCAGAGAAGGTATGGACTCCATCTGTCGGTAGTTCAGAAACCCGAATGATTAAGAGTTTGGACAAGAGAAACCCTTTTCCTAGAGAGCTGCATGCCAGTGGGTGGCTTTATTTGTTTGGAGCAGGTTTAGAGGGGTGATGTGTGACTGCAGAGATCACTCAGCACAGCTCTGTGCTGGTCTGTACATCATCATATCCGAAGCCCTCCTGCCTAATGCTCCCAGCTGTCAACGTGTCACAACTCCCTCAACTCCTCCCCAAGTACATGACAATCTGACACTGGCATTTGTAATGCTATGTCTAGAAAAAGGTGTGTGAGCTTCTCAGAATTATTGATATAGGACCAGAGTGGCAAGAGCTGAAGTATCAGAGTGCCTGCAGAGCCCATTCGAGGGATTCTGCAAAGCTGGGTGTGGTAGGGCACAAGGTGGCACCCCAGGGAGCCTTAAATTAGGAGTGAAATACATTGTTGGGACTGGAATGCTGGACTGAAGGACACTTACACTTACCGGAATCAATCCAGTGCTATTTATTCTGGGAGATATCAAAATATCATTCATTGTATTGTTTTGGTTTCCTTAAACATCAAAACCTTCCTTTCTTCCCTTATCCACATTTTGCCAGTTGCACAGATGGGAAAAAATGGAGGGAAGAATTCCAACAGTTCTTGAAGTGGGTACAGGGGAGGCTTCATGTGCACATTATAATTTCTGGCACATTTCCTCAGGAGCCTTTTCCCTGCCATGAGCTAGGTTGTTCTTCTAGCAGCAGCAATTCAGACATGGCAGCAGGATGCTGCTACTGCTGCTGCTCGCTCATCACAACTAGTGGTACCTCTTGTACTCTGCTGTGGTATGGCTGAGCAATGCAAAACAACACCAGCACCACCACTAAGCGCAATGAAACAAATCATTGCCTGTCACCATCAGGGGTGAGGGCTCTCCACTGTGAGCTGGCCACAGACACAGAGTACACTGTTAGCATTTCTGATTTCCAATAGGGCTGATTTATCTGATAACCACTTGAATACTAACAGGACTGTCCACTCTAAAAAAAACATCTGTCAGGGACAGAGGCAGCAGAAACAAACGGGTGGTCTGAATGAGTTTAATAAACTTCAAGCACAAGACTCAGTATTTGTCTAATAGCTGCAACCCTCCCTCTCTCCCCCCATACTGAAGTGTCTGCTTTTTTAGCAATACACAAGGAACAGCCTGTTCACAGAAATGATAAGTTGTTACTCCAGTGCACCTGATGGAGTCCTGGTATACAGGGAATTCTGCCTTGGTCCAGATTCACAACCACACACAGAAACAGGACAGCATTCGTTTCTTCTCCAGGCTGACAGCACAAGGTTAACACCAGCAGTACTGCTGAACAGTGCCCCAGTTTGAGCTGAGGATGTGCAGTGAAAGCTGAATTTGCGTCATCTGGGACCTGAAAGAGCCAACCATTGCACAGATAGCTTATGTATACAGATCCTGAATCATTCATTGAGAACCAGAGAGGGAGGGAGTGAGGAAGAGCTGATCAAAAAAGAGGAGCTATTTTTTACAGCATTTATCCAGGAACAAAGTTACTGAGCTTTGTCAAGAGTGTGACATTTCCTTGAAATGCCAGGAAGGGCAGACATTTCATTCTTACCTTCCCAGTAATTCTCCCACACACAAGGGAAGGAGCCCAGAGTGGCGCTTACAGCTAACCAGGTAATGCAATTAGCATTCAGGAATTCACTGAGTCCTGTGAGCAATGCAAAGCGTAGATACTGTAGACTGATATCCTTATCTTGTCTTCCTTCCCTCCCACTGCTTTGCTAATGACAGTAATGATAGTGGCTTGATGATAGTGTGTCCTTGCACAGCAACTTCCCTTTTGTGATTTCATGGTGCCCTGCACGTAAATCATTGATGACCCCTTGTTGCTTTTTATTAATTTTGTATAGAAAGAAAGACTGAAGTTCTGATGGTTGTATGAATTTGCAGGTTTTCAGCACAAAATGTAGGGTATGGATTTAATAGGAAAAAAGAAACAAAGAAAACAAAGACCAGAAGGGGAAGGGAAAGTACCTCTGGTTTGGTCTGTCCAAGACCAAAACTCCAGCAGAGGCTGACCATTGCAGGTTTTGTTTTCATGTGGATACAGGCTGGCCAAAAACTTGATCAGCACACTAGGAGCTAGAAAGTCATAGGTAAAGATGTGATTGGAGTGCAATGCATGTGTTTGTGTGTGTGTGTGTGCACGTCTACAGAGCCCCACCCCCTCCCAATCTCCACTGCATCTATCTGTGCCTGCAGCTACAGGAACCAAATTCTAGCCAAGAGCTACAGAATGGGACCTGCTGAGATGTAGTGGGGGTAAATAAACAAAAGCAGCTTATGACATGCCTAAATGCTGGGTTTGCATTGAGGTGGTGTTTGGGTTTGTCCTTGACTGTACAATTCTTTTGTAGTGGGCATACAGGCATTTAAACTGCCTCTTTTTATGTGTGGGCTTTTCTAAGGTCCACTTCAGTTTAAGACAGGATTCATATAAGTGAAATGCATACAAGCCCTTCATTGCTACCTGAGTGCATGAAAAACATATTTACTTGGGCTGACTTGGGATTGAATTTCAGGCTTCCTTGCTGATGCCCTTCTACCTGATTTGTGCAGGACAAATTAGTCATTCGAACCAGACAGTGATGACAGCCATGTTTTCTGGAGAGTCAGTCAGTTCATGGAGAGCATACAGGGCCCTGTCCTTGCCTGTTTTGAGAAACTGGTTGAAAACTTAATTTGAAATATTTATGGCTCACTTAGTAGCGACACTGCAGAGCACAGAAATAGCCTGGAGAGAAGGGCTGTCTATCCTCAAGGATGTAGAACACGCTAAGGAGCCCAGAATGGGTCTGTTGAATTGGCATTGGCTTTCTGGGACTCTTCTGGGTCATTAACCTCACACTAAACCAGATTTCTGTCACAAGCTCCCACTCACTGAGAGAATAACTACTCCCTTTTTGTTCCTTGCCAGGGGTTGTCAGCTATGCACACAATGGTGTGGGATTTTTCTCCTTCCCTGCTGGCTCCTGAGAAGGAAATGGCATTACTCTCTTACAGGAGAGCAGCGGTGGTGTGACTGTGTCCCTAGGCTTTCCCCCAAGGGTTGCTTGTCCAGGGCAAATGGAAGTAAGGGGAAAGGGAAAGGGAAAGGGAAAGGGAAAGGGAAAGGGAAAGGGAAAGGGAAAGGGAAAGGGAAAGGGAAAGGGAAAGGGAAAGGGAAAGGGAGTCTCCCACAGGGGAAGCAGGGAGAGCTGCTCACAGTCCTGATGGAAGGCAGGTGGGAAGGAAGAGTGTGGGAATCCATAAAATCAGAGGGTTTTGGGAAAGCTGCAAAAGGCAGGCCTCAGAGACAGCAGAACTGTGATTAGAGCTAAGCAGCAGCCATGAGATAGGTCAGCAGAAAAATTATGTAAAACGTAGAAAAGTAAGGACAAATAGAACAATGGGCTGTGTATTAACGCTTGTCTAGAATAGCTCCCTAAGCTACAGAAAAGTTTATCTAGCAAGATATTAGGAAGTTTTAAGCTTAATAATAGAGCTCTGTGCATTGTGTTTTAAGGCTTACAAGCAGGTATTGTATTGGAAATAAGCAAGCATTGTTTTAACCAAAGATACATGTGCTTATAGTGGTTGGATAGAACTACTGTCAATATGCTTTTGCTTTTTGTGATTGGTCAAAAAACTTATAAAGTAAGTTGTAACATTAAGTTCTCGGTCTGCTGCCTGGGATGTGAGCTGATGGCATCTTCCCATTGTCATAACCATGTAATGAGACTGATGCTGAAAAATAAAACAGCTCAAGGCACATTCCTAGCAGTCCCGTCCTGTTTGTGATTTGTACAAAGACTCCCGGCCACCAATAGAAAAGTAATGTATTGTGCCCAGCTTGTGGAGGATTTCAGCTTGGCTAGGTTTTTTCTCATACCATTAGGATGTCAGGGAAGGTGTAGTCCAGCTCCAGGTCAGACTCAGCCCCAAGCACCATCTCTGCTTTCCCAGGAAGCCTTACACTCCTGCTGGGCAATGAAGGCTGGAGGCTGGGTCCAGTCAGAGCCTTATGAGAAATGGAGCACCTGAAACCAAAAGTGAATTACAAAAAGCAGTAAAGGGGGTAGTGGACATAAATACAGGGCTGTTAGGTGGCCTCTCAAAATAGGAATTTCTGACTATTTGCACTGTATGTCAGCCCCAGATCGTCTTCTGATTAAATATTGCACTAAAAGTTGATGTCTGGAAGCAGTTACTTTTCGGTGCCATAAGGATTCAGTAACTCACATTATGGGAGCCTTATGAGCCTCAGGCATCTTTGCCAGGTTTATTCTCATCCAGGGTAACTGGAAAGATCTCCTGTACAGAGAGACAACTTGGTTGGTCACGACCTTCCACCCATCAGTCTTCGACTGTTGCTTTCCTAATGTTCTGGCCAAGATTATATAAAAATTAACCCTTTCTGTGTCTCCATTTCCAGGAGCCATCCACAGGCCATGGGGAGGTTCTGCTCTCTATTAGCTACCTGCCAGCAGCTAATCGCCTGCTGGTGGTGATTATTAAGGCTAAAAACCTCCATTCCAAGCAGCTGAAAGATCTACTTGGAAGTGGTGAGTGTTATAGCAAGGAAACAGATGTTGTTTCTGCTGTTGTGTAAATCTAGAAAGAAAGTGGGAAGGGTGAAGTCTGGCAGGAAAAAAAAAAGTCTGGCTTAGAAAGCCAAAGAGATCTGAATGATTTCTAAAAAGTGAAAACCAAATGCCCCCTGACCAATATTTCTACTGTGCTGTCTCAGTTTGATGTCACCAGTGTAAATTCTCTTGCATTTTTGTTTTGATTTTTGGGTGCAGATTCAGGCATCCCAATATAAAAAAATAATAAGATACTAGAGAGTGTCCAAAGGGCGGCCATAAGGATGGTGAAGGGCCTGGAGTGGAAGCCTTATGAAGAGTGGCTGAGGTCACTTGCTCTGCTCAGTCTGGAAAAGAGGGAGGGGAGCCCCTCTTCGTGGTCTTCAGCATCCTCACAAGGGGAAGTGAAAGGGCAAGCACTGACCTGCTCTCTTGTGGACAGGGCCAGGGCCTGAGGACACAGCATGAAGCTGAGTCAAGGGAGACTTAGGTTGGTCACAGCACCAGCCTGATTGTGTTCAAAAAGCATTTCGACAACACTCTTGAGCACATGGCATGATTTTTGGGGTGTTCTGTGCAGGGCCAGGAGTTGAACTCCATGATCCTGATGGGTCCCTTCCAATTCAGCCTCTTCTAGTCTAGTCTAGTCTATTTGTTGCATGTTCATTAACATGATGTCTATCTCTCCTCCTTACAGATGTTTCTGTCAAGGTGACACTGAGGCATCAGTCACTGAAGCTGAAGAAGAAGCAGACCAAACGTGCAAAACACAAGATCAACCCTGTGTGGAACGAGATGATCATGTTTGAGGTGCCTCATGAGCTCCTGTGTGCCTCCAGCGTGGAGCTGGAAATGCTGAGCCAGGATGGAGCTGGCCAGAGCCATGTGCTTGGCAAGTGCAGTCTGGGCTTACACGTCACAGGCACAGAGAGGAGCCACTGGGAAGAAATGTTGAGGAACCCCAGGAAACAGATAGCCATGTGGCACCAGCTCCACATGTAGGCTCATCGTGATTACTGACAACAAGATTCCCACCAGGCTTCAGAGCCTGGGGGAATAAGCTGGATTTCATCTTCCATCTTCATCTCCATGAAATTGCTCAGCACAGCACTCTTAGTACACCACTCTTCTCTGATCTTCCTGACCATTCTAGCCCAGGAAACTGTCTGGAAAATGTATTTAAAGGACAGTCTCTCACCTAATCAAGTGGTTGTCTCAAACAACGGGTTGGCTGCCTGGATGATTTGAATTAATTTTATTTACCTGCCCACTGTCTCTTCTGAGAGGTCACTGTTTCTGTAGAGGAGCAGAGGGAAGGAAAGAAGAGCAGCAAAGTTAGCATGGAAATATAAGCCCTTCATTGGCATCTAGTGCTGTCACCCAAGTCCCTTGGTGAGTGTTGGCTCCATAATCACAAACACACAACTGTTTTATCAATCACTGCTTTTCATAATGCTCCACAAGACTGAGAAATGAAGATCAGAGAACTGACTATCATAGCAGGCACAAAGAATGAGTATGAAAAAGAGAGTGAAGCCAAAGTGCAGTAAATGGATACCTAGAAAAATACACAGAATGAAGGGAGAGAACAGAGGAAGAAGAAAGGGAGAGACAGTCAACACCCTCATCCTGTGTAGCCTTTGAAGCAAACACTGCCGAACAAGAAGTCAAATACCTTCCTTTACTTTTGTTTCCTGGAGAGTTTGATACCTTGTATTTAAGATTCATGAAAACTGCTGAAAATATGAATGTTTCAGGACCCCTTATCAGAATACCTGCACCATTTATCTTTCTATGGTGTCATCCAGGAAGATCCTAAATATGGACAAAAAGTTATTGTTGATGTTACCTCCTAAAACTTGGACCAAATCTTTATGTTTACTGCCATATTTTCTGTTTGGGTTTATCCCAAATTTCAAATATACTATTTATATTCCAGGCAACATCTAAAATTAGGCAAAAGAAGTGGGATCATTCCATACCTTAGCAGCTGATAGATGGTTTTGGTTTGACAGTTAACTATTGCACTCAAATCCTCATACCAGCATTATTCAAAGACAACCCTTATTAACTGCCATGTATTTCATCACTTCCAGACAGAAGGAATTCACCAACCAGACTCTCCAGGGCTTGTTTTTTGTGTGCACTTTCAAGACTTGACGTGGCTTAAATGTTACTTCTGACTGTCCTTTTTTTTGTGTTTACAGATGGACTGAAAGTCTGGCATTGGCAGCGATAATGTCATGATCCTATAAGCACACTGCTTGTCTTACTACTTTTTTTCAAGTAGTAGACGCAACTTTAAGGGACTTCCATGGGGACAAGGCATCCAAAAATCTGGAAACAGAACCATATAATTTGTAGCCCTGAAAATCTCAGAGAGCTTCATATTTGCAGGGTCAGATTGCTCCTTGTTTAAATCAAAACATTAAGCTAACCTTTAACTAGCATCCATCCCATTCTGATGGTGCAGTCTAACAAGTCTAGCAGCTTGTCAAGGGAAGGCTGTCATCCTGTTGGCAAAGAGAAAACAACAGAACCAGTGTCTGAAAACTGGCTGAAGCCCAGGCACAATGGGTTATGAACTGGGAAATGAAGTTCAGCTGGAAGTCAGTGACTAGTGGTGACTGGGGCTGGTCAGGAGACTGACAGAGTTTAGCACCTTCATAAATGACCTAGACAATGGTGCAGAGCATGGCCTCGGCAGGTTTGTACGTGATGCAAAACTTGGAGTAGTGATTGATACACAAGGCAGTTGTGCTGACATTCAGAGGGATGCTGAGAGAAATGCTGGAGAAATGCTGGGCTAACAGGAACCTCCTGAAATTCAACAAGGAGAAGTGGCACCTGAGGAAGAACAACCTTGCAGTGCAGGGGTGAAGGCTGACAATCTGTAAAGGAACTTTCCAGAAAAGGACCTGGATGTCCTGGTGGACACCAAGTTGAACATGAGCCAGCAGTGTGGTCTTGCAGCAGAGAAGGACAACAGTGCCTTGTGCTGCATTAAGCAATGCCAGCAGCTCAAAGGAGGGTGATTCTTTCAACTCAGCACCAGTGAGGGCACTTCTGGAATGCTGTTCCTGTTGCTGGACTCCCCAGGGCAAAAAGATACGGAGATTCTGGGAAGAGTGCAGCAAATGGCCGTGAAGATGTTTAAGAGACTGGAGCATCTTCTATACGACAAGAGTCTGAGAGAGCTGAAACTGTTTAGATCAATGAGTACAGATACCTGATCTGGAAGAGGACAAAAGAAGATGGAGAGAGACTCTTCACTGGTGTCCAGTGACAGGACAAGAGTCAAGGTCACAAGTTGCAATGTAGGTAATTCCATCCGAACACATGAAAAATACCAAGAATAAACCCGCTTTTTTACTGTGAGTATAATCAAATACTGGAACAAGAAGAGGTTGTTGGGGGTCCCCATGCTTGGAGACAGTGAAAATTTGATGAGATACAGCGTGAACAACCTGCTATAGTTTATCCCACTTTGAGCAAGGGTGAGTTTGGACAATATGATCTCCAGAGGCCCTTTATATCCTCAGCAATGCTATGATTCTGTGAAGAAACTGACAAGGTTGATGCACACTGAAAACTGTTGTCTTTACACTACTATTTCTTTTGTGGGTGGCGTAGCCAGGAGTTACAGGATCATTTTGAAGAGAGCAATAAAATCTTCTTTGAGCAACCAGACAGACAGAAAAGCTAAGTATGCCCATGAATCTTGCACCCAATATTTTAATCTCTGATATTGATCTGTTGGCTAGAGGGCATGCAAATGAAAAGAAAATTGGTTTCTTGTTTTGTTCTTCTTGTTTAGGGTTTTGTTTACTAACAAAAAGCTGTAGGATACTGTGAGTAAATTGGACACAGGGGTCTAGTTGATAGTGAATTCTTAATGCTTACTCTGATCCTGATTTGCCTGTAGATGTACCTATAGATATGGAGTAATCATTTCCATATAAGTGCAGAAATTATTGGAATGTTGGCCTAATTCACGTATAGGTTCCAGGCAGCACTGTGATTTTTTGAAGGCTGATGATAAGAAGGATAACTTCACACAATGATGCTATTTGGCTGGCAATGGAAAGCCTGAAGGGCCAAATATTTGCCTTGCTGCCAACTCCTCTAGTTCTGCATCCTGCTTGTTTCACTGAGCCTTTTATAACATCTTGATGACTGATTGTAAACAGCATTATCTGCCTGTGCCCTGGTGATTCTGGCACACCCTGTAATAGATATCAATCAGTCCTATGGCATTTAAAATAATAGCTCCTCAGAACCTGACTTAGCCGTGGCAAAACAACGTCCTCTTTTACAGCAGACAAATCCTGTGTATACGCACTACTTAACCACGAATCTGTCTTAGGAGCCAAGTGTGCCATCAGTGTTAATGAACGGCATTGTTTCCTCCTTTGCTGCAGTGGGATTTAATGAGAAAGAGAGAAGGAGTGAAAATGCATACATCTGCCCCGGATGGATCATTCTTCTTGTCTGGCATTTTAGCCTGCAAAGAATGCTCCTGGCCATCAGCACAGCCCGAACAAAGGCTGCCAGGAGTCCCTGGGAGGAGGCGGCCGCTCGCCGGGGCTGACAGCGGGCACGTAACGGGATGAGGAATGCTGTGTACGTGTGGTACCCGAGGGGCAGGGGAGCCCAGCCCGGCCTTTTGAACTCTGCTAACAGGGGCTGTGTGTCACCCATCGCATTCCAGCGTCTGCCCGGGCCCTGCCCTCATCCCTCCGAACAGCCTGAGCAGCAGTACCTGGGTGTCCCTGAGCTTCAGCACCCCAAGGGCCGAGGTGCTGAACTGTCCCAGCAGACAAAGGGCTGGGAATAGTTGTGGTAGCTGACAAAGTCATGAAGATAAATCCGAAGTATTTGAAAATGCCATTGTATCAAGCAGCTTCAGCAACTTGAGCTGTCAAAGTATTGCTGTAGTGCAATAAGGACAGAGCCAGATAGACCCTCTGTTTTCAGCTCCTGAAGCTGAAAATGCAGGAGCATCAGCAAGCACCACTGTGTATTAAATTAAAGGATGCTGCTTATAAATTGTGTCATAAGAGAAGAAGCAAAAAAACCCCAGTTATGGCAATTAATGTTCCTAAGATGTATGTGTGACCAAAAGCAGCCACAAGAGTCCCCAGTGGCTAGTTAGTGGCTGGACTCATTATTTTGCCTGTTAGAAGCATTAACATGAAGAAGCTGGAAGCCAAGAGACTGTAGGGAATACGGAAGGAGGAAAAAAAAAAAGCAAACAAAAAACCATGGTGCGAGGCAGTCTACTTGGTCAGAATGAATGATCCTTTTCACTAAAGGTCAGAATTGTGAGTTTAAGGACAGGGATTCACAGTCCCTCATCCAGTGACAAAGCACAAACAACCAGATTACTGTAAAAAACCCTGAGAAATGCAGCTCCCAGTATATTACCCAGCTTTGCCTGGGAAAGGTGGCCTCTGCTCAGAGGAGGGGGCTAAGAGGCCAGAGGAAATGACTTGTGACTACTTTGAGTTCCTTTGTTAAAATATAGACTGTAGCCGTCTGTTGTTTTGCCTCAACCTGCCCTCAGAGCTAGATCTTTCTTCCCAAAAATGATCTAGTTTGATTTTAAGCAATTTGTCCTACAGTAGAAGGATTAATAAGCACAAATCATCAATAGTCACTAAAATAGCTGGGATGTTTTAGACTCATTACTACCCTCAGCACCCTTCCCCAGTTGTAAGGGGAGTGGTTACAGCTTTATGGGTGGTTACAGTTGTAAGGGGAGTGGTGCCCTTTATGGTAATATTTTTTCAGTGCAGGGTTTTCCCCCCAATTGTTGTCCCAAATATCCTTGCATGCTAATAAGAAACATGTTTGCTTTGCAAAGAGGTAATACATCAGAAGGTAATGGAAAATTCCCTTCAGCAGGACTGGGAAAATTTTCAGGCTCAATTATTCTCCCAGGTACTGATGGGCTTTCAATACCTTGAACAGCTGTACCTTGTATTTTGCTAGCATCTATCTTCAGTATTATCCAGCAGTAGCATTCAAAACCACTCTTGTTTTTCCCCCCAGAATGAAGTAGGTTGTCATTTGGGCCCTAGAATTACAGCCCAAGGTTTGCCCAAATTTTCCTAATGTCTAAGATCAGTTGACTACAATGAGATTTAATAAGAACTGGAAGCTGAAGTGGCTTGGACCATGCTTCTTGAACTCTTTTGAAGGTCAGTTTGAAGTCTGATTGAATTAAAGGCCAGAGCTTTGACAGCATTTTTATGTGTTTCAGAATTTAACTAGGTATTAAAATGTATTTGGTTAATTTGTTGAAAGATAAGCATGAGTAAATAGTAACACTCAACACATAATATTATTTCTTCTGTTTTCAATATGCACAAGAAAAGTAGCAAAGTTAAATAGTGATTTGTGGCCTTCCAGCATGAGGGGGCTTTTCTGCTTACTTGGTCCTTTGGTGTCCCAGTGTGTTTATTGTACAGAGCCAGATATTGTTTGTCAAGACTTTATATTGTTCTCACAATCCAATGCACAAAACCAGAGCATGATGCTCAGCCATTGTGTCTAATATTACAGCACAACATGTAAAACGCTGCAAGTAAATAATTCCAAGCTGTACCAGTGCTGTGTCTGCATTGTTTACTCTACAGTAAGTCCCCTCTGCTTACAGCTCATGTCAGGGGCACAGAGTGCTGGCATGAGTGCTGGCAGAAGATGCTCTGAAGGGTGTCATCAAAGGATGGGTGTACAATGAGAAGAGGAGGAGTCAGCAATAGAGTCCTGTCCTGGGCAAGCACAAGAAATCTATTGGCCTTTTCAGCAAGGTGGCAGCTAAACAAAGCTCTAAAGGAGTTACAAGGAGATTAGAGAATGGGATCTGGGAACCAGTTTCTTCCCAGATACTGGCTCCATATCTGAAACAAAACTAAGAAGTGAATTTTGAGGTTTTTTTTTTAATTATTATTTTGGTTTTTTGCCAGTCTCAGTACTTTCAAGTTGGTGTTGATGATACTCTGTAAACCATGCATTCATTAGGAGGAAAACATGCTTGGCTGACCTAATACCATCACCAGAATTAGCTGGTTCCTAACAAGACACACAGATCAAAACCTGCACATAAAAGTAAAAGCAAAGAGATTTTTAGAGCAGGAGCACGAAGTATCTACCTCACTGACAGTTTGGGGGCACTCTCACCTATCACAGTCAGTGTTAAAGCACAAGGAGAGAAAACAAAGCCAGTCTGCAGAGCCCCAGGCTGTTGCTAGCTTTGCAAAGAGGGGTGCCTGTCAGCTGCACAGCGAGGCAGATGGCACTGAAGAATTTACTGTAGAGACGAAGGCAAAAGCTGTATTTTTGCTGCACAGTGAGCTGAACACGGGTGGTGCATCTGCCAGGGACAATCCTTCCCACCTGGGGGATTTGCACAGGGTTACTCAGTAATTCCCAGCTCAGCATATTGAAAAGCAGCAATAACTGCCACAGAACCATTCTTCTCTTAACCCTGCTGTTCATTGTCACATCAGATTTATTAGAAGCTTTTTTTCCCCCTACAGTATTTAAAAATTAAACTGGGATTGTCCTGTAATCCTCTGTCTGCCAAGAGAGAGTAGCACCTAATCCAGCAGCTATATCACAGTATTGCTAGTGCTAGCCCTGAAGGTCTGCAGCTGGCTCCTTCACTTCCCTGAACCCTTAGTGATCACTGAATGTGGAATGAACCCAGTGAGGACAGGGCTCCAAGATGTCCCTGAGAAAACAGGTCACACCTAAATCCAACACACTACCCAGTTCTCCAGACAGCTCTCCTGGACACCAACAAAGTGCAGTGGTGGCCTGGAGTACAGCTCTGCCACTCCTGACACTGCTGCACATGGCTCCCCATCCCAGCCCAGGCACCTCTGCGAGGCTCTCCCCCCACTATGTGCCTCCAGAGGTACCACCAGTGTCCCCAGAAACAGGGTGTCTGGCAGCCATGCAGACAGCACACTTGTTTTTCTCCTTGATCAAAACAACTTCAAATAGAGGACTTCAGAGAATCAAAAAGTCTAGTTAGCACATATGCTGTGCTGTGGGAGCCTTTGATTATCCAGCAGATATTTTTAGAGCCCTTTGTAAATGAGCTGTGGCTCCATTTGTGTGGCGTATGGCGGCAGCTCTGCCAGAAACAGCCTCTGGTCCCCTGTGCCACTGCAGAGCTGGACCTGGCACTGCCCAGATATCTGCCCTTTGATTTAAACATCTTGGGGGCCACCTGTTTAAACCCACCGATGTGCTTGGCTGCCTGTGCTTTTCCTTCTGCCTCAGGAGAGTAAGATAGGGAAGACAGACCCAGTAAGTGCTGCAAATCTGCTCTTGGCATCATAGGCTCCACACCTCCTGCTTCCAGGAAGAAACATGTCCAGTTTTTTTGCTAAATGAAGTTTCTAGCACCAGCTGCTAACAACAGTCAACTCCATGGAGCATATCCAGGACACCAACAGAGCTGGGGAAGTGCGTGGCAGGCTTTAATGCTATGACAACCATTGCTGAGGAATTTTTCAATTTCCTTTTCACTCTTATTGACATGAGAATCACTGGTCCTAAAAGTGAAGGGCACCTTTAGGCCTAGATTAGATGAATTTTGTGCAAGCTTCCATTCCTGATAAAAGCTCAGATAGTGCACTTTGCTTGCAGGGATCTTGCTTTTAAGTCCTTGGTTTGAAGTTACCAGCAAGGAGGCCGATCACTGCCAAAGGTGACTAACTAGAGTCCACAGCACAAAACAGCCTGTAGGAAATGAATTACCATGCAGCAATGCATTTCACAAGCAGGTCTGACTCTTTACACATGGTTGAGCTGCTGAAAGTGAAGTATTGTCCTGCCTTCATGCTGTCAATTGACTAGCAAAAGCAAAAGCCCCAGAGATGAGGTTTTCACTGCTGACTGACAGGTGCCCAGGAAACCCAACTGAAGCTAAGTCCCAACAACCACCAGGATTTTGCTGGGCTTGATTACTGCTCAAAAATAAGCAATTTCAAATCACTACAGTGAAAGCTACCAGAAAATTACTAACGGTGTGTAATTACACTGTGTTTAATATGTGGTCTGCTCAATGAAGTGGACTTTGAGGAAGTCACTAAACAGCCTTTCCTATTAGACCTATTGGATGAATAATTTGGGGCTATTTTCACTTCTCAGATGAGAAACTGCCACTCACTTCCAGCCCCAGGGGCTACTCTGCATTAATATTTGGAGGCATTCACTCTGAACCCAAAATTTCTGGACAGCCCTTCACTTGTGGGGATTGATGGGTCTACATGCACGCTTCCCCTGGGTGAATTGGAAAACCAGAATTCCTTCAGACAGGATTAAAGAACCAGTCCTGTTGATGCTTCCATCCCTACACACTGAAGCTCAGCAATACTATCAGTATCAACACTCACAGTATGCAGTGCCATACCCAGGATCTACACCCTCAGCTGCACAGCTTGCTCCTTGTTTTCTGCTTCCCTCCACTGCCACATGGACACATTTACAGCTGAGCCAGCAACTGTTTGTGCTGGAAGGGCTTTGTTTTCTGTCTATGTTTCTCTCTAGCTATAGCTGTCACCCAGGGATGGACTAAACCTTTGCAAGGTTGTCCCTGCTTGTACTGCCATGCAAATCTGAACCATAGTCGCTGTGGTGCCCTTGCTGCGAGGTGTATCCACAGCAGCAGCCAGACTCAGCCCATGGAGGCAATGTTTTCAGCTGTTTGGACAGCAAACACAACCCACAGCCCAGGACTAATCCATGGACACATGTACTCATTTCAGGTATTGGCTCTCTTGCCCACAATGGTTTAGCAGACATAAGATCTTCCATGTACAAAAATACTCTTAATACATTGAACTGTTTTAAAAGTTGCACTTTCAGTTAATCAACTGCGAGCACAGTGTCAAAAATATTCAAAGTCAGCCCTCTCTTTTAAGGATAGAAAAAGCCCAGCTTCCCCTGGATTTAGAGCATTTAGAGCCCAAGAAAAGTCT
Organism: Camarhynchus parvulus; assembly: GCF_901933205.1. Classification (NCBI taxonomy): domain Eukaryota; kingdom Metazoa; phylum Chordata; class Aves; order Passeriformes; family Thraupidae; genus Camarhynchus; species Camarhynchus parvulus. The sequence goes on along the minus strand of NC_044575.1, from coordinate 21,929,499 downwards.
CCCCATCCTTCAAACCAAACCAGGCACATACATACAGCTTTGTCAATCCACATGACAAGCCCAACCCACCACAGCAAAGCTAAAGGTAATGCCACTGTACCTGACTAGAAAGGGTGTGCAGAGCCTCAAGGGCACCCACTCTGCATCCCTACCCAAAAATAGCACATGCTGACATAGCTGCCAGTGCTGACCCAGAGCAGCCCTGGGCTGCTGGGAGGTGCCAGCTCCTGGTCTGCCTGCTGCAGCCCTGGCACAGCACTGGGATAAGCCAGCCCATGGGGAAACAAGGCAGCTCCATCACAGGACATGCTGGACCTGCTCACCAAGGTGAGGACTTCAAGAGGCTGCAGTGGCACTCAGCATGTCAGGAGCCAGTCACTCAGGAGCTAGAACTACCAGCACCTCAGGGGGCTGCAACTGACCCTTCTGGATTAATCAGCACTGGATCTGCTCTTTGTAGTCCTGGGCTGAGGGAAACGGGAATGCATCAGCTTAGATGCCCTTCATCTGGCAAAATGACATTAACCTCCAAGAACAACTCAAAGAATTGGCAACCCAACTTGATAACTTTAAATGTTTTTTTTTTATTAACAATCATTTTACATTACAAGGATAATATGACAAAAGGAAAGTTCTTGTGTACATACCATGATATATCAACATAGCTCTATTCGTATCCAGTGTCCTAGGTCCTTTCACACAGGTACTATAAAGCATAGTCTGTAAAGTAATAACATTTTAATATCTCCAAAAGAGTGATATTAACATATTAATACATATATAGTAATAGACGTCTAGATATTTTTCTCTCATTTCATATGTGTGTATGGTGGGTCAGTGGGTGGGTGAGAGATCGCTTGAAACAGTTCAGCAGGGCTGTGCTTGGATGTGGATATGGAGAGGTTTGAGACAAAACCTCATTTTCTGGAAGTAGAAATGCGTTTTTGCTAACTGTCAGGTGAGTCTATGAGGATGCCATGACTGGCAGAAAACTCCGTGGCCCTCCTGTAGCATTTGGGACATTACAGCATATGAGACGTGGTTCCCGCGTAGCCCAGCGAGCTTATTCGACATGAGGTGCAGTGCATGGGAGCCCCTCGCCGGGCGGCAGCACCACCAGCAGGGCGGCTGGGAGGCGAGGCCGCGGGCTGGGCCGGCGCGGGTGTCAGTGGCTTCGGAAGGAGGGGGCTGGAGCAAGAAAACTGTCTCTGAGGTTTGTGAGGAACACGTGCTGAGAACTCCCCGCCGCTGAGGGGCTGCGGCAGAGCGGGGAGCCGCCGCCGGGCAGGGGCGGCTGAGGTGGATTACCAGTTGTGTGGAGGAGAGAGGCCTGGGATAGGGCACTGAGGTGTGTGACAGGGGCTGGGGACAGCTTGCACAGCGTCTGCTCATGCAAAACCAGTGTAATGATCCATTTGGACGTCAGAATTACAACTCACCCTCCTCCCGACCAAAGCCAACAAATAAAACAAACGGCAAGGAGTGCAGTGGTTGCCAGGCCTGATGTGGAGCTGCAAAGGCAAACCTCCATGCTTTCCCTCCAACCCTTGTGGGGAAGCAGCTCGCTGACTGACCACCTGCTGCTGGACCGGCCAAACGCAGCTCTGTGGTCCGCTCAGGTGTCAGCCAAAGGCTTCAGGATGCAGCAGGGCCAGTGTCCTAGGAGTGACTGAGTGAAGGGAGGGATGGAGGGATGAGAGAACTGCCCATCCCACAGGCATCAGCAGATACTCAGGGAGGGCTGATCCACTCCCACCCCAGCACAGAAATGCCGGTCATGGGAAAGCAGGTGTCTCTTTGCAGGGGCAGGGTAAGAAGGCTGCACCCTTTGGTGCTTCAGCATGGCAAGGTCCAAATGCTGTGTCCTGGGGCCCAAAGCCACACGTGTGACACTGACCATGTCTTCCATACAATCACATCATTCCCGTTCCTCCAGAAAGCCTCCCTGGGCCACTGGCCAGGCAGGCTGCTCACGGGCTGAGGAGCAGCCATGAGACCTGAGGGAGCAGAGTGGCTCCAGCAGCAGAACAGCAGCCAGCCTGACCCAAAAGAGCTGAGTGTGTCTTCCCAACTGGGATCACACACTCTCATTCCTATCGCTCCGACTTCACAATTCCTTCTCGTTTGCACTGTTCCAGCTTCATACACTATCCCTGCCAGCTCCACCTGTGTGGCCGTAACCTCTCCTCTGCTCAAAACTGCCTTGGCTCTCCTGCTGCCTTTATCCCAGTGCCATGGCTATGTCGCTGACCAATGCCTGCAAGTGCACCCACACTCTCACTGGGGCCATGTGAGCACTGGCCAGCGCGGGGTCTCCCTAGCAGTGTGCCAGCAACTGCTGAGGAATGCCAGGTGGAACTGCAAAAAGCCACGTTTCCACAACACCAGTGCCCGCAGTTGCCGAACCGCATCCATGCAGAGAGACGAAAGTGCATGTGAGGGCGGATATGTGTCTGTCCAAGTGTGAACACACAGGCTCCCAGCAGGAGGCTTTCTTGGGAGAAGGACACTCAAGCATTTTCCCCTACCAAGACATTCCATTATTAAACGAACCTTATTTATCACTCGGTTAACATGCCAGCAAGGAAACCCCTTGCCCTAAATACAGCCAAGCCCCTCTCCATAGAGTGCTATACATGTAAATGTAGGCCTCAGTGTATGGCTAAAACCATCCCAAAGTCCAAAGTCTTCAGTGTTACGTGCCTTGTGCTAGAACACAGGGCCAGCCTTACACAAGGGTGGTTGACTCTATCTCTATATTATATCTTTATATCTATTGAAAACATAGAAATATATAAATATATAGGATTTCATTTATAGATATATAAGCATGTGATTTTAATCTTTTGTACTGTGTGTATATGTACTGGGATGTGCGTATATACAATATATAGACCATATGCATATGTACTGTATACATACACTAGCTTACATGCACACACATCATACATGTCTCCAAGGGAGACAGGAATTGCATAGGCATTACTGCATTGGATACAATGGCTGGGGGATTAACGTACCATTTCTCTGCTTTTAAGACCTCTTTTAACAGGGGTGAAAGGGGAATCTGCAAAAGCAGAGGCTGTTGCTGCTTATTTGCAAGCCAGCTGTCTAGGCACTGGTCAAACAAACAGCAATCCTCATGAAATAAGAAAGGAGGGGAACTCCAAAGACCCCGTGGGCCATCTGGTTGAGTTTGTGCTGTGAGAAAGAGATGGACTGAGCCTGAATCATGTCTGAACAGTCATACCAGCAAAAGCGTCACCAGTACAGGGGACATGGCTGCAGTTGGCTCAAGACCCAAGGCAGACACCACACGAGGACTCTGCCCACTGTGTCCCCTCACAGCCCCTGTAACTTCCATGTGCTTTTGCTGGCATGGGAAGAGCTTTGGTTTCCTGTGAGGATTATCCCTGCTGAGGTCGGTCTCATGGCTGGAGGGCCTGGATCCCTGTGGACACAAGGAAAGCCCTGCAGAAGGACATGTCTAAATGTGCTTCACAGATTTCTGCTTCACAGCAGGGTAAAAGAGGCAAGGAGCCTGAGCAAAAAGTGGGGAAGGGAAATTGGCAACCAAAAATCCCACGGGCTAGAAATACAAACCCGAGGGTTTGGAGAAGTGTGCATTATTCACAGTCAGATGCCATAGCTAAGATGCAGGGAAAGGAGACAAAAAAGAGCTCATTTAAGAAAAACTGAATCCTCTGTCTTTGTAGCCTAACCAGTTCAAGACACTGTGAGCAACATATTCAAAACAGCTCCTCTCACTCTCTCAGCACAGCAGGAAAGGCCTTGATTAAACTCGAGGCATGGCAAACTTGGAGCCATGGAGGCCTCCCTCAGCACCCTGCTAAGCCCTCCCCATGCCTGCTGCTGCCTCCTGGCCTCACTGCCACCAGGCTGGGCCCAGACAAACAGGCACAGAGATGCACCTGGGAAAGGCTTGGGAGCCCTGGGAAGCCAGGGGTGCTTTGCATTGATAGTCCTCCCTCCTCCCTATCTTGTCTATAGCTGGTAGTCATGTTTCCATCCACGGACTATTGATGAAAGTAAGAGCTACAGATCTGAGATAGGCAGGTTAACCTGGAGAGAAAGCTTGCAAAGCACCTGCATTACACTAGGACAAAGGCCAGGTTTATTTTCTGATGTGTGGGTAACAGGGAATTGTGTTAGAGGAGCTGGGATGGGCTGGGCTGGGCCGGGTTGGGCCAGCTGCTCTACCAAGCTCTTGTCTATCCTCATCACCAAGGTAAGGGGTCTCTGACCTTTCCTGTCACGGGTAATCACAACATCCAGTGGCAGGGAATCACTGTTTGCAAGCAGTTATTTGCTAAAGGAACAAGTGCTCTGCCTGTATCAGCTGGCTGCCAGAGAATATCACCACATGCTGCACATTTCACTGCACCATTAGAAATAAAAGCTGCCGGTGAAGGTTTCACTGATGAAAGCAGGATTTGCAAGTGAACCAAAGGGAAGGAGTGACAAATTGGAAGAATAATTTCTGAACAGGCCACTGGCAACTCTCACCTTGCCATTTCCTCCCCGGCAGCAAAAGTTAGGAGGCTTGGATCGAGAGTTGTAAACTGGCCTCTTGGGCTGCTCAACACAAGCCCTGGGGGAGCATTCCTCTCTTTAAAGGTGTCTGGAGACTGCCCCCAAATGTTCCTTCCCTCCATGTGGGCCAGGCACCTTGATGGGCCTCTATGCCAAGGAGCTTTTGCTGCTGCAAACAGAAAGGTGGGTGATTTTTCCTCTCTACCCATGAAGAGCTATGGAGTTCTATGGATTCTGTGACCTTGCCCATCTCCAGTCAGAAACTAAAGGAGCAGCAGTTTTTCTATCTTTTTTATCTTTTTACATCTCCTCAAGTTTAAAAAGGAAGGGAGCCTGCCACTTCCCTGGCAGGCAGCAGCTCCAGAGCTTTGTGGCAGCACCCTGAGCAGAGCCAATTCAAACCATGCCTGGAGAACTACAAGCCCCTTGTGTGGAGAGGTCCCTACTTTATGGTCAGGCAAACAACCACCCAAGGCTGTACAGATAGCAGGGGGTTTCCAGTTTAATTTTCACTGCTCTGGATGAGTGGATCAACTTGATCATAAAATTTTTAAGAAAATACAGGAAAACAAAGCCATTTTTCATGCTTCCTAGGTATGTCATATCAGTGCCCCTGTGTTGCAACTGTGGGATGCCCTGACGTAGGTTGTGCCATTTCCATGAGGACCACAAGGAGCACCCATGGCCTGCACCCCTGGCGGCAGTTTGGCAGCAGCTGGGTGGCCCTGGCACAGCTGCCCTCTCCTGCCCGAGCCAGCCTCAGGCTGCACGTGCTGTCAGAGGTAAGGCAAGGGGTAAGTGCTACAGAGGGTGCTGACCAACCCTCACTGCTACATTCACAGGGTCCACTCTGCTCCACTCGGACCATCTGACTCAAAGGCCCTGTTTTACAGCGAAGGGGCAGTGTCAGGACACAAGAACAGGCCACCACTCATGTTTTGGGTGGGCTCAGTCCCTCCTCAGTCCCACAAGGACAGAGGCAAACACTTCCAAAACCCTGACCAACACTAGCCTAGCTGTTCCTGTGTGGTCTGAAAGTTGAACCAGTCCATAGTGGCTTGGCTGCACACCTCTGCCAGTGCTGGCTGTGAAGCTCTGCTGAAGGCAAAGGGGTTAGCAGGAGGTGAGTGAGACCTAGGTAGAAGTGTGTGTTTTCCTGGGGAAGACAGTGCGTGAACCCTGGCAGTGAAAGTGACTCAGAGAGAGATCAGTTCCAAACATGCTACATCTCCATTGAAAACAAACAAAAAAGTTTAAAAAATAAAATAATATTATATATATATATATATATATTTATATAAATGAAAAGCTATTAACTAGCAGCAACGGTTCTAGAGATATCTTAGCACCAAGACCAAGGGCAGGGGGGTAACAGGAGAAAGGAAAGGTTCAGTGTTGCTGATACCACCATCATGTTTCCAAACAACACAGCTTGGCACAAAGCTCATCCCTCTGGGAAGTGAGAACATGTTGGCTTGGACAGCTTTTGGACAACACGTCTCACTCCCATGATGGTCTGGTCAGGTTGGTGCTGTCCATGCCACATCAGCAGGGCAAGGCACTAGCATCTGTGGAGTTTTTGCACCTTTTTTGTTTGTGTGGTTTTTTTTTGGTTGGTTGGGGTTTTTTTTGTGGTTTTTTTTTTCTCTTTTCTAACCTGAAGTGATATTGTGTGGATGGAGCTTGTTTACTTTAAAAAAATAAAACAAAGAAGAGCCCCAAGCCCACAAAACAATCTCTTTGTGATGGAAGGTGCAAGTCCCCCAATTCACATTTCAGGTGGACTCTGCATTCCTTCAAGAAAGGAAGAAATATTTCACAGGAAGAAGCAGAGCATTCCTTCTTCCTGCTGTCATCAGTCTGCTGTGCTGTGGAACATGTTACCTTGGTCACAAGAGAGTAAGTGAACCTTTGTAGGACATCACACATGATTATAATCCAAGATAATCTTGCATTGATAGCTCCTGCCACCAAACTGCAGCAGGTTTTTCTTTCAGTCATTCCAAACAAAACAAAACAAAACAAAACAAAAACCCCACAACAATCTAGGATTATAAAGACATGGTATAAATAATGTAAATTAGAATATAATTTTTAAGCCTTTGAATCTCCGCCCAGAGGTGGCTCTCGACTCATTGGCTGTCTAGCTTCCACAGCAGCCCTGGTTTTGAATGAATAGTTGTATATATATATATATATTTATCTCATACAATATAAAAATATAAATGCAAAAATTTCCCCCTGCCTTCTCTATTTTGCTATTTTATAGTCTGCACATGACATCATGTTATAACATATGTATGATAGACTGGTACTACGGTTATCATAAAAGGAGCTGAAAGCCAAGTATTACTCTACAGCCCAAAGGTAGGGAGAACTGAGAAAGAGGCATCACAGTTTAGTGGAGGCATTTGTTTCTAAATCAGAATAAAAACTCAAAATAATGCCCCCAGCCCTCCTCTCCTGTCACTAATTTTTTGAGCGAAGAAAGCTTCCACTCAACTGAAGAGAACTGGGTGGAGCTGGGGGCAACAAAACACACGGGTTGCTCTGTCAGAAATTAGAAATCTGATGGTTGCCAACAAAAGGCTCAAATGGCTCAATAACTGGGCTGAACACTGGAAAGAGAGGCAGAGATTGAAACTGAGGGAAAACAACAAACAAACAAACAAACAAACAAACAAACAAACAAAAATCCAAACAATCAATCAAAAAATGAAACAAAACAAAACAAAAAACAACCCAGCAAACTGACAACACACATACAAAGGAAACCGCTGGGAGGATGAGGCTGACAAAGACCCGTTGTCTAGCTTATAGGTTGTTAGGTTTGAACATGTAGAGTATGGCCCCAGCACATGCTTCTAAAGAATGAAATGTTGCCACCTACATTGCAGCTGCCATGGTTGGAGACACCAGTAAATGTCTAAACATTGTCTCAATCTTTAAAATTCTGCTTAGCTTCTATCAGACGCACATCGTCTTAAATTTTCAGTGTGGGTTTTTCCTTAATATAGATAATATATATATTTTATATAATATATCAAAGTTTAGGGTATAGATTAAAAAAATTATCTGATCTGAGGCATTCCTTTCTAAATATCAGGGTAAAACTCAGAGCTGTGGTCCATGCTCTGCAACATCGGCTTCTGGTCAAGAGATGACATCCTGCTCAGCATTTCAGCTGAGAGCGCGTAACTGTTGCCTGACTTCTCCTCGAACCAGCTATCGAGAGCCCTTTTGCAATCAAAGTTGGCAATGGGCGGCCCATTAACAGCAATCGTCAGCAGGTCACTGAGCTGCTCCAGAGTCAGCCGGGAGCGGTTGTTCTTGCGCACTCTCTGCAGGGCAGTGCGCCCCTTCTCACAGCAGGCCGAAGAGGTGGGAAGGACTTTGAGGATCTGAACTATTTTATTTAGGAGGGGAAATCTCTGTTTGTATTTACAAATGTGACTGAGCAAGTCTTTAAAACCATTTTTGGTATAATAATCCACCTTGAGTTCCCGCCACTCCATCAGCAGACTCCCTCGGGTGTCCATCCCTTCTCGGCAAACCTCTCTGGAAAATGATGGGACTGTCTCCAGGTGTTCAAATATTTGTACCATATCCTCCTTCCCATAGCTCATGAGCTCATCAGTGCTTCTGGGCCAAGCTGCAAGGTCAAATACCTGACAGGCCTTCACAAATGTCCGGCTGCGGGAATCGAACCTTTGGGCTAGGATCACCTGGGTCTTCTGGCAGATCTTTTCTCTGATCGACTGGAATTTGGCTTCAGCCACCCGTAGATTTTTCACAGCAATGCCATTAAAGCTTTCACGGAAGTTTTCCTCAAACTCCTGCAAGTACTCCCCAGGGGAGTCTGCTAGCCTGCTGATCTCCTGGATGGCCTCCTCTATTTTATCATCCACCTGTGACACAAGAAGGTACTCCCCTTGGAAGACGTAGGCAAGGCGTGAAAGCACAGCGATCACATCCAGCAGGAAGTAGATGAGTTTAATCGACTGGTAGTCCATCAGGAACTGCAGGAGGGCCAAGGCAATGGCAGAAGCATCTGCCCTTTGGGTTTGGCCACTGACATCTTTGAGATGGGCCACAACCTCAAGGTAATCCTTGATGAGAGCATTGAGCACGTTCTGTTCCCCAATGATCCACTTCACTGCTCGAATGTCCCCAAGGAACTCGGTCTCCTCACACAGTGTGGCAGCAGTAACCCTTAACTCGCACATGAGTCGGGGAGAATAACGATAGAAACTGAGCAGTTGTTTCAAATTGTTTTCTAGCTCCTCCAGACATGGTAGTTCTTTCCCACTAATGGCATCCAAAATTTCCAAGTGGGGCCTATGCACCATAAAGGGAAGACAGAGAAGCCAGGGCAAGGTCTTTCTGATTGTCATGAACAAGTTGGCTCTCAGGCTGGCAGTAATGTTAGCACCATCAACTCCCAAGCCGATAGTTGGCTTCTCATCCTGCAATCGTATTCCCAGGCTGGAAAAAGCCCGATCTAATGCTTGAAGGTAACTGTCTGTTGTAGAAAAGCCGAGCTCCTGAAGAGACAGGAATTCAGTTGCTGGAGGCCCATCGCTGCTGGTGTACTGCACATAGACTGCAACTGTATCTGCAAGCAAGTCGTCGCTCTGCCCATCCAGAATGATGCTGAGGAAGGGAGACTGCCGGATGCGCTCAACCAGGTCCTCTCGGAGAGCGCGGGCGATGTGGTGAATTAAGATCTGGCAGTCTCCCTCATTCATGTACTGATCCACCACCTTGAGTTCACACTTTCTCAGTAGTTCTGCCAGAGGCCGAAAATCATAGTAGGGCCTGCCCTCCAGGGCCAGGTGGTAGGCTGTGTTGAAGAGCAGGGTCATATTTCGGCACATCTCTTCTGTCTTCTCTGGGTGCATCCTGAGCTTGTAAAGCTGGAGGCACTTCTTGTGGAGGTTGCTCTGGCTGTGAAGCTTTATAGTGTGTATCTTGAACTGCTTAGAGCCAATGATGAAGGCTGAAGTCCGAGAAGACTGCACTGTGTACTGCCTACAGACATGGCACCACATCTCATTCAGTGTCGGGGAGTACCGCAGAAACCAAAACTTTTTAAGCCACTCTTGCTTGAACCGCCGTATCCTCCGTCCCGTCGCAGAAGACATCTTAGAAGGCTCATCTGTAGCAGCAATCATATCATTGGAAATTGATTCATCAGCAGAATCCACCTCTTGGTCATCATCCTCCATGATGGTGGGAACTGAGATGATACTTTCTGAAGCTGTAACAAAAAAGGAAAAAAATGAAAAAAATATGGTATTTACAAAGTTGCTGAGCTAGAGAAGCATTCTATTGGTGACAGTAAGAGCACTGCCCAAAGAGCTGGCCACAATGTCTCTTCTCCTGCCCACAATACATTATAGACAGAATTTTAATAATGATTTTGAAAGGAAAAGAAATCAATATCTCTGCATAAGAACTTTGTCTCCAACATGCCACAATGAACAGCAAAAAAGGACACTACATCCTGGCCACTTGAACAATACACTGTGTGACCCAAATATTCCTTTTACTGAAGGCTCCTGGCTGCTTGACAGCATGCTCCTGGAGGAAATGAAACGTATCTTCAAAAAGGCACACGTGGTTGTGTTAAGGCAGTGGAGGAAACAAAGAGAGATTTCCAACAAGGGACACAGCAGGACATAATTTCATACACAAAGAGAGCACATTTCAGCAATACAACAGAGTCATTCATACTTTCTTGGTAGCATGTGAGGCATTGTGGAAGGTCTTCCGCTGAAAGAGAATGCATCAAAAATACAGCAAACAAACTGTCTGCAATGGAATGTCTTTTTTATTGGCAGTGCATTATCAATTACAATGGCAACAAATAGAGCAAATTGTCATACAGAGTCTTTCCCAAACAGTTTTCCACTGTACCCATTGCATCAGCTCCTGGCCCACCCAGTCACAAAACCTGACAAAGAACCTTCCATGGAACCACAGGTTCACCTGAATACTCAGAGCAAAATGCTTTAGATGGGTACACAGCACACAGGCATCTCACTACTCTCCTTAGGCAGGGTTTGGAGAATGCTCTAACTCGGCAAGGCTTACCTGTGGGGTCTGAGAACTCTTGGAGCTCGGGTACCTGGGGCGGTAACACAGGTGCCTCGGGTAACTTCCCAGATCTCAGCATGTCTAACTCAGCCTGCAGCTCCCGGATTTTCTTCTTCAGCCGGATGCAGTTGGGGCAGAAGGATGTGGTGGGGATTTCATGGGAGTTGCCTTGTGCAGAGGCCAGTGACAGCTCAGTGGGGCTGTCTGCTTTAAGTGACAGGGGCTCTTCTTCCTCGTCTTCAAGGATGCTCATCTCCTTGGCTGAGATGAAAGAGGAACTGTGAGGGACCCTCCATTCGCTCTCCCTCTGGTTTCTGCTGAGGCTCAGGGAGCCATGCTGCATGGCGCTGCCACACTGCTCAAAGATGTCTTCAGCCTGGTATTTAGATGCTCTTCTGAGGGGAAGTGGTGTACTTGTTGTTAACTGGTTGTCTTCAAACTTGGCAGACTCCAAAGAAGCCTCCAGGACATCTTTGAAGATAAGATCAATTTTTTTTTTCTTTGTTTGGGGGTGGGATTCCCCCTCATCACAGCTGCGCTTGTAGGGGCTCTTCCCCTGCTTTAAGGTAGTGAACTGGAGTGCTCCCCTTGCATCCTCTTGGTTTTCTACATTCTTTTCTGAGTTTTCATTCTGTAACATTTTGTCTCCTAGAATGGAAAATGAGGGGTGGGGATTATCACTGGGAATGGAGCAACATCCCTCAATCTAAAACTCAAACAAAAAAGAACAAAAAGGCAGACTGAATCCCTGCAGGTCTGCATATTATGTTACAAGCCAGGGAACTGACACAATTCAGTGGAAACCGAGGCTTGCAAGAGGAGAAGCCCTGCTAATGGGCATGTCTGCAAAAACAGAGAGTCCTGGGTAAGCACAGCAGAGTAGAACCCACACACTTCAAAGAGAAGAGAAACTACAGGCAGCTTGTTAACCTAAAGGTATAACCAACCTGCGTTGGAAGAGGACTATGAGGTGAATGACTGATCATGGTGGAAACTATACCCAGAGCCTAAGTGCTATTTTGGCTGGCTGGAAGTCCTGTGCCTGTTTTGACTTGGTAAAAGGTATCAAGCATACAGCAGTGCAGCGAGAGATTTACACCATTTCATGACAACCCCAGTGTCTGTGCACGCCATGGCACAAAGTTTGCAAGCCCCTTTACTCTTGTTCAGTTTGGAGGCTGCTCCAGAAATGCAAAGGTAAAGGAGTAAAAACAACTTGCACACTTAAAACCTAAGGTACACATTGTCAACTGAGCTACAACGGGTGAATGCCCTCCAAGGATGGGACATCTAGCTTGTCCTGATAGAGTCTGAGAGCATGACCATTCAGTAATTGAAAAAAAAATATCAAAAGTAACCTCATATAAATTATTAATTGCTTAAAATAAAGGGAATAGCCAGATTTCCTTACCTGGACATTCAAAAGACGATAGGTTTGGCTCAATTTCCATCACTCTTCTATCTTGTAAATAACTTCAAGCATTGATGGCTTCCCAAGCAAGACGCTGCTTTATGCTGATTTTTGGTTTTGTTTGCTTAAAGTGTATTCATGCTTTTATTCATAAGAGTTATGGAGCAAAAGCTACCATTCCCTCTCTAAGGAGAGCAATGCTAAGAATGCAGAAAAGATGCAAGACTCGAAACAGTTAGAGTAAGGCACTGTAAAAAGAGCTGGCCTGAATGGATGGGATTCTGCACTGGGTTTGGATGCTGGCTGGGAAATCCAAACACTTCTTTAGGGAATCCATAACAACAGATCTCATTTTCAACACACTGATGAGAATTTCTATGGACAAAGCTTTCACTCTCTCTCAGTATTTCCCCTGTTATGGACCATAGCAACTACTGTGAGAGCTAGTGATTTAAAGAACTGGTTCTTCTTTCTTGGTGATTTTCCCCCCAACCAGCCGAGTGCTCCAGCCCTATGGAAAAGCTAGAAATCACAAGATGATCCCTCATATTACTGTTTTCAACTCCAATGATGAGGCGGCTCAGAAACCATCAGCAGAAGCAAAACCCAGGAACCATGTTATTTTTCTGTGAGTTCATCAAGTGTGTCACTTGCTTTGACAGACTCATCTGCAGGGATTTGAAATCTTTTAAATAGAAAGTGACTCAGCAGATTTTTGTGCTGCTTTCTGATCACTTCCCAGTGCCCTCCCAGTGGAGGCTTTGATGTCTCTTGCAAGTCTAGCAACGGCCCAGGTGATGCTCCATTTTAACATCTCTGTGCCCCTTCTGTGAATGCAGGCTGAGCCCAGCTTGCAGCAGGATGAGCTCACCAAGATGTCAGGGGGTTTCTGGAATGGTCTCCGTAGCCACATGAGTTTCTACCTGAAGGTGCATTAGGCTGTGGCAGGTTCTGGAGAGTCCTGAGGCAGATCTTCACCACACTCGTAGCACAGAGCAGGCTGTGAGTTACCGTTTCAGCTCCCACAAACCATGACACCATAACAATCCAGGACTAAAGGCATGTCTGCACGACAGGGCAATAGCTCGTAGCCTTGGTGCCCCTGTAGAGCAGCTGCTCCAAGGGCACAGACTGTCTCTTGCTGTACTTTCAGAAAGCACTAAGCCATCTGGATGACTAATGTGTGCGTGTTACAGCAGCAAAATCACTGCAGCCTGTACCTAATCACTCACTGGTGTTCATTAACATAAAGAAGCAAATTCATACCAATGTTAATTCAGAAGTGGGAATTGCCCAAGTACAGCCACCACGATGTAACACTGCAAGTGCATAACAACCCTAAGGTGATAGCGATAACCAGCTTTTTCAGGACAACTTGTCCACCCCATGACTGAAGAGGAGACACCTTTTACCAAGTCAAGGCAGCAACAGCAGCTGGGTAATAATATACTCAAGAATCATAATTACAAATTATATTTAGTGTGGCTGCCCCTCTGAGGCCCTGCCATTCTGCATCTAGCCTGGAAAGAAATGTTCCTAATTAACTTCAGGTATGAGCATTGTACAGATGAACAGATGCATTAAGAATTTTTGCTTTCCTCTAAAGCTTTCTATATTGCTGACAATACGTGGCCCAAAGGACTGCTGGGTTTGTTTCAACATTGCTACTCTTTAGACAAGATAACAATTTTTATCCAAGGAAGAATCAGTCTGACAAGTACAAAGCCTCCTGTACGTTGTACACACATTCTAAGGTTGGGAGACTAAGGAGCTGATGTCGCGCTGATCCCAAATTATCTTTCTGAAGAAAGAGGAGATAAATTAAACGAGGAAAATGGACATACAAACACACCAAGGAAATCTCATTCATATGGACACAAAACCAGCCAGAACTCCCTCAAACAGGCTGCTTACAGGAGCCAGAGAGAGCAGCATGTTCAGAGGAAAAACCTAACACTGTCTTGTAGGATAATCAGCTTGGCAATCTTCGGGCCAAAAAGTCTTGTGACAGGGGTGCTCTGTGATCCCTGGGCATTGCATCAGGCCCTTCCAGCACACACACACACACAGCACGGCACAACACAACACATGACGTGACACATCACAGCACAAATCTTTCTTTCATGATCTCCATGACTGTGGGTATCTTACTCTTCTTGTTCACCCATCCATCTGTGCCAGGCAGAGCTGGGGGCTCTCACCTGGAGGTGCTCTGCTTCTAGAAATGCAGATCTCTTCACACAGCCTCTGCAAAACCTACTTCACCCACCACACTTGGCCCAGCTGTGGGGCAGCCTGAGGGGATCAGGAGAGAGGATGGAAAGGGAAGGGACTCACCACTTGTGCAATTTCTGTTCATGGTTTCCTGGGACATACTGTGCAACCGCTTCATGTAATCCTCACTGTACCAGACCCGCAGCTTCTCCCCAGGGTGGATGTCACGGCAGGCACGGAAGTAAATCCTCTCGCTGTGCTGAAAGGCCATCAGGTTCTGCTCCCTCTCTTCCCGGGAGATGATGACGTATCTGAGGGCAAGGGGACAAGGCAGGTGTGAAGCACAAACTTCTCTCCTGTGCCTCCCCTTGCATCAGAATGACAACCATGAAGAAGCCAGAATGACCTTTGGAGAGAGACATCAACACAGCCAGGCTGGAATGCATGGAGTTATAAGCAATGGTGTGCAAATGAGCATGGACACCCAGGGAACACTAAACCAGTGGGGCTGTTTTTTCTGGGGAAGGGATGACACAAATGCACATCCAGTCTGAAGGGATGTCTTCCAGCAAGGGTGACAGACTCTACCAGTCAGAAATATCTTTGCCTAGTGATGGAAACAAGGACTTCTGGACTCTTACCATCACTTTACGTCCCAGGGCTCCCTCCCTTGTTCTCAGGAATACAGAAGGGTTCCTCTGCCTGCCTGTTTCCCAAAAACACTGCCTTCCTTTTTTAGTTGGTAACAGATTTGCTTGCTTCTGTCCTCTCAGGCAAGCAGAATTAAGATTCTAAGGACAGAAACATGAATACCTAATGGGCATGGGAGTATGTGCTGGTTTTCCAAGGACATACCAGTATTGGAAGGTTTTGCACTTCAGAGTTCAGCAGGGTGCGACGTAAAAAACCAATTCAGCTCTGCAAGCGGAAACCCCAACACCACATTGTGGGGGTCTCCTGGCAGTGCTGACAAAAAGATCACTTTCAGGGCCTTGGATTTATTTTCCTGATTTAAAACAGCTTCATGTCAGCTCAGCAGAAATGTATTTATTCCTATTCCAAGCAACTGGCCCTCTGTGCAATTTGCTAAGACAACGATCTATCACTAAGGTCATATTAGTTGCTCTCACCCTCCTAATAGTCCTGCTAGAGGACATGAAAAAGGCTTGGTAATACTGGTTCCAGTTGCCACCAGCATGAGCTCACAACAGCAACCCAGGAATGAGGCCCCATCACAGCATGTGTAGACCCCAAATCAGACATGAACAGCTCATAGCTAAAACTTATTTTTCTCTTATGCCATTTGCCTCTGTTGCTCAGCACACCCTGCTGCAGCAACCTCAGCAAAGGCAAGGAGGCTGCAGGGGAGCATATGGCTCCTCTGACATCTGCTGCAATTAGTCCTTGCCTAAGTTCCCTAATGTATATACAGGTATTTCTTTGGCTTAAGAAATCTGTCAAATGTTTTGAATATTCTACCTTCTCTAGCCATGTGAATGCACAGATAAAGACACAAGTCCACCTGCACGGGATTCCACTAACCCACACATGTAAGGTCACAAACTTGATGAAACTTCCCACAAAACACAGAAAACAAGTCTGCAGTGGCAGTGTCTCAGACTGCCTGAGGCTCTGGTTTTAATGTTAAGCAACTGTGCATGTGCCTGCAAGCAGTTGTATTTTTCCTAATGTCTACTACCCAGGATTCTCTGCCATCTTCAGTAATTATTTAAACAGCAGACTGGTACTGCCAACATTGGCTTTTCTTGACCTTAATTTACTTCTGATCACAAAACAAAGGAACTTTTGAAGTACCAGTTTGCGTATTTGAGAAGGAAGAGAGACCTGGACCAGTGGGGTGGGAAGGCGGTCCTGCAACAGCACACAGCTGTCAGGCTATTGCTTTTGTGCGTTAGCTATCACTACTCAAAAGGTGTATGCATGCCTTCAGCCAGCCATGAGATCCACAACCCTTGAGACAGACCAATGTGCTGATGCCTTGCAGCACAGGAGATCCTAGAGGATGCTCTCTCCAGTCCAAGCAAAATGTTAGGATGCTTCCTAGCACCAGCTAAGGAGAGACCCTGCTTTGCATCTCACCATCCACAACAGATCAGGCCGCCCCTGTGAAGATTTGCTAACCTAAAGTCACTCAGAGATCCTTAATATAACATACATGACGCGTACATTCACAGCCAGTGGCACCAGGGAATTCATGCAGCAGTGGCAGGATGGTCTAGTGCATTTTCAGTAAACTGTATTTGGCAGTGAGATGTAGAAAACACTTTGAATGGGAAGTTAACTATTCCCACCAGGGCTCACTTTTATTATGAAGTATTTTGTTAAGCATGAGCTTTTTCTGTTCACTGTTCTTCTGCTTCTACAGCCCTCCACGTTTCTGCCCAAGTATCCTTGAGTTCTGCTGCCTGCATCCTGTGGCTCTGGCCACCTGCTGGAGCAGCTAGGAGCTGGGAGGAGAGTGCAGGCAGGAGGGCATGAGCTGCAGCACTGCTGCAACACTGCAGCAAATGCTGCCTAGCTGCTCATCCAGCCTCCTGCAGCCACTGGCACAGCCACTCTCATCAGAAGCCCCCAACAGAGAGTTCTGGGATAATCCAGTCACAAACATGTTTCTTCTCAGCTGCACCCAGCTAGGAAGTGGTTTACACTCCTAGTGAGGAAGCATTCCATCTGTGATACTTCCCTGAGGTAAGGTAAATGGGATGAGATCATCCACACAGAAGACACAGTTTTGAATCAGTGCTGCCCAGCCCCAGGCTCCAGTTTCTCCAGAGGTACAAAAGACACAGGTTACAAAGGACTGCATAAACCCTACATTCCAACTGTTGGTCTGAGACACTTGGTGCCACTGCACACCACAGCTAAGAGGCAGATACTTTCCAAGGATGGAGAAAATCATTCCACAGAAGTACAGCCAGCTTGGTGACCCAGGGGCACAAACCACCTGCTGAAGAGAGACTGCATGATCAGCCTTCACTGACATACATCCCAAGGCCAAAGTGCTCACATCCTGAAAAACCCAGCCCTTCCTGCAAAGGCTGCATAGCATCCAGTCCCCTTCCCAATGCCAAATACTCCATTTGGATTGAAGCAAGGAAGCTACCTTGATTTGGACACCCAGGACAGGCATGGTTAGGCTGACCCAAGCACTGCATACTGATGGGCAAGGCCCTGCTTGCAGAGCAGGTTTCCCAAGGGAGGATCCTGTGATCCTGAGAGAAGGAGCAGTCATACTGCTCCTTCAGCAGACCCAGACACCCTCAGCTGCACCTGGTCCTGCAGAGAGGCATTGCCACCAGTCACAAACCCATCATTTCATGTCCTGGCTAGTCCTTGGGACAGGCCAGCCTCCAGAACACCACAGTTCCTGACCAGGCTACTCAGGACCAAACATAGCACCAATGGAGACCACTTCTGACCCATCTGCAGCTATTGGGGCTGGCATCACCCCCACAGCTGTCAGAGGCACAGCTCCTTGCTCTGCAGGACCACCTTTCCCACAGGCTCTCTAGATAGCAGCAAATAAAAATCATTGTTTCATTTTTATTAAGGCCCAGCCCACTCAGGACACCAAATTCCCAAGTTTTGGGATGGGCAGTGAGCATGCCCAGAAAAAATGTCAAGTTATTTTTCTGCAGCTGGGATCATTCCTCCCCAGAGGGAACAGAGCCTCCGGTGAGGATCCAAAGAGATGGTGAGGATGGAGGAGACCTCTGCAGCTGGAGGAAGGCTCAGGCTTCTCCCCTTTTCCTCTCCACTATTGCCCTGGACTTGCCTCATGACTTCCTGCTGCCACTCCATAGCCACTGGCCTTTCCCAAACCGACTCTGAGCACAGAGCCAGGGCAGGAGATCCCATGCAAGACAGCAGCCACCAGCCCAGGCTGATGCCATGGGATGCCATACCTGTAAACCCTGCCTCCATGCTCTGATGCCAAGTGTCTCCAGGAGAGCCACACCTGTGACAGGCTAGTTAACAGCTCAGGCAAAAATTGTAGAGAGAAACAAACGACTCAACAGCAGCTGTGTTAAAAGTGTTATATATTTATTGCATTCTTAACAAAAATACTTTTAAAGAGAGAATTTTTTCAGCATGTACAAGACATGGAGATACTAGGGTTGAGCACAGTAGTTTGCTTTGACACAGACACTTACTTCAACAGCCAGTTAACATGACAGGTGCAGGAAGAAGTATCCTTTGCGAGCCAGTACAGAAAAGCCACTCCACCGAGGGGTCTACACAGGGCAGGAGACATGTCCCCAGATCTGGCCAATCTGTAATAGTCCACAGAGGAAACTAGGGGAGACATCAGGCAGTTTATAGTAAAAAGTCCTTTCTCCTGACCAGTACCCAGCCTTTGGGGATTTGCATTCAGGGCTGTGCATCCTGCAGCAGGATGCTCTCTGTAAATACATCTGTGTGGTCAAACTGATGGCAGCAATACTGTTAACTCCCTCCAGCGCCCAGCACCTGCAGGAGTCTACTCCTTTGCAGACCTGAGGGTTCCCAGAAGGGATCCCCCTGGACAACATCAAAGGAGCTAATCTTACCGCTATACCCATGGGAGAGCATCAGTAAGGACCAAATATTATAAAAATATAAAATACTAATATTAATATATAGCAGCAGCACTATATTGACTCAGAAAGCCTTTAAAACATATCACCCTCTCAGCTCTCTCTGATTCATAAATTAGATCCACTTCTGTCAGATTTCCCAACCTGCCCTTCATCTGAAGAGAGGCTATGACTTTTGCAAAGTACAAATGTTTCAAAATAAGTAAAAGGACATCCTCAGTGGAAGGTGAACAAGTTCTGCCCTGGTCTGGCACCAGCACTAAAGGGAATGTCCTCTGCATGAAACCAGTTGGGTCATTCCTCAGGAATGAGGCTTTTTTTCCTTGCCAGACCACTATTTCCTTGAGCAATCTTTTATTGCACCACTAAAAAGAAATTACTTGAATTAGAATTGCGGAACATCTTAAAAAAAAAAAAGGAAAAGCATGTCATGAATGCCTGACACAGCAGATATACAATGGACTTTTCAGGAAAGAAGCTAGTGCACTATACTTTGAAAGGAGGCCAGACAGGCTAAAGATGACCCTTGAAGACCACACAAAACAAGCCATCCTTCTGCTACACTGCGCTGCCTATGTTCAATTCCACAGAACTGTAACTTTTTTGCCAAGTCTGTAGCCCAGCCATGGCATGATGATGCACACTCATGTTAACTGGAATAGCGTCCTGCAACCAACCTCCAAATACAGTACAAGAGCCTGGACAGCACAGTGTGCTGTGTGTTTAACACCTTGACCCTTTTCCCTGCTGAAGCTTATCAGGATAATGGTCTGGGTTTTTCCAGACATGGGGGCAGCATGCTAGATGCAGAGGTGAAAATTAAGGAGAAAACAGACATATTATAAAAGAGCTACCACATGCATGATCACCACCTGAAGTGACACTATTAAAGCCTAGTTCCAGAATCAGTGTTTTACATGGGAACCTCACACAGCTCTAGAGCAATTCAAATGTTGTAACACAGTTCTTTCTTGCATGTATATGGGGGAAAAAAGCAGTATAAAATCAACATGTTTAAGATTTTAACCTATGCAGCTGTGAATTTAGACTGTAAACTCTTCATGACTGGAAAACACAGTACAGATCCCACCCTAAATAAAACTAAGTGCAAAGTAACTGTACTGAAGCTGACAGAATTACAGTAAAATAAAACCAAACTGGCTTGATGTAAATAGCAGGCCCTACGTCTTTTCTGGTTTCTGTTCAGTCTCCCACATTTTGAAGAAGTGAGGTTGTTCAAAACTGAAGATTTGTCAACATTCAAGAAAATAATATGATACAATTATATTTAAATGTTGTCATATGGTGAAATAATTGTATTTTAACTGCAATTGTGAAAGGTAGGGGTTTCAGACTGGAGCAAACAAAAGTTGAACTCTTTAACACAAGTGCATGTGGCACTGCAGAATCCTTGCAAATGCCTATGCCTTTGCAACCCTTTTCAGCAGTCTAAAACTCCATGGTGCTCAGATCTGTCCTCAGAATCACGCCTTCTTCCCTTCCCTGCACAAGCTCTGCTTTTACACTCCTCTTCCCAAAGCTGTGTGTAAGTCACAGTAAGCCCCAGACAGCCCACTATTGCTGAATGAAAGATAAAAGCAATGATCAATAAGAGTTTTTACCACCGTAAGTCTGTATATTTCTGCACATACTGCATATACTAATATTGAGGAAGATAATGGAAATGCAATAGTAGGATAAATTTGTGAGTTGGTTACAAAGGGATCTCTGTAGCATGCTGTTTCAGTAAAAAATATTTCACAGGCATGGAAGATATCCAGATAATGATTTCTATTGCATCTCTTAGTTTATACAGCATTTAAAGCATGGGGAAGACAGTGAAAACTCTTAATCTCTATGAACCCAAAGCTGTCCTACATTCCAAGCTCTACAATATCTGAGATTCCTCTTTGCCATTGCAGAGGGCCAGTCCTACAATTAGCTGTCATATTCATACTGCTCTGTTAGCCAGCAGGGGGGATGGATGGGTTGGGTCAGCTGTTGTCCCTCTCCACAGAATACTGATACACACAGGAAGCCATGTGAACATCCATCAGCTCAGGAAGGGGCATCCTTCTTTACTTCATGTGAAACAGACTAAAAATGATGTTTTCTTTTTCGTGACCTGGTGGCCCGTGCAGGAGTCAGTTTTAGAGAGTTTTGGTTAGACTCTGCATGGGGCTCGGGGGGCTGTTTAGAGCAAGCTGCTTGCAGACAGGACCCTGGCATGGCACTAGGATCTCGTATCCTCTGGAAAGCCCGGACCCCATCACGTATTTCTGTCAGTGTCTGACACATCTGGCCGACCTGGCTGGTGAGGTCAGCCACGCTCTGGCTGACAGCATGCATGCTATGTGCCATGTCCCTGTGAATGGCCACCAGCTCCTGGCAGAACTGCCTGAACAGGTCTGTTTGCTGTGCATGGGAATGGAGAAGCTGGCGGTCAAAGCTGGCGAGGGGCGGGCTCCTTGTGCGGGGGTGCGGGGGTCTGCAGGCCGAGGTGGCGCGTGGGGATGGACAGCACAGGTCCTGCCTTTGGCTGGCAGCTTCCGAGGGCTCTGATGAGGAAGAGGAGCGAAGGAAGGAGGGCCTGGAGAACGGACTGACACCTGCACCAGCCCTCGGCAGCGAAGAGAAGTGGTGTTCCTGAGAAGTGCCTGGTATCTCTTCATCTTCATCAGCTTAAACAGAAGAGGAAGCATGAATTACTAATGTGAAATCCCTCTCAAAACTGGCTTCTGTTTCAGGATACCTCAAAGAACATGGAAAAAGGGTTTTCCCCTCCCCCCAGCCTACCAGTTCAGACAAGCCTGTAGCTTCTGATGCGTAACTCAACATGCAATGTTAGCATCTGTGTGACAAGCTTAGCCATGAGAAACCTGAGAGTGGGTGAACCCAAGCTATTGTGCTATTCTGTACAGAGCACTGTTCATTACTCGAATATAAATCCATTTCAGACAGTAGCAATGACTTCTCTTCCCCAAACCCATAGGTAGCTAGCACAAATATTCTGGAGGGACACAGACTTCGCATGTAAAAATCCTGCTCCCCCATCACTTCTTACATCGTCTGCACTAAGAAGACTGTGGATGTTGTATTTGCTGCCCTCAAAGTGTGTTCTGCAAAGCCATTATGTTGCTTGGCATCACTAAGACAACGAGGCAATCAGACAAACCAGCAAAAGACTTTTTATGTTAATCAGGCAAATATACTTGATGCAAAATCAAAACTAAAGCAAAATGCCACACGAAAACTATAATCAGTCTGATAAATATCTAGTGATGTGCCAGTTCACAGGTACAGGCATGTGAAGAGTAAGAAGAGACAAGGTTTCACCTGGTGCAGCTGCCGACTATTTCCTTGTATAACCAGTATTCTTTTTACCCCTGAAATAGTGCAACTGGCTTCCAAGATAGATGCAAAAAATGACCAAGTCCCACCTTGTCAGTTCTGGAAGAATTTGTTCTTGCTTTCCCACTAACAATTTCAGATACAGGATCAGACCTAGCGTGGTAGGATACCGCCACCCATGAGGTGTCAGTGGACTGACTTCTCAAGAAGCTATCATCTCCTTCTCTCCTTTGTATCCCTAAAAGCTCACAAACAAGAAGCCGCACCGCCACAAACGCAAACTGTGTACAAAACTATGGAAAGGACCTGCACAAACCAGCTTCTGGTTTAGCACTGGAAGGTGTCTGAGAATTGTGGTGTAAGAAGATTAACTTCAAAAGCAGGGCCAGCAGTTTCTTTAGAACCAGTGAAGAAGGAGTCATTATTGTCTACCTTTTTCACATGTTCATGCTGATCCTTCAGATCACTACTGAGAAATCATTAGTGGCCCAATCTCAGCAATGAACACCAGTGATCACTGAGACCCCCAAAGCTCTCTCGGAAGTGATCCATCGGCAACAGGCAGATGCCTTTCAGTTTGGTAGCATTGCTGTTTTATCAGGGTGAAGATATCCTAACCCTTTACAAGCACTTTTTCCACAGACTGGAGGCAGTCATACTTTACAGATTCTCCCTCACTTGTAGGATTAATTCATACTTATAATCTATTATGTACTCTCAGATGACAGTATGGAAAAGAACTAGACAAACACATAAAGATGACCTTAACTTGGAAACAATCCATCTCAATGCTCCACAACCACCAGAGCAGAAAACAACCACAGCAGAAGGACAGGCAACCCAGCCATCTCACACAACACGCAGTGCTCTTCTGGTGTCAAACTGAGATATGCAAGCATGAGACAAAGAGGTGTTGAGGCAGTGATACTTACAGCTCGTTGTCAGGCTGTCAACCACGTCCACATCCGCTCTGCAGTGGCCGTGCCTCTGGTGGGACGAATGCAGCGCCGACTCAATGGCTCTCTCGTGGGCGGTCAGGACGATGGCTGAGGGCTGCCCCGCGCTGCCAGGGCTGGAGAGGGACCTCTGCATGAGTGCCAGTTTGTCCTTGGTCCTTCTCTTCATGTCGTCCCATCTGTGTTTAATGTCTTTTACAGACCTGGGGACCTGGCTGACTGATGTGATCTGCCTGGCTATGCTTTCCCAGATCTTGTCCCTGTCAGCATGGGATAGACGCATTGTCTCCCTCCCAAACAGCATGGCTTCATTTCGGGTCACCTCAGTGACCAGAATGTCCAGTTCTTCCTTGGAAAACTTGGGCTTCCTCTTTCGTTCAGTCATGTTCCTTGGGTTGAACATCCCGCAAAGCATAATTGGGTAAAAGGAAATCAGCGCAAAGCAACCCCCTGCATCCAACCACTTGGCCAGTGCAGTACTGGGGCAGAGGAGTTTGGTGGGATCCAGCTCCCCTGACCCACAACAACCTCTCACCAGGAAAAGGCAGCTGTTTTGTTTTTAGAAGGCAATTTTCAAGCTTAAGAAAAAAAAAATACCAAGCAACGCTAGTGTGAAGGAGCCTTCTCAGCTTTAAAGTTAAAATCAAATTTTACACATCATCTGATGCCCAGACTTATGCATAAGATTTTCAGTTCAGCCTCACATCACTTGCCACAGTTTGTGCACAGAAAAAAAACGTGAGAACTTGCAATCAGAGCGGTGAATTAGCTTCTAATGTGACACTGCTTGAAACTTAGAGGAAATTTAGAGGCCTGAAACATATCTTATTGTTCTACCTGGCATAACATGCAATAGAAACTTTTACACCACCTGCTCTGTTACAACTTGAAGGATGTCGTGAAAAGGCTACATCAAATTCGATTTTTTTTAGGGCAGGTAGCTTTTGACTAGACTGGTAGGCAATTTCTGCAACTTGCTTTCCCTAAGGAAAAATCTCTTTTTTCAGCATTGGAGTACTCTACATCCAGCATTTGTCTGCTTCACAGCAAGCTCTTGCTTCACCCAGAAATGGCTGCCATTTCCCATTGTTCTCAAAAGGAATGAGGCCACCCACTTGATTTTCCTGGCTAGGCTTTCTGTCACTGCCACCAACACGAGCCTGCATCCAGTTTCTGGTGCTTCAGATGAACAACTTGTAGCCTCAGCCCATTGAGAAAAAGAGGCAGCTATCCTGAGAACAAGCAGTTTTGTCCAAAGGGGATTTGTGTTAATTTCTCCAGCCACAGTCAAAGAAAACTACAAAAATAAACAAAACATTAGTCCTAACTATGTTTTATTGGGGGAAAAAAAAAAAGAAGGCAGTAGATCTATTCAATAAGGAAAGAGAAAACAGACTGTCTGAACCTACAGAAAGGTGCTGACCCATGGCATTCTAGTTCCTTCCCAGTGTCGTTAATTCCTGTAATTGTTGTTTAATCAATCTCACTGACACTGCAGCCTGCCATCGGGGCAAGTGTCAGTTTGGTTAAAGCTGGAAAACCAGTGGGAGAAGCTGCTCAAATCCAGGCCACATCAGGGAGAGAGCTGGGACCTAAGTGCACAGAGGCATTTCACAGGAACAAACATAAATGAATGCTTGAGATACTCTCTTGGTGAAGTTTCATTTAAAGAGAGAAAGAAAGAGCATTTAGAGAAGATGGTAATGAAATGACGGAGAGACAGCAAAGCACTTGTTACCCTGAATCTCAAAAAACCCCAACAGAAATCTCACCAAACTTAAAAGGAAAAAGGAGTTCTCCCAGCTGAACACAAGAAGAAGGGAAAAAGCTACATGAAACATCGAGCAAGGGGATATTTACGGTTTGACTTTTATGGCATTCAGCAAAACTGGGCTTGGTGTATGCCCTCATCAGGTAAGCATGACTGCACAGTATCATCAGTGCCTCCATGAGATGGCAACAAATCTCCATTGACAAGCTGCTCTGGTGAAAAAGTGTAACAGTATTCTGCAAAGCGCTCTGGGTAGGGGTGAGCTTCCAGAACAGAACAGCGCTCTCTGGAGACAGAGGGTCACAAAACCTGGTGCCCCCTCTTCTCTGCCAAACTCACAGCTGCTGTCACCAGCAAAGCTGCCCCAATGGGGAACTAGAGCCTTGCTTGCTCTCCCCAGACAGGATATCCCACCAAGTGCACTTAGGACAGCTTATGGTAGGCCTGGATATTCAGATTTTACTGTTTCCACTCACATGCTCTGGCACAACTTGGGTCAAAACAATCTTACCTACATATTCCAATAGCAAACTTGCCACACATCGAGTAATGAGCTCTGGCCAGTTTTAATCACAAATTCAATTAACCTTAGGTTCCTAAGAGGCACATCAACCTCCTCCTAATAAAAATGCAGACAGTGTTACTGTCAGAGGGATCCTTTTCTCCTCCAGCAAGCCATATGTCCCTAGAGGCAGTCACTGATATCTACAAGTACCTCTCTGGTGATGCTATGAGGGTTTCAGCAAGCTCCAGAGCAGTCCCAGCTGTGGGGTTGTGAATTCACACCTCAGCCCAGGTTAATCTGAAAGCGCAAAACACACTGAACAGGAGGCACTTAATGATTACCCCACAAATATATCAATCAACTCCATTTTTCTTGGCCTCTAAGAAACAACCATGTAATTTTTCCCAGGGCTTTGGGAGGATCACAGCCCCACAGTAATTTAGGATTCCTTTGCTCTGCATAAATTTGACTCTGTAATAGGTAAGAACATTTGCTCTACTTGCTGCAAGGTAGCAGAAATCGGTTTATGATGTTCAACAAAATTATGTTCATAGGCTGGTGGCTTTTACTCACCCTGAACACAAGGGCAGTCACAGTAACCCTGCCTGTTTTTTAAATGCTTATGTTTAAAAGGTCCTGTAAAGTTGAAACAGCAGCTCTGTACCAAAGATCTACTAGTCAAAGCTGGTCCTGCTTTAGGCAGGCTACTGGAACACTTGACTAGAGCTTCCTTCCAAGCTATATTATTATATGAAAATCAAATAAGAGATGCCTCCATTATAAGGAGATACAGGAAGATTTACAGGACAATCTGGCTCCCCATGATCTCTGTCACTATGTTTGGAGAGGAAAGAGGTCAGAAAGGAAGGCAAAGGAGAAAGGAGTGAGAAAGTCTTGCTTCAGCCTTTTCACATTGGCTAAGGCAAAGGATGAATTTATATTGTGTCAAAAGCCAAAGACCTCAGGAACTCACATGCAAGAAGGGTTACAGACTATAAATGCTCAAAATATCCTGGAAACCTCAAACATGAGGCACTACACTTCAACAGTTCAGTTAGGCACTGCCAGTTTCTATCCTACATCTGGTTCTGGGCCAAGTAATACATACACAGAAAGATGGACTTTCCTGGACTTTCTAAATTACTTCTGGTTTTTGTCAGATCCATTATTTTTAGAGGACACCAGCAACTGAGTAACAGAATTTCCTCAGAAGCTACCAGGAAAATGGATGGTCCTCTGCAACCCTTCAGAAGCCCTAAAGAACTGCCATCAGCAGCAATTTACGGTTTGTGTCCAAGACAGCATTTATTTTGCTTGCTGCAATCCACACTAAACAGCCACCAGAAAAAAAAAAAAACCAGAGGAAGATGTTTGCATATATTGGAGGTTCCTGAAGTATTGCAAACAGCAGGGCTTTACTCTGGACAGAGATGAAGGGTGCATTAGCTGTGTGCCAGCAGCCAGCTTAAGAGAACATGCTCCCAGCATCAGGAGTTTGTCTTGACTAACTAACTGATGAGGGAAAGGGCAAGAGGATGTTACCATTGCCATGCCATCTGCTGCACTTGATACTCCTTCCTCCCTGTCATCCACTGCCTTGGGTAAACAGGCACTTGAAATTAAACCAGCAAGTGCTGCAGTGTATATTTTGTCCTCAGGCACCATGAAAATGGACTCAGGTGTGGTATTCAAACAACAGAAACAATAGCCAGATCTACAAGAAGAGAGAGGAGTCAGCCCAAGCTGCCCTCCCCATGCCATGCCCACCTACCCAGCAGGTGAGTAATCTGCTTTGCAAAGCACTCCATCTATGAGTGATAGCAAAGAGCACCATCTGAAAAACAAAAAGAGCGCTGTCTACAGCGTCCTGGAAGTCAAGCGTGGTTTCTGTGTGCGATCTCAGCGTCAGATGATGTTCTAGCACAGAATATTGAGCTCACCTTAGTCTAAAAGGTGCTAACAAACAAAATCAAGGCTTTTTAAGAACTCCTATTGCCACTTGAACTGTCAGACTCTACATAATACTACTGGTTATAAGCACTTTTCAAGAGTAAAATCAGAAGGTCAGTAAGACTGGTATAGCCTGCACAGACCCTTTGATACACCCTTCCCATGAGGGGTCACAAAC
Source organism: Camarhynchus parvulus (assembly GCF_901933205.1). Taxonomy (NCBI): domain Eukaryota; kingdom Metazoa; phylum Chordata; class Aves; order Passeriformes; family Thraupidae; genus Camarhynchus; species Camarhynchus parvulus. The sequence goes on along the minus strand of NC_044575.1, from coordinate 21,901,912 downwards.
ATCCCCTTTCCACAAAGCCATAACCTCCATGCCTTTCAAGGCTGTACACAATGGCCCAGACCACACTCATACTGAGACTGAACCATGGCCAATACAAGTTTTTGCAAGAATAATCTGCTCTTTGGTGTTAGCATCACGAGTAATGCCTATTTAAATCCAGACATGAAACTTACGGTCACGGCAGTAGGAAGAAGAGCTCATAATAGAATTTTTGCTTTCCAAGACTGTTTTTCCCCAGCTTCACTGTCATGCAGATCACAAAGATCCAGATCTATGCAGATTTTTAACTTCGCATACTTTACTTCGAAATATATGTCTGCATACCTATATCTCTTCAGTATATCACTGCTTCTTTTTGAAGTGATGACTCCAGCCTCAGCCCTGGTCTAGTGTTTTATCTCATCCAGCAGTGAGCAACTGTAACAGCTGGAATCCTTACAGAAAAATGAAATCCTTTGCTGAATTTTATGAACATAAATCTCAGAACAGCTGCTATCCACGTGAAGACTGAAAAGGCCAAAAGTGGTGCAACCAGACAGGACCAGATAGGTCAACCTTGCATTTACCTGTACTTCATGCTTATTATTCCTATAACGAGGGACAACTGAAAATCCTAGACACCCAGGCCAACAAACCAGGTAATCCCACGCTGCCTTACTCTTGTAGGAAATGCCTTCCTGAGAATAAGCACTTCCAAAGCTCCCCACAGAAGCAGCACTGGTGTGACGGTCCTCACCGTGCAGCAATGCCCCTTTCTGGTGACTCGCCACACATGCGAGGCCTCAGTGACTGACGTTTTGCAGATTTATGCCAACCCCAGAAACGCTGTCCCACGGCCACACATGGTGCCTCGCTGCTGCAGCCGCCAGCTGCTCTGCCGAGGCGTGGGGCCAGCAGAGGGACCGCAAGCACGCGCCTCAGCTCTGCCTCCAGTCGCCTGGCTCGCCCTTCTCCTCGCACAGGACAGCTGGCACTGCCAACCCACAGCCAGCACCGACAGCTGCTTCAAATGAGGCCCAGAAAGAAAGCAAAAAAAAGCACCTCTTTTAGTATCTGTGAAATGAGTAGGGACAAAAAAAAAAAAAAACAAACCCAAACAGAATCAAATGTTACCTCAGGGGCAATGCAAAGCATTTTGCAAATACTTGAACAAAACAGAAAAAAATGAGTAAAAAAAATGGAGTGAGACCTGTCAGTGCTTGTAAGAGTGGATAAATAGGATCATCTTTAACATTTATTCTCATTCCAGAAAATAGCAATCCTCCATATACACATTCTTGTCCTTTTTTAGACCCTTTCTTTGAATCTGATGTCAAAGATACTAATTACAATAAATACTGAAAGAGTACAAGCATACCATTTGCAAAACGGTGGTGACATTTTGGTTTGGTATTCCAACACACAAAACAGTAAGGAGTATTTGATGGCCTCTCTCTGGAAGACAGAATCCCAAAAGGGAAGGCAGAAGAGAACTGGACTCACCTCATCCAGTTTGCTTTGGTTTCATCTGTCCCATCAATGGATTTGTAGCGGTTGTTCTTATCAACGATCTGTGGAACAAGAGAATGGATGCAGCACATCAACCAGCTGGTCCAGGTAGGAGAAGGTCTATGAATCTCAAATCACTGCTTCAGTTCCAGCCTTGAGTCATGGTGTGAAACTCTATACTGTGAATCTCCACCATCCCAGTACTACAGGCTGCTGACCTGAAGTGCATAGAGGCTACTCTGAACTGAGAGGCATTTTTTTATGTACAAATATCTGTAACTATGGATGCAGCTGACAAAATCATTAACAATCCTGGGATATTAACTTCCCTTTTGGGACAGGGCTGAGACACACATTTATTTTACAGACAGAAAAATGTGAGGAGCATTTCACATCAGCAGTTCTCAATTTTTTCCCAATAATAACTCAAGTCCTACATTGCAAGTCTCATAATTAACATGAGTTGATCCAGTGATCTCTCTATCTCATATGCTAACCAAGTTGTGTAGTATGAGGGGAAAAGAGTTTTGGTGCTCAAATCTGCATGTAGATCAGTTCCTGATGGACTGGATCTTTTTTCTGGCTTCTTGGACACCTCCTCTGCTCAGGCAGGCTGGGAGGGAGTGCTAGGGAGCAATCTGCAATCTCTAGATCATCTATCTATACCCTTGAGCTGCTAATATTTATGGCAGGTCAATGCTGATGTAGTGCCCATGTGGCCAGCGAAAGACCTTCAGAGAAGGGGGAAGATGGCTAAGGTTTGGCTCCACAAGCCCGCAACTCCCCCAGCTCTGAACTGAATGGCTGAAGTGTCACTTAGTTGGGGAAACTCGTCACTCACCAGCCATGAGAAGAATCCTGCAGACCTGTCCTGGCTAGAGATCTGCCCCTCATAGGGCCCAAAGATGTGACCTTTGGGGATCATCTCGTTCATACAGCGCACGTCGTTCTCCCCACTGGGCTCTTTAACCACCTCCATTCCAGGCGGGATGGTCAGCGCTGCCCGGTCCGGAATGCCAACAGGCACTGGCGTGTCAGACACGAACACCGGGGGGCCATGGTTTGGACACTCATCCACAAAGTACTCCTGGCAGGACTCACAGACTGCAGATGTGAAGGAAACAGGTTAGATATGGCAGACATGATGCACAACACTCAGGACAGCTCCCTGTCCTCTCCTTGCCCCAGCTGAGCCCCCTCCCCAGACTGCACACTACATACACACACAGATGTTTCACTGCCTGCTCCCTTATTCTGCCACACCTCTCAACATGGGCTCTGCCCCAACCCACACCTCCCCTACCAACACCTGCACCTGCCTGAGCCCTGGTGCCCTGCATGCATTTGCCACTGATGGCTGAACACCTGTGGAAAGGCCCATCACCACTTGCAGAGAGAGAGGCTGAGGGCTCCCTGCACATCCCTGCTTAGCAGCAAGTCCTCCAGTCTAAAGGTTTGATTCCCCACACACCAGAGGGGAGCTAAAACAAGCATCCCTGAAAACAAATACCCTCATCATATAGCCTTCATTCTGTACTTGGGAGAGAGACGGCATCCCAGGCACCTGCCCTGTCTCCAGACAGAGACACAGGTCTGCCAGCTGATAATCTGTAGCTATGCCAACACAAATTGCACCAGTTTTCTTTGCAGAATAGGAGGGAAACAGTTGTCATCTGCCCAATGCTCCTTTTGCAGTTTCTGAATTCAAGCCATTGTGTTTTCCAGACTCAGGGTTTTCCAATGTGCATTTTCCTGTTTCCAGCTTTCATGTTTCCTCCTACCTCCCTGCTTCTGCCTAGACCCTTCAGGGACAAGCTGCTTCTGTGCAACAATTTCCCCACCAACCATGCCAGTCTTTTCAGATGAGAATGCAAATTTGTCCTTGGCTTTTTTTTTCCCCCTGCTTCCTGTCCCTAACTGACAGGGAAGACCAAAGTCTACACAAGCAGCAGTGGCTCTTTTCCCTCACTCACAAGACACTTACACCAGAAATCCACTTGCTGAAAGCTCTTGGTCATGATTACATCCCGTTTCCCTTTCAGTTTCTTGGGTTCCATCTCCATGGACTGCGGGTCAGGCCTTCCAGAGCTGAGGAGGGAACGACAGATGATGTTAACCTACCAAGATGCTAGGACCGCAAACAGAGAGAAGCTGAAGCAATGGGGCCTGACCAACTCCTTCAGTTCCACCACTGTAGCAGAGAAATAACTAAACTTGCCACCCAACCTGCCAAAAGCTGCTGTATCAGATCCTTAAGGCTAAAGCCCACAGCAGAAAATGGCTTCAGCTACAGTAGGTGCACATGAGTAGGCAACCACCCCTGTCAAACATCCCAAGGAAGACCTCAAAAGGAAGAGCTTTAATAACTTCAAACAGCTCAAGTATATTCCTCAAAACCACCTTTAAGCTGGGAGGAAGGTGGAGAGAAGGGGTTAGAGCACATCAGACCAAAGCTTGGCCACATACCAAGGCTGTCCATACTCCTGGTCCCGGTGTGGAGAGCAGGCCTCTGTTTTTATCGTCACCATCTCCCCTAAGGAAGCCTGGGTCTGGATCAAACAGTCCTTCAAGTTCTCACTCATGTTCTGAAAAAGAATGAATGAAGGAAGTAGAAATATGAGCAGCTGAGAAATGATAACCTTGCTCCCCCAGGAACAACAGCCTTCTCCCCCAGGTTGGGATGCAGCCAGCAGATCAGGCTCCCTCCTGGCACCAAGAGTTGCCATCACGCACCAGAGCACCCACACGTGCACGTGGAAACCTCTTCCTCCACTGGGGAGGGAAGAGCGGTTCACCTGCAGGTCAGGTGAAGAGCATGAGCCATGGAGAATCTGAAGTATGCTTCACAGAGCCCATTAAAAAAACATATGGGATTTCCAATGCACATGGAATTTATGAGCGATGGGTGTGATATGTTATGGGAACATGGAGCACCACTACCTCAGAGCAGGTCTTTGGGAGCAGAAGGACAAGAAAGAGGAATGCCGATTGGGGCATTGAACCAGGATCTGGCTACAAACCTTACATATGCCAGTCTCCATCTGGGAACAGAATATACAGTACTACACACCTGCAGACAGAGCTTTCTATGTGCTCTGGACACCTCTGAGGAACAGGTAAGTACCTACAGCACACTTTAGGACTCCACCAAGACTACACAAATCATGCTTGTGATGTTCCTTTACAGCAGCCAGAGCTGAGCCACCACCACCCTTCTGGCATGCAAGGCTGCCGTGGTGAAAATGCCTCTCCCTCTGCTCAACACAAGAGCCAGGAGACACTTCACAGAATCATCAATCACTTAATGATGTTTAAGGACAGCAAGCTCCAAAACAATAACACTTCCCTCCCCCTCCGTGGGGTGGTGCTGAAGAGAAAATATACATATGTCAAATGATAATAATTTGGAATGGATTTAATTTAGATTTTTGGAAGGGCCACTAAGCATAAGAGCATCTCAAGCTTGAAAAAAGGAATAAATTAGCATGCTGCTCATCTCTTCATTTGCATTCATCTTAAAACTTCCTCTAAGGCACACAAACTGTCTGCTCTCAGGTACCACACCAGACTGGACAGATTTCACAGCTGCTCCCCAAAAATCCCCTGTGATGGCCCCATCCACATCCACTACCCAATGCATGCTCTGTTATGCTGCATACTTGCAGTGCTGACAGAGGGGCCTCTGCAGCAGAACACTTCTGTCAGGGAATCTGGTGGAAGAGCCTATCCCCATCATGACTTGGTTCAGGGCATTTCTAAATTCATGTTCACAAACCCCTGAAGACAGGAATTTTTCTTATTCCACACATACTTGTATGGGCCTGAACACCATGGAAGTCTGGTCTGCATTTCTGCCCTATTTACCACAAGAAGGAATGCTATTCCCAACCTCTCTGGCTCTGCTTTGTGCCAGGGGACAAATGATTCATTTTTCCAATCAAACTTCTCACATGCCAATGTGCAGCCTGAAAGACGTTTATCAAGCTTTTATCAAGGAGCGTTACTTAATACTCATACAGTGGTCTGAAAGCAAAGCCCCAGCTAAGTACAACTAGACACACAGGCAAATACATGCACTTTTAAGCCTTTACAGGATGTCCAAAACAAGACAAATTTTCTTTCAGAATTTGCCACAGCCATTCAGAAGGAAAGCGATCGTAACACCAAAGCAGGGCTCATTATTTTGGCAGGCTGAGTCCCTTGTCTGCGCTCTCTGGAGCAGGAGGAAAGCTCTGCAGTCCTGTACCCATTCACCAGCCAGTGCTGCAATCAGGCCCTACCTGGCTTCCTCAGAAAAGAAAAAGTCTTTTCTGCAAAGGCTGCAGTAAAGCAGCTGAAGAGGGAGAAAGCTTGGGAAGCAGGAAAATGTTAAAAGACAAGAAGAGATAGGTGCTGCCTCAGAGCTGGTTAGCTCTGGGGCCTGCACTGTCACAGGAAAGGTGGATGCTGCCTGTGGGGCAGAGGCTCTCAGTCAGAAGAACCACCTGTGTTGGAAGCCTGGCAGACAGGACACCTGAAGTTAAAACACCCATATTCCCCAATCACTCAGTAGGAAGAGATGCATATATTTGTTTCTGAAGATAAAATGACTTTTCCTTTCCCACCCTTGCCCCATGGAGTCTTACAGAGTGAGAGAAACCCTGTGATGACACAGTCTGACCTCCTGCCAAGGAAGGTCGCTGTGCTTCCTTCCGCTCTGGTTAAACTACTGCATAGCTCCAAATAAAGGGGAAAAAAGAAGAAAGAAACACTGTGTTTACTTCACACATGAAGCTCTGTGTTTTACTGTATAGCACATTATGCAGCCTGCCCCTCTCCTGGTCCTCCCTGGACTCCCTCCTACTTATCAGCAACATTCCTGTGCAGCACACTGGCAGGAGTAGCACCTTGCACCGAGATAACGCCCTCCCTGCCTCTGCTCAGGATTGCCGTGTTCGTGTCCAAGTGCTGCATTTACTTTCTGGTCACTGTGCCCAGCTGGGGTTCTGTTTTCAGCTGGGGCTGTTTTCAGTGAACCACCATGCTTCTGTAAGAGCCCCTGCTCCTGCAGGAGCTCCCAGGCCACCATGCATCCTGCCAGCTCTCCCACATGCTCTTAGAGTAGGTGACTGCTTTAACAGCGTCACACAACTCCTTGTTGTCCCACCCCGCACACACGCAAAACCCAAGTTCACTACTAACTCACCTCTTCTAACTCACTTCTTTTCGCTACCTGCAACTTCCCCAGATTTTTATGTTGCCCACAAACACAATCCAAATTAACTTTGTGCTTTTTTTCCCAGGGCACCAACAATCTCAGAACCAAGAGAATCATTTAGGCTGCAAATGACCTTTAAGATCATTGTGTCCAACATAAATCTAGCTCTGCCAAGTCCACCACTAAATCATAGAATCATTTAAGCCGAAAACGACCTTTAAAGTCATAAAGTCCAACCATAAACTTAGCACTGCCAAGTCCACCACTAAACCAATATCGCTAAGTGCCATAGCTACATGTCTTTTAAATAACTCCCAGAGTGGGGAACTCAACTACTTCTCTGGGCAATTTGTTTTAATGCTTGATAACACTTTTGTAATTTTCAATCTAAAGTTACCCTGGTGCAACCTGGAGGCATTTCCTCTCATCCTATCACTTGTTAATAGGGAGAAGAGACCGATTTCTGCCTCTTGATCAACATTGAGCCAAAAAGCCAAAAATTCCCAGCTGAGACTACTACACTACCAGCAATGGGGCTCCTTTTGTTGTCACACTGTGACCCTTTATTTAGTCAGGTTTCCTTTTATGTATTGAATCACAGAATGGCTTGGGTTGAAAGGGACCTTAAAGATCATCTAGTTCCAATCCCACTGCAGAGACAGCTTCCACTAGACCAAGCTGCTCAAAGTACCATCCAATCTGGCCTTGAACATTTCCAGGGATGGGCCAGCCACAGCTTCTCTGTGTTCCAGTGCCACAACACCCTCACAGTAAATAAATTTTTTCTAATATCTAATCTAAATCTACCCTCTTTCAGTTTAAAGCCATTCAATTCCCCCTTGTCCTACTGCCACAAGCCCAGCTAAATAGTCTGTCCCTAGCTTTCTTAAAAGTTCCCTTCAAGTACTGAAAGGCAGCCATCAGGTCTCCCTGGAGCCTTCTCTTCTCCAGGCTGAACAATCCCAAGTCTCTAAGCCTGTCTTCACAGGAGAGGTGCTCCAGCCCTCTGATCATCTTCATGGCCCTCCCTCCTCTGGACTCACTCCAGTGCGTGTGTGACACAATGAATCATCCCACCTATTTATTCCCATGACTTGTAGCACAATTTCAGTGGATTAAACATGCCAGACTTACCAACAGTTTTACCTTTAGTAAAATTACAGCAACACCAGAAAATCATATGATGTTAGAAAAGAACTATTGAAAAAAAACTCGTATAGACTGACTATTACAATTAATACCCCTTAACTCATAACCAATCTGATCCATATGAGCTATTACGTTATTTTACTGGAAGCGAGCATCAGATTGCAGGTAGCCTAGTCTAATTTGCCCAGTTAAACTTAACATTGGCCTACTTGCTTATGAGTAACAGACATTTTTTTTAAGTCTAACTCATTGTACATGCTTTTATTTATTTTTTAAAAATTATTTTTAAATTAGCATTTATGGCTCAGAGAGCATTGCTCAGCCAGGCCCTTTAAAATCCCTGGACGCAAGTAAGCCAGAATAGCAAACTTTAAAATGTACTGCTGTAGTAGCTGCTATTTGCTAATTTCCCAAGCTACTGCTACAACACAGAGCTTTACACTGCTGCTGTAACTGGTACCACCTTCTAGTTTTTCTTCCAGGAAAAAAAATATGACATTTCTCCAGTTCCAGACCTCAGCAGATGACCGTGCTTTTAGGACTCTTAGCTTCTGATGTATTCAAAGTGGTGTTTAATTTTTTGTAATTTCACTGCTCATTAGTTTCTCTTTCTTGCCATTTCTCCACTCCCTTTAGTGTTCTACAGCTGTAAGAGTCTAGTTCACATTCTGCAGTTTTCACTCCCTCCACTCCATTGTTTTGGGGTTTTCTTGGCATTTTTTATAACTGTGATTGTTCTAGCACCTATATATGAAGAGCCTCTGAAGATTTCAGATGATGTGGAGAAGTGCCATGTAAGTGTAAGAACAGCAGGCTCCTTGGTTACTGCTGAGGGTATTCCCAGGGCGTACCTGGCCTCACCTGTGCATGTCCCTGTGCCTACCAGGACATTCAGCCTTCCCAATGTTCAGTGGGCACACAGCCTACTGCAATGTCCTAGCAGCACGTCAGCAAGGCCAATCCCCGGTGAGAGAGATGCTGTGATGACCCAGGTGCTGTCTGCACACAACATCAAGCGCTTTGGGCAGCAAAGGCAGTTGTGCACAGTGGTCCTTGGCAAATCCAGGACACCAGTGTGACTGCTACAAATCCCAAGAGGCATCCCTGGATCATCCCTGGGTTCACAGGCAGTGCCACATAACCCCTCCTGTTTTCTTTACAAAGCAGGCAAGGACCTGTCACGTTTCTGGATGACACACATTAAGATCTCCAGTGGCTCTGCCATATTGCTCAAAATCAGGGAAGTAAAAAACACAAGAACATCTGAGCTATTAATCTCCAATGCAAGACAAAACCTCCAAATGGGGTTAAGCATGAACAAACCTGTGAATTCCTGTCCTCAAGTATGCTGCCTTTATCACTGCCACTCTTGTAGCTATTAGTTAACAGTCAGAGGCTCTTATCTGCATGGATCAGCCTCCAAAACAGAGCTTTAATTTTACATTTTACTGGCAGGTTTCCCAGACTGGGACATTCTTTCATGTGAAATAGCCATATAGGAATTCATCCCCTCCTCAGCACACAGCTCCTTCACTCAGCTTCTCACTGCTGACCTTCTGGAGGTCATCCCCTCTTCTTTTAAGGCAGATCTTGCATAGCTTGTACCACATTTTAAAGGCCCATGGTGAAAAATGGACATGAGTTCATATGCTTTTTCTACAGTTGCATATTATTACCAGAAATAGTAATCCAGAACAGTCAGCTACTGACAAGCTGAGAACAGGGTAATAAAGCACAGCATTCAAGGCTCTGAGCTGCCCCCCATACAGCCATGGAAGACCCAAGCTGACCGTTCTCCTGGAGGTGAATGCCCTTACCAAGGTCCTTGGCCATGCCAACCACTTCAGGTCACTTTATGAAGTACCAGCTGGCCATGCAGCTCATGCTTACAGCCAGCACAAACTCTGAAAGATCAAAGATCCCACAAAGTAAGAGGGAGAACCAGCTTGCTCAGAGGATGACCACTGTCCACAGACAGATATAAGCCAATGCTCCACTGGGAAAATTGGTTTTGCCTAGATGGTTGCCACAGCACTTTCCCCACAAAAGTACATTTTTGTGGGTGAGGCTGTCCTCCACCCGGGGGTGCAGGGGAGCAGCGTCCCGGCACAGCAAAGGTTGGTGGCAGCAGGGCAAGACCCCATGACCTGTCCACCAGCCTGGCCAGAGAAGGCCAGGGCTATTCTCTGATGGCCCCAGAGCAAGGCTGAATGCAGCCAGCACACCTGACAACAAGATGAAGCAGTCACAAATTCAGACTTAATTAGTGAAAATTATAGGTCACGCATGATGTAGGATTTGAGCAGCTATGGGCTGTGACCAGGACTTGTTTAATTCATTGTCAATTACCCCACCACACTCAGGAGCCATACATTTACCAGAAGTATGAAATATTTTGTTTCAGTTTCAAATTCTAAAAACACTTGAAGAAGGTCAGGACTACAAGAAAGATACCTGGAAACGCCACCAGTTTTTCTACAGCTTTCTGAAGAAGCTTGGCGAGTAAGCTTCAAAACAACAAAACCTAAACCTGTTATACAGCAGGGAAGGCTGGGAGTTTCTGCTGGTTTTAACTTGCCCAAGACCAGCAGCTGACATGACAAACAGAATGGGGTGCTACAACACCAAATTCCCACTGCCATCCTTACTGCAGATAAGTTGGGAAGAGGGAAATTCTGGTTTGCCAACCTGGAACTCCTCCTCCTGTAGTCTCTAATGGAGATGAGTTCACACTGTCGCTCTTACATGATGCATTGGCAAAACATGTTATCAAAACCTTCCACGATCTGCTTTGTAACAGACACATTTCAGAGGGGGAAGAAGACAGAAAACCTCTGAAATAACCTCTGAACCAATCTTAGGTTTGTTTTATGACGGCTTCTAGTGAAGATGGAACATACTGATAACTTCACAAGATTTGTCACAAAATTCTGTGTTGTGGTTTCAGAGCATTTGCCCTTTGTTGATCTCAGAGAGAGTAGGAAAAGGATCCATGTGCTGGTCCATGCACTGTCATGGATCAGCACAGCCTATGCAAAGCAGGTATTACTTGATGCAACTTCTCCATGTTAGGTATTGAGTAAGGACTCAAACAAGCAGGATGCTGACAATGTAAAGCCCCCATGCAGCCTAAAAGCCTCTGAAACAGTGCAACACGCCACAGAACCAAGGAAGGTACTTACTGCAGTTGAAAGAATACATAAGTGACTTGCATTTTTAAAATACATGGAAACATCTCATTTTTCCTGTACTCAGCTCCCTGCATTGATCTCACAGAATCACAGTTTTAGGATAGAAATGAGTATTAGGACAATCTGACTGACACCCTTTATGTCCTACTCCTTTCCTTTTAGCCCTCAAAAAGGACAAAATCTCCATCTGAGACTAGCAAGAGGAAGAAAAGCCAACTTTCCATGCGTTTATCTCAGTTGTTAATCCCCATCACAGACAAGTCATATGTGATTCTTTTTAGTTCTGGGCACCAGGCAAGAGATCTTCCAAAGAGCCCTGGAACCTGATGGGAAAGGGTGAAATACCCAGCATGCTGGGACACTGCTTTGAGCAACTGGAAAGAATTGCTTCCCACGTTAATGGCTGTAATAAACCTCACCATCTTTGGTCAGAACCACCAGTTGCACTTCTTTGCCTCTGGCTTCAACATAAATATATACCTACATCTATAAAGTTAAAACAAACAGACACAAAGCCCCAGTACTAAAACTAGATGCTATTTTACCATTTTTCTCCCTAAGGACAGAATAAGAGTACAAGTAAATGGCAGTTGTAAGCCTTCTTCTTTAAGGCACTACTGAAAGGTGTTTGGATAGCAATAGTGATAAGGACTGAGTAAAACCACATACAGAGCAGAGCCCTGGATGTGTAGCCATGCAGTATCTTCTTAGCTTTCCAACAATTTGTATCATTCCTCTGTGTAACTCTTCCAATTTTCTCTGTATTACTTTAAGGTGCTGGCAATAGAAAGCCACGATGATGTAATACTGATTCTGAAGTTTACAGATGTAAAACTACCTCCTTACCCTGATTCATTACCACCCTGCTTGTGTCCGAAATCACGGCTGTCTTTTCCTGCTAGGACCTGGCACAGAAATCTCCCCAGGGCTGCCTGCCCATTCTAACCCCCATGTTCTCACATGGGACTGCTCAGGACACAGCTTCCTTCCACAGATCACGTTCAGGACATGCCTTTCCAGGTTCATAAATCTCCACTTGTCTGCGTGAAAATGACTTGGTTTCAATAACCTCATTTACCAAACAAACTGCATTACACTGTCCTGCCCCTATCAACAGCTACAATTCACCAAACATGTTTCATCTACCAGTTTGCCAGTGATGAGTCATGTCTTCTGCATCACTGAGTTAAGTGTCAGGCAGAACTGGCTTCTCCCTTCCCCTTATCTGAAGAGAAGGGTCATCAACTCTACTTCTTTGAAAACACAGCCTCCACATATCATATTGCAGAGACTCTTCTGTAAAATGATCAAGCTCTAGCTTAAAATAGCTGGATTATTTGCTCCCCTCATCTAAGGTGGCAATGCCAGAACCATGATCTTTTGATGTTGAGAAGGTATTTTCTACATTCATCTTAAAGTCAATTCTCAAACAGTTGATTTATTAGTGTGCTAGTACTGTCCTTTAGCTTAGGGTATCCTTCATCCCCCTTACTGTTTATACTGCCACTTCAGCTTATTTATTGTATGCTGGTTCTCTATCAGCCACTACCTTCACTTCCTAAGCCACATACTCACTTCCTAAGCCACATATACTTTATTGATATTCTCTGGCATTGGATATTAATTGGGTTCTCACACACCGAATTAGCTGCCTTTTAAATGTCATTATATATATCACATATAGAGACGTGTCTTTAAACCAACAGTAAACTTCTCCAAGAACAAAATCAAACCTTTTTAAGAAGTACAAAACACTTTCCATGACACCAATTTTCAGGCATGAATAACTTTATATTTACCCAGGATTGGTGTCATGCTACTCAGCTTTTATTTTCCCAGGCCATCCACTTGGCAAGTTTCAAAACTGTCCCAACACACTCATTCGGTCTCCTCCATTTGCTGTGGTCCACCAAGACTGATTAGAAGTGAACATGAGCAAGCTAGAGACCTCCTCTCACTCATCTAGTGCTCACTAAACTTCAAGGGAATGTGCTTTTCTCCTTAGCACAGCTGCCAGCAAAACTGCTCACTGACAGGACCCTATGCTACACAACTCCCATGTGGGTCCCTGGATCCTGACTTGTAGCACTCAGCTTCTGAATAATAAACTTATCCTTCCCTTGCTGCTGGCCCAGCTTCACTCAAGGGCAACAAAGGGAAGCAGAGATGTGAATTTACTGCCCAAACGACCTTTTACTCTCATTCATGGACAGACAAAAAAGCTGGAGAGAGGAAGTGTTTGGTAGGCACATAACAGGCTGGGCCACTGTCACACTCCTGCTCTTCTGCTGCGCTGGGAGAGGGAAAAGACACCGGAGTGTCTTTAATGTTTTATAAAGGACATGTAGGAAATGCCATGATGAGGTCCTGCCAGCATCACTGTGCACCTGGGACCCTGCCACATAGCACTGAGCATCTGCCTGCCACCCCACTGCCCATAGGGAGGTCACATGCATCCAGAAGACCCCTGCACCTGCGCAGGCTGGTCAGCCTAAAATTTTTTGTAGATGAGCAACACTAGTGATTCATGTATTGCAATAATGATGGAGGTAAAAAGGGAAAGGGAAGGCGTGGGGGTGGGCAGGAAACAAACCCCAGACATTAGTTTCTAAATAGCAGATGTGGCTATTCTGGCTAGCAAACTTCCACTTTAATTTCTAACCCACAGAGATGGGAAATGATTCATGAAAAATCAACAGGATAAAATTAGCTGGAAGGCAGAGGGATAATTCATGCAACCCAACCGTCATGGGCTGAAGTGCCAGCACTACCTGGCATTTCAGCCTCTGGTGCCCTTCAGTCACTGGCACCTGGCCAGCAATCAGCTCTACATATATTTCCTTAGTGTCAAAATTAGCCCCTCTGAAAGCACATCCATCTTCTAACAAGACGGCCTTTCACTCAACACTTTTCCAGAAGTACCAGCTTTTCCTTTCTTTTAAAAAGAAAGATTACCTGCAGTATGCTGTCCTTTTCTTCTACTGGAGAATGTTTAGTGGTGTCAGAAGACCAAACGGATGGACAGGCTTGCACACATGTCTGTGAGCCATGGCCAAGCTATCCACTAAAATCAAACTGCCCCAGCAACTCAGAAAATTCAGCATATTTTGCCAGAGCTCCTTTTTCCTGCACAAAACCAACAACCCACTCAACAACCCCCAACAGCAGCAACCAAGTGCTGGTCTGCCTTTACAAACACCAGTGATTTTTTTATAAGACTGCTGCTAAATTCTGTCAGGAATCACAAAACACGATTTCACTCTTGATACGGTCACATGACAGAAAGTTTCTTGAGCATACTATTACTTACAAATCACAACCCAAAGCTCTTTACCCCAAAGGCTGATGAGAAACTTCCACTCCTACGAGAGACCTCCGGACTTCCAGAAGGCAGCTGTTTATTGGACAATGCCCCTTCTCACCACCCAACTCAAAAGTTTCAGGAATCAAAGGTAAAATTGTGAAGCCTCTGGAGCACCAGTACCTCTAGGCAGGCAGTTTCAGGTGCAGGGGAATCCCCATTCCATTGGGACCTATGAGCACAGATGTAAAATAAAGCTAAAATCCTGCTTTGGCACCATTTATCTAGTTGGTGCCTGTTTCTGTGGAAGGATGTTACAGGACAGTTCTTCTGTGCTTGTTACAGTGGTTTCACTCTATTTGGACTTCAGGACACAACAGGCAGCTCCTTTCTTTTTAGTTGTTCAGCAAATAGGGAAAGAATATGTGGGAGAAAATGAAAAGGTAGGAGCAGATCTTACTTTCACTTGTTCCCAAAATTCTGACCAACTAGCTCAGTCCTTTAAAAGCACTAACAAACACAGCAGGCAAAATGAGAACACATCAACTGTTCCACAAAATGCAGAGGAAGCAAAAGCAAGAGCAGTATTTATTTCTCCTCATTTGTACCCTCTTGCAGGCCATTAGGAAGATAAGATCTCACAGCACAACAGACATTATTCAGAGCTGGTAAATCTGTCTACAGGTTAGGGACTCATGTTACATGGCTTGGATGAGTAGTGGTTGAGCATGGGTCACACCGACCCCCTTTTCCTTGGGGCAGGCAGCAGTCCAGATACTCCCAGTGTCAGATCTGCCAAGAAACCAGATATCCGTGTGCTGAATTCACCACCACCACAATTTGATCTGCACATTCCCTTCCATACAGAGAGAGGGGTATTCAGACCGTGTATATCCTAACACAGCTAACTAGAAAAACATTTCAGCAGGGGCCGAGCACTTCTGGTCTATACGTGCAGTCTTCTACATAAAGGTTGCACTGGGTTGCACAGAAATAACTGGTCCTTTACACTACAGACATTTTTAAAACACTGATTAGCAGAAGCACAGACAAAGCCCAAGAACTCATTCAATTCCAGTCCAAAAAGCAGAGGGAGCATGTCAGAATGACTTCATGTGTGCAAGTCACTAAGGAACTACAAACATTCACCAGCTATCTTAGAAGAATTCAAAAGCAACATCTCAACACCTGACTAGTAATGAGAGCTGGTTAATAAAAACGCCCAGCCAATCACTAGTTAACTCCATTACTGCTAGAGAGGACACATTAGCATGTGTCTCAGCACATCCAGGAGATGCAGTAAGTGGATCTGCTGTTCTGGAGCTACCACCTTTACAAAGCAATGCAGCATTAGCCGCTGGGACTTTGCGCGGAGAGTCAGGCACCTCTACACCCACATAGCGGCTGGCCCCAGTGGTGACCTGAGGTAGAATTTTCTAGGAAAAAAGCAACTTACAAACATACCATTCATAATAATGTTGTCTTTACAATCACAAAGAGAAGAGAAAATTAGTAATTTAAAAGCTTCTAGTCTTCAAAAGTTGATTGAACTAATTTGATCTTGGAAAAGATCATCAGCAAGCCTGGGTGTGAAACATGACAACTACAGAACATATTTTATTGCTCATAAAAGCATGCTTGTGTGTCATCAATATGGATTTTTTCCTCAGTCAGTTTCCAAGTGTTTTCATTAATTTCCCCTGAACTGATAAGAGGACTGTACTCTGCAAACTGTGGTGTATTTAGCATTCTCATTAGCATTTCCAAGCAAGGAGTCTCCAAGTCAAAGAAAGAGCAGACCACATGAAGTACTCCAGCAGCATCAGAAGAAAAGAAATTAAAAAACCCAAACAACAGCAAATCCCCTTGATATACACAGACATGAGGAAATCAAGGTTTATACAAATGAAAGAGGAACATACTGGGTCAAACTTAGGACATCTTTCAAGGAAGATGCTGTGAACACTTAGTTTTGAGTCTGCAGTTGAAGGTACGCAATTAACTCCACCCAGAATATTATGACGCAGTTTATATGATACATTTTCAAAATAAAGCTTCATTGTACTAAAAGAGGAAAGCACTGGAAAATATTTCATATTGATTATCAGCCTGCAAATGACTGATGGTCCTGACCAATACCAGGTCCAATTAGCAGCCTTCAAGACTGAAACAGTGTTAGTGGAGGACCACTGGAGTTGTATATCCTAGACGCCCCGATCCATAGTCAGGAGCCTGGAACCAGTGCCCTGCAGCCCACAGAGATGACCTGGCTGGGGGACCAGCAGAGGATGCTCAGTGCCTCAGCTCCCACTGCGCAAGGCAGGAGCACTGCTGGCTCTCAGGGAAGCTAATTACAGCAACCCTAGAGCTGCTCCGTGAATTAATGCCCCACATCACCTCCCATGAACTTTTACCACTCTGTCCTTATACATCTCGCCCACTACCCACAGCCAGGTTTCCACGGGCAGAAACCAGCCCCAGCTGACAGCAGCACAGGCAGCAAGGCAAGTGCTGGGAGCGGCAGCCCCAGCAGGGCTTGATGCCAAGGCTTTAGAACAGCAGCCGCTCTTCTGGGACAAGTCACTACAGGTGAAGGAAAACCAGTCTTGCTGAAAAGCCAAAGCCTGATGAAGGGAGAAGAAAAGGGCTATAGAAAGGAACCCATTTATCAGAGCATGCTCAAATTGGACAACTTGGCTTATGACAGACCCTTCTGATGGGCCCCTTACTGATGGCTGTCCATGAGCGAGGGACTGCATTGAAACAGTTCTGCAGTATGCATTACTGACTGACTGCTGGAGGCTGCCAGTTTCTGCAGCTTAAACCTTAAATTATATCTATAATGCTTTTACCTTCTGACTGCAGAGGAACTGTTCTGAGCCTGAGTACTGCCTGCCAGCCTTGCGGGGAGAAGTGCCCTTTCAGCAACAGCTCTGAAGGATACAATTATCCTGCCCCCACAAATGGAGCCATGACCAAGAAACACAACAGCAAAGCTTTAAGTGTCAATATTTTGAATTGTTTGACTGCCTCTGCAAAAACATATGTTCTTGCAGTTATGCAAAGAGCTTGGGATGGAAGCTGGAAAAATGCCTATGCTAGTACCACCACCTTCAATTCTAGCTGAACTTCAAAGCCTAGGTGCAGAGGACAGTGACCAGCCATCTGAAAAACCAAACGGAAAATGTCATTCTAGTTGCCAAGTGAAAATGTTCCCCTTCATCTCTGCTTTTTTACTCTCCATTCTCCCAGACTTTTCCATCAGTATCATCCCTCATGTGGTGGGCATTAAAAAGAAAAACTTCTCCAGCATGGGATACTTGTGTTGCTCTCCTCACCAGGTTTCTTCTCCATCCAACTTCGTTACCTCTACTTTCCAAACATGCCACAGGATTGCTGTGTTCTCCATTGCTCTTTGGCCTCCTGTACCTGTAAAATTCTTCCCCTTCCAAAGCACTTTTCCCTCATCTTCTTTCCTAAGATGCCATACAGGACTGCATGAACCTCTCACCTTGTCCTCTGCTTTTCTTAGGGTGGTTGGACTTGCTACTGGAATCCACTTGCACAGACAAGTTTAACTATCAGGAATTCCTGAAAAGCCACATTTTACTATGTAGCTTTAGAAGGAACATTTCTCTAGAGACTTTATTTAAAAACACCTTTGGTAGCAGAGAAGAGGTCACAGAGAGAACAGAAAACCCTGTGAAATTAAAGCCTTCTTTACTCCACTACTGCAGAGGCATCAGTGCAAGAGGAGGCAGTAGAACTGTCTGCAGCTACACAAGAGCTCTGCTCCAAGAAACTTCACCCGCTACGAGTGAGCCTCAGGCAAGAGCGCTGTACAGCCACGCTTACAATGAGAAACGCCACGAGCACGGCAAGGGGTGAAATGTGAAGCAGTAAAGCCAGCATCCCACAGCAGGGCTGCCCAGTTGCAGGCCAGCAGGAATTCTGCCACTTGCTCAATGCCAGCAGATACTGCATGTGCTGACTGCCCTTCACTGGCTATGCCTGTGCCTCAAGCAGCTCCCAGCCCTGGGGATTGAAGGGTCTATGCTCAGGTGAGAGAACAGATCAGACAACTCAGCACTGATGCAATCAAGCAAACCCCGATGCGCATCCAGCTGACTCCAGATTTCTTAAAATGCCAGAAAGCTGCAATGCAAACTGAAGAATAAAAGTGATACTTGCTTGTTTTTGCTTTATTTAGGAAAATCACAGATCTCAGGGACACATATTCCCAGTGCAGAGGAGGCATCAGAAGTTCCCACCTGCACTCACTCCACTGGAAACAACAGTCACTACTTCTCACCAGTCCAGTCTTCAGATCAAGTTTTAGCACTTTATCTCTTTGTTCTGGAGGTCCCCAAGTTAACCTATATCATTACTATTTGATTATCAAACAAAAAGCCAAATGCAAACCATTCTTTCTTTGGGACTACATTTAGTTTCTCCATGCAAATTTTCACATCCAACACCACTGGATTGGCAGTAATGATTTTAAATATGCTACCCCAAAATGTCACAAATATTAGGCAGCATTTTAAGAGCTCTGGGAATGGTTCAGTAGCACTAAGAGACAGGCCCTGCTAACAGCAACTTTAAAAATAAAGAGTTAGATAAAAGCATATACTTCTCTTGCATAAATGGACATGCTTAAAAAAAAACCAAACAACTTAAAACCCCACAACTCCACTTGGGAATTAACCAGCATGAGAAAGAAGTTACGAAAAGAAAAAAGAATATTAAACCACAGAAAGATGAAGTGGATGTGGCAGTCTCTATAAAAAGACTAAAGACCTCTCTTGTCTGGGCTTGTTGTATTTCTCATTGATATTGACACTTTGATTCCTGACTCAGAGTGTCAACTTCCACTCCCCACAATGCCTGTAAGCCCCTGATCACAAAGCCAGCCTGCTGCAGTGCAGGAGCTCTCCTGCTTCAGGATCCTCATGCAGTGTTCACAACCTTTACACTGCTCCTACCAATTCCAAGCAGTTCCATCACTTTCCAGCGAGGAATACGAAAAACAAGCTGCCCCCAGCCCATCCCAGTAAGATGGACCTTGCATCAGTTCATAAAATATCAAGTTTCAAAGAAGTCCTTGCTTTTGACCTCATTATTTAAAATCAGGTATTATCCTCACAATAACCTTTACTTGTTAAAAAAGTGCAAGTAATTGCTATCAGTGAGCAATAAAGCTGACATTGAGAATCCCCCACAAACTGCACCAGACTGCACCATGCTTCATGCATGGTCCACAAAGATGGCAGAGGAACAACAGGCCACTATCCCAAAACCAGAAAGTTTGCACCAAAGGCAGCACTGAGTTAGGAGCCTCAGGACCTCCTTCATATTCCACAAACAGCTGGAAGGAGCAGCATCCTTTGACATGACTCCTGGGCAGGAGAGAAAAACAACGTGTCCTGGTCCTGCTACTCCATGCCACAGCGAGATCAGTCAATTCAGCATTTAGCCAAGAGCCAAACTTTGGCCTCTCCCATGGCTACCTCAAATCCTCCCTGGTGAGTGGTTGCAGCAGCCAATCCCTCCATTGCCAACACAGTCCTTGGCCACATCAACATTTGAGCTCTTTGCACGCTGCATGTATTTCAAGAGCTCCATACCACTCAGCCCTGTGCTAAACCATTCCTTCTAGAGCAGGAGCACTTTTGGTCCAAAAGCACCCCTTGCAAGAAGCAAACATCCATCATCTCAATACTTTTGTTTCTGACTGCAGCTTGCACTTGCAAAGCAAAACCAGTTTATACACAATTCATTAGAAAGTCAGGAGACTCATTTCCCTTTCCACTTTCACTGCTTATAATCTGGGTCATTAGACAAATGGAAATTTAGGGGGTGTGAAGTCCAACCCAGGCAGTGACCTTGTGCTCTGCCAGTCTCACAGGGAGTTAAACCTTGCTGGCAGGACTGGATTCAAGGGGCTGCTGGATATTTTGGGCTGGGGCTCCTTTGCTGCTCAACAAACCGCTGCACACACCTGCAGTGCTGGAAAACAATCCTATCTTACAGTTAGGCTGGTGTTTTTTTTAAGCTGGTTCTGCCAGTTCTCCTCCCACTAATGAGAGGCATTAATCACAGGAAAAAGAGGAAGCAACAGTGAGCCAACAGTTTTGCCCACAGGCCAGCTTTTTCTTTTTTTTAAGGATCTGAAAAGTGGACTCTGGAGGCATCTTCCATTTCCCTCTGAAATATAAGCAATATAGCACCATTTGCAAAGAAACTTGAGAAATTCTGCAACTTAAAAAAAAAAAACCCAAACCCACAGAGGGAAGAAAGCCCAAGAAGGTGCATCTGGAGTTTTTCTGCACAAGTTAAGAGAGCATCCCGGCTGAGCGGCGCAAGGGCAGCTCTGCCCGAGCTCTGCGCACGAGGCGCGAGCGATGCCGCAGGGGCTGTGCCCCTGTCCCCGGGGGTGTGCCCCTGTCCCGCAGGCGGGGTGCCCGTGTCGCGCAGGCGGGGGTGCCCATGTCCCCGGGGGTGTGCCCCTGTCCCGCAGGCGGGGTGCCCGTGTCCCCGGGGGTGTGCCCGTGTCCCGCAGGCGGGGGTGCCCGTGTCCCCGGGGGTGTGCCCCTGTCCCGCAGGCGGGGTGCCCGTGTCCCGCAGGCGGGGGTGTGCCCGTGTCCCCGGGGGTGTGCCCCTGTCCCGCAGGCGAGGTGCCCGTGTCCCCGGGGGTGTGCCCCTGTCCCGCAGGCGGGGGTGCCCGTGTCCCCGGGGGTGTGCCCGTGTCCCGCGGCCGCCGCCCCGCCCCTGCGTTCCAATGTGGCGCGCGCCCGCCCGCCCCCGCCACCCATTGGCCGCCGGCCGCGTCAGTCGCGGCCCCACTGGCGGCCGCGGGCGGGGCGGGGGGCCGGGCGAGCGCAGCCGCGGCGCGGGCGGGAGCGGGGCGGCGGGAGCGGCGGGGACGGGCCGGGCCGGGCCCCGCGCAGCCCGCCCCGAGGGGAAAAAGCGGGGCGGGCGGGGAAGGGGGGGGGGCGATACCTGTGCCCGCGGGTCTTCGCCGCCGCCCCACCCGCTGCGGGCACCCCGCGGCCGGACCTCCCCCCCGGGCTGAGACGGGTTTCCCCCCCGCGCTCCGCAGCCATTTTCGTGGCCACCTTGGCTACCAGCGAGGCTGACTCACCTCGGCACTGCGGGCGCGGGGAGCCCGCCTCGGCGTCGGGGGGCCCGCTCCGCCCGGGAGGGGCGGGGGGAGCCCGGCTGGCTGTGCCCTCCCACCCCGCCGCCCCGCTGGCTAGTCCCAGGCAAGGACGGGTCCCGGGGCCGGGCCGGGCTCGGCGGAGGCGGCAGCGGCGGCTCCCTCCCTCCCGGCCGTGACCACCATCTTATTAGCACAGGAAATGACATGGAGAACGGAAGAGAGGGGCGTTCGGGGGCCGAGCCCGGGGACCCCCCGAACCGGGGGGAGGCGCCGCCGGCCGCCCGGCCCGGCCCGGCCCGGCGAGGCTCTCGCGGCATTCCCACTTTCCTTCCAAATACCCGCGGTGGGAAAAGAGGAGGGAAAAAATAACAAAAAAAAACAAAAAAACAAACCCCAAAAGCCGCATACAGCTGGGGGCGGGGGGAACCACCAAAAATCAAACGCAGAAGAAGCCGAGCAAGCCCAAACCGCCCGCGGTTCCCACCTCCTGCTCCGGAGCCTGCGAGTTCCGCGCGGAGCCGCCAGCGATCAGCGCCCGCGGCCGGCCAGGGGCTCGGGGGGTGCTTTGGAGGACAAAACCCGCCCGGACGGCCCGCGGGCACCGCGCGGGGGGAGCCGCCGACCGAGGGGGCCCGTCCCGGCGGAGCCGCCGGGCTACCCCCGGGCGCTGCCGCGGCCGCTACCTGCCGCCGCCCGGCAGCCGCCGCGGCGCCCCGCGGAGCGGGTGCCGGCCTCCCGCCCGCGCGCTCGGGGTCGCCCGCCTCCGGGCCACGGCGGTCAGACGTGACCCGCGGCCGTGCCCCGGGGCTCCCCCGCCGGCCGGGGCCGGAGGCGGAGTTGCCCCGGGGCGGGCGCCGATTCCCCCGGCAGCACCCCGCGCCCCTGCCCGCCCGGCGGGACCCTCATGCTCTTCCGCGGGAAAAGTGAATGAGAAGACGCGCTGTTTCCCCGGCCCTCGGAGCTCGATCATATTTCAGATTACCCCCCCAAAAAGTAACCCACCCAACAGCATCAGTAACAACAAACCCTACCCTCGAGCTCTGCGCAGAAATTGCGGGCAACATGACGGATGACAAAAAGTAGGCACAATTTAATAAACAGAGGAAGCGTGTCTCACCAATAAAACAAAATCTAAATAAAAACCATCTGCAAGCATTAAATTTGAAACAATGCAAACTCTTCATCTGCTTTGCCAAAAGAGGCACAACAGGGGGTAAAGAGAGGAATGGATAAATAGCCATAATTTTCCAGTTCCTTCAGTTGACAATGGACTTGTATGCAAACAGGGTTGTGGTGACAATGTGCCCGATTGGATTCTTGGGACTGCTTCCCATTTTCTGTAGCCCTGAGAAACACTGCTTTCTGCAGTCCTGAGAAATAAATTCTCTCTTGATACTCTCCACTCCGAAGTGCCTACTATACAAAGTTGCTGTAAAGAAGAGAAAAATTGAGTGAGAACAAAACCTAAAAAAGTTTATAGCCCAAGCAAAATAGAGGCCTGCTTCTGCCATCCTGGAGCTGCTTCCACTGCTCTCACTGAGCATTGTGGGGTGGCAGAACTCAGGGTTTGGTCTGGATGTATCGCTTAATTTAAATTGGCAAAACAGCAAGGAAGGTAATCAACTCGGCTTCAAAATAAGCTCTTTGCAATAGCAGCCAGCGTGGCACAGATGATTATTCGGAAGTTCAAATGAGTATCAGTCCTCAGATCTCCAACTGTAGTTTGCTTTTTGTTCCCCATTTCTAACCTCTGGGGAGAGGATTCATTCTCAGAGGAAAAGCGTGCGGTGTCATTTTACCCCTTCCAGTAATTGCAGATAGATGGACTTTGAGGCACTTGCACTTGCCTTGGAAAGACCATAAGCTGTCAGCACCTTCAGACTCCTCAGAAATATTAGAGATCCTAATAGAACTGCCCTAGTTTGCAGTTTCTGTCTGTGTGCTGAAATGTGTGAGAACACTCAACTGGCATTAAGTGCAACAATGGGTTTGTAAATATGACTGAGGAATGAACCAAGAGGAAAAATAATAACTAAAAAACTAATAAAAATCATGTGAGTAATACAAATGTACACTGAATGCCAGGCTAATTTGTAGTAATAGTTTAGTTGTAGCTATTGTAGTGAAAGTCTGAAGGGAAGGCTCAAAGGGAGGCATAAAGCTTTTATTTGTAAAGAAAATTAAATATGTAAATGCACTATAAATAACAGCTGTTATGTCTTCCTGTTAACACAGGCATGCTAATTTATTGAGAAGGAGTTGCCTTGTTTTAATGTGTAAACCTTTATATGTTTAATAGTCAGGTATGTTGGGTTTGTGTGGCAGGGTGTGGGTAGTGGGGAGGCTACAGGGGTGTCTCCTGTGAGAGGCTGCCAGAAATGTCCCCTATGTCTGACAAAGCCAACTCCAGCCAGATCCAAGCTGAACTCACTGCTGGCCAAGGCCAAGCCCATCAGTGACTGTGGAAGCACCACTGTGATAACACATTTAAAAGGGAAGGAAAACCAGCTCTCCAGACACCACAGTCAGTTGAAGAAGGAGGGGAGGAAGTGCTCCAGGTACCAGAGCAGAGATTCCCTGGCAGCCTGTGGAGAACACCATGGTGAGGCAAAGGTGTGTCCCTTCAGCCCACGGTGGTCCATGGTGTAGCAGATATCTACTTTTGCCCTCTGAAGGACCCCACACCAGAATGAGTGGATGCTCAAATCAGGCTGTGACCCTTTGGGAAGCCCATGCTGGAAGAAGGCTTCTGGCAAGACTGTGGACCTGTGGAGAGAAGAATCCAGACTGGAGCAGGTATGCTGGCAGGACTTGAGACCCTGCAGGAGACCTGCACAAGAGCATTTTGTGGAGAACTGGAGCCTGTGGGAGGGACCCCACACAGGAGCAGGGGAAGAATGTAGGGAGTACTCCCCCTAAGAAGGAGGAGCAGAAGAGAAAATGTGTGATGAACTGACTGCAGCCCCCCATTCCCTGTCCCCCTGAACTGCTGGAGGGGAGAAGTTAGAGAACTCAGGAGTAAAATTCAGCCCAGAAGAAGGGAGGGGTGGGGGAAGGTGGTTTAATATTTAGTTTTTATTTCCCATTATCCTTCTCTGATTTGATTGGTAATAAGCTCATTTTATCAAGCTGGGTCAGTTTTGCCCATGATGGTAATTGGTGAGTCATCTTTCCTTGTCTTATTTCAACCCATGAGCTTTTAGTTGTTGTATTTTCTTTCCATTCTGTGGTTAAGGAGGGGAGTGATAGGACCGCTCTGGTGGACGCCTGGTGTCCAGCCAACATCAGCCCATCCCATCAGGAGATAAAATCCCCATTAAGAAGATTTTGTATCTTTTCTATATAGCAACAAATTATGGAAGGAAGAGAGTGCAAATTTGTACTCTTTGCAAAAATATTACCTTTGGGGCTTGAAAAGGCTTCCCTTCTTCAACAAGCTGCCTCCTCACTTATTAAGAAGACGTAGGATTAATTTTTTTTCTAATAAGTACATTCAGCCCCCGCTCCACCACCCACAGCAATTCTCCTCTGTCTGACAGGCTCTCAGAATAAAACTTTACAAATGGCAACATCAGTTTAGAAAGACTGTCTGATTAGGTGTTGACAGAATGACTATCTAATTAGGTGTCGACTTTCCAGTATTATACTGTCAAATCCATTCCTCCATGAAATGCTGGATATTCTCCTGCAGAGACAAAAAGTGTCTTCTGCTGACACTGAACTTTTAGCCAATGGTATAAAAAAAAAAAGCTTGCAAAAGTGGGTAAAACTGAATCAAGCTTCAGTTAAATGGTCTTCAGAGCTCCAGGTGCTGGGAGCTGGCAGGTACATCTGTCAGCTGCAAAATCTGATCCCTGCACCGGAAGAGTCCAGATGTATTTTGTGGAATGAGCTTACCTAAAAACACCCAGTGTCTCAGGCACAATACTGCAAAGAGGGTGGAAGTCAGGACCCGTGCTGGAGGTGGGGTGGTGGGGGATGCCTGGCTGTCTTCAACAGGGTGCCTAAGGAAAGGTAGGAAAGTGTTCGGGTTCTTCTGCAAGCTGTAGCATACATCAGCCTTGACATTACTGAGTGTTCTCTCATTTAAGATTGTCAACATCATATGTAACCACATCAATACCAAGAGGCAACTGCTTCCCAAGCTCTGAGAAACTAGTTGCTTGGGGCCAAACTTCATCTTCCTCCAGGAAAGGTTGCTCAGTTGCCAGCAGAAAGAAAAATCCTACTGCTATTACCCAGGCCACATTTCTCCGGCACACAGAAAAGATTCAAATTTACAGGACCACAGTGCTGATGCTCTCAGTCAGCGTGTTGCTAGCTGATAAACATCTTTTAGCATTAAAAACTCTGTTAATAAGCCACACCAAAATCAGGGACATTTCCACATTCCTATGTTATTGGATAGTGAAGCAGAACACAAACTTTTCCCTTTGAAAATCTGAGAATGGCCCACAAAAGAAAAGGAAATTACATGACTGAGAAGGAAACTCGGCCAGAAGCCCATAGTTACAAATTACTGTAGCAGGGTGGGACAAGCCCTGAATGAGGTGCGGGGGAAGAGCTCTTTGAAGAGCATGTAACTGTTCAGAGCTGTAGCTTGTGTTTTTATTTCTGCTGTACAATAGAAATGGTGATGACCTTTACCCAGTAGTGCTGGGTGTTTTTCCTCATCATGCTATATGGGTCTTCCACTGTTATTGGTAGAAGATATGAATCCTTTAGCAATGCAGTGCTCTCCTTAAAGTTATGGGTTTCACTGGGTTAAGCCTAATGAACAATTCTCCAAGGAGGCTGATGAATAGTGCTGAGTTCAACTGGTAAGCAAGAAACTTCTGGGTGCAACCTTCTACCCTTTACTCTCTTCTCCAGGCTTGGCAGTTGTGCCACTGCCTGGAGGGCTGAGCCTGCCCATCAGGCACAGCAGCTCTGGTACTAACAAGAAAGCAGGCAAAGGCACTGTTAGGGACAGTGGGGAGGGAGGGATGATCCTGTCTGGGGTTTAGAATAGTGTATGGAGCCCTTCCTGGGAATCCTGTAGGCAAGTGAGGGTATGGTCTGATGGTAGAGATGCCACGATGCTGCAGGTAGCTAGAGCCACTCCAGCAGTCACAGTCCCTTGGGCTCCCCCCTTAGCTGCATACCTAACCCTGCAATTGCCAACATCAGTGAAAGGAGGTTGTGGTGGGACCATGCTGTCAGGGGAGAGGAGGAAAGCCAGGCCTTTCCCTTGGCAGCAATGAGCCAGGGAATCAGCCTTGGCATCTGCACCTCCAAGGCAGTGGTGTCTTTAGGATTTCCTGTTCTGTGGTGAGTGAGTGCTGCCATAGCCACCCAGTCCCAGCTGTGCCGACAAAGCTGTTCATAGGCCATGAGCTGAAGAACAAAGCTGAACTGGGTTAAAAATAATCCACCAAAAAAAAGAAGAAAGATGCTTAGTTATGGTAGTATTTAGTATTTGTCCATGCATGTGGATAGCCTTTTACCCAGATTGGTGCCCATGCCTCAGGCTGCAGGGATGGCAGCAGGAATGAGCAGTCAAACTGTAGCCAGAAACACAGAAATTAAATCACTTGCCCAAGACCAATCCTGAAATATTTTGGACTAGAGGAGGCACATACAAAGCCTTTTTCAAACACTAGGGTCTGAGAATTTGCACTGGTATGTTTTTAATGAATAACCAGAACTGCTTTTCCATATGAAATGGTCTCTCTGTAGTTGGCCCAAAGACTGGAAAGTGAGGAATGTCTCTGCTCACAAGCACTTCAAAACTCGGTGGTTTGTTTCTAGGCACCCGTCACATGTTTTGGCAGTCCATAGGAATGTGCACTTCTATATATCACAAGCAGCTACCCTGGCTTGAGCCAAATAACTTTTACTTAACTCTAAAGTTGTCTTTAAGAAAGACACTGAGTTCTGATCTTCAGAAATCAAGAGATATCTTTCCCTTTGTCCTCTCCACATTATAAACATGGGCTTGAATTCTCTGTAGCATCCACCTTCTAGCCACTGGTTCTTTTTATGCTTTTCTTTTTGCTTAGATACATTCTTGATATTTTCTTCCTGGGAAGATATTATCTATGCTGTTATCTAGTCAATTCAAAATATTTCCTTCTGAGTTAGTTAATGAAATTTCTCTTTAAATCTCTGAACAAAAGATATTTTTATCAGTTCCTATATTATTTTCCTGCTTTTCCTGTGAACTCCACTCAAGTTTTTCAACACAGTTGTCTAAACTGCCCCTAGCAATATAGGATTCACTTAACTAAAAGTACACATACGTATTTATACACAACTGTCTTTACAGCTGTGCTTTCAGGATCACCACGATATGTCATTGTGTCAGGAGACTACAGGTTCCCCATGAAACTGTCCTTTTACCCTTTCCAGAGCTGCTGTTACCTGGATGATGTTCCATCACTCCTTGGGAATGGCCTGTGCTTGCAGTGCCATGCATGGCACTGCCTGCGAAATCCCTTTCTGGGAATGGACCCATGTTTCTGACATCAAGTGCTCTCAGATCAGATAGAATAACACCTTCTCTTGCCTCGTTTGCTAGTCTTGATGTCACCTGTGAATTTTATCATCAGTACTTCTATATTTAACCTTCTGGTTTAATACTGCATAGGTGAGATGTAAATACTTAGAAAGCCCATTTATTGCCAGTTGTTTATCTATCACAGTACCTGGAGGCAGAGTTCCTGAGCAGGGGATATTATTTGAGAGAGGTTGTTGTCACTTCAGCCCAAGTCTTGCAGTTGACTCTGACTACATCAACTCTCTGCCCACTCTTCTTACCAGGGAGCTACTCCCTGCTGCTCTTGGGAAGGCTGGGGTTGGCTCTCATGATGCTCGCTGCATTACGAGAGGGTGGCCCTTGTCAGGCAGCTCTTCCAGTTCAACTTTAGGACAGCCATATGGAATGCCTCCTGCACACAACATTTGTTACTATTTCATTTTATTGGAAGGGCAGGAGTGTTGCTCTTCCAGAAACATTAACACGGTATGCTGCAGACAATCTGTGCAACAGTTCCCCACTAGCTGATGTTATCCTTAGCAGGCTATTTTGTAAAATAAGTCAACACAAATGCTCAGCCAGAGCAGAGAGCTCCAAAGCACGTAGTTCCAGCAGATTTTCACAGGCGGAGCCTCCGCCATTCACTGCTGCACTGGCGTATTATGTTACGGGTTCTACATCATGAGGACATGATCTATAAATCTCAGGATTCCCTCTTCCAAATTAGAGACATGTAGATCAAATTTAACTCTGAATCAGAATTTTAATTAAAGTAACTGAATTAATCTACATCAAATAAATACTTCCATGTGGTTTTGAAGTCTTGAAGGGCAAAAAAAAAAAAAAAAGATTTTTATACCAAGTAACTCGTTGCTTGTTCTGTTGTAGTCCAAATCATTTAATGTTGTTCTAATGCATCAGAGTCTAAAAATTATTATGACTGGGAGCTAATAATAAACGAAAAGTAAAATGACTATCCAGACTTTCTGGTCTGTTAGGAGAAGAAAACTGGATATAACTGTATATCTTTGATTTTTTTTTTCTTAATCTCTGCTGTTGATAACAGCATAATTGAAAATAATCAAATTGCTTTGCAAAAAGACCATTCACTTAAAGGGCAACATACTGCACTTAACCATAGCATTGAAGAGCCTTAAAGAGCCTTAAATTTTCCATCAAAAACAGAATCTGAAGAAAAACTGTGGTAGGGAACTACAGTGTTGCCTACTCTAATGACATTTGATATTTTCTTTAAAGTTTCTGATTGCATGGGTTTCTCAACTTGCATTTTAAAAATAGTACTTTCTTGTCCTCTGGCTAAGAGGCTGCAGAAAGCCTGGGCTTCTGGACAAAATATTTGAAGATACCTAAGATAGAAGTAAATAAAAGGCAGCCACATTTTTATTATTGCTTTGAATGTCATGATTGTAAAGCTAATTCTGGCTGTTTAGTGGCTAGCTACCTTTTTTGTTTTGCTGTTGTTCCTGAACTCTGTAGTCTGCCAGGTCTCCTGCCTAATCACGGTGTTTTTAAGTCAAGAACCACTTTTTTTTTTTTTTTTTTTAATATTCTGCATTTGATTAGCACTTGGGTAATCTTACAGTCTCTACATCTTCCATTAATACAAAAGACTAATACAAGTGACAGCAATAACTATGATGCAGGGTAGTTTCAAAGCAGACAAATTACTTTATGAAAGGCATGAACACCAAAAGTGTTCAAGGTGAAGAAAAGCATCAAAAAAGCCCCACTGTGCGGAAAACAATGTTTTTGTGGGTACAACTTGCATTGGTAAGAGATTTTAAAACGACTTTTTTGTTGTTTGTTAATGAGAAAAGATTATTTTCTCATTTTCTTTGCCTTTTCCTTTTTATGATGAAAGCTTCATCTTTTAGGCAGAGGTAAAATATCATGTGTTTGCCCAGTGGAAGCTTTAGTTTCCCCCAAGGGTTGTATGCAATTTTGCTTTAGTAACATCATTAATGACTTAAGCTTATCGAAGAAAAGGCCGTTTGGTTAATACAAAGTGTCAAAATTGTTTTAGAGAATAATTTCAGTAAAATACATACAAGCTGAAAAGGAAACCGTAAAAGCTCTGGATCTTTCTTTTCTACTGTCTGAAGAATGAAACAGATCCAACACCTACAAAAATTTTACCGGAATGGATTTTCCTATCTTGATCAGTTGTAAGAACATTTGGGGCAAAGGAATACCTTAAAACATGGAGTAGATTCCATGGATTTTCCTGCTAAGAATGTTTTTATTTTAAACTTTCACTAACAGTTTCCTCCAGACTTGTCGGAATATCATTTGTGTCATGATCTCTTCCAGTAGGAGGAAAAAGTAAATTGGAGGATGTTTTTCCCCCTCAACTTCCTTTGTGAATGAGTTGGTGTATTGTGCGTATTCCCTTTGCTTGGGTGGCTTTTATGGGCGCCTTCACCTGTTGGTGCGGGGCTTTAAAAGCGAGCTGAGAGAATGCCCAAGCCGCCCCGCAAACCCAGCAGGTTTGAAGTCTCTATTGGCATCAGATCGGGTTTTCCCGCTGTCCGGTGCGAAGGAATCGGAGCACTCTCCTCGGGCCGCGCGGCGGCGGAGGAGCCGCTTTGGGCCGGCTCCGCCCGGGCCGCTCTCCCGGCGGGGCAGCCCCGGTGCGGCCCTGGCTCCGCCGCAGCCCGGCCCGGCTCTCAGGTCCTTGCCCGTGGCACGGCGGTGCCTGTTCCCCAGCCCACCCTGCTTTTCCCGGGCGGGATGGATGTCCTGCCGCTCCCCGCCCTCTGCCGGGCGGCCCCGCGCTGTGCGGTGACACCGCGACCCGGCCGCCCTCAGGCTCGGGGAGCGAACAGCGGCCGGGAGAGACCGCCGGGTGCTCCCCACCCCATCGCCACCTCCGGATGCCTGGGGGCAAGGACGTGGACTGCTCAGAAGGACAGAGTAAGTGACAGAGTAAGGGGGGATGACTTTAAACAGAAAAGAGAGCAGCTTTAGATTAGTTCTTAGGAAGAAATTCTTCATTGTGAGGTAGATGAGACCCTGGAACAGGTTGCTCAGACAAGCTGTGGATGCCCCATCCCCGGAAGTGTTCAAAGGCAGATTAGATGTAGCTCTAAGCAACCTGGTCTAGGGGAAAGTGTCCCACACATGGCCATGGGATTGGAACTAAATGATCTTTAACGTCTCTTCCAACTCAAGCCATTCTATGATTCCGTGTTTCTATGAAAATCAGCAATTCATTTATACACGATCTAGATTAAAACCAATTTTGTTTTGGACTGCTACAGAAATTTAAACGCCAATTCCCTCTAGGCCACTCAGTTGCCATCACTACCAATAAACAAAGCATAAAGGAGGTAATGAAGTGTTAGAAGATGAGTCCACTCACTTGATGCTCCATTAGAAACACATTAAATGTTTGCCAAATAATTTAAAAACCCCAATATTTTTTTTAAAAAACTATTTTCTTCAGGTTTTCTGAAACTGATCTTTCTTCAGCTTTCATGGAAAATATGCAGGCAGAGCAGAAGCTTAAGAGCGGGAATGTTACAAGTCTTTCCATGAAGCTCCTTCTTCATCTGTAAGTAAAGCAAGCAAATTGTAGTATTCCACCCAAAAAGGACAGCATTGTTTCTTTTACCTTTGATGAATCAGTAAGTGTAAATTGATTTCTGAATAAAGCTGTGCCTCTAAATGTGGAATTTTCTGTATTTTTCATACTGAAGATAATTTTTAAGGAAGATAGCTCTCTGAGGATAAAAACCAAGCCAGAGCAACATGGAATTGTTGGGAAGGTATTTTGGGACTGGCACAGCCTGTATCAGAGAGAGAACAATGTGGAGTGAAGGAGTGGGGAAAGCAATGCCCTGACAGGAAGCTGTGGGGTGTGGAAATACCAATGCCACATCTCACAGTAATGTTGAACGCTGTGAAACCCCTGTGCACCCAGCACTGCCAATCTCTCAAACAACCTCAAAGTCTTCTGGGTGGCAGTCTCAGAGCTTTAACTGCCTAGATGGGCATACAGCTCTTGTTAATACAGCATTAACCTTTTCTACATAACTGAAGCAATCCAAAATCACTTCTCTTTTTAAGTCCAGAGGATCATAGAATCATACAAGATCATCTGCCAAAAGCATGACCTAGACAAGACAGCCCAGAATCCTGCTCTACCAAAATTTTAAGTTGTTCAATATTGGGGAATCCAACACTTCCCCGGGGAGATTATTCCAATGGCTGACTGTTTTCATTGTTAAAAATTTGTCCTCTTGTGTCCAGTCAGAATTTTCTCAGGAGTTACTTGTGCCCATTACCCCTCATCTTTGCAATGTGACTCCTCATAAAAAGGCAGTCTCCATCCTTTTTGTACCCACCCTTTAAATATTGGAATGTGGTGATAAACTCTCCCCTAAGCCTTATATTCTCAGGGCTGACCAAACCAAATTCTCTCAGCCTTTCCTCACATGGCAGGCTTCCCAGTCCTTTGATCATCCTCATGGCCCTTCTATGAATCTTCTCCAGCATCTCCACATCTTTTTTATGTAGTGGGGACCAAAACTGAACCCATTTTTCCAGGTGTGGCCTGGCAAGCACTGAGTAGAGTGGGGTGATTTCTTTATCTCTGCTAGTGATGCCCTTGTTGATGCAACCCAGCATCCCATTGGATCCTGTGTTACATTATCACACTGTTCACCCATACTGAGCTTGTCCACCAGGACCCAGGTCCCTTCCCACGGACCCCAGGCAGACCTCAGCCTGTGCTGCCCTTCAGAATTATCTCTTCCCAGGTGCAAGACCTTACACTTGTCTTTGTTCCATTTGATTTGTTCTCTACTCTTCGTCTGCTTTTAATCGGCTGTATGCAAGAGCTGCCCAGAAGGTTTGGGGTTCTCCACAATGCAGTCACAGCACTACAGATGCTGCCAAGTGGAGGCTCCTGAGCTGTTCTGAAGCTGGTTAACGTGAGCAATGGAAACAGCCCATGGCAATGCTGATCCCAGAGTGGACCACTACATGGTGGTCTACCACTATCAGGACTAACACTACCTAACTATTTTAGTTATTTCCAGTACCTCTGTACTACAACATGGTCACTTCTATGCCATCTTCCTCTATGCCATATGAAAATTTGTTATGATTTCTCACATACTACAGCCTCTGAAGTGGTCATTCTGTTTTTAAAAACATGTACTGTACTACATCAGACAAATGGTGCCAGTATATGCCAGGTCTGTGCTATTTTGCAGTTTGAGTTGCATGGTTTATTTGTTAACTTTTTACTACTGGAAATGAGTTTTAGGAAACCCCTTTATCCATGGGAATGCAAATTCATTATGTACTTGGCTTTAATTCTCCACTTTACCAGTTTCAATCTTTGTTGTCCCGAGCTCTGTTATGGCACTGTTTCTCCAGCAAGGGGCATGGAAGATCTTTAGTTGAAGCCTGAAGCTACTTCACTAGGGCTTGCTAGGTTCTTGGCAAAACTATTTCTTCAAGTCCAGAGATAGTATGTTTCTGTGCATCCCTGAGCCACCTAGAAAGACTGAATGAAATGAATGCTCAAGGTCTGCTGGCAGGCTGCTCTCTGATGCTATCCCCATGCGATAGTTTACACCAGTTCGGGTCAAAGAACATCAGATTTGGAGGAGGTGTGAAAATAAAATATTCCTCTTTCATGTCTGTTGATGCATTTACAGGCTTCCTCAGTACTTGTGGGGATACAACATATTCCATTTTGTGAGTGTGTATCTGAAAGCACAATTTCACAGACAGTGGAACTGAAAGATGGCATCTTTCCTCTCATGTTCTGAGCAGCAAACTTGTAGCCTCAAAGCAGCCTCAGTCTTTCTCAGGGTGATGTCAGTGAATACAGCAAAAGCCCTGAATGTTCCTGCTCTGATCAACATGTCATGGGAGGTTTGTTTCAGTTTTTCCTTTCTTTGTGTCCTTCCAGTGCTCCAGTGACACACATGTGCTGGAAAAAAATCATCACCAAATCCAAGGATGCAGGCATGCTTACTGGAGGCACCCTCAACAACAGATTTTATGGTGTATAGTTCAAACCTGGTTGCTGGCGCAGTGGTGATGGGTGACAAGGGGACTGTGAAAGGGTGAGGCATGTTTCTGCTGAGCAGTTAGAAGCACCAGGATGTGTGGCAGGGAAGGTACACCCTCAAACCCTGTAGTGAGTTGCTGGTGCAGTGTTGCTGAGTGAGGGCTGACCCAGAACCTGATGAGTAAGGCAGAACCAGGCTGTTAAACTTCGCATTTCTACTCCCAGCTGTAGTAACCAAAACATGTGTGTAAACATGTAAACAAATTCTGATCCACACTACCCTGTAAGTCTGTGCAATGGAAAGCAGAAGGATTGAGCCAATGGTAGAGCTGACCTGTCTGTGGTTGTGACTGTGTTATCACTTCACAGTTACCAGAGTAAATCTCACCAGCCCTTTTCCAGTATGGGGAAAAATTTTCTGTTATGATGCTTTTTCATCAAAACTATTCAAACTCGGATGGAGAAGCTGAACCTGCCCTTTGCAAGATGTAAATCTGTGGAGGGATAGAATGTAAGAAAATAGTGCAGAAAGTAGTCTCACACCTGAGGAGCTGCAGCTGTGCCAATCACCAAAGATTAGGAACAGGCCTGCCCTTAATAGGCCACAGCTGTGTCCAATAAGAAGACAAGTGCTACAAAAGAGTGGGTTAGCTGGGTGAGGGGAGAGTTGGAGTTTGTTGGTTGTGCTGTGAGAGGAGTTGGAGTTTTGTTGGCTGTGATGTGAAGAAGAAGGAGTCAGTGCTGTGAGGAACTGCCCATGAGAAATCACTGACAAGGTCTGGAACTTTTGCAATAAGATGACAACATAAATCTGTTCTGAATTCATACTGCTCTTCCTCACATGGTGAGATAACTTGGACCAACTGTTTGCTTTTCTGTAGCCCCAAAAAGGGGGAGTTGCTGCCCAACTGCTGAGAGAGGAGGGGCTGTGCAAACAGTACTGCTGGCAACAGTAAGATGTACTGGGACTGACTGATCTCTGGCATCACACCAATTGTCACAGCTAAGTGGGACACATTTCTCATGCTAGTGGTGCCTCTGAAATGGAGGGATTTGTGTTGTTTACTGAGATTCATGTGTTGAGCACTGGCACTGCCTTAGGTTCAGCAACAACTTGCATTTAATCTTTCTGTCAAAAGCTGACAAGGCTTTTTCCCTAGACCCATGTTTATCTCTCCTCCTGGAGAAACTGATGTAACAGGTAGATAAGTCATTCCTCTTAGGACAGAGCAGGGAAACTGCATTCGAGGGAAAAAATTATATTTGGAGCTTGACAAGAGCAAGTATCAAAAGAAACAGTAAGTGTACACATACATGAAAGAGAGCAATGTATCTTCTTTTTGCAGTCACACATACATGATTTGCTTGCACCATTCCCAATGCTTAGAAGATTTAAGGTTTTCTCTTTTCTGTGCAAGTGTATGCTAATACACTATATGCAGCCGTTCCTGTTATGGAAAAATGAGGAGAGGACTATCTTCTTTTTCATGTCTGCGTCTACAACTCTGCCTTTTCTGTGGCATATGCTGCCTCAGAAACTTTGAGCAAGAAGAGGAGATGATTGGTGCAGATTCAACTCAAGCAGTGGAGTAGAGGTAGGCAAGGGTTAATCTCACCTGTCTGAAGCTGCATGCTAGGCAGTGGAACTGAAGGTGATGGGTTTAGCTGTATTTATCTTTGGTTTAATCACTTGACCCAAGTTGAGACATTCCATTTTATGAGGGAATCTGCTAAGTCAGATACCTGTGATAAAAGTAACTTCAAGAAAAGGATCATAGGGAAGCATAAGGACCCCTAAGTGGCTTGAGAGACTGCCAGTCTCAATAACCAGAGGAAGTCTTAATACTGAAGGAAGATGAGACACCAAATTTCTGGCAGATCCCAGAGGTGCTTGTGCACAAACTGCTCTCCTAGCAGGGACTGTACACATTGACATGGGCCACTTAGGCTTTGCTTGGTAATAGAACCCCAAAATCCCAAGCTGCCCCCATGCCCATATCCTTGCATAGGCACAGACTGCTTCTTCTGCTGGCTCATATAAAATGCTTAAAGAAATCTGCCTTCTTCAAATTCACTTCAGCAACATCTTGAAACAGTGAGAGCCTTTTGAAGAGCATCTCGGGCACAAAAAAATTCCATCTTTTCAGCAGCCCACATTTTCCAGTAATTGCAGGTCTGGCCATTATCTTGCACAAACACATGCAGGATGACCAGCAAGGGCACCCTCTTGGCAGGATCATTCCTGTATATCAAAGCCTGTGCCTTTCCACTGGTCATAGCAGTGCTCTGGCAGCCCATCACTGTGTCTGTTCATGCTCTCACCATGATGTTCACAAATACTGTTTTCCAGAGTACAGTCTTTTCTCTGCCAATATAACCAGAATTTATGTGTATAAATCATTATTTACCAGCCTTTCAGGCAGTGAGAGCTGAGAACTTTGCAGATGCTAAATTCCTTTCTGGATTGCTGCTGGGGTATAGTAGAGCAGCAGGTCAGGGACACACCTCCCTTGAAACACCTTGAGAAAGTGGGCATCATATTGGTCATTCCTGGTTGGTGGAAAGGTTTGAAGTCTATCAGTTAGTTGGGTTGCAATGCAAGAAATGATGGGGTGTAATTTAGCCAGTTTAGTGACAGGCACTGTCCCAGGACAAAAGCACATTTGTGATTCTCCTTCATCCAAATGTCTCCAGACACAAAGTACCCTGCTCTGTGCAATAACAACCCAGCCTGACATGCCTCTGGCCTGCCTCTGCCTTGTACCCCTCTCCCCAACAGTGGGCTAGGGGCTGTGGGGCTGAGCTGGAGACAGCTTTCCTCTGCCCCTCTCTCTCCTCCATCTCCCTCTCTTCTCTGTGTCCCATTTATAATTTAAAAGTTCTAATGGAATGATGCCTCCCTTACATTTTGCAGACAAGTCTCAGTTTACCCAAAATTTATTAAAAATTGACATTAACGGTTTAGAGAGGTCTTCAGAGAGTTCAAAAAAAACCAAACCTTTTGAATACGATTTAGGTGTCCTGATTTAAAAATATTTATCTTTAATAAAGTATATTCAGTAATTATTGTTGTTCATGTAGAACTGAGTAGAGTAATGCATTAATCTCATGGGATACTAATATGGCACCTGTTTTTTTCAGAATACAGAAGATAAATATGTACTGGATATAGCTGGGGGTTTTGCACAGTAGTATCAGATACATAATTATCTTCTTCTGATAAAGGATCTAGAATAATATTTTAGGATTTGTTTTGTTCTAAGAACAAGCTGCTGGTACATCCCATAGGAGAGCAGCAATGCTTCCTGGAGGGCTGGGGATAATTTGTACAGGGTGAGGAGTAACTTCAAGGCTCCTGGTCACCGTGGTCATTGAGACTGTGACACTCACTGCATATGCTGCTCCTTGTGGCCATCACCAGCAGGCAGGCACTGCTTTTACTGCTCTCTTTGCAGGTGGAGGAGTGAGTCACACACGGACAAAGTGATGTAGCCAAAACCACAGAGGAAATCTGAAGCAAGTTTTTTTCCCAATATCCCCTATCATGCACCAGCTGCCGGGAAAGTTGAACGGTGCAATGGACTACTTAAAACAACCCTGAAGGCACTCGGGGGACTTTGAGAAATTGGGAAATGAACCTAGCAAAAGCCACCTGGATGGTCAACACCAGAGGGTCCATAAATCGAGCTGGTCCTGCCCAGTCTGAACCCCTGCACACAGTGGATGGAGATAAAGTCCCTGTTGTACACGTGAAAGGTATTTTGGGGAAGACTGTTTTGATTACTCCCACCTCAGGCAAAGACAAACCTATCCGTGGAATTGTTTTTGCTCAAGGACCTGGTTGCACTTGGTGGGTAATGCAGAAAGATGGAGAAAGCCGTTGTGTACCACAGGGAAACCTAGTCTTAAGTGAGGACTGTGTGTAAGGTTTGGGTTTTGTTTGTTTGGTTTTTTTTGTGATACAGATGGAAATAGGAAAAGGGGTGGATAATGTTGAAGATTGCATGCAAGATGTTTTCCATTACCATCTGTATGGCTGATTACCTTTGTCAAGTGTGCAGTTTGCCTTATCTCTCTCTTTGAATGACCACATTCACACCTTCCTCGGGAGGGGACCTCTGCTGATAACAGACTATTGAATATCGGTGCATGACTGATAAGAACTATAACATCCCATTGTGAGATGCTCCGCCCAGAGGGAGGAGCCAAGCACTGCTACCCCGATATATTCTGAGATTCTAAAACTCCAGCAGAGCTTCTCTCCACGGGATTCCCCAGAGGAACAGCAGCTGCCTTTTCCTCTTGGATCTTCAGAGGAAGACTACATCCTTCTCTACAGATCCTCCTTGCTCCAACAGAACCACACCTGATACTTCAGAGGACTGCAGCCACATTTTCAATCGGACTGCCACCAACACCCTGACCAACAGGGTGTCAGGTTGGGTTCTGACTTTGTCAGTGTTGTTCTAGTGGACTGCATTGTTTATTTTATTCTTTTTATTTCTTCCCCATTAAAGAACTGTTATTTCCTGCTCCCATATCTTTGCCTGAGAGCCCCTTAATTTAAAATTATAGCAATTCGGAGGGGTGGGGAGGATTTAATGTCTCCATTTCAGGGGAGGCTCCTGCCTTCATTAGCAGACTCCTGTCTTTCCAAACCAAGACACTCCTGGTCACCGTGGTCATTGAGCCTGTGACACTCACTGCATATGCTGCTCCTTGTGGCCATCACCAGCAGGCAGGCACTGCTTTTACTGCTCTCTTTGCAGGTGGAAGAGTGAGTCACACACAGACAAAGTGATGTAGCCAAAACCACAGAGGAAATCTGAAGCAAGTTTTTTTCCCATTAAACTGAGTCCCCAGCCTTGGGCTACACAAATATCCTCCCTAATGTGTGAGCAGATATCTCTACATGTGGGCATCTGCCACTGCCCATCCTCCAAGGCAGCCAGAAATGCACAACTGCATCACAAGCCTCAGGTTCCAGCAGTTACATAAAATTCTCTTTTCACTCCAATGGCAAGAG
Organism: Camarhynchus parvulus; assembly: GCF_901933205.1. Classification (NCBI taxonomy): domain Eukaryota; kingdom Metazoa; phylum Chordata; class Aves; order Passeriformes; family Thraupidae; genus Camarhynchus; species Camarhynchus parvulus. Next base: position 21,862,832 of record NC_044575.1, on the reverse strand, counting down.
GATCTGTGCTTTTTCCTCCTGTCAGTACCAAGCCTAGAGAATACAATAAAGTCCTGGGTGGCTGGTTTTGTTGTAAGGCAAAAATGTGAGATGATTATTACCTTGGGAAGAGATGAGGAGGCTAAAGAAGGTGTCTGAATAATTCAGCTTTCTCTAATGTAAAGCGAGTCATTCTGTTCTGCTCCACAGTCTTCTACTGGAAATATTCTGGGATTAAAATGGACACAAATTTTTGTCCTTACAGTTCCTTGTAAAGGGAAGCTTGGATACACTGTGAGAAGGAGCTTGCTAATACATGACACAAAAGAGCATTTTTTTATGCCCTGGAATGTCTTCTGTCCGCAAGCATATGGAAAACCACGGTCTGCTCCTGTAGGACTCTTGGAAGAAAGCAAAGGTAAACTCTGCCAAGGAAGTGCCTAAATTCTCTGTGTAACTCTCCACCCTAGCAACTGAAGATATTTAGGGGCCACAGATCAGGACTGCTGGAAAAGTGCAAAACACAGTGTGGAAAATGTTGCAAAATGGCTCATTCTTTGAGGATTTAAAGAACTGTAAGGAGGAGCCAGTCTGCAGAGTGATACCATTTCCTTCTCAGGAATGGAGAGGAAAGTTATCTTTGATCTGATCCACTTTCATGATCACTAAAGGGATTGAGAAGCACTTTCACCCAGCTCCTATGAGGGAAATTCTTACAGAAGGTAGAAGAAAGGGAAGACATCTATTGCTGACATTGGTCTGGTGACTAATAGAGGGGGATGGGGCTCTAGCAGAAAGCAACTGGTAAAAATTCCTGCAGCAATGCACTTTACCCCCTCCTGAGCAGTTTTCGGCCTGAAGAGGCTCAGAGCCGTTTGCTGAGCTGGGCTGAGCCTCACGGGCATCCCTGCCACAGTCAGGCAGCAGGAGTGACTTCAGTGGTCTGCTCACCAGTGGGGAAAGCGTGCCAAAGCAAAGCCTCGCTGTCCCAGAGGGGAAAGCAGGAGATGCACCGGCACTGTTTCATCCTCTGCAGCTGGAGTGCATCACAGAGGCTGGCTAACAATACTCGACAGAGCTGCAGAGCAGGAGTTAGATCTCGCCTGTGGCTGATACAAGAAGTGAAATTAAAACGTGGTTTCTTGATCTGGAATTCTCGTCAGACAATCAGTTCTTGTGAGAAATATAATAAGCTCTTTGATGACTCATTATTCCAGATCTTTTTGGTGATATTTGAAGTGGTCCAAGGGATTTATCCACACAGATACCATTAAACCTGCTGCATGAAACACAATTGCAGTTCCCAAGCTGCTTTGAAATTTTCAGGCCTTGCTTCATCCAAAAAGTGAAAAACCCGTGTTGGGCAGCCCGCAGTGAGTAGGTGCTGTGGGAGGAGCCCTGCCAGCAGTGGTACCTGCCCCATCCCCCTTGCTGTGCTTGGGGCCAACTCATCAAAGATCCATTTCCACCTCCCTCCCTGTGCCGGTGAGTCACATCCAGTTCTGTGCCCAGCAGCATCTGACAGTGAAGCCAGTGGTGGAGAGGTGTGACAGATGACAGCCTGGCTGTTGGTGTGCCCTGCCTGGTCCTGCAGGGCTGACAGAATGGAAGGTGCTGTGCCCTCAGAGGGCTGCTGGACCCTGCCTGCAGTGGTGGCTGTGTGCCCACAGTCGGTGCCCTCTCTGCATCTCATCTGCCTCTGGGGGCTCTGTCTCCTCGTTTTCTTCTCTGCCTTCCAGGCAGGAATGTGCCATCTCTTCTTGCTGCTGTCTTAATATTTCTCTGACCAGATCTGCATCGCTGCATCCTTAGGAGCTTCTTGACTCTACAAGCTGCAGAGCTCATTTCAGTCATTTTTACAGAGGTAATTTAAGAGGCAATGTCCCATAGGGAGAAACACACACCTTCCTCAAAGTGCACGGAGGCTCTGGGCTCCTGCCCGAAGCAGCAACTGCCTGTGTGTGCTGTGAACATTAGGTGATGAGAAAGAAGTGGTGTGTCTGCAGGATCCCATGGTACTGAGCAGATCACACAGGCTAAGAGAGAAGCCTCTGGTCCACAAAGCATTTCTTTCCCAGCTCTCCCTCTTACAGACATACAAGATGAGATGAGGAGAAGCCAAGTCACAATGCTTGTGTAAGCTATGTCTGAGCACCAGTATAGCATCCCTCAGCTTATGGGACAGTAGGGGAGGAGGGAGAACATCCAGTTGAATGGAATGGGAACCTCCATCTGGGAATGACAACATGAAAGCAGGGGAATACAGGGAAGATTTAGGGAGGAACATATGAGTGCTGGATGTGTGGTTGTGAGATGGTATCACAGGGATAAAGTGGGAAGCCAGACTTCAAGTATAACTGAAAGAGTGTCAGAAAAAATAAGCTGGAAGAAAGAATCTCCCTCTGTCTTTTGAGGGAAATGATCCAGAAGGAGCCTCCTAGGGCTGTTTCATTTTCATCCCCTGACAAAAAGAGATTCTATGCCAATGCAATAAGTTTTCTCTGGGGAATATAGATGGAGGTTTTCCCATTCCCAGTCAACACATAAAATATAATGGATCTAAATATAATATATATAATGGACTCTGAACCTCGGGGGTCTTACCCTGCTCTACTATCAGGAGCTGAATGCAGAGGAGGGCCCCACACATGCAAGGACTTTGAGAAAAAAACGTGTCCTCCAACCCACGCTGACAACCCCATTGGCCCTGGGTATATGTAGGGGACTGCTTGCCAGTGCCCTTATGCCCCTTGCCTCCCACTGCAGTTTAGAGGGAGGGAGTTTGTGAGATGCAGTCTCTGCTCTGCCTTGAGTTTCTTTTTTGAAGTCAATCCGTTTTCCCATAAGATCAGAGGTGAACGCAATCACATCTTACCATGTGGAGATTTCAGGCACAGATGTATGTGTTTTTAGCATCAGGCAGATAGCCAAAATAAATCAAGCCCTGACAGCCTTGTGATAATATATTCATCTAAGAGCTCTTAAAGCCACCACAAGAAGCTTCTTTGTGTCTGCACAAGGCACCCTCTTGTTTGTGTGGTCTTGCATCCACTCCGGCATTTTCAGTGTCTGTACAATATTTCCCTGGGGAAAAGGAAGTGGACGTGTAAGGGAGTGGCAGATGGTGGTTGGGGCAAGTGTCCTTCTTACAAGTTGCCATTTGTCCTCCCTTGGCAAGTGCCATCACCTCTGGCAGAGACAATAAAACTTGCCTTCATAAATGTTGTGTGGCAATGATGGTGCTGTGGGGCTGCTCCTCTTCACTGCTGCAGAAGGTCACTGCAAGAGGCTCTCCTCACTGCTGGGGCTGCAGAAGGTCGCTGAGAGAGGCTCTCCTCACTCCCCCCACAGCAGCACTGACAGAGTGTGGTGTAAGGGGATGCAATGGGAGCTGGGACAAGAGACAGAACTGGGCCATGGTTGTTGTGAGAACACAAGTGAGTTACAGGGGAGGTCGGTGAAATGTGAAGACTCTTCCTGCAATGTGACCTACTTTTGGTGTCTTTAGGGGCAGCTGATGCTCTTTTTGCCTGTTATTAAAAAAGGTTGCTGTGGGAAATCCTGTAGCTTCTCCTTAAAGGCAAAGCTGCAGAAGCAAAGCTGGGAGCCAGTGCCATGAGGGAGGAAACCTCATTCTGCTCCAGGGTGCACCTCCCCCTGCCCCTGGCAGGGCCCAGTTTCCCATGGGCTGCTGATGTTCCCCAGAGGCAGACCACCCCTCTCCTTGGCTACCCCCTCCCCGTAGCTGACACTGAATCCTGTGTCTGAAAACCCCTGTCTACCAAGAGTGACCCTTGATGTGCAGCAAACTAATCTCCCTTGCCCTCCCATGTCTGCTTTCCCGCATGGTCACACACAGACCACGGTGTGCAGACATGGGCCACAGCTCTGCCTGCTGGCCTCTGCCCTGCCTCTTTGCACACAAGCATGCATACACATGGAGAACAGCTCTTAAATGTGTTTTTTAAATGCCATGAAAGAAATTTATTTTCATCCAGAAACTTTCTATATTTAGTTTGTGGAAGGTGCATCCAGCCTTGTGGACAGATGCACCTTCCATTAGATGTGCATCCATTAGATGTGGTGAGGAAAACTCCAAACCCATTTTCCACTCCAAACCCTACTGAATGAAACATGGACCCTTCAGAATAAAACCCAACAAACTAACAACTAAAATACTGCATCAAAAGCCCCAAAGCCCAAGCAATACTACCTTTGAGCATAATGTGGTGAAAAGGTTCGAAAACTCTGGGAATATATCTAGCAGGAGTTACTTCTTGCCTGGAAGATAATACCAGAGACAAGAGATTTAATATTCATCTTCTGTTTGTCATTATTATTTAGTTTAAACATTTCAAGCCCACAATTAGTGAGAGGAAAAAAATGCCTATTGACCATTTACATATCTGCAGTCACAAACAGCAGTGTGTGGAAGAAAAACAAAATGAAAAGAAATGATGGGCTGAAAATTATTCAGCCAAACACTTACATATAATGCTGTCAGTGGCAGAAATGAGAATAGGTCTGAACTGGAGCTGCATTCCAGCATTCACATGTTCTAGCCATCTACCTTTGGGTTAAAACACAGAAGCACAGACCTGCATCAGATATTAGGGGCCTCGTCTACTCAGATGGATGACATGCTTGTGCTTATGTCATCTGCAGTTTATTACAGGCCATGTGCTCTGTGACTGGGTGGCTCCATCACGTTGATTACTGCATTCTGGGTTCAGTGGGGATTTCTGAGCAGAGTGAAATATCACACTGACCAAGAGAGAAACTGAGTTTGCAGATGTGAAAGAAGGCATGGATATAGAGAGGTGGGGAAGAGGTGGGTGGGAGGGGAAGAAGCTACACAGGCAGATATGGGGAGTCTGCTGAGATGAGCAGACAGAAGGTGCAGCACTCAGACCTGGAGGAAGTCAGGTTTTCTTCAAAACTGAAGGGAGATCATGTGGAGTTTCCTGCTACCTGATGCTACCTTACGGGAAGGGAAAGGGAATTCCCGTCAAAGATCTGTCTTCCTCCTTGATTTTTTCTCCTGATTTTGCAACATCTGTCAGGATAGTTTTAGCATGCTTTGCTCTTTTGCACTGCACATCATTTCCTCCTGGAGCCTTTCCTTGTTGTCAATAAATGTACCAATTTTCTCTGTTTTCGGCTTTTTCTCACTTGTATTTAATTTCATCCTATTTCCTCTCCGGTGTGTTTGTAGGACTTACTTTCTCTACGACAAGATTCATTTCCTTTCAGAAAGGGAAAAGGAATCTTGCGATTTCAATGGGTACCAATAGGGGAATCTTTGGTGCATGTCCCTGCACTTGATGGCATGCCATGCCTTTAGATGGCTTTGACTGTGGGGGAGATTTTTTACTTTTTCTTTTTTTTTTTTTTTAAGTATCCATGCCATGTCCCTGATATCTTCCCCTCCATGTTGTGTCTTCCTCCTTGACTTTTTCCCCTGATTTTGCAGCATCTGTGAGCTTAGTTTTGGCCTGTTTTGGTCCTTTGCACTGCACTGGATATTATCCTGGTCCATTTTCTTGTAGTCACTAAATTTCCCAAATTTTTTTTTCTCCTCCAATATCAATTCCTTTGATGGTATCTGCATTCCAGAATGTTTGTATGTCCTTGTTTTCTGTTTTGGCCTTCAGCGGGGATCAATTTGGGCAAGCTTTGGTGCATGTCCCTGCACTTGATGGCATATGGCCTGGTTTGCATGGTCCTGACTTTGGGGAAGAATTTTTTTTATTTTTTATTTTTTTGCATCCATGCCATGTCCCTGATATCTTCCCCTCCATGTTGTGTCTTCCTCCTTGACTTTTTCTCCTGATTTTGCAGCATCTGTGAACTTAGTTTTGGCCTGTTTTGGTCCTTTGCACTGCAACTTATTTCCTCAGAGACCATTTTTTGAAGACACTAAATCTCCTGATTTTCTGGTTTTTTTCGGTTTTTTTCTATTGCATTTCATTTGATCCTATGTCTTTTCCAGAGTGTTTGTAAGCCTTTCTTTTCAGGGTCGCAAGATTCCTTTTCCCTTCCTGAAAGGAAATGAAATTTCCTTTCGGGAAGGGAGAAGGAATCTTGCGATTTCAATGGGGACCAATAGGGGAATCTTTGGTGCATGTCCCTGCACTTGATGGCATGCCATACCTTTAGATGGCTTTTATTTTGGGGAAGGTGTTTTTCTGTTTTTTTATTTTATTTTTAAAGTGTCCATGTCATGTCTTCTGACAGTGGTCACAAGGGTTCTGGTATGGAGGAAGAGACGAGAAAGTTGACTCTATGATCAGACGGTTTGATGTATTTTTTTATGATATATATATATATTATAACTATACTAAAAAGAAATATAATGAGTGGTTTCTAGAAGCTGGGTAATCTAAGAATAGAATAGAAAGAAACGATAACAAAGGCAGCTCTCTCGGACTCTCTCTGAGAGAGTTCGGCCTTTTATTCGTTCTTTTATTGATTCTTAACTATAAACATATAAGATGGGCCGATCTAGATGGTCCTGCTGTATTTTATAGCAGCAGATAAGTTATTGTTTACATCTGTTTCTGAGGCCACAGCTTCTCAGAAGGAAAAATCTTAAAGAAAATTTTTTCATAAAGAGATGTCTGCAACATTGTCCGTCATATCTTTCCCTCCAAGTTGTGTCTTCCTATTTGACTTTTTTCCGTGCTTTTGCAGCCTCTGTGAGCTTAGTTGTGGCCTGGTTTCGTCCTTTGCACTGCACCTGATATAATCCCACTCCATTTTCTTGTAGTCACTGAATTTCCCAATTGTTTTTTTTTTTCCTCCTCTAATTGCATTTCCTTTGATGGTTTCTCCATTCCAGAGTGTTTGTAGGTTCTTCTTTCCTTTTTCCAGCAGTGTAATGGTGATCAATTTTGGCAAGCTTTGGTGTATGTCCCTGCACTTAATGGCATATGGCCTGCCTTTTTACTGCTTTTAGTTGGGTGGAGAATTTTTTCTTTTTTTTTTTTGGTTTTTTTTTGTTGGTTTGTTTGGTTTGGTTTGTTTTTGTTGCTTTTTTTCATTATTTAGTATCCATGCCATGTCCCTCATATCTTCCCGATGAAAGCTGCATCTTCCTCATTGATTTTTTCCCCCTGATTTTGTAGCGTCTTTGAGGTTAGTTTTGGCATGTTTTGGTCCTTTGCACTACACTTCATTTCCTCCCAGAGCCTTTTCCTGTTGTCAGTAAAGGTGCCAATTTTCTCGTTTTTTTGTTTTTTTTAGTTGTATTTCATTTGATCCTACCTCCTTTCATGAATGTTTGTAACCCTTTCCTTTCTCTTCTGCAAGATTCTGTTTCCCTTTTCAAAAGCCTCTGTTTCTCTTTGCATTTCTCTTTCCATTTCCTGTCCGCATTTGTACCTCCTGCCCTGCAGTGTTTGGACCAATTCGCTGGGAGAAGGTTTGTGGGACAATTTGCGTCCTTTCTAAGAAGACTTCTCAGAGGTGATGCCCGAGCTGCCAGGTTGCTTTCTGGCTGGTAGCTGCCCTCTCCCCTGGTGTAGGAATGTGTTTCTTCCTTTTTCTTCTAACATGGAGACACATTGAGCTTATTTATGGAGCAGTTGGTGGGGCATGGTGTCAATGAACATTGCAGGACATTGCAGGGAGAGGAGAGAGAGGAGCTGGCTCTGTCAGCAGCACAGTAAAAGAGAGGGACGCTTTCTTGTCTTCTCTCTTCTGAGCTGCAAGAGCAAAATGCAACATCTGCAAAAGCAAAGGATTCTGGATAGAAACCTCATATTTATTTCCTCAGTATGGGAACCCCCATGAAGAAGAAATAACTTAATCCCAGAAGCTGCTAGAAAGAGCTCGTGGGGAAGTATTTATGCAGCAGCAATATCTAGACATTCACAGGAAGGGAAATATAGTGCTCTCAAATAAAAGTCTATGCTCTAAATTGTTCCCTCCTGAACAACAACAAAAAGAAAAGGAGTATATGTGATGCTGAGCTGAAATGCCAGATGATGTTTCAGAAATTATTTGGAGGAGAGAGATGAAGGTTATTTACATTGATGTCTGCAATCTCACAATTCCCAGAAGGCCAGCAGCCTGGAGCTGGGTTGTCTGCCTCACAAATAAACCAAGTTACACTCAGTCAGATACAGAAGGTTTCCTTACTCTTCCTTCATTGGTGGGTAGCAGTAACAGTACAAGAGTACAACTTTCTCATATCCCAGGAAATGTCTGTGCATCTCGAGGGTCTAAATTACCAAACATTAATATGTTCCATCTGAACATCCCACCTGAGTGCTTGGCAGGTCTTATTTTATTTTATTTTGTGTGCTTGGAACAGTCCCTGAAGCCCTGTCTCAGAAGCAGCCATTTCTCCTGTTCAGTGCAGGGGGCACAGCAGAGGCTCTTTCTGCAGGAGCCCTGAGCTCACAGAGGTGTCACACAGTGCATGTTCCCAGTCCCTCCTGAGCTCTTTCTCTGTGGCTGTTCTCTGCAGCACAGAGCAGGCTTGTTTTCCCAGCCCCAGCCTTGCCTCCCTGCAGTGGCTGTAGGACACACAGCAGCCTGCTGCAGATGATGGGAGGGCCAGCACAAAAGGGAAGGTTATGGGCTGCTGCTGGTTTGTGTTATCAAGTAACTGGAAGCACAGGTGAGGCAGAATATGCTGGGAAGGCACAAGACTGTCACTGACTGGCACAGATGCATCCTCCAAACCTTGGCAACTGAACAGGCATCTAGGTGAACTGTCATGATGGAAGAGGATCTTCTACAGCATCTTCCCAATTAGTAAATCACTGCAGTGAAAGATTTTCTTGACTGGCAGAATGTCTGTAGGTTTGGTGTTTGTTGTTCTAAATTCAGTCTCTTCCATCCTTAACTTAAAAAAAAAAAAAAAGGAACTGCAGGAAATGAAGCTAATATTTCATTTTATCTGTCAGCTTGTTCTACAAAGCAGTGTGTGAGAAGAGTAAATGTGACCAGGCCCTGACCTGCCTGACAAAAAGTCAGACACTCTCCCTCCACAAACACACAGTTTTTGACATGTTTATTTGGGAAAGAACATATACAAACCCAGATGAGCCCAGGCAAAAGAATTAATTCATGAGGAAGGAAAATAGCTGATATTCCCATTTCACCTGAGCTTTTGAATAAATAAGTAGATAAATTAATAATTAATAGACTTAAACTGGAACTCCTTACTCTAGGCAAAATTCCCCTTCAATGAGCTCTTTGCTCAAGCACAATATAGGTCAGAAATCCATGATCTCACGTGAGGAAGATTTTAAAAAATAATAATTGTGGGTTGATTTTCCCTCCTCCCAAAAGAAACATTACTGAAAGAGCCATGTGGAAAGTAGAAGTCTATATTGTTCTCTGGATCTTTTCCAATGCTGGGGAAAGGAGGAAGCTGAAGTATGGTCTGTGTCTTTCTTACACATGTCTTTGGTTCAATAGGCAGCAATAAAGACATCCAGGGGAGGGCATCACAAGGCCTCCTGAGCCCTACTTTTTATAGGGAGGGAGGCAGTCTGTAGGAGAGCTTCCTGAATGGGGAAACCACAATGTAACTGGACTCATCACTAATTCCATGCACAAACACAATCTACAAATTATCCACAGATATTTCTGTGCTCACCTCCTAAAATGATGGCTAACAGCTTCAGACTAACAATTGGGCATACCTGGAGCATTCTTGTGAGAAATCAAAGACACAACACATGAATGTCATGATTCAGTAGATTTTGAGGGCCTCTTGCTCATTGCTACCTCCTTATGTGTTTTTCTTCAATTTTTACTCTGGAGAGGAAACACTACAGTCTTAGGGGAAAAAATATGCAAAACTGAGTCAGTAAAGGAGTTTGAATCATCAGTACTTGGATTTTTACTGGGTTTTTTGAATTTTGGGTGTTTTTTTCCCCTCTGTTGTTAATTTATCCTAGTTCTGGATTTTCTTCTGCTTGTCAGCTAAATTGCTATCCAGGCAAACTCTCCTGGCTGTATTTCATTCTTGGGTTTTGCTAATGTCTGTGTGATGCTTTACCCAAATTCTCCATCCACACTTAGTCTCCATTCTGTCCTGCTTTACTGTCTACTCCCTGTTTTGTTTCCCCAGGACTTCTGATGCTTCTGTTTATCCCACTTGGGCTGTCTGTCCTTTTTCTGCCCAAACAGTGTGCTTGTCTGCTTCTTGCAGGTTTCCAGCTCTCTTGAGATATGTACACAACTGAGCTAAGCCAGGAGCCTTCATCTCTCCAAATATGCCCCCAACAAACCACATTTCTTTCTGTTTGGAGAAACAGCAAGTGAACAAAAAGACCAAACAACACACTGATGGCAAAGCTTTCGCTTTAGTCAGTAGAGATAAAAGGACACTCAAAGCAACTTCTTGTAGAATCAGACAGGTAAATGGCAACAAAAGAAATTCAGTGCTATTATTTTCTTTATAAAACTCATTGCAGGAAGGCACTTCAAGTATTTGTACACTGTAAATATTTCCACATTAGCTCTGTCAGATGGAAAGATAACAACATATCATGGCAGAGAGAGCTCAGAAAGGCCTTTTTGACCTTGCTCAGCAAAGCTAACTCTTGTAGACTGTGAAAGGAATGGAAAGGAAGCATGTTCTGAAACATTTCTTGGACATACATACTGAAAAGTTGACATATGTGTTTAAAAAATGACCTAGAAATTGCCCCAGGGATGTCTCAGTTTGTTTTCTATGAAGAAGGCTGTAAAACTGCTTTCATTTCATAATGTTTGGGGCATGAAGTAGCTCTCTGAACTTCATAAACTCCATTAGAGAAGTCAAATGGGCTAACATTTTATAGAAGGCACCTTCTCCATCTATTTCTTGTCAAGGAGTGAGCTTCATCAGTGTTTTCTCACGAGTCATGGCTGAGGCAGAGGTGATGGTCAGGATGAGCAGGGAGATGGGACTGAGTCCTGTGAACATGCAGATCTGGCAGGTTTGGAGGGCTGCTGCAGTTCTATTGTGGGAGTGACAGACAAGGTCCCTCAGACCAAGGCAGCAAGTGGCAAATGACAGCACAAGGGGACAATATGCACTGGCAATATCTTTTTCTCCAGCAGAGTGACTCATTCAGCCACGGCTGGCAGCTGGGGCTCATTAGTTGCTTTACGTATCGAGGAGGCAGAGAGATCTGCGATTTGCTGAGGAAATACTAATTGCATAAAAAGATAATTATGGAAAGGCAATTCACTTCATGAAATTACTGTTTTGAGAAGGTGGCAGCTCTAGTGCTGGGGCAAGTGGATAATGCAGGGAGCGGCGGGTGTTTCAGTACATTGAGCAATTTAACGCAGCTCCTGGCTGCGCTGCAGTCACAAACTGAGCAGCCTGCGAATGGCTCGCCCCAAGCACGCTGGAGATGTCATCTCCATGACAGACTCACTGCCGCACAAACACAGCCTCTGACACTGGCCTGCATCAGTGGGTAATTCGGCTCTCCAGCAGAGTCAGGGCTCTCCAGGGCAGCTCTGGGGACCTGCTGCTTTGTGATGGGCTTGGCCCCAGGCTGGCCATCCCCCTCTGCCCTCGGCTGCAGAGGCACAGCCAGTGTCTGGCAGTGCAGCAGCTGCAGGGACACGGGAGGTCACATGTCCTGGGTGGCCTCTGGGCTGGTGTCCCCTCTCGTGCACGCTCAGTCTCTTGCCATGGTTGTTTGCAGGCAAGCCCCACTGTGGCAGTGCCCAGCTGGGATGTGGCTGCCCAGGAGGCTGGGATGGTCTCTCAGGGAGGGAGTGTGGCTCAGTGCCTGCAGATGGGCTCCCACACTGGCAGGACGGTTGGGGCCCCATGGCTGATGTGATGCTCTGGTGACCATGGGGAGGGGGTAACTAACACAGACTGCAGTGCAGCCAGGCTTTCTGCCTGATTTCTGAGCCCTATGCACAATTGTCAGAGAAAGAAACAGAGCAATTTTACCCACTGAGGCCTTGCAGAGAGTCGTGTGCAGTGAGACTGCTCATGGCAGTAACAACCCTGTTCCAGAGGCCTTTGTACCGGGGACTCAGGAGTGACAAAGGGGCAGAATTACAGGGAACTGAAGTGAATTCAGGGTGGCACAGCTGTTGGCTGGCTGCAAAATCCCAAATCCTATTGTATTGCTTCAGCCTTTGTGTCATATATGATACACTTGGGTTTTATTAGTAAAAATATTCTCCTTGTACATGGAAGACAGGCTGCAAAGCTGTAGAGGAGCTGATTCAGATGAGAATGTCCCAGCAGAACAATTGGTACTATTTATAAAAAATGCACTCTTTGTAGTGTATAATTAGAAGCTTTGCCTTCTACACACAAATTTGAGATAACAGCTCTGAAAGAAAGTGAAGGAAATCCAAACAGAGCAATTTCTGTCCTGACACTCACTTGTTAAAAACTCCTTCATCTTTTCCCCACACTCTCATCTGGATATTTCATCTCTCCATGTCCCACTAAATGACTAGTGGTCTGGGGATGTGGAAGCACCACAGAATGTTTTGCAGCCAGGAAGGTAGCTCAGGCAGGCAGAAGTAAAACCTGTGGGATTGTTACCCCCTCACATTCAAAGCCCACTTTTGAAAGCCCCACCAGTTGATGACAGAGCTGCCCGGAACAGAGGAAGCTGCTATGGCTGGAGATCTGGACTGCCAAGATGGAGCAAAATGTATTTTCAAAAATTATTGTGAAAAGGTAAAGCCCAGCCCAGTTCAATTTTCTGACTTTAACACAGAAATAGTTCTAATTGATAATTACATTTTAAAATTTAAAAATACTGTGTCTCCATAATTTTAGCACATATCACAGTATGGATTGAAAACACATTCATTCATTCTTAACAAACTCTCAGAGGTTTTCTATAAGTGCACAAAATTAAAGTGAATTGCTAGGTAAAACCTTTTGAAAAGACAGCAAGGTAGTTCACAAAAATCAAAACATAGTGAAATCAGAAAGTTGCTCAAGAAACCCTTCTCCATCTGCATTATTCTTAGAAGTGATACAAAGAGTTCCCACAAGATATCTCAGCTTTCATGAGGCAGCATGATGCTGTGCTGTCAGCTCTGCTTGTCCATCCACAGCTCAGCAGCCAGTCCAGCTAGCACTTCCAGCCTTGCTGCAAGGCAAGAACCTCCTCAGCAGCTGTCTGGCATTTGGGAGATGTCCTGGCCCTGGACCAAGGGAAGAAGGGAAGCCAAGGAGCTGTTCAGCAAGTTCTGCCACCAGCACTGTGGCCTGGGCTGATGCTGGCAGGGTGGGGACGGCCACCCTGATGTGCAGAAGCAGATTTTAATTAAATCTGGTCATATGGCAAAACTCTTGGAGTCCAAACACCAACTACTTCTCCATCTAGGCAGACAGCATTCCATCAGAGTATGTGAGATCTCAAGTGCAGGTGTGGGGATTGCTGAGTGTATTTGCTTGCCATATGAGCTCTCTCTTTACAAATTATAAATTGATGAGAATTAAATTATTTTCACATATATATATATATGAATGATATAATTGTTTTAAAGTGATATAAAAATCTGCTTTAAAAGCAGTAAAGGGAGTACTCACAGTCCCCCTGCAGAGCAGCCCTTTTTCACTCCTGCTTTACAGAGAGATAAAATGAGGTGCTATGGATCAGCATAAGTATCTGGTTTGGAGATCAGACAGATAGCTAGATCCAGAACTGGAAATAGAAACCAGGAAACTTATTTTTCACTCTGTGCACAACAACATCATCCATTCTCCTCCTATGGGAAAGAGAAACAATGAAATTATCATGGGAGTGCTGTATTTGGAAGGTTGGAAGGAAAACATTTCCCTCCCCACATGTAGCTCTGTGCTGGCTTCCCTTCTCTGTCAACCACAGCGAGCAGTAGCAGACCCTCAAGTCTGGTGTCCTAAGGAAATGTGCCATTTGCATTTCTGACACTGACTGGGTGCCATGAACCCCTCACAGCTACAAGGCCACCCTCACTGAGCCTTCCAAGCCTCCTTTGGGTGGGAGAGGGAAGATCTGGTGGCTCAGCAGCTGGGGACAGCGTATTGAGCCGAGCAGTGGCACTCTCCACCACAACAGCTTTCTGTGAAATCAGAACATACGCCATTATTCAGAGACATGTTCACTCCTGAGCCCTCAGCTACAGCCTCACAGCAAATATGGTTACCACAAGATTCTTGAAAGCTCTCCTAATTATTACATTCTTTTTCTTTAAAACAGTCTTATCTAGTAACTTGACAGAATATATGATGTTCTGCGCTCTGCACTTTGTTGCTAGTAATTGCTCCTCAAAGTTCATTCCTTCCGCCGCTGTTTGCTGAGCTCACAAGAACTTAGGATTGACTGATAAACGTTTAAAAAGTGTTTCCAGCAGCATGGAGTGAAATTTGGCAGGATAAATCCTGTTCAGGACAGATACAGGCTGAAATGGCAGGACGGTCTGGATTTGGATCAGTTTTATCCAGAAGGCACCACCAGTCCACCCTTTTCCTGCCTATGACATAGCAAGTAACCTGCTAGCAGGATGATGAGGACAATGCAGCCTCTGCATCTGCGGATGGGCTGCTCCTGCAGCCTGGGACCTTTATTTTCAGCATGCTCATTTGACCAGAAGGAAGAAGCTGTGGATAGGACTGGGGAGTCACCTATAACCTCCAGTATGACTTAACTTGTTTGATTTAGCATGGATAATTCCTTAGGCATCTGGTGATCAATGGGACCTGCTTGCAGCTGGGCCCCTTAATGCTGTTCACTTTTCAAAGAGATGCAGTAATGGAGTAGAACAGGCAGTAATGAAACTCTGAAGGACCCCAAAGCAGAGCTTCTTTTTCTCTTCCTTTAATTGCAGGGCTAATGTTCCACATAAATATCTAGCAGCTGGTTATTTGTATATGTCACTTTGAAAGCCTGGCTAAAGAACAAGAGAGAGTACAGCTGGGAGTCAAAAAAGCTTTCAGAGGAGATAAGGCACTTTGGCACCAGCACTTCATGGGAGGGGCATTCAGACAGCAACATGATTTTAAAAGATTAAGTGCAGAGAGTATTAAGTTCATACAGAATTTAAATATTTATTAAACATATGTACCAGAGGCAGCCACAAAGCACCAGGTTTAAGAGAGGACTCCTGAAATAAAAGGTAAATACAGGTGGTATATAATGCTCTCTGGTTCCAGAAGGAGAAATCAGTCAGACATTGCTAAATGAAAAAAAAAAAAGCATAAATCTCTGAAATTAGCTGAGCAGTAATTGCCTAGTGACAAAAAGACAAAGCACAGGGTTCTTTCCTCTATTCTCTTTATTATTTATAATTAACTTTTTGCTCAAACCTGCGGCCGTAACTGCTCTGGGTACAGAGTCACTGTCTGGGAAGCTACTGGAGGCTGACATTTTAAAGGCAGAAGGGATCTGAGCTAGCCCCTGAAAAGCAAGGGCTCTCTCTCTGTAGACAGTTCCTCTGATTTCTCATGCAAATATATGGATAAATATCCAATTATCTGTATCTGACAGACAGGCATGTCTGTATGAATAGAGACATGCAGCTGTGTGCTCATCTCAGACTCGGTGTTTAAAGACTGTCTCCTGCCTCAAGGAAGTTGGCATTCAAGAGGAGAGATGTGTTAACTCCCAGACATTAGCTGGAAAGCCAGGGAAGTTCACGTGGTCCACCTCCGGCAAAGCTGGCTTTGATGGACGCGGGTGAGTGGAAGATCAGCGAATGGTCCAACAGCAGAGCACTCAGAGGAGCCGAGGGGCACGCAGGGCACGTGTGACACAGCCAGTTCATGGGCTGGGCTGCTGGGAACCTGGGCAGAGTGAGGCTGAGTGGCTCAGCAGTGAAAATAAAAAAGGTAAAAATAATCACAAGCAAAGACATGAAAGCGAATACTTGTAAAAGAAGGAAGTCTTGGTTAAACTCAGAAAGCAGGTTTTAGAGAGGGATCAGACACTGCAGATGAGAAACTCCACTGGGACATCAGTCAGAGGGACTCAGACTTAACGTGAGACTGTTTTTTATGTTCTTAAGAAGTAACACTAAATTTTGAACTCCAGATGATCTAATTAAGTGTGCTCCTGTCATCTTACCTTAGTCTAAGTAATGTGAAGAGTATGTCTGCTGGTACTTGCCAGCAAGCTGGATCTTTTGACATTTTTCTCACGGAAAATCTCGACTCATCTCTTTCTCTCACCTCCAATATTTGTCCATTACCTATATTCCACTTAGCTTAACTAAAGCAAGGATGGCATAAGATGCCTGTTACAGTTACTCATTTCTGGTAAACCACTACTCATATTCATATCACGTTCTATTTCTAGTGATTGTAAACAATTTCCTCTATAATACAGAGCTGCTTGACTATTTATAGACCTGCTAAAAGAGTTAAAATTATCAAAGGGCCAACACTTGAGAGACAGGACATGATCAATTGCCAGCACCAGTGCCAGGGCAAAGGAAAATCTGTAAGAAGATAGTTTGAAGAGGTGATATTGGCTGGGGGGAGTTTCCCACCAGCCATTTCCAAACAGGGTTTTGCTATCCAGATGCGAGCCCCTGGCACAGCTGTTCCTTGGTGTCACAGGACTGCCTTTCTCACTCAGAGAGCTGGCTCTGAGGCTTGATCTGCAGTGCAAGTGCTGCTGCCCTTGTTCATTGTGCAGGACTTCACTTTCAGGATGGCTGTGTTCAGCCCTTTCCTGTCAAATCCCTATCCTTTAAGTTATCTCCAAAATGGAGAAACTCTTAGGCATTTCCTACCCCCCTGGTGTCATAAACTCAGGAAGCTGAATGGACTTAGAACAGCCTAAGCTAATTTACAAGATCCATTTACTGGCAGGATTTAATTTTAAAGGTTTCCCCCCCCAGTTTTTAAATGCTTGCCAAATGGTCCTGCAAACATATTGACATGGACACTCTCAACACGGACAGTCTCTAACTGTGCAATTAATGACTCTCAAATATTTGCACTGTGGGAATGTGGGAGTGCTGTTGTTTTTCTTCCCAGGCAAGCATGATGTCCACATCACTCAACACCCCCTTCCAAGGTTTTTGGAAGAGCTGTGAGAATGTGCCCTGCACAAATAGCTGCATGACATTTTTATCTAGACCAGATTTACTTTATGTGTTTTCTTCAAATATTTGTGGGAAATAGATAAATGCATCAGGAATGTATGGTAGGGAATGAACTCTTTTTAGAGGAAAACAGTGTCACAGACATACTGCAGTTCTTTCTGCTCCAACCTGCCCCTCTTACCTCTGCAGCTCATCTCTGGGTTTTAAATGGTTTTGGACAAGTCTCCAGAATCCAGGTATTTTTTCAATGAAAAATGAGGTGGACACCACTCACATATCTCACAGAAGAGCTGTTTTGCTTCAGTCTTGGATTTTTCTGTGACTACGTGTACCCTGCCAAACATTTTCATTTTGTTTCCTCAGCAGACCAAATGCAGGTCAGTCTGACAGTCATTACCAGGGCTGGGACCGCTCACCTTCCCATGTGCTTTCCCATGAAGGGAGATGGAAAGGTGGAAGCCTTCACAAGATCACCACAAGGAAATGGGCACAGCATTGTCCCACTCCCATTTCCACTGGCAGGGAAGGACATTCAGGTTGCTTGAGCAGAGGTCTTTCATGCATGGTGAGAGGTTCAAGGGAAAAATGGATTTATTTTTTTAACATTTTAAGGTATAAAGTTGAAAAGCCTAAAACTCTGAACTCATTTTGCCTGGCGAGCATGAATGTACCCAAGAAGTAGCAATACCTGCATGTCCACCACACTTTTGCCCATGTTGATATGAATTCCACATTTCTGGAAAAAGAGGTGAGGGATAGACCTGCCTAAAGGCCTTTTAAGCTCTGATTTTTGTTTTGAATGACCTTCTAGGCTAGTTTTGACTCAAGGGATGTTGTAAACTGGGAAGCCCTCCTCCTCCTGGAGGAAATGAAAGAACAGTGACTGCACTGAACTACCCAAAGACTTCTCTGGGAAACCAGAAACCCGTGGGTGAAAACTATTGATGCTTGACTTTTTATTTTTTTGTCACAGTTAGCTTTCCAAATGTCAGTGCCACTCAGTTTGCCAGCAGTAGTACCACTGTGCTAGAAACTACACTGGGATACTGATTTATACAGCAAAAGCTCAGAGCGGAAAACAAAAACCCTTCAGACTGCATCATGATTTTATCCAACCTCAGGAACAGCCAGGAAGTTTTCATAGTCAGAGTTCATCTGACACATTTTTTTGATGCATCCAAAGTCCAACTTGAATTTGAGTTTTGCTTTCCAAAAGAGTTTTGCATTCAACAGTGTGCCTGTTTGAATAACCCCTGTAGACAGGATGTGAGAAGCTCACAGGTAAATGTTACAGAAAGCCCAAAGCCCTCTTTGCACAGCTATTCTTCGCAGAGATTTTATTGACCCAACATCATCTGTATTGCTTAAGATGCCAGTTCTGGTAAAAAGTGCTGCACTGACAACTGTGGGGACTTGAGGTTTGTTTACTCACTGAACCATGAGAAAAGAAAACAGCAGCAGGGAATGCTTCCTTCCCAGCACTCCCTGCCAACTTTATTCTTGTTACCTTTTGTACCAAAGCAGTTTTTTGGAGCACCAACAAGCAGCTCCTGCTGCTGAGCACTGTAGAAATAGACAACTTCTTCCATTCCATCAAGCAGGACCAGGATAATAAAGCACTTTTCACTGCCATGAGATTTCCAGTGAAACAACAGCTATATTCTGTGGATTTTCCCTGTCCTGACCAAGACCTGTTACTCAGACTCATTTTATGCAGGGAACAAGTGTGAACACCTAGCATCACCTAATCACTCACCATCTGCTTAGGCTGCCATCAAAATCCTGGTTTAGGAGGACCCTGACCCAAAGCTGTGATATATTTCTGAGTAGTACATATGCTCCAGCCAAAAGAAGAGAAACAGCAGAAGGAAAATTAAGACAAGGGGATAGTTTGTAGAAACAGTGCATTACTGAGACATCTGTTTGCCACAGGGGCAGCAGAACAAAGCAAACTTGTGAAAATTGCCTTCAGTGGTCAGGCTTGAAGCTAAAGCACCCGACAATATCTGGATTTGGGGGGCAACTCCAGTGAAAGGAAATGGCATCCCCAATTGGAGTCCATTCAGTTCAGCACCCAGAGACAAGCGCAGCCCTCCAGCACAGATCATTCTAATTGCATCCTATTTACAGTGTAATTGCCCTATAAACAGACACACACATGCAGCATAAGACCATTTGGATCTGTAATTAGCAGTTAGCAACATTCATTGCTCCCTGCTCTATTTATCCCTAATGAATGGCCTGTGCAAACAGCAGGCTTGGTACTGGGACAAATTTAAGTGTGACATGGGCAAGAGTAGTGCCAGAGATCAGCACCATTTGTCACAGAGTGAGGAAATGGAGGAGTATCAATGTCTAGCATGAGCAATGAGAAGATTCCCCAAAGCTTGGGGCGGGTAGGGGTCAGGAAAACAGTGCATGACCAAAGGATTGAGAGGACTCAGACTCTGCTTTTGACCTGGAAATGTAGTTTCAGGAAAATAATTGTGTGTCTTTATGCATCAATTTCAGCACCTACCAGACAGGGCTGGCCTCCTCATTTCTTTGAAATTGAGGTGGGACACGGAACAAAATTTTTTGTGGAAGAACTGAGATATTCTTTTATTTTAACAACCCACAAGGGATCCTCATAAATTAGAGTCCAGAAAATGCTTTCAAATCTTAGTGGATGCAAAAACATTAGAGATAGACGACTTGAAAGTCTTACCAGATGAGAGAGGCGCTGGTGGAAGGAGCTCAGGAACATCCCCAAAGTCAGAAACTTTATGTTGTCATCATAGTGCAAGAGTTCTATTGTTATTACATTGCAAAGGTTCCATATTGCTAGAGTTTCATACCTCAATATTTCTTGTAGGCAGCTCCTCTAGGCACTGACTCTTCCTTGTCCTCACAGGAGCCAACTGACTCCAGCTCCCCTCAACCAACCAATCCACTCTTTTATTTACCCATCTGATTTGCTACAGCTGGGGCCTGTTAAAATCAGGCCTGCTCCCAATCCTCAATAATTGGCTCAGCTGCAACTCTTTAGGGGGTACGATTACTTTCTATACTACCTTTATTTACTTGTGTTCTATCCCCCTACAACTTTAGGATCAGACAAAACCAGATGTGTCTGAGGTGTTGGCAGCAGACCATAGGGAAACAGGGACATCCTCATCCTCATCACCTCAACCTTGTGAAGCAATTGAATGTTGGGAAACTATATTCTTTGTAGAAAAGAAAGCCCTTCTGGGCCCAACAGATGGAGAAATGGAATTTTCTGTCCCTCAAGCTAGGGAAACAGAGCTGGGCCCTGAGTGAATCAAAACTGTCTGTGAGGCTTTCCAGCAGATCTGGCATTTGCTAAACAGTGATGATAATGGTGAAAAAATATCCATGTTCTAAAAAAATCTGCTGTGAAGGGAAACCACCCAGCTGGGCTTCCACTCTCTGTGTGAATTCAGGCTGCAGTATTATCTGGGAGGATGCCTTCTTGCTGGCAAATGTTAGCCACTACCTGCTGCAAGAGAAAAAAAAAACAAAACATTTTTTTCTGGCCCAGCTCTCCTGTGGAGGTGAATCCTTCCAGAACTGACTCAGCAGCTTAGCTTGGAATTGCTCTTTTGCTGCCCTCCATTTTTTTGTTTGCATTCCAAGGAATGCAGGTCAATTACTTTGGCTTCCCTAGGCTGATCCTTGAGGCGTTTGATCTCTTTCCCTCCCAGAGGACCATGTCCCCCTCTGTTCTGCCCATGCCATCAGGGGCAGGGCTGCTGCAGCAGGGCTGGCCAGGGTGGCTGTGCTGCTGCTGCTTCCGAGCGCTCAGCCTTGGTACTCCTGCACCAAGAGGGTGCCTTGTGCAGGAGGCAGACAAACCTCATAGGCACCATTACTTTTGAGGAATTAAACATCTGGGAATTAAGCATGAATTTCTCTTCTTCTCTTCTCTTCTCTTCTCTTCTCTTCTCTTCTCTTCTCTTCTCTTCTCTTCTCTTCTCTTCTCTTCTCTTCTCTTCTCTTCTCTTCTCTTCTCTTCTCTTCTCTTCTCTTCTCTTCTCTCTTGTTTGATTAAGGGTAGAAAATACCATCTCAGTGGGGCTGGCCTCCTTTCCCACATACAGCCTCTGGAGCTGAGGCTTCTCCTCTTTTGTACTCAGTAGTTCTGTGCCCTCTGGGTGCCCTGATCTGAGAGATCTTGTTTAATGAAATCTCCTGTCCAATGGCAAAGTTCCCTGATGTAGGGACTTACTAGGCCCCAGGAAATTTAAGAAAAAGCAGAGGAATTTTTTCCACTCACACAGAGCAGAGTGTGAGCCATGGGTGGGTGGGCAGCAACCTTGGCTTTGGTGCTTTGGAAGGCAGTAATGCATCTCCCTGGAGAAAGGCAACTCGGACCTGCCCTGGGGGACCCATCCTCCCACTCCCTTTGAGGAAACATTAATGGAGGCTGCTTCTGCTTCATCTCCTTTCTGGCATGTGCTTGTCTTTTTGGACCCCTATTCCCATGAGATTGCCTGCATTTTTCAGTGCTGTGCAGAGAAAGTTTCAGTCAGATACCAGCCTCACCCTCCTGTCACACCGCTCCTCTTCACGTCTCTGCTCTCCTAAGCCAGGAGAGCCCCATGGCCTCTGCTGCAGCCCTGGCTCACCCCAGCAGCTGCCCAGCCCCATGGAGCACAGCATCACAGCAGGCCAGGCTCCTGGTGCAGTCCTGGCAGCCCAGCAGCCTGCTGCCAGCCCTGCCTATGCCAGGAGCCTGCACAGGGAGGCATCAGCCAGGCACAGGCCTGTCAACCTGGAGCAATGCAATGCTGGCCTTGCTTCAGCTGGAGAGCTCAGCAGGGCCTGGCTCTGGATAATCACAGCAACCTAGGCACAGCCTCCAGGCTCAGCAAATGCTGTATTTAATGGGAATAAAATAATTACAGGAATGGCACTCACTGTAGTTAGAAAAAAAGACCGCCTGCACCTTCAGTGTGTGTTACCACGGAGGAGCCCTGTTTTCTTTAGTTTCTTAATTTCAATTTTCCTTAAATTCAGCTTCCTGCCCTGGAGCATTTGAAAGCCTTTGAGAACTAGCAATGGGAGGAGAGAAGAGGGGAAGAACTTGAAACAAATTCCGTGCTGGGCTCCAGGAGCCCTCTGGGGCCATATCCTTCTCCTCACCCCACCAACTTCTGCTTGAACCTAGAGGGAACACATAGAAGGGGTTTACTGCATGGCTGCCTAAAGGGCAAGATCTTTTTGGCAGCATGAGGAAGAGAAGCAGCTCATTCTTATGCAACAGAAGGGCCCTACCATTAGAGTCACAGCAAGAGAGGCCCAAGATGACATTTTTGGGAATGTCAAAGACAGCAGTTGCAGTAAGCAAGACTCTTCTTTAAATTGCCAGTAGATACTGAACTGCCTCATGATGAACAGTTTTTGGCAGCCTGTGAACACAGAGGATGGGTCATCTGGACACATCTGTGGGTTGCAGATGGGGCAAGTGTTTTGCTGAACTTCAGGAGACATTAGGATCTTGGCTACATGCACAGAAGGAGCAACAATTTCAGGGGCTTTTGTGAAACAGCACCCACAAAAACAAGCATTTTTTCTTGTTCTTTTCAGAGCTGCACAACTGTTCCAGTGTATTAAGAACAAGGCTCCCCTGTAAGTCCTAACAACATCTATCAGGAGGGATGATACAATAGAGCATGGAATAAGTGTATGTGGGAGTAAAGGAGGGGCATGAGGAGATCATCTACATAATTTTTAAATCCAGGCAGATCAGATGTGCTGAAGCAGCTCCTTACATCCAGGAAAATGCAACAGCTGAGCAGGTGATTAATGAGGCCTCAGCTTGGCTGTGCTGAGCATTCTGCCAAGGCGTGGGAAGCGACACAAATCGGTGAGCTGGGGTGGAGCTGCAAGGAGGCAACTTTAAAAATTGGTACCATATATCAGCTTGCTGCTTGCTCAGCCTGGGCAATTCCTCCCTGTCTGGGTTGCTCCAAGCATGGACAAGGGGATTGCAACCATTAATTTTGGAAGGTGCTTTGATAAAAAAAATTTGATCATTAAAATTATGTCTTGATTTAAAAAAAGCTAATAAATTTCACAGCAGCTCATAATAGCACCATCAGCAAACACATGAATCCTCATGTTCCTTGGAGAGGAGCATTGGCAAAGATCAGTGAGCCAGGTAACTTGAAAGAAAGATGAAAGAAATTAACATAAGATAACATTGGCCTCGAGGAAAGTAGAGGGAGAAATGCACCATGGCAAGTTACAGTGCATCAGGAAGGAGGAGAGGGAGCATGTGAGTGAAGCATCACAACGGGCCTTGGGAGAGCCATAGCAACAGCAACAGACTGAGGTGATAAAGCAAGAAATGCTTCACAGGGAGAGGTTTCTCAAGGCAGAGATATGACTGAACAGGACTGAACCAAGACCAATCAAAGAAAATCTCTTTGGAATCTGCTGTCATTTGCTTCAGAAAATAGAGCAGTGGAGGTCAAAGCAGTCTCTTACCTGGATTCAAATGATCCCTGACATGTCTGTTTTTCTTGGAGCTGGACCAGTTCTTAGGTCCAGCAAAAGTAAAGGCAGCATTAACAATCACAGTGCTTGGCTCTAGCCCTAATGCCCACTGGAGTGCATATTGTGCCATAAAATGTGGGGTCCTGCATGGCTGTGCCTGTGCAGTTTCTCAGGCAAGTAATCTTATTAGACTCTGGCAGAAAAGATACGAAAAAGAATAATTAATTTTATCACATGATTTTGAAACAGACTGTTGTTGATTTTGAAAGAGACACTGTTTTCTGCTCTATAATTATAGAGTCAGATTTTAAACCCAGAAGGCACTGGGCAATTCAGCCTGACCACCTATCTTAGCAAGCTGGCCAGATTTCTTGCCAGCAATTTCAGTTTCAGATGGGTAACATCTGTTTAGGATCCACCACCTCTGATTGCTTTCTTTTCCCTTCAGTCTGTTACAAGAACTGTTCCAACAATCAGGTGCAGACTAGAGCCTGCTCAACTGTCAGGGGACAGGAAACCTTTTCTAAATATGCTCAGGATTGCAGTAATAAAGTGCTCAGCAAACAATATTGTCAGTGCAAGATGTTTTTCTGCTAAGATTGCTTGAACATATTGTTAACGATGCTATCCTTGTGATCTTGGTCAGGCATCATTTTGGGAGGAGGCTGGATGCCATGCTGGTAACAGGTGCCTTCCACTTTCTGCTCTGAAACTTTCTGCAGACCTTCTGTTCCCATTTCCATGTCCAAAGAGGATGAGGCATTTTGGTCTTGCAGGAGGCTTGTAAGCACTATATCACTGAAGTTTCTGAAAGGCTGATCCATGGGGGGGATAAGCCCATCCATCCATTAATCCACCAGGAATTTAGAGAGACAAGGTGAAATGTTCCCCTTTTAAAAGGGAGGCAAAGCTGCTCCCTGGTTTCAGTGGCACAACCCTTAGTTTCAGCCAGTGGTAACTCTGCCTCTCCTGTGAGGACTGATGGGATGATCAATATCACCAGTGCAGGTACTGAGGACCAGAACATATGCTATTGGTAAATTGTAAAGGAGAGGGTGAGAGTGGGCTTTAATTGTATTTGCTAGCAGACTTCACCACATGTTGTGTGAAATAAGATATTAGTAATGCTGTTTATCTGCAGTGACAGCAATCTTTTTTCACTCTGTGCACTGACTGCTCACAATCACCAATCCCTGGCACTTGCTTTTCTTCAGTTCTTTCCTTTAATGAGCAATTAGACTGTACAATGGTGGACCCATGGTGGATATAATTTTCAGGTGGATACCTATGCTATACCATTCAATTATTGCAAAAGCTGCATTAACTGAGTTAAATTATTAAGAAATATTTCCTGGTGTATGAAGTGGCAGCTGTTCTGGGATGTGGGCAATCCTCCAGGCTCATAAAAAGCATATGAAAATGCAGCATAGGTCACCATTGGAGAAATATCTTTGGCTGTCTCTACTCAGCCTCTTAGATAGGTCTCAAGCTTGAAACATAATCTTAAGTCTACATGTGCCAGAATGGGGGGGATGAGGGGGAAGCCTCAAAACTTGAATTCAGGGCTTGGACCCTGAGCTTTGGGAAGTGGTGGCACAGTAGTTCCCCAAGGGCTGGCTGCCCACATGATAGCACATCAATATAAAAGGAGTCAGGTTTGTGTCTGATCTTGCTTTGTCCAAATTAAAGACATCTAGACAGATAGCCACAGCTATTTTGTCTTTCACAGAGTCAAACTAGATAGGATAGCCCTCTTCTTCCTCTTGCTGCCCCACTGTTTTGCACATGCAACCAATAAATCTAGTGAATGAAACTGCTTGCAAGTATGGCAGTTCCACTCAGAACTAATTCAGATTCTGCAGAAATGTTGTAGAATAATTTTGTGGAACTTTTTTCTTCTGTGTGCTTTTAGCTTCATGCTTATATGCATTTATTTGATCTATACTTAAAATATATCAGAAAGACTAGGAGACATTAATGATGAGATAGATGGCAGGTCTAAATTGCATTATCAACACTGCCTTGTCATCCACCATCTGGGTAAAATAACATGTAATAGAAATGGAAGTTTAAGTCAAAAAATCTGTTCAAAGGATTCAAGATTTGCCTCTCTAGCTTTACAGACAAAGCTGTATGACAACAACTACAGAGAGCAGTTTATTTTCCCCCTTCAGAAACAGAGTTCATTGGATGCTCTGCAGGCAGTATGCCTGAATTCAGAATTCTGTGGAAACTCAGAGCTGGGAAAATGACCCTCAGGGGTCCCTTTCTGTTCCCAAATCAATTTCTCAGCTCAAATGCTGAGATAGGCTACGGGATGCAATATGAATACATGGATTATATTGTGCCCAACTTCAGATTTTGAAGGTCTCAGAAGTTTCAGTTAGTGAGGAAGACATTGTCCTGTGCTAGAGGCACAAAGCATTATCTCCTCCTCTTGTTCTGCCCAAATACTTGTAGACACTGTTCAAGAGCCCTCATGATCCTGAGACCCTGGCTGGTTCATCAGCTGCCTTTGCCTGTGACAGTGCTAAAATGAGGCACAAGGGCTGCCACTGCTAAACCCATTGCATCTCTCGGGAATTTCCTCCCTCAGACCTTATATTTAGCTATAAATAGAGAACAATGCAAAATGCAATTTCAGGGCATTTTCTTGGTTGCTTAGCTGGATGCCTTCTGTCTGAACAGATGAAGACCACCCAGAGCACAGTATTTTAAGCAACTTTTGTTTACTTCTTCATTGTGCTGGAGGCCTGAATTGTGCTAGACATACTGAAGTGGTGGGCACTGACAGTATTCTGCAGCTACATTTTTCCACAAATTCTTGGGAGATGGGCTGGGCTGGCTAAGAGTGTAATCAAGGCAGGTTTGCCCTGAACCCTTGGCAGCATCCCACTTTTCTTTTGCTTAATTCAAAATAGTGTTCCTTAGCTGCTTTCCACTCTCTGCTGATAGAGGAAGCTGATCTGAATGGAAGAAGGATCACAGGAAATTTTAAAAAACCAGAAATCTGCTGGTGGAACTGGCTGTAGGCAGAGGTCTCTCTGTGTCTGCCAAACACAGAGCCCCTCTGGCAGTGGGACACACAGAGCCCCTGATTCTGAGTCAGCTCCACCAGCTCCGGGGCTGGGCAGGGAGCGAGGAAACCAGCACATCCACCCCATACACACCTTGAGAGGTCCCCAGTGGACTGGGACCTCCTCTTCTGTACCCACCTGAGATACCTGCTTGGTGGTGTTTTAATGTCAGTCTCCTGGAACTTGATCCTCCTGAGTCCTGGGAGGAAGCAGGAGGCTGGATCCTCAACGCAGGGCTTCCGTACAGAACACAGGAGCTGAGTTTTGGAGATGAGTGCACAGCTCTTGTTGCGGTCATTTCAGGAGAGTAGTCAGTAGTCCAGCACTGGAACAGGTTGGCTTGTTGAAATAGTTGTGAAATCTCCATCCCTGGAAATATTCACAACTTGGCAGAACAAAGGGCAAGTAACCCCACATGAGTTTGCCCTGCTTTGGATGAGATGATCCTTGGAAGTACATTTCCTCCCAAGTTATCTTCTGGCACTCTGATGTCATGTCAGGGTGACATGGCTTGAAACAAATGTGAATATTCCCAACACAGGCTGGGCAAAATGTTAGAACATAGGCTTCTAAATTTACATTTCTAAACTTTAGGTTAATAAAAGTTACCAGAAATGCCAAATCCACTGATGTAGATGGGCTCTTTAAACAAAAAACATTGCTACTTTTCACAGCTCACCTTAACCTTTCCTTTTTTTTTTGCTCTTTTGTGTTTTTCTTGCAACTTAATAGTGAAGAAATCCGATTTATTCACTAGAGCTGATCAGAAAGCAAGGATTTTTACAAAGGATCAAATGCAGAGCTCTTTAAAGATTAAAACAAAAATCAAAATAAAAAATCACAACCAACCAACCAACCAAAAAACCCCAAAAACCCAAACAAAAACAAAAAACCAAAACCATGACATCACTTGCTCCCCCAAACACACCACCAACAGCCAGGACTTGTAAATTTTACAGAAGCATCCAGACAGCCCAGTTCTTAAAGCATTTATCTCAGGTATGGGCAAGCCAGAGTTAAGATCTTTACTCTTTCTGGTTCATTATGTGGTCAATGTTTTTAATTATATTTGTTTTGGCTTAGGATAGAGTGAGTGCAACCTGAGATCTGCTAGGGGATCAGGGTCTGAAGGACAGCTAGAGGAAAAAGCCAGCTTTGTTTTCTAGCTTTCATCCAAAATCATGCTGGCTTGAATTCTGTGCTGGGCATAGCTGGAATGAAATGACAGATCTGAGCCCATAAACCCCAGAACTGAAGAAAACTCAGTTACGCTGGTAATTGATTCGTCTCCCTGAGACAGGAACACAGGCTGACAACAGAATTCCAGTAACTGTGTGAGAGATGGGGTCAAAACAGCGCAAAAGCGCAAGCCTTCAGTGGAGATGAACTATTTTAAAACATTTTTCAATAGTTTCAAAAAACATCCAGCATTTTCCTGTGGGTCAGACTTTTTCCTGCTCTTTTCCTGCTGTGCTGCAGGTTGCACAGATGCACAGTCCTGTTTGCTGCCTCCGTCTCTGCTGGGGAGGTGCAGCAGAGACTGGGGCTGCCACTCTTGTGACAGGTGACACACACACACACACAGCAGGTCCTGTTGCACTCCATCTGTGCATTAAAGCATAGATTGGGTGACCTGCCTTACCAGGAGTGTCTCTTGGGAAGCTGTTAGAGATGTTCTAAATGGAGCAGAAAAAACACCATCCCTTCTTTTCAACTTAAGGAACTCATTTCGGTACAGCCTGGAACAAAACTCTGTGAGACCATCACTTGAGAGTTTGCACAAGTACCTTTCCTATCACAGTGCTGAATTCCTCAAAAACAGTGCAGTCATGAATGGAAACATACTAACCATTACATGTTTAGTTAAACCAAAAGAGAAAACTGGTAGGGAAAGAAATGTTCTTTTTAAACTTCTGAAAGAGGACTACAGGCAAGAGGGAGCAAACAGCAATATTGCAGCTTAATAACATTGCTGCTTGAGGACTCCTTTAAAGTAATAAATATGTTTTTAATAAGCATATTTCCCCATTTTGGCATCTCTGGGTTCACATCCAGATGTAATTTCATAGGCAGAGCGTGGCTGTGAGGATGCATCTGAAATGCCTGGGGACTCTCCAGATGGGGAGATGTGGGTAGAGGAGCAGTCTCTGTTAGAAGGGATTTAATCTGAATTGTCTCTCAAAGATAAGAAAAAGAAGAAAAGCTGGCATTCTCCCAGCCCCCTCCCTGCTGTCTGCCTCCCCCAAAGATGACTGCACAGCAAGTTCTACCCAAGAGTGTTGAAGACCCAGTCTCTGAGCAGGGCAGAGCATCAGTGTCCTGGCTGTGCCTCCTGGATCCCACCACAGGGTAGGGGGCTTTTCCTGTCCCCACCCCTCTGCGAGGGCCACCAGCCTCTGGGACAGCCGCAGGCAATCTGCTGGCAATGGCACAGTGGCACAGCGTGACAGCCCATCTGCCAAGGGCCTCTCATACCTCTCTCATGGATCTCTAATAAAATTATTCTTTCCTCTGCACTGTCAGGTGAGGGAGACAGTGGGGAGGGGTAGGCAGACTTTGGGTATGATTATCTTGTCTTCCCATGCTTTTTGCCTTTTAGTAAATAAACCGAATAAGACGCTGGGCAGCAATTCAATCTGTCATGCTTCACACATCAGAATAATTCAGCCAGAAATAGAAAGTGTTCAACCCCCATTAGAGGCAGTGCCCTAAAGAACAGGCTGATTTCTCTGGTTTTTGGCTTGTAATTTATTTCACATCAATTATGCACTGCCAACAAAAGTAGCTTCGTGCCAAGCTGTGATCTGCTCTTCTTTTAAAGACATCCTAACCATTTTACTTCTTTTCAGACTGCTTGTTGGCAGATCCCTACTGACAGCAAAATCTTAACTATGTGAAGAAGTCATACGTGGCACTTCGTTCTCAGTGCTACAAGGTAATTCTCTCTGTGGCACGAGATCCTGAGCCAGGTCTCCCTAAAATCTTATCTTCTCATTAAGAGGAATGCAAATTTTACCTGGCCTTGTTCTGATGGTCTCTGAACAGGAACAATATGCTGGGAGAAAAAATGTTCCCATCCCGATGACCACAAGATTGACCACACATCCCCTGACACTCACCCCTTGGCAGACCAGGGATCCAATCCTTGCAGCTTAGGATCACCAAAAAGTTGTGGCAGAGAGAGGAGCAGGGCTGCTGACACCATGGTCCAAACCACCCTGCTGGGAGCCAGGTCTCATGTTCTCTGCACATCTGCATACTCCCTCACTGGCTGGGAAGCTCCTCAGGGAGAGAGATCCACTTTGCCTTGCAGGGCTATTCTACCCCTCTGCCTCTCTCACTGCATTGTCATGGTAATGGCTCTGCTGCAAATGAGAAGTGATACTCTTTTCTTTTTTTATTATTGCTAAATTAATTATTTGGACCAAATTCCATATTGATTTGCTTCTCATGTTGCCACTAGCACAA
The DNA here is from genome assembly GCF_901933205.1 of Camarhynchus parvulus. Lineage (NCBI taxonomy): Eukaryota > Metazoa > Chordata > Aves > Passeriformes > Thraupidae > Camarhynchus > Camarhynchus parvulus. The sequence continues at coordinate 21,832,776 of NC_044575.1, read as the reverse complement.
AAACTGGAAACATTTTCTACCTAAATTGCACCTTGTGGAAAAGGCCCAGATCAGATCTGCAATAGAAAGGCAAGGCAGCCACCACGCACATTTAGGCAGCATTGCTGAGCTGATGTTTCTGCAAAGCAGAGGTGAAGCACCCGAAAGAACTAGCCCTGCTGTTCAGCTCACTGCCCAGTGTGATGCTCTCTTGCCTTCCCTAGCTCTCATTGTACAGTGTTTTTCCAAGTTTGCATGAATCAGACCTGGAATTCACAGCCTGTGCCAGAAATTGCTCATTCCATGCCATTCAAAGTTTTGCTGAATTGGGCATTCTTTTGAGTCTGTTTTTCAATCATTTGCAAACACACAAGTGGAACTAAAAAGGTTTTGTTTCTTTGGTCCCATGTCCCCATCATCTGTGCTGTTTTGAGAGCTCATTGCAAGCACATGTGGAGATCTTTGTTCCAGGGAGCCATTGGTAGCTGCTATCTTGGGAATCAAGAGAGAGGCAGGCAATAGCCCTCTGCCAGGGAGAAGCTGGAGGCTTTTTATGTTCTTCCTGCATGATACTGGAGCCTGAAGGGAAAGGCATATCACCAAGAGGTGCAGCTAGAAGCTGTGCCTGCCCAAGACATCCAGGGCTCTGATCCTAAAGGGGATCAAAGTGGGAATGCTGATCAATGCAGTCATCGAGCTGGCTATCATTCCATCATTAGCAAGGACAGGCAAGAGATCAGTCATTCTCAGTGGCTGGCTCTGCCTCGGGGTGAGCATGGCAAAGTCAGTCCCTGGTGGCACCGCAGTGCCAGAAGTGTGAATGCATTTGCCAAAGTGGATCCAGAGGGCCTGGCTTGCTGCATTTCAATGTCTCTGCCCTCTGAAACAGAAGAGTCAGGCTGCGGAGAGGGGGCCTTGCCTCTCCTGTTTGCCCTCTGGAGGGAACAGGAAATCTCCCCAGTGCCTGGCATTTCCCAAGGGAAAGCAGAGCCTGCAGGTACCTGCTGCTCTGGAGGAGAGGGTGGCTGGGAGCAGGAGTCTGCATGCCAGGAGGCACTGAGACTGCTCTGCTTTTGAAGGGTGTTATTTAATTGCTTTGCTGCATAATGGCATTACCTGTGTGTTTCCTTTGCTAATACATTTTTGTTGGCTGTAGGAGACAAAAGGATTCTTAATCACAGCGCTGTGACTGTTCAGGTATCAATATCTCACTATACTGGTTATGAACTATGACAGCATTGCCGTTACATGTATTTTTATGCCATTTCACCTGCAGGAGGCTGTAAGTATTTCTCCTTTCTAACTTCCTAGCTAATACTGTTCCTGCAGAGTGTTTCTGGGAGTTTTGCAAACAAGGCCAGCTCATGAAAACCATTTTGAGTTCTTTGACTAGCCAGGGTGAGCTATGGCTGAGCCCTCTCCCTGGTGAACCAGGCTGTGGTGCAGGGCTGGGATGCAGAGCCAGCCACAGTGGCTGCGAGTCACCCGGGGCTTCTCATACCCCTGTACAAGAGCCACTGCGGAGGGGTGGTGCACCTGTATGCACACCAGTTCTCCAATCTCCAATCTCCCCCACACAGGTACATAAATATACATCTACAAATACTCCTTTACTTCCAAGCAATTATTTTCAGAAAAAGATCTCCAAATATTCTGGGTTTACAGGAAACTAGCTAGATCAAAACAATTTTCTCTGGTCTATTAAAGGTGTTGTTACACTTCAGCTGAGACACTATGAGGTTTGCTTGTTTTCTTTAGAGCCCCGGTCTAAAAGCCCTGCCAGGAGCTCAGTGTGCAAACAAGGTAACAATGCTGAAGTGCTCTTCCCAGCAGGCTGAGTAATGTTTCCATGTCCACTTCTTGCAGAGAAGCTCTTTGCCACCTCTAAATATACTCACAGCTGGGTTATGTTCTTCTTGCCCTGTCTTTTTTGTTCTGCTAGCTGGAAAAAAATGAGGAAACTTGGTGTTCTGTAATAGAAGAAATTTTATGTTGGACAACCCCTCCTGAAAGTTTTTCATGATGGGATAGAGAAAAAGCCACGTTCCAGCAGGGTGGGCTTTACTGGCACAGCCAAGGAGTCTGTGGCTCATTCCTGTCTCCAGAGCTTTCTGTGTGCCTGGGAGGGGCTTTATTGAGGTGGCCAGCCCCCCAAAACACACTCATTTTCTTTAATAATGGCTGATTTGGTCCATTATAGAATGAATTATTTATTTAAGAGACATAAAACTAACAGACATAAGACTTCAAACAAACTGATACTACACAGGAGTAAGGACAAAAAGAGACTACAACATTGGGTTAAAGGTACCTATTAATGTTACAGCTAGTGAAGAAATAGTATAACTTAGGATTCAGGGGTTGGTGGGGCACACATGGAGATCCTTTCCCTCAATTCCCAGAGATGTGACCATGGGTTTGTGTCCAAACTCCAGGGAGAAGTCTCCCATGCTTCCAGGGTGTGTGTGTAGAAGGCTTCTGCCTCTGTGATAACTTGTGTGTCTTTTATAGTTTATGAAACAGTGTCTTTCAGTCAAGAACATTTCTCTTCTCACTCAGCTCTCCAGACTAAGGTGCTGATCCTTAGCTGGGGCCTGAGCCCTTTTGGCACAGGATGACACCTTGCTAGGCCCTTCAGCCTGGGTTATCTCTTTATGCACCAGCTGTCTGTGGTAGAGGGGGTAGATGCCCTGACACCATGGGAGCCTGGAGACCATGCAAAACTACCTAATGCTGTACTCACCTCCAAACCAGAGGAAAGCACTGGAGCCTCACATAATATATCTTCTATTTAAAGACAGGCCAAAGGTCTTACTGGATCAGGATCTTCATCTCTGTCTCAATGACCAGGGACAGAAGCACCACCTTACCCACCAGAGTGTGTTTCTAAGAGTGGGAAGGCAGTGATTTCTGATGCAGATGGAAATCAGCCTCGCCTTGAAGCACAATGATGGCCTTATCTCATAATTATTTCCTAGTGAGTATCATTTCATATGCAAATCCTATCCATGCAAAAATTTAATCCTTTTAAAAATTCTGAGTAAGTGGCAGGGTCTATAATTTCCTGCTGGTGGCACTACACAGTGTCATCAAGCAGTGTGGTGGTTCCAGCACCCACTGGTCTCATCTGCCTGCCCACTGCAGGAAGCATTGCCAGGAGCTTTGGGCTCTGCTGCAGGTACAGGCAAAGCTGCCAGGGTACTGGGCAAGCTGCTCTCTGCAGGCATTTGCAATCTATGGGAGTTTAGAAAACAAGATTTTCTCCAAATAAACCCATTCAGAGGCAAAATGCAGCTGCGTAAATATAACCCAGGTGCTTGGGGAACTGAAAGCAGCCCCTGATATGTATCTGAGAAAGGCTAACATGGGTCAGGCTGATAGGTGCCAGCTGTCAGCCCATGCTAGCCTTGGCTTAGCACAGAGCTAGCACAGAACCCTCTGCAGACATTCCGTTTGCCATCCTTGTCTAGGCTGGGCCTTCCCAGAGGAAAACTATATCCTCTGTTAATTGTAGTCCCATCCCTGTCTGGGGTGTTCTTGAAGAATTATTTGGGATGTTTTGGGAAGACCTATTTTTTCTCATTCATTGCTTATATCGTCACACTCTTCCTTGTGTCACTGTGAAGCAGAAAAGGAGAAAAAAAGAAATTCAGGTAGGAATATTACTGGTCTTCAGAAGCCTCTAGCTGAGAGGCCTAAGCTGAGAGCAGCCAAAGCTCATGTTCTGGCTGGGGATGTCCTGGTGGTCTGCTGAAGATTTTGTGGAGAGAGAAGTAAAGAAAGGGGCTCTTCATGGAGCTGTTTGCAGCGTTCTGTCCACTACCAAGGAGATGAATTCAAAAGTTTCAAAAAACTTTAAATAGGTTTCATATTTAGACAACCCAGTGCCCCAAACCTGTCTTCCACAAATCAGAATTTTAATGTGTTGAATACCACATGTCTCTAGATATTCATGTTCTTTTGGTTGGTGATGCTAATGTTGCTACATTGTCTGTGTGTGTGTGTGTGTGTGTGTGTGTGTGTGTGTGACTCTGTCATATACATGTATTTAATACATACAGCTCACAACTAAGCTCACTGAGAAAGGTGAAAAAAGGCAAATACCTGAGGAGAACTGCTTTCTCTGCCTGGAATGGGAACCTGCCCCAAGCTGGCAGGCTTCAACTGTGATCTGTCAGTATCAAATTCTTCACCAGCTTGCTTTCACATAATTAAAGCACAAGTGGTGCTGGTTTTGATATTGAAAGCAAAAAAAAAAAATCTCATCTCTGTCTCCCAGGAGACTCCTCTAAATGAAGCAACCCGTCCTGCAAAGGCTTCCCCAGTGACAAACAGAGCGTGCCTAATGCTGAACCGAAACTGAAACACACACATTGACAAGAAAGAGCATCTTGGGCTGGGGACAGGAGTACAAAAACAGTGAAAGCAAAGCACAGAGACCAGGCAAGGAAGGAGGAGAGCCAGGAGGCAAGTTAATTTAAGAGACATGAGCTGCTCCAGGCTGGATGTCTTCCTGCACAGCACTGTGACTGCTGGAGTTAATGCTGGATTATAAAACAAGCTCTTGTGCTGGCTGCTGCTGAGGAAACCTTCACTTACTACAGCTGCTGGGAGAAGGGAACAATTTGCTGGAGCCTGAGCCTAAATCTGTGAGATATCTGTAACCAGGGAAGAAGCTAAAAGGTTTTCCAAATGGCAGGAAACGGCAAAGGAGAGCCACATACTGAGAAACCTTGGGTCTGCTGCCAGCCTTGGCCCTTATAGATTTGTTGATTTATGCAAAGTTAAAGCTTGAGTGAGCTCTACTCACTGCAGTGTTATTGCCTGGCTTTATGCTGAAGAGCAGCAGTTGAGAGGACAAAGTACAAAGTTTTGTTTTTATGTAAAGATGGCTCATTCAAATTTAGCTCAGAATAAATAAGAGCAATAAATTATTGTCTCAGAGCCCCATCTGTTAACCCAGGCAGAGAGAGTTTGGTGGCCAGCAATCCAAAGCAGGGACACATCCTGCCTTGTCAAACCAGAACAGGCATTTCCATCTGGGTTTGTGAGAGAAAGCAGGACATATCCTCTGCTTTGAGATGTTTCTTCCAAGGCAGGAGGTGAGTAGATTTAAGAATTGCAGAAAAAGTTATCTTCCCCACTGGTGTTACACTAATGCTGCAAATAAATCTACTCTTTCTGAAAGCTGTTGCTGGGCTGTCTTTTCTCACTGCCCTTATCTCTGCCTGTCCCTGTTGCCTGCATCTGAACAGCATCCATACCCCATGAACGTGTGGTCTAAAGGATAGCCCTTCCTGGTTGTGTAGGGAGCAGGGAAAAATCTGAGAACTAGAAATGAAATTGATTATTTTCCCATTTCCTGGCCACATTAGTATAAATTCTGTATTCTCCTCTATTCATCCCAAAAGAACTAACATGACTCAGAGGACACACATCAAGGAGATTCACAACTGCACAGCAGGCACTGGTGGAAGTTATATTATGCTGAGGTTAAAAAATGTGAAGGAAACTTAAATTTGCCATTTTCTTCCTTGTTGCAGTTCTTCAGGAAGATAGATAATTTTACACAGACAAAAGAGAGGAAGAAAGCCTGGGAAAAGCAGCTGTTATCTTTGTACATATGTATGAAGCATGCATTCAAACCCCAGAGATTTTCTACAGGAGCAGCCAGCCCAGAGAGTACCCTGAGGTCCTATGAGGCCGACAGTGAATGCAAAATTGATCATCCTCAGTACTGGAAACTGGCTACTTTAGAATCTGGAGATGCTTTATGATGACCTTGCAGTGGGATTTATGCCTCAGAAAATGGTCTCACTGATTAGTGGGAGAGCAGCCTGCAGGCCCCTGGGGATCTCTGGTCTTGCATCAGAGCACTGAGCAGTGGGAGAGGAGCATTAGCCCCCTTTCAGTCACTGCTCCCAGCAGAAAGGAAAGATGATAGCTTGCCATTCCCTCGAGTCACCCCTAGCAATGGGCAAGCATTAAAATAAAATAAATTTAAAAAAAATTACATTGCCCTTACTGCAGTGCAAGGCCTAATGAAACAGTTACTCTATTTAGACTCTGGTCTATCTCTCTAGACTGTGGTCTCACTGCAAGGCACTTCTGCTCCTCACTTTTGTAGCTAGTTACTCCAACTCAAAAAGCTTCAGAGTAAAACATTTTTTCCAGTAGGTTCCCAAAGCTGAGTCCTATTCCTGTGCCAAACTTGCTCAAGTTCCTGACAAATGAACTACTTAATCCTCCGCTCTGCTCATGGTGTTCTGCCTGTCACAGTTCTGCAATTTCAGGTAAAAATAATGCCTGTCCCAGGTCTCAGCAAATCCTATATCCTCATGGGCTGCAAATAACCCATGAAACCTGCTTCTTCTGAGCAAACAGATGGGTAGCATCAAATTTAGTATCTCTAAATGGATGGGAGCTTCTGTTCCCTACTTCTTATGATTTATCAGTTTACTCTGGAAACAAACATATACAAGGAGACAATGGATATCCCAATGCCTGATAGAGACAAGGTGATATGGGTTTGGGGCTGGGAACAGAAAGTTCCTAAAAAGAACTTGTCAGAGTTATCTGGCATAACTCTAAAATATATGGTCAAGGTGTGGAGAGGCTGCACATTGAACACCTACTCCAGTTTGAAATTATATAATTAGGCCCAAATAACAGCAGTGCTGTGCTCCTTTAATTCCTATCAGCCAGCAAAATCCAACTAAGAAGGTGCATAAATCTCTGCAAGGTTATCTTGTGTTGATCTTCATGCTGGACAGACCCTGTAAACGTCAATTTATGGGATCTGAGGTCCATGTAACATGGTATTGGGTGCAAGCTGAGTGAAGCAGGACTCCAACACCTCAAACAGCTCTGGAAAAGACATGCTCAGTAGATGCTGAGGTATAGGCACCTGTACACAACTCTGTCATTTAACCACAATTGTTTCATTTAATGATCTGATGTGATTGGGTTGTTTGCAGTTTCTATAATTACAGCACTCGTTGTGTCTCCACTGTTCAAAGAGCTTCCTTATGGGAGAGATTATTCATGTGAACAATGCAATTTGTTCTTCTGTCAGAGATCTTAATAATAAAAAGCCAAATACTGAGTGGCTGGTGGATCTTAAAGAACTTTTCAGTGTTGCTTGCTGTAGTGCAAGAAGTCGTAAGTGGGACACTCAGATTCCCCATTTCAGTGCATTCAACACTGCAGTATATGACGCAGTAGAGCAGGAGCAGGCTATGCTGCTGTAGAGGGGAAGTAACTCAGGTGATGAATGACTGTATTGGCAACCTGCTTGTGAAACAGCTGAGAAAGGGCAAAAACATGTGCAGGTAGCTCTAGGTAGCACAACTTAGCTGCAAATCCTACATGCTTAGATGCTAGCATGTAGCATCTCTGCCTTGTTGTATAATATTGTCAGTGGGAAATTGTCTCTCTAAACCATCTCAGGAGGGAGCATCTGCCCACAAGAGCAAGGTATTTGTTTATATGCTTACATGTCCTAGCTACTGCCAGACTGGATAAGGGCATCAGTTCATCAAAACCTCTCTAGCCTGCTCTAATGCACCAATTTTATGTCCTACCACATTAAACTGTCAACTATGTTTCACATATCTAATATCTTTGGAGACAATTAGTTTCACTTACCATAAAATGTCATGTTAATTACAAACAGAATGAAATGTAATATGCATTTACTTCATCCACTTTGCACATCAGGCAGTGGGTTGCACTGGGCACAGTTCAGTAGTTTGCTTTAGAAAAGCATCTCTGATACTGCAGAGCTGTGAAAATTAGAAAGGCTTGTTGGAACATGGTTGGACTTTGATCCTCAACAGGGCAGACAGCAGATCTTATCATCTTTATTTCACTTTTTCTGAGTCTAAAACTGACTCTGGGAAGTGCTATGTGAGAAGTTCTTGCCAGCTCTCTGGCAGTCTGTGCTTCGAACTAAGCTGGGAGTACCAAAACAGCAGGCTCCAGAATGGCAGGCAGTACACTTTGTCCTTTGTGCCTGCAAGGTCACCTTCAACTTTTTCCAGGGCTCCAGGGACTGACTCATTCATATTCATGGCCTCACCTGGGAAATTTAGCCCACAGGAGCCCTGCAGCCACAACTCATGGCCTGTAAACCTGGTGCATCACACATCCTGCTCTGACATACATTCATTCACTCCCAGATCACATCCCAAGATCAGAGCTTGGACATGTCCAATTTGTCATGCTAGAAAAAAAAATGCATTTGCCAATATTTCTCTTTCTGGGGGAATTTTCATTTTGAAAAAGCCCTCACATTTTTGTTCATGACTTCATACACATGATGGGAGGCAAGCTGCTGCTGTTCCAGAAACCTCCATCCCCCAGGCTGCCACACAAGCAGTGCTGTCAGTTTGTGGTGAAAGATGAGCAAACTGATGATTTACTTGCCTGACACCCTATGTCCACAGAAGAGACTTGTCACTTGTCCAGGTGAAATCTGAGGATCCAGAAGCAAAAGAGGTAAGGAGGAGAATGATAGATCAAGCTGTCTCATTCAGACCTTTGAGAGTCACAGAGTACCTCTGGTTCCCAATTATCAATATGACATCAAGCCAAAATGCAGGAGAACCCCCTGTTTTAGTAACAGGTGACATCTTGAAACTAAACTACCCACAAGGCTGGTGAAGACATCGTATGTCATGGTGTGGTCCCTGCACATGACCTCACCATGCCCAAAACGTGTACAAGGTCCTTGAATTTTCGTGGTACATCTTGTCTGGTTTTGGTTCCTCCCCTGAGGCTCCTGAGCAATTCCTTGGTGAGCAGCATGTCAACACTGCAATTTGCTTGAGTGTCCTACTGGGAATAGCTCCCTATTTGCTCCTGTGATTATCAGGCCTCTTCCAGTGACCCACAGAAGATGTGGATCAAACAATCCACAGCAGGTGTTTAACAGTATAGGAGAAAAATACCCTCCAGTAATGCTGTACTGATGTGTCAGAGTCACAGGCTGAGAGAGCAGGAGGAGAGAGATGTCCCTGAGTGCTCTGTGCTTTTACTGTCTCTGTGTCCAAGTGTCCGTGTGCCTACTGACTCACCTGCTTATTTTCTTCCTTCAGCTTCTTTTGGACTCCCACCTACTGCAAGACCTTGCCAGGAGACAGAGCTGCCCAGGAAGCCTCTGTTACATCAATAGAGCCTGCCACACTTCCTCTCCTCCACCCTTTCCTTCCCAGGCAGCCTTTTATGTGCTGCCTGCCAGCCTCTAGCACAAGTGGCCCCTTACTGAAAAGAAGCACAGAAGTATTTTAAATTTAAACTGAGTTGACAGCATCAGTGCTTAGACCAGAAAGATTCAGGTGGGGGGGTATGAGGAGGCCAAATGGAGCTTCCCAGAGACTTCTGTGCTGCCATGATGAATCACAGCCCCATCCCTTTCCATTGCTCTGGGCACAAACATTTATTCACTGTGCTGACTGCTGAACCATGAGCATCAAAGGGATTTAATATTTCAGGTCTGAATCCATGTCCAGGATTGCTGCTGCTATTGCCATGACATCCTTTGGGTCTCATTAGACAAGCAATTTTTTAAAACACTGCTGCCTACCTGCACAGGGTTTTCTCCCAGTAACAGGGTCTATTAATGAGGGAACTGGTTAGGAAAGCCTTAAGGTCAAAATGATGACGAGCCAGCTCCTTTTATTGGTAGATGTATCCAAGTCCTGTGCACAAATGTCCCATGATAAGTCATGGCCAAATCACCACCCACTTGTCACACTGTTCTTGGAGGAAGAGTTAGGTCAAAGAAATATATTTATCCCTTCAGTCCTCCAGGGCTTTTCTTAAATCAGAGGCAAGAGACACTGCCTGTGCAGTAGGCAGCATCCATTTCTCCCCAGCTGCAAGCCTACTTAACATTTATCTAAATAAATAAGAGCATAATCAGCTTCCCTCAGAACTCCCAGCACTGCTGACTCCTTGGTAGGGCTGGCAGGCACCACTGGAGCAGTACAGCCATCCACAGCAGCCTGGAGGAGGGCTCTACTCTTTGGAGAGGTGATGGCCAAACCTGGAAAGTGGCACATGGGCCCCAGACAGGGCCTTCTCGCCATGGAAAGATTGGTGCAGCTGGAAAAGAGAGAAAGTGTCCAGCCCAGCCGGCAGGGGGAATGCTCCCTTCTTGCTTTCCTTTCAAACCAGCCCAGTGATGCCCTGGTGACCCTGTTCACTCTGATGGACTGAAATGGCGCTCTCTGGAGAAGCGGCTCTGCCGTGGCCTCTCCAAGGGGCAGCAGCAGAAAATGCAGCCATGCAAGCTCAGTATTTGGGAAAACCCCATCTCACAGGCTTTTGCTGCTTGCTCTGAGAGGCAGGCACTGCAGAGGAGCAGGGGGTGAATGGAGCCTGAGTTTTGGAGAGGGTGGCAGGCAGTGCTAAGGGCAGTGCCCAGCTGCAGAGTGGGGAGGGCTCAGGGCTGCCTGGGCCTTGGGCAGCCGTGGGGCAGCAGCCGAGCTCACCCCAAACCATGCACACATACAGAGGGGTAAGGGCACAGCTGCCCAGCACCCCTGGGGTCTGCTGCCACTTCCAGGGGAGCCCTGGGAGCTGCCCTTGCCAGGGAAGGTGAGTGGATCTGGGTGGGCCAGAGAGGTGTGAACATGGCCAGAGACAGAACACTCTCTGCTCTCAGATAGGGAAGATGTAGCAGGAAATCCCTTGGGAAAGCTGCACCTCTAGCCCAAGATTCTGCATCCCCGTTCTCCTTCAAATATTTACATTTCTTCATTTCTGCAACCTATAGGCACAGGACTGGTAAAGCAGATTACAACAGGATGAGGCTTTTGCTTACACATTATAGAATCACTTTCTGTTTCCAAATGCAGTTGGGAGGCAATCTCCTCTACCATGTAATGGATTATTTCATAATGCTGAAGTTTAAACAAACTATTTTTCCCTAGAACAGGAAAGAAACCAGGTACATGAGAAATACAAACCTACTGAAAAAAAAGTGTGTCTTTTCTTCATATGGCTGAGATGTGGTATCAGCAATTTGAAGTGGCATGGTACAGCATAAAGGAAAAGGCAGGAAAATGTGACAAGTCACACAGAAGGAATTGTTAGCTGATGTAGCCAGTTTACACTGAAAAAATGTGAAAAGCACAACCTTCTTGAATTTGTACAGTTTCAATTTCTTAAAAAAAAGAAACAAAACAGCCCACCTTGTTGGGCATGTTGTTTCCTTTCAGTCTGGTTTGTGGTTTGGGGTTTTCTTTCTCTGTTTTAAATATTTTCCATGTAGGTTGGCAGTGGAAAAACCCACTTTGCTCACCCCCTTTCTAACCAGCCAGCTCCTACACAAGCCAGCACAGCCCCCAGCTCTTCCAGCTTGTACCAGGCTGGTTTTGCAGCAGTGACTGCCAGCAAAGGAAGCAGGAAGCCTTTGGATGCAGGACCAGCACCCTCAGAGGTGCAGACCATGTCATGCAGGCGCAGGTTTGCAGATCTCCAGTTTGCAGATCTCCAGTTTGCAGATGCCTTTGATGACATTCACTAAGTGGTTGGGACTTGGCTCAGGCTGGAAAAGCTCAGCCCTTGCTCTGTGATGACAAGTAAACTGCTCTCAGTCAGACAGAACATTGTGGTGGTGGCTCCAGTCTGCCCCTCAGTTTGTCCATTGCAAAGCAGGCTTGTGAGACAGATGTGTGTGGGTGATGAGGACCTGGAGGCTGTCTGTAGCTGCCTCAAAGGGGCCCAACTGCAAACTTAGGAGAATGGCAGTGCAGAAGCTCTCACTGCCATGAATTAATTACCAGGACAGAGCAGATTGTGTGATGTGTTGGAAGCTGAACAGAGACCATCATCTTGTTTCTATGGGATCAGCAAGGCACAGCTAGATGCCAGCCCCCAGAGGACATGTGCTTGTGAACAGGGAAGGAAGTAGCTAAACACCCTCCTTTAGCCCTTCAGTGAGAGAAAAAGTACATTGCAGCAGTGATGGCAAGGGCAGCCAAGGCTGGGCTGCTCCCCTGCAGAAGTGATTCAGGAGCAATGACTCCTGCTGGGCAGGGATTCCTTGGCCACAAGTGGCTCCATGCTCCAGAGCAGGGTAAGTGCCTGGAGATACCTACCTGAATCATGCTGCCTGTACCCCAAGAATGCCTTCCCAAGGCAGCCCCAAGAGCCCAGATTCCTGATGTTTAGCAGCTTCTTGGAGCACAGCTCAAAAGCACCACAGGCTCCCTCCTCTTGGCAGGGATAAAGAAAGCAAAAATAAACCAGCTGGAAGAGACACAGGCAGTCCTAGTGACTGGAGCAAGTGCCCAGGTTTGTTTGGAGCACCCACAGCAACAGAAGGCAAGACTGGAGCAGGAAAGGCAGTGGGGAACAAATAAAGGCTCTGTTGGGGACAAGGTGGGGGGGTCCTTCTGCTCAGGGTGGCCCTGCCCACTCTCTGGGGGCTGCCATAGGGGTAGAGCATGGAACAGCTCTTCCCAGGCAGGCTGCTGCTGCCCACTCTTTAATGCTAAATAATACAGAAAAATCTGCTGGGTTTATTATCAAAAACACCTGCTCACTGTCAACACAAACTGGAGCACTGAGAGAAGGGATGAGATAGGCAGGGGATATGGAAAAGGCTTCAGTAGCCTTGTTATCTGATCATCTCAGTGATCACCACATCCCTCATTTTTCCTCAGCATGGCTATGGCTCTCCCAGTGACATGACCACGAAGCTGCTTGGAAGGGAGTGAGCTGAGAAACCCTCCCTGCCTCTTTGATCCCAAAAATGGGGAAAGCTGGGCTTTTTGCTCTTTAACCTCGTGTTAGGAGGCTTAGTTATGTGTCTGTTGTAGACTCTCTGCAGGATATACACATCTGGTACGCTTAGAAAGGCAGTGCTATGTCTGCGGGAAATATACTTTTCCTCTCTCTCCACCCCTTTTTTTAATGATCTCATTCCCAGAGCAAGGAATGGCAGGTGGTTTCACACCACATATGGCCAACTCATAATGTGCATATCCACAGAACTAATATCCTGCCATCAGCAATGTGCTTCCTTTGCATCAGATTTGGAAGGTGATATAATCCTGGATGAATTGTTGGAGGGAGACACACAACAGTTTATCTGCCACTCTCCTCCTCTGGTGCCACAGTGGTGATGCTCAGCACTGGGTTCCTGTTTGTGTGGGGTTTGTGCTCAGCATCACTGTGTGCTGAGATTTCTCCCACTCACTGCCAGCTGGCCAACACCTGGTTCCTGTGTGAGAGCCTGGGGCAGGTGGGGAGAGCTGTGCAGTGCTCCTCAAGGGGGGAAATGGCAAAAAGCCTGTATTAGAGCTCACCCCTCCACAAGCTGGTGGTAGGAGCAATGGTTAACATTTCTTCAAGTGCCAGTGAAACAGGAGTGCAGTGTAAACACGTGATTGCTAATACAAGAATTGTTAAAATAAACTTATATGTGGGAGATGCTTTAAATAAAGAATATTTGTGGGAGAGAAGGAAGGGGGTAGACAGCTGTGTCATCCTCACAGCCCTCCCAGCACAGCAGTAGGGGAAGGTGACTCTCAGAAAAGCACATGTGATAGTCTCCACTGGCATCGTACCCACCAGTGCACCCTATCCTGTTTGGATGACACTGGGATGTACTGGAGGGGATTTTGGTGGCATGAGGCCACCTCCTAACTCACAGGGAGACAACCAAGTGCATCTTTTGCCCCCAGAACTGACTGACAGCATGGATGGAGCTCTGCTTCTTTCCCCTCTGTGGCTCTGGGGTTTGGTGCTACTCTCCCACAGCACAGTGCTCTGGTTTTGATGGTTTGTTGGTACATCACTCAGGGGAGTTTGTCCAGTCTGCATGGAAATTTTTGTTTGACTTGAACAGTCTTGCTGGGAGATAAATTTCTTGCTAGCAGGGCTGTCTGTGTCTCTGAAGCATATGAGCTTTCTCAGCACCTCCCAGGGCAGTTCCCAGGGAAGAAGCAGAGAAACAGAGCTAACTTAATTATCTATCAACTAACAGTGAATAAACACATCTCACAGTGAGCAAACAACATCTCCAGGCCCTTCTGTCTCCTTTGCCTACAAATTGTAGAGAAAAGAGAGAAGCCAAATGGGCCATCACTCTGTTTCCTGGTCTGGGAAAGATCAAATCTATTCTTATTTGATGTTGTCACAACATTTCTATGTAGATGAAGCAATATTTGTGGTGGCATTTTTGGATTTACAGAAAATGTTTGGAAATTGCAGGGGTTTGTTTCAATGAAAAATTGTAAAATATTTGAGGGTGTGTCAATGGATCAGAGGCCTCTTTTTTGTTGTTGTTGTTTACTTATGGAGAACAAAGAGGCAGGATGTGTGTATGGGCTAAGTGGAGAGCTACAGTAACTCAGCACGGGAAAGGGAATCTGACACATGGCCACAAAGCCAAGCAGATGGAAATGCAGTTTATATAAAACCTGTGTGCAGAAGGTAGGGACCAATCTGGGGAAGGAAGGGGAAGATCCAGAAGCAGTATAACTGATAATGTGTGTTTAGTGCCATGTAGATGTCTTTATGAGCCCTAATGAAGGCTCACAAAGGTTCTCCCAAATGACAGCTACAAATGCTGTCCTGCAGAAGAGATGTCTTCTTCTGGCAGAAATAACCCTATGCCATAAAACTGCACATTTATACAGAACAAACAAAACAGGGAAATGCAACCCCAGCCAGCAGGAAATCCTCAGATGCATGAAGGGAAATAGGCTGTGCTAGAGAGATGATTCCTTCATTATGTCATCTAATTCAAGGCAAAATATAACCCCAAGGTTATTTTACAGGGAAAGGCAAGTAACCTTCTTTTGGTAAGCACTGTTGGGGAGGGCAAAGAGACACAGGATGGCACAAACAGAAATATGTGCTTGGTTTTCATTGTGATTGCTTCATAAACCATAGAGAAACTTTCATTCATTTCTCCTTTTGAAGGCCAGACTGGATGAGGCTCAGGCCAGGCTGCATGGGCCTCTGAGCAACCTGGTCCATTGAAGGTCAGCCCATGGCAGGGGGCTTGGAACTAGATGATCCTCAAGCTCGCCTCCCCACCCAAACCATTTTATGATTCTATGATTCTTTTCCCAATTACAGTTTTGGGCAGGGTACACCTTACCCAGCATGGCTATCAAGTGCAGTGGGTCACCAGTGGATCGGAAAAGCCCTTGGGGAATTTCCCTCTTCTCCTTCAACTTGTTTTTGGCAGCAGGGGCTCTGCCTGCCCTCTGGGAGCATTGCTGTCACCCGGGGCAGGAAGAGCCTTCCTTCTCTCTGCCTCCACTTGCCTCACTCCTGCCCCTAACTACCATTGCACTGGCTGTGGAGGGTGGCTGAAGCCCCAGTGCACAGTCTGGACTTTCTCAAACCACTTGATTACAACAGGGAAGACAGAGGCCCCCTGCTCCTTCTTGCTGTGCAGGTGCATGCTTTCTCTCTAAGCCATCCTGGTGCTTCTCCTTTAGCTCTTGGTTCACAGGCAGGTTAGCCTTTCCTCCTGGTTTGTCTTCTCCAGCTAGTTTCCATTTCAGCAAGTTGTCACACTCCTCTGTTTATTCCTTTTTGCATGTGGAAAACCATTTTTTCAGTGGATCTCACCATCTGTCAGGTATTGCTGCCATTGCCTGGATGGCTACACTGACAGCACGTGATGGAAGCATTTTCCGGACAGTAATCCAAGCACTGGTGAATAGTTCTTCAGGCAAAAATGTCCAGGAGGACAAAGATCATAGAAAAGTATTGCACGTTTATTCTTACACTTTTTCTCTGCAGATTTTACTCATACCCCACTGTTGTCCACCTTCTAGCACTGTCAAAAATAATGTGGCCCAGTGTCATCCCTGAAAAACGGTTAACTTGTTATTGTCCTGACACCACACTTCCAGGGGGAGGTAATATCTGATTTTACTATAAATAACTGAGGATAGACACAGGTCCTTGAACAAGTCTCAGGTGCTCCAGGCAACAATTCTCAAATACTGGCACAGATATTCAAGGGTCACAGGTACTCTCTTAAAATTGCAAGTTAGGAAAACACACCCAGAGGGACAGATTTGCATCCTTCTCCAGCTGAGCTTCCAGATCAGATGATGTGTGAACAGCTATTCCCAAATCAGGGAACACTGAAATCAAACACTGTGTGTTTGAGCTAAAGCAGATCCATCTGAGGGGACACTGGCAGGCTGCCATGCATGATGTGCAAGAAAATATTGAGGAAGTTGGGCTGCTGTAGCCTCAGGATGTTTCTCACTGCTGACTGTAGCTAACTCATGCAGCAAGACAGAGCCAGCCTCCTTTCTGGATAAGAACATAAGAAACAAGGAAGACAAATTGCAAAAAGGGAAATTTTGGTTGCATATAAGGAAAAAATATCCCTCCCTATATCATAGTATCATAGAATAGTTTGGATAGGAAGGGACCCTTAAAGGTCATCCAGTCCAATCGCCCTGCCATGAGCAGGGACATTTTCAACTAGGTCAGGTTTCTCAGAGCCCCATCCAACCTGGCCTTGAATGTTCCCAAGCATGTGGCACCTCTCTGGGCAACCTGTGACAGTGTTTCACCGCCTTCATTGTTAAAATGGTTTTCCTTATATCTGACGTAAACTTAGTCTCTTTTAGTTTAAAACCATAACCTCTTGTCCTATCAGTACACACCCTGCAAAAAGTCTGTCCCCATCTTTTTTAAGAGTCCCCTTTAGGTACTGAAAGGCTGCAATAAAGTCTCCCTAGAGCCTTCTCTTCTCCAGGAGGAACAACCCCTGCTCTCTCAGCCTGTCTTTACAGGAGAGGTGCTCCAGTCCTTGAATCACCACCATGATCCTACTCTGTCCACCTTCCAACCGTCCTACGTCTTTCCTGTGCCCGGCTGCAGCACTCCAGGTGGGGTCCCATGAGGTTTCACAAGCTCTTTGGCAGCAACACCTGCCACAGAGATTTATTAATGTGTATTAATAGAGTGGGTCCATTAATAGAGTGTATTAATAGACTGGGTCCATCTTTTTCCAAAGTCACTGCCCACAACTGGAAGGAGAGAGGAAAAAATAACCTGTGCTACAGATTGCCTTACCAACCATCCCAAAGGCCCGAAGTCTCTTTTGACTGCCCTGTAAAAGTGCTCATGCACTGGAAAGGGTGCCCCAGGAGCCTGCAGTATTTCCACCCTTGGAGAGAGTCACAACTGAGCTGGACACAGCCCTGGTGGCCTGATCTAACTGTGAAGACATCTGTGCCTTCGTGGGGGAGGTCAGCTCAGATGACCTTTCAAAGTCCCCACCAACAAAAAGCATCCTGTGACATCCACTACGGCAAAGACGATTGAGAGCTTGGACTGGAGTGATGGGAGTGACTATGATAGCAAGAAGTTCATCTCCTAATTCTATTCTAACTACTCTTTCAGGAATACATTATTAATATTATGGTCTCAGTTCCCCAGCAAAATAACCTCAAAAGCAAACAAGTTCTAAAAATAACCCTTGGGACACACTAACACTGGACATCAAGGCACCCTTTCCTGATCTTCACATGGACACAATTCCAGTGACAAAGAAGAAATCTGAGAATGTCCTAAAGAGACAACTCTAATTACCTCCCTTCACTAGGCAGCCATGTGTCGTTTATAGAAAATCTTAAAATGAAATTTATTTGAAGAGGAGAGGAGGAGACGGGAATTTGTCAAATGTGGTGCTGACCTACGGCGCTAGACATGTGCTGTGTAAAATGATCCTTTCTCAAATTCTTGTTGTGAATCAGTCACTAGGTGAGAGAAAAGTGAAGTGGCTCACTCTTGGGTAAATCATGTGCAGCACCTTACCCTCAGGTCACCTCTAAGGGGACAGACAGGAGAAAAGGATCTTGTCCAGGATCTTTCTGCAGGAAGCCAAAAACTCAGTATTGCTTATGAAACATATTTTTGACTTTATAAGGAAACATTTCCCAGCCAAATGCTTTTCATTTTTTCAGCACAATTAAAGGAAAAGGAAGAGGCAGGCTTGGTTTGATCAAAATAGACAGGAGATGCTGGAGAAGAAGAATGGGAAAGGTTGTCAACTGGAGTAAAGAGGACAGAGCAGCCCATTGTGCATGGGCACAGCTGGAAAGGGCCATGGGTCCACAGCCTTTCTGTCTGAGGCTGGAGCCACTTCACCTTTTCATGTGGAAGAGGACAGGTTACAATAACTCTCGCAAGAAGGGAAAAATAATTCCTAAGCCCCAGGGAGGAAAGAGATCAACATTAAAGTGAAGGCAGTTATTCACTATAACGCAATTAACTGTTTCCAGGATCTTGTTTTACAACTACACCATGCAACTTCTGTGTGACAGGGGAAGTATTTTATCTCTAATTTAATATATATTCTTGATTGTAATTTTCTCTGCAGGTATTCGAAATACTTTATGCATAGGAAGCAGGAGGTCTTGAGCTAAATAACTTCCTGTCTAACTGCAGAAGGTAGAAGGGAGATGAAATAATTTGGTGGACATGATGTAGCTAGGCAGTACTGCATCTAGGCACAGAAGTCAGGTGTATGGAGTGATAGCAGAAATCTATACACCCTGAAATAGGTGACCCTTCTTCAGGCTTCCTGAAGTACAGCTCCTGTGACACAGAATGTGCTCTTGTGCCAGAAACACAGCAGGTTACACAAGGTTGTTAAAAACTCCCACACCAGCCACAACAAACCACAGCAAAGCTCCCCACTTTGTTGGAAAAAAACACCTTTGATCAGAAAGCATGTACCCCAAGGTGGTGGGAGAAACCCAGCAGAAATTTATAAATGTTGTTAAAATTTGTCTTTGTTGTTCTTTCTTAACAGTGACAGAAGTGACCTAACTCCATGTAGGTCTATTTGTCTTATGCAACTAAGGTAACTATGAAAATCCTTCTCACCTGCAGTAACAGGCAGCAAGTTCATATTTCTGAGTTCCCATTCCTTGTTCCCCCACCCAGTAGGTTTCAGTGGGGCTGGCAGCCACCAAGCTTGCAGAGACAAGCATGTGGCAACCTGGTTCAGTGTGACAAGGGACATGTAGAAGAAATATCCTCATGTTCTTGGTATTGCCTTGCTAATGAGTGACCCAACACAGCCCTGCTTTGTGCACTGGTATTTTTTAGATCCCCACTGTGTAACATGTACAGCTACCACAGCTTCTTCTGCTGAGGGCCCCAACAGCTACAAACTGCTGCTACTGCTTGTGATGGTCCCCCAGACAGTTTCTCACAATAGATGTTATAATCTTTTGCTCTGAGAGGAAATACACCCCAGTTTTTCCAAGAAAGTACAAACCACAGCATCCCAGGACAAAGAAACCATTCCGGCAAAGGGCAGATGTGAGGAGTTCTCTTTATTCAGTACCATATATGAAATTATTTCTAAATGAAAGCCTTTCACTCTGAGTCAAAGAATAAACACAAATATTAGCTGAGTTGGTCTTGATGAGTTTCCTTGTACCTCGGGATTTGTCATTATTGTGGCTGAAAGCGGGGAGAGGGAGAGAAAGGGAAAATTTGCCATTCTTCCTCCTGTTCTTCAGAGGAAAAAAACATAAATAAATCAATGAATAGTTCCCCTGCAAGTGGTATGTATCAAAAGCAACAAGGACTGGCTATTACAGAATGTCCTTTGTTACAACTTGAGTAGAAATGTCACATCACAGAAAATACTTAAACCATTTCATATAGGAGTGAGGAGAGATTTTTCTATTTGAGCAAAGGAAAAAAGAGGCAAGGACTTCAACATGCTCTTTTCTGACTTACCAGACTGATTTCATTTTTATGGAGATTAGTATAAACCACAGATACCCCCAGCATCTCCTCACTCCTGCTTTGACATCTCATACATTCCTCATTTTCACACCAGCATCTGCTGAAGGCAAGTTTATTTCCAGTTCTGCTCTTCCAACACAGCTAACAAAAAATGGTTTTTGTAATGGTTTGAGTAGCAGAAGGTTAAAAAGCCCCCTGAAGTCTTCAACAACAGACTGGCACCTCAATGGCTGTGCTAGCGCACCACCTCCCGCTCACCATGATGGCACTGGGAGATGGACACAGCTCCCAAAATAACCTGCTGCCTCTGGCTTTCCTAACACCTGCTGTCAGCTCTGTGCTGGTGTGAGACACTTCATAGCACCAGTGAACATCACACTGCAGTCCTGTGCCATGCTGAGGTGAGCACTGGCGTGCAGACCCCTGCCAAGGCAGGGCTGATCAATGCAGTTTTTAAAATCAAGCTTGTCCAGTCTTGCTTCACTGAGTTACGTGGTGGCTGCTCAGCACAGCCCTGCCCAAAACCCTTCCTGCTAGCAAGGCTGAGGGTGGGAGCACATCTCATCCTGCTCCAGACCCAACACACCCAGAGGAGAAGAGGGAAGGCTGTTGTGGGCAGTTCTGCAGGCAGCTGGTGGGTGCTGAGTGCCCTGGGTGGGCACTGAGACACTTTCCTGGTGTCTGCTGCTCTCTGCTCTCCCCCAGCAGAAACCTGCCTGTGCCACCTCAAACCCTGGTCTTCTCTGTGAAGCACTAGAGGGTGGAGGAGTCAGCACCAGGAAAACACTGCTCTTCCTCCTGCACATGATCCTGCGTCCCAGTGGTGCCCTTTGCCTTCCATGCAGCAGCAACCAGGTCTTTGTCAGCCTTGGAAGCATGGCATGCATCCTTCCAGGAGCACCTCCAGGGGAAGATGACCTGCCATTCCTGACATTTTTGGAGGAAAAGAGATAAGGGTCTTATCTCCTTTTTTTAGGAAATCAGAACCCTTTTTTTCAGAGAGGGCCTGGATCTCATGACCCCTGTCTCTAATGACTGTATGCATGGACTTGCAGCACTGTCCTGTGTCTCTGTGATTCATGACAAATCTGTGGGGCTGAATTCATAAACATGCATTTCTGAGCCTTTGAAAAATTCAGTTACAAATCAGAAGAGCACTTTCAGCCTTAATTAGGCTAAGGCTGTTTTCTGCTGTGATGTAGAGTAATGGAAGAGAAGGATGAAAAGTGGTTAGAGGCATAGGGAAACTTTCATAGGAAGACAGATTGAAAAGAGAGAACCTGTCTAGTTTGTAGAGAAAACCTGTAAGGACATGCTGCATAAAATATGAACAGGCTAGAAACAGTAAATCCTTAATGCTATCTTCTAGAAGAAAAATAAGATGTTCAGTGAAGATGATATTCAGTAAATTCAAAACCCAGGAAAAAAATGTAATTTTGCACACAGTCAGCTTGTGAGACTCAGGATTTAATCCAGGAGCTCTGCAGAACCCAAGGAGGGAATGTGTGTTGTACAGAAGAGGATACTCTCAAGTACTATGGCAAAGGTTCAATTTGCAGCTGGAAAACTACAAGAATCTGGGAGAGACATAAACTGTTCTGTACTAGGACATCAGATAATCACTAACAGAGAGTAAAGGCAGAAGATTCACCTGGGCCATTTATTTTACAATAGCTTGCTGCAGGTTGTTTGTGCTGACCCCTGAAGCATTGCTGAGAGCCAGGGGCAGCCAGAGCTATGCCACCAGGAGCTGAGTTCTCTAGGGCCATAGTCCCCTGTGGACTCCATACATTCATTTCTGGGAATGGTAGCACAGCTGTGGAGCATCATCCCACACACACAGCATGGCTTCCAGCAGTTCCCACCATAAACCCATCCCACAAGGCAGGTGAGAGATGAGTGGAATGTGCAAAACCAAGAGAAACTTGAATAATACAGGCATGACCTCTGATCCACCAGTATTAAAATGAAGCATGTTTTAGAATCTCTAAATTTATGCCATTGCCCAGTTTGACTTTCATAAGAAGGACTTTTATTCATTTATGGCTGTAGTGAGGGTAATAACTCCTGCTTAAGTAAAAGATAAGTTTTAGAAAAGCAACTGGACTTCTTCTGAATAATTGAATTAAAACCCCATTTCTCCTGTCTGTTCATGGTTAATTTTCCATGCTGTTTCTGTTTCATCTATATATATTTCTGTGAGCCAGAATACTCTTTGCTGTAATTGAACAAAATTCTCATTATTTTATCTTGGTGGCAGCTACATATCTTGCACCTCAGTGAAAACACACATTGCAGCAGAGACTCAGTTGCAAGATGATCTTATTTCTTGGTACTAACACAGGATTTTATCTATTAGAAGCACTGTGGCTAATATTAGCTACTGATAAGGTAATTAAGCCAAATTTAGATGCCAATATAATTTCATTTTTGTTTCTGAAAGCATTTAAGCTTTATACAGACTGTGCTGCTCAATTAGCTGTATCTTGTTAAATATTGCAGTCTGCTACTCAGTGTCTCAGACAGAAAAAAACAACATTATTAACCACTGATGGTATTTGATACAAATAATAGCTTTAGAGGTTATCTGTCTTTGTCAGTGATGACAACCAGCAATTCCTTCTCTACATTAATTTAAATGAGGACTTCTAATATGAAGCCCAGACATAGTGATGAAAGTTCTCACTTGCACAGAACCTGGGGAACCAGGATAGCCTGGTAGGCTTTTTTCCTTGTCTCTGAGGGGCTAGCAAGGAGTATTTTGTAATGCAATCTGATCATCATATCTTGTCTTTTACCAGTAGTACAACATGTCCCACTGAGACAGGGGAAATTTGGCATTTTGGGGCTGAATTTTCTCAGACAGTCCTCTCCCTCTAGAAGAGCTGTCACTACTTAACACTGATAATCTAACCTCAGACTTTCATGGGTCAGATGGCCCTACTCTCCTCAACCACTGCTCTACCCTGCAGCATTCTTGTCTGCACAGGGTTTGGTCACTCACCCCATAAAAATCAATGTAAACCACCTCATCTTTAGTCTTGTCAACTTTATACCACACTGGGACACCCACAGATTTTATACTTGGCCATGCAGCTGTGGTCACTGGGGTTAACAGCACCAATAGCAGGGAAATGTCCCACTGAATCCCTTGGGTGTAGAGG
This sequence comes from Camarhynchus parvulus, assembly GCF_901933205.1. Taxonomy (NCBI): domain Eukaryota; kingdom Metazoa; phylum Chordata; class Aves; order Passeriformes; family Thraupidae; genus Camarhynchus; species Camarhynchus parvulus. The sequence continues at coordinate 21,809,869 of NC_044575.1, read as the reverse complement.
TTCTTTCCAACACGGATATTCCTTGGCTGCAAGCACAAGCATATGGTGGAGCAGGTACAGCTGTGACCTTGTGAGTTACTCTGCTTTTCACTGCAAATTCAGCACCTCTTTTCTCCCCCAGCTCCGCCCAAAGCTTTTAGGGACCACTGATGGCTTTGTAGAGCCCCCTGAGGACTCTGCCAGCTGTGAGTGCACCGCAGGCTCAGAGAGAGCAGCAGCACTGGGATGCACTGGGATGCACTGACCGTGACTCCTCACCAAGGGGGGACTCGCCAGGTACCTCCTGAATGAGCCCCTGCCCACAGGGGTGCTTATGCTATACCTTGCTGCAAAGTTTGATTCTTCCCATTTATGTGAGGTTCATGTCACCTCTGGGAAAGATGAAACAGACTCTTTTACGAGAGAGTTTCCATATCCTTTCTCGTACTGAAATTCTCAGCCACTGGGAGGGCCGTCAGATTTCTCTGCTCTTCAGCTCAGGAGAAAACAGCTCTGGGCCCTGAGCCACATTGGCACAGTTTTGCAGCTACAGCTTTCAGAGCATCCACACCTGCCTCTGTGCTACCAGCTTGTCACTTCTGGACTGCAATGCCAAGTGCTGGTGATGTGGAAGTGGGAGAAGGAACAGCAGGCATTGCATGAGCTAGAGGGAGCGAGCTGGAGATGGCCATCAGCTGTGACAGGCTGCCTTGCCTGATCTTACCCAGAGCAATGATCTCACCTTTCCATCTTGCTCAGCCACTCTACCTTTAGAGGCAGGGAAATTGATATTTCTGCTCGTTTTGTCTGCCCTACCAAACTGCATTTCATGCATGAAAGTGTGAGATAGGTTTCTGTCCAGCATTTATGGACAATTGTCCAAGACACATCCCCAGAGAGTTCTTATAATAAACAAAGCCATTCAGGGATGACTATCTTTTGAAGGCACTGCATCCAGTTAGCAGAAGCACTTCAGTGATGCCATTCCAGTACAGCACATTTCATTTCTTCTGGTGTTCAGATCAGTTACAGGACAACCCAAACAGGTCTTTCTGTACCCCTACGGTGTCACTGCTCATGAAGAAATAATCCAAACTCTGAAACATAAGAACCTGCTATGTCATCCAGTACAGGTGAATAGCATGGAGCAGATCCAACACCTTGGTCATGTAGCATCCATCTAGATGACAGAAACCAGGTTTCATGCCCTACACTAATTATTTTTGCACAGTTGGACATGTCATCCCTAGAATAATATATTCCCTGTATCTAGATAGTCTTTTATGTACACACAAGCTCAGTGAAGTCCTTTCAAAAAAATTTGGAATGCATTATTAATAACAAAAACGCTTATGATCTATGGAACAGGGTGCATGCTTGCATTCCTGCCCAAAATCCAGGAAGAGTATTATTAGCCTTATCTAAATAGAGCTCTTCTTTTTTCTCTGTACTCTTTCTGAAATGCAATCTGCCTCACAAAAAAGGCAGCAATTATCCCCATTTTTTGATTCTTTTTGATTCCGTTCTCTGGTGCTCATGTGCATTCCTATAACACATCTGATGTTGATGGAGGTCTTTGGGTGAAATCACATGGAATTCACTGCTCAGAGACCTGGCAGTGCCTCTGTTAATTTGTTATGCTATGGATGTACACATTGCTCTACTCAGTGTAACCTAATGATAATGAGTTTGCCACATAGGTATGCTTTAATACTGTGATAAACACCTTGATTACAGTGTGACAGAGGTCTAGATCTGCTTTTCAAAACACTTTATTTCATAAATTATCTATTTACTTTCTTGCCACTATGTGAAAAGGCTGTTTATTTTCCTGCTGTATTACTGAAGAATTATTGCTTTGATGATAAAAGAACAGAGTGTGGGAACCAGGGCACCATTTCCAAAACCAGAACTGAAGGTGTGATCTGAGAACCACAAACCAGCATTTCTGTTGTTCATCCTGTTAGATATAAATGGTAAAACAAGGAGGAACAACCACGGTTTTTGAAGAGGAAAGACTTGCCTTGGGAATTGCTAAAATCCATCCTCACCCCTGGAACTGTTCAAAGCTCATATGGAACCAGGCAGCCCAAGTACCCTGGTCCAAGCTGGCTCTGCTTCCAGTGCACAATTGGATAGACAATCTACACACATCCCTTCTGACCTAAATAGTTCTCTGATTCTATATTCTCTCAATGATGAGAAAAATGCACAAATGCCATATAGTAACTAAACTTCAAAATTCATTGCCACTGGGCATCGTTCTGATCAAAAGCACAAATTATTTAAAAGATAAAAGCCATTTCCATTGTGGGAATACCAACAGCAATTAAATAGCAATGGCAATTAAATGTAATAATTTGTGTTCAACCTCTAGCACTGGAAGTCCCTGCAGTTTAAATTACATGAGGCTAAAAGCTGCTGCCTTGTGAGCTTGGGCTTCTCCTGCACATATTTCCTCTGAATTCCTGCTAAAGTTGCTGGAAGGGTGGCAGCATTAAGTGGGCTTTTATCTTGACTCGTGTAGCTGCTTTTATGTACAAAAGTGATGAAAGTGAATGGTGCACAAAGTGGTGCAGGGGTGGTAAAAAAGGCCCAGCAATGCCAGTGTAAGGCAAGGCTTTTTGAAGCTAATCGTCTTCAATTAGCCTTTCACCTTTGAATAAAGACAGGCTGCTACTGCCAAAAAATGCCTCTTGAATATTCATTTAAATTAACTTCCCTTGGCCTGGTTTTGTCCTGATGGGATTTGCTTTCTCTGAGCACTCAGGATGGTTGCTCTGGCATGGAGAGCTGTGAATGGGACTGTCAGAGCTGTGTGCCCAGTTGTTTGTGAACGAGAAGCTTTCGATTTAGTCACAAAACGCCGATATCAGAAGCAACACACTGGAGCAGTGTGGGCTTTTTGGAGCAGCCTCAGTAAAACAACTTAATTTCCAGGGAGTTGTTATTGGCCCAAGGTGATTTTAAAAGAGAAAGCTGGGAATACTGTTTGCCTACAAAACCAAACAAAATTTAAAAATACATTATACTACACAGTCAAGGGAGAGAAGACTAAACAACCCAAGTAAGTCTTAGTCATTACAAATGATTTGCACATATTTTCCCCACTGGGTTGAACTGTACCTTTCTCATAATCCATCACACATTTTAGAAAGCAAGAGGTTCTGTAGTGACTGAAACCTGCAGTCTCACACTTTCCTGTTTCATATATTCACTTCTTCCTGGTCTCCTTGAACATCCCTGCATGAAGTCCGTGAGTTGGCCCATGGGTCAGAAGTGCTGACTGACATGGAGAGATATGTCCCCAGACTGAGACATGCAAAGTAACTGGAATAGCATTGCAAACCCTATGTTTTAAATGCAGCCTTGACATTGTATGCTTCCTTACACCATACTGGTTTCAGGCTGCTTTGTTACAAATACATCAGCATCATAAGGCCCCATATACCTTTTTTTAAAAGATGAAGTTCAAAGAGCCTTTTGTGGTGGGTTGACCCAGCTGGATGCCAGGTTCTCACCACAACTGCTCTATCATTCCTCTCCTCAGCTGCACAGTCAAGAGAAAATAAAACAAAAGGCTTGTGGGGCAAGATAAGGACAGGGAGAGATCACTCACCAGTTACCATCACTGGCAAAACTGACTCAACGTGGGGAAACTAATTTAATTTATTACCAATTAAATTAGAGTGGGGTAATAAGACATTAAAAATGTCTGCTCCACAATGGACCTCCATGGGCTGCTCCATGGGCTACAGAATCTCTGCCCCAGTGCCTGGAGCATCTCCTGCCCCTCCTTCTGCACTGACCTTGGTGTTTGCAGGGCCGTTCCTCTTACACAGTCTCGCTCCTCTCCCCTGCTACAGTTCCAATTGCACAGGTTTTTGTTCCCTTCTTAACTCTGCTATCCAGAGGCACTACCACCATTGCTGATAGGTTCAGCCTTGGCCAGCTGGTGTCATATCTTCTGGACATGAGGGAAGTTTCTGGCAGCAGAAGGCAACCTGAAGGCCTGCCACTGCCCAAACCTTGCCACACAAACCCTGCACACCTTGGCAGTGTACCAAGCGCCCCTAGCCCTATCTCAGTGGCAAAACTTACACCTGACTGCCCTACAGAACTTCACATGCAGCATGTAATAGACTTCTTGACAGCTCCCCAGTCACTGGAAACCCACATAACTATTCAAGGCACATTTTATTCCTCCACAAATCATCCACACATTTCCTTTCCTCCATAAATGCTGTGATAACAGCTGAAAAGTGAAAGCAAAATAAAGCTGTGTGATACATGTGAAATGCAAAATGGTTGCTCTGTGCTGGTACCATTTGTACAGCCCTTTTCCCCTATCACCCACAAAAAGGGGATCATCAGTAGAACAAGGCAAGAACTGTATTAGATGCACTGGTACAGTCCATCTAATACATATGGTACAGCTTACCCTGACAGCAGATTATTTCAGCCATATTTGCACTGAAGTTGCAGGCTTGGAACATACAGATCAGAAGTTCAGAGATAACAAAAAAAGGGAGATACACAGAACTACAGGGCTGCCACTAGGGTCTCCTGCACAGGAAACAACTCCTCTGTTGTGAACAGAAACCAGCATCAGCTAAAGGAAAGCAGGATTCAGGGCAAGCAGAAAGCCTCAGCTGGAGAGAGCTCTTAGTTCAGGGCCTGGTCCTGTCAGATGCCATGTACAGTGAGGGAAGGGCTAGCAGCCTCATGAGTCCATTTGAGAAAACAAAACAAACCAATGAAGTCACTATTACTAAAGAGGACCAGCACTCTGTGTCTTTGGATCAGGAGCATGGTTTCTGCTCAGAATAAACATCAAAAAGTGCTGCACAAGATGGGAAGGGGTACAGCCACTCCCTTAGGGTGAAACAGCTCCTGGGCATCCATCAACAGTCCCAAACCTTTTATGTTCTGGGAAGCCATGCAAGCTTGCTGCCTTCCTGGAACAAGTGATCATGAAAGTTGGTGAGAGAGGGTCTCTTTTTGCACAGTGGTACACTTGCCTCTGATGTGTTCACACCTGGAACTTTGTAGAGCAGCAACGGAACAGTAATTGCCAGATGGTAAATGCTTCGGTGTTAGAGCCCTTGTATGACTCTCCATCATTTATCACAGGCCTTTCAAGGCTGTGGAAGCACAGGGTGAGGATGTGGTTTAGGCATGAAGGGGCTGATCTGGAGCTGAACAGAGCTGAAACTCTGTCTCTGTGCACACACAGATGAATGCGCACATGGGCATGCAAGTTTATTTTCACACAAATTTCATTTTATGCCAAACATCTGTGGAGAAGGATCAGGCTGAATCTCTGTTTAAAGCAACAACGTGGGACTGTAGCTCACTTTTCTTAACTGCCTTAAATTTATATAAAAGTCCTTGTCCCATTCCCTATCTGTAGGAGTGTATAATCTTCCTCTCTCCCTCTGGAGATTCATCTTAATTGTAATGGCACCTGTTCTGATATTGCTCCTTTTTTTTTTTTTCCTGAGCCAATTCCAGATCCCTCAGGGGTTAAAATTCATTCATATCAAAGAGGAAAAAATCTGTTCTTTGTGCAAGTGGTTCAGACTAGATAACATCAGATCTGGCTGTCAGATCTCTAACACATGACTGAGAATAATAATAATCATGAGAGAACACACTCCATACCATCTTTGTTCCAACCAAAACAATCCCCAGGCTCTTTCTCCATGCCCTGTGGCCCCAGCCAGAGCTGAGATGGTTAGATCAGGGTGAGGATGATCAAGGCCCCTGTGGTGGAGCACAGCAGGCCTGGGCTCATCAGCATGCCGACAGAGGCCCATCCCAAAATGGAAAGCACCACAGAAGGCTCATTTTAATGCTCTAGAGCTGAATAAGACCGCAAACCAAAAGATATATCATTATCTGGGCACATCTTGTAATTCTTGTTCAAACATTTTGAGTAATTTGCTGCTACTTTTAACTTCTCTGTCCCCCATGTGGCAGTTTTTGACAAAGGGGAAACAGTAAATGATCTATTCTTGCAACATTTTCCATTGCTTATTCAGAGCAGACTCTAATTCAAAGGATAAAAATCCCCATACAATCAGGGTATGAATAGGACTGTCTGGTGGAAATCAGCTGCCGTTTAGCAGCAGACTGGCTACGGTTTGTTACCTCTCGCCCCTAGAGCTTTGGGGATGGGGAAGGAACTTTCCAGGGAAGCAAGATGAGTCAAAGATCAGTCTCATTAAATACAGCTTGAGCACATGTCTGTCACTGACCACTTAGATGAAGACAAAGCAAGGAAAGGCACAAAAAAAAGTCTTTTTCCTACCTGCATGCTTGTCTGGTAATAGGATGTACCTGATGCAGCAATGTATCAAAACTGCCATGAAAGATCACTTGGGATTTTTTATATGATATAAACCCTGCTCTGAAGTTCCAGAAGTTTTTGTTACTGTGAAGAGCAGCTCTGCACTGCCATTAATACATAAGCTGAAAAAGGAGGGGCCACAGTCTTGCTTGCAGACCTGTCTTTGCTTTCCTGTGAGCAGCTATGGGGCTGAAATGTTCCCCTGCCAGCTGAAGGGAAACACTTCTGCATTTTCCAGGGACAAAATTCCCCATTCAGTGGATGCAGATGTTTGACATACAGAATTTGGTACACACTTTTTAAATGTCAAAGATGTAGAGAGAGAGAGGATCTGCTTTCAGAGGAAACCAGTGATTTTTGGTGTTCATGAGAATCATAGAATAATGGGAATTATTTGGGTTGGTACAGACCTTGAAATGTCCCTATTGCTCTGTGCAACAAGCAGGGACATCAACTAAAATCAGGTGGCTCAGAGCCCCATCCAACCTTGAATGTTTCCAGGGAGAAGTCACTCACCACCTCTATGACCAACTTGTTCTAGTGTTTCACGACCCTAATTGTAAAAAACTTCACCCTTATATCTAATCTAAATTGATTCTCTTTCAATTTAAAACCACTGGTTATTGTCCTACCACAACAGGCCCTGCAAATAATCTTTGTCCTCTTCTTTCTTGTAGTCCTTATTAGGTACTGGAAAGCTTGGATAAAGTCTAACTGGAGCCCTCTCCTCTCCAGGCTGAACAATCCCAGTTCTCTCAACCTGTCCTCACAGCAAAGTTGCTCCATCATCTGATCATCTTCATAGCCCTCCCCTGGATTCAATCCAACAGGTCCAAGTTGTTCTGTACTGAGGACCCTAGAGCTGGGTGCAGCACTCCAGGTGGGGATCTCACCAGAGTGGAAAAAAAGGGTGACTTTTTTATCCCCTCAAAACAAAATCAAACCCAAATCACTAATATTTATGTGTAAACACTAAAACATGTCTTGCCTACAAGTAACTATCTGACTAATTCCAATCATAAATGCATCTCATCAATGTCATCCTTTTTTTCTCTGATGAATTGAATTGCATTTTTCTGTGTATGCAATAAATGCTAATAAAACCATGCCGGGGGGATTGAGAGTGGCTTGAGTCATGTATTGACACGCCCTTATTCACAGAAGATGCTGAGAGATTACTGAAGCACTTTATCACTGTTTTGGTCTGGCACAGGGAGGTTTCAGCCATGCTGTGGCTCACAGGCATCCCCTTGTTCCACGGCTCAGCTGGGAGCCCTCCAGTGGAGCAGTGAGTGTGGCTCAGGGGGCTTCACCCCTCGCCTTCCCTCTGTTCCCCAGGACAGGTGTCAGCTGCTACTCTGTGCCCTGCTTTTATTGCACCCAATTCCATCCACACCAAGGGGCCATCTCAGCACGTGAGCAGGGCACAGACAATGGTCAGTTACTGATGCTCTCGTGATTTTCTAGGAAACATCTCTGACTGCAAGCAAGGGTTTAATAGAATTGTCAAGCTGATTTACAAATAAGGCTACTCTCTGGTGCAGATGATGGTCCTGATACAATCTTTGTGGCTTGGAGTTTACTTGCAGCATTGACGTTGGAGCGTGTTTATTTGACAAAGGGAAAGAAAAGAATTACTTGGGCTACTGCTGGATTTGTTTGAGGCAGATGCACCAAGTCAGGCTAAGGCAGAATCCCCATGTGGTGTTGCAGATAAATGATGGATGGATTGGTCTTCCCTGGGCAGAGTTCCAGGGCATGTCCTAGGGAGCCCCACTAGTCTGTTTTAAAGGGTGTAGTAGTAAATGAAACGTGGATAAACTGACCTGTTGAGTAGATACAAGGAGCCCATTTACTCTGTATTCCCTAAACTGGAGGCAGATAATCTCCTTTACCTTTGTTTACACTCAGCTGCACACAGGTTTATTGAGAGGAAAGCAGCTTTCCCTGCGACTCAGAATGCAATTATTGTGAGATTGTCCCTGTGCCTCCAATGGCTCCCAGTCAGCAATTGAGCCAGAGGCACTGCCAGCAAGGCGAGCTGCCAGGAGCTTCTCAGGGCTATGCTGGCCCTTTGCACTTCACACTGTACAGGCTGGTGGGACATGTCCTGCTGTCCTGCTCCTGGGGAGTCTGGCAGTGGAAACATGCAAAATCAATCTCTTCAGCATCAGTACTTTAATTTTGTTTTACTGTCTTCTGTATGTGTAGCTAATTCCCTCCTTCAGTGCTGCTGTTGTGAAGTGTTTATACACTCCCATCTCTCCCATCAAGTCTCTCTCCTCACCCTGAGCAATCATTCTACAGTGCACAATTCAGGTTGTGCATGTCTAGCTTTTTCTTCTCCTCATGTTTCTCTTAATTTCTTGCCACCTGGGTAATTTTCTCTTTGCCTCTCTTAGCACTTTCAAACTAATTTTTCACACAGTTTTGCAAAGAGAGAGAAATGGAAGAGCAGGATCGTGGAGCACCCTGGTCTGCAAGAGCCCCACCCTGTTCTTCACCCTCATCCTTGGATAGCTCTGCTAGTCTCCATATCCCTGTGCAACACGACAACACGGCCTCCTTGGAGTAGAGGGAGGACTGGCCAGTGTCTCTGCCTAGAATGCCTTGCACTAGACTCAAGAATGTGTATTTTTAACCCTTTGCAATGTAGGGCTACACCAGACAGAGTCAATCTGACTTTTGTCAGACACACCTGTGTTAGTTATTCTGATTGCTTAGCTTTCAAATTCTAACTACCTGAGGAATTTTGTGAGCTCTGGGGTTTGGTGTGGGGTTTTTTATTTCTAATTCTTTTCCTTTGGAATCAGACCAACACAATTAAAGTGACTTCAAATAAGTGTTTCAAGTTCCATCACAGATTTCAAGTCTGGCTTAAGATAAGTTGTGATGAATGTGGGAAAGGACTGAAGATAGGCAGACTTACAAAAAACAGAGATGAATACCCTATCAGGAAACCATGACAGGTGAATAAATTGTGGAGTAATACAAATAACCAAAATAAGGGAGGATGGTAATTCTAACTGTCAGTGCTGACAGCAATTTCATACCAAAGAAGCACTGTTCAGTGGAGAGATAGGATCAGCCACAAACTAATAAAAGAACAGTATGAACGAATTGTATACTGAGCCAAGGGGAAGCAGCTGATAGGCTCAATGTCTGCTTGGACTCCTCTGCAATAAAGCTCTACAATGTCTCAAGGGTGGCAGTGATGGGCAAGAGATCCCCATGTGCTTCTTTAAATGGGCTTTCTGACATTGAGGCCACAAAGCATACAGGCAGTGAAATGATAGATAATATTCAGCTTTTCTTTCTCTGCTCCTGGCGCTGAATGAGACTTGCTGTCCTGAACCCAGGAAAACCAGAGGGCAGCCCTTGGCTTTGGGATGGGATGAAGACTCATACAAATGCCTTTTTACATTCCTCAAGGCAGGGAGCGGACAAAATGTTCCTGTATTAAAGGCTTCATGTTTGATAACCATGCTGGGATTTGGACATGCTAGTTACTTGTCTGCAAGCCATTAAATATGCTGTTTCCCTGCACAATCAGATTTACACTTCTGACCCACTCAGCTTTGTGGTTTATATCTGATAGCAGATTCAGGCTTTATATAATTAAGAACCAGCAAATTAATACAAAATTATCCCATTTCTTGTACAAATTAGAGGACTGTCACCAGTGTCTGAATGAGAAAAATTCCTGGAATCATCTTTTTCTAATCAAATTTGAATTTGTGTGCAGCTGTTAAAGAATAATCTGTGCACCTCTAGCTGTAATCATTCAAAAGGGTCAAGGCATGGCAAGCATTTTATATGCAGGCCTGCACAAATAACACCAATTAACCTGCCCTGATCAGTTCTCTAGAGAAAAAATTGTTATTGAGGAATTTTTGCAATAGTAACAACTATCAAGAGAGAATTTCTCCCAGAAAAAACCCCAAAACATAACCAAAGATCACCACAAGAAGAAAAGGACAATGAAGTGTCAGGGAGAAGAACCAGCCAAGCAGCAACAATATTTAAAAGTTTTGGCTGCAATTTTCAGTAGGAAGCCAAGAAAATGAGATTACTTTGCCAAGGATGCTCTCACTACTGTGAGCTCAGGGCCTCAGGTCTGCCAGTTTCCAGACACTGGGGCTTCCTTCCTGCAGGCATGAACAAAAGGGGGCGGCTAGTCATTAGCTGGTCTGAAGATGAGAGTGGGATCCGGCTTTAGTTCTTACTGGATTATTATCTCCTCTTAATTAAAATGTCCTATAACATTTTAGAAGAAAGAGCCTTTGAAAGATGTTAAACCTCAAGACTAGGTAGGAAAACTTTCATCCTCAAAAATTTGAGAAAAGGGAAAGGTCATTTTTCCAAATTAGAGAAGCAAATACAGGAGTATATTTTCTGACTGGTTCCAGAAAGGAAATCTTTATCCTCGAGACGAAGCCAATTAGTGAGGCTCATGACTACATGTTCCACAAAGAGTATTTTGTGGGAGGAGGAAAAAAGAAAAGCCAGTGGTACATTTCGATAAGGTGATGAATTTCTTGTCCTTCTTTCCATAGAGTAGGCACAAATGGCTGCAGGGCAAAGAGCCTTAAAGATGTCACATTGGCCTGAGCCCACTGCTGTTTGGACCAACATGCAAGTTCCCAGATGTTCTTCTCTACCAGCCATATCCCCAGCACAGGGCCCACCAAAGCTTGCTCAACCCTAAGGCACAGTCCTGAGAGTAAGTGCCTTGTTTTTGGTGACTTGAATGCTGGAACTGACTCATATTCCCTGTTTTGTTTATATACTCATTATATTTGCTTCCCACTTCTGCATCACTCCAGCTTATGTCACAAAATTAGAAAATGAGACAGACTTGTTAGAGACCAAATATGATCTCTGGATTGACTCAGCAGTGTTTATGTGGAGCTACCCAGACATACTGTGGTTTGGCACATTGATGATGACAGAAAGGACAGGTTATAATAATTTTACAGTCTGTACTTCCCCCCTCCCCAGAAAAAAGCCCGACCCATCGAAATGAATTGTCATCCCCTGACATCTCTGTTAATAATAGAAATAGATACTCATGAACATGCCTTTTAGATCTGAGTTCAAATTTTAAGGCTCCCTGCAAAAGATTGCTGTTTTCTCCCATCTGTAGGAGTGATGCTCGTGACAGGTACTACCTCTCCCTCCACAAATGCTCTTGCTCATTGCTTCACATATGGGAAAAGATCATCCCAATTTCACACTTCAGATGTCTGCAAAAGGCTGAATCATCTTTATCTCTGGCTCTGACTATGGCTGGTTGTTTTAAGCTCCTGTGCAGGTGTTGATGGATGAAGGCGCTTGGAGTGGGGTTTCCCACTGTGTGTGGTGTGTGCCATGCCTGGGCAGAGGCTGGCTGACTGCACCCATTGCATTGCCAGGTGTGGCTCTGGCTCCAGGGGGTGGCAGGTGAGTCCAAAGGGACAGCAGCTGCACAGACTTCTTCCCTGGCATTTGTGTGGGGACCAAAATGGGATCTGGCAGCCAACAGAGCAGATTTGTGTAGCCAACAGAAACTGGCAATGAAGGCAGCGACTCCAGGAAAACAAACACAAATATAAGAGGCATAGCAACAACAAGATTCTATGACAAGGATGGGAGATGAACTATCAAACTGACTCAAGCAATCAAGCACAAGCCGGCTGCACAGGGCATTCCTCAGCTTGGGAGCGAAGGTGGGCAAAATACCCCTTCCTTGGCCCTGGAATGATGATATGGTGTGGGAGCAGCAAATTGCCAGGACAGGAAGCAATGATCAACTGAGGACATGGTTCTGGTGAGGGCTTTTTGTCAAGATGGGAAATAGCAAGGATCCTGTTTGAACCTCCTCCTTACTAATTATGCAACTGACAACGTGTTGCATGGCAAATTTTTGGCTAAGGTGATACTGAAACCAAAATCTACTTGGTCTGTGTCCTCTGCCTTATTCAAGTATTTGACCACACTCTCTCTATTCCTTTCCCTAACAGAATCACTGGTTTCAGACTGGCACTGCCTGGTAAAGAGAGTGGAAAGCAGCCATGAGAAGGGTCCTGGTGTTCCTTCTCCTCAGATACAGCGGGGCTGCATCCCCAGGAGTGAACAACCTGCAGGGATTGCAGCAGCAGTGTTGGGGCTGGATGGTGGAGCCACTTTCTTGGCCTGTGACAGTCTCTGCATGTTCAGTACAGGGTGCAAAAGAGCCTCAGAATGGCTGAGCCGGGTGGCCTGGGTCATATCTCTGTGAAACAAAGCCAGATCATCTCCTTCCCTCTAAAGATCATATCCTTCCCTCTAAACACTCTGCCAAGGCAGAGACCATGCCGGACTACTCACCAGCAGTCTGGGAAATGCAGCCAAATTCAAGACAAACATTGACATCAGCTTTTGAATCCCAACCAGCCTGTGCAAAGACACCCTTACTTACACTTGGTTTTCTTTCCAAGCCCATATTCTCCAAAGGCCTGGGAAAAAGCTGCTTTCTCACACTGCATGAGAGTGGAGTTAGGATGATCTAGAGCCCAGAAAGAAGGGGAAAAAACATCTTAATGGGGTCACACAGTCTTGCCTAATCTTTTAGTTTTCTATGGACCTTCTGTTTTGTTGTCTCTAGCAGGGTTTCTGGATGACCCCAAAAGCATAAGTCAAAGAAGTACAGCAATTTATGGAAAACACATCACCCCAGTACAGCTCACAATGTGCTGCTCTTTTGCAGGGCAGCAGGGATCTCAAAACAACTGGACCTATGTTTGTACAGCATTCAGCTCCTCTTTCACTTTCTCTCCACCTCAGTATTGCACTTCTCTGTATTGTAAAAAAACAGCCAACCCCATGGCTTCCAGCTGGGGTGTTACAAATTCCCTTAGGGTTAAAAAAGAGCAGTGAGATGACAGTCAATGAGAATAATGACTTTGTGTCATCAAACGTTTCTTGGGAAGGGAACCATGCCATCAGATTTGCAGGATTTTAAGCTTTTTAACAGATACCTTGGAAGCACTCATTGGCCTTGAGGGGCTGTACCTATCAAGGTGTTCTGTACCACGGGGAGCTTATTACCATGAGCCAGATCAGGCAGCTCACGGCATTACTCAGTAATCACCTTGGTGGATACAGCAATGACAGTCATCACCTGGCCTGGCACCATGGCCTGGACTCAGGGGAAAATATTCAGTGGCCTGTGACTAAATGACTTGAAAATGGGGATTATTCTGTCACTTTAAGAAAACTCACATAATATTCCTGGCAGATAATCAATCCCATCTTCTTGTGCTGGAGAACGACTGTGCCCCTCTATGATGATTTTCACGACATGGAGAATACGCCGTGCTGCTGCAAGACCACCTGTCATGGTCAGAATAATCTGGACCTCTTAAAACAAAATGTGTCCTTCAGTGCAGGCTGGGGGGAAATTAAGGGGAGCCTTGCCTGAACACCTCTTTCCTGTCACTCTGGTTTTGTGGGGAAAGCATTGGTATAAAGGGTTGGAAGGATAGCAACAACAGGTATTTAGATGTACTTCTTTTGGTGTTTCTAGAACACTCCTGCACCTGCCTGTGATTCTAGTGTTATTTTGGGGGCATAGGCCATGTTTGGCAGCATGGTGGGCAATTGCTGTAAGGTGCTGCATACCATGGGCTTGTTAAGGAGCTGGTGCAGCTGAGTTTCCCCAGTCCTTGCTGGACTGTTGGGTCTGTAACCATGACAGCCAGGAACAAACTCTGATTTTCATCTGATCCTTCACTTCCATGTCCTTAGAAGGATTAGGCCACACGTAGATATTAAGTTTTTGTTTGATTCACTGTTTCACTAGGTGCTTAAACTGGTGGTAATCAGAAGGAACAAGCAATCTCCTCTGGTGTGTTATAATGGTCTACTGGTGATAAGGGGCTTCTCTTTTGGGGTTCTCTAGATGCTTTCTACCAATAAAATAATCTGTCTGTCACACATGAGGAAGTTGGTCCGGCACAATGAAGGTCCTAATCTGTCACAGGGTGTTTTAAGGCTTGTAATGCACTGAGAGGTTTTTTCTGGACCCAGCTGGATGAGCGGCCTGGGGTTATCATAGAGGTCCCTCCTTCAGGGATCACAACCTTGCCTTGCACTGTCCCTGCCTGAAGCCAATCCTTGAGCCAGAGGCTATGATACTAAAGAAATGAATAACAAAACCTTTCTGCCCTTGGGATCAATAATAACAAGAGAGGTGGATGTGCCACAACCTTTTCAAGGCAGGTATTATTCATACACCCCCTCAGACATGACTGGTGTATATAAATCATAGCAGAGACTATCTCAACGTGCCCTACTCTATTCTTGTAAGAAAAGGTGCACCTGGATTTTATTTCTTTTTCAGTTCTGTTTAAAGAAGGAAAATAATCTTCAATATCATGGAAAGGCTTTTTAATCCCTCACAGACAATACAGAACAGAAGGCTCAGGATCCCTAAAGTGAGTGGCAGATGAAAAATGCTATTCTTTCTTTCATAAATCAAAAATCAGGGCAATTTTCTTGAATTCAGTCCTGTTATTGTGCTTTTCCCTGTTTCAAATACGAGCATTAATCCTCCTCATTTTATGCAGCTATGTAATTGCATTCCCCAATCCAAGAGGACATGTTTGCCTGTTTCAGTAATTCTCAGGATTCCACTTGCAGCTTGGAGAGTGCACAGACAAAGAGGAAGAGCTCTGAACTACTCACAGTCCGGGAGAACCTCTTGGGACACAACCAGCTTAGAGGCAGCCTGGGGGGAAGGAGGGAGCAGCACAGCATCTCAGCCACTGGAGGACCGTGGACTTGTAATCCATTACCCTTACACTGATTTGTGTAACTACCCTCCAAGGAGAATAAAATGGAGAACAAAAATGTTAGGGTCTGACATCGGAGTTGGATGTATCTTATTAATTTAAGTAACATTTAAGTTCAAGTCCAACTGTGCTTGATCCTTCATCTCATTAGGCCACTTTCATTTCCTCTTTCTTGCATGTTTTCAAGTCATTGATTGCCTCATTCTGCAGCTAAAGCTGCTTAGCTGGGAGGCAGTGGGGTGGGGGGGTGGCAGGAGATTGCTCTGCCTGAAATGCTCTTACTTTATTGCTGCTTGGGTCTGAATTCCTTCCTGCTCTTGCAGTCAGTAAATGTTAAACATTGCTTGCTCTCAGTATTTACCTATTTTTAACCCTGACTCATTTTGTTTATTTCCCTAATGTATGCCTCTCTGTGCTTTACTTCTCAATATCCTCGTTCATTTTTTTAAACCGCAGAATATCCTCACTTATTTTCATTTGTAAGCACTTCTGTTGTTTCTATTTTTAGTTCACTTTTTAACTCTTTTTCTTTCTTCCTTGTCCAGTTCTTGGAGGTTTTTTTCTGAGATGTGGGAGGTTGTCTAGCCCAGGAGCCCACATCTCTGTATTCTCAGCTTGGAGCTGCTATCTACCTGTCAGAAACATTCACCTTGCTTACACTTTCCCCTGCAGAAATACCAGGGTCTACTGATTCATCCAAAAAAATCCTTAAGTGTCTCATACCCCATTGCACGGCAAAGGCAGAGCTGAAAGCGTCAGGAGACAAATTATCTCAATGGTTCAGCTTTCCGCTCAGAAAAAGAAAACCAAAAATAAGATTTTAAAGGCAGATCCTATGGGAAGCCAGCATGGTTAGCAATGGAAAGAAAGCCCTTCCCTCCCCACTGCTAGTAATGAATCTTCTTTCCCTCTCGGCTGGTCCCAGCCCTCCCCTTGGAAAGCTAATTACCAGTATAGGGCACATGTGAGCCGGCCATACAGCGTTAACTCGCAGACCCTAATGAGGCAGAGTGGCAGATGCTGGGGTTATTCAGAGGTTATGGGTGACCCTACAGCCCATGAGGGGAAGCTCTCCTGGGGGTGGGGTCACTACAGGCTCACACAGGGAGCCTGCCTGGGCATATCTCCAAGCCAACCAACAAAGCAGCAGACAGAAGGGTTAATGCTGCTCAGTAAATGAACCGGCATCAGACAAGAGAGGCTTGAATCTTTCTTCCCCGTAATATAATTTGTTGGCTGCTGGGAGCCTCCCCTCATTTAACTGGGGCTTTTCTCTCAGGCAAATCAGGGTGGGTGCTGCTTGCACAGCTGCAACATTGATTTCCAGTTTGGAGTAGAAAAGGAGTTATTTTCTCCTCCTTTGTGTCATCCCAGAATGAAAAGGAGACAAATAAATAAAAATCCCCTCTGTGCAGAATATGACACTGAGAGACCGTTGTGCATGGCACAGCCCCCTCCTCCACCCACCCCTCACCCTCTGGATACAATACTCCCTCATTAACTGGACTTTTCATTCACAGGCTGTTGCCCAACTTAATTTGGAATCATTTATTGGATCGGATTCATATCAACTTAATAAGGCTTTAGTTGAGTGCAGAAAATCCATTTTTCAGCAGCAGTAATTGCAAATCCTGCTAGAAAGTGACTCCCTCCAGCAGACACTGATGGTGCTGCAATGCCACAGGGTAAGGCTTTCATGGGCAACACTGGAAGCTAGATGGGATAACACAAAGGTATTCCAAAGGCTTAATTCCAAACAACACAATGTTTGTCCCCCATCTTTCCCCCCTCCCCACATCCTGCTGACCTCTGTTGCCCACTTTTTGGTGGGTTTCTCCTCCAGCCCCTGCTTCTCAGGTCCGTATGGACCCCCCAGCTTTGCCCAGTTTTGCACCTTGTCAGACCTTCCCCTGAACCCATCCTGCCTCTCCAAACTCAGTTTTCCTTTTCCACTTTACTGCCTGCACAGTCCTTTCTCATTCTGTATCCAGCCCTCCCAGATGACCAGTTTCACCTACACCAGCGTTGATGGAGACACACCCTTGCTACCCGGTGAAGAGTGGGTATCAAGCTCTACCATGGCAAAGAAATGCCCACTATTCACTACAATCCCATGGCTGCTGCTCTCCTTGCTGCCCCCAGGAGTTTGGAGAAGGGGGTGGAACTCTGCTACAAGTTCAGACACTACAATTCCCTCTCTTATCCACTTGCAAATAACTTATGCCAAGCCAAAGAAGCCCACCTGGAGAAGAGGGGCAGAAAAGCCCGTCCCTGCGGGCACAGCAGCAGGAATGCCCGGCAGTGAGGTGGTACCTCCATGCCCCCATACCACCTGAAGTGTCACCAGCAGCAAGGGGCAAAGTCTCCTGAGGGATTGGTTATCCCTTCCCACAGCTGCCGGCAGTTACCGCCTGCTCCGGCAATTCAGTCTGCAACAGCGACTCCCTTTCATGTCCCAATCTGTCGGGCTGAGGAGGGGTTAAAAGGAGAGGCTGCCCGCCCCATATGCCGGGGGCTTTTCAGTGTCTGAGCCCAGAGCTGCTCAGCTGCTGTGCCTGAGCCGCGCTGGCTGATGGCGCTTTCCTTTCAGCCGGGCGTCCGGACAATTGCTCACACATGGTCGAGGCTCCTCATGCAAACCAGTTTTCCTCAAGTACATCTGTCATGAGAGGGTTTGGATGGACACATGCACATAGCAGGCTCACCTCTCCACTGGGCACATCTGCCTGCTGCTTCTTCCCAGTGTTCCCCAGCACCGACCTGTACTCTGCTTCCACCGCCAATTAAAATGCAGTGGGGAGTGGGAGGTCGGGGGAGAACAGAGAGACCTCCTTTCATAACTGCCTGAAGCCCTCTGACCCTTTATTTGAAAAATTAGCATCATAATACCTGGCAGTATCGCTGTGCCGTTAATTCTTCTCTCATTGTCCTCCTGAAAGATGCAAATGGCATCATCCATTACTAATTCTCAGCATCGGAGCTCTCTTTAGAAGAAGCTAGGTGATAAGAAAGTAATTCTAAAATCAGCTTAATGGGCTTCTGCGGAACCTGAGCGCAGCTGGTGAGCCTGCCAATGTGCTCACACATTCCGAACACAGCGGTGGGTGAATGAGTGGGCTTGCTGCCCTTGCAGCGGAACATCTCTGTTCCTGCTAGAGCAATAGGGAAGGGGTAAAGTCTTCCTGTATCCCAAAAATGTGTAGTATTAAAGAAAGAGGCAGTGCAGGAACAACATTTCCCCTGGTTTTAATAGTCTTTTGTGCAGATGGAGAAGAGATTTTTCAAAAGCCCAAAGCAAACATTGACCTAAGGCAGCTCTCTGAAGATAATGGCCACCGTGGAGAGCTTTTGCAAATCCTGCTCCCAGGCAGAGAAGAAGAGTTTCATTTGAATAAAGGGAGGGAGTGACTGAAGTCAGAAAATTATAAAGCCATGAGCTGAACTATTTCTGGAAAAAATCCTAAAACAAATAATTGAAGAATTTTTTTGAAGCACCTAGATAATAAGGCTGAGAAACTTTTAAGTTAATAGGAATATGTCAAGAATAGGTTATATCAAGCCGATCCAATTTCTTTCCTGACACGTTAATAGGGTTTGTGGATGAGGCAGGAGCAAGCAGTCAATGTCATGTGTCTTCAGTAAGGTTTATGACATTGGATTTACATGACATACTCATAAACAATTTAGGGCAGCATGGCCCAAAGGCAGTTTCTATAGACTGAGTATAAGGGTAGCTTAAAACTGCTCACATTTAATTGTCAAGTTGGAATGATTCATCAGTTGAGATTTTGCAGTGATCATTCCTGTAGCAGATGTTATTCAATGTTTTCATTAATGGCTCAGATGATGGAATGAGAACAAGCTTATTAAATTTGCAGGTGGCATTAATCTGGGAGGGACTGCAGGCACATTTGATAAGATTAGAATTCAAAGTGCTCTTGATAAGTTTAAGAAATGGTCTGAAAATAACAGGAGACACTTTAATAAAGACAAGTACAAAGTAGTATCCTTAGGAAGGAATAACGAAATTACTAAATGTACAATGGAGATGGTGGGATGGGCAGTGGATTTGCCAGAGGAAAAGGGCTCATAAAGAGTCACATGCAGAATTTTGACCACAGTTACATTTTGGTGGAAAAAATCAAAATCATATTGGGATGTATGAATACACTTTTTAAAACAAAGAAAGTGTGCCTACTTTGCTGGAGCAAGGCATTGATGCTCAGAAGTGGCTCATGAGCCACATGGGTGTCCCTGTCACCACAGGGCTGGTCTGCAGAGGAGTGGAGAGGGAAATGTCTGGAAAGTCATTCTCCCAGTCAGAGCACTTTAACCAATGGCTAAATGCCTGAAAACAAAGAAAAAAACAATCCCAAAAGTAAACCTCCCCGGTAGCCTACATTTTGTAAAATTAAGGCTGCCTTCCTCCATCCTTCTCACTTCCACATAGGGGTGCAGCCCCTGGGATGGAGTCACTTGCGTGACAGTGTAGCCCAAGTGGCTGAAGCACCAGCCCTGCAGAAATTAGTGTTTCCTTTGCACTCTTTTGCCAGCAAATGAACTGCCTGGAAACTGAGCCATTATTTTTTTAACTTTATAGGGATAGGATTCTGCCCAGTTCAGCTCTCTGAGCCCTCTGTACCCAGTGACCCACCCAGCTGTGGCAGCAGTCCCACTGGCCACAAGGTAACCAATTCTCAGCAAATACTTGCAAACACATAGATGTTGGCATCACTAGGCAAAATGGCACGTTTTTTCAAGCAAGCCAAATTTCACAATTCTCCTACACTTGAGCAGGGATCATTGCCAGCTGCTGATTGCAGCATAAGTCCAATTAGAGGCTTGCCTGCCTTCCCTGGGGAGCCTGTGACCAGTGATATAATGACAAAGTCTCCCTAAAACAAGATTGTTTGTTTACCTTCTCTGCTCAGTTCCATTTGCTAATAAACTGCCCACACATATATTTAGTCCCATATAATCTTATGCCTCACTACAAGTGGAATGAAATTGGTTTTCTCTCTCGTCTTCTGTGAAAAAACCTCATGTAACCTATGCTATTTCTAAAAGTCAAGGACCCATTGGAATTCAAGCTGTTTTATATTGTTCTTCCTGTCTCCCACTCTCTGTTTCCTTAGAAAAAAACAGTCTTCTTTTCCCCCAAAGTGAACACCCTGGATCATACCCAAGCCCAGCTACACCACCTGGGTTTTGCCACAAGCCCTGGTTTCTCCAGGAGACAGTTTCAGGCGCAGCAGAGAAAATCCAGCTGTTCCACACCCTGAGAAAAAAGTCCCTCCTCGCTCCCCTGCCTGTCCCTGTTCCCCTCCTTTCTGCTCTAGCTCCAGAGATGTGCTCTGGCCACATCCTTGCTTGGTTTGACTCCAAGATGAGCCCAGCTCCAGGGGTGCTGGAGCCATCCAGTCCGTACAATGGCACTTTGTCCTCAGGTTAGTTTGAGCAAAAGGCTGTTTTTGGTGGTTTGTCCTAGGGGACAGCCCTACAGCCTGTTCTGCCAGGGTGGCAGCAGTGGGGGTCTGTCATGCTGGGATACCACACCACCAAAAGCAACACGCCATGGAAAAACAACACCTGCGAGCTTAGATCTCATTAAACCCCTCCTAGACTCCTTTTATAGGATTAAAGTAGGCAGGCTTTAGCTAATTCATTGTCACTCTCCTGGCTGTCCCCTTGGGGAGCGTGGCAGTCACTTGCACCAGGAGATCAGCCCTAATGAGCTCATGTCTTCGAAACTGGAGCCCACCGTTTATGCTGGGCACATTGTGCAGAAGAATGTGAGACAGCAAATGCTCACAAATGCTCACAAAGCCAGTTCAAACACTCATTTTTTACCTTAAGATACACATTTCCTTAGATAGCTTAAAATGCCATGGTGACTGCTGTTTGTTAAAACACAGACAAAGGCTCTCTTGAGAACCTAAAGGCTTTTTGGCCAATTAAGCAAAGATGTTTTTGTAACCAGAGGGGTCATTTGACTGGTACAAGTCCACCTAAAGGCTTATGTACAGGTATTGTTAAAACCCACTAAAAGATGAGGGGAAAACAAAACTGCAAAATTGAATGTAGAGCTTTGGGAGGGGCACATGTCCTTCTGTGCCCTCTGTATGCACTTGTACACTCCTTCTTAAATCATCCTTTAGTGAGAGCAGGAATGTCTCTCGGGAGCTGCCCTGAACAGCAGCCTCAATGTTAGTGCTGTTGCTGGGCTCCTGTCTCCAAAACTCTGCTTGCTCAAGTGGATGAAGTGTTGGTACAATTATCCCAAAGCCTGTCTTGTTTACATCTGGGGGTGTCTCAGGCTGAGATCTCCAGGTAGGGGCTTTTGCTGTGGGTATGTTTTTAAGGTTACCTTAGTGCCCCGCGTACCCTGCAACAGCCTTTCTGTGGGGAGGGGACACTCTGCAGCCAGCCATGGAGGCTGTGGGCGACACCACACAGCATCAGTAACACTGGAACAGGGCACTGCTCGTGGCAGGGCTGCTGCTGTCACAGTGCAGACCTGGCTGCACGTCTCCTGACATGCTGCTACCCAAAAAGGGCAAAGGAAATCTCTGTTGATAAGTGAGAGCTACGCAGGTGTGGAGTTTTGCCAAGGGAAGGTGTTTGGGCTGTTTGCAAGAGCTGTTTCTGCTGAATAAGGAAGTGCAAGGCTGTTTCGCTGTAATAAAGCATGCTGAGGAAATGATTTGTATAATCAAAAAGAGCTCTGTATGCATGCACAAAGTAGGTAAAGAAGCTCTCAGAAAATTACCTGAGACAATACAAGGGTTAAAAAGATATGGGCATAGGTTTAGGTTCCTCAATGCCAAGCTAATGTGCTTCCACTAGTCTGTGCTGAAGTCACCAGAACAAATAACTTTGGGCTTCAGGAATCCAGTGTGATTGTGTACTTTTTTATTTCCCCAGAAAGACTTTTCTTAATAAAAGGAGTGAGATTTGTCAGATGTGACCCTAGAAAATCTACTAAGCATTCATTGGCTTCTACTTACTTAAAATGTTCTTTGGAAGTGCACAGCCTTGGTAGATCCATGCCCAAACACAATTCACATTTGTAATAAGTAAAGTTGAATTGAAATGATGAACATATTTTTCCCCGTATGTCCTTCCCACAAAGGTAAAGCTCTAAACTATTAATTGCACTCAAAGTAGCTACCAGTATTTTCTATAAAGTAGGCTCTCACCTGTCTGATAGTGCTGGTTTTTTGTTTTTTTTAATTTCATGCCATTTGTCTCCTTGGCTACCTGGCTTTATTCATCTCCCAGTGCCCAGGGAAACAATATTTTACACTCTGGAAAACTGTCATTGTAATTTCATCAGGAAGTGTGGGCTGAGGCCAGTTTGCATCTCATTCTCAAGGTAAATATTGGAGAAGAGTCAGAGGCACCTCTGATGACAAGGATACACTGGAGCAGTGTGTGAAGCTGGGGCCTTGCCCTGCCTGGCCCCCTAGAGATCTGGCCACCCCTTGACTATGTCCAAGCTCTGCCTGGCCTAGGGGCTGACCCAGATCTGAAAAGAAAAGCTGTTTGCGGTGGGCCTGCTGCCAGCTGATACAAGGTTTAACTTCTCTGGCTCTTTGTGTGGGGAATAAAAATATGCTTAAAATTCAGGCCAAGTCTGCCGGAGGTCAAGACTAGAAGTGAGAGCTGGACCTCATCTTGAACAACAGCCATTGTCAGAGACGGCCTCTTGTGATGGAGTACCTCCTGATAACACTGACCCTTTTTGGCTATGGATAGAATTTTCAGGAAGAGGGTGATGGAAACATGGTCACATCTAAGCCTTATTTCAAACCTGCCTATTGTTATTACTATTGCTTTGCATTTAAAGCTTAATTTTGATTATTAGAAAGCAAGGTGACTTGTGCTGTTTGTTTACTTCCTATATCACTTCAGGTTAAAACCTCTTAGGCAGAAGCACTCTCTAGAGACAGCATCCTACTGTGTCCCCTGTTAGCATGGAAGTGGGTCATGGGCTTGGGACTGGCTCTTGGCACAGAGGAAGCTGCAGTTTTGGTCCAGAGCTGTGATGGACAGCTTCATTTACTGGTAACACCTGCTGCTTCAGAGGTGTCTGCACATCACTAATGAAGGGACAAACAGGGATGGGACAAAGTCTGTTTCACTTACAGATGAAGAATCTGCATTAATTCTTGTTCAGTCCTTCAAAGTTTCTTCTCCCCAAACCTATCCATGACTTTGAATCCCACTTTTAAGGGGTGCATTTCCCTTCACCGTGCTTCTATGAAATGCTGCTATTTATCCTTGCTCCCTGAGAGGAGAACAGGCTCCAGGAACAGCTGCATTGGGAACTGGCCTCACTTCTGGCATGAGGGGAGCTGTCAGAGCGCCCGGAGACATGAAGAGGCCAGATGCAGGAAGCTTTCTATTTACCCTAATGGGACTGAAAACATGTTTAGTAAATTGGCAAAATATACTGAGAACAGAACTCAGCACACTGGAAAATGTGGGAGTTGGCAAAGGCACTCATGGCATTAAAAGCATATATGCAAAGATGCCAAGTGTTGTGTTTATATAACTAGCTGGCAGTGGAACATTCCCATTCCGCTAGATGGTCACCAAGGCCCTGCTTCCCGAGGGAAAGGTGTCCTCAGGGCCCCACCATGAGCTACCAAGTGCTCTCAGCTACCCACATCAGAGAACAACAGGTCAGGCAGGACGCCCCATGGCCAGGGCAGAGGGCAGGCCAGCATCCTGGTGACAAAAACACCCAAGTGGCCCTCCAGGCTACCAGTGAAAGAGGAAGGAGTGACTGAAGAAGAACCAAGTTCTCTGTCCCTTTGGTGTGAAGATCAGATCCTGCCTCTCATTCAATGCCAACCCCAACAACCAAGGGTTGAGGAATTTAATTTTGTCCCTGCTCTGTCACAGGGCAGATCTACATAAATGTTTTGTCTCTTTTAAGCTTTCCCTTGTGTACCCTGACTGAGCTCATACCACTCACTCACCCTCATTTTGGTGACCACAAGGTGCCAAGCTACAACGTTCTCTGCCATAGTGCTGCTGACCACTCCCAGCCAGCAGGGAAAGAGGGAGCTGGCACAGCCAGCACTGCCTGACCTCAGCCTGATGCAAAGCAGGGGCGTGGGACCCTGCAAATCCTGGCACCTGGCTGTGGGCAGCCAGTCACAGCTCTGCTTCCCAAGGGACTGGCTGAATGCCACTGTGCTGTGTCCCCATCACGTGCCGCACACACAGCAGACTCTCAGGGTGGTGCTGCACAGGACCTGCCCTGGATCCTGCTGACCTCGAGCAGCTCCCACTTTTCTTATCATGTGCTTTTCCCTTCTTTTGGTTCCTCCTGGATCAGATTCCTTGTGGGCAGCTTTCTGTGGGTGCCTGTGGCTCCTCACTGCCCTGCTCACATTGACTCAGTAGGATATGGCAGGGTGCAGGGACAGTTTATTTCCTAGGAACTCGTTGTGTTTTCCCTAAAAGAACCTTTCCTGCTGATACTACAGTCAGGTGCAGGACAGCCTGTTGCAGCCTACCCCTAACAAGCACCATTTTGCTTGCAGGGAGGTGCTCCAGTGCACTGCAGACAGCAAGGGACACGAAGAGTAATTTAGTTTTTGTGTAAATCCTGGCTTCCAACGAGCAAAGGTGCTCTGTTTCCCACAGTGAAGTTACTGAAAAAGCTTGGCTTTAGTTCACTGTTTATGAATTTTTTCTATGCTTTTGTCAAATAAACCACTAACATCAGGAGGAAACCTGTCACTGGTGTATGAACACATTCTAGTTTCTTCTGGGAGTGAGTGAGTTTGGTGTCAGTGAGAACCTGGGAGAGAGGAGCTACATAGCCCAGAGCAAATGGCTACAGGCCAGGAAGCTGCACACCAGCAGTGGTGGCTGAGGAGGTGGCACCCACCTCTGGCAGAGACTGTTCCTCTGAGGTGCTGCTGCAGTGGCAGTGGTGGAGTAGTGACTGTCCTGGAAGGTGACCCCACTGAAAACTTTAGGGTCGCCTGCAGGAAGCCCTGAATTTGAGCTTTCAAGATGAGGAGATGAGGTGGGCATGCTCTGGGTGAGGGTCTGCAAACCCTGCTTTGGCTGCACTGGTATCCAGGCTGGGAGAACTAGAGGCACACAGCAATGGTCTTCTGGTGTGACCAACCAAAAACTCAGCAGAGTGCAGGGGCTTGCTGGGCAGCAGCACTGCTGTGGCAGAGATCACAACCAGTGACATGAGTGCCTCTGAGAAGGGCACAGCTGCTGACCAGGGGAGCCACACCTGCAGCAAACCAGCAGCCACAGCTCTAGTGAGGTTCCTGCTTTGAATATTCACCTTTGTGGTCATGCAGGGTGTTGTCCTGCATGGCTGTGGCTCTGATAGTGCCACGTAGGCAAAGAGGTCACTGGTGGATGCTCTGCCCATTCAGCTGGAGCCTTCCAGCTGTTGGCAGCTGCCTGGCTTTGTCCAGGGGCTGAAGCAGTTAACTACAGGAACAGCTGAAATGTTAAACTAGGTGGCCTATATATGCCAAGAAACATTCCCAGCTGCTCTTTGATGTTGAATTTAATCTGTAGTATGCTGTGCAAGTACGGTTGGCTGTGCATCTCGTATAAATTAATTACAAAGCCCTCGCCGCGCACGCAGGGAACAGCGGGCAGCACTACAAACGCTGCGTGCAGTCATTTAAGGTCGCAGGGGGAAAGCCTGTTGTGAGGCTCTGCCAAGGGGCTTTGCCTCCTCCCTCCTTGGGAGGACACCCTGGGCATCACAGCTTCTCTGGCTGGTGAACTGTAGTTAGAGCACATGGGTGTTTCCCTCCATCCTTGTCAACCCCAGTGGGAGGCACAGAGCCCCTACTCAGTCACCAGCACCCTGGGATTCAAAGATGAGGCATGCACTTGGTCTGGATCCTGCGGATACACTTACTCTTTAGCAAAAAGATGAAAACTAGTAGATCTGGGAGCTGTTCCAGAAAGGGGCCATGCAGAATTACAGGGAGGCTGTAGTGGGGTCACTCGTTGGAGGGCTGGTTATCAGGACCTGGGCTGGTGTCCTGCCTTTTTGGGAAAAGTACTCTGGCAAAATGAGAGACAGCTTCTTAAAATGCCTCTGCTTGGCAGTGCCACTTGGTTCAGTCTTCTTGCAATCTTTTGTTCTCAGCCTTGTACCAACAAGCTCTGAAGTCTTTACCTTGCATCTTAAAAAGTAAATTGCTGCTTAACTGTTGTTGGGAAGTGGGGAACACACATTCCATCTGCACTATGCATACATACCAGGCCCCAGCAGCACCTTGCTTCCCTGCTTTGTGAAAAGAGACAATGTCCTTTCAGAAAGGAGAAGGCATCTTTCTCCCATCCTTCTGATCTGGAACTTTGGCAGTGCAAATCAACTAACACAAAGGAGAAGCATCTCACATTCTGTCAGAGATTAAGCCAAGGAAATCTCAGTCCACAAGGTGAGAATAGAAAAAAAGAAAAGCAACAAACAACCAGAAGCAAGAATTCAGAAGGGAAAAGCTCAGGCAGCCTCATACTTGTCTGTGGAAAACTGCTGTAGTGCCTACCCCAACATCTGATGTTGATTACCTACCCATCCTTCTCACAGGATTTTGTAATCATTAGCTAAATCAGCTTACTTTAATGAGGAAAAGGGACTGGGAGTATCCAGGATGAAGGGCACAGGCTGCTGGGTGTGCTAGGCACTGGTGTGGGGAGCACTGGGGCTGGCCTTGGGTGCAGCTTGGGCTCGTGACTGCTGGCAGCCCCTCTTCCCTACCTCTGTGGTTTGAAAACACCACCACTGAGACGGCACCTGAGCTTTCCCTCCCTGCTAGAAACCCTCAGCAGCAAATGGCTGAGAGATGGATGGGGGTGTCCAGGCAGGGAGAGAAGCTTCTTACTCCTGGTTTCATTGGCATGGCAGCACAGCCACTCTGCAGTAAGAGAATGCAATGGCTGCAACTGACAGCACAGCTGACCTTGGAAGAAAGGGCTCCAAACAAGGCTTAGTCACTAATTTTCCAGCTCAGATCAAAGAGGACAGAGCTGAGAGGGAGTTCTGTCTTTGTTTCTGCATGTTCCTTCTATAGCTTCTACTGTTGCAGCCCCTCAGAAACATTCACAGCCTTCCAGATGGGGGCAAGATCATTACCAGATCCCAGTGTGGTGCCCAGGTTTAGGGGAAATCCCACTTTGTCCCATTAGTTCTGACACTTTTGCAACACTGGTCTCCATAGCCCTCTTCCCATTTCCCACTGCTCCATCCCTCCTGTTTTTGGCCAGCATACTCACTCAGTAGGGTGTGAGACAGGCTCCTCTCAGCAATCAGAGGACAGGCAGCTTGCCGGTGTCATCTGTCTCACCTTTGCCTGTACCTGAGCACAAAGCACAGGCAGCTCTTTTCCCGTGGGCAGCTCTCCCTCAGCTTTGCTTTCCCCAAGGAAATGCACAGCAGGTGCCAAGGATGTCAGAGGGGCTGCAGGCTCCCCCCCCCACCGAGTGCAGCTCACACCTCTCCCTGCTGCCATTTCCCACCGGGGAGAGAGGATGGCAGATTCCTTTTCCTGCCTTGCAGCAGCCACAGTCCCCATAAAGCCATTGCGGGCTCCAGCAGTGGGTCAGGAGCCAGAGGTGGCTGCAGGGCTCTGGCCATGAGGGAAATAGAGGGGCAGGAGCTGCAGCCCCCCCAGCACAGCCCACTGCTCACCTGTCTGCACTGCTCACTACCACAAGAACCACAGCACAAGGTATAATCATGGACCATTTACAAGTGGCAGTCATGTGGAAATCTAATCCCAGGTATAATCACTGCACTGCTATCACTGGCACAGCACCTGGGACTGCCAGCAGGCAACAAAGCCTGCTGGGATGATATCTGCTGACTCTTAGCGCTGCCACACTCTAACAGTCAACTCTCAAAACCCAACTCCCTCCATTCAAGATTCACACTTCTCTCATATCCACACATGGCTTGTTCATTTTTCTTGCAGCAAATCAGGCTGCTTTGCATCTGCTGAGCACCAAGGAGGGTTTGGGAGGTAAATTACCCAGGGTGGGAGGCTTGAGACAAATGCGGAATGTTAATCCAGGAGATGACCCTGTGGTGTCTCATGTATTAATAGGAGATGTAAAATATGCATGCTTCCAAAGCAGCTCCCTGTGAAAACTGAATGTAAGACCTTTAGATACAGAAGCCATAAACCTGCTACTCCTGGGGTTAAGGATGATGATAGCTGGCAAAAAAAAACAAACAAACAAACAAACAAACAAACAAAACCAAACAAAAAACAAAAAAAAACCCCACACCAAAAAAAACCCAAAAAACCACCAAACAAACAAACAAACAAAAAAACACATCGAGAAACTTTGAGGTGCAACAGCTTCAAATTATACATTGGCCAACACAACTGCTCCATGTATTGGCATCACCACCACAAGCCCAGCACTGCTGAGGAGAGTGTGTCACCCTTTGCTTCCAGATGTGCCATGTCCTTGAAGCCATCAGTAAGAAACCTCTGGTCACCAGAGATGGATGCCAAGCAAACCCCAATGCAAAGTTAGGTATGTTTTTCCCACAAGGCTGATCAAACATCACAACATGTTTCTGGAAGGGGAGAGGCACTCGACTGCCTGTTGTACGAGGTTTTTGTGCCCACCCTGCAGACTTGCTGCTGGTTTCAAGGTGCTGCCTGTAGGATGTGCACAACAGGATGGCTTTTGCCCCTGCCAGCCATATGCCTTCTGGAAGGCTGTGTGGGGGAAAGCAAGGTGACCTGTGGGTTGAGACACAGGGTCAACACAGGCTCTAGTCCTCCAGTGTTCAGGAAGGTAACTACTGCAAAGCAGCTTTAGGGTAAACGCTAGTCCTGACTGCTCTTCTGCAAAGTATGTTATGGCTATGAAACTCAAGAAGCTGTCATGGGTAGAAGAGCTTGAACTACATAGTCTAACCATCCTCCCTGATCTTATAGCTTATAAATTTACCACTCAGCACATTTTCTGTAGCATCTCTCAAAGGAAACTGTAGGAAGTATTTGCAAGTGTGAGAAAATGACAACCCAAAGGGTGAAAATTGAAGTCAGCAACTATCTCAACATACTGTAGGGACAACAAAACAATCTCAGACGCAGAATAAAAGGACTGAAAAGAGGATTCTCATGGATGCTCAGAGGAGCCCAGTTGCTGAGGTGAGCAGCTGGGGGTAAAAGCAGCTATATGCAAAAAAACATTGCAGAATTCTGAAAAATAAGGGTGGCAAGCCAAAATGGTGTGGGAGGCCATTTTGAAAAAGAGGGAAAAAAATCTTGCTCTGCTCCAATGTGACCTTCTTTTACAGGGGATGGAGTCTGTGCCCAACCTGCTGAGATAGCAAAGCTTCTGCAGGAGTCTTGTGCAAGAGCTGGAGCCCCTTCCAGTGACACTGGGTACACACAAGGCTCCCTCTGGCTCCTTCAGATGACATTCTGGGAGTAGCTTTTTCACTTTAATTTTTGTGTTTTAGTTTGTTATGGGGTTTTGGTGGGTTTTTTTCCTCCTAAAAAATGCTATTTCATCAAAGACATTAAGTATGTCTTACTCTGCTTTAGAGAAAATGTCCAGATATTGTTTTTTAAGTTTGTATTCCAATGATAATTTTTCTGCTTAATTGTGTATACACAAAATTATTTAAAAGACAGAGATTCAAATGCAACCACTTGCAGGCCCTGAATCAAAATGCCTTGACCAGAAACAAGTTTTTGAGATTTCCTTGAAAGAAGAGCAAAAAGTTTGTGCCAATATAGAACCTACTTTTCCTCTTTCTAGGCCTTGTCACTTTTCACAGATCAGAAAACACAATTTTCACAACAGACTTTTTTCTCTTGAAAGCCTGTCCATCTGAATATGCAGCACCCTCAAAGAGCAGCCTGGGGACACAAACCCTGCATCAGATCTCTGTGCTACCCTTCCAACACAAAAAGTCTGCCTTGCTCTGAAAACAGCTTGTGTCTTGTTCCTGGTAAAGAAAGTTTCCTGTCATCATCTTCATGCCCCAGCCCAGCCCTAGGAGCAGAATTAGTTCCTCTCAGGAGAAGTGATCCTAGCCCAAATGGAACATGCTACCTTGCAGGACCTGCAGAGCTGGGGTCACACCTGGAGGACACTAGGGCACAGGTGGCCAGAGCTGTGAGAAGTGCCAACAAAAAAAACCCAGAGGTATTTATAATCAATATTACAGGGTATTGATTATTTTGGCTGTTTCAAAGTTGCAGGCAGCTGCCTGCTCTATGCCAGCCTGCTGCCTCCCTTCCCCAGGCTCAGAGGGACCCGCTGTGCTCTCCAAGTCCTTCCCACCCAACACCTTGCAACAGAGCTAAGTAAAGTAGGTCTGCACCCGTCCGGTGCTGTGCAGGCAGGGGGCTTGCTTGAAGATGGCTCCAGCCTCCAGCCCCTTGGGCAGGGACCACCTTCATTTGCTGGGGTGCAGGAGAGGGTATCTGAGGAGGCAGCCCACCCCACTGCTGCCAGCTCTGGCCCCTCACAGCAGCCTGCTCTCTCTCTCTTGCCTCTCCATGCATTACCTACAGGACACACCCACTCATACCCCTCACGGTTATTCCCAGACTTGGCTCTCCCAGAGAAGATGACAGAAGGAGCCAGGCCCCCTAGGGAAGAGCTGGGGGCAGTGCCACCCACCGGCTTTATCTGCCCCCTCCAAGGTTCCAGCTGACCTGGAAGAAAAATAAGACTCAGTATTGCCTAAGGAAAAACCAAATGCTCCCCCATCAGCATTGCAGTGGCTTGCTCCACACTCAGTCTAACAGAACCAAATCTCTGTGCTCCAGCCTGCCTTGCATCCTCTCAGAATGTATTTTAATGTGTTCAGCACTGCATATAACAAATCCTACTGGTGTAGCTGCCTTAGCACATTTCAGAGGCATCATGTTTAACAAACTGTCCTATTTGGAGACGCAGAATGCAGGCTGGTGTTTCTCCAGCCCAGGACTATGGAAAACAGGGCTCTGCCGTGCCTTTGATCTACACAAAAGGCTTTCTCCCCCGCAGCGGGGGAGGCTGCTAGACCCTTCTCCTTTACAGATGCTCCTCCAGCAGATATTCATGAGCACTGCTTGGGAGGGACTCTGGACCAACCTTTCCCTTCCCCACTGCTGCCTGGGGCCTCTGAGCCCCCATCTCTCCGTGTCCCACTCTCTGTGAGCCACTGTCTCTGTCCATGGACTCTTATCAAGCACAGGACATCCCTTAAAGATAGTTCACAAATTTTTCCTTTACTTTTTTCCCCCTTTTGTTCAAACACCAGGCTCTGGTTGGATTGTGCAGGATCCAGGGTCAGACGCAGCCCTCTCCCTGCTCCCCTCTCCACTCTGGTTTGCTTCTTCCCCCCGGTCCTGCTTGGAGCTGGTTTTCCATCCTTGCCTCTCTCCTGCCTGATTAAGTGCCTCAGCCAAAGCTCCTGGGGCACAGCGAGCTGGTGACTCTGAGCCACTTGATTTCCTTGGTCCTGCGGAACAAGGCTGCACGTCAATGTCAGCCCCAGGCCACTGGTGCCTGCTAGAGCCGCTTCAGCGAGGCTTTGATTGCGCACTTACTAAAGCTGCTGGGAGGGAAACCAAAGCCTGCCTGGGCCCGTGTAGTGCAGCAGCGTGGTGCAGGTGAAAGCTCCCGCAGACCAGCTGCTGCCTTTTGTACATCTTCTCACAAGTGCCTGCTGCTGCAGAGAGCCGCTGACCCCCCTGCGAGCTGTGCTGCACCCCACGCCTGCCTGCAAGGAGTCAGGAGAGATCTGCCTGCACCCATCCATCTGCCTGTTGCTGGGGAAGCCAGGAAAAAAATGCGCCTCAGAGTCTGAGGTTACTTATCAAATGTGGTCACACAGACCAGGGTTAATGCTGTGACGATCTGCTCTGAGCAAACAGCATCAAAGAGAGAGGGGAGAGGGGCAGAGCTGAAAGCACATCCTGTGGCAGTTGTCTTGCCATTGAAACACCCAGCAGGGAGGACAAAGGCTTGACCAGGCTTCTGAATTAATAAAAGGTGGGTGGGTGGGTGATCTAGGCAGTCTCAAACAATGCAGTTGCTGCAGAAGGCTTCTGGCTCTTGTTTATGAATTCAAATCTTGGCGAAGGGTACTATTTTCAAAAGCACATTTATATGTGCCAGAAATAACCCCATAGTTCCTTGTGACATCAGATGACACAATTGTTTGAATGACGAACATTGAAAATAAATGTTTACTACTTCTGAAATTCTCACCCTGATGCAGCAGCCTGAGCTATCCTCAGAAAACTGCTCATTACTTCTTTGAAACAATTTTGAGAGATCTCTTTGAATGCAAATTTCTCTTTAAAAAAAGCCAGCATGACATATTTTGACTTTTCTTGTTTGACAATATCATAGTTATTTCATCTCAATAATGTAAAATGTGATTGTTTCGGCTGTGCTTTCCCATTTTGCTCTGTGTGCTTTTGTATTTCATTATCATATTTCAATGCCACAAAGCCCAGATGGAGTATGTATAATATTTCATCTCTTGTACATGTTCTGGCACAATCACACTGAAAATTTTGAACTTTATCACAGTAAAATGTTTGAATCGTGCCAAGGGAGGGCTGAAGTTGTTTTAGAACTTGGATTAAAAAAAAATAATTAAAAAAAATCAGCATTTCCCCCCCTGTTAAGCAGCAAAACCAGCTACTGAAATGTCAGATATTCCCTCTGAAGAAATGTTCTGTTTCCCAAGGATCCATTTCTTGGCCTCTGTGAAATGGTACATTTCAGCCCGGTTCCCAGTGGATGAGCCTTCAGTTTCTCAAAGGACGCCCTTGTGTTTGCGATGACCTCATCACATTGTATGTTTGAGGATGCGGTTCTCCATTAGGGTTTATCCATGGGGTTAAAGTGAGTTCAAAGGTTCCCACGCAATCCCACTCTCTGTACTTCCCTCTCCCTTTCCCTCACACAGGCATCGTCCTCCTCTGTACCTTCAAACTGGTCCCGTGAAACGAGCTGGGTCAAATGAACGCACCAGAAACCTCCCTTGGAAAAAGGGGTTGCATCAGCATAGGGACAGAGCTGCCGCCATCTCCTTTGCCACCCCCCTGTGTCTAATAGCCCCTGCTGATGCCCTTTACCACGCTGTCATTCTCTCCCGTTACAATCTTAGGGGCTCTGAGACAACTGCAACATTAGATTGCCGGCACGCCCGACTTGGTCTCCGAGCATCCTCCCAGAGGGACCCGGCGATGTGAGGCTCGCCCCAGGGCAGGCTCTGGCCAGGCTGGCTGTGGGAGCTGGCCCTCCAGCTTTCTCTGCAGCCAGGCTCTTCCCCTGTTCCACTCCACCTGGAAAAACTGTGCCTGTTCCCCTGCGCCCACGTTTATTCCTTTTTGCCTCTCAGGGAATCGTAAAGCAGTCCTCGAAACCACGCGGTCGTGAGCAGCACGATCGAGGCCCCACTTGTATCGCAGGGAAGGACTGGTACAGTCTCGCTGCGAACCCTCGGTAGCTCCAACCCGTCGGACATGAAGCGATGGGACCCCCTCCGGCAGCTCCCCGATGGGCCGGGTGGGACAGGAGCCTTTTCTTTCTCCCATGGGATTATTTCCATGGATACCCCCGCCCCTCCTTCCCTCGCAGCAACCCGGCCCCGGGACGCCGCTCTTTGTCCGCACGCGCCAAGATGCGGTCACAGGTGGCCCAGGCGTAACCTGCACAGAAGGCACACAGGACCCAGCGCAGCCCGCAGGTGACCTAGCGCAGCCCGCAGGTAACCCAGCGCTCCGGAGCGAGGCCGGGCGGCGGGGCCACCCCGTCGGGCGGTGGCGGTGGCGGTGGCGGTGGCGGGTCCCGCCCGCCGTGGGCCGGCGCGGGCGGGGCGGGCGGGCGCGGTAAAGGCGGCGCCGCGCGGGGGCCGGGCTCAGTCTGGCCGCCTGCGGGCTGCGCGGCGCCGCGGCAGTCCCCGGACCGCTGTGCTCATGGGGCAGCCGAGCCGAGCCTTCGGGACTGTCCCCCGCCGCCGGGACCTGCGCTAGGGCGGTGAGTGCTGTGCGCGTCCCCCCGCGCCGCGACTTTCCCCGCCGCCCCTCGGGGTCCCGGGGAACGGGAGTGCGGACGCCGGCGCTGCGCCCCGCGGGAGCCCGGTGCTGGCAGCTGGCCCCGCTGTCCCCTCGCAGTCGGATGGACCCACCGACCGACGGACGGACAGGGGCTTAAGGAGACGGATCAGCCCTTGTGCTGGCTGCGATGGGACCGTGCCCGGTCCGAGTAGGATGGGTGGAGGAAGAGGTGGTGGAGCGTTGCATCCTGGTGGGAGGGTGGCAGGTTGCTCCGAGCGTTGGAGGGACAGCAGCCGTGCCGAGGTGACGCGCAGGCGGTCCCTTGGCTTTGTGGCGAGGGCTTTCTCCTGGCTGTTATTCGACTCAGAGGCAGGGGTCCGATGTCACTTCTTTCCTGGAAGTGCTCCGTTCTTTTCTGCCCATTCGGGAAGCGTTACCGGAGAACCACGGTCCCGATGAGTACTTCAGGTGCCTGAAAGGGGAGAATGAGTCCTGGCCACTGCACAGGCTATGGGGTCAGCCTCGGTGGCTGAGCGTTGCGTGGGGCTGGGATGAGGGAAGCTAGCACAGCTGTGCTCCCTGTGGGATGCAATCCCGTGGATGTGCTGGGGAGCCCTGGCCGCGCGGAGGGCTTGGCCGTGGTGGACGGCGAGGTCCCTGGGGGGCAGAGAGGGAGAGGGGCAGGGGACGGGAGCAGCGATGCGGGAGGGAGCCGGGACAGACCCTCGGCCATCACAGAGGAAGGTGAGGAAAGCCAGCCCTCAGCGGGCTCTGCATTCCCGCCAGAGCTTGCACATTCCTGTGTGCTGAGCGGTCTGCTGTGCCTCTTACAGGGTCTGGCTGTCCCATCTGGGCAGGTGCACTGCTTTGTCTAGAGCAGCAGCTATTAGGCTTCTCTGTTGAGTTCAGCTTCCGCTGAGTAAACCAGGTTGAGCAAGAAGCAGCGCCTTATTCAGCACCTGCTCCTTGCCCTGCCTCAGCGCTGCTTGGAGCTGGAGTTCAGTCAGCCTTTTTCTTACCTGAGCAAGGAACCTGACCCTCTTGCAGTTGCCTGAGAATCAGGGCTGCTAATAATTAAATGGGTACCATTTAATCCCCTCAGTCTGCAAAGGCTGAAAGTTACAAATGCCAGCAGCAACCAAAGCCTTGTTGACATTAGGGTACCACGAGCACAGCTGAGCCATGAGAAACTACAGAGTATGCAAGAGCACTGGCTATTCTGGACTTGGCATAAATAACTTGTTCAGTAACTCTGTCTGCAGTAGAGCAGTCTGCTGAATAATGGCATTCAGGGCCTGTGGATGAGGAAAGTGATTTTTAAACAAATAAATAGTAGTTACAGTTCAAGCAGGGGAGTCTGCCCAGGGAGGAAATCTCCTAAGAAGGGTTTTGGCAAAACCCCAAAATAAACAAGGTCTTAAGACTCAGCATGAAAGCACCTCAACTAGCCCTAGCCTTGTCTCAGCTAGGTTGCATAAATATGCACCTGATGAGTGCAGAACAGAGTGTGAGGGACACCATGAACCTGTGGTGTCCTGGTGCCCTTAGCAGCAAGGGGCTGGATACTGATGGCAGCTGAGAAAAGGGGGGACGTGGTTGCTTTAGTATGTGTGTGTTCTTGTTCTTCAACTGTAAAGCAGAGCAAGCTGAAGGGAGATCCCTGGGTAGGTGGTTGTCCCAACCAGGAGGCTGAGAAGGTGAGTTCTGTTCTACAGTCTCAAGAGAAGTTGGTCCTTTTTTCTGCTTGTGGGCCTGTAGTTTTTATTGTAGTAGTTTTGTAGAGGTTTTATTGTTAATGTATGAACACAAGAGCATCTCCAGAGATGCATAGCAAGGTGAGGCTTGGGGTGGCCATTGGAGAACAAGCCACAGATATGCTCTCCCCTGAGGTTTTCAGTTCATTTTGAGCTGCTTGGAAGCTGGGGTGTGATCCAAAGGGAAATGTTTTCCTATTGTTCTCATTGAGCATTGAGTGCTGAAGCGTGCAAAATGCCAGGAGTACATATGCAGCTGGTGTTCACTTGTCCTGCAGCTCTCTGAAGGTCACCATGTTGAATAGTAGGGGCTGGCAGGGATGGTACCACAGGCTGGTTACAAATATCAGTTTGAGCTGTTTGGATCATGAAATGTTCTGTGCGAAGTGTATGCTTGGTCCTCACCCAGTAAGCCCCCAAATTTCTAGTGAAAACTGCTAAATGCCATTAGAACACAAAGTGTATGTCCCTCTGACGCAGGCGGGATTGGCTGCCTTCCCACCGGGCTGCCCAGGAGGCTGCATGTTGACCTGGGTGGTGCTGTGCGTGAGGTGGGGGTGTCTGTCTTCTTAGTGCTACGTTTTTGGCTACAAGCTTTCCCTTGGCACAGGATAAAAGCACACGTGAACCAGATAGATGTTGAGATTGTTTATGTTTGACTTCTGGCCTGGTGCCAGAGGGAAGGGTTTGGTGACCTTGGCACTATTGGGACATTATTTATAGAATGTAGATCTTCTGGGTTTTGTATTTTTGATGTAGGAATGTGAAAATAAGTCTTGGGAGGAAAGGACTCAATGCTGGCCACAAAATACATTTGGATTTTTTCCAGAGCAGGAAAAATAACACTTAAGAGGCGACCAGGTGTTCCCTGTTCGCATTGCTTTCTGCCTTCCCTTGGAAAACATGGGTTTGGTGCTGTCCTGGAGATTGCAGGCTAGCATGAGTTCACTCTATGTTCAAAAAGTTCTTGTTCAAGATGCTAAAAGATGTTAAGAAAGAAATCCAACTATAACCAAAGACAGTCTTGATAATTTACAAATGATAAATAACTCTCTGGCCTTCTTGGCCTTATTCTGTTTGTGAAGCTGTGTCATCTGCAAGGCTTAGTGCATCTCCATGTGTTTCGGTGCCCATCTGTGGTGCTGACCCACAGTGTGGCTGACTCCAGATGACAGATGGACAAGAGGCTTGGATGTGCACAGGGTTTTACTGGAAAGCCCACCACACAGTGCTGGCTCCACAGCTCTGCCTCCCAGGCCTCTGGTGAAACCCCAGTAGCAAGCTTTCCTTCTGGCTTTCACAATGTGCATAAGTCTCTCATCTGCATTCTGAGCAGTGGGTGTATGCTCCAATTACCTAAATCTGTAAATGTCTTTCTGTCCCTCTGTATGCAAAGTAAGAACTTACTGAGCATATTTGCGCTCTGGTTTTGATGGGGAAGCCCTTGCCTAGGCAGTACCTGACTCATTTATACCAGACTTTGGTTGGACCCTTACCCAGCTCATCTTACAGGGCAAAATCAAGGACCAGAGTCTGTAAGAAAGCTCTGCTCCAGATTTATACTGACTGCTGCTGTCATTTTAGGGAGGAGAGATCCATCACCAAAACAGGGAAATTATCAAAACCATTGTAGTTGGGTCTAGTGCTGAAGGTTGAGCGGCTTCTGCTTATGTTGGTGGTCAGGAGCTGTGTGCTCACTTTCTGAACCTAAGGGGGAACTGTGTGCTTACTTTTTGAGCCTAAGGGGCCAAAATCAGAAGCCTAAGCATAGGGACTGGTAGCTAGCTCCATTGATGCAGAGTTTCCTAGATGTTTTTGTTAGGGATTTGGATTAACATAATTTAAGTCAAAGGCATGGAGGAGAGCATGGGGAGAAAAGCAGTTAGGAATAAATCCGTGGTTCACTAGTCCAGTCTCCTGAGGAGTGGCATTATAGGATAAGTTGGTGTAGCGGGAGATGTGCATAGGGGAGTATCAGATAACACTGGCGACCTAATTATTTCTGTGAAGGGGTTCTGTATTTTAGAGGCAGATTAGCGTGCAGTCCTGTAGCAGTCCCTATGGACACAACCAGGGCTCCCTGGAGGAACTGAATCAGCATTTTACTTCCTCACCCCCACCCTAGAGCATATCCCTGTAACCCTATAGGTTAGGACTTTAACCCCTTGCCATTGGTCCAAATCTCAGTCCTCCTAAAACCTATAAAAGGGGCACATTTTAGCCCACTTGTTGGAACGAGTGCAGACCGGACCCTTCGCATCAATAAAGACATCTCTGCGGAACCTCCGTCGCCTCTTCCCTCTCTCTTGTCCACTGTGCCTCTCGGCCTGGGCTAATTGCACCAAGCAGGCAGCTGAAATCCTGAGCTGAATATCACTAAGAGCTGACAATCACTTATGCTTGCTGGCAATAGCCCTGAGGCCACAC
This sequence comes from Camarhynchus parvulus, assembly GCF_901933205.1. Lineage (NCBI taxonomy): Eukaryota > Metazoa > Chordata > Aves > Passeriformes > Thraupidae > Camarhynchus > Camarhynchus parvulus. Next base: position 21,771,501 of record NC_044575.1, on the reverse strand, counting down.
CGAGCTACGCCGGGCACTCGGGCGTTCTGTTCTCCAGAGGAACAAGGCTCCTGAGGCTAGTGGAAGCCACACAGAAGCCTTATTAATACAGTCCCCTCTGCAGCTGCCTGCTGCTGCAAACCAGAGAGGGAAGAATCCCTCCTTTTGGTGCTAAAATTAGGCAGCAGCACTTTGACTGCGTGGCCCAGAGGGGCAGGTGCAGGCAGAGCAGCACACAAAGGCTTGCAACCCTCTTGTTTTTAGCTGTATCCTGCCTGGGTTGAGAAAGTAAACAGTTTGAGTCTGTGTCAGCAGCCAAAAAAGAGACCTGCAGAGAAAACCCACAAGTCTTCAGGAAACTCCATGGGTGAGTCAGATGGTGTTTTTGTCTGAGTACCTGTTCATTCAGTAACCCATGATGGCAGCAAAAGCACTTTTTGTAGTAGCGCCACCTTATGAGTGAAACACAAACCTCTGGTGTTGGATGCTTGTGGTCATATAAAGACTTCAGAGGCTCTTTCAGCCAACAGACGTTCCAGGAATTCCACTGCTGAGCCCTAAAATAATCCCAGCCCTTGTTGGTTGCTGCAGTTTCTTTCTGGGCTTCCAGCTAGGGCTGCTTTAGATGGAGATAGATGTGACAAAGAGCAGGCAGTTTCCCAAGGACATCTGTGATTCCAATCCTTCCTGACAGCCAAGAAGGTGCCTTTAGTTCAGCCTTCCTGGCGGTCTGGCCCTGCCTTGCTGTGTGTGGCATGCACCCAGCCAGGCAGCAGCCTCACTGGTGCCCCATACTGTGTAGCTGCAAAGCTGTGAGAGATGAGTGGGCAATGCTGGAGCACAGCCTGGGTGCAGACACTTTGCCATGTTTTATGGAGTCCTCAGGAAGGACTGTGTGGTGGAAGTGGAGGGCTGTATTGCCAGTCTTAGCCAGAGCTCCAGGAAGCAGGCTATTTTCTGAAGAACAAGATATCTTACAGGTCCATGGTTTGAAGTCCCTCTTAGTCTTTCTGTTGGACATTTAATTTTAGCTGCCTGGCATGCCATTCACAGTAGATGTTTGGCGTATTCCAAGTAGGCATAAAAATGAGCTGCCTCCTTGTAGACGGAGAGGGAAATTCAAAAACCACAACACTGAATCCAGGGGAGCTGGGTGGTATTGGCTTTTCCCCAACATTTTCTTTGTGGCCTAGGAAGAAAAGTTTATGTAGAAGCTGCTCAATAGCAATAAAGAGTATCCAAACATTACTCCACAGAAAGCAGAAATCTACCAGGAGTCAAAGGTTGCACTGAACAGGACCAAAGAATTAAGACCATTGGTCTATGTTTTCCCAGGTTGTTTTCATGGTGAAGTAAGAGTAAAATTTAGCTGACTTTAATATCAGCATTGCTGGTGGAGTCTCTGTAAGTGCTAACCAGAGATCTGGTGTGCTTCTGAACAGCAGGCACTTATGGTGCATCCTTCCACCCTCCTGCCCTACTGCTTTGCCCAGTGCAACTGTTTTCTCCTTGGGGTGTTCTTGCCTTGTCTGCTGGCAAAAACCCATCAGGAATTCTTCCAGTCCCTTCCATGAACTGTGACAACGTCCACCATTTAAATCTCTGGACAAGCAGGATGCATTGAGGGTTGATGGATGGAGGAATAATAAAGCAGTTGAGCTTATCCCCTCCAGCCAATTTACTCCCTGCATCACATCACCATGCAAACCAAGTGCCTGTCATTAGTCAAAGGACATGGGGGAGAAGAGGCCAACCTGAAACCCCCAGAGCCCTGGCTGCATGGAAATGACATTACAAGGGAAGGTGTTGACTAAAACATGACACTTCTATGTCATGAGCTCTTCTAAGTGGGAGCTGTGCTGTATGTTTGTAGACAGATGTATATATACACAAGCACAGTAGGAAAGCAACGTGTGTGTATACACACACACAGACAGTCCTGATGGATGATCCTGATATTACAGGAACTTGTTGTACCCAAATGTCTGAGATTTAAAACTGAAAAAGAAGGGAAGGTCCTTAAACAACCTTTGATAGTAGAGATGGGACATCTGGCAATGCTGTGTTTTCCATGGTTACTTGAAACCTTGATTTGTCAGCACTGATGCTGCTATCATTTGGCTGCCTGAATCTCTCTGTTGCCTCCTTGTCCCTGGGGATAGAGGAATCAAACAAAAGTAGGGAGAAGAACTAGTCAGTACTACCTTTAACATTTTTTTTCCTAAGACTTCTCTTGCATGTGCCAGGCAAGATGGAGAGAGAGCTCCTGCAGGACCTTTCGGTTCTCAAGATATCCTTTATCACCCAGGCTGTTCGTGCCACATACTGGTGTCCACCCCTTTGCCTCGTTTTTGCTATGAAAAGAGAAATCTTGCTTTAATTCCTTAGGCTGATGTGGGTTCTTTGTGGCTGTGGCTATAGGACACAGCATCTCCATACCCCTTCTGGCATGTTGTTGTCCAGTTTTTTCATAATCCCAAAGTGTAAGGCAAAAGGCATACAGGGTTTGCCTAGGATCAGGTAGTGAAAAGTTCTCTGCAAGGATGTTGATCTTGTCCATCCATATAAAAGCAATCAAAAGCTAGTCTTGCTCATCATCCAGGCTCCTCCTGTGGTATATGGAAAGAGGTGAACCATTGCAGGTGATGATGCATCTTGTCCTAGAATGGACACCTCTGGGGGCTGGCTCACCCTGCCTATTTCCGAGGGAGCCTAAAAGAGGGAGGTGAGGAGATGCACAGATTCAGGTTATAGCTGATGCTTCCAAACTTCATTCTCTCCACCCATGAAGTGCTTTTACTCTGGGCTGGGCACAGATTGACTCTGTGTGTGCTGTTCACAGTACACATACGCTGGTCTTTTGTGGAAGCTGGAGAACCTGTCATGCATCAGAGACATTGTCTCTTTCAGTCTCCTTTATATGAGTTCCTTTTATTGATGAAAGCTTTCTAAAGGGTACTTGTGTGCTGAATAGCCATTGTTGATAATGCACGATATGAAATCTGAAAGAAAGGCTCAGATTAAATGTCACGCACTTCACAGTTGGGAATTCAAAGAGCCTTGTTGATCTGTGCATAACTGGGGGCTTGACAGCTCATGCATAAACAAACACGTGCACATCCACATACATGGCTGCATGCAGTTTTCCCCTGACTCAGCAGTGCATAAAAGCAAAGTCGGGTGGGTGAGTTCCAGAGGGGTGGGTGCTGTGTTCGTAGGGAAAGCCTGTGAGTTCTTCAAGCCTCTGACTTGAGAACCACACTGGCAAATAAAGTCACTTGTTGTTAGTGTGGTGGGCTTCCTTCCGCCTTCCTCCCCTACGCGGCTCTCTGCTGAGCTGTGGCTGCTTTGATTTTTCTGCATCTGGGTTTAATGTGACCACGAGAATCTTCTGAGAGTTTCTGGTGTGCATAAAGGCAGTATCCATGTGAGGTTCACCCCAAGCTTTCCACAGTGCTTTCTCCCACCAGCAGTGAATGAAGACAGAAAGAAAAAATCAATTTCATGCTAAATTGGTTGTTAGTCAGGCCAGTAAGGGCATTTCTGCTTCTAACATGTTGTGTGTAATGAACTAAGTGCTACTGAGGAGTCCATAGTGCCCACTGAGATGTCACGACCTGGCACTGGTGGGGTACAGTGGCTGGGCTGTTGTTTGTAAGATGTCTAACCTGCTGTGCACGAGCTGTATAATCAGTGGTAGATTTACTTTTCATATGCATCTGGGAAAACTAAGCTCTCAGAGGTTTAATGACCCAGTCTTCATTTTTATGGAAGGAGCAGCAGTACTGCCAAACCTATAATCTAATAGTTTGGCTTTCAGGTTTCCTATTCTGCACGCTGTGCTGTAGTTCTGTTCCTAAAAACAGCTGGTTTCACTTTCAAGTGCCTCATTGCAGGAGAGGGGGATACTTGTGGCTCCTCCTCATTCTGAGGGATGCTGTGGAACGGTGCTCCACAGACGTGTCCCCGTGCACCACCTGTTCCCCCTCTAGTGCGTTGCTAGAAGTTTCTTTCAAGTTGTTTCACCACCAACTTGTGAATTAGCAGAGCTTGTGCTAGCTCTGGCAGCAGCTATTTAGAAGTTTTCCTCTTCTAAATCTGTCCTCCTAGCTCCTGTTTGCCCAACATGGGGAATTTTGCATCTGACATTTTTAGCAGTAACCTGTTGCTATAGAAACTGCTAAGGTGTCAGAGGGAGATTTTTGCCAAGTTGGGATGGGCTATCAAGTAGCTGAAGTATGTGTTTTGTTGGGAGGCCTTCTCCATCGTGTTTTTGCTAAGCAACTCCCCGAGCCTGTCTGCATGTCTGGGCTTATTTAATGTCTAAGAAGCTGTGAGGGAGCAATAAACCCAGAGCTCTAATTGTGTGTGAATGAACAGGAAATGTTGGCAAATTATTTAGGGGAGATGTGAGAAGGTGTTCCCATGCTGCAGTGATAGGTCCAAGTGGTGTGTAGGTGGTAGTCCAGGGCTGAGAGGTCACAGGTGGTATCAGTCTTTGGGGCCGTAAATGGTTGACCTAGAAGCAGGAGTTGAGACTCTAGATGACATCTCCCAGGAAGGAGTCTGGGACAAGCTGCTCCTCTCACCCTTGAGACCAAAATACAGGTGAATGCCAACATACATGGTTGGTCTGGTAGTCTGAATTCTCTTTACTAACCAGTCAAGAGATCGTGCAGGGGGACCCAAAGTAAGTCCACACAAATCAACCCATGTCTCTTATTTGTGTGTGTATATAATATATATTTATATACATACCTTCCTGTACAAATACATATATTTATATGTGTATATATATGTACATTTATATTTGCTTTATTAATATATAACATATTGTTTATAAATTACATGTATTTATATAAATAGTAAACTTTTATTATTTTATCCGGGATGCAGATGTAACCATGCATATGGGAAATGCTCTATAACAGGGTTGTCAACAACTCAGCTGTTGACTGATAGTCGCTTGGGCCATTTCATATCAGACCTGATCTACAGAACTTCTGTGTCATGGAAGGAAGCTGTATTGCTTGTGCAATGAGAGCTCTGAGTCCTATGAGTGCCTATGTGCCTGGGACTCAGGAAATATCCTGGCTAGACCAAAAGGCAGTCTTCCTGATTAATGCAAATTTATTCGTCTGCCCTTTTTCCTCCCTATTGTGTTTGCCTAGACTGCACATCTGGTCATATCACGACAGACTATGGAGATGAGAAACTCTTTGTTTTCTACACAAATGGAATAAAATAATCTGATGCTGTTGGGGTGTCCTGCAGGAGTTGTTGTCAGGTTGGGGTTGCAAATTGGTCCATGAAACTGGTTGGGAATCTGCTTTTGCGGTTCTGGAGCGGAACAGACTCATTTCATCTTCCATTTCATGGTTGTAGACATGTTGAGAGTGTTTAAATCGCAGTGGTTGCATTGTGCTGAGTAAGTTCCAGGATTGCAGATAGAGAACTAATGTTGCTGGAGGTGTAGATTATTGTCTTTGGGGAGGGAATTCATCGAAAATGGCTTTGCAATCACTATTTCAGTGACAGTATACAGATGGATGTTGTGCCTGTATGTGGCTCAGGGAACTTAATGTCCCAAATTGTAGTTTCTTAACAATTTTCTTTTGTGTTCTGGAAAAGGATGGAGGTGCAGGGAATTGTCAAGAATAAAGAGCATTGGCTTCCCGCAGCATTTATGAAAGTCTTGTCAGGTGCTTGGGGGCACAGTAGAAAGAAAATTTGGGGAGGTCTCAGGTTGTCAGGAAAAGAAGTGCCAAGAGGCTCCGTGTTACTGTGAAGGTTCAGCATCCAGCGGTGTTGTGGATTAGCACCTTGTGTATGGACTCCTCACTGCTCCTCCCAAGGTCTTTCCATAGAGTTCCTTTGAGCCTCTGCTATACCTCAGGTGCAAGGCAGAGGAGATGAAATGCAGTTGCATCACAGTTTCTGTAAAACTGACTTGTATTACCCTGTTTAGTTGAAGGGCTTTCCTAGCTTTTTAAGCTGCTCTTTTTCAGTAGGGAGAGTTGATTTTACTTGGGTGGGTTGGGGTTTTTTTGTGTGTGTTTCTGTGTGTGTGCATATGGGTTTTATTTTTCCTTCTAATGTTTCCCTGTAGAAATCGTCTGCAGGACAGATGGCCTCTTAAGCTTCTGGGGCTGCCTCTCACAAACACCTGTCTAAGGCAGCTGGGAATCAAAGAAGAATTCTCCTCTTTCAATGCCTTTAAAGAAAAACAGTACCTGATCCTAATATGTCCTACTTCCCCATCTCTCTCTCCATCCTCCCAGCTTCCTGGGAAACTTAACTGCTTGGTTGTCGCCATCTGTTGAGACAGCAGGGGGCTGGGTGGGGAAATGGCAGCCAGAGCCTTTGGGGAGAGCAAGGGCAGCTTTGAGGTGATGGATTGCTGTGGCTGGCTGGGCTGAGAGCCTCAGTGGCAGAGAGGAGGATGATGCAGGGGGGTGGACTTCATGTAAGTAACACAGATGAGAGCTGCTGAAGCAGCTGTTGTACTGTTGTGCTTGTACCTTGCGTCTTTGTATTTGCAGCCAAAACGCACCTCAGCAGCCAGGGATGGGCTGCTTGAGAAGGCAGGGTAGTGTGGCCAGGCTTGCACGTGGGGTGTGAGTGCATGTGTGTGGTAGCTGAAGGGTGAAGCCTGTTTGTCCCCTGTGGCAGCAGCCCCCTGAGCCCATACAGAGGGGCCACGGTGGGGCCAGGTGTCCAGCTGGGCACCCCTGGAGAGCCCGAGCACATGCAGCATGTCACAGGCTGCCCTGCCAGCTGCTGTGAGAGGCAGACAAGCATTTCTCCCCTGAGGTGCTGCCCAGGCTTGCACGGAGGGGTCAGCGAGCTGCTGCAGGTGGTGCTTGGCAGGCCAGCAGGAGCGAGGTTGCTGTGTTTAATTATAGCTCCCATTTGAGAAACTAGTAGAGCAACAGGGTTTTTTTTATCCTGTTCTGGGGGAACTGAGCACTTTACAGGTTTTGATTGCTGTATAACACATCCTGCGACACAAACTTTCCTGCGCTCTCTGCAAAAGGAAATTTGAAACCTATGGGCAATAAAATCCTGGAGATGGGCCGTACCTCCCAGATGCTGTGGGATATAGCCAATAGTGGCTCTTTTTGGGGCAGAATGTTTGTACAGCCACGGGGAGCTTGGGGGCAGGAGCTGCTGCACCCAGGGGCTGCAGAGGAACAGTGTGCAGGAGGGTGCAGGGGCTGAGCCTGCTTGGGCTAAAGCAACCCTGAAGCAGACGGAGGAGAGGATGCATGGAAAAGGCTGAGCCCCTTTGGATGTCCTTTTTTGCAAGAAGTGGTGACTGAGTAAGCAACACAAGGTAACTGTTTCCTCCCCAGCAGGCTGCAGAGGACTCCTTGTCCCCTGTTGAGGGGTGATGCTGACCATATCCATTACATTTGAGGTTGCCAGAGCTGCTGTAGGCACTGGGTGCCACTGCCTTGCAATGGAGGCTTTGTGGTCATGGGCAGCTCTGCACCTCTCACAAACAGCTTTGGAGAGCCCATCCAATGGTGTCTGGCCATGAGATGTGCTCAGCCTGAAGGGTGAGCTTTAGATGTACCTGAGGCCCTTGGTGCATTGCAGATGGTTTGGGAGATGGTTGGGACACACCATTAAAGATGTCCTTTGACCTAAGGATCTTACTTTGCATTTTCATAATTTAGGGGCGGGCAATCTACTGCCCAGACTTGTAGGTATTCTCTAGGGATGACGCAGTCTCCCTGTGCCTTTCAGAGTTGCCTAAGGAAGCAGCTCCCTGTGCCTTTTAGAGTTGTTTAAGGGGCTGTGGCAGGGCTGGGGATGAGCCTCTGTCAAGACGTGCTTCCTGCTGGTACTGCAAAGAGCCTTCTGTGCTGAAAGGGCTGGTGTTTATGTGGGAACAGAGTCCTGTGCACCTGGCTTGTTGCAGGTGAGAAATCTGAAGTCTCCCTGTTGCTTAGGGGTACAGACTGTGCCAGACAGAGCGGGAGCAACCGCCGCATTCTGCCGCTGTGGTGGCTGAGTGCTAATTGTTTTTACTGCCTGAGCATCAGGTTATTTTTGGCTTGATCAAGTTTAATTCCCAGCCGGCTGGTGGTAGAGAGGTTCTAATAGTCTAAATCTCCATGCTTGATAGAAATCTAGGCAGGGAGCTGGTTTGGTCACTGTGGGCTTGGGATGTGCAGTTGCAGAAATACAGGATGAAAATAGCTATATTTTGGTAGTTACATGGGACATGGGGAGTTCTGGCTCAGGGTCTGCTGCACCATGGGCTTCCAGGGGAAACTCTTGCTAGGCCAGTTAGATAGGATGCACAAAGATGTTTTGTGACTCTCAGGTATGTTTTTGGGTTAGACACAGAGAATTTACCTCATGCCTCAGGATTTCAGAGTCCTGAAGTGTCTGAGGTTGTTTATGAACACATTTTAAGAACATAAAAGTGAGCAAACTAAACCTTCATGTGTGGTGGGAAAAAAGGAGTCTTGGGTCCCATGGGATTAGGAAACAGTGCAATGTTTGCAAGGACCAAGGTACTTGGTAGGTCTGTGGATCCTGTCCTTAGTCCACCTGTGTTTCCACTGCCTCTCCTCTTTACTGTGCGCATGTATTTGAGCCCAGGCTTTCTCAACAGCTCTGTGGCTGATGAGCTACGGGGTCCAGAGCAGCTGCTGTGGACCTGGCACTGTCCTCAGCAGCAAAGAGACAGAACTGACACAGCCTGGAGGAACACCAGAAGGGCTGGACAAATCCATTACAGCTGCTGGGCCCTTGCAAGAGAAATGCTGTGGGCATCAGCCCATTTATGAGGGCCAGTACAGCACAGTGGCCATGGTGGATGCCCCTCTCATATGTACATATCCTTGTGCTGCTGCAGTGCTGGGGAACTCACCTGGGCTCTGCCAGATTGCTCCCAGAGAACTCCAGTGTTGGAAAGGGACACTGCCTCTGCTTCCTACTTAGTATTGGTTCTCAGCCTGTGGTCTGTAGAAGATGGCAAGGCAAGTGTAGGCATGGCAAGTGCCCTGTTAGGCTTGACATCCACATCCAGTGCAGACATCCACTGCACCTTCTTGGATAATTCTTAGGCATAACAAATCAAAGCAGACTCAAGATGTTGAGTTGTCTTGGACGTACTGACTTGGGAACTCTAAAACAGGAGAGCAAGAATCCTCTCCCTGGCCTGAATGTGATAGAGCTGAACAAACTGTGTCCAGCTAATATGTATAAACATTTCGTCGTCCCAGCTTGGCTCTAGTTTCATACTCTCTTCGTCTGCCTGCAGATTGGAAGTGCCGTCAAACCCTTGGAGTGAGAAGTTCTGTAGTGCCACCTCTTTAATTCAAGCACCACTGCTTTGTCAGGTAAAAGGCTGCACTGTGGATGACAGTGCCATCCAGCTTAGCAGTAGGCAGCATCCCTGCTCCCAGGGCCCTGGGGAGCTGTGTCCTCTCAGGCAGGCAGCTTCCACCCACGAGCAGTCAGGCTCTGGCTGGCAGGAGCTGTAGGCAGTGAGCTCCGGGTGCTGCCGGAGCAGGGTCTGGCTCCGCACAGTGCGGTGGGTGCACAGCTCTGGCTGCTGCAGCGCCGTGGCGTGTGCAGTTGAGTCTCCTCTCTCCCACGCTGCGGAGCTCGCCTCTCCAGACGCTGGCAGGGAAGCGGAGACGTTGTGGGAAGAGCTGTGGAGGTGGGAGAGATTGAGCTATCGTTGGTGTGGCACCAGTGGGGTTTCTTTGCACCACTAAGCAGTAGCTATCAAAACTGAATGCAGTATGCTAAACAGCTGAGCAAGAGAGCTGACACTGAAAGAAGCTTGCAAAGAAAAGGGATCTAGGAAGAAGAAACCCTCTTTCAGCTGCACATAGGCACTGCCCATCACAGAGAGCTGTGGCAGGGAGTAGGAATTGCCTGTTTATGGTGGCTGATCTGCACAGTGCCTGGGATGCTTGAAAAAAGGATTAAGGAGGAGAGACTCGCAGGAGAAAGAGGAGGTGGAGGTTTCCCTTTGCAAACTTACAGGCTAATAGAAATGATCCTCTAAACTGCCAGTGTGTCAGGATACATTAATGTAAGTATAATGTTTTCAAATCCTCAGCATCTTCTCTCTGAATGTCACTGAATTAGCACTAATTGCATTCATTAGCTCGTTAGCCATTAATATTCAGCATCCGTTAGGCTGGCTCTGTCTCTGGACCAGGGGGTAATGAGATGTGGGACTGGCTATGGACCGTGCCTTAGCTGTGCTGTAGGAGTGTGGCTTTATGCACCAGATTGTTTTATTGGCATTTGTCTCTGGCCTGTGTTGTCCCAGCTCTTGGCCAGTGGCTTACCACAAATTAGTGGAAACTCTTAATGGGAGAGCAGTGTTAATGATGATGTGGATAAATTTCCACCAACTCCTGCCCTGAAAGCAACTGGCGAGACAAATGATGAAGGCAAATTTTGATCTTTTGGCCTTGAGCCAGTTGCTAAACTGCCTCTATAATCACAAAGCTATTCAGTGCAGTCTTCACTGGTGAGTCATGGAGTCCCACCTTTCTTTGCTTCTTGCTCTCAGGAGAAATTATCTATTACTTTTTCTTTCTTCCTCCCTCTCCTCCCTCTCCTCCCTCTCCTCCCTCTCCTCCCTCTCCTCCCTCTCCTCCCTCTCCTCCCTCTCCTCTTCCCTTCCTCTGGCATTTCTGACCATGAGGCCAGAGCAGGAGGTGCAGCCATCAAGCTTCCCGTAGCAAGAAACAAGGAAAGATCCAGCAGTACCAGGATGGCATGGCCAGCACACTCAGCACCCCAAGTCCTGTCACGACCAGAAAGCCTCAGGTCTCTTATCCCTGAGGAGAGCCAGTAGGATGCTCCTGCTCAGGCCCTCTGCCAGACTTTTCTCCTAACTTCAGAGATGTGGGATGGCCTCAGAGTGAGAGAGAGAGAGCATTCACCACAAGACTGTTGCTTCATGATTGGAATGGATGGCTTTGATCAGAAAATGCTGGACTAGAAATACCACAGCAACATGTCTTCTCTGGATTCAGCACTTCTGTTGGGAAACCACCCAGCATCCAACCTTGTTAGTCTGGGTCAGCCAGGAGCAGAAAAATGTGCAAAAACTGTAGCTAGTTAAAGAGGTTGAGCTTTTCTTTTAGACACATCGCTCTGTCTTTGGCCTGGATTTTGTGTGCAGATTATCTAGATTTGAATACACACAATTTATTGTGACAATTTAGGTTGGCAAACCCCAGGCATGATAAATTTTTCAAACTTTTCTACTGTCAGCTACCATTTGTGCTTCCTGCCTTGTGCTCAAAGGTAGGCCTGAGTATACAGCTTCTACCTTCCTGCTGTGGTGGTGTTTTCCACTGTTCCAATTCTGAAATATTTCTAAATCCTGACTGCTGCGTCTGGCTTTGTGCTGCCTTTCCAGGAACCTGGGCTTAGTTATTCAGTGGAATAAGAGCAAAACCCCATGACCAAACAAGCCCTGCTACAATCCAAAAGAAGTATCTCCAAAGCACTGGGTAGCTCAACTGGCTCACTGAAAAGCATTTTGCCTGGTTCTGCTGAAAGGATCTTATTAAACCCTTGGTCATGGGGCTCACCTTTTGCACTATCCCAGCAAGACCTCTTAACTTTGCCTTAAAGAAAGAGTGATGTTGGGCACTTGCAGACTGGACTGGCTGTTCTTGTCTGAACAACCACAGGGAAGGGTTTTCCTTTGAGAGGGAAATCCCTTGCAAAGCACTGGCACAACATTTGCATGCACAGTGCCAAAATAATTGTACCTCATTTTATTACTCTCCAAAGACTCATGAAATATTTAGACATCAGCATGAATTGTCTCCTCCTGGGGCAGCTCTGGGAAGGCTCAGCTGGGGCATGAGCCCTACACTTGCTTGGGCTGGATTAGCTGTGCTTGGTGCCTGGGGGAAATTTCTGTGGGTCTCTGGAAGGGCCAAGTGGCAAATGGAAAAATGTTTTTGTGTTCAGCTGAGCCAAAATAAAATGATGACAAACTGGCAGAAATGGCTTTCTGAACTGAGGTTTGCAGGGTTTTATGTTTGTGGGATGAGACAGTGATTTCATGGGACTCAATACCCTGTAGCTTTACACACATGTCAGGGCAGAAGCTATCTTTTTCAAGTCTCGTTGCCTGTATTTACTTATCCCAGATAGTATTTGTAGTTTCTAATTTCCATCATTTCCCTGAAAGCAAAGTGAGTGTCTTCAGGGAAAATCATGTCCCTGGCTTCTTCTGCTCAGGGGCTGATAATGTTGTTCTGGCACAGCCTGGGGGCTGCAGCATGTGAGTGGGGGGACGCACAAATAAATAACTGATACTTGTTTGGGGTTTGACCTGAAATGGCAGCTGAAGAATGTGATGTATTAAGAATGTGATGATTGAATGGGAAAAGAAAAAAGGCCAAGCATTACTTAATGATTTTAATTCCTCTAATCTGAGACACACTTAATTCCCCTAATCTTAAAAACAGCAAAGAGGTACTATTGGGCATTGCCTCATGCTGGGATAGACAAGATTATGGTTTGTAGGTCAAAAGCATTTCTAACTAAACGTGCATGCTAAAGCCACTCTGCTCTGAGTTTTTTCTTTCCCCTCCCATGGCAGATCCTGGAGACAGCAGGATCATTCTGAGATGAGCCACCTGTAACTGGGGCCGGCCTCGTTGCCAGGGCTCCCTGCCCCGCAAGGATGAGGAGCCATCTGCTGGCCTAACAGGAAGACCTTGTGGCGGCGGTTGTTTTATTTTTCCCAGCGGAGCCGCTTCCTGCAGCCTCCCTGTGCCCCTGGCAGCCAAGGGCTGGTGGGGCAGGGCCAGCACCATGGCGGCGAAGCAGCCCCCGCCGCTGATGAAGAAGCACAGCCAGACCGACCTGGTGAGCAGGCTGAAGACACGCAAGATCCTGGGCGTCGGTGGGGAGGATGATGACGGCGAGGTCCATCGCTCTAAGGTGAGGCCAGTAGAGAGGGAAGCCCAAGTGCAGTAATGGTGGAAATGGGACCATCTGCTGGGCAAACCAGGGTTTGCCCATCCATGTGGTTTGGGGTAGTTACAGCCAGGCATTGTGAGCATGTTCATATGAACATGAACAGCTCTGGGCAGTGTGCACATGACAGCAAGACAGATACTGTGACATCCTGAGGGCTCTGCAGGAGCCTGTGCTCCATCAGGATGGGACATGCAGGTGATGTGTGTGAGGAGTCAGTTCCTTTCTTCCACAAGTAAGAGGAAACAGGAGTTAGTGTTGACCTTTTCCCAGCTGCATGCTGCAGGTGGCTGATCCCAGTGAGGGAGCAGTAGAGGCTGCAGCTCCTTATGGAAATCAAGCCGGGCATTGCGACCAACGAGTCACAACTGAATCCTTTGTCCTCCTCTTTCCAGCCCTCTGAGATAAACTCCCACATGGGATTAGAGATATGGTTTTGGGCTGCTGAGTACTGCCTAAAGACTGGGGAAGGATCTGCTTAGCTTGTGCCTTTCATTTGAATTTCAGATTAGCCAAGTATTGGGAAATGAAATCAAGTTTGCAGTCCGGGAACCACTGGGACTGAGGTAAGGTATTGATCACCTTGGAGCTAGGTCATCTGAGGCCCCTTGGCCACAGCATCCCTGCCAGCTCTGGTTTCTAACACCAAATTGGTTTCTAACACCAAATCAGCTGCTGTGCCAGCATCACTGCTCCCTGCAGGGGCTTCTTGCAGGCTGTGGAACCAGACCAACTCTGCATTCTTCCCTCCCATTAATGAGCCTGAGGCCCTCAAGGTCTTGTCTCATTGCATGTGCGGAGAACTACAAGGGCTGTGCTCGGCTGAAGGAGCTCCTGTTCTACTGTGTGACAGAGTGGTGTGTCCTGCAGGGACCCTGCTCTGCACCATCCTCTTGGCAGGGTCACTTCTCTCCTTTGCTTGGGTGAGGGGGATTCTGGCTCTGTCTCACCAGCAAGGCTGGTCTGCGTGTTGAGGCTGGAGCTAGCAGGATGTGGAAAGCTGAATCCTTCCATGGGAGGTTTCTGGCTATCTTGCTTGTGCATGGGGGAAGGATGAAGGCTGATGAAGGAGCAGGCAGCCAGAAATGCTTTGTGAAGTATGAGTGATGGGGTCATCTCCAAGCTCATGCTGCGTCCTCTGTTTTCCTTCTCATGCAGGGTCTGGCAGCTTGTTTCCGCCATCATGTTTTCCGGGGTCGCTGTCATGGTGAGTGAGGGATGTGATCCAGGCAAGAACCAGCTCCTGACTGCTAAAGGGGTGCCTCAGCATGGCCCTTCAGTCCCTGGCATTTCTGTTCCTCCCCTGCCTCCAGCAGCTCCTACTGCTTTGTCCTGTGAGGCCTTTGCCCTCACTGTGTCTCAGTAATGGGCTTTGCCAACAGTGTCCATGGCAGTTTGTTCCCATTGCGAGTCTGGTTTCATTAGCAGGGCCCATAAACCAAGGAATGGCAGCCTTGGTCACAAAAACCAGCCATGCAGCCGATAGTTGACATGGTGATATTTCTGCGCCTCCTTAATTGCCAGTTTCCTGGCCAGCGGCTCCAATCCCACAAGCGCCTGATGCTGGAGCGCTGCTGCCCAAGAGGACATGTTTTGGTGGCCAGTTCAGGTTGCTGAGTCTCTCTCTCGCCTCTGCCAGGCCCTCGCTTTCCCTGACCAGCTCTTCGATGCCATCTTTGAGGAGGAATCCGTGAGCAGCAAGACTCCTATCCGGCTCTATGGAGGAGCCCTCCTCAGTGAGTGCCGTACCACTGTACTGGGAATGCTGCTGCCCCACAGAGTAAAGGGACAGGTGGCCAAAACGGCAGCAGGGGACAAAGTCCGTGCCCAGCCGGACACCTGCTGCAGCTGGAGAGCAGAGCATCTGCTGTTAGCAAAGAAATTGCTGAGGGGTATTTTGAAAAGCTTGGCTACCGCTGCGTTTTCCTAGCAGGGATTCAGGCGTGCTGCAGGTAGGGTAAGAAGGGCTGTGCATGCTCCGAATCCCTTGGGAATCACCCCATGTGCCCCAGCAAAGGGGCCTGCAGGGGAGCCCGGGGAGGGGTGCTGGGCCGCGGCTGGGGCTCCGTGGGAGCAGCTGGGGACGTGGGAAGGCGGCGGTATCCCGGGAAGTGCCCAAGAGGAGCCAGGCGAAGGACAAGGAGGCGCGGGGAGCTGGAGATGCGGTGTGGGAAGGGACAGGGGCCCGAGCCGCGTCCTGCAGCGGCACCGCGCGGGGCGGGCGGGAAGCGCGGCCTGGCCGCTGTCCCGGCCCTCGGGCAGCGCGCCCCGCTCTGCCCGCAGGCATCGCGCTCATCATGTGGAACGCCCTGTACACCGCCGAGAAGGCCATCATCCGCTGGAGCCTGCTGGCCGAGGCCTGCTACTTTGCCGTGCAGTTCCTGGGTGAGTGCCCGCGGGCCAGCCAGCATGAGGAGGAGGAGGGTGTGAGGACTCTGTGTGATGGGAAGCGGGGATGGATGGTGGGCAGGGCAGTGGTGGAGCACCTTCCCTGCCAGCTGCTAGCCTTTGTTCTCCCCCATGGAATACCCTCTGCCCTGAGCTGCTCCTTGAACATCACCCTCTGACAATTCATTAATTTTTCTCCCTGTGAATGTCCTGGGTTTCACAGCCAGCACAGGTCATTGCTGGAGCAGGCTGCCTGGATGCAGGGTCTAACAAGAAAAGATTTTAGCAACTTACACTAAAAAGGGGGATGTTTAGTGTTACCCAAACAGAGCATAGCATTTAGCTTGTTTCTAGGGAGCTTATCTATATTTAACAATGCAGGGGGTTCTTGTGTGTGTGTCTCGGTAGCTCATTGTGTAGCTGGTTTAGATACGAGCTATGTGTTGGTGGCCAGAAAAGAGAGGTGTTCAATAGAGGCGATGTGTGTGGCTGTGCATATTTAGATGCTCCTAAATGTTTATCAGCACTGTTCAAGCCACAAAGCAAACTCAGGAGGATGTGACTCCCAGATTAATGCCTGAGCATAATGGAAACTCACATCTGCTTGAGTGGCTGTTTCAGGCTGCCTGAATGTGGGGCTGCCTTGAAAGCAGGGTTTCTGTAAGGGAGAGCTCAGGGGTCCATGGCAAGCCTCAAGGCTGCGACAAGAAGCTAGTGAAGAGCCTCTGCCATGGGTTCACTGTGCGTGTGAACGAGCCTATGCTGAAAGCTCCTGTGCTCACAAGGCTCAGCAGTTCCTGCCAAAGCTCTGCGTTAGAGGGCAGCAGCAAACAGCATTGTGCTATTTGTCTCCTTTTGCTTTTGCATCACCAACCTCTGCCTTGTCTCTCTCCTTCTTCTCTAGTTACCACTGTCTCCCTGGTTGAGAGTAGCCGGATAGCCACAGGTGCTGTGCTCCTCCTGGTCAGCCGAGCCCTCTTCATCCTCATCAGCATTTATTATTATTACCAAGTTGGACGTCGTCCCAAGAAAGTCTAGTTCCTGGGCTTTTTTGTTATGGGAAAGGTGGGAGGGGGGAGTTTGTGTCGGTAATTTTGCATTATAATTTTTTTTTTTTTTGTTAGTCCCTTTTGGTTCTAAAGTAGTTTATTTCTTTACCGGCATGAATCAGTGTGTAACCCAGTGCTGGTGGCATTGCCAGGTGAAATGGGGGGAGCAACATCAGTGGGACCCCCCAGCCCCTCTGCAGGAGGTGAGGAACAGTGGGGAGGAAGGCTCAGGGAAGTGTGTGGGCCTGGCAGGCTCAGGGAAAAAAGCCAGTTTTCTAGGGGGTACTGGCTGATGGGATCACAGGCTCTGAACCCACTGGAACAAAGCACAAAATAAGGCCAGCATGTTGAAACCAAATCCCTGAGGAGACAGGGCAGTAAGACAACCTGTCCAGGATCCAGCTACTCTACTTGGTAAGCCTGGCACCTCCCCTGGTTTACAGCCCTTTCCCCTTTTAGCAAGTACTGACTGTCCAGGTAGCCAGGAGCTGGATGGGGTCAAGTTCAGTGCTTTGCAAACAGCTCTTCTTTCCTCTCTGCCAGAGGTGCATTTTTGTGTAGTTCATAGTTTTGCGCCAGATGCTGTGTAGGGCTTGGCCGGAGATACAGCAAAAGAAGAGGGAGAACCCGCGTTGTTCCCTCTGCAGGGACAGCACTGGGAACAGTGGAGCAACTTGAATTACAAGATGTGAGAAGTGAAGGAAGCTATTGGAAATAGCCGATTGAGCACAAAGACATCCCCTCATTTGGGGTGTTTCATGAAGTTTCTAGGCTGGGGTCCTGTCCCCTTCACCTCAGAACACTTCCTACAGTTGAAGCTTTACTGATGGTAGTAGCAGTGGTGGGTGTGCAGTAGCTTTATCTGATGCTTTAGTTGAGCAGGAGCTGGAGTGCTGTTGTGGTTAGTGCTGGTAAGAGCAGAGGACTGTAACAGTAAGAGCATCTGCATAGATGCTTGGGTCAGTGAATAGCCTCTAGATATGGGCCCTGGCTGTGGGAGATTGTGTTCCAACTCTGCTAATATCTGCATCATATCTCTTCTGACCTTGAGAAGAGAGGACCAAAGTTTGTAGCATTAAGATATTTAATATTTAACTGAGATGAAGAACAGCAAGGAGCAGAGCATATGATGGCAAGGACAGACTGAATGTGCTTTAGTACTCACTAGCCAATTTCTCCAACATCTCCTGGACTTAACAGCATTGCCTGCCCTGCTTCCTAGTGCTTTCCTTGTGGATTATCCCTGTCCACAGCTTGAGGCAGCATTTTTTATTCTCCATGGGACTAAAGCCAGAAGGTCTATGTACAGGATATGGACTTGTTACTCATGCACTACTGTTGACTGGATCAAAGCACACCCTGGAATATAGCTGATGTTCCAAAATCCCAGTAGAAAGATTTCTACACAAACAGGACTGCTTGTGTGAACAACAGTCCTCAAGCCACTGGTAAGACTGGGATCTACAGCTATTGCTGTTTAATATCTTAGTAGAGTTAGAAAAAGGTAGTGGGTAGTTATTGTATGTTGTGTTAGTGCTTTTGGCATTTAGAAGCAGCTGCATAAGCTTGGGACACTGTGTGCATTGTACTTACTGGCCATGCAAAAAGTCTGACACATAAGAATATTGGGAATTGTTAAATCAGGAAACATCACAACTGTAACTTAGTTTTTTTGCTTAATAAGTAAATCAAATGGAGAGGCAACATCCAACAGCAGGCTAAATTCTGGAGCCTCACAATACACAGCTTGTCAAGCTGCTTTCAGCACATCCAGAAATGATACTGAGCAACTAAAGCTTTTAATTAAGAGGAGTGTTCCTGTTCAGATGGAAGAATTGGGGTCTAAGAGGCAATCCTTTCCCTGTGAGGCAGATAATGATCAAATGCAGGTTGGAGAGGATCAGAAATTAGACTAAGTGGAGCAGCGTGCAGGAGTTGGAGCATGGCATGCTATGGCTGTTGCTCTCCCCCTGTGCATCACCTGCATGGGCAGCTGCAATGGCCTCAGTGTGGCACTTTGGCTGTAGTTGTGGGTATAGGTACGTGAAGCTTGATTCTTTGTGTTTTGGGGTGTCACATGAATGTATACACAGATTGATGGTTGGTTTTTGGGGGGGTGGGAAATTATGTTTCTAGGACAGACAAGTAAAACCTACCACAGCAAAAGCAGTCTTACAGGAGAAGGAATTGGGGGGTCTTCTTCATGCTGCCTCCCATCTGTGTTGGCCACAGGTCCCATGAACTTAGTTATGACTCGGGTCTGATTAGTGTACCTTAAAATGTCATCCCATAGGTGAGAGAAATGAGTTACTGCACTATGTGAGAGCAGTACTCCAAGGACTTCTTGATGGTTAGATCAGGTATGAGGATGGGGGAAGCAGTTACAGCTCTCCAGGGTAGCTTTAAATAAGGTAAGATTAGATTAGATTTCTCTGGTTCCCTGATTAGCAGCTGCTTCTGCAAAACTTGTAACAGTCAGCCACTTCTAGCTTTGCTGGTCAATGGCTTTTTTTGCTCTAACATAGAGCAAAGCCTGGGGGAGTGGTCACTTAAAAGATTTCATGCTAGTTGGTACCTAGTCCTGAAAGTGGAGACATGAAGTTGGATTGTTTTGATGCTTCTTTCTCCGTCTTGCTCTAAGTGGACCATGTAGAAAACACAGAGCTCTACGCCTCCTCTACAACTAAGTTGTGGTTCCTGGCGTGTCCCTTCTCAGCAGCAAGGTGCTGCAGGAGAAACATTGCCAGGCCCACTGGAGGTGGTGAGGGCATAGCAGGTGAGGCCTAGGAGGGAGTTGCTCAGGGTGGCTTGAGGACGGAGGCCAGGCAGAGCAGCTGCAGCACTGCCAGAAACCAGCTGCACCTGGTTGTTTTCACTCTGTTGTGGATGGGGAGAAAGGCAGGGAGATGCCACAGCTTTGTGCAGAACTGCGTCTCCAAGAATGGAAGTACTGACATCACAGCTGCAGGTGGCAGTTCAGAACATAATTTGAGATCAAAAATCCTGAGGTGTCACTTCAGGCTCGGCTACTGATCTGCTGACAAAAATCTCCATCTCCACAAGCCTCAGCTTCCTTATCTGTTAGAGACATTGTGAGAGAGCCTTGGACCGATGTCATCTCCCAAGGGAGAGTGCAGTGGAACTTCCTGCATTTGTACAATGCTGTGCAGGACTGAGGGTCTGTTCCCCAGAGAATTGTACTCCAAGCAGGCACAGGCCAGGACTTAAAGCTGACCCCCTTTCTCTGCCAGGGATGGACCCCAACCGTTGCATTCACAGAGCCCTCACTTTGGAGGGTGAAGAAAACTCATTGTTCACATAACTCCCTACATCATCTTACTTGCATCTAACCAATATCTGGCAAACTGGAGCTGGTGACATAGGAGAGGCTCTGTCTGTCCTAAGCTGGCCTCTTTTCTGGTCAAGGGTTTTTACTTGGGAGGGTGTGGGTGGGGGGTGGTGGTGCAGGGGAGAATGGGACACTTCAATTTATACCTCATTTTAGCTGCTGTACCTGAGTTTATTTCTCCTTTGGTAAGAAAGTGACTGTACTTAACACCAAGCAAATAGTGAAAATTAAAGCTGTTTCACTTCACTGTCACAATATCTTTCTTTTATTTTTGGGGTTTTTTTAAGAAATGCACACAAAAACCGTGCAGAGAGTGCTTCAGGCTTGTGTTCTGGTTTATATTACAAAAAAAAAATTTCCTTTCAATATAAAAAACATTACAGTAGGGAATACAGGATAAATTAGCTCCACTATCTAATAAAAAGAACATTTACATTTTTTTAAAATATATTTCAAACATTATTTCACACCCAGCCCTTTTCCCAGGCATTTGTGACAGTCATTGGAGCATTAAATAGCAACCATGAGGCAGGGATGCTGAGAGGGGCTGGGGGCTGGCCCAGTCTAGTCTCTACTACTCCCTCCAAGGTGCTTGGGCCATGGTCACAGTGCTACAGCAAAGGAGATGGCAGCTCCTTCTGCTCTCCAGCCTGCCGAGAGTTCTCCAGCCAGCAGTGACTTCGGCTTGAGCCCCTGGCCCCCAAAATACTCACCAGAGTTGTTAAAAACAAATACAAAAATACAACTGCCTACAGTTCTGATAACTACTGTACCACAGAGGGGACAGCCACAAAACCAAGGGACAAAACCAACAAATTTACATGCTTTGCCGTACAGTGGGAGTCTGCTTTCTGGGCTTGCTTGTTCATTAAATTCCCCCAAGGCAATTCCTTCTGCATGTTACCGACTGCTACAGATCCTCTCAGACTTGCATGTATCTTTACAGCTATCTCCAGTTCTTGTTTGGAGTTGCTGCCTGGCCTTTTGAGCTGTGTTCCCAGTGGCACGTGAGGCAGCCTGCAGAGAGGATTTGAAGTCTTCACACAGCAAAGAGCAGTGGGGGATCAGAAAAGGTAGGAGAGGAGAAACAGCTGTGCACAGCCCAGAATAACAGATGAAGAAGAGATCCTTTTGAAGATACAGGGGACTACCATTAGGGAGAGAGGGAAAGCAAGAAAGCTAAAAACAGACAAAGCAATGAGTACAGAATTAGAAAAGCCTAAGAGAAACAAGCCAGCCACGATCTTATTTCAGGCATGTATATTTAGTACTTAGTGCTCTGGCTGCTTTGGTCTGGTTCCCCCAGCTCTAACAGGTTTTTTCAGGTTTTTTCCCCCATGCTACTGGTGGCAGAAAAAGGCTTTAAGGCTTTTTTCCCCTTCAGCCACCCACCATGCACAAATGAGGATCTTTGCCAGCCAGGCTCTGACCTGAGAACTCTACATAATAAACTGAGGGGAAAGGAAGAAACTGGAGACTGGGGGAGGCAGTTCTGCTTCTTTCGATCACCTCCAGCCAAATTACCAACTCTGCTGACAGTTTTGTTCCTTCCCTGGGAATTGCTGTCCCAGAACAGTCGCTGACACCAGCTCCTGAGGCAGAAGGAGAACAGATAAGCTTGCTTTCTGCTCAGCCCATTCCCTACAAGACTGGTAGATGGAACAGATTTTTCTTATCTTAAGTGCAGCACCTGCTGTCCAGGACAAATACTGCTGGGTTTTGGCTAACAAAACTGTTTTTCTTTATTAAACAACAGACCAGAGATTAATGCTAAAATGCCTCATTACAAGGAAGTCCAGAGGGAAATAGTTCTGAACAGATTTCCAGAAGGTTTAATGCAACATCTGATGCTGCTCAGCAGCCCTGGCAACATATTTTGTTGCTGGAATATGCTGACTGCAGCATGGGGGGGCTGCAGCTCTACCTGCCCAGCCCTCTCTTGCCATTGCATAAATTGTTCTCAAATGAAGCTTGGAAAAGCTCCTAATGCCTCCTTCCTGTTCCCTAGTATCCTGATTCTCCAACCTCGATACTTAGTTATAATCTTTGTCTATTGTGGCCCCAGCTTTCTGCTCCTTTCCTTCCTTGCCTGTAGTCTGTGCACTGCCACTGGGAGAGCTCAAGGGACACTGCCCCAGGGGTCTAAGGCAACAGCCAGAGGATGAACGTGCTGCTGCTGCAAAACCTGGGCACAAAGTTTAATGCTCTGCTCCTTCCTTCCAGAGATTACAGTTTTCAGAGGAGCTGGCTTGAGTCTATATAAAAGTGCTCCCATAATCTGAGCCTATAAAATCTGTAAAAAGACCTAATCTAAACAAGAAACCACATCCCCATCTGTCATTCCCCAGGTAAAATGAGTTTGGGGTCAGGGAGTAAGTGACCAGATGAACAATTAAGGCATCAGGGATTGATGATTCCAGATGAGAAACCAGTCACCTGTCCAAGTCAATATCCATGACCATAGTAGCAGATGGAGCAGTGTGGCTGCACACAGGGTGTTCTTGGATCCTGCCTGGGGTCTCAGTAGCTCCAGCATCACCTCTGACCAAGGTCCAGTCCCAGCCATCTTTCTCAGGTTCACTTCCAAATGATTGAGCAGGTGACATATTAGTTAAATACCAAACTATCTCAAGGGAGGAAACACTATCAACTAAATTCTGACTTGATTACTTTCATCATGAGCCCATGGGAGAATCTCAGGGGAAATTTTCTGACCAGAAATTATTCCACCAGACTGGTTCAGGAAAACAGCATGGGAGTGGTTGACAAACTTCAGCCTCTTCAATCCAGCACTATGTCTGGACCTCCCCTTAAGGCTGGAAAAACATGCAGGAATCACTGCAAATATTTATGCTAACAGAGCACCACAAACCATTTTTTTGCAAGTATCAGAGGAAAGGCAAAGGCTGACAAGATTTAAACAGTATATCTTCCCTTCTCAGGAAGGCAGCAGTATCAATGATGCTTGACCACAGTCATTCTTTTCCCCAGGAGATGGGAACACAGCAGGGAACCATTTGGTCTCTTTCACAACAGTGAACAATAAATCTTAGTAAAAACAGAAAGGTAGGCACCAAACTCTCGACCCTCAGCCAGCCTTAGCTGAGTCCCATTGCTAAGTTAGATCACACTGCCCCTGCTTGGAGTTCCAGAGAAAAGCCAGCCTCACTGAAGTGCTTGACATCTCTGACAAGTTTCACATGACAGGGACAAAGCTTCCACTGAAGAATGAGCGTTTTCATGCTGTGTCTGGAAATTAAAGCCAGAATCACGCAAATGTTGACTACACCTACTTAGACAAGCCACCACTGCTTGTTTCAAACCCACCTGGACAGTCAAGGCCAATCTGTTGCCTTATGCAGCCCCTGCATGTCTGTTCTTGGGTCCTTTGTTGTCTAAAGCACAATGAAGTGGTGAATGTAGGCTCAGCCTGGTGTGAGAGGCGGCTGTGCTCCTCCTCCCTCACCCCACCAGCTTCATCCGTCTCTAGTGCAATCGGCGGCTCTGGGCTCCTGCTCCATGGTTGCTGTGGGTGGCTCTGGGCAAGGGTCCGGTGTACAGTGTAGTGCACATCACCTCAAAGTTCCAGCCCCTGAAGTACAATCCTTTTGGTCATTCATATATTACAACCCTCTTTTTTTCTTTTTATTTTTTTTATCCCTGTCCCATTTTGTTAAAAAAAATAAAGTTTTTTTGGGCGTTTTCAGGTTTTGTTTCTTCAGATTTTCCTTCTTTCTTCTGAGCTTGTGGGGAACATTGTGGTTCATGGGCCACTTCTTACTGGATCCCTCGAAAGAGACACATAGCGAAGATCATGGCAAACAGCTGGGAAGAGGAGGGGGAAGAGGAGGGCAGAAACAAAACAGAGAACCATAAATGTCAGATGCATCTTCCATAAGATCAGCAAAGCCCTCCATGGCCCTGGGACCCCCCCCCATTACTTCCTCCTACCCAGCAGTCAATGATGCAGAGGGGGGGACCCTTACCACCCATGGGAGGCTGTGGCAAAACTCCTCTGCCCCTCCCTCCCCCTCAAACTGTTAGTGGCTACAGCAGCAGCCTGACTTCATTCCCAAACTGCCCTTGGTGCCACAGGGGCACGGGATCCACAGTCCCTGCTCTGCACATCTCTGCTACTGCCTGGCATGGGCACAGTACAGCCTTTGTGGGAGGCTGCTGCACCTCTGCCCAGATCTCTCTCCTTTGCCCAAGATGGGGGGCTTTTAAAGTACCCAGCCTTTCCCTGCAATGCCACAGGGACATAATTTCTGGGCTAAAACCATGTCTGGTGGATGTCTGTTCCCCAGAGACATCACCAAAGAAGTGGGTACTAATGCAGGACAATGAAAGTGCTCTGGAGCCCATCTTTTCAGTCTCTAAACAGGTTTTAAAGCGCAGGCAGGGTTTGAACACATTAACCAAGTGACAGATTAGTCAGCTGGCTGGGCACTGTGGCAGTGGGAGCAGTGACTGTGCAGGGCCCTGTGGAGAGCGGCGGGTCCCCAAAGCTGCTCTGGCCAGCGTGGCAGGGCACGAGCTCTGTGCAGGCCCAGCACAAGGTGGCACTGCGGGCGTGTGGCACCCGTTATTTCCCTGCCCTTTGTGTCAAAGGCTCAGGGAGCCTCTTTCCAGGCAATTAAACCCACAAGCTGATAGCCTGCTTGCACTTTGCCAGAGCAGCTTTCCCTGGCGAGGGGGAGCAGCTGCCTGTTTGCCTTGCTGCTGGCACCTTACTGACACTGCTTTGTTCCAGTCACACAACAGTCAGTACCTCAATAGCCAGCACTCCGATGGCAAGGGCTCCTGCCAGGTACACGTACGTCTCAAAGGAGTTCAGGATCACGGTGTAGCAGCCCTAGGGAAGACAAAACATGGTGAGATACACCTGAGCAGCACACTGTGGTGTTCTCACAGCAGAGCCCTCGCTAGGACATGAGGTGCCCTCAGACCAGGCACCGCAAGCACAGCCCCCTCTCACCACCTCACCCAGCCCCACGGTACAGGAGGCAGAGGTCCACGGGACAGTGCAGGGGAAGAGGAAGGTGTTGCTGTAGTGGGCTGGGAGTGGTTCACACCCCTTCCTGACCATGAGGACTGTGAGTTCCTCCAGGCCAGAGAGGAGCAGCACAGAGAGGAACTCCATCTGCAAAGGGCAGAGACTAAGCACAGAGAGAAGGACACTCACTGCAGGTGACAGACATCCCAGACTAGCTAGAGAAAAGGATTATTTATTTAAAGCCAAGGCAGGAAAATCTTGATTGATCTCTCACAGCCAGCAGCTCTTTACCAATCCAGGACCTTTTCTCTGTGTTTCCCCCTAAAGAGGCTAGCTGAACACCTGCTGATCTTGCTATAGAAGAAGAATTTCATTAGGAACTCAGGGCCATGCACTATGGCAATTATTCCATTTATGAAGCATAGCCACCACCACCCTTAATTAAATTTATGGTTGCTAATACAATTAACAGCAGGTAGATCTTCTTGCAAAGTTTTCAGGATATTTCTGGAAATCACCAGCTTACCCTGGCCTCAGTTTTCCCAGCCTAAAATTTCAACCCATTGGGAAATGTCTGCAAACATAAAGAAAAAAAAAATCTGCAAACATAAAGAGAAAAGCAGATTGGAGTTTGTCCAATATGAAAAGCAGATTCCTCTCCACTGAGAATATACTTCACACATAATACATTTTAATCCTATCTATACTGCTAGGATATTTCTATCACCTGTTTTTTTCCCTTCCACCAAAGTCTTGGAAGTGCAAAGACAGCACACAGTAGTTATGTACCTGTGTCCATGCCACACCCTGCTCACTGAGAGTGAGGCACAACTGGTGGATAGTGATGGAGGGCATGGAGAAGATCCATTCATGAGGCCACCCCAGGGAACTCAGACTGCTGGGGCAGTAATTGAGCTGTTAAAACCATGCTCTTGTCAACATGAGACCACTCAGCATCAGCTTTCTTCCAGCCATGTTTCAGCCAAATCTTCAGAGAAAAGCATCCAGCTCAGCAACAAATATTTGTGTGCTTGCCAGACCTCCAACCTTAACCCAGCCTTCAGCATGCTCTGCTCAGTGACCACAAATGTGTCAGCACTGTCCTACCAGCATGGTGGCCCAAGAGCTTGCCTTTGCTCCAGCAATGCCTCAAAATTCAGCTCTCCGTTGCTTGGGATTGTCTCTCCTGTTTTACAAAGTGCACCACTCTGTGCTTGATGACACCTGCTGTGTACGCAGCTTCTTCCACCAACACTCTGGTGACATGGGCTTGCAGGAAGCCTTCCCTTTCAATGGAAATGGTAAGCTTCAGCATTACCACTCAGGGAAAACTTTAACCCCCTTTCTCACAATGCATTTCTCTTTCCCTCCCTGCTGTCTGTCATCTCTCTCCTCCCCAGCTATTCCCAGCAATCAGACCTGGCAGAAGCAGCATGGTGCTGTCTGCTATGATCTCTCACCCAGAGTGCCTTTGCCAACCATTTCCAGCTGCCAGTCAGGGAACAGTTCAGATGCTGCTTCCAAAATCCTTTCCTTTCTTTCTCAATCTGCTCTTAAGTGCTGAAAAGAGGACCACTGCCTAGTCTGGAGGGAGAAGAAGGCTTGTACATATGGTCAGTCCAGAGCTCATTTGGTTTAACTAATGCTGAGGTGAACACAATCAGGAGCTTTGCTGGAAATTTCTTAAACATCACATCTTGGTGACATTGGAAGGAAACTTGACCCTGCATCAATAGGATGAACTGTATTGTCATAGTCCAGTATTGCAAAAAATTGCCAAGTAGAGAAGCCTGGCAAAAGAATCATAGATTAGAACTATAGAATAGTCTGGGTTGGGCAGAACCTTAAAGATCACCTAGTTCCAACCCCTCTGCTACAGTCAAACCACTGCCACTAGACCAGGATGCTCAAAGCCCCATCCAACCTGGCCATGAACACTTCTAGTGATGAGGCATCCACAACTTCTCTGGACAACCTTTCTCCGCATCTTACCACCCTCACAGTCAATAATTTCTTCTGTAATATCTAGACTAAAACTACACTCTTTCAGTTTAAGGCAATTCCTCCTTGGCCTATCATTACATGCCCTTGTAAAAAGTCTCTCCAGCTTTCTTGTAGGCTCCCTGCAGGTACTGGAAGACAGCTATATGAAATGCTTTTTTTCTGCAGTAAAGAGTAAAGAAGCAGAGAAAAGCAGCTTTCCAATATTCTCTTCCTTAGAAAACAGACATGGTTTTCTGTGGCTGTTTAACCCTTGATATTTTGATTGTATATATTGATTAGGAGTCTTTGTGAACTAAATTGGAACCATTCCTGCAGCCAGTAAGAGCCAACTCCATCCCATCCTACCTGACCTGTGCTGGCTTGCTAATTAACTTCTCAGAGATAGTTCTAACCTTCGTAAACACAACAGAACTGGATCTAAATTTCCACCTTACCTCTCAATCCCTTAGGAAAATATTTGTATTTCTGATGATACAGCACAAATGGACTTAGCAGTGTATGCAATGAAAGGAGATTTTCAAAATCAGCCATATGCCATCACTTGAAAAGGTGTCAGCAGTATAATTAGGATGTGAGGTACAGTCAGGACCTGCCAGATTCACCAGCTACCCAAGACCACTACAGTCATCTCTGCCCACTGTGAAGCTCCTTCTCCTAGTGTTTGGCCTCCCTTACCTGCCGGTTCTGAAATCTCTCAATGCCTTCTAGACAAGCTTCCTTGTTGACAAACATCCCCTCCCGGCTCTGGAGCTCTCGCTGGCAGCAAGCCTCCGGTGTTGCCTTTTCCAAAGAGGAATATGGAAGGTGACGAATATCTTCAAAATCTTCTGGTCCGTTCACTCCACAGCAGGCAAACTGGAGAGAGGCACAGAGAAGAAAGGAAGACAGAATTGACACTTTTCCCTCAAAGCAGACTTGAGAAATCTAATACTTTTTCCTGTAGGGATCAAAGTTTTAGTCAAAGCAGGGACAAAACAGCCATTGCTTCCAAAGAAGTGGGTTGTGTTTGTTCCTTGGAGCTTCTGTTTCATTGAAGCTTTATGAAGTCCCAGTGTTTCTGTGTCATACTGTAGATTCTAAGGTGCTACTGGGAATATTGCTGCAAACTACACAGGGCTTTGGGGCATATCCAGAATGACTTGCTTGAGATCACCCAGCAGTACAATCCAGGCTCCCAATCACCCTTTCTCCCCATAGCTAATGGCCAGGATTGTTGCTGCTCAAAGGCACTGCTAGGTGATTTGAGTAAGGTCCCTCTTTAGGATTCCAGTCAGATGCTTTTTAAGGATTCAAGTCATACTCTGACTCTGTCTCCTTTCAGTCAGCAAAAGGAAATGTCTTTATTAAAGTCCTGAATCAGCATGAAGGGCAGCAATCATCCTTTCCTTTTAAGATTAAAATTGACTTTTCATCTGCAGAAGCTGACATCTTGCTTTTCACTCCTGAAGGTATACACCATGGGGTGTACAGAGCACTAACACATGTGTACACACACACACATTGAATTCCTTGTGGTAGGTAATAACAACTGCAGTTCCAATGACAGTCGACCTGTAACCTGCCCAATTAGGGGTGTAATAGCAAAGTCAGTTTTGATAGCTAATATTTCTGTAGTGAAAATACATCATTAGGCACACTCCTGCCTAAGCTGCTGTTAACTACAAAACACAAGTTAATGCCAGCTTTTGGCTGCTGTTGGCTGGGAATAATTTCAAAGCAGCCTGCAAGGTGAAAGGCCCAGAGCAAATGCAGTGATACCCAGTTGCAGACACCTCCACTGCTCTCTGTGCCCAATATTTGAAAACAGAGTACTCCAATGCCTCAGGCTTCGGCAAATCAGGTGACCCCAGTGTAGTCACTAGGAGTGTCTCTCTCAGGACTGGTGGCAGCTCCATTTGAGAAAGACTGACTGCCAGCCAAAGTCTCACCTCCCTTCAACCACAAGCCCTGGTGCTAGGCTGGACACAACAGGATGCTTGAAGCAGGCTGACCCTGGGAGAGCTGAGGGTGTGGGCTGAGCAGTGTTGTTGTCTGACCACGGGCAGAATGGGACTGGTGTGGTCTGACTCACTGTGATCATAACAGAGTTCCAGGTGGAAGAGAAGATGTCCGTGTCATTGTTCCTCTGGTAGTGCTTCTTCAGCTCCTTGGTGAAGAACTCTCTGGTCAGCTGAAATGCACAGACAGGTGGAAATGTAAAGGCTATTGCCAAGACCTTTCTCAAACATTTCCCAAAGCTCCCTTCTCTGAATGATGGGTGTTCTTTGTTTTTTTGTGGTTTTTTTTTTGCAAACTTCATAGAAGAAACATGTAAAAAGCCATTGGCTGAGACATATCTATGTAGAGGGTGAAGGGTACCTGTTGAATACAACTGTCACTCATTAAAGTCAGGGACTAAACTATAACTGTACTTCTAAAATAATGTTTACACTTAAATGTTGGTTGGTTTTTGTTTTTCTTGGGGTTTTTGTTGTTGTTGTTTTGTTTTTTTAATTTTCAGCACTGTTTGAAAGTATTTAATAAATTGAAACAGGCCTGAACCAGATTTTAGAAAGATTGTCAAATCCACATCCAAACTGTATTTTGAATTGCTGTGCTTCATGAGGTCTGCAAGCAAAGCTTGATTTTCCCCTCTACTTTTCAGTCAAACCAGTTAACTTCCTACTAACAATAGGGGAACTGCTCTGAATTTACTTCAATATGTGAGAAAGCAGAATGAAGCCTTAACATGGAACTTTATAGAAATTGTAAAGTAAAAAAATTCATTAATAGGAACTAGTCAAGTCATCTTATGAATCAGAAAAAAATGCTATTTGCTTGACAATGCTTTTGATTATCTAAACTAACCTGTATACATGAAGAAAAAAAAAACCTCTTTAGATAATGTAAACATTTTTCCGAAAGTCAACAATATAAATTATTGGAATTTCATTTACTCCTGTCTATATTTACAGTAAAACAGCTTAAATGCACAAACAATTTGTTCCAGAGTCTTCTCGAGAAGTTAGACACCTTGAAATTACATTTACTTAGGATGAGTCTCTGGAGAAATAGTGAACATACAATCCTAATAATCATGTTAAACTGAACATCCCAGTTCAATCTTGTTGCCTTTCTGTCACTTCAGGACAAAAACTTCAAGAAATCCTCTTTCACATTCCCAATAGATCTGGACTTGTGTGGTCCCTTCTCCAAAATGTCTTGTCATTTGTGATCCACACAGACAAAATCTTCTGCCACTGCAAAAGCCACAGTGAAGGGGGCTGGACTTGGCTGGCAACAGCACTGCTGTGATGTTGCATATTTGTAGGATCAGGAATTAAGCTGCCTGAAAAATACCCTTTCTATTCCCCCCTGTTGTTCATACCACACTGCTGACACAGTAACAGAGACTGCTACAAGCTGGTTTCAGGTTCTTGATATGCAACGTGAAATATCTCACATACACATACATATGTATGAGCTCTATGGGTGGGCACAAAAGCACAAGCACAAAACTGTTTCATTTGTATTACAAAATTTAAGGACAAAAAACCCACTGTAGTGACTTTTAAAAAGACCCTGAATACCACCTAATATTGGCTTCTCTTTTACAAATACAAACAAAGGCCAAATGTAATTACTACATCACTACTGGGTAAAATTTTGTCAGAAATACTTGAATTAGCTCAATCTCACTACCTTTAATTAGTTATATAATTTAATTCCTAAATTACTTTTTCGGCACAGATATTAACTTTTTTTTTTTGCTTTTGAATATTAAAATACCAGAGGACATGGCATTTTTGGGAATTTGGTGCACTGAAGGAAGGTGAGGTTAGAAGATGCTGAAATATGTCCTCAGTGTCCTCCTTTCCTTCCCTTTCTCTGAGCACTTTATCCATGCAGCACCCAACCCTGCAGACAGCAGCACATTTTTTTGATGCTCATCTGTTCCTGAAGCACACACTTTGAAACTGATATTACTGCTGGTAATAATCCCAGCCAGCTGCCTTTGTTGGGGTATAAAACAAAAGAGTAATTTAAATATAAAGTGAAACCTTTATTTTGACAGCAGCAATCCCAGAGGAAATTGTTCAGAGTTTGTGTGTGATTTTTACAACACTTGGCCTAAAACAAAGCCTAGTGCTGGAAGAGTACATTTGCCAGGAAAATAACTGATTCCATTTTGTTGGTCTTAAACTGCTTATCCTGAGCATCTCAAGTTCAGAAGAATGGGGCCAAAAATAAAAAAATTCCTGTTTTAAAAAATTGCTGACAAAGGAGGATGAAATAAGACAGACCTATTGCCATGCCCAGGGCCCTCCTCTAGCTGAAACAAGTACTGGCCCTGCTGAGATTGGTGCACATTGGACTTTTATGGCAAGAACCATTTGGAAGGGAGTAAAGGACCTACTGATAAAACTAGAGCTTCACACAGGCTTTGACAACACAGTTGTGGCAGCCACAGCCATGAACAATAAGGAGCTGTTCAGCTGTGTTTTGGGCGGGGTGCCTCCAGTGCAGCACATTTACATGGCAGTGAATGAAGTAAGACTGCTTTGTCACACTGGTCAGAAAATAGCTTTGCTGGGATTAGTGCAGCCAGATAAAAGGGGTTTAGAAAAAGGAGGGCATTTCTGCACAACAGAGGCATGCTGGCACTGCCCAGGAAGGTCACAGCCTCCTCATGCTGTGCTGTGCTCAAGGATACTGAATGCTGTGCAAGAAGCTGCCTTCGTGGTGTCTGCTTGGGGAACAGGACACACTCCTGCCCATCTACATTGGCCTGGAGCATTCTGCTGGGTCTGGTACAGTACAGGGCATGGAAGTGCAGTCACCAGTGCTGCACTTCCCACTCCTACCATGCCTTCCATCTGAGACACCTCTGTCTGCTCAGCTGAGGAAGGTTCACATTCTTTAGCTTTTGCCTTATGTCTGAGGACATAGAGGCACTAGAATCCAAGGTGGCTTTCTTATTAGGTGTTAGAACTGGAGCTAAAAATTCAAACATCTGGACTCCACCCGAAGTCTGCCACTGGACTCTTCTGTTCCATACCATCCTGCTTTCTTGCTTGCTAAGACAGTTCACTAAGAATCAAATATCCCTCCAAGGTTTTTCCCATCTAGACCTCTCAATGGCATATAAAGAGCAATTCCTATTGCTCTTTCAGAGTCTCTCTCTAGTGTTCACAGAAGTCATTATTTTATGGAGAATCTTCTAGATGATAAAGGGTTCTCCACCCCCAAAACCTCCTTTTCTAAGGAAGATAAACTCTGGTAATAACCTAGCTAATTAACAGCAGACTTCTTCTTCAGAGACTGTTTTTAAATAGCTCTTTGGAAGTGCAGCTGGATTTGCAGATCACAGTAGTTCACCTTTGTGAACACCACCTTCACCTACCCCACCACCTCGCTCTGTTTCACTAAGTCTTCCTCTCATGTCAAATTTCAGCAGAAAACATCTCTTTTCTCCCTTATTTTTGTCTCTTGATTTCTCTCACTCCCTTAGCTGTTAATAATTTAACCCCATTGAGTGTTTGGGAGCTGGTTTGAGTGTAAAACTATACAAGAGAAAGCTGCACTGAACATTATCTGTAAAGCAAACAGATAAAGTGTCTTTTGTCTCATTTTACACACCCAGAGAGGCCACAGCCATAAGGACTGGTGCAGCAACCATCACAGAATCCTTCTTGGTAAGCTTTGAAGAAATTTAAATTGGCTAAGTGTGCATTTGCCATCACATGCCCTGAAAGTAATATATTTCGCAAGAAAGAGAAAAGCAAATCTGATCTTGACCTTAAATTGCTACTGTGAAGTATTCTTCCCACCATGGGATCAATGAAAGACCACCTCTGTACATCCATATAGCTCACCCTAACTCAGAAGTGACAGCAAAATTGGCCACAAGCAGCTTCCAAGTCAGACAACCTACCACCACAATATACAGCAACACCAAAACAAGGGTATATTTTTTCTCTCTGAGGAGAGAACAAACCACAAGAACTCGCAGATCAAGTTTGACTTCTGCATAGAGCCATCTCCAGCTATGCTGGGATCTGACGTTCTTCATTCCTTCTCATTTAAGCCCTTCCTGTCAATCATTCTGACAGAGTGGGAAGCTGGTGCTACAAACAAGGAGACAAGCTCAAGAAAGATAGAAGTTTGTTCCCCTTCAAGTCTTATCTCACAAAACACTGCCAGATGCCACAGAAGTCTAGAATAACCACTGTGACCTTATCTTGCAAGATAACATGATCTTAATGTCCTGTGGCTCCCATGGGAGTGGAAGGTACCAATGCTTTGCCCAGAAGCAAGCTGTAATAGAAGAGGACAATCCCAGGACTTGCAGCAAGCCTGGGCAGTTTCTTGTACCTTTTACCAGTTTCCCACAGAGAAGGGGGGAGGTAGGAGCCATCAGCTGGGAGCTGCTCACCCAGCCCCTGCTCCCCAGGGACCGTGTTCCGTCTCTGTCACAAAGGAATTCTCTAAAACCGCCCAACAGCAGAGCTGTAATGACCACCAGACCCCCCATACTGCAATATGTTTAAAGGTGTTTCTATAAGGGCATGCTCTCAAAGCCTGAACTGGAATGGAGTACCCATTCTATGTGCAGAGTGCCATCTCTTCCCCGCTGCCTTCAGATCTGAGGTAAAGACAAAAGACCACCAACTCAGAAATAGAAGAAAGTCCTCTCACTACCTCCTCCCAAGCCCATCTACTATACAAATACCACACTCTCTTGCTGTGAGCTTCCTAAGTTTTGATTTTTTTCTATCAAAAATGAATACAATTAGAAGCATATACTGCTTTAAGAAAATCATCATTATACATGGCCCTTCTTTGCTCCTGCCACATTTCTCTCACACTCAGTACAGCAAATGTGCTGTATGTTCTCTTGCTACTGGCAGGGGCAAAATAAGCAAAATAAATACTAACAGTCACTAGTGACCACCTCTGCCAGCCAATGTTTTTTCACAGCCATCATTCCAAGAAGGATGGACCTACTTCAGTCAGGCTCTCCTTTGCATATGTGTGAACATGAAAAAAATATCCACAGACCTTTGCTGTTTAGAGAAAGAAATGAGACTGTGGTTATTACTACTGTAATAGAAGTTTACCACTAGTCCAGGGCAGGGATGATGGCCATATAGCAATATTCATTGCAGAAGAATAGAGAAAGGCTACATCATATGAAGCTTTGGAGAGAAGGACAAATCTAAGCAGGGCAATAAGTGGGGTGGGATTTGCTTAGGGCAGGTCAGAGGGGATATCTTACAAGCAACATTGGTAGGAGTCTGGTGAGCAGCAGAACACGGAAGATCAAGAATGAATATGATTAGAAGATTCATAAGAGATTTCTTTGCACTGCAGAGCAAGCATCAGCTCTGTCTGGAAAACAGGAGTTTTCAGCAATTAATATTACATCCATATTATATTGAAAAAGGAAAATAGTTGCTTTTAATCACAGTGTGACTTTATGATAAAACTTCTCTCTGATGGAGTGTGCAGCTGGTTTGGCTGCAAGAGAGTCAGGAAGACTTTAAAAGACACTAAAAACTTCAGGGATAAGTGTGTCACCATAAACTCTCCTTCCTGCACCAGCCAGGTTAGTTAGCATTCCCTGACGTGCTGGCAGTTCTGCAGACAGGCTAGTAATGAACGAGGTTTGCTGATATTTGAAACAGCCACTGTACAGACAAATCAGCCACTGTCTAACACTCTGCTCCAGCTGTGTATAACCCCACTGGGGTCCAGAGATTGCCCACCATCAGATACTTACATTTTCTCTGAATATAAAAGCCAGGATTGCAGCTGAAAGCTCCGCCAGGAAGATTAACAAAATAAACATGAAGAACTGGAAGAGAGAAGATAAAAACCACAAACGTAGCATTAAATGTCTGCAATAGGTAGTAGGAATACAGAGTTTTACTAATCACCAAGAGATGGAAAAAATAACTGAGGAAACTTTTTTTTCGCCTTGACAATTAAGAAACTGTATGAGAGAGTCACTTGAAGCACACACATTCTCTGTCTGACCTCATCACAGGACATGGGAGCTCGTGACACTTTTGCCTGGTTCTAATGAGTAAAAGTGTATAAGGTTACAGAACCCATAGCATCCCCTGATAAACCTGCGCCAGGTTAAAACAGTAAAGCCTGCTTTGATGGAAAAGTAATATAATTGTGGACATGCTCACAGAGGTTATGCTGTCCAGACACAAGTGCAGGTATCACATGTCAATGCACACACTCACCCCTGGTTGCAATACAAACAACACAGTTTTACTCTAAAATAATCACAGCTTACGTTGTGTGGAAGGAGGAAGTGGGATATACCTCAAATATTTATACCTGTGACCTAAAACGGACTGTTTTCATTTCAGGACAAAATTAGCCTTGGTTAATATCCCCCACGCACAATGGGGTTGTGCTGAGTGAAGTACTAACCACGCAGGACCTCTACAGAAAGTTGATAACACACCACAGTAACTTAATTTGGTTATGCAAATATCATCCCTGTCTCGTATGGTATCCAAAGTGTGCGTATTCACATCCTTAAGATAAGGGCATGCTGCAGACTTGACAGAAAGCACAGCCTGTACTTTAAAAGATAGTAAAAGGGAAACAGGCCTCCAGGTTGAAGTGAAACTCTTTACACTTATGTCATCATAATTTTACAAAAAGGGAAGGAAAGCAAAACAGAGAGGCACATGGCTGTCCAGTCTAAGCTGGAACTATATTTCATCCTGTTGTCTTTGCAACCTTCTGCTGCTTCAATCTAAAAGTTTGGTTTTCAGTCTTGCCAAAGGCACCTTGTTTAGATGAGGTTACCAAGCCCGGGTGATCCACTGTACCTTCACCCCCCCACCCCAGAGAAGTACATCAGATGCACTTCAGAGGTCTCATCCCCAGAGACGGGGACATGCTGCTGGGAGGGTGCTGTTCCTGGGACCTTGTCTACCCAGAACACTCTGGTACTTGGGAGTGTTTCTAGCCCAGGATGAGTGATGGGACTCCTGTGGGCGTCCCCTTCAGATTCTGCCTGCTTTTGTGACCAATTCTCAGTGACACTGATGACTTGTGCTAATTTGATGCTGCTTCAATCATTACGAACCAGTAAAAAGAACAAACAGGGATGTGCCATTTAACATCCTTAAAACAATGAATGTTGGTGCTGAGGAATAGCTATAGGAACAGAGCAGAAAGTGGATAGATTCATATTCTCTCTCAAAATGGCATTTATTCTTGTAGAGAAAATCATGGTCTTGAGTAACCATAAGTCTGAACTAGGTGGACATTTTTTACATTCTTATTGCCATAAAGAGAAATTACCATTTAAATCAGCCTGTCTAAAATTCAAACTGGCCAAGAATTTGCCCATAGACTTTGACATTATTTTACAGAACTGAGTAAATGTTAAGACATTAACTCAGATTTTGCCATTCTGTGAGAAAGGCAAAAGTGAAGGAGAACCCTGTAAGACCACATCATGTCGAGGGTAATAAACTTGGTACATGTTACCAGTGAAGATAGATGAAGCAACAAGTAAAAATAAACACAAGAGAAGTCTGGATTTTTGTGTGTGTGTGAGAGAAGTTTATAGAAGGTCTTTCTGAAACAGAAAACAGGCAGACAGGGCCAGAAGTACTATTGTGATCCCCAAGCAATTATTTATAAACACTGTCTGAAAGGCTGTGCATTGTGCACTTCAATAATGGAGAAAGAATTCAAACTATCTGCTTGGAATAGGCAAAATGTTGTTTTGTTGTCAATTATCAGAGCTTTAAGTGATTTTTCCCCACTGGAAAAGCGCATGCACCACCCTATCACATTTGTCTTCCTTCTTCTGCAGTGGAAAAAAAAGAAAAGGAGCCTGGGCTCAAATGACAAAGCAAGAAAAGTCAGACGAGCAGAGATTTTGGGTTTTAACAGCATGCTGTTGCTTGATTTTACTGAACTAGTTAACACTCTAATTTATTCTTAATGCTGGAGTTTTCTGTGTAGCTTCTTTTTTTCCCTGCTCAGAGACTGTTTTAATTTCACCACAGGAGGGCAAAGAACAAGTGATGAGAATGAAAGACGCTTTGCAAATTCACATCATCATCCATCAAGAGATCTCAGCATAGTCACTAAGGTCTAAGGTGGTGATCAAGTGATTAATCCCATCACCCTGCTAATTGCATTTCATTTACTGATTACTGCAAGGAACATGTTCACCCAAGCTCCAGCACAGGTCTGTGCAGAAGTGGAAGCAGTCATTCCCAGATTATCTGTGATAAGCTTCATTATCATTCCCAAACTGATTTACACTTATATTGTGCACTCTGCATTACAGATTTGTAAGTTACAGTAGGAAAAAACTCACAAGCAGCCGTTAGGGTTGATGAGAAAAAGATGGATCATCAGTGTTTCAGAACTTGCTCCCATTCTGCATTTGAAGGGTCAAAATCTGCTTAAAATGTTTTCCTTCCAAAAATTAAATTGATTACTGATATGTGAGAGCACAAAGGAGCCAGCTGGTTAATGCATAGGGCACAATAACCTCACATTCAAATTCAGGCTTGATTCTTGACATTTGAACATGGATACTCCTCACATCCAAAGTGAACATCCTAAGAAATGGAATCTCTCATACTGGTCAAAAATTTTGCCTCAGCTCCAAGTGATGGTTACAGGAGCTTTTACAGAAGTGGTCTAACAGAAGTTTCCACAAATTAATGCTTCATGTTTATTTTTCATAACTCGTCCAATGTTCCAGTTTCAGAACTGCTATTCCAAAAAAGCATCAACTGTCTTTAACTCAAAGGACCTGGACCTGCATTCTCATGCTGAGAAATTCGAGGGGCTACTACATCCATTTTACAGGAGTGCAAAACAGGATGTCTGCATTTGAAACTAAGCCAAATGAAGCTAACATGGGCTCTTCTTTTAACAAAGCTGAATTCAGTCCCTTGGTACACAATGTTGTACATTCAATAGTACTTTGGATTCTGATTTTACAGTGTTGTTTTGCAGTCAGAGGACCTTCAGCACAAGTCATTCAATGTCTGATTTACAGGCCACTGTTTGTGCCTTTTTATTTTTGTGAGCCAGGTCCAAATGCCAGGAAATCTAGAAACACCCCACAACCTTGTGCTTAATGCAACATGTTAGGTTCCATGTGATGGGGTTACTTTTTACCAAAATACAAGCAGCTTAATGAAAATAAAAGTCCTTGCAAACATTGAAACCAGAACCTAGAGAACACGCATCTCTCTTGTCCCTTCTATCTTCTGTTTACATTTGGACTAAAAGCTTCAGGCATACATTATGCATCACTGAAATCTCACTCAAGCAGCTCTCTGGCTCATCAATTCTTTAACAACTTTGTAAGTGGACTTGATTTGATCTAGCAACTTCTCCCCAGGTACCACCCCCATGAAGACTTACACTCTCTGTTTTGCAAGTGTTCCCAGTCTCTCTGGCATACAGTCTTTTGTCTATTCAGTGTCTAAAACTTACTCCTATCAGACTTTGGGTTTCACAGGTGTTTTAAGATTGGCTGATTTTGACGTCAGCTGGTGTGGCCCCAAAAAAGAAGTTAGAAACATATTTCTTCTCCCAGGTCCTCATCCAAGTGCTTCATACTGCTGAACATGAGATGGCTGGCTGTTTAGCTAAGTTGGTGTTGATACAAAAAGCCCTCGAAAATCTGACTGATCAAAATAGAACAATAATTCCTTATCCAGTAATTACTTTTAGAGTTTCTCCTAGTCTGGGGCATTACTTCCAGCTCATATTTTTCTCACATTTTGTTCAAAATAAAATAATAATGAAGGAAAATAAATAAAGCAGCAGGGCTCAGAACTACCTCTAGGAGTAAGAAAAGTAATAACCACAAAACTGAGTGTACTGGAGTATAACTAAAATACATGGAGAAACATTCAAAACTGTAAAAGCTGGTATATCAGGAAAGAACATGGCCCAGAGCTCCCTTTTTCCAGCCAGGTCACCAGTCTCTGTGCAACAGACTGAAAATATTACTCTCCTCTTCACTTACAGCAACATTTCTCATCAAACTTCACTTTTAGTTTCTTAATCTGACAAGGACAGGCTTTGAAGTAACTTCAGGCTCATTGGGCCTCATCCTTTCCATTTTATTAGGTTCCTGTGGGCAGATCTCCACAGGCTTGGCAGGTGATACATTTGTTTTTCTGATTTACTTCTGAGATGAATCACTAGAAATCAAACCCAGAGTGGCTTCCCCAAAAGGGCTCTCATTTGCAGGCTATGAACTCAAGGCAGGTAGGAGCCAAGGGGCAGAGAGAATTTATCTCAGTGAAGACATGCTCATCTCTAGGAAAGGATGGATTTGCAGTCAAGAAAGAGGACTTTCCTGTCCTGTTTAAAGTTAGAGACGAGCCTTTTCTGAACCATGAAGCAGCTGTGCATGACCAAGACACAAGCCTAACAAAATACAGTAAGACCGAGATTTTTAGAAAAGAAAAAAAAACCAAACCAA
Organism: Camarhynchus parvulus; assembly: GCF_901933205.1. NCBI lineage: Eukaryota > Metazoa > Chordata > Aves > Passeriformes > Thraupidae > Camarhynchus > Camarhynchus parvulus. The sequence continues at coordinate 21,732,262 of NC_044575.1, read as the reverse complement.
AACCCATAACAAACCCAAAGTGCCACCAGATCCATTGGGAGAAACTAAAGATCAAATTTCACCAAAAAAAAAAAAAAAAAAAAAAAAAAAGGAAACTGAAAAGAAAACTAATGGTCTTTGGTCTCTGTCTTTCAGTCTTTCAATACTTAACTGGCAATGCCTTCCAGTCAAATCTGGTTAATTTTAGGAGCAGAGGAGGCTATATCAGGGAGTGACCAGCTATTGAGAACAGCAATAACAGCAATGACTGCTGTGATGCAGTTCTGGGCTGGGCATTTCTGCTGGCATGGGGGGCTCCCTTGCACAGGGGCTGTGCCCTAGTGCTTCCTCCTTTGTTGTGAACCCCCAAGGAATGAATCTACAAGTGGAACAGTGGGTTTTGAGTAGCCAAGAAAGGACTAATTTTGGTCACTTTATAGATGTAGAAAAAGACTGAACCAAATGGGGTCAATTAGAATGAAAGCTTAAAAGGATTAAAATACATTCCCAAACTAGGCTCAAATCTATATAGGTGAAAAAGCAAATTATCTGTATTAGAAGCAGTGTGTAAAAGTATCCTAGGCCTACTTATCATGTGAAGGAATAATGGCTACAACAGCAGACACCCATGTGCTTATCCCAGCATCATCTATCCAGTCACCCCTACGAAGCACCAAGAGGCCAACAGAAACTGCAAGGGCACTTACAAAGAGCAGGAGGCATTTGTTCTCACGGATGGCACCACAGCAGCCCAGGAAGCCCAGCAGGAAGAGCATTGCTCCCATGGCCAGCATGATGTACGCTCCCGTGAAGAGCAGGGGGTTGGCAGCCACTATCTCTCGAAAACCTGTGGGATCCACAATGACCCAGATTCCGAGTCCCAGCAGGCATGCTCCTCCCAGCTGTCACAGCACGAGGACAGGAGAGAGAGGGAGACAGGTCAACACAAAACAACTGCTGCAGAAAAACTGGATTCATTGCTATCTTTTGATCAAAGACGTTGATTTGGGGAATTTGTATTTCTGCAAAAGCATGCTGTGCAGGTGACTTCTGACATGCTGCTCTTAGTATCTCTTGCTCAATAAATGAATCATTTACAGCAAAAGCACCTTTCTTTCTTGACACGTCACTCTACCAACTGTTTGCTCCCTCTGTACTGCGGAAAGACAGTCATGGTCTGCTGCCACATCTGTAGAGGACAGTGAAGGGGCTCACGTGAACCATACCTGCCACAGAGGCCAGGGTGGCTGGGCACTCCCGCCCTTCCTTTCAAAAACAAAAACAGCTAAGAATGACTCCACATGTGGTAGGGAAATTACTGGTCCTGAGTGAAAACCTCAGCAGGGCACCCAGGACTAGAGAACACTTTCTTCTGCCATTCAAGGATGAACTATGTGCATCATTAGTTACAGCTTTCCCTGTGGTTTCCCCCGTCAAGGACAGCAATAACTCAGACAACAGTGACCACTGTGCTGCCTTGCTGAATGTTTGGGCATCTTTGGATGCTGCAAAACACTCAGTGATTGCTAGTGCACAACAGAGGGCATATTCTTTATTGTGGCATCTTTACCACACTATAGCTATCCTGCTGGGCAACAGCAGGCTGCTGGAAATGGGGATCCAGAAAAGAAAGCAAATTCCAAATACTTACAAATATAAAGAAATTGAAAAGAAACATCAGGTATTTCATGCAGCTCAGACAGTCTCCCTCCATGGTCTTCAAGGTCCTTTGTCCAATTCCTCCTGCAAAACAACAACGCTTTCTTAGCATGCTCATTTTTATTGGAATGACACAATCCTATCTCCAATCTATTTGTATTTCCCCCAAGACCCTGTGGAGTTCATTATAGAGAAGAGCTCTTTTCTTACCTGAAGGGGTTACACAGTACAGGCTAGTAAGAGATAATGATTGCTGCCTGGTGCCTTTGCATTCTTTAAGGTCTGAAGGCGAACACAGAAGTGAAGGGGAAGGTTGCAGGAGACCAAAGGTCTATCTTTACTTGCAGACTGAGATACTGGGGAAAAAATATGCCTCTACACGTGAAGAATTTTTTCCCCCCGCTCCTTAAAGCTTGTCAAGTCTGAGAATCACTAAATGTACCTGTCTATTTCACACTGAGAAAAGGTCATATTGAAACAGGAGCCAGAACAAGCTGTGCCCAGTTAGAAGACACACAAAGACATTTGGGACAGCTATCTTCATACAGTCTTCCTCTACAGAATGAACACCACACAAACATGGACAACAGCTTCAGGGAAGCTTGTAGACACTTGGGCTTGGAATGACAGCAGTGCAAGGACATGGCAGGGCCCAAGGAAGACATCCGTACATGGTTACTCAGCCTGGGCACAGCACCTGCTTGCCATCCAGTGTGAGATGTTCCTGTACCAGGGAGATCCTGCTGCTCTATGCCCCACCCTACACAGGTCCTTTGCTAGAAGAACCCATGGATCAATGTTGGAAAGCTTTTGAGGCCAGAAAAAAATGCTAAGCAATCTTAACCAGTTCTGAAACTCAGTGTCTGATTTAGACAACAAACTCCTTGGCCAGTGCTTCTGTTGGAATAAATCCTCACCAGGTGAGGCTACACTGGAGGAAAGTTCCTGCTTGCTGTTTATGTAATGAAGGGACTATGTGTCCAAATATGCCAGTACATCACTAAGTACCCTAGAGGGACAGACAAATAAATACATGAAATAGTAAAACTTCCACTGAAACAACACAGTCATGGCACTGTGCACAGATGGAGCCATACATTTGCAAACACAGAGACACAGGTTTGCTTGGCTCCCCAGAGGAGCCTTCCCAAAGCCCACATGCTTCTTAATGCATCTCATTCCCTTTCTCCACTGCAAACGCCATTTCCTAACAGACGTGCATCTAATGATATGCTATGTTAGCAAAGTCCATTTAATTCACTTAAAATAAAAAACTGAAATTATCCAAGATTTTCTCCAGGCCAGAAATAAAACTGCCTTTCACTCCATTGTTTTTGTTAAACTACAAAATCTGTGAGTGCTCTAGAGCCTCACAAGATGCTTTCCTCTGTGACCATAGGCACTGCTCTGCTTTAGCCAAAGAGCAGAGATAATCCATGGCAGGCAGAGCTCCCAGCATGGGGCTGCCTGAGGTAAGAGCCAGGTTTTTGTTACACAGTGTGTGTTGGGTATACTGCTTTCACTTGATTAAAATCAAATCAATTCCTTCTTTGTGAAAAAGCTGAAAGGCTGAGACACAAATGGCATTTCACAGAAGCTCATGTGGGCTGCTTTCCTTCTACAGCTGCCTGTACCTGGGGCAGGACAGCAGTATGCCTCTGCTGGCTGGGTACTGCCCAGGGAACTCTCTTTGCTAGAGGAATTGCTTCTGGAGAAACACAAACCTGAATCTAAACCTGAGAATGAGGACAATGTTTTTTCTTTAAAAAGTTTATTTTCTTATACCCCTGGTACATAATTGTTCTTCCCAGAGAAATTCAATGACAAGATGGTGACTACAGGAGATGGGGTAGGGCACAGAGCTCAGATGTGGGCATGTAGGAAATGCCCACAACTTCCTGACACTGTTTAAAGCCATGTCTGCAAATCTGACAGAGAAAAGGGGTTCTTGAAGTCCAGAAGGCTAAGGAGCTGGGCAGGGAAATTCTTCTTTCCCACCTTTAGTGGGAAAGGTGAGCCTTCAGCTCCACTGTGACTTGGACACTAGAGAGTGATATGAAAATACAGACAAATCAACGGAGTACTGGGATTTCAAGAGTCCCACAATTAGTGTCACCTAGATGTTCCCATCACCACACTAAAAATACATGCTCCAGTGAAACATAGAATGGCTAAATCTTGGTAAATTAGCCAAAGTCTTAAAGTTATCTCAGAAATTTCAAAGTCCTGCTGCCTTAACCACCCACCTATGTGATCCATATTATAGTAGACTTTGTTAAAAAAAAAAAAGAAGAAAACCCAAAACAGTTTAGCCTTGTTGTGACACTATGCATAATTCACACACCCCACTACAGTCACTGACATGAAAAACAATGCCTGTGGTCCAAGAAGCAGCAGCTCCTAAACCTAACACTGTCTTGCTGCTTTGTAGTGTTGATAAATCACGTTCCTGCCTTACTTTCCTTTCCATGTCTGGGACTGCTTCCTCTGTAAGGTGAGCAAGCTCCCTTGGGACTGCTCCAATTTACATGAGCTGAATACAAGTTTACTTTTATTTTCAAAGACAAACATAGGCTATGATTGTTTGCATCTCTCCTGCCTGCCCATCCACTCAATATGTTAAAATATTTTCCAGACATAAGAAGGGAAGGGAGATTTTAAATCCGATGAGCAATCAGATCCTGGAAACTTCACTGTCCAGAAGAACCAGTCAGTTACAAAAACCTGGGAGTAGCATAAACACGTGCACACTCAGCTTTGACAAACAAGGGCTCCCTTCTTCTTTGCTTGGGAAAGAAATTGTCCCCAGCAGTGGTACTGGGCTCAGATTTGTAACTCCTGAATCCACTACACTTCTCATTATGCTGTGCTTCAGATCAAGACTACATCCACTGAGGCTTTCAGATTCCAAACTTCTTCCACTCAGGATGAGCGAATGGAGCTCAGGGGCAATAGTGATGTCTGGGCTGGTAAAGCCAAGAACAAACCATATCAGTTTCCACATCAGAAGAACTCAATGCAAGCCTCCAATTAGATTTGCTAATTAGCTGAAGGTACCTGGAGTCCCTGATGACAGGCTCCATGGCTAAAATAACTGACAGTAAAGGACAGTCTTGACTCACAGAGATGGGCTTTCATTCTACTTTTCTTTTTAAGCCATACACACAAAGAGCAAATTATCTGAGTTACTCCTACTACACACTGATAAAAGTGTGATAAGAACTGAATGCCTATGTTCTAATCTACCTTTTAAAAATACCTTTACTCCTCTCCTTCAGGCCCCAGATATGTGAGAGATTAAGTTCTTTGCAGGAGACATTTAAAGCTAAGCAAACATGAACAGTCAGAACTGCAGAAGACAGAGGCTGACAGATGCTCTCCCTGGCTTGTCCCATCTCAGACCTGTGAGACACATGAGATGCATTTGTTTTTGTCTGAAATGTAGCTATAAATGTTCAGCTTTTTCTAAGGCACATTATTCTACATTTCTCTCTCCCCTGTATCCCCCATTAATTTTATCTTGGAAAGGGATGGGGAGGCTAAAAGTCTCCAGCAATGTAGCCAGGAAACACAGCCCAGCTGCTGTAATCAGTTAGGAATAAAGTCTAGTTTTTAAGGCAATGCATTTTTTTGTTCTCCAGCCACTTCCTTCCTTTTGTCATTTGCTTTGCATGCCTTGCAGCTGCCTTGAACTTCACATTTCTAAAGGCAGCTGCCCAACCACACCCCTCCAAAAGGCCTCCAATTTTTCTCTTTGCTGCCACTAACATTTCCCTCAACCCCCATACTCCTTTAACACTGGATTGAAACCCATGGATTCACTTAGATTGCTTCTTTACCTTTGCTTTGAAGATGGAATCACTGAAAAACTTAGGTTGGACCGGACTTCTGGATTTCACTGAGTACAAGCACCCACTGCCTCCAACCTGGGCCAGTTCCAAATCTGATCCAACTTCAAAGTTAGAGCATGCGCTTAGGGTCACATTAATTAAATTATGAATATCTCCAAGGACTGAGACTCCCCATCTCCCTGGACACCTCTTCCAATGTTTGATGACTTTCCTTGGTAAAAAGACTACTCAAAACAGCTGCCCAAGATGTGTCTGAGTTACCTTGTGGCAAATGGGACAAGAGCATCTCATGCATGTGCCAGTATGTCAGAGCTCTCAGGAGCACTTAATCTTCACCAGTCTCAATCCTCACATCTTCTGTATTTTGTCACTCCTACCCTTTACTGAAACCAAGTGTGTGAACCATTTTCCTTGCCCATCCCTAATAGGCTACTGCAGACAATTTGTGTTTCAGTATAGAAATTCAGACAGATTGCTCATCACAGTCTCATTCCATCTCAAATACTTGATGGAAAACACTGAATAACTGAGATTGAGAGAGATGTCTACAGGTTCTCTTGCCCTCATGCAAATCACTTTTTCAGTCACTGCTCTTCTATCACATGATCTGTGTATATCTTCTCTCAACATAAATATCTCTTTGCTGTCAACATGCATGAAGAACTTGTCCACTGAACTGATGCTGAACTGTTGCTTCGTCTAAAATGTCAGAACCAGTTCTGCAGTACTTCCTACAGAACATTAGACATTAGCCTGTGGCTGGAGCAGGAAATGATGCCTACTCACACCTACATTTGTAGCCATACACTATGCACCAACTAAAAGCAGATGTGTTTGAAGTTCTCCAGAACCAGTGCCAGGTAGCCTTTAAAGGTATTAGAAAACATGGACTAGAGTCTCTTTCAAGTAAATGTATTGATTTCTAGAGGCTGTCCCAGAGAAGGTGTTCCTGGAAAAATCCCTGAAGCTCTAAGCTGCGCCAGTGGCAAAGGATCACCACCCCTTGGCGTTGCTCCATGGTGTCCCCTCCCCAGCAGTGTGGCAGGCCATCCTTTGGCTTGCAGGCATGGAGACTCGGCTCAGCATGCTTGCCTTCCTTCCCAAGTACGCCTCCCATAAGAAGATTTCTTTGTTCACTACCTGCAAGCAGCATTCAACTCTACACCAAAGTGGTGGGATCTCCTAAAAGAACATACCTAACAGGAAGGGCCTTCCAGAAAATCCTCTCAGAGCATTATTTTCTCACACTCTGCTCCTCTAAATGCAACAGAGATTAGGGGCAGTTTCATAAGGAGTTTCATAAGGAAGGATGACTTTCTGCAGTACTTCAGTGGTGACACAGTGGCAGATGAGCTGTGTATTTCTTATTGCCTCCAGCACACCATAGCCACACTTAAGCTGCTCCAACAGAGATACAGAGAAAGTACCTGGCATTCAGAAAGAGCAAGCTATTAACAGCACTCACCTTTACTAATATTGGGACTTGAAGCACAGCGTCTGTTCAGTGTTTAATTGTCTGTGTGTCCCATGTATCTCCTTCTATCCAAGCTTGTCCTGTAAGAGAAAAATACACAATTACTGAAGTCAATAAAATGCAGTCATGTTAAATACGCAATTTATTAAAACACACCATCCTGATGAAAGTGCTCAGTCTAATTGCTACCTTAATTTGGTGTACATTAGCACTAATTAAGAGCTTTTAATACCCAGTGAGGGATCCAATTCCTCAGAATCTCTGTATCAATCTTTGGGGACGTTTTAAATGCCCACAGACCACATGTAAATGTATAGTCCCCTTACACCTGCACTTCATACCACAAGAGGACTAGATTAATACCAGCTGCATCTTCAATATTTTATAGGAGGTTTAGACAAACTTTAATCTGCTGTGACTTTACAGCCCATTTACTGGGAAAATGGAAAAGACAGGAAGGAAGATGGAATGCATCTTTGGGAAGCCCAGCCATTAGGAGCAGCAGTGTAAATGTTGGGTGCTATCCCTCGTTCTTCCAGCCAGCTGTCACGCCAAGTTGAGCAAACTATTTCCTCTCCCTCTGCCTCACTGTCACTGTCTGGGAAGCAGCAACAGAGGAACAGCAAAGCCATAGCCCTGGTCACCCAGAAGTATTAGATATATAGGTGCAGGCAGAGGGACTCAGGTGCAGACTGCCACTGTCTTCAAGGTCACAATCACAGTTTTCTCAGTAAGTTTTAATTTCTGCCCACGCAACGCTAAAGAGAGCCTTTGACTAGGCAAAGGTGAGGTGAGACTACAGGCTAATGTGCAAGGCACACATGATTCACTCTTGCTTTCTCAGGGCACCCGCTCCTACACTGCTTTTTCCACACATCTGACACAGCCCCAACTCTGTACTGCAGGGCCTGTGGGGAAGGAGCAGTCTTTCACTCTTCAGAGAGCACCCCTTGCCATGAGTCCAATATTCACATAGGGCTCAGCAATGTAACACTCATTCATCCTTCAAACATGGTTTTGGCACACTTGCAGCTTTGCTGGAGCTGCTGCTTCCCTGTGAGGCACCAGATAAGTCACCTGGGTCTCTCCCTGCTTTCTCAGAGCCAGCATTTCATCATGATTTCTGGGAGTGGGTGCATTTAACATCTGTTTCCCACAAACATTAGTAAATGTGCCTTTGAAAATTGCCTGCCATTAAGACTTCTGTGAGTAAAAGTCTATCATTTGTTGTTGGCAGGAAGCAAACAAGGAGTTTCAAGGTGGCTGAAACTATTACAATATAAAACATACAATGAATATTCATAGACCTTTTGTTTTGCATTAATGCCTCACATTTAATGTCCTTCCTCTCTCACTGTAAACCTACATCACTAGATGAAGGACAGGGATGGCTTTCCCTTGGAAATCTAGAGGGTACAAACATCTCTTGCCAATCTACCTGTCTCTGCTGGGAAGTGCTGGAGGCATGAGCCAAGCTGGGGCTGAGCTGCCCTACTTCACAGTGCTGGGTACAAGGGCTGCTCCCAATCAGTACAGCTTTTCCACCAGTGTCAAAGTTCACAGGGTGCTGTGGGACTGCCTGGGAGGTGGCTGCAGCAGGTTCAGCAGGTCTGAAGAGAGGGAACATCTAGGACAAGGGACAGTGCCTCACAGCAGAGAGCCCCTGTTTGGCAGTCAGAGCCCAGTGCCCACGCTGACCTTTTTATCTATTTCTGTGCTGTGTAGGGAAGCTTCATCCTGTGCTCTGCAAGTGTGATTGAGAGACAATTTCTTTGGCTGTCCTGTCCTGTGATGCCACTTTCTTGGGATAGATGCTGCCAAGAGAAGATGGTTCTAACTTTAAAGCAGAGATGACACTGTGCTATATAAACCTATCATTAAGAAAATAGCCAGAATGATAGGATTCCTACTCCTACTGTGTGTGCATATAATTACATTCCTACGAGCCCTCAGAGGTCTGCGTGGGAGAGGAGTTTTATTTTTTTATCCATTATAAGTCACAATATTTTAAAGAAATTACAGCACCCCAGAGAAGAAGAGTTTAAATGCTTCAGTAGGTACCAGCAGGTACTGTGTCAGAAGGGATGAAAGACTGCATTTAGTGCCAAGCAGCAGCCATGTTCCACCTGACTCTGTTGCCTTAAAGGGGAGGAAGTCCCTGCCAAACAGATTCTCTTTGGTTAATAGCTACGATTTTGTCATTAGGGAGAATTGCACAAAGGGCAAACCCACCATGCCTAATTGTGACTCCAGCAAGCTGATGCCTTTAATTACAGTCTCTGGGGAAACACAGTGGGAGCAGGAGCAACAGCTGAGACTAAGCCTCATCCTTGGGCTGGCCAGCTGTGGCTGGCACATTGTCCACAGCCACCACATCAGCTCTCCTTGCTGCGCATTGGCTTCTCTTCACATTCACATTGCAGCCCGTCAAGGACCGGCTTTGATAAAGGAAAAGCAGATAAACATGTGCCGCCTGCTGGTGTCAGGCTGCAAGAAAGGCAGCTGGAGCTCCAGAGCAAAGAGGGATGGGACAGAGAGGGGTTGAAACAGACAACAGGCAGCAAGTGAAACAAGAAATTAATGGAGTGCGCAGGATGAAGACGCAAGGCCTGCCTTTGTGAGAAATCCAGCTTGTTGACTAGAATGAACCCCTTAAAACTGTTGTGTGTCACAAGGGCTTCTAGCTTCTGCCAGTCTCCTGTGTTCAATACATTTGCAGGGTCAAGATACACTTAAACACATGCCAGCCCCATGATCCATGGCTGGATCATGACTTCTGATCCAGAAGTCATGTCTTGCTAGATCTCTGTGTCAGGTCAGTGCTTTCACAGTGAAAGGTGAGGAGAAACATCTCTCTGGAAGCTGGATCAGAATAATTTCATTCCCTTGCAGTGGCTTCAGAAAAGAGGTGAAACACTTTTTGATTTAGAGCTGGACCTTGGCACAAGCTGTCAGGCCCATGTGTTACCCTGTAACTATTGCTCCTACATAGATAACTGTTTGTTCTGGAATCTCATAGCACTTGTGCAGCAGAATCGTTGCTATGACACAACTACATTACTTCATGTAAATCCAATTAGATCCCAAAGTGCACTGTGTAACTGTAATCGGCCCCTGTGGAGCAGCCATGAGGGGACCTGCACAAGGCCGTGCAACTGGATACTAAATTAGAGTCAATCTACCTCCTCTTTAGTTGCATTAAAATGCTAATGTCACTGTAATGTGGGCCCATTTACCAGCCATGACTGCCTTGCCTTGCAACACTGGAGTGAATGAGCCTGTTGCACTGCCTCAGAGCATTTAATTCCTCAGTACAGTTGAGTGAGCAAAGCCCTTAGGGGCATCTTATACCTGCAAACAGCAACCTGATTGGCTTTGATAACACTAAGAGCATATGAGGCTTGTGACAGTGTTTAAATGAATCGGAGCTGCCTCCAAAACTACCCCAAGTTTCCTACACAAGCAGAGCAACTGGGTCTCATCTCATCCTGATTGCTGTTAACAAAAGCACATTTCTGCCACCAAAAGCCTGTGTGTGTAAGAGCACATCAGTCTCGCACAGGAGGACAAAGAGGGCTGGACTGAACTCCTCTAAATTTTCAAATAAATAACACGAACTTTGCAACATAGCTACTAATACAACTCTTACCCTCTGTTTTATATTTGCAACTTTGCACAATGTGTCCATAGAATACGTGAGATCATATGGAGGTAAAATCTCCCACATGTGCACAGACTTTCAGAATGGAAATTCAGAAGTCCCAGAGCAGAACCAATTCTAAATGCTGTAATGTTTCAAAAAGTGCTAGATTATGTGTTTGAAGTGCCAGAATGGCTTCAGGCCACAGACCACTCCATTTCAGCTGGTGCAAATGTGCACACTGCACCGTTCAAAACATAAACTGCTTGCTCACTTTGGCCCCTTCCCAAGGAAAGTTCCATAGGTAATCACATCTGGCTCTTCCATACAGCTTCTCACACACAGGAACCAGCTGCCTCAGAAAAGAAGATCCTGCATACAGAACCAAAACATCTGATAGCCTGCAATTCTTTTGAGTTCTAGTCCTTTAAAAAAAGCCCTCAGATAGCTCACAGGTGGATTTTCCCTTGTATGAACTGCAGTACGATGGAACCATATGGTACCGATTGCCTGCCTTTCTAAACAGATGACCCAGAGATTATATACACTGATAATATAACAACAGTTTTGTTTATTAGATGAGAAAACCAGGGCTAAAAGGGGAATGGATGTGCTAAACCTCCTGACCCCCAATATAGCTCTCTGCTCATTAGTCCATACTGAGACCAGTCCCAAACCCATGAAAAAGATGATCACTTCTGGCTGACAAGCAGGGCTCTTTGTCAGGCATCTTCTGTCCCAGAAATCTGTTACTTAGCAAACCCAAAGGGAGGCAGCTAACTTTAACCTCCTCTTTCTGAAAGTATTTCACTTCCGGATGGAATCAATGTCACCCTCCTGAGTGGATCATGGAGTTGCGACACAGGCCAAGTGACATTACCCACTGTCATGTCAGGTACTGTCACGTGTTGGAGCACTCCGTGCACTTGCACAGCATTGCAGACACTGAGGGGATTTAACACAGAGTCCAAATGCCTGCCACGTTTCCCCTGAGCCTGCCACATCTCACCTTTGCAACAACTGGCTCCTCAGTGCTCTTTTCTGTTCTCCTTTTCTATAGCCCTGCTTTGTTTGCAGCAAGTGCCTCAGCAGTTTGTGGCATTCGTGAAGGTTTTGAGAGATGCAGGAATAAATCTCAGGAGCACTGGACAGTTGCTGTGGCAACCTTGTCCTCCTCAGACCATGATTTTCAATATTTTAAGAATTTTCCCAATACTTGTGGACTTCAGGGAAATAAGGCAGAGGAGAAAAAATATTTTAAAGTAAGGATGGTACCAAAAAGGATTACTATAAGCCATAGGGCTTATTCTGTCCTATCAGAAAGATGATGATGCTGATGTCCTTAGCAGGAAAGAGAAGCCATGACTGTCTGAGCAGAGGCAGAGGTAAGGGGCCATGGGCAAGGGAATTCAAAGTCTCTTGTATCATCTGTTTTAACGCAGAACAGAGTTGCAGATCAATAGGTTACCTTTTTTTTGGTTGTGTTTATTCTCGGTGTTTTCTCATAAGGCAGAGGTGTGGAAAAATTAACCCACTATTTAGGATCATCTGATTGGGGAAGTAATAACTTTAATTCCTTTTTAAAAGGAAATCCCAAACAGAACTTTGAATGCATTAACTATTGTACAAAAAAAAACCGCAAAAAAAACCCCAAAAAACCAAAACCACAACAACAACAAGACCCAAACAAACCCCCCCACTAAACGAAATTCAGACAGAAACCCCCCAAACCCCAGAAAGCTAGCAAATTCTCTGTTCAAGGTAACAGCCTACTCAGATATAAAAACAAAACAGTCAGTTTAGTCAGGTTTAGTCAGTCTAGAAAAGCAAAGATTAGGAAAAAAAGCCTGTAAGAAAAGCAGATCTTAAATGAGGGATCTCAATAATAGTAAATAATCCAGAAAATAATATTTCTAGAAATCTAAGAAGTGACATTATTTATCTGCTTCTGGTCATCTGTTAAATGTTTTTAATGAGAAGAATAATAATGCATCCCAAAGTGTTATGGATTCTAAGCACAAGAGGATATTGTAGGAAATACATGCATAGGTGTGATATGTGCAAGAAGACATGAACTCAGCAAAAGACATGAGAAATGGCCTAGGAAGGAGAGGCAGACTGAAGTCTAAGTTACCCTGCTTATAGTCAAACTGATACATATCTCATAAATATTTCATGTGCAAATCTAAACTGAGTTTCACTGTAATCAGCACCTTTAACTTACTCTAGCACATAAAATTGCAGCTAATGTGGTTTGAAAGGTAAATGTGACTGATCTAAACCACACCTGCCCCAATTAAGGTATGAACACCCAACCACTCAACATCTTTTACCACACATATTTTTGATTTCAGATTAACCATCATTTCAGTGAACCATGGCCGCAGCCCATGAAAGGGCTTCAGATGTTCTGCAGGAAAATAAATAAGTTAATAAATCCCATGATCTTGGCATATGAGTTTCTAAATGTTCTCTCCTCCTCCATAAGACATATAATCTAAGTGCTCCAGCAACCATCAGGTTCCAGGCACACAAAAGACCCCAAGCACAATTCATACATAGATGACAGGAGTACAGGGACCAAGTGAGATATGAGCCAAGACTCAAAGGCTGGCTCCCAGCTGCTTTTGCTTTCCCAATGGATAACAGACACTGCATCAATACACACAATGTCATGCTAGTGAGTTTGCTGCTCTCTTAATACCTCATTTTTCTCTCCATCTGAACGTATTTTGAAAGCATGTAGTTCACTGTCCCCTTATCCTTTCTCTTTTGTCCTTACTCATGTCATGGTAAACATGAAAGACAGCATGGCTGCTTATTGTTAATGCATTTGAAAGTGCAGACCTTTAAAAGGGGGTTATTCTGCAACATGCCACGGTTTTCCTTGTTATTTGCACAGGCAGCTAATGATCATCCTAATAGCTTCTCTCTCTGAAGTCGTAATAAGCTTACAAATGAACCCATTCAGCACATATTAAAAAGCAAGGGATGCTCCTTTGATTACAGCCTTTATGGAAATCTCCGAATATTTGTTTTGTTGCTGCACAGCCGCAATTAGGACATGCTGCTGGGAGCCGGCTCAGCTGCCAGAGCAGTGGGGTTTGGAGACACCTCCAGTGCCATAGCAACACAGCCACCTCTCCCAGCATCAGACACAGGGAGCCTGGCAGCCCTTCAGCCCAGGCAAGTGGCTTCTGCTCTCGCAGAAATTAAGAAATAAGAGGTGAATGAAACCCAGTGAAACCGCGTCCACTGGCAGCCGCGTTCTGAGGCAGCACCAACAGCCCTGCGTGCAGCGCTCACCAAGGGTCCTGCTGCACCCACCAGGGCCCTGCCACGAGCACGGTGTGGGGCACACAGCCCTGAGACATGGCTGCACACTCCACCCTGCGGTCTGGAGCTGTCACACTGCAGGAAAAATGGGCAACAAGGGCAACATAGGTTGGGGAGACCTGAGGAGGCAGGAGCTTTACCTTGCTGAAGCGCCAGTATGGGGCAACTCGCTTCCATCGCCCCTATAACACTTCCCCCTCCATGACCTCACCCTTCCACATGTCGGAGGGGAACCAAATAACCTTATGGAAATCTCCTTACCACTTAACTGCTCTGAGGTTGATCTAAATCCCACTTATATTGCTGACAGACTTAAACTTCTCCAAGGGGGGCAGGGGAAAGGGAATTAAAGGATGTAAAAACCTGCAAAGTTGGGGTTCTAGTTTTCATTTAGATTTTATCAAGCATTCCACAACAACTAAAAGTTTGAAGACTGTACCTTTTTTCCCCTAAAGAAAATATTATGAACAATATACCCTCTTTCTCAAAATATCCCTATACCCTCAGCACAGTGCATATGTAAAAGTCTTAAGTGGAGAGATTTGGGGAGTAATTTATTTTTGCAAACAAAATCAGCAGCTTACGTGCTGATGACATGGATCCAGAGGCTTTCAGACAACCTCAGTGGGGTGACTTTCACTCACAAAAAGCATAACGTCTCCTCTCACAAAGCTGGGACTCTAAACAAACTGCTTCTACTTTGCCTGAAAGCCAAGACCTTTGTATGGAACAGATATTTTCTAAATCTCCAGGAGACTGACTGAGGTTAAAGCAGGTCAAACTATGTAATACAGATATCTTTGTGTTGATACTACCCACAGTGCCTATTAGGAAGGCCACAATTGTAAGAAACCTTTTCTCGTCAAAGATATTTAATACAGTGCCAGAGAGTCTCCCCAGGCACTCTTTGTTTTAAGGTTTGTGAGCTTTGGGGGGAAAGGATTGAGTCTCTGATTGTGAAGTAGGTTTTTAGCTCTATTGTAACCTAAATAACACATGAGAGCAGCACTGGAAACTTCACTGCCAGCATGGCTTGCAAGAGCCCTGGGTATAGCCTGGGGCAAAACTTGGAACATAAAAACTAAACCTAAACTAAAACTAAACCTACACATAAAAACTGGCATGCACTCACAGGGCATCCTAAGGACTCTCTCAAAACTGAAGCAGCAAATATAACTATGGAAATACTCTGGTTGCTTTACTCAGCCTTCACTTCTATTTTACCCACTGGAAGTCAGGACTTAGAAACTAAAGACATGAAACCTTTTCTAATTCAAATCAGAAGGGCTGGAACAATTACAAATGGGTCAGTGAATGATGAAGGCACAAGCTGATCCCATGGCCTTAAATCAGTACAAAAACAATTTGTAGATGGACTGATGAGTATCTTCCTCTTCCCACCCAAAACAAGCACAAACACACTCTGACCCAGCTGGGCAATTCTGGTTTTGAAAGTCTAGGCAACCTTCTTAGGGAGAGCAAAACCAGATCTTTTATGAGGAACAGGACTCCACAGGCTAACTTCCACATCAGTCAGGACTGGGCTGAATTCTGGAGGCAAAATCACACCAGTTTTCAGTGGCTGGAGCTCACTATACCCACATTTTGCTATGGCTCCTTTCTATGTCTCTTTTCTTGATCAGCATGCAATTTGAAATAAATGCTGCATTTCAGCTAAAACCCCCATATTTAAAAGCACCAAAATGAGGTTTGCAGAGCAAAGAGCCAAAGCAGCCTAGATTAAGGCTGAGAAAACATAGGAAACAACAGGATGTTTTAGCTATTCTGAGCACAGAGAGACAAGCCTTTGGGGACAATCTCCTAGGCAGACTGCAGAGTTGCTCTGCATTAAAGACAAGAAAAGTTGTCTCAAGAAACACAGCATTTAACAGCTTCTTCTGCCATCCCTGCAGTCAGCGCAGGGAGAAGAATCTTTCTGAAAACATTGTGGAGTCGTGCCATGAAAATACATTTGACAATAAATTTTATGACAAATTTCATTACAAGATTTGTGGTTGCCATTCCTCATGTCTGATGCACAAACCACCTTGCATCAGAACATTAATACCATTTAAGCCTTAGATTGCTTTCCACATTAGTCTGAAAGCCCTTTATGAAGCTGTGTCCTTTATAAAGCTGATGTGGCTTTGCTTCAGGATACCCAGCAAGTGTCCTGGGCAGCTTCTGTGGTCTCCTGTCTAGTGCTCAAACCACTTTTATATTTCAGTTCTGCTACCATCTCTCACAGAATCTCACAGACATTACCAAGTCATTTCAAGCTGGTGTTCCTCATCCTCCCCCACCCCCTGTATTTAGGATAATTAACAGCAACACTTATCTGTCACCCATGGGGTTTCAGAGATTTAGTTCAGTATCCTATGAGAGTGCCAGGCTGCCTCTACTGAAAACAGGAAAAAATGTACCCAGAAGACAGTATTCAAAATATTGTCATTTTTAGATGAAAACAAGTATTTTGAGTGACTGCTAGTATCTTTTAAAACTGTTCAAGTACAAAAACCCCAGGTGGGGTCCTTCATATGGACCACAAAATGTCAGATGGTTTGTACTCCACATTCCTCTCAACAATGTGCTCAAAACTGTAGAAATATACATTTAGAGCTGGTATCTCCAAAAATGCTCTCCTGCAGCCCTCAAACAGCCAACCCCTTAAAGTTTCCTCTACAGGTCACACCAGGAAATTTCTCATTGGGAGAACCCCAAGTGAATGATCTTCTGAAGATACAGCAAGCTTTGTAATCTTAAAAGTGGACACTGTCCACAACACAGCTGAGGTCCCACGCCAACCAGCAGCACCAGGGCCCCCAGAGAGTGAGAGGTTGGATCATAAGGGTTGTGAATTGGAGGGGAAGAGCATCCTGGTTACAATCTGCAGGGTCACTGCCAACTCAATGCACTTTGAAATGCCATGTTCAGCACCACAGGCACACATCACCCTCCCTGCTGTTCCCCATGGACAACGGTGTGAACCAGCTCTTCCAGGGGGCCAGCAGAGATGGGAGAGTCTTCAGGGCATTTGGGATCAAGGATCAGTCCTGGAAGCCCCAGTTACTAATAAGGCATGGGGACTGGATGTGGGGACATTTTTGGAAAATGTAGTCCCTTCAGAAGTACCTCAGGAACTAAATTTTTCCAGTCAGCACAGTGTCAATCAGGAATTTGAAGCAGGAACTTCCAATAGTCTCATAGCAAAAAAGCTGCAGTGCAAAACTTCCCCCAGTAAGGGGTCAGCTACTTGCATGGCTTGAAAAAACAGATTTGTTCTTACATCTTTTGGATGAAGCATATTAATCTGAACACAGGATGCATGAATGTAAATTGGCCTTCCAGTATTTCTGTTTATTTGCACCAGCCTCCTCCAGCTCTGAGCCCATTCTTAACCTCCGTCCTTTCAAGCTGTGCACCCAGGTGCTCTAGAGGTGAGTGCAGTGTGACTCTGATGAGATGGAAGATGAAGTACCAGAGATGCACAGAGAAATATGAGAGGCAGGGGATGTGCTTAGGGATCTCTCATTTTGATAGACTGAGCTCCTTTTCTGAGCCTGCACACTCCCTATGGGCCAGGGGAAAGCAGGTGATGATGCTGGCCCGCTATGGAAAACCCTGCAGAATAGCTTTGACTCGGTTTGTCCTTCACCAGTTTTGCTGTTTAAATGCTGCAACTCATTGAAGCTGAGCACTCCCCATCAGCACAGCCAAGTTTTCCCCTTTCAGCCCTTTGAACCCCAAAGAGTGAGCACGCAGAGATGTGCAGCCTTTCCCCAAAGTTTTGTAGCTGCTGAAACAAGCATGGGCTCACCTTGCCCTGACTGACTGGACTGTCCCCCTTCCTCTTCTCCAAGCAGAGGCTTGTCTGTATTTCTCTTCCTCATCCATTCCACTGCTTCAAATTATGAGCGGCTCTATTTTACCTTTTACTTCCTAAGTTTCCCTCTCTTCTGCAATGCATGGTGTTGACACTGTTAGCCATGTATCATTACCATATCTCATACCATATTAATCTTTTTTGTCATCTGATTTTTGCATAGGAGTTGTCATTTAGAAAATCTGATTTTGCTCAGAAGTATCCAGACAAATCTGTGAGTCAAAAAGAATGAGAGAACAAAAGCGAGTGCCAAGTAAGCTTCCATTTAAGCACTTTATGTATCCTGTATGAAATACCAGCTCCTAAAATTCATTTTGTTGGTGAGATGACATCTCATGTAATATGCTATCTTTCCATTATGCCAGGGTCACACTGCTCAGGTGTCTCAGCTAATACTTATCTGCAGCTTTCCCTGCTATCCTGGGAAGATTACAAATAAATTAGGTGACTCCAAAGCATTTTGGAGTAAAAGCCAGGATATCTTTCTGATAAGTACCAACCCAGGGAATTCATTTCTGTAAATCAATGAAATACTGCTAAATCTATACCAAACACCCAGAATAATGATTTTGTCACTACTTAAACTTTGCTTTTGGCTCAGTGAATCTGAAATTAGTCCTTTCAGCTGGACCATTATTTGGTCCAAAGATTTTTTTTAATTCATTCTAGGATAGGATATTCCTGTAATGTCAGATCTCATTCAGCCATTTAATAAAAAAAAATATTACACTGATGGGTATGGTATAAACTACTAACCTACAAAATAAACTGATTTTAATTAAGGCACAGATGTGCAAGGTTTTGGCTGGAGACTTTAACTATCTGCTTCAAGAAGTATGATACATTTATATGAGTCATAGGCAAGATAGGAAGGAATTTACTTTACACATTCATTTTCTTAAGGATTGAAAATGCAGGATTTAGTTCATGAAGGCAGCTTTAAGTTACCACCTGTGGTTACTACCCCAGCTTTGCTTGGAGACCTGAATTTTCCAGCCTAGCTGTAGTGACGCATATAAACAAGGGAATTCGCCTGGGGCAAAGGGTGCTTAACCTCGATGGGTTTGACAATATCTCCAGTCAGACTGTGTTTCATTTTCCCAACCACACAAGCAGACCACGGCCTCATCAGGGAAGCAGCTTCTGCTCCAAGCAAGGACACATTTTTCTAGCTGAAATAAAATGATATGTCATGACTCTGTTCCCTTTACAGCATCAGTTTCTTTCCTACTGTACCTAAAGGCTTAGTGAGGAATTTAATAGAGACTTTATAATGTGAGTGCTTTTATCCTTTTTAAAGATGATGTATCTATCCTTTTTGTTAAAAGATCTAAATGGAGGTACACCAGAAAAAAATTATTCTTTCCCAAAAACCGGACTAAGCCATATTGTAGTAGGGATATTTCCACTTTAACTGTGCAGCTAAGAGTTTAATTAGCAACCCTGCATAACATAGCATATGGTTTCTTAGCATCTGTCCACTTCATACAATGTACAAGAGCTCCTAAATCAATAAGCTTACTCCAAACTCTGAAGAAAAATACCATCAGCCTTTTACCAAAGCCTTTTTGATGCCCTGTTTTAAATAGAGGCACTTTAGGCTTTACATGGCCACTAAAAAAAGTCCATGTAGGTCTGACCTGTGAACACATTTCTTTACATATTAAAGAAAGTGGCATTAACTACAAAGCTGAACAGATTCTGTGACCACCACAAAGTGAAACAGGCTCTTGTAACTACACAATTGGAAAAATAGATAGAAACATTAAGAAAATACACCAAAAATAGCTAAAATCAAAATCTACTAACCTTTCCCCAGCTCATCCTCCAGATGAACATGAGTGGAGACCAACTTCCCACTCAGCCCCAGAAGTCAGGTGCTTTGTCTGAGCCCCAGGTGTGAGTGGTGGGATCCTCAGCCAGCACTCACAATGGGCACTTTCTGCAAAAGGGCAAATGTGGCACCTGGGCCAAGCACAGATGTCTTGGCCCAGCTTATCCTTGGAACTGCTTCAGATATATTTCATGTATCAAAAGTGAGAAAGCCACCAAGCTGGAAAGCTGGGGTAACCCTGCTTTATGGCTTTTCTCTTAAGAACACACTGCACCCATTAATACCTGTGACATGTTTCCTTAGAACATTAAGCTCTACTGAAACCCAAGTGACCTTGTAAAGAGTGAACAAAAGAACTTCCAAAGCATGTTCAGGATGCCTTACACTGGCATCTATCCAATGTACCTTTTTCAGGGCACCATCCTGCAGGAAGGCAGCCACTGGCATTCTTACTGGTTAACTGAGAAATGTAGTATCTGTAGTTCAGAAGGAGAGAGATATGTACATACTTTTGTGTTTATTTTTAGTATTATGCAATACACCAGGGAAGGATGGGATATTTTTTGTCAAGGACACACCACGACTTATCCTTTCTCTTCTCAAAGCTCTAATGTTATTTTCCAAATCAGTTGATAGCATATTCAGTCAACCTAGTGATAGGAACTTCTTCCTAGATGGCTCCAGCCAGCAAGCACCTGGGAGCTACAGGTTGTAGGTAATAGGATTGCAACTATGCAGCATTCAAGTGGCACTGCACTGGCAACCCTAGAACTATATAATAGATTGTCTGGAAAAAAATGCACTTTTTGCCTAGTACACTACCTGAGATCACCACATTTGTCCATGGCAAAGGAAATGGACTGCAGAGGAGCAGACCCTACCCTAATGAATGTGACACCACCCAAGGCAGGCTCAGGGCTCTCAGGGAGAGTTACCGAGTCAGGTTTCCAAGTCAGTTCTGAAAAGACAGTTTCCATGAGGATACTGACCTGCTGGGCAGAGATTAGCAGCAGGGAAGTGCCATCATTCACAACAGCAGGGTAATGAGACAACCTCTACATTTTGCAGCCTCAATTCTTCAGCAACGCTGGTTTTCAAAATACCAAAGGTCCTGGGTGCAAGGAGAAGGTGTTTACAGCTTCAAACAATAGCACAGTGATAGGAGCTTTACAGGCCTTGGATATTGCATGACCTACTCAAGCACTCAGGCCCTGAGCTCTTTGTCACAAGGTCTCTGTTCAGAACAAAGCCAAGTCCTTTCAGCTCCACTTAAGTGCCTCTACTAGCATTCATTAAAAGGAGAGTAAAAGGGGCAACAAATGGTTTGCTAATAAAGACTGATTCTGAGGTGCACTATGAATACAGGAGAGGTAGCATAATTACATTAGTAAAGGTAACTGGGGTCACTGCCACATTGTTGTTCACTCTTTAATTTAAGCAAAAATAGTGTAAGGTGGCCGTAATTGGAGAGAGAGAGAAAAAAAAAAGACAGGAGAAACTGTTCTGAGTCTGACTGCATGATTATAGGATGTTGGTAATGTCTAAGAGGGAGCTACTGAATATTTAACCTTAGAAATGGAAGCCTGGTTGTCTCGTGTCCTGTTAACATCCACACATATCTTCCATTAGCTCTAATTAGGGCTAACAGGGTGTTCAATAAGTATCTCCATAATTAATGCTAATAGTAGTTACAGGCAAACGTTGATAGAAGATGAAATGCCAAGGTTCTTCTCCAGGGTTAAATGCTCAGCAGCCTGTCTGTCTCTCATTTCCATTTCCTCCTGTAACAGCTCTTTAATCAATCCACGGATCCCAGACAGCTTTACACACCCAGTCTTGCAGCAAGAGACACGTGCAGCCATAAGTAACAGCACATGCTGTTATTTATACAAAATATAAACACAGACAAACAATACCTGACACGTATTAGGGTGGTTCATGTCCCTATGCTCACCACCCTACAGATAGTCCAGCAACATACTAACAGCACAGACTGACACATCCCTTTTTCCTTCAAGATGCCCAGGCTTCACAGGAAAGTAATATTATTTCTGTCATATATTAAGAAAAGTAATTTCTAATTAACAAACCAAAGAGCAAGCAGATCATAGAAGCACCTCAATTACCCTTATTAATGTCATTATGCCACCTTTAGTTGATGGACTATACTATATTCCCAAATCAGACGTTATTAACAAACCATTACATTTATGAATGAGAACAGAACAATTATCAGCCCTAATCAGAACAGCTATAATCATGCACCTTCTATTGTGCTTCTGGGTCAAGCCCTGAGCAGTAGTTCATAGAAAAAGTGTTGGCAGACTGCTTCCAGCCAGGGGCCATTTGCTAGCACAAAGTCTTGCTCTCTGCTCTCCTATCCCATCATAAGTGGAGAATATTCATCAAACATGTGCAATTCTGTGGCTGAGTAGATTTATAAACTACCTTTAGTTGAGAATGTATTTATAAAGCCTCAGGGAAGCAGGGGAGTACTCTGCTCTTTCCCTCAGGAGCTGCAGATACTATTTGTATCCTTAGGATATTGAAGTCATTGCCAGAGATGTCTCAAGGAGGCAAAAAGCATCAGAAGAGGAGTGATGGGACAGCCTGTGCAGGCCGGAAGGGAAGAAGGACCAGGACTACGTCCCACTGGAGCTGGCTGC
Organism: Camarhynchus parvulus; assembly: GCF_901933205.1. Taxonomy (NCBI): domain Eukaryota; kingdom Metazoa; phylum Chordata; class Aves; order Passeriformes; family Thraupidae; genus Camarhynchus; species Camarhynchus parvulus. Next base: position 21,709,940 of record NC_044575.1, on the reverse strand, counting down.
TGGAGCCAGATGAGGGGCTGTGCTTGTGGAAAATGTGACTCAGGCATCTGAACCCTCCCTGTGCCCCAGTGCTGGCTGTCACTGACCCCCTGCACTTTGGGGCAGCTCCAGAAAAAAAACACATGCAGACATGAGTCCCACAGAAAGGAATAGGTGCTCTCTATAGGGTGAGGAAAAAAATCAATTTGTATATTTATCAACTCACCTATACTGGCCCCATGTTGCATTAAAGAGGAGAAGGCTCCCACGACTCATCTTAAATCAGAACTGGAAATGTTTTGACTTTGCTATGTGAAAACAAACTTTTTTTGCCTGCTTTGTTTTCTGTCCTGGGGAATTAGTGACTCAAGCAGGATGCTGAGGACTCAGGGGGATTTATTTTTCATCATGTTTAGGGAGGGTTTTCTTCTACTAGGCATGCAGGCTTATTTAAAGTATTAGACTTTAAATAAATAATTTTTCCCCTCCATTTTTCTTCATAGGTTTGTGGGGGGAGCACGGGGAAGTTACTGTTCAGGAAAGCAGGGGATATGAAGCACAGAAGGCACTATCTGAGGCGTGCTGGCTCTCTGCAATGGCATCAGAGCCAGCCACCTTTCTGATGCATCCCCCTTTGCCACAACTTTCTCAGCACTTCTAACAAGGGGAGGATCTCCCACAATCCCCAGGACAGGTCCTACTCTGGCACCCTCACATTGCTCTTTTTGTGGCACTCAGTCCCTGTACCACATCCCTCCTCTTCTGGTTCCACATTTCACCCACTTTCCTCTGACAACACATCCATGACTTGCATTGAAGCCCCCACTTCACTGCTGGATCCTCAGACTAAGAAACTTTGTGAAAGAGGAAAGTGTCAGTAGGGTAAAAACCTTCCCATTTTCTTGGCCAGGTCTGATTTACCAGAGATACTTTGCTGTATCCACACAACTTTTCTCAGAAAAGGAACACAGAATATTCTTTTCCAGAGATATAGGACCAGCAAATAGTTTAGCTATAGGCAATCTGACCAAACACAGAATGTTTATTCCCAAATAATGAGTTGCTTTCAATATATTTTGAATATTCATGATATGCATTATGATATGCAATCACCCAAAACAGAGGAAATATATTTAACAGTAGCAGAACCAAGAATGGCCAGAGCTCTGTATTACCTGTTACAACACTGGTCCCTTTTCCAGCCTGCTCATACTTTTGGCATGTAGAAATGCACAATGAAAAAGAAAATGCAGTCAGTAAAATTAACACTTGTAAAATTGTATTTTAAAATCAGAATGTTGTAAAGCAGCTGCTACAAAATGAGCTGGAATCCTAAGCAATGACTTGTCTAGACAATTTTATAAGAGTTGCAGTGAATGTTGAGTAAGTGTTCAAGGAAATCTGAGTTGATTGAAACATCTGACTACTCTGTGTTTTAACTGGATGGCTGGTGCTGCTTCAGCATCTTGCCAGCAGGATGAGAAGGATATTAAAATAGGAGGGTTTCAAGAAAAGTGAGAGGATAGTTCATCTCCTCTTCATTATTACTTAACTTAGTGAGAATGTTCTCTGATTATGTTGGATATCCAGTTGATTTTATCCAGGTCTCTGCAAAGCACAAACCCACGTTGGCAATACAGGTAGCACAAAGAGATGAATCATGTCTGAAGGAATTTGCTCTCTCTGGATTTTTTCTTTTCTTTTTTCTCAGCACAAACAGAAACAATAGAAAAAGGTTTGAACTGAATAATTTCTATAAGACAGCTTAGCCAGAAGGTGAAAACACAATTTCTGAGATGCATTTTCTAATTTGAGATCTAGCAACCTACTAGCCAGGCTATTGAGCTAAAATTAGATTAAATAGAACACACCTTTTCTGCACAACCCTAACTTACAGATGTTGCAATGTGCTACAGAGATTAAAGTTCCTTATCTTTCAAGTCTGGTACTGTCCTTGCTTAAAACACCACTTGGAATTCCATTGTGTACAAGTTAGGAAGCATTTGGGGAATTTAGGATGAACAATAATAATACAGTGAGTAGTATATAAAAGAACTAACTAGTTAGATCTTAGCATCTTCTACAGGCCACTCTGACCAGACACTGAGAGTTATATTCCAACTCCAATGCACTGACAAATCCATGCTATAAGAAGCAGAAACAAAACCAGCTGCAGACCTACTGATATACCAGACAAAGCAGAACATTTCTCCAGGGGCATGGAGCCCAAGTATCCCCTCAGAACTTCACACCAGGGTAACAGTGTCATTTTTTGCCCTACCAGATCTGCCTGTCTCTGGCAAAGCCCCGTGTCTGTGCAGCCCCTTTGCTGTCCCACTGCAGTGGGGTCAGTGCTGGGGCTCTCCTCCCACTGCCCAGCCTCAGCTCCCTTTGCAGGGAAAAGGCACATGACAGCCTGCAGCCCAGGCTGGCTTAAGGACCAAAAGTCATCTACATCCAGGAGCCACAAAGATATATTTATTTTCTTCCTCTCTCTAAAATAAAATAAACCCCAATAATAATCATCCTAACCATAACACTTCAGTTTGCAAACACTCTTAAAGCTGCAGTGGGCAATAAATCAGACATGTCACTTCCAGCAATTCATCTCTGGAGTTGGTTGCTACGTGGCTGTAATACATAAAGAGGCTTTTTCCTGATGATCCTCAGGGCCAAAATTCTTTTTGTTGGCTCTTCTTTAAACAAACACTCCTGTAAATTGCAGTTGAATTTAAATTTATCATTCAATCCTAATTATTTTCCTCTAATCAGTGATCTGAGGGTGACTGTTAGGCTGATACATTGTCATACTCATTAAAAAAATTAATTCAGTTAAGACAACTCCAAATGTATGCACATGATATCTCTGCTGCAAACTCATCATTGCCACATAAGTCACACTGAAGGCAACCAAGACTTTTTGTTTTCAGGAGAATTGTCTCAAAAGAACAACAATAAAAATCAATAAGGGACAAAAGAAACTTCTGCAATGTCATGAAAGAGCAGCAAAATGCACTGAGGCTCTGTCAAAACACAGCTGTAACATCCCATCCCTTCCACATCACTCAGAAGGATACAAGAGAATTTTCAATAAAGCAACAGAACATGAAGGTTTATACATCTTTGATGTCCCACAGCTGGAGGGAAGGACAGCAGTTTACTAATCCTGTACCATTTCCCTTTCATTAGTTTAAGTTTTCAGTTTTGGATGGTGCTAAATTTAGAAGGAGAGGTTAATTGTTTAACCTTAGAAAAATAATTATGCTTCTTTTGGCGCTGCCTGAAAAAATTTCTTATTTTTAGTTGCCCAAAGGATTTAAAGCTCAATGCAATGGTGAACTCTTTAGTGGAGACTGTACCCTGATTCACTAAACAAAAAATCTGAGACTAGACTACAAGTTTTTATAGATTTTGGACCTGCCTGCCTATACTGTGGGAAAAAAACTCCCAACACTTATTTAAAACAAAACTTGAAATCGGGTTTGAGTTTTTTTATTTATGTTTTGTTTTGGCAGTTTTATTTTAAATCCAATGTTTCAATACTGCACATGTACAATTTAATTTCTTTTCCAGTTACTACTGTCATTTGGCTGGAAGAAGAGGTGGTGTGCCATACCGAAGTCTGGTTTGGAACTTTCAAACAATTTTTCAATCAGAATTTCTTTCAGTTCTGTAACTATTTGTCCTCCTATATGTTGTGATCTGTGGTTTTTTTTCCCCCCAGTAGAGGTAGTTGAGTAGTGATAATTCCTTGCACTCTCAACAAAACTGGTGTTCAGCCCAGCCTTGTCAGTCACATAGATCTGTGTACAGAGGTAAGAATTTCAACCTCCATTCTGGTCACTGTTTTTTTAAATTAATTGATACTAATATGGTTCCCAAAATTGTTAATCCACTCTCCATTTCAGCAGGAACCAGAGTGAACATTCACTCCTCCCATTTCAATTTTCCAGATATTACACAGGCCTTTCACATATTTTCTCTACTTCTAAAAATAGAAATCAGGGAGGAGAAAGGGGTGTAGTTTCCATTTTAAACCGAAATATTTATATGGTGTAAAGTGCTTAATCCAACAGGTTGTTGGGATATTAATACTAAAATTTGATTAGGAGATGGAATTTTATTGATACCCCTGGTCAGTACACACTTGGTTTACCGAAGTAAATAATCTGGTAAAACACATAAGAAATTTATTTATGAAGGTGGGAGGAAGAGAGCAATAAATAATTCAAATGACAAAACCCCTGTACCAAAGTGTAGCAATTTAATGTCTAACTTCACCTTCAGTAGAGAGAAAAGGGTTTCTCATTTCTACTTACAATAGGCACCAGCCTTCTGTGAATAGCTATTTACTGACAATCAGTGGCTTTGTGTGCATATTTGCATACATATATATGTATGTATGTATATATATCTATATTTATACACACACACAGAGCCAAGACAAAGCACATTCACCTTCAGCCCAGCTTTTCAACAGTTGCCTCGTAAGCAATCTCAGTGAGCCCCATCTCTCATCCTCTGACACCCTTCATACATGTGTAAATAGAAACACAAAGTGTGGACTGCAACCTCAGAACAATGCGCTTGTGTCGTCAATCATTTGCACTCATTTTGCAGAGATGCAAATACCTTCATAAATAAGATTTTCTAAAGACCTAGGAAAAACTGCTCCACATTTTCTGACCTTCTACCATTTGTCTTGAAACCCTTCAGGTTTTCAGACTTCTAACAGTTTTGTTTCTAATATTACTTCAAAGTATGGTGCTATCCTCCTTCAGCAATGAAGATGAGTCAAACTTTCATGTGACTTTGCTCAGGTGCTCATCTCCCTGCCACACACACTTCATTACACTAATTTGTTTTCACATATTAAAGCTGAATGTACATATTCATAGATCAGGTAGTATTCCTGTCATGGAAATTGACTGTACTTTGAGCAAGAGGACCCTGATCCATTATTTGACATCTTTCATGCTCTCCCAGTCTAAAGGTTAATTACCACTACTGACACAGTTCCTAAGTGCTGTTTGAAATAGCACAATGCTCTACAGATGTATACAGCAAAACCCATTGCAATATGAAATAGCCCAAATTTAAACTAGCTGAGCTTAAAAATTATTTTTGACTACTCTCAGTCAGTGAAGTTTATAGACATTTACCCATGTACTGTACAACAGGTCATCCTTCTATCAATAAGCCTTCATGTGCTCAGCAAAGGAGAGAGAAGGTTTTTGCCCTACAGTCAGCATAGTCCACTCTGAACACAAGAATAATGCATGACTTGGCCAGTCACTGTCGCCAAGCACTGATGTGTATGAACTGCAAAGAGCATTTTCATGTTTAAAATTAAATAATTTATTTTTAAATATTCAGCAGTCAGTGCCTTCTTCGTATTATACTCACAGGGTCTCAAGTCACAGGCTGTGATTCCATGTTGACAGGGAGGCTACTTGTCAGCAGCTGTAGTGTGAGCAACAGCAGGAGGCTCAGAACAAGCATGTGAAATAAAGTGCACACGCCAGAGACAGCACAGTGACTGCTTTGCTAAGTGGCACCAAGCGCTTCACCCTGCGGGAGCCCTCAGATCTCTGCGCCGAGCAGCTGGGCTGCACTTTCCTCCTATCAATAATAATGATAAATAATAATAACAGGAGCAAAGTAAAAGGAAGCTCTGAGCTTACAGACTGCATCAGGTGGACTTTGTGCTCCTGCTTCCAAGTGCACAGGGATTACTTTGCTCACCTCTCCCCCCACGACCTCTGCTTTCGCAGGGCTGGCTGGGGGGCTGAGATGCAGGACTGCCCTGTATCCAGGCAACAGGCAACCCCTGAGGCTCTGCAAACCTCTGCAATGCACAACAGGAGAAACTGGGACAGGTACCTCCCCAGACTTCATGGAGTGTGGGATAGAAGGAGCTTTTACAGTTTTAAAGAATAAAGGCAGAGAGTAAAACCGGTTGCCAAACTACTTTCTGTCAATGAAAGCATGTTCCAAAGTCTCCCTGGGGCTGCCTGGTCTCCCTGGGCCTGCCTAGTCCCCCAGCACTGCTCACTGGGAAGGTGCAACACTTACTGTGACATCCTCCTTTCTTTCTCAGGGCTCTGTATGTTCTCACCTAGGTACACCTCTTCCTGCTGCAGGAATTTTGCAGATTTACTAGCCACCTTATTGGCAGCAGTCTCAATTCCTGGAGCCATGTTTTGACCCTACCAGTATCATGATTAATGGACATGCACCCACATTACCAGGCTTCAGAGAGGGTTTGTGGGAGGAAAAGATCAGCTGAGAACAGATGATTCATCAATCCTTATATTCACAAGAAGTTCTTTATCGGCAAAGGGATAAACTTCTGGGCCAGAGAGATATGTGGGAGTATGTACACCGACTCCAGTGGCATTCAGATTTCGTACACAGTGCCTTGGGCAGCTTTACTCATCATGCACTGTTCCGCTCAGCCTCCAGCTTCAGCTGATGTTGACAGAGACTGGGACAGTCTGATGGAGATTTCGTATTTGAGGAAAGACCAAAGAACAACATGAACTAAGAAAGTTACAGACAAACCTGGTCCCCAAGCATCTTCAATTCTCAGAAAATCTATAGGCCACTGATATTCAAAACATGAACTGCAGAGGATGAAGCTATTTGAAAAAGAACTGGAAATATGCTCAGAGAGCTTCTGTAGTGTTCAGCTGCCTCTCAAACAATTCTTCAACCTGCCATATGGACATTATGTAATTGTGATATACAGGGAAGAACGGTCATGAATAAAAAAGGTATGACAAATTGCTGCATGAAGATACTCTGATGCAAACCAGGATTAATTCAAAGAAACTTTGTGTCTAGGATGAAAAAGGGGTCACAATAGCCCTTTCCTACCTTACTTGATTCTGTGTCAGCATTTGAGGTTCTTAGCCATAAACATAATTTGTGACACAACAACACTGCACAGCAAACACAACAGGTAGCCTAACCTTCCTCATCACCACAGTACTAATACACTATCCAGTCAGGATTTTTACTTTCATTCACCATAACTAGAAACATTAAAAAACACTACCCCCAGAGCTGTATGAAAAGATAAAATCAGGAGCACTCTTCAGAGCTTGGGAATTCTCATGACTCCTGCTGCAATATCAGCTCCTTGCCCATAGCTTTCCTTCTCTCTTACCAACTTTTACAGCCTCACTGTCTTGGCAAATAGCTAATTTTCCTTCTAGCACTGACAGCTGTTATTGTAGGAGACAGCACAGTATAAAGTTACTCATTAAGGGAGGTAAAGAACTACCTCCCTTCAACTCCAGTTGAACTTTGGGGAAAAATAAGTATAGTTCTTCTTTTCTCCTTTGTGGGCAATGGCATGGGACATCAGAAAATAATGGCCTAAGTGCACTTTGTACAGATGTCCTCGAGGAGATAAACTCAGGGCATGTAATTCCCATCCTTTCCAGTACAGGGTGGGGCTTCCCAGCCAGCTACACCAATGTTACAGCAATTTGCTTAAGTCAGAAGGGTGAGGTGGGATCTGTGTACCAGGTAGGTGTCCTGGATTTCAATCTGAGTTCATCCACTGACAGAGGAAGGGCAAAACTTTCTATCTTTTAAATCAGATAAGCTTTTCCCCCCAAAGTCTTATGTACATAAAGACTATCTTGAATCACGTAAATCTTTTTTACAGCTTTTCCCTTCCCAAATGTCCATTTTGCAACACTGCCTCAGCAAAAGCAAGAAGAGTTGCAGCAAAGAATCTGGAGGTATGGTAAATGGAGGGACAGAAGGATAAATAAGGGGCAGGACAGTGATATGGCACCACTGTAAAGCTGAAGCACAGGGGTCCTTTCTGAGACAAGAAGTGCTCCAGATCAGAGGTGACAGCAAAGATCCAAGGAGACAACTTAATCTTTTGTTAGGAAACCACTGAGATCTTCAGAGCACACTTCAGCAAAGAACTGCCACCACTGTCTTCTTGAGGACCTACAACTTAAAATACCCATTTAAGTGCTCTGGAGAAAATACTCCAGATGCTTTCACCCACTGCAAAACCAACTCTTCTGCCTGGTGCTGTTTTCTGCAAATCGATCCCTCATTCAGAAATTAAAAACAAAATGAACAGCATTGAAAGACACATCAGAGGAGCTCTGATTGAGAAGAAGCCCAGAGTGATGCTGATTGATGACTCCCAGAATGCCTTTCCCTGAAGCAATAATGAAGTACGTGCCTGGGATGGAAGCCCTGAGCACTGCATGGAAACACTTGAACAGCTCGCCTGCACCCACAGACCTCCCTGCCTGAGGAGTGTATTTAAAACTGTTCTGCAAAGCACTACTGTCAGGGTTTCTCCTGACAAAAAACAAACATTCCCTTCCCCTTCCATCCTCCTCCCCTTTAAATCAAGCTCAAACCCCAAATCTGGGGGCACTTCTACTATGTGTGTAATGGTATCTGTCCAACATTCCTCAGTAACAGAACCACTTGGAATGAGGAGGGGTGAGCTGCTCATCCTGGGCAGGCTCAGTACAAGGGATACAGGGAAGATAAACAATGCCCTTTGGAGGTTCCAAACAGAGCCTACTGCTGGTGCTGAAGGCAGTTATTTTAATCCTCAGCTGCAAGTCACTGGGACACAATAAAAGAGAATTAGCAAAGAAAACATTTAATGATAACAACGAGTATTCATGCTTTATTCCTTGACCTGCAGCTGAGAGTATTCAGTAATTCACAGGTGTATGAAAAAATAGGAACTGGAAAACCTAGAGCAGTCTCCCTGCCACTAAGAGTGGCAAAAGCGACTCATCAGCAGAAATAAGAGTAATGCCTGCCAGACAAGCCCCAAACCCTTTCAGAAATGGGGCACAAAAAGAAATTTTATATTTAAAAAAAAACCTAACCAAACGAAAATGACTCTGCATCAGTATACCCAGAAAGAACATAGCAAGATGATCAAAAGACTCTGTTGTTTGGATGACAAAAAGAAAAAAAAAAAAAAAGGCCAAATCAGATGGGAAGAATTGCTTCAGTTTGAACTGGTAAAGATTTCTTCTTCTAATTCTTTTTGTTTTGTTCTAAAACAAAAACAATACAAAGGTATTCCTTCCCATTAATTGCCCAAAGTTTTGTTGAATCTAAGATGAAATTTTATTTTTTTACATTTTCTAGCTTAAAAACCACCAACTACCCCAAACAAAACACCACACAAAGTCTCTTTTTATAAAATGTTTGGATCTAATTTTAATAGGAAGATGTAGGTTTCATTTTTCGATATTAAAAAGATCAGCTCGGCATTTCTAAACAAAAAAATATATTGCATTAAAAAATCTGGAAGTAAATATTTTAATGTTAACAAATATATAGATATATATGTAGCCCTACTATTGACTGAATCTATTTACTTAATTTTAACTTGATTTTATGAAGATCACGGTCTCTGTGAAGATTCTTGGATATAAAAGTTTGTGCAGTTTTTGTCTTTCATAAAAATGGCCTACTAGAGATGTGATTCACACACTTGATATGCACAGCTGATTTTCTATTCACAGGAAAAGAACCATCATAACACTAGACTTTTCATCAATTGTCATTACTACTGACCAATAGAAAATAACACAGAGCAAAAGACCAAGATCCCAAGGAGCTCACGCAGCACTTTGGGATTGGCTTTGTACACCTAACATTCAGGACTACTGAGTACCCCTGGGGATTTATATTGCTAGTCCTAAACATCTGGATTTACATTTAGCTAATTTGCACTTTTCCAAATTAGTTCTTTCCAACTACATCTTGAAACAAAAAACAAAACAAAAAACAGAAAACATTTCATCACTGCTTTTTAGAAGTCACCATCACTTATCCACATTTCCTGAGATGATTTGTGGAATATACACAACTTTTTCCACCCTGTGGTCACACTAAGTCTCCAGGAGAACCAGAGCTTTGCTGTACTGATCTTCAGGTATTTTAAACAACCATAAATTGTGCTCATGTGAGTAGTCTGCACTTACAGTCTTTACCGTGAACACTGGCTTTTGGCAGAAGGACCCAGAACAGCAGAATGCCAACTCCTGGTTCCAATCAGTTCAGAGAGACTTTGGCCTTCAGTGCTGCTACCAGATAACATACAGAACTGGGAGATGGAAAGGGAAATGGAAAAGCAAAGGCAATCCTGGCAAATAATTACACTTTCCAGTAACGTGATCCATACATGAATCCAACTCACAGGCCAATAATTGTGATAAACTTATAGCTCCATTCTGAGAGCTGAGTGTTTTGCATGGGGGTAAAAAGAACAAACTCTTTCCTTCTTGTTAACTGAATCCTTGTGGGAGAAATAAGTTAAGGCTGAGGATATTATTTTTAGCTTTCTTGGAATGTACTCTTGGATATGCATTGCAGCCAGAAATGTTATAAATGGTCCAGGTCAGTTTGAGGAGTCAGTGACAAATTCTGCCTTGCCAAACATGTCCTCTGTACTGCACTGGGTGTCCATCTTTCTCTCTAGCACCAGAAAGAGTTACCCAGACAGCAGCAATAATGCCCGTGTGATAACCCTGCTGCAGAGCATGGGGAAACCATTGGGTTGGATAGCCACAAACTCTAATATTCTGTCATTAACAGTCACCGGGGAAAAGTGCCAGAAAGAGTTCAAGGTGGCAGTTACACAAGGCCAGTTCACAGGAAAAGCTTCCTGCTACCCTCCTGATCTCAGGGGCTGGCTCCCGCCATGCTTCAGGGAGGGACTAAGCCTGTTAGTGCTCCTAGATACTTTAAAATGCCAAGACAGTGCTACAAGTCCATCTGAAAATTAGCACCTCGTTAGTGATTGGGCATTTGAAAATAAACCTTTCACAGATGTTTAAAAAGCAAATTTATGTGTCTTAAACATACTTCTTTGAAATTCATTTATATTTGCACATGCTGCTGGAGGTATTGGTCCACTCATGTGTGCTCTACTCCCTGTTTTTGGGACAGGAACAGCTGCAGACATGTTCAGCTCAAGACCTCCATGTGCTGGGCACTGGAAGCTAAAATACAGACAGAGCACTGCCTTTATAACTGCCTCCATCTCATCCAGCCACAAAAGCCTGTCCTCTCTACCTTAGCTCTGCTGACCCTTGCTTCTGAGGAGAACAGCCCTGAATGTCCAGCACAAGCATGTCCAAGGCTGCTCCTATTTTTTTATCTGCCAACAGCTGCCAACAAATGTAATGTCTGCCAAGGATGCAACTCCCATCCATTAGAAGGAAACTGGAACATGAGTCATCTTACAAAGGACAAACCAGGCATTAGATTATCATTATCTTTACGGTGCACAAGCCTGGCCAGCAGCTGACCCGTGTGTAGGCTCCTGTCTCAAAAGAGCTCTCAAGATTTTGACTAAATAGATGCATCAATGCAAGCAAGAAAGAAACCTCAGCTTTAAAACAGGTCAGGGCACTTGATAGTAATAATAACCTTTTGCATGCTCTGCAAGTTTAAAAATCAACTAGTTTTCAATTTATTGTCTTTTTAATGTAAGAATAGAATAGATTTTTTTTGATATGCAGTTTTACAAGGGAGGAAAGGGAATTTCTGGATTAGTTCTTTAATTTTTTCTTCCCATTCCTGTTTTGTCACAGAAAGGAAGAACAACAGGGGAAAATAGGAAGACAAACCTTCTAGAAGTAAAACATTTTCATCATCAGATTTCTATGAAGAGGAATGCAAAGTTCCACAAAGCTGGTTTCTACACAAAAGAAAATACATCTCCTACAAGAAAAATCTTATCAGCTATTTTACCATCTTTATATAGATGAGGAAGGAAGGCAGAGAGGAATCAAGCTACTTCCCACTGTCAGTGTGCAGTCTAGGCACAGAGCTAATAATTGAATGCAAAATTCCCCAAAACCACTTCACTACTTAGAGTGTAATACTATCCTTATTACTGATTTTAGTAGTTATCACCTTTCACTGATCCCAGCTCTTACTTACAAGCCCAAGAATAAAGCTTCAAATACATGCACACATACCCCTCTTATGTATCTGTTTCCTGAGAAGTCTCTACAGTGAGCGAATCGTTCTAGCAGCTTTTAAATTAAGTCCCCAGCTTTACTCAATAATTTTCAAAATGCATAAATCAAAAGTGACTGTACTTTTGTAGGTCTCAAAATAAGCAATGCAAAGCCTTCACTGCTGTTCTCAGGGACACCCTATCTCAGCCACTCACCCAGGACATGGCACAACAATGAAAGGCAGCTCTGCTTTCCTGTCCTGTCACATTGAGTAGACCTCATTTTCCCTTGACAAAGCACTTTACCCATGATAGAGTTAGTCAAACAAGCATTCAATGTAAGTGACAGGAGCTGTTAGAGATATATTTCTAATGACAATTTCTTTCTTCTTCCATCATGGTCGTTTCCATGTTACACAAGATCCCAACTTCATAGGGAAACAGCATAGCCCAAACCAGTCCCCACATGCCCCATGGTTAGCATCAGAAGGATTAGCTCCAAGTCCCTGGGACAATACCTCCCAAAAGGTCAACCCACTGCTGGCAGAATCAGCTGTAGCGACATTTGAGTCCTCTAGAGCCATTAGAGACAGAAGTGGCAAACCCGTGCCACGCTGTCAGCAGCCACTTACAGCCAGATGAGCGCCTCCTGCAGCAGAAGAGCTGAAACCTCCCTCTATCCCAGCTGAGATCACAAGTCTGCTGCTCAGAGAAGGTGCTCGGGATGCATGGCTGACCTGGCACTCACCCTCGACGCTTCTCTCTCCCAGTTAGCGCACACAGCAAACATCAGCCCCTGCAGCTCCTGGGACAGTTACAGTGCGAGCAGGCTGCCACCAAAACACCTGGCCTGGGAGCTTGCAGGGAGCTTGGAACAACGGCTGCCGGGCCAGGAGCATCCCATTTATCTGTGCAGAGCTAACTCAGACATCCCATGCCAGCCATGTACATGTCAGAAGCCATTTGCCGCTTCACTGGTAATTTGAGAACTGAGCACATGGGGCATCGCATCGTTCCACACCGCTCGCTGTGATAGCTCCTCTTAATACCACCGTGGACAGCATTTAGGGGGCACCAAATTGCCTTTCGTGAAGAAAAAGCTGAGTGAGCTCATTCCCCTGCTAAAACAAGCCCAGAGTAAAGTAAAGCCCAGAAGGTTTCCCCAGTTTTATTTCTAGTATAAATACAATTTAGGATAGAGGAAGATTCTCTTGGAGACTAATTTTGTAGGTATTGGAGAGCACAGCTTCTCCAAACAATTTAATTCACAGTCAAAAGAAAAATTAAAGAAAATTAGAACTTTCTCAGTATGATATCCAATTCTTTTGGTCAATGCAGCCTCCATTTACAGGCTTATATAAAAATTCTGAACCTTTAAAAATTCCTTACTCCATTCTCACAAAATTGCAGTTTCTTTAGAAGTTGTCAAACTGTTCAACATTTTAATAAGGAAAAAAAGTGTATATTTTCACTGCACATGCTGATAATCATCATAATAATATTGAACTATTAATATTCTGCCCAAAAATGTGTTTATAGAAACTACTTTCCCTTTTTCCACTTCTGTAATCACACCTCAGCAAAACACATATTGAGTATTGTGACATAATTGTGGTAAATGAACCCCAAAATTTGTTGCTTCTTCATTCTAAGAAGGAGTTGGGTTTTTCTGCTTAAATTTTTAACAAGTTTGCAACGTTATCAGTTGTTGAACAGATTTTTATGGGGACAATCAGCAGAGCTTCACAAGGAACCAGAAGTGATAGCAACCATACAAAGCACAAGTAAAAACTGCATTTCAATTCAAGAGGTTACAAGAGGATGCAAAAGGAAGAGTGACCAAATCTTATGCTCACATGCACAAGACACACTCATTCCTCTCCAAGATTTATCTTTTTCCCAGCTCCCAAACCTATGCTTTTCCCACTCCAGGCTCTGCCTCTGCTTTCTGGAGTCAGGGGACTCGGCCTTTTTTGTGCTCATGTTGCTCCAGCTGTTCCTTTGTAGAAGTTGGTAAGTGGATGTGTTTGAAGTCAGAAGCAGGCAGCTTCTGTTCATCAACAAGTGACAGTTGCACCAGGAAAAAATCCCAAACTTCAGGAGTCCTTTCCCTGAGCTGGTGCATGTTTAGACTGACCCCTGCTACCCACAGAACTTCATCCCCAAAACACTGCTGCTTGCAGCCTGGCTTCCTGCTGGCTCAAGCATTTCACCTGCCTGCTGGGATATCAGGCTGTGTTCATCCCCAGCAGTGGGCTTGGCCATCCAACAGAGAGCAAGCTGCTGGCCCAGACCGGTGCATGCCACTCACTCAGCACTTCAGCTGCAAACATGTATGAATATGAAGGGAGATTGTGAATGAAAAGGGATGCAGAGGGGTGCTCTCTGCCTGGCCCATGGCCTGAGCATCCTCTTAAGCAAGAAAAAGAAGGCAAGAAAACAAACATCATTATTACTCATTATTACTGAGTTCAAGATGCAGGAAAATGCAACATCCTCTCCTCCGGTCATAGTAGCTGGACCTCATCTTTTGCCATTTTGCTGCTTTGCCTCATCACCTGAACTGAGATAACAGAGACAAAGTAAATCTTTTGCACAGCCCAAGATGCTATACCATGTGTAGCATGGGCAACCACTTTCCTTTTGCCTAGAGCTTGCATCAAAACAGAACAACTTTCAGTGAGGGGGGAAGAAAAAGTAACTGCAAGAAATCGATTTCTTAGAAAGAATGTAACATTATGCCATTTTCCTTATATGGCCACTGGTATCCCATTGGCAGGGGTGGAGTAAGAAGAAGACTTGGGGGAAAAAAATTATATATATATATTCCCCGCTGGCCCTCACCCTCCATTTCCTCTTGAATTTCTTTATGACTGCACTGAAAGGGGTCAATAGCTCCCAACTTGAGAAATGTAGCTTTTGAAAGGACTATCACCAGCATCTGTATTTAAAGCATGCCTTTTACTTCACGGCCCCCCAGCTAATGCAAAGCTTTTAAAAGGCGAGCACAAGATAAACTTTCAGGGTAAAGAAAAAGCGAAGGGGAGAGGAGGAGCAATGCCTATCTGCCTTGGGCTTACTGACACTTTCACTGGAACAAAGCTTGCCTGGCAAAGCAGGGACAGGGAACATAAGCTGCAGATGATCCAGAGTGCCACGGATCATTACCCCCGGCTTTAGGCTCCACCTCTCCATGCTTTAAAGCACATTATGAAACCACGTGAAGCAGCCAAGCGCCAAACTGGAAAAGAGTTTCAAGTAATTAAAAACAATGGGAAAATTAGAGCAGGACTCATTGAGCATATCAAAGCTTTAAAATCTTCAGTGTTTAAGAATTTTGTATCTGACAAACACAGGCAACTTAGTCAGATTTTAATAAGTTTAATTAACTTATCTTGATAATGAAAGATTGCACCAGTGGCTAAGTGGCTAAGATTATATTTAGGCTTTCTGTTTGAAGAAATACTCCAGAAAAGCTATGGCATGTTAGAGCCAGGATTTATTGAGAGGGAGGAGGAACGGGACTGTAACCTCCTCCTTTAGTGCCAGAGGACAGAGCCCATGTGGAAGGCTGGCACATGCCCAGTTTTTCAAGACCCCCAGGCTCCATTTCACATTGAAGCCTCATTCAAACATCCAATGGCAATTATATTGCAGTTGCTTTTTTTATTAGGATGTTGGTTTTAAATCACTTTGGAAGTGGATGAATCCCCACAAGGAATTTGTACAGCTCAGGTGTTGCTGTACTCTCCAGGTGTAACCAAATCATCTGCATTCCAGCATTCATCTGCCTTAGAAACGAACTGTTCTCCCTAATAAAACTTTTCCCAATATGAGGAAGAAAACCCAGGTGAAATGTCACAGAAAGATTCTCTACTTTGTATTAACTAAATACAACCAGCTATGGTTTTCCATCTCAAATTTATTTGATTGTATCTGATTATTTAACTGTAACCTTTCAGTAAACATTAGAAGAAGCCCACACCATTCATCTAAGACAAGCCTGAAATTCACAGATGGAAAGGTGAAGTAGTACCTCCAGCAGCACCACACACAGCAAAAAGGAATTTCATCCTACCAAATTGTCTGGGAGAAAAGCCAAAGAGACCAGAGAATGCTCCAGAAGCACAGAAGTAAATTGCCTCTTCGAGTCTCTAGCACAGGCAGCATATGACTTTGCATTTCACTTTAGCTCCCAATCATGTTATCTTTCTCACAGGCATTCAAATACATTAGTCTGTACCTTATCAGATCCTGAATTACGACTGTAGAAAAGCTCCTAAGTCTGAGAAATGTAGTTCAGAGACGTTTATGGGGCTGTAATGAGTACTGACAGATAAGCCACACTCATGCAAACACGCTTGCAACTGACGTCTGGTTTAACACAATACAGCCCTAAGCCTTCAAAATACAGCCTAGGAAACAGAATCCCCCCATCACCTACTACTAATTGCATCTGCAGCGGTCAGGGGTTGAAAGAGAAGTAAGCAGATTAATTCTATTAGTCTGTGCAATAGTATCCCAAGGGGACAAGGGAAAATCCCATCATTTAAATCAGGGCTGGTAGACGCTGCTGGGAACGATGTTACATACTAGTAGGGGATTAAGAGTTTGGACTAAAGGGCCTCATTTTTTCTAGATCTGGTTTCCATGAGTCATAGCAATTAGAACTGCAAGGCTTTTGTGTTTGTTTTTTTCCACTTACAGATGACCTGATACATCTTTCCGTGTTGAAAACAACATTATTAAATTAATTTCTTACTAAACGCCTTCTCCACAACACACATTCCTTTATTCCTTTTTCTTAAAAAGGTTTCTGTTTAAATTAAAGTATTTTCTATACAAAATTATTTTAGAATACAAAATCTAAGTATTGCTTTATTAATACCTCATATGTCAAATTTTTCTTTTTTCAGCACATTCCTCCCAAGCTTTTAACCTATATTTATCTCAACCATATGGGCAGTCTTGATCCTCTGAAAGTACATTTTTGCTGAGAAACGTTCCCCATGCTGTAAATACATCGTAAGCTTTCATCCCTGCAGACGTGGCAGGCAGTGGTGACAAAGCCCTTTTTGAGCCAAATGAATGGAAAAAGTAATTTGCTCAATCTAGTGCAAGTGAGCCTGAGCATCAGAAGCACTGTCTGCCTTACCTGTGTGCTGCTTTGAGGGGACAGACTTTCAGGGAAATGCTTGTTCTCCTCAAGAAGTCAGGCTGTACTGAATATGCATCTGTCAGGATCCTTGCTTCAGGTCTCTAACACTGTGATCAAGGCTGGTCAACCTGTCAGAAACAGCAAAGAAAATACATAAGACACATACTGGACCTGAGGAGAAGGCTGCCACCTTGTTTTACTTTCTCCTGCTTGGGAAAGACCAATTCTTTCTTGTACACCTGAAGGAAATGAGGGGAAGCATCTCCCAATGACCATGAAGACCCTATCAAGGTCAGGACTAAAAGCAAAATCTTCTTCCTTACTTTCCAGTTCATAAGGCTGACCAGAAAAGGGCTTTGACTGGAAGGCAATAGGAGGACAGGACTATTTCTAGCAGAATAAGGAGGAAGCAACACAGTTGCTCTGCATCTTCCCCTCTTACTGCTCTGCACAGCAGAGGAGAGTCATGCCCAGGAAGAGATGCTGCGAGTCCCCAGGAGGCAAGTTCCAGAGCAGAGGATGGAGTGGTGTGTGATAAAACATAGGTAGTTAAGTGTTTAACACACACACCCCCTTTCTGTATTGTAGGCAACAAACATGCACACATCTGTTCACCTACTGGATAGACACCAAAGTACCACTTATTCTGAATGCAGGGAGCCAGAAATGATTGAGGATCAAAAAAAGGTGATGGAGTTAAGAGGCAGGTAAGGGTGGGAGGAAGATACCAACAGGGGCGAAAGCAATAAGGCAAGCAAAAGAAGGTAAATCAGAGCCTGCAGAACAGCATGAAAGGCCTGTGGGAGAGGAGAAGGGATCATGCCAGATTGCATCTGTTTTCTACTTGCAGAAATCAGCCAGACACGGGGCACAGAGGTGGGGCCATCACTTTAACTGAGCAATCCTTCCATAGCAGCTCCTCTCTGGAGAACAGCAGCGAGTCTGGATCTCATTCTCCCTGACAGCTTCAGTTCAGATATGAAGATGGCGCCATGTAAATCCATTTCATGATATTAATTCTCTCCTCTCTAGTCCATCTTGTTGATTTGCTTTCTTTTGAAGCCCAAATCCTCTGCCCTACCCAGCCTTTCCAGATCTCAGGGCCAACACCAACTGTCCATGTGAAACATCAGGTAGCATCTCTGACCCCTCTGCATCACACAACACTTAGCACCTCCTTCAGGATCGAGATGAAAAGCTGGGAGAGAGGGTCTTGTCACAGAAACTCCTCCCTGAGACAGGGCTGCAGCAGGACATGTCAAGCTCCCCATTTCTGTCATGCTGTCTGACGATGACAGCCATACTGAGCTGAACTGCCATTTGTCAATCCAGGTTTTTCAAAGCCACCTGCAAGCCAGCTGGAAAGTGCTAATGTCACAGCAGACCACATGAAAGGAAATTCCTCCCCCGCACAGGGTATCGGCCCTCTGTCCAGCAGCTCCCTGCTCCCCAGCACAAAGGTGTTATTTCACACTTGTCCAGGATGAGAGAGAGGCTTTAGTGGGAACACAGGGGCATTGGTGAGGAGTGCTCTGCACCCTGACATTCTTCTTACATGCAATAGAGGGTCATCATGGTCTAATGAGCAGAGCAAGGGCCCACCAAATGGTACTTGGGCAGATGTTCTCCATGCCTGTGTCTCCAGTGGACTCTTTCAGCACTTTCAGGGTGGTTCATCCTCCCATGGGTATTTGTTTACAGAACTCCTCTGCTCTGTACAACCTGGCGTTTCAAATACACACATACCAGCCACATCCTGGTTTCTTCGAAGGGGAAGGGCAAATATTTGTGAAGTGCTTGTATGCAGAAAATGCACATCCATATGCTTCTGCACAGGACAAAGTGCCTGCTGCCTAACAAAAACATATCCTGTTACACACAGTCCTAGTCCTTTCAGACATAAGGTATTGAATACTAATTCCCAGCCTTTGGAGACAGTGAGGGGGAAAGTTTATTCAAGTTTGTAAAGTGATCTGAAACCACAACATGGAAAGTGGCTCAGGCAGGCATACCAAGAGTCATCAAAATTTTGATTCAATGGCACCTTTAGTAGCAATTTTCCCTTTCCATTATGGAAGAACAGGTCTATCCATGTAAGCAAGCCTCATTCATCCCCTATTACTATTCTAGTTGATGCACCACTGTGATCAGAAGCAGAAGCTATACTATATTTAGGGTCACTAATAATGTATTTTGTCTTCTGTGTGTGCTTGCTCAGATGAGAAGATTTCAATCATCTCTATTCAAGGAACATTAAGAAACACAAGATATATCAGGTCATATAAATCTTCCTCTCCTGTGGAGGATCATGCCTCTCCTCTACCCTCTGCTTTGTTTAATCCAATTGAAAGTGTCTCGGGCAGCAGGAATACTCTCCTTTCTCTCAGCAGACTCCAAAAAGTCTGATAGAGAGCTGTCTTAAACACT
This sequence comes from Camarhynchus parvulus, assembly GCF_901933205.1. Taxonomy (NCBI): domain Eukaryota; kingdom Metazoa; phylum Chordata; class Aves; order Passeriformes; family Thraupidae; genus Camarhynchus; species Camarhynchus parvulus. Next base: position 21,690,393 of record NC_044575.1, on the reverse strand, counting down.
TGTTTCATGCATAAAGAGTCTGGCTGGTTTTATTTTTTAAAAAAATGTGATTCCTTAGTATCTCACCAGAGTAAAAGCAGTAGCATGCGAGAAATGTGAATTAAGGAAATAAAAAGCGGGCTTCTTCTCCAAGGTTGATGTGGAGGGACAGAGATGGACAGCAGCACTAGAGCATCCAACACTCCTCTAGCCTGCAGGTGAATTTTCAATAGAGGTCTATGGATCATCTGGGCTCAATGCATTTTTAATATGAAAACAAAAATAAACAAAAGCTCAGTGTGGAATTTCTCCCGGTTGTTGCCCCAGTCTCACATTCTCCCCAATCAGCACTGGCTGCTATCAGAGACAAGACCCTGGATTAGACATGACCTGACCTGGACTGGCAGCTCAAGGGTGCTGCTCCCACAGCACTGCACGCAGCCCCACACCCTTGAGGCTTTAGACTCTGTGGCTCCTGAGTTTGATTTAAGGGGCATGACTACTGGAATTTAGTTTCTAAAAAAAAAGTTTTCTTTTAAATCTAACCCTCGTCACAGCTTTCTCCCCACCTCAATGTTTCTATGCTTTGGGGCCCCAGTGGTATGTTTTGCAAATTACTTTTTTTTCTTCCTTGTATACTTGTACAACCACACACATTATCACAGCCACACACAGCCACTTAATCAAGCATAAGCAACGAGAGTTTGTACTACACACTGACACAGACATCAGGAGGAACACAAAGCATTCCCATTTAACATTTTATGCATCAGAAATAACACCAAAACAGATGTAAAGCAAACCAATTCCTCATTACTTAACACAACACAAATCTTTGTGCATTAAATATAGGTGAAAGGGAGCTGTGGAGTTGGCATTAGCTTGACAGATGTTGAGATGAGCTGCACCAGAACTGAGTATCTCAGCCTGAAACAGTGCATGTTAAAAAGGTGTCTGCTTATTGTTTGATATGTGTATTTATTTACACAGACAGCTTGCTGACATGCTGAAGGGTTGGGGAGGGTGGTGTAGGCTGGCATTTTAAACTCAGCAGGCATTCAGCAAATGGTCTGTTATCCTTTGGTCATGTCACTAGCTTCCATTTTATTGCTGAGTGGTAGCAAAAGATGGGAGCAGGGAAGGAACCAGGATCCCCTCCACTGTGTAGATTTAACTCCCCTCCAGGAGCCTGCCCTTAGCATGCAAGGCAGCATTTCCAAGCTCAGCCTCCACAAGCATGTTGCCCCTAGGGCTCACCCTCCCATTTCTGGGGCCTCTGTGCCTTTGACACAGACATGAGAAGGGTCTCTGAAAAGCAAGTCAAGTGCAGCTCCATGTTGCATAAAGAGATTTTTCTTAACAAGAAAGAAAATTAATTAAGTGGCTAAAATCCCACAGGTTGGAAAAACAGCTGAGGAATTATCTTTCTATCAGGTTGGTAATGAGGACTAAAAAACCTCACACAAACATTAACAGCTTCATATGGGCTCATTGGCATTTCAGATGAGATGTGAGATTTGGCATTCCCAGGAGCACCAGATGCAACTCCAGTTACAGACCAGACTATGGGCAAAATAAATTTTGCCCTGCTGAAAACGGTCTTGTGACAATGTCTGAAAATTAAAGGTACATATCTACCTGCACAATAATTTTTTCCCACAGAAACTCTGGCCAGGGAGACTGTAAGTCACAACATCCAATGCCTCAGGTTAATCTGACTCACCTCTGAAACCTGAGTTTAGATATGTCAAGTATGTGAGAGAGTTCTTCAACATGCTGTGGGGAACAGCCAGCACACATCTGGGTGCACATCATATGACATGATCAGACACTGGCCAAATCCACCACCTCTACCCACAGCACTGCACTGAGCCCCACACCCAGGAGTTTCCCCATCAACATTGCTGGCTGCTCAGCTGTTAACACTCACAATTACTACTTAATGCTAACAAAATAATACAGGGTTTTTTTTCCCATACCCTGAAATGGAAAAACTACCTGATCTGGGATCAATGACAAGAATGGCAATCATATTCATGGCAACCACTGCTACTGGGGATCCTACCACCATGCTGAACTGCAGCAAACTATTCAAAGTTACATTTTGGAAATACTTTAACTTCCCTGGCAACTAAGGTGAAGGAATTTGTCCCCTCCCCCCAAAAGAGAAAGGGGGAAAAAAAAGTGAACTACTGGCCATCTTTCCCAAACATGCCTTTGCACATCTTCCTGCCCCTTTGTTACTGCTCATATCACAAGAGGTGATATCCCTTGGTCCCACAGAACCAAGCTTCTTACTGTGCGCAGCATAAAAGGGCTCCCTGCCCTAAAAGCTAGCTGACTAAACAAATAAAAAGCAGGGAAAAAATTGTATTTCCCTTGTTACAGATGGGAAGCAGAAATCCAGAGAGACATTGGCAGTAAAGATCCGGCAAGAAGCCAGTGGATGAACTGGGAAGAAAACATCTTCAGTCTTGAAGCTTATTCCTCCAGCGTGGAGATCACTGTATCTTCCTTTCCTGCTCTCCTGTTTTTCACTCAAATTTGTTCCTTTTACAGCTTGTAAAGTTCACTCTTAAAAACAAAGGTGATGGGCTACTAATGCTTCTCATTTTCATGGGGAGGAGATTTAGGAATTCTGATGTAAATAATCACAAGGAATTCTTAGCTGGCACCCAAATATTGCCCCAAAGAGGCCAAAGCACAACCCCCCCATCCCCTTAAATGAACAAGCGCTGGCAGGTGCAGTTTTGTGAAGTTTTTTGATATACCTAATCATGGGGCTTTCAACTTACCAACTCAGAACCACTCTAGTGCAGGTACTTCCAAGGTAGATGGTTCATATATTACCCATGTGTTAACAGTCAACACACATGATAACCCTACCAGATGAAAAAAATATTTTGAAACTGCATGGAAATGAAAGACATCTCTTTCAAGTGTTTCACTAATTAGCCAGACTTACCAAAGGCTAAGGATAATGGAGTATTTCCCCACTATGTCTGCCTCTCATTAATTCAAATGCCCTCTGTGCCCTAAACCTATTGGAAGAAGAAACCAACTGCACTTCTGAGCAATAGAATTAAATTACCTGCCCCAAGGAAGCAGGTTGCCTAACAGAAGCATTTGCAATATTAATAGCTACTTCAAATAATTTTAAACCATCATTTAACAACCATCAGTACTTCCTCAGTTTTTCTTGAGTTTGAAATATCTGTAGTGCATAAACAACAGTCAATCTAACTGTTTTTCAAGTTTTTTTCTTGTTTGACTCAGAAATGATGCTTTCTGTCAGCCTGAATTGTTAATTTAGGTTTGCTATTGCAGCTCTCTCCTCTTTCCTTGAATAAAGGGCTGGCTGATCCCTGGGATACTGCAGCACAGCACTTGGGTTTTCACACTCAAGCTGTTACTCTATTAGCTCTACAATCTGGCAGTTTTCTCTCCTACTTTTTAAAGGCTCTCATCTATCTGTTGTAGCTTTTTCCTCAGATTCACCTGGGAAGGAACATTGAAAATTTTGGGCAGGATATTCCCAGAATTACAGGAGCATCTAAGGGGAGAAAAAACCCCAGACATCCAAGGCAGCACACACTGTATGTGCAGCAAGGGTGTATGTCTATTATAGCAATTCAAACATCTGCTGGTAATGAGGTTAGTTTGGAAAGGCTTTGATTCCTGCCTAGGGAATTTAGTGTAGTTTGCTTGCTCCATGAGAATGCCATGGGCTTCCTCATGCAGTGTTAGATTCAAATAGACTTTCATGTATTACAGAGTTTTATGTATAATATATGTGTGTGTGATTCTGGTCCTTCAAAAGATTTCCCAGTGAAAAAGCTACTAGAGAATGGAGCACTTCATGGAGTTGTATAGCTCTTCAACTCTCCTTTGGAATGTGTCATTAGTTCTGCATAACTGACATCTCTGTTTTATCTTCTTCAGATCCCCTTTCTTTAAACAAACTCCAGATTCCCCCACTCCCAAAAAAATGTCTCTTAAGTCCTGATTGTTTTTCTTGAAACACACAATAATTTTAAAGGGCTTAGCAGGAGTATTTCAAGAGGAAAAAGTACACAAAACCCAATAATCAAGTGATAAAGGCCAAAGAGAAAGCCACAGTCAGTTATGGAAAAGGACATGCAATCTTGTTCCATTATCCTCTTGAAACGAAGAGTTAAATCTTGCAAAATTCCATTCCAGTGCCTGCTACTCCACCTAAATCCTCTGACCACAGCAACAAAGCCATTCTGTAGCACATCTTGGCATTTTCATCATGTTCCCAACATCCAGCTCATGGTTCAAAGGTTTTGGTCTTTCGAAGTAATGAAACTGGTGAAGAGCACATGAAATCAAATTGCTGAGTGCGAAGAGAAAAGAAAGTTGATTTTCCGAGACATGGAGGAAACCACCCTCTCCTCTCAAATCCTTCTGTGTATTCCCCACTGAGCAGGTCAGGTCTCCTTGCCCACACGTTACATCATTTCTGCATCACCTCAGTCCAAATTTGTGCTGTTCTTAACTGCTTCTTCCTGGAGTCTGGGGTGGCTCTGGCTGGGCACAGGTACAAGCAAGCCACAATAAAATATTGATCCCTGCGAATTACTGAACTTTTCTTCTGAATAAAGGCTATCATGGAAGAATACAGTGCAAATACACCCCCATAAATCAAATTAGAGCAACTTTAAAAATTACCAGTGAATAAACTTCCTTGGAACATGCAAGCCAGCAAAGTCACACACCACCCATGGTAGTACAGTTTAACTGGCTAGGATGGAAATCATGTTGTCATTGAACAACAGGGCTGTCCATGGCACAAAACTGAGGAAAGGCAGACCTGAGCCCTCCAGAAATAACCACTAGATTTTCAAGTACCAAGAATCAGATACAGACAGAAATTCCTTCCTGTAACTGGGAGGAATGAAGAACATACAGAATCAGCCAAACAAAGAGTTGTGCAAGATAAAGAACTCTAAGTGAACACCAGGCAAAGACATCCATCCATTCTATTCCTCTCCCAGAAAACAAAAACTAAAAGTTTTCATAAGAGCTGTGTTTTTCTTTTTCCTTTCTACTCTCTGTACATTAAAAAAAAAAAACAAAACCAAACCAACAAAAAAAAGCCCAACCAAAAAAACTCAAAAAAACCCTAAAAAAACCCAACCAAACGAAACCTCACAAAAAAAACCACAACAAAAACAACAACAAAAAAAACCCAAACCCCAAAACAAATACAACAATCTTTCTGACCAGCAATCGTTCATGAAAGAACAAATCTGACAGCATTTTTTCCTGGAATTCAGTGTTAAAAATGATCAAAACTTCAAAACTTTTCAATGGTCCAAAAGAAACATGGCTATCAGTAGGTGTATTAGCAACTCCAGCACATGTTAGAAACATAGGGATGAGGTAATTGTTTCTTTAGCTAAGGCTCGATTGTTTGAGCACCTTACAGCCATTTTGTGTTGCATGGCATTCAGAGAATTATAGCACATCAGAATGGACTGACTAGGGAGAAGGCAGATTTTAATTTCTTGCTGGTATTTTCTGCTGATGGTGCTTTTAAGGACTCATACCAGCTTTGATTACAAGGGCATCTTCCATATTTGCAAATGTTTTTCATCACCAACTTTCCTCCCAACCCATCCCACTGTTTTTCTCTACTGTTCTCTCATTCAGCTGTTTAAAGAGCTAGTAATCAAAACCAGTCTAGCATAATGGAAGTTGCAAGTGTGGAATTGCTCATGCAGTTTAGATCAAGGACAATTGTTGTTGTTATATGGCACAATACTCTGAAGATTCTGCAACAACTCTGGATGAGTCCCAAAGGATCCCCCAGAACTGGAGAAATGGGATGCCACCCCTCTGGAGCTGCAGAAATCAAGCTCTTTGGCTCACTGTCACAGTGTGTCAGCAAAGAAACATCTTTCTCTAGCTTTCCCAACTATTAATACACTTATTAAAATGAGACAATGATTTCTGTTCTAAAAACACTGTATTGTCAGTGAACACCCTTTTGGAGGACTCAGGCAATTAGAGAAGGAGCAATTCTGAGCCTTGAATACAAGAGAAGGAGGGATGCCAAGGGAAACTATAATTCCATTGAAATTGAGGGCAAAACACTGTCTGCAATAGGACCATAAACATATCCCAAACAGATGTATAGAGGCTAGCTTCACAAAGTTTTAGAAGTGGTCAGTGGTTTGGGGATGCATCAGTACAAATGACTGGGTCTGGGTGTTCAAGCCTCCTGAGGCAAGAAATACTTAACTGTTTCTGAAAAACCTGGCCCTCTGGAAGTGTTTCAGATGAAACCAAAAGAATCTGTCCCACTCTCAAAACTTTAGATGTCACTGACATGAATGGTGGGACTTCTGCCTTGCTCATTAGCCCACAATTTTAGAAGTATTCCTAAAATGCTGCACATGCTGATATGCCTGTCTTACCAAGCCTGGTCATGTAATAGTCTGTGGAAACCAAAATGCAACTTTTTACCAGCCTGAACAATAGAGCAGGGTTCTGACTCTCACGTTTCCCTCCATACAAGTGGGACCCAGGGCTATTTCTTCCAACCAAGACTCTGCATTCTGTTTTTCTATTACAGAGCTGCTTGGAAAGGTACGTCTTGAAAATAACCACGGCCTTATCTTTTGCCTGACCTTCCCCTGTGCTTTTTTCTATAATTTCAGCTTCAATTTTTTTTCAGCACTTCAATAAAGGGCACATCTGCAATTCAGCGTTTTGTACCAGCCTAGAAACAGTGAAACTGAGAGACAGGGAAAAAGAAAAGACTAACACAAGTTGTAAAACAGTTTGGCAAAGACAGTTTGAACTAATATAAGCCTATTGGCCTTACAATTGGCAACAAGAGCTTTTACTAGTCCTTAGCTTTTAACTGCAGCATTCCACAAGAATCTAGAGGGGACAACATCCCAACTAATTAGGTAGGCATTGCCATCAGGAAAGCATGACAAGGAAACAACTGCACAAAAACCCTTTCCTGCATTATTTGTCTTGGTCTCTTGGGCCACACAAGCACACAAAAAGGCTTCCAGATGAGCTGTGGTATAGCTCCTAAGACAGCTGCTCTGGACAGACAGCTGTATTTCATTTTGGGTGGAGTTAGGTGTTTAAAGGCCCTCAGAAAGCAGCTCTTGGCTGCAAGATGCCAAAGAGAGCTCCTGCATGGGGAAACTTTTCTTCCCTTTGACTCACCAGGGGAAAGCTGTTGCTTATAATTGTGATTACTTAAGTCAGCTGTAATGTCTAGCTACCAGCTGGCAAGGTAGCACAGAGCTCAAGCTAGGAGCATGGAGGAGCTTTCTATCAGAAAAATGCTATTTGGAGCATGGAAAGTGAGCGCAGCAACTGGGAGAAAAGACAAAGCCTTGGGCAGCTGTGAAACCTTGCTCTTTCACACCTATGGATGTCGCAATCAAGATTTACAGCCTTTGAGAGCTTTCTCAACACTTGCACAGCTCCAGCCCATCCGGGCAAATTACCAGACAGCTCCTCCAAGGCACAAGCATGTCAGTCTCAAGACAGTAAGGAGAGGTGTAGCATGCAGATCCCTCACCTAAGTACACCTCAGAGGGAGCTTGCCAGAGTTTTTACATGCTACTAGAGCATTCAGAACACTCCATCTCCTAGCTACAGCAGAAACCAGCTGCACTTAAATTAAAGGCAGGTGGGAAGGAAAGCTAAGGTTCAGGCACAGCTGCCATCCAGGTAAAAGCAGTCAGAGCCATGCTACAGCACAAGTGTCTACAGCTAAAGGCTTCTTTCCCTCCTGGGCCTCACCTCAGGAGCAAGAGAGGTGGAGGAAGTATTTGGATCACTTTGGGCTTTGCTTTCTCAGTGTCTCCTTTGAACAGTGTCCTGCTGGAACCCAGCGCAGCTGAGTCAGGGATCTCCTTTGGCTGTCCTGTCTCCACAGCTCACTCTCACTGCAGTGGACTCCTGTACCAGGGGTTAACTGGAAACAGAGAAGGTCAAACAAAACAATTGGTGTCAGCTCTGCCAAATGAGCTGCCAACCAGTACAACAAGGAAGCCCTCACTAAAAGCAATAACAAGATGCAGGAGCTACTCTCAGGACCCATATAATGCTCCACAGGGCCCTTCTCCATTGCAACCAGAAATTCCAAGCCAGACAAGAAGCTTTCCAAGGCAGACATTAAACATTCATTTGTAATAAACACCCTCCTGACCCCCAGGGACCAGTGAGAGGTGTAGGGAAACACAGCAAACAGAATCCAGAGAGGCCAAATGCCTTGCACTGTGGTTATTTTAATATGTGAAGAAAAATAGTAGTAGTGTTTTCAAAATGGTGCGTGGACCATACTAAGAAACAGCAATGATAATTTTTATTTTGAACACCTTAGTTCTTCGAGGGCAGTTTTCCTTTATCTCTGAACAGCAGAAGGGCATGTTTCTCAATGTTATTTTAGAAATGTGTACAAAAATTTCAAACATGCTCTCTGCTTTCCAGTGAAATCCTTGGACTGAAATGTCTCCACATTTGCAATCATTTTATCTCTACAGAGCAAGGGGCAGTTGGGGACAGCAGAGGAAAAAGGGATCTGTGGGACCACAAACCAAAGATTGGGATCCATAAGAGCAGCTGGCTACTGCTCATTTAATGGCTCTGGCTGGTCCAGTTAGTGTTGGATTTTATTTGTCTATTGATTTTATATTCATGGTATTGTGCTTTTAAACAGGACTGTGGAGTTCTAGCAACATGTAACAGGAAAAGTCTTGCAAAATCAGATGGAAGGGCACATATACGGCACTCTGCAACCATCACTGAGGGTGGAGGTCACTATATGCAGTTTCCACAGGAAATGTTTATAACTAAACAATATAAATGTATAAATTTTTCATAAAACTACTTAATTTCACATGTGCCAAAAAATAAATATTTAGATGATTAATATTTTGACATCCTAGAAAGAAGATGGGCAAAGACAGTGCAATTAATAAAAATGCAGCTGAGTGCATAGCTGAAGCTTTACAGCAAATTTGTTCATTTATGGTAATGTCCACTGTGCATTAGCATTTCCATAAATACTCTGTAAATAAGATTAAAAAGGATTGTTTCAGTTTCTGCTGATAATCAAGTGCTAAAGAATGGCTTCAGAATAAGAATTTTGTAATTCAATGCAAATATTCGTGCAAGAAGCTAGATCCTATGAATTATACGCATTTAGTCAGGGAGCAGAAATACTATTGTGTGACCTGTGTGTCAAAATACGAACTGAATCGTGCAGCTGGAAGCTGAACACTTGAATACCAGCCACTGAATACTAAGAAGGAATTGCCTGTAAACAATCAGCAAACCAAGAAGCAATCTATGAATAATTTCAAATAAGTTGTGCAGTTGAAAAGTCAGTAAGTTATTTGTAGACAATTTGTCAATAGAAGAACTCACATAAAAATGTATTTTAAAATTCCTACAAATTATTGTGTAGATATCAAAAGAGCATTTATGATTCATCATGAAAAGACATAAGTAATTATACCAGGGGTTGAAAAGGCATTTTCTTTCTTGTATTATATTCTATAACCAATCAGGTGCATTAGAATAATACCCTTAGTTATAATTCTGCTGATCCCCAAGGCATAAGCCATTAGTGTGTGATGGAGACACGATGATGAAACTTGATGGCTGAGTAATCTGATTCGCTCTCACCAAATTTGAGCAAAATCTGACGTCAATGAATCTGTACTTGAATGTACTAATGTCATTATTCAATTTCATTCCTGCAGGTGACCATACCAGATAACAATTTCATTCTCTGATTTGGAGAAGAGCAATGACCTGTGATTCAATACTCAGCACAGCCCTCTTTAATCCTTTAAAAATTTAAAGCACCTGATTTGCCACCACTGTGCAGTTGGGAAAAAAAAGACCACAAGCCCTCCTAGCAGGGTATTTTCCAAGAGCTAAAAGCTGCAGAACAGGGATCTCAAGCTGTACATGACAGCTATAAAAAGAGGATTGGTGACCTTCTTGCACTGCTAAATCAATTATTTGTTGAATTTACAACAATACTGCATGGAGAGGCAGCAAGCAGTCACCAACAAGCCTCAGTACCCCAAGTTCATGGCAGCAGTTCCTGATGGAAAATTCATGAGCCTCCCAGTTCATGAGGAAAACAGCAGGTTATGGAATACAAGGAAAGCTGGCCCTGTTCAACTTAATGACATCTACTCCAGGAGAAAAAGGAAATACAGTTTTAGAAGGGTCTTATTCTGAAGGAGAATTCTTGGAGCCACAGATCTTGTAAAAACACTAGGTTTCCTTAACCTCAGTAATAAATGGCAGGAGCCAACATTGCTGCAGAGATTTTGCAACATTTTAAAATTATTTTATCATTCTGCTTCTCTCATCAATTTTGAATTTCATTTGATCTTTGTTTGGTTATTGCACCAGTTCCTCTACTGCTGTAACAATGGAAATCAGTACGTGACATCCTTTGTTTCACACAGAAGCCTTTGCTTCCTTCCTCTTGACCTGAAATTAGGAGCAGTGCAGTGGATGGTCTGAGAGGAATGAATCACATTGACTAAATAACCCAGTTTGCTAAATCACAGAAAGCAGAGCAGCAGACGGGCAGAAGCATCTTCCCTCCCACACAATTTGAGGGTTTTGGGATTTTGTATAGCATCATGTATCTTCATTCATTTGGGGTTCTACCACCTGCCCCTCCTAAAAAGTTCAGATCCCTACTTGTTACACCTCAGCAGTGCAACATATCTCCATAGCCTTCTATGAATTACACATTTGGGGAAATATTAAAAACCATGAGACTTGTTGTATTTCCTGTATGTTTTCCAAGTGGTCTCAAACACTCATACTGCTCCCTTCAAGTCAAGTACTAGATCAGATGAAGAACTTGCTCTCAGGTGTATCTTGATACCTCCCAAAAAGCAGGAGGGCAACTCAAGTAAATGGTTACTTTTTGCTAAATACTGCTTTTCCCTGCAATTGTACCTCTCCTTGTCCACATCAGCTTTACTGGCAGTAAATGTTGTAACAAGGACAGATTACAACTCACATTAGCACATCAGTGGGGTATAACGAAGCCTTCAAACAAGACTGATGCATTTGGAATTGAGAGAGAGACAAAGTAATTGAAAAGGACAGGAGAGTCATCACAAGTATGTGTTTGGTTTGCAGTCCAGCACTTTGGAAGAGGCTCTGGCACAGTTGTCTAGTCAAGATTAATCACACTTCTGCCAGCACGCAGCCAGGCTTCAGTGATGTCCCTTCCCTGGACACTCTCTTCTCCTGTTTGGGTCAGCAGTTAGAGGAAATCCTAGGAAAACAAGCACCTCCTTTGGGGCTGTATTTAAACAAACAGACAGCTCCTCCTGAGCAAATGCCACTGTCATAAAGATGTCCAAATCATTTTTCAACATTTCACAATGTGTTTAAGGAGGAGAGATGCTGTCAGGCTGAAAAGTTCAGGCAGCAGGCCATTAAGAACCAGCCACACTTCTTGGGGTGACTGACTTTAACTCTTTTCTGTACAATTCTTGCCCTCCTGCCTCTCAGGATAAAGTAGCAGTGTAGCTGTTTTGCACCCTCCAGCCACAGAGGCTGGGCAGAATTTGCCCAGGAACCCTTGGAGATTTCCCAGCCCAGGCAGGGCTACAAGCAAGGAAGATCCTAACCTCATCCTCCTGCTAAACTGAGAAACTTTGCTGTCATGAGAACACCAAGCCAATACAGCACAATTTTGGAGCCCCGCAGAAAATTTATCTTTTAAAAATGAATAAAACATCTTTCTTACTTCTAAAAAGGAACTGTAACACCACCAGGAAAAGCAAGTAATTCTCAAAAACTTTACTCTGTCGTAGAGAAACAAACAATTTTATTATCTCCTCTCTCACTAATGTGCCACTAACCTATCCTGGCTTCACAACTACATTTTCTCCAGCAGATGGTCTAAGTGATTAACATAATTTTGCTAAACTTGGGTAAAGTGTTCTCAACATGTACTTATTTAGTTTCAAAGCCTGATGCTTCTATTTCAGATATGAGAAACCACATTTTCATGTTTAAAAGACCACCTCCCCCAACAGTATCAATAGACCTAATAAAAGATCCAACCTACTTTCCCTGTCACCCTTATCCAAGATACTGACACTGATAGTTGTGTTGCAGTACAGCTCTTCCCACTGAATCTGCTTACATGTCTCTGCCGGCCTGTGTTCATATTTCAGTCAATAAAGGATGAAACACTAAAAGCAACAGCTTCCCCCTTGAAGCATACCAAAGCATTTTCTTGCTGTAGCATTTGTATTTGCTACCAGTACAGGTAGAATTGTGTCTTCCTCCTCTTAGACCAAGTGCTCAAGAAGGAAGAGATCAGCAGGAGCTGAGCTGGCACTCACAAGCAAGAGGGCTTGCTTTCAAGTCCTTTGTACAGTATATTTATAAAGCATCAATGGAAACTGAAGGTGGCAGCTGGTTAACATCCTCTAACACCATTACAGAATGGTTTTATCCAGAAGTTAGCAAGAGCCTCATAATTAATTGAGGCTGCAGAAGGAATGCAGGCAGACTGACTAATTACTTCCAATACTCTGGCTAAGACTCCTGCTTTGGAACACATGTTAGGGGATCTCCAGTGCTCACAAGCAGTCAGATCTCTTTTTTATGTCTCCATTAAAGATGTAAAGCTTTCACTTTGTGTTGTATTGCTACAGCCACCACTTTCCTTTGCCTTGCACAGCACAGCCTTGCTCAGAGCTGCCATCCGCTCCTGCAGCTCCAAGATTTCCCTGTTACATACTGACCAGCAGGAGAAATCAAGTGTGAATACTGAGGGCAGCATAAAATAATGTCAGAATTGCCACCACCAGCCCTCTGAGCTGGACATTTACTTGGAAACAATCAGAAAATCATTCTTGCACTGAGAACCTTGTCAGGTTCAGCAAAGTGAGCACAAAGTGAGTGGAGCAGGAATATAAAAAAAACCCAAATCACATCTTTCAGTGGAAGGAAAAAAATAGCCTAATTTAAAACAAACTTTAATACAGCATTGGCCAAAATGCCCGCTAAGGGTACTTATGCAATAAATCAGCTTCTGATTTCTGCTTAACCTTGTGACCTTTTAAATCTGTACATGGAAAACTCTCTGGTTAGAAAAAAAATGTAAAAGGAGAGATCAAGTTAAATAGTTCACCTAGCAAATATGCAAGAGGCTTAAAAACTACTAGCCTCATTTCCCCAGATTAATCTGCAGTGCAAATGTGAAGATGCTAATGATTTATTTCTCACCCCTTGGCACCAACTCCCTCTCGGTCTCTTTAAGACAGAAAAATGAATAATAATAATGATAATAATAACAAATTTATGTGCTCTTTTCATCAACAACTCTGAGCTCTCATTTCTGACTTGGAACTAAAACATCAAAAACAAGCTCCCCAGCCCCCATCCCACAGGGTGATCAATGATTCTTTACCACTTACAGAAGATCTAAAGAGGCACTTATTACATTTATTATGTTACAGTCACCAGCACAAATTCTTTTCAAAATGTACTAATCCTGTCCACGTGACACTTAACTCCCCAGTAGGTCCATTTGCAGTCAGGTTAATAACCTTCATATTATGTAGGTAAAGGAAGATTAACTCTGAATATGTTGAAACCAAATTTATAGTATGAAACCTCTTCCTTTTGTTCAGTTCTAGGCCCCGCTGGCCTCTACCTAGGACTTGACAAATCTCATTTGACATTGCTGGCAAATGCTTCTTGATTGAGCATTTGGGATCAAAGAGGGTCTTCTCATTTCCTCCCACTGCAGCTCTGCTGGTCTAGTCTCACCTTAATTTGTCTTCCTAGTCCAGCAGAAACAGCTAGCAAGCAAGCAAAAATAATTCCTTTCCCACTAGAAATTCAGCTCTCAAAAATTTATTTCTAAGTTCTGTGTTTTATCCACACTGACTTTAGAGCAAAATATTATATTTTCAGAACATAATACCTTATTTCCAAACTTCAATGGGCACCACAACTCCTATAAGCTAATAAAATCCTCGAAATAAGATGGAAGAGGAAATTCTAAATATTACATTGCATTCTTAACAAAAGGTAGGTGTTTTTTGTCTCCTGTTTTTCCATGCTAAAACAGCACCCAGCAGATGTGCAAGCACAGCTTGTTCTGCCCGAGTCAGGAAACTCTCAGAACAGTGGCCTCCCCTTTGAACCAAAGCAGCAAAAATTCTCATTAGATATCAACAAGGTAAGGAATAGAAGCAGCCACCTCAGTCCCCCAAGCAAGGATAAGCCAAATGACCCAGCTGGGTTTTCCAGCAAAACATTCCCACCACATCTTTGCTCCAGCTTGTTCTCCTTGGGGCTCTTCCATCCAGAGGCTTTTGTGCTGATAACATGTGCAGCACCCAGGCGCAGGCAAGAGCAACAGGGCTCATTCAGCACAGTGCAGAGACACCAGGAGCTGCTTGGGGAGGAAAAGAAATAAGGGATAAGAGAAGAAGAGAGCAGGTCCTGAAACTCTGAAGTGCTTTAACCTAATAAGAAGAAGATTTTACAAAGAGCAGCTATGAACCTGCTCAAAATCATAAGCATCTGAATGGAAAACAGGCTGCCAAAACCCACCTGCCACCACATGGAGACCTACCAAGCACCCTTCCCCAAAGGAAACAGGAGCCTTGTATTTCAGGGAGCCAATCCTCTTTCCAAAATGAAACACTGATAATAAAGAGCTGATACCTAACAAAACCCCAAGTAGCCATGAAACAGAGTAATTCAGGGATACAGAGTCAGAATTCCAGCTCTCTACTTGACAGTGGGCACCATGGACAAATCCTTGCTTTGAGTAGGGAATAGACTTCAAAAGCAGCCAGGGTATCATTTTTATGGGGTGCTCTCAGGAGTTTTGAGCTGGATTAGGCAGAATCACTGATCCTTTTCCTCCATCCACTCCAGTCAGATCCTGGACTGCCAGAGATCCATTTTCAAGGATGTCTAAAATGAGATCTGAGAGGTGGGATTAGAACGTCCTTACCTTAGTCACCTCTTTGGATGACAGGATGCAAATTCACCGGCACCCAAGAGATGGACCAGATGAGCACTATTATAAGACACAGGCACAACAGCAGGACTAGTGTGGGCTAGAAAAACAGAGGCCTAGGCTGACAGGAAAGAAGACTTTGCAAGAAACCTTCAGTTTCTGATTTTCAGATGTCGAACAGAAAATCCTGTCACACTCCACCCCCTTCAAAACAAAGCAAGTTGGAAGGAGGAGAGGTTATTTGCTTGTTTTAGTGATGGCCTTTTTTTTTTCAATCACAGGTCTAACATATTTTCTAGCCAAAAGTTCTTCTCAGATTAAAAACAAAACAAACAAACAAACAAACAAACATGCTCAAAGCATTTAAACACTAATCTTACAGGTTTTAGATTTTAACACTTTGACTTCATAGAAATTCCACAGAAAAGAGTGTATCCTCCTAGACCACGAAATAATTGGGAAGAAAAGACTCAGGCATTTAGGCAAAATGCATATTGCTGGCCCAAACTGAATAATCAGCAGAGCTCCTAACCCCAGGCTGGCTGGAGGCCTGGCTTCCCTTAGCTTAGACTCTAACTGTAGTCACTCATTATTATTCAGCACTGGCTCAGCACAGACAATACACACACTTAGCATTGTAAAAAAGCAAAGGAAGGTACTCTTCCTGCCTCTGTGGATTTATTTTCTAAGGCCATCAATCTCACCCTGACACTTGGTACACGTGGCAATCAGCAGATAGATAACTGTCAAAGCACTGCCTCCTTTTTACCTTTCTTATACTAAAGAGAACACAGCTACATTTAGGGACTCTTTTATGAAAACAAAGCTGGTCAAAACATTTTGAATTCATACTTCCTCTCAAAATGAGAGAGGAAAAAAACACCCCCTGGTAATCTCTCCTGGTTTTCAACTCACTCTACCTGAAAAGCAGCTTTGAAGAAGATAGTGTTCAAAGAATATTTGGAGCTAACAGATCACAGCTTATGAGGAGCCAGCAGAGCTCGAAGCATTCGGATTCTCACTTGGTAAGGAGGTGCTGGTTTTAATGTGATTGCTACAAAAGCAGAGACAGGAAACCCTCTGCAGGGCTGCCATGAGGCACTCCAAACTTGGTAGATTTAGTTGCAAATGTATCTTAATTTATGGGGATAGGATAAGGTAAATGGAAAGAAACTTTGTGCTGACTTAGCCAAGGTAGTGACCTTTGTCATAGATGAGTAATGCAATGGTTGACTCTCACAATTAGAAGGCAAATATCCTGTATATATGTTAAGAGAAGTTTTATAGACATGTTTTACCCACCCTTGTGTTGTTATCAGGGGACAGCCTGGATTTGGGACATTTGGGAGGGTCAGCTTGCTGCTATGGCAACATCTGACCTCCAGTCAAGATTTAAGGAAGTACACTCCACCACTGGACAGAGAAGAAGGAGTCAACAGACAGAACTTCGAGAGGGGCTAAAAGTCGAAACATCCTTTGTGTGGGTGAGCACATGGTGAGAAAGGTCCTTTGCTCCCGGCACTGTAACATTTTCTCTATTCAGTCTTCCCTTGTGTTTTTGATAAACACAGGTTTTAATAAACCTTTCTAAATTTTTGGAAGTGAGTAGCATTTCTCACACCTTGATGTGCCAAGCCTGTGTGTGCTGAGCTGCAGCCTCCTACCTGACTGACACCCACGAGCCAGGTCAGTCCCCCATGGCAGCCAGCAATTGAGTGACTTGCTCCACTTTGTGAGCCACACCAGTGCCAAGCCATGCTGCAAAAGCAAACTTCTCTCTTCTTGGCCACAGATGAGGATGAGCTAAAGCCTTCATCTGATAGGGTAGATAGGAATAAACAGAACTGGTTTTATTCTCCAAGATGTTAAGTCTGTGATAATGTGTACACAAGAATGAACGCAAGGGGAAATCTACCCCGAGGGAAGTGCTTTAAACATTACTGAAAGGAAACCTGCTGCAATTCCCACTTAAGGGAGCTAGAGGAAGCAGAGATCCAACCATGTATGCAGCCACAGCAGCTGACTACATTGCTACAATTTTCTCCATCACTTCCTTGGTTCTAACAAGCATATCTATCCTTTATGGATATAATTTTTGGATGCCCAGACCACAGCTACAAACACCCATCAATATGGTGCTGTCGGAATGCAAACAACTTCCTGTTGCCCCTGAACACAAATGCTCTTTTTGCCAGCAGTTTTTCCCATTCTGTGGGAATCATTCAGGAGTAGCTAACAGCTATGCTGAATCAACTTGACTGTAAACACCACATATTGAATTCCTCCGTTTCTGAGGCAAAACATCTAATGACTTTATTTCATGGAGAGCAGAAAGGGATAGCAGAGTAACTAAAAAGAAAGTATCCTGCAATGCAAGGAGATTTCTATCCCCCTTTGGTCTTTGTTCAAATATGTAAAGGAGAGCCCAGATCAAGGAAAAGAGACAGACTGGATGAAGTTCAAAAAGCCTGAAGTTTTTACTCTCTCACAAGACACTGGCTTTACTCCATGGGCAATTCCTTCTTTCTCTTCTCTCTTTCATCCCATATGTTGCCTCTGAATTTGAAAAACTGCCCTGTCCCTCCTATAGCTCTATGCCACTTTACCTAGCCAGCTTAGGCAGAACTGAGTTGAGTTTGTTGCCTGCTCTCCTAGCACAAGCACCATGGGTGCTGCCAGGGACTTTAGAGAGGCTGGGGAGAGTAGCTCTTACCCTCATCAGCATCTTCTGGAAGAAGAGTGTGCCCTTTGGAGGCTGTGGGCAGCCACATCAATGTGACATCGCACCAGTGTGAAATTGTCAATTTAAAAGTTAAAAAGAGACATAGCCCAGCCCTGGCACACTCCATAGGTGCAGTCAAAGGGGAGACAGGCAGTAGTTGAGCAGGTATACACTGTATTCCCTATTTCTACACTCTTCTAGGCAGCAAAAGAAGAGACTTCTGGCCCTCTGCCCCACCCATATCTCCGCAGAGGCAATACCAGAGGGTGCTGCCTGAGCCAAGCCACAGCTGCCTGAGAGAGGACAGCCACCAGCAGAGTCAGCAGCCCAGGACAGAGCTGAACTCAAGGCTACATTCAGATTGTGATTTCAGGTTTACATTTGGGTGCAGGCACTGTCTCTGGATGCCAAGTCACGCAGGGAAGGGCCGAGCACTGCTGGCCAAGCTCCATCCCCGGGGCCTCCAGCCCCAGCGCTGACGCAGAGCTCCATTGTGAGCGAGCGATCTCGGGGGAAATGCTCACATCCGGGCAAACATCCCTTTGGAAAATCCAAACCAGTCATTAAGCCCTCGCCTTTCTGAGCAGCCTGAAGCACACAGAAAGTTAGAGTCCCAACTGGCAGTGTAGCAAATCAAGCACTTACTGATCATCACACCCAGTGCATGGACAGCTATCCCCTAAAGGTGCCAAGTGTGCGCAGAAGATGAGCCTCCTTTCCATCTGAGTGTAACAACATCCTCCAACTTACTGAGCTGAGCCAAGCACACCAGAAGCCAGGGTGGCGAATGACAGCATTATGTATCAGAACATGAATTATGTAAAATTATGCACACAAACACACAGGGGATGAGGACATTCAGCTTCTTCTCCCAGTTGTGGAAGACATTAGGTCTTCAGCATGGGCTTGCAAACTCCTTAAAATCCTCAAAGAACATCTTTCTGGCCTTGCATATTCCTATCTCCTCCCTGCCCTCCTTTTCACAAAAATTTCTCCTAGCAAAAATAGCCAGCAATGAGCATACACTAGAGAATATAGGCTGGATTTCTGCTAGCTGACTTCAGTTTCACAACCCTGTGGCTCCGTTTGCTTTGGTGGTGTCACTTCTGCTTCGTGAGGGAGGGAAATCTCAGGTCCCCAGTGTGCAACTCAGGCACAACACTGCAAGTGTTTTCCTGTAAAGTGGTTCAGTCATACTCTCAGAAAATAACTAGAGCTGAGAGTGATTTTATAAGCTTAGAGGAAAGTGTCTCAAGCAAGATACAATGGCGTGGGTTGTGAAATGCACAAAACACCATCTATACCCTTCACCCTAGGCTCGGTGTAGCAATCTGACTGCTGACATTTGTTAACTTTGGCAGACTTTCTGTTTTTAAAATAGATAAAAATGAGTAAATGAGTCAACCATCTTGACAAGAAACCCTACTTTCCATGCCCATTAAGCCTTAAATCTTTCCAAATCTTCTCCAGCAGCTGCAAGCATCTTCTCAATCATTTCTGGGATGCCTGTTGGCAGGCTACGCAGCAAGACACAGAAGTCTCTAATGATTCCTGTCTCTCTCCTTGCAGAAGTAAAGACAGATTAGATTTGTCAAATGGGGATAAGAAGTTAACGGGGCCGATAAGGTTAGACATGCCAAGCGATTCAGCAAACAATTCTGGAAAGAACGATTAGATCTGGGCTAACTAAGTATGATAAATTCTGACTTTAACTCAATTACTTACAATGATTTTAGACGTCTGGGAAGAGCTGAGCCCTACAGTGCTGTAATCAATGAATGTGCGTGAAACTGGGCTGACTCCCTTCCTCACTGCACCTCCCAAAGATATAGAAATTCAAGTTGAACAGTTTTTGAGAAAAAAAGGTCTCAGAATTTTTCTAAATCTAAAACCTCTGTCCAGGTCATAGACAGGCTCTAGCGGCAGAGAAATCGAGATCAGTTCCTGACTTTATTTAATTATTTTGAATTGCAGAAAATAAACTTGTCTCAAAGACTTCCACAGTCTGATGTTAGTAAGAGGCCAATAGAGACAAACGCTTGGTCTCCACTCTGTCTGAAGAAAGCCTTTTCCCCCTACAAATGCCATCAACTGGAATAGTCAAAAGAAAATATTTGTCTTAGGGAAATGCTCTATTTCTTTTTCTCTAACCTACAATCCAAAGACCCTGAGGTCATTCTCTCCTCCAGCTGGTGCCTCCCCACTTTCTGTGGCTCTGCACCATCACCCTGTAAGAGTGAAAACCACCCCAGGCAGAGGCCAGCCTGAGGTCTGGGGTTCACTGAAGTCATACAGGCTTAATGCAAACATCAAGGGGGTTTTGAAACCAAGACTATTTACATCAGATTTTAAAAACTCTAGATGGGAAAATATCCTGGTTTCTTAGCTGCTCACCAACACATGACGTTTAATAATAGCAAAGACAACAACTGTAGGTTAGGCCAAAAAGTTTCTCAGTCAAGTTGGCTTTGATGTACATGTCTTCAATAATAAACTCATTTGCTGTTCATGTTTTCATGCTGAGGCCTTATCCAGAAAGAATACTGCCCCTCTGTTTTTTCCAAAGCAGCTTTCATTTATGTCATGAAACATATCAACCTAGTTGTTTTCATCTAATTTAATTTGTGGTCCTGGCTTGTCCTAGCACCAAAATATTTCTTCAGTGTGTTGTTAAAGAGCACAGATACATTCACATGAGCTTCAACAAACTGTTGTGGACAGGGAAGTTTTTGGAGAAATTGCTTGGAGAGGTTTAAAAGAAATTAGTGCTCTTTTATTATAAGGACTTGTAGAACATAAATACAACTGCCAGACATTTTTCCTTTTTCAAAAACTTCTGTACTCTAGGAAGAGCCTTGAAGCTACCACAAACTGGCAAACTGCAGACCCGAGGATTATTTTGTAGAAAAGAGTATGAAAATACTTTCATTGCATACATTCAGAACTACAGTGTTCTTGAATTATGCCGGATGTCTAAAACAGACCTGAATGTAAATAGGATGCACCAGCATGGCACGTGTTGAAATTAAATACAAAATATACAAAGGAAAAGTTTGCTTCAAGACTGTGCATTCCCTTACTGCACCAGGATTACAATATCTTATGTGTATTCTCTCTTAGCAATGCTTTTACCAGCCAGGGAAACTGAAGATGGTACAGAGAGCATCTGAACAGAGCTCAGAGGTCTCTGGCTGCCCAGAAATCCCTGCACTTCCACTCTGCAACCACGTGCTTGGTCTCTGTGTACCCAGGGTAGTGCCTGCCAGCAGCCCCACTAATGAGCCTCTTGGAGACAGTTCTTTATTCATAGAAGCAGAACTCTGTGTTTCTAAGTCTAAATGACTTCCAGGTTAAGATAGCATGCAAATAGTAGCAAGTAAAATTTCTCCAAGTCAGCTGTGATAGACCCTAAAACAGCACTATGCTCCTTAGGGTGTGCAGGTACACACACTTAATTCAGGACCACCAGCAGAAGGTAAGAAAGAAGGGCTTAAGAATTTAAGGACCTGCATTTTTCCTGAAGAGTTTGTTTAAGGAATTCTGGCTGGCAAGCAGGTCAAGGAAGAAAAAGCTTGGATGGATAACATTAGTTGATTTAAAAGATACTGTGTTTCAATCATGGTCAGAAATCTATCTACTTTAGAATCATAGAATATACTGAGTTGGAAAGGATACATCTGGATCATCAAAAGTTCAGTTTCTGGGTGCCTCTGGGGTGCTGGGAAAAACTGAAAGAAGATATGAGTATGAAACAGAACTAGCTAGAAGAATTATCCAAGAATGAGCTACTGAAATGCAGAAGTAATGCATTATCTCTAGGAAGAGGGGTGTGGCATTAAAATGGTGTGGGAAAGAAACCAGGAGAAGTGATGAGTCAGCAAATAATTGGTTAAAACCTCTGGCTTTAGCTGTGAGGCATTGGCCTGCTCAAAATCATACTTGGAGCAGAGCCTAATACTCTCCAGCTGCTCCCTTCCACCATAAACTCAGGGGCACTAATTTTGACCAAAAAGGCTGGGGCAGGCCCAGGAGAGTCAGTCCTAGCAATATTCCCATCAGAAACAAGGCATGCAGCTACTCCTTCACTCCACAGCTCACCAGGTGACATGGACACCGCTAGCTCTGCTGGGAACCAGTGCAGCACCGCAATTATTTCTCTTCTCTGAACAAAACTCTGCTGGGCTTGGGTCATTAAATGCTTAGAGCCAAGAAGCAGGTGGAATAATTTTGTTTGGCAGTGATTCAGATCTGGCAGTGCCTCAAGGGACAACAAACCCAAGCAATGTTCAAGGGTTTAGCAACACTCAGGCCAAGGCAAATTATGAGGACCACAGAGCGGTGTGAATTGAGAAGCCCCCTTTAGGCAGCAGATGTGCGAGGGGTTCTTCTGGTAAGGCACCGGCAGGCCCAGCAGGTCCTGAGAGGAGGGGTGAGGGGCAGAGAAAGCTGTGCTAGCCAACTCTGCCCCAGCCACCAGGATCAGAAACCCAGCCTGCCACTTGGTGCTGGCTGGCAGTGAAGTACGACTGACCTAAGCTGTCAGAAGCAGTTTCTTTATTAGTCCAACCAAAAAGTCATCTCTGGGCAGCTTAGCTCAAAACATCAAATAAAGCTGATATCAACACCAAAGTGTTGAGGTTATCTATGCAGCCAGAAAAAAGGAATAAAGAGAGCAGTCTCCAAAGAAATTAAGCTGCCTGTAACCCTGCTAATTGTCAATTAGAGCATTTGATGGCTCGTTCAACAAAGGTCTAAGTATCATTCTGCCCTAGCCCTAAACTCCCACACAAGGTATCACATTTGCTTGGCTCACAACTTCAGAATTTGCTAACAACTGTTCCTGCTACATGGATCATTCCCATAGGAGAAAATTATTTTGGGTAGGAGCTACTTAAATCCAGAACAATGGTTCTGAAGCTCTTTGGCCCTCTTGATTCTGCACCTTGTTTCGCTGAACTCTTCAAGGACATTGAAGAAGACGTTGACAGGAAAGTAGGGAGAACTGCATTTACAAGAATTCCTTGTAAGCACCAGCCCCTCAAAACCAGACTGGGATACTGCTGCTTATAGGAAAGTAGAAATGAATGCTCTTGGTATATTGCTTTCTCAAAGGATTGGAATAACTTTCTTTTCATTACACATGAAGATTTATAGTGGGCTCTTATTCCCTGCAAAGGAGCAGGGAGTACTCCATAAGGGATGGACATGGAAAGTATGCAGACAAGACTGCTGTTGGGTTAACATTTACTTTAACTCTAATTTTCTGGTGACACATACAAGTGTTTGAAAATAATAAAGGTTGTCAAAATATTTTCCATAATAAACTCCTACGCACAGCACATGTACAAGACCAGCACAGTTTCCTACCCAGCTGGTGCACTAGCTGCTATCAAGATATTATCTGATTACTAAGATGCCATTGCAGCTTGTGTGGGAGCTTGCCTTCTCAGGATGGGCTGAAGCATTGCCCCTCCTTGTCCTTACATCTCTCAGCATGCACAGTGCCCTGCATTCTCACAAGTGGCAACATTTGGGAAGTGGAGGATTTCTCATGTAGGGGTAACTAGTGATCCCAAAGTTATCAGCTACCCCAAAACCAAGGCAGGGGAAGGCAGTATAGCTCTGAGGTATGACGCCTCTGGGCAGACTGTGGAAGACAACAACTAGTCACAACTCCCCTACTTTACTTCACACTCACATGGTTACATGTGCAGGATGTAAGGGTATGGGGGATTTTCATTTTTGCTAAACACAGCAGCAAGACAGAAAAAAAAATTTAAGATGTACTCTCAGTTTGAGAACAGTAGATTCATTCCCACTACCTCCTATATCTGGCTTGGGATACAAGCTCTGGAAAAGGGATCCTGAGGCTCTTTATTTCAGAAGTTCATTTTATGCCTTAGTAAATCTTCGTTCCTCCTCGTTCCCCACAGCCACCCCGCCCCCCGCCCTTTATTAATTGGAGATACAAAAAGAGAAACAAACAAAAAAGTCCTCAAAACCCCATAACAGGGTGAGGCACCCATGCTTTCTGCCATAATAACATTCTCTAATTAAAACACAAAGCAGCCAGGGCTACAGGATTAATGAACATGGTTTCCTCTTTTCAAGTCTTGCCTGCTGACAGATCGCCTCATTCCTTCCTTGCTCTTGAACCTCTCAGGAAAAAAAATAATCCAGTTTGCTTATCTTACAGTGTGGGGTTGCCATGGAAACCGCATCCCCCTGTGAGATGCTCTGTCATAACATTTCAGCACTGTATGGAAGGCTTAAAGACACAGCATCCTCTACTCTGAGGGCTCCTGAGCTAGCCAGAGTCTGCAGATGAGCAGCTGTCAAATCCAGTGGAAGTCTAAAGTTGGGAAGGAGAGATAGAGAAGTAACAGTAGAAATACGCAGTTGCCTGGTTCTTTGCAAAAATCATCTTCTTGCACTGGCAGTTAATATTGACCAGGATGTCCTTCAGTTTGGTGTAAGACACATTTTGCTCTCTGGAGAACCTGTCCCCCGACAGCCTGTTGGAAAAAAGAGTGCTGGCACCAAAACATAACCCATCATTCTACCATGGGGTAGCACAAAGCACCCCTTTAGTCAGGGTTTTATGTCAGATTAGTCTTTGAGCCCTATTTTCTGAGTCCTTTTGTAAGAAAGGAGGGGAAAAGTAGCAAGCACAATAATTGCCCATAATGGGAACAGGCCTCCTATAGCCTGCTCCTTAATTACAGGGATGGCTTCCAGGCTGTAATCACTAGGAGTCCAGATGGAAGTTCTCCAAGCTCTTTGAGGGACAGAATGTGTCAGTTATTAATTAAACATATGAGGCAATTAGCCTCAAAACTTCATAGTAAATCACTACAGCTGTGTTACTTTCACTTTTTCCTTTGGTGAGTGCAAGTCAAATGCACAGTGCATTTCCCAGGGGGGTCACAAAGACTGCAGCCAAAAAGCATTCCCAAACAAGACCTTTGTTGTTGGGTGGAAAAAAGTATCTGCAGAAAGCTTGTTTTCAGAAGTCAGCTACTTCACAGTCACATCCCTCATGAGAGATGATGGATTCTGTGTACAAAAGCTATTCACCACTCAAGCTGTCTGGTGTGGAAGGCAGCTGAACTCTCTCTGCCACCCCAAATACCAGCCTGGAGTTGTTCTGGACAGCAGCAGGAGGAAACCATTCCTGTGATTGACATATTCCATATTCCAGCATCAGCCATCAACTGTAATTAATCGGTTTGGACCTTGTCAAGATCTGTGTCTTGGTAGACTCCCAGCACATACAGGACCCTGTGGCTGGTTGGTCAAAACAGATTGAAAATGAGATGCTGTGTTGCAATCCTTTGTCTATCTCCAAGTTCAGAAACGAGGCCAAAACCACCACAGTTGTTAAAACCCAGTTAGTGATTTATTCCAGTATTTGTCTTCGCAGACAAAAACTCTCTCAGTCACATCAAGGCAGCCTGACGTCAGTGCATTGTTAGTCAGCTTTTTACTCTGTAGTTCAGTGCCACAGTTGGAGATTTTATCAACTACAAAAACCCCAGTTAGTTTCCCTACACTTTTCTCACATGTAGCTGACAAAAGATGCAGTAAGTCATAATTGACAACGGTAAGAACTGGGTGGTGACCTCAGCCCTGTTTTACTCTAACAGAAAAGGAACATCAACCCAATTTTACTCTAATATACAAAGAACTTTGACCCTTTCTTTAGACATTTTAGCATGCTTGGAGAAAACGCTTTGAGAAAACTCATAGGCAAAATGAAGAAGAACAGCATATGCAGGCTGTAATCATATGCTGCAAGCTCCCCCTGGTACTTGACAAAACACAGCAAGAGGAGTCAAGGAGGCTTTTTTGGAGTGAGCAGCCACTGGATTCTCAAGAAGGATCAGTGATGATTTCTTGCCTAGTTCAGAGAACACAGCAGCCTGAAGGAGACTTGAGCCTCTGAAGGTTATGTAAATTAAGAGGAGGACACACATATCCTCTTGCCATGGAAGAGGATAGAACGGAGCCAAGAGCACACCAAGCAAACCTTTAGTACGCTTGAATTTAACAAGATGATGGATGACTGATATGCAGAATAGTAAGTACTTCATGTGCAAGCCATTCTCATTTATAAATTTATTTCCCACATTTGCTCAACAGGCCAGATATGAACAAAATAAAAGGGCTTTCTCTGGCAAATCAGATTATTGTGTTGAGCTTTTTATGACAAAAACTGGATGCAGCTTCTCATGTCTACCTCATCCATGTCTCAGCATTGTAACTCGTGTTTGACTGCCATGTAAGCAGAGAGACATTTTTGCAGATTTTCTGAAATAAATTCTATCAAATTCAAACTGAAATACTAGATATTGCTCAAAGTAAAAACCTTTCAGAATGTTTGCAGTGAACAGAAAGTAAAGCAAAATATTACCATTGTCTTTGATTTTGAGTTTGAGTAAAGTTAAGTTGAATTACTTTATAGCAGATGTGTCTCTGAAGCTTCACACTTAGAAAAGGGTAGATAATACTCAATACATGTAGCCACACACACGTGGGACTTTTAATAGGGCACTCTCCCTACCATACCTTGGAACAAACTTCTCACTTCTCTGCACAGCCAGTGCCATTCTCAATGTAAACTTGATAGCATTTGCTCAGCACTCCAAGAAAAACCAATCAGGAACTAAGAGAGCTTGTGTTCCCTAAGAATAGAAATGGATCTTAATTTAATATATTTAAGGATTATTCCAGAAGGGAAAACAAAAAAAACAAAAAACAAAAAAACAACAACAACAAAAAAAAACTCAAAAAAACCCACCAAAAAAACCCAAAAAAAACCCAAACAAACCAAAAACCAACCAAACAACACAAAACCCAAACAAATAATCAAAATAAAAAACAAACAAACAAAATCCCCCAAAACCAAACAAAAAAAAGAAAAACAAAGAAAACACAAACAAAAAAAGGAAAAAAAATAAAAATAAGAGAAAAAAGAGGAAAAAAGAGGAAAAAAAGAGGAAAAAGGAGAAAAAAAGAGGGAAAAAAGAGAAAAAAAGGAAAAAAAAAAAAAAAATTGAAAAAAGAAAAAAGAGAAAAAAGAGAAAAAAGAGGATAAAAAGGAGAAAAAAGAAAAAAAGAGGAAAAAAGGGGAAAAGAGAGAAAAAAGAAAAAAGATAAAAAAGAGAAAAAGGAGAAAAAAGAAAAAAAAGAGAGAAAAGGGGAAAAAAGAGAGAGAGAAAAAAAGGAAATCAAGAGAAAAAAAAAAGAGGAAAAAAAAGAGAAAAAAAAAGAGAAAAACCTCACCCCCAGGAACTAAGGCACTTATTATCTCCTTATAAAAAGGGCAAAGAAGGATCTTTCAGCAGACACAAATTTTAGGCTGGGTTTCTAAATTGGGTGTAAGAAGTCCAACATGGTACAGCCCTGCCCAGAGTATTCAGAAAGTTACAGTAAAGGGATATTTTCATTTTCTCTAATGAAAAAGAATTCAACATGAAACTTAAAAAATGAAAGTGATTTAACCACACCAGTATATTTAAACCTTGAGAGTCTTTGACATTCATGAAAGCAGGGAAGTTGTTCTGTATACAGAGGGTTACCCAAGAGTAACCTGATAAAAAACAAACCTCAAAATCAACCCAAACATCAAAAGAATAATCTCCAATTAAATATGCTGGGGATTTTTTCAGCCTATTGCTCAGGTCTTGATGATCTTTTCTGAATTCCCAGGGCTCAGGTAGGAATAACAACATTAAACATTCTGTGTGTTACTGGAAGAAAAGAAATAAAAGAAAACTGACACGAATTGCTTCAAATTCCTCTTAAGATTCTACACCTGGTATTTACAAAAAGGTGGGACTCAGTTCTGGTCAACTCAGAACATATTTTCACTGCCAAACAAGCCCTAAGAACACTGTGGCCAAGGAGCTTCTGTTTTCTGGAGGTCACTGACAAGGTGTTACATCATTTTGTGATGCACTGGGAGACTTTTTTTGCCCTTCAGAGCTTTTTTTGTTTGGTAATGGACCTCTCTGCCTAATTGCACTCACTTCATCTGTGAAGAGAGATTTATAATGGAACATAATTTTGAGGGATTAACTTTGACGCTGGTACATGGCCCATGCAGAAGTGACAGTAAAAAATTTATATTAGCTGTTGCTCCTGCCAAAGAATAACAGAAAGCTTATTACACAGGCAATCTAACTCCCAAATTAGTGTTGATTTTCACCCCATGGCACTTTACTGCTGTTGCTGATGGGAAGCAGCAGCAAAAATGAAGCAAAAAGCCATCAAGAATGGAGCTGCCAATTTTTACAATTGAATGGGGGGAACAAAGTCTTTGTTCAGGTACAAATCTGAAACAGAGCACAGAAATTACTGGAGGAATCAAGGACCTTACTGAAAGGTTCTTGGGGAACTTCTAGTCCAGCATTTCTAATTCAGAAGTCTGGCAGAGCATCAGTCTTCTCCCTACTACTGAAGAATTCTCCTACAAACTGTGTCCAAGGCAAAGATGGATGCTTTTGGGACCCATAGCCATGTTTTGCCAGCACTCTTATCTCTGAGAAGTCAGAGCATCACTTGAAACTTCTAGGTATGGTGTTTAACCTATGGAGCAGTACTAATTATAATGGCAGCAATCATGATCCCTGCAGAAGGATACAGGAGGAAGACAGGGCTCCATTTAGACTTTCTCTGCCACAATTCTCTTGGAACAGAGCTCAAGTGGACAAGACATTCACTAGGGACAAACTGTGAACTGTGGGGCTTCAAATATTGCCAGTGCTGTGATCCACCACTGGTGTGATACTACTAACAGACCTAAACTGCTGCAAGCAATGGAAGAGAAATAAAACTTGAATAACAAGATAAACTGGGCCCCTTTCTAGTATTCAACAGAAGAAAGGAGGGTTCTTTAGCATCTGCCATTTGAGAAACACCCAAAGGCACAAGCCAGCCTTAAATATTCACAACATGATGTGCTTAATAGGAAGCAAGGCTAGAAACTCTGCCCTGGAAAGACCATGACACGTTGTAACCAGAAAGTTCACATTTGGCTTCCCTTCAAAGGAATCCTGACTCCCCAGATCACCTGAACCGTTTTCTGTTCCCTGTATTTTCCCATGTGCTGTTGATGCCTCCCTGTAATTAGTTAGAAATGTATTTCCTCTCTCCTGACCTTTATGCTTTAAGGGGAAAAGGCAACTTCTGTGAGGGAAGTGTGCTGTAGGACTCAAGTGCCCACCTACACAAAATAATGTCTTGTGAAGTTCTCTGTCAAAAGCAGGCTAGTGCCTTCTGCAGCTCTCACTGAAATCAGCTGTAGTTCTACCAAGTTCCAAGCTGGAGCCATCTTAACTGAAATGGTGTGTATGCATATAAAGTTTGTCCATAGTTCTCACAGATCCTCTGAGGATTAACCCAACCAAATAGAGATCATTATCATAGATAAATGAAGACCCATACAAAACGAGACAAATCTCCCTGCAACATATCTAAGAGGTTACAAGTAAAATATTTCTTCTTATTCTTTTATTTTCTGCTCTTTCATACCGTGCTTCCCACATGGATTTGTTGTTGGACTCAACAATAAATCTCTCTATGTAATCTCTCTTAAAACTCCTGCTTATCAAGACTTGTTACCCCTATTCACACTGTGCATGCCTATTCTTATAGCTAAGTAGAGCTTTTTTATGGTGAATTCTCAACTATCTCAGCATCTCCAACTGCTACTGAAAGGCAGCATAGCAGTTGGAGGCGTCAAGGGAGAGAGCTGTCCTCAGATCAACTCCGACAGAGGAACTCCTCAGTCACATCCTGTACTCCTGAGCATGGCAAGACCAGGCTGACAGTCTGGGCCTGACAGCTCAGTGACATCTCTTGTTAATAGAGTCTAGAAAAGCTTTTTATGGTAGCTGACAGAAGCCATAGTAGTAACTTAAGACAGGTTCATGCTCCACTTATTTTGCTAGTGTTTGGTTTAATGAAGTACTTCCATAAATTTTCAGGGTAGACCCCCTTATAGAATGCCCAGATTAGACAGGGGCAGGTACCTTAAAGGATTCTAAGACCAGCCTTGTGATTTTGCTAAAGAGTAACTGTGATTCCCCACTCTGAAAACTGGTGGGTCAGTCCAAGGTCCAGCACGAAGGGGCTATAGACAGATATTTAAAGTTATGGCATCAAAAATCATTACTCTGGACTGAATAAGCAGAACAGTGGGTGCCAGAGGGAAGGGTAGCATTAAAGAGGGCAGATGGAGGCATGAGCTGAGGGAGGGGAGGGAGCAGACACAGGGTTATACCCTGAGCTGTGGGCACTGCACAGGGCTAAGGCTGGAGAAAGGGAGCAGGCAGGGACTGCAGCCCTCCAGAGAAATCTGCTCCCAGCCTCCAAAAGCATGCTTTTCATAAATCAGCCAACAGCTCCTTAATGTGCAACTTCACCCACAGCACCACAACATGGGCAGAGATGCATCCAATCAGGGATGGCTCTGGAGTGCTCTGCCAGCAGAAGTAGCTGAGTAAATTACAACTCTCTCCTCAGGATCATTACAGAGGAAGAACAGCTGGAGACAAGATCCTGGAATATGAATGGCTCACAAAGAAATCCAGATAACAAAGCACAGCTAATGTATGTAGAGCTGTGGTGTCTGATAACATGAGAGCCCATTAAAGGACCAAGGGGTGCCAAAAATATGCTTCAAGTGAAAAAACGAAGCATAACTGCAAAACAAAAAACAACAACAAAAACAAAAAAAACATAAGCAACACATGTAATGGAAAAAGGGTAAAAAAAAAAATTCCATCGCATGAGGCCACAAATCATACAAAGGGGCCCTCAAGACCACAAGCTCTACTGCTGGACACTGATGTCTGTGGCATGTTCAGCAGGGCCAAGTCAAACACACCACAGCTAGGTCCAAGTAAGTCAATATTGCAGCTTTGTGTGGACATGCAAACTCGAGTTCTGGAGGCAGTAGGATGGCCACAGCATCCTACACATCCAAGGCTCTGTTTACTGGTTGTCCTGATGTCACTGTATTACTTCCAGTTCCAGAAGCACTTTTCTAAACACTGTCTCTGGCATCTCTTCAGTGCAATATAGGCAAAGGTAAAAACAGCTCTCCATCTCATTTTATCTCTCTTCCTCTCTTTCTGCAAGTCTGTTTCTCTTTGTACAAAGGAGTGCAACATCAGTTAAGTCATCCAGCAAATGGACACTGGTTACAGTTTCTGCTGAAAGGGACACTGTAGCCGTGAAACTACCACTGCAATTAGTGTTTTGAAGTCTAATGGAGCAGGAAGCAGCAAAGTATGCAATAAAACTTCCAGGGAATATCCACACTAAGCACACATTAGGCTAGATGCAGTTGTGGCCGTACCAAATTCAAAGTCCCCAAAATGACATTTGCCTGTGCCTGAAAGAACCTGCTTCACTCAACATCCTTTAAACCTGATTGAATCAGACAGTTTCAGGGGTTCTCACACACAAGCCATGCAAGTTCAGCAGCTCTGAGCATTCTCCTCAGTCGCATACCCTTACCCTTTGAGCTTGCTTTAGGTATCACACTCAAAAGCTCTAGAGATTCTTCAAACCATCCAGAGACACAGGTCTGATCAAGCCAGACATCTCTACAGCAGCAACACCACTAAGGGCAGGTCCACGTCTTGTTTTCCCTGCAGCACTGGTGATTGGAGCTGGGAGATGGCAATCCAGACCAGAAATCAGGAGCACTCACTAGCAGTGTGGCTCTGGCACAGACCTTATCTACACAGCTCTGCTTTGGCAGCTCCCATAGCAGCCCATGGTCCATCTGCATCTCAGTTTTCTCACCCTGTACCATGGGCAGCACACACCATTTCTGTATCTCACTGGAGTGCTGCATTTCTGTATCTCACTGGGGTGCTGATTGATTTTAGAAATGTATAAATTTGGTTTGCTCACTCCTACAGAGAGACCAAACAGCACATTTCCTCAGGTAAGCACATCAAGAGACAAGTTCTAGTCCCAACTTGAAGAATATATGAAAAGTTAATATCTTTGAGTCTCCTTTATACCCACCAGCAAAATCCACCCACTCCTGCAATTTGCTTTGAAATAAGGGGAAAAGCTAATTGTTCAGATTTATTTGCTGGCTGCAGCACCTAAGAGTATGCATTCTCTGCAGACATGAACTTGCTCTGTCCCAGGGCTTGAGAAAATACCAGTTTTGCTGGTGCACAGCATTATCTATTGAAAAACTCACCACATCATGCACTACATGCACTTGCCTGACTAAACTTGGGCTCTAAACCAGAACAAATATATTGCTGTGAAAAGCACAAGACGCGTCTGAGCAAGTTATTTCCACATGATTCTCCTGTGAACATCTAACAAAACTGAAGTTTACATTAAATATAGACTGAGGATTTTCTCTTTCTTTTGAGAGTAATCAACATCCAAGTTCCTCTGCCCCAGGAGGTACTGGTACAATCCACTCTGATTGGACTCGGAAGGGGGAGCAAACAGACAATTACTCTGATAACAATCTTATCTGAGGACAGAAATGAGATTAGTGGCCTAACTGCAGTGATTCTTACCCAGATACACTGTTAAATTCTGACTAACCCAGCATGGGACAGGGAAGGAATTTCCCTGTGGAGCCTGTTGGCAAGTAAAGTGAGGTGAAATTCTTCCCCTGCTAGTCCTTTTCCAGCAAAGAGAATTATCTTTTGGGACACATTGACCATGAACAGCACAGGTTCCAGGCTAAACATATTCCTGATATTGCAGCAGCTGAGCAATTTGTCCTCTCTAGCTTCCAACTGTTAGAATCTTGTAAGCAAAAAACAGAGTAAAATAGGCTGAGACCCTTCCCTGCCAATAGAGAACAAGTTCATCCTGTTGGCTCTTGTGTTATTTAATTTTTTCAAGTCTACTCTCAAAATTCTTAGAAAGTACAAATTAGCTTCTCATGAACCTAATGACCAATACTGTTGTGAAATCCTCCATGACCAGTTTTGATTGTACTTCTGTAACTTGATCTCATTTTTTTTTAATTATTCCATTTAAAATAGCCAAATTAACTCCTGTCCCCAGAGTGTTTATTGCCTTCACACATCTGGAACAATGAACAGTAACAGACAGGGCAACATGGTGGGATATTAACAGAACTTCTCCAAGATAAGGATCCCAAATCAGTCCGCACTTTAATCTCACAAAGACAGATAATTAATACAGTAACAGGACAGAAGCCTAGCTGCTCAGAAGGTTGCCTGCACCATGCCTATACCAAGAGGTTCACACAGGGGTCTTGTAAGTATTGCGTGCAGTGGGCACGGCACAGCAGCCCTGAGATGTCAGCTTTAAGGCCGGTAAATCCGGATGCTGCAGGCTCTGCTCTGCAGCTGCGGGAATGTGCCTGTGGAGGGGTGGGGACACCCTCAGCAACGGAGCTGGTACTGTTTAATGAACACTTTACATTGCACAGTTGCAGGAAGAGGTCAAAGACCAAAAAAACCCCCCACGGATTCACCAGACATGCCATACCCAAAAGGAATAACAATTTCAACAATCTGGGTAAATCAAGCTGATGGTGATCTGAAAACTGATAAAAGGCAGAGGGTTAAATTTTCCTCACGCAGTATATGACAGCATCATGCTTCAGTATTTGCAGTTCTCTTTACACATCTATTTAGACTGAGGTGAATAACCTTATAAAAATACATAAGTAAGCAGCAGAAGAAATGGGCCAACTGCTGTACTTCTGCTTTGCTTGAATCTGAATTCAAGGCATTTAGTTATAATCCTTCATATAGGAAGTTTATTTATACAGACAGGGATTTGGGGAATTCTGCAGGATTAGTCAATCTACAGCATTCTCAGGGCATGAGTTTTAGCATCAGAGTTACACTGCCTGGATATTCAGTGCCTAGAGTAAATATTTGGGTTGATGAAGGTTAAACAGATTAGACAAGATGAAGCCAGAGTTCTCTGCTTATTTACACACAAGCTTAAATATTGCTGCTCTTCATTTAAGAAGCCTCATTTAAAAGAAAATCCCACAAAAGCAACAAACATAATATACTTACCCAACCTGAAGTGAGATAGCACCAAGATTTCTATCATCTTCAGCCTGGGTAAGCATGTGACAAAGCCCCACACTGAATCACAAATCTCACACTCCTTGGCCTCCTTATGGGAAACACGCAGAGGAAACAACAGCTTCAGCACAGGCTTGCTGCTCTGAGTTTCAGCTGCACCAGGGAAATGGGATAAACAACCCCCCTCCTGGTTCTATTCAAAAACAAGAGAGAAATAATTGGTGTGAAAACCATTTACAGTTCAGTTACACTTTTGTGATGTGAAGAGGCAGTTATGCACAAGGCTGTCTGGGACCTGAGCGTGTCCATAAGTCCTACTGTGGAGAGGATTTCCAAACGTTCCCAGCAATGCCACTCATCAGCTTTCATCAAAATCAGCAATAAATTCCCATCCATAACAGGCAAAGCAGTGTTAAACTAAGTCCAGTTCCTACACCCACCTGCTGTATCCTCCAGGCTTAGTGACATTTTCTGTGTCATATCAAGTCCCTGATCTAAGGCCCCTCCACTGCCAGTAGGTTTTGGATCAGCCGGTGAAGGACCAAGCACTAGACACAAAAAGCAAAATTTTGATTTCACTCTTTGATACACAGATGAAGACTGAAAGCAAACTGATAAGGCAGGTATGCCAGCAGGTACACAGCTAGCACAAGCTAGGGGGTTGAGGAGGAGTGGCCAAGCATTCGTTCACATTTCTGTCCATTTGTACAGTTTCAATTTCTGAAACAATTTTATTAAAAGGAACAGACATTAAACTGTTTTCTATTAAGGCATCAAGAAAAAAAACCACACTTGTGTCTAAATTAAATGCCTCTGCAGAACACTACTCTCACTTGCTGGACTTCCACCTTTCACCACTGCACATCACTCAGCTCTGACCCCACTGAGGTTGTGTTTTGTTTACCACAATCTCAAGAAAATTTGTGTACAAATTTCAGACACTTTAGAGGAAGAATTTCCACCAATCCACGTTTACTCTGAACAGATGTAACATTCCTAAGAAGCTCTCAGCTGACTGCCTTTGAAGTCTGAAGAAAAAGGGAGGGGTGGG
The DNA here is from genome assembly GCF_901933205.1 of Camarhynchus parvulus. NCBI lineage: Eukaryota > Metazoa > Chordata > Aves > Passeriformes > Thraupidae > Camarhynchus > Camarhynchus parvulus. The sequence continues at coordinate 21,655,534 of NC_044575.1, read as the reverse complement.
AGGGGTTGGGGGAGCATATTAAAAAAAAAAGCTCGACCTTGAAAGCTGCATTTCTTCCCTTAAAAGAAGAAGTCTCCAGGGACTCATGAGCAAAATAAAAAGCAAATTCTCCAGATCCTTATCTCATGTTATTTTTGAGAGTGTTTTCTTTTGTTCCTTTGCTCTTGTCATCTTTTGGATTAAAGGACTTTCACAGAGGCAGCACATATGCAAGCAAACCACTCACCATTACAGATCTGCGCCTGCCATGCCAGGCCAGGGCAACTCCCCCCACTTCAGCTTTTCCTTTTCAATAAAAGCACAGCCCAGCCTCAGACCCACGCACAACAAGAAAAATTTCATGACAGGCAGCTTGCTAAGATGAGTTCTGCAAAGATAAAGCATGGGCCCAAAGTGAATCCCCACCCACAAAAGCACCCTCACAGCCAGTCACACCTTGTGATGGGTCAGTGTCTGGACAGCACGTACACAGCACTCAGCCTTGCACACCGACTGCCCTCGGAGCTGCCCTGTGACCTCTCACACAGCCATGGCTGAAAATATTATTTCATCAGATACAGCTTACACTTACCCCAAAAATCTCAGTGGGGACTAAGTTAACTTTAACATGGCAAAAAGGGGCTGCCTTTCCTGTTTTGCTTCTCTCTGCTGCCATGTCTTCAGCATTCTTCTCCTCCTCTCTCAAACTCAGCTCCTCCTCTGTTAGCCTGCCCTATTAACCTTCTCCATATCCCACCCACCCAAATTTGCACATTATTAAGCATCCAGAGCCTTTTGTTCAGGTCCTTAAACAAAAGCATGGCTACTGCATTTCCTGGCAAGAGGTGTCTCATACTCTGCAATCACTTAGGGCAGCTCTAATAGACTCATTACTCCCAAATACAAAATCCGGGCACGGCAGACAGGCGAATTCAAGGACATGTCCTTTCCCGAATTCCACAGAGCAAGATAAGCCTGCGAGCCTTGTGCTTACTTTATCTGAACTAAGAGGCTTCCCCCGTTTTCTCACTCAGTAAGAAACTAATTATTTGCCACTGAGGCATAGAATAGGTTAAAGTTTCCTCTGTCTTGTCTTAGTTCCCTTTGCAGATTAGGGGAAAACAATGAAGTCTCCGCACTTTGTGATATTGCTAATGCTTCCTGTGGGGATAGCAGCACCGGCTGCAAAGAGGATTATGATCACAGTTTAAAAGGAGTGTGCACTGTACTGCCGCAAGAGGCTCGGGCTTATCAGGAAAGAAACCGACCTGCCCCCAAACTATGCACTCGGGACTCCTGCCTGCCTTCGGTTCTGGCTGGTGGCTCTGCCTCAGATCACACACCAGCTTATCGCGAGTGATAAAGCAGAGGCTGGTCTTGGAGGGGCTGGGGGGATAAATGAGTAACGCTGTACAAACAGCTTGCAAACATTCACCATCAGAACACACAGCAGTGTTTACAGATCGTCCCACCACATTCATCTGCAACAAAACACCGGGCTGGCAGGGTGCAGGGGCTGTGCATTCCTGGCCACAGCTGGGGAATTTGAAAGAAAAAGTGATGGAGCAGCACAAGCCCTGGTGATGCTGGCTGGCTTTCCAGAGGCAAGGCTGCAAACGCTTTGAAAAGCACAGCATCAGCAGTGAGATCTGCTCCGAGCAGATTTAGCTTCGAGGTGCAGCTTCAGCGCTGGTAAAGGGCCTCTGCCAGTCTCAGTGCTGAGCCAGAGGGCACTCCTTGGTGGATAATAGGAAATTGCTGCTGTGGAGTCTAAGGTGCATTTCTATCACTGGGCCTTCTAAGGTACCAGGAACAAGACACAAGTTTATTCACACCCATTCACCTCTACCAGCACAACTGCTTTTTTATAATGCCAAGACTTTGGCCAAAACAGCAATCAAAAATTCATTGACTTCAAATAGTGCCTAACATACACGGCACTTTTTTCCCCCTTGCATATTTCAGCCAGCATGAAAACCTGTATCCTTTTGGTAGACACACACTGACATGTGTCAAGAGGGCTTTGTTGTTCCTGTTGGTTTGATTTTTTTGTTTGGTTTGGTTGTTGTTTGTTTCTTTTTTTAAGTGCTATGCCTGTGCTTGCTCTCCTCCAAGTAATTTGTACAACTGATGCAAACTGAAGTTATCAGATATTCCCCCTCACCCTTAGTTCTATTCAGAGAGGTTCAATAGCTCCCTATCTGCTTGCTAGAGGCACAACAACAAGCAATAGCATTAATGCATGTTCTCCTGAATTTTTATAGGCTTAAAAATCCCTGAGCTTCACCCAGCATGGCACTGTCTCATTACACACTGCTGTTCCAAGCAGTTTTTGCCAACTCCCACCACACTCCAGAAACACCACAGACCAAACCTCCCAACCAGCTATAACACTGAACAAAACAACAGTTTTAAGATGCTCACAAGGCACTTCCATGAATGGTTGCATGCTTTAAACCAAGTTGTTTGACTTCTGCAGAGGGATAAGGTCTCTTACAGTCAGCAAAAGCTGGATGATTTTTGCCGACTGAAATAAACCTTCTTGTGCTGGTAGAGGTCAGGCATCTCTACTGACCTTTGCTGCTGGATGCCAGGCTTGCCCAGGTTCCCTCTCTATTCACTGCTCCTTACTACTAATCTCTGTTGAAGAGTAAAGGGAGTAGAACTGAAAGACCAAAGACCTTCCTGGCTGTTACAACACAGAGCAGAAATTTTCCCATCAACACGACCTCAACCAGTTTGTGCTTTTAGGGACTTGAGAGCCCCAGTAGAGACCTGAATTCCAGCTGGCCTGATGGTTGAGATGCTCCCTTTAACTCTGAGAACAATGGGGGCAGAGACACGCATTATTAAATTAAATAAAGTCACTGTCTTTCAAATTTTAATCAGGTCATCATGTGGGCCCTTGAGCCTTGGAAGGAACAACCTTCAGTGCACTTCTCAATTTCACATGCTGAGAGCCAGGTGACTTAAGGTATGCAAGGAAACTTCATACCTCAGAAAAAATCTCCTGCTTGATGGTAAGTGTTTTAGAGATTACTGAAAAGAGTAATAGGATTATTTGATAACAGGTTCTGCACAAGGCAACAGTGAGAGGAAAAGCAGCCTAAGCAAGGAGGACCAGCATAGAAGGAAAGAGAAGCAATCCAAAGAAATCTATCTAGGTGGAGTTTGAATATGTAGGCTTGAGAAAAAACAAATTGATAAGACTGGATCCAGGTGTAGTTAAAGGCACTTCACCATGTTTCGGCATCATCTGCAGAAAAGTCATTCTTGTTAGCAGCATTGAATTGTATCAGCAGCACTCCACAAGCTTTCCACTCAAATCTTGTCAATGTGTCTCTGCTCCTTCCATCCTCAGTGGCTCAAAGCCCTTTTGACTGACAGGGGCATCCATGATCATACTGAAGAGATCTTTGATACCCCCCATAAAGGGGACCCATCCACAGGATGGGCTGTTGATTTAAAACAAAGGGAAAGCAGACACACTTCGCCAGGCTTTCACTAGCAGAGCCAATCAAAACTGCTATCAAAGAGAAAGCTGGGAACAAGGAATCAGAAGTAGCTATACAGGCAAACTTTACACACCTCTGTCCTGTTTGACAATGCAGGACAAAGCCTACATAAAATCTATGTTAAGATTTAACTGAAAAACAAGTTATTTGGATAACTTAATGTCTGACTTTCAGAACAGACTAGGCACACAGAAAAATTGCAGCCACAATAAACAGGAGAAACATGAACACGTTAAAACATGTTATTTTTCAACATGGGCCTTAATGTCAAATGTAGTGATTCATTTTAGGACCTGCACAGACTCAGCAATGCATTTCTCACCAGTCATCTCTACCACAGCAAAAGACAAAGCAGCCTGGACTGAGCTGACCACATCACACCCGGGAGCTCCACACTTCTATGGTCTCCTGAGCCTGCTTACCTGAAAGAGATTTAGCACTCCTAACACTTTAAACTGGGAAGTGTTTGCTGCCCTGCTTGGATTTATCTCGCTCTGCCTATACAGACTTTGGTATATCAACTTTCAGAATGCAATTTATACATTTCTAAAATCAGTCAGAATCCCTAAGCTTTTACAAAAAGAAATGAAAAATATTACTGTCAAACATCCATCAGACCTAGAAGCCTAGGTGACTGTCATACATTAAAGAAATTAAAAGGCTGCATTTGAGATAGTATATGCTCTTCCCATCCCTATCTTGAAAGGCTACGATTAAAGTGCTCTAAGAATCAAAATTCAATTTCTTTCAGGTCTTGCAAACAACATTGGCCTTGAGCTGAATGCTGCCAGCCTGCCTGCAGCCTTTGAGGAGATTAGGCTTTTACCAGCCAGCTATGAGAATCTTAAATCCAGTATTAATCCTAATTCCCATTTACCCACATCTTCATTGTGCAGCGAAAGCCGGCTGTACATGAACTTGCACGTTCATTCTTCCATGTGCAATGATCTGTGTCACCAACAACAGATGCTAAACTTCATGTATGTTTAAGAAACACATTCCACCCCTGGTTTACAGAAAATCACAGCAAAAGAGAGACTGGAGCTACAAAGAGTTTGTCACACTGGGATGATTTCTGAGAGATTGCATGAATGGGAAATTTTCAGCAGAAAAGCTTTTATCAGTCAATAACAGGAGATTTCAGTCCTGGCTTGGAAGAAAACAGGATGAACAAGCAGGTCACAAGGACACAGAAGCACCTGTGACCCTGACTCCATAATCAAGGTGCAGTGGTGCTGCCAGCATCACCCCACCAGTACCAAACCATCGCATGACAACCACTGGGCCTGCAGAAAGCACTGCCCGTCATCACCATGATCAGGGTCACTGCCAGGATAAGTTTCTGGGCCAAGAGACTCGGCATTTCCCCTGAGCAAGCCCTTGTTCCTCTCTCCTCTTAGAGGTTCTGCAGCTGGCACAGCCCACCTTGCCACCCTCACACCACGAGCCCCAGGGTGTCAGGTCAGACCAAGGCGGGGCCCACCAGAACAAAGGCATCGCCTGCCATCGTCTCCTGAGGCTGAGCTCACAGACTGGCTACAGAGGCTCTTGCTAAAGTTGTCTCTTCCTAGCTGTCCTGGGGTGTCTTTATGATGCTTGTATCCCCATTCATCTGTTTAGCCCAGAAATAAGTTTTGCACCTTTGAGACTGGTTCTGAGAGCAAAGCTGGGGAAGAAGTGCGGAGCTTATTATCAGAAACTGCACTTGCTCCCTGCATCCTGCTCCTGGACTGTGCTGTCTGTAGCATGGACAGACAGCAGGACAGAGCTGTCCTTTGCTTTTAGTTAGTTTTTAGCTAGCTGAGGCAGAGAATTTCCCTGGACTGTGGTTGTCTTTTTTCTTGGAACTGTTTAAACCTGCCCTGGACAGAACACCCAGAAGAGCACCAGCAGCTCACACCTGATAGCAGACTGAGTGAGCTGAGCTACAGCCCACCAAGGGCACTTTCTGAGCTTGTCATCTCTTTAGGTTGGCAAGAGGTTTTATTGTTTAATATTGTCCTTTTTTTGTTTGTTTTGTTTTTGTGCTGCTGAATGCTTTGCCCGTTAAATAAACAGGTTTTTTCCCATTTTTCTCCAAGGAAATCTTTTCCCAAACCAGCTGGGGGAGGGGTCACTTGCATCTGCTTTCTAGAGGAACCCCTTTGGAAGTTTCCTCCCAAATTTGCCCTAAACCAGGACACTAGTGTAAAGGCCAAGGAGCCACAGTGGCTATTCCTGTGTCCTTTCTAACATCACTTTACAGCAATTCCCTTTCAAATCCCATTTTGGCAGCCAAACTGGACACATTTCCAGGCTGCCAAGCTTGCTGGATCATCCATAGCAAGGTCAGATCATTCAGTGCCTCTTGGTATTCCTAGACAAGGAATACTGATCTCAGAGACAAAGCAACTGAAACTGAGGACAGACTGCTGCTTCATCTGCTATCAAATGGGACAATTTCAATTCATTTACAAAGTTCTCACAGATATTTGGAAAAAAAATTAATATTTCCTGTGTTTAAAGCACAGGAATTCACTGCAGATGAAAGAAATCTTTCAGGAAAAACATTCCCCAGAGAACAAAAAATGTATTTGGCACCACTGCCTGTTACAAGCAAAAGGACAGGCAAGGGAGCCAACAACAAAAATTTTTTTTTTTAGTAAGTACAGTAATTGGTGAAAACCTCTCTTTCCATCAGCTTTAAAAAAAAAAAACTCCTGAATTTCCCAAACTAAAAATGTGATGAGATTTAGGGACTATATTCTCCAAGTGAAGGCTCAGCTGTAATTCCTTCTCCTTGCAGGTGGCTATTACTTGTTGCTTGCCCAAAGGGACTCTCCAGTGGAGATCCCAATAAAGTTGTGGTGCACTGCAGTAACAGTAGGCTGGGCATCAGCTGAGCTCTGGTAACTCTCCATGTGCATGCTCATCCTCTGAAGATGATGTGAGGTAATTTAATTTAGCAATGATAGAGCTTAGTTGAATTGCATTATCTTTCATTTGCCATGGGCTAAGACCACACACATGGACAACAACCACAGCTCATCCAACAAGAAATTTGACTGAGTGCCTGGCTTCTGGAATACTGCAGACTGGTTTGTACAGACTTTTTGCCTAAAGTACAAGCCAATATTTGAAATGAGAACTTTCTCTTTCCCAGAAGGTGTTCTACCCATCATGCTGCTACATGTCCTGGGGTAAGGTGTCTTCAGTCTTGGGAATCTGGAAACACAAAGACTCTTGGTGGAAATAATTATTGCTACACTGAAGATTGAAATCTTTCAAAGCACAACTCCAGTGCTTTAAACCATGTCAGTTTCTCTGAGAGGAGAGCACAGATATGTCCAGTATGAGCAAATAGGGAACTTTGCCTGTTTACTGTCATGGTTGCATCTCCTACAACTCTTCTCACCTCAGAAACATAGACTAGTACATGCAGAGAATCCACAGCCAACTTCTGAAAGATGGCAACTTGCAAGATCAAGACTGTGGTTGCTGTTAACCAGCCCTTCCCCATCCCTTCTTTGCTCATGCAGTCAAAACAAAGGAGAATTATGGTTTCAGAACTAGGCAGGCATGTAAAAGAAAAAAAAAGGCAGAAGCCATCTATCAAAGGGGGTGACCTGTTCCCTTCCAATAAATACCCTTCACAGACCATGCCTGCATATCCCACTGCCCCTTCGGCTGGTCCAGCAACCTGCTTCACAGCCTCATCCAAAAGCCTGACTCTGCATGGCACATTCCTTCAGACATAGTAGAGGATTTTGTTTTGCATTGGTACTTAGCATTTAATCTGCAGGGATTACCTGCACACTTAATCACAGAAGTGACATTGACATGCCATATACTTGCACTCCACTGTAAATCCTGCTTTTCCCACCGCCAACACCTTCATCTTGTAGCATGCAAGTAGGGATTGTGGTGGAAGAATACAGCTCAAGCTCCCTTCTCTTCACACACATGAAAACCCAAATGGAAAATGCAAAGTTGCACGGTTTAAAATTCATGTCTGCAAACCAACTATGGACACATTAAGAGACACCTGTTTATTCATGCAACCTTAAATTTTCAAGATTAAGCAAAAAGCACTTTTTGTGAGAAATAAGAATTAGGAAAAGGTAGAGATTTTTTTTCCCAATGATCACAAAAATTTCAGGGGGAATCATTTCTCATAAAAAAATCTATTGTTTGCAATTTCTAAAGCCACCCACTGAGAAATGTAAGAATTAAAGAAAAAAGAGTCCACTGAAAACAGCCTTTTAATATACATGAGATTGGCAAGTGAATTGTAACTGTCTATGATGGGGAAAAATACAAGGGGATGGGCTGAATATCTATTTCTTCTCACACACACACTGACTAAAGTAATAAATTTGCTGAAAGCCAAACAGGAAACCATGATCAACATGATGCTTAGTGCACCATGCACCAGCCATATCTTCATATTATTTAGAACAATCCACGTTAAAACAGCTTTCCCTAAAGCTGGCTTCCCAAATGTCCTATCCAATCTATTTTAGGATGCCCCAACCTATATGACACCTCAACAAACTCATGGCAAATGAGAAAGGAAAAGCCCATTCCACAGTGTCTCAGGGCTATCTTCTCTCTTTACCTTGCTCCATCAAGTGTCTTCCTTGTCCCAAGCCCAAACAAATCCCTGCACCAATCCTTTCCATACTGCCTGCCCGTGCTCCTGCCCCCAGGAGCAAACACTTCAGCTGCAAAATGGAAAAGATTGATGCTTTGAAGATTTGAAATAAGCTGGCACCTCTTATTTAACAGTAAATATCCCTTAAAAATAATAAACAAATAACATTACAGGTTCACAGAAACCTGAAAGCCATAAGCTTAATGGCCTAGATAGCCCTGCAGCTCTGTGATTTGGGCTCTCCTGAGGGCTAAAATTGCCTGACTAGTCCTGATTAAAAAGATAAGCACAGACAGATCCATTGCTCTAAAATATTTGTGAGACGGCTAAAGGAATGACTGAGTCTCATGAGTCTAATAATGCACAGTTTCAGCCATTTATATCATTGGCTAGCCAAGTATTTACTTGGTTCCAAAGCAGAACTTTAACAGAATCTCTGTAGAGTTGAATGAGGTATTCCTAACAGGTCAAAAACTTCAGCCAAAAACCTAAATAAATGGAACAGCAGCTCCTGCACAGACCTAACCAGCCCAGTCACTCAGGGCAGCAGCAGCAGCAGAGCAGCCCCAGCACTGCAGAGCCACTGCAAACACAGCACCTGCTCAGTACCTTAGACAGCCTTGCTGCCCAGCTCAGGGCAGCCATGGAGAAAACATTCCCATCCTGTATGTCCACCTGGAGCCCGAGTCCTCCCTGGCTTAGGATGGTGAGGCAAGGCACCCAGGAGAATCAGAGTCTCCTTGGTGAAACACAGTATCCTGTGCCACTGTGGGACACTCGTGCTCCATCTGTGCAGGGAGGACATAAATCCATCCTGTCCCAGGGCCCTCAGGAATGTGCATGACTGGATGAGTTGCTGTGGTAGGCACAGACCTCCCCCACAACAGAGGTGTCCTTGGCACTGCAGGCATGTCCCACATGTCTGGCGAGGGGGCAGGAGGGGCACCAATGTGAGCTCTTCAGCCTTTCCGGTAGGGTGCTGGTTGCAGGGAGTACCTGGCCTACACCACACCCTGTGGATGGGCTCAACTGTTCATACAGAATTGGTCTATCCAGATGATGGATGCATCAGTCCTCCTTATTGCTGGGAGAAATGGCTAACAGATGAAAAGCTACTTAAAACTTAATTTCTGACTGAACCGTCCTTTTACAGTCGAATATCATCATTCTCACTTCCTCTCCATCAGCTCCATATATTGAAAGGGTTAAAAAAGACAGCAGAACCATTAGCATTTTGATAGCTTTCCACACATGTATAGCAAAAAGTCTTTAAAATTCATTGCACTGAGATAATCCTTCAAGTCTAGCATTTCCTCTTCAGCTTGAGGCAACCAACTGGTTTTCCTCCCCTTAATACCTTAATAGAAAGCTCCAAGGAGTTGCCAGGCTAGAAGTCTCATATATGCTCAAGAAAAGCAGAGTCCTGAAGTTCAGCAGAAGCCATGTAAGGTGTCTGGGGCTTCATTAAGAAACAGCTGTAGGGGGCATCTTATTAGATACTGCAAACCCCTAGAGATCCTGGCTTCTGTACATCACAGCTCACAAAACATGCACACGCTGTTTTCCTTCCAAAATGCTGAGCACACACAGCTCCCACTAATTTCAGCTGCCACAGAAGGTGCTCGGCATCTCTGAGGAATGAACAAATTAAAAACCTTGACCCTGATTCCACTCAAGCTCAGGGACTCGAGCTCTCATCAAGATCAAGGCTGAATTTTTTAATAGTGTTAAAAAATCTCGAGAACAAAGCTGTGATTTTGAACTGCACAACTGGCATTAATACTCAGCAGCTCCCCACCTGTGCCTGGGATGTTATTTTTTTTTACAGCATGTGCTGTTTTAATAACTCCAAAGCAAATTGCTTTCTCAAGGAAGCACCCGGGAGTGCCTCGGGGCAGGGAAAGAGGCCATCTCACTCTGTGGCTTTGATTAGGTTTGTTGCAGTGAAAACAGGCAGATGCTGCAGGACCACGTCACTCCTCAGATACCACTAAAGTATAGGACTCAAGGAGTCACTAACTTGTTAAGGGCTATTAGGCCTGATAATATGCTCTTCCCAAACACTTTTTTGGGGGGAAATCAGTCTGAAAAACCAGTCTGTTCAAAGGAAAATGCTTGTTATGAAGCTCTGCACACTTCTAAGGAAATTTAACAGGCATGAAGTCGACATTCCAAAGAAAGAAAGAGTAGCAGTGAATGCACTGCAGTACTATTAGGAAAAGAAGGTTGAGATCTCAGGGCCACCACCTTTAGTCTCCCACACTCTAGTGCATATCCCAAACCATGAAATATTGACTATTTTGGCTGAGGAAAAAATTTCCCCACCCCTAACTCTATTCTTTCCTTAAAACTTCAGAAGATCTTTATTTTCTATGAGAAAAAACCAATCAACCAAGCCTTGCCTCCTGCAAAAAAATTCCAAACACCTCACAAATTGAGCTTCGTTTACAGAGAAAAAATTGTCCTATTCAAATCTAGTAAAAGCACAATTAACACGGCAAAAAGAAGAAAGGCCTTTCAAACATATCACTGAGTTACTTAGGACATTTAGCTCCAAGAGCACAGCAGAGCAAGTCATTTGTTAGGGATAAACCTAGCTGAGAAAACTCTTCTTATGACACAGGAAATACTCCCTCCCAATTTTTTAAACATGAGCTATTTTTCCTAGGAGAAAAATTTGGATAGGTGTTATTCTGTTATTTTCTAGTGTGTTACAGGTTTCCCATAATACCCTCAGCAAGTTATTTAGATTTCACTTACATCAGTAAAATGGGAATTCTCTGCCTCAAAAAGGTGCTACAAGGATACAAGCCATTTGCAACTGTGAGAGGTTCAGATAATGTGGACCACACAGACACTCAATAAACAAGTGGTAGATAATTGCTGTGACATGAAACAGAGAGGCTGCATCTGCCAGAAAAATTCTGAGCAACTGACTCATTCTGGTGGGCCAGTCCAGGATAGTTCAGATGCCTGCCCAATCTGTTCCTGCAGGCAGAGTGCTCTGCTTCATTATCCAGCAGCCAATCTCCGATCTCTATCTCAGGGTGCACACACAACACCAAATGCTACCAGCACTGCAAATCCCCTTTCAAACGCATTTGCAGTTTTTGGAAGGGTGAGAAAATTACCTTATCATCAGTTCCAACAACTGCATCTGTTTCACCACCTCCTTGCTAGACAATAGTGTATCTGGACAAATCTCTGCTTCACTTTAGGCAGAATTCATCTCGAGGAATAAAGCTCAGGTATAGCAGAGCAGAAAGGGGAAAGGAAGAAACAGATCTTGTCTATGAAGAGTTACCTATGAACCTACAAGACAGCCAGATTCAAGCAGTCTTACATTTAATCATATTCCATTAAAAAAAATCAGTGTTTGGTCCGACTCCACACTGTTGCACTCCACAGAGAATCAAGGATTACAGGTGAAGATTGTAGCTTCTTGTTAAAGCACAGTCTACAGATGTAGTCCTGTAGGATGTTAAGGGAAACAGATCCCCTACATGGCTTCTCTTGGGCTCTTTCAGCTTTCAATGAAAGTCCTAGACGATGACATTGAAGTCCACAAGAATACAGCTCCAGCCGCAAAAAGTATTTTGCAAGCCAGTCTCAGGGAATGGCTGGAGCATGCAGCCCTGCTCTGTGTTATGGCAAACCCCTTACAACACTATCCTAGTGCAGCCTGACTGTATTTCAACAGGACAAATGTAGAGTGTGGCTCAATCATACATCTAAGATCTCAGCTTGCTGGAACTATTTTCAGACTAACCTATTTTTTTTCAATTCATCATCCCTGATTCAGAGGAAAAGAGTGAAGTCTTACATCAATAGCTTGCTTTTCCCAATATTTTAGGCCTACTTAAAAAATGGGCAGAATTTAGGCGTGAAATGGATGCAAAGTAGTCAGGTCATTCTGTGATTAGAAGATGCAAAGTGACTTTATAGGGCAAAAGGTGCAGTCCTTAAAAAGGCCTCATATTACAGCTGTCATTGAGAGAACAGGTTCACAGGTGAAGGCTCTGAAGAAAGGTATCAGCTTACCTTTGTCTTCCTGGGGATCTGTGGAGTCTTAGCAATCAGCCTCCTAGAGGTTCCTTTAAAGGTTCCTTTGATGACTGTAACCAAAAGCAAGACCAAAAATCTGCTGTCATTTCAGCCCTAGAGGTCTTAGACTTGATTAATTTAAGAGAAATATATTCTTAGGTCAATTTTTTGCGAAAACTTATTAAGATATTATTGTTATCTTATATTTTAAGATAAGTATTGTGACCAAAAAAAAATAAAACCCAAAAAAACCAAACAACCAAAACCCAACCATAAAAGCAAGGCTTATGGTGTTTTAATTTATTCTTTCAAACACTCTGTATCTGGGGTCTGCATCTCTGCAGACAGACAGTGGAGCTCATCTCACATCCAGGACTGCTTTGACATTATATGATTTCCAGAGCAGGATGTTGTGGATCCAAATGCTATGCTGCATCCAAAAAAAGCTGTATGGTAATCCTGGTTCTGATTTCTACCAGGTCAGGCCTTCCACTGCTGCTCCTGTGTGCTGCTGTAAACACACCTTATGCCTCCTCATTTAACTTGAATGAAAAGAAGGGGTGAAACCAAAAGGGCAAGCTCAGACTCCTCATCCACCACAAGGTGAACACAAGTCCTCTTAAAACAGGTTAGTGGAGGCCATCTGAGGATGAATTTGACTTCCCTGAAACAGGAAACTTCCATTATTTAAACCTCAAGTACACAGCAAGGGCTTGGAATTTTTTGCCTTTAAGAGGAGTGTTTTGTCTTTCTCTACGCAACGATGAAGCTTCAACCTTCAGCCTTTTCCCCTCCCTTTTCTAAAAATGGCAAGAACAAAATACAAAGTAAAGGCAGAGTAGCATTCCCATATAATCAGAACTGGAGTGTGCACCTCAGCTTTGCAATCCCGCCTTTTATAAAAGAGGGGTCCCCTGAAAGGTCCCCTTGGCAGCCAAGCAGCACAGAGCACATCATGGTTTGGGGAGCTGAGCTGCCCTGGAATAACCAGGCTCAGGTCGTTGGTGGAACAGAGCACAACCACAGAGAACAAACACCCTTGCTAAGCACACACCCAGCTCAGCTGAGATCTCCTCTTGACTTTCTTCCTGTTATCTCCTTACTCTCCTAGGAGAATTAAGAAAGGATCAAGACAGGACTATTTTCTCCTCCTCTCTATAAAACACAAGGCAAGAAGAAATTGGAAGAAAGAGGCCTATTACTGAAACCATGTGCTAGCCTTGCCTTTGCTGGGCTCACTGCAATCAGATCAGCACAAGAGTGTTTCATGCTGTTCCAAAAAGCTCCTCTCTTGCCCCAAGCATTATTTTTCCTACCCTGCCCAATAACAATGGCCCAAACATAGCAGCAGTGTTCAGCTCTATTTTCCTTGGCTGCTCAAGTTGATTCTCTAATAATATTCCTCAGAGGCAGCAGTGGTTTAGGAGTTATATATCCTTGTACAGCCTTGACCCTGACAAAATACACCAGCAGTGCTTCAGGGTCAGTCTTCCCCCCCCTGTCACTGACAAGCTGATTGCTTTGCCAGGGTCTCCAGGGATTCTTTGCTCCACTCCATAAGAGCACATCCAGGAGAGACAAAACCTGCAGAACCAGTGAGGAAAGACAGTAAGACCACTGAAGAAGACACAAGGACATCTGGATAGGAACTCAGTTTTTGGAGGGAACCACATTTTTTGAAACTTGAAATTTTTTATTTTTTTTTTTCACATAGGGACGAAAACTTGGAATAGACCTTGGAATCCTTCATACATAAACACATATGCTCTAGAACAGCAGTTCTGTGGTTAGGATTGGTATTTCTGGCATGTAGGAAAACTGCTTTCAGGACCCTGTTTTGGATTTGTGACAGCATAGGTGAAAACCCCAAACCACTTGGCTCCTGTCTGTTTTGACTAAGAAATTCTATCCTATATGCAAGAAATTCACCCAAGGAGAACTGAGTGGAGACCAATCCTTTCCCACAAAGCAGTAATGGTTTCAGTAAATCAGCATCTTCTGCAGGCAAATTGTTTCCTTGAAGACTCCTAGCAAGTCCTAGCCGCAAGCAGTGACCAGTGTGGTTTCTGCTGAAGACATAAGCCTGGAAGCAGCCCACCCAGCAGAGGTTCTGCTCAGGAACAGCTTGTCTCCCCTGAGCAGGGGAGTCTCCACTGCAACACGGTGTAGAAGAAGCAAATAAAGCTTAATGAAATTTGCCCTGCCAGCTCAGGATTCGGTCTTTCTCTTCTACTCCAGCAGCTTGCATTGTTAAACAGAGGGAAGGAGGTATGGTGGGAAAACCTTACGCTCTCTGTTCATGTTTACTTTATTCATTCCTTAGTCTGGGACTGTAAAAATGTTGCTGATATCAAAAAAAGCATGTGCCTCTGTGTGTGTGGCAAAAGCTTTGGAGCCTGGGCTGTACATGATGTGGTCAATTTTGCTCACCAGGGGCAGACAGCATCTTTTTCTTCTGTAGCTCAAAGGAGTAGTAAACCTGTCTCTACAAGGAATTCAAAGCAAACACAGTAATACCACAGATGTATGCCATAGTTTGTCTTGCTGATTTAAGACACTTCCTATGAAATGGCTTGAAAGAATCTCCAAAGGTGCAGTCTTCTTAAACTGTGTCCTCCAGAAAGAATGTTTTTCTATTTCTAAACACAGCATTTTTTTATGTGCAGTACAGGATTACCCTATATAGGTCACTGACACTCCATGGAAACCTAGATAAATAGCTCTATTCCCACACTAAATTTTGTTGGCTTCTCTTCCTTTATTGCTAAGAATATTTCAACTGGAACAACATATTTGTGCCTTTGAGGTTCTCTGTTCCTGCTGCCACTTCCCCACCTGGAGCTATAATCCTACGCTTGTCACAAACCCAGCCACTGCTTCAGAACTTATTACAGCTACAATCTGCAGATTATAGCAACTTCTAATAGGGGATAAGCAGCAGGGAAAGGTGAGTTTAAGCTGCAAAGAACCTGCTGGTTCAAAGGGCCCTATTATTAATATTTATTATTTTTAAGCATTCATTGAGTGCTGTAGAAGATAAAAGAATGAATTGAAAGCAAGAACCAAGGAACCAAGTTTATACAAGACAAGAAAATGTGAAAGCTTAAAGAATAAGTGCAGTGTCTGGGGAGGAGGGGAGCCAAAGAAAAAGTAGTAACAGCAATGGGAAGAAAAGCTACACTTTTTATCAGCACAATGTTCCTAACATTAATAAGTATGAAGAGAATTAAAGAATTCTTCAGTGTCTAATCAGAACTGCTGTCCATAGGGGACCTTCTCAGCGTTATTACAAGGCATTGGCATATCTTTAAAGGATGGAGCTTTGATCATAAAAAGCAAGTGTGTGGAGGAGAGGGGGGGGCTGCAAAAATAGCAAAAGGTGTTAGGGAAAAATCCAGCCCTGGACAGGTGCTTTAAAAAGCTCCAAATAAATCTATTTAGATTTTGTGTAAGTGGTTAGAATGAGGCATAATTCTTACTCATGTCCCTGCATTAAAGGCAAATTTCTCCTCTTTTCCACAAACCGTTTTTGCCTGTTGCCAAAGGTCTCCCAGCTGATACTTCTCTTCCCTAACAAAGATGCAAGCTCATGGCTTACACCATTTTAAACCTTCACACTTTCAAACAACAACCCACAACGCTTCACAGTTCCAATGCACTTTAGCAAGATTAGCTAACAAGAATGTTCATCATACCCAGTGCTGAGGGTGCTGTCTTCATTTTCACAGCTGGTGAAACAGATGCTCAGAAAAGCAACGCAACTTTCCCACAGCTAAGGAGTGTCTACAGCAGGCTGATGTTAGGAATGCTGGCATTCACCCACCTCAGTTCTGAGCACTAAAATCCGTGATAGCGCTTGGGAGCGAGAGTCCAACCCCCCTCCCAAAGCCCTCTGCTCCCCAAGGCTAGTGCAGAGCTTCAAAGCACTTCCCAAAGAGCATCATATTACAGAAATACTGTAAGAAATCCTCTATAAACTGAAACTTGGAACTATCTGCAGCAGCATTAACAAAGAAAATTAATGTTTTTAAACTAACTCTGACTCTTCTCCTGCCAAACCTTCCCCACTGCAGTATCAAAATATGAACACAAACTGCAAAGCCTGAAACCTTCTGCTCCCTTCAGCACAGTGAGGAGATAGAATAAGACTTCCAAGAGACTGGCTGGATTAACTAGATTTTTTTCTTTTGTTCTGTGTCTTCTCTGTTTTTTCTTTCTTAATCGCATCAGAATGCTGTTCCTGACTGATGTTTCCCTTAACATTTAAAAGAAGAAAACCAGTTCTTAATTAACAAAGCATCACTGTAAGCTGAAATCCTTATCAGTTTTGCAGGTTTTTTCCAATGCTATGAACCCAGAGTGATTTGTCACATCAGCAAGGTATTACATTGTCAACTCTCAGGCTACCAAAGCGAAGAGATCTTTCGGTGCTTCCAGCATTGTGCCTCAAGCACTTCCAGAATTATCTCTCAGTTTTTCCTGTAACTTATTCTGAAAAACAGCTTAGTGTAACTCTAGAATATTCGTGTTACATGCCATATTCCCATCAGAAAGAAAAGTTTTGTTGATCAACACAAAATAAGCGCCTCAACATAAGCAGCTTTGAGAATCCCCTCTGACATTAACAGGAAAAAGGGGCAGTCAGCAGTTTAAAAATACATCATATCTAAAGTTCACCCCTCTCAATGATATTCTGAGACATTCAATCCTTTATTTGCCATCATATCTCAAACATGTCCATGTTGTACCCAAGACATCATTATCACCATTAAGCTCCATCAATTTTTATCAGCAAGACCAACATTAAAACACATTCTGGTTTCAAATGAACACAGAAATAAACACATCAACAGTGACAGTGACTCCCACTCCAAAATCCACTGATTTCCATTCAGTGGAAATCCCATTGTCTCATTTATACTGGCAACAGGTTTTGAGGACTTCATCTGAAAGATGCCCACCCGTCCCAAAGACTTCCATGGGAAACATGTTCTCAGCAGGCCTGAGAAAGCAGTCCAGTACAGGCACAAGATCTCTCTGTACAAGAAGATCTGGTTTATTTTCACTCCACAAGAAAATGAGATGTGCCAAGAACAAACTCTATCATTGCTTTCCCAGCAGAGAGTGTTCCAGTTCAGTGCCCTGTGAGGTCCATGTCTCAGAACAGGCAAAATGCCAGTCAGTTCATTTGGGCCATTTTTCCTGAAGAAGTGTAGACACCATAATTTAGTGCAATATTTATTACTCTAGAACACTCTCCTCATAGACTGTCTTACACTGAGCTTTCTGTAAGGAGTAAATATAGTAACTGTTTCCATAATAATGTTAAAAATACCCCAACAGATTAAATTCAACAGATGAAACAGGGCCATAAATACGTACGTCTAGCAACATGACCAAAATCACCCTTCTTCAAACTGGGCATTGGGCCATGAAAGGAAAGCTGCTAGCATTACAATTTCAGTGTTGAGCCTCAGGAGCAGCACAGAGCTGCAGAAACAGTCAGTACAGTAATCATGCACAATACACAGAACCAGAGCTGCAATCAGGGCCTCGAAGCTCCTGAGCCCCTGCCAAGCCATGCCACTGACCCAGTGAACAAGTCACCATACAGTCCCATACCCCATTCCAGTGCTCTGTCTTGTGGGCTTTCCAGACATCTGGGATGGCATAAGATGTGTTTAAAGCTGTTTACAGCTCAAGTGAGGAGCCTGAGAAAATATAAGAGCTGTTATTAACTCTGCTGTACTACACAACTTTTCACATTAGCAGTTTGGTTTGGTTCCACTTCCCTGGAACCAACAACCACTCTAAGGTTTATTTCCTGACAGTAACACCACAGCAACAGCAGTAAGGAGGGTACTGGTTATACTGCTTCCAGGAAAGTAATCAGGGCAAACTCCAGATCACACTGGCACCACAGATGACCCAACAAAGTCCTTCTCTAGCACAGCCATGCACCAACTAAATGAGGGCAAGAAAAGCAGGAATAGAGATGAGCTAAAGACGGTCAATCAGAAGCTGAACTACTTAGCAAACTCAGATCTAAACCCTAATTCACATAATAATGCAGCATTTGATAACCAAGTCATATCAAGCACACAGATGAGATTCAGTTTCAGCACTACTTATTTCATCAAAAAGCATCCTCTCTTTCTGCTTGAAGTGATAGACTGGTCTAAAAAAATCTGAACTCCATTTGAGTTTAAAAATGGACTCTTCTACAGTGATTTTAATTTATTTCTCAAGAAACAGGAAATCCATTTTAGACCAGATTTATTTAGTCAACACATAGCAAAGGGAAGATCCTGATAGTAGTAAGTAAATAAAGCCCAAAACACAAGAACCACCAGAGACTTATTAGTCATTGGAGCCCTTTTTGGAAGGGCTACACAGTCAGGACGATTCCTGTGCAGAAAAAAGATCCTTGCTAAAAACCCAGGCAGTCGGAATCCCACTTCCAACACTTCTGAGGACAATGACAAGATACTGGTTATGGCTTTCTTTGAAATTAACTTGGTGGGGATAAATTGACACCACATGACTACTCCCAATTGTCATATATTTGCTGCATATCAATCCACCAGAAAAGAAGCATTCAGATTAGGCACTTGGTCACCCAGAGCTTCTGGTATCAAGACACCTGCAGAGGCAATCCAAATCCAAAACACCCTGCCCATACACAGCTCACCAGGATGGTGAGACTCTCTGCCTCTAGCTCTGAGGAAGACCAGTGAAGGGCAGCCCATTGGTAAAGAACAGAAGGTGGCAGAGGTGCAGAAGCAAATCCCATTGTAAGAGTAAAACATCTTTATAATAGCTTGTTTCTTTAAATTTTATCTGTGCAAAAATAAATAAAAACATGCTAACAAACTGGTTTAGCAGATGGTGTGGTTAACACCAAAAGATCAACACACTGCCTTCCTATAGCCACTTCTTTCAGTCTCAGAAGATTTACACTGCATTAGCCCATGACAGATATTTACCAATGCAAAAATGATAAACAGCAAAGCAGCTGTTAAATGCTCCAAGACAAGAGGGTGGGTGGGGAGGAGACCCATGGACTGTTTGGTAGGCACTGAATTCACCTGAATCCCCTGAAACTCCCAGGGGATGGCTTAACTCACTCACCAGTTTGGAAGCTCAAGACTGAAAGAACAGTGAAAAGAAAATAAGAAATGTAGGTGTAGGGGAAGGAATGGACACAAGTGGAATGCTGAACTGTGCAGTCATGAGCTAAGGTAGGACCAAACAGAACCTGGCTGCCACATCAGTTACCAATGAGGCAGCAGTGACCATCTGAAAGCTAAGCTCTGGCCATCTGGCATATATCCTCAAATGAAACACAATTAAAGCCCAATCATGTTCCCAGTGCTGAGAAGTGGACAGTGTGAAGGGAAAGAACAACACAAAACATTAAAGTTTTAGAAGGAATAAGGAGCATGAGAAAGAATGGAGTTGTCTGTACTGATTTTTCTGTGCAACTATTTTCTTCCTTCATTTGCCACTTCCAATTAAAATTAATAATTATTTCCAGGGGGAAAAAAAGAAGAAGAAAAGGAGAGAACACATAAGAAACAGCTTAAAAGGGAATGAGCAGGTTCAGATGTGAAACAGCTCATTTCTATGCCTCTTGAGGGAGAAACACACGGGGTTTGCCCTCTCATGCAAATACACTGCTTGCTTTTGAGTCATGATTTTAAAGTGACAACTAAAGACCACCCCTTCCCAAAACAAGGTACTTTGAACTCTCACTGTACCACTTGTGGGGTTTTCCCCCTATAAAAACCAAGAAAAATGGATCTATTTTGTTGATGTCAATTATTAATTTAAACAAACAAACAAATCGTACTGAAATGAGTAAAAAATTCTTGAGAAAGTAAAAGCAGGGATTGTCTTGCAAGAGTATTCCCAGACAAAGACTGCTCCAGCAGCCTCACAGGGTTAGCAAGGAGTATAGATATCCATCTGTTTTAATTATAACTCCCAAACAGACCTCAGACCTACTAGTACCTCATGCAATGACTCATCTTCAAGATGTCAAGAACTATGCACTACCCCAGGAAACTCTCTAGATACAACTTGGACCACCATCTGCTTCTTTTAGATACCTCAGGCCCCTTAGGCCTCAATTTTGTAGCATCTGAACTTTTCTTTTCAAGTCCTTCCTCTCCGCTAAGACCTACAGGCCCATAAATCCAGTAGCTTCTGTCCCCAGAGCAGTTGTGCCTGTTTTCCTGCAGCCTGGTGAGAACAGACAGGACTCAAGATAATTAAATAAAAACACAGGAACTTCATTATTTATTTTAAAGGAAAATGTGTTTTCTAGGAAGAAAGTCCTTTAGTTGGGCAAATCTGTAAGCTGTTTATCAGCTTAAACTCATTATCTGTCCATATGGTCTTAGCACTGTGGTTTGAAAAAAATGGGCATGCACTAGCTGATGAAATGTCATCTGCCCTTATGCCAGAAACTACTATTTTTTTCATTGACGTCAAATTAGGATCCTTGCCACGAGTGAAGGGCTACCATAAGCACAGTCATAATATTTTAATTATGAAATGATCTTACAGAAGGCAGCAAGGAAGGCAGGGGCAATGCAAGAAAACCCATTCACAAAAAATACTAAGTCACTTCATTCACATTTTGCCTCTGTTCTAATTCTTTTTGTTTGGGGAGGTAGGGTGGAAAGAGAGCAACACAACTTTAAAAAAAACCAAAAAAACAACATGGCATGGGAATGAGATGCTAAAGCCAATAAACACACATCAAAGCATGAGATGGCTCTGCTTCAACTGCCTACAGTATTCAACCTGGGATAGATTAAGGCAAGACAAAAGGTGCTATGAGGGAAAATACTGCCCCTACAGCAGTGCAGACCATCTCCCTCACTTGCTCAGCCCTAACAGTGAGACCCCAGCCAGCTCTGCTGCACTGAAAGAGGCAAGGGCACATGACAGGCCTAGCTTTGCAAAAACCCGTATTTGTCCCCCGCAGTCTGCTGCTGTGATTTGAAGCCCTTCCCGCTCCCCCGCTGAGGCGCTGCAGAGAGGCAGGAGCTGGGTTTATTGATTCTGTGAGTCGCAATTAGCCGTGGGACACACGACCAAAGGTTTAGAACAGGACATTAAACCTGACTGAGCTGTCAACTCGGTTATTCCAAGGAGAGAGAAACAAATTGAAGTCACAGTAACAGATGTTTCTCATGTTTTATGAACTGCAATATTATTACTAGTTACAGACACAGTTTCTGCCTTTTAAAACAGACCTGCAACCCTGTGCGTGTGAAATTATTTGAACTAACACACAGACAACTTGGCAAAGGACTTACAGATAGCATTTTCTCACTCACACAATGATTCCCGCTTCCCTTTCACCCAGCCCCACCCCGAGAAGTAGAATAGAAGTTAAAGCAGCCAAAAATGAGATCACGGCAGGATAGAGTACTTCGTTGCCATCATCTGCGACGAGGATGCAAACACTCCTCTCCTCTTTTGTGAGAAGCATACTCAGCCTCTTCTCGGTTTCCACTGTGGGGAAATTAACTTGTTGGGAGTTTTAAGGGGCCTGGAAACTGAAGACTGGTGTTCTTCCCAGGATGTCTTATCCTTACACCTCAGGGGCAATAAAGGGATTTCCCCATAATTTACAAAGGAAATCTGAAACACCCTGCGAGCGCAAACCACCCCCGAGCCCATCCTGCTCCTCCGTGCGGAAGAGCGAGCGGAGGGGCGGCCGGGCTGACACGGCACAGCGAGAAAGCCCTCTCGTGGAAAGCCTCAGCATCACCCACCCGAGCCCTTCCCAGCCTGGCCCGGCCCAGCCCCGCTGATCGCGGCTCCCGCGGGCTCCGCCGTCCGCCCCTTCCCCAAGGAGCCACTCCGCGCTCACCTGCGCATCTCACAGGCTTAAACAGCGCACAGCGCGGGGAGCCGAGCGATCTGCGGCACAGCTCTGCCTTGCAGAAAGGGTGGAGATCTGGTGTGGATTTTGCTGGCAGTCGCAACATCTCAGAGAAGTTAAAGCTCTTCCTTTCTCCTCACCCCGCTACGCTTGAATTCGTGGCAACTGTATCACATGGTATTTTAGCTTGCGCCAACAAAAGCTGTACCTCGGCCACAACAAATACAGAAACATTAACTGCCTTCCAAGGAGGGTCAAACATTCGAATCATTTTAACATACTATAAAAATACTTCAGTGAAAGCAGATGATAAAGAAGCGGATATTTACATTATGCTACACAGTCGAATTTGTAAGATTCCCCCCAAATTACAAAAAAAAAAATAAAAGAAGAAAGTACCCATTTCTTCAAATGACATCCCTACCGTTTGCTCTGTTTCTTTACTTTTGTGACGGAACAACTACTGGTCCTTACAAAACCACTGAGTATCAAAATAAGCATTTTACTGGTAGAATCCATCAAACACTTACATACATCCTGTTGAATTAAGACAACTCTTTAACAACTCAAACTTTTTACCCACTAGCAGAAGTCCAAGGCGAGCCCGTGGTCAAACTTAGAATATACCCTGTCAGGCACACAGCCTTCTCCAGCACATTTCTGCCCAACCAGCTTTGGTAGCCACTGGCTATTCAGTGAATTATGTGCCTAGGGTCTATTAACTGCGTCCAAATTTGCTCTTATTACAGAAATACAAGCACTAATCAGGCCGAGCTTACTAATTGCTGAGAGAAATTCTAGAGAAAAAAAAATTATTATTATCAAACATACTTCACAGAAAACCACCCAAGTACAACCCACATGAAAATGCTATTTACTCACTCACTATAACCTTTAAATACAAAAGTTACGATAAAACTTGAAGTGCCCAGTTCAGCATACCAAATCCCCATGTGGTACCTCGCTAACATGTTGCTGCAGCTACAAATCTCTATTAAAGAGCGGGCATTGACCCAGGCTAGCGGGATGGAAGATCAGCAAAGTGTGAAAGAGAAAATTCCTCACAGCCCGGGCTGAAGTAAAAAACACGAGGAACCGTCCCACCTTCCTCATCCGAATTTCGGGGGCGGTGGCACACCCCAGCCCGCGACAGACGCAGCGCAGGGCGCTCCGGGCACAGCTCCGCGCTCCCCGGCTCCTCCGCTCGTCTTGACCGTAAGAGAGATCCCGGAGGGAGGGGTGCCGGGCGGAGGCAGCGGAACACAGAAACACCGAGGACAGGCTCTGAGGCTCCCCAAAACGCTCCCGAGGCCCTACCCCGGAGAGGTGTTACCAGCGGGGCGAGTTCAGCTGGCTGGGGCAGCCGGGGCGCCCTCCCCCGGCTCCCGTGCCGGCGGGTGCTGGCGGGCGGGCTGGGCTGGCTTCTCAGCCCCACAAACTTGCACGCCCAGCACCCCCGGGAGTCACGGCTCTCCCGCACATCCTCCCCTCCCCGAGGGAACAGCGCAGCGCCGGGATGGGCGAGCAGCCCCCCGTGGCACCCCCGAGCGCCCCGGGGCACGGCAGGGCGGTGGGCGCCGAGCCGGAGCGGCACCGGGGCCGCGGGCAGCGAGAGGGGAGCCCCGCCCGTTACCTGGCGGCTGCGGCGGCGGTTCCCGCGGCGGCGGCTCCGGGCACGGACTGGCCGGACCGAGCGGCGGCGGCTCCCGGCAGCGCTGGGCTCCCACTGCCGTGCGCGCCCCGTGCCCGGCAGCCGCGGAGCGCCGGAGCCGCCAGCGCAGCCGGCTCCACCTCCCGGCCGTGCCCCTCCTCCGCCCCCCGCCCGGCCCGGCCCGGCCCCGGCCCCCCGGCCCCTCCGGCGGGGCGCGCCCCTGCCCGCGCTCCGCCGCTCCCGCCCGTGCCTCTCGCCTGCCTTCTCCCTGGCCAGAAAACTTCCCGGGTGCCCTCGGCAGCAGCCGCCAAGGGCAGCCTGGGGTGACTCGTCCCTCCCGTACCGTGCCTCGGCCGCTCGGGGTGCAGGAATTCCGGCCCAGGGGCAGCTTAACCTGGGACCCGAGAGCAGCCCTGAGCCCGCTGAGCTGGCAGCAGGCACCGCTGGGAAGGAGTGCTGCCTGCTCCTCTTCTGCGGGGTGACCCCGGTAACATCCAATGGGCTTCTGATGCACCGGGGGGATTCTCGGGACGCAAAAGGAGAAGACCTGGGAGGTGGGAGAGAGGTCACTCGTGTACCGGTACCTCAGTGAGAGCTGCTGAAATGCCTTCAAAGATCTGCTGGAGAAACTTCAAAGGATGACGCTGAGGGACTGGGAAGCCTTTCCAAAATGCATACCAAACCAAAGGAAGAGCCCATGTTTGCAACATGGGAAAAGCCTAAGGAAATAAGGCTTGTGCATTGTGTGGTGTGTGCTGTGTGTGTGTACCAATAACTTCTGAGCCTGTCAAAAAAATTCAATAGCATTTGACAGCTACAAATTCCATAGAAATAGATAACTGTCTAGAAGAGGTCATCATTTTTACTGCTCTTGCACATAGAGTGACTGTATTTCAAGTCCAACAGCATCTGACAAGGGAATCCACAAGGGGGTTCATTTCAATTATCCCCTAGGAAAACTACTCTCCACTGTTCCTAATACTTAGAAAGTCCTTACTGGGTTGGAGCAAAAGAAACTGAGAGAGTAAAAAGAGTGCAGAAGTAACGCTGTTACTCTCAATAACAATCAATAGCTCAGGATTAGTAAACTGGACTTTGGTAAATTGGACATTACGTTCTTACATAACAACAGAGAGAACAATCCGACAAGGGCCAGATCATGGAAGTCATATACAGATGTGTCCTGGTGCTGATAAGAAGTCCTGCTTATTTCATGATGCTTTGCAAGATGGGGGATGCAGATTTGGACCCTCAAAGCTTAGTAGAAGAACAAGAGACAGCAGGAATGTCTAACAGTGCAATGCAAAGGAAAAATAGATGTGCCAGCATCCCTGCGTAATCTCTGCTAATGCCCCATATATCTGGTAATGAACAGTTACAAGGCTCCCCAGGTGCAGATACTTGTTGGCAGTGGCTTTCTTTTATTTCCTAATGTGAAATAGAAATAGGGAGATACACATAGAATGTAACAGTTATGGTCCCAAATCTATTTCTGTGTTATGGCAAAACTAGATTACACAACCAGACTGTATTTGAAGCGTATGTTTTGTTATAGTCTATTGCTTAAGACAGGCAATCATTTCAGGGTCTGATATTTTCTTGTAATGTTCGGGCCCATGTTTTTCCATTTCTGTTTTGCTATTCATTTATTTGTGTCACACAGCATGATCCTAGCTCTGCTTGGTCTTTGTGGCAGAGTAGGGGATTTCCATTTCTTTATTAGACACAGTGTGACACGAGGTAATAGCCTTGTTCCTTATTTGATTCCTTTGCAAAGGACTCACAGTGCTATTTTCCAGGAGGCTGGCTTGTCATGCCCCTTAAGCAGCAGATCATAGCTCTTTCAAGCAAAGATTACATTTTTGCTCTACAGACCTGCCAAATTGGGTCCATTGGTCCTCCCTCTGCACCCTCTGTAACAATCTCACACATGTACCCCTGCACTGTCTAGGACTGCTGCAGGACCTCACATGCCAAGCAATTTTGCTGTACCAGTGCATAAAACATGAAAGAGTGTGTGCATCTGTCCGGCTGCCCAACACTTACCTTTGTTTTAGGGCCTAATGCTCAGATCTCATGTGGAGGGTTTCCAGTAAACTGGCTGGGCTTAGTCCTGATGGAAACACCACCATTTTAAACAGCCCCAGATTCTACAGACAAGATCCTCTCCTCACCAGGGACACTCTTGGCATTTTTTCCAACAACTGCCACCCCTTTCCTCTCCAGTGACATCATTATTCTGATATTTTGGGGGGAAAAAAAGTGCAGGGTGATGTATCCAAAGGCTTGTATGTGTTTTCTGTTTTCCATCCTGATTCTATGAAACTGTTTTGTAAATGAACAAAAGTCAACTATATGTGACCCCAGCTTTCAAATCTTCCACATGCTAGCATAGACACAATAGTGCTCTTACATGCTCAACTGTGCAATTTAAGGGGCCACTATTGAAAATTAGCTTCCCGAGTTCACAGTGCTTTCACCGTCATGAAGGAATTGCTTTGTGAATCCCAGCCAGCACTGAACTGAGTTTTGCATTTAAAGCTAGGGTTTACATTCTTAGTTATGTGTAAAGAACATAGTATATCCTCTGTGAACTTAAAGCATAACAGCAACCTCAAAGCCAATTTTATGACAGATCAACATGTGAGAGGGCTGTTTTACTTGTTTTCTGGTAAATAGGTTATTGACTTGAAATCAGAACAAGCAAAGAGTTCCATGGTTTAGCCCAGAACACTAAAGCCACTTTCTCCCATTTCAGAAGGGCCTGGAGCTGCAGCCCTCCCACTGTCTGAAGGATCTGTCCCTTGAATATTACATCACATGTATCAGAATCCAAACAGCCTCTCTGTTACACTTCTGATAGGCTTGAGTTCTCAGCAGCAGAAATTGCAATATTGGAAAACCATGAACAAATTATGGCAGGTTCCTCATAGAACTGTAACTGTAACTGTATGGATTTTGAGATAAATTTCACTCCACAGAACTCACCTATTACTTATGAAAGCTTTCTTCTCTGTGCTTCACATCTTATTTCTCAACTTCACAATTTCCCTGTTCCTTCCTTCCCTGGCCTCCCCAGCTTTCCTCCTGCTTCCTCTGCCTTCAGACTGTTCTCTTTCTTTTCCTATTATTCTCTCAGTATTTCTACTAATGCCTTTCTCAATTTGCTGTGAAGGCAGATAAAGCAGTAATACAACCCTGATCCAGCTTGGCTGTGATTCCTAGAGCTGGACTGACACACAGCCCAGCTCATTGCCTAGACAGATGGGCAGAAGGAAACTCTCTGGCATCTGCATGCTGGAACCTGAATGCCAATCTATTTCCAGATAACCATAGCACATTCCAGGAGCAATCTGTGCTCAGTAGAAATCACACAGTGTTATTAACTCTGCCATGAAACTGAATGGCACTTCTGAGAGCACAAAACAAACAAGGTCTCAGCCATAAAGAGCTTAGGATGACAAACTGACTGTCTGAACCTGATCACCTGCTCCCAGATGAAGACAGCAAAGTAAGAGATCTTGTTTTTCCGAAATGTCAAGCACTTATGATGCTGACTGATCAGTATGTTCTCTCATCTGCCATCAGACTGCTTTTCCAGGACCCCTCCATCAGGCTTGGGAAAACAGCATGAGGGGGCAGTTGATGTACTGGTAGCGAGAGGTTTGTTCAAGCTTCATTATTAAAATCATAATTAAAAACTTGCCAGTGTATTTTTCAACCCAGTTTTGCTTTCCCAGGCTCAGCTGGGAAAACTCAATCTAAATTGTTTATGAGTTGGTTTCTTTGTCAATATCAGCATATCCCAATCATTTTCATCCAAGCAACAGCTAACATTTTGGAGAAAAAAAAAAATCACAGGCCCTCCCTTTGCCATGTTGTTTTTGTTTTTGTTTTTGTTTTTGTTTTTGTTTCTTAAATCAAGAACTAAGCTACATTTTGAATATTCATTTACAGATTTATTTTTCCCAGCTTTGTTTTCATATTCACTTGATCACATGGGAACATACATGCATGTTTTTCTGAAGTGAAAAATCATGTTTTGTCATTATTTCACATATCACCTCCTCATGTCTTTCTGACCCACAGACCACAAGATTGGAAGCAAGCTTCCAGGGCAAGAGACATGCTATTCTTAAGATTATCCAACCCATAAACAACACGTTATGCTCACTGAGATACTCAAATAGGTAGACATAATTTTCCTAAAAGCTTTCATGCTCACCTCCCTCTTTCCTCGTCTTTGAAGTTGTAAGATTACACAAAGGAACTGGCAGCAGTGCCTAAACCCAAAACTGT
This sequence comes from Camarhynchus parvulus, assembly GCF_901933205.1. Classification (NCBI taxonomy): domain Eukaryota; kingdom Metazoa; phylum Chordata; class Aves; order Passeriformes; family Thraupidae; genus Camarhynchus; species Camarhynchus parvulus. Next base: position 21,627,512 of record NC_044575.1, on the reverse strand, counting down.
AGCAGCAATGACTGAACAAACCCTTGGACTCTGCCCAGAAAAATCTCAATTAAGAGAATTCTTTGTAATAATTTTAATCTGTAGCATTGAAGAGATACTTTAAAGGCAAAATGAATATATTTAAGATGACAGCCATTTCCACAGCTAACAGCAGGTAAAGCTGTAAATCACTGGGGAAAAAAAAAAAAACCAACAGAAAATATCCTGTGCCCTGTTTGGTCGGGGTTTTTTTCCCTAGAAGTTTTCTAAAATGGAGATTAAACCAAAACATCAAGATTTCCAACTATGTATATTTTGAGAAAATTATCAGCATTCGCATTTCCTCTGAAATGTGCAGCTGAGATTTTCCTGTACTCCTTGAAACCTTATGGAAACTGTTTCTCACAGACTTTTTAGTAATTTTCACTAAGAAAAAGCAAAATGGAGATCCCCATTGTACCAGGAATTGCAATTCTTTACATGTTTAAATATGGCAAGAGACACAAACACAGAGGAACAGTCATCCCCATTTACAAACAGGAAATTGAAGGAAGAGTAAATGCTGAAGAAGTACTAGAGGTCTGTGTCAGCTCCTGGACACGAGCTGGGAGATCCTGGATCACAGACAAATTCCTTACTCATACAAATATCTATCCTCAAATGTTTTGACTCTTCTTGGCATTTGCATTTCTCTTATAACACAAAGGGAGGAGGCTCAAATGCATTTTTAAAGCTCCAGATGACACTAAAATCGTGAAGATATTTTTATTCTCATAAGATTTTACAAACCACTTTTCTCCTTTAAAAAAGAAAAAAATATAGGTAAACTAACAAAAATAGCTTCAGGGTTTATTGTTCCTTGAGATGTTCCAATTAAATAACACCTTGTTGGACAGTTAAAGTTCTTCACAATTTTCCTTTCAAAAATGTGGTATGTAGTTCACAGGTATCCACAGAAAGCAGCAGTAACTGCCAGGGGGGAGCTGGAAGTGTTGAAAACTTCACTTCTGACAACAGTTAGATGGTCACCCTGCAATTTGTTTCGACACAGCCAGTTGTGTTGCCATAACATGTTAAACATCTGCTAAAAACATATGGAATCCTCCTGGGGGATGTAAGACAATGCCATTCATCAAACTATTTCACTGCTTCCCTTCTCCCCAAATGACTCCCTCCAGAGAGCCAGCTGAAAAAAAGGATTCCAATGTCTATATGTAGAAAGGGATCCCCAGCCAGAAAAGTGGTGATAGCTCCCCTGGAACTGGGAGAAGGTCCTATCCAAGTAAATTCTGCTGAAGCACATGTAGCATGGTTAAGGAGAAAAATAAAACAGCACATCATCAGAACTCCAAAGCAGGCATTCCCCTCCTCAGGTGGAAGGAGGTAGCATGGGGTTCTGCAGCAAAACTGATCCCCATTCTGCAGAGATCAGTTTATATGGGCACTACCAGGTTAGCTGGGAGACTGCTGAAATGATGACCTTGGCCATGGAAGGACCTAATGTTTTTCCCACTATCACACAAAATAGAACATTATTACATCCAGAAAATTGGACTGCCCGATGCCTAAACACCAGGATGGATGTTCATGGCTGTGTAAAATGATTTCAGAAAGGCTGTGAAATGCATGACTTGGAGTGGTGACAGTCAATTTTCATGGTGTGAAGGTTGCTGGACATCACACATGATCCCAGAATTTTTCATGATCACATTCCATGCCCTAAGTGGGATGTAGCTTTCCAGATCTGAACTGATCTCTAGTGACAAATGGAGATGACATATCCTGACAAGACCACAAAGCAATGATGGGACGGTGATACTACTATAACCTCATTGGGATAGCTGTCAAAAACTACACAGCTTTCTTTTGTTTCCTGAGGCTTCTGTTGTTTTTCTCAGATATGCTACTTTCTATAATAAAAGATAGTACTTCTCTGCAGACCTCTTTTCACTTGTCATTCACACCCCTTCCAAGCACACACACAGTGAGGGCAGGAACAAAACTGCACAAGTTTTGCTTCTTTTTTCCTCGATCTCAAGAGTCCTTTTGTGCATTTGTGCATAAGGCAGCCCTGATCTTCTGTCAACAAAAGGGAACTGGTAAGTGAACAGAGCAGCCATGCGGGGTATGGGAGCTGTGGAATTCCTGAATGCTCGATAGCGGGACTGAGGCTGACTTGGTACTAGGGCAAGATCAGTTATTTTTAAAAATGTAGTCATAAAATTAATGGTCCTTGTGAACCCTTCACCAGGCACTAATTAATCAGCCTTCCGTTTTTACAAGTGAGAGTACATGAATGCCAGGAATATGCAGTGATTTTGCCAAGTGGGCAGTAGGATTAGATTTATTAGAATTTAGGGCTCCTAACCTGTGATCCAAACTTGATTGCACCTCTGTCAGTTGCTTCAAGTGTGAGTTTTCTTTATCTGAAGATGAAAATCCTTTCATTGGCTAGGCATTCATTAGTCAGAACAACTGCTATACAAATAATGCTATTTTGCAGCTTTAAAATGTGGATTTTTGTAGACCACCATGGAACACAGGTTGGAACTATGGGAGTCACTTATATGACTGATTCCTGCTACAAATGTTTTAAACAACATTGTGAGTTATTAGCTGCTGTTTCCTATCAGGAAGAGATAAACTATGGATTTATAAATGTTGGAGCCAATATCACCCCTGATTTTACTGGACTGATTTCAATGAAACAATGCCAAGGACACATGCTCTTTAGCTAAGTAGCCCTTAGCCACCTACCGCATTTAACTTATTGTACATACATCACAAAAGCTTACAAAGCCAGAGGAAAGAACCATCTTCTTGATTTCTGTATTCTGAGCTACCCTCAGTGAAGGACTCAGAATCCAGATTCTGTTTGAAAGATTATCAAGATTAGTCCTGTAGACCTACAGTCCACTAAAAGGTTGAATCCACCAAGCCCTTGAAACCTGAGAATTGTTGAAAGCCTGGCAAAGGCTCTAAAGCATCCTGCACTTCACTCTTGATGTAACCAGGCCCTCTATGCAACATTTCATGCCATGTTTTGGCACTTTCTGATCCTCCTGGCTGTGATACCAAATTGCAGATGGGGCTGTGAAAGTTAAAGTCTTTAAGAAGAAATTGTTATCTGGATTTTCCTGAAATCCTGTACGGCTGAGTCAAGACTAGGGAATTTAGAGGGAAACAGGAGTTTGCCCAAACCACTTCTGCAGCACTGCTTTTAAGATGATTCCAGTTGCTCTAGAAGAGGTGCAGAGTGGAACAAGTGGCGCAAGCCCTCAGGTTAGCTCCTTCTGTGCAGTATACAACCCAGTCTGTACATTTCTATCTTCCTCCTTTTCAGTGCATCTCACTCTCCTGCTTTCATCTCCACTTCTCTAGGCTCATTTTCTCTCAGTATCTCCAGCCCTGTTGTGTTCTCTGAAGCTCTTTAACTCTTTACTTTCCCCTGTGTATCCCTGTGATAACCCTCCCTCATAATCAGGTCTCTATGTTGTCTTCCAGATAGTCTCATTTTGGTTCTACAGGTAAAGACACAAAGCAGAGAGATAGTAGAGGAATGGGGGTCACAAAAAGTCAGAAGAGATTTTCCTCTTTGAACTGACAAATGGGGGCAAATCCCTCTGTTGCAAACAAAAATAATGACATGCTAGAAAGGATGAGAATGGGAACTCTGCCTTTCTTGGAACCAGCCACTGAAATTAAGCAATAGTTTTGGGAAGCCCAGGGTATTGGTAGAGCAGCTGGTCTCCTTCCAACTGGGATTTGCCATGTTTCAGGGCTATAATCAAGCAAATAGAGAATTTGCCAACCAAGGCTTTATTCCACATGCCAGGGAGCAGCCATCCCTTCACCTGAGCTAGAAATGTCTTCACTAATGTGCAGCATGTGCACAAGCCACTAAAGAGCCTTCACCCTTCATCAGTCAGACAAGTGCAGTTGTGTGTGCAGCAGGACGAGCAGAGGCAAGGGGACGGCAAGCTATTAAGAATGAAGCCTAATGGCCCCTTGAGAACCCTGGGAGGGGGGAAATAAAATAAAATTAAAGAAACCCTTCACCTGAATTTTAATCATACCCAAGGGAAGACATGAGATTTAATACAAAACATTACACAGCTGCTTTGCTACACGAGATTAACTTCATGTAACAGGATGAATAAAAATATTCCCACTCCAACTTTCTGAAGCGTTCTGCCCTGAGGCAGTGAGAGAAATGGCACAGAATGCAGAATGAGGCAGTGGGATGAGCTAGAGATGCTTTTAAGCTCTGTGCAAGTCACCCATCCAAAGCTGGGCTCTGACACAAATCTCCTTCAGCATCTCAAATTAATAATTCATCCTTAGCTGGGCGATCATTACAAGATCTCTTTCTGTAGACAGACAGTCAGAGAGAACAAATGTAAGAGTTAATGCTGGCTGGCAATACTGTGAACCTCTGAGAGCAACAGGCTATGACAGCACTGCTTAAGTTGTCCCAGTGCTGTGCTGAGTGCCTGGGCATCTGCTAAAGACTGTAAATGTGCACGGATGAGGACTGACCCACTTCTGCAATTGCAAGCTGGAAAGCCTCCCAGATGCACACATGACGTTTTGGCAGCACAGAGAGAGAGAAGTTCAAGGAAATGAGGAAAAGAGTTCAGAAGAGAGCGTGAACAAAAATACACAAACAGAAAAGCATCTACTTCTAAACTCTTTGTTATCAGTCATCAAAGATCAGTTGCTGTCAAGGTCAGTAGAGACTTTTGTGATAGAAATGAAACAACTTCCTTCAGCCACCAATAGAAGCTGTAGGTTCACATCACAGCCTGTCAGAGTCAGCAGGGACTTGGTCACAAATTGATTTACAAGAACATCAGTTGGAGATATAACCTTTTTACTTTCCAAGCTGTAGAGTAAATGCATGTCCCTTGACAAGTAACTTTTCCTGGTAACCCATCAACCATTTATGAACCAAGAGTGGTATTTGCTTAGTGCTCAGCATGACAGGCAGTGTGCATTTCACAAAATACACCTCCTTCCATAATCAACAATTTAGAAAATTAACTATTTACTGTCCTTGCTAAAAATTATCAGAAGCATCCAGCTGATAATTGTGCACATTTTGTACTCATCCTTTGGGGATAGCAGTCCCATTAGATCCTGGAAATCAATGAGCTTCTACCTTTGACTAGGCCTTGGAAAATAAATCCAGATCTCAACAACTGCTATGAGTCAAACGTGATTTTCTTCTTTTGTGCCAGATAAGAATTCACAACTTGACCATGATGCCAGTCACAGAAATAAGAAAACACAGAGTTGCCTAGGACAGCAGTGTGCTCAGGGACACCATGGTGCCTGCTTAGTCTCTGTGGGAGCTCTGCAAAGGCAGGCTGGTTGTGGCTGTGGATGCTCAGACAGAAGTCAGTGTTATTCAGAGCAGATGCAGTAGTCACCTACCTGATCTCTCTCAGGTGTCTGGCAGTAGTGGTTGTAGCCATCCCAGTTCCCCCGTGCTCACCTCTTCAGCCTGCAATTTTGGTTGCACTCATTCCTGCTACTTTTCTCTTGCCTGTGGAAACAGCAGATTTACACCAGTCCCTCATCTTGGGGGCTGAAAAATTCAACTTTCTGTTTGCTGTGGAGAAGCCTGGAGTCACCCCCAGGCACTGGTGAGGCTCTGCAGCTGGAGGTGTTCTGAGTGAGATGTAAATCAAGATACTTGGTCATAAAGCAGCAAGTGACAAGTCTTGGAGGGAAAAAAAGGTGTTATCTTTAGTAACCAGGCCAAATGCCAGCTCCAGCTAAGATAACAGACATTCTACTGACTTCCTGCAATTTTCCTTCAGTGAAATATTATCCTCTTTACTTCCTGCCAGAGTGTCATTTAACACTGCTTTGCTGGTCTACTGTGATTTGCTCAAAGAAAACCGCATTTCAGTGAAGACTAAAGCAACTCCACTACATTAGAGATGTGCCCAAACTCTGTGATTCTGAATGAGATTTATATACATATTCAAGAAGCTACATGGGTTCAGTAGTTCAGTATAATTTTGGTCAGTGAATTTAGCAATAATCCTTTATTACAGGAACAAAGCAACAAATCAGTCACGTACATGAATGACATGAGCATTCTTGTTTGTATCTGGAGAGTATATGTCACTAAAATAATTTTCTCAGAACAATGGTAAGACTCTCTTCCTGTAGCACTCTGATCTCACATTCTAGCAACCATTGATCCTATCACCTGGAAACAACTGCTGCTCCTAGAGACAGCACTGAAGTGCCCTCCAAACAGGAGGTACCAGCCTGATGCTGCTGCCTTGTTTGGACATGATGATCTTAAAAGGCTTTTCCATCTTAAGCAATTCTATGATTCTGTGATAAATACTGGCCTGCTACATACAGCTACATTTGCTGCACATATTGAAGTGTTCAACACCAGGTGGGATGGGGCTTTGAGCAACCTGGTCTAGTGGGAGGCATCCCTGCCCATGGCAGCAGGGTTGGAATGAGATGATCTTTAATGTCCCTTCCAACCCAAACCATTCTATGATTCTATAACACTGCAGTTTTGTCTCAACAATGCCTTGCAGGCACCATTAGGTGACACAAATGCTTTGTCATAACATATTACTTGAATTCAAGATAAAACTACAGCAAAGCAATTTATTGCTACCTGTATATTTGCACTGGAATATGCCAGTGTACCTGAGGAAGATGTAGCAGCTCCCAAAGCAGGCAGGAGGAAATGTTGTTGCTCTGTTCACAATAGGTTTCCTCATCAATCAGGCGTGTTCATTAAAGCTTGTTTCCTTTAGCAGGATGACTATAACGGGCAGTTGTAGAGGAGGAAAAGGAGTACAGACTTGTGACATGCCATTTTCCAGGATTTGTCCTGAAGAATAATTTTATCCACCACTTTAATGAGGCTGAGTCCTCAGGAATGGGTGACCAACATCTTCACATTCAAGTGTGATAGTACAATAACAAGGCAGCCTCTCAACACGTGTGAGGCCATGTCTTTCACAGGAGCATTAGGTACTGAGCACAAATCACAGGCCAAGTAGGAAAGGCAGAGCTATTCACTGCAATTTGGGTACTGTCAGAGCCTCAGGATCCATAAGGTCAGAACTGCTATAGCTAATAGGCAATTTCTCCATCAAGTGTCACGCTGTTCACATGTTCCTGCTTTGCCCTTTCCTCCTGGGGTGTTGATGGTGCTGTTGATGAAGGTGGGACTACAGCCAGCTGTTCTCTGACATGAGGTGTGCCAGGCAGTGGGATACTGCCCTCAGCTCCAGAAGCTGTCAAAACCATCATGGATTTATATTCTGTGGAAGTAATTAGGGACTCCCCGTTGCTTCTCCACTCGCCTCCCATTTGTAGGGCAATCACATCAGACAAGAGCTGTGCTCAGTGAACACTGCCAGCCTCCCCTGAAGCCAGTGGGGACTATTAAGAAAGGTTACTGGGGCAGATGGAATATTCCCCACTAGAATGCACACGCAGAGCTATAGATTTTGCCTTTGAACATAGCCTGTGGCAATTTCCAGCAGATAAATGAAAGATGCTATTCTCATTTGTTTGGGTTTTTAAATAATGATTTGCATCACTTGTTGCTTTTAGTCATACTAATCCCATCTCCAGCCTGTGGTAGAGACAAATTATTTTGTTCTTCCCTATTTGCCTGATTTTTTTCCATTTACTTCCTCACTCTTCACAACTAGTGCAGGCATACAGAGCCTTTGTGCTAAGGGAGTCTGGAAGGGGAGCTGCTGCTGCTCCCCAGACTCCTTTTGTTAAGGTTTGCAAGGGGAAGGGACTGGCCCTGAAATGCCTAAGGAGCATTCTTCAGCCAGCTTTGGTCCTTTCCTCATGACCAAAACTGGACTAGCAGTTCAGAGGCTCAACCTGAGCTCATTTTATCCTCCTGCATCAGGCAAAGGCCTTTGTAATGCAGTGAGTCTCTGCGGTCTTGGGCTTCCCACTGTTACGTGAGGCTCACTGGGGGATAAGACCCATGAGTTTTGCCAGGATGAAAAGCCAAGCTCGTGCAGTTTCCTGTCTAATAGCAGATCCCTCCAGCAGAGTCCTTGCCCTCCCCCTCGGGTGAACTGCCACTGACCCAGCGAATTCAATTAGGATGGTTCTTCCTTTATCAAACAAACCCCACATGGCCCAAACCAAACATGGTGCATTTGAAAACAAATGGGTTGAAACAGACCTAATCTAGTCAGACCCTGTCCTTTCTCTGTGCTTGTTCCCTCCAGTTCAGCCTGCCCACAAACACAATCAGGGCATCGTTAGGATCCCATCTGGTCCTCAAGGGAGTGGGGAGCCTGACACCCTGCAGAGCAGAGCATATCACTGATTTGGGCCTGCATCAAACAGACCATTACAGGGGCTCCACAGTGCTTTTGGGGCCAGTTTTCTCACTGTCTCCACTGCTGAGCTCTAAAGGAAAGGGGAAGAATGCCTCAGCTGAAATCCTAGGAAGAAAGCTTGTGCAACCTTGACTCATTCCATTTTCCCCATGCACAGTGGTGATGCAGTATACTGTCACATGCAGTCTGGACAAACTCCACTACCTAAAGCACTTATGTAAATCACCAGAGCAGAAAGCACAGCACCTTGACTGGAAGGCTCTGAATCACTTCAGCACTCCATATGTGAAGATTTTTCCTTTATATCACAGGGAAGTTGTCAGTGCTTCCATTTCTGAGGGCCCACTGGTCAGCTACATCTGTCCTAGGATGCATGTCAGCAAAAAGAAATCCCACATCAAAGTGGCAGTCCCCATCTGACTTGTTCAGAAGAAGAACCCAGCTGTGATGAGGAGAAGGGAGTTTTCTTTGGTGGCAGATTGGCACAGACACAGATGCTGCCTCCGTTACAGCCATCATAAACAGCACAGACCTGTTTGGGAACCCTCCTCTAACACCAAGCATTGAATCGAGGTTGTCAGAAATTCCCTGATACCTATTCAGACACATCTCCCATGCTCCACCTTCTCTTAGCCAGAAGAGACCAGGCACAATCCCAGCTAGCTGACAGGACATGGACGCAGAGGGAAGCTGGGAGCTGTCCCTACCCAGCAGTCCCCAGCAGAGATGCCCTTTTTCTTGGGACACAGATGGAGAACAGCTTTAGTCAGGCAGCACATATTGGGCAGCCTTCCTTGGGTGGCTCCCAGGCAAAGCCTGGCAGAAGAGAATCAGAGCCAGTGCAGGTGTGAGAGGGCTAAAAGAGCGCTGCCATCAGATCTGGGGAATGGTGATTTGCCTGAAGACAGCTCTTGGGTGGTACACTGAGGACACGTTCCAGAGTTAGGCTGTAGGACCAGTGACATACAGAGGAGTTTCAAATCAGGGCTGAGCAACTAGGTAGCCATCGAGGCTGCAGAGACACTAAGAAAAAAAATCTATCTTTCTTAGCACAGCCCATCCCAAAAACTTCCTCCATGTGGCCATTCACTGAGCTGGACACTTGAGCCGTCTCCTGTGGCAATGCCCACTGAGGGCAGTCTCTCTGACCTACTGGGCAGTCCTCCTCATTCAGCCCTCTCCCACCTGGAGGCAATCTTACAGCAGGAAGGAGGCAAACCAGGGGCTGCTATTAATTCCAGGAAGAGTCAAGGCAGTGAACATCTTCCCTTTATACAGCCTTTATATATCTGTTTTCATGTATAAAACATGCCTTAGGTGAGTCTTACAAAACTGAACAGAGAAATCCTGTGCAGCTAGGCTAGAAATCTTAGCAGAATATATTTGAAGAAACTGCTGAGAAACATAAATTAGAAGTTATCACGTTTTCTATTCCAGGCTGTCTAAAAGGCATAACATTCATATCCCTGTGTGGCAGATGCGAATTGTCCCACTGGAATCAGTAGCCAGCACTCCAAACTTCTGAGATGAACCATTATTTTGAAGCACTTCCTTTGCCCCAAAAGCCCTTGACAGGTTTTCCATATTCTCTTAAATAGATGTTCACATTTTATTTTTTTTTCCCTCTGTCAGACTTCCCAAAGATGAAAAAGGGCAAAAACCAAACAGAAATTTCTGTTGCACTACCCAACCCCATCATAAGTAAGGAACAACTGGAAATTATGGCAAAGCTAGATGCTTCCCCAGGGACAGGGTAATCCCTAGGAGTACTTATGGGCAGAATTCCACCCACTGCTGCTTCTTTTTCCCCACAAACACAACATTCCCTACAGAGCACACACACAGGAGTGCAGCTGCCTCACTGAGGACAAACTAAAATATAGCTGAGGAGACCTCTGGAAAGGCCTTTCAGAAAGCTGAAGAAAGCAGTACTATCAGTAGTACAAGCGCACCAGCACAACTGAATTCACTGGAAAAATATATTGATCTGGCTCTTTGGATTCTGAGATTTGAAAAACTCACAAGAATGCTTGAAGCTGCTCATTTGCATTTTGTTTCCCAGAATGCAGTTCCAACTCATGTATTTCCCACAGGCACCAACATCAAAGCTGTAGAAACAAGCTATCTTTGCATAAAAGTTTTCTTTTTAATTAAACATTATAAACTAAGGCCAGAAATTTCTTCTTCTTTCACAGCTGGAGAAAGCATAAAGGAGAAGTGTGGGTAGAGGAACAGAACCCATCAGTCACTGTACAGAGAGAGATTGCTGGGCCGTGGATGCTTACAATTGGTTTCTCACTGCTTGGCTCATTTGTGAAACATATGGCAAGGTATGGAAAGCTCACCTATAGCCCAAAGGTCACTGTGCCACCTGCAGACCCCAGACAACATGCAGCCTTGCACAAATACACATGGAAGTAATTAGGCAGGCAAGGGAGCTGGGATTTGAAGCGGAACCCCCTCAAGTCTGCTGCATTAATCCTTCCAGTTGAGTTGGAGAAGAAATCTGAATTCCCAGGGGTCTGATTGCTGCAGCTTGTAGCTCAGGGTGGAAAAAAAAGTAATTTACTACTTCCTTGCCACAAACATGCCATTACGTTTTTTGGGTTTGGATGGAAGAAGAGCATAAGGGAGCTACAAAGGGGCCAGGTTCACTTCCCTCATTATCTGCACAGTCACAGCTCAGCAGGCTGCTTTCTTAGTGCTGCTCTGCCATGAGCTTTCAATTTAGGAACTACATTTGGATTTTGTGAATTTTCAGCTGAAGATGACAAGCTTTTTGGGACTAGAGTGGTAGACCCCAATGAGTGGATATGGGGATGCAGAATGACAGGAAGCTTGGATTCAGTCTTGTCTTTATAGTGCTGCATCCTCTGGAAGTCTTAAACTGTGGATTGTGCCACCTTCCCTGCATTACACTGATAAAACTAATGTCCTCTTACCCCAAAGATCTTATCTTATAGCTGAAGCACCAGCCAAGAGATAAGACTGACAGGGATACAGCATGACAAGGAAATCATGGTGGTTACAGGGACGTGATAGGTTTGGAGGGGTGGATTGAAAACAGGCTAAAAGGAAGTGGTATTGAAGAAGGGTAAGAGGATAACCATACCCACCAGGGATCCAAGGTTCAGATGTCAGTAAATCTTCAATCTTCTTCTTCAGTATATCCAAACACCTGTGTTCATCCTACACATCTGCTAACAGGCAATTTGGGAAAAGTTTGCCAGTCATCATTCCCTTCATGATACTGCATATTCCTCTTGTCTCCACCCTACTTCGCTTCCCTGGATTTATCATCTCTTGCACACAGCTTCCTGTGCTTTTACTCTCAAAGGTTCACTGCTCAGGCCACTTCTCACACAAAATGATGACTCCACATAATGAAAATATCACCTAGCAACCAGCAAGGGTGGCTCTGGTGTGGTTAGTGGATGGAGAAAAAAACCCACACAAAAACCTCATGACCAAGACATCACTTCAGTCCCAGGACCAGCTTCTTCAGTTTCTTCACTGAAAGAGTGAAGATGAGCCTGAACAAGAGCAGATGAAGCTGTTGTTTTAATGTTTGGTATTTTTTGCCTTCCACTACCAAAATTAATAATTAAATTTAAATTTTAATTGTCAATAAATTAATTTCCCAAAGTTATTGAATCATACAACCATTTGGTTGGGACAGGACCTTAAAGAAGATCATCTACTTCCAACCTCCATTCAATTGGGCAGAGACACTGGCGGATGCATTCTCAGCTGACTGCTGGCAAGGGGCACATCGTGCTCATGTCACTTCATCAAGTTGTTCACATACACTTAGTGAGTGATAAACAAGCCACTGCATTCATCTTTGTGCCTCTTTTACTAAGTGAACATATATCATAAGTGCAGCCATCTACGATGTTTCTATTTCATCATCCCCCTAGAGGTTTTCTATCTAATTTTAAACCAACTGTTTACATTTTCTGGATTGTATCAAATAAACAGACACCACTATATGGAAGCTAAGGATACAGGAAGAGGCAGGGATGGGGAGCACTCTCTCTTCTCATCTATTCCTGGAACACAAATATTGGGCCTGCAATTCCAAGTACAATTGTCTCTGTTCTTGTGGAATTGTATGGGTAAATTTTCAAGCATCGCACAGAGCTGTGTCTGCTTTTTCAAAAAGCCGGTTGAACATATGGGGAGGAGTTCTGAGTGAACAGCAAGAATGTATCTATGCTTCCTTGCTGCTGCTGCTGCTGCTTGGCCAAGGATTTCCAGGCAGTTTTCATGATGCAGCCATTCTTCTATGGGGTCAAGATTACTTCCTTTTCATGGTGCTTATCAGGGAGGAAAAGGCTTGGTGCCTGCTGTTCCTGCTGAATCTTCCAACTCTGCATTTTCTACCCATCCCTCAATGGAGGTAAAAAAACCAAACTCCATTTGACAAAATGTTCTGCCTCCTGGTGAGAGACAAGAAAGCAAAATATGCTGGGGCAGCATCAAAGTTAGAACTATGGGAGCTGCTAGGAGAAAATTAAGGTACAAGGGTACAAGCTACCCAGCAAATCCCCTTACAGAATAAGAACTGAGAAGCTGATCCTAAGTTTTAATCTTGGACTACCATCCTCAGCTGCTTGTTGTTTTTTTTTTCCCCCTACATTTGAAAATAAAGATAAAACCCTAAAACTGCTCTGGAAAGCTTTTACTTTGCATATAGTTGCCAAAATCATGTGTTGCACAAAGTGAAAAAAAATAATTGTGTGGGGACAATGGACCTAAACCTTTCTCTTGCTGATTCAAGCAGCAGAGCACAGCACACTCAGTTCCATAACCCAGACTAAGCCTTTTGCTGAATGTCCCCAGACTGCCATTTCAGGGACTGTTTGCAGAAAGTTAATGCCATGTCAGCATGCCCATGTGGGAAATGGCAAACATTTAGGCACTGGGAATACAGAAATGCATGTGTCCAGAGGCGGCCTTAACAGACTTCCATTTTCACTGAAAGCAGTGCTTTTCAAGCCCAAATGTAATTCACCATTAGAAAGCAAGATAACTGCAATTCAGTGCTGCTTAATTTCTGTGTGAGCTGCATGGATGTGTCTTAATTCTGTCCTAACACAAAGGTCCGACATTTGAGGAACAAGTTTTCCCCAGAAAGGGATTTTCCATTCTACCTGGAAAGATGCCATCTCCCTGGTGGAAAACAAAATTCTCTAGCTAAGGGTCAAGCTCATGGCCCATGTAAGAGCATGGTGTTTTTCCTGCATTATCAGTCCAATACAATACCAGATAATCCTGGAAAAGCAGAGCGGATGCACAGTTCTCAAAGAAAGACACCTCATATATGGGTCTCTGACTGCCATGGTTAAGCCAGATATATCTGACCATCTAGTTTAGGGATTTAAAGCACCTTACCAGGGTGATTTGAAGCCAAATCCTCCCTCATTCTTGGTAGAACATTTTTCACAGGCAGTTCCATTTTTGTGGAGCCATCAGGAAATACAACAAGGCGGTGCCTGTTTTCTCCACACACTTTCTCCACTTCACTCAAAGGGGAGAAATGCAGCTCGGAATCACTTCCCATCAGCGTGAAGAAAGAGCTCTAAGTGGTTAATCATACCCAGCCAGGCTGGTGCCTCAGTGACAGCAGACAGCAGAATGGCTGAGATGGGGTCTGAACAAGCCACTCCACCTCCTCTTCAGTCACTTCTTAGCCCTTGTGTGTTACAATCATTATCAAAGTAGCTGGAGTCATTACTGCAATGCTGATTTGTACTCCAGGGTCTGGGCATGTGCCTGAATCTTGCTTACTCTGGGGTGCTGAGGAACAAGATAAGCTGTCCAGTCTTTATCAAGATGCCTGGTGCCATTTCTTAGCAAACAGCAAAGATTTCCACTGTTAAAAAGCCCATCTTAGAACAAATGTAATTTCAGCCTGGGCACAAAAAAAGCACATGGGATTTCTTCTGGAGGAAGACTCCATTAGAGCAAAATAGATATGGGGACATTTTCTAGTGACCCATCACCAAGGATTATGTATAACACAGAGAGAAAAACTTGGAAAGTACATTTTGACCCCATGACCAAAATTTTGTATGAACTCAATTCCTATTTGGGTTGAGAAAAAGCTGAAAAGCCTAGTTGTGATCTAAGGCATGCTTTTAAACTCAGGTTTTAGCCAGGGCTGTTTTTCCTGTCTCTGATAAATCGATGTCTTAGCCCTTCCTTTTAGGCCAGGGAAAGGAAGGTGTGGCAGTTTGCAAGCCTTTTTTTAGGGTTTGGTGAAACAATTGTAAGTCAATTAGTCACTACAGCTTAATGAGTGTCTATCAGCTGCCCTGCTCACAGAGAATGCCTTTATTTAATACACAGATATAATAGCTAACCCGCTGAGTCTTTTTATTGTTGATGGAAATAAGGACCTGCCTTTAAACTCCTTTCTTCTGGTGACTACAGTTATCTGTGCCATATTTTCCCCTTTCTAAATAAATCTCTTTCAAAAGCAAACATTCACAAAGAGGAATTCAGCCAAGTAAAGCAGCAGCCTGAGGCTCTGGAAACATCTAACCATGGAACATACCACAACAGTGGCTGTTGCCATCTGCTGTAGCAGAGAGCTGAGGTGTACAGCTCTATCCTCTCCCAGGCTGTAGGCGTCCCTGGGCTGGCTTCCACACCTGCAGGGCTCTGGGCAGCACCTGCTTTGCATTTGCATGTGACCAGGCTGCTGTGTTCCCCAGGAATCCTGGGCATTGGATGGTTGCCACCAGGAGGGTACAAGGGGGCTTGGTGTGATGGGGGGGTGGCAGAGGTGAGTTCCTAGACTATTTAGGCCAAGCACTCATCTGGGTTTTGCAGCTTCTTGAACATGTTCACCAAGAACAAGCTTGTATCTCTCAGCACAGCAAAACATTATTAGTAGGAATAAAAGGTACAAAGTTTAGAAGGCAATAGGTAGCAGGAGGTAACACTGCATTCAGGGTTTCTCAGCCCTTCTCACATTTGCCTAGATTCTACACTATCAAGGAGCTTAAACCTTAAGTAGGATAATTTTTTGAAAATATTACAGCAGAAGATGAATCACTCAACTTTATTAAACTTTAATGACTCTTTTGATTGCTCTGACTGAGATGACAGGACTAATTCCACTGTATTTACAAGACTGCTTTAAAATCATATCAATAATTTCAACATTAGACTGCTGATTTTCTCCTTGTTGAACACTTGGCCAGCAATCCAGAGCCTTTGTGTTTGCAGGCTGGCTTATGGAAAATGAGATGGCATCATGCCACAGTCCAGGGAAGCATCATCACCCAGATGAGAATGATTTATTCAAGAAATGAAAGTCAGCACTGCTAGTTAGTAGACCTTCAGCTGGAGAAGGAGCCCTTTACAGCCCTCTCCCATGTAAAACAGTTTGGAAACACTGTGGAATTTGGTGCACAGGCATTTTCTTTGCACAAAGGAGAAAATCCCACTCATTTTCATTTTGCCAGATGGCTTTGCACATTCTGCTACTGGACCTGTAGTGGCAATTTCATCACATTGAAGGGATTTACAGATGGGATAAGGGGAGTTGTTTATCTCTGAGTCTCTCTAGTTATGCTTGCCCCAGTTGTGGGTTGTGAAGAACTGAGATTGCCTGTGTCGTATGTCACACTCTTTCCTCTGGCAGCAGTCAAAGCTCTTGTCATGGAGTATTACATTACACAAGATAAAACCTCACGGGCCACTTCGAGTGGTTACTGACTCTTTTTTGTTCCATTTCAAACCTTGAGTTACTGAGGTCAAATACAGTGACCCTAGCCTTCATTTGGCATCAAAGGGAGGGATACAGCCTTTATGCACTGTGGGAACTGCAGCTTCAAAGGACATGGCATCAATGCATACAGGAAAGTGCCTCCAGCACTCATTCATTACTAGCAGGGGAAGGCAGGATTTTCCTAGAGGTTCCCTGTGGGCCCAGACACAGAGCACACCCCCAGCAGAACGTTGCTCTGGCTGAGGCCTGCAGAGGCTGTAGGGGAAGGGCTCTTTTGTAAACCTTTCAGACAGGCAATTCCTTTAGGATGTGGGGGATTCCTAGGAGGCACATGAGAGGACACACATGAGACTTCTGATATCCCAGATCTTTACAGGTGCACTCTAAAATAATCTTAAGTATCACCATGGAGGAATTCCTAAGATATCTGCCACCCACTCACTACACTGAGTCAAGGGCAGCAGTCAGACATGTTTATCTTCCTTTGAAAATCTTTCACATTGGCTGCAGCTGAAGGCACATGGCAAAAAAAAAAATTGCTTTAGCAGATGATTCTGACTTTGTAGGTCTGGCTGCAGTCCACATTGCCTGGACTTCACCTTTCAAATTACACCAAGCCAGAGGTACAAGCCTGGTCACCAGACAACACTTGCACTTAATATAGCATGTTTGTCCTATAAACATGCTCCTGCCTCCATTCTCTAACAGCTGGGTCAGCCTTTGGATCTCTGAGTTTTTCAAAACTGAAAAGAAGCTGCTGCCAGCAGACCTCAAAGTGGCACAAATTTACATAGTTGCTGGGGCTATGAGCATACTGTAGTGCTTTTCCTCTAGTTCAATCGGGGGAAAATGTACTATTTTAAAGGATTTTCTTAATATTCTCTCCTTCCTTTCTCTCTCATACCATAGTTCTTTGTTTTGTGACATTTCTGTTTTCTGTTAAATTATACAGTATATTTCTCTAAAAGTTGCTGAGATGGCCTAGCTTTAAACATAGATATCTTAATGCAGAGAGAAACTCCTGTGACTGTGGGACCTCTCCTGGAAGCTGCATGTCTGAATAAATGCAGCTGCCCATTTAATACAGAAAGTATCTCAATAAAATATAAAGCAAAGATTTAAAAAAATCCAAGCCCTGCAGAAGAGCTCTCCCATCCTAGCAGCACCAAAGTAAATGTCTTTTCCAACTCATTCAACTATGTTCAAAATTCTTCAGCAGCAACTTGAAGATGACAGACCTCTTACCAAATTCAAATGCTCATTTCAAGTACAGCTGTGCACCTCTGCATCCCCTCAGTCACTTCCTGGGAAGGGTTAAAACTCCTCTTGCTCTGGTGTGAAAGGATTGGTCTGATAGCAGCAGATCTAAGGGATACTCACAGACTCCTCAGGAACTGTGATTTGGAGACGCCCTGTTACTTGCTTAGAACATCCCTGTGGTGTATCATGGAATTTTTTTTGCATATAGCATAATCATCAGTGAAATATAACAGAATAGCAGAATATGTCACTGTTCTGAGAAGGGCAAAGAGCAGAAAAAGGGAAATAAAGCTATAGCAGGGTAGTTTATCACAGATGCCTTGTTTTGAGAGGGCTAAAGAGGGCCCAAACTCAATACTTTAGAATATATCCCACTAAACACTATCACTACCTAAAAGCAGCTCTTTCCATCTCTACTGCACTACCAAAAATTACTTGGCAGAATGTTCTTTTTTAACTCTCCAAGCCTTTGTCCAAAGGCTGCTTCAAACAATGGCAGTTCACAAGGATGTGGAACAAACAACCACAATTCCTTTCTGAGTGCTTGCTATGGTGGGAACAAATAGGGAGGGCTCAAAGGAAACCCTGCCTGCAAATAGCACAGGTGAGGGAAGAGCTGGCACGGAAAGGCTTTGCAATTCCATGCCAACATTCTTTGCTCTGCAGTGGAAAGGAGGGAATCTTCTCAGCTGGGACTGGGGCTAAAAAGGGAAGCTCTTTTAGGTTTAAGTATGAGGCAATGTGAGGATTTTCATGCCTATTTAGAGGACACCAAAGGTTGTAGGGGAAAGGGGAGATAAAGACAGCCTCTTCCAAAGAAGTGCTGTCTAAAATTTCTCTGCTTGGAGTAAAGTCAAAACTTGAGGTGGGTAAATCCTAAGCAACAAGAGCAGAAACTTGCAGCCTACAGAAATTCCTGTAACAATGCCTTGGGATCACATAAACAAGGTTATTAATAGCAGCCTGCCTCTCCAGCAGCCCTCAAAGGCTGCTTCCTCCCATTCTTCTATCTGCACCAATTCAAGGCAGAGAAACCCTGGCTTGCGAAAACCTCACTTGCTCTCTTGTTGTTTTTATCTTTCCCCCCACTGTATTTCCTGCCAAGAGTGCAGGTCAGAAAGGCCGGAAATCTCTTTGTACCTCTGTGCCTGCCATGGTGTGCCCAGGGACCGTGCCTCAGAGGGAGCCCAGCTGCACTCTGGGGCAAGGCTCTGTGGGGAGGAGAGTGCTGGACAAGTGGACAGGGAAGAGGAATGTGCCTGGGCACTCGTGGCTGTTCAACACCAGCAGCCCAGACTAACACAAGTGAGAGTGGGAGCTGGGACACAGACTGCTTTTCCAACTGCTCCAGAAAGGCCAGCATTCCTGCCTCACAGCCACAGCACACATGGAGGACTTGACCTTGCCTTTCCTGAGCTTTCCCAGTCCATGTCACGGCAGAAATCCCCAAAACACTGTTTTTTTCTTATGGCTTCACAAATCCCAGGCATCTCTTTAGTGATTTTGCTAGCAAAAGGCAGAATTTTATGCACCCCTGGGGTTTTCTGAGGAGCTGACAACCTCTGAGAAAATGAAGTATCTTATACTTTTCAATCATTTTTTCTGTTCTGTTGTTATAAAGGCTGCAGCCATACTTTGTCTAAAAGTTAATTTTCTCAATTTCTAGAGTTACAAAAGGGCTGGGGAATAAAGTGAAAAAAATTGCAGAAACTCTAGGATTAACACACAACGCCAGCAAATGTACCTACCACAGAGAACACAGAAGCAGTCAGACTCACATTTGCACACACAGCAAAGAAGAAACCATTATTAATACTGCAAAACCACAAAAGGTCAGGCCAAATTTATCTACATCTACAGACAAAATATTCAATAAGACTTGCTCTTCCTGGGTGCTGATTTATTCAGATGATGTTAACAAACAGAGAACAAACTGAAATACTGCACCCATTTGACCTGATAGCTTCTCCAAATTCAAGCCAAGCAAGGTGTCAAAATAAATGCTTCCCCCAGGATTAGACTACAAATAAAACAGAGAAGTGGGCATATGCTCCCTGCCACTCTCCTTCCATATACTATCTAGGCTATTTGGAGTAT
The DNA here is from genome assembly GCF_901933205.1 of Camarhynchus parvulus. Lineage (NCBI taxonomy): Eukaryota > Metazoa > Chordata > Aves > Passeriformes > Thraupidae > Camarhynchus > Camarhynchus parvulus. Next base: position 21,608,069 of record NC_044575.1, on the reverse strand, counting down.
CAAGCTCTAGTGTGATGTACAGGTTGTTTTAAACTCACAAGAAAACTCATAGCACAAAAAAAGCCTCTTCCAGTACACATACAGACACAAGAGCTGCTGTTGTCTTTTTCACCAGTACCTCAGCAAAATACATTTAAGGACTCTGTTCTAAAATCTGTATCACTTTGCATAATGAAACACCTTTTGCATAGATTTTACATGGTCCTCAAGGACTCAATCTTCCTTTCCTCAGCCTCAGTAAGCCCTTCTGAGTTGAAACCACCAGTGTGGGTCTTTAGCTTTCTTTTGGAGGCCCTGACATATTTCAAGTGAAGGCAGGGTAATAGAGAGAACTCCTTTCCCAGACCAGAGTTCTGGCTCCTTTGTTACTTTTGAAAATCCATCTGCATTATTCAATGACAATGTAGTGCACAAGAATGTCTGTTGAGCAGGGTGCCTGCTGTGGCTGTGTGTGAAATGATACAGTCCTACTATCTGCAGAATAGAAGAGCTGACATTACTTCTGTTGCTAAAGAGCATTCAGCTGAGGAGCTGGTGCTGTTTGGCTGTCTGTCATGACCACCAGCAGGATATCAATGCCCCATGGGCATGGGGACACCCAGCCCACACCTTGCATGATGGCCTTGGAGCTGAAAAAATGAGAGCACAGCACTCTGAGGCGTCAAAGCTGTGAATAAGCTTGGGTTCAGGAGGAGCACAGCCACAGCATTCAGGGCTACTGGTAAGTGAATAAACAGGGGAACTCACAGTGCTCTGCCGCAGAGACCTGTGGGGTCAGAACTCAGGAGTGACTCTTTGCCTCCTTCTTCACAAAGCCACAGACATGCCTCAGCAGCTTTGCTGAAAGCTGAGCAATGTGTAAGCACAGAAGGGAATTTTACAGATTGAGTAACAGGAAGCCAAAAGCAGTACATTTATGATCAGAAAATATTTTGACCATCATACTATTAGCTGTTGGGATTGACTCCTACAATTATCACAGAAGTCAACAGATTGAGAGTACTCAGAACAGGATGCTTCCATGGATAATGGGACATGCAAGGTTATTGTAAGCAGCAGAAAATGGATAAAGACGTTCTAATCCTATAAACCAAGCTATAATTGCTTACAGGAAAATGGAAATTGCCCTGCCCTAGTCATGATTGGTGACCCTACATTTTCTGCATTCTTCTTTGAATCTCTGCTTTTGGGTACTCTCTGAGAGAGGCTTATTTTCACATACATGTATCTTATTTTTATATCTCACTCTGGGTAGTTATTGCATGGTCCTCCACAATCCCTGCTTTCTGTCTGCATGAATGGCAAAAAGACAGGAAGATTTGATTGTAGGGAAAGCAGGGAGCTGCAAGGGACTGAACTTTTTAAGGAGAAATATTCCTGGATTTTTTTCACTTTTCCTTTTTCCCCAACTCTTGTACTGCCAAGAGAAGCTGGGAGAGAACAGGGAGCAAGTATGTTGGAACAGGGACTAGACCAGTCGTGATGCCAATCTGCAGTTGGGCTTAATCCTGTCAAACTGCAATCAAGAAGATACACAGCTAAACAAACAGGCCAGAACCTCTCTCCTGTTAAACATCCAAAACTCAAAGGAGTGCTCTCTAGGCAGCACTAATGATAAAATCATGGAAGAGCTCAGGGTGTGCAGGAGCAGCCCACAGATCTGCAGTGAGTGTTCTCTGCAGACAGCGTTACTGACGGCAACCAACAGCGAGAACAGGCACGCTGATGGCACTCTTCCAGCAAAACCTTATCAACACTCTGCTGCTGTACACAGCTAATTATACCATACTTAAATGCCACAGGGAGAGGGCTGCTCTATCAGGAAATGCACAGAAACATATGCTGCCATATGGAGGAGATAGTCTTCCCTGGGACCAATCTCTGTGTGTATAAGGCCTCACAGCCCTATTATATTATTGTTTATAAAGCAAGTCCCCAAGAAAGTAAGCAGGAAAAGGGAAAAGCAAAAAAAAAAAAAAAAAAGTGGCAAAACATTTCTGTTCAGCTTTTGGTACAAGAACAGCAGCAAGTGGGAAGGAAGGTTATCCCTTCTCTCTAGAAGGAATAATAAAGCTTTATGAACATGATGAACATGTTGCTGAGTCCTGTTCCCTAAACAGGAACTTTGCTTTGTTGCTAAAAAGCATTGAGCTGATATATCCTATTTAGGAAATTCAACCTAACTGAGAACCTATATGCCACTTAAAGTGCACTTGAAATGCAGCAAGGCAAAATTAAAATGCAATTGTACCAAACTAAATGCCTTGATTTCTAGTAGTGTGTTTGTAACTAGCAAATAAATCCTAATTAGAAATAATCAACATCATTCTCACCAGAACCCATTTTGATTTTTGTCCTCAAGGAGCAATAGCAAATGTTCAGTGAGGCTGATTTTATTTGCAGATGAAGTGTCTCTGTCCATCTTCTGCTCTCCTCCAGACAGGAGAAAACAAAGGGAATCTTTTGTTACTTGCCTACACACTCTTACTAACCTCATACTTGGATGGCTGGTGTGACTATCAGTTGTCAGCAGTCATTTACATCAGGTGCAAAGTGACTGTAAGGTGATGCTAAGTAAGAATGGTAGCAGCTTGCATCGATGTAAAAATCACAAGGTGTGAAATCATGAAGCTGTCCCACTCTTCATCTCTGCTTGCAGTCCCAGGGAAGAGTTTGCCTTTTACCTTTGAGCCTGGTAAATTATATCTTCAACGTTGCTGAGTCTTGATGCTTTTAACACTCAAATCTCTCAGTTCTCTGCACCAGTGAGGAATCAATATGTCACTGTTAACTGGTGCAGCACAAAATGTGAGCAGTAGAATAAATCCAGTTTCATTACACACATGCAACTTAGTTTGAGGCCCTTCTCATATGCCCTTTTTCCCATGTCTTGCATCCACTTCATATGCAATGTTCCATCAATCAGGATGAAATGGATTAAGAAACCTCTCAAAGTTGTAATGTGTAAAGCAGTAGTTACCAACAAGAAGCACTTAAATCAGCCAGTGATAGAAGGGCTGAGTGGGATGTCAACAGGAGCTAGTGCTCAATCTTTCTTGTTTCTCATTCTAATTCTTGCCCTGGGCCTATCACAAGAAATGTGTGTGATCCAGTTCCACTGGAGGGTGTAAAGACAGCAAACAATGACAGAGGCAGCTGAGAGAATCAGACAAGAGAGTCACTATGGAAATGTGATTCACATGGAAAGTGTGTGACAATTTCAGCCCTGAGTAAAGGGAATGAGGCAAGACTCTTTCTGAATACCACGTCAAAAAAAAAAACCAAAAAAAAAAAAAAAAAAACCCCACAAAAATCTTAGTGCCCTGAGAAGTCTTCCTGAAGAACCTTTAAAAGAAAAGGACTCTTTTTCTAAAAACACTCAGTCAGGACTGGATGTTTCTGCAGAGTTTCCACTGACTCTCTATAAAGACCAAGTTATTCCTTGCCCTATCTCAGTCCTGTCTCTGCTAATGGGAACACTAATCCCTGTCTAACAGGCGTCTTGTAAGATTTAATATCTGCAGAAAAAATTAAACTGGTAAAATGTGTAACCAGACACTGAAGTGTTACTCTGTTCTGCTCTTGATGGAAGGGATTTAAGCATTTCAATTATTGTCTCCAGCACAACCTACCTTTTGTTCATGGATGGATGCACTAATGAGCAAAGCTGGACATAAGCTCTCAGATAGAACAGTTTTCCATTAGAAAAATGCCAGTTTAACAGAATCAAACTATTTCATGGGAATGTACTTGCTTAATTGAATTTTCTGGCAGAAATCTGCCTGCTTCCTCACAGGTTCTCCAGTCTACCTGATCAGTGGGCAGAACTGAGAGCCTGGCAAACCTAGCTCCAGCTGGGATATTAAAGATTTTCCTGGCAGGAAGCCTGGAAGCCTAGGAGCCCTGATTGAGCTAGAGCAACCAGAACTGCTAGGATCCCAGCTGTGTAGCAGCAGCCCTGACAGGAAACTCATGGCAACTTTGAGCCTCTTGGACAAGTCTGCTTCATAAACAAACCAACCAACCAAACAAACAAAAAAACAAACCTCAAAGAAAGGCATTTGGATGGCATATTTCAAGTTGAGCCACTGGAAGTTACAGCTTTTGATCTAATGGAAGACAAACAGTTTTGCTGTTTGACATTTTCCCAGGGTGGGATTCTGGCTGCAGACAGATCCACAGTGAAACCTCTGTCTTTCTTTCCCTGTTGGTTCGTGTTAATGCCTTGATGGGAGAGAGGAAACAAGACCAATTCAGCAGGAGGAGTGAAAGTGCCTCTAAACCTGTTTGTGCTCATAGCAGCCTATCTGGGCTTCTTTCAAGGACAGGTGGTAAGGGAAGGCCACACTGATCTTCTTAGAGATTTTTTTGCTGCTCAGTCCACTGGTGTTGATAGATTATGTGAAGAACCAAAGCAGAAAGCCAAAAGACACCAATTACCTTAAAAAAAATCCAAAGTGATAAGCAGCCAACTGGCCAGCCAAGCATCAGACAACATCAGACAGCCAATATAACAGAGATAGAGCCATACTCCCTAGTGACCTCCTGAGGGAGTCAGGAGGCCAGCAGAGAGGGTTCTGCAGATGCAGGTGTATGTCTTGATAGACCTGGTATGCACTGCGCTCCTCTGACCCTACTTCAATTCTTTCCTCTTTTCCTTGACTTCTAGTGGAGTTTGCATCAGACTCTCAGCTGCTGGAGCCATCAAATGTACACGTTCCCTTCTCTCTACAAGTTTCTAGAGCTGTTAATCCAGCTGCTCCCACAAGTATTCAAGCTGTGTAAAGGGCAGATGAAGAAGAGACAGTAGGAGGAGAGCAAGAAGTTCATAAAGAGCAACTATCAAGCACTACAAATGAAAAATGCAACTCAATAAATAACTGAAAAGGCCATGCTTCCTGGTGTGTGTCTGATCTCAGCTCTCAAGCTCTGAAGCCTGTACTTTCATTCTATTTATAAAGAAAAAGTCATTTTAAAAGCCTCAAAGCTTTTTTCTAAGTTTCTTCTTTTAGAGGGCAAATTGTCTGCTGACAATTTCAATCTGTGACCCCTTAAAAATGCACATCTTCCTGCCAAGATACCCAAAGCTCTGTGTAGACTTGGAAGACTCAGTGCCAAAAGAACCTCCCTTCTTCTCCTCACAAATACACAGTTAAAATTAAAATATTACTAAAAACATTGGTGGTAGCTCTGACTACACATGTGGAGTGGAGTGGAGAGATGAATGGAGAATCAGAAGGTCATGTTGATTCTCCACTTCTGACTTCAAGTTTTGTTTAAAAATAATTGCTAATGACTTGCTAGTACAGCTAATTACAAAGAGCTCAAGAGGGTGAGAATTTTGCAAAGAATATTCTTGTCTTTAGAAGATTAAAACATGTAATGTTTTCTAGAGTCTATTGAGAAGAGGGTTAACCCAGAACACCCTCACAAGGCATGCAAAGCTTTTTTGGAAAGTCCTTTTTTCACAGAATTTTGTTTTAATTTCCAAATTGAAGCAGCTCTTGTTGCTAATATACCTTTATACACTTCAATAAAGTACATCCACATGAAGAGCTCCTGCCAGTGCTGTCTTGAAGAACAGGACACTAGAATGAATAATAACAGAAAATGCAGGGGGACAGGCACACTTACAGAGTTCTGGAGAGAAGGGATGCAAGACACAGTGAGGCAAATTTGCCTCTAGTGCTTTTTTTTCATCTCTCTCCCTTTCACACTCTCTGACTCTTTAGCAAGTGCTGCCTGTGACTGTGTTTTTGAACTTCCCACAAAGGGAAGCTGGGGCTCTGCTTCAGGCAGGGGAGCTGCCGAAGAGAGCAGTGTTGACCAGGCATGGATGACATCAGACTCTGGGGAGAAAGAATGACAGCAAGAGGAACAGGAAGCTGAGGATTCAGAAGCAGATGGCATCCTCTTTCTTTCACCTCTTCTTTTTGCCCTGCTCCCACTGGGACACTTTGATAGTGTGGGACCGTAGTTCAGTCCAAATAGTCACTGCTAAGGTAAACACCCTTTCACTACCCTACTGTCATAGCAAAAACCCCATTCCTCTCTCCACCCTTTTCTAGCTGTAAGAACAGTGGCAGTCTATGTGATAGCAAAAGCTTCTGGAGGATGCAGACTAGGAAATACATGCAGGAATGTGGAAGTGAGGAGAGAAACTGAGGTGTGCAGTACCTGGAGGCTGTGTTCAGAGCAGCCTGACATGCTGCTGTGCATCAGGCTACCTCAAAGCAGGTGCTGGCTTTTTTCTTAAAAATTACAATGAGAAGCAAGAGAATCTAAAGAACGCCACAAAATACTTAGAATACCATGGCAGAGCAGAGTTGAGTTACCTTTCAAAGAGAATTCAAAAGCTGTCATAGACTTAGAGGCAGTGTCTGAGGAATAGCTTGGTCAGACTGAGAGTCCCAAACCTCACCTTCAACAGAGCCCAGCTCAACCCAGACCCAGACTTTTTGCTGAGCAAAAAGCATAATGTCGTGTTAATAATGAATAGCCCTGTGTCTCCTGTACTTAACACTGGAGCTTTGAGCGGATCCACAGCACTTTATGAATTATCTATTGCAGCTGATTCAAGGCCCACTGGGAGTGTTCTTGCAGCAAGCATCTTGCTCAGCTGTAATGGAATCATACCATTAATGCAATTTCAATTAGACATACATTATAGCACACAGGTGCCTAAGCAAACAGTCTGCAGGAAGCCTTCCCCAGGGACTCATATCCTAGGGAAAAGGTGTGTAAGTGGGACACTTTCCAAGGGATCCCACAGTGGCACTGTAAAGACACTAAAGAAATAAGCAAGCCACCAAGGTAAAGCAGGAGGAGAAATGTGTCTGTAAGGCAAAAAAATGAATGGTCTTCACTTGCTGGTAGCTAATTCCAAACTTCCACCTTTTCAGTTATTAGGTGAAGGACTCTCCCATGTTTCATTGAGTAATCTCCAAGAACCAAAACCTGGCAGCATTCTTATCAGCCTCTGAGTTTGTACTTGTGTGCCCTTATAGGAAATCCTCATCTCCTTTGGAAATCACGTAACTCTCATTTATGGAACAAATATTTAGAGGTCCTTTGGTCTGGCTGAGACTTTGAGCCAGCTGGGTTCCTGGAGAAGAAAGAGATGCTCACCATCTACATACTTACTCCTGGATTAAGAGACTCCCAGAGAGCTGGCACCAGCAGTAGGTGGCTGCACCTCTTGCCAGCTCTCTAGCCAAACAAAACCTTTGGTGTATTACAAGCAGTGCTAGTCTCACTGCAGCATGGGAAATCTAAATCTCATTTAACTCTACATCAGGATAAGCTCTTCCAGACTACTGCTCAGGTCACCATTCTACACCCAACCTGACCTGCAAGGACCCTGTCCCTGAAGGTGTTGATAACTCAAGGGAAAATCAGAGCATGGTCTCTATCAGTTTTTGCTGTCCCTGCAAGACTACCATGAGGCATCTAATTAGTGTCAGCTATGGATGATGTTTTTCTGAGGGGCAACTGAATGAAGGATTTGCTAATTTATTTCATGCAGGGCCTACCAAGAAATATAAGACACTAATAACCACTAGTCACTGCTGAGCTGAACTGGATTTGAAATGGCAAGTTACAAATAAAAACTTCCCAATCTCCTCAGCTGTCCTGCCTCCTGCTGATCACCCTCATTAACAAATTCTTATGTTACTGGCAAAAATATGAACTAGACTGCATTCACATAATGATAATGCTGGCCTCAAAGAAGCAGAGTCATCAATTAAGGCAGGATCTTTCTCAATGATACAGTAAAACCCTCTCTGCTCCCATTTTTTGTGGGCCTGGATTCACCAGCCTGTGTCTTTCTTCTCTCATGTCTGTGGCAACCAACACCTTGGGAACTTCCAGTTGCAAATAAACAAGTAGTGCTTGAACTCAAAGGCAGGCTCCTAGTCATAGGGCCATTAACAACTCATACACTCACAATCTGTTTCAGATTGTTGTGGGGGGCATTCAGCAGTACTGTGTTGCAGTTCCACAGGATCATGGCTGGCATCATTCCTAAACCCTCATTATTCTGTTTTATGAACACAAACACTTACCCCAGATCCTCAAAAAAAATGGAGTAGGAGGGATGATGTGGCAGACAGGCTTGTTCTCCCCTTAATTTTTATTGAGGAACAATCCAGAAAGCCAAAGAACAGGAAAGATTAATTTGCAGCCTGCTATCTAATTTCCCTACATAGCGAGTGTCAGTCAGGTGGTTTGTTTCTCAGTTACCTCTCACTGACCATTTCAAAGTAGCAACCCATTGATAGACAGGTCACAAGAAAACCCCTGTCATGTCATTCACTGTGCTCATAAAGGACATTTGGATACTGCCACCTGTTAAGTTTTTTTTGACAAGTAAGTAACCAGAGTAGTCTTCCCTCACATGTGCCCTTAGTCATGGAGAAAGCAGGCCACTTCCAGCCTGTCTGATGTTGCTCCAGGCAGATTCTTGACAGCACGAGTCATGTGCCTCCCAAAAGAAGAACAGCCTGGACAGATGGGGTGGCTATTGCTCAAGGCATCAAGGATCATAAAATGCTGCCACAGTATCTGCCCCCTGAGAGCAGTGGCACAGTGGTCATGACCTTAAAATGGGGCAGAGTATGAGGTCAGGTCATACCAGACTCCTTCCAGACCTCCCAGCACTCCAGAAATGACATTGCATATCGAGGAGCTGCAGGGTATCACCTGACAGATGATGCTATCCCTTACACTTCCAGAAGATGAAATACATTTCTGACAGCTGTCAGAAACTGCAAAACACACAATAAGTCACCTTCTTCCTCTGCTTTTGGTGACATCTTAGATATATAAAAGGTGTATTCCAAAACTACTTATTTCACCCTCATCATGATTGTCTTTGAATTGTGCTAATCACTACCTCTTAGCATACAAAAGAAGAGTCTAAGCAGAAGGCCCAAAGCCCTAATATGGACTGTTGAATGCTCTTTGTCTGTTCTAAGTGTGGATCAGATTCACATTATTTCCACTTTGGACGTCCACAGGGAAAGAAACTTCTTTTAACTTGCATATCCTATCCAGCTAGTAACGCTTCAGACCCTTCCCTTATTACTGGTGCTCTAAGAGAAATCCAGAAGTCTTGCACCTGAGCAAGTCCATCTCTCAGTATTGCCTTCCCCCAGAATGTGCTGCCCCTCTGACAGTGCATCCTGCTGGCCCTTAAAGGATTACTCAGGTGCAAAGCCCCACTTTAATTAGAAGCTTCCCCTTCTAACACTACCAAAGGATTAAAATAATTGGAAAAAAGCAGGCAAGCTGTGCTCCTTTGAAGCTTGACAAGCAGCACAGGGGGAGAGGGACACAGCCAGGTGAGATGGAAAATTTCACTGGTTCTCAGCCTCTCTGCCCTTAACCTCAAATATTTTGCAGACTGTTAATTTAACCTGCAACCCTCCCCCAGCTAACCTCAAGGCTCCAAAGGGCTGAGGTTATCACCTCATTTCCCAAAGTGCTCATGGCGGGAAACAGCTGGAGTTGTCCAGCTGTCCCCCCAAATAAAGGAAATGATAGAAAAGGAAGTCCTGTGTGAGGAGGGAAGACTTAGCAAGTGCTGAGGGCAACTGCAGAGGAGAAGGCTCCTCTGAAGGAAGTGCCTTTAGAGGAATATTTATCCTAATGGAGCAAAAAAGGTTGAGAGCAATGAGATTGCCTGAGGTGTCCATCACAGGATTGCTGAAGAAGGCTTGGAGGAAGCAGCAGGGAACTGAACCAAGGAAAGATGGCAGTGGCTGCACAAGCTGTGGCCATAGTTTAAAGACTGAGCCTTGCAGACAACCACACACAAAACCCTCAGATGACCAAGACATCAGATTAACATCCAAACAGCAAACCAGCTGTTTCTTGGCCCAGAATACTGTAAATCACATGCAGAGGCTGAGCCACTGTCTGCTGTAAGTCTATCCAGGAGCTGGGGCACCCTGCACTCACATTTAAAACCTTGCATCATTGCAAATGAATGAAAGGAAAGGGTGGTTTCAGTGTGGTCTGAAACCAGCTGAAACAGAGACTGGTTCTGTTCTGCAGCTCAGCTTGGGTCCTTACAACTTTCTCTGCTCCAGTTCAGAGCCCACTGCACCCTGTGCCTCAGCTCAGCCAGTGCCCACAGACGGACCCTGCCCTTGGACTGGACTTCCTGCACCCCACACCAATCTTGTCTCGATTCAGATTCAGTCCTGAGCTCTTTTGTTTCTGTTCCAGTCCAAAGTCTCAGTGGACTAAAAGTTACTGACTGTAGCAAAACAGTGTGAGTAAGTCTGTGGGGGAGTCTGCAGCAGCAGGACGCTTTGAGAGGATCAGATAAACAAACTCTCCTGCCATGAACTTGTCAAAGCCTAATCCCAAAGCTGCAGAGGTGAAATGATATTTCACACTTCCACTACCTCCCTGTCTGCTGAATTTTCATTACATCTTAGGTTTGGAAACAGGAGGCTTAAAACTTCAGTTCCTGATGGCTGGTGAATTCAGACTCTGCTTCAGCCCATGTGCAGTGTCTCTAAAACACAGAGAAAGACACCTTTCCTTTGCTTTGAACAGTGTGTAAGGCAGCCTATGACCTAACTACTGTATTTCTCCTGGACTGACATATTAAAGTTGCATTTGAAAGGCTTGAAATGCTTTCAGGAACATTTTGGAAATTCAGAAAAACATTATATTTAACTCTGTCCAAAGTCTTTAATTCTCACTGGCTATATTTAATCCTCATTTCTTTTTCAAGCAAATTTATAATACAGGAACCTCACACAAGAAAATTCCCAAATCACGATTCAGAGAAATTGTGTATAGGCTGAATTCCAGTGAGAGTGCATTTCTTCCAAAAAAGGAATGAATAAAATAGTTAGCATTTCCTCCCAGGATAATTGAAGTATGAGTCCTACTGGATGAAATAGGCAGGTAGGAGTCCCTTAAACAAAAAATGTGGATAGATTTCCTAATTCTATAAAAAACTTTAAAAACTTAAAAGCTTAAAATATTATCACAAAAAACATGCTGAAAAATCTCACAAACTTTGAGTGCCCTACAACAGTTGATTCAGCTTTCAACACCTGAGAAGGGTCACACAAACTTCTGTGCAGCATGTGGTAGTGAAGGTCAGGTTGTGAGAAACCTGCCTGGCATCTGCTTACAGACAGTGTATATTTTGTATAGCAAAGTATGCTCTACAGATCTATGTCTTATAATGATGATCTCTAAATTCACTGAAAGGTTCATTATCCTTGAAAATCTCAGCACCCACAACAGACAAAAGACTTAGTGAAGTGTTTCAGTCAGAAATCAAAGGCCTGCCACAGAATCACCTAAGTATAAAGCCTTTCTATTTTTCTGAAGTAGGAATATGTTGTAGGATCTTTCCAAGCATGCCTACCCCCTGCAAACAGCAACTATGAGTGCATGTAATTGATTCTCTACAAGCCACCAATCTTCCATCCCTGCTAGAGCCCTGGTTGCCTGCAGTCTGCCTGTCTGGTGCTGCTCAGAGGTGCTGGGAAGAGGCTGCCACACACTCTCTGAAACAGCCACCTCGGACCCTCTTGGCCAAATCAGTGTTTAGTCAGGGTGCCTAGGCTTGGGGTAGTGCCAGACTGTCCCTTACAGGGCACTGACTCTGCCTTCATTTGCAAGAAGACATACAAAAAGCTTTGGTGAATAACAAAATGATCCCATCTTTGTATCAAGTGGTTCCTGGACAAGGATTGGGATACCATGAGGCTTAGCTCACCACAAACTAATGACGTGCAAGCAGCTCTTTCCTACAAAAGCTTGGACCTGCAAGCAAATGCCTCATCCCTGAGATTCTCCTTCACCAAACAAATCTTCATCGGGAGATGCGAGAGGAAAATGCATCATGTGTGAGACACGCACGGGGCTTTACTGCCTTGTGGGGAATTTGGGGTTTCTGCAGAATCTCATGCTGAAAGGCACAGGCCAGTCCATGACAAACCATCACCACATCCTCCCCATAAGCTGTGCTTAGCTATGGGTTTAATTCCTAATGTTACTGAAAAGGTCAAAATTTCTAGTCTACCTTTACTGACTTGCTAACAAATTGCAGGTGTCTTTCTATGTGTCCAGGAATATTAAAAACCATAAAATTGCACCCTTCATCCCCTCCCACCTTCCTCCCAGCACACTAATAAAGACTCAGAAATATTCCCAGAAAAAAAACCTGTTATCAGGTATTGTCTTTTTATTCTGTTGATGACCCTGAAAAATGTGAATCTGAGACAATATAGTCTATACAACAGAAATGGCTTCAGTGTATTCTTTAAGCTTCATGAAGCCATGAAGTCCTGTTTCTCTACAGCAGAACAGCTTTTGATGGTATGCCAAGTAGTGACTGGAGCTGGCTGGAATTTTTCATTCAAAGTTGTTTTTAGCCTGGTTTACTAAGGAAACAAGGATTAAGAAACACAGTTATCCTTTTGTCCATTTACCATCCCAGCAAAACTTTGATTCTGCTGGCCAGTTTAAGCCAAATTGAAGAGGGGGTTTTGTCCCCATACTATGCAGCTTATGGAAGTTCAGAAAAAAAAAATCAGTGTCTGGGTGTAGGAGAGAAACCCTGCCAAGTGCATCTATCCTGTGCTGAATAAAATTGCAGTGTGAGCTTGGGACTTAGGAGATACCAGAGACTTTGTGGGAGAAAACACTGTTATAAATGCTCCCACCATGAGAACACCTTTGAGAGCTACTTACCTGTTATCACACATCAGAGAACCTTGTCAATTTTGAGAGAATTGCAGAAAGCCAGGCATCACTAGCCCAATGTGACTATTAGTTTTTTTCATTAGATTGCTTTGCAGAGCTATAATGTTAACTAAAACCAGATTTTCACTGAACAATGTAGTTTTAGCAATAATTTTTTTTTGTATGACTGATGTTCTACAACTATTAGAGACGCATGCAGGCATCTTTACTTGAAAAAACAGAGAAATAGCACAATCGGATCTGAAACTGGGACCTAGACATCCTGGCTTCTATCCCTCCTGTACTTTGTACTATCCTTTCTGCCTGTTGGAGACCCACCTGCATTCCTTCACAGCTGAAGTTATTTACAGCTGATTGGTTTTTACACATACAGTCATTTTCACAGAACATAAAAGACATGTGGGTGCTATTGCACTGAGGATCATAGTTCTGCAAAAATGTTAACATGAAATCCGTCCAGTTGGAAACCAGCACCATGAATAGGCTGAAAACACTGACAGTTCACTTCAGCTTGCAGCTGGCTTTGCCACCTACAGGTACAATCTAGTCCCAGTGATGCAGCCACTTGTGACCCCACCATCAGTGGTACCCTGGCACACACCAGCCTCATGGATACAAGCACTGATGTGCCAAGTCCCAGATGCACTCCAGACCCAGAGCACCAATTTGCTCTGGGCTTGCTGCCATTTTTGTCAATAGCTTCTATGTTAATCTTTGTACAAAGAACACTGCATCACTCTAGCCCTAGAGTGTGAAGACTTCCATAACTGTTCCAAAGAAAATGTCAGGATATTCCTGCCAGTACAAGGTGAAGTTCATGATATAAAGCAGTCAATACATAGGCTACTGCTGGAGCTATGTCTGCCTCATGATTCATTTCTAACCTGTACAGATACTACAAATTGACCTTTTCTGCCTTCCACTCCTTGATTTTTGTTCCCTCTTCCTGGCCTGGGCAGAGATAGTCCAGTTTATGAATTGCTCCATTGTAACCATTGCCCAAGAATGCAGGAGGGAGACACAATTCGCTCTTTAGGAGCAACCCCTCTGTGTTACAGAGGCTTGTACCATACACAGAGACTGGACCACTTCTTCAGGTGTCTCTGGCAAAGAGAAGAGCTCCCAGTTCATCTACTTTACCCTCCTTGTTGCCATCTTTACACTGGGCAGTTTTTTCTCTCCTGCAAGTTGTTGAACCTCCCCCAGAAAGAAACTTATCCAGGTAACAGAAGGAAAATTGCTTCATACATATTATGCTGCCCTTTCTTCCATCAAAGTAAAAACTAAGCACGAGGAGGATGGGGAGTTTGTCTAGGCAAACCCAACCAGGATCTGCCAGGCTGAAACCATCTCCCTTTCAAGCTTTTGTGTTCTTAACATCTGTCAGTATCAAGCTGCTCTGCGTCTCTGACCTATATCCAGCACCCTTTCCAGTCTGAACTCTGCTTAGCAAAAGAGTATTCAAAATACCTGGAGAGGCACATGGTTGGGAACCACCTCTAAGAAGAGGATCATCAGACCCCATCCCAAGAGAGGACTGACTATCCTCCCACCTCCAGCAGTTGCAGCACTTCCAGCACAAAGGCAGTGACCAGTTGGCAGGCCCACAGTGCCAGTTGCCAATTTGCTCTGGCAGTGACCCACACCATGGGCATTAAAGGCAAGGAATACTCACCCACAGAAAGGAGAAAGGGAAAAGTGGGGCAAAGAAAACCTACTTGAGCTACCTGAAAGTAATTTTAAGTGAGTGTTGTATGAAGTAAAGGCAAGAAAGACATTAATATTATGCAAAAGATGGGGCCGAGTGACAACTGAGATACTCTGAGAGATTCCATGATTACCAGGAGATTCATCTCTCAGGAAGAAATCCACTGAACAGTTCAGTCCTTAGGCCAGCCCCAGAGCACACACAGAGGGGAGACAGGGAGATCAGAGCTGTTTTGGATGAGCTCATGCCAGTTCTGCTGGCAGTCTGCAGAGATTCCTCCCACCTGGAAATTGTACCCTTGCTTATTATTTGTTCGGATTGTCATGTTCCCTTCAGGTGGATGGAGGATCTGGTCCTCAGGCACCTTAGAGTCATTGCTGCGCAGCTTGCAGAAAAAGGAGATGGTCAGGGCCTTTTGAAGGGATGGAAGAGGCAGATTCCTGCCTTTCAATCGATGCAGTTAACACCCAACGCTGCCTCTGTGCATTGCCTGTGCAGCTTCTGTAGTTCAGAGCACTCCGAGCTTCGGAATGATAAGTGAGAGTAAATACTGCAGTAATTCACATGCTTCCCTTCCCCCACACCCTGACCTTAATGGAAACCACATGAGGAGCACAGGACACGGGGAAGATCACTGGGAAAGGCAAAGCTACGCAAACAATTAGGCACTGAGCTGAGGCATGAGAACCTGGCAGCTACTTCACACCTCTCTCCTGCCAGGGAGCCCCTCTGGCCCCAGCTTTCCTAAGCACAAAATGCCCCTCCTGTCACTGCTCCGAGGTGGGAAGTCAGTGAGGACACAGAGGACCAGGAAGAGAGGTAGAAGGAGCAATTTGGCTCTGCTGTTCCCAATCCTTCCCCTGCTAGAGGGAATCTGCTACCTGCACGTCCCCAGTGGAATACTGTTATTACTATTACTAGACTCTCAAGCAGACATTCATTTTCTCATGACCTAAAAAAACCCAAAACCAAAAACAGCAACAAAAAAGACCAGAAGAAAAGAATTTCTTCAAACTTTCCAAAACAATTAAGCTTCAAACAGACACCAAGCCTGAAGCATTTCAGTCAAAAAGCAGATGTTTAAAAAACTCTGCACATACATCAAAATGGGGCTTAGAAAGTCCTGAAGGAGGTGTGCAACTACCTTTACAAAGCTACCACACTCAAAAGGGAATGAACATCCATAAGAAGAGATAACTCACAGGATGAAGCTGACCTACAGTGGTGAATGATTCTCTAAAGACCATGCATGAAATGACCGAAGCAATGATTGCCTCTCACAGAATTAAGTGGGTCAGCACAGTCCATTGAAGAAAGGCTGCACCATCTCAAACAGTCTCTAATACACTCTCTTCTTGCATTGTTTCCCGCTCATACAGTTTTCAAGGGAAGGTGACCCAAGGAATTACTTTGGCTGAGTCACAGTAAGGTAGGGGAAGGCACGTCAGCGGGTGTATGGGGTGTGTGCATATGTCTCCATATGAGCACACATATGGCCGCTCTTCCTGCAACTTTTTCATTGCAGTCAGTGGATCACTGACCTCAAATGACATTCTTGCTGTGTTCTCTCACTCAATAACGTGAAGAAGCTCACACACCTTCTCTGGAATCTCTAATGAATTATGCAGGAAAGACAAGTCGTTATTAGTGCTGTACACGAGTCCTGGGGCTTCACAGCTCAGTTTACAGCTTAACCACTGCCCTTGTGTGTGCCACACTGGGAAACACCTAACCTCACTTTCCCTTAATCTTTCTTTAACACAGACACAATATCATACATATCAGACACTTAAAAAGAATCTTGTCTGCAGATCCTAAGAGCTTTGAAATCCTCAAAATGAAGCAGATGAGAAAGAGAAATTTTTTCAGTTATTTTGAAGGCTCAGCTGATAAAAGATGATGCCAAAAGAAAGGAATTGGAGTCAGTTTGTAAAAAATATTTTAAGGTGAAGAAAATGTGAATTTTATTAACTGAAACTCATCTATTCAAGTAACCTTGGAACTGAAACCACACTGGAAACAAGAAAGATGATTCTTTATCGATCATGGGATTCATTATAATTTTTCAGTGTATGCATTTGAAAGATCCAATGTCTACAGAAGTGCTCCCTAATGTATAAAATCCACTAGCTGCCACTCTCAATTAAATGTAGTTAATGAGATCTCTGTTCACCCTATAGAGAAGAGGGTTGTGTCTCCATAGTTTACTGAAAATGGAGTTAAAACATGGCTGGGATTTTAATTGGTTATTGTGGATAGCACCATGACATGTCTCCTATGCTCTGTCTGGTGTATCTGAGGTTCATAAAATCCAATAAAGCATTTAAACAAAATCCAATAAATGCCTGAGGCTCTGAGCTTTAATACCAGAACATGAAGCAGACGTTCACAGAAATGACAATTGACAGGATATCCCTTGCCGATCCATACATAACAAAGGAGAAGCAGCTTTCACAGTTGTATCCTCCTCCCCGAGGTGTAACAGGCCATGGCTTTATCCCACATCAAGCAGGTGTAAGAAAAACAGTTTAGAGCTGTGGTACCCTGATGTGTGCCAGAAGGAAGAAATGTCCTGGGAGCTGCCAAAGGACAACAGCTCACCTTTGCTTTTGGGGGCTCATGGGACACAAATGGCCTGGAGGAAGGACAGAGCTATTGTGATTCTAGCAACTGGAGGCTGACAAGGATGGGTGCTGGTGCTGACAACTAGGACTCTGTTTGCTGAGATTTTCTGGTCAGAGATTCTTATGGTCTAATTTTAAATAGACAAGTGAAGCTCACCTCACTTCTCTCGGAAGATTTTTTTCCATAAGACAAGAGAATGGAAGGCAGTCTTAGCTGAAAATCCTCTTCATTTTATGCCTTGGCCCCCAGTTCATCCCAAAATGAGCCCTTCCACTGATCTCTTTCCACAGCTTACTAAGAGTTCCCTTCTTTTTGGGAAAGGGAGCAGGAAGAAAGCTCAGGTGGGCAGCCCCTGCCTGACTTTCCTTAGAAAATTATTTTTCTTCTGGTCACTAGTTAAGAGGAAACAAAAAACAAAGCAAAATAAACAACAAGAACAAAAAGCTAACATTGTAAATTCAGCACATTTTCTTTTTCATCTCAAAGGGTCTAAAAATACTCGGGAATTATTGAGCTGAAAATCACAGTTATAATAAAGTGGAAATGATCCCATCAGGCAAGACAGGCCAGCTGTATCATTACTGTTGCTGGGCTGAATCCTCAGAGAGACCATTACAGCATCAGCTGAGCAATTACAAAGTCAGTGACTGCACTCCCTGCAGTAACTATCCTTAAATGGGCACTGGCCGAACAGCTCCAGCTGCAGCCAGGCACAGAGCTCAGCCCGGCGGCTGCAGGGGGGCAGGTGAGGATTGGATGCCTTGTAGCAATGACCTGAATGCTGCTGCATGTTGAGTGGGAGCAATTTTCACTCACCTGCTTCTCATGCAGATTTCCTATGGACCCTCATACTTGGGGTTGTCCTTAAAACATTGCCTTGATCCCCGTGTGACAGCAGCCCCCGAGCTCTCTCCACGACAAATGTGGTTCTTACAAAGTCTCAAACTTTCTGGCTGTGGTCTGGATATGGTTCCGTAGGCTCTAAGTTCCCAGAGAGCTGTACAGACTCAGAACAAGAAGCTGCTCTGCTGGTTAGCAGCACCTTTGTTAGCTGGTGGTGCTGACCGGCTATGCCAGGAACCATGAGTTACAGGTGACAGCAGCAGCACATCTCACCCTGCCACAGCTGAAAAGAACTTTCATTGTGATTAGCCCAGCTGGCTCTGCTTACAGCAAAGCCAAGTTTGGCCCTTTCCTTTTCTGTATTTTCTTTTCTATTCTTCCTCCTGTTCTCCTTTGCTCCTGCAACAAGTCTTTGCAGTTCTTGTTAGGCCTCATTTGAAAACCTCTCTTCTCTTAGTCTCTAGTTTAAGGGCTGGCTCTGTCCTGCAGCATGATTCGGCTGTGCTGTGGTAGATTGCACTTTTTGGGATTGCTTTGTTTTCCTTGGCATAGCAGGGGCTGCTGTGCAGCAAGGGGAGGACTGGGGAAAGAGAGCTGCTGATTCATTGCAGCTGTTTAAACAACCCAAGCATCTTATTCTCTCCTTTCCTTCCAAAAGCCCTGCTCAGCATTTCAAGGCCAGCCTGGTCTCCTGCTCACTTTTGTTTTCCTGCCCATGAAGGTTGTGGTAGCAGCAGAGACATGTTCCTGGGTCATTTTTTCTTCAGCCAGGATCCACCTCCAGGTCCTACAGAAGCCAAACCCATAACTCAGGGTACACATTCAGCACCAGCACTCCAGCTCCCCTTACTCAGGGTTCCATGGACACCAGTTCAGTGGCTGAATGCAGGCTGCTTTTATTGCCACATCCAGGGTGATTTTGTAGGGATTATAGGAAGATACCCAGAGGGCACACCTCAGCAAAAAGCTCCAGTGATTCATCACACTGTACCATGAATACTTTTGATTTTACTTGAAGGAAATTTTGGCAGAATATAGTAATTTAAATTTTGGAAGGGAAGAAAAATGTACTGGCAAGACCAACAAGAGAAGTCATTCTTCTGCAGGTAGTGGAGGAATTGGTCTGCCAAACACAAGAGGCTCCATACATTTTCAGCATCAGCTTTTCCTGAGACCAGAGGATGAATATGGTATTTATAGCATGGAGATTCATAGCACTGAATCACAGCACAGAAGACTGAGAAGGCAAACAAAAGGACTCCAAGGTCAGACTTGGTATGCATAGGACCTGGGTTCTAGAAATTGCTGGAAGAACAGGGATTAAGATTTATTTACACAAGTCCTGTGCTCTTCTGAGGTGAATTATATCACCTTATGTTTGGAAGATGTTGGGAAGAGTTGAATAACTTTGGGACATGGAAATAGGATTAAAGGAATATAAAAAACATTCTGTCACCTGGACAAGCAATCCAGACATGTGGACAACCACCACATGGATTTACAGAAACTGTGATCTTGCAGGTGATCAAACAGATTTTAAATCTGTGGATCCTGGTTCTGCACCTGATTTAAACAATATTGTGCGAATTGCTTCACTGCTCTGATTTTGTCTTACTTAGCTAAAAAACCTCTGGGTAAAGCATGCTTGGATACAACCTGCTATAGCAGCATCATGAACTTCATCAGCACATCCAGACACCTTAGCAATAATGATAATTGAATGTGTTCTGTAAAGATCACACTGATTAGTACATTAGAGAAAAATGGAAGAGACACTTAGCAGGATGCTAGGAGACAAAGGGAAGGAGGGAGGGAGGGAAACAAACATCCCTAGCTGAGTGTGCAAAATAAGATGGGATTATCAGGTTGACACAGAGCATTTATGCTTTGCTCACTGAAACATTATCATCTTCACTTTATGCACAGAGACTCAAAGGAAACAAAATGCTATCAAGTGAGACCAAAACGAAACTTCCTACATGTGACTGTGGTCTGGGACACACGTTCTTGGCATCCTTCCTTCCTGCTAATAAGGGAAGCAAAGCATGAGGAAGCTGAGTTCTGCATGGGAAACTAGTGTATGGCTTTGGGCACTGGAAGAATGAAGTTATATGCTGGAACTGATCTCATACATGGGAGACCTCTGGAGGGAAGGCAGAAGCCAGGGAACACTGGGAACATGCTCAGCACTGCTTTTCCCCAAGGACTCGATTTTGTCATGAATGGACCACTATTTTAGCAAATTATATGTTTTACTTGTGGATGAGAGGACAGTGGTGAATACTGTTTTAGCTTAAGTACGGAAATATCTTTGACATGGTCTCCATGGTATCCTCATAGTCAAACTGATGACATTTTCTTTGAATAGATAGACAATGAAGGGAAAAACAGAAGGAATGTCTGGGCTCAAAAGGTTGTGCCTGGTGACTGGTTGTCCCTAGGGATCAATATGGGGAACAATGTTTTTTGATGTCAGGTGCTGTCTATGTTAATAAGACGGACTTCAGGGACAGAGTGCACCTCGGCAAGTTTGTGGATGGTACCAAATTTCAGTGTTAGAGGACAGGGTTATTATTCAAAGGCACATTGGCAAGCCAGAATAATGAATCAAGAGGGACTTATTGGAGCTTCAAGAAAGACAAATTCAAAGTCCTTCAGCTGATACAAAATAATCCCTTGCAAAACCAGCAGTTTAGGTATCTATATCTCAGTCAATGATCTCTGTCCTGACCACAGCCAGGGAATTGTTTAACCCAGTCAGGCATTTCTTGACGGAGGACCAGCCTTCTTAGAGGGAGTATGGGAAAGGGAATATGAACTTATTCCTGCCATCAAATGACTGCTGAATTTGCTTTTCTGTTTTGAATATGTGGAACAGCAGTTAGGATCCCTTCAGTCCATTTGAATTCAGCCAGCATGGCCTAGCTGGAGATATGAGAAACATTTTTTTAAAAAATCCCATTTTTCCTGACCTGTGGATTTCTTTCTTTCAGTAACATTTCTGAGAAAATAGCATGTTTCTCTAAACATTAATTCGGCCAGAATGGACACTGAAATACAGCTGTTATCTCAGAATTGGCCACGTATATGTATTACACATTAGTATAATAAACAGTTGATGTAAGCCAGAGTAGAACCAGGCCCTTAGATATTTATCTAAATTAACAGAATCACATTACTGTTTTGATGGCAGATGAATCAAAATGAGTTTCATGTCTTATCACAAACCTTTCCCCCTTCTCTCCCACTTCTCAAGAAGGCTGTGGGGGAGTGTATATATCCCACCCCTGTTTCCTACACAATTGCTACCTCACCTGTCTTGCACCAGTTGTCTGGAAAAATATGTTTTTTTAAATCAGTTAAAGTTCAGCTGAGAAAGAAATTAAATTGTTTCAGTTTGAATTAGTAGGATCCCATCCCATGTGGACACAGTCATCCTGAATATAACAAACACTTTAGAATTAAATTGCACACTTGGTTCCATATGATTGACTTCCCTGGGATTGTGCTGACAGAAATAAAACCAGAACTCCTCAGATTTCAATTAAGTAGATAAGTTATTGCCTATGCCTCCCTTCCTGTTACCTTGAGAAAAAAAAGTCCATTATTAACTCACAAGATGGTCAGACTTGGAATTCTACAGTTGTCAGGTTCTGTAATATAATATATCTCCTGAAAAGACATTGTCAGTACCAAATATAGACAATATGTGACTCAGAGGGCTGAGGGAGCTCAGTGCACCAGGTATGAGCCCCCTTGGTGTTGCCTCAACAACGCAGCTCAGGGTATTGTTTACAGCTGCATTTTGTTCCGCACAAAGCATTACAGAGGAGTGTGTGTGGAGGCCACTCACTCCCAGTGGCTGGCCACAGGAAGCCACACCACAGGCATTTGCAAAGACATGTTGCTATGAATGTCTCAGGCTGCACATCACCAAAGCACTCTGTAGACTCGTTTGGTCTATTTATTTCTTTGCAGTGCATATTTAAATTTAAATGGCAGCTAAAAGCCCAGGGTACTTCCCCACTCATCATTCAAGTATTTTTTTCTATTGCTTTTCCCTTTCTGCATCTGCTGCTCTAAGGCAGGTCCTGCTTGACTTACTTGGTGTTCCAAGGTGACCCTCTAAAAGGAGAGGGAAAGGCTGTGGATGTTGTCTGCCTGGACTTCAGTAAAGCCTTTGACACCATTTCCCATAGGATTCTCCTGGAGAAACGGGCTGCTTAGGACTTGGATGGTTGCACTGTTCACTGGGTACAAATCTCTTTGGATGGCCAGGCCCATAGAGAGGTGGTGCCTGGAGTTACACCATCCAGTCACAGTGGTGTGACCAGTCCTGTTTAATGTCTTTATCAACAACCTGGATAAGGGCATTGAGTGTACCCTCAGTTCACAAATCACTCCAAGCTGTGCGGGAGTGTTGATCGCTGGAGGAGAGGAAAGCTCTGCAGAGAGATCAGGGTAGGCTGGATCCACAGACTGAGGCCAACTGTGTGCAGCTCAACAAGGCCCAGTGTCAGGTCCTGCCCGTGGGTCACAACCCCATGCAGTGCTACAGTCTGGGGAAGCAGGGTTGGAAGGCTGCCTGACAGCAGCTGAACATGAGCCAGCAGTGCCCAGGTGGCCAAGAAGGCCAATGGCATCCTGGCCTGGATCAGCAACAGTGTGGCCAGCAGCACCAGGGCAGTGATTGTCTCCCTGTACTTGGATTAGACTGGACAACAAGAAAAATGTCTTCCCTGATGGATTATCGAGCATTGGAACAGGCTGCCCAGAAAAGTGGCTGAGTTTCCACTCCTAGAGGCATTTAGCAGGTGTGGCACTGAAGGAAATTGCTTAGTGGTGGATTTGGCAGGACTGGGTTGCACTTGGTAGTCTTAGAGGTCTTTTCCAACCTAAGTAATAAACTGTCTTGCTGGGTAATAGGTTTAGTTTTATCCCCAACACCCTCAATACAAGTGAGAAGCACCAAAGAGCAGGGAAAGGTACTCCTCAGAGAAAGGTACTTCTATGTTCTTCACAAATATAGCAAATAAAGAACAAAACAACCCCTACACCATGTCAGAAATATACTGTATTGTTAAGCCTAATATTTCATCCTTCACAGGAAAAGAAAATATTTTGGTTCCTGTTTTTTAATCTGCTATAGATCCAACACAAATTTAGTAAATTTTCCACATGAAGAAAATCCTATTCGTCCACACTCTCAGAAAGCATTCATTCCAAGATCTCAAAATGTTGTTCTGAACGTGTTTTTACAGTATTTCAGTATATGAGAGGAACTATGACAACTGCTGACATAAAGCTTAATAGAATAATGGAAATACTCTATTACATTTAATCACTAAGGGCACCTGCTACTTAGTACTGATTGAAGCAACTTATCTTAATTTCTAGATCAAGTGTCTTCTGTTAGTGCCTTAATGAAACAGTGTGACATACAAGAAAAATTACTTTGCTTTGCATATTGCCATTTAAATGATTCAGGGGGGGATAATCAACCCAAACAAATATTTCAGTACTTTCCCTGTTTTGTAAACATCTAATTTTCCATAAAAACCCTTTTACAACAGAAGTGTCTCTCGGGTAACTTGACTCTGTGCACAATATGAGCACATTCTTTGGAATGTCCTATTTCAGTGCTGTTCAAGCCACCTCATGTTGGCTTCAGCAGGGTAAGTGTAGGCTCCCTCTAGTCCAAAGTGGGAATGCTCTCATTGCCATGCTGAGCCAGGTTGAAAATAGCTGATTTAGTTTAGGAGGGTCATACCTAAATAGTTAAGGCTTTAAAATGAAGGATCCAGCTTGTCAAAAGCAGGGGAATATCAGTAAGGACGTTTGTAAGCATTACTTCAAAAGCAGAGGTGAGATGACAGGGAGGAACCATGTGAGGGAGGGATCCAGGCACCAGCAGCAACTAAAGAGAGTAAGGGGAAGTGGAGCAGCGCCAAGAAGGGAAGCAGGAGCTTGCAGGCACCTAATGCAGGTGCTGAACCACACGGGAAGCTCTGTGTGCACAGCCCAGCTCACCAGGAGTGCCCCTGAGGGTGTAGGAGCTAAACAATTCTCAAAAATTGGTGCACATATTACACAGCTTTTCCGTTTCTCTCTTCCTGTGCTGCTTCTCTCCCTTTCAAGACCATTCCTACAAGGGACAGCAATTGCATTCTGCCCTCAGCTGCTTTGATTTTGGTCCCATTTCCTACTCTGGTGTGTCCCCTGAGGGCCACCACTACCCTGCTCTTCCCAACCCCACCCTATTTGTGCCCTTTCCTCTCAAGGCTTAATTTCCCTGACTTTGATCCTTTAATTGGCTATTTCCCACTCTCAGCCATTAGCCTGCTTCGCTGTGTGCTGGCCAGCATCCCATTATTAATCTACATTTTGAGAAAAGGGTAAATCATAGCACTGAAATGGCACCCAGGAGCACACAACTGTGCTGTAAGGGGGCTGAGTAAGCCAGACATCCAGGAACACATATTCCTTAATGAGGAGCATTTGCAGTCACTGTTACCTGAGGCTTTTTAATGAGCACCAATCTTCATCTTCCTTGTCTTAGTCCACTAGTTTTGCAAGTTCTTGTAGCACCCAAGACTGTGCCATCCACTGCAAAACAGAATGGCAAGAACTCCTACAAGAAAGATTTTGTGGATAAAGATTGTAGCTGCTGGCAGTGTCACAAAACAAAACAACTCAAACACTTCAGCATACTGTAGGATAAGGAGCTAGGACCAAAATGAAACCCTTATAAACTAATCACAGATGTGCAACAGCTAGTAAGGAAAAAACCATTTTCTAATATGTGGGAATCATTGACATTACTTGTATTTTAGAGAGGGAGATGCATAGGACTTGGAAGAAACTTCCTTAAATGTTGTAAATCCACCTTCAAGTTCCTTGTCTGCCTTCCAGGTAAATGTCAGACAGTGCTGGTGCCTTTCTCACTTTTCTGATATGACCTGCCATTTTAATCAAACCCAGCATATTTGTAAAGTATCTCCCTAGAAAAACCCAATATGTAAAAAATTACCAGTCACTTCTCAAAACAATTATTTGGACTTGGAAAAATTTCCTTCATGATTCTGATGTCTTCAACTCACGAAGATGGGTGAGGAGAGAATAAAATGAGAGAGCATGATAGTTTCTAAGGTGGCAGCAGGGAAGTAAAACAGTAAGCTGAGATGAATGGGAAAAGGAAAGAAGAAAGGACCATGGGATGCAGAGCAGTGTGTAGAGCTCATTCTCTTCCTTTGACAGACCAGCAGCTAGATTTTTTCCTGAGAAGGATCAGCCCACCTCACAGCTGCTTAAAACATGAGCAGGGGGATGGGAGGGGAAGCAGAAAAAAATAGCAGTTCATTGCCAAGCAGAAATTGCACTGTAAACAGGCTCCTGGGAATGCACAAGATGGGATTTGCAGGCACAGTCATGCAAGGTGAAGAAAAAGTCGTTTTCTGAAAGGTAGGAAAGGCCACTGAAGACAGTTCAGGTGTTTAGTGTGATCTTCTTTCTTCTGAGTTAATACACACAATTTGGAAAAGAAAAGGATAAAAGAAAATGGCAATAAAAGTTATTATTTTTATAGGAACAGCTACCCTGTTGGTGCTTACCCTCACAGCTTTGGGTCTCCCTGACCTTTAGTTTCATGCTGTCCCTTCAGTGCACTTGGGCAGTGACCCAAGACCAAACCCACAACACACTTGCCACCAGAAAACTCTTTCCTAAGACACTTCCAACCATTGCAACAAATCTTCTGGACAGTAGATTTCATGGGTCTGCTGACTGTGTGTATTTCTGTTTGGGACCATGTAAAAGCACAGACTGTTCATCATTCAAGGTTTTGCTTTGCTGTCATGATATCACTGTCTGGGACTGATATTTTTGGTGATGGCCAGAAACAGCAATAACATACTTTTCCTCATGTTTTGATTATACAGGAAGAACTTAGACGATAACACTGACTGAAGTTCAGAAAGAGAACTAGTCAAGTTACTTTAAAATAAATTTCTAAGTAAAAACTTAGAAATTGGGTTTTCAAAAAAATAAATACTTGTAGAAAATTTGATAATTACAAATACTTCTAAAAAGCAGGTAAAACCCCCAACTTCCTTTTTTTTCTCTTTTTAGTAAGAAAAAATGAAAGCAAGAATAAGAGAAAAAAACAGACAAACTTTAAAAAGTGAGTATTCCTGTTTAACTTTGAAATTGAATTCTAATCTACAAACAAAACTATTTTAATATTTTAGACAAATGTATGAATGTTTTGTTTATGAAAACACATCTTAGAGGGAAAGAAGCGTGAACAAAACTTTCAAAAAGAACTTTGTAGATGAGGTATGAATTTTAAGATAGTGTCACTATTTCCTATTTTCAATTTAAAAGTCCAGCAGCAGAGATGAAACAATTTTCCCAGAGAAACACGTAACACCGAAGTGCACAAGGTGAGAACTGTTTAGAGTCACAGAGATGGACACCAGCTTTCTGATAGTGTTCTAAGGCAACGGGAGGCATTCTGTAAAAAGGGCTTTAAGTTGTGTTTATCTGAACTGACAGCAGTTAGAAGTGCATTGCATCCTTATCTATCAACTCAAAAGCTGATTTAACTGGATAGAAGGCCATTCTCATGGAGGGCTGCTGCCCAAGTTGTACTAAGACAAGCAAATGCAGAATTCACGTGGCCTGAGCCACATACAGATATTTGCAACACTGCAAACGGCATGCAGAATGTTTTTCTATCCAGAATGGCAGAACTTTACATTTTCTTGCACATTTTCAGAAGAAAGGAGTGCATAGGGTCAGGACAACAAAGAATTTAACAGAGACAATGTCTGCGACAGGGGGAGTGCAATTATTATGAGTTACAACACTGTCAGGATTAACATGTCTTTTTAACAAAGCGTGCAAAGGAATCTCAAGCCATTAAACTGTCTAGCTCCTAGCTATTATATTTGATCCATAAACAGTACCTTCAACAGTACAGTGCCCTCTAGCACTGTAATAAAGTATCAACCATTAGTTAATACTTACCCTCCAAATTGCTACTTAGAAGCCTCTTTAAGTCCTTCCATTCAAAAACCTATCAAAAAAGAACAGTTGATTCTGAAAGGGCTGCAGCCCCATTTAGAATCAGTGTTTGACTGTCTTCAAACTGTTAACTCTTCCTCAGCCCCAGGGGAAGCAATACTATCACTTATATTTTACTGGTTTCTAAATTAATGTTGTGATTAATCTTCCCCTGGAGTTTTCAACAGTTCCTTATGACAATGCAGGTTACTCCCTGAAACAGGAATGGCAGTAATTAAGAAGTAGGAGCAGAGTTTAAGAAACCATGTATTTGAAATGCGGCTAGGAATAAAGCAACTAGATAAGAAAAAAAGTGGAGCAATTGACACCATATTATAGAATTTGCCATTTCTGACAGTAGTAGCTGGATGTGTAGAACCACAACAAACTACTCACGTGGGAGTCAGGATGAGCTGAGCTACCTTCCTCACCTCCCCTTGTCCAAATGCAGCTAAACTGTATGAACTGGACTTGTTGTCTTATTTGCAAAGCTTCCATACCTTCTTGGTGATTTCTTACATGCAGCTCCTCACAGCACAGCCAACAAACTCCATCTCTCTCCTCACCCAGCTAACCCACGCTTTTGTAGCGCTTGTCTTCTTATTGGACACAGCTGTGGCCTATTAAGGGCAGGCCTGTTCCTAATCTTTGGTGATTAGTACAGCTGCAGCTCCTCAGGTGTGAGACTGCCTTCTGCACTATCTTTATTTTCTTACATTCTATCCCTCCACATAGGCTCTCCTGAGCATTGGCCAAAGAGCTAATTTATAGGAGCAGGATCAATCTCAGCTGCTTAGATCCCAGACCCCTAGACTCAAAGATGACAAAGCTTAGTGTGATTTTCTTGTAGAAAGGGACCAGAATATGGCATGGAAAAATAATTTCAACAATCATAGAACCATAGAGTGTTAAGAGGCTGGAATGGACCTCAAAGATCCTCTAGTCTCACCTGCCCTGCCATGGGCAGGAACATCCCAGGTTGTGGATAAGACTCAAGGCCTTATCCAAACAAGTTCTCTTGAGGCATGTAGAATAATGGACCACAGGTAGATAACTCCGCTCTTTAATGGCCCAATGGCTAAGAAGGAGATTATCAGAAAACAAATTATAGCTGTGTACTGCAGTCATTGGGCAAAGCTCAGTGGGTGCCAGCTTTTCAAGAGGAGCTAGGGAAAAGCAAGGAAATACCCAAGGCCTTTGACACATAGTCCTGTGTTGCAAGGCCACAGCAAGGAGGCACCAGGCAGGGAACGTCCATGTCCACACTCTGCTGACTTCTTCTGCTGCCCAGGGGGACAGCTGAGGGTCTGTAGTAGTGTGGATACAGTAAAACCAGTGGGTTTGGTGAACTGGGAGGCAGCTCAAGTGCCTGATTTCATACTGTGTGTCTGTTTGCCGCGTTAAACAAATTCAATACTCACTACATAAACTTTCTTCTTCAGTGATGCACTTCCAACTGCTTCTTGAGTTGCTGGTCCTGCCACATCCGTATGGAACTTCAAGCTTCTCCCAGGTTCATGTTCTTGGTATTTAAAACTTCCTTGTAGATACAGGCATGGACCTTACAATTGCAGTCACACAGAACCACTCACCCGGATTCTGCAGCATGGAAGGCGGGCTACAGAGACAGAAGTAGTTCTGTGCCTTTCCCCAGGTACTTATTTTGGCAAGATACATTAGGCTGTGCCTTTGAGCTCCCATCAGTACTATCCCTCAGTCCTCTTTTGACTGTATAGGACACCCCCAGTGACCAATGAGGAATGGATGAGATAACACACAGAAAAAGGAGATATTTTCCCACCTTTTATTCCAAATATCAATGATATGGATGTCATGCACAGCAGATTATATCTATGCCTAGAAGCAGCAGGCCACTCGAGGGAAATTGCACTAATTAAGCATACAGGCTGATTGTTGTCTCACTTAGTTCCTGTCGGTTCTGCCTTGAAAGAGGACATAAAGCAGAGATTGTGGAGGCTTCAAGAAGCGTG
The DNA here is from genome assembly GCF_901933205.1 of Camarhynchus parvulus. NCBI lineage: Eukaryota > Metazoa > Chordata > Aves > Passeriformes > Thraupidae > Camarhynchus > Camarhynchus parvulus. The sequence continues at coordinate 21,579,098 of NC_044575.1, read as the reverse complement.
GATGAGTTTTTCCCACAGTTTAGGACACTTACATGTGGGAAAGTCAGGAATCAGATCATTTGCTGTATTCCTCCTTCCTTACCTGCTTCATCTTAGAAGTCAGGGCCGGTTACTCCAAGCAAAGTCCATTCAGTCAGTGTGGTGGGAACTGTCAAGAGAATCTCTGAGCAGCAGGAGTCAGTCATCCCCAGGTAGGAAGCTACCCCATTAGCTGATTGGAAAAAGACACACAGATTGCCCCAGTGGTGCTGGCATTGGAATCTGGGGGATTAGGTGGAATGCAGAATATGACAAGGGTTTTGGAAGCAAAAAAGTGAATCACAGTCAGAAAATCCCTCCTCACATGGCCTCCCTCAGTCTCCTACAGTGGCCTGTAAGATGCTTTTCTTTCAGCCTCTGTTTTCAGTCGCTTTGGTCAGAAAAAGAGAAGCAGCTGAAAACTACTTTTCTAAAGCTGTGGTAAGTTTGGCCAGTTGACATGAAAGACAACCAGAGCAATTCCTATTTTTTACTGGAAGGCTTCTCTCACATGAACTGCAAGATCTCTGAAGTGCTGTCAGTGTTATTTGGAAATAAAAACCATAAGGAGGCTCTATTTTAAAACACTCTGTGTGTAGAACCCTGTGAATACATGTGCAGAACACTGTGAGATGCTGTACCTATTGTACAGTTTGCGTCACTCATTAATGCATTGAGGCTGGGACTGCTGTTAACTGACTTTCCATAAACCCAATACATTTAAACAATCCCACAAAAGGCACATATGACCTCTCAAAATACTTTATCACGTGGAACTATTTTGAAATAAATCACGTGCTAGCTAGTGGACTTTGAGGTTGTGATATTACGTACGAAAAGCCAATCTTGTCTTTCAAATGTCTCCCTCCATCTCTTATGTAGGGTTTTTCTTTCCCTGGAAGCTTGAACACCACCAAAAAAGCTTGCCTTAGTGCAAAGGAGGTGATCAGTATTCCAAATGAAGCCTTTAACCTCTTGGATGCATTCCAAAACTACACTGTGGTGAGGGATGTTGGTTTTATTAGTACAAGCTTGGGAGGCCCTGCATATCTCCCTGTAGCTTTGCCAGATGCAAGGTGTCAGAGCAGCAGGAGGGGCTGCTCTGCAAGGGCTGAGGGTGGCAGCAGGGCAGCAGAGCATGTCCAGTGGCTCTAATCAGGGCTGGACCCAGGCCAGCAGTTGCCACACAAGTCCACAAAGGCAAGGCAGCTCTCAAGCCAGGCTGTGAACTCCAGTCACCAGGTCAGGGACCAGGGGGTAGGAACGTGGTCAGGCATATCTGCAACATTGCTGCAGTAAGGACAAGGGGCCTGAGCTTAACAGTGCCTCTCATCACCCTCCCAGGCCTCTCCAGGGGGGACCCTGCCAAGGCTCCACACAGATCTCACACAGCTTGTTTCACAGCATCTCACCCCAGGTTACAGCTGCACACAGCAGCCCTGTCCTGGGCACAGGCAGCTAAAACCCTTCCTAGGGGCAGGGAGTGTTGCAGAGCCTGTTGGTGCACTCTGGCACAGGAAGGCAGCTCTTCCTAACCTCAGGAGGTGGTAAATGTGAAATGAGTGGATGCTATACCTCCACCAACTAGTGCCCAGTGCCTGAGGATGAGTTATTTTATAACAGTCTGCAAAACAATACAAAGCTGAACTGAACAAAATGTCTAGAACAAGTAAGCAAACAGAAAAACATCTGTAGCATGTTATGGAGACACTCATAGAGTCACCCACATCCACACCCATTCACACAACACATCTGAGGTCATTACAGAATTCTATTTGTTTCTGCTAAAGTGAAAGAGAAAAATGTGTGAAGTTTCCTTCTTGATGCACGTTTTGAGTCTCTGACTCAACTTCCTCCCACTCTCCATTTGGTTTGACTCAACTCAGTATACCTTTCTCCTGCATCAACCTTATAAGCAGCATAACAGTCTCTGCCACTTCAGCATGCTCATCCAGGACACCTAATAGCTACTAAGAAAGCTCCTGTAGAACACCTGAAATCAGGGACAGCCTACTGATACCAACATCACAAAATACAAAGACATATTGCAATACTCTCTTGGACACTGACCCTGGGAAAGATAATAACTAAATGCAGGCTGGATGCTGAAGAGTATCTTTGCTGCAGGAAGAAAACAAAACACAGCCTTACAGAGTATATCCAGTCATTCTCAAGCAAAACCACCCGGCTGAGTCCTTATCATTGTCCAGATAGGACTTGAGGAGTGTACATCAGCACTGGTATCCAGATTCAGAATATCTGCCACTCCTGTGACACCATGCAGGCAATATTTCTCAGGTGATGGCACAGACAGACACTGAGAAGGTGAGGAAGCTAATTAGTGACAAGCATTAATTAACACTCTTTCGTCACAGTCCCTTTGCAGACTCAGATTCAGACACCAAACAAACTTAAAGTCAAGTGAGACTTGGAGATTAGCATCTCCCTGTCTGTTATTGATGTGTTTCACATTCAAAGCAATAAAAACTGAAACACTCGGCACTCCAGACAAATAGCAGATTTCTAGGCTGAGGAAAAAAACCTGAAGGGAGTCACAAAATTAATATCTTGTCAGAAATGAGAAATGTTATCAATTTTGTGAGTGGAAAAACCCACCTAATGCCTGCTCAAACAGCATTTGACTCTAGCTTGTTTCTTCCAAAGTTTTGAGATAGTCTTGAAACTATGCAAAAGAAAAGGCACCAAGAAAGAGAAGTGGGAAGCAAAGCAGTGGTACAAATTTAATCTTCTGGTGAATAATATCTTTGTGCAAACTCTGACTCCATGGCTGGTGAAGTAGCACACTATGGCAAGAGGAAAAGGGACTAGAAAAACAAGAGAAGGAAAACAAATAGTTCTATCTCACTCAACACCACCAGGGACTATAAAAAAAGGGAAGAGGGTTCTCCTGAGCTTGGTACATCCCTCTGTAGTGGGAAGGTCACAGGACAGCTTTTGAAAGTTCCTGACCTGGAGGCCTTCCTGCTCTTTGAGGGCCTCTCTTTCCACATTGTGCTATTCCAGAAAACAGAGACCACGTCTCATAGTTGCTTTAAACACTAAGTCAAGATCAGGGTATTAGAAAAGCTGTTAAATGTTAACAGGAAAATATGCTTAGTATTTTTGGGAGTTTCCTCAACTTGGGAGGGGAAAGGTTAAATTAGTAGGTTCACTGATGAAGAAAAACCACTGTCAAATGTTGCCTAAAGGATTATTTTACTGCTAATCAGTGGATTTTATTGTAATCTGAATTAAAAACACGCTGCTGGATATCAAAGCTCACAGGCTTTATCGCTGAGCAGGGCTATCTGTAGTAGGGACCCAAGAACTGAAAAACAAGACTTCAAATGTCAGGCTTATTCTATCCAATTAATTCAGCCTACAGAAGAGAAGTTTTAGAGGTGACATAATTGCTGAATATAGGGATTTACACACAGAAAAGCATTTAATAAGTGGAGGAGGCAAGCAGACAGGCATTTCAGTCTTTCTGTCAGAGACATAATGTGAACCAACAATTGCAAGTTCAACAAGAAAAGTTCTTTCTTATTTAAATAAGTTGTAATTTCTGGGAAAGCATAACAGCAGAGGTGACTGTCCTTTGGAGTCTTTATGACAAGACTATATATCTTTTGCATGTAAAAACACACAGTTATTACCTAGCTTCAGGGGGAAAACTGCCAAGGGTATGTTCAAGTTGGCTCCTTCCCTCACAAAGTGAAGATACCTCTGTGGTGCATTCACCCTTCAAGCCATTCAGAGAAGTTTGGGGTGGGGCTGGCAGCAGAGCAGCCTGCAGGAGCACCTTTTTTACAACTGTCAGCAAGTGGCCCAGGCGCTGTGTGAGCAGCCAGAGCCCAGTGCCCCCAGCTACCCTTGCACACAGGAGACAGCAGACCAGCAGCTTCGTGCCACAAAGGTCTAGAAGGATCTTAAGATCAGTTCAGAACAACCCACCCAATGCAGGGATCGGGTATCTCCCTCTGAAACATTTGGCAGTGGCCAGAGACAGCATTCCAGAGGAGACAGCCTCCTGGGCAGGCACAGCCTGGCAGGCGCTGCAGCCTTGGCACGGGCTGAGCAGCACACAGGGTGTCCTTGGAGGGCTCCTATGCATGCAGCGACCAGAGCTGACCCTTCTTAATTTATGAGCTCGTCTGAGATCACAGCCTCATGTATTATGGCTCCAGGCTCCACTGAAATGAGCTTTATTAAAATAAATTCCAGCTGCTTGGAAGGAGTTAGAGAAATGACAAAAAGAAGGCAAACTCCTCCATTCCCATACTCACTGACAGCAGAAAAAGAAATAGTTACTGGAGACCAAGCAAAATTCAGCTGGCTCAAATTGAAGGGGCATGAGAAAAGGATCTAGTCAAAGAACAAGCAATTTTGTTAAAATGAGATGAGATTTTGATAAAATGAGATGGTTACAAATGCCAAGGCAGAACTCCCAACTAGACAACAGGCTTAAAGCAGAGAGACAGAAGGACAAAGGGTCAGGAGGGCACCTGATAAAGCTTCTGACTGAAGGTGGGATACATTTTAATAAATCAGATTCATTTGCAAGGGGTCTTGAATGCTTGTACCTTTCCTGTTTTGTCTGTTCCCTGGCCTTTGGTCTGCTGTATTTCCTTCCCCAGGATGCCTGTGGGCTGTTAATGGAGAATATTAGGGAGCAGCACCAGGATGTACCTCACTCAGCCTGTTGTTGCCAGCAGCCTACATGCTCATTATTGTCCCCTGTTTGGTAGATGCTCCTTTTATCCTTGCTTGGCTCCTGGGGAATTTCAAAAGGATGAGATTTCTAATGAAGCCTGGCATTCTTGCCCAGCCACAGCTAATCAGAATTGCAGTCTGGTAAGGATCTCAGAAGAAAAGCTCCAGTTTTCTGCCCTTTCATGGGTCAGCAGTGAAGAGATTAGATCGAGACCCTACCAGAGCAGCAGAATTGCTCTCCTTGGACATAGGGTTGCCCACTTCCACCTCAGGTATTGGCACTGAAACTGCCCATTGGAGTTCCAGTAGGAGCACCTAAGCTCTCAGGAGCCAGGGATATCAGACATTAGCAGTGCTTGTGTGACCTTGTCCCCATTCCTACCTTTCTGCTTCCCAGCAATTAATTTTCACGACCTTCTCACAGATTTCCCCAGTTTTAACCAGCATTGCCAGCAGCCTGCTTTCCTCAAGAAATTATGGAGTCTCCTTGCAATCATTTTTTGATAGTGCTGGAAACAGCTTTTTTCACCTCATCTCAGGCATCACAGGCAATATGAGCAACACTTTACCTGAGGTGCCTAGCTCCAAGCCACCTACAGTGCAACCCCCAAATAAAAAACAAAACAAAAAAACACCAAACCCACCCCAAACTAGAAACCTGGGATCAGTGAAGTTCAGTGAAGTTAGTTAGTTAGCTCAGTGAAGTGGAAAGAGCCCATCTCCAGTACACTCAGCAAAGCAAAAACATTTGCCAGATAATCCCATAAATCAGGAAGATGTTCAACAGTTTAATGGCATGCACTGCCACTGAGGGAAGGATATCACACCTCAGTAAGAACAGGTTCCACTGAAGGAGATAAGAACGTTCTGTTTCAGCAATAATTTCACTTAATGTCAGCTCTGTAGCAGGGGTTTCATAGTGTAGCTGAAAGCCATTAGACTTCTCCTCATGCTATCATCAACCACTTTTGGCAAGGCCTGTTAAACAGAATAACTTGCAGAATGAGCCAGAAATAGGGCCTGTGGAACAGATTCTTCAGATCACAAATGTTAAACCATGGAAATGGATTGGTGACAAAGAGGGTGGAGGGGAGAGAGAGAAGTTTCCACACACTATTTTTTTTCCCCCCATCACCCCCACACATGTGGTCTACACCCCTACATATGTTTGCCACAAGTGTAGCCCAAGAGACATTCCAGATCTTACTCAAGAGCTGAAACCTGGAAGAACCTGCCAAGTCTGACATTAATCAAAGGGCAGGGTAACAGTGTGTGGTGAGTGTAATGGAGTCACCCACGCTTAGATTCCACAGACAAGGGGCAGAGAGGTACCAAGGGCCCTGCACTAATGACTCTGATCTCTGGTCTGAGGCTCCCTTCAGCAGCCACAGAAGGGCTCACCTCCCAGCTCAGATTAGGTTTTCAGCTGTGACTAGGCTGTCAGTTTAGGCAGCTAAATTTTGGAGCTAAATACAGAGTTTTGGAGCTAAATACAGAGTAACAGAACAGTGCTCCCAAATAGCCACAACTCTGTCACATGGGGCCTGCAGGTAACATATGGAATTGTTAGATGGAAAATGACCCACCAATTTCTGGCTTCAGTAGAACTTTTTTTCCCAATGGAGTAAGAGCAGTAACTAAATAAAAATTCATGGAATAGGCTGAATGATGCAGGTCCATATCTTATCAGAGCTGGTGCCTATGTTCAAATGATGAATTAGTTTTGGCAACTGAATTTGGAAATTTATTGCTGTTTTTATTTTCCTTCAGTGGAAGAAAGACGAGCAGTTGGAAAGGAAGCCTATAAATCTTAACATTAGAGAGGGGAAAGGGCAAGGTGTTTTACATACATACAGGGGCTAGACAAGAAATTGCTTTTTCTAGATACAAAGAGCAATGTGCAACAGATTTCTTTTGAAGTTTTTCATTTACTGAAAAATAGAAAAAATATTCAGTGCACATCCTCTTTGTTCTTTTAATTTCAGGTTTTATTAATTTTCACTGAAAAATCTGTAGGCATTTCAACATGAATAAAAACCTACAGCTTCTTTTACACAAAAAAGTGATCACAGATTTTTGCCAGAAAGACGAAATCACAAAAGAAAGCAAACCTCTCTAGCTCTTTGGAAGATGACATAACCAGAGTTTTTCTGGGATGAGAAAAGTTTGGGAATCACCTCGCCCTTAGATGAAGTATCTGACCCAAACAGAGGTTTGCTGCTCTCCACTATGGATCACAGATGGGGAATGCACAGCCCCAGTGGGGAAATAGCCAAGTAGAACAAGGCTGCTGAAAGGGTGATGGGAGCAGCAATTGTAAATGATAAAAAATCCTGACATCAGTTGAAAGCAGTCTGAGGAGCTCCAGCCTGCATGGGAAAGAACAAGAAGATGCAGCAGATATTTAACTGTTCTCATAAAACTTTCCATTGGCTATTTGCAGTTATTCCTCCTATCCCTGGGCAAGATGAACAAAATTGCCTAATTAGGTCCACATCTTTGAATGTCCCAATTAAACCAGCTCCTCATCTTCTCTTGCTGAGAGGCACCCTGCATTCTCTGATTGAAGCTGGTGGCAGCATTTAATGTAGTATGCTGAGAGCTTATGGCTAAGAGTTAGAAGCTCTGAGAATCTCTCCTGTGCCTGTGAATTTGGGATGGAGCTGGTAAGCAGCAGGCTCTAGAAGGAACATGGACACTTTAGTTTGAAATGAGCCCTTGAGGAAGTTCATAAACTGTCTGGTAATAGCAGGTGATGAGGGTAATAGGGGCTGGCAGTAGCTCAGAAGAGGTTTGCCTCTTACCTTGGCAAGCACAAGGGAAACTCCCTTCTCTGCCTCCTCTTCCCCTTAAACAAAACAACCCCCCTCAGAGCATTTTGGAAAGGAGCATTAGTGCACTAGGATGACAAGGCATTCTGCAACATGGGTCTGAGGAACTGCTTCCAAGAAAGAAATCCTCATACACATAGATCACAGGAACTTGAGCCCTTTTCATATCAAAGCAACTTGCTCAAGGGCCTTCAAAGTGCATTCTCCATTCCAAGGCCTAATGGAGTTGGAAACCTTCATGGAATGAGAAAAGATAAATTTCTGCCAAAGAGCCCCACTCCCTGGATTTTTAAGAGATCAAAATGTTTCAAGCTGCTAGGTCTGCAACTAAATATGGGATAAAATGGGATATTTTATCCCATTAACAACAGTTCCTTCACACTCCTTTTTCTTCAAGTCCCTAGTTTAAGAAGGATTAGAGCAGTGGGAGGTGAGGGAGGGAGAAAAAGTACTGAAAGGAGAAAAACTGCTAAAAGACAAAGCAATGACATTTTAGACAATGGAAAACTGAAATTAAATATAATTGTATAATTGGAGTAAGGCAGGATCAAATATTTCTGATTTATTACACAGCTTGATTCTTGATTTCCAAGGAGTAGAATCAGCACTCTGATATATTGTTTCAACTTGAAACTGTAGGATAACGGTGACAAGATCTACAGCTGATGACTCTGCAGCACCCCATATAAGCTATTGGGGTGTGATTTCCACATCAAGATCAGTACAGCTTGTGGCTGAGGTGAAGCCTTAGAACATGCCAAACTTTTTTTTTTTTTTATCTTAGTTTTAAATCCAGTCCAGCAACCACTCACAACATCAAGCCTCATACATTTACCAAAACCTTCACCAACATTTTTCTTAAAACTACAAATCCTGGATGAATTCCCAAAACTCCTTTTAGTCCTCAAGCTCTCCTGAATGCTTCCCAAGCCTAGCCTCACCTAAGGCTGTCCTGACTGGCACCTATTGGAACCTTGACATGGCCCTTCTTGGAACCAGCCTTTATTCTTGCCCTGTAGGCAAGGAAAGGCAGAACAGAATGATAAATCTTAATCCCAGCCCAAATCCTGGCTGCCTCTCTGGTGGAAAGTCACCAAGCAGTTCTGTCACCCGTGCCAAAATTCAAAGCAGCCTTACAACTCTGTACTCCCTCTAAACACTGGAGTTAGGAATAAACACCCTCCACGCTGACTTGTATTCATGGTCCCATTTCAATGGGCAGCCATCAGTAAGAGTCTAGAAACCACCCCTACTCTGAGACCTCTGGACTTTAACAGGCCACAAGGAACACCAGCATTAGGAGGTTGCAATGCCAGAGGGCCTGCAAAAACAATGAGCCTGTTGTGAGCCAGTGGCTCCAGCTGAACTTGCACGGAGACTTGTTGAAGAGCTAAGTGAACACCAGGGTTCAGGCTGGATTTATAATTCTTGTTCCAAAATATAGGCATCAAAGAGCTGCAGCTGAACTCCTACATGTAGGTCTCCAAAAGTAAGTGTAAGCATGCCACAAAGCTCCTCCCAAGCCATGATTACTTTCTGGGATACAGAGCCTCAACAGCCTTCAGCTAAAATTAGGATTACGAATAGGAAGTAACTGGAGGTCCTTCTGTTTGTGAATCCCAGAAATTTGCACAAGCAGGCAGACAGGGCTCCCAGACTTGTGCTTTATTTGAGCCTGCATCATCAAACTCTTCTGAACACTGGATGTATAGCTGAGGTTAGATGTTACTTTTTGAAAAGAAGAACGGTTCTTACCATGCCCTCAAAGCTTGCAGCAGAAAAAGAAAACAGCAACATTCAAGGGCATTATTTAGATGACAGAAGGTCTCAGTGGTTATGGTGTAGCATCAGGGCGTGCAAGAAAAATGAGGAGAATATCAGTTGTTTTTACATAATAAAAGACTTCCATGGATTGTGGACAGAATTATGTTCAGTAAGATCCTAGAGTTTGTAGGTACTCCACTGACAGCACACTGTAACAAAGCCTAGGCTTAGGAGGAATCAGACTGAACTTCTTCCTGACCAAGCAACACAGTACTGGTAGCAGGGTGACCCCGGCTGCTGGTTTTCCAGGTATAGTCCTGTAACATTGCTGTGCCATGAGTGCTAACATCGTAAAGACTGTTCTAGAGCCTTCTACCCAACTGGCCCCAGAATGTTTTATTTACAGTTTATTTACTGTCTAAACCCAAACCAGTCTATAGGTTGACTGTCTCAACTCATTTCACCCCACAATCATTGTTTCTTTTTCCGGTGTTAGTTTTTCAGAATACAGCAGTAAGAGGTGTTAAATCCGTTCTATCCCACAGCTAACAAATTTAGCCATATATTAATAAAAATTTCCAGTACCAGAAGTTTCCCTAAACTAGAACCTTCTTGCATAGCTATTCACCCTTCATTCTTAACTCGTGTCTCATTTTATTCCAATGAGCAAGATGTTACTGAAGCCAAAGAGTCCTATCAACACCAGCCTTCATTCATTCCTGAGGAAAGGGCAAACACCAGCTTCAGCATTTCTTGTTCCACCCCTCATTGTCCTTGTAAGTAACTCTGCAGAAAAAAACCCAGGGCAGTTAGAATTGCATTCACACTTTATATTCATTACCATACACAGTGCTCTTCAAAATTCTGGATAACCCTAAACCTGATGCAGCATGTCAGGCTGCTCCCCTTGGCGCGTCTGATAGCAGCCCTGCTGTCTGGGGAGGCTTAGCTTCAACAGCACAAATACAGGTTCTTATTAAAAAATGGGGACAGACCTTCTACTAGGACCTGTTGCAATAGAACAGGGGTAATGGCTTTAAACTGATGAGGGTAGACTCATATCACATATAAGAAGAAACGTTTTTATAATTCTAGTGTTGAAACACTGGAGCAGGTTGGCCAGCAGGGTGGTAGATATACCTTTACTAGAAACATTTCAGGCCAGGTTGGATGGCGCTCTGAGCAACCTGATCTTTTTGAAGATGTCCCAGCTCACTGAAGGGGGCTGGAGATAGTGGACCACCAATCTAAACTACTCTAGGATGATTCTATGCAATATACTCCTCCTAACCCCCTAAGCAGACTATCAAGACATTCTCTGCTTCTGTTACCAAACTTTCTGCTATAAACAGGTGAGCTTCACAGTCCTTGCATGGATCCTAACCATAGTCTTCCACTGTCAGTGAGGCAGGCTTTCCTTTACTGATGGAATCTGGCAGCAGCTGTACGCATACAAGCCTTCCAGTACCCTGAAATATGCCATACTCTCAACCTTCCGATGCTCAGCTTTTATCCTTGCAGGAAAACAGCTCTGCACATCATAAACCTACTGTAGTCCTCTTCCTGCAAACAACAGTTAGCAAAGCTCTTATAAGGTCCTGTTGGCAGTAACACAAGGATGTGACAGAAGTTCTCTTAGTCTGGGAGAATAAAGAGCTGAGCATGAAGCAGTTGCTCAAGAGATTCCATCATTATGTCAGAAGCTAGCAAATTAACCTTTCCCACCAAGCTGATTTCAGGGTAGAGACAAAGAGACCGCTTTCTCCTCTACTTCTGCTTTACCCTCCCCTTTGCTACTGGAGCATAGGAGTCCCCAGCATGGCTTGTAAGGAATTCAAGAGGAGAGAAGAAGATCTCATTACCATTTTGCTGCCTATTAAAGAGTGAGATAATTGAGTGGTGGTAAAGAGTAAATAGCTGTATGCAATTATGAGAATCGCCAGACATCTCATTTCATGTCAGGCAAGACTATTGCCTATAGGAAGACAATATAATCCTGCTGTTGCCTTGCTCAGATGAGAGAGACTTGAGATAATTAGCTTCCACTATAGCCAGGCATGAAATGGCCAACTTTATTTTATGATAGCCATCTGAACTGTGATGTGCTCTCTGCATCTTCTCATCACATAAAAGCTGGTGTAACCAGCTTCACTACTCTAACAAAGTGCAAGCTCCTCACTAATGACCACAGGGATACTGAGGGAAATCTAAGAGAAAACAAGAGAAAGTTCCCAAATCCCAGACATACCTCTGCTGTGAAGCCTTGGTCCCTGGAAGGTCATCTTCCCACTTCTGCTCACAGCTCACCAGTGTTAGGAGATTCCTTACAGCCAAGAGACTGGACCCCCCAGCATTCTGCAGCCAAAGCTCATCAAGTTTTGGTATTCATTAGTCAAAGTAGGAACTGCTGGGGACTCCAGGAAGAGGCAGCAAGTGTGAGAACCAATGTTCAATCCAGTGTTAGAGGAGGCAGGAGACTGTTTACATAACATCTGTGGTGAGAGTGTATAAGGCAATAGACAGACTGCCAATACTTGGAACTACTCAAAAGGCAACTCTGGCAACCTCACAGATTGTTTTATAAACAATTGGTTTCAAACTGATCCTGAAGTTAATGGGAAAGGCAACAGAGTCGCTTAAGAATAAAGGTGCTGTGGTTTCTGCATTCCCTGCTGACTACTTCCACAACAGCAGCCCTGCACTGCAGTGCTCACATCAGGCACAGAGGTTCTGTTCATCCATCTCTCACTGCTGGCAAGAACCAGTGTGGCAAACCTCACTGTCAGGTGGTTTTGACACCTGACAGCAGATAAAATACTGAAAATAGTATTTCACTACTGAAATACTGCTGCAGCTGAAATGCAGCCTACCTGTCTTGTAAGTCCCAGTCCCCTGAGAACAACTCTTGCAGAGAAATTTTCTTCCTATATTCCCCCCATGGCTGGCTGCAACTCATCCTGCTACCCTTCATGGCCATACCACAGCCTAGCATTTGCTCAGCAAACCAACCTACCTGGCCATGCTGGCTGGCTCCTCAGGGCAGGGCACTGCTCTGTGGGGGCCCATTCCTGTCACTGCCTTGTCAGGCCAAACCCCACACCACCACTGTCTGTCCCAGACACCTCCCTCACCTCCAGACCATGTGCCAAGGCCTCCCCCTCCTCCTTAGGCAGTTCCTTCCTAAAAGTACAGCTCACCTTCCAGAGGTTCCCACACTGCCCCAGCCCACCTTGCACACCACCTCACTTCCAAGGTTCATACAGACCTGGTACTCATGCATTTCCACACAAAAACCAAACAAGACCAAAACCAATCCCCTTAAAAAACACCCACCAAACCTCACACAACAGTAGTAGTGGCTGCATCATTTCAGCTTCTCCACCACCTCTCCCCAGGCTCTCAGCACACAAGGAGACATTAGCTCCCACCAAGCGCCAATGTGACACCAGGGACACAGCTGCTGCCATGCAGGCACTGAAGCAAAATCCTGTGCAAAACTGTACTCAGTTCCCAGGTGAGTGGGAATGCACTGATCTTGAGGAAAGGCATCCACTGATTTTTCCAGGCAGCTTCCCTCATACACCACATGGAGCCCACCTCACTTCTGCTCTGCCCTACTTTGTTCTGCAGCTCTGAAGAATTGCCCACAGTGGTCTAGAGAAGCCTCTCCAAAATACAAAGTGCTCAGGTGTCAGGGTCTTTGCCCAAGTGAAAAGTGACAGGATGAAGGAAACAGCCTCAAGTGGCACTGGGGAGTGAGGAAGAAAGGGGATTAGATTGGACACTAGAAAAAACTCTTCACTGAAAGGGTTGGCAAACATTCTTCAGTCTATCCCACCTCAGAAGACCAACAACACCCTGGTTTTAGGTCACAAGTTTAGAATATAGCTTTATAACCCTATTTTATTCAATCCCAAGTCTTTTACATAATTTTTACTATGAGGTAACCACTGAGAAAGCAGAAGAAATCCCTCAATCAGAAGTCATTCAACTATTTTCAGTCTGCTTATGCAGAAGAAAAAAAAAACCAAAACCACTTTGTTTTAGAGGAACTTACATCCTCAAGGGAAAGACGGTTATGCCAAAAAAATCCCAATCAGTGCTTACCAGAGTTAATTACAACATCATATCAAAAGAACAACTTATTTTTGAATAATTAAGAGTATAGTGAAAAAAAAACTCTGCCAAAATTAAAAGTCTGCACTGTGCTGGGTTATTGTTCCAGGCTGTCTGCAGACATCACTGCATGAGTTATACTATTCTGACATCATTTTGCAAGTTCAGTGCACAAAGCACATGCCTATACTATAACATGACAGGACCTCACATTTCCACCCTAGTAAACCCCAAATAGTTTCCAGAAGGGCTATGCAGAAAATACCCAGGAAGCACTCTGGGTAAGCCATTCAGATGATCACATGCTCTGGGATTCTTGCTGTCTCTGAAGAACTTCCATATGTCCAGCCTGTAACTATAAGGAGGGCAAAAAGAAGGAAAAAGTTAGTCTGGTGCACAATCCTCTGATCTCCTGCACTGTCACAGCTGTTGCTTTGGAGCTGAGAACCTGATGGTGGCAGACAGATTCCAGAAGAATTGCAGACAGAAAACCTCCAGAAAAATTGTTTGGACACGGAAAGACAACATGGAAAAGATTTAAGCTGATGAACAGCAGATAACGCTGGCCAGAGACACATGATGGAAAAGGTCTGGCATTCTGGTGACACAGTGAGGATCTGGGGTCCTGCAGGAGGCCTAGGTTTGATGTCAGTATAGGTCCTAACCTGGTGAACACTCACAGAATGAAGTGCAATATCAGGATAATCCCTGAGCTGCTGCCACTGTTCAAAGAAACATTGTGAAGGAATGGGAGTTACTTACATCTGGACCCCATAGGTGGGACGGAAAAGGCTCTCTTGTTTCCTAAAGGTAAGGCCTGTTGTAGTTACAGAAGTAGGTTTCCATACTTTCTACTAAACTCTGCATTGTTGAGGACAGAGGAGTTACTCCACGATGACATTCATCACTGAGAGAGCTATAGGAAGAAAGATAACAGAGAGAAATTTAATTGAAGCGCATGAAAATACCATCCTTGGGGCCTAAAGCAGCACCTTCCCTCTCAGATTCCATACCTCACAGAGCATCTACATATTACTTGGAGCATTATCCTTCTCTTAAATCCCTATTTTAAATGGAGCTAATATTTTTTGCCCAGAGAGCTGAAAATAATTTTTCTCCAGGTAGTACACAGCATCCAATATTCCCCTAATCCCTCCCCACAAAAGCCAAACAGCACACAAACCCCAGTCAATTGTATTATTAGGAGCTTAGAGGAGAGAAACCAGACAATTTATACCTGTGAGAAAAAAAGAATTCATGGCCAGGGTTACAGAATTTACTTAACGAGAAGGTAATTTCCCATGTTTGGCAGAGAAGATTCCTGCCACAAGGCAAAAAAATTGCATGAACTCTGCCAGCACACGCCTGCTAGAAATTGTTTATAATGGCTAAAGCACACTTAGTAGCTTTACTAGCAACATTTTACTAATAGCTTTGGTTCACTAATGGCATATTTTTTGCTAAGGGCCTTTTGCCAGTATACAAGTGTTTGAAGACTTGCATGCTAGTAGATTTTTACATTGACAAGCTTTTAGTATCAACCTGGTTTAAGATGTCATTCAGAAATGCTGGCTGCTAACTAAGGCTTATATGTAATAAAAGGCCAAGGCTAGAGCAGAGTCTCAGAGGCTGACAGGGTAGAGCCAGCCCATGCATAATTGAGGGTATGTTCTCCATTTATGGCATTGAGTGGTAGCATTTGTGGGAACCCCAGGGTCCTTTGGCTTTTCAGCAGCAAGCCCCTGGGGCTGCCTGTTCCTCACTTTCCTCAACAATGTCACAGAGTCTGACACCAGCACTTGCAGTCTGTCCTTTGGCAGCCAGAAACCAGGCTTTTCTGAAGTCTACCACATTCAGCCTAAATCCTGAACAAAGCTGGCAGGGACCAGCCACACCACCACACGTGGGAGAACTATAAGGAAAAGAACAGCTGCCATATGTTAAATTGGGGTATGTTCCATACAGAAAACAAGATGCATTGCGACCTACAGACTTACCCTTAGCCACTCTAACTAATGCAATTCCTCTTCCCACTCCAGAAAAAAAAACACCTCATGGAAAGAATTATAGCAGCTCGTGAGTGCTTCATGATCACATAGAACAAGAAACATCACCAGTTCATTACTAGGGGCCTTGCTTCAGGCCACAGGGTGGTCACAACTCTGCTCTTGCAATATTAATTATTGGCCTGGGACAGCTACAGAGCAGCTTACTGGCTGTGCACAAAATGCTTCCATGTGCTGAGCTTCTGCAGAGGCTGGCCCTGTGAGCTTTGCTAGACAAACACTGCAGCTCCCAAGAAGTCTGAGTGCTAGGCTGATTTCTAGTTCCAGCAGCAAACCTCCACCTCCGGAGAGGAGCCGGGAGCCTGGCCCAAGGAGCAGCAGCAGATTTCCTCATCTCTGAAGGTCTGAGGACTTTCTTCCTGGAATCTTTTTAAAATCAAATTTATAAGTATTCAATGCCCTCTCCTTCCCCACTGACTGACAACTCAAAGGAACTGAGGCTGGAAGGAAACAGGAAAAATGGGGACAAGAAGCATCATAGGAATTCCCTCATGCTGAACTTCCAGACCTAGGTAGAGCAGAAACACAAGAAGGAAACACAACTCTCACAATAGTGGAAGACATGCAACAAAATATCCAATTGTGTGCTTCTCCAAGAAATGGAAGGGAAAATTATCCCTAAAAATGCCAAGCACGTAGCACAAATCGTTTATGAGGAGAATACATCTGTAATTACAAGTTAATTTAGCTACCCTGCTGCCAGGAGTAACTGGGAGCAGACGGAAGCGATCAGTGTCATCTTCCCATTCCCTTGGGACCAGCCCGGGCTGGGTTTTCTTGGTGGAACACCTCCCTCCAGTGGCCAAAGGCAAGTGGTTTCCACAGAGCTCGGGCAGCTGGGGACCCAAGCTGGGACAAGCAATTTTCCTCAAGTGCCCTACTTTCTCCTTCCAGGTCCTCAACAGGCTGGATGGAAACCAGCAGCGCCCTTCCCCAGCTAGGAGCCGTCTGGTCAGGGCTGGCAGTTCTGCCAGAAGTGTAGCCCTCCAAGTTGTGGGGTCCTGGGAAAGCATTACCTCCTGATTAAAGCAGGGTGCTCTGGGAACTCAAGCAGAAAGGGGACACTCCATGTGACCAAGAACCAAGCTCTCCTCAAGCACAGCCCAGGACAGCCTAAAGGAACAAGTTGTACTCACGGATAGGACAGATCATTGCACCCTACTGTGGCTCCAGGATCCATTTAAGTTCCTCTTGCTCTGCACTCATCTGGTCAGGGTTCCTGAAATCTTGACTTAGACCAGTTGCCACCAGTGTTTTCTCGTAGCATCCCAGTACCTTCTCTGCAAACTTTACTGTTTCTTCAAAACATATATGAGGACTTAGGTCATGCTTATTACTTCCTAAAGCAACAGCTGTAAAATTCATTAGTACACCGCCTTAGTTTCTTCTAAGCCATTAGTCCAGATGCACCAATATGGTGCAGGATCTGAAGGAATTTTGAGATCCAGTTCATATCCACTTCTCAGTTGCTCAGCTGAGAAAAGCAAGAAGATTTATATAGTTGGTCTATCTACTTCTGAAGAGCTTTTCAGTCAAGGCCAGCATGTGGTGACATAAACTATGAAAAATGGCCATCTAGCTTTTTTCCTTCTCACAGTGGTAGGGCAGGGACTGAAGAATCCTACTGAAAGTGAGTAGGAAAAAATTATATAGTTAAGCTTGCAAGAGCTGTATGCACTGTGGGCATAGCAGCAAGCTTGTATTTAATCAGAATTAGTCCCCAAAGCTTATGACTTCAAACTGTGCAGACTGTGAAGATCTGAAGCAACATCTTCAAATATTTCGCTTAGGAGGTAGCAGGTAATTCAACGAACTATCACTCAGTCAGCTCACCCTAAGAAAAACATGCTTCATAAAACAAGAGAAAGTTTACTTTAGAATACAGCCCAGAAAAATTGTAACCTCCCCCTGTTGGGCAGGATCTTCAGAGCCCACACTGATCTCACACATGCGCATCAGACCTTTTGGTACTTTGAACAAACAAGATGTCAGTGATCTGCACGTAAAACAGAAAGGGGTGGAGAGGAAGCAAAGGGAAAACACTTCAATACACAAGTCCCAGGCAGAGAGACGTATTTTTTAGCAAAGTCTTTATTACAGAAATAGTCACCCTCTAGACTTTTATATCTGTACATGCATTTCTTCCAGTAGGAAGATGTTGCTAAAAACAGACAAAAACAAAAAAGGAAATCCAGAATGGGCTCCTTTTCACTTGCTGCTCAGCATTGGCATCTGTAACTGAACAAGAATCTCACAAATAAGAAGAACACATTAGAGAATAGACTTTGTGTTACAAAAGCTAGCAAGCTTTACTGCTAAAGGTGCCTTCTGCTATAGAAAAGGTCAGCTTGAAGGATCTGTGCAGGAAGGGGCAGATATCTCAGAATTGCAAAGCCTTATCAGACCTCCATAAAAACCAGTTGCCTAGTCATTCTCCCCAGTCATCACTGTCCAAAGATGAGGACAGAGCAGCGACCCACTGCTGGGGCCCTGATTCCCTGCACCAGCCTTTCTTCCCAGAAGGAAAACCAAGTAGGTTTTACCAAGTAGGGTTATTACTACCTGCCCCACCCCTGACAGGAGACAGTCCTGGAACCACCTCTGTAAGGCAAAGGCTCACTCACTAAGCACCTTGCAACAGGTTCCTGGCAAGGACCATCCACTTATCTCCCATTCAGCTTCCTGATGTCACAGTCATTGTACCACGTGTAACAGCAGGAAATCTGCTGTGCCCAAGACACCTCTAAAAGTGAGGATTTGCTCTCTTACATAAGCAGTTGGGGCAGTGCTTCTTGTGCATTTCCTACCTTCTTCTGGTCTACCCCACTCCTTGCTGCTGACCACTGGCTCAACAGAAAAAACAGCCCAGCCATTAGCACAGAAACCTGCAGCCTGCACAACTGCAGAACCTGCTACTTATCTGCTGCAGTGCTGGCACTTGAGGCAGAACTCAGGATGCAGCCATGGCTCTGGACCACAGTGGAGTCAGAAGAATGGACAAGTGAAATAAAAGCAACTTATCTTTGCATCCCAGCTACAGAACCTATACTGGGCACTGATACCAGTGATATTCCCAATATACAGCATCAGCAATCCAGTCAGATCCTTCCATATTCATATCTAAATCCACAGCTAACAAGTTTTATGTTCATAAAGGAGCAGGGGAAGAATCAAATTAATTGTAATCTCTATAAAGTTGGCAACCCGAGAATGCAAACAGCAGAGCCAGCCTGGGGCTGAGTCCACAGTATGCAGCAGTCTCTGAAGTAACCTCCAAGCTGACAGGAGCCAGCAAAGCAGAGCTAGGGGGAGAGGAAAAGATAAAGAGGCAAATGGGAGAAATGTGTCAGATCCAAAACCCAAGGGATCCATTCCAGAAGCAGCTGAGCACCACCACCACAATCTGCCAGGTCACACTAGGAATAAACAGGTAGGCTTGGCTCCCTCCTGGTGGCTTCTCATCATGCTCAAAGGGAAGAGCTCCACTGAAGGCAAGGCATAGCTGACTCCAGAAACAGGAGAAGTGAGTGTGACAGTAGCACTCTGTATTTCAGATGAGAACCTAGGCTGGAAGATGTATAGTCGGAGCTGAATCAGGTCAACTGCAAGGGAAGAGAAGGCCTATAAAGCATGACTAGTTACCACCACAAGTCAGTGAAGCAAGTGAAGCTACCAAAGCACTGGAATCTCAACAGAAATCCTGGCTCATGGGACTTCAGAGGGGAGGTGAAAAGATGTGCAGAAGAGCAAGGGAGAGAAAAGTTATTGTATGTTGGGTCCAGTGGGTTGCAGAATGAAGATATGAATAGTATTGTTTAACATGGAGCAGGCAGCAAAAGCATTGTCCCCTCAGGTTAACCGGTGTCTCATGTGACACAAGACAGTTTAAGTTCTGCTTCTTGAAGTAGAAATAATCCAGAGGCAGGATGCAGGTGGCCCAAGGGCCCTATTGCCAGAAGATCAGGCTGTGTTGCAGCTCTAACAGTTCTTAGCAGAGTGGTATCAGAAATGGGATGTCACAGGAATAATGGTCAATGGTTGGACAGTCTGGGTATGAGGCAGGAATGTTCTGTTTGCTCCTTTCTCTGTGGTGCCATAGCTCTGGAGTCAGCCAACTCAAGACTTGGGCACTTTGGTGTAGTCTTCGCTGTGTATGTTCTTGCAAAGTGAAATGGACAGTATCATCCCCAGCAGCTGGAACAAGTATGAAAAGTGGGAACAAAATCAGCAACCAGACAGATAAGTGGGAAGAACAGGTGATACAGGGGAGCAGAATACAGTGAACATCTTTTAATAACATCATACAGGTGAACAAAGTTAGTCCTCAACATAAGGCAAATGCAGTAAACTGAAATGACAAAAAATTGGGCTTCATAAAGATGCGACTTCCTCTGGAAACTATGTTATGGGCTTTTTAAGGCAACAAATGGGATTTCACTGAAGTGGGATTTTGCTTGCCTCAGTATTCTGGCTACAGAATTGCCAGAAGTCAGATACAGCAGGCAGAACCACAAATAGACAAGGCTTTGTTATATTTTTAATCCAGTCAACAAAAGCCCCAGTTCAGGCAGCTACAACCAAGAGCTAGAGCTGCACTGCCATTAAACCAGGTGTCTATTACTTGAGAAAACAGCTTTGCCTTTAAAAAAGTCTCTACGATAAGACAATATAGGTTCATGTCAGGAAATTACCTACCTCTATAACAGCAACACCAGTGCAAACCCCAAGAATGATACCAAGGTTGTCCTTCAGCCACTCCTCTACACCATCCATGCATCCCTATAGAGAAAACACAGCCACAAAGAAGAGAAGTATGTATCTAAATATCTCAAAACTGAAAATCCATAACATATCTTTGCACACAGGAATTATCCCAGTTACATGGTATATCATGTTTCATGGAAGCTTTTGCAGAAAAGGGCAGGATCCTTGTCACCCTGTCCCCCCTCACCCCAAATTCCACAGGTACTTCAAGCAATAAGGACATGAAAGAAGTGCTCTAAATTTCCAGGGGAACAAAGACAAGGCAGCCTCAGTGGAAGCTTCACAGGGCCCAGACATACTCACTCACCTGCTCATGAACAGGCCAGTCAGCATATGTTGCAGTGCCATTGAGAGGGTCTTCCAGATTGCAGAAACCTCTTCCTTCCACTAAGTCCTTAGATCTATTGGAGCAGGAGCACGGATACTCAGTATTGCTTTTGTTCCTAAGAATCTCATTATTTTCCCATTCCTTTGCTCCAGTCCAGCCACAGCAGGCAATCTAATAATGAGAGAGAGATCATTACAGTCTTATACTTTGACTGGCAAGATAACTGCACATGACAATAGGCAGGTAGAAGCACTCAGGAGCTCTTGGTGCAACAACAGTCAGGCCATACAGTCTGCATGAATTAGCAGCACTAAACACCACCCTGGTTAGTTATGTACAGAGCTGTCCAGAACACAGGGACATTATTTCCTACTGAAGAGCCACTCTGCTAGCAAAACGAGAGTTCAAGGGCCCCGGGTCACCGCCGCGGCCCCGGGGCAGCAGCAGCCGCCACACGGTGGCGTCCCCACGCCGCCAAGCCCCAGCACGGCACCGCGCACCAGCGTCCGCCTGGGTGCAGCACGGACCAGCTGGAACACGGGATAGGGAAAATTTCCATCCAAAGAAACATTTACATTCCTACAGAGTCACGTGATAAAGCCGTACTTGCTGAAG
This sequence comes from Camarhynchus parvulus, assembly GCF_901933205.1. Lineage (NCBI taxonomy): Eukaryota > Metazoa > Chordata > Aves > Passeriformes > Thraupidae > Camarhynchus > Camarhynchus parvulus. The sequence continues at coordinate 21,557,883 of NC_044575.1, read as the reverse complement.
GGAAAAGCACATCGGGAAGTCCAGCAAGGAGTAAGAGCCTAAGCATGGATCCCAGTGCTTGCCCACTGGTACAGAGCAGAAAGGCTGTCCTACGTCAAGGTAGAAGTTTAGGGAAAATCCTTCTTTGCTCAGAAAGGAAAAGTAACATTTCTGCTATAATAGACATGAGATACAAACAGCTGAACATCCACATCAGGACAAGCATTTGGTTTCCAAAAGAGTGTTGTGAAGACACAGCCTCCAGAAGGAACTACATTTCCCTCACAAGAGGTTTGGACTTTAAACTCCCAGTTTACAGAACCCCACCCTCTTTCAAATGCTAACTCCAGTGTGTGAGATGAAGTAGACTCTTAACACTCAAATTCTCCATCTCTGCAAAACCTTTTTCTTCTGCTCCTACATAAAAGAAGGACCCAAGCAGTAGCCTCTCTCCACAGTAGAATTAGGCTTGAGTTCACTACCAAGGAGTTACAACTGCAGTGAAAAAACATACATAAATCATTCTCCAAGGAGGAGAAATACTGCAGGTCAGTGTTTTGCAAAGCAAAGAACAGACAGAAGACAAATGCTGTTGCTTGTACTTACTACCCATCAGTCCCACACTGGCCATGTGTTTAACTACAACAGCCAGCCAGCTCTCAAGCTTGTGGTTTGGCAGTAAAGCTGTCATGACTCCAGTGTGCTTGAATACCCTCTAGCTGCTCAAGAGCTGACCCTGATGCTAAAACAGAAACCATGGGCAGTTGGATGGCTCCCAAGAACGCTGATACTTGCAGAAAAACCATCACAATAAGCAAGCAACATGCACCAAGTAATAAGGCAGGTGGTTCTGCTGACTTGCCTGGCAATAAACTAGGGACTTTTTGCTACAAAAATCATGTGCAAAATGTTTTTCACACATGTTAGTATTCAGGAGGCCCAGCAGACAAAGAGAAGTGTTGGAGTGCCATTTGACAGGCTGGATACATTAGGCCACACAGCCAACACTAGCTAGCTCTAACATCCAGTAGACAGGAATGGTTCAGGGTCTGACACAGAAGCAGCAAGCAAGACCATTTTCTAGTCTGTAGGCACCAAACCTCACAGGCCACTTTGTAGATCAGCCAGATCAATGTGCAATAGTTGCTCCTCTGTCCTCAGCCTAGCTTTAAAGGTCGTTGCCTGCACTGACAAATAGCATCATCTACCTCTTGCTGCCCCCCACAACTCACCTGTGTCTGCACATAGTCCCATGCATCTTGCAAGTTCCTCTTATCTTCATCCGAAGGGTCATAATTTTCAATCAGATCTACAACTATGCCAGACAACTCAACTTTCAGCTGGCAAGAAAAAAAGAGGCAGGAGAGTTAGATTATCAGTTCTTGTAGCCTTTTCTTTGGTCTTTCAGATACACATATAAAGCTACAGTCACTCATAAAAGCTGACTGCAAATAGTTAACAAGTACAGATAAGGGCAGCAGCTTTGCTGCTCAAAAGCCAAAGCACCAGCAAGTCCTTGCCAGGACATGGGGAAAGCCTACAAACCAGGTGAGCAGCAAGGAAACAGATCAGGTATGGTTACCTGCTAAGACACAGGCTGAACAACTAACTGCCTGCCCCAGACAAGACAGATGTGCAAGGTAAGTGCAAGCTGAGACAACACTGCCTAAAGGACTCATGGGTTATGTGTTTCTAACTTGGTACTGCAGGAGAGACCCGGTCCAGGATCTCTGCCACTGCAGCTCATCTCCACTGCTCAGAGAAGGTGTAAGCCACTCTGTTCATGAATGCAGATGGGTTTGCTGATACACAGCTGATGGAAACTTGCCTTTTTCACAAGGTGCTGATCCACCTCTCCCCAAACTCCCACAAGTCCTGTTTCTATATTAATACAGGAAGTATTACAACTACCTAAACTGCTCATTAACAGTCTTATCACAAAGTTCAGGTGTATCAAATCATCCCTTCACCACTGCTCCTTTTCCAGAGATATTTACAACACCCTTCAGTTTGATGAGAGGTGCAAGCTACCACCTGGCAGACTCCTTCACCTTCTCCCTCCCACCTCCTTCCGAAGCTCTTCTTAACCAGCCTGTACATAAGGACTGCTAAGGACAGACCCAGATGCACAAGAGGTTGAAGAAAAGTGCCATTAGACTGCCCAAAGGATAGGATAGAGTTACATCAGCCTAAGCACCAAGATGTTCCCATCCCACCTATTACCTTTTTGACTGTGGTGCTACAGCATATTTCAAATCAGTGGAAATGGGTTTTCTCTTTTCTTCTACTATCAAGCATTTTCAATGACCATGGCAAATACCAGGACACTCAGCAAGAGGAAGCACTGCCTACTGTTGAGAGAAGCTTCTCTACATCACCAACTCCTTTTCCTAGGACAACTGCAGCTCAGTTCACTGGGATCAGCTATGTCAGGCCAGATGGATGGGAGCTGCATGATCTTTCTTCTCATGATGTCTCTCTCTTCCCCTTTTAATTACTTCACTTCCCCTTTTTCTTCCCTTCAAATCAAGCCAACCTGACCTGGTTCTCACTAATGAGATTGGCCTTGGCTGCTGCCATAAGCCTTATCAGTTACTGAACCTGTGAGTTCCCACCCTGACCCCTCCTGCACACTGCTGCTCCACATGCAAAGGGAGGCAAGGAGAGCTGGGCTTGTTTTCCTACCCCATGCCCATCTTGCCTCTTATCTGTTGGGTCAGATGGAGCCTACTGCCACTTCTGCAGGAATCCCAGGACCCCACCACAAGCAGACAGGACTTGAACCTGATGTCCCCAACCACAGACACATAGGGAAGCTGTATGTCTGCTTTGCCCTTACTCTTACAAAAGAACAGGAAAGAAGTCCTGCAAACAGCTCTTGTTTCAAAAAGTGAAGCATTTCAAATTAAAAAAAAATAATCAGGCATTCCTAGGTGTTGTAGCAAGCAATCTGAGAGAGGGGGAATATTATGCAAACAGTAGCACAGCTCTGGAGCCACATAGGCAGCTTGCTTGTGGGTTTAACCCATAGAGCAGCCCAAAGGGAAAAAAAAACAGGCATCTGCAGCTGTTCACCCTTAAGCACCTGGCAGAGGAAAACTGAAAGATCAACAAGCTAGAAAGACACACAGAACACGCAGGCTTTCAACATTCTAACCATCTCCACCCCTTTAAAGTTATCAGGACTTAGCACTGTGTGAGACATGAATACCGCAGGAAATGGCTACCCTTGCTCTCAGGGCTTCTTGCCCCTCCCCAGCTCTAGCAAGCCCAGTGTCCAAAGGCACAATCCCACCACCTCAAAGCAGGGGCACTTAGATCCTAGGCACCAAAGCCACAGCCCACTGCCAGAAAGCAGCAAGGCTGTCAGTCTCTCCACCACATGGGCTACTGAAGAGGGAGATGGGGAAAGCTGAATGCCAGAGGCAAGACCAGGTCTTTGATCACACAATGGATTGTGCAGGCTTCTTCCCCTGACACTGTCAGTCATCTATCTTGTCCCTGTCAGATGCAAGCTAGATCCTTTCCTCAGCAATTATTAGCATCTAGCCTGCACACAAAAGCAGGCTCAAAAAACTGGAGGGAGCTCTCCTCTGCCTTGTCACTTCAGATTCTGAAACTCATGCATAGTCCATAGCTCCAGACAAGTCCTTGCATGCAATCACACAGGCCTGTCTGCTGCAAACAATAGCTAGCAAGCAGGGCTATTCCCAAAACACCACCATTCTCTTTTACTCAAGGCACTTAGAGCCAAGCTGCACAGAACTAGGCAAAGAGAGAACTTGCCCAGGCTCTCACACATTTAGAGGCTTGCGATCCACTAGATGTGAGTAGCAGCATTCAGTTCACAAAGCAGAATATCATTTGCAGCATTTGTGATGTTACTATGTTGTTGTCGATAAAAAAACCCACCCCAGAGTTTCAGTCACCAACAAATGTAGGGAAACGAATCTTGCATCAACATCCTCCCAAAAGTACTGGGCAACTCCAGTCTGAAGGGGCATTCCTCTAACAATGCCCATGGGAGAGGCAAAGCAGTAGCCTTCCTGTCAGAGGCTCAGCCTTTTACAGCTACACTACCTCTATTCCAGTATACTTTTCATTTGTCAGTGTGGGGGAGGATTTTGACACCAAAAAGGAAAAGTTATGCCAACAATAACTTTAAGTGAATCCACAGAAATAAATACTTCAGTTACAAGTGAAGGACTGAGTACCACCTTGCTACATTCTGGATCCTAAATCTTTTCCTTCACCCTTGTTGTTCCTTGTTTTATATCTAACCAAGTTCCTGAAGTCAGAAATAAACACAAAGAACACAATAGATATCTGGGGACTGGCTGTTGAGCAGTTTCAGTGTGCCTCACTGTGCTCCAAGCTGCCCTGGGATGACGTACAGCCAGCGAAGCAGAGCAACTCGCACAGCAGCACTGAAGCGCAGCCCCAAACCACTGTGCTGGAGGTTTCAGCCAAGACCTTCCTCAAGCAGCTTTTCTTAGTGCTCTAGGCAGGTACTTTGGAGGATCCCTGAAAAGAGAATGGCTCTAGAACAGCTTTTCCATTAATTTTGTTCATTAAGGACTGAACAGGAGCATCTGTTCACAGCCCAGCTTCCCTGACCATTCTCCCAGATCTGTAAAAGCGATGATCTCAGTCACAACAGCTCCAACAGCTGTGGAAAACAACCCCCAGCACTTATGTTCTGATGAGGCTTAAATGAAGAGCTACAGCTTAAAAGTTGGAGTTTTCTAGAGTAGACTGGCAACTGGAGGAGAAATGCCAACAGAGGTACAGAATTTCCTGGTTTGAAGTCACATTTCCCCATCGCAGGGGAATGCCCAACCCCACACCTCCATATCTGCATTAGTCAGAGCTGTTTGTTGAGAATTATCTGTACACACCAGTTTTAGTCACTGTTTTAGTTTCTCCTTTAGCTTCTGCCACCCCAGAGAGCAAGCTACAGCCACATTTGGCAAGGAACCCAGCCAACAGCTGCTCAGTCACCACAGTACAAAGCTTACATCAGTTATGCTGGTGGCAGGCACCTTCCCCCTGCCCCAAACTTCTCCACCAGGCCCCATCCATAACCTCCTCAATTGTTCTGCTTTCTGTAGCCATCTAGCTAAAGAGTTGGCTTAGGAGAGGCAAGCACAGCCATACAGTGGTATATACAGCTATGCAGCAAAGGACAGGGTTACCCACAACTTACACCAGAAGCCAGTAGTGACCCCACAGCTATAACTTGTTTCCACTGCATAAATGTGGCTCCCAGTTTAGCTCTTAAGTAGCTGAAGGCCTGATCAGGCACTGCCTTGGCCAGGGAACCTATACCCATGATGGATTGTTGCAATGCCTAGGTAGCTCCCTTTTACACTATGGAACATATTGGAGCTCCAGAAGCACACACTGTGAAACTGCTTTCCTGACAAAGGAATCCACTTCAAAATATTAAACCGCTTGGCTTTAAACTCCACCTGTAGAGCAGGAACCATCAGATATTTGGGTTTGCTTCTGTGGAAAGAGGACAGCTCTTTCAAGAAGAGTTCCACCCACAGATGCAGAAAGACTGAAAGAACAGAACAAGATGGCACAAGGAGGAATACCAGTCAAAAAAGCGCTCAGGCTGGTAATTCCTCAAGGCACCAGGGATGGCAACATGGTAGAAACCACTGCTACTACCTGCCCAAAGAGCTGTCTACAGCAGGATCAAAAGGAGGTGTGGTCTAAAGCATTTTAGGACATTTTTTTTCCCCACTGTTCCCACTACCCAAAAATAATGCCTGCATACCAAATAAAGCTTCATAATCCTTGAGAAAACAGCACTATTGAGGCAGATACAGGAAAATCAAATAGCAAAGCTATTGAGCTGGGAGAAAAGGAGAATCTAGCTATGCCTGCTAGCAGGATAGCCCAGTTTGGAAGAAAGAATTTCTAGCTATCACCCTTCTCCCAAACCAAGACTAAGGAAAAGATGTATGGTAATAAATAAAGACTTACTGTTTCTTTCTGGAAGTAGATGACCAGTGCAGCAGCAATCTGAGCTAAGAGGATTAACATCAGGCAGGTGAAGTACTGGAAACAAAAAACAACAGGTGATCACTGTCAGTCTTTAGAAAGGTCTGTATACAAAAGTTAATAAAATTACATACAGAAGAGAAATCACAACATGAGCTAATGTCTTTTTGTCTGCAGACAAACTCTGCTATCAACAATGCCTTGCCAGGAAAAGGCTGGAACCAATGTCAGAGCAGGGCAGTTCAGTGTTTCTCCCATTAGGCCAACAGAAAGCCTTCAGGAAGGAAAGGGTTTACACGCCCTCTCTGCACGTGTCATCTTGACTAGGACTCTCTCCCACATCCAATTCCATTCACAGACCATTCTGGCCTCAATCAATCAGCTGGATTCTGCCTGCCTCAAGCCTCAACAGAAAAAAAGAGTCAATTTTACAAACCTAATTTTTAATGTATTTTTTTAGAAAAATCAATTACCCTTTTAAAACATGCTATTTAATTTGTTTGAGGATCTAAATTTAAGATTCACCAGCAAACTGCTGAGGTTACTTTTAAATGGTGGCAGCTACTGTTGCTAGACAAGAAGATACTGGTAATACCAGGACACACAGTGTGCGCCATGCTTGGTTTCCAATACATATGTGCTCTGAGTAAGACAGAGTCATGCAGCAGGCTGAGACGTATGATGGTGGTATCATCTCACCTATCACGGACAGAAAGCTTCCTATAAATGAGCTGCCTGAAGAGAGGTCCTGACACACAGGACATTCCTAATTGGGTCTCTCTCAACTCTTGCACTTTCCACAGATGTGACATAACAAGATACTATCACTCTTCCTCTTTTCTTTCACTGCCTTTGGAACTTGCTCTTCTACCACTGAGAGCACAGTACCAACTTGGAAGTCAGGGTGAGGGGGACAGGGTACACTTCTCAGTTGGCAGTCCTCAACTCACTGTGTGCAAGAAGTGTCAGTGACATCCTCTCTCATTCACAGTTCTGAGCTTATTATCAGTAATGTCTGAGGAGCTCTGCTGCAGTCTGCTGACTGCTGGATAATTTAATGTGTGCAAATTAAGAATTAGATCTAAGCTGACCTAGCAGAAGTAACATCCCCAGGAGACTGAAGCCCCATCTACCAGCCAACAGATATTTTGCAGGAGATGTATTAACGGCTGGCTCTGAAACAGGCATGAATACTCTCACCAGACCCAAGAGACACCGGATTTCATTGACGGCTCCAAGACAGCCCAGGAACCCCATCAGCATGGTAAGTGCCCCAACACCAATGAGGATGTATGCACCAGTCTTCAAGGAGGGAGATGACATCTCTGTAGGAGCCAGGAGAAGGAACAACATTAGCTACTGACAAAACTATACATCTGTCATCACCATTTATAGAACTGCGTCCATATCTACTGATAATTGTCTTTGTCCGCTCCAAACAGACTGCACAGATGTGTGCCAAACACAGCGACAGATAGATGCTTCTGGCTGTCTTTTGATGAAAGTAGACTTAAAAGCCATCCTGCAGGATGCCAGAGTCTGGAAGACTCAAGGTCACTCCAAACAAATAACTGTCTCCAAACAAGGTTTATCTCCTTACTGGAATTTTACTCCCTCATGAATGTACTGCAAGTAACAGTAATATAAAATATGATCTACTCCATAACTACTGTCTCTTTGCTTCAATTCCCTTTGCTATCTTCAGGGAAGCTTTCTTCCAAGTCCTAAACCCCATTTTTGGATAGCCTTTTCACTTTGAAGCACTATTTCTTGTTGTAGCCATTCTGTTTTCACTTATCTACTTGCAGTCAACACTGGGACAAACTAACTCTGCAGAGTGAAACATGCAACAAGCTACAGCTAGTGTTGAGCACAGATGATGTGACAGGTTACTTAGCAAGTCTGGGTTGAATGGCACTTACCACAGGCTGCTGCAGCACCTGTGCACAACACCCTGCAAACAGATGCTATTCCAGGATCAAAACAGATATAATACCCAAATTAGCTACTTTTACAAATCCTCCTAGAAATCCCCTGCTATTGTTTCTAAAGTCTGTGCTTCTGAATGCTCAATGGTTTTTCAACCAAGTTTAGGTCAGATTATTTCAGACATGCTGGTGATGTCAGCCCTCCCCCCTCAGCATTTAGTACTGCAAGCAACAGAAGAAAAACTCTTACATTTGAGCTGGTCAGCTGACTATTTCTTGCAGACTATATCTTGCATTACAGCACATAAGTTGAAGAGATACTCTGTCTAGAAACAGCAACTAGAAACCTCATTTATCATTAAGAGACATTCCTGTATCTGCAAGCTACAGAGTATAGGGGAATTCTGGATGCCCAGTGATTAATGAAAATAACATTTTTAGAGCTCAGCATTTAGTTTCCTGAACTAAGGAAGTCTCAGGAGGCAAACTTCCTCTGAGCTTCTCCTGAAATATGTTAAAGGAGAATAATCAAGCCCAGACTGATACTCTCCCCCTAATATATACTTCCCTGTGCTTCTGATATCTGGCACAAGCCACCAGCTTCCAAACTTTTTTCCCCAAAACATGCTGAACAGAAGAAAGTTCAGTTATCAAGAAGTGAAGCAGATCCGTCTGTCACACAGGTCACTTCAGCCAGCTCTCCCTGGCTGGACATATGCCACAAACCCCAGGATCCTGCTTCTTCACCAGTCCTGTGACTCTTGCTGTGCAGGTTACGTGCTGATACTGCAAAGCATTTACTGAAGCAGCAGCCTTACAGGAGTGGCCTTCATAACTCTATCCTATTCCCTCCCTCAAAATCAGCTCAGCTATCATGCAAGTCAGTGTTCAAGTGCCCAGGCTGCAACACCTCCACAGTGCTAGAAAGCATTGCTTTGTCAAATTCCCATTAGGAGAAAGAAAAAGGTACTTCTAACTCAAAAGCCCCCTGGAGAACTGATAGTGTCAGGGGACAAGAGCCACACTTGCAGTTCTCATCTGCAATAGTCTTGTCTTGCAAGAGAAGGCTCTGAGGGCATTCAACTCCTGCTTGTTTGCCGTCACTCCGTGTTTTCCCCTGCGCTGGGCAGGCAGCCAAGCAAGTACAACAGGCTCCTTTGGCAGCAGCTGGGTGCCCTCCCTGATGCCTAGGTTACTAAAGCAGAGGGAAAGAGGGGCAAGGCATGGGAAAGGAAGTGAGGGGGCAGGGAGAGAGCTGATACTGGAAATCTCCAGGAAGGAAACTAAATTCTTAAATGCTCTGTTAGCAGAGATTCTAAGCAAATGGGAAGAAACAGGGCCAAGTTCAGGGACTTCTCCCTCCACAAGTAGCTGTAACACCCACCAATCTGAGGGAATCAGCTGCTGGCCCACTGGTACTAAACACACCTCAGACTGTGAGAGGTACCACAAACAGCCAGGCCATGATAGGCTCCATTTAGGCTGCATATTCTGCTTCTGCTCATGCCCTCACTTTATTAACCAACACCCCTTGCTGTGCTTCTTGACCTTCTAGTACTGCAGTACCAAGCCAGTTGCCACAGCACAAAAGCAGAGTGAGGAATAGCATTTGCATGTGTGGTATTAGCAGAGGTGTCTTCTCCATCCAGCACCTCTCAAACCAGGTCGGAGTGCTCAGGGGGACTTGGGAGATGAAGCCCTTTGCAGAATCAGTGTAGCTGGGAGCAGGGCTATGAATGCCATTAGTGGGCACTCCCCACATGCAGGCGCCCTCCTGCACTGTCTGAGGCTGGTGCCCAACTCAGCAATTCTGAAGGTAGTGACAACAAGTAACCAGAATCACCAAGCAGAAAAGTTTGAGGTGTGTCTAGGAAAGAGCTCAAAGGAAGCAGAGCTTGTGAAAGATGGAGCTGAGATATCCATTTGCTGAAAGTCCACTTACAGTCCTCTGAAGCCCAGACTCTGCTAAGCCAGCTCAATTTTTGGTTTTTGCAGAAAGCAGACTCTCTGTTAAGACTCTAGTCAAACTTTGTGGTTGACTTTAGGGGAAGAAAGCTAAGCCCCTTGCACAATACAGAACTCCTCTGATGCCCAGGGTAAGTCACTAAGTGTAACAAAAGTACGTCTTAGTAGTCAAAGCACTTCACACACACACACCCTAAATCTGCATTCTCTACTGCTTAGCAACAAACATACCATCTCCTTTCAATGTACATGAAGCATCAATAAAACCAGGTACTTACTTTCTTTGGCATTTAAAACATTTAAATTGAAATAGATCATTACAGAAAGAAAGCAGTGGAAGGCTCACACAGCAAAACTGCATTAAGGCACTGGGGGCATTTGCACATTATGGTAATAAGGAAATCACTGTGAAAACACAGAGCATGCAGTGAAAATAGGATGAAATACTAGCGCCTGTGTTTAAGACAAAATATTTGGATTGTTGGTTGAAGAGGCAGTTGTCTCACTCAGTCTGACCGTGGTGTTTCCATCAACAAGACTAAGAGGATTGCTGTGTCTCCAAGGCTGCTCCCTTTCACCATGTCCCTGATAACAAGCCCATCTCGCTAAACACCACATTACTGCTCAGGCTACAGACTGTGCACAAAAGTATTGCTATTCCTAGACAACACCACGGCCAAACACAGCCCCAGAACAGAGCCAATTTAGAAAAAGAAGGAAGATGAAAGAACACCGTCTTACGTAGAACTGCAATGAAACTCGTTTTGTCGGCCAGAATCCATACTCCAAACCCCAGGATTACGGCGCCCAGAATCTGAAAGAGCAAGAACAAAACATACATGGCTTTGTGTAAATTATAAGCTTAGATAAATAAGAGGAGGCAGTCACTATTATCCATACTTCCAGTTAAAAAACAATCATTCCTTTGCTGTTCCCACCCATCTCCCCTATGGTACTCCTCCCAGGGTAAACAGGATTAGCACAACTCCAGGAAGAATGCCTCAGCCAACTGCACAGGAGCACCAAGATCTGCTTGGCAGTTTTTCACACAGTATTTTAATAGTACATAATGTTGTATGGGAGGACCATTCAAAACAGTCTGGGGAAGAGACACCCTGCTGCTAGAACATTGTCAGAAGCAAAAGGTAAGTGCATTGCTTCTGTGAAGAACCGAGGAAAGACAAACACATTATTTTAAATATTTTTTAAATAGAGAAACCCAAGAGGCTTGGCCCCTACTTTCTGGCAGAATACCTGAGCCTCAGCAGAGTCAAGAGTTATGAAACATTAGCCTTAGCCTCTGCCTTGTTCACCACACAGTCCTATGTAGGGCAAGGATTAATAGAGCAATACATCCCTGTGAGAACTCAGCTGAATCCAGACACTGAATTCAGTAGCCAAGAAATGCATGTATTTTCCCATCTCACTTTGAAAGGTGGGGGAAGCATGCTCTGTTTTAGCCTTCATGTATCAGCAAGTCTTCAGGTTTGATAAGAAGCTGAAAATTGTGCTGTTCAGCCAACTAGGACTGGAAAACACTTGTGCAAAGATCCAAAATAGGCCTTGAAGAAACAAGGAGTGGACAAGAACTGCAAGAGAACTGCAAGCAGCTGTTCTCACATCAGCAGGATTTCAAGATAGGATGAAGTGAAATAAACTAACAGGGCTAAAGACAGATTGCAATTCTGTGCTTCATTAGATAACACTTTAATACTTGGGAGACACGGAAAATGCCAAAACACCGCCAAACCAAGCTGGCAGAGAGGGTTGTATGGACAGGCATTTTTACTCTAGGCTTCAGCTGCTCATACAAAGAAGCTTTTCTGAACAAAGATAAAGCCACAGTCTGAAATAAGCTGCTTGCAAGCTTTCCTGTCTTGGCAGAAGGTGCATCATGTAGTTAGCTCTGGGGACAGCATTAGAAAGTCATCAAGCAAGTTCCCACCTACAAAGCATACTGACTCAGCTTCAGAAAGCATGTAGCTGTTGTATCTCAGAAAAAAAGAATTCCCCTTTGCCTTATGTCCCAACATGCTGCCCACAATGCTCAGTCTGCTGATCAAGCTAGAAAGGCCCCTCGAACATGCAACAGCTGGGACACCTAAAAAAATTCCTCTCAAACTTGGTAGTATCAAGAACTGTTGAATAGACAGTTTAAGGCAGTCTCACATTTCAACTATAGTTTTAATAAGCATTTGTTTTAACAAAAGATGCAAACCGGGCTGTATGTGACATCCCTTTGGTTCACTGACCCTGATATGACACCTCAGTTTTGCTGTTGCTGACAAAACACAGAAGGGCTGCTGAGCTGAGTTCCTGGCAAGTTATTTGTTATGAGGTGCTCAGACTATCCAAGGCCTGTTTTCACTCTGATCTTTGCTCCAGTCCACAACTTGTGCATTTGCCAGGAGCTGCTATGGAAAACACTACAAGGGGAAGGCAGGGAGACAATAACCACAGGCAGGGAGAAAACACTGTCCCATTAACAAGAGTGTATTTACTTCCTAGCAGGATAATATCTCTGCTCAGCATCTTCAGGAGTTTGCATCAGATAACAAGGCTGCTTCTGCCGCTGGCTTGTCTTCAGACCCTCCAGAGAAGAAATCACATCTGCTTTCCACAGAGTTAACTCCTCTGTTCCACTGCTGTAAACTCCTGAAGTGGGGAACAGATGTCTCCCCTCCTCCCTGGGGGGTGGAGATTTCACCCCTGGTTTCAGCAAAATCTCCTTCTACACCAAAGCCAGAAGGATGCAGATCCCTCATTGCAGGGTCAGCGGTTTCCCACAGAGAGGAAGTCAAGAGGGGTTTGGATAAACGAAGCAGTGATGAAGCTGACTCATCTTGCTGGAAAGAGCAGCTGGGGGTTCCCAGCTTTCCTTCCCCAGCACTGCTTTCCTTCATGCTCAGATTGTGTGATGTAACACTGAACCTGGCACAGGGGTCAACAGAAAGGCTCTAAAACTCCAGGCTTTGCTTTAGGTAGCCACCTTCTGCTGCATTTACTGAAGGATTAGAAGCAGGACAAACAGTTATATATTCCAAACAAATAGTATCCAGAGACTGTTAAACTTGTCTTGCAGAGCTGTCTGCCCTTTAAGGAGAAGCATGTGCTGCAGCACGTGTCTGCTAGCCAAGAAGGCAGACGTGTTAAATTCTGATTAGGAAACCAGGATTATACTCCAAGCTTATCTGGTATCTTTTCTAGCAAGCAGGCAGGCAGTCCAAGTAACCTTCTTCCCTTCAACCAAAGCAGGTCAAACCCCTCCCTGAAGTATATCTCCAAGACTGCAAAATACCACTAAGTCCCTGAACTACTTCAGCTATAGCAAACGACCTTCTCACAGACCTCGAGCTGCAGAGATGTGCTGTTTCAATGGCTAACTTCTAAAAAGAGTCACCAGCATCTCTCTACAGACTTCAACCATCAGCAAGGCTGAGGAACACACTTCAGCCAGCTAGGGCTGGCCTGCACAGGGTGCAATCACATAGGCTCAGCTCAAGGTCCAGAGCAGACATAGGGCTCTGTCAGCAGCATTGGTGCTCACCTTTGCTCAAGCACCCTCCTCACAAAGCTCAGCAGCTTCAGAAAAGCAGCACAAGGCATTCAAAACCTGTCTGTGCTGACAGCTCACAGCAACTCAACACAAGCAGTTTCTCTGCTAATTAATATAGTTCTACCACACTGTACAAGCTCAAAAATCACCAAGTACCCTCCCCAATTCAGACCCTGAACAAGAATAATGGAAAAATGTCTCATGTCACCTACTTCCTATGAGATGGAGAGAGTAATGTACACCACCTTCCTCAACATCTGGCACGTGCAAAAACCTTGCCCTCAGTCAAGACAGAAGCACATTCAAAACCTTCACTCCAGACAAGTATCAAGTTCAGCCAGAGCACAGTGGCTTTGGAGACCCCACTTTGACAGAGCAGTCTGAGGGGAAGACAATGCTTGCGCTGCACAGCAGGGTTAAAGAGCTCATTTAAAGCAGCTTCTCCCTTGAGTCAGCACAGACCTTCTCACAATACATCCTACCCTAAAGTTCTTACTCTCCAGGTCCAGCTAGTGAATTAGACCAGCTTTCCACAAGAGGGAGGGGGCTGGGTGCTACACCAGAGGATTGGCTCAGAGCAGGACATGCACAAGACAAAGAACAGCTACTGCCAATCACTTGCCACTCAGACAGAGTATTCAAACTGAAGTTCTCCAGGACCCAGAGAGGGATTCAGCACCTGCCATCCTCAAAGTCTTGTAAAATATAGGAAAGTGCAGCGTGGATGTGGGTCAGCCCAACAAAGCAGTTCAGCTCTGCCTCCTGAGAGCACATATCTCCCCACAGGCTGCCTGCAACCATGCCTGGCTCTGCAGAGCATGGAGAGAAAGGACATGTGGAATAAAGATGCCACAATGACCCTAGACAGCATACACCAAAACCAGTGACAGTGTTTTAAGGTACAGCAGTATCTCAGGCTGTCGTCTTCCTCCTTTCCTATATGCTAGGCTGGCTTTCTTGAAGAGAACTTTCTCTACACAGAGATTAGCTAATGAACTCAGACCGAGGTTTAGGGCATTAAGGAAAACTAGACAGTGCCAGATACTAGGCTTCAGCAAGACTCAAACACTGTCTTAACAAATACAGCTCTGCCTCCCAGGGTAGACTGGCTGTTATATGCTGCTTAAAATTTATCACTTCTTCAAGAGAGGAGAGAGACTGGATGCTGGTATCTGCAGAGGAGTCCTGCACTAGTAGGAGGACAGGCCTGGACTCAGATGATTTTTCCTATCTTTAAAGTGGACTAAATCATACTCAGAAAGACCTAGTGGCACTTGAAATACCTTCCTCTCCCTCCAAGAACCTTCTCCATGGATGCTCTGAGCACCCCTGACTTTGGACCATTAGACTGCAGTTACCTACTCTTGGGATGGAAGGAAACACAGAGAGCAAAAAGAGAGCACAGTAAGCCAAGGGAAACCAGATCCAGATGTGCCTCAAGTTCATCCTGTATGCTACCAGCACAATGCAGCCATGCAGGAAGCAGGAGTGAAGCTGTGTGCAGGGACAGAGACCAAAAAGCAGTGCTCACCTTATCATGATTCACTCCCCTCCCATCTCTCCCAGCCTGACACCTCCTTTTCCTTTCACACTGCACCGATATGAGGATATAAAGGATACCGATATGAGACAGGCTATTTTCTCGCTGACATGTGGAAAGCTGAAACCTTGTACTTCCCCACTACACCATTCCACTGCAAGAAGGCATCACCAATAGTACCATCACTGCCCACAGGACACACAACATCCAGGCATCAGAAAGATGCATGCAAGAATGTGTGTGGCCCTCCCAGACCCAATCTGTTCCAAAAGGCGTTAGTCTTTTGCTAAACCTCACACTTGAAAATAACTGCACTCAGTGGGCTGTTTTATTTCCCCAGACAAGCCTGTCTCAGTCTCCCCTACCTCCCAACTCCATTTCAAACAGGAGACTTGGACTAATTCATCTTGTCACAAATCAAAACCAGCCGTTGGGACTCAAACAAAATTAGAGTTGCTCTTTGAAGCCTGGCTGGCCTATTTAGGAGGGCACTGCCATTACTTGGCAGGTTTTGTAGCTTTGCCGCTCAGGGACAGTTCAGCTGCTGCTCCAGATGTGTCAGAGAAAGTAGTTACAACTACTCTCCTTCTAGAAAGAACCCATAACTTCTGCTTTCCCTTCCCAATGCAGGAATGGAGCTGTGTGCACTGGAGGCAGCAGGTGGCTACTGGGAGTGGAGCTGCTTAGCAAACCTGAGACAAACACAGCAGATGTGACATCCCCCAACTTCAGGGGTCCCCTCCCTCCTTCCAAAACTCTGGCCATTTTATTTAATGAACACACTAGGCCAACATCCAGAAAAAAAACATCTTCTAGCTAACTTTGGTCCAGGCCTTCCTTCTTACTCCACAGATGCTCAAAATACTTACAAGGAACAGGAGGTTGAAAAGGAAGAGGAAGTACTTGGTGACTTTTAGGCAGCCAGACCCCATCTTCCTTCACTTACAGGACCTAAGGGGAAAGCAGACAGACAAGGAGTTATGTTACACACAGGTCCTCTGGGCACCTTCAGAGCAACACCCTTACCCTGTGCAGAGCTCTGGGTTGTCTGGTGGACCTCAGAGCACGTGCACAGACAGCACAGAACACCAGAGTTGCCTTTTCAGGACACCAGCACCACACTGCAGTCACTGTCGCCAAGATTTCCTGGAGAGTGACACAGAGCAGTTACAGAAGAGAGTTGATCACAAACACACTGCTAATTCCATCGCTATTTATACGGACTTTGCAATAGTAGCATTAATCAAAACACCAACCCTAGCTACTACTTCTGGTGGTGAAAAGTGATCCAAGCTACTGCAATTCCTTGACAGCAGTAAAAGAGATGCGTGGAGCTTCTGGAGCAACATAGATTATTAAAGGCAACAGAGATCATTAAGGGGATGGAGCACGTCTCTTATAAGAACAGGCTGTGAGAGTAAGACCTTGCTCAGCCTAGAGAGGAGCTGACTGAAAGAGGACCTCATCAATGTCTGTCTCACCCTGAAGACAGAGTGTTAGAGGATGAACCAGGCTCTGCTCGGTGGTGCCAAGCGACAGGACAAGAGGCAACAGGCAGAAATTGATGCACAGGAAGTTCCACCTGAACATGAGGAAGAACAATTTTGCTGTGCATGTGACTGAACACCACAACAGATTGCCCAGAGAGGGTGTGGAGTCTCCCTCACTGGAGATGTTCAAGAACCATCTGGATGCAATCCTGTGTCATATGCTCTTGGATGACCCTGCTTGAACAGGGAGGTTGGACCAGATGACCACAGTAGTCCCTTCCAACCATTCTGTGGTTCTGTCAGCTTTTCTGCTTCTCCTTCCTGGCCCAGAATCAGTTGTTTCCTACATAAACAACAGAGAACTTTTAAGTTCCTTAAAATTTGCTCTACCAAGCTCCTTGCTCCAAACACACCATGCTACTTTAAGAAAAACCAACCAGAGGAAGAACAATAACAGGCTGGGGTGACCAGCCTGGCCTGGGAAGAAACAGCCCCAAGAGAGAGCAAGGTCAGCAAGGTTCTCTGCTGTCAGCCTCAGTGTACCAAGGATCACCAGAGCCCAGTTTGTTCCTTTGTTCCAATCAAAGGCTTTCGCTTAATCCTATTAAATATTTAGGTTAACCCTGGAGCTAAACTGGTATGTGGGCCTTGTTATAACCGGCCAGCCTTCCCAACAAGCAATGGTCACCCTCAACTACCAGGAGAGAGCACAAGTCTGAACTCTGTGGCTCAAGCTGCTGCTCTAACTTCAAGGAATACCACAGCTACAGACTGTGCTAAGCTCATCACTGCACAGCAGTGATGTTATTGAGATGGGAAGCAGAAGAGATATAAAATGTCAGCCAGCTGTGCTGCAGGCTGGTCTCAAATCTCATCTGTATAGCAGTCATTGCACCTAAGGAGCTCTCAGGTGCAATGTTAGCTCTTGCTAACTGCACAGCCAAGTTAGCAACACCTCAGTCAGTTTTTCTTCAGTTAACTCCTCAGGTCAGAGGCCATAAAGCCAGTTGCACCCAAAAGTAGGTCCTTCAAATGAGCCATGGAAAAGTCCTGTAATAGTTTCTGGTCCAAATGTCAAACACACAGCATTGCCATTTTCAGGGCCCTGGGTGTAGCCATCACCATTGAGTTGGTTCTGTTCCAGCACAGATGCACTGTACAACAGCTGCATCACTACCAACCTAGGAAAAGTGAGTGAAGGCTCTCTGTTAGCAGAATTCCTCCTTTCTTCTGCAGGAGAAATGCTCTCTCAGGCCACTAGTCCTGGAAGGTACCAACACCTAAGGCAGCAATTGGAAAAGATAACTAAGATGTTAATTTTCCCATCCAGGGAAAATTGCTTCACCATGAACACATCTCCTCTTAATAGGATCACAAACCAGAGCCTGGAGTCTGACCAGAATGCAAAGGCAGCCGGATCTCTAGGTGATGATGAGTTTCTCTTGTGGGAGTTACACATGTTTTTCTCTTCTTTAACCTAGCCAAGAACTAAGATAGCTAACAGCTTCCTGCACAATGCACTGGACTTCTTACCTTAAGACATCTGATCCCAGGTGCAATCCTCCTAATTTTCAAACTGGAGCAGCAAGTCCCAGTACTCATTGACTTGCTTCCTAGCACTAAAAGCTGTATGCTGCCTACTTAAACTCTGCCCACATTGTTTTGATTTGTCAGGAAAAGAGATTTGCAAAGCTGTTAAGATCTTTATAAAAGTTATTTCAGCTAATTAAGCAGCAAAGCAAGTTTACTGGGAAAGAAGATATGCCTGAGGTAACAGGGGTAAAATATTGCTATCAGGGCTCTTCTATTCCTAGCTGTTTGTTAAAGGCATACCATCTTCAACGTTTATTAAAAACACAACCCCAAAACAAATATCCAACCCCAATGGCATTACAGCATTATGCACCATTCTCTTCTTGCCACAGGGCAATGTATCTCTTTCATAGCCCCTAGTCATAAAGTAATTCAAAGTACAGTTTTCATGTCAGAAGAGAAAAAGCATGTAAAGGTTTTGCTTCGAGCTTTTAAGATCCTTTAGAGCTTCACTGAAATATTACAGAATTTCCAGTTTTCCATTCTTTGCAAATTAACTTATTTTTGTCCACTATATCAACGAAACTCCTCAAAACTCCATCTTCTGAAATTGCACAGTCATGAGACCAACACTGTCATACAGTAGAAGCAGAAGCTCAACAAAATTTGAGACAGGGCAGGTTTGGAAGCAGATGAGCTTGGAGTTAGCACAACCAGGCATATCCAAATGCCACTTGGTGCCAAAAAACCAACTTAAGCACCATAGCTAGTGCTGCAGTAAAAGCTGAAGTTTGCCTTCCGAAGTTGGTCAAGTTTTGAGCTTTAATGTCTTGCAGCAATGCATGCAAGGTTAAATACATGAAGTCTGCAGCTTTCAAATTCCACTGGCTGTCCACAATTATTTGTTTTTTTCCTCTCCCTCTCCATTCCTACTGCTTTGACCATTTGAATTTTCATCCCCAAGCAGCAGCACCTGCTCTTTTCAACAATCCTGTACATACACATCTAAATTTTCCCTGTCATTCTCCAGATTGATGCCAGCTCTGTAGAGGATTTCACAAGACACCATCAGCTTGCAGAATGGCATTTCTTCCAACCTCTCATTCTCCATCTTGTAAAGACATACACGGTTTTTTATGCAGTGTGTTGCTTTGAAGCCCTAGTGCCACAAAAACTTGGTTGCCAACACAGCCTGGTCAGCTGCTGTGAAGTTGATCCAGGGTGTTTCTTAGCCCAAGGTTCAGACCTAGGACCTGAAGGGAGAACTAATTCCAGGAAGGCATCAATTGATCCAGAACTCAGGGGTTTCCTACCAGGAAGGAATGGAACAAGTCTTCACAGGCTAGACTGGCATCAAGGGATAACTTCCTGTCCCCTTGTGACCTCCAGGTCTCAGGCCCATCATTCTCCCAGCAACAGCAATGATAGCAAGACTTGCATGTGGAGTAGGAACATAAAACCCAGAATATGTGTGCCTGAGGAGATGCAGACAGAGGCCTGCTTTGTTAGCAACTGCAGAGGAGTCCCATCACAGCACAGAGATTAACTTATTTTTGTCACAGGGGCCTGTGAAACTCCCAGTCCCCCTCCTGTAAAAGTTGACCCCAGAGAAGGACAGGTGATATGGGGAGAGCTGAATGCCTCTGCCTCCTGACCTGCATTGGCCACAGAGG
Organism: Camarhynchus parvulus; assembly: GCF_901933205.1. Lineage (NCBI taxonomy): Eukaryota > Metazoa > Chordata > Aves > Passeriformes > Thraupidae > Camarhynchus > Camarhynchus parvulus. Next base: position 21,538,207 of record NC_044575.1, on the reverse strand, counting down.
CAGGAGAGGGAAAATTCACATGCAGACATTATAACCACACCAGTCAAGGGGCAGAGAGGCTAAGTTAATTTTTAATTGCAATTCTGCTCTATCCAATTAGATCCTGTACTGCCTCGCCCAGCAAGCACTGCATGCTTGGTGCTCAGTGAAGTTAATGATATTTGGCCCAGGCTAGCTCTGTACATGCCTGGGCCATGCAGCTCTGCTGGGAAGGGCTCAGCCCTCCTCCGCAGCTACCCTCACACTCACTCCACAGGTTTCTCCCTGATGAGCTCTGGCAGCTGAAACACCTCAGCTGCCAAGTTACTGTACAGCACAAATAAGGGGCTCATTTATGACTGCAATGAAAGAAAAGAACCACAAAACAAACCAAAGCAGAACAGCTGTGGAAATCACTGTCTCAGTAGATTTACAAAAAAGTGCAAAGATCATGCAAACCCTCAAGGACAGCACACATGTTCCCAAGTGCACTGAGCTCTGACAGTCAGTCCCAATACTCCAGCTCAGGCAAAGAGCATTCACATTTGACTGCATCTACATAGCCTGAGGATGCCGTCCCCTCTTCTCCACATCCTATTGCTTAAGGACAGGAAATGATTGGTTACAAAGAAGCTGCAGGTTGTTTCTGTGTACTTTGACCAGCTGCTCCCCACCAGCACCCCTCAGGCTCTAACACCAGGGGACATAAAACTAAGGTAGACCCTACAGGACGTGCTACTACCAACTTCTACCAGGCTAGGATGGGGTCAAACCAGCACCAGATTTGGCTTTGACGAGCTGCTATTTCCATTGCCCCCACAAACACCTCGAATGCCCTGTAAGGTTGGCATGATGGCTCAGATCTGCTATCCCTCCTGCCTGCTCAAGGAGAAACTTCCAGTTTGACAGATGCAGAGATGCAGCAGACAGCACTATGAACTTAGGTTCTGCACCATACCCTAAGGCTCCTGATCCTCCCTCACATCTTGCATCTGATGTGGAAGGGGGGATCTTTGAGTGAAAGTACAGCTGATGCACTGAAGGAACCTCCAAAGCAGCCTCAGCAGATCTCAAGCATTGCAGGTGCTTCTTGACACATCAAGCAAGCACCACCTTCCTCACTTAGGTTAAGTCTTACACATTGCAACAGGTCATTTCCCTCGACATATTACAAGCCTGGACACTTAAAATACCTAAAGCTGTCCCTGATCCTGTCTCACCTCCCTGTCTTTTCTTTCTCACACCACAACACTGGCCAAAGTTAGCTGGATCCATTTGCAGACAGATTGACCAAGAAATCCTGGAGATGGAACTCCCATTGCTGTACTCAGGCTGCACAACTGGCTCCCTCTGCCCGACTAGCAGGTGTCCTCAGGAAGGGATCAGCATGCTGCTGGTTCCATAAAGATGTTTATCTGCACAGTAATTTGCATGAGGCTGAGGCCATTTTGAAGGCCAGTGCAGTTACTTTTTACAGTGTTATCCCAATCCAGAAGCCACAGAAGCCAGCACACTAGAGTTGCTCACTAAATGGCCACTTTCCAGCTCCAAAGCAGACATCCCCACGCAGGAGAGACTGGGGAAGGGGCAAGTCACAAAGCCATGGGGCTGAGGAGGTCATTCTTTGCAGGATTCTGAACCCTTCACTGCAAAGCCCAGCTGCTTCTCTATCCATGCACATGCAGAACAGACATTTGGCAACCAGAAAGTCTCCCGATCATGACTGATGAGACAGGACAGCTTCACACAACAGTACCAGTTAATGAACAATGACAGAGTTACTAAGTCTCCTGTTAACCAGGTACATCACTGCCCTCAGGGCAGGGACTGTAAGTCACAGCCCCATTAACATACAAAGCATATCCTAAGGAGTTCATCTTGTTGGCATTAATATACAAAGTCCTTGGACTTTCAGTACACCTGGGAGGTACATCTTGTCTCTGGCAAGCAAATAACCACAGAGCTGATGAATGACCCAAGTCTGAATTCACTGAACTTTCCTTTAAGCTTCACTGAGATAATACCAGCTGTGTATTGACCTTGAAAACATAAACAAGATTATGTTTGTCATGGAAATTTTCCAAATAGCATCTCTTCACAAGTTATAATGGAAGGATGGAGGGAGAAGCTGGATCCTAAAAATTAAGGTATATATATTACCTATGATATATATATATATATTTATATGTGTGTATCTCAGTGATAGGGATACACTTTCTTTTTGAAGGAAGGTGTCAGTACAAGATAGAAAAGTATTTCTGCATATTACAAATTTTGAAAACAGAATAAACCAGATCCTCTCCTATTCCATCTACTACTAGAGAGTTTCTTCTGAAGTAGTTGTCTTCAATGGTAGAGGAGATGGTCTGAGGGCTAAGCACAGAAAGACCAGCACAGCTACATCAGCCTGCAAACTGCAGCATCACACTCCATTACCTGCAAACTTCGAACTATCAGCACAGACATGCACAGTGAGACCCTAACAGCATCTGCAAGACATCTGCAGGACAGAGACTCAAACGTGCATGCAGTCCCCCTGCATTTGCTACTCCTGGGGCAAAGGGAGCAGACTAGAGCAAGGCAACAGCTGCAGAAGGTACTGCAGAAATACCACTGTAAAGAACTATTCCTGAGAAATAGTTTCTGAGGGAACTTATCACCTCACAATGCAAAGGTAGACTTGCTCCTGGTGCACCTGGTAAGACATGCAGATTTCTGTCTGACTTCTATAATTAATACACTGTTGTGTGAATTATCTGACTAGCAGCTGCATTCCCCAGCAAGACCCTGGATTAGAAAGCACCTGTAGGACTTCCTATGATGGCACAGATTTTTCAGTATGTTTTATCACAGCAAGCATGTGTTGCGTATTTTGTAAAAAGGAAATGCGTATTTTAGAAATGTACTTCTGATGCTCGATGGGAAGTGATCAGATATTTATAAACCACTATCATATCCTTAAAAAGAAACCAAGTCGACAGTTCAGTATCAAAGAGCAGCAGAGGTTTTAGAAGCGTCAGTTTTATCTCTATGTTTACAAGCAGTGTAACACATTTTGAGAACATCTGGCCTTCACACTTCAGTTTGAAAGCCAACATTTAAGTAGGTCTTCAGTCCCTACAACTGGCAAATTGAGAAAGTTCTTTGCTATTTTCAGCCTACACACTCATGCTTGCACAGCATGACAGTATTTGCAGGACAGGGTTTCTCTGATTTAAGAAAAACTTTCCATACATCAAGACCAGAGATAGAAATCTGCCAAAAATGGGAGGAAAAAACCAACCCCAAACCCGACAAACTGTCCCAGAAGTCATTTGATTCTCCTCTCTCCCTTAAAAAAAAAAAAAAGTAGAAGAAATTAATCAACTTACCAAAAATAGCAGACAGAAGAAATAGCCAAAAGTACAGTTTAGTGGACTTTCTCTTTTTAATTACCACGTATTAGAATGTTAGTTGTGCAACAAGCTCTGCAGGTCAGGTCCAGAAAGAGGTCTCCACACTGACTAAAGCCAGCACACAATGCAGTAAAAATGCAGAGTTTTCACAAAACTGGTTGGGCAACTCTGTCACTTGACTACATTGGCTCTTTAATCGCTTCAACAAGAGACCAGCTCAGCTTTGTTTTCTGCACTTGGAGCTGCCAGGCTGCAAACCTAACCTCTGAAATGGATGTGCCCACCAGCTCCCACTGCCATCTGTCAGTGGCATCAGTGTGTCAGAAGCAGCCCCCCTGCTCTGGCCTGCCCCACACCTTCCCACAGAGGAGCAAAACCTGCGAGCAGGACCTGCACTCCAAACTGCAGCAGGGAGACCAGCACAGACAAGGAGCATTCTGCTTGTGCTTACCTGCTTACCTGATAAGCCTATCCCTGGCATGGTTCTGCAGCGCAGGGGATCCTTCAAAGTGTTTCCCTGTGCCAGGCATCAGCCTGGAAATCCCAGGTGCAAGTTCATGCACAGGACAGGCTCCCCTATCTCCCTTCTCATGCAAGCAATGCCTTGGAGGTCAAAAAAATCTCCTCCAAGGAGTTGCACAATATCCCTCCCAATGCCACTTGGCTTGAAGACACCTTCCTCAGACTCTGCCAGGGCACCCAAAAGCTACCACAATCCAGGCAGGAAGAAAGCCTTTTTTTTCTATTTTATGAAACAGCAACAGAGACTCTGAGACTTAGGTAGGAGCCAGGTAGTATAACTGATTTTTATCTTTCCTGCTTCCTCCTCCCCCCATAAAATGCAAGAGGTCAAGGTCGAGGACTTTTTATTGTAAAGTTCCCCTTCCAAACAAACTGGTTTTCAGTCACTTCCATTTTCTCAGATGCTAAGGCAAGTAACTAGTGGGTGGTTAGATTCAACACACTTATGACAAACATGTTTCTGAGAAGTTACAGCATCTGCTTGACCTGGGAAATGAGGATTTCCTACTCTTTTTTTCAGGAATTAGCAGGGAAAGTAGTTTTACTTCAAGGGCAGGAAGTTTTCCACAGCTTAGCAACTTGCACAACACTTAAACAAACAACTTCTCTCTCTACCTGCCCTCTACTTATTGGGCCTTCACACCCCACATCCCCACAGACAGGTGGATGGGGCTGAGCAGAGCCTGGGCACCAGCACCTGGCATAGGAAGGAAGCTGAGCTTACCCAGCACCACTGCCAGTAATTGCAGGTTCTCCTGGAGTTCATTTCATAGCTGAAGCCAGACACTTCTAAGTCAAAGTACTAGAGATTGCCTATTCAGAAGGGCATAGGGCAACGAGCACTCCCTCGTCCTTCTCAGATTAAACCTCTGGAGGAGCTCAGACACCCTGCCAAACTGTTCTGACTCACCAGAGCAATGAAGTCCCTTGCAGCTGACAGCCCTCTGGAGAATGGAAGCGTCCTCTGCCACCAGGATTCTCCCCAAGACCTCTCCCCTCAGAGTACATCCACATGCTCTCAAGAGGCAGAAAAAAAACCAAACCAACAAACACAGCAAAAACCCAATACAAAGCAAACAGAAGAGGCCTCTGGCTTGTTATTCTAAATGACTGTGTGTCGCCGGTTGGCCACAAGGTTTTCGGGGTGAAGGAAGAGACGAGATGGGCTCCATGATCAGAAGGCTTGATTTATTATGTTATGATATATACATCTATTATAACTATACTAAAAAGAAAAAGAAAAGGAGAGTTTCCAGAAGCTGCTAGCTACCTAAGAATAGAAAGTAAAGAATGAATAACAAACCTTGCTCTCTCGGACTGTGTCCGAGAGAGCTCAGTTGTGGATTGGCCATTATTTCCAAACACTCAATCTGGGCCAATCCAGAACTGACCTGTTGCATTCCACAGAAGCAGACAATCTATTGTTTACATCTTGTTTCTGGGGCCTCAGCTTCCCAGAAGGAAAAAATCCTAAAGAAAGGATTTTAGTGAAAAGGATGTCTACGACAACTGTGAAGCTTTAGAATTAAGTAATCTTCCTCGAACAACAGAAGAGACAGGCTAATAGTCTAATCATATCACATGCTTTGTATCAGACTCTTTGCTGATAGCAAGACATTGATCTAAAGAAGCTGAGGCTTTAACCCTCTAGCCCACAGATTAAGTAGAGCTGGAAGAGTACTGCAAACCCATCATGACTGGAAAGTGAAAAGAAGTCCTACTGGCACAGGAAAGTGCCTCAGGCCACAAGGGGATACATCTTTTGGCTTGTTATGGGAAACAGTCCTTTTACTATTTGGAATTTTAGGAAACTTTGGTTTTGCCAAAAAGAGCTTTTGCTAATATTTAGCTACTTAACCACTCCTGTGCCCATGCTAGTACATTGGCACTGCTACCTGGGATTCTAGAACAGAAGAGCACAGATCAGCAGCTGTAACAATTGCCCCTCCTCAGCAAGATCTGCCCTACCATCACCAGGGGCCTCCAATCTGAAGGCCCCCACTGCAGGCTGACAGTACAGCAATCAGAAGTACAGGATTCCTGCTAGATTCTCACACAAAGTACCTCGTGATCTCTCTCAGACTTGCATACCAGGGAAGACAAGGAAGGCAACTCAGCCAAACCATTTGTTACAAGCAGGCAGGGCCAGCTGAGCCTGGGGTCTCCAACTTCAGTGGTACAGAATCACACACACTGTGCGCTGCCACTGTGTGTGGCAGCAGTGACACAGCCACAGAAGGTCACTCCCAGACCCAGCCTCTGCCCCAGAAGGAGCTGTACTTCCACCAGACCACCCCAGGGTCACAGGAGACCTTGTGCCCTGCTGGAGCGTGGTCTGCCCTGCTGACGTGGGGAGCATTGTCACAGACAGTCTGAGGATGAACATTTCACAACATCCTGACTTTCATGCCACAGATGCCACTTGACACCACTAAAGGGTACGAATGAAAACAGTAAGCTGGAACTATAAAAAGCTCCAGAGGAAGAGATTCTGTCTCAAGCAGCCCCTGTTTCCAAAATGATGACATACAGAGGGCAGGAGGGCAAGAAAAGCCCTAAAGTGCAGGACTTTAAATCACAGATATTTTGAGTCACTTCCTGCTACTCAAAAACTTTCTCCTCAATCACATTTTCCCTCTCCAACATCACGGTAAATAATACAAATCGTTTCATATTTGTAACTGGCAGTACCTGGCCACAATAGCCAAACCCCTTGCTGCCCTGATCACTCTGAAGATGCAACACAGAAGCTATTTCAAACCTTGTTCTGGAACAGCCAGTCCCAACAGGGGCTGCTGTACAGTCTCTCAGATGTACGGCATCATTGTCTAGCACTTTTTCCTTTCACCTTTAGAGAACACTCTCCTCATGCCAAGCTCTTCTGACAGGAGACAGAGAATGGAAAAGAAAGCAACATTGTACAGCAGTAAAAAGCAACACTGTGAGGAGCAAGAATAACACAGCAGGAGCTGTTACAGAAGCTGCAGCGAAGCTGCTTTGTTCCCAGTCTAAGCATTTTAGGAAGTGAAATGCCACAATAAAAAATCTCAGCAAGACAAGGCTGGATAGCAAAGGGGTCCTCTAGAAAACACTTAGCCAGCTGGAAGAGATACCCAAAAACTTTTGGTTGCCCTTCTATGAAGATGCTCCTGAACTCCAAGGCAGGCTGCAACACACAGAGGGGTTTTGCTACCCTGATGATTGATACATTACCATGCAGGTAATCCCAGCAGAGTTAACTGGAGCAATACAAAAACATTGATTAGTGACAGACCTGCCACCTGCAGTTACGATCATTCCTCCAACACCACCTCAAAAATAGAAAATAATCAATCAATCCTTCTAAGCAATACACGTGCTGGTTCTGGACAGAACTCTTTCAAGCCAAGAAGAACAGACATATGGGATAGGTTCCCTAGGAATTTGGCAGTTTAAAAAGACAGCAAGACTTTGAAAAGCTGGGTTTGTTTTGGGAAAAAGAGGGGCCTCCTTGGAGTCTGCAGACCTGTGCACAGTGGTCTGGAAAACAGGTTCAGCTGAACCTGAACCAAGAGAGGCTGGGTGGCTTTTCTTTCCTGAAAAGGTCTCCTTTTCTATATTTAGAGCATAAGTATTTCCAAAGACTATTTGATGGAGGAATGCTAGAAGAATAAGATGGAAAAGAGTAGTTCAGAGGTATTTACTTTAAAATAAGAAAGAACTCAGAATAACTAATTTACAAATAATCCAATGAGCCTCAGTGCAGACATAAACGTTCCCATTTCAGGGGGAAAAAATGCAGGCTGTTCCATCTTTAATCAGTAAATCATGATTGAGGCTAAGACTACTTCATAATAGGATTGCAGACACAATTTTTTCTTGCTTGCCTCTGTCCCACTGCATTGTTGTCTTTCCCCTCACAACCCACCTGGTTTTATTTCACATCAGCTCCACAATTTTTAATCAAGCCAAACTCACCAATCCCCTAGAACTACAGGAAGAGCTGTCATGTATGCTACCTGGGCAGGTTATGGTTGTCACACATGGCTCCCTCTGCCCTGAGCATACACATCCACCCCTTGCTAGTGCAGCAGCTTGAAACCCAGCCCAGAAAAGCCCCATTTCCTGCTCCTCCTCCCACCCATCACAAGGCACCAGGGCTGAGATCCTGGGCACAGGAATAACCTATGGAATAACCATCAGACAGCACCACACAGCTGCTGAGCTGCCTCAGCTCACACATGGCTGCACAGGCTCCTCTACCTGACAGCAAACACCTGGGGCAAAGGCTGTCTCTCTTCTGGGCAAACAAGGAGCAACTGTTGGGCTCCCATGGGGCAGCATCAGTGCATGGCCACCTACTTGTAGACACACCGGTGGGTCTTGCTGGTGGCTGACAGCTGGGATAGGAAGAGGTTTCCTATCTGCCTGAAGCTACACAAAGAAGGAACCTAGTGTTTTACTACAGGATCAAGTCTAAATCACTGCCACAACGGCCTTCAAAGTTGCTACACGATGGACTGGTAATGAATGCAAAAACACTCAGGCTCTGAGGCCACCAGCAGGACTGCAGCACCAAATCAAAGAAGCCTTTGAGGACTTGGATTTGGGAATTAAAGCAGCTTGCCATTCCTCAAAATAGCCCTTCCTTGAAGTAGTCTCTTCTGCCAAGGCAGCAGCCAGTTTGATGCAGTTTTTGACATTAAAAAATTCCCGAGAAGTTTTGGCAACTGCCTTTTTGTCACCTCAGTTTCATTTCAGGAAGCCCTGAGTCAGAATACCTCCCCCAGCGAGAAAGGGCAAGAGGAAACTCTGACATTTCAGGTCCTCTCACATCAGGCAGGAGAAGCACCAGCAGCTGTGGGCATCACCAACCCCTCAGGAGCAGCCAGGACCACCCCAATTATAGCTGCACTTGCACAAGGCGTTCTCACCCTTGGAGAATCTGGAGCAAAGGAGCTGCTGGGCTCTGTGCACAGGGAGCAGCCACCCCTGCAGCAAGGCCCACTTGGAGGGATGGGCTGGGGCTCACTAGCAAGGCTGATCTATCACACAGGGCTTCACTCCCCCACACCACCAGCCTGCAGGAACTCCTCTTATACCGGAAGCCTCTCCCCCCACTCCTATGCAGTCAGAGAAGTGCAGCAGACCCCTTGAGAACCAGGGAAGGGCTGTGCCTTTACCTTGTTTCAAACGGCTCACCACGGCTTCTCCACACAGCTGTGGTTTAGCACTGTTCTACAGCAGCTGCTGAGCAGAAGTCCTCTCTAATTAAAAGAGCTTCCTTGGGGAATAGGCAGATTCACTGCACAGCTCAGAGAGCTCTTTAGCTATTCTGTGTGCATAGCTGCAAGCCAGCATCAGAAAGGGACCTGAATGCAAAGAAGAGTCCAGCAGCTTCTCAGACTGTTGGGAAAATACATTTAGGCAACTGGAGTTTTATCTGGTCCTTCCGCCCCTGAAAGACTCCAGAGATGAGCATAACTAGAATTCCTGCCTGCCTTTTAAGTCCCAGTTTCTTCAAACATGCAGCACAGATGCAGCAGAATAGCTCCCGTATCTGTTTGGTCAGCGCAAAACACAAGGCAGCAGCAAGAGCAAACAGCCTTGCTAGCCTGCAGGTCAGCAGTCTGTCTCCTTAATCTGAGTCTTGCTCTGCTTCTGTGCCTTACAGGGCGCCTAGCTCCACGACACAATAAAGGGAGTGAGGGGACCAAGAGGCTGAGGAAGCACACTGGGAAGTTGAGGACATTCCAGCAAAGCCACTCAAGACTGACTCATTACCAGCAACTTCAATCCACAACAGACACATGACCAATTCCACAGCAGGCAAGAGGACACTTTGTGCCATAGCACCACATGAAAGAAGCCCCAGAACCAATGCAGCCCTAGAGACAGTGTCCTGTTACCACAGCACTCAGAACAGCACCTTTTTATGCAAAGAGTACTCTACAAATTAATTGATTACAAGCAGAGAGGAGAGGAGCAGAGCAGTCTGCATAGCAACTTTCGAAAGCAGCCATAGCTCTGGGGACCAAAGTCCAAAAAACCCCTTGACACTGTCACCACTGAAAACAGAACTTCTTTTCAATTTCTTTCCACACACATTCCAAGTAATACTAAGTAAGCCATTTGCATGACCAAAAAGAAATCAGAAAAAAATCATATAGGAAGGGAATAAGACACTCCCAACACAAATATTTTTTCCTCTATTACTAGAACACTTACAAACTGAAATGCCACAAAAGGTATAGAAACCTCCCTGGAAAGGTCCAACTAGACTAAGTTAGTACACATAATCTATGTAATTTAGACTTTGCAATTGATTCCCAACAAAACTCCTTACCATCTATCACAGGAGACATACCAGCTCTGGGCATTTAGGATTTGTATATTCTTATATTATGAGATGACAGTAGCAGCCCTTGAAGTCCTAGTCAAGTGCCAAAGATGCCCTTTCCACACCTGCCCTGCATGCTGTTCCAGAAGCCCAGCACCAATACAGCTTTTAAGGCATGGCCCCACAGCAACCCAATGCACAAAACCCCAGAACCAGGTTGCTCAAACCTGTGCCAGTCTGGTGTACCAGCCCAAGAAAAACCAGCATCCTGGAGCAGCTTACTTTTAAAACTAGACAGACAAGGTGCTGCATGAAGCCTCTCCTGTAGAGGCAGGAGCTGAGGGCATCACATTCCTCTGTAGTCCCTTGAACCCTCCTGGAGAGGGCACAGAAACCTCATGGATCACAGAGGCAGTGACCCAAGCAAGGTGCTGGAGAAGAACATGTTTAGATCCAGTGACTATAACCCCGTTTCCAGAACAACTCTGGGAAACAGCCTCCTTCGTTCCCAACAGGTATAGCTACTTTACAGCATGTTCAGTCCCTGCTGTGCAAACCCCTCTGAGATAATTCCTTTCCTTTCCCAAACTACCTCCTTGGCAATGGGAACAGGAGGGACCAAGGGCAGTTCCCAACTCCAGCTGTGGGACGACCAGCTTAGCTCAAGGTGCATGGCTGCAGCTCTGACAGCTCATCTGCTCTTTTGCTTGCATATGAGAGACTGAAGCAGATTTGTTTTGCCTACAAAGGGAACTCCCCATTATATAACTTCAAATCTTCAGGCTGCTGGATATCCTAATGTATACAGCTCGTCCCAGATCAGCATTTCTCCAGTACACATGGCCATGGGATTATCATCATACTGGAAGAGATCAGCAATCTGCTTACAGCTCAGTAACAATTTTGTAGTAAAGGGTAAAGCGCTTTCATGCTGCACCTGCCTCAAGGCTGTGCTGCAAAGCAAGCAAAATCAGCAGGCCAGCAGCATCCTGAACAAATTTCACCCATACTTCGCCTTTTGTGCAAGGTTCTTCCTCTAGTCCTTCTCAGCTCCTGAGTTCCTTAAAGACAGTCAGGGCACTTACCACACCAGCAACTTTCAGATATTAAGTACATGCACTGGACTTTGGTTTGACTTGCTTTTAAATGGTGGTGTCCCACTAGGTGGTGTCCCAGTTCTGAAGCTCCACCAAGGAGACAAAGAACTAGAGCAGTCAGCCAGACAGGCTGTGCACGCACCTCTTCCCACAGGACAAAGCCTGTCCCCAGCTTAGTCTCCTTCCCTTTCTCCTGTATTTACTTTGGATGAGCCACAAACCACCCAGCTTCTCTGTGCTCAAACAGACACATGCTTGGGTTCAGAGCTGGCAGTTTCCAATCCCTGTTCCCATCCCCACAGGCTACTGTTTTATTCCCTTTTTCTTCTCTGAGCAGCCAGACAGTCCCTTCTTTAGAGCTGCTCACAGAAACGCCTCATCCTTCTTCCAGAAAATTAGCTAGCTCTGAATCTGACAGCGCACACAAAAAGTGATTTAAGCAATCTCCACTACACAGTTCCTTTGCTTCACTTATCACCCCATCTAGACTGAAGTCAGCCATTAACTGCTTCAGTGTTTCCAGGCCCTGATAGCCCAGAGAGCTTTCAGCAAACAGGCTGTGCCACAGCCAACCAGCCGTCAAGGAACTGCTGGCGCTGACTGTGCCTCCTGTATTATTCCTTTCACCATGCCAAGACAGCCTGTCATTTTTAGCCTTTCCTCCATTTCATTCCCTCTAAGAATACAGAAGAGCCAAAAAGACACAGAGGTGGTTAGGTAATGATTGCATCTCATTAGACAGTTCTAAAGGAAAGGTGGCTCACTCAGCCATCCCTTCATACATCTGTCATTAATCAGTGGCCTGTAGAAAGCTCCAATCCCACATTCCTCCAACAGATGCATTAGTGCAAGGACACAGTTTATTTCTTTGCCCATTAAAGCTCACAAGGACGTGGTGGTGGGTACGCTACAGGGCCCAGCTACCCCTTTGCTGCACAAAAGGACTCCAGGACTCTGGATGGCATGATCCGTGTGCAGAGACAAATGAAGGCAGAGAGGGAGAAGAAGGGGATACAGATGTCATACTCCTATTTTAGAGAGGTGAAGTTAAGGCACTCCAGGGTGAATGCCATAATTCTTGGCAGTAATAAGTTGGCTTTGGTGCACATAAGTTTTTCCACAATGGAAACCGAGGAGTAAGTGCAAGAAGGCTGTGGCTCCAATCACCCCTTGTTACACAGGCCCACTGGAAATAACTGCAACCTCCTCCAGCCTTCCAAGCTACTCAAACAGAGCCTGAGCCCCGACAGAACCCACTCCCTCTAGCACTTCCCACTCACTGGCCAAGGGAAACCAGACCAGGAAAAAGGTGGCTGCCATGCCACAGGCACCTTTAAAGTGGAGCAGTAATTACTGCTTCAGAGAGCATGATCCAAGCCCCAGCACCCCCCTGGCATTCCCATAAGAGACCCTATCCCATCAGTGCCCAAAGGTCTTTGTGGCAATGCTTTTGCTTGCGCGGTGTGCTTCCTGCTGCAGCAATGCCAGCAGGCACCAAGAACCACAGCCACAGTGTGAAAAGTGCCCTGGGGCCTGTGGTTACAAGAGGTCTCAAAACTCCCACCTGCATCCCTATGACTTAAACATCTAGTGGATGAACACCTGCAGTCCTGAACGGACCCTTACTGCCTTACAGCTTTGAGACCAGGACACAGAGTGACAGAAGAGTGGTAAAACCTACCCTTGGTTACAGTCAGATGGGAAATTTCATGTGAAACCACCCCTTGCACTTCAAAGAGCTTGAAGCAGAGCAGCTTGAGCAGCAGGGACAAGAAAACCTCCATGGAGCTGTGGAAGGCCTCATTAGAGCATTTCCTGCACCAGCTTACAGTTGTAGGTCACACTACACCTGCCTGTCACCCGAGAACTAAAATAGAGACAATAACAGTAATGAAGAGAGTCCAGATGAGCCACATCATTAAAGCTGCTAAATCCTCTTAGGGGAGGAGCTTCCATGCAACAGGACAGAGATTGCCCACAGGGAGGGCTCTCTCCAGGCGCTCAGCTTGCGTCTTGCTCTATTTCTGTCACATACAGGTAGGAAGCTGAACAAACACTGCAAGACTTCACCCAGCCCTGCAGCACAGGGATGAGAATGCCATCTCAGTGGCCCCCAGAGCTCTTGACAAGGATGGAGAAATGCAGCCAAAGAGGGGTTTAAGTCCAAAGAGGCTACCCCAAGCAAAGATATTCTGACAGCAAGATCCTTCTCTGAAAGGGATGCTAAATGACACAATGTTAGGAGTAAGGTGAGGCTACTCACTCCTCTAAGCCATTCCAAATTCACACACAGGCTTGCAGAGCAGTTGGCAAAGGTTCCTCTTACCTGTGTGGGCTGCCCAGCACGAGCAAACACCCAAGGATTTTTTTTTTTTTTTTTGGTAAAGAAGCACAACTACAGCTCTAGGAATTCTGCTCCCACCAAAGGACCAAAAACAAATGTAAATGTTAAAAATCACCTCACTGTTGCAAGAGTTTCTGCTATGGAACACTGGCAGGTCTTCCGATGCCCTTGCAGTGACACCACAGAACAGGTCACTGACTGTACCACCCAGTGCCCTTCTGTCTCATTAACACTTTCTTCCCACTTAGTGCCCATGAAGTATTTAGTAAGAGCTGAGTAATTTGTCATTTTTACAGTTTGTCATCTGCTTCACATCAGCATACAGCAGCACACTACTGAGACTACTCCTCTCACTATACACCTCCATCTAGATTTTCAGAGCAGTGTTTCTACACTTTGACCTTGTGGTCCACCAAAATTATTCTAACCACAGGCTTCTGCTTGACGGTTCCCATGCAGTAAGCAAGCTTCACAGCAGGAGGCTCACATCTCAGGCCTTGAAGGGGATTTTTCTTAAGCCCAAGATGTCTAAAAAAGTAAAAATTAAAAAAAAAAACCCAACAAAAAACCTATGGAGGGGAAGTATCACTGATGGCAGATTTCAAGACAGCACTCTCCAGCTGTTCACCCTCGCTTGCACAGAAGCACACGGGTGTTGTCGGAAGCTAAACAACTCAGAGGCCTCACAAGCGGCAGGATCTGTTACATCCCTGCGAACCTCCACCCTCAACAGCAGCTCAAACACCTCCAAGAGCAGCTCTTCTCCCCAGCCACTACCTCTGGGAGCACTGCAATAGGACACTCTCCCTCCCTTGCACAGCTAGTAAGTTTCAAGCTCTCCTCTTATACACGATATGCCAGAGCTTGTCCAAGACATAGGAACATTTTATCCCAAACTAGCTTTACCGTTTACTGAATCCAGTATTTGGATCCCAGGACGGTTGGGTTTGGGTTCTTGATTTCTTATTTTTTTTGTACCAAACACCCCATCTTACATGAAAGTATTCACAGCAGAACTTTAATGCTCTGGGGCAGAATCAGCATGCCAGAATCAGCAACAAGCCGCTATCCCCTTACCCTCCTTGTCAACAGATTTGTTACCAGTCACATTGCAAATACAATTCGCATTTAAAGCATCTATCCAGCTGTTGAACTGCAAACGCTGCTCTGAACTGCTCACAGGGATCTTAAAAAGGAAGGAAGGAAAAAGGGACACAGCAGGCTGGGCCAGCACCAGATTTCTGTAGTCGTAATAGGGTAAGATCGCTACGGAAGCATCTAATCCACATCCTGGAAATCAATCAAGACAGAGCCGACTGAAGCCAGCTGTATGCCCAGTGTCATCGGCAGGCAGCAGAGGCACTCGGCCGATATCCCCGCACAGCAGCAACCCGCCGGGCCAGCCGGACCCGCTCCTGCAGGCACCGTGTTTGCTGCACCTGGCGCGGTCTCAGGTCGCACAGCAGCTCCGCCAGGGGATCACAGCTCAGCCCCCTCGAGAGCGTGGAGGGGCGCGCCTGGGGGCGCCCAGCAGCGGGGACTGGCGCCCCGAGCGGCTCCCGCGGCCCGGGAGCGGCGCGGGGGTGCCGGGGCTGCCGGCCCCCGAGGAGCTGCCGAACCGCAGTGGGGGCTCCCGCCCCGGCCACCAGAAAGCCCCGCAGAACACCGCTGGGAAGTCCCCGCCGGGCACGGCTCCCGTCCCGCCACGCCGAGACCCCCGGGTCGAGGGGAGCGGGGTGTCCGGGCGCGGTGGAGGGAACCCCGGCCCGCGCCTCGCCCGCCCGTGCCGCCCCGCTCCCCGGCCCCTCTGGGGCAGGCGGCCGCGGCGCGCCTACCTGCTCCGCTCGGCGGGCTGGGCACGGCTCAGCTCGGCACAGCGCTCCCCCCTCCGCCGATGTGGCCCCGGGGCGGAGCCGGCGGCTGCGCTGAGCCGGCCCCGGGGCGGACTCTGCCCGGCCCCCGCCGGGCGCTGCGCAAGCCGGCGCCTCGCCCGGGCCCGCTGTGCCCGCGGCCGTGGGCTCTTGCAGCGCTCGGCGGTGCCGGTCCGAGCCCGTGCTGCTCACTCCTCACACCGAGCCTCGAGTTTCCCACTGCCCACCTGTGAGGCCTCGGCCGCTGCCTTCTCCTCTCTCCTCGAGCCCAAGCCAGCCCGCTCCCCGGGGCAGGTGGCCGGGCAGCGCTGGGGCCCTTTGCCCTGCTCGCTGCACTTGCCGTGAGCCGTCTCCTCCCACGAGCCCCTGCCTGGCCCGCCCGGGAGGTGCGACATGCGCACGCACAAACACCCCTTAAAGCCTTCTAAGGCCGCTCGCAGCTTGTCTGCTGCTGCGAGACGCGCGCTGTGGCTCCCTGCCCAGTGAAAGCAAGCCTGATGACCCACCGAAAGATTTTTCCAGTGGGCTATTTCGCTGCCCCAGTGAATCCTGTAAACATCAACCCGGCTGCACATTGTTTCCCCTCCAAACCCCGTTAAGCTCTTGTTTGCCCCAATGCCTCCAGCACTGTGAAGATGGTGTGGTGTTTGCATGCTGTGGCTGCTGTTTGCTCTGCTGACCAGTGCCACTGCATTGTTTCCATGGGCTTCTCTGTTTTGTGTAGAGTATCCGCTCTGCGCAACAGGCAGCAAGCTCAAATCACCAGCTCTTTGTTCTTGGCACGTGGCATAATTAGCCCAATGGGATCCTGCCTCTTCTCTACTGGCAGAACGCAAATAAAAATAAAAGTGATAAGGCAATCTAACAGTAACAACGTGATTCTCTGTAAATCCTCATTTCACAGTTGCTGGAACCAAACCTATCAAGCCAATCCTAACATGAAGGAAGATCAGGAGGTCCCTCACCCTTCTGAGAAGCAACATTCTTTCTTCACCTTCATGTATTCTGCTGTCCTGGCAGGAGGAGGACCAGCCAACTCATGCAGCTCAAGGTCTCAGTCCTCATTCCTGGGGGCAGCAAAAACCAGTTTGGCTTTTGTGCTGAGACAGGTGTACCATGGCCACCTTACTCTCTCCTAACAAGATGCCTCTTGGTCCTCTTTCTGTGTCTGAAGGCTGATTCCTTACTATGCCACCACCAGGCTTCAAAGAAAATAATTTAAAAGGTCCTTTTCTGGGCTATGCTTTATTCATTGCATTTACTTGACTTTCATTCTGATATTAAGAGCCCCATCCAGTCCAAATTTTTCCCTGCAGCTCCCAATCATTTCCTCTGGTACCAGGATTAAACACATCCTTCTTCCCTTTTTCAGCAGTGGCACTCAGCAGCCTTCCCACTAGCCTGTATTTTATCCTGTGGACATATTTTCTGTCAGGATGAGCATGTGGCCGTGTAATGGGCAAGGCCAGGCCACATAACAAGTCCTCCTTCACGCACGGATAGCGTGAGGCAGGAGGGGCCCTGGGAGGAGGCTGCACCTGGAGAGCAGGTGTCACTTGCTGAGTACCACGCACATTGTGTGCAGCACCCTGGGCTCCACATCCTCCTCCGTGCCACCAGCAGGTAGCTGCAGGCTCATCAGCTGGCCTCAGGGCTTGGCTGGGGAGAGGGGATGGAAGTGCAGGTGCTGAGGCAGAAGAGGGACATTAAGGTGGAAGTGAAATTACTTGCTCTGCAAAGGGATTTTTGTGGGTGTGGTCTCACCACCCCTATTTCTGCAGCTGCTCACAGAATAGCAGGCTATCCATGGCCTGCAAGCTGTCTGATTTTGCTCAGGCTCCTTCCTCATACCAAAAAAATCGTAAGGCCAGTTGTTGGTGTCTAAGACAAGGACAAATTATGCTTGAGAATTATGTGGGGCAATATCTGAAAGCTCATTTACAACCAGTCTTGGGGATTGTGTCTTTCTGGAAATCAGCAGCACTCCAGCATCTCTTTTCAAGCAGAATTAAGCTTCATTAAAAGCACTTCTACTCTCAAACAAAATATTGAGTACTTTTTCTTTACCTCTTCTCTATCTGTAATAGTCTTTGTCTTTAATTCAAACATCTGCTCAGGCTTATGCCTGTACTCTGTAAGCCAGAATGCTTACCTATAAAGATACAAGGGTCGGTGGGGCAGGTGAAATAGCATCTGGCTGTTCTTATATTTAGTCTTCCTCATCTCTGTGCCAACAGATTATCCAAGCCTACAGGTACTGAGCATGTAGCTTGTTTCTGATTCTTACAAAAATTGTCCTACTTTGAGGAAGGAAGCCTGGGCTCAAAATATTTCCCCTGAGGATTAGTGCAAAGGCTGTTTCTTAAAGAAAATAGGTTTAAAATAAAAAGTGATTAAAGGTGCAGTGCAAATGGATTGTGCCAGCAGCTCTGTGCCTGAATTCATTTGTGTCAGAGGCTTTGAGGACAGGATCCATGTTAGCAAGGGCAGTGTGGGAGTACATATGCATCAGTGACTGCATGCATAACTGGTTATGCTCGAGTGCTGCTCGGATATGAACCAGTGAGTCCAGAAAAAGCATTAAGTCTGTACCACTGCATTTGCTGAGAGAAGGGAATAGGTTTTAAAAAAGAGCTTCCAAAGTGCCTGAATTTTATTAGAAAGTCTGACGTGAATCATGCTCTTGAGAAGGCTTGCAACAGCGACTTGGCAGCAGAGGAGAAACAGATCTACTGCGATGTTGTAGCTAAGCTGTGCACAGATGGCAGACTAAAAGCCCAAGTATAAACAGCATCTTTTACAATGTACACATCAGGCTGGATTCTCAGCTAGTGATTAGACAAAAGTGCTTGTAAGAAAACACCCAGGCTGGAGAAACCCACCATTATGTGGCATGTAAGGCCGAAAACTGAATACCATTTCAAAGGCAGCCAGAGACCAGCCAATGGGTCATTGAGCCAAGCAATCTGTTTTTGCCTTGGGCCATCTTCATTTCAAACACAACAACCATTCCCTGTCAAATGAATACTTTCTTTTTAGGAGGAATTAATCTCTGTACCAAATCAAGTCATGGCCTATTCTGTGGGTAAACAAGGGAAGTCTGCACAGGAGTCCAAGTCCCTGGGATGCAGCTTCATACAGGTTCTGATTCATTTGTACACAAGGTCTGTTTCCTCAGGCACAAGGGAATACTAATGCTCTGCACAGAGCTGGCTAGCTGTGCTTTTATGGCTGCTTGCAGCCTTGCCCAGGGTCGTGAGAAGCTGCACAGTCCCCACTGCTTTGCAATGAAAAACACAAATATGGCATGGGTGGCTGCTAATTATGGGTGGCTGCTAATGATGGAGGGAGCTACGGCCCCTCATTCTCTGTTAGTAGACACATGTCTGGCTGGGTAGGGGCCATCCTGGAACAGCTGGATGCAAGCAAGAAATTGCCACCATTTTATGTATAGGCATTTTTTGTATATTCATATCTCTCTGAAGCTGGGATGAAAGGTCTCAGGGTTGTTTGACTGCAGGCTGCAGAGTGGAAGGTACCAAACTTCTTTTCTTTAGTCTCAAAGGATCTCTGAGAATAAAGGGTTTGAGTTGCAGCTGGCACAGATTGCTGTGCTGTGCCACATACACCACAAGAAGGAAATTAGTCTTTGGCATTAGGGGGAACAGAGAAACAGGAAGACACGTGGATTTCTAGTGTTTGCATATCTATTTCCCTTAAAAAGTCTTTGAATTGGCCTCACATTACTGTGACTCTAAGAGAGGAAGGATTTATTTCCTGATAGGGCCAAAACATTGAGTGGTCCAGGTGATACAGTGACAAGGACTGTAATTATCAGTACAAACTGCCTAACTTTAAAAAAAAAAAGTTCTTTCAAAGTTGCTTTGACAAGGAGAAGAGACTTCAAAAATAGAGCAAAGAATTGCTGAGGGGGAGGGGGGAGTGTGTTTCTGTTTAAACTCCAAGTGAAAAACAAAATGACCAAACAATGTAGAGTTCATGGTTAGTGTCTGTTTGATAGCACAGTATAAAATAGAATGCAAAGCACAATCTAAAATTTCAAGTCTAATTTGAAGTGTGTTCATTTCACTGTAAGTGGAATCTTCTTTTATTTGTCCCAAGCTGTGATTTAGTATCAGATTAATTATATAGAAAGAATAATGGTTAGAGTGAACAGCCATAAAAGTGCAGTGGTTGCTGAGGCTTGTGGTGCAAGAGGGGATTATTTTAATTTATATTAGGGAAAGACATGTTTATCAAAAGGTATGTTTTCAGGACTAAAATATTTTTCATATTCTGTGGTTTAGGACTTCGAAGTTCACGGCAGCTTTAGTAAACTGATCTTAGTTTCCTGATGACCAGTTGCCCTCCCCTGGCTGAAATGAGAAATGCAGGCAATTGAAGTTTTCCAAAAGTTGGACTTGGATAAGCTAAAAGTAAACTGTTCTGCCAGAGGCATCATATAACTGGGAAGCAGATTTGTCTATAGGGTTATTTTGGATCCTGGTATGGGTCCCTCACTGCTGACTATTACAAAGGTGACTGCAATTCCAAACTTGGTATTTTGAGACAAAATATTGATCCCCCTCAAAAAGTGCTGGAAAATCCAACACACAGGGATGTGTTTCCTAGGCACTAGATTTGGGGCTATTGAACTCTACGTTTTTGTGATCTGTTAAGCAGTAGCATGTTAAGTAGATCTGTTAAGTATGGAAGCATGTGCCTCCATACTTGTTGGATAACTGTCTGACCCTTGAGAAGGGAAATTTGCTGGAACAAATTTCCAAGATTTACCATCCTGTGCTTTCCATAATTTTTCCCTTTTAAAAAAGGGAAGCAAATCTCGGAGGGTGTGTGAGCAGGTCACAGATGTCTCTGGACTGAGAAGAATCCACAACTGTTGCCATGGGCTTGCTCATTTGAGGTAGATAAGACAGAAAATTACTGGAAGGGTTTCAGAAATGCATCCCACTCACTAAGGGGCTCTTGCTGAGCTCATGGGTGTGCCTGGGCTAACAACATCTACAAAGCAAGGCTTCAGGAAACTAGGTGAATCTAGGACTTAACCCAATTTTACTATCCTCATTGTGCCTTTTGCAGTCACTTTGGCAACCAGATATTAATTTCAAAGAAGTGGCATTCAGGCTCAGTCCTTTTAAAGACCTGTAGATATGGATGAACACCTGAAGAACGTGACTGTATTCCTGAGGCTTCTATAGTAGACGCCAACAATTTTTCTTCCTCTTACACAGCAGTATCCTGCTTTTTCTGGTGTGCTCTCTTTCCTTAGAGATACAAGGTGTTTTGTTTGTGTCTTTTACAGGTATGCTGATTTTGGCTGGGATAGCATTAATTTCCTTCACAGGGACTGGTACAGGGCTGTGTTTTGGATTTGTGCTGAGCACAGGGTAATAATACAGAGATAATTTAGTTATTGCTGAGCAGGGCTCACACAGAGCCAAGGCCTTCTCGGCTTTCCATGCTGCCATGGTGGTGAGGGAACTGGGGGTGCATGGGAGGTTGGGAGAAGACACAAGACAGGTGACCCCAACTGACCAAAGGGATATTCCAGACCATATGGCATCATGCTCAATATATAAAATGTGGGGGAGAAGGAAGAGGAGGGGACATTTAGAGTGATGGCATTTGTCTTCCCTAGTAACTGCTTCATGTGATGAGGCCCTGCTCTCCTGGAGATAGCTGAACACCTGCCTGCCCATGGGAAGAACTTAATTAATTCCTTGTTTTGATTTGTTTGTGTACCTGGCTTTGCTTCCTTTTTTTTTTAATTTTTATTTTTTTATTAAACTGTCTTTATCTAAACCCCAGCTTTTACCTCTCCAATTCTCCCCCTGATCCTGTTGGTGGGGAGTGAGCAAGCGGCTGCGCAGGGCTTCATTGCTCGCTGCCGTTACTTTGAATGCCAACCTCCTGTTCAAAGAGCAGCAAGAATGTCCACTGCTCTTCCAGGAACCAAGTACAATCTTGTTTCTAAGGGCAGATTGCTGGAGCACAATAAGTTGCACCTATAAGCTTCTTTTGATCTAATATTTACAGACTGAAGTGATATTCTGGATTTTATGTGCAGGTTTGCACTGTGAGGTTACAAAGTGCCAAAGCACTATGGGATTAGTACCCTCCCACAAGATTGGAGCTGTTTTGCTTAATATCTTTCCATAACAGTATTTCTGAGGCTGGGCTGCCTGGCTAAGTATATGCATTTTTCTGCATGGTAGGAAGAAGGAGCCAGAGTACTGATAAGACTGCTTTCCTATTAAGTTCATAGCATGAATGTAGAGTTGAATGCATCTGCCCTTGTCTTTCAAAGTATGAAGAAAATAATTGGCACTAGAAGAACATGGGCATGTCTGGGCAGATCTCGTACATCGTTCATTTCTGGCACCCGTGTTGACCCGGACCAGCTTTATCTGATAGAAGACTGAAAAAATGTTTTTAGACCCTCATCTATCTCTTGAAATTCCTTTTAACTTTCTTTTACACTGGATTGAGAGGAATAAACATTGCTGATCCCCATTGATCTGAGAGGGGTGTGTGTGAGGAGAGATGCTCTTGCCTAGGCAATATTATTTCCACACCCCACAGCTCCAGAGACTGGTGAGAAGTCATCCTTTTGAGTCCAATTAACATAAACACCTCGGAAAACCCAAGGAAGAAGAACCCAGTTCAAGGTCTGCTGAAGTAAATGAGAGCTTTGGCAGCTGGTACTGGCAGGCTGGGTATTTTCCCAGGGAATCGTGTGCAGCACTAGTGTGATTTACCTAAAGGAGGAAGGCAAGTGGAACAAACAATCCTATGACACTAATACCTCTTACATAAGCTCAGATTCACAAAAGTATTTAGAGACTTAATTCCCTTCAATTTCATTTATTAAGGCATCCAAGTTCCTCCTTGCTATGCTAAGCCATTTCAAATCATGCATTGGAAAGAATCTCTTTTCCGCCTTTGCTTCTCTCTCTTTTCTCACACAGATGCACGTTTCAATGTCCACATGGCCAGTGAAGTGCCCAAAAGCACCCCTGCATCACCTACTTAGGCACATAAAGCTGCAGCAAACCACACAGAGGAATTAAATCCTTGAGGGCCGCTGGCATCTTGCAATTAGCCATGAATCTTTCTTCCACTTGGTGTCTCCCTTTAGTCTCAAATCTGGGGCTGCATCGCCAATAGTGCTCTCCTGGGACAAATATTTGTTATTTGCACCATATAAAGCACCCCAGAGTTTCAGTGGTGCACCACGACTCCCCTGTGATTAGCAACACAGAAAACTCACAAAATGTGAGACTCCCCTCCCAGCTGTATAGCTTTGCTATATGCTTCCTATCAGTTTTAAATGTGTTCAGGAAACTCAAATATTTACTTTTTGTTACTGTTTGTCTTTGAGAAAGAAATATATTCATTGTCTAATTTGATCTAATTTTTGTCACAGAGGGCTAAGGCTGGTTTGACTCACCCTTTAATAAATGCTAGAGAAGTTCACAGGCACGCAAGAGAAATGTAAAGTGTTACTTCACTGAATTAATAAAATATTGGTTTTTAAAGGGATTATTTCAAAATAACACCGAATAAGAGCACACTCTTTGCCCTTGTGCAGAAACAGAAAAGGCAAGGGGTACTTCTAAACTTTCTTCATATTGTAGTGGAAAAAATCAGGGGGGGAGATGATTTAAGCTTTTTTGCACTGGAACCAAATATTTTTATGGTATATAAGAATTACTTGGTCGGGAGATTTGAAAGTTTGGATTCCTTTTCAATTTATATATAGTGCAAGCCAGTTGTTCAGTGACTAAAGATACACTGGAAGTTTCTGCTTTAAAGACTTCAGATATTTGCAGCTACATGGAAAACACTGTGGCTCATGGCATATATGTGCTAATGTGCTTGATTCACTCCTGTTTCTGGGCCTTTTCTGTTCTGCCAGTTCCTCTGAGATTAAATCTCTGAGAGAAGGTTGTCCCAATCTAATGTGTTTGGCATTCCCCTCAAATAAAAGCTCATTTCTCCAAAGACTGCTTGGTGTCTTGCTTAATTCTGATCTGGAGACCTAGAGACTAGACTCTCAGCTAGTATAAATGAGGGAAGTATACCACATAACAGCAGCTGAGGATCTGGAAAATAGTGTCTACCAATAACGTCTTACTTCATGTGGGTTCTATCCAAATAACTCACTAGCCCTCCTGTGGGAGAACAAAGCACTGTATATTTCTTTTTATGAGCTGTTTTGCACATAAATGCTCTTTGCAGGCCTAGTACATCTTCACTGAAACCAGTAAGAGCAAGTTGGCAAAGTCTGTGTGCAGCTTATTTTTAAATCCTTTTAAAATCACAGAGGAATGTTCATCAGATTGCAGATCCCTGATGCAAAATAACTGCAAATTGTGCCAGCGTTTTCTTAGAGCAGATCTGAGATAATATATCATCCTTTTGCTGTGTGTGTGTGGGATGAGCGGGCTATCCTGGACTTTCACAGCTGTGAGATAGATACCTGTGAGTTTGGATGAGGATGGACATGCCATCTAGCGGCTGCCTGTCCCGACTGCTTGGACATTCTTATCACAAATTATTAACAGGATCCCCCGTTTGTCTCTGGAAAGTGAAAAAATAGACATTGCAGAGTTGTATCTGAAAAAAATCTTGACTGGTCCATCTCTTCCCTATAGCATCAAGCTGGAAGATTTCTGTGTCAGGGTTCATGTGGTTAGCTGGATTTTCAGCAACTGTTTCTAATAGTCAACCAGTCAGGGGTTTGTCCACTGTCCCTTCCTCTGACCCAAGAAAAGGAGCTTCTGTCACTTGCTGTGAGTAGAGGTTTCCTTCTCCAGAAGATTTTGCCTTCTTCCAGTTGCAAGACTTTCCCTGCCATGCCCCATTTCACTCCTACCCTTTTGAGCTCTCTCAGCAGCTCCACTTAGTCCCTGATGCAGGGGTGCCACAGGGGTGGTAGCACTGCAGAGGAGGCTCTGGAGCAGCTATAAACAACTCTTTAATTCTAGTCCTCATGCCAAAAACTGACTAAGGCTGCTATGAAAGGGGTGTTAGATGTGGGAAAGCAATTTTCAACCCTCAGGATCCTGCTTGCCACCAGCAGAGTTTCCCCAGCAAGAAGAGGCAAAAAAGCATATTCCACACTCTCTCTAGACACCCTCCCCTGAGCAATCCCATACATCAGGCCAATATCAAATGCAACCACAGAGGAGGCTTTCCCTTATCTTTCAGGACAATTACCAAGCTATACATCACTTGAACAGTATGGGAACGATGGGAGATTGTGGTTTCTAGTAAAACGGGAAAATCTTTTCATGGTTAGCACTAGCAATGAAATTTGTTGCCCACTTCCATCTGGGCTGAGCCATGGGTGATCATTCTTGGAGATTAGCTTCTCTCAATGTCAAAGGGCAAATAAATAACTAAGTATGTGGGAATGTGCTTTTCAAGGAAAAATCACGCTTTTCTTCCTTCTCCCTTCCCGCCCCTCATTTCGCCTTGGAGGAATTACGGGTTTCCTCAGGTCCTCAGAGAGGTTGAAAACTGTCCAAAATGTGCTTCAGGAAAGTGATCGCTCAAAGTGAATCAGTTTGCAGTGTCTGCTCACCATCTGTGTGCCTTTAGGAGATTGTCACACTTTCGGCTGGCTTCATCCATCTCTCTAATTCCTTGGTTACAGTCAAAACAGTTTTAAAAGGGTTTGGTTCCCACAGTGGGAAAGTAACTTGGACGCTGCCTGCTAGCATCACTTCACCCAGGAGCAGCTGACGCCTTTTGGAAAACTTTGAAAAGCAAATTTCGCTTCTGAGTCAGTTCTGCTGATGTAGCTTCTACTCTGAGAATTACTCTGCTCTTCTCTGTTTCTATACTTGTAAGGGAGCTTGTATGAGAAGAGGATCTTGCTTTCCTGGAAGGATGCACTGCCTTCAGTGAAGTCATCAGCATCTGTGGCATTGGTTCACCCACTCTGAACCATCTGAATGGTTGATTTTCAGGCAGAAGGAGTCTGATATGATGAGCCACAGCTTTCTGGTCTGACATATTTTGAATTATTATTCCTCTGTTACATTTTTCATAGAAATGCCCCAAGCCACTGACAGACTTGGTTTAGCAATAAAGAAATAATCGTCTCCACAGCAGTTAATGGGATGCCAACAAAGATGCTATGTGGCTGAGTCATCTTGGTGTTGCAATAGTGCTGCCCAGCTAGCCACCCTACGAGATTTAGCAGGCCCAGACTTTTCAGCTGGGGTAATTAATCTCTTGCAGTCTCTCTCAATAAGCTTCAGTAACTAGAGGGGTGAAATAAATGCCCTTTTCATTACAGAAGACAACTGATGGTCTCACCACCTAAAGTGCTGACTGTTCCAATATGTATCTTCATTAAATTTGGCAGTCAGTAAGAAGGTTTGGGAAAAAACTGTCCTCTCATTGTCTGAGAGCTCAGCGAATGATCCCATAGCACCCACTGATCTGTTCCTGAGCTCAGACTGTTGGCCCATGGCTGGAGTTCTAGTGCGCATCATGGCAGCTAAAGAGAAGTTTGATATCTGAATAATCATGGGAGATCAGGTCAGGATTAGAAAGAGAGAGGAAGCAGGAGACCAAAGATCAGTTTACTGTGAATGAATGATTCACACCTTACTACTTGCCTGCTCTCTAGAGGGATAACTGCAGCCACTGTGCTGATGAGCAGCACCAGCTCTCTGCTGCTTCCATGTCATGAGCAGGAACAGTTGTCTCTACAGCTTTTCTTGCCTGTTCTCATCTTGCCACCTCTTGCTGCAATCTGAAAACTGTTTGACTTTGGTCTGTTGGGCCATCTGTTTGTGCTAGATCCCTCCCCAGAGAGCAGAGCTTCAGTTGTCTCACTCTAAGTTCAGTGAGGTTCTCTGCATCCTGCTCAAGAGTGAATTGCCCAGTTTAACTGGGGCTCTCCTCACTCGCCTTTTCTATAGCATTATTTGTAGACTGGCTTCTAAGGCAGCTACCAAGCTGTGTCCAGATCTCAAACCTTTATGTCACTCTTGATAACTGGCGCCCCTGCCCAGAGTTGTACACAACTGGAAGGACAAGGCAGTGTGGAGCATCCTGTGGTTGAACAGCACCATGCTCCAGACAGGTTGGGTCCTTCCTAAGCAGCAGCAGTAGGTACCTAGCCCTTTCCACCCTAAGGGTGACTGCGTGACTAGGAGAAGGGAAGGGGCCACTTCCTGGTGGCCCCAGGAGATAGCCTGATTCATCCTGGCAGTGTAGAGGTCCAAGTGGACATTTATGGCACAACTTCCCACAAGGGATTTATGGCTTGGCTCTGGCACAGTGGCAAGCTGCTAAATACTATGAGTGTGGTATAAATTGGTTAGGGGTAAGGCACAAAGCCAGAGCTCCAAGAGCAACACGCAGGAGGTCTTGCTGACTTATGTGTGTGGCAAAATGATGGCTGAGGAGGCTGCTACCAAAAATGTGGGTATCACATGTGTTACTGTAGTAGATGCAGCATCATGTAAACATTTAAGAGTTACAGCTCTTATAATGGTATTCTGTAAGCACAGGGTTGTTTGCCCTGTAAAAGAGGCCGCCTCTCTTTTGCAGTACCAGAAGAAATAAGTGCATCTCTATTCCTATTGCACTTTGCCCTGATGCACACTAAGACAAAACTAGAAGAGAGTGGAGAGGGAGGCAGTAAAGACGAAAAATGTGTTTGCATTTCGAGTGTGCAAAGAGTTTGAACATTTGTTTCACTTGGACTTCGAGGCACACTATGCACCCTAGCTGAAGGCCAGACAGCTTTGGTTTTCTTGTCAGTGTTGGGCTGAGGAGAAAACATCAGTGTGTGTCAATAGCCAACTATATTCCTTTCTAAATCCCCTCTGCTAGCCTGTGGATGAGTGTGCCACAGCGACATGATCCCAAAGCCTAGCAGGGCTCATATGTGCTTCTTGGCTTTCCAGCACCTCATTTCAGTGCATACTGAGAGCTATGGTGAGGGAGGGGAAGGCTCTGGTTATGACTCTGTTGAGAGCTGAGTGTTACCAGAGGTCATCGCTGCTGATGGCTCTTGCCTGTGTTAGAGAATCCACTTGGGTTTCATCCAAACCTTAGACTCAACACCACTGAACCCATCACCACATCTGCTTGTACAGCTGCACAGCCCCTCATTGGCAGGCTCAGTGGAGAGAATAGTGCTGAAATATGGTGCAAGGCCTGATGACACAGTGTCTTTTGTGGAGATAAAGGGAGGCTGGTCCCTTTCATCACTGCTTAAGCAATTGTTTCCGATGTGTTTGCCTTGCTTTTCTTCTGGTCAGGATGGAAGTTGGAGGCTCTAGTGGATGCAAGACAACCTTTGCCAGAAGGTACAGCTCCTTGGATGGGGGTGGACAGTTCTCACTCCCAGTTCCCTGGAAGGCAGCCCCACACTAGGATATCTCCATCTGTCTTGCCCATTCTAGAAAAGCCTGGTGTGCAGGGACTCCCCTGCTTCTGTCGTTTGGCATGTCCTTTGAAAAGAGGAGCCCTTCAAAAGGGTTTCTGCTTCTGGCTCAAGAAGTAAATGCTGCACAAACCAGTGACACTTATTCCCATCTGACCCCCACAGTGGTCCTGTTCCTAAACAGATGCCCAGCTCTGCTGTTCCCCTCCATGCAGTATGGCTGCCAGGAGGGTGGCTGCTGAACATCAAAGTTAATTAGCATCCAAAAGCAAATAAATCAATCAATACATTCCCAGCCTCCTTAGAAAATCTCATTATTGGGAACCAACCCAGGCAGCGACTCCCAGGAAGAACTACAGAGGAAGAGATCCTCCAAAGCTGTAATTTTTAAGGTTGTACCACTTGGAGAATAATTACAACCAGCAAAACAATGTTCACATCTCACATTAATATAAAGTAATGACTTTATGCCTGTAGCCAGCTAACCACAGAACTGAGAAGAGACTGTCAACTCTTCAGCCCTGCCATAATACAAAGCATCTTGGAAATGCTAACAGCCACTGCACGCCAGCCCCTTGTCATCCCTCCTTCTTAAAGACACAGACTGAGGGCTGCTTCAGCCTCTGAATGCTGCTGGTACAGGAGATGTTGTCACCGATGAGTTTCCTTTCTCTCTAAACTAAAAATGAAAACTAATATGTTTATAAGCTTCAGTGAAGCAGAATTTTAAGACAATTTCAGACACTTATAAAAGTTTTTGTTTCAGAAGAATACCACTTCTGGTTTTGGAAATGTGTCAAATTTCCAAATACCATTTTGTCTTCCTTCATTTCTACATTATATTTGCTATCCTTTTTACACTACTTCCAAGTGTGTGTCCAGCATATGTTTATGGTGAAATACCATGAAATAGTGGAAGCAAGAACATACAAATAAAAGAAATTATAAAACAAATCAAATCAAACAGTATTTCTGAAACTCCAGCACAATTATGATTATGATTATTATTATTATATCCAGAAAAAAATCTAATATGAAGTATTTTTCTATGAAAATGAAAATCAGAAATCAGCGAGTATGAAATCATGTCCCTTTAGACTGAGATAAAAAGTAAATAAAATGTGGCTAGAGTCTTCTAGAAATCATGATCTAAAGAGGACACCTTTGTTGCTGGTAGCATATACTGAAGGGATTGTTACCAGATTATCTGTCATCGGAAGGAGACTTCTGTAAGTTTAGACTCAGTCCCTACTTTTGGTAGTGGAGGAGGTTCATGTTACCATCTTTGTATGTCAGATGAATTAGCTGTCTTAAACAAAGTATTCAGGAGGTGATGCACTATTTTATCAGAAAATTCTGCTGTGACTTGGTTTGACTCTCTCAGGAGATGTTTCATGGGTGGTGCAGTCCACTTTTGCTTCAACACCCAGGTTCTCATGCAGGAGTTTGGAAGATTTCCCTTTGCTCTCCCTCATCCTCATCTATTGTTTTTTTACAGCTATCAGGAGGACTAGTAACACAGTTGCTTAGTGGTCCTTAATGCTTAAACTAAATAAATAACAAAAGAAAGAAAAAGTCAAAGGGATGTGAGGGCAGAGATTGTGCCAAAATCCATGAAGTCAGCAGAGCTGGCAAAGGTTCATGAAAGATTAGAGAACCACCACTGTGGTTTTAATGAACTGGAGTAAATCTAGTGACAATATTATTTCAACAGCCTGGCTGCAAAGTTTTGCAAATGATGTTCTGCAAAACAGCCAGATCAGCAGTGATGGAGTCATGGTATTAATTTCCACTGACGGGACACCTGCTTTACCTCCAGGAAAGGATGAGCTGGAAGGTCTTTGTGTGTCTCTTGCCATCTATTAGCCCAAGCCCTGGCCTGAGGGGAGGCCAGCCAGCATCCTGAACTGCACAAACAGGAGTGTCCCACTTGGCAGCCACTGAGGACATTCCTTGGCTCATCTGCAGAGCTTAACACCAGAGGCGTTCGTGCTGTACTTGGGCCAGAGACTGCAGGACAAGGCAACTTCTCTGCATCTCCTCAGTCCCGTTGCACCCTCCAAACAGCCCAAACTTGCCTCATGTCCTAGTGCAACCCTGTCACCATGGGGAACAGGGGGGAAGACAGCTCACTCCTGTGCTTATCTGCTGGAACCCCTGAGACATCAAGAGGACAGACCTGAAGGGGAAAAAGTGGCCTGAGAAATTGTACTTTCACTCTGTGTCACTTTGAAGTCACCTCTGAAGGTCTGTCAGAAGCTGACACATGTAGGATAATCCTGATGCTTCTGCAATCCAGTTTAGGGTTGAAAAGCAAAATATAGAAGGTGTCATCAGCTCCCAGCTGGAGCCTTACCTTCTTTGCTGGGGACAATTGCAGCAAAGCAGGGACTCTGGCCCTAATATGCCAAAACCAGAGGAGTTTCTGGGTGTCCTGTTCCTTCATGGCACTGGGCAATAGGCAGTGGATCTCAGTTATCTCCCAAGACTTTCAGAAAGCCTGGCAACTGCACCAACACCATCTCACTCCAACTGAGAACTAAGGAATTTTGCCGCAAGATCCATTCGAAACCCACTTGAGCTTTCCAAGCCCACTGTTCCCTTGGGGCAGGGGAGGCGGGGAGAGAGTCTTGTGTTGATTAATATTAGAAGAAACTCCCCTGAAAGAATGATAGATCATGGCTTGGTGACTCCAGAATCTTTTCTTGTTTCTTTCTTTGATGGGAGGAGGGGGAACTGGAAACAAAAGGCCTAGGAAGGGGGGAATGGAGGGAGGGGTGTGTTTTGAAATCTGCTTCCTTTTGGCCACGCTTGAACTTCCAAAAGCCTGTTTTTGACTGACATCCCTAAAAAAAGGGAGAGAAAACTCCATGCTGAGCCGGCTCTCTGCCCAGCAGAGGAAGGAGGAGGCATCTGGCTCCAAGGAGCTGAAATAGATGCCTTTAATATGTCTGTCAGCCAGCATCACAGAGGTGCACTTAGGTTTTTCAGCTGGAGCACTCTTTTGCTGCAGGCTTCCAGTGCCTCTTTGGGGTCCACTTACCTGGGTACTGCATCCACACTCACCTGGATGGCTCCAGGTAGGACAGTGGAAGAAGCCAGACACAGAGCCACTGTGCATTCACAGCTAAAAAGGAGGGAATGGAGCCACTGTTACAAAGCCTGGCTTTGCCCTTCCTAGCAATCCTCTGTGCTGGTGTGGAAGGGGTGGCAGAGAACTGGGACTATCACCCACAGCATTTTAGTGACGTCCAGTTCAAGAATGTGGAGAGGAAGTGTGTTAATAAGGGTATCATCCATGCCATACAGCTGCCCTCCTGCCTGCAACCCCAGGGGACCAAACACTGGCCCATATGTGGGGCACATGTCAGAACAGAGCACCACAGGAAAAAATGAGAAAACAGCCCTGAAAAGGGAGATCTGCTGCTTATCTTGCATCGAGCTGGGATGGGAAGGTGGGAAGGGAGTTAGGGAGAGATCAGGGTAAAAGCTGTTAGCATTATCTAAAGCCTGAAAACTCTTGGTGAGACTATAGAGATATTTGCAGGATGGTTGTGCCAAGATGGATGCTCAGAACAGCACATGGGAGCACTGTAGTTCTGTCTCCAGAGAAGTTAGGGGGATGTCTCCTGGGTGGGCACTCACAGAAAAAACACTTTCTATTTGTGAGTGGCTCCACAGCATCAAAAGCACCTTTTTGCCTTCTAATGCCCCTCACATCCACCCCACTGGACAAATTACTGACTTTGAGTTTGCCCTTATGGCCAAGCCATGTGCTTATTGCCATTCTCTGTGTTAGATCTCTTCAGCTCTTTACCAGCAGCTAGGAGCTTCTAAAAGGCTCTTGCCTGTAGTCTCCAGGTTTCCTTGTCCGAGTACACAAATTTCTCAACAGAGGACTTCTGAGTTTTCCCCCAGCAGAACGGAAAGCCTGATGCCTTTTGTTACATCTTGAAGCATTTAGCTGTTTACATCAGTTTTTGCTAGCTAGATGTTTTCTCTGAAAGGAGGAAGAGAGGAGTTCCCATGTTTCCTTTACCACTGAGTTCTCAGTCCATTAATTGATATTCGTCACTAGGTTATAGGAGGTTGGACAATGCCTACCCACATTTGTTGATGAGGCTGTTTCTGATCATAAGTACTTTCCTAATGCTCACCCTAAGCAATAGGGCCTAGCAAGCCATTAACAGAACATGGTCAAACCCTCTTAATAAAAAGTGAGGGAAAGCCAAGTGGACCAGATCTCAGATTTGCTAGGGAACAAGGACAGTGCAAATGCTCCTGCAATTTGGCAGTTTGGGATGTTATTCACCTTACTCAAGCCACAGAGCTGTTTCATTGGCATTCTCCTGCCAATGTAGTTTGACTGAGCTTGTATTTTATCATGGTTATCACATGATACCTTCTCATGATCACAAGTCACATCAGGGAAGCCTGCGATCTCTGACTGTCACTTGTAACACAGGCTTTCTTTAGATTAGGGAAAAATTGGTGCTAAACAAAAGGAATGAAGGTGGCTAATGGCACAAGATGTTGATACTGGCAGTCTCCCTTTGTGCAGACAGCCTGCTGGAGTCCATAATGTGTTGGACCAAAGCCTCAGTTATATGTTAAATTTAAAAGCAGTCAGCTGGAATTTCTGCAGCTGTATTGGACTGACAGTTTCTCTGTAAGTTCCTCCTTTCTCCTTGGGCTTGTCTTTTAACATTGCATCTTCTCCAGCACTGCTGAGTGCCAGCAAGGAAGATTTGCCCTTGCCGAGGAGGTAAGGGGAGTGCAAGTTCAGCCAGCCTTCAGCCAAGAGCCACAGAGAGCAGAACTGACTCTGCCTCGCTCCTGGGGAGCCGTGCATGGGCTTTCTGCAGAGCTTGCCCCTCTGCAGGAAAGAGCCTTCAGCCAGAACCAGCCGTGCTACATCCCAGGCCTGTCTGCAGTTCCGCACGCTGCCTGTGATGAATAGCGAGCCTGGGGAAACCCACAGGGCTTTAGCTCCCCATGTTTTAGCTCTCCCGGCGCTCTGAAATCCTGCCCTCACTGTTGAGAGACAGTAAGCTTGCACGCGTCCAGAGGAGGACTATACAATGATAGATAATAGCAATAAAGCCCTGAGCTGTTCTGGGCAGGGAAGGGTGATTTATCCCCAGCTGGATGGCTGGGCTGAGCGGAGCGCGGAGCGGAAATCCTACGGGAGCTGCGGGGCACACATCAAACCGCGTGTCACAGCGCCCGCCACACCCGGGGCGCCGGTTCAAAGCTGTCACGTGCTGCGGCTGCAGACTGAAGGTGATGCCAAGCTAATGAGCAAACGAAACAATAAATAACCCCAGTGATCATTATGCTCCCCTCCTTGGAGCTCGCCTGCTCCGGCCCTGGTGAGCCAGTGCCCCTCACACCCAATTACTCATGCTGAAGCCCCTCAAACGGAGCCCAGAGCAGGCGCAGCAAACCATTCATCTTTGCGGAGTGGAGTCTTTCAAGTTGCTCTGCAGCAGCCTCTCTGTTTATTGTTAAGATGAGCACACAGTTTACATGAACTGTTCTTATTTATCTTTGACTTTTACCTTTTAGGTCATTTCTTTGCACGTCCAGCACTTTCCAAGTTTCAACCAAATTTTTATTTATGTCCCAGGATTTGCTGTCTGAAACTCTCCAGCTCCCACTGATGGAAAGGTGAGCTGAGCTCCTGACCAGGGCCTTTTCTCCAAAAGAACTGAACTCCCTGAGGCAAATCACTCCTCTGGACGGAGATTTAGGAAGCTGCTGAAGGGAGGGGATGGGTGGGTTGTGTGTCAGGAGGGGGTGCTCGGATAAGTGCTAACAGCTGAGTTTTGCGTGACTTTGGGCTGAGGCCGAACATGCAGCCATGTTGGGAGAGAGGATGGATAAGTACATGGTTTAGGCATGATAAAGGCACTTTGGGAATTGTTTGGCTGTATTGTTTGCTTTGCAGACTGCTAAGATGCCTGAGGAGAGAACAGACCTGGGTATTGTCCCCAGTGGGCTTCACATGTTGATCACTGCTGCATGTAGTTATAATATTTCCCAAATTCCAGGTCCTCCTTAACAGTCACCACAGGCACTGCTCCCCTGCCTGCAGTGACCTTCTGTGCCTTGCTGCCTGCTCTCTGCCACCAGCCTCATTCCAAGCTGTGATCAGGGCACAAACTCTGTTGCTTTTCAGATGAGCCCTGTAACAGTGACATAGAGGCAGAGTCCTTCCATGCCTTAGTGATGATGTATCCAAACTGTGAAGAGCTAGAGTTGCATTCTCGCTACAGCAAGGAAATAGAAATATCTTTTATAATATCAGTGTTTATGGTCAAAGAGCATAACTAGGGTGGGGTGTCACCAGACATGTCCCAGTTTACAAGAGCTGGAGATCTGCCTAATGTGTATTCACACTGGAGGACAAGATGCTAACATGCAGGCTAAGGAAGGAGCACTGAGAGAGGAATCCTTCAGCAAATTAATCACTTGGAAACACCGGACAAAGTGTGGATGTCATTGGAGCTGTCTCACAGATTCTGAGACCATGAGGCAAAGAGCCAGACTCAGCATGGCAGAGCTGTCAATACTGCCCTCTCTCCAGAGGGCTTGGAAGCAGCAGTGGCTGGAGGGATGGCCATGGGCTCTGTGTGGGCCTCCAGGCCTCTGTGTCCCTTATCTGTAGCTGTGGGAGGCTGAGGGCAAGGGGGCCTTGTCCCAGCTTCCCACAGCTGCAGGAGATGGAGCTGCAGACCTGCTGCTGGCTGCCACGTGGCACAGAGGAGGAGGCAGCCCAGGAAGAGCCACTGCCCTTCACAGCCAGTTTGGTCTTTCTGCTCCAAAGGCACATCACCTAAGCAAAAAGTCACACATTTAAATTTTATTCCAGGGGTTAATTACTTCCACAATGATTAAAATGGAAAGAATTTTTTAAATTGCATATTCATTTTCACTTGCTTTCTCTGGCCTGGCCAGGAAAATAGCTGTGAAATTTTTCCTACTTCTCCCTACTCATGATTTCTGAATTTCCTTCTCTTGTCACCAGTGTTATCAGTTACCTTAGCCAGTGCCTGTTTTTACCTTCGCTCTTTGACCCATGAAATAGTTGAAGAGCCTTTGCATCTCACATGTCCAATCATTCCATGCCAGCAGAGTACTGTGAGCACTCTACATGAGTGGTACTAAAGAACTGGGATGTCTTCACAGCACCAAGAATATTTTCTCACTTTCAAGGGCCAGCATGCAGGTCTTTCAGTCCAGAGCTACGCCATTACAAAACTGCTCAGGAATATGCAGGGGCAAATTCTGCTCACACTCACACAGCTCAGAAGAACCACTCAGGTTCTTCACAAGGCAGATAGGGAGCAGGAGTTGGGCCCACTAGAAAGGAAAAGTATCCTAATTTCTGGGGCCTGATGGTATAAGAATGGCCTTCCATTTCCAAGAAGCTACAGCAAACCCTTGAAGAAAAAGAGAGCAGTAACAGGAGAGCTTCTATTTTTTGAGAGGCTTTGCTGACCTTAGAGAGTTATCAGATATAGCCTGTTCATGTATTTCTTCCTTTCCCCTAGGGACCAGAAAGGGTTAAAAAACTCCTGTGATATAGGTCTGTGTTCACATTGAATCTACACCCATCATATATATATTGGCTTTTGAGGAGGGGGGAGTGGTTTGCACATGTCACTGGCCATAACTCAGACTTTTATTATAATCGTGACCATATGGTTAATGGGACCTAATAAACCACTGTTGACCTGGACACTGTGCACAAATCCCTTGCTCTCTTTGCTTTTTTCCTTGCGTGTCTGGGTGCACTATGCCAAGCAGCTGCAATTTACTGACTCTAAAATGCCAGTTTTAGTGGCCCAGCAACTGGTTTGTTTAGAAAGAAAAAGCCATTACATTGTAGCCTAATGGAGACAGGGACTAACTTTTGCCAGGTGACAGGGCAGCTGCTCAGTGCACTGCAAAGACATCAGCAGTGTCTGTGGGAAGGCTGGAACAGGGGACATGGCAGGGACATCCGGCAGGCCTGAACACAAGGCCCTGGGTGTGATCCAGTGATTGCAGTGGAATTAAATCCATGCTTCTCCTGGTGCAAAGAGAGGAACATTTAGCCAGGAATTTCAAAGGAACCTTGCGTTCTGACTTTGGCAGAAAAAAAGGCTTCCACTTAATGGAAATTAGAACCGGGGGAAAAAAGCTATTAGATCCTATCTCAAGCTTTCCTCTGGGAGCCCATTGAAGGATCCAGGCCATGTCTTCTTCAACTCCTTATATAATCTAGTTTTAGAATTATCTAAATGATGGGCAGGTGACCCCAGCCTTGGAAGGGCATTTCTTTCTGATCATTCATGTTGTCATCTCTCCCGCTTTTAATAATGCTGCTTTGTCACCTGTCTGTCCCTGACTCTCCTGCTCAACCCTCTCCTGCTCAACCCCAAAGGGAGATTGCAAACCCTCCTCAGGCATGGCTGGACATCTCTCACCAGTATTGGTTATCTGGGCTGTGCTGCTCCTGGGGCTTTGTATAAGGCTTGCTTTACAATACCTCCCCATTCAGAAATTTCCCCAAGCTTGATTTCATTGCACTGCTCCCAAGAATGCTGCTGCTGACTGATTTTACTGGTGGGCCCCAGGACAAGAAGTTCCTTAGCTTTCCTAGAGAGCTGAACATATGTGCCTTGGAGGAATGAGTGATCTTGAAGTCATAGGTATTGAGGCATGTGGCTGACACATCAGGCTGAGCCAAGGTAGAAGTTTTGGTTCTATCTTTTGATCTTGAGCTGAAACTTAATGTTTCTATTATTTGATTGGTGTTTTTGTGATTACATGCACCTGCTAAAAATGATATCCAGGCACACTTGTAGGTGGGGTACTGTTGAAATTAAACTCTTTCTTCCCTAAAATGACTGTGTAAACACAATATCAGTTCCTTGTATCATGTTTAGAAATAAGGACTCCTGGTACTGTGTGACCCTTTTTGAGCCATTCAGAACAGACACAGAGGAAACCTATGCTGTTCTACCCTTCTGGACATGTTTTCTCTTCTCTTCTCTTCTCTTCTCTTCTCTTCTCTTCTCTTCTCTTCTCTTCTCTTCTCTTCTCTTCTCTTCTCTTCTCTTCTCTTCTCTTCTCTTCTCTTCTCTTCTCTTCTCCTGTTTGGAAAATGTCATATCTTTGCCACATTATACACTTAGAGCTCTGTTTCTTCTGACCACATATGGTTCACATGGCTTCATTTAGGACCTGATCTGAAGGCTGTTGGTCACAGCTGGAGTCATTATGCTGTCTTTGATGGCTTTTGGAGCAGCATGAGTAGATTTTGGTACATCTTCAATCATGTTGGGTAGGTATAAACTGTTACTGTTCACAGAGTTCTGTCCCTTATGAAACTGGAGCTGTTTTTTCCTAATGAGTGGCAGCCTTGGCACTTGGATAGATGTAGGAAGCATCAGAGATAGGTGGACATACAGACTGCACAGTGAGCCAGAAACATAAAAGAGTATGTTTAAAAATGTAAAAGCCAACAACCTGCCTGATGGTTGGGCCTCCAATAGGTGAGATATCAGTGGTGGAACTTTCCATGTCAAGAGTAACCTGATCCCAAAATGGAGCCAGCCCTGGGACATCTCAGCCTCCGCTCCATCCCACTCTTCACACAAGAAACAGCCTTCCCATGGCAGCCTCCTCTAGCACCATCCTGATCATTGCTGCAACCACACAAGTTCTGTCTGGCTAAGAAGTCATGGCTCTGGCTGGAGATCATGGTGGGGGCACTGATTATTTTCCAGCAAGTCCCCACAGGTCAGGTGCAGTGGCTGATATGAAAAAGCAGCCTCTGAGAGGGCAGCACCATATTTTCCGCTGTTGGAGACCTTTTACTCTATTCCTCAGCAAAAGCAGCCAAGCACAGGGGAGCAGGGAGAAGCATCCACAGCTTGGAAAGTCTCACTTCAAGCAGAAACCTTGCTGGGCAGTGTCAGCAAGAGGCAAGGGCCAGGCAATGACTGGGCAGCTTTGGGCAGTGCTAGGGGATGAGGGGCAACAGGGGCACCTTTACTGCCATTGCCATACACTGTGTACAGACAGGAAGCATCCAGCTCCACATGCATCTGTCCAACAAGCCCTTGCTTGAAAACCAGTCTGAGGAGAGCAAACAGTGGAGCAGCATGCGTGGAGGCACAGCAGGACTTCAGCAGCAAAGTCTGTCTGACTAGTCAGTCTGTCTGACTAGTCAGTCTGTCTAGCATCGCTTCATCTCAAGGTAGGGTGTCACGCCTCGCCCTGCAAACAGAATGAGTGTTACTCCTCTGAGGTGATTTCAGCCCTGCCAGAGGCTGCCAGTCACACAGGGAACAGTCCTTCAGGGCAGCTCATAACACACAGATGACATGCCAAGTGTTTCTGGCTGCAGGGGGGAAGCGGCTCCCCGCGCCCCTCGGGAGGAGCGTGCCCAGAGGAGCAGGAGGCATGTGGTCCTCACTCTGAAATGCTGGCAATGTTTACAAAGTCAGACACGTCAGCACAGTTACAGTCAGCGAAGTGAGTGCAAAACTGGCCTTGTTACTTCCCAGATCTGAGGGATACGAGGCAAAAACACACAGATGGTCGGCCACTTTCCATAATGAAACACGTCTTTATCGTCCCGAGGAAGCTGCATTTCACAACCTAAGCACTGAGGTTTGCTTCTTTTTTTATATATTTTATTTTGTCTGCAAACTTTGGGCAGTTTTGCCCCTTCCTTAAATCAAAAATTGTGGACGATAAAGACGTGTTTCATTACTGAGAGCTGGCCAAGCATCTGTGTGCAATGGACTTCATTTTCTCCTGTAGGTTGCTGGCACAAACATTCCCAGACAAAGCCAGAGAGGAAACTGAAGTGAATGCAGGGATCTGAGTACTCCCAAACTTGGGGAGAGTTCCGATTTTGTGGCTACTTCTTTCTGGTAATGCCCAGCAGCTACATCCTGAACTTTAAAGGATGTGGTGAAGTTTAGGCGCAGACTGGCTTTGCCAGACTTGAAATTCTTGGGTGCCCATGCTGCTATGGCTCCCAGAAGAAGAACAAGCTCACAAGAATGTAGACACTGTCCTTCAACGGATGACTAAATTTGTGCACGTCAGCCTTGAGGAACCCATCTAGAAAACACCTTATGCTAGTGACCCCACGGCGTTCATTTTGTTTAGCTTTGTTTCTGTCCTCACTAGTAGTGTTGCAGCCCTTACCTTTGTTTGTATGTCTGGATTCATGACCCTGGCAGGGCTCATGAGCTCTAGTTTGGGAACACCTTCCCGTAAGCCAGGCCTGAGCTCCTCCTCACCAGCAAGGAGGGGATGTGGTATGATGTTCAGTCCCCACAACTGCCATTCATGAGGCTCTAGGAGCCAGCTCGGATCCTGCCTGTCCAGCAGAAACGCTGCTGTCCTGTTCTGATTTACACTCCTGACAGAATGCTTAACAAATGCAATACTTCCAAGCATTACCGTGTTCACCTTGGGACGAATCCATTCAGAGACATGGTACAAAGCATATGGTTGTGATGACAGCTCTGGGATCAGGATCTATTTGTCCCCAGTGCAATGGGGTTATTTCTGCAAGCATATATTTTGTGAGAAGTAGCTGGCTTTAATGAAGTTTAAACAGCTTCCCCAGTTCTCTTTCACAGGAAAGACAGAAAGACTAAGAAATAAAAATAGAGGAAGAAGAAAAGGAAAGAGCCCCAGGAAAAAGACAAGTCATTTGTACCACAAGTAAAAGTATGAGGCTCTTGACCAGGCACCTGAATAATTCGAAGCATGTTTTTAAAAGCTTCCTTATCTGCATAATTTGTACTGACCTGTGATTTGTTCCCAAAGACAATAAAGTCTGGGAGGGGAGCAGCCAAATGGGATTCTTGAGAGCCATGATTTTTGCTGTAGGCTTTCTGTGGGAGCCAGGACTGAGCCAGAATATGTGCTTTCCTATGCTGTGGCATGGACATGTGGCTTAGGCTGCTTGCTTGGTGAGGCTGAATTGTTTTGTGTGTGTGGGTACAGTTTTACACTGGAGGTAGCCCCCAGGGCTAATTAGCCTGACTTAATTTCTCCTTGCTCATAACCCAGGTCCTGATCCTAGTTTACTTGGTCCTGGTTTCAAAATCTGCTTTGCCTTAGAGTTAGGAGCCAGCCAGCACACCAGTGCCAATTCAGTCCAACTCATACGGCATGAGAAAAGGGTGGTAGGTCACATTCCCACACTGTGTCACTGCAGCATGACTCCCTCTGCATGAGATCTCTCTCTCTCAGTGCTCAAAATGCAACTTTCAATGGACAATTCAGGCATATTGTTGTTTAACCTACACAGTTAAAATCAAAGATAATTGAGTCACTAGAAATTAGGTATTAAGCACTTTTACTGGGCTATTGGAAATCTCAGATCTCCCCTAAATATAGCAAATGCTTACAAAATACAGAACATGCATGTTCTAAATCCGTATAACTCATCTTCTCTGCTATTTAACTTTCACCTTTAGCTTCTTAAGTTGCAGGGACAACCAAGGAAGTTTACTTGCAAATCCCTTGACTGCCCTTGCCTAAAGTACATGGCTTTTGGGGAACCTGACCTTCCCAGTCTTTGGGTTCTTGTCCTTAGGATGCATTTGAGAAAGAAAAACCTCTGTGAATTCACTGTCCTGTTGACAGTTTTGTTAAACTTCCTAGTAATTTCTGGTGGCTGATTTGAAGAGTAGCTGGTGTCTTGGCTGGGCACAATACAGAGATGAAACTACAATAAAATGCTCTGGTTGCCCCTCATAGGAGCTGAACACAGGAGGGATAAAGAGCCTGGATTCCTGGGTTGGCTGGGCCAGGCTAGTTGGTAGATGTTGGCATTGAGGAATGGAGTATCAAAAATCTGTTATGGAGCTGTGTAAGAGGGCCAGCCTGTGACTTCAGTGAAGTGACTATATCACTTGGGAACTAAAACAAGAAAGAAAAACATGCTCCTAGTTTACTTCTGTGCTGTTCTCCCCTGTCCCA
Organism: Camarhynchus parvulus; assembly: GCF_901933205.1. Classification (NCBI taxonomy): domain Eukaryota; kingdom Metazoa; phylum Chordata; class Aves; order Passeriformes; family Thraupidae; genus Camarhynchus; species Camarhynchus parvulus. The sequence goes on along the minus strand of NC_044575.1, from coordinate 21,497,239 downwards.
CTTCTTGCTACATCATAAGATGCCCATGTGGCAGAGCATGGACTGCTGTTTGCAGCATATCTGCTACAGCTCTCTACACCTCAGCTTCCCTCCCAGCTATCAGGCTGCAGGGTGGGCCATCACCCAGCCAGCTGGGTGACCAGAGCCCTCCAGGGTCTTGTACAGCAGGTGCATAAGGCTCTGCTGCCAGCTCTTCTCTGTTGCTGAGCATGGCAGAAGACCACAGCTGTATATACACATAATGCTGCATGAATTCATGAATTGCTGTGTAGCCACCACAGGGCACAGAGTGACATCTTGTGAAGTGCCCCTTCTTAAGCTGCAACTTGAAGGCAGCTGTAACCTGTAGCTAGAGCTAGAAAAAAACCCTTGGTTCTCACAGCAGATATTTCCATGCTCTCTTTCTTCTTAGGAACATGTACAACAGTAGATACAGTGTGAAAAAAAGGACTCTGCTTGCTTGGACCAACAGCTTCCCATTTGTCAGAGCTTGATGGGAGAACTAGAGGAATTCAAGAAACACCCTATGATTGGCCACATGGCATTCTCTGTAGCCACAGCTCGACATTCACCTTCTTGTCACAGTCAGAAGCTCAGAGTGTCAAAGAGAGAAGCTGGGATAGAAAAAGTTGTTGATAAATGGTCTTCCTCTGAAGTCCTAAGGAGACAGAGTGTTCCTGAGTGAAAACCATAAAGAAATCCCTTTTTCCACTGCTAAGCTGACAATCAAGCACGCTGAGTCAAGCCTTTTGTGGATGATTCATGGCTCTGGGGTCACACAGGTTGGAGCTTCTCATCTGAAGGGGATTAGGTATTTCCAAGGAAGCACAGTTCTTCAGTGCCTTCAGAATATCCTTGAAGTTTTTGGAGCCTCAGACCTGCTTAAGACCTTCCTCATTACTCTGTCTCATCACATGAGAAGTCCATCATAGCTTTGGCAGAAGGTATGGGGGTGTGTGGTGTGGGGCACATGAAAGGAAATCCTTTGAAGGGTGCTAGTTCCTTCCAATAAATCCAAATACATCTGGGTGCAGGGGAAGCCAGGCTAGCTCCTGGGAGTCCCCCTGGTGTCCAGATAATATGTTCATCCATCTGATAGTCTGTCAACAGAGCGTGCTCCCCACCTGGTGCTCCCTGTGTGCCTCATGCTTTGCTGCACAGCTACACCTTCCACCTGTGCACTGCAAACCAGCACAAACCTCAGCTTGCTGGGGAGCACTGGCTGCAAGGCAATCCATGTGATGACAACCCAGGGAAAGGCAAACCTCCTGTGGACAGCACACACAAGGCTGGCTGCTTCACTGATGAGAACAGGCTCTCATGAGACTGCCAGGAACAGGGTTGGAGCGGGCTCCACTGGCCCCTGTTTGCCTCCCTCCAAACTCTCTCCTTCTGCTCCTCTCTCCTTTCCGACATCAAACACTTCTAGCAAGGTGTTCTCTGATGCCTTGCATTAAGTTCACAGTGTAAAATTAGAATGTACTGGGCCACTACAGGATGCTGAGGTTGTTAAAGCTGCGTGTGCGCACGCACATGTGTGTGTACGTGTGTGTTTAATGCAGAGCTTTACAAAACTATCAAGCACTCTTTAAAGTACTATAAAATTTAATGCTCAGTAGGGAAGCCTAAACAAATGAAGCTGCACTATAAAATGTTTAGTGTTTCTATCGCTTTCACTTTGAACATGAAGACTTACTGCAAATCACAAGGGGGATTTCTCTGTCATTTTCTCTTTCTTATCCTTTCTCCCTTTGCCTTCTTTTTCTTCTGGATTCCCTATTCCCTGAGAATTTACCCTGGATTTTGTACAGGAATATCCCCAATGCCCTGCATGATTGATTCCAAAAATGTGGCTATCTGCCACTGAAGGGAGCTGCCTGTTCTCTGATGGTTCCTTGGCAAATATGTAATTGAGACTAAAAGAAAAAAGCACTACTCTTTCATTTACCCCAAAAGCCACTACATTTAATTATCTTACCATGTAAAGTGGCTGCCAAAAGTGCCTTGTGCAACTCTTATCCTTGGCCCACTGAGATTTTGTCTGCTTTTGTTGTGACTTCAAACACAGATCTCAAAGCACAATCAGTAGGTAGCCAAAGTGTGCCCTGAGGTCTCCCGAGGCACAGGTGATGGGCATGTTTTGCACTGTGAAGACATCCAAGTGGCATATTCTTGTTTTTGTCAATGAACTCAACCCTTGTATGATTCCCACCTGAGTGGCACATCTCTCAAACCCTCTCTCCAAAGGAAGGGCATGAGCAGGTGGGCTGTCCTTCTTGCTGCTGTGGGAGCATATCTCAGCTAACCCTCATGTGGGAGCAATATAGTCAACTACTGGTGAATAAAATTAGTCAGTAAATTGCTACTTTCAGACGCAGTGGGGATTAGATATAACCTCCTGTACTCCAGTTGAACAGTACCAGATTATTCCCCTCCTCAAGGTCCTCAGCTGTAGTCCAGTGGTGACAATATTGGCTGCCTTCTGGCATAAAAATTCCAGCTCACTGATTATGGTTTGCAACATTTGGCTTCTCAGGATGGAGTTGCAGGATGAGTTTGTAAGGGAAGAGCAGGACAGGCTTCTAGTTGGCATGTCTGTGTATCCACCAACAGGCAGTGGAAGCATGAATAAAATCACTAAAGACTGTGAGGTGTCTCCACTTCTTCTGGACTATGCCACAGTATTATATAAATGTATGGTTTCAATTCTGTCCATACTATGATCCCTCTGGAGAAAAGATGTAGCCAGTTGCCTTTCTTCAAATAATTTTTCTATGTGAAAGGCTTCAGATTGTCCAGGAAATTGGATGGCTTCTCTCTTTCTAGACCTGAGGGAAGCCATAGCTCATGGCCTTTCCTGTTAATTCAGCCATGTAGTTCTCTCTCATCAAGGGAACATCACAAGGTCACAGCCTTTTGTCCTGACTGGAACCCAGGAAAATAGGGATTTAATCTTGGGCATACCCTAACACTCCTGAATTTGAACACAAGTGGAAAGAACTCTTCTGTTTTCTAGTTTACCTTCCATCTGCCCTGGGGCCTGAACTTAACTGCAGGTTTCAGCATGAGAAGAGGCATGAAGTTCCAATGTGCACATCTGGAATTAAGAGCTGAAAATTGGGCTCGGTGCTGATAACGCTTTATTGACAGGAGATGAAAGTCTTGATTCCAATAACTTTCTGAGCTCCAGTTCCCACTGCTTTACGAGGTGTTACACACTTTGGTACCTTTGAGAGGGAGTTTGCTTCCCCTCCTTCTCTCCCACATCTTTATTGCTTCTGTTCCACAGACTTGAGTCATTAAAGTCTGAAATGCTTCAGCCCAAAAGGGTATGGAAACCTCCTTTTCCAGAGCCACAGTGAGGAAATGTCAGCAACCAGCTTATCTGAGAGGGATGGGCATGACAGACCATGAGGCCAGAGTGCTCCCAGGCTCCCAGTATCAGTCAGGGACAGAAGTGTTTGACCTGAGCACAAAAGGCTTAGGTCAAACACCATTTGCAAAGAGGGCAGGACCTATGATCCATGCTCAGTTCATCTTCCTTCCTTTGCCTGATGCATGGCAATGGCACAGGAGCTCCCACACTACCCAAAGAGGGCTCGCAGTGTCTGTGTGTGTGTGTTGGGGCGAGACGTGCTGCCAAAGCAAAAGCAGAGGAGGGAAAGATAAACCAAATACTGCAGGAGCTGTGGTGTGACTGCTATTCCCACTGCCATGTGTTCCTACACCAGCAACACAGGGCACAAGGCAGGAATCCTAACTGGGACCTTATGCAGCATCAAGAAGCAAATTGATCTCAGAAGGCTCTTAATCAGAGGAATACCAACCACTTCCATCAAACCTGCCTTAAAAAGCCCAAGTCATCTGCATCCATTGGACTTTGGAAAGCCAAGACAGTACCTGTGTTCTTGTTTCCCTTTGAGCTGACCCAAGTTGCCATTCCTCTCCGTGCTCTAGTCGTGCACTGAGAGGCTTCCTCCTGCCTGTCTTGGGCTACCTGGTCATTTACGACTCACTCCTACTGCCGGAAACAAGATCTAATAAGAGTCAGCTGCTGGAAGGGACCCCAGACTCTAAATCAGTTCTGCATTAGCAGCAAAGGCTCCATGAAGGAAAAGTCAAAGGCTGCAGGCCATTATAATTACAACTGTCAAAATATAACATTGCTCAAATTGGGAAATATTTTATAAAGGGGATTTTTGTGTGTGTGTGTGTGTGCAGAAAATCTCTGCTTGCCTATAGAAAGGCTTCTGTGTTTGCATTTTTTTCGTCCTTATATTAATTTATTTTCTAACAAATACTAGCTCTCCTTAAAATTCTTGCCTGTGCATTTCTGGGCAATTTCAAATTTTCTTTAGAAAGTAAAATGTCTGAAGAAATGAAGTTTGGGGGTTTCAGCCAAAAATAAGGCATTTTTCCTAAAGTGAAAATTGCAATAGGAACGTTAGTGAGCTATCAAAAGTCACTCTTCACATTTTATAGTCAATGTTTTCAGTTACTCACCATCAAAGCTTGGTGTAAGGGCATAATGGAATCTGTAGTCTCATCCCAGAGTAGAGGGATATCCCATCTGTAGAGCTGAGTGTGGACATGAAGAACTCTCACTGTAGCTCCCATTAGGTAAGACAATGACATATACATGAGCCAGAAAAAGATAAGTAATTTCAATGCTAACAACAATTCAGATGAAATTTTTACATTTTTAACGTTAAAAGCTCCCCAAGCTTTCAGCTCAGCTGTAACTGCAGCTCTGTGATGGCACTATTAAGGCTCCTGTAGTTACTGCAGGCAGTCTGTTGCCCCTGCAAGAAGCTGCTGCAGTATTTATCACAACACTGGGGTTATAATTAGTGTTAACTAATTCTGTCCCTAAGGGTGGGTAAACTGTGATCCAGAAACCTTGTTCATTTGCTGTCTTTTGCTCATCTCCTTTATCTGATTGTGACTCTGCATTGAGCCAAACTGTGCAGGAGGAAATTCTGACTGAAGCCACAAGGTTCCTCTGGGCTTCCCCTTTATTGCTGAGCCTCTTGTCCTGTATGATACTCATCCATCACCCTTCATAGACCAGCATTTCTGAAGGCACAGAAAAGAAGGCATTTTAAAGTGGCAAAAAATCTCCACTTTCCTGGCTGAACTCAAAACAAGAACTCCTCAGCAGTTTGCTGGGATGCTGCTTATCTGCAGGCCTCCCCTCCCTGACTTCAATATCCATTTTGTCTCTGGTGATATCTTCTCCCTGTAGAGAAAGAAAGAATTAAGCCTTCAGCAAGTGAACCTTTTTCTCCAAGTCTTGCTGACAGCCCAAGACCCCTCAATAGCTGCAGGCTGCTCATAAATATTCTCATGAGGTCAAGTCCAACAGTGCAATTGTCACAAAAACCTTCTTAGGGAAGGTTTCCTCCTCTTAGAAGGTATAAGGTTACTTCCCAGTTAACACTGTCCTGATGCATTCAGGCAATAGATGTCAGGTCTTTGCTTCTCCTAATGCTTTCTGAAAGAGTTGGGTGCCTTTAGTTTTATGTCAAATATCAAAGAACAGCTCAAAATCTGGAAAGGTCTCGAGTGCTCTCTTGAAAAAATCCCCAGAGAGCCTCAGAGTGGAATCCTTTCCTTGCCTTCACAGATTTTATTTTATGTTTATAGGAAGCCTTTTGCTCTTTGCTGGACCTGAATTGTCTCTGGTCTGTCAGCCACATGGTGCAGATGTCAGCATCTCCTTCCCTGCCAGCATTCTCCCAGTCATTATTCCCAAAACCTGATCTCCTTGTCTGAGCCTCCATGTGTTAAGGAACCCTTTGGGACTACATGATTATTTCCTTCTGCCTGTTGTGTATTCCCTGATGGCTAGTCTGGTGAAAGCCAAGCTTTGACCACAGTCTTAAAACCAGTTCATCTTGTAGGGAGAAGTGCCATTACTTGCAGTTGCAGTCCTTTTCACCAAACAGATCTTGTCACCAGCCTCAAAAAAAGCCTAACAAAAAAAAAAAAAAAAAAACCAAAAAAACCCAAAAAAACCCAAAAAACAAAAAAACACCCCCCAAAAAACCCCAAACACAAACCACTAAACAAAAAAAACCCCAAGCAAACAACAAAAAAAACAGATAAAGGTGGTAACTTTTGAATTTCTTCACATTGTGGGAAGTGCATCTATTTACGTTCTGTTTAAAATAACTTTTAAATTTGAATAAGAAAAACAACACTGACGAAAAATGCCCAAAATTAGAGTGTGTGTAAGCCAGTAAGGTATGTGTATGTACTAAACTGGGGTCCCCTGGCTCCCCACCAGACAAGCCACCTACAGACCCTGCTATGAAATGTTGTGTCCTCCATCGCCTGAAATGAAAAGCCTGACGGAACATAGAAGGGCATAAACAATAATGGTTGGCCTGGGTTAGTCACCAAATCTTCCATTTCTAGAATGGAAGAGACTTAGGAAAAAAAAAGCTAGTGACAGAATCAAAACACCAAGAGGTATTTCTTCATCCAGCCTAGAGTTAAGCCATGGAATTCTTCCTCACAGGATGTTTGGATATAAATAATGTACTTACTAGAGGCTAAATTAAAGGGGAAAAATCATTTAGAGCTGTTAAACACAAGGATATTAAATTCTGGAAGTCTGGAAATACATGCTTGAAATCTGCCTTGTTTGTCCTTTCAAAAGCATCCATTATGCATGTCTCAGAGGGGCCAGAATAGATGGACCTTTGGTCAGCTGCTGTGTTGCAGGACCACACGGTCCCCTGTATGTTTAATTGACTTGCATTTCAGCCCATATTGCTCCTTTAGAGGGCCTTACTACTCTCCAAAGCTTATTGCTTTTTCCTTCCCTTGCCAGTCCTGGCTTTCCACTGGCTGATGAGGCAGACCGGTGTGTCTTCCCTGATGGCCAACAGAGCATGTTAAGCCTTTCCCACCATAATCCTGTGAGGTGAAAGTGAGGAGTACAAAGTCGAGCGTGCTGCATCTCTGCCGCAGCTGTCTGCGATCTCCTGCTCCCCTCTGACAGATGGGAAATAGCCTGAAGCAAAATTGAGAGGAGCCCTGTTTATTTTGGGACTGCAGATTACTGTCAAACATGAAGAGAGACAATTATTTCCATTGTGGAAAATGTGGTATTAGTGAATGAGCAGTTCCCTCCACCTCGCCTTTGTGTTTTGCTTGTCTCTAAGGAAGGTTTCCTTTCTTTTTGCAGCACAGGCTTGAATTAAGTGGGCAGAAAAGAATTTAAATACAAATATTTGTAAACTAAGTGGTTTTCCCGAACAAAGTAGATCCAGATGACAGTCTGCTGGCTGCAGCATCCCGGTGCCTGTCACACCACTGCCCCTTTGTTCGGCAGCTGGGTACCACAGGAGGCATCCCAAGGGACACAGCCAGGCTGACAGGCAGCACCCGCTGCCAGGGGGTGGCAGGGGGAGAGCCCACTCAGAATGGGCCCAGTGGCAGGGTGGGGGACACAGGGTGCTTTTGGCTGCTGTCAGTCTTACACAAGTTGTATTACAAGTGCCAAACTACCAGGCCTGAAGGCCATGAGGAGTGTGGTAACGCTGATGATAGAGAGTATGGAGGTGCAGAAGATGCTACGAAGCTTCAGATCTTGCTGGTGTCTGATTGGTTTGTCAGGGGTCAAACAGACCTACAGTTCCTGTCAGTAGTGCAGGAATATGAGGAGCAGTGTGGATGAGCAGCTTCTGAGGCAGCATGAGCTCTAGACAGCTCTCACAGTTCATCAGTTCATAAGAGCAGAGCAAGATTTTTCTTGAGTAATCTTTTTTTGACAGAAAAAAATTGTTTGCCGTATCCTAAACCATCTTTGGTTTAGGATTTGGAAACAGCTTAATTAGAGAATTTTCTCATGTCTCAGAAGGTCAAAACTTTCTGAATTTATGTTTATAGGAAGCCTATAAACCCTCATGGTCTCATGAGAATGGCCAGCAGCTAAAGCCTTCTCTGGGACCATAGGTGATCCAGACCCAGACCCATTGCTCAGAGTATGTTTAAGAAGTCCCCACCTTTATCCAAACCTTGATGAATGGAAACTTGTGTTTGCATTGTTTTTCATGGAAAAACTTCAAACAAGTTCTAATCCATCCTGAAGAGAACCCAGAAGAAAAATATTGGAAGCACTGGATGAAAAATGCACTTTTTGCCCATCAGTATGAATTATTATCCCAAGATTGTACTTGCTAACATAATTTCTGCTTCATGTTGCTCAGCTCCCACAGGTCACCCCTGCAGTCATGGGCTCAGACCAGTGTAGGTTTGCAGGGCAGTGCTGCACCCTTCGGCTGCTGCTGAGCTGCATGTGCCAAATGCCAGGAAAGTGCCAGGTTCAGCTCTGCTAGATGTTATTTTTAATTTTTAATAGTGTCCTGAGGCCCTTGTTACTTTCCATTGTTCACTTTGGGGGGAACTGTACTGCCAATATCTCTCCACTTGTTCTGGCTTTTTCTGCAAAGGCCTGAAATGTCTTTTTTCTATTTGTTCTACAAAATAAAGCATCTCTGAAAATGGCATATACCAGATTTTCACCCTCTCCATGTTTAAACCACAAATGTCTGACTCCTGACAGTTTTTCTACTGTTAACTTTATCTTTTTGCAGTGGCTGCTCAAACTCTCTTGTCTGTCTGTACAGCTGTGGCAGGACTTGACGGGAAGGAAGGAAGACAAACTCCTGGTACAGAATACCTGCATGGAGCAGCCCTCCAGGTCATCAGGATGGCCATCCCCATTGACAGGGAGGCTGATCCTGGGCCCTCTCCCCCAATCTCTATGAAATATATCCCACATTAACTCACCCATCACATTACTGAAGGGGGCACTGATGTATTTGATTAGTAAGAAAGCTCTGAAGGAACCCATCTGTCTTAGCATTTGGACGGATATTTATCTCTTTCATGGGTTTCTTTTGTCCAAAGGAATCGTTTACTCTGATGTGAAATCATGCAAGATCTGGTCTCTTTGGGATTTCAGCAGGAAGCTATCCTCCCTAAGCCTCATTTTAATCTCCTGTTGTCGTAAATCAGGAATAACCGCAAGAAAGTCAGTAAAATTAAGCTTGTGAAAACTGATGTACAAAACTGGGGGCCTCTGATCTCCAGCAGCAATGGAAATGAACTCACTCCCTGAATCTCTTCTCCCTCTGGATGCAAATACTGCTGGCATTTCAGCTGGCTCTGAACATTGTATGTTTGAATACTGTGCCCAGGCTTTGGAAAGTGGCTCCTCACATGATTTTACTGACCAGGTAGAAGGAAATATTAGAACTTCTAGGGAAAAAAAAATCTCATTTTGGGGCAGGGTCATGCTAGATCAACGCAAATAAGAAATTCTGGTTGTGTAGAAGAGCTTTCAAACCTACTTGTATCCCAACCAAGCTGCTGCCACATACTTCCTGAGCACAGCAATTAAAATGATGGGTACAGATCAGTTTGAAAAGGGAAATGTAAAGAATATTCCTGTGATATCAGAGCAGCCTGTTTCTAAAACTTGTGTGACCACAGAAGCTCCAGGAAACAATTCTTTTTCTTTTGTTCTGCCTACCCAGCAGATAAAGTAATGAAAAACATTTTTACAATTTCTTCTATTTCAAATGGCTAAAATCTGAGCTTAGTTCCTTTCCTGGTTCAGATAAATGGAATGGATTCTAACTAAAAGCCTTGTTTAATCAGAACTGCAAAAATAAGAAAATATTTTAAGATTTTGCCATGCTGAAAATATGAATTTAAGGATAGATTTTCAACAATCTGACTTGCAAGATGCCATTTTTTAATTCATTTCCCATCAACATTTTATTTGTGTCAGACAGTATGAATGTTCTGTTCACTCTCATAGTTTGGGGAGATGCTGAGATTTCAGACCATGCAGGAAATACCAATTAATGCCATTCCTTCTTGAAATTCTCATGCTTTCACATTAAGGTTTGGCATGAGACCAGGTTTAAGAGTGAAACACTGCCTGTCTGTCAAAGTTTTATGGTTCTTCCAGTGATGTCTGGTTACCTTATTGTTTTTGTTAAAGAGAGATACACAAAGAAGTGACCTTTCTGCTTTCACAACTTGTATAAATAGAGGGGCAGACCTGGATGATGGCAAGGTAAAATTTCACTTTGTGAGAAAGTTTCCCTTTTAAAACTGCGATGTCATTCTAAGTGAATGTGAAAAGACAGTCTTCATGAATTTCAATGGGTATAAAATGTTGAAACATTTCAATTTGTTGCTGTCAATGCATCATCTGCTGCTGGTATGGAACTGCTCTGTTTTTATAGCAGCAAAATATGCAGCAGTATGTTAAACACAACACCTGGTCTATTCAGGAATATTTCATATATTTTGTGAATGACAGTGAAACTAGCCAAAGCATTGAACATTATTTTCAAAGTAAAGCAAAGGATGGGGGGCTGTGGGAGCAGTAGTCACTGTGCTGAGTCTCAGCATGACCACTCTGCTCTGTGCTGGTGACAGGCAGGACAAAGAGCCCTCTGCTGTGTCCTGAGTCCTGCTTGAAATGCCAAACAGTGCTGTGCAGTCTGCTCTTCACAGGAGATCCTGCTGCTTACTGAGCTCCAGTGTAACAATAACAGCCCGGCCTTGCTCCAGCCCATGACACTGCACATTGGCTCTTTGCAGCCTTTCTAAAAAACAGCTCCTTTTGCAGAGTTTGCTGCTCTGGATGGGAGGGGAAGTCTCAACTGCATTTCCTGATGGAATCTCACCATGCTGCAAGGTTTAATTAATCCTAAAATACTATCTGATATGGGAAAGTCCTACCAACTACCACAATTATATGGATTTTGAAAAACTCCTAGATTAAGAAAGGGAAAGTGGCTGCTGACATGAATGTCTGACAAGAACATCTACTGATACCCAATTTAGGGTTATATAAATGACATGGTTGGAAACCCTCCCTTTACATCCTCTTAAAACACAGACATAGAGCAGCCGTGTTTCCCAGCACGTGCCACACGCTTCCCTCCTGTGTCACTCTGGGGGCTGGAGTTAAGTCACCCCCATCCCGTGAGCCCTGGCTTGGTGGCCCTTCCCTGAGGAACAGGCTCTGCAGGTCTCCATGAGGCACTGGTGGGGACTGTCTCTTGTGATGGTTGTCACCAATTTGTTCCTCTCTAATTTCTTTACCCTCCCCCTGCCCAATCATTGTACGGATATCAAGAGGCTGCAATAGGCATGTTTGAGTAAGACAAATGAACAAAGACATTCCCCCTACATCTCCCACTCGATAAATTACAGATGGGACTGAACAAACCCCCCTGGATCCAGTGTGTCATTATGTATCTGCCACTATTGCTTTCCAAGAGGAAGGATGAATATAGCTTTAAATGATTAGCTGCCTTATGTGCTACCATGTCTCAAAGCAACAGGGGGGTAACACAGGCAAATAGCTACACAGCAAGGAAGTACATGAGGGCTGAGCATTCAGGACTCTCTAACAACTGTGGTTTCTTTATAAAGAGCATTAAAGATGGTTTTAATGTACTGTATACGATGCAACAGATGCAGGATGCCTCTGGCAAAACTCCTCTGGTCTAAAGCTGACTGAAGACAGTTTGATGATTTGCAGGGAGCTGCAGATCCCAGAAGGGGAATAGTATGTACCTGTCAGCTGGTAATCAAAGCTCAAACTGGCCTTGGAAAATCTTAATTAGTACTGACATCAACACAATTCTGTGAGCTTGGGAACAGTCAGAATTTGGTGCCTTTGCCCAGTTCTCTTCCACCGAGTCTCAGTCCTGCTGAATTTGGGGGCCAGCTCACTCTGGCATGTGCCCAGACCTCTGACACCACCTGGTGCAGTATCCTTGTCTCCAGGCTGAGCAGGAGCAAAGAGCAGTGCTGGCTCCTGTCTATTCCTGCTGCCAAAGATGACTGTAGCAACTTCAGTGTGGCAATGACATTGATAAATGCAGAGCTGGAGCATGCTCAAGGGATAACAAAACATATCCTGGCAAGCCCTAAGAAGCACATGGAAAGTAAAGCAAAAGGCTACAGTCTGTCATCTCCCAGAAAAACAATGATGCTTCAACCTCAGAGGGTTTCTATCAATTAGGAATGGATTTAGACTGAGTCTTCAAATCCGAACTATGACATGGATCTCCTGTCCCTTTCCTTTCTGTGCAAACACCTCTTTCCTTTATAAGGACTTCAGAATTCAAATTTCTCTTACATATTGTGATGACTATGATGATTGCCTTCATAAATAAATTCCCTTATTGGATTTAATCTCCCAGTAGACATTCCATCTACAGCTTGTCTTGTTCCTTTGCTCCCTGCTGCCTGTGCCAATTTCTCCATATGATCAGGCTACATAAGCCTCCCCAAGCTCCCGTAACGTATTCACTAGAGACAAATTTTGCATGGAAGCCCAGGGACAGAGCAGGCACTGCAGGGGGAAAATGAGAGTTTCACTTCATGTTGCTCAGAGGGAACAGAGGAAGTATCTCTCTGGGAGTGAGACGAGCCCATGTCTTGCACACTCTTTTCCTGAGCTGGATCCAAAGCTGGATTTCCCCACAGATCTGCAGCTATGTCAGTGGGATACTCAGGACTTTAAAGAAAACTATAATGTCCATCTTCAGGCCCAGCTTCAAAGTTTCCTTAAGTCCTGGGAGAAGATGAAACTATTCCTACCTCCAGTTTTCTTCATACAGCATATCCTCTGTACTCCCAGCCTCTTTTAAGAAAGACTGGAGGCAGCAGAAACTTAACTGTGAAGCCTCCAGCAGTACCAGAAGGAAGGGAAAGGAAATATTTTCTGCTTGCATTGCTAGAACTAGAAGAATAAGCACTCTCCTGCAGACAGCTTGGCAACAGTGAGGGAGCCTGCTAACACCCTCTCATCTGTGAGGTGCAGACCTTGACACACATTTCAGGCTGATGCACTGTGACACAGTGCCAGTTCTGAATGGCTGGATGTGCCTGAGTTGTGCCAGGGCTGGTGGGTCTTTCAAGTGCACTTAGTAGGGCCTGGTGGGGCTCCAGAACTGCGCTGGGTGTGGTTGGTTGATCAGGACTTGATTTCTCGATACAGTCAGTGAGATGCTCATGGCATGGAGAGTGAGGAAGAGAATTGTACTTGGTGCAACTGTAGTTTTTTCCAAACCCCCTACTATGTGAGGACTAAATTCTGACCTATTTTTAGAAATTGCCCCCCAAAATCCCAACAACTAAAAAAAAAAAATATATATATATATTGGAAAGCTGTGCCTGTCTTGAAGGAAGAGAAATACAGGATTTGTTTTTGTTTCAGAGAGGTAAATAAGTGGAGTGAATTCAGTGGTCTTCTGGCTAGGAATGACCAAAATTCTACAAGCCCCATATGGGGCATATGAAAATGTCCATTTTTCTGGAAACCATAACAGCCCTGCTAGTGCCAGAGGGGACAAATATCCAAGAGCAGTTTCTAGACAGGAGATGACATTGTCCCCAGGGCTCCCATTGTTCCACAAACACAGCAGCTGGTCTGGTCTGGGAGCAACATGGGATCCAGGACAATGCAGTGGGGTTTGTCCCAGCATCCCATGCTGGTTTGCATCCTCCTGCCCTTGCAGTTTGGACCCCCCAGCAGCCATCCTGTCAGCACAGCAACACTGTCAGTCTCAGGACACAGCCACACATGTTAATGGCTCTAAGCACAAGGGTGGGTTACACCCACAGTAGCCTGGGAGCCTCTATCACAGAGGCCTGTCCATTTGCAAGGAAGCAAATCCAACCAGCCTGGAAATTACAACCATGGGATGTCATCCCTGAAGCTGCCAAGGGTATGGACAGTCTTGGAGCAACTTTTTTTCTCTCTGTTCCGATCTAAAAACTAATGGCAAAGCATCTTTTACCTAACACTCCCAAACTCACTAGTGGCCAGCACTGGGTTCTGGGCTGACACAGCCAGTGGCTCGTGATGCATTTACTGGTGCTCCATGGAGGATGTGCTGGTCACTCCCTTGGCCAGATCTCTTCATTCTTTCTACATACCAGCTTGCATGCAAAGGCATCTATAAAGACAGTAAATACTTTCCTCATGTTGTCAGTTGAATGACTTCAGGATGGCCAGAGGAGAGTGGAGAGAAGGGAGATAGTCCATGCACTGAAGGAGTGCAGTAGGGAATGGAAAGAAGCATGAGGTATTGAGATCTGATGTAAATGAGGGAACTGCTTGTAAACTCCTAAATTAGACCAATCATCCTAAATTTATAGGAATGCAAAAAAATAGTCGCATCCGTTGCCGTCTTTTGCCAACTGTAAGCCTGCCAGTACAATTTTTAGACTAGTAGGAGGAAGTTACATATATACTCACTTTTCTTTCTCTTCCCTTTCACTTGGTGTCAAGTTTCAAGTGAAAATACCTTTTGGTAGTGGAGGGTCATTTTCTACATTTATGGGGTACATGCAAATCAGCTCAACAAACACTCTCATACTTGATCAAAAGGACTTGATCACAGGCCGCTCTTCAAAGTACTCAAATTTTGTTCAATAATCCATAAATCCATTATAATTTGACAAAGACAGTAAAAGTTTTTGGCTCAGATCTGATTCGTAGAATACAGATACTGTCATGGCAGCACAGATCCACAGTAAGACTTACAGGTTATCTAGAAACCCTGCAACTGAAGCAGCCGAAAGGAACAGCAAACTGAATTCAAGGCATCCATTCGTGCTCTAAAATCTCTTCTGTGACAGAAAATGCCCCACTTGCTGCAGAAATGTCCAGTAAAGTGGCATACTTTACACATGAGTGCAACTGAGGAAATGCAAACCTTTAGAGAGAGGAGGTGCTGAAAAGAGTTCTCATTTCCCTGCTCTGGTGAAAACTGGCACAACAGTACAGCCAATAGAGCTGGCCCTGAAGGACCCACATTCAATGACATGCCCATGCTCTGACTGAGCATAGCAAACAGAAGAAAATTATTTCACTGTTGAGAGGCCCAAATTTTGCTGCCTGCACCCATCTGAGGAGAAATGTCCTTTCTAGACAGCTATTAAAACTCACAATGTTGGTTAGCCTGTAGCAAATCAGAGCATTATCTCGTTCTCCTCTAGAAGCAATAAAAGGAACATGAAGACAGCAGCATGGCTAGTCCATTAATGTCCTACTTCCCTCCCCTTAAACCCAGCTTCTTACCTATGGCTTTACCTCCATTCAAAAAGATGCAGCCTGCAATACTACAGGGTGAAAGATCCCCAGCCAGGGCCTGTTCACCAGGCAAAGGTCACCCTGCTGGAAAATGGCTCGCGTCAGATTCCAGGGCATGGCCCAGCCAAGTGCTGGACATGAAACCCCAAGGATGGATTCCCTTGCCTGTCTTTAGACTCTTGCAATGTTGATATTTAGGCTGGTACTGGCTGGCTGTCCTCCCTAAGGTGTCCCTAACTGGACAGAGACAGATGTTTCCAGGGTGCAATACATCTCATACAGAGACAGAACTGCTAAATCAATGAAGTAGATTGTGCTTCCTTTCCTCTGCTGATTGCAAGAAAAGTCTCAAATATCTTCAACGTAAGTGTCTAAAGACGAAGAAAAGTCCACATTCTACTGACAAAGGCATTCAGAATAAAACATATAGTCTCAGATGATGAACTGATTCTCAGAGCAGATGTTGGCTTGGAAAGAAAGTGCATGGCAGCAGGAGTTTTCACCCTCCTGGCCAGACCTCCCTTATATCAGTGATACACTGAGTCACCAGGTTCAGCTCAGCAGTTTCTGCAGTGCAGGAGGGGTAGGACTTGCCCTTGTGTTAGATAAAACTACCTTCAAACAAAACCTGTGTGATGTAAAAGAGATTCTGTGCCTTCAGTATCTGACACTGAGACTGGACTGACCCCTCTGACCTGTTTGAAATGCCATGCCACAAGAGCCATGCCAGCTATGCACCACAGTAAAGGGTTGCTGTAAGACCCGAGATGATCCAGCTCTAAAAATTCCAGTGTTTTCTCTTAGATCCCAGCCAGCTTCAAATCAGTATAAGAACTTGTGCTCCTGCCCTATGAAAGAGGTACTTACACTGCACAGGAGCACAGTAGGTTATGCTTGGCAGAAGTTTATACTGTGAGCTTCTATGAGGTTGCATTCTGTGAGCAGAAATTGGGAATCCTGCCATCTCTCCGAACAGCTTCTACCCCACTGCCCTTCTTTCCCTGCTCCCCTTGCCTGGCACTCAGCAAGCAGCAAGGCCATCAAGGGCTGCAGGTGCTGGGCTCCCTGGTGCCTGAGAACAGTTCCTACAGTCTAGAATTGATCAGCTTGGAAAAGCACCGGGGCACTGCTGAAACTATGGAGAGCGAAGACAATGTGTATTGGCACTTCCAGAGAACAAGATTTGATTCCTTTCCTGTTCTCTTGTGGCTGTCCTACAAACCCACAGGTTTTCTTGTCCACAAGCAATCCTGACTAGTAGCAAGTGTGAAATTATTTGAGGAGAAATGAGGAACTAATGTGTCCCTTCAGCTTCCAGGTGGCCATTTGCCAGAACTTGACAGTCAGACAAAAAGAGCAGAAGTCCTAATCTTCATCCAAAGCTGAGTCCAGAGCACTTCAAGCACATCTTTAGTTTTTAGTAGCAGCCTTCAGGAATTTATCTATATGATTTCTCATCCAAACTTACACACCTGCCCAGATACATTCTTTAGGAGGCTGTCTTGAGTCTTCTGAGCACGTCAAAACACAATCCAAAAAGTGATGTGTTCAGCTGCATCATTTTGAATGTGTGTAACAAGATGGATACTTCTGAAAAGCTCATCCACTCCAGATTCCTATTCCATATGCATTGAGTCCCTAACTCCTCATCGACTATTTCTCACATGCATTGGCAGCCACTGCAGTATCCCCCTGGAGTGGGAGATAGCCAGGGTGATTTTTCCAGGTCCCAAAACAGTACAAACCCTCAAGCGTTGCCATGAGCTGGCTTCTTGCAGCCTCTACAGCCCAACCATTTTTGTGCCCTGTGTATTGAGTAAAAGAGGATTAAAGGTTAAATACTAGGATAATAAAGTAATCATGGATTTTTTGTTTCCTCTGAGGTTGCAAAATGCTTTCTGTTTCCCTGGTTACTCCACTGTCCCAATAGGAAGAGTGAAGTGTAAAAGTCTCATTCTGAAACAAGGGAACCAGTGCAAGTTTTGTTTCTCACTTTATTCTCATTTCCATTCTCCAAGTCCCGATTGGAGCCAGAAAGAAGCCACAGTTTCAAGAGGATCTCAGATGTGTTCAAGAGCCCCATCCAGCTGACAGTGTGAGCAAAGTGCAGAGCTTTCCCCATAGTCATGACCCTTGAGGACTACTGCGCTGATCAGTCATGCTAAAACCAAAACTGTCCCATTTTCTAGGGTTTTCATCAGAAAATAATTAATTGTGTGCCAAAGTCTCCTTTTCACATACATTTGGCATGAGATGACTGTAGGGTGACACCTTTTGACTTTGGATTCAGTATTTCCACTCTGGCTTCTCCTTGAGCTGTGCTGCCACGCTGTACCCAACCACTCTCGTGTCCCACACTGGCATTTGAGGGAGTCCTGTTTCCCCACTTGGTGAACTCAAATCTTCAGCACCGGTGCTTCTGCTTTGTGATTTCTGGTGCTCACATAACCAGATTCCACTTTTTGTCCATGCATGAGCAGATTTATTCAGGGACTATGTGGGACTGGTCTCCCAGCCTGCCCTCTGCTCCACAGGCACCACCCAAACCTGTTGAGGTATGCCTCAACACACATGGCTTTTCCCCACACCAGGCACTCCCCAGCTCACAACACAGCTGGGCTCAGCCCTGGATATTCTCTAAATTCTGCTGATCTGCCAACATTCCTGGAAGCAAATGTGTTTGCTGAAATACTTGTCGAACGTCAGCATGAGAGGATGTGGACAAAGCCACACAGAAATAATTTCTGTTCACAGGCAGCACTTGAGCTTCCTCAGGCCTCGCTGCCACCCTTGCCCTTGGGGCTGTCACTGCCCAAAGGGGCGAGGCTCGCCTCTGGCAGGCATGGGCTGCAAGCAGAGCAGGGCGCTGTGTCCAGCAGGCTGGGGCAGGTGCCCAAGTGGGGAGCCAGGATGCCCCACAGTGGCAGAGGGCAGCAGAGCCCCCCTCCCCACCCCCTCAGGATGGAGTTTGCACCAAAAATTCTCCTCGTTTCAGCACAGTTGCTCAGCACCATGGAGGAAGGTGCCACATCCACCTTGAAATGCCAGCTCCCAGTTTTAGGGATCATCTGCATTTTCCTTCAGTTTAACTGGGATCACTTCTCCAATCACTATTTATTACTGTAGATAGTAATAATGGTAAAGCCCTGTTCCTTGGTCCTCCGTTTCCCCCTCTGGGACACACTGTTGATAGTTGCCAGGCACTGGGGTGCTAATGTGCTGTCAGGATCAACCTCCAGAAAGTGCTATAATTACTGCTGTAATTGCAGTATATAAGCTTTGAAAGGACACAAACCCACCTCTTACAGAGTCCTGTGGAGTTGGGAGTAGGTTTCCCTGCAGATGACCGCTCTGCAGTATGGAAGCCAGCCCTCAGTGTAACCCCCTGAAGGCAGTGACCTCTCCAACCCCATTGCAGCTTAGCTGTGCCATGCCAGGGAGACAGCTTCCCCTGGGAACCCATAAGGATAGACAAGCCTCCAGGGACCAGGGCAGGTCTTTCTTAATCTCATCTGTTCAGGTCCCATTCCTGCACTGTGGGGCCTTCTGGGATGTTTATCCCACAAGAAACCTGTCAAGGGAGTGGATGCTGTTCAACCCTTCCTTAAAATGGGGACCTGCAAACCAAGTGATCTCAGAGGTTCAATGAGCATGAGTGTCTCTTTCATTTCCCTGCCCTCTTGTGCTATTTCCTCATTGTCTTCTTATTTTCTGTGCTTTGATACCTCAGGAATAGGGAGACCCAGCCCAGCTGGGAAACAGCATTACCAGAATATGAGTAATTTTTTCTGAAAAGAGAAGATCATGAGTTATTTTTGGTCCAAGAAGGCGCTGGAAGTATTTGACATCTTGAAATGCCTGGAAACCTTTTCTCATAAAAACTGAGCTTCACACGAGATGTTCAGGAAAGCTATTGTCCAGGGATTTGGAGAAAGCTCTGATGGCCAAACACAATTGGGGTGTTTGTGGTAATACTGAGGTAACACTGAGGTTGCCCTGTCTGGAGTCACCCTGACAAAGGTCTCTGCTAACCACGACTCCTGAGCTAGCACACAGCTCTTGGATACCACCATGGCTTTGCAGTGGCTCCTGGGTGCACGCTTCTTCTGGGAGCCACCCCCACTTCTCCCACTCCTCCATTCAGGCACTGCTCTTGGGATTACTTTTTTCTCCCCTCTGACAAAGCATACACAGATGGCTTGTTGTCTGCCACAATCAAGGGGCTCAGGTGAGTAATGGAGAATGGCAGGACTTGGCATGTACTTGTTTGCCTTAGTGCAATTTTCCCATAATTGCACTTCCTAGCTTTTCAGCATCTGCGAAAGATCAGCTTGTGACACAGCAAAATTGGCCTTACATTTTTCTGGAGTTTGCATCAGGTTGGAAATTGGGCATCCTTCATTTGGCTTAAATCATTTTGGAAGGGTGGGGAGAAAACCACCCCATTTTTGTGCATAGTCTGTGCTGCCTGGACTTTAAAGCCTAGGAGGAAAAGCATGGCCTGTCAAACATATTTAGCTCAACACTCTGGTATTGCTTTTTGTGTTGTTTTTAGAAAGGTGTTGATGAAACTGGCACAAGTTATTTAGTTTTCCCAGGCCTTGAGGTAAATGCACACAGCAGTGATCAAGGATGATCCTGGAGCAATATAAAGCCAAAACTTGGACTCAAAATAGTTCTGAGATGCAAAGAACAGGAAGATCATGTGCAGACAGACAGCTTTGCTGTGCCAGACAACTCTTTCTTAACTCTCCTTATATCCTCCATTTCTTTCCTTTGGGTGTACATAGTGGCCAATAATACAATAGAGGAACAATGAGAAACAGAAATAACTTTAGGACTGAAGTGACTGACCTTCCTTGTCACCTGGGAGAGGGATAAACTAGGCTGTGGCACATAGAGGCACCAAGGATGACAAAGAGCAGCCCCTGGCTCATGGAGCCTGCAGTCGCAATGATTAGAAACAGAGAACAAACCTTGGAGGTTTCTGGGGAAATACATTCTGCTCAGACAATCTCAGAGACAGCTTGGGATCATGCTCTGTTATTTATCAAGGATTGCAGGTTTTGGACTGGAACAAACATATATCCTGGTATCTTCCCCAGTATATTTCAGGTTTCTTCAAGCTACAGCATTAAATTGAGTCACTGGAATACATAGTTCTCCAAAACTAAACTTGTTTCTCAACAGATGGGAAACCAAGGTTTACTCTTCTGGAAAACCCTAACTTTATTGATCCTGTTGCACACATTCACAGCAAGGGTTCATAGCTAATAATTCACACTATTCAGCCAGGCACCATTGTATTTTTACAAAGGTTCTGAAGCATTTTGTTCCTCATCAACATCCCTTTCTGGCCCCTGAGTACTCCTGGGATTAGTTGAGGTTCCTTCTTTTTTTGAGATAACTAAATCCCTTATTTTGTCAGTGAAGATTTCCAAGTCAGAAAAGTCACCTATTTCACTTCTTTAATTAATAGATTATCATCCATTTATAAAAAAATTTAAATGAAAATCATCAGCTTAGTTTATGCTCAGAATAAAGTTTTGTCATAAAAGGGTCAACAGCACCACTAAGGAAAGCTTTTGCTTTTTTCACTTTTTATTCTGTTGACATTGCTTTTATTTGCAGCATGGGTGAAAACAGGGCTGTATACAAACATCTTTAGTAGTGTTGGAAATCCAAACAAAATAATACCTGCCTGTGTCATGAGAACTGCATTACACTGCCAGGAGAGGAGTTCAGTTTCATGACCCAGCCAGATGAAAAGGCATAAAAAAAGCTTACAGAAAAGTGCTGAAAGGAATGGAGGTTTGTTGCTGGTTTGTTTTGTTGGGATTTTTTAATGAGCTTGGTTAATTTCCAGTTTGGTCTTGTCTTGTTTTTCTTCTTTCATTAGAGACTGTAGCTAGATACACAACTATGAGTCATATCTCAGTGCCCGCTCTGATGCTCAGGATACTGAGATTGAGGCTTGGCCTCACATACAGACATATGTACACTCAAAAAAAAAAAGCTCAAGGTTGCAGATTGCTGTGGCTTTTACCACTGAAGCAAGAGCTAATCAAAAACTAAATACTGACTTAGCAAGAGGCGGCTCTTCTGTGTTCTGAATTACATCAAGTAACTGGAGCTACATATCTTTCCATTTGAGTTATACTCCAGACCTGCAAAGTGATACCCCAACCACTTCTCCATCCAAATATTTTTCCCATCCAATGGGTAGCAGGAAAAAATCTTCAGAGAGCTGCCTGTGTTAATATTGAGCATCTGGGTATGCCTAAGGAATGATGCTGCAATCTCTTCTCAATCCCCTTCTTGCTGGAGAGCTGGGGAGGGAGTTAACTCTTTGTCTGCAGGGATGAGATAAAGTCCCTGTTCACACTTTGGTGCAAAACCTGGCACAGCCCTTCTGCTCAGATGTGCAGGCAGGCACAGTGCAGACACAAGCACCAAAAGGTGAGAGGAGACACTGCTGAATTCTTCTCTCATGCCAGTCCAGCGGCAACACTGATTCAACAGCCAGCCACAACCAGTGGGTTTGGCTCTGTGCGAGATAAGTACAGGAATTTACTGACTCTAGGTGGCATCTGCCTGAATTCACTTACACTTAGAATGTACAGGACAGTAAAGGGCTTCTGCAACAGGGGCCAAAAGCATCAGCAGGCAAAAGGAAGAAAAGCTAAGAGGGGCAACTGAGTATTGGAGAGTTTAGAAATTAAAGGGCCACTTGACACTTGTTCCGGCACAAACCTCAAAATGATGTAGTACTAGAAAACAAGAGAAGAGAGAGCAAGAGAAGAGGAGTTTTCACCTAACAAGTCTGTGTTGGAGCAGGACGTGCCTGCAAGGGACAATATAGTCCTTTCCATGGAGCAGGAGACATTCTCAAAGGCATTGAGGTCCAGGGCCGCATGCTGAGACCCAGTCCAAATAAAGATAGTGACAATGCTCCCATGGATTTCTAAGAGAACGGGATTTTACATCTTAAGTTAAGGAAAGGAGTGAAAAGAGCTTTTCCAAGGTTGGGTTGATTTTTTCAAGAGATGCCAAATAATAAACATGGTAGAGAACAAGCTGTGATTATGTGAAAGCACCCAGTGATGCAGGAACAGCTGCTGATTCAGCCTCAGCATTGTCTGCTGGGGCAAAAATGTTATCCTATCCTTATTTCTGAGCCATTGGGTCTTCCTCTCTCAGGAAACAGAAGGGCTTCCTGCCCACAGGATCAAAAGAAGCAGGTAAAATATGCACCATCTTGTCACTGTTGGTAGTTATCAGATTCTTTATAATCCAGGTAGTTCTGAGAACCAGGAAACTTGGTAGTTGCATTGTGCCCGCTGTGCTCTCCCATGCCCCATGTTGTAGATCAGTGTGTTCTGCTGTCTGCTCTAAAGCTGCCAAGATAAAAACCAAGTCCAGGTTTCAGATAAAAGCCGCAGCCAATTATTCATTCCTAGAAGTAGCTGAAAATGTTTAAAGTTTTTTTTCCATTAAAAAGGGGTGCCTCATTCATTTGAGGTTTTTTTTGCTTTGTTGTCTTTGGGTTTTTTTTTTTATTTTTGGTGAAAATAGTGTCATTTGTGGCCTTCTTTCATTGAAAACCTAATGATTAATTCTAGTAATAAGAGTCTATTATTTTGGGTTTTTATTTCAACAAAACTGAGAAATCACGAGGTATGGGCTTGGAAGGATATTGCACTTTTTCCTTTGGCCATCAATTCTTCACTTTTTTTGGTTCTGAAAGCTGCCTATGCATTTCCCTGAACAGAGAGAAGATGTGAAGCGAAGGAGGTTAAAAAAAGATTTAAAAAAGAATGAAAAATAAGAAAATGAAAAAGTGTGTATAAGCAGTGAAATTTTTTTTTGGTTGATGTCTCTTGCCTCAACACCTTCTATATAGCTCAATTGTCTCAGAGAGAGAAGAACCCTGTGGGCCCCTGCTCCTCAGCAGCATCCAGGCTTGCATGCATTGAATAGTGTGTCACTGTAAGAGAGTGACAGAAGGGTGGCTTCCCTTCCATCCCCCATGTCATGCTGAGTAGCCAGCCCTGAGTATTGACACTGGATCCCAACCAGGTCAGCCCAACCACTAACACTGTGCTGGGGTGGCTCTTCCCGCAGGTCACACATTTCACTGTATGGCTACCAGAGAAGCCCTGCTAGCACTGGTGGCTTGGCAAGACATCACAGAGTCTGTAGCCTTACAATGAAGGAGGGGAAATGCAGTGCAGTCCGCTGCACCCGGCAGGTTTTTGATTTGGGTTTGTGCCCCTGTGCATGTCTATTGAACTTGGTTACAAGGAGAGGTGAGGAAGGGGAAGCGTTTGCATCTCATCCTGGGACAGAAAAGGTTCTCAAATGGCCTGACTGCAAATCCCAGAACAAAACAGCCTTTAGTTTTTGGAGAGAATCTTGTCCAAGATCATTCCCATTTCTAGCTAAAGCTGAATTCTTGCCTAACAGCCTCGCAGTACATTGCAATTAAAACACTCTGTTTACTTTCAGATGCAGCTTGTAGCAGTTTTGTCTTCTTGCAGTCAGCTGTGAGTTAGGAGAAGGTGAAGAGTATTATGTGGCTGCCACATCCTGCATGCTTTCCTACCTAGATATTGTAAATTATGTGTGCAATGAGCCCTGTTATTGTGCAGTAACAAGGAGAAAATCCCTGCAATGTAATTTGTAATGCATCATCTTCTGCAGGCCAGTTTCACAGACTGATATGGTTCTGCTTTACTCTGATTTGCTGTCAACAGCTCTTCTCCATATACAAGCATAATATATTTTTATGAGCAGGATATAATCACTTCAAATCACCCAGGAGATTCTCACCAAGCTGCTCCAGCTGAATGCCAGCTATCACTAGGACGAAGGGAAAGTGTGGGTGCAGCTTCCATCTGATTGCCTCAAGCCCACTCCACAACCTCATTGACTCCATGCCAGGCAAAACCTGGCACCAGCCAAGAGTCACCTGGAAACAACAGGTCATAAAACCAGCTCTGAAAAAGCTACAGCTACTCACTCTGATAGTTCACAAATTGGCTTTCTCTGTCTTTTATTTTTCATAGGGCCAGTAAGTTGAAGATTGGTCCCAGCAATCCACAGGGTGGAGCAGAGAGGTGCTTAGGAATACTGCCATATTCCAGAAGTTCAGCTCTCTGCTACTTAGTATGAATGGGGGTCTGCAGAGTTACCATCCCCCTGTAACTCCAAAGATGAGCAGGAATGATTTTTCTCATGTTCCTTGAGAGATGGGAGAGCTTCCAGCCTGCTCTTATCACTGCTGGGTACTCATTACTTTAGCCTTGGGAAGAGAAAACCACCAAGGGGCTCCTTCTCCTGGGGACAGGTAATTTCCAAAGTGGAATGATGTTGATTGCACCAGGCAGCTGACTTCTCTTACATCTCCTTTGAGAGCAGGAGAAATGAAATCTCTTCTGCTCACATGCAGTGCAGTTTCTGTACTTCTTTCTTGCTCAGGATTAGCAGCAGGAGAGCCTGAGACTCTGCATGAGAGAAATATGCCCCTAGAGAGAGGGCTGTGGTCCTGGAGGTAGGTGGGAACCCTGAGGGACCCAAGCTGCCCAGGGAACCCAGAGTTCAGGTTTTAGCTGCTTTCTGCAAAAGACAAAACCAAAGCAAAAGTCCTGCAGGCTCTAAAGAACAGACCCCATCCTCCAGGAATGCATATGTAGGCTGGGAACAAATACATGAAGGAAGTAATATCTACTGGAAGATGAGACCTTCAGTCCTTGAAAGAAGAAAGACACAGATGTCTCTGAAATATGAACAGATCGTAGGGCCTTAGAGCAAGCGAGGGACAGCAATGAAAGCAGAAGTCTGGGTTTGGGCATAGGCAGGCCTGAAGCAGACAAGTGCTGCTCAAATCCTCTCTCTTGGCCAGGACTACCCAGGAAACTGGCTATCCTAGGCATTTTCTATCCTTTCCCAGGCTGGATTTGTGTGATGTTTTCCTGGCCACTGGAAATTTACTATAAATACAAGGTACTGAGCAGCCGTCGTACACTAATATCACCTCTCCACCCTTTCTAGCTGCCCAAGGCTGCAAATGATGTGAAAATTGCATACCCCAGTCCCAGGCTTTAGTAGCTATTCGGGGGTTTGGAAACATGAGATTTGTTATTCTTCACTTATGCATACATTCTTCTTATTTACTTTTTGTAAACATTTGTGTATAATTATTCACTCCAGAGTTTTCAGTGATTTTCCCTGGCTTGCAGATGTGGCAAAATTTGTTCCCTGCATTCAGGAAAGAAGGGTTTTTTCCAGCTACTGCAAAATAGAATCCTGACAGATTTCAGTCCGCTGCTTCCCTGTCCATTATTGCGACACTTCGCTACCCATGGCAAAGAGAAAATTAGCTTTTTAAATATAAACCAGAAATGGTCCCAAGCCACAGATTTCACATCCAGATCCAAATTTGGGGCAGCTGAGATTCGGCCTGACATTTTAGGCTTGGGCCCGGGCCGGATTCTCCTTGTGGAGCAGTCTGACATTTGCAGTTCTGGGAAGTCTCCCTCCCTGGGCGCGCAGCCTCTCTGCGGTGCAGGGCCAGCCCCGGGCTCTGGCCCTCTGCTGCCGAAAGCTCTCCTGCTGCTCTGGCTCGTTCAGAAGCCCCTGTCTGTCGTTACTGCTGCTAATTCAATCCCTGCAGTGGTGGGTACAAGCCTGCCATGATGCTGCTGCTGTCGCATTCTGGGCCCTGCGAGGGATCTAGACGGTTCGGGCTCTCTGCAGCTATGTGTTGCTTGCAGAGGAAAAAAAAAAGCAAACAATCAAATGGCAATAAATCTTGGGAATTCAGATTAGATCTCAGGCCATCTGCCTACAGCTCAGACCCCACAGTTACCTCACATGCTGTAATAACCTCACATTCAGAGTACATGCCACAGAAGCGGGATCAACAACTCAGAGTCCCTTCTTCAGTCATTTTATAATCAGTTCTTCAATAGAACTGGATCTTTTAATAAGAGAGCTTAATTTGGCTCTTTGATTTTTATTTTGTCCAAATATAACACACAGGCACACTATCTCTAAAGTTCAATCAGTCATTTACAGATAATTTTGGATGGATAGACCATGACAATCAGCTAATACCTTGTGTCCCTTCTTCAAGAGTGAGGTGCTTTAAGAAGCTCATGTAAGCAGAATTCACCAAGCTCAAAATCAAGCTATCAGCGTAAAGTCTCTTCAACACTGACATTAAATAATATCACAATGTGTTTAACTATATAATCTCAACAAAATGTGACTACTGTAACCTCGGAAGGCAGGCAACTGAAGCACAGAGAGACAAGGTGATGTGCTCTGAATGAACTCTTCATGTTGAAGCTCAGAAAAGAGTGGAGGGCTCCTCAATCCTCTTGGTCTTTGTCCAGGAGATCATAGTTCCTTTGATATGCGCACCATTCATGGGCACTGAAGTTATATCAGGAGTTCACAGAATGATCACTGCAAGTATTAAGCCTAATTTTAGCCCTGACATCAATTTTCAGAACATCCTTTTAAGAGAAAATGTCTGGCAGTAACAACACTGTGGCAAGCTTGGTGGCTTTACAACAGGCTCCAAATCAGCTCATAATGTCTGAAAGAATTCATTAAACAAGGCTCACAGATAAAACACACATATGACACAGTTCTTTATAAAAAGAGGCTTTTAGAGGCCAAATGCTGAGAAGCCTCATGAGATTTCTAAATAATCCAAAGGCAAGTGCTTGGAAGCCTGTTTCTTGGGACACAGAGAACCAGCCCGGAAAAATGTCATGGAGACAAGACTCTGGGGATAGATCAAGCCCTCCCCCAGGTCCTGATTATGGATCAAAATGGTTTTTCCATCGTATTTTCTTCCATCAAATATAGCCCGCCCCAGATCCAGTGCAAGGGGTGCCAAGGAGCAGGAGGAGAGGTGAAGTGCCACCTGCACTCAATTCCAGCTGTTTCACCAGCTCCTCACAATCCACTTGCAAGCCAAGGTGACACAAATGAGTTAATTTCCATGGCACACTGAGGCTAATTGGAAACAGTTCTCAGACCCTGTAAAGCATTAGGCTGGGCTGCAAGTGATAATTGCTCACCTGCTGCATGGGCCTATAAGAGGCAGTGCATTAACTGGCACATGGGGTTTTATCACTTCCATGGGACAGTGGGGGCTGGAGCCCTCCCAGCACCCATTGCACTGAAAGCAAGATACTGGATTAGGCCTGGGCTTTATGGGAACTCGGGCAGGGAGAGCTGGTAATAAGGGGCCAGATTCCAGCTTTCATTATGCACTCTCTTTCTAACTCTACCACGGCTGTGGTTTCTTCTTCTTTTCTTCATAGCTTGCTCTCTTCTTGCAGAGAGGTTTAGTACTGTGTTGCAAAATAGAAGTACAGATATTTGGAGGTATAAGGAGCCTAAGCATTACTCAAGGGTTTAGACCTCTCTACTGCAGGGATTTGACTGACAACGTGTTAGAGTCTGAGACTCTTTATTATAAATTCAAGAGGCTCTTATTTTATAGCTAATCATAATTAGCCTCTGAGTGGGAAGAGAGCTACTCATTCCTAAAGTCTGAAATGGCAGCTTGTCTCAGCAGAGAAATGTCAGAGAATTGAAGCAGGAATTCACCAGGGACTAAAAATGATAGACTAGAATAAAATTATTACAGCGATCCATCAGGCAGATCCTGGTACCAGGATCATTAACTTGCAGTGTTCAGCAGCAGCTGCAAATCCCATAAGAAGCATTGGGGACTGGTGTGCTGTAAGATACACATACTCTGATGTTTGACATGAGGCTTAACTTTTTTAAGTCACTACCAAGAGACTCTCAGTACTTGGTACTGCTTAAGACCCTGGGAGTGCCTGTCAGGAACTGGGATTTGAGACCAGTTTCCCAGATATGTTTTTGGGTGACTGTAATATGATAGTACTGATTTTAGCTTTTACTGAACAGGCAAATGCATGGCTTAGGTGTGGGGTAGATTTATCATGGCCTAATGGCATCAGCTTCATTGTGGCTTCTGAGTGCTTTCTGAAGAAGAATTCATCTCAATAACCTCAGAAATAAAGTTAACTGGTGGGGCTTTTCAAAATGACTATCTACACCCTCAAATTAATGAAAATGGTGCAAGGGAAAGAATTTTAATGTCTACAGGTAATTAACTCCATCAAAAGTGCCAGGAAACAGGGCTCTTTTTCCATGAGGTTCTTACCACTTCTATTTCTGATCCTGGTATTGAAACATAAAGACAAAAATAGGCTATCTTCCAGCCTTTTCCACTGGTGCCTTGACACTCTGGAGCTGAGCCAAAATCCAGAAGCTCAGAGGCCAGCAGAAATGTAGCCATGAGTATGTGCCAGAGGCTTGAGACTCTTATGAGATTAATGTGAGCATGAGGATAGGGGAAAGAGCCTGAGCTGTTCTGTTAAGTTGAAATGGAGCATCCCTTTCCCTGGGCTCTGCGATATCCTGGGAGTTTCTTCATCAATAGTATGTTCCCACAAGGGAGTCCTGGCAGGAATGTGGTTCTTGGAAAAACCCAGATACAAGTTTCTAGCTGGTAGGAGCTAAGAATGTCCTCTTGTCTGGGAAAACCAATACAAAATGTTTCCTTCTAATGAGGATTTTTAAGCATTTCCTAGTTAAAGCATTGCTGTAGAGAGAAAAAGGAGTGTCCTGTGATTGTTCACAAGTAAGAAACATTTTTTAGCCCATGAATTTCTCAGGAATGACACATTTTTCAGGTGGTCTGACTGTCAGATGCCTGATTTTGATGGATGATGCTAAGCATGGACATAATCACCATCTTGGTCTCAGAACCAGCCAGTAGGATATGTTAAGATTTTCCAAATGTTTCTCCAACAATAAAAGGAAATGTAAAGTTAATCAAATTGTCATGAGAGATCAGAGCCCAGCAAGAAAGGACTAAGACTGACATTTGAAGTAGAAGCACTACTAAAACAGACGGCTGCTTGCTGATCCTGTCCATGCTTGTGTTTAATTTAAACAAGTTAACAGTGAATGGAGTCTGCAGAGGCGGGGCAGGGGTGCTGTCGAACTCGATGTATGTACCAGCCATTTAAAGAAAGCAGAGAAGTGGGAAATCTCTAGCTGTGTGTGAATATCATGCCTCAGCAGAGAGGTTCTGCAAACATCTCTGTTGGCATGTTTGGGATAAGAGGCCATTCTGCTCCCAGCTCTACCTATGGCTGCTTGCTACCCAGACAGCTGGACAAAGTTAATCCCTGATGCTTTTAGATTGATTTACTGCATTATGCTCAGAAAAATTAATTCTAGCACCTAAACAACAACAAGATAATTTCAGAAAAATTAGTAAGGTGAGCTCTCCTCATTTTCCAGCTTTCCAGTAGTCAGCCTCTGATAGTCCCTACATGCATGTGTGTGGCTTGAGTGGCCATTTCTCTCTGCAGATCTTTCCCACAGTAAATCTGCTGGACATAAAGATTGAGGTTGCTCTTTGGAGAAGATACAGAACAATGAAGTGGAACATCATGGCCTTGCCTGCTCTCAGTGGTAGACATGACACCTTGTCAGGTGTCTTTCCCACTGAGCTGCATTGTTATCTGTCAATGTGCTTTTTCCACGTGGTGTGTTGCTATGAGAGTTGGAGGGAAGTAACCTTGTGTGTGGCAAAGCCATGAATGGCAGTTTTCCTGTCTTTGGGATACTCAGCTGCGCACACTTCTCCCTTACCCCAACAACCATTTCGTCCAGAGAAGATACTTTTTATCTTGAAATCCAAGTGTTCATTTCCTACAGAAACCCTTCAACCACCATCAGGTGGCAATGAATTCAGCAGTGCTGCCCTCCAGGCACCAGCCAGACTAGGGGCCTGGACATGAGAAGCTGCACTGTTACCCATTACTCATCCCCCAAGCCAGCCTACATTTTGTTTTGCTCTGGATAAATACATTCAGGAGGCAGAAGCGCTCCTTCTGTTCCCTGATGCCTTTCATTAGGTCCCACCTTGCGAGTGCTGGCTGTGCTGCAGGGCAGTGGGGAGGTCAGGACGGGCAGCCAGGGTGGCCAGCAGTTCAGGGCAGCCCATGGGCCAAACAGATGAGGTGCTCAGCGTGCCGCTCTCCTCCGTGCCCTGCAGCAGCTCCCCGGCCACAAAGCCCTGTCTCTGTGGCATGCTGTGTGACCCCTGCCCACCCGCCTCTGTGCTCTTATTCTTCTCTGCAGTTCCTCCCTTTATCAGATTAACTTTAATTAGTGAAATCAGAATCACATGGAGTGGGGAGGAAATGCTCCAAACACGGCAGATTTCTTTCCAGCCAAGGACAAATCAAGGTGCGTGCAGGCTCTCAGAAGGACTTGGATGAGGTTTTGTCCAGAAAATTAACTGTGGGTGTGAAAGTGCTGCGGGGGCTGTGAGTGTGGGACAGGGCAAGGAAAAAACATTCTGCCTTTTGTGAGATGTGTGTAGAGCTACAAGCATGAGCCCCCTAACACTTAGATGAGGGAGACAGGAAACATAACATGTGGCCTCTGATTGCTTCAGTGATGGATGTTTTTGAATGTATAATCTTGGGAATCTCTTTGACTAAAGAAATTCTCCACTGTGGTTGGCCAAGCTCTGCTTCTGAGTGAAGTCTCTGTCTATGACACCTTCATCACCCCTCCACATCAAACCAGTTTGGTTTCTGAGCCCAGCTTTACCTGCGCTTTGCCCTGGACTAATGGCTGTCCCAGAATGAATAGCAAAGGGCCTCTGGTTAAAAGAGGCAATACCATGTCTGTGCTGTCTCTAAAGGTGGGCACATCATCCAGGGAATCCACATTCCCAAATGCTGACACCCTTTTCCTGGGCACTGGAGCAGGGTGCCCAGGAGAAGGGTGTCAGCACTTGGGAATGTGGCTTCCCTGGATCCACAGCTGCAGCCACAGTGGCTTCCAGAAAGTGCCATGAGGTGCTTAGCACACGAGACCTCAACCAAAAAAACTTTTGAGAGAGTTGCCAGGACCAGGCCTGCCAGCTGCACTGCTCCCTTCCCTGGTTAGGAGTCCTGAGTGGGACCCAGCCAATGAGAGCATATTAGGATAAGGGGGAGCAAAAGAGATGCAAAGCAGCATTTCACAGTAAAGATCAATAGGACTGTGGAAGTGAAGTCTCCCTGAGTCTGTTCAAGCCATGTAGCATCTCCTGAGAGGAACTGAACTGGACAGAAACGCCTTCCATTGATAAGGTACAGTGGCAATCAAAGACAGTGAAAATATTGGACTTCCTGAATCTTTTTCAGTTCATTCTCTTGCCTCTGCACAGATATATAATGTTTCATCCGCCTACCATTCAGACAATGGCACCATGGTTCAGCTAATACACTGTAAAAAAATGTGTGGCTTAATCTCCCCCTCCTTCTCACTGCCTTCTCAGTCAGTTTTGCTGATTGTTTGCTCCCCTTTGCAGTTCTGCAGCACAAACTGCTGCACGCTCCCCCACATGAAGCTCCTGCCTGGGGCCACTCCTCCACCACTAGGCAGCATTCTCCCCACCTCAGGCATTCATCTGCTAGGCTGCAGCCACAGGACAGGGCAGGAATGGAAATACTAAATGATCAGTAGCTTGGAAGGAAGATGGATTTGGTGGTGTGGGCAAGACAGTACGGGTGAAGAAAATCAGACCCTGATTCAAAATCCAGTAAATGAAGTGAGTAGATATTGGCAGCATCTGTTCTTCACAAGAACAAAAGATGAACACAAGATTTAAAACAATTTGCGAAACCTCTAGTGGCTCTGGCTGCTGTCCCCAACACTCTCCTGGACTGATGGAGGATGAACATGAGGCATTCAAACTCCCCCTGCCTGTTACAGTCCCTCTCTCTCCCCAGCTTGTGTAAGTGCAAAAGAAGACCGTGTCCCATAATGTGAAACAAGCTTTGCTGCTGATAAATGCTTCTCTTGGCCACAGAGCACCGCCAAAACCCTCTCAGGCAGAGTCCCAGGGCTCACACACCAGCCAAGCTGTCTGGCTGCCCCAAACCCACAGCACACCTGGGGAGGTCCCCAGGGCTTGAGCTGCAGGCAGGGAGAGTGAGTGAGCACATACTGCCTCAGCTGAGAGGTGGCTGAGGGCACATGCTGGATCACGAGGGCTCAGGTGATGTACAGTAACACCATCAAGCATCTGAGCCCTCTACATGGGTTCCCCACCACATAAGACCATGACCCTTTTTATGCTCACTTTTATTAAGGTGATTCGTGGGCCTCTCACAGGTGCATCTCATATGGGAGTGAAGCAAACTGCTTCTGGCTTCTCCTAGAAATCAGTTCCAGATGTGCTGGAGTAGAGGTCTTCAGAGAAAATACATGTTTCAGGTATGGCCCACTCGGTGAAAGCTCAGAATACTTCCTACACTGATGAATAAAAATTTATTCATTGCATCTACTCTCCTTTCTGACCTTCCTGTTTCCCTTCAATCTCTGTGTAACATGCTAACACAAACAGTTGTAGTTTTTTCCTATCAGCCCTGTTCACGTAAGGTTCAAAATTTCATTTGTTGCTGAGAGCAGGTTCCCTCAGTGTCTCTCTGTCCATGCGCTTTGGGCCTTTCTTCTTTCCATCCCTGCTGAGACATGCCCTTCACACCCTTCTCCTGCCACATATTCCTGATGACTGAAACGGTCCTTCACTTTTGTGGAAATTAAATTTTTCTCTTGCTCTATTCAGAGCTCTCCTTGAGACATTACTGACAATATTATCAAAAAAGCATAGATTTATTTTTATGATCTGTATGAATTTGATATTGGAATTTGATCATGTATCAAAAGCAATGTTCAAAGTCCCCACCAATGAGTTTTGAGCACATTTTGCCAGCTGTGTTAATGCCATGCCAAAGCTATAGGGAAAGGCATTAAAATCCACCCCTGGCTTTGAAGCTGAGACCTCAAATCTGTGGGTTTCTCTTCACAGTAGAAACCTTCCTCCCTCTTAAGCTTAACTTGGCCAACCTGTGACCTTTGCAGAGCAAGGCATCGATGCATAGGGACATCTTGGTGGGAGAGCAGGACTGAGGTGCATCTCACCTTGCTCATCCTGGTGACAAAGCAGGATGAATGCTTTGGTCTCTAGACTTTTAGTTACCATTGTTAATTGGCACGAGCTCATTGTTTTATCAGAAAAAGCCAAGAAATTTGTTTATTGGTGTCCCACACTGCCTTCCACATGACACCAAATATTGAAGGTTCTGGTTTCTTGTAGCTGGATGTCTTAACTTTTCTATTTTTCACCCTAACCACTTCCATAGTACTGCTGTAATGTTAGTGCAAGCATCTGTAAATGTAAGGGCAAAGTGAAAGGAATGTAGCTTAATATCCAAGCAATTAGCACAAAGGTTATTGTGCTGAAGGCATTATTCATTTTTAATTATCTGAAGCTGCTGAAAAATTCCTAGGACTGCCTCCAGTAGGGTGCATGAATCAAAGCCCACACACAGAATGGCAGCATGTTGCAAAGGCAAGAGGAGAAGCAGTTGGCCCACTCTCACACACAGTTTCTCAGCCCTGGCCTGGGACTTCTTGCAGCAGTAGAGAGCCAGCTGCTCACAGCTGAGACCTGTTTGTTTCTGGTGGGCATATTTCTGAGCTCACAAAAGTAAGATAACGAGGAGGAAGGAAACAGGAAACATAACTGCATGTTCAGTCACATTGGTTAATTTGGGCCATGTTTCCTCTGATTAAAAAAAAAAAGAAGATAATATAATAACAATAACAACCTCTGGGACAGGTTTGGGAAGTGGTTGGAGTATGGATGGGGTTGTATTTTTCAAGCAGAAGTGCCACCCACAAGTTAAATATACTTAGTAGGCATATTTTCAGGGTGTTTAATTTAATGTGTCTATTGATTTACCACACTTGAAAGAAAAATATACATTAGATATGACATCTTCCTGCAGAGAACACAATATATTCTATATAATTCAATAAATTGTAATCAAAAGATTAATTACAAATCTGCGTTCTCCTCACAAGAGCGAGTCAAAGATGGCAATGTACTGAAATGAGGAAATAATCTCCAGGCTTTGCTTTTCTAAGTTTATTGAAATTTAGTTTTCTATTTCCTTATGGTTTTACTCTTTCAGCCTAAGAGTGGAAAGACAGCACAGGACTGCAGTAAATTAATGAATACTGTGCATATAGCACAGCATTGGCAGGACCATTTGCTGCCCCAGCTGGTGCCAGGACTCTGCTTGAACCCCACAAGCACAGCTCCTGGGGTGACAGCAGGTGGGAACAGTGGGACTGGAGGCTGCTCCAGAAGCCCCACTACCACATGTGCCGTCCTCTCAGGATTGTTATAAAGTGCAAACAGTACTGGGGTTGGGAAGCAGGTGGCAGCTCTTACTCCATTTAACAATGGATAATGACTAGTTAGAATTTACAGTTTTTCTGAACAGAATTTTGAACAGAGTGTTGCTATTCCTAATGCTCTCTTAAACTTCACTTATAAGAAAAAAAATGTATCTCAGCACTGAATTTTAGGAAGTGTCATTTTTTTAATGTAATAGTTTTTGAGATTCTTTTTCAGCAAAAAGAAAAATTTCTTATGGGAAAAAAGTTGGTATTAGGATGGAGAGGGAAGAAGGCAATATTATCTTTAGCTACATATTTTAACCAGCTTTATTAGAAAACTTGTTTTTCTGAGCTCTTCAATGTGGTACATCTCTCTAGCATAGCAACCCAAAAAATAGATAGTGGAGAGGCACTTTCACTAAGAAAGAAATAAACATCTCTTCACCATTCACGGGAAATTGCTACTGACAATTAGCCACAGTCTGTGAACTTAAAATTCCTTGCATTTGAAATGGTTAATTTTTTTTTTATGTTCTATTTCCAGATCTGACCACCCACATGGGACAGGAAAAATGGAGAAGAGCATACAGCTTGCACAAAAAGAGTCCTGCAACAAAAGGATCCTTCATTAGCTGTACTGTTTATAAGGTATCTCTCTTATGACAATATCCAGGATATGTTCAGCACTGCAGCTTGCAGGTCAGAAGACCAGATCAACATTACAAGTTCTGAGAGGAAATCTTCAACATCACTGAATAGAACTGAAGAGTCAAAACCAAAAAATACCAAATCTAAAGGGCTACAGTTTGGTGGAGTTTTTCTTCTTCTAACGCAGGAAACACAAACTATTGAAGCTTCCTCAAAACAGGAAACACTGACTACTGAAGTTTTTAATCTAGAAAAACATTGCATTCTGGTACCACCCTAGTGATAAACTGGAGTTCCTAAATCACACTCCATTGTATTCATGAGCATCCTACACAGAAGAGATGTCATTTTCTCTTGAGAAACAAATAGATTTGCAGAAGTCTAGAAGGGTTGTCCTCCAACCTCTATAAAAATAGCATCATCTCTGCATTTCTAGATGAGAAAAAGCAAGTCTTTGATTTGCTAATACCACTAAACTTTAATGAAAAACAATAAAAAATACATGTATCAGTGTTTAAAGAAGCCCCATAAGTAATAACTGTTATTTTGAAGGACTGGTTTCTATGCAAGGCTTTGCAAATCACTATCCACTTTGGATGCCCTCATTCTGCAGTTCCTGACTTGTACCCCTCTAGCAGGGGGTTGACATCTCATATCTAAAGTGGCCTAGACATTTTAAAAGCAGACCAAATAATAAAGCAGGAATGAGAAGAATCTTGTACCATTCTACTAATTCTGCAGTCTTCATCAAAGACATCTTTTCAGTAAAACATAAGCTGTGATAATTTCTCCTGTTTCTCTCATATCATCTGAACATTTTGAAAACTTATTATCAAGCTTGTGGATATTCCCATCCCACAAGGGATGAGGTGTCTGAGCTGCTGCTGTCTGGAGCTGCCCCATCCCTATACCCATGCAGCACTGAGGACATGTTTACAGCACAGACCTTGAAAGCAGTCCAACCTTGTTTAGACGGTCATGTCCTTGGATTTATTACCCTCATCTTTCAAGGAGAGCACACCATCAGCATTCCCAGACCACTTCTGTTCCTGAGGGAACCTCAGTGTGAGCCCTCTGGTGTGCTCCACTGAGTTGCAAGGACAAGGTGTCTCAATCTGCCTGAGCACCTCCTGAGCTATGCTTTGCTCAAGCCTGCACCACTGGTGCCAGCAGACCTTGCCTGCAGGCACAGCTTTAGCAACAGCACAGCCCACCTGCTCTGCTGATACTGGGCAAGCAGGTATGTTCCCATGTTGGGGCTGAGGTTCATTTCCACTCTTATTTTACTGGATGCAAACCAACCATCAACTACCCCAACGTGCAAATTGCCAGCACCAGGGGTTCGCCACTTAGCTTATCTTTTCTCCCCCTGCTCTTAAACATGTCAGTCCAGCTGGGACTGTGTCACACTCAGCACTGTGTTACACCTCTGCAGAGGAACCCTGAGTCTCTTTCCTTTCTGAGAGGGATAGGCTTGAAGGAATAAAATTGCCATGGCTTTTTGGGCAAGGTCGCTTGATAAAGGGTGTCAGCTCTGCAGTGCCTGTGCCTTATGCTGCCAAAAATGTGAGGTTACAGCCTGCAGAGGAAAAGCTTCCACTTATGGTGGCAAGGTATCCTCATAGCAACCTGAGAGAGGCAGAGCAGAAGTTCCCCACACCAGTGACTCCTGGTGATGCTTCTACGCATACAAATGGAAGAATCTGGGAGTGAGTGTATCTGGTAAATATTAGTGTTTTCTCTCTTTTCCTCACTTTCAAACTGATCCATCAAAACAAGGCTCTCAAGAACAAGAGATCCCACCACAAAGGAGAAAATAGAAGATCAGAAGTCCAAGCCTTTTCCTTTTTCCAGCAACACCTTTCATGGGTCTTCATGTGTAACTGAGAAGTAGCTGTACTGTAAAAGTAAACTTCTGTGGAAAATGAATGGTAGGAACATTTTTCCTCTGCAAAGAAAAAATTAGGTAGTGAGGGAGTTCTTGTGCCTGGTTTGTATCACAAAAAAACCCAAGAAAACAACAAACCAAAAAACAGAGAGGGGCCAGTGACAGCTCCACTCCTCTGGCATGGGTAAAAGGAGTCTAGTTTAATATGTGATCTTGAGGGATATTTCCTTGTAGCCTCCAAACCAGAGAAGTTCTTGTTAAGCTCTTGGAGATGATCCACTGCAGAGCAGTAGGATATCCTGCCTCAGAACCCAGAAAATTTGAGGTAGAAAGTTTTGTCTTTTGCCTGTGTCTAATAAGATGAGCAATACCGGTTTCTAGGCTTTGCAATATGCCAAGCACATTCTTTTTCCTTTGTTATATCCCAGGGAAATGCAAAGGATGTGCGTGAAATTAGGAATATTCCTCTCAGGTAATGAGGAGACTGTTTGGATGCATGAGTGATACCCTTGGTATAAGAACAAGAGAAACTAAAAAGAAATCTAATTTTTTTCTGGAATGGGAAAACAATTTATGTTATTCTAATTGAATTATTGCACTAAAGGACAACTTGAATCGAAGCCTAAGTACAAATTATTCTTGTTTTTCTCTCCACAAATAGCATTGCTGGTTTTAAATATTATGTCCGATTTGTACTGTTACATTTGTAGGACTCTGCTATTCGATGTTGTTATTCTCCTCAATCCCTGCCAGAAGTTTTGGGTTTCAGATTCAGTGAAGCCCATCTGAAAATCTCTAGTTCCTCATTGCTGCTCAGCTGGCCTGATTTCGTTGTGTCTGGCCCTGCCTGAGACTCAGCCTTAAGAGTTGGCAAGCTGAGAAATCAGGCCAAGGAAAACTTGAAGCTGCAGCAGGGCAAATAGTTGCTGTCATTGTGAATTTAAAGTGAAGAAAAAGAAGGGAAATAATGTCCTAGGAGCATCTGAGTTATGAAGTCCATGTTATCAAACAAGAAATCATGGTACAATCGTGCATTGTCCCACAGTCCCATGATCCACGGTGTATAAGTCAAGACCAAAGATCTACTGTCTTTCTTTATCACACTTGCGTCCCAGTATGTTCTACTGAGAATTAAACCAGGAAAGTCCTGTGTCTCCTGTTGGACAAGCAGATCATGCAAGGCAAGCATGACTCCCTCTGGATCAACTTAGGACTCTCACTGCCCCAGCTTTAGTAAGCAACAATGGAGATAGTAATATCCCTCCACCTCTGGAGTTCCAATTGCAATTTTTTAACCCAAGTTCTCAGTACTGGTAAGGATTGAAACTTGGATTAAAAATTTAAAAATTACTCCTCACACTCAAAATTAAATGTTAGTTATTATTCAATGGAAACTTGCTCAGTGGCATGGCTTCTTCAGCTCTATTATGGGCAGATAGTCTGTATCAGAAATGTAATTTACCCAGTTTCAATGACCATTAAAACAGTCCTTTGGGGGGCAGCCAATATCTGATATCTGACAGTGCATCAAACTTCATGCAGAGCGAAGACAAATCCACAGCGGTGCTGCAGGAGGGGTACTCTCCAGCAGGGACTGCCCGAGGCAGAGAATCTGCCTGTTCAATATTGCTCAGGGACACATTTTTTCTTTTTCCTTTCTTAAGCTGCTGCAGACTGAGCTGCCTAAGTACTGTGAGGCACCTGGACATGGCAATAACCAAGGGGTGATAACACAAGAATGTCTGTGAGCATCAGGCTCCTGTGAGTGGCTGCACCTCCTCATTTGTCCATCTGCCATTCCCATCTGTGAATGCAGGGGGAAATGCCACCTTCCCAAATCTCTGCTAAACGTTTCATGTCAGGAGCACAAATTTATCTTCCACAAATATTTGGTCTGCTGTGTTTAACAAGGCCTTAATCTTTATCATCAGTGGCAAAATCTGCTTGGGATTCATATTATCTGGCAATCACTTCACCTTGCCTCGCCTTCATTTTGCACTTCATCTTGATGTAGCCTGTAATGTGACAAGGGTATTGGGCGCCTTTTCCTATCCAGAGCCTGTGGACTGCAATGCCATGGCTTCTTCCACTGCCACATGTGCAGTGGGGTCCTGCTCTGCAAGTCTGTCTTTCACCACCACCTATACCTCATTTTGCTCTGTGCCAGTGGTTCCTTTCACACAAAAGGCTTTTGCTCCATATGACATCTGGTTTGAATAGGCTGACAGCAGGCAAGTTTGTGAATGTGTGTTTAGGTAGGTGCACATCACAGAAACACGTCTGAATAGTCACTGCCAGTAAGGTGCAGTTTAGCAGGACATGAGTTTTGCCCACTCGTGAGTTCACCACCCCTTGTCGGCCCCACTCAGCACAGGGCTGTTCCTCCCTTTCCCATCTGCCACAACCTCTCCTGTGTGTTTCCCATCTGCCCACATATCCTGTGCTGCAGAGAGCGTGCAAAAGTCAAGACTCCGTATGAGGTGACAGCACAGAGGAGCAGACTCTGCAACTTTCACCCTGTCTAGCCCAATCTTGTTGATGAAATCAAGAGTTACTCACTCTCCTGCAGCCCCAAATGGCTTGGGGGCAGCGCTGGCAGCATTTCCATCCCGGGTGCCCCAGCAGCCCCTCACATCCACCTATCCTGCTCGCCCCAGCATGCACACCAGTGCAGGGCAGCATTCCTCCAGCCCCAACCAGAGCCAGAGCTGATAAAAGCCCTCTCCCCACTGCTGGCTGCCCAGTCCCAGGGCTAGGGAACTCCAGGGATCCACAAGTGTTCGGCACCTGCTGCCTACCCCAGCTCCCAGCCGCTGCCTGGCCAGCCCTGCTCTCCCTCTTGGCTGCGGGAAGCAGCCGCTGAAAGGCGATCTGCCTGACCTGATGTGAAAGGGATTTCACTGGTGTTAGGACACTTGATGACAGGGGGAGGGAGGAGTGAAATGAACTCCTTCCATCTTTCTGATGCAAAATGAGTGCAGACACATTGCTTTAATATCTTCTTTGTAATTCATTTCCTCCAGCAAAGACTGAAGACTTGATGCTTTATATGTCTCTGGGTTTATGCCAGCAAACTACTTGCAAACTGACCCATCTGGAATAGACGAGGGTCATTAGTAGCTCTGATCCAGCTCTTTGTATCCTCTCCAAAATGAGCATTACCCCTGTATGAGCATTGAGAGATGATCTGCACCTTTAAGAGGTGATTTAACCGGTTAATACAACAGCTTTTACCTTTCCTCATCATTAAGACCTTGTCTTTCTCAGACTGTCCTGATGTCTTGTCTGCCACCAGTGAGGAGCCACAATTGAGTCTGTGGATGGAATGGTTTCAGTGTAACCCTACAGTAACAAACCTCAGCTGCTGCTCCAGTAGGCAGCTCAATGCCTGTAGTTTCAGGTTCACCCAAGGTCTCTGCATGGAGGATCTGAACTGCTTGGGCTGGAAGAAGGGCCAATGATGCTTGAAAAGGGCCAGCCACCTCCAGAAGGAAACCCAAAGACCTAGGCTCAGAGATTGACAGGTCTTCTTTGCAGAGCCTCCTTCCCAGACATTTTATGAGGCTGGGATCACACCCAAACCTGAAAAATCCTTGGGGCCAGCATATATCTTAAAGAGAATGAGTAACAAGTCACGACACTCTCTAAGGGATTGCCCACAGAGCAAAGAACCTGCTTGCAGCTTGCTCCTTGTTGCCAGAGTTCTCCCTAATGGAAGAATTCCTTCCTGTTATGAGCAGAAGGAAAAGGAGACAAGGCCACTGCATCTTTCTTGCTCTTGTTGCCACTGAGCATTACAGATGGGTGATCAAAGTATGCCAAGTCTTCTCCCAAACTTTGTTACTGTTATGTCTCTCAATCAGGCATTTTGCCTGTTTAATGCAAATTATGTTTGGGGTTTATTTGTGTTCAGGAGCTTGGAGGCCTTTGGGCAAGGTCCTCCTGTAGATGAAAGTCTGTTATTAGTGTTTGTTATATCAAATAACACCTGTAAGCATTATGTAATGTCAGCACATTTGTCCCTGCAGGGAAAGGAGCCTTGGTTATTCCATCCCAGAGCCAGTGCCATCTGGTTTGGTACACACTGAGCAC
The DNA here is from genome assembly GCF_901933205.1 of Camarhynchus parvulus. NCBI lineage: Eukaryota > Metazoa > Chordata > Aves > Passeriformes > Thraupidae > Camarhynchus > Camarhynchus parvulus. Next base: position 21,456,146 of record NC_044575.1, on the reverse strand, counting down.
TCAAAGTACAAAGACTGCACGTTTTCTATTAGAAGGCTTACTGACACTAGGCTCCCTTTATGAGTCAGTCTTGGTAAATTGAATTTATTTGGAAATATACATGGCCTCTGAATGAGCTCAAACCGTCTTTTAACTTTATCTGTCTGTGCTATGTATCTTGATGGAAATGTTTAACCCATTGAATTTGGAGTGCTTTCTCCAAGTCCTGCTGAAATTGGAGATCCAAATGTTTGTTCATCAGTGCAGACTCACCATGCCCAGGGCTGGCAGCTAGCCTTTCCTAAAGAAGCTACTTCTGAAATAAAACTTGGACTAAGAAAGGAATGCTTTGGACCAGATAATCTCTCCAGTTGTCAAAGAGCACTGAAAACCTTTGCAAGGTAATATTGCCAAATATCACAAGCTCCATGTATTTCTCAAATTTTCTTATGGCATTTCAATCTTTTTTTATTTCTTTTTTTTTTCTGAGAGGATGGGTAGAAAGGGCAGTCTTGACTTGAAGACGCTATTTTTAAGCTGGTTATGAAGACTGCACACAGCTCCTCAGTATCGCTGTTCTGAATTTCAGTATTCAGCTCCGTCCCCAGAAGCTGGATGAGCATCATTACCTCTATTTTACCAACACCTTGTCAGATCATCAGAAAGCCCAGAACACAGCACTGAAGTTCTCATTTTCAGACCTGCTTGTGACTTACAAGACTAAGGAATGGCCTTATAATTAGTGCACCCACTACACCCTTTGTATAGCCCAGAAATTGCTTCAAAATCATGTGGCTGGGTGGATTTTTCTAATTTGCTCTTGGCAATATGAACAATTATTTAACATCGTGCTGCAGTGAGAAATGGCTGTTTTCTTCTACCTGTCAAATTCTTACTCAAGCTTGGGAGTTTTTAATTTTTCTCCTATATCCATGGGTGGAATCATAAGCTGTTCTGCTAGACTTGAATGCTGCCTTCTAATCCTATCCTTATGCAAGGTTGTTGCAGAACAAATGGAAGCTGCCATTCCTGGCAGATCTAAAAACAAAGCAGGCTTCTACTCACATGAACAATGACTTTGTCAATAACTTTTCTTCATAACTAATGTGACTCTTCCCTTTAAGGCATAAAAACCAAGTTCAGCCACAGTAGAAGACTGTTGAAATCAATTCCTGTCAATGAATTCACATCTTTTTGCAAAACTGGTGACATATTTTCTCTTTATCTACTCAGTGGTTGTAAAAAAGGCAAATTTTCTGACAACCCATCAGTCCTAAGAGGGTGGGCAACACAACCCACTTGCAGCTATTTCCTGAGATACAGCAAGGACTTCCCTTTGCTCACCATACAGACACCTTCAGTGGGTTGTTAAGACACCATAACAGTCAAGTTATTGGAAGTTAACATGCCTTCCCTTGGGCATGTAATTGGATAAAATGTGCAGAGTTAGCAGTCCTAAATGAGCTGATGAACCTGGTTATCTATGATCTAACACATCACAGAATGTCCAATTAAATCTGTCCCAAAACATCTGATTTCTCAATCAAATTGTTATTCTGGTACATGTTATTAAAGCATCTCACTGTTTAAATGTCAGCATTGCTACACAATTATCTCTGTTGCAATTTTAAAATTCATTCCAGTGAAGATTTTTCTTGTACTGGACGTAGAAGTTAAGGATACAAAGGGATTTTTGTTCCATGGCTCAGATGAGGTACTGCAATCTGTAGGCTCTCAGTTCTACCCCTGCAAAAGTAACCTGTTGGTCTGTACAAGGAGATGCTTGGTAGCACTGGTAGCCTCATTTTCAGCCACTTCACAGAAATCAGAGATTTTGATAAAAAAACTTAAATCTTGTCCTGTATTCTGATTTATCCACCAGGTGGATGGAATAGATGACCTTTTAAAAATTAATCTTTAAGAAGAAGAGTTGTAAAGTGTACTTTGCTGCCCAGGATAATCATTCCGATGACTAACAAAAGGCCTTCATTTTCATTAATGGTGAAGCACAGCGAATGGATGCAAGGGAAGAGGACAAGTGCTCCACAGAGTGGTACACATTCTGTGAGACACATGTCCAAAAGCACTGCCCCTGTGGGTTCCTCTCCACCATCTGCAGGAGCCACAGGTCAAGTACAGGGATACACCCAAACAGGACATGATGCAAACAATACAGTCTCACTCTAGCTTGTAACAAACTAAATTCTGAAAAATGAACATATATTTTGTTTTCAGGAGAAGTTACCTCCTAGAAGCCAGAAGATAGCCAAAACTCTAGGTAGATCCGCATTGTGGAAGAGCCCATGGCCTTGGATGTAATGCAGAGTCGTACTAACACCTCTGAAATGTTCCTCAGAAGCTGGTTTCCTTCTTTTCTGATCTCCATTATGGCAGTGCTTGGGACCCCAGCCAATGCTGTATTTGTGAGGCAGGCACTCTCCCTGCGCTAAGCACATTCTTAAAACAAGCTTGAAGAAAACAGCTCAGTGGGAAAAGGGAAAGGGAACACTATGTATCCTATTCCACTCAATTACAGCCAGGGGAAAGCAGAGGGAAAGACAAGCTTAAGAAGTCATCTAGCCTGTCCTCCTGCCTGAAGGCAGCAGGTACCATCTCTTAATTTGATACACAATGAACAGAAATTAAAGGGTTGAAGGACTGTTTTTTTTTTTTTTCCCAGCAGGACTTACAAAAAAAACATTAGTTTTCACTTCATGTTTAAAGCTGGTTTAGGCCTCTTCACTGCAAATGGTTGATGCATTTTGTTGATCAAAATCACCAATCATTTTCATTTTAAAATAATGGCATATCAAAAAACAATTTCTGCTCCTCAAAAAGACAAAAAGATCAATCTTCATTCACTTTCCTAAAAAGTTTTAAATCAATACAGTGAAAAATAGCTGCTCTGCCTTTTTCCGTATATTAGATTTAAGTAAGCCCTTTCCTGTTTCTATTTACAATTGTCCTTAGCTTGATTTTTTGAAAGATTTTTGTTTTTCTTTTATAAATTTTGCTCTTGCTATTTTACCCTTTTACAGTAGTATTTTTCTATATAGCTCACTTGTGTATTTTATGCATCTGAATTTCTTTGCACTTTCATGTCTTTCTCTTCTATTTGCACGTAATCTAGCTTAAAGTTTCTGCTCCCTTTAATTCCCTAACTCGTGCCATTTTATTGCCATGATTAAGTAGCTGTCCCTAGGCAGCAGCAATGAAAATGCAAGCTTTCCCATCACATTCACTTATCTGGTACTTGCTGGAGTTAAGATTAATTATAGTTGTCAGCGCATAACTAAAATCACAAATGTCAATTTCCTCTTTTCACGTTTTTCGCTGTCAGAATAAATTGCATAATCATCACTTAATACCGAGCTCTTGTTTCCCTAATAATCCCTAATAATTTGCTGCAGCCAAACGTTTACCAAGGGGAGCCCAAGGAAAACACACGAAACCTGAGAGGGTAAATACAACTTGGGAAAGCACAAGCGCGATAGGGCTGGTGCCACAGCTGGAGAGAAACCTTCACAGCAGCTCCAAACCTTAACCTCGCTGCCAGGGCTTCCATGGGCCACAGCAGTGGGCTTTGCTCTGCTGGGCATGATTGCCTAGAGAATGGACACCTTGGGAGACCCCTGTGGCACATGTCTTCCTGGAAAAATGGCCATCAATCAGCCAGAACTTTTCACAGTTCTTTGCCAGGGAGGAGTTCTGCCGGTCCAGGAAGAGATCCGGGCTGGAAATGCCTGACAGCAGCCCACATCTTCAACATGGCAGTTTGTCAGAGCCCTCCACTGAATACTTGGTCTCACCACCTCCCAAACATCTCACTGTGCTTGCCACCAGATTTGGGCTCCTGCAAGGTTGTGTCACTTTGGATTTGACAAAATTAGAACATATCTGTTAGATCATATCTGTAACAGGCTGCCCTGTCAGCATGTCCTGTTCATGTGGCTCACGTTCTTGATATACAAACTCACCTTCTAGGCACATAGCTAGATTATGGCCCACGGATGTAAATGGGGTAGCTTATTTCCAAGTTAGGATCCCAGAAATTATATCAACAGACAATTCACTTTGTTGTTCTAAACTCCTGCTGGATCCCATCCCACATACTGAGGTCAACCCTGAGAATCACATACTAGCTGTCCCCACAATCTATCTTTGTGCTGGTTTTTAGACCCCTACTTCCCTGTGTTTTCTGTCTTAGTGATGTTGGTCAAAATCTGTGTTCCCATGGCCTTTAACAGAGGGGAACCGGGGAAGAAATTGCCCCTTATATCTTTACTCCATGTCCTGCTCAGATGTCAACTGCCCCTCAGAAGATTTCGTCTCTTTCCTCCAACCTTCCAGGAAGGACTCTCAGGAAAGTCATCCACAGTTGTGGGTACCTGCAGCTGGATGATGTTTGTCACAGCTTTTGACAAACTGAAACACAGTCTTCTCTTTTTATCTTCCTTTAAGAAAACAAAACAAAAGAACGAGACTTCAGAGATTTACCATTAAAAGAAATAAAAACATATATTTAAAAGAGAAAATTCAGAATCTCTTTTATGAAAATTCTGTATTTTAACTTCCAGCTCTTAAGCTGGAGAGTATTCAAATCTTGACTCATATTTGTCATTCCTTTCATTCTCCTAATGCTTTCTAAGTGAATTTCCCATTAAAAAAAAATAATTCTAGTATCAAATTCATTCAGAGAGTTCAGCACTACAAAGTGAGAGAAATATATGACTTCTGACCTGGTATATCAATAGTAGGCTTGTGTGCAAACCAGAATGAAAATACCACTGTAGTCAAGGCCTTTTGGCAAAGTTACTGTTTCCTTTACAGTTCCTTGGTTTAGGTGGATTTTTAAGATCAATTGCCATTACTCTTCTTTAATTTTGGGTTGGGTTGTTTGGGTTTTTTATTGTCTGCTGTCTTCAGAACCTTAAGGAGCCTAATTTCAGGAAGTCTATGAAGAAATTTATAGGTGTGCTTCAGACCCCAGTTGTTTGAAAAACTGGACCTGTAAAGGGACTTCTCTCAACCTCTGACATTTGGGATGATCTTTCATGTCCAAAATACAGGAAACCTCCAAAACTCACTGTCCTCAGAAGAACCTGCTCTCCAGAGCAGATGAGCAGGGTGAAGAATCAGAGCAGAGGAGCTGGTGGGGGATTTGCAGAAGGGAATGGGATGTTCTGGAGGCACTGCAGAAACAGGAATCTCTGGGTCTGGCCCATGCCCCTCACCTGGCAGCAGCAAGGCATCCTGCAGCCCTTCAGCCTGCAGGGTGACCACCCTGAAAATGTGTGGCTAAAATACTGCACATTACATTGTGAATGTAATTATTACAGAATTATTACAGAATTCTGTAATAATTTGCAGTATTACAGAAATAAACCCCCACACCTTGTAAAATCAGATACTTAAGACTCTTGAAAGCAGTTCACTGTCAGCCTTGGCTCCTGCGGGTGTGACAGCTCTTCTTCAGAGCCACCGAGCAAGGGAGCCCTTAGCAGAGGTACTGGGTGCCAGATGCCTGGTTCTCTTTCTGATTTGGCTGCTTTGGCTTTGTCCCAGACTCTTGGGAAGTGCTCTGAGAAGCTGGTATGTGAAAGGAGAGAGGGAGAAGAGCTAGGATGATGTTTCACAGTGCATGTGCTAACTTCAACTGCCAGCTTTCACTGCTTTCCCACAGACAGCACTCTTCCCAAACCCTTCGTCTCCCCAGTCTCCTAATCCTCCAGCCCTCTCTGAGGGCTGTGGTGTAGCTGAGGCACCAGCAGTGGCGAGACTGGGGAGCCAAGAATTTCCATCCCACCTTCCAACAAGTAGAGCTGCTCCCCTCCTGGCCCCCCATCTGCCCCACAGCCCATCAAACATACCCTTGTGATTAATGGAAACAGTCAGAGATAAATAGCTGACTGACTGCAGCGCTGGAGGAGCAGATCATGGAATTATTTGAATAGAGGCAGCGTATCAAACAGTGTAACAACTTGGCTTGATGTATTTCCTATGGCTTCTTTTTTTTCATAGAAAGCTGTATGCATGCTTTTGGGCACATGCCTACTGGCTGTAGTGCCAGGATAGAGAGGGAACACAGAAAGGATGAGCTTTCTCCTCTGCATTGTGTCAGAAGTAACAAGCTGCCAAGATGAAAAAAGGCCTCATGAGATCCTGCTGCTCTTTTCTGGGGCTTGACTGGGGCTCAGAGGCAGCAAAAGCCCAATGTTACTTTACCCTTTCAAAATGCAAAGTGTGTTTGGGACAAGAGAGGTACCAGTAAAGGGAGCAAGCCGCAGAAGGTGGGTTATTTTTACTCTCCTAGTGAACTACTTCTCCAGGCAGGCTTGTCTAAGGGAATGTCAACTCCCTGAAGACAAACCTCCCTCCCATCATTCTCTTACTTGGGTCACATTCTTGAACAATATAATTCATAGTTTGGTTTATTTTATTTTTTTAAAAAGCTTTTCTTTTTTAATGCTGTCAATCCAAAGCCTTCCATAACAATGGAATCTGTCAATAGCCTCCAGATCTTCTCACACTTCCCACCAAAAGCTCTTTAAACATTTGTAATATTCAAAATTGTGATAATTAGTGTTTTGCCCCTTCTTGGGTGATGTCATTTTCACTGTCTGATGCAGTAAGAGTGCCTCAGCATGCCAGCTCTCCAACTGGTGAGGAATACTTTTCTATCTGTAGGAATGATAATGTGCACTATCATCCTCTGCACTGCAAGACAGATCAAGGCTGGGGACAGAGACGCTGTTTCCTGGCTGGAGAACTTTCTTTTGTTGCAATAGGGTAACCACTGGCCAAAAAATGCTGCTACTAATTTTTCAGTGTTTCATGTATGCCGTTAAAATCTGTGAAATGCTGGAGACCTGCATATTTCTTTGTGTTCCTCATCCTAATCTGAACTTTTCCCGCAAGCAAGCAATACAACATGGCATCAGTGCTTTAATTTGCAAGATCACTTGCAAACCATTTCTAGTATTTGTGACCAGCTGTTGATTAATGTATGAATCCTAATGCTATCCCTACTCAATACAGAAGTTGTTTGATTTCTCATATAGAACATCAATGGCACCATGGAGGTTCCTGGATCTCAGCTCTGACCTCTCTGTAAGCACGCAGAGAGGGAACAGCAAGGGTTACAGACACACAGCCTGGTAGCCATGAGAGCCAAGCTAGCAGGATGTAGGGCCTCCAGCACTGCCAGCTCGTGTGGACAGTTTTATGTGCCGTTTCTCTGCCTCCTGCTTCACAGGAGGGATAAACAGTGTGTGGAAGGAGCCAAGAACACATTTTATATGAACATCATGTACTGTAGGAAACGTGTCTCTGCCATCTTGCATCCTTGGTTCCTTTTACAAGAAGTTAGCAACTCGAGAAAATTCTATTTCTTCCTCGTCTGTATTTTCTAAGTGTGTCAAACCCATATGAAGAGGTCATTAACAGACTAAAGGAGCTCAGTGTCGGCAGCACACATCGGCGGGGAGGTAGATGGCTTCAGAGAGATGTGAGCTGATGTCACCCCAGTGGAGCTGTGGGGGCTTTTCCAAGACAGGCGGCTGGGTTGGTGCGCCCTGGGCCCAACAAGTGTGTCCCCGAGGCCCTTTGTTCACTCTATAGGCAGCTAGCTCTCCTCTGCAGCTGAGGCTGTTCTGGTTCTGTCTGTCCCAGGGCCTGTGACCCTCCTCCCCATCTTTTGGGCCGCACATTTTGGTGGCTGCAGATGCACTTACAGGATGGAAGCTCACATGTTTTCTAAGCAGCGAAGTTCTGTGACACCCCTCACTCCTGGGCCTTCTATCATATGAATAAATTCCTTATTCAGGGAAAAGGGCCTTCTATGCTGAGTGCGCTGTTTTTTCTGAAAGTGAGGGTCTTTCCTTGTACAGATGGGCTAAACACAAGGGAAAACATGTACTTTTTGTCAGTTCAAAGTCAAAGTTTTCTCTTTAGGAACAACGGCTTTTACCAGTGTGTATTGATGTATACATCTAGATATCTAGATTCAACATGGGTACTAGGAAAACCTGTCCTGCCTGTCCTGTTTTATCTGAGGAGATACCATGGAGATACTAAAGGCTGAATTAGCTTTTTTTTTTTTTTTTTTTTCCCCTGGAGTTAAATCAGTTCCAGACTCTATTAATTTGAGCAAATGCCCTTTGTCCCATTGCCTGGCTATCCAGAGCTATTGTATAACAACTAATTGGTCTATATGTCCCCTTCAATAAGGTGAGGCTGCCACAGACACGAGGCTCGTGGAGTCCTTAAGAGCCACCCAGCTGGGGGGAGCTGTGACACGAGGGGAGTTCAGCACAGGCCCCGGCATGCGCGCACAGCTCCTCAGGAAGGGAACTGGGCTGAGGGGAGGCAGGAGGGTGAACAGTTCAGAGAGATTATGAACCAAAAGACAAATAAACACCGCCCCTAACCCCGAGCTCTGGGGATGGTGAAGGTTTAGCTGTGCGTGTTGGGATGCCAGAAGAGGGAATGTGGGACTTAGGGTTCCGAGCAGGGCTGGGCTGGGCTGGAAGCAGCCCAGTAGCCATAGCCTGGCAGCAGGGGCATGGAGGCAAGGAGTCCATGAGGAGCCTGCTGAGCTCAGGAGTGGAGGAGAGGAGTGTCTGGCTAGCCAAACCCAGCCCAAGGGCTTTGCTGCTTTGCTGTCTCTCCCACAGACAGAACTGCCCTGGCTCTGAGGGTGAGCAGTAAGCAGCCTCTGCTCACATGGGGATAGTGCTGATAACTTACTTGCCACCTCCGTAGGGAGAAACATCCCCTCCAGATGTGGTGATGGGGCAACAGCAAGGAGCACGCCACTGGTCTGATGGCACAGGACGTGTCCCCCAAAGCCACTCCCTGGGGCTGATGCCAGTCCCTGGGCCAAGGAACCTGTGTAAGAGTGTTAAGCCTAGGGACTGCAAAGGGCATCCCATGAATGAACAGGCCTGTTCAGCTCTTAACCTGAACCTTTTTTCCATACTGGAAAAAAGATTATTTTCAAAGAGAAGACTCTGTGGCTGTCCTGGCCCCAAAAAGGACAGGCCCCCTTCTCTCCCAGCAGGACTGTGTTCTCTGAGGGCTGCAGCCTCCCCTCAGGAGATGCTGATGAGAGAACAAGGACAAACATTTTGGCTGCAGGAGGCTTTCCTGATGGGGCACTGGGGCCAGGTTTTGGCTCACAGGTTTAATAATTGACACCACGGGTAATTTTGTCTTCCTCAGGGCTTCGTTCCCCTGTGAGCCTCCCTACCCACTCTCCAGCACCCTGTGGACTTGGCCCAAAGCTGAACTTGGGCCCAGCACTAGAAGCGGCCCCAGGGAAAAGATCAGGGCTTGCCAGCCGACTCCACCCCTGCACAGGCCTGATACAATGTCCCCATGTCCTTCTGCTGCAACACGAGGAGAAGATGGATCTAGCACCCCTTTCAGGCCTTCCATGCCGCCATTTCTTTTTCCTCAGACAGGAAACAGAGAGATCTGCTGCCACTAACACAGGGGTGGACTGATGCTTTGCCCATCATGATGCCTGAAAGCAGCCACTGCTTTCTCTAACATTTGAGTCTACCCTGACATGGATGTCCTTCATCTGTTGTGATAAATTAATAAATATCAGGCAGAGGAATAAAAATGTTATTAACTGGGGGAAAAAATAGACTCCCTCATCAAGAACAGTGGGGAGAGGAAGGCTGAGGGGAGAAAGGGAAGTGGTATGCCGAGAGCACAGGAAAGGACAGAGAGAGGGGACAGACAGGGTGCACAGGAGAAAGAAGAGGAAGGAAGGGGCAGTTGCAGAGAATGAGACACAGGCACAAAAGAACGGATACCAAAGAGGACAAAGAGCGGTGTGGGGTAGATGGAGGGAACGGCATGAATGTTTTTGCAGAAGAATACCCACTAATTCTTGGAATATGCCAGTCCCTTAAATCACCACCGCAGGAGGGGACCCATCCCAGGCTGGGGAGCCCCATGGACTCTGGGTGACAGGCCCATGGTCTTTCCTCAATAAGAGACTGAGCAGAGACGGGAAAGCTTGAATCGCTGCGCCTCCTCTGAGGGCTAACATTTCTCTCCCTCTTTCTTTTCTTTCTTGTCTTAAACTTGAGAAAATCAAAAAAGAAAGCAAGTAAAACAAAAGCTCCTTTGCCTTAATTAAATTACTCAGCCGCCCTCTGGGGTTGACACTGGGGATACATGAGGCTTTTGTGTAATATCTGGAGGAATTCTCCCGCCGCCTCCCGCCTCCCCCTGCCCTGTCCTGGGGACAGGCGGGAGGATTTCAAAGGGGAAGGGAAAGGAAGGGGGAGGGGGGTAAGCTAATAGGGATGGGAATTATTCTGTGATGGCTGGGGGATAAGAGAAAAAAGGGAAGGAAAGTCGCTGCTGAAATTGAAAGCTGATTCCCTGCGCTGGCTCGAGGCAGTGCTCTGACCTGAGGTAACTGCCCTTTTGCCAGAGACACAGGCAAAGTTCAGGGCACAGGGAAAGCTGCATAAATATGAAGTCTTTATCAGGGGGATGATCCGCTGCCTCAGGACGTTCCTGCCCGCTTTGGACGCAGCGTGACGAGGCATGGCCAGCTCTCCACGGCCACCAGCACCGGGCAGGGCTCGAGGCAGCCTGGCCCCATCGCTGTGCAGCTATGCAGGGGCAGCTGGGGGGCTGTGCCTGAGCAGGGATGCTGCTGGCAGCCGAGCCAGGCCATCCTGCAAGCTCCCAAGAGCATCCCTACTGACCCAGGCAGCAACATCATCATTCCACATCTGCTGCAGCAAGCTTCCTGGGTCCCACCAGAAGGTCAACAGTGGGAAAACCAGCTCCCATGAGCAGCAGGATTCATTCAGAGAGAGAACTGATGTTTTTTATCAGTATGGCCCCCAGCCCTGTGCAGAGCATGTCCTGGAGATGCTGCAGCAAATGCATGCTCCGCCAGAATAGTTTTTACACTGCTGCCACTGGTGGACTTTGAGAGCTGTAGTTTTTTTAGCCAGAATGTCCCATTAGCAAGATCCTACATCTTCCCCTCTGAAACCTGGATGAAGGGAGCTTTGTTTTGCACCTTCATTTTGGCTTGAACAAAGAGACCCATATCTGTGTTTGAAAGAAAAAGGCACCCTTCACATTAGGATTAGTCTGCAATGGTAGTCCGTGAGGGACTTGCTGGATCCTTTCCTGCATCTCCCCACATATCCCCCAGAATTGCCCAGATGCCAGAGTCCCAACATCAGGTTTGATCAGTGGCTTTTGGGGAGGTAAGTGTGCTGTCTGGAACTGAGGGTATAACCCATAAGCAAGCGAAGCAAACAGAAGGAGCGGGGACTGCATACCAGCACCAGTTCCCTTTTACTTACTGTTGGGAAGGAATATTTCTGGGAACAAAGAACATCTGGGCTGTAGGCTGAACTGGGCTTTATATGATGAAGCTTGTAATACTGTCCCATCTGGAGAGCAGCTCCAGTGAGTTCTGTGGGGAGATAAGAGACAGAGTCAACCATAAATCCACTCCTTTAAGCATGACAAGTGTGTGCCTCATATTCCAAAGAGAGGAGGGGGAAAAGTAAGTGGAAACATTTTTCTCTGTGCTGAACACACGCAGAGCTCAAAAAAGGCCCATCCCTCCATAGTATGATGGGAGGTTGGTAAGCATGGAGCACCCCCAGGGTGCCAACAAGAACAGTCAAAGGCTTTTTCTGCAGTGACAGCTTCATTCCCGAGTGACAGTCAGGCCTGGCGGGGACACAGGAGCTGGAGGATGCTGCCACACACACAAACCCCTGTGCAGTCAGAGCTGAAGGCAACTACCACTAGAGCAAGAGAAGGAACCAAAACTCTGGGGCTTCCACCTTGGTGGGGAAATTGGCCTCCCACTTCTCAGAGCTTCTCTGCTGTTTATTACTAACCATGATTTATGGCATTAATAACAAAAGCCTTGCAGATGTGGAATGCCCAGGTGAGAAATCAGGCTGTGGGTGTGGGGGAATAGTATCAATGTTAGGGGAAAAAAATAAAAAGGTCTGTTATTTCCCCAAGTGAACTATCAGGGTTCAAATGAACTCTTGCAGTTTGTACCCAATGGACTGGCAGCACATTCCAAATACACACCTTGAAGATGGCATGTGATGCTCCCTGCAGTGGTCTGCCTCCCCTGCAGCAGTGTGGCCCCACGATCGGCCCACCCAGGTAACACATGTCTGGTGAGCACCTGTGTCAGCCAGCCTGGAGGAAGGTATAAATACACCCTTGTGTTTATCTAGGATTTCCCACATACAGCCTTCGGCTTTCAAATAGCCACCCACTTGAGGCTTTGCATCCTTGCTTCTGTCCTCCAAATTTCTCCTGCAGTTCCTTTTTCCCTCCCTTGCTTCCTATGATTTTCCAGATTAGGTTGATTGATTACAATATTTGACTCTATCTGCAAGTTCTTTTTTTGTGTGTTTAAAGAAGTAGATGATTTTAATCCACATCCAGATCTTTTGTGGACAGTCTGCCACTGTTCATAAAGAAAAATCATTTGCAGGGCTGCAAAACAGCACGTTGCATGGCACAGTGCCTAGTGCAGAGCTAAACTGCCCTGCTCCCTGCTCCAAGGAGATTCCAATCAGAAAGCACTGGAGACGAGGCTGACTGGGATGGTGGAGGCCAAAAGTGGAGAGAAGATGGAGAGAAGTGAATCAGGAGGAGGAATGCCTGAGGCTGGGGTAGGCACTGCTGCACTGCTCCTTCTACAATCTGTGTAAAGGAGGGATCAGTCCCTTCTCATCCAGGGGCTGGTTGTGCCACACGGGGAGCAAGATGAGTTGCCAGCATCTGAATAAGAAAATATCACAAGGACGGGGCTTCAAGGGAGGACTATCCTTGAGAAGTTACTCAGAGGTGGGAACTGGGGCAGAGATGTGAATGATGTCATGGCACTATATCATGATCACACCTTTTGTGCCTTTGTCCACATTGTCTCTGTGCCATTTATTAAAGTCATCTAGCTATGCCTGGACCCAAAGGAATGGAAAACTCTCAGCTTGCATATCTGTCTGAAGTGAAAGCCCTCATTTATTTATGTCCCAGAATGTGCTGTCTGGATCTTGCACCCCAGGCTGACAATAACTCAAGCACCACTTATCTTGGCTTTTAGTTGCTAAAAAGCAGGATTTAGCCTAAAATGAGATTAGTGCTGGCCCATGACAGAGATGTTATTTTCATTCACTACTCCCTAAACTATATTTTCCTATAGAAAAAAAAAGGGGGGGAGAGGAGGAAGGGACAAGTAAGGGGAAAATTAGAAACATACTTCTTTCCTGTAGAATGCTGTCCTCATCTGATCCATACCCCACCTTAGTTCTTCCTTCTGCCATCTCTCCCCAGTCCATGGCAAAAACATCAAAGATGTTTCTAGGAGCTGGCCTCTGTGTGCGTCTGTGTCAAAGGGAGGGAGGGAGACCATTTCAGACACAGGTTATTTATTAGAGGTTTAATATTGCTCCATATAGAAATTAAATGGAACAGCATTCAGACGTGCCATTAAAATTTACTGCTTCTTGCTATTTAAAACCCACGTAATCATTTCAAGTAACACTGATTAGGGTCTTGCAAGAATTGAAAAAGACCCAACGAAGTCAACTCAGGCATCACCACAATGTCTCCACCTAATAGTTGCTTTATTAACACAAGTCTGGAAGCAGGACTGCCTTATGTTAAATTTATTTATTTTCCATTTACACATCACTTTTCTGTTGTGTTTCTTTTCTAAACCATTTGGATGATGACCGCTTCCTTCTTGACAGACTGCCTGACTGTATGGTATTTAATGTTTCACTGATATAAACATGTTCATTTCCCCAAAAAGTGTGATTTTTTTTTTCTTTAGAAATTTGACTTTTGCATTTTGTTCTTAACTTGCTCCTTCTGGAGTGAATGTGCCTGAATGCAAATATGTTCAAATGCGTGCACATGAAATACATAGTCTGTCACCTTCTTCCCTTTCTATTTCTTTTATTTACACACATATGTATACCTCCTCCCAGTACATTATTTTATATGCATTCCTAGGGATATGTTCATATATACATGTGAAAAACTTGTAGTTTTTGAACCAAGCTGGACTCTTTTCATTGTCCATGCCTTGAAACCCAAGAAAACTCTTACAAACTAATTAAGGTTTGTATTTTGGCGCCGTTTTATTTGTCGTTTTGCAGATGAATTAATAAGAAGTCAGGAAAGCTATACTGGGCTATGTGGTAAATGTGTATTTTCTTCAATTATTGATCCTGGTGTTCAAATTACAACAGATTGCTTTAGATCACTGTCTTGGTTTGGAAAGACAGGAGTCTGCTAAGGAAGGCAGGAGCCTCCCCTGAAATTGAGAATGTAAACCCTCCCCACCCCTCCGAATTGCTACAATTTTAAATTAAGGGGCTCTCAGGCAAAGATATGGGAGCAGGCAATAACAGTTCTTTAATAGGGAAGAAATAAAAAGGATAAAATAAACAATACAGTCCACTGGAACAACACTGACAGAGTCAGAACCCAACCTGACACCCTGTGGGTCCGGGTGTTGGTGGCAGTCCGATTGAAAATGTGGCTGCAGTCCTCTGAAGTATCAGGTGTGGTTCTGTTGGAGCAAGGGGGTTCTGTAGAGAAGGATGTAGTCTTCCTCTGAAGATCCAGGAGGAAAAGGCAGCTGCTGTTCCTCTGGGGAATCTCGTGGAGAACAAAACTGAACTGCAATTTCAGAATCTCAGAGTATATGGGGTAGCAGTGCTTGGCTCCTCCCTCTGGGCGGAGCATCTCACAATGGGATGTTACAGTTCTTATCAGTCATGCACCGATATTCAATAGTCTGTTATCAGCGGAGGTCCCCTCCCGAGGAAGGTGTGAATGTGGTCATTCAAAGAGAGAGATAAGGCAAACTGCCCACTTGACAAGGTAATCAGCCATACAGATGGTAATGGAAAACATCTTGCATGCAATCTTCAACATTATCCACCCCTTTTCCTATTTCCATCTGTATCACAAACAAAAACCAAAACCCAAACCTTACACACAGTCCTCACTTAAAACTAGGTTTCCCTGTGGCACACAACGGCTTTCTCCATCTTTCTGCATTACCCACCGTGCAACCAGGTCCTTGAGCAAAAACAATTCCACGGATGGGTTTATCTTTGCCTGAGGTGGGAGTAATCCAAACAGTCTTTCCTAAAATACCTTTCATGTGTACAACAGGGACTTTATCTCCATCCACTGTGTGCAGTGGTTCAGACTGGGCAGGACCAGCTCGATTTATGGACCCTCTGGTGTTGACCATCCAGGTGGCTTTTGCTAGGTTCATTTCCCAATTTCTAAAAGTCCCCCCCCCGAGTGCTTTCAGGGTAGTTTTAAGTAGTCCATTGCACCGTTCAACTTTCCCGGCAGCTGGTGCATGATAGGGGATATGATATATCCATTCAATGCCATGTTCCCTGGCCCAGGTGTTGATAAGGCCATTCCTGAAATGAGTCCCATTATCTGACTCAATTCTCTCAGGGGTGCCATGTCTCCACAGGATTTGCTTTTCCAGGCCAAGGATGGTGTTCCTGGCAGTGGCATGAGGCACAGGGTGGGTCTCCAACCATCCAGTGGTGGCTTCCACCATGGTCAGCACGTAGCGCTTGCCCTGGTGTGTCTGGGGCAGTGTGATGTAGTCAATCTGCCAGGCCTCCCCATACTTGTACTTGGACCACCGCCCACCATACCAGAGGGGCTTCACTCGCTTGGCCTGCTTGATGGCAGCACACGTCTCACAGTCATGGATAACCTGTGAAATACTGTCCATGGTTAGATCCACCCCTCGGTCTCGTGCCCACTTATAGGTGGCATCTCTACCCTGATGACCTGAGGCATCATGGGCCCATCGAGCTAAGAACAACTCCCCTTATGTTGCCAATCCAAGTCTATCTTTGACACCTCTATTTTTGCTGCCAGATCTACCTGCTCATTGTTTCGGTGTTCCTCATTAGCCCGACCCTTGGGGACATGGGCATCAACATGACGGACTTTCACAGGTAGTTTCTCTAACCGGAAGGCAATGTCTTTCCATTCATCAGCAGCCCAGATCGGTTTTCCCCTACGCTGCCAGTTGGCCTTTTTCCACCTCTCTAGCCATCCCCACAGTGCGTTGGCTACCATCCATGAATCAGTGTAAAGGTAGAGCTTTGGCCACTTCTCTCTCTCAGCAATGTCCAGGGCCAGCTGAACAGCTTTGAGTTCAGCAAGTTGGCTTGATCCACCTTCTCCATCGGTAGCTTGTGCAACTTGTCGTGTGGGCTCCATACAGTTGCTTTCCACTTCCGGTTCATCCCTACGATGCGACAGGAACCGTCAGTGAAAAGAGCGTAGCGCATTTCCTCTGGGGGCAGCTGGTTATATGGAGGAGCTTCTTCAGCACGTGTTACTGGTTCTTGTTCCTCTTCGTCAGTCAGACCAAAGTTCTCACCTTCCGGCCAGTTTGTAATTATTTCCAGAATCCCAGGGCGATTTGGGTTTCCAATACGGGCGCGCTGTGTGATGAGAGCAATCCACTTGCTCCATGTAGCGTCAGTGGCGTGGTGGGTGGTGGGAACCTTCCCTTTAAACATCCACCCCAGCACCGGTAGTCGGGGTGCCAGGAGGAGTTGTGCTTCCGTGCCAATCACCTCTGAGGCAGCCTGGACTCCTTCATAGGCAGCCAAGATTTCCTTCTCTGTGGGAGTGTAGTTGGCTTCGGACCCTCTGTAGCTTCGACTCCAAAATCCCAGGGGTCGGCCTCGAGTCTCCCCAGGTGCCTTCTGCCAAAGGCTCCAGGACAAGCCATGGTTCCCGGCTGCAGAGTAGAGCACGTTCTTCACCTCTGATCCTGTCCTGACTGGGCCAAGGGCAACCGCATGAGCGATCTCCTGCTTGATCTGGGCAAAGGCTTGTTGCTGCTCTGGGCCCCAGTGGAACTCGTTCTTCTTGGCGGGTGACCAGGTAAAGAGGGCTCACAATCTGACTGTATTCAGGAATGTGCATCCTCCAAAAACCTATGGCACCCAGGAAAGCTTGCGTTTCCTTCTTGCTAGTTGGTGGAGACATAGCGGTGATTTTGTTGATGACCTCAGTGGGAATCTGACGCCGTCCGTCTTGCCACTTCACTCCCAGGAACTGGATCTCTCGGGCAGGTCCCTTGACTTTGCTCTTCTTGATAGCGAAGCTGGCTTCCAGCAGAATCCTGATGATCTTCTCTCCTTTCTCAAATACTTCCATTGCCGTGTTTCCCCACACAATGATGTCATCGATGTACTGCAAGTGCTCTGGAGCCTCACCCTTTTCCAGTGCAGTCTGGATCAGTCCATGGCAGATGGTGGGACTGTGTTTCCACCCCTGGGGCAGTCGGTTCCAGGTGTACTGCACGCCCCTCCAGGTGAAAGCAAACTGGGGCCTGCATTCTGCTGCCAGAGGAATGGAGAAAAATGCGTTAGCAATGTCTATAGTGGCATACCACTTTGCTGCCTTGGACTCCAGCTCGTACTGGAGTTCCAGCATGTCCGCACAGCAGCGCCAGCGGTGGAGTCACTTCATTCAAGCCACGATAGTCCACAGTCAATCTCCATTCTTTGTCAGACTTGGCGCACAGGCCAGATGGGACTGTTGAAGGGTGAGTGAGTCTTGCTGACCACCCCTTGGCTCTCCAGCTCACGGATCATTTTGTGGATGGGGATCACAGCATCTCGATTCGTCCGATACTGCCGGGCGGTGCACTGTTGAGGTGGCAATTGGCACTCGTTGCTCTTCCACTTTCAGGAGACCTACTGCGGATGGACTTTCTGATAGTCCAGGCAAAGTGTTCAACTGCTTGATGTTTTCTGCCTCCACAGCAGCTATGCCAAAAGCCCATCTGAGTCCCTTTGGGTCTTTGTAATAGCCGTTCCGAGGAAATCTATGCCCAGAATACACGGGGCCTCTGGGCCAGTCACAATAGGATGTTTTTTCCACTCTTTCCCAGTCAGGCTCACCTCGGCTTCTAACAGGATCAATTGCTGTGATCCCCCGTCACCCCGGCAATGGAAATGGGTTCTGCCCCCACATGTCCCGATGGTATTAGGGTACACTGCGCACCAGTATCAACTAAGGCATTGTACTTTCGTGGTTCTGATGTGCCAGGCCATCGGATCCACACCGTCCAGAAAATCCGGTTTTCCCGTACCCCTCCCTGGCTAGAGGCAGGGCCCCTCTAACCCTGGGTATACATGGTAGAGGTACCTTCCAGGGGATCTGACAGATCATACTCAGCAGCTCGGTCATGGGAGGTTGAGGCTACCTTCACTTTACTGGAGTTCCCTCGATTAGTGTTTCCCTCCTTGAGTTGACGCACTCGTGCTGCCAGGACAGAAGTGGGTTTTCTATCCCACCTTCCCATGTCTTCCCATGATCACGCAGGAAAAACCACAGGTCAGCTCGTGGGGTGTACCCTCTCTCTGTAGTTGGGGAACGTTGGACTCTGACTCTGGGGCCTGTGACTCGCACTGGTGCCATATGGGAACTGTTCCTCCTCACCTCCTCCCTCATCTCCCTCATCTCCTCTCTGAGTTCTTGGACTACGGCAGAGACATGAGCCTGCATCGGGCCATTAATCATACTTTCATAATTCCTAAGCTTGTTGGCCACAGAACCCACTGTCTCTCGGTTGGTGTCAGCATTAATTGTTGCAATAAAGGTGGTGTATTGGGATGGCCCTAGATTTG
This sequence comes from Camarhynchus parvulus, assembly GCF_901933205.1. NCBI lineage: Eukaryota > Metazoa > Chordata > Aves > Passeriformes > Thraupidae > Camarhynchus > Camarhynchus parvulus. The sequence continues at coordinate 21,437,439 of NC_044575.1, read as the reverse complement.
CCAGGCTCCACAACATTTGCCCCGTGCACCTGACTTTGTCGGGGTCATTATCATGCTGTCCATCCCTCCCAAAAAGTACCTCCAACACTGCCACTTCTCTCAGCTGTTGGATCCCTTCCTCAAGAGTCTTCCAGCGCATTCTATGGTGGTGCTCCTGCATTCTTTCCCTGTGAACAAACCTCTCTCTGACACTTATTAAAAGCCGGCCCAGAGGGAAAGGGACCCTGGCTCCCTTACAAAAATCTGATTGATACCTGAGTCCTGGGTCAAGGGTGCCAAATTCCTTGCCTCACCACCATCCAGCTGGACACCTGTACCCATAAGATCCCAGACCCGAAGTAGCCAGGTTGTATAAGCCTCACGTCCCCGTCGTACAATGTCTTTGTGCAGATTACGGAGACTTTCGTACGTCAGGGACTCGGTGATGATCGCAACCTCTGGTTCCCCTGTGGCTTGTGAGGGCCCTCCCCTATCTGGGTGCTCTGCTTTCATCTTAGATCTCCTTGTTTCTACAGGGGCAACTGCTGCTGGCTGTGATTGCCTTTGCAATTCAGCTGGAGCCTGGACAGTTGTAACATCTGTGGGTTCTGCTGCTGCTGCACTGTTAGACTCTCCCTCTTCAGGGTGGGGGAAGGCCTCTCACCAGCTGGGGAAGTGTATTCCTTCAGCATCTGGCCTATCTCCTTCACCAAACCCCCCACCCAATCTGGGTAGTTCACATCTGGAGTGGGTTGTGGGGCAGGGTCAGGCTCTGGGGCAGCAGCATCCCTAGACTCTGGTGGCGCATTAGGTTCTGGGGTAGGTGTCATGGTAGTTATCCAGGTAAGTCTCCCCTTCTCTCTGAATGCTAAATAGAGCAGGCCTATCAGCAACACCAGCCACTGTATGATATCATTAATATTTAGAGTGGATCTGAACCCTTCAAAAACTGGTGGGGCAGACCCAAAGAAATGGCTAAAGGGTTGGGAGAAGATTTCGCCTGGGGTCATTTCCTTACAGCAGGTGCCATTATTAAAGTAACCCCAAAAACACACACTTAATGTGTGATAGCTGTGAATCCATGTGCCTGCTTTCCAGAGGAAGTTAAAAATCCATGAATTCCTCACCTTATTCACCCATAACACAAACCGGATAACAGACACAGTAGCCTTGGTTATAGGACCCATGTTTAGATAAGGGCCTATAAATGGGAGAAATACAGCCACAATCACGTGCCACCCAAACCGGGGCAAGTTGGACCACATGGTGTCGCTTAATGAGGTTTCTATAGCCACACACAAAAGTTAGATTACTCAAGAACTGTTATTCCCTTTTGGTTTCTGTGCCCTCGAGCCCCACGTTGGGCGCCAAAATCTGTCTTGGTTTGGAAAGACAGGAGTCTGCTAAGGAAGGCAGGAGCCTCCCCTGAAATTGAGAATGTAAACCCTCCCCACCCCTCCGAATTGCTACAATTTTAAATTAAGGGGCTCTCAGGCAAAGATATGGGAGCAGGCAATAACAGTTCTTTAATAGGGAAGAAATAAAAAGGATAAAATAAACAATACAGTCCACTGGAACAACACTGACAGAGTCAGAACCCAACCTGACACCCTGTGGGTCCGGGTGTTGGTGGCAGTCCGATTGAAAATGTGGCTGCAGTCCTCTGAAGTATCAGGTGTGGTTCTGTTGGAGCAAGGGGGTTCTGTAGAGAAGGATGTAGTCTTCCTCTGAAGATCCAGGAGGAAAAGGCAGCTGCTGTTCCTCTGGGGAATCTCGTGGAGAACAAAACTGAACTGCAATTTCAGAATCTCAGAGTATATGGGGTAGCAGTGCTTGGCTCCTCCCTCTGGGCGGAGCATCTCACAATGGGATGTTACAGTTCTTATCAGTCATGCACCGATATTCAATAGTCTGTTATCAGCGGAGGTCCCCTCCCGAGGAAGGTGTGAATGTGGTCATTCAAAGAGAGAGATAAGGCAAACTGCCCACTTGACAAGGTAATCAGCCATACAGATGGTAATGGAAAACATCTTGCATGCAATCTTCAACAATCACCATTCAGTCTCCCTAGCTGGAGTCCTTTGGTAGTGCCAAGTGAGAAGGCCATGTTTATCTGATGGGTTTAGCCTAGAAATTCAGGAAAAGGTAAGGATGGTGGTGACTTTAAAAAACATGCTGGAGGTCATTCACATAATTATTATGTCATATGTGGTATGATATCTTATGAAGATCATCATATGGTGATCTGAAGATTGAGAGTTTGATAAGGTAGATACATAAAGGCTGCATCTTACAATATTTGGTTTACTGGCATTGCACCAGTCAGGAAAATGTTGTCATGTACTCCTGCCAGATAAGGCAGGATAGGATTTTTTTCACATGCATTCTGTCAGTATTAAGGGAAACACTCCTGGATTCACTGCCATCACATAAGACTGGAAGAATAAAAAGAGACTGCCCAGAAGTGTAAGCCATAAAAAAAGCAGCCTGGAGGAGACTTTGAAGCATTGTCCAGTCCAGCTTCCTATGCCAGGGGAAGGCAGGCTATTTCTGTCCTTCCTGACAAAACAGTTGTCCAACTGTTTCCATAGAAGTTGCAAGCAGTAGAAGTTCTGCAACTTCCTCAAGCAGTTTGTGGCTATGCTTTGCTACCCTCACTTCTGGAAAGCTTTAATCCCTCAAATGTCTCAAAATCATCACCACCTTCCTGCTCATTTTGGTATTTATGTTCCTGTTGGACAGAATTATTGGGAAGAGTATTTGGAGACAGGCAGGAACTGAGAAATCAGAGAGTTTCATCTTGGCTGAAGGGCAAGAAAGGAGGTAGCCCTATGGGGGACTGCCCAGAGCAAGATTTTCCTGCAGGAGGGGAAGGTGAAGTGTTGACAAGGTCAGCAGTTCCCCCAAAATTAACTTTAAAAATCATCACTGGAAGGAAGATAGCGTTTAGGATGGGTTATTAACATAGCCTTCTAGCTTGCATGGATAAATAAATCTTCAAGGTGGTTAGATACAGAAAGGTAATCAGTAAGTGTTTTCCAAATTATTCCTGTTCTTCTACAGCTGGCATATCTTCCTTGAGAGATAGAAAAAGGAATGAGGAGTCAGGTTACTCGTCAGCATTTCATTGCTTTCACTTGGGCTTTTTGGCGGGTTTTTTGGAGTTTCTTTTTGTAACTTGGTTTCCAGGTTTATAACCAACGAATTAAACCCTCATTTTGCCAGAAGTTTTCTTTTGTATACGTAAGTTCAGTTGTTACATAACTGAAATGTGCATCGTATGAACAGCTTCTACTTCCTCAGCTGTGGTCAGACAAGCAGTAGATGCTGTCAGAAGCAGTTCTGGCTGCCTGAAGCCTCAGGAGGTTTCAGTCACAGCATGTTGGGAAGCATCTACTTGCAGGGTGCACAAAGGATCAGTCTGATGGCTGCTTTATCCTGCCAGGTGTAACCTGAGGCCCTTTCAACTGGAGAGTCTGTGAGAGCCCACGGGCTGATGCACCCCACACCTTGCACAAGGTAGGTCACCCATGACTGCCCTTTGAAGGAGTGAAACCAATTGTGAAGAAGCTCAGTCAAGCTCACTTGTTCTCCCTCGAGTTTCTCTGTAGCCTGGTCTTTGCATTTCCTCAAACATGGATTGTATTGATTCACTCCTGACCTAAGCAGAAACATGTGCCTTATCCAACATATTGATCTGGTTTACAGAAAAATCATCTTATACAAAATATGGAAGCTTTAAATGCTGGTGTCCTCTGCACTTCCCCACTGGAGTGAGTGACCTCCTGCCTTGGTTTCCCTAGTGAATAACAAAACAGACAGCAGCTGCTCAGGGCTGACTGATGCTAATCCCAGGTGTGTTATTCATCCCAACCTCCTTTCATTTGTCTGCACTCAGTAGAGCAAAATAGCAACACTACAGCTTGTATCATGATAGGTATTTACAACGCGATGCCTCAGCACGACAGCTAGAACCACACCAGTTAATTTGCTAATTAGTTTGTCCTGATAAATGTCACTGATGTTGCATTATGACTGCTCATTTTTAGCATACAGCCTCCTCTATAGCTTCTATAACTTCTTGAATATAAGTCAGATTAAGCTGGTGAAGCTGCATGGATGATGGGATGGATGGCAGCACTGATGGAAGATTATCTTCTGGCCAATAGTGTGCCAACATCTTCAGGAGGCTTTCCTTATGGAGAATTCCAATCACCACATCTCTATAATAGCATATAAAAAAATACTTTGGTGACATCTTCCCCTGTCAGGAAAAAAATTGCTCTTCCTCTCACCAACTCTTCCTCAGAGTTAATTTTGTTTAATGAAGTAGAATTTTCAAACATACATATTTTTAAATGGATATTCAATACATTTCTCTCACACCTTTTTTTTTTCTCTGAAGCTTGATACATGGGAATGGTGCATTGATGCATGGATTAAACTTAGTTAGCTTGGCTAGCAGTTGGCCCTTGAGTGCCAAGATAACCAGGTCAAAGAGGGAAAAGCATGATTATTAAAAAAAACAATGTTTGACTGACAAAAGCAATTTTGAAGAGATGTGCAGGGTAAGGGGAAGCGAGGAGGAGAGCCCTGGTTTACACTGAAAAAAGTCTGTTATGTAATTTAAACATTGTAACTGTTGGTTTTGCTTCACCACCCACTGTTCTGCCCAGATGGAATAGCCTGAGGAGGGTATTTAATACTTTGAGTCGCTGGAGAGCTCTGGGCTTAATGCTGATGGGAGCAGACTTCTGTCTGCTGCTGAGGGTCCCCACTGCCACCCAGCATTCAAGACATGGGAGCTGGTGACATGAGAGGACTGTTTTGCCCCATGAGCCAAAGGAAGGGTAGCACCAAATCTTCTTTCTGTACCTTCCTCAGCCTCTTCTGTATCTAATAGCTGCCTTCCTGAGGAAGAGCTCAGGGGGCATTTTCTGAAGAAATTAATGCACACTAATACACCCCTTAGAAAGCTCTGGCTTTTCAGAACAATTTCAGTTCCAGGAAAGGGCTAATTTCAAAGCCTCTTCTGGTCTGAAGACCAGAACTCTGAGGAGAAACAATGGTCATCCTATCCTCTATTGGCATCTCCAGCAGGAAAATGTAGGGGTTCTCCACAGTTCATTGATACAAAACCAAAGTGATCCAAGAAAAATATTTTGGCTGACCAAATCTCAGTTTGTTTTTTCTGTGGATTGTAGGCATGCAGAGATATCAGAGAGCTTCCTCACCTCAGGACCAAAGAGCAGAGCCTGTCCATGGATGGTACCCAGACATCCCATCCCAGAGGCCCAGGAAACTTTGACAGAAGCAATCCTTTTCCCTGGAGCATTCCTGGTGCTGACTTTTCAAGAGAATCTAGAGAATCATTGTTTCACCAGGATGTGAAGCCAAAACTGTTGCCAGACCGCAGGGCCTTGTATTATCTTACCTTCAGGAATGTCTTAGCCTTTGCCGTGAGCTCTTCACCAGTTTCCCTTTGACTTCCTGCACGTGCATTCAAGGACCCACCGCAGAATCACAGGTCAAGAAAAGAATGATAGTACCTTGAAGAAGTAAAAGCCAGCCCATTGTTTTGTTCAGAGGGTTGAAACAGGACTCGAGTGATGCTTTTGTTTTCCTGAGTTTATTGTACAGGCAGGGTGTTCATGATTGGAATATGGTGTGGGTACTTGGCTCTGAGTGTGTATTGTGTACATATACATACTCTTCCTGGGAGACTTCTCAGTCAGGGGCAGGCAGTGAATGAGAGCTGGATTAACTGTTTTCAGTCTCTAAATTGCCACAGTCCCACAGGAATTTTGGAGTCTATTAAGAAATCTTGCAGTATTGGATAACCAGAAGCTCTCATGCAGAAATTTCCAAGCACTTAGAAGACAAATAACAGAGCAGCCAGGCATGGCCAGCCCAAAGCTCTGTCAGCCCAGCACCTTGTCAATGTATAAATGCAATGCAAGTACAAGGAAACCTACAGTAATGGTTATAAATGTTACTAGTATTTATTAATATAAATATTAATGGTATGAAGGACTGACATTTTGTAAACACATGAAGAAATGTGTATCTCAATCCCACGAACCTGGTCAGCTAAATCAGCATCATTTGGAATTCTAATTCTCTCCTCCAAGGGAGTCAAGAACTGTCTTCCTGATTATATTTTTGGTGTAGTACAAAGGCACAGCAACATTGAGGCAAAATGGTTCAGGGAAAGCTAAAGAACCAGGACATATGTTTCTGTGAGCACAATAATTATTACAGTACATTTTAAGCAGCTAAGAAGGTTTGCTTAATAAAGATGTTGTAGACTTGATGCAGTGAGTTTAGGAAAAATACTGATTTGACTCAATGGTTTTCCACATCCTACACATTTCCATCATACCTTTTCATTTACCGAAATAATGAGATTTCCTTTTTTTCTCTCAATAGGATTGTGGAACTTCCTCAGTGATGTTCAGATAGGATCAAGGCATTTGCAGCTTCACCAATAGCAAATCTTGACATTTCTCTTTCACAAGTGCATCAGGCAGCAACATGAAACTTTAAAACATTGTCATAACACAACAAACAAATTTGCAAAGTAGTCACTCTGTGAACTCTGATAACCCTTGGTGGTGCAGAAAGACCTCCAGACATTCCAGGACTGCAGTCTTTGTACACTAAAAGGACAATTGCCATTGAGCTGGGCAATAAATTTGGCTGAATAACTCAGACCTCATTTCAACCCATAGATCTTGGGTCTCCAAGTGACCACTTGCCAGATTTACATTCGTTTCCTTTATGGGGAATGTGGAGTCCTTTTCAAACCCTTTGAGCTTATTTTTTCTTCTCCTCTTGGCTTTGCTGCCAGATGATAAAGATTTAATTCTTTTATTACCATTACAATCCATCTGGTTTTGAGCACAGAAGCAAGCTGAGCTTTCAGAGTGGCTTCTGTTCCTAAAAGAAAATTGTTTTCACATATTCTAGTCTGCTTCTCTCTTGGGCACAAAATACACTTAAAAGTGGGGGTTATCCATACTCTTCCCATGCCCTGGATCTCACCTGTATTGCAGCATGGACTTGATAGTAGAGAAGGATGGCTCTTCTTCCCTTCATTCTTCAGCCCAGGGGACTCTAACATGGAAAGTTTCCATTTTATCTTCAGTCTGAGTTTATGCCTGGTTTGGTTTAGAGTGGTATGGGGATAAATAAAGAGCAGTCCCAAGTACCAGTGTTCAGCTGCCACAAAGAAAACAGTGCTGCCATTCCCTCTGGTAGCCTCAGCTTCTTGCTAGCCTCTTCTACAATCTAGTGACAATACAATGACTTGGAGGCAAAACCTGTGCTTGCTACAGATATGGTGGGCTTTTTTTCATGAAAACAAGGATACTAGCTGCACGGCTGCACATTTGCTCCTGTTGAAATTTCTTCTGCAGTGCAGGCAAAGCATAGGCTAGTATTTACTCCCGTTGTGCATTGTTAGAAAAAATATTACATCCCAAAGCTGGCTTCTTTCTACTGATGTCTGAAATAGCCAAAGCATTTTCCTTGCCCTCTGTTTCTAAGAGCTCTGTGATCTCTGGATGAAAGCTCCTAGATATATGTGAGTTAATTAATCTTGCTGGACCAGGTTCTTCAGTCATCAAAAAGTTATCACTCATCGGTTGTGCACCTCTCTGTGGAATATCAAACTTTCTTCACTTTCTAGTACAGCCCCAGGGGCAATATTTCTCTAGAATAAGAATACACAATATTTTAAGTGAGTTTTCTCTGTTATTTGCAATGCCCAGTATCCAAGGCCTCTGTAACCAATGACAAGACTATCAGAGACTTCAGTGAGCTTATTCCATAGTAATCAGGCATACCAGAGATCTAGAAATTCTGATGATAAAATTAGCAAAATGTATGGCAAAAACATATAGTCAGATGTTTCTGATGAGATATCAGTGCTTCACAAATACAGCCATGCAGTGTGTGCTTTTACCTTTCAGTTCATATGTCCATTTCATCCATAGCTGTAGAACTTTCTGCAAGCAGAGTTGATACTGGGGGTTAAAGCTTAGAACTAAAAATCCAGGCACTTCTCTGACCAGGCTGCAAAAGCAATAAGCAAAACATGAAAAAGGCGTTCTCAGCTCACAGCTTACCTGCTCCAGGGGTTTGCTAGGAGTTGGATTGAGGGGATAAAAGAGAGTGGAAGAGACCCAGGACTGGGACTCAGAGCTGGAAAAAGAAACAACAGTGAAAAGGTCAATGTTCAGATGATGGTATCACATCCTCCTTTCATCCCTGCGGTTCACACGAAGGCCGGGATCCTTGCTTTGCTTTACTTTGGGGAAAACTCTTGCTTTATTTGTTCACGTTGAACTGCTATCAGAGCTCAATGTCTCAGTGTTGTGTTTTAATAACATCAGTTTCCCTGGACCAGATACATATGAAGTCAGTTAGACGATTCTATAAACAATGGATCCAAGTCACGCAATGCAACATTTCTGATTGCAAGATAACCTTTCCAAGGGCGAAGTTAGCGAGGTGAGGGGTTGGATTCCTCAGCCAGGCATGAAGGGAGACCTTCAGTGTTCAGAGTTGCTCCAGTGGGACAAGGTTCATCTCCTCTTCTTTTGGGGGAACAGCTCCCTGGTTTGTTTTTCTAGTCCCCAGCCAGCACACTGGGTGACTTTTCTGAATTCTGCCTGCCCAGAGCATACTTTGTTGACAGTTCATTTAAGGAGATCTGCACAGAATATTTTCTTTGAAATCAGTTGAGAAGAGGGGTTATGCTGAAGTTTTAGTGAGTGCCTCATTTTTATTTTGCAGTTTAAAAAAAAGCAACAATTGTGGGAAGATATTTCTAAACCAAGAAATGGGAAGGTTCATTGAACATAGTATGGGAAAGGTCAGAAAGGAAGAGAGGATGGAATCAGCCAGATGAAGACTTTGGGAAAGCTTCCTCCAATTCTATCATTTATAGTTATTTGTTGATGAATATATTAGTTTCTAACCTCTGTTTTAATTGAATATGAAATTTATGTGAAGTTTGAATTTTTCTTCCCTTTCTTTAGTACCTAACACAAGGGAAAACCTCAAATCCTCAACCTGTTGCTTTACCTTCACCAGCTGATGAGTGTGGTTACCACCACATGTGAAGGAGTCTGGCCTTTACATTTATAAACACCAGTTTGGCACCGACAAATACTCTAACTGCATGTCCTGGCATGAGACCCATTCCTACGTTTTTCTTAGGAGAATTCTGTTCTGGAGGTTTTTCTGTTCTTTTTACTGTATAACCACATACGAGCTGAGTACAGAGACATGCAGGCTTTATCCTTTTCTTCCTGTAGCAAAGTTTGTGTGCAAAGCTACATATCCTGATGATGAGATGCTGATGTGTTTTTTGCTCATGATTCAAGTCCTTGTCTGATCGTGCTAACTTCAGATACATTTGTTGAGTGTAAATCACAGTGAGAACAACCCTTCACTGCAGCTAAGTGAGTGGTTCTCAAAGCAAACATGGACTTTCTTCTTTAGGTACCAAGAGCAGTCCTGACATTATGGCATAGGACTTCATCCTTCCTGTGGGCTGATTGACTCTCTTTTCATGTGTTCAGAGGAGACTGGATAGGGCAACTTGATTTATTTCATAAAATCAGAGATTGAGGTCTTCATCTCTATCCTGAAGTATAAATGTTCAGACCAGAGATTACAGTTGTAATCCATTTTTATTTGCTATAACCCATAAATAATTCAAGAAGATCTTTAACCCAATGTGCACCTCCATAACTCTCATAGTGAGTAACATATGTAATCCAAGATTCATTCAGAGAGAAGCTTCATTCATTTAAAGGAATGGGGCATCAAGGGGAGGCTAGACAGCAAATTTAAGTTGTCAGTCTCTCCCAGCATCCTCTAAAACCAACTCTCATTCACTTTCATAACAAGAAGACCCTGGAATAGACACTTTAAATGGTTTCCCAGTTCAAGGGATGGTCTGGAGTAGAACTACATCCATGGGGTATTCCAGACCCTGTCTAAGTTACAATGTCATGTTTAGCTGACAGATCTGGCTGTGGAGCAACCAGCTGATTCTGCCAGGCATGGTGACAACTGCAAAATTCCTTTGCAGATAAGGCACCAGTTGGCTGCAAGTGGCACATGGATGCTAGTGACTGCCTGCTGCATCTTATCAGCTTCTATTTTATGTTGTAGAGAAACAGCTCATATTGCTCAATAGTCAGGATCTCATATAACTACTCAGGCTGCACTGGATTATCAAGCAGTTCCATGCATCAAGAGTCAAAAGAGGACACAATTTTAGCTGCACAGACTGCCCTTGTGAACTGGGCTGATGTATTTTAGATCAGTGATTATCCTACTGAAGTCAATTAGCAGCCCATCCCTCTGTGCATATAGCTGTCTGTCTGCTTTTTCATACAGAAAAGGAACTAACATCTCACATATGTTTGTGGAAGATTTGTTTAATTCAGCAAAAATTAATTGACATAATGAGAGTTCATTTACAATTTACAGTGGCTTATGCATATAGATATAAAGCTGGGTTTTAGAAAAGGCTCTGGCTAAGTATGTAGGGGGTCTGGATTCAATTCTCAGCTTTGTCGTAGGCTTCCTGTTTAAACCTAGGCTAATCATGCAAAGACAGATCTGAGAGGTATCAAGGTATTTGATTCCTAAATGTCTATTGATTTCTTCTGCTATCAGGGCTATGGTGCCTTTCTGCCACAATTTTTCCGCCAGTAAAAGGGAGATGACTGAGGGTCTCTTCACACACTGTGGCTGGAGCATTTGTTTCAAGCAAAGGATACTTCTGACTGTGCCTCAGTACAGCAGCAAAAGAAATGGGATCTTGATCTCAGTTATGATCTTTTGAGTACTACTGTGCTGTGAATAAAAATAACCCTTAAAGCAGAGACTGTGACATCCACAGTGACACTTAAACTAACACACTCTCTGTTTATTTGTTTGTTACTTAATTTTGTGAGTGGATTGTTTTTTTCTTGGAATACTTGTTGTATATTCCCCCCAGCTATGATACTGTGCTGCAACTGCAATGTTTAACAATGGGAAGATCCCTGACCTTTTGTCCTGACCTAATACTAACTGACTGGATTATTTTAACAGGAGGAAAAGTAAGTTTTCCCACTTCCTTCTCAGTTTAAGCCTTGTGTAAGAGTCATGGTCTCTGTTGAACTCTTCCTTTTTTTGTCTCTCCCTTTTTCTCCTCCCAGCTTTTTGCTGGGCCAAATAGCCTTTTCCACATGACATTATGCTTCATTGGTTTATAGGTTTTTTTGTATAAACCAGTATCCAGCATTGCCAGTGAGCAATAATTATTGCCTCAATTATGACACACAATGGTTTTTTGGGTAAAATGAAAGCCACCATCATCAAGAATTCATGACCAGCCCTCTCAGCAAGGACCAGTAATCTATGGGGTAGACATTTTGGAAAGATACTTCAATCCATAAGTCATTGTATTGATTAAAAGCAAAAGGCGACTGGCTGTGTTAAAAACAAAACATTCTGTAGCTTTTCCAAGTTAATTATTCAACCATAGAGGCATTCTACCACCCAAGAACTGCACTCACTTTCTTGAATTCTGAAGGAAATGTCTTTTCAGTCCCTTTGTGCTGGCCATCTCCTGGGCGAGAGTGGCCAAGATGAGCTACAAAAACTCAACACAAAATGCCTTGCCCAGGAGGACTCTCATTGCCACCTGTTGTTTCCCATTTCTTTGCAAAGACTTTTGGGGTGATCCACCATTCTCTGGTACTCAGCACATCCATCTTGATGTGGGAATTCCCAGGTTGCTTCCCCATATCAGGAAATGCCTCTGTATCCTATTTTTTACTAATGTGCTGAAGCCCCTGACCAGGCTGACATGCTCAACCCTATTTCTTCCCTGGCCTCCTTAAGCCTCTAGGAAGAAGAAAAAAGCAGGTGCCACAGCAGGTTCAAGTTTTCTTCCTGCTTCTTTTATCCCCAAAGGGTTTTACAGAAGTGGCCGAGCTGTTCCCAGCAGGGACCTGGCCTACTGTTCAGTCCTGCTGGATTTCAAGCTCTTCTTGCCAGGCTGCCCTGGTGCTCATTCAAACACATGTCATCACATGCAATATGGACACAATACCCTCATTCCTACGGGCTCCAGGACCCAGCAGAAGAAAGCACAGGCAGAAGATCAAACATGGAAGGAACAGAAGACAGAGGAGTTGCTGTTGTCGTCTGTGTCTGGAACAGAAAAATGAACACAAGGGAAGAGACAGGGTAGGGGGATAATTACTTTCATCCCAGTTTTATTCCCACAATTCCCAACCACTTTTGAAGCCAATTTTCCTTTAATAAAATATACTATTAATGACTCAAGTAGAAGTCTTTTGTGCAAGACAATACTCAGTGCTCCAGATGGAAATATTTTGTGTTCTGCACAATATACATGTATATATATTTATATACATAAATTGAGCTGTGAGCATAGCCTGCATTACCCTACTTTTCAAAATGAATAAGTTATTTCAAAATATGTTTAACATACTTCCTTTTTTTGAAACTAATTCTTTCATAGTTCTCCCTCTCTTCTAGTTTTCCTTATCCCTTAAAGAGAAACACAAGCCAAACAGCAACAAGAACTATATCCCATCATTTCTGGAAGCCATTCATTTGCTATTTCGGTTCATCACAGCTTCAGAATGAAGGAATTTAAAGAGCTACTGATGCCTTTTGTTGGCATATATATCCAATATTGTCTTTCAAGCAGTTTAGACACATCCTTCTTCTCTTTCTTCTTTAACAGCCTGTCAAAGAAATAGACCTAATTAGTTTATTGTGGGTTTGTGTGTGAAGAAGTTATTGAGGGAGCGCCAAGCCAAAAAGTCAAACACAAACTGATTAATTTTCACAATGCACCCCTCTGAGGTGGGGAAGTTCTGACAAATCCACTGAGTGTTCACAGTTATCCTGTGCTCTGCTCACGTAGGCTGGGAGCCATATGGAGAGCAGAGCACTGGCACCACATTTCCCACTTCCCAGAGCTCACACTCCGGGTGCTGGGACTGATGCCGAACTTTCATGCCAGTGAGAGCACAGTCCATCAGACCTGTCACTTCCTCTTCTCCCACTATCAAATAGACAGCCCCTCCTTGAGGTCAGCCTTCTGGGCTAGCAGAATATGCACAGCTTAGGAGTGTGACACAATCCTTTATGGGCTCACAGAATAGATAGCTGGGGTTTGATAATCCACAGGGTAAAAATCTGTGTGCCCAGTGTAAAAATAAGGCACCCAGAGTCCTGTCTGACCAGGCAGGCACCAGTCAGGAGAGGCTGGGTTGGCCTCTGCAGCTCCTGGGAACTAACTCCCTTCCTTGCTCCATTGTCATCTTCCCCTGGCTTCACTGACAGCAACAACACTTTCTCCACACAGGACACTGCAATTCCTCACAAGCCTCCACGGGGTTTAGTTTTCTTTGCTGTTTTGTTTGTTTGTTTGTTTGTTTGGGGTTTGTATTTTTGTGCTTTACAGTTTCCTATGTTTTATGGTAGTGCTTTCCCTATGAATCCTTGAGCAACATATGAGCCCATCTCAATAGTGCTTTCTCTGTCAGTAATTTTACATTTCCCATGTCTCTACAGACTCTCACAGCTCTTCCTAAGCAGCCTGGATCAAGGTTATGAAGCTGTGTCCTATGTGAGCAGGGCTCTGCTCCTTGGTTCACAGGCAGCTGAATCCAGAGAGGGTTTACAGAGGGGAGCTACAACAGTTACTTGGGAAGGTCAAAAGGAAATGACTGGGTGGGTTGGTGTTAAAGTCTGGCAAGAGACTGGGCTAGATTGGTGGCTTTTAGCTCAACAAAACTTCCAGAAAAAAGTTCATGAGCCACAGTGGGTCCCATTTCCAACTAAATACAAATTAGACTGACCTTTAAGGGTTTGCTTAGTGTAATGCTGCCCAATGCATTTTCTTGCTTTCTCAGATGCCAGAGAATATCAGGAAGAAGGAAGGTTTATTTCCCCCAATGGTTTTGTGAAACGCCTTGTAATGCCTTTCAGACCAGCAGTTGTTCTCCTGATCCTAAGCTTAAAACACTGTCCTAAATGATTTCCAAAGGTCCCTTCCAGCACTGTTTTGTTTAATTCTGGAAACTCAGAACCTCTTGAATTTCTATCACTATTCTATTGCCACCAGCTACGTGTCAAGCTCTCAGGACTATCTTTTGTCCCGTATTATGCTGGCCAAATAGTTTCAATGCAACAGAATATTTGTCCAGAAGGGAATTATTGTTCCTGCCACAAAAGGTTATTTGAAGTCACAGCTGCCACAGGGATGTCTGATAGCACTGCAACCTTCAAAGACTTGAATTTATCTCACTTGGAGCTGATTACAGGTTAAAGTTCCATGAACTTTTGCAGGTTGCAAGACTAGATCTCCACCCACTCAAAAAAAATTTTTAACCCTAATTCTGTGAACTTTAAACTGTGTTTCAATAAAGCTATTCACCCATCTGTCTTTATCTCTGCTTTAACAATTTTCTCCAATGAGGCACTTTTTTACAGTTATGTGCTTAAAACAGCTTTAAAACAGACACTGAAGCTATATTAAGAAGCGATCACAACACATCCAATTCTACCAATAGCTTCTCTGAGCCAAAGTCCACCTTTCCTTGGTATAGAATATATAAATATAGATTCAAACAAGTGACTAGAAGGTGAGAGGAGAAGTTATTTCTATGTTCAAGGAACTGACAAGTCACAACTGACCTTGAAGTCACCTACCTGAAGTTGTGGACCTCAGCCCATGTTTCCATAGGGGGGCCCATTAACACGCTGGTCTGACATTGACCACAGGATCATTCAAGCCTCTGTACTGGTTTAGCTCTAAACCTCTATACGCTGGGTCAGATTTGCAAGAGTTGGTTTTTGTGGTAGGGCACTGTGCCGCAGCCATCAGCCTCATTTGGATTCAAACAACGTAATGAGACTCGAGGGGTTTATCTGAAATATGAAAACACCATAAATATTCATTTTGAGAAAATCCTGCTCAGACAGGGAGCACAGAGCAGACTGATTTGTGCCCTGCTAATGCCATCCGGCTGTGAGTGGGCAGGGAGACCCCCACACTGCCTGTTCATCAGACCCACATCAGATCCATGTGCCTGGCTGGACGTCCTCCTGCTGTCAGCAACCTCACAGCCCCAAGCAGTTCAGCAGTGCCTTGCCCCTCAGCTCACAGCAAGGAAAGACAGTTCCCATGCCTTCCACGTATGCTGGGTGGAATGTGCTGCACATGGGTGCGAGGCAGGCACGATAGAGAAATACAGTGTTGGCCTGATTTAGTGGAAATGAAAATAACTAGACATGTGTTAAGCACATTAAAAGCAGCGTGCATGTTGTGCCCTGCTTACTGTTACTTCTCCCTGAGGTTTTTTTGGTGGTGGGGGAAGATTCTTGCAGGTCCTCCCTCCATGCCTACATGTAGCCTTATCAGGGAGAAGGGCAAATTTCAGAAAAATAGTGCGAGTCTTCTCTATGATCAAGATAATGTCCCTAATGATCAGAAGCCATGTCCTGAGTCAGAGGGGAGCATTTGATGGAGCTTTTATTGAGTGCAGTGCTGCATCAGATCCTCCTGGTCTGTGCCCCAGCATCAGCAACCCAGAGTCCCTCGCCAGTCCCAGACATCTTCAGAGGAAAAGGACAGGCAGCAGCCACCTTAATCCAATTTCATCTAAGTATGTAATTAGGGCTGTACATCTGGGATCACTTTTTCTCCCCTTCAAAAGTTAAAAAGCTTTATGAACTAGAGGCAGGAAGAATGGTTTGATCCAGCTTTGGGTGTTGAAAAATTCCTCTCATCTCAGCTCAGCTGTACAAGGCCCCAGAGGCTTGCACTCACTATTTGATGGCCCTGAGGGAAGCCAAAAACTTGTGCAGTCATCCCAGGGCTGCCTCATTATAACCATTTCTCTGCTGTGCATGCACAGGATTTCTGTTTCTCCCCAGTAGAGTCTTCTGGCCTTCTTTTGCCAGGGTGGGACACCACAGCAGTGAGCAGCTGCTCACCCGAGCGTCCCACCAGGCTCTGGGGTTTTGCCTTTCCCACATGATTGCTTGGAGACACATACTTTATGGGGGATGTTTCCATACAATGCTTTGTACAAAAAGGGGCATCCTGCCATCAACATGTGCCCCTGTTCACTCTCTACATATGACAAGGTTCAAAAGAGGCTGGATATTTTCAGAGATAGCAAATAATGTGAAAGCATTCCAGGTAGTTTGTCCAGCCCTCGCTTCAGGAGAGGACTTTTTTGCCCTGGCATTCACAGTCAGTTTGTGGTCTGGGGAAAAATACTGAACATTTCTGCCCCTTTGTTAAAATTCATACAGATAAACAATTACCTGAAGGTATGAAAAATTTTGAATGGAGGCAAGAGGCAAAGAGGAAGAATTGGGGTTCATGCTGTGGATGTACTGCGGAAGAAATTCTCCAGGCAATGTAAATGATCCAAGAGGTTTACCACCTTCCTCCAATCCTTTCATAAGAATATCTTTTGCCCCTTCCAGTGGGACAACACCAAGTCAACTGTTTGTGTGGCCAGGTGTCAGCTGAGAGCCTGGAAACTCCTCAGGCAAAGCACACGTGGGTGAGGACACAGTCAGATATGTGGAAGCAGTAGATACCCATCAACAGACTTTAGGGCTTAAACACACCCTTTTCGACCACAAGTAGGAGAGCACAGAGAGAAGGCAGAGGCTATTCCATGTGGGCTCACAGGTGTCTCCTCCCTGAGAGCAAAGAGGGCTGCTCAGGGCGCAGGGGCTGTGTGGGAGCTGAGATGGAGCTGATCATCCATGGGCCTGTGCCAGGCCCGCACTGGCACCACGGTGACGCCACTGGCCCTGCACCTCCACCACCACTGGTGGTGGTGAATCCTTGATTCTCCAAACAAGCTGGAAAGATCAGAACATGCTTAATTTTAGAAGATTACCAAGAAGAAAAACAACTGATTCTGACCCCCCTCTTAGGCCTTGCTCCATCAGATTGGCTGGGCCGGTCTCAGCCTTTATGGAGGCAAAAACACACTCCTCTAACTGCAGCTCTTGAGCCAAATCCTCAGCTGGTGTGACACGATTTTCAATGGAGCTGTGCTAATTTACAGCAGTCTTGTGTCTGAGCTTCTTCTGGGGAACAATTCAATGTGAAGAGAATGAGGATTATAGGGGGGTAACCTCAAACTTTCTTCTAATATAAATCACAGAGGAGCAAAGTTGGCAACTGATGCTGGTCAGAGAAAGCTGATGGAGTTGCACTCTGTGAAAATAAGCCCTTCCATCAAGATAAAACTGATACTGCTGTTGTTATGTGAAGAAGAAACCTGGAGGAAGGGAAGGAATTTCAACAATGCCAGTAAAAAACACAAGATATTTTAATATTCTGGAACAGAGAAATTGCCCTTTCCTTTTTGATACAAAGTTTTGCTTTTTTTTTTCTAAGTCATGCTATATTTAGTATAAGAAAACAGTAAAAAAATTAGAAATCCAAAATCAATCATAAGTATTTAAAAGTTTCCCAAATATACTTTTCTGTAGAATTTTGTGTCATGGATATCTTAACCTGGAGAGGGTTGATCAGATTTGAAGCAGAAAAAATTTCCCAAATCTTGAACTATTTAATGAAGTAAGCATTTCATCTACTTCACTGAACAAGTCAGAAAACTTTGGTTGTTGTAGGAAAAAGGTGAATGCTTCCTTCTACTTCCTAACTGCTTTCTAGCCTTCCCAAACACTAAAGATGTCTGCTTTCATTTGAGACTCAACAACCTCAGTCCCAGAGAAGTTACAAAGAAGCTTGTCTGAGCAACTTACGCTTACCCACTTAAAAAATAAATAAATTCAAATGCACTAAGCAAAGGATTACAAAGTCAGATTTAAAGATAGACCCTGAAGAAACTTATTTGTAGATGGGCTTAAAGTGTGGATAATAGTACTGACTCACTATTATGAACTGCTTTGAGGTCTAGGGATAAAAGGGTTTATGTTAGTACTAGGTATTATTACATTTTATTGTTAATTTCAAAAGTTAGAAAATTAATAACAAGCAGAAAAAAATCTTTCCTTGAAATTAAGTACTTAACCTGATAAGAGATCCCAAATGTCAACACTCTGGCATTAGGACTGCCCCTCCAGCCCTTTTCACCTTGCTGGCCCTTTTTAAACCCCTTCAGTATGGAATGAGTCAAAAAACTGCAGGCACTTGGACTTGAAAATTCATAGGGTTTCTCATAACCTATTTCTTCTGCTGTAGGTGTTGTCACGTATGACTTTGTTGCTTGTCATGCTGTCAGACAGAGCCCCTACACACACAGTCAAACACATGTTTTTCCTCCCATACACACTCTATCCTTAACAGGTAGCACATACAGCACGAAAGGGAGAGAAACAAGAAAGTACTGGGAAATCAACATCTGGTTTGAATAATTCCCCTATTTAAATTTTTACTTAGAGAACTCCCATTGGTATCAAATAATTGAACTAGGTTATTTACAGCTGAAAACCTTGGTAGCACTCTTCCCCTCTGGTTTCATGTTGTGGATCCTCACACCTTGGCTCCAAAAGCCTCACTGGGGATTTGCGTTGCAGGTACCACACAGCAAAAGGCAGATCCACATTCCTCCCTGCCTCCTCCTCCCACTGGCAGACATTAAAAAGATGTTGCCTTGCTTTCTCTCACTCCTCTCCTTTATTAGGAGACGTTGAACTTATAACAAATACACTTCACTTTGCAAAAAGCAGCGTAATTAGCCCTGCTTTTTTTGGCCTGCATGTGTGTGGTAAAATGTCTAGTAGTAGTTGGCAAGGCTTCTGCAGGGAATGAGATTCCCATGGTTAGATCTAAAGCCCAAATACTTGGAACAAATTAACACCAGCCAAGAAAGTGAGGTTAATTACTGGAACACTTGGAATAGGAGGCCTCCCTAGCCTAGAAAACTGCAATACACTGTCTAAATGTATGGTATGCGGCCAACCAGGATCTCTCCCTCTCGTTCTCTCTCTTACTTGCTCTCTTTCCTTCTTTCCTTTTGTGTCCCGACTGCAGGCAAATGTCAGAGCCGCTGAGAGCAAAGATTTCATTTTCCTCTGACCTGCTGCTCCATCAGGCCAGTGCCATCAATGGCCCTGGAAGCTACTCAAAGCTGAGAAACACTGCCATCAGGGGCTGGCTCTCCTTCTGTCTATGTTTTCTCATTAGTGGTTTTGCGTTGTTGAAAGGCATCTTCATTGGAGGCCCAGTATTCCAGAAACATGCTGCTTTAATCTGGGGTGGGCACTGAGGCTTTCAAAAACACAGCCTACGACCCAACAGGAGAACAGCCATCTTCCCTAATATGCTCTTTGGAGAGCAAATCTGTAAATCCTGTTGGCCCCCAAACATCTGCCTTTGGTAAGGTTTTAATGGGGAAAATTTGCCTAGTAACCACATTGCCATTGACCTTTGATGTGTGAGGAATGTATACATGCACATGTCTGGGGGGAGCTGCGGACGGGCGAAAACCTGTGAAATCAAGGTTGCAAAACCGTGGAGGTGAAAGCTACGTAGTCCAGTTCAGTTACCTGTGCACCTTTAGGAGGGCTCCCTCATGTGTTTGCTTTATTCATGACACAGCCTTCTGTGGCGTGACGACACGGCTTTTTTCCATGGCATGGCTGCCTCACTCTGTGCTCAGGAGGGATACTGTTCATTACAGGAACAGCTATTCAAGATTTTGTTTTCTCTTCATTGTTCAGCTTGTGACCTCAAGCCTTACTGACTGCGCACTATTCAAATCCTCCTCTGAAAACAACATCATTTTGTTTTCTCATGGGCTTTTCTATAGCACTCATGACAATAGTATCAAAGTGTCTCGTAAAGATTAATTCATCTATTTTTGCTACAGCCCCAGGAGGCAACTTGGTATTTGCTTCATTCTCCAAATGTTGAACTGAAAGCATAAACCCTGTCCATACAATCATGGGTGCAGTTTACCAAGCAGCTAAAGCTGTGGTGTCCTCTGAGGCCCCATGACTGTTTCAAACAGTGCCTGCCTGCATGGTCCGTCAGGCTACATCTGGCTTCAGCATGTGCACTGCCTGACCCCCTGGCCACGCTTGCAAACTTACAAAATTGAATCTAGTCTTGAAGGCAGCCTCAGGGCCTTTGGCAGTATAGACATAGCCATATGGTCAACAGTGTGTCTACAAGATCCGTGGTAAGCATTAATTTTAAATCCTGTCATTGAGATGCCTAGGTCTTGATTTTTTCCTCTTGCTTGTCATTAGCCACCATTGCAGATGTTCATAGCAGAGCTCCTGCCGACCTCATTCCCAGCTGAGACCCCAGGATCTCATGCTGGGTCCCCAGAAAATGAGAACCTACATCTAGGAGCCCTCAGTGAACAATTCCCTGTAGGCAGCATGGACTAGCCTCTGCGAGGCCAAACCCTTTGCTCTCACAGCTCCCTCAGGTACAGCACCAGCCTTCCCATTGCTCATCCTGCTTCAGCTGTCTCTCTCTTGCTGTCACCTGCAGGAGTCCAGGAGCTGGTAGTAGTCTCCCCTCTTTGCTGGAGCATGACAGGAGACCTGTGGGAAAGTGGCTTCAAGAATGTAACACATGATCTGCCCAAAAGGGTGGGATTACCACTGTGCACAGACCTAATCCAAGTATTTCCTGACTTTTGAGTGATCAAATAGAAAACCTTGGTAATGTTCCCTTAGGACAGGGATGCCTTATTTCCTATGTTTTAAAGTAAGCTAGGGGACAGCATAGGCATGTCAAAGTAGCCATACCACGGATGTCTACAGGGTTTGCCATCAAGATGGCAACTTTCTAGGGCATGTCACTGTGCCAGGAGTTAAGCTGGCAGGACTAACAGATCCTCTCCACGTGGTTTTTCAAAGTATTATAACTTGGCCAAATGTGAGTAGTTTTTCACAGAGAGACAGACAAAGCCCATCCCCAACACAAAAGCCACCTCTTCTGCCAAGCGTCCAATTGCACTTCCAAAGCACAGGGGTTCTAGGGCTTTCCAAATAAAAGGTTGTAAAAAATGTAAAAAAAAAAAAAAAAAAAACAACAAGGCAAACAATGTATTTTTCCAGGCTTCTTCTCAGAAACACTCTGTCATTTTGGCTGAAATTTCGGTAAATAATTCAGTTTGAGGCAAACATCCTCTACCTAAAATTTAAGACGAAACAGTTGAAGCTGTCAAAGTTATAAGTGAAGGACCTTATAACTAAAAACATTAGTCAAAGTTACTAATAAGCAGTTTTGCAGCTGCAGGTGATGCATTATGTGGGCACTTGCACATATTCAATATGGGCTGCTACATCAGGCAGGCTTTAAAGTTGTTCCGAAAGTCCTGCCCTAAGAAACAGACCCATACTGAGTGCTTGCTGTGCCATTTAGAAAAGAATATTGGAAAATGGACAGAGAGGAGACAAAATACATTGTAGTGACAAGAAATTAATCAGTGCAGTGTATAGCCCAGAAGAGCTCTCTTCTTCTGCCAACCAGGCCTCTGGGGGCTTTCCAAATTCTTAGACTAAGGGGTCAAGCAAAACATGGAAATGCAGGGCTAAAAGCAAGGAATTTGTCTAGCCCAGCCCTCATATCTAAACTAGGATTAAACCAACTTATTCTTGACCAAGTGACATCTAACTTTTTCTTCCAACACTTCAGAAAAAGGATCCCCAGTACCCCCAGCCTTTCCAAGTGCTGAACTGAAAGTGCTTAGAATAGCTTCATTCCATTTCAAACAGCCTATTCATTGCAAACTGAATACATTCTTTCTACCTCTGCCCAGTGTTAACAGGGAGCATGAAGCAGCTTTAAATACCAGAGGGCTTCCATATTGCCCCCACCATTCTCTCTTTTCTGAACATACATTAAATTCTTTTGCTCTTTCCCAGAAGTGGTGTTTTCTAACTTTTATTATTCTGGACTGTCTTCACTACACCTTTCCTGAAGTGTAATGACTAATACAAGAGAGTCTCCCATATGGGTATAAAGCAAAAGTCATATCTAAGCAGCCCAAGTGCTTACAGCACCTCTGTGTCTCTCAGCTAATGCTGGATGAGCAAACTGCTTTATGTGTACAGGAAAACCCCAATTCAAGAGTAGTCAGGAGACTAATTTTACAGCTAAGGTAATACAACCCCGCATTTAGGATGGCCCAGAATAAGGTGAGACCTTAAGCCTATAAGCCTTACAAAGATTTGCCTGGTACTCTGGCCATAAAGTCAGAGTACAACAGGGTAATTACCTTGCCTAAAACACTCATTTTGCCACATTGCAAAATCAGGTTGATGGGAGGTTTTTTTGCTGTGCAACTGCATCATGTTTTGGGCTAATGATCTGGGATGTTTTTTAACCAGTTTTGTGCTGTCTCCAACCTGGTCATGCTTTTCTGTTCACATGGAATGATATCTGAGAGCTTTCTTGATGCCAAGGTATAACATAGACATGGGTTTTATTTGAATCCACACAACCAGTTACCATTTTCAAGAGAGAATTCCAGTTTGTATTTCTTTATCTGAAACACCTTGTACAAAAGTAGGACCTTATATGTTTCTCAAGCCGATATATCCTGGAGTAAGGGCCCCCAGCTATCAGAAATACATCCATAGGGGTATCTGGGTACCTGACATTCCTTCCACAGCTCACAAAGTACACCTGTGGTGCCAGAAACAGCCAACTAGTAATGCGATATAGTACTTCAGATTCCCTTTAGCCAGGCTACCTCTGCTGAGCAAAGCACATATTCCTTATTAAAATCAAACTTGCTTACTGTCCTAGAACCTTAAATCATTTCCCTGCTAAGATCTGTCTGTATGCCCTCTTTGCTCTTTGGACTACTTTAAAACAACACTTATCTTGCTAACACTCGCAGAGCACATAAGCAGCATCACATGCCCAGAGGATGCTTCGTGCCCTCTGTGATAATCCAGAATCTCATTGCTGTGCAGACGTGCACGCAGACATAGGACACTGCAGTCTCCTGTTAAAGAAAAAGAAACGTTTCAGAACCCTGTTGGGTTCAGTGAATCCACCACACAGCACAGGAGTTTTGAAAGTTTACAGAACAGCAAAAATCACTGTGTTTATGCATGGAACAGAGGGAAAGGGAGGCAGGTACAACACTAATGTAACTGTGGCCATTGTTTTCATATCACTGTAATGAGGTGCTGAGGAAGGTGTAGGTTACATAACCTACATCAGCACCCACATGTTCTTTGCATGATCATCTCTCTTGTGTTAAGGTTGTGGTCCCCAAGAAAAAGAAGAGTGGTACACATGTGCCCAGACTTGCAATTGCTACCCATGGAGGCAGCCATCCCAGGATCTGGGCATGCCCAGAGGCTGCAGGTTCAGGCACATCCCAGCAAGGGGGAAATATATTTCCTTCCTAGTCTTTGAGTGCTGTATCTGCAGCCATCATGCACAATCTGTATGGCTTGTGTGTGCCCATAGAATGTCTTGCATTAGGGAAAGGTGAGAAAACCTCTGGCCAGTCTGCAATGTGATCTCCTCTTGACAAAGTGAGGGCAGGAGTAGGAACTGTGAGCTGGGACTGAGGAGATAAGCTCACCAAGGCACACAGAGGAAATCGCTGCAAGAATACAAAGCTCTCTGATACTATTACTCCGTATCACTTAGTGGAAGGTAATGTGTACAATAAAGACATATTGCAAAATAGGGTTTATTTCCTTAAAAAATAATTTCACTCCATTCTCCAAAGTGTTGCTCAAAGCAAATATAATTTTATTGCTGACAGTTTAGAGGAGCTGAGGCTGTTATTCCAGGGCTGGTGGGAGGCAGCTGTATTTGGCTCATTTCATCACTTGCATATGGAGAAAATTTTGTTATTAGACTCTCTCAAAGTTGAAATTTATTTCCCTGAGCCCCGACTTCCAGCTGTGAGAAACAGAGACTTCCAGCGCTGGTGGCATGTGAGGACTCGGATATGTATCCTTAGCTCAAGCACATGAAGGTCTTGACAGCTGTTCTTGGATTGAATTCGTGTTTTCCTGCATAAAGGCACAAAAACTGTTTCATGCATGTGCTTGAGGACTGACTTGTATTAGGGAAAGGTGAGAAACCCTCTGGCCATGAGTGTGAGCTCTGCTTGAGCTCCCTCTCTGTAAGATAGGAAATGCCCTGGCTCTTTTTGGAATCCCCTGTCCACATGTTCTTTCCTTCATAAGATCTGACAAACTCAAAAAAAAGCATAGCTCAGGCTTTGGTACACCTGTGAGTGACCCTTCTTTAGATAATTTTCTTTAGCATTTCCACAACTCTTCCAAGAGCCTGCAAAGATATTTTCTTAATAACTGCATTGTATCATGAGGACCAATATGCATTATTACCAATTTATTCTTCGTCCAAGATGTCAGAATAGCTTTTCAAAGATGCTTTAGTTAAGCCCCCTAATCTCTCCAACAGAGCAGTTGGTACTGTTATCCTCTGAAGACAATGGACCCAAGGTACAGAGAGATGAAGTAACTTGCCCACAGCTGCACATTATATCAGTCACAAAGCTGCAGAGTCCAAGAAGCCCAGCTCCCAATCCTAAGTGTTAACCACTAGACTCTGATCTGTACAATACCAAAAAGAGCAGGAAGGACCAGGAAGCAGCTACATAACATGAGGAATTAATTCCACTGGAGGAATACGAGAGAGGCAGAGGAGCAAATCTTAGTCAGCACAGGCTCTGTGATGATTGCTGCCTTACTGTTCATGGGCAGCAGAATTTGTCTTCTGCTCCCACATCTGCCCTGGATCTCACGGTTCTCTCTCTTTTTCATTTTTCCTGTCTCTCTTGTCTTCCCACAACCTTTCCAGATGTTTGTCTTTTAATGTCTTTAAAAAGAGAATCTTGTCTTTTACCCAGTTCTTTTTCTCAAAAACTCATTAGGAAGAGCTCTAAAATGTCTGTGGCTCTCCAGAGTCTTAAGGCAACACAGCTCATCTGGAAATGTCTCAGTCTCTGGGAAGCCAAGCTCTTAACCACTGTGGATTTAAATCCCAGCATAAACCCCCATAGAATTTATCCTGTAGTACCATATAATAAAACTGTGCAGTATCTTGCACCTATCAATCAGCTGTTTTGTACAGATAATTTTCATCAGAAATTAATTTCTCTTTAGATTGCTAGTCCAAAGAAATATAGGCTTTGGCATTTTCCACTCTGCAGAAATCTCAGGAGGATTTCATTGTACGACTGTAGGCTTCTGGAAAATCATGTGGAGCCGTATTGCAAAGGGGAGCAACCTGCATGATGTGTCGCCAGGAGAAGGACACATTCAATAGGATTTTCAATAGAAGTTTCCTAGATACATTTCCAGGATGTGAAGCCAGACTGCCACTAAGCAAGTGAAATTTGAATCCAAGAGAGGTGGCCAGTAAAAGTGGAAAGTGTGTTTGAAACTTTAAATCTCAATGATCAAACCTGCAGACCTGAATGAACTCTGAAATTTCAAAATCCTTTTTGAGATAGACATTATTGCCAGGAAAGTAAGCAAAAAAGGCTCAGAAGGGGTTTCTAGTCCATATTTTGAGTGAAAAATGTGATGGGGAGTTCTTAGCAAAGAACTGTTTCTTTGCAAACAGAATTCTGATATAAAGCATTAGCTTATGTAAATAGGAATTTTCAAAGTCGTAGAGGAAAAATGTTTCCCTTTACAAGGAACAGCCATATTTTTTCAGGGGAAAAAACCCACAACTTAATCTCATTACAAATAACACTAATAGTAGTAAGCTATACCATAACAGAGAACAGTGTCTAGAACTCACAAACAACATTTCTCCTGAAAAACAGGACTGTGAACAGCATACAGAATGGTAAGAGAGTTTGACAAAAAGCCGTTCTAATGTATTTAATTCCCTTATTGGTCCTACAGTGGTGAGTTTTGCAGGTCACCCCTTGAAGCACTAGTGATCCCATGGAGTCAGCATTCCTGTTTAGTTGCTTCCATGAGCAAAACAGTGCAGTGAGCCAGCAATTACAGTGTTAACTGACAATTGCACCTCTGGTGATTCCAGGATGCTTAGGGGGTTGAGTTCCTGGACTGGATAGTTTTGATGGTGCTCTTTCTAATGGAGCTACTGCAGTGATGCCATTTATCAATGGTTTTTGTTTCTCAGAAGAGGAGGTATAAACTGTATATGGCTACTGCCTGCCCATACACTTCCATACACTTCAGATCCAGGTGGTCAGAGATCCTATTGCCCTGCTGAGTTAGCTGGAACTTTCGACAACAGGAAAGTGAAGTGTGGCCACCTGGTATTCATCAATCCTCTTACCATTTCAGAGTGTCCATTAGAAACCTACCTGCATGATCCCTGCATTTCGATTGTTAGAAAAATTAGCTGTTAACCATCAGGAAATGACCTGTTCCCCCAGCACAGTCACTCAGAGCCATTATAGGCCCTGTTCTAAGTCCTCTTCTTATTGAGCACAATTTACAAGAGGTTCGCCCTAATCTCTTCAAAATTAGATTCTTGTTCTTTTTCTAAGCCATTTAGATTGTTACTTAATAAAATCTTTTGTCTGGTTGCAGGGAGAATGAGAAGCCAACACCAGGGGGGTGATGTGGTATCGTGACTCCAGGAGAGTTTGCTCATAATTTGGGGTGCAAAATAGTTTTTTATCAAAAGCGGTTGACTTACAAAGAACATTTCTCACATGTAGGGTGCCATATTGGTGACAGCTGGGAAGAGGCAGGAAGAAGTTCAAGGGAAGACAGGTCCATAGCCCCAACCATGGCAAGAGTTCAGACCCACTTTGGCCTCCTTCAGATACAGTGGGATGGGGTCCCTTTCTGTACATGTGGGTCATACAGCTACTGCCTCTGCTGCCAGGCTGCTTGCAGTGTCTCTTGGCAAAGCTGCTAAATGTCAAAGAAATATTCATTAGAAAAGGGAGATATGGAGCTGCAGCCCCATAATTAAGCAAGGATTTAAATCCACAATATGTGAGCACTTTGCCACCAGGCTTACTGAAGATGTTTCATTGTTTTTCTCTGTTTCTGAGAGGGAGAACAAAAGGGAAGAGGTGGACAAGGGTTTTGGAAAAAAGTATTTATGTGGCTTGCTTTCCATTTGGCTGTGCAATAGCAAAGCACATTCTTTTAAGCTCTGAAACATTTGGTTTCAAGAAATGCTTTCAGTTTAAAGTTTTTGGTTCCTGCCTAGTTCTCGCCTTATGGAGATTGTCCATGGCAGGTATTCTGCCTTCAGGTATCCCTGTGCAAAACTGTAGCTCACAGTTTGTGGTAATTGGGGTGGGGCTGCAGCCCAGTCTTATCCCTAATGGGCTACAGCTGTGAGCAGCAGGTGAGCAGCATTGACAGCAATGAGCCATGGAGTGCCCAGGTGCACTGACCCATCACCAAAGGGAACAGAGGGCACACAGGTGCAGTGCATCAACATGAGGGGTATGAAATGTTGGGCTAAAGAACAAGAAGGGTGGATGCCTGAAGCTTTCTGAAGTGGTGTGGTGTTACTGTGTAGGGGTTGAAGCCTTCTGCTATTGTATGGTGATGCTCTGTGCATTGTGGCTGTCTCAACTGTGATATATGCTGTGGCACATGCTGTGACACAAGCTGTGACACAAAACTGCCTGTACCAGTTGCCCTTGGGAAATTACAGTTGTGTGGCCCCATTAAGGGAGATACAACCCACACATGGGTGCTTGTCTTCAGTCTTTAAGAAGCATTCATTGATTGGTCTTGGGCCCCTTCTCAAATAGTGTGGGGAGAGTGGATTGACTGATTCCAAGAAGCTGAGACTGACCTCTGCATAGAAGCCAGGATTGTGTCTCAGCAGTGTGTGTACAGAAGGAAAAAAAGGGCAGCCAGAAAACTTGGGAACTTTAGGGGTGTCAGAAAGATATGGTTGAAATCCAAGTCAAGAGTACACACCAAGTTCCCACCCTCATAGCTGTTCATAACCCAGAAGAATACAATGCCCGTGAGACTTTGTTGCAGATGCACTGTTTGTGTTTTAAAGAAAACACTGAAAAATCCTAAAGAGTAATGTGTCTGTTTAGAGCAAAAGCTGGTCTTCCCCCCTTCTCTATCTAGTCACCTCCCTTCTGAAATTCATTTACCGTGAATTGCTCCAGAAAATATCGTCCCAGCCACAGACCAGTAACAGCCAAGGTGGAAAAAAAGCTTAATTTCAACTGTAATTAGAGGATGCTGAAGGCAACACTTCAACTGTCAGATGTATCAAGCAGTGGAAAGAACATTGGTTCAAGCATAGCGAACGATGCTCTGGGAAATGCACACTAGGCAGAAATTTTGCCTTAGCTAGTGTTGGCTATCAAAAGGCAGGAAGCCCCATCTCAGGCCAGTGAAAGCACACAGCCTGTGGCAGGGGGAAACCAGCTTCCCACAGAAACCCAAACCTCAGTTTGGGCTCCCATACTGCAGGTGGAGATAGGAATTCACTACTCAGGGAGAGCTATGGGTGATGCTGGCAGGATGCTCAGCTGCCCCAGCGCTGGACACCCACTGGCTGCTCAGCCCATGCTGCCTTACACAAGTCTGGCCTTCCACCTTCAATAGAACTTTCTCTTTTTTTCCAAGTAAATTTAATCAGGAGTTTAGTCGCATCCTTAACTCATTTCATGTGAACTTAATTTCCAGTTCTGATAGTTATTTTCAAAAAGGATTTTTTTAAAATGCAGTGGGGTTTGAGGACAAAAGAAGGAGGAGGGAAAATTCAATTAACATAATTTCCAGTGTTTCTATATTTCTCGGGTGTATAAGCAAAGCCCTTTCAACCATTAGAGAAGTTATTTAGATTTGGACTGTACCTTGCCTGACAGATCATGTAACTGGGCTTTTGGATTCTTGGACCTTATCCAGTAGGAAGGATGGTTTCTGCACTCCACCAGCGCAGAGCAATGGCCACAGAAGCCCCTGTCAGCAGGGACAGTTTTGTAACATTGCCAGGGCTAACGTGCATGAGAAGGCGTTTCGGCCTGGGATTGTTAGGAGGTATTTAAGGAAGTATTTGCAACACAGAAACAAGAAGATATTAACTTAGCCTGTTTCAAAATGGAAAAGAACTATGGAAAATCAATAGATCTTATGGAAAATGAGCTTTTCTCCTTTACTTTCCAGAACAAGATTGCCCTTCAAGGATTTTGGGATGGGGTGTTTTTTTCTTGCTTTACAACAGAAAGCATAGCTACTTTTAACCTCCCTGCTTAATGGTAAGAAATAGGAAGCAGCAGTAAGGACAACAGAATGTCTTAAGACAAAAATCTATAGTTCAAATTTTTTATTAATTTGTGAAGCCTTTTAATTTTAAAAACTTAGAGTCAAACTAATTTTGAAATAAAACTATTATACCTGATTTTAATTGAAGTTTTAGTTACAATTTGCAGCAAAGTAAAAAATATTTCTTTTGCAGTCTTTTTCTTTTAAATGGAACAAAAAGTGAGCTGAATGGGTTTTTGTAAATGTTCTTGAAGGAGCGCAATAATTTCCATCCAATTATTTAACCAACCAAGGGCGTGAGTTCCTAATGAGTATATTACGTGATGACCAATTTAACCAATCCTTTCTTTGGCAGTGACAAACTTATCTGGGTATGGCCCAGGAGACAGGAGTTGGAGAATGG
This sequence comes from Camarhynchus parvulus, assembly GCF_901933205.1. NCBI lineage: Eukaryota > Metazoa > Chordata > Aves > Passeriformes > Thraupidae > Camarhynchus > Camarhynchus parvulus. The sequence goes on along the minus strand of NC_044575.1, from coordinate 21,407,801 downwards.
CCTATGCCATGGGATTTTCTCAATTAATCCTGAGCAATTCCTGTTGTGTTTTCCATTCATCAACAGGTCCAAATCTTTTCCCTAACAAAAAAACAAAAATAAAAATATTATGAACTCCAAACAGATAAACCACACTAATCAGATATACACCAATATTTTGGTGGCCATCCTAAGAGAATCTGTGTAAACCCGCACTACTATATACATTATATAATGAAGTCTCATATGTGAGGGATTATATCTTTTTCTAACCTCCTATCTTTAGAAAGATACTCAGTGCTTCCAGATGATCCAAACTTCAATTCTTAAAAAAAAAAGCGTAGTTGTTTGATTTACGATAATTTCAAAACCATGGCTCTTGCTCTTCTCCCCACTTGCTAGTGGTGGGGAGACCCGGTGCAACTTCCCAAGATCTCTCTGTCCTCAGGTGACAAAATGAGATTTTTCTCAAACAATATCTTTGTTTGTTTGTTTGTTTGTTTGTTTGTTTGTTTTCCCTAGATTTCCTGTATGAGTTTCCAGTTCAGTAAAACTGACAAATGTTTGAAAAAACCCACCATATGATGCATTTCAATGGTGCAAAAATGTACATGCTCAGGAGAAATAAGAGATTGCCTTCCTCTCCTTGTCTGGAGATCTCTTAGTTAGACATCTGGATGGAGCTGTCTGAGCAATGATGGGTTTAGATGTAATTTTCAAGTTAGTCCCAAACATTTCTACCCTCTGAGATAGCAGAGAGCTATCAGCAAGCATGCATTTTTGGGAGGGAAGGCCATAGACAATGCATTCCCCAGTAGTGCTTCTTGTCATAGCACAAACCATCCTGGTGGTGTGACATGGCAGCAAGTGGCACAGCAATGCAGGCTTCCCCACTGCCTTTACTTTAGCAGAGATCTTCCCACCTGGCTCTGTAGTTTCCTTTCCTTTCCATCCTCTTTCCCTAGCAGTGCCTCTGCTGAATCTTTTCCTGTTGCCTTGTTGATTCATTCCTTAATGCATGTGGCACTTCAATGATCCTACTCATTACTATTGAAACTTTCCTCATAAAGTCACTGTCATGATCACATCAGTCATCTTTTTTTCCCTTCTCTCTCTCACCAACTTGCTTCTGCTTGGTTACTGCAGCAATAGAGTCCTTGGTTTTCACTCCATGTCACAGACCACTAGCACCTTCCTGCTGTCATCTGCAGTTGGAAGAGCAACCTGATTCATGGAAAAAGTCCTCTGTACTTTGACATGAGACTTTCCCTGTAAATCCCAAGTGGACACCTTTGCTCCTGCTGGTCAGCAGCTTATCTTATCCAAATAAAGTACTTTCTGTGCAAGAATTGCGGATGCTCAGTAATTTCTTCTGTCTTCTGCTCAGAAATCTCTTACTGAGTGGTGACAGTCCAGTTTCCCAGTGAGAGCTGCCTAAATTGTTTTTTTTATTTGCTTGTCCTCCTAAGCTAGAAAACTTTACCATGACTTTAAGATATCTGGGAATTGTGTGCAAATGAAGGGAAGAGCAGTGAAAATGCAGATGTTGGCCTTGCAGTGTGGGAGGTGGCTTAGCAGTGCAACTTTCGCACCATTATCAGTGTCCATTCTCCCCTTGGACATTTTGGCCCTTAGTGACAAAAAGCACTTTACAAATAATGGTAAATTAACCTTCATAGCCTTAGCCCAAGCGGGACAAAATTTGTCCCCACAGCACGCTTGGAAAAACTGAGACATCCAGCAACAAAATAACTTTGCTGAGCAGTCCTGTAGTAAATCAAAGGAAAAAGGAATTAAAAACTCCACTCTCAATCTAGTCATGGGCTATTATCTTCCATTACTCAAAGAAAATAAATGCCTTAGCCTGGATGACATCTCTACTGGTCTCCAGATTTTGTTTTACTGTCCTTTGTGCCTCCTAAGCCTCACCAAAGTCAAAGGTTGTCAATGGACTTTTTGAGAAAACATGGCGCAGGAGAGGAATCGAGCAGGGTGGCATTAAGTTTTATCACCCCTTAAAGTGTAATACTTTCCTTTGCGTGCTCTGTTTCTTATTCACACGGCTATAAAATCTGCCACATCCGGGCGAGAACATCCCTGCAGTCAAGCAGGCGGTGTTTACGGACTGGAAAAGGCGTTCTCTTGCTCCGTGCTGCAGGGGTGGGACAGAAACCCTAACAAGTCACTTGTGGTTTTCTCTTTCCAGGTTGGGCAATCAGACCTCTCTACACCGCAAGAGGGGACATAACAATTTAGGAGCATTTTATACCTCTGAAGATTTGCAATCAGCAAATTGTCTGGAACGTGTTTGATTTCCCCACCCACCTCCCCTCCATGGTGTCCCACCACAGAGCCTCTTGCTAGGGACATCTTGATGTTAGTGGTCTCACAGACTCCTTGCTTCAGCCAAACTCATTTCTTGTGTGCTGGTTCTCAGCCAAGCTTGCTTTACATCATAAATGTAAAAATGTTTCTTTTATAAAAAAATTAAAATAAATTAAACCAAAAAAATAGACGAAACACACAACCAACCTATAAACAGAACATAAAAGCTGTTTAATGGAGTGCATAATGAAGCAGAGAGGAAACAGACTCACGTTGATTTTCCCTAACATTTCACCTATTAAATTAAAAGCTTCTTAAGGACGAGTCTGAATTTTTTTTTCCAGTTAATTCAAGTTCTGTAACGGGTAACAAAAACATTATTGTCCCCAGCAAGCTGAGGCTGCATGAGAGGCAAGTCAAAGAAATAAGGCCTGGGTACAAAGACCCCCAGGAAAATGTCCCTCCCCATTTCAGACACCCCTCATGCCAGTCTGGGTACACTACAGAAGAGATTCTGAAGGAAAACCAAGTCACAGAAAACCATACCTTTGGGACCAAATGAGAAGGTGAGACCTCAGGCCTGGTAACTGAGCTCTGAGATTTCTGCCACAGCTTTGGACAAGCTGCTCAGACCTCCAGCTACTTGATGCTGTCCTCTGCACAACAGGAGCACCAATGTTGACCACTACTAACCCACCTACTGAGATTACTGGAAAGATGAATTAATCTCTCAGACTCTATTGAAGGCAGCGTTCATGCCAAGAATTCATCTGGAAGTCGTCACGCAGTAGTTGGGAAAAACTATAAAGCACACCACGTAGCTGGAAACTGGGGAGTAAAGGGCTGCCCACGCTGCATCAGGGACACACTTAATGAGGGACAAGATGAAAAAATAGCAGCACAGCAGGGAAGTGAAAAAACAATGTAGGATTCATTCCTTCAGGCACAATGACTATTTTTAATGTAACTCAGCCTCACAAGTCAGTGTTTGCTCCTCTCTCAGCAGGCAGGAGGGCACTGGGGTGTGAGGGTCTGTGTGGCTCAGCACAGGGATGCTCGGGGTGGTCAGGGCGAGGGTGTGAGTCCCACGTGGTGACAGTGCCAGTGCCATTGTCAGCCCCACAGATGCTGCCAGTACAGACACCCCAGAGGAGGGCAAGGGGCTGGTGTCATTCACAGAGCCGTGTCATGGCAGGACCAGCAGCCTGGCCACCAGCAAACTCCTTGTTGTAATGTGGGCTGACCGGCCAGCTGTATTAGAACACATTTTTTAATAGCACTCCAAAATAGAGAGAAATTTTGGAGCGGCACTTGGTTTCCATGCAGACACCAAAACCTGTCATTCCCAGGGCAGCCCAGCCTACTGGGGGCCATCTCAGAGCCCACACCAGAGCATCTGTTCTGCAGTCACTTGGCATGATCCTTCCCTGGTTTGTCTCTGGTATCAATGCTCAGGAGCAGCTGCACTGTGCTGAAACCAAAGTTTTGACTTATTAGCAGGTCAGAGCAGCCAGAGCAAAGCCTTGAACATAAGCAATATTGGTTCAGTTTCTTAAGAAAGGTGGGGTTTTTCCAAGTGAATGTTTAAAAAAAAAGGGAAGGAGACTTTTCAGTTGTAATTCTGATAAATAGAGCAAAGTTCTCACTGCTGTTAGCAGTGCCATGTCCTTGAAGTGCCAGCATGCACTGGGAGCTGTGTTTGTAGCTGAAGAGAAGTTCAGCTTTGAGATGATGGCTTAGTTAGTTCTGTCTCCTCGGGTGTGCCTCTCATGTGAGTGACACAACAAAGTGCAATAAAATCCTCGTGTGAGATTTGTGATCTTCAGGCTCTGGAAGCACAACACAAAGTCTCGCTTTGAAAGGATTTTCTTCACACGGACAGAAGTTCTTCTCCAAACTAGCAAATCAAGGCTTATAGTACTGATGGGAACACCAGCTGAAGTAACTCTTGAATGTGTTATGATGGCTCACACAATTGTAAGAAAACACCTGCATGTCCCCAAAACCATCCTCTCTTCTGGTTTGCCATATACAAGCAACCAATTTGAGTCCTTCTGAATAAATAATGTCAGAACACTGTAAATCAGTGTTTTACTGTAAATCAGTAAACTTTATGGAAAGATAAAGCAAAGAATTGTTTTGGAAATCTTGTTATGTCACCAGACAGTACCAGACTTCCTCAAAGAAGCGTTCCTGCATTTCTGGAGACCTCAGTGGCCCAGCAGTGAAGGGCACACAATCTGTGCCAGTGCTCCTGCACACACTGTGTGTGCCATCACACAGGTGAGCAGGGATACTGCTGCCAGCCTGGACCCCAGGAGCAGCTCTGAGTGGGGACAAGACAGGCACTGATATCCCTGGGGTCTCTCACAACAAGCCCACCCACTGGAGCATGGGTTTCTCTGCCAGACCTCACATGCACTGCCATTGCCATCATGTCCCACAGGTAGCCAAGGGCTTGCCAGCCCTGGCAGGGAGGCACAGCATGCCACAGCATGGCACAGTGTGGGGGCTGGAGTGCTCAGCTATGTGGCCAGGTCACCACTTTGTTTCGTTTCACATAACTCCTTGAACTTATTAGAAGGCTGGGGAAAGGAGACTTTGTTTTGCTTTGACTGTGAGGTTTTGGATGCTTTGCTTCCAGGCCTCCATCCCAGTGATCCCAGTGATGAGGACAGATTGAGGGAAGATTAAGTCAATGCCTTAGGAAATTTACAGTTGGAGCCTGGGAGAGAAGGCTGTCTTCTTGGGAGAAAAAGGAAAAGTGATAGTAATGCAAATCAGAACATGTTTACATGTGTGTATATACACACACGCACATACAAACATGAGGTTTTTGCATTTCAGTGTAGTTCTGTCTCTGACCATTTAGTTCTGTATTTCTCTATTTTAAGTTTCAGGTAGACAGAGGCAATTGAAGAGTTTTCCTCCCACGCACACCCCGCTAGCTATAATGGGGGAATAGCACACTGCAATTAAAGATCAAGATTTGCTGTTACACAGAAAGTTTTTCTAAGTGCTTCAAAAATCCACGTGCTTATTCAGACTTCTGTGAAAATTGCTTGCCTCGAGGGCTGGAGAAGAGCTCCAGCACAGCCTCCTCTGTCTTTGAATATGCAGACACCCCACAGACGATGCAGCCACAGCAGCAGCGTTGCACTCTTCTTGCAGAGTACCCTGTGCTGCACAGCTGTGGCTCATACTTCCTTTTTGGTCCTTTTCACCACCTGACTCATTTAGGATTCAGGTGGTATTTGACAATCTACACTACCCCTTTTTTCAAAAAGCAATCTCTGTTTTAGGAGTTTTTTGAGTTGTAAACTGAACCACTGGACAAGAGTTGCCCTGTAAATCCTGCAAAAGGGGAAGCAGCCTTTCACAGCTGGGTCAGGCTAGTGCAGATGCTGGGTGAAGGCTGGCTTAAGTGAGTGGCTGCTACTTCCCAGGAACCTGTAGAAATCACCATGCTCTCCACTATACTGTCTCCCCTTCCTTTCCTCTGGTGGGGGACACTCAGCCCATCCCCCCTAGATAGCAAAACTCAAGTTTGCCATTGCTGAGGTGAGCCTGGGGATCCAATGTCAAACATTGAGCCCAGTCTGGGACTTTCCTGCTCTGCAGCAGAGGCCCCAGGTGGCAGAGCAAGTCTGTTGTGAAGTATTATGCCATGGGGAACAATTTCAGGTGTGTCTCTACCCAGTGATTCTGAGAGTTTCATTTTATGCTCTTTAAAATTAGGGGATCTGCCTGTGTGATCTGGGGACCCCTGTAGAGGTTTTGCTTTAAAAGCAACGATTCTGATTCCATAGCTAAAATTTCAAAATCTGCTAAAACATACGTGCTGGCTCTGATTTTAAATAACTAGCATCCAGAGGAATATCACTAAGCAGTGAGCTATTATTTTAGAGCTCTATAACAGTGCCTTGTGCCTTTTATCCATTCGTGGAAAAGGGGAATGAGGGTCATATTAAAATAAAGTGAATTACTTATCTCCAAAAACTCAGCCAGGCAATAAAAAGCAAAGGTTCACAGGAGACAGGTCAACCAAAAAATGCTGTAATTTGGGGGAACAGGAAAAATCAGACATCATGCCAAACCTACCATATGACCTTTCTTAGAGCGACTGTAATAAACTTCAAATGATATTTTAGGGCATACAGAAAAATGAGTGGAATGCAGACAAGAATAAACAAATGAAAAATGTTTAACCTGAAGCTCAGAGATCTGGCAGGCCCTTCTGATTTTCACTAAAAAGAAAATCCCCAGATAAACACGGTGATGGTGCCGTCACATGTCTCCATTTGTACTCCTGTGCCCCATGAAGGCCCAGGGCGCTCTCTGTGATCCCAGTGGTTTTACCTTTCCTCTTTGTCTTGTAGCTTTCTGGGGGGGGGATTTAAATGAATTTAGCATAACAGCAAGCATGCAGTACACATCTCACACCACTACTGTAATCAAGGCCATGGATTAATAACAGGGGCCTTATTCTCTGTTCTTTTGGGGGGGAAGTATACCCAGATATTTCATTAAACTAATATTAAATTAGAGTGAATTGAAATTAAGACTAGCCAAAAGGCTGATTAAAAGGGGAAATATTAAAAAATAGAGTGGAAGGAAGGGAAAATCCTTTTTCTTTCACTATTCCATATTTTTTTGTCAAGAAGCACATCTCTTGTTATTTCATTAACATTGGCATTCTCCCTTCTTTTGTGCCCTAAACTCACATGTCTCAAGTGACATTTTCCAAACTGCATTTCCCATCCATTTCTGGGACATGTGACAGGTTCACTCTGCTTCTAGAGATGTGTTAAGTGCACCCAGAAGCTTATAGTTCAACAGGTTCTGTTCCTAAAGCACAGCACTAGCCTTTGATAACAAGAAATAATGAAAGTAACAAGCCAGTCTCCTGGCACAGATTCCTTGCAATGGTGTATAAATATAAATATACTGCAGCCTTTCCAAATGCCTTTTGGGGAGCTGGATTTTATTCATGGCTGCTTAGGAGGTCAAGGTTGCTTGGATGGTTTAGGTAAAAGACAGTTCACCACTGCTGCTGTTCTCCTTGGAGCAGCTGGGCTGAATGCTGAGGCACTGGCAGCACACAGGGAAGGTGCTGAATGCTGGGCTGAATGCTGAGGCACTGGCAGTACACAGGGAAGGCACTATCTTGAAATATTATCAGACAGCGAAATCCATTTTGGAACAATAGGTGGCTTCTCAAGAACGCCTTTGACTGACACAGAACTGAACCTTTAACCACTAAATTGGGAGATTTGGTCAGGGCTAAAGGTGAACCTGAGGCACTTGAGACCTGCACGGTTTGGGAAATTATCTAATTAGGACTTTTCAGCAGTGACGTCACAAGGAGTTCCTGATTTTACAGCTGGTTTGTAACTGGCAGGGTTTTTGTGAAGGCTCAAGAGGTCTGAAAGGTCAGCTGGTCCCTGAAAGCTGGTCTGTTCTTTCCTCTATTGTGTTCTGTGCCCCCTGCTTTGGGACCCCTAAGATGCCAGCAGCAACTAAAACAAACCAAAAAAATAGTTTATTTATCTTTTTTTTTGCCTAGTACACTGCTAGGAAGAAACATTTCCAGACTATGACAATTGTCAATTGTAGGAGAGGAAGTTCAAACATAATCAAAACCACTGATGCATCCCAAACTCCCCAGGCCACAGCTGCTGGCTGAATGGGATTGCTCCTGGCCTCAGAGGCATGAACCTGGCTGGTGTCATGGCTCTGACCAGGGTCCCCTTTGAGGGGGCCTGGACATGCCTCCAGCTGGTGCAGAGGTTATTATTCCTACTTTGTTTTTCAGGAATGAATAAGGACAGATGAATGATAAGTGTGATGTGCCTGTTTAAGCTCTAAGTATCATACCAGTTATCAGCCTTCTTAGCACTGGAATCTATCCATCCTCTTCTGCTGGAGAGCTGCAGGGCCCCAGTGGCAACTGGCTTTACAGAGCCTCCTTCCTGCATCTCTCTCACACAGACCCATACAACCACACTGCAGGATGTAGGTCTCTGTATCAAAGCATCTCATTGTCACTTTTTCCAGTCTTTACTGAAAGAAACACTCTTCTGCAGCTGTTTCTTGGCCTCTATCTCAGACTGCTAAATCCGCTTTCCTGAAATGCTAATTGTCACTCAGCCTGAGGATTTACAAAGAACAGGTCCATTAGGAGACTGCAGAGAAAAGGTATGTGACAACTCATCATAGCTTGAGTTAAAATTACAATTATCTGTAGTTGGAAAGGCCATATAAGTTGTTCCTTAGAGGCCTGATTTGCTGAGAGACCATGAACAACCAAGAAGAGGGACCATGAACAACCAATGCCCTGTCAAGGAATCCTTAAGCCTAAAATTTTGGACAGAAGATGCAGGCTGGTTTTAGAAATCTCATTTCCCCTCTCTTGTCTTTCTATTTGATCTGTTCCCATTATTTTATGTCCTCCCTTTACCTCTCTTTTTTAGCACATCTGCAGCACTAGTGGCAAAACGTGGAGTAAGTGTTTCTTTGTATGTTCTGCAGAGAAGGACTACTTTGTTCTTTCTCTGCCTTAATGGGCCTGGATCTCTGGTAACATGCTGCCTGCTCCCCATGACTAACACACTTTGGAAGGAACAGCACGCCATCTCAAATGACTTTTTCCACAGTGGAAATGCCTGGATCTGTAACCTTGTAACTTGAAAACAGGCAGCTTGAGTATCCTTCTGAGGCCAGACCCAGTGTTCAGTAAAGCAAGTTTTTATTAAGGGTGAAAATTTCTGTCTGAAATTCAACCAGTTCAGAGAAGAAGCATCCAAGGCTGCGGCTTTCATGTGCAATGAAGCATGCACAGAGCCCCCCAACCTGCCTCAGTCCCTGGCAGTGGGCACACATGTGCAATGCAGCCTGGGGCCAGGACAGAGAAGCAGAGCAGTGTCTTTGCAGTGCTGCTCCATTGTGGCCACTCTCCTTACGTTCATAATTCGTTCCTGCAGACCCAGCTTCTGCCTCTCCATGCTCAAACACACATTCCTGGTCTGGTGACAGAGACACCATTCACAAGGATGATGTGATGAAATGCTAGTGACCCTCAGGTTTAGGAGTAAAACCAAACAAACCAACCCTGTTACCTTTAGCTCATCCCCACCCATTTGAAATCTGATCTTCCTTGGTCACATGTGTGAGATCTTGGGCCCACTCACACAGACTGTCATCAGAACCAAGCCTTGATGAAGAGGGCTTGGCAAATGGGCCCAGAGTGCAAAAGTGCCTGCCTTTGGGTGACCGGAGCAAGCAGGAAAAGCGGCATATTCAGTGGCAAGCCTCTTCTTTTCCAGAAGAAACAGCTCTTGCAACAGTTGAAGAGAACATGTGTGCGTATGTGTGTACAGCACGTGCTCACATAAACACCCTCACCAGAGCAGTCATACCCATCAGTCTGTGTGCATAATTCCCAGCCAGACTGAGAAAGCAAGTACTAGTTAGCCTAATGACTTAAGAAAATGCTTTCTGCAGAGAGGTGTCATTCTGGCAAGATTCATACTGTCAGATAATGTCCTCGTTGCATGCCTTAAGAGGCATAACCACATTTCTGTTCCTGCACGCTCTATCCCTATTACCTGGAGCATCCCCATCCAGTATATCCTTCCTCAAAGGTCAGCAAAGTGGTGATATACTCTTCACAGCACTAAGTGCTAGTCATGCAGGGCCAGAAAGAGAATAAGACTGGAGAAAACTTTATGTCTCCCTTTCATTCTTCTTCCTTTTCTCTCCTTTCTTCTGTTCTTCCCCAGAAATTGTCCATCTTTCACTTTCCAACCCAAAAGCAATCAAGCTGAAGCAAGATGGCAGGGTGCAGAGGGTGATCTGAGTCAACCCCTTTTATATCAATTTCAGTTCCTGTTGGGTGTTCTCATGACATTTCAAAAGACTGCAATCCTAATGAAAACCACACAAGCTCCTGAAATTAAGTTAACTGCTTTTGTAAAAAGACAGGGGTGGGAGGGAGGGAAGAGGGGGGTGAGACTAAAGAAAAAGGAAAGAAATAAAATGGGAAAATTAAGGAAAAATGTCTTTCAGGTTGTATTCATGCATGTAAAGACTGGATTGTTTATCAAGCCCTATTCTGCCCTATAAACAAACATACTTCTTGTTACTGCAGAGCAGAAATCTATGAAGATTTTCAATTATATTATTTTTGCCATAAGAAACCAAAGTAAAATAATTCAGACAGCTTTTATTTTTGGTGCAAAATATCACTCTTGGGGTTTTTTCCATCTATCTTTTTGTATTATTTTGACCATTAATGGACCAGCATGTTGAAAAACCTGCTCTCTTCCTAGTAATAGTTTCCTAAGCAGCACAAGTCCAGTACTTTTTCTGAAAGTTGCTGACCTAGAGCCTGACTTCTTCCTATGTCTAATCAGAGCTGAACACAAAAGAGCTCAAAGTCTTGCTACACTACTGATTATCGTAATGTAAATTGAAGTAAAATAAAGTACTTAGAGTTCTAAAGGGAAGTAGCTCAGGGGTCCCAAAATCTAGAGGTTGAAAATAATTATACAGAGAGAGTGAAGAAGAGTGTAAAATCCCTAGCCAGCCCCCAGTGGAAAGAGGATATACTCCTTAGATCCCAGAAGAAAAGTTGTTTTTTGGGGCATTATTGTTGAATACCAAAGTGTAAGGAGCACATCTATCAAAAAAATAGATGTATAGCTAAGCCTTTGCCTGTCACAGTCCAAGAAGCATCTGGACTATGCTCTTAGTTATATGGTTTAGTTTTTAGTAGTCCTGAAAAGAGCAGAGAGATGGATTTGATGATCCTTAAGAGTTCCTTGAGATATTCTTGCCTGAGGTAATCTATAATTCTGTGATTGCAACATTTCTTGGCTTATTTTTAGAAGAAATGTTCTTCATGTCCTCAAGTCATAGAGCATGTGTGAAATGAACTTCCAAAGCAAGATGAGCCCAGCAAAAGACAATAGACTGGTGCTACCCATTTCAGCAGCCCAGTTGGCCAGATGTCAGCCCATCAATGGAAGCTGAGCTTGTTAGCCATTTAGTCACTTAGGTAAACACCTTCCTTAATGCAAGCAAGTATACTCATCCTTCTTTGTCTCCAAAAATTTAAAAAATGTTGTTTCTGAGTCTTGTTGCTTGGTCTCCTACTAAAGTGGGGACATATTCTGGGAACTGAAAGCTTGGTGATGAACCCTTTTCAGCATGTCAAGGAATAGTTAAAACCAAGTTTGTTTGTCTTTCTTTGATCATGGCTGGAGAAGAGAAGCCAGAATTAAAAATCAAATCAAGACTTGGCTTTCTATGCCTCTCTACTAGGTAGGTTTTTCTATGACCACTCTCAAAGTAACCTTTTGCTTTTTCTATAATTTGTCAAGGACCATAATTTGAATGGAAGTCATCGGATTTTCCATTCTCTGACTCTCCTTCAAGTGCTCACCCCTCAGCTTCCTGTTGAAAAGAGCTCAGACTTTGCTGGCACACAGGTCTGTATGGAAGCCCCCACCCTTAGAGAGGTTTGGATACAGATGATGATTTCAGTAAATCCACTGGTGTCAGTAGGTTTGCTCAGAGTACAGGACCATGGCCCGGCCCTTTCTGAGTTACCTTGTGGTTCAGATAACCGTTGACAAATTAATTGGAAAAAGCCTCATCCTGCTCCTGTTTTTGAATCAACTCAGAGAAAATAGAAGATTTTAACTACAGGATGACAGGAGACCTCTGGCAGGATTTTGGCTGCATTTCTCATAATTTCTAGTGTATACAACAGGGGAAAATCTCTCATTCCTGGTTATGATGAGCTTCATATATTGTGAAATCCTCCAGAGTTTCAACATAAGAATGTGGCAATTCCTAACAGTACAGAGCTTAAACTCTTGGGCCTGAACTCTAATGTCAAGAAAGCTGAAACTTGGCATTGTCCCTAATTGTACAGGAATCATTATATACATTTTCTTCTAGTCAGAGTTATCCACTCCAATGCCAAGATGAACAGGAAAAGCAAAGTCATTAAACACACTCAGAAGTTAACAAAGTTCACCAGAAACAATTTCAGACTATGGACCTCACTCAGAACCTGAGATGCAGAGGCCTTGGGTAGATGTGTTTTCAAGAGGTTTTTCAGAACAAACAGGTTGAAAGAAAAGATGTCACCTTGAGAATGGAAACTTCAAAACAGCCATTTTCTCTCTTTCCATCTCTCCCTCCTTCTGTCTTCACCAATATCCTCAGGCAGCTGGAAGAACCACTAGGGTGATCTCAGTGGTAAACAACGTCCAACATGTTTTTCCCCGCTTTTGATAATGAGCTGGTTTCATCAAAGCTTGGCCCATTTGGAGAGGCTCATGGGGAGTTCAGACCCACAAGGCTTCCTCCTTTGCAATGTGCTTTCAAAAGTTTCCAGGACAATGACATCATGAGAAAAATGCCTGTCTCCTGTTGCCTAGACAAGTTTTGGGAGAGGTGCACCTCTTTACACTTCTCTGCTCTGCTTCAAGTGGGGAAGTTAGAAACAGTAGATTTCATTTTTCAGAAAATTACAGCAATAGTTCAGCTGTCCAGAGGTGCAGTTGCACCTTCAAGGCCTTTCAAGAGCTGGCCTGATTTGCAGACACCTCTGTTAGCTCACAGCATTCCACCAGAATGCTCACATTTTTACAAACCTGATGATGTAAAATGGGAGGTTTTGCATGCTGAGAACTTTTATTGATTTAACCTGTGGTTACATGAGCCACACCATAGCTAGGCAGGATCTCAGTACAGACAGGGTATTGCCACTGCAAGGTGGCTTGTGAGCTCTTGGCCATACAGTTCTTCCTGTTATCCCTCCATTAAGACCAGGTATTGCTTCCCTGTTACTCATTTAGGCCACACTGCTACTGAGAATACAGCTCATGCATCGCTGTATACAGCTCATGCACAGCTTTCCAGTGTGGAGTTAAACTATGGCTCAAATACCACTCTGGAGTTGACTGGGATGAGAAGGGAGCATGGGAAGGAGGATGGCTGTCAGTGGGTAACCCACAGGGAGCTCCACGGTGCTGCAGCTCATTCAAATTGCCATGCTGGTCCTTCCAGCTGTAACAGAGGAGCTCAAGGCTCCGTGGCAGTATAGACCAAAATGCTTGCTCCTACCCCATGGATCTTGGCTGGACCTAAACCTGGCTTTTCTGCTGGAGAAGAGTGGAGCTCAGGTGGATATGCTTTAGAGTGCAAGGCTGACTGATTCTGCTGCCATGGGGTTCAGTTCAGGGAGAAGTGAGGGGTTAGGCACAAATGTCTGGTGCTGGGATCAACATCACTCCTACCATAAACACATAGAGCAGCTTCTTCCATGAGTGAAAGCAATGGTAATTTTGGCTTTCCAAACCTGTCCTTTTCTTCAGGCAGAGGATGTGTCAGGCAAAGCTACCAGCTTAGAAATTGCTCTTACAGTCTTAGAAATTACTCTTCCAATCTGATGAAAGCACATGTCACTGCAGTGGCTATCAATGGGGTTTATTTATACATATATTAAGTGCTAACTTCCCCCTCTCTCGTGTCTGTAGCCACAGAGCCAGGGCACAGCTCACAGGACTCGTTCACATGGAGCAGAAAACACGCCTGTAGCTTCAGATTTTGCAGAACTACAGAGCTGTTTGCAGGACTGGAAACCATGAATGCTACCAAGGTTCTTTCCCAGTCAGTACCTTGCAGCTGAGTTAATTCTCCTGCTAAGCAATTACCACAGTCTCTGTACATTAAGTGGAAGGAAGAGCAATAGACTTAATGAAATCCAATGCTCTGGGCCCAAAACATGGGCTGCAGCACTCCCACTCCACTCCATCCCATCTAAGATCGCAGTCAAAGCCCTTTATTTTCTGTGGTTCTCCTGCTTTTGGGCAAGGTTGGTAAAGCCCAATGGGGAGATAGGCAGTCTGTAGTATTTCTACAGCCCTGCAGCATATGCTCAGCTGGGTCACATCCCATAGTGTCTGGGACCAAAATCATGGAAATAAGATTGTTGCCCTCTGAAAAGGAAAGTTTTTCTGTTTTGCACATCTCCTGCCACTCTGTCCCCTCTCTCTAGCCAAGCTGTCTATCCTGAAGCAGGAGGCTGCAGATCCCCTGCAGGGCAATCCACACAATAGTCGCTCCTTTTTCCTGACTGCCACTGCTGTTTTCAGATAGCTCTCACATCTGACTGTCTGGTGTGGTCATAAGCTAGTTAAAGATTGCTATTGGGTCCGTATGGTCAGGACTGGTTTTTTCCATATATGTTACTTTTGCAAAATTTAATTTCCTATTCTATAACTAATTATTTGTAGTCATGTTGCAACCCTCTCCATTTAGTTTTTGGTTTTGACTACCCAGATCAGTATTGTATCATCTGTATTTTATCAGCTCACTGTTTATGCCATTTTGTGGAGGATCATTTCTGAATACCCTGAACTGAGATCCCAGAAGGATTCTAGGACACTGTGGGTAACATCCCTCTATTGTGAAAGATGGCCTATTCTGTTTCCCTGTTCCCTTCAACTTGCTATTATTCTAAGAGAGGAGCTTTCCTATTGTCCCAAGAGACTATATTACCATTAGTCAATCTTTGTGAATGCTCTTTTGAAAATTTAAGTGGTGTAAATCTGCTAGAGTACCTTCCTCCATGTGTTTGCTGACCCTTTAAAGAATTGTGATAGATTTAAAACTTGCTTTTGCACTACAAAGACACATGGCTCACGATATTAGTATTATACTTAAGCATATTTATTTCCATTTATTTTTATGGAACTTTGTGAAATTTGCCTGTAACCTGTCCTAAAGGATAAAGTCACGATAGCCACATTCAGGCATTTAGCTGAGTGCTGGGGTATTCCCTTAAATCAGCACCTCCATTTCAGTTCATCTCAGACTACAGGGTGAACACAAGCTCCTTTGCATCCTTCTCCTCACTTCTGATTCTTCTCCTTCTGATACTCACACTTGAGCAAGTGCCACCCCTTTATGCAGCGCAAGAGCTGAGTCTTGCATGAGAGCGGCCCACAGCTAAACATGCTGGTCCTGCTGCACCAAGAAGCAGCCATTAATGGGGCCTGCAAATGTAATGTCCCCGCGATGCTCTCTTAAGGAATTTGTCCCATCTATATGGGGATGCACAAAACTCTCTCTGTGCTTTCTTCTTTTGCAGCTATTTACATTCCATTAGCATTTCCACAGACACCACCAAAGTTTGACGGGCTGATCAATACTACGCTATAGTCCCACTGGTACTAGTGGTCCCTAGTGACCCCTCATGTCTCTAGAGTTACAGTAAATAGCTACTCTGTGGTAGGTGTTGATGTGATTAGCTTGTTTCTCTTCTTTGACGTTATGCTTTCTCTAATGTAGAGGGCCACCCCCCCACAAGCACTATCAGATCTGTCTTCCCAGCCCCCGGGTGGTAAATTAATGTTGTCATTCATATTTATCCATGAGTAAGTACTCTGAAATGCAGACAGCTGAGGGGCCCCCAATGTCAGCCTAGACCATAAGCTCCCCAGGGCAGAGATGGCATCTCTACTGCGTATGTAACCAAGATGTGCAACTTCTCAGACTCCACCATTTCTTCTGGGGAATGGATTTGGCAGAACCACAATGTTCAAAGATTAGGTAGTGTAAATTTTTCCAATTCTCCAGGTTTCATTCAGACATCTTCAACAAAAAGCCTCATGAACTTCTGGGAGTCTTTGGATGAACTTTTACCAAATTTGCAGATAGTCACTAAAACGTAAGCCCAGATAAATTTAACAGAGCTTCTGGGTTTGCAGCTAAAGTTTAAATGTGAGTTCTTTCATCAGAGGCACTCTTAAATCAAACAGGGATCTCTTAAAGCACAGTGTCTTAGTGATGATTCTTATCCACATATGAATTTTGCCATTCAGGTCAACACTCTGTCAAAAGCATATATCAACATATGTGGTTCTGCATCCCTCTCCCACAGCGCAGTGCTACATTCTGCTAACTTTCTCCAGACCCAAAAAGACTCTCCCATGCGTGGAAACAGCCACAGCATAGCCTGGCTAGATCACTTTCAAGTGACTCCTTTATCTTTGACAATTGTTTTTTCCTAACAGTCTTTTCCTCTGGATGAATCTGCTTATACAAAGTCAAAGCTTTGAACATGTTGTATTAGTTAACAGAAAAATTCAGCATAGCTAAACTATGTCGTAAGGTCTTTTGTACCCCTCTTCTCCACTGCAGAGAGAGAACAAAGGTTCTGCCCTGGAAAGCAGAAGATGGAAGAGGAAGGACTTGTGGGGCTGGAAGGAAGGAAGGAAGGAAGGAAGGAAGGAAGGAAGGAAGGAAGGAAGGAAGGAAGGAAGGAAGGAAGGAAGGAAGGAAGGAAGGAAGGAAGGAAGGAAGGAAGGAAGGAAGGAAGGAAGGAAGGAAGGAAGGAAGGAAGGAAGGAAGGAAGGAAGGAAGGAAGGAAGGAAGGAAGGAAGGAAGGAAGGAAGGAAGGAAGGAAGGAAGGAAGGAAGGAAGGAAGGAAGGAAGGAAGGAAGGAAGGAAGGAAGGAAGGAAGGAAGGAAGGAAGGAAGGAAGGAAGGAGGACGCAAGCCATAAGGGGTGGGTGAGTGGGAAGGAATCTGCCTGTGAAATATTTTTATGAAACCTCTAATTTACTGGAATAAAAAGAAAAAATGCAAAAACTACTTAGGCGCAAAGTGAGTACTGTCATTGAGCTCTTCCCTTTGGCATGAACTGCTATCATTCACAGGTATTTCTCTGGTTTTCAGAAGGTCCAGGGCCTTTCATAGAAGGGGGAGAAGATCAGTTATACAGAGATTGTGTGTCCCTAAGACATTGCCACTTTTAGATTCTGTTTATAGAAATTAGTGGAGAGCAAAAAGGAGGAGCGAGGCATCTTGTACGAAGAGAAAAGAATCCCCTGTGTTTATTTCTGCTGATCATAGGAGCATTGACCATCATCTTGTTTTCAAAACCTTTGGTTTAGGAGGGGCTGAACACATTTTGAGGGAAACTTCTGGTTAAGTGGCAGAACAAACATGTCTATTCATGCTACAGTGTGTTAAAGAGCTTGAAGTGTCTTGAGGACTGCCTGAAACACAGCCCGCAGCTGTCTGTCCTGTAAGTTCATCATTTATAGCCCATTGCCTACAATGGAACAGAACATTCATGTCACAGCCCAAATAAAGAGGCAAGTGAGTGATTAGCATCCAAGATTTTAAAAGATGAAAATGAATGGCTTCTTAGGTTTTAAATTATAAAGAAAAAAAACTATTAAAGAATGAAGTGGTAGGTTTTGATCAATACTGGAGTCTGTATTCCACAACAGACAATGTAGAAATGATATCCCAGTACCCATCTTGTCTTCCACTTCTTTTCCTCCTACTAAGCCTTCTCCTCTGCCATCTCAAGAACCACAGCTCATCTTAAAGGTGGATTGCAAAACTGTCCTGTTCATCAACATTTGGATATCTTAAACAAGGGGGCCAGTGTCACATGAAATTGGCCAGGAGACAGCATGAGACAAGTGTGAGTATTTCAGTTTCATCCCAGGAAAACACAGGCTCAAGTCAAAATGAGTAAACCCTTTCACCATCTGGGGCAGAAATTGATCAGTGAAGGTGATTTGGATTGGAAATGATGCTACTGCCCCCACCTCCAGACAGAGAGCAATAATTTTTCTTCTAAAAGCAAAATGGAAAGAAAGCACCTCTAAAGGTATAAAAGCTCTTACAAAACCAACCAAGTTATTTCTGTACAAAGTCTACAAGCCAGCATTGCAGTACTTCCAGATGTTGCCCTTTATCTGGTTGCTGCCTCCCCATGGTGCACCTGCCTTTCTCCTTACCCTTGTAAACAAGTTATCTTCCACAAGCCAGGGCATATTTTTCTCCTGTTTTAACCCATGACCTAAAAGTTTGTGATGGAGTTGTATAAGCTTTTTAATGAAATTATCAGAGGTAAAATAACACAGTAATAACATACCCATCCTACATTATGTGTCTTATCAGAAAAACAATCACCCACATCTTAAGGAAGCTCAAATAGCTGAAAATCCAAATAGAAGGTCTGCTCAAAGATGCTGGGCTAAGGTCTGTGGAGATGTCAGCATGGGAGCAAGGCCCAAAAGTGTGGAAAAAAAGATTTAATGTTTCAAATTCCATCAGCTTCTAGCTTTTTTCCCTGGCATCTTCCCTAGAGAAATAGAGAGGGATAGGTCATCCCAAGTCACTGCAAGGAGCTTCCATTGACCAAATTGGGTAGTTTCAGGACTACTTTAGTCCTGAACTGACTTGTGCTCTGCTGCCCAAGGCTACCTCTCAGTGCCCATCTCGGTGTGTACTCTGCACACCTCGGTAGAGTGGCACCTCTGTTATGTCCTGGGGCACGCAGGGAAGCGGCTCCATGAGACCAGGAGCTGCAGAGCTGGGCTGATGGCAGCTGCCAGTGCTGTGGGTACAGAACCCACAGCTGAACCAAGGTCAGACACGCCCATGGTCAGAGCCAAAGCTGCTCATTTCCAAGGGCTGGCTTCTGTCCATGTGCAGAAGTGTGTCACAGCCACCACCGCAGGGCAGAAAACATGACCATGGAAATCGATGCAGTGTTTGGAGAACAAAATGTTCCAATGTGTTTGGCTTGTGATCCCTTGTGCCACAATCTGACTCTGGCTTTCTTTAGTCAATCAAGGCTGTAAAAAATACATCTGTGTCCTCCCACCACTGAGCAAAGATGTGGCCTCTCCAGCTCAAAGGGAGGGAATTTATGAAATGCCAACATTAAGCAATGCCATCCATTTGGAACAGTACAAGGCTTGAACTTCAAGTACCCTGTAGATATATTAATCAACTCTTTAAAAAATTTGTTATGGCTTCTATTTTCTCTTCTTCTTAGGTCTTCACTGCAGATAAGTATGATTTGGTGGGCACATCAGTGGGATCCTTCCCATCCATTCCAATGCCTGGTTTTATCTACTCACTTCTAAAGTGGCGATTTAATGTTCATAATAAGAATATCCAGATGACACTAAGGTAATTAACAATAAGGAACAGCATGCTTCAAGACAGGCCAAATTCCAGCTGCTTGAGGTCTGGAGGAAAAAGAAATCTCTTTAGAAAATTAGCCTAAAAACTGTCCATAAATTATACTTTCCCAGTTTCTTAAGAACTAGGCAACAGCTACCACCCAGTTTGCTCGTCCAGCTAGTTCATCAGATCTAGCACAAGGATTTCTACAGTCAAATAAAACAGGCAAACAAGTAGAAGCAGCTCAGGGCCCTGGGAAAAGCCAAAGGCAGGCACCCCACTTGACTCTGATATTTATCATTGCCTCTGGGAGGCACTGAGTGTCAGCTCGAGGACTTTCATTGCAGGAGAAATTCAAGATCATATCTTTGAAATGGCGCAATAAGGATAATTAATGTCCCCTGAATTTATTAAGAAATATTCATAAGGACAAAAGGCACAAAAATCAATTGCACCTGAATTGCAATTAAACATTTCCCCTTTCTGCTCTGTACCTCATCAGGCAGCCTACCTTCCTGCTCCCATTCACCTTCTTTATTGCGTTTATCATTTTTGCTTTCCAGCTAACATATCCCCTCTAGGCATGGTCTGGCTGCTCTTACCTCCCCCTCAGTCCCAGGCTCTTCCTGGGTTGCCATCCTCTGTGCTCTTAAGCCCCACGCTGAGCACAGAGATCTTAGAGCCATCATTTCTGCAGGTGACAGCCTTGCCCTGGGTCTGCATCACACCTGGAAGATGCTGATGTGGCTTCTGAAGCCTGGCAGCACATAACAGCCCTCTCTGCTGACAGCCATGGAGAAGCAGGGGTGGCCCTGCCCCCCTGAGTCTCCTTCCCATGACAATTCCTGCATCAGCAGTGGGGATTTGAGCAGAAAGTGATTGATTGTTGGTTCATTGAGCTTTGCAGTAATACACAGCATCCTTGTCCATTATTTTCCTTCAACAATTATCTGTCTGATTTAATTTTTTCAAGAATAGGTAATTAATAATTATGTTGGAAAAGGTACTAAAAGATTAAAGCTCACATTTGTCTGAATGTGTTTATTTGATTTATTTGTTGCAAGAAAACGTTACTATTTTCACTATGTCACAATTTTGTATTTTAATGTTTTCATAAGAATGTAAGAATTGTCATCTCAGAGCAGCCTGAAGTCCTGTCACTCTCTTGTCCTGGATCTAAAAATGATAGGTATTTCAGGAGGTGTTTTAAATGATATGTCAGATATATTCCTCAGATCTTCAGATAAAGAAAATATCTCAGGCTCCAAAGCCTCAAAGTCTAATGTCTCAGCCACAAAAGGATCACTATTGTGATCATGATAATGCATTTCCTTAGTGTCCCTTTAGTATGTGACAGGAACCACCTAAAATATTGGTGAACAAGTTGGAACATCAGAAGTTAAAGCAAGACCCTAACACTGGGTATTTTTCCCTTAGCTTTGGGATTTAATTTTATCTGGCTACTGTAGGTACTTGATCATGTTCTTTTCAAAATACTTATTTTGAAATTTTGAAAAAATCAAAAATCAAAATAAAATCCAATAAGAATTTTTACAAATGAGATTATTAAGTTGGATTTCATATGCTTAGCTACCTTGAAGTGACCTAATTGCCAGTGACATTCATCATTTTTCCCTGGGTAGCACGGTGCGGAGCTCTGCACAGGGAAGAGGCAGTGCCTGTTTCAGCAAGGCTGCTCTGCTCCTCTCAGACAGCGCTGAGTGCAGCTCAGGATGGCCCATTTTGGGATGGCCTCCACCCCGGAGCCTCCTGCCAGCTCTGCCCCAGCAGGCTGGTGTGTATGTGAGGATGCACAGCGGGCTCCCTCTGATCACTTGTTCACAGGGGAAAGGCTGATGTGCCGCAGCCAGCTCGAGGATTTCATGGCCTCTTTGGGTGGTGGAGATCAGTTTCAAGGGCCTTCGAAAGGGAAGTGGAAAATGCACCAATTTCGTGTGGATTCTGGCCAAAAGATTAATTTCTCCACCCTGTACCTGGAGGAGTGAAATGCATCAGTCATGAAAAACAGAGCCCTGTAACTGCTTCAGTGGAGATGGGGGTGCAGTTCAGCGAGGACTTTACCACTCTCAGACCTGAGGGCTCATATTGGCCCCCACCATTTTTTATTCTGCTCTTCATGCCCAAAGAACAAACATTTTAACCTGGACTCTTCCTAATTTTGCCAGGCTACAGCAGTCAGCAAGGCACTAAAGGACACACCTCACCCTTGAGACTCTATCCTAGCTACTTCTTCCAAGTCTCCAGGAAGGCCGTATGGATTTGTACGAGACCAGGGAAATAATGTGACTTTCACATTTCAAACTTTGTCCTTTCTGTTGGGAGATATTAGTGCTTTCCATCATGTCAGGACACTGCAGTTACACCCCCACGCCCCATTTCCATATGTGGAACAAGGACATTAGGTCTTGCCCCACTGTGGTCAGTGTGGAGAAGAGGTCAAAGCAAGAAGCTCTGACAGATGCCAATACCTGACCAGGGGAGCATGATTATTCACTACCATGAGGAATAAGTTTCACATGGTAAATGGAAGTAAGAATTTTATTTAGAGAGGTGAATTCTAGATGTCTGAATAAGTCAGGGCAGATAATTTAGCTCAGTACTAACAATGCACTAGTGAGGTAGGATTTTTTTTAAATTCAGATGCCAAGCTAAACTTTGCGCTAGGTTGGAATTGATGACTTGGCATCAAGCTAAAATTTTAAGTTTTGAGGGAACAATAGAAAAAAAAGTCTGTCTTTTGTTTTGTTCCAGCACCAAATGCTTCTCCCAACTCAAAGTGATTGGAAACTATTTAATTTTTTTCTCTCACTTTTATTTTTACCTTGTGGGTTGGTTTATTTTTTTTGTTAAACTACATTAGTTTTACACTTCTAAAATATTTCCTACCATTGCTAACAAAGAAAACCATAAAGCCTTATTAACCAGTCCATACACAAGACCCTTTTTTCTTTGATTCACCATTTTCCAGATTCTCTCCACTAAAAACAGCACATGCCATTTTGCCTGAGACAATGGCAGACAATCTCTGTTTGTCAAACAATTCCTGTTTTTCAGAAGAGCAGGCTGCCCTTCTGGTGTAAGGCGCATCTGACCTGATACCTCTATCAGGTATTACATCATTGAGCCAGGAGAGCACCAAAGCAGCTGGCAGCACCATCAGGACTAAGAGGGCAATGCAAAGAAGCCAAAACATTGAATCAGTTTAATTCACTGCTGCTGCAAGGATGGGACAAGGCAAGGCAAAGATCATGTTGAAACAACTGCCTGTACCTGCTGTAAATAGTCTGTTCTTTTTTCCCCAGTGCATTATACCCACTATGTGTCTCTGTTTGCCCCGGCCTTTTCCCGAGCTGAAGCCAAGGGATTTTTCCATGTCCCTGAGGAGTGTGTTAGAAAAGCAGTGTTTATGTTAAGGGACTTCATTAACATTACTAGTCAGGCTGTAGTACCCAGAGACCATCACAGCGAAAACGAGACCTTGTTCCTTTGCGTCATTGGCCCAAGCAACCACCAGGCTGAAACCTAACCCTGGCTGCTTGCCTTCAGGGGAAAAAATAAGAAGGGTAAAGTAAACAAGGCCCCTGTTCAGCTTTCCTGAGCCTAGATGAGAATTGCTTGCAATTATATATCAAAACTCAGAGCTGACTCTGAGCAGGCTCAGCTCTGCTCCTCTGCAGCCACAACCATGGGAAGAAAACCCATGCCCGCAGCTTGCAGCTGCTCTGAGCAGACACCTCCACCCTGAGCCACGAATCCAGGAAACTCTTAAGTACATGCTTAAATCTACCGTTCCTCAGGACAGCACTGATTTGATACCAGTGGGGCTTAAAAGCAAGCATGAGGTTACAGGCTTTCCTGAACATGCTTACTTTACCGAGCCTGGTTTTCAGACATTCATTATTTTATCCTGATGACAGCTGAGGTTTGGGGTTTTTTGGCTGCCGAGCTCAATCCCCCCCACTCTCCTCTCCATCATGGCAAGCTCAGCTGTGCTGAACCCACTGCATGCCTGCCCCTGCCAGTTCATCCCATCAGCAAGCTCCATCACACCTCCTGCTCCTGCAGCTGACTCCTCCTGCAGCGCCCACTGCTCAGCTGCCTCCGCTCTGCTGGTGATACCTGGGGGTCATGAATGGCCACTGGCCTGCAGCTAAAACCCCCCAATCACCAGGTGCAGGTGCACCAGGGTTCCCTGCATCACCTCGTCCCCTCCCATCCCCTCCTGTCCCACTGGCAGAGAACAAGGGGCTCCCACTGCCTCCCCAGCCCGTCCTGCTCAATAGGGCCCTAAATACACACATCTAGGGCCCCAGAGTCCTTCCTACACTAATGCAGCCTATTTTCTAGCCTGTTGCTCATTCTTGGGAAAAGACAGTTGGTTTCCACCTTCCCTGTGAGCTTTAAAATTCCCCCACCTCCCAACAAATCAACTGTGTGGAAAGAGGAAGGGTGTCAAGTAAAATCAGTGCTGCCCTCATCTTGCAGTCTCTGACGTTATCTTGTGAGAATAAAGAAATTCTCCAGACTTGCAGAATCTAGAGATAGTTGTGCCGGGTAAATTTTATAGAGTTGACAGGAAAATTTAAGCTTTGGATTTGAAGTGACAGCTGAAGCAATACAGCTTATCTCACCATTAATCTCCTCTCCTTCCCCATACAGTGTAAGTTAACTAGGCTTCTGACCAGATGACATTCCATGTGTCTCTTCTCTTCTCTTCTCTTCTCTTCTCTTCTCTTCTCTTCTCTTCTCTTCTCTTCTCTTCTCTTCTCTTCTCTTCTCTTCTCTTCTCTTCTCCTCTCTTCTCCTCTCTTCTCCTCTCTTCTCCTCTCTTCTCCTCTCTTCTCCTCTCTTCTCCTCTCTTCTCCTCTCTTCTCCTCTCTTCTCTTTTCACAATTTGTAATGATGCATTTAATTAATAGTAAATGTGCATAGAAGTTTTCTGGGCAGCCATATGACAGCCACATTATCACCATATGAGCCTAAAATTGTTTATTGTTATTACAGTAAATACCAAAGTGAATTAAGAATGATTGATCAGACATTTATTGTGACTTGCCCAAATATATATATATTTAATAATAGGATGTTTCAAAAGAAGAAAGAGAAATGCTGGCAGAAGAGAAATTCAAACATATATGCCTCTTTCTTGTTTGTTTGTTGAAAAAATAACTAATTAGCTGAGCTGTGTGGCCATATTTGAAAGAAAGAGAAGTATTCACTGTGTTTAATACCACTACGCTAACCCAAGGTGACACCTACAGAAATAACTTGGAAGTGTCACTTGACAGTCAATCAATTCCTTATGGTCACAAACCCATTAAAAAAACCATAGCACCAAAGGTATTAAAAAAATTAATCGGGCATTTAAAATCCTGCAGAAAGACAGAAATGTGTCCGGCTGGGAGGAAGGCAGGAGCAGGAGGGCCCTGCCTGGTATCCTTGTGCTTTCTGCAGGGAAGCGCAGGGAGATCGTGGCATCCCCCATGGGAGCGCCCCTGCACCGCGCTCACCCAGAGAAACCAAAAGAGCAGGAACCCTTATTGAAAAGATTATCTTTCCCATCAATAATCCGCCTCTAAGAGTTCTTTATTAGTAAACCCCGTGGCAAAACCTGACATATTTACAGCTTGCAGTAAACTTTATGTATCTGAAACAATATTAATAATAGAGAGCCGGTGACCAGAGCAAATCATTCCAGCCTGCAAAATGATCAAGTGAAAGCTTAATTGTACTGAAAAGAGAGAGTCCTGACAAGCTGAAAATCCTTCCCACACACTCTTTCCAAAAAGCAAACTTTACTAAGATGAAAAAAGTGTGCTGGAGGATTGGAAACATAAGAATACATATTTAAAAAAAAAAAAAAACCAAGTCTGATATCACAGGCTGAGCTGAGACAGAAACCTGATCTTTTACATGGAATGGGCAACATTTGGGTCTGCTTTATGTGAATTGCTCCAAGCTGTTTTGGTTAGAAATGTATAGATTTTAAGGTAAGGAGTACCCTATAGGCAGTGCAGGTCATTCTCAGTATTGGAAGACGTTCCCCATTACTTTTCAGCTGACAAAGGTAGGGTCCAAACTTTTCTTTCTTTGCTGAGTAACTTACTTGCTTTAACGGTGAGCTGGATTTGGCAAGAGAGACACTTGTATTTTGCTGCCTGATTGTGCTTTTCAACACTCTCATTCCCTCTCTTCCTCCCTTCTAAGGATTATCTTATTTTGGTCACCAACCTGCAGAAATTTTTATTTTCCTTATTCCTGCTAACATTAAAAAAAATGTTATTTCTCAGTAATTCTACAAACTTGTCTTCGCTGGTGAAAATGAGGAAAATTAATCTGTTTAGAACAATATTTTGGAGGGGATAAACCTGAAGAGCTCCAACTGTTTTTCGAGTAGGCTTTGTTTCTTATTAAACAGCATTTATGTGTTCTTATTATGATTTTTTTCACTAAAAATATTGAAAAATACCTTCCCATTTTCCAGTCAAAAATATTCCCTTGCCTTTATTTTACTTGACATAATAGCTCACCAGCATCTTTATATTGATTAGAGAAGAGAAATATTCATGGTTTGGAAAAGGCAATTAGAAATGCCAAAACCAGAATAAGCATAAGAATTTTTGTAAAAATTGTAACATCTTCCAGGATGTTTTCTAAATCTGTTTCTGCTACCAAAAAAAACCAAACCCCCACAAAGAAATCATCAAACCTAGTTCCGCTTCTATTCTTTTAATTATTTAAAACTATATTTTGACAGCATCATATTTCTTATACATGCATGTTAAAACAAGAGGGACAAATATTGCAATATTTCTGAATGTCTGATATGTGCCTTTTGTTGATTTAAAATTTATCAATGAAACACATAACAAGAGAGCTGTAAAACTCTCTTTAATATGTTACATATTTAAGTAGTGCTTACTTGTCACATTTTGGCTAGTACTTATGCAGCCTTTTAAAATGAAAATGAAATATCTTTACCATGATGTTGTAATTATGCACAGCGCGTTCGTTCCCTTTCCAGAATGACTCCCTCCTTTACTCTTCTCTGATAATCACACAGCAATAACTTTCCTACGTGGCAATTTATTTTTTGTCCTCACTGTATTTCTGCTCTCAGAAGAGTTTGCATTTGTATGGCAGCACATCCAGACAACGAGCTGCAAATACATATTTGTGTGTCCCCATGAGTGTCTGCACACCGAGGGATGGGCAGCGGCTTTAGCTCCATTTTGCAATGAAAAGAAGAAAATCCTACAGGAGCCCACTCCATTATTTCCCTGCCTTCGAGCCATACTGGTTCACCGTTGGGGCTTCTGTGTTTGGCACACAAGTTTCCACTGAGTTTGTCCTTTAGATTTTTATCTGCTTAAAATGTGGAGGTTTTTTTTCCTCAGAGTGTGAGATCAGATCTTATTTGTTTGTTCACTTTGTGTCATCAATTGTCACAAGCCACATTTTCACTAAATTCATTTTGCTGCTGTACAATAGTCGTAAATGAAGTGAGGGGTGGGAGGGTGACTGCTGGGTGACTTGTTTTTTCTTCAATTATCTTCATAAAAATAGACAGAGATTTCATAAAAAGAATGAGGGAATAATTTTGTTTGGAAAAAAAACTGCAAGCAGCAGAGATGTGCTGCCTACTGCCCTCAAGAAATTACTAGAAGAGACTTGAGAAAAACATCAGCTATTTTTTGCCTTGTGATTCTCTTTAATTTATTTTTATTGTCTATTAATATGTAGAGATACATCTGTCCATAAATAGATGGCATTAGTTGCTTTCCTAATATAGCTCAGCTAATTAAATCAGCCTCAAAATAGAAATATTTTCTCATCACATTTTCAGTTTAATTGCCTCAAACTTGGAATAAAAAATTGTTTTAATTTCAGTACATTGGGAAGACTCATATTTAAAAAGAATAAAGTAGCATACTCTAAACTTATAGTGATTTTCCTTTAGCCCGTTAAACTTTCTATTAATCTTGACTTGCCTATTTGGAAATTTTAAAGACAATGCCACTATAAACACAGCTCTTTCTGTATTACCAGGTACATGCACATATATATATATTCCAAAGGCAGGTTATAAAGTGCACCCAGTTGGCAGCTGTCGGGAAGGTTATTTGTGGAGCGAGCGCTTTAGCCTAGGGACGTAGTGGGCTCTTAATAATAAGCAAGGGGGAAAAGAATTTAATGTTTTCTTTAAATTAAGACTCAAGCAGAATTGCTTTAATGAATATCGGAGAAACTCACAGGCTTCAGTTTGCTCCTACTCTAACAAAATTTCCTTTGTGGTTTTCACTGTAAGATCAAAAGGAGCCAATTAACTTTTCTATAAGGTAAACAAACGGGGAACTGGAAATAGACCCACGAATGATCCAACTGGAGGGGTCCTGCCTTTTGTTGTTTTCCCTTTATTTTCGGTGCCTTTTCCTGCATCACCAGGGCAGGGGCAGGGGAGGTGCCCCCCGTGCTGGGCTCTGAGGGGACCTGAGCAGGGCTGGGGAGGCAGCCCAGCTCCGTGGGGCTCACGGGGGAAAGGCTGACAGCACCCGCACAGAGGAGCCCAGGGCTGCACCAAAGATTGCACCAGGGGTGCACCAGAGCTTTTGAGATGCAAGATGTTTCTCAGCACTCAGCATGAGGAGGATAACATAAATTGAGACCACCATATAGTGAGGGAATGGGAGCATTTCCTCACCATCACAAACTGCAGTCCCTCCCCTGCTGCTGGCTTCACCAGGGTCGTCCGCAGCTTGGAAAGTTCCCTCAGCACAGGAACCCATCGGGCTGAGGGACCCAGGCACGGCTTGGCCGTGCTGCATGGCCCAGGGAGACATGAGAAGGCACACACTGGGGGTGCTCTGGAGAAATCTGGGGTAGGACAGAAGCAACAAGTTTGCACACAGACACAGAGAGACAAGAGTGGTAGCCAGGGTAGGAGAAACAGAATGCACGAGAAAAACTTCCAACTAAACCCTCTTCAGTTTTCTTCTCACAATGAAAAAAAAAAAAACCCAAAACAAAACAAAAAAAGAAAAACCCATAAAAATATGCAGGTCCTCACTCCCACCTTACACGAAACCGGGAAAGCTGCCCTTTTAAACTTTTTCTTTGTGGGATATTTGCTTGGTTCCCCAACAGAGCTGCACTGGCCCGGTTAACTGTGGAACAGCTGCACTGCTTTCCCAGTGGGGAAGCAGAATCCTCATGATTGCACCTCTCCATTGGGAGTGCCACACTGATCCCTCACACTGATCCACAGCTCCAATGATCCCCAGCAGCCACTGTTCCCCACCACCACCCAGACAGGAGGGCCCAGATGGCTCCCTGCATCTCCGCAAAGTCACTCAGTTTTAGGGACCACCAGCTGTATTTATAAATGCAGATAAGGGAATAAAATCACCTACCCTGGGGAAAAAAAGGCTTTCTGGAGCTCCAGTTATGTTTACTTGAAGTGGCCATTTCATCTTTGGAAGAGTCGCTGAAATTGTGTGTACCGCAGGTAGGAGAGAAAAAGGCTCATTTTTTACTCATTTTCTGATTTTCCCCAGAAAAGTAGATACTTCAGTAAGGAGTTGGGCCATGCTGGTGCTCATGCTTTGCCTCCAAGGTAGCTCTGCCTAAATCAGCTGGAGTACCTCTGACCCACACCAGCTCATGGTGTGGGGCCCAGAGGTGCTGCTTTGGAAACAGCGGGGCTGTGTCTCCAACCCCCAGCCCCTGCAGTATTGCTGTGTGGGACAGCAGCTGTCACATCAGCCACCAAAATATCAGGGTGCAAAAACCCCCAAGAGCTTCAGAGGGCACAGTGTCTTGCCTTTAGCCATGAGGTCAGGGTTTGCAAAGCCAGGCAGGCCTTGGTCACCCACACAATGTGAACTCCATCAGCATTAATTGCTTTGCAGGGTCACAGCTAGAGGTAGGAGCAAACTCACCACAGTGACACCAAACTCTTCATAGCTCTTGGGTCAGGTGCTGCAGTCACCAGCACCACAGAAATACTGCAGATTGACAGGCTCAAAGACACCAGGATGCAGATGTGAGTCACATACTTTATCACTGTATAAATATCTCAAAATATTTCCAAACCTCTGAATAACGCAGAAATGCAGCCAGCTCTGGGATGGGGGGCAGCAGATAGCAAACTGCAGCATTACAGATTAATGGCAGGAAGGAAGGAAGGATTTGGCAGGCCCCCCTCACACCAAAAGGCATCCATGGTGTTTGATGCCCATGCAAAAATATCTCCTCCCTCCCAACAGCACCAAAGAACTGCAAAGCCATCTCTCCTGCATGCCCATCCTCAGCAGCTCCAGCCCAGGGTCTCCCCCCAGGTGCCTGGGGGCAGAAAGGCACATTTCCACTCCCACCAGCCATGGGGTTTTGCTGGCTCTCATTTCAGTGCCACAGCCTCGCTGGAGAATGCAGAGAGGAAAGTGCTGTTCCAAGGGTTCCCCTCATCTGCCACAGGCTGGTTCCTACACATGCCATCGAGGAGCACAGAGAGTATCTGCCCCTGGAACCTGTGCAGGGTGACCAGAGCAGAGTGCTCATGGGGCAAAGCATCCCACTGTCCTTATGTACCAAATAACTTGAGGAGATGGGGAAGCAGAGTGATGACTGCGACGGTGTGAATAGATTGTTATTTTAACTCTCAAATGGGTTTAATTACTAGGAATTTTCTTCCTTATTCCAAGGGGCAGCTAACAGTTTCTTGAGTTTTTCAGAACAGGCTTTCCTCGTCATGTCACCAATACATGAAACTAAGAATTTCTCTACCCCCACTCCCAACCCCCACATCTTCCTGTCAGATCCCTTTGGTGGAGAAGGAGACTTAGCAATATTCACAGATCCCAGTCATTAGGCCTTTCCTGCATAATTTCTAAAATGCACTAAGAGAAAAGTGGGGGGCAGGGGTGGGGCAGGGGGCAAAGAAAAACTCCTTTATTGTGCTGAGGCTCATAAATTCACTGCAGGACAATTTATAGCAGCAGAGCATAGCACCTAACTCAAGTCAATGCAAGAGGTTAATATGAAAGGTTAAGGAACTCGGTTCTGGCTGATTTATGGTTGGACTGTCGGCTTTTATCTTGACCACAGCTCTGCAACTGTAGCTTGGGACTCCACAAAGCACAAGAGGGGGTGGTGGTGTTAAAAAAATAATGTGTATTTAGACATTATCCCTGTCCATAAAATAAAGACCCCAAAATTCTTAAATGACCAAGAAGCTTTTGTATCACCACATGCCACTGCAAAAGCAAAGCACCTCCACTCTTCTATTCCCAGGCTCCCAGAGCAGAGGGGATTGCTGTGATCATCTTGTTTTCTTCCTGTATTACACAGGCAATAGGTTTCTCCCACAAGCTGGATTAAAGCTTCTCTTTCTGAAGGCTGCCCAAGCTTAAAATTCCCACATGCCAGCACAGAGCCCAGTATAGGCAGAGGTGACTTTGTGACAATAAGATCATACCTTGCTCCAAGGATGAACTTGCTTGACTCCAGAATCCAACCACTGCATAATAAAAAGCATTTTGCTTGCAGTATGGAAAAGCCCCATGTAGGTGGATATTTCTCTTTGCAAGTGCACATAGTCAGTGATCTCGCAATATTTTGTCTCCAACAGGACAGCCTCCTTCTATGGAATTTATTAGATTGCCTCGCTGACAATCTTTTCAACTTCCTCCAGCACTTGTCCAGCCAGAAAAAGGCAGAACTGAGTGCAACATTTGAGTAGCAACCTTACCAAGTGTCATACAAGCTCTGCTACCACAAATAGGCATTTCTGCTGGTGTCACACTGGCAGTATTTTCATTAAAATACAAGAACAATTTTTTTTTCAGTTTGTAAAGTTCCATCTTAATTCCACATACTGCAAGTTCTTAATCTGGCAGTATTGAGACAGGGATCATCAAGAAATACGAGTAGCTGGATTTCATGTAAATTGACTTTAGCAAGCAAGCTGTATTCCTGTTTCAAAAGGGCAAGTAGCTCCTCTCACAAGACTCATTCCTGTGAAACAGTATATTGGCAAAACACTTTTGTCCTTGCTGTTTACCAAAACTATTGCACTTTTAATCCGTGACCAACATCAGACTGCTCTGCCTACAGATCCCTGAATCATCCTTCAGTCCCAGACTCAGCATTGTTTATCCACAAAGTCTTGTGGATTGGCCCTATATGTACCTCTGTGTAACTGAGAGCCCAGCCTGGGCACTCAGAGCAGTTCTGTCTGACCATCCATGCTGGAGAAGGGACATAGCAAGGATACTTTCACAGCAACATTTTGCAGCAATGATCCAAACCCACAAGAAATTCCTGTGCCTGTAGGTCTATTACTATGTAAGAGAAAAATTGCATTTGTCCTTTGATTTTTTGAGAAGAGCATCTGTCTGTGAAAGATCTGGGGAGCTGGGCTGTGTCAAGGCTCCAGCCTGGAACTGGACATGAAGTTTTCCTGCAGGAGGGAGGAAGGACTGAGAGCCAGAGGCAACCCTCAGGCACTCAGTTTTCCTTTCTCTGCTTGCAGAGCAGGGTGTAACTCAGTTGTCCCCACCAGGACACAGTGTCCTCTCAGTCCCTGCCAGAGCCCTTGACCATCCTGGTCTTTCCCATGAGGTGCAGAGACCCCACTCCCACAACTGCCCTTCCCAAGCTGCCTCTCCAGCAGTTGCCTCCCAACATGGCACACAAAGGATGTTCATGTCCCAGCTGGGCAGCAGCACAGGGGGGACAGTGTCCCTGTCTGTTTGCAAATGCTCCCTGCACCAAGGATACGCTCCTGGCCAAAAATAGCCTTTGGGTTTACATGTGTTGGCTAAACAAACCATGAAGCTTTTAACCCCACTTGAAACCCAAATCTCCCGAGGATTTCTAATCAGAGAGAGAGAATTGTACCCTTATGTGTTCAGGAAATACACTATTTTTTTCTTAGCTGTGTAACTAAGCTTTTTGTTTTCACTTCATTTTCTTTTTGGTCGATTATGGTTGAATAAGCTCAAGCTTTAATATCTGCATGTTTGTGCTACTAGACACTGTTCCTGCTGCTTTAGGAGAATAGAGAATATTGGTTTATGGCCCATATGAGGCACAGAGAGACAGAGACAGTGAGAAACAGAGAGAGAGGAAAGAAGTTAACTTTAGATTCTTCTTTACCCAATTTTTGAAGAACAATTCATGAGCATATTCCTGCTCTTGCCTCTAAAATTATTTGCATAATACTCTAAGTGCATAAGATGTACAAGTATCTTTAAGAGCCATTATGCAAAGGTGAAGTACAGAGTAACTTTGCCAAGTTATTGCAAGCTGGGAAGGTAGGCATTTGCATAGAACCATAAGTTTTGTACACAACTGGTAAGATATTTAAACACTCAGTGTACGATATTTCAAGTAAGAAATCCTCTCTCCCTCTCTTCTCGCTTTCCCTATCAATTGACATCAATGGTTAAAGGCCTTGGCAGAAAATCTAAATCACAGATAAAGAAGTAATACAAACAGAAAGCCTAATCCTGCTGCCAAGAAGTTGAACAGCAAAAATTTTATTGACGTTAGCACAGGCCAGATTGGGTCCAGGCACAGAGAAATTAGGAAAAGTTGCTATCTAGATTATATGAGCCAACATAATGCAGTCTCTAGAGGTTAGGGAGATTTCCCTTTGGAAACACGTCCACCCAAATGCTTCAAATGCTGGCATTTCGACTAAGAGGAGATAGTTCCCAAAACTCAACTTCCCTCACAGACTTGCATATATTCTTCTTGGACAGCTCCAAATACATATATATATTTCTCTTTTTAGGTGATAGGAAAGCAAACTTTATAGTCCCCATACCTGGACTAGTAGAACATATGTGTAGGTGCACTTTTTGTGTAAAGATGGGCTGAAAAATTGGTATTTTTAACACTTCCCCAGACTGTTGCATGTCTTGCACTCTTCAAGCTCAGACATCTTTTTACAGGTTTAACACTGCGAGCAGCCTGCAGGGAGTCCACACTGCTGCATGTATGTGGTCCTTTGTATTCTAACCAGAGGAATCTCTCAGGAGATGGAAATATCAGTACAAGAGTCTTGAACTGGCCTCTGCTTCTGTAAAGTGACTATGCAAGAGGTGCATCCTCAACAGACATGAACAGCAATACCACTGCAGCAAACTTTACTGGAGGGCTTTTCCTCCAGGGGATCCATTTAATCTCCAGGTAAATTCAGTTCCCCATGGCCCCACTTGCCACTCAAAGAAGGACATAACCTTGAAGACCCTGTCATACTCACAGTATTTTTCTTTTCCTGCTATAGTTGTTTAGGGATTTCAGAGGGCAGTCCAGAAGGATCAGCTCAGCAAACCCCACATAGCTTCTGATAGCAAACCAAGACAGTGCTTAGCAGCTTGTCACGTGTAGGTATGAATCAGAGGTCAGGGTCAAGTGTCCAAGAAGACACCACCAAACCATCCCCACTGCCTCTTGCACCAGGTTTCCTGGGTAGTTTCCAAAGCCAGGGCACTGACTCCACCTGTGAGGCTTGCACCCAGGGTAACAGAGGAATTATGCCCCTGGAGAGGAGGAACTGGACACAAGGCAATGGATGGAGTTCCATTTCATCCTCAGGCATGGGAGTAACTGAATTCATGTTTCTTTGGTATCTGTGAGGTCTCTGTTCATCTGTGCAGTTCAGTGATCTCATCCTTGCTGCTTGTCCCAAGGTAAAATAAATTTATGGATTTAAGGTGACTGAAGGCTTTTAAAACAAATCTCTTCTTGTCCCTCAAGGAACCTAAAAAAATCATATTTCAGCTTTCTGTTTTGTTTAAATGGCATCACACAACTCCATTGCCCTCCAGGAAATACCACCAAGAAACTGCCTCAAATATGACCTGGGAGACTGCTGATGCAGTTGAAGTAAATCATGCCAGTCATCCAGAGTGAACTTTTATTCCCATTCTCCTTATAAAAATAATATTAACCAAGGTAAAAAAAAATAAAATAGAATGCTGACTTTCTTGGAACTGGCTATCAGTTGAGTGGGTCAATTTAAGGTTTTTAGTGAATATATTTCCCTCATGCTGCTTGAGGCCTTGAAGAGGAACTACTATACCTCTTCCAATATTTTTCAGTGCTGTGTGTTCTATAAAAAAAGAAATCAGATAGACACAGCACTAAACTCTCCTTTTGTCCAGTTTGGCTGGAAGTTTTGCTGATTCTGATTGTTGAAATACAATCAACCCAAACCCAAGCTGCCCTTCTTCTGAACAGCATTATTTTTTTTTAACATAAATAGATTTTTTTTTAATGGGGACAAATACTGAAGAGTGAAATGCCTTGTGTGAATTGTCACGATGCCATCAGAGCCACGTCAATCTCTGTGAGGTGAAAAACCATCCTGGGTATTCAGTACACTAAGGCTGCTGGAGGCAATTCTGCTGGGAAGGAAGATGGGAAAATATAAGAGGTAAAAAGATGTGCCTTAACCCCTCTAGAAACAGCAGGTTCATATTTCAGACCCATGGGGTCACAGACTGATGCGTTTCTTAAAAGGAGTCAAAAAGTCACAAATTCTGTTCACTGAGCAGATGTTCTCCAGGTAATAGCAAAGGCGTGTTTGATTAATACTCTTTTACCAACATATTTAAAATTTGCCCCTCAGAGCTGTAGGCTCTTTAATAAAATTCCTGTTCAAAAGGAGAGTGAAAATGAAGCAAAGGACCAGCTTCTAGGTGTAAAACTAGTGTTATCCTCATTGAAACTACCCTGAAGCCAAAAGAGCAAACAATTTGAAGTAAGGAAAAATCTGACATTTTCTAGTATCTTCTGGCAGCACATATAATTTTGACCCTCACTGGCAAGGAGCTGAGAGTTTTTCCCATTCCTGTCAGTAGAGAGCTTGCTGGTGGGCAGCTCACCATTGCCACTAGCCTTTTGTTTCCAGTAAAGTAGACATGAGTTCACAATCATGTGCATGCCTCTTGCACTCATGACGTGTGTGACTAGGAATAATTCAAATAGAAATAATCACATTAGCTCAAAGATGGAGATCAAAAACCTTATAGACCTTTACAGGCAGTGACACCTTCGTTCTGACCAGTGTGCTCAGGACCAAGTCTTGATGCTCATTTCATACCACTGAAGAAAACACAGACACACTGTAAGACGCCATGGGCAAGAGTAATATTTTTTGTCTCTCTATGATTTGGGTTTTTTGCCTTTGATGACAGGATTCAATGCAGAGGTTCACCCAGATGGCATGGAAATTTCAGAGTCACAGACAGCATGAAGTCTCTTTTAAGAGAATCTGGGTATTGTGAACACTTACAAATTGGTCATTTATGTCAAAATATAAGAATTAGTGAGAGATAACAGACTCTTCCACATATGGGAGTCATGGCCACAACATCTAATTTATTATATACCACTTGCCCAATTAACCTAATATCATAGGCCAAAAAACAGACAGTCATTTTGTCCACAGAAACCTCAGTTGTTAGATGTGCACTCAACAGACATAGGGTCTGAATGCAAAAAGGGGTTGAAGTCACTGTGTGCCACCAGTTCTGCATAGCAGAGCTGTTTGGTGGATTTGGTGCCCTTCACCCAGGGCAGGGAATCCTTCTGATTTCACTACTGAAAAATGGGGAGAAGTGAATGCCATATAAAAGTACTCAGAGACCAGAGATACCCCATGGAAAAGGGAGAGCTGGTTGAGCTGATGGCACCTTTGTGAACCAATGGAATTTGTTCCAAGGGAGTGTGTGCAGGCACAGGTGGTTCAGTGAAACATCACAGAATGGTCAGTCTCAGAATCTGCTTGGGGCCTAGAGTGATCTGAGGAGAGAAGGAAATCTGAAAAATTCAGATCTAGCCACAGCTGGATTAATACATACCGCAAGGCAGAGACACAGCCATACCAGCATGAGTCTGAGCTCCTGGACAGGGAATGCAAGGTGAAGGGTGCCCTGGGGAAGGGGCAACCCAAAAGCTTTTATCACATTTAAATCTGGTAATTCCCGGAATCCACTGATTCTCCTGCTCTGATGCACAAGAATGTGTTTCAAATGCTCTGGATGTGCAGTTCTACATGATTAGCCCATGCATGCACACATCTCACTATGGGCCTGGGACACATCTCTCAGTAGTGAGCAGCCTGGTTACACAGTGCTGCTGCTCTCAGCACATTTTTGTTAATCACATCTGAATGAGGGTTACTACTTCTGTGTAAGCAATCAAAAGTTTAAACTGCATCTGCGTAAATATTCACCATCACATGAGGGTTTAAGCTGCTCTCAGCAGAGTCAGGAGTCACCAAGCAAATGTCCATGGCTTGTCTGGGTGTATCGCCATCTGTCTGCATGGTTTTGTCCTTTTTCAGTGGCAAATGTGGGCTTAGTGCTGGTGCACGTGAAGGGCTGGTGGCTTCACAGAAAAGCAGGTGCTCTGAAAGCTTTAAATAGCTCTGCCAAATACTTCAAACATGACTGGCAGCACTCCTAGTATTCTGCCCTGCATTATTTGGCCAAGAAGCCTCAGCCTTGGCCATTTCAACCTTAAGCCTCCATATGTGTCAGTCCTTCAGAGCATCCCACCACTGAACCTTGTTTAACACAGGTATGGCTCCCTGGGGTGCTGTTCAAACATGCCAAGGGAGTGGAACATAATGAGAACCCACGGCAGGGCATCTTTAATTTAAGCCAGGATTTTAACCCAGGCCTTGGCAGATGTCTAGGAGAATTTTGCCCAAGTGTGCTTGTTTTCCTCCTTTCTTTTTCCAAGTGTTTGTTTCCCAGTTTGCACTAAATTTTATTGAAAACATCAGGCTAATAGCAATGGGGAGAGTGGTTGAGTAGATTTTGCCTCTTTTTCCCTTTTCTTTCTGGAATGCAGCCATCAAAATAAACATTAAATGCAAAATGCTGGGGCTTGAGTTATTACTTGTGAGGGTGCTGGGAGGGAAATTTATAGCAACATTACTGTGTTTTGCTAGAAATCTCTTAATGCACCAAAGTGGAGAGGTGTATGTGTTTTTTATTAAAATGTTGCACTCTATAAATCTGAGCAGCAGGGAGGACACAGGTGGGCCCGGGGCTCAGCTGACTGGACTGTCATTCTAAGCTTGGGCAAGGTCTGTCTGACTGTCCTCCCACTGCACCCCAGCATCAGCACAGCCACAGGCTGTCTCCATCACGGGTTGCAATGGCTGTGGAGGCTCTGCCTTTGCTTCATTACAGCAGCCTTGCAGCACCTAAAGTGGAAAGAGAGAGAGGGACTTTTTGCGAGAGCATGTGGTGATAGGACAAGGGGGAGTGGCTTTAAACTGGAAGAGAGTAGGTTTAGATCAGATTTTAGGGAGAAATTCTTCACTGTGAGGATGGTGAGGCACTGGAACAGGTTGCCCAGAGAAGGTGTTTATACCCCATCCCTGGAAGTGTTCCAGGCCAGGGTGGACAGGGCTTTTAGCTACCTGCTCTAGTGGAAGATGTGCCTGGCCATGGCAGGGGGATTGGAATGGGTGATCTTTAAGGTCTTTTTCCAACACAAACCATTCTATGATTCTTTGCTGTTATTGTTATTGCTATTGGGTTTACTCCCTCTTTTTGTCCGTCTGATTTTTAAGCCACCAATAATGACCAGTCAGACTATCATTGCTCTTGCTTTGATAGCAAATTTCCTAATGATCTTATTCAAACACTGTTCCTTTTTGGACTTTCTCAGTGACCTTCTCTTCTGCCCTGGCAGCAGTGTGTCCTGATGAGAAGTTTTCATGAGTGCATGACCCCTAAAAGCTGAGGATGGCAGCTGGACAGAGGTCTGTTGCTGTGATTGGGCAAGGTTGTCACCATGCAATTTGGAGACTTGCGTGCATTTCACCAAGGTTGCTAACTTAGTACTTAATACAGGCTCCAGAAAAGCTGACAAAGCTCAGGACCTAGAGAAATACCAGTCACCTGTGTCTGTCAGTAGATAAGGTACTTTTGCCTGAAATTCAGAGGCTGGCCATGCTGTCACCTGGGCTGCTGCTGCTGAGCTGCTCACTGAAGGAAGGGGCAGAGACCCGCAGGACTCCTGGGCTCTTTCCCAGCATCCAGTGGACAGCAGATATTGTGGCTGAGTGTAAGTTCAAGGAATCACTGTTTGAGGCTCATTTTCTCTACCTTAAATCAAGGGTGCTTCCCTCAGTGTGAGATTTTGAAGTAAGGATATGACATTGCTGCGGGATGTCCATGCAGGCAGGCGTGTCCTCAGCCTGCTCCACTGCTTGCAAAATATCTTGGGTGCTTTCTGTAAGATCAATCCTGGACCATCCTGTGAAGGGAATTTGTGAGCCCTGTGAAACGACTCCCCCTTAATTAGACATAGCTCTGACACAATAAGCCTTGACAGGATATTTTACAAATAAAAAAAAAAAAAAAAAAAAAGCAGTGTTCCTGAAAGGCTTAAAAAAAATAAACAAGCAAAGGAGTAACAGGAAAGAAGGGGTCATATCTACGGTCCAGGAGACTGGAAGGGCAGTATGAAGCCCGTGCTAGGAATCACATCTATCCGAGATCCCGCGGCTGCGGCTGCGGGACCCGGCCGTGGCGGAGAGCTGAGCCCCGGGCAGCCCTCGGGCCGGGCGCTGCTGTGTGCCGCGGCTGCCCAGGGCGGCTGCGGGACGTCCGAGAGGAGACACCGTGCAAAGAAGCCGGAGATTTTATTTGCAAATCCCTTTTGTCCTTCAGGACAATTCTGGAAGGGACTTTTCCAGGGCTTGCCTAAGCCCCCCAAAAAAGCGCACGTTCCCCTTCCCGTACTCCTCCTCGAATGAACCTGCTGATAAAAGGGGGGTTTCCTCCGGCAACAGTGCCTTGGAAACCAGCGCTCTGAGCAGCGGGATGGGAGAAAGCCTCTGCCGTGGCCCCGGAGCAAGCGCGGGAGCCCAGCGCCGGCCTCCTCACCCGGGCCAGGAGCTCAGAGCTCCGCGGCGCATTTGGCCATTGCCCTGAGTACTTAAACCGTGCTGGGCAGCAAATTTTGGCGCAAATCACAAGGAAAATAAGTTTGTGCGTGGTGCACTGTCCGCCTAAAATTGTGCTGTGATATTTGTAATTGGTACGCAATTATTATCAGGAAAAGAAAAATCCTGATTATAATTCCTAGCACTGGGTCAGGAGTTGCTTTATCTGGGAAGATCTGTTTTCCTTTGGTTTACAGCTGGTTTAAGGTGGCTGCTTAGACGTTGCAACGAGAAAGATGCATTTGTTACAAATAACCCCGGAAATATCTACCGGAGAGAAAGGCAGGGAGAGGAGCAAACGAAGTTCAAGGGCCAGGCAGGACCGGGGACGGGGCTCAGCCGGCCGCTGCATCGCGGCAGCCCCAAGGTTCCGGGGCGCCGAGCAGAGCCCCGTAGAGCGCGGGAACGGGCGCGGATCTGCCGCCCCTCTGCCAGACCTGGAGCCGCCTTGTCCTTGCCTCATAATTGTAATAAAAAGTATCCACGCTTCTCTGGGAGAGCTTTTCATCCTCCCTTGGCAGCAGGCACCAGCTGCTGTTAGCCGAGGGGTGCTGGAGGTGGATCTGCGGCCAGCGGCCTGGGCGGCGAGGCCGGCTCTCAGCACCAGGAGTGACGGACCGGGGGCGAGCTCCCTCTCGCTCAATCTCCCCTCCTGCCCCAGCCTGTCCCCGTCTCTTCTCCCTCGCCCCCGCTGCCGCGGGCTGTCCCAGCTCTGCCCTGCTCATAAAGGTCAGGAAGAGCCGCTCTCGCCGCGCTGACAGGTGCACCAGCTGCCACTGGATGCCTTCGGCTCGGAGCTCCCTCCTCCCTGACCTCTTTGTTTCAAGCGCAGGGCAAGGAGGACATTCACAGCCGACGCACCCCAAGGGGAAATGCCTATCCCGCGGCGCATCGAGGCCCCGGCCCCAAAGGTCACCAGTGTCGGGGGCAGTCTTAGTCCTGTTCCTGGGACCAGAGCTCGGACGCTTGGGGCGGTGGGTCCGCCCGGTCCCGTAGCACATTCCCAGGACAGGGGGGCGCGGTGCCGCATCCCCAGGGCCCCGCTTCCCCGCCGAGCCTCCCTCCGCTCCCGGGGGTGCTGCCGTGCCGCGTCCCGCCGTGCCCTCGCAGGAGCCGCGGGGCGAGCTCGGCCGCTGGCTCGGCATCACCGCCCGGAGGAGCAGCGCTTCCCCCGAGGGCAGAGCCGCCCTGCCCTCACTGCGCTTCTGACTTACGCGAAAAATAGCCCTGATTTCAGAGCCAGGGCTGGTAAGGTTACCCGCAAAAGGAAAGTATCGAGCAAATTAATAGCAAGTGCAAATTTCCCCGCGTGAAGGAATTTACCGACAGCTACCAGGGATGACATATTCAATATAGACACCCTCCCCCCACCATCCCAGGTCTGTCCGGGTTGCTTGGAAGAGGGACGAAGTGAGCGGCATGGCTTTAGCTCAGCCCGGCTTTACCGTCTAAGCCAGTCTGTGGTCCTCAGACCCGGCTCAGCCCGGGTCGGGACGCGGTGCCAGCGGGGTGCGCTCCCCGCGCCCGGCGGGACTGGGGTGCGGAACGGCGTGCGGGGGCCGCGGGGCCGCCCCTGCTCCATCTTCCCATTGGTCCTCACGTACGGGCGTCACCCGGGGCCCCGCGAGCGCGATGCCGAAAGAGGTGATTTTCCATGTTTTTCTGGGAACACCGGGGAAAGGACGGGATCGAGGGTTTCTGCTGCTCCGCGGACCCCGGGCTCCTCTGAGCCCCCGGACAGCGCAGGGCGCAGCCCGCCGCGGGGTGGACCCGGCCGCCCTTCTCCGGCCGCGGCCGCCCCGGGGTCTGCGTGCGGGACCGGGTACCTGAGTGCCCTTCGCTGCCCGCAGCTGGACGCGAGATCCGCACTGTATGGAAAAGAAAACAATACTTAAAAATTAAAATAAAAACTAAGGGAACACAATTATCGCCTGGAAAGCCCTTGCGGCCCGGAGCAGCATCCTATAGCAATTTAGGGACCCCGGCGTCGTGCGAGCAGAGCCGGCCTAGGTGGCTCCGGCCCCCTCCTGCCGCCTCCCCTTGTGCCCCGCACGGAGAGGGCTGGGGACCCCCGCCTCGCCCCCTCCTCCCGAGCGGGCACCGGGGCCCACCATGAGCTGCTCAGCCCGCGGACCGGCAGCGGCGGCAGCCCGGGTCCGGAGGGTCCCTCACCCAGCAGGTGCCCTCTTTGGTGACAACACAGAGATACACAGGCACAGGTGGCCTTGGGGATCCTCATGGAGCTCTCCGGCCCCGGAGCAGCAGGACGGGCCGCGCTGCGGAGTGGGGCCGAGAGCACGGCCGAAAAGCGGGGCTGAGGGGTGAGAGCCTGCGGGAAGCGGGGCTCCCTTGCTGAGGTGGCTGTAAGAGGCAGCGGGGCGGGATCTAAGGAGGCGGATGGAAAAGCTTTGCCCGCACAAGCCCAGAGAGGCAGGGGCTAGCCTGGCCAGCATCGGAGCCTGGTCCTTCCTTCTTCCCGGAAAGGAGGGGAGCGGGTCAGCTTCCGTTCTCTGCAAGCGCTTTCGTTACACGAGGAACGCGTTTCCACAACATTCGATATTTATTCCCGAGGAAGGACTCAAAAGGCAGGAGAGCAAAGCCCCCTGCACGGTGCAGCTCAGGCCCCGGCCGGTGCCCGGCAGGAAGCAGGAGCCAGAGCGCAAGGCGGCAGGTACCGGCCGGACGGTCACTAAGCAAGCTCCACTCCTGAAATAAAGATGCAGCCTTCATCCCGCTGGGAAAAAAAAAAATATATTGGGGGAGATTAGCACGAGTACTTTTTTCCCCTCACTCCCCCCTTGCAGTGGCGTTATAAATAGATCGCCTTCAGATCTCGGTCCAGTACAAAAGGAGCCCGCAGGTCTGAAGTGACCACACAAACCAATCCGTTGGGGAAAAAAATTCGAAACCGTTTTCAAGAGCAGGGCTCTGCAGAAGTGCCAGGAGGGAATGGTGTGAAAGATCTCCTCTCTCTCCATCCCCCTCTCCAGTGAAATGACCCCGCTCCCTAAACCGAGGTATTTCCTCTGGGGTGCTGGATCCGGCACCCCCGACTCCTGCCGTGGCTCTCCTCAGCCATCCCGCCGCCGCTCTGGCTGCAGCCATCGGGAATACCAGGAGGACGGCGGAGGCTTGAGGGGGACACCCCTCCAGCCGCGGGTTTCCCTCGGAGGTGGCTGGGAAAGTGGGGAAGAGCATTCCTGCCTCCTCCCCCCGGCCTCCTGCGAGAGCCGGGCTCGTCCCAGCAGCCGTGCCGCCTGCCCGCTCCTCGCAGCCCTGCGCTGCCGCGCCCGGCGCGCAGGGACCAGCGGAAACCTCTGCCTTTCCCCTGGACTTAACACAAGCCTGAGTGTTTAAATCACACGGGAATAAAGATTTATTTTTCTTCCAGAAATCGAAATGCAGGATATGCCCGCCATCGCCCGCGCCTCGCTCCGGGTCCTCACCCGGGAGTGACGCCCGCCCTTGCCTCGGCGGAAAGGAAACAGCTCCTCGGAAACAAGCTAGTCAGGGCTGCCCTGGGCTGTCCCTTCTCCCCGGGGTGCGGCCGGCAGGCGACACCTGGGACGCCCGGAACAGCAGATTCCTGGCGATTCCCGCATCTATCACTCGGTCGGTGTGAGCTGCCGTCCACAAAGGCGGGACCGGTTGGCTCTCACATGGGCTCCCGCAGCTCTGGGGGAGAAGGGACTCTCGGAAGTGACCTCTTCCAAAACCGACAGGGACCAAACCTGAAAATTGTCTCGGTATAAAGTCCATGTACACATGGAACTGGCAAATGGTTCCTACGGAGCGCAGACCTTTCGGCCGCTCATTTTCCTTTCCCTTTTGGATGCATCTGATGCAGGGGCAGGGCAGATTTGGGGTCACTCGGAGGAAAGATGATGAGACCGTGTTTCAAACGGCGCGCATCCCTTCGCGCCCTTGCTCTGCGGGTCCCGGGTCCTGCTGAGGAGAATGCGGAGAGCCCGGGCGGGCGGAACGCCGCGGCCGGAGGGACACGGCCGTCCCGGCGGCACCGCCACACGCAGCTCCATCGCCTCGCTGAACGGGAGGGCGGCTACAGGCTCCCTGCGTGCTTTTGTGCTCGCAAGGCTCCGCTCCCGGCTAAC
This sequence comes from Camarhynchus parvulus, assembly GCF_901933205.1. NCBI lineage: Eukaryota > Metazoa > Chordata > Aves > Passeriformes > Thraupidae > Camarhynchus > Camarhynchus parvulus. Next base: position 21,364,374 of record NC_044575.1, on the reverse strand, counting down.
GGGGGCCGAGGGGAATCCCCCGTCACACTAGCTGAGAGAACTGCACGCCAAACCTAGTCCAGCTAAACGAAAACAGCCAGGAAAAGTGATTTCCCGGTTATTCCCCCCCACGCCCGCTAGATCGCCAGGTATTTGCGTCCTTTCCCCCGGTAACGATTCCCGAATTAACCTTCCGCTTCTAGGGATGCAAATTGGCTCTTAGGCAGAGGGTTCCATTGCTGTCCTTTCCGAGGGCTGCGGATTAGCCCTGATTTGAAGCTAATGGATTTTTCGTTATAATTTTATGCAATGAGGGGCTAGCCGAGACTTCTGACCAAAGGAACCCTGGGCAGCTCTCCTTCGGGTCGGTCACGCTGTACTGCCTCTGCGAGCAGTTCATTATTGCAGCGTTTCTGAATAAAAATGTTACATATATATATATATACATATGTGTGGTTATAATCTTCAAATATCTCCCTTTAGTTTTTTGCTTTTGCCGTTGTTTAACTTTGCCGAAGAGAAATCCCGAGGCCGAGTATAATGATGTAGCATTGAGAACTGCCCTCGCATCATTTCTTTCAGGCTTCTTCTTCGTTGCCCCGAACAAACTGCAGGGGAAGGAACTGGGGAACACGTACTTAAGGCGCCCCTCCACCGCGAGTGACGCTGCGAGTCCGCTGCGGAGGAGCGGGGGATGCGGGAGCTGAGGTGCTCCCGGTGCCCAGGGCAGCTGCTCTTCGGCAGAGCCGCTCGCAGGCTGCCGGTACCGGCAGTACGCGGACTCCCTTGGCCTCCCCGAAGCGGATTTTAGAAAGGCTTTCATGCATTGATTTGGTTTGGTTTCTATTATGTCGTGGACGAGGGAAAAAATGGGGCCAGCAGTGGGGTGGGTGAGTCTGGGAGGGGAAAAAGAAAGGACGAGAAAATAATTAAGTAGAGGTAATAAAGAGAATAAGGAAGGCAAATCCACTGAAAGCTTTCTTGGACTAGAAAACTCAGCGAGCCCGGCCCTGCTCCGAGGGGAACTCGCAAAATGGTTTAAAATCTCGTAAATGAATCCGTCTCTGGCTGTTTTTAATGGCGACGTCGCTAGAAATCCCTTCTGCTTCTGGGGGGCGAGGGGTGGGCGCCTATTCTTGTCAGATCCGAGCTAATGAAAACAGCGGTGCCGGTCTTGCTCGTGGAGCAAAGGCCTGGAGGGTGGCGGGTGCCACGGGCCCCTCCCGAGCCGCCGTTTCGGGGGTCACATTCCCATTCTGCCGCATCCCGCTCCCCCCCAGATATACACATACACGGATGAAAGGCAAGAGTCCCCCCGCTCTGCACGGAGCGGGGGAAGCTCCGCGGGGGAAGGGAGGACACACGGTTCGGGCCCGGCGGGACCCGCTGGGAGCCCAGAGCAGCAGCCGGTGCCCCCGCTCCCCGCCCGCCGCCGGCTCCGCTGCGGCCCGCGCTCCCGAAGGGGTTAAGGTTCCTCTTGTCTTCCCTTTCTGTTACTCGTTTTTTCTTTTATTTAGTTAAATTTTCTCTTTTCTTTTCTTTTCTTTTCTTTTCTTTTCTTTTCTTTTCTTTTCTTTTCTTTTCTTTTCTTTCGAAGAACTGTGGATTTAGTTTGCGTAATATCTTTATTACTGAAAACTTCAAGGTAAGTGAGCAATAGAAACCAGATGTGGGGATGGGAGGAAGGCAGAGTAAGAGTAAGTAAGGGGTAGCAGGAGTTAACTGGGGGAGGAGAGGAATCAGGTTGATTGCGGGGGGAAGGACGACGAAAGGTGAGTATTGATTTATTTTTAAGCTCTTTCTGGGTTGTAATTGACCCCTCAAACCAAAAAGGGCTCCTGCCAGCCTCTGTCCCTTTGCAAGTCACCTCTGGCAATCCCAAAGGCTTGGTCCAATTCTGTGTGCTTGGTGACCCTGTTAAAATCCGTCCCTGCTGCCTTCCCGTTTGGATCCAGTAGTTTTACACCTGAGGAGAGCACGTTTTTAGAGGTAAATAAATAATGACCATCATAAACGTGTGGCGAGACCGGACTGAGAGCTCGCCCGGCTCTGTGCCGGGCGATCGCGGCACCGCCGTGCCACAGTAGGGAAACGGCTCACGGCAGCGCTGTCGGCCCTGAAGGGGTTAACGGGCGGGGGAGGCTTAAAGGCAGATAGCTGCGGGGAAAATCCGTATTGCCTTTAATAGAGAGAAGGGGGTCGCAGAGGCGAGGGTCCCCACAGCTGGGGCAGTGAGCAGAGAGACGGAGCGAACAGAGCGTGTCACGACCATTAAATCGTCCCCGGCTCTTCCGCCGACGCGGATGCCGCACTCATCCCTTCGTGGAGTTTATGTCATCTGCTTGATTTTCTGGTTTATAGTCATAAAAATTTTGGGGCTGGTTTGTTTTTCTGGTTTGGTTTATTTTATTTTTTTTTTAACGCAAAAGATATGATCTCCATCTTCCCTCAGCTTCCACACACCCCCATACACACACACACACACACACTCACACACACCCCTTCCTAGGCCCCCTCCCCTCCACTGTCATCATCTACATATTAATTGGGGGAGAGGTCTCCCTCTCTCTCTCTTTTTTTTTTTTTCAATGTGGTGGGGGGGAAAGCACAGAGAAGAGCCGCTTTAGAATGTAGTTTGGAGGGAGACACGGAGGGCAAGCGTATATGAGAGAGGGAGGGAGCGAAAGAAAAAGACCCCTTTTACTGTGCGAGAACTTAAGGGGGTTTGGAGATCTGGTCAGCTTTCACAAACATCTGAATCCTCTTAGAGCTCCCCGGCCCAGCTGTGAGTGTGTGTCTGTGCGAGAGGGAGAGAGAAAGAGTGGCTCCTGGTGCCCCTCCAAGCGCATTAAGGACACTCGGGCCTTTTAATTTTAGGAATGAATGCTGATACTTGTGTTTCTTATTGTGATCCGGCTGCCATGGATTCCTACTACAACGCAGCCTCCCAGGACACAGAAGGCTCCTCGCCTTTTAGGGCATTTCAAGCAAGTGACAAGTTCAGCCCTACTTTCCTGGCCAGCAAAGGACAAGGCTTTGGTGACAGCAGCACTAAGTGCCGGAGCCGCTACAGCCAGCAGGAATGTCAGTCCCTGGATGGCAGCGTGCAGGCTCCCGGCTCCGCCGGCTCTCCGGCCTCCTTTAACAAATACCCTCCGCAGCAACAGCAGCCGCCGCACCTCTATATGCAGCGAGGCCCCTGCAAAACCCCCCCGGACAGCAACGTCAAGCTGCAAGAGAGCAGCGGCCACAACGGAGCCCTGCAGGTCTCCTGTTACGGTGAGTCCTTAGCGCGCGGCGGGGAAGCACTGCAGGCGAAAGAGGAGAGAGACTCCCGGGCCTGGGAAGGACCTCTCGGGAATGTGGGGGGCGGCTGCCTGGCAGGACAAACCCTAGCGGGGTCAAGGAGACCTTGCCCGGCTCCGGCGCACAGCCCCCTCTCGCCGCAGCGGGGGCGGCCGTGCCCCACGAGTATCCTCGTTCCCAGCCGGCTCTGGAGCCCGCGATGCCCGCGGGAAGCCGCCCTTGCCTCGGGTCCCGCTCAGCCGCGATCTTAATCGTGGTTTCGGGTTGCGGCCGATGCGCTCCCGCAAAGCGTTAGCTCTAGTGCAATGCGGGGAACTCGGCGGAAATCGGGACAGAAAGAGAAAGAGGGGAGCGCCGGGCTGTGCAATGTACTCTCCGCGGGGACCGTTTTCGGCAGAAAGAATTTCTGGAAAATTTCGCCGAAATCATCATTTTTGCGGTAACGGCCTCTCCTGTCTCTCACTTTCTCCCCTAATTGCCACTCCCCTAATTGATTTCTGCCCGGCTGCAGATAACCCCCTCGCATCCCCTCCGTGGGTCATTAGCGGCAATTAAGACACTCCCTCGCGCTGGCGCTCGACAGTACAGCCGGGAACGGGGGCGCTTCTCATGTCGTTTCCGACCGTGGCTTTAAAAGGTTTTTTCGGGAGGTTTCCGCTGTATCGGGGCAGTTGGGGAAAAGCAAAACAAACAAACAGCTCCCCCTTAAAACAAACAGAAAAATTCAACAATGAAACAAATAACCGCCCTAAGTTTTCCTTAGAAGAGAAGGTGGAAATGAAAGCTCTTCCTTTCCCTCCCGGGGATCTCTCTGCGGGCCGAGGGGCTGTCCCGGCCTAGATTCAGAGCGTGTCTCCGTTGACGGAGTCCCATTCTCGATGCGTTAGTCCCAAAGGCAAGGACACCTATAGGACTGTGTCTCGAAGGAGACCCTAAGGCGGACAGTGACTAGGGACTGGGGGCACAGAGGAGGTGGAAGAAGTCCGGGTCAGGCAAGCAATCCCACTTCTAGGCTCCCGCCGTCATTTGAGCACTCTTTGCTCTATTTACCCTTTCCCTCCATCTCTAAACTTAAAGAGGGTAGAGGCGCCTCACTTACTTCTACCTGCCTCCCAAACCCCGGCTTGCCAGGTCGCCTTCAGGGGTCATGCCTCGCCCCCGGCTTGCAGCTGAGGTGTCCCCGGATCCAGCTCCACAGCCCCAGCTCCCCCACGCACAGGTGACTCCCCTTCACAGGAGAAGGACATTAGGTCCTCTCCATACAGCCGCGCCCGGGGGCCGCAGGCATAGCCCAGCTCCGCTGCGCCCGGACTCGCGCGGTTCCTTCCCGCTCCCGGAGCGCAACCATCCTCCCACGGGTGGTGTCTCCTCACACGGCCGCGCACTGGCATGAGGGCTGCTTGCACACATTTCCTGACCAGAGCGGATCCTCTCTTACTCTCTCTATCTTCCCCTGCCCTTTTCCCGTGGGCGGACAATCCCCACCAGCGTCAGGCCCGCTCCGCTCGTCCGCGGAGGCCTTCTGGGATCAGCCCGGGTTCCGCGGGAAAGGACACACGGTGGGACCAGGGAGACATGCGGGGCTGCGGCCCGTGCAGGAGGTAACCGGTCCCCGCTCCCTCTGCGAATGGAATCGCAGGTCAGCCCCCTGTGCCTTCCCCGCTGCCCCGACATCCTCTCTCTGCTAACCGGCTCTCTTGTTTTTGTAGGTTGCAAGGCCCAGGGCGCCGGCATAGCCTGTGATGACACGTTACAATCCCCCGGTAGAATCACACGAGTTTATTGCCTTCCTAACGCCGCCGGGGTTCCCCTGATTTATTTTCAAGCGAGGCTCGGGGTTCTCCTTCAGTGGGAGCCCCGCGGCGGCGGCGGGTGGCCCGGCCCGGCCCAGACCGCGCTCGTTGTGAGCTCCTTGTGATGTGGCTGGGGACGGTGGGCTCTAATGAGAGACACATGGTTCGGCAAGGATAATTAATAGCAATAGCGATAATAATAGTGCTTAATGGTTGAAGGGAGAGACTCGCTAATAACAGACAGATCGGGGTTTCGCTGAGCGACTGCAACATCCTTAGGCGCCTCTCCGCCTTTTCCCAAACCGCGAGACCACCGCGCCGGGCGCAGGAGTTGTGCCCGAGGAACCCCCGCGAGGGCTGCAGGGACGGGGAAACCTCGGAGTCGGGGCAGATCCCCCGGCGCGGTGAGACCGGGGAAAGAGAAAGCCGTGCTCGTTCTCCGCAGCGGGCACAGGCGCGGTCAGCAGCGCACAGGCTGTGCTCACGGCGGTGAGGAGAGCTACCCGGACCGGCTTGCTCGGGAAGCCGGGGACAGGCGATTGTCCCACTGCTTCCCGCCGACACCCGCCGCAGCTTCGGGCTGGTTCTGCCGTGCGCGTTGTGCCGAGGTCAAGGAGCGCGTTGTGCCCAGGTGAAGGAGCGCGTCGGGACCGCTGGCTCCCTGCGTCCCCCGCTGTGCGGGCCTGAGCAGGATGCTGGAGTGGTGGGAGCCGTGACTGTGAACCCCTCGATTTTAAAAACAGCAAAATCCCAAGATAAGAGGAAACAAACCCCAACCAAGCAAAACACAAACCGAGGCCAGCCAGCAGGCAGGCTCTCCTGCCAGGCGATACCCAGGCGCCCGGCAGGAAAGTTGCCGTGGGCCCTTCGCCCGGCCCGGTCCCCTCCTGGGGGTGCTGCTCCCCGCACGGCGGCCCCGTAGCCCTCGCCTTTCCCCCGGTGGCCGTGGAGGCCCGGGAGAGCCCGGAGCCGAGCGGGCGGGGGCCGGGCCGGCGGGGCACGGCGGGCATGGCACACACTCCGCTTGCTGGAGGGACAGGGTGTCCCCTCCTTTTTTTAGTTGCTTAATTTAATTTTATTTCTTTAATAAACAAGTCTTTTTGAGTTATAAAAAGCCCGAGCCTGCCATCTATTGCTCTCGGCTTCTATTTCTAGATCTAAGACCTTCCACTGCATTGTATGGATAAATATAGGCCAGGGAGAGCTGCGGCCGTAAATACACGGAGGACACGCACGGCAATCGTCGGAGCGCTTCCAGCCCGGCTTCTGGCAGGGACAGTGGCACCGGCGGCCCTGGCTCTGGGCCGGGCTCCCCGCGTCCCTGTCGCAGTGGCAGCTGCCAGCCTGTCCCTATGGGGTTCCCAGCACGGCTCCTTCTGTACCTACCCGGAGCCCGCTGCCCCTGCCCTGCGATGGGCCGGCAGCCTCGCCCTGCTTACCCCGCGTTCCCTGCCTCGATCAGGAGTACGGGCTATTCCACAAACCGGCACGGGCAGTGAAAGCCGAATTCTTAAAAAAAAAGTCGCAGAATGAGAGAATCTTCAAGGTTGGAAGACACCTTCAATATCATCTAGTCCTGAGAGCAGGTTATATATCTTGGCTTAGGAGGGGGAAAAGCTTTCGGATGATTTATGCGCTGTAGTAATCTGACTTGTTATTTCTACTGCGTGGAGCTGAAGAAAGTTATATTTCTGGAAACATATGTATTCACATACCCCTATACACACAGAAATGTATACGTATATTGCTGTCTAGAAATTCCGGCTGGAACAAAATCCTTTCGGGAGTGAAGGCGAATGTGATGGGGATGTTTGCTCAAAGGAAACAGGAGAAAGGAAACGGCTTTCTCTAACAGAGGAAATTCTTTAAGTACCCCGTTATGCAAATAACGACCTTTTTTTTTTAATTTAGTTAGCAAATAAAAAGTGCGGCCGTAAGTGCGTTATTATTAGAAGTACAGAAAGCCACTGCTGTAGGAATCGGAGGCTCGCTGCGTGCTTTTTAAATTGACACTTTTAATGGTTTTCTCCTCCTCCTCGTTCCCCGATGTAACGTAAGCTGCAGGCACGGCAGGAACGAGCTCGCTGGCGGTCCCTCTCCGCCTCCCACGAGAGACCGACCGCTCGCTGCCGGGCGCTCGGGGCTCCGCGCGGCGCCGCGCGGAGCCCCCGCCGGTGTTCAAGGGCTCTGCGGAGCTCGCCGTCCGCCGCGGAGGGCCCCCTTCCCTCGGCTTCCCCCACAGCCCCGCGCCCGGGGAGGAACGGGGGCCGTGTGCTCCCCCTGGGGCTCCCGGAGGGCTCCCCCACCTCGGGCGATGCCGTGTCCCCGCACCGGCACCGGGCCACCCTGCCAAGGATCTCCGCAGGAGCGGATCTGCCAGGCGGGGGATGGCGGTCCCTGCCCCTCGCCCGCCGAGAGGTCGGGGTGCAGAGGGCTTGGGGAGGGGTGTCCCGAACCGCCGCGGCCCTTCGTTCCTGCCTCCCCTTCCCTCTCCCCGGGCTTTGATCTCGGCTCCCGGCTCCTGCCCGGGCTCCTTCGCCGCGGCCGGGAGGCGGGCGGGATGTGCGGCCTCCCCCGCACCTCTCTCCGCCGGGGTGGGGAGATGCCGCTGCCCGGATCCCCGCGGGGAGCAACACGGGATATAAAGGGGAGCCGTGCGGGGGAGGCAGGCGCGAGTGGGGTAGCGGGGCAAGGGGACAAGAGGAGACGTGATCCAAGCTGGCATCAGGGATCAGGAGCCGGCCAGCGGAGCCAGGAGGGCGGGAGGCGAGGCGAGCTTCAGGGAGCAGGGCGGCAGAGCCGGCCCTTCCCTGCCGCTGATGTGGGACCGGCTGCCCGGCGAGGCTCGGCCGCCGGCTCCCGGCGTGCTGCTGACGCCGCCCTGGCAATAGCCCTCTCTTTTCCACAATAGGGCCACCAGATCTGCCATTCAAGGGTTCCGGCACCCTCCCAGGGAGGGGAGGGAGCTCTCGCCAGGAGTTTGGCTAAGCCTCTGTTTGAACAGACACTCGGAGGTGCGGGATCTCCTCCGCGGAAACCTGCGGGATTTCCTCAGGGAGCCAGACGCGAAGGTAGGGCTCACGTTCCTTTCCCCTAGGGCCGCGCAGGAAGGTTTATTCGCGGCTCTTTCCAAAAGGTGTTTTGCGCTTCTCTTGAATTGGACGGTAGAATTGGTAGATCTGGCTGGAGGCTTTTATAGGATTCCTGACCCGAGCTGTTTATAACACTCATGTGTCAAAGGACCGGGAGACTCCCTCCCCCTGTATCCCCGCCGCTCCCTCCTTGCAGGAAGATTTCTTTTCGCACTAGAGCTGTTTATTTTCGACTTGTCCGCTGCTGATTGGAATTAACTCCGCTTTAGCCCTACACTTCAGCAGCGCACGCCTGTAAACCCAGCAGGACTTTACCAGCAACAAGAAGGTGCGGAAAGAAAGAGAGTCTTAAAATTTTTACTAGTCTTAATTATTTTGAAAGAAACACAGAGCGAAGCAGACGAGAAAAGTACTGATGTAGAGAGAGATTTGGAGATGCTTATTTGAGTGCGTTTTTTTCCTAAGGGTTTGGTGTAGGAGTCCTATTAACAATATATGCTGATGCCAGATAGTGCAAATGAGCTCTGTGTGTGTTATCTGGAGCTGCAGGCTGTTTATTTTGTGCAGCCTTTTGAGTGTACATTCAGTGTGGTTGCATGACTAACTGGCTGGAGTGATTCACTGGCTGCTTTATGGGTGACTGCTCAAAACAAGTTGTGAATCAAAAGAGATTTCTTTGGCTGTGGTTTCTAACCTCCCAAGTTAAATGCACCCACGGTTTAAGGGGAGCTAATGTGCAGACTTCAATCCCTCAGATCGTGAGGATTTATTCATTTTCCAAGCCCTGCATTCAAAGCCATGATGAGTTTCCCTTGTAAGAGGGAGGTGATGTCTGAGAGGCTCGGAGCCAAGGTCTGCTGCTATAGGACATCTCCAGACCTGTCCATTCGCTCACCCTAGTTCCTGGCTCTTTAGCCAGTTTTGCTCCCCGGAGTCCTTAAGATGCTTTATTACTTGTTCAGGGCGTTTTTTGTAGTTTAGCAATTCTCAAGTTAAAAGTGTGAATATGTCTTGGGGCAGTAAGAAGTTTTTATTCTCATTTTACACTTGGAAGAACTGACACTTGGAATACCCGAGTGGCTTGTGCAAGGTGGAGCTGTGGCCACTCAGTGGCATCAGTGTGACCTTTGCAAGGGCCATGGCTCAGGCAGAAAGAAGCACTCAGCCGGCTTGAGAAGGAGCCACTGCTGGAGTCAGAAACTCATGGAGTAGAGGTCCCATGTGTGATTTTGTAGGGGCTTTAACTTGGGTTTCTTGACAGCCATGTCCTTATTCTGTGCAAAAAGCTGTAAGCAATCAGTGTGTTCGCATATCCTCGGATTTTTCGGTATGTAAAATAGGCTCAACCTGCCAATCCACGTTAATGGTCTAATCTTTAAAAAGTAACTCATCAGCATAGGCAACCTATATTGGCCAACACAAGATACAAGTTATGCTTTTCAGAAAATGCTGAGCAATCCCTGCCCCAAAAGTCCTATGTTTCTGAGGTACCACTCCTACACATCTGAAAAAAAATCCCATCTCAATTGTTAATCATGTTGGAAAGCACAGGTCTAATATCTTTATGTAGATACATTTTCAAATGGAAAAAAGAAATAGTTGTGGATTAGGAGAAGCCTGAGTGGTAATGCAGATGATATAGGACCCCTGTGACTTGAGAAACATTTACTAGGAGATGGATGGGAACATTTCATATTGATAAAATGTCAGAGCAATTTATCATAGTTACACGTGTCTCAGCAGCCTCAACTTGTAAAGGAAAGTTCATAAGTAAAGGAGGAAAGCTACTTACATATAATAAATAAATGATCTCCACTTTATTTTCTGTGTAAGTTCAGATGATTCAATGCTATTATACATACTGGTGAATCTGCTTGGCCATATTTTTCATTCATGCTTGTTAATCATCTTCATATTTTGACTGTCACATAAGTAGATACAATGTGAAGGAGCAATTGTGATCGTCATGATAATTCTAAGGTCATTTTTTGGTCAAAGAGAGGGATCAATGAGAAATAGGGTAAATAGATGGAGAGAGGAAGGAGAAGAGATGAATGAGGAGAGGCAGGTTAAGAAGAAGAAGAACAGAAGATATCTTGAATGGGAAATAAGCAGTGACAGACTCAGACTTATTATGGAAGGTGGTCTGCAACAGATTTTATGAACTATTTAAGTATGAACCCACCAGTATAAAATCCTTTATATCTCCCTTGAGAATATCTGTGATTCACATTTTGTAGCTGCTGTCTTCGGGTCCCAGCAGGACTTAGTCATGACAAGTTGGTATATCATGAGCTATGGTCTCTCATCAGCACTGACTGAACACTGTTGCATTATCCAACTCAGTACTAAATGTCTATTTAAGTCTGTTTGTATCTATTTTTTTTTTTTAAATGAAGATGCAGTTTAAGTGTCATCCTTTTTACACTTAATCTGCTTATTGGAAACAGATGGTTGAATCACTATTGTTTCTAACTATATTTTTTATTAGCAAGAACTAATAGGTTCATTATCTGTAAGGCAGTGGGTGAGCTGGTGGTGCAGCGTGAAAGGTAAGCTGGTTTACTCACCAACAGACTGTATGCTGCATGCTGAGCCTGGCTGCAAACTCTGTGGGACTTAACATAACAGACACATCTATTCAGGGGAAGTCTGAAAACCCTGCAAAATCAGAGGGCAGGGAGTCAACAGCATCAAGCCCATCAGAGAAGTGCTATCAATGGGGAATGAGAGTACAAATGCTTTGGGCAGACTGGTGTTGAGGGGAAATAAAATAAATTTGTACGATCTCAATATAACTCCTATCTGATTGCTGTTCCCCATCTGGGCTCTAGGTGCAAGCACTGCTTCTTAAAAGAAATATCTCATGTCACATCAGTTTCTCCCTGCAGTGGAAGCAGTCCCCTCAGGACTTTGGATAGTGACTGGCTGGTTCACTTGGGAGCTGTACATCAGTTTTAGGGTAGGATGCTGTTTCCAAAAAGGGAAATGGGGAACTGTATTCATTCTTTTTATGCAAGAGAGATCAGATAACAAAAGTGCTTGCACATATCTAATCTATTCAGGAACAGTGGGAAGTGAAAGAAATTCACACTAGAATTAAATCAAAACAAACCAAAGTTGTACAGTATGCAAAGGGAAAGAGTGCAGTATCGAGAATTTTCCCAGAAAGGGTCAAAAACAATCAGAGAATGACTCTGTTCTGGGACAGTGCTCAGAGAGATCTGAAGTCCCATCTGTAAGACCATGGCTCTGCAAGGTGTTGAGAAATGTGTGTGACAGAGGCCAGAATTTGTTTTGCAAAACAGGGGAAACAGGAAAATATTGCTCAGCCCAAAACTTAATCTGTCACAGCAAGGTTTCTGAAAGAAAAGAAAAGCACTTTAAAAATGATACCACAGGCTCACAGGGGTACCAGTCTGCTGGGCATGGAGCTGTTTTCAGGCTGTTGGGTCTGCCAGGTGGGGATGGGTCACTTGAGAGACTGTTCCTCTCCAGTGTGTGTGTGCACAAGCCCACAGCATCAGGTTTTTCCTGCCCCAGAGATGCCACTCAAGAATTACTGAGTATTGTCAGTGGGAACATGTGGAACATGTCTATTCCCACTGTAAGGCCAGCTGCAAAGGGGAATGGGCAGAGCCTTGCTCTGCACAGCTTGTTCCCAGAGGGAGTCTGAGGCCAAACAGTGGGGCAGAGTATGCCCTAGAGCCTGGGCCACAGTGCTGCTCTGCAGTTTATGAGGCAAGGAGACCTTCTGGAGCACCTTGAGGTTCTTTTCCAGCCTTCCCTGGGATGGTGCATGCCCAGACCTCTTCCTGGAGCAGAGTCAGGAGCACAGCTGTGGCAAGGACCCATAGCTGAGAGCTGAGAAGCCCTGCACTATAGACATAACCTGGTTTATCAAGATTTGGTCTGAACCTTCATAAGCAGATTGGAGCCAGATATCACTCTGAGCTAGACAGGACATAGCCAAATGCTAGAAGGCAATAGGAAGAAGAACCTACCTAAATTGGCAGAGGACCTGCAGACATTTTGTGTTTCTCACATCTCCAGTGAGGACTTCCAAGATAAATAGCCGATGGACCAGACAGTTAGACAGAATGTGCAGAAGGCCAGAAACACTCCATGAAGCTGTGGGATTTATGGCAGAGCTTACATATTGCATTTCAGCTCTTGAACAGAAATTGGAAAGCTGCTACTGGAAGAGAGGGAAGCTGCTTGCTTTATATAGGTATGAGCTCTTGTGCTAGAGAAATGAGTATTTCCATCCAGATCATACCACTTCAAGCTATTAGAAAAAGGGACTTATGAAGGATAGAAAGCAATGGGTATTGGCTGCAACATCAAACATGAGCGCAGCAACTCAGTTAACTCTGGCTCTGTTGGCGAGGGGAAATATCCACAGAAAGGGATGTTATAAATACATGGCTGGTCAGGACAGAGCCTCATAAAAATCATAAAAATCATGAAAGACCCTAAGTCAGCTCAGGAAAAGTAGGAACTTGTAGCTCTACATGCAAAGTTGGGTGATGCTGGTTTTAAGTTATAGTTGAAGCTATAATAAAACTTATTTGTGCCTGGGCTTGGATATTAGGTTGGTATCCAGAGAACCCTGCTGTTCCCTTGTGGCCTTTAATTAGTTTGGTTTCATGGCTGGTTGTCCTGGAAATCCCTCTTTCCTTGGCCTGGGTGGTAAAAATTGGAATTCTTAGTTGATCAACCTTTTTATCCATTTGTCAGCAGTCCGCCTCAGAGGGTGGGCAATGGGAATAGCCAAGTGGCAGGAGAGGGGTTTATCACCTGTGTAATTTACGGGCATCATAGGTGCTCATTCAGGTGTGGAATTTAAAGATGAAATGTTGTATAGGAGATGGGAAAATAAAACAATGTACAACAAGCACTCTTGAGAGTTCATTATCACCAAAACACTCAAAAAAAGAGTTTCTGATGTTTTGCTGTGATGCCTTGAAGTTGTAAAGTCTTTACTCATGCCATGAGAGAGCTGTTTATGAGTAAAATGCAGACAGATAATGGCAAATTACTACAAGGAGGTGTGATGGTTTTCTTGCATCTGTTGTATTTCTAAAGTGTGTCCCCAAAGATGGGGAGAAACCCTACTGCCGTTGGTCATGGAAACCAGAGAGGGAGATGATGGGACAGTCCAACATGGGTCTGAGGGAAGGCAGGGGCTGAGAAAAGTGTCCTTGCTGGCAAAAAATGCATGCAGCAGACCAGACTGCTGGGATCCAGGAAATTGCTCAGCATAGCCAAGGTGGGAGATGAACTAACACTGAGCATATACATGGCTGTAGCTGGGACCTGGTCAGTCCTGAAAGCACTAGGGCTTTCAGCCTGTGGTGTTTTCCTTCAAAAACATGGCTCATGTGAAAGAAAGAGGTTTGGGCAATCTGTTGGTGGTGTCTGCCTCTGTGGACAGGCCCTGAGCTGTCTCTTTGAGCTTCTACACAGCTTTTTGGACTTCATCAGCTGTCCTGGTTAGAGAAGAAAGCTAGCAAGAGCTTTTCTGTGTGATACATTAACCAGAGGTTGGTTGTGTCTTACCATTACTAGATAATATCTGGGATGTGCCTTACTAGGCTAATTTTGGTTTCCACAGTGAATATCTGGAGGTGAAAATGGCTTTCATGTTAGCACAAGTCCATCAAATACTGCAACATGGGTCTGCCATCCCCTGGGTAGAGCAGCCCTCCCTCAAGAGACTGAGCCAGCGGGTACTGCACAGGCAGCCACGCAGAGCCTGTGGTACAGCTGGCATGTCCTGGTGAGGGGTGAGCCCTTTAGCAGGAACCAATGATGCTTTATAAACAGGCTGTCATGAGCTCCAGGCTGCCAAGCTAAATTGAACCCAGAGCAAGGTGAACTGCTGAAAAGAGGCATAGCATGCACCCCGGGCAAACTCAGCCAGGAGCAAGGGGGCAGTGCTTCCCCCATGTCAGGGAAGGGAGCACAGAACTGTCAGCCTGTCTGGCCTTGCAGGGCACTGATCCTGCTCCTGGAGGCTCAGCTGAAGGCTTGCCAGGATTACAAAATCTCCACATGGCCCTTGTGAGAAGAGAAAGCTACCCTGACAGTGAAAGGAGAGCAGCCAGGCATTTTCAGGCTGAAGCAGTTTCCATTGAACACAGCTGGGGGTGCCTGTGGGGTCGGAACAGCATTGACACAAGAGCACAGTCACCAAAGACTAGTTCTGCCAGTGCCTTGTTCAAAGGCTTTTTTTTGTGCAGATACCTCCCTCAGCAGGGCAGCAAGAAAAAACTGAGACTACATCCTTTTTTACATCCTTCTTCCACAGGGTGCAGGAATGAAAACTCTCCTGTTTCATCCATAGATGTAAGTTTGCAAGAGCAGAGTTCATGGAACTAAGAGGGAGTGTTCCTCAAAAAGGCTCCTGGTGTCAAACAAGGTGCGATTAAAAAAACCAAACCCTTGCTTGGCAGCCTTCTCTGCTTTTTGACTCTTTTCAGATGAGCAAGGCAAAAGCCCTCTGGTCATGGTGGGAAAGCTTGGAATTTAAAGATGAAATGTTGTATAGGAGATGGGAAAATAAAACAACATATGACAAGCACTCGTGGGAGCTCATTATCACCAAAACACTAAAAAAAGAGGTTCTGGTGTTTTGCTGTGATGTCTTGAAGTTGTAAAGTCTTTAGTTAAGCCATGAGAGAGCCAGTTTTGAGGAAAATGCAGACAGATGATGTCAAACTACAAGGAGGTGTGATGCTATTCTATGTGTTGTATTTCTAAAGTGGATCCCCAAAGATGGGGAGAAGCCATACAGAGCAGTGTCTCCTGGGGACCTTACTGCGATTCATTGTCATTGATGTTGTTGGGCCTTTGCCTGAGACAGAATCTGCCAGACAATATTTGTTGGTAACTATGGATTTCTTTAGAAAATGACCTGAAGTTTACCCAAAAAGGAACCAAGAGGCTGTGATAGCAACCAAGCTTCTAAGGGCTGAATTTTTCACCATATTTGGGGACCAAGACACAAAGAGCACGGAACAAGGCGGAGGCTTTGATGCCGAAGTATTTCAACAGGTTTGTCAGATGCTGGTAAAGGCAATAGGAGGCATCCAGCATCCTAAAGACAGTAGGGAGGAGAAGCTTGGCTGGTGCTGAGAGAAGGCATTGAGCCAATTGTGTGCCACCTGGCCTGAGATGCCTCCATTTACAGTCCCTGCTCTCCCTGTGCTGCTCCTCAAGGCTTGGGTACCTGCCCCATGTCAGCATCTGAGAGACTTTGGTGTGTTTTGCACAGCACCAAAACCCCATGAGTGTGCAACAGAATCACACCCCAGACACTTCACAAGAGAGTGACAAAAGGACCAGGACTGATCCAGCCCCTTGTCTATTCTGTTGGGTTTTAATGACTTTCAGAGTAAAGGGAAAGCACTGTCTGACCCCAGTTGTCCTTTTCAGACATTAGCCAGGAAACATAGCACAGTCTTTATGAGAAATTCCTAAATCTCGACTTTGTAAGTCCGGCCTATCTGGACTCTGCAAAAATCAAGTGGAACAGCCTAGGTTTTTCTAGAGAAAATCTGATGCAAATATTGCCTCAGGCAATGTGAATGTTCTCTGATGTATGCTTTTGTGTGTTAATCTGGCTGATTGCACCTCCCAGAGAGATGGAGATATTAGGAGCCTGCAGCAGATAAACCATGGTCTGTAGCACTGACCACATACAGGCATTAACACGTAAGAGGCCACTGGGTCCTGGCCAAGGAGAAGTTATGAGGGTAACTGAGTGGGTCCTGAAAGCCAAGAATACAGCCAAGGGTGTTAAGTCTGGTAGAAATTAGTTCCCCACTGGGGAAAAACAGGGAATGGCCTCATTTAGCCCACAGATTTTCATTAAAACCAAGAACTTTGCTGAGAACTCCTCCTCAGGATTTCAAAAGAAAAGGGAGCAGCCGCTGAAAGCCTGTGGTGGCATCTCAGTGGGAGCAAAGTCAATCCAAGCTCTGTGGAAATGTCCCAATAGGAAAATGTGATATGAGTGTGTAAATAGCTACACTGGTTGCTCTGGCATTTCCTCCCTGTATGCCTGGCATGAAGTAGGTCCATGGCTCTGTGTTCTTCTGGAATGAGGCTGAGCAGGGCATGTTTTTGCAGGTATGCCTGACAGTGGTGAGCAAAGCAGTTCCCTTTTGTTCAGTCCTGTGCCTGAAGTATTAACACAGTGGTGTGAGCATGGGCCCTGAGGACTGCCCAAAGCACATCCCAGAGCATGCCTGGCCCAGGAGGCAGGGGAAAGCAGGGGAGCTGCCAGCATGACAGGCATAGCAGTGTAGCACTGTGGTAGAGGTGACCTGCTCCTCACCCTATTGTGTCCTGCCCAAAGGGATGTCAGACCACCCCTTTTCCAGGCAGGCAGTCCTGCTTCACAACCTTCAGCTCTCCTGGGGCAAAAACCATGAAAAAAAAAAAGAGGGTACACCAGCTACCAGACTCTCCCTGCCTGGTAATAATCTATGAAGGTTCCTACTGCAGCATCCAAACATCACAGTCCATCAGTTGACAGGAGACAAAGTAACCTTTCATTTTCTGTTTGTCAGATCGTGTTCTTGACAAAGTTAAAAACTCATGTCATGTAGTCCACAGTGCACTACAGTTTGAAGCAAATTTGACTGTATAGCTGTTTATAAGCCTCAGCTTCATAAACTGTAGGAGATGTCAGTGGGAAGAACAATGTGGTTTAAGCCAAGTCAGGAAGCTGCATCTTTGCTTTGGAAAAGAGAGGACAGAAGCAGCAAATACTCAGAGGGTCCCTGATGCCAGGCAAATCTCTCATTACCAGCAGGCACAACCCAGGACTGTGCTCCCTTCTTTGGGATGGAGAGTTTCCTCTGGCACTAAAACCTTGACTCTAAACCCCTGGCTTCTTGGAAGCTACATACCCATAACTGTGTTCGCTGAGAGGGTTTTGGAGATTGGAATCCTATTATTTACATCCAACTGTATATTTTCTCCTGAGAGCCCTATAAACCAAATGAATTGCAGAAGAAATCACACATTCCCACACAGAGGTATTTGCCCCTCATGAATCCGAAAAACCATGACCCAAATGTACTGTGAGATAGTAAATCTGAGAAGGCAGTGTGTGGGAAGCCTAGCCTGAGATGAGAAGGAAGGAGAAAGCAACCCATTGCAGCCCCCAGCATCTTTCCCTGCAAGCACTCTGAGCCCATGAGCTGGAGATGCCTTGGGGAAACAGAGGCCAGCTGGTGCCTAGTGGCCCCACTAATTCCAGGAGCCCTCAGACACTGGAAACTGAAGTTTTTTTCTGTTATTCCTAAATTTCAACCTTTCCAGACCCTTGCAGACAGGCTTGCTTCTGAAGAGAAAAGGAAGACAGCTGGTGAAAAGGGATCTTGCTGTCATCTTGGAAACTGAAAGAGCACATACCTTTCCAACTAGTGCTTTCCAGGTGTATTGATTCCAGCCCATGTTTTCTGATTGTGTATTTTATTCTCCTCTCTAGGCCGTCCTGTCTGCAGTCACTCTTTCCATCTGCTTTTAAGGCCTCCTGCTGCTTCCCACCCTGCTAGAAAAGGCAGCTTCTAAGCACTGAAGCTCTGCTTGTGGCACTGGCATCATGATGTCTCTAGGCAGAGACTTTCTGAGTTGTGGTCCATGTCAGCACACAGCCACCTTTATGCAGATGAGGTATCTCCCAAAAGAAGGGCTCCCCTAAGGAAGTATTTTGGGAGACAGGGAGCAGGAGGGATGAACACCCAGTGTGTTTTATTTGCACATTGTGAGCAAGATATGAGTTTTGAGGTCTGTCTGGGACACAGGATTGTTGTTGGGATGATGATTGTGAGTAATCTTTGGTCAGCAGATTGTGTGTGTGTGTGTGTGGTGAACTGGTGCAAGGAGCAGGCAGCTGAAAGGGCTTCTGTGGTGGTGAGTGGAAGGTAGGACATGGTGGACACAAAGAATGAGACCTTGTTCCCTGATTGGATGAGCACCTCTGGCAGAAGCAGGTTTCTGGGACAAATATTCCTTTTCACAAGTCCCTAAAGATGATTTCTGTAAATGTTTGCTAATGTTTACTTCACATTTGTAGTCAGTCATGTCAATATGATCCCGCTCTGGAATGCTAACTGGAAGCAAACACAAAAGTGGGCATGAACTCAGCTGTCTAATTTAGGCTGATTTTCATGGTCATTATCCTTCATGTAATCATCCAGTTTGGTTGAGAACTAGTGGTGCTCCAGGAGTTCCTCTCCTTCCAAGAGTCATGATTTTTTTGTTTTCTGTTAGGAAAATGTGTTACCAGAGTCACTGTTGTTTGTGTCTACTGCCTGACACTTCATACCACAATCCTGCATCCAGTTTCTTCTAATTTAATCAAAATTTAACAATCTTGCCTAAAAGCTCCCACAGCAGTTGTTTGCCTCTGGCTGTTTTTATAATACTTTTTTTTTTCTTAAGTTCTTCGAATCAGTTAAGACATTTCCAAGAATGTAAACAAAACTAAGCACATTTTTGTTTTCTCCATGTCAGGAAAAAAATCCAGTGATGACTTTTTTCATAAGTTCTGCTGCACTGTGTTGTGGAGCAAGATCATCAGATTTACAGTGGAGCTGGGCTTTAGGTAGGAAATGTGCTTTGTGCCTTTCCTTTGAAAGATTATCCAACAACTAGCCATAAGGAGTTGTGGTTTGAACTGTCTCAGTAGTGACACCTTTGATTTTCACACCTAAAGACACTGCAGATTTCTCATGTTTTAGGAGTGTTTTCAGCCAGGTCTGAACTTACTCTTATTGCAGTGGCCATTTACCCCAGTAGTTGGTCCAGCCTTGCTTGGACTCAGGCAATGAAGGGGAGCAAAGGCTGGGATAAGGATAAGGAATTTTGATGTGGCAGAAACTTGTTCTGAAGGAGTGTGCTGGATTGAATGGGGGTTTAGATCTACTTGGCCAAGATGCAAAGGTATTGCAGGATTCAGGGCATCTGAGAGGCACAGGACCTTCACCTCCAGGCTGCAAAAATATTAGACAGTGCTAAGTACTTTTTAAAACTCAGGCTTAGATAGACTGTGTGTTGTGTTCTCTGTCTCGCTTTGCCATCCACACAACACAAGAAATAGCAGTGCCTCGCCTCACTGGGCTTGCTGTGACTCGGGCATCACTGGGGGACTTTCTGGCTCAGTTCTGTGGACGCCGTGGGGAGCCCAGGAGACACTGTTGAACAGGGTGTGGGTGCCAGGCAGTAAATAATGATCACCTTCCAACACTGGATGATGATGAGAAAACAGAGAAGTGTTCACCATAGAGAGGGGTCCAGTGTCTGTGATCCAAAGACCCAGAAAGCAAGAAGTATTTAGCTGGAGAGTATGTGCAGAACGGGCAGTCACTGTGGGGATGTGGCTCACCAGGCACAGTCTGGGAAAAGAACTGACTCTCAGAGATGGAGAAGAAAGTAAAGGTCAAATGCTCTTGGCTCATGCAAACCTACTTCTGGGGTTTTTTGTTGTTTTGGGTTTTTTTTTTTTTAATTTCATTTTTCCCCCCTGGTGACAATTATATGTGTTGCAAGGTGAAGTGGTTCTCAAGTGAAATGAAATCCTTTTCTCTGACCTCAGAGTGCATAGCTCTCTGAATTACTTGACAAGCACAGTTTACCCTTTGAGCAATTCATGACTCCCCTTTCACAAGTAAGAGCACACTTTTGTGGATGTTTTCCTTGCTCAGTACTGCTTAATGGATTTTTTTTCATTAATAACTGTCATTTGACCTGCATCTTGGGTTCAATCCCCATATGGGCCATTCACGTCAGACTTGGACTCAATGATCCTTGTGGGTCCCTTCTAACTCAGAATAATATGTGAGTCTGTGAATGTTGCTATTCTCAGCTCAAAATTAAAAATGTAAGTTGCTGATTGTGAATCCTATTTGTTGTTCATTTACTAGAGGAATCTTAGGCACATCCATTCCATTTCCTCTTGGTGCCTCATTATCAATAAACCTTTGCCTCACTGCTTCTGTAAATCATTTTCATTCTTTTCCTTTGGGAACCATGTGTTTGGGCTCTTGCACAAGTGTCTCATGATGGTAATTGGTCAAGTAATGGAGTATCAATTTTACTCCTTGATGAATTTTCAAAACTTCACTAAAGGGGGATTGTTGAACAACACATAAGTATTTTTTTTGGATGAGGAAAGCATTGCACTTAAACCATGATGCAAGCAGGGTTTCCCAGTATTTCACCAAGCACAGTGGCTTGTGTCAGCTATTGGAATAACTCAAAAGACTTAGATTATCCTGACTCCATAGTAAACATATACCTTCTGTCTTCCAGGTCATGAAGGATGTGGAGCTAAAGCCCCAGAGAAGTCCTAAGCTGGTATATATGTTTCAGAGCTGATGGCAAATGAGGGAGAGTTTCAAACATTCTTTCCCTACTTGTCACAGCCCCAGCAGAAAAAACTGTGAGGTGCAAGAGCATAGCACTCACAACTAATGGTGGTCTCCCATCAGAGGCTGCAGCGGTGTTGGCAGATCATGGCAAACACCAGCGGTGGACACAGACCCAGAGCCAGACTGAGGCAGGGGTGAATTGTTTGCTGCAGAGGCTGGAGGGAACCTACAGAGGCCAAGGGTTTATTAAACTTCAGTTTGACTGGAGCTGAAATATGTGCCTCTAGAGCAGGGCAGGAGCGGTTCACGGAGTCCTTTCTGCAGATATTTTATGACAGTCTTTGGGGATACATATAAGAAGACCGGGGCATTCTGAGTAATTTTAAAAAATATTTGTTTAGACTGTGTCAGGGTCAACTGGAGTTTCCAAGCAAGCCAGTCTTAGATGGATTTTTCTGTCTTTGCCCTTTCTCCTCAGCTATGGTGTAGACACACTGGGGTTCATGGCCAGGCCATGCAGTGCAGCCATGTCTCCTCAATACCTCAGAACAACTCTCAAGCTCAGAGAGACCTTGATGTCATTGTGTACCCCCTGCACTGCATGTGGGCTCATGGAGACCAGGGATGAGAGCCCCTGGTACCAGTCATTGCTGCTGCCACCCTCAGACCATGTCAGGAGTCTGGGCTTTCCCACCTCAATTGGCATCAGCACCTCCTCTGCCGGAAACCCCTGTGGGTCTGCAGCACTGTCCCCACCTCACGATGAGCGTGTAAAGGTCAGGGGAAACAACCTGTTGCTCTCAGGTTTGCTGTTGGTTATTGTGTCTTGCTTCTTGGTTGACAAGTTCCCAGTTTGATTGTGCTGCTTCTTGCTTCACTATAGGATTTTGCTGCCCTACTACTCTCTGCCAGTAAAAGCTGATGCCAGTCTGCTGCCCAGGCCCAGTGATGGTGAATTAGTGGGTTTGGTAGCCAGAAACCGCATTCCTTTCTGGAATGCTTCTAAAAGCCTAGTGCTCATAGGAATTTTCCCAAACCTGGCTAGCCTTGAGTTTTGCAATGTGCAGTTGAAATGGAATTAAATTATAGCTGTTCTTCCAAGAGCAGGCAGGTTTGGGGAGGGCTGAAAGGTTTTTTTTCCCTTGTCTGGCCTTTCTTTACTAATCAGCTGTATAAAACTGAAGAACAACAGAACTGCTTTGCTAAGAAATCTTGCCCAAACTTTGTCTCAACGTTTAAACTCAACCCTTTCTGTGGTTCTGTGAGGTTCAGCCAACTTTGGTTGTTTTCTGCTTTTACTCCAGCTTTCTATCACTCCTGCTTTCCAGTTTCCAAGTGCAATTGGTAGCACTCAAATCCCCCTGAGCTGTGTTGTACTTGGGTTCCAATGGGGCTGCCACAGCACCTCATCCAGACTCAGCAGTCCCCAGGCCTTCTCCGTGGCGGCACCTGAGGGCCCAAACTGAGAAGCACAAGGAGCACCATGGGAGCAGTGTTGGGAAGATTTGTTTGGGCTTGCCTGACTGCCCATCTGAAGTACATAACACTGCACTTTAGCACAAGGGTAGTCCAGGGACACACATGTGCTGCAATGCCTTGCTCGACTAGGGCCACAGGCTGGCTGCTTCAGCCTGGCAGAGCCTCCTGGACACTGCCCTGGCCAGGGCCCACAAGCCCCTGAAGTTCATCCGTCATTAATCTGAACCAGAACTTCATAATGCAGATGCAGCTGAGCTCCTGCCCCGCCCATTACAAAATGGCCCTGACTCCCTCCCACTGCCTCTCTTCCCAGCCGGCAATTTTCAGATTGCAGGTCCAGCCCTGGTACCAGCAGCACAAAACAGACAACTAGAAGTCACCTCTGGGAGGCAGCTAAACTTCAGCAATGCTTGGCTGTCTCTGCTGCAGAGAGGTTGCTTTTGCAAAGCAGACAGACAGAAGAATGCAGAGAGAGGCAGACAGACCAACCAACCCAATGACGTGAACAGTGTCCAGGCAGGCACCAACCCACAGGATGGGGTGAATCATTCTGCAAGCTGGCAGCAGGGAATTAAACTGTGCCATAGCCAGACATCAGAGCAAGGATCATCTCCCTTCAGGCAGCTTTGTCTCCCCAGCCTTCCTCACCAGCAGGAAGTAGAATCCCCCACTCTCTCCTTGACTAGATGGCTGATTTATACCTTCAGTCACAGGTGACGGCTGGTGGGGTCTCAGTTGGTGTGTGGTTAGCATGGAAGGCAACACACACATTGAAGTGTGGAAGCTGCATGACTGCCTCATACCTCTCACTCACCCTGTCAGAGCAGAGGTCCTGCTCATCCAGCACACAGCCTGGGGTGGAAATTGTAGGGGAAATGTCCAGGGCAGGTTGTGGGGAAGAGAGAGACACTGACTGGATGCAGGGAAAACCTCTGGAGAAGATGACAGCTTGTGGAAAAGGGCCCCCTTCTCTCTTTTCAGATCCTTGCAGTGGCCAAACGACATGGGTAAGGTTAAGATGAATACATAAATCTGCATCTGATGGGAACTCTTATGCTCTTCCTTTCAGTCAGAGCTTAGCCTTAAGCCCTGCATTGATCTCAGCTGTCACTCACATGTGAACAGCACTCAGTGCTACTGCAGGCACTGAGTGGCACTGACTGCTGTCAGCCCCAGGCTCCACAGCTTTACCTCTCCCTGCTGCAGGTGCAGGGCCTGACTTCATAGGGCCCCAGCACAGGGAGGGGGTTGAATCCCAGCTGCCGTAGATGCTACTGTCACTAACTCAGCTGGAGATAGCAGCCAAGCAGAGGAGCAGCAACCTTGCTGGATCTAGATTTTTCTAAAAACAACACAACAGAGGGATAACTGAATGATCCCAAAGTAAGGCAGACCTGGTGGATTGGGCAGACGTTGCTCCAGATGCTGACAGCCAGTAAGGATGTCCCAGGAGGAGAACTCAGTTCAGACAGGAGCATTACAGAGTTCCCACACTGAGACAGAGCATCAAGGTGTGCAAAACCCTAGGGTGCCTGTCTGTGGAGAACATAAGTCTTCAACAAACAGCACTGAGGACCTGTCTGTTCTGTGTGTAGGTATGAGTCTGTGACTGAGATGACACCATTCAATACTTTGTCCAATATTATTGATGATGATTTTTTTCATAATGAAATCATATATTT
Organism: Camarhynchus parvulus; assembly: GCF_901933205.1. Lineage (NCBI taxonomy): Eukaryota > Metazoa > Chordata > Aves > Passeriformes > Thraupidae > Camarhynchus > Camarhynchus parvulus. Next base: position 21,340,654 of record NC_044575.1, on the reverse strand, counting down.
CATCTATTCAACACTGAGCTAAGTCTTCAGAGCAGTTAGGTGCTTACATCTGGTTCTGAGGAGCTTAGGAAAAACCAAAACCCTCAGGTGATCACTGTCATGGCAAGGCATGCAGGACTGCTTGGGAAGGAGGAGACTACTTATCCAAAAGGTATCAAAACCAGAGCCAAGAGGAAACTGAAAGCCCTTTCAAGCCCCCTTCTCATAGTTGTCTGCCTTGTCCATCTTCCCTGGCTGGTACTCACTGGGGATATATCAGTTCAGAGGTTCTAGATGGCTTTTGGTTCACAAGCACTGCTTTAGGCAGAGACACAAGTAGGATGGAGCAGAATTCCACCATTTTTTCCTAGCTTCCTTTTCTCACTGACATGCCAGTGAGATATGTGGGAAACGAGACATTTTAAAATGCATTAGCTGACCCATCTTGTCTCATACTTTCAAACTTTGCACATGGCCTGGCATGCTGCAAGCCTGTATCTGATCACCCCCAGCCCTATGCCTGGGAACACCTGTGTGGAATCTAATGAGGCTCTGATATCACCGAGGTGGCTGTCACTTCCATCTGCTGTCACATCATCCTGTGGCTGACCCTGGTATATCCCCAGGGCACTGTGTCAGCCCTGCAGCACTGAAGACCTTCAGGTGTCAGAGAGGAAAAAACTATGTCACTGGGAAATTAATGGGCTCATCAGAGAGAACTGAGATGTCCAACTCCAGAATACTGGCATAAGCAATAATCCCCCTTCACATTCAGTAGTGAGGAAGACATGGTATGCAATGGAGCAGTTTCATTTTCTCTCCATGGAGACAATGGCAGTACATTTTCTTGCTCTTTGCTTATATCATGTTCTGGGAGCCAGAAAGTCAACTGAAATTGCAGCAGGTTGCTGGAAGCATTTTTGTGCCTTCAAAATTTGCTAGTCAGCACTTTCCTGCTTTTAGATGGATGTGCCACATGAAAAAGGACTTGGGGAATGAGCTGTGCCTTTTTCTCTAGCCACAGCTTCTATTCAGAGTTTTCAGAATTGATTTGTTTATGTAAAAGCCAGTTTTGTTAACGTCCTTTAAAAAACATGAAAGAGGAGCAAGCAGCACATGTTGTGTTTGTACAGACAATGCTGAGTTCTCCCCAAGTAGCCACAGGGTGTGTGAATCCAGCTAATCAGGCAATAAAGCAACACATGCCCTCAAAAACAGATGTTTGTATTGGGAAAAAAAAAACTACTTCAGAATAAAAGTGAGAGGAACAGCAATTTTCCCAAGTAAATAGTGCATATTCCCAAGGCTTGCTGTGATGTAAACTTCTCAGCAGCACTAGAGCTAATGTTTATCAAGCCATCTGTCCCTAAACTCATACAGTGATTTAATCCAGGAGAACTAGCCAGCCAGGAACACGAGGGCTTAAGTGCAGCCAGGACTGAGGTGAATTTGCCTCCCACAGAAACATCTCCCAGGCACACAGTGGAAGTAGAGCCAGAGACTCAAGTTATACACTGGCTTCAGGACCACCAAAAATCCACCCATGGACTTACTGTGTGGGACCTTTGACACTGTCTCCAGACTGCTTTTCAGGAACAGAAGGAGGTTTTTAGACCTTTCTGCTCCAGGCCTTAGTATTGTTCCTGCTGTATGCTCTGATCAGAAAAAAAAGTCTCTTCTCAAAGAGTGGTGTCCTAGGTGTGGTGAGGAAGAGCACAGTAGAGAGAAACACTCCTTCCCCCTTTCATTCTTCTACAAGTAGACTTTTCTGTGGGACTTCACTCTGCCTGTAATTACCTCCCCAAGGTGATCAGGTATTTCACAGCTATTTTCAGTCTGTGAGTTCCACCATGAGTAACCACTGAGTGTGTCCCCCCCTTTGCTGCAGAGCCTCAGGAGGCTGCAGGCAGCAGAGCAGCAGTGCCAGCAGCTTTGACAAGCTCAGCAGAGATGGACAGTGTCCATGCCGATGAGAACATTCATGCAGTGGTCTCTTGAGCACAATGGGAGTCGGTGAATGCTGTACCATGAGCAGAGGAACAGCACAGACCACATTCAGCCTTCCTTCAGGTTCTGCAGAATCAACCAAAGGAGGCCCAGTCTGGGAGGGATGGACAGGCTGTATATTCATCCTTGTCCAGAGTTGAAATGCAGATGCTCCAACCAGCTTCTGCTTAGCAGCAAATGGTAACTGCAGCTCCCAGAATGAAGCCAATGGTTCATGTCCTATCTAGAATTATACCACCTGCATTTAAGAGATGGATGCTGCCCAGTTTTACACTTCAGTTGAGCACAAGAGTGAAAGTATGATTAAGCATCTGATCATTGCAAATAAAATCAGTGATGCCACATACAACCAAGAAAGTGTTAAAATCTTTTCTACATGTGCAGACTGCAAGAGCACTGACTCCCTGAACAGAAATAAACCTAAGTGTTTGGGTCTTTCTATGTCTAAAATTCAGTCACTTTGATTTTTCCTATATAACCCAAAATGTGGATGTTTTTAAAATAATAGTCTTGCGCTGACTTCCAGACATTAATGACAGATAGGAGGCAGAAGACTGCAACAGACAGCTTAGAAACAGGTATAATCATTTCAGCATGTGTTAAGGCAAGATCACAGGAGTTGGATAAGGCTCCTATAGTTGGCCAAGTCCATGAGGTGTGCTGGCTGGGCTGTGGTGCAAATCTGCCTTTGTAGGAAGTGTAAAATGCACTGCCTGAACCCTCTCTAGGCAAAATTTTAGCACTGGTATTTAAGCAAGAATTGAGAGAATAACATTAAGAGGTTTTTTTTATTTTAAAGGGCCATTGCTATGAAGAGTTAGACCATGGCTGTGCAGGCAAGGAGAGGCACCCTGCAGTTGCCAGCACTGGAGGCCATGGAATTTGGGGGTGAGCAGGGGGGAACACCCCTGAGCCCACACTTGGACAGGAAGGCAGAAGGCTCCAATGTCATTTAGTGAGGGGGCAGAGGGGCAGGCTGGTGCAGCCCCATGCCACCTGTGCTGCGCTCTTTGGACATGGGTTGTCCACAGACAGACAATGTCTGTGAGCTGCCACATGCCAGTAGGAGTTCCAGGCTATTCTTGAAGCCTCCCAGGACTGGGATAGCATCAGCTCTTCGCTGAGACTGTAATAGCTTGGACAAGATGTTGCCAGAGCAGTACATTAGCAGTGCCAAGACCTAGCAGGTTTTTTTACCTACAGCCCAGGGGAAACCAGCCTGTGCTGGCTGTGTCCCTGGGCTGTGCTGGCTGTGTCCCTGGGCTGTGCTGGCCACGCTGCTGTCCTGCAGCCTGATGGGCTGTGGGGCTGCCATCACAGGATCTGTGTGAAGGAGCCTATCTGGCAGGAGCTGTGGCTTGTCATGCATGTGCTGTGCAAAGCAGATCTACCATTTCAAGTTGGACCCAAAGGTGTGTGTTGGAAATATCCCAGTCTCCATCCCTGTGGATGCACCAAACTGACTTTGCTCTAAATTAAATTCCATGGATAAGATTGTACATAGCAAAGATTTTGCTTCAACACCCTCTCTAAATAGCACACCTGAGGAACAAAACAGATACAAGCTGTGAATTCAAACATTCTGACAGCATGATAAAGATGACTGTTCCCTCCAGGAGTGTGTCAGCAGAGCAGTGCAATGCCTTGCTGTCTCAGGGCCTTACCTCGTGGACACAGGTGAAGGTGGTTTTGTGTCTCCTGCACCCTCTTTCTCCTCCGTAGGGTTCCCAGGACAGATGTGGTGAGATTTGAAAGGCATTATTCTGCATATCCCCTGCAGAAGTGGGAATGCAGGCATCTCTCCTGCCCAAAAGGAGCTGCAAGATGCTTGGGGCCCACATGCCCAGTTATCCTGGACTGTCCCATGGCAGATAACACAGGGTGACTCAGGGAAGGTCTTGGGAGTGCTGATGGTCTAGCAGGCAGCCAAGGCATTGGGAGAGCAGGGTATGATTGTGGGAAGCCAGAAAATATCCTCCTTCTACTACTGCCAGGGCAAGGATGGATTGGCAAGCAGTGAAGGAGGCACCAAGCTCTGCTATCGGGCTTGTAAGGGTGCAGTGGTGCTCACATCAACTCCTTGTCATAGAGATCTTCACAATATGTAACTCAAGGTCTCTCTAGGTTTGATTAGAAACAGACACCCCAAACTTTGCACTGAAACTTTGAGGCCATCTCCAGTTACAGGAAGTCTGGGCATATCCATATGCAGATGTATGCAATTTGTTTCACTTCAGCAGTTAGCGTGACTGTTTAAGGTCAGGGAGCCTGTTTCTAGGGAATGAGAGTTGCTTCTTGGGATGCACACCATGCCCTCTCAGCACTGCCATAAGGCCCTCCATCCCAGAGTTTCTGCCCCTCCCATGGAAACAGTTCATCCCTACCAGGGCCCTCAGGGGCTGGAGGTGAGGAAGCCCATGTCTGCTGCAGGGCAGAAGCACTAGAGCAACATGGCTGAGCTGCAAGGAGGGCTCTGGACTGGCAGAGCAGGCATGGGAACACCCCCTGTGTGTGCAGCAGGGACAGCCCTTGCTCCTTGGGGCTGATGGTTTGCAATGGAGATAACTTATCACTGCTGAAATCCTGGGCCCAGCTCTCAGCTACAGTTTGAGTTATGCTGTCAACAAAATCAGAACAGACACAGAGCTTTTCTCTGTGTGTGTTTGTGTTTGTGTTTGTGTGTGTTTGTGCAGACCCCTCCCCAGCTAACTGAGTTCCTGAGGCAGATAAAAACCAGCAGAGGATTTCCCAAGGAAAGGCTTCAGGTCTTGTGTTTGCTGCTGCTGGAGCTGCAGGGGGCTTGGGGAGGCAGCCAGAGCAAAGCTGTGGGGGAAAATGTACTGAGCTTCCTGACATCATAAATAATAAAAGAAAGAGAGAAAGGGAAAAAAAAACCAACCAACCTCTTGGAATACTTTATTTATTACTCTGTTTTACTGAGTCTCATAAGTGGTAGTCCATTGCTGCAGACTTTCTGGAACTGTTTTATTTTCAGTTGTAAAAATTACAAATATCATTTCTGTAGCTTATGATTTACCAAGGCTGTGGGGCAGGGCACTGTCCCAGCCCATTTTGGACAGGCCTGTCCACCTGCATCCCCCAGGAGCAGTGGGAGAGGTCAGCCAGTTGGAGAAGGCAGGTTCAAAGAGGAGGCAGTGTGTCAGTCACTGCCCTAGACACTGGCTCTGGAACCCAGAGAGCATAAATTTTTGCAAAATGCTCCCAAGGATCAAAACAAAGAAAGCTGAGATAGACATCAAGCTTTGGTGAGCTTTATAGGGAGCTCCTCAAAAGTCTGAAGGAACAATATTAGAGAAAGCAATAAATCTGAAATCACAGTAGGGTGAAAGAGGCAAGTAGCTCCATTGCCTTCATCCAAGGTCTGCCTACAAGCCCTCTGTAGCACCTGGGCAATTTTCTTCCTAAATCCCTTTCACAGCTCACTCCCCCAGGCTTAATCCTGGGCCACCCTTGCTCTCATGCCTGAGGGTGACAGTCACATTTCACCCTCCTGGTTTCATCCCAATCACCTCAGTGCAGCCTTTCAGCTGTGAGAGTGAGAGATGGGCAAGGACTTGTACACTGTGCACCTTCTCACAACAATTTCATGGACTTTTGGCTGTGACAGAGCTGTTCACAGAAGGGCTAAACTGTAAATATATAGTGAATTAGCAAATGGATTTTGTAACAAGAGATGAGTATTGCCAAAGACACAGGCGAAGATGCCTAAGCTGGCATTAATGACCCTATCACATTGCCTGGGAAAAGCTCCCAGTGGGGACATCACTAAATAGTGGAACTGTTTCCCAGAAAGACTGATCCTGGCCTGGTAAGTTTTAAAAATAGACTAAAGGGAAATTTCAAAAAAATATGAGACACTTGATGTGGCTTGGTAAGGAGAGCATAGAGGATAGAAAATACCACAGTATCACTTCCCACACATTTAGGAACTGAGCACAGTGGCTCAAGGTTAAAACCTGCAGTAGGGCTACCATGTTTTTGCCCAAAGATCCCAGCCAGAAATGTGGCCAGGTGTGACACTTAACTGTGCCCTGTATGCCAGGTGACCAGTTGCTCACACAGATCCCTTTTTTTCTGTCCTGGGTTCAGCCCACCATGCAGAGCAGTGGCATCAGATAAGGGAGAGCCATGGATCCCCACCAGGGTCCTGCTGGCGTAGCATCACTTTTGCTAATGAAGGGGACACCCCTGTCACTGGAGGCAGGAGGTGTGCAGGAGAGGACATACACAGTGCCTGTGCCTGAGGGTGCATATACCCCATTTACAAAGCTCAAAGGTGGTTTTTAGAAAGAAACCAGTTCACTGGTTCAGGGCTTGAAACCTCTTTCTCCTCCCTGCCATACTGCTCTCATATGTCATGTCTCATTAATTAATTGTTGAGGGCAACCAGGTGGGAACAGTGCCCCAGACTGCTGTCCCACTCCTCTCATTTCCCTCTGCCCTGCACACATGGGGTGCTGTTTCTGCAGGTGTCTCAAACTGTCCTCTGCCCCTTTCACAACCTCTTCGCCAAAAGCAGTGCAAGTCCTGGCAGAAGGCTGTGGGAGTGACTGGGAGTGTCAGTCAGGAGCACCTCTGCTGACACACCAGCACTGCCTGAGGAAGCAGGAGCAGAAAACAGACCCCACTGAGCACCTCATGTGGCTGCTCTGTACTCCTGATTTTCTACACTGAGTTATCCAGCAGAGGAGGAGAGATGGACTGGTGACAGGGGACATGCATGGTGCAAGGAGCAGGGTTGGATGTCATGAAGCACTACATTCCTTGGTTGCAGCCCAGAGACCTTTTCCGTGGCCAGGACCAAGGAATGTAGTGCTTCATGACATTCAACCCTGATGTGGGTGTTGAGAGATTGAAGGAGGGTCTTGCTGGGGTATGTGCACCTGAGTGTGCTGGGTCTCTGAGAGGGGGCAGGAGCTGAGAGAGCTTGCCCCAACCTCCTCTTGCCCATCTGTGCTGGGCAAAATAGGTCAAAAGATTTACATTTGTTTCCTTTTCTCTCCCTCCCTGCCCCCTAACCCTGGTCAAACCTGCCCTCCTCTTCCCTCCCCTACCTCCCACTGAAACAGGTAAGGAAAGCGCTTTGGGAGAGCCTGACTTGCAGCCAAGCTCCGACCCTTCAGCAATGGACAGCAGCTACCTCAGCGTGAAGGAGGCTGGGGTGAAAGTGCCCCAGGACAGGGCCAGCACAGACCTCCCCAGCCCCATGGACAAGGCTGACTCGGAGAGCAACAAGGGCAAGAAGCGGAGGAACCGCACCACCTTCACAAGCTACCAGCTGGAGGAGCTGGAGAAGGTCTTCCAGAAGACCCACTATCCTGATGTCTATGCCAGGGAGCAGCTAGCCATGAGGACAGACCTCACTGAGGCTCGTGTACAGGTATGGGGGAAATCCTGGGGCTGGGTAAGGGGTGGATGAGCTGCAAAAAACCTCCAAGGTTCCCTTGCAGCCCCATCATAAGCTGCAGGCAGCTGAGCCCTGATCAGGACCTGTGGCACAGGGGAAGCATGATGAGGTACATCCATGTCTGACACTGGTGTCACTTCCTTTATTTGGTCTGTGTCCTGCAATCCAGTGTTCACAGAAACACATTTTGCCCTTGAGCTAATGGGACAGCAGGTGGGTAAGCCTCACCACCACCCTGAACAAAGCTTGCACAAAACCTGCTCTCTCCAGGAGGCTTGCAGGGGACACAGGTTCATTAGTCTGAGTGGGAACAAGATTTTCCACAGCACCGGCTCTTTCTGGCAGATGGGGCTGCAGGGTGACTGGGAGTTCAGTGCCAGAGAACATGGAGATGCAAGAGAGGCAGCTCTTGTTGCTGCTCGGCAGGTGCTGAGACTGCATGAAAGCTGGAGATTGGAGGCAAAAGGTGCACCCACCACCTTAGGAGAAGCAGGAGAGACAAACAGCCACACTGTTGACAGTCTCAATCACCCCCACCCACACAGGTGCTGGCTCTCATGAATTAGCTCCCTTGAACTAAACTGGGGGACTAGCAGACCCAAAATGCACATCACAGGAGGGAATGATTCTCTGACTACTGCTCTTTCCTGTGAGTCAAGGTTAAACGGGTTTTGTCAGGTCTCAGAAGCATGTGCAAAAAGGAGCACCACTGCACGGGGCGGACATCCGCAGCTCACGCCTTGGTGGCCAGCTCCTTCTCCAGCACAGCTAATCCTGTCACTTCCGTCTGCTGGCATTTGCCAGCTCACCACCCCCCAAACCTGCACTAGCATCAAGAATAATTGGCCCATGGAGAGATCTGATTCTATCTTTTATACCAGGAATATTTCCAGCTCCCAACCAGCCTCTGCATTAATCTTTACAAGTAATTGTTGTAAATAAGTCCCACATCCAAGATTAAGTCCATTTTAGTTTGTACATTCACTTGAATTCAGCCAGAAGCAGAATTTTTCTTGTGCGCTTGCCTAAACTGGTTTGCAGGGCTGGTGTGCTCTTCCTCCCCACAGCTGTTTCTCTTCAGGCTGGGCATGGCTGTCTTTCAGTAGGAAGCAGTGATTCCCATAGATCCTGAGTGCAGCATGCTGAGCACTGCAGGACGGGCAGAGCAAGGCAGTGCTACAAACACCAGCTCCTTACTTGTGCCAGTGCATGCAGCTCTTCATTTCCCAAGAACACACCACAAGTGCTAATGGGGTCTCCTGGGAGGCTGAGCACAGCATCGGGTTACTGGCTGCACAGTGCATGACATTCCTTCAGCTCAGGAATGAGAATGAGGTGCTGGAGGGTGGCAAGCTCCTCCTGCTCACTTCTGAGCCAGGGTTTGCAGCTACTGTATGTCCCAGGCAGTGCGAAGGGCTGTCCATCAGAGCCAGGGCAGGTGAGGCAGATGCAAACTACACATTCCTTACATATGACCCTTCATTTTGAGATTTTTCCCCACTTTACTACTGGATCACACTCCAGCTGAGGGCAGAAGAACTCCCTAGGTAGCCAGGAGTATATTTGGCAAAGAGGAATTTCAGCTTGCTCTGAGAGAAGCATGCGACTAGCCTGTTGCCACAGGCAGCCAAGAACAGCCTCCCTGCCAGTGCCACCTCTCACTTGGGATGGCGATGACAGGGCTCGTGTGACAGAGCTGCTGAAGGGCTTGTCTGAGTGGCCTGGCTGCTCGTGCACTTACCCCATGGTGAAAGGGGTAAGCACTTGCATTTCAGTCATTCCCTGGCTCTGCCAGGAAGGACCTGGTGACTTGGGCCATGGGCTGGCACCAGGCCACCACCTCGTGATGCAGGCCTGCCGTGCTATCAGCAGCAGAGCACACTCCTATCATTGGAGAGCAAGGACAGCAGGCTTGTGCCCAGAGCAGCAGGTGCTAGGTGCTCAGACACCCTCCATTGCACAGGGAAAGCCTCTGGCTGCTGTGGGTGCTGGGGGTGTTGTTTGGGCACACACCTGCTGCAGCCTCATGGGCTTTGAGGGAAGCTCAGTAGCCCCTCTCCCAAGGAAAATATGGTCATTTAAAAGATAATCCTGCCCTGGAATGATTTTTTGGAGGTCAGCTTCAGCTGCCTGCAAAGCTGAACTAAGCAAACCAAGATGGCAGAAAGGTGAGGCACAGGTTTAAGGTGTGATGCTCCCTCTCACAGCTTTTGGCTGGAGGTCATCCCCTCTGGCCAGGCTTGGCTTCCTGGGGAGCATAACCAGCTGCACTGCAGGCAGGAGCAGATGCAGAGCCCAGACAGGCTCTGCAGCTCTGATTTTTCCATCCCTTTCCCAAGCTCATGCTTCATTAGTGAAGTAGCTGCTGGAGATTTTGGTGTCTGGAGAAGAGCCCATGCCAGCAGCATACATGAGGTGGACCATACTGCCCGTGAAGCGGTGGCATTTCGTGGCCTGGCCCCTCTCCCGCTCCCTTTCCTTGCCTGCCTCAGTTTCCAGCCATCTGTACTGGTGTCTGGCAATGTCAAAGTTAATTCCCCCTGTGATGCAATGCAACATTTTCCTGCCTACTCCCCACAACCTTGCCCCTTGTTTCCATGTACTATTAAGATACTGCACATCCCTGTTTTCAAAAGTAGGAGCCATGCATAAGCTCTGTGCAGAGGCACAGCCAGGAAGAGGTTGTTATGGCTCAGCCACAAACCTGCAAGGTTGCACAGGGGGTGCTGTGTTCATGTAGGTCCTACACACCATGTATATCCCATTCCTTTCTTCTCCTCTTCTATGTCTGGGGCTGCAGAGCCCCAGAGAGAGCTTCTGCTTGGTACCGGCAACTGCTTGAGGCTCTTTCAGCTCATCCAGGTCTGCAGCAGATGTCTGAGGCAGTGGCACTAGAAAAACAAGGTAGACTCGTGCATTCACACATTATTCCTTCCCTTTGCACAGAAACACACACAGGCACATCCCAAGCCCATGCCAGCCTGGCCCTGGCTGCTTATCTCTCTTGGGTTATCACTATCTGCCTCCTGGACTGCTCGCTGGGAGAGGAGAAGGGGATGGGACTGGAAGGAGGCTTCACAGCCAGGGAATCTAACCCCTCAGCCAGCCCCCCTCAGAGGCAGCTTTATGATTGCTGGGACCATTAATGAAATGTTTTTGGCGGTGACCCTGTGATGCGGTGGGGGCTTGAAAGTGAGAGGGAAATGTCAAACTCCGCTGTAGCAAAATCACCGCCTTGGAAAAAAAAGAAAAGAAAGAAAGCAAAGCAAAGCAAGAAGTAATATATCTTGATCCCTTTTCCCCCATAAAACCCTGGGAGGCTGGTGGAAGGAGCGGAAAGACTGAGCTAAGCCTGCAGGAAATTAAACATGAAATGAAAACAAGCTCGAGTTATTCAATTCTCTCATCCCAGGCTCCAATTTCCCATTCCAGGCCACTGATAAAATGGTGTCCAGTTTCAGCACTCAAGGATGAATTCTGGCTCTGTTCTTGCAGTCTGAAAAGCAAAGGGCTGGTGTCCATCTCCAGCAAGAGGAGAGACGGCCTGGCCTTTCACAGAGGGATGGGGTCCTGAACACAGACAGATGGAAGCTGAGCAGAGAGAGGAGGGTAGCAGGGTCAGAGGACAGGAATGGGGAGAAAGGATGCTGTGGGACTTCCAGAAGAGAGTAAAAGCACAAGAGACTTGAGCATGGTGGGCAGCTCTTACCTGCATCAGAGCAGTGATGCAGTGAGGGGTGCTGAGCACAGGGCATGAGCACAACCCCACAGCTGCCACCAGCCCACCACCACATCTGCAGAGGTCAGCCTCACCCACCACTGCCATGGTGGGGGTAGGAGAGAGGGGAAAATACCTTTAACTTGGAGAAAGGACAAATCAGTGATGCAGCCCCCAGCTATCCAGACATGGTCAGTGGCCTGGGTTAAGTCCCAATGGAGCCCATGCACCTGTGCCCTGTGCAGGGCACATGGAGCTTGGTGGCAGGGGCTGACTGGCAGTGTCCACTGGGTGCGAGCGTAGAGGCAGCAAGAGAGTGAGCAGGAGCCTCCTTGCTTTGTCTCAGGCCACTTCTGGCCTCTCCATCCCCAACAGCATGTCAGCTGTCTATGCACATGGATTTAGGCACCACAAATTGTTGAATGTTTATGGAGACATGAAACATTCTCTGTTCTGTAGATTTTTACGGGGCTGAATTGGTACATCAGGGCTTATCAAAGCATTGTCTGCAGGAGTCAGATACATGACATTACCATACACTCCTGCTGTAATTGCTAACACTGAGATTCAGTCCACAGTGACTGCTGGCCCCTGCACAGCAGAAGTAGCCCGTCCTGGCCCCAGAGAACATGCTGCACTAGCCACTGCAACCTCCACTGCCACATTCCCATCCCACAACAGCCGCTCTTGACAAGGAGTGACAGGCAATGAAAGGAAAATGAACTTCTGTTTGGGTTTAGATTTGCTTTTTAAAAGCAGGTGTCTTCTAAGACTGTGGAAATACTGAGGATTAGTTGAGGTTTTTTGCTGACATTTTCACATTATACATTGCCATGCCTGTCTTGTTTTCCCTGGAGCACTGTGGAGGCCTGGAGAAACCCAACTTCAATATACCAAGAAGCCTATAAGGATTTGGACCAGAGGAGAAAAGAAAGCTTTAAAAAGCGGTCCAAACCTTGCCACAAGTGCTTCAGAGCTCACTGTCAGCTCTCAGAGTGTCTCTGGTGCCTGTGACACCAACACTTGGACTGAAGACACTCTTCTTGAGCCTAATGCGATGACTTGTCACATTGTCCCAGCCCACCAGCCACGTGGCAATTTGGGGACTGCCCGTTTAAATCACTATGCTCAATGCATAAATGCATTAGAGCAGAGACTGAGATCTCACTCTGCTCTGTCAAGGTAGCTGTTGTGCTGTCCTGGGAAGAAGAGGGCACAGACCCTGCACCGCTGGCTTGGAAGGTCACCCTGCAGAGCCACACACTGCCGTGGGGGCCGGAGCTCGGCCGCCCTGCTCCAGGTGGGATGCTCAGGAGGGCAAGGCAGCCGGGGCCTTCCCCACACAGGGAGAGGCCGCGTATGCCTGGCATATGTTCATCCCAGCCCCGTGCACAGGCAGACTCTGCTCCCTACCTGTTCTGCACCCCTCTGTGCACAGCGGGGCCTCCTCCGCCTGAGGAGGAACCAGGTCACCACTGCTAACTTTGAATCTGCAGATCAAAGCGGCGTGATCCAGGCCAGCCCTGGGACTGGCCTGCAGCTGGGCTGGAGTGGCTGTGCCAAGAAGAGGTAGAAGAAAAACAGACAGATGCCTGAGGCATCAAACCTGCTCCAGTAGGACACTCTGCATGTGCAGCATGTGCACAGCTGGGATAATGTTAGGATGCTTCTCCCGGTGCTTTTTGTACCTACTGAAAACACTCACAGGGTTTTTATTTGGGGTAGGGGGTTTATAGCAGGTTGCTGCTTTGGCCAGCGTGTGGATGGCCCATGCCAGTGGCATTGCCATGGACATGGGGCCAGGCACATACCCTGTGTTATCCACAGCCCACATGAGGAGCATGTGCCTGGCAGCTGCACTGCTCCCTGCCCAAAGCAGACCACAGTGCATGGCCAGACCCTCAGCTGCCTACTCATACCACAGGCCTGGCTGAAAGAGACCAGCACGAGGCTGTCTATGTGGTGGAAGGCAGAAACTGAAGCAGGACAGCTTGAAACAACTCTTCCAGCACAAGCAGGAATGTCAGCTCAGACCAGAAACCCAAGCCCCTTATCCCTCCTCGTAGCAGCTTCTGGCTGCACTGATTCAGGCTGCAGGTGACACAGCACTCCTGCCCCTGCAAAAATTGTCCTGCTATCCTACCTTGTGCCAACTACCTGGCTTGTCCTGCTGTCCTGTGAAGACATGAGCTTCCTACCTGGTGTCTGCTTTGCCCAGGTGCCTGGCAAGCAGCGAAGCTGCCCCACGGCCAGGCGTGGGAAGGGCCAAGCTGCTTGTCAGCAATACCCCCTCTGGCCCCCCGCAGCGAGTCACCGTGTAAAACTCGAAGCAGAGCTGAGAGGCTCTAGGAGTGCTCCTTTCATGCACTGGCGTGACCTGCACAACCCAGCCCCTGGTGATCGCCCTCATCTCTCAGTGCCTTCAAAGCAGCTCTTGATTGATGTGTTTCCCTGACTCACGAGCTTCAAGAGGCTTTGAAGACACTGGGCCAGGCTCTGATCTCTCTGAGGCTGATGCAAATCAGGAGCAATGGTGCTGACAACAGTGCAATAATCCACACTGATGTCAAGCCAGTAAAAATAAGAGCAGAAACAGAGTTTTGGTCTTTGCCTTGAAGGGATCTGAGCAGCAGTGTGAAGTAAAGAGTAGCAAATCCCGCAAAAAAAAGCCTCAGTGTAAACCAAAGGATGCTATAGAAGGACACCTGTCCTTTCCTGCAGCTAAGGAGGGAAGGGGTGTTCAGCTTTGTATTTTTTGTTGTGGTTAAGAAAAATGAGGGAGTTGGTGAGAAATGCAAGCTGCAGTCAATGGCATCATCATAGCCAGGATTAGTCCCGGGGAAAGCCCCGTCACTGCTGTTTTCAGCCTGGCAGCAGCACACACGGATGTATTCACACTTCTCTGAGACTGGCTGACAGCGAGAGAGCTGCAGGCAGAGCCTGGGTAGCACAGCTTTAGGGGTGAGAGGAAGACAGGCTATTCCAGGGCAAATCAGGCTGTGGGAGGCAAGAGCTGGGAATGTCCCCAGAGGGGCTGTGCACCAAAAGATGGGCATCCCCTTTTGCATGGAGTGTTCCCTTTCTAGGAGCACGGGCTGGCCCCAGACCCTCAGGAGAAGCAGGGAAGGACTGTCCCTCCCCTGCAGAGCACGTGTCTGGAGCAATGCCCTTCTCCGTGCCATACAAAACCACCCGCCTGGTGAGGCCCTGCCCTCTGGTGGGCTCTTCAGGGCTGCCGGGCTACCAGCCACTGCCGGGCTGCCCTTGTTCACAGCCCTGCTGTCGCCTCTCCCCAGGTGTGGTTTCAGAACCGGCGAGCCAAATGGCGCAAGCGGGAGCGGTTCGGTCAGATGCAGCAGGTCCGGACCCACTTCTCCACCGCCTACGAGCTGCCTCTGCTCACCCGTGCTGAGAACTACGCCCAGGTGAGTGCATTCCCCCGCCTGGGCGCTGTGCTTGCTGGACACGCTGCCTCTGCTCCCAGTCCTCCCCAAGCCATGCTTCACTTCTCAGGCACGCTTAGGCAAGGCTGCAGGGACACCGGGGCTATACTGCCAGGCACTGAAGGGCTGGCCGTTTTTTAGTCAGGTGTTCTGCTTGGCTCCCTCATGCCCTGGCCCAGAGCAGCCATCTTTAAAGCAGGCACCAGGCCCAGCACTGTGTGATATAGAGCAGCACCCTTGGGCCCAGGTCACCCTGCTCAGCACATCCTATCACATGTGCTGCTGCCCACTAACTTTCCACTGGTTTGAAAGAGGTCCAAAAGGCTAATTCATGCCTAAAGAATAGCAGATCCCAGGGAGGCTTCCTGTTACCATCTCTGATTTCGATGCCCCTTGGACATAGCGGTTGGATAAAAGGATTTTTCCCCTGGCAAATTCCCACAGCAATGTCCCAGTGATGGGCTGTGGTATGCATAGCACACTTGGTGATATCTGGGGATGCTTCCCAAGGGAGTTGTAGATTTATGCTCCAAAGGAAGGAGGGAGCAGCCTTGTTGGGGTACCTGAGGCTGCTTCTGAGACCTATTGAAACCGTTCCTGCCTTGACCCTGGAAGCAAGTCATGGGGTTGCCTCCCCTCCATAGCTTCCTGTCTTGGAAAACCTGTCAGCACAATAGCCTCCTAAACATTGGGCCAGCCCAGTTTCACAACGCTTCAGATGATGCCAGGCAGACTGGGGTTTGCTAGCTCCAGGGCTAGGCTGTGCCCCAGAAAGCACTCCCGCCTTCCTCCACTCCTCTTCCCACCACCCAGAATTTGCTCAAGGGCACAATTCTGCAGGCACGATGCTCTGAACCTGACTGTCCTCACATATCTGCTGGAAGCCCTCCCTCACTGACACCCAGTCTGTCAGCTGCCTCCCCAGCCAGTGCTGTACCAATGCTACCCCACAGCCAAGCAGGGAGTGTGCGACCTCTCTCCCGCTTGGCGTCTCCCGTAAACTGAACAAGAAACCCTTTTAAAACAGCTGAGATGCCAAAGCAGCTTTTCAAGCAGAGAACACTCTCAGCAGCCTTTTTAGCATGTCCTTCTCTGCCTTTGTAACTTACACTGCTCTTTCCCTCCATACTGCCCTCCTCTCCCACCACAAGAGATCAAAAATTTGAAAAGCAATTTGCAGGAGGTAAGAGATCAGAGAGGGCCCAAGGGCAAGCAGTGGAAAGGGGCAGTGGGATGAAGGGCCCTTTGCTCTCTTGCTTCAGCCAGCTGCTCACCTCCTCCCTGCTTTCATCCTGCATGCCCATGTGTCCCCTGCTGCAGCACACCTATTTCCACTGCCAAATACTGAGCCCTCCTCTCTTCTGCAATATCATTTTATGAATGACACTGCAGGATCCCAGATGGTCTCTTGAGGTGGCCCTGCAGGGCTCTGCTCTGCAGTGGGGTGGGTGATGCTGCCTGGATGGGCCCTGTTGGGGGAGAGGGGCAATGAAGCGGCCTGTGCTGGGGGCTCAGCTCTGACAGGCATATCTGTGTGGTACAAAATAGCCCTTGCCTAGGCAAAGCTGCCCTGAGCTGGAGAAGGATGGTGGATGCACAGCCTCATAGCACTGCTTTCTGCCTGATCCCTCTGTAATGAGTAGGACCACAGAAACACCATGGATGACACAAATTTTCCTGTGCTGAGAAAAGTGCTCATGGTACAAAAAAAGTAAGAGTGTCTGGGAGAGGAATAAATAAACAGATGCTGTGGCAGAGAAGGAGCACAATCCTGCTCCCTGTGAATAACCCTGCTGCAATCCCTGCCCCTGTCCAGGCTGGCATACAGGTTTTGGAGTGGATTTGCTGGCTGCAGGGGCGCTGAGGGTGCTGCAGCTGGCAGGGCCCAGCAGATGGGACTACATGCCCATCTCACTGGCTGCCCCTCCACTAGGCTGCCCTGCCAGGCCAGGGCTGGACACAGTCCATTCCCTCAGGTCAGCTGCCCAAAATATCCTGCATGGGGCAGTCCTAACACTTCTTTTCCCATCCCCAGATCCAGAACCCCTCTTGGATCAGCAACAATGGAGCAGCGTCCCCTGTGCCTGCCTGTGTGGTCCCCTGCGAGACGGTGCCCTCCTGCATGTCCCCCCATGCTCACCCCCACGCGGCCGGTGGCGTCTCCGAGTTCCTTGGGGTCTCCGGGCCCGGCAGCCACGTGGGACAGACTCACATGGGCGGCCTCTTCGGCACAGCTGGGATGAGCCCCAGCCTCAATGGCTACGAGCTGAACAGCGAGCCGGACCGCAAGACCTCCAGCATCGCTGCCCTGAGGATGAAAGCAAAGGAGCACAGCGCCGCGATCTCCTGGGCGACATGACAGGGCTGCAGCCCATGCCCGCCAGACACGGAGAGAGCACGTGGGGACAGCCCAGTAAATCCATCCGCTTGGACTCCAGACAGCAGTTGCCTCCTCGGGGATCTGAATGCAGCACTTTTAGCTACCCTAGGCATATAAAGTACATATGTTAATGTAAGTGGAGTGTTTCCAGCATGAACGTGGCAGCTCCCAGCTTCCTGAGATCAGGCAGGGAGAGGGAGCCTGTGGAGCAGCACCTCTTCCATCAAGATCTGGGATGGGATGCATCCCTTCTCACTGCCACCTCCCCAACAACCTGGGCAATTTTTCTTCCTGCTGTTTTTTTCTGACACCAGACATGCCTTTCCAAGAGCAAGAGCCCACTGGCCTTTCAGCAGCTTCTCCCATCCCACCACCCACCCACACACACACTCACACACACTCACATATTCTGCCCTGGGCAAGGGACTGGATGGGGACTCTGGCACCAGCAAAGAGACTCTCTCACGCTGCCAACATCATTTTAGCAGGAGCTATGACTTCTCATAGCCGAGTGGGGAACAGGGCTGGGAAGATAACCAAAGCTAGAAAAAAGGCAACATTAGCTCACCTCCTTCCACCCTGCTCCCACTCCATCTTGTACTCTGAGATGAAGCAGAGTTGTAGAGGCCTGTGAAGGGGATGCCCCTCTACCCACCATAGCATGGTGTTATCACGCTGAGAGTCTTTGCCAGCCCTCTGGTGACCCAGACAGAGATACATCCCAGCAAACAAAAGCCTTCCAGCATGGCTCCCTGCCCTTGGGCTTTGCTTTCCCTAGTTGTGCTCTATGTTGAACCTCACAAGCATGGTGGTACAGGAAAAGATTCCCTCTTTCTTTCACTGGGTTGGGAATTATTAACTTCAGTTTAGAGACAGCAGTTCTAGCAGGGAAGCACAACTGCTACGTAAATCTGCAAGTCCCCAGAAAGACTGCTCTAAGAAAGAGCTCAAGCACTAGCACACCACCACAGTGGCACAAGGCCACCAAATTCCTCATACACCTCATCCTAGGGTCAGACATGTGCAATGACAGGCCCTCCCTCAGCCCTCCACCCCAGTGCCATGTGGCACACAATGCCTGCGGGCATCTCTGCACCAGGGACAGCAAAGGAACAGGCTGGGAAGGGGCTCAAGGGAGAACAAGGTGATGCTGCCCCATCTCCAGCCACCTCAGATCCTCTTCATTTGCAGAGGAAGTAGAAGAGACCAGAGCTTCTCTGGTTTGTGTGAACCGACATGCCTCTCTGCTTTTCCGTCCCAGTGCTCTTACCTGCACAGAGCTGTTAAGTAAGATCTCCTTTGCAGGGCTAAATGTTTTAAAAGTTTTCAGTGATCATAGTGCATGGAATAATTGTGGAACATCCTTTTACCCCAGTGAAATACTGCCAAGGAGAAGCTGAAAGTCAGCTGAGCACTACCAGCCATACAGTGTGTCTCTGCAAGGTGGGCTTGAGCTGGGGTAGACATCTCCAAGATTTGCAAGGGAATTTTAGGATACTACTCTCAGAAAAACTGGTTTGTCACCCTTCCCTCTTTCCTCTGCTCAGTGTTAGGGGATCTTGCGGTTCAAGGTCCAGGAATATCTAGTGGTCTTGGAAAAAGTTCCAAATAAGCTACAACCAAATGTCCAGCTTCAGGTTAATGAGCCATACAAGTATTTCCATAGTGCCTAGACTCTCAATACACTACCTTAATGATACACTATTGCTGGGTCAAAAGTGATATATTTACTGGAATAAGAAAACACCAGTAGTACTGTTTCTTTTCTCTCCTCAGAAACAGTAAGAGATGCATTCCCTGCTATGCACAGGGAGCCAGCATGCATTTCACCACATCATCTGCATAACCAGGGCCTCACCCATCACAAGCAGCCAGGATTTACATGTCAGCCTAAACATTCAGCTGAGACCTCAGGCATGGTGGCTTAGATGCTGAAAGTGATGCTGATCACCTAACCAGGCAGGATCATGCTGACCAGTTGGAGGTGTGTACATCCCCACTGGGTACCCCAGAAGCCACTGAGCTTCCCAGCTACCCAGGGACTGGTGACAGGAGGCACTTTGTCCAGATTTGTGCAGGCAGCTGAGCAGAGTGTTGAGCTTTTCCCCAGGTACACTGGGGATCTTGATGCTTCCCAATGTCAGCAGGCAATCAGTGGAGGGCTGCTGCCTGAACAGTCCAGTACCACTGCTGACAAAGCAAATTAGCAACAAGCAGAGCTAAGGAGAGGGCAGTGGGGCAGGCAGGCATATGGGGACAGGTCTCACTTAGCCTGCAAGCTCTGAAGGCAGCTCCAGTGGAGAGCTGTATCTATTCAAGGACTTAGCTACATTCCCTACTGAAGCTAAAAGGTAGCTTTTCCTCACAGACTTCCACGGGGCCAGTATTTCATCTGAGCTGTTTAACAGCCCAAAGGATTAAGTGCTGTATCCCTGTCTTGTTAGAGAGAGAGAGAGGACAGTCTCCTGGCAGCAGACTTGGCATTTAGAGAAGCTTGGCCTCCACTTTCTCTCACCTTAAAATTCATGTGGAAAGCACATGTTGGACTCAGTCTAATTTAAACACCACTACATGCACCCAGCCCTCAGCCTGCCTGAAAACACCACGAGGCAAGGGGAATGTTGTTCCCTGGACCACCTTGTGCAGGGCTCCCTTCCCACCTCCAGCTGCAGGCAGCCCCACTGCTCATCAGGCTCTGCCTCACCTCTCTGGGTGTCAGGCACAGTCCCTTGCACCCACACTTCTGGATAATGCTGGAAGGGGTGTCCCTCCCAAACCTTCAAAAGCAGTTGTTCTGGTAGTTTTTAAGCTACATGCATCTGTACTTAAAACACATTTTTAAAATTAATTTAAAAGGGTTTTAAAACTAGCTGTTAAATTAACATGAAAAACTGTATAAACATATATATATATACTTATATATATGTATATATATATATGTGTGTGTGTATCTTAACCTAGCCAGCCTACAGCTACTGCATTTCTTAAAGGTCACAGGGTCAGTGCTGTTCTTGCAATCTCTCGTTAACATGATGATACCTTTTTTAATTATTATTATTGTTGTTATTTTAATACTTTTCAATTCTATTTATGACTTTCTTCTCTATTTATTTCTTATTTAGTATTTTACTCCTGTCTATACATTGAATCACAGTTCCCTGGCTTGGACTTGCCTTCAAAGCTGCAAGCTTTATCCCCATCCACCACCAAAATGTCTCACAAGCATCAGCCGTGCCAACACCTGCCATGCCCATGGTGGCATCCTCTGTGGGTGCAGCCCACAGAGCTCACCCAGATGCTCCCTCCAGCCTCACGGACGGAGTAGAAAAACATTTCTCCCAAGCAGTCCTGGCCCTGGCTAGGCAGCAGGTATCCTACAAGGTGGCTGCCTTATGTTGCCCATGGCTGGGAACCCCAGAGATGTCCCAGAGCTTTGAGACCAGGAGGATGCAAATAGCAAGAGCAGCACAGGTTCCTGGCACTGACTTAAAAGTGGTTGGGTACCACTCGCTGCCAAGCACTCGGAGACACTTCTTGCCTACAAGCAGTAGTTAGTGCTTTGGTAGCAATTGAAACCAGTGGGGAACAAGGCTTGGGCTTGCTGGGCCCTGCGGGGTCCAGACTCTTAGGGCTGCTGTGCCTCAACAAGCTCCTGGAGAAGGGCCAGGTCAGCCCCCTGGCACGTCACCTACTGCCAGCAGTGCCACCCACCTGCACTCCCATCAGGCTCTCCAGACAGGCTCCAGTTGCCCTCTCCAGAATATGCTACCCAGTTCAGGTCCCACTGCTCCAGCCCCTACCTGGGTAGAGCCTACAGGGAGGAAGACCAAGCAAAATAAAAAGATAATCACCCTCCCTCTCCTCTAAAGCCCGTGGCAGAGTGTGAGCAAGTGTCCATCCCTGCCAGAATGCACATCCTTGCTGGGTGACACGTCCTTGCTGGACCACATCTGGCCTGAGCCATGGCATGGGCAGGGTGCTAGGGAAAGGCCACACGCAGTGACAATGTGTCACACGTGAGGTCTCAGAGTTGCAGCACACATGGCTTCATGCACCCCATCAGCCAAAGGGATGCATCACCAGCCTGGCCCAGGAGTACCCCATGTGCTGCCCAGCAGGGCTGCCTTCTGGTTTCCTCCTGCACTGGAGGTGTTTGGGGGTGGGAAGCGTGTTCCCCTGATTCCCAGAGTACACTCAGACCGGGCAGCACATTGTAAAACACTCTCCAAACAAACTAAGGCAAAAAGGTAGTTTCTTGGGAAAGGATTGAAAAATAATCAAACAGAGGCAGAGCCCCATGTTTATTTTGCTGTTCTGACTGACACAGCAAAAAGCAAACAGACTGAGGGAGAAATTAAACCCAAATGGAAAGGGGGTGGAATTGGATGGAAAGTCATTCAGCCCTTTGCAGCTTCCCGAAGGGAGCTAGGAGGAGGCGAGGGAACAGCCTTACACCCCCTTAACTCTTTGCTGGTAACATGGTTCTCCACTCCCCCACATAGCTAGGTAGGTAGGTAGAGCTAGGACTTTTATACTACTGATTTTGAAGGACAGTTTTCAATGTATAATAATATATCGGTTTAGGTGTGCAGTGCTTGAAAGAGACTGGGAGAAAGAAAGAAAACAAACCTCAATCAATATTATTGGTTTTTTGTTGTAAAATATTGTAACCTTGTATAAATGCTACCTTTTTTTTTTCTCTCTTTAGCTTAATGGCCTGGGGTAGAACATATTAAAAAAAATAAAAGTTTTAAAAATGTTCAGGAAAAAAAAGAATAAAAAAAATCATTTTAAATGTTGCCACATGAGGTTTGTGCCATGCAATGTTATTGCCTATGCAACCATGTATTACCAGTTCATTACAGTGGAATATTAAAAAAGAACAAACAGTCTTGCAGCTTGATTCTTTTTAACTTTTTTTGAAGTAAGTTATTGCACTTGCAGCTTTTTTTTTTTGGAGGTGAAGGGCTGGATTTCCAGTCACCAATTTTTATTTTTCCAGGTTTTGGAAGGAGCGAGAAGGTCCCTGCTTCCCAGCCACCCTGACCAAGGGGGCACAAACACTGTTGTTGTTTTGGTTTGCAATAAACTTCTTCTCTTCTCTCCTCTCAACTGCAATCTGGCTGGTTTGTTCCTGACTCATGACAGATGAAATGTGATCAGAGGGGCCTCCAAAATCTCACGTTAATTGAAGCTGGCAAAAAATACTAACAGTGCCCTTTTGAACTGCTGACGCAGTCCAGAATGGATTAGCCGGGGGTAGATTAACAACAGGTGGCAGCTCACGGGCTGCCGCCTCTGCCGTACAAAGCGCTGGGCAGGAGCCAGCGGGCGGGCGGGCCCGGAGCGCCCTGCGGCCGCTCCCGCCTCACCGGGCCCCGCCGCCGCCGGGAGCGCCTCGGCACCGCTCGGCACCCTGGCCACGGGCTGGAGACCAGGATGGTCTCCTTAGCTTACTGCTCCGCACTTGCTGCTTCAGCAGAGTTTAAGCCTCACAGAGCTCCTGCAGGTCTCCCAGCCCTTTTCAAGCAGTCCTTAATGAGGCAGCCTGTAATCTCAGTTGACACAGGGAGAAAGAAGCTGACTTGGCAGCAAGAGGCCACAGAACTGGGGACCCTCAGCTCCCCATGCTGTGTCACCGCCCCTTTTACACAGCACAGTCATGTTCGGGGCACCAAGCACAAGGTCTCTTAAAGCCCTTGGAGGCACCTGGGGCTGGCAGTGTTTCCCATATTCCCACAGGCCATCACACTCCCTCCCCTCCCAGCTCCTCCTTAGCAGAGGCATCCAAGCCTCACCCACCCTCTTCTCCTCTGTGGGTCTGCAGGGCTTCCCAGAGGTGCCTGCCCGCAGCCAGAAGCTGCTCAGTGGGCTGTGGGGCAGACTGAGCCCTCTGGGTTTCACTTGTCCCCACACAAAGGGAAGGAAAGGTTTGTCTGGGCCCCACAAGTTCACAGGGCACAGATCTTGTCCCAGTGCAGAAAAATCTGCATTCTGTGAGGGCCCTTTCTGTGGCTTGCAGTCCATCAATAAACTCAGCTGCAAAACTGTTTCCTTCAGACTGCACAGACCCACCAGCACTGGGCCCAGTAAGAGTCAAGTCCCTGTACCCAGATGCTGGCTGGACTGGAAAGGGCCTGTCTTGCCCAGGCAAAGCTAAGAAGGTGCCCAGGAGTTGCCAGCAACCGACCAAGACCCACAGAGCCCCTCTGGCCTTTCCATCAGTTGTCTGGGAGCATCAGCTTGCTTCAGATGGTGCATGGCTTTTTTCTGTCTCACAAAGAAATGGATAATGCAGGTGCTGTTGCAAGCTTATCCATTCCTCTCACTTGTAGGAGAAAAATTCCTTCCCTCCCCAAGCACTCAAAGCCAGATTCTCCAGATGTTGGCAGAGTTCAGAGTGTTGAGAGCCTAAAGCCAGTTTCAGTAACATCCTGCTTGTATGGGTTTACATCAGAAATTGCTCCTGGCCTAAATGATGCCAAAGAACTAAAAGGTCTCTCTCAAAACTAGATAGTGGCAGAACCCATATTAGAAATGTTCATTTTCCTCTTGAAGCTGCACCTTCTTAGTGGAGTTACAGGAGTTATTTAAAACACATGGGAAAATTTCTCTCTGGGAGATGTGGCTACAGCTCCTAGGTTAACGCGTTCCTTCTCTGCTGGAGAATATGACTTTGAGGCAGGGCAAAGTTCGGCTAGTTTAAATGAAAAACAATTTTTTATTCCTGTAAACTAAACAGATTTGCCTTTTTTTCTTCCCCTTTTTAAAAGCAGGTTATTAACCTTTAAGCAGATGGATGTTCAATAATCTTATTGGCAAGGAAGGTAACAGCCATGCAAGGTGTATCTACTTATGGCCAGCTGGAGCCCACATGTAAAGGTGTTGCATTTAATCTGAGACAAACAAGTGTTTATTATTTGTGAAAGGATCTTCCACTTTCTCTTGCTTTGCAGTTCGTAACTTACTCACAGGGCAAAGACAGATGCTCTGAGTTAGCAATCTGCTCCTTTTGCTGTAGCCTTACTGAATTCCTGGATCTCATTTTATGGTCCTTTCTCCTTAAAACGTTTTCCCCTCCCTGTTTGTATGAAGTGTGGCAAAGCAGTTATTGTTCCCATCAGTCTGCAACTGAATGCACCCGGCACTAACTGTGGCCAGCACCCAGCTGAGACCTGCCCCTCACCTTCAAAGAGAAGTTTCACAAAAGAAGGACCTGTAAGTTTACAAACAGCCAGCCAAGCGGGTGAGAAACAACGGTTTTCTTGAGTGTGTGGCACATATACTCATGGGCACGTGGGAGGGAACACAGCTGGCGGCTTGAAAAGCTCAGGTATCTTTCCAGGGCATTATGGGCTTATCTCCTGGATGAGCACGAGGTATTCACACTGGGCAGCTGGATATCTGTAAGTGGCACTTTGTTCAGTCAGTCCCAAGCTTTTTTGTTTTACAGGTTCCCATCACTACACAGAATGACGGGAGGGGCTAAAAGAGATAAGCTTCATCCTTAAAAGCACAGGATGCAACAGAAACCACACCTCATATTGACACCTGGAAAACCTCATGTGGGTCTGCATATCCCAAGTTCTTCATGCCTTCATTGGTCAAATGGTTCAGCTTTGACCTTTGTCCAGCCCCCCTCAACTGAAATTTAGGTTAAAAAATCTAATAGGTGTGACCTAATAATTATGCTGGTATTTTCCTAGTCACAACATCCCCCTGCACAGAGTCTGGTACTGAGCACTGACAAAAGTTTATAGACCTAATAAAATCATAACCAAGTTGCACTGATCTCTGTCCATGGTCACTACTGAGTTGGTATGCTTGTCTGGAGCAGGAGCACTTCCTGTTTATGCAAGTAAACAGGCATTTAGCATGACTAAAGGAAATTTGAAGGACAATTATGGGATCCTTTTCCAGACAAATGAAGACAGCAAACAGGCAACCTTGCAGGAAGAACCTTTGAGCAGCACTGCTTTCAGTCGGAAAACTCCCTTCGTGCTGCTAGCTCCAAGCCAGTCCACATAATTGCCTCAATTGTCCCTGTTATCCTTTAATGGGAAACATAACTCACTTTCAAAGCAGCCACAAGAAGCTGCAGACAGGGGAATCCTGAAGATCAGCAGAGGTGGGACTGCATTACAGCCATTTCCATCAGGCTGAAATTACACAGAGTGCACCAGGAATGTCTCTGAATGGCTTCAAGCCAGGGCCCGCCGAAGCCTGCTGATTCTTAAAGTCAAGGCTAACAGTCCTCTGCCTTGGTAGTGAGGAACCCAAAACTCCAAACAAACAACAATTCAGACAAAAGTGTAGCTGTTCTGCTAAATCCCAGGCTTGGGATACTGGTGTTCAATCCTCTTTTTACCAACACATCTCCAAAGGGAATCCGACTGCCTCTCTCTGTTTCCTTATCTGCAGCTACAAGTAAGAGGCTGATCTTACGCATGCAGGAGGACCATAAAGCTCAATTTCTTGCACTTAGATACAGCAGTGGCAGACATCATAAAAAGAACTTACACTGTCCTACAGGCACTCCCAAGAGCATAAGATACAACTTAAGGACCCGTGACTCAACAGCAAAGCAAACGTGTTGTACCTGAATTTTCTGCTAAGCAAATGCTACCTCTGTCACATGCCAAAGTTAGCAAGAGGTTTGAAGTGACCACCTGTTCATGGGATAACCTGCAGATCCCATGGAGTATTGCATTTGGTATTTTCTGGCAGGTTTTGACAGAAATTGTTATTTTCAGCCTAAAAATTGAAATGAAAAGGCAGAATAGGCGAAATACTTGCCAGGACTTGCTCTGCTCTTCTCAGCTCTTTAGGATCAGACTGAAGTTAGGAACTGGACCAATTGGAATTGGGGAATTGCTCATTTTCTAGCACAGATTTAATCAAACGTAAGTTTTCAGATTTTTTTTTTTGTGATTCAAGTACATGGATGAGACTACCCCTGACGACAAGAACTACACAATTTACATTTTAGCTTGCAAAAGAACATATTTTTCAGCAGTTATAGTAAAATTTAAGTATGCAAATCTTCAAAGAGAAAAATGAAAAAATTCACACTCACTTTGTCTGATCCCATTTTCTCATCAGCACCATCGATTTTAGATTTTCTTCCATGTATCATGCTTTGCTTGTGACAGCAGCTTCCATGTAAGAGGGCTGGACAGATTTATGCAGTACCCATTAATCATTCTGAGATCTTTCCTGATCAAAAGATGCTCTACCTGTGAGAATTACCCAATGTATCAGACATTTGTTATGGAGGGCATTCATATCAAATCTTGGAGGTATATTTAACATTAAAATTGCCCTTCTAAATCAATTTTCATGTGTCTCAGTATAGCATCTTTTTAGAATGCTCAACACTCACCAATACAGCCTAAAACCAAAATGAGTCAGAAGTACTGAGCATCACTTAAATCCCACCTCACAATTATTTTGAAATCTGTGTCTCCAAAGTCCTTGAGTTTAAAAGACCCTTGAATGGATAATTAAGAGGGATAAACTTGTTGCTGCAGCATATTTGAACCACACCAGCAGAAGCATGATGGATGGTAGGAGGCTCCAGAGCAGGAGTTAGAGATGGAAGGACAGAGTCATTCAGAACATTAGGGCCTGAATCTTCACATCCTGTAATAAGACAGTGGAGCTGTGAGGAAGAAAAAACTCTTGCATTATAGGAGGAGTTAGTGATGCTAAAAATGCATCCTTAGGACTCCCCATGACTGGCAGAGCAGCCCCTGCAGTATATTCCCCCTTGCTATGCACAAGCAGCAAGGTGTGCCATGCACACACTGCCCTTTTGCAGCATGATCCACAGGGCTTCTGGAAACAAAAAGCTGCCACCACATTGGATTCCACAATCTCAGTGACTCAGCCAAAGATTTCTTCTCAAAGGCACAGTTATTTAACATCTGCTGTATCTCTTTGCAAGAAAAAAAAAAAAAAAAAAAAAAACAAACCTGTTCTATATTTCTCCAAGATAAATGCTATTGTCAAATCTTGGCAGAAAATTAGAGTAACAACTACTCTCCCCAAAAGGTGATGGGATGCAGACCAAACTTCTATTTTCAAGACAACCATCAAACTCCAGTTATGGGAAAGACAAAATATTGACAGATCTTTCTGAAATGCAATGTGGATATTCAAGTTTAACATAGATTTATGTAGTAAAAGAGCTTGTCACTGAAATTCTCCCTTCTGAATTAATTAATGTTTCCTTGTGCCATTCCAGAAGTGAAATACAATAAACACTCATGTGATTTAATTTTTAATATACAATTATCAAGCTTTTTTGGATATCATATATACAATGAAAAGTTAAAAAATATCTTAATTTAAAGATTGACAAAACCCCCATTGTAAATCAGACATACAGTTAAATCTTACCTTTACAGAATTTGCATCAAGAACATCACAATAATAAATGCAGAGAGCAAGTAAGAAGGCAATTTTACAGTTTTTCTTTATGGTCAATTTCCCAATTTTCTCCATGGCACTAAACAGAGACAAATGGGGCTGTAAATGAACTAGCCCTGTAAAAGCAACTGTAAAAGGCCAAAGGATAAAACATTATTGTTAGGGGTCACTGGACATTTTGTGCAAGGGGAAATGACTCAGGTGCTCCTGGATGCAGACACAAGGGCATGCTACCTTTTTACTGACTGGAGATTATACCTCAGCTTGGCAGGCCTGGTTTGGCTGTCTACATCTAAAAATATTCAACCAAGTATTCCAAATCCTCAGTGTCTTTTAAGACTCTGTGCAAAACAAATTCTTTCTCTTACTGAGAAAGAATCAAAAAATCACAGAAGCTTCACAACTCTGTAAGGAAGGTGTTATAACTCAGTTAAGCTGCTAGGGCCTGCCAAGCTAAGATCAGCTCCAAAAGGACAGCTAAAACTGACTACTGTACTGTTACAGCTACCCTTTTAAAGCAAACTTCTCAAGAGAAATATGCTGGTATCTCCTGATGCTCAAGCACCAGCATATAAATCAACAGGAAGATTCAAAAAGAAGGTTCATGTTAATAAACCTGAAAGGCTGCAAAGGAGATAAAATGAGTAACAAACCTTCCTCTCTCCTGTGATAGCCACTGTGCAGACAGCAGTTGTCACTGCAACAGCTATCCTTTTAGCTCCCATAGCAACTCAGGAATGAAACAAAGAGTGCAGCAAAAAACATTTACTAGTAATTAAATACTCCAAGAGAGTCAGATGATACACTTTACAGGCACATCCCAGGGAGGTTATGAAGTGAAGCATCCCCTCAAAGCTATTGTTCCAATATGATTTTTATTCACAGCACATCCACTGCATTGGGCAATAAGATAAGTCTTAGTGGGGGTGAGACAAATAGGAGCAGATGTTTCCTGTTTCTAGCCTGACTTTCATTTGGTTTCTGTCATTGCTGCATATCCAGTTTAGGAGAGGGGGTGAACCATGATGTCTAACACTTGTCCTATTGTTTGGGGTTTGGCAAATCTGAGGAATAAGGTTGCTTGCACTGTAACAGAAAAACAGCCCATCAAGTAGGATGTCTCTGTAGCCAGCAGCAAGAGAGGTTTCAAAAGACAGTGAAATCACACTTATCTAGTAACAAGCATTTTATCAGTGGAGCTAGAAAAGAGATTGCTTTCTCAGCCCAACTTAGGACCCTCATTAATACTGAAGGGCAAGAGTAACAGTCCAAGCAACTTTATTTCTAATTTTGTTGCACTTCGTTTTCTCATTCAGGTTCATTTCAGTATGGAGAAACAATTCAAATGTTCCTAAGAAATGTAAATCTTCTCCAAAAGACTTCCTAAGCTGTGTGTTTCAGCCTGTGGCAATGGGTTCCTTAAATTACAACCAAAGACACAATAGTTTTTCCAACAATGATAACTTAGAGGACTTTGTAAGTGTGTGTTAACAGTGTCTTACACATACACATGTGCCTGTACATTGAAGCTGGAATTGGGAATTTCTGCAAATATAGGTGTTTTACAAATTAGTACACTGCTTGCTGTAGAGGATTCAGACATGAAAAACTTATTTCCCTATGGATGGCTATAAAGTAAAAGTGTAACCTGATTGCTGGTTTTAAAATGAAGATAAAAAATATAAGAAGACTAAAGTCAAATCAATTTCTGTATAATGCAACTAGTTCTGATAGAGAGTCAGAGTCTTTTGCATGAGTGCAGCAGAAAACCTGAGAATTACACAGGAAGTGCAGCAATTGCAGTTCTGTCCTGCAGGTCTCTGCTTTGAAGGAGACTATCGTTCCAGCTGCTGTGTCTCCATCTCCATCAAAATAATTTAAGTAACACAAATTGCTTTGCTCTTTAAACTAGGTGAAAACAGACAGATTTTTGCTTGTGATGTTGTAAAAAAATAAACATTTGTCTCATATTACAGAAGAAAATATTTGTTACAGTTACTTAAGACAACAGTTAAAGCTCAAAAGACAGAGGCCCACCAGCCACACAGGAAATAAACTCCTCCCAAAAGAGAACAGCTCTACATGGCAGACAGTTGCTTTGAATGGATGGATGCTCACTAACCAGAGAGCCTGCAGCACATTTGATAGAAGAGGTCAGTCATGCCAGTCAGACCACAGAGAGCAAGATTCTGTTTTATTCTTCCAGATGCATAGCCTCCTCTGGACAAAAGTGTGTGTTTGACATTTTTTGGAGAACCCACAAATAGATTCAACTCTCTGTAAGCAACAGAGAAGCAGTTGTCCAGATTTCAAATACAACTTTGTGCAATATAAAAGGAAGACAACAACATTAATTCCCATCTCTCTCAGATGCAAGCCACTCTCTAGCAAGTTTTGTCTTCAGGGCCTTATATTCCTCATAGCACCTTTTCAGCTGTTGTTTTCCTCATGGAGGTTTGTCTCACTCTTTACAAGCTGCCGATATTGGGAAAGCTCTTCAGTTTCTCAGGAAAGTCATCTTTGTACAGGACGGGGTCAGCACGATGCTCCACCACTTTGAGAGGCATGGTCCCAAAGACAGAGGCAAACTTATTGATGCATTCAGATCTGGGGAAAAGGAAAGCAGTATAATTAAGAACTCCAACAACTGGGCTGCCTAGCAACTCCCACACCAAAATAACTGGTAGAAACCTTCCCTCTTGCACTTGGAAGTATTTCAGCCATGCTGGCTACTAATAAAAAAAAAGAGAGCCTTACTGCAGAGAGAACAGAAAAGAAGCTGGTGTTCTTTGATTTATCCATTTAATCACAGAGACAAGCAAGGGGATGCTGGCAGCAGCACATGTGCACATGGAGGTCAAAGCTTCCCTTCTCCCTCCCCCTAGAATTCCAGTCATTCTTAAAGCAATGTACATGCTGTAAACCAGAACAGATTAACTGCCAACATGTCTCTTAAAGGGCCACTGTTGGGTCAATTTCGTTTATAACGAAGGTTTTGCAAAAACCAAGGCTTTGTGAAAACAGTTCTTTTTTCAGGCTTCTTCAGAAGCTCTATCTTTTCCCACAAAAAATAAACATGCCGCAGAGAATAGGCAGAGCTGATTGTACTGTAATTTAAAGGTGAAGCTGAATTAAAACTATAAAATGAAACAAACTAACTAGTTTATTTTCCTTGTCTAAATAAAGATATATTGAGCAATAAGACATCACATTAGCACAAAAAAACTAGACCACTGATGACTCTTTCAGTTTTAATAATCTCAGGTGTCAGTAATGTGGAAAGGAACAGCCATGTTCTTCAAAAAACAAGCAAACAGATGTTTAACTATTACATTGCTCCTTTAACTTTTTCACTGAAGGGCGCTGTACCTGTGGAAGCAGGACAGAGAAAACCTGGCTCATCTCATCTCAGCCAATGCTCAGCTAACTTTAGCTGCCTGCTACATAAAAGAGCTTTTAAGGAATTCAGATACCAAGAATCATGACAACAGTTCCCTGCACATTAACAGAGAGCTACAAGAAAACAGGTGACATTTCTTTTGCCATTCAAAAGGGAAAACAAACAAAGAAGTGAGCAATTTGACTCAGCTACAGAGACTGAAGTGCTGCAGGCAGCGGCAGAGCAGGTCTCTCGCTCTCCAACCACTGCACCCTCTCCCGACCCCTTTGGAGGGTTAGGGGGTCACTATGGCTCCAGGATAATTTTCCTCATCAGGATCTGGTCAATCACACCAACTGAGTGTGACAGTTCTGTGATGGGGACTGCTCAACACTGCCCCAAACACTCTTTTGAAGTAGACGGGACAGCAAGAGCAGTTTTCAAAATTATTTCCTCAACCACATAGCTGTTTCAAGCTATAATGGTCATCATTCAGACCATTTTCTGCCCTGAGAAAAGTGTCAGAAAACTACTTCATATGAAGTGATACTTGAATAAAATATTAATACAGGTAAATGCAGATGCTTCACTTTCTGCTACCTTCCCATCCTCTCGTACTTCATCCTACCTCATACCTTTCTATCTTCAGATCCAAATCATTGGGACCACAAACAAAAGAAAAGGAATTCAGAGTGTAAGAGAAAACCATGTACAGTGGGACACAACCTCTACTCCTGTGACAAGCACTACCTGCTCCAGTGTAGCACAGATCTGAATTAGCAAAGGAGCCACCAGTGAGGACTTAAGTGAAGATCCAGGTAGATGTTCAATAATCTAAAATAACAAGGTGAACCACCAAGAGAATGAGATTTGGACCACAGGCACCGAAAGGTTCACTGCAGTACCTCCTGCAGACAGCAGGAACTGAGTGTTTTCTCCAGGAACATTAAGCAGTTTCTGTTACTTCCACAGGATGCCTACTGTGAGGTATCTTAAACACATCTGATTTTTAGATAAAGTCAGATTTTCAAATAATCTGTTACTTATAAGAAATGTGGTTAACTAATCCATGGTGTGTATTGGAGAAGCCTCATGGCAGGAAACCCACAAACTTCACAGGCAAGGAGGTAGATGCACTGGGAGATGTGCATGTGAGAGGCTTGCACAGCTGCTGGCCTTCACTGGTTTCTGGAATACAAGAATACTTTCAGTCTACTGGTTCAAGTCCTGCCTTTGCCAGTAATGACTGAAAGACATTGTAATGTAACAGCTGCTTGGTGGCTGGTGTGAAATGAATTAGTTATCTCAGCCTACTGCCTGGCAGGCAGGTGTCCACATCAGAGCAGCCATTGTCACAACCAGAACTAAGTGGCACCCTCAGAGCAAAAGACAAAACTAAATGGATAGGGCAGACAAAATTGACCTCTTCCCTCCAGAGGTTATACTCCCAAATCAAAAGCGAGGTCTTATGGCAAAATATCAAGATGGGATCCTTCTACAGCTGAACTTTTTTTGGTGGCAAGTCCATTTAAGCCTGCCAGTACAATATCTTTAACCACCAAGAAACCATTTCATTGTTAAAGAAATGGCAAAAATTAAAAATGGAAAAATTAGTATGTTCCAAACACTCTGTCTGAAGCAGAAGTTAGCCCTCCACAAATAAATATCAAATTCAAAGATCAGAAACAGGCTTTTAAAAAGGAAATAAATGTCATGCACAACCCAGAAAATGTGTTTGAAAGAAAGACACTTTCCAAAAATTTCATCTCTAGCACTGAACTAAATCACTCGAATTCTGAAGTCCTTGCTACTTTTGGACAATATAAACCAGAAGGGATATCTGGAACATTAAACACTGAAAGCTAGGTAGCCAAGAGAATGTAATGTCATCTCAATATGGAGGGAAGGTGTTTCCCTTAGTTGTGTCAATAGTTTTTCAAACTCAAAGTAACAGAGGCATGTTTGCTTCCAAGTATTATTTTTTTTTCCTTGCATTGCTGACAACATGAAGTCGTGCTCAGCTCAATAAGACATTAAGATTGTGTACATTTGGAAATTGAGAGCCCCATTGCCCCTGGATGAACTTGCTGTTTGTTAAGGTCTCTCTTAATCAGGTTCCTCACTGCATAATCCAACTAACTTTTTGGCAGGGTAACCCTGTACCTGCAGCCTTTGGCCAACTGTGACCTGGGCAGTTTGCCTCTTAAGGAAATGGCTTCCTATTTTGACTCTGACAAATACTTACATGTCCTAAATAAAACTGCTGTTAGTGTGGCTGCAGAAGCAGCTCAGCCCTTTGCTATATTTACTGTACTGGCAGTTGCCCTCTAGATTGCATTTTAAAGAATTGTCCATTTTTGAAAGCCAGATGCAAAGATGCTAAAGGCAGTAAACTTGTTGCTACTTAAACACCTGTAAACACAGGGATTATGAGACCTTCCTGCAGTTTCTTCTGTGACCTGATGTAAAGGCTAACCTAGGGCAAGAAGGGAATTCTTGGTTCAAAGTTTTCTTCAGTTAATGTATTTTAATGATGGATTTTGATAACCCTGAGGACTAAAGTCTTCTAATTATCTAAAATAAATTAGACAGCAGGAAGAATAGCAAAGTTGGCTTTCCTATGATTCAGTGTATTTCTAAAAGAATACAATTTCTTAATAAGAGACAGAGTTCAACTGTACCATCTTCCTTTGTCTCTGCTGAACGAGTCAAAATGCCCAACAAAACCAGTTAGTTACATGTCTTTCCTGGACAGATCTCCACAACTGAATTCTCAAACCTTTTCCATTTACAAAAACCAACAGGCAGTTGCTGGGCATCCCTCTGCTATTTCTGAACCAGAAACCTAACACTAAATGTTGTGCATGTACTTGGCAACCCTGATAAACTGTTTGTTTCACAAACAGTAGGTTGATCCCTGGATATCCGGGCAAGTAATTAGCTCAGACTACCTGTTTGTTATCTCTGAATGCTAGATAGCAAGGAGTCAGGCACTTGGGGAAGCTGCAAGTAAAGCTGAAAATGGCTCTTTGCCTGACACCTCAGGTATTGTTCTTGATACCCAACACTGTAAAGAAAGTTATTCTTTTATAATGACAAGGATTCCCTGATGCATGCATGTTTTTCCATTCAGCTTCTCTCCTGACCCTGAAAATAGTTAGTGGATAGACTGGATGGATAGACTAGATAAGACGGATGGATAGATGGATATAGATAGATATGAGAACCTTGCTCACTGCTAAGTTAGGAAAATTTGCTCTAGGAGTTATCATTTATTATCCACTTTAAATTAATACCTAGCATAGAAGATTCAAAAAAATACACCCTTTCAGATTCTCAAATAGCTCCCTTATATTTGGGTAGATGATAACACAGGGCAAGAAGGCATTAGGTGTAGCAAGCAGTTTCAGTATGATATTAAGGATTTTCAAAATCAAGTCTGAATATACCTAAACTGTTAATCTCTCCAGATTCTTCTGCACTCAGACTCTACTTCAGCATGTACTTCTTTGGTTGGGCAAATAAAAGTATGTGGGGCAAATAAAAGTATGTGGATTTGCAGTCCATCTAACACTTCCCACAACCCAGTATTGCCCACTTTTCAAAATTATAGACAAGCAAAACAACAGTTTAAACATGTTCTCAATAAACTGTCAATGACACTTTACTCTGAGGATACAAGAACTGCTGTAGACATGGAAACATGACCTTTACCCAGCATCATAATGCAATTCAAGGCAAATAGCATTTTTCTCATCTTCTGTCTTTATAGCACTTACCTTAATGAGAACCTAGTCCATAACTAAAATTCCCATGTGTTGTTGTAGCACTACTGCTATGACCACAGGAAAGCTTAACTGGTTTGATAGCCCATTCTGTAAGCCAGGTCAGAATTGTTAGATATGGTGGAACCTTTTGTGCTTCCCTTTTAGCTAACATTTAAGATCTACAAAATTTCCCACCCCTTTCTCAAGTATTTTCCTGCAGAGTAATTTTTACCATCTTAAACGGGGTATGTTTTACTTCTGAGTTGCATACTCCTTTTTTTAATTCACTCTTAGTAAAGCCCATACAACACTTAACATTTTCTGATTTCTGCAGAGGACAGAATAAAGTTCACTGTTAAAATGAAAAGGGTCTTACTAATGACTAGTAAGATAACCATGTTATACCTCTCCATGCAAACCTGAAATGGCCTAGGTCAGATTTTTTTTTGTCACCTCTTTGAATCAAAAATGTTGGAAGAGACCTTTAAGATCATCAAGTCCAACTGTCAGTATCTTCTGGTGACTTCTTCCCCCTGCTTACCTACCTCATCAGTTCTATTGTTGGAAATAATTTCTCCCAAAGTTTGCAGGAGAGATGCAACAGACTAAGAAGCCTAAAGTGAGATGCCTTTATTGGTCCTAAATCTCAGGTTAATCCCACCTAATAACTGACGGAATTAATGCTGACATTGTTAAAAAATGCAACATGGAAATGTGCAGCAAATGCCCTTCACTAGTGGAAGCAATTTGCTTCACAATCCTTAGAAAGAAGACAATGTACAAATATCACTTCAAATTATTTTGTTAATAATTTATATCCTTTCTGCTCTTTGGTAAGCTACCAACTGTCTAGTTTAAAAAAAAGAATTCATACTTATTACAGTTGATATTCCACGGCAAACAGAAATGTGGTATTACTGACAGTACTGCCAACCAAGAACCTGAACTTCGTATATCTGTCCTAAAGCTTTACAGCAAAGCTGCTAAAAATTGTACCCTTCTAAAGTCCTTTTTTGTAGTAGTCTACCTTTCAGTGACACATTACCCATCACAGGAATAACTTATGTTGATCGGATCCATGTAACACTCTTTCAAAATTAGTAATTTATAAAAACACTATAATTTTTGATCCTAATTTAATGAGACAAAGGATAAGATTCTAGGGGTCAGAACAAGGCAATCAGAGAAATAGAGAGTGGTCACTCACCTTTCCACCATGTGTGTCTGGTCCAGTGATAACCCATCAATTGCTGTGCATTCTGGACATTTGAACTTCTTTCGTGGGGTCACCTGCAGAAAGGCACGCCAGATATTATCAAATATCAACAGAAGGGACATTAATCTCCTTGCACAGAGAGCAGTGCAATACCTCTGAACATGCCTGCAGTGTAAGCTGAGCTGTCTCAAAATAAGGGGGTGTACAAAAAAAAGCCACTCTATTCCTCCATTCAGCTCCATCTGGCCCGGCTGACTGCAAAATTCACAGGGGCCCAATAAAAACGGCTTGGAGGATTTTTTCCTTCTGTAACTGAAAAGAAGTGGCGATGACAAGCTCCTTAATTCCTGTTTAATGACTGTTTTCTCACTGCCAAGGTCCCTGTATAAACACCATTTGTTCTTGCAGCCATAACAGCGATGAAATATAGCTTCCCATACTTCACCGTAACGTTAATCCAACAGGCGCTCTTTCGCTCTCTCCAGTTAAGAGCTGACTGGCAAACCCTGCAGGACTCTCCAAATCGCACAGAGGTGCCAAATTACTCTGCTCTGCCCTCATACAGCTCAGAAACTTTTTCAGCAAAAGCACACACTTTATCTTCTAAAGACTTTTCTAGGAAATGCAGCCACCAGTCCCAGTAAATGATGATGGACAGAAGGGAGAAAGGACCCTGCTAATTGAAGTAATGCCTGGTGGCCTCTAAATCTCATTCCAAGCTGACACACTTTGAAATGAATGTACGGAGTGAATGTCTAGACCTGAAAACGTGTCGAAACATGTCAGGAAATTAATTCAGGGATAAAAAGTTCATTTAAAGCTGATCTTGCAATTAATGTTCTTGCAATTAACATTCCTATAAATCAGCTGTTGTCAGGCCACAACAGAGTGAGCTGTGGACAGTTGGCAATTTCTTTCCTCTAGCAATCTCAAATAGTTAAAATATATGTCTGTGGGCCTGTACATATACACACACATAAGTACAGCTGTCATTTAAATGATCTTTTTTATAGCTCATCTAGATGGTTAAAATAACCACCAGAAACAACTGGTAAAAAATAATTCTCTGTTCTCAGTTAACACAAAAACTTTACCAGAAGGGCTTTTCTATCATGAGAAAGAAACCAAGATACCATACTGGGAGACAATGAGAGAAAAATGGAAGATTAAGTAACATACTGAAGCCTACTGAATAAATTTAAGTATGTATCTCATATTTTTTAATTTCATAAAGATAAACAGCAGAAAAGCCCCACCTTAATGACTGATTTTCCAGTGACATTTGCTACTAGAAAATTCATGGCAATATCTTCACAATTCATATGAGCATCCACCCAATTCTTGATGTCTCCAGGCATCTTATAGGTGTAAAGATAGTTGAAATACTGCAGAGAAAAGAATGAGAGAAAGAAGATGATTTTAAATATAGATACAGTAACTATAAGACTAAATATTTCAGTCATGGAACAGCAGGCAGCTAAGTGATAGTGCCTTCAGACAAGAACTACTTCAGCAGATAGAAAATAATTTCTGGGTGCTAAACTGCTTATTATTCCTTTCCTGACCACCACAGAAATGTCATTAAAATTGGTTCTCTTTTCTGAACCTACCAGCTACAAAGATACATTCCCTGCAAAATTTGCTATGTACTTTCAGGTCATGCAAACTTGCAGGAGTTTTGTAAGTTCATAAAGGTAAGAAATGGTTTTATTTCACTGTCAGAGACAAATCAGTGGTTTTCACAGCAACTGAAAGAGGTCTAGGGAAAGTTTGCAATCAGTTCTACAACTGTTTTAAAGAACATAATCATAGCACCACAAAAACTGATGGAACAATGACAGAAGCACATATAGATCTTTTTTAATGCACATATTGTACATTAGTGCAGTGCAAGTTGTATATCACCTTGTGATAAAAGGCTGCCCCAGTGAGCACCATTGAGACTTCATTAGTCCATTCCGATTCATATTTCCATTTGTTCATCTCATGGTCCCAAAGATGCAATCGACCTGGGTATCCAACCAACCTGTCAGGGAACTCACGCCAGACCTGAAGAGAAAAAAACATGACATGCTGTTAACCAGGCCTGCACAGAAAGAAAATGCAACACATCTGCTTTCTGGAAGGCTAGGAAATGCAACACATCTGGAAGGGTAGAGTTTCAGTGGGGCAAAGATCACTTAAATTCTTCTCAATCCAAATTCTTGGAACAAAAAGTTGCCAAGAAGAAGTACAAAAAAGAATAAGCTTGCTGTGGAAGGACCCTACAACTCAGAGAAGCCATGTCTCAGAGCAAAAGGCTACTAAAATAATTGTTACAGAGACACACAAATGACTATTCAAAAAGATTTTAACTCTAACTAAACCCAAGCATGATAAAATGAAACTTTTGATGTTAACTTCGGTAGATATGACTACAACCTAACTACTTTCACAGCTGGCTTTGGATCTAACCAACCTGCTTCCTTTGTCAGGAACTGGCTTAAATTTTAATATTTCTGGTATTCTTTAGTGGGTGCTTGGCTACATGGAAGGCTGCTTTGCCCTTGACTTGTTCCAGACAGCTGGATACAATCAAGATACCATCCTTGTCACACCATACATTATTTTATAGCTGACTACAGGATCAAATACAGTAGACAAGAACAAGGAGAAGGGCATCATTAACGTAACCCCAGTTCTCCACACTGCTGGCCACATTAAATAATGGACAATTTTTGCATTAGAGAAAAAGGAAGGAAGGATTATAATTGTTTAGAGGGGTCTGAATGCTATTTGTTTGCTAGATAAAATTTGTCTGCATTATTTGCAGACAAATTATTCAAAATTTGTCACTTAATCCAAATAACTGCTAGGCTTGTTGGAAGAATGAGTCTTGACTCACATACAGTTAGGTTAGAAGAGTTTCTGGTTTAGTTGGTAATGTATAAACAAACAGATGTATATATAACAAAATTTTTGTATGCAAGATCAACAACAAGAACAAAGTACCCCAAGGATCCCTTCACAAATTCTTTCATCTGTACAAAACACAAAGGAACCCTACAGTTGAATGTACAGTAAAGGAATCTGGAATTCCACCATCCTGCAAATGTCACCCCATCAGCAGTTCACTTTGGCCACTTCCTATGTGTCAGTGCATTTCAGTTGGGAGGCCTGGACTATAAGGACTCTATGCAGGTATTTTGTCATAGTAAATATGATAAAACAATCAGTTTTAAGCTACTGCTTCTGCATCTACATTTCTGTGATTTTTCATTACTATATACCTTTTCATCTATATATCTCAACACATTTTATTGCTGTCAGTTAATACAGCTTCAGAATCCCATGATGAGAGCAGTTATTATTTCAAACGTCCAGATGAGGGAACCTGCCAAAACCATACAGGAAACAAGAATGGGAACCAGATCTTCTGACTCCTCGACTTCTATTTTATCCAGAAATCAATCTTTCTAGACAGCTCTAGGGCACAAGTACTGGGATAGTATTTAGATATGACAACGCTCCAACACAGAGGGTTCTTGAAAGCAGAGATAATTTGGAACTGAAGGAAGCGAATTCATAGGACACTTACAAGTTGGTGCCATAAGCTAATCAAAACAATACAGACTTCTGGCCAGGCAAGCGAGTGAGGGCTTGAGATATCTATTTTGACATGATGTAGAAAACCTTAATAAAGAACACAAAACTAAATGTACGACACTCAAAAATTTATTCCTCACTCTCCGGGACTCAAAAATTTAATGATTTAGTTTTAAACCTGAATATTAAAATGTCTATCTCCCAGCTGTTGGAAGGCACCACCACGTAAGCTACTGAGGCTCAACAAAGGATTTAATGGAACACCACAGATCTGCACCGTACTGGGCTAAGAATTCTTGTAGAGGAAATGGTATGCATATTAACAGCAGCTGAAAGAAAGATTAAAGTCAGCTACTGCTTCCCATGGGAGTGCAGTGCCTTCTCAACACAGAACCCTGGATTCATAGCCCTTATAGTTTTTGCCCTTGGTGTCATCTTCAAGAGTCTAAATGACATAAAATAAAAGCCAACCATAATGCACGTTACTCATACAGATGTTCTTGTGTCACTCTAAATATCAACTCTACCCTGTAAAAAAATGTCCTGGCCTCTGAAAAATGTCAGTTCGATGCATCTAAAAAATAACTTTGGTGTTTTGAACAAAGATTCCCTTTAAAAGTAATGCTTTTGAAGTCAGTGGAAAAGCTTGTGTTTTTCACAATGTTCACCACTAGCTCATTCAATGGTGATTCTGGAAAGGCTCCCAGTGGCTCCATCCAGCTCATTACCCAAATCCATACATATGCTTTGTGCCAAAATTAATATATACAGCTACTGCATATAAGGAAGCTTTCAGAACAAAAATAGTGGTAATGACTCTAATACTAGTCTCTATTTTGTATTACTGTCCATTTTCTTGTTTGATGGTTGCCTATAATTTATTCGTCTGTTAGGAGTACATTTCATTTAGTCAGTGATCTTATTAGCTTTCTCAGACTAAGAAGGATGGCCTGCTTTAATACTGGTAAGGGACACATCCAAGGAAAATTGTATTGCCAAGTGAAGAGGAGGTATGCCTATTTGCAGACAAGTCATTCCAAAGACTCTGGTAGTCAACCCTAAATATAAATATTTTTGGATGAAGCATCTCCCAGATGAAATGTCAAAAAGAAGTTCTGACTTAGCAGTTTTACTAAAAGTCTTGTAAAGGAAAACCAAAAGGAAATGATAGTAATTTTGTTTCCAAGTCAAGTTCCCAAATGACATAAACAGTATAGCTAAAATACCCTCCAGCCTCATCTCTCCAGAGCTCTTTCTGCCTCACAGCCTCAGCTATTCTGTGCAATTTGCTGTGCCATTAGAACAGCAAACTCTCCATGTAGCCAGAAGGACAGGGAAGCATATCTTTCTACAAAACATTCTCAAACATTTATGCATTAAATTCAGTAGACTATATTAAGTCACATGCAATTTCAACAACTTAATGAACAGAAAAACAGTCAGCATTTACAAAGCTACCGTGACATTTTAAGAATGAAACACTGATTTTTCTTTACAAATTAAAACAAACTCAACCCATCATACTCCTTCTGTCTTCCAGAGCCCCATCCACTCTTAATTCTTTCCCAGTCCTCAAAGGAATGGCTTGTGCTATTACTAAAAAAATAAGTAAAATGTAAACACAGAGTCCATTAAAAGATGCAAGATGCTTTGCACACACACATTTTGTAAACTATCATCAGTTTGAAGAAGAGCTTTGAATGTGGCCAGCAGTGAAGAATTCTTTTGTTAAGCAGAGTTATAGCACTTGTTCTACAAAGGAACGCTGAAAACTAAACTTTTAAAGTCAAAATGAGCAAGGAAGAATTCCTCTGAAGAAGTCATTCCAACTTCATGAAAATTTCAGCCTAGCAAAATATGCAACTCAATAGAGAATAGATTTTTTTAAAGAGTGCCAGAGACATGAAGCTCTAAAAAACAATTCCAAGACAGAATAAGATCATCTAACAACAGAAGGCCAAAAATTTTCAACAGAATAAATGCAAATTTAGCAATGCACCAAACTGTACATTTTATGAGTGAAAAACATAGGCCCAGAACAATAATATCCATTTAGACTATTTCTATTATTGGTCTAATAAAAATATTTTGTCTCTGTAAGGACAGAGTGCTACATAAGCATGGGATAAGAAATTACGTAATACTATGACATCTGCCTTGAGGCGAGCTGAGACACAGAGGTGGGAATGCTACAATGCTTGATTTCAGTCATGTATTTAAACACCAAACACTTCAGAGGTGGCCAATGGTTCTGCTTTAACTTTTTAAGATTATGATAATCTAAATACTTGTTCCACTTCTTGGATCTCTTTGATACTCTCTCTGTGAACAACAAAGTTCAGTAAGTGGGAAAAAAATTATCTAGACATAAGTTTTTTTTGCAGTATCCCAAGTCATGTAATTTAACAGAACTACTTTTTTCAAAGTCAGAATGTCATGAGTATTCTTCTGCTACCTTAATACAGCAGCACACAGGGACTATTTTTCTGCTTGCTCCAATAGATTTATGCAAGGTCATAAATCACTGTACCATAATAGTTCACTTTTAACAAGAAAAAAATGTCTGACACTTTGAGTGTTACTATATATTTTTATGGCTGAAAGTGTACAGAGATCAAAGTTTTCTGGGTGTTTTTTTTTTTTAGGCTTGCTCTATACATTCAGAGAAGTGTGTGACAGAGGGGGTTTTGCCACATGTTTAAATGCAAAGTCTCGAGGATGTCCGGAGAGAAAAGAAAATTACTGAATGTCACGTTTCCAGCCCTTCATATGACCAAAGCAGAAGCAGAACTACTTTTAAAAGAAAACTTTCTAGTAACCTTATATGCTGCTACTGTTCCCTCTGGATTCCCCTGCAAACGAGTCAAGAGTTTGAGAGATACTTTTCTGGTAACACATATAAACAGATAAATAAATTATCACAGGCTAAGGACAATTTAAACATCTGGGAGCCAGCTCAGGCCTGTCAAGCAAGTCACAGACACTCAAGGACAGGAAAGATCAATCTTCAGCCCCTGATTTCTGTGCCAGAGAGTAGGAGCTACATCACCCACTCCCTATACGAGGAAAACTGTGTATTTCTAGAATAATTTGCTCTGTTTCTGTATTCAAAGACATTTCTATTCATTTAATTTACTGAGGGAGTGGGGCTGGTGAAGCCAAACTCAAAATACAAGGATTCAAATTACTCATAGGGTTGTCTCAGCTATCTTTTCAATACAGCACTTTAATTTTCCATCAATGTTACTGTGCAGTAAGCTGACTTCCCAGAATTAAAAAGGAATAGGATTTATAATAAAATGCAAAAAACCGCAAAAGAAATAGTTTCCAGTCTGCCAAACTAAACAATCTCATGTCCAAACAGTTACATTCACACACAGAATATAAGGACTGTTACTCAGATAGTCCCTGCAACCAAGGCACATGGCCATAAGGCCAATAAATGAGCCAGCACAATCAAACTGCTGGACCTGTTGGACCGAATCCTAGGAGACAAACAGTTGCAGGTCCTGATTATCCCCTAGTTGCACTAACCACAGGGGAATTCACATCAAGTTTTCTTTGCCTTATTTTTGTTTTTCATGATGATAATTCTTTTCTGGTGTGACCAGACTCAATACATGTGATGTTACAAATATTATCCACTGAGGGTGTTAAAATTAACAGTTCAGACACACAAAAAACCAAGGTTCTGCTTCACACGACTTCTGGCTGACACAGCTGGAACTCAGCTGCAGCTCGTATCTGTGCTTCGAAGTCCTTCAAGCCTGCTCTGCCAATAGCAGAACTACTTACACAGTCACTTAGGTGACTTTGGTAAGTCACTCCTTACTCTTAGGCACTTTGAGACGGCTTTAAGAAAATGGAAGTCAAATTGCAAATGGAGCAAGGGTTTATACAGCATGCACATTATGGATCTACCATCTTTCATCCCATCAGATCACTCTCAAAACTAGTAGTTATAAGCACCAACACAGACAAAAGTTAGCTCTGCTGTTGCAGTACAGAGCTTAAAACATTCAGTGTAGACAACAAAGTATAGAGAAGGCCTGTATAGCCAA
Source organism: Camarhynchus parvulus (assembly GCF_901933205.1). NCBI lineage: Eukaryota > Metazoa > Chordata > Aves > Passeriformes > Thraupidae > Camarhynchus > Camarhynchus parvulus. Next base: position 21,297,260 of record NC_044575.1, on the reverse strand, counting down.
AATCCCTTCCTTCAGTTGTCTTCTCTTCCTTCCATCTTTCACACTTCATGTATTAACTCACTACTCTTAACCTGGCAAGGAAAGTATTTCCTTTCTGGAGACACACATGATAGATGAAAGCTCTGCCTCCACTACTTAACGTCTTTGTTATTACTTCAGCATACCTACATCATCACAAGACATTTCTGGAGTCCAAAAGCTTTTTTACCTGCTAACAATCTCTTTTACTCTAGAGGGAGAAAGAGCAATATTTCACCCCACATGTACATATGTTAAAGAAATACATCCAGTGTATTTTTTAAAAAAATCATCTTGTATTAACTGCACTTAAGATTGCTAAAAATTGGACAACTATCACATTTCACTAGCTTTCTCCACCTTAGAGAAGCAGTTTTCATCATTTCATTCAACTTGGCTAACAGTATCATGTTCTAGCTCTCACTTAGGAAGCCCAGTATTGTTTTGCTGTTGATAATGCATGTACAGATGTGACTAAACAATTCGAAGCTTTCTTAAAATATGGTATTACATTTTCTAATGTTTCTGATTTGTTTACAAATAGAGCATCTTTGTCTTAAGTATGCACATATAACAGTAATGATTATGGACTGTGGACTTAGATTATGGACTGTTATACACTCAAATACAAATGGAAGACAAAAAATTACCTAATTCAAAACATAGTTTTGGAAGGAAGACAACAGTGTTGCTTCAAGCGGACTTTTAACAAACAATTCAAGTAGCTATGAAGACTGTCACTTCTTTGTGCTGCCATGGGTAACTGATTTGGACAAGCTCTCTTTTTGTCCATACCCTCATCACAAGAGCAACTGCTGAAGCTTTGCCATTTCACCACATGATCCATGTGTCCCCTCCTTGAAATTCTTCATTCTTCCTTTCACTGCACTCCACCTTACTTCAGCATGTCCCCAAGAGGCCTCCTCTGTTCCCAACACTTAATCTCTGAAACTTGTCTTGCCCATCAAGACATGTTCCCTTGGCTAGCATTTCTGATTTATCTGAAGTTAAGAAGAATGCAGCTCAGTCTTCAGACTGCTTCCCCTACACTTATTCCACTACAACATTTTCTGGAGTCTCTTGGCACTCCTGTGCCAGTTACTGAAAACCTCTTAGATGGCAGGTTTTTCAATAAAGAAATGACTATCTGTAAAACTTTTTCAGTCAGCATTGAACTATTACAGCAAAAGAGATGCAACAATCTGAATCAACATACTGCACAGTGCATCCTCCACTTTATATACACTTTATATGCAATGTTGAAGTGGATGGCCTAGGAGACAGGGAAAAAACAGTTCTCTTACCTCATAGCCAAACTGGAGTTCATCTGAGGTTAGCATAATGATATCATCATCAATAGCCAGCACTGCTTCCGTTTCAATCTCATCATAAGGGAAGAAGCGGTTGCTAAGTTTGTTTTCTGCAGTCCTAACAACTTTCAGGGGAACACGAATCTTTGGCCAGAGGGAATCTAGAGAGAAAAATTGAAAGAAATAGAATTCAACGTTATACTTTACTTCTGAATCTGCATACCCATCTTAGCTGCTTTTTACTCTTCTCTTCTTTGCTTCGAAACAAACGCTTCTTAATGGTGAATTTACAGCAGTTTCGGTTTGGCAATCACAAGAGCAATGAAGGCAAGAGACAGAAGTTCAGCTGCATTTCCCTCTGTATCTCTCAACAAAGAGCTTCATGGGCAGCCACACAGAGGATAGCTTGCCCAAAACAGCAACTTGCAACACTCACAGAGCAAGTGCAGGGATAATACGTATTGGTTGAGGGCACACAGTGTGAAAAGATACTTCACTCAACTGCAACTAAAATAATTTGAAGCAGCAGTATACAATCACTGACTGCAAGTCTAGGATCATAAAGAATTTGATTAAGAATGTTAGTTCTATCAAGGGCTGAGCAAAAAAAAAAAATTATTATATCAATTAAATGTTTAGCACTATTGACTATTGCTAAGGAGTAGATTCTGTGTCTCAGCAATTTCTTTCATCTTCAAAGTCCTAAGTTACAGTGATAATTTAAAACTAGATAAATACAAATGGATTCTAACTTGTGCCCTACAGCATTCTTCCAAGTAGAATAGAGCACTGGAGTACAAAACCATTAAATTCACAAGTCAAATGAGGATTTAAATAGCAACAGAACCCCCCATAGATACAAAACTGGATCAAATTCACCCTACCAATTAATACCATGGTATAATTTCTATACCATGGTATAATTTCTATTGTTTCCCATGTGTTTAACATGTAGCACCTTAAGTGTCATGTTAACACCTTCTGCATTTATTCAAAAATTTTCAAAACCCTATTCTATTCCTACAAAAGAATAACTATAGGTGTAAATATAGAGCACCAAGCTAGAGGAAATGGAAGCAAGGTCTGAATATTAAACATTCATTCTAAATGCATATAACCATGCACAATTTCTAGCACAAAAGTTAACAGTAGTCATTATTACAGTATGATGCATTCCAAAAGCAACTGTTCATGAAAATGTATTTTAATTAAAAGCAAGAGAGACATGGGCAAACTGCAGAGAGTTCAGGAAAGAACCACAAAGGTAATGAAGGCACTGGAGCATCTCCCCTACAAAAAAAAGCTGAGACTGTTGTGGCTATTCAGCCTAGAGAAGGCTCAAGGAAGGTCTCACCACTATGAACAAATACCTGAAGGGAAGATGCAAAGACTAGAGAACCAGACTCCCTTCACTGGCGGCCAGTAAAAGGACCAGAGGCAACGGCACAAACTGAAACACTGGAGGTTCCCTCCAAACATCAGGGCAGACCCTTCCAGAGTGTGACTGAGTACTAACACAGGTTGCCCAATGATGTCGTGAAATCTCTGCTCTTGAAGATATTGAAAGCCATCTGGACATGTTCCTGCTTGAGAGGGGGGTTGGACAGCTGATCTCCAGAAGTCCTTTCCAAGCTTAGCCATTCTCTGATTCTGTGGTAAGTAGACTCTAGAGGAACTCATACTGGGCCTGAAGGCACTGGAATTTTCATGTCTGAAATATATATAAATTTTCAGTGCAATTTTCAAGTGACACAAAGCCTGGAGACATGAAAAACAGTGAGCACAATAAAGTCATACAGAGCTTACTGAACTCTATATGACAGGACAGCTTAGTAAACTAGGTGCATTTGAACAAAAACCACACTGACACTTTTGAGACACAATTAAACATTAGGACCAAGGCAACTTTTTCCCTAAAAACAGCTTCTGAAAAGGATTAAAGGGATAGAGCAGACATTAGTTCTCAGCATGCTGCTGCGGCAGAATGGATTTATATAATTTTTGTATGTATAGACTGGTATGTAGTAAGAAGTCAGGGCAAAGGGCAGGACAATTTTACCTGTATGCAGACACAGACAGACAGATGCTAAAATACTGTTTCATTCTGGCGCTTTTATATTTCAAACCATGTTAAAACACTGAAAATTATGCAGAAAGAATCACATGAGTTATGTGAGGTCAGGAGAAAATGCCTTTTAGTAGAATGTGGAGATCAATCTGTTTAGTTTACTAAAAGAATTAACAAAAAATTGATTTGCTTAACATGTACAAGCACCTACACAAGAAGAAAAATGACATGTATCTTCAACAAACTGGAGAAAGACATAACAAAAAACAATGACTGGAATCTAAAGCCAGGCAAATTCAAAGTATAAATAAGGCAGACATTTTTAATAGCAACAGTGGTTAACCTCTGGCAAAAGTTTAAAAGGACAGCAATTGGTTCTGTACATCTTGTCTTTCAACAAGACTGGGTATTATTATAGAAGATGCAGCCAAGTTTGAAGTCGCTGGACTGAAAAGAAAAGAAAGGCAATGTGGTGACTTATGACACACAGGTCAATCCAGATGGTCTTACTGCACCTTCTGCCTCAAACTCCATGAACAGTAAGATTGTTGACTGTCACTAGGGTAAGAATAGGAAGTTTGAATGAAACTACTAGGACATGGGGAGCAAATACAGAAATTCAGAAAAGAGCGTAAGGAAATAAGATCCTTGTTGCTGTGTTCTGAGAATAAAAAGTGGAAGTTAAAACAGGTGTCAATGAAAAAAGCCACTGTAAGGACAAAAAATAAAGAGAAGTCCTAACCTAAGGAAATGGTTTAAGTTTTTAAACAAAAACATATGGTCATATTCTGGAATTGTTCTCAGCAGAAGGATCTGAAGAATGCTGGCTGACAAACTCCAAAAATAATGGGATACAATTATGTGCACACACTTTCACTTCCATTGTAACCTTGAATCAGGTCTGCCTCCAAGACAGTTCTGCACTCTTTCCACTGTCAGTCTGTTGCACTAGGAAGACTGTACCAGAGAAGAGGAGAAGCTGCTTCATTCCCACATGTACAAGTAAAATTTGCTCTCAGGAAGAAGTGTCCATCCCCACCGCCGCTGGGCCTCTCAGACTTAACAGCTCACACAACACAAAAAACTCACAAATCTGCACACTGCTAAAAGACACCAGAGTCTGACCACTACTTCACTCAGGAAAACAAAGCAATATTTTCAAACCACAGAAAGTCTTCAAAAGTCAGTTTTTCTTGGAGCTGTATTTTAGAAAGGAGGATTGGCAGGCATAGGTGGCCAAAAAAAAAAAAAAAAGAAAAAAAAAAAAAAAAAAGAAGAAACACAGAGTGATATTTACTGGCCAAATTTGTATTCAGCATTCAGTTTCCTACCCCAAGGTTTTTCCTGTAAGTTTAAAAACGTGTCTGTAAAATCTACTTTTATCTGTGTGGTCTTGTAGACCACGGCCTTTATTTGACACGTATGCACATTCTTGTCCTGTTTCACTCAACTCTGGTCCTTCTACTAGAAGGCACAAGGCATTAGCCCTAGCACATTTGAGTGGTTTGTGATATTGACCAGTAGTCAGCTGGAAGGATTCAATCCCATTACTGATGGACTTCCGGGGAGTCACAGTCAGCCACCAGCTGGGGACATACAGCAAGCTCCTTGGGGCCACTACAGAAATGGAGCATTGATTTCAGTTATAGCATTATGAGCTCATTTTATTCTCAGCAGCATAAGGTCTTCAAAAGCCCTGCATGAATCACAGTCTGAAATTATGATTCCAGTAGGAGACCACTGACATTCCGAAATTTTCAGCCTCCTAGCCATTGTAACCTTAGGAGGCAGTAACATCGAATGACTGGAAGTGTTTATTGCAAATTAGTACTCTTGATTTCAGTCACTGCTTTCTTACCGGTTTACCATACAATGTGCAAGTGCCATTTTATAAATGGTAACAGACACTTGCAGGTACCTCACAAAGACATATGTCATTGCCTCATAAGAACTACAGACTGTGTAATGTTTGCAAGCTTCTTAAAGACCTTTGGATAATTACCTATAATTATCCAAATGTAACCCCAGAATTGGTATAAAATAAATTTATGCAGCCTCAACGATCCCAAAAATACTGTTACAAGTGTTTCAGTTGCAATCAGACTTGCCACATGTAGGCATGCATTTGTAAATTTGTATTTATATGTAGCATCAAAGCTTACATTTGATACATGTTAAGCATTCTTTTATTCACCCTTTTCTTCTTTTTGTGTCTGCTACATTTTGAAAAAAAAAGATAACCAAATTGCAACAAAGTGCAGGAATATATTGAAACAGCAATTGAAACTGAAAAATCACCAGGATCGAAAAACAATAATTTGGAAAAACAAGCATGTATGTAAATATTGAACTTCCAGCTCTTCTCAAAAGTCAACTATTTGATAGCTTACTAAAGACATGTCACTTGCATAAAAAATGGTTAGAGAAGAAAAATAAATGAAAAGTGTATGAAAAATGAAGATGTAATCTAATTATAATCAGCACGCATCTCAGATGCCAGCAAATCCTCTTAAATCCACATGATTTACTAAGGTCTTGGAAAGTCTCTCAAAATGACCAGTTCTCAACAACGGGTATGTTACTGTCAAATATTTGTGCTTTGAGAAACATAATATAAAGTTTCTGAATTTAGCCTTAGATTAATGAAAAGAAAATATAAGCATTTTGGAGAAACTTTGAATAAGACATTAGGGTACCAGTTACTCTGCAGCATGCGAAATGCACGAGGCTACTTGCTGCCTAGAGGCTGACTTGATACTGGAGGTTGCTGCCTCTGCAGAGATGGAAGCACATGGGAGATGTTAGGACACAATGGCACCTGAGTAACAACCGGCAACCCTGGCAAAATTGGCTATCATAAAGGACAGCAGGCTCCAGTGAGAGATCCAAGTATTACAAATTAGCTCTGCCACAGGAAATACATATATAAAAAAGACAACAGTCACTTCAGAAGTCAAAGTTTTAGAATCCATCAGGAAGGTTAAAATTGCCTCTATTTATTTTAAAGGACCACAAAAGAAAAGTATTTGTATTTAGAGAGCAATCAGAAAAAGATTTGCCACTTCTGTAATAGCAGACTTTGAATTTTCAGAAACTGCTTGGAAAGTTCTGAGAAACTTCAGCATTAGCAAAACAGATATGGAGGAAATTCTCAGTTTACAAGATTTTGTTATAACCAAGGTAAAAGCACAGGCTTTATTCTTACAGTAAGACAGATCTTTAATAGAGTATGGCAAACACAAAAGAAGCTTAAGAATCTTGCATCATGGCACATGATCCTTTAGGTGTACAAAAATAAAAACGCATGTTTGGACTGTGGACTACTCTTACTTTTTAAAAAATCAGTGAGAACTCTGTGATGCAGCTGAAAATAGAAGCAAATTATGGAATTAGAGCTCTCTGGAGTGAATACAAGTCTATGTACATAAGGATTCTGAAGAGAATGACAGGCATCTATTGTGTGTCATACTGAAACAATCAGGAGTAAAGAGTGAATAACACACTTGGTCTCTGATAATGACTCAGGTCATGATTGGAATTAACTGCTATTTAGGACCACTGACGCACTGATTGCTGGAGAAGCCCATAGAAAACAGTGTGTGGTCCTCTCAACACAAAATCACCAGTTTCCCAACTTTGCCCAATGCAGCTCCCTCTTCTAATGGGCTTACAGACCCTAACAACCTATACATGGCGGTGATTCTGGCCAGCCCATAATTCTACCATTAAGTCCTGCAAGTCCAAATCTCACAGCAAAATTTTCAAGCATGATTTCAAGATGATTTAAACTGTAGGATAAAAAGGTGCCATAGTTACATTCCCAGTTAAAACACTCACATATAAAAGAGCAGCAAAAAATCCCATCCTCTAATTATGTGTTTCTCAGCTACAGCTGCCAGTGAATCACAAGAGACATGCAGATAAGAGAAGAGAGGACACTCATGAGAAAGAGGTAACTTCATTATAACCTAAAGGAATACCGGAATACCCTCTCACACAAAAAACCTCTCTCACTTTCCACACCTCCCTAGGCTTGTGATCAGATGTTTGTAATGAAAATGTAACTAAGCTTGCACACTGTTCATATATAAAAAAATGATTTCTTAGTCTGAAATCCAGCCCTGTTTTCAGTACTGAATGAACTGTTACATCATACATAAAAGGGGATCACTAAAAATAATAGAGCGCAATATTTCCATGGAATGTATTATTTCTTTTCAAAGAGAAATGGCACTGTGCCATGGTTTGGGAATGGTACTCCTCAGTTCAGTGCCCCCACCAAGACTCTCCAAATCACACACCTCTCTCACTCTTTCCCTTCCCCCTACCTGCTGCAGGAAGATGGAGAGGAGGAGAATTGGAGCCACAAAAGGCAAAGATCACAAGTTGAGGTAAAAACAACTTACTGCAAACAGCAATGAGATAAAATGAACAGTAGTGGCAACCTACTAACAACAGGGTACAGGAAAAGAAACTATTCGCATGGAAAAAACCTCAACAATAGACAGTATCAGACAGCTCCTCCCAGCAAGTTTTCTCAACCAGAAGGAAGCCCTTCTCCTTGGAAGAGACTCCCTTTCCCTCCAACTGAGTGAGGTAGTACAGAATAGTGAGGTGGTACAGGCTGCAAAAATTAACCCTCTCCCAGCTGGAGCCAGGACACACCATGGTGTTGTTAAATAGCACCATTCTCTGTATCCTTGCTTCTGGGAAACTGGAAAGCTAATAACATCTCAGGAAGTCCTTTTGCAGCACAAACATTATTGCTGATCTTGTCAGCAGACAGAAGTGTATTTACAAAGGGAATTACTTGCTCTGCATACTTATCATCCATTCCCAGTTTCAACATTCAACATAGGAAAAATGAGAATCAGTACAGCAGGTGTACAGAGCCAACCACTATTCTTGAGACACCACTTCTAAGTAGTATCAAGTTCAAAAAATAGCAAGTAATACTCGAATGCAGATGGTTTGTTGCATTTGCAATTGGAAGCAGCAGGTAAGGATAATGAGGAACTGGAAACACTCCTGCATACACTCCTGATGGCAAGAACTGAATGCCTGTCTGTATTAAAACCAATGTAACAAATTTTTTAAAATCCACTTACTGGCTAAAATCATGGCATTTTGATGACTCATACAAAGACAATTGTACAAACATTTTTTTTCTGCTTTGCTGCTTCAATAACAGCTAAGAATATCTCATGACTAGTGATAATCTGGGTCCAGAATATTAATTCATATAATGGTCTCACTTCCCAAAACTTCTATGGAGTCCATTTGGAAATATAAAAAGGAAAAACCCTTCCAGAAGTTTTGCAAGGTAAACAAAGACTGATAAAAAACTGACAGAAAACATTTCTAAACATGCTCTGTTTGTACCTGCAGTTGCACAGAATCCCATACAGCATAACCAATCCTCATACCTGAACTTTTGTACAAGCTCTCATCTCATGTTTATTCTAGCTGGTCTATAGTAGTTTGCATGAATGCAGCTAACTGAACATTGCTGATGAAACCTAATTAACACTTTTTCAGTCTCTGATACAGAATGGCAGAATTTTGCTGGAGTCTGAAGTTTAAAAAATTGTCAGAAGCAACATCAGGCATGGCAGATCTACTTATTATCAGAATTCCTTCCATTATGGCTCAGCGAAAAAGTCTGTTTAGAGCTCAAAACAGGTGCTTTCTACTCACATTAAAGTGTTTATATTGTTCTACAGAAATACACAGAATTACTCTTGTGTATAACAAAACAGAACATTTGGTTCTAGGACACAAGGGCGCAGTGTGTTTAGCTGGGTTTGATAGGCTAACTTTCCAGATTTCCCTAGGAAGTAATATTGCAAAATGTTTGTAATATGCCTTATGGAAGACTAAAATTACCATGAATTAATTCTCTAGCTAATCAAGGAAAATGGCATTAAGTCCATCATCAAGAAGCCAAATTAATTAAAAACTTAGAAGTTAAAAAACCCATTCCTGGGTTAAAAAACCAGTGCTGAGTTCCAAAGGCACAGTATTCCAAAAAATCCCAAACATGTCACTGCAGTTGTTTTTATTAATTTTTTTTTAGATTACACTTCCTTAAGGTACAGCAATCCAAAGGATACTCACTTTCTTTAGCCCCAACAGTTTATATCAATGTTGTCCATTAACAGCATCAAACAGAAATACAAAGATTATTATTTCAGTAATACTATAAGAAGTTTATAGCAACTTAGTTCCAGGATCCACAACTAAACAGAAAATACACACTCTTTAAAATACATTTTTCATTTTTATAATACAACCTAAGGAATCAGTCTATCACACATGATTTCTAGCTTGTTGCATATTTACTAACAGTAACGAATTTTTACATTATAATATTATTCATGTGGTAGACAAAGTGGTTTCTTCACTTGTCTGAAACAAATGTTTGTGGGAATTTTTAGCACAGACTATTTTCTTGAATTTCAGAACTAGCAATTTAGAAAAACACAAATGAAAGGAAAAAAAAATATTTGGCTGATGGAGAAAATCATGATTTCTACAAAATATTCCCAGCAGCAGGCACTTAGACCACAATGTTTATTTTAATTGATCCATTGTGAGGGAAAAAAATAGATTTTTTTTTCCTGTAGTATTTCAAGGCTTTTACTATTTTTATTAGTATTATACACATAATTATGGGCCTACTGACATTACTGCTGCATCGATGGGCTTCTTGCATACAATGCATGGCACAGAAAATAAGCAAAACTCAGCCAAAGACACTGTGCAGAGATCACGTCCCTAAATTCATTGAGTACTTAAGATAACAAGCTGATTCTATGTTTTAAGGTTCCAGAGTAGAATCATCACTGTATGTGATATTTTCTTTCTGCTATTTCACATATAAGATTCAATATTTTTACCATCAAAAACGTTGCGTAAACTTCAAACTTTGTTGTCTTTGCACAAGACATCTGTGTTTCTCATAGTTAATCTTGTTTCTTTTTCACTGATTCTAAAGAAAACACAGAACCATCAGTTCAGACTTCCACAGACAGCTCTCAGACATTAGGTTAAAAAAAAAAGATCCTTACAAACTCTTAAGGCTAAGGAAAAAACAATCTTAAAATTACTACTGATGTCTAACCAACCCACATACATGTAGTTCTCCAATTTTATATTTTTATACACTACTTGGTTGAAAACTTTCCAGTCAAGTGCTTAATTAATCCATTGCCCTCTTACCTGCTTACCTCTTTTATCAGCCAACATAAAAAAATTCTGTTGCATCAGAGCTGCATCTGCCCTGAGAGGTTTAGGTTTGAAAAGAGTTTGTTTTCAGACACCTTGCACACTCACCACAGTTGTTACTACTGCACAGCAGCTGAAATCAGCTACAGCCTCTTAGCTGAGATGCTCAGCACTACTGATGGCAGTGACCACCTGAGACTCCATGATCTTAAATTTTGTACAATTTTTAGAGTATTTCATTTTCACCCAGTTTTCCTCCTAAGTCGTATCATTACATAAAGGTATTATTGCAAATGCATAGCATATTGTTTTGATAATAATGATATTTTCAGTTATAATAATTTTCTGGTGTTGACAGAGGAAACAAAGGAAAGGTCACGTGTCACTTGTGTGGCACTTTGCCAGCTGCATCCCAGGAAACCTAAGCCAAATTCTCAATTTAGCACACATACTCACTAAGGAAGGCAATTTGGATGTTCTTCACCCAGCCCTCCCACTTACACATGCAAAACAAAATAAAGACATGAAGAGCAGCAATGACAAAAGCCAAGATCTGCTTCTGTACTGAAACATGTCCCTTACATGGAAAGGACCAAGAAATAAAGCACTTGATGCTGTAGAAGGTTAAGCACCTCTGCTTTACTACAACCAATTAAAAATGAATAGTCATAAAAGTGCAGATACTACTGTAGGGTAATAAACTAGACTTTATCAGTGACAGTGGTGCACATTACAAACTTCAAACTCATTCCTTGTTCTAATCCATCAGAAACTTCCTGGCTTTAACAGGCTATAAACAGCAGAAGCTTTGAAGTCCGAGGATTAGGATCACTAATAGACAGACTGAACGAGAGACTGGCTGAAGAGCCAAGTGGAATGCCCTGCATGGATCTGGAATAAAACAAGTTCATTTAATCAAACTGACCTCTCTCAAGCCATGGGCCAAGAGATTGCAATGATTGTAACAGCAATACAGGGAAAAGGGACACTAAAAACAAATAGTTATTCGCTTCAATGCATGCTTAGGCCAACGCAAGGACAAAACTGCTTATGCTTTCAACTGTGCTCTCAAGTCCACAATTTTAAGTTCTACTTGGGGTTGGGGTTTTTTTAACTAGTTTATGACTTAGGGGTAATAGAGGCAGAAAAAAATTAAACGGACTTTGATTTTCAAGATGAATACAATGATTGAAAAGAAAAGGTCATTTTAATGATCTATTTGCTTCAGCTCCCCTGTATCTCAGACTCACTTGAAAGAAATGTGAAAAAAATTCATTTGGGTTGAATCCACCCACACTCAGCGATCACATATATGCATATATCACTAAGCATTTTTGCTTTTAGAAAATAACTGCTTACTGCCAAAATTCCTGTTGTTATCAATTTATCCACAACAATTTTTACTCTAAAGGGTTGCAAAACATTTAAAATATGACTAAACTGGTGGTATTTAGCCCAGAAGTAATAAAGAACACTTCTTAAAGTAAGCAATAAAGTTACTGTGCTTCCAACTGTAGCAAGTTGCCAAAATGGCAAATGAGCCAAGTGAATGGTAGCAATAGCTTGGCTCTAAGCAGCTCTTTGGAGATGGTAAATTGAGACAAGTGGTCAGGGATTAATTTCTACATTGCATCTTGCTGCTATGCAGAATAACTAACCTTGAAGAGTAGAACACAGCAGCAGTTGAAGCCTCTGGAAAGATAATTATAAAGTGAAGAGTCCTAACAACACAGTTCATTTGCTTCAGAACAATCCACAATACAACATTTCTTTTGAACACGTATTCCTAGAAGGCAACATTTCTTGTCCCACAAAATCACCACATTTTCAGATGAGAATGACAGATCCATATGTACAGCACATGGGAACCAGGCTCATTACAGCTACTATAGCTACAGTATTTAATCCAGAATGAGGAGGCTTTAATTGCCCAGCACAATGCTCAATATTTTAGTACTGGTGTTCACACCTTGAAGAAAGCCACCCTAGGGAACAGAAATAAAATCAGCAGCGTTGTCTAGCACTGGAGAGGATTACCAAAGGCCAAGCCTAGCTAGTTTCCCTTACATGGGGCAAGATCTCCCATTTATTCCATGGTGATTTCATAATGGAATTCACTAATGTCAGGACATGTGTTTCCAGCTGAGGACCTGGGAACAGATTAGGAGCAGCATGGTGTCATGAGGCAGGCAGCCTGGAGATGGGAAAGAAGGGAGTTGGTTGGACACAGAGCAGCCCATGGAGTGTACAACGACATTGCATAGAAGGAGACAAAAAAACATGGGATAGGGATCTTTGGTTTAAAAATGTAGGCAGCAAGCTGTGAGGACTGGGCAGACTGAGATTGAGGTCCTGGCACAAGGGGATACAGTACAGCAGTATGCCAGACTGGCAAAGCACACCTCAGCTACTGAAAACAAAATAATAGAGAGATTTACAGCACTGAATTCACACCTTTGAAACCAAACCTCATTCCAAAAATCTACACATATAAATAACTTGGGAAAATGCCTGTGAATGAGTCCTTATTTTAAAATAACCACAGATTAAAAAACAATTTTAAAACCATGCAGATGACACCAGACTCACTCACATACTACAGAGAGCAGCACAGTATACCATACGTGTTAAAAGCAGAAATAGTTTAAAACAGGCACTTATGTATTGTCTTACTGGGCAAGCATTAGCATTTTCACAAGATATTCTAGTGGTATGGAGACTCCATTTTGGACACCTAAATGTCCCAGATTTTCATTTCATCAATCAATCAAAATATTCATTTATTTTATAGCTCCAAGCATTCTAACTTTGAACCACATTTGCTGCTTTGAACCACATTTGTTCTAGAAACAGTCCAGTAGCAGTAGTAAATACACTGTGATGAAAGTCTGTCTACAAAGAAATAAAAACAAGTATTGACAGATCAAAAATGGGCTTCTCCTTACTACTCCCTCTAAAAATGGGCTTCTCCTTACTACTCCCTCTAAAAATGTTAAGGACAAAAATGTTTCTGCACTACTGTATTTATAACTTTTGATTCAGAAGTTAGTAGCACAACCACTGGTTCTTGCTATCTACTTTGGCTTCTCTTATTTCACTTTCAAACACTTTGTCACAAAAAATCCCAACCGATTATTTGGAAAGAACCATGAAATACTTCTTGACTATAAATGATGTAGAAGAGTGGTCATTCTGCAACAGGTGTCAATAGCTATGCTATGCCCAGTTTCACCTTCCTCCACCACCCCTCCCATGGGTTTTTACCTTCTGGTGGATTCTTATTCTGGTTGTTCCAGACTACCAGCAATTTGGATAGACTGGGCACTTTAGACACCTCAGTGATGACTCGGAAAAGGCTCTCCACCCGGTCATAGGTCAGAACCACGGCTGTGAAACCTTGGGACTGAGGCGGGATCAGTGGAAGGAAGAGTGGGTTGCTCACACTGCTCCATTTCTGTGAAGGAAGACAAGAAAACAGCAAAGCAATTTGTTTAAGGTAAATTACCACTGTAGGGACTAATTCATATAGCCAGGCCCTAACCATCAGATTTGTAATTTGCTCAGATCAGGCAATTCTCCAATTCTGACTTTGGCAATTTCTCAAAACCTTTATTCCAATCTCTTTCTTATTTCAATTTTCATATATGTCTGGCTGTAAAGTTGCAACCAGATAGAGATTAAGGCAAAAACTAAAGTGGAAGAGGTAGATAGATTTGTGGAGAAGGAAAACCAAGGTGAATTGAGGCCAGCTACCATGGGTCAATTCTCATTTACTAATCATTATTTCAAGACCTTTATATTTATAGTCAGGTGTCGCCGGTTGGCCACAAGGTTTTCGGGGTGAAGGAAGAGACGAGATGGGCTCCATGATCAGAAGGCTTGATTTATTATGTTATGATATATACATCTATTATAACTATACTAAAAAGAAAAAGAAAAGGAGAGTTTCCAGAAGCTGCTAGCTACCTAAGAATAGAAAGTAAAGAATGAATAACAAACCTTGCTCTCTCGGACTGTGTCCGAGAGAGCTCAGTTCCGGATTGGCCATTACCTCCAAACACTCAATCTGGGCCAATCCAGAACTGACCTGCTGCATTCCACAGAAGCAGATAACCTATTGTTTATGTCTGGTTGCTGAGCTTCTCAGCTTCAGCAGGAAAATCCTAAGAGAGGATTTTTCATAGAAGAAATATCTGTGACAGTCAGGACTCAATAAACAAAGAGAAACTTAATCAGCACTACAATTTCAGAGTGAAAAAGTGTTAACAATAACAAAAGCAAAGGAACAAACCCATAAACCTGGCATAAAATGTGCACCCAAGCAAAAAGGGAAAAAGCAGGTACAAAGAGGAGCAACGTACAAGCTTCCACAAAGTTTGGTCAATGGTGGAAAAATCTCATCTATTACATTAAAAAAAAAAATTAAAATACATGAGATTCAAAGATGAATTCCAGTTATCTGCTCCTTGAGAATTTTAACTAGGGCATCCCTTTTGAGACTTTAAAGATCTTACTTCAATACACAGCATAGGGAAGCCAGCCCAGACGGCAAGAGACAAGACAGACAACTACATTCCCACTGAATGTGCCAACCCCCTTTGGAGCTGACAACATGGGGGAGGAAGCAGTGAAGGGACCATTTGACAAGAATGAAAACACCAGCATTTTAGTCTCAAATTTTCCATTCCAACTGACGTTCCAAGCAGGGGTCGGACAGAGAAGCAAAGGGAAAAACTAAACCCCTTGGGACAAGGTGAAAAGGGGAGTTGGGAAAGGAGAAACTGAATGATGCTGTTTTGCAAGGAAGTTTTGAATCCTAGCCTGTAAAAACTATGAAGACTCTTAAGAGGTTAGCAACTGCCAGCAGTTTACAGAAATACTGTGAAATTCTCCAGCTAAACTCATACCATAGGCCTGCTCGTATCAGGAGTAAAGGAAGTTTTACAGACTCAAGAGTTACAAGGTCACATTTGTAGGAAGTAAACTTTGAAATTTTCTGTTTCCCTATTTAGTCTTTGGTTAACTTTATACACTCAACAATCACCTTACTCGTGTTTAATGGTTAGACACCTCTAACTACAATGACTTCAAGAATGAGGAGGATAAAGAGCCTATTTACTGAAAGACATCACAACATTTTGGTAAAGGAGAAAAATAAAATGATGTGAATATGATTTCCTTCTATGGACAAATCAAAACTGAAGAGCGGATAAATATGTGAGGCAGAAAAGTTAAGCACAGCATTGGCACTCTTTTCTCCACATGGTCTAAGAGTATGTTCCAGGCAAGGACCTGTCAGTAAGAGTAATATGTTTTAGTAGACTTCCTGAAGTAGTTGAAAAGACAGACTGGTTTTCAGCTACACACACTTGTGTGCCTGTAGACACACTTTATCAGGTCTGGTAAAAGCAGCATTCATCTTAAACTCTTTGTGAGGATCCTAATGGAAAACACAAAGTTCTAGTTTTTACCCAAGAGGAGTAATGGGATAACGTAGAAACAGTAACAGTACAATATGGAACTTTGGTTCTTGAAAAGGACATGGCTACCTGTGAAAGCATACTCAGTAATTCAGAAAATATACATCCATTACTTCAGCAATTGATATGTGCAGAGAAAAATCTGCTTTCAGATTATTACATCTTCTAAAATTAAAGCCTTTGTATATACTTCGCTAGTTGTACAAGATGACTAGTGGCAGATGGGGACAGCCCTCTGATTTTGCTGTAGCTCCAATAATTCCTACAGCAAATCACAATCTAAATGTTACCAGAGCATAATCCACCTCATTAAAGCTTTACTACAGACTTGTTTCCACACAACCCCCACCCGAAGACTGTTATTATCTGAATGACCTTGGTAATGTCAAGCAGCTTCTTAACACAACTCTCAGAAACCTCTTTTCATTAATAGTCGAAACAGAGGTTTAACAGCATAATCAGAGTGCCAAGAAATATTATGTTTCTGTCCTACAAGAAGAAATAACTGGTAGAGCCATCTGCAGACAACGTTCTATTTATTACTTACGGGTGAGAATTGCTACCTAGATTGATGGCTCCCATTTGAAGTTTTTCGAGAAACGTTTTCTCTCTGTCCACAGCACTTCCTAACAAATTGCTAGCTACCATATATTTTGAAAAGCATTATTCCTTTTCCATAATCTAAGACTATTTTAGGTACTTACAGAAAGGAATATATCGTGCATATGTGTGCAAGCCCATGCATATGTACCTAAAATGGTCACGAATTTCTCTTATGAAGTTAAATTTTAGGTACATTCCTTAAATCTCAACTTCTACTACTTTCAGAAAGGCATGAAAATTCTCCCCTGCTGGTCATAACTTAGGAAAATAAGGCAACTTTAAAGGAGGTTTTGCTTCTGCACCTACTAAAGGATGATGGAGGGAGGGAAAAGCCTGTAGATGCACACTAATGGATGGGAGAACCATGCCTCTCATTTGAGAAAAACATTTCAAAAAGGCAATTAAGCATCTCTCAAGTGCCATTAAGAGCCAACCCCCTGCTGCCTGCCTGAAGAGTGTGTCTACAGTCTGAGACCTATTGACCCCACTTTCTGCAGGAAATCAGGCAAATTCAAGCCTCCATAATTTGCTAAAGTCTTCCAGATTTCTGCTTGGGAAAAGAAAACCATACAGGCAATTAATACAACAGCAACCTAATTAAATCTCCATTATGGCAGCAAAGCATGAAATGGCTAATGACATAGGGATGGGTTCTCCCAGTCACTGCTCAAGCAACCAAGTGATGAAGACACATTTGCTCTATTCCCATCTTTATTAACATTCTTGATGGAAATTCACAGGAACTTTCACTCTCAGAGAGGAGAGCAAACAGCAACAGTAGATTGATCATCCATCACCTTTCTTTGACAAAGCGCTGACACTCAGCTATAGATAAGACAACCCTTCACTATCACCCTCCCAGCTAATATCATTAGAAGAGCCAGGATAATTAATCCAAGATTAATAGGTTACTTGCTGTGAATCATTTTTATGGGCAAAAAGGATCAAATTGAAATGTTAGTTTCCTAAGAGTAATTTCATGTCAGTTAAGTCTCACAGTCTCAGCTGTCTGACAGTTCTCTGCAGTTCATATGAAAATCCAAAGTACTGGAATGTGAGTGACAGTGAGAGCTTGGGAATAGCCTGAAGATGGAAAAGGGGAGAAGTCAGGAAGGGTTCTGTATATGCATAAGGATTCATGCATATATATGCAATGCTGCAGCTGTCCTGTGCATTCTTTCTACAAGTGTGCATGTGTGATAATGACTTAGAAACAAGGCACCTGCCTTTACTATAGCTCAATCAAATATTGTTCTCCTTTTGGTCATCAAAAACAACCTGATGCTACTTTAGGAAAAATAAATACATTAAGGATGATGCACTAAGGGAGCTGAATTCTCATGATGTGGGAGGCTTCAGGCTGGATTTGAGGTAGAGTCTTCAGGTTCAACTTAGCAGGGAAGTTTCTAACAGACCTTCCTTAGCAGGGTACAGAAGGGAGAGAGGTGGGAGCTTCACAGCATCACTGAACACACACAACTGGACTGAGAAATGGACAATCTAATATTTAAATTCTATGGAGCCTCAGAGATACTGGTAAAACATCAGAGGTAATGAAGACTCAGTCCTGTCCCAAAACTTCCTAACTAGTTGTTCACCATTGAAAGATACTTGAAGAAAGGTACAGTAGACACATCAGACTCTATATCACAGAATGGTCTTTAGGAAAACAAGGCTGTGTAAGATGTTCCATATCAAAGAAGAATCAAGAACCCCCCAGCTATCATTTAGTGGGAAAACTCAGCAACAGCACTTAAGAAAAATAAAATTCCACTGCTCCCATGAACAAGACAGTGATCTTTCCCACCTATTTTATTTTCAACACCTAGCCTGCTTGTTGTAAACTACCTACTACTGAATCCATATAGTCTGAACAACAATTCACTGTCTTTTAAAAACACAGAGGTAAGGACAGCAGTGTGCTGAACTTAGTAGCTGCGCAGTCCTATGCATCTAAGCAAAACAGAGATAAATCCCCTGCCACTGTGGTTAAGGCTTTTTCAGCTGGGTTGTTCTTACAATCAGTTCTAACCTCAGCATGGTTTCAATTATGAATTATCAGACCAAAAAAAGCCTTGATTTATTCTATTTTTCTCCAATTATTTATGGTAAGTTTCTATTCAATACTTTGAGAAAGTAGTTCATCATGCTTCCCATCCTCAAGTGGTCACAGGGCAAACCCAAAGGAATTAACCCTCCCTATTTGTCCAGAGCCAACCAAAGGGCTTACACCCAACAGAATTACAAACAAAGTCACAGTGGCCATCATTTCATGTTTTAATGAAGATCTTAAACCCTCCTCACATAAAAAATTAGCCACAAGACAGACAGGAGCTTCTATCTAGTGTAGAATAATCCGCTGTGTAAGAAAAGAACTCTAAGTCTGGGCAGGTAAATTAAAGAACTAATGGTTAAATCATGTTTCACACTCACATAAAAATACCAATGTTTACATCTGAATACGTGTGGGATATTCAAGCAGTCCATAATACCAACACCAAAAAAAACCCCAAAACTGAATTTTATTTAATATTTTTAAAAATACATATCTTCTAATATAATAAATAAAGCAAGATTTGATCCAGCTGATTGAAACCATCACACAAGTAGCTGGAAAATACAGCAGAAACAGAAATCTAATATTGTTCAATGGAAAAAATACCAAATATGCACTGCCCAGAAAAGTGCTAGCTTGTTCTTATTTACAGGTAGATAAAAAAGTGTATTCTAATATTTGCTTAATGCTTTGGAGATGACAAATGGTACTAGGAAGGAAGCACAGTTATAACAGTAGCATTATCTGTAGACTGAGGACTATAAAATATTAGTCAATGAAGTTAGGAATGGTTTAATTTTTAACAAGTGTCAAGTTCCTAGTAATTGGCAGGACCCACAAAGTATTCTGTAAATTAACATCCTTCTTAGGCTTTGCTAAATGAATGGCATTCTAAGCACTAAGACAACTCTGCTATTTTAGCTTACACCAAATGATGGTGCTGTTTTCTGCCTCACTGGAAGAAATGAAATCTGGTATGTTTATTGTTCACATACTGATATTCTCAAGTGATTATTAAGCTCTGGTCTGTATCATCCAAGGTCAGAGCTCAAAAGCAGCCCCTGACAAAAAAACCATCTAATGTTTCATAGGTCTACATTATAAACAGGCTTGAAAGAATTTCAACAAAAGCAGCTGAAGAATTCTGAAAAAACCTGTCTTACTCATTTTTCAGAAACCCATACGTATTAGTGAGGTATAAGGCAAAGAGGAGAATTTCAGCAATCTACAACGAAGCATAAGTGAGGAAGTAATTTACCTCTATTAGAGCATAACAAAGTACTTAATTGAGGGTAACAGATCACATCTCAAGCCCAAGTCATTATTTCTAATCCAGCCCAAACTGGTAACCATCAAAATGCACACCGTAGAATCACTCATTTTCTGGCTTACTTGGACGTAACTGATTGCCTCTGCCTAATGGATAATGGTTGGGCCAAAAAATATAAAAGACATTAAACTTCCATGCCTGCATCAAAAGACTGTCTGAGATATAAAGGGCTCAAGCAGTACAGCAATGAATTTCAGTCCACAAAAGTGTCATTTGCTCCTCTTCATTAAAAGGAGGAAATATGTCATAATGCATTTTTATTCTAAGTAATATTCCATAACATATTAGCATGTTATATGCTACTAGTCTTCCATTTCCTCAACAGGACAGTGAATAAGTAGAAAAATAATCCACTTTATTACTTTTTTTTTTTTGCTTGAGAAAGGCCAACAGTCTTCAGTCAGCCCATAAAAACACATAAAACTGCTTGGAACACTCCCCCTGTGCTATGTACTAAGTATGGAATTAACTGTATATGCATTTATCTTCTGCATACTGCATACTCCCTCCTGGAAAAACACCCTCCTGTAACACTGCTGGATGAACACTCTGGTGAAGATACTCAGGCAACAGTCTCACTAATATTTTGAGCCAATATAAGTCAAAGTAATGCCAAGTAAAGCAGCCTTCAAGCCACCCAATCCCTCCCTTGCACACACCACCGCTCTTTCTTTTTTTTCTTGCCTGCTAAGTTTTATATATGGAATATTATTTTGGCTAGTTCACCACAAGTGAAATAGAAATATAAAAAAAAAAAGGTTGCACAGGAAAGAGGAAACTGTGACCCAACGGTAGAAGAGTGCAGGACTACTTCTTTGGGTATTCTGGAAGCAAACACATGAAGGTACAATACTTCAACAAAATGCAAAGTATAATGTGCATCTTGGAGAGCTACGAGCCATTCTAATTGTATGTATCCATTTCTAAGTAGAAATAATGGTCACACTGCTTTGTCTAACACATGAAGCAGTTGTAACAATTGAACAGCACAACAATTAGGAACCAGGACATTTTACCAAACTTCTGTTACTTCTACTAAGCAAAATTACACACAAATAAAACCCCACCTCAAACCAAGGAAGAGGGCAGGTAAGAAATCATGGCCAAGAGTTCTTTCTAAGTATCCTTCTCTGCATAATGATCTTGCACAGCAAGCTCTTCTTTCTGTTACACAGTTGAATTTGTCCTAGCAAGTAAATGCATAAATTCCTTAAAGCTGGCATTCTCCTGTATAGATATTCCATAGGCAAATCTGTGCTCTCATTTTCAAAACCTCACTATTCAGAGCACAGGGATCTGAGCTCTATGAACAGCCTTGTACTGATTAAAGTAATTTCTGGCTAATTTCAGTAAGCCCTTAAAACAGTGATTGCACCTCTTCTACATACCCTGCACCTTTGTGTCCCTATGAAAACCAGGTAACAGGAACAAAAGCATACAGAAGAGTATTGTACTTAATCCCTACTGACCACAACACCATATGGAACAACAGGCAGAGCTAAAGGAACTGGCTGCACTCAGCTGAGTTTGAAGGCAGAATACACATGGCAAGTTCTGGAGGTTAGTTCTGGCTAGTAACACAAGAATTTATGAAAGTTACTCACAATTTTCACTGTGGTATTAATGTTAACTCACATTATTTTGCTTATGCAAAATACTGTGAGTTATTTTAACAATTGCTTATTTTAACAATTAGCTATATCCTAGCCCCGAGACTGAAATAATTTTCTTTAAAAACTTCAGTCATGAGTTTATTTAGAAAAGAATACTGCAATTTTCTTGTAAACAAAAAGGATATTAGTTACTTTGCCTTCTTATCAAAGTTAGAGGATACAGCTGCCATTTTCTGCTACCTCAAATGTACATATTTAAGTCCTTCCAACTATAATGTTTCATCCAGGCTGACTAGAAATTGTAACAGTGCTAAGAGTGGATATTAGGCAGGAGCTAGATGAGACACAGGCTCAAGCAGATTATTACTGCCCAACAAGCAGACAACTTTGAGACTCTGACTAGTGTATTTAAAAAAAAAGTATAGGAGAGAATCCAGGATATGTTTTTAGGTTCCCTTTAAAGACTCAGTAATCCTTAAAGCATTTTCTTCATTTCACTAAGCGTGTTTAAAGGTGCTTGGCTCTGCTACCATAATCATAAAGGTGTTAAGATATTCTGATTCCCTTCTTGTGGAGTACACACTTGTGCACATTAATTTTTCTTAAATACTGATCAGGGCCACATTTCCTCTCCAAAAAAGGACAAGAGGAGATTATTAATGCCTTTGGCTCAGCAATGGAAACAGAACTTCTGAAACACAGCAATGAGCTTCTAACTCTTCATCAGCAACTGTTCACACTCCACGGGTCTGAAGAGTTTCAAGTAAAACCCACTTTACTCCTACCCAGTACTCCTACCCAGCTTTCTTTCTCTAAACTATCATAAAGCAAGACAGTTAACAAGTTTGGTTTTATTAGTAAAACAAAACTATTTTTTATATTTTGACACAGAGAAAATTAACTGATTATGAGTGAAAATTATCTACAGGCTTTTATATAGTAAAAAATCAGAACCAGCTGCTTGGTGCAGGAGGTTAATTAATACTGCACTGTTTTTTCTTAACAGAAGTTAGTTCAACCAGTGAAACTTTAAATTAAACCAAGAACAGACAAAAAAAATCCAGTAAAACTTTGATCATCAGTTTCTGTATTAGAGAAATTGTTAAGAAGTAACATAGAGAAAAGTTTAGGCATAAGAATAATTAGCTATTTCAACAGAATTATATTAAAGATTCACGCACATTTTTTGAGATCTTCAGCATTTCCACTATTTTCTCTGCATCATACAGACTATGTCCAAATATATTCAGAGCTCAAAACTATCTCTGAATTAAACAGAAATAAAGAAAAGTGTGTGTATATGTGTGTGTGTTTGTGTGTGTGTGTGTGTGTGCATCAAGGAAAAAAAAATAAACAAGGAAGCAATTTAATGTGTGCAATAGCAAAAGTTGAAAGTTCTCATCTTTGTGCCAGGACATAAAACGAACTGCTAGTTATTTTGCCAGTTGTCATAAAATATATTAGCTTCATCTGTGCAAGTTACCAGCACAACACATACACACACAAACTCAGACACAGAATTATTACCAAGTTTCATAGCACATACCTTTTATATGAGGAAAAAAAACTCAAAACCACAATTTGTTTTATGAGTAAATCAAACGAATTTGCTTACCACAGCTGGGGGATCATTCCACTCTTCATAAGAAATGGCAGCATATGGGTAAATTCTATCATTGATAATCTGAAGAGTAGCGAGAGCAATTGCTTTCATTGATCGAAAATATGCTTCCCAGAACCACCTTGCCTGTAAAGAGAATAAAATTCACTTTCACATTGCACAGATCCAGTGCTTAATAATCAATTTTGGCTTGCCATGCACAATCTGTTCCAAGGAGTCTACATGTCACGTGGAAATTAAATTAGGAGGCATGTTTATTGTAGATAGAGTATTTCCATAATGCCTGAAGGCTTCAAACTCAACTCCACCCCTTAAAAGGACCCACAGCCAATAAAAAGAAGCAGCAGCATTATTTTGCAAGAGATTAAGCAGAATGAAAATATTTGAAGGAATCAAGTACTTTCACACTTAGATCATACGTTTTCATCCTGAAAAATGTCAAAAGCATTTTGAGCATAGAAGAAAATAAATTACTTATACTCCATTTTTTCTAAGGCAAAGGAATCCACAGTACAGTTAAAGAGTCAAATAAAAGCACTCTGCCTGAAAGGCAGAACTTAGAAGTCTCTTTTTAACATCAATATTAGAGACACTTGATCAGACAGAGAATTTCCATATTCACAAAACCTACCAGACTAATAGCTTCCAAGAAACCGAATATTATTTATACAAGTAAATGATTACTATTTTTACATAGAAATATACATGTACATGCCAATTTATTACCACTGTTAATCCAGGCTAATTTCTAGCACAGTGTAAAACTGCTGAAATGAAGCCTGAGATTGTTATACACAGGTGCTCTGAATTTCACAGATGAATTGCTCCAAAACTAAGGTCCCATACAAGTTTTCATCTTGTCCCAGTTTCTGTGTATGACAGAAATTAAGGAAGAAAAGCAGAGGTTTGAAAATGAAAATGCTCACTTATCTGACTCTCTGTTAAGTGATATAAACATACTTTTTCAATCAATAGAACTACCAAATGATCCTGTAGGTCCCTATCCAACCCAGAAGGAAATATGCTTAACCAAACCACGTAGTTCAAGAGTTCTGGCCCAAAAGATATGATTTTTTTCAACCTTACTTTTCTTCAGGAAACTGCAGCACATTGAAGTCTCCAGAAATTAATTTCATTTGCAATCTCCCTATGGTGAATTACCAGCTATAAGAGTATGTGTTTGCTTCTAGAAGGTAGAGCAATTAAAACAAATGCATTTTTTTCTTGAATTGGAACCTTTAGAAGTTTTCAGAGTCAGGACACAGCTGAAAACAATACACAAATTTTGGCAAGTGCTATTTTACTCTTGCTACAGATTTCTTAAATAGCAAAAAAGGATCTAGAGTTTAGCAGTTTAAATAGCATGCTATGAAAATATTAAATAATATTATTTACCTAATTTAGTTACCATATTATTTACCTTATTCAATTACTGAAGGAATACCAAGCTTCTGGAAGTACAGATCTTAGGACGAACCAAAAATTACTCTTGTTTATCTGTTTTTAACAAATGCCAGCAGATCTCACTCTGAAGGTCAGTACTTTTTAACAGAAGACACACAGTGATTCCTGCATTTACACTTCCTTTTGGATATTCCTAGACTAAATAACAGTATAGAGGAAAGATTATAAGGACAAACTTGCACATATTCATGTTTATGCTACCCTGTACTTTACTCAGAGTGTAAGCTATGTGGTTTAGAACCACAGACTTGCTGCTGAACCACCAGCCTTAAAACTCTACTCTGTCAGTAAAAAAAAATTAAATTTGTAAAACAGAGTCAGTAGAATATTTCTGCAAATATTTAAGATTAAAAAAATCCATGTTACAATTAAAAATAAACTAGGAAAGAGGTTATTGCTCTCTGAAGTACTACATTTACTGTGCAAACAGCCATAACTGTGACTATTTCAGGCTATTTCAAAATTTAATAGAGTGATGGGTATGTCCAAAATGACGCTACTCTGGAGCTTGTCATCCAGAGAGAGTGCAAAGCAACTTCAGTTTAGAATGGAATCATTTCCCTCTCCTTATTTCTCTTCCTGATAGGACTTAACAGCTGGATAACAGGCTGATTACCAGGAACACGGAACAAAATTACTTCCACATTCATGTGTAAAAGCAGAAGAATTACATAAAAGGGTAAGAATAAGTAAAAAGACAATAAAGCAAACACCACATGCTAAGCAAAAGCATTAGTATTTCTTTCCCTATATCCTATCCCTTAAGAAAAATATATTATCAAAACAGCAAACTATCTAAAAAGAAAACCAGAAGCAGACTAAGAATTAATATGGACCACAACAGCTAATTTCCCTCTTCAAGTATGCTAAATAAAAAGGATTCTAAATTTTATTTTTATGATAGACAATAGTTTAGAACAATTGCTGCAAGCAGCACTAAGTAGGAAGGAGAAACTACGTAGCCTTTTAGCATACAGCTTTATAAGCAATTAAGTAACTATTAATAGTGTGAAATACAGGATTATGTATTCCATTGTCATTAAATGACAGCGTTCCTACAATGTTCTAAGACTGTTTATTAATACCATAATATCTATTATTATCTAGCTTCATAAAAATCAAAGATGGTTTTCTTCCTTCAGCAAAACTAGGATGGCTCTGATCTAGCTTCTCTTTACTTAAAGAATGCTTGTAATGTCAAGGAAGATTACACCTTTATACCAGAAGCAAATCTGGAGAAGGGGGCAGAGGGAATTTATGTTTTATAGACTAATATTTATGTAATTAATTTTTTGTAAAGAGCCATAAAATGTTCCCACAGTTGGTTGTAATATTTTTGGAGTTGTGTTTCTTTAAGGCAGAACTCAAAACCTTCTAAGGGGATTTGAAGTCCCCAAACAGATGTTTCAGGGTCTCATTACTTCCTCCCCACCTTGTTTGCTTTTATAAAGCAGAACTGATTAACATGGCTTGCTAGTGTCCGCTGCTCCACATGCTGAGTTACTAAATATTTTGGGAAAGTTTTCTATTGGGAAGATGTATGTTGATTCCATTTGAAATCTATTTTCTACTCTGCTTGGTGAGGTTGAAAAGCTTATGTTGGAATGTAAGAAATAGAGGGGATAGAAATCCCATGAACACATTTGTGATATGGGAGAGAGTAACAACAACAAAAGAAAAAGGTTCCCGTTCCAGACTCTAATGCCAACTTTCTTATTGTTCTTACATAGCTTTAATGAGCTCTCTGTTCCTCTTTTTTGTATCTATGAATCCAGGAAACTCAAGAGTAACTTTAATACACTAAGCACTGCTTTTAAGGTATGGTAATTGGAATGCACTAATTAGAGCTACCTGAACTCCTTCCTACGTCCTTTCAGGATCTTGAAATAAACAACCCCTAAGTCCAGACCCTGGCTTCCACATAGAATTGATTATACACAGACTACAACTATGATGACTCCTCCTTCCAACTTGAACTGAAATTAGCTTCTAGTACTCTAGAAGCCTGTTTGATGAGGTTTCCAGATTTTTCTTAGGAAACACACTATGTAGACCACAGACTTGTAGAGAAAGCTAACTTTGTATACACCTAAATATTGCTTAGGCCATGGGCAACCTACATGGTTAACAGAAATCAAACATCTACTTTGTAGTTTGTTTGCCAAGACAACACAGATCAATGTACATTAACCATTATGGCTTACAAGGAATTGAAAACTGAAAGAAGAAGAAGAAATTTCTCTTCTCCTTCTAAATTTCTGGATAAATAGAAAATCTAGGATAGATCCAAAATGAAAGACAGAAAAGCAGTACTTTTGAAAACAGTTTTACCAATGCTTTGAAGAGTCAAATCGAGCATACTGTATGACTTGACTGACAATGAGAAATACATTATATTATTGGGTTGCCCAGTGGGTTGGAAGTGACTGGAAGTTCTCTCCCACAATAGATTGCCCATGAAATTGGTTCATTTGAATTCAATTTCTGCAGTAAATTTAACAAAGGCATGACAACTTCATTATGGAAGCCAAAGACTGAAGGAATTGGAGACCAAATTCTCTTCTCTTGCCAAGCAGTGAGCACTGCAGACTAAGTTCACAAACATGGGCATGCCAGTAAGTAGTTCTAAGTTGTTGCTCTTCCTTTCTTTTTTCCTCCTGCTCCACTTCCAGCTGCTACATCCTCATCAGATCAGCCATGAAAATCCACCACTTTCTGTGAAGGCCAAAATTTCTTAACATAATGTAGTGTTATCAATTTATCTCCACAAATACACATGCACACCTTGAGAAAGATTAGCAATATCTGCAAGACAGATCTTCCTTAAACCAAGCAAGCAAGCATCCCACCCAAAAGTTTAGTTCCACTTGTTTTCAGTTCCAGGATTTAGTTCAGACTATGAAGAAACTAAGCTGTCAATATTCGGTAACAGCAGCACAGGCGAGAGCTTGGGAAGGGAGCATTTGAACTTATTTTCATACCAAACAGGCAGCAGCATGCAGCAACAGGGCAGCCTACTCATAGAAAGTAACATTTTTTTAGGTAAGGTGTTATTTTCCTTAGAAATAAACACACTTGGGGGGCTAGCATCTCTTTATAAGCTCTTTACAAGCCAACATAGCATCAGGTTACAGTCCATTCATATCATGTTTATAAGTTCTAATGTTAATGCCATTAATGGTACTCTGGTGTGGAGTGCAAGACAGATCAATGTAAATCTTTCAATTGGTTTATGACAAAAAAACCACTGGGTATAAGGTAAGGAAAGGACTACCTTCTTTAATATTTAGATCAAGGGGGAAACAGTCCATGAAAGGAACTTTCTAGCCTTCTGGCTTTTCACAGCCCATGATTTGGTGGGAGTTCGTAAAAGTAGCAAGAGGGGGAAAAAAAATTCACAAAAGAGTAGTAAAATTTAACTGCCCATAAACCACCACTTTTCTCAACTTTTAGGTCAGGCGCCATGATGCTGTGAGATTCTGCCCCACTGCAACAGTTCAGTGCTTCCAAAATGCCTTGAAAGGCTTTACAAGGACTTGAAATACAACCATTTTCACACCACCTATGATGACTCTACTTAAATGCTTTCCCTTCTTAATGGCTTTTGGTGTTCCTGGCTTTTACTCCCAGCTGGATTGGAGAAGTCTATGCAAGCAAAAGAGTGTGGCCTACCTGCTGCAACAGCACTGGCCTGGAAACTTGGAGATCTTACTTTAATCCCGATTCTGTTACTTATTTACAGATAAAAGTTTGACATTTATTAGATTCCTTGCTTCTACTTCAGCATCCTAGTAGTATGTATAATATCGACCTCAAAAAGATGTTATGAGATTTAACCATTCTAAACCTTTCAAATTTTGGGATGGATAGAAGAATAGAAAAAAACCCCAATAACTTTATCTTCTCTTATTATTTGTAAATAGAAACTTTAAATTAATAAAATATTTAGCTAAGTAACTGAAGTAACTGACTGCAGTAACCCTTTGCTAAAACGCGTACCTTCAACAGGGATACAAAAGATATTACAGTAAATAACTACAGCTCAACTGTGCATCTGACAGCTCTGGACATGGAAGTGCATCCACAAGGCCTGCTGAAGTTTTATGTCATATTGTAATATAAACAAATATATTCTAAGTTACTGAGACGCTGCACATCATTATATCGAGTAAACTACTCAGATTGGTCCCAGGCAACCTCCCCTCCCCCCAAACTATTGCCACTGTGCAGCAGAATTAAATGGGCTACTGAGGTTCAAGATAAATTGAATTTTTGTATGTTTGCCCTATACTCAAGATGCATATGAATATAGCTGATGTTATATAATAGTCCAGTAGTAAACCTGAGCTCTCAAGAGCCCTACTGACCTCCTGTGCAAAAGGGGGCTGAAGAAAAGGTAAGTTACTCTTTTGGAGCAATACACATTTTAGTTCCCAAGTTTCCCAAGATAAATTTTGGGTTTAGACTGAGGAACTTATAGCCCCAAGTTCCCACATTTTTCTGCTTATAAATTGTAATCTGCACCCTCTTTCTGTACTGTTTTATTGTTCCTACATCTGGTTCCCTGTTCCAACAGTTTCTTTGCTGATCACACATACTACTTTTAGTATGCAGTTCTCCAGCAAAGATGATACCAGCTAAAAATCAGTGATATGTTTAGGCTTTTTATACAGGCTTACAAGAAAGCCTCAGAAGACTTTATACTATTAAGAATCAAACAGTATTTTGTTGTTTCTAGAAAATGGTAACATTTTGGGATTCAAAAAAAGGGCTTGATTAGTTTAGGACCCTTGGTGATAGCACTCAATCACATTCAACACACCTAAGGCTGGCTAGCTTATTCTCTCTGTAATCAGAGCAGGAAAAAATAGGGTTATTCAGACAGAAATTTAGACCTCTGGTACCTTAAAATAACTTCCAATAAATCCATTCTTCTCTTAGTAATGGAACATGAGAGGATAAAACAAGTAACTAGCTGTAGGTCATGGTCCTTCTTCCCCTTAAAGCTCTGTTTTCAATAGTAAGCTAAAGTAGTCTCATTTTTCCCAGAGAGGCATGAGGATTTGAAATGCAAATCTAGGCTACACAAATCTAGGTTACATTTTTGAAAAACAACTCTCAGCCCATGAAAAACAGTAAGAGAGCTGTGCTCTGAAAAGTTATCTCGCTTTTAGGGTGCCAGCACAATTACATGAAACTGGAGGTAAACTCTTTAGAAATTGCAAGTAAAAATTAGTTTCTTGTCCCCATACATGGATTATATAAGAATTTTAAAAGCTAATCTATTATATCAATTAAATACTGGTAAAATCATGCTAACTTGCCTGAAACTGAAAAGTTTTCCGATTTTCATGTTTTTATAGAATATCAGATTAAAAGCATCTTTCTAATTCAACCTAAACTGGCTGAGTTGCATCTGTTCCTCACTGCAGACCTATCCAAGAAAAGCAGTAGTGCAGACAGTATACAAAGAGTGTTCAGAGTAACAACATGTCACCTCTAAAGCTAAAAATGGAGATAAGCAAGGAATTGAAGTTTTGGAGGCCCATGATCACTTCAGATAAAGACTAATCCATAATTCAGCATCAGGGTTATCTGAACCTCAAACCAGAGGCTCCTCTGCAAGGGAAAAAAGAGAAATGAACAGTAGAACAATGCAGGGCACACACTGTTGTTTCCAGTTAACTAAGGTTTGCTCCTAATGTAATCTGACATCATTATTTCAATATTATTTCTGAACTTTCATTCCATGTTACTGACTTATGCACAATTCTCAAGTAAAGCCCTGAGAGCACTCAATTCATCTATTTAACTTATACAAATTATATGAGTGGCCTATAGAGGAATATTCCTTAA
Source organism: Camarhynchus parvulus (assembly GCF_901933205.1). Taxonomy (NCBI): domain Eukaryota; kingdom Metazoa; phylum Chordata; class Aves; order Passeriformes; family Thraupidae; genus Camarhynchus; species Camarhynchus parvulus. Next base: position 21,266,614 of record NC_044575.1, on the reverse strand, counting down.
TTACAAGACACTTCAGCAGTATGAGCAAACAAATCAATAATTTGTATCATTACAGTTAAATATTTTAAGAAAGAGATTCTAGACCAACATTTCATGGTGCTGGTTTTTATTGTAATTCAGCTTCAAAAACAATGTCTTCAAAAGTGAAGCAGTAAGTTGATTTAATTCTTTGGCTCAATATTCTCTGCTCAGCTATGAAACAAGTACATTTGCCTCCTTCAGATACAACAGAGTGAAAACTGAATCCTTCCATTATCCAAATTTCTTTTTTTCCTTTTTCTTTTTGAAGCTGCCAATTCATAAGGGGACAGAGGTCAGAGTTCAAAATGCTAATCTTACCCTTCAGATAGCAGCCACTTGGGAATAACTCACTTCTACTCACTCTCAGTTTTATTGCTGGAGACTACTTGCTGACTCTTAGAAGAGTTAAAAGAAAATGTTAGTGCAAGCTCAGATATTAAAACTAGGTTTCTTGCACTGCAGCCTTCCTCAGATTCTCCTCTTTGGTGCTTTGAAAAGAATCACATCAATTGCAGTAATCCCTACATACAACACATACTGTGCATATACGAGAACAATTCTTAGAAGTTTATCTGTTAAAGTTAACGTTTTCACTCTTGCTTCCACACTTTCACTTAACTTTGGGAGTTTGAGGAGTTTTTTATTTGTTTTAGGGGTGGTGGGTTTTGGAAGCTTTCTTGCTTTGGTGTTTCTAAGGTTTTAATCTTCTCATGAAGAGCCTTCTTCTGCTTAAATACATGACACAAAAAAAGATACTTTCAATAAAAGAGTTCTCATTCTCTCTCATTAAATGGCAACTTTTATATAGTTTTGAAATCCTGCATCATCTTTACCCTTAAAATACGGATTTCCGCTATTCCTTGTCCTAGTAATAGCAACTTAGTTCTAAAAATAGCAAGAACACAAGACTTGAATAGATAAAAATATCGCTTAGCACTGGTGCTCTCCCTTCCCTCCATATATTTCTGCACCTCAGAGTTGCTTCTTTGATTAATGAGTATGTCAACTTAGCAACTCTTGTGCAGAAGACAACATTGCACCAGCCAAGAAACCTGACTTACTGTCCTGGCACCCTACAAATCCACGGTCAAACTACTTTTCAGTTATGGAGCCAACAAACAGATACCAGCAGTATGAGCAGCAAGGAACCCACCCCATTCCCAGCTGTGGCTGGGAATACTGTTACAAAGTGTGGAGACAGAGCCAGCAAAGAAAGCAGCAGGATGAGAGGAAAGAACAACAAAACCCAAAAAAAACCCCACAACCAAACAAAACCCCAAAATTTCATGCAGAATTTACAGCTTTTAACACATGTGATATTAAAATATTACTACCATTTTCTGAATTCCCTTTGCTCTCAAAGAGCTTTCAGTTTGTCTTCCTATTTACAAGCAAATGGCATGTGTTGACACCATAGAAATAACACAGCTGAAAAGGAGAAATAGATACTACTCTAGCTTCCAGATAAGCCATTATATCTACATAGTCATCAATAATGATGTAAAAACACAAAAAATAGTCCACTGCCTTCCCTCCAGTTTCCAGGAGTTTGCATTGCTCTATAATTACTCCAATTTCACCAGGCCACTACTGTAAAGGAAATGGCATGCACACCTAACCTGGGGAGTAGTCAAAAATACTTGAACCTGTATCATCCTCATTACGATGTTTGTTCTCAACACACTCAACATAAAACCAGACCTACAGTGAGCTAGAATTGTGCTATCACTGATTCGACAGCAGCCAGGAAAACAACAGAAAACAAATATATATGTATGGAATTGCAGGGAACATTCAACTACTGCATGCCCAGAAGTTGGGGGGTGGGAAGATGTTTTATCCACCTTTCTTGACAAGTGATGGACAGCTCCTGAAACTGAAAGCAATAGGTTTCTAGTCCTAGGGGTATTGCCTTCAAATATGTCTATGTTCTCAGGGTAGATCAGTTTTCCCTGCTGCAGGCATCCTGCTGAGAGGTGAGGTCCCAAGCAAAACACAGGAATCTGACTGCAAGTCTTTGAGGTGGCAGGAGCCAAGGGAGGTTCAAAGACAAGGCTGGCTGGTGGGCAGCACCTCTGAGTACTGCTGAGGTTAGAGGTTAGTAAAGCAGGAGCCACTGGCCAATAAAACAGTGTTTGGAGAGCCCACCCTATAGATAAATTGGGGATCTGTTTACACCTTTCCCAGCTTTCTGAGTTACACACACTGATGCTTCCCACTGTGATCTTGTCCTGTGTCCACCAGCATCTCCCTTCCTGGGCAGCTGCCCTGCTCTCTGCTGGTTGGCTTTATAGCATAGCTAAAGGATGCTTGGAAACTTTTAATCAGCATCCAGCATCAAAAATAAATAAATAAAAGTACAACTGCTTTTATTTGTGTCAACTGCTGCAATAAGATCTGGCTTGTTTGAGATTTCCCATGACTGCTGTACTAATGCTGGGAGAATAGAAGCTTAAATTCCCTTGATTAGAGAAGCTAAACACAAAGCAAGCCCAGTGCCAATCACACACATGAAAGGACAGCTTTTTGAAGGACGAAAAAAAAATCTAGGTAAGGTTACCACTATATTATAGCTGTCAAAAATCAGCACATACCTCAATTTCAGAGCTTAAGCTCTATACCAGGAAGAACTTGCCCTTTTGATGAAGGCATGTTTTGCTCAGTTTCCTGTAAGCTATACAGTTCTGTTTTATATAAGCACAAGCACAACACCCATACCCCATATACACAACTCTCAACACTGGACAACTTTAACCACAGACATTACTGCCAGCATTGCTTGAATACAAATACATCTTACTGCCTTCTCTGAGGATAAATCTGAAGGACTGGCAGTCATGAGGGTTTTTCCATATCTACTGGAAAAATTCCATTTATGACATGGCGCTGCTTTCTTCCTCCACATCTTAAAAACAACTGATCTTAGCTTGAGCTATATAAAAATACCTCATCCTTCATGGCTCGAACTGCACAGGCTGTATGGCTATCTCATGAAATGGGAAAGGTGAATATTAACTGCAGGTTGTGATAATAGTATGTGGTAGCCACACCACAATAAAACATGATTGGAAATAAATTAACATGGAAAAATCATTGAAAGACATCAAAAAGAGTTATTTATTTCTTCTTGGTAAACATCTGGAATAGCGTTCTATTCTCTACTGTATGAAGCCAAACTTCTATCCATGATTCCCTACTAACATTAGCATCCTGGAATATGCACACTCTACAATCCTTCTACTCATAGCATCTCTACAGAGCCAAGTTACCAGAATTCACTGACAATTAATGCCAGCTGCCACTTTAATTTCTAAAGAGCATTCAAAATTGTTCCTAATGAAAAAAAAAAAAGAAAAGGAAAAGGAAGAGGCCAAACCCCAGACACAAATTACAGCATTTGAAAGCCAAGGGACACTACGGTATATTCCTAACACAGCCCACTATTCAGTTTGCAAAAAAAAAAAAAAAAAAAAACATAATTTTCCTACCTCCAGGCATCTAAGAAACTATTCAATATATCTGCATAATTTACAGACAAAGATTAAAGGAAAAGCTGGCTGAAGATTATCTGTCAGCAAATTCTTTGTACAGAAAATGTAAGACCTTTCTAGTTTAAAAGCCAGATGTTCCTACTGTATTGTAAGATACATTTGATACAGTCATTAAAACAGGACCTAGAGTTCTAAATTCCATTATTAATATTATTATTTGACCTTGTATAAGTTATTTACATATCTACCTACTCATCAGTAAAACGGATACAAGACCAAGGTGTATTTACTATTCTATTTAATATACTCACATGCAAACTACTACAGCAATGCAGTGTATTTATGCTATACAGATAAATGCTAAACTTGTAATATTTTCAACAATTGAAGGGGGCAAACAAAGCAAGCAGTTTGGATAAGGAATGTGACGTGGTACAGACTATATAGCAGCAGAGGGAAAGCATACAGTAACAAAGAAAGAGTCCAGTACCGGGATATCATACTTAATCATTCATTTGTCTGCAGCTAACTGCTTCATGTGCATGACAGAATATTTTCTAATATTCTGTCTAAAAGTACATGCCTTTCCAATTTCTGGATGATCTGGTTTATCTGTAGTCTATTCAAGTTGTGTATAGCAATCTGCAAAGGGTATCCAAAAATCCACTGTGCAACATGATACAGACTCTTAACGCACAGATTCTTAAAATCTAATCCGAAAACCAAAATGTCTTAGAATAGCATAATTTTCCTCTTACAGTTAAGTTTAACCTTTTTCTGTTTAGAAGCTGCCAATGTAGATACAAAATAACCCAAATGTATCCTATAAAAATTATACATAGAGGTGCTGATTGGTCTCAAATTTCAGAGCTCTTTCTCAGAGATGCCACAAAGACAGTTTTCTTCATTCTGGAAAACAACAAGGCAGGACAGACAAGAAGAAAAAAAATCTAGGATAAGGATACTCTCTGCAACAACTGAAGGGAGAGGGGAGCAATGAAGGTCTCATATATAAATGCCAAGGATTCTACAACTCCCATGGTGATCCTGGCAGTAAGCCAGGAAAAAGTTTTTTCTTTCCTTTGCTGTTTGCAGCAACAAATCTTTCCTCTGGGGGAGGGGTGAGAGGGCTGGAACTAACTTCACTGCATCTGATAAGATGGCAAATTGTCCAGCCCTGACATTTATGGGGAACCCAGAGCTTCACTGAAGCACTCTGGGAGGATTAAAGCAGGGTTAGGCTCTGCAGTCACACTCCTTAAAATGCTACAAATGGCAGACAGATGAAAGTTTTCTTAAATTTGATAATGATGATTCTACAGAACCCAGAGACAGAAGCTGTTCCCTGTCAGGGAAAGAACTGCAGCTGTACATTTAATATTATCATTAAAAGGACTTGTAAAAGCCTAAGTATGCTCAAAGAGCATCTAGTGTCCAGATATTGAAATGAATTTCTGTTTAATTGGTTAACAAGAACTAAATCCCATCTCTTTCATGTAAGCTGCACCACCCACAGGAAAACTCCACCACCCATTTGCTTTAACTCTATCCAAGACCATTTCACTGCAAGAATGGGATGTTTCACACGCTGGCAGTGATTGCCTGGAGCCAGCAGAAAGGCTCATATAGCTGTCAGCAAGCTGATAAGAGTTGAAATTACTCTACAGAGCCCTCTTTAAAGAAGAGCCAAAGAAGCACATTAAATGAAAGGGAGGAGGGTCAGAAAAGCCAGCCACTCATGTTGTTTTAACGTGGCACTAAAACAAGTCATTGATTTATGCTTGTGTCTTCAGCTCTGTTTGACCTGGAGTCTGAACTTCTCCTCAGTTCAGGGCTGAGGCACACGGGATGTGCCCAAGAAAAACCACAACAGCTTGTCCAGGTATTCCAACTGTGGGAACAAACACTGCAAGCTACATGTTTTCTATCCACAATTTTTTACCCTGAATTTACATCCTGTTTTAGCCTTTAATTGGTCCACTCAGGCTAAAAAACTCAAGAGGTTGTGATTATCTAAAACTTTAATTAGTGAAAAGCAAGAATGGTACAAGGCCACTATTTGAGAGGGTAGCTTGTAGGGCTTCAGGAAAGTGAATTACACATTCACCCAAAGAAGGAAACTATACATCACTTTCAATAGTTTCCCAGTGGAGTGTTTGGCAGCCAGTGAAGTGAAGACGCACTTTAAAAACCACCGATTACCTGACAAGGTTATTACACAAGGCATTATAATACTAAAGTCTTTTGTAAACACGAGTCCTGAAGCTGCCAGGTCTGACCAAATGGGCTTCTGTTCCCATATTGTCCCTCTGACAGAGCTCCACAGCAGGTACCTTAGGAACCCCCCTCCCACAGACACAGCCAGCATAAACCACCACTTCCTCAAAGTACTCTCCAGCTTCCAGAAGTCTGCAATGCAGGAACTTTTAAGCCAGAGGGTATATCTTTGCATTCATCTCTGACAGATTTTCCTTCTCTGGATTTCTTCATTCTGCCTTTTATGTCAATAAAACCCCTTCACTCACACAAAATTATGAAGCAGTGATTCTCACAGACTACCTCTTAGTTCTGTGAGATCATCTCCTTGTTTTCAGACCAGATTCCAAATAATAAAAGTACTGTGAGACATCAAATGAAATTGTATCCAACAATGTACCGCCACATCCAGTCACTTTTTCATTACCTTCTTATTTTTTAGTTCTGTATTATATTCCTGCCTCATCATCACCAATCATTCATTTTCAAGATGAAGAGTGTTACACTATTTCATCAGTCTCCTCTTGAAACTTTTGATTACATTTGTTCTATTACATAACTTTCAAGATGGGAGAACCATAACTACAGACTGTATTCATGGTGTAGACATACAACAGATTTACATGGTAGCACAGTATTTTCCATCTTGTTCTCTCTTTTCTAAAAATTCTTTGTATTTTTTTTAACATAACTGACTATGGAATTTATACTTTCACATAACTATTACAGCCCTTACGAATTCTTTTCCAAGTGATTGCAGCTAGTTAAGAGGCCAAAACTGCCTATGAGAAGGCTGTTTTAAATTGCATATATACTCCTTTGTATACAGAATTTAATTTATCACTTTATCCTTTGGCCATTTCGTACCCGAATTTCTGTGGTCTAAGGTGTGCCAGTTCCAAATAAAACCTTTCCCAAAGCAGATAATCCATAATGGATAAATACAAATGGTTTTCTATAACTGTTAGCTCAAGGTAAAAAGTTTCTCTTAAAAGGCCATGTTATTCTGGGGTACTTAACTCCTACACAGGTGCCCAGATAAGAAATTCAGGGAATTTCTTATCTCCAACCTCTCCACTTCTCTGTAAGTTTGGTTGAAATTGGGCACTACCAGAAATCAGAAGCGAAATCAGCATGCACATGGTACACGATCATACACATTTCCCTAGAAAACCAGGATGAAAAGAATTCCCACACTTGAGAACACCAGCTCATCATCCTTGTGCCATCAGAGCACACAAAGTCATCCAGTCTTCCAGAACAGATAAGAATTCAGAAGTTTTATTTCTGGGAGATGGGGAGCATTACAAAGTCAAAAAGAACCAGGCACAAAAAGCCACCTTTTGAAAATAAACTCCTTACCTAAAATCTCTTCAGGGAGAAAGAATACCTAAATAAACAGAAGAATGAGTCTTCTATTCCCAATGCATAGTACTTCTGTATTCTGATTCTATGCCTTAATGAGTCTATCCATGCTAAAAGAGTTCTAAGCATGTTGGTATTAAGTGAAGATAAATACTTACAAATGCCTGTATATTCATATAGATAGATTCACCTCACAAAAAGAGGGGGAAAAAAGCACAGTGGCTGAGATATAAGCTGAGGAAAACTTTCACACTAGTTAAAAACATTTATATATCAACTACAGCGCTGAAACATGTTTCCAGAGATTAGCATGCTTCCAGAGTAAAACCTTAAAAAAACCAAAAAAAACCAAACAAACAAAAACCAAAAAAGCTGTTGCAAGGGAAACTATACATGGCATGAGACAAGGTGATACCAGCAAAGTTTTGTTTAGCTTTTTTTCTTTTATCTATTTCACTCTGCAGGAGCAAGACAAAAATTCAAATTTTACTCTCTATCATACAGGCCCATTACATCTACTTCTTCCCCTCCACTTCTTGAACTTTGCTATTACCTGGATGCTGGTTAGAGGTGCAGATAAAATGAAAGCACAGGATGCAGCATCAAGTCTGTGCAGCTAAGCTGCTTATCAACTTGCCTCTGGGCACTTCTGCCAGTGTTTCAGACTCCATATGGAACTATTTGTGAGAGGGGGATGGATGAAGGAAGCTTCAAAGAAAATGAGAATGACAACATTACTGTAGAAAACAGGCAAGACAGCAATCCCAGAGATACATAAGTTTCATCCAGACTGTTATTAATTTTAGCAGCTCAATCAGCAAAGGCTGGTTTTGATGGTCAAAATGTTGCAGTTTATAAGAACTATTATTATTATATTTATTATATATTATTATATGCGAGAATCTGGTTTTCAGGGACATAGGCAGTACCTGCAGTATTGAAAATATCTATCAATTTTTTACAACTGTGTAGACCAGGTACAAGCACAGAAACCATTCCCTTTTGTCAGGACAGACAGGAAACTGGACTGGCAACAGTTGAGAGCAAATTGTTCTGCAAGTTTGAACAATAAAAGCATAAGTTAACATAGCTGATCTCCAGAGATCTCAGTGCAATCAGGCATGATGTAGGACAGTAGAATTAATTTTGATTTCCCACACTCAAGCTCTGCTCAAACCAATGAATCTCTTTCCCAGTTTATACCATGTACTGTCTGATAAAAAGCTGAGCAAAATAAAATTGTGTTGTAGGAAATCACAGCTGAGGTCATACCAGCCACAGATCCTAGCAGATGATGTCTCCAAAACTGAAACTCCTGTATTTTATCCTCTTCATGACAGTGTTATGTGATGTCCATGACAGGTGTACAAACTGGAAGAACACACTTTCAAATATAAGTTCTTATATAACTTAAATGTTATGACTTCTCTCTACAAGACTTCCTTTCTTACCCAGCTGAGGTAAAGCTAGAAGTATCTCCAGAAACAAAGAAAAAAAAATATGCCGAGAGAAAATTTTACTCATTAAAAGCAGACAACCTGGAAAAAGTTATATACAGGTATACGTAGGTGTGTGCCTATATGTTTATGTCTACATTTTAAGTTTGATGTATGATCTCCAGAGAATCTCCTGTGATAAAACACTGCAAAAAAGTACAAAGTAGTAATCAACAAAGAGAACTGGCAAGCTAACATTTACCGTAATGTTTGTTTTAATGTTGATGTTTTCCAAATAAGGATAAGAATTATATCATAAAACAACAAATGAAACCAATGCAGTTGGACAGCAAGGCTCCAATCCCACAAAGGTCATCAGACCAAAAAAGTCTGACACGGTAAATGCAGTTTCAGCAAGGAGAAACTCAGAGCAAGGATTTGTTCTATTTGCCTAGAAAAAGATGATCTCAACCATACATGTCAGGCTACTGGTAGTCCACACAGTTTCAGGCATTTAGTACTTTTCACCATTCTAGATAGCTAGAACACAGAACATCTATCAGCAAGGGAATTTCAGAGACACACAGGGATTTTGCCTTGTAAATAAGGCTGACAGAACATGAAATGTATGGATAACATGTTTAAGTATCCTCAATACACAAACAGAAATAAATTCACAAATATGAAAGACAGACCTTGCGATTTCATCCTGTTACTTTCACTATCAAAACACACAATAAAAGCAACAAGATGTGAGAAGCTTTAGAAAAACACAGAATCACATTTTCCAATGATGTTCAGTGATGTTTTGAACCCAGTGACAATGACAATTGCAAACCATGTATAATCCAACAAAATTCACTCTGAACAGAGACTATATCTGTGTTATGAGCACTAAAATATAATCTATTTTAAGTTAATTTTATAGAGTTACATGTAATATAGATAATGTATATATCATCCAAATTAAGGGGGTTATTGTTGGTTTATTTCATTGTGAATGTTAAGGGGGTTTGCTCCTTTGTCTTTATTTTGATGGCTTTTTTTTTACAAATGAGTTGCCTGGCTTCATACCTTAGTGTTTAAAGTGTCCATAATGTCATGTGCATTTTCCATAGCTGGAGAACACTATCCTGAAATTATTATTTTACATTTTCAGTGAAATAGTCAACAAGAAAGTTATTGCACACTTTGACAGACTATCAGTATCAGTTTTAAAGCTTTATTAGGCAAAACTCCCTAGTGTTGACATCTCTAAACCAAAAATCACATCTCTAGGAGTTGTAACACCAAGGTTACTTTCTCACCTCCTGGTTTTGGTGGCACATTGGTGCTGCCAGCCGGCCCCATCAAAATGGTTCATTTGTGTGAAGGCACTAAAGAGAAAGGAGACCCCTGATGGCTGCTGTGGTATTTGCAGACTCAGAACAGAATGAAGTGAAGCTGGCAACAGAATTCAGGTGTGAAAGATATTTACATCTAAATTTGAGAGTCTATTTTCTCCCCATATATTAATATATTATTAATACTATTAATATACACTGTGCAGCTTTCAGCACTGCCTAAGTAGAAATAACTAGAGTGGTGTAGGCTACATTCTGAAAAAATGTCTTGGGTCACTTTTTACAAGGACCATGCAAAGAACCACTTTGTCACTAAGGTTGTGTAAGGCAATTTCAGACACATGATTTCACAATTCTTGCAGAAATTTCACTACAGAAATTCCATGCATCTTGAAAAGTCACTTGAAATCAGATAGTTAACTTTTTCCTTAAATACCTAGCTCTTACTTCCTCTATGATTTTCCTGATGAGGAACTGTGGCCATGATAAACGTACCATCCTGCCTTGTAACAATATATGCTCAGGTACAATAAGATGTCAAGAATAAAATATCCTAGATACAAGTAAGTGTACATTACATGCTAATATCCTATTTTCTGGCCTGACAGTTCATGGTCTCAGCTCTTGCATTCACCAAATAAGAAAAATCTCTCTCTCAGAGGAATTGTCGATGTAGACAAAATATTTAAAATATTTTGGACTTAATGCTCCTGTCACATTTTAAGTGACTGAAATTTTTCTACAAACCAAAGCTTCCTTTGAAATAAACACAGACTCTTGAACTTCTTTACTACAATTTAAATACCATGTAAAAAAACAAATATACACCATGATTTCATCAGAAATATGTTAATAGAGGTCAGTAGGCAGTACACTCAGGGAGAGCTTCCATCTCACTGAAAAGTCATGGCAAATGCAGATGTTCAGCATAAAGAAAGAACAGGGTCAAATAATAAAAATATTAACATGAGAGTACAGTAGATATGTCTGCATCCCAAAAGCTTTCAGAGCAAGGCAGATGTATGAACCTACACCCCAAAAGTAAAGCAAGGACAATAATTTGACCATGGTACATTGCTTTACCTGTCTTTGCATCTCTTCAATCTGTCGCTGGGGGATGCTTTGCAGAATACTGTACATTTCAGGCATCTTCTCTTCAGGGATGACAACAGAGGCCCTACAAGCAAAGGAAAGAAAACATATGGCAAGGTGAGAAGAAAGAAATTCTACACTGAAAGAAGTATTCCAAAAGAAGTTTTCATTAAAAGACTGCTTTTCCAACCCAGAATCTTGTCCTGTTTTAACAAGACATATTCAAAAGACATAAGCAAATGGAAGCAGTCTTCTTTCAGGGTAAGATAATACTCCACAGCAGTTCCTTCCCAACACCAGCCAGTCTGCCCATAGATAATGCCACCAAAGTCTGTAGACTGATCTGTCCAGACAATCAAATAACTATGGAAGAGACAGAGATTCAGAAATCCTGAATTCTCATCTCTGGATTGCCACTGACTTGCTGCCAGCAGAGATTTTTGGAATAATCAAACAGTAATAGCATATACAGTGTTACACATAAAACAAGTAATTTTTGTACATATTATCCCTATCCCAAGATCATGTAACTGGGCAGAGTGCATAGAAAAATAATCTACACTCCTAACAGTATACTCAGTCACAAAGTAATGATATCTTTCCACCTCAGATAAACTTGGGAATCATGGTGCAATACAGAGACTTTGCGTTTCTGTGATGCAATATTTAGTATATATTTTCCTTAAAAGAGCCTGAATGGAAACCAGTCCTCATTGAATTCAAGCACAGGATTATACAGCAAATCTGTTTTAGAAGAAAAAATAACGAGCTACAGTCTAATCAAATGCTCTGTCATATCAGTCTCATTTATTTTCCTTTCCTATTTTTGATGCATAATAGATCAAGAGCAAAGACAGTGTGCATCTTACTCTGTGTCTCATTTCCTGTAACCCACAGTACACACAGATTTGATTCAAATCACTGAGGCAGTGAAGTATCTCAGGCAGTGGTTCAATGTACAATAGTGAGGGCACAGACCTCTTCCAGTCCAGAACCTCAGAGAAAGGTAAAATGTAGGAGTCAGCAATGATGACTGGGACACAGCCAGCTTGAAGAACATCACTCAGAACTGCCTGTCCCAGGCGGGCTCCACGTAGAACAACACAGAACGTAGACTCCTGTCAACAAATGGTATCCAACACACAGATGAGGAAAAGAAGGAAATGTTATATTCGCATTATGTGTGTGTAGGTATACATGCATTATGTTTTCCTGCCCTTCCCTTCATTAAAAAAAAAAACAAAACAAAAAAACAAGTCAAAAGGAAAACAGAGTTCCTCTGTGCAATCAATATATTCTGAATTATTAGCTAATTCAAAATAATTTTACAATTTTATCTTCCAAAGGCTAGGAAAAATATCATAAGTGGAAGAATGAGAAATGGACTGGTAGGACAATTCTGTGCTTTATTTTAATGGTCAAACTTTAGAATTCAGTCGAGAAAACTCAAGGAGAAAAATAAGTTTAAAATATTTCAAAGGTTTGGCACAACAAGATGAGCAACAATTAAGATAAACTTATTTGAGTATAAACTGTATGGAGCCAACTTAATTTTCTTCTGTTATAAGGCAGTGCAGCTCTATGGATAGTAAGGAAGTATCAGATTTCGTATCTCATGTCACTTGACATGTTTGGCAGCATTTTCACATGCAAATTAAGAAATCAGGGGCTAGATAAAGCCCTTATAGGCTCCACAGTTACAAAAACTCCAGTTACAGAACTCCAAGTATAAAGTAATCAGCAGTGGCTCACAAGTAAAACAGTGATGGACCAAGTAATCTTTCCTAAGTACAACAGCATTCAATGTGTCCCTCAGTTAACTGAGTAGCAGAATTAAGACCATACTTACTAGACCTCACAATACCTATGATTTTGTAGGATTAGCAGGTATAATGGATACCAGGATTAGACTTTGACATCATATGCAAAAATCAACTAAGAAATACTGATACATATAGAATTCAACACCTAGAGAAAAATACCAAACTGCACAAATATAAAGCATGAAGTAACTGGCTAAGATTTGCACTTCGCAGAAGAGGACATTTCCTACAAAAGAACAGGCGAAGAAAAGGTATTAATGGCATAGAAATGTGGTACTGTTGAAAAAACAAACCACTCCATCCAAAGGTAATATTACAGTCCAAAAATATGTACAATTGAAGAAATCTGAAGGATTCGCTTACCCTTCACAGTAACAAAAGACCTCAGACAGAGCAGGATTCAGTCTTGGGCGGAGCACTTCCAGTGGTAAATAAAGGATGATTACTTACCTTGAAAGGAAATCTACAAGGAAAGATCAACTCTATCAATGCTACTTATACTGAAGGAATGAGGGCAGGAGGAAGGGAGCTTCAAAGATAAAAAAAGTTGCTGCCGAGAAGAGTATAATCCATTTACTCGTGTCCACAACACATAAGACAAAATGCCCTGAGTTTAACCTCCAGCAGAGAAGACTTCTTGACTATGTTGCCCTCACCCTGTATTTAGGGACTTTGGTGCTCACTGCCACTAAGGAATCTTGCTACCGATTCAAGATCTCAAAATAAATGCTTGTAGAGTTCAGCTACACAACAGGGAAAATCCCAAGTCAGTATTATCCCTAAGTTTAAGAAAGAAAAATTATAAAGTTGATACAGGGATTCCCACAGATAAGAAAACATTTTTCCAGCTTGTGTTCCATGGTCTGAAGTAAAGGAGCCAGAATGCTCAGCAGGGCAGTAAAACATCAAGATGAAATTAGGAAATACAAGGGGTTTTGCTGGCTCTTCACTTGTCTCTTGATGCAATCATAAGACCTCTGTTCATACCCATAGAGCACTAAGAGCCTTGAAAATCTCATCCAAGAGAAGACTGCAAACAGGAAGCATTAACAACCCAAAAGTCCAAGAGTCTGTCTAGTAAGACATCTGTAAAGGCAGTGCTGGAAAGGATGAACTGTGATCCAAGACCCCCTTCCCCCACTCTCAGACAGGAAGAGAAGGAAAAGAAGGGTGTGGGGAATGGAAGTAGCTGAGAAAATGAACACACATTTTAACCATTGACTCACTAGATCACACAGCAGCAGGTGGAAGAGACTAGTAAGGCCTGGGAGAGACAAAAAAGATAAAAAAAAAAGCCCAGATGTGGACACACATGCTCATCTGCCCAGATAACCATTTTTCCTGTCTAGACAAAGGTTACTATAAATACATCTCTTCACATCACCACTGTTATCAGCCAGACATTCCAAAGGGAAATGCAGGGGAAAGTATTTTAACAATCTCGGCATGTGCCAGCTCTCTTCCGAGTTATAAAATCATATATAGCAAGATATAGATAGAGATTCCCTGACTTGCCATCCTTTAGCAATTCAGTCTGTATTTAAAGAAATAAAGCAAACAAGTTTTTTTTTACTCAAAGTTTAGGACTCACGGTGACCCTTTCCTCCCTCTCCTCCTCCTCCACATGGAATTTTAAACGTATTTCCTACAAAACATAACAGGAGGGGTGGAAACTTTGGCTTTCCTCAGCTTGTTTGTTATTTTACCATCATTTGCCAAAGTTCAAAGACAGATTATGTGCTGGTGGCCACAGACAGAGCACAGTGGCCTATGGCATAACTCACTTCACCACACTGCATGCCAAAGCACCTCTGTTAGTGAACTGCCAAGAGACACAGGGGTCTGAGAACACTATCTAGTTTTATCTTCACTGACATATCAAAAGGCCTCTGGAAGTTGGGCCAAGGCCATGAAACACATTTCACCTAGATGTTTTCATAGCTGCATGCTGACAAGCCTTCTAGCTCAGTCTGTCATATCTACACAGATAGTTTTGTACAATTTAACTACTAAGCTGCATACAAAAAATGTAATCTGACTAACTCTACTTAAATGTAACACTCTTGCTGTTTAAAGTTCATTTTAACCTTCTATCCAATTGACAAAGCCATCTTCAGCTCCAAGCTTCATCTAGCAAGGCCTGGATTGTCATAGCTGAGAAATTAATTCCAAATTCATGCCTGCTGAAAGCTCTTTTGCCAGCTATTTTGGAAGGTGTAGATTCCAATGTTCCTCTCCAGTTTTGAAGTGAGCAACTTTATCTGCTTTCAAAAGATTTTCCTTCCCTTCCTCCATTTTAGCATCCCATTGCTGTTGGATTTGACAGTATCCTCTGTGTAATTTCTTTTAAGTTTACATGATGCTGTCTTGTGTTACTAAATACCATGACCAGTCTCATATAATCATAGTCTGCATATAAGTTTGAGCACATCGTTTTTGGCCCACTTAAAAATAAGGATAAAGTTAGGATATAATACTCAAGCTAACATAACAAATTATGCAGTTTTAAAAGATATCCAGCATATTAATTAAATACAAGGAAGTACCCTACCACTGCTAAGGAGGAACAGAATCACAGCTAAGACAGACACCGCTGGGAAGAGGAGTCTGCAGGACAGACAGCCTTACCTGAAGCACCTGAGGATAATCAAAGACTTGATTCTTGTAGCAGCGCTTGCGAACCACAGGGACCCCATCTGACAGGTTTGTACATTTGTCCAGGACCAGCACTGACTCCCCATTCTCAGCCTGAAGAGCCTCCAGCTCCAGGCGGTACTCTGGGTGCAAAGCCATCTGAGATGAGAGAATGAAATACCTGCGAGGGCTGAAAAAACACAGCCAGGTCACCTGACTGCACTGCCAGTTCACTTCCAAGATGCTCAAGAACCCATTTCCTTCCATTCTGGAGAAGCAGAGCAAGATTAACTAAATGTGGACATGCTGCCAAAACCGGATTTTCAGACAACACTGGAAAGGGTAATGATGAAATATAATTAAGTCTGGGATAGCAAGTGGCTCAACATTATTTACAATTCTGAATAAATCTGTACTTGGTAAGAGTGCTTATTACATTAGAACAGGCACCTGCATTATAAACTTAGCGAAACATTATTTAGCTGCATTTTAAATCTGCTACTGATGCCAGGATTGTTTGTACTTTTGTTTGCTGTTTGTGTACTAAAACAAAGTAGATAGGACACTGAATGCTTCTAGTTTCTCCTCCCATTTATGTTCTCATGAATTTTAATTGAGAAAAGATGTTGAACTGACAACTCAGTATTTAGTATCTAGCTTATTTAGTCTTGATATGGTGACAGCAGCAATAGCACAAGTTCATCTTTTTAACTGTGATTCAGTTCTGTCCCTTGGGGCAATATAGAGGCAACATTTCCAATGAAAAGTTGAAGATCCATATGGTGTATGTTATCTCATATACTCTCAACTCCTACCATGCTCAAAAACCACAAATATTTAAAATGTGCTGAACATTTTAAATACTGACATGTTTAAAAACACTGGAGGTAAACCATACAGGAATACAAGCTCAAATTAGGTGCTTGCTGCTTAAAAAACTTATACTAATACTGGAAAATAGCATGTCATATAATTGTTATACTCATCTACTTGGGTTTTCTTTTAAAACAGGTCAGCTGAAGTCAGACTGTTCCAACCACTCCCCAGTGAAAGGAACACACATAGTGAGTGAGTGCCCTCATGCTGCCAAAAGAACACAGGAAGCACGAGGCCTGTACTTAGGGTTCCAGTTCTACTCCACGTGATGCTATCTTTAATTTAGAGCCCTGAAAACACACAAACAGACACACTTTATAAAGTCAGACCTCTCCTGCTGCTCTTCTCACCTCTTCCACTCATTTTCATGCAGGTCACTTTAGTTGCTCCAATTAACAGATGCATAGTATTTTTTTAAACATTCTTTCTCATAAGCCTCCAGCTGCTACCAACTTGCTACCAGCAGAAGTGGATTTTAAGCAATCCAATTAAAAAGGCAAGTAAATCAAACCCCCTTAGTTCAGCTCTGTAAGAGGCCTTAAAAAAAGGAAATAACAATACAGATGAGTGATAAAAAATGCATATAACCAGCTAAAGAAAAACTAGCTTTATGTGCACATTTAAAAGTTTTGCCTTGAAACTGTCATCACTCTATGACACTCAAAATCTAGCTTATCAAACATTGCTACAAAGGAAAGAACAGGCCATCTCCCAAGAAATAACACACTAACATAGTGTGATGAAAAGTTTTATCCCAAGCAAGCCTGGATTCTGGGCGGTGTGTCCATCCCATCTCTCCTGCAAAAAGCAGTCGAGGCTGGGAACCCGTCTCACTAGTAACGCTGACTGGCCACTGGATGGCACTCTGGACACCAGGCTACCCAACACAATTAAAAAAAAAAAAAGCAGTTTTGAGAAACGGAATCTCCAGCACCTTTACTGAACACAAGAACTACTTCTCTTATTTGACCCAAAAGCAGGCACAAGTTTGTCCTAACTGACTGCATTACTGTACTTGGAGCAGCCAAGAGCAACAGCAAGAGCACTGCCCTTACCAGAAAAGACAACCGAACCCAAAGACTGATAACTTTTGTGTCCAACAGAGGCTGCACCATTTCAATCAGTTTTCAATTTTGAAAATTCATATTCTCTTCAGAACACTGTAAGAAGAAAAGGACCTAAAGCTTCTACATTTGTAAACTTGATGTTGACAATGAGCAGACAGATCACTGATCCCCATTGCCTCTGTCTGCTCATCTTTTAAATCATAACAGAAGTAAGACCTTGTTATAGTGGAACTTTTCCAGCTCTGTAATTAGAAGATTTATGAAATATAAAAAGAACAACCTTCCATAACCAGTTAAAACATGTCTTCCAAACTTCTACCTCCTCTTGTTCTGAAGACATGAACAGATTAGAGAAGCCACCATTGCCAGGCTAGTTAATTTCAATGGCTAATTACATGTTCTGAGAAAATCAGTGCTTTATTTCCCAACTGTCTTGCTTTACTTCCAACTACTAGGTTCAGGTAGGGGAGGGTTGTGTTGTTTGTGTTTATCTCTTACTCCATTACTTTAAAAAAAGAAACAAATAAAATCAGTATTCTAAGCTCCAGATGTATGTATTCCCATAATCACACATACAAGTTTCCATCCTTCTTTTTTATGAGCTTAATGACAGGTCAGGTGCAAATGGTGGGTGTTACATCAGGCTGGCAAACCAGCCACAGTGGGGCTCCTCAGGGCTCCAGCTTAGGGCCTGAGCTCTTCCACATCTTCATAAACAACTTGGACACAGGACTGGAAGGGATACTAAGTAAGTTTGTCAACAACCAAAAATTGGGAGGAGTTGTTGGCTCTCTTGAAGGCAGAGAAGCCCTGCAGAGAGATTGCAACAAATCAAAGGCCTGGGCAATCACCAAGGGTATGAAGTTTAACAAAGACAAATGCCAGGCTGTACCTGGGACAGGGCAAACCTGGATATATGGACAGACTGGGAAACGAGAGGCTGGAGAGCAGTCCTGTGGAAAGAGACCTGGGGTCCTGGTTGATGGCAAGCTGAATATGAGTCAGCAGTGCCCTGGCAGCCAGGAGGGCCAGCCATGTGCTGAGGGGCATCAGGCAGCTGGTCAAAGGAGGGGATTGTTCCACTTCGAGTCCTCTGCACAGTTTTGAGCACCACAATATAAGAAAAGTATAAAGCTGCTAGAGGGAGCAGTTGGCAATTGAACCAAGACCATCACCACTGGAACCATCAGCACTGAAAGCATAATTTATTTTAATAGCAAGAGCTGTTAAAAACAACACTTACAAAATTGCCCAAGCTCACCATAAAGTTATTAGCTATATTTATATTTCATAATCATCAATATAAAATATGATATTGAATATACTTTGCACAATTCATGGGAATTACTTTACCCTGGTCCTCTTTCTGGCAGATCTACTTCTGCTGACAATGGGCTGTAAACAGGAATACTGACGTCGTAGCCTTGCCGGTAAGTCCAAGTGGAGAAGCCTCCACCAGCCAACAGAGCTCTGGAAAATACAAGAAAGTTTAAACTGAGAATGTATAACATTCAAACTCCAGTGATTCACTGCTTGTCATTACCAGAACAAGAAGGCATGTGCTCTGAGATAAGCTTTTCCCTCAGGATTTGTCAGTGGTATGTTTTCCTGCTGGTTTTAGGCTGACTTTAGTTTTTGTCATCTTGGTTTACTGCTAGTTTGGATGTAGTCACCAACAGAGTGCTTACAATTGTGTATGATCACTGAGGAATGGACCATTTTTGCATTAATATAGGGAAATCTAATCTATTGCTCTCATTGTTGCAATTTGCAAGCTTACATAACCTAAGACAATTTTAATCTGAAGAAACACATACTGAATTATTTATACTAGTTAAGATATTCCTTGATGCCTGTACTAAAATTGGGTATAGCACAACTTTCAAATTGTTTGAGACAAGCTGCATTTCAGATACAAATCTCAGTACAGTATTTTAGCATCTTATAGTGACTTTGGATGTCTCAGGACGGAAATTATTTGCAACTGTATTTTCAAAGTTATCATACTAGTGAAATTTATTTCATTTTTATATTACACAAAAATTCTATAAACAGAAAACATGAAAACAAGAAATCTGTATGTTGTGACACTGAGTTCCAACAGGAGAGGTTGCTTGTGACACTACATGCTAGAGAGCAAGGGAAAAATCAAGGACTGATAAATTAAAATGCACTTCAACCTTCGAACAGGATGACCTGCATAGTGTCTTTTCTTAGATGGGACAACCTTTTGCCACACAGAAGTGCTTTAAGAAACAGAAGAGAACAATATGTATAGAAGAAAGCAATATATCACGCAGAATTCCAGGAAAAAAAGGTTTGCTACTATCTCCTATCACAAACCAAGCCCCTTTGAAATATGCTAGTAGAGGACAACAGTTTTCTCATTGCCATTTCATGTCCAGTGGCATCGGGAATACATCATCCTAGTTCCAAAAGAAGCTCATATTCAGCTTCTTTTGTGAGACTTCTCCAAGAGCTGATCAAACTTTCAGTCCTTTGCCACTCAACAGGAGGGTGTGCTATACTTTAGCTGCTTCTGGGATACTGGCTTTGCTTAAGGTACCATATTTCTAAATTCCAGTTTGTCTCCTTCTCTGTGGAAAGGAGCAGGACACAAATACATTACTAGACAAGGCACTAAAGAAAGGATCTTGAGGAGCTGTACCCACTGTTGCAGCTATGATTACAGTGAGAAGCCTTACTGTCACAGCTCAGGTCAGAGCAGGCACAGGTCTCAGTAATCAGGACACACACAGGAACAAAACGTCAACATGAGACTGGAAGAGGCACCAACAGTCCATTAGCTAACATTCTTGTTTTCAGATATCACTGAAAGAAATCCTTGGTAAGGTGTTTGGAGAAGCAGTTTTCCACAAATGTTAGACAAGAGATTACCATTATACCGAATTATCACCCAAGATTTTTCCCATCAGAACAAGACACTCAGGATGAACACCAGTATGTTGTGCCTGTTCTAATCCACAGCAGATGGCCCACAGGTACTTCACTTCCTGCTCTGACCTGCAGCACAATTGTTCAGTGTTCAAACACCATGATCACACTTTGCCATAAATGTGACTTCATTCAGAAGACGTACTATGATAGGAACAAAAATCAACTTGAGAACCAGATGATAAATTAAGTACATGCTGAGTTTAGGTTCCAAATAATTTCTAATTCCTTTCCAATGTCCCCATCCCCCTGCTTTTGGTGACATGTACAACACTGCTTTGACTAGGTCTCACAGTCAAAGCTGCATGTTCCATATCTTATCCGTATTAATTCAGTTACAAGAAGAGAGAAAAAAAAACGGCTTAAGTGTTACTGCTCTTGCAGTTTATATCTCCCTTCTCTTTTTTACACCCCTTCCCCCCAAACTGGGAAACCAGAACCAGATTGTTTTAATAGGATCCAGTGAAAACACGACAGCACCTCATCAGCCTTGAGAAAGCAGGTGTGTGTCATGCAGACTTTTACCTAAATAAATCCACAGGGAACCAACACCAGCTAAGTAACTCCACTTGGATTTTCATTGTACAGTGCATTAAGAGAGTAGGGATATTAACTCCTAATGTACTCAAGACAAATAATCTTTAAATTGCTCTGATCAGCAAGGAATGACTGTCCCTGAGCAACTTTTCACCACTTTTCAAATATTGAGCCTTCTTTCTCTCCATGAAGGGCTCCAGCTGGCCTGTACTCTAAATGTTTCTGTCCAACTGCCATCTGCAGTAGCTTTCTGCCAAACTTCACAAGTCACTGAACCCAATTCACGGACTGAAACAGAAATAAATAAAAAGTATCTTAGTTCATAAATTCAATTCTACAGCACCAGAATTTCTTTGCAAAAGAAATCCTTTTAACCTCATCATTGTACTGAATCCAACAGCACTGATTAACAGACAATATAGAGCTTATCTTTTAAGTTTTATGGCAGGAGATTACATTTGTTATGGCAGCTAATACTAGCAACATAAACTCCATGCCCACAAGGCAAACCTTCACCTTTGAAATTACGGAATAAAGCACTTTTACACTGCCTTTGGAAATTAGATTTAAAGATTTAATAAACAAACAACCCCTTAGTGAAGTACCTTAGCCAAGAACTTTTCCAGATGTAAAATTATTATACAACTGAACTGCCCCCTGTGTATAAGGTGTTACTTTTTCTGGATCAATATTCTGCAGCAAATTAATGGAACACAAGTCTATTAAACTTCATGATCCACTAAGTTCAACTGTGTATGATGTCTCAGACATGTTGATTAGAAGGCAGGCCACACTCCTGTGCAAACTTCACAAATATTACCTGTGGATTTCACAAGTGATCCACAAATTCCCACAAATGCAGTCCTTCTGGAGTTGTCATGGTACAGTTTAGATAAGTCATTCAAAACCAACTGAACTGTGCCAGCATGCCTTTATTTTGGCCAGCAGCTTCTCACCCTGCGATGCTACAAACAACTGTCTTTCACAGTTGTACCCATTCCTAACACCTTTAGATATTCTCAAATTAAGAAAACACACCCACGTTGCTTGTTCTGTTAGACATGAACTAAGAACTCCAAAAGGTCTCCAAAATCATACTGAAAGCTCACACTACATCACTCAGGCCTCTCCAGGACTAGGTCCACACTCCCAACTTCTTTCACAGGCCCCTTGTCTTCACACCTGTGACCTGTAGAATAGGTTCTGTACATCAAACAGCCCAACTGTTGACTGCCTACAAAAAGGAATATATTTTTTTTTCCCATCCCAAGCACTGTTATTGCCACTCTAATGTATTACAGCTCATGATCATGCAGCTGTGGACTGAGTCAGATTGGCAAACTACAACAGCTGAATGCCAAAAAAAGACTTCAGTTTTTTACTTAAATTACTCAGTTTTCCATGTTAGCATGACAAATACTTAGCAGAAACACCTACCAAAATAATAGGTTTCCTGCCTGCTAAGCCAAGGCATGCAAGGCGAAATGTAAACAGAGATTTGAGATCAAAAAGTAAAAAATTAAAAATTCTGTAGCATATCTACTACTTTCAGTTAATAAAATCAATTCTTTGATAGACACATGTATCCATAAACATGCAGTCCATGCCATTGTCAAATGAAAATTCTCCTTATCTAAGATAATAAATCCAAGTATTTACTAATAGATTAACAGACTTGTTTACATGAGACTGATTCTTGACTGCCCTCTCCAGGCTAACCCATACATACAACATGTTTCATACAGAGAAGGAAAAAGCTAAAGCCTTATTTCACATTGATGTAATTACAATGAGCAAAGTTACTCTTTAAACATGTGCAGGAAAAAAAAATCTGTTCTGGTACTGGAGGATGTTTTAAATTGTCTTTGCTGAAAAGAAATCAAGATACACTTCACAGACCACCATCTTAGCAAAGGTCCCATATCTCAGGCTAGATTTTATTAACATTTGGCAGAAGAAAGTTAACTTTGACCTTCAGGAAAAGCACTGGTTACAATGGACCTAACACAGCAGAACTAAGCACACACAGGCTGACATATTAGAAACATCTTTAGCAACAGTATCACCTTCCTCTTATTCCAATTTTCTTTGCCTTACAACCTCCTTTCCTCTTCCAAAACTAAACTATCCTGCAAGTGAATATTGAGCTCAGAATGTATGCCTTTTAAGCTCCTGGCAAATATTTTTAAAGCACACTTGCCAGAGAATAACTAAGAGCATTTGTCCAATTACTAATATAGTCTAATTATTAAGATAACAAAAACTATTGAAATTCAGCATAGTTTTGTCAAGCAGAGGAGCAGCTTTAAAATGTCCTTGAAGCACCTTTTTCT
Organism: Camarhynchus parvulus; assembly: GCF_901933205.1. NCBI lineage: Eukaryota > Metazoa > Chordata > Aves > Passeriformes > Thraupidae > Camarhynchus > Camarhynchus parvulus. The sequence continues at coordinate 21,243,385 of NC_044575.1, read as the reverse complement.
ATCAGAAAGCTGCTGCTACAATCATCTTTGAATTTCTAATTTGCATCAAATGGGACATTCTGTAAAGCATTCGTAATCAGTTACACACCAGATCAAGATTCTCCAACATTACAGCAAGTCCAAGAGTTAAAAGCAAACTATCAGCCACATCCCTTATAAATTTAAGGATGGGGCTAAACTATCAAATTTCAAAAGTAAATACCTCTTCTATACAAGGCTTTACTTTCCTTTTTTGAGAAGCAAGCAAGGTGTCTATCTTTGCACAGTTTAAGGAGCAAGTCCTTTGCTACCAACTGCCCTTCTGAGCTTGTTGCTTCTTCAGTGGCACTTAAACCCAGATCTGTCCATCACACAGCACAACACATACCTATCTCTAGGAACATCCAGGGCAGTGTTATAATCTGGCGGCCCTCCAGGCAGCATATTGAAGAGCAAATGATTTGTGCCTCGATCCCACCTACAGCAAAAGAAGAAACAAACTGCAGTTAGAAAGGTGTTCTCTACATAGAGACAAGTTCTGTCAAAGCCTAGTGCATTAACTCACTGTGTTCTCCCTCCTCCATTAGACTCACTTTTTTCACTTTGAGTTCTTCACACACTGAAGTTTCAGCACATACCTGGATAACTGTGCCAAAGCCTGAGCTGTCTCTTTGATCCGGAGGGCGTTCTGATTGAGGACATCTATGGATGGCACAAAAAGGCAGGCCCGGTTGACATCGTCCGTGTAGAATTCACTGTCAGAGATGGCCGTCAGCAGCTCATTGTACTCCCTGGAAATGGTGTTGCTCACCAACGTCCCATATTCATCCACATACTTTTTCAGTGAATAGATGTACACTTTGATTTTGTTCTTGGGATTGAAGCCACATCTGTAGACATCGAAGCAGGTGTGCATCCTGCAGCTGAGGTCTCCCCGCTCAGGAATGGGGCTATCGGCAGGAAGCTTGACCACAGGCACATCATGGACACTGCGCTTTTCAACGGTCCAGTCATTGGATGATTCAATGGAGTGAGGCCAGAACTGGAACATCCCTGTGGCAATTAGGCCAAGCAGAACTATGGAAAAGAGAGTGATGTAATAGATGCGGTGCTTGGTTTTCATCCTTGGGATGAGGGCTGGACCCCGGGTGTTATATTTGGTCGAGGCACACATAATGGCATCAATTATCTCTTGTCACTACAAAACAGAGAGAGAGGTTTTAGGAGGAACTCTACAAAAGAGACACAGCTAACACAATGCAAAGAAACATGCAGTTACTCCTTTCAGGAAAGGGTCTTTGCCTCAGCAGATTGAAGTAGGCTTTCTTCAGATGCTCATGAGTTCCACTGGAACACAAGATGCCAACCAGCCCTGCCACTTGGCAGGCACCAGCTGAGGCTGATCTGCTGGGTCTGGCTGGAATGAAATGATGTGGGCCAATTAGCAACCACTAGCCAGAAAAAGGCACAGCTTGGGCAGAGAGAGGGAGAGGAAACCTCAGACACTGCAGAAGTGGTGAGGCCTCATAAGTCCCACTACACCTACAACAAAGCATAGTCAGAGGGAATGCTAATAAAAAACCAAAATGCTTATCTACAGGAGAAACAACCTGGATACCTACAAAGGGCTTATAATGGGGCATCACACAAAACTTAGGACCATGATACTGTTTCCAAGGTAAAGGTGCTTCTAAACAGAATTTCATAGGAGTCCCACCACATCTGATTAAAATGATGGCAAACTACTTCTGGCAAGAAAGACGAATTAATTTGTCATCTTTGTAAATGTGCCTTGTGGGGAACAAAAGTGTTCTATGAGCTGCCATTGCAGCCACATAGAGAAAAGCATTTAAACAGTTCACTACAGCCTGAACTACAGCTGAAATGAAAAATATGATGCAATATAAAGTATCACAAACTACTGCCATATTTGATATTTCTTACAAGCTCCTGCACAAAGAATTGTGGTTCCTGCAAAAGAAAATTTACATTTACTACAGACTGAAAAATCAGCAAGCAACAACTTGCTTAGGTTTTCAGCTAAAACTTTCAATAATAAGTAAATTTAACCTGAATTCTCCATAATGAGAACTTTGTAAGAGTAGTAAGCATGTTTTCCATAAAAAGAATGTGAACGGTATAATTATGTGTTTTTCTTTTGGAAAAATGGGATGTTTTCTTGCTCTGTGAGCTAGAAAGAAAGTCTGGCATGTCAACTGTCCAGCAGACATCAAATATGAATAAAATAAGTATAAATGAACAAAAGAAGCATGAATTTCATTATTAATCAAATGATACAACAAATTGAATTATGTTTATTTTGTGTTCTTAACAAAAGACTGTTAGGATGGGGTGGCTAATGCATGACTTGACTATACTTACACACAAGTAGCACTAAAATAATCTCAGATGCTAATAAACATTCCACTTTTAACGGCTCTTCTCATCACTTTATGTCCACAATCTGATTCTGGAGGAAGCCTCTAAAATCTCCCGTACAAGGCAATACACGTGTCATGCTGTTATCAGGACAGAGGCCAGAATGCTACATTACAGTCACCTTTACAACTAAAAACTTCCCATATGCTTCCGACTGTTAACCACGTCCTTTATTCCTCCTTCCCGACACAGCACCAGAACCAGCCATGTGAGGCCACTCTGCAGCGAGTTTTTCAATCACTCGGCAAACCGGTCCAGCCCGGAGCCCGGCTGGAAGAGCCCTCAATGGAAAGTACCTCTGCATCCACGGAAACGTTCCCTCTTACACAGCACACAATCCACCTGGGCAACTGCAAGCACGGCACAAGCTGTACGCGCTTGGAGTGCGGGAAGTAACGGGAGCAAGACGCAGCACACACGGAGGTGGCAACAGCGTGACGGGCGGCAAGGGCCGAGGGACGGAACGGGACGGGACGCCTCCCGAGCGACGCGGCGGGCGGGCCCAAGCCAGCCCGGAACCTGGCCGGCAGCACCCGGACCGCCACGCCGCTGCGGCTCCCGCAGCCCCTGCTCTCCCGCCCACCCGCCGGAACCGGACAGGCCGCCCCCGCCGCCCGCACTCACCGCCGCCCGCAGTCGCCGGGGCCGCCCGGCCGAGCCCCGCCCGCCCCGGCCGCTCCGCGCGGGGCCCGCCCGCACTCACTGCCTCCGGCCCGGCCCCGCCCCGCCGGCGCGCACGCGCGGCCCCGCCGGCCCAGCGCCCCCTCGCGGCGGGAGGGCGGGCGTGCAGCGGAGCCCGGCCCGCGGGGATCTCCCCTGGGGTGCGATGGCATGGCATGGCATGGCATGGCATGGCATGGCATGGCATGGCATGGCATGGCATGGCATGGCATGGCATGGCATGGCATGGCATGGCATGGCATGGCATGGCATGGCATGGCAGCTTCTCCTGGAGGAGCGGCACGGGAAGCACCTCAGCGATCATCTCCATGTGCAACACTTGTACCCATGAACCGCCGCTAGCCTGCTTTCCAACACATTCTTGGCCCGCTTGCCTCCAGTCCTGTGTGCCTTTCCAAAACTGTACTGGGCTTTCTCCTTGACCAAGGACCTTTGGGTCATGTGTCGCTTTCTGCTGGATCACACTACTTCAGTAAGGAAATATCCCGAACCTACACCTTCCCAAACACTTCATAAAAGTAACTGGAAGTATGTTCTTCTAACAGAAGATAGAGAAGGACAAATTTGTTGCACAAAACTCCAGCTGTGTGGGAATCAGAGACATTAGTTTCATTCACAAAAATGGGAGCTGACTTGGTCTGTAGGCCAAATTAAACCCAAAACAAAACAAAAAAAGCCAATCAACCAACCAACCAAAAAAACCACAAACCCCCCACAAACACACACACACACACACACAAAAAAAAAAAAAAGCAAAAAAGAAAAAATGACAAAAATAAACCAAACAAAAACCACTCAAGCAGGTAAGATCATAGAATGGTTTGAGTTGGAAGAGGCCATCTTAAAGATCATCTATTTCCAACCTCTGTTTTGTAGGCAGGGATTCATTCCAGCAGACCAGTTTGCTCAAAGCCCCTCCAACCTGGCCTTGAACACTTCCAGGGATGGTGAATTCCCTGCTTCTCTGGGCCACCTGTGCCTCACCACACTCACAGTGTAGAATTTCTTCCTAATATCTGATCTAAAGCCTCACAGTTTGAAGCCACTCCCCCTTACCCTATCACTACATGCCTTTGTAACAAGTCGCTCTCCAGCTTTCTTGTAGGCTCCCTTCAGGCTGCTCTAAGGTTCCCCCAGAGCGTTCTCTTCCACGTCTGAACAATCCCCAAGTGCTGCAGCTGAACCGCGCACAGGGCAGTGGTGCAATGGAGACATTCCAGCAGCAGCCGCGCAGTGTCCCTGCCGGTGACACCATGTTCCTCGTCCTTCTGTGCTCTCTGGGCTCAAACACCAGACCCACGGCTGACTTTGTATCTCTCACCTGTAAGTAATTTTCAGCTGTTAGGACTGTAACTGTTCCAACTGTTACAATTTAACCAATAAAGTTTTCAACAATTATGTCCTGACGCAAAAAGTTCTCCCGCTACAGCTCCTTCAGCCCCCTGATCCCTGAGCCAGAAGCATTTCCAGTCTCTCTGCCCCCTGGGATAAAATGCAGAGCAGCTCTGCTTCTATCTTGTAATCCTTGGTGCTTTAAAAGACTCTTACCATGTGTATCTCATGACAGTGTCAGCTTTTGTATTTTTCCCCCTTTCAATTGCTCTTTTAGCCATTTTTATAGATTTGTATCTTATGTACAATGGTGATGTGATGGTGTGCTATCCTATAACGTGTGTTTGTGAAAGGATGAGGGTTTGCACCTATCCCTGCTCTAAGCCTCTAAACTGAATCTCCCTGTCACACACACAGTACAGTGTCCTTAAACAGCCTTGACTGGCAGCAACAGATTAGTTCTCTTTCACTTCACCTGCCCTTGGGAAAACTGCTTTCTGCAAAGCCATCCACATGCACGCACAGGCAGCTTGGTGCTCCCTCAAAAAAGGCAGAACGCTGTCACTGCAGTGCTTTCTCCTCCTCCTTTCAACTTCTCCTCACACACGTGGCATTGCAGGTGATGTAGCATTCTCCTCAGACTCACTGCTACCTTCTTTATCTTATGAATGTGACATTCAAACCAACAACAGACAGCACTCACAGATCTCAAAGCACCTTTCTGAGTTCTGGTACTGGCTTTTTACTCTGGTACAGGCTTATTCCTTCCCCTCAAGTACAAGTTACCCGGGTTTGTTACAGCACTTGATGTTTCTGGGCGTAACCCATCAGTTTCCAATTGCCGCAAGCTGCCCCATTCATAAATCAGAGGCAGGAACCCTCCTTCGGGAGGATGGTTCCGTGTCTGATTTTTGTGAATTGGAAGATGCCCCATTCACGTGCTGGGGCTGCTCGGATGAGCGCTGGATCTCTGCAGTTACGGGATTCAGCAGCGTGAGCAGTGCCTGGATGTGCCTGAGCCAAGGAGAGGGGTTCCCAGCCCTGTCGCGTGACAGGGACACTGGCTGGGCCACGTGCAGCGGCGGGGAGGAGGGAGGGAGTCACCGAACCAGCCTGCACCAGCCCACGCAGTGCCCGCAGGCGCCTCCTCCGCCTCCCTGCTCCGCCAGGGAGAAGAAAGTGCATCCAATCAATTGCAGCTGAAATATTCACGGAGACTTGATGATCCTTTTATCCCTGTAGGAAAATTTGAAAATCGATGCAATTTTATTAAAAGCTATATTAAACAAATTCAAGAGGCATCAGCTATGTAGCAAGAAAAATGGAGGATGTAGTCTGTCTTGATAGAGATTTCCCTGAAACCACGCCAGGGAGCCTGTTTATATTCTAGTGATGTAGCTAAGCCAGACAAGTCTGCGGCACAGCATCTATTTTTAGACGCCAGGCTGCCATTTATAGCTTGTGAAAATATTCATCAGCATCTGGATAACCAGCTATCAATTTTTATAAATGCACAGGAGAAATCAGATATTTCGCTTCACTTTGCTTTGCCCTTTTATGTCCTGCCTTATGTGGTTCTTTGGGATCATTTGGAATTTAAGGGCTTTACCGTGTCACCATGCATTTGCCTGCTGTCACATACAGCATCCTGCATTTTCTGCTGGGATGATCAGTGTACAGAAGAGAACCTTTTGCTAGCTACTGTGTCTCCACATGTAAAGAAGCTGCATGTGAGATCATGGTGCACTTTGTGCAGTGAGGGAAGCAGCACGTTCTGCCTCCATCTTGTATGATTACAATGAGTACAAGGAGGTAATTTTAAAAAGCAAATATGAAGAGGAAATCTAATGGTTTGAGGACATCTCTTCAACCTTATTTTCTACCTATGGCATAAGAACTAAAAACTCGTAACTCGGTTTATTCTTCTGAAAATGTTGTTATTAGCTACTGCCAATAGATAAGGTACTGAACTAAATTAAAGAGTTTCTACTATAAGAGAAAGAAGGATATTAGCAGCCAGATTCCTTGTTTTGGTTCACTGTTCTTGTTAAAGTCTTACAACAAAATAGTATCCTCATTTATATCAATTTTTAACTAGTCTGATCAATAAAGTATCTAGCAGCCACTTGCATGGTTTTCTCTTTCAATCCAGTCCATCACACACTTCCAGTGCTACTCGTTTGTGATGCATGGCACTGGTCAAAACAGTGATTTAACTTACATTTGTAACTCTTACTTCCTTAATTGCCTTCCTGAACTGAAAGAAAAAAGAGGTGTAAATATACTTAGAAGGGCTGCTGCAATAGCTCCCACTGAGGGATAAGAGACGCGAGGAAATTCAGTTAGGCAAGAGTTTCCTTCAAATAAACTATTAATGTGGCAGAAAGATGCAGATAGAAACAATCTGCCAGTGTGTGTTCCACCCTCCCTAAAGCTTTCAGCTGTCACGGTCTGTAGAGGCATTAATCTTTAATCAATTGAATGCCTTCTGCAGAGAGGCAGCCAGGGAAAGGACAGGTCAAAACAAGCACTTGCCTAGAATAACTAAGCAGTCGTGCATGAGCTGTGCCATCAGACCTTGCTGGATAGCAGCAGGGAATAGAGAGCTAAAAATAGCCTTTCCTTGCAATGTTTTTCCAGACTATTTTTGATTCTTCATTTTGATAAGGTCGACTGGCTATTTGCTAAAAATAACCAATCCCGGCAAACTGAGGACAAAAAGTAGAGTATTTATAACCTCCTCAGACTCTTTAGTACATTTGCTGGCTGCAAATAATCTAGGATCTTGTCATCAGTCATTGCCAGTGTTTTATGTAAGTCACTAATAAATAAAGCATTAATTGGAATGGAAAATGAGTTTATCTTGCCACTCTGATTTTCTCAGATGGAACACATATCATTCTGCATATAATCCTTGTAGGTTACCTTGCCCTATTCTTCATTATGTGGTCTGAATTGCTTCAGAAATAACCAAAACATCTTCTTGTTAGGTCAACCAATCTTACAAAAAAAGCTGCATAAGTAATTAAAGTGCAAAAGCAGTTTTGTATGCCTGATACTTCAGATGCAGAAATTTTCAGGGGTGCGATTCACATGGCTTCCTCCATGAGAGGTTTTTTAGCATAGAGCCTCTGTGTGCCACTATCTCTCTGATGAAATGAAATCACCACTCTGCCAGCAGGATGAGAGCAACAGAGGGATTCTGTAACCAAGTAACTGGAGGAGGACTGCAGAGAAATTGTCAGTATAAACGATAATTTGACCCCAAGGCAGGTTTCAAGAAACTGAGTCATTATGGGGATGGGGGAAACACACAGCCGTCAGCCCAACTGTGTGACCTGTTGGATGTTCCAGGATAGAAAGGCAACAATTAAAGGATTAACATTTATTTTAAAAAAATATATAGTCTATCACACAGTACATTTGAGCAACTTCCTTTCTTCATTTAAGGTGGAAAATTCTTAAGTTATCAGTGAATTTTTTCCCTCACAGGTATTTGCTTAGGACCTATTAAATTTCTGTAAGGGAAAACTTACTTTCACACATTCTTTCTGTAAGTATGCATTTTTCATAAATACTTATCTTGAATGGGCTCCACTTATGTTGTCTGCTTAATTGCAATGTAACGCAGGTTAATAATTTCGAGATTTACAGATTTTTTCCTTCCCAGAAACATGAAATGTCAAGTGTATACCTGAAATGTATGTTATGGAAGTTTCTATGATAGAGAGCAGTCCTGGACAGGAAATTCCCACCTCTACCCTAAAAGTATTGAATACTCCTCTGGAGAAGAGAGACAGAATGGGCAAGGGGGCAAAGGAGGGGGACAGAGAGAGAGTGACTGGAACATGGCAAGGACCTAGAAACCATCTAGGATCCCTTCTGTGCTAAAATGAATGATAACTGGAATATAAATATTGTATGCAAAGTGGATTTTATCATCTTGTATGATTACAACGAGTACAAGCAATGAAGGCACAGTGTTATGGTCATTTTGATGGCATTTCTTGTTTTAGATGAAATGCAGAAGTTTTAAAAACGGATCTGACTGGCTTCATTTGAAGTGCTGCTCTCTTTGCCTATCACTTGACAAACAGGTCCAAAAAAAAAAGTGAGGGCAGGGACAGCATGGGAGAATCCTTAATCCTTTCTCGATGTTTTTTGTCAGTAGAGGTTTGCCACAAAGAAAAAGAAAAGGACATTAATGAGAACTGTGAGATACATCAAGCAGAGAAAACATCTAACATGAGGGTAGCAGAAAGAACAAACAATTTGTATAGGCAGAACCTGTGTTTTTCCTCTTGGGGTAATCTTAGAGCAAATCTTAGAGCAAATAGGAATTGATTTAGTTTCTATATACGTATGTACAGGACTTTCTACATGTTTACCACTTCTTGTAAACCAGTTAAGGCCATTTACTAAATTTATGGATTTTGCACAGTCCAAAAACCCCATTTTTGTTCCAACAGCGGTCTCATGACCATGTTTCTCTCTTGCCTCATTTCCAGTTATATTTATATTTTCTGTGACCAAACTAACATTCCTCAGTGGAGTGGTCCTAAGGCAGGTGTTAAAATTGAAAATAACATAGAAAATACTCTATGTGTGCGTTCTGTGGAGTTACAGCAAGCTCAGATGTGACTGTCAGCCCTACTGTACTAGCTGTGAGGATTCTGAAAGCACATCATACCCTCTTTCCTGCAGAGGTGTGCTTTATTAGCTGAATCCACACAGAAACAGTACAATAAACCTGCTTCCTGAGCAGTAAATATATATGGGTGAAAAATATTATATAAATTGTTACTTTTGTATATTCATATACTCCAACAGAAAGAATTACTAGAACAAAAGAAAATTAATTACTAGAACAAAATAAAATGAGGAGTAATTAATGGGTTGAATTTGCTAAAGGGATTCCCTAAAATATCACTTTAACTAATGTCTTACCTTGGTCTTGATTTCAAAGAGCTTGATCCCTAAAATTTTGTTGCTCATGTCCTCCTTGGGGTACATAAATAAGAGGGGGAAAATCAGGAAGTCCATTTGTAATTTGGCTGTACATGGCACTTCCCATTCCATTAACGACACCTGTCTTCTGCTATAGTTTTCTTTGTGGATTTGGAAATATTGTCCATGGACAAATGCCAAACTAGTTAGCAAATACTCTGTTTATAACTGTCCCTTTTACTGATCTTACCTGTCACCTCAGCAGCCTGGCCTCAGTGCTGAAGGAGGAGCTGGTTATTGAGCACAGCAGCCACAAGCAGCACCATCTTCTCTTCAGCCACTGCTCAGACTTTCCTTCTCCTGTCCAAGCAGTTCTCGGCCATCACCACACAGCAAACTGTGGTTGCATCAATTGCCTATGCTTTGGTAATTTGGTTTATGATGCAGATGTGCTTTTGTCACTCATGCCCGTCTGCCAAAATCTCTGAGGAGGGAAAAGATGCACTTCTATTCATTTTTCATGAGCAATTTCCTTCAACTCTTGATTAATATGTATGCAGAAAAACAAGCTCCAATTCCTTTAGGATACCTAAATTTTATAGTACCAGAAGTTAAATAGTTTTTTATCTGTGAAAGAAGCCTTCCAGTTGAAATAGTCTATCACCAGCATACAGAAAACGGTTTCTTAAAATGGGAAAGAGGAGGAGACAGAAGACTACCATTTAGTCAAGAAAAATTACCCTGCAAACAGAGAAACACAGAAAAAAAATTGCATTCATTATTGTGATAATGGTGGAAGGTGTGTCCTTGGATGCCTGTGGTAGGTGACAGAAGCAGCTGTACCTGCAGGTACACCTAACACGATGGCAGAAGTCTTCTCTGCACTCTTTTGCCAATATATGTTGTTAACCACAAGGGATGGACTTCCAGGAATAGAAAAATGCAAAAACAACATCTACTTTCTATTGCCTCTCCATTTGTAGCTCTTTTCTGGACATTCTGCCAAGAGGCCAATGAGTTCATTTTATTTATAGGAATACAAAAAAGAAGAATAGAAACAAAACCAGGCACTTCACCAGCCAAGGGCAGTGGATACTGTCTGATCCGAGGTCAAACTGGAAACCAACTGCAAACAAAATGATTTATAGAACTCAGCCTAGACGACTATGGTCCTAAGAGTCTCAGTAATGAAGATGAATCTATGCACATGTTTATTTACTCTTAGCTAGGGCTAAGTTAGGGCTGACACTAGATTCTATCTCCCCAAAACACCTCTTTGAGACAGCTGGCCCCCAAATACTTATATCTGACCATCATTTAAGAAAATGGAAACCTCACATAACTTAATCTAGAATCTGTTCTTGGAAAGTGTGAAGAAGAATAAAAAATTACACCACAGGACCTTATAAGAGAATTAAGAGCATATTCATTAGAAATTAATTAAATATAAAATACAATGATGCTGCAGAACACAGAGCAGCAGCACACAAACAAGACATCCCCCCCTTCCCTACCCTCACCCCAATCCAAGGAAACACAGCTATATAGTACAAATCAGAGATCTCAAACAGAGGGGAGAGGAGGGGGCCTACAAAGTAATTTTCTTGCTATACAGAAAATATATTATTTGCTGGAAGTCACTACTGAGTTGTTAGGGGCCCAGGGTCAGTTACTGCTCAGAAAAGCCCCTGGAGGCACACTGACCCCTATTGCTTCCCCACCAGTTTGCTGAACACATCATAGATCTCTGGCTTTTCCTGGGCAAACTGCTCGGCTGTGTTTTTCTGTAGCCAGTCAGATGAACGCATCTGTTGCTGCAGGAGGCCAATGAGGTCACCAAGGCTGGAGTTACTGGCACAGAGAGGGTCCTGGTGGCGGGATACAAAAATGACTTCATCTGTGCTATCTGCTTTGCCATCCTGATATGATTGACAAGGCTGCTCCTTCTCCTCAGCCAGTATCTCCTGCTCACGCTCTTCCAAAACCTTGCGTATCCGTTGCATGCCTGAAATGGTACAAGGAGGAGAAACACTGGTGGATTAGTTTAAGCCACAAGTGTCTCCAAATCCATCAGATCCAGAAAAGGATAATGGAGTAAGGGAGAAAAAAACAGAGAAGAAAAGAGGATAATAATAGCCTAAGTTTAGGATTGAGAAGAGATGGGAATTGTGGTGGGAGGAAAAAGAACATTACTCACCTAACTGCAGCCGATGGGTCTTGTCAGCAAAGATGATGCGGAACCATCCAGGTTCATTGCACTCAAAGGCTTTTCCGCAGGACAGGAGGACCTTATTATCCAGAAAACGCTTCCAGAGCAGCAACTCCTCCTCAAATGTGCCTGTCTTAAGGTACTAGGAGAGTCATCAGAAGGGCCAGAGGTTAGTACCATATAGACTACATCACTGAGATCCTCATGAATTTGTGCTTCCCATAAAGTCTGCAAAGGCCAAGGGAGACACATTTTACCTCTGAAGTACAGCAGTTGTGATACAAAGGAAGGAATGGGGAGGGAAGTGGCTTGAGAGTAGTAAGATTCCTGCAAGGAGGGAAGTTCACAGATTGACAAAAGGAAAAGAACAGACTGAAACATCTGGCAGTCCTTCCCTCTCCTCATCAGATGACAGATTTGTTGAAACAAAATGCTTGTCACAATATTAACTCTTCCTCTAGATGCAGTTGCACTACATGCCTGCCCTCACCCCAGGAGAAGCCTCACTTCCCAAAACTACCAACCTTTCGGAAATCAATCCAGACAAAGAAGCCTGCATTGCGGTTGAGAAAAGGAACCCCAAGTGTCTTCAGCTCATCTGTCACGTATGTATGGGCAGCTTTTAGGCGGGCATGGTTGGCCCTCAGGTACACCTGGTTGATCCAGTCTGACCAGAAGAAGAAGATAAAGAAAAGAATCACAAACTGAGGAAGTATTCAGATCTGTTGAAGCTTTGAAAATGCCCAGTGTCTTTTTCTGCTTCACATTTTACCTCCTTCTTTTGTTTTCTGTTTCCTCAAATAACAAAAGGACAGCCAAGAAGTATTTTGCAGTTTCATGTCTGTGCAGAAAAGTATCTCCCTGACCTTCCTGAGGAAGTTTCCCTACGTTTACAGCTCTTAGTCATCATGGACTGTTAGCATTCCACCCTGGGCAGAGTTTGAAGCCCATTTCCCTTGTCCTACAAGCCTGTGTTCTTTGTTTCTGCTCATCTGGTTCTGGGTAACTGGCAACTTCTGTATAAATAGCTACCATGCCTCCTCCAAGCTGCTCCTCTAACTCTGCTGATCAGGAGCTCTGCATAAATGGTGCTTTCCTGCAGAGCTGTCAGCCTTGTGTTGCATGGACAGCTTCAGGGTAATGGAAGACTGTCAATTAAGGTGTACAAAGAGAACACTAGGGAAAGTAAGGGAAGGAGAGATCTTCCAGGTACTAAGACACACAGAATGGCAGAAGATTGTACATGGAGCTACTGACTCACCTCTGTCTCTAAGCAGCTGCGCAACCTTGTGCTGGACAGGTCCACAAACCCCATGGAAATAACACAAAGAAGCCACTGCATTAGCAACATCTTGGTTCTCTGTATATAAAGTACCAAAACGAATCCCAGAAACAGCAAAATCCTGCAGAAGGCACAGAGAGACTACTTTATTACACTGGACAACTGGGATCCTATTACTACTAACTTGATCCTTCCAGCATGAGGAACCTGAGGAGCCCAGACCAAAACCTAGCAGCCACAAAGGCACAGCACGATAACAACCAGCACTCACCTTGGTTATGCCCCACATCACGTGAGTCCGCTGTGGATCAGGCAATCTGTATGTAGAAGGATGCAGATGGGCAGTTAGTGTCATAGGTGCTGAAGCTTTTGGATCACCAGTGCAGCATTGCAGAAACAGAGAGGCAGCATTACACAATGACAGACAGTGCACCACCAAACAGCAGTCAAGCAGGGAAAATTCAAATGTGACCTAACTTTAGAAGCTAGGAACCCCTTGGAAGTAGCTTTAGACACAGTTTTTAAATATTTCAAAGACACAGATGCTTACAAGTGCTACATTTTACATGCAGATTTCCTGAAGCTTGTACATTTAATGTTAGAAAACAGGCTTCTGCCAATGTATTTTGTCAAGAATCAAAAGTGATGTTCTTTTACATCCAAGCCCAGCAAGACTAAGCTAACACTTAACCAAGTATACTTAATTTCCTTGCAACTGAGCACAAAAAGATAGCTAGCAGCACTGGTGAAGACTAGAAATTAAAAAAAACCCAAACAACTCAACAACACACCATATTTTAAAAAATATTTTAAAAGTTCTTCATCTCATTAAAACAATACCTAATGAAATCCATTATCCAGTCTGTAATACTATGATCTGGGACTACTCTACGGAAAATTAGGAAGTAAACACCAACAGAAAGTCTTTACAAGCATCAACAGAAACATGGGAAAAAGAAGTTTAGGTAGGAAGAAGAGCATCACCTTCAGAAAAGAAAAATCTGTTTTCTGTTTTGGGGACTGTCATAACCAAATACTGATGCACACATTGAGAAGTATACCACAATAAAAAGCTAGCTACCATTTTTTACTTGCTAAATTGTACTTGACAAAATGCATTTGCCATTCAGAAATTACTAAAAAAGAAAAAAGGGCATAAATCAATGTAAGGTGGATTCAGAATTTACTAGCTCATGACTTAACTTCCAGTCACAAGTTCTCAGCAAGGCATCATGTTGAACTGTCACTGGAAGATGGCCAGGGAAGTAGGAGCTGCTTTTACCTGTCCATGCCTAGGACACTGTGAAACGTGGCTGATTCATCAAAAACTGACAGCATGTAGATCTCATCTACTATCACATGCAATTCATGTCTGCAAAAGGACAAAATGGATATTACAAAAGAAGGCTGCTTCTGGTTTAACAGAAATAAATTCAGGCCTCCAAATACTTGCTTTATACAAAGAAGAGAGGATGCCAAATTTTGCAGAAATAAAACAACTTTTCTCAACTTAGATCTATTTTATGTATGTTTAAATTATTTGAGGTATATCCACTTGTCACCCACTGTAACCATGTAACAAGACCAAGATCCTATGATTGCCAATGTGAAAATTAATTCCTATATGTACTACCCATCCACTCAGCATCTCATAGAATCTGAATCTCAACCAGTATTATGATCCATGATGAAACCATATTCAAACACTTCTTTGTCTTTACAGATACTGAGAAACTGAGAGGAAAAGAGCTCAACTTTCTACCAGGGAAGCCCAGTGGCATAGTGTTTCCTCGGATCACTGAAAAATAAAACTTGCACTCCTTGATACAAGCTGCTTTACCAGACCAGATGACTGCAGGGTCCATGATCCCAGCACGCCCCTCCCCTTTCTTAAGTCCACCAATGTGTATGAAGAACAGACTATTCACCTGACTTAAAAGATATTCACAGATAAATTCAGGGACAGCAAGTAGTCCACCAGAGTCTGAAAGCTGTATCTGACTCAGGATATCTAGGCTTTCCAAAGTGACATACCTTTTAGCAAATTCCAGGTAATCCCGTAGCTCTGACAAGGAGTAGATGTCCCCAAGGGGATTTTGGGGATTCAAAAGAATTAAGGCCCTTACAGTGACACCCTGCAGAATACAAATACCATAGTATTAAGAGAGTGCCTATCATGGGATAAATTTTCAGTTCCTCTACTTGAGCAGTCCCTCACTTGACTGTGACACAGGATTCCTCCAAAGCTTCCACTATGACTTTTCACCTCAAAGTTAAATTTGTATGAGAAAACTTCCAGTGACAAATTAAGATTTTTTTTGTTTACAATTAATTCATTTGCAAAGTTAAATGAGCAAAATATTATAGAATTAATCTATGATTTTGAAAAGAGGGAATTGCCACCACCAAGTAATTGGTTGCCTCTGGTCAACCAATTAATGAGAAAGATGGTCTCACATGCTCTCAGTATGGAAGTACTTTTTCTGAGCTGCATTAGTAATTGGGAAATCATAAATTAGTGAAGACTGCCCATGAAAGTGGCAAGAAAGATGAGATTGAGTTAGGTGGATACAAAGTGTACTCATTTAAAGCACGCTTGGCTGGAGATGTCAGAGCTGGTAACAATTCAAAGATGCAGCTTAACATATATGGGATTTAGGACAATGCCAAACTTACAGACTAACTCTTCAGAAAAGTGATATTCACTTGCATTTTATCCTCTAGAGTTCTCTCCTGCAAAAACTTTCAGCATTCTTAGGGTATTCATCTGCCCTGCTGTGTAGAGCAAACAGTTTCCAGGTAACTCAGCTGGCCTTTCTGAGGGGGAAATCCTGGGTAGTCCCAGATTTTAGTGCATGCCCGAGTACATTATTTTTGGTTATATGAATGGGTTCCACTGCTTTGTGAATTGTCTGGTTTATCCTTTTGTGCTGTGACCAAAACTGGACAGACACAACACTGAGGGATTCCCCCTAGAAGTGCCCCTGAGTTCACAAGCCATCATCTCAGATGATCTACAAGGACAACCAGAAAGCCAGGTGCTAGGTTTTGAAAATGCTTTGATCTTTAGGCCACATCTGGGATGTGACCTCTCCAATATATTGTAAACTTAGCTGGTAATGTGAAGCTCAGCTAAACTCACCTCTGCCCGGGCATCCTGCAAGGCTTTTTCCAGTTTTTCCACTGTAAGCTGAAAAGGCCGAGTACTTGTTCCAGTAATCTGAAAGACATAAAAAAGATTAAAAAGGCAAAGTTGTTTCAATAGAGACTGCCTTGAGCCAATCCACTGACAAATGTTCCCTGAAATAAATTAAACTACCAATAATGACCAGCAGCCATCTTCTCATCCTTTTATACTACAGAGAGAATAAATAAATCAATAAGTAAAATCAAACAAAAGTCCATCACAGGCTGGCTAAAACCAGAATTTTCTTGCTATCCTTGAATAACTAAAGTAATGCAAGATCTCCATCTGATCTTGCACCCCGGGACCACCTTCAGTAGGACACGTAGGATAACTTCTCTCTCCAAGGCTCAATATGGTAATTTTTTTCCTTTCAAGGACTTTTACTGGGAGTGAGATACAAGAAAAGTACAAAACTGTAATCCAGAATCATGGTCTCAAGTGACTTTCTTGTAAGCCAGGTGTCCATTTTCCCAGCAATGAACTGTGTAAATGTCCACTGGCTGTAGTGTACCCCTGTTCTGAGAACTGCTTGCAGAGATTGCCAAAGCTCAGCTTTCCAGTTTAACTACAGAGGTTGTTATTCCCTTCTCCCAGATCTTACCTTACTGTCTAAATAGACATACACCAGCTTGACATTACCATAGAGGAAGATACTCTGGGTAATACCACCATAAAAGGGAGTAGCAATCAGAATAGCTTCTGGAACCAAGAAAACAAAGTTAGTTACCAACAGGTCACAGTCTTCTCTCCTAATGTGCTTTAGCTAAATATGAAAGCATTTTTACAGCTGTGTCCCTTGGAAACACTGCAATTCTACTGTCTCTTTCTTCACTTTATTTTTACATTAATTCTTTAATCTTCTGGAAGTGCCCAGGTAACCATGAGTATAGCCCATGTCTAGTCTGGCAAACTAAAAGAGGGCACAAAACCAGTGAAGGCAGACAGGGCAGGCACCAAGTGTAAATGCATGACATTTGCAGACCATAGAAATTAAGAATTTCACAGCACAACTTTGCAGGAAACAAGAACTTCGCAGCAGGCCAATGCCAATTCCACTATTTCACTTCTGTCTAACAGTATAAAAACAAAGTAACATTATTTCCTAGCAGAAAAAAACAAAACAAAACAAAACTATGTTCCAACCATCCACTTACCCCCTGGATCACAAAGGACTGTAGCTAATGCAGAAAATAGAGAGCCACAACCATTTAAAACAATCACCTACAGAAGAAAGAGAAACACTAGTGATAAATCCATACATAGAAAGTCAACACTATAAAGCAATATCACTGACAATATCACTGAAATAATTTTTCTCCCTAATTCTACATTAGAATTTTCCTGCTGAAATCCCACTTCTACCAGAATAACTTCATTCCTGTTCTTTCATAGACACTTTGTTCTAGTGCCATTTTTCATTCTAACAAGCAATTTAGAAAAAAGAATAGGATTAAAGTAGGGAAAAAACTGGGGAGCAGTTCTGAGATGCTAGTAAATCCAAATACTTTTCAACAGTTAATGTGTCATCATTTCTTCATGGTAGCAGCAGTTCTGACCTCCTGCCAAATTTGTGCAAAAGTGGAAACTACTGTCTCGGACAAATGCTCACAGGTACCATGAGTTTCATTCCAAGTATCAGGAAGAATCTGGTGCCTTGAAGAGGCAGCGATCAGCGAGTTGATCAGTGGTAACCTCAGCTCACATGAAGCGTGGGGTTGTGTTGAATTACTGTAGCCAGAAAAGCAATGGCTGCACCAGCTCCTGCTGCCTTCAGCACTCAGCAGAGACAGGAGCTCCAGGCCTCCACAGGCCCCTTGTCCAGGCTGTACCTCTCACAAGTCAGCAAGTCCTGCAGAGATTCAGGTCCTGATGTCTTTCTAGCAGCACTGCCACAAATTTTACAGGCTAAAACTAACTCTTGGTTCAATTACAAATCCCTCTCTTGAGGTGTAACAGAGGAGTGCGATGACATGGTACTCAACTGAAACAGTGGCCACTCTTTGTCAAGGCTGAGGGATACAGGCAGAGTAGGTCCCCGAGCTAAATAGGAAAATCAAAATGCAAAGCCCCATTGAGAGTACAGGCAGGAGGAGTTGGCACACAGAAGTGAAACATGAGGCAAATATACAGTAGGCCAGAAGTGTTCTGGTGGAAGTGTGCATCAAAAGCTACTGAAATGAAGAATCAATCTCATTTACATGATAACAGCTTGCATTCTTACCAAATCATTTGTTTAAAAAAAACAGAATTTGAAACTTTTTCCCAACAAATGGCAATACATTAGAACAGACACCAATGGACATTGGGTTACCTACATTCTCTGCTTTGAGAGGTGCAGGGGCCTTGCAGTAATAGGTCAGAAATCGAGCCACTTCTTCCCGTAAACTGAAAAATACACGAAAGCAAATACTGATTCAAATATTCTCCAAGAGGCTTCCAAACCAGGTTCACATCTTAGGAAAGTCAAGTCAGGGACAGTACAGTCTGGTGAAAATAGCTAGAAAACAGGATAGCTCTGGTCCATGGAACAGACATGATATTTAAACCCCACAGAGGTGCTGCAGATAATGTCTATAATGGTGCACACATTTCTGATGAGCTTTAATCTGGCACAGAAAAGAAGGATTAACAACCCCAAGTGTTCACTATGTTTCAAAGAATTGTTTGGAGTTACTGAATTTGTTAATGTATCCAAGTGCTTTTAAAACTCTGCTTTAGAAAATTTGCATCCTCTCTCACATAAAAAGATTTTTAACTGGATGAGCTGGTAGGCCAGCTAATGTAAAGTTTTGCAAAGAAAAAGATGATTTAAGTGACCTAGAAACATTTTAACTAGAGAATGTAGCAGAAGAGGTTTGTATTCATCCATTCTGTTTATTAAACAAGCAGTCAAAAAGAGAAGTGTTACAGAAAAGACTTACAACAGATGTCCTTTCCAGTCCGGATACTGAAGCAGTGAAGGGTCCATCAGATTCATATCAGCCTGTGTCAGCTGGGAAAAATGAGAAGAATCATTAAAAGCCTAGTTACTGATAAGGGAAATATGGAGATAGACAGGATCCTTGCACAGGCACACATCTGCACAGACACTTGTGCACTTTCAACAGTGTAAAACTGGATTGGGAAAGCTACTGACCATCAAAATTTATGCAGCTTGGAGAAGCAAGGACCAGCAAACTGATCTGTGATACCTTCAGGTTGTATGAACTACAGATTTCTGCTAAGTTACTGCAGCCAAAACTTGTCTGCACAGAAATCTACAAAAAGGGTGCAGAACAAGCAACATATGATGCCCATAACCAAGGCGTCTCCAAAAGACTTTCTCAGCAAATGAAGCAAACCCAAGAGTGTTTTGCCCAAGCTTTGAGGACAACAGCTTTTGGCTGGAAAAATAAGTGCCAGTTGTGAAAGCTCAGGTCCAGACTGTCAGAAAGAGTTAAAAAGGAATTTGAATTGGAGTCAGATATGCATTTTCCTTACTTAACTTTCAATCTATTGATTTTTTTAATGAATTACAGCTCTCATTTATGTCTCAGTTCAAAGTTATGGCAGATTCTTCAGATTTATTTTTCTGATCAGTTTGGTAAATGTTGAAGTGTAACAGGAGCTTTCAAAACACACGAGAAGATTGAAATTATCTTCCCAATAATTATTCCACAGGGCAGGCACTTTGTTCCTTATAAGAATTTCATTCTGATCCCAAAGACGGACTGACCTGAACGGTGGAGGTCCTTTTTAATATCTATAATTAGATAAAAGTGTGCACACTGCTTTTACCTAAATATTTTCAAGGTTTTAAGTATCAGAGTTTCACATAATCCAGTTCTGTGAAGTTGTAAGGGAAAGCACAGCATTGATACATGCCCCTTCCAAATATTTAATGGCAACCAAATCTGTGAGTTAATACTAAAAAAAGTAAAGGTGGAGGTGACACAAGTAGGCGATAGTGCAAAGGTGGAGGGAAATTCTACATGCAGTGTGAAAGTTTCACACTTGATAACAAAACCGTAACATTTTCTAGAGACGTTTTACTAACTGGTGCCAAGCTCTGGAGTTTAAAGACAATGTCCTTATCCCATGCAGAATTACAACCTAATAGTATAGGATAAAACTTCCTTCATTCTGCTGTAGATGTTCTTGGAGTCTATGTAGCTCCAAGCACTGTGCCTCCTTACATCTCTCTCCTAAACTTATCTAGACAATGAAACACCAAACATACCAGCAGACTCGGCCAAAAATGACTCTGAATTAATAAGAGGAGAACCCATAAAAGTAATGTGTTAAGTGTTCTCTAATTTAAGGGTCAGAAGTTGAAAACAGAAACTGGATACATTATTCAGTGGCAGCAGTAAGTATTTTTAATTCCAAATAGCAAAAAAAATATTTGCCTGCAATCCCAGCTGATGATGCATCAGCTTCAGTGAATCCATACTGTTACTCAAGGCTGCAAGGACTGAGAAGCTGACAACAACATCTTTGTTCTGCTTGTTGCCATAAGCATGAACACTGTACCTGACAAAGTCTCAACCCACTTTCATAGAAGGGCTAATTAAGATGCAGCTGACTACTGTCTCCCTCTGCACTACTTACTGCAGACATGGTGTTAGTTTAAAAGGGAAGGGACAGTGAAGGAAGGAAGGCACCACCTACACAGCCTAGAAGACACCTTTCCTTGCAGGCAGCAGCTCTGCCTTACCTGTTCTTTTAGCTGGAAGGAGGAGTGGTGGGGTAGCATCCCCCGAGCCAGTGGAGTACCAGGCAGAAATAAAACAGGGAACACTTTGAGGGTGGGAAGTGGTGGAATAGGAGAAACCATGAACTTCAAACTGCAGAGACTGTCCAACTGCCCAGCCCTGAGGCACCTTCCCTCCCCACACACAACCACAGGTAGGAAAAGTGCTACCTGTCCACCTCAAAGGCTGCTTGCCACGGGCAGTGATTTTAATGGAAATCTAGAAGCATTCCTCTGCGGTATAGTTCTCTTGTTTCCTTTTGACTTTTTCTGCTTTTTCAGTTCTGCTATGTGTTGCACTTCTCTGCTTGGTGCAAAGCCAGCAGGTAGCAGCTGACCCACTCTGATTTTGAGAGATTTCACTGCTGCCACACTTGCACATTTCAGGTGAGTTCAGAACCAGGTGTCCAAGTTGTGTGACTTTATAATGGACAGGTGTAAAGATATTCAAAATTAAATAGATTTCAAAAGTAATTTCCAAATATACATATTAAATAATCTACTCTGAGCAAGGGAAAACAAAATTCATCTTATTTTCATCTAGTTTTCTGAAATAAGTACATCCCCAGAGGGAAACCCATCATGAAGAGGAAAACACCCATGTTCCCATCTTCCTGGAAAAATAAAATAAATAAATGTACAAGTAGTTGTATTCAAAAGTGACTTCCAACAAATTTAAAATCCACAATGAAAAACTTCACCAGAGAAACCTAAGTAACAGCAGTAACTCCAGGAAAGTGCAAGCTTTGAAGAGGGACTGCACAGCAAATTCAGTGTTTTATTTTGGAATAGAACTTACCCGCTTGGACATCAGGTCAAAGCAGAGCTTGTTCTCACTGGTGCCAAAGTTTATTATACCCTAGAAAAAGAAACAGTATTGTTTATAGACATATAAAACATGTGAGTACATCACCTTAGCTATCACTTCACTAAATTGCCTCCAAAAAGCTTACCAAGGAAAAGTCAAAACACAGTTCACATAAACTTCACCACATAAAACTCAAGACATGCATCTACGTGTGTAAATTTCCATATATATCCCAAGCACTTGGCTTCTTAGTCAATAATAACAAACTGTCGGTAAATGAACATGTACTAATAGTTTATACTTCTTTACAGAATATGTTTAACTTAATCTTGAATTCATTCACTATTATATGTAACTAAAAAAAGAAATCCCAAAAGAACTCTGAAAAAACAAGGTTAACACTTCAACAGCAGTTTTAAACAAGGTTTTGGATATGTTTCTTTATCTTAAAAGCATTTGTTTATTCCACTCTACTGATTTGCTCAAAAACCATATAAACATGTAGTCATGATAAGTACTTAAAATCCTGAATTTTCCCTCTGGAGAGATGACCCTACAGTTCCAGGTTTATGATTTGGCCACATATAATATGGCATTAGATCTTGAAGAGTTCAAATCTACTAGTACATTCTCATTATTAGAAGAGTTTGGGTAAACAAAATTTTAAAATGTGAAAGAAAATTGAAACAACTATACACTTCTGATGTTATTAAAGTACAAGTATAATTTTAGGTATTTGTTTAAAAAGCCTATCTCCTACATAGACAACAGTTTGTAGAAGCAGAACCCTGTACCTCATAATACACTTTGTAATAAAAACTTTGTGTTTCTAGCTGAACAATCTAGTTTTCACCCCCACAACACAGGGCAACTAAGGTCAAGGCTAGTAATAGAATATTTTTAAAGTTTCAAGTAGTTAGTTCAGTATGCGAATGAAGGATCTAATTAAAAGTAATCCACATATAAATTATTTACATTTACTATATTTGTTACTCAGTAATAGTTTGCCATGAACTATTAACACAGCCTTTGTGCCACAAGAGGGCTATGACGAGCTACTTAAAACCGAGGAGCTGAGTGTAAATGGGCAGAAAAAGTGCTGAGTGTTATTAACAGTAATTAAAAAAAAAAGACTGCTACTTAGTAGTTCTACTTCCTGCACCCATCACCTGCAATAATCAGACATAATCAGATAATCAGAGACAGTCCTCAGTGGGCAATAGAGGTCATGAGGTGGAAGGAGGAACATGAGCTCTGTTCCTGCAGATTGCTTACATCTTTCAAGGTCTGCTACTGCTATTACTACCCTGATTAAAAAATCAGAATGTGCAAACCTGAGCTGAACACAGCATTCATCCTTGGTATCTAGATGATCCACAAAGCTACTTTTAATTTCTTTTCCTCAAACAAGCAGTTTTATTCACCTTGTATTACTGAGATCAAAAAACCCGCACATCTGCCAGCAAATTTCTAAGAAACGTTGTTTCCTAACAAGGAAGCCAGGAAAACACTTTGAGGTTCTTACTTACATTGGGGTTCTTGTCTTCATCATACTTGTCAGCATGATAGGCATTGTACCCTTCCTCAGTGGAGCCCTGAAAAGCGCTGGCAAAGTTGCCACGAGCAGAGAGGTAAGGGCTTCTCTGGAAGCCACTAGGGTTACAGAAGCTGTGCATGTCAACCCTCCTCTTGGCAAGCGACTGAAGCCTCATCTCTTGCAGGTTGCTCCCTCTTCCTCCCATTCCCTCAATTTCAGACAGTGCCTGGCTGAAGTCCAAACCCTGAGGCATGGCAACAGAGGAGGAGGAGCCACTATGGCTCTGCTTTAAGATGCTGAGCATTTGAGCAAAGACATTGAACATGCGAAACTCATGTTCCCTCTCCAGTTCAAAGCGGCGCTGCTCCAGCTGCATCCGGCGCTCCTCCACGTCCAGATCTCGCTGAAAGCGGCGTTCTTCCATCTGCAGAAAGCGCTCCTCCATGGCCCGCTGGGACGTCAGAGTCTTCAGCAGCAGATCATCCAGTGGGTCCCTCATGCGCTGCCCTTTCCGCTTCTTTCTCAGCCGATGCAAGGCAGAGAAGCCAGGCCGGGAAACAACATTCTGGATCCGTGGTGAGTTTGCCATGTTTGGCTCACTGAAACCTGTGAATACACAAAAGCAACGAAGAAAAAGTGCAGCAAGCAAAGCGGCATGGGCACGCCCTGCTTCCTTCTCCTGCCTGTAGTAAGAACAACCTTTTATCTACCATAGAGTTTATAGAAAAAACAAAGTAAACCTGTCAGGTACATCCTGAGGTTTGCAAACAGTTTTTGTTTTTAACATCACACACTGGGCACACCATGATGCTGCCAGCCCCATACATGGTCTCTGTATTAACCTGAATAATCATCAGTTCCCTCCACTAGGCTAGCACCACAGCCAAGAGGACACACCATTTCTTCCTGACCTCAGACATTAACTTCACACTTGTTATCATCTCTTCTTCTCCAACAATTCATGGTCTTCCACCAGCCTGTCCTAGACTGGTTTGAAATCTCCAGGATTCCCAGACTGTACCCTTCCTGGTAGCTAAGCAATGCCAGCCACATTTTCAGTGCAGGAATCTCATCTCCTGTAAACAAACACTGTTTCTGCTAGTGACTTTCACAAATATCTTCTGTGCAAGTACCACCAAATAGCTTAGGAAGTCAGGCAATGATTATTCCCAAGTATTCTCCACTGTTGAGTGGGCTAAAATATAAGATCTGGAACATATTTCAAAACAATGCAAGGACAGTTTACAGTGCAACCATGGCAGAAGAGCGTGTCATGATACAATTCAGCATGAGGACAGCAGACAGCTCTGGTTATGTTCAAGTGATACCAAATAAGCATGCAAATGGGTTTTTTACTGTCAGCATTATATACAGAAATCTAACTAGCCCAACTTATGGAGCTCTTTAGATTTCATACACAGTATTTCACCTAGCTCAGTAATTCTAGATTATATTTACCTGCAGTGAGATACCTGCATTTTGGGAATGGCCAAAACACCGTAAATTCAAATATCAGCTTTCTACTTTGAAGCTTTCTGGGATGTGGAAAAACAAGGATCCAAATGTCATTGAGAAAACCAGGTGTCTATCTCTGCACCAGAAATAATCTTCTCTTTCTGGGAAAGTGGGCAGGAACCTTATGCTGGAATGTAAAAGGCTATCCCTACCTGAAGGTGAAACACTGGTTTCAATGGGAATCTCCACCCTGGAGATGGGAGAGTCGTTTTGGGCCCTCTCCAAGAAGGCTCTCTCCATCTCCTGTTCTTCAGGGGAGCCCTGCTGGTAAGGCATGGCTTGTGGGGGCTCTGGGGTCAAGCTGTGATCATCAGAGTTCACCTCCTCACATTTGATTTCCATCAGCTCAGGGTGCTGGGAGTGTCCAAAGGGCAAGGCGGAGGAGGTGAACTGGTGGTGGTAGCTCTCCACCATGCTGCCCTGCAGCACCTGCTGAGCCATCATGCTGCCGCTCAGGGAGCCATAGGCCAGGGCCGGCCGGCTGGTCAGCACCCGGTCCATCACCTCGTAGAACTTCCACGTCCGCCCGCCCCGCGGGGCCTTGCTATTGTCCTTGATCCGCCGGTACTCCAGCTTCATCTTCTTGATCTTCTCCCGGCACTGGTCTCCCGTCCGGTGGATGCCCTTCTCCCGCAGCACCTCGGCGATGCGGTTGAAGACGTGCTGGTTGCGCAAGCAGCTCTCCAGCTCTATCTGCACCGACTCGTCGGCCCAGAGCTGCAGCAGCTCCACCACCTCGGGGTCCGACCAGTTACTGCCGCGCTCGTACTTCTTCCCACGAAAATCCATCGCTCCCGGGGCGCCGCCCGCCGCTCGCCCCGGGCTGCGCACCTGCCCCTGGCCCGCCGGGAGGGGCTTTCGCACCTCGGCCCTCGAGGGCGCCCGGGCGGCCGGGCCTCTCCCAGCCCCTACCGGGCTGCAAGGCCTCGGGCACGGCTCGGCACGGCTCGGCTCGGCACGGCACGGCTCAGCCCATCCGCTGGAGCCAGGCGGAGCGAGCTAGCGGGGAGCCGGGCCGGCATGTTCACATCCGGGGTGACGCACATGCGTGCAGCCTTATTCCGGGATAACTTTATCCCGTGCCAGGCGCTTGTCGCGCTCCCGGGGCCGGGCCGGGCTCCGAGCGGCGCCGTGGGGTCCCTCCCACCCTGCCTCTTTTCCTCCCTCCCTGCCTCCTGCCGTCCGTCCCTCCGCAAGCCCCGGCCCGGGAGGAGGCAGCACCGGCCGTGCCTCGCCGCATCACCCCGTGCCGGGCCGTGCCGAGCCACGGCCGCGCCGCAGCCGCGCCCCCCCTCACGGCGCTCGGCACCGCGGCCCCGCCCCGCCCCGCCCGGCGCTGCCAGGCACGGCCCGGCACGGCTTCGCTCGCAACACCCCCGGCTTCGGCCCCGGCGGGGTGGAGACCTCGGGCGCGGTGCCGCCGAATACCGCCGGTGGAGCGGCCGGCCCCGCTCCCACCGCGCCCCCGGGCCCGGGTCACTGGCGGCGCCTTTGCCGGGGGCAGGCCTGGCCTGCGGGGGCCGGCGGCAGCCCCTGACAGCGGCTGTCCCCGCTGCCCCCGTGTCCCTCGGGGACAGCAGCGCTCGGGCACACGCACGGGGGCACTGCCCGGCGCTTCTGGACGCCAGCGAAGGATCTGTGCCTCCAGCCTGGGCGTCCCGAGCGACAAGGCATTACACCAGCTCGGTCCTGTGTTTACACGCCACCATCAGTGAGCTGCGTGGCTCAAATCCTTCCGAGTACGCACTCCGTCCTCTATCACATCTCTAACTGGGCAAAAGGACTGTCGAGAGTGAATGCAAGATTTCTTCCTTTTCCTCCACACCGCACCAGCTCGAATTCCCTGCAGGGATCTGTGATTGCAGAACTGGACTTCACAGAGCTATCCTGCCACATCAGCCATGAAGGTGGCCTCGAGCCACGCTGCAGGACAGGGCTGGCAGCACCGTGCCACATCTGTGCGGAAAGCTCAGTCCAGACCCCAGTCCGGCAGGATAAGGACTGAGCCCTAAGGCACCAAGTACAAACATAAACCAGTAATTAATGAGGAAACCAGAATGTCACATAGTATGTCCATATCCTGTATCACCTGTGGCCAACGTACAGGTGGTGAAGCACATACTAAGTTTCTAATTTTCCTCTTAGACCAAGAGATCCACTTCATTGCAGCACTAGGTTTTTTATCCAATTGTTATTACCTTCATTCTGGATTTTAATAAATCATTCACAGCCTCTATGATTCCATTTCTCAGTCTGTGGAAAGGAAACAGAAAACTTGATCTTGGCTAAATTTCATTAAATACTTTGTCTTGGGGGCAGGGGCAATAAAAAAAAAGAGGCAAAAAGACAAAAAAAAAAAGAAGACTTAGCTTTAAAAATCACACTACCTTTCTTAATAAATGATGACCAGAGAGAGTAGTTTGGATTTTTTAGTGGTCTGCTGAACTAGAGTTTGTATTTCCACATGCCCATAAGACGTGCTTTTACTTTCCTGGCTTTTTTTCATGGGAATGGCACTCTATGTTCTACAAGTACATATTTAATTACATAAGGACTTTTACATAGATTGTATGCTGGAGTACAAAGACCAGGGCAACCATGAATAGAGTCATTGATGACAGAAGTTAAGTAGTAAATATAGATTAAAGGCAGCATGAAATAGCCTTTTTAAAAAGCTTTTCAAAGAAGCCTGAGAGCTTGGCTAGAGCCTGTTATACCTGAGGGCCATAACTTAGCCAGGCATCAGCAGAGTATTCTCAAAAGTAACTTGTTATATATCCTGGCATCAGGAAAAGCCACAGTTTCAAAATGCAAACATTAAAATGAATGGAACCTAGATTCACGATATAAAAAAATTATAATAAATCTTGAAGTAGTTTTCATGGCTAAGTTGTTTTCGCTGATAAAACAATAAACTATTTTGTTATTACATAGGGAATAATAATAATAATAATAATAATAATAATAATAATAATAATAATAATAATAATAATAATAATAATAATAATAATGATGAAGCCTTAAACCCATAAATGCCTTCATGCTGCAAAGAGGATGGCTCATACCAAGCAGCATGTGGGTTAGCATCTCCTCTGTCACGCTGCTTCCCTCTCCCAAAGAATGCCCTTCGTGTCCCCGGCCAGCGGAGAGGCCATTTGGCAGCTCCCACCGCTGACACTCGTTGAGCCAAGGCTGGGCACAGCAGGACCTCTCTGACCTTTCGGCTCCATGCGCCGTGGCAGCGCGGTGGGCTGGGGCTGTCCCTTCCGGGCAGGCGTGGCGCGGTGGCGGGAGGAAGGTCCCTGCAGAGGGTGCTCCAGCCCCAGTTACCTTCCTCTGCCTGCCACAGTGGGTGCCCGTGGAAACCTGCGGGTGGGAAGGAACATGTGGGAGACCCTGGCCGGCTGGGAATGTGTTAGCGAGAGATTTAACAGGAGGGCCAGTTGCCCGGCAGGCTCGTTTTCCAAAAGTTCAGTACATGGCTTTCCATGGCTGGGTGTAAAGGGAAGTTTCTGCTGCAGTCAAGTAAAACACAGAAGTGTCTGGGCACGGGAAAGGGGCTGGGTTGGCTCTTACAATGCTCTAGATCACAGGAAGGTTACTTCCCAGGATGTGTAGTGGCTGCTGGCAGCACCTAAGTAAAGCCCAGAAGCACTGTGACCAAAACCACAGCCACCTGATGCCCATTTACATACTGCCTTGGAACTAGACAAGTTGAGCAGACTGAGGGCTATTTCCCAACAGGTGACTCTTAACAAAAACTCATTGCCATAATTGCAGTTCACAAATTAAAGTCCAAATTGACCATTGAGGCAAAAAACTCCATGCATCTCCCTAGTTTGGTAGATAGTTTAAATAAATAAATATAATATTTTGCATTGTTATCAAACAAATGGGAACAAGTTTAAATTCTCTTAATTCTGCTAGTTCCTCTGGATCTGAGCTACTGCTCTGGCCAGGGATGGTGCAGAAGAGTACCCCCAGGCACTCTATGTTCTGCATCTGATTCCCCAGATTGCCAAGAGGCACTAAACAGCTGAAGCCAAAGCAGCTTTTATTTTTACATTCTTTAAAAACTGACCATTGTAAAGAAATGGAAAACACCCTTTCTGTTTCACAGACTTCCTAGTTGTAAAGCTTATTAATAATATTCATTATCCACTCAATTTCCTGCAAAACCCTTCAGGCCAGCCTCTGAAAACCACAAAATGCTAACTGAAACAAAGCACCTTAACCAAAACTAAGGCAGGATCTCATATGTACCAGGATCTTCCTTCCAAACTTATTACTAATTCTTCTATTTCTGTATGTTTATTTGGAGACGAGTTTATTATATCTCACTGCCTTTCAGAACCAGCAAGACCAAACAGCCATTACAGTTGCCTTTCTTAGGCTTCTTATTGCATTGGCAGGCACACGAAGGGGTGGGGAGTGTACAATTGGCTTTGCTAAATTAAGATATCACTTCAATAAGCAGCTGCAGCACATGGGCATGAGAGAAGCAAAAGTTTCTGCGGGAGTCATATCCCAACGCATGCCCGCAGCGTTATTTAAGGTACTTCACAATAAAGCCCACAGAGGGCAGTGGGACAGTCTTCAAAAATACTTTGTAAAGTGGAGCTGGACAAAGAAAACTGCAGAAGAAAAGAAGAGTTTCGCTGTTCAGCTCCTAGACTTTATGGGACTGATTCTTCTTTTTTTCCCAAGTGTCAATTTTGTACATGATTAAACAGCACATTGCCTTTCCAGTGACATTCAGAGCAGACCCACGGGACCTGTCCCACTGCAGGCAGAGGGAGCTATTGGAAGTGCTGAGTGTTTTTCCCTCAAAGTCAGTCTAACAGCTACACAAACAATTAAGGATTTGTGGTTTATACACTTTCTGTGGAAATTACTTTGATAAGAGCCAAGTCTGCTTACTCATCCCATGCAAACATTTAATGGTATTCCCTGGAGCAGGAAGTAATGGTTAGACTGGGGGTGTTTCAAGTACTGGCTAACCCTGTGACTAAAACCAAACAGAGATAAAGGGAATCTAAGTGTCTAAATTAATTTTTTAGAGGGATTCAAGAGAAGAAATTGATTCAGATTCCTATAAACCATTCTCTTCTTCAAGATATCTAAATTTCTGTAGATTTAGCTGCCATAATATGATTTCTGTAAGTTGTGATTGAATAAGTGTTTATGTTACAGATTAAATGGTGGCAAATTTCAGGGCAGGAGCAGATTCTCCTAAACTTATGAGCACACCACTAGTGACTGACAGGGCCTTTTCCTCTTCAGGGTGAAGTAGCACTGACTGATGCCACAGGCAAGAAATCAAACTAAATATATCTGTTAGGGCAAATAAATTTAACTTTCCATATGACACTGACATTTGTCATCCTATATGCAGAGAAAGCTCTTGCAGTGCTTCATGCTCACCACCAAAGCTTGCCAGGCACTCAAGGCCGAGACAAGCAAAGGCAACTCAGCAGTTCACATTCACACATACATTTAAGTTCCTTGCAGGGCTCATTGAAATAATCATTTTCTAAACAACAGAAATTTTGCATTATTCTAGAGAGAAAAACCCGGAGAGGCTTCACCATGAAGGACATGGTGTGGCATCTGACAAAGTGACCTCTGTTTGCAGTTTCTTCATAACCACTGATAGGGAAAGAGGACTTCAAGGAAAAACCATGTACAAGGGAGTAAAGAGCTACTGGCTCTAGCTAGAAAATGGGCAGTAGAAGTTGCTTCCCTCTTAACATATTGTTTATATTAGTCAGGCATGCATTTTTGTCTGGTTTCTTTCTTTTTTGGCCATCGCTGCTTCTTGGATTGACTCTGGGAGTTCTTTGCAAATGTTTTCTCCCTCTCTGCTGCCAGAAAACAACGTGGGTCATTTCAGAACCCACAGATACCAAGCCAAAAACCCCTCAGTCCTTTTTGTGGCCTCCAAACTCAGATTCACTGATCACTAAGGTAAATACAAGAGATAAAATTCCTTTAAGTAATGACACAACAAA
The DNA here is from genome assembly GCF_901933205.1 of Camarhynchus parvulus. Taxonomy (NCBI): domain Eukaryota; kingdom Metazoa; phylum Chordata; class Aves; order Passeriformes; family Thraupidae; genus Camarhynchus; species Camarhynchus parvulus. The sequence goes on along the minus strand of NC_044575.1, from coordinate 21,212,726 downwards.
ATCAGGTATCATCCCATTTATCTCCCCTGTGCCCTTCAGTTGCCATGATTTTTTTTTGTCTCTCTAGTTTTACGTAAAGCATATTCAGGATCTGTTGTATTTGCCTTAAAAGAGAAAAGCCAGACTCAAGGAAGAGCAGGCTAACTGCCCTTATCTGATGCTAAAGATAGACAAAGAGACCTCCATGTTTGGTCTTATACAATAAACAGTTGGAATTCAATTCCTATATAAAACCATGGGTGAGAATTCTTCTGTATTTTAATTTATAATAGTGAGGAGCTTATACTGCTTTTGCCTGAGTTAACTACATGAGCTGAAACTGGGATCTTGTTTCCTGTAGCATAACTAAAAGCCAAGCAGGATACTTCTAATATCCCCCAAAAGGACCTGTTCATTCACACAGAGCCTTTTCTAGGGAGGGCTGATGGTATCAGTGCAGTTTTCTGAGGCCAGCCACTGCTAGAGGTGTCCTTGGTTTTTACAGGGCTCTGCCAGTGCAACTCAATTCTGCCAGAGCCCCACAGCTTTTCTGCTCTAGCCTCACTGCACTGACAGCAGAACATCATCCTCACCCTGGCCTTCTTTTCTGCTCTGCCAGGCCTGAGAATAACAAATGGTGCTAACACTTACTGGTAGCCTTGTGTCTGAAGCTGAGTCACAAAACTTGTAACTGCACATAGAGAGCTACAGAGACAGCTCACCTTCTGCTTTCCTGAGCCAAATTTACTCCCCAAAAAGGAATGGTCCCCTCACATATTGTCATGCTTTCTTAGCAACTCTTACTAAATACTCTTTAATTATTTTTTGTCTTTTTATGCTTTTCTTTGCAGTCAGTTCATGAGAGATAGAGACCTTTCTATTCTCCTTTCCTCACTCTCCCTATCTTGTGCAAGAGCTTCAATGATGTTGCCTTAAAAAGTCAGCAATTGCTCCCAGGAACATTATTGTCCTTGTGTAATTAGCAGTATCTCAGGAAACAGCCTGAGACCCTGTGGGTCAACACTGCCTGGTGTAATGGCAACAGCCTGATCTGCACAACTCTTTGGTGTCTCATCCGGCTATGCTATCATTAGCTGAACTTGATGTGAACCAAAAATAAAGTCCTGTTTTTAAAAATTATTTTAATGCAAACTTCTTGAAAGCAGGCTGGGGGAACCACCACTGTCCAGCTGTGCAAAGGGGTGAATGAGAGAGAGGTTTTTGAGCTGCCTAAAATAAATTTTTAAGTAAGGCTGGCAGAAATTTTATGCTAATATTTAAATTAAAATAACCACACTGGACTGATTTCTGTCTGGAAAGAAGAGACAACCAGAAGTGGGATTAGCACAAGGTTTTGATATCTGTAAGTAGATATTTGCCAATGCTTCTAAGAGTCTATCTTCCCTTCAAAGTAGTGCATGGATGAAAAAAATTGGTCAGGAAAAGAAATGTGGAAGAGGTTGGGATGGAAGTCAAGTCTCCCAAGACTGGAAATCTTTCCAATTTCTCACATGGATCCAGAACCAGAACTTGAAATCCCTTCAAAACCAGTGGCTCCCAACACTTAAATTTAAGCTGGGGAGAAGATCCTCCTTGTTCCAACAGCTGTACAACCTGTCATTAATATTTGCAAACTAAAATAAGACAGAAACAGTCAACAGAAGGGTGCAGATGGTGCTGTTAACTTTGTTTGTAAACAGGCTGACAAACAACTCTTCTTACTGAGTGATTTTTCCTACCCTTGGCCCAGACTGGCAGGGACTCTGTCTGGTCTGTTCCACAGTAAGGTTACCAATAGCTTGAGACTGGAAAAGAAACTTGCTTGCGCAAAGGCTTGTCGTGTTTGCACAGCTATCCTGTCTGGGTTCCCTGTTGTTCTCTTGTTATTTACATCTCTACCTCTGGCAGCACTACCATGACAATTCCTGGAAGATACAGAGTTTTAGAAATTTCACTTAAAAGACTCCCAAACTCTCCTAAGCAACTTAGTCAATGCTCTTCTACATTTGGAATGAGAAGGGCTTCCTAAAGGCTAACCCTTATCTCTCCTGCTACAATGTAAGTTGTAAGGGAGAGTTCTTATCCTATCTAGCACTGACTCAGAAAATTGCTTTTCGTCTTTCACAACAAGCTGAGAGGTTAGTGTACAGCCTTGTCAACAAATTGAAAAAATGTAGAGAAAATCTTCTCTAGACATCTGATTGTTTTTTCTTGTCTTAACTCTCTTAAGCTCATCTATGGCTTTTGTGAAAACTGCAATCCACAGTTAGGCATAACACTCAATCCAAAAACTCACCAGTGTGAAGCAGAGAAAGGAGGCTGTTTCAGTTACTATATTCATGTCTATTTGTCTCAGGATAAGAATGGTCTCTTAACAGTAGCAAAGCACTTGAGACATTCATTTTGTGATCACTTAAAATCACTAAAACCTTCTTGCTGTCCTGCAAGCTGTCACCTACTTTGTATTTGTGCAGGGGATTATTAATTCCTATTTTGTACCTCTCCATGTTGAATATTATTTCATTTGATCCTCCAGCACCTGAAGACCCCTTTGAATTCTGACTTTGTTCTCCCATGTCCTTGTATGCCTGCCAGCATGACACCACCATCACATCTGATAAGCACTGTCTCTGCTGCACCTATGAAGCCATTAAAGACAAGAGTCTTCCCATTGCTCCCTCCCATTTCATGCAAAGCTCCAAGGAATGTTCAGTTAATAACCTTTTCCGTGGCACTGTGACTGAAATTCCTGGAGTTTCACAAGGGATCTGAGTCCATAGCTGCCTTATGAGTATCGTGGAAAGGAACATGGAAAACCCTAGCCAAGTCAGAATATAGGACATCTCCTTTTTCTTCCCTGGTTGGTTCCTATGTCAAAAAACAGAGGGCAGGTGGCTCTGATAGAATTTCTTCTTGACAGGTGTGTGCGCCTGTGACTTACCACTTTGTTATCTTCTATAGGCTAATGCACAGCTCATTCTTCCCACTTTTTCCAGAAATTACCTAGTTTGTTCCACTTCTTTTCTCCTTTCTTCAAATCTATCACTATCTACTCTTACCTTGCACTTTAGAATCTCATCCCTTTCCTGTGACAGCTCAGAAATATTTCCTAATATTTCTCAGTCAGTTCCCTTAATGCTGGACTTCATCAAGACTGCATGAAGACGTGTATCTGAGCAGTGCCTGAACAATCCTGGGGTTGAGTGGAACTACACAAAGCCAGCTCCAGTCTCTTAGAGGCCCATTCCCTCTGACACTGATCATGAGCCAACCCAGTTCTTAAAGCACAACAACCACATGCATGCATGTTGAGTCTGACCTCCTTATCTCTGCCAGACCCCACTGTTTCTTCTCACTAGTGCACATTACAGGGTGCAGACCCATCCAGGAGACTGCCACAAAACTACTTAGTTCTGCTGGTCCTGAGTCTGGTTTGGTTCAACATGCAGCTTCTCCATCCTAATAGTGTATTCTTCCCTACCAGCCAAACAATGGTGAGTTGACCAACATGCATCCTGCTACATTGGTCCAGTTCCAAAAAGGTTAGCAGATGGAAATAATTACTCTTAAAAATACAGTGTGTGGTCGTCCCAATTTCATTGTCTACTATAGAATAGGCAAATGCCTTGTGTGTTTATGACTGCAACATTACAACAGTCATACAGCTTGTTTCCACTTTATAAAGAGAGGCAATTCAGTGACTTGTCACAGGTCAAAAGAAATACTAAGCAAAAATTCTTCCTGTGGAAAAGTACCAACAAAAGATGCTGGATGTCTTTTCAGAGTTCAGTGCCTCATGATAATAACAGTTTCATTTATCCAGAACTAGAATGCCCCAGAAATTAACTATACCCATTGTCTAAAGCAAACAAAAATAATTCTCCATACCTTACAGTTGAAGCAAAACACAACTGGAGGAAGATAGTAATAGTTTTCTCTTACCTGTAGACTTTACTGGAAGAGGAAATGGACTGACTGTCAGATTTTGCCTTATGATCCTGGATACAAGTGCAGTTATAACTCTGGAAAAAGGCTGAGGAAATGCTCTCTTTGATGTTTATTTACTTTGTCAGGTACGTTCAACAGATTGCATCAAGGAGCACCCAGAAAAGCATGTGTGAGAATCACACCCCCCCCTTGGATGGTTTTCCTAATCAGAGGCCATGTCCTTGTACCCTTGGTTTGAGTCATGTGGCTTCCTTGCAGTACTTAAAGAGCAGAATGTGTGCAGGTTATCAATCATCAGGTGTATGCCTTCTAGGGTGGAAGGGAACATTCAGAATTCACAGCTGTTGCTAGAAACTTCTGAAAATCTGGTTCTTTGGAGGCTGACTGGTGTTTTATTACATTAGGAAAAAGAAAAGTTTGTTTTGCAGTTTCTGGCAAACCTTTTCTTTGAAAACTCAGTCTTAATTTGAACTGTGCTATGTTCAAATCATTTTAACTCTAAGATGTTTACTAAACAGTTTTTAAACAATGATTAATTTAGGTAACTTCATAAAAGGTTCTAGAAACATGTAAGAAAGTACTTCTAGGTCAACAAATGACAGGTATTCATCTACTCACTTGTTGAGATGTTAATAACAATAAGAGATTGGTGCCCTGAAGAATGCCAATGCTTACTGATTTTCAGCCTCTAAATTCAGAATTGCAAAGAGGGCTTCTGCAGAGATCATCTTCTAACCCAAGACTGTCACAGCAAATCCCCATCCCAGAGCTTGAGGGAATACTTAAAACCCCTCTTTCCAAAGCTGATAAAGCTCTGTCAAGCTGAGGCCCAGCACCCTTTGCAGGTGTGTGTCTGAAGCCTACCGAGTCTCTGCTGCTCACATGTTGAGGTCACTTTCCGAACGTGATACACTGTGGGAGCAGAAGAATTTCCTCTGGTTTAGTAAGCTGTTTCTTAAAATAGTAGGTAAGTGCAGTGATCTGAGTCAGGGTACTCATACCCTGAGTGCAGCCAGAAATGGCATGTCATGTTCAGCCAACAAAGGAAGATTTCCCCACGCGACTTGCCACCACTGCACAGCTTAAAACTGGTGGATGACTGCAAGAGATAAAAGAATTTTTTTCTGTTTAAGCCTTCGATGCATCTGCCAAGACTTCAGAAAGGGAACTGCTTTTGTGTCACGGGAATTGTACAGTGAAAACTGAGCAGGGGCCAGTTCCACCTAAATCTCCCCTCCAGACTGCTGGAACATGTCCAGGACCATCACCACCCTCGCTGACAGACAGAAGGAAATAGAGTTGGCCAGTATTAAAGATGTGAGCTGCTTGGCTTGAATTTGAGTCAGATGCCTATAACCCAGACTGTAGTGGCAGCCTTCACCCTTTGTAAATAAAGAAGTGGTGGGAGAGGGGGAACATGATCTCACCTGCAGTACTGTCAAAGACTTACAGAGAAGAGTCTTCACATCATTTTCCCAATTTCTCAGCCTTTCAGTCTGTCCTGTCATCTGACTGTACACTCCTTGAGTATCTTCACCCCAAAGAGATTTTGTTTTAACCGAACCCAAACTTGAGTCTACCCTAAAGTTATTTTACTGGTCACATTTAGTTCATGTGCCTTCACCCCTTCTCTGCAGTTTTGCCTCCATAGCAGCTGAATCGGAAGGAATTATGCAGGAATACACACATTAACTTTCAATTTGGAATGTGTGCATTATGGCCATCTTTCTTCTTTCTGCTTTCCTGTTTTTTCCTGTTTGAGTGAAGCTGCTTTCATTTAGAAGTGACCAAAATTACAGAAACCTTTATGAAGGAAATTAGTTGCACTTCAAGTCAGTTATTTAGGAATGATGAATACCTAACAGAAAAACCATTAAGTCTGTTGTTGGCCCAGAGGTCGTGACTCAAGTAGGCTGTTTGTCCCACAAGGGAACTTGCTTTTTTTCCGATTAGAAGAAAGAAATATGTTGGCAAGCAAAGACAGCATACATTGAAATGTGTTCTGCCTGTACCCAGGCTGCTTCAGTCTGATAGGATTTCATTTATTCTATCTTCATGAAACTCCTTAAACTTCACTCAATTCAAATATACAAAATTAGAGAAATCAGAATATAGTTATGCTCAGAAAGATATCACAAATTTCCAAACCAGCTCCCCTCATTAGCATACTTTGAACTTCTTTGTCTGCAATCAAAAAGATACATCTTTCAGAAAGCACCAGCATCTGTTTAAGCTAATATTAATCTCCTTTAATAACAGCAGCTAGTTTTAAACCACTCCACATTTCCTGCATTACTGACCCTTGACACAGGGACTTTGTTGAATGGCAGTGGTCACTCAGTACCCCAGAGGCAGCGCTGTCTTTCACTTACATATCTCCAGGAGTGGAAGGCATGGAAGACCTCGGGTGTCCAAGCAGGAGTCACCTTAGCTGTGTTGTTTCACCAGGCACTCTCTTGTGCTCCAAACCACTGGGGGAAGAGCAAGATTATTGCTGTCTCACTTCCAAACCCAGGTGCAAGCCACATGCCTGTCCCACGTAGAGAATATGCCAGATGCTCACAAGTGATGCTGAGGAAAAGGCACAGCTGATCCACTGATTAGGTGGTCAAGGTCTGGCCTGAGATCTAAAACCAATCATAGTTATTTACAGAACAATTTGCAAGAAGGGAGGAAGAAAAGAACTTTTATTTACCTCTTTCATAGTTTGGGTTTTTTTCTCCATCAGGTGCTCAGCTAAAAGAAAAATACATATATTAATAGACACAAAAATGTGTAATTTCTTGATGTTTCTGTATCCCTATTCCAATAAATAAAATTAGAAATTAAACCAGCATCTATTTTCCATCAAAATATTGTTAGAAAATATTAAAAAATTATTTAAATAATAATAAATAAACATTGATCTCCATAAAGCTGAGGCATTAAGGAAAGCAAAAGCAACGACCAGACTGATAGAAAAATCCAGACTTTGGCAACTCGGTGCTGGTTCACTTCTTCTTCCATTTGCAGTCAGTCAAGCCTTTGCCTTAGCTCTTCCCTCTTTCTCTCTCTTTTTCCTCCCTCTCATCCACTGGGAATATTTATTTGCATGTGACCAGCTTTAAATGTTTCCCATGAACTGAGGAGCTAAACTGAGGGCATTGCTGTGCCTGGGCTGATGCAAAGATATTGCACATCTATGTAACCTGTAGCCCTGTCTCAACACTTGGTTGTAGCCCAGAAACAAACCCAACAGTAGCACTGGTGTGATTGAGTGCATTTTGGGCAGAGGCTGAAAGCAGGCATGCAGTGTTTGCATTCCCTTTCCCAAACCACTTCAAGGCCTTGTGCCAGCTGACAGGAAACTGATTAAATATGGTGTTGCTCTTACTCGATGAGAGAAGCTCTAAAAACCTTTAGCATGGGCAGGAGGCAATTGGAGCATGCTCCAGTCACTACCAGACAGAGCAAGCACAGCCAGGCAGCCAGTCATTGTCTCTCTCATGCATTTGGACATGAAGGATCCTCCATTTTGGGTTACTCTAGCATCACTGAGGATACATTGGACCTCTTTCTCCAGAATCCCATTTGCTTTCCATTTCCTCTACTGCCTTCACATCCAAGCCATGTGGTAGTCCAGGACATGTCCAGTCTGAAGGCTTGATTCATAGAAGCACTAAAGTCCAAAGAAGATACTCCAAACCTCTGGTACTTTTTTCAGACTTCATGCTTTGGTTCACAGCCTCTGTCAAAATTAGCTGCACCAGTATAAGCAAGGCAGACAGTCCCATCTGTATTCTTCACTTTCCTGCTGAAGTTCACCACTCCAATGGGTTGTGGTAACCTAGGGCAAACTTCTGCACCAACTTCTATGAGAAGTTTGGGAATTTCAGAAACCTTTGCAGAACCAAGTTGCTGGTGTCAGGTCCAGCACTCATAGCAGTAGGTGATGTTTGTCTCAACAAAGGTGAGCAGTACAGTGCCCGTGCTCCAAACAAAGTGTGCTTGTCCATAATTCCTCTCCATGTTCATAGAAAGTACTGAAAGATTAAAAGAGGAATGAGAGAAATAGCATAAAGATGCTGATCTTCAGTGAAAGAGTCTCCAGCACACTGGTATTTCAGTGCTCTGGGGTTAGAAGTGAGTTGAGTATGGTGGTGTTTTACCTCTGAAGTGAGATGCTATGCTGATTACAATGATTCATGTTTTAAATATAAACCTTTCCTAATTTGATCCAGGATTTTCCATAGAAATGGTGTGTTATTTCTTCTTCTGCACATACTAAATTATGAGGGATATTTAGAGCTTTTTGGTGACACAGATTTGTTGCTTTCTCCAAAATATTTAGCTGTGCAAGCTTATACGGTTAAGGTCTGGAATGTCTCAAGATGGAAGAGGGAAATGAGACTGCCTGGAGCTGAGCCCAGCATTTCTCTGGCAAATGTGCATCAATAAAACAAAACATTTACACAAATAAATAAGAGATCATGGGGGAAGAGGAGTGGAGAACCCAAATATCTCTCCCCTTATGTCCAGCTTTAACTCAAACACAAATATTAGAGATGGGGGAAAGGGAACAGAGGAAGTGGATAACTTGGTAGACAGAAAAGAATGTGAAAAAGCTGTATTCCAGCACAATCTAAAACTTTCCAGGGAGACAAACGGGGATAAGCAGGTAATACTGTGTGGCCTTTTATAGGAAGTCTCCCATTCATAGGAATTTTCTTCATTTCTCCATGACCATGTCTCACTGCTCTTTTTCCCCCACCATTTTCAGATTCTGGATTCACAGGTCCTCTCTACAGTTAACCACAGCAAGTATTTTGTGTACAAATCACTTTGCATCTCACAGAGTTTTGGAGAAGAAACCTGAGAGAGACCTACCAAGGCAACCTCCTGAGCTAATAATTTACTTTAATAATAAAACAATCTCTTTTAAACCAGCATGTTTAAGGTAAGTGGAAAGGGATGCAGTCTTTCATCTACAGATCAGAAGGCAATGAACTCCATCTCTCCCCAAAACTTCACTTTTTGATGTGATCTACGAGACTCTGTGGTGGTTTCTGTCTGGAGCAGAACTGCCCCAGGGAACATGATTGGGACATGCCACTAAACAACACCAGGTGAGAGCCTGACTGCTATGACCTCAAGGAAGAGTCAAGAAGGTGACAGAAGCAAAAAGATCATCCTTCATTCCAGGGCTGCCATAAGATAACAAGATTTTCACAGACTTTGACTCGATCTGTTGTGTTCCTTCAGGGAATTTTAGCTTTAACTTACTTTCCATGAAACCAAAACATCATTGTAGTCATATTCCTTCTAGAAGGCAGGAATGGCTGCAAGTTACTTTCAGGGAGGCAAAACCAGGGTTCCCTGAAAGTAGGTGATACTGGGATAAGAATGCTCATCCAGATAATTTCAAAATACTCATTTAAGCAAAAATGCAGCAGGTGGAAATCTGGCATAAGCAGTAATTTTTGGCATAGAGGTATCTGAACTAGGAAGCATATCATTTACCCCTGATATCAAGAAAAGGTAAGAGTTTCAGAAGGACCTAACTTATTAGGAGAACTGGACAAACTGCCTTTGCTGGTGTTTTAAGAACAAAATTAACCACTTACACTGAAATAACAGTGTTCATTATCCTTTTTCAGAAGAAATATCAAAATGAAATTGAAACTTGTAAAGAGGCAACTAGAAAGATTTGAAAATCCATATAAAAACATAGAGAGGGATCTAGAGGAAAAGTTCTTTTACAAGCAAAGGAAAGCAGATGAGCAAGAATAGAAGAGGGCAGACACAAGCATACCCATGTAAGAGATCATTTAGGCATCCCTAATGACCTCAAATTAAAACATAGCTCCACAGGAATTTGAAAGACATGGCCCTTGTCTTGAGATCTTGCTTGAGAAACAATGCTCACAGGAACGCAAAAGTACCCAGCAGAGATTTATGGAAACAGCAGAAGTACTCTCCATAGTCAAACATGGCTGTTAACATGGTGCTACCCAATGCCTGTTTTAGTGGTATTTTGTGCTGTACTCTGAAGCAATAAAAGATGGGCTCAATGACAAACCTTTTGTCTAAGCCACTGCAGCAATTTCTGTGCTAGAGTGCTGCACTGATAAGGTGCTGATATATATTTCTTGTTCTAATCCACTTCCACTAAGGGAAATCCATTTTTCCTTTCTAGTAGTCACTGGTTTTGCTTCATTTTTCCCACTGAAAAAATCTCCCAATAATTTACCTGTATATTGCTCAAGAAAATGCCTGCAAGCAGTTCTTGCTGCAGTACTGGACAAGAGGAGCCTCCTGCCTGACTTCTCTGAAGCCGCTGAGTTTCTGGGGCCACAGTCCCACTTTTTCAGAAAAGACAGCCTCACATGCCAGGTCAATCAGAGAGGCTGCCTCTGTTCACTGCTGAATTTGAATTAAGGATTTTTCTATTCATCGTTGTTCAATGACTTTGGAATTTTAAAGAATAGAACAAATTGCAATGGCCAAATTTCTGCATTCAAAACAAACTAGCACCAAGAAGGGGGTAATTAGTCAGATGAATTAGTCTGTGGAGAGGGAGTCAATCTGGGAATCATGTGCTTAATAGAGCAATCACAGAGCTCTAGAGATGGGCTCATGGGTGGGTTTTCCAGGGACCAGGGAAATTACTGCAGCAGCCAGACCAGTAACAGCTGCTGTAACAAAAGCACAAACTAGATGCCAGGCCCTGTGAGTTCAGGAGGAAATACAAATCAGGATCTGACACTGAATTCATGAGGTGCTGACGTCAACAGTGTTGCACCAGGAATGCTCTTGGCCCCTGTGCAAACCTAGCTCCACCAGAATTCCCCCTGCACATTCCCTGGAACTCCCACCTAAACCCTCTGCCCTTTGAAGCCATGGACCCCTTTGGTGTTTGTCTGTTGAGAGCACGAGGGGTTGAAAGCCTGTTTTCCACTTTGCAGCCCACTGCACAGCACACGGCGTCTGCAGCAATTAAACCCAACTGGCTGGGGCTGCACTGATCCCGGCTGGTGAGTGAAACCCAGGCTGGAACCAGGCTATGAGCTCCTGCTTCAGAGTTTCACTGCGAGCGAAGGCCAGATCTGCTCAAGTTCACAAACACTTTGACAAACCGGGTCATGCTTTAATCACATCTGACTGTTCTGAGAGGAAAAAATGTGCAGTGTGGAGAGATCAAGATGTTTTGGTTTTTTAGTTTTTGTTGTTGTTGTTGTTGTTGTTGTTGTTGTTTTGGTTGTTGTTTTGTTTTTTATTTTTTTAGTTTTGTTTTGTTCTTTTTTTTTTTCTGAGAAGAAAGCCACTTTGTGTGTGAGAGGTCAATAAATATCCAGGCAGCTCAGGGCAGCCACAGTTGTTGGGAATTTCACTCCCATTTCCCTGGGTGGGCTGGGTTGTGAGCCAGGCTCCGAGCTGGAATTTCAGGCCACAATTTGGACAGGCATGTGAAAATTTTGATCTCAATAAGAATGAGCAAGCAGGACTTGCCCAAAGTTCCCTTCCAGATACAACTGTGTTGGAGCAATAACAAAGATCTGTATGAGAGTTTGAACTTAGCAAGTTCAGTAAGTGCAGCCCCATCTCTGAGAGCTGCCTGGTCTGGGGTGGTCTCTCTGGAAGGACAACTTTTCTCTAAGGCTTTTAGCTTTCTAGATCCTGGTAAATGTTGTAGAAGGAGGTACACCATGTACAGACTCACACCTCTGTGTCAGATCCCTAAAGACAACACACACTGAGAAGAGCAGGTATTTTTCAAACCTACAGCTGTAACAAACAAACACCTGGGCATTTTGTATTTTCAGAGGAGGTCTGAGCCGGTGGAGGTTTTGGCAAGAGGGAGCAGCTTTATGTCTGTTCTGTACAGCACAAGGCACCAAGTCACAAGGGATGTTTATCTGCAGAGACTCCGTGTTTCAACAGGTCCCTTGCGTACGGCCCCGCGGAGCGTATCGCAGTACAAACAGGGAGCAGGTGGAGCCTCAGGAGCCCATGAGACTTTTCCAGCTGTGAGGCTACACTGAGCCAAAGAGGAAGCCACTACAAGCTGCTGTCCCATGGGGTCCCACCAGACCCCCAGGTATCACCTGCAAATCTGGGAAGAACTCAGATCTGGCTCTGATCACCCCTCTCATCACCCCTCTTTTACTTTTTGCTAAACCAGGAAAAGCTTTCCCTTTTCTACTCTATTCTTCATAAACCAGCCTGCTTTCTGCCCAAGTTCTACTCCCCTTCTCCTTTGGTTTGGATTTCACCTATGTGCTTGTCATGGCTTAGGAATGCTACTCCCCAGTTCAGTGCCCCTCCTGAGACTCTCTCAAACCACAGGCTCTCTCTTGCTCCCCCTTCTCCTCCCCGTTCCTGCTCTGGTGGAATGGAGTGGAGAATTGAGACACAAAAGATGAAGATCATGGGATGAGATAAGAACTATTTACTGGAAACAGCAATGATATAAGAAAAAAACAGTAACAGCAACAATGTTTATTACAAAAGTACACAAAAGAGAGGGTGATTCACATGCAAAAATGCTCACCACAGACCCCAAGACAATGAAGAATGGTGGACAGCTTATCCTCCCCTCCTGCCCACCACATTTTTTTGGCCAGAAGCCACACCCTTCTTTTACTAACTGAAGAGTTCCTTTCCTCCACCCTCAACAACCATGTGAGGTGGTATGGACTAACAACTGTCTCATGGCCAAAACTAGGACAGAGATGCTACTCCCTCACAAAAAATATCAAATAGTGCATGCACTATCCTGGGATCATGTGCAAGGGCAATTCTTACTCATCACCCATGTGCCTCAACTTAAAAACCAGGGCTCATTGCATCTGAAACACAGCCTTTGCTCTCAACAATTTCTACGGCAAATATCAACCTGAAAGATCCTATGGGTTATATAGGCTGCCAGAGAGAGTATTCTCAGGGATTTTGCAGCTTGGTAAAGTTAGTATTTGCTTCAGGAAAAGGAAAAGTTACAGGCCTTCCAAGTCCACTAGTATCAAGGGATTCATCCTTACTCCCAAAGGATTAGCTATTATAAGGATTAAAAGCTACAGAAATAGGACATAAGGAAAGCACAGAGAAAAAAAAAGGTGGGGCAGGCATATTTTTGACCTACGCTATTATCTAATCATTTTGAGAGTTAGAACATTGAACTTTCTGCTAATCATTTGTTAGCTTTTTATTATTATATGCTTTCTCAAAATATTTGAATATTCTCTACCATTTTCAGCCACACTTTCAAGGGTTACAGAAATAGAAGGGTTTACACACAGAATGATATCACAGCCAGCATGAAAAAAATCTCTGCCGTGCGGGAAGTTTGGACTGAATTAAAAAAAAAAGTTACAAACTGAAGAAATAGGGGCTGAACTTCTTCTGCCATGAGAAAAGGAACAGAGAAAAAGGGATAAAGGAAGGAAAGAAAGTAGGGCAGAGCTCACTGGGGAACACACTAACCAACCTGACTCACCAGTACTCTGGCACAAGTGCAGTGGGGGTCCACGACCTGATTTGGTATCCCCAGGGGTCTCTTGCCCTAGATCTGGCAGGGTCAAAGTCTTCCTCAGCTAAACCTGAAAAAGTCAAGTCTGTCTGTGGTAGTGGGAGGAAGTTATTCTGCAAAAGTTTTCTTGACAGAATCTGAGAAAATATATCCTGCCCTGAAGGACAGAAGGAACAATCCTTCTGGATAAGATCTGTGGGTGATGTTCTCTGGGATACTTTCACTTAGTAGTGTGTAGCACATTGCTAGTAAGACGTTATGAAAGTGCAAATTCAGAGAGGAAAAACAAACTCTAGCCAGACTCTTAGAACTGAGCTCTATCTGCTGTTTGGCTGAGGAAAAAAACAAAAACAAACCAAACAAACAAACAAAAAAACCCCCACAAAAACAAAAAAAAACCCCAAAACAACCCCAGATATGCTCCTAAGTCTGAAAATATGGCAAAAATAAGAAAAATATTGTTTTTATGCATGTGAAAAGGACTTAACCTGAAAAAAAGAGAAAGATGTGAGTAGGGAAAAGGTAATGTAATACAGTAGGTCTGAAAGATTCAGTTCTAGAGTTTTTTTCAAGTCAGACTGGCCGTGATACTAAGAAATCCTGCAGAGGGACTGGGTTTGTTTTAGCAGAAAGGACAGGAGGGAAAAGTAACGATCTGTGATGCTGGGAAATCAGAATAAATTAGGTTGAAAAAGACCTCTGAGATCACTGAGTCCAACCTTTTACCAATCGCCACCTTCTCAACTAGGTCATGGCACTAAGTACCCCATCCAGTCTTTTCTTGAACACCTGCAGGGACAGTGACTGCACCACCTCCTTGGGCAGTCCATTCCAATGTTTAACAATGCTTTCTCTGAAGAAATTCCTCCTGATGTTCAATTTGAACTTTCCCTGGAGCAGCTAAGACTATGTCCTCTTGTCTGGTTTCTAGTTGCACCCAAAGCCTTTCCCTCATTCACTGGGCAGGTCACCTGGTCATAAAAGTCAGGCAGGACTGCCTTTCTCAAACCTATGCTGGGTGGGCCTGATCTACTGGTTTTCCTGTGTCTGTGAAGAACAGCACTGCATCTAACTCCCCACTCTCCAAAGTCTTCACATTTCCACAAGAGATATGGAAATTCTTAGCATTTTCAGTGGGCATTTCTTAGCTTTCCACTGAATGCCACCTCTCCACCCTACTGCATGCCAGCCCATCAGCCTGGAGCTCACAGAAGTTACTAAATCACTAAAGTGTTTAAGTAACATGAAAGAACATGCAGCAGAGGGAAGGTTACCTGAAGTCAGCTTTCATCACCAGCTGTTTACCTGCCCAGCATTTTTTCCAGTTCTTCACCCCCCTAACTGAACCTTGACCTGAAATAACCTGTGTGTTTTTTAAAAACTTTCCACCCAAGTGAACAAGAAATCCTGCTGATTTCAGCATGAAGGAAGAAACCACTTAAAGTAAGCAATAATAATGAAATCAGGCCCTAAAACTTTAGATTAAGCTATGGAAAATTGCACCAGTGACTCATTCTGCCTGGTGACTCCTCATTTAGAATGCTGAGAAATGCAGCTCTGCTTGGAGATGATCTTTGTATGTGAGGGTACAAAGAAGAAGGATAAAGGATGTCCAACATCATCTTGCAGACGAGAAGAGAGAAAACCTGCAACACGTGTTGGTGTAATGGCACAATGAAGTGCAGCAGACCTGACTCCTTCCCAGAGTTTGTCCAGATTTCAGTCTCTGTGAAATCAGGATCACAACAGATCAATAACATCTCAGAAGCAGCTGTTGCATATCTGAACAGCTGATCAGTGCAGCCCATCTACTCAGAGTTTAGCACAGCATCAGGTGGAACAGGAGAGCTGGACAGGCAAGTGGTTATAGCATGGTGCTTGCAGCAGAGGGCTTTAAATCACAGACATAGAAAGAGAGGAAATTCTCTAAAAAATAACAAGAAATGGGGAAAGGCATGGACAGCCCCAAGAAGGAAATACACCTAATTAAAGCCTTTGCAGTGTGCCTCAGAGCAAGGCTGCATGCAGTGGTTTCCCAGAAGCAGGGTCCTGTGCTGTCAGTGCCTTGTAGCAGTGCTCAGGAACACTGGAAGACCATCACTCAGCTGAAGGCAGGCAGGCAGAGTGGCAGGTCACCCAGCTCTGCCACGGTAGTGGGGACAGGGGGATGTGCCGGCAGCTGCTCTGTGGAGCAGGGAGGGAGGACCCAAGCATCATGAAGCTCTGCACTGAGGGTGGGAGCTGGGAAAAGCAGAGCGTTTTACCCACTTCCACAAGAAGGGAATAAAAATGACAAAATGAGAGCCTTAATTGCAGAGTAGAGACATATCATCCCCTCTGCTTTGCACCCCTGTGGGGATGTGCCACACAGATGTCTCTGTCTGGGGTGGTTGCCAGCAGGGCTTTGCAGAGGCTTTGTCTCTGGGCTGCGCACTGGCAAAAAATTATGGCTTTTATGTGCTCTCTAACTGCAATTGCAGCTCCAGTTTTAGGCTCCTGCTTTGCTGGAAGACAGTTTGTCCCTCCTCTCCCTCATTTAGCCCTCCTGAGGAGCATAGGGGTGTTATCACAGCCCAAATGACAGATCAGGAGAGAAAAGACTGATGAGTGAAATCACGGATCTGACATCAGAGGCTGAGGTGAAGGTATCCCCATAACAGACAGGCATCGTGCCTGTAGGCAGAGTTGCTGCAAAACAAGAGAGTCAGAGGCAGCAGCTGCAGGGGAGGAATGTAACTGAGCTCACAATCCTTCCTTGGACACTTTCTGTGGTTCCTGGAGGAAGGTCACTGTCATGACAGTAGGAACTTCAGTCCTCCATACTGTTCAAGCAAGACAGACAACTCAAAAGAAGGAGCACTTCAGTGGCTCCAGGACATGTGAAAGGAGCAATTCAGCTGTCAGTGGGTAAAGGTGCCCAAAGGACAGATGGTGTTGAGAAACTCATCTGTTTGTCAGAAGACAGCCCTGAACCTCTGAACCACTCACCTCTCTTATTGCAGAGCTGCTTTTTCACTGGAAAGCAAACAGGCAGGTGTGACTCACGGAATATGAGCTCGACCTCAGGGTTGGAGAGTGCCCCCTTGTCACTGCCCCCAGAGGTTCCCTCAGCCTGAGCACATTTTGCAAGGCAAGGGCAGAGAGTGCTACCACTTTTGCCTTTGCTTGCCTTTAGCATGAGAGGAGGTGAGGCACTAGTTAATGAATTCTGTTCTGTCATGGAACAGGAGAAAAAAAAGGAAGTGTTGTTGAGGGTCCCCCTGAGAATCACTTCTTTTGAAATATCTGGCAAATTGAAAACATTTGGCTTCAGATTAAGTGAAATGTTTTATTAGGTGGAAATCAAGTAATTTCCCTTGGGAGGCATTTTCTACAAAAGCCTAAAGAATCAGACAGAATGGCTGGATTCCCAAAAGAACAGAAACTGTTCCTGGGCTACAGAAGGGAGGTGGTACCACTTGGTCTGAATGAAGCACCTGGCCATGGAACCCACTTTGACCTTAGAAGTTATTGGAAATGAAGAGGAGCAACTTCAGCAGAGACAAAAGGCAGAGTAGCCCTGGCAGTGGTTGTTCAAGCAGGAAAGAATCCCAGGTTCATGGACTTCTATCTGCCCTAATTACCCTTCCTCTTATAGGCTCCCAATCAAGGAACCATCAGATATGCTCCCTGTGTATTTCAGGCTTCTCTTCTGAAGCCATCCCCCATTTCTACAAAAAAAAACTAATATAGACCCCCTGGTGACTGAAGCACTTGGGCACCAGTCTTTGCCAAAGGAGGCTTGGATGTGGGTCTCTCACACCAAAATATCTTCTGCCCTAGTGGATGGACTGGGAAACCCAGCAGTAACTGCTAGCCAGTTCTGCACAGGAACCCAGTCTGCAAAACATGAAACATCCTGTTACAGAAACATCAAAAAATGGATCAGTCTACATTCAATCATAGATAGACAAAACAATCTGCTTGTTTTTACATAAACTAGTCAATCATTTTGAGCAATTTGGTACTGCAGTCTTTGGCAAAATTAAAACAAAATCTGGTAAAGTGGAGCAAAAAAATGTAATATGCACATATTTCTGGATTTAATTTTTCTTGTATCTTTGCATTAATTATTCTTTCACTGGCTTTTGTCAGTGATGAAAATAGACACTTTTTTTGACCACATGCAGCTTTGTCAGTAACATTTGAATAGTAAACCAGCTATGTGGCAGAACCCAAATTGTGGGGTACCAGGCAGATGTGCACTGCTCCAAGAGATATGTGAGCAAAGCCTCCTATGTTCCACTGATATGTGGGATCAACAAGGTTATTTGGGATCCATGAGGGTGCTGTAAATACTAGAGGGAAAGACAACCAGATTTTCCATAAACAGCGTCAAGGTCTTTTTGTGTCAGCAGTCAGCACCTCAGAAAATTACCTCATGATAAGGTTTTCAGGGACAGAAAAGTTCTGCACAGATTTCTAGCTTCCTTGACGTAAGTGCTTGCAACACACACTTAACTGAACGTGCTCTTCTTCAGGGCCAATTTATGCTTGTTTTATTATCCTTTCCAAAATATCTCACTGGGGTCATGAGAAGTGCTACGCAGCCAAGTCAAGTGACAAGCGTCAGCATGTGAAAGCAAAAACAAACCATTTTTAAAGGAATTAGAGAGTCTAACGACTGAGCTAATCTTAAACTGTTTCAGGAAAAAAAATGCATCTGGTAAAGGAGAGAAACTAGAGGTTTTTATATCCATTTACTCCCCCAGGTGAAACTCCTCTGCACCTCAGATGCAAAGCCAAGCATAGCAGAGACAGCAGCAGGCTGGCCAAAGCAGGGATCTGGCATCAGAACATGCTATTCCCAGACTACACTGATTAGTCCATCATTTCTAGCACAGCCTCTGACAAAGCCAGCTCCCCACGTTGTCTTTGCCATCTGTAAAATCAGGAGAACAGGTGGATTTGTCCTACTTCCAAAACAGTAATGACCAAGCCTCACAAGCTGTACTGTATTCCCACGCCTGTGAGACAGAAAGATATTACTGCCCCCGCTTTGAAAATGAGGAGCCAAGAACAGGTGAAATGTAACTGTTTGCCCAAATTATCACATAAAACTGATGACAGAGCAGCTGACTCAAAACTAGTTGTCCTGTCCCTAGGTCAGGACTTTAATTCTTAACAGCTTACTCCCAGCCTGACCTGAGATTTGATCTAGAAGGTAAATACTGATGGCTCTGGGTGAGTTTTTCATTTTTCTTACAGGACTGCAGTTCTTGGAATTTACTTCATTAAGATCTCAGTCTCTGTTTACTTATGGTCAGCAAAATTGCATGCAGAGAAGCTCAAGCATCCCACAGGTAGTACAATGTCAATATCCTGTGAAGTCACTTGGAAGTGAAGCAGTAGGCATGCCAAGGCTTTAGAGGCACAATATTTCAGATTTGATACGAATACAAAGAATTGGGTCATGGGATCTCTTCAGCCAACAATTAAACTTCCCTCGAGGTTTTGGCTCTCTGGGGTGGGGTTTTGTTCAAGCCCTAAATATACTTGTGACCGAATTCCAAAGAAAGGAACAACTTCTGAATATAGAAAATACTAACACTATTTTTTCTTGGTTCTGTTGAGCTTCAAACTCATACCGTAGAGACAGAACGGACCAATACCTTATCAGAACCTGTAAAACAATTTTCTTTCTTGCAAAGAATTTTAAAAATGGCCAAACTTGTTCTGCCCTTAATCTCCACTGGATGAGCCTCTGGAGCCCATGTGCAAGTAAACTTCAGTGTAAATTATGTTTTAAACAGCAATAAAAGCAACTGCTATCTAAGAGTATAGTGGTTGTCACAACACCTCCAGGCACATCTGCTCAAAATTTCAGCAACAATAAGGTGGAAGTCAGGTTTCAAGCTAGCTGACTAATAGGATTTCCTTTCTGTAGACATTTTCAATAACTTGAAATGTAATTTCAAATAGGCATTGAAAAAGTTTGCATGTTTCCTATAAAGCTGAAATCCTGTGAGATGTTATTTCAGAAATGCTAATACATATAAAATACTAGATGCAGGCTAGGACTTCAGTAGCTGTTGAGCAAAATGACCATATCTGGATGTTTTTCCAATATCATGGCTGCTCAGAACTGAATAATGATGGCAAACGTATTTAGGAGTGTGCAGCAACAAAACTGAAGAGTCACATCAGCCTCATGCAAGAATCAAATTTCCAGGTTCTAAGGAGCAAAAGAAGTCCCACTTCAGCCAGCCAGAGCATGCAGGACTGACTACAGGGCAGCAATTCCTGGGCAAACCTCAGCAGCTTTGTTTCTGTGCAGTTCCCAGATCCAACATGTGATAAAACAGGCGAGTTATCCAACATGAGACTGACAATTTAAATTTGTCGAACCACATATGTTTCCATGCAAAATTTCTACTTCAGCACATACACATTTTCTAACTGCATCAGCTTTGGTGAAACATTCCTACTCAGTTCCTACTCAGTTCCTACTCAGCTTGCTGAAACAAGCTCTACTTAGTTCTGCTTGCTCCCAAAATTACAATTTCTTCTCATACAAGCAACAGGAGAGCTGTCATTAGGGCCTTATCAAGATCCTTTGGGCATGCAAATGGACAGGGTAATTCTGTTACTGTCATTCCTCAGCTGTAGCAAATCGTGTACATGTGCACCCTTAACCAATTTGTCACAGTACTTAGAAACACACTGGCCCACGCTAAATAGACAGCAATGACCAGCTCTGCAACACTTCATTAATTACTGTGGAATCATAACCTAGCACAGGAAGGTGCTTTTCAGAGTGGAGCCACAGAGACAAACTTTGTTTTGGAAATAGGCACCTGCATGGTCCATAAAAGCCCAGCTAAGGAAGGAAAGCATGCTCCAATTAATCACTAATGACTGACTTTCCTTTGCGTTGAACACACTGTGCTGAACAAAGCAAACCTAGAGCTTGGAGTATTTAAACAAAAACACAAACGAGTTCATTGAGAGACCATAAAAGGATGCAGTATATAAGAAATCACATTTCTGCATGTTTTCACAGTATCACCTGGGAATGCCCAGAACTGGTACAGCCCCTACACTGGGGCCATGGAGTTCTCACACTGCAGCAGGCCATGTAGGAGGCATCAGATACTCTGCAAATTGCTGAATTCTCTATTAGAAAGAATACAGTTCCTTCTGTATAACAGAAAACCCAGTCACTTTGGTTCCTACAATCAAACAGGTGTGCAAAGACCATCAGGTCCCCACTGTCACAACAGTCCTTGCCAAGTCACTGCTGGCTATCCACCAGGGATGCTGGTACCCAGAGTAAAGACAGAAACATTGGGACAAAGGCATAGGGTCTCCTAGATAGATGGTTTCATCTTCTCATATGGTATGGGTGGCTACAAGCACAGTGTGCCCAGTGACCTGCCTCCTCATGAGCAGCCCCCAGCCCAGCTGCAGAACAGCCTAAATGGATGTGCCCAAGCACAGAACATTCCAGGAGATGGCCTCCAAACCCACACTGAGAGGACATCAGGGTGCTCTTCAAGGAGTCCCTCAGCTACGGTGTCACACCTTTGAGCTCTCTTTGGAGCAAGGATTGTTTCCTATGTATAACTTGTATCAGGCTTGAAGCCTCTGGATGTCACTGACATGGGAGTGACCCAGACCAAGGCCCAAATTAGATGCAATTAAGTAGATGTGTAAATGCACTGAAGAAATTACTGTGGCTCATTACAGATCAGGGGAATATTTACTGACCTGTGCTCATCTGTACAACCCTATCAGGAGCCACATTTCATCCAGAAGAAGATCGAGCCACAATGAGGGATTTTCTCTTCCCACAAGTTCAAACTTAGAACAGTTAAAACAAAAAGGACCTCTGCCCCAGCTGCATAAATAAGAATATTTCCACTCAGAACAGAACTGAAATGGAGGTTAGATAAGCAAGGCCTTGGCAGCAGGAAAAACAAACAAAGCCAGTCCCAGCTACGCCCACTGAGAAGCAGCTTGTTTTGCCATGAACAGTTTGTCACACAAGGTCTGCAAAGACTGACTGGCAGGCAAGAGCAGCCCATCTAGGTTTCTGTGAGCCCAGATAGGAGGAGGAATGGCTCCCAGTTAGGATGTTTTGAGTGTTGTGACAGGATGGCAGAGCTGCAGCCCACCCAGGCACTCAGCAGCACACCAGCAGCCAGAGGCTCCCTGGGCAGGGGCCTAACCTGGAGGCTGCCCTGATTCCAATACACCACGCCAGTTGAGAACAGGAAGCCATTTTAATCAGACCATGTAATTCCCTGGCAATCCTCACTTCCCTTAAAGAGGTTTTTCACTAATAACAGCCCATCTTGGCTCAGACAGTGGTGGGAAGCTGGGGTTCTTCGGCTGAGATCTCAACACTAAGCTGAAAACAAGAGATATACAAGATCTAGGCAGACATCAGAGCACTCACTTCCACGCATCTCTCTAAGGGATCCCAGAGGTTTAGGAGAGCAGTCTGAGCTCACCCCAATGTCCTCATAGAAATTACACTATTGTAGTCACTCATGAAGGAGCTCCAGCCCTGCATCCTCATGGCTGTGCTGAGCCCAGCTGCACCCACCAACCTCCTCTGCCCTCTGGACACCTCACCCTTTTGTGCTTTGGATAGGCTGGCTGATGAACAGCTCCTTGACTGAGGGGATGATTCAGATGCAGCTCTAGCAAGAAGAAACTTCTGTGCTGCGACAGTGACACAGAATACAGCATCTCTGTTTTTGTTGCTCAAGTGTCCTTTCCCCTCCTGCACCTCCCTCAGCTCTCTTCCTCTAATTTTATTCCCAGAGCTGAATGATTGCTTTTAACAAAGATGGTTGAGTCATTTCCAGCTCTGATGTGCCATCTACCAAATGCTTCAGATGACTGATGTCTTAAGAAAGAACCCTGCCTATTCCCTTGCTGCACATCTTAAAGCTGCCAAAATGCAGCAATTATACCCAATTTCTGTGACAAAGAACAAGTAGACCTGTCATTATCACAGCTTCCCCTTGGAAAGGCAGTGGGTGAGAGAAGGAAATACATGATCAGTGTCATAACAATAACAGGCTGATGCATGCTATGAAGCACAGCCAGCTGGAGTCCACATCAAGGTGTCTCTTCATGCCTGAAAATAATGAAGCCCATGAAAGATGGACTTGAACATTACAGGAAGGCACCACTGTTCAGTGGGGGGCTCCAGGGAGCAGTGGTACACCTGCCCTGGATCCTCTGCCACACAGCTGCTGCTACCCCTGTGGTCCAACTCTGTGCTCAGCACAGGCTCCAGAGGACATGAGGCATGGCACATTTGACTCCCACAACATGTAGCATGGGCTCAGCAGAGCACACCCAGAACCTCCAGAACAGGCAAGGCAGCTCTCTGGGGAGGTGCATTACTCTGCTCTGACTTTTCAACACAACACCCACCTCTAACATGGACAAAATTCTGTCACACAGCTGCCAAGTAACCTTTGTATGAGGCTACAGAACATTTTTCTGTGGCTTCACTTCCAGTGTGGGAGAAGGTGCGTACCTTTGGCTTTTATTCCCTCCTACATGTAGTCCCAGAAGAGATGCTGAAGGTTAACAGAGGAATGGCCATGCCTATGTTCCCCAGGCAGCACCGGCATCTCTTGTGGATTTTGGCAAGGCAGTGTACACAGCAGCTTGCTGGGTACTTCCCTGACTACCTCAAGCAACCAAGGCAAAGCCACACAGTGCACCCCTCCTTCCTCATACTCTTCATGTTCATCTCCATAACTCCCCCACCCTTTGCTGGTCGCTAGTTTCTCGTGGACATAACTGATTGGATGTTGCCTGGCTCAGAAGATGCCTGACATGTTCCAGTGTGCCTCACAGCAATGAGGAATCCTTCCCTGGAGAAAGGAGGGGAGGCAGCAGGCCTTGCTATCTACAGAGGACTCATGTGCAGAAGGTTGGAGACCTCTAGCTTTGTTCAGCCATAGTGTGAGGCTGACAGATGAAGGAAGAACAAGTAGAAGAGACAAGGCAATTGGACAAGTCACAGTCCTCAGACCTGAGCTTCCTTGCATGTCCCTTGTGTCTGGCTGCACAGATTTGGATACCATCACAAATTTCAACAAACAAAACAAAATCTTTCACCTGCCTGACCACTCCCTTTTCAAGGGGTCTGTACCACTCCTGCTTTTCCCATCTTTCTTTCCCATCTCATTTTCTCTGCCCTCATATTCTACTCCTCGTCCTTCTCTTTTCACAGCCTATAACTCTTTCAACTCATCACATGGGCTTCTAAAACACAGGACCCATTACACCTGAGCCAAGCCCTTTCCATCTCATGGCTAAAGCTCTCCTCTCCTCTCCCTTTTCCTCTCTCATGAGCCCACAAAATCCCTTTCCCCACTGCCTGCTGTCTCCAGTCAACATGGGCGTGTTACACACTAGCACAACCCTACCAGCCATTGCTCCCCATCCTTTGCTGTTTTAAGCTCAAACCAACACAATATAACCATGCAAGTTTGAGTCATCCCTTCCTGCTCCCATCTAACAAGAGTCAGATGCTGTGATTTCTAAGGTCTGATCCTGAAAGTCAAAGACCAGAGAGACCTCAGCTGTCCCAGTCATTTCCCTGCACTCAGCCTTCCAGCTCCTGACTGGGTCCAAACAAAACAAACTGATGAGGAGCCTATGGCTTGAGCCTGCCCTTTTACTGGTTCAACACTTTATATTGATGAAATAAAAGTGTAAGTCAGAGCAGAAGAAAGGTAAGGACCAACACTCAGGAGTCTGGAAAGCAATATACTATTTGTATTGTTGGCAGGAGATTGGCTTTATAAGTAAGTTAGCTTATGCTTATGTTTTCAGGTTTGAGCCTTGCCTATATCCCTTGGAAAAAAGCCAGGCACACCCTCCCATCCAAAGGACAGTCGCAGGGACCAGCTCTTTCAGGTATTTTGTATATTTTAGCAATAAGAATGCCCTTGGACAAAAGTCATCATTGCTCTGTGGCAGGGTCACTGATCCAGCCTTGCCAAAAGTACAGCAAAGTTTTCTTTAGAGCTGAGTGCTTGTCTCCCCAGAGCAAGTCTCTGCCTCAGATACCACTGCCTGTCAACTCATTTCTCTGTTGTCATCCAAAAGAAGGAATAACAAGTGAAAAACACAAAGCAGTGTGGCCTGGGAAAATTCTGACAGCCTGACAAAGGAAAGCAGAGGAAGTATCTACTTGTTTATATATTCTGAGATCTTTGAATAAAGATTTCCCTGAAAAAACATCGTGACTTCCTCTAACCAGACAAAGAAAAGAAGATGTCAGCTTGTATCTTATCAGATTTTCTGGTGTAAAATCTAAACCAGGTATTTAGATGGATGATGCCATTCAATGACAGTAATGTTTCTTCTGAGAAGCACTACCTGCATTTAAAAACACAGACTAAACCAAACCCACTAAAAGAACAGAGTGTACAGAAACTACACACCACCCACTCAGCCTTACAGATGCAAAACAACTGAACCCACAAGGAAGAAAACAAACAGGGGAGGCAGCCAGAGCACAATGCCTGGCTCAGGCAGCAGCAACCAAGCAGCAGCTGTTTCACAAAGGTGGGTAGATGGCTGCACAAACACAGCCCTGGGCATGTGGTCCCCCAAGTCACCCCAGAGGCCCCTGTGGAGCTGCCAGGGGTTCCAGCTGCCTCCTGCTCCAGCACCAGAGCATGTTTCTCTATGCTTCTCTAGCCCCAGATCATATTTCTCCATATGAAACACACTTGCAGAGCAGTAGTGCCCCAGACCTCCCCACGTACAGTAAGTACATGCTTGGTCCCTGTTGGTTCAGACACTTCAGGAAGGGCAGCAAGACTAATATGGGAAATGGAGGGGAAAGTTGATATGGAAATACTTCAGAATATCTCAGCAAAGAGCACAACAATAGGATTACATTGGCTCAAAAAAGGACAGAGCAAGGGAATTTTCCTTGGGTATTAAGACACAAAACAAACCCTGATGAAGCTGGTCAAGCAGTGCAAGAGGCTCCTGGAGAAGCTGTGAATTCACCATTATTGAAGATATTCAGCAATCAGCCAAATGTGACCCTGAGTGGCTTTGCAGTTGGTCTTGCTTTGAGTGGATGGAAGGACCAGGTGATCTTCAGAGAGCTCTTCCAGTCCAAATTAAAACAATGGTGTTTGCTCAAAAGCTACCATTAAGAATTGGAATCAAACAGGAGCTTGAGAATGGCTATTCACAGTCCTTAGGAAGAGAACTGTGATCAGGGGGACAAACCAAATGCAGAATGATTTGGAAATATTGTTATTAAAATGAACTTGATCAAATAGGTTTTATTGAAATCACAGGCCATTTATATGCCTGACATTCCTGATATTGCTGGATACATCCAGAGTGAGAAAGCCAGAGTGAGGAGAAAGTCTTTCTCCACCTCCAAGAGATGTCTTTCCTGCCCACCATGCTTTGCATATTGCAGAGCTGAGTAGGGATCTGCAGAGGCAGTGCCGAGAGGTTCTGGCAGGCAGGAGTGACCTCTCCTGGAGACTGCCAGCCCGGTAGCCCTGCTCCAGGGACAGCAGGAGCCCAGCCACAGGCTGTGGTTGCCTCTGTTTGGCCAGAGGGCAAGAGAGAGGCCCCTGATAAATCTCGGCAGGCACCCAAGACACACTCACAGTGGACACCACCATAACATTGTCAGCCTGCAGAGAAACACATCTTTGGAAAGCACCTCTGTTTTGTATTTGGCATGAGCAGGATTACCTGATAATGAAGTGCTCTCTATTTCATCCATAAGCACAGTCTTTAAGTAGATTTGATACAAAAGATATTTAAATCAGAAGGGCCTATTCCAGTTAACCTGTCTTTGGAACAGGGTGAAATGCAAAAAGGTGACTGTAGAGAACAGTGATAGTTATTAAAAATAGTGACCTAATTAGTCACAATTACATAATTACAGAAAAGTTGGTGTTGGGAGGGACTTCTGGAAGTCACCTCATCCAAGCTTCTGCACAAACAGATGTGGTGAGGTGGTGAGGTTGTTCAGGGACTTGTCTGGTTCAGTTTTAGTATCTGCAGAGACAAAAATTCCACTTTCTGTCCAGGAAAGGTGCTTATCTTTTTATGGAATCAGGTCTTATTAAAACACAGTCCCATATTTGGTGACATCACTAGTTTATTTTATGTAGATAACTCTATGAGTACATTTATGTCAAGAGTCACTTTACAGCCTCACTTGACACTGCCATATGAAAGCAGCAACCCACAGCATTAGTATTGCTCATGGAAAGCAGGTAGCATTAACTATGATACAAAAATGGTGAGCTTGGAAAGACAAGGAGCATGCTCAGATGTACCTAAAAGCCTGTCCAACACGACAAATTAAGTTGTACATGATGGTAGTTAATGCATCCAAATTTGGATCAGTCATATGGTAGTAAAGGATGGTGAGGGTTACATGGATACAACGGAAGACAGTTCCTCACAAAATAGAATGTCCATAAGGGATGGTTAAAGTCTGACTCTACCCAAGGGTCATGGTACCTAGTAAAACATGATCCTATTGCTAGAACAAATGTGATTCTTGGACATAAAAGTACAAATAATCCTGCAATAGCAGAGATGAGGCATTATCTTAGCATACATTAGCAGCAGAAACAACTCCGCTGTATCGAAAGAGAATGTGCAGTTTTATGTCAGTGTTCACAGTTTAAAAACAACACAGAAATGGTCAAGACTTCAGGGAAGAGCTTCAAGAAAGACACAGCATCTGGAAAACATACTTCTAGCAAGAATCTTAAGAAGGTCAACCCAAGTTTACCCAACAGAAGTTCAAAAGATGATTTGTAATTACCAGCACCAGAAGAAATTACAATAAATAGGGTTTTCAATCAGGTAGAGAAAAAAACCCAGGAATATAATTTGATGAGTGGTTAGAAGCCAAGCAAATTCAGAGGAACTATAGGGAGCACTGTTTAAAAGCCATTACCTATTAGAACCATTTACATAGGAATGGGATAAGCTTCCATAGTTTGAGACCTTGAACTGAAGACAAAACAGCCTTTTTTCAAAGATACAATGCATCTCAAGAAATGTTGGAGCAGAAATTATTGGGTGAGATTTATTGTCAGAACAGATAATCGTAAAGGTCCCTCTGGTCTTAAAAATATGAAAAGTGCCCAGGAAGAACAGAAAAGACCTCTGAAAGCACTGAAATACATCTGAACAAATTGTGCTGTGTTATGAAAGAGATTTTAATTACTATTAGAAGTTGCAAAAGAACATGAAATCTTTTTGAAAGCCACAATTTCTTTAATAAATATTAAAAATCCAGTGAGTAAATCCTTCACATATCTGCCAACAACTGAAGAAAGAGGAAGGATGTCTGTAGAAAACAAAAAAGAGGTCACAGAAGTATTTCTTCTCTGCAAAACCCAAGTGTAAATGTAGAATAATTTTGGTGCAACTTAGAGCAACACCTGGCCTATTACTTTAAACAAATAAGGCAGAGTTTTGTGCTCTCATAAAATCAAACACAGAAAACAAAGGAAGGTGTAAAAATTACAGTTAAGAGATTGCTCAGTTAATTACAGTTAAGAGATGTTGTTGAGTTTGCTCTCCCCAGTTTTTGAAAGCTGGCCTTGTGCCTCGTGTTTTTGTATATTTGCAGAGGAATTGTGGTTGCAGAATACCACCAAACCACCACTGTGTGCTAGTGCCAGTGACAATGTGCAGTTGCAGGCTGCAAGGGAGACTCAAGCTCTGGCACAGGATTGCCTGGGAAGTGCTGTTTTGATGTGAAACCAGATGGTGCTTCAGTGGTGTTTTGCTTTGAGATTTCTGGGTTTGCTCAAATCCAAGAAACTCAGGAGGAGGGAAACCATAAGCAGATGAAAACATACCCAACTAACAAACAGAGTTTGCACAAGCTCCCCTGTGCACAGTCTGGGGAGAAGTGTAACCCTGGCCTTTCCCACTGGAGCCACACTGGGACCCAGCACACAGGAGCCGTGCCGCGAGCGAGGACATGCAGACGGTGGGAGACCTACCAACCCAGCTCCTTGGGCAGATGGGAAAGGAAACAGGAACTCAAAACAGAATCATGCTTCACAGAAGATTTTTTTTTTCTAAAATAAATCCCAACAACCACCAGCTGGTTCTCATTTCAGTCTGCAGATGAATAGATTTCAAGCAGAAAAGCAGCAACAGATGCCTCAGTGCTGCTCTGCAGGAAGCAGAGAGGCAATTATCCACATGGAACTCACCCCTGGGGTTTACAACTCAGGAGGCTGTGCCATGCCAACCTGGCCCACAGCCTGAGAGCTGCACCCTGCCAATGACTACTGCTGTTGCTCTTCCAGCCCTAGGTGCATCACAAGGCATGGCTGTGCTCTGGGAGCTGGAATAAAGTCTGCCCTTTCCTTTCACATGCCCAGAACCCTTTGTGAGCTGGGGAAGTGTAGAGGGAGGCACAAGAAGAGAGCTGGGACAGACAAGGCAAGACTTTCCCAGCTGTCCTCAGGAGGGAGGATGGGGCCTGTGCTCAGCTCTCAGTGGTCTTTTGGCAGCAGAAAGCAAAGATGATCTGCCAGTTACAGGTTTTACCTACTGAAGTCCCCATGGTTTCTCTCTACTTAGACCCAAGGGAGAAGAGCTGAAGGCCACAGCCTTTCAGGAAGCATGTCACCTCCCTCCATGTGCACCTTACTCTGTGTGAGAAAGCCCCTTGAAACCAACTCCACACAGGCCCTGAGAGCCTCTCTGCTTGGTCTGCAAAACTGTTTGCCCATAAGAATTCAAGTTGCATCAAGTGACACACAGGAGCCCTGGGACACAGTCCAGCCAAACCCCCAGCCTGGGGCTTTCCATCTCTCACACCACCACCCCACCCTCAGCCACAGGGTACCTGATAGAGCAACAGCAGCCTGGGCAGCTTCAGCCATAAAACCAGCATGGGAGTCCAGTAGGTAGGGAATGGCCTTTGCAAGGTGGCTGCGCATTTCCTGCACTCCTGAGGACCACCCTTGTGCCAAGATGGGAAGCAGGAGACTGAAGCTACTTTCATGGCTTTTACAGAGCCTACAAAATCCTTTCTCCAAGGAGATGTATATAAGGAATTACTGGTGGATTAGCTCAAGCTGAGCCTTGAGGAGGAGGCAGCGGTTTGGGTTGATGTTGGGATGGGACACACATGTGTGTGCAGCAGAGGCAGCCTCAGAACAGTCTGGCCCACCATTCCTGCTCCCCAGGGCTCTTCCTGGGGCAGCTGGCTGCAGGTGTGCTGCAAGCTTGTTTGATACCTGCTGGAGCTGGGCTCAAATGAGAAACAACGTGGGTGGGGATCAGCACAGCGGGTTCATGGCAATCACTGTCTCTTCTGAGGATAGGTTCTGCGTGTTTTCCAGCCATTCCCATCTGCGCCACAGTCAGCATCCTTTCGTGCTAAGCCTAGATCATAAACTTCCTGGGATGGACTGCGTGTCAGTTTGTATATAAAACAAAGGACAGCACATACATGCTTTACATAAACAGATATTGGAGTAAGGAACTCTGCCACAGTTAACATTTCTGCAGGTCAGCCGGAGTCCTTATTATGATTGCAAATGGCTTTTCAAGTACTGCTCTTCCCATCAAGGAACGTGCGGAGAGTGAAATATCGGCAACGTATCGCACACAGACACATCGCTGTGTCAACAGTCCCCATGCACGCTCACTGCTCCAGAACTACATCCTACAGTTACCTCATGCTCCCTCCTGATCAACAATATTCCAAAAGCCAGAACACTTTTCAGGTTTGGAGAACAACCCGGACTTGCTAGTTAATGTCACATCAGCTTGCTGTGACAAATCAAGAGGACTGATGGGCTTTCTGCAGTCCTGGAAAAGCAGCTTACCATTTCTTTCAGACTAAATAGTCCCGTTTCTCTGACTGCTCCTGCCACCTTACAGCTACCTGGCACAAAAAGCTGACAGCCCTGGTGAGGGAAAGGGCCACAGAGGAACACAAGACTAGCAGGCAGTAATTCTTGCAATTGTTTAGAGCTGGACTAAAAATAGAGGTTCTTGAGCCCATTTCACCGTAAAAAGCCTGCACAATTCAGACAAGTTTTACCAGTTGTCATGGTTTGACACTGGCACAATGCCAGTGCCCCATGAAAATATACCTCCCTGGTGTTTGCTGTGAGATGTGACCAGGAAATAAGCAAAGCAGGCCTCTACCTTAGAAAAAAAAATTTATTAACTAAACTACAAATGGAAAACAAACCACACACACACACACACACACACACACACCTGGAAAATGAAAACCCCACAAAAAGCATTTCCTCCTCCCCCCCCACCACATTTCCAATACATCTTCCAAATTTCAACTCTCCATCCATCACCCTGTAAATACTCAATTCCAGTCCATCAAGAGGAGAGGAGTCCTTCTTGGGGCCATGGTGACCTCTTCCTTGCATGCCCAGCCCTCTCACCACTGGACAAGGAACAGAGCTGCTTCAAGGGTTATCCTTTTAAGGGTGCTTTGACCAGTTCCAAAAAAAGCACAGTTTCCTCTCACTCTTGGGACCTCTTGTCCCCCCCATACTTGTCTACCCCCTGGGGCCGGGGGGTCTCCAAAACTGAACTCTCTCAGTTCTGAGCCATCGCCTCCCCCCTGCATGCAGCTTCTGTGTCGCAAGGAAGCGTGGTTCTGTCCATGGCTGTACCAAAAAGAGTCCAGCAACCAGCTACTCCATCATCTCTTTCCGGCCTCTTCTTTACTCTCCCAGCCTCACTCACTGCTCCAACTGTCATTCACTTGCTCATTTCTTCTTTATCATCCACTCCATCTCCCCTCCAGGAAAGGTCCAAATGCTCTGTGAGGTCTTCATTGTCCAGAAAGGGGTTAACAAACTTCTGCACGCGGCCAGGCTCCTTCCCTGCTGCACTCCCCCCTTCCCCCTCCTTCTCCACAGGCCGATATCACTTCAAGGCCACAGGCCCGTACCAGCTTTCTCTCTCTCATCTTCTAGCTGGGGGTTGGGGGGGGCTGCCCAAATCTTCTCGGGGCCTCTCTCCCTCTGTCTCTCCTGGGGGGCTGCCCAACGCCTCCTGGTGCCCCCCACCACCCTTCCATCCTGAGGGGTCAGGCCTACCTCTGCCGGGCCGCAGGTTTCCCCTCCCCCGCCCAGCTCGAAGCCGGGCAGGGGAGGCCTTGCCTCTTTGCTGGCCGGAAATCAAAAAAAAAGAGAGCCCAAGGGAGTGCTCTGCTTCTAACCCCTGTGTTCTCAGAGGCGCATCCACCCTCAGTGGCCAAGCCTGGTGTCAATTTAAAATCTGAACACCTATTGGCCTCCGGCCACTCCATTCCCAGAAAACCTGCTTCCTGTAAACCCACGACACCAGTAAATTGCAGCTATAAAGGAAAAACCCCACAGCCTTAAAAGGTCTCTGGAAACCCATCCAAAAGAGTGTTCTGTCCAAGTGCCCTTTACGAGAGGGCGGTGGAGGACAGGGTGGGAACTCAGATGCTAAGGACAGCTCTGGCCTGTCGGGAAAAGAGCAAACTTTGCCCCCTGTCTCTGGTGTGTGCCTGCCACCAGGACAGCATGTCCGGCTGCTCTGAAGTCCAAGCAAGAGGCAGCCCTTTTCTTACTCATTTCTGTATTGCCACCCCCAGAATACGCGCACACTGTGTACTGCCTCTGCCCTGGGAGCTGACTTTAAGGGAACTCTGGGAAATGAGGAGGAATCTTTGCTTACCAGACTGCAATGCAAGCCTTTTATGATAAATTCTCCCCTGTGTTTATATAATTATCCAAAGACAAAAACCAAACATTAAGTGCATTTTCAAAAAAACCTAAACAAATACAATCTCCAGATACACAGAACTTGCTCCCATCACTGCTCAGGTTAGATCTCCCCTTTGTTTCTGCAACACTGTGGGTGTAAGGAGTTGACATTCTCCACCAGTCACCAGCCTTTAAGTGTCATTTCTGGTTTCCTCTCCTTTTATTCCTTAAGCCCCTGCTTGCTTCCTCTTTCCTTCTCACAGTCTACCCTCAGCATTTCCTCAACACAAAACGGAGCCTGTGACCTTCTGCAGATGGTGTAGTCAAATATGAACTGTCAGAACTCATCCCTTCTCATCTGGCCTATAAAGATTTCCCCACAAGTATTCAGTTTTATTTCATCAGCTATCACTTTTAGATGTTCAGAGATGCAAACTTTCTTTTCATTCTGAATGCTAAACCCTTTACTTAAATTCAATGCCTCCCTGAGTGCCCCCTCACTAGGTGAGGAGCAGCACCTCCCCCTGAAAATGCAGGGGAGAGAATTCATGTCAGCCAAGATGGAAAGGTGGGTTTATTCCCCAGCTGAAAGCACTGTAGAACTTTTAGTAGCCACGAGGATGCCCAAGCTTTACTACATAACACATATATCAAAGCTGACTTCCATGAAAAATCTGCATCAGGGTAGATCCATCTTTGTCATGAGCAGGAATAGCTGTCACAAGGCAGTTGGCACGGCAGGCTCTGAATTCAGGAGTGCATGAGTGGAAGGACATCTGTGACTCAAACCTGTTGGTAAGATCATAAAATGTCCTTTCCAGCTTTCCATGAAACTATTTGGACTGCTGTCTGATACTGCTGGCACCAGCCCTCCCTGAGAGGGGGATGCTTTCATCTGTATTTGCACTGGGGAATTTATTGAGCAATTAAATCAGCAGCAGCTCTCCCAAGGCTCCAGCTGGCACAAGAAGTAAGGCACCAAGGCAGGAAGCAGCCAAGAATGTGGGGCAGTGAGCCAGGAGCAGCTGCCTTCTCCATGGGACTTCAGGTGCTATCCCCACTCTCAGCAGAGTGGTCTCTGACGTGTCCTGGGCACGCTCTCGTGGTGCAGGGCCTGGAGTCGCGCAAGCAAAAATGCTGCTGGGGTTTCCCATTTGGGCCTGCAGCATCATCAGAGAGATGGGTGCACTCACAGATGGCAGACCCAATTTTTCCATTAAAGATCCACCTAGAAATAATGGGGGAAGCCCAGGCAGGGAAAACAAGCATGGTGACATTCAGCAAAACTCCTGCACTTTCATGATAAATTAATTAGTCTGGAGGCAGCGAGCAGAAGCATCCTCAGCTTGCTGCAGCAGTGAGTCATCCCCTACTCCTTCCACTGTTTAAAGACTGCCCTGCTCACCAGCCAGTGCATCTGTGGAAACAGAGTGAAACAGAATTGACATGAGCTAGTAGGTAAGGGCTCCCTTATACAATCAAGTTAAAGGTATTTAACAGGAAAATTTTAACTGCCTTACTGGTGTTGAGAGAATGACACACAACTGGTAAGTCAGGTTTATTGGCATTTTCCAGGCAACAAATGATAGGTCATGAGACCCTGACAGTGCATGGATGGAGGTCAATAGTAGCCACAAGGATTGTCTAGTCAGCCTTCAAACTTGACATAATTAGAAATATGATCTGCCTGCTCACCTCCAGCCAAATCTTCTTTCCTCTCACAGTGAAATAAAATAGGGAGAAAAAGATTGGCTAATATTCCTTGAAGGCTTGTTTGTATCTACACATTAACATGTCTGATGTGTTCTGTTGCTACTGGGCTTTATCCTCTCAAATAATAAAGAAACAAGAACCTAGCAACATTGTGAAAATTCCCATATCATCCTGAAATGTTAATTGTGACTGTCAAAACTTGCAAACACATATTTTGCACATTGTAAAACATGTAACTGGGTCTCAGGTCAGGAGAGAGAGAAAAGTGGATCTGTACCATTGTATTCTTGCTTAAATGCAATAATTTCCCCCCTCACAGCAAAGAATTTATTATTGTTATGCTGACGCAGGGCCAGGCTCATGCATCCAAAACTGTCTCAGGTGTCACAGACTTAACAGGCTTTCTTCATAGTACTGTTCATGAACCCCTTCTGATCTGCATTTCAGATGCCTGGTTTTGAATACAAGAGATATAAACAGATCAAGGCCAGATCAAGTGGTCTTCAAAGCCACTATGACAAATGCTGGAGGACAGCAGTGCACCATGAATGTAGCAATATTTTCCTAAATTTCTCCTATGGCAACCTCAATCAGATCCCAAGATCTCTCATGTTACCCCCCCAGCCCTCTGTCAGGGCTTTCTCCTTTCCCAGGGAAGTCAGGCAGTAGGTCACCATCCATATTATTCCTAAGATGTGTTATAATTGATTTAGAATTGATGAAAGATGACAGCCCCAGAGTCCAGGACAGAGCACTAAGGCAAGCTGCCCAGGTACTGCCTGGGCAGTATCAAAATTTCTCTAGGGAAAGGGGGCATTTAATCTTTTAAATAATTAATCATTCAAGCTTCAGCCTGCTCCAGGTGTCCTTCCCTGGGAATGCCAATTAATATTCAATATGGCATTTTCTAAAATATAACTTTGAACAGTTTATGAACTTGGCAAAGATGGTGAACTCACCACAGACCATGGAGTGGCCATGAGATGACTGTCAGCAAGGATTTTTGAAGACAATTAGCTAGGGTCATGTTCTAAGCAGTGACTCAGAAATGAGTGACTAACCTTTTTGCCAACCTTGCTTCTTTGCCCCCTAATGATTGCTAAATTGAATCTGAAGCAACCCCACTGATGACAGTAACAAGAGCTCTGATTCCTGGGAACAAGTGTTGATGACAGAGGAATGGCTGGTTTAGTAAAGCACTGGTTGCTGGGCTCTGCTCCATCAGATGAATGTTTCCTTATTCTGTTCCCAAAATCCCTTGGGCAGGGGAGCATGCAGTAGAAGCACACTCAGTCTATTTTTCAGAGACTTGCCCCTCCAGGCTGTCAAAGATCTGAAGGAGCTGGCAACCAGCCCACACTTATTCTGATAAATGCTATTTGCAACTAAAAATGGATTAAAATAGCCTCTGAAAGCTTGTCTGAAGGGGAACAAGCAGTCTTCTTCAGAGATGCCATTAGCAGGAAGATGTGGAGAGGGCTATTCTGAGGGCTGTTTGTTTTTGGCTTTTACCCCACTTTGTCATTTGCCCTGGCCAAATATAAAGAATAAGGAAATTATAATTAGCACTTGGGGCACTGTTGATGGGAGCAACAAACAGGCCATGGCCAAAATTAAAACTCTGATTTCCTCTGCTTCTTCATCCATTCCCCTCCCCATGATATGGACCCAGGGAATCTGAGCTTTGGATACTGTGTCCACCAGGCAGCATGAATTCTCCATTTACCACAAAATGGTGATATATCAGGAATTAGGCACTGGCCATCTTTTTTGCCTGCCTGATCTTGCTCTTAGTCTTGTGGATATCCAAATATTCCCTTCACAGCTATTTGAAAGTGGGAGAAGTGCAGAAGTTTGAAGGGAGAACTTTTAAGGGTTAACAGAAGGAAAGTGCCAATTTCCCATTACATTTTTAATCACTAAATAGCCATATACAATTCAGTGGTCGAACTGGGAGGAAGAGATGAGCTGATGCTGTGAGAAGACAGTGAGAAATGAAATGGAACCTTTGGTCCTAGAAGACAAGCTGGTAGGTCAGGATTTCCAAAAGCTCATCCCACTGCTGTAAGACAGTAGCTGACAATAGTGGTGGGAGCTTTGCCATCACTACACTGGGAGCAGAGTGAGTCTCTTGGCCTATATCCACCACAAATTCAGGAGCTTTTGCTGTTTCCAGAGTTAGCTGTTGCAGCTCAGCTCTCCAAATGAATCCTTCTCAGAATGGACAACCCCACCAAATCCCAGACATGACCAAATAGAGGAAGATGGGGATCCTGTCTCCATCTGAGTAGCTGGTTGGTCTACATCCCCACCTCCTCAGCACCATGAGGCCCCCTGGTCAGCAGACCAGACACCCATTTCAGTCTCAACACACTGCTTGTTTCTTCTTCCCAGCCTCCTGGGGGTCAGTGTACCTCATCAGATACCACAGGTCACAGGCAGAGCAATGTATTTTGGCTTCATGCTGAGGTGTGATAGAATAATCCCAGAGTTTTTTACCCCTACTGCAGCCAGGACCTAGGACGCCGGGTTTGCTCTTAATCATTCACATCCTGTTCCTGCAGCACCTCGAAGTTGTTGCAGGTTTTGTCCTCTATGCTGCAGGTCTGAAGTTAGTTTGCAATGAATGCACTGTGTGCAGGGAGTGCTCAGTGATCTGGGCTGGGAGGGATGCAGGAGGAAATTCCAGTTGTGCCCTTCCAGACATCAGGGTACTCCACTCAATGGCAATTCTTCTTTAAGGTGCACTAGGATTCAACAGCATTGCTGGTTTTCCCTGTTTTCCACAGGCTCCAGACTCTTCCTAGGCTACAGGAGTCTGTAGTAAGCCTACATTAGCAGCCTTTTCTTCTCCTAGTTGATATTCTGGTAATCATCAAGTCATGAAGGAAAAATTCAGTTGTAGCTGATACTGATGTTCAACCCAAGGTGCCAAGCTTACTACTGCTTAATAGCAATAGCCTCCTGTCTCCATGTGAATGCATTTTTGCACTGAAATACTTGTGCTTTTCATATTTATTAGTTAATTACAAATAAGAAATTAGAAAATTAATCCTGTGTATGTAATCAATCATAAATTAATGTATTTTCCCTTACAAGCATCCTGGGTAATTGTAAGGAACTTGTAAGAACTTGGCTGTCTGTTTCACACATCTTCATAATTCTTACCTTCTTCCTCCACATCTTTGTTGTCGTGATTCTGTGCAGGCTTCCTTTTGCTATAGATTTGCAGCTTGTGGAGGTTCACAACACTCTGCTCCACTGACTGATCCACTAGGATTCTTCCAGTCTTCCTGCTTAGAAATCCCACATTAACCCCTGTATAAAGACAAAGAAAGATGAAATGCCATTAGTTTTCTGTTGCCATTTAGTTAACAGGAATAAATTTACAAAGGGCCATGGTTCATAAAAGGAATAAACAGAACAGGTTGTTTCTAAACCTCTTTGTCTCCCTCTGCTATAAAACTGCTGGAAAGTCATGGTTATTTTTTAATAGTTGATACATTTCCCCTCTCTCTTCCCAGCCTACCAAAAATACTGGAATCCCAGTATTTTATTTAATTTTGATTTTTATTTAATTTAATTTATTTATTTTAATTTTTTAAAGAGCATTTTAATGCTCTTTCTTTCCATAACAGGAAGTGTGGAAAGTGTTATAGGAGCAAAAGGAGAGATATTTGCCAGACCAGAGGCTTCCAGGAGCCAAGGCAGTGAGAAAAAATCCTGCACTAGCATAAGATTTACAGTCAAATTGCCAGAGCTGGACTCGGAGCTGGGTTAGGGTGACATGAGTTACCATGAGTAACCAGCCACGCACAGAGGACGAGCCAGGACTATTGCAGGGCAAAGGAAATTCAGCTCAGCCTGTGATGAAAGGCAGTAAGTTGATCTGCTCATCCTGGGCTGCAGCACGTACACTCAGACAGCTGCCCCTGCTCAGCAGCTGCACTGGGACCTGCAGTGGCAAAGCCAGGGAGAGTGGGAGCCCCTCAGGACCCAGAGCCCCTTCAAAGCAAACTGTCCCTTAGGGGTGTCTTTGTCACAGGGGACCTGAGCACACAACAGAAGCAGGAGACATGGCCACAGGACACTCTGCTGCACCTTCCCAGAGTAGGCTGAGTGTGCACTCCTCAAACAGGTACCCCTGGAGCCAGAGGAAAGGGTTTGTAGCAGCAGGCAGT
The DNA here is from genome assembly GCF_901933205.1 of Camarhynchus parvulus. Classification (NCBI taxonomy): domain Eukaryota; kingdom Metazoa; phylum Chordata; class Aves; order Passeriformes; family Thraupidae; genus Camarhynchus; species Camarhynchus parvulus. Next base: position 21,174,639 of record NC_044575.1, on the reverse strand, counting down.
GTGCAGCCAGGGGCAAGGGCTGTCACTGCAAGAGGAGTCACTGCCCCCAGTCTTTGGTCCCTTTGCCCTCTCACACATCACTTCCACCTCTTTTCCATACCTGCAGCCAAGCAGGCTCCAGGTCTCCCTTTATGAAAATATTGCCTGTCCAGCCTAAGGTTAGCCACCTCTAGTCCCCATGCAGCCAGGTTAAATAGCAGCAGTGGCATCAGCTGTACTGCAAACACCTCCAAAGGTGTCTGCTTTAGCAAGATGGAAAGCTAATGCAGAATCTCCAAAATTTGCCCTGGTCTGCAGGCCAGAAGCAGCACTTCATTCAGTACTGCCCTGTTGGCTCCAGGAAATGTTTGAAGCAAGACAGGAGCCACCACACTGCAGCACCAATTGCATCATGTACCGGCACAGGATAAATGGGATGCTCTTGCCCTGCACTCCTTGATCCCATCAGCTACAAAAGAAAGCAAAGCTGAGCCCTAGAGAGGACAGAACTGTGTGTACCTGGTACAGCAGAAGAGACTTACTGTGATGGGATAAGTGTCCTGCAGTATCCAATTCTTCTCCATATTCCCCCTATGCCCACAGTTGGCTCTGGAACAGTTGAGATGCTGGGCTTTCATTTTACAGAGTGGTTGACTCTGAATGCTAAAAGTTGCCCTGGAGACATTGTCACCTGAAATGTTAAAGGGATGTTTTAGTACAAGTGTCCACCTCACCTTTTGCTCACAGCAGGGCACAGTACTGGGGAATGCCCCATAGCAAAGTTTGCTACCCTGTGCCACCCCTTTGATTCCAGGGCTTACAGACCTCACTGACCTCACAGGGCTTTTTGTGGTAAGAAGACAGGACTAGAAATTGGTGGCAAGAATTGCACTGCAAGGGATATATTTTGAGCTGGGCTAAAAATAGAGCTCTGACCCTGCTTGTTTATATATAGCAAGATCTATATGTGCTCCTGCTGGCAGTCAGTCAGTGTAGGGGCAAAGACATCCCTGCAATGTGCCCCCCAGTTCTGCTGAAAGAGCAAAACTGCTGGGTGCAGCTCCTGGGTGGCTCCAAAACAGTGTCTCCCAGGGGCAGAGGGGCAGCAAGCCTGGCTGCCATGGGCAGAGGTGGTAGCTCCTGGTGTGAAACAGCCCTGAAAATACCTTCCTCTCCAGGACATCGGATGGGACAAATCCACAACAAGGGGGAGCACCACCAGCTCAGGACTGCACCTGGAGGGTTCTGCAGCACCCTCCTGCACAGGACTTGTGTGGCCTCCTCGCAGGCACCTTGGGAGAAGCTGCAGAGAGAGAAAGAAGACACAGTGCTGTAATGTGGAAGGTGTAGAGCTTGCAACAGGGGTGCAAACTTCTGGTTTGTGGCTGACATCAGGGCTGCAGAAGAACAAACCCTTTCCTTTCACCCCACTGCACCCAAACACTCACACTCCAGTCTGGCACTTCATCCAGACCCATGTGCTTTGGGCTTTTATCCTGATAGCTCAAGACATGTTCATTACTATCTTTAAATCCCAGTCTTTGTCTTTGTACAAGATTCTCTGTTTCTGCTCAGAAAAAAACCACCACATTTCTGGTCCTCCTTTAGAAAACTGTTTGAGTCTCTTGAATTGTAGTTCAAAACAAGGAAAAGAAAAATTAATACTTTGTTTAGTATACTTGTTTAGTCAAAACTTTTTCTGCACATAATTCCTATTTTTTACATCCTGCAGCCATGGCTGAGCAGGCAGGGGCAAATGGGGCTGGTTGCCTGAGTCCTCTGTGCAGAAGGGAAGCAGGTGTCTGATCCTGTTACATCAGGCCATTGCTCTGCTGAGCCTGTATGAAAGAGTAATCCTCTCTCTTGCCTTGGGCCTCTTGAGTCCTCCTTGTGCCCATGGTATTAAACACACCAGAAGAATTGCTTTTAAAATCCAACAGGACTATGAATATCAAAGACTAATTCAAAGCCCTGTACCCTTCCTCAATACCACATTGCCCATAAGATGTGGACCTTGTTGCCTGAGACCAGCCCTGTTTTTGCAAGCACTTCCTGAGATGTCTGTGAGCTCCAGAATCAGGAGCTGGTTTTGCAATCATCTTCCTTCCTCTGTGATTCTTTGAGCAGCCATGAGAGGCTTAACTAGCTGTGCACTGTGCTGCCTCAGCACCAGCAGCTTCCCACATGGCTGTAGCAATCAGGGCTGCCAATAGCCCACAAATAGCTCGCAAGTTGCCTGGCAATGCCAAGCTCCTTGGTGTCTGCTCACCCATGGACAAGTTCAGTCAAGAACCAGGTTCCCAGGGCTCGCTGCACAAGACAGGGAGATTGTTAAGGCAGTGGCAGCAGAGGAAGCTGGAAGTCAGCTAGATAGCAGGAGGGGCCAAGGAGAAGGGCTTTGGCGGCAGCCTCTAGGTTAAGGGCAGCATGTCTCTCTCCTCAGGGCCATGGAGCTTGAGGCCCTCCCTAGGATGACAAAACCAGACACAGAGCTGGACAGGGGTTCTGCTGTCACCTCTGCCTACACTTCCCTCCAGGATGTGGTGGAATCAGGTTTAATCCCAGAGAGAAATCAGGCAGAGTAAGGACAGGACACAAGTCTTCATTTCTGTCCCACCAAAGGTTAGTGCTCTGTCTGCTGGCTGCAGGACAAAGTAACACAAAAATACCAATGTTTGTTGACCTTTACCTGAGGCCAATTCTAGGAGACCTGGTCTGAGTATACAATTATGGGCTCAGGCCAGTCTGAGACTTCAGAGTGTGTGTTGTGCAGAAAACCAGAAACTTCATTATTGTGATTAGCTGAGCATGTGGATTTAGGGTGGAATGATTGTGACACTGAGCTGTTGGGTACAGAATCCCAAAGACACAGTGGGTCCTATTTGGATTTAGTTCTTCAGGACTGGAAGGTGCTGCCTTTGGGGTGGATGTTCAGCCTTTGCTTTGCCCTCTGAGATCTGGCAGGACAACAGATTCAATACCTGGTATTGACATGACTAACTCCAATGCCTGCACAAAGCAGATAACTGAATGGAAAATGCATTAATAAAACAAAAAGCAAAATGTATTAAAGAAGAAATACATAAACAATATTAATAGAGATCAATAAAAATAATGAATTAAATTAATAAATAACAGCTCCTAGAGTCATCTGGTTCTGGGATCCTGTTTTCTGAGGCTATGCCCTAAATAACAAACCTGCTCAGAGCTGAGCACACTGGAGGGTCTCACTTGCAGCATGGCTCCAGCACAGCCCTGCCAGCCAGTCCAGGGAAGAGGCTCTCTTTCTTTGACAGCTGTAGCCCTATGAAGTCTGTGGCAGCCCCAAGGCCACAGTAAAAGCTTCTGCCACTGCCCAGCTGCATGCACAGCTGCTACAGCCTCAGGTGCCACATGGTCAGGTGTAGGGAAGCTTGCCTGGATAACACAGAGTACCTCCCTAACACACCATACAATTACCCTTTGTGGGTTGTACAGCCAAGGCCCCCAGTACAGACAGATGGCTTTCTTACCTGAAGGTTGCACTGCTTCGTGGATAGATCCATTCTGTCTGGGCTCAGATGTCCTGTCGCACCAGCCCAGAGAAAATCCCTTCTGCTGCAAGCCAGTCCCCCCTGCAGAGTGCAACGTGCTTCAATCCACATCGCTTCCCTTCGAAATATCAGCACCTGCTGGGAGCTGTTTCCTACCCAGGAGATAAGTGCTGGATCAGACTTGTGGTAAAGTTACATCCAGCCCCAGCCTGCTTCCCCTGGTTCATGCCCTGCAGACAGGATGCTGATGTGCATAAAGGGCCTACAAGGCCATGGCCAGGCTCTTGGGAAAAGAAACAGGCAGCTAAGGAGAGGGAGCTGTGCTTCCCACTTATGCAGAGACTTTGGAAGAATCACAAATAAAATGCTAACTTCATTCCTCACCCCATCACAAAATCCTCTCTGCTGACCCCTTGTTTGGAGCAGAAGTCTCAAGCAGGGCCCCAGTGAGAAGCAGCAGCCTTAGGTCTGCCATGCAATGCCCTGGCTTTATTTCAAAAGCCAGTATTGGATTTTATTGCTAAAGATACAAAGATATGTGGTTCCCACAGCATGAGGAGCATTTTGTTCTTTCCACTGATCAATAACCCACGACTGAGCAGAAATCCCTCTTCTAAAAGCCTTTTTGGATCCCCGTTCGCTGGAACTTGATATGTAAGGAGCTGAGCATTTTTTCTCCAGGGAACATCGCACAGAGGGAGAGCTGCTGGTTGTTAAACAACAAATCCAGTTCACTGGAACACACAGAAAGGATTAACAGGCATCATTTATCTCTTGGATTTTATTTGGTGTCTTCTTGTCCCAGCTAACAGCCAAAGAAACCTGACCTGAGCTCAGCTATAGCCCCACAGAAAGCATGGAGAGCACAAAGTGGGGCTCAAAGCAGACTCAGTGGTGCAACTAAGGGCAAACAGATCACAGAGGACACTTTTGGATGTGTATTTCCATGCTGCCGATCTGCACAGCAAGCCTCCCAAAGCCCACCCTGCCCTTCCACAGCCTGCTGCTATCAGACATCATCTTCTTTCACAGTGTCACCTGTGGTTTTCCTAGGATACAGAGCAGTACCTGTTTCCACAGCTTCTCACAGATTCAGCATTGCTGTGCATCAAGGGTCAACAAAAATGCCCCCAGTGTCCAAACCTTTGTAGCATTCACCCCTGTTTTCTTCCAATCTTACACTATTTTCCTGCCACATTTAGCCTTCCTGAAGACAGAATGGAACAGACAGTTCTGACACCTTCATACTGCCTCCAGCAAGAATCCTTCCCAAAAAGCTGAAGTTTTTTGGAACAAATAGCACTTACCTCACCTGACCATTCCAACCTTAAATATTTGAGCACCAATGGTCAGAACCCCAAATTACTATAAGGTAAAGCTGTTCTGATTTCATTTTGCAGGAGAGAAGTGGAGTGGTACCTGAGTGATTATGATAAGGGCAATATATTTGAGATTTCTGTTCTTTATTTTCCATCTCAAAAGCCTTAAATGCAGCTACTTATGCCTTCAATTTTCCTCCAAGGAAATTTGCTCCTATTAACAGCCCCCTGCACACTCAGTCTTGATCTGGTCTTGCTAGTTGTGTCTCTGCTCCAGCATGTACATGAAGTATGAGAAACCTGGGGTGAAACCTTGGCTCAGAGGCATGCTGTGACAGTGGCTGTGCAAGATAAGAGGAGCCCTAACCTCCTGCCTCAGCCTCAATGGGCAGACAGAGATACACCATGATGGAGCTGAGCCAGCAGGAGCCCAGCCCACTCTGTGCCTTGGCAAAACCCCCCTGAACCCCTCAGTTTACTCATGGCCACTTCAAACTCCCAGGGCAAGAGAAGACCCCAGAAATTTCTCCCCCAGCCCAAAGAGGTATGAAATCAAAGCCTTAGATGAAATCCTTGTGAGATTGCTGCTAAAACACAATGACCATGGTCCAAGAGCAAGCAGTCATAATAGGAGGGCTATTTGTGCTCTTTTTATGGCTTTCAGTTTCAAGGATCAAGGGATCAATCCCTTCTCAGTAAGCCAAGGGCTGATTTTGACTTGTCAGAAGGGCATCCTTGTGCCACCACCATTAACAGCAGCAACCCCTTTCCCCTCTGGTTATCCCTTCACCACAAGCCAGCTAATAGCCAGTGCTAATTACAGAATCTTAGAACCAGCTAGGTTGGAAAAGACTTTTGAGATCATCAAATGCAACCTATGACCTAACACCACCTTGTCAACTAAATCATGGCACTAAGTGCCACATCCAGTCTTTTCTTAAACACCTCCAGGTACAATGACTCCACCACACCCCTGGACATCCTGCTCCAATGCTCAGTCACCCCTTCTGTGAAAAACTTCTCCCTAATGTCCTTGTTCCTAACAAGAGGATACATACACAGTATTCAGATGCCAGGAACCAGAGGCTATCCCACCTCTAAAATCCCTGTGGCATTTCAGTTTGAGGTCTATCCACTGGCCATCCCTAAGAGCCATGGCCACTCCTGTGCCATGGACAGTGCCAGAGGCTGCAGGTTCCTCCACATGGATGGGTTTTCATTGCCATGTTGGCACTCAGGAGTGCAATGGGTGTTGGAGTTTGTTTCTGTGCGCTGCATAGGGCACCTCTGATCTTCTGGATTTCCACATGGAAGCACATGGAAATGTTTGCACAGGGCATGCACTAAGGGCACACATTTCTGGATGGCACACAGAGCTGTGCCTGTGGCTCAGCTAAGCATTGGCACAACAGTTTTCTCTGCAGCTCAGTCTGGCCACAGCAGCCCCAGACTGCAAGGAGTCTGTCTTCAGCTGGCAGCTCTGTCTTTGGCAGGGGCCAGAGGAATCCACTCCAGCAGCAAAACTGGGCTGGAGGCTGCTTCTCTCTGGGAGCTGTTTGTGCTGCTCGTCTTCTGCTGCACACAAAAGCCACCTTAGGGTACCCTTTGTGCTCTTTGGAAGACAAACCCTATGCCATGAGGACACAGTTTTCATTCAGCATACACATGTAGCATCAGGGTAAAGAAAGCTGTGGGTTTGTGTTCGTGCACTCAAGCAGGAGTGCATGGGATGTGCTGGGTTTGTGTTCCAGTACCTGTAAACGGTGGCTAAAACAAGAGGGCCTTGTGGTAGGTTGTAACCCGTGTTTTCCAAGGTGTGGGCTTGTGTGGGTGTTTAGGTGTGTTTGCAGGCGGCTGAAGGATCTCCAAGGAGCAGGAAGGGCAGCTGGGGCTGGCACTGTATTAATCATGCTAGAAAAGCAACACAAAGGGGTCTTCCTGAGCTCTTCCTGAGCTTTCATCAGGTTAAAGCATCCACAAAGGCAGGCAGGGCTGAGCCATGCTGAGTGTAGGTGTGTGCATGGGAAGGCTTTACCCAGAGCTGTGTCCCCATGGCTCATGGGCGAGCACACGCACCCCCAGGACAGAGGAGTGTCCGTGCCGGTGCTGCAGCTTCTCCCATGTTCACACAGCCTCCTGCAACACATCAGCTCCTCCTGCCTTTTGCTACAGCAAGGGAGCCCTAAAGCTTTCCTGGTACAGCAGCATTAAATACAAAGCCTCAACAATGTTTTTTTTTTTTTAAGTCTGAAGGTTCTGAGAGGGACACTGGAACAGTTTTACAGGAGTAATTGCAAAGGTTACCTCGGTCCGCTGTCCCTGCTGATGTGTGGTGGCAGCGTTTCCTTGATCCCTTCCCAAGGATCCCTTCCCAAGGATCCTGCCTTCACACCAGGCTCTCCTTGCCAGACCTGAAATCAGCAGTGGCTTGAAGAGCTAGAGGCAAGAGCAATTCACCCCTGAGAATTGCTGTCTCTCAGGTGAAACAAACAAAAGCAGAACATTTTAAGCATTTGACTTTATCTGTCACTTGGGCATCTCCAGCTGCCCTTTTTCCCAGGTGACCCCTCCCAAATGGTGCACCCACTTCCCCCTGTGCCAGCAATGTTCTTGGCAGCACTGCCTCAGGAGGCTTGCACTGCCCCAGGGTGGGAAATGGGATGGGATGCCTCATCCACTGCAGCCAAGAAAAGGGCAGCGTCAGGCCACAGAGCCGCACCCCCCAGGGGATACTGCTGCAGTACAGGCACAATTAGATTGTTCCAGTATTAATCAAAATCAGGCATTTAAGCTGGGTAAAAAAAATCAAGACAGCAGAAAAGAATATATTTCTTTTTCTGTGACCAGCAATTTCCTAGCCAAAGAAAAAGAAATAAACTCCACAACATTTTGAGAGGAAATATTTACTTATTAATATTTTTATTTAATTCTGTGTGCTGTGGCAGTCAGAGATAGGATGAGAGATCTCCATAATGCATCAAGTGTGGCATAGAGGTTTTTTCAGGCACACACAAGGTGAAGCACGAGGAAGGCCTGATTCTGGCTGAGGCTGCATCATGGGAACTGTGAAATGAGGCTGGGGATGGGGGGAGAAGCCTCATCCCTCTCCAGGGCACAGACATCCCTGACCCTGCCTATGTGATGCTCCCATCTCATTGGATGGAAGCTGTTGGCCAAAGCATCTGTTGGCCAGGACACTGCTGTGAGAGCTGCTTTCAGATCAGTGCCACCAGCAAGCAGAGGGAGGTGGTAAAAATAACCCCTGCTTGGAGAGCTGTGATGTACTTACAAGCTGCTGAGGAGGCTGAGCCTGGTGTGCTGTCCCACTTGAGCAGGCATCAGGCTGAGAGAGACATAGCAAAATGGAAAAAGTGAATCTGCTGGGGTACAGAGACAAGCAGTCCCTGGGCTGTAAATCAGAGCTGAGAGCACAGGGAAGACGGGAGAAGCAGGCAGGCAGTGCAAACACTAAGCAGAGTTACAGCTTTCTGTGAAGTTTGTTCATTTTGGGATGATGGCAAAAAAGAGCAGAACATTGTGCAATGGATGGGGCATACCGCTGTGGGACGAGGTGCTCAGCTCTCCAGTCTCAGCACTGCACCCTCAGGGCAGGTTATATCCTGCTGGGAACATTGACAAACCAGAGCTTTACAAAACAAAATGTACTTGGGAAAAGCTGTGCTAAGAATTGTGTCAACCATATCTGTATTTGGAGGAACACACAGCTGAAAGAGGCAGCTCTCTGTGGGCTAGACAGTACATACTCCTTTAACAGCCTCTAACTGGTGTTTCACAGGGACACAGCGGCAGAAGGTGTGACAAAATAGTCCCCAAAGATCCTGAGTCTTGTCCTCCTTTCCCTGCCAATATGCAGGGAATGAACTGGGACAGCCCAGGAGGAGCTCACAGATCCCAGTCTGCAGCCAGCCCGGTGAAGCCCACAGGAGCCAGCTGGCTGCAGTCTGGCCTGGTGGGTTTTCCTTACAGACCTTGGGTCCGGCACTGTCCTAAGGGGTTCACAGAGGACAAGGCAGCATGTTGAAGGCTTCAGATCACAGAAGCCTGAGTTGGATTTGATGATCCTGGTGTCCAAATCAGCATATCCTATTATTCTATGATTCTATAAGCCTTAAGGATGGGCAGGATCCAGAGGACTCCTAAGAGCCTGTGGATGGGCAAGGGAGCTACGGACACTTCCTTGCTTTAACAATATCTGGTGTGTTTAAAACCTGAACAGTATTAAAAAAAAAAAAAGCCTGACGGCCCTGTCAGAGAAGTGCAAACAGCTCCTGCAGGAAGCCAACAAGACCTCCCAGCTCCAGGGGTTTCCACAGGGAATTCTGCTCCTGCCCGTGGTGCACCAGAGACAACTGCAAACAGCAGCAGCCTTCCTCTTCAGCCTGCCTCCCACTCAGATGGCCCCAACCCTCTGAGACTGTAAATCAATTCCAAAATGCAAGGAAACCACAGGCACAGGTCCCCTGGGGAAGCTGAGCAAGGAAGGAACTTGGAAAGCTCTGAGCAAAAGGGTCCAATAGGTTCAGCAACACAAGGACCTTCTCCAGATTTTCACTGGCCTGGTCAAGCCTAGCAGATAAGAAGCAGGAAATACGTCAAGCCAAGCTCCAGAGACCAGCCAAGACCTTCACACGTGTATGAGTTTGTTTGCGCAGGAAGCAGGGGCATCACACAGTGATGAGGGCTTTCAGCCCATAGTACACCAGCTAAGAGAGCACTTGACAAAAATAGGCACTGCCCATTTGGCAACAGCAGGGAAAAGCATAATCCTGGTTTTTCATGCACAATCCCAGTCTACCTGTTATTATTGTCTGGGCTCGAGCAGCAAACCCTGAGCCAAATTCTGGGATGATTTATTCCTCACTCAGTATCACTCCATTTATTGAGTGGAGTTACTTAGTCATTGCAAAATTTGGCCCAATTATTTTATTTGGACATCTACTTAATGCTTCTAATCTTGCCTCTGAAATGTTAACCCTGCAGCTTATGAAAAGAACCATTTTCTCTAGCAGGACCAACATGGCATTTGGAAAAGAACCATATGCTAGCACTCAAACTCTGCTTTATTTAGCTGTGTTCTGGAGGTGGTGCTGATGCGCACTTGAAGATCGGTCTCCAAGTGCCTACGCAGGAATTAAACACAGGATAGGAGATAAAGCTCATGTCCATAGGGACACAGACATGGCAGAACAAGAACATAAATCTTAGCTTTCCTCTTATAAATCTGAATTTCCAGTCACTTGAAAACAGACAAACCTGTCAGCACAAACGCACACAAATGCAGTCACTGGGCACGGCATCGCCACAGGCACAAGGACAGGGACAGGGACAGGGACAGGCAGCCTCTCCCTTCAGCCCACCCGTGGTGGTGCCCTGCCAGCTGGGGGTCAGTGCAACCAGCCTTGGGGAGTCTTGGCTCCTAACAAAACTTTCCCTCAGTTTTGGGTGTAACTCAGCATTTGTGCAGCAAGCACCACAGCCTTGAGCACTTCCTTCCATGGCAGGTACCTACAATGCTCTTGGAGCGACCATGCCAGCACCAGCTCCCTGCTGGATTCCTGATGGATTCCTGTGTGGGCAAGGAGCTGTTGCTTCACCACAGCCATGAAAAATCCTCAGCCAAGAGTTTTCCACTGCCACTGGGGGAGCATTGGCAGGTGATCAGCACCCCTGACCTGCCCTTGCTCTGCCCAGACAGACAGACAGCTGTGGGTACAACACAGGATGGGCCAGGCAGATGGACTTCCCCTGGAGAAGTGCAGGCAGCCAGCACAGCTGGGCAGCAGCTCAGGGGTGTTCAGAGGCTGCTGCCATTTGGATACAAGTCCCTCATCCCAGCTGTAATTGTGGCCATGTGCAGAGGCTGCAGGGAAGCACTGGGACATCACTCAGGAGTGCCCACCTGGCTTTTGGACACCAGGGGTTTGGAGAGCCTCTGTCCCCCATGCCCCTGTGATCACTACTAGCTCTGCATAAACCTGCCTCCTAGGAATCTGCCTCACTGCATTTTGAGTGGGCTGGTCCTTCTGGCATCTTTGACAGTGAATTTTGGGATTCTGTTACTCATTGTGCAAAAGAAGTATTTCTTTTTGTTTGTCCCATTATTCATTGCAGAAAAGAAATATTTTCTTTTGATTGTCCTAAACCTGCTGTCCAATAACTTATACACTGCTCCAACTTTTGTATTGTCAGAAATAATTAAGAAGATCCTCATTGATCTTCAAAAACTATTTCTGCATCTCCCTCCTTTCTTCATGTTTGGTTTTTTTTTTCTAAACAAAAAGGTTCCTCTGTTAAATTTCTGTTCAACAGCAGGAAATACAGATCTTTCTTTGACTTTGTCTTTTTTAATTACTAGGCCTAAACAGATTATTCACAATACCACACCAATGTCATTTCAGATGGTTGCCAGATTAGGATTTTTCCTTTGCTCTTGATTTCCTCCTGTCGTGGTTTAACCCCAAACAGCTACCAAGCCCCACACAGCCACTCATTCACTCCCTACCAGCAGGTTTGGGGGGAGAATTGAAAGGGTAAACGCTGGAAAACTAATGAGTTGAGATAGAGACAGTTTAATAGGGAGAGCAAAAGCCACACACACAAGCAAAGCAAGGATTTCATTCACTGTTGGCTGTGGACAATTCATTAATTCACTGTGAATTCACTAATTCACTGTAGACTTGCAGGTGTTCAACCATCTCCAGGAGAGTGGGGCCCTATCATGTGTGATTGTTATTTGGGAAGACAAACACCATCACTCCAAACATCCCCCTCTTCCTCCTTCTTCCCCCCTTTGTATACTCAGCGATATGGTCTGGAATATCCCTTTGGTCAACTGGGGTCACCTGTCCTGTGTCTCCTCCCAACCTCCCATGCACCCCCAGCTTCCTCACGACCACGGCAGCATGGAAAGCAGAAAAGGCCTTGGTCTGTGTGAGCCCTGCTCAGCAATAACAAAAACATCTCTGTAATATCAACCCTGTGCTCAGTACAAATCCAAAACACAGCCCTAAACCAGACACCATGAAGAAAGTTACCTCTACCCCAGCCAAAACCAGCACACTTTCCCTGTAATTGTCAACATTCTGGTCACTTAATAATTGCTGAGCAGCAAGTTGACTTCAGACTATCTGCAATGACTCCAGCATTTCTTTTGCCATCAATAATCACTCTTTTAGACTACATTGTATTGCATATATAGTTAAATATGCCTAATTGATAGTGTTCCAGGAAGAGTTAGATTTTATGAAACTGTCTTATTCTCCTTGAGTGTTCATTTTAGTCTCCATTCGGGCAGGGGTCCAAAGATTTTCTAGTGAGCATAGAACATATCTCTTTCAATGTGTTTGCAAAAGTTTATAGCAGAAAATTCTAGCCTTTTTACAAGTGATTCTTCAAAATCTTTTTTTAAGCACTTCTTACGATTTCACATTTAACATCAGAGTATCCATGATCCTTTCTGTTTTCCCCCTTTGGACATGACTTATGCTTTTTGTAGGATATCTTTTTACTTCTAATAATATTCTTTCATCTACTATTTAACTATGCTAGCTATTTTTATTCTTTTTGAAAAGGCTTTCTGGTAGTTTATCCATTTATCATGGACTCCTAATATCCAGAGCCTAGATATCCTCAAGCTTTTTTTACTCTTTTGGGTTCTTTTAATTTTCATCCTTGAAGCTAAAAGTTTAATATAGAGGATGGGGGAAGGAAGTTTCACCCTGCAAATTGAATGCTTGATTATTGCAAAGTGCCTGTTCGTTGCATCTGTGCATTCACTGAGCAAAATCAAGAGCTCTCTGCAGCTCGTGGGTGCTCAGGCTTCTTGCTCTAGGAAGCACTGCTTAAAAGAACAGTGCAAAACCAGCATCACTATCATGCCCTTTTGTAATATTTACTCAGTCTGTGTCAGGTTAAGTGAAACCTCTTGTTACTGCTTTATTGGCTCCCTTTGCACGCTGCCTTTCTGTCAGAATAGCTTGTTCATTGCAGTATCCTCTCTCAGTTTCGGAACCTGGCCATATACAGGTGCTATGGAGACAGGACATCTCTGCCTCTAAGGACTCTTGTGTTACTTGCTGGCCCTGTTTAGCTCACGTTTGCATTCACTGGCTGACCCACCCAGCCACCATGCATTTGGATGTCCAGCTGATCAGTTCCTTTCCACTGGGCCCCTGAAGTAACCACATTTCAGCTCAGGCCCCATGCTGCTATCTTCCCTTGGATATTTACAGGAAGCCCTCCTTCCTCCCTGATTCAGACCCACATTCATGCCATCAAAACAGGCCCTTTCCTAACATAGAGACACCATGGGACCCCTGCATAGCAGAAGCAGGAAAGGCACCACTCTTGGGTTCCTGAGCAAGGGACACCTGAGAAGGCCACATGCATCCCAGTAATGTGTACATACCATTCATCAGCCTCCTCAGCCTGAAATCCAGTTCACCAGCAGTGGCAGAACACTGTTTTCTCCCCAGTTCCTATAAATATCTTCTGAGCAGCCAAAAGAATGTTTGTATCCCCAATGAGCAAGTGCCTCTGGCCAGCCAGGGGCACACAGCCTCTGACAGGTGACATGGGAAATGGTTTTAAACTGAAAAAGCTCAGGTTTAGGTTGGATATTAGAAAGAAATTATTTACTGTGAGGGTGGTGGGAGCCTGGAACGGTTGCCCAGAGGAGTTGTGAATGCCCCATCCCTGAAAGTGCTGAAGACCAGGTTGAATGAGGCAATATAGTCTAGAGGAAGAAGTCCGTGCCCAGGGCAGGGCAGCTGGAGCTGAGTGATCTTTAAGGTCTCTTCCAAGCCAAGCCATTCCATGACTATGACTCTGGCCCAGAGGTGCTTGGACCCTGTGGCAGGCTCTCCAGCAAAGCAAATCCTGCTTCCTTGGCACAGGTGATCTCACCAAACAGCTGGGCTTTTATAAACCCTGACATCACATTGCTAGGCATTTGTCCTCTGAATAAATCCATGTCCTTCCCATTTGCCAACCAAACATATCTCCCATGGCTGCAAACCAAAAAATTGCATGGATTAATGAACCAAGCCTCATAAATTCCCAGCTCTCCTACATGGAAACTGAGGTCCAGAGGGAAGCACTTTTCTCAGGGTCAGGCAGTGTGTCACTAAGATCAGGAACAGCACTCTCTTCCCTTCCCTTCATCTGCCCCTGAAAGCACGACACCATATCCTGCTGCTGCACAAGAAGTAAGCCCTGGGGGGCCCAGCTGCCAGCACCCTAGCTCTGAGACCTGGAGCACCTTGGCATCTAATGCTAAGCAGAAATCTCTGCAATCCTGCCACCTCCCGTGTTTTGCCTGCTTGCTTGCTTCCACTGTATGGTAAAAATACACAGGGACGTGATATCTGGGAGTAAACACATATATAGTCACAAAATTCATAACTAAACTTGTAAAACTAGTGAATTTGTTATTTTGGTTTGATTTTCTGGGAAAAGGAGGAGTTGGTAGATAACTCCATAACTCCCACATTTATTTTAGGAAAAATAACTAAAAATGTCACATGAAAATGTCAATATGCTTCAGAACTTGTAAAAGCTGACAAAACTTCATTCTTCAGTTCATTGGCTCCCAAAGGTGCATGAACTGTGGGGTACTACTGACAGAAGCTGATTAAAAACAGGCTCTTCTTTGCTGTCTTAGGCAGGCAGGTCCCATCCAATTTTGCTCTGAGTTTGGGTATTTTTGTCTTCACTCCTCAAATGACAGAGCTGTGTCCTTCCAGGTTTCTGTGCTGCTGCATCTTTCTGCCCCTTCAAAACCCAACCATCCAGCCTGCCTCTAGAGCACAGGGAACCTCAGGACATCCGAGCCAACAAATGTCAGCCACATACAGTTGAAATGCATCCAACTTCTCTTGACAGCAAATGTTTAACAGTGAGCACACGTGATAACCTGTGTGTCCAGTGCTGCTTTCCTTCTGTTTGCTTTTACACACAGAACAGTGAAAAAACCATGTTACTTGCTGAATTTCCCCTAAAACATTCGAGCCATCAGATTGCAGACTCCCTTAGATATTAGAGGTTGTTGTGAAAAGAGCCTGAAATGTATCTTTAACCATCATGGTCAGGACCTCCAAATATTTCTCCAAGGGAAAAGTCTCACTTGCAAGAATCCAAGATTAAAAGTAACAAGCACATAAACATCCTTCACATGGTTTTGTATTAGCCAAGAGCTGTTTCACAAGCAAGCTCTGCTGCCTCTCTCCCTCTCTCCCTTCTCACCAATCCCCTTCCCTCTTGCCCAAGAAAGGTAATTTTCTTCACAAGGAAGAAAAAAAAATCCCCACTTCTACAACAACAGTGTTTTAAATCACACTAAAGAAGAAAACTTCCCTTTCACCAGTTCCTAATAAATAACTTCAACCTCTTTAATGCAAGCATTTCCAAACAAAGAATCTCTGTTTAGGACAGACTAATAAATTACTGAAGTAGATCTTGGTTTATTTGAAATCAGACCCAGGTGAACCTCACCTTGGTTTCAAAATAAGTCATCTGCAGTCTCATGTTAGTATGGATGGACAGAGGAGACAAAGGAAAGCCCCTTCCCCTCTTTCTCCAGTTTCCCCAGCTTCTCACCATTGCTGCTGTTGGCTCCTACTCCATGTGGGTGAAGGAGACAGATGTCCCAGCCAAGTGCACATACGTAATTCCCACTGCTTCCAAAACACAAGGGTGGTTAAAGTTGTGGAAGGTTCTCTGAAACCTCAGGGTATCCTGAGCACGATGCAGCAGGGGAGAAGTGTCTTGGACATTCCAAGCCAGCCCAGAAACACGCTCAGCCACATCAGCAAATAGCATGAATGCAACAAGGAGCAAATCCAGATTGACTCCTGAGTACAGCTGTGCCAAAGCCAATCTGACACCAGTGCAGCAAAAATCAGGATCTGTCCCTAAGCTGTTTGTAACATACCATGACATTTGCTAACACAAGAGTCACAAATGCATAATTAACAACTTAACACATTTAATAGCCTTAAAGCTAATACTCTGGCACAAGAAACCATTACATGACTCTGATTCCACAGCTCTTGGTTTTGCAGGAAGAATTTCCTTCTCACCTGCGACCAGTTAAGTAATTGCACTTCCAGTTAAATACCTGGCAGTGCTTTGTTGTACAGTCAAAGGTTGGCCTGCTCTGCTACTAGCAGCACTCACTCCAGACTACACAGAGCAAGCACAGGGACACACACACACACACATACACATGTGGCAAGATGCTGCTTGAGAATTAACTCATTCCCACCATGAATGAATTCTTCCAAATTCGGTCATCTGACTTCAGGCTACTCAAGGAGAAGTCCACATGCTACTTGACAAAGCCCTCAGGGTTGACCTGGTAACGTCCCTGTCCTGTGCACTGGCTTCCTACTTCAGGGGAAGGGAGATCCTCTTGCTGTCCTGTTACTGGACACTGATTATTTTCTGCTCAGCATGTAATCTTGCATCTTTACAGCTTAAAAAAATACCCTAAAAGTTAGGAGCCAGCCTTGCTGAAACACTGCTTTCAGCTTGCACACTCTGTTTAAGATGGCAGTGAAAAGTCAAACTGTAAATCCAGGGCACCATCACTGCACAAACAGTCTGAGCTCAGCTCAGGGATTTCGGGTTATCTGCACCTCCCCAGAGTTTTTCTCCCCACAAAAATGCGAGCCCAATGTACAAAAGACAGCCCAGGCTGAGCCATGCCATGGGAGCAGAGGTTCAAGCAAGGCTCAGTGCAGCCTGGAGAACCACGCTGGTCTCTCTGGTGGTGGCTCAAAAGCCTAAGACCAGGGGCCTTGCAGGCTGAGGTCCATGCATGCTGCCAGGGAGCCAAAGCTCATGGAAGGCAGCCAGCAAACTGCTGGCACTGCTGACATTTGAGAAACCGCAGCAACCAGATTTGCTAGAGCTCACTCACTGGCCTCTGTTACACTGCAATTTGTTTGCTGTCAGCCTGACAATTCAATAGATGCCTCAGTTTGTGTTGTGTCCCATGGCTCTGCTGTCACTTTGGAGGTTAGATAAGAACAGTGTGGTGCTTCTTACCAACAGCAGTGGCCCAGTCTGTCCACTGTGCTCCTGCAGGATCAGATCCCCAGCACTGGTAAGGGTCATCATTAACCAGCTCCTAAAGAAAATGCATTTTCAGGATCCCAGCACAAAAACCTGCAGGAATTGGAAGAACCTTCTCATATTTGTTCCTGATAACAGCTCTACTCTGAAGTGTTGCCAGTGAATTATTGGAAACCCAGGGGTGAAAGAAGTTATGCAAGAGCAGAACTGGTGCACACACAGCTAGGAGAGGAGAATGTCCTCAGCCTGTTGAGGTGAACACTAAATTGCGCCCAGAAATCCTCCATTAATTACTGAACAAGCCTTGCTAAAATGTTTGCAAAAAGAACAGAAAAAGCTTTCTCATAAGATGAACAGAGAGGATTTCTTTTACCTGCTTCCAGTAGAGCAATGATACTGACCAGGCCAAAATAAGGCATGGGGAGGTACAGATCCACCACACCAGCATGATGAGTTTTAAAATAACACAGCATTTAAAAACAAGCACATGGGAGAAATGCTGACAGGCATGGAGGGGACTGGACACAAAACAGAAAGAGAATAAAAGAATTGCTTTCAAGTTTTTACTGACTGGATGAACCTCTTGACACGAGGACAGAATGATTTATATATAAAGTGATCTGAGAATAACAGGCAGTCCTATTAAAGACAAATTCTCCAGTGCAATTTCCTGTAATTTGGAAAAATCGTGTTGAAGACACTCCTGGGGTGCTCAGTCTCACCTGTGCCCTGAGACATGTCCTGCTGCACCAGGGGCATTTGGCTTCCAGCTCCTTCCTGTGCAGGCATGGAAGGCTCATGCCTACTCGCTGCCGTACGCAGCATCACTGTGAGTGGCATCTGTGGATGCTTTTAAGCTGTGAATTGCTGAAAGGAAATGCACAACCCACATCTCAAGCCTAGGGAGTAGATGACAGACTCAAAGCCCTTTGATGCAGTCATTACCCTCACTAAAGTGAAGGTAATAAGTGCAATCCTTACAGGACAGACAGACATGATAGTCACGCCACTAAAAAGTACAGCACGAGAAACCTTCAAAATTAGCAGCACAGGAAGACTGGGAGGGAGGTTTATTTTTCCAGCTGCATTCAGGAAGGCCTCTCCAGGACATAGCTAAATCACCCTGGCTTTTCACCCTTTTGCCTTGATTGCAACTGTTTGGAAGATAAACACTAGCCTATCTTTAGCATTGGCATCTCCCATGTTATTCGCTCTGAAATGGAACAGAAAATGTCAACAATGAACAGTTGAAGAGAAACTCAACTGGAATATGACATTTTCCTCAAACATGCTGCAGTAGATTTTCAAATACACTTTGTAGATGTGTTAACATCTACATTTGTCTCTTGAAACAGAAAAGAGAACACAGCTATTTTCACCCTTCCAGGAAGGGAGTATCCATTGCTCTGCTGCTGGCTGGGGCAGCACAGCCTCCTGTGCCTCCTGCATGGCAGCAGCACAGAGGCATGCTGAAGGAGGGATGGCAACAGCAATGGTAAAGGGCCTGCTAGCAACCCCAGCTGCTAAACAAAAATTAGGAGCAGGGACAAGGAGCATGTCACAGCTTCTTGAAGGTATACCCCACACTTTGTGTGCCACAGGGATTTGTACCAGACCTGAAAGCAAAGGGAAACAGAAAAGTAGCCTAAAACCTGTGGTATTGGAAGGACACTATATAATCTCTGGAAATCTTATGGGGCTTTTCAGCTGTGTACATTATGCAACATAAGACATATGGCTACAGAGTTCCCACATGATGTTTGGGAAAGGGTTTGCAGATGTTGCAAACCCTTTCCCAAACCCAGAACTCCCAGAATTGAATTACTGTTAGGAATTTGATGAGGAAAATTAGCCCAGCTGTTGGCAACTGATTTTGTCTTACTGATTCCAGTTTGCCTGCCTGGAAGAAAGTTGTTCTGGAGGTCAAGTTGCTTTGCTTTGTGCATAGATGTTATGTACGTGCATACCATGCAGAGAAAGCAGCCACGAGGGTCTAACTGCAAAGGGAGAAAAGCTGTTTCACAGGCTGCATGCAGGGAGGCACATGGGGTCATTTAAGTGCTTTTTCATGAGGAGGTTGGGTCAGAGTCCAGACCTGTTTCCTTACCTGCTGAATTGCTTGCAGAACCCTCCCCTGGTGCTGGAGGTCAGCTGGAGGTGCTGGTACTGCAAGGGAGTTGCGAAGGACCTGTCCAAAAACAAGCCACACCCCCTGCCCCCAGGATTTTCCTCAGCTTTAGGCTAAAAAGAGTCAAGCTTCAGTTTTGCTGTATCCAGGAGCCAGTCACATGGGTCATGTGCTGTACTTCAGTGCCCAGAGGGCAGAGGTCTGTGCTTCTCAGTCCTACCAAGACACTCTGTTCACCAGCACCACATCCATCTTCTGCCTTCACCCCAGCCCTTACCTCTCCAACTGATCAGTATGATTGCACCTCAAACCACGACATTAGAAACACCATGAGCCCCCTGAAAATCATACCAGAGAAATATTAGCTACAGCTCAGCACCAGTTAATACCTTCTGATTGGGAAGTTTTAATTTCCAGAGGCTTGCCTTTAAGGAAGGTGCTACTACAGGAATACACTATTAGCACAGGAATGTTTCAAAAATGGAGAAAATACAGGCAGAATATTCCCAGTCCAGGAATTTGGTTTCCATTCTGCAGAGGGTTTCAGATGCTCTTCAGCACGTATCCCACAGAGAAAATCTTACATGCACCTGCAGACATGCACATGCAGCAACCCAACAGAAGCCTCACTCCTACAAATTTACCATCATCAAAATCCCCTTACTTTTAAACTCCAAGAAAAGCACATCCACATAGTATCAATTGCTCTGGTAAATAAAACTGCATTCTAACCAATTACCAAAACCATCTAACCAAAATCAAAACCATCTGCAGCACTAAATAATTTATGGGTCAGAAGGGGAAGGGGAGAAGAGACAAAACCAACTTGGATGAAAATAGAAACTATATACGCAATTTTTGTGAATGCAAGAGGCTTGCCCATTGCATTAAGGCTCTTGGGCACCAGTTAAAAACACTCTTTAAACCTCAATTCAGGTTAACACAAAGATCTCAAAGAAGTAAATAGTTTAAAATCAGTCTAACTCGACTTTTTTCTCATTAGTTTGTACTTGACAGCACAGCCTGCAAAACCTCTCTGAGCAGCAACCCCAAGAAAAGCATTGCTGGCTCTGCACTAGCTACCGACAGCTTTTAAACCCCTTTACCCCTCAAAGCTGAACAAGGACAGTTGGATCCCTGGAATAAGGACAGCCCAGTAAGTACTGTGCAAATATATCAGATTTATTACTCTTTTATGGAAATAATAACAGACATTCAGGTAGAAACATATTAAATTAATGCAGTCAACAGTTTAAATGCAAAAATAAATATAAAGTCCGGCAGCTCAATGCATCTAAAACAGCTCATTTCTTCTAACGAATAGAAAAGATTTTTTTTTTTTGTCTTTTAAATTGTGAGTTTCATACAATCGAATAGAAACGAAGGTACAAGCGCTTTCTTAGAAAACATCCCGAGCCGGCCGCCCGTCCGGGCGCTCCTGCGCGGGCGGCGGCGCGGCTCCCCGCAGCTCCGAGCTCAGTCCGTGCCGCCGCTGCCGAGCCGGGTCCCGCCGGGCCCCGCCGCGCTCACAGGGCCGAGTCCGAGTCGCTGGAGTCGAGGCTGTTGCGGAGGCGGCAGCTGCCCAGGCGGTCCCGCTGCAGGCAGAGGTTCTGGGTGCTCCGCCGCAGGCACTCCAGCGACTGCAGGAAGGACTTCTTGGCCTTCTCTTCCTCCATGGGGGACACCCCCTCCTCCTCCACCTCCTGGATCTCGTCGAAAGTCACCGGCTGCGTCTTGAAGCGCGACTGCCGCGGCCGCCGCAGCTTGCCCTTGGGGGTCTTGGCGGGGCGGGCGGGCGGCGGGAACTCCTCGGACACGCAGACGAAGTGCGGCATCACCGCCTGATAGCTGGAGCAGATGCCCATCAGCTCGGCCGGCTTCGCGGCCATCCTGCCGCCCGCGGGAGCGCCCGCCGCGGGGGCCGGGGCCGGCGGAGCGGGGCGCGCTGCCTCGGCCGTGCCGGGCGCCGAGGCTCCGGCGGGCGGCGGCGGGGCAGGGACGGGCCCCGCGGGGCCGTGCGGTACCGTGCGGAGCAGTGCGGACCGCGGCTGTCCGGAGAGACCTCGGTGCGAGCGCAGTGCTGAGCGAAGCGGAGCGTTGTGCTGAGCGCGGTACCGAGCGGAGCGGAGCGCTGTGCTGAGCGGAGCAGAGTGCGGTACCGAGCGGAGCGCTGCGGTACCGTGCGGAGCGGAGCGGTGCAGAGAGGCGCAGTACGGTGAGGACCGGAGCGCAGCGCCGAGTGGAGCTCCCCCGCTGCCTCAGCAGAGCCGCTGCCGCCGGCCCCCCGGCCCCGTTATATAGCCGGCGGAGCCCCGCGGGAGCATGCTCAGACGGCAGCGCACTCGGGCCGCAGCGGAGCCCACTCGTGGCCGGCCGGGCTCTCCGCTCCGCATGACGTGTCCCGCACCGCCGCCCCCGCCCGCCGCGTCCCCTCGGAGCGGGGGTGTCAGGCACAGCCCGGGGCGCGGGAGCCATCGCGCTCCATCCCGTCGCCCCCTCCCGCCTCCTCTCGCCTTCAGCTCCAGGGCATCCCTCTCCTGCCCCGCGGCACCCAGCGGAGCTTCAGGCCGGTCCCGGAGTGCCACGGCCGTACTTCGGCTTTCTGCGTTTCACCGCGCTGCTTTTTCTATCAATACCCTGATTTCTATGGCTATGAAAGAGTACCGACAGACCCGCCACATCAGCTTTCAGCTGATCGCTACCGTCAGAGTGACAAACCCATGCTCAAAGGAAGCTCCAAGGCAAGCCCAAATCTGAAAACCCTATGTTACAGTGACCCAGATATAAGCTGCAAAGACCACACGGAATGGACCAGACAAGAACCATCACCATCAGAGGGTTAACCAGAACTCTGGGATCTTGTTCCCAAGTCTGCCACCTCTAACAAAGCTTAAATACCTCCTTCAGTGTGACTCCATTTTTTTCCATTTAGTAGGGATCCTAAAATTTTCCATTCCCCTGTGCGCTCTGTGGTGCTTCTTTGATACGATGCAGAATCAGATCCTCAGACAGAAAATGGCATATGAGTATTACTGAGCTGAAACAAAAGCTTGCAAATTAGTGACGGCTGGAACCATGCTCTAAAGCTGTATGCGCCAAGCACTCTCAGTGATAGAAAATCCCAACAGCGTAAGAAAAACATACGATTGGAATAGGAAGGGCGGTAGAGGGAGGAGGAGGAGTAGAAAAACATGAGGGAGGAAGAGCCTGAAATGGTTAGTCTGTCCCTTCTTCAGGGCTCATGTTAGATGATTCCCATACAGACACTCTCCATATAGCTTCACCCACTCGAGGATATTTTTGAAGGTTGGTTAGGAACCAGGAAGGAAGCAGAGGCTTAGCAACTGTGTCAGGAATTCTGTGATGCTCAGGGGACAAGGACAAAGCACTCAGGGCCCGAAGTTTGCCAAGCAGTCCCACAGTAGCCCACGCCCAGTGTGCACATGCAGCACAGCACTGCAGTGCGGAGGCACCCAGGGCACTGCCAATTAGCCCACAGCAGAATCTACATTTACCCCAGCAGCTCGGCTCTGTGCCCAAGCTGGGGCACCTGCAGCCAGTGTGAGTTCACTGTGTTTTGCCATAAAACACATTCTTTGTGCAGAGGAGGACAAAACACTCTGAAAAAAAACCCAGAAGCTTACATACGTAATACGCATCCTGTGCCACAGTCCAGCACACAGAAATGGCCTTGGTTTTGTGAGCTCAGCATCAGAAACTCTCAACCTTGTCTTTGGGTAACTCTTAGGAGTGGTCCCAGTTGCCTTAGCAGTGGCAGTGTTTCAGGACCTGCACTGGAAACAAACCATTTTAATTACAGCCCTGTCTCAAAGGGGGTAAAATGGAACAGGAACAGAAGAACAAGTTTCAGGAGAGCAGGGACCAGAGGCACTTGCTAGTGTCTTTCCAGAAGGCTGGCTGGTTTGTTCCTTGCCAGTGCAAAAGCAACATTAAGAGCCTTGGCTTTATGAAACACCTGGCTGCAATGTCTTGGCTTCTTGGCTCCCCAAGGCAGCTTTAGGGCCAGGGTCAGTTTGAAGCCTTTTTGTTGTGAGATACTATTAACTTAATAAGGGAACAATTTTATGTTTGGTCAAATTGAATCATTCCAGCTTGCAGAGGGCTGTGTTTTTTACAGTTTATTTTAGTGGCTAAATTTAGCCCATACATCTCTGCTGCAGTGTAACAACTTTCTCTCCAAAAGCTCCATTTACATATAACCACTTAAATTCCTGACAACTTGATTCTGCAGCACAGCAAAGGCCGAACTCTGTTTCCTCAGTACAGCCCTCCAATACAAGCCTGATGATCACCTTGGAGGATTTCTGGGGCTGAGCTTGCCTCTCATGCAGAAACAAGATGACGTAGGCGCCTTGTTCTGGCATTACATACCCCAGTACAAACTGTCTGTCTGGTTTCCTACAGAAAGTTCAGTATGAAGGAAAACTCAGATATATTTAATACCCTCACAAATATGATTATAAAATGCTTTGCAAAATTTCAATGCTGAATTGGAGCAAGATCACCATGGTAATAAGTGAGAGGACTTGAAGATATTATTTGAGAAAATTTAGAAAATATATCCTGTGGCATAACCCCCAGAGTTAGATCTCCAAGGTGCTAACATAAAAAAAAATATTTACTCAAGCAGTTTAAATAATGGCCTTCATTTCACTTTCTCCCAGCATTATTTAATGAAAGGAAATGAAATCTTGTGATTTCGATGAGTAACATTTCGGCAAGTTTCAATCCATTTCACTGCACTTCATGTCAACCCATTCAATTTAATTGTTTTCATTTCATTTCAGATATTTCCTTTTTTTTTTTTGGATTGCATTTAATTTTATCGTAATTCCCTCTCCTGTGCGTTCAGCTCACTTTGCTCCCTGATATGGAGAATTCAATGGGTATAATTTAGAAAAGTTTTGGAACTTTTCAGTGCAATTTATCTTATCCCATTCCTCTTAAAAGTTTTCACTTAATTTCAGAATTTTCAGGTTTTCTTTCAATTGTTTTTAATTTCATTGTACTTCCTGTCCTGTGTGTTTGGTTACCTTCCTTCTATGGTTTGGAGATGTCATTTCCTTTCATGAAATGAAAATTCTTCAATTCATGAAGAATTTTAATTTCATTAAAGGAAATGGAACTGCATGAGTTCAATGAGTATCATTTTGGCACATTCCAATCCATGTCACTGCAAAAAATCCCCAATGCACTGCACCACCCTTGCTCCCTCCACGCTTTTCTGCTTGGCAGCACCCATGAGCTAGGCACCTCAGCATTGGAAAATGCTGATTTTATATTCATATTTGGGGCCTTGCATAGTTAAATCACCAGTTTTATAGGAGGAGACACAATTATCACTGCTGAAACAGCATGGAAATTGCCAGCATGGAAATTGTCACCTGGTTATTCCTTTAAAAATGTGATTATTGGAAACACACAGCCTTTTGCTGGCCATCAGATCTCATGCCATAGAAGGGAAAGGAATGATTAAAAAGAGGATGTAGGGATGGATAAAAAGAGATAAAAAGGGATGGATACTCACCTCTTCCTGTAGGAAAAGAAACTTTTGAAGGGCCAGGGCTTTTACAGAAACTATCTGCAGCTGGGCACTCACAGTGAATACCACAGTTCATGTCCCAAAACAGAGCAATTACTTCACTGTCTGTCAAGCTGATGGGGTCCCTTGAGAGCCAGCAGGATAAGCTGCTTCCCAGCAAGATGCCTTAACCCATGGAAGTTTCAAATATCCTCCCAAAACATACTCAAGAGTAAAAGCTGCTTCTTGCTGCCCTGGCAGGGGGCATTTCCAGCCACCACACAGTGCCTCACTGTGTACATCTCCACTCAGCATCCTGGTCTGGGTACTCATTTCTGTCAGGAGAGAGGAAGGAATTGCTGTTCTCTCTCCACTAGAATTCATATCTTGGAACAACCATTTTAAAAATACCAATAAAAACATTCAGCAACTGTGACCTAACAGATACTGCTTACAAACTGGAGATGATGCACAAATGGACAGCAAATACAAACTACCTCTGAAAGCAAAAGTCTCCATGTCTCTCTCTGCATGCACATCTGATTTCAATTCCAAAGTGTGCCTTTCTGATGGGCGAACCCAAGTTACCCAACGAGACCCAGCTGAAACCCACTGTTGCACTTCTGCTTGGAAAAAACAAACTGTTGTTTCTTTCTAGCTATCATAATAAAACTGCAGCACACCAAAGACAGCTTACCTGGGCAGCCAGGCCTCTCTCCAGCGCATGTGAATGCATTTCCACCAGGGAATTAACTGGCTAACCACTCACAAGAGCTATGCACTCAGGGCTGTCATATCCCTTTCCTTATGTATTCGGTTTGATATCCTTTACCTCCCTTTCCACTGCTTTGACTTCAGTAGCCTTTTAACATTTTCTCCCCTTGAAATAATTAAATTAAAGCCAAGCCAGCCCAGCAGCTGACTGCCTGAGGGTAATCCTACAGTAAGGATCACACACCCTCACACTCAGGCAGCCAGCAGGCCAACATGCAGCCAGCAGTTTAAATGCTCGACATGACTATTGAAGTATTTTTCTAAATTCCTCACATTCCCCTGGGCTGTGCCAAGGGGCATCCTGCCTGGAATCGTTTGGGGGCAGCCATGGAGAGCCCTGCAGCCAACAGCACAGGGGAGGAATAAGCACATCTCCCCTTGGCAGCAGGCAGGTGTTGGCAGAGCCTTAGCTGCAGGACTGGAAATCTCCAGAGGCAAGGGAACATTAGGCTGGTTCTGCAGCACACTCTGCTCCCAGTCTCCTGCAGGCTGGGCTCTCCTTCACACCCTGAGCACCATGATTTCTGTTCCCCACAGCAGGAGATGAGGGAGAAGCCTCAGGTAATAAAGGACGAGGAAATTCCCTAGCAGCCCTTGCCATGTACTGCAGGGCAGCCATGCAGCAAGGCACCTGTGAGGGGTGAGGAGCAGGAGGCTCGGGCTGCTGCTGGGATCTTGGCAGGCAGCTCATGGAAACTTCCAGCAGAAAGCTCTTCCCAACGCAGCAGGGAATTGCTAGGAAGGGCAAGTTCTCTGAGGGATGTTTCAAACTGGATATGTCCAATGTACACGTTATAGGAGCACAGAAGGATTTTTACATCTCACCAGGCAATCTGCCACAGAAATGGTGCCCGCTTGACACTTACTGAGGTTTTAAGGTAAATTTTAGATAAAATGGCATTTTAAGAGAAAAGGTTTGTCACATTTGTACATGTTCATTTTTATATATAACTTGGCTATTTTAGCTGCAAGAATTTCTTTCCAAGTCTCCCTAAAGTAATGAGAGGGAAAATTCAGCCAGGTTATTGATTCCTGAGTTTTTATTTTTTACAGAGAGCTTCATGGTATGATCCTGATAGACATGACAAATACTTGTCAGCACTTGTGGGAAGTTCCCACACAGTTAATACAAAATATGTGTGTTCAAAGCTCCTTTTCCCTCAAATAGCACAGTTTCAGTCCTGCCCGCCTTTTTATGAGCTGCAATAAATCCCATAAATCTTCTGCCCCATGTCATTAGGAGAAAAGTACAGACTAAAATGCTTGAATGTATGAATGCTTCTCAGAGAAAGGTATAATTTTATTCTCTACAGAGAATTGTTTCAATTGTAAAGTGACAGGTGAAGTGAAAAGTCAGTCTTTCGGTTGCACTTCACAAGTTAACAGCATTTGGCTGTCATCACCTCACTAATAATAAATGTAGTAATAAAACTCTTTGTTTTGAAAGAGAGCTGCAAAGTGTTTCCCGACAGAAAACTGCTCCATTAAATTTCCCTTGTTTGGCCTCAGAGGCATCAGAAGGGATGACAACTTTTCCCAGCACTGTTGTTGATGCATCAGGGCACAGTGATATGAGGACACAAGAAAAAAGTGGGGTTCCAATGACCAAAGACCAGTGATTGCAGAAAACTCAGCTCTTTAAAGAATGAAACCACACTTTAAACTAATTAAGATACTGACTCTGCTTTGGATATTCCTCCTGGTACAAGTTGCTGCCACATGAAGTAAAACCTCTAACCTCCCTTGGCTGTAACTGTCAAGGTATTACCATGTCCAGCTGTTACTGTGACCCCATCAAGTAAGCAGCC
This sequence comes from Camarhynchus parvulus, assembly GCF_901933205.1. Taxonomy (NCBI): domain Eukaryota; kingdom Metazoa; phylum Chordata; class Aves; order Passeriformes; family Thraupidae; genus Camarhynchus; species Camarhynchus parvulus. Next base: position 21,147,460 of record NC_044575.1, on the reverse strand, counting down.
CAGAAATTAGGATTTCTAGTTCAGGACATTCTGTCTCAGGTTCAAAATCTGGAAGAAATGTTTTGCCCCACAAAATTATTTAAAATGTCTAGGAAGAAAAAAGACTTTCTGTGGGCAGGGAAGAACTTTGCTGATGAATCCTGGGAATTCCCAACCCTCCACATGCTCCACACTGAGCTGGTGGCCATGCAATCTGTGCTGCCTCCTGGGACACGAGTCAGCTGGAGAGCACAAATGCTACAGGCAAGGCGGGGAGGAGAGGAGGATTCTCCTGCTCCTTGCCAGGGAGGCCTAGAGTAACCCAGAGCTGTCAGAGCACAGAGCACTTGTCTTGGGCTCTCTTCTGTACCCAACTGCTGAGCTTTGCAAGAGTGGAATGAAATTATTTCTGAGACCTCCCATCCTCTCTCAGATTTGGACAACACTGGCCACACATCTCAAATATAACAAGGAAGGCCTGACCTTGTTGGGTCAGAGAGAGACCTAACAGAGAGCATGGCCACAAAGGTTCTGTCTGCTCTGAAGGTCAGACAAAAGGAAAATCTTTTCTGTTTGAGTCAAGATTAAAAATCTCAACTTGGTAACACAAATCAGATTTTAACACTTCTGATGGATTTAATCTTCTATTTTCTTCTGCAGCTAAAAGCACTGTAGAGCACTTATTTCAGCAGAATAAATTTCATTTTTTCTTCTCTTTAAAAGTCTACTTGTAAGCAATCAAGAAGAGATTGTGGTGTAGAGATTAAAAACAGAAGTTTCTTGACAATTGAACTATCAGGCTTCAAGTAACCTAATCCTTGGACATTTTTGTTCAATCTCTAAATGTTTCTGGGCACTTTAGACAAAAATTGTAACACCCAAAGTAGTAAATTGCTGAGTGATGGTTCAGCAACTGAAGCCCCGCCTTGCCAAGAGGAGCCAGAGTGGTGCCAATGCAGACAAGCAGAGAGAAAAAACGCATAACCCCATTCCTGTCAGATGAAAGCCCATAGTGCCCAAAGCTGAGGAATGATCTTTTCTAAGGTAAAATAGAGCCACTTTAGTCTCTGCAAGGGAAGTAAAGCCAGGAGATAACTGGCAAGGTCACCAGGAAAAAATGTTTAGTGCAAAATACAGGGCTGTTACAGAGGAGCAGCCAATGCTCAGGACATTCTTTTCTACCCATGGCTGCTGCAGCACCAAGATGCTGTGTCCTGTCTACCCTGCCCTGGCTCACTCAATCACTTTCCTTGCCCTGAGGCCTGGGAGGATTTCTTCAGGCTGGCTTGTCAGCTTATTCCAGGGTAACAATCTCTTCTCTGCCAGGAGCTGTCATGGCTCCATCAGTGCTCTGAAAGTACAGGTATTGGCATATTTTGCATTATGTACAGTTTGTCACACACTGTCTCATTGATGCTACCATCACTTCTCCACCCTCTCCCTCCCACTGCTTCCCAGCAGAAAACACCACCAGGCAATTTTTAATCCCTCTTCCACCACTTGCCCTTGCTTGTCCCAAAAAACTGGGGAGCCTGCACCTTCCTGCACTCTCCTCTCCAAGCTCCCACAGGTGTCTCAAGCTAAAGGCATGCCATGCCAGTTAGCCACAGTCTCCTCCTTCACACAGATCTGCTCCCAAAAAGCAGGAGGTGGGGAACAGAAAGTGGGACCCATGTAGATTCTGCACCCTGACAAACCAGTCAGGAAATGTGAGTTGTACATCTGGGCCAGTACACCCTCTGGCAACTCATGTCTCTGCTCACTCCTGCTTTATCTTTTGCTCTCTGCATCAGAAGCTTTCAGGACAAGCCTTCCCACAGCCCTCCGTAATGATGATGAGGACCCAATGATAAGGCTCTGATAAGTCACAGCTACAAATCCCATCCCATCCAACACTGAGGCTCTTTCTAGTCCATGTGTTCTTCCAGCTGCATGGCAGCCTGTCTTGGCACAAAGCATTTCTGGAAACACACGCCCAGGGGCAGAGGGCATTTCAGAGATCAGCTGTAATGTCAACCCACTCTTCAGCATGGACCTATGCATTGCCTCCACAATGGGAGCAGAGCAACAGAACAAACAACACCCTCTGTGACCAGCAAAGTAGTTGCACACCCAAGTTTAGGTGGAAACAACTTTCAGCTGAGCACCATTCTGGATCCAGTGAGCACTGTCTGTCAGGAGGATCCTGTGATGTGAAGACTTTGCTTTAAGTCTCGCTCAGCCAGCAAAATCTCCTGAGTGAACAGAACAAAATTTATGTTTCTGCTGGTAAACCTGAATCAAACAAACAATGGGGACCATGGAACACACCTCCTTGCTCCTTATTCTGATTAAAATTCTTCAATACAGTCCCCACTTTCTTTACTTAAAACAAGGCCACCCAGCTCCCTCAAGAGGTGCTTTCGCAGTGTGAGCCACCAAGGACCTGCCAGCTACAAGGGAGCTGACAATAACTCCACAAAGCTCTTCTGAACACCACACAGCAGGAGGAGGTAAATCAAATAGGACAACAGGGGAGAAAGCACACATCTGTCACCTTGATGAGTGGGTGACTCTTTGGGAAGGGCCAGTGCTCTCCTGGCCAACCACCACCAGGCACCCCCCAGTGTGTTGAGATGATACCTGCAAGATCTCAGCAGAACTAAGGTGCAGACAGGACAGGCCAGGATGCTCCAAATTAAACAAATTAAACAAATTATCCAGATTGCTATGGAAACCTCAAGGATGGAAAAGAAGCACTTTGAAAACAAACCATAGTGAGGCAGATTTCCTATCCATTCTGAAAAGGTTTATGACCAGAATAGGCAAAGTGGGTGTTAAATGCTTTTGAGGTAAGGCAATAGTAGCAGCACTTGAGGAGGAGGCATTATGGATTCACAGCACCCATCAATACATGCATCTTTTATCCCAAACCCCAGGAGAACAATCCTCTGTGTTTTGCCAACACTACAGTACGAAAATTCTGACTTCTTAACCCCTTCCTGGCACCCTGTCTCCTTCTCTGTTACTATTGTAGCTATAAATTACCATTTGTAGCTATAAATTACTATATGTAGCTATACTAACCCTGTAAGTCATGGCAATCAGAAAAGACACAGGTAGAATTCATCTCACACAGATGAAGTAAAATTATCAAATTATCTGTGGCTTTAAAGCTAATCAAAACTGAATAACCTAAAGAGTTCTTTTTCACAAAAAAAAAAAAAAACCACAAAACAAAACCCAACAAAACACAACCCCCCCAAAAACCAAACCAACCAACCAAACAACAACAAAACCCCCAAAAAACAAACAAAAAACCCCCAAAAACAAACAAACAAAAAAGAAAACAAACAAACAAACAAAAACCCCCACAAGCCCAGAGCAGACAAGTGGCAGAACTTTGCTGTTGATTTCAAATGGTGTGTGCTCAGATGAACCCACTGTGGCCCAGAAGGGCAGCATTGTATCAGCAACACTCCAACCTCACTAAGAGTTTGTGCTTGAATATGCAAGTATTCTGTGACAAAATGATAACAGGTAGCATGGGGACAGTGATGCCTGACACCAGTGTGGTTAATTAATAACATCATTGGTTATAGAGCTGCTAAACAAATGAGTGGTTACATATGGATCCAGTTGTGGGTTTTTTTTCAGAACAGCTCCATCCTGCATGTTCCCTGAGGAAGGCAGGCTACTGTCCATCCTTACCCAAGACAGATTCCATTCATCCGCTCCTTATCATCAAATCTGAGGGCCATTACATTTTGGAAAAGGTGATGGCTGTTTTGGAAAAGGGAATCTTACCTGGGGTTACTAGTAGATTCCACCTGTTCGAAAGCCAAAGACAAACAATTTTGAAGAATGCAATTTTTGAGCATTTTTTGGAAGAGACATATACTCTGCTGAAATCTTCAAGGACCCTTCCAACCCAAACCCATTCAGTATTTCAAAGAAGGGGAAAAAAGTAAATCCACTGTTTGTATCTTCCACATAAAAATAGTGACAGACAGGTGTTCTGTAAGCAAAGCAGCTCTCAGCAGCTGCTGCAGCCCCTCTGAAAGACAGAATCTGGTGCCAACCACAAAAACAAAACTCTCAGGTCAGCCCCCTGCTCTTGAATCCTCTGTGAACATATAAATAGTCTATTTTATTTTACTTTAGTGAACTCTGAGTTTAAATTATTTTTCAAAAAGTTTTTGGCAGAGAATCTCACAACAGTCCTGAGAAGGAAGAAAGCAAGCTTTTAAACTGGAAAGTAATTCTTTTGGATGACATTTTTAGAAACACTTGTTTTCGAATCCATGTAACTAGGGGAAAGGTTCCTCCACCTATCTTTAAGTTAAAGAATGGAACCTAACTGCATATTTACCATCCTAAACATGCTGCCCTTTGCACCTGACTGCAACAGCAGAAACAGCTGAACAGCAGCACAAGAAACGTGCAAGTTGCCCTGGTCTCTAGTGAAAAATCTTCATGTGCCATGGGAACACCACCAGCTCAAGAACTCTCAAATCTCACTTTTGTGCACATCCATTTTGAGAACTCAGCAGGAGTGACTGTAGCATTCAGGAACAAATTTCTACTGACAGAAAGTCCTTGCAGAAAGGTCTCTTGAGGAGCTCTGGGCTGGAATCTCCTCTGCCCCAAGCGATTTCCTGCTGTCTTGGCAGGCAGGGGGTTGCAACTTGTGCTACCTGGCTAGCTGACTTTTCTGGTGAAGAGGTGGGGGAAAGAAGGAAGGACCACAAGCTCCCAGCTGACAAAGAAACTTGACCCCTAGGCCAAGTGTTCCCCTTGCAGCCAGTACACACAGGACAGGCTGGGGAATGGTGCCATATGCCTTCTCCTCACTGTCAAACAGATTTGGATACAGTGAAGCTGACATGTGAGACAAGGCAGATTGCAGTAGTCTCTGGCAACAAAAGGAGAGCTGGAGGATAGAACATTTCTCCTATAAATCATTTCACTTCTGGGGAGGAAAACTTGGTCTTTTCCCAAATCAAAGGAAGTAGAGAAACTAAACCAAAATTTGCTAACATGACAAATTGAAACCAAGAAAAGGAGGTGAAAAACTGCTCTTCCACAACAGCATCAGCCTCCAGGGTCCTGCCATTAGTTATGTGCCATAGATTCACTGAATTCAAATGAGTTGCAATTTCCACAGGCTGAGATTTGGGGGTTTAAAAGTTTCCAACTCATCCCCATCTCCTACTCTTTCTTGCAGCATGGCTGCTCTTAACACAGTGAAAACAAATGGACCTTGTATGAATTGATACGGGCAAAAGTGTTGCCTTCTCAGAGTACCCTGACAAATTAGCACTGTTCCTTGGTTAAGAACACCCACTCTTTGTCAGGACTGCCAAACCTGGACACACATACAGGGATGTGACAAAGCTCCAATGACCCAAAGAAAGCAAATATGAAAGTAAGTGTCTGCCTCCTGGAACTCTGATTCCCATGAAATACATCACAGAGCCTAGACAAAAGATTCAAATGCAAGGAAATAACACTAAAATACTCCAAAAACATTTCTGTACAAATTGGGATGAAAGTGAAGACATCATTAGATAATGAAGTTAAGTTTTCTAGTAACATTCATTCATTTTAGAATAATCATGTATGGTGGTTTAGGTAGAAAAGCTGTTTCTAGGAAAAGATTCTGCCTGATTTCAGACCACAGGGAGTGAAATGGCTCAACATTTCTGTCCTTTATGTCATCAATAACATTGCAACATAGGCATAACTGAGTATTAATAACTTGACTGCTCTCACCAAATAAGAACTTAAGCCACAACAAATACTGGTTAAGAAAATATAGACATTTTCCCAACACCAATTTATTCTTACAGTGAAGATGGACATTAGCTTGCTTAACAAAGCTAATGTTGCAAGGCACAGAGTATTTACCTGTGCTTAGATCCTACTACTGCAGGCAGGCAGTGAAGATGGACCAAACCTATGATTTGATCCTGTACAGTGATGATATTTAGCTGCAGTAAGAACTTAATCACATAGGCAGCACTCCTGACTTAACATCCAGACTGCAGTCATGAGCCCACTGCTTCCCAGCAGCAGGTGAGTTGCAGCAGGCAAGCCTGAAGGATTCCAGCACATCAGCCTGGAATCTGCTTTGAGGTGCTGACTGCTCATCTGTGGCAGCAGAGGCTCAAGAGATAAGAGAGGCTCAAGAGTGATATTCTTTAATGCAAAAAGCACTGACCCAGAAGCAGGGTCGTCAGATGTCTCCGTTGCTTGCCTTTGCCTTGTCCTGTCTAAATGGATAAACAGTTAGGATAAAGTCTGACCACAGAGTGCATGGCAGAAGAGAGCCTTGACCCTCTGTTCCACTAGACACCAGTATAATTCAAGTAGTCATTTAAGTTATGAAACTGATTGCTTAACTGGAAAAGACTCTGCAACCTACAGATGAAAAGTAGTGCACCACCCTTTGGTGAAATGAGCTAATACCCAGAGATCATCCCCAAGTGCAGCTTTCCCATTTCTGTACAGACACACAGAGGTGGCTTTACATCATAGAATCCCATCTTGTCATTACTTACAACAGAGATCACAACTCGGGAGTAAAGGAGAGACAAGACAAGGTGCAAACTATGTGCTCATTGAATCTGTCTGCTCCAGTTGGGACCACTCACATCTTTCACCTCCTTCGTGCTCTTTTAAGAATAATCATTGCTCACAAACTTAAAGTGATTTAGGCTTATCTATTAACATATAATTTCTGTCCACATAACACAGGCAGCTTCTGATTGCCAAAGGTCTTCATAATATCAGCTCTTTCCCCCATGACTTCAAGGAACTCTGTTTCTGTAAGGCTTCCTTTAAATCTGTAGCAATCTAAGGCTCTAGATCTGTTGTGGGTGTACATCCAACAATGTCCGAAGTGGCTCTTCACTTCCAAACTCCATCAGGTTCTGGATAAATGATCCTAAATGTTAAATTTATTCGTTCATCTCTAGAATGATACTCCTTAGGCACTCGATGCTGTAAGTGGCATTAGAGGGGGGGAAGAAAAAAAAAAAAGCATGAGGTTGTACATTTAAAATACAGGTAATCAAACAATGACTAAAACCTTCATTTCCTGTGATGGCTTCTTATTCATATTTCTAAACACTTAGCTAAGGTAAAAAAAAGGTTCTGACTGCTCAGGGCCACTGAAAACAAGCAGTCTTTGTACATTACTGTAGAATTCTTAATTTAAGTTACAACTTTTGATATTCTAAATTTCTATATTGATTTTGTTCTTCTCACTGCAGGCTGCAATCTTCATCACTGAACTTTAATGCTGGAACATCTGGACTGATTCCTACTGCATTACTTGGCACATGAGAGCAAACCCATTGTTTCTGTGGGTGTTTTCAAATTCTCAGGCAGAAAGTAATACCAATGCCTTGGAAAACAACTGTGCCACTGGAAGCAGAATATCCCATACCTTCATAGGAGTGCCTTAGCATATCTGGACAACTGCACTGCAAGTAAAGCACATAAACACTGCCAAGGAGTTCTTACCTGCCAATCCTCCTGGGTGGCTCCCTCCATCACCAACAGAGTCCCATGATCAAGGGGGATTTTAAGTCTTTCCACATAAGTATAGTCTCCATTCTCTTCCTAACAAGAAACATCAGACATTGAAGAAGCAGGCATGTGCATTTGCTAGAAAACCAGTCCTTTAAAGCAGAGCTTAAAAAGCCTGTGAGGGAGGAGGCTCTTCCAAGATCAAGAGGTCTAAGTAAACCTCTCTGTATCTGAATTTCATATAAAGCCCAGGAGCTGAGCATTTTAATGATGAAAAGAAGCCACTGTATCTCACTGGCTGGATGCCACAGGTAAAGTTCAACAACTAGTTCCTGGATTTAGTGCAAAATTCTGGAATGAGGCTGCAAACCTTGTGGAAACATCTTAAACAGTTCAGTGTGGAGACATGCCGCAATAGCTACCATAGATTCCAACAGTTTACTTCATCAAAAGTAATATCTTCCTGTTATTCTGAATTTCTCTTGTTACAACATTACATGCTGCTATGGCACTAGCTGCTGGAAGTTTTTCTTACTAAAAAAAAATCTTCTTTTCCTATAATATCTGGTAAAACAAGTTGTCTTAATCACCACTAAGCAAAACAGAATGCTAAACTAAAAGACAAATAATTTGCAAACTTTTGTTAAGCCTTTAGATTATGTGCAAGTATTTTAAAACTCAAATATAACAACTAGACATCGTGACACAACCCAGCAGTGGTCTCACACGTGCCGCACTGAGTGGGAACAGCAACTCTATTGCTTTGCACTATCCAACTTAAATCAGAGTTATACATTGCTCAGTGTGTAGTAGTCCAGCTTGAAGAAGGCTTATCCTTATAAAAGTTCACAGCTTGCTGAAAAGCTCAAAATAATGAGGAAGAGTAACAAATACTGTGAAAATTATGTCCTAAACTAAAACAGCTTGATTTTCAGAAAACCACCAAGGAGCATGTGTGTGTGTTTATAAATATGATGCAGAGAGAAAGAGCACTGCACTTCCTGAAATGCAAAGAGCTTGGCTGGTATCAAGTCAGTATCAAGAAACATTTTCTTATTTTCAGTGGAAACAAGGAAAAAATTTCAAAAATAGATATTATAAACATGACAGCTGAGGAAAAACAGAGAAATATCACTGCACACATACTTTCTATTTCAGAGGATTACATCATTTCACTTTGTGATGGACAACAGTGGGCTTATTTTTATCTCTTGCTCATCTTAATTAAAAAGGAATTCTGCCAAGATAAATGATTTAGGAGAAAACATCCTTTAGGCTTAGAAAAGTCAGTATGTAAAAGCAGCAATTACTTTCTGGTTTAAATGAGACATCTCTGAGCTCCATTTTACTTAGAAAAAGAGATTTTTATGTCCATAACTGTCCAAAGCCAGTGAAGTTAAACAAAAAGTTTTTACTTTCTTATGTGCCATTACTGTCAACCAAAGCTCCTTTCAGAACTTTTATTCCTAGAGCTGATCTCAGACATACAGAAAACTCACTTGACTGTCAGAGGTCAATAAGTTTATGAAAAATATTTATTTTTGGCATCGAAGGTGGAAAAGACTCTCTGGTAACAAACATGGAAAGTGCATCAGGTGACTTCTTTATGTTCACTTTGTAACTCTATCTATGTACCACAAAACCACCTGCTTACAACAACAGGTAGAGTAAATAACTGCTCTGCTTTTTATATGTTAGAATTTTCATAATCTTGAGTTACATGTTCAATACAATCCAAGCTTTACACTATCCAAGTACACCGGCTAAACTTTTTTTTTAAATCCTTAATTACAGTAACTACAGTTAATAACTAAGGAAAGCTCAGTGTGAGTTGATGGGAAGCTGTGAATACAAAATCTGTAAGAACTCCTTGACTCCATCAAGCTTGTTTTCTTGAAATGTTATCAAAATCAAAAAGAGAAAAGATCTCATATAAATCTATATAAAGCACCCAAGTTTGTTTCTTAAGTCTCAGGATAGTTTATTGCTATAGTGGTAGGAAATGATTTCTGGACAGTGCAGAGGAATCTTCTATTATAAGGAAAAGTAAATGGAAACAGCCTGTAGAAGAATGTATAAATAATAATGCATTTATACAGGCAAATGATGCAAAATCATTTTCAATTTCAAAAGCCAGCATTTTTCATGGACAATACTGGCTTCTAGTCTTCTGCTTCACCTATTTACCTACTACCAAGAGAATTATCCTTACAAAGTTAGGATAGTTCAAATCTTGTATTTTTCAGATTTCATCTTGATTGTATCCCTGTTTTCCACTTTACATGTCTAGCACCAGATGTGTAAACATTCTCCTCCACAACAAAGTAGTCTCACCTACCAATACCTTCTGCATTGAACATGTTTATTTTCACTGTCTCTGACAAAATCCTCACTGCAGCTCCTTACAGATTCAGTAAGGATGAGTATCAGTTGTACTGCCCTTTCCTCACATACTGCACTGGCCTGCATACACAGGCCTACCCTGACACTCCCTCAGTCCTGCAGCTGAGCCCTCCCTTCTTCCTCTCTGCTTGCCTACAGCTTCTCAAGCCCTGCCAGTGGTGGTGGACAACACCTCCTCCTCCTCTGCAGCCACCACCGTCTGTGAGTCTCTTTGATGCCAATCTAAAAGTTCAACTTGCTTCATCTAGGTCTGAATCTCTGCTTGGACCATGCTCCAGATTGCCACATTCATCTTCACTTAGGTCTGTTATGACACAAAGGGTTATTTTTCTGCTCTTTCTAGGAGAGCTTTACCTTCTGCTAGGAAAAAAGGACTGTGCTTCAGGGATTCATCTGAAGGACAGATCCATCTCAAGGCTGACTCTCTGAACACCAGAACATTCTGCTATTGTCTAACAGGTGTGAAGCTCCCTCCTTTCCCAGCAGCCATCAGTTTCCTTGGTTATAGATGGAAGAAGGGCAAGCTGATAGCTGGCTTTCTAACTCCCTCCCCAGTTCACATGGCCATTTGCTGGATGACCACCCAGCTGGTCCCTATGGCACCCACCGCCCCACCACAGTAACATTCCCCACTCAGCTTCCAGATAACCTGGCCCTGTCCCAGAGCTGAGCAGTGAACAAGCAATAACAGAAATGGTGGTGAGGCTGTACCAGGAACACCCATCCCACAGAGTAAAACCAATTCCTCTCCACTGGCAGGATGAAGTCATGTCCTGGGGGCTGCGTGGGGAATGGGAGGAGGTCACAGTGCCACAGTGGTGACACGCAGGCTGTAGGCAAGCACACGAGGACTCACTGACTCAACAAGAGCTGTGTGAACTGTGTATGAATCACAGCTCCAAAGCAAAGCATTTGTCTCCTGATTTCAGTGTAGGCAGGAGCTACAATGGTGGGGAGAGGAGGAACAAGAAAGCAGGAGCAAGGTTAAAGTAATTTATTGGAACTGGAAGAAGAAAATAGAAGAAGCCACATCACTGTAGACTTTTAACTATGAAGCAGGCATCCAAAAACCCTAGAAACCATTTAAAGCAAAGAAAAAATACCAGCAGCTATCATGTAATTGGTCCAAATAAACAGAAGAGGCTGTATTTAGAAAAAAGAATGCTTAAAAATTCCAGCAGGCAAAATAAAACTGTTGCTGGAGTCATGTTAATTCCCATGAAGTCTCCTTATTCTGGTGAGGAATTTACACCTGAAATGTATTTGCAGCTTTTTTAACACACACAGGGCTGAAATCCTGGTAAGAATTATTTCTACTTATCCACAAAGGATGCTTGTTTAAGAAGATATAAATAGTCTATGCATGTCTCTGCACTCCTTTACCCTCTATTATATGCTGAAGACTCATCCAGTACAGTGCTCACCAAAGAGAAAAACAGAGGACTGAACCTTTCCTTACCTCACCCTAGAACAATTTTCAGGATAATAAAAAAAAAACACTTGAACCTAAGTAACTTTCTTTTCATTTTTGCCAAGTGAAAAAAGATTTCAGATTGTGTGATTGTTTCAGAGTGACTTATATAAACATTACCAAACTACTAACAGATAATTGTCAAAATTCACATAAACATGCACAGAAAATGCAATCCATCAACACAACTGGTCATCTTTTCAGTTAGAGAAACAGGATTTTATTCACTATCAGGTTCATCCACATTTCAAGATATAATCTAGAAAATACTTGTAGAGATATCAATATGAACTGAAGTCTCTGAAGGCTCTGATCTGGCACTCTTCAAGTGCCCTTCAAGCTGCCTATGTATTGTGGTACATACAGTTTTGTACTCAATACATGGTCCCACACAGGAAACCACATTTTTTCCTAGGACCATTTATCCACGGTGATGTTCTACCATAAGCCATGTTCTCATCTTGTATGTTTGTTTTATCTTTCATCTCAAAATACTTAAAAGCACTTACAAGAACAGAGGGAAATGAAAGTCTTTGAGACCCTAAAATCTGAAATAGCACAGTGTTGGCCCTCAAATGGGTTTAATTTTGGGAGGAAAAGGACTTTCCTCCCAAAAACTTTCTATTTCTGTCCTCAATGAAGGCTAACTCTGGAAAGCCCAATGTACTGATACTGGCTGATACTGAAACCAGGGAGAGCCTGAATGCCTGTGATCACTGTTAATATGAATTCCTTTTTCCTAGATTACATTCCTCTTCCTGTAACTTGCTTTTTAACAAAGGAATGATCAAACTTCAAAGATCTACAACCAGTTTTAACTTTCTCTTAATGGAAGAGAGAATACTACAGTACAATAAGGTATGGAAATTTCTTATTTAGTACAGCCTGAAAGGTTGTAATTTCCATCAGAGCCTCTTGTAACTCCCACTTGGTAAAGCATCTATTGTCATAGGATGCTCTGAGGAAACTTAATTCTTTGGGAATGTGCAAAGAATACATAATGTGTGCCATGTAATTATTAAGTATGAATTCCCTCAGGCACAGGACACACTTAATAGCAACTATTCCAAAGATCTGCACATGGGGATTCTACCTCAGAAAAAAGGTATGTCACTTGCAAAAGGGATACACTTCATAGCAAGACTCAGCTAGTCAGAAATATCAGGTCAAAGGTGTTAAAAAAAAAAAGAGAGGAGAGCTTGAGGGATACATCTATAGAAAACCATCCATCTCTGGAAGAAAAGGGAAGAAACCATGCAGTACAGCTCAAACAAGGCAGTCAAGTACAAATGGCACAGACTGAATTTCCCCTTCGCTAATAGTGGGTGTCTTTTCAGAAAATTTATAAAAAAGGCATCTTACTCAAGAACTAGGATTGATTTTCAAGAGAGAATCTGCAAAGTTTATACTGAAGTTTAAGTGTATTTTATTCTGATTCTGTTCTGATTGATGGGGAACACAGGGACTTCTAAAATGAATCCAAATACCATTTACAGTTTTCTAGAGGAATAAACTTTCCAGCTGACATTTTATTATCAACACAGCATCAGGGATACTTACTCATGCTATGCTCACTGACATAATAGACTGGTTATGTGATCTCATGCTCAGGGACCAAGATTAAATTCACTTCAGGCAACAAAGAATTTACAAATTGGAGATCTGGTGAAAACTACAAACTCTTTGTCTTCTGGTTCAATTTCTGACCTTTTCTGTTCAGACTAGGTGACCCAAGGTGACTCTTGATGGGCAGGCTTCAGTATGTCAGCATAGAGTTTTCCTGTAGGCTGGTAGTTATCACCTCTGCTTTCTCTACCACCTACTCAGAATAAATAACAACAACACAAGCAGCCAACAAACTTCTTTCCAAAGTTGTCAAAGACTGCCCAAGCAGAAAATTCATCTGAAACAGGACACCCTAAAATAAGGCCTGTATTCTCAACCCACATGAATCCTTTACTTGGATAAATACAAACAGCGAAATTTAAGCTGGCTTATAAACAAAGCACTCTCAAGCACAGCACTTTATCTAGAAAGAGAATTCACTACTGAATCACCAATTAACTCCCAAAAGGATATTCCACAGGTCTCTTTATCCAAGTAGAGGATTTCTGTTTAGCCTGCCAGTATGATGTGACAGCTTCCAAGGCATTTCGTGGAAAAGAAATGAGCTTCTTCCCTTTGTTCACTGCCCCTCAATCTGAATATACACATGTCAAAATGCAAACACTGTTAAGAGGATTTTTACTTACAAGAGTAGTCAGAACTACTCTTCACCCCATGAACACTCTGCATTACATAACATTGTCCTGAGTTTAAGAAAACGCAACTCTTTGATTCATTTGCACAGTGTAAGTCCCCTTCCAGCACCACTGATCTCATTTTAAGTACCAGAAAGGGCCCTTATTTGGGCAGAAGGCTGCTTAGGTTCCAATTCACTGCAGCACTACACGACACTGCTGCACATTATTAGAGTGCTCCCATCCCCATCCTCAGAATGTCACGGTCCATGCAAGAGATTTCTTGAGCCCTACACTTCTTCCACAGAACTTTCCAAGTTGTTCTTTCCTTAACTTTGGAATACTTTAGCAATTAAGTTTCCTTAAATGGGGAAAACAATAAACCTATTAGTAGCTCTAGGAGTCTCTCAGTGTGATATGAACACTCACAGGGGAAGGTTTTCTCCTCATCTCAAAGGTCCGAGTAGCACCCAAGCTGAGTGAGGCAATGACAGGATTTTTCCCCAGCGATGGCTCATCGTCACTGTGCCAGTCCACACTGTCCTTCTCACTTCGGTACAGGTTGCAGAGGAGAGAGTTGAAGGTGTGGCCAGTGCACTCCTCAATGCGCTCCTTCAGCATGCTCAGCAGAGGATGCCACTGCAATCAGCACAGAGGCAAATGTAAATGCCATGGATGCAGGCCAGGGGCAGGAAATGCAAGACAGAAGGCAAAAACCACCAAGAAACAAAAATACACTGCACTTTAATCACAACAAACTTAAAATCAAACAAATTACAGCAATTCTGATGATATTTTTAGTAGAGCAGGGGAATGGTTGGGGCTTTCTGCAAAATAGCCACACTCAATACTAAATCATCTCTTAAAACTCAATACTAAATCATCTCTTAAAACTCTGAAGCCAGGCTGCCCTTCATACTAATGGAGGCAATCAGTGACTAAATGACACTGCTCTCAATTGCCTGCAGCTGTTGACAGAGAACAAGAGGAAATGGTGGCATAACACAGCCCTCTGTCCCCACTCTGTTAACACAGCTTGTTGAGCTCAACTCACCACCTCTTGGGGTTTTAACTTCAACACGGTAACTCTTCAGTGGGTCTCAAAACCAATGTCACTGGCCCTGCATTTCATCCCTTCCTTTGCTAACATCTTGCTGACCCCACAGCCCAGGGAAGCTCTGTACATTCCACTACAACTCAGTTCAGTTACTTAATGTTATGAAGTTACATCATGACTTTCATCTGTCAGAGTGCTTTTAAGAACTTCACAAACACATAAAGCAAAGAAAAAAAGAAGACAAAGCAATGTAGGCTGGAATTTTTGCCCATTATATAAGCAGAAACAGAGGGCAAGAGAGGATAAGAAACTGATTCCAAATCTCCCAGTGCACCACTGGCAGAAAAAGCAACAAACACCTGGGAATATTTTCTAGTATCCATCTCTAATAAACAAGGCTGCACTACCTTCTTTCCAAGCCTTCCCAAGCTTAACAGGTATTTAACTTATTGGTTACACTGCAGGAGCCTCAACGTATCATCTTTCTCTAAGGGGTATTTCTAGCTAAGTCATGCCTTCAACAATTAAGCATCATGTGATTAATTAACTCTAGGTAAACATAGCTTGTAGTTATGGAACATAACTGAAAAGCAGTAATACCACCCCAAAAAAGTTTGGTTTTCAACTGGGCTGTCTGAATGTGCCAAGGAGTCCAACAAGAATTATTGAGGGCACTTTTCAGTGACCAACCAGGACTAGATTTCTTCAACTCCCATCACAGAAATATCTACTACTAAAATGTTACCATACAGTGAATTTTACAACGTAATTGAAAGCCCATTACAAACCTGCAGCAGTGGAAGTAGTTTTGTTGAAACAACTCTATCACTGCTTACAGAAAAACATTTTCTAATAGCAAAAATCATTGAGGCACAAACACTGGATTATATCTAGAAGTGCTGCAATCATGACCAATTCTTACCAAACAAAAAAGGAGGGACCCAAAGCTAATTACTCCTACAGATCAAGTGTTTAAGGGAGTAATCAGGTTTGGCTAAGCTGTGCACTAAATTACATTTTACTCAGGATATTTTTGTGCTAGAAACCCTATTCTACAGGTAGGGATTGTACTCTTTACACAATCCCCTATTTTTCTAAGCTGCAGGTACTCCCACCTGCAAACCTGTGTGAAATACCAGTGTCCCTGTGCACTGTACCCATAGATCTGCCTATGGGCAACTTCCAGCTGGGGAAGGGCTGGCTTCCAGCTATGCAACTTCTCCACTGCATCTCACTGCCTGCTTGAGTTTCTTTCTCTCAGTAAAAAGCAGAAATATTCCGGAATAAAAGACAGAACCACAGCCTGAGTGATTCATTTAGGCCTTGTACCTTTTAGATGAGAGAAACAAGCCAGTGGCTCAACGAGCGCTAAGTCAGAACTCGATGCAAACTGAAATGAAACCTTGAATTCAGGGTATATGGGCTCTATCCAATCTCTGAACAGCAATGGATTTCACAACAGGCAGTTCTGAACTGGATTTAAATCATTAGTGTACAACAGAATGATTTTGTGAAGGCACTTCCAATCCCTAAAGCCATTCAGCTTTCAGAAAAGCCCATTTAAAATAGTATTTCACAAATGAGTACCAAAGAAATGCTTATTTTTCTACCACAAGTTCCACAGACCACAGAATTTTTAACTACAATATTTTTGAGACTACACAATCTTCACAACTCATCATGTTAAATAGTGCCTTTCCAACTCTTCCCAAACATCCCACTTTGGCAGCAGTTCTGGATCTTGGGACACTTTTCTCTCATGCCATCCAGCTTTCAACAGTGACACCTAATTACTGCTGTGGAAATTTTAAACAAAGCAATACCAAGGGACAGGCTGATGGGACAACAGGCTGAGAGAGAGAGGGGGGAAGGGAGGGAAAACATGAACAAAACATCACTGAGTCACTCAGAAGGCTTTTAACCCTTCCAAAACAGTGTGGGAAATTACATGCTACAATCTGGAGTTGCTGAGCAGATAAGCTGCTCAGCAGCTCACAGATGTGTGAATTTCATAGCATCCACATAGGAATCAAAATATGCCTAAACTTTCATTTAAGCAGTATTGAACCTAAGTGTTTTTGAAAGGAACTATTTCAGTAATTAGTATTACTGTATCTTTACAACAAAAAAATCAGTATTGTGCGCAGTAAAATCTCCCATACAAAGATGCTTGGAATAAGTCACACAGAGCAATTCAGAGTTTTGTACAAAGCTACAGCAACCTAAAGCAAAACTTTAAACTCTAAAGTAGTAACCTCCTTTTGACAACATTTGGCAACTAAATCACGCTGCTCTCAGTCAACTCATTCATAAAGTGTATTGTATAAAACTGACCACATTCCAGTAGAATCTGCTGCTGATCACAAATGAAATGCTAACAGATTCTCCAGATAACTAGAACAGAGGATAGAGGGAATTTTTGTCTCTTGATCTCTGCAAAGGGATCAAGACAATCCTTGCAGGTCTCTGCAAGGATTTCTCGGAAGACAATAATATACAAACATAAACATACATTTGGATTTGGCTGCATTGTTATCCTGGAGTATGTGTAAGGAAGTTCCCCATACCAGGATGTAAGCCGTGGTTCCTCAAAAGATACTTCTGAAAAAAACAGGAAGACTTTCTCAGTTGCCTTATCAAATGATTTGAAAATGGAAAGATAATGCAATTCTGCTAAGAAACTTGATCAAAAAGGGATTATCCATTCACCTAAAGTTAAAAAAGCAGCTCCTTAACATAATGAACTCAAGTGAGGGAATTAAATTTTTCAAAATCAGGTGTGCATCTGCAGGAGGAATTACCTTGCCAAAATATTGGAAACATATCAATTTTCTTACCCCTAGATGCCAGACATAGCAGAGACTGGATGGGTTAAAGATAGCAAACAAAACTGAAAATTTATCTTGTTTCATGTTCACCTGGTTCTGGTGCCCAGTACGCTGGCTTAAGTTGCAAGATGCAAATGGCTGCACTGGAAAGGGTGAAGTAGAAAGGACTGTAGCATCCTTGGGACACTACAGAAACAAAATGTAGCAAGGCTGGACACAATATTTTGTCAAGCGTGTATGTGCTCTGTGGTATAACACAAACATCAGGTTAAAAATACTTTTGGCTTCTGAAAAGACATCTTGGCAACTATTTCTCACGCTTGACAGGTAGCATTCTCCATTATACTGTCCCTTTATTGCCAGCCAACAAAAACACAGCTTGAAGACATTTTCCAGCCCCATCCAGGAACTGCTCTGATATATTATCTTACATCAGTTCCTGCCTGAAAGTGAAATTTAGCTACAGCAGGTGCCCCTTAGTGAAGAAATTCCAGAATAGCAGCCTCTTCACCTACTGCATATTGGAACCAATAACTAAAGCCAAAGGAAAAGGAACATGCTCTGCTGTGATTTTCAGTAAAAGAGGCAAAAAATATACCTCATGAAAGAAACCTCCAAGAACACAGTTTTCAAGCAATGCTGGGAGATTGTATGATGGTGGCCAGACTAAATCTTAAAAAATGAGTGAGAAAAAGAACTGGAAATGACAGAAGAAACAGTAAAATTCCAAGATTTTTAAGACAGACAATTTTATTTTGAAAATATCTCATTTAGCTGGCAATAGTAACATGGTATTACAGGTTGAAAAGTAAGCTGCAGTAGCCTTCAGATATGCATGGAAAACCTGCACGGAAACTTGAAGAAGTGGTAACACTGAAAATGAAAACCAATTCTAAGCAGTGCACAGATTCTGGTATGGAACTGACCTGTGAATAACCTGAAAAAGTGGTAACACACTCCTTACCCTGCCTGACATGAGTTCGCTGACCCCAGGGTATGTCTTGGAGGAGTTGCTCAAACATCCAGTCTGCCTGTTCTGAGTCAATAAAGCCAGGAATCAAATGAATCCTAAGGATGACAAAGAAAAATGGAAGGAATATACACTTCTATATCTGCTTTGGGAAAATATTTTCATTTCCAGGATTCCCAAAGGAGCTGTAATGTATCATATCAAAAGTCAAAGCCCAGTATCCTGTTTCTGACCACAGCCAAAAGCAGATGTGAAGGAAAGAACAGAAGGGCTCCTGTTGAGTCTTACCCTCACGAAATGAATGTAAGTTCTTTTCAAAACTTTTAAAAACATATGACAACCAGCAACATACTATGAATTCCAGAATCAGCCATGTGCTGTGAAAAATGGCATCCTTCTGCTTGTTATTAACTTCAGATCTGATAAATCAGATAAGCCTGATTATGGCAATACAATCAAAATTAAGTAAATAATTGCCCTTTATTCACCATCTCCACAAAACTTAGAATTTGACAGCCCTTTATCCCTACTGCCATTCCTGTTCTCTTTTTCAAAGCATAAGGAAAAGTATTTAGCATAAGGACAGTATTTAATGTCTCCCGTTTTTTCATTTCCATATGTACATGTAATATTTTGATTGGACTAACAGTCACCCAAGAATTACAATCACTGTGGTGAGCTGCAGAGTAGGAATGCTGCTAACAGCAGTTTACTCTCACAAGTATTTCATGCCCCAAAGATGTCACCGTAAGAGTATATAGTAAAGGTGTTAAAAAATATGAAAATCTGATTATTAACTTTCCAGAAATATATATATTCCATCCGTGTATTATGAAAACAAACTCCAGAAAATGAAGGATAGCCCAGCTGACTGTGTATCTTGTCTCCTTCCAGCTGGTCAAAGCTTTTACTTTTCAAAATACTGTTAAGATTTATTTGCATCTTTAGAAGAAACTAAGATGAAGACACAAAAATAAAATAATACAATAATCAGAAGAAATTAAATAAATGCACAAAAAATTACTATGTCCTTGGAATTTTTTCCACTATTAATAAAAACCTATCAAATTCAAAACAAGAGGATTAATACTGATATTGCAGCTAAGTCAGCAAGGTAAAATGTATGTTACTTAGTAGGAATCACAGAACAAGTAGGTTTTGTTTAGAAGTGCCCTGAAGCTGAAATAATTAAGGCATGGCATATAAGCACAAGAGACAAACCTGAGGTTACCACAATTGCCTAAAGTTAAATGCTTTCATTAGATTTATTTAAAACAATTCCAATTTACAGCTACAAGTTTTGGGCTGCTCTTAACTGTACAACAGACATCACACACTTGCTAACACAGGAATACTGATCCAAATTCACATCAGCAACTTACTGTGAATCATGACACAAATGGACACAGCCCCTGTCCTTATTCTGGAAAGAGCAGCAGATGCACTACACACCACATGTCAAGAGGTTTCTTCTTCTCTTCAGCACTGCTCAGAACCACCTCAGTCCCTGCTATGTGCCACTCAAATGTTTTTCCAGAAGTACTCTAGACAGATGATGCACAGGAAGTGCCACGTGCAGCTGATTAAGTCAAAACCCTCTACAGAGACTGGACTTCAGAAAGTTGAGTATCATCACATTACTGTGCAAAAGCCAGTAACATTTCATCCACTTACCTAGAAATGCCACTTGGTCCCTTGCTGAGCTCATACACACCAGGCTTGCTGAGGATGTAGAAAGGAAAGAGCCATCAGAAAGACAAACAAGAAATTATCTTAGACTGAGCAGCACAGACTAGAATTGCTGTAGGCCTGGACTAGGGAAAGTTTTCTTTAAAAGAGAAAAGAAAGTTAGAAAAGGGAAGAACTAATGTCCTGGACAAAAAGGTCAGAGTAAGGCAGCAAGGTGTGCTGCAGAAGCAAATGAGTTTGTGTGTACTTCCTGTCCCTCCCTTCACCAAAGGCTCTGTACAGCTTTAGGGCTCTTGGAAAAAAATAAAAGAGGAATGTCACAGGGAACCTCAGGAAGACAACCATACATGACTGCGCTCAGATCACTGTTTGCATTTACAGGTACACTGAGAAAGAAAATTCTAGCAAGACAGCTAAACTGAACCGAGCTGAATTTTCAGTATCTCTAACTCCATCATACACCACCACACTTTGTCACGCTTCATGCCAAAGTTATCCTGGGAAGATCCCCATTTCAACACAAAGGGTAAGTGACATACAAGTACCCAGCTTCACTATGAAACTTACTATCAGCTACCTCTCTGAGCCCTGAAAGAAGCTGCCATACCAGCTATATTTATGGTATATTCCAGAGTAAGTAATTTCTAGCACAGTTTACACTGGGACTGTCCCAGGAAAATTTACACTGCTAACCAAAGGAGACATACTGGCAATTGTGCTGAACCACAATGTTCAACTCTTCCTGGTTACTGGCTTGCCAGCTATACAAAAGGCAAAAAAATCAGTTAACAGACTTGGGCTCTCCTGATAAGACACTCAGCTCATGACAAAAGGGTTAAAAGTCCACAATTTCTACTCTTACTGACCACGGTAACAGAAAAAGCACAGAGAAATCAGCAGGATACTCACTCTATCACACCTGCCTCAGGAACTCTGCGCTCCACCTGAAAGGCAATGAGACAGCACACAGTGAATATGAAAGTATCTGGCACTCTCCCGTCAAACATCATCTCTAGTGACTCTTGTGTATCCACACACTGTGTAGCCAGTGAGAAAAAGACACCTCAGGGCAAGAGGGAAGTAGTACCAGCTCAGCCACTCCCTCCTCACCCCAGAAACTCTCAAGTGCAGCTACCACTGCAGGCTGGTTTTTAGCCTTCAACTGCCCCCTAAAGGACACCGATTTCTAAATTATTTAGACATCACATACTTGATATTTATCAACTGCAATCAAGAAATTTCTTATTTTTATAAAAATATCCTCATGCAAGGAAAATTTCAGAACAACCCTAAGAATCATGAACAAACTGCAGGCCTCAGTCAAATGAGCAAAACATGAAAGATCAGACATAGCAGGAGCTTACTCTGTAAAGCTGTCTGCACAGCTGAGATAGCTGTATTTTGTTACGAGACAGAGTAGTTTAATCCAGCCTTGGCTATCATTCTGGTTGTCTAAGGGATTTATGCTGCTCTTCTCTGAGCTCAGTACAGTTCTGATTTGCAAGGAGTTACTGCATTGAGCCAACAAGAGCATCAAAATATAGTACTATACAGATAGCAGGTCTCTGCCACAGGGGAAAGAGAATCTTCCCAGGCCATCTTCAAGGCTTCCAAGCCTAGATGACAGCCTTTTAAATAGGTCTAGCTTAGAAAGAAGAGCTCATTATTAGTTTTTCCCCAAATAAGGAAGTTTTCATACGCTGCATAGAGCACAATATCCTTCATCAGCTGATGGGACAAAGTCTACAAAACAATTATCACCCTCTTCCCCTTTAACAAGTTAGGACAGATACCCCACCTGAGGAAAACAAGAAGAGCTCAAACGTGCTTAGGATATTGCAGACTGAATATTTAGTAGAACATATTCTTTTGGCTCTCTATAAAAGAGTAGTTTTGAACAGGCTAAACAGAGGAACCACAACTTTTTGTTTGCCATACACACAAAACAATTACCAACTCTGCTTAGCAAAAGCTCAAAGCTCAGCTCAGATTTTAAACAATTAACTATATTCTCAAATAACTGTTACCTATCATATAAAGTTTTATAACAGATAAGATTCTGCTAGTTACCCTGTAAGTTTTACCTGTGATGGCTTTTCAAAGACAAATTGCTTTTGAGTGTGAGCCTGATCTTTCTGTCTCCATGCTGGTCTCGCACCTGCAAGGGCAAGGCTGCTGGCCACAGGTGCCTTAGGTGCTAAAACAAAGAAAGAAGGAAGAAAAGATCACATGAATTGAATATCACCATTGTAAAAAATATAGTTAGGAAAAACTCATGGAATCATTCCTTGGAGTATTCTCCTATGCTTGGCAGATACTTCAGGAAATTGCCAAACCTAAGAGTCAAAATTTCACAGGAACTGATTTTTTATATATATATATTTGTTATTCATTTTGCTTCCACAAACAAAATAAAAACGTACTTTTACCTGAAAGGATGACATCTATAACTTTTCAATTCTACAACAAACACCTATCACACACCAGCAGAAATTGCTCCATGCAGCTAAGCTGATTCCCTCTGTATTCCTTTTCTTAGGGAAAAAAAAGACAAAAATATTTTCATTAAAACAGAATTTTTAAACCAGGGAGAAAGCAGAAGAGCAACTTTGTCACACCACTTCAGGTGTTTTATTTACACATGCAAACAGGCTTTAAAATGGGCCTGAAACACAGACAAAATCCTCACTCAGCATAATTCAATGGGGAATTTTTTTTAATCCCCTTAGGAATAGAAGCAATGAAATGTCCCAGTGACAGAAAATTTTGAGGCCACATGCACAAGTCAAAACAGCTGTTTATTCTCTCTCACGACTAAAAAAAAAATCAGCTTGCCTAGGATGCTCAGTCTGCAGAGACATGGGAGCTTTATGGAAACTATAATCAAGTGAGTGGAACATGTTTTGAGCATGTTCACAAAAACAAAACCAGTCCCTTCTGCAAGACTGGAAACCCTCAAAGTGCTCCTCTGCCTCTGCACTCTTTGGTTTCAGTGTTTGCTAAAAACCCGCGATGTTAACTCCATCCCTTTCCACTACTTCTCTTTGTTTTACAATGTTTTCACCGTGACAAGCCAACCGAAGGCACATAACGCGTTTTATGGATAAGAAGCGGCTGACTGTTCTTAGAGCAGTCAGCTCCGCCAAACTCCACTCGTCCCACGGGAGCTGCCCGAGATGCGCCAGACGCGCTCGCCCCAATGTGCGCCTCAGCACACACCCGCACCCTGCGCTCCGCAGCCAAAACCGCCGCACCTGGGGCACAGGCGCAAATTTCACTGAAAGACTGGCTTCGAACACCTGCAGCTCAGTTACCGACGGGAACGGGGCAACGGGGTCGCGCAGGGTGGCCGGAAAGCGCAGCCGGAGACCGGCGCCCCTGCCTGCTGCTCGCCCCGTCGCGCCCAGGCCGGCGGCGGAGGAGTCCCGGCCGTCGGGAAGGGAAGGGCGGCTGTGAGCGCTCCTTACCTGCGGGCCGCCCCGCCGGGGCGCCGGCCCAGCCGCCCTGCACCCGGGCCCGCTGCCGCCGCTCCGCCATGCCCGGCCCGGCCCGGCCCTGCCCAGGGCCCCGAGCCCCGCCCGCGCCTGGGCCCGGCCGTGGGGCCGCGGCTCCGCCCGCCCGCCGCGCACGCAGGGGCTGAGCTTCCATTAAAGGCGCCCCGCGCCCGGGCCGGCAGCAGCGACCAAGCCGCCTGCCGGCCCTGCTTGTCCCGTTCCGACAGGGACTGTTCCGACAAGCGCACCCCAGGTCTTGCATGGCGCCGGTAAGAAAAACATTCTTGGAACCAGCAAGGGACGACACCAGAAACCCCCTCCTGTTTTCTGACAGGTGCCCAGGGTAGTACCAAGGACGTGGACAGCTATTAAATGGACATTACCTCCATCACTGAGATGAACAGATATTCAAAATCAAAGTCGAGGTAGTTTAGGTTAAAGTGTAAGTAAAATTTAGGTTAAAAATTCGTTTAGTGATGCCCTGCTGCAGCTTGGAAAATAGAAGACCTCAGGGCATGAGAGTGGGAACCCAACCTGCAGCCTGACACCACGTGAAAGGGGACCAAGGGCTCAGAGAACCTCCTTACCTGGGCACCGCTCCGTCTGTGCCAGTTGGATGTGCATGCTGTTCCCTCTGCCATACCTTTCTGGGGACCTTCAGTAGTTAGAAAATTTTTAACTAGAAATAAATGGTTTTTAATAGCTTAACAGTTCTAATAAAATTTGTATTCTGCTTATTTAAATTATCAGCACTGCAAAATCATAGAATATCCTGAATTGGAAGGGATCCACAAAGATCATCTTAAGTTCAGCTACTGGCCTTGCACAGGGCAGCTCCAAAAATCACACCATGTGCTTTTTGAGAGTGTTGGCCAAACACTTCTGAACTCTGTCAGGCTTGGTGCCCTGATTACTTTCCTGGGGAGCTTGTTCCAGTGCCCAAACAACCTTGGGGTGAAGAACCTTTTCTTAGCATCCAGCCCAAACCTCTCCTGCCTCAGCTTCATGCTGTTCCCCTAGTTCCACAGATCAGTGTCTGCCACTCCACCTCCCCTTGTGAGGAAGGCCACAATGAGATCTGTCAGTTTCCTCCAGGCTGAACAAACCAAGTCACCTCAAACTGCTCTTCACAAGGCTTCTCCTCCAGGCCCTTCATCATCTTCACAGTCATCCTCTGGACACTCTTCAATAGCTTTGTATCTTACATTGTGGCACTCAAAACTGCACAGAAAGTATTCAAGGTGAGAGTCAGTGCAGAGGAGAGCAGGAGAGTCACCAACCTTAACTGCCAGAGATGCTGTGCCTAAAGCCCCCCTGATAGGGGGTAGATGACAGCCAGGAAAACAAATTAATATAAGCATTGGTTTTGGCATGTAAAAGTAGAGTAATCTGCATTGTTATTACTTACAATAAAGGACAATCAGACACTTGAATGTACCTGCAAACATTTTTATAAGAAAAACTTAACACAAATACTCAAGAGTAATTTCCGTTTTATTTGTTTTACAAAGTCAAAAACATACAGATTTTTTAGTCCAATGCTTTCACATCAGATCCAGAGCAAACCAAATCACGTGCCCGTAGAGAACTAATACCACCAACTTCACCATCCCTGTTCCAAAAAATTAAGAAAACTATGGGATAGGATCTGCATCTCAGATTTGATCAGCACCATTGCATCGGTATTCAGGTTTTTTCAATGTACAGAAATGTTAGCCCCAAATCATGTCTCAGTGCAACACATCTTACTTCAAAATCAGAGCTTGAAATTATTCTTTGAAGGACAGAAAAAAACCTCCCCTCTTTAACCATAGGAAGTCACCACAGAAAACACTGGTAGCTGCTTGCAATTTCATTTGCCTTGCAAGTTTTATACATTTTATGTTTATAAAAAGGGATGTTAGAGACCAAAATCTTTAATAAAGAGTAGGTAAATACAGACAACAGCAGTGCAGACTTCTCATGTACTCTGATCCCTGTGTCCAGGAGTTAGGTAACTTGAGCCTTATAGGAACATTCCACTTTGGAACAGAACCATGAAAAAAATCAGTTAATTTTAATGCAATTAAATTAAAATTGTTCTACTCTTTTAAGACATTTCCTGGTTCTCATTTTTAAAGCCATCGAAATATTCAGGAGTCATATTTCAAAAGACCTCACCAGAAAGACAGACTGATACAAAACTTGAAAAAGAATTTAAACCACCGTTGCTAACAAGGAGAGTAACTCATTTCAAGCTCTGCATTTAAAGTACCCATACTCTTTTACATAGCAACCAGCATGTAACATGTAACTTGTGACATTTATCTACATTGTGTTATCACCACCTATTACAAAGAGCAGGCACTGAACTTTTAAAAATGTTATTACAAATCATGAAGATTACATATTACTGAAAAGTTAGAATCCATAGTCAAGACCCAAGATTTCAAATGCTTTTTGCAGTGTTACTTTATGTATCTATTTATAGATGAGTTATTACACTTATTTCTGGTTTTGGCCCATTTCCCTCAAGTTCATAACCAAAAAAATCACACTGGACCATGTAAGCAGGGGAGCACTCATAAGCTGACTGATAGTGCAGAATCCTTGCAAGTATCCAAAACCTGAGCTTCAAGAGGTCAATATTCTGGAAATAGTACTAGGTTACCTATTAAAATAATTATGCTCCCTTTCCTCTCTTGCCCACCTGCCCGGGAATATATGAGAACTACTCTTTTTCTGCCCTTCACCCATGAGCACAAGAATAGATATGATGGACACTATATAACCAAGATGTTCCTCAAGAGCGTGATGTCTGATCAAGTCCATGAAAGTATTTCATAAAGCACAATGCAATTTTAGTTCAAAGCACTTCCCCCCTCATAATAGCTATAAACAAATAAAGCCTATTTTTCAATCATATTAGAAGTCAACAGTCTTGTTTCATCTGTATCCTCAAAACAAGACTGTTCTCTTGTTAGAAAGCACACCTATGATTGGAGATGTTTAAAACATTAGGTCTACTTGATGTTGCAGCATGGTGTGGAACTTGCAGGAGTCCCAGGTTCCCAAGATCAAGTTGCTTCCCACTTACTTCTCCTTCATTTTTTTAAAATAACGAGCCCGTATTTGTTTGTTTGTTTTCATTATCAAGTTAATGGCAGTAGATGTAGGTAGAAGAGAGATGACCCATCCCTAAAAAAAAAAAAAAACAAAACAAGAAAACAAACCCAATTAAAATAAAAGAAGGGGGCGAGGTCTCAGCATTTTGTAACCTGTATTAATTACTCTTTTTTCCATAATAAACACAAAGGACATTTCAGATCCTCACATTTTCAAGGTGACTTACCATGAGTGCATGAGGTAGGTACCCATTGGTCTGGGACTGGAGGCCCACTGTGCCCAAGGCAGCTCTGACATACCTTTCAGGACTGGGCTTATCGAGGGTTGGCTTGCGGATTTTGGACATTTTTGTTGCCACATAATATGGTAGAACACTCTGCACACAGGAAAACTCATGTTAAGCAGGGAATGCTTTCAAGATAACTTACAAATCCATAACTGTAACTGGAAATCAGATAATCTGTACACTGAATTCTAGCTTAAGCTTAAGCCAGCCTTATTTTCAGTTCTAAGATCACAATGGGATCCCCATATAAGATCAAGAACTTTTTAATTAGATAACACATGGGTCATATTTGGACATAGTTCAGTTGTCTCGTGACAGTCAACATCACCAGCTGGAGCCCTAGAAAAAACACTCTTGCAAGTGTAGGGTTTAAAAGCCATTCTTACAATTTGCCTTTTAAGTACAAAACTTCATTCCAGTTGTTCAATAGAAAATGCTGTACTGTTGTTTCTCTGTAGTAACCCCCCAACATTTGCTTGGGAAGGAGCTGCAGAACCCAAGACAGGAAATTTCACAGCAAAAGCTCCTCAGTTTGGAACCTGTACAAAGGCAAGAGGAGGAAGGAGAAAAGAATGTCCAGAGACTTGAAACATGGAAGTTGCAGCTCCACAGCAGGGCTTAGAGGACAGAGGAGAGTATTAGTACCAGAGTGAAAGGACAGAAGGAAGGATCCAGAAACAGAGGACAGTTAATGAGCTTTTAGAGACATGTTTGGAAGCAAGACAGAAAAGTGATGCTAGGTCTCAGAATTGTCTGTAGTGGAGGAACAAGAGGAAGCAGCATAGATATATGTTGATGGAGGGATGCTGATAGAACAAAGGCATGTCCATGGTAGGGCAAGATAGACCTGCAGGATACAAAACCTCACTGCACTTATCCCAACCTCATGCTGCTGGACAAGGAAGGGAAATGCACATGTACAGTAGGAAGCAATATTCTTTCCTCCAATGGTTTTGACAATGCTTTCAACTTGTCCTCAATTTTTGCCTCTAAAAAAGTAATCAAAAAAGCCCTGGTCTACAGCTCTGAAACAGATATTAAACATACCATACCTCAACACACCTAGAAAAGTTGGAACTTCATCACCACTTTGACAAGGACCTCCTAAGACACTGTCAGTAGCTCTAGCAGTGATTCAATATATCCATCTACTGCTGCCCATCTATGAGTGCTCCCACTGCCATACCTTAACAGCAAGTGCCTGAGAGCGTGTCCATTTCTGCTAATTCATCTCCAAATGAGAATACCATCTCTAAGAAGAGTCTATTTGGGTAAATTACAGTTTGTAAACCTGCTGTTAGTCTCTTAAAGAACAACCACACATGCCTGAACTCAGAAATATCTGCTGTTGCTCTCAGCAGCACAGCAGGGAAAGGACCCCTTCAGTTCTCACTGAGTGTGTATCCATGCCATAGCTGTACAGATTTCAACAGAAACTTTACTACCACAAACAGGAAACATTACTATGTCTGCTCATTCCTTCACCTGAGAACATAAAAACTGCGTCCTTCTGTCTATAAATAGGACTTTCAATAATATATACTACATGAGTTCACTTTCAAATGGAAAGGAAAAACATGGAGACCTAAACTTCAGGAGCGAAAGCAGCTACCACTGCCTTTGAAGTCACCAAAAGCTACAAATGCTTGGATAAGAAAACTGCTCATTCTGCTACCATAGCAGCATAGGTATCTCATTTCAGCTCCAGAATGTGAACTGCATCTATTTTGCAGATTGCATTTTAGAAATGCAATCTGAAAAATATTTTTAATAGTTATTATTTTTAAATATTTTTAAAAGTTAAAATTTTAAGCTTCTTATTCACCACCAAATTATTTCTACAACATCCCCACCAAGAAAGGTGCAATAGACATGATCTATTCTCTTTCTCTACTCAAAACTTCAGAAGTGAACTGCATTACCCAGTTACACCACTGGATAGCATGAAGGGGCAAACAATTGTGCATGAGGATACTTGAAAAAGCAAGCATATGGTAGCACTACTGGATTGATCCACAGACTTCAAGGCACATACAAACATGGGGTTACACTCCAACCTTTTTCTTCTCCCAGATGCACTTCAGAAAACAAAAAGCCAGGTACTCAATTTCAGATAGATTAGATTTACCACCTTTGTTATAACTGGACCTTATTTTAAGAGATATCAAGAGACTTGCTGAATCTATTTAGTTTTCTCCCATTCTTCCTTCCCACAAGGAATTCAGAGATTCATGAACTGTATCTAAAACAGACATAACAGATTTTTAAAAAATCACTCCTTCAAGCCTTTCAGCATTTTACATTCAGACAGATGTAACCCACACTACCTGGGCAAACTCTCCTTATTCAAGGAAAGCTTAGCCTGCACTATAGTTTCAAAATATGCCTTAAAAGTAGCTTATGTCAGTACAATGTGTCTTGCTCACTTAAAACATTTGCTACTGCTTACAGCTCTGATGTGTATTAAAATTGGCTCACACTCAAAATTGGGTTCTTGAATATTATTTAGATGTAAGAAGTCAGATCTCAAGACCTGAATAATTAAGTCATAAGTCCTCCAAAGTCAGAACAGTTTTTACACAATTTTATCACCTTTTTTTACCTTACTTTTAAAAAAGTAAAAAGACCTGAACTCTCTGGTGTTGCCAAATAAGTTTCCTTCCCTTTCCAATGTGGGAAAAAGAAGAGAGCGGAACATAAAAGGGAAACAGAAGAGCTACATCAACCAAAGCTGATCTGTATAGAAAGCTAAACAGCAAAGCAAAAATGTTTTTGAAGGAAGGAAGGTAATGCCAGTAGACATCACTTTGGTGACAGCACACTTTTGTGAATACCTGGAGATAGAGCCGGGCCTGTTCAGTGTTGTGAAAAAGAAGCTGGTAGTGACATCTTACCTAAAATTATTTCAATGGTAGTTATGAAGATAAGAGCCAAACTCCTCTTGGTAATGCCTGATCAAATGACAAGAGGGACAACTGTCAATTTTGGCTGTAGACAGTCAGACTGGACATTAGGGAGAAAGCCTTTTCACTAAGAGAGCAATATAAAATTCAAACAGACTGTCCAGAGAGCTCACAGCACCCCTGCCCTTGAATGTTTCCAAGATTTGGCTGCATAAAGCCACAATTAGCCCATGACCTAGTGCCAGCAGCAATCCCACTGTTAATTGCTAGGCAATCCAGCTGCTGGGAGAGCAGGAGGTCAGGGTAGGAAACTTTCCGGTAATCCTTTTAAATGACCATTTTCATGATTTTCTGGTCTGGTATTTTATGTAGTGAATACAATGAAAGAAAACAGATAGTGCAAGTTTCTACCACTATACTTTTGCTATGCATAGTAATGAAGTACAGAGGGACAATGCCAATAACTATCTGAAGTTTAAAATGAGAATAAAAGAAAGGGTCAAAGAACCAAGCAATATTTCTAGACATATTAGAAGAGCAAAAATTTCATAAATCTGCAGAAATCTTTCAAGGGGAGATCTTTCCAAAAGTCTTCAGAAAAGTCATTGTCACCTCCTTCCTTGTTTCTTTTCTTTTGCCTCTTTTCCCCATGTAAACACACACTAAGTTTTAACCTATGCTATTACTGCGCTGCTTCTGAAAAATTAAGCAGACCTATCAGCCAGAAGAGTATATTTTTAATCCAAAGATGGCTACACTGCAACAAAAGCACTATCAAAACTAAGCTTCCACAAATGGTAATCCACTTGAGCAAGACACATACTTGAGGCTGATACGAGGAAACTGATAAAATCCCTCCAGCACTTTGTTTCTGCTTTTCACACAGTGGTACTCTGCAGGTATCGCATGGCAGAAGTTAACTGGTTTCAATGACAATGATCTAGCTGGAAGGGCAAGTCTGGAATTAAAAGTGTAATGCTTCTGAAGGTTATAGAGATGTACTTCAAAAAACTCTAAGAGGGATGCAATCTTCCTTAGGCATTGAAGGAGATAAGTCAGCTAGTCTTCACAGGAAGGTACTTGTAATATTCATGAGTGGCTTATAGTGACTTAGGCTAAAACAAGAAGACAAGGACATGGACCTCCAAAAAAATTAGCATAACAAATTGAAGCTGTGACAGCTATTGATAATCAGACCCACATAACTCAATGGCAATTCACTGTCTACATTTAAGGGATAAAAACCAGTGCTGTCAGGAATTCAGCATCCTAAGCCAACACCAGAGTCACAAAAAGACAGTTTACCACAACCTGTAAAGCTTTGTACAGGAAAATATAACTGTAGGTACAGAAAATTAGATTAAATTCTTTATTTGTTTGTAATTCTAAAAATGTAAGACATCAAAAACCCTTTTCCTAGCTTTTCTATACCCAAAAGCTAGAAAACCTTTCCTACACTACGTACATTCATATTGTGCTTAATGCCTTTATCCAATCCTGAGTTACTGAGGTATTTACCTTTACAGTGTCAACAGGTACTCCTCCATAGTCATCAACAAACAGTTCTTGCTCCCCCTTCATTCTCCTCTCAAACTGCTAAGAGTACTATATAGACAAAATCTGGGGAGGAGGAGAAGGCTGCACATAGAAACAACACATCCCAAGGATGTAACACTTCCTTCTCCTGCCAGCATCTGTCCCTAAGCACCCTCACACTGAAGTAACTTATGAGCAGCTATGCCTAAGAAAACACCAGAAAACAGAGGTTGGATATGGTACCACAACAGAGGCCCCCAAAAATTCACACCATCTTTATTGCCAGTGAAGCTGTGTGTTGAAGGGGCCTATGGCTCAGCTTGTAGACAGACTTCAGCAGGAAGGAAGCCCACCCAGAAGACTTGATACTATTGATGTAGGAAAGGGCAATACTTTATCAGTTCTTTGAGCCTCATTTTAAGACTGTGATGTCACAGACTGAGGGCTACATTGCATGTAGATGAAAATTATTGAAGAACAGCTGTCTGATAATGGAGCTAAATCTGCTAGTAATACAATTTGAAAGACACTGAGGAGGTAGATGTAATCAAGCAGGGCAGAAGTGGTGAGAAAGCTGTAAGGAACTTGCCATGTGGTAAACATTGACCCATTGCAGGACAATTTGGAGCTGTGAGAAGAGAAAGTAACAAGAAGACATGAAACACTGAAAGTTATTCCAGCTAAATCCACTTCAGAATTGAGAGCACACAAAATGACCTGGGCCTGTTCAGAATATTACCTTTTTCATGCATCCTCCATTGCTGCACACTGGTTTGGCTGTACATCTCAGAGTGCTAGGGCACAGAATCAAGCACCCAGGGGAGAAGTGAAGCTTTATTTAATAACAAGTTTAAGTCTAGGTTTACAAGAGGTTCCCACTAAAAGGCTGGTGACTACATGGAAATAGCTCACCCAAAAAATGTCTTTTTTCTTAATGCACTCCATTCTCAGGAAATGCAACAGGACATTTTATGGTGAGAAGTTCTTGTTTTGCTAAATATACTTAAAAGGAAAAAATAATCTAGCACATCAGAAAGGTAACATAGCCTTAATCTGGTAACAACTTCCCTATAGTATTACCCAGTAATAAGACTTGTGCTCTTTTGTATGAAGATTGGACATTTAAAGCAGGCAACTTTGTGCTTTACCTTTCATAAAGCCTTTGAAGTTCAAATGGATTTAGGAACCACCACACAGAACAGAGAAATGAGAGGCATGGACATAGGTAACCCTGTTTGCAAGATCCCTAACTGAACTTCAAAAAGAGATACCATTGTCTTCACAGTGCAGGTAAGATCTCATACCACCTTTATTAAACTGATTTTTGCTCTGGAGAGGTTTAATCAACAATGGAAGGTTCACTGTTTGTGATCAAAGCTGGAAATTCCAGCTTTGGAACAAACATTAAGAGTATGTGAGAAGTGATATTGAAGCAAAATCCTACAAAGCTGTGAGAAACTGGCTTGGTTTGCTTTTTGCCACGCCAAAAATAATTAAAATCGAGGAAGGTAAACAAATGGGGAGGGGGCAAGGAGGGCTATGAAGCAAGATTCCTTAGCAATACAGAAAATTAAATCGGTCAGTTACACATGAAGGCTCTTTGAGGTTTTTGTTCATTCTTCAACTATGCTTAGATTAGCAGTTGATTCATTGACATTGCAGGGATTCTACTATTCCAGTTTAGAGCTGTTATCCATGGAATGCCTGTACAAATGCATTCCACAAGTGTATTCCAGAAGATGAAGCTTCATAAAGATGTATTCTACAGCACTGTGCACAGTTTTATGGAATACTTTATCCATAAGGGTTCAATTAGCACCATCAGCTAAAACCACACAAAATCAAACCATGTCTTTTGTTGCTTCAAGACCCATGGTTTCAGAGTAATTTAAGAAAGCTGCTAATGGGATCAAGGGAAATCCTTATCCTTAATCTGTGTCACACATTCATGAATAAGAGAATATGCTGATTCCTTTTTGTTGCCAAGACACCAATGTTGCTGTGGTAACCACACTTAAATGAAACAAGCTACTCACCTGCACAATGATGCCCTTGCTCTTGTATTCTGCATCGAGGCCTCTGGAGAAGTAATCCACAAAAGCCTGCAGAGGGAAGAAGGGAAACATGCAGCACGTGACATGTTACAATGGAAATTCTAGTTTAACAGTTTTGTGTAAGAGTATTTGAGTTACTATTTGGAGTTCCTGTTTTCAGAGTGAAAACCCTAGGTTTTCAATGAAACTTTGCATACAAAAGCAATGCCATTCAAATAGAAACTCTATGCTTATGAAGTATTTTTACAGAAGTAAGGCTCAATCTAAACAAATAAACCCCTTTTTAATTTAGAAGGAAAAGGAACTAAATTTGTTAAATAAAGCCTAGTTAAAAGAGGAAAAGACAACTTCATGTTCACATTGTTCACTACTTTATGTCATCTTCTTGGATATTTTTAAGAGTGATTTAATTGGGTTCCTCTTGTGCATGGCTTTTAGAACATAGTGTTTAAACACTTAGTCTTCTGCCTTTACACTTCCAAAAAATGCCACCCTATGGTGACACTTCTTCCTAATCCTCAAGTCCACCTCCACAGATTCTCTTCCACACTTCTGGAAGTTTTAGAAAAACTTGCAAATCTGAAAGTTCAAAGAAAGAAGTTCTTAAAAGGTGGATGAAGAGCTAAAAAGGTGGATGGTAGCACCTTCCTTCAAGATGCTCTCAAAGCTGATACAGCCACCTCCTTAACCCTGCCAGGGAATACTGACCTAAGAATCAAAGGCTACTGAGCAGTTCAAACCCGCACAGATTCCCACTTCCCAAATTCTTCTAAACCACATTTCCACCCTACCCTGTTGTCCAATGAGACAAAATACCAGGTTCTGCTATGGTTTCTTGTTTTAGAGAAGTGATACAGCCAAGTAGGATGAATGGAGTACCTTCAACTGAATGAGCTAAACCATCCCATCCATGCTTGAAGCTAAAATAAATACTAAGCAAATTAGTTCAACTATTTAAGAAGCAGTTGCTTCACACCAGATTCAAACCAAGCAGCAAAGCTCTAGTACTGCACCTCCTTTACAGTTTTCCTTTGGTCATCATGTCCCCAGTGGTTTAACACAAGTCCTAACTGAAGCCAGCACCTAAAGTTGGCAGTGGCCAATGTTTTTCCTACACAGGCCATCCCACTGAATTCAGCCTATACAAGAAGCAACGGAAACACTCCCACACTACTGGACTATTTCTAAAGACACTCTTCTGAGCATACTTGGAAGATCTGAAATAAAACTGGATTTTGCTGTATAACAGGTAGGTCCTTTTACTCTTCTTCTTCAAGTTGCATGTATAAGCTAGCAGGAGGCTCCTTAAACCATAAAAAGCTTATCTGCTGTTCAGCTGTTCTTTCTTTCGCCCTCCCCCCTGAGTATAAGTTCATAACAAAATTCTGTACTCAACATGAACAAGACTGGAAGTGTGGCCTAGCAGCAGCTATTGAAATGAATCCTCTGACCATCCTCTTGAACAGTAAGGTACCTGCATGGACATGCCAAATGGTTTGGTGCAGTTTCTGAACACAGCAGTCAGGTGCATGTGTAATACCTGCACAGAGTATACTGATAATCTATTAAAAAGAACTGTATTATGTTAATGAAAGTGCTTTGATCATTCAGATTTCTAACTATTCCTCCATGACAAAAGTCCTGATGTTAGCTACTGCTCCAGATATGGAGACGAAGTACAAAAGACTTCTCTACTGGTTGCAAAGAGCTTGCTATAAGGAAAATGTTCATTTTACATGAGACGAGAAAGCAATTTCCAGTATACAAATAAGCTTTGGAGTTTTTCTTCTTGAAGAATTTATTTCAAGACAAGTTGGGTTTTTTACCTCCTCAAGATCAAGTCCCCCAACAACCTTGAACCTGAAGTCTTAAGAATGCTTTTTAAGTAAACATTCCCTGAATAAGCAGATAAGCATTGCATGTTGGAAAATTTCTTCTCCTTGGATATCCAAATATCTAATAACAAATCCAAACAGTAGAGGCATGGGGGTGAGGTGGGAAATTATATAATCATATTTCACTTCTCATTAGCATTAACACAGGTAGATAAACCTGTCAAAATATAGCACTATGATTCCTTTAAAAGAGTCTCATTCCATTGTAAACTAGGGAATTCTCCACAGGAAGGTTAAAGACTGCATTTGTTCCTGATAATTAGTCAAAGTCATTGACTTACACCTGAAGGGTATTATGCTTTAAATCCCCTTGAAATAGATGAGGGGAAAAAAAAATAGAAACTGCAGATACAGTCTTTCTATAGCTACATTAGGGGAGTCACTTTCATGCTTACTAATCTTGCTGTAGGAGAAGATGGGCAGTGCTGAGAATAGGCAGATTATTCCACCTGTAACTTAGTTTTTTAAGGGGAAGGGAAGAAATATTTCAGATTCTTGTTGAAAAAAAAAGACTTACCAAAGCAGTGTAAGATATATTATCACTAAAATCAGCAGCTCAATTGATTCCATAAAGCTGAAAGCACTGCCACAACAAAGTGACCATTTGTATTAAAACAAAAAACTGTCCTCTCAGGAAACAGCTACTTCAAGAGGAAATTTTATCACCTAAAGCTACTTCAGGCTTCTAAACTTAAATATATGCCCTCCTTTAGTATGAATAAAATAGTGTGCATCAACTCCCTTCTGGGAATATGAAGATGTTACTGAGAATCTAGAGGAAATGTATGTCTGTTCTGACATGAATGACACTACTGAAGGTTTCTTCATCCTGTCAAGGTTCTGCTTAGACTCTGAGATGCTTGAAATATTCAAGGTAATTACCAGGTATGCCTGAAAAAGCTATAGTGCCATACTGCTTTAATGCCAGTGTAAATGTCTCTTGCATTCTGTTTTATCACATATGCCTCAGTTCCATGCTGGGTACCCACATTCTGTCTTTACAGCATTCACTGGAGATATTTTAGGGCAACATTTTAGAATCCCCTGAAATGATCTTTGGGAAAAAAAAACATAAGACCAGCTGCAAAAAGATGAAACTGTCCCAGAGACACAAAGAGAAATCAGAGTAGATGAACTTAAGATGAAACGTAGATCATAGAATCATCACAGAATTTAGGGGAAAGATACTTCAAAACCAAAACAAGAAAGCGTGTTAAACTTAGTCAATGTCCTTTCTCAGCTTTGCACTAAGCTTGCTTGGTACACTACTATCCTTTTCCATTTAAAAATGGAATACATGAGGAAATACATAAAATAGTCATTTCTATGCCAGTAAACCCTTGCACTCAGTTTTCTTTCAACCTTCCAGCTTCCGCTATTGGAAAAAACTCAAGAGAGACTCTGTACTTTTAGTTCATGAAAGCACCACTAGATGGACACCAAAACATTTATTCCTGTGAGTGTTGCCTTATGTTTGACACTTGATTTCAGTGTGGAAAGGAACACTTACCTTGGTTGCAGAGTAAAGAGTCAGCAGTGGAGTTGGACACATCCCTGAAGCTGATGCGATATTCAGAATTATCCCTTTTGATCTGAAAGGAAGCCAAGATATATTATCATGAAATAAAGGAAACATCTTTCATGTTTCCAAAAATTACAGCAAGCCTAAAAACACCCTTTAGAATGCAACTGAGATTAAGATGTTTAAAAACTCCAACCAAATCCTGAATTGAAATTCACTTTATGGACAGTTAGAAGTATCCAAGCAGCTGGTGTAAATCAGGAACAA
Organism: Camarhynchus parvulus; assembly: GCF_901933205.1. Taxonomy (NCBI): domain Eukaryota; kingdom Metazoa; phylum Chordata; class Aves; order Passeriformes; family Thraupidae; genus Camarhynchus; species Camarhynchus parvulus. The sequence continues at coordinate 21,110,246 of NC_044575.1, read as the reverse complement.
CTCCAAAGCCAATACAGCAAGAGAATCAAAGCTGTATTTATATACAGATATACATACACACACAATGAGCTAAATGATGCAAAACCACTGAGTCAAGCTGGCACAAGTTCAAGAGGAACTTCTACATCTTGGGATAAGATGGCAGAAATGGCAACACAGTTGCATTGTATGATTTACACTTTGATAATTACTTTCATCTTCTAAATATTACTTCATAATGGATCTTCAAGATAGCAAGCATCTGAATTTACTGCTCAAATACAGAATTTAATAAATACGGAAGATATTCAGCGGATGAACACAGAAAATTAAAGTTGTCTTACAGCTGTATTACAGTAACACTGAAGGTATTCATCAACAGTATTTTGGTAAAGATACCTGAAATTAGTGACCACCTGCTCTGTCAAGCCTTTCTAAAGCACATATACATAGGACAGGAAGGCTCCTGACCTCCCAATATAGACTGATTTGAGCCATATCTATTTCTGAGACTAGTTTTACCTACAAAACCAGACATATTTAGTGCTAGGTAGAAAAAAGAATTAATTTTTTTTTAAAGCTTAAGCAAATTAGGGCAATTACTCTGTTAGAAGGTCCTGCAAGACAGTCCAATGTAGCGAAAGATAAATCTCTACTTCTTGCTACCCTGTTCAAGCCAGTTTACCTGAACATAGCATAAGTATGCCATGCTCAATGCAGTGAGAACGCTCATGGCAGGCAGACATCACACAGCTCAAGTCCTGCAGATTCACAAAAGTCTCCATCAGATTTGTTCAACCAGGTACACCCTACACCACTGCTACCACAATCATTTAAGTAACCATCTTACAAGAAACAGTAATTTAAGTCACTGTTAAAAATTAAAACAATATAAATGCTTTGGAAATCAGGACAATAGATTCAAACCAGCATGGCTTGTGCCATGATACAAGTGTAAATTACATCTGTGACTGATTTGTCACAAGGAATGAGATGGCAAATGGGACAGAAAAGAATAATTTCAGTCATTCAGGATTTCAAGCACCTTTGCTAAAGTCCATTGTGTTTTTCAGGACTTCCCTGCAAGGCTTGGTTGGTGAAATAAGGTAGTAACACTGATCCAAATATGTAGCATGGAAAGCATAAAGATCACAAATTAATCAGGAATTTTCAAGACAGCAAAAGGTTAACAGTGGATGGCAGAAGTTTTTTGTATCAAGATGGGTGATGACTGTGATATTTATTTATGAGCTCAAATTTGGATTAGCAATGAAATGAGTATTTATGCATTTTTAAGAGATTATCATATTGGAGAATACTATAAGGAACTTTTTAAAAAGCTCAGGCTGCTATGTGAACAGACTACAAAATGGCAGATGAAAAATCAATATTAAGAGTGTATCAATAATCTATTATCAATAACCAAAATAATGCTTACTAAAGAAAAAATTGTGAATTAATCACAAACCTTGCAGGACTCTAAACCAACTGTCCCCTCCATGAAAAACCTGAACAAGGAGTTCTATTTTGTGCAGCAGTCACCAAAACTAGCCAAACAACAGGATGCTGGGAATGGCAGGGACAGATCCTCCACCACCACCAAAATCCTGTATTACAGTCTACAAACCATCTTTATCCCTCCAAATACTGAAGAGAAATATTAAGAAACTGATGATTTAAGAAAGGAGAAGAGAAGAAAAAAAATCCACCCTGAGACATCAATTTATTTATTTAAGAGACTATTAAGAGCAGCCACGATAAGAGTATACATACTAACAAATGAAAAAGATCAAGATTTTGATTCAGCTTCTCAGAATACATAAGAAAGATGACATTTAAATGACAGACTGAAATTTAGATCCAAAAAAACAAAGTGCTCTTCTTATATTCAGACTAGGGAGTACTTGCCACAAAACTTAACTGAAGACAAAAGCTTAACAGGATTCAAAGAAGGACAAGCATTGATATGGATAAACACAAGACGCAAGCTTTTAAAACAAACTGAAGCTTGAGAAGAGAGGCTGACATGCAGGCTGCAAGCACAGCTCTCACAGTGCCTGGCTACACTGCAACTTTCTAGCAGGAGTCGTGACCACCACCTAGATGGAGTGAATTAATGGTCTGACCCAGTGAAGAAACCCTTCCTGGAAACACAAAACATTAATAGCAGCCCCTTGCAGAAGCTCTGTGTATTGGTCTCTTTGAAGCAGTCAGTGCCACTGGGGGTTTTGTGGTTTGTATTTTTACATTTTAAAGAAAACAGTCCTAGCCTTAAAAGCTCATAACTTAAAACCTCCAGATAAAATAAAATTGAGAAGCATGTGAGTAGGGGGAACACTTTCAATTACTCCAATTACAATTCTGCTTCTTAGAGAAATTGCAGAATAAATGTTTTTAGAGAGGGATCTGAAGAATTACTCAAGCATCAGCATGGTAAAAAGAAATTTTGGCTCCATCTAATTCAACTGTGCCCTTAATGGGAAATAAAAACCAAAACAAAACCAAACAAAAAAAGTTGCTTAAGATGAAGAGAGCCAGGCCCACACCCTCACACCTCCCAGTCATTCTACCTTAAGTGGTCCAGCACCAGGGAGGCTATATTTAGCCATCTCCCTGTTGCTGTGGCAACCAGCGCCTGCTCCAGCTGCATGCCAAGTGGAAAGAGCAAGCTTCTTCTGTAATGTAATTATGCACTTGCTACTTTCCTGGCAATAAATACCACAGTTTGGTGTTTGTCTAGCAACAGCCAACTGATTTTTGGTGGTGGTGGATTTTTTTGTTCCCAAAGACATCAAGCCTTGATTTTCAGTTCTATGAGTTTCCCATCTCAGACAGTAGCCTGAGTATTTATACAGGAACTGCTCATTTAAGTATAATAGGAAGCTTCAGATAATAAATTGTCACTTTAAATGTTCAAAACACAGGAGAGAAGTCACAGCGGAGAATCTAAATGCCATTATCAGAAGTGGCATTCATCTAATGCAGCTGTGTTTATTATAAATAGAAAAGTAAAAGGCACACCAAGATGTAGCTTTGTTTACTCTTATCAGACCTGGATGCAAAGCATGCCAAGTATGCTCTATTTTTGTATTTATCTTGCAATATATTGTCATAAAGCCAACATTCAAATATGCACTAGAGCAAGCTGCAAGATGCTCTACCATGCTACGTCACATCTATCTACTCAACATGCTCTCCTCCTTGAACAAGTGAGGAATGACAATGAGATTCTTAGTCTAGCCTTATTCTTAGAGCCTGGAGCCCTTTTTCTAGCCTGTGGTCCCACGTGACAAATACATGGCTGACCTGAAGAGCAGCTGAATCCAGTTCCAATTCATTCATGCCCTTGGATTTGCTGGACATCCATGTCCTCCTGTGGTTACAGACTCCTAGCACTGTTAATGGCCTGTGAGCTATGACTGTGCAGGAGCTGGCAGCTGCAGGCATTGCTTATGTGCACTGCAAACCCAACCAACTTCATAAAAATCAAACAGAAAATGGAAGCTTTTTCAAATATTTTTCCTTGAGATGGAAAGCAAGGCTGTCATCCAAATGGAGCGGTCTTTTAAAGTGATTCCTTATAGTCAGGAAAAAGTTCAAGATGCATATTTAATTCTTTTTAACTAACATTAACCTTTTCTTTCCAGGCTTCCTGAACATTTATCCTCAGAATCTCTGAGGTAGCCATGAAGTTAAGAGAACTAAGAGGAATGATGATGTGTGCTCAAGGGCAATCAGAACCAGAAGTCAGCAGGATCCTGGTTTGCTGCCCTTCTTTCAAGTCATCTTACCTGCATAGATGTGGAACAGAAAAACCTATGCAGGATATTCTGTAAGTAGAGTATACATCATTCTGTCCTGAGAAGCTGAAGAGATAACTCTGCCAAATGGATAGCTACAATATTTCTTAAAACAAAGAAGAAACTGAGGCAAGAAACTTACGAGTTTTTACGTTCCAAAACCTAATAATGAAACAACATTAAATCCCCACAAAAGTATAAATGTTTTGGTCATGTTGGTGCATTCAGAGGACAGTGGTTTCACAAAAAACAAGTCCCTTTATCTATCAATAACAGTACAAGGACAAGGAGTAGCTTCTGACCTAGGAGCCCTGAGTATGTCTCACCGCTGTACTATAATAATCCTCACCCTCTACTCTTCATTGGGAAACATTACACTCCCACCCCAGAGCTCAGTCTTGGGCTCAAATCTCTTTACATGAAATAAACTTATTCATATCTCCTGATTGGCTAAGTAAAAATCTTAGCTCACCATCATCCTGATGTGCTAGACACTGATTCCCATACTGACTGCTGGCTCTGACAGCTTGTACCCAGGAAGAAGCTTTGTTTTAAAAGTGAAACATCTGTGCATCTGTGCAACATGAGAATAACTGAATTCTGGTCTGCACTGAAGACTCTCAGACAGTGGGATGACACAAAATAAACCTTTTTTTTCCCATCATCTTTGCTAGATTTGGAGGCTTGCCCCATACAGGGACTCCTCCTGCCATATTCGTTTGCATGGCTCTACAGAGTTTTCCCCAGTACTGTGAACAGGGCTCAAGCCTGATCCAGGGCAATCCCCAGCAAGGCGGGGTTAGCACCCCAAGAGAGATAGCAAATAGCCAGCAGAGCCAACATCAGCTGCAAAACAGCCAGGGGGAGACTAAGTGGAAATCGTGAACCTTTTGGTTTCACCTGGGAGCTAGCTGGGAAGTCAGTACATATCTTCCCTGTTGACAGTGGTGTGTTATTCTAAAGAGCTGATCTCCAATTCTATTCTTCCAAATGATCACAGCCTTTCCTCAATATACCTCCTACTGTATAATGAGAACATATTCTTTGCATCCATTTTACTTACAATGACTTAGAGAAATAGCCTTAAGAAGGTTATTCCCAGGAACTGTAACCACCCCCTCAGAATAGCAGGTTGTTGAGTTAGTGCTGATGAGTCAGACGGGCTTTTTAGTTCTGTTCTAAAAGGAATCACCACAACAGTGGAGAAGGGAGAGGAAAAATAAAAAGGGAATCGAGTGGAAAAGGCTTCCACCGTCTGATGATTCATGCACCATCAGCGTGACTCACCCAGCATTACTCTGCCATTAAAACATGGAGACTAGGCTGATTAGTCACAGTAATGAATTTTTCAAGAAAGGATTCTCCCCTATAAATAATGATGACTTTGTCTGGATAGTGTTAGTGTGACTCACCTTTCCAGCATGCCGGGCAGCACCAGTCGTGTCATCTGCAAAAGGAAAACATTGGTGATGGCTGAGAATGCAGACAGCAGCCAGCCAGAGGCCGAGGGAAGCCTCCCTGTCTCCCAGAAGCAGCTGCCACCCCCTCCACCCCAAGCACGGCTCGGGGAAGCAGAGACCATACTTTGCGTAGGCAGTTTATTTTTATTCTACCTGGATAACTTGGCTCTATCAAGTAGTGTGTGCACTGAATCTGGTGAACCCATCTAGGTAGTAGCACAAGAGTAAATAAAACAAATGTCTTCACCACTCTGCAGTATCCGTGGCCTCTACAGAACATTAAAACATCAGAGTACTGCAGTACACATACCATCTTTCTCTCCCTGCAAAAAACACCTGTCTTCCTCGAATCTGACTAAATTTACCACCTATGCCAAGATTCAAAACATTATCCAATACTTTTTAGCTAGGCTTACTGAACTGCTGAGTTTAAGACAAATTATGGAGCAGCAAGAGTACTGACAGAACTAGTGAACGTCTTATTACCTAGAGAAAATACTTAAGACTCCAAAATATTTTTTGCTGATTACCCAGATGTTTTCACACTGGAAAAACTACACCCCCAAGACGAAAGTCACCTGGCAAGCCTCCTCACTGCTTTGGAAAATCCTGACTTTATTATGGCTCTGAGCAATCCATCTACAAGCTGGCTGAAGGATTCTCCTGAGCAGTAATCCTAAAACAAGATTCCCAGTTACAGACAGAGCATCTCTGACAAGGGAAACAAATTAAGCATTGATCCAAACTTGGACAAAATTTTAATTAGTGTAGAATAGTTAATTTTCCTACTACTAATTACTGCCATCCTAAAACACAATTTAAATCCAAAACATCTGCCTTTATGAAATAGTATCAAAATTCTCCTTGTGCCGAATTCAGCCCTGCCCCATGTAAGCCAATGAATAACAGCCACTGACACCAAAGACAGATAACACAAGAAAAATAAACTGCTACCACATTTGACATCTAAAAGGTGTTCCAACAAAGTTTTTGAGAACATGGGGGGTGGATAATAAAATACTAAAACCAGCACACACCAAAATATAATGATACTCCCACTGATCCCAAATTACCTCAATGGCTTGAAATAAAACACTGAATATTTGAATAATATGGGAAGAAAAACATACACAAAAGAAATCAACATATACAGGCACACATAACACGTGCAAGCTCTCTGATTACAAAGAAACAAATTTCATTGTAGGAAGCTACTTATTTTATTATCACCACTGCATTAGCCCTCATATATGACTCAATCTGGGTTTGAGGTTTTATTGTTTGTTTGATTTTATTTTTAATTATAAAACATACCCTTTCAGGAATAAAGGAGAAAAAAAAAAACACAAAAGAAAGCAATCTCAGTTGATTGCAGCTGACACACAAAGAAAATGCTAGAAAAGGGCTGTGTTTTCCATTTTATTGGCATTTGTCCCTTAGAATAGATTCTGCCATCAGCCACACTGCATGACAGTTTTGATAAGGGACTGTACAGGCAGGAGTTGAACAGGCCTTCCTTTCATGAAGTCAGCTGTTGACACACAGTGCTGTCAGCACTGCCCCAGAAGTCAAACCAAGTATTCATAGCTGATAAGCATCAACAAGCTAAACAGATCTGATGCAGCTTCAAAAAACCCTCTAGTATTAAGTTTAAGCATACATGAGCTTTTTCATACACTAATGCTCCAAAAGAGATGTAGAAACAACTATTTATTTTAATCTTCAAGGATAAAGAATGATTTGGGCTGATTCTAAGACTAGTTCAAGACTGGAAGAGCTTTTATCTGATCCAAGTTTTATGATCTCTTCCACAGATCCCTTGGCAAAAAGCAGCATACTGTTTCTTGCCTCTCAGGGCAGTGTAATGCTGCATATCATCTCCACAGATTGGCACATGGATGTGGACTGGAACTGCCTTCCCTTAGGCAACCCATAAATGATCTGAAAAACCAGTACACAATTTCCCAGTAGTGTAGAGGAGACCCCACATTTGAAACTTTGTTATAAATCCACACAAATGCATTAATGGTCTAAATCCAAATTGCAACCCACCAAGCAGCTCTAACAGTTTATCACAAACCTGCTGGCTACTAAAATATGCTACAATAATTGGTGGACTTACATAAACTAAAAAACTATGAAGCCACTGATAGCTGAAATACAGCCACAGGTACACAATTCGGGGAGAAGTCAAGAAGTCTCTCACTACCAACTGTGTTAAATGGTTTGTTTCTAAAGTTCAGCTGAACAGGCTGATGGCAAAACTGGATTTCATACTCAGCATCACTTCCATTTGTTTTACTGAAATTCTTATTTTGAGGGAATTTCAAAATTTTGTGAAATAGGGCAAAAATTTCTATTGGTATTTTTACACCTTGTGATGTGTAAAAAAATATTTATGAATATTCAGTACCTTGATGTAAAAATACTGCTATTTTTAAAGACCAAGATAACAGAAGGCAGCGCTCTGAGTCAGACTCACCTGACCCAGCCAACTGCACACTCAAAGTGCACGACTGGAAAAATGCTGGCAGGGTATTCTCCAGCCATCCTCAGGTCTGGCAATTTTATATGCTCTACACACATGTAAAATATTTTCAGCATTAATTCAAATAAAACAATTAATAGCAGAAATGTAGTTTTATCACTAATAATGGTGTCAGTGGTGCCTACCCCTGCTTGCATTGTATGATCCTTATCCAAAACAGGCAAACTGGTTAACACTCATCTTCAATAGCTGTAATATCAGACATGCCATTAGGAAAAATGGCAGCTCAAAACCAAAACATCTAGAACTGAATAAATATCTCCCAGATAAAGAATCTAAATTTCAGCTAGACCTTGTTTAGAGATAGTCAGTTCTGTAATGGTGTGTAGCTCATAAATGGCAAAGCCTTGCAAGTCAATCCAAAACAAAGTGGCTTTTCTTTCTGAAAATTTGCATTAGAGCCGAGTGAGCATGTGCATCTGCAAATTTGTTCAGGACACACTACTCAGCACAAGAAGTTGTTAATCTCTGATATTTTACAGAGTCTGGCTAAAAGTTATGTTTAGCACACAACCATGAAGAGTGGTTGGTGCACTCTATGTTTTTTGTGTGTTTTCCAATTATTTCACATACACCCATAATGCTACCATGGAGTCTGCACTTTAGTTCCTTTGGTTTGGAGGGTTGCTTTGTTTTTAAGTCAACTTCTTTCATACCTACCTCAATTTGAGATCCAGATCTCAAATTCCAGAATGCTCAGGGCAAATGACTAACTTTAAGTAGAGACTGATTACAGACCAGTACAATAATCTTTTATAAGCAGGTATCATTTCCTAATGTCCTTTCATCTGCAACTGCATTTATTACATTCCTGGCAAGCACTGGTTGCATTGTTCACTCTTCCTCACCAAACCTGTCCTCTACCTTCTAGTTCTGGAACAAGTAACACCACTTTTACCCTAACAAAGCAAAGATTCCTACTTGCAACTACAAGGATGCACAGACTTACGGTTAGATTTATGTTCTAAAGTAGGCACTACAATTAAAAGCTGCAATTAGAGGACCAGCAAATATATTTGGAAGTCATAACCATGGGTTTCCAGTGATTTTTCTTCAGAAGAAAACCTCCCATTCTTAGTTATCACTGCATTGTAGTCTTTTCTCAATCTGGTCCAATCAATGGCTCAGAAGTAGAGCCTTTGAAAAGAATAATAATATGCAAAATTTTGAATATTTTTCAAGTGATGTTACTCAGATGACTAAAATACAGCAGGAAATGGTGAGATAAATATTCAAAGTCACCCTATGACCTCATAACAACTATTATACAACACCAGAAATCTAACACCACAGTTGTATATTTACAAATATAAATCATAAAGACAAATAATTTTATGATGTTACAACTGCAAGTCATTCTTTCCACTTCAAAAGAATATAATGGTACCCTTTCTGTAACTAGAGCTATACAAATAAAACAAAGGGTGAGGCTTGAGAATTTGAACAAGTTTGCTACAGTGTTATGCAGCTAAGAAGCTTCCCTCACTCAAAAACCTGGGGTGAAATTTTAACAACACAGAGCAACATAACTTTTTAAAGATCAGGAATTCCCTGTGGTGCACCCACTCATGTACAAAACCATCACTGCTACTATGAGACAAGACCAGAGTGTCTGGGCAGAGGATTCACACAAGCTCACAGATACAGTAGCCGTTTAACAAAGTTAACTGGCACCCTCGCCTGCAGAGAGTACACTGAAAATCTAAGGAACTGTTCTCATGCACTGGCAGTTAAATTGATTGTGACGCCTATTCTCAGCATCTATAAAGTTGTTTAATGTGTCTCTCTTGAAACAGTGACTTCTTAATGCAGCTCATACTCCAAGCCAAACAAGATTTATTTATATTTGTAAAAACTAGCAAGTAAACCTGAGGTCAGCTCAACTCACACAGTAACCCACGTGGCCATGTCAGGGGCATCAAACGTAAAGAGGGAAGTATGAAAGTAACAAGCCATGTTCATTCAGTGACTTTCCTCTGAGCAACAGTTTTAGAAGAGAAAGTTGTCCCTGTTTAGAGCCACAAACTTTTGGAGTCAAGTTAAAAACTGAAAGCTGTCGAAATAAGCATATTTCCCCTCTTGCACTTTACAAAGGACAAAGACTGCTCAAATAATAAGGCTGAACTTTCTTCTCTTTTCAAAAGGCAAAATATGTGTTTGTGTCAACCCCAAATCTACAGAAAGGCATAGAACTATAGGATTTCCTTAATTTCCCCAAGTTACTTGTACTTTGAACAAAACCTCCCAGTGCTTCTCTGACTATTGCTTAAAAATATTTATTGCAGCTACAGCTTTCTGCGTATCACACTCTCAAGTTCAAAGTCAGCAAGGTGGGAAACCACAGCATTGAATTTCTCCCTCTGGACCATCTAAATGATATGCATGACCACCTTCACAGGAAGCTTACTTGTTTTCCAAGCACTGGTAATTGTGCCTCTCTGTTTTAAACTTTTATTATGTACTTGGCTAAATCATCAACCCCCTCTTTGATTATGACTTTGAATATAAATGTAAAAAAATCTCTTGGCTAGACTGGAATACACACGCCCAGAGTGATCTCTTCTTACAAGTCAGTGTTGCCACGGTCCTCAGAATTATGTTCCACTCACTGTGACCCTTTCCACAGCAAATACAAAAACTCACACAGGGTTCTTACAGGGGACAAGCAACTACCATCTGATTTCTGGGTAAGGTAGCTTTAAAGATGCAGTATTAGGCTGCACTAGCCCATCTGAACACACTGGAGAGAGACAGATGTCATTTCCTACCGTCTTTTCAGGATTGCTGCTCCCCAGGCTTTTCTTCTTTCTACACACAGGCCTTCATAAGAATATTTCCCCTCTTTCTCATACACAGTAACTTCTGCTCCTCCTTTCAATTTTATATTAGTTTTGGGTTCTGTTGTTGCTTTCTTTCCTAAACTCACAGTTTCAGACTTTCTGGTAGTCATTTCCATGTCCTGCCTGGGATTCACAACCTGGTGGAATTCACCTCTCACTTCTCCTCCATTAAGGGGGCAGCTGACACCAGATCTCTCATGAAGAGAGATCTGGTGTCAGCTGAAGTATTTATGTATTCTGAAATCTCAAGAAAATGAAAAGCATCTCAAAAATGACAACAAAAATCCTTGATGTAGTAGGGCCTATTAGCCTTTTGTATTGACACTCAGTATAAAACATGAGTGAAGTCATCAACGTGACGACTACCACAGCCACAAGGGATGGACATGTACATAATTTACTCTCCTGCTTCATCTGTTAATGCCAATTTCCAAGCAAAGCCTGACCTGGAAGCCTAAAATTTGCATCCCCCCACAATATAATAGCCTGCAAACCAATTCAGCTCCTTGCTTAATCAACTGCTAAGCCAGCACTCCCTCAACTATTTAGTCCTGCTTATTTTTCAAGAGAACATAAATTTATGCCTCACTCCCAATGCAATTAGCAAACTGTGATGCTGCAAAAGAAATAAAAAACTTGCAGCTCCTTCCATACCAAGTAACTCTTGCAGCTTTCAAAGGAGAAACAAGGGCTCCCGCCAGCATTTGAAGCTATTCTCTGTGCTCATAACCTACTCACTCACTTTTTCCACTGGACCGCAGTTCTAGCACCCTTGGCTTTCACAACATTAAACTAACAGCCAAACCAAGTTTGTTTTCCCAAGTGAAACTAAAGGCTGTAGAATACAAAGATTAACCGACTCAAGATGAAAGGTGAACACTTGAACACTTGCTGGTTAATGAAAAACCCCAGGGATTTTGACCTAATATTTCACTCAATGCCACTAACATTTGTGTCTCAAAATGCAAAAAGATATCCAAAAGTTGTAATACAACCCACATAACCTGAACTGCTAGCAACAATCATTAAAGTTCTGCTATTTAAATCCCTTCAGAAGTTTGAAATGAGATTATGACAAGAACCACGAAACTACATATACTACCTCATCTTCCTCATTTATTTGTCAATTCAATCCTTGTATATGACTGTATTAAGTCTCAAGCTCTCCTGAGAAAATACCACAAACAAAAAGTCTTCGTTCTATTTATGGCGTCAAGACCCATAACACTTATTTTTTTTGTGTGTTATATCAAGACCAGAGTAACTCCTGCACTGCACATCACCATAAAAATGTGATATCGCCCAGATTGCTTAAAAAGCATCTACTTTGGCTGGGGGACAGGATGATATTTTGTCAATTTTTTAACCAGTATTTTAAAAGACATGAGATTTCCAACATGTTTCAAGTAGTTTTATGTGGCTTATCTTCAGTGATGTACAAGGAGCTTTAAAGACACATCACTGTAATCAACACTTCATGTCAGACTGAGTGAACTCCAAAATTGCATGACTGCATGGTTCATGGGTGATCTAATCCAACAGTGCTCTAAGGACATGATGGGGGCAGGCAGGGGAGCATGGAAGAGGGTTTGGGAAAGACACAGATTTTAAAAGGTCTGACTGGAAACAAATTTTCAAAACAGCTGCCAAAATTCCATAGTATTAGATACTTTGCAGCTGGGAAAAATACTGAACAGCGGGACCAACTAGGCTGCAAATTTGTCCTGTGAGGTGAAGATGTTGCCTTCTCTCTCAGTGTACCCCTTCTCACACACTGCATATCCCCTAGGAACTCCAATGACCTGACTAATGAAGAAAAAGATGGATCAAAAAGTTAGGGGATGAGCATTATGCTTCTAAACTGCCTATACTTAGAGCAATAAAACAGATTTCAGCATTTCTGTGCTAATTATCCAGACTTTCCTACTGCAAGTCCAAGGGGTGTTTCAGCCAGAACTGGAGTTACTTGACATGCACACCAGAGAGTTGTGCTGTCCAAATGGTGCTGCTGATGGCACATGGTGCAGGTTACTGAGAAGACAGGGGATATCAGCATCTTTTAGGCTCTGAGAAAGGTTGGTCCAAAAGGCAAGGAAGTGGATGCCAATGCTCTAGAAAATAACAGCACAAGTTATATGACATCACTGAAGGATCTGGAGATACTGTGGGTAGAGTGTGAACAGGTAGTAGCTCTGCTTCTCCTGTACTTTCACAGACCTTCAGCTTCTTGCCTAAGAACTTGGTGCTCTCTTCCATCACAAATCTGATGTTATTAGTCAGACAAGAAGAGAGAATATTTTTATTACTGTTTTTAAAAACATACACACACACATATATAAAAAAGAGATGGTATCAACCTCAAAAACAGAACTAAATATTCACAGGATTACATCCTAAAAGTCTACATAAAACAAAATACAGACTTCTCATAAATTTATTTTTTTCCTACCATGATTCTCTAATTCTATGGGTTCTCCTGAAGAAGTGTCTTACAGATGGTACATATCTCTAATGTGTTCTTCTCCCCAAAACACTAAGCATCTGGCATGCCTACTGTTTAATTACACAACACGCTCGTGCAGGAGAAAACATTTGCAAGCTTGGAATCTTATGCTCAAATTCTGATTAAATGCAGTAGCAGGAGTTATTCACAGTCAAGGAAAAAGTTTTCAAACAGAAGCAAATGCACTATTAACACACAGCAAGCAGATCTTGAGAGTAAGTTTCTGTATGTACAAAAACAGCTATTTTAGAAATCTGAAGAGGTTGAGAGGATGCAAATTTTACAAGAAGCTGTACAACAATTTTGTAAAATTGCTGATGAACACTGACACGACAACTAAAGCTTTAGTCTACTTTGGAAAACAACACAGTCTAGCTGCATCTCTGGAACTTCAGGTGTATGCTGAATTAAACTATTGCTCTACCCTCACATCTTCAGAAATATATATTGAAGTAGTTCATCTGTAACTTTTCTACTCTAACCTAATGCTCCCAGGAAGACTGACACCCCAAATTCTTTTATCACTGAATAGTGCACTCCCTCTGCTGGCACAGCACAGACCTCACACCTCAGCAGAGGAGGTCTGTGCATGACACTTCTTCAGATGTACACCTGATGCAGCTGTTAACTTAAATGACTTCCTTAAGAGAAACTTTCCTTAAGAGAAAACTCATTAATAACTGACTTCTCTAATTAAATCCTGTAGGGGGACAACAAGACACCATGGGTTGTCCTTCTTGGTCAGCTAGAAAATCTGTACTTGTCAGACTCAGAGTCATTTTCCAGGTGAAAGGCTTCTGAAGACTAACTGTTAGAACATTTCTAACTTTCCAGCAAGTAGTTCTGAGATGTCAAATCAAACACACACAGATGTAAGAGCTTGCAGCAGCAAGCTGACATTACCAACTCCCATTCAGTCATGCAACAGCTGCATTTTCATTGTTTGCCTATGTTTTAATTAAGTGTGAGAATCTTATTAAAGCATTGTTTTAAGAGGTGCTGTGCCTCCTTACATGGAAACCAAACAGGGTTTAGACTCCCCAAAAGAACTGTACTAGATGAATTTAGTACTTGACCTAATCAGAAGAGCTGCAAAAAAGTCAAATCTTTAGAGCCATCTTTGAAACTTCTAATATTTTAGCTTTGAGGCAGAAGGTTAACCCTCAGCTGATAGAGATACACTGTTCTGCAGTGTATTCTGTATGCAGAAGGTTTAGCAGTGAATAGTCACAAGGAGTTTCATCAGCACACACTGGTAATACACTAACAACATCCCTGTGACGTGTAAGTAACTATTTCCTCTGCCCTTTTTAAGCTTTGATATACTAAGATGAAAATCTTATTTTTGAATGGGCCTTATGTTAATCAGCAAGAGAACAGCCATATGTTTTAGCCTCAAGTCATGCTGATTTCTTCTCAATAAAACCTTCCATTTAAATAACCAAAAGTGAAGGTAACTTCTGAAGTAAAGTTAATGCATGCTTCTGTGAGTTTGGTTTTCCTTCTTGCTCATATATTATGAAGAAAAAAATGAAGTGCCTTCTCACTATAGTGTACAAAAACCTTAGACATGCAGAGATAAGGGCTGCCCACCCCAAGAAACACAGATGCAGGGGAAGAAGAAAGAAGCATTTACAAGAAGGACTAGTAGAATAATTGTCAAAAAGCATTAGGTGCTGTTTTATGTACTTACCTTGCTCCTTTCAAATAGCTAATAGGCATCTTTGCAACAAATTACATTTCACACATCAATCAGAACAGTCCAATATTACAATTAGAACTGCTGGGTTTCTCTCCAAGACAAAAAGTGAACCTGTAGCCTAACAGATCAAAGTAATTCCCTCAGACAGCTGAGTCTTGTTTTCTGGTTTTGAATTATCAAGAAGTGTTGCTAACTTACCTTACAAACAGACATGATGTTAATGTTAACCATTTTGTCGATAGTCTGCAAGAAAACAAAGTTTTGGGGTTTACTCATTTTAACTTATTTGAACAATATTTATACATCCTCTGGGTTTAAGTGCCAGGATAAATTATCTGCCTTTTCTCCTTGCCTACCTGCTTAAGTATCAGGAACAGTGACAGGCTTTCAAAGCAAAGCCTGTGAATTGCCCTTGGTCAGGTTTCATCTTTGATTAGGGACTTGCGTTAAATATAGAATCACACAGGTGTATCACACTGACACTCTATTTCCTAACACTATTCAGTACTTATGAATTTTAATAAATTCTTACCTTTGACACAAGTTTTAAAATTAACTATTATCTTACTCTTCACCATTTCAGTGACTTTAAATTTATTCGGATATATTTAGCAACACTTAAGCAGAAAACACAGTGGACCCAGTGAGCTACAGGGGTTTCAGAATGAAAATCATGCACCAGTGAAATTGTTCATAATCAGAGTTTTCTATGTATTCAGTACAACCAATATTGTCCCTACATTATGAACTGTCTAAAATGGTCATATTAAGTTTTTAAGTGTTATGGACTATGCAGCTTTCATCCATGAAATTGCTTGCTCCCCCCTTCAGTCACATAAGAAGTGCTCCAGCACAAGCTAAAGCAGCTCATAAAAAACAGCCAGGTGAGACCAGGGACAGGAGCAGAAGCGGCAGAGAAGAGTATGTAAAGAACACCACCAAAAAGTGAGACTGCATCATCAGCATTGTGTTATGCTGCTTATGGAAATCTCTAAGCTTTTGAACACTTAATTCTAATCAGAAAACCTCATTATGTGGGTTACTTAATCAAACCTAAATACTTCTGAAATATCTGCTAACCCCAGTAGAACACTAGAAGGTACCACAAAAGCACTTACCTTCTCCAGCTCTGGAATATCAATAAAATATTCAGGGTAAGCATAGGATATTCCCACATTGTTGACTGAAAGAAAAGGATGAATGAGATCACTTGGATGCCCCCTGATTAATGGCAATTTTCAAGCAATTAAATGCTTAAAATGTTGCATTTATGACATTCTAAGTGCTTTGGCCGAGTTTCCTTAAGTGTAAAGATGCCCGCGCACCCGCGGTGGACGACTGGAGCACACGGACGGGCCATTTCAATATGTGAGCGTTAATTCTGCCATTGTTTGTTTACCAGCTGCCGAGTTCAGCACCTCGCACCCACGCCCCACAGCGCGGGGGGCACGGCGCTGCCTCTGCCCCCAGCGGGGGTGTCTGCGGGGTGTCGAGGCAGAGAGCAGCTGCCTGGCGGGACAGCGGTGAAGCCGTTTCACACCATTTTCCCCGATAAATCAATACCCCAAGTGCGCTAAGAGCCCAGCCGCATTCCCCGCGGAGGGAGCGGCGCGGCGCGGCGGGGCGGGGAGCGGCGGGCGCAGTGCGCGGCGCAGCCGGCAGGTGGCAGCAGAGGCCAGCGCGGCGCGTCCCGGCCCCCCGCCCCGAGCGCCGCCGCGCCCCGTGGCGGGGGAGCCGCCGCCGGGGACCTCGCGCCGCTGCCCAGCTCCCTGCGCGGAGATTCCCGGCGGGAAACCCTTCTCCTCGTCACCCCCACACCTGCATCGAATTGCTTAAGCCTCCTAGATTTGGTTTTTTTCAATACTTGACACTGGCACGGTTTTATTCTCGGACGTGAAACCAACAACCCATTCCCTAAATCCCAGCCCCAACAGGAGAAAACTTCTAATTCTGTTCGAAAACAGAGCTGCTCTGCAGCCTGGAACTCCACAGAGCACATTGATATGGAGACAAAAAGCAGCAACCAAAAGGGATCTCCGCTTCCTAAGTATCTGTTGTTCATCTTACGCAAGTGAATCGCGTGACATGTGGTTGCTGTGGCAACATTTTACATTTATATAGTGTCTTACACCCCAGAGAATCCCTAAGTGCTATGTATGCTCAGCAGCACTGTGCACCTCCAGGCAGGAGTCTGCATGGGGACAAGAAACGTCGTCAAAAGGCACTGATGCCTTTTTCAAAAAATAAAACAAGATAGCCCCTCCATCTGTGCCAAAAGCTATTGTTTTAAGACCCAGCCTGAAAGATAATTTAGGTATCAACAGAGATGCAGGATGCGCTAGAAACAGGAGGAAGAGATTCTGGCAAAGTGCACCAACTTCATTCGGAATTCCCTCAAGCTCTTTTAGTCCAGATCTTAGTGTATAAATGGAAGTTCATTAGTCATGCTGTGTGTTTCAAATTTTTAACTTTTAGATAACCTTTAAAAATTGAGGTGAGGAATTGAGGGGAACACGGAGTTGGCAAAATCCCAGCAGACATTTGCTATATTTACAAAGAGTGAAAAGTTTTTAAAAGGAAGATGATACAGTCTGGCTACTGCCAGAGTGAACCAAATTTTTTTCTTCTTTTCATCCAAAAATAAACTATTTTTCGTTCCATCTCTGTAGAAAGGATTTTGGCTACGAATTGTGGCAGGGTTATGGGACTAATCTTGGTAACTCTGTCCAAATTTAGAATGCTTATATGATTCATGCTACAGAGACAGTCACACGGAATTCACACCCCTTACTGCTGACTGGGTCCCATTTTCTGCAATCATCTCTGCTGCAAGTTTGTAACAGACCATTAAAAAATCAGGTTTTGGGTTGCACCACCATATTTTAACTAGAAAAAAATGGATAGCAACAGGGTAAGATACTGTCCAGCAAAAACTCCTTTCAATAATCAGAGCTATTTAAGAATGGCAAAAGGAAGATTTCCCACCTCTGCTTGTTTAACATATTGCTGTAGCTAGCACATGTTCGAAGTCACTGACAGACGCTGTTTTGAACACACAGCAAAACATTATGCAAACTCTTTTAGCCTTCCTACGTGGGTGAGAAGAAGCTTCCAAATAAGAAGTTTACAAGGATTTCAATCTGTAAGTACTTTAGTTATACTCTGTGCAACTCCATAATTAGAAGCTCATTCTTGAGCAGTACGTGTGGAGACTCCTAGGTCTCCAAGTATAAGGTTAAAAAATAATCAGTGCTGATCACTGGCAACTGCACTGTGCTACCAATGCTTCTCATACCTACTGTTCCAGATGAGACCTGAAAGAAGAAAATATGCTGGAACCTGAGAACTCAACCCTTATAGCTGTTCTCATTTAAATCCATGTTTTCCCTCACACTAACATGGAAAATACAACTCAACAAAAGCTACATTCTGGATTCCAACAAATATTACAGAATTTAAAATATAAGGCACTAGAGCATGAGATTAATTACCATAAAAGCATTAAAATACTATCCTACAGGAGTAGCCATCATCTGTGTGGAAAAATCACATTGGCAAATGGTTGCTATTAATACAGCTATATCTGGGGGAAAGCAAGTACCCACATATCATGTAATCTGGTGATCTTGGGCACAAGATCTACTAAAACTGCAGGGGACTAGTTAGAATAGAGGTTCTTGTAAGGTACACTGACAATGGCTGCAAAAAAAACCAAAAAAGCAGAGGAACACAGCTAGAGAATACACAACTCCAGAGTATTTAATTGCCATTTTTACCATGTTTTTAGCCAAGGTGCTCAAGCAAATAAAAGCAAGAAGCAGGCTCTGTTTAAGGAACATGCTTTGTTTTCCTGTAATGAGCTTACACAAAATTTGACACACACACACTACTTTAGTGCCCAGTTTGTGCGAAGCTATAAAAAGTCAGATTTTCACTATTTTGGAGATCACCATAACGTAATCACAGCCTAAGAAATAATAAAAACCCTTCCAGTGTGGATATGTACCTAGCACAGTAAAAGGTTTGCTGCTGTTCTGAGACATTTAAACCCTCTACCAGTCTGCAGCAATTGCTACGTGACAGGCAGCTTGCAAGCCTTACAGTCCCTGAGTGGATTTTGACAGGACAGATTAGAACGTACATTAATTTTACTCTTCAAAGTTTCTTTGGAACTTATTTCCTTCAGAAACAAGAAACAAGGCATTCACAGCTGTGTCACAACTACTCTTTACACAAAACGCATCCTTTGCAGTTGAAGTTACTCCAATGGCTTTGAATTTTTATAGCAATTAAATGCTGGATGCCATGAGTTGTACGTACTCAAGTCTGTTAAAAGTAGTAGGGAGCATTCTGGGGCTTATCCTTTAATGTTATTTTTTAATTGCATTTTTATATATACACTATTTTCTTAAGCATTCTTTTCAAACATTGTACAACAAGATTCATCTATTAGCAACAAAGTTCATACAGTATATTATCATGTATACAACAAATTTGTTTTGAAATACGCCTAAAACACCCCACAGTTAAAGTTCCAATTACTGCACTTCAGGTTAGTAAAACGAGTTTTGTAGTGAGGAGTGCTTTATCAGATGACAAGTTCTAGTAGATGTCTGAGCCACATGATTTTTTCATGAATTTAACCATCACAGGTTCTCATCCCTATACTGACTAACCACAGAAATACAGGATATGCACAGATGTATGTGTTTCCAAGGGAAAAAAAAACAAACAGAAAACCAAAAAGCAATTGCCTTTACCCCCCTGTTCAAAAAGGATTCAGGTAAGCTGCTGGTATGTTGAAACTCTTCTTAGCTTGTGATAAAACACCTATATGAAATCACCTCAGTTCTACATTTGACAAAGTTACTGGAGGGATCACCTTGTCTTTTCAGGGACTCCCACACCACTTAGACTCCCATGATGTAGCAAACCATACTCATGCATATTGTGCTCCTATCAGCAAAAGAAACACAGCTTACCAACATGGCCAGAAAAGGCTTAGGACTTTGGAAGCAGCAGACAATTACTTCATGTTCTATTGTAATGACTGAATTTCAACAGCTCTGTAATTAAAAGTTCATGGCTCTCGCACAGGGCTATACTCCTAAACTGAATATCTCCTAAGCTATGCATGTGAAGCTTGCTTAGGATCTAAGATGGCATTACATCATAGAATCATAGAATAGTTTGGGTTGAAAAAGGACATTTAAAGATCATTTAGTCCAATCCCCGAGACATCTTCAGCCAGGTCAGGTTGCTCAGAGCCTCATCCAACCTGGCCTTGAATGTTCCCAGAGATCGGGCACCCCCCACCTCTCTGGGCAACCTGCTCCAATGTTTCAATATCTTTTCTTCTTTATGCCTAATCTAAACCTACAGTCTTTTACCTTAAAGCCATTGCTCCTTGCAACATGCCTATTACACAAGCCCCACTAAAAAGCGTCCCCATCTTTATTACAAGCCTCCTTTTAAGTACTGAATGAGCACAAGAAGGTCTCCCCGGAGAGAGACCTTCTCCAGGCTCAACAACCCCAAGTGTTCACATCACAGTGTTTGCAGTCACAAGCTGCAGTCAAAGGCCTCTAACAATCACAGAATAACACACTGAACACATTCAATAAACATAAGTTCCTAGAAAGTAGGAAGCACCATCTCACGCAACACATGCAAGCACCATCTCATGTAGTGTATCAACAGCAAGCTAGAAAACATCTCAAGCATGCAGCAACATAGCCCTAGTCAGACAAATAATAGCTTTTGTGAATTAGTCTCAATAAACTTCAATATGGGAAGAAGTTAGTAGGCACGTCAAGACAAAACACCACAATGAAAGATTTAGAAAGATCAGATACAAACCTAAAACACCAATCTCCAGGCCTTCCAATCCTGCTTTGATTCCATTGTAAATATCTTCTCTCTCTCCAAAGTCTGCCACAATGACTTTTGTTTCCACTTTGTACTTCTCCCCTAGAATAAAACAGTTTTGAGAAGTCTGAAATAGTTTGCCATTCAGATATTAAGACTGTATCAGTTATTAGGCTTCACAAAACATTTTAAGTAGCTAGCATTACACAGGAACATTTCCACCTCTGCAAGAGGAATCCTTGAATTTTAACATTACCTGCACAGAAGTTCATGACATTAAGCTACTTCCGATGAGAACATAAATTCTCAAATGATTCTGCACATTTTACTTGTAAGAGACAAGAAAGGTGGCAAGATAGCAAATGATACACTTTTGCATAGAACAGAAAAATAGAGAAATCTGGAAGTACATGTACACAACAGTGTTCACATACAGATTGACAAGAACTTTTTTTTTTCAACTTAAGCCAAATGGCAAATTAATTGTTTCAGACCAAGCAAACGAATTCTGTATTGCCCTCCCTTTTCATTCTTACTTGTGGTCCCATAAAACTTTTTTAATCTTTAGATTTTTGAACATGTACCAAAAAGAGAATGTGTGGGTGAACAAGAAGAGCAGAACTTCAAATTTGATCATTGTAAAGCCCTTCTGATGTTCTGTCATCTCCAGCCTTACTAGAACAGGAAAAATACACGTAGGCAACTACATTTTGAAAAACAAGAAGGAACGTAGTAAAAATACTTCATATAAAAAGCAACTCTGCTTTCATCAAGCTAAATTATATTGACTTAAAAGCAGTACAATGTCCTCTCAGACTTCAAAAGAACAGAACAGTAGCTTAACATCGCAGCATCTCTGTTCTGCTGCACTCAACTCCCACCCTAGCATTCCTAAAGGGACCTGTATACAGCTCGAGAAGGATTTTGCAGCACTTTGCCCCCAGAGCCATTCATAAAAACCAGTGCCATGTTAAAGGAAAAGAATCATTCACAAAAAAGATTAGAAGCAGCCAGATTCCCATGATGCTCCTTCCCATTCAAGGGAAAGCCGTGACTCCCATGATCCTGCCATCCATTCATGCAGAATCATGAATCTACTGAACTCACTGGGTTGCTCGCTGCCTCCCCTCCCCCCCGCCAATATCCCTAATGGCACATGGAATTATTTCTGCTCCTTTTCCCATCCTCAACCTCTTCATCTCTCCTGAACAGTTGCATTGTTTAAAAATCCCCTGAGAGATGTTGATATGTCAAATGACGACGTAAATAGTATTAAGCCCCTACTGCAGCAGCAGTCTTGTGATTGCGTCAGAAGAAAATCAAGTTCAACACTGGAGGGGGGGCATAGAAATAGTCTATTTTTGAACACAGCTGTTCTAATGTTTAGCACACACATTTGGTTTTTTACAGGACACAGTATTAAGGACAACATTAGAGGCTCATCTCATATTTGCAAATGGACTGGATGGGCAAAGCCCAAGTCACACACTTTACACACATGCCATTTTCAACTGTTTTGTGGGAGTGCAGCTGTTGTCACTGCCACTCAGATGCTTTGTGAAATGCAAGCTGTTTAAAGGACCTAAACACTATTCTCACAAACTTGCTCAATTGGTACTGTCCTTTTTATACTAAACAGTCTTCATTAGGATTGCTACCAATCCATCTTTAAAGCTTCCTGAAATCACTGCAGAGATACTGAGAGGACAAAGTAAAGACAAATCTGAATACTATAAACAGAAATAATACTATAAATTATATACACATCACTATACATAATACTATAAATAGAAAAAAATAAAAAGTGTTCACACTACTATTTATATAGGGCCCTTCTTTGATCCTTTAGAAAATTAGCAAAGAGCCATTACACTTATGGTAGTTAAGCAACACACCTATACAAAGCTGCAGCATCCTTTGTGGGCAGAGAGTGCACAGTACGAGGTATAAAACCATGTGAGAAGTAGAAGGCTGCCCACTAGTATAGCCAGAGTGGACACGGTCATTGTGAAGTTGCTTGCGCAAACACACAAGACTGCCTTGCCCCTACGGATACCACCAGCTGATCAAACCCTCCCTTCCCATTTCACAACAGCTTCCAGGTATCCTGTAACTTTTTCATACCCTGTGCTCTGTCCCAGAACCTGCAATAGGTGGGAGGATCCCCTACATCAGAGAAAAGACTACAAGATACACCTGAAAAACCAAATGACAACACAAATAGCATTAAGTCACTTCCATGTAAACTTGGTCTAGTAGCCAGAGTACGAGGTGCAGAGAAGAGCAGGTGTGCTCTGCTCTGCATGAAAAAATAGAAAAGGGAATTTCCTTGATCTTAAGGATTAAGATGTTCTCAAACAGATGGGCTGCAAGACAGAGAAGAGCACATTCCTATTTTATCTGCCAAAAAGACACTGAGATGTAGAGTAATAGAGAAAGAAGCAAATAGGCTATGTCCTTATCCAGGGTATCTAGGATATCAGGTATCTGGGCTACTGCTGTCCAAGAGAAAATCTGAAACTCCTTAATGGAGCTTTCAGCTTGAGGACCAGGAGATACTTGAGAGCCACAGGGAGTGAAAGGAGGGTATAAGCCAGTTTTTGCAGCCACAGCTAGAGGACCTGAAAGAGCTATTACTTGCCAGCATGTCCAGCATTTCTGATGATATTTTGAAAAGTGGATCTGATGTTTTGTGTTTAGAACTGGTATTTCAAATACTCCTTAGCAGGAGACTAAATATTACAAGCACCAGGCAGTAGTTGTGCAACGGTCAGTCATCACCTATCCATAGGATGGGAAAGGAAATTCAGCAGATCTCCTTCACAATTCCCAATTCTGACACACTAGTGTCCTAATCATCTCATTTACTAAAAAATTCAGTTGAGACCAGTACTGACCCTACAAATAAGTTTTAACCTAAACATTCACATGTCCAGCTAATTTATGGGGTCCGTATTACCTTAGCCAAGACATCTGATCATTTAGCAAGATACCAACTGTGCTCAAAAGTATCCTGGTAAACCAAGAAAAGCAGACATGATCCTCTGCAATCACAGCATCATTTGAGAAGTAAGTTGTTGACCATGAACAAATTTTCACAGCTGTGGAAAGGCTGAATGAACCAACAGTCCCAACAGTGATAGAGCAAGCTCGTGTAAACAGTGTACAAGACAAAAAGATGAACTGAACTTCTGCAGAAGATACTGGGATGCATTCTTCCCAAGATCCAGAGAGCAACCCAAGAACACAGACTCCAGAGGCAGAGGCACAGTGCCGTCCAATACAGTGGTCATGCAAACAAAAGCAGAACATAAGATACACACTCAAAGGGGAATAAAAGATAACTGAAAAAGTGCCTAAAAGAACTACTGACTTTTTGAGTCACGTTCCCATTGTGCATTTCTGAACAATACAAGATGAGACAGTCTGGAAACAAATACACTATTTAACCACATTCTTCACACCATCAGAAGTACAAACACTTTCACATACAAACCCTTGAAGGACACATTACTTTCAGTATCCTCAGAAGAGGACTCCAAATAGTGTCTGAAACCTTGGCTAAGGTGTTACTTATTCCAAATAAGCATAAAAAAACCTTACAACCATCCTGAGGAACAGCCAACAGGACAACACCTGCCTGATTTCTCATCCAAGATCGTCAGTTACAACATCAGTAGGTGAAGCAAAAGCTTAATTAATTCCAAAGGCCAGATATCGCTGACTTATGGGAAACGTATCCAGTCTTGCTATGCAAGGAAAATGCTGATCTTAACTATCAGGAGAAGCAGGGCACACCTTGTCTACTAAAAAGATTCACTTGCAGAATAACACATTGCCTAGAACATCAGGAAAAAAAGATCACACTGTAATTAAAAAAAAAAGGCAGAAAGCTAGAAACTACAGTGAGCTATGCTCTAAAGAATAACAAAGAACTGTAAAATGGCTAGGAGGCAACCATTTTCAATTTTTTAAAAATTTGTTTTAAAATATTTTTAAGCTTGCAAATAATTGAAATCAGCAGCCCTCCTGAAATCTTGGTTCTTGGCTAAGAAAATGCTAAGGAAGTTTTCAGACACAGATAAACTGTGCTTGAAAGAAGGTTCCCCAAGAGGAGCAAGCCTGTGTACTTCGATGCAACAGCAAACAGACACCAGTTTGGTGGTCAGGTGAAGCAGCTCAGTTTACCAAAGAGAAGCAGTGTCAGGGTGTCTGTCATACAAAAGTCCTGTTGGGACACAGGAAAATTACAAGATCTTCATCCCTAATAAAATAACATTCGTTCTTGAACCACCTGTTTCAAAGCAGTTTGCTGGAACAGCTTGAATTTGCACCAAGAATGTTGAGGCAAATCCAGTCAACTTTGCAACAGAGAGGTTTGAGATACAAGGCCCACACTGTAAGCAGGTAATGGGGATGGTTCTTCCAAGATCAGGCAAAGGATATTAAAAACTCTTGCTAGAACTAAAGCATCTCACCACTTTACATTCAAAGCCAATATAAATATTGCCATTACAGTGATACAGTATAACACAACTGCTTGCAGAAATATAAAAAGTCTCACTTGGTCTTTAGCTTCAGGACAGTCAGAGATTCTAAGCAGTAGAAAAATAGCTCTCCGTTTTTCATCATACAGGAGAGGACAAATTTGTTTGGGTAAGGAGAATCAACTACATCTACAAATAAAGATGCCATCTTCCCAGTATCACTGCAGTGGTAAAACTCATCCTAATCCAGCACCCAGTCTCCAGAAACAGAATTTGTAACCTTCCAATATAGGGTAAGAAGCTGAAAAATGAAAGCAAAACATTAAAACCTCCTGATTTTTAGTACTCTATCTATGCAGGACAGAGATGAGGAATTTAAGACTATAGAGTGGCTGCTGAGAGCTCTACAAAGTATTTGGTTTATTTTAAGGAAGAGCCATTCATTTTGGGAATGTATCCAATTTGGGACTTTCAGAGTTCACAGAAGTAACTCACAGTGTCATGGATGGATGGAATCTGTTTTCCAGAAGTACCAAGTACTTCCAGACTGGTGGTAGCAGACTGTTATTACACAGTGATATATTCACCATGTAGAGGCATGTTAAAATCAGCTAGGTATAACAAGAGCTAGTTTTTTCTGAACATTTTGAAGTGTCTGCAACTCTAAAGCCAAATACTGCTAATTGAAGAAATCGCTAAAAGGAAGCTCTGTTGCACCTGTTGCAAAGGAAGCCTATGCTGTTCCTGCATAGCTTAAGATGCTTGCCTACAATTTAACAGTACTTGCTGTTTCCATAAATTGTTTTAAGCATATGCATATGAACATTTGGTCAAGCCTCTAGGAAGAGGTTCCAATTCCTTTCATTCAAGTACACATGCAGGACTTCCAGGGAATTCCTTACATACTGCAATAGTTGCACATATAATCTCACAGAAATAGCTTTCTTAAAAAGAGAGAATATTTTAAAAAATCTAATCACATAGAACTGTGGAGCAGGTAAAACAATGACAGACTTTAATTTAAATGTTCTGTTAACTTTAAGTTTCAATATACACAGACATATAAAAGTCAGTTCCTCACGTCTCAGCTTTCACAGATGACTTCAGCTCTCCAAGCCAAAGTCCAAAACCATTGAGCCATTTGGGTGTGTAAGTTTTTAATGTGTATGTACAGTACTACAAAACAGAGGGAAAACACACTTTATTAATAATTGCCTCCATTTGCTCTCCTCTGACTTCCATTACATCAAAATACATTACAATTTCTAAAACACACTAACCAAGTCAGAAACACATTCTGAGCAACGCAGGATCAATCAATAAGGCCATTCACCCAAATATTATGCTCAGCATTGCAAGCTTTTCTAAATCAAGCTTGTTCTAATTACCAAGCTAACTAAAAACACAAAATCAAGCAGGCTGTGACAAACAGCTGCAGAGGCTGGCAGCCAGGGGGGCTGCACACTCGAGTGCTGGCAGTGTTTGCAGTGCCTGCAGGCAGCCAGGCGAGCTGAGCGCGGTGCTCCCCACGCACCCCTCACCCCGTGTGCCAGGCACGGGGGGCTCCCAGGCCCCGCACGTGCGGCCGCCCCCGTGCTGTGCTGTCAGGAGTGGTGATTCCCAGAATAGCTCTCTGCAGCACAACTCCCAAAATATCCACTCTGGCTGAAGCTGCACAAGGAGTGGCTAGGGCACAATCCCGAGCTGTTTCAGGGGGATGCACAACGTGAAGCGTGGGAAGGTCACTATTGTGTAATCGGCAGCTTCTCAAACTCCCCTTCCATCTCTCCTCTTTCCCCACACTATTTTCAAACCCCCACGAATTTTTTTAAAATATTCATTGATGTATTTGTTGTCACTAAGCATAAAGAGAGAGAAATTTTTAATTTACTTAATCATTTTAGGAAGGGCATATGGACTGTTCCCATACTTCCTGCAACGTTTCCTTTCCCTTAATGCCATTATTATTGTCTGTGACAATGTGTACACCTGATACATGTATACATGTAAACATGCATTTTGCATTGCTTTTTGCAAAATGGAGTCTAAATTCTTCAGCCATATACTTATTGGAACAGTACTTATTTAAAAAAAAACAACACTTTTTTTCAGATTTAGGCTCAACAGAATGAATTTCAGAAAGACCAGAAAAAATACACAGTAAGAAGAATCTAGTGTCACTTATAGAGACTGAAAAGTGTCATACCATGGATTAACAAAAAAAAAATTGCCCTTACTCTCAAGTCAATTTCAAGACATTTAAGTCAGTCACTCTACTTGAATTAAAGGAAATTTAAAAAGGGAAACAAGTTTCTAGGCTAATTCAGCATTATCTTTTATACCTCCAATACAGCATTCACAGTAAAATGTTTGCTGTAGCCCAAGTCAGGCACTTAAAAGGACAAGTTTTCAGGGTTCTCCAAAGTATTACTTGTAAGGAAAAATCCACTGTTAATTAGTCCCCATCTACTGCTCGAAGAAATAGAGTACCCATTCAGCACTGGAAGTGTGGCACATGCCTAAGGAGTTATAGCAAGCATAATTTTCAAATTTGTGTAGCTACTGGATAAAAGTGCTTATTTCTCATATTCAAGGATTTTTTAAAAGAATTTGTTGTGCAGAACAAATCAACTAAGTTTCCTTTCTCTATGAAGAGCTACTAACTAGCATTTTTTTTCCTCACCACAACATATTCATGAAAAACCACAGAAGCGATTATCACTGTTTCCTCAGTAGAGAAGTCTATCAGGGATTTTTACAGCTTTGACAGATAAAAAGGACTTGATGTAATGGAACTTAACCTGCTAAAAAAATGACATAAGACTAAAATACACATTCATAGAATGAAGTTGCAGAAGGAAGATAGCGCTGTTTGCACCACACAGTCCTTTCTTGTGCCAGAGAGAGACTATTCCTTGCAGTGACATTTAAAAGGCCTGATTTTAAGTCCCTTGGTAATAGAGCTTCTACCGGTTGGCTTAAACTAAATTTTCAAAACAGATTTTCACCCAATCCAATGTGAAAACAATCCAATACTTACTTTTTCATGTGATGTTCAGCTTATTTTACACTGAAAGTGATAAGCAATAGATTGCAGCTTACGTGTTAACAAAAGGTGCTCAAAGGCCCAGAGGCTCTTGTTTTGGCATCCCTAAAGGCCTATGTCACAGACAGGTTGTTACCAGAGACAGGCATTATGTTTCTGAGTATTACAGAAAATGCAGTGTATCCCCCTCACACAACTATTGCCAGGCAGAGGCAGCAGTGACCCCAAACATTTGCAGGGAAGACAATTCCTGGTTGTTCAAGTCTGGCTTTCAAAAGTACCAAGGAAGTCACCTGCCCATTGATCCAATTACCTAACATGTAAAGCTTTAAGACTCAAGAAACCATTAGGTCCCAGAGTTAGTCCTGATCCTACAGACACAATATACAGAGTACGAGGCTACTTCTGCTGTGTTTATATTCAGACAAGGAAACCCAAAGTCCCGAATTAATATTTAAATAACCTTCATACATTCCTTTCCCTGGACTTCCTGGGTTTATGAACTATTAGTAAGTACTGCATAGAAATACACTGGCAGTGAGGTTCACAGCAAGAACCTTCTCTCTGGAAGAAACTCACTCAGTCCTACCAGGTGTGAAAAATCACCATCTCCTAGAGCTTGCCAGCTCACCTACTGCTTTGTGGAACTCCTACACTGACCAATAAAGTTCCTGGTTTTCATCCTTAAAGCCACCTGTGATACGTGGTCTGTTACTCCATATGCTGACAGATGATATGGAAAGGAAGTCCTTCTGCAAGGATATCACTGGTCATCTGCAGAACATTTACTTGTGTATGGTCCTACCAGATTGCTACCTCAAAACTCTCCTAAGAGGTGAAGTAGTTCTAGGACTGCATCCTGTAGTTTGCAGGGCATCTGTCAAGTGTTGCTCTCCAAGTATTCTGTTCAATTTCTTTAAATGAGTCCAGACAAAATGTCAGTGAGAAAATTCAAGAGAAGACCATAAAAAAAGAGGGACTAAGTGGGAAAAATACCCAGCCACAGAAGCAGAATTCTTCTTAAAGAAGAAAAAAATTCAAAATTAAAAATAAGCTCCCTTTCCAACAGCTCTATTTTTTACATCAGGGTCATCTACTTAATTAATTAACAAATTAATGAAAATTAATTCAGTTTGAATCCTCTGTCCACTCTCTACAGTGCCCACCAACTGCTCCTTTAGTAAGTGGCTCACACAAGGCAAAACCAAGAGAACTTCCTTCACTTCATCCAAAGGAAACTTTCTGCAGAGATTAAATTCAAGAGTTCATTATCAAAGACCCTCACACTACAACTTTATGTGAAAGGTGACTTCAGTGCATCAAAACAAGTCTAAAATATTTGAAGCCATTTTGTCAAGTTCAAGAAATATATAAGGATTTCAAGTATGTAAACCTGAACCTGGCTCAGGTGGATAGAAGGCTGCAAACATATTCATTTACCTTAAAATAGATCACAAAAGGTCAGAATAACTGCTAGATTCACTTAGTCTTCATGTTAAGCTCAGGCAAGTGAATCTTGTCATTTCTGTGCAAAGAATGTCATTTCTGTGCAAAAGATGCCCCCTTCCTCTCAGAAGCTGTCTGCATTTCAACCTCCTCTATTAAACGCAAATATTCTTACTTGCCAACTCCAAAATGTGAGAAGGATGTACTGTGGTGCAGCAGAGAGAAAATCTGAGTGACAGGGCAGAGATGAAGGAGCCAAGTGCTCCAAGGGAGGTGCAGGGAGTATCTGCAGGGTTTGTCATAGGGGCATTTCCCATTTGCTGCAGTGGGTCATGGTGAGGGATGGGGCACAAGCACAGGGCTCAGCATCAGGTCTGTTTCAGGATGCTGCCCACAACCTGCTCACCAAGAAAGCAGAAGAAAACTGTAAAACCCACCCACCTAGGAAATGGGGAAGAAACATTTCTAGGTTTGGCACCACATCCCATTTTTGTACTCAAAAAGCATGCCAGAGTATTAGAACACAACAGATGCTGAATATAAGCATGACAGTTACCAGTTAATGATACCCAAAATCTTAGGGTTAGAGAGTAGTTCAAGATGAAGCTACCATGACCAAGCAACTTACACACACTACACACTGGGCTGAGGAAATGTATTGGAATGAAATGGCTACATAGATTTTTGCAAAATTGCCAAAAATCTTTATTTCCTTATAGAAGAAACTTGTATTTTCTTATAGACATGTAGCAGAATCCAAGTTTTGAACATTAGTTCCCAATGCATGTAAGGCTGTATGTATGTAGTTCCCAAGTATGAAAGGCTTATAGCGTATTCCAATTAAATGTTAATTTTTGAGAATACTTTGGAAAAACAATTGATTTCTCTAAATTCAAACAATTTAATTGGAGCCAATTTTATCATCTGTGTGTATGTAAAACTAAACCACGAACTTTAAAGCAGTAAATTGGAATTTCCTTTCATTATATAATAACTGATGACAAAATCTGCCATGTTGCTTTTATATGCACTCACCTACAAGTAAGTAGTTACTCAGACTTGTAAGTAGAAACACCAGCAAGCAGTAGCAGTTTTTTCCTGGCTCTTGCAGCTCATGCTCAACTCCATCATGAAGTGTCCTGTGAAGGTACCAGCTAACAAGACACCAATACCAAATTCTTTGGACAATTTCCCTATAGACAAACTGAAGTTTTTCCTTGCTTATCTGGTCTGAACTACATTCTTCATATTGCAGTCCCTGGGTAATGAGTTTCTACAGCAAAGTAGTTCTCAATTCCCTCAGAACAAACTTATCCAGTGCAGTCACTGAAGCTTTTCTGCCTGCAAATCCATGGTTCAAGAACCAACTGCTAGCACAGAGCACCTGAGATGTCTTGGACCATGCTCATTATTAAATACAGCAAATCAGGGAATAGACTCATTATGTGGCACTCAAACAATTCTCCAACTCTCCATTCAGAGAGAAATTCTCTTCCTGATCCTCCCTGAATGTTTGGAAGTGTTTAACAATGCAATGCAACAGACACTTCAGAAAAGTGGTGGAACAGTGAAGCAGCATGAACTAAACTAGAAAAGCCTTTTTTACAGTGACCTTAATAGTCTGTGCTTGTGCCTGACAACTTGATTAAAAGATCTAATATACTTCCATGAAATTTATATCATTCCTCATAAAGGTTGTCCATGACAACTGAGGAGGAAATTCTAAATTTTTTCTTCAGTCAGTGGCCGATACTCTATTTCTTAATAGAGTATACCTATTATCCTATATTGTCCCTATTCTATCCTATATTATCTCTATACCCCTATTTCTTAGGGAACAAAAAGCAGAATTTCTCTTTTATGGCAAATCCTACAACACCTAGGTAGTCTGCAAAAACAAAAACAAAAAAAAAGCTTTAAAACATGCTTGAAAACACAGTGAAAAATCTTATAAAGTCTTCAAAAACTTGTAATTAACCCACTAATTTTTGTTGCTCAAACTGAGCTGCACATTCACAACATCTGGTGTTCCTATAACATCAATTCAGCCACTTTAATGTGCATGTGCACATAAAAAAAAAATCAGCTCCAGGTCAGCTGACATGCAGAAAGACATATGAGTATTTCCCTTATGATGGTGGTTATACAACTTGCATTTTGTAAATAGATGTCACTCCTAGTAGAAGTATACCCTGTGAGCAGATGAGTCTTCTGAAGTAGAATGAACACACCTGAGTCTCAAAACCCCTGTCATTATTTATGGCAGAGTGTATCTATCCATTCAATAGGATAAGCATGAGATTGATTAATGAAAAGGAGGAGCAAACTGAAAACATGCACAGAATCACACAACTCAAAGAACTGGAATTAGTTAAACAGCCATTCTTCCTTAAAGTGATTAAGAGTCATAACTCAAGAGGAGCAGGCTCTGTGCCAACTTGAAGAACAATGGACCACTATAGAGAAGTTTAAAGTTACCTTAGAAGCCTGCAAGGGATCCGTTTAAGTAATTACAGACCTAGCATTAAAAAAGTCACCCACCTTATATATGTGTTGAAGACTGCACGCAAGATGTTTTCCATTACCATCTGTATGGCAGATTACTTTTGTCAAGTGAGCAGTTTGCCTTATCTCTCTCTTTGAGTGACCACATTCACACCTTCCTCGGGAGGGGACCTCTGCTGATAACAGACTATTGAATATCGGTGCATGACTGATAAGAACTATAACATCCCATTGTGAGATGCTCTGCCCAGAGGGAGGAGCCAAGCACTGCTACCCCGATATAGTCTGACATTATGACACTCCAACACAGCTTTTTCTCCACTAGATTCCCCAGAGGAACAGCAGCTGCCTTTTCCTCCTGGATCTTTAGAGGAAGACTACATCCTTCTCTACAGATCCTCCTTGCTCCAACAGAACCACACCTGATACTTCAGGAGGACTGCAGCCACATTTTCAATTGGACTACCACCAACACCCTGGCCGACAGGGTGTCAGGTTGGGTTCTGACTCTGTCAGTGTTGTTCTAGTGGACTGCATTGTTTATTTTATTTTTATTTCTCCCCATTAAAGAACTGTTATTTCCTGCTTCCATATCTTTGGCTGAGAGCCCCTTAATTTAAAATTATAGCAATTCGGAGGGGTGGGGCGGGTTTACATTCTCCATTTCAGGGGAGGCTCCTGCCTTCCTTAGCAGACTCCTGTCTTTCCAAACCAAGACAATATGACAACATCTGAGCAGACTGCAGAGACCACATGGGACTGGATACAAGACAATTCTGTCCAGCTAAAACCTAGCAGGATCTGAAAGTGCAACTCAGGCTTGCTTGCTCATGCAGACTATCCTAATCCATGCCACGATGAACAAGGTATACTTTTCAGTAGCTCAGTGTTGTCAAAAGAAGTGTTCTGAAAACCCAGCATGAGTCATCTCATTTCAGAGCGGTTTAGGAAAGGAAGCAGAAAAATGTTTGGGTGAGGCCTACCAGTAATTATGTATTACAGGCTGCTTCACATAGGGAAATGTACCTATTTTTTTAATTTGAGAACCTCTCCCAGCAGCTACCATGTAAGTGCTGAAGCTCAAAGCAGTAGATTTATCTATCTTGTCAGCATCACGCTTAATTCCCAGGGAGAAAGAGATACCCAAACTGTTACAGAAAGGGTTATGACCACTTTAAAGAAGCTTGTTACTTCATGCATCGGTGTTTGATTCCTGAACAAGACTATTTGTAGAAACTTCTTTCAGTTATAGCTTGACTTAGCAAAACAACTTTATGTAACGTTGCTAGAAACGTGACTGCACATGCCCACACAAATGCAGCAAACTATCATCCAGCTACTGCAGTGAACCACCAAAAAACACAACCTTGTTGTAGCTTCCTTGTGTATGGGCAGCAAGCATCAGCAGTGAGACAGGTTACCTAGGCAGTGACACCTATTCTACTGCATTTACACTGTCACTGCATTGACCAGAGTGTCACAGGTAGGTCCAGACACTGCAGTGACAGCCTTAAATGAAGGATACTAATGAACAATGCCACTTACTTCCAAATCGGTGGAAGATAGAACTTGATGACAACTTTGCTCTAAGAAGGAATGCTCTCTACAACTTAAACATACACATAAGAAAGAATAATTTTCTGTCTAGAAAACAGTTTGATATGCCATCTTACATTGGACACTAAAAACCAGAAATAGTGACATTGCTATCAACAGAACTGTATGCCCTGACTTTACATCTAGTACAACAGCTACTGTTTAGGAAGCTGAAGTCCTTGAGTTTTTCAGTCATCTTTACTTTCACTCAGCAATCCTTTACAACTTCATACAGCACAGTGTGTTGACTCTTGACTTAGGGGATTATGCTTCATAGTAAAACAGTGCCACTAACAAATACATAGAATTTTTTAGTAAACTTAAGCCAGAATTATACATTTATGACCTTGGAAGGAGAGCAGTTCTTACCATTATCTGCATTACATGCACAAACCATTTTAGAAAGCCTAAGCAAGACAAGGGAGGGTAGCACAGAAGCATCATCTTAAATGTTTCTTTGCCCAACATCATTATGCTGAGAAACCTGCTTTATTGTACACAACTTCTACTCCTGCTTATCAAAACCTTTTCACATGGTTATATTTCTCACTTTATCTTGACATACACTGCACAAACTAATAACCTTGCATGAAATATGCCCTAATACAAGAGATATAGATTAGAAGAGGAATTCTTGTGGTTTACATTATACTTTGCTCTGATTGGGAAATCATTTGTCAGCATGAGACTTGAGGAAGTTTTTTCCTAACTGATTCTGTAGAAATACCCATTTGTGATTGAAACACTCCAGTTGCTCCCTTATTTTTCCATTACAGCCATTTACTACGCACTTACTGAAGAAACAATCCCTAATACAGGTTCTTAAACACATTAACTCATTCCATATATTCTTATGACTATGAACACTCATCACCTCAAAAGAGCTTACAGGTCTCTAATATATTCTTTGAGTAGTTTATTCAAACAAAACAAAAAAGAGGGAGATGGGGCAAGTTACCCACAATAAATCTGTATACTTGGTAAGACAACAAATAACAAAGAAAACACTTTCAACAACTTCTAGTTGCAAAGAAACCACCCTTATGGCTGGAGCCCATGAAATCAAACTCGCTTCAAACAGAGAGAATATTCAAATGGAGAAGTGACTGCATGTTTCTTGCCTTATTATGATTTTAGACAACTACTACTATGTGAATAGGTGGTATTTCAGTCTGGCCTGGTAAGCTATTCTTATGGAAGACTAACAGTTTTAGGAGTACTTATTCCAGAATTAAGCCCTATTGTTCTCAGAAGTTAAATACGAAGAGCTGTAAAATTGAACTGCAAGGCCTTTACCACTTATATCTGTAACATTTGCACTGTGCACAAGAGCAAACTCTTTTCAAAATCAGAGTTGTATATATTAGCATGTATGAAATTCATGTGCAATTGCATTTAATTATAAGCATGCCAGTGAAGTTTAGGGAAGAAGTTTTAACTCACTTATTTCAGTAGAAACCTGGTCCAGTTTTTCTTTTGACCTACTGATTAGAACCACCTTCATTCCACGTCTTGCTAACTGCAAGAAGACAAAACAGGAGACATTAGAATAGTCATAAATCACTTCCAAGTTAGTATCCTAATCAAAGCAATTGCAAAATTCATCAAACATCCCAACAATATATGACCAGCAAGTCTGAAAAAAATACAATTTCAAATAGAGATACAAAGGGGAAAACCAGGATAAATACTTCCATGTTATTTCTTATTTAATTCCCTTCACACCATGCTATCTTCTCAGTCATCTAATAGAGGTGGATAGGCACATTTATAAAATAGAAAACAAACAGTGGGTATTTTACAGAACTTTTACACTACCTCTGCAAGTCAGAGCAAAGACATTATTACCCATAATGAAGTTTAATGTGCCAAGTTAAGATATCCATGGTCACTTGAACACCTGTGTTGCAACTCAATACTTCCTCCCTTTAGTAAGGCTCCACTCTTACTTTGTACTACTCATAGGTATTAAGGTTAATTTACTTCTGCAACTCTTTTAGGGAAGCTATCTGAGGAAATTAAGATGGGGCCAGAGCATACCATGGTCATCAAATCAGACCTGCCACTGCAAGTTTAAAATGAGATCTAACAACTCAATTGAAAAGTGACTGCAGGAAGACAGTTACATATCTGATTTACTCTGAAATGAAAATTATGTTTGTGACTACTTTAAGTAGAAACAATATCTCTATCCACAGTTCAAAGTGGCTCTGCCTTTCAGACACTTCAGACACTTAAGACCTACACATAAAAACCATGTATGTTGTCATTGCTCCATCAGAAGCTGATGAGAATGGCACTTCAATGGAATTTTAGAAAACCACAACAAAAAAATCAAAAAAATCCCTACTAACCAACCAACAAAACACACAGACCCAAAAACCTCAAAACGCTACAGCACAGTACAGCCACAACCTGAAGTGGTTTAAAGCCATCTACTTTTCTAGCAGGAGTATGCAAAGCAGTAGTGATTCTGTCTGACAGAGGTAAGGCAGAGTTCACCCATGAACTCTCTACTTCCAGGTGTGATCTCTAAGCAGTAGAAATCTCATACTAGATCTCATGAGCATAAAGTGAGGCGTGGTGACACCAAAGACACCACAGGAATCACTAGCAAACAGCTGCCAGGTTCAGGCTTACAGGCAACTTACTCCTTCGGCTCGAGGAAACGATGTGGTGTTACAAGAATTACTGTCTGAAAGGGATGAACACATCCAGCCAACTGCAGATAAGCACCTGGCACACTGGAACACACTTTACATGAAGCCCACAGTAGGCTTGGAAGGCACCAGGAAGAAGGGAATAGCACTCATTCCACAGGATGGAGGCAATGAAGGCCTAATTACCTAACCTGCTAGGACAATCTGACAGTAATCTGCTCAGAATCCAAAATAACTGTTGTCCCATGAGGCAAAAAGCCTCAGAGATCTTCCTCATGGATGCAAAGCTCCAGACTGCTGACAGAAGGGTTTGCTCTCTTTCAGCAGTCATGACCCTTGGGCTCTCAGACTGCTTCAGTAGGTACCTGAGCTTAATGGAAAAGTATTCATCTGTATTTGTCTCAAAAGCCAAGGAAGTAAAGTGATGCCAATACATCCAGTCAGTGGAACTTCACCACATTTAGAGAATTTCCACCACAAGGGCGAGCTTGAGAGAAACCTCTACTATGTTCACACTAAAGGGATGCATTCTGAGAAGTAGTTTCCAATCTGAAATTGGAAACCCTTTTGCAAGTGGAGTTCTAAGTAGAAAGCACATAAAAGAGCCAACAGAAGACCCTGTAACTAGGAACAATATCACTAAGAGAAGTAATCAAAATTGAAAAAGATACAGTACTTGAGAGCAAGTTCAATTAAGGTGCCTGCTGAGCACTCTGCCTTCACTGGTACAGACCTAGTTGGTTGAAAGGAAACACAATCATCCAAAGTGAGATAATGATCCCAGAGATCCCAGTTACTAATTTTATTTTTATATAGGAACCCACTTGCTTTGTAGATAACCTGTTATTACACTTGCCCCTTTGGCCAGTATCCTTAGGGTCTTGAAATGGCTGAATGACAGGCCCTTAAAACTTACCATAAAAACTCACCCAGAGTAGCATATGTTGGGAAGCTAACCTTGTAGGCTAAGGATTGATGCAAGCAAGGGTCACCATTCTAATGGAGCTGATGAATGGAGGTGCTTTATTTCCTTAAATGCCATGTTAGTGACTACCACATTTTCCACTCTGGTAGTAAAACACTGCTGCTGTATAAACCTTCTCTCTCCAGGATGGAAAACAATGACATCAACAGCCAGCCAAAGCAAGGTTAAAGCTCTTGTTAGAATAGACATAGCAAGAGATTCTAAAAATGCTATACTAAACAGATGTGCATAGTAGAGTACTGCAGAGTATGCAATGGGATTGCAACCTCTAGTTTATCACCAGCACACAAATAAGGCTAAGGTTGAATTTATACTAATGATTTTCAAAATCAAAAGATAATGATAGAGGGACAACAAATACTGACTCCTCACCATATCCTCAAAACATGAAACCTTTCACAAAGGGCTGATCTAGCAGTGATATCAGTGCTGGGCAAAGATTAAAGGTCTTAATACTGCAAGAGTGAAATCGTAGAAACAGTTCTTTGCTTGGAAAAGCAAAATAATCTACAGAGCAGAGTATAACCCAAGATTCCACACTCATAATGCTCTTCCATCACTTTCCAGTGAGACCATATCAAACTTTCAAAGAGGCAATTCTCAACACACAGTTACAATTCTCACAAATTCCTTCAAGGAAAAGGAAGTTGTCTACACGACTATAATCACAGCCATCAAGGCCCAAGCAGCCATATGCCAGCGGAATTTATAGTAGCCAGGAAGGAATTTTTAGTAGAAAATCAAGCCTCTTCTGGCAGACTTCTGTAGATGTCTCTAGAGTTAAAGACTGAGATGTACTCCACATTTCGCCCCACATCCACACTTGACTTTATCAAAGTATTCTTCATCCATTTAAGCTGTCAAAGGATGGATTTGTGTTTTAATTCTAAATAAATGTTTAAATAACAATAATAAATACAACTCAAAGTATGTTTTATTCTGTAGCCCAAGAATGAGTATCTATACCCTTTGGGTATTCCTTTTTGGGGTGCTCTGTGCTTACAGCAACCACTGCAAGGCAGCTGTAATAGAGACGGTTTTCCAACAGTATCTCATACTTGTGATGCTTTCCTAATGGGGGTTTGAATCCAGCAGTCAGCCAGCAGCAGACATTCATGCTCAAAAGCAGCTTATTTCTTAGAGACATTACAGAACATAAAGCAAGCTCTCATTTTATTCACTGTGGTGAGCACAGTGACCTCCTCCCACTTGCTCTAGACAGTTAATATTAAGTGTTGCATCATTTGCTTTGGTGCCATGTAACTGGGGTACCTGGCAGGTATGAGCTGTGAGCAATATGCCAGGGTCAGGTGCTGCTGGCACCAGGCTTAATTCCTTTTGCAGCCAACTCCCCTTTCTCAAACTAGGACTATGAAGTACTACTTCCTGCAAAGTAGAAATAATCTGGGGGCTAGGGGTGCAGGTAGCAGGGCAAGGCACATCAGGATGACAGGAAATCCAAAGGACAAGGACCACCCATGAAGAGGAAGAGGAATGCCATTTTCCCTGTGGGCTTCGCAAAACAAAAAAAAAAAACTAAATAAGAAAAAACTGAGGAAAAGGGAATATCTCACAGCTGATCTCACACAAAATCATGCTGGTGCTTCAGAGAACACAAAAATGAGCACAGACGGGCTCACTCTGATACTAATGCTGAGTTTAAAGTTATTTTTGCTATAAATTGTTGCAGTCAGCACTATTTGTCATTATGTTCTCTGGGCTTATAGGCTAAAATTACCCTATACTACCAGGCACTTTCTGTCTTAAGCAATACATTCCAGTATATGAAACATATTTGGAGCCCACATATCCATCAAGAGCAAAAGTACAGTAGAAGAGATAAAGGTAAAACCCAGCTTCAGAGACTTCATAAACTAGAGAAAATAATTGGAACTTACTGCTAGCAGCTGTAAATGCCATTTAGTCAGTGCCTGGAAGTACCAAAAGGAATTACCAAGGGCTGAGAAAGTTAAAATTCTTTTAAAAACAAAGGAAGTTAAAAATAAAAACTGAAGGACAAGGTAAGAGCTGAAAATATAGTTCACAAATAGAAGAAACTAACAAAAAGAGATACAACTTTTGGCGGGTTAGCAGAGGAAGGCAAGGTAGGAGACCTCTTTCTCCACAGATATCTATGCTAAGATAAGGTGAGGAAATATCACATGCAGCCTGACAGAGTTGAGACAGCTTGACATATTGCCAAGAATCAAGACAGACTTCCAAGTGGTAGGAATTCTTACCTCTTCTGCATAGGCTTTTCCAATCCCATCAGTAGCTCCCGTGATCACTGCAAC
The DNA here is from genome assembly GCF_901933205.1 of Camarhynchus parvulus. Lineage (NCBI taxonomy): Eukaryota > Metazoa > Chordata > Aves > Passeriformes > Thraupidae > Camarhynchus > Camarhynchus parvulus. Next base: position 21,070,527 of record NC_044575.1, on the reverse strand, counting down.
AAAAAAAAAAAAAAAGACAAATCTGCATTAGTTGCTTCACAGAAGTAATTGCAACGTGTGTGCTTGTTTGTAGGCTATTAAAGTACTAATTCCAGACAGAAACATATTAAAGTCTCTGAAACAGGTGTACAACTCCTATGAAATTACTTTAAGAACTCACACTAAAACTTTTCCATAGGTAAGAAAGGAGAGAAAGAAAGGGAATTAGGAGCCTAATGTGTTTCAAGAATCAGGTTCAGCATCCCTTCTAAAGCCAGGCCTCTGTCCTAATACTCTTCTTCAGAAACTTTGTGGACTAAGAGATTTCCAAGCCATTTAATTTAAAAAAAAGCAGATTTGTGACTATTAAACCAGCTGTCAACTTAGTTTTAAGTGTACAGTAATATAAAAAGTATCTCAAATCCAGTAAGCATCCAAGAAAACAAATTTTAGGACACTGGCAACAGCTTTCTGTTAGTGTTCCTCCAGCAGACTTCAGATCCTTGTGACCATTGTGTTCACCAGTACTGGTATGAGCGACTGATCCAGGCATCAGTTGCAAGCTGGGCTTCTACAGCTTAAACTTTCTCACCTGTGGGTGACTGGATCTGTGTCAAGCTTCAAGTCTTTCTAGGATTCTTTTCCACAAGCTGAGAAGCTGTGAGTGACTCAACATGCCATTAGTTTGACAGATTATTCCAGGGCTCTCGCCACACTAGTAGCTGATCATCCCAGTAAATAGCAATTCCTCCATACAGAAACTGCTTTTCCAACCTCTTTTTGTGCAAGTAAATTCAGCATCACTTTTTTTTCTCTCTCAGCTTTTTCCTCTCACCGGACCCAACACCTACACCTCAACATCCTGACATTTTTAGCTCTCCTGTCCAACCTGTCATTTACCAGTCTCTGCTCTCACTCTCCAAGTAGCCACAGAACATACTGGATTTTTTCTGTTTGTCTTTTATCAGATCAGAAGAGTTTGGTTTGTGCTTCCACTACTTATCGCTGAATGTAGCCATGGCCAAATAACTGGACTTGTTTGATATTTCAGAACAGTGAACTGGGAGTGTTGGTTTAACTCTCAGGTCAACCTCTACCTGAATGAAAGTCATAGCAGACAGAGGTGCTGTCTGGCATTGGGATTCAGCAGTAGCTCCCCTTTGGAGCACTGGAAGGAGATGTGTTTGCAGATGATTTGATTACTTACTGCTTGCAGATCCCCTCTAACAGTTAGCATGCAAACTGCAGCCAGAATATTTCTGTTTGAGTAATAACAGCTAGGAAATGCTGTAACCCTTTCAGTCTCTGTGCCTGCTACCTATACATATTTGGCTATAATAATAAAAGATTAAACTGCTGCAAAGGCCCTATTTGAGTTTGAATGGTCCAGCAACAATTCAGTAACAGGCTAAAAAGAAAGATCCAGTCACATCCTGATTTAAGTGAAATTCACAGATGACCACAGATACATGCATATATGTTTATGCCCTCCCTGGTTTCAGGGTTTATTTCCAAGATGACATAACTCCAGCATGATAAGGATATGCATACTGCACACACTGGATGCTCCCTCCAGCTACTAAACAGAGCTCTGGCTGCTGCACTGTCAGTGTCAGGGAATTTTATTGAGAAAACCAAGTATCTGTGTCACACTGCTTTGCCACTTCCTATCCAGCCGCCATTAGGGAAGTGTGAGTTACAGTTTTGGTACAGAAACAAAGCAGTGTAATGAAAGGTGAACCAAGGGTCCAAATGACCAATAAAAATCAGACTTTAGGGACGAAATCGAGAATACTTTCCCAGGAGCCCATTTCCTGCAACCAAACTTGGGCCAATTTTGTTACCCATTCAGCCAGACACACCACAGTCCTGCAGGACAGCATGATCCCTTTAGTTCAAAGACTAACAAGCTTCAGTTTCAGCCTTGTTGACCTGGGATTCACATTATGCGTACAAGTAATTTTTGCTTCAGCAAAACAATGAAGCACACAGGAGTGAAAACAGTACCAGGACCTCTCCCTGTAAGGATCACAACAGTAGCTGGACAAGTTCTAAGCTGACCCAATGTGGAAAACATTCTACTTCAGTGACTTGGTCAAAGCGGTTGTTTCTTTCACCATAGTTAGTGAGGCACCTAAAGAAGAGCCATTCCCTTTAACACTTAAGATTGTTTCTTCTCCTTCCAACTCAGAATTTACAGACTTAATGGTTTTATTCCCAGATAACAAGCTCAGCATTTCAAAACACTGTTTTCTGACACTGCAAGTTATTCCACTTCTAGCAGCTGCAGCCAAAAATGCATGCTCCATGAGGCAGGGACTCCAAAAAGCACCTGTAGCCCTTTAAAGGCTTAGTAAAGTACAAGTAGTTTCGGTCAAGGATATTTACTCATTTATTGGATCCATTGCTTAGGTAAATGGTAATGGAATCAGCTGGAGCACGAGACATAAGCTGAAGATCAGGGATTTCTAACTGAAGTGTGAGTAACAGGATGTTTTTTTTCCCTTTGTAAGTCCTAGTTCAAATTAAAATAACCTGTAGTCCAGAGATTAAAGTACCCTCCAGAACAGGATGTGAGAAGTTTAACTAAATCTCATGTACATAAAAATTACAAAATCCCATCAGGAAAAAGTAGTGCTTGAGCCATCAAATACAGAAACAGACTCCTGGTTAATACACATCCCTGTTTTGCTTCTGCTGCAGGAAAAGGCCTCAGGATACAGTATGCAGCTAGTTTTTCTTAGCAATAAGGGAACTCCTCACAAGATGACACTGAGACCATCATTTAATTAGTGATTCCATGTGGAGAAGGATAACTGTCTTCTGCTCCATGCTCCCACACCATCTTGAAGAACTAACAGTACAAGGACTGCTTTCCAACACCTAACCTAAAACCCCTTTTTCAGGCCACACTCTCCTTTCTAAGGCCCTTTGAGAAAAGCCACCTGGCTCAGTTCCCTCCCATTCCAAGCAAATGGATTTCCCATCTACAGCTGCACTGGGAGAGGCCATGGAGGTCAGCACCCACAGACTGAGATGGGAAACATGCACCAACACAGACCCAGCCTGCTGCTGACCAGTAGCACCCAGTTCAGCCAGCTCTGGTTACTGCTCATTTACTGAATCCTAGCGAGCACTTTGGAAGGTCTGCTGCCATGACAGGAATCTACCAGAGCAGAAAGCAAAACTTAGACCTTACATTGTAAAAGCAGGGAAAAGAGGTGGGGTAAACGCTAGGACCAGCATCACAGAAGTCAATATTCAGCCACCTTATCGTCTCAACACTTTAGATGACCTAAAGCTTGTACCTTAGAAAGTCACTTAAAATTTTCATATTGATAACATTCATCTCAAGCTTCCATACTGGAGTAAAATGTTGCAGTGTCAACTACTCCAAAGCTGTGTCAGTTTAACTAAGTTTCTACTATCAACATGATGTGCCCAAGCCAGTTTGACTCCAAGTGTGGATTAAGCTTTTGAATTCTGTTTCTTCTACAGACTGCCTTCCAACAAAAGTTACAAATGGACTGCAGTTGGCAGAGCTTAAAGAAGGCAAAGCAAGTAGGATAGAAATAAGTTATTGTCTATACAAGAAAGCTGCACCAGCACCTAAGTGTGATTATACACATTTACTCAGTAGTCAGACTAACTGTAGTAGCTTCCCACTTCAGCCATCTGCTGTCTCCAGGAGAGAAGCAAGAAGAGTGCCCAGGCAACTTGTGCGTGAGCCCACCAAGTAAATGTTTGCCTGAATGGAAGCTTGTATTGCAGCACTGGATAATTTTAGACAAAGAAGTCAACACCCATCTTTGCCTTTTCCCCTACAACCCTGAAAGTCAGGGGACAAAAATTAAGGGAAGGTATCCAGTAACACATCATACTCTGAGAAGAGCTCACTCCTAATAAATCAATACATGCACAGGCATTGGGCTGGAGATGTTCTACCCTGGGAAGCCCCCACTGGCCAGTCCTCAGCAGCTTTGGATACATGGTATTTCAGAAAATAATAAGGCCTCACCTGGAACAGATTCCCATCTCAAGAACCTTTTTTGAAACTAGTATGTGCATAGCTAGAGAGCTGACATACACATAATCTTTTTTTACGTTCCAAAAAAGCCTGTCTAAAAATTCCTGTTCTGAGTCAGAGTCCACTAAGCCTGGCCCTAGTGAGTCCAGCACACTGCAAGAAACATCTCTTGCTCTTCTAGGAAATGGCATTTTGGGTAAGACTGGCATAATCACTGTTGTAATCAGTGACAGATGTATGTATGGTAGCATCATCTAGTTCTGGCTTTCATTTCAGTTTTACATCAACAGTCTTATATTCCAAACCCTACACTGATTCGGAGTGGTAGATAAGAAGCTGGAAAGCTCATAAAACTAAAACCATAATTCATGGTAGCCACTAGGGTACACCACCTTAGCATAAATTACTGTGAACCCACCCATGCTTTGGATGCAGTGATAGGGTGCAAAAAGAAACTGCCAGTGTAGTATCAAGGTCTCCAAACAATGAGAGCAGTATGGGGCATCATCTGCTCACACTGCTGGAGGAGGTTACGCCACAATTACCATTGTATATGTACAAGTCATCAGCACAAGATCACAAATTAGCAGTTAAATTTTTTATTACAGTATTATCCTTAATATGTCATGTCATCTTTTCCCTAGATCACCAAAATCTACACCTCAGGACAGTATAGCATCTTTGTCCTAATGGCTGTGCCAGAATTTTGCTTCCTATGTGGTTGAGGGGAGAGAAGAAAGAGAAAACAAACTCACACCTCACCCCACAGACTTTTCAAATCCCACTTGGAGTTTAACTACACATCTTTGACCTCTTAAGGTGATCTCTTTAATTGAAGATACAGCTATACAGGCACCCACCATAGCCTCTACTACTAGAATAGTTATTGACAGACACAGCTCACTAATTCTCTACACTTTAATACCCCTGACTTAATACCCTATGAAGCATTATTTTCTAATGCTTCATAGCTTTTGCCCATATACAACAGGCATGATGTAGTTCACAAGCACTGGCAACATTTCCTGACCAGTACCAAACTGGCAACCCTCAATAAACAAAGTTAGAAAACCTCACCAGTCAGTGAGATGTGTCCTCTTGCACTAAAAGAACAGCTTTCCTATAATCAAAAAAGCCATAGACCAAGCCTGTGGAGCACATGCAACCAGACAGTGACTTTAGTCTAGAAGATTAAAATGACCAGTGGTACTTCAGGGGATAAAAATATAGATATGTCTCCAGAAGCCTTACATAGGGGTAAATACACAAATGTTTCCAATAGCACCTGCATCCTTCAGAAATCCCACAGCCCGTGACTAAATACGAGAGATAAAGTGCCATCAACAGTGTGGGGAACTCACACGCTTTTTCTGCTTATAAGCAGTAACTGCCACTGTCTTGCCAAATAAGAGGTCATCAAAAAACATCCACCACCTCCTAAGAGGTATAATAGAGTTGTATTCCTTGCTCATAAAAAAGGGACTGCCATTCCAGAGCCAGGCAAAAGCAGAACCCAGTAGTCATTGGCAGTCTGTTTTGTGACTGAACAGAGTATTCAAGGCCCAGGGAGAACATTTTTACTTGCTTCTCATGCAGCCAGGACATATTAAAACAAAAGCAAAGAGTGGTGCAGTAAAACATGAGGCAGGCATGTAGAAATCATCTCATCTCAAGCAAAGGAGCAAGGACCAGTGTTGAAACAGGGAGAGAGAGCAACAGCAAGCATAGAAAATTCTACTGCAGTTCTGCAGAGCAATCACGCTGAAACAAGATTATAGATTCGTGACTCCCCAACTCAAGGTTAGACTACTGTGAAAAAAAAAGCTTAAAGAGATCAAGCCTGCCTTCAGATACAAACACACGTTTTCCACAGCAAAATGAACTTTTGAGATGCCTAATGGAGATAAAGCACAGAATACCTTTATCCATATTGCCTCTAGCAAACAGCACCAGGCATACTTCTTGCAGTGCTTTGACTACCTGCACAATGAAGGTAGCAACTCTTAGGCATGCTCTCTACTCGTCTCTTCAAACTACAAATTCATTTTGATTCAGCCATTTTCCTGTTTTCATTCAGAAAAGCACGAGTTTTTAGGCAATCTTTCAGAGTAATGCAGATGCACTCATGCATGTCATTACCTAGGAGGGAGAACTCAGGCCATGAGCAATGTCATTCTCCATAGCCAGATGTGGGTCCAGCAATTTGGGAATACACCCTTCCTGTCAAAAAACTAAGCTAACTAACAGATTTCAAGGAGGGTAGCCTAGCTACACCTCCGATCCCCTGAGAAGGGTTCAAATTTGTTTCAAAATGGTCACTGCAGAGCTAGTCTGTCTGCAACATCCTCCATTCACACATTCCTGTCCTGTAAGACTGAACCCAGATATGAGTGAGGGTCTGTCACAGCACAGTACCCAGCTGCAGCACACGTCTACATAAACTAGGACCCTCTGTGTATTGCTAAAGCAATACAGTTGAGAGAAACTTCACTGCACAGCTAACCTTAGCATGGGTTTAAAGTACAGCCCATAAATAACTGAAGACTCGAGATTCTTCTGCTACGAAACACAGAGGCTATATTAAGAATATGACAGCTCCTGGGGAAAACAAAAGCTGGCAAGGGGAGAAAAGACTATCCCTGCTTGGCATCAAGCAGTGCTTCATTTATTACAGATTTATATAAATCACTGGCATTTGACCAATACCAAGCTTCTAGATTATCTCCAGCCAACAAAAGTACTTTAGACTGTGCTGGTTAAAAATATTCTACTTTTTGTCCTCAGCTTGCTAGGAATGGCTATTTTTAGTAAGACTCCAATCAACCTTATCAAAATCAAGCATCAAAAATAGACTGGAGAAACACTGGAAGCATATACTATTTTTAGCTGCTCCATCTATCCCTGCCGTTATCCACAAATTCTGACTGCACAGACCATGCATGAGTGCTTAGTTATTCTAGGCAGATCTTAGTCGTGACCCTTTTTTTCCCTGAACACCTGAATGCAGAAAACACTCGATTGATTAAAGATTAATACAGCCGCAAACCATGACAGCTGCCTTTCGTCTGAGTGCTTTTGGGGAGGGGGAGAATACAGGATGACAGAGAGCTTGCATCAGTATTCCTCTTGGGGATCCATTACATGGAAAGAAAATTGCTATTTCAATTCCCTTTTGTTGCTAAAAATAGCAGCCCCAATTGATTCTAGCAAACAGGGCACCGGCTTAGCAATGCCAAATTTAGAAACCACTGAAGTCCCAAAGAGTGAATGCTAACGCAGTCTAACACATGCCAGCTCATATTTAACAAAGAACAAAGAAGATAAGCATGCCGGCTGCAAGTTAATAAGACAGCAGCAACTCCCTGCATTTTTATTAAATAAAAACAGAAAACTCTGTGCAAAAAATAAGAAACTTCACATCTATTCTCAATTTAACTGCTGAAATAGGAAGCCTCATCAGAAAGATCTGTACCCAAGCTGGAATCCTAGAAGTACATTCTTTTTTTTCTTCATATAAAGGTTTTTTTTCTGCACAGAGGAACTAACACCTAATGGCCAGGCTTTGAAAAGACAGGCTACAGAAAAAGGTTCAATTCCCAAAACTAAACACTTACGTGATAACAGCTTGTGTCTAGGAGCTAGGATTGTGGGTAGAAAAATATTCTATAAATATCCCAGCACTGACAAGTTCCTATTTCACCCAGAACTACAGCAAGAAAGGGTTTTGGGCAGTGCATTCTGAAGATTCTTTATATTTGACAACTAGAAGCAATCTAGAAATCTCTACAAGAAAAGCATACTGAAGAATTCATGAAAGTCACACTCAAGGCTTAAGCAATTCCAGTTCCAGCTGCCTCTATGGGAACTCTCCCAGTTCAAGCTGGTGGTCCTTTATGCACTCAAACTCCACTCTTTGCTGTGAGGTCTTTTTTTCCTATTAGTCAAGGGCTGCTGCGTTATGGACATGGGTGTCTGGAAGGAGAGTGGGAATTCTCTTATCCTGTTAAGAAGCCCCACCCCATCCTTTGCTGCTTTCAAGCCTTTTGATCCAGAAAATGTCAGGTGAAACCAAGATTGCCCTGAATTAAACTTTCTGCAGTAGCAAGTAAGTTGTTCAGATCACCTGCTCAAGACAGTTTAGGCTGAGTTGAGCATTTGCAAAGGCTACAGCTGCCTTGTGCTCTGTAAGAAACTACAGTATGAGTTACTGCATAGCATTAATATTCAGCAAAAACAACCTCTCGTTTGTTCATCGCTCTGAAATACGTGACAGATGCTGACTGTCACGGCAAGCACGACCAGGCCAAAGAAACACATGCATAGAGGTCATTCAAATTACCATTTCTGGTTCTTCCTGCCTCTAGGAGGGGGTGAATACAGCGCAAACATTTTAGAGATCAGATAGCTCAGGACTGGCACCATCTGAAGGCTTTCAGTGTGTTTGCCACTGGAAACACGCATAGATAAGTCACTTTTCTGAGAAGAAACTCAGCAGCCAGAAGAAAGGCCTCTGGGTTTAAAGCCTGCAATGCTGAAAGAAGACTCTACATCAGAAGTCACTAGAAGAAATTTGAGATTTTTTTTTCCTCTTTCACTAAGTATTTTTAGCACGCAGAAAAATAAATTCCAGTTAGCGATGTGGCAACAAAGACCCAACACTTGCAAGTAGAAGAGGATAACAAGTGATCCTGGCAAGCTGTGGGCATTTTCATTTCAAGTCAAAGCTATGCAAGGTGTCAGAATAATTGCGAGCATAGAAAAAGTAGAGACTGGTATAAAATGCAGCACTAGATCCATTTTTAATCAAAAGGCAAACTGTGTCAAACCTCTAAAAGGTATGATCTGTTTAGACAAGAATAATGCTCCAGACCTACCAGGCAAAATAAAATAATTTTATATGATGAAATATAAGTATCTTAGAATATCATCAGGGGCTGCCTGGGGAGTCATCTACAATGGCTCAGACCAAAACCAGACTTGTACCAAGATAAAAGCAAACAACTAGTTACACTCCTCAGAGACTGATCTCAGCACAAATCCTGTTCAGCACTGTTACTAGTGACCACCACACAAGGAAGGAAATGCTTTATGAACATCACAAACAACCTAGTTCCAGAAAAGGATCTCAGTGACACACTGCAAAGAATTACATGGGTCTACAGACCACAGGAACAAAACCTAATATTGCTAGATATTACACAGTGACAGAGACGTACCAGTTATCAAGATACGCACTTGAGACTAACTTGGTTTAGAGGTGAGGTGACCATTGTAAGAAGGGAAAAAAAAGTATCTGGTCTTTCTATCTAAGGTATCAGTGTCTGCATACAAAATTATCTGTAAATTGTCCTTTTGATGCAGCTATAAAGACAACTTATATAACCACTGAGGTGCTTCCTATACTAATAGGAAGCAATAATACATAAAGTAATTTAAATGGGAACAGCTGCAAAAAATAATTTTTAAAAAGGGCTGCTAAGATGATTTAGAGTTAGCTGTTCTGGGACATGAGTTTAGAAGGGTTTTCTTTGCTCTTCACAAGCTTCCACAGAGTAATCACCAGAAATGGAAAAGTTTAGGCTAACATTGGGAAGACAATATAAGTTGGTTGTTTGTGACCAACTGGAAATCACTATATCTCAAAGAAGGGGGGAAAAAAAACTATTTCTGTCTCTGAAGAGCAGAATAAGAGTAAGGAACCTGACCTGCTGGAGGAGATCTGAGATATGGGTCAAGCCAGAGCTAACTCTGGAAACAGAGCTACAAACTTGGAACAAGAATCTGTTCATTACTATCCATTTAATGGATCAGACAGAAAATAGGAGACAAAATAAGCCTGACTGTAATTTGTTTATTTTTTTGATACATTCTGTCGATGCATGGTTCTACACATCCTCAGGTTGTCAGAGGGCATCACAGAAATTATCCTTCCTCCCCCACCATCTCAACACACAGTTTGACTTCCAGAGGGTGTCTGTTCACCTCTTCATGAGAAAGAGGCTAGCTGCAGATAGAGATACAAAACAAAAACAATATGCGAGTCAAACATACCGTGGTCCTAACAGAGCAGAGACTCTGGTTCCATGAAGCACTGGAACTGGAAAGGGGTTCCCTCTTGAACCTCTTATCCTGCTAGCAATCAGTCAAATCATCTTACTCAAGCACCTCCCTATTCGCAGTGAGGACACCAGTCTCCATTTGGGGCATGAAAAAAACCAACAGCACACTGCAAAGGCTTTTTAAAGATCAGACCGTGGGCATGAAATTGGTGCATTGCTAAATACAACCTTTTCTCTGCACCTTTGAAACACTGTTTGACCTTTCACAGCTTCACGACTAGGACCTGAACTATTTGCAGTTATACAAAACACGGTCTTGAAGAAATTTCTAAATGAAGCTTTGGGTATATTTCAAGCATAATCATCATTCTGTATGAGCTTGGCACATCTAACACATCGAGTCATTAGGAAAAAAAATCCATGTTAGCAATCACCTGTTCCTTTGCCTTTGCACACATCCAACCATTTTTACTGGAAGCAAAGGGGAAAAAACCAACACAGTGTAGACAAGCTTTCTCACAGTATAACCATTTTATCCCAAGAACAAATCTTCCAGCTCAGAACAGAGATGCAGCCAACCCAAGACTTTGGTAGTGGTCAGCAAGAGGTACTGAGGGGAGAGTTTGAGAAGTCAAGTATAATGATACCTCTCCAGGATGCTCTTCCTGTCTCCATCTTGCAGCTCTGCACTTTAGTAAACAACAACTGGTGATCTTGGACAAATTCACATGAGATAAAGCTATTAAGGTATTTTAGAGTAACTTTTTTTTTTTAATCCATGTAAACCTTTAGCATGTAATACAGACTGTAACAAGAAGCCACCCAGGTGAACTATATCCTACATGGGACAGTATCATCTCCTCCTGTTTTTTTTTGAAACTCATCTGTTAGTTTGGATTTCTCCACTGCCTCTTGATCATGGTAAGCCAATGACACCCATCACTTTGCTTAACTTTCTCTCTGTCCTTTAAATTGATGTTGTGGATTTTCAAGTTATTTTATGTATTACTGAACAGGTAAATCTAACGGATGTAACAAAATTTATAAGATTAGATATTTAGGAAATCCTTTGATGGAAGCCTCTATCAGAATCCTCCTGGACTACAGGTTTGCAGACTGCAAATTTAATTTAAAAAAATTAAGTACATTTAGAATACCAAAATAATCATATTCCACATAACAGAAAAACCATATTCCTTCCCTACTCCCAGAATGAAAATCTTCATTTCAAATGCAAGTTACAGAGTAGAATTTCACTGCATCAACAATATACCAAAATTAGACAAACTGGGAAGCACTGAAAGACTATGAAGACTCTCAGGAATATATTTTCAAAACACAGCCTGCCAGCTTTCAGCTAAGAAGCCCATCCAGACCTAAGTAGCTCACCCAGAACCACAGGGTGCCTCCATATGGTGCCTTCTGAGCTCCTGAAAAGCTAAGTAATGCCTTGGAGTCATACATTCATCCAGCCCTGCTCTCACCCAAAAAACCTCCTTGCAGCAAGCCCACGAAAGGAAAGCAGAGAGCTGCCGCTTCACCTCTTCTTCCTGTAACACTCCTTCCAACTGGATATCATTACCCTTTATGATACTATAGGTCTAGTCTCCAATCCTTAACCAATTATTTATAATGTGGTTTCAATCCCATCATAGTCAAAACAGATGTAGGAAATCAAACACATGGGCTACTTAATTTTTTCTGGAATATCACCTACCACTTTACTTTCTTCCACAAAGCCACTTCCTTAAGGTTTCCAAATTCTGATATGCAAAAATTAAAATGTTCCAAATTTAGGGAGGGATGATACAAATCAGGACACCTACTTAGCTGCGCAGAAGCAAAAACAAGTTTTAACCCTGAGAAAGTGCCATATTAGTTCATGTAGCAGAAATATGATTATGTATATCTTTGATATGGCTGATAAAGTCTATCTTTGATAAGCAACTTTTTAATTACAGACATTTAAGAAGTTTAAAAGTCACACCATAAGCTCAGTATATTATCTTCCCATAAACAAATGTGCACAGTTGTACTCAAGAATCTTCCTTAGGAAGATCTCAACTTACAATGTCTGTACAAATATGATCAAAATCTTATCCATTTTCTCCCCCTTAAAGCAGGTTTAGCATGTGTGCTTATATAGTTTAGGCATATTAAATCTTCACTTCTAACTCCAAAAGTATCAGTAACCAACCATTCTTAAAATTTTATTGCTCTTATATTTGAGAATACCTTCCACCTTCTATTACTTATCATAAGCTTGGCCCTGCCACAACAAGCCATCTTGGGTACCAGTGCTCCAAAGACTTCAAAAGCTTTTAAAATTATAAATAGAACTAATCAAGATAGAGTTGGCTTAGACCATCAGTTACTAGTATAGTATATTCACCCTTTTTTCTTGTTTCTCTCAGTTCCCTTTGACCATTTAAGATCACATGATTAAGAAAAGTCTTAGTAAGCAGCCACACCACTATAAAACCCATCACCCTCACAGGCGAGGCCTCCCTGGGTTACAAGCTAACCCTGCTCCAGCAGCAAGTTGTTCCTGGCTTCCACCTCCCACAAGCAACAACTCTTCTCCAACACCACCAAAAGTAGTGAAGACCCAGTAGCCACTCCCTTCACTGCTACAGAAAGATTCCCACCTTTGAGTTGAGGGGAAAAAGGGAGGGGACATCAGCTGTATCAATTGCTCAGATGACAACAGTTATCCAGAGGCTCTTCAAGGACACAAAGAGCAATTCTTTAAGGAAGCCTCAGGTTTTCTACACATAAACAGGACAGCTGCACTATGGAGGTTCTGAAGTCCAGCACCCTAGAAAGCAACTGCAATGTGGCACTCCTGCCATTGAATTTGTGCTGCAGATTCACACCCAAAAACTGTGTGGCTCTGAGCCCCTCCTGCCAGGCACTAAACAATTCTAAGTATTACACACCAGAAGAAATCTCCCATTTTCTATTGTTAGAAGTCAGCTGGCCCATATCCATTTATTGCAAAGAGACCTTGAATAGCTTCTCCCAGAAGCAATTTTATACCTGACCAGCACCCCAAAACCATACATGAAACTATTTCTCCACAACACTGCCAGGTGGGGGTATTTTGGGGCAGGCAGAGAGGGCAGCTGAGGTGACCAGTCTGGCAGGAGGCTGATTTTGCCCATCCCATGCCTCTGTTGCTTGCACCAGAGCAGTCCACCCTCTGCAGACAATAAGCAAAGCTGCGTAAGCAGCCGAGCACAGAAGATGAATGAACCGTGTGACGCTAAAGATCTGTGAATTGAAAAATCTAATGCATGACTTAAAATCCTTACCCTCAGTCCCCCTCTCCCTTTCCCCCCAAAAAAGAAATGTATATAGCAGGACATAAAAGGACAAATAGAGAGATGTGGAAAAACGTGGTCTGACACATTTAAAAAAATTGATGGCTTGTCATCCAGACGCTGATGAATATTTTTTACAGGATAAAAATGGCAACCTAGAGTCTAAAAATAAAATGCTGTGCTGCAGACCTGTCTGGTTCAGCAACACCACTGGAATACAAACACACTCCTTTGCTGGTGATTCTTGACTAAGATTTCAAAATAAGAGAAGGAAAAAAAGCGCTGTACAATATATATTCAATTTTCAAGAGAAGGGATTTGGGGTTTGTGGGGTGTTTTTTTAGTAAGAATTCAGATTAGCCTTATATTTCACTTGCGTTGTGTAACTGCCAATAAAAAAAAAACCCTGCTAAATTTTAAGTGATTGATGAGAAGAGCAGAATACCTCAAGCTGCACAAAGCTATTTTTTTTCTTCCCCTCCCCTGACAATTACAATATAAGAATATATTTATCCGTGCCTTTAAACTGTAATTTCAGTAAGCTTAAAAATGTATTTTTAGAATCATGCTGCAGACAGAACTGTGGACAATGCTATTTTGAAACTCACCCCACCCTCAGAGACAGAAAATAAAACCTTTTGCTTCATTCTCTATCACAGTTCAGATTAAAAACGTGGTTAGCTGAGAAGTAAAAATGACTGAACATCATTCACAAGAAGCACTAAATTCTCAAGACTATCCACACTGCAGACAGGCTGCCTTATGCAGTATAGATGCTATTTTTAGCAAGTGATGCAATAGCTGCAAGGGCTCTCCCAGAACCTTTAATTTATGAGCCCAAGCCACACTAAAACGTGTTTCAAGATACCTAATATCCCTGCACTGTCACCTTCCCATTCTCTGCACCAGCCTACTACCCACACAAGTCACTCCTTTTTAACTTTCATCTTCCAAGAAAGAGAAAGATTCTGCATGTGAAGAGAAAATCGCTATCTATAAATTCGTCAGCAAACACACCTGCCCTGCAGTGTATATGACAAAGTTACACAACACTGTACAGAGATTTTCTGACCTCTTGGTTTTCTACTGAAATACAAAGAAGCTTGGCTTCCTTGCTGAATTTGTGTGAAGACTTTGAAAAGCCCACTAAGCTAATACATCTAATCCTTCCCCGAGCTGTTTCCATTCTTGGAGATCTTTTCAGAAGTTCTTGTGCCTAACAGACAACTGCTAAGACACATTTCTGCTAAGTGACTGTTTCAACAGCTAAAAATTCTAAAAAACAAGAAGAGTTCCTGAAATGCTAGGGCTTTTAATTTTTTTTAATACAATAGGGATTCTCCAGCCCTTTGGATCTGTGGATCCTTTATGCTCTGCAATAGCCATGTGGACCTCCATGTAACAGAGTCAAGCTTACTGGTAAGCTTTGCACTGACCCCTTTTAAATTCTAATTCCATCTGCTCCCTCCCAAAACCCCCAGAGTTAATCCCAAAATCAGAACTACCCAAGCAATGACTTTTGTTTAACTTCCTACCTCCAGGGGCCCATGGGAGGGGACACCATCCAACAGTTCTAAAAAAGCCTTTATGTTTTCATTGTGTGGACACGGACAAAATATATTATGTGTGTGCTATATAAATCCATGAATCCAGCTTGCTGCCCTGCAGAGTTTGAGTCCTTTGCTTATTAACACAGGCAGGGGACATATAAGAGCTCTTACCTCCTATTTCATACCATCCATTTATCAGTCATGGCCAGCATTTAGGGCTCAGGAGAAATTCCTATATGTGTATCACGTTCCCAAGTTTTACACCTCAGCTCCCATAGTGCATTAACAGATTGTGGGAGAACAGGTATAAAGATGGCTCTGGGCACAGCAAAAGCATTTGCTTTGCGTAAGGATAACTCCAAGATCTTCCCTCTTAATGAATTCTCATCATGCCATGTGCCGCCCAAGAAAAACAGAAGTAGGGAAGCTTGACGAAACTTCTTGTTTGAAGCAGTAAAGGTCTGCCTCCCCACCACCCACACAATGTATGCACTTCCTCCCTCACCAACACAAGCATGGGGAAGCCAATGTCAGCAGAATTTGTAAGATCTCCAGGCTAACTGAGAAAAAGGAATCCAACTGCAAAGGGGTGAGACTTAGAGATTCCATTCAGAAGCTCTCTCTCTCTCAGAGATCCTGACTTCTCAGAAGTAGAACAGAAATTGAGCAGGAGACACCCAGTGATATTTTATTCATTTTGGCTGGAAGCAACATTAAAACAAGCTGTACACTGAGAAGGTAGCATTAGCTCCAGGGACACAGAGGTATGAAACTAAGGATTCTGCAGAACAGCTAAAGTGGAAACAAAACTCATGCCCAAACATGTAACCTGCTCAAAAGTTAGGAAGTTGAAGCACAGAGACTTCCATATCTGGTACCCCTAAACAGCAGGATGGGAAGCATCACACTGGGAATTTTTCAAGGCCTTGTGAAGGTATCAGGAGAATAACAACTGCAGAATGCAAGTTCGGGCCCTTCAATGTATATACAGTAGAAAACAAGTGTACAAATGTACATCAGCTTCACTCCAGCACAGCAGCAGCAATGACAAGCCAGAAGAACAGACCAGTTTCCATAGCCAGTTCCTCGTGGTGTTACTGGGACTAAGTAAGAGCACAGCAGCCACATGTGTCCCACTAGACACAGAAGTAAGAAACATTAGTGTCATAAGAGGCTGAAAGAGGTGCTCCCATTTCACCCAGCCCACCGCTCCTCACTTGAGGCTGCAGAACTGGGGGACTGCAGGACATTCACAATCCTTATTACATCTGTAGGCAGCTTGTCTAGGATAAATGAAACTAATGTGACAACTACAGGTGAAAGTCTCCAGCACTTAAAGTGGATAATAAAATGGAAGGGTTTAGAATAAGAAGCCACCTGAGCTAATTAGCAAAGCAGTTCACATTAAGCAAGAACCAAAATCATATTGTTTAGAGACAATACTGGATCTCCTAGTAGAATTTTATGTTTCTGTTTTCATGAATGGAAACATCTAAAATTTCAGGTCACCCAAACCATCAGTTCCCAAGGACAAAAAAAGGTGGACTGGACCATTTAAGCTGCCTCTTGCTATCCAAGACACAAACTACCATCAAATACAACCCCTTCCTTCCTTCTCCCTTGCTGCTTTGGAATGAAGAATCTGTGGAATCTTACTCAAACCAACTGCTAAAGGAGCTCTTTTGGGGAGAGGGGAGAACACCCCTCAGGGTGTCCCCTTTCGCAGGTTCAAGCACAACTGCACATACGTCAAAATCCACAACAACCCTTTAAGCATGTTTATGCTGTGCTGGGAATGGCTCTAAAACTCTTATAATTTCTAACTCTAAATAACACCTTTATTTCTGTTAAAAAGTGGAGCCCTCTCAGATGTACTGGAAATAAGTTTCTCACGGCTTGTTAGAGGCAAAGATGGCTTCAGGATCATATTTTGTAGATACTGTTTTTTGAAAAATATGCAAAGATGAGCACAGATAAAAGATGCCATAGCTGACAAGCCTTTATTCTTTATTCTATCAAGATCCTATAAAGGTAAGCCTTACAAATGTAGAGAAGCAGTACTAGAAGAATTTAAATTTCTACTGTCTTTGAAAATTACCTAATTATGATAAGAAACAATCTACTCAAATAGATGGTTCACACAAACAACAACCCCCAGAAATTAAGGTTGTTGGAAGCCATTAAACTTATCTTCCTAAGATACCCTGCCTACCACGAGTGTGAGGTACTCCGCAGTTTGTTGTTTCTCAAGCCCACATTTTGCATTCTAGCCTTCGCACTGGAAGGGGACACAGAGGGGCAGCTCTGTTTAAACTGGAAGCGACCCGATCACGTCGCTTTCGTGCCCCGCAGCCGCCGCGGAGCCCAGCCCGAGCCGCACCTCGTCGAGCAGGACGCCCCCGGCCCGCACCGAGCGCTCCCGGCAGCGCCCCCTGCCCGCAGCCGGCGCGGCGGCGGCGAGCTCGCCCGGCTGCTCAATCGAGCCCAGCCCCGCCATTCATAAAAAACGGGGGTCGCGCAGCACTCAGAGGCGACTGTGCGGTGCTGGAAACCCAGGCAATCTGAACGCCACTCTGTATTTTTTGACCCTAAAGTATATATACAGTTTCAGCTAAAATAAGCATATTTGGTAATTATTGCTCCACAGAGGTCCCTTCCGTCCCACGCTCTTAATTACGTTCTCTTTAATTAAGTATTTCTATCCATCCGCCGGGGGGGAGGGGAAGGAGATGAATAATGTTAACACGCCCAAGTTAATCAACTTAGAAGGCAACAGTTGTCTCATGAGAAATGTCCTCGATAAATTACCATAAAGCATTAGGGAGACTCTTACGTTAAAGCGCTCTAGAAATCCTTGGCTGTTTCTATGTATCGGCACTGTTTTCCAATAGGTGTTTGCCTTAAAGATTTAAGGAAGAACTCAGGCAACAGTGCCTTTGCTTTCCCGTTTCTAAAAAAAGAAACGCCCACCGATGCCTTCTATATTTCACTCCAAGCTCTTGAAAACTTGCAGTATTTCCCCCGGTGGAAAACTCCCCAGATTTTCCCATGGAAATGAGGCTCCCATCAAGCCTCCTTAAATGTTTCAGCTACGATTGATTCGGTGCACTTTCTTCTCCCTGGCAGAGCAGGGAGGCAGAGGAAGCGCCCGCGGGCTCTGCGTGGGCTGTCGCAGGCTGCCCAGCCCCGCTCCCGCACGTGGACTAGCCAGTGTCCCCGGCAGTATCCCTGTCACGCGAGGCGGCCGCGCATCCCCGGGCCTGCGATGGCGGCTCCCACGGAGCGGCGGTGAACGGCGGCTCCGCCGATCCCCTGCCCACCCGGGACACTTCGGGAGGAGAACACCGGGAGCGCTCCCCTGCCGCCGCCCGGCTCCCGGACGGGGCAGCCCGCTGCCCCTCGGGGCGGGAAGCCAGGGCGCCTCGGGAGGAGCAGCAATGCGCTCCCGGCAGGGCTCACACTGGCTGGCCCCACCGCGGCCCCGCAGAGTCTGCGAGCCGGCCCCTGTGATGGCCCCAGGCGCTTCTTAAGCGGAGCGCAGGGAGCGCGTTATGTCACCGGTTAGATAACGGCGCGGGAGCCGCCGCAGTGACGGCACCGCTCCCCCTCCTCCTCCGCCCCCTCCCGCCACGGCCGGGGAGGCTGAGGTGAGGCAGCATTAACCCTTATCGGGGCCGGCCTTCCCCCGCGGGCAGCGGATCCCCCGGGAGCGGGGCGGGCTTCCCCCGCCGCCCACCGGAGGCAGCGGGGCCGGTCCCGCCGGGAGGGCGGCGGGGCGGCCCCGAGCTCCCGCACTTCGGCGCGCCG
Organism: Camarhynchus parvulus; assembly: GCF_901933205.1. NCBI lineage: Eukaryota > Metazoa > Chordata > Aves > Passeriformes > Thraupidae > Camarhynchus > Camarhynchus parvulus. Next base: position 21,051,782 of record NC_044575.1, on the reverse strand, counting down.
TGCGGACCGGCAGGGGGCGCTGCTGCGCCGCGGCGGGCGGGCGGGGGCGGACAGACGGACGGACGGCCCGGGGGCGCCGGCGCCCTGCAGCTGCAGCTCCGCGCCCACGCGTGAGGCCCGGCGTGCCAGGAGCACGTCCTATTCCCGGACAATGATCCCAGCACGCCCGCGTCACGGCGCAGGATGCGAGCAGCCCAATACTAAGCATGCACGATCACGGAGTGCTGGATCCGCGCTCCCGGCCAGCAGCCGGCACTGCCCGAGCGCCTGGCCTCCGACAGGAGCAGCGCGGAGCCACCAGCGCGCCCAGCCCGGGCCAAGCTGAGCTGAGGCCCAGCCGAGAGCATTCCCCGCATCCCTCGCTGCCGCCTGCCCCGCGTGTCTCCGCAGCCGGCCCGCACACAGCATCCACCCGCAGCAGAGAACTCGCCCTTAGCTCATGGCCAGCAGCCCTGCGCGCTCCCGTCCCAAACACAGGGTATCAGGGCCCGGCAGAGGGAAGGACCTCCGGGCCAGCCCACACCACGCAAGGATTTCAGGTCCTACTGAGCCCCGGCTCCATCAGGGAACACTGGCACAAGCAGAGCACTACTCACCTTGACTTTAACATGCACCTTGTCCCTGACAACGTGGAGACTTTTATGGAGAGTTAAACGAAAAATGCAGAACTCCCCTATCAAGGTCCTCCACAACCTCTTTCCAAGGTCTTCATTGCAATCTCCCCAATGCCCTTTCCATTTACAGAGTCCACTCAAGCAAGTGGTGACAGGACTCCTCAGTTTGTTCCAAGCAAGGAAACCAGCAGCCATAGCTTGGAAAAAAAGGTAGCTCAGAGGAATTTTCAGCAACATCCCCTATCCACAGATGCAATGCTATGAAGGGAGAACAGCCTCCACCAATTGCCAGGATGCTCTGGAAAGTAGCATGCTCAATAGGTTGTACCTCTCTAGCTCCCTGTACTTTAGATACCAGCCTGTATCCCTGACTTTACATACCTCCTGCCCCATCTCTCCTCTTCTTGCTGCTTTCCTTAATTTTTGACATCGCATTCTTGCAGCCCTCCTATCCCAGCTTCTCAAGGACTCTGATTTAGAGAACTTTATAGGTTCCACAGCAGAAAAGGTTTTCACTAGTGCTCTAGTGCTTCTCCAACTCCTCTTTGAGTGAGACTGGGGGTGAGCAATTGAACTTATCTCTCCAGTCCAAGAGAAAACTCTCCTTTAGAAGTCATACACCAGAAAGAGCAATGGAAGTTGTTCTCACCACATCTGCATAGATTGATCTTGGCACCTTTAGTCCACTGATCAGAACCAGACTGACAAAACCACTTTATTATGCACAGGTCCTTCTACTCTTTCTTTAAAAAGATCCCTCAAAATTGAACAAAGCTCCCCTCCTGCCAATGGGACCTGCTCCAGCATTCCTGCAGCTCTCCTTCAGGTCCATAAACCTTTCTTAGTACGCACTCTGAGAGCCAGCGCCACCTCACCAAAGCACTGCTGTCCCACAAGCACAGGACACATGCACTGGACAAACACAGGCCAGCTGGGGCACAGCATAGCCTGGTTAGAGGCTGAGCAGCCCACTGCACACGCAAGCTGTCACAGCAGTGAATTTAGGTGCACCATTTCTGCTGAAAGCAGCCAGTGTGGCTACAGAAAGTAGCTTGCATCTAAGGAACTAAGATACCTGAAGGAAGACAAGGAGAGGGAAAAAAACCCCAACTTTTTAAGAACAGGATCTGTTCTTAACTGCTGCAAGATTTAGGAATAACAGCCAACTTCAGATTGCAGAAAATCCACAGCTAGTAAGAATATCTGCATATAGTACCATACTGGGCATTCAAAGCTTTCATCAGCATCCCTTACTTACATGCATCCCCATAGTACTAATTCTCCCAAAGAAAAGCTTGAAAATATAAACCAACTTCTACAGTAAAGGCTACTTTAAAACAATATGCATTTATTAAAAAAAAGATATATTGTTACTCAAATCTGCTTCCTCACTTGGTAAAGAATTTGTGCTGAAAGTCAGTTTGAGGAGACTAATTCTAGGTTAGTGCACAAGAAACACAGTTTCAATCCAAAGCTTACTAACAGTGACTGAAACAAGCTAGTCTATGCTGGAACATCACACATTTTTCTGAACAAATGCATTATTTTCATATGTTGCCAAGGCAATGTTTTACATCAGAAATTCTACACTTTGATTTAACCACAACCAGCAACAGCACCCAAGTGACAAATCCAGCTGAGATGAGATGCTACCAAAATTCTGTCTAGCTGGCAGATTGAAAATCCACCTCTTTCATTTTACTAAAATTTCTTGGCTTACAAAGACTTTCAGATTAACAGATTCCCACCCCACCATTTTCAAACACTCTAAAGCATCAAGAATTTGGTTACCAGAGGAAGAGTTTGAAACACAGCCAAGCACAACCTTTCTGTCCCCAAGGACAAGGTCACAGGAAGAACAATGCTATGAACTATTGTAGAAGGAATGACAAAGAGGTTTCTTTCTTAAAATTAATAACCCTAGCTATCAAACCAATACAACACCATTATCCTAGTCTTTGAAATGGAAAGGAGCTAGTTAAACCTGTTAGCAGGGACTTCCAAAATCATACTCTGCAACTCAAACAATCCTCTCAAACACAAAAGAGGTATGTGCCACCCATCTTGACCCACAAAGAACCCAGCAAAACAAGACTTTGGAAGAGCCCACCAAGATGGGACCAAGCAACAGAACTAACAACAGGCTCCTGCAGTTTTAGGCTCGGTTTCAGCCAGCTCAGCTGCAGGGCATCACCCAGCAATCCATGCCTACCTGCTTCCTCAGTATCTGATTGCCAAGTGCTTTCCAGGCAGCTCAGGAAGCTGATCCAGCTGACTGCAGCTGGTCCTGCTTGCAGAGTTAGAGGCCAGCCACACAAGGAGCTCACCAGCAGCACCACCACACATGGACTGAGGGAACATGAGGGAAGCACCAAGAGCTCCCAGCCAGCAACCAGAGCAGCCACAATTCTATTGGCAGCAGCCTGGTCTCAGAGCAACTCAAGCTGACCACTGGGCTCAGCTGTATCTTCAACATACAGTTCCATAATACTACCAAGTTTCCCTTCTGTTCCACCAGCACTGGAATTCATATGACCAAGCAGACTATGGAGCATAAATAGCCCCAAGGGACTAATTTTCTGGAGGGTACACTCCTTAAGCAGATCACCACACAAACAGACCAACCTCAGTGCCAGTATAAGGAAGAAAGAAGCAAGGTAAGAGCTCTCCATCCACTTTCTCCATACCAAACTTTTACATCAGAAAGCCATGATGTAAAAAGACACACTCACTCTTGTGAACAAAGGCAACTCATTTATAAGCTGACACCATGTGAGAGTGTCAGCAAACTGATTCCAGTGCAAAGGAACATGAACAAGGCTCTGGAGGTTAAAGTGAACACCCAAGGTGAAGAATCAGTCCACCAAATGGAGGGTTCTAGATCAAAATCTAGGAACAAACACCAAGTTGAGGAGCCCCAAAAGTTTTGCCATAGATCTGGGTCTACCTGGATGAAAAGACTGAGGTAAAGAGTTTGCATCAGGACAGGTAACTTGCCTTTAAGCACACCTCTGTGAGTTGACAGGAGTACACATCCCTTTCTGCCATGCCATACAAACACTGGGTTGGACACGCAGGACCACTGAGGGCAGGAACAAACTGCAAGACATCCTAACTCTCATCCCTTGTTCAACTACAGGCAGGGTAGCAGCTTCTTCCAGCAGTGCAGTGACCCTTTACTGCCCTATCTTTGGTGCTTCTCCCTCCTGTTAGAGAGCTGACTCATGCACCATATTGAATCCACACTCTGGGGATGGAGAACTCTTTGGCAGATGAGACTGAGACAGCAGGAATACTGGGCATATACACCTCTTTCAAGAAAAAAAAATATGCAAAATAATAGAGAATAACAAGTTTATAGATTAAGCACCTTGGCTGGCAGGATAAGAATCCTGGGGAAGGGAGTAAAGGGGCAGAAAGCCTAGGGGAAACCAGTCTTCCAGAGACTTCAGAACAATGGAAAAGTTTTGGAGAAACAGATCAGCCAGTCACAGAGGGACTGTCCTGTGAAAGCAGGACTTGTTGGAATAAGGATCCAGTGATGAAGTAGAGTGTGGGGAAGAGCAGCATGCAAGCATAAGCAAGTGTTGGTTGGGTAGCAGCAGCTGCAGAAATAGAAATATTTCTCTGCCTTCTGTTTTCCATATCTATATGTATCCTCACACACATCTGCAAACCTCTCCATGTAAAGGCAGGGACCAGATACCTTGTAAGGAGACCAGACTCTTTAGTCCCTGCACAACAATATCCTCCCATCAGCAACAAAAACCTTTGTCCCATTGAGCTTACCACCTCCCATTCCCCTTCTCACACTCCAGCTTTTCTCCCTTTGTGCTTCTGTGGTAGCCTTCCAACATACATGAAAATCCTGTGGAAAAATTGCTGTGATTAACAGCCCTAGAGCTGAGCTCCTCAAGTCTGCTCTTCTTTGTCTAGTAAGTACAGAGCTCTTCAAGAAGTGGAAACACAGCTGTCCCTCTGCATGACTGATGGAATACACCCCTCTGGAACACGTGGCTCACAATTGCTTAAGAGGACAAAATAGAAGGGAGGTGTAAAAACAGAAAAAAACAAACATGCAACCAAAACAAAATCTGTACAGTCAACCAGACAGCAAGTTCTGCATATATACACACCATGCCTGAAGCTGAGCCACTCAACTGTCTTCCACAACTGACAAGCAACTGAATCATAAGAGAAACACAAGAGAACCCTCAGGAGAGAAAGAAGCAGGGAGGGTAACAAAAATGGCAAAAGAAGTAGAAGAAACAATGGAACAGGCACCATTTTCCCTGAGGCTCAGCTTCTGGACATCTCAACTCCAGTTTTAAGAACTGCTAAACAAGAGGTTTTTTTCAAAACCTACAACCAAACCTCAGGCTTTTAGGTGTCACCATCTGCTGCTGAGGGCAATAGAGTGAATTAGAAGCTCAGTAGGAAATTCTGCATATAGCTCTCTTCCCATGTTAGCGGGAGATGCTTCAATTGTGGAACAGGATTTCAGCACTGCTAATGACTCACTCAGTGGGTGATGGTGCACTGCTCTAGACATTAATTCCAGGAATCTGGGAACTTTCACAGATTTCATTGATTTGAAAAACAATATATTATTTTAAGGTTAAATCAGGAGTCAAAAATAGCAAATTTAAGGTAGAATTCTTTTGTGCAATTAAATGTAATACAGGGGAAGGAACTTGAATTGCCCTAATTCTAGCATTTTCAGATATTAAGGTACTCAATCTGAAAAATCTTTGGCTTTTCTCTAAGCACCCAGGTTTTCCAAAACTTTTCAGTAAGTGAGCACCAGAAGTCATCTGAAGCAAGAAGTAGCAACTTAGGTAAGTGATGAAACCATGCAAGCCCAACATATGTTTCACCGTCTAGTTACAGAGTTTATCCCACATTTTTGTTCATATACAGGCCTAAAGAATCACATTTGGCATTTCTGTTAGAATAATCAGGAAAGACACTTTCTTACTGTTATCCCTTCCATAGCAGAGATGGTCATCCTCACCCTATGGATTAGGAATTAATATATTCACAAGACCAATAACCATGTATTTCACACACCTACCAAAAAAAAATTCCCAGGTGGAGAACAGTACTGGAGTTTTCCCAAAGGACACTCTCAGCTTTGCCCTCAGGGCCTCCTGCCAGCTTACTTGTTCCTTACACAGGATTGCATTTACCCAACTGGCAGAAACACCCAGCACAATTCCAGCTGGGACTTCCTTGCTGAAGACACTCCCCACTTCTACACAATGCCTTTCCTTGCTGTCACCAGGGCACCTCACAGGTAATCTTCCCAAAGTGAGGGAAGCATACTCACAAAGAACAAGCCAAAAAAACTGGAACATGGTATTACTCTAGATTACATCCTTGTGTAAATTCTCTAGTTTTAAGTAACCAGTTTCCATTACAAGTATTCCTACTTTAAAACACACAGAAGACTGGGAGAATGAGCTAGCTTAAAATAAAACAGCTATTCATCCCCAGGCTAATTAATTGTCAAGCATTTCCCTCTCAGGCTGTTTATCAGAGATGGGTATTCTTTTCACCTTAATGCAAACATCTGTCCTCCACTCACCATTAGCTGTTTTTTTAGGGTTTTTTTGCAGGTGGAAAAACCATACTAAAGCATTTAACCCTCCTCCATAGACATCTCTCTGCTCCTGCAGATAAACAGGGCAAAGCGCGTTCATATTCTGAATCAAACTGCAGAGCTGCAGATTATGAGCTTGGTTGATGCTGAGGCTGCTGATGCCCACTCATGCCACATTTAGCGTGCTGGTATGAGCCAGAAGGGAAGGGCTGAAGTCCATCAGCTAGGACACCGCAGAACTGTGACTCTGGACATCTGGGCTCTCCCTCTACTTTTCTGACCAGAGAGTGTAAAAAGGAGCACATAATGCAGTAAGTGTTGAGCAATCCTACTAAGTGGAGGTTTTAAACGGTCAGCAACATCATGTGCAAATGAAGACACCTGAAAGAAATAAGCAAGCACCAGAAAGAGAAAAATTGTAGAAAACAGCAGAGTATGTTCATTACTTTATACTGTCTAGGAAGCAGGACTGATTTTAGGGTATGTTAATAGCAGTAGCCTATGTAAAAAATATTAGAGAGCCTCCCTGACTCACCAAGGTCTCTGAAGGATTTACAGCCCCCTCAAACACCACGCAGCATGAGCTGCCAAGTCTAGAGAAGCAGGGTCAGAGATCCCACTTCTCCTGGACTGGTCTGGAAGTTTGCTCAGTCCAACAAAGCACAGGCTGAAGGGATACGCTGACAGAAGAGTTTTAAATTACAAGCTATGAGTAGGACTGATGACTGAAGGCAGACAGCTAAAATTTTACAAGAGAAAATTTAGGATGGATACTTGGAAATATTACATGGCAACTAGGAAAAGAAAAAGCCATACACATTGGAGCACAGTACTCCAGAGAAGTACAGACAGGATTAGGACACTTGACACTTGCATCAGACTGTTCTCTGAGCCACTCTTCAGTGCAGTAACCCTTCAGAAGCAGTTTGCAAATAACCATACAAAAAACAAAACATACTCTGAGTTCAGTCTGCACATTTCACTTAAGCTGTCACGATCACAAGTTAGTTTACAAGCAAGCTGGCATATTTTCACACATTCTTAACATCACTTTTCAGGTGCCATGCTTTATTTCATACAAGGGCAGCGTCCAGAATTGAGAACAAGGCCAGAAAACCTTCACCGTGGACCTGAAGTGCTGAAGATGATAAATCCCTGAATAAGTGATTCAGCTGAAGAACTAAAGATAAGCAAAAGCTCCCCCCAAAGCTCTGCACACACCAGCCAAGCACTCCCGCGCAGGGAAAATGGGAGCTGGGCAGAGACTCTCCCCTCACATCCTGTAGGGAGAGCAATGCTCAGAGAGGTTGAAACTCCCTTCTGCTCCACCTCCCTACCAACTACACCCTCATCACACATTGCTCCAGGGTGGCTGTTGAAATCTGCATCAGTGACTTGTGACATGGTCTCTCAACTGTTTATCACTGCACATTGTGAAACACATGCAAAGCAAGACTGCACTTGTTTGTGCACCCGGGACTGAAACTTGCTTGCAAAAAACTAAGAAGCTTTAAGGCAACAACCATTTCACTTGATGTTAAGGAGTCTGAAAAACGACACTGACTGTGTCGTTAGCACCCGATCAGCAGTGAAGTGAATGTCCTCTGTATGGAGTTCTTAAATTGTAACTAGAATATTTTACCATCTGACTTACGTCATTAAGGATACCTCAGGAACTTTATAAGGATCAGGGTCTATTTCATAAGACACCATTTCTAGGGACTGCAGAAAGCATAACCTTACAGATGGAATCTAAGTCAAACCATTTAAAAGCACAAAATCCAGCTAGTCCTCTTCTTAGACTTCTTCCTCTTGACATAAGCATCACATCTTTTTAATTTAATAATATTATCAATAAGGTCTGATGTATAGTTTGTTATTATCTCAACTTACTAGTCAACAAGAGTTTGGGAATTGCCCCTGTATTCTTAGTTTTTAAAAGACCTGACTGTACAGACACAAAGAAGTATCTACTCCACTGCTCATGTAGCCAGTTACATACATTTTTCATGCCTCCCTCAGTGGCCCTGATGCACAAGTTGCTATTTTTAGATGCTGGATATGCATAGCCCTTATTAAGTAAAAGAAGCCAACAAGAAGGCAGAGAGGGTCACCCCAGCTTTGCTACTGCTCCAAGTTTTTGTTAAATCTTTACACAGGGAACGAATGGTTTAAGACTGAATAAGGGGGTTTTGTCTAAAATCAAATTACAGAAAGTTAGAGGCGGTTGAGAGCACCATCCTGATTAACGACCTCTCACAAATTCTTTTTTAAGAAACCTAGAGAAAATTGTCCACATTTAGTTAATTTTGCATGTTAGTGAATAAACTCCAAGAAGCTTAATTAAGGCAAGCTCATCTTCACAAACCTTTGTTGGCCCAAATACAACTGTACAGCTGTATTCACCACATGAGAAAGCATCACCACTAGCAGATATCTTGTAACCACTAAATGTACAATTAGTCAACCATGACTCTATCAAAGGTGCTGAAGATAGAGGAGAAGAAGTGGACGCTTTTCTAAGACACTGTGAGGCTTGAAAGAAAGCAGGACTTTTCTTCAAGTGTCATATGGCAAATCACATAATCAAAATAATTTTGTTTCCAGTTAACACATTGCTTCAGCTACAGAAAATTGGGGGGGAAAACCCCCACATCTATTATCAAAATATTTGCAATGTTGAGACAGGAGAAAAAGAAACAAAAAGTTTAAGTATCCACACAACCAAGACATTAGATGCTTTAGAGCACCAAATCAATCCAACTTGCACTGCCCATGTGTTTTGAACATACAAAGTTGATTATCTGCATACACTGAACTGCTCTGATTACACAGCTGACCCTGCTCCAAACGGGAGGTTGGACTACAAGTCTCCTGAGGTCCCTCCCAGCCTAAATCACCATAGGATTTTGAATTCATTTTGCCAAGTTACTGAAGGGAAGGAGAAGAATGATTTCATGTTTTCCTGCAAAAGAGGCGGTTTCCTAAAATAGGAGACACGGCAACTCTCCAAATGGGAGCTGTAACAGCAGCAGACAGCTCCCAGCTCCAGACACTCTGTACTCCAGAATACACCCAATTTTCAATGGCAGAGAAGCAAGGTGGCTGCCTGCCACTGCCATCAATGGGAGAAGAATAGGACTCTCATCCAACCTAAGGAAATACAACTATGGATCACACAATCAGCACTACCAACAGATCTGTCTGCCTAGAGGAAGGCAGGGGAACAACCACATCTTTGCTGTATTCTTGGTGAATTCAGAATGACCCCTTAGCACTCTGGTCCTGTTGAGGCTGTGGTTTATTTAGCTACATTGTTTTTAAATCAAAGGAACTGTTATTCTTATCCTCTTTTACCAACTGGTGAAGCACATTAAAGGTAGAACATTCAACCCAGGAGTTTTCACTGTATAGTCTCTCAAGATGCACCCAGAAATCTCAGACAGAAAATACAGAGAGAAAAACCAGAACAGCTGCATACAGACCTTCATACATAACTGTGATTGTAGAAAAACTAACTTTTTGTCAAAAGAGGTGCTATTTCAAGTAGTACAAACCTAGTGTTTCCAGAGTACATTACCAGTTCAGACAGTGGTCCCTCCTCCTCACATCCCCTCTTTTTAAATACCAGTAAGTTAGACCAAGCATAGACAGAAGCAATTGCATATATGCATCCAAAAAACCCTCTAAGAAAACAAGGAAAAATTTGCAACACAATTTCAAGTGTGCAGAAGAGTTAGAGGGCAGTAAGAAGTCCTTCCAAAAGGACTTGTGTTTTAGGGGTTTTATAAAGTTGCTCTCTAGTTGTGCACTAAAAAGAATACATTGACACAATAACTACAGCAGCCAATTAGCATCAAAACCACTGTTTTTTAAAGTATCAGAAAAAAAGGAAATGCACTTCTTCCTACAGTATGACTTAGTAATTTGCTAATCAAGGTGACCCAACATATCTGCAGCTGTGCCTCCATCTTCCTTTCCAGCCTGCCCAGCCACAACATACTTCAGGGCAAATCACCCCAGTGCTTATTCAGACTAAGACAACCTCTCCTCATTTCAGCTGGAGACTACAGCAGCTGTCCCAATAAAGCAGCATCCCACCTGCATCAGCTGCACACAGAGGACACACAACAGCTAACTCATGATGGCCACATGTCTTCCTACAGTGACAGCAGGCATCATCTCACCCCATTTCTCCATTCTCCTTGACACTGTAGCAATGCTCCCACTTCAGAGCAGAGCAATAAACACAGAATTTAGCTGTGTGCCAGTGCTCCTCTTCCTCCCTGCCTTGGACATCATGATCTTGGCAGAGAAAGAACAATTTCTGTGAGCAGCCATTGGCCACATACAGTGGCCCACTGCTGCCTGCACTTGCTCAAGACAGTGACAGAGGACATTTGCACTGCAGCTCTCTGGATGTTTGAGGATGGGACTGTGGGAAGATCTGCTGTTTACAGTTTGTGGTTCCAGCTGATAAGCTGGCATTTGGCTCAAGCACTGCAGACTTCCATGCTTGAAACAATGCAAAACAAGCTCAAGTGGCCACCAAGACTTCTGTGATGCACCACAAGTCAGCAGGCAATTGATAATGCAGTAATATATTCAAAAACAATATTAGAAAGTCAAAGAAGGTTTGGATGTCCTGTGCCAGCCATATCTTTAACAGGTGTAACATTTCTCCAGCTGAAAGGAAGACCTGGCCCATAGTTATTTGTATGTCAAGCTGTTACTTATCCAAGGCACGGCTGCTGCACTTCAAGCCTGTGCACACAGGACTCATGACATGCTCTGGCATTATGTATGCTGCGAGTAGCAGTGCTGCTTTACTGGTGTCTCACACAAGCAGATATTTAACTACCCAGGCATGTGTTCACATCTAAGTTCTGTGCTGGCTGCAGCAGAGGTTATGGGGGAGCACAGTCATAAGCCCAGCAATCAACCTGCAGGGCTGCTCTGCCTACCTGGAAGCAGCTGCAGCAGCTGAGCACCTGATGCCCTCCTACTCCCCTTGAGGAAAGGAAATACCTTTTGCAGCCTTTTAAACTGTTGTCTCATCTTAAACTCACACCCCTTACACACTACAATTATTTTTGTGGCCCACCTTATCAATTCCCAATCAAGCACAAAACTTGCCCTTTCCAGTAACGGATTTGAAAATTCCCTTGGCCTGACCTGTTACACCAGCAGAGAAGCCCTTTCTATCATCTCATCATTACTTAAAGGCCAGAGTGGCAGCGGCAGACTCGGACGGAAGAAACTGACCCCAGAGTGGCTCCTATAACCAGGAATCCAAGTACTGAGAAAAGTTAGAGCAGCCTAGCACTGAAATTACCCTGGTAATAGCTCAGCTGTACTTCCACAGCGCTCCTGTATTTCGGGGATGCCAGCTAAATGCTGCCGCCACCCCCTCCCGGCCACCGCTACTGTCACCCCCTCCACAGGGAGGGCCACTCGTGCTTCAGCCCCTTCCCGAGCGCGGCCCGGGACCGAGCTGCAGGAGCAGACAGAGTCGGCATAAGTTTCGCGCCGCTCCGCTGTTCTCCCGCCGCTCTCGGCAGGGCTCTTCCCTCGCCCTCCAGCACAGCTCTTCTCCCTGGGCACCTGCGGCTGCCGCCGCTCGCCCTCGGGGCTCCCGGTGCCGGGCAGGGGCCGCGCGGCCTCCGCTGCGCCGGGAGCGGCCGCTCCTCCGGGGGCGGCGGGGACGGGGCGGGCCTGACGTCAGCGATGAGGTGCGAGGCCGGCGCGGAGGGGGCGGCGCGCACCGACCGGCCGCGCTGCGAACTGCGGAGCGGCCTCGGAGCCGCGCTGCGCGCCCGCCCGCCCTGCAGACACCAAGTTCACACACGCCATGCCCGCCCGCCCGCCCACAAGTCCCAACAATCAGCGCTTCTCTCAGGATGGACCCGACCGGCGTGCTCTGGCCCCGCACGTTTCGTGGGGAGCTTGAGAGCAGCTCCCGGCTCGCCGAGGGCCCACTCGGCAGAGCAGCGGAACCCGCCGGTCCCTCAGACGCTGCCCCAGACCAGCCCACGCCGGACCCGGCTGTCGCCCCACGGGCGCTCCGCCAGACTGCCCCAGTCCCCCCGAGGGCCCGTCCCCGCTGCCTGCGTCCCCCTCCCCGCCAGGCCGAGGCCGCTTCCCCGCGAGGTCCCTGCCCCGGCCCGGGGGTCACCGGAGAAAGAGCCGCGGCGGGGGCGGCCGGGACGCGCACTCACCTGCCCAGGCGCCCAGCGCCGGCCCCACGGCGGCGGCGCCGCTACCCAGCACCCAGACGCGGAGCCCGGCCAGCAGGCGGTACGAGGCCAGCGCCGCCGCGTAGAGAGCGCCCAGCGCGCCCACCCAGTAGAAGAGGCCGGCGGCCGGGAGCGCGGCGGGAGCCACCATGCTGCGGAGGCTGCCGCGGTCGGACTGAGCCCTCCCGGCCACCGCCGCCCCGCAACCGTCACGGCGCCCGCCCCCGCCCCGCCGCGATTGGCGGAGGGGCCTCTCAGCCACCGGGTAACCCGGCAACGCGGCCGGGCCCGCCCGCCCTAGGGCCGCCCGGCCCCGCCGCGCCGGGAAGGGGGGGGCAGGCAGCGAGCGGCCACACGCCCCCGTACTACTTGCGGCCTGCGTCCCACGTGGTCGGCACCGCTCTCTTGCCGCCATTGGCCAGTGAGCATGGCCGTCACCCGGCCGCCGCACTTCGATTGGCCCCGCCGCCCAGGAACCCCGCAGGACTGGTGGAAGACGGGGCCTCCGCTCCCGCCGCCACTGACGTCATATGAGCCCATTCATAAAATGCTCAGGCTCCGCCTCGCACTCGACTATGTCCCTCGGTTCCCCTCCCCCAGCCCCGCACTGCGCTCGCCCACGGAGCCGCGCCGCGATCGCCACGCCACGGCACGGCGCGGCCCGGCACGGGTCCGCAAAGGGAGGCCGCACCGAGGAAAGTCCATCCCGGGAAAAGAGGGGCTGAGCACCACAGCCCAGCTGCCACTGCACCCCACGCACCGCGGGGCTGGCAGCGCTGTCCCGTCTGGCCGGCCTCGATCTGTCTTCCCCGAAAAGATCCAGGGGCAACGGAGGCTTCCTGAAATATTTCCCCTGAGCTGCCCACTTGTTGTGCCATGCCTGGACTTGCCCTGCCCCGTCGCCCTTCACCTGCCCGCTTGACACGATCTCACTACCAGAGCCCCTCTCACGGTGGGGTTAGGAACGCCTTGACTTGGGAGGAGTGTAGGAAACACCTCTGAAATGCCACACACCCCAGCAGTGGCTCCTTCCGTGGTGGTGAAGGGCACAAAGCTCCGCCGCCTTCTGTCCCACCTCCAGCCACTTGCTAGGGCCATGCCACCCGTACTTCACTTACGGGCCCGGGTTTTTGCCTCCCTCCCAGGAGGGAGCCAGGGGCAATGGAGAGGAGATGGGGCAATGTAGGCTGTGGGAGGCTAAAGCCCTGAAATAGCTCATAGTTGAGATGTATTGCCTCAACAGGCTAAAACGGCAGGAGTGGCTGAGGAACATGGAAAATCAGCGGCAATGTGGTGTGAGGTGTGGGTCAGTTAAAACGTCAGAGACCAGTTGAGGTACAGACGACTGCTGTTTTTAAAGGCAGCCCATTGCAACTTTCAGTGCCAACATTTTTTTTCTAGAAAACTAGTCTTTTATACCACTTATTTGACAATGACCTTAGTTCAAGCAGTAAAAAACCTTCTCTCAACTAGGTTTTTTGAAGATCCACATCCATCTGAGTTATTAATGACAAGTAGTCTTAATGTTGCCTTTCTTTTCTCTCCTGGACTGGCAAATAGGTCATACCCAAATCCAGCCACTACTGCTGAAGATCTCCAAGCTGCACCAGCTGCCAGGCTGCAGCCATGTTCCCCTCATCCACTCCTTTGTGTTACTTGCCACACGCCATGTCTATGGCAGAGAAGCCTCCAGGAGCCTAATCTGCCAAATCCTGGCACACCTCAGGCCTGGCCTCCCCTTGCAGCTCCGCCGCTGCAGACCACTCATTGTAAACTCAATGGATTTACAAGTACTCTACAGTTTCTCTTTCCTCATCTCAATTCCACATTTCCTAACCTTTGCCTGCTTCAGACTTTGGAAAGAGCTGCTTGAAGGTGGCACCTTAATTGTAACAGGTAAGCTGTGTGTTGCAGGTACCGTGTGTTGCAGCCTGGAGCCGCAACCTGACCATGGTGCCATGTGAATGCAGTTAGAACCACTACTGCCACTTCACAGCTCTCATTCAGAAACAAGACACACTAGTATGACACCGACTACCTGATGCAAAGAACTGTGCATCCTGAGATACCCGAGGCTGCACACTATGACCTTTTGTCTATGTTAAGGGAAACAAGACCAAAGAAATCAAATGAAAACTTGCCATGATAGGTTTATCACTTTTATTAGTCTAATAAAAACAAACATTTGCTACATTTCCTGCTGTTAAATACATATACACAAAATAGCTTTTTCACTCAAAAATACATAATTGATAGAAATCAAATTCATAGATTATCTGTTCATAATCTACTTGTGGAAAACAAATTCATAGTGGGATTCAAATTTCATTGGATTCAAAAACACTGCACTGATGTCAATTAAAGGCATGAAAGTACTATACACTTTGCAATGAAAAATTAGTCAAGTCACTATCTTATTGGCTGACCTATAACTTAACAGTTGATTTTTAGAAATTAATCTTTATCATAAGCAGTGGTATCAAACCTAATAGGAAGGAATATGTCACAGGATTTTGTCCTATTCCACAACAGGGAGCATCCATCCTTCCATCCCCATGGTGAATTAGTTCACCTTTTTTTTTTTTTTTGTCAATCCCTCATGAGAGGTGACACTGCAGAGGATCCAGGTTTTCCTCCTGCATTTTTCCCAAGACAGCCCACCTATTGCTTACTGGACATCCCTTTTAGAATAGTGTGATATGCTAGGGCTAATTCCTGCAGGTATTACACAAGGAAAATCCTTATAGGCCTCACCAAGTGTGTAGTTGACATAACACCCTCCAAAGACAGGACTTCGATTACAAAGAAGTGCAAAATGCTGGGATAATTTTCCTCTTGTTCCATACCAGGCTTTCCTTAATTTTTAATTTTGTCCATTGGCTGTCACAGCAGTTCTCATCTGTTCAGTTTTTGCAGAATAAATGACACTGCTGATCCTCACTCTTTTGTCTTCCAGAGGACAGGTGAATATGGCATAAGCATCTGGAAAGAGAAAAGGCAGAAAAGAGATCTACTACAAGTCAAAGGCAACATTGTAGAGCTGAAGCAAAGGATGGAAGGTAACAGTGGTCACCAGACTCACCAAGTGTTTAGAAGAAAAGTGGACTGGGCAGCTGGACAGTGCAAGTAGAGGCTGGAGGAAAGGAGATGAGCACTGGGCAACCTGCTGAAGGGAGCAGGCAACTTCCTACTGGACATTCATGTAAGCTGCACTGCAGTCACCAAGGGAATGCTGACAATTACAAATGGGTCAGAAATAGGGAAGAAAGTATGTGGATGCTATGAAAGATTTATTGGTCTCTGTCAGAGTCTACCCATCTTTTATTATAACATCTCCTGCCCACTGCACTGCAGTTGTGCTGTTCCTGAGACCTCTTGTCTGAACAACCTTCTTGTTGCAGGTCAGGACAGAACCTGCCCCACTGTTCTCTCAGGGGGACTGATAAACCCCTTGACAGAGAAGCACAGACAAAGCAAGGCAGTCCTCATGGTTTTTTTTTTTTTTTTGTGTGTGTGTGTTAAAAAAATCATACTGGTTATTCAAAAGTGTTGCTATTTTTTATGTTACCCTGCTTGGAGAAAAAGGCAGTCCTCTGAGAGGCTTACAGTCTACATTTAGAAGAAGATGAGTCACAGGCAGGGAAAGAGACTCACTGGAAGGAAAGAATTATACAAAGGTCAAATGAGGGGGTTTGCATCTCTTGCTTATGGGCATCACACATTCCTGAGCAACAGGCATATCCCCCTTTCCAGGGTTAATCCTAGTATTCTCATGAGCTTTGCAGGTCTGTTCCCATTTGCCGTAAGCTGCTGCAAATCCCAAAGGAGCACCCAGTCACTGAGCTGATGGAACAGACAGGCATTTTGAGTGTACTCACACATCAACATGCATACACATATGAGGATACCTTGCCAAGGCCCCAGAGATCCATATTTCCACAGCCTCTTTTATCAGTTCAGGCGTGTAGTCAGTTCCAGATGACTGCAGATGCAATCTGGGTCAAGGCAGTGATGCAAACCTCGGTCAGCCCACAGCTTGGCTACATTGCTCCATCATATGGATCATGGCTAAGCTGTACAGCAGATCACAACAGAGATGAGAGAGGTCTTTAGGAAAGCTAAAGTGACATGCACGACTAAAAAATGCAACAATAAGGAACAAAAGATAGGGACATAGAACTACACAGGTGACAACATCAAAAGGAGACAAAGAAAACAAAAATATAGCACAGGAGCAATAAACCACAATGAATAGGGGATAAAAGAGCACCCAATAAGAAGAAGCATTCAATTTTCATTATGAAGTTTTTCTGTGATGTTGCTGCCACAAGTACCTCACAAGCAATACACATCTCAGTGAGACCACATTCCCATGTTTCCCTCCTGCCCCGCTCTCGGTACCTGACGAAAACACTTCTCACTACAAGTCCACAGGCGAGCACCCAAGACAGTCACTCACTGTCCCCACAGTGACACCAGTGGCTCAGGGGTCCCAGCACTCAGGAAGCCTCAGCACTGGGATCCACTTCTCATCCCAGCCTGCCCAGTGCTGCCAGAAATGCCGTCTGCTCTGCAGCAACCCTGAGACAGGAGAGGGGGACTGCTGGTTATTGGCAATGTGTCATGTTTTTTCCTGCCCCTGAACAGTGTAGTCATTTGTTTCATTAAATGGCATTCTTGTACCCAGCACTAATTTTATCCCTTTACAAATATGTTTTTCACTCTAGCAACTCAAGAGCAGCTCTCCCCTCTGTACAGTCATTCTGCTCTCATGCCTCTCATACCATTACTCACACTTATTGCAGTGAGGCTAGATTCAATAATGGGCCTGGCTACTGCAGTGCTGAGCACTGCAGTGGGTCTTTGCCTAAATCCATAGCCCCAAATTAAGACACCCTGCCCCAATGCACACTGAAGGCAAAAATTAGAATACCTAAGAATGTAAGCTTCATTGTCCATTCTGTTAAGGTCTCAACAAGAACCATTCAGACACGCCAACAAATCTCTCAATGCACCTCATCAACTGCTGAGTTCATTGTAATGATGGGGTGAGGCAAGACACCTTGTGTGGAATTCCAGATCCTCAGCTTTTTCTTAGGCACCTACTCCATCTCCTTGCAAGGCTCATGGTACCCCTCCGAGTCCGTGCACTATTTAGCACTCACCCAGGAGTTCAGGTTTCCTTCCTCTGCCTGAAAGGGCAGAAAAGTGCTTTAACAGCATGGTACAGGTATGCAGGGTGAGGTGATTTTGGTTGAAGCTGTTTCACAACACACAGAATCGCAGAATCATCACATCATAGAACCATATAGTTGCCTAGGTTGGAAGAGACTTCAAAGATCATATACTTTAAACTCTCTTGCCATAGGCAAGGATGCCTTTCACAAGGCCAGGGTTCTCAGAGCCCCATCTAAGATGGTCTTGGACATTCACAGGGATGGAACATGCACAGTTTGTCTGGGCAACCTATTCCAGTGCCTCACCACCCTCAGTAAAGAATTTCTTCTCAGTAACTGTTTTTCTTTCAGCTGTAATAATGGGAGGGAAAGCCAGTGGGACTGGAGGGGCTGTGGCAGACATTCTCAGCCCCAGCATACATCCTGTGCATACATCTTCAGCATATGTTAAAAGTGGTGTATCTGGGCAACTATAAAAGCAGGTATTTATGTAACCCTCCTTCCTTTTGGCATGCTACACATGCAGCAGGTGCTGGGGGTTCCATGGTTCAGACTTGGGCTTTGCCAGCTGGCTCTCACTGTCAGCTCCTGCAGTACAGGACTCCTGTGGGCCTAGCATAAGGCACTTCGAGCTGATCGGCCCTGCTCTGCAGAGCTTGTAGGAACAAGGGAGCCAGAGAACAGCAGGTTGAGAGAAGGGGATGGAATTGGTAACATTAAGTGCCATAATAAATAACCAACTAAGCACAAATTTTGATTGATGTGTCACTTATCTGCAATTGCACACTTTTGGGTATAGTTTCTATGAGAAGGGCAGAAATCTGCAAACACAAGGCAGCTGCGAAGCTCAAGTCTTAACTTTGAAACTGAGTCAGTCAGGCATTTCAGGTTACCACACTGTGTTACAGCTATACACTCCTTGCTCTCAAATAAACCTTGGGTATCAGCAATCTAGCCTGCTTCAGGGAATAAAGTCCCAAATTTCTCAACAACAAAACACTCCAGGCAAATGTAGCAATGGAAGACAAACAGAACCTAAAGCCAAACAGTAGCTGGCATATTAACTAGTTGAGTCTACAGATTGCAAATCCAACGTCCCATGCAGATGTACGCTGCTCTTTATGGGAAGGTCTGTTCAGTTTACCTTTCAAACAGGAAACAATACAAATGGTACTACAAACTTCTCGTACTTGATACAGTGATTTTTCACTTTTACCTGCTATGGATTGACAAGTGCGTCTCCTGTTAAAACACAAAATTCCGCTTTTTGTTGCCATTCCCTGTTTAGAGTTCTCAGAAGTGACTGCAATGGGGAGCTCCAGATCCTCTTACTATGCAAACTAAGGAAAAGTTTAGTAGGACATGCATATAAAGTGGGGGTTGGGTTTTATAATCACCAGCAATATTGGAAATCAAGTACTGCTCAAAAAAAAAAATTCTAATAGTTGCGCATGCTGCAAATCCAGTGCAACATGTGTCTACTGGAGACATAATATGGCCATGACAACAGATTACCCTTTTTCAATCCTACAACTCGCTGAAATATATTGATTTGAGCTGAAAATATCATCCGTAGAAATGAAATGTTGTTTGCTCATTGTTTAATCCTTGATGTCTCTTCTACCTAGTTTTGTAACTGTAGATAAGTGATACAGACACTTGTCCACATAAAACGAACAAAGTTCAGGAATGCATGGCACTCACACCACTGCTAACACTGTCATCTTACATGATACATTCACTTTCAGCCCCCGATGATGGACCACATTTGGTAATAAATCTCTGTTGTCTCATCCTTTTAAAAAAATCTGTAGTCCTCAAGTGTCTCCCTAAAGATCCACATGCCAGACAGTTCTGGTGCCAAAACACAAGAAGACTTACTCTTGGCTACTCCCAGGACTTCACAAACACCAACTCCACTTTGAATGCCTGTTAAACAAAATGTATCACCCCTAGGGGAAATGTGAGGGCAGAAAGTTCAACTAGGACCCCACTGTGACAGAAACTGCAAGCAAAAAAGGTATCTCAGATTGCTATTTATCTTTAAATCCCAATTATGCATCTGCATATTTTTCATCAAATTCTCTGTATTTCTTTAAAATGTTTGGATTCCAGACTTCCTAAAGACTTTTACCATTGCAGTTTTAACCACTGAAATTGGCATTTCAAAACCACCATTGTTTAAAAACAATGGAGGACCAAAGACACCATAATAATGTTTTCACACAGAAGGCTATCTATTTGAGGTGTGTAAAATGCTATCTCCCTCTGGTGACTTCAGTGGAAATCTGAAGATTTACAGAAGCAATGCCCTGGCTCCGAAGTATTCCTACAAAAAATAATTAAAACCAAACAATGAGCAATTAAAAAAACAACTCAAAAAATACTGCCACAGGCTGCAGTGAACCCTCCCTTTCTGAGTCTACTGATACTAAACCAAGCCCTGCCATACTCTGGTTCTGTTCAGTGTGTAGGTTCCCAGTATTCCTATATATCAATTCTCTGTTACTTCCACTCATCAGCCAGCACCTGCAGCAAAACAGGAGTATGTTTATACATACATGTGTGTGAGCAGACACGTGTACACACTCCCCCCAGATGTGGTTACCTAAAACCAGCAAAAGAACGGATTTGGCCTGCGCTTGGTGACAGCAGTAACACCTTATTTTTGTTTAATACTAAAATATGAGCTGTTTTGCTTTTGTTATTGAGTCACGCAAATGTCATTATCAGCCTTATCATGTGAATGCCGCTCACTTCCATGACTTTGCTCCCCCAATCAGTGTTGTTTCAAGAGGCATAATACAGCACAAGAGGACTAGAAACAAGTGACACCAGTGGAAGTGCCTCTTTTAGTGGCAGAAAGCCTGGCAGGATGACATGGGCTAATCAGGTCAGAAAATTTTTCTTTGGTGAAGGCCTAACACAGTATTCCTACCATTTCAATAGGAAGTCCACGACTTCCTTCCAAGTCAAAAAGGTTAAGAAAAGAACAAGAGAAAGAACCTGCTATGAATAGGAATTATTTTCTTTAAAGAATCCAACTCGTAATAGAAGAGTAAAATAACTTTCAGGAATCTGGGCTAAATAACAACCAAGTATGTTTCATTCCACACTCATACCATCATTCTTTGGTCACATCTCTGCCCTGAAAGCTTCAAGATAAATATCTATAGCTCAAATCCCACTTCACAGAAAAAAAGTTCAAGAAACCAGTTAGAAATAATACTTTTTTTTTGTCTTTCTTCCTAGTCTTTTATACTGTCTCATACCAAATAAGCCTTCCATTTTCATGACTTGTTCACCTCTAGGCATCTGAAGGAAGTTTAATTCTTATAATCAATTCACTTCTTTGCTTCAGCAACTACTGAAAGTGCCAGTGGTAGCACTTAATGCATAAATTGATGATTGGATTGATTCTATTCACTTAGTTTTCTGTTGACCCCTGAACAGGAAGTTACCTCCTTAAAACATATTATTTCTCTTTGAATAATCTGCTACAGCTGTGGACTGAAAAAAAAAATTAAAATGGATGACTGAGCAATGATTGCTTACTCCGTGCCCTGTGGAGATTTCCCAAAAGCCAAAATGCCAAGTAAAAATCTAAACTGTCTACCTAGAGGACAGCAGCCTTGCTGAAAAGCAATGTTCTTTAATCTTTAGGTTCTTCTGTTAATTATTGAGTACTGCACTAAGTGCTGTATGTTAAAAATTATACAATCCAAAAGGCAGGGGGAAAAAAAGACACAAGGTCTCAGGTAACATCCCAAGGAAGCCAATTATACATACATTTTAGAACATTTTAGACTCCTACAAGTAGCCCGTCCAGGCACAAGAAGTCAGGTAGCACTGCATTAATTCAGCCATAGTGTCCAAACCAAACACACAGTTCAGAGCAAACACAACCAAACTACTCAATTAAGAGGCATAAAATGAAATTAATATGACAAAAACCAGCAGCACTTTTCAAAATGAACCCACTGTAACTTAACACATCCATCTCAGAATCCACTGATACACAAGAATGTGGTATTATGGGAGGGGATATCCAGGATTCCCAAGTCCAATTCCCCACCACTGTGCAGAACCCAACACTGATGTTCTTTCCTGGATATATCAAACTTCCTTCTAAAAGAAATTTAAACTTGTTTCTTGTTTGAAACCACCCCAGAATATCATCAGTCTGATAGCTAAAGCTCTTCCTGCAATTTCCAGCAGTCTACTCATTATCCCTTTTACACACATTTGTTTTGCTTTATTCTAATCTTGAGCTCATATAATTATTTTCCTTCCTTACATAACAGTGTAATTGTCACTTCTCTGTCTCTCTGTTAAGCCTCTCTATTCCTCTTAACATCCATGTGGTCCTTTTCTACATCTGTTCCATCCATCTGTTTGAACCCATTTATCTGAATGTGGATGATAGTTGGACTCCACATAAGATCTTATTAATGCCATACACTTTGACAGCAATATTTTCTATACATACAGGAAATCTATCCCTTAACACTTTCTAGGACACTATCTTTTTTATTATTATTTTCTCAGCCATGTCACGTGCTATCATTCTCCTGCTGACTATTACACCAACTACCAACCTGTCACTGAAGTGACAGAATAAATTGTCATCAGTTTCTATTTGCATCACTAAATCTCATCTAATTCTATTAATCTCGGTTTTGATTCATCGTGTCAGCACATGGATATTCCAATCCTCCTCTTTATTAATACAGTCCACCAGTTTTGTGTCATAAGATTTTATCATTGCTGTACTTTTTCACTAGTATCACTAAGGAAAGAATTCCAATAGTCCTCAAAACCTCCTGTTTCCAGCCTTCTTTTCCTCAGTATAGTCTCTTTCTACCTATTATCTGCCAGTTCATTCCAAAGTCACCTTACAGTGCAATTAATCCAAATTTTCTCCGTTTTACATTATTTCCTCACATGGGACAGTATCAAAGTTTCCTCAAAATGAAACATAGGGTAACAAGGTAGTCTGGCACAGCCTTTTTTTGCTAAAACCGCTGCATTTCATCCCACCTTTAATTTCTCTGTGATCTTATTTTGCCCTTCAAAAATTGTCCTACACCTAAGTGTACAATGGCTGCCAGATTAGATCATCTCTATTACTAATCTTGTCTTTCCCTTTGGGTACCCTCAACTATTTGACCCCCTTTTTGTGTAGCTTCCACTACTAATAGAGTACAGTATTTGCAGGCAGATCATACATTTTTGGCAAGGGCATATACTGTATTTATTGTGCTAAAGCACAACTGCAGTGCTAATGCATTGCCACTGAAATAAGAAAGCAGAATACAGGAAAACCTACTATTGTAAAACTAGAAAAGCAATGGTTAGAATGGGAACAGAGTAGGCCATACACTAACAAGTTTAAAGCACATTACAATAGATCGATCATATTTCCCTTGCCTTGATCTTTTCTGCTTTATTTTGTTCAGGACTTGCTGATTTGTATCTCAAGCCATCTTCACCAGCTTCACTCTGCAAGTCCAAACCACCAGAGGTTATAACACTGGCACTAAAGGCACTTAGCCCTTTTCTGTGGCTACTCAATAATTTCTTTCATAAGCAAAACTTTTTTTCCTCCACTGGAAAAATACCTTCCCTTGAAAAAACCCATATATTTCACTTTTCTTTCTTCTGAGAACCATCTATGTATACTTCAAGAACTGTATTTCAGGTGATATCATTGGCTAAATATGATGTGCTTTCTGACACAAAAATGTTTGTAGAGTTCCTCACATACCTCTCACAGAAACTGAGCAATAGAAAACAAGCCTACTACGGCATATTTCCTTTCTATGTTGTTGTTTGAGCTCAACAGTGTAATATTCTCTGCACTTGATTTATTAGTTAACAAATAAAATAGTCTTCTTCTGAATCTCAGGAGGATTACTATTAGCAAGGAAAATAACCTCACAAGAGTATTTCCATTCCCAGGAGAAGTTTAAGTATGTTCAGCCCCAAGTTCAGCTGTTGATGCACGACACCACAAGATCTGCTTCCAAAACGTAAAGAGGAAAACAAAAATACACAAAC
The DNA here is from genome assembly GCF_901933205.1 of Camarhynchus parvulus. Classification (NCBI taxonomy): domain Eukaryota; kingdom Metazoa; phylum Chordata; class Aves; order Passeriformes; family Thraupidae; genus Camarhynchus; species Camarhynchus parvulus. Next base: position 21,028,093 of record NC_044575.1, on the reverse strand, counting down.
AAAATTTACTAAACTCACTTAGACTGATTTATTATTTGTCATTCCTTTGATACATAGAGTAACTTATCCCAAGTTACTTTAAAACATCAGGTTGAACAAAAACTGACTTCACACTATTGGCATAAATTAAATTAAATTAACACGTAGCGTTAATTGCCTCCTTTTTCTTCCCTCCCCGCTTTGTCCAGAGAGAAATACCTCTCTATCAGATAAACTACCAAGTCCTATTTGATTCCTGGGTTTGTCCCATAACTTTAACGCACTTCAACACCTCCATTCTTCCACTTCACATTTAAAAAACTCGAAGAAAAAAACCCCAACTTGCAGATAAAAGCACTCGACCCCCTCTGGCCACGTGCCAGCCTTTGCTATCCGCGCAAGCCAGGCATCTCTGCGCTCTGGGGTTCGGTGCGGAGCTCAGCGCGAACTTGAAGCCAAGGTCCGCACCCGCAGCGAGCCCGTGAGCCGGAGCCTCGGCGGGGCCCCGGGCAGCCACAGGCGCGGCGGGACGGCAGGAGCCCCAGAGGCAGCGCGGGCGAGCCGCCCGTGTGGTTTAACCAAAGCAAATCCCTCTCGGGAGGACGCGGCTCCGGCCGAGCCCTGCCGGACCGGGCTGATGCCCCATGGCCCGGACCGGGCGCGGAACCGCCGGCAGCGAGGGGCACCGGGAGGCCTCGGCTCCGCCGATACCGGGGCTGGCCAGGACGGACCGGGCACCCCAGCACCACCGGCTCCGCGACAAAGCCGCCACTGACCTGCCGGCGCTTGAGGCGCGTCCCCGGCCGGGCCGCGGCCCAAGGCCGCCGCTGAGGGCGCGGGGATAACGCCGGCGCTCGCAGAGACCCCCGGCCGGGTACGGGCCGGCCCAGCGCGGCGGCTGAGCGCGGACGGGCCAGCCCGGAGCTCCCGCCCGAATGGACAGCTCGAACCCTCCCTACGCCAGAGCGGACGGGCGCCATCATGGCTACAGTCAGCGAATCCCGGCCGCTGGTGGCGGTTCCCGGCATGCCGCGGCGCCTACAGCTCCCGCCGGCCCCCGCGGCCCGCCGCCGTTAACCCTCTGCGGCGCCGAGGCGCCTCCGCCGGCCCGCCCGGCCCCCCCTCGCCGCTGCCCGGCAGGTCCTGCCCGGGACCCCGGCCCGGTGCCTCCGCGGCCCCCGAGGGAGATCCACCCCGCCTCGGCTCGACGGCGGAGCTCGCTTCGAGCGGTTCGGCCCGGCCCGGCCCAGCGGCGGGCCCCTGGCCGCTGACATTGTGGCGGGTTTCAGTACTCCCGCAGTGTGGTTTCTGGTCCCGGCCACAACTGTTTGTTACTGGCATTAACTGCACGCTCCTGAAAGATAGTAAAAAACAGGTGAAATACCTTATTCTAGCTGGTGGGGCTCTAAAAAAAATCTTTATTCATGTGTGAGGAGGCAAATTGTAATAAGCAAATTAACTCCAAAATAGCTTTACAACCCCCAGAAAACTTCGTGACAAAGTTACTAGGAAATGCTGGGCTATCCTGTAGTGAAAGGAATGCGAAAATCAGTCACACACTCATGTTCTGCCTTCCTTCCCATACACTCTTCATACAGGTGCTCAGTATACGTGTGACTAACACATACAGCACTTTTCCAGCTCCTCTCTTAAAATAAGTAGCAAACAATGTGCGTGCAACTACCCTGCTGGGAACTAAAAAATATCCCGGGGAGTCAGACTCAATTTATAAAGTCAGTGAGGGACAGATAGCACAAGTCCAGCTAAAAGCAGCGCCTCTGAGTAAAACCCTCTGGGTCTCACCCAGCCCCCCTCCACAGCACGGCATCGCACCCCAAAACAGCCCCTGCACACACGCAGCACCTCATCCTCTATTCTTCTATTTGCAATTTTTTTAATGAAAGCCTCATGCAGCAAATAAAAGTCAAATAGCTCTAATTTGTAATGCTACAGACTGTAACATCCTCAGACGTGCAACTGCCTGACAGGCTACACAGAAAGCTACCTTAGGCTCCAGCCTCTGAAACAAATGCAAATATCCAGAAACATTCTCCTATTTCTCCAATATTAAATTACAAGTAAAACAAATCTATTGCCAGATTTTTCATACAAATACGTCTTTTAAAAAAATTAAATCACTACAAATTTATTATTTATTTCAAACTATAAACAACACAGAGGAAAGAAACACATATACGTTTCCCTTTTTAGAAAAAAAAAAAGCAAATTTATCTGTGAGAAAAGCCCACACGTAGCTCCTTTTTTTAAAGTTCATTTTTTACTACCCTGCCCCTGAAATCAGCCTACAACCCATAGATTTATCTAGAGAAAACACAATTGGAAACCCTTTTTATGTTGCACTCTTTTTGGACACTTGCAGAAGGTTTTTAAAGACAATTCACAGCCATGCTATTTCAAACAGCACGAATACAATTTATTTAGAATTTATTCTTTACTGTGGAAATTTTTACTTTGATATATTTTCCAGAATTTCCTGGGAAAACACAATCAGTCCCCATCTAGCTAAGCGCACCTACACTGTTACCTCTTTCTCTATATTTTTTCCTCAGAAATCAACTACAAACATTTCGTAAGTGTTTACATACACATAATAAAATAAGAAGAACAACAATACCACAAGAAAAAATGCTCAAAACCAAACTGAAGGTGTAAATGACCTCCTGCCATGTTCCAGACGTACCTACAGAATCCCTCCTCACTGGTACAGGATTATACATTCCATTATAAGTTCAGCCTTTTTATATTTTGTACTATTTTAACACCCTTAATTTATAGATTTTTAAAATTGGCATGTTAAAAGGGCTTTATTTAAGAATTTCAATGAATATAGTGTTATGTTTTGTCATATTACCATAATCCTTCTTTTTAAATCACTTAGAATTTAAGTATAACCTAATTAAGTAATTTTAAGTAAGTCTTAACCCAAATACATAGATCTAATAAAAATGTATTTTGCAAACAGGGAAAATAGACTTCTAAAATGGATTCCTCAGGTCTGAACAAAGATGCTGAACCATTTCCTCCCCACAAACTTTGAGATCTGAACTATTTCATGGCAATTAGATTTAAAACCAAAATACTTATAAGAAAACAATTTTCTCCAAATATCTAGCATAATGTTTAATTCCAATTGTATTTATTTATTCCTTTTATATTTGAAAGAAATCCTTCTATTTTCCTTGAGGAGAAAGAATAGGGGAAGAAAAATACTTAAAATCCTAACTACCTATCTACACATACTATTTATTTCAAAACTCTTCTAACAGCAGTTCATACTTTATTTTAGATAATGTATATTATTTTGCCTGTAAAAATATTATTATTTAGATTTCTGCCTTTTCAAAGGCTACAGAACAACATTATAGATTTTAGAGTCTTCTAATCATCTTTAATCTCTCACTTTTTTCAATGATACAAACATCCTATTTGGTAAATGGAATTTATATTTTTCTCTTGTCTTAATTATCAGAGTTGAATCAACAATTCAAACCAAGAAGAACAAGTGACGTACCGTAACACAATAGCAACTCCAACACTTTAACACAGCTCCTCTATGTGTTGGTGTATAAAAAACTTGCACAAAGTATAAAATACTTCAGAAACACAGACTCTTTCCTAATCAGAAAATTTTACTTATTCACTAATTTGACCTCAAGCAACTGCATTTTTCTCAAAAAGCATCCTTTCTAGAGCTTTATGCCATTTACTGACTCTTGCTTAATTAACCAGCATGCTTTAAAACCAAGTCTCGGCCCTTCAACTTAATCAGAACAGACTACTTTTAATTGCTACCACATCAAATATATTTGTCAACATAATAAAACCACATACAATTAGAAAGAACTATTTTTTCTAGCCCTGTCTTTGACCAACCAGAGATTGTAGCATCTACTTCCAATTTATTAGCTGTTCTAATATGAAGCAAACTGAAACACACAGCACAGTTCACAAATACATTGATCTTTCTATAATATCCTATCATTTGCATCTTTTAATGGGAAAATCCAGAATACCACTGTCAGCACTGCTGTTCTCCTGCAACCGATCGGACGTCAGAAGGACTTGGCATTAACTTCCCTCCCTCACAACACTTTGCCTCCTCACCTCTCTCAAAATAAAACAAAAGTATCTATGTTTGTCTGAAATGTCAATAAACACCAAAATCTAAAAGGCCAAAAGGTCAGATATTATTTAATCTGAACAGAAAAGTTATTTTTTCTCTCTCTCTCAAGCCATCAATCAGAGCAGGTTACCTGGGAAGAAATGCCCATGTCCCTTGGATGTCCATCCTTCTGTCCCAGAACAGGGGCTGTGCCACGCTCTCTGTAACATAAGAGGGAACAGATTAAAATTGTTATATACCCAGGCACATTTCTGTACATTCAAATTATCTGTCCCTCAAAAAGCTTTATATATTTTTGTCTGAAAAGCATTTTAAAAACTCTTATTACATTCTACTCTGAGTTCTCAAAATTGGTTTTGATAAGTCAGGTACACATGTCAAAAATTAGTTCCATACATTGTCAGTTGAAGTACCAGATTCCCCAGGCCTGCTTTTAATTTCTTAAAGGCCTCTATATCACTGCGTGCTCTATCTCACTAGCAGCATTTAATCTGCAAGCGCTATGATCTTATATTTAAATATATATATATATAGATATATATATGTATTTTACATACACTGAAAATTTTTAAAAGCCATTTACATGAGGGACAAAGTCCTGAAATATTTCTTCCCACAGCAACTTTTCCCTCCTCTGCTTTAAAAGTTGAATACCTTTCCAGATAAATATGGTCTTTGCTTTACCCATTTTTCTGTGATTTGTATTATTTTGTACTTACTTCTGATGCTGCAGAATTTACATAGGCCTGTAGTTTTGAGACTTCTATCTCCTCCCTCCACCTGCAAGGTAGATACCAGCTAAAATCACTGTCTATAGACCACTTCACCCCCCCCCTTTCCCCTTCAAACTTTTCCAAACAAATGTGAGAGGGAAAAATGTTTAAGATAATGAATACAAATTCAGTGTGTTAAATTTAAAAAAAACCAAAACATCTTGCTTCAGTTTGTCATTTAATAAGCCTTATCAACATAAATCATGGTCAGAAAGCCTCAGCATTGTAGGGTGTAGTATTCATGACTAAACTGCCTTAAAAAATACGTCATCTTGTACCCTTTTCCTTCCATATATTTATCTTCCTCATACTGCTCAGATCTACAGGAGACTGTTGCCACACATGTATTTTTACACACAATTTCCTAGACACTGACAAATGTGAACCAAAGAAGAATTTTGCTCAAAGTTAACTTATCTAAATCACTTATTTCCTCCATTCTCTCTTTTTTCCCATGGCATCCATTTTTTTTTTACCCTCCGCTGTTGTTTTGTTTGGTATTTCCCCACTTTCCTGTACATTTGTCTCCTGCTGATCCTACTAGATTGGGCAGGAAGAACTGAATGTCTGTCTCTCCCCATTGCTACACTGCTATTTTTTGGTGTTTTATCAATTAAATGCATTTGACCATCATTTTAATATATTTTAAAGGTACTTTTTCTTTCCCTTCTCTAGAAACTTGCTGATTAGTTACCAATACTTTTGTAAGCAAGGTCAATTCTGTCCTGCTCTAGCACATGCTTCTGTCATAATATTAAGGGTACATGACTTACAAGTCTGTGATGCAGTGCATGCAAAAGGAAAATGTGTAAGAAAAAGAGGGTAATGTGTACAGATGCCCCTAAATATCATAAAGAAAAAACTGACATTTTTAATTGGTTCTGACTTTTTAAAGAGATACCATCATGAGAAAACACCTATCTTAGGGGAAATCTTCTTCTAGATCACTAGCAACACTTTTTCACACTAATAAAAGCAAAGGAAATTTTAAAATTCAAATTTACTGTTAAGCATCAGCACTTTAGGATTTCTGCATTTCACTCAGCCTGGGAAGGGAGAGTTGCCTGTTGGTTTCACTTTTGTTCTCAGCTAGTTTCACTTTCATGCACTGGCAGAATCTTCTATGTTTTTGGTTCAGCAATGTTAAAGACAACATTTACATCTTTAAACAATCCTCATTACACTTTTAATATGAACAATTTGTGTCCATCTACTTCCCAGGACACTAAGAAAAAGTAATTTGGGAGTCTAAATATAATGGGTGGCATACTTCTAAAGGAGCAGCTTTCACCTGTCTCATGTTGGGTTGTAGTCTGCTCTTTCTTTCCCTGAAATCAATAGGAAATGTGCCATTCATTTCAGTGATAGCAGGATCAGGCCACTGGGTCTGTAATCTGCAACAAATGAATGCCATATGCAGACCAATATATTCCTTACAATATACAGTGTTTGCCTTTAATTATTTTCCTATGCAAACTCAAGGGAAAAAAAGTGGTCCCTGCATTTACCTTTCTGTATGCTTTTAAATTAGCCATAAATACTCTTCCTGACATAGGCCATAGCAAATTAGAGGACATATGTTCACCTTGGTTGGGATGGGGAAGGAAACACTGTGTCTCCCTGCTACCAACTACGGTAACTCTCCTCCTCCTGCCAAGTGCAATCTATTAAAAAAAAACACTCCAGCCCAGATAGAACTTTTACTGTCTTACACCAAGACCTTGGCTAAGTTTCCAAAGCATACTTTTTTCATTTTTTTCAGGATAAACCACAATGCTCTAAGCAGCTAAACAGTCAACAGCAGCACAAGAACTGGCCTGCATTTATACTTTCTAAACCTGTATATTCCCTTTTATATTACCTTTCCTCTCTATGTACAGACTCCAAAACACAGCTGTGAACTCACACACATGGAGGCAAGCACATATACATACAATGGAATCTTCCTCTAGCTACCAAAGCACTGCAGTTTCTGCCTTTGTAGACGTAGGGGATTCTGAGACACCGAGACTTAATGGAAAGACCTAGGGGTTTATAGGAGCTTTGCAAAAATTGCTTTTCAACTTCTTTCATAGAAATTTTGTGTCCCACAAGCACACATAGAAATTGTCAGTAGCCACTTACAGAATTACTGTCATGTTTACATGCCAAAAGTCAAATACTAAAAGCTCACACATGCAACTCCTGTGAGAATACTTATATCACAGTTTTATTAACACTACTGTTTATTTCACCATATGAAATGTGAATAAAGGCATGGAATTTCATTGTGATTTTGTGCCCATCTACTTCACATTTACACACTTTTCTATCCCAGTAATCTGGGTACTGTATATTTGACTTATATTGTCACATTACACGTCTAGACATGAGCAGCTTCTACAGCACAATGAAGCACACATTCCTGCTTTCTCTTTTCCTGGATATTACTACACAGAAGAGGAGTAACTGCTCTCTCAAAAAGTTTGTCTTCACCTTCCTTGTCAACGACAACATTTCCTCTCCTTTCCCCAGAAGACATCTTTTTTGCTTCCAAGGCCAGTTCAATGTGAGACACTAAATTTCAGGTGTACAAATATACCCCATGTTCAGTGGGGTTATTCACTCATTTAGGTCAACCACACTTTGAGGTGCCTCAGTGCCATACAAAAACAGACCACCGTGACCCGGGTCATAGAAAACTTAGTTTGCTGGAAAGCACAATCACAACACCGACTTTCACATATTCACATCAGCTACATCTGCGTCCCAGGGTATCCATCCATATTCCTTCTAAGTGCCAAAATTCGCTCTCTCCTAACAGCAACATCTAAGACTTGTTTGTCCCTAATTTCCTGATGTCCAACCATGCTGTTGCTAGAGTGTTTTCGTGGGAGTTAGCTATTACACAGATTTTACATCAGGCTTTCACCCACAGCTGCATCTGCCCCAATAACAATGTCCTGGGAGAAAGACTTTACTACTGCCAGCTTTCCTTGTATTAACTTTTAGGGCAAAAACCCATGAGTTGTATCAATTTCTTTAATATAGGATGAAGCTTATGTGAGCACTCATGAACCAGTAAATATCTATCAGTTAATATTGGTGGAGTTAGATAAATAATTACAGGAAATACAACAGCCTGTTTCAAAATGGTTGCTTGAAAGGATGGGCTTCATAAATTAGCCTTGCTCTTAAATGCTGTTCTTGGTGCACTCATAGAAATTATTTCCTTCTGGAGCCTTCTGGCCTGTATTTTACCTGAAGTTTATATAAATATTTGCTGTACATTTTTGTGTTTCTAAAACTAGAAAAAACCAGACCATTTTAGCTGCGTGATTGCCATTTATCTTTTGTCTTCCAATAATAAGGATATTAAGGCCTCACAGCAAGTATTTCAATGAACCCTTTGAAATACTGTGAGAGTGGCAGAGAGACTGAAGACAGCTACACAGGAAAGATGGAAAGAGGGCTGGTGTTACTTCAAAGATACTTAATGTTATACTAATTCCTGAAAAGGGAATTCTCCATGAAGTGCCTGTCCTAGCCATGCCAGCAGTTGTGAAGGGCTCTGCAGTCTCTCCTTGGGGTTCCTAATGGTTTGCAGCCCTCTTCTGACAGGTTCTGCTGAAGTACAAGAGGTTATCACATGGACAGTCTGCTCCTCTCTCCTTTTTCTTTCTGGAAACAAGGAGCAGAGCAACTATTAACAAATACTTGCTTGTGTATTTGTCTTGGAAGGCACCAGGCATAACACCTGGTGCTATTTAACAGTCACATTATTCATAATCCTTGCAAGTGGAGAGTAACTGTCATGACAGGTAGGTTAAACAGAGGAACAGAGATGTGAACAGGTCAAACAGTGTCTGTGACAGATGAAGAGAGCACAGCCTAGGATCACTGACTTTTCACCTCTCTTTCACTCTAGTTCAGTCTCAAATACACCAGACTTCAGCTCTCTACCTTTTCCTGATCTTTAAGCAGTGCCCTGATCCTAACTCAATGGGGCATTCACATAGGAGAGACCAAGATGAGCATAGCAATAACCAGGCTAGCTCGGGGGATGGGGATCCATGCAGAGAATCCCAGTAGTGTTGGAACCCCTCCTTTGGATTGTGATAGAACAGCATCTTCCTGTTTGCACAACAGGGTTATCTCAGAGGCACAGTGACTATTACAACACATGGGTTATAAATGCTATCTGGCCCTATTTTAAACAACCAAGGTAACACAACCTCATCGATTTCCAATAGTCTTTTGCAACTTCTAACTAAAGACTGGCTGATCAAGGACCTAAAACAATGGACATACAACACAGGGAAAAATACTTACATTCTTTCCTTATATTTAAAGCAAATATACCAACATCAAAACGTCTTCTATCGCCCATATCCCTTACCAAGAATAATTTTGTTTGTAGAGAAACATGAGAGAAGGTAGCTGTAACTCAGGTTATCACAGAGACTTTGTGCTGTTCTGGAATTACGCAGGTCTTCTGCCACTATCAGCAGACCTTCTCCGAATCCAGGTTAAACAAACCTGCTTTCTGTCACTTTCTAAAACTGTGCTGTTGGGGAATTCATCATTCAGTGGGAACTTTGCCTCTGCTAAACAATTGTTTCTCAAACCATGGGTTGCCAAAGGACAATGATACCCACAGTGTTAAAAAACCCAAAGTTTGTCAGGAGTATCTCAGTTTTGAAAGCTGGGGACTGAGAAGATCCTGCAAGTATCTAGGGTAGCTACTGATCTACAATCTAAAACCAAAATCTGTCATCAAAAAAGGGAAGAATTCAAGACAATGACAGGGAGAGAGGTAAATCAAAAGGAAATCAGAGATTCAGAAAGTTCAATAAACACTGTACTAAAGGACATAATGACATTGCATACAGTGGATTGCAAAATAAGGAAGCGCATATGCTGCCTGCTAACAGGAAAAGGAACTGCACCACAGGTTACCTCCCTAAGAGATTAAAAGAAAGATACATAAAACTCTCCCTGATGATGGCCTGACTGGTAGCAGATTTATGGGACTTGATCAATTAATGGCACATCATTTAGTGACTACTTTTTTGCCATATATTCAGTAGCCTACAATTGAAAAGTAGGGCATGATCCTCAGAGTCTGAAAGCATTGGTCCTTCTGAATGAGATATTAGTAGATGAATGGGAAGAAACTACACACGACTCATTTTAGCTGGAGGAAGTGCTCAGCGTGTGTAAAAATCCTGCTTACTTCACCTGCCTCAAAATGTATTATGAACTTGGTACCTTTTGGGTTGTATGCAGACAGCTGATGAGCTTGCTCAATTTCCCTCTACCATTCTGAAGAGCTTCAGCTATAAAAACAACTTATTGCCAAACAGTCCTTCTGTTTTCTTGTTCTTAAACCAGCTTTATACACTCCCAAGTCCTTTCCCAGCTGTTTCTGGGAGAAGATGGTGTGTGATTTCTCCCACAGCAAATCTTAAATAATTTATTTTACGTCATATTCTACATGTTTATACATATATTCTACATAGAAATATATTTCTACATCTTATTTGACATTCCAGGGCACCTAGGCAAATGGCTTTCAACTCAGTTAATATTAAACTTCTTGCAAAAGATAAAAGACCCCTTACTTCTCCCACCCTCTTAACATCCTAGTGTAAAAAATAACACCCTCTGGACAACAAAAATTTGGCTAGAAATTTCTAACATAATGAAGATCAGAAACCATCTACTAACAGGAGACTAACAGAACATCCATAATTTTTATCCTCAGAAGGACCATCCAAAACCATACTTTGTCTAGCCCTCAAGAATGCATATTCATGGGTTGTAAACCAAGCTGTGTCCAACTAATTTGGACATACGGTACAGCCATCCCTTTCCTGGGAACCAAGTCAAGTCATTCTCAAGTATCAAAACACACTCATTAGCACTAAGCGAGTGGCTTTTCAACAGTGCAGTTATGAGCATGATGTAACAATTTAAATGGGATTAAACAAAATTCAGTAGACTTCCATAAAAAGGAAATGCAGTGTTCTGGTTTCAGAAATATCACAGGTATGACTTTGATCTTTTCTTATTAAAAAAAAAATTAAAGTTATGTATAAAAATTACATCAATGTTCTTACAGATTTTTATGAAAAAATAAGCCCTGTCAGTCTTTTCCATGGACATTTCTTACTGTCCTATATGATTTTGCAGCACCTCAAAATTAATGGTGTTTTACAGTATTTGTCTAAATACTGTAGGACTCCTGGTCACAGCTAATAGCAAAATATTCTCTGGCTACCGAACCATAATTAAAATAATGAGAAATGAGAAAAGAATAGAGAAGAAGAAAAATTTGGCCTGATAGTTATGGTAATAGATTACAGACCTATGTGTAAACAGTGGCTGTGGGCCCTAGTACATATTCCTGATCAAAGCAGTATGAAGTGGACACTTCACAAAGGGTTAAGTTCAGGTATTTCTGCTCAGGTTTTCTGTCTCTCACATGAATGGCATTGAAGCTGGTCTTACTGTGTTTTGTAAAGGCACCCAGCAAGCTGCCAGGGTATAAACTCAAGAAATAAGAGAAAGTTGGGCAGATTAATTCAAACTTCACTTGGTTAAACTTCTCAAATAAACTAAACATGGACAGAACACTGTTAATTGGCACAACCTAGCTGAGACTTCTACCCCTTTTTGAACCTTCCTTGTATGCCATGAAGTTGAAGACTATGACCCACACTTCAGTACTGTTGCACATCTTTGTGGGACCAGTGAACTCTGAAATTTCAGAAAATGTATACAGGAAAAATTCTGAATTTTAATTAAATTTGGAAAATGAGACACATGTGAAACGTCCACAAATGGTAAGTGATTCTGTCAGCATCCACTTGATTTTTACCAGTTGTTAGTTTAAGGCAGCCATTAATACCTTCTTGCTTCATGTTACCTCCCAACTTATATGCATAGGGAATAAATACACCAGCAGCTAGGTGTATTATCTATCCAGAGTCTGTTCTATATACAATATTTTCTTTGGTAAAAAATTAACTCCTCTCTATTCCTAAAGTTTCAGTTTCTTTTAAGCAAGCAGTTAAAATAATCATGACGTCCAAGCCATAAATACAGAATATTGTACATAAAAATTCTGATAAATACAACCAAATTGAAACCAACTGCACTGTGCACTAGAATGTAGCCAAATAGTTTTTACCAAAACAGTCCTGGCCCTAAATTTCTGGAAGACTTGGGTACCACAGACCGGGAATGGTCCCCATCCAAGAGCTGGGCTGCTCTGAGGGTGGGCAGGCTTGAATTCCAGCTGCAAAGCTTAGCCTGTACCCCCACCTCAGGCACATCTTAACTCGGGTCTCCGTTCCAGGATGGAGTTAGGCTGCAGCACAACAGGTCACTGCTATCCCGTGAGCCCAATGATCACTGACAAACTCTTGGCTGGATTTATAAACATCACACAGTCTGTATAATGTCACATCTTCACACCTATGCTTCTAGATGAATTGAAACTTCCTATCTTCAGTTAAGCAATTTACAAAGAAGTTTGGTGCTAACCCACTCAAATCCAGATATCCTCCTATTCTGACTGCTTTCCTTTTTGTTCCAATTAGATGCCCTTGTGCACATAGTACCATCTTATCTTAAATCCCTGTCATGAAATACAGATTTGCTGCATTATTATAGCAGAACAGTGGTGAAGATGACTTGAATGGTTGCTTTAAATCTTAAAAGCATGGGGCCTGATTGTTTAAATAGCATTCTATATGATAAGTATAATGACCATTAAAACTAAGATTTAATAACTAAAATCCCAATTTGCAACTCTGATAAATATTGAGGCAAATTAACTGGATTTTTTTGAGTGAATTAAATTTAATGAATGGTATATTTTAGGTTAACAAATTCATGCTAGTAGCGGCATGTCATTATTACCCCAAGAATTTGTCTTACAGAAACAGAGGATTTGATATGAGTTAAGAAATTACAGAAACACAGAATAGTTTGAGTTGGAAAGGACCTTAAAGATCAGCTAGTTCCAACCTCTCTGCCATGGCAGATGAAATTACACTGATCTGAGTTCTATTTTTGCCCTCTACCAAATTAACCAGGGAGAAAAAGGGAAAGAGAAAACTTAAAGTTAATTAAAGCTGTATTAATTAATTCTCATCCTGACAGGGTGGATTTTTAGAGACCAGAGACCAAGCAATTGGGTCTTCTTATTTGAAATACCTGAACAAAGAAAACTGTGGCAAAAATATTAGTCTTGGTAAATAGAATAGAAATCTAGAAAACTGTAGCAGAAGTATTCAATTTGGAACCTCTAATATAGATATTCCTATGGTTATAAAATTACAGTCAGAAATGAGGAAACTGCATTCCAAATTCTGCTTTGCCTAATCTTATTCTATTATCAGCTGGAGTTTTGAATGTAGGACTTTGTCTTATATTTATGGTATCCTACAGAAAAAAAAGTTAATATTATAAAATAAGAATTTACTGGAATAATAATTTATAGTTGAATCTTCATAAATGGAAATTTTTAAATTAATGAATTACATTGAATAATCTTTCACATATGCCTTATTGTAATGTGAAATACAGAAATATTTGAAAACTGTTTGGGGGGACTTCAACTGGTAATATTTTGACCCTTTCAGCAACTTTGGCATAATTTCTGGAGAACAAAAAGATGACATAATTAATGTCATAATTAATGACAGGAGAACAAAACATTTCCAAAAACTAACAGAGGTATATACATTTGTGATTTTTTCTGGAGAATTTACTATTCACCTCTAAAATTGCTCTTTTAAAAATAAGGAGTGAAGCATATTATTAACACATCAGTTCTGATTTCCATTTTTGGCTCACATTGTGACTTACAGAGCTCTTTCTAATGAATGAAATAGTTAAAAACATAATCACGTTTAAGCTTGTTAATACATGTTTTAAAAGCCCATGATTTCATTGAAGCACATACAATTCACATACTCAAATTTAAGGTGGTATCTCAGTGGAAACTTGAGAAACTCAGTAGTCCAAGAAGTTGAACTTTGTTTGTGACATTTATGTGCTGCCACTACATTGAGGCAACTCTGAGCTCCCTCCCACTTCAGATCATGCTGTACTACCTTCCATTTAGTTGGTAAAATCTACCTTATTTTACTGATTATAGCACTAACATGGCCAGAAACAAATGCCCATCAATTTAAATTTTATATGAAAATAATTATTTTTCTTTGAAAAAAATCACTTTTCTGGTGTTCCTCTCTCCATTGATCAGATATATCCAGTTATTCTTCTCCAAGGTAAACACTCAGGTTTACTTAGTACATGAAAACAAAAATTTTTAAATGTAGTTTCAATTAAATTTAAGGAGCTTTCCAGACCTTTGAAAAGCTAAGTTCTGTGTTGGAACTGTCACCATGAATTTTGATGTTTTTATTCGAATTTTAATACAGTGCCAATGCAAAAAAGGTGTTTTCCCTGTTAAAAAATTTGCAGCACACATTTAGAAATATTTTTATTCAAATATGGGAGGGGTGAGGGTCGTTTGTTTTTGTTCTTTTAAATCTTTCCCTGCAAAGTCTTTAAAACTTCATAAAGTTACTTGTGCAAAATTGCTGCATATTTCCTTCTGTCAGTAATTTCTCTTGATGTCAAAACAAAATAAATACTTATTCTTTATTATTAATTTCAAAAACAATAGGGATGTTGTGTTTATTATTCTGAAAGCCATAAATGGAAAAAACTTCAAGAATATAAAGTAGAAACTGAACAGAGAGCTTCTAGATAGGAGATCAATAGGAGACTTTTAACATACAATAATTATTACAAGTGCTATTATTTGGATAAAACTTGATGTAGGATATTTATCTAGCTCATTTTCCTATTAAATAAGTCTCAGTTAAGCTTACAAACAAATATGATGTAGCCCTGTCTGCTCAGTCAGTTTAATGAGATATGAACTATGTCCAAATAAAAATATTTTATCCCAAAAAGTATTTATAAATAACCTATACATTACAAGCAAAAATATATCAAACCACATTTACAGGTTTAGAAACATTTTTCAGGTTTTTAAGGAAGATTTGAAACAGATTCTTTTGATCTCAATTTGTTTTCTTTGCTAACTACTTGAGAGCCTTAAGAAAGAACAAACTCCCCACTAAGATTCAACAATGCAAATTAATGTTTCTAATAATTGTAACTGTATCTACATCCACATGTTTTGTTAATTATTATGTACAGTATTCAATTTGAAAAAAGGCTGTATTCCAGCTGCAGTTAGTTATAAGATAATATTATAACTTTCAAAAAGCTTCTTACATAAATTAACTTTTTTAAAAAATGTTCAAATAATTTCCTATTAGTAATTTCAGAGTAAAAAGTCTGCTTCAATAGAAGGAGTATTTCTGAATTATTATCGAATTCACTTTTTTTCTGTTTCTCTATAGAAAAATCAATAACAATTTTTGAAAGAGGAAAAAACATAACTTTTAAATAGAAACATAGTCAGTAAGGATGAGTAACAAGTCTAACAATTTTGTCTTAAAGCCATATGAATTAGTTTGATATAAAGGAATTCATGAGATAGTGATGAACCCCAAACTGACTTTTACCCTTATCAAAGTATTTTCTTTTTGTACAAACTTTAAGTTTTAATCCTACCAATTGTCCTTCTTCAAAAGTTGTCTCTGCCTACTATTTAAACAATGTATTTACTAAACTAAAAACTTGAACTCACAAATACAAATAATTTTTTTAATGCCTGAAAGACCAAATTTGTATATTTTGTTAAAAGAAGTTCTTTTTTTGATGAAAAGATATCCCTATTTTATTTTCTAATGCTAACATTAAAATGTCAATTCTTAGGTAACTAAATTTTAGATTCAGCAGGTAGTTTTAATTGTTTTAATTGACAAAACCTATTTCTACCTTTATTCTGCAAGGGCAGGGCTTTATTTATTTTGCATCCTGTATATGTTAATGGAGAATCTAAAACATCTAGGTCCTATAAACCACTTTAAAACAGTAGATAAATAAGGCTGAATACTTTTTATTAAATTATCAGCCAATAGCTTACCAATAGCTATCTCCCAAAAGCTTTTTTAAACAGTATTTGCTAGTCCTTGTTTGCTTAGATTTTAATCTATAATTTTTGTTATTTTGATTTTTAAAAAACAGTGAATTTTTTTTAGTGAATATTATTTAGCAGAATACTGAAGAGTTAATAAATTCTATTTTAAAAGCTGACATGAAATTCAGGTCCCTTTGAAGGCAAATGGAATTTAGCCACTCATTTCAGGACAGAAGGATCAGTCCAGAAGAATATAAAATCCAGTTGTCTCCTAACTTTTACCATGTTTTACCATGAATTCAGTAACAGTTAGATATGCTTATTCTTTGGACATATTCAATAATTTAAATCTTGTTTTTTACTGTTAGGAAATAAGTCCAGCAAAAGGAAAAAAAAATGTTTAGCTGGTATTTCAGCTAAAGCATACAATATTCCCACTTCAGCTTTTTCATCTGTATATTAACGTATAAAACACTGCTCTAAATAGATTTCACAAATACTTGAATTTATATCTATATTAGATAACTGAGCTTATTTTGTTTTATATTTAGCTGCATGCTACGTAGTACTTTGGCTAATAGAAGTCTAACTTCCCAGAATATAAGAAAATATCTTCCCTGAAAATTATTTCTGAACAGGATGCCATTTAGTATAAATATTCCCTTTTTTAAAAAGCTGCCCACTGAAATTATCTGGCTGGTGCCTGCAGTTCTAAAATGTTTTCCCTAACTTTTAATCTTTTCTAATTTTTAATTTCCTTCAAGTTCAAATTTGTGACAATTAAGAGGAGCTGTCTCTGTATGTCAGTGTTTCACAATATGTAATATATTCAAATAAAAGCTATATAAAGCTCAATACATTTTTTTTTCCCCTGAAAGAAGTAATTTCAGGCAATACATATAAAGGCAGTAGATATTTTGCCTAAATTAACTATGGAGGTCAAGAGAGTTGTATGAAATTTCTCTTCATATGAAGGTATGGATTTATGATTCTGTGAAAATAATGTTTGTGGTAGACAGTATGTTACCAAAGCAGCTTTGAAAGCTTGTATAGTTACCTTCTCTGAATGTTCTGGCTACTTCTGGTCCTCCCTTATCTGGAAGAAAAAGCTGGTTCCAAAGTTAAATTTGCAGTTCATTGTTACAAATCTAATCACCAATTTCTTTACTTTAAAAATTCTAGTACTGTGCAAAATTCTGCTTATTTAGTTATAGATTCAAGCTGCTTGTCCTGGAGATTTTAATTTTTGTAGAACTTATTATAGCAGATCCCAAACAGCCAAGAAAAGAAACTCAAACAAAACTACAGCTAAAGGCTTTTTTACTTGTTTTTTTAATTCATTTGGAATACTTAATGTTGTTTGATGTATAATGCAATTGGATACATGAAATTAAAAGTTTTAACTTTTATTTTTGATTTACTGCTTTCAAAACTCAGCTCTAAAAGCTAGGTACCAAAAGAGGAAGCATTGCAGCATTATCAATTGGAGATTTTGGTGGGGCCATATTATGTTAACCTTCACTCCTAGGAATAATTCTGATCCACAGAAATGTTCCTATTGAGTTCCTTGATAACTATTTTCATGAATATGCATGAATATTCACTCGAGGTTGTAGGATTTAGCCTCCAAATAGCCAGCAGAAATTCCTTACTTTTTCAGTAAGGAACAAAAAGCATGTTTAGTCCCGATCTTAATCAAAGCTATTTTACAGGACAAAACTATTTTGGAATTAATTGTTTCAATCTACCCCCCAGGATTTAGCAACTCCTTCAGTAAGCAGTGCAATTTACTCTCAGGTAAAGCTGCCTCAGAACCCAAGCAGAGTGTGGTGCAGACAGAGCAGGACCCCTGTGAGCCCCCAGGCTGGTGAGGTCCCAGGCACACAGGTCCTGCGTGCTCAGGACCCAGGGCACCAGTAACAACTGGGATGAAATCTGCCTTCCAATCCACAAACCTACAGGTGTCAAATAGTGAGGGCAATGGAAAAGCATGGGAGGCTGGTCAAGATCATGCCTTTGTGATGCATGCTTTTGCTAGTATTACAGCTGGAAAAATTAGTAGTTCTACCTATTTTACCTGTGACCTTGATGTCTCTAGTATATTTGGTGAAGTCATAGGCTGCACCTCTCCCCCCCCACAAAGAAGCAAGCTGGCAGGAAATTTTCCCAGTAAATACAGAAAGTGTGAATCAGAAGCAGAGAAGGAGAATTGGTGAAAACTCCTTTATATTATCCAAAACCAGGAGTTAAATCAGGATGGTCTGTTAAAGAGTTACCAAACCAACCAGCAAAGATCTAGTTCTTTAAATTGCTGGAGTTGAAGCAAGTCTTTGAGAAAGTGCTGGTCAGGAAAGGGTTAACATCTTTTTTTGGATTAGAGTGATACTGAAGGCTCTATTTGTAGTGACAAAGATAGTTATGGGCCTGATTGAACAAAATCGTGAGCAGTTTAAGCAGAGCAAGAGCTTGAAACTATGCAAGGCACAACAGACTACACCTCGTGTTGATTTGAAAAGCTGTTGCCAAAAATAAAGCTTTGATAACTTTTCCATTCAGAATTACTCTTTTTTTGAATCAAAAACTGTCTCACTAAATTAAAACAGAACAGCTAAAATTTCAGTCTAGATGTGTAACAAACTTTTATTTAAGAAAGATGTGAGACTATTTAAAAAGTAATTTGTAAGTTGTCCTATTCTAAACTTCTAAAAAGAATTTTAAAATGCCTTGCTGATAAATACAAATTAGGGATATTCAGGTGATTTTGAATATTTCCTTAATTGTAAATAAGGCAAGTTCAAGTTCAGAGTCCATTAATCATGAATAAAGACAATTATTTAAACTAGAAAATGTACTTTTATACAGGTAAGGTAACTATTACAAGGTATAAAAAAAGTTAGTCCACTTAAAAAAAGTATATGCTCCACAGGTATTATGAGCCATAGAGTTGCTGATTTTACCCTTTATTAGCCCTGTCACAATAGCTCATGATACTTCAGTGCTTTCCTAGAAAAACTTCCCCCCCACCTCCCCACCTTTTACAGGTTCTCACTTCCAAAGGGTTAATCAAACACCTTAATCCCAGAATTCATTTTTTTCAATGTCTATAACTGAACTGGAATCCAATGGTCACAGTTTGGTCTGTTGCCTGTGGCAGGGCTCTTCTGTGCAGCTCTCCCACTGACTGCAGTCTCAGGGATGTCCTTTGCTGTGCTCTTGCACCCTCAGCTGCACAACCCATCCATAAAAGTGACCAGCCTGAGGGGCCAGACTGGTAAGCAAAGACTAAGAGCTATCTTCTGAGAAGTTAAAGCATTCTGCATTCAGCAGAAAACAACATTTTTATCACACTTTTTTCACTAAAGACAACAGCCATTAACCAGTTTTCAAAAACCAACAACTGAACCCTCAACACACACATGACTTGTGCAACATCTTCATTGGGTCTGATCACAAAAGTGATCACATGCTTGGGGCATGGTCTGATGAAATTCCCTGAGGTCAGCGAGTGTTCTGTGGTTAGCCCCCAGTGGTGTTAACTCTTTACAGCAGGTTTATGGCACACATCTTACAGAGAAGTGACTGCAAAATGCTTCCCACTCCTAGCACAGGCATTCAGTTCCCTACACATAAATGTACTCTGTGGAACTGGAGTTCGGTGGTACACAACACTGACCCATGGCAGAAGACTTCCAAACATTTTGAGAGGAAAGACCTCCACGTTTTACTGACAAACTAAAGCCAAAGTTACTGATGTGCACATCTGCAGCTGCAGTGATTTTAGCAATTTCTCTCATTATGCCAGTAAGAATTCAGATCCACTGCATGTACTTTTATCAGTGAAATGCTGGCAAACTACCTGTATGAGTTACAGAGTGGGACCTCAGTCTGCCTGGGAAGCATCATGACCTCTTAGCACTGGAGCACAGAGATCTGCAATAAGCACTATGAGAGGCAGTAAAATGGACCTTTATTTTCAGATTTTGGAGGCTGAAATGTGGGTTTAAAATGTTTAAACTTTAGTTTAAATAACTGTTTAAAACATTATCACCTAACACAGTGAAGTCACTCTCTGCCATGGGTCAACATGCCACCTACACAGAGCCCCAGTCCAAGCCAGTGGCATGTTGTCTGTCTGCATTCTGCAGATTTCCCCTGGTTACAATGAACTACAGATGTATGCAAAATCTATTGAAGTTTTGGGGTTTTATACATTATTGCATTCAAACATCTTTTCCTTAAACTTATCTCAAATAGTTTTCTTCATACACACTCCTTCCTTCAAAAAAGGCAAAAAACATTTTGCATGTACAATATATTTTCTCCACTTTTTTATATTAGGAAAGAGAAGATTTTACTAGTAGAAATTTTTCATATTATTTACTTTTTAGTCAGCATCTTGATACTAGTGCTTAAGGAAATGCTTAGCTGTCAAATTACATGCAATTTAGGTATTTATTTACAAAGGCTGTATCACAAAACCTGCACTTCCCCCTTTCTAGCAGAATTCTGCCAGAGCCAGTCCCTCTGAACCCCCCCAAAACTCCAACAACTTCACTGGTTGCAGGTGTACCACACTTTGCATCTGTTGTTTAGGAGGTGGCAGGGAAGCATGACAATGTCTTGTCATTAAAGCTGTACAGAGAAGACCTGCTTACCTCAATGTCACTGATAAAACACGTGGTTTTCTCTCATGGTAAAAGAGAACCTATCTTTTAAAATGGATCTGACAGGTATTTTTAGATTGCTTTTTCCAAAAAGCAATGGTAAGGTAAATATTTTGGTTAAAGTATATGCCTTAAATAGGTTCCTTACCTTTGTTACCACTAGCACATGGAACTGCTGAGGGAAGCAGTTTTTACAAGTTTACTTCCATCTCACAGCCTGAAGTATCTGTACGCTGGTGTACTTTGGTCATGTTGAACACTGAAGCCTCCCTGAGTTCCCAGTCTCCGCATAGCCCAGAGCAAACTCCAAGTCACTAAAATGGCCTTCTGATACTACTTTTTACAAAGCATTGCAACAGTTCTAACTAATCTTCATTGCAAATTTAAAAATTAATCTGTTTTAATCAAGAGAGTTGAATCTATTTTTAAACATTTTGTTCTTGTTTATCACGATCTATTTCACCCTGTTTGTTCTTAACCAAACGTCCCTTCCAAATATTAACAAATGCTAAGCCTGCAGTGAGATGTGGTCCTGCGGATTTTAATGCACACATTGGAAACACTGCAAACCGGGTTTGTAAGTTCAAAAAGAAAAAATGGCCTTCTTTGACAGAGACTATGTCAAATGAGCTAAACACCAAAATACTGTTCAGTCTGAAAGAAAAACATATTTCCTGCTGCAGTTGGGAGATCTATGGTAAGGCTGCGTTATTCTAAAAGCGATAAAAGGGTTTCAAAGAGAAAGACGTTCCTTCCTCTTTTCTGTCAGTTTAAGTCTTGAATGGTTCCAGTGAAGTGACTGAGGTTACTTAGTCTTTATAACTCTGTAACCGAAGGTCACTTACCAATACATCTCCTGGATAGTTTAATTGACAGACACGTCTTCTACTATTTGGTTCAAAGTTTCTGTACCTCTGCTATAGCCAAAAATATCTTAATTGGGAACAAAACACCTCCAAATTGGTCAAGGTCCTTCTGTCCCAGAAAGCAACAAAGAGCTATATCAATGATTCACCATATCCTTCCAATGAGCATTGATAATTATCTCCTTCCCAGCTCCCCAGATAAATACAGTGGATGGGATCTCCTGCGTTGATGAGTAAAACCTTCCTATTTTGGACAACCTTGCTATCTAAACCCTTTCATTAATTCATCAAAATCCATAGCTAATGTGCTTGCCTGTTTCCACCACTCCTTGAGAAAACTTTTCCAGAAGCCTACACCTGTCTTGGCTAAAGCCCTCCCCTAATTTTGAGCTTACATATTAGGGTCACAAATTGAAAGTACAAATTAGGAAAAATCAATAAAATCTCAAAAATAAAGCTGTACCCTTCTGTCTCAGGACATTATTAACGGACAACTAAGTAAAATTAAGTTGTGAGGACTGACTGCAGAAATGCCCCTTGCTCCAGCATATATTTCCTACTTTGATGTTTTCCAAGCCACACTGATGTCATCTACCTGGAGTCCTGCCTAGACTGAGGCATGCAGTTTCTACTGTCACCAGTGAATTCCCATTGTGTATCAGGGCCCCTGTACAGCCCTGTAGTTCTGACACTTCCACCATGGCATAGTCAGGGTACCACTGGAAGCATGGGCACACTTCTTGCCTGGCATGTGCCAGAACTGTCTTCTGACTCTAGAGCTGGGATGTTTGGGGATGGGATTCAGAGGGGACAAATATCCAAATATCTGCCCTGTAGATGACATGTTAATACCACTGCAGATTTATTCTTAGAAGAGCAGGAAGAAATCCAGTATTGAACTAACTGAACAAATGTATTGGGGTGCTCCAAAATGACAGATAGCACTGTAACTTTCTCCAAGTAACAGCTATCTCTCACCTAGCCAGTAACGCTTTTTTCTTACAAAATTCCTTACACAGATCCAGGCCTCACTACAGAAGTTCAAAGACATTGGTATGAACACCAGGATTTAAAAATGGGAAGGAAAAAAGCACTGGTATGGCCCTGCATTGCATTGTCTCCTGTACACAGAAAAGTAGTATGGCTCTCTGAGGTGCTGGTAGGGAACGTATAAGCCTTGATTCATTTCAATCAATTAGATAAATGTATCTATTTCTTGCCATACCAACCAGAATATACAAACCTTTCTGACATAGATCAGGGACATCAGTGACAAGGAACAAGCCATACCATTCAGAAATCAGATATTTAATGGCCACTAATCCTATCATAATAATTACAAAATAATGTAATGATGAGCCAGAGTAAACAAAATATATGAACAAAAATGGCAAGGAAAAAAAGCAATTAGAGTCTTGGGCTTGATCCAACTCCCTTTTGCTGTGGGAGTTCTGATAGACTATTACCCCTATGTAATTAGAGGTTTAGGCTTAATCCAGTTCCCGTTTCCTTTGGGGGAATTGGGATAGGCCCCTATGCCCTAATTTTCTGCTGTCCTGCCCCTTGTATACTCAGCTCTGTATAAGCACCTGTTTCACCATGCTGCTACTCTGTATTGTATTAGGGAATCACATTTCCAGACTCAGGTAAGAAAATACTGCAAAACAATCATCAGTACCTCTTTTGCACACACTTTGCACGGGCCTAAATTATTAAATGAAGCAATACAAAAATCAAGTCTTTATTTTTATTCAAGGTGCTGGAGACAGAAATACTTTTATTTCTGTTGCCATTATAAAAAAAAATTCTGGTTCTTTGGAAAACTATGTGAAATGCTCCCACTTCAGAAATGTTACTTCACTTAACAAATTAAGTAGACAGAACAACTGATGAATATAATCTCTCACTTTGGCTCACCAGACAGCTCAAAGTGCCTGTAAAACATTTAGTGGGGATGCATTTTCCAAACTTGGCATCAGAAATCTAAAGGTTTGTATTTCTAAGCATAAGGCAAAAGCAAACAAAAAACCCAACCAAACAAAAACAAAACCAAAAAAACCCAAAAACCAACCAACCAAACAAACAAAAAAAAAAAAAAAACCACAAAAAAAAAACCCCAAAAAACAAAACCACACACACACAAAACAAACAAACAAACAAAAAAACCTCTTAAAACCTGTCTTGGCTATATTCGACATTCCCCTAAGAAACAAAGGCCAGGTTTCTCACAGTGTTGTAATTTTGGGGTTTTTGTGTGTGTGTGTGAATGAGAGAAAATACAATCTGTTTTCTGCAAGAATATGGACATTATTATCTTGATAAATTAAAATATCTTTAATGTTGGCAATCATTACTAACCCTGATGTTGTCACAAACACTCAGTGGTCAGCATTCTGTACACTAAGATATGCTAAATGTCTGTAAACTAGTAAAAGTAAACTTCCCTTGTATACACTCTTCTGCACAGAGTTATTCACCTTTCCAGATCAGACCAAAGCAGGTTAACCATATCTACATGAATGCATGCATCCATATATTACAGACAAGCACAAGTCCTGACTAGGACACACAGAATTCAAATGAACTCAAATATGAGCATTGACAAACACAGCTAAGTGAGTATTGTTATGACTTACACCACCTTGGAGGAACTGGTAAAATGGACTGGATGCATGTCCAGACAGACAGACAGAAAAATAAATACAAAACACTACATCAACACGCAGACACACACAGAGAGGACAGTCAGAGAGCATATCCATTATGCAGGCATCTGCATCCTGGCTACATATCCCCACATTACTGTCTGTCTGACCAAATCAGAAATTTATTTGAGCTTGAACTATCTTTCTTTTCTTTCTTTTTTTTTCATAGAGGGACCAAAGCTACTGATTCCAATAAATGCATGCACACTTTAGTGTGTACATGCCAGCACTTACACACATTCCAGAGAGAAACCCCTATTTTCCAGAAAAAAATCAGCTATTTTCCCCTGTCAGGCTCTTTCTCTTTATAAACTGCTTCTGTTCAGCAGCAGTAAGTGGGAAGGGAGAAGCAAAAATATCAGCTATTAAATAATAACTACTTTGATTACATTTATAAAGATCATTTATTCCCACTTTACTTCTTAAAGTTTTATTTCAAAGTATGGCTTTCCATCTATAGCCTTGTCATGAAAGATCTGACTTGGAAATCTAAGCATGGAAGAGCAGAAATTATGAACCCTTTGGTTAGTACACATAAATTTGAGTTAAAGGAACTCTGTTGATGCCTTTCCTCTTCTTATTGACATGGTGCCATACATGTATATATCTCGATACAGGTGAAATATTTTAAAACACTGGTTCCTGAGAAGCTAATATTCTAAATTAGACTAATCCCAGACATACCTTGGGGGGCATGAAGAAAAGGGAGGAATAGAGTAGAGATGCTTGAGTGGTGCAAGGGTTTTCTACAAGAAGACAGCAAGTAGTCGGTGTTTGGTTCCACATAGTCCTTGCCGTTTTATTTTATCATCCTTTTCAATCTGTTATTGTGGATATTTCACTGGTAGATCTCCTCTGAAAGGACTTGCAGAAGAAATTTGTCCTGAGGAACCTGTCGAAAAAGACAGTACCTGAATAGCAACATTAACTGAGAGATGGTGTAATAATTTTGAGAATAGAGACATCCTGAGAGTCAGTGCAGATATGAGAATGAAAGGAGAGGACAAATCCTACCACCTCACTGTGGTAGGATTGTACAGTCCCACAACAACTAGCTGCCTCTACTCCAAAAGCAAACTGAAGTATAAACCCAGTCAGAGAAAGAGGTTGACAGGTGTAGTTATGGCACTCAGTATTGACAATAAGTATTAACTCAGAGCTCACCACTCTGTCACTCACCATCATAGAACTCTTTAGTGGATTCTCATTTGTTAAATATGGAAAAAAGTTTTAGGTTTTTGTAGAAACTTTTTTTAAATTACTGTTCCCCCCCCCCCATTTAAATGGGATTATTCCTCAATTAACCTTGGTAAAATGTCTGGGGATCTCCAAGCCAGCAGCACTACATATGTAACAAGAAACAGGTGGCAGGTGCTGCAGTATTTAAAAAGATAAATACCCACACACAATTCACTGTCTAGCTCACATTTTGTACTAGTAAGTCTGTGTATGGGCTGGTACTCAGAGCTGTCAGCCAGTATCAGTAGTCAATATAGATGCATACTGCCCTATCTTAGTCAATACAGATGTATGTTGTCCTCTCAGATGTACATGCTATGTTTCTTCTAACTCCCTTTATCATCAATTAATAAAACCTCATGCTTAAAGGAAAATACTTGTTAAAACAGAGAAGTTTTGGGGATGTCAATGATAAATCAACATTTTAATTGTATGTATGGGTATTAAAGTAGATGTACATGCACAAATAAAAAGAAAACCTTAGTGGATCATACTGACTATAATGAATATGGCTGTTGATAGTTTTAAAATTTTAATAGAGCCTTTAAATATTAGACTTTTCCAGCAGGATGCACCATTGAGATGTAATGTCTGGTATGCCCTTGGCCAGAATTATCCTTACACACATGCAGTTTACAAACATTATGCAGTGTGCTATAAGCTAATTATTTTCTTGGCCGCAACCCACCCTCTAAGCCTGGGCATTCATTGTAGAAGGAATTCCTGTACATATGTCATTTGCAAAGCACCACAAGATCCTTTGGGTTGAATGTGCAGTGACAGCTGTACACAAAAGGAGAAATTAATAATAGAAGGGTTATATTTCTGTAGCATTTGATTGGCTAAAAAGTACTAATCTCAGAGATAGACTTTAGTCATCTTGAGCTGTAAAACAATTGCATGTACATATGTTTGGCAGTACATGTTACAATACTTCCATAGTTTAGGTTTTGCTGTTGGAACTCCCTCACAAAATTTCCAGGTACAACTATAAAGAAGATATATGGTGGAATGTATTGTAAAGTATAATTGTTATAGTGTTGAGTTTGGGGAGTCTTTGAAGCACCCTGAAGAAAACAGGCAGACAGCTGTGCAGGATGTTGTTCTTGGGAAAGGTTCAACACAATCCTGAAGAATCACTGAAGATGCAAAGAGGTTTTCAGTCCTGGTCATGGTATTTAAAAAACAGATGAGCTGAGCAAGTCAAGGAATTACATTTCTGTTAAAATTGAAGTCTTTCTAAGGTCTCTAAATTAGTTATATATTTTTGATGCTTCTTGAAAATATGTACATGCTCCTAATTTCAATCCTATTAACTTAGCAGTAAGGAAATTTGCATCAATATCTTCCTATCTAGGTAATTTAATTCCCCTTTTAAAAATAAATTCAAATTAGCAACAATAAAAGAAAACACACAAACTCTGTTGGACCCAAGTACTTACCATAAACAACTCCCCTAAACCAATCAGGCATTGTGCACAGTTATTGTTTCTTGAGGAAAGAAATCCTGAGAAAGCGGGCCAACCCCTGTTCTCACAAAAACCTATACTGTAATTCCCATTGGCTGAAAGGAGAGTGGGACAGAAGAAGGGGAACACTTGATAACAGGGCAAGGTGCACTAACACATGCCATGTGGGGAGAAGGGCCACAACAAAATGTGGAATATTTTAGGCCAGCAGCAGCAACATTACCAGAGTTGCTGGGAATGCTGTATTCAGTCTCATCACTGAACACTTTAAAAAAGAAGAAGCTGAATTGTGAATCGTGACAAGCTTAAAGACACATGACTGCCTCAAAGCACAAATTTCTTAACAATTTCAGTAATCATTTTGTAATAAGTTTTGTCACTCTTTTCAGTTGCTCTGACTTTCAGGTCATCATCGTCATTCTGCATTGCAGTCCAGGTCACCAATCTACAATGAACAAAACTCATTTTCTAGTTCTTGTTAGTTCTCATCTTTTTAATTACTGTGTACTAGAAAAGCCCTGATTTTGTTTTGGATAACAAATCATTCAGAGGAAAGCTGAAATCCAAAAATATAAACAAAACATTGTATATTTCAGGAAGAAGTTAAATGAAAATATCTCTAAATGAAATATCTCTACTTCAGTTGTTTCATTTCTAAAGAAAATCTTAAATAATCAAATTGTAATGGAGGGTACTGTTTTGACTATGCTAAGGTCGTCATTGTATACTTGAGAACCAGAAGAAATTTTAGTCAAGTACGAAACCATTTTAGTAATACAGTGCTTTAGGAATACAGTCTTAGTTAGATAATTGTAAAAAAAACCCAATTGTGTAATTAAATTATATTACCCCCCCAGCCAGAAGAGGAATACATGAAGAGCTCTGTGCCTATACATGATGGGATCTGTTGTCCAGCCACTACTGAAACGAGGCTGAAATTGCACAAATAACCTTGTAAGTATGACATTTGAATGCCAGCTAAGCTACCAATATGAAATGAGTCCATGCACATATGGACCACAAGTTGCAAGCACTATTCACGTATCCTGCACGAAATGAATCTGTCAGTCTCAATTCATGTCCCATGTCTACATCATAAAAATATACCCTTAAAAATGACCTTTCTTCTGGGATTTTCAGTAAAGACATCAAAGGAAGAAGGAGACACAGGAAACAAACCTCCTTTGAACCTCCAAGGCATGTCACAGAGGAGCAGCATGGGAGAACTGATTCTCAGGGCCAGTGAGAAGGGAATGATGCAGGAATGGGCCCTCGTAAATCTTGTAACTGCAGCCGGTCATAAATCACAAGCTATAAGCTATTCTGGATCTACTTATGGTCTGCAGAGGAGTTTAAACTAATGACTGCTAATAGCTGCATTTTTAAATGTATATCCCTAATGCTCATGCATAACAGCCTTCAGAAGTGAATTTTGGTTCAAAGTTCAAATTGCAATCCATTTTTTTAACATATCCACATATAAAAATTTTGAATTTTGATGGAAAAAAGCCACCCAGCTGCAAATTTCAGACCAGGACAAAGCCACTCATATAGATTTGGGGTTTTATTCAAATTGTGCCACAACTCTGGGGTTACCTTTCTGCTGTTTGGGGAACTGGAGGGTCTGCACATCTAGACAGACCTCTTTCAATAAGAAATATCAGAAGTTCAGAAATATCAATCAGAAGTTGGCTAAATATTTGTAAGCGGAGTTGTGTTTTGGGTTGTTAGCTGCCAAGATATTTCTCTGCAATGCATTTAAGAGATTTATCTTCTTTTTTTTTTCAAAATGTCAATGAGCAGATATATTTTCCACAAATTATTGAATGAGTAATTGCCAACATACTTCTGCCCATGAGATTGCTCACAAGCTACTCACTAAAATGACTGTTTTGTGTATTTTAGGAACTCACCACTCATAAATTAGTATTTATAGGGGGTTGTTGGTCATCCCCAATCACCTGACATCTTTTTTTACCCTTGGTTGGTAAACTTACAACCATCAAAGGCTTTCCTAAAAGCTACATGCAGTTCCAGTTCAGGCATTCATATGGATACAGAAATGCATCATTGCATGTGACAGCTTTTCTACAGAATGTCATCTAATGAATGTTTGTGGAAAGTGAAGGAATTGCCTCAATTACCATCAAAACAAATAGTTATATTCAAACAAAAGTTCACTTTTTTTTTTCAACAGACATCAGTCTTTATGTACTAACCTCCATTGACAGAATACATTTCCAGATTTTACAGATGAATAGAACATTTGATAAAACTACTCTAAAATTCTTAGTTTAGAACATAGTGATTCCAGTGCTGTATATCCACAGAAGCTCTAAATATACAGCATAATAAGTAACCATGAATATTACTTAATATAATTTAAAGTGTATCGGAATTTGGGTTCATCTGCCCTGTGCATGCCCCTCTTCAAGGGTGTGTTTGTTAATCTCAAAACATTGCAAACTCAATGCCATACCTTCTAACTTCCCCACAGGTTTCCCATTTATTTAATCATATAGTGACATCCACACTAGTGGAGGCTCCTCCATAAAAACATAGCACTGCTTTCTAAATAGTTTCCAAACAACAAAATCCAGTTCACTTTGCTAACTCATGAAATAAGCAGACTAGCTCCCATGAGTTAAGCAAACAGTATTTGTCCCACAGAATATTTCAATCAACTATCAGTCTAACAGAAATCCTCAGAATAGCAAAAACACCCAAGGTATTTTGTTCACTTATCCAAGACAGCCCCAGGACTAGATACACTCATTTGAGAATGTAGACACAACCTTAATAGACTACAATGAATCTTCATGGCCCTGCACAGTCACTGATTTGCCCAGGATATATAAGCATTTAATTAAAATATTGTCTTTCATTTCAGATTTTGACGTGTAGCTTTGTAAAATATTATTAACAAGAATTTTAAAGTCTTCTCAGTTAACAAAATAATCACCAGAATGAAACCTCTTCTCCTTGGCTAACAGTGTGCCTCCTAGACCACGGCCAACAAATGGTCTGACTCAGTGAGCAGAAGCATGGTTAACATGCCTAGGCAAACTGAACCAGAGCTTGCACCAGAGGATGTTCCAGAATGAAGACGTACCTTGAAAGATTATACTGGCACAAAATAATTCTGGTGGTGTTCTGAAGAGCCTAAAAGGGATTAAAATAGTCTGAATGCTCAAATAAAAAACTTTTGACCAAGTGCATCCTTTCAGTAGGACCTGCATTACAGGGTCTCTGTGGATCGTGTCAGCAAACTACGAGTCATAAAAAAATACCTGAGAAGATATTAAGCAATTTATTGTCTACCTTCAGTACCTTCGGGCTTTAGCAAGGGTTTTATAATAGATAATGTCCTTCATGGTGGTATTTGTGTCAGAGTTTCTGGCAACAGATGCACAGGGACTACAGTGAATGGGGTACAGGAATAAAAACAGCAACGCCTTTCTGGCCTTACTGGTCACTCTCCCACTGCACATCCTTGCTGCCCTACTACATTACAAAAGAAATTGACATTCATTAATTAAAACAAATAATATTTATAGAACCCTTTCTCTATCCTTGGGGAAATACAAATTCAAACACAATCAAATACAATCACAACAGCAAACTATTAAACAGCTGAAAATAGTAAGATATTCCAGCATTCATCAGAACAAAATCTCAGGTTTGAGTGAGAAGGCAAAGGGATTAACAAAGAGAAGGAATTGCAACCCTTGTTAAAAGAATCAAGCCTTCCATCTTGTTGCTGTAGCAAAGGCACCCACAATTCACCTGCAAGCCTGCTGGCTACACCTTCTCTGAAACATTAAATGATGCCAAGGACACTACTGTTGGCACCTCTTCTCCAGTTTCTCAAAGAACCCTGGCATGGCTGAGGCCAGGACCAAAGAGCACTCTCCTAAACAGCTCCTGGGTAAGGACTGAAAGCTACCACAAGCTAGAGACTGTGTTCAAGAAATATTTTGCATATGTCTTGGGAGATCAAGACAGCTTAGTAGTATGGATACTGGATGTTTTGTGCCAGTTGACCTCAGTGCCAGAGAATGGTCCAGGATGCATATCATTCACTAGCATGGACACAGCCAGTGATGTGAGCCTTCAAGATACATGGTGCCAGGTCTCAGGTGTCTCTCAGTGAGCTTCCAGTTTCCTTTTCTTTAAGGATTTTAAAGCTATATGCCTAAGATTTGAAAGAATGTAGTGTACGCTCCGTGGCAACTTCAATCTCCTAGATGGCTTTAGAAAAAAACTGTATTCTAGTAGTTCCCTCCTCTGCTGACCTGATAACATCAGCACGGCTCCCAGACTTCAAATGTTTCATGGCTTGGCACCATGGGCAGCCAAAACCTTGTGTACACAACTAGTAAAGACAGCGATAGAGTTCTAGGGAACCTGGGGATGGGGTGGTAAAAGAGAGTTTTAGAAAATGTGTTTTCCATGCCCTTGTTGGTGGCCAGAAGTGCTCCAAATTTTACCATTTCCCACCATTACTCTAGCAGGCTTCTTCCCCCTCCTCAATAAACTGATGCTGAGAAGAGCTTTTGTCCCTAGACGGCCTAACAAAACTGAGGTGTCTAGAAGACATTGCTGAGCAACTTTGGGTACTCTGTTTCTGCATCACTGACAAAGGCAGGGAAAGAAGTTGTAGAAATGCAGATAGGATTGGGGTGAGCTATGTACCACAGGGATTTACTGATCATCACTGCAAAGGAATCATTAATAAACAAGACATATATTTAAGATATAATTTCCATCCACTGGAGCAAAAAAGCATCCAGACAGGACAAGAGGAAATATTTTCCAAGCCTGAAACTTCTCTGATTTTACTCAAGACCAGGACCTCCATAAGAGCAAGTACATGTGAAAGCACAGAAAATCACGAGCAAGACATAAGCCTTCCCTGGCCATGAGGACAGGCCACCATAACCAAGTAAGTGTCCAGTTTCTGAATTTCTAAAACAGTATATAGAAAATATGAAGCTTGATTTATTCTGATTTATTTGCGACAAAACATATACAAATAACTGTGCCCATTTGTAGGCACCTAATTTGAATGTTTACATGAGATTAAAAAAATACATACTGTGCTTTATTATTATCTAAGCTGTTTTAAACATATATATCCAGATGGGTTCCTGTTCCTTATGTATTTTGCAAGTGTATTTGATAGAAGAAGATGGAAGAGAATGTAACAATTCATACTGAAAAGACAAATAAGTCTCTGCAAGTAACCGTGTTGGTCAAAAATGTGGCACTTTGCTGCTCTACTAGGGAGGACAAAGAAAGAAAAGTTATCCATGAACAGTTACCAAAAGTACGTCTTTCATGGCCCTTGTGGAAAGACATGATATACATCAGATCTCCTGCCCAGGTAATGCCTCTGTATTATAAAGGTTTAGTCATAACACACTATAAATATTTATTCTAAAGCAAAGATGACAGTGGTTGAGTTAGTTCTAACCAGACTAGCGATTTTTGTAATATTTAACAACTGATGACCCTGCTTTGGGTTTTTGGAATATCTTTTTTTCCTGTGATGATGCTACTTTTTTCAAGGTGGGCAAAACTCTGCACTGAGATCAAAGTGATTATGGGAGACATTCTCAACAACAAGCAGGGGACCAGGAAGGAAACTGCAAGCCAAAGCAGCAAGTACCACTGCCAAATCTTGTAGAGACTGACTAGGGAGTGAGGTAAGGCCTGAAAAGATGGCAGCCAGACAAACTCCATGATGGACACCACCATGTCATACAGTATAAAACTAGCAGGCAGCAAGTACAATTTCCATTACCTAGCATCCAAACCCACGCCTAATCTAATGAATAACAAAAGCTTGTGCTAGGAGTTTTTAAGAAGGAACAGGAAAAGAAAAACAATGAGCTCATGCCTTCTGACCTTGCTTGTTTTTAGCTTGGTTTCCTATGGCAACAAGGTTTGTGATCATGCTGTGTGTGTGCATGTGTGTGTACTTGTGCATGGACAAGACAGACAGAAAGTGACCATAAGGGTGGTCAATAACTGCTGAATGCACTGGCAGCTTGTAGCCAGTCCTGGCACTCCAATACATGTCTCAATGGTAACTGAGTTCCTGCAAGTTTTGTGGAAACAAGTGGCCACAAGACTTACAGAGACATGTAAATGTTCCAGGTTGGACAAAAAGGCTGCACTGTGACTGCCTTATTAGGCACTGGAGAATCCACACAAGAGAGGGCAGCTATGAATGGCCCAACTGCAGGAAAAGCATCCATCAAAATTTACAGCAAGGCATGAACGAATGCAGCTTTTTCAGGTCTGGTGCTACTGTACATAAGACATTCAGGCTACATTCCTGTTCCTATCTTCCCTGGTGAAAGGTCCAGGGACATCTCAATTGCTGGTCTTCAGGCACCTGATCCTGATTAACAACAAGGAGACAAGAACTTTCAATTTGGATTTTTTTTAGCACTGTGGAATGTCAATCGCCTCACAAATAAAATATCTTGCAGGACAAGTAAGAATCAAAGATTTGATGACCATCTTCTAAAACAAAGGACCAAGAAACATCATAGGCAGCTTAGCTGGGTCCTCTAAAGACTTCTGAGAAGAAAAAAAAAGTGTTGACTCTTATTGATATTGTTAAGTGTCTGCCAGATAAATGACAGTTAATTTCTGGTCAGTGTGGTTTAGGAAGACCCACCAGAGCCTTTCCACTCATCCTTGTACACAGCCTTCTGACACAACAGGCTGCCTCCTTTCTTCTTCTCAAGAAATAAAGAGAGACCAAATCACTATTCCAGACAGGACCCTTCAGAAACTAGCAGAAACCAAGATATTCAAATGGTATCACCAAACTACATTCATAAAAGAAGTGAAGGAGAATAAAAGCATGTATGTCAATCTCCCCAAATTGGTAACCAGTTGCCTAGGATCAGTCTACCCAAAACTGTGCCTGCTTACTGAAGCCTCCATTCTGCTGAAATACGTTTCATGTAAATACTACATACCATTTGAAAAAGAGATGTCTGTCCAGGTTTATACTGGAAAGCTGGGGGACCCTGGAGGAGGACCTGGACATCCTGCTTACTAATGCTCTATTTGAATCACAGAACCTAGCAATTCATTTGGGTTATTCACATTTACAGGACAGAGGAGCAAAGCTATTACACAGCACTTTGAAGAGGGAATGATGGCCGGTGTTCCTGTCACTCATTTCAGCAGACAGTCTTCTGTACTATGAAGTTCTACATGTGAGTAAATTCCCTCTTCTCTGAAAAAGCCAAAATTGCCATTTGTCATTGCTATGTACTATTCAATAGCTGTCGTGTTTAAGTCCAAAGAGACTGCTCTCTATGCCTGATGAAATCATCTCTCTATACATTGGCAGATCAGTTTGGGATCCTCTGATCTGGAAGTCACTCCAGATTCATCTGAAAATAGTCTTTTTGGTTTGGTTCCAAGTCAGACGTGAGATGTTAAAATCTTCCTTCTCGATGCCATCAGGCAATATATGAGTATTTTTAACAGCAGAATTTGACTCTCAAAGTTTTTCTTAATTTCACTACTGTAAAACAGTATTTAAAAAAAAAGTTAAGTATCATTTCCCACGTAGATACATTTATCATATTGCAAACATGGCTTCTAAAACATTGATTTTTCTTGCTTCCTTATTTGACTATATCCTCAGATCCCTTTTCTCTCATTGCACAGGCTTCTGATTACATTATAAATATTCTCCAAGTTGTGAAATACTCTTTTTATGTACCTCTGTCCTTCTGCTTTTACACAATACCCCTCACATCTAAAACTGATACTAATCCCACTAAATTAAGTACAAGCACTATTAAGAACCAAGCAAGTAGCTTTTTCTTAGGTGGTTTTAATTTGTGGCTGCAGTTTGGAAGGGGTGTGGTGAAGGGGGAAAAGGGTCTAACTATTCAAAACAAATTTCTTAGTGAAAAACCACAGCAGTCATAATAACTTTTATATAAAACCCAAAAGGCTGTTAATTTGATAGCATATTCAAAGAGTCTTTTGATCCCCACAAATTTTAGAAACTGACTCCTGCTTTTGCAGATTTGTCAACCAGTATCATAAGATGGGAAGATTTTTAAATGTTTGAATGTCACCTAAAATTTAACTAAATCAAGACCAAAAGTTTCAACAATCACAATAGTTAGATTTGATTAAGATACCAGGTATTTAGGTTAACTTTATCTTGTGGTATCAAAGCAGGCAAACAGCTTCATTTGTGTCATGTGTCCCAAACAATCAATTTCATTAAATATACTATCATATTTCTTTATGATCCTGGAAGGCATGTGTAATTAAAAATTAAACTTGATATCTGTAGCCCTTCCCTGTCAGCTCCTCCATCCAAATATCTGCAGGTCCCAAGCCTGCAAACACGTACTTGTTTGAGGAGCCCTGCTGGCTTAAGACTACTCACAAAATTAGACTTACTCATACGTACAGAAGTGTTTACAGCCTCAGACCTGAACCCCCAAGCTTGCAAGAAAGACTAACCCAAATACTGACTGCTCAAAACATGACAACTTCAATATAGAGTATTTAGTATTTTGGGTAATGAAGGTAAAGTTACAGAGGGGGAATTCTCATTTGAAAGGCTATTTCTGAGGAAAATATTAGTACTATATGTAGAAATAGAGGATTAGAATCCTACAGAAATGAAAACCTATTTCATATACTGTCCAGAAAAACAGCAAGTAAAATATAATATAAAAGCAATAATTGGGATGGTCAGCAATAAGTGACCAGTACATAAATTAGTAATCAGTAGTTTAAATGGAGGGGAAAATAAAAATCCAGCCTTTGTTCTCTAGAGCAAAATGTTTTTATATTTTTAATTTCAAAATTAAAGAGAAAAATATGACTGTTACCATGAAATAAATGCCAAAAGAGGATTAACATTTATTTTTAATACCCATATTTACTTAATAACATGTATATTAACAGATGAGAGTGTAAAATGGCAGTATGCTGCTCTGACAATTATTTTTTTTCTGATCCACACTTCTTTAACATATCGTTTTCACTACTACTGCAAGGGAATTATTTTCCTTCCTATTTGGGGTTACATTCATAAAAAAAAATCATCCTAAACCTGCTTTTTTAGTTCTAGATGTGCAGAGGAACTTCTGTTTACATATGACTGAGCCAAAACCTGCTTCCTTTCTGTGTCTGAATTGTCCATTTGAAGCCAATGGGCTAGGTCCTGCTAACATGTCATAGCAGCAGATTCATGGGACAGGGCAGTATGGATTTGACTGTTACCTAAACAGGCAATTATGTTCTTTCTATATCAATAGCCCCCTGACTAACTGTAGAAAGAATAACGGAGAAAAGGTTTAATTTTTTTTTTTTTGTTTATTCTCAACTTCATTATAAATGTCGGTAATTTTGTTTTTTTCTACAGAATGCAAAGGAATAATACTGCTGGATGCAAAAGAATAAAGGAATAATAGTCAAGGCTAATTTTTAATGCAAGTTTCTGCTCTGGCCATCAGATAAATCCTTTCATTTGCTGTAAACAAGACTGTGGTAAATGTATAAAAAGTGAGTTACATGTGGCCTTGACACACACGGGCTTGGAAACTGTATCATACCTAACAGACACACTTATCTTCCCCGCCCCCCCCCCCAAAACATTCTCTTGCTTCCATGTTGGACCCTTGAATAAGCAAATACAAAGTAAAACTTTCGTTACAGTTTACTCATACTAGGCAAATGTGCGTCTAAAACAACTACTTAAAAACATCTTCAGGGTCTCCATTACAACACTACCTAACCTTAGAATAAATAAAACGAAGCTGTTAAAATACTTCTTCAAATAGGAAGTCAAGTCTGCATTTATCATGCATCCAGAACTTTTAATTTCAAAAAGAGGCCCCAAGTACTTTTGCTATCTTTTGGATGTTTAACTTTTCAGCATATAGTTTGCTTCATTGTTTTTGCTCATCCTCACTAGAAAGATTAGCTCAATCCTTGACACAGCAGGCGCTGAGGTTGGCTGCTGGTTTGGCTGACCAGTATGGGCCACCACAGCTCCAAGGGACTTCACACATGCTACACACCTACCTGTTTACAAGACTAAAACCCTCTAAAGCTAAAACCTGTTTGGAACAAAAGATCAGGCCCAAATATATTCTGTTTTTCTTTTGACCCAGATTTTCTAACAGGCTGAGCTACTGTTGTTGCAGGGCAGTGGGTAGAGCAGCAGATCTCTGTCTGGTGGCAGAACCACAGGTGGCCCCAGCAGGATGGTGCACGTCCCCTCTCCTGCCCACTCACTCTGACATGCTGCCACAGCCTCACGTGTCTGCTGGACTAAGAGAGTGGGGGACTGACTGCACATATGGGTTTCATCCTAGGCTGACGCTTAGATGACCAAATGCTCACATTTCATCATGCTCTATTAGCACAATTTACATTGTTCAGAATGCCCTTAGATCCAAAATCTTCTGTTCACTCCACTGAGTTTCTGTTACTCAAATTCCATACTGTTCAGGGCTGCTAGAATGACAGAGAAACAAGCTGACTTGTTTCCTTCTTGACACCTTTTCCCAAAACTGCATTAGACCTAACTGGGGTTACCTCTTGGATACCAGAAAGCAGTACCTCATTTATTCTGAAAGCTGATAAAGAAATAAGTGCTGTATACTTTGGGGACCATCTATAAGTTTAGAAAACAATTGCCTAAAATGTCAAACTTGCTTGTCTGAGGTTAGGCTCCTAAACTAGGCAGCAGGAAAGGCAAGCCAATACAAAAAAGCATTGTAAATCAAAGAAAAATTATTTACTGTAATACGTTACACACAGATACTACAGCTATCTATGAAAGAAAACACTATTTTTAGCTCTGTAATTAAGCAAGTGGACTTAAGTGTAATTACCAAGTGGTTAAGAAAATGTGGATAATGAAGTCAGCAGGTATTGGCCCATATTTGCTTTACCACTATGGAATGGGGCAAAAAAAAAAATCTCTTCTGATGTGTTAGACACTTCAGATATGTGTTCTTAACTTCTCAGTCCCTGTGCCAGAGACATTACAGTCTGACTCCAAATAAAAATCGTGACATAAAGTGATCACCAAAATAATTTTGACCTTCAAGGACAAATTAACATGGGAAAAAAAAAACAGCAAAAATTAATCTGCCATTTTTCCTGTTGAAGGTTAGATGGTGGCTATCTCCTAGATATAAAAAAATAAAATAAAATAAAGTTTAAAAATATATACAAATCTACTTGAGCATAAAGAGGAGACCTCTGAAACACAACTCCTCCCATGTACTATCTCATGGACATGTGCCTACCTAACACATGCACAAAGCCACAGTAAAACTACATAAAAGATGGCTTTTTTTCTATATGATGATACATGAATAAAATGTATACAGTTACACATGCACACACATACACACACACACACACAGAAATCCTGACAGCTGTTACCCCCAAATAAATAAGGCTACTGAAGGGACTGATGCAATTCCTATTCAGTTAAAAAACAGCCCTTAATTTCAGTGGGATTTGGATCAGATTTGGTTAAACCTCATAAGGACTAGATAAGCACTTTATAGACAGGTATGATCAAACACATTTTCAAAGCAACTGTTTGTGAAATTCCTCTCCAGCATATCTATTTCACTGCATAG
This sequence comes from Camarhynchus parvulus, assembly GCF_901933205.1. Lineage (NCBI taxonomy): Eukaryota > Metazoa > Chordata > Aves > Passeriformes > Thraupidae > Camarhynchus > Camarhynchus parvulus. The sequence goes on along the minus strand of NC_044575.1, from coordinate 20,989,532 downwards.
GAGAAATATACTGCAGTTTCATGAACATATGAAAATACTAAGCAAATGCCTTAAAAACAAATGAATTAAGGGCAGGTTAATTTGAATCTATTTGTTATTTTAAGTTGCTATATTTTTACTGTATTTTTAATGCACATATGCCTACATATATGCACATATACCTAGTCCTCCACATACAGAGTTCTACTCTACCAGTTCAAATCTATACAAGAAATTCCTATAAAAGGAATGAACCAAGAGACTGATTTACTTAATAAGAGTGAAAAGTAATGACCATTATTTAACTGAGAAAACGTTAGCTAAAATTTCACCTATGTAGTATGGAGGGTACAGGGTGACAAGCTTATGTGGTACCAGTGACTTAGACAATGTGGGGGCAGGGAGCGGACAGAGCATGGACTTTTATAAATCAGAACACCCAAATTAATCTGGAAAGAAAAAATAAATATGAAATGCAATGTTACTTTATGCAGAACAATGTTTTCTTCCATTTCAATCTCATTAGAATTTTCTGATTTTTTTTCAAGATTGCTTTTCTTGCATGTAATATCTGCTTAAATTTGGGCAGAATTAAAATACCTCAACCATGAGTTTCTACTGTACAGCAATATATATCAACTGAAAAAAAAATGAAAGGGATGAATATGCCTCAAAAAAAGAAGTCAAATAACTTCGGAATAAGAAATTATCACTCTTGAACAAGTACTTTTTGTATACAAGTCTAAAGGAGTTTTACTAATGGTCTCACTGTAGGAGCAGAACTGACTCCATAATCTCACGAACCATACAGGAAAGTAAATGAGGGTATTATGCAAAAAGATATACTATAGCAGGTTACAAGGGCTTCTGCACTCGTGTTCATTTGGTAATCTTTAAACTTATTGGCATGACAGTACCTGGTAACATTTTGTTTACTGAATGCTAAACTGCAGGATCTCCATTCTCAATTTAGGAGCTGTATTATACATACATTTTTAAAGCCCATTACATTGAGAAAGGCTTAGTATGACTATGAATAATCAGAGAAGGAAACAAGAAAGGTAGAAATAGTTTGTGTAATACAAGTTTGGAAGTTCTCTATTCAGTTGCCAGGCAATAATTGTTAGTGGTATTTAAAAAAAAATTAAAATTAAAAAATAACAAATAAAGAATAAAAGAAAATACCCCTACTCTTTTATTTTGACAGCCTAATCAGAAATGACTTAGAAACCCAAATATTCCTCTCAGGCTTTGAACAGTCTCTCTGCCCTGAAGTAGATGTAGCATGGAGCAGTGAATTAATAAAGCCAGAATGTCTATTGCTAATAGGTTTACCAAGCATGGGAACAGATAGCAAATCACAAAATGCCAGAAGTGCATCCTATGGAAATTGTTCAAACTGCCAAAAAATAGACATTCTCAGAGACAAGGCTCCTTTGGGGGGGCTGTAAAGTCTTTGTCCCACTTCTGTAACTGCACAATTAAAAGTAAAGCAGAATTCAACAAGAGCTTGATTTTCAACACAAGCCATGTATTTTTACCCATTGTGAAAAGGAAGAGGAAAAAAATCTCAGATGCAGCAGTGCAAAACAAAAGGCCTTTCCCTGCAAGTATCTGTATCTCTTTGCAGCATTTACTGCTTTGAGGAGCCCTGTTGTGGTCAGGCTAAGTCCTGTTAGAAGCCTGCTTGGAGGAGGAAAGCCTTTGCTGGATCAGGATGTAGTTACTTTTCTCCAGAAACAGCTGCTAGGTTTGGAAGCTACGTACCAAGCTTTGAATTGCAACAGACTGCTGTAAATGCAAACAGCCAGAAAATATTTTCTTGACTAAATAGTTAAAATTGGTGTAACAAAAACACCTGAATGGAAGTTGCAGAAATGTAGGCAGTCACTGGTCAATAAACATTATTTTTTAAAATGTCCTTGACTTCAGAAACTGTGATATAATAAAATAGTCTGCCCTGTATTTCAGCAGAATTAAAACTGAATAGGCCTTTAAAAAGTTAGTAAATATTTATTAAATTAACTATAATTTTCTTAGTGTACATTAAAACCTCTGGACCAGTAAACTATCTTCACTTTTTGCAAAACTTATAACTATCAAGAAAGGGATCACATTTTGCCTTTATTACTTCTACTATGGAATTGCATGTACCTGTATTTGAGGATATGTCCATATGTGCACATACACATCTATCTATGCACATACAAAGACTTATATATTTACAACTACTGGGTAAGAAAAACTAAAGAAGTAAAAAAAGCACCTTGTATAATTGTTATAATAAGTTAAAATTATTGTATAAATTTAAAATTATTATGTAAAAATGTCGTGGTTTCTGATACTATTTTTTTTAAAGAGCAAAACCAGAAAGCACTTGGAGAAACTAAAGAAACAAACAAGGGGAAATCCTGATTTCCCCTTTTATAGGCTCTTTATTGTTTTATTTCATTCAGTTTGGCCAGTTAAAAAAAAAAACCAAAAACCTAAAAGATCAATTCTTTATCTTTCTGTCCATATAGACTCCTTGCTGTCACGTACTAATAAAAATCAGCTACTTTTGGTTTTTAACATTAACTATAAAGTATTTTAATTTAATTTAAACACAAAAGATAGCTGGAGGTTTTTTCTTTTCTTTTTCACAAACATCCTTCTAAATTTTTTTTTTAAAGAAAAACATGGGATGTTAAAAAGTCATTGCCATAGGTCCTTCAAGATTACTCTGAGGGTCAGTCTTCAACATAATGTCCCTTATTCTGCAAGCCTGATGAGCAGAGCTCCCAAATGTTTCAGCTGGATGACTTGGCACCCTGTTTTTTTAGTCACGCTATACACGATCCTTCAACCTCTTAATAAAGCCTAGACATGAAGGTGTGGGAGGCCTGCCAGTGTATGGACTCAAACAGTTCAGAGTAGAAATCAATAATGTAAAATTGGGGTTTTTCTATTGCTTCTGTTTTTCTTAATTTGGTTCAGTTAGGTTGGCCTTTCGCTACAACTGCATGATAAAAACATATGCATGTGAACATATACACACACAGTTAGTTACAAAACTCTTTATAAAAATGTGTAATACATGCTAATAAATCCCATTTTTGTGTAATGGATTCTTCCTTCCCATAATTTCTGGCCTCAACTGGTCATAAAGCAAGGATCACGTGCTCCCCTCTATGCCTTGTAACTTCAATCATCATCTGCAACATACTGCAGATGGAGAATTCATTTCTAAACTACCTGCAAAGTCCACATCAGCCCTGTGCAACAGGCACAGCAGCACACACCTCTCCAATTCACCTAAGGAGCAATTAATGTGAGGAACCCTAACACCAAACTCTGTAGGTGAGGGGAAGATTTCTCACTCTTACATTGACAGGCCCTGATGTCTCCACACTCTGCATCCATGATGAAAATTGTAAACGTCCAAGTGCCCAAAAACAGTGGCAAGGCCGGCTACTGATCATGTCTCTTAAACTGGCTGCTCAGGCTCACTCCTCTACCTCTTGCCCTGCCTCCCAATTTTCACCTCCTGTGGTCACCAGGAGCACTCATCTCGTGCGCATTGTAGGGAACAAGGTGGGAAGAGCAGTGGAGCAGGGGAATCAGCTGAGGGCCCTTTCCAGGAACAGGTGTCCATGGAGGTGGGTGAAAATCTGGGAGACACAATGGAAGGGAAACAGAGAGACAGTGTGCATGTGCCTGACTTGGGACAGAGAAGAAGAAACAATGAAATAAAAATAAGGGAAAACCAGGAAATTAAAAAAAAAAAAAAAAAAGAGAGGACTGAAAGAGGAAAAATGGGAACTGTCTTGCCACGTTCCCATCATGAGCTGCATTTAGTCATTTCTCTACCTGTGCCATATCATGCTTCCCCAGCAGATGCTCCTCTGAGGGTAAGGAGAGTGACTGAGAAGTGTTGCTTTGACGAGGATGAGTCTGGGAACCAGCAGTGGACAAATCTTTTTTAAAAGCCTACCTGTCATTCTGCTAATTTGTTTCTTTTTTGGCTTCATAAATCCTGATTTGAAAGGAAAAGAGAGTTACCAAATATATTGTCAGAAAACAGCATCCCCCAAAAGTCATGTCATCTGTCCCTCTCTACCTCTTTCAGAAGAAATCCAGTTTCTTTTCCAACCAGGAATTGTGCCTTACACTTGGGACACATGGGCTGGAGACTCTCTGAGGAGCAAGAGACCACAGGAACAGATAGATCTGTGACAAAGGCTGAGAACTGTGCCCAGGCAAGGAACCCCTCACTGTACCATCCTTGCACTGGAGATGGATCAACAAACAGCAAATTAGCAGTGAGTATATGTTCACATCAAAACTGGCAAACGTATTGGCACAGCCAAGAACTTCTAACAGTATGTCAAGATTTTTCACATCCTCTCAGCAGACAAATAGATCTCCTCTTTAATCACTGGCCATTTTTAATGTGGCAGAGCATATGAACACATGCTGAAAAATAACTAAAATACAACAATATAATTAAAGAGATTTAGAACGGAAATCAGAAAGTGATAGAGACCTGGCATCAGCTTGTCACTAAGGAAAAGGGCAGCTACACCAGACATGTAGAATTTTATTGAGTCACCCAGCCAGACTTTCCAGAAAGAGAAAGACAAGGGCATTGAGATGTTTCTGTGTTGGCTTTTGTGGCTTTCTTTGAGTCTTTGCAGCTCACAGTACTTCTGTTCAATTAACACTGCTGACTATGTATTCTATACATTGAGGTTAAATAACTGATGGTGTCACGGCTGCTGGTGACTTCTCCCCAGCCCTTCTCCTAATTACTGGCCTTTTTGGTCTTTACTCCTCTCCCAGGAAATGTTGATGTTTTTTCTGGAGTGGACACCATGTGCCATCCACTCAGTGCAAGATCAAATGCCCTCTCTTCTAGGCCACTTCCTCCTTTCCCTCCTGTTTGCAGTGAGGGTGGACACCTGCATGGGCTGACTTACATCTGTACAGCTGGGACTGTGCTGTGATGAGCTGAACAACAGCACATGTTCTCCCAGTGCTTGTCCCAGCTCCTCTGTTGGAAAATAACCTTATTTCCTTCAGTAAAGCTATAAACTCAAGGGTGTGGTGGGCCTTGATTTGGCAGTGCTTTCTGCCTCCCACACCTCTCTGGTAAAAACATTCACATGAGGGCAGATAATTTGAAGAGAACAAAAATGGAAGAATCACATTCTTTAAAAAGGATGTAATTTCTCCATGGCAGTGTCCCACTGCTTTCCATTTTTTCCTTCAACCATGCAATCATTTTGAAAAGGCATCATTTAAAACAATCAAATTCTCAGAATAAATTTTTTTTTGCAACTCCCCTTTTCAGAGAGGCTTGCACACAAATTGACAATTTTCAGGTTTCCCAGGCAAATGAACCTTGTTTGCTTGGGCAGAAGCCCATGCTAGCGTACATTATTTAGCACGGCATTATTCCATGCTGTTTACGTATAGCTCGCTGAAAATAAGGGATGATGGAACACCTTTTCCAGGGCACACCCTGAATTTATTCTTAGTAAATTGTTTACTATGTTCTTGGCCTAGAAACTCACAATTCTCTGAGCCCTTTTTAAAAAACTACTTGCCCACTTTCAACTGTGGGGAGAAGGTGACCCCTTCAGTACCTCCACTGCCAAGCAAAGGGGGCAACTTCGAAGACAGCCTGGCCACCTCCCAGGAGACAGAGCTGCTGCAATGGGAGAGCATGGATTTGTCAAATTCAGAGAATGAGCTTTGGGGATGAGGGAATCCTCTAATAAAATAAACAGAAAATTAAATTCACCTCCCTTTTCCTCTCCCATGTCTCCCATCTATGTCTGCCTGGAAGAGAACAACGTGGTGCCTAGACATTAGCGCTGAAAACACCACAACTCATTGACAAACACACGGGTCACATTTCTTCTCTGGCTGGACTCGAGGGAATCATCTCTTTTCTCCTGCAGAAGTTAATGCTGCATCCTGGTGACTAGCAGAGGTACCATCAGTGCCCGAATGCATGTCCTTGTCACCACACTTATGTCACCACAGCCTGTGACTACTTGCACACAGACAGGAACATGGGTCATGGGAAGCACTTGAGCTGTGCAGGAGTTTGGATTGTGGCCACATGGAGTAGATGGTGTCTCCTAACCCCAGAGAGGTTCTGCAGAGACTAAAGACGTATTAGAAATGTGACTCATGTCATGCTACTACCATGATGCATTTCTCCTTCTGCACATAAAAAATTTAATGAAGCAACTTCTATCATCCTTCCAAACCCATCTGAACAACAGCATCAAATATGCTATAAAACACAGGTAGCGCTTCTTAAATTAAGTGGAAACTTTAAATTTCACAGGGACTACTTTTATAACTCTCTTCTACAAATTAAGAAGTTTGACTATCCAGAATTAAAACAAAGTGCTAGAAAAAAATCCATTTTATATTCACATGCATATGTATTTTTGTGCATGCATGCAGCCAACCCTGTGCCTGTGTATGCTGCTTTGAACAGTACTTGGTCACTTACACAGAAAATTGAATGTATTTAAATAAGGTGCAGCTTCTTCTGGCTCCAAACAAAGTCCATGGGCAATGCTGCTCTTTTCTGGTTATATTTACAAATGGGAATGGATTATATTTACAAACAGAAAGAGCAGTGTGTTATTTCAGACCAAGTTTGGCTGCTGCAGTGCTCCTCTCTGAACTTTGGGAAGCCTACATGCTGTATTTTCCCCCAGACTACATATCACATCTGCAGTACCATAAATCTGCCAACCTTTCCTACCATTTCTACTGCTAATTAGGCTTATTGGGGTTTCACTCTCGTACTCCCTATGTTAGATAAAGGCAGTGTCAACTAACATGCTGCAAGCACTACTACCTGCATAACTGTTATCAGGGCATGTCCACTGGTCATGCTAAACCAGGGATGACAGCACTGGGAACATTTTGACAAAACACGCTTCTGTGGACACTGCCAGTGAGTCAACAAACCCTATTTAGTATTCCACAATTAGTTCCCATAAAATATTTCAGAAAAAGAAAGAGATATAATAAGTTTTTGTTCGTTTGGGGGGGGAATGGGGGGGGCAGTAACATGACACTAACCAAATTAACCTGCCCTGTAGTAGAAAAGCTGAAAGATATTTACTTTAATTTATAGGAAAAGCCCCTTTAGACATATATTTTAAAACATCTAGTATTTCAGCAAGGCCTGATAGTTACTGAAAGTTACACGAAAAACAACTACACAACTTGTCTGAAAATATAATAATACTAATAAAAAGTAATTTACATGAGTCCTTTATAAGAGCAATCTCTATATCCAGAAATGAGATGGCAGCATACTACAGCTAATCCAAATATTATAGCTAAATATATTTGTGGTAACAGATCTTAAAGAGAAGGAATGAGAACTGATGTGCAGATGATCTGTGAAAGACTCAAATACTAATAAAAACTGGGGGAGAAGGAGGGGAGAAGGAGGATGGGGTAAGAGTGTTAAATCATTATTTCATGAGGCCCATATTCACAAAGCAATTTTTTACAGATGGTTGGAGGTATTTCACAGTCCTTTACTGACAGGAATACGGGAGGCTCAGAGGTCTTAAGCAGCAATTCTATTCATAGGCCCTTAGCCTTTATATAATTGTATTAAGTGCAGTAACAGACATAAATTAACATGCACTGACCCCCCACTCCTAGCAATGTATGCCTTGACCTTTTAAGAAACCTCAAGAGCAGTATTGGTTTAGTATTTGATACATCCTCTTTTGGGGGAGATTAAATGCTGGTCTAGGAGTTGCATGTACTCGAGGCTCTAGCAGGCCTTACTCATCTTTGGCTACGAGAAGCTGCTTTTCTTTCATATTTTTAAGTAAGCAGAGTTTGTCTACTTTGGTTGCAAACAAGCTGATACCAGTAAAGCACTGCTAAGCTTTATGGGTCCTAACAGAGTGTTTGACGTAAGACAGGTGGCAGGTTAGGAGTTCCTAACCTCTGAAGACATCTGCCCATAATGGCAGCTTTCTGAAGGAAGACGTTTGTTTTACAGCAAATTGTTCATTGCAATTTGTGGGCAGATAATGTCCATCAAGAAATTAGATGCCAAAATAAAAAGACAAAAATGGACTTCTTACAAAAATCCTTCCTATGTATTTCATTTGCTCATAAACTGAATTTAAAATTTAAAATACGAAAAATGAACTTAAAATTCAAAATATAAAAAGACTTTTCTGTAGTTAATTATTTGTAAACTTTTCATTTTGTAACTGAAACATATTTCATCTTTCTCTAAAATTGCCACGTCTGAAAACAGAGCCGGGGACAATGGCCAAACCTGACTGAAACAAGGTTATGTTTGGTTGTTTTACTGGGAGAGGGTCCTCTGGCTTTTAAAACATGCGCTATCAATTAATTTGCCTCTCAATTTTCTACCTCACGACTATAGCGGTAGACAGTAATTTGTACTATCAGTGTCAAGGATGGTGGATTTAAAAAAAAAGAAAAAAGAATGAAATCTACCAGGCAAAAACTACGAGAACTGCAAATGTCGGACAATGCATTTAACCATGAAGTGGAATAGTGTTAACTAGTGAATGAATGAAGGAAGTACGGAGATTTTAGGCAATGCTTACTAACTTTTTTCCTTCCCCACTGTCTTAAGACGACAGCTTTCACTAGAAATCAACACCACGGCCTGTTTATATATCATTTGTAACAACTTTACGTGGATTTGCCCCCCTGTTTCATTGCCTTGACCTCCCTTCCAGCATCCTGAGCTTTCTCCCATGTGGGATGAGGTTGTTGCCTGTGCCTGGGGGCAGCAGGTGCTGCTGGAGCCCTGTCGGTGCTGGGGTCGGGGGGCAGCTGTGGCCTAGTGCTGTGCTAGGCCAAGCCTGGCCGTAACCAGCGCCGGGGTCTGAGGGAACGGCAGCAGCCGGGGAACCGTCCGGGTTTGGGGAGGGGCCCGTGTGAGGAATCCCGGGGGTGTGGGGAAAGCCCGTCGCTTCTCTCACCTGCCTGCGGCCCTCGCTGCTCCCGCGGCGCCTCCGGCCTCGACGGCGCGGCCGCACCTGCGGGGAAAGGCAGAGGGAGAGGAGGATTAATCGCACCGGAGTGGCTCTCGCAGGGGTCTCCGCTCCTCCCGACTCACCTGGCTGCGGCTTGCCCTGAAGCGTCGAGGGGAGCGGAGACTGGCTCACGGCCCCACCCGGACGCCCCTATCACCCGTGGGGATACACATACCCACGCACACACAGAGTACCAGAGAGGAGCCCCTCCAGCTGCCTCAGGCCCAGACCCGGCACAGCACGTCGGGGGAGACGAGGCCAGGCCGGGACGCGCCTTGGTAGGGCCGGGCAGGAGCCCGACGGCAGGAGGAGAGGGCCGGGGCTTCCCCGGGGCAGCCCGGAGGCGCTGCCGCGGGTGGGTGCCCGGTCGGGTGCGGCAGGCGCGGACCGCCCGACGTGTCCAAGTGTCCTGCAGCGGACAGGAACCTGCGAGGAGCGAGAGCAGAGAGAGGGGCAGGGAGCCGGGCAGGGCGGCTGGCGAGAGGCGCCCCGCGGACCTGCGGCGGCCGCGGAGCCCGGCCAGGGGCAGCCCCAAGCAGAAGGGAGCGGCTCCCGCTCCGCCCGCAGCAGCCGCAGCCCTGAGCATGGCAGCAACAGTTGGCTGGCAAGGTAAAGAGACGGGGAGCTGCACCATCGTGGCTCGGATTTCCCTTCGCGCCTGAGCTGCTCCCCCAAATCATTCCTGGTTTCCATCCTCTTGAGGGACGACAGTAGGCAGGGAACAGAGAGGATTTTTTATAGCCTTAGCTTGGCTGATCCCTCTTATCACATCTCTCTTTTTTTTTTTCTCTAAGTTCCCTCTACCTTGTCTCTCCCTTTAGAATATGCTCACATGAATAAAACCCCCGTAAAGATGTTTGCTGGCCACCGGAAAGTACAAACGTCTTTTTTTTCTCTAAGTAGAAGAGGATAAGTAATTATGAAAATGCAAGGCTACTTAAAAGGTATTGTGACCCTTCCACCTTTGTTTTCATCAACCCAGCTAGTGCTCAAGCTACGTGTCCTGAGCAAGAAGAAAAGGAGGGAAGGGAGCAACGAGGTGCTTTTGCTCTGCTTTCTTTTCTCACTTGTCCCTTAGCCAGCCTTTTACTCTTTTGTAAACTGCAAGCAAGCCTTCAAAGTATCTTTTATTTCTCGAGAAATATTAACTTTTAGACTGTGGTCCTCACCCGATCTCTCCAATGCAGGCTTCCCTGAAATGCAAGATCAGCCCTTTCTCAGCCGGGTCTCCCTCCGTGCCGCTGTCGGGGGGCAGATGGGGGAGCCCTTGTGTTTTCTAACAGCTGAGACTTTGGATCGCACCCCCACTTCCTTTTTATTTTACAGCCGGGCGAACCATAGGCCCCTGTGTTGCGTCAAGCGGCCACTCTGCTACCAACTTGCTGCTTAGATCTTGTCTCTTTCACGAGGCTGATCTGCACGGACAGATCTGCGCTTAATCGCTGCTTCTTTTGGGGGGCGGCAGGCAGGGAGGATTTCTCTTTGCTATTTATTTCTTGCCCACGGAATCCGGGCTGGTAATTACTGCAAAGAGAGGGAAAATGCAGCTTCCCTAACTCCTGCCTGAGATGCTCTCAGTGCTGTGTGCATGCACAAGGCAGTTTCAGAACCACAGAGCTGGTGCTGATGCTGCTTTGCTCGCTTGCAATCACCTCGTCCAAAAGCATCGCCTCGGCTGGGTTTTCCATCGGATTCTGCCTTTTTTACCCTTTTAGGGGGCACTAGTTTTTGCGGAAAGAGTGAGTGGAGATATCACCGGACTGCAAGTTGCTTAAAATCAGGTTGGAAGTGGGCAGGGGGGAGGGAGGCGCCTTTGGCAAGCGCTTCCATGGTGCATCTCCTGCTAACTGGGGTCTCCCCCAAACCGCGGCGGATCCGTGCACCTCCCCCTCCTCCTCCTCCTCCTCCCTCCCTATTATTTATAGGGTGATCCCAGTAAATCCCACCCTCCCCACCTCGAAATAAACCGAGGCTCACGATTACAGAGCATTTAATGAATCGCTCTGAAGAATTTTTTTTTATGAATTAATCTCGATCAACTAGGACACCCATATTTTCAAACACGGCTATGCCCTGGAAGGAGGGGGGTCGGTGGAGGGGGGTGGGGAAGGTGAGGATAGGAGAACTTTTAGGAAGTTTTATTCTATTTTTATTTTTCCATTAATGAAATAAAAAACACCATACAGTTATCCGAATAAACGTGTGATTTGCTCCTTTAGGCAAAAGTCGATTAAAAAGTTAGGCGACGGGAAATATTTGGACGTCTGGGGGACCAAGGGGAGTAGGAAAGGGAGGAAAGGGTGTTTATTTCTCTCACTACATATATATCTAGAGACACATATATACACTCACAGCGGGAGGTGGGGTTGGGGGGGGTGGGTTGGACGGGGGAAAGGGAAAGGTGCCAGGAATTAATAATAGAAGCCCACAGAGTCTAGATAAGTCCAAGGCTCGGCGATCGCAGCTGCTGCTCCTTCGGCGAATGCGCCCTCCGCGAATGCTTTTTGGGGTAAGGGCTTCCCGGGTAGGTAGTTATGTACAGCAAGCCCAGACCGCAAAAAGATTCGCGAAGGACAAAGTCTCCCGCGGCTTCCTACATCCATCCATCCGGCTGCCACCATAACATCCACAGGACCCACGGGTGATCGGCTCCGCCGTCCCCCGCCACGCCGGGTCCCCACCCCCCATCTCCGCCAAGTCCCATTCCGATGCGCAGGACCCCGCCGGGGCGAGGCGGCGCTGGGAGGGAAGGGGGGTGTCCTGCCACCCCCCCTCCCCCCCGCGGCGGGCCGGCGGCGCGGGGCCGCGGAGCGTGGCGGAGCGCGGCGTGTCCGCGGCCCCGCTCCGCGCGGAGGCTCCGGCGCTGGGCACGGGCGCTGCGTAAAGAGAAAACTCTCCCCCCTGAGCGCTAAATAAATAGAGAGCAGGCGGGCCTCTCATTGGTGCGGGCTAAAATCGTCACCCACCAATCAGCGGCCGCCTCACACTGCCTCTCTCGGCTTTTTTTTTTTTTTTTTTTTTTTTTTTCCTTTTTTTTTTTTTTTTTTCCGAAAGGGGGAGAGAAGAGAAGAGCAGGAGGGAGGGAAGGATGGATAGAAGGAAGGATGGGGGAAGAAAAAAAAAAAGGAGGAAAAAAAGGCCTCCTCTATGTTCAATTAGTCACCAAATCCGCGACAAGAGCACGTCCAAAAGTGCGGCTGGGCTAGCCCACATCCCTTCTCGCTTCTGCCGCTCCCCGAGCCCCTCTCCGGGAATCCTCTGCCAAAGGGGCGCCGTTAAGCTAAGGACCAGCCCCGCCGCGGGCTACCCCGGGCGCAGAGCAGCCGGTCCCCGCGGCGGGGGCGCCCCAGGCCGCCCGCCACCTCGCGGCGGGCAGCCGGGGACACGAGGACCTGCCTCTGCCTCCTCCCCTATTCCTCCCGCCTCAGCGCGGGGACCCAGCCAGACCCGAGGAGCGACCCTTCCGGGTCGGCGGGGGACGCGGGACGTCCCCTCCCTCCCTCCTAAGCGCCGTCCTGGGCGCTGAGCCACCTGCCACCGCCGCCGGCGAGGACACCCGCTTGCTAAAAGTTTCCAGGACGTGTCACTGAACTCCAGAGGTCTTCTCCTGAAAGCCTGCGGGGAACCAGAGGCCCCGCCAGTGCCCGGCGGCAACGGGAGCAAGACAAACACACGTCCGCGTCGCGGCCCGCCCGCCCACCGGCATCCCGAACGAGCTGGGGCAGAGACCCGCGGGGGACCGAGGGGACTCGCATCCCGGCCCGAACTCCAGAACTTGCAGTTCCACCACTGCCCCGCGGCGGCAAAGGGTCCCGCGCGAGCGGCACGCGTGACGCCCCCGCGCGCGTCCTATCCCGCATGGCCGCAGCTCCCTCCCGACGCTGCTGCCCGCCGAGCGGCCGAACGACGCCCCGCGCCTCCCGAGCCCCGGGCGAGACCAGCGGCAGCGGCGCGACGGAGCGGAGCAGAGCGGAGCGCAGGCAGGACAGGCAGGGCGGCCGGGGCAGCGCAGGCAGCAGAAGTTTGAAAACCTCCAACACTTACCTGGCGGGGCGCGTCCCTGGCCGCTCCGGGGAGTCCCGCGCGGGGTGCAACCATCACCAACAGTGTTTTGGTGTTTTTTGGTGGTTTTTTTTTTTTTTTGGAAAGCCCAAAAGCAAAGCGTCCCTTCCTTCAGGTGTGTATATAAGTTACTGTACTGTGTGGGAGGGTCACGATCTCACTAGGTGCAGAAGATTCCCCAGGATTAACCCCTCCTCTCCCTACCCCTTCTGCAACTTGTTGAGGATTTTATACACACACGCGCGCAGGCACGGGCACACGGGCACACACACACACACGGACGGGAGAGCAAGGAGAAAGCGAGCTCCGCGGAGTCCGGCTGCCCCCCGACGCCGTTGTGATTGGATGGTCTTTTCATGGAGAGGGGACGTCTCAAGTCGAAGTCACGATTTCTCCTCAGTTTGGAACCATCTGTGACTGGAGCCATGACGCAGCCAGAGCACATTACTCACTTTTACAGTCACGACTTGGAAATCCGTGCAGTTTCCAACCAAAATTACACCGCCACCATTGAATTATTTAATAGGATCCAGTTAAGGGTAATCTTATGCATTGTGTCAAGTGAGGCAACGATCTAGGAGGGGAGGGCTGGGAAGGCGAGGGAGGGGGCGAGGAAGGAGGGCATTTCTTGTTTTTAATGCCTGTTTTGTAGAGGTATATTAAGAGTTGCAATGATTGGCTACACGTGTTGTAAAGGGGTTTTTTTCTTGCTTTAAAAAAGCAACCAAAAAAAAATAGATATCTGGTCCGCTTGTAAATACGACCACGCAAGCTCGGGGAAGGGACGGTTTAGACATTAAGAGGAGCCGTGGGTGGAGTACCGTGCTGTGAATTCAGGCGCTGGTGTTTGATTAATTGCAAGAAATTATGTCTTTTGTATGCCTAGATTAGAGCCATTGCATGCGGTCTTGGCCAGGAGGTGCTCTCACCCCAGCCCAGTGTACTGTGCTATACTGATGTTCATGGCTGCATCATGCCATTGTCTGCAGGATCCGCAATTGTTGCTGGGCTTTGTGTGGTAGGTGCACCATTTTCTAAGCTTGCTTTTACTGCGAGGCCATGGCTAAACGTGCTCCGGGGGAAGATCCTTCCTTGGTTATTGTCTGCCTCGTGCGTTTTTCATCCTTTGCAGGTCTCAGTCTGCGGCTAAGCCCCCTTTCACGGCGGTTTCGGAGGGGATACCATTGTCCGGGATAACGCGGTGGTGCATGTGAGTGCCAGACGGTGTTTCCTTGCCTCTTTTAATGCAATCTGATGACATGCCTTTGCTAGCCGGAATGCCTGCGAACATGCATGCTCGTAGCCTAGCGAGAACTTCCCTGGCTCCCAGAAGCGGTGAGAGGGTGACGGGTGGTTGCAGCACAGAGGTAACCCCACACAGCTACTCCGTATACACCACAACAATCCCCTACTACTTCACCTCTAATTCAGTCATTTCACCAACTCCGCTGGCGAGGGTATGACTAAGGACGCGAAGGACGGGCAATAATAAAAACAGACGCTCGCACACACGCGATCTGCAGAAAGTGTGAGCACTTAGAGGGGAAAAATGAGGTGGGAGGAGAAGGGGTGAGTCCAAATAAAGCAACCTATAGCCTCTTATTTTGCGGAGCACCATCATCAGGTACAGGCTCTTTCAAACGCACGGGCGGGAAGGGCAGGCGGCGCCGGGCGGAGGAGCGGCGGCGGGGAAGCCGCCGCGGGAGCGGCGCTGCGGGCGGCACAGCGCGGCCCCCGCCCGGCGGACACCGGGGCCGGGACCGACTCCCGCCCGTGGCGGGAGCGGCGGCGGCGGCGACGGAGCGGCGGGTTCAGCACCGGGGCGCGGATAGCTCCCGGCGGCCGCCCTGCGTGGAACGGCCGGCCTGCGCCCCCGGCCCCGCCGCCGGCTTTGCCTCTCCCCCCGCAGAGGGCGAAAATAGAGGGGGGGGCGGGCAGGGAGAGGGGCTCAACAGCGCCGACAGAGAGAGAGAGAGAGTTGCAGCTCGCTATTGATTCAGAGATTTACCGACAGGGTGATTCCCCTTTCTGCAAGAATTCCCTCTGTCTGAGCTCCGGGCATGCACCAAATTCATTATGTAGACGAGTATAACCCTCTCGCTTTAGAAGAAAAGTAGAAAGGAAGGAAAAATAATCCAGGCATGCAAAAAATAAAGACAAGACTCACAGCCACTCTCTGTATCATGCACAGGAAAGATCACTACTTACCCGAACGGGAACTCCTCGGTTAGGGGAGGGAGGGGGAGGAGGGGGAAAGAGGGGGAGCGTGGGGGGGTGAATCCAACAATTAATTTCCAGACAGGAGTTGGAAAAAAAATACTGCGGTGATGTCCAGGTTTTCTTCCACCCGCGCTCGCTTTTTATACAAGTGCAACCCTCTGTCTATTTCTGGAACGCGATCAAAACCCTGATGCTATTTTTAGCAGGTACTGGGGAAAAAAATCCACACACAAAGGCATTTTGCTGGAACACTACGTCCAAAACATTAAATGTGCATTTAGTCTGCCCCCCTACAACACAACAACCCCCAAACATGCACCCCCATACCCCAGCTTCTTTCTGCAACACCATCTACATTTGCTCTAGGTGCATCATTGCAGAGAAAAAAAAAACACAACAAAAACAAACAAACAAAACCCACACCAAACGACCCAAACTGACCGCCTTCCATGTTGTCCTATTGCACAAACCCCTAATCCACAGTTGTATTGAGTCTGTCTCTGTGCCTCTCTGCCTGTTGCCTTGCAAGCATTATTGTGTCTGTCTTCCTCCGGAGTCTTTATAAAGTGGGCTTTGGAAAAAACACAACCACCATGCACCAGTTTGCCATCATGCACAAATGTGGATTTCAGGCAGGGATGCTTGCTTTGCCAAGACACAGAGATGGTTTCATGTACTGAATTGCACCCAGCACCAAGAAGGGTTGCTTTTAAAAAAATTCTCCCCTCCCCACCCACTGCCTTTTCCCCCTTTAAAAAAACCCTTTGTTTGGAGAATAAAGGATCTATAAATATATATATGAAAAAAAGGGGTGTGTGTGTTTGCGTTCTAGTAATTCACTACGAGGGGGGACTGGGGAAAAAATAGAATCATTAGGGCTTGCAGGCTGCAAGGAGCCAGCCTGAGACTCCTTTGCAAGGCTGCGTCAGTTATCAGCTATTGACGTCACGTTCAGATTCTCCTCTTCAGAGGCTCTAGTTCATCATAAAAGATGTCTGTGCTTGGAGCTTTGTGCTTGCAGTAAGGCACTTCAATTCGAGGAAAAGAGTTAATTAGCAAGCCCCATATTTTGTGTAGTGCGGTTCTCTGTACAGTTGCACAAAAATCCTGAGGGGGCTGGGGCGGGGGGGGGGCAGAGGGGGAGGGGGATATGGTCTGGGGACAGGGAGGTATTTCTTAAAAACCACACACATATCCCATGCAGAAGCACAGGCAGGGAGAGCAGTCTGCATAGCCAGACCTTGCAAGAACATTAGCCCCCCCTCTTCCCCCCCCCAGTTCCCTTCTCGTGGTTACCAATTTTAACAAAAAACAATTTGGAAACATAAGCCTGTTTTCTGAATATTTGTAAGGCAAACAGCATGGGGGTTGCTGAATATATTTTAGCATCCTCACTTTTTCTGTTTCCCTGTCACCCCCCGCGTGCCCCCCCCCCCATATCAACAACAGCACCAGCAGCAAGTCCCCCTACCACTTTACACTTGTATTTGGCTACTGTAGCAAAAGACAGATATTGATAAGACCAGGATTAATTCCGTATATTTGTCAGGCAAACAGCCCCGTCTCCTAGAATGACGCAAATAACAGATTCTATGGCTCTGGCTTTCTATATTCTGCACCCACGCACTCTGCTTGGTCTCCCACGGAATCAGCTACAGAGAGCAATGATCCAGATTATACAGAGAGAGGGGTGGGGGAAAGGGAGAGAATATCAAATGAAATTGCAATTAAAAATTATAATGCTGCTATTGTCTGTACGCAAATGGCTAAACCTGAGCTTGCACAGTGGTGCACACACAGACACGCACTTGCACCCCCGAGCCCCCCGCCTCAAACCCAGGCATCAATAGCAACCAGACAAAAGAGAATTGTCTTGCTGACAAATCCGGGGTTTATCTGGCCAAGAGAGGGATTTTCTTTAAGCACCACACCTTTCCCTGCTCCCATTAAGCAAAACACATCTCTGAAACGACCTCTCTTGCCACTAAGTGAGTGAAGAGGGGTCAATTAACAAATGCAGCCGGCGAGGGGAGGGCACCAGTAGCCCTTCCACAGTCCCAGAGGAGCTAATGAGGACCTTGAAGAGCAGATCGCCTTCCCTGTTTCCCAGTCAAAGGGATGCAGCTGTTTCTTAAAATGCCTAAAAAAAGGCAAGCGCAAAGGGCTGTTGCTATTTTTAAACACATCTCTCATTTGTTGGAAAATGGCACTAAAAGCATTAAACAACCTCCCCGCCCCAGGGACAGGCTCAGGCACACAGGCCAGCATCCCAAGGAAAGCCAAGGTTTATGGGACCATCTCTTCACCAGGTGAGAATATCCTACCACACCCTGCCCACCATCAGCCCTTTTCACACCTTGCATGAAGAGAGAAGCACGATGCTGGGGCAATCAAGAAGCCAGTAAGTTATTTACTGTCTAATCTGTACACACACATTCCTTATTTATTAACTCACTTAATTATTACCAACTTCTTTTGCAGACAATGAATTTCCTGATGTCAATAAACTGCAATCAATGAAGTAAGGCTGTCTCCTCCTCTGTCGCAGCTACACAATGCCATTGTAAGCTATGGTAGTGATACAGCGATATAGCAGCACGCAGGGAGGGGGACATCACACACCTATATGAGATCACATCATAGGCACTGTCAGGCTTGGGGAGACAGATTAGGCATTTTAAAATGACTACACACACTCTCAGGTAGAAGTGAGCAGATCCATTTTCATTCACACATCTCTGGCATGCCAGCCGCAAATCTTATCTTCCCAGGACTGGGACAGATGTTGTGCTTCAGACCTAGGAGAAAAGCCCAACCTAAACCATGTTTTCACCATATACACCTAAGAAGTTGGCCTTTATAGCAGTTGGCCTTTATAGCAGCCCAGAAGCCAGACAGATGCAGAGAAATACCACTGTAGGGAAAGAACTTATACCAAGGATAGACCAAGACACCTCAAGAGCCCAGACAGAGTGTCAGACACACAACATACCTTCTTTGAGGAACTGCAACAAAGCTCATCCTGGATTAATAAAAACATTAGCGAACACAGGAGTCTGAGTATGGAGGAATGCACACCTAAACTATCTTCTGTCACTCAGACTCAAGAGCTTTCGATAACCCATGGCTTACTGTGGAAGGAAGGGATGATCATCTACTCTCTTCCCTCCCACACACACCCCAAGAGCTTTGCATTTCTCTGTAGTGTTCACTTTTGTGCACATGAACAGAGGAAAGCTGTTCAGCTTTAGTTTTCTCTGTCACAGAGAAAAAGGTATGAACCTGGTTGTGTACCAAGGATGATCTCTGAGGCAGGTCAGGAGTGGACATACTGGCAAGCCTTGCAACTCCTGGACCTCAGGCCCTCTCCAGCCATAAAGATGCCTGGAATTCCCTCTCTGCTTCACATCCTGAGCAGCTCCTTGCTGTCTCATATGTGGGTTATTTAGGTTTGATTTTCGTTGGTTGTTTGTGTTGGGGATGGGGGATTGGTTTTTTTTTGAGTTTGTTTTCTCCTAAGCTCTCTAGTCTTAGTGAAAGAACTAGATCTTCCTACCAATGGGTTTAACGTGTTCTCATGGAAGCTGTAGTACCATCTTTCACTCATAAAACAACCCTGCCTTCCTCTTTGCTCTCCCCTGTTTCTCCAGCCCTATGCATCATCTCCATCTCAGCAGAACCATCTCCTGTTGTCCTTGCCTGCTGCTAAAGGCTTTGCTGAAGTGATGTCCAGTGCCCAGAGAATCTCATGCACGAAAAAATAAATGGAAGCTATCCAAAATGAAAAAAATGTTTGGCAGGTGACCATGTACCAAACAGCAGTTCCCATTTCTCCTGATCATTAGAAGCACTAAAAAGAAAATCTTTTATCTTGATATTTTAGTTATCAGCCATCTCATTTTTGAACAATTAAGCCTCCCTGCCAATGAAGTCTTAACAAAAGCAATGGATCTTGTATGCTTTCCTCCTCTGTAAAGTGATACCTGACTGAAGTGACTGAAGCAGCAGAGTCCCCACCACCTGCAAGTACATGACCTTTCATCTATAGCTACTGAAGATGCCAAAGTGGCAGCCCAGTTTCTAACACATATGCTCCACATATTGATCTGTCCTCACTCTTGGAAATTTCCCTTTCAGACTCTGTCCTGATGGATAATGTCCCACATTGGGATACTACTATTGTTATTAATAGTAAAACATTAGCGTGCACAATAATTGCTGCTCAAAACCAACTATGAAGCTTTAAAAGCAGTATACTTTGAAAATAAAACTATTTTAGTGGTATTCATAACTTGTTTGGGGTTTTGATCCAGCAAATTCAAGCACCACCTCTTTCTCAATTTGGCTTTGCTATAGTTTGACAGTTACTTCCTCAGAACTTGGAGTTCTGCTCACCTGTTAGCCATTCAATAACATAATTGCTATAAAATATTCTCCTAACCCAGTCTTACTCCCACTAACATTTCAAGTCTGTTCTTGGCCTGGTTTACCCAAGCAACTGAAAGACGTGTGATATGTTCCAAACATAAGGAGAACAGAAGATAAACAGAAGCAGAATGAAGTTCCACCGGGATATACTAGGATCTCACAAACTCACGTCATCTTTTTGAATAAAAGGTTCAGGTTAATCAATAACTTCTGCTAGTTAACTCTTGTTACAGGAAAACATAGAATGCAGAAGAAAGAGCAACCACATTGAAATGGAAATAAATTAGAGCAACACCTATTCAACAATTTGCTGTTTTTTATAGGTGGTGGAGTATATGCTAGTGAAAGGACTGAAGAAGAGTAATTGCTACTTAAAGCAGAGGATTAGAATCTAGATATTCCTCTTCCAATCACAAATTTGCTACAACAAATATTGACCTGAAATTTCTCATGGAAAGGCTTTTTCCTTGAATAATTTTGAGGTCCTCCTCAAATTTTAGATGAAGTGCCAATCACTATATGCTTGGCATATCTACTCATGAAATGAAGACAATACTCACTTACCTAAAGAGGATGTTCTTGAAGATATCTATAGCATTGAGATAATCAATAAAAGTCATCAGTAAGAAGACAGCAATATTGTAAATAATCAGAGATTAGAGCATGCAAGGAAGCCAAAGGAGGAAAGGAACACTTTACCTCCAACATCAGAATGAGAAACTGCAGTACATTAGTAAAGAAAATCTCACCTGTGTCAGAAGACCAAGGGCTTATTAAGACTTCAATTTATGAATCATTTTGAGAACCTAAATGCATATACCAGGACACCAATAAATAGACAACTTGTGCAAGTATCATCTTACAGAGATTGTATTAATAAACACGTTGAACAGTTTGGGGTTGAAATGTCAGTATACGTGGGTTGCTTTGTCATCATTATCTTTTCTGTTTACATTATAGATATATATCATTGCTATAACATGTAGAAGGATAGAAACTGGATTTTCCTCCAATGGCTGCAAAATCAGGCCCTGGAGACATTCTTCTGCATAACAGGGATGAAAAGAAGAAATGTATTAGCATAATGAAGCTGGTGGAAAAGAGTACTAAGGTCTCAATATTGAGGATGATATCAAAAGAAATTCCTATCACTTCTTAATAAAAGTTAAACCTATGGAAGAAATACAGTGAATAAGCATCATACTTCAGATACAAGGAGCATAACCTTTGAGGAATCCTGCTACAAATTTGATGAGCCTTTAGACTAAGACTTGATTTTCATTAGCCTTTAAAACGAAACTTGTCACGAATAAGACCCATGACCTTTAACATAATGTGCATATATATCTGGCAACCACCTTAAAGAAAGAGTTATAAACAAGACCAAAAAGATAAGACAACACTTCAAGGTAAATTATACAGGAACTTGAACAACTAGAAAATAAGAGAAGTCTGTGATGAAGAAATGCCAAAAATCTGTGTCAGTCTTTACCTCAAGCTATCCAGTATTACAGTCAGTGTGAGAGAATGGGATATGGATAGGGTGATATTGAACTAATTTAGGAAGAATTTATTTTCTGAGATAATAAATAATGAAGACAAAGGATCCATCAAAGAAAAAGCAAGTCAAGTTCTCTCAAGGCAGAAGACAGTGAGGTGGGCAAAAGAAAATACATTAATTTAGCTTCATTTCTTAGATGGTGAGATGCCTAGGGTTATGAAGACATGGCCTTGTGAGCTCTTATCCTGACCTATGGTGCTCCTGTAACACTGTTCTTTGCTTGTTTGTTGCTTCTGATTTGCTCTTCCTCATAATGTAGTTCGATGTGACTATCAAAAATTGCAACAAAAAATTGCTACTCAGCCAGAAAATGTAACACATATTCAAATAAGGACAGGGTGGTGATTTCATCATTCACTCCTCTACTTACCTTTTGGGGTAACAAAAAGTCTCAAATTCACACTGTTCAGTAGTCCTGGAATTCCTATCTCTCTGGACCCCCAAATTAGAGAAATCCACATTCAGTAAAGCAGAAACATCTGGCAGTTTCCAATAGCATGAAGGAAAATGAAAACACAAATGGATCAAAAGATCTAGATCACATATGACTTTTTGTCTGAACATCTATTTTTATCCTCAGTTAACATTTATGCACTGTGTGCTAATAGCAAGTTCAAACCTATAAATGGCACCAAGATCTAAGCTGTTTGTGCTCAGATCCAAGCTGTGTTTTCTATGAGCAGTTTACAAATTAAGCCACTGGTTCCCTGACTGTGACTGGCAGACCATCAGTGTGTACAGAACTTGTGAAAGTCCCAGGAGGACCAGCTGGGCAAGCACCAATGGCTTTTACTTTCCCAGATGCTGGATCTTCCCAATAGAAACCTGTTAGAATTCACATTCTTTTACTTTGCCAATAAGTGACTATGTCTACTAGTATATGGTGTTATTTGGTCATGAATTGGGAGGAGGTAATTCATGTGACTGGGCATAGGAGTGGAAGCATCTATAAGTTTTTACTGCTAAGACATGCTTCAGCTCCCCTAGGGAAAACTGTGACAGCTGCTGGACTAACAGCTATCACTGAGAAGACAAGACATGCCATGAAATTCACAGGAAGAAGGACACACTTCATTACTTGAAAGAGTATAGGCCCTTTAGAAAGTCCTCAGAAACACCACTGCCTTGCACACACCAGATCAAACCACTACCACCAGCCAATATATGGCAAACTGCAGGTAGGGAAACTACAGTGGTTCTCTCCATTTTGTCCCCTCCAAGGCACAGGATGGGCAGCAGCTCTGGTCCTTGCTGTGGCTGTCTGTACATGCTTTTAATGACAAGAGATGTGTATTAATACTTACCCAGCTCATGATGTGAACTGGATGGAGAAGTATCATACATAACTTACTGAGTATTAGTAGAATATCTGGAGATCCATGGATGAGCAACAGAGAAGTGCAGGCTATTATCATATTGTTATAAATGCCTGCTGCAGAGCCAGGGGATGAAACCCATATAGTTATGCAAATGTCTCACAGATCACTGTTTTGTGCTGCTTTTGCAGTAATTGCAATTATTATGGGGCTATATGAACAGAGATACAAAGTCTGAATTACATTCCAGGTAATGATTTTCTGAGTAGTTCAACGTTTGCATGTAAAAGCTATTCTGAGTTGTTTTTCAAGACTGAGAATGAATATTTAGCTAAATTTAGAAATGTGTTAATTTTTGTTAATGTTAATATTGTATCAGCTGATTGCTCCTTACATTAGCAAGACGTCACAAGTTAAACTTTCAAACATGAGCTCCATTATCATATGCTGGCAATCTCAGATTAAGCTCTCATCCTACTGGATGCTGTGCAAACCCAGAATCAAAAAGTAAGTATGTGGAACATTCTAGCTGGGAGTCAACACTTGAAAACAGTGTGGAGCATTAAAATAAAGCTGGATACTTATTCAGGGGGAACAAAAAGTAAAAATAATGACAGATTGTGTCATTGTTACCTACCCATCTGTGATGTGACAGGTACTGGACAAAAGAATGAACAAGACTCAATACCTGCCCCATGAGGTTACAATTCAAATGGAAGTGCGCAAAACAGAGTCTCGTGAAAAACAGAGGAAAATTACTTGTGTCCCAGCATGGTTTTATATTTTGGAATAGTTATATTTTGCAGAAATATTATTGTTACATTATAAATTATATTATGGAGTTAACATATAATTTATATTATAAATAACTGTATTTATACTGTGCAGATAATTTTGATAGGATTATAGAAAGTGACAGACAAGTTCATAGGCAGGAGACCTTGGGTAGTACAAAGAGAAGTGGGAAGTAAGGAAGGAGTAAGAGCAAGATGCATGGCTTCCACTCACAGTGGGAGTCAATGGGGAAGTTGGCTAAGTCTTGCAAAGCAAGAAGAACTGAAGCTTCTACACAATAAGAATCTGCAAGAATGTGATGCAATAGAGAAAATATGAGGGCTGAGACAATCTTTGAATCCTATTTGTGATCCAGGTGTTTCAAGAGGAAAAGTGTCAAAAATATCAAAAATACTCCAATGAGTCTGAGGATGAGTGGGGCCACTTGTCATGATACCAGGTTTTCAATTGAGAAAGCAGAGGTGAACTAACTGGGCAGTGGGACTGCACATAGGTGTCACTGAATTTTGGAGTGTCTTTCAGAAAGGTCTGCAGTGAAATTGAGAGAGGGCAGTCCTTCTGCCAGACAGCTTGTGGACTTGTGTCCTCTTGCTCATATTTCTATAAATTAAAAGGGAGTCCAAGCAAGAAACAGTTTTGCTCTACCTCACCAGCACTGACCTTTTGTCCAGTCCTTCTACAAAATGCATAATTTAGTAGAAGAAAGAGTTTTGCTTCTTGCGTCCAGAGTTTATAAGGTAGTGTGGGGTTGCCTCTCTGAAGGCTTTTCATAGGAAAGTGGTACTTTCATTGCCCATTTGCTATGGAGAAGAATGTATCGAGATCTCCAGAGGTACTATGCTATTCTTGGTAAGACCATTCGGAGAAGTACTGTGAGAAAAAATACAGGATTTTCATCTACATGGCTGTCCACCTGACACTTAATATGCTGTATGGTGACATAAACAACCACCTTCTTAAATAAAAACTTCACTTTATGCAGTCTCCTTGAGATTAGTTTCATCACAGCACATACTTTAACATGAGAAAATTAGGAGTAGCAGGAGACCATACAAATTGGGAGGAGTCTTAATAAGGAATATCCTTCTGCACAAGCATCTAAACCAACATAAGCATTTTCAGGGTAAGATCCTGTGTTGATGCAGTCCTGTTCCCTGTTGGACTAGGAGGAGATGGTAGTAGAGAGAAAGGACAGGGCAGAAAAAGAGGTAGTGGTTAGCTCTTTCAACACAGAGAATCCTTCTAAATCTGACACGAAAAGTTGCAGCATCTGGAAAGCTGCAGAAGGGTAGATGAGCAGTGTGCAAGCTGGAGAATTCCCTCTATTGCACAAGCTATGCAAATGTAATTGTAGGCTAGAAAGTGCAGTGACTCATAGGTGAAGTGGATGCGAGAATATCTGGGTTAAAGAGAGTTTGTATGGAGAAGACCATGTGTAGGACCTCAGAAGTTCCCAGAGAGGAGGAAGTGAAAGGAGTTTAGTGAAAACCCATTACCGAGAGTCATCCTGCCACTGACTGCTTTCTTGAAGTGTCAAGGTAGGAACTCCTGAAGCTGTTTAAACCTGGTGGCATTTCAAAACATTCAGATATCCAGATCAATCAAAGATTTGGGGGTTGGGATAAGGAACAGAGAAAAGAAAAGATGAAGCACAAACCTCAGTAAACAAGGGGTGGGAACAACTTGAGGTTTTGGCAGAAGATGATCGAGATAATTGAACCAAAAATCAGAGGTGTTAATGCAGATAATGAGGGCACAGGTTGGACCCAAAATAGCACCCCGAGGTGATGCACTCCAGCTGCTGTAATGTTATATGGAGCAAACAAGAGAGTGGCACTGTCCTGTGCTGTTTCACCTTCTGCAGTCTCACTACTCAGATGACCCCAAAGACACATGCATCAAGATTCATAGGAATAAAACACAGGATTTCCATGTTTCCTCAGCTGGACAGGCAAATGAGAGATGAGGGGTCAACAGATGGCAGTAGAGGTGATTCAAGTCCAAGTTAACTTGAGATCTCCATGTTTCTCTAAGGGAGGTGGAGCAATGGTGCAGCAGGCATCAGAAGAATTAAGTGTTGGATGTGTTCAAGACCAGGTTGGATAGGGCCTTGAACAACATGGTCAAACGGGCAGTGGGGGGTTGGAACTAGATGATCTTTAAGGTCCCTTCCAACCCAAACCATTCTAGGACTATGATTAAGAAATGACTGCTTTGTTACCAGCAGCCCATTCTTGACAGGTCTGTCCTCCATGACAAGGGGTGAAAATAGTGTATGAGCAAATGTGAAGGGAAAATGCTGCCTCCTAACCACCTCACTTTTGACTTTCTCCACAACCTGCCACGGCTTTGACTTCCACTGCCACCTCATCCTTCTGAGGCACTTGGTCATCACCCTGCAGTTGCATGTTGTGTCCCCTCTGAGGTCAGGCTGCTTCATTGCTCTGCTTAGTGCCCTGAGATTCCTCAGAAGAAAAAGCACTGCCTAAGGTGTGACACATTACCCACGTTGTGGCCTGTGTCAGTTGTCACAAGGTATTATTCTTCTGGTTATATAGAACTTGAGCAGGATCCTCTGAAGGGAAAAATGTTTTCCACTGGTTAGACCAGTTGGTTCCTACAGCTACTTTGGAAACCTTCCCCTCAGAGAGTGAAGACCATCCAACTTTTTCCAATTAAAAAACCTGTTTGAAATTAGTAATAAATCAAACCCACTCTTCTCAGGCAAGATATCTCTTGATAACCACGTTGAGTGCGGCAGCAGTAAAGAAAACCAGGATGTGCACCACAGATGGCTGCAGCCAAGGTGGAGACTAAGAATCAGTAGCTGCTAAACCCCCACTTCTCTTGAGCTAACAGTGTCTGCAATTTGCAAGCCACCAAGAATTAACCAAGAATTTTGGCATCTTGGCTTGAACATTGCAGAGCAGCAAACTTTGGAACCTGTAATTGTCTTCAGTTTCTCTATAGATCAGCTATCAGAAATTACTGTGTATAAAGATTTCCCTCTACAGGTGGTTAGAGCTTGTAACAGCCTCTCACAGCCTTTCCTGCATCACTTTAATTAGAATTTTGCCTCATCATTTACTTTGTTACTATTTTACCTGTTCCCCCCCCCCCTCCACTATGGACTTTCAGTCTATTCCCAGTGGTAGCAAATTCTCTATGCAAGAAATGTCAACTCCCTCCCATCCTCCTTAAGCTTCAACACTGCTGACTTTGACTCTTTCTGCAATTAAAATTTCATTTGCAAGCTCGTTTCCCGAGTGACTTGACGCCTTTCTTCTCCCCCCAACCCAAAATGTGACAAAATGAAAGTTGCAGCCTCTACAAAAAGTGTGTGTGGGTCTTAAATGCATAGCTCCCTGCCTGCAGTTTGAGCTTGCAAACTAGCATGCTTTCCTGCAGGAACATCAAATGCACAGGACACACGACACGACAGCCTACAGAACTCTTCACAAGGAGGGGGAATGCAACACTGCCCAGTCTTTTCCAAGGCAGGCAGCCGAACAAATCAGAAAAGTCTACTTCTTGTAAAAGCATCTAACAACTGAAATCAGAAAACTTCGCAAAAAGCAAAAGGAAAACACTTGCACACACACACACACACACGCACAGAGAAACCTACCTTGCAAAATCTTCTTCACTTATTTTTGTGTGCAAAGAAAAAAAAATTAACAAAGCAAAACAATCCCCAAACAAAACAAAAATAAATAACCCCCTCCCCTCCAAAACTGCTTTTTCCTCTTCCCCACGCCTTAGCTGGATTTCTAGGGAATTTGGGGACTGGTGGGAAGAGCCGAGGGTGAAGGGGCTATATAAATAAACTAGAGCGTTTCGAGCTGTGTATCGCGAAAGGCTGTGGGTTTCGCGTAATGTGTGCCTGCACTCTTCCAGGAGAAAGGGAAAAAAAAAAAGAGGGAGAAAAAAAAAAAAAAAAGAAGCCAGTTCGTGTTCAGAGCCTGACTTGGAGACAGGGAGAAGCAGCAGCCCCCTCCTCCCCTCCCCCGCCGCCCCCCCGCCCCGCCGCCCACGCACCACCCCCGCACCGCCGAGCCCGGCACCTCCTGGGCGAGTGCGCGGGACGGAATCACTCAGCCCCCGCCGCCCCGCACCCCGCCGCTGCTATTTATATATAGCCCGCGGGCCCGGCCGGCCGGGGGCACACGCGTGTCCCTGCCTGCCTCCCTCCCTCCCTCCGGGTGCGTGCACCGCCACAATAACGCTGCCTTTCACAGGTAGCGAGGGTGGGCTTCTTTTTTACCACTCTGCCTCTCACCGCAGATTTTTTTTTGGGGGGGTGGGGGGGGTGGGAGGTGACTGCCACAGCCCCCGAGGGGCGTGGGGGGCGGGGGGTGGTCAGGGAGGCGGCGGGGATGTGTGCGGGAGCCGGGCTGCTGGAGCGGGCTCCCAGCCCTTGGCTCCCGGTAGCACAGTCAGTTCCTCCAGTGTGTGCTATTGACCTGCATTGACGTCATTGCGTCATTAGGTCTCCCTTAGAAACACTGACTTTCAAAAATAGTATCAAATTAATTCAACTGGCAGAGAGAAGCCACTAGCTGGAATGAGCCATAAAACTCCAGAATCTTCAGCCTGGCTTTGCTGTGCCAGCCCACCCCCCTCCCCCCAGCCCCCCCCCAGCCAAGCGGGCAGAAATCAGATTGTATGGAAAATACCACCGATGGAATAAAAAAAGAGAGAAAAAAAAAAAAAAGGAGGGGGGAAGAGGGAGACTAAATTAGATTGCAAACCCTAGACCAGCCTCTCTCCCTCTCTTTCCTTTCTCTCTCCCTCTCCCCTCCTTTCCCTTTTCTGATCTAAAAATATCCCCCTTGCTTGAGCTGACTGCGGTATCTTTTGTGTTGCATCTTTCTGTTTTTAGCCCTTGCATGAGCCATTGAAGGGTGGCCCGCAAGAGATCAGAAGCACAAGATATTGATCTATCGATACCCTCTGGGGCCAAGAATTAATTTTAAATGAAAGAGCTGCACCTTGATTTTGGCAGTGGGTGGGTGGGCAGATGACAGGGGTTATTTTAGGATACCATTCACATTCTGTGAAGCCGCAGCTTCCACTTTCTCCCTCTAGATTCATTTTAAAAATATCTTTCCTTCCTCACCCCACCTCTCTCACGTGGACCTGTGGGCAAGCACATGTCACCCCCATTCATACAAACACAATGCAACGGAGCAGCGGTAATTTGCAGAGATGGTACATTCACAAACAGCAACCCAGCCGCTTTAATGCAGGTTGATTTCACAGAAAGGACACCGCAGCCCAGAGGAATTTGATTAGACTGGTGACTTAAATTTGCAAGCTGCTTATTGGGTTCCTTATTGTCCTCATCCTAAGTTAGCAAAACTGATTTAATGTATCTCTCTCTTCCTTTCTTTAAAAAAAAAGAAGTAGGAGAAAAATTCCATTTACACTGTAGATGGTAGACCTAAATCTTAGAACCAGTGGTAAAGGACAGTAAACACACCCATGGCCAGATACAGCTGTATCTATCCATGACCTACACGACGCAGAGCTGTACATACATACCAAATAGCAGATCTAATCCTGCAACGTTCACAGTTCAGGAGAGTGAGGATTTGGGGTTTTTTTTTTTGCATTGGTGAAAATATTCAGAAACAGAGGCACAGTGCTAGACAGTAATAATTTGCAAGATCAGGCCATAAATAGGGCTCTAGCCCCGCAAACATTTATTCACGTGCCAAGTGTTAAGACTGTGACTAATCTAATTTGAGATCAAGGGGATTACTCATAGTAGTAACATTAAACTCATGCATGTTTGCAGGATCAGGGCCTAAATGATTAATCACCACTGCACTTTTGGGTACACAATTTATTACTTACAATACTTCAGCGCTGTATACACTTGGATCCATCCTGGAGAGTGTGCTTCGCTCTGCTCTAGTAAGGAATGAGCATCATATTCTGCTGAATGAGGAAGTATGCAACACACCCCAATATTCATGTGCTTGATCTGATTTTTGCAATACTGATAAACCTCTCAGAGGCCCTGGCTAAAACCACTTGGAGCAAACTTGGAGTCATTTGAGCTAGAAGTTGCAGATGCACAGCCTGCCTGAGATGGGCATCTCACATGTCATTTGTGTGCACAGAGGCTCCACTCCTAGTTCCGAGGGAGAAATAAAGACTGAAAGCAGGGCCATTGTATGAATCATTCATTCATGCATTCATTCATCTTTGTATTATTGCTAATATTATTATTATTATTACTACTACTACTATTATTATGGTTGTCATCATCATCCTCATCATTGTTTTGCAAAAGATGTTTTTGGGCCATGTTCAGACTGGTCTGTTCCTTGATATTAATTTCTGCTGGTGCTCAGCACCAGTGATGACGCTCTACTTCAAAGGTGATTGACCTTTGACCTTAGGTCCCCACATAAGCTTGTGGCAAACTGGTCAAAGAAAGTGAGTTGCACGTGAGAAGGAAGACATGCTGAGGCAAGAAAGTTTCAGGCAGCTTGCTGGGAAAACAACTAAGTGATCCACGTGGATCACAGGGTGCCATGGTCTGTTGGCTAAACCTGAGCAGCACCCATGCACTGTGCAGGTGACTTCTCTTGACAGCTTTTGGGAACAGAGTGATAAACATGCTTCTCATGTTTTACAAGAGCTCCTTTTGTCCAAACCCCGCTATCTCTGGTTTTAACCAACATTTGTGTGTTCTCTAAAATAAACAGTCCAATGTTGTTTTAGAAACATAAGTAGTCAGGAAAAATCAGTAATGACTTACTGAGGGAAGATAGAAGACAGTTAAAAACAACAGGACTGGGTTATCTGGAGCAAGGAAAGTGAATGCAGTCGAAGAAAAACAAGCAATTTGGTCATCTATTCCAATAAGTCACTGACAAAAAGTCCCTTTAGCACAAACTATTCTGAGGTTTCTAAATTTTTACATTCTGGGGGGAGTGGACAGAGGGAAGCCATGTGCACTGGCTGAAGAGAGGCAGGGTGGGTTGGCTGGATGCAGAGGGAAGAAGGGTCTGGAGGAGAGCAGAGGAAGGAGAGGATAGGATTCTGCAGGCACAAAAGCAATTGGAGTGAGTGGGTTAGAAGACAACAGGAAAAAAAGCAAGGGAATAGAGCTGGGGCCCTAGCTCAGAAGTATGGTGAAAGGCCTGGTGCAGAATGAAGGCCAGGTAGGCAGTTAAGAGGACAAATTAGACACACTTCCCATTCCCCTCTGTGTTAGTGCAGTAGAGGGGAATTCTGCTGGGCATTAAGCCTGTCTCTAGCCAGAGCCACCTGGTGTTGTGCAGACATTGTTTTCCTTCATGTGGCACTTTTGTTTGACCAAGAATGAGTTTCTGAATTTCCAGAGCTGTAAATCCCCTTCCCAATGCACCAGGAGCAGCCTGGGGCTGTCCCTTGCCTCTTGTCCCTTGTGCTGCCATTCTGTGCATGGTACACCCACACCTCAAACCACTGCCACGCTCTAACTTGCCCATAGATATGTCAAATAACCTCCAAGTGTGATGTGGGAAGCAGAAGGGTAAAGCTGGGATGGACATGTGGGAGGAAAAAAGGGAGGAGAGCTGCAAACAGGGCTGCAAGGAGAAGAAGGGGAAGGTGTCAGAAGGTATGGAGGTACCAAGTGTGGGTGCAATGAAAGAGATTTCAGAGGACCTGAAGCACTGTAGGAAGTAAAAAGAACCCAAAGGAATACGGTAGATGAAAGCAGTGAAAAATAATGTGAGAAGCTGATCAACTTCAGAACCAACACCCATACCTCACAGGGCTTTGGGGCACTTTGTTTCAGGTCCCCTGCTTGTCATATGTGCTCTCTTCACATTTATCCTCTCCACCTTTCAAAGTGTAGTCAGTGGCACAGGCTACTCCACAGTCGTTCCCTCGCTCCTCTTTGGAGCTTCTTGCTGGTACCTGCAAATATAGGAGCATAAAGAGGAAAGTAGTGTGCAAGACAGTGAAGGAAATGCAGTGTGGGGACCTGGGCTCTCAATGTGGAAAGGATTGGGTTTTTTCTAGGGGTGTGTATGTTTGTGTGAACTGAAGAAAACTCGGTATGACTTGGTATCCCCAAAACTTTGCTTAGAGGAAATTAAATTTCCTTCATTTCCTTTCAGGAAGTAGAGAAACAGAGAGTGGGCAAAAGCAAGTATGGAAACTGAAGAGACCCAGAACTGTGTTGCATACATTGCTTTTTGCAATGAGACCTCAACTCTGCCCTCTGGGTGCTGTGACACCGCAGGGCTCTCACCTGCCATTGCATGCACACTGGAAATGAGTATGGAGGACTCCTGGACAGAGTTTAATGTCTCCCTTGATGTGGCAAAGCACAAGGTAAGGTCGCACAAACAAATGAGTGTGAGCTAGGCTTGGCCGCTGTTTGAGTGCTGTGCCTACATATATCACATAAAAAGATGCATTGACTTTTCCCTTTCTATACAGATTCCTTCTGTGTAATGGCCTAGTTGACCTCTCCCAGTGACCAGGAGATCACACACAAGGCTGCAGACAATTCCCGCAGACACATTGGCCAAACCTGTGCTGGTGAACCAAATAACCCACACGCCATCTCTCAATGTAGACCTTGCAGTGTATCACGATATCAGCTTTCCCAAGCTACTCTGACAGACAATCAATACAGCTACAGTCAACACAGTTAATACACTCAGAATAGATGCAGATAAATGCTGGATTTCCAATTTGTTGTCTGTGATTCTAATAATAGCACACCCAAAGAGAGTGTCTATTTATTAGGCTCCTCAGTTTTTGCCATGCCATTTCCAGGAGCTAATGCTAGCAGCTCACAGTTAAGATCGTGTTGGGAAGGGATATTTCTTTTAACATTTCATTGTTGACTTCTTAGGCATTGCAGTCCTATGACTACTGGAATTTTCTAGAAGAGCAGGGAGTTACCACACCACCTGTGCAGCAGCAAATGTTGTAAACACTAAATAATAGTGAAAGGAGGCAGTTCAGTGCAGACAGTGCTGTATGGTTCAGTATAAGAGAGCGTGTTGTACACAAGGAGATTGCAGTCTAAATGAGGAACTGCACAAAGAAGAACAATTAGAAGAGAGGAAGAAGGATGGACAAAGTAAGTTACCAAATTTCACTGTGGGTGGGACAGATCCATCTCCTATTTTCAGCTTTTAAAGCAAATCAGCATCTTGTATTTAAAGATTGTTAGTGATTACTGCAGGAGCTTCAGTCCTGGAAGAAGAACTAGGAAATTTTGTTCAAGGCACATGGCTTTAGGGGTATTAGAGGCCGCAGGCTATAGAGGGCACATGAGCAAGTGATGTGTCTAGCCTCAAGTCAAAGGAAGACGTCTTTTTTCCCATGTGTACGAGGATTACCATTGGAATTTGCTGTCCAAAGGAAAATTTCTGGTCTGCACAAAGTGCAAGGAGTGAGATGGAGGATTTATCTGGAATTTAGCAAAAGCAAAAAGTACTACCAAAGGCCTGACAAATTGGTAATATGGTGAGAGGTGACTGTCCTGCATCTCACCTAACCAAACATGTCCCAAGGGCAAGCTAGGCTTCCCAAAGCTTTGCCCATGCCACACACAGAATGTTGAATTGTGTGGTGTCGCTGTCAACATCATGAATTAGCTTCTGAAAGAGACTGTTATGCAGCAGCCTTGGATATGACGTCCCAGGCCTTAGGCTGAGTTTGTTTCTGTTGATTTCTCTAAAAAAGGTTATCATACACACATGCCACTGTTTTGTCAGAGGATCTTACATGACAGAAAGCCCTTTGCAGGTTTATTTCTACCTCTGCTGCATTGTACCCAAAATTTTCAGACATGCCATTTTAGGAAACTCGTTCAAGACATAAATCTGTTTTAGACGACAAGTAAATCCAGTCTCCTTTCCCTCATCTTTTTTTTTTATAAAACCTTGCTGTGCCTATGTCTTGCTTGTTCCTGTGCAGCGGCAGAGATGGACACAGAGGGAAACGTTACCTTCTGACCTGCATGATAAGGGCATCCCCTGCCTATTTAAAATGAGATGAAGGGGCTTGAAGGCTGAATTACTGAAGTTAAACAATGGTGGCTGTAGGCCTGGTCCTCCCATGCCTCATTACTTGAGGAGGCATTTGACACACCAGTTTGTCACTATGGAGTAATCCATTATCTCCCCTCTGCATGCTGTAGGGACAGCACGGGTACTTCTCCTTACTGCCTGGCTTTCCCCTTCCCCCTCCCCATCAAAGAAAGGAATGAGAAGTGGGAAATAATCCAGAGAGCAGGGCAAGACTCACTGTCTGCAACCCTGCCCCTTGTTTCAGCACGGTCTGTAATGACTGGTGAAAGAGCCCTTCACTGGTCACAGCCCATGGTGGGTGAAGGTCTGGCAGCATTGCCCAGACACTTGGAGGGGAAGGGTTGCAGAAGAAGGGCATGGGCTCACAAGGCAGGCAGAATGAGGGTTGTCTTCCCGATCCTGATATCGCTTAGGATCATCCTGATAAATTCGCTTTTGTCAAATTCATTTTTGGCTGAACTCCATATTCTGGAAATTTATAAACTGACTCCCTGCACATCTGGCTCCATTTTGGATTGAAAATACTCTAAAACTCTATAAAGCCAATAAACCAAATACTTATTGTGAGGTCCTCAGACAGGAAAGCTTCTGTTCATCTCATATTTTCTTTTATCTGTTTCATTGGGAAATTTGTTTGAAAGCAAGACTTTACAGTGGTCTTTAGCAGTTCCTAGTGCTTTAATTCATTGCAGTACTCACACACACCTGAGACTTTAGAGGGGCTGGGCTAAAGCATGCCCAGGGTCCATGCTTTCTGTTCAGTGCTCAGTCCCTCTCTCTTCCTTCTACACTGGTTGCCCTTTGGTGAAATCACCCAAGCCCCAACACAGTGCTCTAGGGCAGGAAGAGACAGCAAAAGGTGGGGAACTTACATGGTGAGGATGGGTTCAGCCACACCTGGCTAGGAGGTGGAGGTGGATGTCAAGTTTGCTTAGAAATAAATATTCTGCTTGTAAATATTCTTCTTAGCCATTAGTCTCCTCTACTGTCACCTAGTGAAGGAATTAAAAATGTTTGGCAGCTGAGAGCATTTGCTACAAAACCTTAAAAAACCAACAAGGCATTTCCAGAACCAGCTCGAGCCCGTGACCATCACTAAGATGTTCCTGGGTTTAGAGTTGCTGCTGTCATTACTCTCAGAGGAATCTGAGAGCAGAATTGGGCTCCCTGACTCTCCCTCACCAGAGCTCCCTGCTTCAGCAGGAGAGAGGCACAGAGAGACCCCAGGCGCCCTTTAGGCCCCCACTACTTCTTCCTATCTTTCTGTTTCCCTGGGCACAAGCCCCCCAGCCAAAGCTCCCCGTCACTACCCGTGTGTTCTCCAGCAGCATTAACTTATGCACACACCATTCACCAATTGTTCAGGGTTTTTTTGTCAATGAAGGCACATTTTATGAATTAGAAGAGCACATGCCCCCTTGTGGCTTGACTTCTCTCCCTGCTCCACACCGCCAGCCCCCTCCGCACCCCGGCGGGGGGACTCGGGCACGGGGAGGCTTCGCTCGAACCTGCACCGAGGTTAAAAATAGCCCACGGCACCCGAAGAGATGGCCGGGGTGTTTAAAGAATGAGCTGGAACGACAGCATGCAAAGGCAGACAGAAAAGAAAAATAATTAAAAAAAAAAAAAAAGAAAAAAAAAAAAAAAAAAAGCAGTAGCTTGAGCAATAGAGGGATGTCTATTTCTACAGGGTTTTAAGAAGGGTTTAGCTAATTGAACCAAACTGAAAAGTAAGGCAGCCGACACATATGCAAAATGCAGTCTCCTGCTTATCCATGGAGCAGGTACAGCACAGCAAATGGCTTCTGCCTGACCTATATGGCTCAGACACTCGCTAGAGAGCGAGAGTGGAGCTGATTCTTCACAGCCTTTTCTCTCCTCACCCCTTCCAGTCCCTAACACAGGATTTTCTGGGATCGACTATGGTAGCAGTTTAATCACAAGAACCAGTTTTACTGAGAATGAAATTAATCCCACGACTTAATCCACAGAGGGACTCCTGAGAGGATCCGGGTACAACACTTTGATTTGGGAAATACAGGATTAAAGACCAGAGGAGAAGAAGCAAGACTGACAGTGCATAACCCACCCATGGACCTCATTTGCAATCAGGGTCACATCCTGCGGTTGTTATTCACGGCAAAACCCAAGGAGATGAAGCCAGAACAAACCTCCAAAAGCCAGCAAGAGCCCTGGCATCATGGGTTGTGGGATTGCTGTCTCTGGGATTGTGTCTTGGGTTAGCAACTAGGAATGCCAGCGATCCAATTCCAGCTATCATATCACTCCTTTCCTGGGAAAGTCTCTGTGAAATGAGGATTTAGTTCTCCACCTCCTGGGGGCTATGTGGCTGAATTATAGATGGTGGAAGGTGAAAAGCAATAAACAAGAAATCAACCAAATTGCTAGCATGAGGGAAGAACCAGTATTAATGTAATTACAAAAAATAAAATCTTTGTTTCTGCAAATGTGGGAGGGAGTGCTGTCTCATGGTTACTGGAGACAGGGAGAGGCAGGACTCCTGGACTGCAATGCTGGCATGTGTGCAGCAGCATGTCAGGCTCAAACTAAGTACTCAGGGCAGTTTGAACCTCACTTCCAGTTGCACATTCTTTGGTCAAGCATTTCCCTGTTATTCTAAGGGGAATACCTAGCACTGTGGTGCCCATGAGTGCTATCGTGAGGAGGCAGGATGCTAAACATAAACCACACAGACACACTTGTGCATGTGTATATTTGCAACCCTTTTCAGTGTTACTGTCTGTCTATGTCATTAAAAACATTTTTGGGTTGCTATCTTATCCTTATATGTGTACACACAAAGGCCTTGATCATGATTAGGGCTTCTGAGAATGGACATAATAAAAGTTAAAAATACAAACAGTAGTGGGTGTTATGAATGACCTTTGTTTCCTCTGCCTTAGACAGAAAGCTTTGTTTTTCAGTAAGCCTTACACAGTCTTATATAGCTTGTGGGATGTTTTAGTTCATGTGACTGTCAGTTTAAAATACTTGTGTGGAATATTTCACTTGAATGCTTTCCACCTTCTTCGTACTTTGCAACACAAGTTCTTCTCCTGAGTGAGCAGAGTGTCTCTAATACAAGCAGTGGCAGCTAAACCTGAAATTGCTGTGTATTCTCCTTCCTAGGTGTTGGTTCAAAACGTTCAGTCTAGCAAATAAAGACCATTCACAGGTGGGGAGAGCTAAGCCAGTAAACTAGATCTCTCTTTTCTCCTCAGAAATGCAGAAGAAAGCAGCTTGCTAACTTATCTTTCCTGGGGCAAGGGGCCAGCTCCTTTGGCTCCCAAAATGAGAAGGGGACTCAACACTTGGTGAAAAAATTGTTATCACCACCTGTTCACAGGAGCAAATTACCAGGACTGCATCCTAAATTTCTTCAATATGCTTTTCAAAGGTGAAACACACAAGATTCTACCCAGGAGAGAGCAAAGAGGCTTTTGTCTTACTAGATTTGTAGCTCCTGTTAGAAATGTCTGGAGGGTTAGTCCAGTTAGTGAAGACGTACTAAGGATACAATATAGCCCAAAATATCCTTGGTTCTCTGTGCTACAAAGACATCAATTCCACTAAGTTGGTTGTGTCATGCCCAGCGAGCCCCATCAAACTGATCTGATACAATGGGAGCTGCTGGTGACCAGGGCTAACTCCAAAGGGCACTGGGAGCTCCCACTATCACTGGTTGTTTGCTGGGGAGAGATCCAGTCCTGCTGCTGTGGCCACCACCACTCCCAAGCGCAGTGCAGAGGGTGCTCATTCTTGCCCACCACATTTGCTCTGGTGTGGTCCAGGGACTTTGACCCCTATTTGGCTCATCTGGGGTGGCTGAGATGAGAGTCCTTGCCTACCCGTGCTGGGGAGGCTCTGAAAAGAAAAACTGCTTTCCCCTGCCCTTGTCTCTGGCACACCTGGTGGTACCTGAGAGGGTGAAGCTCTTCAGGTCTTTGCATCGATGCAGCCTTAGGGAGTGGGAGGAAGATGGCTGGTGATGGGCTGCAGAGCTCTTTGCACTGACGTTATTTCTGCATGACAGAAATTATGAATCCAGGTGGTTCATTCCTTTTGGACCCAGTGTTGGAAGAGTGAATGGTAAGAAAGCACCTCATAAACCAGGCAAAGGTACAGGTACAGAGGATAAAACTGTCCTATCCATTTCCCTGGTGTAAACCCCTGTGGGGTCAGAGCAGTCATATTGCCAGAGTTACTTAAGCCCACTGCAGCTACAGATGTATTTTGTATTTTACCTTCCCTCCTTTTCAGTTCCTTGTCACAGTGGGGATGTGACTGTTTGAGTCAGGCAGGGCAGGCAGCCTGCCGTGCCTCGGGAATGGAGGTGGGCAGGGGCACGAAGCGCCGGGGCCGGCGGTGGGGAGGTGGGCTGCGGCAGGGAGCATATCCTGCCCTCAGCCGGGTGACTACATTTACCTCGGGGATGTTCGGGTTTGTAACGGGGTTGTTTGGAGTTATTCGCCTCTCAGCATGCAGGGCTTACGTGCCTGTGCCTAAAAATAGAGTGGAGCTCGGCAGGCCCTCAGTGCCGGGAAGGAGGGCAGAGGCTGCGCTGCCCCAGCGCGGCGGTGCCGCAGGGCGCGGAGCGGAGCGTGCCGCTGATGTAACCGCGTGTGTCCCGGCCAGGGCTGGGATGTGTGCCGGCTCCGTGCTGGCTCTGTGCTGTGTGCGGGGCTCACGTGGAGCCACTCCCGCAAGGTGGTGGTGTGGGGGTGCCTGGGGCATGAGGACGCGGGGGAGGGGGCCACACGGGCTCTGCCCCCCCCGGAGGGAGTTAGGGGCGGGGGTGCGGCTAAGCTGCGCTGAATCCCCTTTAAAGATCTGCAGTTTGGTGCCTTACTGGGTTTTATTTCTCTCTCCTGTTCCTCTCTAGCCCTGGAGTTCTGTAGTAGCCCTGAATTAGCATGTCACGTGTATGGCATGTGGAAATGAATCAGGGGCATGTGAGGAGGAGGAGGACGCCTGTGTCTGTGTTTGCATCCAAGGATCTCCTCTCACTCTGTGTTTGCGTAGGTGTCTAGCTCCCTTCTCCCTCCTCCCATCCCTGCCTGCCTCTCTCTCCCTGCCTCCCTCTCATCCCTCCATCTGGCCAGCCCAGCTCTCCCTGCCAGCTCAAGCAATACCTCAAGCAGAAACTGCAGCTTTTTCCCTGCACCCCATTAGAAAAACGGGGTGGCCCTAGGCTCTGGACATGTACTCAGGGGAGAGCATGAATGCACACACACCCCCAAATCAAGCTCTCCTTCCTGCTCTTCACCTTCCCTGGATTTTTCTCCTTAGTCAGCACCTCAAGCCCTGCAGACTGCACCAAGGGCAAGATTATTAATGCTAACAACAACAGAGCACAGCCGCAAACTGAGCCCCAGAGCTGCCTTATCAGTGGGTACATTGCCCTCACCCCCTTTTAGGGAACTGCCACCAGCACACATCTGCACATAAATCCAGGCATGAATCAAATCCACCCATGAACAGGGAAGGGACAATGTCCCCAGTGGGGCATGGGAAGCAGGCAGGATCCCTGGGGAGAGGGGCCGGGCATGGCAAGGGGAGCAAAGACTCAGGGACAGCTGAGGGAGCTGGGGAGGAGGCACCGAGACCCTCCTGGGGGTTGCCATGCATATGCCATGGTTCTGACTGTCTGCTCCAGCCAAGGTCAGAGCTTGGCACCCCAAAAAAGGGATGATGCCAGGGAAGGGTTGGGAAGCACCCAGTCCCCTGAGTCAACAGGCCACATAAGCTCAAAATTCCCAGTCCCATTTATGACTCTCACTGGACTTGCTGCCCCCTCCCATTGGGACAAACTCCTCTTTTTTTAGATTGTCCCTCTGTACTGGGTGAGGTGGGATGTTTCTGCATCCTTCCAAAAAGGCAGGTCTCACTCTGACCAGCTCCCAAGCACTCCCCCAGGCAAAGGTTGCCTCAAGATGATTTCATTCAAAGCCCCCATACTAACCAGGAAATAGCTACCTGACATCTCCCTCCTCAAATCTCTTCCAAAATAGCTTCTGTCGAGCACTGAAGACAGCTCTCCTTGTCCACCTCCCCCCAGCTCCTCTCCACCTTGCATGCCACGGTCTCCCACTCTGAACACCACTTCTGCTCTGCTCCCTGCCCCTCTTTGCCTTCCGGGATTTCTCCTGCCCTCCTCTCCTTGCCGGGTCTCTGTGCCCTGCCCTGCCCTGTGGAATGCCCTGTCCTGTCTCCCCCGGTGGCTGCTGCTGCTGGCAAGGTGCAGCCTGGTGTGGCGAGAGGCTATAAATAGATCCGTAAGCTCCGCTCTCACTGACACCGTTTGGACAGAGGATAGAAAAATAAACAAAGGAAACTCCAGGCTCCAAGCAGCAGCTACATTCCTCATGCTAAATAATGTCAGATTTTCCTCCAAGGTGTGTGGGTAATATACAGATCGGCACTGGGGGGCTGGCGGGGGGAGCAGGAATCAAAACAAATTATACACACCCAGTGCATGTCAATATTTTGGTCCCTCTCATTCTGCCCTGTAGTAGTTAAGCACACACAGATTGTCTATATTTAGAAAAGGGTATATTTTTAAATACTCTGAAATGGAGATTGTTTCCATTAATAATGATGGAGCACATTGGAGGAGGCAGACCTGGTGAGGAGCTGTCAAATGTTGCTTTAGTGACATATAGAGGCCTGAGAGATAAAGGACAGGGCAGAAGCAGAACAAATATTTTGAAATCAAGCAGTGATTACCCTGAAGTTTGCACTTGCGTTGCTATTTTTACACAGGGGGCTGTTTGCACTGGGAACTGTGCTGTTCACAGTTCCCTGGTGCAGAGATTCAGACAGTGGAAGAGGAATTATATTATCAGGGGTTTATTTTATTTTGTGGGTTTTTTCGGTTTTTTTTTTTTTTATTGAGGACAGAACATACACTGCAGCAGAAAGGTTCAGCTCAGAATGGATGAAAGAAGGGATGGACACCGAAAAAAAGTAGCATTTATTGCCCAATTCTAGGATGCTAACTCAGCCTTGCTTAGGAAGGGCAATGACTGCATTTTAACAAAATCCTTTTTTTTTTCCTCTCCATCCTGTCATTCTCAAAATAGCCTCTCCCAATCTCAGTATTCCTACAAGGATATCTGAATAGTGAATTCTCATTTATGTTATGGGAGGAAGTAAACAACCAAATAAGATCTGCACCAAAACATGCGAGGACCCAGACATGCTGGGTATTAAGAGGCTGCCCAAGGACCTCAGTGTGTGAAAAGAGAAAGAAAAGAAAAATAAAATACTAAGACAAAAGGAAAAAACTAGTTGCTCTTACTTTATAGCTGGGTAAATAGAAGTTGAGTGACTGACCCAAGGCTGTAGAGATAGTCTGTGGCATTGCTGGGACACAAAGCCATTTTTTCTGTCTTGGGACAACATTCTTCATATGATCAAGATGCTTCCATTTTTTTTCTCCTAGACGTTTCTGCTTAGCTACTTCACAGGCAGGATGATGTACAAAAGCAGAAATCCCAGCAATCTTCCTATTAGTCTCTCATGGAGGGACATGTACTAGCCAGAGCTGCCCTCCCCATCGAGTGTCCAGCATGGTGGGGGGAGGCAGCCCCAGTAGCCTCCAAGGCCCCTTTTTCCATGTTGCAGTCACTCCTGTGCTCAGTCTGGCTGTGGTGAGTGCTCACCCAGGGCTCGGGGCGGCAGCTGCCTGTGGTCACTGCCTGGCCCTCCTGCTGGTAGGGCTGCCCAGGAGGGTGTCCCTGCTCCTGTCCCCTGCTGAACTGAGTCAGCCTAGTCCAAAGCTTCCTCACTCCTGGAGAGGAGAGGTCAGAGGAGGCTCCAGCATAGCTCTTCAGACACCTAGTGCAGGGAGCTTAGCACTTCTCTCCAAGGGCTCTCCTGGTGACACTGGGGAAATCCACTCCTGAAGGGCCATGACCTGTCTCCTATCTCCCCCTCCTGGCCAGGGTTCAGCCCCTCTCCCCATCCATGCCACATGGGGAAGGTCATCCTCCTCTGCAGCTGCCTAGGATGGAACTGATCTTCACCAGCTATGGCAGTTACCTAACTTATCAGATCTGCACATGCAAATATACTCCCAGTCTCCTGGGAAAACCCATTCATGCACCAAGTTTTCCTCAAACTTGCATACAGAGGGAACAGATATAACCTGACAGGTAGGAAAGCACTGGGACCAGATGTTCCTGAGGCTTTCTCTTGCTTCTGTCATGGCCTGACCTGGGCAAGTCATGCTCCCTTACTCAGCAGCATAGAGCAGGAGTAGCTGGGGTAGTCACAGGGTGAGATTAATCAGTGACTTGTAAATGCTTCTAAGCTCAGAAAAAAAATGAAAGTTAGGTGATGGAAGATGCTGAAAAGTTTGGGAATGTGGGAGAGCTCCTGATCAGAGTCTTTTTTAACCTGCCCTGCACACACAGACACCACACTGCTGGGAAAAGACAAGGCCCTTCCTCAATTGGTCTTCACCGACATCAGGGTGAACCTCAAATTGTCAGATAGCTTATGAGGATCATGGTAGTTTTTTGGCTTTATTATTTTTTATCATGGGGTGTTCAGCCCACAGCTTTTCTCTCACAACTTTCTTACAAATAGATATAGTGAAAGGCAACAAACTGAGCTGCCTCCTTTCTCCAGAGGGAGAAGGGTAGATAGAGGTGGGCATATCAGGCTAAGCCTACTACACTTGCTGAAAAAATTTCCCTTGAAATATATGTGTGGAGTTCAAATCTATCTTCAGCTAAACCTTTGAATGGAAAATAAGTCGACAGCCTCATTCCACCCAGCTGATGCACAGGCGGCACACCCCACACACAGGAGCTTGGGATTTGGGGGAGAAGCAGTGGAGGGATTCCCATTAAGGAAACCCCGCTCACTGTCTGCTCTGGTAAGATGCGGGGGAGGGCTCCTCTCCTTCTCAGCGATATCAACATGAGATCAGTCGCCTCATGGTTGTGTAACGTCCTCACTCATTTGGGAATTCGCCTGCTAGTCCTATTTAGAGCCAGCAAGAAGAAACCCCTTCTTTTGGGGATTAGGGGCTAAGGATTGCTGCTGAGCAATGTCACCAGGCTTGTGTTCCCAGCTGTTTGTCTTGCACCTCATTGAAACTTTCCTCTTCTAGGTTTCCTCTTCAAGGGAAATAGCTGCTTCACCTGGGACTGGAGGTGAAGTGAGCTAGCATAAGTAGCTAACCATGTGTGTTGTGTGACTCCCTTGAGGAACTGGGGGTCACAACGTGGGAACTGAATGGATTTGACCTTTCAGCACAACGCCATTGCAATGTCAGCATGCTGGTAAAGAGTGACGTAGCATAGGAGACCAACCATTTCTGGAAAACTCATCTTGAACTTCCAACCTCCCTCTAGTCTGCTCCTTGGAAATAGAGGATGAGATGGACCCTGGTTTTAAACTATGGCAGGTTACCAACTTCTGCAGTTGTGCTATAGCTGTATCTACACTATCACAGGTTTGGAAGTACAATAATTTACTACAAGCTCTCTTCCCAAACCAAAATAGGCTCTTGTCTTCTCTTTATGTTTTGGTTGTGATGGCTCATCAAGCTAATGGTGGCACAGACTGCTCTCAAGGGGTTGTCACAGAGTGGCAGAGCTGGAGGGCACCTGGGTTGCTTTATCTAATCTATCCATCTAGCTGGAGCAGTCAGCCACAACCAATGTCATTGCTGACAGATGCCAGTTCAACCTTTTTAAAGGCTTTGCCAATACCCTTTACACACATCTCCTTTTGACAGAGGACCTCCTCGTGCTCCTCCACCCCAGACAGCAAGTGCAATGGTTCAGCACTGCCACACTTGGAGGACCTGGATGGACCTGGCCAAGGTTCATGGTGACATCGCATAAAGTAGATTGGACTGTCAAACCTGGCAGGCAGCAACCAGCTTCTGTGCTAGCCCAGAAACATTAAGCAAGTGTAGGTTGAACCTGCACTGCAGAGCTGTGAGTCTTGTGAACAATATAACTACGAGAGGAGAGGCATCATAACTTCTACCCCTTCTTTTGGAAACTCTTGGAACCATGCAAATGAAATGGGGGTATAAAAAGAAATATAGCTATGGAAGACAGCTCCAAGGAAGACTTGCAATAGAAGGATGAGGTATAAGATGACTCTTAGCTGAGCCC
This sequence comes from Camarhynchus parvulus, assembly GCF_901933205.1. Lineage (NCBI taxonomy): Eukaryota > Metazoa > Chordata > Aves > Passeriformes > Thraupidae > Camarhynchus > Camarhynchus parvulus. Next base: position 20,945,900 of record NC_044575.1, on the reverse strand, counting down.
CAGGACTAGGATTTCTACTAGCCTTGATGACAATAAGCCTCTAGCTGACAATGCAGGCTGCTGTAATGCTCTGATATAGCTACAGGGACAGTGGCACCATGCCAGCTGGGCGTTTTATTCATATTTCGCTACTCTTATAAAGATAGGCTCAAGTGACTCATATGTCACTGACCACATACTACACAATTAAAGTCATTGCCTTGTATTTGATTTCTGGGGGTTAGGTTGTTGTTCTTTCTTTTCTTTCTTTCCTTTTTTTTTTTTTTTTAAGATATTAATTCCTTTCCCTCCGGTCTCCTCAATTTAATTATGGCCATGTAATCTGGAGATCTGTAAGGCTCTAGCATGAGGTCTCTGGCTATCAAGTTCCCATGTTCACAATTAGCAAATGGAGACAAGAAGAGCAACACTGGAAGAAAGGGGTTTTAACTTAAGATGCTTAAGAGGATCTTTGATCCTGTTGTCTCACTGACAGGAGGGCCATGGGTGAGGAAGGTTTTATGTTTCAAGCCAAGATTCAGGACACTTAAACCAGTATAAAAAAATCAGACTTTGTCAGACTTTCTAGAGATAGACATGTCTATCTTCTAGAGATAGGCAAATTAGGAGGAATTCCTAGGACACAGGCATTAGGAGCACTAAAGGGATTTTAAGCCATCCCCTGTAGTGTTCAAGAAACACTGAACAACACTGATGTCTGCCTGATCCTAACTGAGAAGTTCTCATTTCCTCCCAAATGTCAATGAATGCTGGCTTTTGAGCAACACAAGCCTGAAATAACTGAAATTAATTTTTTCACATTCTGATTATAAGCAAGTGCTTTCCCCCTCTTTTCTTACCCATCTCATGCCATAATACCCTCAGAGATATCTCACTTAAACTTTGCACTTGCTCCTAGACAGATCCTTGCAGAGGGCAAGGGCGTTCCGCACAGTCAAGTGGAAGACAAGAGGCTTGGAAAAGCCCAATTTGGCACCTATGGTGCTTCCCCTAAGAGTTCTACACTGCACTGATGTGTGGAGGGCACAAGCACATGAAACACAGGGCACACCGATTAGCAACATCATCCAGAAACTTGTTGGCATGCGTTTGAGTTCAGTATTGGTCCACCATACTTTCCATGTCATGTACGAAAAGTTATGTCTCATACGACACTCCTGCAATGCTAACTAGGCATCCTCAACATGCTTTTATCTTATTTTAGGATGAACTCAAAGTATAGATTCAGAATGGTACCATCCCAGAATTAAGAAAAGTAGATGTGGTGTTTTGGGAAAAGATTCCAAGTAACTGATTTGGTAGAGCTCATAAACATTTTCCATTTCTAGAACAGATGTGCAGACATGAGGAATTCCCTTCTATAAATCCCTTCTTCCCAAGAACCCATTTTCTCCCTTTCTTCTGAGAGAGACTTTTTTTTTTTTATTAGATTTTCCTCAAAGTGCAGTAGAGTGCAAGTTAGCAAATATTTTACACTTGGCTTTCTCAGAGAAAACACCATACCTGTTATGACACACCTGTCTCCTAGGATCTTGCCTCTGTCACAGGATCTTCACTGCAATCTCAGATGCTATGGAGCCTCTTGCTCATGTCCTGTGCTGTACCACTGTAATGGGTTGTAAGTGAGAGAGAGAGAGAGAGAGAGAGAGAATCTCTACACATCTCCCATACAGGCACCCCAAGATGCTGGTTGGGTCCAGTCAGACCTGAAAGTAAAAAAAAAAATGAGAGAACGCAAAATTTGCAGACCATGGTGAGAAGGACAAGCATACTTAGGCAATGTTATGCTTTAATTGCCATGGCTATGGAAAAATTATTCTACGGTGGTCCTTTCTGCAGCCACAACTGAGATCTTCTGTGGGCTGTGTCCCTGTACATGTGGTCTCATGCTGAGATTTTGAATTGCACACAGATGCAGGGAAAAAACATTGGAATAAAAGTGTGTGGTACATTGAGAAAAACATCAGACCTTGTTGTGGTGCTTAAACATGGGACAGATGCAGCACCTAAAGCAAGAGATTTCTGTATAATTCCGTCCTCAGCAATGATGCTCCATTATAGAAATGAAGGATAACACAAATAGCCAAAAGCATGAATCCCCTGGTTCAGCTTTCTAAATGGCAGTCTCCCGAAAAGGCAGGTGAGGGTCTGGAGACTTGCAGCCTACATGTCCCTCCACCCTGATGTGGTACCAAAGAAGACAAGAAGATGGAGGATGCTGTTACGTGTTTGATACTGCAGTGGTTTGGCACTGCAGGTTTGGGAAAAGGAGGAAACCTACCTTGAAGGTTAAAGTCAGAACTGAGAATCCCACCTCCTAATTTGTGTTCCAGGAATTGTCTATTAGGTGACTTTACAAAGACAATTGTGGCTCACTGCCCCTCTTTTTATAAGCAGGTTAGTGACACCAGCTGTCTCCTGAGAGTACCTGAGTCTGAGTGAAGCAGTGGCTTCAAAGGGCTTTAGGAACCTGAGTTAAGGGGTGAGGGTAAGAAAATATTAACTGGCTGGTAGTAAACATGCAATAGATGCCCTTCTGCATATTGACTACAAGAAAGCGAAGGGAAAAATGACTCTAAGAGCTTCCCCTTGTCGTTTTCCTTTAGACTTCTGCTGCCTGACTCTTGTTTCTGCTTCACAGGGAATTTTTTTTTTATCTGTCATATAGACAGAAAACTCCTGGACCAGGATTGTGAGGGGTTTTTTTGGGTGGGGACAACTGCAGATAGTACTGTAAAATGTACTAAGCCTGTACATTTTAATCTCCCTATCTGGCTAGATTAAATACATTTATAGCACACAAAATGTGCTGCAAAGTAGAAGCTAGAAGGCTGGCTTTGTTGGGCAGGAGAGAGTTAATCCCTATGGGGTGCTCATGTACGTCAGAGCAGGTTCCTGTCTGTGCAGTGCTCAGCTAGGATTGAGAGCTTTTGTTCCTTGTTGTTTTTCATGATTTCTTTGCATTTAATAGTGTTTGGATTTTTTTTTTAACATTCTAAAGAGCATTTCAAGCTAGAAAATGGGGGGCAGTCTGAGAATCCTGTAGACTGCAATCCCCTATGTATCCTGAGATATTAAAGAACATCAGAGACACAGGCAGGACAAGTCCCCACCATGGCTGTGGCTTCTGTACTTCAGCCTTTAGTGTCTGTGCCACACCCTGCGTGGGCAAGTTCCCAATTAATCTCTCATTACCTGCCAGGGGGCTGAGCAAGGACTAACAAATGGTGGTGCAACTTGGGGTGGGGATGCTTGCACCACTTCTCCAGCTCAGCCCCTCTAGGTCTCCAAAAGGCAGCTACTACCTGTCCCAGCAGGATTGGTGACCATCAGGTGAAAAGACCGGATGTTTTTCTCCCAGGTTCCACATAAAGCCCAGCTCGAAGCATGACTCTCCAATTTGATTTTTGTCTGAATTTAAAACAGTTTGGAAGAAAGTGGTGTCATTCTCTGAGGATGAATCCAGCCCGAAAGGTTTGAAACTGACAGAGCCTGAGGTGCTTTGAATTACAGACATTTCAGGGCAGATGCAGCGCTGGATAATGTCTCTGCCCGCTCCAGAGGCAGAAAAGGTGAGCAGGGAACTCCCTGCCAATGGGCTGTCCCCTGGGCTCGGGGGAGACGGGCTGCTGCGAGAAGCTGGAGGGCACGCAGAGGTGAGGCACTGAGCTGGTAAAAAAAAGCTGGGGAGGGTCATCTGGAAAGCAACGATCGTGAGCTTCGTGAAACAGATAAAGATTAACGCAGCTGTGACTGAAGTTTTGGCCAAAACAACAACCCACAGTGAAAGGCGAGGGAATCACACGCCGCAGCCCGAAGGGCGGATCGGCGCGAGGCTGCACAAAGGAGCATTCCGAGGGCTGGGAGGATCGCCCGCACAAACCTTCCACGGGCAAACCCTGTCCCTGCAGAATCTAGAGCTGCAGTGGGTAAACCCCTCAGAAGTGCAGCGCTGGACTCCACCTGCCCCGGAGGGGATCGCCGGTGACACCGCGCCGCCTCCTCCTTTCCAGCCCCGGCAGCCGCATCCCCCGAGTTTCAGACCGTGTGGGCGGGAGGGAAGATTCCCCCCAGCCGCCGGGGCGCTGCAGTGCCCGCGGGGAAGCCGGGCCTCCCTCGGGGCCGTTCGGCGGGCGGGGAGGCGGGGACGGGGCAGGGGTTTCCCTGCAGCCAGAGCTGTCCCGGACCCGGGGGTTCCAGCCGGCCTGCGGGCGAAGTGCGGGCGGCCCCAAGCAGGGGGCTCAGGAACACCCCCGCAAAACCTGGCCCTCCCACGGCGCTACCATGGGGATTCCCGTCCCCAAAAACCCCGAACACATGATTCTCCTGCCCCCCCATCCGCCCCACAAGGGGCGAACCCGGGCCGAGGCGGGAACCTCGCGGCCGCACCTCGGGCACTGAGGGGAGCGGGGCGGCGCTCCCGGCCGCCCGGCGCCGCTCTCCGAGGGCAGCGCCCTCTCGGCTGCGGTGTGGGCGGGGGAGTAGCCGGTGTCCATGGGGGCGATCCCACCGGGCTGGGGCCGCGCTCCGTGCGGGGGCAGAGCGCGGCGGGGGAGCCCCGACGGGAGCCCCGGCTCGCGGCGGCGGCGCTGCCCCGCCCGGCCCGGCCGCCTCACGCCGGGCTGCGGCTGCCACCTGCCGGCCGAGCGGGGCGAGGCGCCGCCCGCCGCCCCCGGCCTGCCCCCGGCTCCCCCCGCCGCCGCCGGGGCCGCCGAGCTGCAGCGGGAGCGGCTTTTGTCCCTGGCGGCGAAAGGGCCGGATCCCCCCCACCCCGGACGGGACTGAGCGGGATATCTGCGGCACGGACATCCCCTTCCCCTTCCAGCCTGAGAAACTCCTGCCCAGGGTGTTAGTTCAGCCCGAATTTGGGGGTACTGGAGAATCAGCATCAGCCTCGGCGCGTTCCTCAGTGTCCATCGCCAGCGCTTGTCACACTGGCAAAGCCTGGCCGAGAAAGGAATAGAGGGGACAGATAGAGGGCTGCCATGAATCAGCAGTGAGGGGCCCTTTGGAGGGCAGGAAGGGGGCTCTGAGTGTACCTAGGAGGCTCCAGCGCTGCAGTTGTGTAGGCACAAAACTGCACTTCCAGGGAGTCACAGGCCAGAGCTGGCACACAGAGAAAGGCAGAGCAAAAACTGGGCCCTGCAAGAGTGATTCTGTCAAGAGAGACCAAGAGTGCGGTGGCAGAGGAGGAGAACAGGTAGCATGACTGAGACAGGGCACACAGCTCAACAAACCTGGTGTGCCCAGACTGGCAAAGAGTTGCAAGACCCTCACATCACAGTGACTCCCCCCGGGAAGATGCTGGGACAGTCCGTGGGATGGCATAGGAGAGGTGTACTGGGATAGGACAATCTTACCTGCTCCTAGTAGGATAGACCATCCATCCAAGTCCAAATACATCCAGGGAGGAGGCAATACTAGTTTTGTCCTTGGCCACTTCTCATCTTTGCTTCAGCTGCCCATTCATTAACTTGGAGGTAGAGAGAATAAGGCATGAGAGTGCTGGAGTGCTTCAGTGTCAGTGACAGCACTTTTCCCGGCATGGAGAAAGACAGAAGCACGGCAAGGGGGAGTGAGGTGGTGGGCACTGCCCCACAGCCACTGCTCACACCACGACCTGCTCGTCAGCCCCTCTGATCTTACGTCTAGGTGAGGAACAGAAACACAGCTGGAGGGAACTGTGAGAGGGAGCAGACAGCGAGACTGGCTCTCAGCCCCCAGGTGCTCTTCCCTCTTCTTCCTCCCACTCCTCCCACTTTCCTCCAGCTGCTGGTGCTGCTCTTTCCTCCCACACAGCAGCTCTAAGAGGCTGGAGGAGACAGCAAGGAACAGGGAAAGCACTTACAAGCTGACAGATGCCACTGCCTGGTTTCTTTCCAGAGCCCCATCTTCCTTCGACCTTCACTGTCTCCTGCCTTTGCTCCAAGTTGGCAGCAGCACTCACAGAGGTGGCCGAGCTGCATGGTGTGGGGCACAGAGAAATGTGGGTGCCTGGGAACTAAAGCTCGTGACTGAAGCCCTGAGAAGAGGTCATTTTGCTGCAAGTAAGGGAAGATTAATGTAAACAAAAAAGAGTAAAGCTCATGGGCTCTCCCCCTGAAAACCAAGCCATGCCATCCAGGATCCATTTTGCTGGAGATCTCGTGAGTAGTGTGCAAGCAAGGCTCTGAGATGGTAATCAAGGGGTGCTGGTGACACTTTGAAGTGAAAGAGTCACAGGGATGAATTAATTTACATTTTATCTGCTGTGACCTTGCTGTTCGTTCTAGTAATACCAACATTTAAATGAATATTGTGAATTCATTCACACTTCTCATTCCCCTCTCAAACTTCCTAGAGTCATGCTGACAATACTAGAAGGTCTTGTTCTTCTTTTTCACCCACTTGAAGGGTTGTGTGCTGAACAAAGAAATCACAGTAACCTGATATGCTAGGACATGCTATCCAGACTGAAAGAACTACAACTGCCATGCAGTCAGTCAAAAGGATTAAAAACAAACAAACAAACAAAAAGCTCAGGGCTAAGCCAATACATAAAAAGATGGAAAGAAAATAAAAGCTCTGTCCCTGGATTCACACAGGTAATGGAATGGGCAGGCTCTAAGCCTCTGCCCAGCACTGAGGAAGGTTGAAACTACAGGCAAATAGAAGAGGTTTGTCTTGGCTTCTCTTCCGAAGCATTTCTAAATTAACTTCTACCCATTTGGGTTTTTTCCCTTATTTTTATCTCCTGCAAGTCCTCCAACTGAAGAAAGCAAGCCTTGCCTACACTAAAATACATCAAATTGTTTGTTCTTCTGGTCAAAATGTCTTTGAAACATTTTAGGAGAAAGTGTTTCATAAGAAACACTCTAGGCATCTAAAGGCACAAAATATCCTGTTTATGAAAAGGGACAGAGGGTTCTTTGTCAGGGTACCAGAAGCAGTGCTGCACTGATCTGATCTGCTCCTGTCACTTGGGTTGCAGCCACCCAATTTTCTAAGAGGTTTTAGTGATGCTCCTGCTAAAGTTGGTTATTGCATGCAGGTGTAGGGGGTGTTGCTATAGATATTCAAAGGAAGGCCCATGTAGACCCACAGTGACAAGAACCCTTGTAGAGCTCTTGCAACCTGATGTGCTGACTAAGCTGCTCCAAATAATTAAAATTGCCCTATGATGACAGTCAGGAATTAAGTAGGGTTTGAAAGATCATTCAATTCACCTCTCTCAGATGACTGAAAAAGACTGTAAAAGCAATACTGTATTCAAGGGATAACACACAGATTAAATAGATTTTAGACCCAATTCTCATTATGGCAGTGTAATAGTTAATAGAACTGGTTCAGTGACTGAGGTAGGGTACATCATGTACTTTTTGTTGTGCAAATGTGTGCATCCAGCCATGCTTAGGGACTACACACTCTGCCATCATGCCACCCACTTGCACAGCGAACTGCCCACACCCTTGTGTGACAGGTCCCCGTGTCACACAAGACAGAACTCACTATTTGCAGGTCCCCAGGAAAGAGGGCAAGAGTGAGTGGGAAGATGCCTCCCTGTGTGTGAGGTGTAGATTGGTTTCCCTGGTGTGAACACCTCAGTTACTGGAATCACATCCTGACCCTTCTTTTCCAGAGGTAACTTCAATCTAGCCTGAGAAGGCAATAAAAAAGCAGATTACGGATGCTTACAGTCTTATTATAAAAAAATCTTAAAATTGCTTTCAACCGAGTATTCTACCCTCCCAAAGAAGTCAGTAGGCTAGAAGTCAAGCTGAGTCTGCTCAGGCCTCAGTTTAGTCAGGAAGGCATGCCTTAGATAAGCATGTCACAGAAAAAATGAGGGACAAAAGCTGTTAATGATCTTTTTTAACACAGAAGTAGCAGTCTCAAAAAGAACAGATGCTTCACTGGAAATTGACCTCTTGGACTCCCAGCTGTAGGTGACGAGGGGAGGCTTCGTTCCCGTGCTCCCAGGACATTTCTGCACTTAGGCTTGTCCCTGGGCCAGGGAGGCTGAGCAGCTGTGGCCCTCCAAACTCCATGGACACACGGACCGTGCAAGAATGCATGTCAATGCCAGGTGCCCCACTGCCTGCAGTGGCTTTGCAACATTGACTCACGGCTTCTTAGGTGTCCTTCTCCTTGTTTTGTGATGCCTCCAGACAACCAGAAGCAACCATCCACTTAGCCCACTGCTTTGTCCTTTTTACTTTGTCTGGTTCTGCCACCAGGAAGTCTCTGATGGTACAAAAAGCAGGACCCTTGCCTTCCTTGCTTCATCTACCTGGAGCTTCCTCTCTCTCCTTCAAGAGTCTCACCACTAAAGCCTGGTTTCTTCTCTGTTTTCACAGAGAAAACATTTTCCTACATTAACTTCTACCATAGCAGTGGGATATGACTGGCTCCTCCATCCATTTTTGTTTGGATTCCATCTGCCCACAAGTTGGTGTCCCTTAACAACTTTTATATACCAATTCTTTGCTCCTCAGCATATGAATCACAAGAGAGGGCACAGCAAAACACACTCCTAAGACATTGTGGTAACTCATGCTACCATACTGTAATTGTAACAGCTGCAGCTCTGGGAAGTAATTTCTTTAAAAAAACAAAAAACCAAACCAACAGTAGAATTAGACTATCAGAGAGAGGGGACATGACTGGATTTAGATCAAGAAGCAAAACAAACAAAAATTTTCCATTGAATTGTAGTAGAATGATGACCATTGTTTTGTCAGAGTATTATTCTCAGAGACATAAGGATGGGTTGGATTTCAAAACCACCAGTGGTGTCACCATGGAGGGACTGTGGCCAGAAGATTTGACTCAACAATTGTCTGATCCCTGGCTAAGGCACCAGTAACCACTGAAATTCTTCTGTGGGCCAGTGTCTGGGGCTGTACACCCTTCAGAGCAGAGACTGGCACTTCTGTGAAGTACCTGGCATGCCATAGGCACATATAAACATGCACAGCAATACACTGTTGGACAAGTAATGACCTGGTTCTGAAGGACTGGAAATGGAAGGAGAAGCCTGAAACTAGATTAAAGAAAAAAAAATGCAACAAATCAAAACAACTGCATTAAGAAAATACCCCTAGATTATAAATACCACAAAGCTAACTCCTGCTCACCTGTATTCAAAACCATTCCTTCTGTGGCACTGTCATTGCATCTCCTCTGAGACTACTGAACTTGAATGCTATTATTTTTGCTCTGGAATCCAGAAATAGATAATTAGGCTTAAAAGTTTAAAAAACCAGCTGCTTCAAAAGTTTGAAGGAATGCTTTTTTGAGCAGTCATCCTTATCAAAACACTGCTCCTAATCAATCCTGAGCTTTTCAATACTTAAAAATAAAGTACAAGAACCCTCTCCCTTAATTCAGATTGTCACTTTTTAAACTTTCTTTGTGCGGAATATAGGTTGTGCCACTCTTGTGCTGATTCCCTAAAAATGGTAGTGAAAACAAATTGCCTTTAAACTTACTGTCTTTTCTTTTGTAGTAGTCATTTGCACAACTTTCTGTTGGCTCTCACAGATGACCAGCCAGTGAACTTCAGCAAGAGGACCACAAATTGATAGGAAAGCTTCATAAACCTCAGTGTTCACAGACTCAAATTGTTTTGTTTGAATAAATACTGGCACACTTGAGTACATTCAGCAAATCAAGAGTAAAAATAAAATCAACAAAACCAACCCCACACCTGACAAAGCCTTCTCTTGGGGGATGTTTCTTTTAAGAGTCTCATTGACTCAAACATAGCCAGCTGGTCCTCTAAGAATCAAGACAACCTGCAGCACTCCAGAAGGACACATCTAAGTAATGCTTGAGATGGGAGGATCAGCTGAACCTGCCATGCAACATCCAGTAGCTCTGCAGAAGAGGAGCTTGTGTTTTCCTGAATACCCAGGCAAGTCCTTCTAAAGCATTTTCATTCTTTCATTGCTGATACAGACTTAAACTTGGCCTATTCCCTGTTTCATAGGTTGTTTTTCATTTGGGTTGCTATTATTCATAACCTCTGATTACAACAGTTTCTCACCTGAATTCATAAACAGCAATAATTTCAGTCCCAACCAACGCCCCTCCCCCCAATATGTTCTAAAAAGACATCAGACAATGTGTGGGAGGGAGAGGTACAGCAAGGAGGGGAAACATGTTGCCTAAAGTCATACAGGAGGACAACAATGAGGGTAGGAACATTACTGACCTGGGTCCAAATGTGGGGGTTTCTAAATTGGTACCCAGACAAGTTAATGGCAGCTACTGCAAATTGTAGGAAGGAAAAGCATCACAATACAGCAACAGAACTAATTAGCATCTTCAGCTATACCATACTATTCTTAGGGAGAGGCTGTGGGGTTTTTGTTTCTTTTTGACCTTTTTCCTGTGAGAGGAAAAGAGCGAGAGAAAAGAAGGTTGTGAGCTGCATCAGAAAACTTTTCTGATGGCTATTTTCTATCACAGGTGATGCAAGGTGTCCACAGATAATGTCAGTCTCAACTGCATTTTAAAACCTCTTGTTTGAATATGATCCTATGGTCACATTGGATGCCAATATAGTGTTTCCTTTTTTTGTATGGCATCAGTGCAGTGCTTACCAGTCCAACTAAGGCATCAACAGTGAATCAAATCCAACCACTTCATAGATACAAGTGTCTGATTCTTTTCCTGTACCATTTTCCCTCAAAAAAACCCTGAATGTCAGAAGCTTTAGAGGCTATCTAAAGCCTCTAAAGTGAGGATGCTGAGGATTTTAAGGATGCTATCTGTGAACAAATGGATACTTTTTTCCATTTGTACTTCATTCCTGGATATGCTCTGAAAACAACTGAGAAAACCCCATTTTTTTGGAGAAGAGAGAATTTTGCTATTTACCTACGGTTATGTCATCCCTAAATCAGACTACTTTGGTGACATGTTAAGCAGAGCAATCAATGTGAAATGAGTTACTAAGCCTCATTATTAGAAACCATACTGAAGTTCAGTTTGTCAAAGGTATCCAAACAGTCCATGGAAAGGAACAGGTAATTTGTCACACTCTACAACAGGGAGGGTAAATCACCCTCTCAAGGTAACCATCTTTCCCATGCATGAAAGACAGAGCCTAGACAACCACCTTAGCTTATTTTGAAATAAGTTAAACGGAAGAAGATGCATGTACTCTCTGAATAGGTATCTTACCCTGCAGAGAATCACACTTTTGCTCTTAAAAATTCAGTGGCCCCTATTTCAGCATGCTGCCCAACTTGTTTTCTGTTCATAGGATCAGCATAATTAATTTTAATTGACTAACATTTGAACACAGTCAAAGCACTGAAGTCCAGCACTTCTTGGCATTTATACAGAAGGGTTGAAGGCATGGACATGAGAGTGTTCCATTAGCCTTCTCCAAGGGCAGAAGCCAACATTCCCCAGCAGATCACCAGTGGGTGAAATCTTTAAGACACACACTGTTGCTAGCATTAGGCCAAGTTTATGCTCCCAAGTAGATCTTTTTACTTTCCTGCTTCAGTTGGATGTACTGCTTGTGCACTACACATCCAGGAATTACCTAAAATTTCAGGAAATACAGTAAAGAGAGAAGCATAGGCTATTTTAAAATTGGCTGTATGGCAGAGAGAGCACACAGTAGCCAAGTAGCAAATGAACATCCATACATACAAATTTTATGGGCCTAAGGCAGTACACGTTTAAGTACTTACCCAAGATTCAGAAGAAAAACCCATCACCAGACTACTGCAGTTTTCAAGAACCATTTCTAACGGGCAAATTCTCTGAAAATGCAAAAGATAGCAAGAACAGCAATGTCCTGCTACCTCCTTGCTGCCAGTTTAAAGTAGGACCACACACAAACTCAGTCTTCCTACATTTTTGCTTGATGTCTGCGTACAGTGCATCTTGCTGGATTTCTTAAATAAATCAGTAAACACTGCAGTAAGCAAGATGTAAGCTGGTGTGAGTATTAATTACCAATTTCAAGTGCCCAGCAACATTTTCCATGAGTATAATCCTTGCTGATCCAGAAAAGGTCTATTTTAATTGCATCTTTTGTCAAAGTCATGACCAGTGCTCCAAATATTGATGCTTGAGGTTCTTAAGGACCAGCCTTACTCTAGACTTAAATCTCAGCATGTCCCAGCAGCAGTGAGACAGATGCAGTAGAAAAGAGCTCAGTACATGGCAACCACTTGATTTAACCATGTGATACATTAGGAAACCATGTTGTAAGGCCCATGCTCAGTACCAAGCTAGGTTTTTGCATACCACATTTTAAAACTAGTATATGAAACGGGAGAGTTACCAAATGTATTTAAGTGACTCCCAATACTTATTAACCACTATAAAAGTGAAGCAGACTAGTTAACAAAACTGAATAAAAGCACCTGCTCTGCACATTAATTCAAGGAAAAGCCTTTGTTCTTTCTTCCTACATCAAATGGAAATTCTTTCCATTTACTTGCACTTGCCTTGCTATTTTCCCCTTTCACAGCTCTATGTCAGAAATCTTTGTAATGCATTATCCCAGTCCATGATCCTAGTGGTGGTATTAAACCTTTCATGAAGTGATCTTCCTCTTGGAGTTTATACAGAGATACAGTTATGCCTGTCTCCAGCCAACAACATTCAGCCTTCCAGTAGCCTTGGGAAGAACATAAAATCTGACATGCTGTTGACTCTCTTGACAAAAATTTGACAGGTTCACACACTTTTAATAAAAAAATCTACCCAAAAGTAGCACTTGCTCATACCTCTGTCAGGATTCCTAGATAAATGGAAATTACTTGCAATAAAACAGAGGTAAAATTTGCATTAGAACTGCTCATCTTCAGTCATATATAAAAATATTCAAGAATCCTTTTATGAAGTACTAAGTTCCACTATAATAAAAATTACACTGATGTCACACTTTCTACCACTGCCATACTTACTCTTAATTTGCATCAATGAGACAGGAAAAATATTGGGGGAGAAAAAATACCCAGTAAGTTCAAAAGCATTGTTAGTTCTTTAAAAAGAATCACGAAGAAGCATGTTTAACACTAGAAGCTGCAGAGTGGCTTCCATGACAGCTGAGTTAGTTAACTTTTCCTTATTTCCTTCTGCCACAAACAGAGTGAGACACAGCGGTGCAAGGAATTTTCCAAGGGTACGCAGGAAATCATTGTCTGTTCAGGATTGTCCAAGGCTTTCCAGGCTCCCAGCTCAGTCTGCTCCCAAGGAAAGGCTGTAGCTCCTCCAGACTAACCTGCACTCTTGCGAGTGGCGCATCACATACACAGTACAGGAGAAGCTGTGAGTTGTTCATAAACAATTTATTTTATTTCAAGTATGTGCCCTTTTTGATTCTGGAGAATCATGTCCTCCACCAACCAAAGACAGAACTGATTTGGAAATCTTCCACCTGACTTTTTTGTTGTTGATACCTTGACACCATGTCCCTCCTCCTCCTTGGCAGCTGAAAGTATGGCTCAGGGTGAGCATAAACTTGCACCTCATTCCAAAACGGCTAGAAATACAGTGAACAAAGAATTAGTAAATCAACCACTCAGGGAGGCAGAGGGCTATGAATATACAGACAAATATAAAACATCTTATTGGGATTTTTGCCTTTTTTTTTCTTCCCTGCAAATATGATTAAAAACTATTTTGACTTTAGGGTCCTGCTGTTACCTCCTCCTCCTCATTCCCCAACAGAAACGAAGAATTCCAAAAATGCTTCATGTTTCTCATGTTTTTAATAAATATTTAAAAGTCTGTTCCTCTCCTTCCGAAAAAGCAGGAAATATGGTATGGAGTGAACAAGACTGGACAAAGCATGAGTTTCACATGGATGAATTGCTGATTACCTCTTCTTACTATTTGGTACGGTTGTGTGCTTTGCATTTCCAGTGGCTTAGATTATAAGACATGAAGCAAGTTATTTTGGATGCTGATGCCAATCTGAGCATTACGGAAAAACTAACAGTGCCTAGGTCCTGTTACAGGTGGTCATGGACTCATGGAAGTTTCTTGGTTTAATATTTACACTGATGTTTTAAAATTATGGTCTGTGAAATATATTTTCCAAAGATGCTCCTCTATTTGACAAAAAAATAATAAAAGAACCCTTGATCCAAATCCCATCTCTTTTTAACAGTCTTGTTAAAAATTTCAATTCATCAATTTATCTTAGCACACTTAAGAGCAGAATAGAGAATAATGACATTTTTAAAAAAGAGAAAGATGCTGATCTCTAAGGAGACCGTCGCTCCTTTTTCAGAAGTAAATGACACTGAATGGTGCGGATTCGGTTCTTTGCTGGGGCAAACTCCGGCTGAAGCTTTAGTGTTGACTCATACCATTTCATGGCCTTTTCAAACTCCTCCTGTGGAGAAAGAAACCAGACTGCAAAGAGTCAGATTCTAAAAACTGTGAACACATTTTCTATGCCTTTCCCATCCCAACCACTTGTGCAGCATGATATGTACAAAAGTAACAAAACCAATCCATGTGATTTAGGATTTTTTCCTTCTCCCACAAATAACTGATATTTTCTTGGGCTAATGACTCAATTCTGCATAATCCATGGAAAGGAGTCAAGTTATTGCTGAGAATTATTGACCAATGTTCTTGCATTTTCTTTTTAATATTACACCTCTGTATTCTTGCTGTGAAAGTAACTTCTAAAAACAGATTTCAGTCAGAATTTGAGTAGATCAAAGCTTTAAAATAATGGACAATGCAAAATCATCAAATTTTCTGAAAAGCTAACATTTTTAGAAACAACCTGAAATTATTTTTAAAAGATTACTCAATAAAAAGAGTAAACGTGAACAACCCCCCCACAAAACTTAAAGTGCATACAATAACTAGACAATTTCAGTTGATAAGCTGGACTCCAGGCTGGTAGTTAGAAGCATTCATGTGGAAATAGCATCTATTTTTGTATAGATGAAATCTCGTTACCTATGCCACCCTGCTTTTTTATTACCTAGGAAAGCATGTTAACATCCAATAGTGTATTAGAGGAAAAATGAGAGGAGAAAAGACCCAAAACATTCTGGGGCTTTCAGTCAGTTTCATCACTTATTTTTTTCTCTTAAGTTCCTTTTCTCAGTAACTTTAGCTATGAAGTAGAGATAATATGAATTTCTGCCCATATCATAAAGACTAACTAGATCAAGGTGAGTTGTAAAACTTGATTTTTAAAAAGGTGTATTTTAATAGTATATATAGACAGTATAAAGAAATTTGAGTTCAATCTGAAAATTATATTGAGCATTAATAATTGAAAATTATATTGAAAATTAACTTCCCTTGTGTTTGTTCACAACTGAGAGTTGGGTTTTACTTATTGCAAGCTTAGCTCTTCAAGATAGAGACCAAATTAATCACCAATTTTCCAGTACGATAAAAAAATCCTGTATTTAGATGGGTGGACAACCTAAATTACGAATTGTTTGCTACTATCTTTACAAAGCTTTGCACACAGCATCCTTAAGCCAGCTTATGAAAATGTCAGCCTTAAAGTACTAAATGACAAACAGGGGTAGAATAAGTAGTAAAAGTTTTGTCTTTCTGAAGATACTAATTCTTGATGATCATACCAAGTTTCTTGAACATTGCTCCTTCAAAATTATTTGTGAGAATAAGACTTTCACATACATTAAATAGTGTCCCAAAGACAGCCATACCTAGGCAACAGCACACTCACCATTGCTACATAGACATTGGCCAGTGTGAAATGATTCACCACGAAGTGCGGCGCTATTTCCACTGCCATGGTAGCCACAATGATGGCATCATTCCAGAGTCTGGCATTGTGGAAGATGTTTGCTAGGCTTATTAGTGGTACATCCTGGAGGAGAAGAGCAAGCAACAAACAGTTTCTTTCCATTGCAATTGTCTCAGGATCAGCAAGACAAACAGAAGAATCCACCACCAAACCACACTTAATCTGGTTCCTACCCACTTCCCTCTCTTTTGATGTTGAGAATAATGATCCAGACCTATTTTAATAAAAAACTGCATTTGAGCCTGAGTTACAAACAAAAAAAAAACCTCACATCCACTCACAATAGTGAC
The DNA here is from genome assembly GCF_901933205.1 of Camarhynchus parvulus. Taxonomy (NCBI): domain Eukaryota; kingdom Metazoa; phylum Chordata; class Aves; order Passeriformes; family Thraupidae; genus Camarhynchus; species Camarhynchus parvulus. The sequence goes on along the minus strand of NC_044575.1, from coordinate 20,929,847 downwards.
AAACATTACTCTTGGACAGAAAAAACTCAACAATTAACTCACTTAAATGAAAGTACATTTTGTTTTCAGAAGCTCTTAGATTATTTTTCTCTCCAAAGATGAGGTGCACTCTTTAGAGACAAGAGAAGCTGTTTTGTTTGAATACCCTCCTTCAGCTCTTGCATAAAAGGAAAGGGAATATGAACAAAGGGGACAGCAGGGAAGAAAACATGGTCTAACCCTTAGTGCAACAGATGCATCATTTTTTGTCCTGCCTCTGCCACAGAATTGTTATTCTGATGCTGAGTAATAGCTATGAATAAAATTTTCTCAGCTAGACACTGATGGTATGTTCTGTATTTCCTGGATTTCCAGACTGTGACCTTGTCTGACTGAAAAAACTGTAGAGCCCTGGCAGCCAGAACAGACTCTCTGGGAGCTGGGCCTCAAATCTTCAAAATACTGCTTAGTACCAAGGCTTAAGTGCCTTCAACAGGACAATAAAAAGTTATGGAGAAAAGCAGATATTATGGAAGTCAGGATCACAAGAGAAGTTCACAGGAAAATTAATTACCTTTTATTTGCATGAGAAAAGTAAAGAGAAAGTAGCCAAAGTGCATAAAAACAAAGAGGAGGATAAACCAAAATACACAAAATAGCTTTTACTCAGAGTTAGCACTGAATTAAAAGTTGCAGCTCTATCTTTACAAACAAGATCCAGAGTTTTCTCTGGGGGCAGCTTCAATATGGAGGACAAAAACAAGGCACAACGCGGGAGAGTCATACTGTCTCAAGCAACATTATATCATACTTCTAGACAAAAGCACTACTTCACCATAATTTTGAAAAACTGTAGTTTCCAATCCATAGTCTGACCCCTACAAATCACACAGCTAAGGACTCCTTTCCTGAGGAACCAATTACATGGAAAGACAGGAAAATAAGCAAAAGCTTGATGTTTTAGGTCTTCGTTCCAACCTTGTTTTAAATGGATAAAGCAAATAAATAGAAATATAGGAAATATACAAAGGATGTGCAGTGGGGATGTACATTTCTTAGTTGAGGCATTGCTGCTGTTAATGGCTAAATCTTCCTAATAATATCCTGAAAGCGTGAATTACTTTCAAAAAGAAAAATCTGCTATGTTGAGTAAGGAGCCTATACTGCATTTATCAGTTTGCAAGGGGGAGCTTGGTGTTTAAGAGCAGACATTACAAGGCTCAGCACAGCACCTGCCAAGGTGAAGGGTACAGAGCACTTCAGCCAACTGAAACACTGAAGAGAAGACTGTGTCCAAAGTACTGCCTTTTTTTTGGAGCAAGGAACTGCTGCACAAAATCAAGGACAAGTGTACAACTGAGATTCATAGCCCAAATGCTTAAGATTCAAGCACTTAAGTAATTCCTTTAGATAATCACCTTCCACCCTCTCTAAAAGCACAACCAGAAGACATACTCCCTTCTCTAAAAGCATAACCGGAAAACATACACCCACATCTTAGGTTAGACTTGTCCAGACAACGGCTGATGAAGACTCAAAGTCCTAACTAACAGGAGGAATTTCAAGTCTGGGATGCCCAGAGGAGATGTCACACCCACTGAACTGCAGGAAATTCCACTGAACCTTTTCTGCAGTTATCTTTTTTTTAAGTCTATACTAAACAAAGGGTGAAAATCTTGGTTTCACTTCAACTAGCTAGTATCTAATACATTACAGACACCTGATATTGTTGGCCTTAACAACAGTCTGTGAAAGCTCTGCTGTGACAAGCAAAACATTCTTTCACCTGAGAAGTGGGCACACACGTGTACACACCTTCATGTGATGGGGTGCATACTGCAATGCTTGCCGTAAACAGTCAATTGCCTTCTTTCCTTGGCCTTTCACCCTCCAGTAAAGAGCTGCCATGCTAGAGAGGACCCATGAAGTCTGATTCTGGCAAAAGAAGAACACAAGAAACTGTCATGTAAACACTGGTAGTGAATACTCTTCCTATCTTTCACTCTTCTAATTTATTTGATATACTGAGGTAGAGGATGTTACACTTTAAAAGAGCATTAAACTATTTCAAAGCAGCAAAAAGTTTCTGACAACATATATGCAACAGCAAGGTAAATGAGACTGCCAAATGAAACAAATTCCAAGTTCAACATCATTTCCTTAGGAACAGAACAGCAGTTAAATAGCTTTCAACAGCAACAACAGTTTGAGCAGCCACAACAGCTTCTAACCAGCTCTCTGATGCTGAGCATCTATATGAGCACACACATTACCCAACATGAAGGAAAAAACTTAGCTAAATTAGCTGATTGGACCTGTAGGCTCCCTGCAGTCACTGGAAAGAGAAAGGATGCCCTGGGATGCAGCTCAGTCCAGAAGACTGCCAAAGCCCAGTCTCTATCTGGCTGACTCCCATGCCCTGTGTTACAAAGGAAAATACTGAGAATTCTGTTTCTAATCTCTGCACTATATATTCAGCTTATTTGGATAAATCTTGGTGTCTGCAGGGGAAACCAGCATGTAAGCGAAAAAGCTAGTATACATCTAAAGTGAAAAGAAACTAACTCTTGTAACATGAGGATAAGAGTAATGTCTTTACTTTCATGGGATGGACAAAGCTATATTGGTAATAATTTCAAAGCACAGCAAGTACCTCAGACAGCTTTAGGTCCAACAGACTAGGGGCATCAAACTGTTTTCATTGAGCTCCCTTTTCCACAGTAGTTTGGGATATGGTCCCTACGAGTAGTAAATACAGAATAGCAATCCCTGACTGCTTTGTGGATCCTGTGAAAATTATCTCCCTAATCCTCTCATCCTAGGGCTCACAGCTGAGGTCCTTTAGCTAGGAAGCTTGGGTTTCCCTGGGGAGAACAAGAAGTGCAGGCTTGCACACGGTACCACACCTCTGCCTGAACACATCTGACACCTCAGGCCAACACTGCACCAGGTAGAAGCAGCAGGCTGAAACAGGAAGCCCCTTTGAGCTGTCTGACAGCAGCATGCCAGGAGTGTTAGTAGAGAGGGGAGATATGGCTTAACTCCACTTTCCATAAGCTCCAAGTCAATGTAGCATAAAGAGAAAGAAGAGGGCTGAGAACTGTTGAAATAGTTTAACAAATCAATAATCAGCAATGCTGCTCACTACAGGGCACAGGAAACACTGGGACATTTGACAAGCTCAGGTTTCAGCAGAGAGATATAGAAGACACTTGATAGTGTAAGCATAGGATATACCTCCACAAAATACCTGTGAGGGCATTACAGATGCTAAATAGACACAAATCCCTAGTCCAAGTACTAATACATTCCTTGAGCAGGATTTTAGACAAACGATTGGCGACCGGATTGACCACAACGCCAGTCATGAGCAGTAAGCCCAGACTTCTCATCTCCTTTACACATACCTTTTCCAAAGCTTTGGCTATTCGAGTACCAACTTGTTCTAGTGACTGTGGTGAGTAGTGGTCTTTGCCAAGATTCTGTAGGACCTGTGGAAGAGGAAGTAAAAGTGCTTAGATGCTGGAACCTGGTAAGAGATGTTCCCTTGCTCATTGGTTGCTTTTTTGCCTGGCATTTTACAAATGCTGTAACCTACTTCAACCTAAACATAACTGTCTATCTTGAGTTGATACCATCTATATAACACAGTGCTATAACTCCATGGCACTGAATACTAAGAACACTAGAAATTCTGAGTATGCTGAGTTGGACTTTACCTTCACTAATTCGTTCACATAGAGCTACAAATACAGAGACACTAATGGTGTTTTAGGATTTCCCTCAGGGCAGACTGTAGATGGCTGAGAAAGCATTCTGGTAAAATTTCATGCTGCACTGTTCTTACAGTTTTATCCAGGCATTCACTCACTGAAAGTCACCTCTGGAGACAAGGCACTGAGCTAAATGCACCTTGAATCTGCCACGGTATGGTCACTTTTGTGTGACAGCCTTCAGCTCTGGCATACCTCTTTCAGCTGACTTTCTCCAGTGTAATGCAAGCTGGCCCGACTAGAGACACCTTGCAGGTGGTCCAAAGTATGCATACTGGCTGGGAGGTTTGGGTTACAAAGGGGCTCCATGGCTGGCTCCTGCAGCTGTGTGGCAAAATCAATGTGTTCTGTAATGCTACAAATGTCATAAAACAAGTCAAATTAGTTAAGAGAACAGAATAGTCATTAGAAAGAGCTCTCTAGTGAAAGTAAACTGCCCAGAACCTGGCAGAATCCCATCTGAGTAGCGCAAGAAGCAAGAGAAACTGGATCTTTCATCTGCACTTGCACTTTTCAAGTCTAATCGATGACATTCCACATAATGCTTTCAAACTTCTTAGAAATCCTTGAAGTTCTTTCTTTCTAACATAAAATCTTCAGTTTACACACACTGAAGACCACATAACTGTCCTGCTTTGTGTAGGTAACTTACTTAGGGGTCATATCCCAGATACTCACTCAATGTTTTTAGCAGAAACAGCAAGCCACGTGCTGGCTACAGTTGTAAGCTCTACTCTGCGGAGTTTCAGGCATTCATCGGGACTTGGCCAGCCAAGGCTACGGTAGTCATGCCTTTTTCCTTGAGAAAATAAAAATAGAAGAAATTTTCGGGAAGGAGAAAGACATTCTACTTCAGAACAATGACTCCTAAAATACTCTATGCCAGTGGATACATCCCCCACGTTATAAAAGTCACTGTCTTGCAGAGACATTTCTTTAAGAATGTTCCTGAATCTAAATGGACTGAATGGCGCTGGTAGCATACACAGACAGAACCAGACTGTGCACAAGATTGATTAGAAGATGAAGTTTCAAACCTGTTTCAGTACACTTTTTCAAAACTACAGATTAAGAACAACTGCCAATCTTGTTTACAGGTAATGTTGCTACTTAAATGTTCTTAAACCAAATTTGTGAGTCATCATTAATGCTCTACAGCTACAGTTAAAAACTAGTAAAAGTTGACCTGTCTATTTGTTGACAATTCCAGGCAAAAAATACTGCCAATACTGTTCAATGAGTACTCTCTAAGACAGTCAGTGGCTTTTACCGTGTTCTAACACTCAAGATGGAAACCTTCCTGAAACTATTTAACAATTACAGTTTAGCTCTCCCACTTTGCAGAGGAGCAAAGCAAGGCAGGGAAAGGTTAAATAACTTGCTTTATGTTAACTAACAGATTACTGAGAGAAACATGAACCTGATATTCACATCTGAACTAGCCTACTGAAATCTTTCCCTCAAATTTGGTAGATAACTGTATCAAGTCCTAGGAAACTGGCCTGTGTTAAATGTTAGGAAACATTTTCCTCTGGTATCAGAAACATCCAAACTATGTGGAACGTAAGAAAAATTCACTATAGCAGTAGATTTTCACAGTGGGAAGCCAAGTTTAACAACATGCCAGTCCATCAAACCAGCTACGTAGATAATATTTCAGGATTTATTTCTAGTTAGGAAATTTTGCCCATTGGATGCAATGCCTATTTCTCATCCAAGTTACAGTAAACCACTTTACCATATTTTGCAAATAACGAAGAAGTCTGCAATACCATGAATTTTGTAAAATATTGTGATAAAAAGGAAATTAATTTCGAGATACAAAGGGAAATTTCAAAGGGAAATGATCAGTTCTCCTCACCACCACTGTGAACCATCTGATTGCAAGTTCCTACTGGCATGAACAGTAAAGGACATAGAGAGATATGGAAATGCTACAGACACAGTTCAGTAGTCTGGGAAGGAGTGAAACACAAGACATCATTCCTCTGTTCTACCAAGAACTCCCCAGGTTATCTTCAATTTGTTAGTAATATTTTGATGATTTAGCTCTTGCAAAGAGGATGCCAGCAGACCCTGCCTCACAGGAATGTTGGGAAGATTGCTTTACAACTGAGGGATGGTATGTAATAAAGCCACAAAAGTAACTCAGAGGGAAAGATGATATACATTGAGGAAAGGACAGGTGTGTACTCACAAATGACAGTCTGTTTTCATGTATTCCTTCCCCCCCATTTAAATATTTAATTCAATAACCTACATTTGTCAGTTGCTAAAAAAGGAGGTTGTTAAAGATTTAATGTAAAAGCCTTCAAAATGTGAAATCACTTTCCAGGTCATCAAATCGTCAAGAACTAAGATGCACTGTAGAACTGGGCTTACACATCAGCCCCACAACATTAAGATTTTAGCTCAATTGAAAGGTAAGACAAGAAGTGTAGGGGTCAATTACTTGGGTTTTATTCCTTGGCACTATATTAACAGATTACCCTCCAATTCCTCTTATTCAACTAGCAAAAACTCCATCTGCCTCTCAAAATCTCATCTGTGTTAGTGCAGAGCTCTACTCTTCTGTAGCTACACTGTTTTGGAAGACAGTCTCTAAGTTTTCTCTTATAATATCACTAACAATTATAGCAGAACACTTGATTTTTATTTATATACTTAATTTTTATTAGACTAAGCTTTCAGCTCTTTCTCTTTGAGTTGTATGTCTTCTGCTTAGCCAGAAGTCAGAAGTCCTATTCTGCATCCTGATAAACTAACTCCTCTGCCCATTAAGTTTACCAAAAGAGATCACCAAAGTCGCCCCTCTCTTTTACAACTTCTACTCACAATATCTACCTCTTTCATTCTCCACTCTCATCACCTCATCCCCCAGAAGTTTTGGAAATTAACCAGGAAGTTTTCATTCAACACATAACGTTAGGCTTCACTTCATCAAGAAGGTGCTGATGGAAGAGATTTCTTGGTTTTCCATGTACTCATCTACAAGGGGCATTTCACTATGTAGTTTTTGTGATGCTTATTTTCAGTAATAAACCAGTGTAACATAAAGGCTGCAAAGGAAATAAACCATAGTAATACAAAAGCTGCAAATTATTTGCTTTCTCTAGAAGTTGTAGGTTACCTATTGGTCCAGGAGAAGGTATCTTTGGTCCACTGATCTCTAGACCAGTATGGTAAAAGTTTTCATTTTCTGCATTAGTCCCTTCTTCCACATTTCTTCCAGTTGGCTCCTGAAGATCCAAGCTTTCAACTTTTGGTTTCTTTAGACGTTTGACCTGAAAAGTGATCTACCAAAAGAACAGTATTAGCAAGGTTAACAGTAAGAAACACCATGACTGTTTTGCACTACTTGTTTTAGCCCAAAGATGTTAGAGATGAGATCTTTGTCTCTTTTCCTCCCCATCTCAACTCATTCTCAAAGCCTGCTCACTTTCACTGCATCACACCATGCAAACCAAGTATGCAACTTCTGACCTCCAACACAAGAGAAAATCAATTTAACTGCTGAAGAACTGAAAGACATTTTTCATAATATATTTTACTGGTAACACGATGACAAGAGAGATTCCTGTGTTTTCATGCTAACTAGAACTTTTCGTTAAAATATTTTTTTTTATTTTTAACTATGATCAAGAAGTTGGTGATGGATTGAAACTACTTGTTCATTTCACACCACTATCAACGACTGCATCTTTTAAGCTCATAGGAGAAGTTCATAGATCTGTATCTCCCAGTACTAAACTCCCTGAACTGTTCTCATCTTTCCCTTGTCCACAACACTTAGTACAAGACTTAAGTAAACTTATTCAAACTTACCCATTCAGCTTCATCATCATCACCACAGTCCCCAAGACAGGAGCTAGCCAGTCCATCCTGAGATCCCTTCTTCAGGACCCGGATTCCCTGCAAGTCCATCCGACGACCTTTTACCTCCAGTGCCCCTTCAAAAGCTTCCTGAGGCCAAGAATTTTCAAACTCATCCACCAAAGCCAGCATCTCTTCAGACATCTGATCATCTTCTAAACCCTCCACTCCTTCTGAACCATTGCTTTCTGCAGTGACTGTGTCTAAGAGGGAATACCATAAAAAACTTCAAAAATTATTTTCCCTGTGCTTTCACAAATTGTACAAAACCAATCTTTTTTCTGTGACCCAACTTTTCCACATGCACAAGTATCACTGACTACTCACTGCACAAAGAGAGAACTAGTCAATGCACACCTCCTCATCACAAATAAACATCCCTGCTGTACTTGGAGAAAAATGGTGAAGAGAATGAAACTAATTTATGGTAATGTGTTACTTTATGGACAGAGAGGGGAAAACACAGCTTCCCAGTGGAAAACAGACAGCTCTTCTGAAAATCTAGAAACAATTTTATCGGCCAGAACTGATTTTGTAAGGCTGACTTACTTTCCAGTCTCAAGAAGGAGGGATCTCTTGCTGAACTCTGAGTAAGGACTTCTGGATCTTCTGTACCTCCCTCAGAGTGTCCTCCTGTCACTGCTGTAGCTGACTCATAGTGGTCATCAAAGTATTTCTCCTTGCCATAACTGCCATCTGGATGTTTCTCATGACAGTGGCCTGAAAGAGAGAAATTTAATGATATACCATGAGAGAAAGTTCCTCCTGGATACAAGTGCAGAAGCTGTATTGTGGAAGCCACCATCTTCTAGTTTTGTGTGGATTTTCTATGTTTTTAATCTATGGATTAAAACAATAATTCTACAAAGTATGAAAGACTTCATTCAGTGATTAAAAACGGATCTGCCCACTGACAAGGGACATAATGTAAAACAGTTATAGGAATCTATGCTATTAGGTATATGCTGTGAACTACTAATGCAAGAAAAATCAGCTACTTTTCAAGGGAAGGTTGCATAGGAGATGAGAAATTACTGTGTGCTGGTACCCACTCCAATGAACACTCCCAAGACACGTTTTAGTGACAATACACCATATGAGGTATTTGCTTGCCACATGAATTTTCACTTAAGACACCACAGTGGTGATCATGCTTGAGGAAAGAGCCAAGGCAGATTGATCTGGGAATGCCAGGCTTTCCTTCTATGCCAGCAATAGACAGCATGTTGGTACGACCAGCTCATGAAATAGAAAGACAAAAGCTAAGAGCATTAATCTGTGCAAAAAATCAGAAGGTTATACAGCTGAAAATTAAACATCTATAATTTTGTGCTCAGGTTACAAGTTCATATTCCACCAAATCCAAAGATCCAGGAATACCATCGGAAAGAATTCAAACGTAGAGTCAGTAATAAGCAGAAATAAAAAAGGGCACACTTCAACAGTAGCCTTTGAGCATCCTTTAGTGCCACATAAGCATTTAGACACTTTAAAGGGTGACCATCTGCATCTTTGTAACAATACTTATAATAAGTACATTTTAACTACAAATCTCCAATTTTCTAATACTAATTACTTTCCACGGCCAGAGGTGCTTAGGCAATGATGCCATTCTCCACATGTGTGAGAGGCTGGGAACTGCCCTGAACCCCAAGGTGCAGCTATGGGGCTGAGACACAGACATGGACACAGCTGCTGCTCTAAAACCCTTCCTTCCTTTTATTTCAATCACTTGTGAGTGAAAATATTTTACATGAGCAAATGAATTAAGAAGATCACAGCTGAATAAAAGCATTAGAGATTCTCAAGAACCTTCTCCATTCTACCCTCTCTGAGTGTAAATTGTATTTCTCCATGCATATGGGAAGCATTATTTTTTTCAACCAGAAGCATAATATAACAAGAACGTGAATAAAGTAGATCAGTGACCCCTTTCTACTTCACACAATGATCCTATGGTATAAAGGAAAATTCTAGGTTTTACGCCTTCATCAGGCCAGTGGGATGAGAGGATGGCTCTAACTCTCACATAAAGGTAACTTGTTCCCCTGCTTCTCTGCAAAGTGAAACTACAGCTTTTAGCTCTCTGCTTCTCCACCTGGGAACACTCAGGTGTCACCTCTGGAGGAGAAACAGACCAGTATTTTCTCTGTGTGTGTGAGTGACCAAAATCAAACAAATTAAACTAGATTTTAAACTAGATTTATAAATCTTTTGGGAAAACTATTTCTTGTCCTACCTCTTCTGCTGTATGTAAGAAAACAAACAATGATATGAGTAAATATATAAACCAGAAGTAGTTAATGTCATAAACTCTTCTAATATCTACCATCCACTTATACTCAACCTTTCCTACTCTATCAGTCATTGATTATTTCTTCAATCCCCTGCCCACCTCTCGCATTCTGCTAATAAAAACTAATCAGTTTCATACAAAAAAAAAAAAAAAGAAAAAGATAAAACAATCACTTCAATATATGGAGAGCCTCAACGTTTAGTCATGAGAAATGGTGCACACAGAACACTTAAGCTGTCACCACCTGACATCAACCCAGCCTGATTTCAATGCAAGTCAGGGGCTTCTCAGAAATGCGATGGCCACAATTCCTTTGGCTGAAGATCCACTCATCATTAGTATAAAGAAAGAAGCAGAGGGGCTCAAACATAGACAACTATTTTTAATTGAAATAAAAATGCCAAAAAGAATTAAAAAAGCTGGAAAGCGCAAGCATAAGGAAAAAAATGATGGTACTTAAAATTCTACTTAATACCAACTCTGTTAATATTAATTTACAAACACTGACAGCTAAAAACAGGCTAGATGACTGTGCTGGCTTTCTTGGGATCTGAGAGCTACTATATATAGAAACCTGAGTGGCCTAATTTTTTCAAATTGCTGCTTTCAGTTGTCTGATATTGCTGGAGACAAAAACACTAGTTGAAAAACCAATGGAAGTTGAAGATCTCTAGTGAGTGAACCATGAAGCTGGTGGCACTGAAACACTGCAAATCAGAACTTCACAGCTTCTGTCAGCCAGAAGCCTGAAACCCACCAGGATGTCCAGTGGGGAAGAGTGTGAGACCAGCAAGGGAACAACACAGCCCCAAACTCCAGGCACAGTCTCTGTCTGTGGAACTTTGGCTGTATTACTGCAATACTTACAGCACCTCTGTTATGTGAAGGACAAAAGTGACCACTGACCTAAAAATGCCCAGCTATTTATTATTAGTATTTCACACATATTCTGGCTGTCTTAGTCTGCACATGAGTTTTAGGCGTAAACTCCTGACACAGTGATATTACAAAACTTGGAAGTCTAAAATTTCTACATTGTACTTGGTAAGTTCAGCTTACTTCACCTTGAAAATTTACTAGAAAAGGATCACTTTCTTGCTCATTTATTTTCTGAGAGCAGCTGTTGTCACTCTTTCCATTGATTCTGTAGAGCTAAGAAAGCTCAGAGGGAAGAGGATCAGAGTCTGCCTTACCTTATGTATTATGAGACCTGGTTACTAAATTCCAGACAGTGAAACAAAAATCATACTGACGATACAAACAAGTGTCTGGGCCTTTATTTAAGCGATGCAAATAACACAAACAGTCTGTATGAGGTTCATGTAGAAATTGGCAGAAAAAACCCACACAGTAGTTCCTAATTTACAAAGGAAATCCTCTGTAGAAAAAGCAAATACAAACTCTGTATGTGAGACTGAAGCCTTGAGACCTTGCAGATTAAAAGCAGAACACAATATTGTTTATTAAAGGACTCTATTCCCATATTGTTATAACTTGGATTTTTTCGGCCAATGTGAACACACTTGTGCAGCATTAGCACAAACCAAACTTTAAATATAGGAAAGATCTGCTAGATTATCCATGCCATTTAATATCAACCACCTTCATGATTTTCAGGATTTCTCTCAAATGTCCACCAAAGCTGTGGCAACTACTGCAGTTGGTAGGGCGGAAAAAACCCTAGAGAAAAAGTCAGACTCAAGTTCTTCAGGAATGGAGTGACCTCTTAAGCTGAACTCCACCTAGCATAAGGAGGGAAGCACCCAGGGTGTTGACATCTGTCACAGGGAAGAAGAAATATTAGGAGGGAGAAGCGATGCACTAACTGGAGGTTACGAGTTGTTCCATCTATGAATGGGTAACAAATACTTATTCTGAGCCATATTTAATGTTGCCCATTTCTCAGGAAAGTCACACCTGGAAACCATTATGAACTCTCCTCATTACATATGAACTTTTCTGGTGCTATGTGTTGGTTTTTTGTCTAAGAGCAAATTCCTGGCAATTTAGGTGACCCCAGATGCTCAGACTGAAAGTCACTCACCTGAGGCAAGGAAAGAAACGTGGGAAGTGCAGAAAAGAGGAAAGATGAACAAACAACACCCCCAGAGTATCACACAGAAGTGGTGCATCTTGAGTAAGTTCTTCAAAGTAATCAAACCTCACCATTAAATTAGGCACTGTTTGTTCTAAAAATGTAAATTAACTGCCACTGTAGCTGTTCGTTTCTTGTGGTATATCTGGTAGAGAGAATGAGGCCTCATTAAATATTTTCACAATTTGATTCTTATATACTAACTAAAGATACATGATTTGGTATCATCAACAGCATTAGAAATAAAAAGTAAAATTATCTCCAAGTGTCTTTGGTCAGCACAAAATTTTTACTGACATCGAGCTCTTTGTCAGGGCAGAACCTGCAAAAAAAAAAGGCATTGCTAACTCCATCACCTATTCTAACATCCTAGGTCTATGAAAATTATTGGGTCCTAACTTCTAATGTTATAAAGACTAGTTCCCTTAAATTTTTTTCAGTACATATTTAGAAATTACAGTGGCAGAATAATGCCTCAGAACTAAAACTCAAGTAATTTTAAATTTAGGTACTGTTTTTTTTTCCCTACTGTTTGTAATAAACACAGCTGCATTATCACCTGAAGTATAACAAGAGTCAAAGACTGTTGCTGTAGTCAGTGACTTGCATTAGGTTAAGCAAATGCACGTTACCTGGAGATATGTGTCACTTAAATAATTTGCCTCTTTATGGGTAAACACAGCCAAGAGAGAACTGCACCTAATACAGATGTAAGTCAGCCTAATACCTGAGTTGTCAGAGTAGAGAACAAACTGAAACCAAGCTGCTAACAAAAATTATTAACTCCATACTTATTTTTTATGAATGCTTAAAACTAGTATTCCCCGCAGTGAAATTCGGTAAAGATAGGTCTTTTTTTTCTTTCTACAGCAGGAATGACATATCACTGAGCTCAATGGAAATAAGTTTCAATCCCTACATGCAGATGAACAGACTCATCTACAGACATCTCAGCAGCAGTGCATCAATAAGGAGTCTTCTCTTTACTTTTGCACTGCTCACACAGATGCAGAGACACATAAATAAATGGGGGTGGTGTATTACCACTTTACATATGAGAATGGGCAATGATGCTCCTTAGAGGTCACGTGAAAAATCTGGGTGTGCTCACTACGTAAGTGACATATATTTACAATTAGGCTAAAACATATTCATTACAGAAATTAAACTGAAACTCAGCATGTTGTCACCCATCACTTTTATAGAACCAGTCTTGTTCAGTGCTTTGTGTCACAGGCAATATAATTTCCCAAGGTTTACAAAAATAATCTAGAATGAGAAAATTCACCTACCAGAACCTTTTGTGGATCTAGAACTATGGGGATCTCATTCATCAATATCTGGGCTAAATGAGCACCCTAAGAACTGTCTTACTTTCTGCACCACAGTGACTCTCTTGCAATCTGACATCAACAAGCCAGGCAGCGTCACAGAGAAGTGCTGTTTGGGAGCATTCTCTAGACAACACAAAAACATGAACTTTGACTTGCCTGGCAACCTTAACACTGGTAATTAACACACTGCATACTCTAATTACCCTGATCATTCAAGGTGAACATGGTAATTTCCTAAAGATCTTCTGAGACATTAACAGCAACCATGTTATTCCAATCACATATAAACACATATTTGATTGCAACACATTTGCTAAGGGAAAAAATCCAAGCCACTTATTTTGACATGAGTTTTAAAAGCAGTAGGATGAGCAGTAACTACAGAAGAGATCTTTAGCAGCTCTTGCTGCTCTGCTCACCTTAATAATAAATTAACATGGTTTTATTTAGATTTTGCTCTAAAATTAATGCAGTCCTTCTCTTACTGTTTTAATGAAAAAAACCCACATGTTTGTACTTCAAAATGAATCCCATGATTGAGCTCTGAAAGCAGAAACTGCAGAACACTTAGGACTAGAGTGGATTGCCATTAAAAATGTTACACAAATGTCACAGGCCATAACTGCTGAACTGCACAACAGCGCTGCAATAAAACTCCAGAAGCAATACCAATGGAATTTGTTGCTTTCCACACACACGAGCATAAAAAAACAACTACAAGAATATCCACTTAATTTTTAGTGAAAAATGATCACCAAATGATAAAAGCAGGTAAGTAAAAGAAGAAGCAAACTAGATGTTCCAATTAGAATTAGCTGGCAGTGCAATACTGACCCAAGAATGTTTGCTAGGTCTGTATTTAGTTCAAGAGAAATACCCCAGATCTACCACACAATCACTGTGATTTCAGCCACGCACGACTCAGCTCCAGAACAGGAACACCAGTGGAACTCCAGTGCCTTTTACAGTTGTAACACACTAGATAAACCACTAAAAAAGATGTATCTACTACCCACATATCATCATAGATTCTATTCTGGATAACAAAAGACAGATGGCAGTAAGTTCCCACTCTGATGAAGTTCAGTATCCATATGGGTACTGGAAAAGAATGAGGAGTGTAATGCCCAAATTCTGAACTAAGCTTTTAATGTGTTTTCTCCCTACACACACAAACAATTTGCTAATTTTTAGCTTTTTTCCTTTAATATAAATCCTCTTTTGAAAACCTGGAATCTACAGGACAAAACCAAACATTTTCAAAGGACAGGACAAACTGCTGATTGAAAAAGTGAAGTATTGAAAACAAATAATGAAAAGCAAAATTAAGTATTTTAAAAGTTGACTTTCACAAATTCCTCCCTTTGATAGCCAGTGGTCCTTCTTCAAAATGATGAGAGGTGTGCTTATAAAGGAATAACCAAAGAAAACACTACATAAAAAGCTTTCATTTGATGCAGAGCAAAAAACAGGATGATAATTTATGCCAACAAAATTTAGACCAAAGCACACAAAATGAAGCATAGAGAAGTTCTTTCTTTTTTATTATTTATTCCAACAACAGTTTTCCAGTTAAGAGGTTTATATGGTAAAACTGTTCTCACTTGTGGGAAGTTTTAAAATCTGTTTTGTAGCAAAATAGCTGCTTCTAAATTGGTTATCTATTTGTTTCATCACAGCAGTTCTGATTAAACCTTTCAAAACATACAAATGCCAACAATACATAACCAGATTTCTTGATCATAGTGAGAGAAATATCTCACCAATGTGTTAACAGACCAGTCCCTGATGAACAGATACAAAAGTTTTCCTCATGAAATATAAAGAAGTGATAAATAAAACATGGGAAAAAATTAAAGAGAAACACAAACCTACTTAAAATAGAACATAATGCAGTTTAATAAGGGACATGCTTGCAAAACATCCTGAAGAATTCAGTAGGCTACTCTATAACAGAGTAGAAAATATCAATCTTCCTCCCAGCATCACAGAGGGGAGAATCAAAGAGACGGATTACTTACAGCCTTCTCTCTCCACCCACTAAAATAGGAACTTATTTTTTTCATGATGCGCATGTATAAGCAGAAACTTACTCTACGATGCCAGGAATAGGGCATAACACATAAAAACATCCAAACATCTATATGTAGACCGCCCCCCCCCCGCAATTCAGTCAGTGAATAAAAGAAGACTGGACAATGTCTCTTTCAGAGGACCCTGTTTCTATGTATACAGCAGAGAGGTAAGTAGCCCTCCAGTCTGAATTTCAGTCTGTGCCTCAAGGATAATAATTTTTTCTGCTTGTTTGTTTTGGGGAAAGAGAGAAAAAAGCCAAGAGAAATAAGCACATAAAAGCTCTGAAGACAAGGGCTTGTCCTCAGTGATATCTCCCTGGGCCAGATTTATTTACTGTAGGTAAGAAAATAGTTACTTATTAATTTCTTAACAATAAATACTCACCCACAGTAGATCCCAATATAAGGCTTGCTGTGAATATTAAATGACTACTATTTACATCCCTGTACACAACACAATTCTGAAATCAGTTTATGATTAAGCAAAAGACAATTCTTAGTTTAAGTATCACTGGCATAAGCAAAGCCTACAGTGGCCTTTTTTTTGAGCTTTCTAATCTTTCCTCTTTTCCACACATCTGTTATACTAGGCATCACATATCTTGTAGATCCTGTTAGATCCTAAGTATCAATCAACTCAAGTTTAAAAAGGACTTTAAGTACAATGGTAACCTTCTACTGAGAAATGGCATCATACGGTTGAACTCTACAAGAGTTACTAACTCCACCATAGGTTACTGTTAGATTCCCACTTCTCTGAATGCATATGTCTTGATAACCACTTTGTCTGTAAGACTTGCACCATACACTGGAATTTAAACAACATACCACAGGGACCTGATTACATGTTTTTTATCCAGAGAAACTAATTTGCTAGGCTGTATTTATGTTTATCTGTTTATCTGTTCACTAGGTTATACTGTTCAGCAAGAGCAGATTCATAGTCAGACTTGATCCATGACAATTTATAGATTTGTTTGGAATAGATATTCATGCAACTGCTCCTCCTAACTGGACACCAAAGCAGAGCTGACACACCCAAACAGCATACCACTGTTAACTGTCAGGTAGGCCTGTCCCTTACTAATCTAAGAGCTTTTAGGTGCTTGGCAATTTGCCTGACAAGGCACATTCTACACAAATCCATTTAAAAGCAGAACTGTTCTGTAAACAGGATAAAAAAAATCCTGGTTTGATGGTTCTGATGATCAAGATTAGCCTTAGGTAAGGAATACCTACAGAAGGGTTATGTTGGACAAGAATACTGCCAACCACTCTAGATTAGAATTCAACAAGAAAACACTCTCCTCACACTGCCAGAACAGTACAAAGTCATAGAATAGTTACTGCAGAAAGACTAAAAATTTTTGCAAGAATGTCCTTTCTCCCCAGAATGGTTACAACATTCAGGAAGCTTCAATTTCTTCCTCTAGGGAAATGCTGAACTGTCCTAGTTTCAGTCTCTAGTAGCCAGAACAGATGATAGATTTAAAGCTTTGAGGACAGTCAGAGCACAACACAAACTCACATGAACCAGGCAACTAACCTTAAAAGGAAAAAACAAATCAATAAAGCAGACAGATCAGGGGTAGTTAAGTGCCTGGCACTCCGTGGCTCAGCATGCAGTGCTCATTTTAATCTGAGCACATGGCATTGCATGCTGCTTCCAGACAACCTCCACATGACTCATTACACGCTGAGGCCACACATCACCACTTTACAAGTTCTCAGATTTACACCAAGTGAATACAGCCTTCAAGGTCTTGGCCAGCTGCTAATGACACTAAACTACACATTGTCACTTTCCCATATGTGGTTCTTTTCTCTTCCAAACATGCTTTAACCAACTCACTAGTTCAGTGGGTACAACTCAACTATAAACTATGTTTGTGAAACCACATCTCCCTGCAGATGTACCTGGGGAATTACTATTCCTCCTAAAAAGGCTGTTGAACATATGCAGTTGTTGGAGCTCTTTAAATAGGTCCAGCTCTAGGTGGTACATCCAGTTAAGGTTCAGTAAGAAATTTTAGCAGCTACACAGAATAACTGCCACTGGCAAAGAAAGCCTCTCAGAGAGGAAGACACAGTCACAAATTTCTCATTTTCTCTACATTTTTGTCACAGAAAAGCACCACACACACTGCAGAGAAATGATAATACATCTGATAACTGAAGGTATCAACTTTTGAAAACTTAGTTGGAGAGGGAATCTTTTCCCTTTGAGCAATGCCTGATGTTTCTCCTCCTCCTATATGAACATGTAGCTATTGCTCAAGTAAAGGAAAGATCCAGGTAACATATAAAGAATAGTCTTTTGCACTGTAAAGGCAGATAAAAATGCGAAATGTCATATTTAGTTTAATACTGTACTGCTTTTTCTTCATACTGAACGGTCTTGCATCAGTAAACTCTCACTGAATTCTCCTACAGTTCTAAATTTCCTTCCACAGCGCAATTCTCATTCCCTCAGTTACTACAGCAGCTGAGGCCATGATTTTCTCCTCTTTCCTCTGCTAGCCAATGGCCTTCTGATCTTGGGAAAAGACAAAATGGATACAGAACACTAAATGTTGCAGGTGTACCATTCGTAACAGAGCATGATGCAAAGTGAGACTGATGACTGCTGGGAGAAGCTGTCAGGTGCGCTGCCATGCAGGAAAGAAGCAGGCCATGTGTGTGGGATAGCAAGGCATACTCTACATGATGAAAGAAGCTGCAGAACAAACTCAATCATTAGCATATTTAACACATGCAAAAGAGAATGACATTTGAGTAACACAGATACACGCAAGGAATCATGCATTGTTTACAGAAACCTTTAAGATTCTCAATGGTTTTCCAGCAAGCAGCAGCTTGGAAGCAACATGCACAAACAGTGGGTGCACAGCCTTGGGGTATAGATGTAGCTAAAAATGCCATGTTTAACACAGCACCACATTCTTTCATTTTTTTAATGTAAGAATCTCTAGCTATACATCCTTTATATAGTTTTGACAAGAAAAATACATGGAAAGAGAAGACAGGTTTCAATGAACGTGGCACAGCAGTGTTAGGGCAAGGTCATTTGCCTTCAACTTCCTTCAGCCACTCAAGAGACACTAAATGAAGACTTTTCAGGGAAAAGTATGATTTATAAATCAGGCTCCAAGGAGTGAAAAGTACCAAGAAGCCTGCATCTGGTCAACTATCTTCAAGACCACATCAATATTCTTAAGATTACTGCAGCAAAAGTGGACTGTGGGAACTGCTTCTTCCCTTATTTGGCTAGTGGTGCAGAAACAGTAGCACAAACCCAAAGTAACTTGGTCGCATTATTCACACAGAACACATTCTCACGTGGATTTCTCCAAGATCTTCCACTCAGAAGCACATCTGGCATTTCCCAACACCTTCACTCCCCAGGGATGTCGGATTCCACCAGGACAAAGAGCAGACATCATTCTCCATATCACCCACCCGCCTGCATTCTGCAAGATGTTTTCACTCTACACAAGTACAATTTAACCTCCTCTTACTCCTTTATCACTAAAGAGCCCAAATATGGTGACCTAGAGTCCACCCGTGTGGCACCCACCAGATCTTTCAGATGGACAGTCACTGTATGATCCTCAATGACAGAGATGCTTGGCTGCCAGAGGGATCAAGAATCCAGCTCGATTTTCAGATTCCAGGTGGAACTTGCAGGGTGAACAACAGGCACGTGGGTGCACTCCTATGCATGTATGGGGCATCAATAAACAACTGAGTATTTAACTTCAAGGGATAACAATGATCTTAGAACTGCCACTGTTACACACAGAACCCACTTTCTCTATGCTACCGCTACATGATCAAGGCAAATTATTGTCTTGATGTGTTTCTGAGAGCCCTGACAAGCTGTTCAAGTGCTTCGCAGAATTCTGCTTGTTGTTTAAATACCCTACTGGTGTTGACTCTTCTGTTCATACAGATGAACTTTACCATACAGCAAGAGAGAGAGTAAAAGCAACAGAGAAACAAATGGTCACCCAAAGATCTGACCCCTTTCACAAACTCTAAGATAAGTAAGAGCACTAATACATGCAGTATTCTCACTAAGGTTCAGGAGCACTCATGAATTTTGCCTTCTAATATGCAAATCAAAGTGAGAAAAAGCTGAATTTTAAACATACAGAAGTGCTCCAAGAGTGAACACCTTAGGGGATGTTTATTCCGTTAGCATTAATGTAACACCATTAACACTGTAAATGATAAGCATTCCTTGGACAAAAAAGATATAGCAGTTGAAAAAGGAGGAGACTACTCTTACAATAAAAATATCTAATGGGACCTCATTCTATAGAAAATTGAACAAAAATGTAGCTGTTGCTGGGACTATCAAGTCAGTCATAACTAGTAGGGAATAATTAAGTGAAAGGTTCATTTTAAAATGCAAAGTATTTCACATTCCTGTGTCCTAACATACAATTGAAAGAAAATGATGTTATACTTTTGCTTAATGTTTGTGTATCTCAAATCACTTAAAGGGACCTGAGGTGATTGCAGCTGTCAAACTAGTGTCAGATGCTTGCTTAAACTGGGATGTTGATTTAAGGAAGTTATTTAATCTGTCATAAGCTTACTATTAGAGTTTCAACCTCTCCCCTTCGGGTCAATTTGCTTAAAGGTATAAGCTTATTAACTTTAACTTACTTTAACTTGTAAGAACCTAAGTGCTGAGGGATAAAGGGAAATCCACATACATATAAGCTGAAGCACCTTTTCCATGTTTTATTTTAAGGGGAAATAGAAGGAATAAACCAGGAGTTTTGATTTCATGTGGCACGGAGTATTGGTACCACAAGAGGGCACTAAAGCCACGCCTAAAGCGGATCCCCATTACAGAACTCACTCTGAGGAAGAAGGATGAACTGCTCTCACAAACACTCCCTCTACAGAGGGATTCAGGTTTCCCGGTGGCATGCACATACATTCATTATGAACTCACACTCCCTCGACTTTGCAAAAAGCAGCACAAAGCCTTTTGTAAAAGCACTATTCTGCCAAGGATGAAAGACAGTAAGACTTGAACTTGAAGCTTGAAACAAGTTATGTTTCATGTTTTGAATAGCATCAGTCTATTAATAAGATTTTGAATTTTGGTCTTGTCTGAAAGAATGTGAAGTGCATGAGCTCACAACCAAATGGTACTGTGAGACAGAGATAGATGCTTAGTTTGATAAAAATATTTTGAGTACAAATAACTTCTGTTTGCCCAGGCAACAATTCTGTTTACACACAGAAAGAAAAGTCTTATCCAACAGCAACTAACAAATCAGTATGTTTCAATGGCCAGCGGACCATCACACTAAAAATATGGCTCTCGTATTCTGTAACATTTGCTATAAGGTTTGGCAACATCTGAATGTTTACATTAGCCAGTGAACTGCCACAGGAACAATCCCACAGCTGGACAGTCCTCTACAGACCTTAATACCTGATAAAAGCTACTTGCAATACTTTAAGTCATAAAGTGGGCAAGACAAATCTCAGCAATGCACCATTTAGCACCAGACAAAAATGATGCTGGCTTTCTCTGCTGGCTTAATAAGCAGCCCAAATACTTAATTTCTGCACCTTTAGAGTGTCCCTGTTTTTCACATTAAGCTTTTTACACTTGTTAACACACATCTCTTGGTCCTGTTACCTGTGTGTCAGACATGGGTGCTGAAGTTATCTGTCAAGCAACATGAAGTTTCTTAACCTGCTTCAGGAACTGACTCACCAGTAACCTAACAGCTGATGTGGCAGCACCCTTAACACTGCCAAGTCACCTCTAGAAGGATCACCACAGGATAATGCTGGAAAAACGAAGTCTTCCAACTGTTTTCTCAGTTATTTGGGAATAAGGCACTGTGTGGGTTCTTGCTATATATATCATCTATATTAGATACAATTGCCTGAAATCCTGCAGCTAAAATACATGTCACAGGTGATAGGGTTGGAATAACACTGGACACTTCACACACATCCTCCATAAAAAACCCCACCAAAAACCTCTGCAGTTTTGGAAATTCTTCTACAATGAAAAAAACCCATTTATATAAACTTGAATACAGGAAGCAAAAGTTAAATAGAAAAGTGTTGGTCTGAGATTTTAAATTCTCATTCTCATGTGCATGAAGAGACTTGGGTTTGAATATAAATTATCTATATCAGAAGTAAGTTACTAAAAAAACAGTACCAGGAAGCAGTACAGACAGGAAAATATAAGCAAGCATCCAAAAAGTCAGTGTTAGTCTGTTACACTTCCAACATCCTGTGCTAACAGCAAACGTCCCAACATGCTTGAGAAAATGCCTGTTTCACTTATTTGAAATAACACCAAGCACATACTGTAATCAAAAATCAGGCCATGAATTCAGATTTTTGATCCCATATTCCATCTCATGCTAGCATATAATTCCCACTGACCATTGGCTGGATTCTGCCGATGGCTCACGGCAGCAGAGCAAGGAATTCCATGTCTCGCTACTCAGTTCAGTTTTCATGAACAGAGGCTTTTGACAGGCGAAGCAAAAACACAGCTATCACATGGGCCTACAACCCAAAGCACAGGAAGCCTACTGCTGTTACTTTCAGAAATACTGAAGGAATGCTCATCAAAACAAGATATTAAACCAGAGAAACATCTGACATTCCAAATTCTTGGTACATTTTTCAGCATAAAATATTGATCTCAAAGGATATAAATACTTTATGACGTGCCATCAAGTGAATAATAACAACAATCTCTTTTCAACTGTTTTCCTTGGACTGAAGGAGCAGTAGAAGACTCCCAAAGTTTCAGGATACTTTTAAGAGCAAAATATGATTTCTGAGTACACATTCTTGAAATCATTCTGGTTTTGGAGACTTTACCTCACTTTCATATAGCCTGTCAAGGTTTCTCTTGAGTCAGTTGAAGTTTACAGTGGGGGAAAAATATTTACCCAAGCCGTATGCAAATAAGATAGGTAAATCTACTTTTCAATTTTTAAATTTTGAGTTTGGACTTAAACCACAAATCATCATCAAGGCTCAATTAACCAATTTGTTTATGTTACACTCTGCTCAAGAATGTACAAAGAAATTTACGCTATTTGTCAGCTTTGTATTTTCAGGTTTCTTGCACTAAACCAAAAGATGACCTAAAAGACTTAATAAATAAAAATAAAAAATATTAAGAAAAGTCCTAGAAAAAGGTAAATAATATAAGTACAGAGTATAATACTTAAATAATGGAATACTGAAATTTAATGACTACATTAACATGCTAAGGCATATTCTGCTCCTCCTTGATTTAGCAGCTCCACAAATTCCTTATTGACCAAATCCCAGCTCCAATGTACCAGATGAATATATTCGGGGTCACTTTGCTAACCGGTGGCCAAGCTGGGGAGAAAAAGGCAAGATAACACTTTTCTCCTAAGCACTTTTGAGATGGGTTTTCCCTCACATTCAAGAAACACAAACGTCCTAAACAGTATATGCTGTAACAGCTGACCTCAGAATGAACACCCTGGATCAGGAACCAATGCAAGCAGAAGCCAAAAATCAACCAAACTACATTATGACAAATTGAAGGAAGAAAAGCATATAAAACAAAACATGTGAAAGATAACTTTGGAGTTCAGATACAACCACTGCATGTTTCTGTTTAAGTTCTGTGAATATACTTTTAAATTACTTTCTGCTTAACTTTATCACGTTGGCCATATTCAAGTACAGACAAAGTACTGAAAATATTCAATAGGATTGAATAAAATGAAAGAATCCACCTCCAAAAACTAATATTTTTTAAAAATATAAGTAGCCATTAATGACAATAAATAATTCAGTTGAAAATATTTACAAATTTTTTTGGGGGAGAGACTGGATTCTAATTCATTCTTACAGATTTTTGGAGTGTTAAGAGCAATGATCTTGGCCTCATACAAATAATATAATGCTGACACAAGACGGTCTATTCCTTGAAGACTGAACTCCAGAAAATGACAACCAAAGTACTGAACACACTGAAAGGATATGAATTCAAACTAAACTGCCCTTCATCAAATTCCTAAACTTTAAGAAAACAAATCCAGCTGACTGTAAAACCTGAAGGGATGTTCAAAGGGGCAGTTGAGCAGCCTAGCAGTAGATGTGCCCTTTCATAAATACTGCATTCAGCATTCCTTGTTAACCAGTAAGAGATATTGGTGGTGTTGTTAAGGTATTACTGACAGTCAGGAAGTAATTTGCACTCAGTGGAAGCCCTCTAGATATTCAAGAAGTCATCCTCAAGCAATTATTTAATGGACTGTAACTTTTCCATTAAAAGCAACGTCTCAACCTTGATCCTTAAAGGTAGAAAGCACTGTGAAGCAGAAGAGTGGAAACTTGGGAAAAAAAATCTCCCACACCCAAGGCAAACAGACATTATTTCACTTGTGGTCCACCTTTCAGCAGTTGCTTACCACTGCACACAGAAGAGGTGATGTTGTAGAGGAAAGGATAAAACTGCAGACAGCGGATCATCTTCAGGCTGCTCTCACACTCCAAGCACTTGGCTGTCAAATCCAGCGCATGTCTGAAGGCCTGCAGTGCTCCACTGATGTTGTTCTGAGCCAGGTATGCATTTCCTAGGCTCAGAAAAGTCAGGGGCTGTGAATACAAAAGCGACACACTGCAGCATAAGTATGTTCACTGTTTTAAGATTGAAGCCAACTAGGAAATACCCTTGTCAAGTCACACCCCCATAAATTCGGTGGGAAAGAGTTTAGAAAACTTCCTAAACAGGCACTGCCTATTCTTACAATGGAAAACTAATGGCTTGATGCATTGCTGGTAACCAAAAGCTGTTTTGCCATAGGGTTGTGTTAAGAGTTCCATCTTTCC
Source organism: Camarhynchus parvulus (assembly GCF_901933205.1). NCBI lineage: Eukaryota > Metazoa > Chordata > Aves > Passeriformes > Thraupidae > Camarhynchus > Camarhynchus parvulus. Next base: position 20,905,542 of record NC_044575.1, on the reverse strand, counting down.
ACAACAAAAAACAGCTGTTAAATACACACAGACTGAAATGAAGCTTGAAGTACTTACTTACTAACCATCAGAAACATAATGCTTACTGCAGAGAACGCCATGGGACTAAACTGAAATGTGCAAAGGCAATTTAGAATCATTAAAAGTCCGCAAAAAATTAAAATATCACTAGTGTTCTAGCAGGACACAGATGCATTGCATTTGCCAAGAGTGTTCAGATTTACCTCAGAAAAGCTAGGTTACTGAAAACACCAATGTCACACTAGCCTAGGGGTACACATTTATGCCTTTCAATTGTTTGTAAAACAATATTTTTGTCTACTGCTTTTGGCTACTATCTCTAAAATATGCATTTTTTTGAAAAGTAAAGATTATAAACACCTTTTTCACTGGGTAGAACTCAACACTTTAATATAAGCACAGAGCAAAGCATTACATTTATTGGTTGACTGAAAAGTCTTTCACTTAGTCAAAGTAATTTGCTGCAATTACCAAGACACTGCTAGAATAAAGACTATAGTATTATAATTTAAGCAGTCATTTTTCCCACTGAAACAGCCTTTACATTCATTATCTAAAAACGTGAAGACTGAGCAGTAGCTGAAAATTTTTCCAACTCAGCTTGCATTACTAAACAGCATTCAGAAAACTGTGCAAGCTGAGCAACAGGATTTATTTTTTCTTTTTAAGAGCTTTTGTTGATGGAGCACATGTTTTATTCCCGGTAGCTGTAATTAATCTTAACTTGTATTTACTTTCCATTATATTCCAGGAAATCGCATTCAAGTGCAATGCCTCCTGCTAGTTTTTCTGGTACAATAGGTATTACAGGACTGAGTACACCTGAGAAAAACACGAGCAGGCATTACTGTAACGAGGCAGCATTTACAAGTGTTTTTCAAGAAAAGCCCTACTCACACAGCATGGTCCTAAGGATTCCTAGGTTCCTCCCCTCCAAGGTTGTGTTTTCATATGTTCTTCTTAAGGCACATCAATCAAGCATAGTTCTTTCTGCAGTTCCTTTTTGCACTCTTACCTGCCACCCACATGGACTACATTCCCTTCCAACACTTGAAAATTTGTTTCTGATTGCTACACTGAACAAACTTACTCTGTTTTTAGCTGTTTTATGTGCTAGGTGACTGATGGCCTGGCAGATTTAAATGCTGTTAATCTAACTAGAGAGCTAGAAGCACAGGAAAGAAATCACTTGAACTTCATACTGAAGTGTCTGTGATGCAAGACCAAAATTATCTGCTAGAAAAAAGATGTTTCCTCCTATGCCATTCCCTCCTCCTTTCTTTTCACAACTGTTCTGGCCAGTCCAGTAGTTCAAACAGTTTCTGTATAATACAGAAACTGCCTATATGACATAGGTGACAACCTACAGAATGTTTATCATGTTACTGTTCAGAAATACAAAAACCTGGTTTGAATCTCTGGTTGGAAGTAAAGCCACCAACAACTAGAACACATTTTCTTTTATGTAGATAGACAAAAGCTAGGGACAAATCAAACTGTACAGATAAAAATCAAGTGTCACAGAAAGATGTCTATAAAGATCTTGGTGGCATACACACTACTTTAAGGGTTTTAAGAATCAAGATACAATGCTGACAACTTGACAGATCTGCCAAACACCAGGATTAAATTCTTTGGAGGCACTGCTGATAATACAGGTTTTGGGAGGTTAGAAGTCTGTCGCTGATTTACAAGAATGTCTCTAGATGTTTATACTCTCAACAATCAGCATCCCCCCTGGTGCAGTCAGGAATTTATATGGAAATTAACATCCATTGCAAATCACCAGCTGGAAGATTAACTGCATGTGCAGGTAAACACCAGTAACATGTACTTAGAAAATAATGAAGGGAAACACATTCACTGCTGGGCAAACACAAAACCCCATCATCTTACCTCAGAGGCATTGATGGCCAAAGCCTTCAGCAGGAGCCTGCTGGCATCCAAATGAAGACCATAATGAAACAAGAGGTTAGCAAGGTTGACCAGAGGGATGTCCTGATACTCATGTGGAGCCAAATTATATGCTTTTTGCAAACAGGTGATAGCAAAGGTGCTATTTCCAACTGCACGCCAGTACAATCCAGCTTCATTAAGCACAAGCCACAGAGGATCTTCTGGCTATAGGAGAGTCAGGGAAAAGGATAAAAAAACCCACAAAGAGGTGTCTCAGGAACACAGAAATGCCTGCTCTTTAATAATAAGCAAACAGAACTCACTCTTGCATACTACATTGTTAAATTGATACAAATTAGACTTTGCTGTAACTATTAGTAGATTATTCAATCTGCTCCATTCTACTCAAATGGACATGATTTACAGGCTGAACTGCAATTTAGTAGTAGCTGCTGCTCACGCTCCACTCATATGAATACTTTGTATCATGACCAAAAATTCCCTTAAAATGTACAAGCGATAATGGTTAGTTCACTACAGGAAGCAACGCTTGAGAGCCACTGCAGAGTCTTAAAATTATACAAACACAGATCAGTGTAAAATGCTAGAACTTGAAAGTCAGGCAGATGTGCTTCCAGGTCCTCTGTCTAACATTACCTTTCCCTGTCAATTTAAGGTTTCAGAGTTGCTTTTTCTTAGATTTAGTTATCTATTTGTCTTATTAAAGTTGACAATTGGCATGCATTAGATACTGTTTAAAGATTGTAAAATAGTAAGCAATAAGTGAGCGCAGATGAAAGAATGGAGGAAGTGTCAAATACACCTTGAATGTTCCTTCCTCCTCTTTAACCTCTAACAGCAAAAAGAAGCACTCAACCTAGAGGAGAAATATCAGAATTCGAAAATACTGACAGGTTGACAGAGGTAGGCAAAACATCCACTTTCAGATGCACTTTGTAATTATTTAGTAGCATGTTCTAGTTTTTAATATTTTCATCATTCGGTATTACCCAATTCTACAAAACATTTACAGCATAAAACCAATACCTGAAATGGATGTTCAGTTCTACCTACATGAAGCCCAAATGCATGCCTGAGTAGGAAACATACAGCTAGGATTAAGGAAGCAAAACAGTGATACTATGTTGAGTTAGTAAGAACATTTTTGTTCCAGGTTTTAAAAAACCCCTCCCACAGAAGGGTTCTAACTATGGTTCTAGATGAACTGAAAGATATCAATAGGATACAAAATTCATCGTTTGAAGTGAATTCATCACCTTACATAACCTGTGATTTCAAGATTATTAATGATCCCTGTTTTGCAATGCACGTTGCTCTTCATTGCAAACTCCTCACTGAATTACTCTTCATTCACAGGTCTCAATGACCTCCCTTAACTAAATCGTCAGCAAGTTATTAGCATTTTGTCTTTCCCAATACAAAGATACTAACTTTAGCATTCCTGTTCTAAGTAGTTTATCATTAGCAGAACAGGTAAAACACTAGACTGTTCTTACATCAGCAGGCAGAAAAGTTCAGGCTTTTAGCATGACAGCAACAGAATACTACAGTTAAAACCAAAATACTCATGCACTGCACAGTAAGACATTAGACATGTATAGGACTCTTCTGAACAACACAATAAAAGGAATCAACTCCTACTGCTCATTTCTTCTCCTGGTTAAGACAGATGCACATAGTAAATGGTACTGATTTTAGACTAAAAAAGAATCTACATGTAATACCTTGACACAACTTCTACAAGAAAGTTAAACTGAGAAATATCAGCTTGACATGTCAAAAAGAGTCAACGTCTCTCTCAATGCTTCCTGTCACTTGACTCTCAAAGGCCCCACGCAAGATGGAGGAGGCATTCCACAGGCTTCTATACAGAGGTACATTCTTTGCCCCAGAGTGCTAATTATCCTGACAGAAGATTGACAGAGGGTTGGTTTCCTTGGAGGGAGAGTAGGGGGAAAAGCAGGGTAGTGGGAAGGAGGAGGAAGAGCACATGGCAGGCATGCAGGAAGGAGTGGCAGACAGAGGAGTAGCTTCAAGCTACCTCTCCCAGTTAAGCAAATGGCTGCCAGAATTAGCTAATATATTGCTGCTCCATATCCTTACAACAGGAACAAGCAACTACAGGGCTGTTTGGTCCACATTAAGCTAAATTAGATACTTACTTCTCTACATATTTCTGCTTTGTAAACATGGCTTTTAAAGTTAGTTTCATTTCAGTTACAGGTAGCAAATAAACTCCTCTCTAGTGTGTCACTGACTACTTCAGATGTATAGAAACAAATCTCAAGTAAGAATTCTGAATTCATATAATGTGACAGATGGACATACCTTTTTCATGGCATGATCTAGAAACACTCCTATCTTTGCCAGTGAAATAGTCTCATTGTTGATACGAGAATGCAAAACCTGGAAGACAAAGATTTGTTTTTCCCCGAACTACTGAATAAATTTTACAGTCAAGACCTACAAGGGTCATTCACTTGCTTCCTTAAATCTTCTCTTTAGTAAAGGGAAGATAAATATATTGTACGAAGGGGAGGATGTGAACGCATAACACTTAAAGCAACCAATCTCCAGAATGCACTACGAAGTTATCAGCTTGGTAGAATGCAGTAGCTCTTGGAAATGAATCATTATCCAGTGACTGTTAGATTTAAAAGAAAGATGTGATTTCAAAGAGTAAATTAAATTTTCCATTTTGTGTGCTTTTGGTCAGCGTCTGAAAGAAGCCAGACAACTTAACCCTTTCTCCAATACTATTAGAAAGAATTTGCCCACATTTTTCAGAATTACTGATTACCTTGAAATATCAAAATCTTTCATGATGTGAATAACATTTTTAAGGCAATAAAAAGGAGGATTTTAAACCAGAAGAGAACCAACAAGAAAACGTCTCTTACCTGTCTTGCTTGATTGTCTGGCACCCTGAATTTCAAATCTAGATTAGTGTCTAGTTCCTTGACTAGTATGTTTAGAGATTCATTATTACGAGCATCAGTAATGGAAGAACAATCTGGTGCCTGTGCTTCTCCATGCTCAACAGTATCTCCTGGAATATTCAGTAATGGCTGGATTCTAGTAAGAAGGAGAACCAAGACAAATTAACAGCATGTGCTCCATGTCATCATGTAGAAATACACGAATCTGCTAAGCCTCGTACTGCAGACTCTTATGAGACACGAGCTGCAAACATCAAGAACTCAAGGACCACCCTTCCCTTGAAAAATAATTTATAAGGTCTTTACTTTCCATTTTTAAGCACAGAATAATAAGAACAATGAACAGTGCAGTAGAGATAACAGAAAGTTCTCATATTATGCTAATAAGGATTCTATGAAGTTTAGGACTAAACAGATATGTGATAAAAAAAAGTTGAATTTTTCACACTAGAACTTGATTTCAAAAACATCAAGAGGTAGCCAAATTACGTATAAAGAACATTCTAAGATGAAAACTGCTTTTCTCCAAAGGAAGTTGCTGGATGTTTTCAGATGGGAACATTTAACACAGGCTCAATACTAGTATTACAATGACTAGGTAGAACAAAACAGCTTTTTTACTACCACTGTCATAATTTAAGCGACTAGGGTATTACAACACTGCATTGATCTATGTAAGTTAGCTATTGCAGTACAGACACATTTATTTTATCCTATATAATAACAAGTATTACTGACTCTTCCATGACTAAACTGATTTTCTACCTCTGTCCCAAAGGAACGAGCTGGAGTTTTCCACTCCTAATCCTTTTTTACTGTTTTCTGGTCTTCATTGTTTTCTGTCATCATAACTAAAGCTAATAGGATGTATGTAATGTACAAGAGTTAACTGTAGTTATTAAATAGATGTTCACCTCATTCTCTCTCTCAAGCTGTTTTTTTATTAATATAGTTCCCAAGACATTCAGACTTGTGCTTAAATCCCCATTCTGTCTGTGTTTAATGTGCTCACCCTGGACCAACAGTCAGGGAAGAATCACCATGAAATTGGCTCTGGCTGTTATACTTACAGCAAAGATAACAATCAAAGAAAATGCCTTCCTTCTGTGGAAAGGCCAGAGAAAAAGGTTTGAACACCTCTGTGCTGTTGATTACTAATTGCATCCATCCTCTCCAGAAAGAAAATACTCTTCACTCATAAAATAAAGATTTACAAATATAGCTTTTAAAAATCAACACTTGCCTGAATCCCCTGTTTTCTGGAGGCAAGAAATAAGTTGGCAGTTCTTCTGGGTCAGGAATTCTGGGGAAAGATTTCATGCATTCTGACCGCTGAGGCCAAAGAATATGCTGTTTGTCCTAAGAGGGAAAGGAATTATTTTTTAATATTTTCTCAGCATTTTTAATATTCTAATAAACTAGGTAATAAAAGAGATAATAAAGGATAGTCTGAAAAAAAAAAACCAAAGCAAAACAAAACTGAGACCTTTATAGCTATTATTTTTCCATCTTTTTTTTAACATCAGCAGTTGAAATTTCTATCTTTAGCTGTACCACGTTACTTGCAGCAGATGCTTATAGAAAAACTCCCTCAGTGTTCCAGTAGTTTCAAAGGCTGGGAAACCAGTACAGAGAAACTAGGCAGATACTTGTATGTTGAAGAAATTTGGAATGCTACATTCTCCAGTGCTGTCCCACATCAAAACTGCGGCCCAGACGCTAAAAAGTTTCACACAAGCAAGGAGAGGATTCACTTTCACCCCTCCCCTGTGCAAGGGCAAAGCTCATCCTCTTCACTCACTCTGCTGGGTTCCACACTCCACACTGAAACAACAGAACGAGCCACAGGGGAAGACTGCAAGGACTGGCTGTGAACACTTTGGTTTGCATGAAGATCCAAATTCATAGATGTCATACTAGAAGTTGAAGAGTCTTCACCAAACTAGAAACAACAGAAAGACAGATTTTAATAAAGATGGTACATTCCTTGTTGAATTTCTCCATTTATTTCCCCTCCCCACTTATGTAGTTAAGCCTCACTGATAAGCTGAACTGTGGGTAGCAAAAAAAAAAAAAGGAATTTAAGCCTCTTGATCCACTCAGAACATGAAAGAGTAATATTCATACTGTAAATAAGCCAACAATGAAAACTCAAGTGCAAATCAAGGAAAGAATGCTAAAAGATACCAAGCAGATACTTGTAATAGGCCAAAAATAAAATCTACTTATCTAGATTGCACAGCTCAAAATCAAGTCAGAATTGCTAAGACTCATGGCTTTCAGAATTATTTCAATAATCTGAATTTGCAATTACTATAATAGCAAAAACAATCAGACAAGAAGACAAGAGCAAAATTAAAAATAATTATTCCTATTTCTTAAACTAGTTAAGGGAAAACTACAGAACATACTCCACATTGCAAAATAAGGGAAATCATAATCCTTATCTGCAGTTCTAACACAGTAGAGCTGTTGCTTACGTGCCTGTCATTTTGGATTTTCAGTATTAGTACACACCTTGCTTCCAGAACTTCGTAATATTCTTGTACAAAATTTTCTTGGTGCAATCATAGGGAACTAAGGCTTTGGACTAAAATGAAGTTTTTGATTTCAAGTAATTCTCTTTTCTAGGTTAAACAAAGCCTTTTACAAGAAACCCTCTCTATTTCTATAGTTCACAGTCTCTCAGCCTGTACTAGTATCAAAAGAAATATGCTTTAAAATACTTTGCACTCTGGAAAAGACTAAGATTTCTCACTATAATTACTACATCCAAAATGTAACCCTTGTGTCAACCCTGAAAAAACTGAAATTACTTTGCTAGTAAAGCAAATGGGATGTAACTTGAAGCAGTGGTATCAATTCACAGACAAACCTGAACATATTCCACATTTTCAAAAATGTCTCCGCGGTGATAACGAACAGGCTGATCCCACTGACAGTGCAAGCTATGCTGCTGGTTGCCCAGTCTGCAAATCTGGTGGTTCCCTGCAGAGCAGAAAATATTTTTTTATACTAGAGAAGTATGGTTTCTGAGAAGACAGACAGCACACAGTCAACCTCTCTGCCCCCAGTATGGTCAATCTTTTTTATTTACTCCATCAGCCCAGAGGAAACTCCAACCTCAAAAGACTCAAAAAAGAATTTCCTGCTCAAGAACATACTACAATCGCTTGTTTTAATAAGAAAAACCCAAGAGCCACTCAGGGCTATCTGAATATATGAAGAAGTTATATCCTGACACTTATCTGAATATGTGCCGTATTTCATTGCTTTAATGAGCATGAACACTAAAAAGTTGTACCTAATTGAGCTTCTTTTGCCATCTGTGTCTCATGAATGATGTTCCTCAAGATTTGTTCCTCCTGGATGAGCTTGTACTTGTCTAAAACATCTTGTTGCCTAAGGTAATGGTCATGCTGCTTTTGATATTCCTTTAATTCATTTAATGTTCGCTGAAGTGATCTTGGAAATTAAACAGAGAAGATTTACTTTGAATGCTTTTTAGAATATCACCTTTTCCTACACTCTTGCATATTTTTAACTCTAGGTTTCTTAAAGTATTCTTATGCTTAATTCTATTGCATAATCAAAGAAATACAGAAATTTAAAAACAATTCTTCTTGAAGTGTAAATAACTGCTGCAACAGAACTACAGAAGTTAGATTGTAAGCATTGCCACTGGGATATTTTAGTTACCTATGCTGGGCTTCCAATTTTTGCTCAAGTTTTTGCTGACATAGGACAGCATGCTTCCTTTTTACAGCTTGCTCAAACCCTGGTTTGGCCTGTAGAGCATGATCATAACACAGGACTGAGTGGTTGTACTCTCCGAGCATCTGAAGAATGACCAAGAGAGAGAATTAGCCATTGTGCAGTAATAGTTAATAAACAATACTCAGTTTTTAAAGAAGCCATTAATTGAAATTTTAATTTATGATAACAAGTAGCCTGTCATTTCTGACACTCAAGCCACTACATCTATTAAAGAAAGGCTGCAGAAGAATTTTACTGGAATTTATTTCCAGGTGCAGAGAAAAGCCTTTACTAATAGACAGACTTTTGAATAAAACTATCTTAACAGAATCTTAAGCATTAAGCATGAGATGCACATGGAGCACAAGACACACTGTAAAAGATTAAACCATTACAAGTCAACCTCAAAAGATTAAATAATATTTAATTTTCTTCAAGTCTTGGAAAATAAAGATTGTATTTACTGCGTATATATTTCCTAAAGTGTAATAGCTGGTAAAGAAGTCACTGTAATCCAGAGCTGCATGAACCACAATAGCTGCATCTGCAGAGAAGTGAGCCCGGTGCAAAATATTTGCCAAATTTACCAGTGCAATGTCTTTATTTTGCCTAAAAGAATAGAAGAAAATAAATAGGAAAAAAATTAAAAACTAAAATTAAAGTAAGACTGTGTAAGAATCATGCACAAGGATACATTAATTTGCCAGTCACACATTAAAACATATCACTTGCTAGAAAAAGGTCTCAACTATTTATATGTCTAGTATAGCACATAGAGACCAAGAACAAGTAACATAGATTATTCCTTAGCATACTGTCTTAGAAACTAAAACCTGTTTACTAACCAGGATAACTAGAAAAGCAATCTGAGAAGAAATCCTTATTAGCAATTCTTACCTTGAAGAAAAATGAAGGGCACGCATGGCACATTCTACTACTTGGTATGGCTCATTCTTTATTCGCCAGTAAAAAGAAGCCATGTTATAGAGTACCCAGGAAGAAGAGTTCTGCAGTAAAGAGAAACACATGAACTGTACGAACTACTAACACATGAACTAAAAGGTTAATCAGGGCTTTAATTACTATAGGATGAAAATCTGAGCACCAAAGCTGGCGCTCAGCTGCTCTAAGCTATCCTTCTCCACTGGAAAGCTGCCATTTGCAACAGTTGTCAATGTTTAGGACCACTGAACTAGCATACTCATGTATTAAAGAAACAGAATTTCTGCATTTCAGGCAGGTAAAAATACAAAATGAGGTGAAATGAGAGGTGACAGTAGTTTAAGCATCAGCATCTTAGCTGGAGTTCAATGAGGGTTCCTAGATTTTGCAGGAAGACATTTAACAAAATCATACACACTTCAGTACTGTTGTTTCTTCTTTGCTCTTCAAGTACCTGTATTTTTTGATTTAAAACTCTAATTACCTTGACAAAGCAAAGAATGTGGCTTGCTAAACAACATAACTACATAAATCCTTAAAGATGACAGAAACTATCTATTTACTGCCTTTTCTGACGCCTTCTCCTGCTTCTACTTGCCTATCAGAAAATGGTCTCAGTTTGCCTTTTGAAACTGAACCGTAAACCAAAAATACACGTGCAAAACTGGATCTGACTGCTTGTACAAGCTGTATCTAAACTTGTGAGACCTCTCCAGCACTCTTTTTTGTGCACCCAGCAAGATTACAGTTTCATACCTTCATAAGCCCGTCATAAATACGGTGACCTATTTCCTCTATACTTCTTCCCAGTCTCCGTGATAAGTATGTGAAGATTGGATCTTCTTTAGGTAACAGGGGTGCAGAAAGATTAACCCTTTCTTGGACACCCTGAAATAAAAATGGAATACAGGTATTTGCTGACACTTTAGAGTAGAGAAATACAAACAAAAGCATTACTCCAGGAAAACACGTGGCTTGGTTATTTTACAATCTTATCTTCCTTTCAAGATCTTTGGGAATTGATAGAACAATTTCACCTCTGACAGATAATAATATATATTATTGCAGATGGGAAAACAGTAGAAGCAGCCAAAAGCACCTCTACTTGTGAGTTCTACAAGGGAAATACTCAGTTCTGGTAGCACTCTGTATCTGGCAGCTACTGATTTCACTAATGACCACTGAAGCACAGAAGTCAGTGTTGTAAGGTTACATTCACACAGTGGAAGTATTCCTACACCTCTTCTCTTTCTTCCTTCCCCAAGCACAAACACACTTCTTTCAAAAATACATCCAGACCCAGAAACAAAAAACCCACTTAGTGTTTAGCTGTAAGAAAATCCTTATTTGTTGATGAAAAGACTTGCAATAAAATAAATATCAAGATAAAAGCACTAAAGCTGCATCTGCATTAGAAAATCTGCTCATATAATGCTGTTGACAAAACCAGTTTTCCTACCACTCTTGTGCTCTAACTTTTTTAGAGCAGTTGAACTTTGTACTAGTAGGGAACAATTATCTCATCCTCTGGGTTAGGGCCTGGCATTCAGATACCAAACAGACACTCATGTTTGTTAGGATGTACCAACAAAACTGCAAACAATTTTTTTATTCTGAATCTTCACACATTTTAATGATCCTGTTCAGCATTCTCCAAATTTCAACTGAGACGACTCACAAGCTAGTAGTAGTCTCAATGAAAGCTACCAATTTGCTAATGAAATGTATTATGAAAACAAAAGACTCCGTTTTCCTAAAAATGCCTTCTATAATAAGGGAAAAAACAACAAAAGAGAAACTGTATACCTGATGGAACAGGTGTAACCTCCAGTACACAAGTACTTTAATCAGGGCCCAACTGTAGTTTTAAAAAAGTGTGAAACAGTCTTGGAAGATTACAATACCTTTCAACCTGGAGTGAGAACTGCCAGTAGCAGTTTTCTATTCCTCCTCCTAATGGGGGAAAATACTTACTTGCATTTGCTCACTTACCCGTAAGTGCTGAAAAGCATGAATACTGTATGGAAGATCTAGAACTTTTGTACAGTCTGGCTGCTGCAGGTCTGGAGGCACTGGGGACTTTGTGTCTATATAGTCTTCAGGGCTGAGGACATAATAACATAACACAGCAGACTGCAGATTAAAATACTGCTGAAGCTCCTAAGAGAGAGTACGATAGCTGATACAGAGAGTACTCTGACTTCATCATTACAGAAATCCCCTGTTCGGGCTCATTAGCCCATTTATTCTGTATTCCCAGATTTCAGTTGTATTGGGATGTCATGGCTATAGGATAAAGTAAATAAATTTGTCTGCTTTACAGAAAATATCAACATTTGGATAGCCTCCAAAATGTATCAGGGTCAACCTAGTGTATCACTGCTATGATTAATGATGTATCTGCCAGGCAAATGGCAATGCATGCAGGCTCTTCAGCTGAAACAAACAAACCAATCCCAAATACGGGGGATGAGAAGTCCAAATGAAGGTTTATGACAATAAAATTGATTTTTTCCCACTTCAAGTACTCATGTGATTATGATAAAAAAACCAACTAAAACAAAACAGTCATTCCTGAAGATGAATTACCAATGAAGCTGAATGTCAAGTACACTGGCTGCTCATCCTTCACTTTATAAACACGGGACAAAATATGAGCAGAAAGTTCAACAGCTTGGTAATCAATGGAATTTCATTCAAATTTGAGTCAAGACAGTTTCCACTAAAATAAATATCCAGCTCAAAACACTGAAAGCACACTCAAGCAAATTCAACCCCCTTCTACATGACATATTTCACTTTAATTTACACATCTGGTTGTATCGGTACCAAGGAACAGTGGTAGAACTGGGAAGAAAGGAAAAGTTTCAGGGCAGGGCTAGCATAGATGGTTTGGGGGAAACAGCTTTTGTACATTGTACCTGCTCACAACTACCGGCAGATGTTGTTTCAATTTTATTCCACAGTAACACAAAACAAAAACTGCCATCTAAAGAAAGTCAGTGCTGGTCATTTTTCACTTGTGTTTAGAGGTACTCTTGATTTTATTTTCATTCAGTAAAAATCTCAGAATATAAAGTATGTTATTAAAGCATCTTATTACCGGATATCTTTGCTCTCTAAGGTGATGTATGTGCCATCATACAGATCTAGGTCCCCCAGGGGCACCTTTGCTTTAATGCAGTCTGGATCTTCTTTATTATGCCTTTGTTCCAGCCCTGTGTCTCTGTCCTCATTTTCCTCTATATGAATCTTTTGAGCAACTAACTGTTTCTGTAGGGAAGAAAAGGAAACAGAAGCATATGACACCAATGAAAGCAAACACTACAGTTGTTACAACTCAACAGTCTCACCTTTTCCTTAAAACAAAGTTCATCTGAAGAAAATCTAAAAAATTCTCATTAAATTTTGGTAATAGTTCCTTATCTTTTATAACATCTGTAGGACTTTTTTGGATTTGGATGGCATATAAATGCTTTCCTTAGAGATAATATAACTTGAATGAGCCCTTATTTCTCCTGTTTGCCTAAAAAGCAGGCTAGTATCATTCCAAATCTATGGTAGGCCATTTAGGAAAAGAAGAAATGGTTGCTACAAGTACAACAAATCTTTTCACATTTGGCCCCCTTTCTGTCAGTAACACCTTGTGGAAATAATACAAGACATTGCAACAAATCATCATCAGTCAGTGTGCTAAGTACAACTGAACATGAGTACATGTGAATAGTACTGTACGTGAATATCTGTGAAATGAGAAAACCCGCATTTGTAATTAAAGCCATACACATTTGATTACATGCTACTGTGAAACAAGAGATACATATACTAGTAGAATTTGTATGAGAATTTTATAAGTTACAATAGGTAACTGCTGCTCAAAGTCATTTGTGTACCAGAAGTTGGACATCAGCCATTTCCACACCCACAACCCATGCCCCAAAAAGCTTGCAAGTGTTATTCTATCCACAGCTAAAATGTCCATCACCACAAAAAAGATTGTACTCTGATGAGAAAGACTGGCTGAACAGAGTCACCCCAGGGGCAGTCCAGCTTATTTTCCTTTCTCCTACTTCACCCATTCACCTAAAGCTACCTTTGGTGTTCATCTAGCTTTCTTTTCTCTGGTGTTCATGTAGCTTAACTTATTTATCCCAATCTGATAAAACCAAAGCTGGCACAAGAAAGGGGTGCATGGCCAGAAGGGCTGTCAGCTGTCTGCTTACCTAACCCCTATTATATTTAAACTTCAGTTTATCAGTTCGAAGTTCATTAAACCCTTTCCAAAAGGGTGGTCTCAGACCCCATTTCAATAATAAAAAGGCTTGAAGAAAAACAGAGATGATTTGCTCTGTGTTCTTCCAAAATACAGTACAACACAATCTAGTGACTTTACCCAAAAATGTTAAGATTTATGGCTAACAACAGGGAATGATACAACTGGAGACCAGTTAGGCAAACTTGAGGCAAAAAGTTATTGAGATCTGAAAAATTTTTCATCCTTTCATTGAAGGAGAACTTTGCCAATAACAAATTTTTTTCGTCATCTAAAACTATCACTATAAAGTCTATGGGAAAAAAAAATCTGTATTTTCAGAATTAATTAGTACTTAAATGTTATACTTTACCTCCAGTTCTTTGAGGTAGTTAACTGTTGTTTCTTGTCTCATTAGTATTACCAAATCATGTGGGTTTCTCAAGTTCATTGGTGAATCCACCTGCAAGACATTTTAACAGTCCATCATGTAAGATATTCACCTAATTATAGTGATTTTAAAAGAAGGCAATTTTGTTCATTCAATCACAGATTGTCTGTTCAGAGGTTTTCTGTCCAGTCAACATTCATAACATGTTCATTATGAAAATCCATACTTCAAACAACATTGTCATTTGAGAATCCAATTCAACCCATGCTTTTAACTTTAAACCAATTTTAATTAAATCAGGTACACAAGTTCTAAGCATAAGAGGCAAATAAATTTCCACAACAAACATTACTAAGAGTACTTACTGCAGAAATACTAGATATCTTAAACTGCAATCACAGAAGCTTATTTTTTTTTGCACCTTGAAAATTCCTCCACCACGTCCCTCAAAAGGCATATAGGTGTTCAAGCCCTCTCTGCAACTCATTTAACACACTGGCCCACCATTAGGATCTACTGCCTTCAGAATTAATAAGTAAAGGAACAAAATCAAGAGGGAAGCAGGGGAAGACTGTAAACTCTGTTACAGAAACCATGCTACAGCTTCCATAGCTACGCAGAGGAGTTCCCAGCTCCATGAAGAGGGACATTAGAGGCAAGTCACAGATAGAGCAGTTACACGTCAGCCCCTGGCTGGGCTCAGTTAACTGCAGCACTTCACCCCACGGCTGAAACACCCCAGCCTTGTCCTCATGCCAAACTCTGCTGTCTCACTGGGTGGGGAAAGTCCCTACAGTGGAGAAGGTGGTGGAGCAGCAGCTGAGCTGATGCAAAGGCTCACCTCCAGGCTTGCAGCCCTGTTTCCTCCCCTGTGTCAGGGTCAGAGCAGTACACTTAGCTGCACACCAGCTGTGGTAACCACCAGGATCTCTGGGAAGCTAACCCAAACTCAGGAGCTGAACAGAATGTAACTCCCTCCTGGTTGTTTTGTCTGAACTAGTAAACTAAATTAGTTCATGAAGGATTCAATGGGCGTGAGAACAGAAACAGGGAAATAGGAGTATGTGACGACAGGGTGAAAACTGACAAGGACAGAAACATCTCACACTTTTAACATGACTGTTAGATGGTCTACATCAAGATGTTTTTTCCTGGATCTGCTCAGTCTCCATTCAAGTTTTCAGGATACAGAACCTGCTGCTGCATGAAGATGTGCAAACTTGATGACATTACAATTTAATGGAAGTCTGCCATATATACAGGTGCAGGAGAACCTCCAGAACCACAGTTCTTCCTTTTCTGTCACCTTTCCAAATAGCTTGGACAAATTTCTGTTACACTCTCTTACTGCAGAGAACTGCATGTCCAGCATATGTTCTGGTCATAACGTGTCCTGTCAACAGGCTACACCTTAGGCTGTACTCTCTTGGTTGTGAGTCAGGTAAGAAGCTCAAATCTGCTTTCTCTGGACTACTGACTGTGAAGTCTACATTTGTTGCAAGATTCTTGACTGAGTAAGGACCTTGTCCTCTGAGATATAAACACTTGTTCCTTTTACTAAACCCTAAGGGTGGTTTTGGCTGAATTTGGCTAAGTATTCCTTTCCAAAGCAAAAGCTGCAGGGCTTCTTTTAGTATGGAGCCATTTTGATGGGTGGCTACCTATACAGTCCAAACAGTTACATAAAAAAACTCAGTTTCTTCCTTAGCAAATTAATTCTCTTGTATCACCAGACAAATAAAAAATAATGGGTGCTACTGACACTAATCAATTTTTACACTGTGAATTTGGAGATTCTGGATTAAACTGTTGCAAATAAAGGATGACCAAGTATCCACCATGATGCAGAGAAGCACAGAAAATACCATTTCAAAAAAATCTAATGATTTTGTTAGCTGAAGTATTAAAGTCTACAGCATTTTATTCACGGTCATATTTCCTATTTCTTCCTACGGGCCCCACCTCACTCTGAACTGGCTGCACACAAGGACAGAGTTATGCACTGAATGTGGCACTGGTTTATGCCTCACTTGCTAAAGAAATGACCACGGTATGTGCAAATGAATGAGAGATTAATTTGCAAAGAAAATAAGTTTTACTGTGTTTAAAGCACTTCATTACCCATTCCAAAATAGCACTGCTCATCTGACATCTAAAGGCTGCTTGCATGATTCCACACAGTCACTGAGGGGAATATCAGCCCTACTTTCAGTGACAAACAGCATCTGGGCATTTTTGGAGAAAGTTATGCAGGCATCACCAATCAGAAAACCTTATTCTGAAAGATGAAGGATCTTGGCTTATCATTCATTCAGAAACAGAATCATATTCAGGGTCGCCTTCTATTTTTAACTTTTGGCAAGACAGCCTCATGAGAAGTCTGAATTTAGTATTGGAGAATTTGGAGCAGTATGTTACCAACCCAGTGTGTGTGGGCTGACAGGAAAGCAATGCAATAAGTACTACACTCCCATCAACTATTATCTGGCAGCAGAAACCAAAGTTTCAACAGCCAAACAGCAATATAATTGAATTAATTCATAAAGTTATGGTGATCCACCAGGAAATCATCCCAGTTAAGGATATTTTTCTTTAGTCTTCAGATTTTCCCTTCCACATCTGACTCAGTTGTCACCAACAAATAAGTACTTTTTAATAACAGCAGAATCCTTCAGCCTAGTAGAAAGTTAACCTTACCAGTGTGTAAGCACAAAGCTCCTAACACAGAATTTTAGTAGTTGCATTGGGATTGCATGGCAAGGGATGCCTTCTGTGAGAAGCTGCCAGAAGCTAAGTCTGACAGAGAAGCCTTCAGCTGGCTCCGAGATAGATTCGCTGCTGGCCAAGGCCGAGCCCATCAGTGACTGTGGCAGTGCTGCTGTGATAACACATTCAAGAAGGGAAAAGAAGTTACTGTGGCCAAAAAAAAAGTAAGAATATGCAAGAGAAACCAAGGTCAGTGGAGAAGGAGTGAGAAGGTGCTCCAGGTGCCAGAGCAGAGATTCCCAGCAGCCTGTTGTGAAGACCATGATGAGTCAGGCTGTCCCCTGCAGCCCATGAGGGAGCAGAGATCCACGTGCAGCCTAGGGGGGACCTCACACCACAGCAGGTGGATACCCAAAGGAGGTTGTGAACCTGTGGGAAGCTCACACTAGAGCAGGATTTTTGGCAGGACCTGTGGCCCTCCAGGAGACCCACACTGGAGCAGCCTGTTCCTGAAAGATGGGATCTCCTGGGAGGGACCTTGAGCTGGAAGAGTTTGTGACAGCCCATGAGAAGGAACCACACTGGAAGTGTTCATGCAGGACTTTCGCCTGTGGAAGGGACATGACATTGGCATCCAGGAAAGAGTTCTTCCTTGGAGGAGGAGTTCTTCTTGGAGGAAGCTGTGGTAAAACCACTCTGTGATGAACAGACCACAATGCCCACTCTTCATCCCCCTGTACCATCCATGAGGGAGGAGGTAAGGAATCAGGAATTAAGTTAAGTTCAGGAAAAAAAAAGATGAGTTGGGGGAAGGTATTTTTAAGATTTGCTTGTATTTCTCATTACCCTACTCTGGTCTGATTTGTAATAAATTAACTCATTTCCTCAAGCTGAGTCTGTTCTGCCTGTGGTGGTAACTGGTGAGTGATCTCTCCCGGTCCTTATCCAAACTCTTGAGCTTTCTCTTGTATTTTCTCTCCCCTGTGCAGCTGAGGAGGAGTGATAAAGCAGCTTTGGTGGGCACCTGGTAAGCTCTTCATTACCCCCCTCTCTGTAGTGACAGACTGATGGCTTTTGAACTGAAACTTATTAATCTCAGATCCAGTCAGCAAAGCTGTGAAGACTTACAGTTCATTATTCAGCTTTTTACAACACCCATCCCTACATCAAACACATTTTCTTCACAGTGCCAGCCATTTGTACAGTAAGAAAAAGACAAAGCTGACATACTGAGCTGTGAAGAGCACCAATACTGTGTTTGCCATTGAGGGGAGTAGTGACCTCATGAAGAATACAGTAAGTTGCAAACAAAGGTTTGCAACTGCATAATGTGTACAGCACAGATATGAGTAGCAGCAGTGATAAAGATAAGTGGGAAGCAGGATGTGCTGAAATCAGGAAGACACACTTGAAGCCCTGCAGGGCTTGTTACATGGATGCTCACACTTCCCTCATGCTGCTTGTGCTCAAGTTCCACCTGGCATCTTCCTGCTTTCCTGTGCAGCCACATCCCCAAACCAGGAAAATTATACCCTTAATAAAACCACAAAATAATCAGAACTTTCTTGTGAGCTGCGGCTTATTAAAATTCAAAGATAAGGCAACATAGCCCAGAGACTTGGAAAAGCCCTCAGAGCTTCACTCACTTAGTCAGAAATACAATAGTCCAAATAAAATTTGATGGATACCTCGGGACTGTTCTGGATTATGCCCTTCCTTCCCACAACAAGACTCCAGGTAGATTTCAGAGGATACTGGTTTCACTCAGACTCATGTCATGCTTGTGCTCTTACAAACACTTGCCACCTTCACCACCTCATGCAAAGTCTGTCGTGCCTTGTCACCTGATTTTGGAATCAGACGAGTGAAAAATACACAGATATTGTGACTTGGATCATGTTTTTCAAAATGTAAGCAACTCTCCATAAGGGTCCTCTGGGATGAAACAGAACAGATGTCAACCTGCACAGCAAACACAGCCTCATGGTGTGGAGAGTGGAGACCCCTGCACCAGAACAGATGCTTTGTCCAACTTAGTAATTTTTAACTCTGCTTGGCTGACAGCAAAGCACCACATTCATTTATTCTTCCTCCAAAGTGCTGAAACTGTGACATGCAAGATGAAGTGCTTGAAATGCAAGAATTTGACTTCAATTCCAACACAGTAAACAGGGAAAAAAAGTTGTGCTGAAAAGCTTTCTTTGAACCTTTGACAGCTACTGTAGTTACACTGCAGAAAGCCTGCCAGTAAAACACTTTTAGAATAAGTGTTTTCTGTTCAACTTTGCCCAAAGGTGAAAGTTTCTTTATAAAGCACAGTTCAAATTTATTCACTGTCACAAAGTACACCAAGAACCTGATTCAGCGAGAGACACACAGAATTTGTGTAATGAATAAAGACAGCGAGTTGAATCAAACCCTGAAGTTTTAGTCTCCTATGTTACCTCCACATATCAAAGTCTCTCAGCAATTAGACTTGCAAGTTTTGCCAAACTTTCCAGGTTATTTTGCCCAACAATTCAGTTACATTGCACCAGGAAGTAATTATTTTAAAATGAAGGTCGATGAATGCCTCAGTCAACTATTTTTAAGTAAGGCTTTTTTTTAAAGCACTGTGGAAACCCCACTGTTAACTGAGGCACCGGCACATCAAAATCAGAACTGCTGTTAGTGCCTCTGCACATCCTAAAAGCATTATACTACATGCAGAAGGCAGATTATTGGAGAAAGAAGCTGAAAACACACTGTATCAAATGATGACATACAGAAATATGGGCTCCCATATTTGTTTTACAGGCAGTGGATGTTTTGTCACTGTACAAAATAAAGGCAATTCCCCCTCCAACAGGCTGGAACGTCTTGAAGTCTTGAGGGGGAGCACTGAAAACTAGTGCTTGTCTTTTGGTATATTCTTGCTGTCTCGAGATACTTTACACTCCAACATTATGCTACATAGCATTTCTGAGGAAATGCCACAAAAAATCTGTACAGGTTTCAGTGCAAGACAAACTACAAAACTGGAAAATAAACTGACTCATCCAAATGATGAGTAGGCAGTGTCAGAAGATACTTGTTCCAATATTGTCACTGAAAAATTCACACAGAAAAATGACGTTGAAATGAGTTTTTATAAGTATAGAGCCATTTAAAAGCTTACTGCTGCAGAACCTGTTAACAAACAGCACTAGATATTTTGATATTATTAATACTAACTGTGCTACAGGGAAAACACAAATTTTAAACACTTGTAGCACTTCAGAAATAAAACCTAACAAAGTTGCAGTATTACTGAATAGCTCTGCTCAACTGACATCACACAAGCTATGAATATCCTAGGTAACAGATCTAAATGCATCAAAGGGAAACAAGACTTTACTTGGAACACTATGTGTCCAATGTGTTGCTAGTCATATTTAAGGGTACAAATTTCTAACCTGTATATTCTAGGTAAGGCTTATATTCTTCAGTCCCTATATGCTCAGCTGAATCAAAACAAGAGATGGAGAGATCATTCAGATTACATCTGTAAAGAGCAAGTACTTTTTTTCATAAAAGCAGACTGGTTCTTGATGTCTCCTCACTGCCAAATCCTAAAACTGTCAAGTGTTCTAATATTGAAAATACAGACAGGAAGACTAATTATTAGACCTACAAGATATCTAAAAAAGATTAATTCTGAGCAGTAATTTCTTCAGCAAATGAACAATAGAAAACCCATTAATTTTTTCTGTTAAACTTTGAGGGAAATGACTTTATCCAGCAGTGTATTTTTAAAGCAGGCAGGTACACGCAATAACAGTGGATATCAGTCTTGCTGACTCTGATCTTTTGGGCTTTGGTGGGGTCTTCATGCAAACATGTGCCTGGGCCAATTCCGAGGCTACCCGTCAGCTGTGAAGCTCACAATAAGGGGAAGGCATTCCAGGCACAAAGCACAACCCTCACCACAGAACAGCCAGTTTGAAACAGTTATTCATATCATCTTTTCAGATTGTCCAACCTTTATTTTAAAGGTGACAGAAAACAGGAAATACAGTGTGAGGACCCTAAAAGAAACGGGACCTGGGAACACAGTGTGTCCAGAGGACAAAGGCTGTATGAAAACCAGGAGCTGAGGAATGAGCAGGACATGCCCTACACATGGTCAGAGCCACTGCAGCAGCACTCTGGACTTCCAGCCGGAACTGCCTTGGTGTGCATTACCATGCTCAGATAATCCAGACATCTCTGCACCAAAGCTTTTCTGTCAGCAGTCAAAACCTGCCATAAGATTACCTGCTGGACTGTGGCAGCTGCAACTCAGCAGCCCTTGAGATCTGCCTCTTAGCTCGTCCACCTCAGATGCAAATCTCTCACTGCTGATTTGGGAGCAGTGGAAGCCACTTCTCTACCACGACTCCACTGAATGAAACATTTGCATTTCTGATGCCACATACAGGCTACCACAAGGCCTATTTTTATAAATTTGGATCTAGTTATGATGTTCACAATGACACAGACAGACATAGGCTGTGCTCCCCTGGGAGCAGGCAGCACTGGTGAAGTGCAGTTCTAAATGCCTGCCTGGGACAAGGACATTAAGCAACTCAGCCATTCACAAAACATTCAGGCTAAAAAACTTCTTTTACACTTATGTAAAGGCAGAAAATGTAAAGATATATATTTTTTAAACTACTATTTTTCATAGCACATGAAGGCCTATGGTCCTCTGGTGATCAAGAGAGAAGTTCTAAACAAGTTTTCCTTTTCTTAAAGAAAACCTTACCTATGCCTTAAAGAAAACCTTACATCAGAACCATTCCGCTTCAGCTCATCCTAGGGACAGGGTAACATCTAATAAACTACAGAACATTCAAACCAACCAGCCCAGGTGTCTTTGCACATCCTCGTAAGGAGGGACTGACAACTATTTTGGGGAAGGCATAGCTCCACCTTACACAATTCAGTAAAAATGAACAATTTTTGTGTATGTGTGTGGGGGTTTTTTTGTTTACTTGTTTGTCTTTTGTTTTTTTGTTGTTTAGCACACAATAGACTTGGAAGGATAAGAAATTCAGTCAAGCAGGATTTCATGCAAACAAGCAAACTAACCTTTAGAGTAAGAGCAAAGCAAACATTCACCTGTCATTTTCAAGATAGGACTACTTAATGTATCACAGAAGATGCTTTTGTAAGCAGGAAATAGCTTTTTATTTGGCTGCACTAGAATCTCAGCTTTCCTTGGGTTTGGATGGCTGCTTTTCCTGTATTCTTGAGCACATGGACCACTGCTCTCATTTCAACCTGTTAGCATACATGTGCACTCAGATGCCAGACAGAGTAATGCATTAACTAACTCTAAAGCCATCCATGAATCAACTTGCCTTGCTGCTGCTTGAGGTGCACTTGCACTCAAATCTGCAACCAAATGAACAACTGGCAGGTACTGTCTCTCCTCTCTACTGGACTATGCCAGAGTGAAGCACACTACACCACTGCGGGAAATCCAGATGTCACATTCATTGAGCAGCTGGTTGTCTTAATTCCAAATAAGTTAGCCAGCATTGCTCTTTGACTCTCCTCTCCAGATCATCTCTCATGAACTTCAAAACACATGACAACACATTAAAACTAAAACAACTTTTTGCCAACTCAGATTTCTTGCCAGGGGCTCTTTGCTCCTGACAACACTTTCCCAATCCTGCTTTGGATCATCTGCCTAGAAGTTTCTGTACTTTGTTTCATTATTCTGACCTAACTTCTTCAGAGTTTACAGCAGTCCACAAAAAGGCAGCCCTTTGAGTCCCCACTAGCTTGCTCAGTTTTAATCACCTCCATCCAGGTATCTCTAGAAAGATCCCACCTCTGCTCTCATATGTCAGGTCTCCGAGCCATGGTAGCAGCTGGTCCCCACCATTAAAGCCACGAATGACTGCATTCTGCATTGCTTTTCATGTGACAATTGTCTGTCCTCTCTTTACACCGAGTTTCTCTCTTCTCTGGAAGCACACTAGTATTTCTGTAGAGTGACTAGCTTCCCTACTGGTAGACAAGCACTGTCAAAAATCAGTTATATATTAGCCTGAACTTTATACTGTGAGTTGTGAAATGGCTTATAAACATGTGCACTGAGCAGATATTATCTCATTAAAGAGAGACGATTAGTCAGTCTGGCCTTGCAAGAGCACACATTTGAAGGTAGACTCAGACTAAAAGAAGAATATGAACTGATCCAGAGAATGATGTCTTTGATCTGAAAACCAGCTACTATAGCAACAGATACAGCTTGATGGCTTTTTTCTTGATGGCTGAGACTCTGAAATATCATATGCACTGCTAGTAATTTGTTTTGTCATTTAGAAATGCTCACTAGAAACTTGAACAGGGCCTACTTAGCAAGTACTCTTGTTTACTAGATGAAATCTTGATGATATATGGAAAATTGTTTGGTCTGTGCTAATTTTGCCACTGCTGCCAGGTTTTTGTACCACTAGGAAATCAAGGCTGAGCCAGGGTACTCCTGTGGCCTTGGGTCACAGAAAAGTCAATCTCACTTGAATGCTTGAATACAGTCCCATATTAAATGCTTGCACCCTTGCTGCACTGTAAGGAAAAAAAGCTAAGAGAGGCTTTAGGTCAATAATTTATAATAATCTCATCTTTCCTCCCTCAAACACATTCCAGCAATGATCTTTTGTATTTAGGTCAGGATTTGTGACTCCTGCTGTCAGCTCCTCACCCACTGGTTCCGCACTTTGGTAAGAAGGAAAACAAAGCTCACAGCAGCAAACTCAAAGCTACAAGGAAGTCACTTGTCACTGGTGCTCATCTGCATTTCCACTGAGAGTGGCTCATTCAGCAGTGGGAATGTCTGGGTCTTACTATCAATTAAGTTCTGCCTATCTCTTAACTATATAGGCTTCATTCAGATAAAGTGAAGTAGTCCAAGTGAAGATCAAGCCTGTGCCTCTCTAAAAAGCTGGTAATCTTTGAAGATGTGTTTCAGACTTTAAGAATGTTAGTATTTCCAAAATTAAATCATATAAATGCTGATTAATATCACCACTCTTTGCTACCAGGAGCCACTTGCAGTCAGAAACTGCTGTGCTGGAAGCACTGCAATGAGCAGTGCAAGGTCCAACAACAGCTGACCACCAGCAACATTCCCTGGAGCACATAACAAACAGAGGTCTGCAGTGCCAATGAATCACAGAGTATCTCAGGTTGGAATGGAACCCTGAGTTCTCATGATACATAACAACTTAAAGAAAAATACTCTGAAAGATTAAAGCAAAGGAATGCTCTGCAGTGAAGTTGGAGGCTTTTGTCCTGTTAATAAGTTGTTGGTATTATGAGGACAGCTTAAATATTTTGGAATATTGTGGTTCGACCAATTAACTGATAAATCCCTTATGAATCTTCCAAGTGCTGCTGAGATGCTGCTTGAACTCAGACACATTTGGTGTTGAGACCACTTCCCTGGGGAGCCTGCTCCAGTGACCGACCACCCTGTCTGTGAAGAACCTTTTCCTAATGTCCAGTCTGAACTTGCCGTGGCACAGCTTCTTTCCACTTCCTCATGTCCTCTCACCAGTCACCAGAGAGAGGAGATCAGCACCTGTGCCTCCACTGCCTTGACTGAGGAAGTTGTATGCTTGGATGAGGTCTCCTCAGAATTAGGCTGAATGAGCTGAGGGACCTCAGCTGCTTCTTGTAGCCCTTGAGAACTTCCATCCGCCTGCTTGCTCTCCTCTGGGAGGGCACACACTCTAAGAGTCTAATATCCTTATCCTGAGGCACCCAAAACTGCATGCAGCACTCAAGGTGTGACTGCACCTGTGCAATGAAGAGTGGGACAACAACAATTCCTGCCTGCTGCTGGACAGGTGGAGACTGTCACTTTTGCTGCTAACTACTGAACTACTGCTACATTTTGGCACTTAAAACAACATTGAAGTTTACTAAAAAACTTATCCAGTGATTCCCCAAAACACAAGTAAGTGGAAAAAATGAAATTCAGAGGTGTCATGCAGAGTTGGCAATAGCAATAAGCACAAATTTAAATACAATTTTCACAAGAGCCACTAACAGCTGCCAAAATGCATCTAATTACAAAAAGCTCACTGGACAATTTGCAGCACTACATTCCAGGTACCGAAGAATCTGGCTTCTCATAGCCCAAGTAAGAACATACTTATAATTGGAATTGCCTTGCACACCTGGAAATGGGTGAATTAATTTTGACCATGCAAGTAAGAGAAGCTATTCCACAGATACTGTTTTCTCACCTCACCTACAGACTTTGAGAACTTGACAGAGGGAACATGCGAATGCCCCTGCTTACAAAGCCTTTGGAACTGTAATAGAAAAGACTAATGCACAGCAATGGTACAGTGGAAGCTTCTACCTGTACCATCAGTTAGCTGACATAATGAAAAACCATGCCTTCAAATAAGTAATGAATTTAGCTAATAAGATTTTCAAGCCTTTTTATCTAATTGGATTTTTTCCAAGTCACAGCTGCTTTTCTTGCAATAATCAAAATCAACACCTAGCCCAAATGTTATAATATACACTCAGTATACACACACAGATGCTTCCAAACCATTATCATATACTTGCACCACTTCTCCACTATATTAAGCAGCAAAAAGAGATGAGACAGCACTGGAAGTGGTGTCATTAATTAATTTATTATTAATGAGGGTGTTAGAGTGCCTGGATCCACCGAGACAGCCAAAGTGCCCGAGAACCATAAAGACAGGAGGAGTTTCCTGCAGAGAAAAGTCTGCTCCACCTGTCTGAGGACCTCAATGCATTCTGACAGAAAACCCGACTAAAAATCCTCACAAATGGAAACTGATAATGGGCATTCATATCTCCACTCTTTTGTACAGGGGGAAGGCCACACTGCTTGCTACAGCGATCAACTCTTCCACTCCAGAGGGAAACGGACAGATCTGGCACAAAAGTAAATTTCTAGTACTGCTCCCTTAACAACAAAGAGGAAGGCAAACAACTAAGAAAAAGCCTAAATATGAGATACAGATCGACTCTTTCAAGCCGCCTAGTGAACATGCGGCACAGCTCACTAAAATAAGACATTTTGACTAAACCCACAGGGCGTGCGTGTGCTCCGGCACCGAGCACACACGCCGCCGCTTCTCTTTCCTACTTCCAGCAGGAAGGAAAAGTGGCCGGGTCGGGTGCGGCTGGATGTGAAAAATCGCAAACTCACTGACATCCCCTCCCCGCGGCGAGGAGCCCGGGGCTGCCCGGGGCCCCCCTCGGGTCCCGGCTGCGAGCCGGAGCCGCGGCACCGCTGCTTTTGCCACCACAGCGGGACCCGGCCTCGTGCCGGAGGCTCCCGGGAGCGGCCCCAGGCAGGAACGGCCGCTGCTCTAGAGTTCCAGCCGAAATTCATCCTCGGCTCACCCCAACCCACCGACCGCCCCTCCCCGCTGCCTCTCCTCGGGGCTCCGGCGGATTCAAGCCACGTTTCACAAGCGACGCCAGCTCGCTGCGGGAGACCCCTGTGCCGGGGCCGCGGGAGCGACCGGCACCGGCGCCCGGCTGCTGCAGCGGCTGCGGGAACAGGCAGGGCTTCGCCCCGGGCCGAGTGCCCCGTGCCCCGCGCCGCACAGCTCGGGGCAGATCAGGGCTATGGGTGAGTGACGGCGCGGACAGGGGCTCTCCGTGCCTCCGCAGCCGGGTGGGCAGCGCCCCACGTCCCTCGGGCCGCTCACCTGCTGCTGGATCTTCCCGTCCTCGGTGACCACCCAGTGGGTGGTGGCAGCGGCGGGCCGCGTCCCCGAGGCCAGCAGCGAGCACAGGCCCAGGGCCCAGCCGGAGAAGACCCATACCCGCCCCAGCCCGCCCCGCCCGGACGCTCCAGCCGCCGCCATCTTCCCCAATCCCGGCCTGCTCGCACCCCCCGGAAGCGGAACGGCCGCCGCCGCCATTTTGGGAGCGGGCGGTGCCGCGCGCTCGGCCCGGTGTGGCCGCGCCGGGGGGCGGAGCGGGGCGGGGGCGGGACGGGCCCGGGTCGGTGCCTGAGGCGGCGCCGGGAGCCCCCGGCTGCAGCGCTTTCAGTTCTGGAGCTGCCCCGGGCTGAGGGGCGGCCAGCAGCGGGAGCGTGGCCTGGGAGCACCGTTAGAGCACCGCGCACCGACTGCCCCGCGCGGGGAGCCGGGCCCGGCCAACGGCGCCTTCCCGCAGCCCTGGCAGCCGCCGGTAACGGCCGAGCTGCTGCCCCGAGCATAAGGCCGGCGTTAAATGCCAACAAGCGCCGTGTGGCGACACGCTGAATTTCGATTTAAAAGAGGTGATTTTTGTCCGGGGCACTGGAACATTTGCCACGACGGGTCGAGGGAACGACTTTGTGGCCAGCACAAACCAAGCCGTACCCCGCAGCCATGTATACACATTAATGCCGGCCTTCCCGGGAGCTGGGTGAAGAGAGCTCTGAAGGCCACATCCCTTCTAATGCTTTCCAGTTAGACAGCAAAACCTGAACTTTGCTTTTCCTGTTCTAGTTGACAGTAAATACCAACCCAGCAGCGGGAGCCTGTTTCCCCAATACCGAGAGAAATCTAAAAGCTGCCACGTTCAAATGTTGATCTGTTCAATCTTTCTGCAGTCCAGCTTCTTGGGAACATCAAACTTCCCAGCGCCTATTAAACAGCAACATTCGTTTGCAACTCAAACTCATTAAGGAGAAACAAGAACAAGTTTACAAAATGGTGAAATGGTATGTCAGTGGTTCAATGGATTTGGTTTCTGTCAGCCTAGAGAAAATACTGCACAAGTATGATAGTTCCTTACTGCTGCCAGAGTTTTCAAATCAGGCGTATTAGATTCCACAAAAAACCCTAGGCTGACCTTCCAAGTGGCTCTTGCTTATTAAAAATGTCAGGAAAATTCACAGACGCCCGAGGTTTATGTCCAAAAAGGAAATAGGAGTCCTGCAACTTTATTCCAGGAAAAGGAGAGAGTCCACTGAGGCACACAGCTGTAGGGTTTTCTCTCTCTAGGGGTTTTGGAGGGCACAGCCTCCTTTTTTCCCAAACTGGCTGCATGTTGCCCTCTTCCTTTCCCCACTTTCTGAGGTACCAGGAAGGTACAGCCTTCCTGAACCGCCTTCCACATATTCCTCCCTTGAACCTACCAAAGTTTTTTTTATACCACAGTTCAGAAACTCAGGTTTGTGCACACCCTTGTCTGTTTCAGGAGCCAAGCTGCCTGGGCTCCGCAACAAACCTGCTGCCCAAAGTTAGGAGAGACATTGGGACACGTCTCAAAGATGTTAACACCCACACCTTCATCCATCAAATTGTTTGTAGACATTAGCTTTCCTCTCATAAGTTACTAAGAAACTGTATCACACTGTCAACATCGAGGAGCTTGAGTCAGACAATGACTGACTCCTTTTCACTGAATTTCCAAGTAAGATGTAAATGTGCAGCTTTTGCCGAATATTTAAATTCCCCCTCAAAATTCTACATTTGAAAGTTGAATTACTTAAAACTTGAAACAGTTAACGCAGTCTAATTATGATTCCTTGGTGGTAAACAGCTTTCTGCATCTACAGCAACTTAAGGAGTAACTGAACTACAACAAAAAGGTACCACAGAACTTCTTTTACTAAGGTGACACAATACTGCAGAGTAACTGTGAAACAACGAGCCAAACAAAATTACAAAATGAATTTATTCCAAAGCTGTAAGGGAACATTTACAATTCAACAAGATGGTAAACAGGTGTTTCCACAAGAACTCACCATGTTAAAATTAGATAGGAAACTGGGGAAAAATGATCTAACTACTTCTGAGGCCACAAGAGCTTTGCACATCACCTCTGAAATACAGAAGTCACACAAAGAAAACTCACCCAAAATTCAGTGAGAAAAGAAGCTGCTAGTACCTAGTTACTAGTCTAAATACAAGCTGTGTTTAGGCTTTGGGATTACATTATTAAATCCCCTCAAAATACCAATTATAGCCACAAGTGCAAAATGTCTTTTCTTTTTCCTTTTTTTCCTCCCAGTAGAAGCTTATTACATATCTAGTGCCTATTTTCAGATGCCAAAATCTATTTTCAGAGTGACATTTTGACCTCACAAATTTCTTCGAAGCTTTTAGCCAAGTTTCATGGTTTTAATGACAAATCAGAGGTTAGCAGCTGGCATGTAACAAGAAATACAGTCAGCTCACATGTCCAGGAATGTCCAAAGTTTCCTACCTACTGTTCCAGAGTTAAGCAAAAACAGACTTTGAATTTAGCATCCTCAACAATGTTTCTAACTTTGACATAATTTTGGTATTCTGGCCTTCTGATTGTAGTGATAAATATCAAAGAGTGTTAATGAAAACACCTGAATGAGATTCACAAGCAAATACAAATGCAACTAGGGTGGGGAGACATCATCTTTTGTGGATATCACTGGGCAAAAAAACAGGAGGATAAGAAGTATTATTCACTCTTCTAAAGCCTACGGTATTTTACATCAACATGCTCTGGAACACTTAATTAAAATTCTTTTCCGGTTTTGACTTCTTTTTACTATATACTAATTCCTTTACAATGCTGAATGACCTGAGAAGTTAAAATTTTGAGTGGTGAGAATAAAAAAAACAAAACAACATTGTGCTCTTACATTGTATTTTCTGGGTGCACATCAGTAAATAAAAATCTCAAGTTGCTATGGAAAAAATAGCATGGAATTGTTAACTTTTCCACCTGAATTGAAGTATGTAGCTGGAATTTTTCAATGTTACCCAAAATACAGTTTTATTTATATATTTTTAAATGCAACTATTGGTTAAAAAAAAAGAACCAAAACACACACACACAAAAATCACAAAACAAGAAAAACCAACCAACCAACCAGCCCACCCTCAAGTGCCAACTAATCCAGAAATCTGCATAAAACAGAAAAGAGCCAGAAACACCTATGGTCCAGCTCCAGTCTATGAAGCTTAATCACTGCATCAGTCTTTACCCATTCCTGAAATAATTCGTCATTTATTGTTTTGGTTTTTTTATGCTATTCATTTACTGAGATTTCACGGCATAACTATATGCACATATTCATATTAAACATTAAAAATTAATTTTCAAAACATCACTTTTGTATTACAATGCACGGAGAAGAGTAAGATGTGCAAACCAAAAAATGCCACATTCTCCACATCTCTAAGTAAGAATGCTTCATGCTACAAGCAGAACAGATTTCCAGCCACGTTGCAAACTTTAAAAAACCAGCATGTATTTAATTCAATTCAATTAAAGAAAGTAAATCAAAGCAAATTTAACAATGGTACTCTTCTCCACATATTGCAAAATATGGTTACAGATGAGGAAAGGATTACTTCAGCTGCTAAGCTTATCTAACACATATCTCTGTTGTCATGCCTTTCCTGTCCATTACTTAATACATAAACTCAATTATATATTTCAGTTATGCAGTAGCTGACTTTTAGGTTAATATACAAACTGTCAAGATGCAGCTTTTGATGAAACATCTACGCTCTTTTCCAATTTTGAATCTTGAAGACACTTCAAAAGTAAGAACCCAAAACTGCTGACTGTAAGCATCCAAAAATACAGTTGTAGTTTCACTATGGACAAGTTGTAGTCCGTTAGAAAAGTAGATCATACATACAAAGGTATAAAGAACATTTAAGTCAGTCTCAATGGAAGGCAGTCCTTGAAGAAAACAATGCTCCAAGCAAACTTGCTGAGTAGCACTTTCACTTTAGCCCTTCAGGGGCATGCAAGACTTAGCAGTCTTCTCAGTAGATTCTTCCTCGGCTGCGATTGCCACGTCCTCCCCATCCTCTTCCTCGTCCACCCCGGAAACCACCTCTTTGCTCTGAAATAAAGAGTCAAAACTTTTCAGGAAGGTTTTATGCTGTATACAGATCCAAACTGAATAGCAGGATCTGGAGGTTCTGAAGGGTAACTTCAGTCTCTGAGGCTAAGCCTCCTTATGGGCCATGAGATTGCTGAGTTATTTTCTGATGGAAAATGGACCCCACTGACTTTTAAAAGGAGGTCAGGAGAACGAGCCCATCCAAATTAAGTGGAGCTTTTCTGCATACTAACACTGTGATACATAACTGTCCCTGTAATTTAGGACTATATTTGGGCCAATCCATCACCACAGATAGAAAGCTGGCTGCCTAGCTCTTCCTTCTGTTCAATAACACAATATTAACCTTGAGGTGTCAGTCTGACTTGCTACTAGTGATTTTATAAAACTATGGAAAACCAGAACTTTGTCTTTCTCTCTGTCCTTTCCTATCCTTAAGTTACCACCAGCATATTATTCTTTTTTTCTGGGGCTGATATCATCATTCAGTCACAAATCCTAGCTAGAGATGGATACCACACAAACTATTTGATACTGTAGAAAGTTTTTCCTTTCTATTTGTTAAGAACATAACTGATCACAGCAAAAAATTACCCAATAACACAAAACTTAATAAGTTTATATAGTTTCTTTGGATTTGTTTGAAGGTGTACCAAACCCTCATTCCCTTTCACAATTTCTCTTCATGTATCGTCTTTAAATACAGTTTATATTAATCTACAGAGAGAAATTCATGCTGGTTTTAAAGGCTAGAGAAATCAGGAGCTGACTGACTAGGCTAAAGCATCTCACTAACAAGAAACAGTAGCAATTAATAAAACATTTCTGGTTGAATGCTTCCCAATCTTTAGACCTGCAGGATTACAAGCTTATCTTAAAAGACATAGGTGTGTCACCTGATGTCTAGAATAAGAAATTTTTTTATCTCTTCTCTTTGCTTTATGTATCTGCCAAAGCTTTATAATAGTTTTTCAACCCATGGGTGTGGGTGACAATTTGTCATAGCAGACTCTTTACTTGCCAGAGGTAGGACCAATGGGCCTACAGGAAAGACAGGAACGGGCTGCTGCCATTGCTGGTCCTACTCATTCAGTCTGCAACTGCTCTTGTGATTCACCCAAAAATATGACTCGCAGAAAGGCAGATTCAGTGTGACTGGGAGCACGAGGATATAACTGTGTGCATGCACAGTGAACCTGGCAATTCCCAGAACTTCTGGATCAGGTCTGTAACATCAGCAGTGGCTGTAATAGAAATGCAGCACAGTCGTATGACAGGAGGCAACCCAGCTCTGCCATTTGCTGCAAGGGGCCTGTTGAATGGGAAACTGGCGCACTGTGTGTCCTAACAGAACACAACAGTTCAATTACTAGCTCTAGGTATTAAAACATTACTAAAACTAACTTGCAAATGACTTAAGTCATAGGCTGGTAACATTCAAACATGGCAATACATCAACAGCTAGGAAGAGACCAGCACAAACAAAAATTAATGGCAGTACAATTTGATCTCCCATTAATGTGATATTTGCCCCACCCCAAGACACAACTGTCACTAGGCGAAGTTTTTCCAAGCTGCCTAACTTACCGTAAGAAAAACTACCCAGGTTACTGCTGTATTTTCCACTGGGAGGATTGTATATTTGCCTGGCATCCCTTTTTGGTCCTGCTGAAGCTTTCTTTGGGGGTGAACTTGAAGTTGTATCTTCACTTGCTCTTTTTTGACTGACAGAAGAAAACAAAAACATATCATTACACCCCTATGGTGACAAGTACAGTAATAGTAGCTCAGCCACAAAGATTAACCCCTGGAAGCCAGCAGCAGCCAATGATGATGCCCTGAATAATAGTATCTCAGAAGAGCCTCCAGTTGACTGTCTTTAGTATCCCTAAAGCATGACTAAGAGCATCTCTCCACAGCATGGGTGTTATTTCTGATGTGAAACTTTTAGCTCAAATGCTGTTTATATTGTACAGACACAGCTTGGAAGGTTAATTCTACTGTTTACAAAACAAACCCCACTGTTTTCTTTTATTATATGAAGAACTCTTACCTTGCATCTGCCTTCTGTACTGGTTTCCAGGACAATGTAACTGTACTTTTGTAAGAAGGAGGAATGTGGAAGAGATCCTATGGATGCAGAATTGGACAGTTTATTCTACAGTTAAATTTATGTCGATTGCACTTCAAAATTTCAGCTACTTACTTACTAGACTCCAGAATAACCACTACTTTCCAATAATTTTAAACCCTTTAGTCCCATGGCAGAGAGAGAAGGCAGCAGAACACTGCCTTATCTGGCTGCCTTTACTAGGAAATTCAAGTAGGATTTATCTTCGCAGAATAGTGTCTTACACTGACCAAATACAGAATCATAGACTAGTTTGGGTTGGAAGGGATGTTTAAATGCCATCTACTTCAATGACCCTACAATGAGCTGGGACATCTTCCACTAGATCAGGTTGCTCAGACCCCCATCTAATCCAGCCTTGAATGTTCCAAGGAATGGGGCATCTACAGAGAAAGCCCAGGACTTCTCTCCTTCCCTGTGCACATCAAGCACCTTACAATGAACTACAGTGGCTCCTGCTGGAAGACATTTGATATCCCTATGATGGTACAAAGCTTCTCAATATGGTGGGCCAAGTTTTTGGTTCATTGTGGGAAGCAAGAGTGAAGAAGAGAGGAAAAGGGGGTTAGAAGAAATCAGAATTTCATGGGCTCCAGATAAAAGTCTCTTTCTTGCAGCCCATCTCTTCTAGGTGTTTTGGAGAAACAGGTTCTATATAGAAGCTTGCTTTGCCTCCTCCCTCCTTTAGATCTCCTTGCACCTCTTTGAACTATTCCATACTCCTCACTGACACTGCAGGAAAGGGAAATGACAAGAAAATCCAGACACCCCTAAAGAAGCAAGGTGGTCTTTTCCTGGGGACAACTAGTACTGTAAGGAAGTGTGTCCACACCCTATCCCAAGAAAATTAGCAGCAAAAGCTAAGCTGCTAGCATGATCAGCAAGATCCACACCTCTTGAGAAAAAGTAAAGCAGCACCAACTCTGAGCTGGCTGCCGCCAATTAACACAATACCACAAAACAACTTGGTTCAAATCCATTCCTTTCTTCTGCATAGGTTACTCTGCAGTGGGAATTTAGTCCTTCATAATGTGAGGACTTACCTTGATTAAAACATTAATGTTATTGGTTATTTTCAAGGCAACCACTTTAATCTTGTTCTGTAAAAAAAACAGACACCAATGAGCATCTAGTAGCTTTATGCCAACCTCATTACACAAAGCCATAACATTAAACTCATTGTTCTTCCTAGTGAATTGCTATAGCAACAGTGATAGTGAAAGGTGTGCACACTTTCAAGTTTTTATCACAGCTGCTTTTAAGATTCTTGTAGTTTCACACTAACTAGTTGCTTTCAATATTCCAGTAGAGTTCCCACTGTGTTTTTCTTTTTATTCAACATATGAAAATCTCCCCTTCAAAACAAAGGACAGTCACAATTAAACCAAATACATGTGACTGCAGCAAGCAGCTGAAAGTCAAAACTAGATCATCTTCACTTGCAAAATGTAGCATAAGGTAACATGCACTTGCAATAATGTTAGCACAATTATTCCCTTAATTTATTTGCATACTTAAAACTGACTACAGCCTATTAACGTGTGCCAATGGTTCTTTCAGTAAGCTCAATTAGAAAAATCCAAATTCCTGGACAATTCTTACCTCCTCTGTTTTCAAAGCTTCTCCTGTTTTTCCTTGAAGTGCCAGACGAAGCTGTCGGATATACACCTGCAGTCCTCGAGCAAAATACTGTAGCCTAAAACATTTAAAAGCAATCCCTTAGTAAAATCTACACAGTCCTGTAGAAATAAAAGCATAAGCAAAGGAAAGCTGTAATCTTGTTTCTTCCCCTTTAGGAAAAATGCTCAAAGTAAGTCTTCCATCAATCTGATTTGTGCTTCTTTAGCACCCAGACAATAATTCACACTTTCGTAGAGTCAGAGAATTACAAAGGTTGGAAGAGACCTACAGGATCAAACTAATCCAACTGCCCTAATCCAAGTGTCACACCTAAACCATACCCCTAAGTGCCACATCCAGATGCCTCCTGAACACTTCCTGAGACAGTGATTCCACTACCTCCCAGGGGAACTTATTCCAGTGCCCAACCACTCCTCCAGTAGAATTTTTTTCTCTAGTATCTAATCTGACCCTTTTTCTGGTGCAACATAAGGCCATTTCCTCATCCTTTCAGTTGAGACATGGCAGAAGAGACTGACTCCTACCTCACTACAACCTCCAGTCAGGCAGGTGTAGAGGGCAATGAGGTCCCCGCTGAGCCTCCTTTTCTCCAGACTAAACAGCCCCTACTCCTTCAGCCACTCCTCATGAGACTTGTGCTTCCCCAGTGTCGAGTACAGGGGGACAGTCACTGTCCTGGTCCTGCTGGCCTCTTGATACAGGTCTGCATGTCATTGGCCTTCTTAGCCACCAGGGCACACTGCTGACTCATACCCAGCTGGCTGCCAACCAGAACCTCCAAGCCCCTTTCTGCTGATCAGCTCTCAAGCCACTCTGGCCCAAGGCTGCAGTGCTACAAGGGGCTGTTGTGACCCAGCTGCAGGACCCAGCACTCCAGCTTATTAAATCTTATGCAGCTGTCCTTAGCCCATCGATTCAGCCTGTCCAAAACCCTCTGCAGAGCCTTCCTACCTTTCAGCTGATCAACACTCCCACTCAACTTGGTGTTGCCCACAAACTTACTGAGGATGCAGCCAATCTCCTCAGTCAAGTAATTGATAAACATATTGAATAGGACGGGCCCTAGTACTGAGCCCCGGGGAACTCCACTAACATTTTCTAACAAACACCTTGTAATAGAACATTAACACTTGCCTCTAAATCATTACCTGATTTTGAAGTCTTTCAATTTCTCTGCATTCAGCTTGGCTGTGAGGAAGTCTGGAAGTTTGCGACCGAGCTGATGGAAGCTATACAATAAACACTCCACATAACTGAACTGCAACTTGGGCTCTTCATTGCCAGCATTTTCCCCATTTTCTGCTTCCTCTGGTGGGAGTGGCATATACTCCTGAAGAACAGAAAGGAAAACAAATGCATGAGACACATTTATGCTGAATGACTGCTCTTTCACAGTGTTTGAATTGGATGGTTTATCTGTGCTGACAATTTAAGAAGTATCCACCATCTCTATGCTAATGGATGAAGTACTGAACAAAGTCCTGGTGCAGGTGGTTTTACCTACACTTCTGTGACTTGACTCAGAGGAAATACTATGGTGGCACAACTACCACAGGAAGCAATAATGTACTGCACCAATGCTTCTGAAATAGTGCTAAATTTGCTTAGAATTGTCAGTGCAGATACAGTGTTTAATGATATCAACACAAGTTTCTCATGACTATGAAATTTAAAAAGAAGAAACACACATGAACTTACTGGAGTAAAAACATTATTCAGGCAACAGCTCTCTACCTACAAAGGCTTTAAATGGCAAAATTATGTTTAACCTTCTATCAGTGGACAGGACTATCTCTGAAACAGCCACTTCAGAAAAAGGATAAAGAGATGAATACATAAAAATAACTTGTTTTGATGAAAACTTAATTTCTTAGTGTTTTACATGAATAAAAACTGAAGTAGTCTTACCAGCAATTTATCAAACAGCTTCTTCAAATTTGATTCAAGCTTTTCCATATCACCACAAAATGAACTCATTTCAGCAAGAAGCTTCAAAACCTACACATAAGGAGAGCCAGGTTTTTGTGTGTTAACTGAAAGAACACAAGCTTAAGATTCAACCTAAAATCACTTATCACATCACAGTGATGGCTGGAACAGTAGAGGCCAGCTATTACAACTAAACCCCTCCCAAAACAGCAGGAAGCAATTCAAGGAAGAACATGCCTAATTTGTTTTTCCTGTCTGTAAAGAGAAACACAGGTTTGCAAGTCTAATCCCAACAAGCATTAGTCAACAAGTAAACAAAACTTAATCTCCACATCTGCAGCACAGCTCACCCTCAAGTGAGAGCCACAGAGATCTAACTGAAGCCCTAGCACTGATTAATGTAAACAAAATTACAGACATTAAGCCACTCCCTTAGGAGGCTAAATTAGCCCAAACTATGCAACCATCATTTCAGTAAATGCTATGCGCTTAAAAAAAATTGAGAGTAATATAAAAATGATTACACTGATCTACTTATTCTACCTTGCTTCAAAAGCTTGGGACAGATGACACATGCTTTAAAAGGCAATGCTCAGTCATGCCTCAAAAGAGCAAATGTTTTTTCTAGTGCAGCTACTTTTCCTACAAGCCAAGAAATGAAAACTACTTGAGGAAAGAGCTTGTGATTTTTAAAATAGGGGTCTTTATCTAGGATGGTTATTTTTCACTATTTGAAAGACATTTTAGCTTTGGCTTACCTCTAACTGGATATCAAGACCCTCCACTAGAGTAGTCAAAGAGCTGAGGTTTGGCAGAACATGCTCACAGAAATAAGTAACAAATTTTGTGGAATGAACATTTTTCTGAAAAATAAAAACAAACCGACAAACAAATGATCACACTTAATTCATGTAAGTCTTGAGTCTGAAGGGGCTAAATGTTTTTCTCCCATCCCCCTCTCCACCCTTATAAATGCCTGCCTCACAGCTGTACCTTAAAATTTTATGAAACTTCCCTCTTATTCCTAAGACACAGACCTCCTTGTAGGTAGCCTAAATTCAGAGGATGACCACAACAGCAGCTGAAAAGATTGCTTGCAACCCAAGAATAGGCCCTTAAGCTCTGCAATTGCCTGGCACTAGACTTGAAATAATCAAATTAATACAAAATAATGTGAGAATCTTGTCATAATTCACTGTAACAGCTTAAATTTGAAAAGAGAAGAGGAAAATACAAGGTATCTTTGTGTTTAGAGGCTTTAAGGATGTTTTCCAACATTTGCATACATTAGAGGTTAAAGGCAGAGAAGTACTGATTTGTAGTCTTTCAAACATAATCATTGGGAACACTAAAGCTAAGCTCCAGCCATTAACTTCCTCAATAGTCCTCATGCACAGCAAACAAATACATACTGAGAACAGTGGCACTGCCTGCCGAGTGCACTGCAGAAGTCTGTCCACGCAGTCCGTATCTGATGGATTGAACGTTTGTTCCAGGTCAGCCTGCTCAGCCACCAGCTCCACCAGTTGCTGTCTCCCACTGACTGTCTGTAAGCTTTTTAATCCAGACAATATTTTCATGAACAGAACAAATTCCTCGCCTGTCACGTCTTCCAGAACCTTAAGAGAAAACCAGAAAACGTATTTTTGTGGTGGCAATTTGCAAGCCTCCAAGTCAGACCTACTGGATTTGAAAAGGTAAAGTATGCAAATATTTAGCATTTAAATTTAACATTTAGTAATTTAAAAACACAAGTTTGAAGGAACAAATGAAAACATTCAGTATAATTGAATGTACCTACAAATCAAAGCAACCGTCATCAAGCTGTGCATAGGAAACAGGTTTTTTAACTTTAAAACAAACATTTGTTGAGAACAAACCTCTTTCTAACAAAAATCAAATGCTTCAGGCAGGATAAATGTTAAACAAGTATCTACTAATTACTGGTTGTTTTAAAACTTTTTGCATCTTTCTCAGCTTAGGGAATGCATGGAAATCTCCTAAGATTCTACAAAGACAAATGCCAAGTCCTGCACCTGGGATGAAGCAACTTCCCTGCATCAGCACATGCAGGGGACTGATTGGCTGGGGAACTGCTCTACTGAGAAGACTGAGGGTTCTGGGGGACAGCAGGCTGAACACCAGTGACAGCACCATACCCTGGCTGACAAGCAGTGCTCTTGGCTAAGGACAAGAGCACAGACTAAGGGAAACAAAGGGACAGAAGACTGACAGGTCCTTGGCTGAGCCTTCATTTGACCAAATCTGGAATACTGCACCTAGTGCTGGGCTCTCCTGTATGAGGAAGGGTTTGATAAGCTTTAGGAAGGTAAATCAACAAGATGATCTGTGTCTAGAGCACATGAGCTATGAGGAGAACCTAAAGCAATCAGGTTTTTCCAGCCTAAAGGAAGAGAGCTGTATGTAGGTGGAGCAAACTAACTAATCTTCCAACACTTCAGAACAAGACACTGCCCATAGCAGCCAGGTTCTTTGATGAGGTGGACACGTCAGAATGAAACAATGACACAAAACTAAAATGGGAGGTTTCAACTGGATAGAGGGAAAAAAAATCTCTTGAGGACAACTGAATATTGAAGCTGGTTGGCCAGAGAGTACAGGAACTCTCCTTCATAGGAGGCTTTCAAAACCCAACTGGAAAAAGCACCAGGAAGTCTGATCAGAATTCAGCTGAGCATGATTCCCTGAGCTGAACAATCTCTCAAAGACCCTTTCCAATGTGAATGATTGGGTCCATTTCTAATCAAAGTCACTCCTACAAAATTAGAAGAGCCATGATTTTAACATTACCACAAAAAAAATGCTGCAAACTTTGGAGTATCAGAATAGGTAAGTACAAGATCACATTTGTACAATGCTCAAACAGACCTCCAAAGCAACACCAATGACAAGGGATGGTTGAACAATACTTGAATTTGAACTGAAATCAAACACTCACCTTCTTTGATTCAGTCAATATGAACTCCTCCACCTCCTTTGTCATCACTTCCTCTGGCAAGGTTTTCAGTTTTGTAGAAAGGAACTTAATGGCTCGCTCTCTCACAATATCCTCTCCCTGAAGAATCTGACTGAATAAACCTCCCAAAGTCCCTGAAAGGAGAATAAATTGGGTAACACAAATTATTTTAGAAGTTATGACCTGGACCATTTACACAGAAGTTTCCTCTTTTAATATTCCATGAAACATTTTAAAATAAATGCTATACTAACTTCTAAAAAAATTACAATTTTCATATATCGTAACATAAAAATTCACACTCTTTTATTAAGTCTGCATAATTCAGATCCACAGTTATTAAGTTCAGTACTGCTTGCAAAACCAAACAATTAGTGTGCGTCTCACTTTTGCACTGTACTAACAAGATACAAAATTGAGTCCTGTTCTCATCCTACTACAGACTAAAGTATTAATAAAAGCCATGTATAGAAAAACCTGTCCTTTACCTTTAGCATCCATCTTAAATATACTGAGCAAGGCATTGTTCACCAAATTGAATTCTGCAGAATCATCTGGAGAGAGAAAAAAAATCATATACATACACTTGAAATGGAAAGGTAAGGGCAGAAAACCAAAAAGGCTAATATTGCACAAGAAGAATTCTATCCTCAGCATTTACCTGTAACCAACATAACTGGTATTTTTTAAAAAATGCAACTGTATTGGACAAAATGCCCTCAGGCCTTTTCAGGTTCTAGAAACTGGATCAGAAATTCAGTAACTTTTTTTCAGAAAGCAATTTTCTGCAGTCCATAACTGGAAGGTTTCCCTCACCATGCCTTTTCCTACTGCTTTCAGAGAACTTGAATGAAAAAAAGATTGTTTTATCTAAAAGAAAGATTTTTGGTTTTGATTAGAATAATTAGTGCCATTTCAGCCTAACTGTACAGCAAATACAAAGCAGGAGAAAACACAAGAAGGACATGAACAGCACTGGGATAAATTATGAATCAATGAAAAATGTTCTTCAGAAGCAAAATGGTGTACATATTTAGGCATGCCATGAGATTGGCCAGGATGTGTCTCCTACCTGACTGCAGAAGCTGGGTCAGTATGTCTGCTACCCGAGGAAGGTTATCTCCAGTGGCAAACTGAGGCAACTCCTTGATTGCTTGTCGACGGATCTGTTAAAATTGTCAATAATGCGGAAATTAAAAAAATTTTAAACTTTCAGGAATTACGTAACACTCCAAATCCCCCTGTTTTGACATATTTATGAAGTAAATAATGTAGTTTTCTTAGAGCTATGCAGCACTGGAGAAAAATCAAATTCAAACAGCACTTCTGTTCACAAAATCATTCATAGGATCAACAAAATAAAGGCTGGAATGTGTGTTATTAAGGAGTTTAATTTGCTGACAGGAAGGACAGTTCCATAGTTGTGCATACGGCAGGGATAAACTCTACAGTTTGTTCCCAGTACTGAAAAAAATCCTTGAATGATCTGTCCAAATCCCTTAAGACCTGATAAACAGAAATGCTTCAAAGGTACAGCTTCTACCAGCACCACAGAAGCAGCATGAAGCATCTCAAGAAGCACAACAGTCAGAATCACATACCCATGGTTCTCAGGTGCAAACAAGATTCTGTCTCCCAGCAGTATTTATCAGAATCAATTACGACAAAGTGCACTTTGATAGGAAGCCATGTAAATGCTATTCAAATAAACTGTAAGTTTCTTTCTACAGAGCTATTCCTTTGATTAGTGGTGGGAGCTAAAGAAGATAAATGAAAACTGATGCATCTTCCCAAACCATCACACAATGAATTAAATAAAAGAACACAATGAAATTTATGTTTTCCAAAGACCAACCCTGCCCTCCCAAAAGACATAGCCCATTAAACATAAAGAGAAAAAAACAGCAAAATACAAATTCAAAGTATCAACTTGCGACAAGGTTCTTATTCTTACAGAAACATCTTCATCCTCACAGAGGTCCAACTGGGCGTTGATAGCTGAGTCAGCTAGCTCAGGAAAATGCTTGAAGAACTTAGGAATGAACTGGGCTGCGAGTCTCTTCTCCTTGGCACCTCCTTTCACACCATCCAAGATCACCTGGTAGGCATCCTTATGCTAAAAAACAAAACCAGAATACATAAATGGAAAAATCCTGGCTTATTCTCAAGACAAGGAAGGACTTTTTCCTCCCATTCTCTGAAACTATTTAAGTGAACCATATTATACAATCTTCTTACAAAGGAATATATTTTTTTCTTAGACTGATATAACCATGCCAGTTTGGTAATATTTGCCTCTGTTGCCTGGCTTTTACTGTTATTCTGGCTCCTGTCTGTTCAAGCATGTACCACTCCAGCTGCCAGCCCTAATAACACCTCCTGCACACTGTGATTAGATTAGTGCAAGAAATTCTATGATCCCTGCCACTGAACTTGGGAGTTTCTGCCTTTTGTATCCTCATGGATGCTGTACTTCATGTCTTTGAAGTAGAGATTACAGTAACTGTGCCACTGCAGTGGATCATGAATTCTTGTTAACATATATGGTGCTAAAGTATCTTTGGCATCTATTCAGGTAGTTAATGTCACCTGGAATCTCTGGTATGTATTCAGGTAGCTAATCTGGGATGAAATACAGTGCTTGGAAGAACTGTTAAGGGAAACTAGACTTTAAAAAAAGCCCAGAAACCTCCAATTTTAAATACGGAAATATATATTCCAAATACAGGAATAAACACTTCAACAACAATAAAATTTCCTCTAGCTGCTCCAACTAGAATCACACAGGTGCTCTGGTTCTGTGCCTGCAGGACCAAAACTTCAAATTAATTGAAGTC
The DNA here is from genome assembly GCF_901933205.1 of Camarhynchus parvulus. Taxonomy (NCBI): domain Eukaryota; kingdom Metazoa; phylum Chordata; class Aves; order Passeriformes; family Thraupidae; genus Camarhynchus; species Camarhynchus parvulus. The sequence continues at coordinate 20,863,251 of NC_044575.1, read as the reverse complement.
TTTGTGGTTAGCTGTGTTTTTGTGAAATAGAAGTCAGCATTATTAGGTAACTAGCAGAAATCAGCAAAAAATACAAATCAGCATTATTAGATAACTAGCAGAAATCAGGATCTTTTAAGAATAATTTTCCTCATGGTTGTGAAAAAGAATGCTTAAAACAGCTTATTCTACTTTAAACAGCAACCCTGACAACACAGGACACTTTCTTTGCTTTATTTACATTAAGTTTCCCAGAGCCACATATGTCAACACCACTACTCCACATGAAAGTTGTCCCATAGCAAATACAGATAATAATTTACAAAGCAGTACACTGCCTTAATGCCCTCTAAAGCAAGCTGCATTTTAAAATTTAGTGCCCATGCTCCTGAAGCACTCCCTACAGCTTGTTGATAGCTGGGTTGTCAGAATCCAGAGAGGGATACAGATCTGGATGAAAAATAAGCAGTGAAAGAATCAGTTGCCTTTCAGCTGAACCACATCACCACCCAGTTCCCTCTGTAGCTGGGCCAGGGCAGTGCACTGAGCAGCAAAGGCAGGAATCAGCCAGCACAAACCAGCAATGAAAACACACATCAGAACAGACGTGGGTTCTCAGGCTGCATGTTAAGAACAAGTTCTGTTGTAGAACACGTAACATAAAACTTAATACATATGAAAAAGTATTCTTCACACAGCACTGGAACAGAGCAGCCTGTGTTCCCTGCATTTGTGTTCCTGTATGCTAACTACTCCTACCATAGGCAAAATGCCGTTCAGGCAGGAGTTTGTTTTATCTGTACCTGGCAGCATGGAATGCTCTAGAAAAACCACAGGCAACTACAGAAGCAGTGTGATCCTTCTGTTTTGTGCATTCCCTTCCCACCTGTAACAAAGGAATGTCCTAAGCTGGAGATAGTGTCCAGACCTTTGTTTTCAATTACTGTTAAATGACCAATCATCCATTAACTTCTCTAGGTACATTCTTGAGTCAATTCATGCCCTGCAGTGCCCTGTGCCAAGGTCCACAATGCCTTATGAAGAAATGTTTGTCTTCCTCTTTATTTTCAGCCAGCTTCCTAATAGTTTTTTCCCACTTCTCACCTTCATTCCACTTGTGGACACCTCATACCTGAGCACCTTTCTCAACTGAAACACTCTTGGACAAGCTTGGTACTTCTCTTGATGCCATAACTTCTCGTAGTCCCCATGCCCATGCTCAATGTTTCCTTGTTTGAAACAGAGTGACCATGATGTTTTGCAGTAAGAGATCACGTTCATGATGTTGTTAAGAGATAATAAAGCATTAAGTGGGATAAAACTGATGAACAAGGAACTCATGGCTTCTCAGAATGCAGAAATTGGAGCCACCAGTAAAGATTATGAAATGACAGATTGAAAGAGGGAACTCCACCACAAAGGTTAACAAAACAATGAAACGTTTTAGCACAGAACCTTTATATGCCAGAAGCACACTCAGTTCAACAGAGCATCAGAAAAGTTCACTGAAAAATAACCTCACAAGATATGCTTGTTACAGAGACACTTCCTCTGGCTCTGGGAACCCAAAAGCTGGAGAGGGGCAAAGCTGGGAGAGTTTTAGGAATCCCCACTCTATACTTATCCTCAGAGGTTCTTACACACCTACCCTGTCACAGGCTGCATTGCTTAACCATGCTGGAGTTCGCTCTACCTAAGACTGCTCTACCCATTCCTTCCTCACAAGAATCAAAGTGAGATGAACTGTGCACTTCTGAAGTGGCAAGGTAACAGCATGTTTTACTCTGCACCTCTCCCTGCAGCTCCCTACATTTTATTTGCACTTTGGTTTTGGCTCTGAGGTGATGTTTTTTGTTGGACTGTCTGCAAGGATGCTTTGTTTCACTAGGGCATAACCACACAAGCAAAGTGAAGGGACCTGAATTAAAACAAACAAACAAAAAAACTTCAACACCCCCCTGCCCCCAACCAACCACCAAAATATTTGTTCTCTTAAAGAAGTTTTTAAGTGACACTGTATAACAGTGTTCTCATTTAGTTTAAAATCCACGGTTAGATACAGAGATGGAAGAACTACTTTCCTACTTACTGACATTACGACCAAAAGGAAAAAAAAGTATCTTTTGCTTTTTCAGGTGGCCATTTGGGAAAATGAGGGACTAACTCCAAAACTTGTTGCAACTAGCCATAATATTTTCTGTTGGTAATATTCTAAGTCACCCTCTTTTCTTGAATCCTTCAGTAATAGTGTAAACAAATGGCAGATCTCGCCAAAATTTTACAGAAAAAACATTTTTCAGTCTTGAGGGTCGAACTTATGTTGTTGCCTCAAGGAAGGAAAAAACCAAAGGGCTACAGGCAGCTTTCAAACCATAACATACTTCACCTTCCTCAGCAAGCCTCTTAGCAAGAGAGCCTGCCAGACGCCCTCCAGACCTGCAAGCGCGCTGGATCTGCAAGTGCGGTGTCAAAGGCTTCAAGGCCCGAATTCGCCAGGCGAAACTCCCCGCCCCCTTGGAAAAAACAGCCTTGACTCTAGCAAAGAACCGGTTAATATCCGAGACGTCGCATTTAAAGGAGAGCTGCCGAAAGGACGCGGATGCTGCAAAAGCGACGGGAGCCACCGCGCTCTTGCAGATCCGCGGGCGCGCTGTTCATTTCTACCCGCCCCGCGCCGCCGCCGGCTTGAGGAAACCCACCCGAGCACAGCCCCGGAGGCTCGCCGGCTGTGCGGCGAGGCGAGGATCCCCTCTGACGGCACCCTGGCCCGTCCGCCCCCCCTCGGCCCGGAACTCCCCGCCGTGGCGCTACGCAAGCCCGAGGTCTAGCGAGGCCTTGCAGGCCGCAGCCACATCGCACCTGGCCCGCCGTCTCCGTGGCGTCCGCCAGGATGCCGTAGTTGCGGTAGAGTTCCTCCACGGTGGGCATGGCGCGGCGGGGAAGGGGCAGAGCCACCGAAACACCGAACCCGCCACTGACGACGCCGCCGCCGCTCCGGCCGCCGCTCCCGCTCGGGCCGCGTCGTCAGCACCAGCGAGGCGCCAGTCCCGGAGCGGCCGCGCGCCGCCGTCTGCGCGCCGCCCCCTGGCGGTGGGAGGTGGCACTGCAGGGCCGGGAGCCGCGGGAGCTAAAGGCGGAGCGGGGCGGGACCGGAACCGGGAGCGGGACTGCGGCCGGGGAGCGCCCGACGAGCCGCGCTCCAGCAGCGCCCGTCCCTGCCTTATCCGCCCGGCCCTAGCGGCTGCTCACCGAGCCCTGCGTTATCCGCCCGGCCGCAGGCTCGGGCAGGGGCCGCGCTACAGAGTGCGTTCTTGTGCTCACAGATGCGCCATGGCCTGCGCTTCTTGCAGTTTTTTTTTGTCGTCCGGTCCCCCCGGGTCTTTGTTCACACTCCTTCTTCCCTTGATTGATGCTTTTCCCCAGCGCCTCGTTTCTGTATCCCTTTTTGTCTGTCTATACAAGTACATTGGGAGATGCTCGGGAAGCGCCTGTTGCGCGCTGAGCTCCTAGTACGAGACGGAGACTGCTTTCCTGTGATTTGGTCACTTCCGTCTTTTCCTGCAGAGGAAGATGCTCCCCAATTCCAGGAACTGAAGTATCTGCTACTCATGCCAATGAAGACTGCATGTGTTCATTAGGCACCAATTGCAAAATAGAAATTGTGGCAAAGGTTTTAAGGCTGTAGCAGTGTCTTCTCTTCGTATATCAATGTGCTTTAGCCTCTTGGAAATTTCACAGGCAATTAAAATGAAAGAGGATTCCCCTTATGTGAATCTGAGGCTGAGCTACACAAAGCACTGGACCTTTCTTGAGTATCCTTCCCAGCAGCATGAAGGGTGCTGTTGGAGGCATCAGTCACCTTTCTCCCCTTCCTTGAATTGAGACTCAGTGCCTTTACCTCGGCATTCCTCCACCAGGGGATTCATGTCATTCCTGCACACTCTGATGGGGTCTGAGAGTGTGGAAGCTTCTGGCTGCTGTCAGATCCCAGAGAGATCTAACCACATCCTGCCCCTCAATGTGCTTGTGGCCATCACATTTACCCAAAGTAATCTAAAAAGAATATGCTGGGTAATCTTAGTAGTGGGAACAAAATGTAACATGAGAGAAGAAATATTTTTGATATGACAAAAGAGCTGCATGCTTAGGAGAACCTGCCATTTTCTAGGAAGGGAGAGCTTCCTTGGGCAGCCTAGCGGATATTAAGAGATGTCAATCTCTTGTCCTCCAGCAGTTTCCAGGCAGCATTGCATCTGAATGCAGATTTTAAAATTCACTATAATCATCTTTATCAGCACTACCATGGCAAACTTTTACAACTTGGCCACAAAGGAGGAAAGATGAACATCTCATTAAACTGCCTTTTACTCTCCCCTGCTGAAGTGTTTATATAGATGGAGGAGCTGCCTTGTTATCTCATTTTCTTGTTTTTTTTTTTTTTCCATCAAGAATGCTCTATCAAATCATGATTACATTCCATAGCAAGCATGAATAAATATGTAGCTTTTATGCATTGTTGTATGTATGACAGTTGTGGAGAAAAAAAGAAGTAAGCATGAATGAAAATGGCTGTGAGAGGGGCTGTGTACCTTCTGGGAAAGACTGGCTCTGCATTCTGTAGGAGAGCAGAAGGGGCGCTTCAGACACTGGAGAGTGATGGTCTTCGGCTGCATGGCAGGGAGATTAACTGGTAGGGTGGCATGGTAAGCATTATGTATTTTGTTACAACTAACTATTTTAATCACATTTTTATAATATCTGTTATAGGCCTTGGAATTATACTTTTCCACCTTCTGTAGCAGCGATACATTCAGCTGTTCTCATTGTCTTTCTAACAGAGAACACACAAATGAAGAGGGGTATTCAGAGCCACAATAAAAAAATATTTTCTCTGAGGTTTGTTCTGTTTCCATCCTTTGATATTGGAATTTTATTTCTTCAATTACTTCCTTGTTTCTTTACATCATTAATTTCATTTTTTCTCTCCTGACAACAATTTTAATTCTCTAGTCTTTTTAATTTTTTCCTATTTATGAAATATATATATAACATTTTTTATAATGAACCTGTTTAAAATTAATCACGTTAGTCTTTAGCTTTTATATGAAAAGAAAATAAATGAAGAGCTGATGGTGTTACACATTTTGAAGAAGTTGTTTGAAATTATTTCTCAAAGTTAGTAATGGATCTCTTTATTAAAGTTGTGATATTTTTGAAAACGCATTTTTAGGAACTCAGAAGCTTGAAATGCACATTTGAGAATGACACACAGCTTTTTCAGACTCTGCAGTGCAAGTCTCATAGTTTCACAAAACAGGGTTAATCTGGCCATCAGTCAGGATTTTTCTCTCTTTTTTTTCTTCTCAATCTCTGCAAACCCAAGCTTGTGGCGATAACTTTGTGGTAAATTTTATAATGAAGTGGTGTCATTATACATTTGACTCCTATTCCTGTGCACTGCCCATAAATCAAGTACTCTGGAATCACTGCAGGTTCTCCAGAGGACAAATAATTTATTTGTAAAATTAATGATGTTTTCTGTTTTCCTCAGAGGAAAAAAATTATTATTCCTATCCCACAAGTTCTCTGGTTTTTGGTGGAGGACGAGCCTCAGACAAAACCATAGATGGGGCAAGGAAAGACTTCTCTTATGACAGAAGAAGACACGATTAATGAAAACTTCACACTGGAACAGTGGTTTATTCCCATGAACCAAACCTGGAAGGTTTCTGTGAATAATAAAGTGACTGAGATAGAGTCCATTTGTTGGCTTATGCTGGATGAGCAATTGCTCCTGAATTCTTCTAAACTCACATTTTAGAATTGGGCTTGAGCCAGTAACAGAGGTTTTACACGTGAAAGGGTACAGCAATTACCCTCCATCCATCTTAAAAATCTGTGGAGATCTTTTCAGAAAAGGGTGTCCAGATATCACAGGGGAATACAATGAGTGCATAACTATGTTCACAGATGTAAAGCCTTTTATTGCCATACACGAAAGGTATTCTGCGTGGCTATAAGCACCTAGCTGCTGTCTTCAGACAAGCGCAGATTTTCCACGAATTCCTTCTAGTGTGCTCGGTTTTTCCTGCAAAATTTCTCCCTGGCAAGGCGAGAAATTTTTCCTATAGGAGTGGCAATCCCTACGCCTGCTGCACGGGCGCGGTCCCAGGCGGGGCCAGCAGGCGGCGCTCGGCCCCCGCGGAGGAGCCGCTCCCGGCCGCTGGACGGCGCGGGCCCTTGTGGCGCTATTTCCCTGCACTCCGCATGGCCCTCTGGAAAAACGCCTAGTCTGTTCCAAGTCACATCTCCAAATTCAGCCGAGAAAAGGGATTAGAGAAATAGAGCCGGCTTTTTCTTTCTCCCTATATTTTTTTTCCAGGTTGCTGCCTTTGTACACAGTCTGCTTGTACCCCTCTTACCGCTTACCCTGCCACAGTGTGTAGGAAATGTAGAACATCCTTTTAAATGGTTTGTGAATGTGTTAGTAATGCTCCTCTCTTCTACAATCCAGAGGCTCCCACAACCCCCACAAAGCGTGTGCTATGCGCATTTAACCGTGCTCAATCAGCGCTCTCATATGCAGACCAAAATTCTGCACGTCTTTCCACATGGGCAAGGCTGGCTAAATATTGAAAACCCAGCCCTCTTCAGAGACTTTGATTGTCTTGTTTGTGTGGAACATTCATACAGCAATATTAGAGACAAAACATCTTGAAGAGTAAGAAAATGGGACTGTGAAATATGATATTTGGCAAGAAGACTTAAAAGCAGACATAGCGTCCACAAATTGTTTAGCTCAAAAAGCGTCTATGAAAGAGGGACAGATAACTGGTTTATACTGAGTTTATGCTACTTTTTTTGAAAAGTTCCACAATGTGTACAATGCTGGCTAGGACAAATTAATAGGGCATATAATGGGTACTCCATCCTTCATTGAAAAGACATGATTAGCATGTTACTTTTATACAGGCTAATGTTTGGATGCATTGTGCCTCTCTGCTATGATAGTCATCATTGACTTGCCATGCCATGATTCCTACCTCCTGGAACATTTCAGTGTGAGTCTGTTGCTTCTCTGAGCTTGCTCACAACAGGTTTTATCTCTGTATTTTGCCTCCAAGTTTTTGCATTTTCACGCTGCCAGTTCACGGTCCCCCACAACAGAGAAGGATCTCTTCAAACTAGAGAGTGATGGATTTGATGGGTGGACTGTTAGATTGATTAGGAGTTGCTTGGATGATTGCCTCCAGAAGGTGGTCAATGGCTCAGGGTCCCAATGAGCATCAATGATGAATGGTGTTCCTCAGAGGTCCGTATTAGGATGAGTGTTACTTATTATCTTCATTAATAACATAAAAGGTGGGATCAAGAGAACCCTCAGCAGATAACATCAAGCCAAGTGGTGCAGTTGACACACATGAAGGGCAGGATGCCATCCAAAGGGAGCTGGACAAACTTGAGATATGGGCTCAGGGAAATATCATGAGGTTTAATAAGACCAAGTGCAAGGTGCTGCACCTAGGCTGGGGCAATCACAGTATCAATCCAGGCTGGGGGCCGAACAGATCGAGAGCAGCCCTGCTGAGAAGGCCTTGGGGGTGCTGGGGGATAGGAAGGTGGACATGACCCACCCATGTGCACTTGCAGCCCAGAAAGTCAAACATATGCTGGGCTGCATCCAAAGCAGTGTAGCCAACAGGGAAAGGGAGTGGATTCTGCTCCTCTGCTCTGCTCTGGTGAGACCTTACCTGGAACTCTGGGGTCCTCAACACAGGAATGACATTGACCTATTGGAGTGAGTCCAGAGGAGAGTTACCACGTTGGTCAGAATTTTGTCTCTTGTGAGGGAAGACTGAGAGAGCTGTGATTGTTCAACATGGAAAAGAAAAGGCTTTGGGGTGAAATAATTGCAGCCTTAGAATACTTGAAGGGAACTTATAGGAAAGATGGGGAAAGAGTTTACAAGAGTGTGTAATGACAAGACGAGGATGAACCGAGTTCAAATTGAAAGAATGTAAGTTTAGATTAGTTATTAGGAAAAAATCCTTAACTGTGAAGGTGGTCAGGTACTGGAACAGGTTGCTCAGGGATGTTGATCTCCCATCCCTGGAGGTGTTCAAGGCCAGGTTGGATGGGGCTCTGAGCAACCTGGTTTGCTTAAAGGTGTACCTGCCCATGGCAGGGGGGTTGGAACTGGATGATCTTCAAGGTCACCCAACCCATTCTATGACTCTATGAAATTCCCCATCACTTGCCTCTTGCTTGATGAATTCAGACATGGATACTGACCCAGCTCCCACACTGAGCAGCTTGACATCCTGTACCTTCCACTGCTCCTGATGCTGCTGCTGGTGAGACAGCTGTTGCCACTGCTTCTGAAAACATGTGAGAGCTGCTCTGCAGCACAGTGACAGATTGGAAGTGCTAAAGCCACATGGCAGCAGGCTGTGAAAACTTTCCCACAGCTTCTGTGTATTTGCAGTGGCATTTGCAATGGCATGGAGCACTGTTTTCATCTGTGCTGGCTGATAAGAGTATGAAAATGACAGTGGCTACACAGAAGGAGCTAGATGGTGACAAAAGAGAGAGAAGAATTTTGAGGACTGAGATTTGTTTTTAGTTGGTTCTGGCAATGTTATTCAGACATACTTCAGAAAAATCCCAGCAGTGTGGATGAAATACCTGTGATACTTGGAATATATGCTCAAGGAGCACTTAATAATGGTCCGTGCCACCTGGATGACACACTGTGGGCTGTAGCAAGCTGTGTAAACATGGCTATGGAAACCACAGTCTGCAGCACTTGCTGTGGTCCAAGTCACAGTTGAAACAGGATCTCTAACCAGATGATTCTTTTCAACTTGGAACTTGACTAGATTAGAATGAAATAGTATTCCTCTGGCACTTTGAGCCACTCTAATCTGAAAAATCATCCTAAATAGATGCAGGCCTTTGTTATAATGGAAAGAAATTGATGGCAAGTTGAATCTCTAATTACTCTGAAAAAAGAAGCAAAATATTCTTTTTCCTTCTCCCATTTCTTGAACTAGAGAAATTAGATTGCCAAAGAGGTTTTTTTTCTGGCATAGCTCTAAGACTTCTGTTGTCATGGGGATGTCAATTAATGGAGGTTTTTTATGTTCTCAACCTAGCTGTGCCAACTAAGCTTTTGCATGCAGACCAGGTCTTACACCAATCTGAAAACTCGTAATAATAGGAACTGGGCTTTCTGTATAACAAAGTCTCTTCTTCAGACTTTACTGTATGTCTTAATGTTTTTTTTCCTCCTCCATATCATACTTCATTACGTAAATGAATGTATGGACATGTATTGCATACATACAAATTGGAAGATGTCATAAACACAGGTTTTGTTAATGCACACAGATATAAGTAATCTGAACTTTACTGGCAAATCTGGCTGTGTGCAGGTCCTGCAGGTGTGTGTTGTAAGGTGCAGGTCCTGCGGGTGTGTTGTAAGGTGCAGGCTGTTCCTGTGCTTTGTATGATCTGCAAAGACACTCATGTAATATAATGCACAAATATGTGCATATACACAATGTCTGGCATCCTGCATGTGTCAAATATATAGGTGTGTGTGCAGTGCATGCCTGAGTGCATGATTACATATTTTGTTGGGTAAATACAAAAAGTTTTACACTTTGTAAATACTCATTTGTCATAAATATGTGGCAGTCTATAGAATTCAGTGAAGAGATTTTAGAGTGTGCAGTGTGATGCATACATGAGACTTAAAGCCTGGAAAATATCTTTTTGAGCATGTTTATATTGCATTGGCAATTCTACCTTTCCCATGAAAAATATTTAAAAATTATTCATATTTTCAATTGAGCTCCGTGTCTACCATGATTGCTAAAAATGCTGAACAGGAATAGATATTACAACAGTTTCCTAGATATTTTGCATTGGAGCTCTTCAGCTGTCTCCTCTACCTCAAGAATCTGTGTTTCTTGAAGCATGTGAATATTCTGTGGTGAGTAGAAACCCTTGCTGTCTGCCAGCAAAATGTTGGTAGTGCCCTTTGTTGGCTTCCCTGGGGAGTTCATGCAAATCACTTTGAAATACAACAAACAAAAAGATCCCTAAATGCTTTTAAACAAGACCAAATTAGAAAAAGCCTTCACATTGAAAACATAATTTTCAATTAGTATCTATTCAGTGGGAATGGGAATGAGGTGGGGGAGAGCTGGCATGAGAGATAAACTGGATTTGTTAACATGCCTTGAAAACACTTGCTGGCTAGCATGTCTTTTTTTCCCTTGTGAATACCTTGCTGTAATTTGGTGACATTTCCATAGTCTCTCTGCTCTTGTACTTCAGATAGAAATGAACTCTGCCCAGCAGGAGGTAGACTTGAGACAGCCACCAGCCTGCTGTGTTTATGCATCGTGTGGAGAGCTGAGTGTTGCTGCACAGGCTCAAAGTTGGAGAAGGAACAAGTATTTTCTCTCCTCAGTCCCTACCTATTACTATCGCCCAGTTCATATAGGAGAGCACTGAACAGGGAAATGGATAACTGAACGGCCAGAGACCAAAGTGACATCTCATTCCCTCAGGAGCAGCTCAATGTGTCTTTGGTAGCACTGATGTGGGAGGTGTTTTTACGTGGATAGAGAGTGCTAGTCTGCAGGAAATGCACTGGAGACCCTTCACTACCTAAGTGCATTTTGGCAGTATTTCTCTCTCCTAACAGAGAAAGAGCAGAAAGTTTTTTGCTGCTGCAGTTGCTAACTACTAGAAGAGAGGCATGAAATACACCATAATTAGCTACGGTTTCTTTTGTCCTTTATTAATTTATTAATTTATTCTCCCTACCCTCCAGCATGTGGCAGCATTGACCATTTTTCCTTGTTTTTTGCATAAGGGTGAGTGTACCTGGTCCTTTTCTTCCTGCTTTGGTTTGCTTACATTGACTTGGAGCTTCTTTAGATGACCTCCTCGCCTTATTTAGTTTTTTCTGTCCATTCTCACTTTCTTTTGTTTCATGTTTTTGCTCTTGTTAGGAATTATAATTTTCTTCCTCTGATCTCAGGAAATATCAGCCCTGCCATGTCTTGGCATGGCTATGCCATGTCATTTTGCCCAATATATGGAGTGGCCCATCCCTGTGTTCCTTTGTATGTGCTGTGTAGGTTACCTGCCTCTCTCTAGCATTTCAAGCCCTATGCTAGAGATGCTCTTTCACATCTGTCTGTATATCTCTGGGACCACAGGAACTCCTCAGACCAGTGCCTCTCAGCTCATCACCTGCTCAGAACAGACCCTGGGATGAGCAGTGCTGCCTCAGGTCCACAGCACTTATTTCCTCACCTTCATTTTCTGTTTTGGCAGCAGAGACTGATGGTATTTGTAATGGTCAGGAGAATCAGCACAGCACCTACTGGAAAGAGGAGACTAAAAATTCCTTTATCAAAGTGAAGGCCAGTAGCATCTGGTATTTTCAGGGGTTTTCTGTCAAGACATGGAAGTTCTAGGACACTAATTTCACTAGTTGCACCTGCTGTGCTGAAAGTATGAAGATTTTGTCACACTGTTATGAATGCTGTACCTAGCTGAGTTTCCTTGCTTTTTCAAAGAGAAAGAATTAATTAAAATATGCACCTAAGAAAGTGACAGAGAATATGCATATCATGTTTTCAGGGAGTGAAAGTACTTTTTTGGGGGTATGTGATGAATACACTTCAGTGAAGACAAGGGGGATATCTTAATTTCTAGTAGTAGCAGTGAGAACAAAAAAACCTTATAATAAAAAAAACTTCTAAGAAAGTACTTTTAACATCTTAGAACAAAAGCTAGCATGTGGTTGTGTTTTGGGTTTGTGTTGGGAAGAGTGTTGATAATGGGGAGTTATCAACAGTGCTCTGCTGAGCAGTGCTCAAGGCCTTTGCTCCTCCCTACCAGTGGGGAAGCTGGGGATGCACAAGGAGTTGAGCAGGGATACAGACAACAACACCTGACCGCAAGTGACCAAAGGGACATTCCATACCTTATGGCAATATGCCCAGCTTGTAAACCTCGGGGAAGAAGATGAAGGAAGGAGAGGGATGTTCAGAGTGATGGTGGTTTTTTACCCAAGTAACCAGGGTATGATGGCACCCTGCTCTCCTGGGGATGGCTGAACACTGCCTGCCCATGGGAAGCAGTGAATGAATTCCTTGCTGTTTTCTGCTTACGTCCATGGCTCTTGCTTTACCTTTTAGACTGTCTTTATCTCAACCCATGGGTTTTCTCACTTTTACCCTTCTGATTCTGTTCCCCATCCCATGGTGGGCAGTGAGTGAGCAGGTGTGTGGGGCTTGGTTGCTAGCTGTGGTTAAACCACAGAAATTCTCTCAGTGGTTCTCTCTTTTCCCAGGCTCTGAAGCCAGAGGTGTTTATTATGTACATCTTCTTGTTATTTTCTGACAAACTGTCCCTCAACTCTACAAACTGGCCATTTCCCAACATCTCATCTGTAATATATTCTGAATGAGGTCCAACACCTTGATTCAGTGCCTCTTTCATCTCTGCATTGTTTAGATAATCCCAAGCAAAGGGTTATCTAGTATAATTATATCTTTTCATGATGGAAATCTGCAGTTGCAATAGAATCTTACACATACTATGGAAAACTGAGTATAATACATAGTAAGAGTGAAAAACAAATTCCCTCTAGAATGATGTTGCAGACATATAATCTCATGACAGTTTGGAAGAGGCATCGGCTTGGCCTCAATTTGTATTTTCTAAAATGGTGTGAAACAGTGACTAGTGAAGACATGTGAGGGTCAGCAGAGTTTGTGGCAGTTTTTGGACTGGCTAAACTTTCTCCCTTACCAACTCACTCCTCTTTCCATTCTGAATTTGTGACAACAGGAGACCACTGAAACACCTTCTCAGCTTTGACCTAGTATTGCCCAAACCATCTATTTTTCAGTCCAAACTGAACAAACTTGATAAGAAGATCCTCTGCAGCTATATATTCCTCCCTGCTTTGTTTGACGCAGCACAGAGAACTGTCTCCTGTAGGGGACAAGCAGGGAACAGATTGTTTCTCTTTAGCTTAAGAGACAGTCTGGACTTTTTCTTCTGGCATGGGTTTAAATTCCTTGATTATTAGCTGCTTATAGTTTGGCTAGTAATACAATCTGCAACCTAAAGAGCTCTGAAAGAGAGACCTATGATTCCCCTATTAAGATACAGACAGAAATATCAGCTACTGTCAAGGAAACAGCAAAAGGTTAACCTTCTGGACATGCACTCTTTAGAAGTTTACAATATGAACTGTTCCCTCATTAGCCTTATTGGTCCCAGTGAGGCATTCCAACTATTCCCTTTCTCTTGCCATTGAATTTGTCCCTTTGGACAGCCAACTCAACTAGCAATTGATTATTTATATGAAACTTAACAAGGAGCAAGACAAAACTAAATGTCTGAATCACAAATGGAACAGAGACAAGTTTCTTGGAAACACCAGTTGTTTTCTCAGAACTCTCCATGCCATAGATGAGTAACTCTGATATCCCATGCAAAAGAGGAATTAGGTTGGGCTGTTGTCTCTTCTGGGTTTATTTAGCCGTTCCTGGAGTCAACAGGCAACCCACTCAAATGTCATCTTGAATATATGTCAAGTGATAGATAAAGGGGAATTTTGAACCAGTCTTGATTATTCAAGATCCATGAGCACTTTTTGATGATGCTGGTGCTCAAATCAAAACTCAGATCTCAAAGTACCTCTTTATATATGAAAGAGGTATGTGAATCTCTTGAATGACATGTTCACATATGACCCTTTCCCATTTGCATACCAGAAAATGTTGGAGTAGAGCTGAACTAACCCAAAATTTTTGATTCATCCCTATTAAAATCCTATATAACTTCAATCACATTTTTAATTGTAAACAGGCTGTGGGTTTTTCTGTGCTCTTCTGAACAGCTGCAATGCTCTCCCATGTGTTTCCTGTGTTTTATTGGCAAGTCACAGGAGTTATGAAAGGGATTAGATGATATTGTTGCCTGTGATAGCAGAGGACCAGACTCAATGACCCAGGCAGACTCTGCCAGTCCTATGTCCCTATTTTCCTGTAGACGACGTAAATGATATTAGAGCTGCTGGCATGAAAGCCACAATGCTAATCTTTTTTATTATTGCTTTATCCATTTTGAGCTAGCATATCCAAATCACAGTGCTTGATTTTCTGTTGTCTTGCTGCTTGTGCTGTCATTTAAACTAACCCATAAAAGATGTCAGAACTCATCTGAATCAGACTGGAAAGGTTTGAAGGTCATTTTACGCAGATGTAAAATGATTACCAATGCAGGGGGAGATCACCCCCCAGCGTATATTTTGATATACCAAAACTCCAAAGCCATTCTTGTACTGTTCTGTGAACTTTTCTCAATGATTTAACACTTCAAAGTATAGACATGCCTGTGCAAACAAAGGATTAGGATGTTCCAGGCAGAGGATTATGAACACAGGAGAACTTCCATGCAATGAAAGTCTTCTTTTCAAGAGAATTACCATCATATATAAACATGTAGTCCTGAGACAAATGAACTCTGATTTCCTATGGGTTTGTATATTGTGGGTGGATTTCTCAGTATCCTGTAATGTACACACTGCAGGTGAGGCATTTCAGACAAGTTTCTTCATCAGATCTCTAATGCTGAGTGAAGATGATCATATCTCAAAAATCTTCAATTTCTCAGACATAAAAAATATCAGGTAAGAGCAAGACTTGCTTCGCAGCATTGTCACTAGGGCACACCAGCCAAAGAAGCTGGTGCCTTTCCTCCCATCTGTCCATTTATATGAGCTGGTACAGTGCACTACTGGTAGATTCAGGAAGAAATGTGCTGCTCTGCAGCCCATCTGTGTCATGGGCCACATCCAGTTCTGCAGCTGTTTAGCTGTGAGAAGCTAATAATTCAGAGGCAGGACTGCATATACTTTCTGTGAGATGTTGGCTGCTCCTACAAGAGCCTCTGCCTGCTTTCTGTCACCCTGGAACTCATTACAGAATAAGCTTTTTTTTTTTGTAATGACAAGCATATAATAAAGCACCCATGACCCACTCACACATGTGAATCTTCAGCTTGGCTCTAAATAACTCTGCAGCTCTTTTATTTTATTAAGGCCCCAAAATGGGCATTTTGTTGGCATCTGTGAGGCAGGGAAGATTAGATTGCTTTGCACTGCATAGCTCTTTTATTATAATAAATGCATTGAGGATTGAGCTCTTTAATTAATATCTCGTAAAGAAAGGGAAGAATCTACTACTGAAGCCCTTGGGCCAGCTCAAGGAGAGGGCAAGAGTTAGAATTAGCTGGAGAAAAAGAAATAAAGCAGCTTTCTGAAAAGAATCCTCCTTGATATCACTTTATGTCCAAGTACCATGGGAAACAGGATGTTTATTTACTGGAGGAGACATTCCAGGACCATCACAGAGAGCAAATCATGGTGTCATTTGGGTCAGCATCACATTTTATCTTTCCTGAGTCACCTTCTCTGAAGGTTCCAAAAACAACCGAGCAATGACAGTTTGGCCTTCTGCCATCTGGAAATCTATCTGTAAAGGTTGTGGTTTCCTTTTTCTACCTGGCAAAGTGCAGCACTGGAAAATGACAGAGCAAGGTACAGAGCAGGGAGGTCAAGAGCCTTTGAAAGCAGCATTCCTCTACCCTCTCCCCTCTCCCCTTCTGTCTGTGGTGTGTGTGCAGTTTTGCCAGTTATTTGTATTTTCAAATTTAGGAAAAAACTTGCCTTTTTTTTGCTGGACAACCAGAAGTTTGGACTGGCAACTTTCACAATTTCAAGTGAAGACACTGGGAGGGAGTACGCTTCTGACACATAAAACCGTTCTCCTAGGCTGGGTGGCCAGGACTGGAATGTGTTACAGATGTAACCACACAGCTCAAACACACAAAAAATTGGGAAGATTAAATACCTCCCAATGGAAACTTTGACAGGCAATTCATCTTTCATAAATATTGAAGTTGCATGTAAAATAAAAGTGTAATAAAAGAAAGAACAAAGCTAGTTTTTGGCAAAATACAACAAATCATGTTGTATTCTTGAAAGAATGTCAAGAACATGTGAGTAGTAAGTACAAAATGAACTCTACAGTCTCTTTGGCAGCTCTTGCTCATTCTGCCTAACTTGGAAGCTTAAACTTACTAGCTTAAATATTTAAGAGGCCCATTTTTTCACTGGACTGGAAGAATCCACTTAGAATCATAGAATGTTAAGGGTTGGAAGGGACCTTAATGATCATCTATTTCCACCCCTGCTGCCATGGGCAGGGACATCTCCCGCCAGACCAGATTGCTCAAGGCCTTATCCAAACTGGCTTTGAACACTGCCAGGGTTGAGCCATCCACAACCTCCCTGGTTAACCAGTTCCAGTGTCTCACCAGTCTCACAGTAAGAATTCCATCCTAATACCTAGCCTAATTTCCCCTCTTTCAATTTGTACCCATCACTTCTTGTCCTAGCATTAGACTTCTGATGAATAGTCCCTCCTCAACTTCCCTGTAGGCTCACTTCAGATACTGGAAGGTTGCTATGAAGTCTCCACACAACCTTTTCTTTTCCAGGCTGAGTAGCTCAGACTTTCTCAGCATATCTTCATAGGGGAGGTGCTCCAGTCCTCTTACCAACTTCATGGTGTCCTCTGGAACTTCTCCAACAGTTCCATTTCCTTATTATGCTGGGGACATTAGAACTGGATGCAGCACTCCAGGTGGAGTCTCACAAGAGCGTGGTAGGGGGACAATCCTCTCCTTCAACCTGCTGATCATGCTCCTTTGGATGCAGCCCAGGATTGGTTTGGCTTTCTGGGCTGTGATTGGCTCATGATGGGTTTTTCATCAACCATTGCCCTCCAGTGCTTTGCAGGGCTACTCTCAAGCACTTCTCCACTCAGGCTGTAGATGTTTCTGGGATTACTGCTGTCTAGCTCCTTGTGCTTTGTTGAAGTTCATGACATTTGCCTCAGCACACCTCTCAGGTGTGTTAAGGTCTCTTCTTCATCACTGACTCCAGAAGTTATCCCCCTTGGCTCAAGAGATGTTTTGCTTACCATCATTTACAGTGGTTCAGCTCCAGTAACTGTTGGAGGGTAGTGCAAAAAGTGGCATTTAAATTTTGTGTATGTTTCATTTTTAACTTATGGCATTATGACAGAACAGCTATATTACTTCTGGATTTGGTGCCAGCCAGGTTGGCATTAATGGGGGTCAATGCACAAGACAGCACTGGGCAGTGCAGACAGAATTCACTCATTCTTATTCTTACATCCATGAGCTCGGAAGGAGTTGATTCAGTGTGGCTGCATTGAAGACAGAATCAATCAAAAATGTTAATGTTACCAAGTAGGGTGAAGTTTAAAAGGCCCAGCCCCACAAATTTAATTCAGGTGAGCTATTACAAGGAATCACTCACCCTTGGGAAAATAGGCTTGTGGCTACACGGTGGAAAGTTGCCTAAAATGGCACAACAGCTCCTACTTGTCTTTTCTTCCAAACCTGTTTTAGAAAGGCATGAGGAGAGGCTGGATACACAAGACTGACTTGAAGTAGCATCCTTTGGTAATTAAGATCTGACTGGCTGAATGACTTTGATGAATCTCTGAAGTGCTGAACTGAAAAAACAGGAGCAGATTCTCTTTTGGCATGCTAATACAAGCCTCTGCTATGAGCATCACCAAGGAACCATGCAAATACAAATGAAGTCAGAAGATGAGTTTATGAAATAAATACCAAGTTTGTCTTTCATTCTCTTTACTTTGATCTCTGCTACCAATTAAAAGATAAAAAAAAATTACAGCACATGTAAGTCCAATTAGATCTTGTAATGAAATCCTCAAGTACTACTGAGGTGGAACTTGCAATAATTAGTTTTGATACATAAATAAATTTTCCAAATGCAATTTTGTTCTTTTAAGATCATGTTCCACTTTGAGTTCATAGTGTTTTATTATTTCACTGATGTGTGAGAAGTAGCTTCCGATGTTTCTGTTCCCTTGGTTCTTACAGCTTCTATGCTAATGCATTAAAAATAAGTAGAATTAATGACAAATCTAATAAGTAATTATTCTAGTGGCAATGCTATGAACTGGAATTCTAACTTTAGGAATAGGTGAGAAATATTCATAGTCCCTTAGTTTCACACCCTCATCCATCCAGAGAAGGACAAAGAAACTGGATTATCAAGGCACTGAAGGCTTAACATAGATTTTACAAGTGAACAGTCAAAGTCATGGCTAAGATGCTGTGCTTGAAGTTATGAACAGCTAATAATTTCACAGGCTGCAGTAAAAATTGTCTCCTTAGTGAGGTTATTTGAATAAAACCCCAAATATCTGTCCCACATACCCTTTTCTGGAGAAGATTTAATGCATTTATCAGGTAGAGCTCAAGCCATGCGTAGGTAGAACTTTTACACTTGCTGCTTTACTGCACTCCTCTCAGATTTTTTTTATTTAAACAAAGTAAGATACAGTCTCATAGTTTACACTAGGACAATACATAGAAATGATGGTTTTCTGGCTAAAAACCATTACAAAAAGTGAAGATCATGAAAGCTCCCTTTTCTGTACTGCACATTTCTGAGTTGATGTAGACCTTCATGTAGAGCGAGTTTTTGTGGCATTAGCCTATACCTTCAGAGGGTCAGAGCTTGTCCCTTTTTTGCTGGCAGTTTATGTTGTTCAGGTGCTTAAATCCGTGCTTTGAAGGAGCAATAAATGTGTTGTAAAAATAAACATATGAATATTTATAAGAAACATATGGAAATTCAGATAAAAGTTGATTTAGTCATTCTTAAACAGCAATGTTTTCACGTGTTTGTACCATGGCACTGGGAACTGAGTTACTGCACACAAAAGATAGGCAGATGCTAATTACCATCACTCATGCATGGCTTATCTTCAACAGCCATAGACATTCAAATGACAGGGGCTTTCCGAGTCTTGCAGGATGCAAGGCATAGTGTTGCAGCTGCTACCAGCTCTTCTATCATGCTGTAAGCCCTTTCTACTGACTTTTCACCTCAAAAGATTCTTCTCTGGACTCCAGTCTCAGCTGCCTTATCAGTGTACTTTTCATGCTGCCTTGCTTTCTTCTGACTCTCTCTGGGAACACAGTCCTAGCTCTGTCAAAATAATTTAATGCTAAGTCCTTGCTGCACGTCTTAGGGTTTATCTTTGCTGCCATAGAGGGAAACTCAGGTAAGGCTTTGGCATATACATTTCAGACCTAAGTCAGTGCAGACAGTAGAAGGGGGAGAGGCCAGGCTTGTTATCCCACAACACAGTCTGTGGTCAAAAGAAACCTTTCTGAGAAGAATGTCAGGCTGCAAGGGGCTGGGAGTTAGTGGACATGGTAGAATAATGTCTTATACTCCCTGATAGCTTCTGTTGACTAAAACACCTTCCTGCTCCAAGTACCACAGAAGCCCATGCAAAGGACTCCTCTCCCAATTGGCTCTTTATAGATCGTTACAGTCAACATAGGCAGGCCATGCCACTTCTACCTGGCTACAATGCGAATTCCAATGGGAATGTTTTCAGCATCACAAATTGTAGATCTAGCCTGATGGACGCTGCCTGCTTTAGCCATTGTGCTAAAAATCTCACAGTCTTTATATTTCTGACATCAAGATTATATAAATTTCTATGGCTTTCAGTGGGGACACACAGACTGGCTTCATTCCATCTAGTCTGGGATGTTTAAGTCAAGCACTTCCCTGGGGATCAAGGTACAAAGATATCTGTAATCAAGGAAAAGAAAGTGATGCACCTCCAGATGATTACTCAGGTATAGCTAGTAGAGGTTGTTTTGTAGCAACATCCCTTAGATTAACAGAACATGACAACTAACTGAAGTAACACCTGTAGTCTGGAAGCCTTATAGTTGCCTTATAGCTGCTCTGTATCCCAAATTTATAACAAAAGCACATCTCTGAAATGTGGTGGATTTGAATGATGTGTACTGTTCATGTACTTCTTCCAAAGTACAGCTGGAGCCAGGCCAGTTTACAATGTTGTTTCAGTACCTTACAAATAACTGTCAGTGAACTCCCAGCTCAAAATACAGCTAATGGCAACAGGGCTACAAAAGTCTGCTTTTGTCTCCGCTAGCAGACAACAGGCTTTTTTTATCCCATGACTGTTTAGGCAGTGAAGGTATCAACCATTTGATGGGGTGCCTCATCATGTAATTTGCAATAAATTAGTGAAAACAAAAGAAAAAACTTGCTTGTTATGACTCTCAGCAGTTGTGACCATAATAAAATGTCTTTTATAAGACAAGTCAAGCAAAATCTTATTTCTTAGATGGCAAAATAAATGTCTGTGTATCAAGGATACTAAAAACATGTGCTATGGACACATTACAGACTACCACATACAAGAATAAGAAAGTTTAATTATCTCAAGGATCATGGGGAATCTGAATATTTTCAGTGCATATCATCCTCACTGAATCATTTTAAATCAGCAAAAAAAAAGGTGAAATGTCTTTTTCAAAACACCTGTCAGGAGCCAGGCAGCAGAGCAATCCAAGGTGTCTTGTCTCAGTGTTTATTAGAAAGTCTGCAAAATAAGCCAGAGTATGGGAGCACACTGAAGCAGCCCATCAGCATCTCCTCAGTCCACGCACAGCCCTGGCAGTCAGCAGGGACACAGTGGGGGGGATTGTGATCCCTGAACTGCCAAACCAAAGCAGGGCATGTCTCACCTTGAAAGAGGAGGTACACCAGTGGTGGCATTTCCAGTGTTCTGAAAGAGGAAAAAGGAACTGGATGATAATATTCCAGAGCAGAAATATATTTTTACACTTTTTAAAAATGCTTAGACTTGTAGTGACACACAGCTTCCCTGAGTTTATTCCTCCTTAGGCAGACCCTTAGAGAATGACGAGATGGGTGACAGAAAGGACCAAGAACAACTCAACAATGGCAAAACTTCCAGTTCATGCTCCATTTCCCCATGTCCTTGGCAGGGTGCTGTGGACACCGTTCTGGAGAGGAGCTGGGTGTCACACCTCTACCCAACAACAATGTGCTGTGATGTCTTGTCCCCTTGGTCAAGAAATGAGTGAATTTAAACAGGAATGGAGATGCTAATAGGCAGAGCAAATAAGGCTTTCTTCTTCACACAGCGCTTTCCCTTCTCCTTCATCCCAAAGATTTCCTCAAACCTGCAAACATGCTTTTAATTGAAAAGTTTAAACCATCAATCATATAAAAGAGCTTGCCACATTCTGCACTGCCTACCACCTGCTTATGAGGAAAAAAATAGAAAGTATCACAGGAGCATATGAATTGAATTGTACTGAAAATTTACTCAGTCAATCTTTTGGGACCCATTTTTGTCTCTCAAAACTGATTTCACTGCACTATTTGTCTTGGTAATATAACCAGAAGTGTTTTCTTCCTTCTGGGAATTGAAATGCCTCTTGCTCTAACCTTCCTGGCATCTGAAAACATTGCAGCTCTATTACCTACCGAGCAAAGTCCAAGCCATTAAAACCTTTCTATTCTCCATTGTGGCCCACTTTCAGGTACTCTCTGCTCTGAACAGAAGAGACAGCTGTTGGGCTCAATAAACCATTCCTTCAGAGATGTCCAGTCAAGTGCATGCCCTACTGTCCAGCAGTGAAAAGAGATTGTGATAGGCCATGAAATAGTAGCCTTTACACAGGGTTTGAACACCACAGCACTTAAATAGGGCTGATGTTTTACTCTGTTTCCAAAGAAAAACTGATTTTCTTGTAGCTAAAACCTTTAATGAGAAATGTCATTCTGAAGCTGCAGATTTTTGATGTAGATACTGAGAATGAGGCATTAGAAACATAGAACTACAGGAAAGCTTGAACTGGGATGGGATCTTAAGGATTACCTAGTTCCAACCTCCTGGACATTGTAAGGGACACCTTCTACTAGATCCGGTTTATCAGGGCCCTATCCAGCCTGCCCTTGAACACTTTGAGGGATGGGGCATTTGCAGCTGCTCTGGACAACCTGTTCCAATGTCTCATCAGCTTCACAGTAAAGAATTTCTTCCTTAGAACCAATCTAAACCTGCTCTCTTTTAGTTTAAAGCCATCCCCCCTTGCCCTATCACTACAAGACCTTGTAGTGGCACTCAAAAAGTGCATCTGGCTTTTTTTAGGCCTCCTTTTGGTACTGGAAAGCAAGTTAAAGCCTGGTGTGCAGGCAGATGATGCTGCAGTTAGCTCTCAGCTATCAGTATTTTTGCAAAGACATACCTCTAACATGTTTGTATTGATCTTTGAAGTACAAAAAAACCCTTTTGACAAGAACCAGGCTTTTTTCCTGTCTTAAATACTCCCCACAAAGGATCTGTTCCCAAACATCCTCGGTATCATTTCTTGCCTTTTCTTGATCCTTCTTTCAAGTCTTATTCTAGAAGATTGATTTGTCTGTAGTGTGCATGGGAAATCCTCACATGTCCACTCTACACAAGCCTCTAGTCCAAGCAATTTCTCACCTGCCGCTGCTGTGATCTATGGGAACAATAGATATTGACTGGTGGCTGGACATGAAGCTGTGCAAGGCTGAAGGACGCTTCTTTTATTGGGAACCAATTCCCTGCTTGCTCCATTTTCCTGTTATGAGCTCCAGAAGCAGAGATTAATGACAGCCGTTCCACTTGTTTAAACAGCTGATGTCTCAGGCCTGGCTCCCACCTGGGGCTCCCGTCTGGACAATAACAACATGCCATTTTCTGAGCTAAGCAAAAAAAAAACTACTGTAAAAACCAGCAAAGTTTTAGCTTCCAACTTGGCAAAGAAAATAATTTCTTCAGGAGGAGAAAACCAGTTGAAGGACAGAAAATGAGGACCACTATGGGCAGCCACAGAATTTTTACTATAGTCCATTACTACTGAATTTTCATAGGCACAGATTGCACAATGCAGCCATTGCTGGGGTGAGATGCAGCTGTAGGTTATGAAGAGACACAATTGCCATAACTGTATGATGGATGTGTTCATGGTGAATGAAATGTAGAAGATGACAGGGTCAATAATAATAAATGTGTAGATACAGAGGGAGAAGCTGGAAGAATGTAACGACAAAGAAGAATAGGAAAAAGCATATGGAGCTATTTTGGGCCCCTGCAGCAAGTGTTTTGGACACAGAAAATAAAGAGGATATAGACAACAGACCAGGAAAGCTGGACCATGGATTAAAACCGGTGCTTTAAAGAATGCTAACCTAGGAATAAACTTGGCATTTCTAGTTCCACACCAAAAGACCTGGATGAAGATATATATAGGCCAAAAAAAGATGTAGGCTGCTTTGCTGCTTCTTTGGCTACAAGAGAAAGAGGTTGGCAATATTAATGAAACATAAAGAGATTGTGTTGCTGCTTCATGTGCTACAGTTATTCTTATTTTAGGGGACTTTGGATTCCAAGGTTCTTGTTCTGGTGTAAAAATAAAATTATTGGAAAAAATGGCCAAGAATAATAGCTAGATAAAAGGACTACTTGAAATACTCCTACAGGTGAGTACTAAAGGTTCATTGCTTTCTATTCAAAAGTTCTATAATCAGGTATTTTTTTTTTAATATAACATACATACATGTTTTTCAAGTGCAAAATTTCACAATTAACTCTCAGGTGCAATCAGAGAAATAAGAAATAGGCATCATCCAGCCAATAAACTTTCCAATTATATTTTTGTTCTTCATTCCACATGAAAAATACCAGCTGAGCCTTGAGTTACATACCATTGTTACATCCTGTAGCTGCCCTTACCTTGCAGAGATGGGGGAGTTTGGAGAGTGTTATTTGGCTGCTATTTATTTGACTAAGCAACAAATAGGGAAAGGAAATACTCAACGCTCCACCCCTGTCATCACCACTTTGTCTATCTCCATCTGTCATCCGCACAGGCTCTTAGTGATTAAATTTATAAGCATTTGCAGACACATTGAGTGAGTACTGCTGAATCAGGAAAATCCCAGTCTGGTCTCAGCAATGAGTTAATATTTTAGGCCTCGTGTTAGATGGAGAACTTTTACAGCTCCTTGATAACAACCCAGCTGTTATTTTCAGAGATAGTGAGCCAGAAGAGAGCTCTTAGTTCCCAGTTCCTGCACTCGGAGACTTTGGGGAGGAAGGGTGAAGAAAATTTTATTTATCTGTGATGACCCAGTTTGTCTCCTATTCCTTGTTTTGGGCAAAGAAAAGCTGCTAAACTTCACCAATGCAGTGAGAAGGCTGGGCTGGCCTGGCATAGCCACTCTGAGGTGTTCAAAAGGACAAACGAAAAAGTCTGGAGGGGGCTTACTCTGCAAAGTGCTTTGGCCTCAGTGAGCTGCAGAGCAGCCTGGCTGAGCTGCTTCTGCCATGATGGAACCAGATGCTCTTGTCTGCTGACCTGATTGTGCAACTCTGCAGTGATGGCCCAAAATGACAGAGTGCTATTCTTGGTATTGACAACTTGATAAAGGCTGTCATTGCCAGGGCTGCTTGGGAGGTAAATAAAGATGGGAATTTCTCCCTGGAAATTGTGTGTATTTTATTGATATGTCAAAGAAAACCCTGTCTTTTGAGTTTACTTCGTACTGTTGCTTTGGGCTTTTGTGTAACTATCAGTCTTCCCTGTGCATCCTGATGAATCAAAGATGTTGCTATGTAAAAATCAAATAATGCATCCTCAAAGGCTGAAATTTTGATATATCAGATAAAGGATTTTAAGGAGAGAAGATGGCGCCAAGCTGCATAAACCCCACATTTCTACTGAGAAGCAGCTTGACAGCAATTTCAGGCAAAGGAATCCTGGCTCTCAAGTTAGGACTATATGAAATAAAGCTCCATTGATCCTTCCTGGACTGTCTCACTAAATCTAGTTTGACTTTTCAAATAGCTCCTGATAAAATGAAGATTCAACCTCCAGTATAAGTCTTTAGCCACTCCTTTCCTTTTGCAAACAACACATAAATGTCAGAGTGGTTTTACTGACCTCAATAAATACTTGCAGGCAAGCAGGGATGATCCCAGACACTGCCAATAGGAGGCCATTAAGATTGATGCTATGTTTCCACAGACTCTGTCAGCTGAGAGAACCTTTGCAGTTTTTCAGTCTGGTGGTAAGCTTGAGTCTGGTGTTGTTCAGGCAAGAGTAGCATGGGGGAAAAAACCAGGAGATTGTCTTCTTCCTTTCCATGTCTGGTAAAGGCTGAGCAGCACTTGACAGGCAACTCCCATACAGTCAGGTGGGATGGTGATTAGAAAAAGGCAAACTGAAAGGGAGAAGCTGCAGAGATATTTTTCTGCTTCCTACTCAGTACCAGCCAGTAGAGTTTGCACATTGCGTGGGTGAGAATACATTATGCCTCAGGATGGATTTCAGGAGCAGGAGTGATTATTTGCATTCCAGAATACTCTGACTGCTTTCTTTAGAGTCCTGAGGGGCAAATCTATCTCTAACATGAGTAAATGGATTTTCACAAGAGCTGAATAAATTCCACTCTCTTTTGTAAGAAGAATAAGAATGTTTTCAGCAGCTAGGAAAAAAAAAATATATGATAGGTCTGAAATCAAGCTCACATGTGGTATATTGTTTCCGAGTGACAGATACAAGTGTCTTTCTCCTGCTCTCTCCAACAGCTTCATCCCAAGGATGCTCAAAGTGTGCAGTTCCCAAATATTACAGAAATGCTCCCCTGGTAGGCAATGGGGGGAGGGGAGGCAGAACAGCATGCACACACTGACCAAGGAAGCGCTGTGCTACAGGACATTTGGCTGCTGTGCAACTGCAAATTCTCACAGGCATTTAAGGGACAATTAGGCTCTGAAGCGAGGAATCCAGTGCATTGTGGCTGTGTTTCTTCTGATGTTAGAGACAGAACATTGTAACATTTATTACTTGCTCAGTTTCCTGGTGCTCACTTTCAAAGCCTCTACAGGAGAACTTTGCTTTGTTAGTATGTTTCTAGCATTGCCCTCTCATTTTGGATTTTCTACTGTACTTTACACAGATTAACAGAGGGAAGACTGAGCAGAAGGTGAGAAAACAGGATGCTGGCTCACATTTACTCGTGAAAAGGAGTATGACCTCAGCTGGAGAACAATGCAGGATACCATATGAATGTTGATGCTACAGAAGCCTCAGATTATTTTTAGTTTTCCATCTCAAGGACAGGGACCCCATAGTGCAGGTAGAGTCTCTCTCTGAAGTTACTAGACCACACAAAACAGGCACACACATTTATAATGAAGGAATTTTGGCCAGAGCTAAATAAAGTTGGATTCTGCTCACAGTTACAGCAGCAAAAACTGAATAGGAGTTCTGATGTCAGTGACATAATTTTGGATTGTTTCCTGAACACTGAGCAAATCTCCAGCCCTCAGTCTTCCCTCCTTTATGTTCACAGGAACTTTCTACTGAGAGTATGCATTAGTTTGTACCTCTCTTTTAATCTTTCTTTCAGCATGTAAAATCCCAGACTCAAAGTAGAATTTGGAAGTAGTAGTCAAGAAACAGATGGATCCAAAGAGGATGTAGAACTCAAAGGATGATTTTGTCTCTACAGATCTCAGCATACAAATGTTAGTGAACTTGGTGAATATCTTTTCCAAGTTTATTTCAAAGGCTTCCAGTCCTGTGAGGAAAGCTGGCTTTGGTCAACCCTTCCTTCTCACATTGTATTCCATTGTGATCCTTTGAAATACTTCACTGTTTCACAGGAGCTTTTCTCAGTCTAAGACATTGTCTTTGCATCTTTGAACAGAGCACAGACAAAGTAGAAACAACTGCCGCTTCTTTGTTTGGTACCAGAGTGAAACTTACTTTCCAAGCAACTGCATTTGCTACCCAGACTGTAGGTTTGACAGTCCTGAGGAGTGAAGTTTCCTGTGGAGCAGAGTTATGTGTTGAAAAGCAATGACTCTTCAGAAATCTGGAAAGAAAGAGAGATTTTCTCTTGCTGCATCTCATCTTCCAGGGAACTCCAGCTATTCAGTGTTTTATTCCTTCTCAATTGATTTTTTTTGTCATTTCAGTGAACAGCTACTTTGGAGGAGGCTCTTGCTTCTTTATGTTTTAATCTAGTTTGTCAGTTCCTTGATCACAACATACCAATGATACAATATTTACTACATGCTCATTGCAGGTTGTTTTCAAAGACTTCCAATATTTTGTGAACCTTCTGTTTCAGCCAAATCTTCTTTCCTATTCTTTTTCTTCATACCTTATTTCCATTGGTTCTCCATCATACCAAAATGCCATATTTAAATCTCTTTTGCATTGTCCCTTTCTCTAATAGTGCCCTGACAACTGCTGTTGTCAAATCCCATACTCATTTTCAGTTTATTTTTAAACTATCTGGAGATTTTGAACTTCAACATTTCTGGCCCTAATTAAATGACTTTAATAAAGCCATCCACATATTAAAATGTGCCAAATGATTTATCTCAGGAGAATTGTACAGCTGCTGCACTTCCTCTTTTTCTCCAGACAGAGTCTTAAACCAACAATCCCAAGAGGGCCACAGCCCTGTGACAGCCAAAATATAAATCCACATTCTGGGGAATGTGAATGGATGGAATTTTGTGAGCACAATACTTGTAGGGAATGTTTTTGAGATTTTGGGATATATCTGTATTTTAATTAATATTGTTGTCCTACATTCTCTTCAGAGAGGAGGGCAGAAAAGCACAATTTTAGTGAGCTCCTGTAGGTTCTTTTCCAGGTAAGTGATAATATCCAGAGACAAAATTCACCAGATTAAGTCAAGGGAATCATAAGAAAATGTCTGGTTAATGGATCTGATTTTGTGCAACAGGGAAGCTGTATGTTATATGTGAAGAAACTGTAAAAGAGACTTAAAGCTAGAACACTGCTTTGTACAGGATTGAAAGCCACTCTGACAGCAGTAGGGAAACAGGAAAGGTATCAAGTTGAATTTAGGAGATGCATGTGAATGGAAAGGTAAGAGATTTTCCAATGGTGAGATCAAGAAGATGTGAAGTATTGGAAGGAGAATTAAGGTTGATGAAAAGCACCATCTGTCCTTTTGTATGTTGGTTTATTTGAAACACATATTTTCACTTATATATTGGTTCATGTTTTCCTCAGCTTTTCCAAGGTAAAATATTTTTCAATAGAAATTGGAACAGAATTATATTTTTTAAAAAAATACACTCCTTTTTAGCTGAAAAAGGGGAGAAAGTTTCTGTAAATATTGTCACTGAAAACAGTATGGATATAATTTCCCAACAGAAAAAATTGGTTTGAAATCCAGAAAAAATTAAACCTTCTCAAGGAGTGAAGAAGAGTACCTTAGCTATAAAAGGGAAGAAAAAAATTGATGCAGTAGCAGTAGGACCTTGGTCTGGATGTTTGCCATAGGTATATGGTCCTCTTGCTGACTGCAACCAAGCATTCAAAAGTCCTTGTTCTTCTGCAGTAAGAGGACAGAGGTGACTTTGTTACATTGCTAATAACTGGAGACTTATCTGTAGTTCAGTTGGGAGAAGCTTTTGGTTTTGAACCAAAAGCCTGTCTGAGTATTCTTCAACTACAAAGGGGTTAATCTGCCCAACCAGTGGATTGATACACCTAAGGACAGACCACAGCACTTGTGGTTTGCAATGTCAAGTTCAATACTGGCATGCATAAAGTATTATTACCAGGCAGCTGCTTGCTGATGTGGCTAATTGTCTGAGTAACAAATGGTTTGCTAACAGCAAAGCACAGAAATCAGAAGTAAGAGATGAAAGGATCCCAGTTGCAAAGTAATAATTTATCCAAATCAGTCAGTTGGGTCTACATGAAGAATCAAGATCATAAATAATATTTTAATTTGTTGCGTCTCCTTCAAAAACTGCTCTATTTTAAGACATAAGTTTCTGTATGAAATACATGATACATTTTGAAGTCAGCTTTGCTTTGCTTTTCATTGCCATTTATTATATCTGAACAATATATTTCTGATTCTAGTTCAGTGAAAATCTCAGGTGAGTCAGCCTAAACAAAGAAATTTAGCCTAAACACAGGACTAAAACTCATACAATTGTGGCTAGAAAACAAGGTGTTAACATTGTCCACCTGCTAACAAGCTCTTGGCATAGGTGAAAAATAGATTTTGCCTCAGTCTCCTCAGTTCTGATTAACCTGAGTTTGTCTGGAGTGTCTCTATTCACTTTAAAAATGGAGAGGCAATATCTGCAAAACCCAAGGTGTTCAGAGCCTGGGGATTGAAGCTAAGGTCTGTTGTTCCACAGAGCAACCCAGGAACATGGAGGTCTCTATCAGTATTTTATTCCCTTACCCTTTACCTGTCTTCCTAATGTTTAACCAGAATTTCAGGATTTAAAAAAAATTAATAATCAAGCATGATTAGTAGTTCCTAATATTCTATTTCAGTCAGTTTCTGAAGCAAACTGACTGGAAGATTCACAATGCCACAAATTCAGGCCCAAAACATATAATTTAGATTCTTATGAAGCTTTTTTCAACAAATTATATAAAGCCTCTGATGGGTAAAAATCTTCAGAACCTAAATATTCTTGCTTGTTCCTTGCTTTTCTTCTGGATAGAATCATTTTTTAATTTCCCCTTGCTGACCTTCATTCCTCTATCTGCTTCTATAATTTTTACAGGAGTTGTGATTTGTTTTCTGAACTGCTTTTGTCTGGGCTGCTTCTGTCTTGAGTGCATTTTGTTCTGGCTTGCTGTGTTGCCTAAACCATTCCCTGTTCTTTGATGATATTAACAAATCGAGCTGCCTCACTGGATTGACTTTTGTCCTCATTTATTTCAGAGAGCCTTTTGGATTGAAATCTCCAAGCACATCACAACTGCCATTGTAAATCAAGCTGACAGTCAATTACAAGATGGACTATGTATTCCAACAAGGCCAGCTTTGAAAGCCCAGCTATTTCTAATACACTTAGAGACCTGCAAATGCTGCTCGCTTGCAGGACACAGGGATGTTCACTACATGTGAATGGCTGGTGCTGGGGTACGGTGTAAAAAATCAGCAGCACTTTAAGAGAACTCAGAGGAGTTTAGTCAAAACAGTAAGAAAAGTGTTATCTGCCTCCCAAGGAATAAATCTTAGTTCGTGAGATACTATTTTCTATGAAGCTTTATTGTGTCTGATGCATTAACACTTGCACTGCTGACAGAGAGCAGACAGGCTGGGATGTACCAAGGTGCCTCAGAAAGAAGCTGGGCACTGTTGAAGATTGCATGCAAGATGTTTTCCATTACCATCTGTAGGGCTGATTACCTTGTCAAGTGTGCAGTTTGCCTTATCTCTCTCTTTGAATGACCACATTCACACCTCCCTCGGGAGGGGACCTCTGCTGATAACAGACTATTGAATATCAGTGCATGACTGATAAGAGCTATAACATCCCATTGTGAGATGCTCCGCCCAGAGGGAGGAGCCAAGCACTGCTACCCCATATACTCTGAGATTCTAAAACTCCAGCAGAGCTTCTCTCCACGGGATTCCCCAGAAGAGCAGCAGCTGCCTTTTCCTCCACTGGATCTCCAGAAGAAGACTACATCCTTCTCTACAGATCCTCCTTGCTCCAACAGAACCACACTTGATACTTCAGGAGGACTGCAGCCACATTTTCAATCAGACTACCACCAACACCCTGACCAACAGGGTGTCAGGTTGGGTTCTGACTTTGTCAGTGTTGTTCTAGTGGACTGCATTGTTTATTTTATTATTTTTATTTCTTCCCTATTAAAGAACTGTTATTTCCTGCTCCCATATTTTTGCCTGAGAGCCCCTTAATTTAAAATTATAGCAATTCGGAGGGGTGGGGAGGGTTTACATTCTCCATTTCAGGGGAGGCTCCTGCCTTCCTTAGCAGACTCCTGTCTTCCCAAACCAAGACAGGCACATTGGAGTAGACAGGAAACTTGTGATCCATTAAGAGATGCACAATAATGTACCTTGCACCACTTTTAGTTCTAGTAGAAAAATATTGCAGCAAGACAGTGTGTGATATGGGTGTATGTGTCTGAGTAAACTCCAGTTAGCACTTGGCATAGTTGATTCCTCTCCATTTGGCAATTCATCTGGTGTTCTCCCTTCTGTTGCACTTCTCAGAATAAAGTTGAAGGGGCTGTCTTCAAGTGCATGAAAAAGAGGGAGTTTAGGCTGCAAAATGACCATGTTCCTGATGCGTAAGAAATGAGAGGAGTTCTGATAGATTTACCATTCTGTTATGGTCAATAAAAATCTGCAGAAATTTGGAAACAGCACTGGCTGGACAATCTGCAGAAAGCATACCATGGTACTCAGTATGGACTTTCCTCATGAGAGCTGCTTCACTGGGATGGTGTGTATAACTCTGTATAACCTTGTATTGAAAAAGCTCCGACAAAAGCAAGGAAAATAGCCCTTACCTCTGGGAGGATGCAGTCAGTCTAGCCCAGGTGTGGCGGGACATAAGAAATGAATACACTGTGAGAGTCTCTCTGTCAGTCTTCCAGTTTATGGTGCCAGTAAATCTGCTGGCTTGATTTGAGCAATAATAAGAATAATATACAATAATCTAAAGAAAGAATGGTTTTGTGAGCTGATGGGGGAAAGAGAAGATTAATTTTTTAAAAGTGTGAATGTTGAAGCAGTTGAGGAATATCTTTTTGCCTTGGGAATCAACATATATTCTGTGACTCAAAGACCTGGACTAGAAATAAAGACAGAAGTCACAACTCACGTGCTGTGCTTATGTTACAAGCAATCCTCTCTCCCTTGCCTGCAGGAACTTTCACATCACAAGGCAAAGCACAGGAAATATAGTTGTGAAGAGTGTACCAGGATTAGCAGGGAACAGGCCTGTCCCCATCTGCTTATATGCCCCTGCTGCTCTCCAGGAACATCCTGTCTCGGTATTGGCTTAGTCTGGGGCAGAACAAAAAGGAAAAAAACACCACGGTGTTCAAATATGATAAACTGCAGTAGATGCAGATAGTGAAATGGCCCAGTGCTGCTCTTCAGGTGCTCTACCACTGACCTGTCTACCCTCTCCAGGCTGGTAGGAGAGAGATTAATTGAGATTCTTGTCTCACATGAACTCTTTAAAAGCCCTCTTCACCATCTTGGCAAGATGCTCTTCCCTTTCTGTGCCAGGTGGACCCCATCAGTCCCCTTGGTGGACCAGGTTTCCCAGAGAAATTCCCATGGTCTCAGTAGGCCCACATCTCAGTAGGCTGTTGCATCAGTCCTGTAACCCTCTGTTGAATTTTCAGACCTGAATGACCTTTTCAAACTCCTTTCCTTTGATTGGCAGGATTGATGAAAAAACTGCTTGTGCCCCAGAGTCCCTTACCATCACTCTCAGAGCTCTTTAATTCTTGACACACCTCAGACTGCTTCTGGCTGTATCATTGGTACCCACAAGAAGCAAAAGCAGTGGGCAATAGTCTGGACTGTACAAGGCTCAGTAGTTTCTCAGTGACAGCCGTGACAGGAGCCTCTGCATCACACGTTTCTAGAGAGTGTGTCAGGTTAGCAAATGGGTGCCTACATAGGTCTCAGAGGACAGTGGCCTACTTCTTCCACCCACTGCCTTTTCTTAGTCGTGCTGGTTGTTACATAGGGAGAAGATCGCGCTGCCTTACTCAGCTCCAGTCTCTTCTGATGCGATGGGTCTTTCCTCGTCCGTCTGCAGAGCCATCAAATTATTCTGCAAAGGTACCTTGGGCTTCAGGGGAAGTCTTTTCCTCCTGCAGGTCCTTGCTGTTGCAAGCTTCCATTCTTGGGCATTATTGGCTACTCTCCCTTCTGTGTATGCCTGTGAAGGAGTTTTTGGCGGTGGGCTGTGAGTCCACTGCAGACTGTGCTTGGAACCAGCCATCCAGTTCCTTCTCAGTCTTCCTGATGCTAAGCAGCTCTCTCACTGCCTCCTGCAGCTCAGCCACTTGCCACACAAAGTGGGTGACAGAGTGTTTCTCCTGCCTCCATATTCTTGGCTGCTGGCAGCTTTGTCTGTTGATGGCATTGTCCCCAAAACTGCAGAAAAACAAAAACTCTCCAACAACATTTTTTAGTGTTAGAGAATTAAGACATTACTTTATTCTGGCTAGGATGTTTTGGCCAGAATGTTCAACAGAAATCACTTCATCTACACATTGCCTGAGTTGTGCAGAGAAAGTAATTCCATCACATATGGTCTTTTTCACATACTTATTCAGTCAAAACAGAGAAATTAATTGGTTCAATGTTCTTTGATCCCAAGTTACACAGGTCTTAGTA
This sequence comes from Camarhynchus parvulus, assembly GCF_901933205.1. Lineage (NCBI taxonomy): Eukaryota > Metazoa > Chordata > Aves > Passeriformes > Thraupidae > Camarhynchus > Camarhynchus parvulus. Next base: position 20,830,007 of record NC_044575.1, on the reverse strand, counting down.
CTTGTTGTCCTATTAATTGTTGACTCCTTCCCCTTTGATGTTGATTAGGTTCTCATTCTTCATTCTCTTATTTTCTCTTACCTATATTTCCCAGGTGTCTCCATGCAGGACTGATGTTTGGAGTTGATGTTCGTTAATGGTTGTTATCTTTTGTGTATCTTCTGTGCTACTCCTAGTCTGATGAGATGTTAAGCTCATCAGGCCTTGAGTGGTGAAATGCTCCTTTAAAAAGAAACTTCAATTCCTTTACCCCTGGGCAAAGGTGGACAGAACCCCTGGCTAAAGCTATAAAAATTTTTTTAAACTTTGTATAATTTCCAGAAAGATGAGACTGAAGTGAGAATGACCTGTTAGTTGGTACTAGTGGCACAAGAGGCAGGATAACAAACTGTCCCTGCTAGCTACTCAGCATCACCCATCTATTGTGTGTAGTTTTCTGTCTTTCACTCAGGTGTAACTTGATTTTGGGCCATATGTTCTGCTGTGTGGATGAAAGAAAGACTCACTCTTCCTGGACCAACAATAGTTATTCCAAACTTGCCTCAGGTAGAAGTTGTACACTGCACATTTTATTCTGGCAAGGTTATTGCAGGCAGTGCAGTCTGGTTATCAGAGTCAATTCTCAGGACAGGTGTCTACTCCATGCTATGATTGTGTCAACATCTCACCTAAAAGCTCACAGTGAGTTGTGGCAGGGCTGGGGATGGATCCATAAATGCTCCCAGAACAGGAGGCAAAGTCTCCTGCGACTGCTATTCCAGCAATGCTGCAAAGAGCTGTAATAGCCCTAGATCTGTCTCAGGTGTTGAAGTATTCCTAGTGAAGAAATGCCCATCACTCCAGAGGCCATACAGTATGCTTTAAGCAACTTCGAGGACCTATTCACTCTTTTCACATGGTTTTAGGAAAGGAATGTCAGACCTATGTCATGGGTGATAGCGGGGGCTTCAGACAAAGCTTATTAGAGAAGCCCTGTTGCTGAGCCATGAGGTGCAGAGAGGACCCCTGCATTGTAAACTCCTTCTCAGAGAGGAGTCTGGTGATAGCTGAACCCAGTCTTAGCCCCAGAGTGTCAACCTTGTCCTGCAGGATTGAAGATGATAAATCAGATATAGTTATATAAAATGAATTCTTTATTATGACAAATTATTACACCAAAATATTGACCAAATTAATTACTGCACAGTGTAAAATCTAGAACTACTTGTAGTGTATAGTATAGTATAACACACTATATCAAAGCAATAATATTAAAGCTATCAAAAAGAAACAATTATTAAGCAGAGATTGATGTACCTCACTATACCAATGCTCGTGTGCAGATATCTTTCACTCAGCCTCGAGGAGTATCCTTGAAGGGCTGTCCTCACTTTAAGGCAGAAAACTTCATACACACTCTCCAGGAAGGAGTATATTGGAATAACCTATCATATAAAAGTGGACTGGGCTTTTATGGTGTAAAGTGATATGACTGCCAGTCATACGGAATTTGTTTATCTTGCAGTTTTGGTGACAGTTTGTCTCCAAGTCAGCCTGGCAGTTTATCTGCCAAATCTTTTTTTCACTATGCAATAAACAATAAACTGTTGTTTTTATTTTAATTGGGAGTTGATGCATCAGATTCGTTTTAGTAGAATTCAACATCAAACCCAATATGACACCCCCTGTCTGTCCACCACCGGTAGCCTTGCAAATAGGGTGTTGTCTGAGTTGTTTGACCCCATTCCAGGGCAGAGTGTACTGCTACAACCAGCAAACAATGTCTGCTCTGTATGCTGCAAACGGCTTATGTACTTGTTATAAGACAAGACACAACAAAAAGCAACTATGCAAGTGAATCAGAAGGTAGTTTTTGAAGAGGGTGTGCACAGAAGGATCTCTGGAAATATTACTCTTTCTGTTTGACATCCCAGAAAGAAATGATGCCATTAAGCTAGAATGAGATCAGATAATAAAGGGATGAACAAAATGACTTATTATGAAAAAGGGAGGAAAGATATACAGACTCATCCTGGAATCTTTCTGCAGTAGTAGCTTATTGTAGTTAAAAATAAGGAGTGTGAGAAATACACATGCCTCTATGTAGAATTCCAGGTATTTGTACCTGTTTCTTTATATTTTTCTTGTCCCTATCTATGTTTTAGATAAAATTTGTGAATTTCACTTTTTCCTTATCTGAGTATTTTATGGCTCCAGCACTGTTCTCCACTTTCACCTTATGTTTAAATTTTTTCTTCCTCTCTTTGGTCATTTGCATGAAATCACAGATACAGCATTCTGGGGCAATTAATGCTTACCAGTTCTTTGGCACTTGCTCTGACATTCTTTTTCTGGTGCTTTTATATACCCACATTTCTATTTACATGTCATTTATAACAACATGAATGTTTCCAATGTTAATAATTCTGTAACAGGTTTCTTGAATGAATGGCAAAATCAGTCACTTTAAAAGCATACAGTATCAAAGAGTGAAACTTGTTCTCTTGCAGAGAGCCACCGCAAGCTTTAGGTACCACTCAAGTCCCATTGTCATGGCAGAAGAACTTGCTGAGACTTCAGGAGAGAGAAAAGTGAGATTCATTCAATAGCCCTACTTTGGCTGTCAGATCTCAGCCCGGAGGAGGAAGAGCTACAGTAACTCCTAAGTATGACTAAGAAGTGAGAAAGAAAAGAGCTTTCACATGTAGTTGACAGCACTCCTGGTGCTGCGGCATGGCTGTGACAAGACTGCTGCAAAGTGCATTGTCAGGCGGGATATGAGGATGGTCCCTTCGTGCTTGCTGCCAACTTCAGGGCTATTTGAAACCTCCTTTTACACCACCTCTGCATTATTCCCTTTACTTCAACTGCATCACCAGTTTTAATGAGTATCATCTAATGTCATGCTGGGGAGAACTCCAAGAAAACAGTATGTTTGCAAACTTGATCTAAAGTTTCAGTCAGTTCATAACATAGGCCATCTGGCATCCATGCTATTGTATTATTTCATGTGTTTGTGATTTATAGACTTCTTAGGTGTCTAAATATTGCATTAGTTAAAATTCGTTTAGGAATTTTAAGAGATATTTACAGATACCTAGAGATATTTACAGGTACCTAGAGCTTAAAATGGGCCAGTGTAAAACAGCACCTTATACTGGCATTTAATTTTTTAGAAGTTTAAATTATCTACACAGTTAGAGTTTTTAAAGACCTTTTTTAAAGGAATAGTGAAGATGCACGCCCAGATTTTTTTCCCTATTCTTGGTTGTTTTCTCACATCCCACTTTCTTTTCTACATTAGCAATAATAAAAACAAATCCAGCATCCTTTCAAGTCGTTATGTCTTTGATCAATCTTCATGGAACAGTGACCCCAAATTCATACTAAGGTCTTTTTCCTCCCTTGTATTTGTGTAAGGTACTTTGTTTCATGCAAGAAATGGGTGTGCTGGGAAAGCAGTGGTGCTGTCTAGGGGAACAGGCAATAAATCCCATGAAAAGAAGGTAGAATCAAAAATCTATCCCCTCCACTGCAGGAGAATGCATCTTTTGGACAAAAGATGAAATGTAGGCCTTTTTCCATGATCTTTTGATCTTTACCTGTTCTTGAAGAGATATTCCAATACTGCTGTCACTATTTTGATGGAGGCATTTTTCTTTTTTTACTCAGCAAGTAGAAATGGATTGCGATCCTTGACAGTCTATCTCCTATGCTCCCAGCCTTTCAAACATGTCAAACTCAGGACCTAGTAAGAATTATTTTCAAATCTACAATTAAGTATTAAATTGATTTTTAATCCTCTAGTCTTTACCAATCTCATCTGAATTTGCCATAAATCAAATGGATCATTTGGTCTTAGACAAGGCTCACTACTTGGAATGAACAACTGTACACTTGGTCAGCTCAAGGTCTCTTTTAATAGAGCTCCACCATTTGGATACTCTTTGTAGGACTTAAGCAAAGAGACATTGAGCTCAATTTCCGAAGAAGAAGAAACCCACTCTAAATAATTACACAGAAGTTGTGAACTATGTATCCTTCAATCTATTCCACTCATTTTCACCTAGTGATAAATGGATATGGGTATCCATTTACTCCTGAGGGTTCTCTATCTAGTTCTCTTTCATGACCGTTAACTTTATCTGAAACACCAGAATGGATGTACAGGGAAGGAGGAGGAAAAAAAGTCCCATTCTACCTTAAAACTGACAATTTCTTGATGAAGTTGTTCTCTTTCTGTGTAATTATTCAATTTCAGAAGTATGGGAATATAATACATTTCAGTTGTAGTGTTCAGCTTTCATGATTAATAAAGGACCTGGGTAAGTTTTTTTGTGGGTTGGTTTTGTTTTTTGTTGTTTTTTTTTTTTTTAATTTTTAAAGTTTTGTACAGAGGCATTTTAGCTGAAAGAAGGTATGGTATGCTTTAATATTAGACATCCCTTGAAGGAATTGGCTGGTCTAAAGATCAGGAAACTAATGATATTTTTTCATGTGGCAGGGTGACTTTTTAATGTATGTTTTAGATAATTCAGCAGTTTGTGATAATATTGTAGATTACTGTATTTCCTTCTTCAGGCTTTATATTAAATGGATAAACATTTCTGGGCAAGCAAACTCTTCTCCAGTTCCAAAGTTTTTTCTCCTTGTTCTTTATAGCAATGTATTTCAATTAAAATAGTTCTTATGACTCTGGTTTTTTGGTTTTTTTTTTCTCCTGGCTTTTGTTGTGAATGGTTTTTCCTGTGGAAGTAGCAGCACAAATTCTCTCTGCCCCATACTGGAAAAGGAAAAAGGACATAAGACCTTGGGCTCCATGTATGGAGGTAGGAGATCTTAAAGTTTCTGTCCCATTCACAAACCAGAAACATCTCAACTTTTTCAACTGAGTCAACTGAACATTGCAGTTGCTTGTGCAAAGTAGCTTTACACCAGTGTGCATTCATTGCCTAATATGTGGTTTCTTAGATATGGAAGACTGTGGCAGCAGCTCTCTAGCCACAGAGAGCAATGCACAACTTTCCCAGGCATTGTCCTGGGGAAGGCTGTGAGAAGATCAGAAAAAAGAATGATAAACAATTCTTATCTTCAGTTGCTACACCTGTTATTGTGAGCATGTGGAATGTGTTATAGAAATTTGTTTACCAAAGGGTAGTTTCTTGATTAGCCAATGGTGATAGTGTTTAGATTCAAGGACCAATTAAGTCCACCTGTATCGTGACTATCTGTAAGAGAGATAAGTTTCTTGATAAATATAGTCTAATAAAGTGATTGATCAGCCTTCTGAAAAGCATAAATCTCGGGGTCGGCTGCTTGTTTTCTGCCCCCGAGGTGAGTTGGGTGGTCTAGGGAACGACTCTAGGCTTTGAAGAATGAGACTGGACTCTCTGTTGTTCGGTCTTCAGGTTGTTTATTAAGTTTTATTTACAAAATTTTCTCTTTGGCAGACAGAGGTTTGACTAGCAAGGCAGTTACGACGCTCTCTGCCCGCTCCCAAGGCTGCGCTGTCTCTTATACTACAAATTACGTATATCATATTTACTTTTACTTTCTAATATTTATTACTCATGTTAGACAGTGCACTTATATTCTAAACTAATCTCTAAGTGTTAACATCACAGCAGAAGATGAAGGTTAAGAAGAAGAAGGAGAAAGGCTGGACACACTCAGTTCTTTCTATCTTGCTTCTTGAACTCTCATACTAAAAAACTTAAAATCTTCTTTTCTAGCTCGTGATAATTTCACTATTATTCTACTTAAACTGTTGTGGCTTGCTGATCTTCATATAAGGTTGGTAATTTGCTCTATGGGTCATAATCAAAACTACAGGTGTCTTGGGCTCTGTGACAGGGTCTCTGAGACCCCTAGCAGGGGTCTTGGTGTTTTGGACAGCTAGAGGTATGTTTTGGGTCTCGACACATAAAGTCAATGCTAATTACTGCCCCTTTGGGGATGCCTAGTTACAACAGGAGACAGATGTGGAAGGTTTATAGATACGGAAAGTCATGTTCCAAAAGGATGGACACGCAGTATTTGTGTTTCAAAACCAGTTCATCTTTTCTGCAGCACTGCTTACAGCGACAAACAGTGAAGGCACCTGTTGTTCTGTGTATGAACTAGTAAAGAATGTGAAGTGTTGGGTGGGCATCTTCTGGAGAGGCAAAAGAGAGCTGCACTAAAGCCAGTCTATGTTTACAGAATTCACTTTGCACAAAAGCTGTGGCTTACTTGCCTTACAAATGCTTTTCATGGAAAACCTTAGCAACAGAAATCTCACCTACATGACACTGGAGCATGGGACTGAGGTCTCTGCATGCCCACTAAGTAGGTTTTTACACATAGGTAGGGCAATAACTCTACCTGGAGATACTAGTTTTTGTCCTAAAAGCAGTGTGATCAGCTTAGCAAGAAGCACTGTACAAGATGTAGGTAATTGTCTCTGTATCTGGGCTGGACTGAAGTGCCTGGGGAGCTCTTTGCATGAGTGTCTCTGATTTACTGTGTAATACAGTCATGATGGAAAGCTGTTGTAGGAATGAACAAAATCTTTCACCCTGTGCTCAGAGAAAATTTGATCTATTAGAGACACAGTCTGCTTATGGTGTTCCTGATCATTCCTTCTGAATTTCTAAACTGCTATGTTGCAGTTCTTACTCATGGACATGATAAGTTAGGTGCTATCTGGTGCATAGAGACCAAAGACCCTGATGAGCAGGAGACTGTAGAGACGGGGATCTGTGCTGTCATCTTGGGTCCTGAACCTGCACACGGCCTGGCAGATCTTCAACCCTAGTGCAGGTAGGGAGCTAAGAGACAGAAAAGGGTGCTTTTGCTGTGGTACGTACCTGGCATACATAAAATACCACATAAATTATCATCTCCTTTGAAAGGATAGATGCTGACAGCCTGTACTAAAGAAAATGATTTACCTGAGTAGATAATAGTAAATGCCTCACAGAGAGCTGAGCTGTACAGGTCCGGGTCTAAGATACTGCAGCTGTAATAGAGGGATGAAAATGCATGAGGTATGTTAATTGAGCAATAAATGAAATGTATGATTAAATGAAGAGGTAACCTTTCTATGTTAATGTGTGTTATTTTGCATTATGCCTTTGGGCTTTTCTACACTAGAAAAATAAGCTGAAGTAAGGTCATGTTGGGTTCAGTTAACTCTGACCTAAAGATGACTGCTTTGCTAGTATAGTTGTGCTGCAACGTTTTATGTCTCAAATGAGCAGGTCAAGGGGTAGCCTTGACTCCCTGCAGACTCAGAGTGATCACAGAAACAGGGTTTCCTACCTCTGCTTCTGCCTTACCCGCTGCCTGGCATACCACTGGAATCTGTCCATTGTGACAGGCATCAGGCACTTGGGCGAAGTACATGATTGTGAGCAAGAACAACAGCAGGTGGTTAATTCACATTCCTGAGATTTTTTCCCAGAAGAATTGGGGTATGGCTAGGAAATATGTAGGGAAACCCCCAGTCTGTTTCACCCTGCTGATCCTCAAAAAGCTTGTGAACATTGGCAGCTGTGAAGCTATTCATATGTCCAAAATCTACAGTACTGAAGAACAGGGGAGTGCCTGAGAACATTGTTTCCCTTCTTGATGATGATCTGATATTATGGGTAGCATGAATATATTTTTGGCAGACAGTTGCCTCATGGCTTTCTGAGTCTACCTTTGATTGCTTTCTGTCTCTGTAAGGAATTTTTGACATTTGCTGTTTGGATTTAATTAGGGTAATGCAGTGCCCTTAGATGGACCACTCACAGCATGTCTTGTTCTCCCAAGTCTGGAAGGAATTTTTCTTCCTTCTGCTAGTGAGGTCCTCTGTAACTCTATGGATCACATGTCCTTCCCCATGCCTGAATGGGTAAATGCTGAGATCCCCTGAACATTGCTGGTATAAGTTCAGGCAGCCCTGCTCTTCTCTGATCAGCTATCTATAGGTACTGCTGTACCTGTTCCTAGAGTCCACCATTTTCCATTTGCGTTAGTGCATGGGTAACTCAGTGAATTCCAGCTATTTCCATTCCCACATTTGGACACTGCAGCTCATCTTATGTTTGGCATTTCTTGTTCTGCCTAAGTGTATGTGCTCACACGCTCCACAGACACTCTGTGATAAGACTGAGGAGGATTAAAGTAACTCAATCTGCAAATCCAGTTGTGATGCCGAGGAAGAGCCAAGCCAGATAAGCACAGTAGTCTCCACGGCTCTGTGATATGAAGCAGACACCCTTTGTAGTAGGTTTAAAAAGACATTGGCAGTGAGGTGGTAGGGCCACAGCTTCATGCAGATAAATACTCATATCTTGCAACTCTACAGGGGCTTGTACATGATCTCTCTCCTTCAAGAATCACAATTACATTCACTCTGCCATGCCTCTGCTGTGTTCCAGATCCTTTAGCCTTGCCAGGAGCAGACCCACTTGGAAGCAGCTGGGCAGCCTAGGGGAGTTCAGAGCACCAGGAATGTGATGAATGCAGAGTTCATCGACTTCTTCTGAATGCTGTGTCTCAGATTTAAGCTGCACCAAGGTCAGTCAGGGAAGCTCAGATGGAAGAAAAAGGAGATCAGACTGAAGGCAGTAAAAATTATTTGGGAGCTGTCCTTTGAGTATATATAAGGACTTTTTAATTTACAGCCAGTAAGTGGAGCTAAAGCTCCATGAGAGGTTATTTCTTTAAAAAATGTACGGTTAAAAATTGCTGATGGAACCTTTTTCTCCCCATTTCCTTGTATTTATTTAGTCCTTTTGTTGCACATAAACAGTCACACTGCTGGGAGCTCACGGTGTGAGCTCTTAACTTTTCTATTTCATTCCTTGAGTCATAGACAGAACACAGGATTTTTGCTGCATTGACTGTGCAGTTAGCTCTTTCCCATGTTATTTGTTTGTTTGGCAATAGTTCTTCTCCTTGCTAGTTTCACACACAAATTTCCCCTGTCAGTTAAACACAAAATAATTGCATTTGTGTATATGTGAGTAGTTATGTTTGCAAGGGGACTTTCATACTCTTATTAATCTAATTAAATTAATTTCCTCAGTGGCAATACTGTGTCCAAACTTTTGGGGAAAGCTGTCCTTTGGCTACATTGTTAGTCAGTATCACAGTTCATGTACAATATCTAAGTTTGTATCTAGAATTTTGAGTTTCATTACTTTAGTGCCTCTGTGCTTCCTCTCATAGTTAAAAATATTTTGCAATTGCACTTATTGGTCTCTATTTTTGCCTGGTCTGAATCACTTTATGCTTTTATTCATCTTGTCTCCTGTTTATAAATATTAGCTCCTCATTTGAAAGATTTAGGAAAGATTTTGTGTGTACCTTTAAGTATGGGATCTGTACAATAGATTCCAATGTGACTAGTTATAAAACCAGAAGTTAGGAATGTGATTGAGTGCTTCCTTGGATCAAGGTCATTAATACTTCACCTTGACTTATATGACTAAGAACCCAGTTCAACAGTGGACAACCAGAGACTCAGGCAGTTCTGTGCTGCTTATTTTCTCCAAATCCAGCAGCAATAATACAAGTCCTTTGTTGAATAAATGCAGACTTTTTTTTTTCTAACTCAGGCTATTGCTTGAAGCCATAAAATGTATTTTATTGAGCTCAGCTCAATCTCTACTGATTTTGACAAACTCTTTTTTCACTACTGCCATGGTTGGCCATTTAACTTGAGTTCTTGGCCTGTGTTCTGGGAAAACAACGATCACAGAACAGCCCAGATCTATCATGTGTATTTGCAGCAATTCACATCTGATATTAGCAGACCCACAGTCCATTGGATCTGCCTTTTAATTTATTAAATCTGTAAAATGAGCGCCTACTATCCTGCAAAATTTCTATGTCATCCTTTAAGCATATTTTGGTGACACAGGAAGGAGAGATCTGTGGAGTGTTGAAGAACAGAATTTCTGGCACTTAGTTTTTCCTTAAAGTTGAGTAATTCAACCAGTTGTTGCAGACATTCTGAATCTTTTCTTCTGGGTCCATTTCCACAGACAGTGGGAAGATATTTCAAAATCATTATATGAACACATGCACACTTGCTTGTATCCCTAAAATCTCTCTGATATGAGCAAACATTTTTGGCATTAGGGTAACACTAGAGCAAGCACCACATCTGTTTGAGATGTGAGGGGATGGAAAAGAGGACTGGCAGGGTGAGGTTCTGCCAAAGGCATTTTTACATGAGAATATTTTTCTGCTCATAAAAATGCTGTATTAAATCAAGTGAGACCTTGCCTATCCCTGCTGTGTACTTCATCCACAGCTGTGCCTGTAGCAACGTAGACAAAGGATGTGTGGGGGCATCTATTCCTTTGCCATTCACTGTCCAGGGCCCCACAGCGACAACTGGACAAGCTCAGTGGAGATGGCAGCAGTTTCAGGAATACCTTGCCAGAGTCAACAGAAGAATAGGAATAGTTTTAGAAGGCCCTGCTTGATGAGGCTGTCTGAGGAAACAGTCTTTCAGGATAGTCAAGTCAAATTATGAGGTGTTTTAAAAACACTAAAGTGATAGTATAAAAACATTTGGGTCTGAAATCTTTGTAGGCTGATTAGAAAACATAATTTTCTTTTTGAGAATTAAAAAATTCCTTATTTCTTTCTTTCTCATCCACTTCTGGACACTGGGGTAACCAAAATTATTAGGGGTTAATTTTCATGAAAGGATGGAATTACGTCAGGTATGACACTCTTAAAAAGTTTGCTTTAGTTTCTTGACAGAGGTTTAAGGTCATGTCTATGCTTTTAATGCTTTCTGCCTTCCTGATATGCTTCATTTTTCCCTGGAAATTTCTAATACAAGCACTGGTTATGAACAATTGCTTTAAAATATGTTTTGACTCATCCAGTACACCATTCAAGCCCTCAAACAAAAACTTTTTTTCCTTAGGTGAGTTTTATCTTCTTGAAAATGACTCTGCATTTAAGCTTTTTCCAATGAGAAAAGATGATTGGGGCATCATCTGATTGTCACTTCCATCACAGTTTTGTGCACTCAAAGCGCTTGAAATACTCTGCCAGCTCTGAATTGGCACTTCTATTGTCTTTAATGGCTGTTTGGCCAGGCATCAAAACTACTTCTTAAACTGCTGCTCCCACACCATGAACCTTTGTCCCTTTTCAGACCAATTCACCTAAATCCAAGAAAATGGCTGATTGCTACAAAGCGTGAGACAAGTGCAACATCTATTCGTAACAAGTGAGCATCTGTAGATAGTGGGAGGCAAAATGTCACCAGCCTCCAATGACTGGCATTCCTTCTGCCAAGATGAGCCACTCACAGCCAAAATTACTTGCTACCTGACAAGCTCAGGTTGTGCTTTTGCAAATGCTGAGCCTACAGCTGATCATTTGCTCTCATCCTGATCTTGGACACTAGCAGCCTAGGACTGGGGAATGACAGCACTCTTGCACTCACCCAGTGAGAAAATAATATGCAGTAGCAGAGTTAAGAAGCTGCTAGAATCTGGCAGAGCCTGGCCAGAAGAGTTGGACATAACATGATGGTTCTAAGGATGAGGCCAAGGGCATGAGGATTTCTATCTCTGACCTGCAGCAGGCTGAAAGGCAGCTCAACATCTAGGCCCACACTACTGGATAGAAAGAAGGTGCTTATAATAAACTCCAATTTTGAACAGACAACCTCTTATTATTTTTAATGTGCTGTCAGTACAACACAAAACTCTTTACATGGCCAGACAATGTACTACCTTTTTTCCTCTGTGAAAAAGGACTCAGTTGCCCCAGGACAGCAGAGGCATAATTATTACCTGCTATTTCTGTGGTAAGAATTTGTAGACTCCTAAGATGCCAGGCCATTTTCTGCCCGCTGCTCTATGGACACAATGGCACACCACAGAGATGGTACAAAGGAAAATCTCAGAGAAATAGGAAGTTCCAATCCTACCCAGCAGTAGCATTCAGAGTGTGTACCCTCCAAGCTAAATTTCAGTCAAACAAGGTTTTATCAACATTATCCTGTGCTTGAAGAGGCACCTCTTCAAGCAGGACAAGAGAGTAATGATTTTATGGATTGGGTCTAGATCCTATGGAGCAGATTGACATGCTTGAGGGATTGTCATTCTCACAGGAGATCTATCCTTGCCTCCACAGAAATCAGTGAGAACTTGCTTTTCAGCTCACACTCTTGAGCTCACATCTTTTGAGAAAAGCTTCACATAAAACAGGAATAACATTAAGACTGTGAATTCTCCTAAGCAAAAACCAGTAAATGATGTATTAATAAAGGTTATGTTTTTATACTAGCTCAGGGGCCTAGGTAGCACTCAGGCCCAAACTAGTGGATTTGCACACTGTGTTGTGTTTGCTCACCTTTTCACTCTAGGTCATTGCACCATCTGGGCAATATAAGTAGGACAGCTTGGATAATGGGGTCTTAACCTGTACAAGAAATGTAGATGTGACCAAACTTGCCCTTGAAATCTTAGCTGTCCTTTTATGTCTCACAGTGTGTGCTTTGATGATGCAGCGGCGGTACCTTTCCCTATGGAGCCTCATTCACAGCACAGCATGGGCCATGCTTGTAGACTGAGTCTGGCTCACACAGGACGTGAAATCATTTCATGTGAGATGCCTTTGTTGTGTGTTGGAGATGTTAAACAATGTGCAGCCAATAAGACAAGGACTGTCACGAAGAAAAGCAAATTCTTGTGACTTGGCATCTGCCTCACATATTACAGACCGTATGTTATGCTTGCTTCTCCATTTCTTTATCGACTGTGAAAAAAAATCTTTGTAGGAGATTTCTATTAGGAAGTTGGCAAGTCATTTAAAGCTTTTTTTAAAACACAGCATGTGTGTGTTTCTCATTTTCTGGGTGCCTAGCTTCTAGCTTATTTTGGCCTCAAGCCATTGAACATGTTGAGGATAGAGACCAAGACTAAGAACTTAATTTCACATCCTCTGGGAAGCTCATGTACAGAGCTGAAGACTGGTAGGTGCATTTGCCATAACCCCTGTAGCTGAACTAATGTGCTGTAGCTTTCTTCACTAGCTGGATTTTCCTACAAAGAGAGCTTGCCATTGAAAACTGAGGAACCCAATTCATGCACAGCATTGACCAAATGGGCTTTTATATCAGTAGCCTTGGGTGCCTGCACCAGAACTGCCAGCTCTGTGGGCTGTGCACTCTGCCAGTTGGCCTAACTTGCTTGAATTCAACTTCAAGCACCTGTTTTTCATCCATGAGCTTTAGCTGAATGCAGAGAAAAGAAACAGAGCTGCTCCTCTGATTATCACTGACAATGACTGAGTGTGTAGTCTAAACTCTCCTTGAAGCACTTGAGCAAATGAAGAAGCATGATGGGTACTTCCAAAAATGTACTGCTCTTTAGAGCTATATCCAGCTTTTCTTTGTCTTTGGAGAGAAGAGGAAGAAACCTGACAGCCCATTTTAGTGTGAGTGAATGGGGGAGGAACTAATCTCAATCATATACAGTATTTTTGCATTTAGGTGAAATTAAATGTTCATTATGCATAGATGTTCATGAATTACGTGGAATATTTGCCACAGCATGATTAAACTGCTCTGGCCAACTTTTCAGCCATCTAGTCAAATAAACTTCTTTAGCAAGAGGGCAAGTACCATCCACATCCCTGGACAGTTAATATTCCTGTGGTTAATTTCTCTTCATCCCAAGAACTGAGCACCTCTGTGTAGAGTAGTGAATGTGCCTTCTATAATCTTTGGTACTGCCAGCAATAAGATGGGTTTTATTTCCATGGTCTTTCACTTGAGATTTTGATCACAACCAGCAGCTGGGTGCTTCTCTGTGTATCATATTGCCACTCCAGGCTGTTCAGAGGCCAATATTTCAAGGCCATAACTGCTGATCCCACTCTAGTCTATCCCTTATAAGGAGCTGAAGCATCTCTTTTGCTGTTTTTTGAAACATAATCTGAACTATTTGTTTTGATCATTAGGAGCAGAAGCAGCTGGTACACAGAGAGTTCCCACGTTATCTACCCGGGAAGCTGAAGTCAATATCAGGTTTACCTACATCGGAAAGAGAAGAGGAGCCAAAATGCACAATTGCCTTTGATAGTTTGTTGGGTTTTTTTCCCTCTGAATTACTGTGGAATACAAAGGAAAAAAATCAGTGAAGGAAAGGGTTTTTTCTGTAAGGGGTAGGGCAATCCTGACTCTACTATGATAAGAGTTCCCAGTTGAGATAAATGGTGCTACTGTTGTGGCACCAAGCTTTATCTTGGTTTCTTGGCTGTAACATGAAAGTGAGTCTGGATCTGTCTCTGAAATTTTATGTTCTGCATTTGGCCACAATTTGTTGGCACCTAGTCCAGTGCTGCATCATGCAGGTGCTCATAGCTCTGACCTATTTGTCCACCTCTGGTTCAAAGTTGAGCATTGAAGGTGGTAGTCAGCCTGTTCAATTTTCTGCACTTCTGTCAAAAAAATGGGAGTTTTAAGGTGCATCATATTGGGGAAGCAGAAGGGCACTAAATATTTAATACCAAAAAGTTAAATATTATCATAAAAGTAATTTAATATAAATGGCTTTCAGCAAATTCTTATCCATATTTCATGATTGAAATGGGTGTCTGGCTTCTAATGTTTGCATGCAATTAACTTTAATGGGTGCAGCACATTACTTCCAATCCTTTGTCCCTCAGAGACCCTGGCCCTATCAAGAAAAGAAAATAGCAGGACATCAAATGTCAGTGACACTGAGGGTGATGTAGTGTCCTGTGTATAAATCTGAAAATGACAAGTTAATAGGCTATTGATAGTTCCTGAAGTGTATCGAGACTAATTATTCTGTGTATCTGGGGGTAAATGAGAAATGGCAGGAACTCCATAAGGTAAAGATATCTAAAAATATGAATATGCATTAGCAACACATAAAGCTTCATTTTCTCGTGTCTTTGTAAAATGTGAGCTGAAGTCACTTTAAATAGGTGGTAGTCTTCTGATTTGACAGGATTTAGAAGAGGTCTTCAGTGAACTTTGGATGTATATCAGGGACATCATAACAAATTTTGCTTGAGTGAGGTCAGAGAAAAGTTCTATCATCCTCCAAACACCTTCATGCCCACTAAGATCTCCTGTGAAGGGCAAGGCTGCACAATGAAGCAGACTCTATGTTTTGCAAATGATTTAAAATGCAGAAATTGCTGGATGTTCACAAATGTCCCTCCAGACTGCATGAAGATGTGTAAGGTGCCTGATGACCTCTGAAATAACAGCAGAGATTTTAAAAGCCAAACAAATATGTCTCAGGCCATTAAACTGGACAGAAAAGAGGTCTCGCACATTTGATTCCAGAAGGAATTTCTGAAATAGTAAAAGTGAAAAAAACAGGTGGTGCAAAACACATTCTAACACTAAAACTGATTTCATTGTGGGCTTCTGAGGATGGAACTCTCCAGCTTTAATTAGCATCAAACTTAACTGTCTTCTATTTCAAACCTGAATATTAATTAGTGATGCCCTTGGGGTAATCAACCCTTGTGGATCTCTGAGAAAAATGAACTGATTAGTAGATTGACCTTGAGAGTTCCAATGGAAGATGATGAAAATACAGATTGTTCAACTGTGCTGTACTGTAAGCTTAACTTAGTGTAAACTGATGAATTGGGAAGCCCAAAGGAAGAAGGAGAAACATTTAATGAGGAGGTTAGTTACAAAGGATGCCATTCATTTTTCCACTTAAAAATGCAAACTCTTATTGCTTTGCATTCAAGCCATGAATGGAAGTTCATCTTGAAATACTTTCAGAAGAATCTGACTTTAATTGTATGAATCCTTAAAAAAGTTCCCTGAAACATATCTCAATCATTTCAAGTTTAATTTTTGCTGCTTCGCAGCAAACAGTTGATGTTTTCAGGAAATGGAAATTTTGGAAAAAAATGGAGGGATACCTAGTGAAGTTCACCACCATATCTGGAGTCAGGAAAATCTTCCAGTAGCTCTCTCATCATGCTATGGATTCTTTGTTAGAGTCTTCTTCTCCCTTTGTCAATAGCTGTGTAAATCTGGACAAATAAAAGGAATGAAGAATAAAAATCTCCATTGTCCATGATACCTTGTGATCTGTTGATCTGAGATGCTCAGAATGCAAAGAAAAACTTCAAAAAGTTTCTATCCCTTCTTAGCCTTTTGCATTAAATTTTGCTGTTTCTCCTTGCTAAAGCCTCTTTCTTATATAACAGTTTATCCTCAAATAACT
This sequence comes from Camarhynchus parvulus, assembly GCF_901933205.1. NCBI lineage: Eukaryota > Metazoa > Chordata > Aves > Passeriformes > Thraupidae > Camarhynchus > Camarhynchus parvulus. Next base: position 20,813,793 of record NC_044575.1, on the reverse strand, counting down.
GTGTTATGCCATTTCCAACTTTCTTGTCCTCCAAGTACATCTTACAAAATGGAACACCTCCTCTGTCTTTGTTGTGCCTTTCAACATCCTGAAGCCTCAGCTAAGAATTCCACTGCATAGGCACATGACCCAAAGTTGCCATTCAAATGTGCTTTTCAGTTTTGATTTCCCAAAAGTGATCAGAAGATGTGAAAGTGTCATTATTGCAAAGCCGTAGGTTTGTATTTCAAAGCACATTTGAAGCTAGATAAGCTGTAAAAAGTACTTTAGGCAATGAAAGAATCCCAGGCTTACATGGTAAAATAGAAAAGATAAGTAGTGATGTGCTCTTGGCACATAGTTAGGTGGTCCAGATTTTTGTTTTATTGTTATTGTGGGGTAGAATCAGATAACAGAATGATGTGCATTCCCTAATAGAAATTTCTAATATAGGGCATATAGTGATACTGAAGGGTAGATAAGAGAATTCTAACCTCTGTAAAACTCATTGATGTCATCTTACCCCTAAGAACAAGTCAAACAAAAGGCATCTATTCATAGCACTTTGAGAAAATTTGATGCCAGCTGAAGGTGCTAGCTTTTCTTGATATCCTTGAAGACTCAGACTCTCAGTTTGTCAGTTCAGGTATAGTGGAGCTTGAAGCAGTCAGAGGAAGCAGCCTGCTAAGGTGCCTCCTGAAGGATAGGGCTATTCGCACCACCTTCCTCCTTCAGAAAAAATCTCCAATGTAAGAGCCACCAGAGGAATAGTCTAGTGTCAGCTTGCTGTCATGATTCAGTGAAAATATCATATGTGTTCAGACTGAGGCTTGTTGACAGTAAGAACAGGAATGTCTGCTGCTGAATGAACCAGAGGTCAAACCTCAGAGAAGACTACATGATGGTCAGATTGTGGTGTAGCATGAAGAACCAGGAATGTTTTAGATAGATGCAGGAAGTGGATCAGGAACCAGAACAAGAGGGGCCATGGCATAGGCCCCATCCCATTACTGCCTGACTTTGCAAAGGCAGAGAGGCCCAGAGAGTGGGAGCTGGGCTGTAGGTGGTGGCTGCTGTAGAGGATAAGAGTGAATGATTCCCCACCAATAGTCTGTGGGTCCATCAGTTTAGATGTAAAATCTTGCCTAGTCAGGACTCTTCATGTGTGTTTTGTTCTAGCTCTCCTTGGACCAATTTCCTGGGACCACATTTTCTCTGTAAGTGATGATTCAGAAAGAGTGATCCTAGTGCAGCAAAGACTGCCTGGGTAAAGTGCAAATTAACTGAAATTGACACCTCTGTTGCCATAGCTAAACTATTTTTGGTACGCAATGTAGTTTTTTTCAGCCAGCTAAGGTTTTGTATGCTACATTGAATTCAGCAGAGTACAAATATACCTGCCATATAATTAGAACTAGATTTGGAATATCAGAATGCATTGAACATTCTGGGATGGTGATTTTAGTCCTTTGTACTGCTGAATGTCTGCCAAATTTAAACTTAATGTTAGACCATTCCATTACATAGTGTTAACAAAGTCAGATACAATCTAAATAAACTGGGTAAGAGACTGTAATTAACATTATGTAGACTGAATTTTAAATTTTCTTTCCTTCTCAATGTTATACATCTTCCTGCTCTGCTTGTAAGTGTTTTCAGAGAGAAGTTGCATTTTTTTTCTGTGTGTGACATTAATACAGGGACTCCAAACCCACTGGAATACCTCACAGAAGCACTGAAGGTCTATTGGCTTATAAAGAAACACAACACTTTCGGACCCAGACATCCTGACTGCTAAAGCTGGCAGTACTCTGAGAGAGATGTGGTGCCTGGAGCATGGGAAGCAGCTGTGAAGAGATGAGTAGAACAGTGGGGGGTGGCTGTGGACTAAAAAGCCAAGTTGTGGAGGAGCACAGTTCTGCTAATCGATTGACTAGTGTGTGTCTGAGTACAATTTAGGGAAGAAAGATTTAGGAACTGCAGAAAAATGAGAAACTATTTAGTTCTTGCTAACATCTAACTGACAACATTGCTGTGTCTACTTATTTCAACCAGCATTTTATAATTTTTTAATTCAGAAATAGATCTGTGTTTTGCTAAAAATCTGGAGCAAGTAAGGTGGAAGCCCAAATCACTTTCTCATAAAGTGCTGGATCCTTTAATTCCTTCATGGCAGAGGTCCTGATTACTACATATTATGGCAGTAGCTACTGTGAAATTTGCTTGTGGTAAGCTGTAGTTAAAGTAAAATCATTTGTTTCAAGTATGCTGACAAGCATCTACATTTACAATGGATTTATAAAATCTGGACCTTGGTCTAAGAAGCATCAAAGATCAGAGGGCCTGGGAAATCCTACAGCAGCTCCCAGCAGCAGGCTGGGCTCAGTGATGGGGCAGCAGTAGGGGTTCAATGCCATCATGCAATTAGTGTAGGGTCAGGCTTTTCCATGGTGACCTGTGGATCAACACTTCCTTCTGTGCACCTAGTGCCGGACTATAGTTTCATACCAGCTGTTTTTATGGTCCAGAACTATCTTCCATTCTGTTGCTCTTAAAAGCCATAGTCACTTTTAGGATACTGGATCTCTGCCTGGTCTGGTCTTTGTAAAATTTCCCCTTCATCTAAAACTTTGACCCATAGGATCTCAATATCCTTCATGTTGTTGTGGTTTTTTTTTTTTTTATTTATTTATATGCTTAGGGGTTTTTTTAGATTTTTTTAAAATTTTTTTTTTTAATTTTTCCCCTGGGGGAAGTAGGAGATAGGGAGAAAAAAAATCTACCTTTGGTCAGAAGTGTTGTCAAACTAATTTTTGCCACAAGCTGCTAGCAAACTACTAATTTTTGATTACTCTGTTGCTTTGTTAAGGCAGTGGTGGTACTTCACTTAAGATAGATACATTAGGAAAAATGCATCTAGCCGTCATGTTCCAACCACAAATAAAAGTCCTAATATGCTGCAAGACTCCTGGATTTAAAACAGCATTCAGGACAACATAGGCAGGCAGACTGGCTGCTTCTGCACTGTCTCCTGTCAGGTTAACAATTAGTTAATTGGTGCTGCTAATTACAATGTTCATTAAGCAATCCCAGGTGGCAGGTTTACCCTTCCTCTCCATATCACTGAAACATTCTGAATAGGATTTCATGCACAAGTGGATGTAATGGCACTTTCTGTCTCTCTTGCACACAGACATGGTAGCGTGAGTGATATTCAACCTCCCATGTCATGTACTTCAGCTTCATCTGGGATTACTACCTGGCCTCATTTCAAAGAGAAGGATGGCATTGTTCTGTTACAGAAATGCTGCTCTGTTTTGGTTGTTAACTTCTACATGCTTAGCCCGGTAGAATAAAGATGTTTGGTTTCATGAGAATTATGCCATTAATAATACATGTGACTTACAAAGAAACAGTGATTTACATCTGTACAAACCGTAATGCATAATAATTTGTATAGCCATAATCTCAGAAATAAGAGCCAGGAAGGATGCATTAGGCTCCAGTAACCAGTTCTTTCAATTCTGTTTTCTGGGTGGCTGCAACTACTTGTTTAAAGCAAATCATCTGAGTTCCATGTTGTTGCTGGGGTACCCCACTGACTCCTGCTTCTCTAGACACCAATTAACATTTCTGAAGTTCTGGGATTATGGTGCACTCTCATCTCATCTTCACCCCAAGAAAGCAAAATACTTTGCATCAGTCCTTTTCTCCCAGATTCTGCTTTGTACTTCTACCTAATCAATAACTTTGCTCATATTTCAGGTAAAAATCCCCTGCTTTCTCTACTCTTTTATCTCTCCGGGTCTTTTTTTTCTCATCTCTTCTGCTTTAACTTCAAGGTAATGCAGTACATTGGTTTGAAGCACTGGCTGTAACAGGTAATGTGGACTGTATTTCTGACTGAGTTATTTTGAGATGAAAGAAAGAAATAAGGTGTCCCTAATTCAGAGTCCTAGATCACTGAAAGTTGCAATTGTCAGCTAAAAGACACTGTGTACACACAGAGTGCTGCTGTAGGCACACATACAGCTCCTCTATATGGCTCTCTCTATATTTGATTTTCTTCTGTTAGCATGATTTGTTTGATTTTCTAGATGTTCTTCAGTCTGTAAAGCCTTTTGTGATGCATTAACCTGAATGATGCTGCATGAACTTCATGATGACGATTCCAATAAAATTGTGGAAATGCACTACATGATCCAGCCTGTGGGACACAGACACTACTTTTAATTTCCTTTCTGATGCAGAGGAAAAGACCCTGTGTGTTTTCCAAGCACTTTGTGCACTTTTCTCTCTTTCTGAGGCCCATGTTTCTTATCTCAGTGAAATATCCATGCCATAATGGTGAACACTGTACAGACAAATTTCCTTTTGAATACATTGCAGAAAGGACTTTTAACAAAGCCTCTCAGATGATGCCTAGAGGAAACTGTGCACAAAGCTATTATATTTGAAGGTGTTATACAAATTCTCTGGCAAGTGTATCATATGAATTCTTCTAGAGGTAATTTTGGAAGGGTAACCAAAATGCAATCCTACATAAAGCTAGGAGGATAATCAAAACCTGAAATGTCTTTTCTCTTTCATTCCTTAAACAATGGTTTTGCTTTTTTTCCAGCTTTTATGGAAACTGCAGGAAAGCCCTTGAGAAAGTCTCACCAGAACAAGATGCTAATTCCTGCCAATTTTAATATTTTCTTCATAAGGCACTGACTAAAACAATTAATTTAGGGTTTCAGTGTACTCCCTGGACCATTACAGAGAGCTCTGCACATGGGCAGTTGAAAATAATTGCTGCATGAAATAAGTTTTTGGCCTTGGTGTGCAGTTCAGCTCTAAGGAACCAAACATTCTGAGCTGAGCTGGTGGATAGTCCAGGCCCTGCTCTGTGCTGAGCTCTGAATCACATGAGGCACTATAAGTTCACAGGGCATTGACTTCAAGAAAAAACTCTGAGGTCTGGCCAGGACACCTTGTCTTGATGAAAGGACACTTTTTCTGGCCAGTGTTTCAAAGTCCTTTTCTCCCTCATGCAGTTTTCCTTTTAACTTTTTTTTTTCCTTAGGGTTTCGGATGCACTTTAATTTCTCTTTTAGAAGATTTTTAATTATCCTGGTGCCATACTGAGATGTGGCTGAGATGAAGACTCTAGCTGGTTTTGAGTCACATCTGCAGATCTTGCAGGTATAGTCTCTATGGTAACTGACCCATGTTGGATAGAAGAAAAAATGCCGAGAACTAAAGGTTAATTGCTGTTTTGTTTATACATGTTTTGTGCAACTCCAGTGTTGCAAATTAGGTATCCAATTAGAATATGGATATTAACAGATTGAGCATCTTTTTTGTTTCTTGGACACCTGCAGAACTACTTGAAATACAGTAGAAATACTTTAAAAATAACGATTTCTTTCTATACAATCTTGTGCAGGGAGGGATTGTATCCCAGTCAACTCTTTTTAAAAGGGGGAAGGAAGGTATTTGCCGCTGCAGAGGGAAACCATTTTCTTCATATAATAGAAAAGATCTACCTGTCATTCCTCCCCTGTCCAGAAGAAGAATAGCTTTGTGTGGTCATTGTTCTATCAGGACACCTAGAAGGAAAAGGAAAAAGCAACTAACTAAACAAATCAACAGATGAAATTTCTCTCATGTCACCCATGACAAGGAAATGTTCTGTACAAGGTTTTGGCAATCCTTTTGCTGTTCAATGTGTACACAGTGGTCCTCAAATGAAATAGCTCAGGTCTTTAAAAATGTACTGTCAAAGTGTCTGGTTTCTCTTTCAGGGGATTTCCTAGATTAATTTAAGAAAGTAAAACATTAATTCAATTTAAGAAATGAAAGGCTTGCTGACCAGTTTTCTCTCTTTACAGTATTTTCTGTCCCTGTGAAAAGGCTTGAAAAGTACACTGCTGTGTACTTTTTAAGTAAGGGTTAACTGTGTCACATGAAAAAATACTGTTTTAAAAAAGATTTCTTCTTACTTTTCATGGGCAAATGTTATAGAACTTCATTCCTATATGAATGTGTAGAGAGACAGGTGTATCTGTGGTGAAATATTTAACCTGATTTACTGAAATGCTGAGAAAACTTGTAATTATGGATTATAGTCAGTTTAAAGATGGGACTGCCTAATATGGATTATCATTTTAATTTCTCAAGTGTGCACTTTTGGGTTTTGCTGCTCATGAAAATACTCTTTCTTCTTTTTTAGTACGTCCATCTTTTTTATTAGGCTGTTTGAGACTGCTATTTTTGGCTTTCCATGAATCCAGTAAAAGCTGCTTAGAAAAACCTGTATCTTTTTTGCACTTACACACACCAAAGCGACTCTCATGGGGCACACAATTGTTATCCTGCTACATGAGCATGGAAATTTCTAGTAACTTGTCATTTTATTTATTCTGTAGGAAGAAATGTTTCTGCATAACCTTTTTTGCAATTAAAATTCTTCCAACAGTTCTTAATGGACTCTGGGGAGGTCTCTGTTCTCATAGATCTTAGCAGAGTGAATTAATCTGCGTTCAAACAAAATTAGAGATGTAATTACTATAACCTTTAAGAAAATAATTATGTTCCTAACACAATCATCCATGTTTTGGGGATCGTATTGCAAAGTCTTCTGGCCCCTGTCGCAGACTGACTCCTTTTCCTCATACTCCCTAACAGAATAGAAAAATTAGACTTTTGAGTCCCTTGAGTGCAAACCTGTGACCTGTGGGTTCACAGTGAAACATTTGGTATTTCTGGCTCTGTATTTCTTACTGTTTTGGGAATTTCAACTCAGAACCTGTGAATGATATTTTGAGTGTAGGAAATCTGCTTAAATTGAATGAAGAAAAAGTTTCTAGGGATGCTCAGATCTAATACTTTTCTAAACAGTAAAATATTTGCCATTTGTTTATGTCAGTAAAATGAGAAATATTAGATGCTTGGAAAATATTGTCTTTCACCATACATTTCTGAAAAAATGTGGTAAAATGTCCTGGAGGCCTAGATGTATTGCCTTTCTGTATTTCTAAATTAAAACTGCTCATCTGACAAATACAAAAAATGTTTTGGTTTAAAACTAAGTCCTAAATCTTCAAGGCTGCCTGCATGCTACTAACCAGAAAAACTCAACTTTTTGAGTAAAGCAGTATTATTAATGATGTATGTGCTAGCTTCCTCACAAACATGTAAGTCCTGCATGATTATCAAAAATAAAGAGAAATAAATGGTTTCAGTCTGCAGAATCAGCAAAATGCTACATATTGACGTTGGAAACCGAATGGAAATGATGGCCAACTTGATTTGTGTACAATGAATATTCATAATAGCATTTAAATAATGTTGGAAAATGCTATCAGTATAAAAATTCAAGTCTCAAAAATGAAACATGGAATAAGTTTTAGCAACACCCTTAAATCCTTTCTGTTTTTGATATCTCACTGTGCTGGTATCCAGTGTTTACTCAAATAAATATGTACAGGACTAGCTGTGATTTTTAGAAACAGCTCAATCTTACCTGTATGGTTTTAGCAAACACATAAAGTACATATGTACTTGCAATCAGAAGATATTACATGGGTAAAATGCTTGGGTACTGTGTTACAAGGACAAGATGCTACATCACAAGCAGTAATATAAATTTGAACACACAGGAATCAACCAGACAAATAATAGGATAGGAGACACAGTTAATGTAGCTAACAGGTACCTAGTAGCTATCCCTTGGGCACTCTGTGTTGTCTGATCCACCTGGCTGGAGAGTCACTGGGCTCCCTGAATTGAGATCCACACAGAACCTGGACTCTCCTACAAGGTAAGCCTGTATGGTTTCAGAAAAACTGAACACGATTCGTTTTTGTCCCATCAGCTGTTTAACTGGGTTAAAGAAATACACATTAGTAAGAAGACTCACATCCATGTTTGCTGTCCTTCTAGGATCTATACCAAACATGTTAAAGTCAGGAGTTTTGATGGGTTACTCTGCTAATCAGGCAACAGGTAAAAGCTCCTTTTGAAGACACCAGAAAGAGAATATCTAAACTTTTGAAGACAAATATAACTGCTTGATCAAATTCTAGTAGTAATTATTACAAGATACCACTCGCTGCCTTGAGCAGTCATGTAACTTGTACATGTCATTTAAGAGCTGCATACCACGATGAAGCTATTTATGCAGCTGGGTGTGTCTTTGGAGATCTTTTAGGATGAAAGACATCATAAAAACTAAAGTTGAAAATGAAAATGTCCAGAGGGACCACTGTAAAGAATGAAATTAAATGTCTTTTTATAGGTAGACGTTCTTGAGTAAAGTAGGTGATTTCACCTCTGTACCTTATCACTAGTTGCTAACTAAACACCCACTGCTGCCCAGTTGTTATGTAAGATGCATATCAGGCTGACTGCTTGCCTAAGGGTCTGAACACAGATGAAAGAGAAAGGCAGGTTCTTCTGTACACACTGGCTGTTTCTCTCTTGTGGAGGAAATGCCTAGTATGTTTTGAGTGTGACAGCTGCCTCCCATAAATAAATATCCACTGACAAATGCTAAAGAAATTAGCCATATGAGCCTGTTCTACTTTATTAAGAGCTTCAGGGAAGAGCCTTAAAGTTATTGTAAAGATGAGAGAGGAGTGTGTTATGTATCCTGGTCACAGTCTCTGAGCTGGTGGTGTATATTATTGAAGCATTCTGTACAGAAGCATAAATTCTCATAATTTAATAAAGAAATTATTTTGTTGCTAGTGCATATTCTATGAGGTGGAGTCAAGTACACACCTCCTAACTTCTGTGACTTGAAAAGACAGGCGAGGATACTAAGGTAGAAGATATCTGTTTCCCTCTGTGCTTTCTTTCAGATTTTTCTTGATGTTATGGCTCTGTTTTTATTTTATGATGAAATCTGTCTTTGCCCCAGAGTTTATCAGTAGTAATGCATTTCCATAGTACTTTAAGGCTATGAACACAATAAGCATTTATTGTGGCTTAAGACATGAAGTAGTAAAGTGTCAGGATGATGATGTATTAGAGGCAAGTGAGACTCAGGGACATCTTGGGGCCATGAAGTGATGGTTCCTGAAGTTTTCCTTAAGCTTATCAGAAAATCTTGCATGACCAAGGTAGGAGCAGCACTGTCCATACCAGGAACTTTGGTTGCCCAGCTAAGGAGGGGGACAAGAGATATTCAGTCACCTGCAGAGAGCGTTAGAACATTATTTGACTGAATCGTAGAACAAGAGGAATAATACCACTGTTACTGGACTTGAAAAAAATCTACAGTAGTTACCATCTTGAATTATGGCCAGGATGGAGGTTGACAGGTGACTAAAGTCAATCATCTTGTGATCCTATAAACAGTGGTCCTATGTTAGGTCCGTTGAGTTCTACTGGACCACAGCAGGTTGTGCTAGCATCTCTGTCTGAGTGGGATGCCTCTAAGAGCTTGAAAATTCTCAATTTTGCAATACTCAGAACTATCCAAAAGCTGATGGTGGGGTCTGGGCTGATACTCCACTCCTTGAGGCTCAGCACTTGAATATTGAGAAATTCCAAGGCATTCAACATGAGTACTTCTCTGAACTTGAGGGGAACTTTTTGCTGGTATGCCTTTGTACATTTACATATGGACATCTTAGTATCTTTGTGTGTTTGTGTGTGAATCAATTTAGGCACCCTGTACAACATATACTGTATGTTGCTGTCTTAAACTATAGTTAAGTCCCTGTAGTAACTGTAGTAAATTCTATTGAATAATTTTGTAAACATCAAAGTAAATGATAAAGTGCTGCTAAATCCTTTCAATATATGCCATTGTCCAAGTCTGAGACTAGGATTGGACCTAGCCACACCTAATCTTGAACAGGAGTTTGGAAAGCAAGAGGGCTATCTCTGACCCTTGTGCCTCAGTGGGAGGGTCTCCCTTACCTCTTTGTGTCCTTACCCTTTAGCATCTATAGTCTCTGTGTAAACCATTCAGAACTGACTGTAATATTTTTTCCTTTGTATGTTTCATCCACGTAGTAACAATAGAGTGAATCTTGCCATCAGACTTTGTCACACTTTCTTAAATTTGTATTAAACCTGCTTTTGTTAATATCTTTGATGATGATTCTCTAAGTGACCTAAACCACTCTTTTCATGACAGTCATAATTTTCCCAGTTCCCAATTATTTTCCTGCTCTTGATAACAAGAATATGCTGTGTGTTTCTGGCTATGCTTATTAACTGTCCCATGTTGTGACAGGATTCAGGATGAGAAGGATAATATTCTATCTTTATTGATTGATACTCTCAACTTCTTTGGCTATAGATCTTTGCCACATGCTGTCAATATGCAGCCTCACAGTAGCAGCAGAATTGCATACAAATATGTAATATGAGAAAAATTATTGAGCTTTTCAAGAGCTGACTGAGCACAACCCTGCTCTGAGCAGTTGGTTGGACTGGAGAGCTCCAGAGATCCTTTGAACCTGAACTACTATATCAGTCTATATTTCTAAGACAGATTCACAATTTACAGGAATTAGTAAGCTTTTCTTCAGAAACTATCCACATGTATGCCTAAGTCTGAAGTGAGAGACTTTGAAGTTTAGTGTATTATTAACCATAGGCCTGCATTACAACATGTCATGTGGCCAACTGCTTCATTTTTTCACGTCCTTAAGTGTAAAATTGCGCAGAATGGCTAAGGTAAATTCAGGAAACAGGGACAACAAAGCTCACATTTTAAGAATGTGGCATTTGCAACAGGAAACATCACTGCAATCACGAGGAAATTGACGGAGGTTTCACTGGTAGCTCTGTAAATTCAGCAGTTTGACAGGCAATCACCTGCAGTGAAAATATAATCTGCCAGGAGGTATGTGAGTGACATCCCTTGTTTCACAGTGAAACCTCAGACTACAGGGAAGGACTTATGCCTGGGCCTAGACTACAGCTGATGGCATAAGATGAAGGACCTCTTGGAAAAGGCTTCATCATCACAGTTTTCTCATATCATATGAATCATTCAGCTTAACTTTGGTGCTGGGTAACTCCAAACACTTAGCTTGGCAGAGGCTGACACAGCACCTGGTGCCCTGATTTCTTTTCAGGGAAGATGGAGAAAGGACTGGTATAGACACGGGTGATTTACTTCTCACAAGGTGCTGTGGCCTCTTGCATAAATACAACCACAGAAGCAAGCATTTGCCTGGCAATAAAACATTTTCTGCTGTAAGTGTACAGGTTGGTACTGGCAGCTTTGGGTAGTTCAGCCATTTTGTAATTTATTAAGAGTTGTCAGAGCAGACATTTTGAAATACTGGTCTCTTCATCACTGGGAAGTATTTACAGAGAGATTTTCATGTGAAAATCATTCTTGATCCATTCACTAGTATTTACCGTCCCTTTGATTTTTAGGTCAAATACAAAATTATTGTTTCTTCAGGGAATCAAGCGTGAAAGTCAGACATCCCCCCTACACCCCTTTCCTACAGAGCTGGGCACAGGTGTAAACAGGACCATAAACTAGGAGGTTATCCCTGTGCACTTTGCTTGACTGGCTAAATCTGGTACAGTGTAGTGCTAATCCATGCCTGTAGCTCTTAAAAACTATGGAGATAGAAAGAAATAGCAGTTTGTTTAATAGCAATGATATTGCTGTTATATAGTAACAATAATGATAGTGATGGTGATTACAACAGCAACACCAACAACAATAGTAGCAATAATTATAATAATAATAATAATACTAATGCTTGTTTATTTGCATTATTTTTAGAAATGCCTTCTTAGCTGCAGCTCAAATAAGCAAGTCAAGGCTCAAGGAATGAAGTCCATTTGCTATGTTTTGAACAGGCATTGGCTGGCAGAATGTTCCAGTCAGGGAAGATCAGCCTGCCTAGAAAGGAAATGTACTTGTGAGATTTTTTTTTTTAATTGCAGATAGCCAGATATTTTTTCTTCACTGATTGGCTTTTGGGGCTTTTCTTTCAGCTGTTTTTTTGGAGAAGGCATCGTCTTGATGGACATAACTCGGTGAACTGCTTAGGTTGCTCACAACAACCATTCCTTAGAGTAATCACCACAGAGAGCTAACAATCTCCTTAGCCTCACTGGTCAGCTGAGTTATTCGATGTGGTTTCTATTTTCTATGTATTGTCAAGAACAACAAATTTTTATGCATCTGCAGCTTTTCACAAGTTTTCATTCATGAAAACTTTCCTATATTTGGAAAAATATAATCTTCTAACAAAGCAAACAAAATACAGCTGTTCAATTCTTCACAGAAGTGAAGCTGAAAAGATGATCAGAGCGACTCACTTGTCCTCAGAGCTCACTTATGTTTTGCATTTGCAGGACTGAACATGCAGTGAGAGGACTGAGACAGAAAAGAGACAGAAAAATCATGGAGAGATGCTCTGTAGGGCTCCTGCAAGAAGCACATGCACCAGGGGGAAACTGGGGAATACAGGGAGCTGAGTATGTGCTTTAATGGTACTGGAAGATGTTACCTACACTGTGATGCTCTCTGTGGCATGGCCTGATCTGGTCCCTAGTGTGCACTGCACCTCTCTGCCAGGAGGGACCATGAGTCTCCTCCACCTCACCCACAGGCCCTTGTTTCCTTGTAGGAAAACAGAGAAAGGCTGGGAAGCCTCTTCAGTGTGCTCAAAGAAGAGCTATTGTCTGGACACAGAGACCAAATAGACCTATTCCAAAATGCCAATGCAACCATTAGGGTGAAGAAATACAGGAGTAGAGCAGGTACTGAAACATCTGCAATCTAGAGACATGATTGACTATTGTCCAAAGACACTGCAGTGGCCAGCTATAAAGTGCTACAACACAGCGACAAAAAGAGCCATATGAGGTACCAATGGCATGCTGAATGTACTCATGACAGCTAAAGAGAGGGTCAGTGCTGGAAGGAGGAATGTCACAATTGTAAGCATGTGGGAGACAGCGAGACAAATGTCAGAAGTGTTTTGGCAGTAGTAGTCAAATATCCAGTGTGGACAGTGGAAGTATTAGTGTGCCTTCCATTACCTTTGCACTAAATGTGCAGGGCTTGGCACTTTCTGGCCATAAAGTTAATTCTGTAGGTACAGAAACAGATGGATAGATAAGCTTCCAGCTGCAGAGCATTAATCTAAGAAAAATATGTAAGGAATGTAAATTCGTAAGCAGATCAAATGAAACTACAGAAGATATCTAATCATGGAACCCTTTGGATTGCAAGTCAGATCTACTGGATCTGTTTCCATACACAAGAATTCTTGATATGAAGCTTTATTATTATCCTTGTACATAGATATTTTCCTGAAGAATCTTCATTGTGGTTTTCATAATAGGGGTGAATATTGATGCTAACTAGATATTCAATACATTTTGCACTAAAAGATGTTGAATTAGGTCAGTCTTTACTTTCACTTGGGATTTTGTCCATCATGTTTTCTTCCTACACACAGAGTTCTAATTTAAGTGGGGGGACTACAGAGCTGAGGCAGCATCCTGCATCTTGTGATCACTTGCTGTGTTGCTCTTTAGAGAAAGAAGAGTAACCTCTGTGTAACCTATAGTCTCAGGTGAATGTGCGCCTGGCAAAATCCAACATGGATGCTTCAAAAGAAGGGGATATTTATTCCCTCATTGAGCCATGAACAATGTATCTCTGGATTTCTATTTTGACCCCTATTATTCCCTGGCCCCACCTTTGTGCTAGTGGCAGAGCCTCAGCTTTGTATGTGATACAATGCAATAGTATTCAAGTTTGTGATGTTTATTTGCAATAGAGTGCCATCAAAATACAAAGATGTAACCCTGACTTGTTACTCTGACGTGACTGAATCTAAATGGAGGGGCATTAGTCCACCTTGACAGTGGACAAAACCTGATGAGCAATGAGGTCTCCATTGCTTGCTTTAGTTTCTGCTGCAAGCTCCTTTATTGCTCTCCCTATAAATCACCTTTGTTCATGAGAGTGGTATGCATAAGGAAGCAGCTGCTCTCCTCCCTCACCATTTGAAAGCAGCTCCTTTATGCAATACCACTCTTTCCATTGCTCTGAAATTTCATAGAGAAACCCTCTACTGTTTTTCTTAGTGAGTGCCTTGTTTCATTATGAGGCTAACAGAGATTCTGTTAATAGGACCAATTCAAAACTAAACAAACACATGAATGAGAAAGAGTTTTAAGGTTTTCACAGTGAAGTGCAAGTGAGCTCAGAGAGAGAAGTACAACTGGTATGTACTGACTTGCCGGATTGGTGCATATGTAGCCACATCAACACCTAGCAAAAGTCCCTTATTTTTTTGAGATTTCCTTTTTTTTCCCCTTGAGCAATAATAAATACAAATGCTTATATTTGGAACATATAAGCAGGGTGACATTGAGACAGCTGAATTTGTATGATTTCATCTGCTAAAGAATTTAGCTCATTTTTAAACATAAGGGTTGTTTTAGAACATATCAGCCCAATGTGTTGTAAATCTAGTACTGTGATATAAATATTATACATATATATGTACAGACATATGCAGCCACTGGGGCTAGGTCCTCCTCCTCTGCCTCCACATTTCCAATTCAATTTATCTGAGCTAGAAAACAGTTCTAGTAGAGTAAACATTTCTGGTTTTCCATTCAATTTGGAGCTCTATTCAGACTGGCTCTGTAGTTTTATCTCTCTGAGATAGCACATTTTAAAAAACGTTTGTGCATATGTTAAAATTATGGCTTCTTCGTTGTAGCAGTTCTAGGCAGCATGTGAGGTTTGAGAGGAACAGACCATCCCTCTTGCCTGGCTCTCATTTCAGGCTGCTTCTGGTAAGAAAACAGTGTGATGCCCAAGATCAGTAAACTGCTTGTGTGCAATGTGTTAACAGGTTTAGATTGTAGAGCCTGCATATGCCCGGTACTTTTTATCCTGTTCAAAAATAAAGTGTGTATAAAAACCTGAAGCAACTCACTAGATTTAAATCATTTTGCATGGTCAAGGCCTTAAATACCTTAGTTGGTTTTACACAGAAAGCCCTACACAATGATTTATTATACATAGGGGAATAAAGATTTCTTTCTTATGCTTCAATTTTCACAGGGAATAAAGTTGAATAATTGAGTCTGGGTGGCTTAAACACAGTGCCATAAAACAGAGCATTCCTCGTCATTCTTGCTTTTAGCTTTATCCAAGACAAATAGCATTTAAGTGTGTTATTATGTTATGACTGTTTGGTACCATCTGAAATTTTTTTTATGGGCACTCACATCCCTTAATGTAACGCAAAATTGTACCATACCTATCTGGGTCAGCTTTTGAGCCAAGAACTGAATGTACACAGAGACTGAATTTCCTTCTAGTGTCTCAAGTACGACCTGCTGTGCACTGGATGTAACAGTATGTGAAGGAATCCTGTTTTGCTGCTGATACAACTTAGAGACTTTCTGCTTGAACGCTGGTACATTTTACCTTTTTTTAATACAAAAATCAAATTTTCAGAAGACATTTTGGATTCCTGCAATGATGACAATAAATGGTTCATGAAATAAAAGGACTTTTAGACATTTATAGGTGATGAACTTAGGGGAGATTTTGGGCTCCCTTTCTAGCTGAACAGGTAATTTCATCTTAGTGCAGCCTCTGATGATAAGCCATTGACACATTTGCTCATGAGATTTTCCCTCTCACTGTTTTCTCACACATTGTGTCTCATTTATACAGAAATGGATTGACTTTTTTGAAAACCAGATGAAGATCCCATAAAATATGAATCTATGTTTCCCTATCTGGACGTTCATGACTTGAATACTTCTTAAATTATGCTGAGCTGAGTGTAGCCAGATGATGAGTAGAACCATATGAACAATGCTTCCATCAGCCCTTTGAAGCAGATAAGCCCATGAATAATTCAGCACAGGAGAATGCCTGGATCTTCTCTGGTACCTTCACAATAGGTCACAAGTGACTAAGCTCAGAAGAGGATGTGTCCTCAGTATAATTAGTCTTTCTTTAACACTACTGAATTAGCACTTCTGTTTCATTGTACCCTGAAGGTAAAATGATTATTAGGTCACAGAACAAGCAAATTATTGCTAAATGCCTTGGGCAGATTACTCAAGAGCTTCTGACTATCACTTTATTAACTACAACTTATGTCATCAGAAAATATTAAGCTAGCAAAATCAGTAAAAAAATACAAATGTTACTGTAAAAATAAAAAAACAGGCTACAGGGATGAGAAAGGAAATTAGAATTAAGCAGTTGCCCAAGTCTGCTGTGCATTATATACATAACACATCAGCCATTGTTCCCTATGTCATAGTTGTTCAAATTGTTTATGTAAGATTTCTGTTTTATTATGAGATTATTAAAGAAATACAATTTGAACATTTAGCTTGAATATAAGTAAAAAAAATTATAACCCCCTCCTCCTCTCCCCCATTCCTAGGCTCAGTGTTGCTGAAAAGAGGTTCTTTCAATTGCGCTAAGCTTGTTCTTTAGAGAAACCTAAGGTGAGGCAACCAGGGGACTATTTTCCTGGACCAATTTCATAGCTAAATTACCCTCTCTAACCTGGCTTAGAAATTTTAGAAGGAGCTCTTGTGCTTGATTAGTTCTTCCTGATAGTACCTTCCAGGTACAGGGCCCTGAACAGCAGTGCCTTGGCTGGAATCATTACATGCAGGCTTTTGGGAGCCTTCCAGGAGCTACATCCTAAGGATCCTTAAGATGCTATCCCAGAGGATTATTTTACAACTGGTTTTACTGACCTGACATAGTGCAGGTACCTCAGCAGCTGTGTCAGGGTAACTTACTGGCTCAATGGGATGCCAGGCTAAGGAGGAGAATGAGCAGCACTTGGAAGAGCAATTGGAGCCAAAGTTATCACCTTGGGAAATTAGAGTCTATGTCACTTTGGCACATAGATTTTTGGCCTGAACACTCACAGGTATCTCTCCTGGGCATTTAAGTCTGCCTGCAAGTTCCTCTGAGCCACTGTTACAACACACCCTCTGTCTCCCTCTTCCAGCAGTTGGAAGGGAGTGACCAGAGTACTGATGTGGGGGATGGAGGCACAGCAGACTGACCCAGGTGCAAAACTAGTGAGACAGAGCCTGCAGACAGCTCAGCAGCAGCCTGCCCCAGATGGATGGACCCACCTGCTTGGATGACTGCAGTAGCAGGTTCAGTGGCAGGTGCCTGTCTATCTGATGCTTTGTCTGTGGTAGCCCTACACATGTAACACCAATCAGAGTGAGAAAGTGCTAAAAACTGATGAGTGGGACTGAAATTTTCTGTTCATTTTTAGAATCATCAAGAGTGAACAGCCTCAGTTCTGGTGTTGTACTACACCTTTGTGAAGGTGTATGGGTGTATTTAATAGGTGTGCATTTTAATATAAATTGTATCCACAAATATTTATTACAGAAAAAAGACATGGAGTGGTATATTAAGTCATGAGTCAAGGATTCAGCAGAAATTAATTTCCTACAATCATTTTATGCTGGAAATAAATAATATTTAAACTTTTAGAGGTACATAAGTAACTTCTCAAAACTTCAGGATTCACAAATAGAATGTGGGAGTAAAATATGTTGGGAAGGATCTCAGGACCAAATTTGCCAATAGCTGTATTGCACATTTTGACATGCAACAATCAGTTACCACAAAAATTAGGAAGTTATTTTGTGGCATTTTAGAGCTTTTAAGTAGACAGAGAAATCTACGTAAAGTATCAAGAATTTCAGAATAAATGCACAGATTTAAAATGCACCTTGGGGTCTTCTTTAATTTTATATGGGGTTTTATTAACAGGCATCAGCTTTCAATCAAAGGGCCTGAGAAGATGAATAAATTGGTAAGGAATGGATTGCATAAAGATGAGCCAATGGCAACCCAGCAGGGGAGCAATCAGGGAGAGCTTTATAACAAGCAAAAGAAAAATTCTCTACATTGCAGACAGCTCAGACCTTGCACGTGTCAGACAGATAACTTACAGTATATTTAAACAATGCTCTTTTTCCCTTGAAGCACTGCACATCCCATAGAACCAGGATTGTAGCTGGGCTTAATTGGTATTGCATTATTTTTGTTAGTGCGTCTAAAAAAGTTGTTTTTCGTTTCTCTAACCAGATCAACTGCCCTTCCAGGTAACCCTTCCCAACTTATATACTGGCCATGACATTCTGTGGTGTGGAATATCCCTCTGGTTAGTTTGGGTCACCTGTCCCACCTGTGCTCCCTCACAGTTTCTTTTACAGACCTCCTCACTGGCAGAGCATGAGACAAGGAACAAGAGTCTATGACTCAGGAAAAACATGACTTAGCAAAAACTAAATCATCAGTGTGTTATCAACCCCATTCTGCTTCCTAATCCAAAACACAGCACTGTAACAGCTATTGTAATTCTACCCTAACTGAAAGCAGGATAGAAGCTAAAGTGCTCCTATTTCTCTGCAATTAAACTTTTTTTCCCCTACTATGCAGAAGCTTCTGTTTAGAGGAAAAGATGACATAAACACCTTTTGGATATTTGTTTGACAGCTCAGTGTTAAAGGTACTCTGCTAACCATTTCCTACGCAGAGATGATGGCAGTATTGGATTTTCTCTCTCTTCAATAGCTGGCAGTTAATGACCTGCAAAGACTTTTGAAAAGAATTGTGGTAATGTGATCTAGTTAAGTCAAACTCTGAAGGAAGGTAGGTTGAGAGAGGTTTGTATTTGGATTTTGGGATCTCCTTTTGTGTATTATACCATCGTATTCCATAGTAACAAAGTGTAAGACAGATGTTCCCTATGGTGCTCTTTCTTAGCATGATGGTGTTTTCTTTTGTGAGATCAAGAACGCAGAGCCCAGGAAAAATCAATGGAAAATCCCAATATAAAAACAAATTGCAAATTATTAATTTGAATGAGGCTGCTATGAAGCAAAATCTATCAAACAGTCAAATTTTAATATTCATTAGTTTGCATCAGAGCAACAGAACTGCTTTGGGAAAGGTAAAAGGTAAACAGCTGTAAAGCTGTTGCCATGTCAGTGGCCTCCATGCAGAGACTTGCCAACAGATTCCTGCCTTCCTACCAAAGGGCTGGTGGAAGGGGAAGGATACTGGCCCCACTCTCTAAGGTTACCCTTGGATTAAACAAAAGGTCTTATGAAAGAATAATTGGATGCCACTTGGGTGACATTAGGCAGTGTAACTTCCAGTATTAATTGAGTTTTCATACTGTGCCCAATAAAGTTTTAGCAGACTGAAGCATGGCATATTTGTGGACGCAGCAGGTTTTCTATTTGTGTAGCACTACTATGTGCATATTATTCCATAGAAATGAGGGTAGAGCACTGCATTTATATTCCATCTGATCCAGGGCTCGAAAACCTTACAGCTGTGGACAGTAACTAAAGGTAATGATGAAGCCAAGAAGACAATTTTGATGTAGCAAATGATAACAAATTAGACAGAATCCACACTCAATAACTTATTTCCTCCTTGAAACATGTTGAAAGATGTGCAGATAAAATGTCAGGGTTAAATTAAGACCTTAGTTATAGATATGGCTCAAAACCAAAAAATACATTTTGTGTGGGTGTCCAGAAAAACAGAATCTGACTGACTTAAAACCAAGCCTGAGCATGATTTCCTATTCAGACTGATCTAGAGATATTTCTTTTATCCCTTAAACTCCCTGAACAGAACAAGGACTTTGCAAACAGTGTAATATGTTAACAAAGATAAGTTGTACAGTACTAGTTGTAGGTTTCCATGGCAATAGCTACTAAAACTCTGTGATTTACCAGCACTGAAGCTGAAAAAAATGAGAGAAAGAGAAACCTGTCTTTCTTATTGCTCTTCTAAGGAAATAAATTGAGAATTCCATGTTAACCAGATACAGTGACAGTTTTTCTTTACAGGTCACACAATGCATTTTCTGCAAAGGCTGTATGTTTCTAGATATCATCCAGGATGGCATGTTTTCAAATTTTCTTAGAATATTTGGCAAGTGCTCATATTATCGTGAATGGGTAAACTCTGCAATCCACACCAGATTTTAAAGCACGTGGTCACTATTTACTTAGTGGTAACATAAGGTTTCCTTGGGCAGAAATTCCAGTTCCCATTTATGATCAGAGGTTTGTAAGGAACTTACATGTCTAAAAATTCATTATTTCTTTATTGATTAGGATTATGATTGAATTGATTCTTTTCCATGGTGGTTAATGAAGACAGAAAAGAAGACAGAAGAGAGGCAGAAGATTCAATCTAAGGTCTAGATAAAGTTCAATGAAATTTTCATGCTTTTTGGAGATATTTAAAAGCCATGAAATGCAGCTGATGTAGATCAGCAAAGAGTTTTCTCACACAGCTCCAAGTTGTAAGAAGATGTGCAATTTGTTTTCCATAATTTTTACTATTTTTGACCTTGAAGTGAAATTAAGCATACTTGTGAGCTGTCTTGAAAATCCTGGATTTGGCAAAATCACAAAGCCATTCTTTCTGCTATGACTTCACATTGCTTGTTTTCTCTTCAGCAGAAAATCAACCAAGCAAAACAGACTGAATATATGAAAAGAATAAAACTTCCTGATGCTTAACCAGACTCAGTTAGCAATCACATTCTGAGTGAAAATTCTGCTTGGTTGACTGGGTTTTAAGTTACCCATGTTTTATGTTTTCTGATGTCTCCCTATTCCACAGCAGTGGCATTATTTATTTATATTATTTATGGATTAAATATTGCAACCTGAATTCAGCTGTGTTGCCTTTAACCAAAAAGTCTGTTTCAGCTGATACATTGCATGGCTATTAGAGAAAACAAAATAACAGTATTCAAAACATTATTTTTTTGCTATAAAGTACTTTGATTTCTACACATTAAAACTATACGAAGGGCTGTAAATTATCCCGAGTTCTATAGATTGTAATTATTATTGTAATTGTAATTTTTTTTCTAGGAAGTGATTTTACTGCTCTGGACCAGTCTTAAAACCAACATAATCCACCAAGCAC
Source organism: Camarhynchus parvulus (assembly GCF_901933205.1). Taxonomy (NCBI): domain Eukaryota; kingdom Metazoa; phylum Chordata; class Aves; order Passeriformes; family Thraupidae; genus Camarhynchus; species Camarhynchus parvulus. The sequence continues at coordinate 20,792,837 of NC_044575.1, read as the reverse complement.
TTAATGGTTCATTAACTCACCAGTGATGCTGAGTTCTGTTATTAGAAGTTTTTTATGAGGGCTACTCAGGTCTGATGGGCAAAAGGCTTAATGGGCAAAGGACCAGGCTCATTCCTGAATTCACTGAAAGAGCTCCCAATCCAAAGGAAGAAGCAATGGATAACTGGCTGTGAGTGTTGCCAAGATGATATTTCATTCTGAAGTAAAAGCTGTCAGCCTGTTATTCATGTTGATGCCTTGTCTGTAGTGTTTGCTTTGTACTGAAAAATCAGGTTTTAGCCACTTACTGATTTCAATGCAGTGATAGGACATATAACCTATTTCATCTTGCATGATATTTTGAGCTTCCTGTTTCAGAGGGGAGTATAATATTGGGGCCGATACATAATCTGTGACAACTGGGTAGGAAGTTATTACAAGAACAAATTACAGTTATTAATAAATGGCTAACTTAGGCTGCAACTAATCACAGAGCACCCTGAGTTGGGAAGACCCACAAGGATCATCAAAATCCAACTCCTGTCCTTGCACAGAGCAGTCCCAAGAGTCATACCATGTGCCTGAGAGAGTTGTCCAAACTTTTTCTGAATTCTGTCAGGTTTGGTGCTGTGACCACTTCCCTGTGGAGCCTGTTCAGTGCTCAGCTACCATCTGGGTGATGAATTTTTCCTGATATCCAACCTAAACCTCCTCTGACTCAGTCTCATGCCCTGTCCTCAAGTACTGCCACTGATCACGAGAGTGAAGAGATTGGTACCTGACACTCTGCTTCCCCTTGTGAGGAAGTTGTAGACCACAATATTTCCCCTCAGCCTCCTCTTCTCCAGGCTGAACAAGACAAGTCACCCTCATCACTCATCAACATCGTATTCCCCAGTCTGTCCCCACATCCAGGGCTGTCCCAACACAGATGCAGAATCTGGCACTGGTCTTTGTTCAACTTCCTATGAGGAAGTTGAGGAAAACTGGCCCTAGAAAAGAGCCCTGAAGAATCCCACTGGTGACTGGTCACCAGCCTGATATAAAGCCATTTATTATAACCCTTTGCACCCAAACCATGAGCCAATTGCTAACCCATCGCATGATGTGTCTACCTAATTTTTCTAATGTTTACCTAATATTTAGAATGCCACTGTATCTTTTCATTTCTGTCATATGAATAAAGTTATAACCATTCTTCTACATCCTGTGCAAGTTTACTAAGGACAACTAGAGAACACTGCTTGAATTGTTCATGCTTTTTATGAAATGTGGTCATATATACTTCTAGCTTTGGACTGTTAAAGTAGAATCCTTCCCAAATAATTCTTTTATTAAAAAAATAAATGAACATGAGGATAGAATATCCAGATTCAGGCTGACAGACACCAAATGTTTTACTTAAATTTTGTGCCTCAAAATTTGTCAGATATTTTTTGAAGAAAATTGCAGGTTTCTGTCAGATATTTGTTGAAGAAAATTGCATTTTCTAGAAAGAAAAATATTCTACTAAATACTCCACCACTTGCCTCATGATGGCTGACTTATAGGCAACAGCTTATTTTTTTTAGTAGATATTATTAGGAGCTACTGTACAAAATGAGCATTTTTTGATATTAAATAGAATAGCTTTTCACTGATATAGTTCTGTGTAACAGGGAAGTTCTGCAGTACTTGTTTTTTTTGAGTCAGAAAAAAAAAGGAAAAAGTCTGACTGGCTTGCACCAGACTGTTTATGTTCTTGGGTGACAAAGTAAAATGACATCTGGCAGGAATTTCAGAAAACCAGGCAAATCCTGTCCCTCAGAAATGTGTGATTTATGTGGGGAAGCAAAGAGAGAGGGGTCTATGTGCAGTATGAGCTTTCACAGGAAGTATACAATGAAAACCCAGGCTGCTTGCATTCGTTAAAGAGCTCATACTGCTTTTCACAGGACATAAATTCTTTCCCCAAATTGTGTAGTTTATAAAAAATGTATCTTAATTATGAAACTAATGAAAGATGATCTTATTACCATCTGCTAATGACCATGCCCTCCTACACTGACACAGCAGACACCTCTTAGAGAGGTTTCTGTTATAGGTTATTGTTAAATATTTTTAAACAGTCACTATGTTGCACTCCTATAAATACATATTTTGTAAAATGTTTCAATTCTAGTGGCATTCCATGAGAGACAAAATCTATTTGACTCATTATTCTGATGGGAAGTAAGCGCAAAATGTTTGTCAGTGGGCCAAAATTAACTACAATTAAAATATGGATAGGGAAATATCCATGGATATATGGATAATTGAATAAAAAAGCTATCCAAACCATTTGCACACCAGCAGGTAAGTAAATTACTACCTGTTGGGATCATGAAGAAAATTGTTTCAGAGGCATCTTATTTCAAAACTGTCTGACCATTGTTAAGAACTACTACTTACATTTTCCCTGCTAGTAGTTTTTCAGGTTTATACTATCTTCCCTGTCTCCAGGGAAGATGAAATTTTATATAAAATTTTTCTTGCCTCATGCAAATATGTCTATGTGAATAGCACACATTTGCTCAAGGGAGGTGCTAAGAGTTACTGATGCAAAGGCATTTTGTTATTTTTAATACTATTATTCTGATGGGAAAAAAGCAGCAAAATATTTGTTAGTAGGCCAACTATTTTCTGTTACTAAACATGGCTTATAAGAAAAAAAAAGCCTTATAAAGCCATTGAAAGGATTTCTTCAAGTATCTGGAGACTGAGTATGGTACTGAATCCACATTCTCAGTAAAATAGCTTTCACTGTGGCCTGCTTTATACTTACTTATGTATACTTAAGTATTTTGGATGCAAGGACTTTAAAATCCGTAATGTTCTGTTCCTGCACCCATGACAGTCAATATTTCCTTTAGCTCCAGTTGCATAGAAACTGCATCTGTCAGGTTAAATCTTGTAATCAAAATATAGGCAGGTTGTCATCATTTAGGCTGTTTTTCACAGTGGGACAGTCTTGAACAATGAAATGTCAAGAAAAGAGAGGGGACAGAGATATAAACAAATGCAAAGATTCTCAGCTCTTTTCCTTAGGCTGCACAGTCTGTAAGATTTTTTTACTTGTAGACTCCCAGCATTTTGAAACTGTCTCACACAGGTGTGCCCAGGATGCTTCGGCTGAGAATGTTGCAGGTAATACCTGGCTTCATTGGAACACATTTTTTTTCTATGTGAAATAGCTAAATTTGTTTGCTCAACAAGCAGATTTACCAGCAAATAGATTAGACATGGCTTTCACTCCTAATCAGTGACATGACAGCTTCTTAAGCAGACTCCTGTTCACCTATTTGCTGTTCTGTTTGAAGGAACTTGCCAATCACTATTAAGGTGTCTTAATGAGTTTAACTTGAAAAATCAGCTGCTATGCTGCAGATGTCCATCCATCAATTTGCTCCTGCACTTTCCATCAGGAATGCTTGACTGTATGGTTATTTATACTGCTAGGGCAGTAAAACTGTCCCAACTTCTCATATATTCTGATGGGCATTTAAGAGACCATAATTTAGAATTATAGAGCTATAAATTAATCTTCCTTCATTGTTTAAGAAGCAGACCCTAACTTGATGTTATATATTCTTCCTTGTTTGTAGATCTCATGTCCTTTCTGTTATATCCATCTATCCATGTTGTTTTGGCCAATGATAATAAGACCTTACCATAGAGAGAAACTTTATTCAGGAAAATAATTTATTCCAGTGGCTAAAGACAAAGCAATATTATAACCTATATTTAACACTGGACAATATAATGACTTGGAAAAAAAATGAAATGTGAAATAGTAAAGTTTCAAGCAGAAGGACCTCTTAAATAGACAGTAGGGAATTTTTTTGTGAAACAGCAAAATCCAAATCTTGGATAATTCTACTTTTCTGTCAACTATATTGAAATAGAGTAGTGGGAAAAAAAAGCCCCATAGAGCAAAAGTTGTACAGTGTCATTAAAAAACAGTCTCAAAAGAAGTGAAAATGATACACAGAAGTTCATTATCTTAACTTGAATTCCCTATGATTAATTTGTAAAGATGTCAATTATTTTCTGTAAAGCTCAGTTAAGTAAGTAATATGTATGATTCTGGTCTAAGTGACTCCTAAGTCAGTTGAAGTTTTTGTAAATCTGTCACTGTTCATCCAAAACACAGATCTCCCTTCTGTAAGGAACACATAAGTGAAGGAAGGGTGTAGTCATGTTGTGTAATTATGGTGCAGTGGAGACATAACCCTAGATAAGAAAATTCATAATCACCTATAAGATAGACTGTACTTCTCAACACCCAAATGAATATAAAAAGGGTCAGGAAAAGAGAACAAAAGAAATGTTAGAAACATAAAAATCTCCTCAGTAAGGAGGCATGGTGTCTATTCAACAGCTGCAGAAAACAAAAGAAATAAGGTAATATAAAAAGATGAAATCAGAGTCAGTCAAATAATCTTCCTGATTCTTTCTCAAGGAGAAAAACAAATGAAAACTAATGAAAATTATTATGCAAATAGATGTGAGGAAGTGCTTTTTGAGATGAATATTAATTGTTGGTGCCATTAGACATGACTGAGATGAAGCTTAAAGGAGGTTTCAGAAAAGAATTACACATTTATATGAATAATAAACACACAGAATGAAATTAATATAACTGGGGCTTATTAGGTTCTTCTTATTCAATATCATGCATCTTCCACACATGCTAAAACTAAACTTAGATCTATATCATACTGTAATGCAGTAACAAAACAACAAGAATCACACTTCTTCACTTAATGGACCCAAGAAGGCCTAAAAAGAATTATAAATGATTGACATATATTAAAGTTGTTATGTGCAACAAGACCATGTGGGACAAGCAGCCTGTACCAGTATGTGAGCCAAGTAAAAATTCTTAGAGTTCTGTTTCATGTCCTGACAAGAATAAAGATTGAACAGACTGCAGAAAATCACACTACAAATAATTGAACAGCTTCTTCTCAGAAAACAATACCTTCCTAGAGAGACAATTTGCTTGGTAATTAACAGAGTATTTTGCTATAAAATAGAAATTTCATGCTGTAAGTCATTACTTCCGAGGAGCAATTTTACCCTGGCTGCTGACTGAAATGGCATTTTCTGAAGGAGACTATCCCAAGGCTGCCAAATTCTTTCACTGCAATTCATGAAGCCAATGCAGCACCTCTACTTGCATATCCCATCAACAAGATATGAACCCTGTACCTTTAAACCTATTGTTGAAGGATAGGAAAGTGTGGGGGGAAGGGGAAATGAGAAAGAGAGTATGGGGGTGTGTGTGCAGGTGTGTGTGTTCACTCATGCCATGGGATATGGCTCTTGGAGAGTGTGAAGAGCTACTTCCAGGCCACATGGGCTAGAAGAAGGGGTAAAAATTTTCTGGAAAAAAAGAAGGAAAGAAGAGATAAAAGAAGCAAAAGGGACTAGACAGCTGATCCCTACTTCATTTTTGGACCAGGTACAGTTTTCCTTTGTGTCACCACAATTATGTGCTGGCTTAGATAGAAGGGCATGTGCAAAGGTCTGCTTTTTCCTGGCTCAGGGAAAAAGTTACCATTCATAATTAGAGATGACAAGATAGACTATATGGACCCCATGATTTGTTTACTCCTTTGTGCAAATAATACTTGAGACGCTTCTAAAACAGCCAGGGGAATTAATTTTGCCCAACCCAAAACCATCCCGAGGGAATTCACCTGTCATATCTCTACCCACACCTCAGTGCCTCAACCAGCACCACGGAGGAGTTGTGTCTCTTACTGTCTTGCAATGGCTATGATGTAGTTATTGCCAATTTCACACTACATGTGATGGATGGGAATCAATTAAAATACTGTATTAGAGACAACAGGATGTTTACTTTGAATAATTTTTTTGATTTAGTAAATGGTAGAACTAATGAAAGAAATTGCTTCTATCAGCTTTCACAATAGTTTAAAACTTATTGAGCACAGCCAGACAAGTGTTTAGTTATCTGGAGGAAAAAGCTTGAGCAATGGGCTGAAAAAGCAAGGTCTTTTAAAATATGCCCGTTTTTAAGATTTAGTTTCAGTTTCTTCTTTCCCTCCTCCCTGTCAAGTAATTAAAGTTCTTGACTTGTTTCAAAATGGCTTAGATTAAATTTCATTTTTTTAAGCACCTCAATTTTTCAGCTAGGAAAAAAAAAAGACCATTAGGAATTTGCATTATCCATTATAGCCCCCTTCATGATCTGAAATTTATATGGGAAATGCTAATTGGACATTCATCATAATAAAGATAATGATTTCTGTAGTCTCCACAGTGATAATTAAGATGAAAGATGAAAATGATGCAAAGCGAACATTGTATTCTTTATTTGCTGTGAATAGAGAATGGAAAATTAATTCTGTCCTTGTCTACAGGGTAGGGGTGCCAGACAGGGATAGAGGGGGACATGTACAAGAAGTTGTTTTGCCTAAGACATCTGAATTTGCTCAGGGGAAAGATGGTCCTGCTGATTTTACTCTAGTACTCAGATGAAGAAGGCGAATACTGAGTGTAACCGCTTCTTACTATTGGGAGCTGTCCTGAAGACAGATGTGACTAATGAGGTTTTGTTCATTATGCTCCACTGCACTGTGCTTGCCTTCTTTTGCTTTCCGAACAATGTGTGTTCCCAGTTCCTTGAGGGGAAGAGTCAGCTTCCATGGTGTGGAGTTTGAAGCGCATGCAGTGCCAGAATCAGGCTTTGTGAATTAACTGGTCAGAATACTCACTGCCACATCTACATGCATCTGTTTTGAGACTAAAACTAAGCCAGTAAAACAAAGCTTTGTGAAATAGAAAGAATTTTACACAAAAACCTTTCTCTTACATTTGTTTTACTTCTTCTGCAAAAGAGATTTGGTGAATCAAATCCAAGATTGAGATTGTTGACTATTATTTTTTCTGAAGCTGGAATGAACTTAAACTGTAAGCATGAAGTCTTTGATGAACCCACACAGGAACCAAGAAAATCCAATATCACTAATTATCCATTCAGAAGGTCAGTGTAGCTCTGGATAGGTGTCATTTGTCATGGACTTGCTGGATACATATTTTTCAGGAAGGATTTATGGCTTCTAGGTGCCTCTGTGGGCTTCTGCTCCTGAAAAGAGGGTTAGAGAGCAGAGACTACTCTGAGCCTTGGAGAAGCCACAGATTGGTTCAAGCTGGCAGGCACTGTGTAGTGTTGGGCTGAGAGCACTGTGCTGCAGGCCCGTGGGAAAGTGGCAGTCTGGAAGTAGGTGGCCAAGGCTGGACCCACCAGGCACCTTCACAAATTATCTAGTCCTGTTGTCACTGAGGGCTAATGCAAATGAACCCCAGAAAGAGCTGGAATGGCAATGCCTGGTCTGACAAGGGTTGCTCCAGCTGGTGGCTTCCCATTGCAGTAGGACGACTAATATTTGGGGAATAGAGATCTATTATTCACTCCTAGTTTTGGAGAGTGAGGTCTATGGGAAGTCTATGGATACTGATATTGTTCAATAATCCATAAAAATCTTTTACATGTGCCCAGAAACATGGAATGCAAGACAAACAATTGCACATGTAGAAAGACCATGGAATTTGGCTAAAAGCTCATTGTGTGTACACTGGCACATGGTTATAAGGTTATATACCATTTTCCTTTCCAAATGGAAAAAACCAGAGAGACAATTCAATTAATACTGCGACTTATCTTAATAGCTACTGGTTTTAAGCCATTTCAATAGTATCCTACAGCTTCATGAGGCCATAATTTGGCTCCTGAAAGGAAGAACGTTGAAGACAAGTAAGATAGTGAAGCACAAGTGTCACCCTGTTTTTTTAAGATTTTCTAGGCCTTCTGATATTGACATTCTTGTGGTGAACTTTCTCAGACACTTTCTGTAAACAACTGATTGTTTTGTCTTCTTTTATGGAGGAGGAGAAAGTTGATGGACTGATGGTTTAACCAGTGTCATTGGAGAGGTGTCACTGTCACCCCCCAATCCACTGTCACTTTTGGAAAACTATAAAAGTTGGAGTCAGAGAATAAATTTCCTCTTTCTTCCTTCACCTTGAGAAGGTAGTGTGCTTGTGTTCTTTCGTGTCTTATAGTGACACATAAGCACTATGCCTAGAGTGAAGAACTTCACATGGGGCTGTGCAAATAATTGACTTCTTGGTTTGCTCGCTGAATTATGAGGGAGAGGGGAAAGGTGGACCAGCAGCAGTGAGAATAGGAAACCAATTTACTTGCTTGTTGATCCAATTGGATCAACACAAAATGAATGAACAGAAGAATAAAATTTCTTAGATGATTTTCCTCAAATAGTGCTTAAAAAACAACAACAAAAATATTCCTCATTTTGGAGGCATTCCACACTAGAAAAGTTTTGACTAGATAACAAAGGGCATGGCATGAGTGGTTAGGACATTAATCTTTGATTGAGCCATTTTAGCAGCTGCCTCTCTGCTGATGGCCTTCTGTTATCAAAACCACAATGGAACAACTTCAGAAAAACAAGTCCTTCTGAGCTTCAAACCACTGGTCAGAACAAATACTATCATCTTCTGGAGTTTGCAAAGCTGCCACTGAAATGGTTTCCATGTTTGGAGAATGATATCTGTGTGGGGCTATTTATTTAGTGATACTGCTTTTTGTTGAAGAAACCAGCATATTTTCTGTACATATAGTAGGGGAGAAAGTTGCAGAGAATTAATTTTACTCTTGAATTGAAGTGTTTCCTAGATTATAATCATATTTAGAAGGAATGGGAAATTGAGGGCCCAAGAGATGGATTTTTCAGAAAGTCCTTAGGTGCTTTGAATGTCTTAGTTCAGAGGTCTTGTTGGGAACTACTCTGATTTGGCCATAATAAGATGCCTATCTAGAATTTTTAAAATGAGACACAACGAATTCCTGCATCAGCCTAAACTTTCTTTTTTAGCTTGCTCATGCTCAAAGTGGATCTATCTTGAACTTTCATACACAACTCAATGTCAAGCGGGACTTCTGGTAAATCATGAATGTTGAAAGCATTTGAAAAATTCTCCTGCTTCCTTTTTTCCTGGTCAAATTCTACATCCGTTCCTGGACCCCCAGAGTGTCCAAGCAGAAGAAGAAAGTGCCAGACATTTCACAAACTCTTTTTCCCAGGAGGTTTCTTGACCCATTGCAATAGGCTTAAGTGAATAAAATTACTGTGATGAACTAGAATAAGAACCCTGATCCAAATCCTGCTTTTCATGGTGCTTGAGCCACTAAGTTGAATAATTGTTTTTCTGATGGTTTAATGCTTTATGGAAGACATGGCAATTATCCACAATTTTTACAGATATTCAGAGTATCTTTCATTTAATAAAGATACTTTAGCTTTTCACACACATTTTAAAGCATTGTTCATTCTGTTTAAAGCAGGGTACAAAAGTTTAAAACTGACAGCTAATTGAAAGTGTGTACAATGAATTGCTCATGAAAAGGAAAGCCTGCGTGATCATGTCTAGGGATGGCTGCTCTCTGCCATCCCATGCCATGTTCATGGAAAGCTCTAAAGTGATCACACTAGAAATAAGTAATTATCAAATCAGTGGTGCACAGAGTGGTTCACAGGTGATGTTTACCTTCTCAGAGTTTATCTTCTTTATACTGCTTCTCTCTTTCTTTGCTTTTCTTCTCCCTCTAATCTGCATAGCAATGCACACACCGTTTACAAAAGGTTGATCCTTTCTGAAGGGAATATCTTGCAAACCAAGACAGTAAAAGAATGTAAAAATATTCCACGGAAATTCCATTTTCATGGGGTTTTAAAGTGCAGTAGATATCTAGAAAAGGAGACATGGTTTCCAAGCCTCTGCCTGTGTCATCTCAGCCTTTGATTTCCTCAATTCTAATGGATTGAGTAATCTTAGATTTTGTTTGCATTGGTATAAAAAGTTCTGAATTTCATGATCAGGCACATCAGGGAGCAAGTCTTAAACTATCACATAATTATCCATCAACCCATGTGCATGTGCAAACACACATACACATGCGCGCACGCACACACGCACACACACACACATACACAATAACTTTTTAAAATGTATATAACTGCAATTTTGGGATTATGCCCTGGTCAATTCCTAATGATGACTTAATTTTCTGCTATTCTGAGGCTATGGAAAATGATCTTGAAATAACCAACGAATCTAAGATTATTTGTTTGGAACCCAAGAAGGCGAGGAACCTTGCTTGCAGATAACAAGTAGTTTATTCTGTTAAGTGTCTCCTTTAAGGTACTAGATAATGTCACTGGATTGAAGAATTACATAATTTTGAAAGGAACTAGTATGATTCACTGGTGCTGCTATTTTAAGTGGTATGGCACAGCACTCAGCAAGTCCTAGGATAGAGCTTACAAAAGGTTTGTTCCCAGCCTACATCTGACATATATTGCAAGACTCCATCAAATTCAGTATTTTCTAGAATAAGAGGTAGTTAAAAAAACATACTTTACTGTATTAGCATGGTGCGTGAGGAAAAAATGAGGATGCATCTTTAATCTTAACACGTTTGCTCTACATAATTGACAATTCTTGTGTATTAAGGTAGTGTTTGTGGAGAACCATATCACAGCCAGATGTGTTCATAGGTTAATACTCACCTCCTTCACAGTAGGGTTACCAGCAACCTTAAGGAGAAAGGTAGAAGGAGGAGTGACAGTGCTTTCATGGAGCTGGCTGCAAAATAGATTGCAAGCAGGCAAGCAGGGAATTTTAAAGAGATTGAAAGATACTGTGGAATAAATAGGATATGAAAACCTTAATATGCATCAGGATTTTTTCACAATAGTTGCTGTAAAGATAGTTTCTCTTTTGGGAAAACTCACAGCTGTGGAAGCATTTGTAACAGTATTAAGAACATTTTTTCTTAAGCAGTACTGTCTTGCAGCATACGTTCATCAGATCTTGTTAGATAACTAGACTCAGGCAGGCAGTATTTGACTGAGGAGGCCCAGAAAGAGCATTTACAGCTGAATGAATGTTAGAAATCTGTAGGTGGCATTTTCCTTCTGCACAGAATCAGCTGATGGTAGAAAAGTTGTTGTACCTTAGCAAAGTCTACAAGGGCTCTCATTACAGACAGTGCACTCGATGTGTGAGTGGATAATTGTACCATGCCAAATTTCACTTTAGGTAATTCAGGTGAGTCTATTCAGCTTTATTTGGGGTTTTCAATGTTCTCCTTTGCTTCCCTTTCTATGAAGCCTTCCAGCTTTCCTTTGGGTTCCTATGGGCACCCTCCAGTAGTGGGTTTGCCATAGCAAAAAAAAGAATCATTATAAATTTTATTAAGTTTGTAAACATAATCTAGGCCCTATGTAGACACTGGTGGTATAAACCTAGCTTTGAAACAACTGCTTAAATATAAATAGTGAGGTGGAGAATCTCCAACTAATAAGGAAGGTGACAAAAGCCTTGCATTTTTCTCATAGTGTCCATTAAAGGGCACTGTTCTCCTATGGTTACAGGCACATACGTATTGTATTCACTGCTCTATAAACATGCATACAAAATACAAACACCAGAGGACTATAATATAATTAGAAGGATCTGAGCTGCCTCCTGAGGGTGAATAACAAAATTCATGTTTCAGGAACCAGTGTTTCATGTAACTAAGAAATGATTTTGAAAGAGGCTGAATGAAGAGTTGATGACAGGAAAATGGAAATCCAGGTGACAAAAACCTTTAGTGTGTATAAGCTGGATTCTGCTGCCTTCAGCTAAAGTTTTAGTGCTCAGTCTTTGTTAAAAACTAGATTGCTTGCTCCAAAGAGAGAAAATTTTCCCATTCTCCTCTCAGTGACACTTGAGTTTAGTGCTTCCAGCTAAATAGCAAATTGCTTTTCTCAAAATAATAAAACATGCATTGGCCAAAGACAGGCTTTACTGACAAAGAAGACAGGAAGAATGGGCTTGTTATTAAAATTTCATACGGAATCATTATAAATCATTATAAAGAATATGTATAGTTTTATAATTTATTTATGTGCTTACTTCTAAGCTAAACTACTGCAACTAACCTTTACTTGGGTTTGAACTGGGAAAAAATACTGATGTATTTTCTTTTTGAAAATCTTTACAGTCTCACGGCAAGTTTTTTTCCTTTTCTATGTTCTTTCACTTTTTCTCAAAATCACAAGGTGCTTCCTTCAGTTCTCAAACAAAAAGTTTGAGCATTTCTTTTAAAAAAACATCTCAGCAGGACTTTCACTTCAAATACTGTAATTTCTGCTGTGACTCACTGTGTTCAGCTTTGCTAAACATAGCTAACACAGTAATCCTGGGGCTGGAAACCATGTCCTAAGGCAGGGAGCTGGCTTTGATGTCTTCAAGCTGCTCCAGCCCAGTCATATTGACTAGACAATTCCCAATGTAATTAGGCTGTACCTTAAGCTGGGTGACCTAGAAACCAGGACTGACGGAAGCGCATATACTGTCAAATCTCCATGCCTAAATGGGTGATGTCTACTGGAGTCCTTATGATACAAAGATAGTCCTCAGTACAAAGAGAATCATGTTACTGGCTGCAAACTAATTAAACTGGAAATTCCTATTCTTTTTAGGCACTATCTTATGTTTCACTGAATAGACAGTAGAATTCGCTGTGGCTCAGAAACCCAAAACATGATCTATGCCTCCCTTGAAGTTCAGGGTAATATATTTGTCAGTCCTTAAGTGACTGAATCTGGCACTATGACATGAATGATATGCCTGTGGTTAAGGAAATATTCAGAATACATTCCTAAAGCAACGAGGCAACTTCCAGCTCAGCTTTGATAAAATCTATCATGCCATTCAGTTTTCATACTCCTATGAGCTAGCATTCCCTCTGTATCTGCAGATTACGTATATGGTCGTCATTGCTTTAGCATTTCGGTGCTATGAGATATGCACATTATAATATGCACAACTTTAATGAGTAACTTCTTGTCTAGAGAACTAATGGGAATTCCAGATAGGTGAGATTAATAGTTCTTACAGGCTGAGTGGCTCAAGCGACTTAAACAGGATGTACAGCTGGCTGCTGATTCAAATTCAGCCTGGGTGAGTGGTTTCCAATATTCTTCCTTTGATAAATGAGGAACGGGTCCAGCTACTGTGAAAGCAACAGGGGTGAAAAGTCAAAAAGTTACTGGGACTTGGCATGAAGGAGCCAAGATTTAGCAAAAGAGGCTGCAGGGAGTTTCAGATGAAAGTGAGAATTATGGTGTGGATGGCAGTCACTGGTGACCTTCTGGGCTGGAGTAGCAAGGTGTTCTATAAGCCCCCTCTGAGCCAATAGGTCCGGGTAGGGGGAGCTGGAATGGATGTAGCAAGGCACTGTGCAGGTCGATTTTAAGTGCACAGGCAGAGTGGTATGTGGGGAGTTAATATAAAACCTTCCTAACATACTGCTGGCTTACTGCCAGCAATATTAAATCCTTGACTTTCTGCTCACGATATACACTCAGGATAAAATTTATGAACACATTGCTGAGAAAAGAGTCTCTGATCCCCACACAAGCTGTACATTTCTTTTGGCATCTTAGTTTCTTTCAGTGCTTAATCCCTCTTCACCTCCTCTGTCTTTATCTGCAAAGTCTTTTCAGTAGCTGAAAGAATATGGTTCCTAATACTTTAAATGAAGTAGCACATTTACATTTTGGTGTAAATTTAGTTTTGTTTGGTTTTCCCCCTTTTTTTTTGTTGACTTTTTTTTCAGTGAGATGTCATCACCTCTTGGATTTTAGATTATAAAATGCAAAGACGTTTTTGTGTGAATTGAGGAAGGATGAAATGTGTGTTGACAAAACTGTATTATGAAATTGGGGATTTCAAGAGTTTGTTTAACATTTTTACTCACATGTTTTTCATTGCTGTTTTTATATTCAGTTCCAGATATATAGAGCCTTCATGCTTTTCACCATGCACATTTTGATATTGTCAATTTCAAAAATCAGAAAACATATTTATCTTTTATAAAAAATTTAAATTGTGAAAATGTGCACAATAAGTGCACACCTACACAATGAAGTGTTTTATCTGTACATATAAAAAAAATTGAGAGAATTTTATTAATTTCAGTGCTGCCTTCAGGACTGAAAAGATTTTAAAAATGATATGCAGAAGCAAGCAGTCCTATCTTCTCAAAAGTCACCGATGGCCAAGAGAGATAATAAGGGCTCAGCTGCAGCCACTCAATGCTGGGACACCCCTTGGCTTCCCTGAGGCACTTGGAGCAGTGGATGGAGACTACCATCAGCTGGCCATGGGAAATGTTCCCACACACAGTCATAGGATCAGAGCATGTTTTTCTTCTAACCTAGATGTGAGGTAAGCCTGATGCATACTACACGTTTTGGGAAATGCAAAGAGGGATGCAGGAAAGACAGACAAAACACTGTGCATGTGTATAGGTGGACTTGCAAAAGTTGACAGATGGAAAAGCAGCATTACAGTTGGCTACTTCCAGCTTTGACAACATATGAAGATGGAATGGAGTGGGCTTCAGAAGAATTTTATTTTTCTAATTTCACATGGACAACAAGAGGAATTTGAGCTTGCTGATAATCACAACTTTCTAATGAAAATGTGCATAGTGAAAAGATGAGACGATATTATTTTGAGCTTGTTAAATTTTGCCCAAGAAACCAGCAGACTTTTGAGTCAGCTTGGTGTCCCAGAGATGTCATGAAGGTCCTTTACAGGTATAAGGTCATTTTTCTATGGATGAGAAGGTAAGACTGGAACCTAAACCACTTTCTTTTGAAACATTCACCCAGCTCTAACTGAGGGAAGGTTGTGTAAGGAAGGTTTGCTCCACTTCCATTCTGTAAGTAGTAGTCTTTATCTTCACCCAGAACTGTCAGCCCTTATCCTCCATGAATGCTACATGAGCTTAAAAAAAGTATTTTTAAAGTATTTGTTTATTATTTATTTACACATATATATACTTTCCATCCCATGAGAATGACCTGCAAATAAGAGATCAAAACATAAGAGCATATTGGAACACGTTTGAGCTGAGGCTATGGGTAGGCTTCAGAGAGATGACAAAGTTTCTCATTTATAGAGTTCCTTTCATAACATAAAATTAACTATTTATATGGTTGATACTGATTTATAGAAAATTATGGGCTTTAAGCTTATAGTGATCATGCAAGATTGAGATGTTTCACTCAGAATAAAAAGTTTTGGGAAAATGATGGCAGTGCTGAGCAACAGTCTTAAATATATTCTAGTCATTAGGGCCAAGTTAGTGAACAAAATAGGGAGCAGCATTATACCATTCTAGAAATCCATGCTGCAGTTGTGTGGTTGCAGCCCCATTCTGCTCATCTTAAAAAGGATATAATAGAAATAGAAAATATTCAGAAAACAGTTGGGATTTGTTTTCAAATTATGAGTGACTGTGAGTCCATGATTTCCTTGAGCCTGGAAAAGAGGCGACTTGAGGTCTATGAAACCATGAGTGTCACAGAGATGGTGAACACAGCCAGTTTGCCTTGTCTTCCAAGAGATGATCTAAGAGTTGTCTCACTGATGTACCAGTGGCAGGTTCCAAACTCTCCAATGAAAGCAGCTCTTCATGTGATGGAGGTGTAAACTTTGCAACTAAAACTCTATTTAGATGTGAGAAACAATCTTATACCTTTACCTTCTCTGTAACTTTGGACATTATATAAAAGACTAGGTTGGGAGCTGATAGCTCCCAGCTGGCTTGCTGGAGTGATTTCTCTGGAGCAGCAAGGACTCAGTAGTACAAAACCCAAAACTAACCCAAATAAAATCCATCAGGCCACACCTCCCTTTAAAACAGACTGAAAGCAACTAAAGCAAATTGACTAGCCACTACAACTCACATTGCTAAGTTCAAGAATGCTGTTCAGGCACAACAGATCTCATATTTGTTAGTCCAGGAAGACAGGAATGGGATGAATTCTTTGTAGCTGTTGTTTCATACACTACTCCTTAGGCAATGAGAGCTTTATTGCCGAGACTACAGACGCTAGATCTGGTCTTTGGGGAAAAAACCCAAAAACCTACAAACATTTTATTTTGTGAATTATTACAGTTGTGGAATGAATCCCTGCTGCTGTCTTGAGTAAGCTAGGGCTGACTAATGTCTGCAGCCACAAGGAAGGAAGGTTTTGTAATCTACACTCTCTCAGAAGATACAATTCCAACCGCCATACTAAATCACAGGGAGCGTTGCTTCTTGTCGAAAGTCTGAGATTAAGGCAACAACAATTTCCTTTTCTTAACTCTGTTTCTTGTTCTTTGTCCATCTGTCTTTAAGCAAACAGGCAAGCAAAACCAAATAAAACTGAAGCAAAATAAATAAAAAACCAACAAAACCTTTCCAGGATGATCTTCTCCAGACCAATACTGCATTTCAGAAGCATCTTTTTCTAGGATCTTGAATGCAATGAAATTTTACAAAAAGACACTTTTTGCAAGAACTGTGTGTCAAATTAATGGTCATCGCTCATAGCCCATTTTAAGAAAAGACTGAAGAGACTGATATTTCACTCTTCAAAAAACAGGACCACTGATTTTAGCATTTGTGTAAGAGCATCTTTAGTTGTACAAAGCTGTAGAGTGTTGATGAGAACTGATCCTACACAGTGGAGGGTGGCAGAAAGGGACCCTACCCTCCCAAGGCTCCTGTCACCTCAGCCACGTTCCGCTGAGGTTTTCTCTATGAATTTCTGCCATCCTTCTTCAGGCATGAGGAGGTATTGGTTAGCCTTCTGTAGTGCACAAACAATCAGGAATAAATTAGCTTTCCACAGCAAATAAAATTAAACTGTTTCTCTCCAAAGAGCAAAACCAATGCATTTTTTGAGTTATCATTTTTGTTACCATAAAGTCAGCTTTCTGGCTGTTTTTTCTTAAAGCCATGCACAGCAAACAGCCATGCTGCTCTGCAGTCACGTTTGTCCTCGACTATACTGTAAGCCCTTTCCTTCAATTCTCCCAGCCCCTGCAATTACTGGTGCAAGCCTTCTTGTAACATGAACAACAGAAAAACTAGATCAGAGTTACAGTCAGCATTTTAACCACAGCACTCCCTAAACCAAACACTTCTCAGTCACATGAAGCCCACTCGTATTGCAAGTGATGTGAGCAATGGTTGAGTGGCACCAACAACAGCAATGAGGGAACAAGTTAAGGCAATTAGTCTAGACAGGCGCCTTTTCAGAGCACAATGCTCTTCTACTTTGCTTTCACAGAACTACACCTTAACTTGGAAACTGGTCACACCTTGAAATATACATGGGGTTGTTGTAAAGGGACCTAATCAAATTCCCTTTATTCCTGAAGACCTCTGTATTTCTCAGGTTATGAACGTTTTTGCAGCACTGTTGGACATGGAGGTCTTACAGAAGCTGAGGTCACATTTTGCTGTATGGTTTATGGACCCTTGTAAAAAACATACATATACAGACTTAAACATGTGTGTTTGTAGTTTATGATTATAAAAAAGACTATTATTAGAGACTGTATTTTGTTAGCCTCTCCTGATAACAAGTAAAATGGACAATTTTGCAATACACAAAACTTTTTTTTCATTAGAACAAAAGCAATGAACTTCAGAGAGCAAGCTGGGATGAGTGACTCTAACATAATTTAATTACGCTAATCAGATTGAGAATTGGAGGGAAAAGGTGACTGGTATCCATGGAAGGAAAGGTCCTACCAAAGAGAGATGTGAGAATATTGCTAACCCCAAGGGGGAGAGAGAGGAAGATAATTATCACCTCAGGAGATGGGTCATGGGGTAAATTCCAATGTGCACTACACAGCCATGTATTTAAAACCATTATCTACAGAAAATATTTATAGTCAAACCAAGTTAAGGGAAACAAAGGTGCAAATATGGGAAGTAACCCATTATTTTTCTCTATCTTCCTCTGCTCTAACTTTCTGTAGGAAATTGCCTCTCTCACAGCTCCTGAGACACATCAATCTTTAAGAGAGAAAGTATAGCCTGATGAGATGAGGTAGCTTAACTCCAGGGGCCTTGTGAATAAATCAGCAACAGAGTTAGGAGCTGTGACCTCTCTCATCCTGATGAACCTTCCAGACATAACTCCTCATTCCTGCTGGAGGCTGAAGTTGGATCTCAGTTGAATGTTTTTTTTTTCCTTCTGTGTTATTAGGTGTGTCTGAAAATGTTGTTTGATTAGGCAGCTTTCCTTCTAGGAGATAATAAAAAGCTGAAATAAAGGTTGAAGAATAAAATCCATCTCTGAACTTTGGAACAGCATGAAAATGAAAGCTGTCAGGAAGAATGTCTGCCTTTAAAATTACTCATGCATCACTCAACTTGGACAATAAGCAAACAGCTGGGTCTGGTGGAGCAGGTTCACTCTCTGGAGGGAAATGGTTTACATAGGATGAGCATTTATATTTCCCCTTTATTGTCTGACTGAATGTGTAATAAAAGACAGTCCAAGTGAGAGAGAGATCATTAGCATCTGTTAATATAGGGGGATTTAATAATTTGACATATCCTGGCCAAAATATGAGATGGAAAATTGGAGAGAAAGTAAAAAGATAAATTAAAAATGATGTCTTCCCTAACTTTCATTACATTATTAAAGCTCTTTCCATCTGATCTCAAACGCCATGTGGATGGGTCAATTTGCAGATTGCCGTGGACATCCTAATGTTCATGTAGGCACTTCAAGACAAGCTGTCATAAATAGTTAAGTTGCCCTGGGAGAAGCGCCAAAATGCATTTCAGTGATGACTTCAGAGATGCCTGCTAAAAAGCAAACAGCGCATTAGCAGCCCTCAGAGTTATTGTGCAAATGGAGTGTGAAATTCCGGTCCATTGCTCTGCACTATAACTTTTTGTCTCCCTGATAATGATTAAGAGAAGCTTTGCTTGATTTGATGGTGGGTGGAAAGAAGGGTGTGAAAAATGAAAAAAATCTCCTTTGGATGTTTCACTTGACCTTCAGGAAACTCCAAGGGAGGGCTGGTTGCCTGATCTACACACAGAGGAATTAACTGGCTTTGTTTGTTCTAAAATCTGGTGCTGAATTAAGAAGCCCAGGAATGCATGATGTGGAATCACCGTAAAATAAAATGTCCCAAGCAGTTATTAAATATTTAAAAAGCAATCCGAACCTAACTGTTGGTTGAAATGAATGAAAGGGGAAAGAGCATACTGTATCCCTTGGGAAGAAATGCTATGCTTAAAACCCACAAGATCAGAACTGATTTGTGGTTCTGTGTTAATTTACTGGAAATGAATTTTTTTGCATTTTCATTATTATTATTAATGATAACACTTCATACTTTCAGACCATCTTACATCTCAAAGTATTTCAAATAATTGAGCCTCCTAGTCATAGAATGATTACTGCTGGTGGAGCACAAAGTGCAGTGCCTTAAAAGGTGGGTAAGTATCATCCCATTTTACCTCTGAGATGTAGAGGGATGTAGCGATTTGTCAGGGCTTGCTTCGGTGGCAGATGCAGGGTCAGAACATAAATTTTCTGACCGGTACCTCCACTTAACTGTGCTGCCTGTCCAAAGCATTTGTTTCATCTGTCTTCTGCTACCAACTGATAGGCACAAAAGTAACGGCCTGAGAAAATGACCCAAAGATTGCTGAAATCAGTGGCAGTGCTTTGAAGGAGCTTTAGAGCAGCCTTAAAATTTGATCTTTAACTTCATGTGCATTTTATGTTCTGCTTTTCGAACACAGGGACCCTTTAGGTTTTAAACAATGAATGCCTCCAAAATTGTAAATTACCTTTGAAACCTCAGAGCCAAACCAGAGAAAGCAGGGGTTTAGTCTGCTTAAGCACTAGGCTAAACTTCTTCCTATAATTGTTTTTTGTGTCATGCAGTGGATAAGATATATTATGGTGTGCAAACACATACATTGGGCCAAGCTGTAGTTCTTCCAAAGAACAGATTCAGGCAAAACATTTGTGGATTTGTCACTACCCCAGTTTTTACAGAAAACAGGATGAATGCCTTTGATTTGCAGTGAAAAGCTTTCATCAGTCACAATTTGTTACTGAAAAAAAAAAAGAAATAGAAAACAAAGCTTAATCAGTAACTGAAAACTAGCAGGGAAAAGTTTGCTTGTGGATCTTATGACATCCTGTGTAGTTTTTCAATAGTTGCTGCAAGTTTTACTAGATTTAGAGGCTAGATCAGCTGCCTCTGGGGAGAGAAGATAAGACTTTCTCTCTGCCAGTTGAACAGTTATGCTAAGTACTATGTAAGAAGTCCATGAAAGCTTTAGTGAGGCCTTGAGAGTATGCTATGATCAATTAACTAGATCAGTCTAATCCCCAAATTAAAGACATTATCCAGGCATCACAGAAGGCAAGGAAACTACAGCAAATTAGAGTCACATCCTATCTAAATGAGAAGAAACAAAGTAAGAAAAAGAAGAGATGAATTATATACTCACTGCTAAAGCTGAAGCAATACATTTCCAACTTAAAATTGCAGCTTTATTGAATTGGAAAGCTCCATAGTGGTAAATAATAAAAATATTAGTTTTCCTACTGCCTGTCAGGAATGAGCAAAATGAAAAAAAAAAAAACAAACTAAAAAGCCCCCAAGAATGCTGAGTGTCATATATTGTGTTTCAGTCACTGTAGGGACCAACATAAGGATGCCTGTGGCTTGTGTCTCTTCTCAGCTGACAGATATAGGCTGATGGATATTTGCTTTCCATCATAAGACAGTACCTGGAGAAGCCAGTTGAAACATGAGTGACTTTGGCTGCACACTTACACACATGGGACATAGCAGCACATATTGGGATATGGAGAGGGTCTGCTTGGCCTGGCTGACTGGCCTTTGGCTCTGAGCATCGGACGTAAGCAAATAGTCCTAGGCTTGCTGAGCACAGGATCTGAGACCACTTTGTCTCAGAGTGACTTTCCTTGGTTCAAGTTAAACTGTTCCTGTTGTACAAAGGTGATAGATGGCAGAAGCACCAGCATTTTACCAGAGTCAAATCCATGTATACATGCACAGAAGCTTGGAGTAAGCTTCTTTACTCTGAAGTTCATAGCACCTCAATTATTCCCAGTATGGATTTTTTCCTATAGTGAGTACATAAAGAACACCAGCCGAGGCTAATGAGCATTTGAAACAAGGGAGTAGCTTTGGGCAAACACCGTAGAATTAAGAATTTGTTTGACAAATTTAGTCTCCTTCTGTATTTGCAGATTATTCATGAACAGACTTGGATTTGTTCGAATCTGCAGAGATGGTCAAACAGAATTTGCCAAAACCTAGGCTCTCTCAGCAGTGTCCTTGACCTGGTTTGGGGAATATATTTGTGCCTAAAAATATCCAGTTAATATCACAAGGGAATATAAAGGAGAATAATGAAAAAGATGGCTTTCCAATGAATTTTCAGTTTTGAACCAAACTTGTCATCAAATACTTTAGCTGCTGTTCACCTGACTAGATGAGCAAGCTCCCTGCCTCACAGGAGGCTGAAATAAGTGTTTTGACTTTGCTACTTAGATTACCTCCAAAGCTTTATGAATAGGAAAAATGTGAACACAGGTGAATTCAACCAGAATTTTAGTTGTTTTCAATATAATTTCATCTCTGAACTGACCTCCTTCTTACCTATGTATTGAAAAAAATTCAGTGGTTTTTCAACACAATTTAGTTTCTTGGCTACTAAAGAGTGTCAGTCACAGATGTTGACTTTTTTTTTTCCCACAAACCCACCCAGTGTTTTCAAACCAGTTGCATAAATGTGATAGAAATGTGTTCATGTGTTTACCCATAACCTTTTCTTTCTAGAAATAGCTTTGTGAGCATAAAAAAACTATGTGAGTGGTTAATAAGTCCCATACAAGTAGTCCACAGATCCTATTAAAAAAGGAATAATAGATTTTATTCAATGTGTCCAAACACTTTTTATGTGTCTGTTTTGTACTCTCTGTTCAGTATATTTTTTCATATATGCCCTGCAAATCAGAAGAGAAGATTTGAGCTTAAAATATCAACCTTTTCAATTATTAACACTTATGCTATGTGATTAGTATAAATAATAGCCAAGTTCAATTGAATTTTTACCAACTGGTGTGCAAAGACCCTGGAGACGATAAAACTGCTACAAAGCACATTCAAATCCCAGCAAGGTCACATGTTTCAGCTTGTGGAGGCTCTGTTTCTAAAATGAACACTGCACTTTTATCCTGCATGCTGTGTGCAGTTTCAGCTAGAGAAGGTCTGGAGAAGTGTTTCAAGAGTGAGTTTCTGGCCAGTGTATGTGACATTTAAAGAGATACTGTCTATATTAGAAATTTACTGCATGACTCTTCAGGTAAACCTTTCTAATAGAGTTTCCTTTACTCATGAACTTTGTCTATTCTAAACACTGAATCAAATTTACTAAAATAATTTCACAAAGTCCCTTTAAATCAATACCATTGTTTCATACATGCTAATTCCTCACCCTTCTTCAGCCAAGTTTACTGTAATGTGAGGAATGCTGTTGGAGGCTCAGGATTTCATAAATGCTCTGGATATAAGTAGGAAATGTGAAGACATTGTATCACTCTGAGCATTAGTAGCAGATAAATTTTGCATTTCATTACTACTACTTTTCTGAGCAGTGCTTAATTAGAAAGCAAATCAGATGGGAATTGCAAATGGTGCCTTTAAATACATCCCAACAATATTTATTTAGGAGCTAATAATTTTTGGCAGAAGCATGAGAAATTTTTAAATTCCAGGTGTTCAATGTAATGGTGGCCAATTTTGGTTTTTACTTGGTGTTTATAATGCCTTAGCACAGTTGTTTTGGTAGCTTTCTAAAGCTTCTTTTAAATTTTTTTAAATTATTTTTGGACTGGTTGAAATATATCATACAGGACAGTCCTCAGTGGAGGAAAATGCCAGATAATAAACCAGAGCTGAAATTATTTTGTGTTACATATAAACTGGATGGGTTATGCCCTGTACAGCTGGATAGACAATGGCCAAGGCTTTCAATTTTTAACATTATTATACATCATATAATGACTATCATATGTTCCACAACAGCTGATGAATATATTTGTGGTCTGGAAATCTGAAGACACTTGAGGAAAATGCTGCAGCCAGTGACAAACCTCCTGAGCATACTCTAACATACAGCCTGAATCACTCAGCACTGGGGGTGGATTACTACAGTGTGAGGAGCAAACAGGAAGAATAGATCTGGGTGTTATCTCCTTGGTTTTGGGACACAAGAAGGAAAATATTGATAAAAATGTTACAATGTAAGGTCACACCTTTTTTTAAGAGGTGAAGGAGTTATAGATAACCCAGGTATGAACATAGATCTTTCCTTAGTTTAGAGTTTTATCTAGTCATTGAATAGAAATCTTTCCAGCAGTGAATTTGTTTTCCTTTAAGAGAAAGCAACTCAACAAGTCTGTGAAGAAGAACAAAACTGAAAATAAAGCAAAACTCAAACCGATTCTGACATCAAATGAAACATCAAACTGGGCTTTTCCAGCACCCCTAACCATGATCCTTCTGACATACCTCAAAATTGTAATTTCCAATATCTTGCATACATCCCTATTAGACTGAGAGGACTCCTGATCTCTGTGGTTTGCTCTTTTACCTCACCAAATTTTGCATCTGAAATGTTCTCTCCTTCTCTTGAATGGGAGAACTGCTTTGAGAAGAAAGTCAGGACAGCTCGTGCAACTTGTGCTCTGGTCACCTTCTGTCTGTCTGTGAGGTGACCCACTGAGGCATGGTGGGCTCATCTGTAACATGCATGGGACAGGAGAAGTCTCTTTTGGCCTCTCAGGTCATGCTTTTTGTCCCAGGAACAGTTTATGTATGTCAGGGTACAAGATCTCTCCTGTTGCCCTGGGACTGTATAAACTCTCCTCTGTATTATTTTGGCTCTTCCTCTCTGTGTGAAGAAAAGAGGAAAATAACAACTACACTGGAGGCAGGAGGCTGAGGTTCTACCTGCATTGGCTGTGGTACTGACAGGAAAACAGATGATGATATGAAAATGTGTTCCCTGTCTGGTCTCTGCCTTTAGAACACTGTGGGCTCCTTTCCACAGCTTCTCAAACAGCATCTTCAGGACACTTGTTCTGAGTGATCCTCACAAGAGTTTTAAGTATCAATTTGTTTCTGATGATATATTCTGTGTTTACTCCCTGTGTGGTTTTCCATAAGATCTATAGCTGGTTGATGTCAAGAACTATTACAATCACACTCTCAAAGTGGCATAATGAGATTTTCTTCCTTTATCTGCAGTGTTCTTCTTCAACATTTTCCATAAAGACACTGTTTGTGATGAATTCATTCCTCTGATTGTGATGCAATTTGCATTTACACTGTAAGTTAGAATTTTGGAATAAAAGATTCTAGCTTTGTTTAAAACTTTGTGACTTAGAAAATCTCATACAGTACAGATAAGTACAGATCAAAAAAAATGAAGCAGCCTTTAGTTTAATTAAGTAGGATTTTTTCCTGTGCAGGTGAGTCCTTGGGTATTGTAAAAATTCTTATCTAAATCTAATGTTTAGGTCACTTTTTAATACACAACTTGCTTGAAAGCTTAAAATAGACAAAAATTCATTTAAATAGTTAAGGATATTTGCTGCCTCTGAATCTTGAATATAAATGACTACAAGTATCTATCTTCTGAGAAGTAAGCAATATATTGGACTTTGTTATTTCAATTTTCTTTTCCCAACTTCATTCATCATGCACCTGTCAGTGAAATCCATCTACTTTCCAGTCCATCAAATAAACTTGTAATAGCATTTGGTTTTGACTGGTTTTGAATAACAACTTTCAGAACAAGATGGAAATTCAGTAAAGATGAATTTTGAATCTGGTCCAAAATAGATGTTTCCTACTGTGAGGAAGCTGTTGTCAGTTTTTTTCTGCCCCTACCCAGTCATTCTTGCCCTGCAGCAGCAAAGTTTTTCTTTTCCACCCCTCATTCCATTATTTTGAGGTGCTCCATAAATCTGATAACTAAAATGTTCCAAGTTAAAAAAAAGTTAGCTAGCAAAACATTGTTTTAAACAGTTGAGTCATTTTGCAACCAATGCTAGTATACAATGGAGCTATGTTCTTAATATCCTGGTCTGAAAATCAAAGTAATAAATGTCTTCATGCTGAGAAGAAGGCCTAAACTGATTATTAAATGACAGGATAAAGATTATGGCTGGGTGCCAAAAGTTAGACTTGGTGTTGCATGGTACTGGCTTAGCATTAGACTTGATAGCCTACAGGATGAAAGAAGAATTAATTCTTGTACCCATAACAATTTCAGTGTCTTCCCTAAGACTGAATGACTGGTAAAGTAGCTTTGGAGTGGTGGACGTTTGCCTTCTAACATCATGGACCAAACCCCAACAGTGCCTGTTGAAAAACAAAAATTAGGCAACCAGCAGGCAACCATCAGACAGTAAAATTCATTTGATATGATTTTATATCTATGATCCTCTATAGGTATGATTTGTTCATACAGGGCTGGAAGATTCATGGCCCCATTTCAAACAAAGTTACTTTATAAAGGTACTTGAAAGGAAAGCTCAGGCTGTTATCAGATCACATCTGCCACACAGTAGTTCAGCTTAACAACTCTCAAAACAAGGTAGTAGGAATGTGTTAAATCTTGCTTATATAATAAGTCTTAATTTCTGTGTGTCTGATGCTGTTTGACATGGCTTGCATAGCTGGAATATTTCCTGGTTTACACATCCTTTTAGTTTGTCTTTTATTTTCCTTGCATTTTACGCAGAATCAAGTAGTCCTTTGTGAGGTAACAAAAAGTTTGAAAAAGTGCCTTAATATTTGAAAAACTGCATGTCAGGTAATGGGAATGGGAGTGCTGCAGGAAGACTGTGTTCAAGGGAACCTGACTTTTACCACTGAGTAGGAAAACAGATTATTCTTGCAAGATTTGCTCTCTAGGATCACAGGCAATTTAGCAGCATAGCTGCATTTAGCAGAAGACATAATGGTCTTTCCTTTTAAGGCTTTGACACTGCCAGCCTGTGTACATTTTTATGCATACACAAAACATACACTTTGAAGTTCAACCAGTCGGTTCTAAAAGCTATTTTTCTCGTGTGCTTATTACTCATCTGTCAGGAAAAAAACGCATATTTTGTAGGTGAATTGAAAGGCCCACTTTAAAACTGAGAAGCACTAGACTGTTTAAGATCAGCTTTAATAAGTTAGCAGTATGAGTCCTCACATTTTTAAATGACCTACGAACAGAACAGACTACAAGGTTGAAACTCATCCCCAGTTTAACCCTTGAAGTCCTAACTTCAGGCAGAGATTAGAAGGTAGCTCAGAAAATGTCTGTAAATGCTGTGCTCAATGCATTATTTTTATGGATATAAATAAAGGTCTTCAGGTTTCCAAGCTTGTTTGTGCTTTTGTTTGGAAGAAATGAAGGCTAAGGAGAGTATCTCCTGAGCTGTAAGAGAAACAAATTCATGAACATTTGTCAGGGTGTTTGATCCTTCTCTTTAGAGCTGAAAGATGAGAAGCATCTGGAAGAGAAGCAGGAGAGACAGGAGCAACAGCTACTTTGTGCACACCTTGCTCAGTCAGTGAAGGATGAAAACACAGCCCAGTGTTGGGGCCATAGCAGCACCTTCCAGATGAGCATGGGGCGTGGGCACATAGAGAGGACCCAAAGCATCAGAGGTGCCCCAGATCTGGGGAGAAGTGTAGGAATGAGGCAGCAAGAGGGAGAAGAACCTATAGACTGAATCTGATAACTTCATCTGAAAAATCAAACCTGTCTCTTATTGGTAGGCAGCTGTTGGCTTCAAAAGCGAGAATGGTGTTTGATGGCAGCATTGTGTGAGAACTGGAGACCAGGACATTCAATAAATGCAGTAATGAGAGGTTGGACATCTTGCATAGAAGATCCCACACTCCATACCAAACCCCACAGTTAAAACTAACTGGCAAATATGAAGAGTGAGGAACTATTTTACAGGTTAGAGCAGACCGGCAGTTATGCATTGAATAATGGAACTATTTTGTGAAAATATAATGAAATGGTGTGTGAATAATCCTACCTATTGCTACAACATGTCAGATTGAAATGCTTATTTACAAATATGTGTCTACTTCTCTAATCTGTTAAGAAATAAAATAAACATTATCCCCATGTAAGTCCTTCTAGAGAAGACTGGTTTTGAAAAATGCTCCTGTTGAATCTTTTAGCCCACAATTAAAAAAAAATCCTTGTATTTATCTTACTACACCCAAGTCCAGAAAGACAGTCTATGAAAATACAAGAGACCTTTTTTGTAACAATTTTAATTCAGTGGTGGACTCTCTGTCACATTTAATTTAGTTCCTCTAGTTTCCTCCAAGCATAACATTTCTCTTTTTATTGAACTGTAGCAAATAAACAGGTATAGGAAGACATGCGTATCATACAGCCAAGGCATTCTAATGTATTTAGACCTGGTGTAACAAAAGCTCAAGAGCAAAGTGACAGGTAATATGGTATGGGAGTGGGGGGGGGGACAAAGTTACAAGAGATGATATCACATGCCTTGTATATTTGCTTTTTATTATCTTTTTAGAAAACAGTCAAAAAAACATTACATTCCCTAGATTTCAAATCATCTGAGGTCGGCTTGAGAAATGCAGATGGTCTCTGCAGAACCTGAAGACACCATTGGCAAGCGCTGCAGGAAGGCAGGTGGTGTTTTTTGCCATGTCTGTGGGTTGAAGCTGCTATACTGGGTGCATGTGAATCAAACTCAGGCTATGCCTTTTTATCAGGTCCTCTGACAGAAGGAAGTCAGCTGGGCAGGCTTTGGCTTTGAACGTACTTCATCTTTTCTACAGTAAAGACTGTGTAGCTGCCTAGTACTTCTTTCAAAGCCAGTAGTACTGGTTTGAAAGAAAATGTATTTCTCAGGACACTTGTCTGTCTGCTTACTCAGTCAATTTCTGTCTGCCCCCCTGACTAACTGTGTGTACCAGGGTTCTCACATGATATCTTCAGTACCAGATCTAAATGTATTCTAAAGAAGAATCTAAAGAAGAAAGTTAAAACTTTCCTTTCTTCTGCTGCCTCTCACCATCTCCCAGAATACATATTGGCACTTTTTGGAACAATCACTAAAAAGGTATCAAATCCTCATCAAAAGAAGTTAAACAATAGGGGGATGGAAAAAGGAATAGAACTAATTTTTTGTAAATTGTTCATTTATGAGCTCATGATAGTTCTCTGAAGAACAGAAAAGGAAAGGCAGGCCAAGGAAATACTTAAAGGATATCTCTTAAGTTTCTGAATGTTCCTCTCCTTTAGTGGAACAATCCAGAATTTTGATTCATAATACACAAAACCCTGGAAGTAACAGATCTGAGTTCTATAAAGTGAGTTAATTTCCTATTAATATAACAAGTAAAATGTCAGACATGCTTAATTCAAGAGCAAAGAAGCATTTAACATCAATATGTGTTTTTCATCTACTATAAGTGACAGCCAGCTATACCACCCAGGCACCTTAAATACCCTTGTCTTGTGAAGCATAACACTGACATCTTACTTAGATTAGAAAATAAATGATTTTACTTGTCTTTATAAAATCACCACCAGACAGTGGAGCTAAAGAGCCACAAGCAGCACTTGGAGCACAAGCAGGAAAATGAACTTAAGGTTTCTTTTCTACATGTTTGGGTGCATTATGTTTATTTACAAAATAGTCAAGCAGGTATAATTTATTTCTACATGCAAGTGTTAAGTCATAATATATCTGATTGAATGCAAAGTAAGAAGAAAGTATGTTATAGGCTAAATTGAGTTCTGTCACAAGGGAAATAACTGGTGAATTCAGAATTTTGTCAATTGAAAAAAACACGGTACCTATTCTTTCTGGTTCCTTTGGAATAGAAACAGAAAATGCATCTATAAAGTCTTCCCCATTCAATTTATTTCATGCTGCATGCAAATGACTTAAGGCCTGCTCCAGTGAAATTGTGGGAGACTTGGTCCTGCAGTGCTTGCTGAGATGGGGAGAGGCAGAGCAGGGCAGGTTCACACAGGACAGGGGAGAAGCAGCTGTCTGTACCATCATGTTTGTGAAAGGTTGAACAATTTCACAGAACAGCTCCAGACTGTTATTTTAAAGGAAGTGACAGAGGGCTGCTGAGAAGAAATTGCACATGGACATGCTGTGCTGAGATGCAGCAAAAAGCCTATAATTTAAGGTCCACTCTTACTGTTCTAAAAGCCTTTTCTGGCACAAGAAACACAAAGTTTTTTGCCTTATTAGTGGTAAAATGTAAGTTTGGAGGGTTTTTTCTGTAACAGAAGATGTTGAGCTCCTTTAGGAAGACTTGAGGATCTTCCTGCTCTGATCTGCAGCTTTAATACTATCATGTTTTTTACACAGATCTCATCTATCAGTTCAACAAAACAGACAACCTGTCCTTCTTCTAAACTGCAGTCTTTGTCCACCATGGGAATTCAGATATGGTGATGGTGAGTTTGGGATGCACAGAGATATCTACACAAAACCTGGATCAGCTGTGCATTATTAGAGCCGATATCCTCTTTGTAGGAATTCAGCCACTAGAGAGACAGAGTCACAAGCATGTGAGTAGTTTTGATTCACCGCCCTGCAGCTATTGTTGAATTGCAGCACATTCATTTTAAAAATCAATTGGTATCTAGTTCATGTTTGCAATAGTGAAATAGGATTGAGTCAGGCGTTGAAATCCAGGGACATTGTACAGTTGGTGACTGAAAATGAAGAGATAATTGTCTTCACTTTGACTGCCGTATGTTGAAATTATTCATATAAGTACAGCAATAAAAATGGTTGCTTCAGCCCCTCATTTCATTCACTAGACAAAATAGAAGTTTATTTCCTTTTCTCAATTGATAATAGTTAATTGGTATAGGCACTGCAGTCTGGAACAATATCTTGAGGAATAGTTATTAACTTCACCTCTGAGCTAAATCCTTTGGCTCCTGAGCTTGTTCAAGCAGAGATCACTGAGAAGAAATTATTTTCAAAATGACTGTCACATACAGAAATCCCTCTCATCGTCCTGGAAGGGAGGATCCCTTTCATCTCCTGGAAGGGAGGATGCTCTGCTCCATTATTTCTGTCTGCTACTGGAAAACATTCTTGGTATTGCTACATAGTTTTTGGGGCCATGCCTCCTTCTATTTATCCTGAAAGAAATTTCAATGTTTTTGTGAATGAGGGTTGTCTGGAAAGGACATGGTGTTGGGACAATCTCAGTGGCATAAAGCTTTGCTTAATTATATGTGGGCAGGGTACAGATAGCAGCATGCAGGCTGCTTCAGTAGGTTTCAAATCTACTTGAAGAGGGATTAGGGGTGGTGTTCAAATCTGAGCATCCATGTTCTGCTTGGCTTCTCTGCTGTCACACCAAAATAGCAAGGGTGACTACAAGTCTCACAGTGTTTCACTCAAAGCACATTCTCCCTTCAGGAGCAGGATAAATATGGGAACCATGTAAGCTTAATAGTATAATAAATTGATCAGACTTTGCATTCACAGCTCCCTCTGCCTAACTCAGTCAAAGCTATCCACTTCTCCTGTGGCCCCTCCACAGCTCAGAGATAAAGTGATTTTCCTCATTGTCTTCTCAGTTTAGTTGGTCAGTGACAATTCTGAAATCCTTGGTGGACAATAATTTGTTTCAGAATTTATTTAATACTCAAAAAAACTACATTAATTTCAATGAACATTGTAAGGATGAATATGCGGGACATTAAATTTAAAATGATACTGCTGTGTCTAAAACCACTGAGAGTGGTTGTAGCATGACTATACAAGGCTTGAATAGTAAGTGCACTCTGCTGCATTCCTTATGTCTAATCTACGCCTGCTCTCTTTCAGTTTTCCACTCCTGTTTTTACAGCTTTCCTCTGGTTTGTCTCCAATAGTCTACACTCTGCTAGGAGTATCAAGAGCTTGGGATATCTCGATATTGTGACAGGACAGAAATGTAACTCCAACGGTACAGAAGTGTGAACTGAGTAACTAGGGACAGAACAGGGATGCAAGGTAACAGCTTCATGATGAAGCACTTCTGCATTTCTGAGGGTCACTAAGGAAGACAATACATGTCCACTCCCTCAGAGTGTCCCTAACCAGGTCATCACTAAAGCTTTGCATTAATAAGCACTACATCTAGTACTAAAAACAACAGTTGGAGAGAGATCATCTGGATAATAGACTGATTTTAAGCTCTTACACTATGGCTCCACAAACTTTTTGAAATTATCCCTCATAGACAGAAGAGTATGTGAAAGTGAGCTAAGACCAAAGCCCCAAGTATGATAAAAGAAAACTTAATTTTCCTATTCCTAGGCCTTGTCTACAAAAGCATGTCGCACAAATTTAATTCAGGTTATTTTTTAAATTGATATAGTTAAAAGTAATACAAATTCTTTATGGATCCAGTTAATTCAATAACTGAACTGAGACAAATCCATATAAATCAGTTATGAACCAAACCTATTCATATGGGATATGGAACAATTTAACTAAATCCATACCTATGCCTAGGTTGTAACCAAAGCAATGCAACTCTTCTGTGTCATCAAGGCTGCAAAAACCCATTATCCTCTCAAATTTTTTCAACTAAGCTGGAATATATTTTTGAAGCAAATCAGTATTACTGAAACAATTTTCTAGATTTAGAACTTCTATTGTTTACATTGTACCTATTGTATACATAGATAAAGTAAGTATATAATTGAGATTGTTCACTAAGACATCTCTAAAAATGCAGCAGTTCATTTTCAAACACAAATACTTTCAAGTTTCACATTATGGACAATATTTTGTCCATGTTACCAAGAGGATATTGAACTACAGAAAAATTTCTGTCAAATATTTCCAAAAGTACTTTTTACTCAAGTCCTGAAACAGATGTGCCATAGCAGGAGGCAGACCAAGAGCACAGAACCTTACATGCCCTGACATCTTTAAGAGAAACATCAACAGACCTGCATAGCAGCAGCAGCAGGAGGCACTGCTATGACATGGAAAGAACTGCTCTGCCAAGTGAATTAAGAGGGATAAGAGCTTTCTTTTGACCCTGCTCCTCAAGTATGAATTTCTCAGCTATTGCCTGTAAATTACAAAGCTTTGATTTTCCAGTGCACAATTTAATACACGCTTTGACCTTTCAACATGCCATATGAAACTTTGATCCTTACCAGCCGACTGTCAGGGTGAACTTTGCATAAGATGAAAACAATACATTTCAAAATCATATTCTCCCTCCCTTTTAGAAAACCCATAAAATATTTCTGAGGTGGAGAAAACTTGTCTTTATACACTGACTAAGGGTAAATTCTACAGAAGTGCTACATTTTAACGGCTATGGTCAGAAGCCTTGATTATCAAGACCTTTATGCAAGGTTGATACGAAGCACAGATTGTCTAGGAAGAAGGTAAATGCCTCAGAAGAATATAAATCAAGAATACTCAAAAGAATATTCTTACTTCAGCCTTACCTTGGAAAGGATGGGGAAATCACTGACAGGGCAGTCCATTGTTCAAAATGACTTTGGAATTAGGAGGTAGTTGTATCATTTCATGCACAATTATAGGGTGAGTTCAAAAAGTCTAGTTCAGTCAAAATTAAGAAGAGCTGAGAGATTTCTGAACTGCTCACCTGAGAACAATGAAAATTTTATAAACACAAAATCCCGTGATATTTCTAGTCTTGCTAATGCTAAGAAAGTAAGGAAAAAAAAAAAAAACCAAAAAACCCAACACCCCCAGGATGAAAAAACTAACCCAAAAGCCCAAACAGAATGAAAAGTAGCACATGAAAAAGGTGAAAATAAATGTCTGCAGCAGAATGTACTCTAATTTATTTTTGTTTGTATTGGGCTTTTTCTGTCTGGAAGCCCTATAAAATCAGACTGCAATATTTTAAAGACTAGATGTATTATGCTATTTCCCCCATGCATGATAACCCTATATAATTTTATATCCCACACTATAACCTATTTTCATCAATTTTAAAGATAAAGAAATCTGCAAATTTGTCCTCAGTAAAAAAGCTCTTCATGTTTAGCATAATTGCATCCTACTTCCTTTTTTTTTTTTACTGAAGGATATTATGAAACCTCCCTCTTCCAGAAAGACAAAAAATCATATATCCTCTTCTATGTGTGAGCTGCAACCTTGCCCATGGAGTTGCTGTGCTGCTGGTATTTAGCTCTTTGTCCTAGACTGCACACTGGAAACCCTCAGTACCAGTACACAGTCTACTCTAAACAATTTTTCAGACCTACAAACCTTGGATGTCAGTTTAAAGGCAGGCTTTGTCATTTTTAAATGTCAGGTTTTTTCTAATCTGGAAAGTGACTCTAGGGGCAGCATCCCTGGTATCACATCCTTCCTACATCAGTGCTTTCTCTCAGAATCATTCTGTTCCCAAGCCAAAAGATTTCCTGGCTTTCTTCTGACTGCTAGTAGGCATATACTTCCCACATTCACAGAAAACCCACCAGCATAAATCTCTCTGTCTTTCCTCCCTTGTCATCATGTGATCAATGGGACTGGAAAAACGTGCACAGATGAGTGCAGTGACAGGACTCCACAGCCCAGCAGGAGATCCCCATTGTGCTCAGCGCAGATCCTGGAGGAGGGGACACCACTCCCGTCCAACTCTAGGTAGCCTGGGGTGCACCTTCTGATGCTTGTTTGGTATGTACTAACACCCAAGCCACGCTAATTCCTGACTGTCACACTGTACAAAGGACTCTCAGGGAGGGGTTGTTATAGCCTTAAAACTGGCTATAGAGATTCCCCATCAGTCAGGATTGGCTTTTTGCCTCAGAGCAGTCAAGCCTATTTTGCGGCCAGTTTATGCCAGCACTACTAGCTGACCTCCTCAGCTGCTGGCATAAATTGCTGCAACATACTCCTAAATTTCCTCCACAGGGAGCAGATTTGTTGAATTAGAAGGTGTAGTCTTTAGATAGCTACTTTTCTGCATAACACGCGGAGGCCAGGAAACACAAAGAGTGCATCAATTCGATGTGTGCTCAGTGAGGAACCAAAGTGTCACAGGAGCCAGCCCTGGCTGCTGCACCGTGGGGGCTGGGAGGACAGCAGGACCAATCCATAATAAGGGGAGACAGACATGGAAAGTGAACAGAACCATGATTACAGAGGAGAAATGAAGAGTTGCCTGACAGTGTCACACTGGGAAAGAAAAAGGCAGAGAGGATTAAGGATGGCATCAGAAGATAAGTCTCACTGCTCTGTGACTCCAGCATGGTCCTGCTGGCAAGCCAAGGGGGCGGAGATGTGGTGAAAAAGTCCTGTCTAGGAAAGTGATGAGGGCCTGTGAATCACTGGTGATGATTCCTGCTTTTATTTTGATTGCATTAGTGGTTGTGGTGTTTCAGGACCTATTTTCAGTAAGGCATTTCCTTGGTAACAGGAATATAGTTTCAAATGCTTTTCACGTAAGACTTGGAAGTGCTAGAAACAGAAGTCTGATAGGTAAGCTACAATGGGGCCAGACTGAATAAAAGGTGCGGCAAATTTCTTTTAACTCTTTTGTGCTATTATTAAAAGGCCACTAATTAGAGATAGAAGATAATGCTCCTAGACTTTAGCCAGCTTCACCACAGCTGCAGTGGTGTTATTTGGGAATGAGAGGGAGAAAGGATAAGATTACAAATGAGAGGGATTGTAACACAGGCTTTCAGCACCACCAATTAAATTGTGCCTCAAGGACTATCTTCACCTTTTCAGTCATTTGGAGACCTCACAATAATTTATAGGAATAAATCACATGGTAAATCATGTGATAGCTCCCTTGCAACCTCAAATAATTGAGACTCACTGGGGTCAGCTAAAGTCAGCTGAAGTAATTTTCACTTGGTTTCTAAACATGCATTAAAAATTAGCTTTGATTCAGCTGGAGAAGGCAAAGGAAAAAACACAAATCAAAACAAATAAAACCCAACATGTGTATGTTCTCTCTGAGGTCTGCATTTGCCTGATCCACTGTAGCCTTTCAGTGCCTTCTCCAGGTCCTCTCTTAATGACATTTGATAATTTTCCCTACTTAACAATTAGAATAATTGTTTTAAAAGATGTAATTTTTTGGGTCAACAGAACTGGATATGATATATATACTTCTAATTCCAGCAAATCTGAAAACATGGTAAATGAGCACCTGGCACATTGGACAGGTGACATTTGAGACATCCATGTTCAAGAATTGGAAGAAATTGGAATATCTGATCCAGGACTTGTGATACTAGGTTTATAAGAGATGTTAGCTTGGTAAATTTTATGCAGATGTCCAGACTTTGAGACTAGTTTCCTATTAAACAACAGTTTGGAACAAATTTTGAAAATTAATACATTACCTCATATAGTTGACTTTGCAGAGATTCCCCATTTTTTTAATTAGTACTATCCTCCTACCACATTAGTGCACTGAACCTATCTGTATTTAAACGGCTTCCTAGTGTGGATCACTATAGGCTGCTGTCTTCTAATTGCTGAATCAAGTATGCATAAATAATTTACTGAAATTGCATTGTTGCACTTAGACAATTTTTGAAATTACCTCATGTAACTTCATTAAAACTCAAATCTGGAACATTAATTTGAGGGAAGAAAAATCACTATTTCGGTATTATTAGATCATTCAGCTGATAAACACGTTCTCAAAAAAGTCACCTGATGAGTTTCAGTCATCAGATTCAAATTGTAAATGGAATCATTGTCTATGTATTAGAAAAGCACATGCCATGTTTTGTTAACATAATCAGAAAAATGGAGCTGCCACAAATCCTTTCCCCATCTGCCAGTCATTGCACTAAATGTTTCTGCAATTTTATTAGAATCCTGTCTCTGCAGATCCTGCTCAACTGTGAAATTGGAATTGCAAACAGAAATATTACATTTCTACATACAGTAGTGAATAAAAAGTCCAATTTTTACATGTAGAGAGACAGGGGAAATGTTTTTTTAAGACAGAAAAACAGCAGAGGGAACATCCTCTCTTTCCCCAAGTATGAGGCAGAAGGTAAAAGCGTGTTTCCTTTATGACATTTTCTATGACAGCAGTAGAAACTGAGAGGTGCAGGAGCAGCTTTCTGTCAGGAGCTTTAACCCAGAAAGGACAAAAGACTGCTCATCCTTCTGGTCCTTGGAGAGGGACACCAGGTAAAAGTTAATAAGCCTGAGTTGCTTTGGCTGCTGCAGATCAGACTTCCAGAATGGATGAGTCAAGGTTGGAGAAGAAGAGAAGGAGTGGGCAAGCCCTGCTGCCTAAATCCTTGCTTGTAGCCCCATTCTTACTATACAGTTGTTGCAATAATGCAAGAGATATTTATCTAGTTTTGATAACATCACCTGTATTGGATATTCCTGAAGTATTATTTCCAAAGCTGATAAAGCACAGTGGCTGAAAAGAGTTTGGTGAGTCTGATGACTGAAGAATCTTGTCTACAGGGTGTTTTCACATGTCTCTCAATAAAAAGTCTCAATATAAGGTGTTTCTCCACTTCCCCACTCTCTCTCCTCCCATCTTCCTACTCTCTTGGTATTTGTTATCATTTCTTAAAGGGTATTTTCCAAGAGTCAGATGCAAACACTTTTGCATTTTCAGTTTGCCTGCAAAGCACATTTATATCCTTTCTGGAAAATGAGAAATTAAAGTGGAAAGAGGGACGTGAAGACTCTGCTTGTTCAGCTTCTTGTGCAAGCATCCTATCTTCACCATTCAAAACACAGGAGATACAGAAAGAATGACCTCTAGGATACCTGGGAAAAAAATAGCAATCCCTCTGTAGAGCTGCCTTTTTTTCCACATTGACTGCAGTGATCTCAGTCATGAAGTTTAATCAGTCCTGCATCAGCAATACTTGACTTTACAGCTCTTTGCATTGACTGACACTTACCCGCAAACAAAAGGTAGAAGCTACATGCACTTAGTCCAGCATTCCCAAAGAACTGCTACTATCTCCTTTCACAAGAATGAATATTCTTGTTTTTTTCTCTTATGTTAATAGGATGTTCAAGAGCTGTTCAAAAATTTCTGTCTTTTTCCACAATTTTTTTCTTCAGCAGTCTCCACCTTGGATCAAAGTCTTGGTCTACTTTACTTTCTCATCATAACTGAACTCTGGTATTAGCTATGGCTTCTTGTGATTTCTATCTAGTCTAGACTACTGTAATGATTCATGGAAAATGGCACTCAGAGGAGCAATTTCGTCATGCTACCTGGCTGAGGACACAGAATCTGCAGCTGCCTTCACTCTCTGATGCCATTATGAGTACTTCATAAATACTGCAAATCAGCCTGCTGCATTCATCTTTCTCTCTCTAATAACATTTAGCCTTAAATATTTTTAAAGAAATCCAGCTACAGCTGTGTCCCCTTCTACTTTTTGCATGGGGCACAGCCCACAGGGTGTCTCTGTGCTCCCTGGTGCCAGTATGCAAAGCTCTCACTCAGGACAGAGGAGCAAAAGGCAGACTCACTCTCTCTCTGGCCTGTGGGTATCAGCACCTTTCCCTTTGCTGCAGCCTGGGCTGACCTGATACCTCAGAACAAACCTGTTACAGAACAGTGCCACAGGTGGTTACAGGACTTCCCTGGGCAACATCCACCAGTCCCCCCCCTAGGTACTTTTTTCTGAAGCTGCTTCTTATTCTGTTTGCAAGTTTGAAGTGTGTAGGCAGATGTTTGAGTGTCCACACATACGGAGTTCCTCTCACAGCTAAACCCTTAAAATTAACTCTCCTTCCTTCATCTTGTGGTAGAAAACTATAGGTACATCCCTTTGGCACCTGTGATGTACCTATCATCTGTTGCATCTTGAAGCAATTTAAACTTGGTTCTTAATTATTTACATCAGGTTTAGTCCAGTGTTGGTAAGGTGAAATAACAATGATGCAAAACTTGTATAAGCAGATAAGAAAAGGAGACCCCGTAAGTCTCTTTATAATCTGCCTTGAATCAGCCTTCTCATAGGCTGCTTAGAAGGATTTCTTCTTGCCCCCAGTTTGTAGGTTCTACAAGCTGTGCTTTTGTACAAATCTTGTTTAATTAGGATTTTAGTTTAGAATAAAACACGCTTCCTTGGAAGGTCAGGGATGGCTAGATTCTAGTCTCAGACAATTTCCTCAAATCAAATTCATCCAAGGATAAACAATGAATTCAGAAAAGCTATGTAATGTCCTTCTAAATGTCCCTGAATATAGACAGGGGGCAACATATGAAGAGCTTCAACATTTTGCAGTCACACTATAATACATAATCTAACAATTTTACAGAAGAGAGCTTTTCATACCTCTGCAAACTTGTCTAGAATAATTTTAAAACCGGTACTTTCTTGACAGGACCTACTCTGCATTTCTGAGTTTCATA
The DNA here is from genome assembly GCF_901933205.1 of Camarhynchus parvulus. NCBI lineage: Eukaryota > Metazoa > Chordata > Aves > Passeriformes > Thraupidae > Camarhynchus > Camarhynchus parvulus. The sequence continues at coordinate 20,754,413 of NC_044575.1, read as the reverse complement.
TTCCATGTGAAAAAGAAACTGGTACTTTCAGCTTTACTTCAAAGAAAACCAGTGAAAAACAAAAAGCAAACACAAATTTGTTGTGATGGTGTATCACAGGGATTTCTTTTTCAAGCTGCCATCTTGAATCTCTTCAATGTAGCCATCAAGCAGGACTCCTAGCATTTAAAAGTGTTGCATAGAGAAAGTAATAATGAAAATAACATCTTTGTAACACCATAATGAAGAATGAGATTCTGCTTTCACCCACATTTCATTTCCTTTTGTGATGACCTTCTTGTAGCTGACAACATGGAAGCAGGAAATGAAGCTTACCATGGCGTAAATTTACTGTTATGACCTTGATGCATAACTAAGTCATAAAAATGGACGATGCTAGGGTTGTGTAACAACTACAACAAATGAGCAAAGTCTTGAAGAGAAATTGAACTGATGGCAAATGTAGCTTGTTCCATAGAATGTTGAACAGTATGCAACAAAGCCAAGTCAAAGTACCACAAGTCACAAGTTGGCAGATTTTTCTGGAGTTGCTTTACTGGCTTTAAGCAAGGATGAAGATGTGGATGTGTCTGAACACAAACTGAAAAAGATATCCCAGTTCAGTTTATCCTAACTATATCCATCTAGGTCTAGATCTAGATTTTCATCTTTTTCATTATAGAAGAGAGAAAATATTTTATCTTGCAATCTCAATTCAGTATTCCCAAACTTTTTGTTTAAGCTCAAACACTTAAAGACTTTGCCTGTATTTGGAATAGTTACAAGTTTATAAAAGCCCTATCTGCTTTCTTAAGAGATATGAATTAATTTTCACCCCTACAAACTGTAGGGTTTTTAGCAGTAGATGTCATTGTCATCTGGCTTGTCTCAAGCTCATTTCCCAGTGGAACACAAATACATATGACACTGCAGACTAACTCAAAATCAGGCCATGACCAATTTACTCCAAGACTTCAAGGTGACATAAGAGTTTAACTTTGCATCTGATCTCATTCCTTGTGAGGCTTCCCCTTAGAGACTTACTTAATACAGATTTTTCTGATATGATCTATAGATTTGAAGAAATGCAATGAGATCATTGGGAAGATGATTGGGGTTAAAGTTAGAGAAAACTGGGAACTTAAAGTCACATTCTAACAAATGTTATAAGAACACAGAAATTATAGTAAAATGCAGCTGCTACTTCCTGGATGGAATGTGGTTGGCATGCAGAAAATCTCTTCAACAACGATTTCCCCCTGGCCTCTTAAGCAAGTGCTGGCAACCTTAAGCAAGTGCTAAGAGGAATGAATTGGAGAGTGGAGTGGAATGGAAACACCAAGGCCAGGCTCTGCAGGGAAGGGAACCTGATGGTACCATGTAGCCGATAAATCACATAGCAACTGTCAGCCAAGGTGTGTGGGACATGTCTTGCTGTTGAACCAGCACCGTAGCAAACTTACTGTACTTGGATTAACTTGCTTCATTATAATCTCATTGCAACATCAATGCACACCTGAATCCCTGGAGTTAAAGCCAAAGTTACCTGCCTCCAGGGTATGACTGTCCCTCACTGAAATTGCTCTCTGTATTTCATTGACTACATTTTAAGAGTGAAACCAGAGAATTTTACACCAGTCAGAAACAAGGGTATGTATGACTAGAGTCACTCAAGCCTCACGCAAATGTAAAGAAACAGTATAAAAATGAGGTAAGGGTGGGGAGAAATTAGGGAAAACTCCATGATAACTTCAGAAATCAGTCAACAGGCTGAATCTGTATTCTCCTCCATAAAGATGCCTACTGGTTAACAACCTTACTCTATGTACACTAAATTATTATCTCAAGATAGCACAATTTTGTATTGTCAGTGTATTTTTTATTAAAGTTTGTTATTCCATCCTTTAAGGATGCTAGCAGTTCCTGGCAGTGGATAACATATTTAACTAGGAGTGGGGAGATCCAGGAAGGGGATCTTTCTCCCTAAATTGCAGTAAAGGATTTGCCTCTGATGCACTGTTGGCATGTGTCTCTAAACATGTCAGTTGAACTGGCCTCAATATAGCAAGCTGTTCAGTGGAATCCCCATAATGGGACACTGACAGACTGAGCAGCCATGAGGGTTCCATTGTCTCTGGGGCACTGGCACACTGATCAAACATAAGAAAGTTCAAGAAAACCAGTTTTTCACTTGACAGGATTACTAGCTGATCACTGATTTTCTGCAGTCTCTAAATCATTTATCAAATAGCAAGAACTGACATACCTCAGTGCTTCTCCTGTAAGAAGCTATGAGATGAAAGTCTTGCAGTATTTTCCCCATGGCCTGAGCTACCTTTCCTTCAAGCACAAAAAAAAAATTCACTGTCTACATACCAGAATTATTACCTACAGTGTTAACACAGTTATAACAAAACATTAATTTGGATATATTTGTTTCCATCAAATCTAGCTATTGAAAAAATAGGAATATCAACTGGGTACCAAATATGATTTTCTTAGCTGATGGCAGGATCATATGCTGCCTAGCTGAGCATATAGCACCATCCAGAGATGTCATACATTTGTGGTCTCAGGGTTTTATTACTATTTTACAGGAGGTTTCTGGATTGAGATGTAGTAGTCTGACTCAACCTATTCTAGCTTTTTACTCCAATCCCACTGTGAGATTGAATGCTGCTCTGGTATGAATAGGGGATGACTTTTTTGAAGTCAACAGAACAGTACCCACTCGTGCCAAATGAGAATCTGTCCCATATTGCTGTTTTAATTACAGTCATGTCAGAGCTGCTGTTTCATACATATCGATTAATCAAAATGTTACATGAAACATATGGCACCAACAGGAGAAGGGTAAAGGACATCATCTTCCACTAGTCTTACCACATGAATATTAAGTCATCATTGCTATCAGATAATACTTAATGCAAGCATATTTCTGTCAGGTGTACAAAACCACGGGGATATAGTCATCACTATTAGGTTGATGCGAACAGCTGTCCACATGGGATAAATTTAATGACATACTCCAGATGATGTTGAAAACTGGCTCCAGAAATCCAGCAACCTGCCACTACTCATCCTTCCAGATCCAAGCTCCCAGCTTCCAAACTGAGCTTTTCATCTTTTAGCAGTGCTTAATGACTGCTGATCCTGTAACTCCATAAACAAATCAAGAGATATGGCCCAAGACCAAAATATTCTTTCCCTGAAGAGAAGTCCAGACACATCACAGTATTTTTTATTTTGCTGGCTATATTTTTTAACACTGATTAATCCACCCAGGCTGCATTATGAAGCATCGCCAGAGGCAATTTGCATAAGCTATTTTGTGTGCATGGTTTCTCTCCATCTTTTCAATATCTTTGTATCACAGGAATCACTCTGATCTATCTTAACTAAGTGTGGTGGCACCAAGCAGCTGCTGCTCTGCCATTGTTCCAGATTTCCAGAAATATAGAACAAAGGTCCTAACCTTTTGTGGTCATTAAAGCTAGTCTTGCAATTTACCATATGGATCAAGTTGTGCTGCTGTGCCCTTCATGGAATCCTGTCCCTGATAATTGCTCTGCCTTTATAAATTACTCTGCTTTTCAGCTTTACACTGGTTTTCTGATTCCATTGAAGCCCTTGGGTGGTTTTGGCACTTCACGACTTAGCTCAGTGAAATTGCTTTTTTAAATTACGAAGTTGCCACTTCTAGTGTTGAACGTGACGGCAACTTCAACATCATTCAAAGATACTCAGTCATTAAGAAAAATAATGATGGAAAATGTTGAAAGTCGAGCGTGGATTACTCAATAAACAGTTATTGTGCATGATGGATTTTGGCCAGATAGGTTTGCATCTCTATTCTTATGAGGTGTGACATGAAAGACACACTATTGAAGACTGGACTTGACATCAGGAGGTGTAATGTGTAGGGAAGGATACTGCTGCACAGCTATACAGCTGCAATTGCTCTTGCAGGTCTGCATGCAAAGCCAACTGCTTCCATCTTTGACACTAATTCTTCTGCAAAACTACAAAGGAAGCGGCTTAAGCCCTTTTCTTCCTGAAGTAAATTTTCTACCTGGGAAATGATCTTCTAATTTCATTTGTAGCTTCATAAACTATCAGGATGGTATGTGAGGCCAGATGCAAGATAAAACCACTTTGCTCTTAGTTTTGTGGGTATTTCCTCAACTATAATTTATAGAATAGGCATAATGTAAACAAATGTCATGAGCACTTTTTTTTTCTACATAGGAAGAATAAACTGTTTACGTAACATTTCAAATAGCACTATCCCTAAATATCTCTACTTTCATTGAGTAGGCACTCTGAAAAAGATTCTCAAGCAACAAAAGACAACATCAACATTATGAGCCTGCATCTCAGGAGCATCTTCATCCAGAAACATCTGTGTGATAAATGCTAAATGAAATTATTTATAAGGAAATAAAGGAAATAACTGGCCTTAATAGACTGGACTGTGTTCTCTGTATCCAGAGTCATCTGTCCTGTCATTTGAGAATCATCCAGTCGCAAAAAAATTTCCATGAGAATAAACACAGGTCTTTTGCTCCTGAGGAGAATCTGCTAATGTAACAATGGGGGAAACTAGGCCCTAAGGAGCAACTGTCAATTACTTTCACTATTACACTTCATCTGAAATGCTCATGGCTCTTTTAGTAAGATATAAGCTATTCATCTTAGAATAAAATGAGAAGAATTTGTATCATTATGCTTGCTTTCCTTTTCCATCTCACAAGGAAATGAAATAATTTTATGACTTTTCAAAAAATCCTCTAATCTTGGGCACTTTTTCTGAGACACTACAGACACTGATTTCATGGGCAGTTGCAAATGTGCATCTGCTTAGGAAAATCTGGTGCCAAATCTCACCCTGCAGATGGTGCACTTGGAAAATATGGAACCAGGTGATTTTGTTGGATAGCCTTGAGAAGGGGTCAGACAATGTATTTGTCAGTCACATGTTTTCTCTTCAGCTGAGAACAGTAAAGAATGAAAATCTTATAAAAATAGTTCCTTCTAAGTGCTTACAGCCCTTTACTAGTAATATACAAAACCGCATCTTTCTGTGCACTATCTACAATGTAGAAACAATTTGCAAACAGTGAAATTAATAACTGGAAATTTTATCACAGTACTGACACCTTTCAACAGCAACCTCCAGAAGTCAGTACTTTAAGTTTGATGAAGAAAACTGAGAGGGGCAAAATCCCCTTTCTGTCCCAGAAGTAATCCCATACACCTACTAGTAAAAAAAGCTGCCAAGGCTTTGGGAGCTTAGCTACAATTTGTGAGCTCCAGTCACATCAGCCATGTCTGCACTGTTTAAATTTCCACATCCTAGGAGAAAGGCAACTTGATACATTACTGAATTCATATGCATTAATGCAAACCCTTTGAACATTTCCCTCAGGTACTCCTTGGAGAGATGTCTTAACACAGTGATATCTTATCAAAACCTCTCACAATGTAATTTCAGAGGAGAGTTTTTGCAGACTAAATTGTGTTAAGGTAGAGCAGGAAACAGAATAAGAGAAAACAAGATACCATTCTTAAGCTATGCATTTTCTAATTTTTAATCATTATCTTGGGACTAGGTGCAGGTAGCACTGACAAGTTTGACACAGGCTGTATGTTAATTTGCATTCTTATATAGAGCAGGCTGACATCTTGAAAACCTGTCAAGGTTGCTACTGTTTTTTAGAAGAAGTTCTATTACCTGGGGATACAACAAAGTAGTCACAAAAGTATTTCAAAAGTGTAGAAGCCTAATTGACATTTTACCCAAGATCGCAAAGTATTCAACTAACTATTCAAAGTGTAAAACTGAAGTAAAACCAAGGTCTGCACATACACAAATTCAAGGTCATCTATGCGTTATATTTTTCTTGCATGGAAAGCACGTTGGTGTTTTTATTCTGCACAAGATCTCAGTTTAGTCATGGGGACAATGAAACCCAGAAGAGAAAACAAGAAGTCAGCATACATCTCTTCCTTCTGCAATCATCTGCTTTGCACAGCTCAGTGCATAATGAGAGGTGTTACAGGCTCCCAGCCTCTTGTTATTCTTCTGTTCCAGGGCAAAGTCAGCTGGCACAGCATAGACAGCCTTCACTGCTGTTTTCAGCTATCATGTTTTCCTTGTGCTGCAGTAGATGAGGATCACTCACAAAACAGGTTCCTTTCCTTCTGCTGGCCTTGCTGTGGGGTGGGCAACCCACCACAGAGATGTGTTACCAAACTAGATGAGGTTTAATAATGTCTTCTTGCAGAGAATATCTGAGCACAGGCTGAATTATTACATAAAATGTCGCACAGACCAGTGACTGTTCCTGAAGCTAGGATCACATGAGAAAATTTCAAGTTATGGTACAGGTAGCATTAGAATACTGCAGGGCACGATTACATAAAATAAGGAAAGTTTTGGCATTTTGCACCCAAATCAAAGGCGTGGACCTCTAGTATGAATAGCTGCTTGAGAAAGGATGCTTACAATCCATAAGCTGTTCCTTGTTTTCTGATAGTATAAAACTAGGTTAAAGTACATTTTTTTTCTTTTTGAAATTATTAACTCTATCACATTATTTAAGATGTACTTGAACAATTGAAAGCTCAATTTGAATTGATGCAGTTGTACTCTTAAATAATGACTATTACAGCTGACAAGGGGTGAGCTCTAAAGCAGGTTAGAAATTATTAATTATTAGATCTTAAAGATGGTTGCACATATGTTTGATTCATTTTATGTTTGTTTCATTTTATCTTTGTGTCAGTGAAGTTGTGCTGAAAAATCTGTGGCTAGAGAAGCAGATTTGTTTAGTTGCCATTTGACGATAGAAGAAAAATATATTGACTGTTTCTATGTAAGCACAGGAGAAGTGTCTTTCATTCCTCATCAGAAATTGCTATTCTCCCTAGTCAGCAGTTACTTGCAGGGAACTTTACTGTCTCTGCAGTAAAGTCTGTATTCAACTGCTGTGGAAGGAAGGACTAGAGAGAAAGTATTTGACCTGGAAGGTCAGGCATTCCAGGGAGAGAACTCTGAGTTTTGCTGCAGGTGTCTTGTTAGCTGTAAATTCTTAACCACGAACTACACGTGCCACTTTCATTCTCATCGCTTTTAGGTTTCAATTAAAATGCAAACACAGGAAAACATTTTATTTCTTTGAGCTATGTGCAGGCTTCTTCATTGGGACTTCTTGACCCTTGCTTCTTAAAAGAATGGAGATTCATACGTGAAAACAGAAAGACAGGTCCTGTTCTTCCTTGTAACAGTAACAACCAGAGGCCATTAGAAAGGCTATAATCCAAACTGAAGGAGAAGCAGACAGATATGGCCTTATATTAAAGAGATTGGGATCAAGGGGTAGGACACCTGAGTCCAGTCAAAATTAGGCAGAGCTCTTCCTTAGGTTTCCAAAAATAATTTTCAAACCACTTACATTTGATCTCTCTAAAACCCCTCTCTTGTTGCAGGTCTTGTTTACTTGATTGAAAGTTGTTTTTCATGAGCACTGTTTCTTAGTCTAGGATTCCTAGATGTACCATCCTAAATGTACTATTTCTAGGCTTTTAGGATCACTTGGGGTGTCTCATTTTTTTGAAATATAAATAATACTCATAAATAGAATCTGGTTTAGTTAGCAAAAGAAGGTATAGTGAATACTTGGCATTTAGGTGTTTCTCAGGTCACTGGTCAGTAGGATCGCAGAGAAGAAAGACAGGAAAAACTACAAGAGAAAGAATGGAATATATCTAGAAGGAAGGTTATACTGAAAAAGAGATAGGGACTTGAGAGAGATTGAGGTTACAGGAGGGTAGAATTGGGTAAAGAGAAAAAAAGTTTTAAAAGAGATAGAACAGAAAGTAAAGAAAAAATATGGAGGTGAGAAAGGACCTGGAAAAGAAAGAAAAATAAATGGGAAGACTAGAAAAGCAATGAAATTTGGGAGAAAATATTTAGGAGAAACAAATACACTACAGAGAAAGAAAGAGGATAAAAGAGTAAAGAAAGCATGGAGGAAAACAAAAAAACTCAGAGCACTGCAATACCTTTGTTCCCAGACCATATGCATCCAGTGGATATAGAAGATACAGAAAGTCTTTCTGGTCTATAATGAACTCTTCGATTCTGTAGGATGGTCATTAAATACCTATATACTCATTTGTGTGACTGTCTTAGGCTAGAAACTACCTTATCTCATCACTGAAAGAACAGGACTTGTCTCTGAAGTACTTGCCTTGGGTGTATTCTAAATAAGCAGTATTTTAGCACTAAAAGAAAGCAGGAGTAGATGGAGTAGGGCAAAATTGGAGAAGAAAGACCAAGAGAAACTAAAAGAAAAGCCAGGTTTAAAATTACAGTTGGCACCTTAGGTAATTATATTGGCAGGATCATTCAGTCTCTGCTCTATTTCATTAGGCCTCTGTACCTCTCAGCTTTTCCAGGGTGTGTTCACAATGTTTACTGTGTTTTGTTCTTCAGCAAAAATTACTGACCAGTATTATTATGATTGAGATAAATAAAGAAATAGATCAATTTATCTTGTATATTGTTTATAATAATTCAGATGCTCACTCTGACTATTCCTTGCAGTGGCATAAAGAATTGCAATCAATGGAGTGTTAGGAATTACTTATATCTTTCCTTCCAAACCTAAGCATGCTGCCCCTTGTTTTTAATCTACTAAGTGACATTAAAATAGTCATTTGGAAAATGTCCTCTGAGGCTGCTTTGTTCAGTTGACTGTTCTTGATTAGACTTGTATTAGTAGGACTGAATCCCCGCTTTACAATCTGGAAGCTGTATTAAGACTTGTTCTAGTTTTATGTCATATTTTATATTTAACCATACTTAACATTATCGTGAGCCCTAGAAAAACCGTCCACGCTATTTACTGATAATTTGCACTGACTCTGGGGGTTTACCGGTGCCCTGTGTTGAGGAAAAAAGCTGTAGGTGCAGGTTCTTTATGTGGGCCTGTCTTTAGGTGTGTAATCTAGACACTTAAGGTATTTAGATAGATAATGGAGAGATAATACTGCTCATTCATTCGGTAATGAGCAGGCCAGAGAATGTGTCCTGAATAGAATCAGAAATTAGTAATAGCAAGGTTCTAAATTGTTACTAGTTAAGGACATTCTTAAAATGGCAAAGGTTGAGAAGCCTTCTAACCTCACCTACTTTTTGATTCTATGATAAAAGTTGTGATGTTACATGGCAGAAACTCTTTGCACATTTCCATCTATTACATGAGACACAGATGTGTTTCTGAGGTCACAGATGCAAAAGGGAGAGAAAACTAAACATATCTGTAACTGTTCATGAGATAAGTGACTCCAGCCAGCTTCTATTGTCCAGGTGATACACCTGTCTCTCCCTCCACAACAATGATTTTCTAATTAAACTACCTCAGGTCAAAAGACTTGAGTGGGCCTGTCTTAAATGGACTTCCAGATGTCTGCCATTTAAACTATCACTTAAGATAAAACACATGGACCATTTCTGAAGAATAAAGTATGGGAAATCCATATTGTGTAGTGCCAGAAATTTGCACAGGATTTTCCTTCTTTTGTTGTACATTTTTAGAGGTTGCTTGTTTTATGAGGTAGGAATTTTTACGATAAAGTCTCACAGTTAAAGCAGACATATGCTGAACTCAAGAATTAGGTCTTATCTTTTCTGATGAATTCTGATGTGTTTCTTAGTAAGTGTTTCAAATCCAAGTGGGTTTTCAGATGGGGTCATTAACAGTTTGTTCCTTTTTCCCACAGTGCCCAGCATGAGACTCTTTTTCCTGATTGGCAGGAGTGTAAAATCCTCACAACTGTAGCTGCAGTCAATCAGGGATGTGCTCTCAGCATACAAAATCAGACTGACTGCTAAATACTCTGAAAACTGAGGTGCTACATATCTCAGAAAGTGTGCTTGGTGGTAGTGGCTGTGTTTGACTTGAACTCTCCTGTGGCTCAGTTTTAGGTCTACAATAAGAGGATAATGACAGCCTCCACCTCACCTGGGCTGGAGAAGATAAATTCATTAATGTTTGCAAAGCACTTAGATATTAGTCATCACCACCATAGAAAAGTCCTCAAGGAAATGAACAGTTGCGTATTCAGGGCAGGGTTTGAATGTAATGCAGTAAATAAGAACTGAGAGCACACACTGAACAATAAGAAGAAAGTCAAATATTAGAGAGCTGTTCATTAGGTACATCTTCTGAATTCTGAGCACTGATTGAGACCACAGTTCTCTGTAAATAAAAATGAGTGACCATGGAACTAAGAGATGTATTGTGATGCATACATACCAGAGGCTAAACTAGCTTTGCAGGTACTCCCTTAGTCCTGTAATTTCCTAATTGTCAATTCTTACCCTTGAAACTTTGATACAATTCTTAAAATTGTGCACATAATTTCATATTGATGTACATATATTAATATATACACACATCTTCTCATAAACACACAATCACAGAGCACAATCTATTTTACATGTTTTTATATATTTTTTTTGTTTTTCCACATTTTTCTGATGCCATTTCAGCACCCAACCTGATTTATAACTGTAAGTGTAGATACTGTGTCTAATGACTTATACCTGAGTATAAATCTGAAGGTTAAATAGTTAAAAATATTAATAGATAAAATAATGACTTCTTGTAAGTAATCAAATACATTTTTCCAGACACATTTTCATCCCAATATTCCAAATTATTAACCTGGCAGTTTCCCATATTTCTCCTTGATATATTCCTTTCATTGCTTTTTATGATAGAGCCAGGGTTACATTTGCAAATGAAAAGTGTTAGTTTTTTAGAATGATAATAACTTCTAATGCTGGACTCTAAAAGCACATTTAATATAGCTAACAAAGGCATTTTAAAGATACACAGCTAACGATGCAGCAGGTTAGAAGTGATGGATATTGCAAAACTGAGTTGCCATCACAAAAAATATTGAGGGTGAATCACTTTTATATAGAAGACAGTGCTTATTTTGCATATACAAATGAGATACAGATTTAAGATATGGTTTGTATTTAAAAAAGATCTGGGTACTTCATGCTCTGCAAATATCTTAAGAAAGTCATTGACTTACATCTGGTTTTAAGATGAGCAACAGCAATTACCTTACTGCTGTTCTGATCCGTTCGGATTCCTGTTAAAGGGCAGCTTTTCAGGATGTCTAATGGAATGTTCACTTCAGGTTTTCACCAGAAACAGAAAGTTCAAGTCTGCTGTGAAACTTACACTGATGTGCCTAACTTTTGACAAATGGGGATTTATACATTGAATGCCACTCTGAACAAATGCATAGAAAGGTGTGGAAAACATACAAGTAAGAAACAGGGATTTCACAGGCATAGCATCCTTTTGCTATTATTGTAATCCAGAACCTTGTATGGCTCAGAGGCAGGATGAAGTGTCTGCACGAGGATAGGAACACAGGTTGAGGGAGGGATAGTTTGAAGATGAGAGTGCCCAGTCTTTATACACAGAGTGAAAATTATAGCTAATATTCCAACAGCACTGAACATAAGTTTACTTAGCAAACACTAGAAATGTGAATCCTCTCACTATGCTGTGCAACAGAATTTATACCATTTATAGCTTTACAGAAGAAACAATCCTGGGATCAGGCAAATCCATGACAGATTCAGGGATAAACATTTCAGTGTTGGTTTAATTTTGAGACTGATACAGTACAAGTGATGTAAAATAAATGTCAAGGTGTGATGAGTTCATCAGAAAGAATATAATTAGAGAGTGCTGATTATGTAAACAAAATACCATCCTTCTCTCGTGTACAGAAAAATTAATTGCACAGAATTAATTTTGAACAAGTGCTCCTCTCTGTGATTTTTCCTGACATTCATAGCCAAGGGATAAGTTGATTAAATTTATTTTTCTGATACCCACATGACCACCCTCATTTTTTGACATGGAAAGTTGCCCACGCATTCAGGCTGGTAAGATTTGGATAGGTTTTTTGTTCAGGGTCCACTCTGCAGGAAATTTGTACATGAATAACCACTAATGAAAGCTAATTAGAAGCAGTCCAATGATCTGTTTTAGAGAAGATACAGGGATTGACTTAATTCTAGGAAGTATGGATTTATGTGGAGTATTACTTTTTATTTTCAACATTGATATTCAGGGCACAAATGGAAGAAAAGAAGAGCTTAGATCCTGGACAATAACTCATTTGGAAGGGCAAGAAATAATTCAGAGGTGTCTGTGAATTGCAGGGAAGAGTAATGGTGTTACTGTATGTACCATGGCTCTATACCTGAAGAAATAACAGGACTTGATCAATGATAACTTATGTAGAGGGAGGATGGGAGATGATGAAGAATCAGCAGAGGCATCCCTAAGAGAATAATGATATCTTCCCCCATGGTCTACGTCGCCCTACGCAGCAGGTGTGCTTGGATTGATGAGAGCTGTGCTCAGGGCAGTCAGTAGTAATTTAGTGTGGTAGGCCATGCACAAACGACTTTCGTTACTGCTGACAGCTTCATTACAGCAGGACCATCCTTCACTTATTGTAGACCTTCTTCCATCAAGCTGAAGACAAATGCAGGAATGACTGAGGCCCTATATGTTTGCCATATTATCCTCTCCATTACTGTACCCTGACCTGTTTTGTCTGTAAATTCTACAGTTGTACCTTTGGAGTGTACAGCAAAGACCTAGAAACATCTCTAATGCCTTCATCTGCATGCACTTACTGTATGTACTCGAAAAGACACACTAGAAAAAAAAAGAAAGAGGGACTTCAGCATAGTCTGAAAGTGCAGCTTTTCTGATATCTTATAGGAAATGATTTCTGAAGCATGCTGGGTCACCATGGAATCTTTTTCTTTCTGACATGGTATGAACCATCTTTCTCTAAAACTGAGTTTCCAACCAGCTTTCCAATACCTTTTCTAAGAGAATTATTATGCTTCTGTAAAGCAATAAAATTACCCAGACATGAGTCATCCTCCTTAATCTTTTATGTGGGTGTATGCCATAGAATGGAGCAAGGCTGCAATCAAGTCTGAAAATCTTTTTCTCACAGCAAGTGACTCAAAGCAAAAGGGAATTTCTATTTTCTGTGATAGAAAAAAGTAGCATGAAGGAAGTACAGGGGCTGCTCAGATACTTTATACATACAAGGACTGCAGGAACACAGAATTATGAAGTAAGGAATACACAGGCCAAGGCTGCATAGAGCTAGATGCCAGAAATCAGAGGAATGAAAGTTTAAAGGATCTTAGACTGGAACTCTGTATTATTGTCTCCACATGCATGTGAGAAGGTGCATTTTTTCCTGCTGGTGAAAGTGATTTTACTAATGCTACAAGACTGATCGAATTGTTTGTGAGTTTCTATAAGCCCTGTAAAATTACTGTTTATGACAGCATTTGCCTCTGGTTGTTATCATCCCACTCAAGAGATCTGTCAATGCCAATGCAACAACTGAGATTCTTCCTTGGGTAAGTTCTAAGTCACTTGTTAAATTATGTAAATTATGCATTCAGCTACCTTAAAAAACCTCTAGACACAGTACATAAAACCACTAGACTCCATAATAATAATATTTATAACAATAATCAGAACTTTGAATGAATATAAAGTTCTATCAAAATGTTGTATCTTGGATTTGGAAGATGGTTGAATTTATTATTCTAAGGCTGCATACCAGATAATAATGTAATAATGTTTTTTATTGACTACAGTGTCTCTGACTGCATTGCAGTATCTTTTATAGCACTCCCTACTGGAGGCTTGGCATTGCATCATGGAACTTCAGGACTTCCGTGTATGAACGATCTGTGCATTTGTCACACACTAAGTTCACTCTTGCAAGGGGCATGTGCATGTGTGTGCATCTGTAAAATCATAACACTCCCTGCCTACTGCAGGAACTCCCTGAAGATTCATCTCTCTGACCAGGAATGTGCTGATTTTGGTGTAAAGAGGGGCCATCCAACTGGCACAGGCAGACAGGATGAAGCTGCAGCCTATGTAAAATTGGTAATAGTGGATTATGACTGGACTTCAACAGTAACTCAGGAAATACTGAATAAAACAGAAGACTTCTAACTCTGTCCCAAAATGTGGCTATCAGGTCAAAGGCAAGAGACTGGACACACAGAACTCCAGCCTGAAGCAAAGAAACCACTGCCACACTAGGTTGGTATGAAGTGATCACATATTCACCACTTACCAATTGTTAACTATTATAAACATATGGCAAATAGTAGCTTTGAAGGAACACTTGTATGAAGACAATTAAATAGCTTTTTAAGTGTTCAACCTAGGGTTCTTGAGTCAATACTCTTTGTTCCATGCTTCTTAGGAAACAGCTTAAAAATGCTCACTGTAACAACAGGATCTGGCAAAAAACCCAGTTATAGTTTCTAGTTTATTTATTTTAAAAATTATATGTTTTATAATTATATGTTTTATATAAAAGCCCTCTACATAAGTACATTATGCATGATGACTTTTCTGCCAGGTGTGGAAGTGGCAAATTTCATGAGCCATCTGGACAATTACCTAGAGAATGTTTTTCTGGAGCTGTTGGTGAACGTTCATGTGGATAACAGCAGCAGTGGGAGAAGTAAAAGTGGAGATATGGGGAAAACCTACAGCTATGAGTGGGACAGTTGGCATAACATAAATCTCAGGCACTTCATGGAAGGGCAATAAACAGTGGAACTCTAGAAAATCAAAGAGCAAATCAGATACCAAAGCTTTATGCCGAGGAAAACACAGGGACAGAACATCTGCATTATTGGTATACATGGTTAATAGAAATTACCATTAAAAAATAAAACATCTAAATTTGCTCCATAGAAATTCCTCAGATTAAAATTGCACGTTTAAATGGGGAGAATACAATGCATTGTCTTGACTTCATGATGAGGAGGGGAATGTTGGTTATGCAATACCGTCAGTGAAAAGAGAACCTGCAAGGGCTGAAAACACATCTGCAATGAGACCACTCCTTTCCCATTTACGTTAGCTAAGTGTCGAGGTAAAACACTATGCAGAAGTTACATTCTTAGAAATCACTGGTGAGTGTCCCTTGAAGCAACTCTCTTCAAAAGGAGGAAGAGTTACTACAGATTCAGACTTCAACAGCAAAATTTAACTTCATAATGAATGTCAAAACTCATCCCTGTACAGGCCACCAATTGTTGGCATCAGTGCTTGGCACCAATCTGACTGTCACCATCGGCTTATTATCTTACTATAAAACTTTCATACCTTCTCTCTGTGAGTTCCCACAGGCAGCTTCTCGCAACACTGACTCCTCTTCTTTCTGCATGACTGGCTGACTCCTTCCTGTCCCTCACAGAACATACCAACCCTTACTGTCCATTGCACAACCACCTTCCCCTTACTGCTCCTCACAACACACACAACAAATACTAGCTCTCCCCTCATACAGCTAACCCACTCTTTTATATCACCCATCCTTATTGGCCGTAGCTGTGGCCTATTAAGGGCAGGCTTTATCGGATATAGCTGTGCCCTCTTAAGGGCAGGGGTGTTCTTACTCTTTGGTAATTAGTACTGCTGCAACTCCTCAGAGGAAAGGTTGCCTACAGCACTATCTCTACTCTCCTACAATCCATCCTCCCACAAAAGGAAACTGTGATAACCAGGAAACTTTTTTAAAGGATGAAGGGGAGTAATAAAGAGGGTAAAATATTTTCAAGAATTTTTAAAGGCACCATATTGTATCTTCAGCCTAAGTTTTTATTCGCATAAAAATAATGTAAATTACAAAAAAAAAGAGAATGTGGTTAAGGAAAAAGGGAAAGAGGCAATTATAAGTAAAAGGATATACCTCAAAAAGCAGAATTTGTATCCAAAGGTGCAAAACTAGAAAATGTGTAAAAATTCTGATATGCGAAATGTAAAAATACAATAACCTGTATTAACACTGATGCTGAGAATCAATCTGCTAAAGGCATGGAAATTGGTAATACAGTCTGTCTAAAACACATGAAAACCAAACATCCTTCCCATGTCTGTGGGGCTGACAGATGGCTGAGCCATGGAAAAAGCACTGGAGGATGCTGTGGCATAGCAGAAAGGCTGAGAGAGCTGCTTACATTAGTGTTATCCACATGGAGCTTAGAGATGCTTCTGCCTTTACTTACAGGAAACGAGTCCGAAAAACTGCCTCAAAGTGAAGCATCAGCAGAAGGGGTTTTAGAGCAGATCAATAAGATGTATAATAACAAACACCGTAAGAAACAGATGGTATTAACCCAAGAGTTCTCAAAGTTGCTGCTGAACTACTAACTACTCTGAGTGAACTCTTGAATAAATTAGTGTTTATTCCAGAGAAAGAGCAGGTGGCAAGCAGAACAACCATTTTTAAAGGACCCCTGGCATCTGTGCGGGTGGGGAATAAGCACACTGTGAAGTCTACAAACAAAAAAAGTATGACTTTCTTATCAAACAAATGGACAGAAGCTGTGATAAAAAATAAAAATAACAGATGTGGATAAATGTGACATTCTCAGGCAGAGTCAGTAAAGCAACAGTAATCTGTTCTTGAGATCTTTGGGCATGTCTCATCCTTTTGACATAATGCATTTTGATTTCCAAAACACTTTTGATCATGCTCTTGTCCAAGTCTGTTGATCTTAAAAGAGCATAATCTCATAAAAAAGAGAGACTGAGAGAGTATGTCAAACATATAAGACCAAAAATAATTTGAAGAAGGTAAATAGGAATGATTATGCACTTATTTCACAAGGAACTGTGATTATTAACTGAAATAGCTTAACAAACCTGGAGTAAAAAACCCCAGCTTTTTACTCAATGGGTAATTAAAATGCTGAACTTGAAGTCATGAAATAAAGAAACCTAAATCATTACAAGGTTTAAAAAGTGACTGTAAAAAGTGATAAAGTGTAGGCACACCATTAACTATTAACATAAAAGGTGTATTTAAACACTGAGTTAATCTTTGGTCTATATACAATGGGCTGGTATAGGCCTCCTTTCATGTTCTTTCCGTAAGCGTCATTTTCTGATCAGTGCTAGAGAGACAATACTGTCCAGTGCTGCTATTCTTTTCACTGTTTCTCTAAATATCAGGAAAACAGAATTTATAAAATTCACCTAATATAATAATATTAAATATTGTATGACTCAAAAGAGCAGAGAAAGTGATGGAAATGTTGTGGAGAGAGACTACCACTAATTTTTGGTTTAACTGATATTAAAGCTTGAGAAATATGTTAAATCAAACAAATTTAGTATCTGTATCTTTAAAGATATATGGGAGAAATTTATCAGAAAGGGTGGTCCTGCAACTAGAGTATTAGACTGGATTTGAACTTGATACCAAAATCCTGGCTGATGCATTGCAAAGACTCTCCAGGTTCCTCTGTTTCCCATCTGCAAAACTGGGTGACCTCCCACCGTAAGTCCCAACTTCAAGAGTGTTGTTAGCATAAGTACTTAGTGTTCCAAGGCACCCAGAAAATTTGTTTGAGAAGGCTCCTAGCAAGTTGCAGTGTCATTAATCTTTGCAATTTGTTTACAAGCCTTCAGCCACTTTTCAGTCCATGCAAAAAAGGCTTACATCCAAGCCTACCTGAATTAATTCTTGTAAGACCTTGTGAGGCATTGAATCAATATAGTGTTTTCTGTTTAACTTACTCTTGGAAGAATATTTTACATTAATATAGCTCTTCTCAACCTGAATGGTACTGAAATGCTTTGCAGACTATGTTAATACAACTGCAGCACTAAAATGCTGCACTAGCAGAAAGTGTCGAGAGAGAAAATTGCAGCCAAGGACAACAGGACAGACTGTTTCTGTTGTAACAAATTGTTTCAAAACCTTTACTGCACAATGACTGAAGTTTGCACAGAGAAATTCTAGAATGATCTGTCATTGATAACAGCGCTGCCAAAGCAAGAGAGAAACTGAAATATCACGGGGTGCTCAGGAATCCTGTGCCTTGCTTGGAATCCTTCCTGCTCCCATGGTGTCTATCATGCCTTCTGCTCTCCTTCTGTACCCCTGGACGTGATGAGGGCTATGCTGCTCTGAAGTGACCCTGGAGACACATCATCCCAGGGATGTTGAGAAATGTGTTTCTCAGTTTTGTGGAATTTAGATTTGCTTCAGAATCTCTGCCTTGCTGCAAAACTTTGGGAACTGGTTTAACTTTCATTCAAAAAAGGGCTGCTTCTTCCGATGCGTAGGAGGATGTGATGCTGGAGGCAGGAGCTGTGCCTATCATCAGTTTCAGTGCCTTACCATAACTGTAAGTGTGTGGGAGTGAGATCTGGGATTTCTCCTACCTGACATTGATTTCAGGACTATTTCCATACTGCTGTAATCCATTCAGGTACTGTAGGCAAGTTTCTGATATTTGTTTTTGAAATTCCCTTACTTGGAGTGCTGGCAACTGTATTCTGCTCTACCTCTTTCCCTCAAAGGCAGTTGGACTGAACTCCAGTTTTTATCTCCTTTTTGAGACATTCACAGTCAGGAAAATGGGAGGAATGAAGGAGCTGGAGATATAGACCAGCACACAGTGTGAAGTGAGGGCTGCAGAAACATAGACTGGACATGCATTTTGTCTCTGCGTGGAGTCTCATCTCCGCTGAGATGAGGGATCAGAAACAGAGTGAAATTCACCATTTCAAACCTTCCGGGGCAAGCGGAGAAGATACAGGCCCTCAGGGTCACACTAATGGACTCTTCGTTGTCACAGCCCAGGCTCCAGGATTACAAAGAGAAGGGAAGCAAAAGAGCCCATCAATCATGGAAGGTAATTGCTGAATTGTACATCCATGGATCTCCATTGTGAAGTGCCACCATGGTGGTGGGGGTACGTAAGAAGAGTAGGGCTGAAGGCTGTTACAGAATTTTGCTTATCTCAGACTTTGCTTTCCTGCTGCTGTTAAGTAGATGGCACTCATTTACCATAAAATGACACAAATGTCATCTGGCATTCCAAGACTTTCTCAGTACAGCAGTGTCACTAACTGTATTGTGTTCTTTAATGGTCCCATTACTAAAACTTCAGTGGCTACCTAAATTTCACCTTTATGTCATTTCATACCTACAAGTAAAATTCTTTCTCTCCCTTCCACACTGGATTTACACAGCTGACTTGTGGAGGAGGACTGCTACTGACCCTGCTCTTTTCCTCCACTCCTTCTGGAATCACTTGCAAAGTTTCATCTGATTTCAGAGAAACAAAAAATCTCAGCCTTTCTTTCATGACAAAAAGAAATTTCCTTAGGTCCTGAAGTCAAGGATGGCTACACAGGACCATGTTTTTAAGGTTTAAGACAAATATAAATGCTAGGTTATGAACCTGCAGCACCATCCAAAGTAATTTGCTGCTTCATGGGTTGCCTGGCAGGAAGAAGCAAGCTGAGATGTTTAGAATTTTTTTAATATGTAATTAGAATAGATTTTATTCAGATCAAGTTTGAGTCAGATTCCCAACAATAAATCTGACGGCACATGAAGTCCTGAGAACTGCAATGCAAGCAGAACCAAGATGTGAATTTTAAGTAGAAATGTCCCACTTTTCTGGCCCCCAACAAATCTCACAACTAACCTTTGCTGCCCATAAAAAAGCGTGCCAACCCAGTACTTTGACAATGGGAAAAAAGAAAAATAGCTGTAATGGTTCACAAGGGATAGTTATCATTAGGTCCCAATAAAATAAGGATGTGGCACATGAGCTAGCAAAAGCTGCATAACCAAGCTAGATTCATTTTGCTATTGCCAAAATTTGACAGTGATAATAAATTCCATGAGATGCAGATCAGGTTTTTGTTCTGTGCTTACAATGTCCAGCATGATGAGGTCCTGATCTACATCAGAAAGTCCTTGATTCCACCAAACTATAAATAAAATAATTATAAATCTTTGATATAAATTGTTCCTTCTCCAGTTTTTTATCCAAGCAT
This sequence comes from Camarhynchus parvulus, assembly GCF_901933205.1. Taxonomy (NCBI): domain Eukaryota; kingdom Metazoa; phylum Chordata; class Aves; order Passeriformes; family Thraupidae; genus Camarhynchus; species Camarhynchus parvulus. The sequence continues at coordinate 20,734,458 of NC_044575.1, read as the reverse complement.
AATGAACATGTTTTTCTGAATTGGTTTGCAAAGTACCTGTGTGAGAACTACCGAAATTTTTTTACAGAACTTTTTATTGGAATTTATATTTTTGGATTTCATCTTTTTTTGTTACTTTTAACTGAATATCCATTCACTCTAACTTTCCTACCTCTTTCTAAGAAGCATCTGAAACAGTGGAAGGAGAAGTGGGATGGGTAGAAAGAGAGTGGAAAAAAAAAGGGGTTCAGCAGAGCTTCTGCTGAGATCAAAAGTGGAAAACCAGCTATGGTCATGTTGCCTTCAAGCTATTCTTTGCCTGAGTTACTTGGCTGTCCACTTAGAACAGAGAGGGTGCCTATGTAACCCAGGAGCAACTGCTGCAAGAACATGGGTTAAAATGTGCTCAGTTCTAGTCAAAAATAAGCATCTTAATTCATGTGGATATTGTGACCAGACCCAGGCAACAGCAAGCACATTTGTCTCTGTGCACATGGACAGTTATTGCCTGTAAATAACCTGTCTTTAAATCAGCCTATTTGCCCTTTTTTCCCATGATGTATTTAAATATATCTACCACTCTTAGCAGCTACTGTCTAATCTACAGGATTAGGGAGACCTTCAGATTCCTGGACCCACTGGATTTTTAGATCTAGGCATTTATTTTGGCCACATTCAGACTCATAGGACACATACGACACCTGGGATGCACTTTTATTCTTTTCTGTTGCCTTCTTTTCCTGGAAAGGAGCCCAGAGTAGAACTCTGTTGTTTCCTCACTGAGCTGGTTGATTGAGCAATTTTGTAAATATATCTCCATATGTACATGGATGCTCCTGCTTTTTCCTATTATAGAGAAAGCTCATAACTAGAGCATAAAACACAGGTAATGTTTAGATTGAATGTGAAACAATTCCACATAAAATTAGAAGAAAATCACTTCTTCCCGCAGTTTGGCCTAAAAGGAAATTAACTTAATTGAATATGGACAGCTGTATTTTGCAAAAATATTAGAGCTAAAGATAATTTGGTTTTTGAAAATATTTTAGTAGACTATTTCAATTTCAATGAGATTGCTTGCTAGAAAATTAAATACATTTTCTCTTAAATGTAATAATGAATTCCATTGTCTACACTGCTCAGGCAGAACTATAATTGTGTTAAATACAATTAAACCGAGTTTTCTTAAAAGTAATAATGCAGACTATTGTCTACATTACTCAGGCAGAACTACAATACAATTAATGTCTTGTATTGAAGTCACTCAGAAAATGTATGTGCATTATTACATGCTCATTTTGAACATTGCATCCCCACAGCTCTCCATGCTAGTAAAAAATGCTTTTCCTCATTCTAGTGGACCTCTGTTGTTACCAGCTGGGAACAGATATGCACAGAGTAAATTTAGTGGTTTTATCCCAGTTGTTAGTGTACTCAAACCAGCAAGTTTTTCAAATCTCCCATTCCAAAGCATTTCTTCTCAGTTTTTGCCATCTCTCATGCCTTTTAGCTAGGGGTCTTAGTATGTTGTAAGGTGCCCAACAATCCTGAAAACCTCCAAAGATCACGCAGTGAAAAGTGCTATATACTCTGGTTAAAAAAGTATTTCTATTTTAGAATTGTAACAACTTAAGTAATTTCTAAAGCGCGATAACAGAACCTGAGTGTTATATGGACTAATAAAGTAACATGCTTCTTGAGAAAGCAGTGAATGCTAAAAATTGTGGTAGAGTGACTGTTTTATATAAAACATAAACAGAACATTGAAGAATAGGAATGGAAACAAAAATTTGTGGAAAGAAACAAACGTGATTTTGGTAAGGGTTTGTTTCTAACTGAGCAAATATTCATTATGCTTTTTTGAAAGAAAACCTTTAATAAGCCTTATTTCTCTTCAAAAGGTCGTGAGAGGAAGAATGGGAAGATGAGGACAGGAATTTACAAAAGTGATTAAAGATAGTGGAAACACAGTAAAGAGATGTAATACAAACAAGTAAATGGAAATAAATGTGGGGAAAATTCTTGGAAAATTTGTTGATATGGCTCAGAAACGTTCTGTGAGCATCAGATCAATCCTGATGACCTGCTTGGTATAATTTCTTCTAGAAGCAGAATTAACCCCTGAAGGCGCAGATTTGCTAAAACTGTTCTCTTCTTTTACTTTGATTGATCATCTAAATTTTTTTTTTGTTCTTTCTGTTCCTAAACATGAATTTGATCTCATATGTTTACCCAATGACACAAGAAGATAATTCATCTTCCCCTTCCCCCCTCTCTACTTTTTTCCTATTATTCTTTTACCTCCAGAAGGCACTGAGGATGTCACTGTTGTGGAATCAACATACAGCTGCATTGCTGTGTGTTAGCTTCCAGCACAACTTTGACTAGCTATGGAAAATTAAACTCTTTAACATTTTCAGTAGCATTTTATCAATAAATAAAAGTATTGCTAGTAACTTTGAGGCCTGGGTGGTGAAAAGACCATAAATTGATGGGAAGATTTTTGGTCCAAGATTCATTGCCTTGGTTGGATTCCACATCATAGCTCCCTGTTTTTCACTGAAATTTTCTTCCTGCCTCTGGAGAATCACCTTCTTTTAGGGGGTGGAGATTTATAAATTAGGGGTGTAGAAACCTGCTCCAAGAATGTTCTCCTGCATTTATGTGGATTTTGCTTAGATCAGTATAGCAACTACATAAAACCTGATACAAAGATGTATTGACTGTTAGCTGTAGAATTATTTCTTTGGGTAACTCAGGAAAGTGATGATGGATAATTTAATGGTTTTAAAGTGTCTGTGATACAAAGGGCTTCTACTACATGGTAGGCATCTGTTGGCTGTTACGTCCATTCTAGTATTTCAATTTCAATTTGACACTTAGATTTTGTCCCATTGGAGATAATTATAGTTATTTTCATTACAATAATGCCTGCAGATTTCAATCAAAATTAGAAAATAAAAAAACTTTTGCCAGGTAGTATAAAAAGATATGACAAGACATAATTCCAGCCCTGAGAAGTTTACAATTTAAATAGACAGGATGCACAATGGTAGATCTATTTGCATCTGCAGGCATCAAACCTCAGATCTTGAATACCAGATTATAAATGGCTTGCCCAAATGTAAGTGGGATTTGATAAGACATTTCCTGAGCTCCTGGCAAGTCTTTAAAAAAGGACTGCAATAACTGCAGTGTGAAGAATTATTTGCAGTTTTCTGAAATTAAGTTCTGATCTGTAACCATTATTTATTATGTGTTGTAGAATTGGCTGTGTCCCAGCTCACTGCTGGTCTCACTCACAAGACTCACAGATGCTACTGTTGTATTCACTTTGACAATACACCTCACCCCAGTCCTGTAACTTCCACTGCCAGCAAATACTCCCCACATGCCTAGACCTTCCAAAGTGTTGCTGACCTTACCTAAAAATCCTCCGTTTCTCATCTTCTAAGGGGTCTAAGGGATCTAAAGATGATATTAGGATCGTGCAACTAATTCTCAGCATGAATCAATAATGTAGATGTCACCTAACTCTTAATTTTGGTGATCAAAACCAGCTATCCAAAGGTAAGACATTCAGTACCTTTTGCACAGCTCAGTTTTAGCAGCTCTCTGCACTAAACAGTTTTATGGGAATATGAGGGCTGAGAAAAACATAACAGAAAATAAGTATTTAAAGACATAAAACATTTCCAGTTGGCTAAATCAGTCTAAGCAGAAAAAGAAAAAAAGAAAAAGAAAAAAGAAAAAATTCAGAGCCTTTTGCACCAGACCTGTTGTATCCTTCAGTGCATCATAAAGACAGAATGGTTTTATTGCTGTTTACTCGCAAAGAGATTGAGACCAAAGTGTTGAGCAATTTCCACTTCTATTAATCATGGGACTTCCAAACTTAGACTTCATAATGTATCATGTATGTTTCTGTGTTTGGTTTTGGTGGGAAATATTGGATTTTGTTTTGTTTTTTAATTTGATTCAGTTGCTTGCCTTTGAATGGAACAAAAGCAACAGCTGAATTCCTTACAGAATACTTTGTGGTTTTGGGATGTCTACAGACATTGCTGGGAGAAATTAATCTGATGTCCTTTGTCTGTAGCTGTAAGTCAGTCTCTCCAAAACCTGAAATAAATCTGAAAATATTTAAAAGGAAAAAGTTATAAAAATCAGGGCTGTAAATAAAGAAGAGCCCCCCAAACATTATCTCTTATAGGCAATGCAACCTAAATCATCACAGCAGTCTTTGCAGTAACATGGAAGAAATTAATCTGGTAAGGCAAAATGGAGAAGGCTTTGCCTCTCTTTACAGCAGGTATTTATCTAGTCTTGCTGCTACACTATCTGAACACACAACAGTTGAAATATATTTATTCACCCAGTGCTACTGAAAATAGAAGCTTTATCTATCAGGAAGCTCCGTGAATTGCAGGTAGTCACAGTGAAAATGCAGATACTTGAAGATGCAGGCTTTTGCAATAACTTTGAATAACCCTTTCTTTCTCATGAATAATCAAAATTACATCAGATGGAGCACATTAAAGCAATGGTACTGTGGCTAATCTTACAGAGCTTGCCCTGTTTCCTCAGTAAGCTCCCAATGATCAAGGAAGGCACACAGCATGGATAGTAAGCTTTGCCTGAAAGCTCCCACTGCACCTGTTACACACATCTCAAGATTTAACTGAAACAAAGGACAAAAATTGCACAAAACTGTGAGCTTGCTTCCTAACATCAGCTATCCAGATGCTCCAAAAGTTCTATCCAGCCATCTTTTCCTATGATCTCCTCTCAAATCAAACTACTTGAGTAGTAAAGTAGCTGAGGGTTTAACATACTGCAGTCATACAAATATTTTAATGAAATGTTCTCCAAGATTGAAATCTTCATATATTATGCATCAGCACAGGACTGTTTACAGGTGTATTTTATGATAAGCTTCCTTGTATACAGACCAAGCTGGCAGATGAGAGAGGATGAGTGCGAGGAAATAAGAATACCAGATGTGTTTTCATAACTTTATATTTGTTATTTATTATTCATTCATTCATTAACAACTATGCAGCCACTCACTCAGAAACAGGTAACATTCCAGGTAACTTAGATTATAAAACCCACTGCAGACACTGGGCAGTGAATCCTTGCAGGGCATAGCAGTTTGATTTGTGGATCCTTTGCTGAATGATCGCCGTTAACAGAGATGAACATGAACAGGGCACCAGAAGAACAAATTGAATGACTTGCTATGAACATATTCTCAAATCAGATTTGATGTGGAAACATGATGCTGTTTTAGAGTGTTTTTCAGTGAGAATCTAGTGAAGCTACACAGGGTCAGCTGTCTACTCCAGCTGAGTGAGGGCCAGGCTCAGAATCTGCTGGGACACTTTCTCTTAAAGACAGCTATTTCTTGCATTGGGATGAGCAAATTTTTGTTTTTTTCTTTGTAGTTCTCCTTCTTCCCTTCCCCTTCCCCTTCCCCTTCCCCTTCCCCTTCCCCTTCCCCTCCCTTCCCCTCCCCTCCCTCCCTCCCTCCCCTCCCTCCCCTCCCTCCCCTCCCCTCCCCTCCCCTCCCTCCCTCCCCTCCCCTCCCCCTCCCCTCCTTCCTTTCCTTTCCTTTCCTTTCCTTTCCTTTCCCTTTTTCCTTTCCTTTCCTTTTCCTTTCCTTTCCTTTCCTTTCCTTTCCTTTCCTTTCCTTTCCTTTCCTTTCCTTTCCTTTCCTTTCCTTTCCTTTCCTTTCCTTTCCTTTCCTTTCCTTTCCTTTCCTTTCCTTTCCTTTCCCTTTTTTAACATATTATGACATATTTAAATTTAGGATCTTTCTATCCCATCTTATCAGCTCCATATGGTTCATAAGTACTTCCCCTGGTTAAAATGCAGTGACTGAAAAAACAATTTTTTTCTCTAAATAGGCAGGAACAAATGTGGGGTCTTAATCGAACATGTCTAGTAAGTGACAGAAAGCAAACACCGAATTAGATGCAGGGGCCAAATTCTGCTCTATAACCTACTTTCAAATTGGTTCAGGTATAAAGGGTATGAATGAAGCAGAGAAGGTGTAAATGCCCTGTCAAGATCAGATAGATATGGACAAGGTGGAAGTTCTGTTCATTGTCAGTGTTCATCTTAACATGAAAATTTGTTTCTCCTCAAGGGGCTAAGAGTGCTGGAAATAATCCAAATACAGAATACTCCTGTGAGTTAGCTTAGCTTTCAGGGTGTATTTGGTTGCTCAAGTTCAGGTCTGATTGATCATAGTTTAATTAATAATCAGAGAGATTAATTTCTGGCAAGTCTATTATATCAGGTTTTAACTGATAGCAAAAGCTAAGTGTGGTCCTAGAAGTCTTTAAACAGACTTGAGTTTTGGCTTACTTATCTCTTTCCTGATATGTATATATTGGTAATGATTCCCAAAGTGAAGGGATGTGGCACAAAGAAAAACAGCTGGTGAAGAAAATTAAATAGACTTAGAAAGCAATAGAATAAACTCATAGAAGAAAAATCCATCAAAGACCATTGAAAACAAAGAAACAACCTCTAATTCAGAGAGTTTCTGAGCTGCAGACCCATGGGTATTGATCCCCTATAGCGGGTATATGTTACCTGGCACTCACCTACTCTTATATTCTGCCCTAGGCATCTGTCTAGGACACTGTTGGTAATACTGATCTGGCTGGACCATTGTTCTCACTTGTTATGGACATACATATTTTTGTGTGACAAAATCTCAGATTTCACCAGCATTACTCTGGACATTATTGCTATGGAAACAAACTACTGCAATTTACTGTCTACGCTTTAAAAATACATTAGTGTTGATGCATTTGCATCAAACCTCATAGAAATCGACCAAAACCTTTTTGTATTTTTTTTACACTTCTGTGCAATGATCCAGCAATGAGGAGCTGTCAGGCTTGACCAGTGGCTGGCATAAATGCAGAAACATTTTACAAGCTCCATACTGATGAAGCTCTATCTGTATATCTGCATAGGGCCTTCAGGGCAAACAATTTGGTTTTTATAGTGCAAGACACAAGAAGTGAAGACTCCAGGGCTGTTCAGCCCAGAGCCTGTTTCCTCTCCTCAGGAGCCACTAGGAAGAGGCAGAATATGAGTTCACCAGAAGAAGCTCTTGTTACCACCCCAGCAGCTATTTGACAGCTGTCACTGTGGCTCTGTGCTGGGAATGCTACTCCTTGGAAGTTCCCATCTAGTGATATCAACTGTCTCTACAAGTCTTGATCCCACTATTTCTAATGGGATTATGGCAGGCATAGATTTCCTCTATAGAGTTTGTGCTGAAGGTACCATTAACTCAAATATTTATTTCAGATATTCCTCCCAAACCTTCTATGCCTGCTAAAGGCTGTCCCAGTGCTCAGGGTCACTACCTTTGTACCTTGTAAGTCCTGAAGGAGACACTTTGAGGTGTGGAACTTTTTCCGGTGAGATTGCTGTGGTACACATACATCTTCCTATGCATGTGAAAAAACAGGCATCACCTCTTCTCCCCCTAACTGATTAATGGTGAGGATACATTATCAGAGCTAATAGGAGTCAAATGAAGCAAGCTACTCAAGTGAAACCGTGTAAATTGGTTCCTGTGCTTTTTCTATCTCTTCTAATACCTAATGCCAGGAATTTTCATTTGTGTCCAGCCAGAGCTAAAAGGGAAAGGCTTAGAAAGTAAATAACTCGCACATCTGCACTAGGGGAGCAGTCAGCTGTTTCATTGCCCCATTTATTAGCAGGAGAAAAATGTAAATTTACATCACAGAATTTTTTATCCTGTACAACCTGTCATTCTTCTTGGAAAAGTAGATGTGCATACTAGTCTTTCACCTATATGTCCACATCAGTATGCTTATGCACCATTATTATTCTCTTCCCTGACCTATATGACCTTTACCTAGGTGAAATTATCAGTTTTCAATAGGAATTTTGCTACCAAAGAGCAGGCCAGTTTTGGTCTGATGCTCTTAGATGTCCTATTTTAACACTTTGGTTTTAGTTTAAAATTCCTACCATAAAATTCTGCTTTAGAGCCAGGTGGTGAGTCCTGTAAGCATAGACCAGGGGGTGATGTGCTGAAGACCTAGTTCTAAGACCTGCTGAGAAGATACTGGGAGGTACACTCTGTCTAGCTTTCCATCAGCCATTGCCAAGGACTAGAGGTGGTAGGAAAGCTTATAGGGGAAAGCTGCATAGATTGGAGCAGATCACAGGCTGACACTATCCACCTGTTTTCCATGTTGATTTCCCCTTCTGTCTCATTATCTCTCATTTATCTACCACACAAATGAATTTTAAAAATCTATAAGTGCCATTAAATTTCTGCCACAAAAATATGAAATATTGGAAAAATGAAATTAAATTAAATTAAATTTAAATATGCAAAAGTGGAAACTATCGGTCTGCTGGAACAGAACAGAAAATTTTGCTGATCTTTGCAGTCCTACTGCTCCCAAGGATAATTTTGAGAAGCTGGGGAGATTTGCTGTATCAGTGAGCATTCAGAGGGGCCTGTCTGTATGCCCCTGAGACTCTTTCCATGCCCTGGGCTGTTCCCATACTTTGATATCATAACACCTTCTGTAAGACATGCTGCAGGCACCTGGGAATGCAGGGTTGCTCCTCTGGATGGGAGTGAGAAATGTGCAGGGAGATAAAGAGCAAACTCATTTCCTATGCATAGAAAGATGAAATTTCTCTACATGCACATAGCTTATTGTCTCTGCAGTGGCTCTCTCTCTCTCTCTTTGCTTCTGTCACCCTGGTGATGGTTATCTCCCAACACTGGTAGTCAAGGTAATCTCTCCACCTTGACATAGACTTTGATTCAGTAAGCCTATCTGTGTAACAGCTGTTGTGACAGAGCACTGAGTCTCAGGATTTTCTTACTTGAAACCAGACATATTGTCTGTTTTCTTTATCTTCTTTTCTCTTTCGGTTTTAGAAGGACTACATTAACAAAACAAATTATATAAACAGTCTGGAATGTCTTCTCTCCTTTCTCCCTTCTCCTCTCAGTATTGATTATTTGAAAGTAATGCAAAGACAATTTCCATGCATAATATTGTTATGCATATCTTTCCTTTTCCCCAGTTAAAGAGTATTAAATTAAATGTGTCAAGCTGTAGGACATTGTAATCAAACATTGTGAGCACAACAGGTTTTGTCTTCTTGTTTGAATAACATTTTTCTTGTTATTTTTCAGCTTGGATCCCTGGAAAACTGTAGAATCAGTTTCATTCTTTGTGTTCTCTTTTTGAAGTTTTATTTAACATCCTTCTAAATAAAAAAGCCAGTGACCACACTTGAGCCATCACCAGCAAAATTTTCAACTAGAAAATTATCAGTGTGAAGCTCTGAATTAATAAGCAAAATGAATGCATTAAATCACAAAACGTATCTAATTCTGTATCTGACAAGCAACTATACCTGTTACTGAACTGTAGACCTATGTCTGAATAGCAACAAGCCCAGAGGAACCTGACCCAGATTTATATCTTTTATTACTACAGCAGAAATTATATGGTAATAATAATATTATCAATGCACTCCCTTTCTCAGCAGTTCTGAATACCCCAGATACACAATTGCATGCAAATGCCTAAAAGCAGCATTCCAATAACAAACTACTTTATGCTCTACACCATTGCCAATTACCTCTACTGTTATTTTTTCCTTTGTATGTATCCTATTTGTTAATAACAGTGGGAATGAACTTATGAGCTGTTCACTAACTTCATTATCTTCTGGGAAGTAACCAAGGCATGTGATTGCAACCTAAGCTTTTTCTTAACTGTGGTCCATGGTTGTGAGAATCACATACATCAGATTAAAAACAATGGTCAGTGATGGTTTGATGTCAATATAGGTGTTACACAAAATAACCAATGTCCAGTATTTTTGCTGACTGTGAGATTTTCTACATGAGATTTGGTGGCAATCACAAATGAGATTCAGTTTAATAAATTGAACTATTTTTAGAAAACAAAAGACTATCTCAGTATGGGTCAGCTAGAATTGCTGCATAACTTCATCTACACAGCTAAAGTGGCAATGTTGTCCATTTACTGCTAACAACCCAAGTGATCCAGTAAATACAGAAAATGAAATAGCCCCTATTTGCATGTCAGTACAATCCCATTTTTTCCTGTTCTATAATTCCGTATCTCTCAGAATCTCTTTTTGTCTCCTCCAATAAAAGGCATGAAACAAGAAATGCTGAAAATAATAATTGGGAGCTATAAAGCCAGCTGATCTCTCAAAGAATGCTGCCATTACTTCTTTGTTTGGGTCAGTACTGGACAGTCCTGGCTGTTAAACACCAGCTCATTTATCCTTCACAGGATTAAAATAATATTTCACACCATACTTACTAAATTCCATAAGAACCTGCTAGTCCTTTATGATCTAGCTGCTTTTTTTTACCTATGAAGCTGCAGTATTGGTATGATCAATGTGTAGTGCTGGTGCAAACAGCATTGTCCTTTCAGACATTAACTAAAAGTGGTTTAGATATCCATCAGTCATACAATTCTCACTTTATTGCTGAGCAAAGTGCACCATAACAAATGGTGGTGAGCAGACCAAAACCACAAAAAGGAATAAATGTTCAAGCTGAAGCCAAATTGGAAGAGAGAGACCTATCCTTACAAACTTGTGCTTATTTTTAAATATAACATTGCCTCAGGTCTGGGACATCTATAGGAATACACAGATCTCTGTGACTAAGGGCTGCAATGTCATGTGCACTACATGCAGAGTAATATCCTCGTTTTTGTGTTGAAGAAAAAGGAAAGATTTCAAATGTTCAGAAAAAAAATTGTCTGGACACAGTAAGAAATATCCCTCTAGCAGTCCTTTAGCTTTAGTGAAATGCTCCTATTATTTCCAAAATTAATCGGGTATGAAAGCTCTTCTTTGTTCTTTTGAGGATAATGTCTTAATGGCAATTCATCACAGCAGCCATGAAATCTTGATGACAAATCCATAAACCCTGAAAAACATTGTAGGGAAAGTAATCTCCTAATTTAAACATGAGCTAGTCTTGTTCTTATTATAACAAATAAATGAGAAATAATTTTCTGAGTAATGTGCGCAGATATTTAGTGTGTGACTTGGAGTGTACACATCTAAAAAAACTCCAAACCCTCAGCAGCTTAATTCCCTTGTGTAGCTGGCCCAGCCCTGTCTCTCAGCTACTCCTGTGCCAGCTCACCCGCTGGTCTGTCTAGTCCTGCACATGCTATTCAGCTTGGTAGCAGCAACATTTGTTGTGTCCTGACCTCATCATGACATAAAATTAAGGGCTCAGCTTGCAAGAGTATAATATGCATCTTCCAGTTATTTTCTTATAGTCCTACTACCTGCTGTTCTAGCATATCCGAGCTTTATTATTTTTCTTTTTTTTTTTGCTAGCTAACAGAATCAGTATTTAAGGAAATAAATATTTTATTTTCCATTTGAAAATATTTTGCTTTTCAATAGCAATTTCTGTTTCTAGAAATTTCAGTTTTAGATGTCCTGATTTCAAACAGTCACATAACCTGATTGTTTTATTACAGTTTCTTTTTACATGGGGAAGTTAGGCACAAATGTTTTAAACTAGTTTGTCAGTATAAAATGTTACACTGTTAATAAACCAAGGCTAGAAGTCAGAAGACTTCAGACTTTTTATTGAGTTATTTCAGCCTATGATCTGGCAAAACACATCAATAAAAACATCACAAATAATTTCTGGAATGCCCCTCTACCGCTATCTTACACAGTGTTAGGCTTTAGAAACTCCAGTTACGTAAACCAGACTTTCACACAGCTCCAATAATGTCACCCAGCTGAGATCCAGTATTAATAAAATTGAATTAACATTATATTAACAATATATTATTTCTGTGAAATCTACTGAGTGTCACCAATATTTAAAAACTAGAATTATTTTTTTCAAGGTTAATTCCGTCTATTACTGGATATTTTAACTGCCCCAGGAGCCCAGGAAGAAGCCAGCACTCATAAATTTGTGACTGGCATACAAACCTTTACCTTTTGGCAAGGCCTGATTAAGGCTTTTTAAAAAAAAATCAAAACAAAACAGAACAAATCCACAATATATCTAGCATCAAGTCCATCCCCATCTTTTTCATCCTCTCATAATGTCCATTCTTCAGTGCCTGTGCTAGTTTGTTAGACTGGCCAGGAAATGTTTGTAGCCACCCTGCACCTCCTGCAGCAGACAAACTGGGTGCCCACAGCCCCACAGCTCCTCTGCCAGGCAGCTGGGGGGGCAGTTTCATCAGCCAAACAAAAAAACTCTCCAGACCAAAACAGTCCACAAATGATAATAGATCCGAATCATCACTTCCAGAAAAAAAACAATCCGCAAATGATGACAGACCCAAATTTGTCAGAAGCCTTTCTAATGCCTTAGCCAGCTTGGCTAGAGAAAAGCACTTTTTCTTCTAAACTAACCAGTATCACAACTATCTTCTGTCCAGTTCTATGTCCCTGCTGAGTAACACCCTTAGACTTATAGGAAGTTGCTGCAACATATAAATTAGTATTTGTAAAACTCCTTTCCACGGTATCCTGTCAATTCTCTCTTATTTATCATTGTAACCTATATCTGTGCACAAGAGAACAAGCAAGGACATGGCTGATACATACTACATTCACAGAAACTTGAAGTAACTGTAAAAATCTAGCAGTTTTCTGAAACTGAAACATTCAATAGAAGTGATTTGGTTTCTACAGAGTTGTGATGTGACCAGGCTACTGTCAGATCTTCAGTCTGGTGCCTTGGGACCTGAACACCTCAGCATCCCATTTGCTGGGCTGATCAGAGTTGGGAGTCCAAACAGCCTGGCATCCAACCCTCAGCTGCTTGTCAGTCTGGGCTCCCAACTTCTGGGACAGCCAAACCCACAGAGCACTTCCATAGGTTGCACACTCCAGGGAATCTGTGCTGTGAAGACCATGGGAGTCAGACCTCTGGCGCATTTACCAGAGAATTAAAACAACTTGGATTTTTGTCCTGAATCAACCCCAAATCACGTTTCAAAGTACTGTCTGTGAAGTGGAATCCTACATCTCTGCAAATCTCATAAATTGTGTTATTAACAGCAAAGAAACACAGTACATGCAATTTTTAGTAGATCATCATGAAACACCCAACCCTCCCCCCTCCCCCAATATCAGCTATTTCAAAGCTTTTATTTCATGTTATAGTAAAAGAGATATATAAAACGCTTTCTCAACATAAATGGATAGAAGAAAATCAATACTTTACAAATACAAAGATCTTCCATCTTACTATTATAGGCACTCTTGGATTTAGCCTACATACCTTAAGGTACTTGACAAATTTAACTTGGCTGTAGCAATGAGCTATACAGAACTAGAATTGATTTATCCTATATGACACAGGAAATCTTGAAAAGAGCCAAGCCAAGAATCCAGATCTTCAGAATTCTCACCCTATGACTTATCCATGCATTTGCTGTCACTCTGTATTTCTTTACATGGGTTGCAGGCTTGAAATTTATGCAAAGTGAGTGGAGATATGCTAGGTTGTGTTCCCTTTACTGTCAGAGAAGACAATGTTGGAAATATTTTGGTAGGCCATATAAGGAGTAATGGATTGCTCTTTGCTAATCAAGATGTCAGCTGACAGGGCACCTTTTCATCTGCTGCAGTTTCAACACCAATTTACAAAGCAATAGTTTATACTAGGAATTGTCAATATCATTAAAAAGAGGGTTTTCATAACCTGACACATGATACAGGCACTTTCAGTAGTAAGTGATGTCTGAAGTCAGTAATAAACACTGACTATATTTTATGGTATATTTTATGTGTTCTCAGTTACTTTAGCCGAGTCAAACAGATATTTGAAGTGCATGCTATGATCTCCCGAGATGAAGGAATTACATAACTTCCAAAGATGAAAAAGAGGCGTATTCTAGAAGACCTGAATATGTTTGCAATGCTAGCAATACAACAAGAAAACAACAGAATGTAAGTTTGGTGTTCTGGTATAAGGCTGAAGAAGTTGCTCTTGAGTACATTGCTATTCACCACACAATAAAAACAAGGTCATACTATCAGTGGTTTTTGGCTTTTGAATTCAAAAGGGTCTTTATCAGGAAGCAAAAGGAACCAGCCTGGCAGCTCTGAACACTGAACACTTTTGCAAAAAAGCTTCATCCACACACTCCTGCCAACATGTGCCTTCAACGCCAGGCAGTGAATGGCCATAGAGCCCAGAGTATCTCTCTGCCAGGAGGTGCTCTCTCTGCATCAGAGATGAGGAAGGTCTACAGAGAGAAATGTGTGTGATAGTGCCACCGCTCAGACTTCTCTGAACATAAACAATGGGCGTCAGTCTTCAGGGCTGTCAGCCTACCATTCAAGCTGGCATTAAACTCACTTTTTAAAAGAACATACTGATTGATAGAAGAGTTTAACGAGGGCAAAACCAGGACTCTGGATGACCTAAATGTGTGAAAAGAACAGAGGACATTTTCTTTTTCAAGAGTTTACTTCAGAGTCTAAAAGACTAATAGCGAATGGATGAAATCAAGGAATACACCAAAGGATATTTTCAATGCTTTTTGGTGCCACAGAGTTTCAGTAATAAGTGAGACGGCTAAGCTTGCATGAAGACAACAAAAGAGAAAACTTTAAAAACTGTAAGGAGAGATGCTCGTGTAAAGTTAGAGTATCCTAGACTTAAGTTAATTGTATCCTTTCTCAAAGCCTACTGTGCTTTCCCCTAGGAAAAGTTATGGCTAGTCTAAGTACTTCAGATTTCTGTGGTATAAGAAAGAGGATATCAGAATCAAGTTTTTAATAAAATAATAATCTAGAAGGTAATCTGTGACCTGATTCAGTAAAGCATGTTTTTATTGCACAGTCAAAAGAAAATTCTTGAAATGTGGTCATAGAGAACTTGCTAAAGCCTTTCAAATGGAAAAGATGGATTTCTAAATTTCTAAGATGTTGAAAAGCGATGGAAAAGAAGGAGCAATGGTGAAGTTATCTGAAAAATGGCTGGTAAATTTTAAAGTATCAGAAGTTACAAAAGTAGAAGCAACTGCAGCACGGAGGAGTAATGGGAAGGGCAAAGAATGTGGGTTTAAAAAAAAAACATCAACTGCCTTTACTTTGTGGTTAATCTGGAGATGAGAAAAATGATCAGCTCTTAGGGATCTGTACTACTAATAAAGAAGCTATGAGACTGGTTAACATCACTGGTGAAATTTTGTTCTACTTTGATAAAATTTTAAATGAAAAGACCAAACCAAACTAAAATCTCAGTTCCTATTAAGCCAGGTTAAACATGACTCCTAAGGTCTCTTCTTGTTAAAATAATTAAATTCATTACTTAGTTTCCTCATACTGGCTGAAAGTTCTGGTAATCATAAATGAGAAGACTAGGAACAGGAGCAGAGTTGACATCAGATTAAAACTATAAAGCCTCTCCGTAAGATTGTCAAGGATAGTCCCTTTCAAGTACATGACATTTCTCTATTTTTTTTTTCTTTTTATGACTGTTTGTATCATAATAGCACTTACTGGATAGAGTGAAGGGTGAGCTGCATGATCCTAGCTGTGTTTACAAATAGAAAGAGAGAGCTGGTATCCTAGAGAGCTTATCCATTAAGTAAGGAAGAAGTATGAGGAAGAAAATCTCAAAGGATTAAAGTCTGGGATGGTTAATCCTCCCTATTTGCCCAACATATGACTCCAGAATAGTTCACGTATACTAGGAAAATTCTGAGATCCAGAGTTGTAAATGGCTGGGAGTATGTACCTTGTTTCTAATGAATTGAAAAATTCAATTCAAATATTGTAATTTCCTTTTGAAATGTATGAAATATGTTAAAATCTCAATGAGAAAATCACTTTAATAAAATGGATTATGCCATTCATGCACAACTCTAATTTTGTGGTTAATGCAGTCTCCCTAGCTGTCTCCATGTAATCTCCCCAATCTGCCCCCATGGGACATCTCTAAGTGTTCTCAGCCTGCATTTCAGTAAGCAGGTAATATCAAAAGAAGAGACTCAAGAATGGGATCAACAAAGTTTACTTTTGTGCACAGTTAGCTATTGCCTGTAGCAACACTAAGTTAGGTTTAACAGGAGAAGTAATGTTTTTGAGCAAAAGCTAGTTTCTGGAGGTCAAAAAGACAGGAGAGCTCCACTTTTTTACTCTGTTAAGAAAACTAAACACTTTAGTGGTTTGTGAGTCAGTGGAGGATGACAGATACAAATCTTTAAATGGTATTATTTTTTGTTCTGAAGGAGGCAGCAGAGACACAAATATACTGGTATTTCCTTTTTGTATGGAGGTAACAACAATAGCCTTGCATCAAAGATTCTCTCTCATTGCTGCAAAGGGATTTTTTGCTAAAGTCAAAGCAAGTACATTTGGTTTAAATTTCCATGATACTGAAATCTGATTCTGAAAAATAACAGATCATTCTAATTCAAATATGTGTAAAACTAAACTTATTGATACTAGTAGCAAAAAATCAGTCCACCCTGTCAAATCTATATGTCTTGAGCGTCTAACATATTTAAATATTTTTATTTTTGTTTTTTTGCCCTTTCTTTTCACTTTAACTAGTTTGTTGAATGTTTCAAGTTTCATGGGTGATGTGCTTATTTTTAAGTCCCTAGGTATGCACAGGCATGCAGAGGTTACTAGAGAACATAAGCACTGTCAAGTTGGTTGCAGAGAAAAGACTGCTGGGTTATAGAACTGTGAGTTATAGATTATGGAGACATCTTCATCTGTGGGACAACAGGCTTCAGTGTTTGATGCAAAGCTGGAAATATGAAATGGAGGGATAAAGAGAAATGGAATTAAAAAAAGAAGTAGTGGCAAGATAAAAGCCCCTTTCTTCTCTTAAAATACGAATAAATGTTTGCCTTTGGGTTCTAAGAGTTATTGAAATAAAGCAATTTGAAACCATTAGTTATTTGCTGCATTAATGTCTGTCTGACAGGTCCTGACATTAGTGGAATTTATTGATATACAGAAAAATGTAAAGAAGATTAAACTACAGGAAACAACTACTGTAAAATAAATTTTTGTCCTGGCTGAAGTGGAGACCTGCTTTGTGATCTGGTGATAGATATTGTGCTAAAGTGGCCAACTAATAATGTTTTGTACAGGTGCCTACTGAATGTAACCTGCAGCTGTAATGTAACCTGAGCAAATCAGATCTGGGAGTACATGGATGTACAGAGCTGATAGTACACAAAGAAATTTGTCTCTTTGTTGCACATGAATGTCTGGAAAAGACAAACCTTAACAATGCATTTTCCAGCAGTTTAAAGCAATAGATATTCACTTTTCAATACCAAGACCCTCAACTGAAGTCTCAGTGTACCCAGGAATTTCAACATGTACATTATCTCTACTCCTCCTGTGGGAACCACCTTACATTTTGCAGGACCTCCCTGCAAAGACCTTTAACAGTCTTTTCACTGTGTCCTTGGGCACACCTGGAGGAGTTCAGGGGCTCAGAAATGGTCCTTAGGGGTTTTAGGGACTGTGTGTGACCTGCAGCACCAAAACACTCCTTATGTTTCTCAAGTGTCAATGCATATTTGCTGACATTTAAAAATGAGCCTTTTTATAATGGGGGATTCATTTTGAAACTACAATGAAATAAAGATTCTTTAGAAACAGGAGATACTAGAAGAAACCTGCATTACCAATGACAGAACTTACTACAGTTATTCTGATGCAAATTCTTCTCCTATGCCACAAAATCAGAGACAATAAATCTGCATTCTCTACATTAGATTGTTTCACTGCTTTTTACAGAGATTGTCTTCTACAGCATAAATCCAGTATAATGTGTTAAGATTAGCAAAGTTACTTAACAG
Organism: Camarhynchus parvulus; assembly: GCF_901933205.1. Taxonomy (NCBI): domain Eukaryota; kingdom Metazoa; phylum Chordata; class Aves; order Passeriformes; family Thraupidae; genus Camarhynchus; species Camarhynchus parvulus. Next base: position 20,716,573 of record NC_044575.1, on the reverse strand, counting down.
ACTGTTCTAGTAGCACATTTATTAGTACTATATATAATGAAGATTTAACTGTGTAGTAACTATAGTATCTTTATATTTAGCATAAGGAAAAAGGACTGTCCTCCCTAACAAAACACACACGAACAAGTGAAGTTTAGAGTTTAGGCCCATTGCCTTGAAGGATGAATATTATATCCAAATAGTCTTTAAACATATACTGGAAGTTTATAAACCAGTTAACAGTGCTCTAATTCACAGAATGAAAAAACCCACATCTATTATTTGTTTCAGATGCAAGAAAATAATAAAAAAAATCATAAAAATCTGCCTACTACCTAGCAGGGAGGCAGAAGAATTCCTGTACTGATGCTAGGCAACCCTGGAGGAAGAAAGCACTGACTTGGAACACAGTCCTTTCAAAAATGGTGTTACAACAGAATCCCACCAGTACTTTCAAATCTGTCACAGCTTTCTAAAGCCACTTGTGCGACTTGTCTATGACAGCACAAAAATAAGCAGTGACAGATAGGAACTCTTCATTTAAGAACACCAGGATATAATGATATTCTGAATGATAGCAAAGATGCAGCCAGTATGCAGAGGTTACCATACCTTTGCTTATGCAGCTGTTATGTGGGAATGCAATCATAATTCTTTATTGGAAGAATCAGAAGAGTTATTTGGCACGTCCTTCAGGGAGAAATAAGGCTCACCAACAGAGACTTTTTCAGATTATGATGATAAATTTTAGGGCAGATATGAAAATCTTCAGGTTGCTTTAGCATTTTAAAGGCAAGTTTTCACAGAAGTCTTAGAAGTGAATAACACCCAGGTTTGATGGGTTGTTACTGCCATCACTTTGCTAGATGAAAGGAGACCTGCATTCTCCAAACTGAAGTGAGAGATGTTGAAATATTTGGTTGTGGAAAACTGTGGGTAGGGCCTTCTCTGGGACTGAGACAATCACTTGCCTAAAGGGGAAAGTGCTCACAGAGCATCCTTCACAGACTTTACAATCACCCAGGATATACTGTATCCTCTCAGTTCTGGTTTCTGTCCTGTTGGAATAGTCCTTTGTTCTGAGGTGAAGAGTATATTTTCATGCACAGAACTTACTGTTTATACCGACAGTCTACGTCATTAACTGTTAATTTACAGGTTTCCATAAAATATCTGCCACTAACAAACAGATTATACATTTAGAGACATAGCATTATCCAGTTTACTCTAATATTTATGCTAACAATATACTACTTGGGTAAGGAAGATCAAAGGAAGATTTCCTGATTTCCTTCCCTAGCACTAATGAAAATAACTCACAGTTTTCAAACTTTTAGTCATTCAATATTTAAATACTCAAGGAAAAAAAAAAAAAGCAAACCATGGTTTGTGACTCATCTGGAGTGTTCACAAGTCCAGAAAAGCTATATGATCACACATGTTGGTTGTTAGATTTAGTATCCTTATGATAGCCATTACTATTAAGGGGGCTCTTCAGAGCCTCCATACACTGATGAAGACTACTTGGAAAATCTTAGAGACTGATTCTACCTAATCTTCTGGTAAGCTTCTACTCCCTTTCTCTGTTTTTCACAGTCATTGTCATGGTATCTGACTACTCTCCATTTCACTTAAACTAGTTTTTAACTATTTTTGTTTCATATTAAAAAAGAAATCACTACCCTCTTCTTAAATGTTGTGAGGTATTCTAAATGGGTTGAAGAATGGATCACATTTTAACCAAGAGAGGTAGGCAGCTTTCTGTCATCTGACTCTGTCTTGAAAAATTAATTCTAATATCTTTTTTTTTTAAAGCTCCTACACTGATAGATCACAGCTGAGAAAGGAAATGCTTCATAAAATCAATGAGTCACTTCTGATCTGTTGCCTACTCCTCTGCTAAGGTCACCCCTGCCCGACTGCTGATCATCTGATGTAGATAACACAATGTCAATGGGTATCTCCAAGTGGAAAACAAAAACCCCATAGCAGCTCACCTTTTTACCTGCTGTCTGTAAAAGATATGATTTTTTCCCTAGAAACTTGTCCTTAGTAAAAGAGGTACAGTCTTGGAGATCATTAAACTGAATTTAGGTAAACATCTTCAGGGACTATGAACTCCTTGTCACTGTTCTTTCTGGTAAAACTTTCTGCTATGAAAATTCCTACCAACCCTTTAATGACATTGCAGAGGATGTACACATTTGACTACTAAGAGCTGATCCTAGACTGTTAATCCTGCATGTTCCTGACAAAATTTGCCCTTTGGTGGTCTCACGGTAAACAACATAGATCAGATCCTTTCTGATCAGAGGAAACAGCAATCTCTTCCCATACTGGCCCTTTTCCAAAGCTGTTTTTCAAAGTGGTCATTCATTCTTCATTGACACATCCAAGCCCTCACAGTTTAAACAAGTTCCAAAAAGACAGAAGCTACTTTTTAAACCTTTTGATCTTGGGCTAATTTTAAACCTACTCCAGCTGAAATATTTACTGCATGTCTTCCTCATAAATTATGTCATATTCAAAAAGTGAAAATCCTATTTCAGCATCATCATCTCAAGTGGAAAAACTGCGAATCCTCCAACAGAAAATTAGGGAACATTTGTTCTGTCTGTAACAGCTCAAGTGTGCAGCAATTTTTTTCCCTGGCACAGATGTGTTTAGGCTTGCTAGCTGGTGAAACTATTGTAGCTATTCTGCTGTGTCCCTGAAGCCAGGCATCCTATGGCTACAAATGACTGTATTATTTAATCATGAAAAGACAAGACTTTGAATAAGAGAAAGCATTTCTGAAAGAAAAGTTACCAAGAACTCTGGGATCTGACTGCATAATTCAATCTCATTCCATTTTTTGAATGAAAATGGAATGCTGCTGAAATGATGTATTTGTGCCTTGGGAATACACTCAACGAACATTGAAGACATTGAAGTGCAATGACGTACTTTTTTCAGCCTTGGATAAAAATCAGCTTTGTCTATAAGAGTACAGGAAAATATGCTCTCTGAGCATTTCACAAACATTAATCACTTCATCCCTCCATTGGAAAGATACGCACATTGTCCTTCATTTGCAAAGTACTTAGCACTGCTTCCAGCCTTAGGGTGCATCTGAAATTCTTTGAAGGGGTTTCAGTTTAGTAAGCATTTGGTATTTTCTCCTGCAAAATATGTTTGGTAAAATACCTCTATGGAAACACTCAGTTTTGAAATATAAAAGACATCAAATCATCAGGCATGTATGCACTTTTATATTGAATGCTACCATTATGCTCATGTAAATGCAAGACACAGCTTTTGTAATTTGCCAAGAAGTGACTCAAAAATAAAAGACCTGGTGAAATTCTGATGAAGCCTAAGCAACAAATGCATATTGCAACTAAATACTAACTGGCTCTTTGAGTGTACTTCATTTCTTCTTGCCCTTTACGTTTCCTTTCATCCATGTCTGATTTTTAGCTTCAGTTTTAGCAAGTCACGTTTTCACCTGTTCAGTTGCTGAGCCTAAAACTAGCTAAAAGTAAATACACTTTAGAGCAGTCTAAAAAAAGCAACAGATTTAGGAAATGTGGCAAGCACAGGAGAGTAATTTAAAGGTATAGCAGCAAATATGGGAACTTTATCAGAAATAAAGTAAAAATAAATCTTATACCCCTAAAAACTAGAAAATGCTAATTTTTTGCTGTCCCTGAGAGACGAAAGTACTTCTTTAAATTGGAGCAAGTAAGGAATTTTCACTTTTAGATTAATTTTTGAGATGTGAATACATGTGGTTCTGCTGCTTTCTTAACCTTGTATGCCTGTTTAAGTTCACACAAATGACTGAGTCCTGGCTACAGGAGATTAAAAAGAACTTAAGGTTCGTGTTTAATCACATTTCACTACACCTTTCAATTAACATCTCTCTGTGGTTTTCCCCTCCTGTTGACAGTGGCTATCATGGCTCGTTCATAGTTCATCATTGACAAAGAGATTAAATGTTGTCCAAGGATATAGAAAATGGCAATCTGTACACTAGGGCTAAGGCAGATCACATTCAGTTTGACATCTGACTGCAGGAGCTGATTCCAGAACAAGCTCTGCTTTGGTCTCTGCAGGTGTCACCAGTGCTGTAGAAGAAAACATGCAGTGCAGCTATGGGAACATTCCTTCCAGGAGCAATAGACTCAGTACTGAATGGCACACTTTATAATGGAGCGTTAAAATATTCTGGCCCTCACCTTTTACAACATTCTATATATAAAATGGCACAAATTTTCATATTAAGTCACATTAATTTTGTCTTTGTTTTTTAAGACCAAAACCTCAAGTATATCTGTGAATGGAAAGGATACAACATGCCTATAATACTGTATTGTCACATTTTAAATGCTATCACACAGATTTTTATATGATCACAGAGAATTATAGATCCAGTTAGACCTGTGGCAAACAGGCTGTACAGTGAACAATATCATACAGTTTCATTTACCAATTCTTGAAAAAAATTAGGAGTCAGCTGCTTTGAAGTTGTACTTTGATCTCACTGAGACCTACAGCTCGGCTTGTAGCCAAAGAAAGGGAGATGCCACGAATGAAAAACTGAGCACCAGAATTTTAGAGTAGTATCAAGAACACAGACAGAGGGAAGCTGAGACTGCTAGGAAGTCAAATTTCATTTTATAATGACTAAACATTGGGTAGTACCACACAAGACAGATGAGGAAATTTTTGTGCTGCTGAATCCCATGTTATGCTTTGAACCTGCTATTAAGATTAGCCAGTAATTCTAAATAGCTTCCTGAGGTCACACCATTCACTGCACATTTAAGGTCCAAAAGGAAAGCCATGCAGGTGAGCAGACTAGTTAGGCATGAACTCAGACAAGCTTCATTGTTAAACTGTGATTAGATGTAAAACAAGAACATTTTCATCCCTGTCTTCAATCACACTCTTCAATGATTGAAAAAATTATCCTTAATTCACTACTACAATTATCATTCTGATTTCCTTCATGATGTCTCAGATTTTTAGCTCCTCATCTGAGGTCATCTTGTGATGCACTGCCACACCTTCCCTCCCTCTTTGAAACGTCTTGGATGTTTTGCCCAACTACTTCAAAAGAAGATCAATAGGTCCTCATGCACGTATGCTTGCAGTTTCACAATTTTGCTGACACAAAATCCTTATCTTGTAACAGAAGGAAAATATTATCATTTTTCGCATTGTATACACACTATATGAAAAAAACTTTATGTACTTTTACAAAGTTACCTATTCTTTATCCTAAATTGAAGTCCCTATGATAACACACTTCTTTTTTTTTTTCTTTATAGACTAGAAGATCTTCAGACAGAGCTTTCTTTTGCCCTTCCTTTGTTCCTCCCTCCTTTCCCTTTGTTCCTCCCTCCCTCTCGGCATAATTTATCGACATGGGCTATCTGACATTTCATTGTGATGATTACCTCTGGGAAGGAGACTTGATTATTAACAGGTCAGCTGGACTCTTTATGCTTAAAGAACAAAGTTTCCCTCTCTTTCAAATGCACCCTGAGTTTAAGGATACCGAATTTAATACTTTGACTTTTTGCAAAGAGATCACAGAATATTCTGAGCTGGAAGGGATCCATCAGGATCATCAAGTCCATCTCTTAAGTGAATAGTCTATGCAGGGATCAAATCCATGACTTTGGTGTTCCTAGCATCATGCTCTAACCAACTGAGCTCCCTGATGTGCTGAAGAGAGGCTTACTAGCAACTACATCAGGTGTTAATGACAGATAAATTGATATCAAACATTAAATGTTCTAGAATCACTTTGTTTCTTGAGTTAAGCACCCAAGGCTAATTCAGAATAGCATACCTGTATCTTTGTTTTCCATGTGTAAAACAGAACTGTATCTCTCTTCACACAGCTGTTATAAATATTAATATATTTGTTAAGATATTAACAAAGGAAACATTTGATCTTGTAATTAAAGACTATCAGAAAGGCATATGCAGAGGGGATCTGAATAAAGGTTGCACTGGAAACATTAATTCTGGAATTTCCTAACTTCAGAGTGTTCTATTTTTCAAACTTGATTTATTTTAATGTCATTTTAAGGAAATATGTAATATATACGATATTTGCAGTCCTTTATACTAAACTGTGCTTCACTCACAGCTTCTGAGGGGAGAAATTTTATTGTCAAGGGCATCAGTGAGTGTAAAATATCTTTGAAATCACAAAGGAGAGTGACATACCCTAAGCAGACATACTGAACATTGTCAGAATAACAATAAGATGTAAGAGTGCTGAGACCCATTCTGTAAGTGCAGCTGTTAAAAGAAAAGTTTTTTCTGATGAAAAGCCCCATTACTTAACAAATTTTAGGAGTAGGCACTGGAAAATATATGAATGAGAATGACCTTGTTTGGACAGGGAAGGAGAAAAGGCCTCATGGAATCTGAAAGAGCTCTTTCTAGATTACATCTCAGCGCTGTTTCAATCCACTTCTGCCCTGGGGTAGCTCACTGTTACACATGTTGCTGTTCTCTCTGCTATGGGGTTGGACTTTATCTTAAGTAAATGTGGAAAAGTTTGCAGCCAAGAGCTCTGATTACTAGCTAGGGAAGATTTTGCTTAGAATCACTGACATGGCTGCTCTCAGAGGTTCTTTGAAGGTGATGGTGTCACAGTCTGAGGGAAATCTGTAGCTGATTCAATTTTACCCAGAAGTTCAGCTCAGCTGCCGAGCTGACTTTAAATTTTTCTGCTGTGCAGAACCTGGAAGTAGATTCCTAATGTGAATAATCATATCAGTATTATCACTGAACCATGACATAAAATCATCATTTAGGATTGTATCCTATTGGTTTGACAGCTATACTTTTCCACGTCCAGAAATCAGGCCTTGCCAGCGGGAACTCATCTCAAAATCTCAGTCAGACTGATGGAGCTATCTGCAGATAAAGCTATACAATGCCATAGATTTTGGACTTGCCTACAAAGGGTGCAGTGCAACCTACATCACGATCACTTCTCTTGGAACATTCACCTACTGTCAAGGAAAGTCATAGAATCAAACATCACCATCCAAACATTCTAGAGAGAGCCCTGGATTGCAGTGGGCTTGTTTTGCTTCAGTGTGGGATCACACTATTTATACAAAGAAAGCAGAAGCAGCTTCAAAGTAGTACTGTGGCAATCTACTAATAGTACAGCAGAGTTAGTACCTTAGGAGTGTGTTGCATTATGTGGGCACATCAGTATATTTAGCATAAATGTTCCCATTTAGCAAAATGGTTCCCTGCTTCATGCAAGCAGCTCAGACTGCTTCTATCTGCAGTCAGAAGCACCTTCCATCACAAAAAGTCACTTAGCCAGCTGAAAATAGGCCTTTAAGTAGTTGTGATTAATTGAAAAAAATTGTTTATGGTGCACAAGTCTCTCAGATGCTACTGTTAAATTCCAGTTCAAATTCTACATATCTGTATATTATGATGTGCAAAATCTAAGTGTTCATCACATTCTTCCCGCACCAGACATTTAGAATACTATGATATATATCTACAAGGTACAACTGGCACATATTGCAGAGTTGATCATTATGTAAATGAACAAATTTTTAGGTCAGCAAATCAACAGAAACTACAATTCTAGTCTCATTGTGAATAATATTATTTATTTCTCCAAACTTTTACATTAAGGAATGAAAAGAAATACCTTAACACTACAAATTCACAAATATTTTAAAAACTTTAGCATTTCTGTTCTATACACAACATAGTTTGTGGCTTTATCAGTTTGTTTTCCTTAAAGCCAAATAAATGGCAAGAAATCTTGTCTGATCTTTCTAGTAAACACAACTTCAGACACAGAGACAGTTTTATAGTGTAAATAACAGTCAGGTTAAATTGCCACTATAAAAACTTTCTACTCATGATCAGTGGTTTCTACTTTTCTAGAATGTATTTGCATTTTGACATTGCAAAAGCAGAATTTTTTTTTTGTTCTTGTTGCTCTTGAATATATAAAGAACCCAGCCCAGCAGCTAAATCAAGATAAAAGACATCAGTATTCTCTTTTCCCTGGGATGTATCAACCATCATTAGGAATGCAGACAGTAAAAAGGCAATTTGGGACTCTGAGAGCAGGTTGCAAAAATAATTTACAGTTGTGTTCACTGTTGGCATAATACTAAATCACATCAAGACTCTTCATTTGTTCAGCCTACATTCAGTATCATATTAAAACCAAGTCTTTCCATTGGTATTTTTATTGTTTTTTGCAAATAGGATATTTTCTTCTAGAGGTCTAATGTGCCAATAGAGACATCTCTGCAAAGATACCAATTAGTTACTTACGTTGTAACGACAGACATTACAAATCAGGCACAGTGTGGAATGAAAGGAACTTATTACAGCATTTGTCAGGCAAAGTTGCTTCTCCTTCCTTTTCAATTATACGCAGGAGCAGTTCAATCAATGCTCATATATTAAATTTACTGCCAGTTTTAATTACTGAAAATCTAGGGCAAACACACTGAAGTCTTATGTATTTACATATTTTACATATTTTTTCTTTCTGGAACATTTTTCTGTTGAGTGCCATCTCAAAGTGCTTCATAAACTGTGAGTTAATCAAGAGAGCCACATGTAGCAGTTAATAATGTTGCCCCTTTGTGTAAGCAGTCTCTGCTTAAATAAATAATTTTTCTAGCATCTCAGACTGAACAGAGGAAAAATCAGAAAACCTTCTCTGATTCATAATGACTCAGTTTGGTGTGTACGAAGTAAAGCTATCTTCTGTCTCCTACAACTATGGTCTGACACAGAAATACTTGTTGGGATATAACTTCAAAATATGATTACCTTTGGTTATGTTGTGATTCTCTCTGTTTAGAAAAACACTTTCCCTCTTTGCTGGATTCCCTAGTTTCTTCTTCCATGAGCCAGAGACTGCTGTCACCCAGATGTGTTTTCACTGCTGCTGCACTGCTATGCAAAGTCTCCTATCACTCAAAAACCAAAGGTCTGTCTGAGTCCTTGTCCTGTCCTTGGCACAAATCTGATCTCTATACTGTGAAATATTTATACTAACCTTCTTTTCTACACTGCTTATTTTCAAGCTTTGTAACTCTGAACTCTTATTATCAAGGTCTGTAGCTCTGTAACTCTGGGTTCCAGACAGGGAAGAAACACCCAACCAGCGCAGGCATGAGCCATTTCACCAAGATTTCAAGCTTGTCTTTTAAGACTACAAAGTAGTTTAGATCAGTAAATACCTCCCCCTCTGAAAACGTTAAAAAAAAAATTCTTGATTAGTAAATTTTAGTATTCTTCTTCATTATGCCTTTGGAAGGTTAATACTCTTAAAGAAGAAAAAAAAAAAAAACCCAAACCAAAAACATTTAGCAAAAAGAGAAGTGTTTTAATCTGGACTCCAGAGTATCTCTAATCCTCTGAATTTTCAGGTGCTTCTCTGAAGCACCCTCAGACACTGTCTGGGTCACAGGCTGCCCTCTTGGCTTTGAGACCCCAGTTCTTTTCTCTAGTGTTAGAGCTCACAGATTATTTCCACATTACTCACTACCGTAGTGACATGCTTTTGTCCTTCAAAGCAACGCTTTTACAGTGTGGTAACATGCTAAGAACTCATTTCCTCTGAACTGCAAATCTGAAAAGAGGCTACGATGGCTTGTGGCACCCTGTCAAATCATTCTCATAGCACCATATTTCAAAGCCGATCGCAGTGTAAACTTATGGGTCGGTACGGTTGGAAGGTAACACCCACAGTGAGATTGTGGGGTATCAAATCTGCTCTCTGTCAAGGAGGTCAGAACAAATTGGCTCACTTCAAGAAACAGAATATTTTTTCTGTCAGGTCTTCAGAACCAGGCTAGATTCTCCAAATCCTATGTGTGTTAATTCCATCTTGTGTATTGCTGACTGATGATTTGTGAAAATGGAAGAAACATGAAAGAAGAAACATTTGCTCTTCTATATTTGTATTGTCTTGACAGGGAAAGAAAAAGGAAGTTTTTGTCTCTATTAAATCTTATTGATGACACTGGCACCAAATCTGTGCCATTCTTTTTGAGAACTATTTCTGAAGTTCTGTGGATTTTATTGCAAAAATCCCTAGTAGTGCTTCAAGACAGATGGAATATAACTATTAAAAAACTCTTCATTTTAAAAAAGAAAATTAAAAATATTTTATATTTAACAATGAAGTTATGAAAACCTATTTGATGACTTAATTTATTACTGTACTAAAAACATTCTATGAAATATTAGTAGAAAATGTAGTATGCTTGCTATCATAGTGTTAATGCATATCAAATTACCAAGATGGTAGAAGTAAGTTGTCAAATTCCAAACATTCACTTCATTGACTTGAAAACTCAATCAAACTGGCTGCAACCTCTTCCTATGGCACAGAAAAGAAGCCATTATTTAAAAAAAAAATTAATTACAGATTCCATGTAAGGGAAGAAATTTGGACAGACTTGATAAAAAGGTAAAAATTTTGTTTCCTCTTCTAGCCCACGAATAAAATCTGGGTATAAAAAGGAGAAGATGAACTAGTTTTAGAAAGATAAAGGATTTGGTGATAAGAAAAAGTCTCTTTGATGCATTAATAATTAGTGTTTATTCTTTTTCTTAGAGATCTTTCTTGGTGGTTTGGAAAGATTTGCATGAGGTCAGGCCTAAAGTAACTTTGCTTAGATTTAAAAGCAAATGAAAAATAAACCAAAGATTTTGGTTGTTTTCCAATTTTCTTTCAGCTTGCCATAATTTTTAAGACAATAATTATATAATTAATAAAAATGTAGAATAATTTTTAAAAATTGATGTCATAATTAAGGACTTTAATGACTACAGAGTCAGCTTTCTAAATTATCTACATTATGCTTACCATGTCCTCCTGCATCAGTAAAAACAAATGCCATATACAAGAAATGCCCTATAGAAAATTATATATATATATATATATATATATGCATACATACATACATATATATATATATATATAATAGGAAAAAACTGGAATGCACCAGTGGAAATAGAATTTAAGAAGTATGCAGCAAATTATCTACTCACTGATTTGAATAATGATCAAAATCCTGTAATTTCAATCTCTTTGTGTTAATTCAGTCTGCATAAAAAGCACAATAAAACAAAGAAAAGCATTGTTGTACAGATCACCTCAAGGACTTGCAACAGCTTATAGCATGTCAGCTTTGTAAGAAGTTTAGCAAGTGAATTTTGGGGAAGCCTTGAGTATCCAAGGGATTATTGGCCTGAGGCGATGAACCAATTATAAGAGCACAAGGGATAGCAGCATGTTTTTCTTCTCTGGCTGTAAGGATCCCAAAAGATGGCTTATGATAATTTTCCATTGTGCCTTTTCCTCTTCCCCTTTCCATAAAATGCAGGCCTAGTAGTAAGTGTGGAAAGTTTTTTTTGACAGCAAACATAGCAAAATGAAACATGCCTAGCAGACACAAAAGTTAGGGTGCATGAGAAAATGAAAATTGTCAGTGTGTCCCATTGCCCATCAGTCTCACAATGTAATCATTAATTTTCTAAGGTAAGTGCATAAAATATTTCAATGAATTAAGGAGAAAGACCTGAACCTGAACGATGTTTTGAGTCTGGCTTAATCAGTAGCATCAGGGAATACTGTGCTTAAATTATGAATATATTCATATTTACTGAAGCTAAGGATTGTGAAAGATACCCTGGATGACAAGCTAAAAAAATTAATTTCTATCATTCTGTTTGATCTCCAGCCTGTCAGTTATAGAGAGGGTATAGGCAATTTCATTTAGCTACGCAGTACACCTCAAGTGTGTCCTATAACACTCTGAATGCAGTCAGCATTATTTATAAAACCAGCCTATGCCCTTATTTAATGATTTGGCAGTCGTGCTAAACCATTGAACCTTTTAGTGAATGGTGTTAGCTGAATGTCAATACGTACATATGATTGCCTTTCATCTGCACAGAGAAATGATAATTAGGATTTCCATTGAATTTCTGACAGAGGCGAAGCTGAATTAAAGCCTATTTATAAATATTTTAATATCATAAAACAGCCTTAGAGCATTCAATTTGAGCAGCACTGTAAATATGCCCTTCATTATGTAAAGGTTGGCTGTTTAATAACAATATGCAAATATCTTTGCAAGAGAACTTGTTTTTGTTTTTTCCCTTTGTTTTTTAGGCACAGTGTTTCTCCCACTGGAGAAAGTGTACAGACAATCCTACTATCACTTCCACTGTTTATTTGTATGTATAGAACTTATTTATAGTTTTCAGCTGAATCAAAAACTTATAATCCCGGCAGCTTTTTTCATTAAAGCTTCTATTAAAACTTGACATAGTGTCAAGGGAATATTCATTATTTACAAGTCAAAGTCTACTTGCAGAAGCAGAAATTCAGACACTTTTTAGCATGTATGAACTGTTGCATTCCACTGACTGCAGATAGGGATCCATCCCATAAATCCAAATTCTTTCTCACACTAGAATTTCATTCACTTTGTCTGTTTCTAGATAAAACTGATCATCTTGCTCCAAGGGTGACTTGCTGTGGCCATAAGTACGTGACTTTATTTTGGAATCGGATTTTCTGCCCCAAAAAAGTCTGAAAACACCTAGCTTATTAGTGTGTTCCTTTTTTTTAAACAGGAATTGCAATTATGTTAGGATGACACAGAGACAGCAAAAATGAAATCAGAATTTAAATGAATTTTGACAGATGCAGATGAGATTTCTAGTAAACCAACAAGGTGCAAGATATAAAACTGCCATGACAAGCAGAGGAGGCAGACCCCAACAAAATAATATTCCTGCTCACATGTAGAACCCCAGCAAGGTTAAAGCCTATGATCTCTAAAGAAATCAAGAACATTCTGACAATTTTACTGCTAGTAAGTTATAGACCTTCAGGGTTTTGTGCAGAACTGTCTTTCTATTCAAAGCAATATTATGTGTTCTGTGTCTTTTGTCTCTTTCTTTCACAAGTTAGTTTCACCCTTCATCATCAACTTGTGGTAGATTTTCAAAAATTAAATTCCTGTGTTGGCCATTATACATAGAATCTCTTTAAATTATCTTTCTGAATTCATACAGAACTGACACAAATTTGCTATCTTTCTACTTGTTCTGAAGCTTGTTGCATTAGCTGAAGTAATATACAACAATTTATAGATAATTAAGCAATTTGTTTACAATGCCAGGGATCATTTTTGACCTAATTTTTATGTGAGGGGTCAAAATAAAAGAAGCACAAAAACTTATATGTATACTCTGAAAAATAAGCACAGACAAGTGACTTTGCAAAAGTTTTTGTGCAAGAGTTACCTCAAGGAATCATAGAGGAGACAAGGAAATGACTAAAGTGATGGAGATGTTCCCTTCATCTCAATTGGATTTCAATTGGATGTTCCCTTCATCTCAATTGGATGTCCATCACTGAAGACAATTACAACTACAGAATGGTGGCTCAAAAATATTAGGAACAGTTGAACTAGAAGAACACCACAAGGTACCACTTCAGCAGTAACTAGTCTACCAACAAAACAATTTTACACCTCAATTTTTACTTACTGATCATGTAGTACCATTCTAGGTCACAGAGGAAAATCCCAAGTAGTTCAGTTCCTCTGTGGCAAGCATGCATCTGCTTGCTAAGCAAAAGTGAGACTTTCACTTGTCCAGGGAGACATTGCAAACGTAGCACTTGGAGAGTATCCTGTAGGATAGCCATAGTCTCAAATATCAGTGCTACATGGATGGAGCATAATTTCTTGACTCAGTTACTCCTATTTCAACTAGGCAGCTCTCTAGAATAGCTTGACTGCTTTAGTAAAAACTTGGAGGTCACTAAAAGCTTTGAAAATGGGCCTTAGCTGACATGTTTCAGCAAAGAAAACAAAATACTAAGCACTACTTATATCAGCAGTTTTGTGCTTGTGAACACAAAACATCTTGCTTATATAAACATCTGCCAAAACACAAACATAGAAATCATGCTTTGAGGTAGCTCTCTGTATTTTTCTACAAATGCTGATCTTTATTATGAAGTCAATTTTAATAGGCTGTCTAGAACTGGTCAGATATTCAAGGAAAAATGAAAAATAATATTGGGTGAAATACTTTAAGATTCCACTTACATATTCTAAGTGTTTACTTACTGTCACACTTGAATGGCATTTTCCTTGGAAGAAATATCTCCTTTTTATTAAATCTGAAGAAAGTACACTGCTTACTGAATGGAAAAGTTGTCCTCTAAGACTGCTTTGGCCTGTCTGTGCTTACTTACGAGAACAGACAACATACTTGATTTCCAATAAGGACACATACTTGGAGAAAACGCCATTTATCCATGTCCAAACCAAAAGCCAAAAAGTGGGAGAACATGATGAATTAAGCAGTTGTCATGCTATTAGAAGGACAAAACTCTAATTTTTCCTAGGAAATTAATATAATTGTAAAGAGTACAAGCTGTGACAGTGTTAACTGAGGAACCAGGGGAGTTTCAAAGCTATTTCTTTAGTTCCAGTCAGGATAAGGTTTTGGTTTATATCTCCTGGCTGTCCCCACTTACTGCATTTTTATTTCTAGCTCATTAAAAGGCTTCCTGTCAGACTGAGGTAAACCAGACAATGTGCTCTAGTAGAGTATCTACTGGGCTTCAGCTACTAATGGGTCCTCAGGCTACCAGAAAAGAATAGATACAACTAGTCTGAAATGGAATTGCTGGTAAGGGAATAGAATTCCAATAGTGTTTATTGTCATTGTATTGTTAATGTTTACTCTTTATTACTGTTCTAGTATCCACTCCTATTGTACCATGCTATTCGCTAACAGTTGTATCTAATTCTCTAACCGGCAGCTTCTCCAAGATCATTGCTTCATGTTGATCAAATATACACAAGACACATTGGAAAAGAGTTAAGGTCTTGTCCATAGGAGCAGCCTTTTCAGGGAGTTTATTAAGAAATATGAAGGTCTAGAAAAATCTTTAAAACTATCATCATTATTTCGGTGAGTTACTTTTTCATTTAGTTCTCACAAGCAGAGGCAACAAAGAGGAGAAAAAAATGCCAGTCATGTATCACTTTATTTCCATGACCAGGTAGAAAGAAGTTTTCTGAGCACTCTCATCAATGGTAAATATTCATTTGATGCTTCTCTGTAATCATTATACCATTTGTCATGAAAGCACATGTATAAAAGCTAGGTTTTAACTATGGGTAGAATTTTCAAAGAACAGTGGCTGTGCTCTGGGAAGACAGAAAGTATCTATCTTCCACTAAAATTACATAAAAAAAATTTCATGTCAAGACTAACAAGGATCAAAAGGCAAGATGTTAATCCACTCTTACCATGATCATAGACTGCAGTGAGAAATGAGCACATTAGATAATTCCTATGTAGATTTTTAGTTTTCTCTGGCTGAAGCTGACAAGTAGACACATGATATTATTAGATGTGGGTCATTAAAGAGAGCTAATGACCACCTGTAGCAAAGGCTACCTGTAGGAAAGGCTAGGGATGGGATACCATACCTCCGCATCAGATTAAGTGCAATGTAAAACTTGTCTACCTGATCCAGTCTCAGAAGGTACATAATTACTAATGCACCATCACAGATATTAAAGTTTGTTCCAAAAAAGCCTAATTGTCTTTTTGAGCCTACATAAGACAATTTCTGACCAAGTAATAATCCATATACACTATCAGCTTTTAATTTTGAAAACTGAGGATTTATTGTGCTCTTTCAAATTAATTCAGGAGTTAGCTTTCTTTAATTGTATTATTATAAGTCCTTTCCCTTCACAAGATAAATTTGTAATTTAAAGTTGGAATCTTCATACCATTTAATAAGACCCAGAGGAGAGAATACAATATTACAAAAACTATTCTCTATTGATTGCAATAAAATTCTGTTAATGACAGAATTTTTAAAATACCCTAGATATTGTAGAGACCAGGATCCCTAGTAATTACCTTCATTGAGTAATAAACATGTGAGAAACTAGCAAAATATACAAAACAAGCAGGATAGATGAGTGTGTTGGACACAAAATTTGAGTAGGTATGGTTAAGAACAAATAGGAAGTATAGAATCCTTAAATATTCAGCTGTAGCAGTAGCAACAGCTTTTCCATGAGTTCCAGAAGACCTGTCAGCAGAGGAGCTTCAATTTCCCGAACTGAGGCATAAGATGCCAACCCAAATTGTCCCATGAGAAGTATTTTACATATTGCAATGGCATAGTATAGAGAAATTAAGGGATTTTATGATCTGAGAACTGTTTACTGTTTCTGAATTTTAGAAAATATCTGGTCTCCCTGTGTACTCATGGAGAATTTAAATTCCAAAAATAGAAGTTAAAAGTTACAAGTACATGAGAGTCTTAATTGGTGGCTGACTCAAAAAGTAGAAAATATGTAGATGAAACAGTGATTCAGACAAGAAAAGAAGTCCTTAATATGACTGGTCTGGAATGACACAATTCCTGAAGTAATAAACAAATAATAATAAAAAAATTACCCAGGACCAATCTATCTTGCCTGCCTTTTTAGTGATAAACAGGGTGAAAACAGTGCAACCACAAGTTCGGTCATCTCTGAAAAAGATCTGACCACTTCCTGTTTTCTTTTCCTGAGTGCTAGATTTGCATCAGGGAGCTTAAGTATTGTCTGTATGAACTTGTGAAACTCAGAAGCGTTCTCCAACCTGTAATTATTGATTTGTGCTTGTGTCAAAGAAAAAGGGAGAGGGATAGTGGTGTATTTATTTTTCTTGTAATCAAAATATATAATAGCTTATGACAAGGTCTATTATCCCCTGGAAGGAAAAGGAAACAAGGAAATGCCTTTGTGCTGCAACAAAAGCTAAATCACTTCAACTGTCAGCCTCCATTAAGACACACTGAGCAGGGACAGTGATTGCTAAGCCAATTTGTCCATCAGTTTTTGAAAAGTGCTAGCAAATATAAATAAAGAAATAGAGACAGTGTTTCTATAGGCATTATTACTGTTGATTTCCATAGATATAAGCCACCCCTGCTGATAATTTTCATGTCATTTTGGAGATCAGTGCTAGGAGCAAAATGCAACTCTGCTCCAGGATGCTGAGAAAAAAAAGTAGTATTTGTTTTCATGCTAATAAGATTTGAAGAATGTCCCTTCATCCCTGGGGGTTTATCTTTCGAAGGACAACATCAGTCATTTTCCTGAACCAGTGTTTATCTTTGATTTATGCATTGTCTATCATCTCTAAATTAGGCAACATTCATTAACAGATTTTCAAATCTTGGTTATGATACTGTATCCCGAAAGTTCTCCATCCAATCCAAAGTCTCTTTCCATATGGTACTGAAGCAGTCTGCCCACAGAAGAAGGTGGACGCCTGCTAGAGGTAGAATCACTTGGGCTAATGATTTGCCAGCAGGTTCTCAGCAAGCCCATCCCATTGAGAAATGCAGCCAGTAGAATATATCCAATGTCCATGCTTCACAGATTGGGTGTTAGTCTGGCTGAGAATTCATAAGGCTGTAAGGCAGAGTGTGCTGGGTTTGGCTGGGGCAGAGTTAATCATCTTCACAGTGACTGCTATGGGGCTGTGTTTTGGACTTGAGCTGAACACGGGGTTGGTAATACAGAGATGTTTTTATGAGTGCCTGAGCAGAGCTCACATAGAACCAAGGCCTTTTCTGCTTGGTTGTGGCTGGGGTTGAACCATGACACATAGAAAAAGAATCTGTTTGAAAAAGAGATAATTACTTTTCTTGTCCAGGATGAAAATATATGCTTTTTTTAAGTAGTAGATGGGAATTTGTGGATTTGCATCTTGCATTCACTCCCACATCTAGTCTGAGCTTCAGTTAGAGCAGGTAGCATAGTTTGTTTGCCTGAGGTTGCTACAAATCATAGTATCTACTGTTCACCTTTTTTTTATTACCTACTTCATCCAGGTGGGTCAAAGTACTTGCTTGAAACTGTCAAGATAATTTGACTCTGAATTCTTCTCTTGGAAATGCAGAGATACATAGAGATGAAGAAAAAGAGAAGAAAATATGAAAAGAATATTCTTCCAAGGCTTGCGAAGAGTGGTGGGTGAGTGTAAGGGCTTGGCCATGACAAGAGAAAACTTTAGACAGGGTCAATGACACATTACCTTGCTGAGTTCTAGAGATAACAGCTGGGCCTGATTTTTGCACAGGATAGCTCATGATACAAATATCAGAAAGTCCAAGCACTCCTCAAAGAGCTGCCTGATGGATGTCAGCTAGGCCTCCAAATATCTTTCTTTTACTGTCATCTGTATGATGAGGATAGTAACAAGTATGATAAAGTCATGTTTAAACTCCTTAGGAGTCTAACTTATGTTAGTCACATTTTAATTATTCTTTAATCAGAAATCTTATAATACCTCTTTTTAGTTCTGTGTTTGTTTCTGGTTTCACTAAAGGGATTTTTTTCCTTCAAATGATTAGAAATTGAATGTTAACAAGTAATAATAGCAGGAAAAAGAACTCATAGATATAGGACACATCTTTCAGTAATATCAATTAGCAGCACTAGGTTCACTGAAATCAATGTGAACTGAGTCATTGACTTCAAGAGCTCTAAAAGCCACCAGGATGTTTTAGATGGAGATATGAAAGGAAACCTGGAGAGATTTTCAGGCAAAGATTTTCTTTTGTTTGTAGCAATCTTATTGGTTTCCATAGGGATTTCTAATGAGAAGAAATAAAAAGGAACTGCTCAACTAGAGTCACCTAGAGGATAAGAGCATATAATCCATTTAAAACAAATTAAAGATCAGGTATCATCTAAAACTGTGCTTCTTCTTTTTGATATGTAAAAGAGAATTTGGAGTCCTAAGAAAACTCAAAATACTGTTAAAATTTACAGACATCAGTTCTTAACATTGTAATAGCATTCATTAACTTCTGGAAGTGCTTCAAAATCTAAAATGTGCTCTGTATTGCTATTCAGTTTGTATTTCTAGTTCCAGGGACTCATCTTCTGATTTTTGAACAAGTATGTTTTCAGCTGGTTTTAAGTCTCTGTACCTCCTCAGAGCCACCATGACTGACAACTATGTAACTCTCAGTAGTAAGAAACCAGGCTGATACCTGTATAATCAGTTGAGAGGGCAAAAAATTCCTAATAATATAATGTTCTACCAACTCCAACCAGCATGTAAGTAAGTTTTGCTGTACAGGGAATTTAATGAAAAAAAGATCCTAGCACAAGCTTCCCTTCCTGGAAATTGGTGTTTTGAACTGCTTTATCAAGAGCCTAAATTGTGACTCATTGGCATTGCTAAGGTGAGCTCTTAAACATAATGACAACTGGCTTCTGCAAGAAAGTCTTCAGATGCAGACCTGTACATCTTCCTTCTTCAACCAAACTTCACAAAACAGTGATTATAAACATGGCATGGATTGGCCTATAACTATAGATGTTTAACTCCCTGCCTGATATAATCAGGCTCCGGAATGCCTAGGGAGTGTCTTCCGAGTGTTAGGGTATCACATGGTCTTGAGAGCCTTCATTGTGGTTAAGAACACCCTGGGGCTTGGTGTTCTCAATCTCTATAGACAGGTCCATTTCAGCTCTTCACTGCAAGGATTTTGGACCTAATGTCCTTTGTTTTGCTCTTTGTATGAAACCATCCAAGGTGCAATCTCATTAGATCACAGTGTGGATTCCTGTGACACCTGTACTATTTGTGACTATTTCCCATGAGAGAGTGGTACCGCAGAAGGCCCCTGAGGTAATTGGAGTTTTCAAAGCCCCAAATTATACTGAGAGGGTTTTTGTCTCTCTATACTTCCGTAAGCCCCCAAAGACTCTTGCATATATAAGGGAAGTCTTGTTTTCAGTTTTCTACTCAATAAAAAGTCAGCAAAACACAAATGATGCTTTCAGCTATAGAAATATTTTTGTTATCCTTTTGCCCAATGTATTTTCTTACTTGAAAGTGTATTCACTTCCATTCTTATATTACATTTCTCCTAGGAATGTGATATTTGGAACTTACTGCCCATAATTTTAAATTGGCCCACATATGCCTTTAGTTTTGACAAAATGATTGAAGAATGCCTAAAATAAACCTTTAAAATACTTAGTTGTTCCTAGTTAACTGCCAAGATTTAACATGAAATAAAAATTTCTGGTGAAGGTCAGTCCCAGAGTTTATAAAACCTTAGTAAAAAAGGAATTATGTAGAAAGCTGAGGGGTTTAGGATTTGCAAGAGCCATTCTCAGCCCAAGCTTTGGCAGCATATTTAGCTTCCACACATCCGCAAGGTGTGGAGAACCTCTCTCTTGATTGCTGTGACAGAACAGCATCCTGCAAACAGCATTTGACCCTTGAGAGGCTCAGGAACTAGTCCTCCTCCTGGTATCTTTGGAAGTGGTTAGATTCACTGAGGAGAGTGAACTGTCAGCCTTCACTTTCTTCCAGAGCATAATCTGGGCAGCTGAGAGGAGCACACAGCATTCTGCATAGGTCTGTCAAATTCTGAGCTATCGGATACTCTATGGAAAGTGAGAAGAAGGAGGATACTTCTGAGATACTGAAGCACTTTTTGTGGAATAGACCTACTAAGAACCCTTGGGTACTGCTGTTACTACAGCCATATGTGGATAATGGAGAAAAGCTACATTTAAAGTAAAAATAATTATATCATGACACCCGATACAAGAGCCTACAAGTTTCATTAACATAAGGGAGAAGAAAAACCTTTTTCTTGGGAGTTGATAGAGTGCTTGACTTGCATAATCACCTTGTTCACATTTTCCTCTGTAACCAAACTAACAAGAAGATTTTGTAGATATAAAAATTACATATACAGACATGAAATTCCTTACCTAACTTTATAAGATAAATACACAGGTGCATTTAGAAAACGACTGTAGACAAACAACAGATATATAGAGATATTCTATAAATGGTTGAATAGAATGGAAAGTAAAAATTATTACAGAAATGTTTGGACATCTTAAAACAACAAAGAGTTCAATATGATTTATTTAGTCAGGGTAGACTAAAATTCACTAGTATAATAACAGAATCATTTGTCTTAGCAAGTATCTTGTTATTGGTGATCAATAATGTAGCTGAGATGACTGATGGCTTTGTTTTCCTGTGGTGCCTCAGCCAGACTAAATTATTTATTTGACATGCTGCCTCTTGGCAAATGCTAGGAAACACTGATAAGAAATTTGCATGCCTCTGTATATACCTCTGAATGACTATGAGATGTTCCTCAAACTTTTGGTGAATGACATATGGCTGTAGTTTCAGTGACAGTTTTGCTGACCGGACATGCTTTTGTCTCCTGGCATGAATAGCAATGTTGACATCAGAATGAAAACCAAAAGGCTATTTTTTTTTGGTTGTTGTTGTACATGACAGAGGAGAAAATGATGGCATTTTGAGAAATATCCAGAATTTGAATGTCTCTGAATACTCAAGAACCTGCCTCAGTTTGCCAGGATATTTAAGTTGTTAGAGACAATTGAAATTACCTTCAGACAGGTGAAAGTGTAAAAATAATAAATGAGCATAAAAAATTTATTAGCAGGACAGAGAAAAAGTCTCCTAAGCTCACTAAGCTCATTATTAGTGCCCCTGACAGTGGCCAGTGGAGGAAGATGAGTTGAAGAATGAATGTAAGAGTATAGCCAGTTCAGAACAGTATTTGCCCTTTTGCATTTTGCCATTTTTGTGTCATCTGTTCTCCACACTGAAGTGTTCTGTTTTTTAAATATATACAAGCCTTTCAATAACTCCAGGCATCCTTCTCTGTGCTGCTGTGTTACAGTCTATCAAGATATGGTGATCAAAACTGCACTGAAAGTAAGTGTGGAAAAGGACTTACAATGGTTAAACAATATTAATTTTTCCTAAGTTTTCTTAATGAATAAGTCATAATCCAATGTTTTTTTCTTTTTATATTTAATCCTATTTTACAGCTAATTTTAAACTCTTGCTGGGCATGAAGCTGATACTTTCAAATATCTATCCACAATAATTCCAGTGTCTTTGGACAAGAAAAACATTTCTGTTTATGAAAAATGATAGTTTAGAGACAGTCATGATGGACTGTTTTCTCCTTACATATTACTTAGGTTTTTTTCCCATTTAATTTGACTTGCTGTATTATAAACCAGTTGCTTAGTATCACAAGACCCTTCTACATGACTTAATTGTCTGGCCTAGTGTGCTAGTGCCAGCCTAGAAAATGTGCTCCTGGTACTGTGGTGCTGCACTGCAGCTCATAAGTCCTCCAGCAGCCACAGCTGTGGCAGGGCTTGGCATTTGTTTGGCTCTGCCAGGACACCTATAGCTCAGTGCTGGAGGATGGAAGAGGGGTTTTGTTCTTTTGTAATTCACAACTTGGGACCACCACATTGACTTCCACTGCAATTTTTCCAGTATTAGGAACTAATTTTTGTGGTCATGTCTGGCCAGTTTTGTGATACATAGCTTCCAATATCTTTGATCTTGAGATCTGAAGTGCAGCAAGATGAATCTCTTGAGTGCTGGAAAAAACTGTGCTCTGTCTTGCTGTAAATCCTACATAGCAGCTAACAGCACTCCGAAACTTTTGTTTATTGTATCTATTCAGAGAAAATTAGTGTGCTTTGAAGAGGTAAGGCAGAATGGATGATTACATATGCTATTAGTTTTCATTTGCTTAACATCATTTCCTAATTCACAGCTCTAAAACTTTTCACAGGACCTTTAAATACAATGAGTTTTCCTTGCCTATTTCCTAATAATTCAAACTGAGTGCAGAACCTGACATGCAATCAGGCTAATACAGGTCGATATCCATTTTCTTTCAGTTAAAGAGGAATTTTAACACAGTGATACCAGCTGTGGAATCACAAACAGCTACTTCATATCTATCTGTCTGTTTGCTGAACAGGCAGAGTGGGGACTGACTCAGCTGCCTTTAGTCATGCTGAATGAAACCCACCACTGTAACTCACTAGGTAAAACAAAGCATATCACTGCTGATTAAGACAAAACTTGTTTGCAAATCATTCAACCTCATCCATATCTTTTTCATTTACATTTCATTCACAAATATGAGACTTAAACAATTACACTTTACAATTTGGTGTGATCTCACTTGGGAAAGTGGAGAGGAGAAGATATTCTTCTCTAACTAGAAGAGTTAAAAATACAACTTGTGAGATCAAAACCAAGCCCTACATAAAATACACACAAAAAATCCTGAAAAAAAATTACCCACTTGCGTGCAGAGGGATCTTCTGCTCTGTTTTTAACAACTCACAGTAATGGAAGTTGATGGCTAGAATCTGCAAATCAATTCTGCACCCAGCTGAAATTGCCACAAAAGCTTAGCATGCCATGAGGGAAGGAACTGTCAGAAGCTTGCTTAAAGAGCACGGCTAGATATTTATGAATAGGACTCTGAGATGTCCAGGACTTAATTTTACATGTCTTCCAAAAAATGCCACAGTCCCCCCAGATGATATAGCAAATTATTCATGCATAAACTTAATTACCCATATGACATTTATCAAAAACATCTATCTGCATTCACTGGTTATGATAGCCTGAATTCTGAGTTTTTAATGTTGCTATGATGCAGTCATTAAAACAAATTAGGGACAGAAAAAATAATAATTGCTTAATTTTTTTTTAAACTAAGATAGCTTTTGCTTTGGTAACTGTTTTCAAGGCTGAGTGACTGAGATTTTGCTGATGCACCATTCCATAGTGGTGAATAGTCTACCTGAAAGTGACTGACTTAATTCTGCTGGATCATGGTTTACAGAACATGGCTAAAATGATTAAATTAAATTTGTTTCTAGGTTTTAAGGTATCATTTGCCTGTGTTTGGAAAGAAGATGAGTGCTAGAGACCAAAAAGGAGGAAAAGACCCATGGCAGACAAAATAATTGAGATGAATGGTGGACTACATATAAAACTCTTACAAACAGTTGCACAGACAACAAGACATCCAGAAAAATGAAACTAGGAGAGGATTTCCATCAGGTCAGGATGTGCTTTATTGTCATACTCACCTGGCTCCTTTTCATTCTATTTCACTGCAGGTGGGTGAAGGAGCTATGACAAAGTTGCATATAAAGAAATAATTGACTGTGAACATGTAGACAGCTTTAGGCTCTAGGGATACTAAGCAAACACCTATGAAAATCCTGTGAAATTGCTCAACACATAGTTGACTAGAAGAGAGTGATGTCTAATCCAAGAGCTATGAACCCCAGTATAACTAATTCTTCTGACCCCTTAGTTGCCATGATTTCCAAGGTATGCATGTGAGGGACACATTATTTATTGGGTGAGAATACTAGGACTTAGCCCTGAAACATATACACTATATAGTCATACTGTATTATTCTACTAAAGTAGATTCTGCATTTTTGCATTGCTTTATTTATGTTAATTTATTGTTTGAAAACAAACAAGGTCTTAGAGGAGTTGTCCTTCCTTCTTTCTCTCTCCCTTCCATGCTGTTGTAATCCAAACCCTTTTTTTGTGCCAGTCTCTCTATTAAACTGAGCTCTTGTATTAGGTTCAATACAATTTGCACAGAAAATGAGACTAACTGTCCCCTATGGTTTGGGTCATCTGAAGGATAACATCTATTGGAAGAACTGTGTGAATTTTACATAGGTAAAATAGTGAGGGGGGGAAATAGGAAATAGTGAAGGGGGAAGTTTAAAAGAGTTTAATTAATTTGCATCCCTAAAGGTGAAGAGTTAGGCACTGTTGAAAATTAGCGAGTTAATGTGACTGTGAAAGCTACATGGATGATGTGGTGTGTCACATTGAATTATGACAGCCAATATCCATGTCAAACAATGTATCTCAAAGGAGAAGATGTGGAAAGTCAAGGACAATTTCTAAAGGTACCACCATTATCCCTGAAGTTCCCACTTCAGAGTGGGTTTTAAATAAATACTAAATGTTCCGAGCAGAAATGCAGCCAAGAAGGAACAGTTTGGAACCAAAACATACAAGGGCCCTGAAACTGCAGAAAACTTCTGCAGATTGTTAGGGGAGAGATAGTCGAGACGCCTCCACCACATATTTTTAATGGTTTAAAATCTTTTACAATGACATCATTGTTTCATTTGCATTGCATATAAGACGGAAGATCAATGCATCAGCATCAGTGACTGTGACAAATATTTACACACAGGCACAGCCTCTTGCAAAGAATTTTGTGTTATTAAAAATTCTGAAAATTATATATAGAGCTGGAGTTCTTGCCCTCCCAGAGATTATTGTGGAGCCACAGGCTGCTTTATGCAGACAATTTTCTGAGGATAGGCACAACTGAAGATCTCATGTCAGTTGAACAATGAATTTAAAAAAAACCTATCTACATGAAATTCCGTATGCAGAAAAGAGCAACAGGTTTTTCTTAATGCAATGATGTGCATCTAACGGATTGCTAAGGATCTAATAACTGTCCCATCTATCCTGATAAGTGTCTAACCAGAACTCCTCCTTCCTGACCTCTGAAAACAGCCCATTTTTTGTGATAATGCCATCTTCAGAAAGACCCATTATTCACCTGCTTGAATACTGTATAGGCTGGCAAGGTTGAACAGTTCATTAATACTTCCAGTCTTGCATTTACATTGGGCATAGATAACCAGAGAATCCAGTGCAAGAGATCGGTAGACTATCTGGACTGGGCTACCATGTGCTAAAGAATGTGTTCTAGTTGCAACAGGAGAAAAGGTAATCATCCTGTCCATCAACAACACAGGTAATAGTGCAAATGCAAAGCTGAGGAAAGGAACTCTCCTTGATTTTAGCAAGTCCATACAATAGCTACAAATATTTGACGGGACCCATTGGTAGACATGCAAGCTGCATCATATTACTTTGACATGAAAGAGTAACTCAAGCAACGAAATGATTTGGTGATAAGGGTGCTAAAAAAAGGTGCTCACATCTTATCTTAATCTTTTTTTCAACTGTTTAACAGCTAGCTTTTTAATGGCAGCTGTCTTGCAACCTCTGCTATGATCTATTTTGCTCCAGAAGTACAGACAGGGTAAGGACTACCATCCCTGTGCTGTGCTCTGAGCTCAGCATCTTAAATTCACTGAATCTGCAGTAATATTCAGAAGAGAAAGCTTTAGTATTTGTCATAATACCATGGCTAATCTAATGTAAGAAGTAACTATATAATTTATTATTTGTTATATATTATATTATTCTTTTTAAATACTACACAACTGGACTAATAGTGCCTGCAACTTCTCCTTGTGTTCTGGGTTAAAAAAACCTTCTTTGTTACCTCTTTAAAAATTGTCTTCTGAATTTTCAAGAGGTTTATCATTATTAAATTTTTTTTTTGTGAATCTGTAATAAAAATAACTAGAAGCACAGAATTACCTCCTTTGCACAGTTCATTGCATCAGAATTTTCTCTTAATCTTTGCCTTGCCACTACAATTTTGTTTGTCATCTCATGCATGAAATGGGCACTTTGCATGAAACATATACTTGCAGTATCTATTATTTTATTTTTGTCCTTTGTGGTTTTTTTTAGTGCTCACTGTGTCTTTGGTCTGTTTACACAGATGGAAAAATCCCCAGTGTCTATATTTTAATCATTTTATTAAAGTTTCTGATATGGTTAACCTGTCTAAGTTTGGACTAGGGATATTCTGAAGTCTGTGATATATGTCTGGAAATAGATTATTCAGACACTTTGTTCAGATACTGGATTGTCTGTACCTGTACAGCTCCATTTGCTTTAAAGGGGTAGCACCGGGGACACCTGAGCTCTTAAAGTAGTCCAAGGTCTTTCTACCATGCACACTATGCAGCCTTGGAAGTGGAGAATAAAATAGTAGAACCTGGATGTGAGCAAAGTAAATTTATCAGAATTATAGTTATTCTGTAGTTCTCATTTTTAATAGAATATCTGTGACAATTAGACTGTTTACAAAAGTGAAAGTTTGTTAAAATCTGGTTAAGGGAAAGGATTGGGAGAGTCACCATCTCCCTGATACTTCAGCAAGCTGTACTCCAGCCCTGAACTAGGAGAACTAGCAGTTCTACTGCTCCAGTATTGTTGGGTCTGTGACATCAGCCAGTGCATTTCATTTTTTTGCCAGAGAACTCAGTCTCTCTCATTTCACTCTGATACACTGAGAGCCTACATTTGTGCGATATTGTGCTGCAGTTTTAAAAGAGGAGCTGCTAGATGAAGTGGCTAAAAGTGATCCCAAAAAGAGGATTCATTTGGGTCATTACACTGTGACAGGCACTGTGGGTCAAACCAGTGCCATGAAAGGTGAGAAATGGATTACTCTAGTGCCCTTTGCATCCATAACCATCACACCAGATGTCAACAGCTCTACATTTAAGCTGAAGCATCTTGGATACAGTTTCTTCCAGTTCCTGGAATGACATACAGTGTCTCCTCTAGCAGATTTTAACAAAACCTCTTGGGACTCAGAGCATCTTTTTTTTTTCTTTTCAGTCGATTTACTTATAAAGCAGGGAACATTCCTCCTGCATCTTTCAAATCAATACCAAGGCAGCAGGGTGATCTGCATACAAATCGACTTGCAAATTTACACTCTGTCTCACTCAGCCAACAGGATTAAAAATTGTTCATGAAACAACAGCTCCCTGTAATCACATCCTGAAATCACAGGCAGATTTCAACAATAACTCAGGCATATAAAAGCCTCTTGGTTTCATATGTATTAAAAATAGTTTCTTCTCATTTTCTACCTTTTCCTTGGATAATAACTTCCTATTTTCTTGAAAGCTTTCTGCTCTGTGTTTTATCATCCATTCCCCAAAACCCCTATCTAGTTAGTGACTGGAAAGATTTTTCCTATTAACCAAAAATAAAAGGCAATTGTTTATACCCCAATCTGATAGCAGACAGGATTTGGAAAAAAACCTGAGTCCTCATCACTTCACCACATATCGCAGCCATTGTCACCAAATTGTCACTAAATTCTGATGTACAATGAGCCTAGTAGTTATAATTCTACTCTCCGTGGACAGTTGCCTACTTCAGAAAAGCCATCGGTATCCTATTTAATATCTTATGAACAATATTCAATCTTTAGTAGGCAAAGCAGTTAGGCTTCCTCACTGGACTGCTTTGATTTCTACTTCAGATTATGATGTGACTGTGTAATTAAATGTAGTGCCTGCTGTCTATTATTACACTGCATTTTTTTTTCTGGTTCACAGATTCATCTTGGTACAGTGTCATTTGCAGTTATTGTGGAAATAGAGCAAAGAAAAGGGGCTTCTCTGTAAATCGAAACGATACATAAATGCAAAAAACTGTACTCCATCTTGCAGTTCCTTTTGTCCAGGAGAGCTGAAACAGAAGTCAGGTGCTGTGAACAATTTTGTCTTTCAGTGACAGGGCTGTGAAAGACCGATTCCAGTCAGAGTTCTTGATCGCCTCATGGGGACGATCTGTCATCATTTGTCAGGGGTGATTCCTGTGTTCACAGCTTTAGAAAGAGTAGTTACTGACTCCAGGTATAATAGGATGCATGAGTTTAGAGGGCAAAGCAAGGTTTTTGGCAAACATACTTCATGATCACTGCAGAATGAATTCAGTCTGAAGTGCCTGAAATCTACTAGTATCTTTTTAGTTACTTAACCATTTCAGCACTCAGAGCACAGATCTGAAACTCAGCCCAAACTGCCCCCAGAATGAAATTATATAAAAAGCTACAGTGTATTAATTTTTCTCCCATTACTTTCTTTTACACAAATATAGTTATTAATTAAGTAATCTGGAAAAGCATTATTTGTAATAATTTTTCTTTTACTCTTTTCTTATTAAGGGGGCAACAAATTGGCAATCCCAGGAGAAAATATGTGAGAAGATACAAATAGACTGAGTTGCTGAGAATGGATGAGACTTTAGCTCAAACCAGTCACCTTCAATGCAGCGCTGGGGATCAGCACAATGGTTTGGTTTCCCTTGTGCACGCAGTAAAACTGGCCTCGGCATTCATCATATATCATGTGCAACAGGCACAATGCCTGTGCTTCTTGAGTGTTTTATGAAGATTATACCTTGCAAACATCCAAATTCAAAGCAGCTTGAAACAGTGAAATGGGTATGAAAGCAACTACCAAGTGGTTTCTTTTCCATTACATATATTGCTGCCTGCTGGCAAAGAGGAAGAGTTTCTCAGCCATGCCATTACTTCCATTGTCATTACTTAATAATGCCATTATTTGTTTTTGCTGCTTCCACAGTGAGCAGCTGGGATGAGGCAGGCATGGGAAGAGGAGAGTGGGCTGTGTAAGTTGAGAGCTGTGGTGAGTGAATTGCTCTCAGAGCTGCTGGAGTGATGGTCTGTAGAAAGGGGGTATAGTAATTACTGGTGCTGCTGGGAAGGAATATTCCATGCAACATCACTACCTCTAAATGTCATCCAATCCTACTGCTGGCATCAGGAATCAATTCTGAGGCTGACAAAAGGCATTGCAAAGGAAACAGCTGGAATGTGACTATTTGCTGCTCTCAGTAGCCTGCTGTCCTCACCCACAGCCTGCTTTGCTCATGACTTTGGCCTGGGGCTCACAGGACCCCATATGATGAACCCACCCCTTCTCAGTGAATTAGCAGCAGCAAGGAATAGCATCGGATTGACTTGATAGGCAGTACATTGCTCCAGTGAATTAGAACTATGAAGAATGCTTTAATGTTGAAATGAATCTGCCTTGAGAAGCTATGTCACAAATAGGACCCTAGGCTTGCAGGTCTTAGAAGCACCAGGATCTGGGGTGCAGAAGTCATAGAAGAGTTTCAGTGTAGTTTGGCAGCAACATGGGAGGGAAAAATCAGACAGTACTAACTGAAGAGCTTACTTCCTGTATTTGATGGAATAATAAAACTGTTTTTATGTTAATATGTTCTGCAACACTTTTAATTCTTTTGCTCTATAAAATAACCTCTTAAATCATACCTATGCTGTGAGAATCCAAAGAGAAAGCAAGTAGGTCTGCTTAATGCATGGCCCTTGCCTGTTTAGAAAAGGCCCTCAACAGAAGCAATCAAAAATATCCTGTAAATGAGGTTGTAGTACTTAATTTTGATTTTCTGACTCTAGCTATTAATTCAAATGGACTCCTTATGTACTGAGGTCAGTTAAAACGAAAACTGGAAAGTCTCTCCAAGGAAATTTATTTTTTGCACCTAAGCAACTACTTTTTGTGTTTTCAACACATGCTCTTCTCATACTTGCATGTTCAAAATACACAAACCAGACTGACTCTCATGACTAAGCTATATTTGCCTGATACAATTTTTTCTCATAGAAAAGGGCTGTGGCTATGAGTGCGTTATGGCAAACTGAAACTGTTAGTGCTTTCTCATGTGCGCTAAGAACACCAATCCATTATCTAAGGTAGGACAAACAACACCCAGCAACTTCCTGTTGCTACACTGATACTTTTTGGAGATACTGAAGAAGAGATGTAATACAGAAATCCAAAGTGCTTTCTACTGTGCAGATCTGTGGATTTACATGGCCACATCATCCTGGCCTTTAATTGAGATCTCCTTTCAGTGGTAGAGCTGGAGGCAGAACTTTTGGAATAGTAAACATGAGAAACTATGAAATGTTGCAAGCTCTTCTTGAAAACTGTCTCTGCTAATAAATCTTGGTAAATTCCAAGGGCATTGAAGCTTGATTGCTAGAGTGGCACCTGGCATTTGGCCCATGCCAAATAGCAGCTTCCCGAATTATTCCTGAGCTTTGCTTATTCTAATAAGCAGTTTGCATGCAGCACCCTGTTTCAGAAGCTCACAAAATAAACCAGCATAGGCATGGGACATCCTTTGCCAGTTGGCATCAGTATCTGGGAATGTTCCTGCTCACATTACATTTACTACCATAAGATGTAGCTAGAATATGATGCACAGGGTGTGTTAATGAGGGACTGCAGCCTTCCTGGTCCCTTGGCAGTTCTGCACCTGTTTAAAGCAGGCACTGTGCATTGTAAAAGAGAAATCATAAAGAAAACAAGGCATGGAAATGAAATGATTTCTAAACTATTTGGCTTGCACTGCTTAATAAACTCAGTTTTAGAATATCTGCTTTGGTGCTCCTTTTCTGGCCAGGGAGATGTAAACACACAATCCAGCCTCTTTGGGAACACATGTCATAAGACATTAAGGAGGCAACTGGACAAATGCCAAGAAATATCTATACGACTTTGACAGATATGCCAAATAGCAAACATCACACTTGCTAGTCATATTCCCTTGAGTCATCCTGTAATTGGGCTGTGAAATTGTGTGCCAGTGCTAAAGGCTATGCCCACCTCCTTAGCTACAGCCAGGCAGTGAAAGGAGGGAAATATTGCTTACGTCCTCTCCATACTGGTCTACTGCTAAGCTCTAAAATATCACCTGCTGACAAGGTGGGCCAAGCCTGACAGACACAGGGACTGTGTCATTGGAAACTCAGTCTCAATTCAGAGCGATACAGAAATGGTGGCTATCACAGGAGAAAATATTAATGTCAGACAAAAATATTTTCCCTCCTTCCTCTGAGGAAAAGACAAGATGTGGGATGGAGTATGCCTAGGTGCGATTTGGCCTGCAGGCACCTGTTTAGAACATTCTGAAGGCTACTCCAAACTGCATCCCCCAAAAGCCAATATTGTCATATTTTGTTTAGGCCTAAATCCTATCAGCATTGTGGCACAAAGATCCCAATTCCCCACCACTTTATCAGACCACGGTCAAGACCATTTTCTTGAATATGACAATGAGGGATGACTATGGTCATACCAAAACTTCATCCCCTCCCATATTACAGTAGAAACTCTGAGATAGGAACCTGGGAGTGAAATGAATTACTGACAAAACAAGCAGATGTAGTAAATGGGATAGAATGTCTCTATTTCAGAGTTGCAGTTACTTATGATACCTGCAGTGCATCAATGAACTGTAGAGCAATGCTTTACAAAAGTTATTAAGACTTGGTAATATGGGAACACATGATCATATAACCACTAGGAGAGATGTACTTAGACCTGGGGTGAGTCTATAATGTCATTCCAGGGGAATAAAAAGCACTGATGCCATAGACTTAAGCATTAGAATTTACATGGTTCTATTAACTCCCAAGAGAGAAAAAATTGATGAAATGTTGTCATTAGGATGCTTTTCCTTACGTACTTTGCAAGACCACAATTTACATATGATAGCAAAATGAAGAAAACATTGATTTATATGGAGGTTTTATCACTTTGAGCTAGATGTGTACAAACCACTACAGTTCTCCTATAAAATATCACAAGCTAATAGTATCTCTGGTGTAAAAGCTATCTTAGTGCCATGTAAGAAACCAGGATAAATTTAGATTTCTGATTAAAACAGCAGTTGGTATTAGGTATACAGGGAAATTTGTAAAGAATTTTTCTGATGGAGTGTTGGAAGTACTAATTTGTATGAAGACCATGTATTATGAACTTATATGAAGATTATGCATAGTGAATATTCCTCTTTCTTTCTTGTGAGGCTAACACAAAACTGATTGCTGGAGAGGTGCTTTCAGAAGAGTAAGGCAATGTCCTAGACAAGGAAATCCCTCAAACATCACCTGGTCAGGTATATTCTAGCCTTGACTGTTATGAACAAGTGGTTGAGATCGTTTAATGAATCACCAGCAAGTTATAGTAAAAACCAGATTTAATACCAAGCAACAGTACAACAGAGTTCATTGGCAAGGTTCACTCTACTGTTTACTAGGTGTTTAAGACACACTAAGGAAAAAAAAAAGAGCTAGAAACAAAATTCAGTCAATCAATCCAAACTGAAATTAACCAAGAACTCTGTGTGTGTGTGTGTGTGTATGTGTGTGTGTGTGTGTGTGTGTGTGTGTGTGTGTGACAAAAGGATAGCAGTAGCAAGAATAAGAAGAAATGTGACCTAAAGGCTTAACAGCACTCCAGCTTAACAAAACTTAACTTATAACTTAACAATTTAGCAAAGGAACAAGACTTTACCAGCGTTTAACTTAGCTGATAACTTCTTTTCAGACCTAACTCACTTAAATATCCAAAGTACTCAAACCTCTAAGAGAGCAGCATTTCTCCCGTGTCTGCCATAGCATTTGCATCCTTGTATGAACACAGCATAAAGAGTCAGTGCAAGGTACCTGTGACAAACTCCCTGGAAGGCAGTGAAATGCTCACCTTGGATGCCTTTGTGTCTCCTGAAGGGCCAAAGGGCTGGGCCTCGAGGAGTGGGGGTTTCAGCCCGGGATCCATCCTTGTTCAGCAGCCCCTGAGTACAGCAAACAGGAGCTCCCTGGCTCTAGGAGCTGTCCCTCAGGGGGAGGTGGCTCATCACCTCGCTGCAGGCCAGGAGAGCTCCAAGGGCCTCATTTTGGATCTCTGTCCACAGGCCGCAAGCGAGGCCTCAGTAATAACAGTGTTTCACCCTGGCCACAGTTTGGGCAACTTTCTTTGAAAGTTTAACAGCAATTATGTTATGTCATTCAGGCAAGAAAAATACTTTCCAAGGGTGTTCATAATAAAAAGAGCAGGAGCTCATTAGGCAGCAGCAGTTTAGGGAGCAGACGATGTTCCTGAGGCGCTCAGGAGATGCTGGGCCCAAGTGCTGCTCGTCAAGGCTGAGGCCTAACGAGCGATTCTGGGATCTGGTGCGGCCTGGAAAGGGGAGAGGGAATGCTCCTCCACATTAACAAATGGGCTCTTTAGCCTCTGATTACTTTTTCATACCACTGAAAATCTGAGATCTGATATTGTACCATGTCTGTGTTACAGGGTGCTGGAGAAATGTCCTCTCTTCCTCATGGATCAGACTGACAGAGCAGTAGGGGCAGAAGAAAGAGCTGGTAAGGCTGGTGCAGGCATGTCACAGCTGAAGTATCACGTTTCAAGCCCCTGGATGTGGGTAACAGCACACATACCAGTCTTCCTGTTAGTTTGAAATATATACCTTTAAGTCCTGTGTTGCATTTAGGCAACACCAATTTGCCTTGTGACTCTGTCAGTAAATGCTCCTATCTGCAGGATTGTGAGAGAGAAATCCACTGGGTACAGTGCTCATTGGCACTTTTGAAAAACCCCACTGGTTTTGAACCCTACCCACTGTAGGGTTTAAATTGGTGCAGTCTGGCCAGACGACTGCAGATAACAGACAGGCCAGACTATTTCGGTACTGTCACAGTATCCATAACACTATTCTGAATACACACTGTGCTCTCCTAAGTGCAAAGTCACTCAATCTTATGCAAGACAGCAGTCAGAGTGAGTGGAATAAAGGATACCTGAATTATTACTTTCTCTGATGCTACATTACACAGGGTGAAATGGAGTAGTTATTTAATCTTATAAATGTCAACTTCCCCTTCTGTGACTGTGCAGTATTTTCCTTTGCAAAGCACTAGAAATCTTTGAATAAAAAGGACTACCTAGTGGTAATTTCCCCCATATAAATACATGTTCATGTCCAAGATAACATGAGATTAGTAAGTTTCTTGGCCTTTTCTCTGTACATTGAATTAATCAGGTAGGCTTATATTAGTGTTTGGTTATAAAGATATGGTAATATATGTATTTAGTCATCATGCTATCAGAGTCAGGATGAAAGACAAATTGAAATGTTCAGCACTTTTGTGTATGAGAAACACAGACATTGCCACATGCTGAGCACAGTTATGTTTCTGTTACAGGAATACTGGATTTGGGAAGAAGTGATGTCATAACATCTGAACCTATAAAACCTGGATTTAAAACTCTAATTTATTGCAAAATTTGCTTTTTAACTTAGTCCATAATACAACTGTAGTGCCTGTGTTAGGAGAATTGTATCTCCAAGATCTCTCTATAAAGAATAAAGAAAATTAAAATCCTATATAAGGTGATATATAAAGCAGTTTATGCTACTTTTACTATTTCACTAATCATAGAAGAAATCTCTGGCTATAAAGGTTTTTACCAGGCTTTAATTCCATGATGATTTAAATAGAGATAAGTTCAAATCCTTGGAAAATTATTTCCTCCCCCTCCCATGTTCCAGCTATGATGCTCATCTGCCCCTCTGGTGAATGTGTTCAATGAGTGAAATCAGGAAAAAACTATTTTTAGAGAAAAAAAACCAAAACAACAAAAAACAAACAAACAAACAAAAAAACCCCAAAAAAACCAAAACAACCAAAAACCCCAAAACAACCCAAGAAGTAGCTTTCCATAAGTTTCATATCCTGTATTGGATAATTTTGCAATATGAACTGAGGACTTGAGCTGGCCCCAGAGATTAGTCAAGTGTGATTGTCTGGAGACAAGCACACAGATCCGGGACTAAGAACAGGATCATGGCAATGCTAACTTACATCTGCTTTTCATCAGAAATGTGTGGATTTAAATAGAAAACAGAGATTGTGTACTGGAATTGAAAGCAGAAGATGCCAGGGAAATTCAGAAGCTGTAGATACCTGCAGAATTTCAGGCCTAAGTTTGGGCTTCGCTGTAGTTATGTTTATGAACAAAGACAAGCTTTACTCTGTATCCAGATTTGTGCAAAACAAGTGCAGAGTGAGTTCAAAACATTGTCATATCAGAATGGAAGCTGTGTCTAATTAATTCCCTTGGTACTGTAGGATAATTTTCCATTGCATGCTCAACAATATTATGTTCAATTGTGAATTTTAAGTAATCTATCATTTTGGGTGTGTGATTTTTGTAAGAAAAGTATTCCAGACCTCCAAACCACTGCTGATGGAAATCCTTTGAATGATCCTTTATTTTCCTTAATTTATTCTTAATTTTTCTATTTACTACTTTATCAAAAGTGGCAGGCATATTGATGGGAGATAATGAAATCTTAGCAAGCTTTTATCTTATCTAGAGGGAATGATAGCATGCAAATCTAGCTAATTAATAAATCAAAGCAAACGACAGCTCCAGGTTTGCCAGCACAGCGTTCCTTGCTAGCCAGTTCTCAAGAGCAAACAAGCTCTGCAGCTGGAAAGGTGTTGGAAGTGTAAACTTCTCATAGCACAGCTGCACTTAGGAATGGGAACTGTGTCTCAAGTCCAGACTCCCCAGGGCTTCAATGCCAGCTCATGTCTGGAGGAAGTCATATGGCTGGCAGGCTGTAGATGAGGCAAAGACTGAACTCCAACCTGGAGGCTTGAACTCCAACCCAGGCAAGCAAGTTGAGTCACCTGGCACAGTGAACTGAAGCCACAATCAGTCAGACATAAAAATGAAGTTCTACAAATGACTTCTGGGTGAGTGGAAGAGGCTGAAAATGTGTTACTTGCAACCTATCCTCAAGGTTAAGGAGAGCTAGTAGACACTCAGAAGCTGCAGTTGTGTCAATAAAATACTTCCCGAGGTAGCTCATCAACTGACTCAGCAGATAAGAATTTAAAACTTCCTTTATTTGCAAGAACAAGAAGCAGCACAGCCATTATCCCACTAAATTATGTTTTTACTGGATCTCTTTCAATTAAGCACATTTTCAGCAAGTGCATTCCATTTTGCATGATAATGCTCCTTAGTGCATATGTTATGGAATGTGTGAGAGGAAAGAGAACCAGCAATTTCAAACCTCACCTCATCAAAACTTTCAGTAATATCTAGTAATGGCTTACTCTCCCACAGTGCCTTTCATCACAAGGGACGTTGAAGCTACTTAAGAAAGCAGGGAGAGAAAATGACATCACCTTTCACCAAAATGCTGCCACTTCTGAGGACAAACACTCAAGTGGCAAACAGAAGAATGATGGCAAATGAAGAATGCTTTCTGCCATGAAAAGCAGAAAAGGAAACTAAATACAGCATCCCATCATGAAGACCATTTAAAACACCACCCTTCCCTCCATCAATGGGAAAATTGGCATTAGTATTTAATAACCACAGAATATCAGGGGGTTTCTTGATTTTACTTTCAAATTAAGAAATGACTCCTGGCAGCACAATGACTCCTAAAAAATACTAGAGACCTTTTTATTATTAACTTGGAGTGGAAATTGTTATAATTTAATACTGCAGAACTGCATCATGCAAACCCCTTAAATTTCACTGGAAGTTTCTATCTAACTACTGACCCATGTTGTGACATCTGAAAAAATCGTAGACTGAGGCAACATAATAATAATGCTACTTGGCACTTTACATCTTTAAATAACTATGGAAATGTTAATTAATTTTCACAACAGCCTAGAGAGTAAATATTTTCATACTGATTTTACAGATTAAGGGGATGAAACATAATGTGTGGACATGACTTCTCTAAGGCAATCTATCAAATAAGTGTCAGATATGGGACTAGAATTCAAAGATTCATCAAGTGTGGGAACTCTGCACATCACTCCGGATGTGAGAAGTCCCCCGAGGCCACGTCGAGAGCCGAAACCCCGTCAGGGGGCTCGGAGATCTTGGCATGATGCCCGGAACACTTGGTAGCTGGATTTCGATCCTGCAAGTGAATTGCCAGTTTAGTATGAAGGCTAGAAGATGTCACAAGTTTAAAGGGTGTTTTTATAAGGTGTACACAGGGTAGAAATATAAGTTTTAAAAATTTCTGTATAAAGGTAATGGGGACAAGATGGAGGGGACAGGGCGTGTCTCATCCTTCTTCCTTCTTCTTCTTGTTCTCCATCTTCTGCTGTGGTGTTGGCACTCAGAGATTGGTTTGGGGAAGGAGTGCACTGTCCAACATGAGTGATAGGTATTAAGAGGTAAAAGTAAATATGATATACGTAATTTGTGGTATAAGAGACAGAGCAGCCTTGAGAGTAGTCGGAGAGCGTCGTAGCTGCCTTGCTAGTCAGACCTCTGTATGCCAAGAAGAAAATTTTGTAGATAAGACTTAATAAACAACCTGAAGACCGAACAGCAAAGAGTCCAGTCTCATTCTTCAGAGCCTGGAGTCGCTCCCTGGACCACCCAACTCACCTCGGGGGCAGAGAACAAGCAGCCGACCCCGAGAATCAAGCTTTTAAACAATGGTGCCTGGGGCAGCCACTTATTTATTTATTAAAAGTAGCTTAAACCATTTATAGATTCTCTTTAATATACTATTGTACTGTGTATTGGTTATTTAAAATAAAAGCTTATTATGAGGACTTGTTTTGTTCTATTTTTACAAATATTTTTTATATTTCAGCCTAAATTTCAATATTCTTTTCCATAAAATTAAGTGCAGAAATCAGG
Organism: Camarhynchus parvulus; assembly: GCF_901933205.1. Classification (NCBI taxonomy): domain Eukaryota; kingdom Metazoa; phylum Chordata; class Aves; order Passeriformes; family Thraupidae; genus Camarhynchus; species Camarhynchus parvulus. Next base: position 20,678,369 of record NC_044575.1, on the reverse strand, counting down.
TATATTAAAATATATTCAGAAGAGATAAGGATAGTGTATTGGAGCAGAATTCCTGTGTCAGAATAGGTGTGTCAAATTTGTCTTTCTTTCCACTCTTTGGCTGGTTCTTTTCTTAATGATATTTAATTTTTATAAAAGCAGATCATATCCTTTAGGCCTGTTGATTTGTTTTTTATTTTATTTTTGCTTTGTACCAGTAGAGAGAAAAATTTCAGATGCATCTTTTTTAAAATTATTATTATCCTAAATCTCCTGTACCCATGAGCTCCAGCGTCTTTTGGAAAGCTTTTTAGTACACCAAAACAAAAGGCTCAGAAATATAGCAACTTGTCCAACAGATCAACTCAATGACCAGAATGCAAAGTATTTGAGCAGATAACAAACCTAATTCACCAAGGCAATACATCTCAAAATTCATATTAAATGCAAGGACAAGAAAACAGATAAGACAGATGTGCTACCTTACTGCGCAATGATGAAAGTTTTTTGCCTGAGATAGTCCAAGAGCAAATCCCAAAGCTGAGGAGACCTTTTCTTACTCTGCATGATCTCCCTTCCTAAGTATCTGAGGTCTAGTCTAACAGAAGTAACAGATAATGTTTTGCTCATGCTACCCTACAGCACATCTAGGAAAACACACTTTGTAATACAAAAAGCAAATGATCCACTTCCAAAATAAGCACTACTCTTTCCAGTCAGTGTCCCAGTTTTGTCAGTCTTAAGTGCCTGAATACACTTGAGAGCCAAGACTGCAGAATTCTCCTGACAGCATTAGGCCCATACAAAATCAATCTGTTTCATTTTCTCTTATTTAGAAAAGAAGCTCTTCAGCTTCATCCTGCAGAGCATTCACTCATCTATGCCTAAACAGTGCATTTCACTTCCAGCTCACAAGAATTTGTTTCATTCACTATTTGAAGACTGAGCCAGCTGAATTGAAAGCTCTATATTTTCCTATGAAAGAGAAAAAAAGAATTTCTGTAAAGTCCTTTGGAAGGAGTTCTGATAGGAATCTGATTAGGAGTCCCACTCCAGATTTTCTAGAACTCTGTGTATTTTAATTCTGTTACAGCTACCAACATACTGTAGTGTGTTCTTTACACTTGCTTATGGCAAATATCAGTGCCATTTTGTTTGGTTTGTTGACATGGTGTTTTCCTTCCCTGGTAGTGAGGACTACCAAGGCACAATAAAATATGGGATTCCTTCTCTCCTCTGACAAGCAGAGTGTCTCAAAGACCATAACACAAGCCTTCTGGAAGAAGGCATCCCATGTCTTCTTCAGTTATGGCTCCTCCATTAATCCACACGCAACTGATGATTCTCTGACATCCTCTAGAAATACTTTCTTGAAAAGACCTTTTCCTTGCAGTATCTGTTTCCTTGTAATACTCTGTTTCCTACGCTTTTCTATGGTGTGGTTATGTGTTCTTTGCTGTAATAAAAAGCCACAAAATTTTTCACTTTTTTGGTGGCTACTCTTCATATCAATATCATGTAATATGATGGGAATCCACAGTATGACAGAATCCACAGAATGTGCAAATGTACATCAGTCTCAGTATAGGGAACTGTCTCAAGAAGCAATGAGCTTTGGATGCTTTAGGTTTTATACTTAATTAAATTAATTCTTCAGAGCTGGAAACAGGCCTTTTTTTTAAATCGTTGTTTGTTTTGGTTTGTGATTTTCTAAAGGTTTGTTTCAAAGAAAGTTAGGTCAGAGCATTAGTCACTGCTGTCAGCTTCTGTCATCTTTGTTCCCCTGCGACAGGATCTGAAGGCCTGTGTGCAGTCGTACCTATCTCTGTCCTAAACATGCATCAGTGGTTACCTGAAAGGCTGTGGATGAGAAACTGCCATCTCCCCTTGAATAATTGTAACAAGGAAGGAGGACACTGTGTGCACAGGTTTGACAAAGGATTAACCTGTTTCCTCTACTGTAAAGTTGTAATGGGCTCATTCATTACTCACAGAGCTTCATGACATGTCACATGTTAGGGAATGATGCCTCTGGTTCATTCCAGGAGGTGAATGGTTAGGACAGAAGGGATGGGAGACAGACAGGAGTGCTGGAGGAGGAGGGCTAAGTTAGATAATGATAATTAATGCTGATATAAACTGGAATAACAATTAACTGATTTTAAGCAGTGTTTCAGTGCTATGAAAACATTAATTAACCTTAACAATTACCATTGTTGGGTAAATATCCACCAGTACACTATGATTTGCCTAAGAAATCCACATGATTTGAGACAGCAAGAAAGAAAGAAAGAAAAAATCACTGGTTGTGATATGCATATATTTTTGAAAAATAAAGCTGTGCAAAAGTCATTCAACCCTATGGTTTATGTCTTCACCATGCTGTAAATGGCTGTGGTTTTGGGGGATGTCAGTTGCACAGAATGGAGCCCTGGAGCAGTGGTGAGGTGATGCTGGCTGGGATAGTCTGTCAGCCTCCCCCCAGTGCATTGTCCCCACTCTGGCACAGGCAGGCAGCACATGTGATTGCCCACACTCCACTCTGGCTGCCTCCCCATGTCAGGAGCCTGGCCCATTTCCCTACACTTAAAATTTAATCAGAGATTTTACTGCTCATCAACAGCTTAACGGGAGCAGTTAGAACTCTAAAACTTTGCATATTTTGGCTTAATTACCACTAACAGACAGATGCCACTTTCAAGCACTCTCCTTTCCCAGCCCTTGCTCCCTGCAGCTGCTCAAACCTGGAACATAAATTCATTGGTTAAATAACTGATAAGAGGCAAAATGATTAAGGATTAATGGGAAAGACAGAAATCTCCTTATTTCTCTTTGATGTTTTAATTTTGGTTATCTCTGCTAAATTGCAGTCTGTACCTCCCAATCGGCAAGATAACAACTCCTCTTATCCCTCTTTCAAAGCAACAAGTAAATGGAGACAATATAGAATGGTAAAGATCTTGAAGTGTCAGGGCTTACTGCTACCATGTGTGATTCGTGTGGATAAGCAAGTAGAATTCAAACACAATAGGGGAACAGCTCCTGATGCCCCTTCTCTGGACAGACTGTTTCCATTTGCTCCATTTTTGGGTGCTGGGTCTCTCCTTTGATAGGGGAAGTAGAGCAGCAAATAAGCAAAAAAGCAAATTGCTTTTTTAAATATAGGAGAAAATGTCACAGTGAACCAGGAACAAGCATTAAAGTGCTCATGAATGATGATGGCTGTTCCTGGGACAAAGGAGCTGTATTTATGTGGGAGACATTAATATCCTACTTTGTGATTTCCCATTACTTCCAGAAAACCACATTTTAAGTGCACTTGTGTTGACTGAAGCAATAAGGAAACTGGTGCATTGAAAGAGGAGCCCAATGTTCCACTTTTTAAGTTCTCCTGAAGGAATGAATTCTGTCTGCAGTTCTTTTTGTTTTGTGGAACTATCCCTTGAAATGGAGGAAGAAGAAATGCTCTTCCTGCGGATCTGAATATTCTCACTAAGGATTAAAGGTTTTGGAAGGCAGAGCCTAGGATGCTGTTTGTTGTCACTTATTGATAAGGTAAGTTATGAGGTTAAACTAGATCTTAGATTGAATGTCTGCACTGATATCTACTTTTCTCAAAACAATAGTTAGTTTTGGATAGAGAAAATTGTAGTGAGCTCATAAGAAAAATACCAAAAGAAAAGCCATTTCTACATTAGCACATGGGTGGATGCATGAGCAAACACAGATTCAGGATATGTCAGTGTCAATTGAAAATTTGTCATTGCCTCCTAGAAAACAAGGTTCATACTTTTATTGATTTTTTAAAGAAATAATACCACTTAGAAGAACAGATTCTTTAATGTCCATAAATTACCTTGGGGAGAAAGGAAAGAAAAAAGCCAAAAACCCCAAAGAAACACTCAACCACGAAATCCAGCAGAACTTTCAACCAAATCACAGCCAAAACCTGATTCCCAATCCATGCGGACCTACGATCTTGCAAAAAATATTTTCTTGCAACAGTTCTTTTACCTTGGCAGAAACCTGAGATAATAGAAAATGAAGTTTGTTCTGTCTGTTCTGCCTGACATGTTGCATATGTGGAAGAAAACAGACAACAGAAGTTCAGGATTAATAACCCATGAAGAGCTCATTAGTACATCGTGGGACAGATCCTGGATTCCACCATGCTGCATTTGTTTCACCTCACTAACTCAAGAGAGGAGATACTGCTTGCATCTTGCCAGTGCAGCAAAAGTGGCTTTCTGCACTTGTTCACCTGCCTGATTTGAGGGACACCTTGAGGGAAGGGCAAAGTCTCAAATGGAAATAGCCCTGATGCTCTCCTGTGTTGATGTGTAAGCAGCAATGAGTCAGCAAATAGAGGTCCAGTAGATGGTGCTCAAGACTGCAGCAGAATCCTAGGTTTTGTAAGGGTGCACTTCAAATGTTTTTTACCATACAGCTTTTTCAATCCACCTGTTATTCAGCTACCTCCCATTTCCACAAGGCTTTCAAAAGGACTTCTCAGAGCTCCCAGACATTAGAGGCACCCCAAGAATGGTCTTAACTTTGACAGAGTCAGCGTAAATCTGACTAAAATTAAAAAAACAAACTGTTTTTCAGATGCTGTAGTCCCAGTAAAGATTGAATATAAAAGAGGATCTTAGTATTTTTAACTTCTAATAGTTCAAGATTTCAGAGAAGGGCCTAGGGTTTGCACAGTAACATTTAACAGCCATTTTGTCTCTATTATTTCTACTTTTCTGGATTTATCCCTGCCCATTGCAAGCATATTTTTAGCAGCAGTAAGACAATCTTTGTTCCTTACTCACCATGGCAACTGGTGGCTACACCAGCTTTACAGCTCTCTTTTCAAAACTTGGTAAGGCTGACTAAAGGTATAGTAGAAGTCTGTATTTCAGAGAATAATGATCTTTGTGTTGCATAATTATGGCTTTAGACTAGGCAAAGTATGTAATTTGTCTCATTGTATAGAGAAGAGTTTGGTTTTGTTCTTTGAGTGATCAAGAGATCTGGGTTCACTTGGTATGGCCACAGACTTACTGTGTGACCTTGACTAAGCTGTTCAATCTACGGCTCCTTCATTCCTGTTTGTCATGGGAGACACTTCCCTACCTTTCAAGTTGCTGGAAAACTGGACTTATTAAAGCATGTGAAGATTTCTACAACTACAATGATAGAAGCACTTAAAATGTCACAATACATTTGTATATCTATCCAACTGACATCAGGTGAAGTCATCCTTCGATAGAAAGGACAGAGGAAAGTTTAAACATTTCAACGTACCTGTGATATCACAAACAGTTATTAATTTCCATATGATTCCATATATTTCATCTCCAGAATATTCTCCCTTCAATGAACAATAGAGCCTGTGAATTCTGCAGCAATTACTTGTTCTTCTGCAAAGCATTCTTGGGAGTTTTATTTTTAGATATGGGAATTAAATGACTCAATTTTCCCTCTTGTTGTCTCCTATCTCAGCAAGCAATAAAATGTCAGCACTGTGGTAGGTAATGGGAGGGAAAAACACCTCTATTGACTGAATAGAGTTATAGCTGAATATTTTCATGAACATTCTACTGGTGCCTTAAGCACAATAAACACTGCAGGTAAAAGATATCAGAGATAACAAAAAATGAACTGAATACAAATGAAATCATTCATCGGGTGGCAAAATACCACAATTCATACGGGAGAGCATTTTAAGCTTCAGCCAGTTACTGCACTTTATTTTTTCAAACTACTTTTGGCAGGTTCAGATAGAAGATGAATACAATATCCAACAAAAAATAAGGTATGCTGCAGTAATCTACCCCAGTCACTGAACTTAAATCATGAAGCATAGTGATTGAAAGATTGCTGTACAATAGGTTTCCCAATTTAGGTAAGGAATATAATTAGAATTAAAGAGATGAATTGCAGCTCATGTTCTGAGTGTTGCACTTGGAATACAGGTGGTATCATTAGAATATTTATCACTGCTTTAAATAAAGCTGGAGTTTCCATAACCCAGGGCTGTCATTTAAACCTAGCCAGCAACTCAGATGCTTACTCCCTCCTGGTGGGATAGAGAAGAGAATGGGGGAAGTAAAAGTAGAAAAACTCATGGTTTGAAATAAAGATAGTACAATAGGTAAAGCAAAAGCCACACACACGAGTGAAACAAATCAAGGTATTAATTCACTACTTCCCATGGGCAGACAGATGTTCAGCAATCCCCAGTACAGCGTGGCTCCACCACTCCTAATGGTTATTGGGGAAAACAAATGCCGTATCCCTGAAAATCCCTTCCTTTTTGTTCTTTACTCAGCTTTATATGCTGAGCATGACACAATATAATCTGTAATATCTGTTTGGTCACTTGAGCTCAGCTGTTCTGGCTGTGTCCCCTCCCAGCTCCTCGTGCAACCCAAGCCTGCTCACTGGTGGGATGAGGTGAGAGGCAGAAAAGGCCTTGACTATGTGGAAGTGCTGCTCAGCACTCAGCAGTAACAAAAACATGCCTGTATTATTAGCTCTGTTTCCAGCATAAAACCAAGACATAGTCTCTTATACCAGCTACTATGAGGAAAATTAACTCTGTCCCAGCTGAACCAGAACGCCAAGCCAGACTGAGACTCCAAGTAGTGTGGCCAGGCTGAAAAAGTAGGTTCACTTAGGGCTTCTGATCATATATCAAGAATGTTGAACTTTTATATTGTGAAATACAAAGCTGTGTTTCATGTCAGGTACAAACAGGCGACGTGTGTATTTGTGAGTGTGAAATGTGTGGACATCGACAGTGGGACAGCTGTGAATTCTAATAATAACTGAGGAAAATAAAGCATGGAAAAAGGCCTTTGAACCTATCTTTTGTTTGCAATTAACCCTGGTTGATTTAGGAGTACTGGAATTAAAGCGTTAAGGATGTTGCTTTTTGCTTGTAGTTAATCCATAAAGAGCTCTGCTATAATAACCTTTTGAAGTATAATTTTAGAATATTACTTGTATCCTTGAAACTATAGCTTTGGAATATATTTAAAGGAAATATACTTATCTCACGCCCTATTGAAGCAGAGAAAAACAGCTTGAGAAAGGAAGATGAACACCACATCAAGGATTTATGGTTTCGACCAAGGGAAGCTGGACATCACTGATTTATAGTCTCTGCAATTAAAAGGTGGACCCACATCTGCAGAGCTGGACTCCACCAGAGGGGATTCATCTTTCTTCTTTTGGAAACTGGACCACCGCCATCTGGGAATACTCCTTTTGAGATACATCCTGAAAGAAACTAAAATCACAATAGTGTATAGAATTGTGATGTAATAATTTGGAATAAAAATTGCTGATGAGTAAAAATTGGAAATAGAAACTGCTGAAAAAGCTGATGAGTACCCCTATAAATACCTTAATCCTCAATTATCGGTGTGCAGTTGGAGGGAAAACTTCCCCAACTGTACCCAGCGCTATATTGCTCATACTTTACCATATTAAATAATAAATTGATTACTGCTTGAATATTGACCTAGTCAAGCTTCTTATTCATAACAATATACATAAAATTATCTTCATACCCTGCTTTTCTTAAGTCTAGCCTCTCCTTAATACCTTCTCATCTACTTTTTTCATGTTCCTTTCCAGCTGACTGTGAATTCAGCAGCAAAGAAAGCATCAAAACTCTCCGAAGTCTTTTCTCCGAGAGTTATATAGGACATATGCTTTCTCTGTCTAGTTCTCCACTCTCAAACTGCTTCAAAGAATTCAGAGCATCTTGCAGGAACTCCCAGCCAGTCACCTATATCTTTCATCATATCTGCAAGCCCTTTGGTTTGACCATACAGATCACAGGTCTAGCCTCGCTTTAAATGTTACCTAGATGGAAAGTAGACCCTGTCCTTAGAGTCTGACAGTTGTTGAGGTATGTCAAGAGCTGTGAAACCTAACCTCTTCTCTTTCTTTCATGAACTTCAATTTAGAGATCAGAACAGAGCTTTCCATGTGTCTGATGGCATATATATTACACATATACTTAATGTATTAACTAAGTTACATATATTAGATATTACATATCTATATATCTATATGTCTATATCTATATCTGTATGTTCATCAGATCCTCTGATGAAGTCGAGAAACAATTTATCCAGACAATATAAAATGCAAGAATTTCATATGGGGCACATCTAACGGCACTAGTAACGCTTTTCCCCAAAGACTGCATGCAGTCAGGCTGCTGGATGGCTTCATTGAACTCAGCCAGGCTCTATGTTCATGATCAAAAGAGTAAGAAAAAATAGCTAGGAGGAATCACCAAAGATTGCCTGGTGAGTTAATAAGGATCCTGATCACACAGCAGGGATGATAGGGGGCTGTGCAAGTCTGCACAGCTTCTGCCTTCCAACTGAGTTGTACTCATGGAGTGTGTAATTAATTGTTACTGTTCATTTATTTGTACAATCTATGAATTTTCAAGTGAGTGCCACCCAGTGACAATCTAACAATTGACATGAGACAGCAAAGACAAATTTTCCTTCTGAATAGCAAAAGGAACTCCACCTCATTTTTTATTCTTTCAGGTCTGCCCAGATCTGCTTGCTCCAGTCTTCTTAGGCTACAGAGGAGTCTTCTTGCCCAGAGGTGTTGTTTATGTCCCATTACTGGAAATGTTCAAGGCCAGGTTGGATGGAGCTTTGAGCAGTCTGACCAAGTAGAAGGTGTCCCTGTCCAGGTAATTAAACCTGAATCCAAGGACAAAGTTGTGTGTTTCTGAGATGTGATATCAATGAAAAATACTGTGAAAACAAAAGAACATATTGTTGATTGCCCCAATTTGAGATGAGTTAGGAGGATTTATCAAAGTTGTCTTTTCTGATTTGGACCTCAGGCTCTTTATCCTTTACAAACTTTTACTTTTCCTTATGTTACTATCCTATCTTAATGAGGCATAGCCTTGACTTTGCATAGACAGAGACTTTTGGTAGATTCTGTTTCTACTTCTATGGGATTTTTTTCAAATGACTTTGAATGAACTTCAAGATTAAATGAGCCAGAATTCTCTTCTCCATCCCTAACATTTTAGTTATTAATCATCCTATTTACAGCTGTTTTAAACATAGGCTATGATCTAACTTGGAGTTTATTGTATAGATGAAAAGGGGTGTTGTGTGTGTGTGTAAGGACACAGGCAGACATTTAGGAAGTGTGAAATCTCCATGACCTTCAGTGCAAGTTTCTCATGCTGAAGCAGCAGTTTTCTGCAAAAAAATCTGCCTAGTTTAAAAAAAATCTCATTTCAGTCTTCCTTAACTTAGGTTTAGAATATTCATTTGTCATTCTAGATTAATTGCTGATGAGGCCTGAGGTATTTCATTTATCTGAGCCTCTGCTCCCTGTCTGTAAAAGGCAGGAACAAAGAGCCTTGCCTTTCTGCATCTGGTGCTTGAATGTTTGTGTACTGAATCAATCATCCAGAAGTTGAGAGCTGTAACTGAGATGAAATGGGCAACTGAGTAAGAGGGAGGATTAGTTCACAAGGCTGCTGGAAATGAAGGTCAAGACTTCTTTCCAAAGATGCACAATTAGACACAGAAATTTCTATGAAGAGAGAAACTGTTAAGGGAAGCACCTTTGACATATGCACACAGAATGCCACTTCCTACAATATTGTATGACTCATGAGTCAATGCTCAAGAAGCTTTTCCCTCCTGCAGAGCAATGAGTTTGTTATCAGCTTGCACATCTCCTAAAATATATTATACCGTGTAAAATTAATACATGCTGCCTTTTTTATTACAACTCACTATTGATTCTGGCTTATTTATAGCATATGAAAATAAAATGCTGTGGACTGTGTCCTATATGTAATTACTTCCAAAGCCTTTTATCAGTGCAGAGAACCTAGCTGTTAGAGAAGCTGTGGGTACATTTCCTTCAGGGAAAATATAATCACTTTTTATTCCATTCTAAACCTAATTCTTGCACTATATCCTCACTGTAAATTGAGATGACAGACAGGAGCTGAAAGATTGTCAGAGCAGCTGCCATAATTTGCTGACTTCCAGCAATAAATGTTCACCTGAAACAGTCCATAGACTTAAACTGAAAGGGCCACACAAAGGAAAAAAGGGAGGAATTCTGTAGTGATGGTAGACAGGAGCAATAAATCTCACATGACACAGGAGCAGGAAATAATGACTTTTTCCATAGCGTTCAGTCTTTGCTTTTAGTATTGACTATTAGGTCTCAACCTGTTATGTAAGTTCCTATAGTTTTAGTATCCTTAATGTGGTCCCCATGCATTCACTAAATTGCTTTTCTGATTCACTTTCACCTCACAGCACCTATAAGTAAGCAATAGCTAAACATTTGCAGAGCTAACCCTGCTGTTGTGTTACTGGATTGACACTAATCTGCATTTCTTTCCTGTATTGCGCTGGGTCCTGATTAATGTCCATACTCCAATAAGGTCATATAGAGATTAGAGCCATAGGACGTCGGGTTCTCCATGGACATTGTTTGGATTTAATCTTGGGAATGGGACTACTGCTCTGAAGTGAAGATTCTGGGGGGATACAATTTGGATAAATCAAAGCCTTTTTTCCTTCCCTTTTCTTGGAAGAGATGGAAAATATTTGTGTTTCTAATTAAAAGATTTAGAGCAAATTTTGCACAACAAAGGTGCTATTTCTTTCAATTTGAACATCTGCTGATATTTTGCTGGGCAATCCTGATAAAGAAAAACCAGCCCTGATCCAGGAGTCAAAATTACTAAAAGCTAATTGTGTTTTGATGTCAGCATTGTTTATCAGCAGCAGATAAGCGCCATCCTTCTCCTGTGGATTTCCCACCAAAGTCAGGACTACCATCCTAAACATGCTGGAAATATGCATTTTAGTGTCTTCTCAGAGCAGGTCGTAGTTTTGATATGATATCTATTTAAGATTAAAACTACAAGTTCACAACTGAGAATTAGCAGCAGCGAATGATCTATGCTGAATCAAGCAGCATTTTCCAATGAATAAGTTCCAAAATATTATGAACTAAGTTTTCCAGACAGTCTGGAAAAATGATGTGACATCAGTTTATGCTTTTGGTGCTGTCTAGAGAAACACAAGGAAATGTTTGAAAGGCCCTTTAACAAGAGAAGTTAGAGAAAGATACTCCAGTAAACATAGTCACCACTGCTTTCAAAGTTAGATACTACATAAGGAAAGCCAAAACACTTTTCTGTCCCCTGTGACTACTGTCTAGAGGCTCTAATAAATAAACTAGTTTTCTTTCCTTATCTACAGCAGAAAAACTTATGCTCTATATAGTTCCAGATCAGGCTCTCCTAAAGACTGTTTGAAGCATCTTTGCTACTTTCATTTGTCCTCTAATCTTTTTCTTGGCTGAGTAAATCAGTGAAATAGGCATCTCTCTTTTTTTGTTTGTTTGTTTCTTTGCTTGCATTTTTCTTGTTTTGTTTCATTAAAATGAATTAAAGAAATTTAAAGTGCACAGCGAGTGCACTTTTGCCCTCTCCCCCTTACTATAGTTGTATTGCTTTTGTATGTCTAATTCCACTCACATTTTCTATCAGTTGCACCTTTTAGAACATGGCATTAATGACATGTAGGCCAGAAGTCTAGTGAATTGAGGTATATTCTTTTCTGTATTATCAAAGACCTATAGAAATCTGTTTTATAAATAGACATCTTGTGTATCTTGTTTTACAGACAAGAAACCAGTACAGATGTATGTACAGGTCAAAGCCTACTAACTTTTCTCAAAAAGGCTGTCCCACTAACTCATGCTTTGAAGACCCCCCAACTCAATTCATTTGTCAGCTAATAGTAATCTGTTTCTTCAAAGATAAGATTTTTTTTGTGGTACTACTAAGCAGCTTATAAAGCACTTTGAATGTCTCAAACTATTTCAAGAAGTTTGTATTTTATATTGCTAGCTTTTTTAGAATTTCTTTTAAAAAGTTTTTGTGGGCAGTATTTTGTTATGTTTCCTGCTCTAGCTTTCTCTGACTTTTTCTTACTAGTGTTGTTAGGAAATGGATTCTTATTTATTACAGACTTACACGAAGAGGAAAAAGAGCCCAGTTAATGCCACAAAATAGATCATCATGTGATGCTACTCTACTCTTCCTTTTCTATAAAGCTCTTTGAAGACGCAAATAAATCCATCTAAATTCTACCTTTAAAAATTGTCAAGTTGTTAAGTTGTTTCTTTGATGGCTGAAGAATCTCTACAGTAGTTAGTCATTGTTCCATTTTTACAGAGAAAGAACAGCCCCAAATCTAAATCCTTGAGGAGGTGTATGATTAGAGTGAAGAAAAAACCACATTTGTTTTCATTGTGCTGGAAAAATACATCAGATCGGTGCAGCTTCTTTAAAAAGAAAATCCAGAAGAAATGAAGTTTTGCATTTAAGAAAGTTTATGCATCTTTCACTGGCATGAATAGATTTTTTTTCTATCACATATCTCAGTTCTAGTTGATGTTGAGGAATCAGAATAATTGTCTCAATTGTATTGTCTAATATGAAGGCTGCTTCCCATTTTCCTTACATAACAGCTTTGAGATACCATTATCCTACTCCTCTTCAAATGGACAGTAAATCAGATCTGGTAAACAGCAATCCTTTGAGAAACAAAGGATTGTGCATTCAGATAAAGAAGAGCTAACTAAGATTAAAACAGTAAGAGCTCAAATTAATTTCATACATTGCATACATATATATACATATTAAAAAAACAAAATAAAAAAAAAGCCAAACCATAAAATATCTCCTTACCTTACCTCTTCCCAGTAAAGGGACATCTACGTTTAGAAAGGGATTATGCTTCAAAAGATCTACATTCTATTGTAAGAACACCCAGCTTTGCCTTCCATAGTTGATCTCCTGTTTGCTGGCATAGTTATGAAATTAGGATATTGAAATCAGTGTAGTATTTTATACATTTCAGTCTGTTTGTCTAAATCAACTCCATTTCAATACTTATTCACAATTTGCCATCATCACAATTTACTGTCAAAATATGCTGGAATAGGGTTTCATTAGTACTCAACAGCTGTAACCTAGAGTGAAGTCAAATGCTGGATGATTCCTTTTTTCTCAGAATATAAATAGAGCTAAATAGGTGTCTTCCCTACAGGCATGTTTTAAATCTAAATTCCATTACATATAGAGAAAAATCTGAAATATTAATACTGAAATCTGGGTTAAAGAAAGAAAAGAAGATCATTGTTCAAATCGAAGGGACTCTAAAGTAATATGGGAAAAAGTTTGCGATAGATGCCGAGAAATGACCTTGACAGATATTTAAAGTCTCTGTTTTGGGAGACAGAGAAAGAGGAATACAGTTACTGATAACAGATCATAAAGTAGCAGGAGAAATTATGACTCAAAGATGTCTTCAAAAGATGTAAAGAACAAAGAAGAATGTGTATTCTTAAGATATGATCAATGTTACCGCTTCCTTTAGGAAGAGGATATTTGACAGAATAATTGGCAAGCTGCAATATTACTGCAAAGATAATGACTGATTAATAAGGGTTAGATACAAAAAAATGAAGCATTTTCACCTTGCACATCAAGGATGCTTACTTGAGACATGATAAAAGTATTTAGGAGTAAAAAAAAGACTCTGGCAACAGTGGGGTACAGATCAGTAAACCAAGATAGTATTATAAATGAGGCCTTTTGTGGCTACTTAACAGGTTATCTATAGCAAAAGATTGCATGATAACAAGAGATTTCACACATAGATACACACATATAGCCTGGGAAAGAAAAATACACACATATAACCCGGGAAAGAAAAAATGCCAGGATAGACGATGGGGGTAGGCTATTTACGTAAATTTAATAAAAGATTTCCTTGGGACTATTCAGAACACCTCAGTTTGGGATATTATTGCTTTGTCCAGCAATCCATGTACAAGTGGTTCAACGAGTTCTTAGGCTGTTCCAATAATTTTTTGACTATAAAGGAAGTGATATGTGAAGGTAGCATTAAGCTCAAATGAAAAAGATAAAGTCATTGTATTTTCCAGCCACAAGGAAAGGATGGAAAGCAAAATGCAAACTTAAAGAAACTCTCTGTGGGTCTGCATCACTTCAGGGTGAAAGCTAAATGAAAGATAAAATATAGGCAATAGATTTTTATGTTTGGTGTTTTTCTGCTTTCTCTTCAGAAGTTGACTCATGCTGTTGAATTTTACAATATAACCTGAGGCTGAAACAGTCTCAAATTTTTAACTGTTATCTGATAACTCATGCAAAGCAGATAAGGCATCAGAAGACTAGAAAGGACACATCTTTAAGCAAGAAAAAGGAAAGCTCAGTGACATAGCCAGCAGCTTACTCTCAAGTTCATAAAGTACTTGAAAGAATAATCAAAAAATAGTATTTATGAACATTGGAATTTTTGTCAGGAAGTGAATAACAGCAAGTAATGAATACACTAAATCACACACACAATGTCTAAAAAGATAGTAGGATTTAAGAGTAAGAAGAAAATACCAGAATTTACACAACTACACTTCAATGTTACGGTGGCAGTGTGTGGCTGTATTGTCTTGTCTTGTCTAGTATGTTGCACCTGAGTGAGTGACTAGAAAAAATCCTTACTTCAATTTGTACTTAGTACTGCATCATGACAACAATCAGGTGAGGCTTCAAAACTTTCCTGACATACTGGGTGAATGGTCTGAAATAACAGAATGCAGTTTAACAAAGCGAAGTGCAAATTGCCACATTAATCTAAACCAACAATCCCAAACTCTTGAAAAGGTCAATGAAGAAATCAAGTGCATCTTCTAGGAATGTTAGCTCCTTCAAATTAGTTCATGTAATAGCTATTTAATATACCCATGTCCACAACACCCTACATTCAGATTCCTCTCCTGGATTTTAGAAAATGTTTTTTAAAAATTGGATAATTTACAATCAGGTAGTAAATAGAAAAGTCTAGATTTGTAATCTAGTGGCTGGTGACATCAAGTACCAGAAATATAGAGAGTGCTGAATATTAGCAGTTGCAGACATAAATTGCTGTGTTAGTTACATGGAAAATGCACATTTTTACTTTTGATACTGATCCTGTTTTTAGAATATGCCAAGACATGATGATACAAAGACAACACAGGACTAGTTATTATAAACTATTAGTGGAAGAAGGATTCTTGTATCCTGTAAAGAACAGCTAGTACCCTCTATGCTCTCAGTTTAATTTGTGTTATCCAGGCTGGTTTAACTAATTTTAGTACACTGGAAATTTTCTCTCTGTTTTTCTTAAAAAAACAAACATACTCTGAAAACAAACCCTGTCTGATCTTACAACACATCTATAGTCATGAACCAGCAAGCAACATTTTGGATTTTTTTTCTGAGACAAATCTGAAAACTCCTAAGGTTCAATTTCAAACACCCCTATACACAGGAAATCAATCACAACTATGTCATTTCATTTGCAATGTTTTGCTCTGAGGATATATAAAAATACATGAAAAAAAAAAAAGCTCAGAGAATGAATTTTAGTGATTCTTATGGTAAAAACAAACCTTTAGTGGTATGAAAAATGACATATCTTGCTTTGCAGCAATTTAATACATGCCCAGACTACTTTTCAGAAAAAGCATGAAACAGATTATAAGCCAAGTAAAGTTCTGGTAAAAAATTGCTACACTATTTAAAACTAAATTACATTTATTTCTATTTTTGCTATTGTACTGTGCAATAAATAGTGTTCTTTCTAGATCCATGCCTTCAGTGTCAGTGAGCACAGTTGGAGAACACAGCAAGGCTAAATGTCACGCCATCTGGAACTTCAAAGTGATTTTGGCTACAAATTCAGATTTTCCTATCTTGTGTTCAAAATCAAAATCTGAGCAATGAATGCTTTGGAATCTTTTTGCCCTTCTATTACTTTGATTTTATCAATTCCCCAAAGACAATCCAATTTAGGCACTAAAAAATGCAAACCAAGGGAAAACTGAGATGTCCATTTTGCATAAATATGTCATATATAGATAAATCACACTATAAGAAGCATTTGATTTGATAGCATGGGGGGCAACTACTGACTTTTTTCCTGCTGGTGTAAATGAATTCAATTGAATGACTGCTCTCATTGACAATCAGTGCTGATTTATAGCAATTTATTGACCTGGGCATTTTATGCTAACACTGACAGGCTTCCAATACAAATCAAAGAAAGTCAGTCATGCATTTCATTATAAACTTATTAATTACTTCACACTGCTCTGAAGTCTACTAATAGATTAAAATACTGGGGAAAGATTCTAATGAAAAAAATTTCTAGAAATGGAAAGTTGTTTTATTATGCTCAAGGCCTTAGGGTTCTTTGGTTTGTAATTTACCCAAAAAGAAGAGTGCCCAGATGAAGGGCTAGACTTTACCTACAGGTTTTTTCTTTGTTTATTTCTTCCAGGACAAAATAACTGTTGAAATACTATGCTATGAGTGGTGCACATTTCACTGTCCTACTGAAAAAAAATTAAAAAAACCCATGAAAAATGAGATCATTAGCTCATTTTATTTCTTTCCAAGATGGCTTGGTGCTATATAAAAAGTATATTATAGTAAATAAAGGAGTGCATTCAGTAAGTCTCAAAAACACCACTGTAAAGCCAGCACAAGTAAAACGTGCACTTGCAGCTCTCCTTATAACTACTTACTTATCTGAATGAGACCTAAGAGAGCTTTCTGTTTCAAACCAAATAGAAAGATTTACACAATTGCTCATAAAATTTGCCTCACTTCTTGTTCACCTCCAACACATTCACTTTTCTGCAGCTATTCCCACGGTCCCTCAGTGACTTCAGGAGGGGTCTTCTATCCAGCATTAGCCAGCGCTAATGTAGCTGGAAACCTCCAAACCCAAATTCCTGTTCTGCCATCAACTCAACGCTTCTGGGGGAATCCCTTGGGGTGTGCCTGCAACATAGAGTCAAGTACTGCATGGAGATTGGAAACAGGAATGTTCACATGGCATTGCTCAGTGAGGAGGAGAATCATGAGATCTGAAAGCAGTCTGACCACATTTGACATTGCTATGCCAGACTCATAAGTTCAGTCTTTCATCACAGCAGTGTATTTTGTTCAGAGGCTGTGCTGAAACTGTACTGCTTCCGATTTGGAAGCAGCCTTGAGCATTGCTGTCTCAAGGAGGTATGCTTCACACTCCACTGCATTGTGCAGACTTGCCAGCAGTCTGCCTGAACCTTGAAATCCTACCTGTAAAACAGGGACAATGGTTTGACCTATAAAACATACACATACAGTAAGTAATAAATTTTGACAGTATTGCGAAGTTTCCCTAGAGCCCAGTGTAGTGATGACGGCCAGATGAATAATGTAGATGTTTGAGCACTCACGCAAAACTGCACAATCTTTACATTTGTTTCCTCAGAGTTAGTGGATATTTTTGAAAGTATCACTGATTTTTCCCTTGTTCTAAGGTGAGGTAAGGTCAGTAAAGGCGTCACATCCCTGAGGGCACTCAAAAGACTAACATTTATGAACAGTGTCAGCTGCGATCTCTATCCACCCTCCTCCTTTGCTGTTGTCAGGACCAGGGGCTCTATTTCAAGTCAGGACTTCCCTTCCTTGGGTAGTGCTGTGGAGGTGCTTGTTTCCAGTTCTGCCTGTATCCCTCAGCCTCACAGCACAGCTGTCTCCTGCAGATTTGCCAGCACTGCCCAGAGGAAGCAAAGTCTTGCTGTGCCTGGGGCTGTTGCAGGTCCCTATCTATGCCTGACAGCCCCCGCAGGCCAGTACCAGCTGGTGAGCACACAGTCTGCAGGGCTCACCTTGGCTCCTGCCCTGACCCCCTAATTGCAGACAGACAGCTCTTGCTGCCCCCTGGCAAGTACTAGACTGGAGAAACCCTTGCCCTCCTGCTGTTCTTTTGGGAGCAGGGCAGGACATACCCTCCTCTGGTGCCAAGCACAGCTCTGCTGCATTGTTCACAATTGGCTGCTTCTGCCCAGTTTTGACCAGCAGCCTTGTGCTGCCACTCTGGAACCCTGAATGGCTGAAAAAGGGGTTAACATGAATAACAATGGGAGGTTGGATCTCAGTGATTCTTACTCTCAGACCCTGATGTCACTGAATTAGAAGTTAATGCCCTTATTAATATTCTCAGTTTTCTGAAAAGCCAGAATAATTCCTTTATCTAGTCAGAAATGTAGGACATTTGAGAGACTGATGATGTGGTGAGGAAGACAGCAACAGCCTCCTGACTTTGGAGACAAGTAGAGATTTCACCAAAAGCAGAAGACATTGAATTATGAGGCTACTGGAGGACAGGGGCATTAGCCTGCTCAGACTGTATGGAGATAAGGTATTTGCCATCCTCATTTCAGCAGCTGACTTTCAATGATACTCTTGAATGCTTAACTGGGCTGATTTTGCTGTGTGCTAAATACTTAGCACTTGTACTGAGTTCTACATTTTCAAGGTGCTTTTTGGACACAAATTAACTGGTATCATTTTGATAGCAAGAAAGATGAAGAGAGAAGGATTAGGAAGATCAGAATTATATCTGCAGCAGTGTATGACTGTACCACATATTTTTCTGATTTAGACTCAAAGACCAGGTAAAACATAGCACTGATAAGAAAAGTCTGTCAGTTTTTCAGGTTAGTTCTTGCTGATAGGATCTGAAGAAATAAAGGTGAGAAGGAAATATAATAGAATTTCTACCATGCTCTTATAGAATACTTTTGAAAAAGATACTAAAGGACTTAGGATATTTATAAAAGTGATGGGAATTTTATTCTTGGTGACTGAAGACCCCAAATTATCCACAGAAGAATATGGTATAAAATCACATTGTACATTACTAGCAATTAGTTTTCCTTTGTGTATTTTTCTTAGAAGTCACATATATTCTGTATTAATTTTCTGTTTCTTATGAAACTACCAATGAGAGAGGCTTGGGATTAAACTGAGACTGTCTAAATATTCTGCATAGTTCATCAAGGTAACATCTGCTTCATCTGCTCTGAATCCCAAATCAATAACAGGAGGTAAAATTTTGTGTCCATCTATTTCTGCTGTCCTGTACTGTTACAGGTGGGAGAAGATAAGTGTTAGTAGGGAAGATTTGCTTGCTAGTTGTGTATGACTTCTCTTAGTGTCTATTCCTTCTGTTTTAAGACAATTACCTGTATTTTCATGCACCTATAAACTTTTCAATAAGATAAATTTGATGTCAGAAGCAGAGATTTACACTTCTGAATGAAGAAACTCTTTCTTAACAGGCTCTTCTATCATCTTGTAGGTCAATTAAATCCATACTAATTACACCAGTGATTTTTAGTGGAGCACATGCTGATGGGGCAAACACCGTCACAATCTGATGTAGAATCATTGACCGAAACTCCTGGGGTTCCTACTGCCATATCTTTCTCTGCCTTGACTTTCATCTGCTATATCACTAAAACCATACAATTAGTGCCTACAGCTACTGCAATGTTAACTCTTCCCAGTTAGACAGTAGTTCAGTTTCCCCATCTCATATTTTATGTCAATTAACAAGTTAGAACATGAATTAAAGGCACAGAAATAATAATTATATCTTATTTTCCGTCTCCCTGGAACAACTCAATTAATTTGTAATGAAAGTGCATACACTTTAAAAGTGCTTTGATCATGTTAGGTACGTGTTCAAGCATCTCTACAAGGCATTGATTTCACTTTGTTTACTCATTTTGTACATCAAGAGACCAACAAAATTGGATGCCTTTCCCATGGTCTCACGCAAGAAAAGGGTATGTATTGGGGGCCATGCTAAAATTAATACTTACATTTCCAGAGCTAGTGCCATTACAATGTAAGTCTGACTCAAAGATAAGTAATTTTTTCCCTTTCAAGAAAGTTTTGCACTGTTTCTCTGTAAAGCTGCTTATGGGGTATGTAGGTTCTCCTTTTCTAGTCTTTGGCTATTCTAGCACTTCTTCTGTTAAAACTCCTGGATTTCTTTGAAATGGAAACATTCAAATTGTGGTAAATTCAGCAATATTCTCTCTCATCTTTGTTGTAACACTCACTTTGTTTAAACTACGTTTCATTCAAAGGCAGAAATCTCATACACCAAATTTGGAGGACACTTTTCTGAAGGTCTGTAGGGTACATGTACTTTGAATGAAGATGTAGATGAGTTACTTGGAAGATAATCCAGGAAGACAGGATGTGTACTCACTGTTTCAGAGGAGAACCTCAAACTTTCTCTTCTTCCTTTAAACAATCCATGCTAGGATTCCAAATCCAGACACCAAAACAACTTCCCCTCTTTCCTTTAAGAGGCTGTGCATAGGGAACTGAAATATGGGCAGTGATTCACCATAAGAAAGAGCTCCTTTCAGCCTTCTCTATAATGATTCAGTCCTTGTCACTGTCTGGCTTCTCTGTCAGACAGATTTAGTGGAACAAACTTACAGTTCGTTGACAAAAGACTAGGCATAAACCTTCTAGTTCGTTGCATGAAAGAATTACTCTGTTGTAAATGAGCTATGAATAAATGTGCCAAAGGAAAGCATCACTTTTTGTAGGTTCATATAGTATACAATAAAAACACATAGTTCCTCAGTTATAAAATCTATTGAAGTTTTTCAACAGTCCCATATTTTTAACATGACTTCACAACTGCGAGCAGCTGCCTCTACATATGTTCCTTGATTTTTATGCCCACATTACAATGGCACTGGAGCCCTCCTGGCTGTGCAGACATATTTTTTATCCACCTCCAGCCTTCTGTTGCTGGGAAGGTAAGTGAATTTGATAGAAGAGGAATGGGGACATGAGGATAATATAGAATATGTAACACAAAGTCTCTGATGGAGGTAAGGAGGATTAAAACCTGGATGTTTCCTAGCTGAACTATGGCATGTATGAAGCATTCACTCAAATATGTTCAATCTGTCAGGCCTGCTATACAAGAAGGCTCCTTTATACTTCATGGTAGGGCCACAATTTTATATAGAGGCTTTGATCTGGAATTCTCAAAATATCTAAATAGATTTTCTATAAAAGAATGCTGCTTCTGTCCTGGCTGGAGCATAGCGAGAAAAGAACTCTGCTTTGTAGTGGAGTATGTAGGGGTACAGGGGTATCCTCCTTTCAACAGTGAGGAATCTGGGGGCACCAGTGGTGCACTTCAAACGGTACTCCTCACTGTAAGTGCCATTGGATTGAAAATAGTGCTTTTCAGGTCTCATTCACACATCTTTTTAGTAAATTGACTTGGTATTGACTGGAGTGGTTTTTCAGATCGTTGTGTAAAGAACAAAAGTTGCAGCAGTTTAGGACTGGAAGTGAAGGCATACAGTCAGCTGCAGAAGCAAATGGGCAAAATGTAATTAGTTAATGAAATTTTGATGTGCGGAGTTTTGTAACAGTCTTCTTTTTCTTTTTAAAGGAGAAGTATTGAGTAGCCTGCATAGTTTCACAGGCAATGTTGACATAATATGAAAATGCATCTCTAAATATTGTCTTTCAGTCTTCCTAATGTTTTCAAGTTTCCTATTAACTGTTCCTACTTAATTTGTAAACTTTGATCTTTTAAGAGAATAGAGTCAGCATGCCATGCTGTGTCTGAGAGTTATACCTAACAAAAGACTTCATTTAAGAAAATAATCAGTGTAATTATTTATGGTGTTGTGCAAAACCTGGCTACAATTCCAATCCAATTTCAGTTACTTCTTAATGTTTCTCTAGGCTCTGCAAAAAAAAAAGAAAAAGCTGATTAATACTTCTGAACCTCTATAAACACTAAACACACTTGGTCCCTCATGATTTAACAGTGCCAATAAGAGCTAAAGAACTTTTCCTGGTGCTGTCTTCCATGAAGGCAAATTCAGGGCTTTTTCTAGTCTATTTTTAAACAGCTGTTTAAGGAAAAGAGGTTTCACACATTTCTTCTTTAAGACAATCAGAATCTAATAAATATCTCTGATAGGAAGTACCTCTTAGTCCAGCCCCAAACTGTATAGCTACCATCTGCTTAGACAAAGAGAGAAAAAGACGAGCGAAGTGCTTTTATCTGTCTCTTTGAGAATCAGATAAGTAGATGCTTAAAGTTATCACAATATCTTGCAATGTGTCAGGAGAAAGCAGCATTTGCTCTACCAGCAGAATAGACCCTCAACAGTTCTTATGGGTGAGCACACAACCATTCTCTTTCAGCAAACAGACAACTTTTGGTAAGCTTATTCAGAGGCAGGGAAAAGTTAATTTGGCCACATCGTGTCTGTCACTGGGTTCCATATGATACAGGGAGTAAGAACTCTTGGTGAATTTATATTCCCAAATCAGAACAGCATGTTTTGTGACACTTTTTATTGCTCCATGGGGCTCCCATGTGAATTCTGCATTAACAACATATTGAGCTAAGACTGAGGAACCTCAGCATTTCTCTCCTGTGCTGCTTTCCTTTGCTTAACCTTGTCTACATGTGAAACTTCAAAAGCTCATCTGAATCTCAGGTTGACGACATCTCCTAGACTGAAATTACATCTTGTCATTGAGTATGGATGGATAGAGAAACAGCAGGTGGTACAAAGCATATTCAGCAATAGGAGCTGCTATTAGTCTAAGAAATTTTCTGCTTGAGTTCTGTGGCTGAGTGCCTGCCTCCTTATGCTTGTGAAATAATAGAAAACAGCCATAGACCAGCACAGATCCATTATGCAGTTTCTTGTGGGGTGCACGTTTTTGTCTAGTAACAGAGTTCATTCCTTCTTAGAGGAGCTCTATGCAAGGTTTTGATCATGAAAACACATCCAGATGTCTTTGCCAATCTTTGTTGTGTGTTTATCTTAAAAGGAGTTAAGAATAAAATGAATTAAGGGAAGGAAAAAAACTGATAGTACAAGAATCCCATTTAAGTTACTGCTATTGAATCTCATCTAAGCTAAATAGTGCAGTAATTAAAGCAGTATTTACAGTGCTATAAAGACAAAGCTAATTACTGGGAAATATGAGATGGATGATGCTTTTTCTTGGAGAAACTAGTGAAGAATCAGGCCAGAGCAATAAATCCTTCAACAACCTCATCTGTTAATCATGTTCATAATCTTCTTGCTTGTAATGATCATCTAATTTATTACCACGAAACAGGAAAGTAATGTAAGGTGAAACAACTGAGGCAGTCAAGTGAGTTAAGTTTGTAAGACTGACTAACTCTTCATGCTGTGTGCAGGAACCAGGGCTGTGGAACAGTGATTTTGGGTATTGACTTGTGCCAAGACAGTTGAGATTGAAGCAGAATCTGTCAGAAGGCAGAGACTTCATTTTAGATAAAGCTGTGTGTTGCTGCTACACAGCAGATATTCATGGGGATCTTCTCAGAAGACCTTCCTACCACAATTTAAAATCATGGGTTTCCTAGCTATTTTGAGTTTAAGACTTTCAGGGAGGACAAATAAACCTGATTATTCTATAATGTAAACTGCAATAAACTATTTCAAGTACATAACTAGCCCTTAATTAAATATGGTACATTGCTTTTCAAAAAACACACCAAATAAAGTCAGAGCTTGCATACTGGTTTCCATTCTCTGAAGGAGTCACTTGGCTGTGGGTGTGAAAGAATAATTTGGGAAACTGATTTTCTGGTATACCTGTTTTTTCAAAGTAAGTGAACAAGTTACTTTTTTCATGGGTTCTTAACAAGGTAGGTAGAAGCAAAGGTCACCATAGAGTTAATTAACTAGTTCAAATATAAAAAAAGTGGGAAGGAATGGTCAGTGTTGGTAGTAGAATGAGGTCACCCAATAGAGTCTTTCTATGTCTTGTACCCTTTGGCAATTAAAACACAAGAGAAAAGGCAGATTTTCCCTCAGAGAGCTTGGAAGTCTTATGTTTAGCCTTTATTGTCCAAGACAGTTTCCTGACCTGACTGTTAAGTGAATTGAGCTGCAAGTGGAGACTATTACAATTCCATACAGATGTTATCTTAAATCCTGAAAGCAACTTTGCTGCATCAGTGTGGCTTTGCATGTAGACCATTGTCTACACTGTCCTGCTCATGGGCTGAAATTCATTTATGAAAGTGTAATGCCATGATGGCACGGTTATATAGCATTTGATGGTGATCTGTGGCAGCACAGGACCTCTGTACTAATTCCCACTATGCTTAAATCTGATGGATCTTGAGAGAACAGAAGGCAGATATGCCCATGTCTAGGAACCAGTGTGACCACATGAGAACCACTGATATATATTTAAATCTCAGTAAAAATCTAAAATGTAAAAGGAAACACAGGGCAAACTAGGAGAACAACTATGAAGAAACCAAAAAATATCTCCAGAAGGATGGAGTCATGCTTTTGAAACTCCTGAACAAAACACGGATTTGGCTTGTTATCAGTCACTGTCCCTGAGCCCCAAGTTCCCCAGGTACATGTTATAGCTCTCAGACATATTACTGAGGAAAGCTTACAGCTGCTGAGAGTTGCCTGCAAACGTGAGGTTAAGTAGGACCTGCTGGTCACAGAGAGCATCTGGCATAGTGCTAGGAGAACAGGTAAGGGTGGCAACAAAGAGAATTAAAATAATCTTTACAGGTCTGAGAGCTGAATGACTGAATCTTTCTCTGAGCTGTGCAGACACACCAGGGCAATAAAATATATTTTCTAGACATGACATGCCAGCAGTGAATCACTGATGGTGATGACTGTTTTATTCTTTCTGCTTTCTAAGCTCCACAACATTATTACCCTTTTGCACTGTCAGATATTAAAATCATATTAACGATCAGGAACTGTATTAAACTGTCTGAAAATGAAATAATATGGTAGCACATTTGAAGGTTAGAGAGAGCCCTTGGGTGTAATTCACTAAACTGTAATCTACCTGCCTGCTAC
Organism: Camarhynchus parvulus; assembly: GCF_901933205.1. Taxonomy (NCBI): domain Eukaryota; kingdom Metazoa; phylum Chordata; class Aves; order Passeriformes; family Thraupidae; genus Camarhynchus; species Camarhynchus parvulus. The sequence continues at coordinate 20,653,511 of NC_044575.1, read as the reverse complement.
TCTGCAGGTGAAGCAGGAAGCATTGTTTGTGGGAAACTAATTACCACCAAGATATATACTCCCTTACCCCCAGACATGCACACAAACACTACGCTGTGCATCTCAAGCTGCTGTTGAAGCTGGGCACCTGGGAAAGAATAGTCATGTGTGCACAAACCAGTGTAACAGAAAATTTCTTCATTGCACCATCACAGTTTTCTGTAGCAGAGCCACAAGGAGAAATGTGTTGCTCCAGTTACATGCAAAGGTATGTGGGAGAGGGAAGAAAACCCATTGTCTAATGATCAGAGAAAGAATTAGAGAATTAGAGATACAGTCCATTGCCACAGCAAAATAGACAGTTACCAGGTGTAGTTTAGGAGCTCTTCGAGAGGTTACTGAAATCCCCTAGAAGAAAATAGTTTAGTGAAGGTAACAAGACTCTCAGCCAATTCTGACTATTGGTGTTTGTAAAAGAGATGTCTGTGCCCCTGCCCTTACATTAATGAAGCAAATTTAATTACTGTTTAAACTTACTCTTTTCTATAACACAGGTGAGCCATTAATCCAGATTCCAAAGAAAACATAAATCAATCAGTCCCTTATGAAAGGGTTGTACTGTCACAGATGTGCCATAAATCATGTAGAAAGGTGATGCCCAAACCCTTTCTGAATTTCTATAATCTAATTTTATCCTCTCCAAAATGAAGAATGTTTTATCTGGCAGACAATAAAATGGACACAACTTTATTGATTATGTTTATGACACAACTGAAATGAAAGTGTTTCTCTAGAAATTAATTTGTTCTAAAAGGGTCAAATAATTTTTAAATTTGATTTGGTCTCATTGCTGAACAGGGTCACAAGTCCTACAGATGCTATGCGTCAGTGAGCTTGCTACTGCCTTACTGATCTGGAAGCAACTACATGGTGCTTTCTCAGTGACAGTTAAAATTACAGGAATATTCATTATCATCGTATTTTTCTAATGTGGAAATATGAAGGTTTGAAATACTTTTCTCTGCAATGAAATCAACTACAGAAAAAGGGCAGGACATCTGAGGTTTATCGTAGAATTCACAGGTAAAAGAGGCAAACTTGTTGAGGGAATAGTGAGAGGGACCCTCCATATACTGCACATATATAAACTTTGACAGGAATGACTTCTATGTGTTATTTGATGTAAATAATATAGACAAAGAACATCATCAACTGTCAGAATTACTTCCAGTTGTAGAGTCAATGTAAGTGAACATTTTTGATCAAAACTCAGAGCACAGTACTTCAGTAAAATGATTTGCTAGTTAATTGTGACAATTCTTTGTGTGTCAGAACAGCATTTTAATTTCAGTTTACCCTGTCTATCTGAGTGCCAGCCAGACATGATGTTCTTCTACTAATGCACTCAGGTACTTGTGGATAAATGCTACACTGGACAATGATGCACAGGTTTCTGCACTTGCATTAGTCTGTTTGGTACCACTTGGTACTACTTACTGGTAGTACCTAGTAAAAGATTGGTATCTCTTTGCTACCACTTACTGAGAAAATATATATTTTTCTGAGTGAAAGATATTGAGAGATAGCTTTTTCAGGCTGAGCTGCTACCACCTTGTATTGTTTGATATGCCTGTCAAATCTATCAGTTCCTCAATGCTCATATCTTTATTTCTCCACTAAAATTGGCTCACAATGGCAAGCAAAAAAAATGCAGAAAATTCTAGCAGCACTCTCTGTTAATCACAAAAGTTCTTGATTATTGTATAGCTGCTATGGTAGATGCCACAACCCACTCATCTAGTCTTCTTTCTTTCCTAGGAAAAAAAAAGCATTTATCTACTATTTTCACCTCTTGAACCATGGGCAGCTTCTGCAAATCTGGAGATATTAAATGACAGTTACATTTTCCCTGCTAATAGAAGATTGTGGTATTATGGTCATGCTAAACAGAGGTTGAGTGAAATGTCTTAAAAAATTCAAGTGTATCACTTTTTAATGAGGAAGCACAAGTCATTATATACTGCAAGTGAGAGTCACCTGCAGCTAATAAAATGCATAGTTTATATGCACTGAGACAAGGATATACATTGTTCTGTTCTCTCTACAGAAAGTTTTATTTTGTGAAATTTTTCTGAGATGGCATACACTGCTTAGGGGATGTCATATACTTTTGCTTTCAGTAATCTCAAAATATATACAAACACTTAAAAAAAAGTTCTCCTAAGAGGTGAAATTTGTATTTCCTAGTTGAAAATGATAATTTTAAGTCCAGCTTCATGTAAATACAATGAAAAAAGAATTATGGTGCTTTTCTGTTTCATGCAGATCATTGAACTAAATACTGAAGTACTATTTCAGATATTGTTTGGGTATTAATTAGGCTAAGCTTTGGCTGAGGTCTCTGGGAGATTAAAACCCCAGTTCTCAAAATATAATCTAATTGCAAGTATACAGCAAATGGATCATCTCAAAAGTATTTGTAAGATAGGTGCCAGAGAATCAGCTTATGTGTTTGATTTCTGCTTCATTTCCTGCTGTTCAATGTCATGCTCCAGTTAACTGTGGAAAGATTATTAATATATGAAAACAGTTCTTAGTTAGAGTGATATTGATAAGTTATTCCAATTCACGAAGGATCATTTGTGATACAACAGTATTTGCACATTAGGTTCACTGACCTAAAATGCCTCATATATCTCCAGGACTGAGGCAAATAAACTCACGTTTTGGCAAACCCCTGACATTTTGTATATGCTTTCCAGTCAGAATTAGGGTCCTGGGAGAGACTTGCTTACACCATGTGAGAGCATCTCTGGCCAGCGGAGTCTTAGGCAGCAATGAAAAGGTCTCAGGGACATTTAGTTTCCCACTTTGCCACAGAAGACCAACAGTAAGGAGGCTGGTGGAATAAAACTGTGATGCATGTAGAGAAAAACCCCATCATTTATTAGATCAAAGACCCATTCTAACTAATAGCAGCCTGGCATCCTTTTGAATGAGACATATCTCTTCTGCCTTTGAAATCATAATGTGATGCTGTTTTCTGCAATCACCAGAGTAATCACAGTATTTGACACAAACTCTCCCAATATTTCTGCTGCATTCAGGATTCTGTTTTTTCCCCTTTTCAGAATGGTTGATTGACAGACACAGCTCAATAGCTGCTGCATTGTACCCTGTAGTAGCTGCTTTTCAACAGTGTCTGTTCAGTAGTTACTTCAGACATATATACATCATTTACTTTATTGCGAGCAATTGGTATCTTTTGGAATGATAGTGACATGATAAATCTCAGTTTCACTACAGGGATATTTGAGTGGAAGCTGTCTTGCCTTTTGAGCATTTCATTTTATGCTGCTTCTCTTATAATTATCAGCCAATACTTTTCTAATTGCATTTTGCTTTTAACAAAAATGACTATAAAATAGACAGAAATTATCCATGCCAAATGACTGTTTTTCCTGCATGCTAAATCTCTTCATAATTGCCTCCTCTGTGGGATCATAACTTGGAGGATTTTTATGTTGCTTCAAAATTCTAGGTCTTTCTGATTTGAAATTAAAAAATGGAGAGCTCCCCTTCCTGTTTAGCTCAATTTCAGGACAGGCTCAAGGCTCTGTTGAGCTATTCAGCATTCAGCCTCAGCATTCAGAAGGTTGGGGCTTTGGTGTAACAGCTCCTCCAAACATAAATGTCACTCCATCTCCCTGAAATCATACTTGTAATCCATGAGTTATGTCAAATACCTAATACTATGTCTCCCTTGCGAGTCAGTGTTAATAGACCAGGGTTCCAAAAAAAAAAAAGAAATTATTTTTCTGTCAGATACTTAGGAAAAAAAGAAAAACTGCATAGAGAGAGGCCTAAATAGAGTCCTGTTTGCCTGCTGTCCTGAATCTGTTGTGTTTACCAGCTGCCAATGAAACTATAATGAAAAATAGTTACTGACTGTTCCTCTGAGTCAGTAAGTTTATAGTTCATCCCAGCAGGAGATTGAACCTCATGGGTTTTGCAGGTAATATCTGCAAATGAAACCAGACATGCTGCAAACTCCCCTTCACCCCTGTGTTTAAAAGAGATTCTGGAAGGCATTCACAGCCCAGTTGGCCATTCTGTACCAGCACTGTCATGCTGGTGCCACGTGACCTGTAACATCTGTTCCTTCACCAATTAGACCACTTCTAAAGGATAAATTAAAAACAATTCTAATTAAACACTATAATGGAACTATCAATCTGTGTTACTGAGGCAGAACAAGGATGTAATTAGTTATTGATACAAAAAGATTTGTTTAAACTGGTTTGGTTTTCTGTCAGCCACCATAGGCTTTGAGTGAGCTTATACAGAACCTGAAAATAGCCACCAATGTGTCTTTATTTTAATTGAAAGGTACACACGGGAGCAGATTCTTGTAAACTACTCAGTCATTCCATGTTCCTCACTACTTTAGGCAAGAGATTTGCACATTTACTTTAATACTATCTCTTTTGACTGGCAATGCACTGCTTCCACTATTCAGATGATCTATTTAATGTATATTGTATTCAGACTATCAGTAGCCTTTATTTAAATATCCAAAAACATGGAGAAGAATTCTTTATCATTGCTACCTCTGTTTCCAGACAAAATGGTGTTTTAAACTCAGACAAAATCATGCACAGTCAAATTTAAGAGGAGAGTGTGGAGAAAATATGATGACTGTATATGAAATGCAAGAGGATGTGGGAAGTTTTATCTGAATGGGAAATGAATGTGAATGTCTCTTTGTATCACAGAAATTGGGTGTGGTTTTTTTGTTGGGGGATGAACTATGATGAATGCACAAAGTGCACAAGATTGCATTGATCAAATTCAGATGTTTTATTAAAAAGAAATAATGGAAATAGCTAGAAGTGAGCTGGCTTTAGTAAACCAATGTTGCATTTTATTCCATTTTCTTTTAATAGTTTTAATTAGTTTTCCTTCACTATTTCCTCTATAGCTGTCCATGATCTTATGGTAAGAGTAGTCCCTATGGTTACCCACATCATATTGTTTGGACTCTGTCTTAAACAGAATGAATTGTGCCTATTCCTCAGGTTTTGTACCAATTCTGTTATCATAGATATTTATAAAGCTGCCACATATGCACATTTTAAAATGTGTGCCTTCTTCATACATCTACAGCTCTCACAAAGGCTGGACTGTTCATCAAGGAAAGAAGCAGAGAAATTCTTCCAGGAGTCTCCTGGAAATAGTTTGTAATCTCTGCTGCAATTTGCATCTCCTCATCCACTTCTGCTTCCTAGGCAACAGAAGCGAGTTCTAATGGAACAAAGATGTAGATATTACAGTAGAGTAGCAACTTCATCTGAGTTCTTCTAAACTGTGAACAGTACATTTTCCCCAGATTTTATTAGAGGATTAATTAAAAGGATAGTGTAATCTGATAGTAGTTTGTTTCTCAGTAAATATAAAAATATAGTAAAAAATATTTTAAAAAGTATAATATCTTTGTGTTTTGGTGTAGATTTTATTCAACCTTCAATTTGCCAGGTTGTCCATAAGAAGCCTAATAAAATTTTGGACTTTTAGAAAATAAAAATATAAAATTATTTTTAAATAGCTGGGGGAAATGGTTTGTAAAATGGAGGCAGATGGGGTTATTTTGTTCCAATATAAGAACACCTCTACTGAGATGAGCACTGTACTCAGTCACGCCTTCAACAGAAAGCAAAGCCAGCACCAGGACTCTGCTGCATTTTTCATCTGCTACCAGAAAACAATTAACTCTTTGTACAACATGGAGGCTTATTAAAAAACACTCTTCCATGATGCTGGATTTATTCTATTAAATCAAGACCAAACTATTTTCCTCATACTTAGCTCTGTCAATCTGAAGGGGAATTGCAACTAATATAAGAGAGCATTTCATTTCCAATCATAATTTAGGCACAGAGTCTTAGTTATAATCCACATATAAGAAGTCAGTGAATGACAGATACATCATACTAAATTTGTGGCATCGTCATATCACCAGCCAATTTGCAGGTGTTCATCTACAAAGCTGTCAGATTGTGACCGCTACAGACAGCTTAGGCCTGATTTAAAAGAAAAAAAAATCTACTGAGTAAAAGCTGTTGTTAATTTTAAATGTCAATTCCGCTGCTCAATATATTGGTTAACCCACAAGTGTTCTATTCTGTTGGAACAATAGCAATTGCTAACACATTAAAAGACAGCATGTCTCTGTTGCAAGGCTAACAAAAACCCTACTCTGCTGTATTTTTCATTTTGTTTTGCACTCCCTTCAGTGAGGCTTAACTCAATCTTTGTAGAAAAAATGATATAAAAACCATCTGTATATGGTTTAGATCAAAACAAAGATTTATGGCCTTATCATCACTTCGTGTAATCTACTTCTCTGAAGTTCATTCTTGCTTCTTTTGGTCTCCTTTTTTAGAGAGTAAAAGGAAAATATGGTAATTTTACTCTACCAGACTTAAGGCTATGATGAGAAGTGCTAAAGAATAACCAACCAGCTAATGGATCTGAGATCTCATTTGTTTTATTCATACTAATGCATTTGTGCAGCAAAAACTGTGTTTCTCCGTGCCTATTAGAGAATAGTTGGTAGAGCACAATAGTCTCTCAAATTAACTGTGAAAATGGAATTTAAGCCCATTCTTTTTATTCAGTTTCTGGGTATAATCTGCTAAAATACTACTTTCAAATTTATAATTGCACTTGAAGACAAGGAAAATAAGGAATCATGTTACAAATTACTGAAGAGGGAGGTGCTTGATGGGAGAAACATTTGTGCCATTCGCATTGCATTTTAAGGCCCAGAATTGCCAACCACCAGTTCTAGTGAGTACAAACACTGCTTTACATGAGTGTAGACCAATTTTTAAGCTTTGAGAGAACAGGACACCACATACATGACACCACATTTGTCACAACAGGCAAGAAAACCAGGCCAAAACATATCAGTAGAAGCAAGTTAGACATGTAAGTAAGGTAGGCATAGCTGTATGGCTAATTAGCAGTGTCTCCATAGTGCCTAGGAAGATAAGATGTATCATTGTCCAAAATAAATGTGAGTTAACTCAGCTGCTCTCTATTGGCATAGATTATATCTTAAACCCATCACCATTCAAATTGCATTTCACTAGCAAAAATTTTCATGCATCCAGAAAGCATTAGGATTCTATAAGCAATTTCTCCCAGGTGTTGTGCCATTGCATACCATTCATCATGAGTTTCACCAAAACCTATGTAAAGTAAATTCAGAAACTAAATGTTTCTGAGCAGATGTGCAATTCACAGGGGTGAGTATTATGGTGAATGTTTGGTTATAGTGAAAGCAGTAACAGAAATTTTTATTAAATTATAAATAGAATTTCCCTCACCACCAAGAAAAAACAATGTTTTGATCCAACAGCTAATTTGTCACAAAATAAAATTAGATCAATTCAATTATTAGACCAGAAAAACCATGTACAGTGATGTTTCTAACTTCAAATACAAACAAATTAGAGAAGGGCTCATATTCTATAAAGTAAATATTCCTTTGTGTTGATGGATGGCCTTTGAAAGAAAAAAAGAAATCCTATCTATTCTGGGTACTGGACCCAAATACAGAGTTTCTGTGTTTATAAACATTGAGGATATATAGCTCAAGGTAAACAGTCCTCACTTGTTAGAATAGAAAATAAGTTTCAAGTTCTGTTTCTCTACTAACTTGGAGAACTGTAGATTGTAGCAGATGGAATATACCATGGGACTGTAGTGTTCACAACCAGCTTCCATTATCACATTCCCTTCTAGTTTTGCCACTATTGCAGACTAATTCAAGAAAGATTAATATTTCAGAAAAGTACTATTGCTGAATGTCCTGGGCCTTTTGTAAATGAAAACAGTTTTCCTTGGATAAATAAAGGTTTATTATTGCTTTTTTTTTTTAATTTCAGGGGTTTTTTTTTGGTTCTGGAGCGTCTCCATCAACTTCTATGTGACTGACAGATAATTTCAGAGCATGATCTATAAAATGCCCCAGTGACTTTCACAAGCCATAGAAAATGGCCATAGGAGGCTGGTAAAGAGCGTACTGTGCATAAGGGTCTATAGCAGTCCCAGGAGTTGTGCTCGTGGAACTATTATTTACTGCAAATCAATAACATGATTGGAACATTAAAGGACATAGATGAAGTGATAGCACTTGTTACAATAAGGTTAGAGCTGAAAAGCCAACCGATTATGCTGCAGAACCACAGCGTAGGGTAACCAGAAGAGAAACTTAGTGCAGATTGATACCATTCATTTTCTTGAGATAGTGTCACATTAGTAATTAGCTGGCTAGATTAGCTAGATAGGTAGAACTTAATTATTTGGCTGTTAAGAGGACTATACATTGTAGAATTTTAAATAGGAGTTCAAATTCTGAATTAAAGGCACATCTTTTAATAATTACTTAACAATTAATAAACTATTAATAGATACCAAAATCAAGTTATAGACAGGAATATCATGGGTCTAGATTTCCAGTTGAAAACAAACCAGATTACTGTAAGCCATAGTTCCAAGCAGTGAGCTCACTGCCTGCTTTGGATCAACTGAATAAATGTCCTGTTTGCTAATAAACTGGAGTTTTGATTTGGTAACTTTCTATATCATTTGTAATGACTTACAAGGGAAAGACAATACAGTTCGGTCCATAAACCTAAGTGAAAATAGAGTGAAGTGGTGATTTGGACTGTTCAGACACTTTTTTTATTAAGGTTCATTTACCAAGAACTGCGAGTGTAGCCTCTATACTATTCTCTCCCTTGGAAAGAACACCCAAAGATGCAAACACCCGAGCCAAAGCTTGGCTGCAAAGCTACCAAGAGTAATGCATGCTGAGTTATGATTCCCCTATGATATTCCTCTGTCATGTTTTCTTGTAGAATAAATGGGAATTTATGTCATAAATCCATGACAATTTGGCATTCATTGTTCATTCATGGTTCAGAAGTCTGTTCTGGGAAGGTGATTTGCTGTCATAAGGCAAAGTGTGCAGTGGAGTTACGTATAACCTACTCCTACCTACTTAAAGCATTATCTAAGCTTCAGTGAAGTGATTTGATATATTTACACTACATTAAAAAATAAATTGGATGAGGTCCTCCCGTTCCTGTAAATTTCAGTATATGAACAGACTGATAGGACTGGATTTAATTTCTCCTTAATTGGTGAAGTCCTTTTGTTAACACATCTATCTCTCCCTTGACAGAGCAATGAGGAAGGCATGGATTCTGTACTTGAACTCTTTGTGAAGGATCAGGCCTCTTAGACTGGAAATGACCTGGAAGATCATGTTTCCAAGTACTTTGGTGTTTCATTAACATTTTGGCTTATAGTCAGGAGATTTTCAAGAGCATCAGCCTGCTTCTATTATGTGGTGTGTTTGGTATATAATGATATGTGACTAAAATGGAGCTTATGTAAAATATAGTGTATAATTTCATGAGGAGGAAGTTGCTTTACATTTTTTTTAACTTTTCTTACAATTCTGAAAGAGAATGTGTCCTGATTTGGGCTGGAACTGCAATTTTCAGCCTGTAAACTGGGGACAGTTGGCTGGGAGGTACCCACCACTGTTTGGGGTTGGCCTGGGCATTGGTCAGTTGTCGGTAAGGAGTTGTCTTGTGCTTCACTCATCTTATTTGGGTTTTATTCCTCTTTCCCTTTTTTTCTTTTCATTATTGGTATGATTAAATTTTAATTTATGTCAGTTCTTAGACTGTTCTTATCTCAGCCCACGGATTTAACCTTTTTCTGATTCTCTTTGCCATCCTACTGGGCATGGGGGAGTGAAAGAGTATCTGTGTGGTACTTAGTTGCCAGCTGAGGTTAAACCATGACGGAATGTTATAACTTTAATGCTATTTATTGTCAGAGTGTCTTAAATGCTTCACCTCAGATCTAGACCCTATTGCTTTATGCAGTGTAAAAGGGCTGAGTACTATTTTGCACTCCTTGTCTTGACATCTCGTGCTGTGTTCACCATTTAATTTCCTCCATACTTGAAATGGCTGTTTCCTGATACTTTTTAAAGTGACTTCTCAATGTATAATTTGAAACTGCATTGGAAGCCTGCATGAATATTGTATAAATAGGACTATATAAATGGCAAAGGATAAAGACCATATAATTTATTGATTTTTGATATGCTTTCCAGATTATTTATAAAATAAAGGTGCAAAGTGGGTTTAATTGCAACATTGGGTTCTAGCTGGTGTCCCTACCCATTCACAGTATGGAAGTAAGTTAATCTAGTAGACAGCTTTAAAAACAGAACAAAACAAAACAAAAACAGAAAGCACATCACATTGAAGCACATAACAATTCTTCCAAGAGAGAAAAACAAATCTCTGCTTCTTTCAGTCTGATTACTTCTGACTGTCTCTGCAGTAATTACAGATCAAATCAGCTAGTTGAAGATAGAGCACTACATTTCCTTTAATTTTTATTTTAAAAGGGAATCTTCTGCAAAAAATATTGCTTGCCCTCAAAAGCATGGAAAGTAAAAGGCTGGATTTCTTTTTGAAAAATGCTTCTCTTTCTTTGCCATCACATTTCTGATATGTAAAATATATCCCTGCAGGGCATAGAAGAGAAGAGCCTGCAAAGTACTCTGTAGGAGATTCTGTGCCAAGGGTTTGGGGGTTTTTGTGCAGACTGTGGTAAAATCTGGGCAGATAAATCTAAGTGGGAGCTATGGGACATAACTGAGTTAGCAAACATATAGATTTGGCAAATAAAAACAGGTTACTTAATTATATGGGAGAGGGGTTTATCACAAAGGGTTAGCATAAAGGTTCTCACAAAAAATGGCTTTGGTCAAAGATTTATTGCTTGAATTACTTAACTGGTTTTGATGAACATGTGATAGAGCATTGGAAATGAACTGGGTATCTCCTCAAATTTCTGAATGGCCTAATTCTCACCTCAGCTAGATGAGGAACCTTTGTTGCTACCTGGATGTTCCCAAAACAAAGGCCCTGTTATCCCTTATTTATTAAAACTCTTTAACTTAGAAGAACAGAAGAAATGTATTCAATATAAATAGTTCAGCGTAAACATTTCTGTATCATCTGGAAATTAGAGGAAAAGCTAATTATTTTTTATGTGAAACTTCCAAGCAGAGCAGTCTATCTCATTTCTTTTTAATTATATTAATACCTAAATCCCCCACAAACCAAGAATATAAATCTAAGCAATAATATGGTATATTAAAAATGATATTGATTATTGGGAGTAAAAGTGCTTTATGAGAAATAATAACAACCCTTTAAGATCCCTAAGGAAAAACCATTGTAGTAAAACTAAAATAAATTACTACAATCTAATCACCTTTTAAATAACTAAAACTCTTTAGTGGAATTTATGTTGTCAGAAGAGCTGTTGCTTTTAAACACAGAGCAAACAGCTGCTGCTGCTGCATGCAGTTAAAGCATGCAGGAGCTGTGTCGACAATCTGTCCTCCTGATTAACTGTTCATTGACTCATTATTTCTCTCTCTGAACCGTTTTTTTTACACTTTTGCTTTATCTTGTGTCTTCTACCTCTGTCTGTCCAAGACTGCCCCTAAGGGCCTGAGAAGGCTGGGGAAGTTCATGTGGATCAGCTGCCCTAAAAGTGGCCTTTGATCTCACTTCTGCTAATAAATTAGGATTAGATGATACATTGCCCTTTGCAAAATGTATCTTGTAGTCTTGCCCTTCTTCTGTAGAAGGAAGCTCAGAATGTCTTATTTTAAATGGTGCATGACTTTTCCTCAATATCTGTTAGAAAAGATAAATACTTTAGAAAAGACAAATCAAAGAATTAAACCTTGCATTTTGCCTCAGAAAAATGAGATTTGTGATGGCCATTTTCTGCTGGGGGAGTTCAATGACAACTTTACACTAATTTCCAAGGCAATTTCATCTGCACGCATGAACTTTCCTATCACTGAGAAGAGTTCAAGGTCCAAACTGTCATTCCTGCTCAAACTTCAGATATGCCAGGTCCAGACAATTGCATGGTTCTAGGGGAAGATGTGACTTTGAACTCAATTCAGTATTTTATAATAAGAAATTTTAGTGAGCAGAGGACAAACTTGATGTGCTTTCAGTAACCTGTGTTGCTAGGGAGACGTGTTATAATGTAATGTTAGGCATTGTGCCTTGGTCATCCTGTCATGCAATGAAGACATGAGAAAGGTATGAACACGAAAATCCCATTTCTCAGCCATTCTAATGTGACTACTTGATATCTGTTTAGTCAATATGAGCCCTTTTGTTCCAGGGACCTCTGATTAGTTGCTAATTAAAAGTTGCACCAAAATAACTTTTTCAAAATCAAGTATGAATTATTTTGTTCCCTCTAGTGCTTGTAACAGATGAGAGATAAGAGCTGGCTACTGTACAATGTTATGGCAGAGGAAGAGGCTGTCGCTGAATAAGTTCATCTGAAATGAAAGCTGGCAGTAAAGCACTTGAGTTACTTAATGCCACCTCGCCCATCTTCACTGTAACCACTGAGGCCTAAAGAAAAAGCTGTGGAGAATGTCAATGTGACATATGAAATACTGATATTGCAGGGCATTTTGCCTTACATACTTCTGACAGTCTTGCTGAAGTGATGATATTCTGAAAGAGTAATCTGTATTATTTATAGCAAGAGAGATCTTTGTTATTTTTACTGACATGTTATGGGACAAATTGAATATTCAGTAGAACTGGTGTTTACCTTCAGTTACATTCTCTGCTGACAGGACCAAATAATTATCTGTGTCTGCAGAAATGATGCATTTCTAGTTCATTTCCTGGCTATACTCTTTGAACATATGCATGCTTAGGTACACCAGTGAAAGGTGGGAGAACTGAAGAGGGGGCCCCTGTTGCACATTAATATCAGGAACTACTGACCGGCTCTGGAAACCTCATCTAACCATATTCCAGTCTAGTGAGGTGCCATAAGGGAATGTGTCCACAGCATGCAAGCAACACTGGGGCATCTGGTCAGCAGGCTAAAGACTCATTAGTTAGCACTGGGACTATGTTCAGCCTGGTGTTGTACATCTACAGTTTATCCTATGACAGTCATAGCTCAACAAAACGAACATCTTAAGCAATAGCAGAAAATTTCCTGATTTTGAAGAGTCTTGCTTTTTCAGAAATATGATTGAGTCCAATTACATAAGAACAGATTAAAAACCACACCAGCTTGAGGAGAATTTGACAGGAAAAATTCCTGTGTAGGTAATATTTATGCTCTACATATACTTCCCTCAGGTTTACTTTGTCCCTCAACAAAGTGAATCCAAACAGGCTGCATCATAGCATCCCAGTATGTAATTCCCAGGTAATAATCCAGCCTTGAAAGGAACAGGAAACATTCTTTACCACTGGCTTAAATTCATCCATTTACTTAAGCAGGAGGTCACAGACACCTCTCAGACGCTGTAACACAGATTCAGTGAAGTTTGAAGATAGATCCACAAATAGACCCCTAATATCACTATATGTAGATTGTTTATGTTTCAAGCTGCAGACAAAATGACACCACTGAATGGCATTGCCAAATTGGAGCAATGACCAATGGATACTTTGAGCAAATTAGTGACATCTTGAATTGGTTCAGATGTCATTGTTTTGCATTACATACATATGATTTCATGCTTACATATTTTGGATATTATTGCTTTAATGAACCAACAATTTCAATTGTAGGTACTAATCCACACTGGTTCTGAAAGAGGCTTGTGTGGGTGCATGTATTATTTAGACAAATAATTAAATATCTCATATTAAATATATCAGTCCACTCCATTTGAAAATGTGGAGATCAGGTTCATCTCTGTGCCTGATATAATAAGCTTCTTCTCATGGACTTTTTTCCACCTTCCCTGAGAGTATGGGATACATGGTCATTGTTCCTGAAGGTCTGCATTAATTAATTAATTAATTCATTCATTCATTCATTCATTCATCATAATGCCATGCATTTCTGAACTACATATTTATTTTGATTTATATGATACACTCAGGCCCTCCTATGTTTTATGAAAAGCAAGGGCTAAAAAGAATTTTTAAAAAAACCCTACAAGATGGGTCAATGCATTGTAATTTTTAAAATTTCAAATTATATTTCCTTTTTTCTAGAGGAAAAACAAAGATGTTTGAAGAACCCTCACTGGAACATTTTACCCATTACTATAGTGTCACCACTGTCTGGTTGCATAGAATAAAATTCAAATCAAGGTATTTGACTTGGACAAAGTGTTGTTGGACATAAATGAGATTACATGAACATCATTTTCCATGGTTCTATAAAAATTCTATTTCTGGGCAATCAATTTGCTCTTGGAAGCTCCCAGGTCTATTTTTGAGCAAGAACTGAGTCTCATTTTGCTAACTTTTCTTCTTCTTGTGAGAAAGATAGCAAAAAGGAAAATTAGTACCTTGAAGATACAATGACCTCCACACTAAATATTACTCATAATAGAATTTAAATTGTTGATGACTTTCATAATTGTCTTTTTGATTTTATATAATTTTGAATTCCTCTACTATAAAACATTATTCCCTTCCTCACCTTAGATGCTTCATTGCACATAATATTGCACATTAACTCTCAAATACTACATTATTTCTGGGCCATTTTGGTGTTTAGTTTGGGTTCACTGAGTTTGTAATTGGGAATCTCCTGTATTTTTTCAACATTGAAGAAAGTATATCATATTCTGGAAGACTACTGAGGCTATTATTTTTCATTTGATTTCTCTATAACTATGGAGTATTTAACTTAGGTCAGTACTCTTAGCAGCAGAATTACCCCCTTACTACTCCTTTTTTCTATTATTATCTTTGCTAATTGAAAAATAATTTCCATCTGAAAATTGTCCCATATTACATCTAACAAGAACTGAAAATTCAGTCTGTGAAGTGTGCACTAGTTTATTAAAGCAGTCTTTACAGCATCACTTTATGATTTCAACATGACAAATCCATCTCCAAATACTTGGAAAAGTAGAGTGAGAATTTATAATATATTCTGCTTTTTGTAAAAGAAAATTTCACTGACCAGTCTTTGCCATGACTTCTTTATTATGCCCTTATGCTATCCACCTCTCAGAACTGATGTTTGATTTTGCAGCCTGGGTTTTCATGTTAAATTACATTGATCCTTTCTTTGACTCCTATGCTAAAAATTATCCTGAGTGGTTTTAACATAGTGACCCAGGAAGGTTTAAATTTAAAATGAACAACCAGGGGTTCAGCTTTAGTCCCTGTCATATTAGGAATTATACTGAAAAATCTTCAGTAGTGTCCCTGTGTGCTGGAAAAGTCTCTTGGATGATACCTTGTCAAAATCCTCACTTTATTCTTGCTAGTTTTATGTTAAGTTGCTGTCTGCTGGAAACACATTTAATCACAGCTGGAGTTCAGGCCAAGGTATATTTCAGAACCCCCAAGCAACCCTTCAGAGCTGTCACACTTACAGAAGTGAGTGTTCTTCTGTCTCTGCCCCTCCTGGGCAGGGGACAAGCTCCAGGCCTCCTGCTGATGACAGGTGCTGCAGTACAGCCTGCATCAGCCTGCATGGGCTGTTGCAGTCAGAGCCATGGCTTGGCTTAGTGACAGTAGCGTGTGACTTACAGTCACACCAGCCAGCCTGCAGAGATCATGGTTTGCCTGGATGAGCTCAGAATGCCCTTCTGGAGGGCACACACCAACAGTCCGAGCCAGGAGCAGTGCTGGGGTCCGGAAGACCCAGTCTGTAATTTAACCTGGCCACTCAGAAGACACTGGGGATGCAGGAGCTGTAAGGGCTGAAAAATGGATGACTCTTAATCAATTCTTCTTTTAACGTTGGTAGTCAGGGGTTTTCTTCTGTGGTGAAGTCTAACCATGTTCTCTCAGTCAAAACTTAATAGATCAGGTTGCTCAGATCCCCATCCATCCTGACCTTAAATGTTCCCAGGGATGGGGCATCTGCCACCTCTCTGGGCCTCTCTGGGCAACCTGTCTCATTGTAAAAAATTCCTCCTTTTATCAAGAAAGATCCTTCCTTATATCTAGTTTCTAAGATTACAAACTCATCAGTTCTATGAATGATAAACCAGGTTTCACCATTTCTACTCTCAACGTACCTAACAGAATCTGAAAGTCTCTCTTTTTTTTCTACTTATTTTATTCCCAGTCCATTGTGCAAAACTTAATTGAAAACTTTCTTTACTGCATGTGCTTCTAAAGGTCTTCCAGTATCAACTTCCCAGAGAAGGAAAAAAATTATATAGAATAAGTACCAAGTCTTGTAGTTGACACAAAAATATCTTTCCCTGCTTTGCTTCTGGAGGCAATTTTCTCATGTGAGGTCAATGTATCTTTTCTGCTGTATTTTTCACATTTGTATTATGCCAAGCCAGTGTCTGTGGTATTATTATTCTTCATTAAGTTTTTACCATTTTGTTTTATTTTTTTATTCCCTTAACAAGATCCTTTTCCATTAGTTTGCTCCAGTAAGTGGTGTAGCATGATAAAAGTAATGTATCATATAAGGATGGAACTTTGATTACAGAAATGGCCAACCAATCTGAGCTAACAGCTTACATTATCTCCTGAAGGTTTTCAACCTGACCTGCTGTTTTTCAGTCACAGTTCAAATTGGCATCTTTCCATGTGGCTATTTTCAGTTAAGTATGAATTTCTCACCTCTGTTTCTTTTTTTTTTTTTGTTTGTGAAGATAGTACTGATGATGACCTCAGAATTATTAGGATTTGTCTGTGTAGCTCTCTGCATTTACTCCAGGGTACACTTTTCCCTACACTTTCCTCTGGTTTAGAGATGTTTGGGTTTTTTAATCTTTAACCCAACACCTCTTCCTCTCCCTTAAGACTTGCCAGAATTCTCTAGATGCTGGCTTTCTCCCAGATAAAAATATCACTAACTCTTAATAATCTCAATAACATAAAAATATTTTATATTCTACAGAAAAAGCTCACATTCCAAAGCAAATCAAAATAACAGTCTTCACTAAGCTCCTAAAGGAGTATTAACTATCAAAACATGTATGCTGATGGTATAAGGGTAGAGGCTTACGTGTCTTTTTTAGGTAGCTGTTTGGCATCAGTCACCTGGTCTAAATTTTATTCCTTGGTTAGTTATTGCAACATATTTTCTTTTTTACATATTTTTCAGTAGTTTTGGGTCTCTGTACAATCAGAGCATTCTGTTAGTTTCTTACTTTGCATTAATAATTTCTCTGCTTGTTTGTGTATTTCCAAGTCAAGAAACCTCTTTATTTTCTCTCAGCCCTCAACTTTCAGGCAAAGAAAACTCAGGACAGAAGTAGTATATTGGGTGTACTTTTCTGGCTTTACTCTGTTATTTCATTAAGAGCACCCCTATTCTCTGGAAGCTGACCTTCAGCTCATCTGCAATTGTATGCAGCTAAACTCTACACTGTGCTTATTGCATAACAGGGGTAAGCTGGCCCCTGGATGGCCTAAGTTTTTACTTTTATTTTCCTACTTTTGAGTTCTTTCAGCACCATCTTGTTTCTGGCCACACAGTGTGAATGTCTTTAGGATCAAAACCTCCCAGAGACTTAATTTTGTGACATTTCTCCCAGTGATAGGATGTACATGAATGATTCAAAGCTACACCATGGTTGGTATAGGTATTAGCAAGCATTTTGTTTTACTGAGAGGGTGATCAAACACTAGAACATGCTTCCCAGAGAGGTGAGCAGCGCCCCAAGCCTATTAGTGTTTGAAAAATCTCTTTAAGAATATTCTTTAACTTTTGGCCAGGCAGTTGGACTAAATAATCTTTGTAGGTTCCTTCCAACTGAATGTATTCTGTTCTATTCTATTCTATTCTATTCTATTCAATTCAAAGAAGTAAATAAATACTTCTTGCTTTTATAATGAAATAAATACTCCTTAAATACTCATCATGAGAAGAGCTTCTTTGGGGCAACAAGAAAAAAATTCACACACTAAGTGAGCTTGTTAGTGACAGAAATCATACAATCCATTAAAGGTCTTCTACAAACCCATTGCTTGTTGATTCAGGTTCAAGGCTCTTGTCACTATATTTCAGACAAATTCAGTTCTAAAAGTTCCAATAGCTCTATGTTTCTACTCAGTGTAATTCTCTTTACAATTTATTTTCTTCAGACAGAATGCAGTATTTAGGATAAACTAGCCCCCAAAATACAAATTTAACTGTTTTTACATAGCAGTACTTGGGTTCCTACAGCTATTCTCCAAATACTGGTATTTGGGGCTATATGATTTATGTGTATTATTCACAATATTATACAAATTATGCTATTGCGCTGGGAGGGAGAAGTGCACACAGGATGTTCTTCTAAAGAAAAATAAAGGATTAGAGACTTTGATGATGCAGAGTCATCATGCTCCTCAAAGCTCTCAAAATTAAATTAGAATTTAGAAGAAAAATATGAGAAGCTATTTCCCAGTGTTCACGTATTTCAAGATGTTCTTTTCCTTTCACCTTCTGCATTCTTCATCTTCTCCTATGGTTGCTAAATGACTTCCTGATCTCTAATTTTGACCCTACTCTGAAGCGCCTGCTCCTAATTCTGTAGTATTATACCTGGATGATTAACTGGCTTGTCAAATAAATCACTATGAGCATTCAGCTACCATTATTAATCTATTAATCACTTTAGCAAAGAAGAAGTTAATGCTATTCTGTCACCTTCAGACAATTCTAGAACTGAAACAGGTTGTGGACTTGAGCTTGCATTCCAATGTGACTCTGCACATGCACACCAGCAGCAATATAAAACAAAGATTATTGATAATTCAGCATTTTTGTAGAGGGATAGACTGGAATCAGGCCAGCAATAGTACATGACATTAAGATCTATTTTACAAAAAAGGCACTGTCGCATGCTTGTCTGCCTGGAGTTGACCAATGATATCATCATCAGAACACATGGTGAGAAATGGCCACCAGGATGTGCAAAGTCTAAGAGCAATGGCCACTGTCGCTCCCATGATATCATTACATCAGAGGGATGGCTCTGAAAGGGGCCTGTTTTACCTTTCTGAGATAGGTAATCTTGTCTTGTATCTTTCAGCTCTGGGTGCCTCAGGATGCCTACCCAAGGCTTCTTTCTGTTCTTTGTTTTCCTCAAGTTTTTTCCTTGTTCTAATCTCTATTTAAGCCTTGCTTTTGCCCTGATGCCGTATTTAAGATCTGCATCAACGCTTGGCTTTTCTACTCTTCATATTCCCAATCCATCCCCATTAAAGCTTATTCACAATTAGAATGTTACAAATATTTATTTGTATTGAAGTACTTTACCTTAAAACTAACCAAAATGGTCAGAAATAGATTCACCTCCTCTTCCCCAAAAGAATTTAGGCATTATTGTTATGTTAAATATATTCAGAAATAAGGAAGGGAAATTACATGTCACACTATATTCACTGGAAAACCATTGACTTAGTGGCACCGAGAGGGATTTACATTGTAGAGAGATGGAGAATTTTAAACTACAGACTTCTTTTCATTCAGTATCTTCTCTCAATTCCACTATCTGAGTCTGACGGTTTTGAATGACAAAATGGCTGCTCAGATTTCGACAGGTTTAACTGGCATCAGGTTTTGGATCTTTGTTTCTTTTGTGTATCTAACAAATTACACTTTTATGAGGAAGATTGCACTTTTGGTCTATTTGCTGTAGGAGCAACAGACATATTGCTTTGATTCATTTTTATAACCCTTCCTAAGAGCAATACATACTTCTTTATTTATACTTAGGCTGGCTTTTTACAAACCTCAAGAGAGTGTGAGACGTTCCAGAAGAGAGATGTTGAGCAAGACATTTCTGAACGACTGCATCTTTTCCCATTAAACAGCATTAACTTTGTTATTGCATAAGAAAAAGTAGTTCTATTGATTCTCAGTAACTTTTTCACCCTCTCTGAATAGAAACATAACTAACTAAAACAAAAGCCATATTTTATTACTAGTGATGAGTGGGTCTTTTTACTTGGCTCCACTCCTTAGTGAATGGAGTACCAGGAACTGACAAATTTGAATTGAATTAATAGTATGAACACATTATGTTTGGATTCTTCAGTCCCTGGTTTGGGTCTCCTAAGGTAGAAATAAGACAAGTCCAAAGGATTGAATACAGCATTCCTTTTGTTTAAAAGCTGAGACACTCAACTTCTCTAATAATTAAGGCTGGGATAAAGTATGTTGCACTTGCAGTTTCAGGCTTTGCCTTTTTTGTGTATTTGTTTCTACCAAAAACTTGTGCCCAACCCAAAGCACCTGCAGGACAGCATTAGAAATGCATAGGATTTGCTGAGGCAATGTTATTAGCAGGCATTGAAAGAAGAGAATTGCTGGGAGTCAGCAGAAGGCTGCAGAAGGTCCTCTCTAGGAGCTCTTCTAACCTCTTCTTGGGTCATGGCAGATAGTTTCCTCGGCCTGCAGAGCACACAGTATGTTAGGAATCCCTCTGCTTTTGAGATGCAGAACTTGGTTCACTGAGCTCCCTCCTGTATGGCAGACCAGGTGCAAGTAATTTTCTGACAATTCAGAAACAGTCATCACAAAAATATAAAAATGTCTCCTTCAAATCAAATAAACCATAAATAAGCTCCAAGGACAAAGGTCTATTTTGAAGACTGATAGAAGAATCCTATTGACATCCTACTGGGACGAGGATGCTAGGAGTTGTGCATATCTTTTTTTTCTAGAGACATCTTCAGAACCATTTGTGTAGGCTAATAACATAAAGCAAAACAGTGCTTGATGGCAAACTATTACTTTATTTGCTTGGGGACAGGTAACTTCAGCTTTCCTTTGTCTTATGCATTTTATCAGAAGCTTTGATACACATTTTTTCTATGTAGGAACTTTGGCTCATTCAATATCCAGAATGAGTGCAGAACTTTATAGATTCAGCATTGCACATGCTTCTGAGGTTTTCTTCCATAAAAATTCTTGATTTATCTACCAGAAAAAAAATGTTCCTCATGTAATTTTTCTGCATTTCTTATAAGGTATACGAGATACTTATCCAGTTACTGGGGTGTCTACTGGAGCATCTCCCACACTCCAAGGCTTTCAGCCATGTGCTCTGGCCTCAGGCTGCGGGGCAGGAAACAATATCTTGAATCCTCTAGACCCTTTTCTCTCTTACACAGCCAGCAAATTTCTGAGGATTTCTTGTATCAAGGGCACGTATTATACATGCTGAGGACTGCATGCATTCTGTACTAAGAGCTGAGAGTCCACACAGAGCAAGTCGCCTCAAAAGTGATCACAGAAGTATTTAGTGACCAGTTTTTTTTCAGTTGCTAACAAGGTAAGCTTATTTTCATATAAGAAAGCTGCCACTTTAAGTGTCAGCTGGGCCACAGTCAAACAGAACTTGTAAAAGCCACAATTGAATAACATTTTAAAAAAATGAAGATTCTAGAAATAAAGTCGTAATAGTATAATAGCAAAGTAAAAAGATTAGCTGAGAATAGAAACAATGAAAAGGAAAACAAGCCTGTCCATTAGAAATTATAAAATATCCTGAGTAGAGATCCCTTAGGGGAATTTGTGAGAAAACTCCAGCTTTTTTTAAGTGGATCTATTCCTTTTTCCTACTGAAGTTGATTTTTAAAAAACATTTTTATTAGCAATATTGGTAAGAAATGCATTACAAACAATGATTGCTGGTGGTTTAGATGAAGCAATTTTGCACTTATCACTGTTAACATGTTAAAAATGGTAAATCAGGCTACATAAATAATTACTATGGAAAATGGGGCTAGAGAGCGAACTCACTACATGACCTCATCACTATTCCACATCTTAAAGCAGAACCAATGAGAGCCTAAACATTGCTGGGTAGCAACATGTCCAGTTTGCTCTTAAAAGCCTTCACTGGTGGAAAATCACAAGCTCTCTAGAAAAATTGTCCTACTACTTAACTATCCGTACAGCAGAAGGGTTCTTTAATGTTTAACCTCAATCTCCCCAGCTGCAGTTTTAATCCCATAAAACTAGTTTAAAAATCATGAGATTTAAAAAGTAATATCCCTTGGGATCTTTATATTATTTGCCTTCTAGTGTTTGATCCTTTCAGATTAACCTTTCCAAATGTCTTCTAGCAGCCATGAGAACTTGAAGCTTATTTTCTGAAACGAAAAATCAAAGTTGGATTTCTTGTAAAATAATATAACTGTAAACTGGGATTTCAAAGGGAAAAATCCCACCCAAAATTGCAGGGCTTGTAATAAATGTACAAGAGCAAAAAACTGTGTGTGAGAAATACATGATAAGTGGTGTGCCATATTCTGTTAGTCTACATCATAACTAGATATGCATTTATACAAATTAATACAAATTAAGGCCTGTTTCAGAACTCCCTTAGACTGGTGAAAATAAGGAGAAACATTGTTAGAGTCAGTGAAATATAAACTGATGTAAAGTAAGAGCAGATCTCATCATTAAGAATGCAAAGTTGTTTTTGAAATGATTTCTATGAACTGTTTCCACTGAAAGATATGCTGGACAGAAATAAGCATGCTGTGCACATTTAAGTATTATAGACTGCATCAGGTGGAACAAGCAAACTTGGAGCTAGACTAATTTTTGAAAGCATTTCTAATGTTAAATAATGTGTGTTCCTGAAACCTATTTATTAGACAGCATTAATGCAAAGAGGTAATATAGCTTGGCTACATTTCTGGGAAGTTAGATATTTTAGTTTGTTCTCAGTGCAACTAATTGTAACTTTAATTTTCTAAAAGTAAGGGAGAAAAAAAAATCTGGCTTAGTACTTGTAATATGCAATTTTTAACCTAATTAGAGGGCAGCATCTCTCAATCCTGCATTCATTGTATTGTTAGGGAAAAAACTTGCAGTAATTGTAGTAGTGCATTTCTTTGCTTTTCAGATCACTGATGATCTGAAGCAATCCTTCAGATCATCAGCGTAGTGCTCTGTATTTTCTTTATCTGATGTAGGACTGAAGATGAAAGGCTTTAAGACTTTTAGACGTGCTTATACCTTCCTATGCCAAAATTACTTCCTTTTGTATTTGCAGATGTGAGTACACTGATGCTACTACCCATGCCTGACTTGGGAATTGGATTACTGCAATATGCTGTGCATGGAAATAAAGTATACATCTTATTAGAAGGAGAGCTGATGCAGGAGGCAGTGAGCTGAAACATGGGTGCTGTTTGTCAAATGCAATACAAATGATTGGCTCTTACCCATAGAGACTCTTGTGACTTCAAATCTGAAGACCAGCAGGACTTTGCAATAATGTCACAGGTGCCATCAGTGACCATGTTAAAGTACCCTGGTTTTAAAGGATCTTCCATCAATGAGTCCTCAGGGATTCATCCTGACTATCAGCTACCAATCCATTGATCTTCAGGATAAACTGCAAGCCACGTTTTTTGCCATAGATCAGATGTCACTAGCTTATAGCAAATGGAGAAGCTAAAATGAAGTAATAGACTCGAAAGTGGAAATGTTTGTCTAGTTCTGCCACTGACATATTTGGAGAAACTACTTTCCTTCCTTGTGCCTCTATTTTCCTTCTATAATTTATCTGTTAACAAAACATGTGAACATCTACAGCTATTTTTTTACTTTTAGATTGGCTACAACAAAAAGAGCTAGAGGAAAACATATATAGACAATCCTTAGGGCTATAATTCATTGAATGAAACTTGATGCTCTTTTGCCCCAGTATCTTTTCCTTAAAATGCATCCTCCTCCAAGTATAAAGTCAATACAGAAAGAAAGAAACTGGGTTACAGACTGATTTTATAAACTTTGATATCCATGTTGGACTATTCCAAGGAACAATTGGTCTTCTGCACTTTCCATGATATATCCTCCCAGCTTTTGACAGTCAATAATCCAAATAATCATAGAATGAGTTGGGTTCAAAGGTGGAAGGGACCTTAAAGATCATGCAGTTCCAAACTCCCTGCCATTGGCAGAGATGACACCCACTAGGCCAGGTTACTCAAAGCCTCATTGAACCTGACATTAAACACTTCCAGGGATGGAGCACCAAGTTTTCCAGACAATCTGCTCCAGTGCCTCACCACCCTCACAGTCAAGAATTTCTTTCAAATATATAATTTAAACTCTTCCTCTTTCAATTTAAAGCAATTCCCCTTTGTTCTATCCCATAAAATGCCCCTCTTTGACTTTGACTTTCTTGTAGGACTTTTTTTAGATACTGGAAGGTTGCTCTATGGTCTCCCCAGAGCCTTTTCTTCTCCAAGCTGAACCTGAATTCTCTCAGCCTGTCTTGGCAGGGGAGGTGTCCCAGCCCTCTGGTCACTGCTGTGGCTTTTTTCTGGTCTTAATCCACCAGATCTACATCCTTGTGCTAGCGGCCCAAAAGGTAGACTCGGTGCTTCAGATGAGGTGGAGTGGAGGGGGAGAATCTTCTCCCAGAGACTCTAAATGACAGAGTCTGTACCTAAATGGTTCTGTGTTTTTGCTGTTTGACTTACCCTTACAACAGAGTTCTGCGATCCCTTTTTGGAAGCATTCCTGCTTTTGGCTTCCCCCATGCTCTCAGAAAGAAAAGCACAATAGATATTGGTATCCATTGTGCTGTTTTTGGTTGGGGAAGAATTAATTTTTTCACAGTGCCTGGTAAGGGGTTGTATGTTGGACTTCTTCAGGTCTCACTTTTTGTTACAATAATCACTCATTTTTCATGAAGACCCACACCTCTGCCAAAGGTCCAACACAGACAGTATGTAAAGCGAACATCTGCGTTCTTTATCAGATGCCTAGCACAGGAATATGCTGGAAAGCAGACTTGATTGCTACTATGGTGTTCTGTCTTTCACATCTACTCAGTAGCTTATTTAAGAGTAATGGCTTAAAGGAATAAAAACAGTGCCTGTGTGTCTCCCTGTGTGTCTGACCCTTCCTTAGCTGTGAATCAAAGAAATGAATCAAACCAGGAAAACATAACCAAACAAAAGCACATGCTCAAAGAGGAAGATTGTGATTGATTTTAATGAAAAGTTCTAAATGTTTCTCTTCTGTTGTACCATGCCTCTGACCTATAGCACACAATAAAAAAAGAAAAGAACTCGGGAATCGCAGGCCACTAAAACAGAAGTTTTGTTATGTTGAATTTATTAATCAACCAAGCTACATTAATTCTCATTTTGCTGGAGATATCAATTTTAAATCAGACATTAATATATTGCAGAACTGTATAGTATTAATATAATATAATATAATATAATATAATATAATATAATATAATATAATATAATATAATATAATATAATATATTATATTATAATATATTATATTATATTATATTATATTATATTATATTATATTATATTATATTATATTATATATATTATATAGTAGTAATAAGGAACTATCAGGCTGGAATGTCTCCCAGGAATTTTGATCTGATTTTGTATTAAAATAAATAAACCCAGATATTCTTATAATAATAATATTTCTTGTTTACCTTGTGAAGCCATGCAAAAATGACCAGGACTTACATTTTGCCTTTCATAAAAATATGGCAGAGACCAACTTCTGTGACACTAAAAAAACAGAAAAACATTAGTCTGGAAAGACTCCCAACAGAGAAGTGAAACCCATTCTCTGCTGAAGCTATTAAAAATAGTGAGGCAAGACCCGATGTAGACCAATCTCCTTCTGTACAGGCAGACTCCATTTGTATTGAAAAATAGCCCAATTATGCTCCATTTCAGCAAGCAGAAAAATTATTCTACCAGGTAACCACAGATAATAAATCCAACATGAATGAATAGTCCCAGTGCCATTGGTTGCTAGACCAAAGGAACTCAGCCCAAAAGAAAACTAATGGTTTTAGCACTTACTGAGGAGAGATCCAAGACATTGGTGTAGCAAGATTATGTCCCAGTTCAAACCCCATTACTGAGAGGAACAAAAGAAAAAGAATTTAATTTCTTGGTAAATATGTAACACAAACAGAAAAGCTCCTATGTAGCATAGGTAGACCGGAGACAACACCTTAATCTATTTGTTGACAAATCCTTCAGAGCTCAAAATCACAGTTGGGCAATGGGGTCAAAGTAAGGCCCCCTGAAAGGGCTTCCACTTCTCACTTTTCCCAAGTACCTGTATGTGACTAGCAGAAAGGCTGGTAAACTGGGGTAATAAAGCAGTTCATATCCTAACACACACATGGCAGGCGTTTTTCTGTAAGTAGAAGCTACACTTTCCGTTCTTGATCTCAACAATCATGCAGCTCCCTTCCACCAGCTAGGAGCTGAAGTGTGAGCTGGCTTCTCTTCAAGGATAAAAACTTCCTAAAATATATGGCAAAATGAAGGATGCCAGAGTTTTTATTATATGATGGAAGGAAGACTATACCTAATAGCCTTCCTAATGTTTCTAGGTTTCTTATACAGTTTGTCAGTCACTGGTGTGAGGGATTCTCTTACTGTTTTGAAGATGCTTTCCTGCCTAAAGATTCTTTTCTGAAAAGGAACATAATATGAGGTTTGAATCTGAAAATGCTTCATAGTCATATACCTTGTGATTTAAGAATGCCTCCACTTAATGGAGAAGAAAGGAAAAGCCTGAAGAAATAATAAATGCTGTAGTGCAGAGCAGTATTGAATTAGACCCTGTAATTCCCAGTCCTGCAGCAAACCATGCTCAGTAGAGGCACATTGGAGATAGCATAACAAATGCAGAAGAGATAAGAGTTTTGTTAAAGGAGCAGAGGCATAATTCTTTATCAAGCTCCAGAATTTACATAAAGAACTGCGACCAAGTGATAGATTCTGGAAAACACAGGACAAGTAAGAAAACTCTCAAGGCTTCTCCTTTCTGATATGGGTCTTGCTGCTGAGTGACAGGAGATGACCTAATGTATTGATGGTTGTGGACCTTTTGCTGTATATCTGAGAAAGACAGAAATAGAATGAGACAGAAAAAAAGCCCATCTGCTGCATGTTGATCAGGTAGACAGAGCAGATCTGATGTTTCTCTTTAAGCCTAGTATTTCTGAAGGGACACATTTCAGATCTGCTATGACCCTCTGGAGGCACATTGGCATTTCTGGTTACATGCTCATCATTACGCTTTTTAGTTTCTGGCTTAGCATAGCAATTACTGTAGGACACCAAATGTTACCCAGAACTTTATCAGAGTGTTTGAAAATGTAGAAACCTGTAAAACCATGTATGCCAGTAGTACCAGCAGTGGACATGCAGATGTATGGGGAGCTGGAATATCATAGAACCAGGTGTGCTGGAGTAGTTTATTTGGACGTAATTTTGCCCCTGAGCCTTTAGTAAGAAATTCTAGTTCCATTTTGCTGTAAAGTGAAACAAACTGCAATCCAGGATATTGTACAGACTTTTGAAATGTGCTATATATAATAGAAAAGCTACATTGCTGATGACCTCTCTCTGCAGCGTTTCCACTGAAGGCAGAGCAAAGTGCAGTTCCCTTTTCTTTCAGCTTTATTTAAAACTGACAGTAGAGATTTTATTTTTGTAAACTGCAATGAAAATGACTCTTGATTATTCCATTATGATGCTGGTCTCATGGATGCAGTAGAAAATAATAACTTCTAAATTACTAAGTGTCTTAGCTCATAAAATTTCACTGTATAAATAGACTGTATTCCATGCTACTCCTGTTGAGAGCTATATAGATTATTCTGACAAACTAGGTGGATGCCCTTCTATAGACTATGATAACATATTGCATCACTCTCACCGTGGCTACTGTTCTTCTCTACCTATTTGGATTTCCAGCTTCCTAAAAGGAATCACAGCTAGGTTTCTCGTCCTTCTCTTCATTCATTAGCCAAAGGAAAGCCAGCAACAGTTAAGAGGGTGCAGGCCATATTTCAGGTGAAGATCTCTGTGAAGGACTATCTGTCTGATAAAAAAAAGGAATGCTCTTCAAGCAGATGAGTATTCTTGCAGAGTCCCAGAAAAACAACTTACTTTCACCTTTGACATTTCACATTCAGGGATCCACTCCTTTGTCATTTATTTTTGCTGCGCTGCTGCTTTGGCCCTTATCACACTAGTTATAGCACATATTTGACAATTTATGGAGCTATTCAATGAGAAACCAAACATAACACAGAATGCGATGAATTCTCTAAGATTATCTACATAAATTTGTGTTGTTTTGCTGTTCTGCATACTGAAAAATTTTGGTAATGAGAAATACACTTAAGGTTTACAGAAATATTATAATTTCAAACAGATTTTTAAAAATTATATACTAAAAGGAGACATGTTATTCTGCAGATATTTATCCTCTGGGTTCAAATCTTTTCTCACTAGCTTTGGATGAACTTTGAAGTTCTTATCTTTGCAAAATGCACTTTTCTATTTCACAGAAAATGTATTTTTACTGGAATAATGCTATGTTCCACATGTATTTTAAAATATCCAGACCAAAAAATCTTTTCCATATGAATCTGCCACAAAAAAGACTACAGTTTTTATATTGACTGACAGCTAGAGTATTTGGAAAGTATCAAAAGTAGGCTGAATACCTTTAAAATTAAATATATTGTGTTTTCTAGTCATATGTTGTGATTTTTGGGAGACTTTCAAATACCACCCTGATGCCACTGTGTATGTCTCTCTCAGTGGCACAGTTTGACTCAATTATCCTAGCTCTAAAATCTTTTGATATGAGCTGTGATAATTGGAGTTGTTTATGCTGCATTAATCTAGGAGGGTACAGATCAAAACTGCCGGAGTGTGAGATCGAGCTGACTTGGAAGAAATGAATTCTACAAGACCAGCTGCCAAAATTGCTGCAGAAACATTAGGAATAGAGGCTGTAAATATGCCTCGTCTGATTTTTTTTCTCATGAGGCAAAAACTCATGTCACAGAGTTAGTCATGTTGATTCATGTCTAACCACTTCAGTGTTCTTTTTTCTCATTGTGTTTTGTTTACAAACTGACTGAGGTGCTCATGGTGCAGACTAGGACTAGAGGCTCTGAAAGGCACTGCTGTGAGGTT
Source organism: Camarhynchus parvulus (assembly GCF_901933205.1). Taxonomy (NCBI): domain Eukaryota; kingdom Metazoa; phylum Chordata; class Aves; order Passeriformes; family Thraupidae; genus Camarhynchus; species Camarhynchus parvulus. The sequence goes on along the minus strand of NC_044575.1, from coordinate 20,624,466 downwards.
TGACAGAATCTGGTTCTTGGTGAGGTAAAAAGCCTTTGACATCCTCCCTAGAGTCCAGGTATCATTAGGAGCTAAGGGATATTGTTGTCACCTGGGCTGCAAAGCTCAGTTTTCCTTCTCCATGAAACCAATAGTGTCTGGCATCACAGTGCCAGAGGGAAGGAGTATCCATCTTCATCCCAGTGCTTATTGCACCTAATGATAAGAGATTGCCCAAGATGTGGGTGGCTTTTGGACAACTTCTGCACTTGTGATTTTGTGGCTGCAGTTAACTAGATTCCAGGGTTCCTACAGAAGCACATGAAGTGTTGCAAACAGCTGAATCTCTTGTAACTAAATTACTCCCTTTGTTTTTTAAAAAATAGGAAATGATACCTTTGGTTAACATGTTAAGTACATTTACCTGAATTTCATGGAAAACTGAAATATTTGAGTATATTTGGGTTTGAGCTTCCAAAAAATTAGGAAAGAAAACACAGATCTTTTGGGTAGTGGAAGAAAAGAAGAAAGGAATTATCATCTTAGATGACAGAAATCAGCATTTGGATAAGTGTCCCCTTCAAAAAATCAACAACCACTAAAAGCCTCTGGAAGCTTCCCTTTCACCCATATGGATTAATATGCAAGCATTCTACCCCTAAAAATTGCTACAAGAGGTCTTTCTTTATGCTTTGCATTACCTAAAATTTTTGGTCCTTTTTAATTTTCCTTTCCTCACTTTCAAGTAGCCTGAAGTTGTTGGATTGAAAATCTGGAAAAAGTAAGACACATGCAGGCAAAACTGAAAAGACTTTTCTGACAAGGCAAGTCAATGAGTAACTTAATGGTTGGAATGTTTACATATGAACATCTATATCTGGGAAAATACTGATGGGCTTAGACTGTCAAGTCATACTTTAATTGAATGCACTCTTCACAACAACGTTAGACATGACATAGTACATGAAGGGCGGTTAGCGGAAGCTCTGTTAAAATTATTCCTTTGGGGGAGTCATCTGGGAGAGAAGTGATGTCTTAAAAGAGGCAACTCATTTGTAGTCAGCTGGGTCTTACCAACTCAACATCAGCTGGGGCTGTAAGAGTTCTGGATGAATACTTAAGATCAAATGTTAATAAATCCAAACAAGGGCATAGTATCTTTGATGAAGTAAATCCCCATATATAATAGAATACAGAAGTTGCACTCATGAATACACATAAAAAGTAGATAAATCCTCACTGTGCTATTATAGGAATAGAGCCCAGAGAGAGTAATTTTGTTAATATCCTGGGCTGGAAAAAGTTTGAACTCACATTATGTTTTATTGGCCTAGCATGCAAAAGAATCTATGAGTCCTAAGAATTTCAGCTGTTTTAACATTTCATCAATTTATCCTTAATTTTTAAAAAAACATTTAGTATCACTACCAAGTGTCTGTTCCTATTTTCACTTTTCATTGTTTTTTTCCCCCTTTCATTGGTCTTCTACATTCCTCCTCAGTTAAAAAAATAATAAAATGAAAACAATTGTAGGTAAGTAAAATAAATTCGGGAAGGCCTTCATAGCAGAATTAAAATTAAGGAATTTTTTTTTTTTGTGAGGAAGATGAGGATTGTAAAAGAATTTTTATGTAGAAAATATAGAGGAAAACTTAAAGTACAAAACAGAATGACCGAGGGGCAGGTGAGTAGAGGGACCCTACAGGAGATGTGGAGCTGGCTGCCTCTGTGGAGAGCTCCTTCACCATAAAAATATTTGGGTGACATTTTTTGCAAATTATCCTAGTAACAATTCTTCAGTGTATCTCTAGAATTTCCAGAGAGAATAAATATGACTTCATTTGGCCTAGAATATCCTATCAGTTATCTCTCACACTAGAGCCTTTTCACAAAGTTAATGTGTTTTCTCATAGGACTGAGCTCATGTGGGTAACTGGTGCAGGTCAGAAGAGAGATTTAAACAAGCCCATTTCAAAAGGCAAAACCTTATAAAGTGGTTAAATCTAATATAGGACTTTTAATAACATTGATAAGACAGCACTGCCTAAAGTCTGAGAAAGGAAAAAATGGGTACATTTCAGTTGAATTTTTTGCACTTTTGGGAACTGGCCTTTCTGTGGATAAAAGATTTAATATTGTTAATACTACACATTCTTTTGTTCTGGTCCATTCCTTGACAATACAAAAGTCTAATTCTCTTTTCTCTCTCCTCATGTGGGTCTAATTAAATCTGTTTCCCCAGGAGAGTGAAGCACACAACTTATTCTTTTTTTCAAAAGTGAAACTTGAAGTGAAACTGCATCTGGGTTGGTGTTTCTTGACCAGCCCCAAAATATTTTTCTCTGTCTGGAAGCAAAACTGTTTTATTTCTGCATATCTATGTTTATCCAGCTGTGTAACGGCGTGCAAGAATGAATTCAGAAATGTGTATTCCAGCCTGAACAAAAAGCAGTGAATGAACTTTGCAAACAGCCTTTTGAAAAGAGGTGAAAGCACTTGCCTGCATTTACCCTCAGCTAAAGTATTGCTTTAGTGTGATTTAACATTCTGTTAACCAGACAGCAATTTGTACGAGAAGTCCTCTTCATCCTTTGACCTTTGGATTATTTGGTATTGCTCTGACAAGACAACCATTTGAAGTGAGCTCTTCTGGGTCTTTCATTGTACATCTTCTGGATAAATCTCCAGTTCAGTGTGGTAATCAAAAGGTTAATGCAGGATGATTCAGAAGGATTTAGTTGGAACAGAACACTTAGAGCACCTCTCCTTTTTTTGTATTGCCTTGTCTGCAAATGTTCAGCCTGCTCAGCTCCTCTTCCATTACACAGCCTTGACCTGGCAACCTGTCATGACAGTAAACTTGGGCTGAAAGGGCAAAGGATGTGTCTAGGTTGTAACCTCTGCAGTGTTTGGCTAGTGGGGTGCCACATATGTGTTCAGACGTGAGACCATCTCACAAGACAGACTGCTCTGTAATATCCAGCCTCCATTAAATCTGGAATTTAAGGCAATAGATGGCAGTGTTGGACTAAAAACTTTGGCTGGAAAGGAAGGTGACTTCAGGGTCCTGCTGATGGCACCCTCTATCTCTGCTGCAAGAAGAGTGAACCTCTCCTCTGTTGCATGCACACCCCTGCTGCGGTCCCCCTCTGCCAGGGCTGGGAGGCTGCTCTGCACCCCTCCCGGGGTTCAGCACCCACCTCAGAGTTGCATCAATGGAGAAATAGGCTTGTCACTTCTCCTCTCTCCTTTTGATCTTTTATTTGTAATCTGATAATTAATAGCTCCAGGTGAGTAATAACAAAAGAGAAAAGTTAGTTGTATGTGCTGCTGTTATTGAATAGCAGACAGATTAAACACTGCATGATGCTGAGTTTTTTAAATGAGAGTATTTACTCCAGTTTGCTTCCCTCTCTTGTCTGTGTATTTTTTTTTATGCTGGTAGAGAGACTTCATTAATCAATAGATTTTACAAGGGACTATGTATTTTAGCAGCAAATTGTCAGTTACAATTCTTTGCTGCTTAGTTTGTCCTCCAGCACTGTTTACTTCATTGTTCCCTATTAATCAAAGCAGCAGAGGTGAGGACAGCTAGGAAAACTTGTGCTGGATGTTTCTGTTCATTCATTTATTCTGTGATTTGTTATTCTGCCCAGCTCTCAGAATCTTCCTGCGCTTACTCAAGTGGATCTATGTCATCATCCCCAGGGTTACAAGAAGAAAGCGCTGATTTTTAATTTCTACTGACCTGAAGTCTCAATTTTTTAAGCTACAACAATGAAAGCCTCTATTTTGCAGTTTTGAGTGGTTCTGCACCAAGATGTTAGAAATTGAAGCCCACAGCCCCCTCACAGGCAGGTCAGCCTTGCCTAATTTGGCAGCTGAAGCAGTAAATCATGGATTTTAAATGTCTTGTCCAAGGTCACGATGATGTTCAGTAGCAGAACAGGGACTAGGACACAGAATCATCACCCCTCAATTTTGTTTCTTCTCCTCTTTACCCAGATTTAGCCACCAGACTGCATTAGAAAAACTGATTTTCTAGTACAATTAAATCTTAAAAGCTGCAGGCAGAATTCTGTTTCAAATCCCACTGACAAAAACACTTATGGAGCAAGGCTGATCAACTACATTTCCCAGATGGAAAGACTGTATTTCCCTCATCAAAATTTCTCCCTGTACAAGGAAGTCTATGTGTAGACCTCCATGATTTCTTTGTATTCTTACTGCCTTTCCAGATACTTGTTTCACTTTCAAATGTTTCTTTCACTTCCTAATAACAATGCTGTAGAGGAAGAAGTTTTGTTAACGTAATATGGAGGCAGTTCAGATTCTTGAAACATAATAGTCGTACCAAACTTTTCAACGCTTTAGGATCTTAGTATTTTGAAACCTGGCAAAATGCAAGATTTTTGATCAAGAAGAAATTGGTCAAATATCTTTCAGTTTATCAAGAATGCAATAATTGTACAGTAGCAATTTTGCGGCCATTGTTATTTCTTTCTTGACTTTTTGCAATGGTCTCACTCCTGGAGAACAGAGGAAATATAACAGCATGTTGTAACAGTCTATTTGGAAATTGCTTTGATATGTGGCCTGTGAAAAATGTTGTCTGAGCTTCTGCAATGTTATTGTTCTCCAAATCAACTAGAAATAGATTGAACAGGGAGAACTGGTAGAAAGATTCAAATGCATGACTGTGGAGAGAGACTTATGGTATTGCAAGAAAGTGTTGTGATGAAAGCTACCATAGGCTAAAGTTCCAATTGAGGTGAATGTGGAAGGATTAGAGTGAGATATATATATAGATATATATATATATACGTATATATATATATATATACACCTATATATATATATACACCTGTAAATTTATTGAGATTTGCAAATTAATATTTTCACTCATACTTCAGTCTGCTTTTTCTGCATCTGAGACCTCCATTTTTGCAACATGTGAAACAATCACTACTCCATGATGTTTTTCAGTTTGTTACAAAACTGGCACCATAAACGTTTGTGATCAAGCAGAGATTAACAAAATTTAAATTATATCAAAATGTTTGACCATTTAGCAAATTCAGATCGAGATCTTCTGATCTTCTGGCAGGCAATCCCTGACAAGGGCAAGAAAAAATCTCTGAGTGCATTAGTTATTGAAAATTAGGAACTAGTAAAGGAGCTAGTAATGTTTGGGAAAGGGGAAAAAAAGGGTAAAGGAGGGCACTGTGGATTCAGTCAGCTTATTGGATAAAGCAGATCAAAGGATAATGACCAGAATATTCTCTCTCTGTGTAGAAGTTAGTAGTTTTTGGCAAGTGTGTTAGGAAAGAAAAGAAGAAGATGAATAAAAACGAAAAATATTCAAAAACAGGATCAAATTAGTAAGATGTGTCTAATGTGTCTAATCTACTGAGCTGCCTTTAGAAATTATATTTAATAATGCACCAAAGAAAAGGAAAGACAAAATCACAATGTGAAAGTAAATGTTTGAGAGTTCTTTAGGAAAACTAGGAAATATTTCTTTTCCAATTTCCCTAAAACAGCTGTCCATCTACGTCCTGTGGGGAAGTGGGTCTTTCTGAAAAACCTTTTGTGTTTCTTCATGGCCAGAGGGGTCATTTAGATTTGGATAGTAAAACCTACTCAAAATATCCCTTACCATTGAAGCCAGCAGGAGCATAGGAGCTGTAATACTTGTTTCAATGTCACATTCTGCTTTCCTGTCTCCTTTTCAGCAGTGACAAGTAATGGATGCATCAGAGACACAGGATCATAGAATGGTTTAGATTGGAAGGGACCTTAAAAATCATCTTGTTCCAATTCCACTGCAATGAGCAGGGGCACCTGGTTGCTCAAAGCCCCATCCATCCTGGCCTTAAACACTTCCAGGGATGGGACATCCACAACTTCTCTGGACAACCTGTTCTAGTTCCTCAACATCCTCATAGTGAAAGATATTCGTTCAGGCATTGCACGCTATAGTACTTGCATATAATGCAAAATTCTGCTCTGTTCTGGGTCTAGATAAAAATAGGACTATGTCGCAAGGTGTGCAGCTTGAAATTTATAAAATTTATTGAAGCACTAAGATATTAATCCATTTTTACCTTAATTTTTTGAAATGCAATGTTAAATATGCCCTGATTCTCTATACTTGCTGTGGGGCTATTTATTAAAAAATAATCAAATCTGTGTGTTTGTAGGCCGGGCCTGAGTTCTTTGAGGATTCAGAGCTTTGTAAAGCTTTCTGCCATAACTGAATTAGAGGATAAGAATAGTAAAATGGATATAAAGTTGCAGAGTGGCGGAGAAACCAAGAAAAAAAAATGGAATTTTGCACATTCTAGGCTCTGGCAGGACCAGGCAGCTTGAGCATGACTGGGACAGGATATTAAGTTTCACAGTAACTTCGGGAATATTGTTTTCTGTCTTGTATCAGGAACTCTCTCAGTTTCCCCAAGACTGAAATGTTGTTCAATTAGTGAATTGCTTTTTGTGCAGAGTTCTGGTAAATGGGAAGTGCTTCATATTGGCAGTCAAGGCTACAGAATAATCATCTAGGAGATTTTGTGACAGTCACATTGATTTAGTAATTTGCAGCCAAATTGGACAAAGCAGAGGAGATTGTTTTGTCAGCAACAGTCCTGCACTAGGATGAAACTCAGCCATACACAGAGGATCAGAACAAAACTTAAGTAATCAAATCTTGTTTGGAGATGCTAAAGGGAATCTAAGTGAGGCACAAGGATTGTGTGGAACTTTTAGGATATTCACAAATATTTTATGGGAACATAGCCAACATCTAAACTAGAACTACTGACCATTTTCTTTCTTTATCTGTTTTAATTATGGTAATATTAGAGGGTACAGTTATTGGATAACAGTAACTGCAGGAAGATAAAAGAAACCTGAAATCACTATTGAGCAGGAAAAAAACTTTTGGGTTCAATCTTAAAATGTATTCTGTTGATGTTTCCACTGAAAAAACATCTGGTTCTGTTGTGTGTTCTATATTGTATTCCACTGTGTCTAGTCTTACATTCTTCTGTCTGTCTCTTTATGGACAGGTGTTGTGAGGAGAAAGGTGAGAGCAGATCTACTAATGGAAAAATGATTCAGGTTTACAAGTGTAATTTCTGGCTTGATCCCAATCTTTGTGGGTAAATTATATGATTTGTGCTTCTACCTTACACCCACTGAATGAGATGTGCTTTTTCCAAAGTTTATTTCCTTCTAGTCAGTACTTAGATATACTAGACCAGACTTTCTTTGTCATTGGTCTGTACATGTGCTAGTAGCTTGAAGTCCCAGCGTGAGTGCTGAGTGATTCAGTTCATAAAGCAGCTAGAAAAGCCCTGTAACATTGTTTAGGGGCAATTTTTGGCCTGACATAAATTATCATAAGAAGTGCATCAGAAATTATTGCATATTACCAATAATAATGTATTTTCCCAGTGAAGAGAATGAAGACACTGCCTCTTTAAAAGTGAAGCTAATTCTGTGGAAGATTCAGCATTTTCTCCAAGAATAAAGAATAAGACAGAAGTTGAAATCATCAGAAATCTTAGGAAAGAAGAAATCATCTATGAAATGAGCAGTTTTAAAATAATGATACTTTTTTTTTCCTTTTTTGAAAAGAATCACTTGAAAACATTAATAGTCAGTAAACTCCTATTTGATTAAGTACGATTATTTCTACTTTTACAAATAAAGAAACAAAAAACTTGACTTTCCCTGAAATCACATGACAATGCTACTTTTTATGCGAAGAAGAGCCCATCACTCTGCTGCTTGACTCTGAAAAAGGTCTCAGTGGCACAGAGATCCCTATGTGAGAAAAGAAAACTGTGTCATTTATATTTCATGAAATTAGCCTAACTATAACTTCTGACTTTGGGGTCAATCAGCTGCCAGCAGTATTTCATAATTCCACTGCTTCTTTGGTTGTGGAGTTCACCTTTGACAGCATTTTTGCCAACTGAAATACCAAGAGAGACTAAAACTGGGCCTGAAGCACCCCAGAAGCGTCTGCTTTCTTAGTGAATTTAGAGGATTCTGTGTCATAAGCTGAGCCAGTGAGGTTTTGAAGATTGAGTAATCCTTCTTAGCCTTGTATCCTGCAGGGAAAGGGACTTGGAACAACATCTAACAGCTCACACAAATGAAAAGACTCACTCAAAGGCAAAGCTGTTCACTCAAGTAGTTTTTTTCTGAAGTTCTACACTGGCTCTTAGGACTTTACTATTAGAAGAACAGAAATGGCTATATTAGGCTATCTAAATCACATTCCCCATGCTGGTCCTCTTTAAATTATATAGAAGTTCTTGAAAAGGAAATGCATTCTAATGAAATATATTGTATTATAATGCACTGTAATCCAAAAAAATAAAATGTGACCGGAGAAGAACACAAAATGAAAATTTGAGCTAGTATTTTTATATTTGACAGCTCAGATTCAAAATCTGCAGATTTCTGCAGATGAGGTGAACAATCCAGATGTGCTCTTGAGATGCATTGGGTTTGCTCATGTTTGTGTTTCTCTCTTCGTCTCCAATTACATACAGCGTTTTCCTTTTTGACATATGTAACGACAGAAAAAATTCTGTCTCAGGAGCTCCTAGTTTTTATTGGTGTTGTACTTCAGATTCAGGGATGGTTCTGAGAAGAAGTAAGAGCAGTCATGAAATTCCTGATTAAAGAAAATTTTCAGAGTTTCAGAGGTAAGACAAAAATTTAGGTTCTTTCCATTTTCACACAATTTCCCTTAAAGGCATGGGGAATTCTTCTTCAGGAGGTATATTATTTGTTGTTAGTGCTCTGGTATAACAACTAGACACAATGAAGGAAATCTGCCTTCAGCCTTGCATTTTTTGAAATAACATATTCATGTTTTGCTCTCAAAAATACGATTTATCAACAGAGTGCTCATTAAAGTTACACATGGTTAAAGAATTGGTGCTAAATCTTTTACTTAAAAATTGCGATATTGAATTATATGCACCTCAGATTTTCATTTAAAAAAAAGTTAAAAATTCCAAATCTAAACATCCAACTTCAGAACCTTGTGTTTTAATGTCTAAACTATTTTTATTTTACAGTAATTTTCAACTGAATGTTAGTCTGACTGTTGTGTTTTGCTAGCCAAAAAGCTAGCAAAAAAATTCAGAATACATAGAAGGAAATAGTTTCCTATTATCTCCTCATAAAGAAGAGGAAATTGCACCATATCAGTGCTCCTTACAAAGAGCTGTTCAGCCATCTAAAAGCATTAACACTGTTATCAATATTAGTAGTCATAATCCAGACTTTTATTAATTTTAAAATGAGGAGAATTTTAAATTTTTGAGAAATTCTGAAAGCAGCTAAAGAAACAACCTACCTTAGCCTAGCAAAACAAACGTGACTGTGGTAAATATAGAGGTGTCTGAAAATGTATCTATACACCAGAATTGCAAGAGAAAATACCAATAATGACAAAGAAGTAGAAGCCTAACATTTTGGAAAATATTCAGTGTGTTTCTTAATATTAAAAGATTTAAGAGCAATCCTTTTTTTTTCCTGTGTGTTGTACTTGTGTATTTAGGACTTTTCATCACGTTAGAAATTTCCCTACTTTGCATCACAAAAATGCTTAACTGTCTCTTCTGTATAAAACACAGTGTAGCATTTTGATGAGTTTTTGCGATTGTGTGAGAAAAATTTTGAGAACAGAATTCAAGGGCAGCTGAAACTGAAATCCAGATGCTGTGAGCTTTGTCTCAGATAAGTTAAAAAGTACCTCTGGGTGAAACAGTACTATGTTTGTCCTTGAAGCATCATGTCTAGCTGTGTTCTTACAGGCTCTTTAAACACAGGAGGAAAATACTGTGGTGGCCATCCAAAAATGGCCCTTGGTGCAAGAGACAAATTGAACAGCTCAGGAAAACACTACATGCTGAATAAAAAAAAAAAGTGTAGAGAGTAGAAATATTTGCAGAAAAGAATATCTACCAAATAAAGCAGACAGCTTTCTTCAGGTCACTTTTCTTATCTGTTATGAAGTAGCTTGTAATTTTGAAAATTCTTTTTGCTATCAAAAAATTGTTGAGAAGTTTTGTTGTTGGATGACCATCAAAGCATTTCAGCCTTCTAGAAAGAAATTAATACTTCCATATTTTTAATGTCATTTCCCCTTCTATTGGAGCTGAAAATATTCACACAGGTTTACCTGAATTCTGCAGTTTCTGGGAAATTGGGTTTTCAATTTACTGTTTGTGAAAAAATGTCATCAAACCCTGGTCTTTACCCCTGCATTTTAAAAAGTAGATGCAGTGTGTCTTCTGCCAGCAAACCCTGATACAGAGTCTCATTTCAAAGCAGATGAAAGCAAAAATTACTGAATTTGCCAATTGCAACTTTCTAAGATTAAAGAATGGCTATTTACTGAAAACAAGAACAAAACATATTCAAGAATAAATAAATGAACAGTGTTTTTCTTAATTTGTAAGATGAAACTAGAAGGGACTGAATTGTGTCTAAAACTACTCCACTGTGTGTTTCTGAGATAAATGTCATTGCTTCTGACACAGTTTTCTTAGCCTCTTCTTCACAGTTTGATGTCTGTAAGTACAATGGGTGTTTAATTGCCTGTAGAGGCTGACAATCACTGACAATCAGGCAGTGCAATATCATTGGCTGATTTTTTTTTCCACATTGAAAGTCCATCAATATTTTAATTAAATATACTGCAAAAAGAATTTTCAGGTAAATGTTTGCAAATATGTTCTTGTTTTTGTACTTTCTGTTCTAGTAAATAAATGGTATGAAACCCTGCCTGCTAATCCTCAATCCTTCTCCTTATAATCACAAAGTCACACTTCTTCCTGAATTTTAGGCCTTCTGAAGCCTCATAAAAGTGTCCATCTCAAACTTGCAGGCTGTACTTGCAAGTGTAAGACCAAACTTCCACCAAATCTTGTAGAAAATGTTGATAAAAATACTGCACCTTTAATAGCAAAACTGGCAATTGCTAGCAGCTAAGTTTCTTTGCCAAAAATTAACTGCAATATAGCTTTAAAAAGTGGCATATATTCACAAGAATATATTGTAATTTGAAATGCATGCTGAGGACGGAATATCTAGATTATGTTGAAAATCTCCACATTTCTGCACAGCCATTGTAATTGTCATGCTCCTATTACCCTAAATGTACCTGACTGCTGCATTAAATCAGGCATTTTAAAAAATCTCATTTAATAGCAGAAACATGTCTTGAAATTTAAATAGAATATGTTGCTGCTCATTTGCCAGCAAACTTTGTTAGATAATTTGTTAGCAACTACACATAAGGTCTGTATATAAGAATAACCTAAATATATTTGTTTGCCCATTCTGTAAGGACCTGGATATTCATATTTAAATTTAAAAATTACTTAGAAATCAGATGTAGTACATGACATCTTCATCAAAAGTAGAAGTTTACAACAGTCTATAAGGGCATTAAGTATTTATATACATAATTTTATAGAATGAGCAAACAAGGCCAAAAGAATCCTTCTATAAACATAACTTCTGTTGAACTCTGGGTTCTCACATCAATTTCTTCTCTTTTTGTGCTTGACCCCAGTGGCTATATTTTGATTGGCAAGATGAATTTTTTGAATGAAATCTCAAGTCACAACTAGTATGTGTGAGGCAGGGGTTGAGGTTCAGTTCTCTTAATGTTTCATTCCAAGGAAAAAGTTAGGATCCTGTCATTCAGCATAGAAAGTTTAAAATCTCTGTGTTTTCCTATAATAAAGAATGCACAGTGTTAACTAAGCATGAGAAAGTAATTTATGAACATCTGATGAAGAAAAGACATTCTGACCCTTATTAGTATCCCCAGAAACACACTACTGTGCCCAAGGGAAATACAAAAAATGTATGCCTCACTTAATAAAGCTCCTGATTAAGTACTGTGAATAAAATTAAGTATGCATACAGTTTTGTCTTCTGCTTTTGAAAATCTATGAGATTTCTACCAATAGCCAGAGGAAGTTTACACTGTTTATGTTTTACATAAAGAAGCTCTGATTTAAGATGTATATACAGCATTGCGTCTTTGTTTTAAAAAGAAGCGTATTTGGAAAGAAGGCTGAATCATGGCACAAAGATGAATAATTACTGTTGGTTTTACACTGCCTCTTACAAGTGACATCATCCTCTTCCACTGAACCTGCAGAAAGCATAATTCTCCTTCAACTGTGAAAATGAAAGTGGTGGCTCAGACACCAGAGAAACCTGTTCTAAATATATCTTGTCAGAACAGTGCATATTAGTTTTAGATGTGGGTGCATGTGTTTCTTTTTCTCTTAACCTTCTTTGTAGTTTCTCTACAAGTATGATGCAGTAACTCCTACTAAGTATTCATGGCACTTTATTATATGGCAATTTTTTTTAACTGGGATCTTTCTACACCTAATTAATTAATGACTAAGAGAAGAAACATTCCACAGGCCAACAAGTAAGAAGCAGTTTGGATAGACTTACAAGTAAAAGATAAGTAGGTTTACTTGGTATAAGTATACTTGATGTACATTTGCAGCAGAGCAGTTACTGAGATCCATTTGATCTTGTGAAATTTTGAAACCAATATTTACTAAGACGAACTTAGTAAAGCAGACATCTCTGTCTGTCTCCACGTTCTCTGCAAGAAAAGCTTAATGATTTGACCAAGTTAACCTAAGAGCTCTCTAGCAGCAAACTTCGATTTTTCCATGTCAAGTTTGGCTTCTTGAAGCACAAGACTGTGCTCCATCTGTAAGTAGCAAAAGTGAAAATTTTACTCAGAAATGAACAATTCAGAATTATGAACAATTCAGAATTATTTGTCCTCCTAATAAACACTTACATTGGTGATGGTGGTGTTGGTGGTGAGAAGGAGGAAGAGATGGGGAGTAAGACAGGAAATCAAACAGTTAATTAGATTGACATTCTTGCAGATAGCTAGAAACTGGACGCAAACATCATCCTTAAGTGTGACTACTTTGAAATTATTTACTTCTCTTTACTGTATTTGTTAAAGGTTGCAGGAATCTCCAGGGCACAGCTCTTTTCTTTTTTTTTTTTTTTTTTTTTAAGATGAACTCAGTTTAGTGAATTAGCTAATTTGGGAGGACTTGATCTGTTTGTCTTTTTCATATACTGAGTCCCATTGCATTCCGTGAGCAATGTCAGTGATGCATGATGCTTGCATTAAATGTCACTTTGGCTGAGGCCATATGTCTCAGATTTAGAGATATAATTTAGAGATATAATTCACATTTAGAGATATAATTCTCCCATTGGCTTTTACAGTGAAAAAAGAAGCTATTTGCATAGATGTAAATGATAGATTAATGTTAAAATCTAAGTGCTGATTATCCTGGTTATTATTGTCAAATTCGTAACTTGTATGGTGAGAGGAAAGATGTTGGGCTCAATTCCAAACTTTTATACCAGGAAAGTCTGCTTGTGAAACTTCAGCTGTCTGAATTTAGTGAGAGAACTATCTCTGTGCACACTTTAGTTATTTAGTATTTACTTCTATCAAGCCTATGTTCTCAAACACATCACTGATTTCATGTAGATTTCCAACCAGATTAAAGGTTTTCTCTTCACTTGAGTACTTAAAGGGAGGAAGAGATTAATTTGTTCCTTCCTGAGAAAGAGTGTCCTGCATGTTTTAAGGCACAGACCCCTAGGAGATATACCCCCTTGGATTCAGAGGCATATTTTCCTTTTGGCAGGAGAAGGTTCAAACAGCTCATTTAGCTCTGCAGTATTTTCTTACTCAAGTTGCTTTCCCAGCAGTCTGTGAGTCTCTGAGGAAAGAAGGTGGAAATCTCTGAAGCCTGAGGAGAAAATGCACAAACTTCCCACTCAGCAGGAATGCCATCTATAGTAGACCTGGCTCTGCAGCCCAGGTTTGCATGACCTTTCAGTTGTGACTTCTGTGGCTGAGGATGTGAAAGCACCTTTAAATCATCGTGGAATTCAGGTTATGTTTACAGAGTTGAACAGACCCCAAAGAAGGCCTTTGAAAACTCTTTACGCCGTCCTTTTTTATCCCTTTTAACAGGGTGAAATGAGAAAATAATAATTTATCCTTGATTTGTAGCCCTTGTATAATCCTCTGGGAAATAATACAATTTTAAAGTTGTACTGATGACTACACCCACAAATGCCAGGCACTGCTCCAGCATAAGAATTAAAGCCTTTCACACCTTCTCACTGAAAATGAAAGCAAACTTGAGTGAAAGACTAGGGGTTATTTGCCCTAGTTTGTCTCAGTCTACCACTAAATTTACATAAAACACATTCCCTGAAAATCCATGTATTCACTGGACTGTCTACTTTTAGCTTTCATATTCACTTAATATTTCAGAGAGAGAGAGAATTATTTCCACATGATACACTGGCACAGCCCCTCTGAGTAAACACAGGGCCTTTACCTGAGCCTGCACAAATGTGCTCACCTGCGGTTCCAGTCACTCTGCAGCACTGTGGGAAAGTGTGTACAAGCACTTGGTGACCACTGTGACCACTATTCACCTCCACTGACTTGTGGAGATGTTTAGAGTCAGAAGGTAGTATCTTAGTCTAATGACAAATGATAGCCTAGTGAGAAAAGATGGAGACATTTCTGCCTAAGCACAAGGGCTGACATACTATCCATAAATCCTGTTGTGTTTTGTTCCCAATGACACCTGCCTACCACCATCAATATTAACCTAGTTCTCATTTTACATTATCTTTAATATATCTCAGGGATTATAGGGGTGCTCAGGTAGAGCTGTACAGCTTGAGACATATAATGAAATGCTATCTTTTATATTTTGGGGTAATTTAAGACAAAGAGAAGAACAGCATAGTTTTGGTGGCTTTGTTCAAATGACCACAGGAGAGGTTAGAAAGGAAGGGTGATCCCTGATTATAAAAAGTTTTGGAAAACTTTTAATCATTTTCCTCTGATTGATCTAATCATTATTGTAAAAAGGGACTACAGAGTTACTGTTTCTATAACAATGTTACGTCAGTATGAATCACAAAGATTAAGAGTTGGAGGAAGAAATTCTGAGTATGCAACAGTTGCAGCCTTGCTTTGAACAGCATGAATGGCATATATAAATCCATCCATACAAATAAGTTAAGACACTGTAACACTCACAGCTTTTAATTCCAAAATTAAACAATCCAAAATACATGGGAAGTTCTCACAACAAATGCTTATTTTCTATTTTTCCTATTTCTTATCTTCCTTAGCTGTTCAGGGATGAAGACAACAGGACATGAGAATAGGAAAGAACAGTAGGCTCTATTTATGTATTGCAGAAAACTTTCACATATAAAAATAAACAACAAAATTAATAGATCCATCAAAGCTTTGTGAAAAAACACAAATCAGGAAAAAACAATATGCTCTGGCACTACTCTTTTAAACCTGTGTGAAGTTCTCTCTGAAACCATGAGAATTTTCAATTTCTCATCATAATGATACTTCAGTGCCTGGGACTTGCAATAAGGACTCTGTGTCCACTACTGGCTATCGATAACACACAGTCTGCGCCCAAAATCACAGGTGGAAATTAATGGCCAATGTAAAACCTTGTTACTATTCCTCTTTGAAAGAAAAAAATTATTTTTTCTGTCATCAGTCATCCACCCTGCAACAAAATCTGAATCCAAGTCTTAATGCTGTGATTCGTTTTCCCAGCCAGATCAAGAAAGATATAAACCTGCAACTAAAAGACTGAATTGTGTTCCTTGGAGTAACAAGACTTCTTCTGTGGGAACTGCTAGAAGAAAAAAATTTCAATGTTACATCAAGGTCTGGCTGAATAAAAAGGGTTGTTTTCTGTTTAAAAATCAGGATCTTTCTGTGGGAGATTGAATATATGTATGGAAAGGAAAATATATGGGCAAGTGTTTGAGAAATTTTCAAACTCTACTTTTTAAATTTATTTCTTTGGGACAGAATTTAGTGCTCAAAGTTTCTTAGCCATTTGGAAGTTGATTCTGAAGCATTTTATTCTTTTCTCATTTGTATATGTTAGCAGTACCACTGCTGTTGATTAGTACTAGGTATGTGGTGTAAGATGCATTTCCAGCTCTATTCAGCATACTACAAAGGTTATTGTTAAAAATCCAACATTGATCCACTGTAATTGAATCTCAGGTATTGTAGCCACTGGATCAGTGGCTGACATTTTAGTGACAGCCATAAAACTCTAGCACAGAGAAATATGTTGCAAAGCCCTGTTCTCTAAGTGTATCTCATACACTACGGTACTTTAGATAACAAAGATTTTTATTTCTTTCAATTATATACAGACCTTTAGAAGTATTAATGCTACATGCAAGAGTGACACACAGTTTTACCACTGCTCAGAACATCTATAGTCCACCTAACTATGTTAGTCTAAAATATCTTTGGAAAGAAAATAATGTCATGGTTTTAAGGGTGTTTATGAATATTGATTGACAACTGGCTAAACATGAGCCAAGGTGGCCAAGAATGCCAATGGCATCCTGGCCTGTACCAGCAATAGTGTGGCCAGCAGGACCAGGGCAGGCATTGCTCCCCTGTACCGGCCACTGGTGAGGCCACACCTTGAGTGCTGTGCCCAGTTTTGGGTCCCTCACAATGAGAAGACACTGAGATGCTGGAGCATGTCCAGAGAAGGGCAATGGAGCTGGTGAAGGGTCTGGAGCACAAGTGTTGTGAGGAGCAGCTGAGACAGCTGAAGTTGGAGAAAAGGAGGCTCAGGAGAGACTACCTCTTTCTACAACTACCTGCTTCAAATCCTTCAATTCTTCTACTCTGCTTATATTTTAAAGGATACTCACTGATTTCACAGACATTAATAGTTCTGTCATTTTATAACCAGAACACCTAAAACAGGTGATAAAATATCATGTATCAGTGTATATTTACAGGTGAAGTGTGGTCTATTGAAGAAAAATGACCTTTCATTAGAACATAAGATAGAAACTATTGCCAGTGGCAATGAAAGAAACCTAAGATTTGATAGTTCAGTGACTGGATAACGGACAAGAACTTATATATTCCAAGTGTTTATTAAAGAACTTAGTTCTAATAAAATGTCAGTCTTAGCCAATGTTATGTTCTAGTGACTGGGAAAATGAAGAAGCAAATCAAGAGCTTTAGTTATCTGTTCAATTCTACCTGCATAACGTTTCATTTCATTTGTACTATCCCTTTTTCACAACAAGCAAAGAAAAAAAATGAGCAAAAAAAGCCAAAAAAGACCATCAAATAATACATAATGGGGGTAATAACCTGTAAGTATGTGATGTTTATGATTGTGCTACTCCTTCCAGTTAAACCACTTGTCTTAAAGTACTGATGCACTGCAGAATAGAGGAATTCTGGTACTAAAGGATTCCAGTGACTATTTTTTCCTATTTCCTATGGATGAATTTTCAGTTCTGGTAATCGAAATTATACTGTTGTTATGATGCCCCAGACAATAGACCTCACAAGACATGGAAGTTTTTATGGTCATCTGTCTTGTTTTGTCAGAATGGATTGCAAAATATTCTTCAAGGCTTGTAGGGTAGAAAGCAGAATGCAAAACATTTGCATCTTTTTAGATATCACTTAGATAACACTTGCACTCACTGAGGGGCAGAACTAAAATAAAACTGAAATAAAGACTTAAAATGTAACATCTCTCTGCCTCTACTTCTGAAATTACACCATCTGATGACATATGACACTAATGTCCGCTAGTATTGACTGAGGAGCAATTTCCAGTAACAGTAATAGATTCATCTTGACAACATGTTATTCAATGCCAAAAACATGCCCTTGGCTCTGTCTGGAGGGATCTTTCTGCTGTTTTGGGGAAACAGTACCAGAAAGAGAGAGACTCAGGATTAAAATGAGTGTAAATGCATTTAGCGGGCTGATCTGGATGTTCTGCCTTGTTAATTCTCCCATTGCTTCAACAGACTGGAAAAGTTAGTCTGATGTGGAAAATCCCTGTGTATGCATCCATTAAATATAGAGAAAAACTGAACATAGTAATACAAGTGTGTTCCCACACGTGCTGATTAGAAGGGAATAATCCCTCCCCGCTTGCTATGTGGCTGGCCTTCTTTGTCTAAGTCACTCCTAACTCAAACTCAGCCTGTTCTTCATGAGCAACCCTCTGCCCATTTCTGCACAGCTGCGTTACAGCAACTTGCCTGTTGCTTGTTGCCTGTTGCTTACACCTCATGTACAGGATTCTGCATTTGCTTTTTATGGACTTTATGTGGCTCCTGTCAGCCCATGACTCCAGTCTGTTGAGGTTGCTGAGTAGCTGCTGTACACTCCAGTGCATTAACAACTGCTCACAATTCATATACATTCTGATGGTACATACATCTCATCACCAAGATGGGTAAAAAAGACGATAAACACTCTCAGTTCCAGTACTGACCCGAGGAATGCCAATAGTAATGAGATACCAGCTGGTAGGGGAAGTAGCTGGCACAACAAGCGGAGAATCAATCCATAATTCCTTGTGAAACAGGGATTGTGCCAATAGAAATCTTGAAGTTCAAGAAGGAAAAGTGGAAAATTATGTGTTCAGGGTAACCCTCTGCAGCACTGTGGGCTGAGAACCAGCTGGCTGAATATCAGCCCTGCTGTAAAAGAATGCGGAGCTGTGGTGGATATATGGGTTAAATATCAATCAACACAGCAGTCTTATCTGAGTAAAGGAAACCACACACTAGACTATGAGAGGGCTTTATGTGATATGGGGATGTTAGGGGATTGTGTAGAACCGGTATGGACTATGCCTGTAACACAAAGGGACAGCATAACAAGCAGACCAGAGGATAATATCAACTTTCTCCACTCAGCATCGCTGATGCCATACCTGAAATACTGTGGCTACTTTTGGGTCTCCACCTCAGGAGGGATGTGGAGATACAGAGGGGTTAGTTCCAAAGACAATGAAGCCCTACTCTTCTCACTAAAGCCAGTATAAAGAGGTGCAAAAGCCACTTATCATTTATGCACAATTAGAATAGATGCTGGGGGAAAAGCGGTAATCAGGAAGCGGGATTGCAAGGGGAGAAATTACCTGGAGAGGATCCATCATTTCCATCCTTGAGATTTTCAAGGCCCTGCAGAACAAGGTCACTGTTAACCTGATCTAGAGCTTTACATGAGTAGTCAGAATCTAAAACCTCTCAGAGGTCACTTTGAAACAGAATTTCTGCAAGTATTTAATTTTCATATTTAAGAAATTATGAAAATATACTTTCCTTCTTAGTGTTCATTACCATAAACTCAGCAAATCCTAGGGTTCTAATGGGACTTGCTTGATCTTATACTAGTTTTGCAATTTTGTAGGCCATTGTGGTTTAATTTCAGATGGCAGCTGAGTGGCTAGGACACAGCCACTCTCACTGACAGACACACACACCCTGGTGGGAAGGTGAGAATGATCAGAAAAAAGGCAAAACCTGTGGGGTTTGATAAGAATTGTTTAACAATTGAAGTAAAATAATAATGAAATCTGCCTGGGTCATAAAACATAAGGAACCCACCTGGATGATGGCTGAAACCTTTTTGAGTTGTACTCACTCAGGGATAGAGATCAAGTGGCTACCTCTTGTTCTGCCTCATTTTCCTTTTCTGCTGGCGGTCCTGCTTCATCCACATCTACTAAACAGGCTGGCTTTCATTGCAATTTTTTTCTTTTGTATCAGGGCAATTATACTGGCATTGGCTGGTTCTCTTGTTCAGTGCAGTGCCTGTCACCAGGGCTGGAGTAACTGCAGTGTCTGCCACAGGACATACAGTAGCTGCAGTGTCTGTTACTGTGTTTTCAGGTGCAGAGACCTCCTTTTCCCCTTGAGAGTATTGAATGGTATTGAAGAAGGCTTGGTGGGCATAGATCAGGTCCCAGCACCTTGCAGTGATTTGTGTCTCTCTGGAATTGCCAGAGTGACAGCATTTTTTTTCCAAATATTTCACTAGTTTTTGAGATTCTGGACTTGTTCAGGGGTAGGGTTCCAAAAAATTGAAGGCATCCAGCCCTAGGCACATGCCTGTTCTATCCCTTGTACGCTACCACTCATAGTTACCCAACGTAGGGCAGATTGGTAGGTGATATTCTTAAACATTTTTAAACCTTAGAAAAGCTCTGGAACTCATTCAGCAAAGCATCTTAGTTCCTAGCAATAGGTTCATGTTGGTTTCAATAACTCAATGATATTAAGAAATTTCCAAGTTCTCAGATGGTGTTTCCCCATTCCCATTAAACTTGCAGGAATGTCGCCTCCATAGGCTGAGCCTCTGAGGAGAAAAGTTTAAAAGTGCAAGAATTAGTAGCTGCAGATTGATGTCTGCCCAAGTATGGAGACCACAGCAGTGCTGGGTACAAATACCAGACTGGTTTCATTACAGACAGTTCTATCATATCATAAGCCAGTGCTACAAAGTACAGCAACAGTGATAACCTTAGCCCTGTTCCCACGGGTGGCAAATTCCAGAAGGGAGCATACACTGCAAATAAGAAATAAGAAAATTAATAAGAAAATTAACTCTATCCCAGCCTAAACTAGGACAAGACTGCACCAACCTTCAGGGAATCCTCAAAATGGTCGAGGCAATCACTTCTTAGGAACTTAAGAAAAAGGCAGACTTTGCTCATTTCATCTAATCCTTGTTATCATAGGCAACCATGTAATGACTATATTTGACAGATTTGCTGCCTTTATGAAATGAAGGTACTACACTGAAATTCTCACAGGTGCAATACTGAGGTCTTCAGGATCACTGGGTCAGGAGCACAGTTCACAGAAAATAATATTCTGTTCTTAAGATTCTGCCTAAATTTGATGGATTTGCTTTTTGTTCCTACTCAGATAGAAAGCATTCTAAAGCCTTATTGGGAGAGTTTTATTTGGTTAATTCATTGTGAGTTTGGTTTCAAACAAAGGTTTCCTCAGGAAGACAGATTCCTTTTGCAATTATACAGTGGCTACTTGTTCCTTTGCTTTCCAAATAGATGCTTCAGTATCTTGCAAAGCCATTAATTCTTCCAACACCTTCAGGCATTTTTAAAAGCAAAGTTTCATAAGTGAATGCCTTCTGCTAGAGCTGAATATGAGCAATATACCCAGATTCAAAAAAATCTCAGAATTTAGAATACAAATGTTAGTCCTGATTTGACCTTCACAACTGACTTTTTCCTTTTGGTATTCAACAGCAACAAAGTCCTTGTGCTGAATACCATGTACTTGGAGACCATTTAAGTAGCATCTGAGGTTCAGGGTTTCAATATCTCATTTTACATGTCAATCTAATGGCTTAGTTAAGTGACTTAGTGCTACAAAGTAGTTCAATGTAAAAGGTTCATCTGTATACAAATGTAATGCAGGAATCAAAGTGTATATGCTATTTACCATGCAGCAAATCAACAATTCCAGTTCCTCATTTATATGAAAACAGAAATACAACATAAAATTTGGGTTTTGTATGACAATTACGTTTTCCAGCAACAGATAAAATGGGAAAACAGAAAGACAAAAAAGATTCTTCTCCTAATAATTCCACAGCAAGTTTTGCCATAGGAATACTGGGTTTACATATTTGGTTTAAGCTCAAAACAAAACAGGAATAGAGGGAAGCATTTTTGCAAAATAAAATAAAAATAATATGCAGTTTTCTCTCTAATCTCTTGATGTTCATTCACTCCCCCAAACTGTGGGGAAAAAAAATCTATCAAAATACAGGTAAAGAATCTCAAGAGAGTGACTAGTCACCCCTGCTATGCCCTTCAGATACCTGCTACAGATAGGTGATTAGTAAGTAGAACACAAGGCTAATAAAACCTGTGCTATTTATTCTGCAGTGCAGTTCTTTCTGGGCATGTTTTCTTAGAAGATTGATTAGTCTATTTATTGTGCAAACTTGAAAAATTCAAAATGATTAGACCCAGCAATTTTTTTAAAATCCTGCTCTTTATATCAACAGTGCCTTGGTCCTTCTGGTATTGCCTATGCTAGTGTGAAAGTTGAAGTTCAGCCACCAGCACGGAAAAGTATCCTGAAGGGCAATTTGACTGCATTATAATGAGGGCTGAGAAAAAAAATCTTTCTGCCTTCACAGGGAGTCACTAAGTTTACAAGGAAAGTTGTACATGAGAGGAAAAAAGCCTGCTTAATGCGCAGAATATTGCTATGTAGATTAACTACAATGTCCTTTGCTCCCCAGCCTGCTCAAACTGAAGAGAGTGACAAACCTCTCCGTATTTGTAAACTCTATCTGAGAATGAAATTCCTCTGAAGTAATTACTTAAAATAGTGGGGACTGCCTTAAATTTTGCCCATTTTGATTTTCACAAGTGCAGGAGTACTTATGTTGACGTAATCTAGAGTTTTGTTTTCCTTTCACACCTAAGGGAAGGGAAAACTGTGTTTTGGCTCCCAAAAGCTTTTTTTCTTTAAAGTAGGACTCCTGTATGGCCATGCTTGTGGCAGCAGCAGGCAAAGGTCTGATTACAGCTATTCTGTATCCAGACTAATGCATCAAACAAATGCACTCCTATCTGGAAACTACAACATCAATTGCCTTAGAAATTCTACTAATATTGGTGATTCAGGATCAGCAGTTGGTCAACAGAGATATGAATAAAGTGCTCTTCATCCCTTTTGTTTCTTTTTTGGGCTACTTGGGAAATGAATTCTTAAAAATGTCATAAGGACAATCTGCCTTCCAGATTTGTCACCCTTCTCAAGACAGAAATTTCAGTATTAACAATACCTCCAAAGCAGAGTTGAGAAGAAAAACCATAGGTAAAATGTACTTTCACTGGTATGTTTTCTACCTAAAACCTAAATATGGAGGAAATAAGAAATTAATTCTCTGCTCATTCTTGGAAGACAGAGAAATTGTGACCTGAAATGTGCCTTAAAAATTATTACAATTGTTATGTCTAAGCACTCAAGATTTAGTGAAATGATTTAATGAGAGAAAAATACTGGGCCCTCTACAACATCCAGCTTTTCAGAGGACTTGTGTGTGCCTATATCAGGAATGAAATGGCACAGTCTAGAAGACTCCTTTCACAGATTTCTCAAAAAAAGGCTGTTGAAAGCTGTACAAGCTTATTAGATCTATTCTGCTCCATCATCTCCCAGGACAGAGAGGTGAATCTTTCACACATATTTGTAGAAATAAGTGTAGCAGAGTCCACTAGATCTTGGAGTATTAATTTTGATCTAAAGGCATGAAGATGTCTCACAGTAAGCAATAGCATAGTCTGGCACTCTTCAGCACCTCTTTCCAGCTCCATTTAGTTTAATGGGCCCTGCTGATCAAATTATTTCCGTAATGATACAGAGAGAAAAAGATGAGGAAATGCCATGACATGACTGAATCTGATCCCACATGAAGACAGACCAATGCAGTAAGCACACAAATGGAGCTTTAGTAATTTCTGATGGCTCAAGGCTGGGAGTGGACCTCACTTAACAATGGTGAAGATAACAGAACCAAAGTTCTGTGTGCTGTCCCATTCATTTATACAGCACCAGAATAGAAATCCATTGGCATTGCAATGCAACACCTGTTCAGGGGACCCAAACATTTGACATCTAATTCTGTGAGAATTTTAGAGGGCAGGAGCATGCACTAGTAGGATAATGCACAAGTAGGATAACTTAATGCACTTAATGCACAAGTAGGATAATGAGCTCTGTGGTGGTTTCAGCTGTGCCAGTCCCTTTTTGCATTCTCTGACCTTAGACAGATCACTTTCGCTTTCTCCATTGATACTCAGCTTTTCACAGGTACAGTGAGAACCTTGGCTGTAAGCTACAGCCAAGCTTACAGCATTTTACTCATGAAGAAAAGATTCAAATCTTCCTTTCAGAGATGGATAATAAAGTAAATTTCTGACAGTAAATCAAGCAAAATCCCTTGAAAATATAGTTTGCTAGGAATTTACATCTTGCTTGATGATTCATTTGAGAGATGAAAGCTTTTTTTATTATAGGAAAAAATGAACTTAAAACCAAAATGACTGAAAAATAAACGCTAAAAGCCCCAGTTCATGCTTTCCTCTTCTTGAGCTCTAGAAAATAAATATTCTGAACACTCGTTTTATCAGGGCCTCTTAAATGGAATAATTTAAGGGAAAAACAAACAGCAATTGTATAATTGTAAAAAGAAATTAGCATTTTGCTCAAAAGGAATAGCAATTAGCAATGATGACATTGTGATTTATACTAATTGAGATTAAATCAGACAAAATGGCAACATTAGTAATCATTTGAAGTACTGTATTACTCATTATACTGTGCTTTGTAAACATCTCTCTTGAAATTAAAAAGTAATTAGTAGCATTTTAGTAATTTAATTCACTGTAATTAGGATTTAAGGGAAACTACAGCGCTGCTGCTAGAAGCCCTTAAGGTTTTGAATTGAAGGAATGGTGGGGTTTCTTCAATCAGCTTTTGTGGTGGCTCATTTTCTGTGGTCCACTGAGGGAAATGATATTATTTGAAGTAATATGAAGGTATTCATCAAAGATGGCTTGGAATGGACATATTTATCAATCTTAATCCAGTGCTGTGAACTCACTGGCTTGGAGAGGTGTTAGTAGGGTTACAGGGCCACATCTAGATCTCGATTTAAAGTCAGTCTTGACAATGGATAAGTAAAATTGTTGCCTTCAAGTGAGCCTAACTATGTCCAGTGCAAAACAAGTTGTCATCTAAGCACGACGTGGCATAGAAATTTTCCTTCTTATATAGGATCCAGTAAAAGGAGACACTTGGGCCATATATCTACCTAGCGCTTTAAACAAGCAAGCATTCATCTCTGAAGGTAAGGTGTGTCTGCAGAATTATCCTTTTAAATGATAAAAGGACACATTTGTAGAAAATGCAGCTTATTTGACACCTTCTAGTGTGGGTGGTCAGCTGGCTCAAGGAAGGTGTGAAGTCCTTACCCTTATCTAAGGTATCCCGTGAACCTTTATAGGACTTCGTGTAGGAAGCGCTTAAAGACAGTATATAAAGGGGCTGACAAAATAAATTGTGTAATTCTAACACACAAAACCAGCCTCATCTGTACACAAAGAAAGCGGGATAACACAGAAAGACTGGTTACCAACAATGGCTGCAGCACTATAGGAATGCTGCTTGAGGAATCCAAAGCAGGAGCTTGAAACTCCAGTGCTGCACATCCAGTTCAGACCTTTTGGTTTAAGGAGACAAATGTTTTGTTTTTCTCACTCTCTCCTGATGGGGCTATTTCAGTGGTGCTAAATAATTTAGCACTTACTGGGATACAAAACTGACTCATTCCTCTGAGTCATACACAAGAGAGAATGTGAGTTCAGGATTTGAAAACTGAGATTTTAACAGGTCTCATTATTGTGACTGAACACCTGAACAACCAAGAAGTTGTTTAACAGGACTGGCCTTCTTTCTGCCCCACTAAATATTATATAAGAAGCTCTAAATCATATTCTCTTAAAATAACCAAATATGTAATCTGAGCCAAAACTGTAACCAAATATACTGAAAGCATACTGTCATCTCAATGTATATGAAATTGTATTATGAAAATTAAAGCTGCTTATAGGATTGTGGAAAGACGAAAGTGCTGAAAATCTAGTTCTGACTCTCCTCACAGGAGTGTTCAAAATGGTTCAAAAATTAAGATTCAGTTCCTCTGTATTTATTATAAAATAATCACAATAAGGAAACTGCAGTGGTTACTGTTTTCTGGTTTTAAATTAAAAAGTGAAAATATTTCCTGAGACACTAGTCTAAAGTATATTTACTATGTTTATAGTTATAGTTATATTTACTTAATGAAGCACTGTAATTTCTAATAATATACCAAAAAAAGCCCAGAATGGTAAATGTCTCTGACACAAATAAAAGACAAATTATCCCCCACCCCAAAAAGGATTTATTTTTCTCACAGATGGGTTGCAGTAAAAGAACAGCAGAACAGCACAAGACAGACTGGAGGAAGAAGGTGGGTGTCACACACTGTCAAGCTGAAGTGTGTTTATTTTAACATGACTTCTAAATGTAAAAAGTGGATTTTATTAGAAGATTCTTACAACATTTGAAGCTGTACAACCAAAGTATTGGCAAGTCCAGAAAACAATTTATTCTAAGAACTGATATTCATTTTTTCTTTACCAACTAGGTTGTTTTAATTTTCAAAAAGTCATCTGCAAGTGTTACTACTAGTGATCTACTTTTCACTACTGTTTTATAGGCTTTAGTTCAAGTCCTTTCATCAAATCCTTCTGGATTTGTTCCATCTCTCAGACTCTACACCCCCTTTATGCAATCCTTGTCTCATTTCCCTTCTTAGACATTTCTTCAGTGTATCTTTAGGCAGGGGACAGAATGGAAGGAAAAGAGTCTAATCTGTGGAGCTCCCACTGCCATTAAAACCTTGTGCTGATCTCATTTCAGATGTGAGCCCTTTTGACACTTATTATCTCTTTACTGTTTATTTGCAGTATTTTATTTTTTTTAATCTACTTAATACTGTAGTTTGATTCCACAGTTTGAAATCTGCTCTTGGATGTCTTGTCATCCATTTAACACATCATTTGGGCAGAATCAGGTTCTTAAATAATAGTTGGTCCAACATTTTAGTTATATCACAAGGAAAGTGAAGGAAGAATCAGTACTCTGACATCTATTTTTCTACCTGAATTGTGTCTGATCCCTGCAGAAGCTATATGACCTGGCATATGTTAACAACAATAGGTTTCCCTGCCATCTTCTGGGATTATTTTGGTTATTTTGGCTTTAAGGCATGGAAGAATGTCCCTCCATCAAGGGACATTCTTCCATTTATTGCAGATGCCCACCTGATTTTCCTGCTGTCAACGACAGAGGGCTGAGAAGTTGACCTGGAGTGTTTTATACATGCCTGCAGGATTCTGTAGGAAGCAGGAAGACTGCATTGCGGCTCAGGGTACTGTAAATGACCATATTTAAACAAGTTTCTGAACTAATTTACTGTTAGAGGTTCCTTATATCACTGCATTCTCCTGGAAAAAAGGACTATTAGGAATTTTTTAATCCCCACAGACAAGATACAGCATGAGTGGGCTGACTATATATCAAACTAACAAACAGTTTTGCCCTGATTTTAATAGTGTTGTATTACACCTAAAATGGAGACTGATTTATGCACACCATCCACTCCATTTATTATTTAGACTTTTCTGTGTTATCAAATTAATTTTTGACCTACCTTGAATGCTTAATTTTTATCTTTTAGTTTTCTCTACTGTGTTCAGTTCCCATCCATCACCTAAATCTACTAGATGGAACACAAGCTTTACAATTTGAAATCAAGCTACTCCATCCACCATGTTTACGTATTTTCAGAATCAGATAAAATTAATCAATCTGTTTTCTCAGTGTAAAAGAATGTTTGATATTCCCGATTCTCCTGAAAGACTGTTGTTCCCAGAGTTACAAAATCTGTAGACCTTGCTCTTATGAATAGTAAACAAACAATCCCACACCACATAGTTACAACCAGCTTTGGAAAGGCAATTCATCCAGTGACAGCTGAAAACTCTCTTTTTGTTAATGTGTGCCTTGCCCATCTGTGAGAATGTGCAGATCTGTAGCTGGAGGGTTTTGTATAGAAACATAATGCCAGGAAGACAAAAGCTTTATGCTCCATCAGGGTCATTCCACAGGATAAAGTATTTGGTAGTTAGCATATTGATAGTGCATTGGAATTAATGAAGGCTGCCATGCCACTTGAATTGACATCATTTGCTCCTGTAATCACTAGTGATTCTACTGTCCAGATTGTTCTACTACTTCCTCAAGCTCCATTAGCAAACTTCCTTTCTTCTGCACAGGTTGTTTCTTTTCTCTTTTTCCTTCCTCAGCTAAAGACAACTATCATTGTCAACTTATTATCTAAATAATGAATATAGAGGAAGATGGGCCCCAGCTCGATCTGGGTTTTAACTGTCTTTAAATCAACTATCTGTTTCCTCCACAAGAACAGCATTTTATAATTGTCACAATGCCAATTAACCGAGGGTTCAACTCTCCTCTGGCGCTTGTACGTAAGAGTGCCAAACCCATTTAGTAGCTGCCAAATATGCACAAACACACAGAGAACTAATAAATACTCCAGTCAATGATATTGGAATACTGGGAATTCACTTAAGAAGATGCAGATCAATGGCATAATATGAGGGTCTGGCAGTTTGGGAATCTCTCTTTAACAAGATGATGTTTCTGTTATTTTTTAAAAGAAATTAATAGCTGATGTTGATAGTTTTGTGAGGGATATTAATGTCCCCATTGCATTCCACTACTTTTATACATATTTCCTCTTCCTTAGGGAAATCTGCCTCCTTTTAAGTAAGAGGAGCTGGATACATCTCCTAAGTCAGGAACATTTCTAGGTCAGCTTTGCTTTACTTCTGTCAAGGAAAAAATTGTGCCATCTGTATTTAATTCTGTACACTTGTCTCGTTTGGTTTGACGTGAACAAGTCTCCCCTGACAACTACTGCTAGAAAGAGACTGGGTGGGATTCTTCCCATGTCACTTTCCAAGAGACACCCCAAAAAACTCAACCCTATCTTGAAAAAGGAGCTCTAAATGAGAAGGATATATCTGTGATGGGTCTTTAAGCAAAAATAAGGGAGTGGGCTGGATTTGAGAAATACTCCATCCCAAGACCTAAACAATTATTCTAAGATTGTAGTTATTTCTTTAGAACAGACAACTTTATGGGACTTCCATTATACTAAACTTTTTTGTTGTTACTTCAAAATTTATTATTAGTCTACTGAACACAGCATAATTACTCTGCAATTACAGTGATAAAAATTGTAAACCAGGCAATTAACCTTATGACTACAGAAGTGTATTTTCAGTACAAGGAGCAAAACATGTTAGTTCAGAATAATGACCCTGCCATGTACTAAGTATGACACTCATGAGATGATGATGAATTCACTTCTGTAGTTAACCTCCCTGTTACATGAATTAGCTGCAATTACCAATACAAAATCATCCATTATATAATTGCATCACAGTCCAAGAAAAAGAATATCTCATATCAGGGACACAATCTTGCATCTTGATTTATCTAGCAAAGCCAAATAATCTCATTCTATAGGCAACAGAAAAATAATACCCTTTATGGGAACATTTTTAAGACCCTGCCACAGTTTTGAAGATTACATGTCTATATTTCTGTCTTAATATTTCAATACAGACAAATAAGTGGACAATGTGGACTATTTCAATAGTAAGACTATCAGTCCAGATCTCAGTGTGAAGGACAGGTAGCTCAGTCAAAGCTCTGTCTTGGTTTAGCTGCCTGACATGGAAACATCTCAGAAAAATGAATCAATTTTCTCTTCCATTCACAAAAATTCAAAGCAGAAAGAATGCATGTGCGTTGAAATTCCAGACGGATATTAGTACAAAAAAGAGTCAGCTACTGAACCCTGGCTAAACTATGTTACTTCAGGAGATAACAATTTTATTATTTTTGTATTAATTTCCTCTATTATTTTATGCCAAAAAAACATGGAAAAGCTGAAAGAATTGCTCCTGTGTCACAGAAATTAGATCTTGAATCTTACAGTTGGATATGAGCCCTCTTGTACAGTGCAAGGTTGAAGAAGTAACAGTACAAAAGTGTCAAGAGGTTCTGCAAGAAATCTGGCCTACTGTTGTTGAGTTATGTTCTGTTATTACCTGTAAACTCTATGTGATTTTTAGCTTTAAAAAATCTCTCTCCACTGCTTGACTAGAACTACCAATACTAATACACCACAACTGCAGCTGTTGACATTTCTCCCCCTGCTCCCAAACCAAAATCTCACGTATTACAGAGCTGGGTTTGATTTGTTTGTCATAATGAGAAAAACAAATTGAAAACATGTAATTCTATTTTATCTCTCTAAGATCTCTCAGTAGTTTTATTTTCTCAATTCCTAGATTGAAGTATTCATGAAACTGTTGCACAGTTTCATCCTTCACTATTAGCAGCTCTTTTCTAGTCATGAGTAAAACTCTATTTTATTATTTTAAAATAAAACACAACACCAAGTAATCTTAGCTGATAGAACAGAAACTATTTTCTAAAAGAACTGTCCTGTTTTTTCTCTTGAAGAAACAGAGACACAGACTTGTGAAATAAATTTCCAAGATTTCCAGGAATGTCAGTAATATCAAGGAAGAGAAGTTCTCTCTTGAGCTGAAGGGCAATGCTAGTTTTAGTGTTCTTTATAAAGGTATAGTATAAAATACTCTGTTCAAAAGTAGGAACATATGTCAAGATAAAATATTTAATAAAAATTTAGTCAAGATAAAATATTTAAGAAAAATAGAACCTTGCCAAGTTCTGAATCCTCCCTCTCTAACCCATGGTCAATGATTGTAGCAACATGCAAAGACAGTTACTCATTTTGCATCAAGTACTCTGTGCTTTTGACAGTGAAATTTATTTCAAAGAGGTTCAATCCCTAAATAATCTTAGAACCTGAAGGAAATTAATGATTAATGTAGTTTCCTTTATTCACAGTTAAGATCAGAGCAGGAAGAATCTCTTATTTCTCACAGACAACTCCTCAATCCTGTAATTAAACTTTTCTACTAATCTGTACAATCACAAAACAGGTCACTGAAAACAACCTTTAACTGAGGTATTTAATTCCTTCATGTTATAGGTTTCCACCAGGTCTTTTAAAAAATGTAAATAAAAAATAAATTTTATAATAAATAACTGGTAATGGCAGAAAGCCAACGAGGATTAAGCACAGATAAAAGCAAGAAGTGGTAAATTTCAAAACATAAGTGTTGTCATGAGGTGTACATAGTTCCTGCAGATTCAAGTTAATAGGAAAAAAAAGGAGGAATTTTAGATGGGGAATTATGAAACAGAAGGTAAAAGGGAAAAGTAGGTCACAAACTTTTAAGCTGCATAGGTGATTAAAATAATACTGTGGGAATTATGGCAAAGGGAGCACAGCCCAAGAAACAAATTGCTAAGAAGTAGTAAGAAACCACTGCATTGGATGACAAAGATTTAAAAGAATAAATGCAAAGAGGAAACCCTACCAGAAGGGAATCTGTGAATTTCAGCTGAATACAAAGTCAGAAAATTACTTTTTTAATCTATTTACCCCTTCTCCTGTTTTCCCAGGAATTAAAAAGCACTTCAGACGGTCCTCTGATGGACAACTCCTTAGAAGTCCAGTAGGAGGCAGAGAAAAAGGTTAGAATAAGATAAGAACACATTTTCATAATGTGCCATGATAAAAAGATATAGACACTGAATAGAAGCTCTTCAAAGAATTAATTGAAACACTATCAAACAAGTAAATCAGAAGGAAAAAAAATTCAAACTATTAATAAAAAAACTCTTTTCTTGAGAAAATATGACAACTGGAAAGCACCAAATCTTTTTGCAATCTTCTCCTTAACACTGGATGACTTTCTTAAGTCCGAAATGTAGTTGTTTGGAAGCTGGTTTTTTCCAGCCAGCTAGAAGAGACTACCTTACCCCTCTCCCTGGTGTCCCACTTGTTCACTTTTACTTTGTCACCTTTGATTTATCACCCAGTAAAATGGAGGAAGAATGGAACGCAGCTCTTGAGACTAGAATCAATACGTGTTTCATGCTGAGAGGCAATAGACGAAAACTTTGGGGAACAAATGTCATTTCTGTTGGAATTGTTTGCATACTGCAAAACATCATTTGCATTGTGAAATGATGTTTTCTAAATGCATTTAAAACTGTAGTAAAATTTGTAAAATACAGCAAAATAGTTCTTAAAATCAAGGAGATTTTACAGAATCTACAACATAGAAGGAAGGTGTTGTGCGGGTATTTTTAGAAAACATTTTCTAGTGCTTTATTTGTATCTGTAGCTAACCTATGAGAACCATTGATGTATTTTTCGATGAAAGCTTTATCGGACTTACTGTGCTAAAAGAACAGCAAAAGTACAAATCTTAAAATCTCACTTCACTGATTTTCCTCTCGTCACTTGCAATGCTACGCCTTTCTTAGGTCAGCATCTCCATGGACTCTCCATTAGTAACATCATCAAGATTTAGTGTCCCTACCTCTACTATGTATTCTACTCCAATTAAGTCTTCTCACATCTTTATACTTCAAAAAGTAGAAGACAATATGTAATTTAATCTTTTTTCTTCAATCACAGTTCTTTCATGTATATCCATCTACAGAGTTCCCATGTTTCCTTAGGCTTTCCCTCACCTTTTACACTTTAAAAACACTTTGTAAAATCTATCACCTTCAATCATGTCAGAATCAGACTGGGGAACGGTTTCAGTTTGTCTGTCAGCTACATGGACTCTTTTTTAGTTAATTTTCTTTTCCAACCAATTCTTTACATACAAAATGAAATAAAGCCATTCCAGTTTTGTCCTCTTTCTTCTCTTTTTCTGTAGGTTGCCTCCTGTGCGATTATTTCCAGATCACAAGAATTTCAGAAGAGTGGTCTCCATGTCTTTGCCAGTAGTTCTGGGCATACTAGAAGTGCTTATAAATTAATAAAAAGGAAATAGAACTCCAATCTCCTTATGAAACTGAGAATATATATATGTTTTAATCCCTTCTCCAGAGAGATAGGAAGAAGCTAGGATTGAACTAAGCATCATTAAAGTCTCAGGGGATTTATTTGCCAGAATGTATCCATGTTTGGGTGCATATATACACATATGGATGACTCCCATACTTTTCTACACAGATGTGGTTTTTGAAGTGGAATAGAAATCCATATGGTAGTGGCTAAAGCACAAGAGACTTCACAGACAAATTGCTATCCAAATTTCTGATGCAGGGGAAGCACTATGATGTACATGCACAGAAGAACTCAAGAGGAGATACAGTAACACTTTGTATTAGATTTTCTGTGTGATATCCTATGGCATTTGACGGGAACAGAGAGATCAAGCCATTCCAAGGTTAGAGGACTAATTGAAGCAGGGAACAAAATCAAGTTGGAAAGTATCTTTTTAGCCCTAAAACTTTATTTCTAATTTTGAATAGAAAAGCTTCTTAGTGGGCTGATTATCGTCTCTGTCAGAAAATCTGTGATATTTGCACTCTCATCCACTGCATGGATGGAAAAAATGAAAGAAAAAAAGGAAAGTCTTTACATACAAGAAGCATAAAGTATAAGCATTTGAAATTCTAAAATAGAACTTACAAGAATTTTAACAAAAGAAGCTATAAAAGGTACTATCTCTATTATTCAAAAGCTCTATACTAAGAAACTTCCTTAACATTGACTTTTAATAAAAAAGACCTTCATTTTGAAGTGTTCAGATGGACATCTTAAAGCTCAACATGTTACAGGAGATATTCTCATCTGCTGATATACTCGTATTTCAAAGGCCATGCACAATATTAGTTCTCAATCAAATGAATGTACTGTCTGCTGTAGACCAGAGGACAATTTGAAAGCCTACAATAAACTAACAGTAGAAATCTAATCTTGAATCATAACCTGCTTTGAGTGGTTAATGGGCAACTGATCCTTTAAGATTCTTGAAATTAAAATCATGTTTTTCAGTAGTATTTACTTCTCAATCCAAACCCCAAGAATGGGCTCAAATTTCAGTTCTATATTTTCAGATATGAAAAAAAAAACGTTCACTCCTTCCAAGAAATAATGTTAAAAATATATTTTACCTAATGAATTTACCTCTTTGAGATTTAACATGATGAATGTATGAAAGACTCAAAATCAAAGAATCTTAGAAGCATAGAAGCATAGAACCACAGAATGGCTTGGGTTAGAAGGGACCTTAAAGATCATCTAGTTATAACTGTCCTGCCAGGGACACCTTTCACTAGACCAGGTTTCTCAGAGCTATCTTCAGGCTGAACACCACCTTGAACACTCAGTGGTGGGGTGTCCACAGCTCTGGGCAGCCTGTCCCAGCGCCTCACCTTCCTCACAGTAAGGGATTTCTCCCTAATATCTAATTTAAACCTACCCTCTTTCAGTTTGAAACCATTCCCCCTTGTCCTGTTACTCCATGCCCTTGTAGAGTGTCCCTCTCCATCGTCCTTGTAGGCTCCCTTCAGGTACTGGAAGGCCACAGTTTTGATAGTTTCAACTAGCTCTCATCTTCCATATATACATAATAGACAAATTTTTATGCATTACTTTTATTCTGTGACTTAATTCATTAAAATCTACCAGGATCTCCGAAACTCCTTAAACTGAAATTTTATCATTCTGAGCTTGATTCATTGTGTTGGAAGTACCTAGTCTTCCCAGTCCTTAAGTCAAAACACCTTAAATTCATGTGATTTATTCTTGCTTCATTCATATGTTTCTGGCTAAACAAAGTATGTCTCCAGCTAAGGTGAGATATTGCTGACAATACTTCGTAATATGTGACCAGGTTGATTTATATATCCTCTAATCTTTCAAGACATAAGAAAAAAATCTAATTCCTTTGACACTGCTAATAATACATAAATACTGAGCATTGTTTCTAACTTGGACATAAAGTCTGTATGGAGTAATAATATGATGCACACTTACAAAGCTAATTTTTTTCCTCATCCAAAGGCCCCAAAGAATAATAGAATAAAAATATTCTTCATTCTCAGATAAATCTATACAGATTATTTATCCAGAATAACAAAACTAGTCTGCTGAACCAATTCTGGGTGACTTTTTCCTCCCTTGTTTCTCTTAATTCTGATGCTTTACTTCAGTGACTGGATTTTGAAAACTAATTATTTATAGAGATTTTATTGTAATTGACACACAGGATTTGAAGTTTAAATTAGGCTAAATATCTTTCCAACAGTGGCTTCCAAATGGTAGTTCCAGTATCTACCCATATATCCTTTGTCGTCTTCCTCAAAATGGAAAAAATATGCTATCTTTTTAATTTTCAGGATAATATCTGTAATTTTAATATTCTACAAAAAGCAGGAAAACTGAAAGAAATAATATCTTTATAATTTTCTGGAGAAAAAAAATAGGGTTTTGAGTTTTCACACTCTTGAAAATTAAAAATATTTTTTGTCCTACAGCCTTTTGAATTTTTTAATGTTTTCATTGTGAATTTTTTTTTTTTTTTTTTACAAAAGCAGGTAATTTTCAACCAGTTGAAAAAACAGATTCCACTATTGAAACAAATAATTTCACGAATATTTTTCAGTGTAAATAAAACCAGGATATTCTCCAGGTCTTTTACCCCAAACTCATCAGGTACACTGAGTTTATCAAAATCATTCCAAGGAAAATAGAACAATGGCATTGATATTCAATACCTTTCTTTTATAACTACAGCCATAGACCCAGGAGCTGCTGCATCAGTCTCTAAACTCAGGCAATTAAAATTTTTCAGTAAAAAACCTCTTCAGTGATAGTCTGCCTCTCTTGAGGAGATTTCCACAGGACCAAAAAGGCCTGAACACACCTAAACAAACACAAATAATTGCAACCCATGTTTAAAAATTTGAAAAAACTCCTTCAGAGCTCCTTTCATTAAATTTGAGTGTCACTTATGACTGCTCTAATGATACATTCTAAAGAGCATAATCTCAAGATATTGGTCAGGGCAAACCTGCAATTCTACCTTTCTTTTCCCTTCACTTGGCATTTATGTTCTCTTTAGTGCCTTTACTAAATATTGACATGAGTATTGAATGTGTTAATTCATCTCAGTGAATAAAATCATTGTTTATACAAGTAATGTTTTTTGCTTCTCCATGTGGTATTTAGGGATACGAAATATTGTCCTCAAATAAAATTGATTTATTTCTGAAAACCATAGTATATAGTCAAAAATTAATTTCAATTTTAATCTGGATTAAATATATCACTGAAATTCAATGTGATGTTATTAAAAGTTTTGATCATCATTTTGACAACTGCTGGGGAAGAAGACATTCAAGTCAGGCTGATGTTTTTAACATTGACTCTAATATATTTTTAACTTAATTGAAGAAAGGGATGAAAAATGCTTAGATACACTCTGAAATTGAATCAAAATATGCTCTTCCAAAAAATCAAAGACACTTTTAGAAAGCTGTCTAAAAATATTTTAGAAGATATAACACAAATGAAGGAATAATCAGTCTCAGCTAGGCCATAGCTAAATTAACTAGTTTTGCATCCTTTAGTCTACATCTATTATTGTTCTTGTGACTTGCTTCAGGGAATAATTGCTGAATTATTGATCTTGTTAACCAGGAGCAGTGTGCATCCTCCCCACTCATGTCTAGCCCTTTCTAAAACCAATTTGCTATATCTACACTGCACAGCACTTGGAACATCGCTGGCTGGGAACATATTCCACAATCTCCGTGCCTACTTAATGCAAGTACCCTTCAGCATGGCACACTGACCATCTGTCTGCCCTCATGTGCCCCATTTCTGCACCAGAAACTTTTGGAAACAGCCATAAGAAGCCAAACTCTTTTCAGAGCTCCTGGAGAAAACAGGCTGCATCTGCAGCTGCCACTGCTGCATTCACAGTGTGATAAGTGTTACCATCCTGTCAGGTCTGCCCCTGCAGATGCTTGTGGACCCATTACCAAGGTCAGTCTTGGGATATCAATGATCAAAAAAATACCTTTGAGGAAGAAATGAAGAATGGACTTCTTGGTTACGTGTGGAGACTCACCAAGTTGCACTGTGGCTCAAGGACCCCAAACCTGGACACAGGCCTGGTCTTAATTGCAGAGTAGAAGGATCTCTTCTCTGGACTTCATTTTGTTTTCTGCCAGGGTGCACTGCTGGCTCACATAGAGTTTGCTGCCTGCTGGGACACTTGTGTCCTTTTCTTCAGAGCTGTCTTGAACAGATAATTCACAAATGCTCAGGTGTGCAGGGTTGTTTTGCACTGAGTGTTGCACGGCCTGCCTCCCTCACGCAGGTTTTGTGCCCAGACACCGCTCCCACACAACGTGCCAGCAGCGGCCAGCAGCAGGTCTCCTTCTGGAGGCCCACCGCCGCCCCACTCGGCCCCTTCCTGAGGGGCTGCAGCCCGTGGGCAGCATGGAGGAGCCTCACGAGGGGACCTCCAGCAGTACTGAGGAGTGTTGACTCCAGTAATGGATATGTGAATCCCTTGGGAGCCAGTCTCATACGAGGTGGAGATTGAGGTGAGAGAGGGCTGGGGAAGTCAGGGGGCTGTGAGGGGCAGCAGGCCGCGGCTCCCGGCCCTCACGGGCCTGCCGGATCCAAGCCGCTTGTGGGCGGTCCATCTGGGACTGCTTCCAGCCACCCTGAGAGCCTGTACACCGCTGCTGTGACAGGCAGGAGCTCCTGACCTGCTGAGGAAACTGTGCAAGAGCAGCAGCACCATTCTTCATGGTGCATATGCTTGAGGATTCTGAGACAGAGCAGGGGTGTTTGTCACTCCTTGCAATGACATTTTGACAAATCATTTATTTACTTCACTTGTAGCTGCCATTAGAAATTATAATTATTCTGTTGTTGAATCTGACCAGTTTGAATTTTATACATCCAGTCCACCAAAGAATTTAATTTTTCAATAGAAATGTCTATGCACTCACTGGTCTTTCTTGTGTATGTTTATTGTTAAGTGTCCTACATAGACAGGGACAGCAGCTATTTTAATTTGGTTGGGTTTTTGTAGATTGGTTTTTTTGGACAGTGCATACTTTCATTTTGCTTGCAGAATTCCAATCCCAATTAGGTTCTCACCCCTGGTGATGCTTGCTTGAATGTTCAATCATCACCACCTCAAGAACAAAGGACTGTTGAAGTGACCTGACAGTCTGAGGATTTGTCAGCAGCTGAAAGGGACACATGATGCTCTCTCAGGTCTTGGTCACTAACAGTGTCGAGGGCTAAAAATCTTTATGAGAGAACTATCTATCTGGTTTTCATGTACAGATAGTTTTGGATACAGCTTTATCATTTAACCTCTCAAATTATGTTCTGCATTTTATTCTCTCACAGAATTTTCAAGGTGGTTTCTGTGACACGAATGAATGATCAAACACTATAAGTGACAGCCTATCACAAGCCTTAATATATGCAGGGCATGTGGCATAAACAGTCACTTACTATAACATCATTCCCTTTCTTTGAAGAACCTCATGTGGCCTTCATTTCAGAAGTAGATTTCTTCTACATTAGTAAATACAATTGGTTAGTTTATAAAATCTTGCCAGTGAGTAGGCTGGGGGTGCACAAGAATCTGGTGGAAATACAGACAGCATGGTTCCCACAGCTGACCAAAGGCTTATTCCATATCATATGATTCATGTCCAGCAATAAATCCAGGGAAAAGGAGGAAGTAAGAGACTTTTGGAGTTACTGCTTTTGTCTTCACCAGGAACCATTGCATGTGGATGTTGCCCTGCTTTCTTCAGAAAAGGTTAAACATCTGCTTGCTGATGCGATGTAGTGAATTAATCCCTTATTTTGCTTTGATTTTTTGATAGCTTTTGCTTTGCCTATTACACTGTCTTGCCTCCTGGGCTTAACCCACAACAGAAGATGTTTTAAAAGGAGTACAGCAGTTTAACATCTCAGTAAACAGTGGAATCAATACAGGATTGGACCTGAGTATATTAAAACAAGCTCTTCCTAAAAATGATCAGTAGGAAAATACTCAATATTAACACATAAATGGTCATTTTTATGTTTCAAAGTTATCAAGAAATAAAATGAATGTAACAGTTTAGCTGCCTTGCAGAAAATGCAGTAGGTTAGCAGCAGAATTCAATTTTTTTAGAAAATCTGTGTATTAAAGTAATGCATCTACTATGCATTATGCTCTTCTTGAAAACAGGAATACTATCAACATACTTGATATGTTCTGAACAATTATTACTGTGAATCATGAATACTGTGATTAGATTTCTCACCAATAACTCAAAAATGTGTAGGTTATTTATATCTTAAAAATGGAGATCTTCATGTCAGTGCTTCTCTTCATTAGTTTAGTTAAACAATAAGATTGGACTTCATGGACATGCAGTTTGCCTGTCTTTACAGTATTAACTAAGAATTTTGTTCCATTTTTTATAATGTCACTGGCTAAAGACCCAGGCTCTCTTCATTGGAATTCCTGCCAGGATTTCTTCATAAAATACTCCATAACAAGAAAATTTCAAAATTAAGTGTTCTTTGGGGACCTCATAGTCTCTAAGCCCTAGTTAAATTGCCATTTATACAATATGCTTCCTAACCACCAGGGTCACTTTGCTGTGAAGGTACATCACAAAGGGAAAGTAGTAAATCTCAGTGAATATTTCACAACCCTCTCTGGCAATTAAAGTTTTAAATGGCATCTTCTCTGCACAGCCAATAAAATGAGAATCAGAAGGCAACTGCAGGATAGCCCAGATAAAATGAGCCCACTGCTGTCTCATAATATTTCACATTGAGAGAAAGAGCACACACTAAACTGAAAGACAATATACATTGCTATGGCACCTCACTGTGCAGCAACAAAAACTTCTGTGGAGTTCTACTGACTCATAGGGCAAAATACTTACAGGAGATAATTTCAAATACACTGAATATCTTCATCATCTAAACATTTAGAGAATGAAAATCCATTTTGTTTCTCTGTTTGAGAAATGCAGTCTGTTGCCAAGGTTCCACTCTTTAACTGTGAAAGGCCTTCATTGAATTCAGTCTGGACAATTTCTTCAGTGCTTCCCTTTTCCATTAAACTGGGAACAGGATTATATGGTACTTCCAGCCAATTTTAGACGTTTTCAATCCACTGATCATGCTAACACTTTTTGCAGGAACATCATAAGTGAGTGGGGCTAGACTTGCAGAAGCTGGAGGATTGAATGTATTTTGGAAAAGTACTTTTTCTGCTTGTATTTTGGATACTTAAAAATGCTGCAGAGAGCTGTGTCAATGCACTTCTCTGTTTTAGTGCAAAAACAAGGAAGTCCAACAATATACCCAAGAATTTTATATCTAGATCCTTCTCAAGTACTAGATAATTCTCCTATTGTCAGTGAAACCTAGAGATATTTTAAATTACATTTTGAAAAATGGGAAAACTAGGGAGGAAATTCTGGAAATGATTCAGTGAGGGTTAAAACCAAGACACTGACACATATATGTGGATGAATATATGAAAGATGCACATATATGAACTTTATTACACAAAAAACTTTACTGGTAAAGTCACAGATGAACTCTAAGCTGTTAGTGATGACCCTCCATTTGTTACTTATTCCAGGTATAATATTTAAAATTTTTGATATAGTGTCATTTATTAACTCCTGTCACTGAATGTTATCTTGCTACAACTGTAGTCCATATGAATTAGTAAAAACCAGTTATTTACCAGGTGAGAGCTTGAAGAAGTCAAGAAGTTCAAAATTTGCTTTTTATAATAAAAATTAAGAAAAAATAAGTGAATAAGTAAGGCTGTCTGAGAATTACCTGCATGTGTCTTGACAGTCTTAATGGAACTTAAAAACAAAGATCACTGATCTATAAACATAAAAGATGTTAAGAATTATTAAATATTCTGAGGGGATATTTTCTTAGGTAGCTCACTTACAAATTTTGCATCTCCCAAAATAAACTTGTACACTTAAACAAACCCATTAAATCATCAAAGCATGTTAATTTTAAAATGCTTGATTAAAATTTGGGTTTCATCAATTATTCTTTATAGCAATCTTGTGTTCCAGAGATTCTCAGCTTTCTTTAACATTTCACTTAATTGTGTAATAAGGGGTCACTTTTTTGGCATGGAAAAAAAATCCCCAACACTACCAAGGTTAAGAAATAATCACTAAAGCTCCATAATTTTTAAGTACAGATAATATTAATGAATCTTGAGTCTTCCCATCTGTCACTATTTGTAGGAAGCTCCATCATGGATGTGAAGAAGAGGAATAAGATGCTGTATTGTGTTGCTAAGCAGATAGAAGTTACTCAAGACTTGGATGCTGGAAAAGTAAGTCCTATAGAAACTTACAGTTGGCAGAAACTTGTTGTGAGGTAAAAATGAAACACAACTTTCTCAGATGACTTTACAATAAATTACATTCCAGTATTGCATATTACACACACGATTTATTGCATATAGGGGTTGTGGATGCCCCATCCCTAGAAGTGTTTAAGGCCAGGGTGGATGAAGCTCTGAGTAACCTTGGGAAAGGTGTCCCTTTCAACCCAGGTCATTCTATGATTCAGTGTTTCTATGATATGTGCTCCTAGCAGTGATGATTTTGCCATATTTTTGAAAAGCAATCAAGCACTTACATTAAAAATCAAGAAACAATGTAATGAAGTTATGTTTTTCATTCAGTCTGTATGATCTCAGGAACCTGTGTCTTTAAATCCTATGAAAAGCCATTTAAGATTCAGCATACTCCAGGCAGAAGGAAGCACAAATTCAGATAAAAGATATTCTAGTTTTTACAGTTTTGTCTCAAAGGATTAATGACACTTATTTATAAGTGTAATACAAATCTAGCTATCTTTGAAAACCAGCGATAACACAACAGACCCACTTGAACTTACTGTGTGTTTCAAACTGCAGTGCAAAGACAGGCTGCAGAGAATAGATGTGTGCTGTGTGGACAGGAGTGATAGAGGTGATAGAGTGATAGAGGCTTAAGTGTAATGAAAAATGATATTTCACTGTAGTCTTTTTCTTCATCCAGTAAGTCTTGCAGAGAGTGCCAAAAAACACTGTTCCAAAAATCTTGAAATTAAGAAAAAATAAAAATACTCAAACTGGCAGGAAAAAATAAAAATACTCAAACTGGCAGGATATTTCACAGTAGAGATAATGAAGGTTTTCTTTTAAAATTATGCTTAATACAGTCAAGTTTCACTCATCTGCATACCAAGTCCTGCAGACTCTGAACTATCAACACTTGGTGAGCTAACACACACAAGGAACACAGGAGATGAATATCAATGCAGTAGTCAAACCAAAGTAGTTCTTTACTTGCAAAATTATTTCAATTGTTTTGACCTTTCATTATTGAACAAATTATTATGCTTCTAGTTGAAAAAAAAAGAGTAGAAAGAAGAAACTTCGTAAAAGTCAGGAAATTTAATTTTTCTTCATTTTAACCCCAAAAGAGTAGGGTTCAAAGGAATATGCAAACCAAGTGGCAGGCTGACATACATGCAGGGACTATTCCTCAGCTGTGCTCCTTTGTGCTTTTCCTTTATGCCCTCTCTCTCCCTACATGGATGCTCCACAGCAAAGTAGAAGTTAATTAAAGGCTAATCAAATGTTTCTAGGGCAGTCCTTTCTCTTCCTCTTTCCAGCAGCCTGCTGGTGTGATGTATGAGAGGATAATAAATCTGCTAGAGAACAGCACTACTTGGAAAGAATGCAGCTGAGTTTGTTCTGGTGATGTTGCATTGACCTGTTATTGACACTTAGAGATTAACTTTCATATAAATAACCCAGCTTTATTCTTGTACACTGGACTTTTACAATAACCTCTTCATGTGCTTTAATTCAGCAGACTAAGTTCTTGGAGCTTAGGGAAAGATGTCAGAAAAGAGTCCCAGGAAATACTTTAGTTCTTCTTTACCTGTCTTTTTATGGAATATGGCAAAAACTTTCTTGCAAAAATGACCTTCTCTTGAAAGGTGAAAACTCACAAACATTTATTCTGACATTATAGGATCTTGTGGCTTTTGCTATACCTCAAGATTTACTAATTGATTTTAACAATTACACCAGGAAATAATTTTCAACTTTTTTTTCTACTTTTTCCTCTTCTTTTTTCACCTCTTCACCTTTGAAAAGCAAGACTAGAAATTGCTCTACCTCTCCATTCCCCAGTGGCAGCTCCGACAATAAATTCTCTTATCTAAATTTCATACCATCACGGTTATGACTGTGTTAAACACAGTGTCCAGTCTCACAGCCTGACACTTGGGAATCATAAATGTGCCATCTCCAAGGAGAAAGCAAAGGCTATCATTGTCATTTAGTGTGACATTAGGTTGCTCCTGTGTGAAAATGTTATCTTTTGGGAATACCCAGGAACAGTTGGAGAGAGAGGAAAGAATTTCTTTGCAAAATGGTTAATCATTACTGCTTATGCTTGCCTTTGAGAATTTGAACACATAATTTGGTAATTAGCAGATTTAATTGCTTTCTGACACTGAGGATTAAGTAGCCTGCCCAGCTCTCCACTCTCCGAGCCATTAGTGTGTCTGTTGCCAAGGTCAATTGAGTTCATTTTGGAGCTATTTCCCTCCTATGAAGTGGGGACTCCAGGATGCCTAAGAACAGAGCATGTATCAAGGCCCCATTTTCCCTCTAGTCTCTACAGCAGACAATTTCAAGATAATCATACCCACTTGTTTTACTCTGGAAGCTATTATTTATATTAAGATATCAACCAACAAAGTTTACAAAATTTTTAGTCCTCAATACCTTTTTTCTGACACAGTGGCAACAATAATAATTACAGGAAGCATGACAGCATCACTTGATTATAGAATTAGGAAGCAGAATTCAGCTGAAGTGTTAAGTCCTATGACTTCATGT
Organism: Camarhynchus parvulus; assembly: GCF_901933205.1. Lineage (NCBI taxonomy): Eukaryota > Metazoa > Chordata > Aves > Passeriformes > Thraupidae > Camarhynchus > Camarhynchus parvulus. Next base: position 20,580,937 of record NC_044575.1, on the reverse strand, counting down.
GGATTGTTTAACTTTTCTTTAAGTTCTCAAGTCAGGTACAATTATTTTAACTTCTATTTACTCTATTATTTATAGCCATTTGCATGTTGCTTTCATCAGTCCTGAAGAGGCTAGGAGCTGAAGGGAAAATTCTGGGCCTTTGTATGCTTTTTGTGAATTTCTGTGGTTGACTTATTGAAACAAAATTCTTTATTGCAGTGATTATACTGACATGTATGCCCATGTGCCATTTCATATTATCTGACATGCATACTGGATTTTAATACTCACTAAATTCCTTAAAATAAATGAATGTCAATACAGTGTCAAATTATACTATTATAAGGACCATTATCCATACCATGAAACATATGGAGATACTGTCAAAAGACAAAGCATTGAAATAAATGCTTTCCACTGGAACAAAACAGCACAGATTTTTTAATTTAACTCTCCAGAAACCCAGTTTGATTTTGCACTAAGGAAAACTACAAAGGGTTTGTTATATCAGTGAATCATCTGAAGTGGCATGGCCAAAAGAAAAACCAAGGAAAATATTCTTTGATCACTGAGAGAAAGGTAAAATTTGATCAATTAATTTTTTTAAACATTCTTTTTCAAATATGGAGAAGTGATTGCACTCGAGGATTTTTAAGGAAGCTTGTGGATGGTGAAAATTTAGATGGATTTGGAGCACAAACAAATTAATAGAAGAAATACTCATCTTGAAGTTCTAAATACAATATCTTTATCTCCAGCTGCTAAAGTCCTCAAATGATACACTCATGGTTTAAACTGTAGATACAAACCTAGAGTTATATCCCAAAGAAGCACTTGGTAGTTAATAGTGGAAGCTTTTACCTTTCATTTTAGACCCTGTCAGACATATGGTCTGATTCAGGATATTATTGTCTGTGAAATATGAGGACACATTCCTTCTCTACCCCAACCACCCAAATACAATTTTCTCTAACTGGGAAGAATAAGAACGCTGGAAGAAAAATATCATTCAGAGCATTAGGAGACTCAGCTGATGCTAGAAAAAAAAAGTTTGTTTGGTTCCAACACTTATTTCATACACTAACATGTTTAAGGATGCTGATTTTGTCAAGAAATGGATTATTTGATGTGATGCCTTTGATGTTAACAACTATTTTTGTTTTGATCTCGAAGTTCATAGCCCAAAAACTCAAACATCATTTCAACTTCTTACATGCAATTTGGTTTATAATTCCTTCATTATTATTCTCATAATTGCTCTTATCCTACTGGCTTCTCCACCTTGAGCAAAAGTGACATTGCAGTACTATGGGAAATCAATGTGGAAAAAAATTCTCATGCTACCACAACAATATTGATTTAGGTACAAAGACTAAATATCAGATAATAGAATGGATAAACAGATTAAAAGTAAGAAAACATGTGCGTTTTTGGATGCCTAATAAGTTTGTAAAAATGGGTGTAGTCTGCTGGGTAGAAAAAGGCTCGCTTGTTAAGTGCATGAAAGCTGAATAAAGCTTTCTTCAGGCATAATTAGCAGTCACTTTGCATCTGAACGTGGCTGCACACTTCAGGCTTGACTAAGATAACCAAAGGGATATTCCAGACCAAATGACATCATGCTCAGTATATAAAATTTGGAGAAAAAGGATGGACCAAGTATGGTGATTTTCTTGTCAAACATACTGCGATTTCAATGAGGATTATTTGGGCAAGCTTTGGTGCATTTCCCTGCACTTCCTGTCATCCCATTCACTTCTGTGGTTTTCTCTAAGTTTTTAAATTCTCCTTTTTTTTTTTTTTTGGTAGTGTTTAATTTCTTCTAAGTCTTCTCTTTACCCTTTATTTACATTTCTTTCCTGATTTCAGCATTTGAATTGGAGTAATTTTGGCAAGTTTTGGTCCTTTTCACTGCACTGCATTTCCTCTCAGTCCATTTGGTTGTAGGCACTCCATTTCCAAGTTTCCCTTTTTTTTTCCATATATCTTTGGTTTTGGTTTTGATCATACCTGTTTTGCAGAGTGTTTGACTTTGTTCTCTGATTTCAAGATTTCATTAGCTTTCATGAAAGAAAGAGTTCCACCATTTATTTTAGGGTTTGGAGGGACACAGACTGTAAAAAGACAGGAATAAATGGTGGCTTAGTAGTATCTTTGAAGAGGTGGCCTAAATTCCATATGGGTAGCTGGTTAGTTGTACATCTAACTGGATCATGTCTTTCATTCTTTTTACCGTGTGTTTCTTGTCTTCCTTTAGGCTTGTGGATTTTCCGCAAAGTGTTTACAGCTTCATCTATGTGTTTGTGTGAATATTTGAGAGAGAGACAATCTGAGCAAAGATGGAACACCTAGAGAATCTGCCTGAAATTAAACTGATTTTCTTAAATTGAACTGCTTCCTAAATGAAAAAAATTAATACCCAGTTTCTCTTACCAGCAGCCACAAATGAAATTTTCTCCATTTTGCCATGTAAAATTATTTGTCATGATCAAAAATAACATTTGTCCAAACCTGACTTGAAGCTTTCCTAATTCCTTTTTGATTTTGTTGAATCTAAGTTTATATCAATATTATTTCTTAAATATTTATGTTGTAGATGTCTACAGTGAACTGGAAGGGAAAATTCCCTTTCCTATTGCTCTATACCATTTTGCCAACATTTCTAAGGTTCAACCGATTTTTGCACAGTAATGCAAGATATTTTCTTAATAGCATTATATATAAACAATATATATTTATATTGTATTATTATATATATAGTATTATTACATATATTTCTATAGTGTTGATGGATAAGATAGAATTCCATGCTAAAATAAACTATACTGGATGAATAATAATCCTTCGCTATTTCAAATTTGAATAGTAAGATTTAACTTGTAGTTAATTTCTATAGGTCTGCAGATAGCACAAGTAGCAGAAGTTTACATTGTTTCAACTGATTAATGTGATATAAACATATGAGAGGTAACATATTTCCTTTTCATGCACAAAGCAAAAAGAGTGTTTCCTTTCCTGAAGCACAACTTTCTGACAAATTCATTTTAAGAATATTATTTAGAAAAGACATCAGACTTTTAAAATGCTGCTGCCATATTTGTTATTATTCATTGGTTTGGTGAAGTGCCATTCCCTTCTACTCTCTTCTCTCGTCCTTATTTAGAAGGCTATTTATTTATTTTTCCTGTTGGAATATAGAGAGAATAAATTTACATACAGTCATCCTCATGACTAGAAACAAGCTTTTGTCAGCAGGTTTTGACTTTTAAAATTAATTTGAGATAAAGTTTGAACAGCAGTAAAAGTTCTTGGACAGTTCTCATTTTTAAAAAGTAGAAAAAGGTGCATCCAATACTTAGAATGTTTTGGATTTCTCTTTTTGGCAATTAATGACACTCTTAGTCTCACCCTTATGACAAGTGTTTATCATAGCAGGCAGACAAAAGAATGAAAATAATGAAAGGAAGCAGTGGGGGAAAACAAACCACTCCTCATAAATTATAAGTTTCTTTGGACACAATAGGCAGGGAAATTCAAGGATGCCATTTGTTCTGCTTTCTTCAAATAAGAGAGATAAGAAGAATTACAGTAAGTCAAGAATCTCTACCAGATTAGATTTAGAAAAAATATGTATTCATATATTTTGGATTGGTCTTTACTGTCTGCAAATTAAGGCTGGCTATGTAGTGCAAAAAACTTTTTTCAAAGGTGACCAGTGTACTCTATTTGGATAGATATCCTGATTAATTTCAATCTCTTGTGCTGAAAAAAAGGAAAAGACATGGATGAAAGGTAAGGAATAAAATCTGGTTGATGGGTTGTTAACTTTCCAGTAAACCTATGGTACTATAACATTGCAATTATTTTTCTTTTTTTGCTTCCTTTTGAACATCTCTTTTTATTATGCAGGTAATTTCCTAATTAGTATAACACTCTTGTCTAAATATTATAAGCCATTTGCAAATACACCACAAAAAAAACTGTCTCCCAAGGCGCACTTCATCCCACTTTAGATAAACGGCTTGATTTTCAGCATTTAGTTTAAATAAATAAGCTTAGCATGTTCTCAGCAGTTAAGCGATCAAAAATGGTTTCCTTTTATCATCTTAGTAGCATATGGTGCCTTTAGGCCACCAGAAAATAAAGAGTCAAACAAGGGTATTAGAGATTTTCTTCATGTGGCAAATAGTAAAAGTAGGCCTGTTCATGTAAAAGCCTCCAAACACAAATGGTGCTCCATGTGAGGAAAACCATAAATAGTAACTACTGTCAGATTTGACTTACATTCTTTGAATACACCAGATCTTTTACAGCATTAAAATTACTGTGGTGTAAAATAGCAACTCTTAAACAAACAAGACAGGTGCCCCAAACAAGCAAAAAGAAATACGTCTTGCAGTAGAGCTAAGTAACACAAGGTAGTTAATAAGTGACAAAGTTAAGAGGGTTTCTTTTTAGTGTTTAGAGAGGGAGAAGTTTAGTAAATAGTAAAGTTAAGAAAATTTCCTGAAAGCTGTAAAAGCACGCCTTTGAAACAGAAAGAACAGAAAACTCAGAACTAGCTGCAGCTGCAAAGTCTGAAAGTAGAAAAGTTACAATAGTACAGCAAGCAAGGACATGAAACAATAGCTGGAGCTTTAGGTTTGGCTAAGATAGACCTGAAGACTGCAGAAAAATATGCTTAGCAAGATAGTAGAAGGTTTTAAGCTTAATAATGAAGACAAGCAAGTATTGTGTATTGTTAATAGAAAAGCAGGCAAGCAAGCATTGTGTGAAGCAGGTGTACGTGTATTTTTAGTAATTGGCTAGAACAATTGCCTGTAAGCTTTAGCAATGGGCTATTGGCTAGACAGTTTTTTATATGATCTGTAACAAAGAAATCTTTGGCTGCTGCTGGTGGTACCTGAGCCTTTGCCATCTTTCTATTGTCTCAACCATGTAATGAGGCTGATACTGCAATAAAAGCTCAAGGAATGTATCCCAGCAGTCCCATCCCATTTGTGAAAAAAACCTCTAATCACACACTACAGGAGAATTTAAGTACCCCAGAGTGAGGCCTGCTTAGAGCCAAGACTGAGACTGGGTTCAGAAATGACAGAGATGGGGAGAGAACATTTCCATAATATGTGCTTTATCAAAATCCTACCTTCTAGACAGCCTCTGAATGACTATATATCTACAACAAAATTGTAACAAACCTTTGGTCTATTCTAATGCACAGAAGTGGCTCCTGCAGGTCTAAGCCTGCAAGAATTCGAGCTATACAAATATAATCTGATGTAATGAATATGTTCCTAGTCATAATTTTGTTACTGTGAATGTGACAACAGTGAATGTTCCATTGAGCACTTTCTTTTTGCCAAAAATATTCGGAGAGGACAAATTCCTTCTTTGGCATTCTTGTATTTTGATGCTTGGGCTTGCCACATCTTAAATAACCTCTCATGTGTTTTGAGAACAGTCTGCATGCCTTTTCACAAATCACAGGGAGCATTAAAATTTTAAGCTGTTACCTTATAAACTCTCCAATGCGTTTTTAATCAGGGTAATTGCCAGCACACAGAACCCATCAGAAGAACTATGCACCAAAGGGCATTACAGTAGAGAGTGGAAAACTGTCAGTCAGGAACTTGGCTGTAAAGACTTCTTAACCAATGCACTTGTTTAGATAGGCAGGACTGGATCCACCAAAAGCGAAGTTACACCAAATGTAATCATTAAACATTTCCCCTGGGAAAAAAACCCGAAAAAACAAAACCAACCCAAAGAGTATGTGACAGCCACTCTGAGTAGGGTTGCATCTGAGCTACTTGCACCTTTAGTCCCATTAAAAGGCTAAAGGATTAGTTGTAATATTTCCCCTGTTATATGATAAACTGGGAATGTAGAAATCAAGAGATTACTGATATTTTTTCTCATGTTAATGCACTTGTCTACCTTCCTAGCACAGGAGTAGCAGCTTTTCCCCCCAGCAGCCCAGGTTCAAAAGTGGATTAGAGACAGAGCAGCAGAGTTAAGAACTTAAAGCATCAAAACAAAGCATTTATCAACTAAACATCCCTGTGACCTTGCTCCTCACAGAATGCAAGTCTGCTTGTTATATATCTCAGATATGAACACAGAATGTATACTTTACTCAAAATCAACAGTGTGACCTGTGAAAAACAATTTCTGTTATCAGGGACCAAAAGGCAGAGGGTTTTAAAATATTTTCTAGTGAAATATTAAGCTAAAATTTACATGTCACGATTAACATGGGGAAACTGTGTCTCAGCAGCCACCAAATCTCCACGAAAGTTTCCTCTGATAAGTAGCTGTCTCAATCAATGCACAAAGCTGGAACAACAGAGCATCTGCAGATACATTTCTATCAGATATTTAACACATAGCTAGAAATCAGGATAAAGGGATAATATTTATATCATCAACAACTTAATTTTTGCATTGAATACCCACACTGCTGATGGAAGCATGAAAAAGATTGCTTTTCTGAAGCACAAGAAATCAAACCTTTCCAATTATTGAAAGTATTCCTGCTGCTTATTTGAGTATTTCTTCCTTAGCAGGTCACTACATGCTTTAAGAACTATGTCTGTTGTACAGAATAACTGCTTTTTTTGCCTCTGACAGTGGTGATCTCTTAGCTTTCCACCAATTGCCAAATCCAAAGGCAATGGAATGTAAGAACTATCTGTTTTCAATGAATGTTACTTGGTAAAGAGCAGATAGCATTTAACACCTAGGTTAGGAGCCTTGCCAAATAATTTTACTACATCTCTGAATGTAAGTACTTTTTTCTCTGAGATGGAATCTTAGTTTACTGAGACTAGGATAATCAGGGAGAGAAATTGTTGCAGGAAAGTAAAGGAAGGGTCTCCCTACTCAGGATTGCACTCTGCAGGAGATGACAATTTTGTAATGATACCTAGTATCATATATAAGTTTTAAGCTGTGTAAAGGACTTAATTTTTCAGTGTTTGTGCAGCATTAATGAAAATTAATCAATAAAAAATAACAAGTGTAGAAGATGTAAGAGCTTCAAGATGAACAGAGAATTGCCTGAACTAAAACCTAATGTACAGCCCTTTTTTTTACAAAGTTCCCCTAATAAGATTTCATTTGAGAAGATATGAGTGTGTGAACTTGATCTTATTAGCTTCATATAGTATGATCCTGTATGTCAGCACAGAATCCCCTGGCATGGATCAACATTTCTTTATATTCTAAAATGCTTGAGGACACACACAAAGACCTCACACAACTGCCTGATGTAAATGCTACTGCTAATGTTGTGGTGCTTGCATAGCTGGAGGCAGAGCTTGACAGTAATAGACTGGATGATAAACATTGATGTTTTCACTCTGATTTGTGCTGCTGAAGGTGTTGAGATCATCTGGGATCTGAATTATAGCATAAGAGTCTATAATGTCTGTGTAAGAGGCATACACAGTGTCTGGTGTCATAAGATGATTCTGGCTTTAGCAACATGCCAGTAATACCAGTATGAACAGGAATCCAAAACAGATGAGTGGAGGGTAGCAGAATAAAAGCATTGGCCTTCACACTATTCCTGAGGGAGCTGTTCAAGTGTTGCAATTAGACCCTTGGGTATATCAAGAAGAATTAGAGAAATCCATTCCCTGTCTCCATTATACTCAAAAGTTATGCAGTCATTTTCAGTTAACTTCTCTCTGCAATCATTTATGAGATTACATCAATGATTAAGATGGGTCAAAAGCATTTACACCACCAGTAGAATAGAAAAGCCTCCTTGTTCACCTACATTTGGACACTGGGTAGCTATATCTAATTTGCACAATTTCCAATGCTTGAGCTAAAAAGCGCAATCTAAAGGTGAGATTGATGCAGTGAAATATGGGATTTTTTGAACTAGAAATTGCCATAACCCAAGAGTAATGAAATAAATTCTTCAGAACTATCCAAGTTAAAATAGCACCCTTGTCACAGAGATTATCGAAAAACATAAGCAAATTGACAGAGTCAAGTATTGTTTTCCAACTCTTCTCTGTAGTTAGAACAGGTTCATGCCTTAGGTAAGAGGGGAAGCATCTGTGAAAGTATGAAGTAACACTTCCAGTATGATTAGCCCTGCTTGATAAGCAGGGCAAAAAGCAAGCTTCTTTTCAGTACATGCCTCCCATCAAATGCCTTTTATCATTTTCAGCTGCAAAAGAATTGCTTTTTTGGCAGGCTTGCTCCATTTTCTTGTCTGTGCCAGCTGGCTCTAGCGTGGATTGGACAGTATGAACAGCCAGTACTTCCACACCTTCCTTTTCTAGATCTTCTGTCCCTGGAAAGTCACCAGGGAGATTTTACTCTGCTAGAAGTCCAACATATACTGCAAAAGAATGTAGGAGAACACCAGCTGCATAGCAAGTGAGCTGCATAGCCCAAGCTTTGAATGCCTCTTCAAGAAATCTATGGGTCTTGGTCTAAGTCAAAGAGGCTAAAGAGTGATGACTCGGCACTTAGAGATGAGTAAATCTCTGGAACTGGCAGCTCTTCAGCTATGTCTGTAGGAGGCTAATGGCAAAACAATGATCCTGCTCCTAGCATAAAGGGAACAGTACTTTTGATGATTATTGCAGGCATAAAGTTTCTGTCCCATTGCATGGATCAGTCTGATTATTGTAGTTTTTTATTAGCTGTTTTTAATAAGAAGGTTGATAGGGAAATACAAAATTGCTTTCCTCATGATTATTTATATCTTAGGCTATAAACATTCAGCAGTTTGCTTGTCTAGGAATGCATTTGCCCTTCCCTTTTTCCTCTCTTCGCAATACAAATCTCTCCCTATAAAACATTGTACTATTCCAATGGTAAACAATTGTGGGAATTTAGCAGCCTCCTGGCAATTTAGCAAATAAATTATTGATTCAAGGACACTTAAAGCTTGTTAAACAAAACTTTAAAATTTGCCAATTTATTGTCTTTGTGTGGTTAAAATTTTAAGTCCACATAATCAAAGTCTCCCAAAAATCTCAGCACGTGCAAGACTCACAATGCATCCCGTGAAAGTCAATATACTCTATAATGTGTCTATAGCATCTCAAATAAATACACAGTTGTTACAGCTGGTAATAGCTGGGCTCTAAAATTGAAAACTTCCTCCTTCACAGGTGGAAAATCATGGATATCTCAGCATATGCCCAACCTATTCACTGAGCTTTATCACTTAGCACCTTGTGGTTCTGAGAAGGCTGATGCTGTATGATAACATCTGAATAAGAACTATATATATATATATACATGTGCATAAAAGGAAAGACTATTTGGGGAGCCAAACCCTCTATTTTAGTTATGCTTGGCTGATAGTTCTAACCAAAGTCCTCACAGTAGCAGACCCCTTGACTATATTTCACTGAATGTAACAACCACATATCTCCACCTTCTTGCCAAGATTTTCCTGTAGTGTGGAATGCAAGAAGATAAAGAAGAACCTCTTCAATAAAAATATATCTATATGTATATCTTTAACATACAGGCATGGAAAACACCACGTCTCACTTCGTCTCCACGGGGAATATAAACGTATAGAGTATAAATGTAGGATATTTCAGACAGATTAGAGAAATTGTAGTATTTAGTATTCCATAGCTAACCTACCTGATATTAAGGTAAATCTCTTTGTCATTATTGTTCTGCATAGTGTTTAGTTCCTGAAGATTTTCCCAACTAGGAATAGATTGGAAATATAGAGCAAGAACCATAGCCAAGGAGAGAACCTAAAGAACAATTTCATTTTCTACAGTGTGCTCAAACAGGAAGATCCTTATTGTGGTCTCTTGAAACTATCAGCTTTTCTCTCTCTTTTTGCTGCTTCTTCTTTCACTTCCCCCCTCTCACATTCCTATCCCTCATGAGAGGAAAAAACCATAGTTCTTTCTCCAAAATGATTGCAATCACTGTATCATCTCAGATAAGTTACTAGCAGCAGGCAGAAAAGAGAAGTGTTGTAAAATGACTTGCCCATATTTAGTAAAATAACATTTGTCAGGGAAGGATGTACTTAGAGTCTACTCTGGGGATTTTTTCCCACCTGTTTTATTTCCACTCAGTCTCTCACACTTGTAGAAAACAAGTACTTACCAAAGGTGCTTCCAGGACTCCTACTCTTATCTCCCAAAGCATTAGAATGATGAGAGCATACTCCTGGGCAAGAACTCTGGTCTTGCTCTTTGTGGTCCCCCTCTGTCCCCCTGACTGCTGGAGATAAAAATAGATCAAAACAAAAAGGCTGACTAAATGCTCCTCCCTGGCTCACTTATATGAGGAATTTTCTCAGCATCTCCAGTAATAGCAAAATCAACTCTTTGTTACAGCATTTTGGAGACTGTACATTCTTCCTCATCACTTTATGAATTTTGGCTTACTGAGCAAATGAAAGTAAATACTTTCAGGAGAGCCAGGGTATCTCTGTCCTATGCTCTAACAATTCAAAAACTGTCAATTAAATCTTCTAGTCCGATTTCATTCAGAAATTCTAAGTGAAGCAGATAAAATGAGTTGAGTAGACCAAACATTCCCTTGTCCCATTAAAAATAAGTGTTTACAAGCATCAAAGATTGCTATCCTTTAGCAACACATAGACATGACAGATGAGAAGATAGAATAATTTGACTGAGCACTGTACAAGTAAGACAAAGTCAGGATTAGCTGTCATGAACCTCAGTGCTTCCTCTAGTTTAAATACATAAGAAAGAGAAAGGAAAAAGAAATATAAACTTTATAAGAAACTTCCTAGAAACTTTGAGATATTTACTGGGAATCTGGGAAGTTAGTATTTTGTACACCTGCTTTGGTTTTAATAATCTCTTATTTTAGGTATTTAATTTTCTTCTTACTTCTCAGCCATCACAACTTTCACATAAGAGCTTTTCCCCAGTTGTGGTTTCTCATTCTTTTATTTTTTCAAGCAAACAGTAGTAAATCTGAAATATAAATTGAGAAAATGTCAAGTTGAGACAGCCACGATACACAGAGCATCACCATACAATACCAGACAGCTTCAACCTATACAGAGCAGCACATCAGAAGGCATCAAGCATCTGCCTTTCTTGCTCTTTAGCCCAACCTTTCATACCCCTCATGTCCATGCACTGCACCTGTGCGCCTTCTGTTCCCTTGGGTAATTGGTCAGTGCACCTGGGCACTCCATGGCTCATTGCTGTCAATGCTGCTCACCTACTGCTCACAGTTGTAGCTCCACTCCCAATTACCACAAACTGTGTCCCTACAAGAGAACAGCCTCCTTCAGTAGCTCGTATCAATTATTGAGATTTATATTCTATAAATAAGCATAATTGTATTTTTCTGTACTGCACCTTACATCCCCTAGTCTTCTGATTTTTGTAGTTGTACTTTTAAGAGCTTTGTATGCTTGGAAGCATGGCAGTTCTTTCCCAGTGTACACAATAATATTCCTGAGGTGTTCAAAACATCTGCTTGACAGAAATAAGAGACTATAAAAAGAAGAGGAAAATTTCTATTCCTCTTGTTGGACTGGTTGGCAAAATACTTTTTTTTTTCCCAAAAACCCCACATCATTGTTTTACTGAAAGATATCTTAAACATAGTTGTATAAACATCTTAAAATATATAATCACACAGTCTGCATTAGATCTCCTGTACCATTACCTGTGTTCTCTTTTACAAATGGTGATCAGACTGTTGGAATAAAATCATGACAGAATGAGAATAGCTGCTGTTTGATTACAGGCAGAGGGAGGCTAACATGAAGGCTATCCAAGACAGGGGTTTGGGCATGAGCTTTCATACAAATAGTACTGCAAGTTCTGAAATCTTTTTTCTTGATATCACCTTGGAGACAGTTTGTGCCTAAAGAAAATGTATTGTAGGCCTTAATGTAGTAATCACTGTGAGAGAGTTGCATTTTTAATCCTTTAAAGATGTCGTTTAAATATTATCTATCCTCTATGAATATTTGATGCTCATTAAATATTCCCTGGAAAAGTAAAAATAACACATTTGTTAAAAGATTTTGGCAGCAGTAATATAACCAGAATGGTTTTCACTTCTAGAATTAGTAATACACCCTCTTTCATCTCACTCTTAAATATTAGAAAGACAAATTCCCAAAGATGGAGGACAAACAATCTGGAAAAGTTCAGAGGGAGCAGAATCAGAAGTAAAGCTACAAGGGAGGAACCATGGGATATATTTCTGATTTCTTCTATAAGAGAAATATGCTGTGAAACATCACTTGAAGAAAATGTATTCCAAAGAGCTATACAGCCTAGATAAATCAGCCCCTCTCTCCAGACTGCATGATATTGAAAAGATGAGATAAAAGAACATAAGAGTGGTCAAAATCAAGAGTATACCATTAATTCCATTCTCTTCCCTTTCCCTCATCCTACTATACATATGTGTGTGTAGGTCTGCACACGCTTGCACGTGCACACATAGGCACTTAGCCTGGCTAGTTTAGTTTAGTTACATAAAGTGGAGCTTTCCTAGCAAAATCCTCTGTTTAACAATTGTGGTGTAAATCTGATTAGAAGGTTCATTTTTAGGCTTATGGGTCCATTTTTAGGCTTAATTACGTTCATTTTCAGGCTTATGAACCTTATGTCTCAGCAATTTTTGTAGCCTGAAACTTCACAGGATAATTTTAATCCAAGAAGGATTTTTATTTTGTCATTAAAAAATTATTGTCCTTGTATTCTGATACAATGTCAAAAGGGTTCCCCTTTTAATTTATCTAAAACTGTTTATTATTTTGTGTAAGGCTGATGTGACCTCTGTTCACCCCTCTCTAACAATAACAAAAAGCAGTAGTTTTTCCGTTGTCTGTTCAGTGACTGACATATTTTTTACTGAATTATTCATCTGCCCCCTATTTTAAAATTGCTTTCTCACGATAGATTTTCATTCCAAGCAGAGTAGCAGTGTTAAGAATTTCTTAGGTGTTCTATCAGTTAAAGATGTTCCCTGTTTACAGACTTGAAGAAGCTGTAACAAGCTTTAATACTCACAGTCATTACTGGGTGTCCTGAGTATGCAAATGCAGCAAAACTGTTATTCCTCTCTTAACATTTCCTTCAGGGTCTGTACTGTGAGTTAACACTTGGTTATATTAGTGAGGGCAGGGAAATGATATGCTTACCACTGCAGCTCAGGAAATATATGGTTAAGTGTCAGTTATTAGCTTGGCCATAAACCTCCTTTGCAACATCAAAAAATGGCATTTATCACCTTAGGAGAAGGCTAATTAAGCTAGAGGACTTTGTTTAAATTCCCAAATAGCTTGCAGTGCATGAAGGTCCCTTGTGCATAATCCATTCTGATTCAAAATTCTACAGGAAAACAAGAGCAAGACAGAGAGAGAACTGGAGGAGCAAAGGGGCCATGGATTAAAGGCACATACATTATTCAAACATTTCTCTGGCTGCAGTGGAGAATTGAATTAAATGTTTTTGAGCTTTCATTATTGGGATATGAAACTAAGTTCTTCCTTCCTGGAGAGGCAGGAGTGTCTTATCAGAATGTTTAGCCAGCCATTATGAGTGAGGTATACAAGTGTTGGAATTGAGTCATTATCAATGTGAGCTTGCTCTCCTTATGACTTGATACATAAACAAACTGGGACCACAAAAAGCTTTTCTTTTTCTTTTCTTTCTCCTTCTCCTTTTCTGAAGGAACCTTTTCATTCAGGTTTCTGAAAACCATGTCCCTGTTCTATAGGTGTGTATCTATATGAATAGTTATGGCTCATAACTTTCACCAGTGAGTGCAGCCATTCTGATGTTATGCCAGAACTGCAGCTGCAATGAGCTGTACAAAGGCTTACTTGTGGATCTGGAAAAGAAAGTGTCAATCTCAGAGTGAACACAGGAGCCCCACAGCAGTAAGAGGAATCAGAACCCTTTCTAGGCCTGGTACCCAGAAAGGAAAATGTTATCACAGATTTTACAGCAAGTAATTGCATATAGAGAGATAACTGGACATTAAAAATTTTGTTGGTAACTCCACATGTTATAATAGCTTTATAACTCTGTGTGTTATAATAGCTTTACTAAAAAGGCAAACTAAATTTTACATGAAGTCGACCACCAGATTTTTAAAGGAGTTATGGAAATAAATTGGTTTCTGACAAGACGTGGGAAAAAATTGAGCTAGCACCTGTTTGAAGGGTTTTGAAACAATTATATATACAATCAAGAGTTGAGAAAAGGCAGATTTTTTTTATAATAGCAAGAAGCAAATAATTCATGCAATTCTATTCTGAAAGCAAAATAATTGCTTCAATTGGGAAGGATATGTGTGCATACAGATGGGTACATATGCATGCATGTATATATGTGTTGAATACTTGCCTGCTTCAGATTTTTCCAGCTTGTGAGCTACTTTATTCATTAATAGGTTATGCCCTAAAGCCAAAGTGGTTTTCCTGTCTTGCAGCTGAGTTGGTCAGCTCTGTTCTATGTGGTTTTTGACCTCTTATCAGTTTACCTGTTGAAGAGAATCACAGCTTTGCATCTGCTCATGTCTTCGTCCCTTATCCATGGAGTTATATGTACTTTCATCTTCCTTTACACAAAATTTAATTAGTTTATTCTCACACAGTAATGTCTATTGACTTATTTCCTTATGTTTTGATTGTGCTGAGACAAATATCTTCTCTGCTTGACTGCTACTTGCATGTAAACTTAACTACCAATTACTTTTCATATATTCCCTTCCTTTGTTCTTAACAGTGATTGAGAACAAAATCTGTCTTTAAAATTGTATAACTATTTAGTTGGCTTTAGTTAGGAGGCATGTTGGTGAAAGTGCAGTAATTCTTTGTTTAAAAAATAATTGTGTTGTCTTTAATGGAATTCAAGATATGCTTGCTTGTGTTATGGTCATATTATGGTAAATGAGCCCACTGAAATAGTGGCTCGGATAATTTTCAATGCTTACAAGAAAAGAAGCTGAATAAAATGCACATACAGGAGTGTGCAGTCTCTTAGACTAGGTTAGGAACAGAAGTTGCATTATTGATGCTTCAAGGCAACATGTAAATATTTCTGTTAATACAGTCATTCAACTGTAATGACCATTCTGTAAGATCACACTCAGGGCAAGGGCGAAAAGGAAAAACAGGCAGAAATTTCCTGCTCTTTGAGAAAACAAGACAATCTGGAGATAAGAGAAATTGGAGGAAGAAAGTATAGGAAAAGGATACAAATGAATCCTGAAGTCCAGTAAGGAAGTGGAATTTCCCATGTGTTGAAATAACTTTCAAATGCCTTCAAATACAAGTCTAGGTTTGGAATCCTTTCATTACTGTTCTCTTCTCCCTCCTATTACAGCTATCCTTCTTCTTTGTGAGAAAGATGAAGTTCCTTAAGAGAAGTTGGAACTGTGGCTGAAAATGAATGCTTTTCTGTTACCTTTTGAGATGACAGCAGCACTTCACTACACTTTGTTATGAGTTGTAAAAAAGTAACTTCTGTTAGTGAGATCTACAGTAGCTAGCAATTTAGTGTGGTGGAAGTAAGTCAGTAGACAAAAAAAGGTATTGAGGCCTCTACAACATTACAGGCAGTTTGGGATTCTTACTTGGTACTAGATCTATTCTTTTCTCTGGATCAGTTATCCTCACTGTGCAAAAGGGTAACAACTATCCAAAACACAAGTCTTTGGTTGCACCTCTTCTGTCCTGGAGAAGGGTTGGAAAATATGGTGTGCACTCATACCGGAGAATCTTGTTTAGCTCCCTCCCAAAAGAATCTACTTAACATGTCTTAGAATTTCTCTGCAGAGACCAACACAAGACAAACTGGGTTAAGTGAGAGTTTATTTCAAAAGCATATTACCAGTACACTAAGACACTTTCTGTTCTGTCTCTGAACATCAAAGTTATGACTTTTTGTTGGAGAAATGACTGAAAAAAAGGGGCTGATAATGGTGAGTCTTACACAAATGTTTTCTCATTTTGACAGTGTCTTTCCAGCTTTTTCACAGTTGCTGACATAGGACAAAATGAATTGCAAGGCGCTTAAAGAAATCCTCTTCATAACCTTCTGTGAATAACATATTAAAGAAATCCACTCCAAGTTTTAGTCTTCTGGAGAAAACTAAGATCATTACTAGGTTCTGTTTGGATGCCCATACCACATAGGCAGGATCAATAACGGAGATAATTCTTTTAATACTGAGCCATAAAATATTAACTCAAAGAGCAGTTTTGCTGGGATAAAGTTCCAAATCCTTTCACTGCTGTCTCTACTGAAGAATTATATTCTATTTTAGGTCACCTGCAATTTAACACATAAGTGCTATAAGTAAATGAGCTGTAACATGCCTTCTTTCCTATTATGTGTGTCCAGACATATTACTGTTATCAAAAAGTTTCTCTCTACTAGTTATTACCCCTACCATAATGGAAAAGAAGTGAATTTTGTTTGGTCGCAGTAGCTTCTTCTGAGAAAAGTGGTTTTTGTTGTTTGTTGGTTTTTTTTTTCATTTGGATTGGAAATAAAGCATGTGTCTTCAATTATTCGTAAGTGTCCATATACAATGCAGCACCAAAGACACAGTAATGCTCTTCCTAAATGAACAGGTTCTTATCTCAAATTGCTTCTTGAGGCTTTTGGAGAAAATATGTAGCCAGTTGGAGCTGCATATTAAGGCATTTCTATTTGTCCTTCAACTACTTCATGTCAGTAATACTTAAGATTCTCTGACTGAATAAAAAAATTCCATTAGCAAATTGAGCTATTGGCTTGTTATGAGCTCATGCTGGTCTATCATGGTTCTAGGGTGGACGAGGGAATCAAATGGGTACTAAGTTTATTAATCAGAAGGCTACAGATTTCCTGAAAACCTCTGAAATGAACTTTTAAAAAGTTCATTTCACTTCTTGCAAAGCTTAAAACTTCTCTACTGAAAAAAAAAGAGTTTACTTCAAAATGACACATAAGAAAGTGGATGAATACAAAGTGAGATGCTGCAAATGGTGCAGGATGGCACCACTGCACTCCCTGGTGATATCACACTGCTGGTATTCTCTTTTCTCACCACAGGACAGGGGAGGGGAATGCACAACTGTATTATCTTAGCTGTTGTGATATATTAAGCCTGACATGCTGCCAAACCCCATGTGTATTAATAAGTTTCTCCCACTGATCCCCAATGGCACTCAGATGGGTTCATTGGTAGATTGTGGCAGACATTTAAATGTTTGAGCTGGGCAATTTGAGATGAACTGTCATGATTCATTATTCCTATTGAGGGAACAGTGCCAGGAAGTATCTGGCTGATGACTTGAGAGACACCTAGTAAGCAGAATAAAACCCCAACTCACTCAGTAAATCCTGCAGCATTGCTGAGGGGTCTAAACCCAATGACCAATACAACACACTGCCACTTGTAATAAGCCAAGAATTAAAAGCTGTTGTTATTAGGGACTTAACTCAAAGGTTGGCAAACAATATGCTCCCAAATCACAGTCTACCACCAACTGACAGCTACTGCCTGCCCCTTGCCCGCTGGGTGTATCTGGGCGTGTGTAAATGCAGATTAGAAGACAATGAATTACTGGTTACAGGAATAAACAGCTCCTGATTTCTTTTAAAATGTAGTTTTTCAAATATCCCTACCTCCTTTTAAGGAGCTGATTGTTGAGAGCACTGCAGAGCTGCACCATTTTGCAATAGTAAGTAAAAACTTTTGACTAAAAGGGTCAAGGTGACGAAGGGAAGACTGATTGCTTTTGAATCCAGCCTATATTCTGTCTTCTTAGGTATTCTAAACAGAGTTCAATTGTTTTGCCTTCTATTCTTTCTCAGGTAATACACAGAATCTTCAGTGCAGTCATAATAAATCCTTATACAAACCCATAGAGGTTTTACTGTCCAGAAGGCTATCATAGAATGTTGTAGCTCTATATTTAAAAAAACCTGAACCAACACCAAGAAGTTATTTGACAGAATAAGAAGAATGCTAATATTCTGGGGGACAGGAGTCATACTTGACTTATAACCTAATATAAGGAGAAACAGATATACGCATCTGCCCTACTGAAATATGATTTTTCTTTACAAAGGAATGACTTTAAAGAGATAATTTTTGTTCCATCACTGCTGGATAATTAAAGGTCTCAGGTTTCTTCACCTGCCATTGTAATTGCAAATATGTTCACACATTTTTGTGAAGAAATGGATGAACCATTTTTACTGAAGTTCTTTTAAAAATCTGTAATTAACTATGTTTTGGTACCAGGACAGAATCTACTAGCAAAAGGTTAAGCTCTATAGCTTTACAGATCCAGTCATATTTGCAGCACAACTTTGGTCTCTTTACACTGCTGCTTAGGCTTGCAAGCCATTGTGGATTGCTGTCAGACACTTTTCAAAGACTATAAAATAAATTGTGTTTCTTCAAAAAGTATTTTCCTAAATCTCTTATCTGCCATTTGTCCTCTCATCTGTATGCATTTATTAAAGATGTGTCAGTATGAATGGTTTAGAGATGTGATTATTTAGCCTTTTTGGTAGAAGAAAAAACAGCTAAAAATACCAGAGGAGCAAATCAAATGCAGCACTCTTTCATATTTGGATGAATGCCTCCATCGTTAGAGAAAATGAATTTTGTGACCTTTCCTACCACTATCCTTTGTTGTGCAGCATTCAGTATGAGTGATAGTTTTTGCTTTGAAGGCACATTCAGTAAGTCAGCATCAGGGTACCCAGCAGCCTGGGAGCCATGGTGCAGAAAACAGAGGCCAATGACAGTCAGGAATGAAATGCCTTTGCAAAGCAAGTATGGACAAAGGTACAATTATGTTGTATTATGATTCTTTCATGCATCTCCTAGTCTATAAGTGCAAATACACCCATTCGTCTTGTCTGGATAATGTTTGGTTTGAAAAAGCTCCTAAAGAATCCTCTTGTCTCTCATTTCTTATGCCACAGTGATTTGATGTGTTTATAGACAGTGTAATTCGGCTTAATTGAAATCTATAGCCAAAATATAGCTCATTTGGACCTGAATTTGTATTAAATATCTTTCAGTGTAACAAAAATAAGAAGGAGGGTTTAATTAAGGCTCAATGATGATGTGTGCTGTAAAAAAATGCAGTACAGAACAATTTCAAATTTTTATATTGTAAAAAATATATAATATGATGAAATGCAAACTGGATAAATAAATATCTGAATAAATACTTGAATTTTCAAAGGTGGTTTTTTAAAATAAATTGATAGGTTCAAATTTTATCTTTTAATTTATCATCATATTCTTTCTTTCTGGTTTTTCTTGCAAGGAATGAGACATGCATTAGGACCCATTTTTAGGGACTCTTTTTTAATATTGATTCTTTGAATATCAGCATAGTCTAAAGAACACATGATTACTTTTCATCTGGGAAAAAACCAAAGAAAAAAATGTGTGCCAAAGGTAGTATGTTTCAAGGTAAAACTCCTCAAAGTAGAAAAAGCTTGACCCTGAGATGTGTTGCTTTTTGATGTAATTAATACAACAGCAGATGAGATGAAAAGCGTCGCATTAAAATTTGTGTTTGATAAAACTGGTTGTCTGCTTTTTAGTATCCCCACTGTGGGTACTGAACCTTATATATGTTATCAGTTAGTGATAGAAACAGTAGGAAAATAAAAAAGACAGAAATGCTTTCCTTCAACTTAGTCTATAGAATCATGGGAAATTTTACCTTGAATGTGCAAGTGTTTAGGTTCCTCCATACCTATGATTAGATGCAACATTAATTTACCACATGTGTGGGAAAATTTTACATCCTCCAGAAATAAAAAGATCAATAAAATAAAATTAATCCTGTTCCTTTATATCTTCAGTCAGGAATGTGAAGTAGATTTCAACTCGATCATCAATTTAAATCAGTTCAGATCAGAAAGAATCAGAAAGATGCCCCCGGATGATTGCTTTAGGGCAGGATTTGATAGTTTTGAAACCAGTTTCTAAGAAAAATATGTTGATTTTCAGACCACACTAGGGAAACTAAAACTGGTTGTTACACACTTTAGCATTGTCAGATAAAGGACTGAGGAGGGAAATAGCTTATAAAAATCAAATAATCCTATACATAACCTGCAGAGATCCTTCTTTTAGACTGTGGTACTTCCTAAGTAGCGACTTAGGAAAAAAGCTTGTACTGGATTCTGGATTGTGTACAGAGAATCCATTGTTTAGTTCAGTTCAGAAGCACAAGAAACCATGTTAAGAATTTACAATTTTAGCTGTAGGCAGAAGTGGAAATGCTCCCTTTTGGGACAGCCACACTCTTAGTAAAGAATTTAAACAAAACAAATTAGAATCTGCTCCTCATCTGTAAGCAGGGGTTAGTGAACGTGATTGGGTTCATTTGGAGTCTGGTTTTAGATACATTGTGGCTGGTCAAATTTTACCACGTGTCTTGTGCCAAAAAAAGGACCACTGTTCAGGATCAGGCTGGATAGGAGTGATCAAGAAAAACAAATGAATGGTTTTTATTGTTCCCTAAATTAATGTAGTACAAATTGGAAAATAGTTCTGACAAGATGAAGGATTTCCTGTTTTATTCTCTTTCACCTACATGTACGAAATATGAATTCATGCATATCCACAAAGAGACTAGCTGTGGGGGTTTTTGTCAAATGAACTTAGAGCATCCATCCATCCATCCATCCATCCATCCATCCATCCATCCATCCATCCATCCATCCATCCATCCAAAATCTGCAACCTCAGCTATATTTCTGTAATCAATTTTGAGTATTCATGGCTGTTTCACACACACAGTCATTCAGACTGGGCACCATTCCTCCCCCAGTCGGAATGTCTTGTTAAGTTAGACAGAAGTGTCTGGTCCAGAAAATGCATTGTAGCTTATAAAAGAAGGCAGGAATTTATATCAACAAACACAACAATGTGTTTGCTGCTTTGCAAGCAAGTAAAATATGTCTTGTGTCCTCTTCTCACTCTTTTTTCCTTCTCACTTTCTGATCACCATTTTTGTGAGTAGAGAAGAAAGTTATCTCTAAACAGCTAACAAATTCAGTTTTGATTTGCATGTAAACTTTTCTGATTTAATTTAAATCAATAATTGCTTACCAGAGGGCTGATTAAGCATTACAAAATTGATTTGCAAAACAAAATTATGTTTGACATAATTTGAAGGCTTCTGACTGTCAGTTATTTTGTGGGGTGTCCTACCTAGCCACAAAAATGTTTAATCAAGATTCTTTACCACGGTTGATTCCTTCTGTCAGAGGATTTAAATCACACATTCTGACTATGCAATAGTATAGCTTTAGGCTGAAATATGTAAATACGTTTAATAAAATCAATTCAAATCCTTTTTTTAGGCCTCAGGATTACTAAAAGCAAGACAAATCCTCCTCTTAAATGACATCTTAAGATCTCAAGCTCTCTGTTACAATATTATGATTAGTATATAAAATTCCATTTCATTCAATAATGAGTCTAGCTAATGTAGGTTCTAGCCATGATTAGATGCACATGGAACTGCTCAGATCTGTCATTGTTTTCTTGCTCCTTTGCTTGTAACATTAGCAGTATTGTTTCTTTATATGCAGTAACAATTATTTGTGTTTTTAGAGCACAAGTATCTGGTTCTTGTTGCTGTTAATGAAACTCCAGGTGACCACAAAGTGCTGCAGAGTGACAGCTATAAAATCCTTGGTGGCCACAGGTTTTTTAGAATGCAAAATAGGCAGAAAGAGGACACTTACTGAAAACAGTCTTTTTTGTCTGAAAAGATACTAGCTCTAGACACAACTCTTTTATCTACATTGTGGAGAAATAAAGAAGATGGGGTATTTAAAAACAGATTACTGTAATTTTAGATCCACCTACAGCTACTGCAGTTATGTTTCAAAATAAATATTTTTCTTTTAAATCAAGTGTTAAACAGAATTAAAAATATAATTACCTTAGATGCCGTATGTATAAAAAGTGCTCAAGTTTTACGCTCGTGTGAAATAAATACATCAGATTGATCATCCTTTGGCAACATTTACTTATCAATATAATGGTTAAGGTAGTAAATCAAGAGGTGTTGTGTAAGTATGTATTTAGCCGATATAACAAAGTTATATATTAATAAAAAAATTAGGAATGTATAATGAATTTTTCTCACTCAAGAGCCATATTCAAAAAGTCCCCTCTAATTTTCCCTGTCATATTGCACAAATTTATACAAGAATCTCTGTAATTCCTGTTTTCCAAAACGTGAAACAGAAAGAGTTAGCAAAACACTTTCTAGATTTTAATAGAAACAGCCACAAAGTCTTTAGTAAAGACAGGAGAAGGTGTTTTCAAAGCCAGAAGATATCTTCTCCAGTTGCCAGACTTTACCCTTTGCTATTTTGCTAACGTTGTGCTCAATCTCTTGTGGCAAAAGAACTGAATGGCCAGTTGGATTATTAAATACAGCTAATGGTGTTTCTATGCTTACAGTATAAACAGTGATACCATTACTCATGCCTAACAGTATCTGTCAAGAGCTGCACTGTGAAACTGAAGAACCAATACAAAGTCCTGTCTTGTATCACCTTGCAGCTTCCAGATAATCCTAAACTCTCATTCAATCTTCCTTTATTAACCCAATGAAGAATACCAGATGCCTTTATGCTCAAAAATTTATTTGCCTCCTTCTCAGGGGCTACCATATGAAAGAAACTCTGTAGTTCTCAAGGTTTGACAATTTCTACAAATTTCAAATCTGAGAGGAGCAAGGTGTAGCATGGTAATCTTTTTGTTCTTATATTTGTGTTCCTATTTCCAATCACAGTGAGTGAAATGCTCCCTTTTTCTCTTATTCAACATCTATATACTGTAAATTATGTTTAAATACCAAAGTGTTATTTACTGTAGCCAGAGGGGAAATAAAAAGATTCTTGCCCTGAGTTCAGGGATATTCTTTGAGCTGTGCCACAAGACTCATGCAGACATGACTAGTTTTATAATCCCCTTAGGCAGTGCTGAAACTATAAACATGATGGGAATGAAATCTCACCATGTGTATCTAATGGCCCCAAAGAGACTAACTAGAATTGGTGCTGACGCAGCATTTGGCTTGTGTTAAAGGTTTAGCATACTACACAAATCCCTGTGGCTTTTAGATCATTAGAAGAGACTGTAGTGAAAGACTGTCCCAAAATACATGCTACTGTATGTGAAATGCCTACTGGTGCCATAAAAAAGCTTGCAAACTGAGGTGCTTTGCTCTGTTTGGACAGGGCAAATAACCCTAGGAAAATACAGGTGTACACATATGCCTAACTCTTCTTCAGGCAGTAAAGGCAGAGCATGGAGCAGTGAAATGTATTTTAAAGTAATATTAAAAAGTGTATAAAATAATAGAAAATATTAATTGTTAGATATATTATTAATTAGTTAAAAGTAATGATTAAATTGATTACTAATTTAATATTAAAGTATAATAATAATATATAAAGGTATATAAATTCATGACAATGTGAGGTAGTGATTGTTAGATGGATATGTGTGTGTGTACATGTATCTATAAGTATACATACACACATGTATGTATCTGTGTGAATATTGCTTAAATTTTATGAGACCCATTTATATTGACACACAGTGTGAATCCCATACAGAACTATACTTTCCTCCCTGCTAACTGATGTAAGAATGGAAAAATGCCACTGAAATGAAAAGTTACTGAGGGATTCAACCAAATAAAAATCAGATTCTGAAAAATAGATGTAGTCATATATCAGAACATCTCTCTCTTATTCTTTATATTTAAACATTCTAGTATAAGAAACACTTTGTTACAAGTGAAAGGTATTCTGTGAATAGAATTGTTTTCAGAAAATATAGATTCAAATTATTAAACTTTTATAACAATTATTTTCAAACAGAACATTTCTCCTTGAAAATATTTCCACTGAACAATTTTGACTGGATTTTCTTTCTTGTTCAGATGTGCACTATGTGACGAATTGCTTTTTCTCTTTAGTGAAGTTTTGTCTACCTGCTAGGAAATCCAATTCATTTGAGAAATGCTCAGCAAAATTTGTCACTCAAATATTGTAATTACAAGGAAAGCAATTTATACACTAACAGACATAGACTTCAAAAAGTTTGCTGGATTTAATACTAGCATTTCTTATTTTTCTTCTTTCCTATACGAGAATTTCTTTATTTCAGCCTTTCCTGTGAAAAATGTCTCCTATTCTTGACATTCGTCATTGCTTTCAATTTCTTTGTTTACTTGCTATTTTATCTTTGCTATGAAATTTTGTTACTTGGGTTGCTTGAGCATTCAAGTAATAAGCCTCTCACTGCTTTTTTTTTTTAATGACTTCTACAATTCATGGGTTTAGGCTCTATCAGCTGTGTCTCAGTTAACTATAAAAGTGAGTTCTTACTGGTCCCTGCTCCATTTGTTTAATAATAAAAGTCTAAATTCAGTGCAGCCTTAAATCATGAGTTCCAGTTTTGTCCCTAAAGTCAATCAGTTTCCTTGCCAGCCATTACAGGAAATTCCTGTCAGATTGAATTGTCAGTAGATAAAACGTCAGCTTGGGTTACTACTTTATATTTATATACCATGTGTGCTGCTTAGTGTTACCTAGTCTCCAGCAGTTCCTCAGGCTTCAGTTCATCCCACTTGACTCAATTTGTATGTTTCTTGATAGCCATGAAACATTCTTAAGGATTAATAACTAAAGTTTGTTTCTATATTTCTGATAATATTCTATATAAATGAAAGACATGATAATTCAGAGAATGAGTGTACAATTATGTACCTCATTTAACTCCTCTAAAATCTAGCTAAGAAAAATTCAATAGAAGTGTTTACAAAAATTGCCAACACACATGTAATTTTCTATTGTACATGCAAAATGACCCATTCACATGTACAGCTGTACCCACTTTTCAAAGAAGGTATGCAGCATTATTAGTATTTGTGACCATCCCCAAAACACCTGAAAACAGCGCTTGTGGAGATCTGAGGTACCTTCCCTCTTTCCCATGAAGCTTTCCCTACTGAGATCCTATATGTGATCAGTGTCTGTGGAGGAAACAAGTGTCCAGAAAGATAGATGGCTGACTGTGAATTTCCTGAAAAATGAAGGAAGTGTGAAGAGTCTGCTGCTTCCAGTACAGCACATACCAGCTCATACTGTAGTTGTCATGAACTAGAATGTAAAGGCTACAATTTGTGTACAGGCAAGGGTGACAATTTCAGAGAAGAAATTCTTGAGTCACAGTATTGAAAGTATCTAAAGTGTCTTAACTTTCAGCTGAGACAGGCTATCTCTCAGAATCAGCCTCCTCTCTAAGGGATGCAGGTATTCATTATGCATCTTGTCCATTCTGAGGATTGAATAGGGCCTGTTTAAAGTCTTATTTCTGTGTAATTGCTGTCAATATATATTAAACCTCATTGCAAAAACAGAGCAGAGCAGGGAAATCAGCTTCACTGCTGACAGCCTGAATTAAATAGAAAGAGGTAGAAGCCAGCTTTATGCTATATTTCTCATTGAAGACTAGGTTTTAATTTAAATTCGGCTGAGCAATTTGGATGATCTCTAAAACAATGGCAACATAGCTGCTGAAAATTGAAATATGTTCCACAATTTCATATTTTTTTATTGTATTACCCTAATTTGAACCTCATCATTCAGCTTCTACCCCTTCCCTCTGAGTGCTTGTGGAATCAGACCATATGATAAAACCACAAAATGGCCCATTAAGAGAAAAATGAGATTTTTTTCTGGAAAACATTTCTGCAGTCATTATGTACTGCAGCCACAGGCTTATGCTTTTGGGAAGCAGTGCTCTGCCTCCAGAGCTCTTATCTCAGGAGAACCACAAGAACTAAAATTGATCTATGTGACTTTTTTTCTTTTTGCCTCTGCACACTAGCACTGAGGGCTTCTATCTTGTCTTCCTCTTTTCTAAGACCATTCCCTTGAGCAAGTTTTATCTGAGATGATGCTTCTGTAAAAATGCTCTGGTGCACCATTAATGAAACAGCTGTTATTTCCTTAAGTTCTCTCAGCTCATGCTGCTTGATACCACCTCAATTGATTCACAATGACATACGGAGAGGGACAGCTGTAGTCTTTTAAAAAATTCCTTCTTTAGAATCCAGTACTGACTATAGTTTCAACTGTTTCAACTGTCACCTTGTTCAGCCACCTAACTGTTTACAACAGTTGTTCAAAATTTCACTGTGTTCCTATAGTTTCAAATTTCCAGCGGTATTCAAATATTTCCACTTGAATTTTTTAAACAATTTTGGTAATTTTACTCTAAAATTCTATATGTATCATATTAGCTCCTCTTTTGGAAAGCCCTTGAGTTCCTTAAACTTTTCAAATGTCATTAACTGATAAACTTTTGCTAGAAATCTAATAACAACAAATCATCTGTGGCAGCAAATATACTGCTGAAAAAGTCCTGTACTATCTCTCAACAGTATGCTCTATTCTGTCCATGAAATAGTAAATGTCATTTGTATTTTCTGGGGAAACTGAGCTGAGAAACCTTAAGAGACTTTATTAAGTACACAAATTAGTTTGTCCTAATTTTAAGACTAGAAATAAACATGCATCTCTCAGTTTTCTGACTTAAACCTTAGTTTTAACCTTAAGTTTTCTGAATTAAAACTTAGTTCAGCTGTTCTGAGAAGAGGGCCGTAGGAAACCATGTCAGTGAAAACTTTTGAACTCAAATGGTAAAAAGATGATCACCAAGTCTCAGCTAAAATCCAAATCCAGAAGTTTTACTGAAAATTTTAGTGCATAGGAAAAAAGGAAAATGCATGCATTTTGGAGCATAGGGGAAGTTTATAAATCTGGAAGCTAGAGGAGAACAGGTTTGATTTTCATATATTTTGGATGCACACTGTAATCACAAGGAGACAACTGAAGTTGAATTGTATTATGTGAATACGGAAAGCTATTTATTTATTTACTTATTTATTAGAGATAAATGATGCAAAGGCAGGGTTGAAAAGATCTTCAGGATGCCATTCAGTTCACCCATCTTGAACAATGCAAAATAGATAAAACTGCCTTCCATAATGAACAGTCAAATTTATTGTTAAAGGTAGTTAGCAAAGATTTCACATCCTTTCTAGTCTGTCTTGCAAGGTTTTCATTCTACTGCTTCACTGCAATCAAAAATGAAGAAGTAAAGGGCTTTTGAGAATGGAGGAGAGGGATTCTTTCCACATATCTATGCCAGGTAAATTTCATGCATAATCACTAAGGAAAGCTATCCTTCTTGGGCCTTAATTAAATAAGCTTTAAGGATGAAGTACCATGAGGGACAAGGTCATGGTGAAAACTGTAATTATTTCCTAGAGCTAATGATTTTAAATGATGCATATAACTTGCATCTAATAATCTTACCTTGAGTGGCAGGTGCTATTTTGGGCTTTCTGTGTCACCTGGGAGAGGGCTTGTTTGGACACATTTCATCCCGTGTGTCTACGTTGCTTAGTGCAAAGGTTGGTGTGTGGGAAAGGCGGCTCAATATCATGTCAAAGGAAAAGGTTTACTTTTTCGTTAGGGCACCTAAGATTGGAGAGGAGGGAGAGAAGAGAAACTGAAAGAAGTGAAAAGAAAGAGATAATGTGTAAAACAAGCCAGAACAGGATATCTCTGCCTATCCACTGAGTATGAAAGGGTTTTGAAATCAAGATTCTGGAGGATGAAACAGTTTCTTCCAATTAGAAAATTCCCAAGACAAGAGTTCATCCCTGAGTTATAATGTATCATGATTCCTTTCTTCTTTGTGTATCTTTTAAAGGCCTAGACGTGGAAAAATATATTTATCAAAATATTACTGTACATTTTATCTTTATCTTCAGAACTTAAAAACCATCATCTGTGCATATATTCTCCAAAAATTGTGTATTTCACAGACTTTAAGGCTCATTAAGAAGGCAAGAAATCTGTGTGTTGTGAATACATTGATTTTGTGTCCCTCAGTCTTTCCAGTTATCCACAATTTAGATGAACACTGTGCTGATGTTATAAATTATTTTACACTCTTATTGTTTATCAGGAAAAACTATACCCCTGGGTATTCTGCTTTAGAGAAGCAGCTTTTTTTCCCAAAAGGGATCCAAGAGATTCTCTGGAAGTGTGCATGTTATTACAGTTTGTGTACATCACAGATCACATCTAAATTTTCATATAATCTAAATTTTCATACTAAACTGCTTTTGTTATGTCATCTTTAAATGTGCCCAGGTAATAGCCACTTATGTGGCATCTTCTATATGGAACAAAAACCCCAACAATAAAAGAAGCCCATAAAACAAAGAGATCTTAATTTCATGTTTACCTTCCTGCACCAAAACATTACAGGATGAGCAGTCCACCAATATTCAGTCATTTACAGGCTGTCCTGACTAACTGAGGAGTCTGAAAATCTGACACTCATCTATAAGTAGGGCTGGAAGGAGGATCTGGGGAACTCCAGGCCTGTCAGCCTCACACTGGTGCCCAGGAAGTTTAAGGAACAGATCATCTTTAGAGTCATCACTTGGCTCAGGCAGAACAGCCAGGGCATCAGGCCTAGCCAGCATGGATTAATGAAAGGCAGGTCCTGCTTAACCAACCTGATCTCCTTCTATGACGAGGATCCAGAAGACAAAGGTTATTACCATATTTACAGTAGATACTCTGCCTTGCTTAGCAGCGGGTGAAAGAATTAGCTAGACCAGTTGAGTGGAACTTTTTCACTTTCTGAGAGATTTGACTTGGCTGCAACACAGATGGAACAGGCTGGCAAGCAGTAGCAAGGACAAATTTTGTTCAGTTATGGCTCATGTTGTGCCTATTGGAAGGACTAATATAGACTTTGGTCACTGTATCTGTCAATCTCACACTTCCCACTGGCTCACAAGCCAAAACAAATGAAGTAAGGAAAAGAAGAAGGTAAAAAGAAAAAAAATTTGGAAAATAAAGAAAGCACTTGAAATGGTGAGAATAGTTCCAATACACTGATTACTTACCTGACAAGGTTTTAACAACAAGATGGTCTTCACATACAGATGCTACAGCTCAAAATATTTTTAGTACCATTGGGCTTTACTTGTTTTTTTCTTTCCTGCACTGCCCACATTTCTGTGTGTCTCTCTTTAATCACATAGCACTTAGTGTCTCCTCTGCCATTCTCACTAATCATCACCTCTGATTACTAATGGCACTAGGTCTCCTTATGATTTGCCCTTTGTGGCCAGCTACTTTTAATTTGGTCTGCAGCAACAGCAAAAATGTTAGAGGCCAATTACAGAGCAGAATGATGCTTGGCAATAGGCCTAGAGGTATATATTTTTGGTGATTTTAGAAATAATTTTACTATTATTATTTGCTAAAACTATGGGGCACACTAAGTTTTCCAGTTTGGGAAATAACTTAGAGATATAACCACTCCACTCTGATTTAATCTACTATTAGAATGAAAAAAATATCCAAACCCAAATGATTTTATATTAAACCTTTAAAACTGATGATTGGAAATCCAACTGGCTGAATTTCAATTCTAGACATGTATTAGACACCTTTTATGATAATTTATTTACATGAGTAATACTGCTGCAGTGTTTATGTGAATAAGTGTTAATCAAGGAGTAAAAAGTGTTTTGAAAGAAATTGTTCATAAACAATCATGAGGTTTTCATTACTAGATTAGATTGCTACTAATCTTTGTTGTATATTGTCTGATAAAACCCAAGAAGATAATCTTAGGAAACAGCATGATATGAATAACACATCAGTTCTTATGGAAGCTTAGTAATTTCTAGTATATAACTGTTATTCAGTATCTTAAATAAAATGGTAATGCTGCATTGTAATTTCAGACAAGGACAGAAACTGCAGAGAAATTTACTTTAGTTCTACTCCTGTTTTTTCTGAATGTCCTTCATTAGTAAATATATATGTAGTAAAATTCATGTAGTGAAGGAAAGGGCAGATCACCTTTATTGAGACTGAGTGGACAGGTAGCTCAGTGATTCTTTATTTCACTGTAAACTTGCATCCCAAGTAGAACTGCATCAACCACATAAGGATTAATTTGGCATTGAAAGAAGGAGATAAGGATTAATTTCATATTGAAGGGATATAATTCTAAATGATAGATCTTTCTTCACTCATGCCTCCAACAGCTTTGCTTAGAAGCAAACAGCACTACTTTTCTTTTCCTTTAAAAGTGTTGGACTTTCTTTTTGCTTCACAACTGCAATTCCTAGCAGTCTACTCCCTTGTATACACACACACACATAGTCTTCTTTTTATGCTGAAAGAAGGTACTGAAATGAAGATGCTGAAATATTTTCTGTTCATTATTTGATAGATATTTCAGTGGAATGGTATTTTCTAAGGCCAAGCCTGAAGGTCTTATAACCACTGCAACTACAACTACTGAGTGAAATGCTGCCATTTCTTTCATTTCTTTCACTGAAAATTATCTTTGATCCATCCTTTCTAATTCTTGTTATCTGGTACCACTACTAGTCAAGGGAATGACTGGACTTCTCTCAGAAACAGCAGTCATATGCAAAGCCATAATAATAACTGATTCTAAAGAGCAATAGTCAGCTGTGGACAGAATGCAGACCCAGCAATAATAGGTAAAATTGCAGGATGAAGCCAAGATGCAGTAAGAGGATTTTGTACCATGTTTTCTGGGAGCTGGTTCTAATAGCACCCGTGATAATTCACTGCAAGTGTGCTCGAGAAAAAAATATGTCATCTTTGCCTACACAACACACACCTGAAGCTGTAAATACAAGTAAATTTCTAAATAAATTCTTAGTAATTCTAAGTGAAATAAGCAATCTCTTAGAAGGCAAGTCAATAATATTGCGTGTCACTTGTGTTAAATTTCTATCAGTATTTGCAAAAAACACTGTAAATGAGATCAAATAATGGTCTGATAATCTGATTTCCTCATACCAAGAAAAAAAAGTTTCTTCCAGATAGGAAACAAACCTATGGCTATTACAATCTAAAGATGACACTTTCAGTAAGAGGATATTAACATTCATCAGTTGATGGTAGTAGATCATATATGTTCTTGGGCACTCAATGATGAACCTCAAAGACACTGAGAAGCTATGAAATAACCTTGTGTACATGATAGAATATATTGGTCTCTTTATCCGAAATATTACAAGAAAAAATTTTAATACACGTTATATAAAGATTTTAAAAGTGTGAAGGGTACTGAGAACATTTTCCATACCTACAGGACATTGTAATTGTAACTTCTTATGTATGTAGGATGACGTTTTTCAATTCTGTCCTAATGGTGCCAAACTGATGACCTTGAAAACTCTGAGCTCTAAGCACTCCTTTGCTGAGCACAACAGAACAGACAGAATTACTGAAGGCTTCATTTGAACTGCAGCACCATTTGTCTGAACTTTCAGCCTCCAGGGATCTGCTCTAAGTAGCAGTGGTGCACATTCATAAGGATGTCACTTTTGGTAGCAATTTTTATGAGAATGCCTGAGGAACTAGTTCATTTCATGTAAACTACTAAAAAGATCTCTGACAGATCTTTTCAAAAGATCTCTGACTACTTTTATGGATTTGAATATATTAGCAGAGGCAGAGTCATGTTACCTAAAAGGACATCACATAGCACAGAATATAGATTACTTGTCTCTAAAAATTACCAATAAATTCTTGTAATATATAACCCATTGACTAATTTTTGAGTATTCAAGGCAGGACACTGATTTAACTGAAGAATTCTCAGTGCACTAAAGTACATGAATCTTTAAAAGAATTCTGTCAAGAAATGTAACCACCAAAATTCTGACTCATGTTAAAAAATAAATGAAGATGTGGGCCATTGCTCACAAAATCCATTATAAATTGAAATGCTTCCCACTTTGCTTGGACCATGAATAAAAGTAGGGAGATTTTTAACTTCCTGCTTCACTTTGAATCAAATTTTAGTAGTCTTACAAACTTGTCTGAAAGTGAAACAGAATATACATAGTGTATTTGGCCAGGTCCATCTCACTGAACATCTAATTTATTCATTCTGGAGTGATATAAATAATAAAATATGAATAACCTTTTTTAAGCTATTTTTATTTCAAAACATATTTTTATCAGTGCTTTTTTAACACATCAGATCTTCTATTGATAAAATAAGTCTAATTTAAATAAAAAAATGAATTTAAAGCTTATGCTCTAACTAAAATAATTGGTTTGCATATTTTTCACAAGCTTTTCAGTAGAATGAATACAAAAATTGAGTTCTCCAGCTGAGATTCAAAAGACCATTGAGTGTAACAGAGAAGAGATTAATTAAGCTTTTCTTGTAACTAAAATTTTAAAAAGATAAAATGCAGGTTTTGTTTTTAAAAGTAAAATCGCAATGCACATATTTGAGATACTCCAGCATTAACTTTCTACACTGTTGATAGCACTAGCAAAGGTTTGTTATTATAATTTAGAAACACCACAACTTAAACACACAGATTATGGTTTGATCAAATTGAAGAGATTAAGTGTATTTAGGGAGTAATCTGATGTAGAAGACTTCTTTACTCCATTCAGTTAAGTAAGATTTCCCCTTCATATACCCATGCTGACTGCATAAAAATTAAATTGACTAAATTTAATTTTTGATCCAGCTGGCCTACTGACCGTATTTCCAATGGGAACTGCCAGGAGAAACAGTCAATATTTTGATGACTTACAAACAAATACACAGATGGATAACTTTTAAAAAGGTGTTAATTTTTTAATTTCTTCATTTTTTTCCTAATCAGTAAATCTCTAACATTTACCCACTACAAATGCATCCACATTTTTCTGCCTGCTAATCTTGAGCTGTAAAGTCTCTGCAAAGTAGTAAAATCTTGAGCTATGCAGCTTCACAGAAAGTCCAGGTTTGATTTATTTCCTTATTTGGGTTTTTTCATTATTCCAGCAGTTTTGTTTATTAATGTGGTAGCTGACAGAACATTAATATCTCACACTAGTAGATAGATTTGTCAATAATGAAAGGATCAATGGGCTGAGGGTGCAGACTGGTTGAGGTGTCAAACCTTTTTAGCACTGCTGATATTCTTCCGAAAATCCAAACTATAAAGTCAAAAGTACAGAGAGTTACATCAAAGAATTTTAATTGCAGTTAGATTGGTAATAAAATTGCCCTCTCCTGGGTATTCTTAGAAGCTGAATACATGTTTTTTTCAAAGTCAGCAGCTGCACTTCAGTTGTTTCACCAAATCAAGTAGGAGGTTCAGCAGAGCATGGTTTAACATCTATCAGTTACTAGTATACCAGCACCTTTCTGGCAGAAGAAGCCACTTTGGCTGAAGAAATGGTAACATATTTAAGCACTGAATCATCAAAAACATGAGTGAAAAATGAAGCATTAGTGCAGATGTGTAGAGACTAAAGAAGTCTAATTCTCATTAAAAGTGGCTTGTTAACATAACACTTATTGATTTTACATGAGGCAGAACTTGAAGCAGAACCAGATCAGCTCTTCTTCAAGAGTTAGTTTAAATGTACATACATAAGAAAGAAAGATATCTAGTGTGCATTGGGAACAAAATAATCAGTGCTGAGATGACTCAGTATATTTAGAATACAGAGGACACTGATGTAGTAAATTAGTTAATAACTGAATGCATTAATGAATTAAGAGCTCATTCTATGAAAACTAGATAAATCATAGGAAAGAGATTGTAAATGTTTTGGAGAATATTGTGTCTTCTCATGTTGGAGAACATTGTGTCAGAAGGCAGGGCCTATATCACTCCTGAGACGTGTTCTTCTACTTGTTATTTGAAGCCTCTCATGGTCTGCAAGCAGACTACACTAGTGCTCACTATTCTTACCATTGGAACATCTATCACCAACATAGTCATATTACCTGTTTTTGTACAGTCATCTCACACTCATTCCATTTCTCTCATCATAGATTCAGCTATTTTACTCATTATTGTTTCAATGAACATTGTTTTCCCCCCTTATCTACTTTCTTAAAATCTGTTATGCATAATTAGTCAGGACTCTTGAAAAGGACAGGTTTACAAGGATAGAGAGGGTTCAAATCATTGCTTCATATGTGTAACATATTATGTCTGTTTAAACTTCCTAGTAGGATTATTGGACTTTGCAGTGTCATGACATTGAACCACTATAATCCACACATTGTTTCTATGGAACTACTGCCCACCTGTCTCTCTGCAATAGCATTAGTTGAAACACTCTATACTGTGTGCTACACACTTCTGTTTTCAGAATGCCTTGTCAGGCTGCAAAAAGCCTTAATTGCTTGCCCTTTGGTGACTACCTTGGTAATGTTTATGGGAGGAACAAATATCAAATGGGTCTCTTTATGATAACTATTCAAGACTTAATGCCTAAATCCTTGTTGCAGATCCATTTCAAAGGATTAATTTGGCTTTCAAAAATATTTAGCTTTGGGAATCAACTAGTTCCTTCAAATTTTACTTTGATCATGATTTTTGTACAGAAATGGTGAGGGTATAAAGAAAAACTTCTGCATTCTTTGTACAGAAGCACTGTAAAACTGAGGGAAGTATGGAAATAATAAGGCTTTACTTAAAAAAGTTTGACATAGAGGCATTGAATTTTCAGGTTACCAGATCAAGAACTGAAATGAGAGGTGTTGTATACACAAATGACAGGAGGGACTCCAACTCTCTTTTGATGAACTATCCTGATCACTTCCTACTTATATTTAGTGTTCTTCTTGGAAGAAAAAGATATAATTGGAGAACAGACTTTTTTCAGTGTTGCATGCCCTGTGTGAGAGGTTGGCTTTCCTACAGGCTGTTTCCCAGTTAGGAATTTGGGACTCTCCCTGTGCTGACTTGATTCCTTGATTGTAAATCACTTATGGGCAATAACCTGTGGTAACACAGTCAATAGGCATGGTTGTGGTCGCAGTTACCTGCCAAAGGCTGGGATAGTAAATAAATGTGACAGGAAGGAATGTAAGTACTCAGAACAGATTAACTGAAACATAAATTAAGGAGGTAGTACAAATGAAAATACTATATTGAGGAAAGAGCTAGAAGCTCATTTAACAGTAGCTGATTTTAAGGAAGCTTTGTGTAGAACACAGAAATAAAGAAATAAGAAAGAGGAAGGTTATCCAGTGACCAGATGGGACGTGAAGCATAGCAGGGGAAAAACACTATCAAGTTAAATTTGTGCCAAGAAAGCAGCATTCCACTTGTGTTAGAACCTCACAGACGACACTGTTGCTGGGCTTTTTTCCTTAAGATATTTGAACTAGGCGTCATTGACTGCATCCAGTTTAGTACTTACTTTTTTTCTATAAACAATGACGTTCAAGTTATATGTTGATTTGAATTTCACTCATTGTCTTGTCAAATTAAATACCTAATTTTTCACCATTTCCTTATCCCAGATCTAGTCCTGTCTATAACAATATGAAGAAATTACAATACCAATTTGAAAATATATTATTTTGAAAAATAAATCACATTTTCCGTTTCTTTTTTGAGCTAGATCATTACTCTAGATAATAAAAAGAAAACCAGAATACTTCTTTGATCACTTTATTGTGAAGTCTGCCTTAAAAACTTCTGATAGAAATGTGAAATTTGTCAACGCTTGTGTTCGCCTTTGCAGCAGCTTATTATTGCTGCTGCTCATCTCTGCATTTTTAATGTTGTCATGTTCCAAACAATCCAGAGCTTAAAAGTAAAGGTGATTTTCTAAATACAGAGGTTTAGTAATACCTTCCTTGATTTTCTGCAGCAGCCTGCTGAGACTGACAAGTCAGTGACAGAGATTCTTGCAAGCAGAAACTTTTCCTCCTGTTAAATCTTTCTCATGGCTCAGTCTAGACACAATATTTTAGATATTTTTCATGAGCAGTGTGGATAAAATGGAGATTGAGTCAAAGGGAACAGCAGTGCAAAGGCCACGCACTTTTGCAATGACAAGTATTTATTTGGCTGTCAATGTAAAGTGCTGCTTTAATGGTTGTTCTCTGTCTTTTCTGAGGCTGCAGCAGAAGAGGTATGGGATAGATGGAATCAGTTCATAGTCTATTTATACTAAGTAAATGCAAACTGTGGGAGGCAGATGAGGGATGTATTAGCCTAAATAAAAATTATAGTAGGACCATTTTTATGACATCAAGTCTACTCTAGGCAAACAAAGTTAATTTCTTTTTCTTTTTAGTGGGTTTACCTTGGTTGAATGCCAGACACCCCCCACAAGCTACTCTCTCATTCCCCCTCAACAGGAGGGGGAAGAAAATGAGAAAAAGTTTATTGTTCATGATAAAGACAGAGAAATCAGTTACCACGTGCCCAGGTTAAACAGACTTGACTTGGGGAAAATCAGTTCAATTTATTGACATTTAAAAATATAGTATAGTAGTATAGTGAGGAAATAAAAAGACAAAACTAAACCCACTCTTTTCCCTTCTCCCTCAGCTCAACTTCACTCCTTTATACCTGACTCTTCTATTTCCTCAAGCCCCAAGTGGCACAGTGGTATGGGGAAAAGGGGCTAGAGTTAGTTCATAACACTTTTTCTATTCTTTCTTCCACATGCTTTTCCTCCCTGCTTCACCATGGAGTCCCTCCCACAGGATGCAGTCCTTATTGCTGAGGTGCCACCAGCATTGCTGATAGGCTCAGCTTTGGGGACCTAAATGGAAGAACTGACCCCAATTGACACACAGAAAGCACTGAAGCCACCCTGGCAGCCCCACTGCACCCTTCCTACCAAAGTCTTGACACATAAATAAAATGTATCTTGAAAAAGTTCTTATATTTTTAAGGTATTTTTGGAACTAGGAAGAAGATGTTCACATACCAAACAAGAAGAAACAAGCTGCTTTTACAATGACACAGGGACTAAAAGGGAACAGGACTTATTTTCCTGGTGACTATGGATAAGTTGTATTGCTATCTATAATTGTATTGCTATTTATGCTCTGTTTATAAGAAACATTTCAAGTAAAAAATTGCAAAAATCAGTTGCTGCAGGCAAAATTTCAACTAACTTAAAATTTTTCCACTTGAGATATGGACAACACAAGCAATAAATGGAGGCCTTTCAATTAATTTCATTGCTTAGGGTTTTTTGCTTTTCTAAAAGTATATAATTAAACCTTTTTTGATGCCTTTTTCCTTTCATTACTTCAAAAGCATAAAAAAATTGCAAACCAAATGCTAGGTTCTTCATTTCTTCTGCCTGAATGATATAATCACTGTGTGCCACCCCAAGGTTTAAGGGAGCAGATGCAGCAGTTTCCATACATGCTTGTACAGCTCTGAACCAGGAGGCAACAAACAGTGCTGACAGGACAGGTCACGTTTATGAAACATGTAAGACTTACCCTCGAGCTTTGCAGCCAAATATAGAAAGAACTTATGTATTTGACAGTTATTTTTAAAGATTCCTGTAATGTGAGTCTTGTTACCTTTGAAAAAAGATAAAAGCACAGGCAGACAGATGCATGAACAAAAAAAAATCTTTTTCCTCCACTGGACTTCTAAAACTGACACCACGTTTTGCAGAACATCAATGGAACAACTGTTTGTGTGAATAATATTTATACAGAAAATGTCTCCCGAGGTTGTTAAAGAAGGGTATGTCAGAGTTAAGAGATGAATCATCCCAGCTCTCTAAGACAAATGATTCTAAAGAAATTCACCTTGTTCCACATTGCATGCATTCCATGAGTTTTACACAAGATTACTGTCAAGGGAAACTGAATGTGCAGGTCAATAACACCATTTGTTTCCTATGCAGATTGAGGACAACACATGCCAGCAGTGCATGCCAAAGTAAGGACTCAGACAGAGGTGGAGTTTTGCAGACTTTACCCAGGCTTCACTGAGCATGGCTTTTGGGATGCTGTAACACAGCAGCTCCCTACTGGCATCCCATAGGACACGATTTTCTGGTCTTATTTGCCATGCTAAGCATGTGTTTTCATTTGCTTAATATCTAAAGCTGTTTGTGCATTAATGTTGTGTGGTTTTCTAACCATACTGGGAAAACTCAGGCTTCTGAAAATTCTGGGCACTGGCTTTCTGCACAGGTCCGCAAGCCTCTCCCAGGCACTCACTGCATTTGTGTGCATCTGTTCCTTTCCTAAGTGAATTACTGAAAACCTTCAAGACTGAGAGAATTAAACATTCTTAAAATGCCAGTATAAACACAGTAAAGGAAATGCTTGAGAAGAATTGTAAGCTGTAATTTTTTTTCTGAGGTTCCTCCTGTAGTAAGCATTTTAGAAAATAAACAGAGACATGGCTCTTGCCCCAAGGAACCCTACGTGTTTTACAGTCTTTACAAGACATGAGGAAAGGATATAATCAGGGCATTCAAATAATATTTTGCCTTCAACCCTACTGTTCATTTAGTTAATTAAGTCAGTTTTATTTGAAGAAAATAAAAACATTATACCAGGGTTTTGTTTTTTTCTATCCTTAGCTAAGCTGCAAACTTGTAAGTATTTTAGGAACATGTATATGACAATAGCCTCCAGATATGAAGGCTGTTAACAAGCTGACGGGGAGCACTTCTGCTTCTACATGATACCAGTGGAAGCACTGCAGTGGGACTGCAAGAATATGGACACATTTGGGTAAAATATGTTACAGAAGATGTAAGTATGACCAAGAAGAAGGCAGTACAATGACAGTTAAGCCAACTGAGACAGCTTCTGAATTAATTAAGGATTTTATTATGGTGAAGCTATAATAAAACCTACGTGACGCTATCCTACTTGAAGTATCACATGAAAAAGAATGTGTTAAAAAAAGTCAGCATGTGCACTAAATTTTCAAGATGATCATGCTGCATTAATCTCAAATACAGACATATTGTAAATGAGTATTTTTAAATGCCCTTCTGATTAGAGAATTGAGTATGTGAAAATGCCTTTCTCCAGAAAACCATGTCTATTCCCCGTATTTAATTTGACCTATTTTCTTTTGCATCAGAAGTATATTTTCAATAATATTTACACAGGTTAACAATTAGATATTTATTTATAAATTCTATATTATTTTCATCAAAGAAAAAAAACCAATAAAACTGTAGATTGAAATATAGCTCGAGTCATTAATGTTCTATTTATATGACTATTAGAAGAAAAAATAAATGTATGAACTTACTGTTTGAAAAACATGAAGAGATGATGAAACTGCTTAATTCCCAAGTACTCTGTGTGGAGAAAATCTGAACTACTACAAAGAAACAAGCTTTACATGACAAAATGAGCAATCGTCTCACTTCATGTACCATGGAACCAGAGAAGCACCATATTGATTAGGCTGGCTCTTAAGCTATGGGAATACTTTGAAAGGTGCATTAGATCAGGATCTATGCAGAAACTCTGTATATTCGGACAGTTTCCAGAGGTTAATTTTTATGGAGTTATTATGAGACGTTTCAGCAGAAGCAGAATCTGCACTATGCTTAAGAGCTGATGAGAGAACTATCCTCAGTAATTTTCCCTAATCCCATCTTCAACTCACATACGTTTTTGGAACCTAGAAACCTGGGCTGGTGAGTTCCACGGATTATTATCACACCAGAAAGTACTTTTCTGCCTTTTCACTAGAGCAGTTTCCTGACAATTTCCCAGATAGCCCTCTAGTTTCTGTGTTGCTGTTTTATTTTCTGCTTTCCTTTTATGATTTGTAGACATCTAGGACACAGCCTATTCCAGCTGTCTCTTTTCCAAATTGAAAAGCTTTATTTACTCATTCCTTGTATGGTAGCTCTTTCCTATCAGAGTTATTATCCTCACCTCTGTCATCTTAGATTTTATGATAGTTTTTAAGATGACATACCAGAACTGAATGAATACTCATCATATGGAAAAATAATGTAAAAACATATCTAGTCCAATGTTCTGTTTTGTTAGAGCTTTCTTCCTAAAAATACTATGGCTTGAAAAATCAGAGCATGGCATTTTTTCTGAATAAAAGCTACATATAAAGTGATGTTACATTTGGTCACTTATTTTAAAAGCTATGCTAGCCACATGGGAATTTAAAAAGTAACGGCTTACCACTGCAAAAATTTATCTTTTCTTTTATTTCATTGTCCTCCTGAATTTGTGCAAATAGCTTATGGACTTTGTGAATGGCTGCTTATGACTTTGTGAATGGCTGCTCTGTTGTAATTGAGATGCTAAGTCTGAAGCCCAATAACAATGTAAATAAAATTGTTATACTATTCAAAATGTGTCATTTCTGTAGAAATACTGGCATGCTTTGGAAATATGAAAGAAGATAGTACACGAATCAATACTTTCCATTCCCCAAGTTCCATTGTAAGCATAAGATTTTAAGAGGCTCTTTTCCAGTGTTTTATATTCAATTTAAATTGTCTGTTTAAGAAATTGTGTGATTTATTTTTGATTGGTTACACTGGTGCCCTGCTATAGCTAATCTTTTGACAGCTAGCATTTTGTTTGCTGTTTCTTTGAGTGTACATTTTTAATATCTGTATAGAAACCTCTGCTTTTCATAAGTATTGCAAAGGAAACTATTCATTACTAAAGTCTTTCTGATAAACCAAAGTATAAAACCAACATTAGTGGCATTACTTCGCACATGCCATGGACATTAATGATACAACAGTAATATGTAAGGTCTTGGATAACAATACCTTCTGTCATCCAGTAGCTAAGTTATTAATGCATGTTATTAAAGTATCTGCACATTGCTCTGATTTTCCTCTTCTTCATTTTGTAATCCCAATATCTAACTTCAAGCATCTGTGACATAGCAGTTGTTTGTGCCAGGAAGGACTAGAAGGGAAAGCAGCTATCAGCACCACAACACAGAGCATTGAGAATGTGGTCTCTGATAAGAACATACTGAAAGGCCATTTCACAGAGACACTGCCAATGGGTTTTTTATGCCACCATTGCTGCCAAAGTACACTGCAACCCATCAATTTATTTCATATTGAGCTGTCTGTAGGGTATGCCAGTGTGGTACGCCAGATATGATTCAGCTGACTACATTCACATAATATTAAATATATGTGTTTCATCAGAATGAAATAAGATGCCAAGCTAATATTTCAAACAAACTTTTGTCTTTTCAGTGGAAACCACCTTACCAATTAATTTCAGGTATTAGGCTGCTGCAAAATTTCTTTTCAGCTGCAATTTACTCATAATTATTGATCACGAACCTTAAGTATTTGACATGTGTGTTGTAGCAAGTAAAATGAACAGCATCTGAGACAATTTTGCAGGACAGCTATGTATCTGTATTGAAATGTAATCAACTGGCCCAAGGAAAAAAACCCAGTCCTTGATTATATGTGTTACCTTTGATATAAGAAGATCCTACAACTTGGACTTTCCTTCTGTTTGTTAAGATCAAAGGTGAACTGTACAGTTATGTTAAGTTTTATCCAATAGTGCCACTGTCAGTGGTGACTCACTTCAGTAAATGAAGATGGGCACTGACAGAAGACTCAAGCTTGGACAGAAAAGATCTCTTAAGCTGCATAAAAGATCATCTTCATCTGTCATTCCAGACTTAGGCCATCCTTGTCTCTAATGTCAGTCTGGGCCAACAAGTTTGTCTGACCTCAGCAGATTGCCTGCTGTCTCACTAGCAAAATATTCCTAAAACTGAGCCTTTCCTCCCCTTTCTCATATGTTGTAGGGTCTAGGAGTAATCCTGCACCTCATGTGTTTTTCCTCTATAAGTTTCTTATCCTACTCTGCATAACAGAATTGTTGCGCACTTTTAATATGCCCTTATAACGAAATCTAGAGAAATTCATTTATGAAGTGGTCTTTAGCTAATCTTACACTGAGAGAGTTATCATGGGATGCTCTTGACCTTTCCATTTTAGAGAATAATGCACAGCTGGGCACTTGGATTCAAGTTCTATTTAGCAGAAGAAGAATGAAAAAGTTCAGTGGGCTTACAGCATCAAAATGTCAGTCAGCATTTTGTACCAAAATCCATTCCCAGGATTTGAGGTTTTTATTATATTTTTGGGTTGTTTATTTGTTTGGGGTTTTTTTTGGAAAATGTTGCTGTTGTTGGTTTTGTTTGCTTACTTTATTTTAGTTTGGGGTTGTTGTTGTTATTTTTATTGTTTGCTTGGTTGTCTTCATTTGGTTGGTTTTTATGTTGGTTTGTTTGGGGTTTTTTTTTTTTGGGTTTTTTTTGGTAATTGGGTTTTCTATCTCCCCTACAAAGTCATATGCATAGTTCAGGCTGGGTTGAAATATTCTTTGTTTCTATGTGCTCCTTTTCTCATCCAGAGATAATGTCTCAGCCACATTCACCTTTTGCTAAGTGTTTAAGTCAAGTCTTCTGTCTAGATTTTTGTATCCTTAAGTATGTTTGCATAAGGATAGGATCAGAGTGTTTCTATTTCAGTAAGGAAATATCTAAATCTATCAGTCTCTGCAAAATTTAAGCTCCTTCATTAACTAATGGGTAATTAGAATCCTGAACAGAACAACTGAGGCACCAGGCTAATTCTGAAGAATCTCTCAAACCCACAGAACTGCATTAACACATGCTTAAATCACCAGCTAGCTGTCTGCTAAGAGAATTCCAGACCCCAATTGTACAGAATTCTTTGCAGAACTACAGAGCGTGTGTTGTACATCTCATAGTTAAGAAAGTGATGATTTAGATCAAATAAACTAATAACCTGTTGTGAACACATA
Organism: Camarhynchus parvulus; assembly: GCF_901933205.1. NCBI lineage: Eukaryota > Metazoa > Chordata > Aves > Passeriformes > Thraupidae > Camarhynchus > Camarhynchus parvulus. The sequence continues at coordinate 20,538,232 of NC_044575.1, read as the reverse complement.
ATTTTGTAGAAGCAGAATCAAAATCTTATTTCTTTCAATAAAATTTGAAGAAACCCTAGTTCAAATACTCCAGTTTCATGCTGCAAGAACCATGAAATTACAGTTCACAGAGCTTCTCTTTCTTGGTTTCTGTGGGTAGGATTCCTTTTATTTCAAGATTTTCATACTCAGAAACCAAGCTGTGGCATGCATAACTCTTTACACAGAGCTTTCAGGGAGGTGAGAAGCGATAACTTTGTTTTCTTGCAACAGTATCCACCCCAAATTAGAAGTAAACTTTTTTCGCAGTTACATATTAAGGTGTAATGTTAAAAAAGTAATTGCAAAGTGCATGCAGAGGTAAAAGAAGATCTAAGCGCCCCATGCAGCACCATTTTCTGTATGAGCCAATATTTATACGTAGTCCTGCAGAATGGCAAGGTTTGCTACCAATGCAATTGTATGTATGGGATAAATTAGAGATTCCAGTCCTCAAAGTGGTGGAACACAGCTGACAAATAAATTGGCAGGAACTTTTCTTCAACTTAGCTGATGGCGGGGGGGTGTGTGATAAACTGTGACTTTCTTTTCACTATCTCAGGGAAATGTCCAAGACATCTCTAATTGTAGCAGATAATTACAGGTAGACATTTACTCTCCTTCATGCTATGACCATCAAATCATAACCTAATTTGACAAATTTTACATACTAACATAATTCTACAAAAGCTTTTAGGTCATAGCAGTCAAAAATGATCCCTCTACAAAAAGAGTCCAAAAATCTTTTCCTTTTTTCTTTGTTGCAGATGCTTGAATTACATAGCTGTAAAATTGTTTGTGAAAAAATCCTATAAAAAATAAGTACTACTCTAATATTAGGAGATACTGGGGTTAAAAAATAAGTGAAATGGCTCAGACAAAAGATTAAGTGTTATTTTCTATTGTTAGTATTATATACATGAAATATAATTAGGCATTGTGCTATTTGAAATAAGAAACTCTTTTAGGAAAGATAAGAAATGGTTTTGAATGCTATAAATAATCTCTATATCATGTCTACCAGGGCCCTAGCAAAAATCAGCATCTGAGCAAAATAGAATCTGAAAATCTCATCATCTAGTTATACTTAAATAACATTTATTCAGCAAATATGGGGGTTTGATTTTTAGAAAAGATTTAAAGGAAAGTGAAGGCTGTTGTCAAACCTGTTAAGGAACAGATTCTAGGGGATTTTTTGTCACACAATTCTATTTCCCTGCGTACATTTTGTGTTGGTCAACCAATTGTGTTGGTTTTCTACTCTCTTGTTCAGCTCTCTTATCTCCCAATCTTCATTTTCTAGAGCAATTACCATTTAGTAGTATTTTTAGTCCAATTAGAGCCTCTAAATATTATCTTTCTCTGAAAGAAAATAATACCACATGTAAAGTGCAAAACCTAAAATAGTCTAGAAGAGAAAAAGAGCGTTGAGATATTGTGGTCAGGCAATGTTGTAGGAGCAAGGACAATCTGCCCTTTAACTGTAGCCCATAAACTGTAGCCCATATTTCAAGCTAAAACATTTTCTTTTTCTAACTCTGCAAGAAATGGTCTGGGGAGATCATGAAGTCTTCCTTGAGAGATACTATTAGGAACAGATTAGAAAAACACTGGGGAAGAATAATATAAGCACACTGATTTTTCAACCAGTGAAAGAACTGGGGGACCTGTGAACATTGCTCTCTGCTTTGAATTTTATTATCAGATGTTAGGAGGAGCAATAGGTCTCACTTTTGCTGATACTTGTGCAATTGTCCCTGTTTTGCTTGGTAAAAACTGTTAGTGTCCTGGAGAGTGCTGGGAATATGAAGGCAGAGTTCAAACAGTTTTGGCCAGAGAATCTGAACAGGAGGGAGGGATGAATATCAACCTTTGCAAACAAATATCTAACTGTAGAATGATGCCAAAAAATATTAATGCTGTGCTATGAATCATGTCCTCTCCCAGCAGTGCCATTCACTAATGCTCACACTGCAGAATGATACTTTACCATGCAATGGCTTTGGCAGCCAGTCTTTGTCACCCAACTAGTGCCCAAAATCTGTACAGCTTTTTCCTCTTAAATTTGATGTATTTACAAAACACTTTTAAAGCAAAACAGAAAAGGGTTTCTGACTGCTTAGCAATTCATTCCTCTAAGAAAAGAGAGCAGGTTTAATGCTTATTATTTGCAGTGATATAGCACCAAGAAATCAGAAGCAGAAACAGCTAAAAATGACTGTTAGAAAGAGAACTGTAAATGGAAAACTTATTTCTGTTATTGTCACCCCTACCAGAAAATGCCCATGAAATGGGTGTCAGGTAGGCATCAAATGTGATCAGTATCAGTCATGATATTGATTACATTTTGTTTTTAAAGACAACAAAAAAATAAATGCTTCATCTATTGAACCATTCATGCTGAGAATGAGTCAGGTAAGACTTAAAGCACTCTAGACTTGTTAAGAGTGAGCCTCCAGCCTTTCTTTCCTACAGTCAAATACTGTTTAATTCTAAACAGATCTGTTTTGAATTTGGACAGGGTTTTATTTATATCTAAAAATAAATATTGTAGGAGTGAGTATTATTTTAGGAATTCAGCAGGGAGAAAGAAAAGAACAAGAGGGTGGCACAATAAAGATCCTGGTAGAGTTTCTATTGTCTCCCAAAAGAATTATAACTACATTTGGAGATTTGTGCATTTCAAATTGCACAGGCTGCTGCACTATACGTGAGATAATTTTCAAAGAGTACAAGCTTTGACCAACCATCAGACAGTCTGATTAGTATTTTACATGACACTATTTGAATATATTCTAATTAGATAAAGTATAGACCTGATGAATATAGTGTAGTTAACAGCTACAGTGTATAGTAGTCAACTACTCTGTAGTCAACAGAATATAGTGTAGTCAACAGGATAGAAAAATCCAGGGGATTTACCCTATTCTGGTAAATACAGTGATCTGCTTTCCCAGTGAGCATTAACCAGATAAAGAACATGCAGTCAGTAACAAAACCATCAGATGAACAGCCAGAGGCTTGACCCCTGTGATCATAAAACTACTTTGGCTGCATTTTCATGAAGAGTACAGACCAGTGTCTTGGGAAAATAAAAAATTAATTCTAAGTAGTATTTCTTCTCTTTAATTTCATTTGAAACTACTCCTGACATTATATTTGACTCTAAATTTCAATATAAGTTGAGATGCAATAAATAGCTGAAAAACAAATGTGTTGCAATTGACGTGGAGGAATTTATTTTCCTACTTGATAGAAAAGAAGAGTTTTACATTCATTAGGCAACCTCATGTTACATCAGCCTCAAGTGAAACTTCATCAAAGTGCCCAGTAGGATGTTGCTATAAGATATTTGCAAATCTTGGGTAATCATAAAGGATTTCTTTTTCAAGGGATTATTCCTATTTGTCTATAGCTAATATTCACTGAAGAGTTTTACAAATATTGATTTAATATTATATAGGAAACATTATCTGAGTAATTTCTGAAGTTCTGGGTACTGTGCTTAGTAAATAACATTTCTGTAAGGCTGATTTTAGAGTTTTTATTTCCTTTTTCTTATTCTGACTTTTAATATATTGTATGCAATTTAAATTATTTAGAATGATAGACACTTGTACATACTCATCTAATGTCTTAACATTTTTCCTTCTAGGAGGTGACAACTTTAAAGTACTTGTTATATTTCCTAGAGACTGACTGTAATTTGACTTGAGTCTAATTTATTTGTATATCATTGGCTTATACTTAATCTAAAGTTACTCTCAGCTACTCTTTCCTTGCCATAAACGTTTCCTAACTAGAGTAACATTACAAAGCAGAGATTTGAATCAAGAAAGAGATCCCAAAGCATTTAATCAGAAATTAATATCTTATATGAAATGGAAGAGGAGCAGGGTAATGAAAGATGGAAAAAGGCCTAAAGAAAAAAATAATGCATTTTTCTTCTCAGGCTCTGAACTTTTAATAATATATGTAACTTCTGAAGTAGATTAAATATGTAAGAGAGTTTTAGGAGAGACTCCATTTCAGTACCTTTGTCCATCTAAGATTTAATATAGTTTATTAAGAAGTCAATGAAAACTTTAAAATCACAGTGAAATTATTGCTGAATAAAAATAATTTTATGCCTTTTCAAGCATCCCTCATGGAAGGCATCTTATGTCATATTTTTATTTTGAGTTAAGAAATTTCTCTTATTCCTCGTAACTTTTCCTTTTTCCTAAACACACACTTAAAAAAATGTAAATTCCTTGTTGTTCCTTACTGCCTATCTCTTCCTATCAATGTTCATTATTCCTAGAAGAGGACAGGACTGACTTGCACACCAAAGGATACATTCACTGATACTTGCAAAACCTACATTCTGTCTGATTTATCTGTGACCACTCATAATGAAAGATTTAAGTAAAGAAAAAGTTGTAACTACAGAAAAGCAATGTTATCTTTTAGTTAATAACACTGGAAACAAAAATGAAAAAATAGGAATCTCCAAATGCTGGAAGTATTTATTTTCCCTTGGTCTCTTTCCAACTGTTGAATTTCAACATTTTTTGAGACTTGTGTCAATTGAAGATGCCACATTCTTCTGCAGGGGTGTTTGCCTTCTGAGAATGCCTTCTGTATGTGCCAGTATTGTTACGGATCTCTTGGAGTGTGCCTATGCCTGTGTGCTACTCATTGGAGATCAGAGGAAGGATAAATGTTTTAATTGATACTTTCCACTTGATATGGAGGTGAAGCTTCATAACTGATTTGAGCTAGTTCTTTCCTCATTTGGGATCTTTTGTTGCACTGTGGCGGTGATAGTTGCTCACTGTCGGCAAGGAAGAGCCTTTCTTATCACAAAATGTCTTTTCAGTGGCATGGATATGATTAACAATTTTGACCAGTACTCAGGTTTACCTTTTTTGTTTGGCTGGTTTTTGATTTTTTAAAGTTTTTAGGTGATTCACAATTTTGAAATTCCATGTAGCACTTCATATACATCTTACACGTCTTGCTGTATGACAGTTTCAATTGCACCTTGCCTTGGTGACTGTGCAGAGTGATTACATGTTGGTCTTGAAGCAGGTGCAACCACACTCACAAAATCATACTGGTTTAGAGGTCAGGGACTCTTCCCACTGGGTTTAAACAATGATCACTGTGGAGCAAATTCAGAATTACTGTAGTGTGGGTAATACTTGGTTTAGACTATTTCTCTGTTTTGAGATTTTTAGTATAGTTATCTGTGGTCCATAGTATCATTTGTGGATTCAACACCATTATTTTCCTTAGTCCTCCTACTGTCTTATCAGGCTTTGTGATAGATATCTCTGGCACAGAGGGAGACATAACAGTTAGTAATTGCCAGTTGGAAATCTATGTGTTTCATAGTTTTGTGTAAATCAATGCTTGTTAAATATGAGTTTCAAGTACCTCAGAGGCTGCCATTTATTATGGTGTATGATCCTAGGGGCATGTTGCACCTGATCCTGTGTAATGCTGGTAATCTTAGTTTTCTAGGAGAGCTAAGATTGCTCTCTTAGTCAGACTCATGAGATAATGGTGTGTCTGTAAACGTGCTTTTCACCTGTATACAGCTGTAGCACCTTAGGTGCACTGTGTGCTGCATCCAACATTGAAACACTGAATGAGTGATGGAGTGATCTCATAAGAGATTGGGAAGAATTGATGAAAGCTGTATATTTTGTTCTCCCATATAAAGCAGATACAACCGATGTTAACAGATATACATCAACATACTTCTACCTTTTCCTCACTAGTGATAAGTGGTCAATGTCATGAGGATGGAACAGTATGTTGTGTATGCTCTCAGGAGAACACTATTCTCTCACTTCAGAATCTTAGAATCAGGGTCTACAAATATTTATATTTAGACCATAAAAAGATCATAAAAGCCAGAGCTAAAACAGATTGTTTATTTTTTAATATTTTAAAATTAAATAAAACAAATAACAAATAAACAAATTAATAAAATATTTATTTTGTTTCACTCCCTATGAAACTAAACAGTCCTCACACATCCCAAATGTTTAGAGAACTAATAAGATGAGCCTACACCTGCTCCCATTTATTTCTGCTGAGATCTTTCGAATACAGAAAAATATTAAGTTTGAGCAGGAAACCAAAAAAATGGTGCCTCACATAGGCAAATCATTGCCTTGGGATGTGTTTTGACACTGTTTGAAAGTTCATCAAGCAAACGTTTAAAACAAAATATAATGCAGTTTTATTCCTAATTTCTTCTAGCTGGAAGGGTGTTATGGTACAATAAATAATAGTAATTTTTTTTTACTGTCTTATTTATCAGAATGTGTTTTGCAAATACATTGCTTTTAGTTATAGCAACAGAGGCAATGTTATTGCTTCAACCACATGATTTGTGATATAGAATCAATATTGAAAAAAATGATGTCCTAATGGGTTCTGATACAGCAAAATCCTGTTTATGAGAGAATATGAGTTGTCTTAACTTCCAGTTACTTAAAATGTTTTCCTATGATTTTTATAATACTGCTTATCAGTAAACACTTTTATTGGGTGAAAATAGTATTAATCTACTTATTAGCCATTCACATTAGGAATTTAGCTGATGCAGAGAAGAACACATGTGGATTTAGGAATGGTGGTGAAAATTAGGAACTCTTATTATTTGTACTGAACGGAAGTTAGCCCATTAGCTGTGACTTGGCACAAGATTTGTTCGGACACTTTCAGTCTGTTTTTAGCCTATGCTTCAGGCTGGTTTTAGTCTATGCTTGAGTCTATTTCAGGACTTCAAATGTCAGCTTTATTGTAGATGTTAATTGTATCCTGGCTTTGTCTTTAATTAAGTCACTTTCCATTTTGTAAAACAGGACAATAATAATGAATGATGATAGTGGTCTAGAACTAATGATAAGTTTAAATAAGGTCTCTGTCTCTAGTCTAAAATCTTTTTAGACTTTTTTAAACACCCAACTTTATTTTAAGACAAAATGCTTTTTGTTCAGTTAATATAAACTGCTTGTTAGAGAATTAATATATGAAATACTTGCTATCTTGCAATCAGTGCTTGTGTAGGTTTATTTAAGATGTAGGTCAGGATAGGTGAACCTTTGCTTCAGAACCTCCTGGGTACTGCAGTAACAAAGCTGTTCAAGCCCTAGATATATTAATATCTTAAACAATGAGAGTTCTCACTGCCCTTCTAAGTCAAAAAACAGTGTATATAAACTGCTTTTGATGAAATATTGTATTTTAATAAAAATCAGTTTGTTGAAAGGGCTAGTAAAGTAGAATGGAAGCCAGAATGGATAGCAAGAGTCTTCTGTCAGCTTTCTCTACTGTCTTAATAGTGCTGAAGTTCCATGATTCTTTGAAAAACAAAAGGTAATAGAATACACACATAAATTTCATCTAATTAAAAGTTAAACTGTGCTGCTTGGTAGGGCACACAAAATCTATTCATGACACTCTTTTTGTTTTACAGCCAAATTTTGTAGTAGAAAATAGATTTTGTGAGGACATATGCCTTCTTTTGAGCTAATAATATATTGTGAAGTAATAACTGAGAACTCATTATGTTTAATCTAAGAGAAACTTCTAAAATTCAACTTCTATGAGAAAAGGAGTTGTAACTTCATGTTAATGTGAGCATTTGCATCACAAGTCTGCTGGGTTTGTTTACACAGGTGGTGGTTGAATAAAATCTGGCCTTTTTTGAATTAATGTGGATATAACAAGTGATAAAGAAATTGAGTCTTTACAATAAATTCTACTCCTGCAATGTATTATACTAAGAAAATTGGTGCTTAACATGTTGTTTTGACTGGCTCTTTACAAATAAGAACAACAACTGCTGCTGTACCTAAATGAAACTCTCATGGTTCTTTCCCAAAAGCAAAGATATATATATATTATTTGTTTGTTATGGGGAGCCCAGTACTGGAAATAACAGGAGGTAGTACAGAGTAACCTCTGTGTCCTGGCCTTTCTCCCTCTGGGCTACTGCAAAAATTAAGACTGGCCTGGCCAGAACCAGGACAAGAAGCTAGGAGCACATGGTTAATATAAAGTGGCAAGAGCCACTTTTATTTGTAAAGAATGTGTTGGGATGCATGGGGATGCTCTGAGTGTAACTGCTGCCTGACCGCAAGATAAGCCAAAAAAAAGAAATCAAATTAAAATCATGGGAGCTCCGGTGGTTACTATAACTGGGGAAAGGAATCATCAGCTTGTCTACTTGCCACAGACCTAAGCCTTCTGATTCCTTTTATATGCACATTAATTTACATTTGAAATTATAACTTGGAGAGTTTGATGTTTTCTGCCTAGACAGTAGATAGTTTTACTTACTGACTACCCTGAAATATCAGTTTCTTGCATGTTGCCCTCACTTTGAGCCTTCCCTGGAACACTTATAACTTTACAGCTTGAACAGTTTGGCCGGCCCCTGGAATCCTAATTCTTGATGATGGAACATGACAACAGTTTGTTCCCTAAATAATCATGTCATACCAAAGGAAAGTTCTTGGCAGTGGCTAATCACTAAGTAATCCCATCACAGGGAAATTCTTGGCAGTCACTCCTTGAAAAAAAAAAACCAGGGAAACTTAGTTTAAAATATTAAACCAAATAAATAACATGATCACATTAAAAAATAAAACAAGAAAGGATTAAGTCAAGAGAGGGGGGAACACCAGATCTGATTGGATTTTTTCCATTGCAAATTAAAGTACAGCTGCTTAGGGCAGAGACATGATGCTAGGTTCTTCTTGCAGTAATTAGAAAGCCAGTGATGCCAAAAACTGTTTTCCCATCTGCCACTCAGTTTGCAGAATGTTCCTAAAGCCCCTCTCAGAAGGCTGGTGTTCACTAATCCCAGTCAGCCATGAACCTGCAGCAACACCAACAAAACGATCCCAGAAAAAGAAACTGGGAGAGTACTTCCCTCTGCAGTCATGTTGAAAATCTCAAGAAAGCCAAGCCTTGATCCTGAAAAGGACAAAACCACTGTTGATGTTAATGGTTTCTATGCACATGGAGGAATGATGAGCCTTTCTAACAATGTTTAAAGTGTTATATTTTTATCAGTTTTGAGTTGCTTTAGGAACAGCCTTAGGATGTTTTGAAATCGGACCGATTTTGTTTTTATTTTCAAAATATCAAGATTCACAACTATGAAGAAAAGGTACTTAGTAATTTTCAGTTTTTGTGATGAGGAAACAATGGTGAATTAACTGAGTTTGCTTGAAAAGGACTAATAAGAGAGGAGATCTCTCCTACTGGAACATAAGATCTTAGGCCTCTTTTCCACAAGTGCAGTGTCTTATTCTATAATACAATTCTTTAAGCTATTCTGATTTTGTACTTGTTTGAAGATGAAGTTTCTACTGGATAACCTAGTTGCCAGGCTGATATCTATATTTCCCACATGGATTAGTAAAAGAAAGTAAAACTGATCCCTTTTAACATTAATATGCTATAAAAAGGAAAGGGAATATACACTCAACATGATGCCTAAAAAAATGCCTCCACATGTTTTTTGTTGCATGTGAGATGAACGTTTCTTAGATGTAAGATGTTGATTTTTTGAGAGACTAATACAGAAGGCTATTACTTTTTAAATCTCTTATTAGCAGAAATATTTCAGGTATTTCACACTCAAGAAAAATGTCATCCAGTTCCTTAGTAAAACTAATACTGAACTTATATAACACTAAATATTATAAGGCCTTATAACTTGAGAGATAGATTTTTATTGATAGATTTTAATCCATATGTAGCTGGTATGAGTTTTATGGCATTACTTAAACATATTTTCATTTTGTCATCATTACAGTTTCTCACATACAAGACCGCAACAAAATGTTTAACTCTGTTTTGTTGCATGGACAAGTGAACCTGTGCTGTATTCATGCCAAGCTGTTCTCTCAGCGTGCATGACTATTCTGAATTTGCAGTGTGTGACAGTCAGACTCTTCAGAGCATTTAAGGAGAAAGATATTCTCACAGTCAGCTCCAAATGTCTCAGCACTATGCAAGCAAATAGCTAGCAGCATGAAATCCTTCAACTGAATAGCTGATGGGACTCTTTAGCTCTGGCAAGACAGAAATTGGTTGCCAATATCTGAAATGGCAGAGAACTGCAGACCAGCCCCCAACAGGAGACAACCATTGATCCTGGACCACCCACTGGGTGAGCTGGCAGTGCCTCCTGTGACATACTGAGTTCTTAGCATGGAGGTAGAGGTCATTGCACAGCATGCTCATAGGCATGGCTTGCTGGCAATTTTTGGAAATATTTCCAACATCTCTACTACCCAACAGCATTTTTTTACCTGTCTCTCTCAGCCTTTTTGGATGAACTGACAGTCCAGAAACTCAAGAGAGGAAGCAATCCTGTGACCTTTGCTGCATCATGCAAACACCACTGCATGCACAACTAGTGCTTAACAGCATTACTATAGAGAGAGAATAAACTTCTTTCAAGCAGTGACTTAAATCAGCTACAAATAATGGCACATGAAAATGTATTTCTTTGGCCTTTCTTGCTTCCTTTTTGTTCATACCAATGCTACAGTACAAATCACATGGCTACACAGAAGTCAGCTGTTGCTGTACTTTCTAGAAAATCACCCTCCACAGGCAAATCCTAAGAACTTTAGGTCACTGAGCAAGTGGTTGAAATAATTGCACAAAAGAAATACTTGTAAAATTAAAAACACTTAATAATAATTAATTAAATATTTTAGTATAACATGCTTAAATGCATCGTATACAGACGAAGTTTCTTGGATGTATGTTAACAGCTGGAATAACATTGTAACAGGTTAAGCAGCTATGATCAGAAGGTACAGTGTGTATCTGGGAGGATTTCTCAGTTATTTTAACAGATTTACTACTAGCTCACTACAGGATTCTTGGCACATCACCCAGTGTCATAGAATCACAGAATGGTAAGGGCTGGAATGGTCCATGAAGTTCATCCAGTCCCAATCATGGGGCAGGAACACCTCCCGCTAGACCCAGTCACTCCAGGCCTTATCCAGCCTGGCTTTGAACACTACCAGGACTGGCACCCACAACCTCCCTGGACCACCTGGTCTCAGCAGCCACACAGTTCCAGTGTCTCACCACTCTCACAGTAAGGGATTTCTTCCAAGCATCTAACTTAAATTTTCCCTTTTCCAATTTGAACCCATTACTCCTTGTCATATCACTACAGTTCCTGAAAGACTCCCTCCTCAGCTTCCCTGTAGGTGCCCTTCAGATATGGAAGATTGTAATTAGGTCTCCTTGCAATCATTTCTTCTCCAGGCTGAGCTGCCCCAACTTTCTCAGCCTGTCTTCGTAGGTACCCCAGTCCTCTTACCAACTTCATGGTACCCTCTGGACTTGCTCCAACATTTCCATGTCCTTCTTATGCTGGGGACACCAGAGCTGGATGCAGCACTCCAGGTGGGAACTCACAAGAGCAGAGTAGAGGGGGAGAATCCCCTCCTCTGCCTGGCAGGTGCCACTCTTTTGGATGCAGCCCAGGATTGGTTTGGCTTTCTGCGCTGTGAGTGCACACTGCTGGCTCATGGTGGGTGTTTCATCAACCACCATACCCGAGTACTTCTCTGCAGGGCTGCTTTCAATCACTTTGAGCTTTAGTGTACTCCCATGCTAATGATGGAAATCAGGCATATTTAACTGTTCTGAGAATTACACAGAGCTCTGATTTAAACTGAAGGTACATCATTTAATGCAAAAGAAAGCACCTCTGGCTGTCAATGTGGGTGTTAGACTGGCTGTTACAGAACTTACCATATACTTTAAATTACTAGAGAGTTCCAGAGAACAGTGTATATAATAAAATTGAGTTAAAAATTAGGTACACTTTACAGCAAAGTGTTTTTAACATTTGTCATAATGCATATGTCATGAAAGAAGATGTCTACCTTGCAAAAACTGTAATTTTGCCAGGCCAGCAGAACAATCAACCCAAAATGAATCTCCACTGATGATACAGAAGTAATGACATATGAATATATTTTGCAAAAAAGTAGGAATGCAGGACAGCTTGATTTATTACATAAATAAACCTAAGGCGTATTAGTAAGATTAGTGTATAAGGGTGTTAGCACAAATCAAAATATGCAGTACAAAATTCAATTGCTTGCTGCACAACAGAAGTACAGCACCCTAATGGAGAAGATATAGTATGTCATAAAAAAAGCAGAGTGGTTTCCAAGTATTAAATATATTAATGTTATTAATAATAGGGTAGTGCAAGATCTTGTGCCTGTTCTTATTAAACATCCTCATTAATAACCTGAACCAAAGAGTAACATTTTTAATGAAATTTGGTGCTACTGATGACTTTGTGAAGTTTTAAGCCCTCTCAAAGTATATTAAGACACCTGAAAAGCCCAGCAATAGGACTGATACATAATTTAGAATCAGTCTGTGAAATGCATGTGCTACAATTTTGCCATCTTCACTGCATAATGAACTAAAGTTTTACAATTCCCGAGACATACATAAATATAACATGCTTATGAAAGACATCCAGAAAATGTGGCTTCAGTTGAAGAGAAAAGCCTGAGAATCATGAACCTTAAACACTAGACTGCGATAGAAGAGCTATTGAAAATTATTTTACAGTGCAGTATGGATGTATTTTGGGCTGCACATACATATCCTACATGTATCCTACAACATGGCAGGAACATTTTATCTACAAGTCTATGGTGCCATAGGACCCCTACTTTCAATATGTGCACACCATCAGACACATGGTGGAGTAAATGATTTGGAAAAATGGATATGATACTTGCATAATAAGTCATAGCCGGAATACAAAGTTTAAAGTTAGCAACTTGTTCTAGGGAATCTGCAGAAGCATGAAAACAAGCAAGCATGCAAAAAGTTCACAGAGCTAAGGATATCTTACCTATGTCAGAAGTATAAAAATTATGAGTAAATATCCATTAGTGCTTTTAAATGAGAAATGGCCAGTTTCTGCATCAGTCACAGAAGTTTTCGAATGATGGTCAGCTTGGGTCTTCTGTATGGATGTATGGTCTGAGGCCTTGACAAAATAGTTTCTTTACATGGGACAATACCTCTCACAAGAAAATAGGGCAGTTACCTCATCTGGTACTGCAGAAGCTAAATTTGACAAAAAATGTTGGAAAAGCAACAGTCCTTGGAGTTGTAAAGATGGCTCAGTGGATTAGGAGAGACGTAGAGATCTTCCCCCAGCTTCAATAAATATTATTGATATTTTTATCCATCAATATCAAGTTCATACAATGTTGCAGCTGCCAATGAAATCCCGGCTAGGTAGGCAGCACACACCCAGCAGACCTCAGGGGCAGCAGCCAGCGGCAGGGAGCAGCGGCTCTGGTGCAGAGGCAGGCTCCGAGGAACTGCTGCCTGAGACTGTGACTGCACACCACAGTGGTGTGAAGCTTCACAGCCTCGACCCTCGGGCGGAGGGAGAACACGGCCGGCCAACGAAGCTGACAGACGAGAGGGAAGCGAGCGGACACTCTCTAGTGCAGAAGTTGGGAGGTTTATGCCAACGAGAGAAGCCCACCAACTGGGGAAAGCAGAGAGCATCTGCCAAAGATCGCTGGGCGCAGCCAGCTAATAACGGGAGAAGGTGGAGTGCAAGGGTACAGCTACCATTGGCTAAGCAGCCTGAAGAACAGAGCATGGGACCAATAACGATACAAAGTAGGAGGAACGAAGGAGGGGCTGTGGTCACTGCTCCAATCACCCTCCAGCTCGGAGAGAACTCTCTGGAACTTGGGCTGGATTGGAGGGTGACAGGCAAGCCACATGGGGAGGAGAACAACTTGATGAACATAGCAACACTGAACTGGGATTGGAAGGTGCGAAGTGAGAGAGCGAACTGACAGTGAACAACTTGGGCGCCCGGGGAGGGAAAACTTGGGCAGAACCATTCTGAAATTTAGGGGGTCAGGATAAACCAAATAACATTGCACAGAACCAGACTTATACAATAGAAATCTGAAATAAAACAACATGCCACAACAATATGATATCTGGTATGTTAAAGATATTAAAACATGAGTTTTTCAAATTTCACTGAAACAAGCCACAAACGCATTTGTATTTTCATCTTTCATAAATTTGAAAAAACTTGTATCTTAAAATACTGTATGACAAATATCAAAGCAGTTTAAATGATTTGTCGGAAGTTAAATAGGAAACAGTCACATATTTCATAGGAAAGATTCACTTGAGATATTCCTTTGGCTTGGACCTGTGCTGTCATTACAGTACAGTCCATACTGCGCCTAATATTGATTCACATGCTGCTCAGACATGTCAAGATGGAAGTGTTCAAGGCCAGGTTGGATGGGGCTCTGGGCACACTGGTCTACAGGAAGACATCCGTGTCCATGGCAAAGAGTTTGGAACGAAATGATCTTTGAGGTCACTCCTAACTCAGGCCGTTCTGTGATTCCTTGACAAACAGATGTTTCTTAGAGATCGTAAGTGCCTGGTGGGCTGCTGCTAAAATAATTTAACTGCTGTTAGTGCTATAGGACCAAGAGATGTGAAGGTGCCCACTGGGTTTTATTCTTGTAAGTTATCAGAAATAATTGAATGTAAGACACTGTTAGTGTTTTTCACAATAAATAATATATTTGCTGAATGTGTTAAATGTTCTCTCCACAGATGACAAAACCTTAAGCTGCCAGTTACAGTAATTTTACTGCAGTTTTGTTACTGGTTGTCTATGTCATACTGAGGTTTTTTCAGTGCTTTTGTGAAGAGGAGAAATTTTCCTTCAGCATGGTGAGGATTTCTGATGTTAAAATAAATTATATATTGTAGAGTGCAGGTAAATAAGCACAGTAATGCCAAGTTTAATATACAAGTAAAAAGGCCATGTATGCCACTATTTTGAAAAAAAATAGAAGATGAAAAAGTAAACTGAGTTGTCAAATGATAAATATTTTCAAGCCTCTCAATTATGTGGCAGTAATAATGACAAAAAAAATATAAATCAACACACCTTGCTCAGCACATCAGAACAGTTGTGGATGAGGAGCAGCTTGAACCTGAATTTCAAAGGAAAGTAAAAGTTTAAAACCATACACTATGGTATTCAGTGTCCCATGGCACATAAAGAGCAATATACTGTCATTCATGCTAACATTAACTACTATAATATTTCAGGTAAAAGAGTATATGTCTCTAAGGGATAATACATTCAATTAATTAGGGATCACAGTCAGGAATAGGTTCTCAAATAATTTCTGCTTTTCCCCACAAGATAATTTCAGAACTGTCAGTAATATAAATGAAAAACAGTAGCAACGCTATCTGGCACTAATTATAGCACTTACCCCTACTGTGATAGTAAAGATTGCCTCCTGTAATGGTAATAGCTAACATTTGAATGGTGCCTTTCATCTCCAAAAATCCCCAAATACTCTACAAATTAGAAATTTGATCTTTCTGGGTATATGCAAATCCTTGATGAAGGATGTCTGAGACAGAAAGAGTATTGCTTTTTTTAACATCTATTTGTCTGATGACCCTGTAGACTTTATCCAGAAGCACACATTGATTTTTGGAAGTTAAATTACTCAGACTTAAAAAATCATTTTGACATCAGGAATAAAACCCAGTGTGAAAACCATATCTCTAAACCCTCTAACAGTGTTTAATTGACACAAAAATATTCAAAGAATTGTACTTTTTAATTAAGTTTCTTTTCCTTCCTCCCTCTTTCATAAATATAATTTTCCTTTACCCAGTTACTCACCTGTAAATATACAAAACTCCTTGTAGCAGAGGTATGGTTCAGTATACATATTTGTTATATGTTTTTACCAGCATTAATTCTACCATCACCACACAGGAATAACTCCCATCAGTTTATCTGACACATTTAGAAATAGGAATTTATTAAACAGACCTTTTTCATGTTATGAAATATGGTAACTCTGAGCCAGCACAGAGGTTAATAAACTGTATAAATGAACTATTTTTCTAGATTGAAATGACTGCAAAAATGGGCTATTTGATCAAGGCAAATGTGGCTGCTGACAGGGACATCTGGGCTGGGTATGTCACTGAGAGACAGGCTCTTATGAAAAGGTTGAGGGGCCTTTGCAGATCCCCAGAAGTAGGAATCTGTTTTCTGGCTCAGCTGTGACTCAGTGGTAAGAACACCTCAACTGATCTTCCTCATGAGCATGGTTATTCACCTTGCTAGAGGAATGGAAGCTCATTTTGACTTAGCATTTTTTAATACAGGAGAGATAAAACTTCACTTCTGATTTATCTTTTTTTAATGTTAAACTGAATTTTCTTCATCAGCCAGTGAGATTTCATATAGAGGAAGGAAAAGTTCTTGTTCATTGCAGATGCATAACACCTAAGCTGGGGCTCTGAAATTCTCAGAGTGCTTTAGAGAAAAGCCAGAAATGTGTTTGCAAATTTAGGCTTTAATCAAGGTGCTAGCCCAGCTTTAGCAGAGCACTGAAGTACATTTTTGAGACTAGTTTACTTTGATGGAATATAAGCACCTGCTTAAATTGAAACACGTATATAAATAAGCACCTGCTTAAGTGATTTGCTGAAACTGAGTTTCCACTACTTTCTCTGGGAGAGCCTTTATGCCCTTCTCAGCAGTAAGCATCAATAAAGAGACCTGATTACATTATAAAATGTCTAACAAATACTGTTTAATGCTGACTTTTTAGGTCATCACTGCTGGGAATAGCAAATAGTTTTTACTTTGCCAGGTGAGATTAATTTCTAAATAAATGAGGCTACAAAATACCCTACACAGCACCTGTGGGCTGTTCTCCTGTAACTGGAGTGATAAAACAGATAATGATGTTTTTTAAAAGCTTCCAGTTTGAAATATGTGGCAATATCTTTTGTTTATTTTTTTCTCATTAAAAAAGAAAAGAAAAAATCACAACTAGAAATATTATAGGTAAAATAATGGGCAATGATTTCCTCTTGTAGCTGTGCTTTAAAAAAAAATGCGGATTTTTTTTCTGTCTGTAGTGTTAAAACATGCCAGCATGGATGTAAATGGAATGTACAAATAGAGGAAGAGCGACCATCTCTCTTGAGAAGAAGCTGCTGGTTTCTAATGAATACCCTCACTATTTGGAGCTTTTTAAAAGTTTTATTTCAAACTGGGAGAAAACAAGTAGTCTTTATTAACAAAACCTAACTGCAGTCAGTGCAAGTAAAGTAAGGCTCACTTATGCTATTCAAATTTAATGGTGTCCAGTATGAATCTGCTCTACTAATCACTTATTATTATTAAATTCCCATTAAACAACAAATCTGTTTTTCTTTGACAATTTTTATGCATTGCTTCATCATTGGTATCACCTGCTAATATGATTTTTTAGAAGATTTTGCTTTGAAAGGGACATAAAAGAGGTTGACAGTGATCTGTCATAGAGGGCCTGTGCAGATAGGCCTGTTGTGAGATAGTGCTTGTTCCCTTCCCACTAAGAGGAAGTTACTGCTTTTCCTTGGGTTATTGGGTTCTTAAAACTCATAAACGTAAAAATGGAAAAAACATGGGAAAGAAGCATGATAGAGAGGATAGGGAGGACTGACTGCCTTTTAATGGCTGAATACGCTCTAGAACGGAAGGGGTCTGCTTAGGATAGATTGGTCCCTTTCCACTTCTAATCCATCCCCAGAAGAATCTGTTCTACTGCTGAAAGCAGTGTGACATAGGTACCTACTGTCAACTCACTCAGACAGTGTTGGATTAGTGTTCAGTCAGGATTTAATCAGGGTTTCTGTGGTAAAGTGCATTTAACTCTGCCATACCAAATTTTAGCTCATTGAAAAGGAATATATTTAGCATTTCCCTAAAAACTTCAGTGATGAACACAAATATTAAAATTATAATCTTTGCAGTTTGATATTTCAAGTGTGATCCAAATGCATCCAAATGAGGTAGGAAGAAGAAGATGGCAAAAAATACTTGCAAATATAGATGTCCAAAACTCAATTTGAAATTAACACATCTGGGATAACTCATCTGAACATTCTGTTTGGAGATCAAACAAATCTTCTGTTTAACCATTGCTCAATCTTTTATGAAAATATCCATTCTAAAATGGATCATAATGAAAACAAAGAAAGTAGATGCTTTCAATTGAATGCTTAGAACCCCAAATCATTGTTTTTCTGTATAGAAAGAAAGATTATTTTCACCTTCTTTCTTGTTGCTATATTTTAGAATAATTTTAAAATATGTAAGTTAAAAAAAGAAAAATAAAGAGAAACTCACCTGTTTCTTTGAATCTTTTATTATGATATATACATTTATACATTATATATATTAATATAAAGAAAAAATGGCCTTCTGAACATCTGAGAGTTTCGTCATTGGTGTTAGCACTTTCTAATTACACTCCAGAAGAACCACATTCATGTCTTGTCAAGCACAACTGTGCATGACTTTGCCTTCTGTAGAATGTGGTAAGAAAATTACCACTTGAAATAGGAGAAATATGGGCACTTCTACAGTCAAAGATTTCTGCAGCCCTGTTCCTGTGTGACATAGATTTGTCCTGCTCAAACCATTATTAATTAACATGATGCCATGAATAAATGAAGGTCTAGACAATCCCCCTGCACAGAAGTTTCCAACATTTTCAAAGGTTTTATTGAAGCCTTCTATGGCATGCAGTTCAGATTTTACAATCTGTGAAAAATCAAAGCACCTTCCTTTTTTTTCATGTTTGTTTTTTTTTTTAACCTGTGTTCATGAAAATAGGCGGGTGAAAGGCAGTCTGGGGAGCTGGTTGATCTTGGAGGCTGTCTTGTGGTGCAGAACTGAGTATTCACAGTTGCTTTTGGTGGTTTGATTACAATGAAATCTCAAGGCCACTGACTGCAAAAAAATCCACTTTTTGTTTTGCAAGCCAGCTGTAACTTGCTGCAACAATGTCTTTCTGTGCAAGTACCCAGAGAAATATAAATGCCTCATCAGGATGTTAACTTCTAAGCCGATAATATAATTGTTAAATTGTTCAGTCCCAATACTGTTACCTTCTGGCCAGAAGGGGAAGCTATTTTTTCTTTCTGTATTTTACTTTACTCAGTAGTGGCAGGCAATTACCTCCATGTTAAAACATTGAAAAATGCCGATTAAAAGTGAGAGGATGAGGTTAAAATGCTGAAGGATCTTATTTCCAGCTAAAGGAATAATTTAATTCTCATAAGTTCAGTGATAACAGAAAATATCAGACTAGTCTTACTTCCTTTTACATTTTCTAAATAGCTGTTCTAGGAAAAATGGACTCTATAATGTCATTTGTTTACGTATTTCTGTAGTTCACCTCTTCTCATTTTCATTTAAGAAAATACAAGCCCAGCACCTTACATAACCTCAAATTAACTTCTAAGTCAGAATCAGGTTTCTCTACTCTACCAGCTATTTTTCTCTATTGAGAAGAAAACCCCCATCTACACTATATTTTTGCAGTTGTATATAAAACTTCATATGTTCCATTGTACATATGATAGAATTAATTTTTTTAGCCTGAATATATTATAAATCATTGTGTCAAAGACTACAACTCTCAATTTGTCAGGAAATATAATGATCTATTTAATTCAGAACACTTACAGTTCATTCAAGTAAGCACCCCACATGTTGGATCAGTTTCCATTGCCATTAGTGTATTATATAGGGTCAGGTGCCTTCCTGCCTGCCTTTCCTCTCCTTCTCTCTTTCTGTCTCTCTTCCTTTCACTTTTTCTATGTGTGCGGTTTCGCATTATAGCAACAGGTAAGCAGCTTATGTATTCATAGCATGTAAGAGAAACCCAGTGGCACTTCAGATACAAGAGCAACTCACATTTGTAGATCTTGTCTCACAGTTCTGGATTCTCACAGGCCAGAATCCAAATTCGGCTTCATGTCTTTTGCCCATTAAATGTATCTATTTTTTGTATAAGAATAAAATTCTTAACAGATTTACTTCCTTGTGGAAGTAAGCATCAAAACTCGACAGTTAGTGAAAGAAATAACAGGAGATCAGGATTGCAGACAGCCTTCTCAGTCACAAATGTTCAATTCAAATAGTCATGAGTCTACAAGGCAGATAAGTTGTTTTGCTACATTATAAAATTTGTCTCTAATCTTTCCTTTATGTATGCATGCAACAAAAATTTACTGTGGCCTAGGCAGAATTATTCATTTCCACTTGTTCCATGTGTTTCTAACTATTTCTGAATGTAGCACTTACCAAAGGAAATGCAACAGGTTATTTTTTTAAAAAACATGTAATGGAGTGATTTTTGCACTGCTAACTTTTCCTATGGCTGCTTGGATTCTTGTCACTCGAACGAAGGAGTTATTTTGAAAAACATAAAAGTTCTTGACTCTATCTTTTTAAGCCCTTTTAAGGCAGAAGCGCTGCTTGCCTTTTTCCAACTGTTTGGTATTTCTTTGCTGTTTCTTTTTTCCAGCCTTTAGACTGGGTCTTCCATGCTTTTGCTGGACCTCCAGCCCTCTTGGGACTAAAGCTGACATGAAAGCTGGACAGTGCTCAGGTGGAAAGGGACCTGGGGGTGCTGGTTGACAGCCAGCTGAACATGAGCCAGCAGTGTGCCCAGGTGGCCAAGAAGGCCAATGGCATCCTGGCCAGTATCAGGAATAGTGTGGCCAGCAGGAGCAGGGAGGTCATTCTTCCCCTGTACTCGGCGCTGGTGAGGCCACCTTGAGTATTGCGTCCAATTCTGGGCCCCTCAGTTTAGGAGGGACGTTGAGATGCTTGAGCGTGTCCAAAGAAGAGCAACGAGGCTGGTGAGGGGCTTGGAACACAAGCCGTATGAAGAGCGACTGAGGGAGCTGGGGCTGTTCAGCCTGGAGAAAAGGAGACTCAGAGGTGACCTTATCCCTGTCTTCAACTTCCTGAAGGGTGGCTGTGGTGAGCTGGCGGTCGGTCTCTTTCTCTGGGCAACAACAGACAGAACAAGAGGACACAGTCTCAAACTGTGCCAAGGGAGATACAGGCTAGAATTAAGGAGGAAGTTTTTCACAGAAAGAGTGATCAAATACTGGAATCATCTACCCAGGGAGGTGGTGGAGTCACCATCCCTCGATGTGTTTAAAGAAAGACTGGATCTGGCACTTGGTGCCATGATCTAGTTGAGGTGCTAGAAGATGGGTTGGACTCGATGGTCTTAAAGGTCTTTTCCAACCTAGAAATTCTGTGATTCTGTGATTCTGTGATTCTGTGAAATTGTCATTGTAATGCTTTCAGGTAAGAGCATGAATCAGTGCCTGAAACTCATGTTCTACTTTGAAGAATCCAATATGAATACTGTGATTCACATTATAGAGAATGCCATATAAAAATGAGATGCCTGTCGCAATGCTGCGTTATCACTTTTTGACTTTGCACTTCTCTGAAAAAAACAAATTAGCTCTGTCCCTGCCCAATGCTCACAAGAACATGTTCCAATGAGCTTATCACCACAGCACTCCAAAGAGGGGCTATCAACTTTTGAGGCTTTCAAAAATAATTCCATCTTTCCTAAAGAGAGACAACTTTGTGAAGAGGGAAGATAGGTCTTCTTTTCCTTTCACATAATCAATTCAGCTGTTCACCCCTAAACTGATGCACAACTTCATCTGTTTCCCATCAGGCTTCCCTTTCCCTGTTTTTGAAACAGTAACTTACAATTATTTTATATAATTCCATGCCATGTTTTAGCAGACTGTGTTTCTTGTCATTTGTTAATAAAGGCTAAGGCCAGTGTGCCTCTGGGTTGCGTGCTAAAGCCTCAGAAAGCACAGCTGACCATGCCTAAATTGTCTCAATCTGACCTGTGCAGTGACATGTGCTTGCTCCCTTCATCTCCTAGAACTGGTAACTCTGATGTTCTGTAGGTGTCCTTTTGACTGTTTTCATTGTTTATTTTGATTATTTTATCAACTCTACTTCTCTTTTGTGCTTGACTTTACAAATGAGGCATAAAATATCAGAAAAAAAAGTCCTTTTAGGGGTAGTATTTTAACACTGGGAGATATTAACATAGTATCATGTAAAACTGGAAAACAAATTGAAGATTGAAATAGATTGGAAACTCATAAATAACTTTCTTTTAGGCTTTGGTTACATGGAAATTGATTTGTTGAAAAATACTGTATAGCTCCATTGAAGAAGCCATAACATTCCAATGCTCTACTACTGTTTTAGCTGCAAAAGTCTCATCGTGCAATATGTGCAGTAAATTTTTTGAGGTAAATCAAGTCCTCCACTAAGCTATGTCCCTAAGTGCCACATCTACATGTTTTTTGAACACTTCCAGAGATGGTCCCTCAAGCACCGCCCTGGGAAGCTTATTCCAGTGCCTAACTTCCCTTTTAAAAAAGAACTTTTTCCTAATGTCTAATTTAAACATCCCTGGTACAAAGTGAGGCTGTTTCCTGTCACTTCTTACCTCGTAGAAGAGACCAATCTTCACCTCGTTACAACTTCCTTTCAGGTGAGGTTTAAGAACCTCCTATACCTAAATGCTAGAACACAAATAGTCATATAACTGTCCTAGGAAAAAGGATAACTGGTGTCTTCCTCCAACAGGGATGGTTTGCACTTCCAGCTGTTCTCTGGCCCAAAGGCCATTTGAAAGTCAGGCAGAAGGATTCATGGATTCATGATTCTGAGAGTGATAACCAGCCTGTTCTTCACCACCATTTTTCCCCAGAGACTTATCAGAGCACTTGAAATTGTAGCACATGAGCAATGCAGCTCAGAATGATGAAAAAGGCAGCCAGCAGTAGCCTGTCACCATCAGAATAATTTATCTAGCCTGAAGTCTTTTGCCAGAAGGCCATCTCAAGAAAAATGGCATTCAAGAGCAGGTAGAGAGCCAGGTAAGTAGACCTAGTTGACCTCCTGTAACATCATATAACTCACATAATCTATGATTTGTAATGTTAGAGTAGGTGCTCATTTTGTGGTCAGCACTAAACTTAATGCTAAATCTAACTTCCAAGTGTTCCCTTCAGGTTTAAGTTGGCTAAGGACAGCTAAGAAACAAAATGTAAAATCATCTCTCTCCCTTGCATGGGAAATTTTGATTTTCCAGATTTGTTTTCATCAAAAATCAATCTGAAATGCCAGAATTTCTTGTGAAACATATAATTATGTTTATATTTTAATTGATAATATTAATATATCCCTTTCCCCATAACATTAAGCTGAGTTGCCATGTTAATCTATCTTGAAGTCCTTCTTCAGAGGCATATGGAAATAAATGGGGTCGGAAATAGAGAGATTTCCCAGGGGCAGTGTGACTACTTAGATCAATAAACAGACTGAAGGTAGACCATCTCCAAAACAAACATTATGGAGGCCTACATTTTGCATTAAATCATTGTTATTATGAAAAACTGGTCATTCCTTATATTTATAATGAATATCTCCTCCAATCCTAGCAAGTCATTATTGTATATGATTTTCTTAAAAGCTTGTTTCTCTGTTTACATTTGTATATCCGTACAAGGTACTACATGTTGATTTAGGAACCTCCAAACAGGCTGCAGACATGTTTGAAAATGACATGCAAAATCAGATGTCAATGGGAGATGATGCATAAGATAAATTAACTAACACCTGCAAGTACAACTGCTCAAAAAGCCAAGTGTATAAGTATGGTAATAAGAAATACGACAGTCGCTTATTCATTCACCTCACTACTGCAAGTGATAGTTGAATTTTTCTTTTTACAGACAATTTTCCAGGTGTTCTCACATTATCCTTACGGCCTCATATGAGGAGAAACCATGGGAGCTGTCTCTACCTCACCACGATCTAATAGCAACATAAAGCTAGGTTAGTTCTAGATCATTCCCACTGAATACGTACTTGGTGTTAAGCAGCTATGTAAGTGTTTTCCAACTTAGGGCTCATAAATGGATTTATAGTAGTAATTCAACAGTAAAAATAATCTTGAAATCATTATTATGACATTTCATCATGCAGTCTCTGCAATATTTTGTAATTGTCATTTATGCCATTGACTTAAATAACAATTATATGTATACATAAGCCCATATAGACACAACCAATGGGTTAAACTTAGAGGCTGGGAAAGCATTTAAACTTCCTGGCTGCAAAATGACATTCTTTAGTAGGGTATGTAGAAACTGTCTTTAAACAAATGAGTCCATTGCTGGGTATCAGAATCCAAATGGGAAATGCTATTTAGTGGTTAGAAAAAAATTGTCTGTATGGTGAAGAATAGATTAGGCTGCCTCACAGTGACTGAGCAGAGATAATAGAAGATTATATGAATGTGGAAATAGGAATTTCCAATGGGCCTTGTAACACTTGTAGCGTGTATCTGAAAAGTCAGAACATAGTAGAATGGTTCTACCTCTCCTTGCTAAATAAAAGATGTGCTCCAGACATTTGCCTGACTGAACCTTGTGCAACCATAAGTTTGCTGACTCTTCTGCTCTATTTAGGACAGGCTATTTAAACAGTTGCACTAACAAGAATGGTTTTATTTTGAACAGAGAACATGCTCCTGTAGCCAAATTTCTGAAAATAGCAGTTCTAGCCTCTCGGTTTTGTGGCATTCTCTGCACTATTTTATTTGACTTTCCAAAATAAAATTATTTGAAATCTTTAACTTTAAAAAAACCTCACCACAGAATCATAGAATCATATAATATCCTGAGTTGGAAGGGACCCACAAGGAATCATTGAAGTACAACTCCTGACCCTGTCAAAAGATGAGCCCAAGAATCACTCCATGTGCCTGAGAACATTGTCCAAATGCTTTTTGAACTCTGTCAGACTTGGTGCTGTGACCATTTCCCTGGGGAGGCTGTTCCAGTGCCCAAACACCCTCTGTGTGAAAAATCTTTTTCTGATATACAACCTAAGCCTCCCCTGACACCGCCTCATGCCATTCCCTCAGGCCCTGTCACCAGTGACCAGAGAAAAGACATCAGTGCCTATCCCTCTGCTTCCACTCTGTGAGGAAACTGTGATGAGGTCTCCCCTCAGTCTCCTCCAGCCTGAACAGTCCAAGTGACCTCAGCTGCTCTTAAGGCCCTTCACCATCTTCATTGTTCTCCTTTGGTCGCTCTCTAATAGCTTTACATCATTTTTATATTGTGGCACCCAAAACTGCCCTCAGCACTCGAGGTGAGGCTGCCCCAGCGCAGAGCAGAGTGGGACAATCCCTTCCCTTGCCCAGCTAGTGATGTTGTGCCTGATGTCCTCCTGACATCCAGACAGGGTTGGCCCTCCTGGCTGCCAAGGGCACTGTTGACTTACACTTAATTTGCCATTGAACAGGAATCGCAGGTTCCTTTCTACAGGGGGGGATTCTCCAGCCTCTCGTTCCCCAGTCTGTCCACTTCCAGGGTTGCCCTGTTCCACATGCAGAATCTGGCACTTGCCCTTAAACTTCTATGATTCTTGATTGCCCAGCTCTCTAATTTGTCAGGGTCTCTCTGCCTTTGAAGGAGCCAACATCTCATCCCAATTTATTTTTGTTGGCACGTTTACTTAGTGTACCTTCAAGTCCTCCATCCAAGTAATTTATCATCCATGCTCTGCAGGAATCTCCTGGGCAGTGTGTGCCTGGCTGCCTTTCCAGCAGAAAGCAGGGTGGCTGAAGCTCCCCATGAACACCAGGGCCTGTGAGAGAGGCTGCTTCCAGCTGACTCTAGAAATTTGTCTTTCTCTTCCTGATGGGGTGGCTTGTAGCAAACACCCACAGCAGTGTCACCCACATTGCCTGCTCCTGAATTCTTACCCATCATCTCTTTTCTTGTTTTTCACGCAGCCCTAGGCAGAGCTCGATATAACCCAGCTGCTCTCTCACATAAAGAACAGTTTCACCACCTCACATTGCTGGCCTATCTTTTCTAAAAGGTATGTAGCCATCCATGATAGCATTCCAGTCATGTGAGCTATCCCACCATGTCTCTGTAACTGCAATGAGATAATGGCCCTGCAACCTCACACAGATGTCTCATTTCTCCTGTTCTTTCCCTGTGCTGTGTGCATTGGTGTGCAGGCATTTCAGAGAGGTAATCAAGTGTGCAGATTTCCCACAAAGGGTGCAAGAGGCTCCACCACAGCCATACACACCCTCTAGGTGGTTTGCCTTCTGGATCTTGTTTTGGGAGGCCCCTCTGGTAGGCCTGGCTTATTCCCCAGCTGGATGTGAACACTGTCTCTTTGAATGCCCTGCTCTGAGTCCTTCAGTTTAAAGACTGCTTCACCAAGCTGGCCAGCCTACTGCCAGAGATTCCCTTTCCTCTTCTAGACAGGTGCATGTATATTTGAAATATATTTGAAGCCATGATTCATGGAGTTGGAAGATAGTGTTCTAAATTAGTTGCCAAAAATAGAAAAGAACGAAAGAGGTTTATCTGTCTTTGTCAATGACACAAGATTAACAAACCCAACAGCTTCCCTGGGGTACCTCGAGAGTCTGTTTGGTACTGAGAAGTTGTGCAAAGCTTGAAATTTTTCACAGTGCTGTTAAGCACACAACAGAGAAAGTTGTCCTGACAGCCAAGGTCCTGTCTCCAGATATTTTTTTTTAACAAATGATGGCCTGAGCAGCCAGCTGGACTTAAAGATAGGATCAGATTTTCAAAACTCAAGAATCTGAAAATAGTTATGGCATGTTATCGAAATAGTTTTATTGATGAGATGATGCTGCACATGCTTCAGAAGTTGCTTCCACCTTGTCTTTTGTCCAAAGAAAAAAAAGTCATAGAAAATTGGAACACATGGAATTATGACAATGATTCCATCAGGACTAGAGTGGTGCCAGAAGTGCTTTCACCAAAAAAAAAGTAAACAAAAGAAGACAAACATGACAGAGGGCTCTCTGCTAGCTGTGGCAACCTGCATATTTCTCTGCTTCTCTGACCTGCCTTTGAAGAGGGAGACTTCAGTTGTGTTGCTTAATTGTCAGTGGTTATTTTATGAATCCTGGACTTTTTATTAAAAAAAGTTGCCTACAAGCTGTTCTGCTACAGCTTGAGTTTGAAAACAACAGAGAAACAAGGTAAGAGATACCTTTCCTGTTATGGATTCGTCCTGTTTTCTTGGTGTTAGGCACTGGTAGGATATCCAGTTCAATTTTATCTCTCTTAAAACTGGTGTTTCTACTCATCATATCTCTCAGAATGTTGTCTTTAATAACCTGGACTCAATATTGTCTAATCCTTTGCTACTTTACATCAATGGAAAGGGTGAGCATAATGCCTCCAGATCAAAAGCATGTTTCCCATATACATTTACACTCTCTTTGTAGAGTAAAGGATAACATATTGAGGGTCTTGGTTCAAATTTCTTTCTAATCTTCTTATACTTTCTTTTTAACAAGCTATATTTAAAGCTGCATTAAAACTTAATTTTTGTGTGGCATTTTCCTTCTATCATTATTTTTCACCTGGTTTTAGTTGTTTGAACAGCTCTTCGAAGAGCAAGCACCAAGTCTTAGTTTTTCTTTCCTTCTATGTGAGTAGAAAAGCCTGACAGCCCTATACATAAAGATGAATGAATGACTTATAAATAATTTGAGCAGTGACTGCTGCTCCTTTATCATTCAGTTATATCCTTTTCATTGACTAATGTGGAATTGCAGGGAGCCCTGTGTATAAAAAGAGCTATGTACTTTCATCTCTTTAAGCAGCAGAGCACCTAACTGCTAAATACATGTGCATTCAAACGCAAAGAATTATGTAAAGATGTAGAATATGCCCTAGGTGACTTGTTTAGCCTTAAGGACTTGTCATTTCTTTCAAAGAGGATGAAAGAGTGTGATGGGACAACAAACACACTATCATTCAGATAGAGAGCTCACCAATCCCACTGACTGCAGTACCCCTGGCAAGTTATTGTGTCAGTTCTACAGGTGAGCAAACTGAGATATGAGGGTGACATTACTAGAGAAAAATCTTTTAGCATCTCTGCATGTTGAACAGTTCATTTGACTTGAGGGTTTTTATAATGGACAAGCAAGAATGAGAGGTTACTTTTGAATATTGGATTAGCACTTGCCCTAGAATTTTCTGTACTATTGTCTCTTCCTCTTTCCCTAACTAGGCAGAACATGTTTGACATGTATTTTTGAGGGGACCTTAAAAAATACACATATACTAAGTGTCACCAAGCTTTCTCCCATAGGGATAAAGATTAATTACTGAACATGAATGATGTCTAAGGAATTTTCATTGTGATCTATGATGTGATAGGGAAAAACAAAAGAAGCATTATTAGTTTGCCTATTATCAGAAATTGCTGCTTTCTTTGTACAGAATGGCCATTTGTCAGCACTTAACAGGAACTTCAGAAAATGTGTTCATATGATAAGTAAGTTGCAGGTATGATGGGCTTTTCTAGGAGATCATTATAGCACTTGCTGGGAAGCATATAGAGGAATAAGGTTTCTCAGGAGTCTCTGATGAAGTGATATGTCACATGTTGCACCAAAAGCAGATGGTAAGTCAGTCACACCGTATTCATCATCACTTCTGATTCTTGAAAGGCTGAAACAGCAGATATCAGACAAGAGTGGATGCTCACAAGCTTCCATGCCTCCACAGCTAACTCTTATTTCCTGAGGACAGGCTCTGCAAGACATTTCGGCTATAGCCTGCCAACTGCATACAGAGAAAGAGGAAGACATACTGTATACTTCAACTTTGAAGAAGGTTAAAAATGTCTTTTCGCACTTTTCTGATGTCCATATCCTGATAAAATCTTGTAATATACTGTCTATACTTTTTTTTTTACAGTCTTTATTTTCATTTTGCATGAGAAAGGGATTTTTTCAAGTTCCATGACTGAAATCAAGTTACTCCTGTCTTCCAAGTGTCCTTGTTCAATGGAATGTTAGGAGACTGTCATCCTAATAAATTTCCCTAGAGTAGCCAAAGAACTGCAAAATGCAGCTGAACTGGATAACATAAGCTGTTCTAAGAACTGTATGGTGGAGACAGCATTGCTCAGCATTACCTAGGAAATTTCATGGACTTGTCTCAAGACAGACTATGAACCACAAAGGTCACAAATTACTTTGCAACATCAGCTTATCTTGGAAAATACAGATGAGGGAGGTTGAAGTTCGCTTAGTTCCCTACACTGTCTGCAAGTCAATTGTTTTTAAGAAAGAGAATGAAGGATGAGACTCCCATTCCTTCCCTTGCTCCAGTTTATTTTATCAGGTATAACATATTCACCAGTTCAGGCCTCCTCATTTCCCGTGGCCAGCACCTAGAGAAGACACAATCAAGACAACAGGAAATGGAAGTTGCTACCTGGACCAAAACTGTATAAATGAATACAATGAGATCATATTCCTCTTGTTGGTACAGCTGCACAGAGACATGGGAAACTCTTGTCTCAGCTAGTGAGTGTTAAATATTGGGACAATAACCCATTTTCTGCACTGATACAGTGATATATTGTCAATGCTTTGTTTTCACTGGGAGGTATTGATTCCCCATAGGAGTTGGTGTTTGATAGAGTTCAGATTTTACTTCATTATAATAAGTTTTGATTGCATTTATTACAGAAACTATCTTTCTGGTGCTTTTGACTTCAAGGGAAAACTTTTTAGGCATAAAAGTACTTCCCAAATTCTATATTACCTCCTTTATTTTCACAAGTAGAATCTTTGTTGCAGACACGCTGCTCAGCTCTTCCATGAAGAGCTTCACAGAATATGTAGGAGTATTTCTAAGAAAGATCTTGACAACCATGCCATGCATAGAAGCACACAGGTCATAGGCTCCTTCAGTCTCATTTAATAATGTTATATCCCTTAGAAATTTGAGACAGCCTGCTTTGATAATTCCTACAAGCCAGATGGTTCTCTCTTAGGAGGGATGTACTTTCCAATTCTTAACAAAAAAGACTCCACACTTCATTAAGTTGGAAAAGACCACTCTCCCTCTCACAGAGAAATTATTAATTGGCTATGCTTTGGCAGGACAGCACGGCCATGGAGAAGAGACCAGAAGCTGCTGAGAAGCAAGCACACCTTATACAAATAATTCCAACCTTAGTTCTTCACAGGAAAATAAAAAGTGTTTTGTACACACAAATTATACAGCTTTGGAGTAATTTATTAAGACAATTATAGCCATTCCACCATACTATTTTTTTGCCTTCTGTAAGTTAAAACCCATAAATATTTTTCCTCTCTGCTCAAGTGTCTTGTGCCAGAAAACAGTTGAAAAGAGCCATGTTATGGGGGATCATTCTGGAGGATAGTATGATAGCATACCAAGGTGCGCACAATGCTCAGTTTTTCACGCCTGTGGCTTGGAAACAGTTTTTACTATCAGCATGAGAGAAAAAACATCTACTGAGCCCTTTCATGCCTTAGAGTGTCATAGAAACCCTAGTAAGGGAAAACAATTACATAATTATGACCTGGTTTGCTTACCTGGTTGTGATTAGATCCTTGTGAAGGTTTTATGGGAGTGATTCTGTTTATTTCTTTCGTCAGTGTCTAAGTTATGCTTACAGTACACTAGCTGCATATGTCTGATTATTTTGCTCCTAAAGATCACTGGTTTACTGGAAATAATTTTCCAGGAATCAAGCAGTACAATTTTTATTCCTGTGAGATAAATCACAATAGTGTGAGTACTAAGCACATCCTTATAGATGTCAGAGCTCTGACAGCACAGATATTGCAACATTTGTCAGAGCAAAATTATATTAGTGATGTGTTCCATCATTTATTCCAAATCTAACCACTATATGTCTTTTACTTTTGTAGATCTGCGAAACTGCAACTGATTTAATAAAAATTCCTCTTCTCACCCTAGTACAGTGTCATTGTCTCAGACAGCAACTAAGGGCAACACAGGTGCTAGCTCAGTCTGCTCCCCACTCTCCTGTGACAAGAAGAAATATAAGAATGGCAATCTTGTGCATTGAGATAAGAATAATTTAATAATTGAAACAAAACAAAATATTACCATTACAATAATAGTAATAATATTAATGGAAATGAGAGAAAGACAAGAAATAACACTTGAGAGAAAAAAGTGGTGCACATTTCAGTTTCTCATCACCAGCTGAGTGTCCCTGAGCACCTTCCAGACAACTCCCCCAGTTTACATACTGGGTGTGGCATCCTATGGGGTGGAAAATCCCTTTGGCCAGTTCAAGTCAGCTGTCTTGGCTATGCTCCCTCCCAGCTTCTTGTGTACCTGCTTCTTGTCAGAGGCTGGAAAACAGAAAATTCTTGAGTTAGAAGAAGTGCTACTTACAACCAGAATCTCAATGTGTTGTCAATACTATTGTCATACTAAATCCAAAACACAACACTCTACCAGCTACTAAAAATAAATGAACTTTCTCCCAGCCAAAACCAGGACAGGCAATCAAACCACGCATTCTAAAATTGCACATTCTGGCATAAATTTCCTCATCAACCTCTCTGATCTAAAACATGGCATGACAAATCTTCTCTGATATAAGCTTATGAGACTTTAGTTCTAAAATACTCCTTTCTCACTCTGTTTACATCCTCCTGTTTGTAGGAACAGACAAGACTAAAAATAAAGTATATGAGAAGATAAATTATTTTTTTAAAATATGCACAAGAATATCTGATGGGCTGAAGACAGCCTCAGGAAGTCATCAGAGCCTGTATTTATCAAAGTAGTTAGTGACTTTGACAGCCTAGCTGCCAGAGGGGTGACCTTTTGCCTCATTTTCACAGATCCAATTAATAATTTGGAATCTATGTGGAAGGAAGATGATCAGAGTAATGTTAAATCTGTACATACATTGCTCAGACTGTGTGTTCTCAAATGGAGACAAAGACTGTACCCTAATTTTTGTCTATTAATAATGACATTATTTCCGCTAACTGGGGTTAAGAATTTGGCATCTGGATCCTTTATTCTCTTTAGTGAAATATGTGAGATTGGCCACCTTGTTTATAAAATAAGAGCAGAAGGGCTGTGTCAAAATTGAGTCTTACAGATTAGCAAAGCATAAAGTGCCATGCTCTGGTAAATAACAGTGATAAAATAACTTCACTTTTTATTGATATTCCACTGTTCTGGAAAAACAAAAGCTATTAAACAGGAAAATGAGAGAGGTTGTTTGTCTCTCCCATAACTCACTCCACTAGGCAGACATCAAACAAGACCAACAGGGAAACTTGCTTCATAAACTGAAGTATATGATGCTTTATTCACTGTGAAAAATTGCATGGTGCCTTGAGACCTCTTGTTGATGTATGTGTAGAAATCTCTGCCCCTCAGAACTAAGATCATGCACAACATGGTACTGTGAGGAGTAGGTGAGGTCCAGAAGAACAATGCCTCTAGGCTTGTGGTACAGAAGAGAGGGAAGAGGGAGAGTTGGCATATAGAGAACAAAAAAAGAATTAGTTTCCCATCTCCCATTTTCAGTTATCTGGTCTTACAGGTGTGACCTGATAGAAACAAATGTTTAGTTTGCTGTCCTGAATACTCTTTTTCTTTGCTCATCTGTCAGATGGGTACCAAATGAAGACACAGACAATAGATAATGATCCATCCAAGCTTGAAAGAGCTTTTCTCAACTTGTGGATAACAGCTCCTGTGGGAACTGTGAAGTGAAAGCAGGGATGAAAAAAGTGAGTTGCTGAAAATTTTGCTAGAACTCAATATATATCAAGTTCTCTGCCCTTCAAGATTCAATTTCTCTAATCATTTTAAAGCATAAACTGTGCAAATTGTGCATTCTTGTCAATGACATTTCCTTCTTATTTAACTATTCAACAGGGTTACCAGCCAGGGAATGATGGCAAAAGCTGTCTTAAGTCACTAGTACCTCTACAGTCTGATGGCAAGAGACAAAGTAAGCAGCAGCTAGGACTGGGTGGTTCATTTGTTACACAGTTAGCTTTGAAAGTTTTCTCTAGCCTAGCCAAAAGGCTGTCATTCTGTAACTTGTAGTTCTTGTGAAAGCAAGAAAAACCAAAACCCCCAACATTTTTCTTATTCTGAAAGACTCTGCACAATATGTTTGGCCTGTCAGCTAAGACTCTTTGGAACTGAAAATATGGCCTTAAGGACGAGGAAGACACACCTTCCCTTGATTATATTCTGTCTCTGTCATAAAAAACCAAGATTTTTACTGTTGAGTTACAAAACAAAGTAAGGTTTGGGGGAGCTGTCTTAGTATATTTTGACAAATCTCCTCTTTCTTGTGCCAACTAAGGCATCACAATATAAATTATTTGCTGCAAACAGCTTACTACCGTAATTAAGTCTGCTATGCTCTAGGGTCAGAAATAGCTGGTTTATAGCTGTTGCAAATCAAACTGCTCTGCCATCCAAGTAGTCACTTGCCAGGAGACCATGACACCTCATCCTTTAGATGGATATTGCTTGAAAACACCCTTTTTAATTTGTCCCTGTGAGGCTGAATGGGCATCCACTATAAAATTGCGCTGGGGGAAATGGGAGTTGAATCATTGACGCATTTAACAATGCATAACCTTTATTATTCTGCTCCCAGGAGCATTGAATTTGCATGGCTTAGCAATTTGCAAGCTGTAATGACAGCACTTAGAATGGACATCAGTAGCAGCAATAGAAATCCAGTGAGAAGAGTAGACATAGCCCAGCTTCAGAACTTCCAGAGATATTACAGAGCTGTTCAGCCACTGGGTAATAGCCCCTAATTCCTTGGATATTCTTTGTAAGACACCATTATCCTTGCTAAAGCTATTTGCTTTTAATATGGTTATAATGTGTAACACTATCAAGAAATCTGAGGGATCCGGCCATTATGTTTTCAGTACTTTCTATTTTCCCTACTCTGCTTTATCTAGTCGAGAGGTAAGAGAAAACCATGCTGTGTGATAATGTAACTACGTCTGGAACAAAAAACGCACTACCTCTGGCCCAGTGGAACAGCACGTCAGTCAGTAGATATATTTTTGTATGAGCAGATGCATATAGAAAGATAAAGTTTAGCTACCATTAAATATCTTTAAATCAGGCTAAAATATGTAAGTGTTTTTGCTCTAGATAAAATAGTTAGGTATTCCTAATATCCTTAAAGCAAATTTATTTCATATTGGTGTCCATTAGATGGTGAAATAGTATTTAACCTTTTAGAAATATACAGCATATGAAATAAAAGTTAAATAATATTTTTTCTGGCTCCATTTAAAAGATTTTTAGATTTGTTACAGCAATATATTACATGAAAACATTTTGTGTTTACTTATGAGCTGAATGCTTTTTGATTTCTTGGGGTGATTAAGGCAGGCAGATATGTCTATAAGGAGGGTATTATTTTCACTTGATCACTGGGCAGGATTGGTGATACTAATTTATTGGGGACCAATTTTCCCCAATATTCTTGTCTGTCACTGAAAAGTCATAGGAGGTGATAGGAAAAATCCTTGTGCTTTGCTCGAGAATAAAAAAATATGAGATGTGCAACAGGTGGTGGTACATTCAAATAGTACATTCTTTCAGAAAAAGATGATTATGAGCAATGGTTTATCAGTTTCTCATGTCTAAACCTTATCAGAATAAGGCAATGAAGTAAAAGATCACTAATTTTATCTGATGACAGAAAGGAGTTGCTGATTATAAAGGAAAGAGGAGGACAGGAAGAGGAAATAGGAGAAAGAAAAGCTGACCAAGGAGCCAGAAAAGCAATGGGGTGAGCACGTGCTGCCAAACAAAATTCACAAACAAACACAAGTTATGAGAGAAGTGAAGTAGATGATGTTTAGTATTCTTACAGCTGCCTGGGGTTTGTACTCTTTCAAATGAAGAACTGTGTGTTTTAAATCAAAGACTGACCTTTGAATTTTAATCAAAGTTATTTTAATGGAGCATAGAAAGCAAAGGCAGACTGGTGAGTTTACCAGAAAATATTATAAATTTTCTAAGTAACTAGAAAGCATAAGGAAATGTGCTTATCTTGTAACAGGTAACTTACCTCCTTATACTCTGTTAAAACTTCAAGCAATGGATTCTGAGAGTCTTCTGCTTGGAACTATGGAGAAAAAGGGTCAATGAATTAGGAGTTAGACAATATGCACTGTCCAGTAAAAATCCACCAGTATCTAAGTTGATACAATGGAATGCTGTTTTACTAATATAAATTGCATTCATTCACAGAAGAAAGTAAATAATTTCAGTGTATCAGCCTCTGGAATACACCCAAATGTTGCTCTTTAGCTAAGGCATCTATCACAATGAAAGGGTAATTCAAAGCAAGATCCCTAAACATGTGCAGGTTGGATTTTCTTTGAATTATTGTATTTAGACTAGGTATGCAGTGAGAAGCTATATATAGATTAAGAATTCAGTTTGGGTTACTGGAAAACACTGTAATAATTAAAAGTTATTAATAAAAAGCATTTTAAAATAAATTACAGTGGGTTGAAATGTAATTGTATAGCTTTGTGGATACTGGGCTGAATTTAAAGTTATGTGTACTGGAAATTTAATGACTCCTGACTTTTGAACAGGGCTGCACTAATTAATCAATTGGTAATTACAGCTGTGATTAACAGCTGTGATCATGACTGGTAACAAGTATTGATTAATTCCCCAATAATTCTGGCACAGTTTAGAGTAAGAAGCACTCTGCAGGATGCAGGAAGCATGATTAACAAAAGCAATAATAAAAACACTTCACTCTCATTACAGAGCTGTCTTGGGGGAACAAGATTTGTGAAAGTGGGAAACCTAGGTAGATTCACGAAGGTAAAGCAGCCAAAGATTGCCATAATGAATGAGAATTATTGGGAAAGGTGGGCGCATTTTTTCATAATGATAAATTTGTTCCAGACTTACAGTCATTATGTCCCCACTACTGAAGTCTTTTTTCATAACAATAGTGTGTTCATTTTAAACTGGACTCAGAAACTTTATTCCCATAAAAGATAACATTTACACACTTCGCAAAGTGCCACGTGAATAGAGCCTCATTTTCTACTCCTACAAAGGGCTACTAATGACAGGCACAAGGCAATGAAATATACATCTGCTAACCAAAGCTGACAATTTCATTTTGTGACAATGTCTTCAATTTTACTTTCTTTGTTCCTTAGCAGAACTGAAAAGAAAGCTTTTGAGAATGTTTGCAAAAAGCAGGATATTTCAAACATATCTATTCAAAACCAAACTCTCAGTTTCATATTGTCAAAAATAGGTAGATATTTATGTTATCTACTGGCCAGATCATTGGCATATACAGCTGGGGGCCAAGAGTCCTATTCCTTTACAGCTGGCACAAAGATTTTTACCTAAGGCATCTGTGGGCCAAGTGCAGAATGAGCTTAAATTTGGATATATGCAATAAAAATAGAAAGTCTTTTGGTTAGCTAAACAAACAAAAAACCAAAGAGAAAAACTTCCACAAACAAACAAAGCAACAAAAAAATAACATTGCTGTTAATATTGAAAAGGATTCGGATGAAAAGAAAATTTTTCCTAATTTGTCATTTATTACATATCAACTTTGGGCACCATTCCTATGTACTATGAAAGAAAAGTGAGTATGAACTGTTATATTTATCCTCTGGAGAACTATCGGCAACAGAATGTTTTTTGCAGTGGACTATTATCAGTTGGGAAGAGAAAAAAATCAGTCAAAATCAAGAACTTCTCTCCCAGTTCCATGATCTTCCCATGCAATTTAGAACAGAGACTTCTGAGTCAAAATCATTTTTATACTCTCAACTCTTGCCATTTTATTATGATCTTTGTTGTTTATTATGATATTAATGTTTTGGCTCTGGAAAGTCCAGTCAGCTGAATATATGAGTAGTAAACCATTTAAAAAGAAAACTTAATATTTGCTAAAAGCAGAAAGAACTTACTCATTCCCCTGATTTTAAAGATTAGTTTGAGAGGCATAGGTGGATGGCATGTCATAGGTGACTTTTACCTTTGAAATTAGGAGACAAGGCATGAAAATAAGTCGTAGTTCTAACTTCTAAGCTTATCCCATGATTTCTGAACATGGCTCACCATTTTTATGAGATATTGATATGCTGTTTAAAGCAGCTATCACAAAGAAAGTTTCTGCTTCTAGAGGTCTCTTGTGTCTTTGTAGATCCCTTTGTCTTTATAGAGTTCTCCTTCAGCAAAATCAGATATCCTTGTACAACCCTGTAAGATGGGCAAGGCCCTGCCAATGTTGTCCTCTACCCCAAACTGTCTTTATGATCCAAAAGTAGTGTTGCATGAAGGAAGGGAATGGGGTAGGTGAGGGGAGAGAGAGAGAGGGACTTTTTCATATGTAGTGAAGTATTTCCCACCAAGGCAGTTTAAATGTAGTACAAGTGACTAAATTTAGGCCCTCCTCAATGAAGTCTATACTTAAAAACTACCAAACACTGTTAGTGTTTGCATTCAGGACCATGTAAATGGTGATCTAGTATCTAAAGAACTAGGAATCAAGAGCAGATATAGCTGGTTTCTTTATGACCAAATACATTTTATTTAGAAATTTTTGTTCGTAAAAAATTAGGAAAGACAGTTGAAATCCCTGCTGGGTTCCTGAATATTTACAAGGGTGGCTGGTTCCTGCTGCATCTGGGATTCTGTGGCCTGTGGCTCACATGTCCATCTGCAAAACTTAAACTACAAGTATGGGTTAGGGGTCCAGAGTCCTTGACAAAGCATCTAGAAGTGATCAGAGATCTGCCTGAGGTGAGGCTTTTCAGGTTATGTAGTTTTTCCAGGTTTTCTGCCTTTGCGATCTGAGCTGTATCTTGGGATAGGCAGCTAGGATGTGTCTCACTCTGAATCTGGTAACTCAAGATTTTCAAATATTTGTAAACTCAGCTGCCATCTTGAGACTTGTTGCAGCGTTTTGTTCCTTTTACCTTTGATTAGGTATGGGGAGTAGCTTAGAAATTAGTAGCACTGGGAGTTTTAGTTGAAATTGGAGGCCTTAGGCTTTGGATTTCTACACTCCTTTGTTTAAGAATACTGCAACATTTCTACAGTTTTGTTTTGAATTTTATTTCTCTATATTTAGAAATTCTTATCTTTTTTCCCATATTTTTTCAAAACAAAGACAGCCTTTTTTTCCTAGAAGATCAACTTCTTTCAGGGCAGACAACCATTCAACTACCTCTGCTCAGGAAACCTGAATTCTACTTTTGCCACCTGGTTAGATGATGGCACCTCTGTTTCAGTTTCTTTATTTCTAAAACGTATCTATTATAATCCTGATTCTATTTTTGTTGTATCTTATATATTAGAGCTGAGCTAAATGGCGCTTGTACGTCATGAGTGAGCCCATTAAATTATATGCATGAATATTTGAGGGTGGCATCAGGTTCAGATTTAGTCTGAGAACAGGGGGATTTGATTTCCTCCATACAGACAATTTTCAGAGATTTGATTGTCAGAAGAGAAATGGACAAAAAACTTACCCCTGATTACTTTAAGCATAATATTTGCTTAATATGCGTCAGAAAGGTTCAGATGAAAAAAACAGAGGATTCAGAGGTCATACATTCCAAGAGTATATATATTAAGGGTATATATATCAAGGGTATGAAAATATCTGTATATTCTAGTGAGCACAACTGATTATGGTTTACTGCATGACAAGGTTTCTTATTATATAAAAATTAATCTCATTGAATCACTTCTAGCATTGTCATGAGGATCAAGGGGCAGGCTGAATCATGGTAGGCACAAGTTTAATTTTTCTGTGGTCCCCTGGAATCTTTTTGCTTTCATGTGAAGGATTAGCACATCTTTTTCTATATAATTTCCATCCATCTTGCATTGAAACACAGGAAGGGAGGGGAAGATGAGGGTGATCACCTCTGTATCAGGTATACACAGCAAAGCAGCTAAATTTGGCCAAATCCATAAATTTCCTTAATCAAGCAATTTCATTCCTAGGCAACAGGTAGTATCAATCAGAGTGTGCTTTCATATGCTAATATCTACAGACTTCTCTTTCAGAACAGGCACAGTGACAGGACCTTTACAGACAGCAGAGGGGAGAGGACAACAGATTAGGAGGAATTATTATATCTGAAAGCATTACAATTTAATGAATAGTTGTAGAGTTACCCTTTGCTTATCAATAAACATTCCAGGCTATGATTTTCCAAGTTTGAGAGACCTTGCTATCCAGTTAGTGGCACAACTGGAAAACTTGAATCAACTTATTTTCTAGTAGTTCTACTTCTCTAGTCATTAGTCTATTTTATTTTTATTACACAAATGGGATTTCTTTATCTACATGGTGTATTATGCACCACACAGAAGGGATATCAGGTCCAAATGCCTTCTACCTTTGCTCCCAGAGAGATTCAGAGTCCCAAGCTGGCTCTTCCCCAGAAGGTGACCGTAGGAAAACAGATACTATGCATATGCATATAAGGATGCACTTTCCCTATGGAACCAATCTGATAAAACTGCCAGAAACAGAACAGATTCATACAGCATTTTCTTATGTTGTCTTTTTCTAGTGTTACAAAAGTGTGCATTTGCATTTGCTGTCTTAATTGTGGGTAAATAAAATCACAAAATAGACTTTGCTGTTTAGGAATTGCGTAACCTTATTTATGAGTTGCAGAGGAATACAGTTTATTTGGCCCACAGGTGCCAGGAGGCTGCAGTAGTTGTCTGCATTGTAATAATATGTAGGCAAGACATCACAGGACTTTTCTTTCATATGCTGGTTTGAAACAAAATGGGCACCAAATGATCTGTATTTCACCCTGCTCTTGTGGTCATTTGCAATGTAAGAAGAATTTGAAGAAATTCATGTGAAGAAAGATAGAGAACACACCAAATTGTGAAGAAAGATAGAGAACACACCAAAGCCTGCAAAGGCAGCAGACACAAGCAGCTGTGGAGACAGAACATGAAAGTCAAGAGACCTACACACATATTGACAGGATCCACCTATAATGAACTGCATGTTGTATGGTGAATTCATCTCATGTATATGGGAGAAAGCAAAGTTTGCCTTCCTGATAGGAGGGCAGGAAGAAACACCAAAAGAGAAATTATGTGAATATTTTCTTCCCAGCAGATAGTCTATCTCAAAGGAA
The DNA here is from genome assembly GCF_901933205.1 of Camarhynchus parvulus. Lineage (NCBI taxonomy): Eukaryota > Metazoa > Chordata > Aves > Passeriformes > Thraupidae > Camarhynchus > Camarhynchus parvulus. The sequence goes on along the minus strand of NC_044575.1, from coordinate 20,498,132 downwards.
AAAAACTATTTACTATTCTTAAAAACAGCTTCTCTTTTGGGTCTCAGCAGGTAAAATTGGAACTTTGTCACACTTGAGGAATATTTCTAAACACTGAAATATATATATGTGCTTCATGCATAAAATTTTCTGCCTAAAGAAGTGACAGGAAAAAAATATATAGCTCTAAAGGTGGATGGAGTCCACCTTTAATGCTATTAAACTCTAGAGGACAACGGTCATTCAACTCAGTTCCTTATTCTCCCTATAGTATGCCTACATCCTGTTCGTGACATTTTTACAATAAAAATCCCCCAAACACTTAGAATAATTAACCTTGAAAAATTGATAGTATGAGAGAAACTATGACTGATGCCATGGAATGTATGATACAACAAAACATTACTATTTTCTAAAGCTTTTCTTGTATTTTTTTAAAGCTGGCAGATTATTCATAGGAATGTGCTGACCACAATAACATCTGCTACAAAGCAATGGAAATTTGAAGGCATCTCTTAACTGAGGAAACAGCACTGTGATTTGCTGTCATTTAGAAGCCTGCAGGGAGATTCATAGAAAGATCCCATCAAGAGGTAACAGTTTAATAAAAATTCGTTTAATTTTTATGTAGCTGTTCAACAAAACCTTCTAATTACCTCACAACCAGGCAGTTAAATTACATCGGAAATGATAAAACCTCTCAGAGTAATACATAATTAAAATGGTCAATCAAACTTAGAAGAAATGTGATGAAGTTTCTTGAAGAAGAAGATGAATCTATGAACCTTCTACATAGTTCTTTAATAGCTATGATAGTGACATAGATTCCACTTATGTGATTCCTTTTTGACTCTATGGGCATTGAAGATATTTACTTACCTTCCATGAAGATGACACCAAGCTTAGTCGTTGCTGTTGACACACCTGAGGGATAGGATGCCATCCAGAGGAACCTGAACAAGATCAAGAAGTGGGACCATGGGAATCTTGTGAGGTTTAATAAGTCCAAGTGCAAGGTGCTGCACCTGAGTCAGGGCAACCATGGGTATCAACACAGGCTGGGGGATGATCAGATCAAGAGCCGCCTGGCCAAGAAGGACTTGGGGGTGTTGGTGGATGAGAGGCTGGACATGACCTGGCCATATGCCCTTGCAGACCAGAAAGTCAAATGCATGAAAAGCAGTGTGGCCAGCAGGTTGAGGGAGGGGATTCTGCCTCTCTGCTCTGGAGAGACCCCACCTGGAGTGCTGCACCCAGCTCTGGGATTCTCAATGTAGAGAAGAACCTGACCTACTGAAATAGTCCAGAGGATGCCCAGGAAGGTAGTCAGAAAGCTGGAGCACCTCTCTTAAAAAGATAGACTGAGAAGGTTGGGGTTATTCAGCCTGGAGAAGAGAAGGCTCAGGGGTTACTTTATTGCAGTTATTCAGTACTCAAAGGGGCTCTATAAGAAAAATGGGGAAAAAATTTTAGCAGGACCTGTTAGGACAATGAGTAGTAGTTTTAAATTAAAAGAGAAAATACTTAGTTTAGATATAAGTTTTTTACAACAAGAGTGGTGAAACATTGGCACAGGTTGCTCAGAGAGGTGGTGGATGTCCCATCTATGGGAACATTCAGTGGCAAGTTGGACAGGGCTCTGAGCAGCCTGATCTAGTTGAAGATGTCCCTATTCATTGCAGAGAGGGTGAACCAGAGGAATTTTAAAGGTGCCTTCTAACCCTAAATATTCTATGATCTTATGATAAATTATTTTAGACCCTGACTAGAACTTGCAAAAACATAAAACCACCATCTGTTAAGCTAGAAAGAATATGGGTTATAGCGTAGAATGGGAATGGAGGAAAAAATCTCCCTCTTTTGAAATTGTTGCCCAAAAATTTGGAATTGAAACACCTGACTTTGGACAACATCATTTAGAGCCATGGAAATGCACCTTTTTAATACACAGGTGTCTAGATTCTAGATTTCTTTTGTCTCCTCTGTTCTCAGTACAAAACTGCCAAGTGAGCAGCAAGGGGGCTGCCCCTCAAGGGAAGGTGAACAGACAGCAAGGCAGCACAGGGACCTCTATGACAAGGGCTCCATCCCATGGGGGTCCAGAGTCAAACCAGGGAGTCAAGTTAAGAAAGCAGGGTCAGGACTGGCAAGGTACCAGGCAGGCATGGCACACCCATGGTGCAGCTTGGTCAAGGATCAGGGGCCAGGGCATGATCTCAGCTGCAGTTCTGGAGCCCAAGAGTGTAGGGAGCACACTTGGAGCCTTAGGGTGGGGCATCTCTCATTTTTTTCTCAGCATAGCTGTTTGCACAGAAGCCTGGCTCAAGGTGTACTGTAGCAGGGCAGACCCCAAGGACTGTGATGGAAGAGGGGAGAGGTTGCATAAGAAGACTGAAAAAGAAGGTGCATACAGGCTGGTCAGGGCAATTAGACCCTGTTGCTGCACCCAGTGCTTTCATATCTCAAATATGTGTCAAAATGTAGTTTGAGTACTTACAAGGATGGGCAATAAACCTAAATCAGCAACTTCCTATGCTTCATGCATATATTTATCCCTAGAAATGAGGGAAAATAAAATGACCTGTGACTTTTATTTCTGTAATAAATGTAGGTATTGCTTAAGATTCACCTAAATTCCAATCTTAATTCTTTGATGGCTATTTATAGTCTTCTTTCATGCATGAGTAGTTAGACAGAGATATATGTCAGTGTTTAATTCTCCCTGTGACTAAATGATTATAATATAGCTCACTCTCCATGATACACTGGTGTGTCCTACTGAATCTGCCAAGCAAAACGCATGAATCCACAGAGAAGGATCAAACTGCAGAATCACAGAATTGTTTCATTTAAAAGGAACCTCTTGCGATCATCTGTTCATGTCCTTTCAAATACCCGAAACTTGCTTTCCAATAGAATAACTCTAATCAATTATGTTTTTCTTTAGGAATACTAATTTCTTGGTTATCTTTTGTTTGTGCAAGGTTCTTGGTTTTCTCTACTTTTACTTCTGTTCTTAGTTTTATTATGTTCCCTGATCAATTAACAGAGTTCCAATTTTTTTTTCACCTGTGCTAGGTACTCAAATCATGAGCCATCATTTGAACCATCATTTGTACACTTCCTCACACAGTTATGATTTTCTCAACAGTAATGCACAAAATTTTCTCTCAAATTTCATAAATATTTTTAGATGGATTACTTCTGCATACATTTGTGTAATTAAACTGAAGAAATTTTAATTTCCAAGTTGTGAATACAACATATAGAAGAAGACTGCATTGATTGTGGAGCTACTGCTTGTACAAATGCCTGTGTAATCTCTGAGTAGACTAAGCTACTACACTGCAAAGAGCAATTAACATATCTTTATTTTACATATATACACTCTGTTGAATTTTTTGTGTCTGTGTTCTGTAGCTTTCATATCATACTTGTAGAAAAATGTATTTGTATAAGTAAATTTCATAAGGAATCCTTGCTTTGTGGTGCTGTCTTTGGACAGATGTAAAAAGACAAATGAGAAAAAAAAAGCAACAGTAGAAAAAGATGTATACTGGCAGCAACTGAGATTTGCTCAGTGCGTGAGAGTATGGTGCTAGTAATGCCATGGGTGCAGGTTTGATCCCTGTACTGGGCCATTCAATTAAGAATTGGTATTAATGATGCTTGTGAGTCCCTTCCAACTCAGAATATTCTGTGATTCTCTAACTGAAGCCAGAGTTTGTATTTAGGAGATGTTAAACTGGCATAGTTGAGCTCCATCCAACCCCGTTGTCTGACAGCTTTGAAATGTCTCTTCTCCATCCTCTATGTGAGGTCCTACAACAACCCATTACCCTGTTGAAATCCACTAACTGTTTCCTGGGCAGGGAGAGAAGCACTGCTAGAGTAGAGGGATTAGGCAGATGACAGCTCAGTGCAGAAACACTGGTAAGGGAAAGAAATGCAGTCAACATTCAGACCAATAAAAGAAACAGAATTAGCAAAATCATAAAAGACTCATGAGATGATAGCACAGGAATTGTATTGCAGACACAAGGCTTGAATGTGTGATGTGTGTGATGATAGCAGCAGCTATTAACTGTGGCCTAATTTCACATGGTATGTACTCAGAACCATGATTCCACAGCAGTATCAGTGGGTCTTGCCCTCTGTACAGTCACTTCATGTTAGTTCAGGTAAGGGTTTTCCCAAACTAATGCAAGTTAAACTGCAGGAAAAAAAAAAAAAAAAAAAAAAAAAAAAAGCCCCATACTAGAAAAAGAGAGCTTGATCAAGTTAACTCAAGGTCTTTATTAACTCCCTACTTTACATTTTTGTAACATTTTACATTTGCAATACAACCCTGAACATGTCTAAAAGTTTTCCAGCAGTATCTTTATTTACACAGAACACCATTGTATTGCTCATCATTAACATCACAGAAAGATCCCAGTAAACACACCAAGTATCCTCATGCATTTTTCCATGGACAACTTAGTGAGTGATTTCACACAACAGGGTTAACTAATTACATTTTTAATTATTCTCTGAAATTAAAGTTAGTTATATTTAGAACTTATTTAATTTAAATAGTCAAACCATGTTTCATGTGTCTACTGTAGATATTTTCAGAACTTCATACTCTTTGCTCCACCACAGACATAATTTACAGGAAAGTTTTCAGTGCAATTTCAAGAAGAAAAGCCAGAATATCTTTTCCTTTTCTAATGATAACAAGCAGCCTCAGCTCCCTGCACTTTTAAAGTGGGTAAGTAAGGAATTTTTGTTATTCAGCACAATATGCCACAGTGACATTTCTTATCATTACAGCACTATAGGACCAGAGGATTCATAAATAGTTTTTGCCTCCTGGCAACTTTATTCCATGATAATATCCTTTTGATGCTGGGGCTGCACTCAGCTGAAAGAACCCCCAGGCTATCTCTGTACTTCCAAAAGTTGGTATGCTGTTTCCTGGAGAAAACTAACTAACTAAATAAGAATTAATAAACAAAACATGCACCAAAACCAAGAGTAACATTAATTACTGCATTTATTTGGCTGTAACAAAAGCAAAAAGATAGCTTAAAGGTTACAAGGGAATCACAAATGGAGAATACTGTCCCACAGATTCTCTTCTAGCGGTGTATAATTACACTAAAGCCCTGAAGATAACCATGAAGCACTTCAAAATTCAGGAGACTTATTATTCCTTTTTCCCCGAAATTCTGCATCCATATGGTTCCTTCTGAAGGTTTTGATTTACTTGACATCTTTGAAAATTAAACATATTTAGAATGAAATCCCTTTTATTGTTGCAAACACAGAGACCTTTTAAAATCTGCCGGTTTTGACTTCAAAACTGATACTATTTATTAAAATTTTCAGAAATGTTCAAACAATTTCTAAAGGAAAAAGGACAAGATTCATGTCCAAAGATGTTCTAAGAAAAAGGACTGGGAATGAATGGGAATGGCAGACCAGGAGCAGGTGCAAGAAATGAAGCAGCTGTGGAATGAGGCATGGGAAGCTGAGCCACGCTGAACACTGCCTCCACAGCTGTCTGGAAAAGTGATGGTGCAACACAGACAGTCTGGTTCTGGGGTTTTGTCTGTCATTGTTTTCCAGTGTATTGGGCTTGGGGATGGGAAACACTAGCAGTGAGAACAGCCACAATCCTGTCTCTGTCTTGGTCACCATGCAGAACTAAGTTGAGCTGGTAAACAACTTTTTAGAGAAAGAACCTTCTCTTTCTGTATACTTTTGTTCTTAATATTGTTGCTGTTACTGTGTGCTTCTTATTCCATTTGTGTTTGTTTTCAGTGAATCATTATCCCAATCCGGAGTCTCTGCCCTTGTTCTTCTCTTGCTGGCAGCAGTGGTGGGGAAGGGAGTGGATAATTTGGAATTTAATTTCTGTGGCTGTCTGTGTAACAAGAAAGGCTTTACAACATGAGACTTAAATATGTGAGTGTCACTTTGACATAGGTTCTTGGAAGGCCTTGTAAACTGTAAGGTGTTGCGACCACGCCAAATGCACTGAAATTAATGCACTCTATACAAGAAAACATTTCAGTCATACTGCTGCTGGTTTCAGAACCAAGCATTTACACATTTAAAAAATAATTTCCACATAACATACTTTTCTTTTGTTTTTTTCCTCACATGAAAACTAGCAAGCAGCTGCTATTCATGCAAATACACTTGTTCAAAGGCAAGGCAGGCTGCTTCAGCTGATGACTTAAAATAAACCCCTGCATTTCCTGAAAATATTCTTTCTTACTCCATTAAGTATAGAATTGCTAGGGTTTTCTTTCCTTTTTCTTTTCTTTTTTTGGCAGCGCTTTGTCTCTAGTGAATATTAAGGTGCCTCCTCTCATGAAACAGAGGAGCAAATCAATACCATGTCTTCATTTGTTGTGTGCATTTGTGGCTATAGCAAACCTAAGAGTGTCTTGGGGCAGCCTCAAAGCTTGTTTTCTACTCAAAGAAAAATTGCACGAGACAAAAATATGCCTCTGAGGTTTAATTATCCTTCTTGGTTACCTCTCACAAGAAAAATAATGTACTGTAGCTCTCCGAGTTTTTCCATGGCGAAGATACCTGTACTTGTTGCTTATTTTCTTGCCAGTGGTAAATAGGTCTTTAAAAATGAATTGTTTCTCCTTCCTTTTTTAACCTGTGCTCTCAAGAGTTTCTCTCTTCTGCACAGATGTGCAAATGTGGTGATGGAGCCTAGGAGAAAAATTAATCTAACACTCCCCATGTCTGCTTTTCAGTTGATGTATTTATGTTTGCTGCCTGCTTTTTCACTTACAGGGATGGAAGTCTCAATTATGGAATGGTTTTCTGATCCCCATTGTTCTCCATCAGCTCTTTCTTTCATTGGGCATCAAAATCTTCTTTCCTTCTTGGCTGCCTTATTTCTTCTTAATATTCTGCTAAAATAATTTTTAAAAACCACTAAATTTTTCTTGAACTTTAGAGTGGAAGCCTTACATCTGCCCAAACCAGCCATATTAGCAAAAAAAAAAGGCTTCCATTATCTCATTTCTGTGGAGTTGCCTGAATTGTCTTAGGAATAAAACCACTGGTGGGGCAGTTTAGAACACGATATGTCCTCATACTCTGTGATACTGTTGCGTGACTGATACCTTCTGGTTCTTCTCCATCTGGTACTTCTGAAATTTTTACTGAATATACGTTATTTAACTGCACATTTCCCACAGGATAACACTTGCTTCACCTGCATAAATGAAAAATGAAATATGAAGATCAACCCTGTCATGTTGTGAGGGTCTGATGCAGCATTTTTCGCTTCCACGACTTTTGTTATTCCAACTGACTGGAATCTTTCCAATGGCTCTGCATGATTTGAGGCCCTTGAAATTTTTCCAGCAGCACTGTGAAGGCCAGGACAGAGGCCTCATTGATAATCTGGAAAGAAAGTGTAGATTTTGGACCAGTATTCCAGCTGCTAACATAGGTCGTGCTGTGGAGATGCAGACTGTTGCAGAGGGTGTGCATTATGAAATTGTGAAAGGACTGGCCTTCCTATCAGGAATCACCAAACATAATTACCCCACATTTCTGCAAAATAAATTCTGTGTAGTTTTATGGGGCAGAAACAATGAATATATTTTATCCCACAGATTTACTGAGAGAGTAGTTGACTATATCCTGTGTGGTCATTAGAACCAGGCAACAGAATTCATAAGAAGTAACTTTCTACCATATTTTTTATTCACACAGAGAGTTTTAATGGTAGAAGAGATGTTAATTAACTTTGTTCAGTAATAATTTTTGCTCAGACACTTACTTTATTATCTTCACCTGTAATGTTAAATGTAGAGATAAGAAGAGATTTAAGATTCTCAGCCCACCAGAATGATGATAAAAGACTAAAGCAAGTATCATCTCAGGCAGATTATAGCGGGAAAATTAGGGTCTGGATTTTGAAACCTTTTCTTATCCTTTTTATTTTTCTTTTAGGCCTAGAGCTACCAGGGTCCTCTCCAACTACTTTTTACCTAATTGCTTTTTCACTGCTTGTGGAATCATTTTAGTCTTTGCTGGATGTTTTCCAGCCTCTCCTACCAGAAGTGGCTGAATTATATATGCTTGGAGAGAGAAATGAAATGAAATGAAAATATCTGGTACTATAATAAAAAGTATCACGAAGAAAAGATTTTTACTCAGGTGTTTATTAGTGTAGAACACAGTATGGATAATTTTGGTTTGCTAATTAATGACAGCAAGTTGCCCATGGTTCTGAGGCCAGCTGAGTGTGGTTACCTGCTGGACAGGAGCATTGACTGGAGTATTGGCCTGCTGGAATGGAGCATTGGAGTAGGAACAAACAGTGGAAGGCATCAGCCTTGGGCACTGTCACCACCAGCCCTGTGGCAGCACCAGAGCTGTGCCCAGGACACTGGCACCTCACTGGGGTCACAGACTGTGCTGCTCCCAGCAGAGATCAGAGAGGGTGAGGGCCCAGTGGGGAGCAGGGCCAGAGCTGGGTCAGTGCCTTGCAGGGGCTGCATGGGGCCCAGGACAGTGCAGGCCCCAAGGGCAGAACCCTGGCTCTGGGCAGCCATGTTCATTGCCAGCTCCTCCGGCTTCCTTGGGTGATGTAGGTTTTACAGTGTTCCTCTCCTAAAAACAACTTGGTACTTCAGTGTTTCAGAAACAATGTTTCCTTTTTTTTTTTTTTCCTGGAGGGAAAGGATAAACTCTAATGATTTCCAAGGTTTAATATGACATTCTGCTACTTAGCAATTGCTTTCTTAATCTATATGGTGCCTGGATACACAAACTCCATTTGCAGCTCAGGTACATATATCCAGCTGTATTGTTTTGATCTTGCCTCATGAGAATGATGTTTGACAGTGAGTGTCAATTTGCAAAATGTGTTGTCTGCACTTCTTGAAGAACAAAGCAAGATACTGATTTTTGATTTATTTTTTAAAGCCAACTATAAAGGTCTATTTTTTTAACATTAATTTCAATGAAGTATCAGAGCTTAAAGGATTTGATTATGAGGCAAATGGAAACATCCCATAGAGAACTTATATTCTTGATGACCTTTCCCACATGTTCTTCAGTAAGAACAATCATTTTGGGACTTGGCTGGAAAATGGATTATACTGACAGAAAAGTGTAATTTTTTAATATTTGCTGAGGAAGATAATGCACTTCAACCCCATGCCAGTTACATCAATAGAAATACTTTTCAATACTTTTCAATTGTGTCTTGTTCTGTTGGTGTTGTATAGGAAACATGGAATGGCAGCATGAGATTTGGAAATAAAGATAAAAGGACACTATAACAAATGGACTGGTTAAAAGATAAGCTATATACAAACACTTTGTACACCAAAGTAGATGAAGAATTATCTATTGAGGTTTAATGAGGTTTTGTTAGCAGCAATAAAGACTTAGGATAGAAATTTAGCCTGTATATCAAGTAACCTTCCTAATCACAGAAATTTTTTGGTTGTCAAAAACTTTAAGGTTTTTGTCTCTGTGGCCTTTTAAAATCAGATAACAATGATATGTCCTTCAACATGTTTTGTGTTTCGTTTTTAGGTTATTTCCAAGCATGTGGTAATTTTCAAGGGTGCTGTTTTTGAGTGTCCTAGGCTGGGGTTACTGGGTTATTGGTAACCCCAGCGTGCTAGAGGGCTGTTCATGAGTGTGCTGGACTACTGCGGTGAGTCTGCAGCCATTTCACTCAGCTGCACTGTATTCTAAGATTTCATGTGTTCTGCTACACAATTTCACTGGGTTTGCAATAGCTGGAAAGAAAGGAAGGGTTTGTGCTTACACAGCACAGGTTAAGACATAAAAGGTGCAGTGGAAGACTTGTAAGGTGCCAGGGATCGCGTGAACAGTCAGGGTTGCTTGTCATATCCTATCAAGTACCAGGGGCAACATGGATGTGGTCTTTACTGTGGTGGTGGGGAATCTGATCTAGCAGAATGCCTTGTATTGATGCCTTGAGAGGCTATGTAGAGCAGAGGCTAGACAGTGTTAAAGGAATAAAGTAGGTATTTATTAAAAGGCCTTCAAAGGATATACCTTGGGCAGTACAAGGGCCCAGCCAAGGCTACACCCAAGATAGAAATGGGTCATGAGTTTTCACACTTTTATAAGTTTTGGTGCATGTATATATTGGGGTTAATTGTCTAATTACAGCTTCAGGTTATGAAGTCCCGTCCTCCCAGACTGCTCTCCTCAGTTTGCTGTTTATACTTTTTGGGACTGAAGCTGTAATGATGTACTTGGTTCTCAGGCTGGAAAAGGATTGTTTTGTCTAACTAAACTGTGAAGAGAACTTGCTAGAACTTTATATGAAGTTCAGAGTTATATACTAATGCAGTACAGAATCTGGAAAATGTGAAGGCTGAGAATTAAGGCATCAGTATGATAACCTCTCAAAAGCACTTGAAACTTTAGTTACACTTCAACACAGGGAGGAGATTATTCTTTTGATTTCTGGTAGAGACTGGGTTTTTTCCCTTTTTTTAGACTAAAACTGGAGACCATCCTGGAAAGATTCCTTATCACACACCCTAAAGATGTATGAATGCAGTAGCAAACACTTCCTAAAACACTATTTTCTCTTTTATGCAGTCATATTAAAGGAATATAATGATTCTTTTGATTTGGTCCTATGAAACTCCATGCATATTTGCATTGACAAATACACTTGTTTTATTTTCTTCTGCTGAAACATCAAAGTGCATAGGAGTAACCTGACTCTCATACAGGAGTTTTATGTAGTAAAGTGTCTGAGCAAATATCTTATTTACAATCTTTAAGGACACTGTTAGATTGCAGCAGAGGAAATGTATATTCTGGTCTGATGACATGGCTGTATGTGGCTTCTGGACCAGAGCTGACTCACATTAGTCAACTGGAAATGCAAACAAAAGAATTCACACGTGCTCACACCTTACAAGCCCTCTGTCTTTAGATATCTTTGGAAGTCCAATCAGATTACTGAATATAGGTACCAATAATGTACCAAATATTGATATCAAAATCATGGAATCTTAATTCCAGGTTAGACACTCGGCTGTTTCACCTCCTGTTATATGAGCTATCAATAAAATAGTGTTCCATTTTGCTGTTATTTTCACAAAGAGGAAAGAGATGACAGAAGACGAACCAAGTGATTATAGAGAATTTGCAGCAAAGTTAGTTATAGTATCTGTATAGGTGTGAATGTCTATGCAAATCTTCTGATTTCAAAATTCAACTACATCTTACACATTGGGTAAACAAAGGTTCATGATATTGTTTTTATGGACTGGGTTTTATAATGGGGCTTTGCACTTTAGAGTGTGAACACTGCATAGTGTTTGCAGGATGCTGAAAAAACACTTTGCCAAAAACTTCCTTACCAATGTTAAACCTAATTTAAATACTTTAGCTTTAGTTTCATCATTTAAATCTGATATAATTATTTTTCAAAGGAAAATACATACTGATATCTCTGCATGCTATTAAATATTTAAGTGAACACCATTTCTGCAAATTTTGTGATGGAAAATAACTTTACCAAAACAGATCAAATGAGCACATCATGTCTCCCTAGTACTAAATGTATCCTTCTCGTTGAATTATTCACCACTATATATCTACTTATATACACAAGAAACATGCAGTAACTGTACAAAGCAGTGCTTGGGTGAGTCTGTTGAAAGGATGCTTTCAATAAGCTCTGTCATATTTCAAATTGCAGATCAAGCACAAAACAGGTAAGGATTTTCCTGAAAATTACTGAGGTGAGAGTTGTGAGAATTAGAACAGCAAACTGGTGAGAGTTAGAACAACATGGTGTATGGGACTGTTTCTTGGGGAGAGATTAATTGATGAGTATGAATGGAGCAAAGGAATATTGTGTACTGTTCACCTTGGCCTCACTATCATGCCAGAACTTAGTTATGTAAAGCACTGAAATACAAAGTTGCTCTTACTTTGACACTGTATGTTCTAGATGAGAGCTCTGCGCTGCACACAGATATTAGCCAGCTGGTTTGTCTTCAGCAGCTCTATACAGCCACAGCTTAAGCAGACAGTGCTATGAGGAAACAACTCTGATGTCAATTTGCTGAAACAAGTCAGAGTCTTTCCTTATTCATAAGATACATTTATTCTTGGCTTTGCCTACCAAAGCTAATCTCTGAAAGAAAGATGGATAAACTCCCCTGGTTTGTGTAATCTCTTGTAAATATGCTTTAAACTGAGCAGATGTCAAATTGTCATGCTTCTAATGTCGCACGTGTATGAAAGTTTATGACACGCGTGGCAGCATACTTCAGCAGCAGAGCTAATGCCATTAGGAACACAGCAGTCAGACATCATAAAGTGGAAAAAAGAAAATTGGTAAGAAGAATGTGCAAGAGGCCAATCGCTTTAAATCAATCCCATCTCACATGACAGAACAGGGCTACGCAGTTTTAGCCTTCTTATTTTCCTGTTTTTCTAAGTCTTAGCAGTAAAAGCATGCATCATCATAAGAAGAAAGAAATGTCTCCAGGTCTTTCCTTTAACAAGGAAGAAAAATTCTTATTCCCCTCAGACCTACAAGAGAACAGGAAGATGCTGACCCTTGAAAAGGAGTTTGAGTAATACCACAGTTACTCAGTTTGAGTGATTCTAAGCTAACACACTGTAAGTCAGGACACCAGAGATCACAAATAGAGCTACGATGTGGATACAGGGGCAAAATTATCTTCTGTGCCATCAGAGACACTGGCTTGTGACAGATAATGGTCAGAACTTACTAATGGTGAAATATGCTTTTTGTACTTAATTCTTGTTGTTTTTTCCAATTTCCCTAAGTTTTTCAATCTGCTGGGATTGATGGCATCAGACTGCAGGAATACCAAAGGAAATCAGAAAATGTCAAAGCCATGCAAATGCTGACTACCAATTGTGACTCAGTGGGCTAAAAAACAGTGGTATTTTTCTTCCAGCTAACTTGCCCAATCTAGTCACAAGTCTTACCATACCGGTAGCTGGATGCTGTCCTGATGTCCCCATTGTGACTAAACTACCCTGTCACACCTACTCACTCATTGACAACAGGGCAGTTGTTAGGAGGCAGTGCTGTGACTTGACAGCTGTTAGGTCTGCAACTGCACAGCAAATTAAATATTGTAAGGCTTTATCAGCAACCTTTACAGATTGCTTTATCAAAGACAAGGATGATAAGGTAAATGTTTTGACTTTTTTCAGTACAAGCCCTTAGGTTTTTTTATATGAATCTGCAAAGAATTTTAAATCTTTCTCCAAAGACTTAATACAGCCATGTGGATAATGAGAAGTGAAACTTGTCTTCAAAAAGATGTATTGGCAGTTTTATTCCCTTCAGTACATGCTTGGATTCTGGCTGTTTGCTGTGAGAGGTGTCAGACAGCTGAGCATCAGAAACATCTCATGCTGGCCATACTCATGATAGGCAGGTACCACATGTCACCTTCACTTTCCATAATGCAAGGAGACAATGTCATAAGGAGCTTCAGTGAAGATTTACAGTCCATTGAGATACCTTTTTCTCTTCTCAGGAGCTAATGTAAGCAATAAAGTACACAAGCTCATGGAGCTACATAACTCTTTTTGTCAGCTGTGTCATTTGGATTCAATATATCCCATACTAAGTGACAGGAGTGTCTGCTATTCTGTGGTGAATGTTCTGAAAAACCAAGCATAGCACTCACCTCTTCCCTTACCACAACCCAACAAACAGAATCAAGCCTTTGGACAACAGCAACACAAGCCTTGCAGGTGCAATAATTTATTTGCAAGTGCTTTGCTAGCTAGATCTGCATTTTTGCTTTCATGCATACCTTCTCTTCTTTGGTCCTAGCCCTTTTCCACTCCCCAGATACAACAGAGGCAAAGTGCTGTCATGCCATTCTCTGTAGTTCTTAGCAGTATAATTTCCCTAGCTCAAAAGTAAAGCAGTGTAACTGCAAAGAAAGGGGTATTATTCTCCTTTTCATAATGGCAAAATTCCAAAGAGATTTGTCACTTTCAGGAAATGAACACTTGTGATGAATGTTTATATAACTTTTGATTTAACTTATGTCAGTGTTTTTTCAATATTTGTCAGCACTATTGTCAGAATAAACAGCAAGTTGGGACAAACTGGCAAGTCTGTGTATTCTGCTTTTTTTGCTGAACTGAAGTGTGGTGCTGCCTATCATAAATCTGTTTCACTGAAAAGTAGGACAGTCTCTTCACTTCTGGAGCACAGTGAAGGAGGAGAAATATGATGGCCAAAAAATAGCTGTGATATGACAGGTATTACCATTGACACAGGTAAATCAGTTTGGGAAAGGTTAATTTTTGTTGCAATTGTTACTGCAGAGATCTGAGTTCCTACTTAGATGACCAGAGCTTTGTCACAATATTGTGCAGGCTGACAAATGACTTCATGTAAGAAAGGTGTTCTGCTTCCTAGGTGATATTTCAGGTGACATTTATTAGTTAGTAATAACACAACACATTTTATATATATATCTGTAGGAAATTATTCATAGAGCTGCGCAGGAGAATCAATGATTTATTCCAACACAATCCACACTTACTACATTGTCCAGAAGTTAGGTATCCTTGTTTATATCTGAAGGGGAAGAGGCAGTATTTTGTTGGACATAGACAAGGGATGGGTGAATAAGGAAGTCTACTATAACATCTGTATAGATGTTAAGAGACTGATGCAACTGATCATACCAGTCATCTGGAGAAAGTACCTATATCTGATCTTCACTAGCAATCTGTGCTTAAGAAATTCAGTAAGAATAAGATGCTTCAAGGTTCTTTTCTTCAGATCTGGAAGACTCATTCAAGCTAAGTCTATTCTCTCCTTTTAAACTGTAGCAAACTGATAAACACTTGTAAAATATTTTAATCCTGTAATATCTTTAATTTCTCTTGTAAAATAATTAAAATATTGTAAAATATTTTAATCCTGTAATATCTCCTATTAATGCAAGAGCTGAAATGGGAGATTTTTTTAGATGACAAAATATGTATTAAAAAAAAATAGAACTCAACCCAAGGAACTAGAAAATATTTAAATTAGAAAAATGAATATGCTGTATGCTTAGCTAATTATGCCAGGATTTTTGTATGGTTTCTTTTTAACCAGGTACCAGTTAAAAAGCTCTGAGCTACTGCCTTATTATCCTTCTCTATTTAACACTTGAAGGAACGAAAATTATGTCCTAATTTTACTTTAATTTTATTGCTTGTGTCCTTGTACTCATAATTAATATGTTTTGTACTGCAGGAGGGCAAAATTATATGCTCATTATAGAATTAGTTAAAGTCAGATTAAGACAATTGATTCTCCAACACTCTCCCTGCTGTGATAAGACTTTGGGGGGATTTTTGCCACTTCAGGCATTATTACATTCTCTTATTTCCTGTGGAATGAGTCTTCCTAAAAGAAGGAATGCAATTGTACCTATTTGTTTTCAGTTTCATTAGATTTACTCAGCATTGCAGTGTTACTTGAAATTTGGAAAATTGCATTAAACAATCTGGAGCCAACTTTTTCCTTGGTATTAGGGGTTTTTGTGTGGTTGGCTTGGGTTTTTTTCCAGTTTTTCCTGACAGGTTCTTCCCAAGTCTCAGAGGTCTCTGGTCCTACAGAAGGGATACCTATGTGTGTAGAAGTAAATCATGGCATTCAGTAAAGAATATCCCCAGTGACTGCTCCCCACAGCCTCTCTGTGCATCTCTCTCCTTTGTATCTTCTGGATGAAGCTCAAGGGCTTACATCAAATGGATGACTGTAGACATCTCATTGAAATGTCAACATTTAGACTACACTCTCTAGGCAGATAACAGTCCTGTTTTGTTGTTTTATCCAAGCACAAACAGAATCTACGGTGGGTAACGAGAGTAATATGTATTGTAGTACATGTTTATGGTTAAAAAGATAACCAATCAAGAAAAAAAAGGTAAAAGGATGTTTATATTCCCTACAGAACTGTAAATTGAAGCATTGGAGTTCTTACTTGACTCCAAGACTGAGAAAAGCAAAGACTAAAAACAGAATGTGTAAGTGAGAAGTTCAAAAGCAAGTGAGTAAGCACTTTAGATGTGGTGCTGTAGGTGGAAAAAGCAAGAACAAAATCTTAAAATTGGTGTGTCTTGCCCTGGCAGGTGAGTTCCATACTGAAAGGAAGTCAGTGAGTCGTGGCTACACTGGAATTGGAGCTGTTTAGTACACAGGTTGAGCAGTACTTCCCCCAGGACTATGATGTTTCCCCCTGACAAAATTATAAGGAAAGATACTGAGAATAAGGATAAATTAATAATTTTCAGGGAATTAAATTAAATGTCCACTACAACTACCTGAAGTTCTTAGCAAGAAAAATGCTTTTCCTTTTAATAGAGTTCTTTGCTGTTTAAAATATTAAAAACTATTTAAATTTTTTAAATTAAAAGTATGTTGCCTGCTGCAACATTAGCAAGTGCTTCCCAGCTGTGATTGTGATGGTGATGTGGAGAAAGTGTTTGTATTCTCAAATTATTGCATTTGTACAGTAGTCAACTTGTAGTTTACTTGAATATTTTTTGAGAGTGCATTTCTTATCCTTTTTGTCTTTGTCTTTTTTCTGCTGAATTTTATATCCTTCTAATAAGAAAGTTATTTTGCTCTGCATTTGCCAAGGGAGTCATGAAGGTTCATTCTATTTTGTTGAAGTGTCTTTTTTTGTTAGAACAGCAGATAGCCACTCACTAATTAAAGTAAATGGCACACATTAATGTCTCTGTGGTGCTTTCTTTATTTCAGATTGATATTCCTTGTCACCTATTTCTCCCTTTTGATAAGGAAGATATCTGTGCTCTTCATTTACTTGTGTAGCTTTGTAATACAGTCTATATCACTGTAGACTGTAGTGAGATCAGTGATCTTTGAGCTGTTTTATAATTTCTGATACTGGTTTGGTAAGTGATCTGAGTAAGTCTATGACAAGTAATTGTTACTTGAATTGGCAGTTTTGGACATTGCTAAAAACCCTACTGAGACTGAGCTTTGAGATGTTTACATTTATTAGTACAAATCATACTAAACCTACTGGAATAGTAGAGCATCCTACTTCAAGCTTGCTTAGCTACCTTATGGAATAATCACGCTTGGAAACAACACCTGTTCAAAGTGATTTCCTCAGTCTTACAGGTAATTTGTGGTAAACAAGGAGCTCAACATAGATTGCATAATGTTTTTTATCTCAGTGTCTCACTTCAGTAAGCTCAGGTGCCCTTAAAAAAGTTGCCTCTAGCATTAAGTGTATTCCAATTTATTAATCTAGCTTTAATTGTGTGTAGTGCAAAAGTGTTTAATTATTTTAATCCTACAGGATGAACGGAAACTTGGAAATGCTAATGCTAATCTTCTTTTCCTAACCATGTTTTTCAGAAAGGGAGGAAAATCAGGAGACTCACAACATTAATGAATAACAGACATTTGTAACTGATCTCTGTCAGGTCCTGTGTGCAACTATTTCTTTTCACTGTACCTGCATTTCTCACCCCTTTCTAGAACACTATTATACAAATCCTCTTTTCTATCGCTAGGCCAGGAGACATATCACTGCAAAAAAAACCTGGCTTGATTCCACAACTGAAAGAAATAACTGCATGTCAGCAACTCATTGTGGTGTAGAATGAAATTAAAATAAAACACTTGTCAAGGCATGAAAGTCTAATAAGTCTTCTAAACTTATATATTGAGATTTATATTCTCTTTTGAAGTGGATACAAATGTACCTGACATGCTGTTCGTTGTTCAGGTGATCTTGATGAATGTAGCTAATTGTTCTACTGCTGTTATCTATTGCAGGTTGCCTAATAACTCTTCATAAAACGCCTGTGTCGCTACTCCTTCAGTCATTGAAAGGATGCTATAAAGTGGAACTATTAGAGTCACTCTTTGAGGTGCCACACTAAAGGCTGATAACACCAAAGCCTGATAAGTAACACCACAGTGACAGGTGAAAGAAGCATTAGAGCCTGTAGCAGGAGTGACAGTAAGAATTGGTGAGATTTTATTGTTTATTATTTTAAAATGATCAAACTCTAGTAGAAGGTGTCTCTGCAGGGGAATTGAAACTGAATGATCTTTAAGTTTCCTTCCAACCCAAATCATTCACTTTAAGTCTTTGGGCCAAGAGGGAGGTAACCAAGCTTTTCTCCTTTCTTCCTTTTCTTCTATCACTATTCTTGGAGGACTTTGCAAGACCTGGAAGTTTTAAGGAAAGGCAAAGGAAAACAGCCGAAATGGGCTGAGATCTAAAGGTAGGATTTGAGTTTTGTTTGTACTTTTTTAATGTCAAGTCACAGCTGAAAGTCTTTGGTTTTGATTTAGCTTTTTGGACATAGTCAGAAAATTCTCTGAATTAAGGTGTACAAAGGGGATTACTACAGATCAATCGTAGAAGAGTTAAAAATAGTCCTCTAAATGGGTGCTGTTACAGAGAATAAAGAAGTGTATCTTGGAGGAATTTAACTCTGCTCTTTAGAAAATTGATGATGCCCTATATTAATTTGAAAAAAGAGGGTTTTTTCAGTGGTTACAAGGCAGGTGTGAATTAAGTCAACAGAAAACTGCAGAGGCAAATTAATGCTACTATGCTGGTCAATAGATTAGGAAACTAAAATATGCACAACAGTTAAATGGATCCTCCAAGGCCTTTGGTCTGTGAGGAATTCAGGAGACTTGATGCAGGTAAACAATCACCTGGAAGGGAAACTATTGACTACACAGATTCTATCAGTCTGTTTCAATAACATCCAAGTGAATAAACTGACTTTTTTTAGGGAACAGTCAAATGTCCTCAATGAGCTCTTTCAGGTTAAGATTTGAGTATATGCCTAATTTTCCTGTTGCATGACTTAGGAGTTTCTACCTGAGTTATGTTTTTTTCCTTTAAGAAAGTAGAAATATCCATATTTACATAATTAGATGGAAAGTGCATATTTGCCACAACCTTAACTGGTCAGCAGCTTGTATGAATGGGGCCCTATTTCTGTGTGTGAACTACTAGTTAGCAGAGCATTCTTGTGCTTATCTTTGACCCCAGCATTAATCACTAACAAACATGGTTGGACAAATGAGATAATTAGCAGTTTTGAAAGATCTTTTCTTCTTGCACTCCTAAGTAAATAGCATCCTACTGAAGAACTGGGAAAGTAGCAAGAATAATTTTCTTTTTCTCCAGGGCTTCCAAGTGAGCCCTTTCATGGAAAAAGCACATGTAAGTAAAGAACCTCATTTGATAGGTATGTGAAGACTACTCAAATCTATCAATATTTCTTCAGAAAATTTAATGATAAGAACAGTAATAAGCTCAAAGTTTTTTCCTCAATTTGTGTCCTGTTTCAACTAAATTGATCTCAAGTGATTAAAAGGATTGTCTTAAAAGCTAATAGTTGTGTTGGTCTTTCTCGATTTTCTGTTACTGAAATGAACTTGATTTTTTAATAGACATTTGGTATGCACCCATGATTTCTGGGCATTAGCCTCTGGATGTACATAGCTGAACAGTTAGTCAACATCTCTAAATAATATAAACATTGACTCTTCAAGGTTATGATGAAGGTACTTTCACTCCAGTGTAAAATTTTCTCAAATAAGAGGCTTAGAGCTTATCTTTTCTGTTAATATAGATTTGTTTTTTTCCTCCATCCATAGACTGACCTTGGTGATTTTACTTTCTGGGAAAACTAAAGTGTATTGTCTTTACAGTGTTTGTACCTCACATATGTCAGTTTCAGAGGTTAAAAAAACCCCAGTACTTTTTAAAGTAACAAAACCTTGCCTTTGTTCAAGAAAAATCTTCAGAAATAGTTAATTCACTTCTGAAGGGTCTCATGGTTTGTAGAAGTCATATGTGCATAGATTTTGCTTCAGATACAAAAATTCAGCAACTCTAAAATAGAGAAACAGGAGAGTCTGGAGATATCTATAACTAACAGGATAGCTTTATCTAGATTGCAGCATCCCACACAATATTTGATATTTCCATAGCACATTCTAGATTTATAAAACCTGAGAACACCTCAGGAAGGTGGAAAATGCTAATCTCCCCATTCTTATACACTTAGAAAGTAGGTCATGTTATTCTTTCATTTCATGAAAAGATTTTCCTTCTCTTTTGTTCCATGATATACTTTTTTTTTTGAACTGTCAGTCAAAACAAAGTGTAAAGACCATATTGCAGGACAAATGGAGTATAAATGGATTTTGTAAATTCTTTCATATCTATGCAAATATGCCAAAAAGAAGGCTTCCAAATGTGGATGGTTAAAACACAGCACAGTTTACATACTGCTAGATCAGCCTCTCAGTTGCAGCCATTTTCAGTATATTGCTTTTGGAAGTCAAAAAACATGAGAACTTTTCCTACACTAAAAGTTAACCCCATTCCACTACAGAAGGGCCAGAATTTGGGAGTATGGTAACATATGGTAATGTTAAGATGTGCAAATAGATGCTTCTAGCACCTTTTCGCAACTCCATTTCCAGTGCTGCTCTGTGCCAGAGTGCACAATTATTATTGAAAATAGAGGGCTGCCTTGGTCACAGGAGTGAATTGCATCAGCTGGGTGTGAAATAGCTGGCTGAATAATAAGTTATTATTTAGTTCTATAAATGCAAAGCTAGTTCCTCTGAATGGATTAACATGCAATTATTCTAGGCACTTACACATTTATTTTGATTACATCCTATGTTTTATTTACATCAATTAAAGGCTTATGTGGATTTGCAACCATATCTACTGGCTTTAAAAGAAGCCAACAGAAGTGTAGCAGAGTTGTTTGGGATATTCTGGTCTTATGTCAGGCTGTCCTTAACAAATGCCATTCCACTTTGACAAAAAATAGTATCTTTTTTCCATTAGAAGGGCTGCCTTGACAATACAGATACTGTCACTGTTTTGTCTGGCTTAATTGCTGATTTAACATCAATGTGGTCAACTGACCATGCTAATAGGATTTATGCATAGCTTGAAGAAATTGTCCTCTATGTTCTCACTAAAGAGTTTCTGAGCACAGGTGCCAATACAACAGCTTGTGGCCTCCCTGCTGCACAGACTCTGATCCAGAATACTGGCATCTTGAAAGAATCCTAATAGGCACAGTAAAATTGAATGCTACAGCAATGTGTACAAATAACTGGCCTCTTTCTTCTTCCCTCTTCCACAGAGCATGAGATCTGGGGTACTGGATCATCTATGTATAAAGAAAGTCCTTGACCAGAAATGTCAAGGACAGAAAAAGCCAGATTTTTTTTAATATTTAGCTTTGAAAAATCCTCACATTTCAGAGTAGAAGATTAGCAAGGATATAAGCCAATCGAGTTGATAAGATGCCTAGCGGATAGCAGAGATAAACGGCTTTATTGTGTGTTTATCTTGTAGAGGCTAAATTTTGTCCTTACTGTCTTCTCTTTCTACATCTATCTTGGAGTTTCTTTACAGATTAAAAGTTTACTGAAGGCTCTCTGCAAGGAGGCACAATTCCATATCCTGCTGGAAACTTTTTTGGCATATCATTAAAACATAGGTTGTACAAAGATTAGAGAGGGGAACTGAACAAAATCAATGACATTCAGTCCAAGAGGCACCAGAGAACAGTGCAGTTTGTAATATCTGATAAAGGAATGACTCTGAGTGCCACAAGCTTTTCTCAATGGTGTGTCAGGAAAGGCATTTGAGCCCTGAAACAGCACTGCTTATGAAATAATGGGCAGCAATCTAAATCATCTTGCTACAGAGAGGAATAAAGTCTTAAAGGGACAAAAAAGCTTGAATTTGTGTGCCCACTCCCGAAGTTCGGACACAGCTGAAAACACATAGAGTCTACATTCTGTCATATAACACAATCATTAAAAGTTGCAGCAGGTTAACTGGACTGCTAAGCCAGCATCTGGGGAAATCTAAAGGCAACAATTAATATGTCCTAAAGCTGCTGAACATCAAAGAGAGAAAACTCTCTGGTAGCTGTTAGCTTATTGCTTTTTCACTCTCCTTTTTTTCCAGCAGGGACAGCTACCTTAGGCATGCCAATGTATGACTGCCTGTTCTAACATGGCTTTTATCACCATCATTCAGAGCCCTATGAGGGCAGGGAACCATTTCTTATGATGTACATCTGAGTTGTGAAATCCACCTTTAGGTGGTTCTGAGGACTGAAGCAGAGGTAATGAGTCAAGGCAGGCCCATTTTCACCAGAGTTCAGGGAGTAGAAGATTAATTAGTTGAAACAGTCTCCCCTTGGGATTTACTTTAAAGGACAAAATATGTTGTAATAAAGTATCTCAAATCTAACTTTTAGTCTCAGTGGCCCTACATGTCAAGCAAATGACTATTAGTTTCCTCATTAATCAAATAGGTAAAACCAAAGTATACAGATTATGCGGAGAACACATGATGTGTTTTGAAGGGATCAGGGTTCGGGCTTACCATTGTGACTCATGATAACCCATATATCTGTGTTGTTTGTGCTGTAATAAAATGACAGCATCGTGGTGACATTGATGCTGTGCTGACAATGCTATTCAAGTAGGGACGTGTCTTGCTTGTTTTCCCAGTGGATGCAAAATTTTTTCCAGCTCCTCTCTCATGAAGACTTGGTCAGCAGCTACACTTCAAATCCAAGTTTAGTAGTGAAATTCTTGCAGGGTATGCAGAAAAAGAGCCAATGTTGTGTTATTAATATTTATACTTCGAGTTTTCTATCTCTCACTATTTCTTCGCTGTCTGTTGAAGACCTGTCTTTTTGCTATGCCAAGTGCAGCTCAGCTTCCCAGTTTGCAGTGCATTCACACACCCTGGGGCCAGCACAGACAGTACTAACTGATGGTGAGCTGAGCACAGTAACCACTTCAGGAACTGAGATGCAGAGGCATCCTTTGTTTAATTATTTCCTCCTGCTGGAGCTCTGTTGAATTTCTGAACACTTATTTGCTTTCTCATGATTTGATTAATTCAATTGAATGGCCTGAAATTTTGTTTTCTGGGAAGAGAAAGCTCTTCCTTACACAGCTCTTTGAGCTTTGGGGACTCTACCAATTTGTTTGCTGCTGGTAGATAGAAGCAGACAGCTTCACTCCTGTTCTTCCCAATTAAAATATGCAATGCTTTCCTTTCTCTTCTCTGTAGATATCTCTTCTAATTCTATTGCTTCACATTTTTATTATTAAATTTGCATTGCTCTCAAGTTTTTCTTAAAATAAAGAAAAATCCAGCAAACAATGGAATTGTTTAGATCGGAAAAGACCTCTTAGATCATAGTAAGTTACTATTAACTCAGCACCGCCAAGTCCACCAGTAAACCACGTCCCCAAAGTGCCACACCTGCATGTCTTTTAAATACCTTCAGGAATGAGGACTCAGGACTTCCATGGGCAGCCTGTTCCAACACTTGATAACCTAATATGCAATTTAAACTTTCCCTGGTGCAACTTGAGAGCATTTCCTCTCTCCTGTCACTTGTTACCTGGGAGAAAGACCAACTCCCATTTGGGTACAACTTCCTTTCAGGTCTCCACTCTCTTTTTCTTCAGGTGAAACAGCCCAAACTCCTCATAAGACTCGTGCTCTAAATCCTTTATCAGCTTGTTGCTCCAACACCTCAATATGCTTCTTGACAGGCCAAAACTGGACACAGTATTTGAGGTGTGGCCTCACCGGTGCCAGGTCCAGGGGGGTGATCACTGCCCTGGTCCTGCTGGCCACACTATTGCTGATACAAGCCAGGGTGTATACTTTCGAGGTCCTGTGAATTCCATTTACTGGATGGTTGATTGGTTTTCCTGGAACAGAAAAGATTTTGGCAGGAGATAAAATGAGAATATTCATCACTTCTATTTATCCCTTCTGAAATCCTAAATGATGTGTATATTTAAAGAAGCCCTTAAACTCCTTTTGGGACTGCAATATAATAATTTACCTTTGCAAATTTCTATTCTGGATATAAGGTTTCTATATTACTATCTAAAAAATTAAGTAGTTGTTAACAAAACCACAACTAATTGCTACAGGGTAAAAATGCTTTTGTTCTACCACAACTTCTCTAATGTTGTATTAACTTACTGGTTGGAGGAATGTTTAGGATGAGAACCTTGATCCATATTAGCACTCCTAAAACCAATTCCTGGATAGATTTAAAAGCTTTGTGTTTGTGTTATGCCTCTAAGATACTAAAAGCTCAGTGCACCAAATGGAGTGTTCCAAATTTTCAAAACTAAGTCAAGTCAGCATTTTCCCTTCTAAATCTACTATTCCATGTACTTTATGAAAATCCAGGTTCTGTCACAAGGGGCAATTTCCACTGAGGCTGAGATTCTTTAGTGGGGTATTTGGCAGTGCGCCCTTTCAAGAAAGCGAGGGGAAAGGACACCAGGTAGCGTTTGGTTTCAAGAATGTCTAGGGAATCCATATTAGTTTCTTCAGTTTTCTGAGCTAACTGGAGACCACATGGCCTCCAAGTATCCCTTGTAATCAAACTTCTCCATATTTCAAAACTAGTCTGATGTTCCAGATGTTGGTCTGCTGTAAGTGTTCATGCAATTACTTGAGCATGCTATTAGAATTTCAACAGAAAGTTCTTAAGGTGCCTTTTCTGTTTTTCTAAGCTTAACATTGAACTGTCCAGTGCTAAAGGCTGGTAACCACAACTAAAAGGTATAGGTGTCCACTGCTGTTACTACATTCAAAACAAACAGAAGAGCTACTTGCATCCTGCCTCTTATTACAGCATTGTCTAAACAGTTCTGATAGCACTGAGGCTTTCAGAACGTGATAGGGATCGATAAATTCATGTGCTTAGAAGTAAGCACAAGAAGCAATGTGGTAGATCCCTTGGGCTCTTGCTATGAAAAATCAGTGGTTGTGAGCTCTCAGTAAGATCTTCTGTAGTAATTAACCATTTCTAACTTTATCCACCAATTACAGACTCTGTGCTCAGTGGAATTAAGCATCTCAGCCCATTAGCTGATATTCTTGGGCAAGTCAAGTTGTTGAAAGACTATTATGTGTAATCCTAATCCTTGATTTCCTATCATCTTTATCCCAAGATTATTGAATCAGCAGGCAGATGAACTTTAGTTTGTGATCCTCTGGCATGGTTCCAGGTACGGTAATATCTGAGATGATTTGCAAGGCATTTATACATTTTCATTAGAAGGGAAAATTCTCCAAGCAACTCCAAATTAGCTGAAGAACAGGAGGAAGAAAATCCACGAATTATTTACAAGTGAACATATGCTCCCTCCCATTCTTTTTTGCACATGGCTTGTCAAACATCTTTTTCATACATTTGGAAGCTCTAGGAAAATACTGTTCAGGCAAATGTATGTACATCTAGAGGTCCACAGGCAGGTGTAGTAAAGAAAAATCTCCAATAAAATATGCCACAGACAGAATGTCCACATTATGTTTACACGCTTAGTAGTGATCTTTTTCAGAGGGTACTTAGTCATGCGCCTGAAATCTGTGAGTGTGTACTGAGGGAGCTGTACATAAGTATAGAGGTTTGCATGTAAGGTTTTGGTCAGCAAAGTGCTAATGGTCATTATTTCTGAATATTAAAGATTTTTTCCATTTGTCTTTTCATTTTGTGAGGAAGTAACAATATGGGGTTCTTTTTTCATCTGAATAAGAGCTTTTGATGGATGTTAAATAATCTAAAGTTTCTTAATGTTTTAGGCTTAAAATTCAGTGCATTCAAATAACATTTAAACATTTAAAGGCATACTGTAAAAAACACCAAAGTCACAAATTTTCCTAGAGAACTGAAAGCCTCACTTCCTCTTGGACAGAGTTTCCTGATTTATTTTTTCCTTTTGTTGATTAAATTAGTCTCAAAAAATGTATCTTAAAATATGTCCACATAACACGATGTAGTACTATGGTCTCCTGAGTTATCTGTGGAACAGTCAACATGAAGCATGCCACAACATGAGACCATAGAGAGAAACTGCCCTGCAGCCTTGAAGCAGTATATCCCATGTCAACCAGCTCTGTGTCTTAGGAGGGAGTTTTTGAGGCCCCTGTTACTAGTCAGACCTCTCAAACCAGTTTATTTGGTGCCAATATAGAGCCTCAGCCCAGTCCACGCTCTAGGACATTGCTGCTAGGACCTTTGAGAATTTTATTTTTAACCCCTTGTCCTGGAAGTTGCATATCTGTAAAACAGAAAAGGCAGAAATGCAATAGTACATTTTATGCACTTGTTAACTGTTTTATCATCTATTAATGAAGAATTTACACAAATAACAAGCAATGTTAGAAAACACACACAGACACACACAAAACCGTGTTGTAACCATGATCACCTGTAGCAAACTTTTCCACAGATGTGCAAGACCTATCATCATCTTCCAGCAAAGCACTTAGATTTTTGTGCCTCATTGCTGAAGACTTTGTTTTGTCTGCCAGTAATTGCAATTATTCTAGTAATGACACTCTGTAAGTGACATCCTAGCATTCACAAAGCTTGCTATCAAAGCTGACAGCTATCATATAACATGTTAGCTTTCCCAAGGGGAATGTCAGTCAGATTCCCTTCTTGCAGTTTACTGTTCCACCTTAGATATGTGCATGCACGTGTGCACACAGCTTCTGGGGGCTGAAACAGCAGAGCTTTTCTGTTAGGTGCCCCAGAAGAATTTCACCGCAGAATTCCAGCAAAAGTACCAAAACAAGTTCCATATTTCCCTCTCTCTCTGGTGACCACTTACTCCACCTGTTTATTGTTGCTTGCATCTGGCTTGGGGAAATGCAGGGACCTCGTTATCAGTCAGAACCACACATGCAGCAGCTGCCAGCTGGTTTGCTAAAACTTGGAGAGCTGTTTCCAATACATCGGTAAGCATTTGTTATGATAAAAGTGCTGACATAATTGCAACATGAAGCAAGTTTAAAGTGTCAATTTACATCAAGGACACAAGTCAAACATTTTTGAAAAAAAAAGAAGAAGAAAAAATTCTTTGTGATGCTTTGTTCTTCCCATCCTGTATTAAACAGAAACAGTGAGTGGTCCTTGGGAAAAGTAGATTTCAGATTCTGTTGCAGAGCAAAAATATCCTGTAATCTTTGCAATTTTATAGAGTTTTCAAAGTAAATATCAGAATAAAAAGTCATTAATTTTCATGTTTCTGTGGATCACTATAGATAAAAAGTAATTGCTAACCTTGTTCTGAAAAGGAGTTGGCAGAAATAATAATGTATTTTTTTGCAAGTAAGATTGTTTGTATGAAGAATTGTTACATGGCAACCTGCTTCTGCTTGAAAATAATTACCATCTTATTAAACTGTGAATAATTTCTACATTAAGTTAATAACCCAATGCCAGGAAAGTTTTCCAGAACTCTTCCATTTTTGCGTACAGAATTAAGATTTTCTATTTTTATTATTCAGTTTATCTGCATCTTAGATGAATGCTCATGTTTATGATTATACCTTTCACTATCCACTGAAGAAAACAGATATGTATTGCTAGATTTTATAGAACACCTCTCATATAAAGATTTTATGGATGTTCATTTGTTGACTCTTAGAGCTGTGTAAATCCAGAAACCAATGGTTAAAGAAAACGTCTGTGGAGGTTATGTGGCTGTTCATATTGGAGGCAGGGGAACATTGGCAACTGGAAAGAAACTCAGGCAAGTTCCAAAAAAAGTTCAGTTAAAGATATCTCAGATTAAATACTAAAAAGATAGTGACTTCCAAGCTCTAAAAATGGTAAGCCACTTCTAAAAAAGTGGCTTCCTAAAAAAAACCAATTTATTTAGACTTAAGAAAAATTTCTTACTCTTCTGATTGAGTTTTGTATATCTCAAATGAAACCAGTTAGAATTTTACTTCCCATCATCCTGAATGACTTAGTGAAATAGGAGAAACAAAAGTATGTTCGCTGAGAAAAGAAGGAAGACCAAGATTTACCAATGAAGGCCACCTGCTTTCATGATGCAGTGTGAATTTAATGGGTGTTTTAATGTTCAGTGCTCCAGTGAATAACAGATACTGTTCCTAGCTCCCTCTTATAATATTTCATCCTAATCTATGGTGGTAGATTGCTGTGATTTCCACCTGTGTTTTCAAACAGATCGTACTTATTTCAGTTTAAGAGCTACAAGTGTGATGATGGTGAAAGTAAAATCTCTGTGAGAAAACACAACACTCTAGTGTTACTCCTGTAGGAGTGTGCAGCATTCCTGAATTTAAAATATCATTCAGCTTTGCAACAGACCAGGCAGTTTCATAAGATCAAAACTGCATGAGGTTGCATAAGCTATATATGCTCACCTTGGATATGTGATGAGAATCACCCCAATAATAAAATTAAGCAGAGGTATTTGGCCTACATGAAAGAATCTGTGGAGAAATTTTCCCTGTCTAACCATTCAGGCAGTCTGGCAGTCACACTCCCACCACCAGACACATTCACTGCTGCCCCTGACACCGTCTGATGCCCCTTTGCAGCAGGTGGCTCCCGTGAGCTGACAGGAGTCCTGCTTGATTCCCTCTCTGCACACCCCACACTCACACAGTCAGAAGAGATTTCCTTACCAGCTCAACTTTTGGGTTCCCATAGTAGAGTCTCAGACATTCCTCTAAGGCATTCCTTAAAGCATTTTATTCGCAGCACAGTAACACAGAAACAGCTTGAGCTGATGCCTCTGTGGGGGCAGGGAGATCACCCCTCAACCTCCTTTTTCCCAGTTTAAACACCCTCAGCTTCAGCTGCTTCTCCTAAGTCTTGTGCTCCATACCTTTCCCCAGGTCCACTGCCCTTCTCTGGACATGCTCCAACACCTCAATGTCCTTCTTGTCATGAGGGGCCCAAAACTGGACACAAGACTTGAGGTGTGGCCTCACCAGTGCTGAGTACAGGAGGAAAATCACTGTCCTGGTCCTGCTGGCCACACCATTGCTGATACAGGCCAGGATGCCATTGGCCTTCTTGGCCACCTGGCCACATGCTGGCTCACGTTCAGCTGACTGTGGACCAGTACCCCAGGTCCTTTTCCACTGGGCAGTCTTCCAGCCAATCTTCCCCAGCCTGGAGCACTGCATGGGGTTGTTGTGACCTAAGTGCAGGACCTGGCTGTTGAACCTGAAACAATTGGCCTCGGCCCATCAATCCAGCCTGCCCAAATCCCTCTGCAGAGCATTCCTGCCCTCCAGCAGACCAACACTCCTGCCCCACATGGTGTCATCAGTGAACTGAGTGAAGGTGCACACAGTCCTCTTCTCCAGGTAATTGATAAAGATATAAAACAGGACTGTCCGCAGCACTGAGCCCCAGGGAACACCATTGTGACTGTCGGCCAGCTGGATTTAATACCAGCTGCCTACAGGCTTCTTTTAGCTCTGTGAGGAGACATGGCTGCTATCACTCCTGGTCCTGCCCAGGTTGCATCAGCCACTGTTGCATTAGCTGCCAGCTCCTGGCAGCTCCCTCAGGAGAGCTTTAGCAACTCTGAAATAGCTTACAAATTTATCTTGAGTTTTGTCAAGCTCTTCACGTCACTTTACTGAAACCTACATAAAGAGATTTTATCAATTTTAATTAAGGAATAACAGAAACTAACTCAGTGAAGGATAAAATCTATATTGAAACAGTACAAAATAGTTTTTCACATTCCTAGTTTGACATGATTCCCTGGAAAAGGGAGATTTTATGCCATATGAAGAAAAATAATCTGAATTGACAGAAGATTTTATACCTCTGGTTTTGTAGTTCTACATTAAAGTCTATGTTGTAAGTCATGGAGTTTTGTCTCGAGCTGTAACATACTTGTAAGATTTGGCCACAACTGCAACACTTATCAGAAATAATAATTTAGTTTGTTAAATATTTCAGAAACCAGCTTAATGTCAATCAGCATATCCAGGTGGAAACGAGTTTGCCTTTCTAAACAAGGAGCTTAAAGTGGTAATCAGCCAGCTACCTTCAGATTATATATATCTTTCCAGTGTTTATTTATTCAGCAATGATAGGTTGACAGCTGGCATTAGCAAAAGAGTTCTGAACTTAGTTAAAATCTAACCAGTCAGATGGAACAACATATGCTAAAATAACATACCTTAGGTTCATCACTCAGGGGATAAAAGCTGTGGGGAGGTGACATTCCATTCCACAGAAGGATTCATACTTGAACACGTATGAAATTTAAATAATTTTAAAATTTTCTGTAATAAAAAAATTAAAATTCTTTGCTCCTGACAAATAATTTCAGACCCATTGGACCATCATATGGTCGAATACATTATCAAAGTATTTGAAGTGATTTCAAAATACAGCGTGAAATGTTGTGTTTTGATGTTTAATTGAGTGCTACATGAGCTATAAAAGCATTTGAGTTGTAAGAAAGATGCTGGAGACAAACATTTCTCATTTAACAGTGTTAGCACAATGTTAGTTGTGACTTCCCCAAGATAATCTCACAATCTGCTTGTTTAACTGTGATTTTCAAAATACCAAACCTGTACCATGAAATAAGGTTTTATCTTCTATATTCATTTATTAAATTAGTTCCTAGCACCTGTATTCATCTTCTATGTTTTTATTACAGTCAGCTGAACCTATCAGTTCAGGAAGTTTATCCAGAAATGAATTTTTTACTAGAATGAAGTAGAAATGAGATGATATGGAAAAGACACATGCATTGGTGGTAATTTTGTTTGGTTGCTTGGTTGGGGTTTTTCTTGGTGGAAACAAGCAAACTTTATATTCCAGTTTAATTTAAAATATTTTCTAATCAAGGGGCTATAACAGAAAGCTTTTCAATCTTATGATTATATCTGTACTATTCCCTTTAAGCTGCAGGAGTCTTCCACTGTGCATGTCATCCCCACTGAAGTCTTTCCTGTCCATATAAAATTGCCTAAAAAAAGCCTTTGTGGGGATTATGTAATCAACATTGTCAAAAGTAAGGAAGAAGCATTTATATGAGCATATTTTTATAAGCACAACCATATACAAACCATTTACCTTACAAAGCATTTACATTATATCATATCCCTAAAAAATTTAACTTATTTTCAAACCCGTCCATTCTTGGGTAAATTTACCCAACCAAGTAATCACCTTGTGAACTTTGAGGTGGGCCAAAATTTCTTTAAAAATGTTTTTATTCCCCTTAAACAAAAGTACAACTATCAACTGTGTGCAAAATCTTAGCTTTATTTCAGAAGTGACTAGTGCCTGAAAGTGAACATGCAAACTGATACACAACAGTAAATATATCTCTATAGGGAGAGAAAGGGGGAGTGGGCCACAGTTGTAATCCCACTGCCGTTAGCAGTGGCTGTCTAAGAGGGTCGGAGCAGTTTCTCAGCCTGATGTCAGGTCTTTATGACAGATAGAAATTTGCTTTTCTTCAGAGCATTAGAGTAGCCTGATTTATGAAACACTGACCAAACAGTTGATGCTAAGGCATCCTGTTTCTTTTGCTTGCAAAATCTAATCCAAAACCAAGTAGAAGGATTTTAGCTCACATAAAAGAAAGTAAATAAAGTAGTATTAACTGTGCCTGTTCTTTGCTTTATCTTCCTCCAGTAGTTAGGGACTTTTGTTGTTTGTTTGTTTGTTTGTTTGCTTGCTTGTTTGTTTTTTTTCTTGTCACTTTTGACAAAAATGCAAGAATTCTGATATTTTTATCTTTTTGAAAATGCATTGTATACTCAGCTTTTTCCCAGCTGATTTCACATCTACTCTCTTGAAATGTTCTGTATGGTAATACAGCCTGCTGCTTGTGTATTTACCATGACACCTTTCAGTGCAGTGTATGTCAACTGGCTTTTTCTCTCCAGTCTGCAAAAAGTAGTCATTTGAGATAGTGTTAGAAATTAACCTCTGTGTGGTTTTTTTTCATTTTTTTTAATTTTTTGATTGACCACTTGTGTGTTTATTTGATTATGATTATTGTCTAACAGGGTAACAGCTTCCTAATACTTAGATATTGTACTTTCCCATTTAAAGTGTTATTATTCTTTGATATCACTTACTCTTTGTCAGGTAATTAATTTTTAATTACACTGTTTAAAGCAAAAGGCCCTGTTTTTTTTCACTATTTTGCCAGCTATATTAATTCAATATAAAATTTTAAAATACCCTTTTTTAATACTTAATACACTGTTTTCTGCTTGAAGCCATAAAAATATAGGAAGCAGAATATTTCCATGTAATTTCAAAGAAAATAAAGCCTGGGGTTAGTTAAAACAAGCCTTACATCATACTCCTTGTGTAAGTGGAAATTTCCAGGCAGATGAGCAGGAATTTCACTAAACAGATAAAATCATTTCAGAAAACTGAACAATCCAGACTCGATCAGTTACAAGGTAGACAATTGTTGCTTATGTCTGGCAAGAAACTTGTAGCTGAAAGATACACAATAATTTATGTCCAATGTTGACAAATGGTTACAGGTCAAAACAAGCAAAACTTGTCTTTTTTTTCTGAAACCTGATGACGACAACAAATATCCCATTGCAGATCTGTCAGTCATAATAAGATGCACTATGCTGAAATGATGTAAAACCACAAATAAAAACATTCAATAATAGCTAAAGAAAATGAAAGTGTCTTCTGCCCACATAGAAGCCCTTTCTGTCTCACCCATGTCTTTGCTAATGAAAACAGATTTAAGAGGTGGGGTATTTATTATGGAAGAAAGTTAAAGAAAAGGACTTGTCAGTTTGATGGAAGATGCTATTTGTGAAACAAAAATAGAACATGATATAAATTGCAAAACTAACTCAGTAAGGGCCAGCCCTGCATGGGTAATATGTATATTGCATAGGCATAGGTTTATTTCTTCTAGTTGATGTAAACAGCTTGTTATCATTCTGGACTAAAAGACAGAAGATTGAACAAGAGAAAATGAGTGTATGGAACGTGTCTTGTATAATACTTTCCAAATACAACTTGCTGTGAGTAAAAAATTAAATTGTTCTGTACAGCTTAATGATATAATCTTGGAAGAAAAAGATTGTTTACTATGTGAGAAGTACTGTGGAGTTTATCCCAGCTTTACCACAGAAGGGCAAGTTATTCAGTCATTTGTTGGCATCTTTGAACCTTACTTATCTATTGCCTCTTTGACGTGTGAAAGTTGGGTCAGCCTGATCTTAAACCTTGACTTTTGTGGTCACTAATAGTACTTAGATGGATTTCCAGACTTCCTCCAAAAACGCATGACTATAAGACAAGTGAGAACTAGTTGTTATAAAACCAATTTCCAGTTGGTATGCAAGTCTGATGCACTGATTTTTCACTTGTTTACAAGCTTGTAGAGAACCTGCATCCCTATTAAAAGTCTGAAGCCCTGCTGAATAAATCCACGGATTTTATCACAGGGCTCTGTGTATGCTCTACATCTAATGGTCTATCAAAATCAATCTTATAGTCTTTACCATTATGAAAGAGCTATTTACACAGAACGAAGAAGAGGAACTATTTGTTAAGAGAAGTCAGTTTAGAATGGATTTGAGCATTGCTGGGGACAGTTTTCATGTATCAATTTTAAAACTTTCAACAGAGCATGCAGTGATATAAACATGCATCTCTGAACTATTTTTCCTAATATCAAGGAGAAATATAAGTAGAAGTAAATTTTTTTACTGCAGTCATAAAAATTAATATGTAATTTTCCAGGTACTTTCAATCGTACACCCCCTGCTGCAAACAATCTAAACTTGCTTTCTTCTAAAGTAAACAGTAAGAAGCAGCTAAATTAATACAAAATTGTTAGTGCAAATAGCTAGAAGTAAACTTTAGTCAGACATAGTTGCAACTTGCTACTGAAGGTTTAGTTTTTAAGGCCGTGCTTCACAATCCCCTTTCCAGGCCGCACCAGATCCCAGAATCGCTCGTTAGGCCTCAGCCTTGACGAGCAGCACTTGGGCCCAGCATCTCCTGAGCGCCTCAGGAACATCGTCTGCTCCCTAAACTGCTGCTGCCTAATGAGCTCCTGCTCTTTTTATTATTAACACCCTTAGAAAGTATTTTTCTTGCCTGAATGATATAACATATTTGCTCTTAAACTTTCAAAGAAAGTTGCCCAAACTGTGGCCAGGGTGAAACACTGTTATTACTGAGGCCCTCGCTTGCGGCCTGTGGACAGAGATCCAAAATGAGGCCCTTGGAGCTCTCCTGGCCTGCAGCGAGGTGATGAGCCACCTCCCCCTGAGGGACAGCTCCTAGAGCCAGGGAGCTCCTGTTTGCTGTACTCAGGGGCTGCTGAACAAGGATGGATCCCGGGCTGAAACCCCCACTCCTCGAGGCCCAGCCCTTTGGCCCTTCAGGAGACACAAAGGCATCCAAGGTGAGCATTTCACTGCCTTCCAGGGAGTTTGTCACAGGTACCTTGCACTGACTCTTTATGGCTGTGTGCATACAAGGATGCAAATGCTATGGCAGACATGGGAGAAATGCTGCTCTCTTAGAGGTTTGAGTACTTTGGATTTCTAAGCAGGTTAGGCCTGAAAACAAGTTTAATATAAGTTATAAGCTAAGAGAAATGCTGATAAGTCTTGGTCCTTTGCTAAATTGTTAAGCTTGAGATATAAGTTTAAGTACCGTCAAGTTTGAATGATGTTAAACCTTTAGGCTGCATTCCTTTTCATTCCTGTCATTCCTATCCTTTTGTCACACACACATACATGCACACTGTTCTCAGTTAACTTCGGCACATACACACAGATAGTTCTCGGTATATTTCACTTTGGATTGATTGACTGGATTTTGTTTGTAGGATTTTTTTCCCTTGGTGTGCCTTAACCACCTAGTAAGCAGTAGAGTAAACCTTGCCAATGAAATTTGTCGTGCCATTGCTTTATATTACATCTGATTTTTACTGATGCCCTCACTGGTGATTTTTTTAAAGTGATCTCAAGTGCTCATTATTAACAGTTTTATATATCATGTCATTGCTATGTTTCAAAAGCCAATAAAATCTTTACTGTAAAGAAAAACAAAATCTGTTTTTAGAATATACGCATTCTGTGTGTATAATTATTTTAATTACAACCACTCTTCCAGTAATTGTGCTAAGAAAACACCACTAAGTACAGTTAAACCAAATAAAGGATGGTGACGCTCCATTCCCACTCCTTCTCAAAGTCAGTAGAAACTTCAAGGCAGTTGGCACAAATATTTGAATATAAAAGAAAAGCCACTAGATGACAGAATGTTTTGTTCAGATAAATTCTGTTGTTTATTTTGGGAAAAAGCCACATAGTATTAATTTCCAAAGTCATTATTTATCACATCAAAACTAACACTAATTTGATATTTTCACTGGAAATCTGGAGAACTCATAGGATATTATCCATAGTCTTTAATAATCTGAGTAGTCAGACATTAGCTTTCAGCTTTAAAATAAAGAGGTAAGTCTTCTGTTCAC
This sequence comes from Camarhynchus parvulus, assembly GCF_901933205.1. NCBI lineage: Eukaryota > Metazoa > Chordata > Aves > Passeriformes > Thraupidae > Camarhynchus > Camarhynchus parvulus. Next base: position 20,462,719 of record NC_044575.1, on the reverse strand, counting down.
ATTGTACTTTGCATGATGTTAACTGAAAATTTTAGAGCCTGCTTCTATTTTCTACTTGTATATTCAGTATTGATGAACTCTGACATTGAGCCTTAGCAGGAGTCATTAAAATTCCTTTCTGTACAGGAAATGAAGTGGAGGTCAGTGTAAATCTCATTCCACTGTCAATTTACAGATTTTTTTTGTGTGCATATCTTTAAAAGAAAATAATACCTGCTTGTTGTATTTATGATTGACACAGCAATTTCAACTACAAATAATATGAGCAGATGGCTATTAGAAAATTAAAGACACCAAGACTAAAATCTTACCTGAATATAGAAAAAAAAGTGTATTTTTTTTTTTTTTAATGCTTACCAGGAACCAGCTCCAGGGTCTGTGAGCTGAGTGTCAGTTACAGCCAAGCAAGTACAAATAGTGTGCTAGTTATGGAGATGCAGATCTTGATGGTTGGAAGGAATGGCAGCAAGAATTTACTAAAATATCTACAATATTTACCTGCTGAGTTAAGCTCTGATTATAACTATATTAATTGTATTTCTAATTTCTACTTATTTTTAAATGAACAGAGACATCACAAACATGGTTGACTTAAGCCTTCTCCTGGTGTTAGGGATTCATATGATCACATACTTTCCCTCTGAGCAGGTGTGTGCTGAAGAGCAAACCCACTTTGAATTTGGACTGTCATAGGGTGTTTGAGGCAACCCTACCTGAAATTAAAGCAGGGAGAGTACAAGTATGCCATCAGCTGAAGTGAGAGGAGGGGACATCTTGGCATGACATAACCAATCAAAGGTGGGCAGCAGACCCCCTCTGCAACAAATCATCGCTCTGGTACTTCCCCTGTGCAAAACTCTCTGTGTTCAGGCAGTCATGAAGGGGTGAGTGACTAGATACCTAGGAACCAAATAAACACCAAGATAAACCAGAGAATTTTTTAAGAAAATAAGTACAAAAAATTTTTAGGATAGGGCTAAGAAGTTTGCTGAAGAAAGAAAAGAAGATAGGTGGATCATGGGTAAAGCACATGGGGTGAGGAATGGAAGTTCTGATAAATATTTCCTATCATGAATGACTAGCAGGAAAGGGTTGCTACATGTATAGATCAACACTACATTCTATAATATCCCATTGAGTAGGCTTTTGTTCTGAGTTATACTTAAACATACTTGAAAACCTTTGCTGCTGGATATTAAAGATTAATAAATAACTTGAGACAATTTTTTAACCTTCTTCTCTTCTGCACTTAATTTTTTTCTGGGGTTGTTATTTTTTAAATTATATGAATACTTACCACAAAAATTAAATACCACCAATAATAAAAAATACCTGTGATATTCATGAGTATTATGAGTTTCAACTCAATAAACAGTAGAAACATAGCAGCTAAATTCAATTACAGTAGTACTACAAGGGAAAGCCATGTCCATTCCTCATGGAATAATAAGTTTGACCTGCCAAGAATCCAATATAACTGAGGTCAACTTTGGATGCAGATTTTGTGTAGTAAAAGCAAATGTTATGTGAAGTGACCATGGATCTGGCTTGAATTTCGTGAAATGTATAATTTCCTTAGAATGAAATGAATGTCAGTGAGGGATAAATGCACAAGATACACTGGGTTGATAAATATGCCAATTTTAAATCAAAATGGAAAGTTGAAGTCTGGATTGTGCTGTCACCTTAATGTTTTTCACACGATGAGATAAGAGCATAAGCCTCATGTCTCAGGTTAAGACTCTTTTTGGGGAACCTGAATCCTGCTTTTGTAGGTAGGATATGCCTAATAGCTATTCCATTTGCTGAAGTTCAAAATCCTCAGCTCACTTTTCATTATAAATATATGAACTTGCCCATTTAAAAAAAAGAATCTGTAAAGAAAACAGCATCATGACAATGAAAAGTTCAATTTCTATCTTTCAAGCATCAAAAGTTCTCATTTTTATTCTGTCTGAAAATTTGACATGAATAGGATGGAGATGCTACATAAGGTGATACAAAAACTGATGAATTGTCTCCTGCCTCTGGGTACAAATCAATCATCATTGTTAAATATTATAGATCAATTCATTTCAGGCCCACATACTGCATGTTATGAATGGGTTCTCCTTTAAAAAGATTTCATGGTCTGTTTTTATATTGCAAAAGAGGATGTTTTACACTGTTTGAGTTCCTTCAATGATGGCTTGGTGGATGAGAATTATTATTTTCATTGATAAATCAACAGCAAGTCAGCATTAATTTAAAATAAGGACTATCTTATATAGGATTGACTTTTTCTGGAAGTGCACCTGAGGGGCAGGGCCCTGAGCACATCCACATTCTCCTGGGGGTTTGGCAGCAGGGCCCAGGCCACCACAGCCCAAAGCTGCTCCCCTCCTGCTGGAGGTCTTCAGGTGAGGCTCCACAGCACCCCTGTGGAGGCCTGGAACAGAGCTCACCCCCACGCCAAGGGAGCTCACCTGGGATGAGGGTCTAGTGCTAAAGCCCACTGAGGATCCCATTTCCACTACCTCACAGCTGGGCCACTGTCTGATCCTAGGCTCCTGTTCTGGACCCCAAATATATCTGAGATTTTCATAATCTTTAAAGATTAGGCTCAAAATGCTGCTTAAATATATGAGGATTCTTACTTGGCAGATGAAGGAAATTAAGAATGAGCCCTTGTTCTCTGTCTCAGATATGTATTTTGATGATCTAGACTTTCCAAATGCCTACATTTATTGCAGCATACAGGTACATTACATGAAGGGCTTTAAAGCATTCACTTCAGACTCCTGATGTCTGTCTGTATATACGATGTGCATCGGGTTTCTTAATTTTGTCATGTCAGTTTTAAAGCCAGGACAGAAATGAAAGTAGTGTAGGCAAATCTCAGAATTGTTCTGAAAAGAAACTCAACAAAAAACACTTGGACTTTTTGTGCTGGGACTGGTCAGGTCTAGGCTGACCCACCAACTGTCTGGCTGTCACTCCCATGGATGTGTCTGGAAATACCAGATGAGCTGCTAAGAGAGGACTTGATCTCTGGCAATGAACTGGGGCTGAATATTCCCAAGATCAGAAATTTAAAGAGACTTGTAGTTCAGAAGCTGTGCCTTGATTTTGATCCCAAGCAATGGGAAGGGAGGAGCAACTATTAGAAACCATTCTACAGTTACAGCTTGGTGCAACACTGTAAGCCACTATAGAAGTACAAACATAAATTTTAGGTGTATCTCAGACAACTCAAAATTAGCTTTGCCATGAGTCGTAAAAGGAGAACTAAGAACTGGGGTCTAAACTAGCTGGAATTTTAAAAGCAGATATGTCCCAGGAGGTCTTTCCCATATGAATGCTGGGTTGATTTCTCTTTCCAAAAACGTCCTGTGTATTCTTACTGACAAAGTCTGTCTATGCTAGCTTAGATATTGCTGTCTTACACAGCAATATATGCACAGAAGCCAAGCACTGCAATATTACAAATTCAGAGATGGTTTACCCACACTGCCATCTACAGAATGTTACACAGACAGCAAATTATGAGAGATGTTATGTTAACAGATTCTCCTGTTTTTCTTTTTCTATTTTTTAATTTTTTTGGTAAGTGCATATGGCTCACTCACGTATTTGCTTTCTACGTGGATTTACAATGGTAAAGTACAGTGCTGTACTGTGAGCACCTTTCCAAGTGTTTCTGTCTAGAAATCTTACAGATCATTTCATCTTATTAATTTCTGTTTTGTGGCTGGTGTGCATTTTACTGCAACTTTCTCAGTCTTCTTGTCAGACACCTTGTGAGAGTGTGCTACCTTAACAAATAGACTGTTAGGTCTATTGCCCAGTACTGTAGTTTAGTGCACAGTCCCAGGGTTCACAGGAGCTCACTCACTGCCCATCCTGTTAGTTATTCTGTGAAGATCCCAAGGAACCTCACTTTAGCTTAATTGTGGTAATACTGTGCTGACATGTGACCAGTATGAGCAGATGAGAAACTCCAGTGCCCAGCTAAATGCCTTTTAATGTTTGCCCAGTAGTCACAGCTCTGCTGTTGTTCCATTCATGACCCAAGAAACATTTAGAGTAGAAGAAAAAGTTTAAAGCTGTTTCATTCAAAGTACTGCACTAGGGAGAAACAGCAAAGCATGCAATCTCATCAGCGAGTCTTGGCAGTTATATGGGAGATAAAGGAGGCTGAGAAGTATTGTGTATGTTCAAGAATTCTCTAAATATACTGTAAAAATACACCACTTGTCATTCTTAATGATTCTCTGCTGCCACTTACAGTGATTGGAGCTCCATTTACAGGGTTTTTTTCATTTGAAAGCATTTCAGTCTTGGAACAAATTGAGTAGATCACAGAAAGTTCACATTTCAAGGTGCTGAACAGAAAGTTCCCTGGTTTGGATGGTTTTTGTAATTTACTTCTGCCAAGATTTTTTCCCAGGCACATAATACACTGTATTGCTGGTATACAAAACTTTGACTTGTGTAAATAAATGAGCCACAGAAGGAACTGCTATATTCTCCTGTTTGAATGATTCATGCACATACAGCAGTAGGAAATAACATACTATACAGAATCTTACAGAAGTAGCCTGTGTTGCTGGCACAACAATGGGATGGGATGCCTAGCATTGAAAGATAATGAGATTTCCACTGAGCTGAGTATGTATAGTAAGCCCTTGGGATTTAGTCTAAGCATGAAAAATAGACAGCAGATTATGAGAAGAAAGAGAGATGAAGATAAACTTTTAAGATCATTCTTCAAAAAAGTGCTTAATTTTTAAGCGTTTGCAATAGATCCTCCAGAGAAGAGTTCAGACATTGTTTTTCATATTCAGGAAGTATTGCCTCAATCCCTATCCATCACTCTGCCCTGATCTTTTCAAAGGCTGAGGGATTTCTTTCTGTCCCTCAAGAATAAATAAAAGGAATGAAAACAAAATCTTCCCTGACTTTATTCCTGTTTTTAGATGCCTTACCAGCAGTTGTCTCTGGAAGTGTATACTATCAGTCTCTCATTTTAGAAATGAGGGAGGTTGTCCTCATGATGACATCCATATTTTGTCTTGCAAAGAATGGCAACCTTCAAAGATTCAAACAAACCAGCTTCTTACAGGTATAGATGAGAAAACCCACCACAGTCAACAGAGAGCCTGACACTGACTTCAGAGGAGCCTTGTGTGGACTAAGGTCAGGAGTTGATCTGCTGTGAATGGGTGAGAGTGGTTAGGGAAACAGGAACTTGTCTGAACAGTCAATCAAAATTAAATCACATTATTTTTAATTAAATGTGAAATAATTAAACTTTTTTTTCCTGTTCCCTGTTTCTCCTCTCTCTCTAAAAGCAGTGCAGAACACTTTGAGAATTTTCCTTGTGCTTTGTGTGGTTGAAGTGCCTGTATCTCCCTCCTGCTGTTTGCATCACAGGCATGTTTGTACCTACAACCAACAGGACTGTGGAAAGACCTGTGGGCTAAACTGTTTACAGATGAAAGTAGCATCCTCTGCAGGTTTAATCTGACCTTACTCTAATTAGATACTCTTTTGCCAGCTGAAGATCAGGGAAAGGAAATGAATATTGTATCTATCTAAATACTAATTAACCACAGAGAGATCTTTCAGTTGGAAAAGTGTTAGGAAAAATCTATATTATTTCTATGTATGTTTAAAAAATATTTAAAAGCAACCTTTTATGAACTTACGTTTTGGCCAATCCATAGAATAACAGAATATTATGAGTTGGAACAGACCCACAAGGATCCTTGTGTCCAACAGTCCAACTCTTAAGGTTGGTAGTTTTAAATCAGAATGAAAGTGAAACACGAAGTATTTATCAATGACACTGAATCAAAATTCATCTTGGGCCTTTCCAGGAGGAATTTCTGTGACTATTTTATATATATACATATATATATAGCTGGGGGTTTTTGGAAAAAAAAATCAAAAATATCCATATTTTGCAAGCAGCAGAAGAATGATAATATTACCATGCTCCTAGAAAGTTATATGACAAAGTTCAGATCCCCTGTAAAGGCAGTGAATCCCTGAAATCAGATGACCAATAAAAATGGTCATCTCTCTCTTCTGTCATCTTTTAATCTTTATATATGTTTTTAATCCCTCAGGTTTTGAAGTTTCTTTAAAAACCTCATACATGTTGTTTCCCTGTGTTGCTTGACTTAGAGAATGATAATGGCAATCTTGCTGAAAAGTTTTAGTGGTTTCTTTTTAATGATTGCTACTAGTAATGTCTACAAATGGTAATCCTCCTATAAGCAAAAGTAATTATTCATACAGTGACAAAAGAAGGAGTAGGCAAGTGACTGAAGTGATTTGCCTTTGCATCCATGTATAGTTGAATTATAGACTCATTCATTCTCTACTTTATGTGTTACATTATGTTGGTTCACTATGTTTGCAGGACAGTATTTTTTTCATGCTGTGTGCTGGAGATTGTTTTTGGTTTAGGCAATGAATGTTTTCTATGTTGTTCTCCTAATAAATGCACATTCAGTAACCAATTCAGCTGTTAATTCTGAAGAATATTAACTATTTACTTGAATAAGTAGTTCTTCCTGGAAGGTTTTTATAACTTCCCAGAGCCCAACCACTCACTTCCCATCTAAAAAACATAGAAAAAAATAATAAAAATCTTTTATGTAAAATGCTGAAACTGCCTTTAGTTCTGAATTCTGCTGCTCCGCCTATCATTTGTGTCTTACCTGGTTTTGACAGCTATTTTCAGGGCATGAGGAAAATCTTGATTACTGGAAATATTTTTTTAAAATACCAGAGTAATTAATGAGCTTTGTGGTAAATTAGCAACAAAAGTGTATTTTGAAGTAAAGGTTGCTGCTCAACAGAGTAATATTCCTTTTCTGGAAAACTCCTCGGATTTGCCAGGCATATGATCCCAGATTTCCAAATTAACCATTTGCTCCACAGGCAGAATTAGAGAAAAGGCTAAAAGATGTGCAAAGGCAGAATTAGACCCCTGGAGCTCAGTCATTTTGCTAGATTATAGTTCACCATTGCCTCTGATGTCCATTGCACACTCCAATCCCTCAAAAGCTACAAAGACAGTTTATCAACTCCATTCTCCTAGCATCGCTGCCAAGAGCCTCGTGTCAGGTACTCTCCACAAGTAACCAGCAGAAAACACATACTGTCACAGGTGGAGGAGCTGAACCATTTCCAGGAATTGGGAAGGGAAAGCAGGACATTCCTGTTAATGCCTTTTCCATTTCTTCATTCTGAACAGACAAAGGGAGCTGTGCTATATCAGACCGCTGCAGCCAATTTTCATCACTGCTATTACTTTGCTTAGTTCCTTGAAAACAAGCAGGTTGCTGGGGGAAACTTTAATAAAAACAATGTGAATTTTTCTTCTGACTATTCTGACTTAAAACTGCTTCTGAGATAGAAAAAACTTTAAAAAGTTGGTTTATTTCCTCTTTTCCCATCACACATATTCCCTGATGATTCATATCTATTCTGTGTCTTCAGAACTTGCATTCTTGTGAAGGAAAAGGATGCATGTCTGGAGCATACCATCAGCATTTTGATAAGGACACATAGGACAGATGTATAGGCTCGTCCCTGAGACTTATTTGCAGTTCCTGTCTTTTCCTCCTCTGTACAGCAGAGGCATTTCACAGATTCTACTCTAAAAAGAGCTAAGTGATTTGGGGATTTGTTTTATCTTCTTTTTTTTCTCGTTTTCTTTTGGAAATAGTAAACTTTCTGGACTCAGCATCCCCAGACTATTTGCAGCGTCAAAATGAGTTCCCCCATGTCATTTGATCTGATTACTGAGTAATGCTAATGGAGGATATAGTAATGAAATTGGAAGTGTTTGGATTTTGATTGTTTTGCCAACAGTAAAGATAAAATATTTTTATTCTAAATAGACTGAAATTCCTAACAGCAGAGAGGGCAGGAGCTGTCTAAGTGAAAATAAGAAAAAGAAAACATGCCACATTTGGTTCAGATCAAAAGTTGTGGAGTTTTTAAAGTTTAGCTACTGAATTAAAAAATCAATTATTTTCACAGCTCCTCCTGAGAAGTCATACCAAACAGTACTTTTCTGTCTGAACTTTTCCCACTCTAGAGAATCCTTAATAAATCCTTCAGTGCAGGATGCATGAAGATTGTAGCAATCAACAAAACTACTACAGCACTTATTGTGGAAAGCATGATCTAGATTTACATTGCTGCTGGACACTGGCTATGTGCAGTGCAGATCTGTTAAGGATCTCAGGAGTGTCAGTCAGAACCATGTCAGTGCCCCATCTGGCAAAAGAGCATCCCCCATTAAGACTGTTTTAAATCACAGAAACTTCTTCCTAGAGAAATACTTCCAGGGCTTTAGAAGGAACAAGTTCAAAGACAGTTGAATTTTTGTGGGAGTACTGAATCAAATACTGAATATACATCAAAAGTCCTAATCATCCTCCATCCATGCCAGAGGTTACCCCTGAACTGGTTCATCAGCTGCTAAACACTTACTGATTCATTGCCAATCTTCATATCTATGGATGTTGTTCACTTTCCTGTCTTTTGCTTAAAGAAGTTGCTCAGTCAATGTCCCTTCAGTTTGAGAATCTGCCTATTTAACGCTAAGGTTATATTAAAACTACAAGGTGTATTTGGAACTGGTCCTTGTTTTTGTGTTAGAAGCTAGCTTTAGGTGGATTATCCATGTAGCAATTAAGGCTGTTCCACGGTGTGCCCTAAGCAGGATCAGCGTACTGATGTTGCACAGCAGTCCAGGCACATGGGTGTTTCCAGGCAACAGCCCTCCCTGAAGTGCTGTCTCCCGCAGCCCAGCGAGCTGCCTGCCTTGCCCAACAACTGGGTGCTGCCAGCCTGGCCAAAGCCGCCTTCTCCATGTGCACCTGGAGCGTGGCTGAATCCAAGGGCAGTCACTGCTGCCCCGGATAACAACTGCGTACAGTCTGTGTATCGATACAGTAACTCAGAAGGCATCTATTAAACAGAGCTGTTATCTTCTTGTTTTAACCATTAGCAAACTGGAACACAGAAATTATTTGTTTTAGGTAATCCAAAAATTTTGTAGAGGAAACAAAAATAAATTCCAGTTGACTGGAGAGCTGTCCTTTCCCTATAAGATCATACATGCATTTTTTGATCTCTTACAAAAAGAGAAAACCTTTCAAGAATATAGATTTGTTTTATATACGGATCTCAAAGGATCCCAAAGTTTGGATGTCAGATTTGAACTCTGGGTTGCCTAGGGTTATTGAAATCCTTTAAAAATAGCTTGCTGCACATAGCTGCACACAGCACAGAGCACTGCTGTGGCCGTTAATCACAGCACTGTGTAAACATATTTTCCATTTAGAATTCAGCATACATTTAATCCTTCAGTTCAGAGAAATGCTGACAACAAAGAATTTTCATCTGGCAGATTAATTTCTCTTTTATTACCTCTTCAGAAAATCCTACACTGGTATCTCATCTTCTCTCTAAATCATCCAGAGAGTACAGGGAATTGGATGTACCTGCGGTCAACAGATGCCAAAATCTAGTTTATAGCTGATAGACAATCATCCCAAAAAATAACTGAAGATGTTTGTACAAGATGGTGAGGAAAAAGGACACTTGAAAGAACAGAGTTGCAGGAAAATCTTTTTAGGTCTGTATTCCCCTTGTTGATACTACATGAGGCGTCTAAAGACAGCCCTAACTTCTCATAGGCATTAAGGAACTGTGATTTATCACAGTTCGGGAGGGCAGCAGCAGCAGAAACATGAAGTTATATTTTACTAGAAATTATGAAGTAGTTCTGAGTGGTTTGCATTTCCATCCCTGGTGAATGATCTATCTCTGAACTGAGGAAAATGCAACTTTTACAAGTATGCTTTCCATGGATGCTATTTAGTTTCATGAACAGAAGTAATTTATTGTGTTAGTGGGACAGACATCATTACAGTAGCACAGGCAATTAAAGACATCAATAGAGTATACAATCTAGAAACAGTGACTACACAGCATGCAAAATAGCATAACCAGGCCTCTAGTTTCTCAGACAGAATGTGAAAGATCTGGATTTGCCAGTTCACCAACTGCAATATTTCCTTCAATTCTCTTGCAGTGCACTGTGGTGCTGTGAACCCTTAACTGTTGCCTTAAGCTTCAAGGAAAAACTACTTAGGTAGCAGATGAGGTAGTACTTTTGCATGACTTTGTCAGCAGTCTAGGAACCACCAGGAAAAAATACGCAACTTATGAGACAAAGTACTTTTAAGAGCTTCGTCTCTGGCTTCTACTACCACTCAGTGACAAATTAGGTCAAATATCTATGACCATGGCCTTACTCTGCACCAAAGCTTTTCATACAGTGCTGGAAGCATCAGTTCACACTGAAAATTTCTAATGGACCTCTGGTGCACTGATTCAGTGTCAAGAAGTGCTGAAACAAAGCAAAAGCAATGCCTTGGCAGCACTACTGATCCCCTGTGGCACAGCATGCACTCATACACCAGAGTGGTGTTGTAGAGGGGAGAATTGGAGAGAGAGAGGATAACAACTTTATTAAAAATGACTGCTCCTGCTAGAACAGAAGTGAAGGGAGATATTAGTGGACCTGCTGACTGTGCACAGAGAGAACAGATGTTGGAGGTTAATGGAGCACTAGTAAAAGAAAGAAAATCAAAGTCTTCTAATACCTAGAATGGTTATTTCAGTCAGATGATTCTTTACCTGAAATGCACAAGGTTTAATTGGAGTTGAAATATAAAGTAAGACATGGCATGGCCTTGTTCAGCAGAGCTATACTTGGCTCCAGGATTGGCCTCTCTGAATTTCTCACTTCAGAAGTATTACCTGCAGCCATTGCTATCAACCTAATTTAACTGTAATCTTTGTCTCTCCAAATACACATAAAGATTGGAATCTTCCATCTGAGGAATTATTTTGTGTAATGAGGAACAACAGATTAAAAAAAGAAAATAGATACTTACATCAAGGAAAAAAATTATGTAGTATATAAACATGCCCTGTATTTATGTTGTAGTTACAAGACATAAATTAACAGCTTGTTGCTGTTTTACCAGCAGTAAACTGCAAAGATAAGTGATTTCCAACTGGTAATAATTACTTTTTCTAGTAATAATAAAGATTCCATGTGACACTGTAAAAATATAATTTACAACTTCAGGATTCTGTTTTCCTCTGATAGGGAGACAGGCCTGGAAGCTCCCAAACTCCTTATGAGAATTGTTTAAAGATCACTGTGTGAATTTCATTGCCAACTAAAAGAACTGTGTGCTGATAGACTTAAAAATTGAAATCAATTGTTTATTGAAAGAAGCCTCAAGGTAGTGAAAAAAGATAGCAAAGTATTCTCAGGCTGCTCAGCTGAAGTGTCTCAGAGTTCAGTTTAGCTAAGTGGCCATATATGCTGGCTTTTCAGATGACATTCATTTCTCTTAGGAACTGCGTGGGGCACTCTGGAGGTGTTCAGGTTTTGAGTTGATTAGAAAAAGGTTTTTTGTTTTGTAACCACAAACTGTTTCCTTTTTGCTGCACTGAACATTAATGATTCTTCTTCAGTGTCTCATAACAAATTCAATCAGACACCAGGTTAGTAGGAAACTTCTGTATCCTGAGAAACACAAACACACAACTGTTGAGTTACAAGCTGGCAACAGTGATGCTAAATAATTTCTTTTAAAGATGCTTCTGCATGACTATTGCATTTACTCAGAAATATAATCCAAAGTGAAGTTAGTAGTTTGCTTCTTTGTTGTAATAAAAAGTTTTTCTGAGTGGTACAAAATGGAAACCAGATCAGTCTTATTTAACACATAGTCTGATTGTGAACTATAAGACTGCAGTTTATAAACAGAAAGAATGAAGCTAGAAGCTGGGTATAGGCAACAGGCTGTTGGCCTTTAGTTTGCTCTAGAATTAATGCTTAGCTCAGGTGGTACAGTGATGAGCCCAGTGCTAAGGAGAAAGTGTGTTTGTGCTGTCAATACATTTCTGCTCCCTTAGTCCAGAGTCCTGTTGCCCATATTTGTCTCTTCCACACATACACCAGGTCTGCTCCCAGGTTCCTTCTGGAGGGAGCCAGCTTCAAGTATTTCAATAGTATAAAGAACAACAGAGAAATGACTTATAAATGTCTGGGTGTCTAAGTGAAACTATTAGATTGAGAAAAGAAAAATCTAAGCTGAATAATTGCAGAATTTTCATAAAAGGGAAACATTTTTTACTGTGAGGGGAAGAAGCAGAAGCCTCATCCCTTGGGTCTTGAATAGCACACCAGAGCAGAAAAAATATTCACAAATATTTTATTTTTTTTTGTGTGAAAAGTAGATACACTTCATAAGCTTCTTTCAATGAAGAAGCACTTCAGAGAAAAACACTATATTGGTAGAAAAACAAATAGATTTAGTAGTGTTTTCCATATGTAATTTCAGGATGTATTTTATTAACAAACAGTGTTGTAAACTGTATCTTAGAGAGTCCTCTATACAAAACCAGTTTCTTTTGTTTTGCTCTCACATCCTCCATGATAATAACAAAGGTATTGTCAAACAACCTAATGGCTTCTGCTATTTCATTCTCTGCACTCCTAATGCCAAATCCTTCAGAAGAGCAGAGATCGTCATACTGGGCTGGACCAGGATCCTATCTCAGAGGAAGAACAGCAGAACATTTGTTTCTGAATATTTAGGAAGCAACCCATAGCATAGCTGTATGAGCCATCCATTGAAACACAGTTTGCAGCCCCATTTCCTGAGCTGGAAGCTGCCTCTAGACCAGAAGAAGAAGTAAAAATAGTCTTTTAATGTCCCTGATCTCACAGTTGATAAGTGTGAAAATTTACATTCTCTTAATTCTAACTGCAACCATGAATTCTATTAATATTGAAAATGAATGACTTGTGATCAAAACTTTAGGGTAATTTAGCTGTAACTGTGTATTTCCTGTTTTTAGTGCTCATTGTCATTCTAAATCTTAATCACCAGCTATAGCACCAAAATATCTTAAATGTATGGGTTTCTTAGTGTCAACAATATCTTTCAAAAGAAGGCATTATACATTCAATAATTTATACAGTGAATGAGCGTGAACACATGAGCAATAAAAGAAGCAGACCTTGCAAAGAGCCAGGTAAAGAGGATGTGAAATCCTGATAAATTTAAGACTCTAAGGAGTTTACAAACTTTTACATATGTCAGACACTGGGTTTTGGGTTTGGGGGGAGGCATTCTGAAAATAGCATCATTAGCAAAGAAACAAGAAGCTAAGTGGGACATTATATAAATGATGGTGACAGTTTAAATTTTGCAACCGTCATTTCAATTCAGAGTTTAGACTCATGTATTTGTCTAGTTACTGGTGCTCTTGGCTCTGTATCAAAAACGGCCTTGAATCATCAAACAGACAATTCCAGTTGTACAAAATTCCCCAAGAAAAGACTCAAACCGTTTCTTATGCCATTCCTCTTAAAGAAAAGTAGAACAATTCAAAAGAAACTGTGCCACCTAATATTATGCTAACCATTACAAATGCTAATAGTTACCAATAGATATATGTCTTATTAAATATTGGCCTTGTAAATTAAGCAGTGTTCTAGTTATCTCTGTATGCATATATCATGGCAAACCATTAGGGAATTATATTCTTTTTACACAAACCTTCATTCAGCCATATGCATGAGATTTAGTCACTTCCCATTCTAATCAGCCACTCAGAGTAGTTGCAAGAAATTAAACAGCAATTGTTTTCTGCCTACCATATTAAATGGCTGCATTGCATTAGTCAATGCAGTCATGTTTCACCCACTCACTCTCTTCAGATCTCTTTTTCATTGTCTGCTACAGGCAAATTCTCTCTGAGAGCAAGAGGAAGAGGTATAAGTTTAATATTCTGAAGTGCCAGGCTCCCACAAGTCCAAAAAGTCCCTATATTTTTTTCAGTGTACTTTGGCTTCCTAATAAGATGGAAGATTGTGTATAAGTGTGAGAAATTAATTTAGCATCACATTTCTTTCAGCAAGAAAACAAATATTTCTCAGGTGGTCTGAGACATAGTCCTGGCAGCTGAAAGGAGTCAGAGTAAGATACAGAAGAGTTCTTAATTTCTCTTAGTTTAAAATTACTTTTTAGAAAGAAAACTGCAGATTCAATTAAAAAGTTTAAACACAGTGTTTGTTTTCCTGTATGAGCTCATCCATCAATTGTGATGAAATGGAGCTGGCTTGGTGGAGTGTATCATTGGAAGGTATTTCATATATACCTCACTCCTCCAAAATGCTCCTCCAAAATGCTGATTTGCCACTTGGCACTGGAAAACCACCACAAAGGGAGGGATTGCTGAGAAAGAGTGGGAGAAAAAGGAGACATACTGCTGTGCCACTCTTAAATTTGCCAAGAACACCTGTTTTTTGACAGCACTAGGATATAACAAAGAAGGTAGTTACGTAGAATGAAAAATCAAGAAATGTGAAGAGTCTGTAAGGAACAGTTTAGATTAAAGAATAGCTGAATGCTATTATGTGCATTGTCATTTCATCCATTTCACACAAAAGAGCTTCACAGAAGCTATGGCATATAGATACATTTCTTCTATATGTGATTGCCTCTAATGAAGATTATAGCTCCAAGCATATTCCATCACCATTCCTCCAAAGTCAAGAGACTGCAGTGAACTTCCTTACAGGCAACAAAAGCCAAATGGCTTCTACTGTCCACACACCCTCTCTTGATAGTTAAAAGTAAAGAACAAACACAAATGTGGCCTATGTCAAGATGGGTGAATTTGTCCAGTCAGGGTGCCCTCACCAGAGTCATCAGTTACGTGTTGCCTGTTCTGTGGTCATGCCTAGGACAGCTTTCCTCTGTATGAAAATGAATTTTCCTCCATGAAGATCATTCTGTTAAATTATACTACAAATGACACAGGCTGGTACAGCTACTGTGGTTCTTTGGGGGAAAAGCAAAGCTATGTTCGCAACACTGAAATCCTGCTGGAAGTATCTATTACAAGATGTGACTACACATTGCTGCCTGTAAGATGGATGGCATAAAAAAGAAGTGAAAGAGGGCACTTCTCAATTCAAATTGACACAGTGAATCCCAGAAAGCCTATTTTAACAAGATTCAATGACTCCAGGACAGAACTCTTACAACTACATTTCTAACTTTCTTTTTCTACCCAGCCATCAATACTTTCAGGACTTATATGCCTTTGCTGTGGGTAGGAACTGGTAACTTGGGAATTCAAATAAGACAGGACTGTTGAAAATCTGTGTCTGTGACCTGTAAGCAGTATTCAAATAAGGTGGCCTGATTGGGCACGCATTGTCTACAGCAAGCTCTGCTTTTCATATCAGAAATTAAAGGCTCTGCTGAAGTTTGCATGTGTTTTAGACTCAAGAGTTTCAACTGGCTGAGGAGGCACCACTAAGTGAGAAGTTGGAGAAAAGCAAATAGCTGAGAGCAGTAGAAGGAACTTAGGGGGTAGAGACATGGAGGAGACAAAGCAGCCATCAACACAGTTAAAATTGAATTTTTTAAAGAAAACCCATAATATTACAGGAGCGAGGAGCTTACTCTCCCTTTCAGATTTTCTGCCCCTCCTTTTATTATCTGCCCTCTATAAATCCCTTCTTGCAGACTCCACTGAACAGAAATTCCAGGAACAGACTCATTTTGCTCAAGCCACTTAGCAATAAGGCTGGCAATATGAATTGCCAGTCACATCAGGCTATTGTTGTAATCCTTTGTAAGAAGAAATTGGAGCTGTTTTATAGGTCACATCACTTTTTAAAAAATGTAACCCAAGCAACACTGATTTAGGCTAGCATGGAAACACACATCTGAAGCCATTAAACCAAAATGACAATATGGGGGATGAAACAGAGTCAGACAGGGGCTGGAAACAAAACATTATTTCTCCTGTGCTGTCTTTAATTATGAAGCATAAGTATAAAATTCTTTGCAGCAAGTTCAATAAAAAAATCTAGTGGGATTAGCAATTAGCACCATCAGGGTCCTTTTAAACACTGCATCATCCACACAGTGCCTTTGGGGATCAGAGAGGGAAATCTGAGTTCTTGCTCATTGTTGGAGTCCCATGTGGGGAAATTAGAAAATAATAGGTACTTGTAGGCAGTAACCAGCCAGCCTAATAGCCCACTGACTGAGGTGACATAAAATACCAGCAAGAGTCTGCTCCTGAAATCACATTGCTGGGGGTGCTGCTGGCTGCTACCCAGTTAAAATAACATGCGGAGACAAGCAAGATCAAATGGACAAATAAATCTCCAGAGAAGTATCTTAAAATTAGAAAACAGAAGCTTTGGCTTGTCCAATCCAAGCTGGTAGAAACATGAGATTTTTGCTAATCAGATAACAGAGACACCATTTATGGCAGGTGAAGATCTAATATATTTCTACCTATCTAAGTGAGACTTATCAAAAACTGAATTCTACCTAGTATCTTTATTTTTGATTGAATAATTTTTAAAGCAATAGAGGTATTTCACAACTCTCAATTTCTTGTAAAACTAACAAGTAGCTTTAAGAGGCCAGGTTTGCAGCAGTTTCAGGACTGTATACAGAATAATCAGGGGTATATTCTATTGTAAAGACCAGGGAAAGAAACAGATAGTCTTGCTTCCCTCCAATTCTAGGCCTGTCAAGGACCAGTTTGATGATGTGATGATGGCATCTAAATTGGCAGGAGATTTTTTTAATGCTGAATTATAGAACTCCCTGCATGAAAACTGTTCTCACTGTAAAAGCCTCTTGCCCTGATTTGCTCCTTTTAGTCCTTTTCTAACCCAGCTAGCAAAGCAATTTCTGGACCTTCTGTTTGGTCTTGGTAGGAAAGGGAGAAACCACGTGCTTCAAATCATCTCAGCCACAAAGCATAGAAAGTCATAGTGTTTGCTACACAGCTGTTGTCTGTAAATACACTTAACAATCTTAGACATCAATTTCTAGATATAGATTATCCTAAACTGAATCAAACACATTGGAGATAGTAGAAATTGTTCCAGTGCAGGTGTTACTTCTTTGAAATGTCATTTTCAGCTATGACATTTAGTTTGCTTTTGCTTTTAGATCATGACACATGCTATGAAAACTTTTTCTAAAGAAGGAGATATAGGAAGAGAGTGGGAAAGCTGACAGTTCCTCTGAGTCTGTCTCCCAGGCATTCATATTAGATGCATTTGCTCTTTTAGTTTTCATAAGCAATGCCATGGTTTTCATAATTACCTGATTTTTTTCCCAATTGAAACCACTGTGGCTGTAGCTACAAGGCAGTGGATATGGGGAATTAATTATTGAGGAAAGTGGATGGTAGAGAATAAATGCAGTGACTCTGAAATTAAATGAATGCAGGGAATAGAGAAGAAAATGTGAGTTAAAGAGCAGTAAATCTAGCACAGGAAGGGAGCAAGGCAATTGTGAATGGGTCCAAATACTCCCTTACAACTTCTGTGATGACTGCAGATGGTGATGAGGTGACATTTCATGGTTACTCTCCTGACCTAGACATAAACCAAACATTAAGGGGCTATTTGCAGAAATCGTCTTTCTCTTGAGGCTCTCAGCTGTCTCTGTGAATGCTTCGTCCCTTTTTCTTTCCTTCACTTTCTGTTTCTATAAGCAAAGATGATGAGTTTTATACCCTCTGATGTTTCTCAGTAGAATGTCAGCCTCAAAAATTTATCTTGAAAATTTCTCTCCTCCCCCATCTATCTTCTCTCTTCTGTCTCCGGGTGACATCTGGTGTATTGGCTGAGGTCTCCAGGCAGCTTTGTACAGCTCCAGACTCGCCTAGGGCAGCTGGCTGGAGTGATCAAAGGGGACGACTGGGTTGTTTTGTTTTTGCTGAATGTCAGTTTCTTTAAGTCACCTTTGGATTCTGGGGATTTTCAGAGCAGCTTTTTATTTGCGACTGACTCGCACACAGTCTTAATGTTGGAGGAATGGAAGCAGACTTCAAAGAAACCTACAGTTTTCTTTAGTTCTTGAAATGTACTCTCCTTTCCCATCTCCAGTATACTAACTAAATGGAAGAAACTTTCACCTTGGAAACAATGGTGCTTCTTTTTAATGACATGTTCTGTTGTGTACCGAGGAGTCAATAAATTTTCTCCACACTTGTTCAGGGGAAGGGCAAAACTGCCTTTGTTGACAGCAAAGATAATTTTCATCAGAAATGAAGCAATTTTAAGATGCTTCTTATGTGGATATCCTCAGAAAGAATGTATACAGATTATTTTTTTTTATGATGAAGTTCCCCTGTCTTGCCAGATTGTCATCTTTTATCCCAGCTTACTTTCAACTTCTCACCTGCTTGTTTCCTTGACATAAATATTAGAGAAAATCTTTCTAATGCACAGTTTCTAAGTTAATTTTTCTAGTTTCTTTGTATTCTTCCCTTATCTCCTTCCCCTTTGTATCAAACTCTTCTTCTTTCTACTTTTACCCCCCGATTATGAGTGGGTTTTGTTTTGACTTCACTCACGAGATCTTTTCCTGTTTTTCTACTCTGCCTCTTTGGGCTACCACAGATACATTGTCCATGATATTCAAAAAAGCTGCTTCTCATGTCTATGACTTAATCCTACACCTCATGCCCCTTGTCTATCCCACCTTAATTGACCTCCGAAGCTAATGCTCCTTGAGCCTTTGCTCTGACTGGACAGGAGATGGAATGGTGATTGTTGTGAGCTAATCCTAGTGCCAAACACCTTGAGTGCTAGACAGACAACATTTGTGTTCTCCTAAATTCCAGAGGAAAAAAGACCTTTTCATGCAGAAAATCAAGTACAGAAGCATTCTGTTCACCATCTCATCTAATCTGAGAGGTAACTGGCATAAGAGACAGCTTTGTCACGTCTGCCAGTTTTCCTGAAGCAAAGCATTTCAGTGCCCAGAGAAATGCTTTGGAAGGATAAGCATCTCAGACTGTTTCAAGGTGCCTTTGTCTTCAAAAAGATAACTGTTTTGAGATAGATTATAAAGTTTTTATACACTCAGAGAAGGAACTCAGGATTTTGCCATGGGCTTAAAGAAGATTTGCATAGTACAGTGTGCCTCTGCTGAGATGCCCTCAGAGTCTCTAAGAATTTGGTGCTTAAGCAGAGCTACAAGAACTTCAGCTACTTTATTGAACTCCAAAACTTATATGATAAACCTCTTCCGTATTTATGGAGTGCAGTCTTATAACCTACCTTAGGGTTTGTACCATTTTGTGGACTGCTTCATAGCAGAAAATCCACCAGCCATGGTGCTCAGTTCTATCTAAGATATAATTGTTCTTTAAAGAGATCCTGATCTAATGGATTGAATTTAAAAGTTCAGGTTTCTAGCCATTACCTGTGGCTTGAAGAGATATTTGCTTACAGTGGTAAGAGCATTCTTTGTGTAATAACTGGAGTAATTTGCCTTCATCTAAGGAGTGTGAGCCGAACTGCACCCTGAACATATCACCCAGCTACCTCATCTTCCAATCTGACAGCCTCCAGGGTTCCTCAGGACACTTTGAACATCCAATATATACCAGAAAATAATCAACTATGAATACATTTGCCTCAAGGTCCGGTGAATATCACAGCTTGAAATGCAGGATATGACTGCTAGCTGAATTTTTGTTTAAGAGCACAGTGCAGCATTACCGTGTGTTCAGTGTGAGAAATCATTAGACGAGACATGACAAACTGCTCAGTCATTCAGCCAGAGGTATTAAGGGAGCTGAAGACAGTGTACTTCAAAAGGAGCTAAAATCCTAGAGTGGCTAAGGCTATCTCTCTATTAACAAAGACAATTCTCCAAAGGAGAGGCTGGAGCCTTTGCAGGGTCCAAAGGTAAAGGAAAAGAACATTGGTAAGGGCAGTAAAAATATTACCTGGGAATAGAAGGGGAGATTTAAATCGAATAAAAAGAAAATCCAGCAGTCAGGTTTACTGGTAACTTCCTGGTAGTTGAGTTTATCAGTGGAAACTGAAGTCTGCACTCCTATCGTCCTAATTCAGTCTGGTGAAAAACCAGACCTCCTGCTTCTACAGAAAATAAATAATGTTGCTGTTTAAGGAATCTTGCTTTATTCACTCTTGTATGCTCTATTTTTTTAGAGTAAACTATATCCTTTTGGTCAACAGAACAGCACCCAAAACACATGTTTGAAAGTGCAGCTGGAAAGATGAATTTTTGTCCTAAAGGTTGAATCCAACTGAATCCCAAGGAACTGGTTGTGCTTCCAGGGACAGGCTGAAGCCTTTTTTCACACATCATACAACAAAAATAATAGAAGTCAATAAAGCAGCCCATTGGAAGAGGAAGAGCAAGGCTTTACAAGCATCAGATAATGTGATTTATCCAATAAGACATGTGAAAAACAGAGTCATCTTTAAAAATTAAAAAAAACCCCAATGGAATAAATGAATGTCTGACACATTGTCTTTAGAAAGAGTATTCCCCAGAAAAAAATAAGTGATTTGTTTTGTTGTGGTTTTTTTTTCCACACACATTTTTCAGTTGTGTCTTGAGAGGCAAGATTCAAATTCCCTTTCATTTCAGGTACTTCCCACATTTACATTACCATAGAAATTATGATTATTCATTTTCCCCTGACAAAGGCTGATTTATGAATATTTTTAAAGGAACTAAACTTTTTCTTGCCTTGGCAAAAATGCTGTTTTTCCCATTTCCTATTGTCATCTTCAAATGATTCACAAATTGAAGTTTTTCTTCCTTTTCTGATTACAAGTAGTTGAATTGAAAAAAGTCCTTCTGGAACTATTTTAAGTTCTTTTTTGGTTTTTAGCAAGTCTCTAAACATTTTGTCTAAGTGCATTGCTTAAATGTGTTTTGTGGGCACTTCCACCATATTTCAGGTAGATAATTATGGTTAGCAAATGGTTTTAAATGGATCTGGTTTTACTTGCCCAAACAGCATGAAATTAGAAGTGGTTTGGAGAGCATTTTTGAATTACCGGAGTGAATATCGCTTCATGTATTGCTTTCACCAATACTATGGGAGTCCTACGGCTGTTCGGCAAGGTATGCAGTCTGAGTTTTGAGCTCTGAGAATGTTGTATATTCAGAGCAATTACCTGGACAGGAAAGTTCCTACTTGAAATGTTTGCATTCAAAGCCCTAATTTAATGTTTCCTGGTCAAACAAATGAGGTGTGGGTTTTTGTTGGGTTGAGATTTTCTTGTTTTGCTTTGGTTGGGTTTTTTTCCAGTGTGGAAAACCCCACCCTTACAGTTTTGCACGCATTGCTTATATCCTGATTCTATTTGGATTCTGATTTCCCAAGTACTTTTCTCTGAAAATCGGTTGCTCAGCTGTTCATAGTGTTGACAAAAGAAATTGTATTACTCAATGGAAATAATTTGTTCTGTGACACTTATGAGGTCTTTTCTTTTTCATAAAGCATGATTTCTCACAAGTGTGACGTATTTTAACCAACAGTTCATTAAATACCTACAAGACAGGAAACACCATTGGTTTTTGTGCTCCAGGATTTTCACCAAATGGGGAACAGTAGAATTTCATCAGCTCTCACTAGTAAAATTCTGCATCATCTTTGCAAGACTCAGACTGCTCTAAGAAAGAATCACAAATACCTAAGCAGAGCTTTATCCATGCTTAAGGTGGCAGTGTTGGATACAGATGCCACCCAGCTCACCATACACTAGCTCTAGGAGTTTGACTGGAGCTAAAGGTCTTTGATGGAAAGAGAAGTGACGCATATTACAGAAAAATGTTGAGACCGGCTTTAAAATGCTGCTAAACTGAAGACCTGATGTGGGCTACATTCTGGCTGTGCTGAACTGTAACTGCTTCAGGAGAATTAATAGGGTCAAAGCAAACAGCATGAGAAACTAAAGCATGAGCTTCTCCAAAATGCCTTGTCCTGTGGAGGTAAAAATTATTTCACAAGATGTGAAAGGAATCTGATGTGATTTTAATCCTAAATCATGCTGATGAATTGTTAGAAAAAAAAAGTAATGGCAGTTAAGACAAAGGTGTCCCTAATCCAAGTGTTTGGATCCACCACACTTTTGTTTAGATTTGTGAGATGAAAAATGAGTGATAAGATTGACCACAAGGATCAGTGGGTACCATCACTTTCCTTGTGACAAAAACATGCTCTGTATCATGCACTCAGTTCAAATATGTGAGATTAAATACAGTTTTGCTTCTGACTAGTCTTCTGGTAAGGCATCAGAAAAGAACTGTATGGTAAAGGTGGAATCAAGGCACCTGTAAAAGAATTTGTCAGAGAAAAAAAATTTCTCAGTTTCCCTGGTGGCACCTTCTATTGCAGTGCACCAGTGTACATCTCTAAGTCATGTATGTGTGTAAATAGGAAACTTGGTTATCTGACACCTAAGTTTTCAGTCTGGATTCCCAAGGTTCTTAATATCACACAGGGAGCACAGACATAAATTAATCCCTCTTTTGTTGTATGTCAAAGCGCTGGAGTTTGATGATACATTTCATTAGGGCCAGGATAATGCCAGCCACTGATATCCAAAAACCAGAAAGAACACTTGGTACAAATCTCATCTTGGTACAAATGTCAATTTGGGAAAGTTATTTTCTTTGCTCTAGAGAAGCCATCAGGTAAACCGATTGACTCTAGTGTCACAAACCTCAAGGAAAATAAATCATCTTTGTGAATAGGAACAGTTGTTAGAATGAAGTAATTTGTGGTATATTTGAAAACATGATAAATAAGTGGTAAGAAACACACGTGACAGAATCAGAAAATAGGGATATTCACCAGACTCTAAACATCTGTTCAAAAATCTACATCTAAAATTATAAAACTAATTTGCACCCAGATTTGCCTATCACAAATATGGAGCCATAACATTTTGCAGAATTTCCAGTCAAAGGATACAATTTCATTGTCCTGGTTCTGACCAGGACATAGTTCATTTTTGCAATAGCCAGGAGAGGGCATGGACAGGACTCAGAGGTTATTTTGCACCACCTGATGTCACTGCTAAGGGCAGGAGGAGGGAATTTCCTCTGAAGGGAAGGAGTCTTTTCAGCAGAGCATGAAGGAGGAAGCAGTCATGTCTTGTCTATTGCTAGGGGGGTTCCCTATGATTTGCCAACCTCTCTCTTGCACCCTGTAATTACCTGCTGTTCATTTTCTTATCTCAGTGCCGTTTCAGGATTTTCTTATCTCAACTCATGATCTTTACCTTCTTTGCCTCCAATTCTCCTCCTAGGCCCCTCACAGGGGGTTGGAGGGGTCAGGAGAGTGGTTTGGAGCATCTCAGTAGGAGCGCTAAACTGAGGAGCACCATTCCTACACCATGGCAGTCATATATGTAACAACATTAACCATTTTACTAGGACATGGTTTTCCATACAGTTACAAAAGATGTATCTAAACCAGAAAAAATCAAGATGTGACTTTGGAAAGAACTGACAAACTTGACTACTGAAGATCTGAATTTGCTTCAGTCTTGAAGACATATATGTTGCTAAAGTCAAAGGAGAAATATGCTTTCTTTCCATTTCCACAAAACTTTGTCTTTTCTTCAGGAGTTCTACAAAGTCTTTCATGAGACCTTGCTGTAAAATTTAATTTTCCTGTTTGTGAATGAATAAATTTATATTTAGGACATACGGGGGTTTTTCCCCTTCATCGACTGTGTCTCAACATCAGGTACAGAAGTAGTGATTCTCCATCAGCAGGAAATATATATAAAGCAGGTTTATCAGTCAGTCTATTTTAGATTAAAGATGTAATAATCACACATTTCAAAATGCCTTGCATTAATCAACAGCAAGGAGAGCAGCAAGTAATGAGCCAGAAGCACTTATGGCAAATGAAGACATTTAGAATTCAATACAGTGAAGATCTCATATAAAAAAACCTCTCAAAAAATCAAGATCACCACTGTCTAACCAGATAACTTTGGCAGATAAGAATTGCTATACTCAATACTGTCTTATCTGTTTCAGAAGCAACAGATGCTTTAAAAGTTGTTACCTGCTAAGTGGAAAATTACACACCAGATGGAGCTAATTAATTTGCAATTTAAAAATTGCCACAAACTAGATTATGTAATTAATTTTATGCAAGATATGGTTATGCAAAAGATTGGTCTGCCACTTTTAAGACATCCAAAACATTCATAACTGTTATATAAGCTGATGGATGCTATGGAGTTGGATAAGCATCTACAAATTCCTGTGTGTAGCAAGCTTTGGTGGAAAATTGCAAACCTGGATAATAAACTTCAGAGAGCTCTGAAACTTGGTGTTAATCTGGCAGCTGTCTGATCTCAGCTGACACCTCTGCTTGGAAGGAAATAGAGAAAAAAATGCAAGTTTGCCTTTGCCCAGCTACAAACCAAGTTACAGAATTATTTTTCCAAATGGGAATGTGCATTTCTACAACTTAGTTGAAGCTGTGAACCATGGAGGTGTCTGTGCTTCCCTGTTAGACTCCTATAGTTCTTGCTTTAACTCCATAATATATAAAAAAAGCTTTCTTATTGTAGAGTTGCACAGCAAATAGTCAAGTGATTAGAGGACTCAACCCTCTAAAATTAATCAATAAACTTAGAGATATTTTGAGATTTTTTCATGTGTACACATATATATATGCATGAATACGTAAATAAAGGACTCAAGACCAAGATTTGCTCTATAGCTTTTAAAAAGATTTTTTCCCCTTGTCTTTTGCTCAGTTTGTATATTTTTCATACAGAAAAAAATTCAACCATATTTGTGAAGCCATATAAAAACCTTTTAGTTAAACCCTATGGGACAGAGGGTTTACTGTTTATCAAAAGATTTAAGCTATTTCTCCTAAGAACAACATGCTCAGGACTCTCATCTTACTCTTTATTCAACAGCATCATCTCTTCTTTGACATGAAACAGACAGGGGAACATTTCCAGTCAGATAATGAATTTTCTTCTCAAAGGGAAGCAGGAAGACAGAGTTTCCACCACTTCCCTCACCGCTGCTGTGCACAGCTGTGGCACTCCTTTCACCACAGTGCACTGTGCAGCTCTCTGGGCACTCTCACACCAGGGGTTTCAGATCCTCTCCTGACTGATCCCAAGGCACCATACACAGTGAGGTATCTAACAGAGCAGGAGAAAATGTATGAAAGACTAACTTGGGAACTCTTCATTTCTTGTATAAATGTAAATAATAGATAATTCAATTGCTTTCCACTTTTGCGTTCTGTGTACTAGAATGAAGAGAGCTTTGTAAGTCCATAAATGCCTATACAAGAAACCCTTTAAAACTGCAGCATGTTCTTATATTTTCAATTTATTTTGTACTTTCTTTTCATGGCATGTGGCACTGCATTGTAGCTAAGAATTCCGTATTTGGCTGCTTCAGGGACATTGCAGACTGTTTCTAATGAAGGGAAAGATGTATAGGTGACTCCACTGCCCTGCATCCTTTGTAATGTTGTTTTTTTTTAAATAGCATGGTTAACCTTCATCTTGATCTTAATTTTCTTTAGTATCTTTGAGAATAAGTGACTGTGAGATTCTATCTCACTAAATCCTGACTGACCACAGGCTGTGGTCTAAGGACAATCTAAATCCTCTTGGAAAATACCAAAGGGCATTTTGCAAGGGTGAAAAGAGACCTGACCCAGAGATTCATATGTAAAATCATTATTTGGTATTAGACTTCCCCCAGAAGAAGTACTTGGGAGATTTTTCCATCACTTCAGTTCACATAACCTTGCTTACAGGAAAATGGCAAGAAAGAGCTAAGAGGAGATTTAAAGTATTAGGGATCATGGGAAATTTAGAATCATGGTAAAACTGGGCACAAGATATCTGAAACAAAATACCTAAAATTTGAAATGCTGAAACTCTTGCTATGTCTGAAATCCTCTCTCACTGCCTTATCCCTTAATGAAATAATACAATGGATGTTTCCCTTGCAGTGGCACACTCGTACACTCAAACCTGTAGTTACAGTGCAACAAGGAAAACCTCTGCAGATTTGTTGAGTTTTCTTTATGGCAGTTCAAACATTTTTTTCTTCTACCTGATGTTTTCAAGAGCATTTAAAATGTATTAATAATTATTTTAGTCTTTTAAATCCGGTACTTTAACTGTTATTTTCTTCAATAAACAAAAAGACAATGCCATAAAGCTTTTTTCCAGGTGTTATTTGGTGAACAAAAGCAATCTCAGAATGAAAATGAAAATTAAGTATCAAAATAAATAGAAAAATTGATATTAGTTTTAGTAAAAGGCATGCAATTCATGCTCCCTTTCCAATTTTAGGTTTTTGTGGGTTTTTTTCCATTTAACTTCCTCAGCATATTCTGAATTAGTATATTAAAAGCAGAATGGGAGATAACACATTAAATAACCAAACATGAGTAGGAAGTTTCATCTTACTCTGCTTTCTTATGTTCCATGATATCAGTAAAATACAATAGCAACTTAAAAAGTGTCCACATACATAGAATGGACTACAGGGATTACTTTTCCCCACGTCATTTGAAAGGACAAATGCACTGATATACACAGGAGCCACTTATGATTCTGAGGACAAACATGGACTGTTCTCATGACAGCTAAGCTTCATAAATGGGCCAATCATATTTTAAACTCAGAATCATTACATCCAAAACATGAAGGACACACTTAGATGAGCAAATAAATAGCTTTGTGTGAGGACTAAAGATATAAATGTATCTTGGCCAGATATGACAAGAGCTAAAACAGCAGCTTATGACAAAATCAGACCTATTCTAATGACCATCTTTGAGACTTTAGAACTCTATTATGCAAGAAAAAGGGAATATTCTGATCCCAGTCATTATCATAGAACAAAACTCTCGTGATGGCACAAGTTACAAACCCAGAAGCTGGCTTGCACTATACCTCAGTTTCTGGCTGCACCCTTTCCTCTGACTGGTAAGATGGAAGAAAAAATAACTTGGGCACCAGAACTTTTCACTTGAACCCCCAGGACTTTGTTATCCTCCTTGATTCTGCCCAGGTTCTGGCTTGCGGTGTCATTCCTGCCCACAGCAAAGAGGAGCAGTGGAGAGCAGTCTATAATCGTGTGATGCCCTCTCAGCATCACCACACAGGCTCCACTCCCCAAGGATAGCACCTCTCCCAACCACTTCAGGGTGGCACATGGCACTTTGGTGTCCCTTAACAGAGTCACTCACTGCCAGCATTCCTTGTTTCTTCCTGTGGTATCCACTGACAGCTGCTGATACAGTTTGTTTTTGCAGTCCTTGTTTGTGGGTGTCTGTAGCTGTTCAAGCTTCAGATGTGGCTTTGGTTGTGATGCTGGAGGGTAAAGACTGAAGAGCAATCCTGATTTTGTGGCTCATCAGGGTCTAAAGTGCCTCATTCTTTGTGGTGTCTGCCACAGGAGCAAAGTTCTGTAACCACTGATACATTTCCTCAGCTGCTCTAATGCTCTGCTGCATTTAAAGAGATCATCATCATCAACCTGTGCACATCTTTTCCATGTACTGATATTTTCTTCAGGAAAAGGGAGCAAAGTTTCATTGCAACCTACTGTCTGTACTGAAGTATCCTTCCTTACTAGTCCAGTGTGGGTGGAAGCATCAGACATCTCAGGGGCTTTCTCTGTAATAACACTTGTTTTTTAACACTGACACAAGTGCCCACCATCCTGGCAGAGAGTAGAGCACTTCTGTGGGCTGTGGATCTACAAGATGCACAGCCCTTCTTACACAACCTTCTATACAAACTGCTGCTCCCTCTATGTGATCCCTCTTAATTCCTATTTTCATGCCCTGCAGCAGATTAGATGATGATTTATCCTTTAAGATATCTTCAGCTAACTGACCCATCAAGGATGGTTTGTGACTGAGCCCATCATCAGGGAGTTTAATGGTAGAGTAAACTAAACAGACATCTGTACTCACCAGGCTCTTTCTGGACTCCAGAATAAGTCCTTCATCCCAACATTCTAAAGCTTTTAGAAAATATTTGGACTATATGTATTCTTTTAAAAATATGTAGAGAAGTTTTGCTGCAACTAAGCCATGATTGGTATTTCAAGTTATCCACTGATGAAATTCTGCATCTCAGATGAAGTTCTATTATTTCCTCATTTCATATCCTAAGTGGCCACTTGCCAGCACTCTTTCTGCTGGCAGACAGTCATGTGGTAATGATTAACTGACACTGATGATCTGTTTCTCTTAGTTCTTTCGCCCAGGACTTCCCATCCAAAACAACTTTAAAAGGAAGAGAACAAAATAAGTGAATTATTTCAAGAAGTGTGAAAAGAAAATACATTCTAAAGTTTTTTGGTTTTGGAACAACTGTAGTTATTTAGTTCTATTAAATGGGACTTATCAAAATTGCAAGTAAGCTTTGCCTGCTTACTTGCAATTTTGATAAGAAAATATATCCTGGAAAGTCAATGATAGAATTGCATCACAGGATCAGGGAAAGGGAGCCTCTAGAGGTCAATTAGTCCACCAACAACCCGGTCAGGAACACTCTCAACATGAAATCATCCTTCCTAAGATGTCAGGATTTGAATTTCCACATTAACAATACGTCCAGAAGAATGGAAGAAATGAAGGGGCTAAAGAAATGAGAAGTCCTTCAGTGCATCTTATGTTTTTCCATTTTGTGTTCACGAATCTCCTTGCAGACGTAACTAAAATTAGTAGGGGGAAAAATGTAATTTGTTAGTATTCCTAACAGAGGCGGAAGAAAAACTGTGATGTGGAATTTTGTGGCTCCCCATCCTTAAAAACAGAAATTATAAATCATAGATACCTACTATGAAATTATCAGTCTGCATTATTTTATGTACTACTAGGAGAGTGCATTGTGTTTCTTAATACACATTCAGGTTTCAGTGAGTGATGAAAAATAAATCTTACATCTTAGCCTAATTTTATTTTTTTTATATATCATGCTTTTCTTTTATTTGTTGAAGACTGACCACTTAGTTTATAAAATGCATGTATTCTCTGGCAGACTGCACCTGGTTTATGACTAGAATATTGTTACTGAGAAGGTGTATAATCAATCATAGGAAAAGTAAGGTTTGCTGTACTATTCTACTTGATGATAAGTCCCCCTCTAGATTTGAGATTGAGTTCTAGGTGCTCAGGCACGTTCACTTTTTGATATTGTTAGTCTGGAATTGTCTGAAGAAAAAATATTTAACTTAAAGGTTAAAGTACTAGTTTCTTTCTCTAACTGGAAAAACAGTCAAATTGGATTTACATTTCAGAAATTGGCAAGAAGCAACAGAGGAATAGAACTGCGGCTAAGTAAAAATGTGGTTTTTTTTCCTGACTGGCACTGATTTCCCTTATGACTTTCCTCACTGTGTCATAATGATGAAATTAATGTACAGGTTCACTCTGTAAAAGGTCAGTGTGTCCCGAGAAAAAAGCCCTAAAGTGGAGCTGCCCTGGATTTATTATCAGGCTTCTTGAGGAGTTCACCCATAGAATTCAAGAATGATCCTGAAGCCAAAGGCATACATTAGATGACTATTTTCTCCTGCACAGCATGGATTGTCACAGACTTGCACCTCTGTGTGTTTTGTTCTAGTCACAAACTGTTCAACATCTCCCTGTCACCCCAGCTCACTTTACAGAACTCCTAGAACTGAGCTCCTGAATTTGGTGATCCCTCCAAGCTCTGCAAAGAAAACAGAAGCATTCATAGACACTTGGATATCATCTGGAGATTATATATTTTTATGCAAATAAAATATTTTTTATTGGTCATCTGGGTAGAGAAACAACAGTGCTGAGCAAAAATGCCTTTTTGCCAGATTCTTGGCAGTCACAAAGCACATTTACTGCAGTGCTTTCCTAAATGTCTTTTCTCTGGTGCTGATGTCTGCTTTCCTCTCCCTCTCACTCTCCTGCAGTTTCTATGAAAAGCTGTGTTTCATATGATTCATCTGATCTGCAGCACAAGACAGGTAGGTTTTCAGATATTTCTGGGAAGGTGTTTACCTCAGATTATTTTCTCACTCAGTTTCTGAATGGTCATTTGGCTCTAGGTGAAACCTCAATGTGAATAACCCATAGCAATGTTTTAGTCCGTTCTTCCTCTCAGAAGTCATCCTCTAGGGCAATTAGCTGCTGAAATTATTTGTGGGAACTGCTCTACACTACATTCAAATACTAGAAAGGATTCTTAAAGTCAACATTGACATTCTCAATGTCAACAATTACTAAACAACACTTTTATTTTAATGGATATAAACCCAAGTTTTCAAATATTACGATTCCCAGAGAGGTTCGGGTTATTTTTTTAGGGAACATACATACAGGGGAAAAAATGGGGAAAAAAAAGGTAAATAAAAAAGTTAATATATCGCTTGGTGATTAAGAAGAAGTGCTCATTTGATTCTGGGACAGCGTCAGTTGTCCTGGCTTTTGGTAGTTCAAATGGAGATAACGTTTTAAGAGAGCTGTACATGCTGTATAACAATTCCTTCCAAAAATAAACTTTTTTTATTACTGTAAATAAATTTTCTTGTAAAGCTGAAAAAAGTAGAAACATTCAGAACTTGAATATTACTCACAATTATGTTTTGCAGTATCCTAAAACTTCTGAAAGAAGCATGCAAAGAGAAACCCTAGTTAGGGAGTGACACATTAAAGCAGAGATTTTCTTCAGCTATAAAAATTATTGTAATAGGGACACTTTACTTGTTGGAGAGTTCAGAGGGGACTCCAATGGCAATTCCAAGCTTACTGGACTAGTTTTGCCCATATGAGCTTGTGGATTTGGCAGAAGAAAGAGAAAGAAGCATTAATGTTGTACAAAGTATGCCTACGATTTTTGCTGTATTTTATTATTTATCACCTGCTATGTACATAAAGGCTTTTTCCTACTCCACCTGCCTCTGTCCTGTAATAGTCATCACCCTCCAAGCCTGCTACTGCTCATGCAATATTAACATTTATGATCTTGCCAAAATGTTTAGAACAGAAGCCAGAATATACTTGCACGCATGCACACACCAGGGATGGCATACTTTCAGATCACAGAGGCAATATCTCAAGCATATGAATGCACTATGTAAGCAGAACTGGAGGGATTAGAAAAACTGGAGAACTTGGCTGCAATTGACTGTATGATTAAAAGGTTAAGTAAAGCCTTTCCAGTAATTTTTCTCAGCATAATTATTCAACACACTGCTTCTCATAGGGTGGAATGCTTTAAGCAAGACTGCTTCTGAACTGGACCTGTAGTTGTAATTCAAGGTGATTTTGCTTTTAATATAAGCCCATTATATTTACAGAAGCCACAGAAATGCTATATAAATTTGAGTTTAAATTTTTCTGTTTGGAGACAGAAGTGTGAGCCGGGTTTTTTAGAGGAGACAGAGACACATCTAATGTTTGCCTTAGAGCATGCAATGTGAATATTATCATATTTGTAACAAACATTATTTTTCTCATGGTTTACTAGATAAAATAAAATCATTGGATAAACAGCCTCAGTTCAAGCAGTCTCTGCTCACTGGTTAAAATAGATAACCTTATAGAGCCTTATAGAAATGTGAACAACAGAAAAGAAGACGTGTCCCCATCAAAGTACAATGAGGTTGGATCTATTCCTGCAAGTGCCTGGTGAGGCTGTATCGTTAACACTAAGCATTTCAAATTCATAGTCAAAAGGCTTAGCATGAGGAAAGGTGTTTTATTTTCACTTCAAAAATCACTGTAAGTTCTAATTATACTTTTCACTTTTATAAAGTTATAAATCATATGATCTCAAAAGGCATTGCAATCCCTGATGAACTTAATCTCATAATGCCCAAGAAATAGAAAGCTTCTTTAAATAATATTTGCTAGGGCTTATGGGAAACTGCTAGCTCAGCCAAGCACAAAACCAGATCTCCTAACCCCTTTATCTGTGCTTCAGTCATCAAAAAAACTGTCTAACTTATGGCTCTCACCTTCTAATTTTATTTTCTTAATTTTCTTTCAGTGAGTTAACTCTGGTCTTCTTAACAGGCATCAAAAAACTTTGACCAAATAAAGTTACCAACTAATTTGCTGGAAAATCAGAGTAGTTCTCAGCTAGATATCAGTTTTTCAAGTATCTATATAAAAGGTTTACACTTTAATTAAAATGAGTAACATTAAATTACAGGGAAATGTTGTTTAAGAAGCCAAACATAATGAATATCATCTCTATTTAATGAAAATTTGCATGCAACTATACGTAGGGTGACTTCAATGAATTTGATTACTGGAGAGCTTATAAAAATTGTTAACAGATTTGTGTGTATGAGAAATATCTACTCTTCATAGTTTAGGAAGGTTTATTAAACCTTATCAAAAATACAACAGAAGACTGAATAAAGAAAAAAGGTTATGGCACTGGGAGCAAAAGATTTCCCCCCCCCATGTGCTCAGCTCCCTCAAAATGGAGATATTTCCCTTTTTAACCCTTTAACCCCTCCCCAAGTTCTGTCCATCAACCCCTTCTTCACTGCCCAGTGGTAGAGAACTGTTCCTCAAATCCTGATTGGAGGTCAGATGTCACCATAGTGACAAGCCAGCCCTCCCAGATGTCCCTTGATAACCATGCAAGGGGGTACAACATAACTATAAACTATAAACTTTTCTTAACCTATACGCATGATATTTGTCCATTAATTGTGAGAGTCAATCATCACATTACTCATCTATCACGCTGGGTTTGCTTTTTTGGTTTTGTTTTTGTTTTTTTTTTTTTTTTTTTTTTTTTTTTTTTGTTTTTTTTTTTTTGGTTTTTTTTTTTGTTTTGTTTTTGTTTTTCATTTTCAACTGTCTCTTCAGTCTTTCACGGAAAATGTTCTTTCTCACTCTTCCTTTCTGTATCACAGAATGAAATTACAGATTACCTTTTATAATGGTAGGAATAGATCATTAATGCTTCTGAAATTTCTCCTGTTTGTCTCAAATCAACAGAATTTGAGACTTTCAATGAGAAAGTGAAGCCTAAAGAGAAATGATTTAGACATAGAAACACTGTCAAATGCTTTCTATTCCCTGAAAAGCAGAATGGAACATGAACCCTTCTAAATTCTGAGTCATAGTATAGATTCTTCATGAGAAATGGGAGAGACCCAAGTAAAGAAAACACATAGATCAGCAAGATTTTAAGGAGGAGGGGACCTGACTGTGCCTAAATAAAATGATTAGAAATAAAATCAGAAGAAAGAAAATATCTGAAGGAGGTGCAAACAACATTTTTTGTTTTATGTAAATTAGTAAAATAATATGAATTAGTTAAGCAGTCTTTTACCATTTACAGGTGATATGAATATGTATTAATACTAGAAATACAGTCAACCTGCTATCTAAATTACCTGAGTAACTGCTGTTTATGGGCTGTGGCATAGGAGGCAGATGTGAGTGTACTACATCTTAAAGGGTGATAAAATTTGAAAACATATGTAACATGTAACCGATGCCTTTTTAAAATCTCTTTGAATCTCAATTGTTTGGGACTAATGATTGTGATCTAGATTAGACGCCTGAGTTGTGTAACTTTTGCAAAAAATTCTTGGAGGGACAAAGAGGTTTGAAAGCCCCAATGTCAAGAAAGTTTGATTTTGTTCCAATGTGTTTACCGTGTGACTTTCTGTAAGCCATCCATATCACATGGATTAGGAATTAAATGCTGTGGTTGCAAAAGCTGGGTTCTATGCGAAAAATGAAGGTAAAATTAAAAGCTGATGTTATGCTGTTAATCTAGAATAGGTAGCATTTAATAGGCTGAAAAGAATGTGCACACTCAAGGAGAGCAAATCTTTTTGCTGTGCAATCTGAACAATTACTAGAAGTCTGTGTTACAAAGGTGTTTGTTTCTGACAGATGATCACTGATACATTGCAGCTTTTTTTGTCCATATCTTCATAAAACCAGAAACAGTTAGCTGCCTGAACAATTTTCAATGTAAAAAGAACAAAAATGAATATATAAATTGGGTACAGGGAAAGATAAACCCTGACAAGATCAACACAGAAATATTAGCTTGAACACAAAGGGAAGAAAAAATAGGGCGTATTTCATAGAAAAATTACACACTTAGTTTTCTTAGACTCTGAAATAGTCCACGGGAGCACTGGTGGACCTGGGCTGAACATTCACAAGTAGCCAGGACAAATTAGTAGCTATAAAGCAATACAAAACAATTCTCTATCTATCAGATAATGTAATTGTTATTATTGTTGATTTCTCATTTCTAAAAGTGCTTTCAAGGTGTCTTGGTGCTTGAGTTTACCAAAAAATCTTGTCCTATCCACTCTGTACTGCACATGTAGCATAGTGGTTGACTTCAGTATTTCATATTAATCCCAACCCTAGCAGCTCATTTGCTTTCTATTGTTCCTATATGGTTGTCGTGTTGTTTTCAACTGCTGCCCTTTTACTGCTGCAATTGCCCTCCTACCTTG
This sequence comes from Camarhynchus parvulus, assembly GCF_901933205.1. NCBI lineage: Eukaryota > Metazoa > Chordata > Aves > Passeriformes > Thraupidae > Camarhynchus > Camarhynchus parvulus. The sequence continues at coordinate 20,428,283 of NC_044575.1, read as the reverse complement.
CTGACCTGGCAGTCAGTGAACAATTTTGAGGAGCTAATCAGGCTTTTACAGCTTTCCCCTGAAGAGGTAGTGGAGTAGCACGTTGTCAGACAGTGCTAAGTGGACAGGCCTTAGTACTTCATGATGCTTTTTCTATACTTGTTTTGACACACAAAGATCTTTGTCCACACAGCTGATACAAATACATACGAGCAAAAGTGATTTATGTTTAATTAAAATGCCTTCCACAGCTTGACTGAGCGTAAAAGTCTTTCAAAAATACATGCCCCAAATAAGGACTCTAGGGAAACATTTACAAAACAAGATAAAAATGAAAAAAGCACAACACAATTACTTAGCAAGCTACATTCCAATTTAATAATTCATGCCTTTCCTCCATGCCATTAGGTGAGATGAGGAAGTGGGCATGGTGACTAAGTGTTCAAAAAGGACTTGTAAATGTACACTTTGAACTTTCTGAATATTTCAGCTTTCTGTATGGGTCAACAGAACCTGTTCCTTGAGGAGAAGTGCATCCTCTTCCTAGGAATTATAATTTGATTTATTAATCATTCAAGCTAACTCCTAGTTGTAATTGCTGTAGTTCATTAGAACTTCATTTTTCTCATTATTTGCCCCAGGACCTACTTCAAGTTTTTATTCTTTCCTCTTTAATACATGCTGTTGAAGAAAATGACCTTTTTTATTTCCCTTAAACCTTTGTTTATTTTTTATGCTCATATAAACAAAGAGAGAGTCATCTGAGTCTAATTGTCACCAATATAAAAAATATAGACACTAATTTATCCATATTTTCCCTTAATAATACCTTAAATATCTTCCTTCTCTATTTCATAGGAGCAGAAGACATTTTTCAGGTAACAAAGCTTGCTAAACTCAGTCCCAAATCTCCCTGTTTTGACTACTGAACAACACTACTTGTCTTTTAGTATTAAATACCCGGTGTCAGGCTGTCTCCAACTAGCATTACAGATGTGTCATAATTTGTTCTAAACAAGGGAGGCATGGTAGCCAGTTAAAGGTCTGAGATTACTACTTTACCATGTATTATATTCCAGTGATGTAAATACAGCTCATTGGTGTGTCCTGGCTGAGCCTTAGTTCCTCATTATATAGCGGGTTAATCATGCCATGTTAAGCAAGAGGCAGGAGAAGAAGAAGAGTAGATTCATTTTTGCTCCTCATAGCATATTCTGACACTTCAAGGAGAAAACAATTCAAACACATATTTTTATGGCATTTGAAAAAAATGTGAATTCAGTAGGGATTTACAGGACAGGAAAACAGTGAATAATTGTCATATTGTGGAATTAGGTTTCTTACAGAGGAGCAGTGTGAGAGTTATACGACTGCTTATTGTAGTCCAACGACACTCCAACTCCCTTTTCCCATTAAGGAATACTGAAAAGAAATGTGAACCATTTGTCGTGGTTTGAGAGGAAGTAACTTTTTTGGGATGCTGTGGTCACACCAATGGGTGCTCAGATTTGAATATTGGCACCTGGTGTGGCTACTGGGGACATGGATACGCCTCTGAGAACAGAGGGGTTAAAAGCAGAGCACTCCCAACGGAAGCTCTCTTGAGTTCCGGCGAGGGTAGCCGGTCAGACCTCCCCCGGCCCAGCCGCCGGCTGGGCGGGGGAGGGGAAGCCATGTGGCGGGGTGAGGTAGGCGGGGCCTTGGACAGAGATGGGTGGTGAAGAGGCCCCGAGTATGGAAGCGTGGGAGAAGCACCAGGAGGCGTCGGGCAGCGCCCCCACCCAGGACAGAGAGAAAGCCTGTGCCTGGACTGTGCTACCTTGAAACTTGATAACATGTGCGGGCAGCACAGCCGAGAAGAAGGGGGAGGGTGCAGCGAGGAGGTGTCTGGGCACTGTGGGTGCTCCTGAGCAGGCAGAGCCCGAGTTTTTTAGCACTTTTTTGGACAATGAAAACTTTGCAGAACATTAACCTTCCTAGAAGAGAGATAGAGATGAAATAGAGGAAGAAATGGGCAAGTATGATGAAAGTTCATGCAAGTGAAAGATACGGAAGAGTAGAGAAGAATCTTAGGTGGGAAGAGATGATGGAGTGGCCTTAGCTGTGGACAGAACCATGTTTCCTGTGACACAGAGACTGCATCCAGGGGGAGGCAATGGCTCAGAGCCAAGAGAGTTCAATGTTGAGACCTCTCAGCCCCAGGGGGTGAAATTTGGGGGGGACAGGTATCCCAAAGGTGAGAGACTGTGCTCTGTTTGGAACAGGACAAAGCATCCTTAAAAGGGCAACCCTAGAAGCAGCAGTGGTGAGAGCACTGGACATGGAAAGAAGAGGTCAGACGGCAGATGTTCTCCGGGCGGTGCCACGTGTGGCATGGAAACACACGAGGTTTCAACGGTGTTTCCTGGGGAAGCCTATGGCACAAGAAGGACTCCTCTCCTCTTGATGAACTGAGAATTCATTATTTAAAGGGTGGTGATGGACCGAGAATTGGTGATTTGGGGGATGGGTGTATTGGAAATTTGGTGGTGGGAGGAAGAAATGTTTTTGGAAGGTTTTCATTTTCCCTGTGTGTTTCTTTTTACTTAGAGTTGTAGTTTAGTTAATAAAGTTTTCTTTTCTTTATTTCTATGTGGGGGCCTGCTTTGCTTATTCCTGGTCACACCTCACAGCAGACACCAGGGAGAAGGTATTTTCATGGGGGCACTGGCATTGCGCCAGCGTCAAACCATGACACCATTATATGCTACATTCACTATAAAACTACGGAGGGTTTGTGTGGAGTTTTTGGGGTTTTTTTTTTAAGTTTGGGATTAAATGTGCAAGACGTTATTTTTCATTTGGACGCAGATGTTTATTAGTTTTTATTTATATTACAGTCTCAAACTGTGAGTTCTACAGTACTTTAACAAACTAAAAATAGAGCTGTATCTTTCTCTCTACAAGGCTTTTTAAGGATAAACTGTTTAATTAAGAAATGACACAAATTATTTTTACTTTTAACTCAATAACTAACTACTTGTGGTTTGTAATGTGGACTTTTTTATTTAATTACACAATATCACCCAAACCCATGAAGAAGAAAGTGAAGAAGGACTCTGCCTTAAAACTTTCATCTTGTTTATGTATATTACTATATTCTAAAACCTTAAACTCCAAGTTTTCTGCCATGTGGTATTACACACTTCTATTCAAGCTATACTCTCATAATTTTAGTTCTATAATTTAATTTTGGAAGCCTTCTCCATGGCCTCAGTTCAAATGTAGTGTTCTCTTAGGGGTCAGTGCCTGTTAGCACAGAAAGTCTAAAATTCTCGGTAACTAGCGTTCCAACAGGTTTGTGTCAAAGGGATTATACACTGAAACTGTACAAATGCATTTATTTTATGAAGTTAGCTTTTATACACCATTCCATTGTAGTTAATTATACCCATGACTCTTACCTGTGAGTGGTAAGAGTTTAATCAGCTTACATTTTGAGACTTCTGAGAGTTTGCACTCTTGATATTGCAGGAGGTGGCATCAAGCTTGGCATCAAGCTCTACCATGATGCTCCTACACCTCTGACTCACCTAAGTGAAGCAGCTGTTCTCCATGAAGGTCAGGATGGATTGATATCCATTAAGAGCTTTCCATCAGCCTTAACATGTCTGTGTGTGTTACTGCTGCCCTTCATCGCTCCTCTCTGTCAGCCTCCTAGCAGCTGGATATTCCCCAGCCTGTTTTCTGTGGACAGCTGTAACAGAAGCATTGGGTAAGTATGAAGGGAGAATGGGAAAAGCTGGCTGTGGAATGTGCTGAAGAAAACAGTGGCAGAGAGAAGCTAACAAGAATAGCAGGTCTTGATGGCCCCAACATTAGCAGCCATCAGGATGCCATCACAGGGAGGGGTAGGAGATGGGTGGTGAAAGGCAGGTGGGGAGCACTGGTGATTGATGGCAGCAGAGAGATTAATGACTCCTTAATTAGGGAGCAATCAACCTAAAAAATGAGCAGAAGAGATTGTTTTACTAGTTGGCATCCACTGTCACCTGTTCAACCACAAGAAATGCTGTAAAGATCACTTGGATAAAATCTTGGTTTCATGATTGCTGGTACTGCTACTTGGATGCACATGTGTAGTGCTGGATGTATGTAAGTATAAATATGTCTGTGGTAGTTAGTGAAATCAGTTTTGATACAAAAATGAAATTATCCTCTCCTGCTATGATATTGCTTATTGAACTTTACTACCTTGTTGCTACAACCCTCCATCAGTTTCCCACAAATCAATAGCTGTCAAAATACAGTTATACAGCCAGGCAGTGCTCATCATTAAAATGGAGAGATGGGCAAAAAAATCTATTCCATAGAATTAAATATACAGGTAGCAAAGGTTCAAGCAAGTTCATCACTAATGCTGCAACAACATCACTAAAACTGTTTTCTTTCTTGCCATGCTGAGCTTTCTTCTAACTTCCATTTTCAGGAAGATGTGTCTCACGCAAGTTATGTGTTACGGCTGAATGCCAAACATGCTTTTTCTCCTACAAATAGTGTGGAATAGGTTAAGAATCTTAATCATCATTGTATTAATATAAAAGCCTTTTTTTCCCATTAAGACTTGCTCCTCATTTGTCAAATGTAATTTACAACAATTGATTTGTATCCTGCTAATTTGAAGTAATTCATCTGAGATTGAAAATAAGAATTGAAAAATAGTTGCATAAATGACACTTATTCTTTTACAGGATTGCTATTACAAGACATTTGTCTAATGGGCTTCAATGTATTATTGATTTTCTATCATTGCATTTTCTAAAAATAGAATGATTATTTAATTCATTTTTCTCATCATCCTATCTTGTGTTATGGCTCTCTGAAGTTGAAAGTGCATTATACTGTGGATCTCTGTATTTTCTTCCACTGCTGTGGTAGCACACAGCTTTCCTCCACAGTTCAGACTTCTAACATGGGGTCTTTTATTAGGCTGTACAGAAATATTACATGGGTTGGCAGAGCCAAATAGCAGATTCAAGACAGCTAGATGGAGACTGATAGAAACAAAGATGGAACAAGAAAAAATAAGCAGCAGGAAAATACAAATAAGAACTGAGGAAACATAACATCCCCATGTAGCTGTAGTACCTGGAGATTCAGTCCTGAAATTTCTTATTGTACCATTGATTTGCTGTGTTAATGTCCTAAACACCAACTGGGTGGTGGTGGAAAAGAATCCTATATTTTAATTTTACACATCTTCCTTACAATTCAGATTGGAGGAGAGGTGACCAAAATCCATGTCCCAGATGAAAGCTATGTAAGCCAGCTGTAGATAGTTTTGTGCAGTATGAAGAAGCATACAAGCTAAATTTGAACAAAGTTGCAAACATAAATTCTTAAAATGTTGAATATATTTGTCCTATCCTATTAATTAAAAAAGTTGGTCACTGGATCATCTGTACCTAATAAACTGTTTTATCATTAAAACTGTAGAAAACATTTATATCTAATGACATTTAGTAAAGTTTTCATTAGCCAAGCTGCACATAATTATTTTTTTATTCTTTTCACTTCATGCATGTGAGTTGTCTCTGACCTTTCATCATCTTCTTGGCTTTTTAGATTTATCTCAAAATGAGATCTTATTGTCATGCAAACTCAGTCAATAAGCTGGGGAGAAACTTCAACTGAGATTTGTAATTGTCACAATCACCCTTCTAAATAAACAACTGATAGGGAAAAGGTTGGCTGGAAGAAGACTGGAAAGTGAGGCATGAAAAATCTCCTGTTCAGACAGTGGAAGAGCACATTAATCAGTCTCTTTGTGTACTTTTCCTCAGGTCTAGTGCATACCACCATCTAGTGGCTCTGAATATAGTATGGAAAATGACACTTTATTATAATTCCTTTTGGTGTTTGAAATTAAAAATCCTCAAATTAACTTTTACAGGAACCATTATTGGTAATGTAACATTTCCTGCAGCATTAAGTCCATCAGAATTACATGTGAGATTGCAAACTGTCTTGGCCTTGACTAGGACTGAAGTACCATGCCAGAACACAAGGCAATGGAGGCAGGAGATAAATATCCCCCAGTCCCATTCTTCTCTCTTCTTGACACTGAGACCCCCTGAAAAAGAAGGCATAATACTAATCTATAGAAGGGGAGAACTCCTGCCTTTAATCAGGAGGGTTGCGCACACATTAACTGTAACAACGTGTTAGTGTGCAATCAATTAAAAAAAATTACTTTGCATCTACCTTAGAACTCCTTTTCAAAACTGTTACCATAATAATTTATGGTAGACCTTCCTGCTGTAGTAAACTAGATAAACACAGTGGCATAATGTGGGATTTGTAATTATGGACTTTGAGACCTGATGTGAATAGCAACTCTGTGGAATCATATTAACCAAGACTTAATACCTGAGCATAATTTAGTGCATGAGCTGTGCTGATCCTGAAACTCTTTCATGACTGGTAAGGCTTCATATAACAGTGTTTTCCTACATAGAGAAATCTTAATCAGTCTATGTACAGTCATCTTAATCTGATCTTGAATTCTACAAGGCAAAAGTAGTCCCATTAGACAAGATGCTGAGGAAGTCATGGGATAGAAGATGGAGACAAGGAAAGACTCACAGACTAGATGCTGCTTTTTAATTCTATCAGTCAAGTGGTAAATTCTAATTTCTTCTTGTCAATTCAGGCTATATTGAAACTAGGAATGACTCATTCAAGAGAGCTGGCTAGAAGAGGGACTGGAGGCATTTTTCCATGTAGTTCAGAGGCAGGAGTGGGCTTGGCAGGTGAATTTTCCATACATAGTGACAAATAACCCCACATTGCTAAGGTGGCCAGAATGCTGAACTATAACTAGGAAGCAGAAAATAAAGGAAAAGGAAGAGTAGAGGAAAACATGCAAAAATAAATTGAAGGTCAGATAGCATATTTGTGAGTTACAGAGTACTGGGTTGTTCAGAATACTTCCAGCAAGATCAGTCCCTCTTTCATAATACAGTGAAGTCCCACAAATTTATTCTGAGACATATTTCTTAATAACTTTGCTCAAACAAATGAGCAAAACAGTAACATAAAATCACAACCTACTCTTCTAGCAGTATTTTATTTTAGGGATGCTAACAATTCTTCCACACAACTGTTTTCCCATGGGAATCAGCCTGTGACTGGACACAAAGATTTTCTTTCCATTAGTAGCCAGTACTCCCTGTGGTGAAAATGAAATCAAAGTAAACAAATCAGCTTTATCAGTTATCTTTTCAGAAAGCAATTTTGGAGAGAGCATTCCTGTCACGATCACAGGTAAATTTGTGGAACAAGAATAATTTCCAGCAAAAATACTGTTATGCAATACATTTATCTCAATTTTTTTTCTCAATTTCTGCAGTAGAAATCATCAAAGATGCTTTGAGCAGTGCCAGATATCCTGCTGGTTACTCATAAAAAGCACAATTTAGTGCTATTATGGCATTTTAGCCGATACTTTCTCTCTCTAATTATTTTTGGTTCTTTTCTGTGTACTTAAAAGAGTTGAATATGCGATGGAGGTTGTGACAATATGTTTAGTATCTAAAACTGTTCATACTAACAGTAACAGAAATGAGCAATTTAGATTTGTTTTGGCACTTAGAATGTGTCTTACTTTAAGGTTATTGCACAAAAGGAAATACATAAATTTTGGATATGTAAGAAAGAGTAATTAATTGAGGAAAATTAATTCTTTTACTATTTTTACTTATAAGTGCTTATAACTCATAAAACATGTTTTTGAAAGAAAGGCAGTTAGAAAGAGTGAAGGAAATACAGAAATTGAACAATGAAAGGAATGGAGAGAGTAAATGTGTTCATTTGTTTAGCTGATAAAAAATAAGAGTTGATAAATAATTATATAGCATCTTCACTAACAAAAAATATTAGATATTGAAGAAGGTCTACTGTATAGTGAAGACCTATGTAGCAATAAATTATGTATATAATTTTAAGAATTAAAATTGGAGATATGGCCTGCATCTTTAGCTGTAAAGGTAATTAACCATTGCAAAATATTACTTTGGAAAATTGTTCATTCTTTATCTCTTCAATAAAGGCACATATTATGGTCCTGCAGTCAAGAGTGACTGGATGGAATTCTCTGTTTCGCTAGACAGAAGGTAGAATTCAGATGATAAAACTGTATTTTATTTGCCTTAAAAATCAATAAAAGGGTTGTAATGTTAAGCCCTAAGTATCATAAAGAAAACTAATCATGCAAATCTGATTTGTCTGTGTTATAAGGATTCTTAGCGAGAAAGAATGTCAGAATAATGTAGTGCAAAAGGAACATTCTCTTCTGCTGCTTCTTCTGCTTCTTCTGCCTGTCTCCATATGGTCACAACTTTGGGACTTGTCATCATATCTGTTTCTTCATTATACATAACAGTTCTAGATTGATCCTGGAAATAGTTGTTTGCAGCCAAACCTAATGTACTGGAATTAAGTGCAGTGTTTTCAGTCACTAGACCCACGATTTGTGGGCAGTCCTTATTAGTTCACAGCTTTACTCTGGCAGCATTACGGGGGAAGGAGTTGTCAGAAGGGTAAGGTGCTGAGCACTTCATGTGTGAAACAGTAATATTTGCTTCTAATAACGTTCTTCCAGCCTGCATCTTCCCACAAAACACATGGAATTGTGGTGCATTTTCATGCCAACTGATCTGTTAGATAACTCTATTTGCAATACAAAAGAACTCTGTTTTAATGGGTATACTCTGTCTCCTCACCCTTCTTTTTGCATGGCTACTTGAGAAACAGTATAAAGTTACACATGGTAACACAAATTTGGTATGGGAGGTGCTGCATATAGGTGCAAAAGATTGTTTCTGCTTAAGACCCACAGAAATCTATCTATAATGGTCATAAATAGTTATAGAAGGAGAAAAAATGCATTCCTAATTTCAATCCTCGGGAGAGGGGGAGAGAGATGACTTATAAAGATAATCAAATAGAGAAAGATCAGCCAATAATAACATCCTGAATAATAATACAGAGATTGAGCAAAGAGATTTAAACACTGCAACACACCCTGGAAAAGAAAATCCATTTTTCTGATAGCAGTTATTGAAGATGAGCTATGGCAAAACATAGTTTACAGAGTGAATGTGCAACTACAGCACAGTAATAAAAAATATCTTAGTATACAATCTGGAATGGCCAGATGTCCTTTTGGGCCAGATCTTGCTACCTGTCAGTTCAATGGGTATCTGTAATACCAGTCTTCATCATGAGAGTCAAGTTTGGTTTCCAGCCTATGTGCCCTGATAGCCAATTACTTATTCTTCCATGATTTCTTTTGCAAACTGTTTTGCTCTATTCTAGGCATGAAATACTTTTGTTAAGATCACATTTTTCACATTCTGCTCTGCAGGTTCTTCATGCCAATCTGTATCTTGGGTCTATATCTTTTATTCACATAAAGTAAATTCTTGTTTAGACTTAAATTTACCACACCAAAGTCGATTGGATTAGGTAGTTTCAGTGCTCTTTTTACATATTTAATGATTTTAATTTTTTTAGTCTCTGATAATTCCACTAAATTAGTAGCATAGAAAAATGTGTCAAGCTTGTATCATCCTTAAAAAAAATATAAACCAGAGAAATATTAGACATGAAATGTGATGAATCTTCTATTGACAGCTGCACCCATCTGAAACATTAATCCGCTTTAAAAGCAAGGCAAATGGCTACTTTTGAATTTGAGCAGTACCTTCTTTGCTCTTGTCCCCAGCTACATGCCACGAAATGAGTCAACCAACAAATTTAAATAAAGAGGATTTTGCACTGTCTGCAAAAAAATTATTCAAGTAAGTTGTGGCAGTAAAAATGCTTTATCTTTAGTCAGGGCAATGGGGCAATTGAGCAGCCACAAAAGACTAAATGTACTTTGAATCTAAAAGCTGATTTCCAGTTGCCAACCCTGTAAGAATCTTGCCAATTTATATTTGATTTTTACTCATTAGGAATATAATGAGTAAAAAAAATTTTAACTTTTAATAAGCCAAAACTCACCTCATCTATGGATTATTTGATATAATGAACTAGAATGATATTAATCATCCAGTTACAAAACTGGGCTTTTAATTGCACAGCCCCCCAGCTAATCACATACGATTGGTTTGTTGCATTTATCAGTGGGTTTAGTCAAACCTCACAAAAAAAAGCCATTACAAAGATCCTCATTTAGGGTATGCTTTTGGATTGATGTTTTCTTTGGGGAAAGGAGTAGTTTCAGGTTTCTTTGATTTGTATACCCAGGACAATGTTCATAAACACCTTAGGACTGAAGAGTGGTAGTTCCTTTGTCTTGAGCCAAACACGGAGAGGCAGGGCAAGTTTTGCAGTGTTTTTCTGCTGCCTACATCTCTTTTCTCCAACTCATTATCTTTGGTCTTGGCTCTAATTTTACAGTGTCATTTTTAGCTAGTGGCAGTTATGATTTTTTTCAGCCTTCTAGAGTTTTATTGCCAAATTAATATAGCCTTACGATATCTTAGTACACTTTGGAATTTTACCACAGGTATTTAAAGAGAGCTCAGGTTATTTTTCTGTAAAATGTAATGATTGATACAAACTATGAATCTCTGTATATAGAGCTATGTGTATAAAAACAGGTGAAAAACTGATTAACAGAACTTTTGGGACAGTGTTATTTTGTTAGTTTCCATGTGATCTTTTGTTGTTCTGCTGGTTGTCTGTGTGGTACACACAAGTACAGGGATAGCCCTACTTTGTCAGGAGTTTAATTATTTTCTCATCTATACTTGGGTTTGAAGCTTTGAAGCTTACTGAGGCAAAGTATGTGGGCAGCACAGCTGTCACCCTTGTTGATGCAGTTCCAAATACGGTAGTCCTGATTCCCATTGTACTGCAATTAATCTTCTGCTTTGCACTAATGGATGAACAAGCATATTTACTGCAGCATAAAATTCTAATTATTTCCTGAACAGATGCGTAAATGGGATTTAAATTAATGGCAAGTGACAAATGTGATAAATGTAGATAACATCTTTAAATACTAATATTCTGCATTGCAGACATTTTTTCAATACTCAGTTTCTATACCTCCATAGGGTGTCTTCCCATTTGTAATGAAGCTCTATCCTGGCCAGATGTTTCAGGCACCATCTAACTCCCTCTGGAGACGCCCCTGCCCAGCAGGCATGGCTGAGTTGTATTGGATTCACCATGATTGCTGTCCCTAATTCTCCAGCAAGGTGTTCAGAGGCCTCCTTTCATCCCAACTCCTTTGCTTTATAATCACGCAGTGTTTCTGATCACAAGCTTGCAAGTTAGGTCTTCATCCTCCTCTCACTGAACTGCTTTTTATGTGTTATGTAGAGACAAAAGACATTTGAGTTTATTTAGAAAATTACAAAGTAAGTTTGCTAGATGACTGCATGTCATTGCCATGCTAGCAATGAGAACTTTAATAATGTATCATCTAATATTTGCCACGTCTCTAGGGAATATCAACCTAAATTTTCATCTGCAAAGCTTCCAGGATCACTACATGATATACAATCCTTCTTCTTTCACACAGAATAGACGTATTCTAAGATCTGCTTCTCCAGATCCATCAGGGCCTGAATTGATTTGGCAAAGGATCTCTTATTTTTATGTCATGTAGATTCTCAGTTTTTGTCTGGGCAAACAAATGTATCGATTTGCTGCTTTACTTTAGCAATAGCAACAGGTCAAAGCATGTTAGTGAATGTGTCTTGCAGGCTATATCCCTTGACAGCACAATGGTAGTACCCAGTCTGGGAAGCTTTACTAATGCTTTCATACAAATATGGGGGGCGGTGATGGGATGACTAACAGCTTACAATTTTTTATCTTTTCGTTGTTCAGATTTTGTCTACAGTTATTCCCGTCTTCTTTCATTTAGTCTAAGACAGCTTTTGAGACATCCATGACTTCAGAAATTCACATAGTTTTCCTTTTTTGCCAGTATTCATTCAATGTTGTCCCCACTCTTTTAGTTCCTCCTGTTCAAAAATAGCATTTCTGTGCAATTTTTGTCACTTTCCAGTTCTGTTTTTTGTCTGGCTGTGTCACTGTTCCGCCTTGCCCACTGCTGTTATCAGCTCCTTACACCTCCTTTTTCAAGTGTGCATTAGATTTAGATATCATTATAATGATGCAGCAGGGACTCCAAAAATGCCAGAAATTAGATTTGAAAGCATATATTAAAATGAGCTCTCTCTTTCCCTGCATACCAAGAGGGATATTAGGAGAAACTAGGTTTACTGAAGGTTTACCACTCTCTGGAAATCAGTGGCACAGGTAGCAGAATACAAGTGCAGACAAATACAAATGAAAGTTAGCATAGTATACCAGTAGAATTAATAAGATTAAAACTTAGGTTTTAATCAGAATACATTTGTCATAGAATACTATAAGAAGCATTCATGCTGCTACCTTTTAGCAGTGAACTTCTGCCCTAAGGTACGAAGGTTTACATTCTAGTAAATTTTTATCATGTCTAGGTTCTCATTATCCGTGTAAATGTATAATTCTTTATTAATTCCATTTAAGCTCTTAACCTCAATTATATCCTGTCGCAACAAGTTCCACAGGTTAATGACATATCATGCTTAAAAATTTCTCCTTTCATCAGCTTTATATTTATCTTTTAACATCCTTTCTTTATGACCCTAATACAATTTATGTAATTCCCTAGAAACTGTCTTTCTTGTACTCCAGCTCTGGGTTCTTTTTTTTCTTCCTTTTCTCAAGCACAGAAAAGTCTGACAGTTTGCCATTTTATATTATTTTAAATAAAGCATATCTGAAATAATTAAAACATGTGAGACTTGGATGTCAGAAAATTTTTTTGACCTCAAGGTTATCTTATGGAACACCTTCCAATATTTTATGTGATAAATAGAAGTAATCCAGATGGTTATAATGAATAAAATGTAATTTCTGAAGAAGACACTTTGTGTAGAAAAAATAGCTCTCTACTCAAACTATTGTGCTTGTTAGCAAACTTCATATAGAGTTAATTAAGTTTTTCAAGCTGAAACTGCAAAACATGAATAAAATAAAACCTGAGACACCTTGTTTCTCAAAAGCCTAACCAAACCAAAAGACCATGGATGCTACTAGCAAAGAACTGGACTGCTACAAACAGTTCTACCGTGAAAATGTATTTCTCAGGTTATATTTTTCAAATACAGAAACACAGTATTAACAAAGATAAAATCTGTAGAGATAGACTTTTTAGAGTAGTGTCTTTTGTAGTTTTTTAAGTGTTACACATAACTATATATATAACCTTGTCTTTTGCAGTCATTGACTGATATACTCAGTTTATTGGAAATTAGGTATGAGAAATCAATGTTGCCAAAGTATTATTAGATTTCTAGAACTGTTTCCTAATTCTAATTTTCCAAAATGGTTATCAAATGAAACATTGTGACATATTTAAAGATTGAACTTAATTTTGCCTGATGAATGCATTCAAATTTTTTCCTCTCAGTTTTCCCATATTAATTCTGGCATGGTATGGTTGCAGAAAGATTGTGAAAGATTATCAGAAGATTGGCTACCAAAACACTGTTTACAACAAAATCATTCTTTGTGCTTTTTGAGGCCATATGTAGTTCCAGTAGATACACCAGGAAATATTTTATTATGTATGAGACATGCAGATCTAAAATGGTTGCACAAAAAATGTTAAGCTCTGCTTTAGTTGCCCTGAGCAGATAAAGGAAGTTCTATTTTGTTTGTCTGAGTTCCTTTCTAGCACAGAAGTCTGTAAAAGGGCTTGTAGAATTTCACTTTACCAAGGAAAACAAACAGATTTGCTGAATGATTTGAAGTGTGTTATCAGGATGATACCTCCCCCCAGTCAAATCCACCCCAATGTCTTTAGGGTACTCTGTAAATTTGGAGAGGTAAAGAGAGACAAGCAAGGACAGGTAGCTCTTGTGGCCTTCATAAAGGAATAGCTCTTGACTTTTGAACTGGTCCCGTTGATCTAAAACTGTTGGAAGAATCAGCTTGGAAGCTTGCTGGACCACATCTTCTGTGACTGACACTTCAAAGAAGAGTTTAAGTGCAGTTCTTCACCCTTGTCAGTTCTACATTTACACAAGTATAGAAAAATAAATCCTTAAAAATGAGGATTTAAAATAAGACTCAAGTTTCTTGAATCCATTTTTCTGGCACAAGTTCAATGGACTGAGTTTTATGAAAACTCCAAGAAGAATGAAAATGGAGGTGAAGGTTCATTTTTAGTGCATCCTTTTGTGTAGCTTTCCCAGCCTCTGCAGTATCTACTATATAAAAATCCCAAACAATTCTTAGGGCTTCTGAGATGTGATGACTTTCTTCCTTTTACCTCTGTTGTGTACAACTACAAGTGAATTCCAGAATGTCATCAGCCCCATAGCTCATAATTATTTCAGCACAAATCCTCAAAGACTAAGTATCATGCCTCATGGTACACTGCTTATTTGTGGATGCTTAGCTAAATCACACTTGATAAAATAATACAAATTTTACTGCATCTCATTTGATAAAATACACAGCAGACTTATTAGAAGTCTGACATATGTATAAAGTAAAAGTATTTCTTAAAAGTAGAGCAATATCAGTAATTTTGTGCTGGATTTGTGGAAATGTAGAAAGTCATCTGTCCTCCCAATAGTCAGGCTCAGAAACAATGACAGACATGGGAACAGAACCAAATCTTCCCATGTATGATCCCCGTGACAATATTGCCTTTCCTTGCATGCTCCGTAGTGTTCTCAGGCTCTTCGTGTTCAAGAAACAGGTGGATGAGACCATTCAGACCGTAATTCAAGTAGAATAGAGTGTTAGAGGTATGTGATAGAGTTATTTTCCCTTTTGGTAATCTGTCTTCCATTACTAATTGTAAGAAACAGGGAAAAAATCAATTTGAAAGACAGTTTTCATTATAAAGTTTGCTTTCTTTTTCCTTCTCTTAACACTAAACTTGAAAATGAAAGGTCACTTCAATATTAAAAAAAAAAAGAAAACTCTTGTTCCGAAAAGATTAGAATGAAACAATTTCCCTTATGAAGAATGTTTTTTCACTTTTCCTTAAGAAAATGCCAATCACACTGGTATATGCATGTTAAAGGTTGGGGGGTTTTAACAAAGAAAGTACTTTCTAGCAGAAAAAAAAATCAGCAGGCCTAATGAAGGTTTTAGGTTTGAGACATGGATAGAAAACTCAATAATTCATGAGATAAAATAAGACCCAGTTAATTGTAGCTCAGTGGCTGTGCCCTTCAAATCTAACAGAAGGGAACTTGTTTAGTCACAAAGTCAGATGATTCAAACACACTCTAGCAAGTATGTACATGGATAAGGAATAGCTGCTTTGGACAGACTTGTTTTTGACCACAAATCTACTTTCAGACTACTCTCCAGCTCAGCTATCAGTTACAGCACTCTTATCAGTTCAGCTGAGCAAAAAGGTTGCTGTAGGCTGGGGTTATCAGAACAATCTCATTTCAGATGGTGATTTTTATACAATTCTGAGATTGTGTTACATGACATGGTGCAGCATTATATAAATGAACAAATGTAAAGCATACATTACTTGCCCTAACTGAGTGAAAGTGGCAGCAAGTTATGAACAGGCACATGCAAACTCTTTCTTTACAGTAAGCAGAGGTTTGCCATGGCTCACTCGGGACCTGTGTGCATCGAGGGACAGCTGTTTATTATGGCACAGCTCATAGTGAGGGGCCTTTGCTCATCCACAGCTGAAGGTGTTGGTCCTGGCTAGAGCATGCAGAGGCTTTTTTTCCTTCTCTCAATAAAAAAGGCCTTTTCTTTGGGAGAAGAGGAGGGGTAGCACTAGTGCCAGTGTGGATTTTGGACTTAGTGGTGCCACAGAATGGCTTTGGGAGAACAGAGGATGGGCTATTTCAAAAGGACCGTTGGTTTAGATATAGACAAAGACCACAGTGCTCCACTCAAGTAGCTCGTGGGTAACTTTATAGGCCTCAGGGTACCCAGTGGAGGGAAAAAAACCTTATTTAGGGATAGTTTTGGTTATAGCCTTGCTTCAGGCAATTTCAGAACTTCTCATGAAATCTTACTGTGAAAAACTCCCTAGGGAACCATAAGAACTGCAGCCAGTGAAAAAGCTGCAGAGGAAACACAGCAGATCAAACTTTCTGTCAGGCTGGCCAGCTGACCGTCAGCTTTCATGGCTCCGGTGACTGTCTTTTTCTAACAAATATGAATATGTACTAGAGCAGGATTTCAGAACCAAAGACTGCGCTGAAAAAAAAAAGAGTTTGTAAGACCCCTAGTATCTTGTGAAACAACTCTTCTTTCTCAGAGACAGATGGTGTCCAATATGAGCTCCTGTATTCATCTGCCCTATGATGACAGCTGAGAGAAGTCATTCATGCAAAAAGATGATAGCACTTAACAAGCAAAATCTGTAGTTTATTAATAATTAAAAATGATTCCCATGTTCTCTTACTGATTGAATATTTAATCATTTGTTCAGTCAATACCAATGTCTCATTTATTATTCATTAAAGATAAATACTTTGTAGTGCTTCTGGATTGAAATGTGTTACACCAAGATTATTAAGAGCACCCAGAGTTGATTTATTATTTAGAAATCGATTAAACTTTTGTACAGAATTTAATGACTTAAATAACCTTTCAGATTTTTAAAGTCAATACTAAGTTTTATTTAAAAATCGATTATGTGAACACAAGCAGTGATGGTGAAAAAAGAAACTCTCAGACCTGAGTTTAACAATTAAACTGAGATGGTTTGGGAGAGAAACACATCACTAATATCAGACCTTGCTCACACAGACAGAATGACTTCCTTCAATTTTAACGTAAAAGTACAACGCTAGATGCTGTGCCATAAGCTTGCAACCACTTAGTCCAGTCTTCTGAGGAAGCTTCAGAACTCTACTCCATCCCCTCATTTTTACCCCCTTCACATTTTGTTACTTGACTTTTTGAAGGGACTTATGTATGATTTATAGAAGTTTTGCTGTAGCTCTTCTCCTTTGTGTGTATCCTGAATAAAGCCAAAGATCAGGAAAGGAGAGTTTCGTCGCTTCACATCCTCTCAGTGGTAACTTACCACCTGAGGAGTATAAGGAGATGAGACCCTTCTTTCTTCTCTGCAAGTGGACAGTCAGCCTAGCAGCGAAAGGTCTGCTGTCTCTCTCTCTCTAAAAAGGTTTCTGACTTGACTCATAGTGACTAACTGCTTAGTGAAACCAGTCTCCAAAATGAAAAGTCTGTGATTTTTATAACTCCTTAATTGCTGGGACAAAGCTGGAGACTGCAGCGAAGGTGAAGAAATTGCATTTGCTCCAGGAGACAAAGACAATGAGTCATACCTGAGTGGATCAAATAACAGCTAGCTATTGTTTATACCTTCCGATTAGAGATCTCTGGCTATATATGTTGTGCAAAAATTGTGAAAAAAATGAATAGATCAGTTTATTAGTTTGTCATAAATAAACAAAAAACCTCTTGAGGTAGTTACAGAAAAACAGATTTTTCTCTACTATTTTCTTTTCAAGCTCTCTATTTAAGATTTGGAGCCCTTTTTCCTTCTTTGAAATAATGCAGGCCTTCCCAACCTCACAAAAAGAAATTTTTCTGGTAATTCTTTTCTCAAACATGGGAAACAGCTTGAAAGAATTCAACTACCCAGAAATATCTATTGTTTAGTCTTGCAGACTGTAAAGGCATGGAAGCGGCTGCCATATGGTTTCTTTTTTCCTCCAGCAAACCACATTTCCTGAAGTACCTTTGTTTTCCCATGCTTCTCAGGATGGCAAAGCAGACTCCAGAGGAGAGAACCCTGATAGATCACAGCTATCCCCTTCAACCCCCTCAGAGAAGGTTTAAAAGTTCAATGGAGACAGTATTTACAAAATTTAGCGATATTCTCTCCCATTCTGGTTTATCTGTACTCAAGAAGAATAGGGAGCACTTATGCAACCCTAAGGTAGATTTCCTCCTCTCAAAGCAGATCTTCCTTTTTTCTGAGTGTTCACATTGCTGAGATTACAGACATGGGCATTTTCCATGTACTTTTCGGAGAAGGACAATATTTCTCTGCACATTTTCTTTGCAGATTCACTGCTGTTTCATAAAGAGTGAATGTAAATATCAGACAGAACAGGCAGAAAGGTTTTAAAACAATTGTTGAAAAAGTGCCAAAGTTGTTTGTGCAGCAAAGCAAGGGTCCCCTGTGTTCAGTGCAGAGGAGGCTGTAGCAGAGCATCAGAGCTGGCAGGAATGAGGGAGGCTGCTTCATTATGGGAAGACTTGGTGGAGAAGAGAGGCTTGAGGAAAAGGAAGTTTTGTATGTAGCCTTTGGCTGCATCCTACCAAGCTAGACAATTAACAGTGAGTGCCCTGCCATGAAAAGGAGTAACATCTTCTCATCTGTCATACAAGGGACAAGTTAAAATAACTCCTACTCTGTATGTGTCCACAAAGGCTCCTGAGAGCATTTCCTCATTAAAAGTGAAGGGTAGAGACGGAGTGTAAATATCACTACTCTTCTGTAGTTCTACCTGATGTTGGTTTTATTGAATCAAAGCCCTCCTTTTCCTTAGATTCAGATGGGTGGAAAGGGAGTGTGTCCAGGCTGAGAAAGGCTGCTCGGTGTTACTGTGAGACACTGTGGGACTGAATTGAGTAGGGTGAAATTCCGGAAGAAATGTGATTCAGGGGTGAACAGAGGATGAAAGTGTTGGTCTGGGGAGGTCTTCAATAAAGACAAATTTACTAATAGTTATAAATGCAAAATATCTGTCAGCACATATTTCTAAACACAAAATTAAGGTTAACTTACATGTGTCAAATTCTATAATTAATTTATGCATATTATAATTATAGAAACCAGAAGAAAATTGGTAGATTACGATACAATTAACATAAACAATCATTAGAAAAGACCTAAGAAAGGCAATTTTGAGTACTTCAGAAAACGTTTTGGGGTTAGGTAAAGAATTTTGGCTCTTAATTTTTTGTAAAAATTGAACAGTGTTAGCTCCTCACTGAAAAAATGATTTCTGTGTTCCAAAATGATTTGAAGTGTTCCCAGTGTGCTGCTTAATGCAGTATATCAGAAAGAAAAAGAGTCACGAAAAAGACAAGACTTTGACACTTTTAAGTATGACTTTAAAGTAGCTTTTAGTGAAGAAAATGTAACCAGCTAGGAAAAAAGGAAAAAGAATTTAAAATAAATAAATCTTTGGAGATGTGGAGTGGATTGTGTGCTGTAGAAGATTCTGGTAACTTGAAAGCTTTGCACTTACAGAGACCCATCTTAAAAATTAATCACATCAAGAGAAACACTTTCATCTGAAAATGACTTTGCTGGGCCTATTTATAATAGACTTCATGGATCAAATTCATTGAAAATATGGTTAATGAGATTTTCAGTGGGACTCAGAGCCAGTATAGGACCTGAAACTCATTTGAAGTCTTTTACATGTTATAGCTGGAATATTTTTTAATGTTGTTTTAAAAAGAGATGTGTTTCTATCAGTTTATAACTAATCAGATCATTGGTGTGAAGATTTAAGGCTTTGTGTTCTTCGGTATTTATTTTGCCTTTACATATCTTGAGAGGAGTGTAATTCCATTAAACCAAAAAAAGGGTACTAAAAATGCATTTTTTACATTCTTAGAAACAAGAAAGTAAAGGAAAAAATACATCCTTCTCTTAATATGATGAACTGCTCAAATGCTGTGGTTTCAGTTTGTGGGTCACATCAGAATCTAGCATATTATGATTTGTATGAATACCTCAAAGATTTTCAGAATACATGATGTAACTAATTTGGTATTGATGTCAAACATCTATTGTGACTTCATGCAGATCAGTAAACTGCTAGTTTTGGGCACAGTACTTACACTTCTCACTGGTCCTACTGCCTCAAGGTAATATTTTTGGTGGGTTAGAATCTTTATTTTGATTATGAGTCTGCAAGGTTAAAAGTTTGTTTAAATTATTTTTTAATATTTAGCATTATGTCTTTGAACCTTAGTCTTTGTTGTAAAATGCTGAAAAATATTAGAGTGATTTATATATATTTAAATATTGCAATATAATACAAATAAATTAAAAGGCAGCATTAAAATACTGCAGTCTTTCCCTGACCCCTCCCCACATTTCTATGTGACATCTTACTCAAAGCCATAGTATGGGAATATGTGTGGTATAAATTGATTTCCTCCCTGCCTTTGTTTTGGTTCTAAAAAGCGTCTTCCATTTACTGTGTGGGATTTCAAGTTTGGAGACTGAATGTTTTTTGTCCCTCTAACCATATTGATCACTGTGTAGTCCAAAGCCTTAGGAATTATAGTCATGAATTCCGGGACAAAAGCACTGGAGTTTTCCAGCACTTCCCTCCTATGGAATGAAGAGAAATGGTCAGGAGAATGCAAGGTTTGAGGTCTTGATATTTGGTGAGTTTCTTTTACTTGACTCTTTCCTGGCAAGGAACGTCCCATAGACACAGCAGTACAAAGAAGGGAAGACTAAAGGAAATGGAATTTATTGCTGGCTCAAGCTACTAGTAGGTATTCTTCAGCTCTGAGGCAGGGATTTTACTCTCCTAAAGGAGACAATGTTTAGGTGTCCAGTCTACTCAAACATACTGCATAATTGATAAGTCCATCATGACCTGTGAAAAATACTTTGCAGAGGTTCTTCTTTATGACTGATAATGGACAAAATGGATGACAGTTCCAGATCTTCTCACAGCTTTTGTTGGGAATCTGTAAGAAGCCAAAAGGCAACAGAGTATGCAGTTTCACAATTCTGCTAAGGCAAGCTGCTTATTAATTAAAGTGTCATAATCCATCAGAAATACTTGACCATGTTACAAAAGGGTCAGACTGTAATCTCTTGAAGGATGGGGAATGAACACCTTTGACAAATTCATTTTTAAAAATAGTAATTTGTTTGTTTTCTTTTTCTGAATTTGATCCCACACTCCTAGACTATAAACAAATTATCTGGAGACTATTCTTCAGTGGGAAATAATCAGCTGACAGTTTTCATATAGATATATATTTTTATATATATATATGCATATGTGTTTATATATATATATGTATATACATACACATAGACACATCTATGCATGTGTGTATGTGTGTATATATATATATAAAATATATATATAGATATAGATAGACATATGTGATTTCTGATACTGAATTTGCATTTTAACCTCTAAAGGCTTTATGATTTGTGTTTGTGTCACTTGATTCTCTTGTGGCACATAGCATTAAAGCTATCTGGCTCAGGTATGGATAAGTCCCAGTAGAAAATATGCCTAATGGACAAGTTTAAATGAAAACTTCTCTATCAGCTTGCTACTAGGGCATTCAGGCATAAGGGGCAACGACTTGGGCTCAAATGTCAAAACTCTCAGTTTTCTGATAATACTGAAGGCTTTCCAGAAAATACCATGCCTCATCCAGTTCTAGTCAATGCTGGCAAAGAGAAAATTGATTTTCAATATTACAATTTTGCCTATCTTCATGCATGGAATTCAAGGGATGAAGTCTCCCTTAAAGAGAGAGTTCTCTAAAGCTTGTGAATAAAAACTGTGGTAAAACTGATATTAGATTTCGCATTTCAGAACTGCAAGTGTTGGATGGACAAGCAGGAAATATTACAACAGAAGACAGTCTCAACAGAAACTGTATTTCAGAAACAAGCCTTGATGCCCAGTTACATATCAAGGCCCGCTCTGGGAATGACCACCTCAGTGTTTAGGTGGTCTTGGGCCAAATGATTCTCTTCTCTGCCTGAATGCTTTGCACAGAAGATTTTGTGCTAAGATGTTACCATGGTCCAGCCTTCCCAAATCCAAATAAGCGCTTCAGACTGTGCTAACCTCTGTGGGGCTGTGAAAAGCCCATCTGTTCATTGTCTTTTGACAGTTGCACATTAGCTGTGATGAGGTTTTGTTTATAGCCTTCCTAATATAATGGGTTGGATGCTACCCGTGTGTTTATGTTGCTATAGCATGGGCTTGCAGTTATAAATTTACATTCCCTTCCTTTGCAGACAATTGCTGGCAGTATGATGTTGAGTGGAATCTAATTGCAAAATAAATTCACCTAAAGAGACCTTTTTTTTAAATAAATGAAAATATACATTTAGAAATAAATCTTCTTAAAGCTGCATTAGTTCACAGAAAATCTGCTTATTAAATGTTAAACATCACTAAAAATACTTATTTAAGAAGTAGTTTGAGAACTACATCTGCTTTGACTCTAGATCAGCAATGGACATTCTGATGTTGCTAGACACTTATTTTTGATTGTGAAATAAATTTTCTTTACAGATATCCAATCTGTTCTACTGCAAGTTTGACATCAGCAGAAGTCATGGAGACTCAGGAAGTCATTTCCCACTGTATGAAGTAAGAATTGTATCTTTACTTTTCAAAACATGTATAAGAGCTTTATCAAAATTATCTCTGAAGGGCTGCTATGAGTACTAGAGCAGACAAATACACATGACTTAGGAGAAATCCCATGCCAATTTAATAAAGTTTATGATACATTCAGGCACAGTCTGAGATACTTGTCTAAAGTCTAAATCAAGCTGTTGTGGATTGTCTAATGACTCTGTTCATTACTGATTCACCCTTAAATTTAAATTGAGCTTTTGCTAAGAGTGATTTGAATAACTGCTATTTTACTGTTCCCATATTTTTCTAATAAATGAATAGCTGTTAATTATTGCAGTTGAAATGTCTCTTTTGGTATCAGGTTTTTTTTTTTGCTTCCTTCACTCTTTTGTCTTATCACCACTGACATCATTTCAGTTGACAGTTCCTCTATAATTATGATAATGCTGCCAAAGTCCAGTGAATGCACTGGTTAAGTACCGACAGCCTTATTTCTTTCACAAGGGGCTACCTCCTAACAGTGAAATCCCTAGCTGGTGTTCCACACAACCCCACTGCTTCAGGCATGTTAGGTGTATGAAGTGATGTAAAATAGTATGGTCCAAATCTGTGGGAGTTTGAGGGCTTGTACCTTTTTTTCTTTAATATATATATTTTCATCCTTAGGAAGTGAAGCTCTGGTCTATTGATGCGATGAAAACTAATTTCTCTCCTGCAAGCACTTTCATTCAAGTCATAAACAACCGCCACATGACATTTTTGGGTCTCACCCAGCTCCTATTTAAAATATATCTAAAAGGTGCTTAGCACATCATGGCCTACATTATGCTGAGGTGATTTCACAACCAACTTGGGAGCTACTTTCTTATTACTGCCCATCTGTACCCAGTCTTGTACTAAAGATATTATTGAAAGCTTACATTTTGTGGATTGCATATTGCTGAATGAATTTGGAATGCAACAGGCACCTTCTGCATTTGTTTTTAAAAGGCTACAGTCAGTTAATCTGATCTTATAGGTGATGTTCATTTTTCTTCCTGTGCTGAAAAAAATGAATAGTTCCAAAATTACAGCAGCACAGATTTAGAATAAAATGTTGTTGACATATTCATAGATTTTTGGTTTTTTTATACGTTGGGACATAAGTCAACATGAATGAGCAGAAATTTCATATCTGCTTCTTCCAAGGTCTCTTGAACATTACTCTGAATCATGGAACTGCTTCACCTTGGGGTCAGAGCTTTTTACTACATGGAAAACTTATTTAATCCACTTATGGTTTCTCTATTTCAGGCAAATGAGTAGTTCATTGATGCAATGGAAGAATTACAGAATAACTGCAATGAAAGCACAGGCAAGCCAGATACTAAGATATCACAACAGATCCATTTTTTGAAACAGTTCAGCTGCGCAAGTTTTCACCACAAAAGTACTGGGTGAGTACTGGAGGAAACAATGAGTTACACTAATTCTGCTAGGATTCTTACTTGCATCACATATAGTTTGTTTCTCTACTACTTTAGACCTTTATTTACAATGAGCAAGTGAAAAGTAGATATGAAATACAGCTATTCTCCCTCTGGCAAAATCATAGATAGTCTATGTAGAGGGAGATTACAAATGGCAAAACAGCAGTTTTGCCTACACACTTCACAAAATTGTGTTTCAAGCTGACTATGAGATGGTGTTTGCAAAATCTAGATAAAATCTGCTAAACAAATGTATCAGATTTACAGACAGGTTTTAGAGAAATGAAGGTGAAGTATAGAATATGTCTGTCTAACAAGGTTTGACTAGATATTAATTTATATAATATTTTTATTTATTTATCAGCAGTGCAAAGAAACTACAAAGAAGGCCTCAAATAAAAGCTTCCACAATAGAACCGCTGAGTAATTGTACAGTTACTATTATAAGCATGAATGCAGCCTATTAGGCTTGTGCAGTTAAAATACAAATTGATCTGAGTCCGAACAGTTTATAGTACTTCTGAAATGACTGCTTGCTCTGCTGAGAAATTGGTCTTTTTAGTCATTTGCTATAAGTGATTTCAAATCTTGGTCATTGTTTTGCTGTTAATTACACATTTTCCTGAGATAATCTAATGGAAGCCTTAAGAATAGAAATACAAATCAGGTTTACCTATGCCATTAATTCCTCACCCTTTCCAGGCTGTCATTGCAACTGTCTCTGTCTTCCTCAAACTGTCAGTCTGAGTTCTTTTTCTGAAGCCAAGGAACAGCATCATTTACAGGCTAGTGGTAAAGGAATATCCAAATGGAAAACATCTCTTCTGAATTTTTTATATCTACCCTGTAGATTACTAGCAGGGCTATGCAAATGACTGCAAATGTGGAGAATGTACAGATTAGTGACTGAATGAAAAAGATGGTTAAAAAGATACTTATATTGTGTCACTAATCAAAAGGTACTTCTACACTGTCATTATCTCCCCAGCTTTGTTTGATAAGATAAACAGATTGAATTTTTATAACACTGTCAATGTAAAACATTTCTGTTATCCTTGTGTAATTTCTGAGTGTCTTTTCTCCACCCTTTCAACTTTTCTAAATGCATGAGAATCTGAATACAGTTTTCTATTTTTTGTTTCATCAATCACATGCAAATACATTCTTCTTGTGCCCACTACAACCTGTTCATTTATCCAGGGATCTTAATTTCCTATTTGACAAAACTGCATACTAGATGCTTGTCTTGAGTTGCTAGACTGCTCTGACTGTTTTTTATGTTTATCTGATTCTTAAGATGAAGTTCTCCTTCTATGTATTTTGGCTGGCTTTGTTGGCTTGGTTGAGATAATACCTAACTTCAGTTTTAACTGCATTATAACAGTTCTCCCTATCAGTTATTGGTCCATGTGAAATGAGGAAAAAATAATTTATCATGGCTAGATGATTAGCATGTAGAATGAATACTCTGTGTTTAGACAACATATCAAGTTAGGTTTAGATTTTTTCTTCCTTCAAAAATACCAAAATATCAAATGCAAAATGCAAATGCCAAATGGATGCCAATAACCAAGATCAGGTAGCTACTGAGATAACTTAGAAAAAAGAAGAGTGAACTTCTCTAAATAAAGTATCAGTGTGCTCAGTTTTGTAAGCACTTTAAGCTCTTGCTAATTCAATAGATTGCAGGTGATTTTTCAAAAAGCTACTCAGAATTTCTATTATAACATCTGTATTTACTCACAGTGAGTAAAACAAAAAACATGCAAGTGAAATATATGAATTTGAAATTAGGTACTACATTTAATATTCCCTTTTAATTGGGATAAAGTTTTAAAAGCTGGCCTGGCAGCACCATCCTTCTATGCCTCAGAGAGTGGAGCATTTCTGCTTTCTCTTTGCAGAGTTTTGCCAGTCTGACTGTATTAAAAAATTTATGAGTAGACAGACAACATTGCTGAAACAAGTGAGGACACATAATCCATAGGCTGGAGAAAATGAGTATGATATTTGTTTGATTTAGAATGAGCTTGGACTATCATGGTACCCTGAAGTTAGGAGAAAGGGAAGAAATTTAGGAAAGAGAAGTAAGAAAAAAAAATAAGCTGCATGTGCCATTAATTTTGTGTGTAACTGTGTTATTTTTATGAGCAAGGCATAAATGTTACTGTTGAGCATTGCAAACTGAGTTATTAATTTCTGTTCTAAGAAATGCCTCTAAGTATAACAAAAAGCCTGAACTTCACCAAATAATGCATATTCTTAATAGGTATGAGCTTTGAACATGAATGGAGCCAGAGATCATTGGCACTTTGTCTCTTTAGTGTAACCAGGAGGTGAAAGCATCAGGAAAAGTACAGGATTCACAGAAAAACCTATAGATTCTGATAGACTGCTTTCAGCTGTCAGACACTAACTTTTTTCTGGTTTGTGCAATGCTGACAGAACTTGAGAAACAAGTTAGTCATAGTCCCTTTTTTTAATCTGGTGCATAACATGGCATGAAAAATTGAGTAGAAGCAAATAGGGACCAATCATTAGATTAAGATTATAGAATGACAACATCCATAAGGTATGTGAGAAATAACAATAACCAATAAAATAAGGGATGTTATTTTAGAAATCAAGTCCTGTTAGGGAATACTTTCTAATAGAAAAAGCAGCAAATTAATTATTTCACTGAATTTATTACTTTCTTCTATTTTTATATAATGTTCCTCACATTGCAAATAAGACACAGTGCAAATACTTTCAAGGAAAAAAGACTTGACAACTCATATGTAGTAACCTAGTGGCAGAAATAGGAATGGAATACATTAGAAAAGTGATTAGAGATCTGAGAAGTTCCAGAAAAAAATAACAAAGAGGAAAAAATATGTTTACAAGATTTTGGTGAGGTAAAACTAAAGATGCTGGGGGAAAAAAATACTAGTGATACAAAATTATTTTCAAGGAAGTTTTAAACATTTTGACCAGTAAAGAAGATTATATCTAGAAACCTGCCCAGCCTTTGGCCGTTTCTCCTCATTTGGAGACACTTACTGTCAGCTGAAGTGATTACTGACCAGTTCCTGGTCATGACAGCATGGGAGAATGAGCAGAAAAAACTCCGATATTAGCATCTTAAACTGTTGTGAACACTGGACTTCATAGGCAGCTTTGGCAGGAAACCAGAAATTCTACTTGTCTAGAATTTTGTAAATAATTTTTGTCTTCAATCAAGTGGAAAAGCTGACATTTCAGAACGTTTAATAGACAGGTTTTTGGTTTTTTTCAAAGGACAAAAATCCCAAAAATTGAAGTATTTTGTTTCAGTTGTGTAGACAAAACACACCAAACAATATAAACAGATGAGGAGTCAACACAGGATGAAATAATACTGAATTCAATCCTGCATTATAACTTTGAATTTTTTAAGAAAATATTTCAGAATGTTTCCAGCATGTGCACATTATTGTGAAATAGTTTTTCCCATGAAATAGCATTGTCCAAACAGGATACTATTTTTTGTAGCCTCTCTCTATCTAATTTCCCTAAAAATACCTGCACAATAAAAATAATGTAATAGCTAAATAAAGAACAGTTGCCATCTTTCAATGGGTTGTTTTAAGAGATAGCAAAATGCTTAACTATGTTTATCTAAAAAATTTTTTATACATTTTTCATGCTAGAAAATAATGTTCTCATAATTGCAAATAATATTCACCAGATCATTTTGAAATATAGGTAAACAATAATTGAAAATATCAATGAAAATTTTAAACTGGACTCAAAATGATTGATGGCCAACCTCTTGTTCAGTTTATCCCATTCAAAAAGTCATACAAGACATTATTTCTCTTTCTTGAATGAGTCAGACTGATTAAATGTATGTGAACTGTTGCTTTTAAAATGAGTTTAAGAAAAACTCATTTGCATTTTCTTTTAAACACAATTATTCAGACTTCAAATGTCTTTTCATAACATTTGTGATAGCAGAGTGTGAGAACCTGAAACACGCTGGATAGGTGAAGGAATTTCAAATCAATCAAAATGAAATTTGCACTAAGATAACCACAAATTTTATTGCAGAAAAATTCCTAGTTTCAGCTTGACAAATTTGAAGGTCAGTTTCTAATATGATGGTAGCTTGCTGATATACGTTCTAGAGAATATCTGAAGGTATTTTATTTTAGAATAGGTGATTGTCAAAAATCAGATAGTTATTTAGTAGTTTCATACTGAATTCCTATATTCAGTTTTCCAGAAAAAACCCCAAACTTATGCCCATGGTGGACTCTGATAGGAGAAATTAGAAAAAGGTCAATACTCATCTTTCTTTCCAGCATTATCTTTATGAAGAAATTGCACTCTGAGCTCCCATATGAAATTTGAAGACTAGAAATGCTGTAAAGATGAGTCTTATAATGTTATGTAACATCTTTGTCTGAAAATTATTTCTATTGCCTTCATAATATGGCTATTTTGCAGATCTATAAATTGAATCTCGGTGTAGGATAATTATTTCCAAATGAAGGATCTAAAGTTCTGGTGGCTAAACAGAGTTCTTTGCTTTCCCCATAGCCCCAAAGTCAGTGATATGGTTGAGAACATATTTCCTTTTAAGCTTGGTAGCTTAGTTCTGGCAATCTTTTGATGTACAGTGAGATTTAGTATTTGGATAGGAACAGCTTGCACTTTGGTGATTGCTTATCAAAGTCACAGATAAACTGAAGTCTTAACTCTGACATTACTCATAGGAATTCATGCTATTGATTTCAAGAGAGCTGGTCTTGACACTGCTTTCTTCATCCATTGGAAAGAAAAATTTCAATCCTGAGTTCAAATTAGCTACTGTTATGTATATTTCTCATACTATTTAAGAGACAAAGTTAAGAGAATTCCCTTTTTCCCTCCCCCTGTATTCAAAATTATGAACACTAAACAGGTTCTCAGAATCAGGCACTCCTTTGGGTTGGAAGGGACCTCCTGAGGTCTCAAGTCAAGCCTTCTGTTCAGAGCAGTTTAACACTGGGCGTAAATCACGCTCCTTAAGGTTTTGTTCATTTATGTGTGGTAGACCTCCAAGACGACCTCCAGAAATTGCATTATATCCTTACAGAAAAAAAAAAAAGTGGGTTTTTTTTTTTTCTGAAACAGTTTTATGGGAGAACATCTATTATACTTGGCTGGCTGATGTGCTAAAGCTTTCCCTTTTTTCATACCCACAGTATGATGCTATCGTAAGCCAAAATATTTCAGCATAAAATTGGTATTGTGAGGAGGAGGATTTAGAGCAAAAATAGCACACACTGGAGCTGGACTAGAATTACTGGTCAAACTTTGATGGTTTTATTAAGACTTGAAATTTATGCTTCCACAAATTGACAGGGAAAATGAGATAGGAAAACTACCAAGTCCTTAGGCTTTGAGACTTTATAAAATTTCCTCCAAGATGTGGGGTTTCTAAAACTCTTCCTACTGGAGTTTAGATAGTATTTATTACACAAAGATAATGACTTTTTATTTTCAGTCACTTCATGAAAATATTTGTAATTTTCTTGTCTTGTCTGATCAAAAAATTTACACAATTTATGGGTCAAAATGAACCCTGATCACTTGCTTCTGGACCACTTGCTTTCCATGAGTTGTCAATGAATGAAGCTGAAGTTTTCTGTTTAGCTCAGTAGCTCATCTGTCTTCAGGTAAGACTGCATGGAGGGTTGATTGGTTGTAGCAAGAGAACCCTTCTCTGTTGGAGTTTAGAGTAAAATCACCTCAGAATTTCTCTTGCTTTGTGTCAAATGTAGTATGTGTTGTAAGTTATTTTTCTGAAATAACATAGGAATGCCAGTGTAGGAGGTTCTTTGACATCTTTATCTGGTACCAAAATAATATTGTCTAAATGTGTTGCAATTTATGATAGAGAAAGTGTCATAAATCAACATGTAAGATGCTGGTTAAAATGGAACATTTTTGTTACAAGATGTCAGGTTGTACCATATTGATTTTTTGTGTATGTGCCATGTAAGACAATTTTTGGTCTGTTTTGTGTTGTATGGATTTGAATTAGAACACATATGAATGCATATTTAGTGAAGATTATTTCTCTGTGTTTCACCTTCAGAAATACAGATGCTTCATCATTTAAACTGGTCAGAAGAACATTGAAATAATCTTTTTATGATGGCTAAGTTGCATTAATTTTCTTTTCACTTTACTATTCAGCCAATTACCTCAGAGGCTGATTATTTCGACTGTCATGTTAAAGCTGCTAAAATTAATATTTCAATCACTAGAGTTAGTATTGGAGGGATCTGAATAGTCAAAACATAGCTAGAAAGAAGCCCTTTCCAAACATAATTTTGGTTGTCATTGCCCTCCTATCTTTCATGTGATATAATTATGCATAACTCAGTCTGAAATTCTTCAGACTCCCATCTTAAATATGAGCTTGGGATGTTAATAGATGCACCTGTCATTGTCTCAGTGTGAGTGGCCTTTATAAAAATGCTGGTGATATAATGGTAATGGTGTCTCACAGCTGTGTCTGGGGGAAAATCCATGCATCCTTACAGTGTGCTTGGAGTTTAGATCACCTCCGATTTTTATCTGACGTCAGGTTCCAATCTCATTCCCTGTAACTCAGGTGAAAAAATGTCTGGGCTAAATGCAGAAATCAGCATCTTTAATGCTATCCATGCAAAACAAGGGTCAAATTTTTTTAAAGAATGAAGGTTTAGTTAAATAAAAGAGGATTTCAATTTCATGCTTATTTGATATAGGCTTTTTTTCTTTCTTTTTCTTAAAAGGCAATCAATCTTCAAGTAAAAAATAAAAGGAAAATCTCTGTCTATGCTTGCTTGTGTATTCATAAGCAGACATAAATAATTTAGTAAGAGCTTAATCCTTTTCATTTTTAAATACATTACATTAATCCATTTATATCAGATCATTATTTCTGCCTCTTCTGTGAAGCAGATATTTGTTACCTAAAACAGCCTTTTCAGTGGGGGGAAAAAAAAGAAAAAGAAGAGAAAAAGATGACAAACTTCCACAAATAACAGTCAATACAAAGTTTGTTCCCATTACAGTTTGCATGCTGGTAGCTTTTTCCTCACCTCACAGATGGTTAATACTAGTCCACAATCTGAAGCCAAGGTCAGTTTCAGTTTTCTTGTATAACACTGTCAGCTCAGGTTCTGCTTTCCATGCTTTGCCCTCTGCTCAGCCCGAGTCACCCCTTGCTCTTGGTGGCTCTTCCCTTCACCTAGACTGTCCATTAAGGAAGCACCTAAATCCAATGCAGGAGCACATTTATGCTCCACAGCTCTCACTTCAGAAAGTTTGCAGATATCTAGCCCAGATAACATACAAGATGGCATTTCTAATCATTAAGAGCCCATTACAGTAAATTCATCCTAAATCCTTTCCAAAGGCCAGGCTAACTTTGAAGTCTCTCAGGAGCTATATGTGCCCTTTGCAGATCAGGCTTTCTGTGTTCCCACAATTTGTAATTAAGCTGAAGCATTGCTTGCAACAGGGCACTGTGGATACTTAAACATTTACATAGTGTCAAAAAGCAATTAGACAAATTAGAATGGAAAATAGATCCATGAGGGTGTTATTAACTACAGGGATAACACTTTTGGTTCAGGAAATCACAAAGCCACAAACACTTGCATCTGGGAAAGCATATCAGAGAGTCACCACTGTTGTGACCTCTGGGCAGGCAGTCACATATGGCCATCTCCCACAGCCGGATGCCAGGCTAGATGAACTTTTATGCTGATCTGCTGCAGCCACTTACTCAGAAAAAAGCCAGTAAAACTTTCCCTAATGGAAGATTAAATCTATTTCTTTGTAGTCAATGACAACTTTGCCGGAGTCAACAAGCCGCTGGGGCCATTCCATCTAAGCTGATTCCAGATCTGACAGTGTTAAAGATACTTGTTGTATGAGTGTAGCTAATTGAGAAGAAATGGGTGTGTATAGTTGTGATCATTTCTGTAGTATGGATGTATAAATTAAAAGCGCACGTTGAAATTTAACTAAATTTTATTAATGACAAAAGGGCCATAGTTGGCTGATGCTCATATACATTAATAAGATGGCTGGAAGGCTGCAGACTGTTCATAAGAGCTTTACAAAGAACAAGTGATTCTCTCTTTGTCACTCACATGGAGAAAAGAAAGTTTGCTAACTGATAAAGTTTCTGGGATTTATCTTGTCTCTTATAACAATAGCAATATGTGAAAGGAGGCTGAGTAGGATATAGGAAAATACTCACCTGTTCAAATATCTGTATCATGATAAATGAATTAATTTGTACTTAGATTCACTGCATTAGCTCAATTTCTATAGCTCCTTTCATCCAAATGTGTTGTCCCTAAGTGCCATTCAGATTTATTCAATGGATATATACACGAGGGACAGAAATCACTGACATTTATTTAGCAGTACAAAGCAACTCGACCTAAATCTGCATGGCAGGAGGAGACTTGTTAATATTCATTGTTCACACATAGATAACATCTCCACTGAATCAAGAGCTGTTTGCGCACATGTTTTTGGAGTGAAATTTGGAGTTACATCAGCAGCTAGTTCTGCCCACAGTCCCAAAAGCAGCACAGAAGTGCAAGCTGATGGAACAGTACAGGTGTAACTGACGCAAAATTTAAGTAATTATTAGAATATTCCCAAATGGCTGGGAAAACAACTACCGAGACCATCAGCCTCCGTGCTTAAGGGCATTTAAATTGCCACCGAATAGCTCAGGAAAGATTTACATATGTTAGGTTACAAGGCTACTCCAGTTGCATTTTCTTCTGCTTTTCACTGAAGCATTCGATAAAGGACAATCTGTCTGCCAAAACAATTGAATAATTTATTTCACAGAGTCATTTGCTTACAGAATTCATTCATTATATTTGCATAGGGTATTCTCATGGACTCATAGTGTCTAAGTTAATTGATCTTCCTATATGTATACAAACGTGATAAACAATTCTAAAGATGCACAGAAATACAATTTAAAATTCTCCCCAGTAGCTAGTTATGCTGCATATTTTATTAAATCTCTTTGCAGGTTTTTTTCCAGCATTGGTGTACCTACAAGTGTCATAAAAGGACACTGTAGGGCTGGTTATCCAGGAAACAAATGTCATGGTACTATTTGTAAAAGATTTTACCCACTTAAGAGTGCAGCAGGGAAATTGAAGAACAAGAGGCAGGCTCATGAATTAAAATTATGTGTCTTATTTCATAATTTTCATTGCTATTACCATGATCACAGTTGGTGGTCCTAAAATTAAGATGGTTTTTTGTGCACTTAATTTTAAAGGATGAAAGCATTCTACTCAATTTCACCAACAAAAACACATTTCAAAATTTTATGTTCTATTATTAAATAGTTTAATTTAGAAACCTGTTTCTTTAAAGATTATTGTGAAGGATAATGTGTTTTATTGCAATTCTAAGCTAATACTGTTTGGAACTGTTGTATAAACACTGCCATAATAACATTTGTTTCGCTTGCAGGGTTTGGCTAGAGGAAAATGGTACATTTGCTAGATGCTTTATACCAAGAAATAGGTATTACCAATATTTGCATACTGTATTTCACTAATTTCTCTTGGTTCGTAGCTGGTCCCATTTACAGTAGAGATTATGTGCTGAAGGACGGGGGCCACTGATCCATTGCAAAGATTGCTTACAATCCAGACTGTTCCAGTCTGTTTCATTATGTTTCTGTTAAACTGTTTTTCATATTTTTCTGAGGACTGAAATGAAAATCTCAAAAGATGTTAGAGATTATGTGCTTTTGTTGAACATGATTTGTCCTCCATACTGGTGGACTTTGGACCTCTAGAGAGGCACGTTGGATTATTAAAATCACCTTTGACCTCAATGCAGCGGGGTGTGGCACTGTCTCAAAAGGTGAAAGCCATCCTTGACCTTGAAAGCCAGGGGCAGTGATCCAGTGGGAAAAGCACCTTTATTTCTGGAATTCAGTGGAGTATTAGGCGGTTGGTTTTCTGTTTGGGTTTTTTTTGTTTCGTTTTGTTTTTGCTTTTAAAGGTTTAAATAATGTAACTTAACTGTAGTAAACAGAAACCCATTTCAAAATCGTAACTTTGTTGAAATTAAAAACTGTGAAATAGCCTGTTTCTTTAAAGATTATGTGAAAAGTGCTAACTGTTAGTGCAATTCTATATCCATGGTTTATGTTAGAAGTACGGAGAGGGAAGAAACGAGGTTTTATCCATATTAGTTCATCACCTCTTCCCAACAGGAAACAGACAGGCCAGATGTCAATGAAAATGAAAGCTGTTTCAATTTTTAAACTGTCATTGACCAAGTCTGGTTATTATCTCCCTGAGATCTGTTCAGTGCATCACTGGGTCAGATTCTGCCTGTCTTTCTCCAGTACTAGTTACATCAAAGTGTTATAAAAGTATGATAATATTTAGTATGCTCAGGCATGGGAGTTTGAAGTCAAGCAGCTAAATTTGAGCAATACAGCTGTCTGTCTGAAAATTCTTTCCAAATTCAATTTACAGTGTTGTATGTAAGGTGTCCACACCATAGCTTTTATTTTGCCTTTAGCATGTCTGCACTGCACCTGATGACAAACAAATTTTGACAAACTGTATGACTTGCCTTTGGGTCCCATTGCAAGGAGATTTTTAGCACAAACACAGTGCCCTTCCTCACCAGTCTCACAAGACCTTCATCATTACATGAAGAAATAACTACATGAGTGTCCACATGGGTGTTTATACACTGTTGTTTGGTGATGTTCCTGCTACCAGGCTGCACAATCACAGCAACACTATCGGGGAGGCACTTCATGGCTTTCTGTGACGAAACCACAGATAGCAGGAGGTGGAAAGATACAGTCTTAAGGAGGGATGTGTTATACATCCTAAATATAATATTTATTTTAAAACTCTCTGGAAGGTGAACAGAGCTGCTAGTGTGTTGTGTTTCTAGCACACAGACAAAAGCTGCTGATGGGATCATATTAACTCTGTGTACATAGTATTCCTCATAAGGGATATATGTTTTAGGAAGAAAATATAACTCTTACTATGGTGCTGGGGCTTACCTGTCTCCATTTATCTGTGATAGATTATGAATTCAGACCAAGTAAGGACTTGGATTACTCTTTTCTCAAGTAACCCAGCCTGAAGACAGAGAAGTTATCCAGGAAGAAGTTGGGATGATTTCATAAGCCAAACATTCAGTGAGCAGACTGGCATAAGATATCTTAGCACTTAAGGATATGAGAAAGTGTAGAGGGATGTGAACCTAGAGAGATTTCCAGTGTGATTCTGTAGGATGATAGACTTATCCCACTGTATCTATACCATGAAAGTGAATGGTAAAATGAGTTAGAAAGGACAGTGATAGGATAACTTACCACTTACAAGATTAGAAAACCCAAAAGCTTTTTTGTTTGCTTTCTTTTTTAGATATTACAAAAAAAAAAAAAATTCCTTATGATCTCTGCTCTACAGAGTGATTCAAACTACCTGAAGTTAAGGGAACCACCTCGTGCACACCAAAGGTTCTGCCTAAAGGCAATGGAATAAACACATATACTTTTCAGAAATACACGTAATAACATTAAGAATACTGCAAGGCAGCAATTTTTCTGAGCATTTTTGTCTTAGTGTGACTGCATCAGAGAAGAAAGTTACTGTATACTGTATATTCTGCGATTCTTTATCGACCTGTCATTTTGAGAGGCTTTGAGAAGTCAGAATGGCCACAATCATACCTTCCAATCTTCAGTGAAAATGCCATTGCTGGTTTGCATTGCAAGCCTGAGAACAAGCTCTATGTTGAATGCTAAAGAACCACAAGCCTTAAGAAATCAAGTGTGATATTTGATGCTGCCTGAAAAACATGCTGACCAAGACAAATTTTGCAGAGAAAAATCTAAAGAATTTCAGACTTCTGTATCCAAAGGATGATACTCTTCACAGTCTAGACAGTCTATTGTAGAGAGTTTTATCTTTTTTATCTCCAGAAATTCTTTTGTTCTAAGCAAAAAATATTTTACCAAGAGTGGGGACAATTTAGCCAGATTACTATTGTGTGGTCCTGAATGGAACGTTTGCAGAGGACAAATAAAATCAGACCTGCTGTGCTTGGTACAAGCTGGTTTCACAGGACTATAACCCAAAGACTCAGCTAAGAAAGGAAGAATCTTGTGATTAAACCCCCAGATACAAGTAATAACTAAGAAACTGAAGGAAAAGACTCCATTAAAAAATTGGAAGAGGTTTTGTTAGAGAGACTAGGAGGGAGACAAAGCTGTTGCCTGTTTAAATGATCAGTATTTTGAAGAATAAACTGTTTCTGTCCCATATATTTTCATCTTTCTTTAACTTAGAAGAGGGTATATGTTCTTCTCTCATTCTGTTTTAGACACTTACTTCACCTTGTTAAAGGTGAGTATACTCATATGGATGTTGGAAAGATAATAGGTGTTACCATATGTGACAATTGGCTTTTGTCAGTATGAGGCTTTGAACTTGCTTGAAGAATAGCAGGAGTTCTGGAAGGGAATGGGCAGCCAATTTACCTTTCAGGGTCCCTGGAGGGAACCCTGCTGAAAACATTAAAAGTGGCTGAATTTTCAGGCTGTGTGGTTTCATGTGCATGCATCCGTTTCAGGTTTGCCAGGAGACCAGATACAGAAACTTGAATTTCTTTATGTGCCCAGATGTGTATTACCTGGTTAACAAAAATGAAATATTTTCCTTAGTTTAGAGGATACTGAATGTCTCTATACCTAAGAAACATTAAAAATTATGGCCCGTTTTCTGTTTAGTCATCTGACTTTAAGTCTTCAAATTGAATGTGAATATAATATTTTTAATCTTGTTACAGGTCAGGAATTTAATGCATTGACTTTGCCACAGGTCAGGATTTCAAGGCATTAACCCAGATGTGTTTAGGAGAACTTATGTGACCACACATGGTTCATGGCTCTCTAAAGACAGTCTTACGAGACTCTCGTTACTGAAACATAAATGTTGCATCATGTATTGTGTTTGGAACAACCTTTTGTGCTTGTTCAGGGAGTGTGAATGGAACGGTGGAAATTTTCCCACAGTATTTCATATTTAGAATTAAATCATGGCACAGAGGAAACACAGAATATAATTGTAATTGAGCAAAAAGAAGCTATGAAAATTTAAGAGCAATTTATTTGTCTTGAACATTAAAGTAATGCAGTTATTACAGACCTGGAATCAGGGACATACTTTTTCTCATCTATTTAAAAATTATATATAGCTCAGGGAACCTCCCTGAATAACTATTTTGGAAGCTTTTGAACAAGTTCCCCTATATACTGAAAATAGCCTTGGGGAATTTAAAACCTAAATAACAATACTTGGTAAAAGGATTAGAAGAATTAGAGTCAGTCAGCAAGGTGAGTGTTGACAAAGGCAACAGCTACAACTCCAACAGCGGCTACAGTATGTTCTGAGCACTAGAATGATCTGGGCAGGGAGTTCCTAGAGGCAGAGAAGCTGAGCAACAGCTGAGAGACCTGAGTCACCAGACCCTGAGCCACACAGGATCACCTGGAAGAAGCAATGAGCAATGGCAAGTCGGTGACTTCTCACTGCAGGGGATAGGGACACCCATCTGCCTGCCTAACCTCTGTCCTGAGGAGTTTGTTGCCTGCTAGGAGCTTGAATAAGAGATGTCACAGAAAGACTGCCAAGGCTTCTCATACCTGGCTATTACCCCCTGTAAGTCTTTCATGTAGGCATTGATGAAAACAAGGGCAAATTTGAAACCATCATACATGTTTTCAGAGCTCTGGGGACACTGGACAATGGTCTATGTGCTGATGTAGTTTTCTCCTTGATACTTTCAGGTATGGTAAATGTTGCGGGAAAACCTGATTTACTAAATAAATTACTGGCTACATTGCTGGTGTTGTCAACAGGGGCTTGGTTTCCATAACCATGGGACCCTGTCTGCTGGCAGTTTATAGGGGGAGATGAGATCCACCTCACTCCTGTCATTATTCAAGCATAAGCAGGAAATGCACAGGAGATGAAAGCAGGGTCAGCTCACTTGGAACGAATATTGCTAATAACACAAAGCCAGGAGGAGGGGGGCATACCCCAGAGGACTGTGCAGCCCTTCAGAGGGAACCTGACTGGAGAGGTGGGCGGGAGGGAACCTTCTGAAATTCAACAAAGACAAATGCAGGGTACTTCACCTGGGGAGGAATAACCCCAGGCTGGGGGGAACCTCCTGGAAAGCAGCTCTGTGTAGGGGTGCTGGTGACAACAAGCTGTCCATGACCAGGAGTGCCCTTGTGGCCGAGAAGGACAGTGGGATCCTGAGCTGCATTAGGAAGAGCTTTGCTGGCAGGTCATGGGAGGTGATCCTGCCCCTCTACTCACCTCTCTACAGCTCAGCTCATTGTGTCCAGTTCTGGACTCCTCAGTACAAGAACAACATGGAGCTCCTGGAG
Organism: Camarhynchus parvulus; assembly: GCF_901933205.1. Classification (NCBI taxonomy): domain Eukaryota; kingdom Metazoa; phylum Chordata; class Aves; order Passeriformes; family Thraupidae; genus Camarhynchus; species Camarhynchus parvulus. The sequence goes on along the minus strand of NC_044575.1, from coordinate 20,389,884 downwards.
TGGGTCTAGTGGAGGGCTATGAAGATGATGAAGCTCAGGAGGACAGACAGAGGGAGCTGTGCCTGTTCGGCCTCCAGAAGAGATGATTGAGAGGGGCCTCATCAATGTCTATATGAAGGGAGGATATCAAGAGGATGGATCAGGCTCTTCTTCATGGTGCTGAGCAATAGGACAAGAGACAAAAAGCGGGAACTGATGCACAGGAAATTCCATCTGAATATGAGGAAAACTTCTTTACCATGTGGGTGACCATGCACTGGAACAAATTCCCCAGAGAGGGTATGGAGTGTTCCTCATTGGAAGTATTCAGGAGCCATCTGGGCACAGTCCAGTGCAATGAGCCATAGGATGACCCTGTTTGAGCAGGGAGGTTGGACCAGATGACCTCTGTGGTTGCTTCCAACCTGGCACATTTTGTGATTAATATCACAATGTATCCTGAGCATGGGAGGAAGTAGAGGAGGGCTATCAAAGGACTAATGTATTTGAAAGGAAGAAATTATGAAAGCAGTGGATTTTATGATTCAGTTGGGTTACAGAAAGACTTTAGTCTAAGACTTAAGACTTCATATGTGTGGCGTAGGAGAATTTTAATTTGAAAAGGAGAAAAGAAAAAATTTGGAACCATATTGTCAGGCAAAAATACATACATGGATAAAGTACTGACGCACAGCTCACTAGAACTCAATGACTGTTCAGTATTCATGAGCAATTAATTTCTGCTAGCAGCTTTAGAATGCTTATTTCATGTTCCTAGACATATATGCCAGCTCTTCAGTTCTGTGCCCACTTGACCAAAGTTATATTATTTTCCATTCAGCTAAGGCAAATTTTATATGGAAAAATGCAAATACAAGAATTTCATGCCCTAGGTCTGAATTTTTAATCCAACCAACTCTTTCTTGCCCCTTCACAGCGCATAACGCTAGATTTTACATGCAAATGTATTGAAAACGTGCAGCTTCCGTCCCCCCTCTGGTGGGAATGAGCAGAACTGCAAATGCTACAAAAGGGTTTTGTAGCTAATGGTCAGATCAACAGCCCTGGAAACAAACTCTTTCGTTCCTTTCCTGAGCCCTTGCTTCATGCATTTTGTTTTGTGCTAGTTGTGCTTTTTCTTTATTCCCAGTGTCATGAGGCTGCTCTGAAAAAAAGAGACACCAAAAAAAAAAAAAAAAAGGCTTATGCTATGTAACAATGACAGAACAGCTGTATTTCTGTGTTGTTATTCCAATGACCTGTGGAAAGTAATAAAGAATGCTTGCTCCTCTAATTTGCCAGAGGTATGAACTAGACATCTTATGGTTTCATGAGTCATAGCAACAGGCAAGAATGAACACTCTTAGATTGTTTTAATAGGAGTTTCCATTATCATGTATGAGATCACATCCCTTGCCTTTACCTTAAAAAGACTGGTAGAATTTTGTATATTTGGCTGTAGAAAGTGCACATGTGGATCCTTTTCAAAAATACAGCAAACTCTTTTTCCTTTTAGAAATTTTCACAAAGAGGTAAAATAAGAGAAGTGCGATAAGACCCAATTAAAATTTGTAAATTATTAAAAATGTTCCAGAAAAGAGCAGAGAACTTTCTGTTCTTACTTCCTGACGATCAAGATTTTAAAGAATAAGGATGTAGACTGAACATCAGAAACATTTGTTCAGCTTGAGATGATACAAAGCAATACTGCAATAATACCTCTTAGTTTTGTACATCTTCTTTTATAGGACCCATATTTCTTAATAGAAAATTATATGTAATACAAGAGAAACATTTACATGCAAAATGAATTTAAAATTTCTTTATTATGTGGAGGTTTTGCTGAAGATAATGTCTACCTCATTCTTGAATTTTCAAAGTACTTTATTTTCCCTGTGTCTAGAAGTAAAGATTTTAATCTTGTGTGAAACTAAAGTTGAAATGTCACCTTCTTTTTTTCTGAAAATTGGAGAAGAGCTCTAATCCAGAGTTTTGACAGTGAATAATGCTCCATGAATTCCCTGATCATATTGTAGACTTGTGAAACTCAGTGACAGAGACAAACTTATGAAAAAACAAACCTACTCCCCAAATTCAAACTTAATACTTTTTCTACTTCTAAAATGATTCTTCAGTATTCTAAAATTACAACATCACTTCGACAAAAATTTCAGAGTACTGTTAAATCTCAAAAATGTTTCTGTCTGCCTATCTCAGTAGCATTGTAGGTATAGTTATTTAAAACTGATCTTAAAAATTGACATTATAGATAAAAAAATCCAAAACAATGAAAAACTTCAAATGGAACTTGTTGCATGGATAGAGAAACATGGCAAAAATTAAATTAACAGCACATTTTTAGGAAACAGGCAGCAGAACACAATTTTGTCAGAATGGCAAATAAAAGAAATTTCAGAGAAAACAAAACAATAGGTGCTAGGCATAAAAAAAGTTGTGATGTTAAGAGAAGGTTAAAAAACCCCAATCAGTATATGGTTAAGGCTTGAATAATATATCAGGAAACATTTTGTAAAAATAATATCAGAAGACACTGAATAACTGGAAAAGCTACATCAGGCAAGTAAAGTGAGTAGAAATTCTAGTTGATAGAATTAAGTAACAGCAGAAACTTAATTTTTCCTTTAGCATCTAGTTTTTTGAAATAGGCTCAGGTTTCTAACCCCATCAAGAGCCTACATAAGAGGTGGAATATTTTAAGAGCTAGAAAAATGCCTGCCCTCTAGGTAGATTTAATGAACAAGAAATTAAGTTGAAAACAAGTTTAGTACTCTTGAAAACTGAAAGCCCAAGGGTTTTGTGGCATCTACACATAGACATAAAAAAAGTTTATATCAAGAATATCTGTTCTTCTTTTCTGAATAATAAACTGCAGATAAAAGGAGACTTTTGATGACCTTTGGTGATGCTCTAACAGTCATAGGGTAAAGCAAACAGAAAACACAGCAAAGAACAATGGGCAGAGTAACAGAAGGATGGCAATCTGGCCCAAAAAGGTCAAATGGTAAAGTAAAAGAACTTCTGAAAGCTCTTGCTTTGAAAGAAGGAGGAAATATAGTGTCTGTTTCTTTGTATGATCAGGCTCATGGCCTCTGCAAATAAACAGGACTGCACCAATGAAATATACAATGCTAAATCAGTGTTTTCTCCAAAGGTAAAAGACTACAAAATCTGATTTTTTACAGTTTTCTCTATCAAGCGGTAATGATATTTTTCTCAGTGTGCAATAGAATTCATGCAGTTACTTTTTTTTAGTGCAGCTGTCATGTCAAAAGCTTCTGCTTTTAGAAGAAATATTCACCACAGAGAATATATGGGACTTTGGTGTTTATAAAACCTAAAGTAGCAGTTTCTGCAGAAATAAAAAGAAAGATTATTTCTCAACTGCAGAAATTTCTCAGCCAAAAAGAAAAGTCTGAAGGCAGTTGGAAAGCTGTATGACAGGAAGGAATCACAGAATCACAGAGTCATAGAATGGTTTGGGTTGGAAGGGACCTTAAAGATCACCGGTTCCAACACAGTTGCCATGGACAGAGAACCTTCCACTGGACTAGGTTGTTCAAAGTTCCATCTGGCCTAACCTTCAACAGTTCAAGGAATGGAACTGTTCCACCACATCTCTGAGCAACCTGTTCCAGTGCCTCACCATCCTCACAGTGAAGAATTTCTTCCTAATACCTAATCTAAGCCTACCCTCCTTCAGCTTAAAGCCGTTTCCTGCTGTCCTATCACTATGTGCCCTTACGAAAAGTCCCTCTCCAGTTCTTTTTTAGGTCTCCTTTAGGTACTGGAAGACACTCTACAATCTCGCTGGAGCTTGCTTGTATGCAGGCTGAACAACCCCAACTCTGTCAGCCTGTCCTGTCTTCACAGCAGAGGTGCTACAGCCCTGTGATCACCTTTGTGGCCTCCTTTAGCCTCATTTCAGCAGGCCCTCATCCTTCTTATGCTGGGGACCCCCAAGCTGGATGCATCACTCTGGATGGGGTATCAGGAGAGCAGTGGGGAGGAGGAGAACCCCTGCACTTGCCCTCTGGCTGTGCTGCTTTTGATGCAGGCAAGGACACAGATGTTTCTGGGCTGACATTGCTGGGTCATGTTGAGCTTCACATCAACCACTATCCCCCCCCAAGCCAGTCTTTGTTCTCAGGGCTTCTTTCGTATATCCATCTTTGGACGTTGAGATGCTTGAGCGTGTCCAAAGAAGAGCAACGAGGCTGGTGAGGGGCTTGGAACACAAGCCGTATGAAGAATGACTGAGGGAGCTGGGGTTGTTCAGCCTGGAGAAAAGGAGACTCAGAGGTGACCTTATCACTCTCTTCAGCTTCCTGAAGAGTGGCTGTGGTGAGCTGGCGGTCGGTCTCTTTCTCCGGACAACAACAGACAGAACAAGAGGACACAGTCTCAAACTGCGCCAAGGGAGATACAGGCTAGAATTAAGGAGGAAGTTTTCACAGAAAGAGTGATCAAATACTGGAATAATCTACCCAGGGAGGTGGTGGAGTCACCATCCCTCGATGTGCTTAAAAAAAGACTGGATCTGGCACTTGGTGCCATGATCTAGTTGAGGTGTTAGAAGATGGGTTGGACTCGATGATCTTAAAGGTCTCTTCCAACAGAGAAATGAACAAAAGAGTTATTTTGAAAAACATAAAAGTTCTTGACTCTATCTTTTTAAGCCCTTTTAAGGCAGAAGCGCTGCTTGCCTTTTTCCAACTGTTTGGTATTTCTTTGCTGTTTCTTTTTTGCAGCCTTTAGACTGGGTCTTCCATGCTTTTGCTGAACCTCCAGACCTCCTGGGACTAAAGCTGACATGAAAGCTGGACAGTGCTCAGGTGGAAAGGGACCTCGGGGTGCTGGTTGACAGTCGGCTGAACATGAGCCAGCAGTGTGCCCAGGTGGCCAAGAAGGCCAATGGCATCCTGGCCTGTATCAGGAATAGTGTGGCCAGCAGGAGCAGGGAGGTCATTCTTCCCCTGTACTCGGCACTGGTGAGGCCACCTTGAGTATTGCGTCCAATTCTGGGCCCCTCAGTTTAGGAGGGACGTTGAGATGCTTGAGCGTGTCCAAAGAAGAGCAACGAGGCTGGTGAGGGGCTTGGAACACAAGCCGTATGAAGAGGACTGAGGGAGCTGGGGTTGTTCAGCCTGGAGAAAAGGAGACTCAGAGGTGACCTTATCACTCTCGTCAGCTTCCTGAAGGGTGGCTGTGGTGAGCTGGGCATCGGTCTCTTTCTCCGGACAACAACAGACAGAACAAGAGGACACAGTCTCAAACTGCGCCAAGGGAGATACAGGCTAGAATTAAGGAGGAGGTTTTTCACAGAAAGAGTAGGCAAATACTGGAATCATCTTCCCAGGGAGGTGGTGGAGTCACCATCCCTCGATGTGTTTAAAAAAAGACTGGATCTGGCACTTGGTGCCATGATCTAGTTGAGGTGTTAGAAGATGGGTTGGACTCGATGATCTTAAAGGTCTCTTCCAACAGAGAAATTCTGTGATTCTGTGATTCTGTGAATTGCCCTGAACCAGGTGCAGGACCTTGCACTTGGCCTTGTTGAACTTTTTGAAATTTGCACAGGCCCAGCTCTCAAGTCTGCTGAGACCCATCTGGATGGCATCCAGAAGGGAGTTCTGTCCTAATCCAAATGTAGATGGGCAAGGCTATGAAGCTGTGCAGCTATCTCTATTTCAAGAAATACCCAAATGCATGGGTAAGTTGTGATCTGGCCTCTTGCCCCTAACCCTAGCTCTGACACTAGGCTGTGTTTGATGATATTATTTTAAAAATTCAAACATATAAGTTATTCCTAGTTACATTGATCCATGTGTCAGTTTCCCCATTGCAAATGCTGCATTATGAAGGTCCCAAGAAGGATGATTGTTTAGGGAGTTATTGATCTCAGACTACTTCTTAGCATATAATACAGAATTGTTTTGCCTATATATTTTCTCAGTGTTTTTTGATTCTGATATAATAAAAGTTATTCTGAGCTAGCCTATTTACTTAATATTTAAGTAAATATTAGAATAGTCCATGGATAGTGCAAAGCTAACTGTCAAACCATCAAAACATCTGTTGTGTAAGAAGCCAGGATCTGTCTTTTGCTAATATAATTGCAGTATTCCCTCTTTGATTTAATGCTGCCATGTATAGAGAAAGCAATAGATTCTAGTCTTGTGCCTGCTTTTTATAAAAAAAGAATCTCCCTTGTTATGTGAGTTCATTCTTTGATATATAGCATGAAACATCAATAACAAAGGGAAAACAAATAAATTAAAACATTTTTGTTTAAATATAATTTGTCGACTAAAGGATCAAAAAGCAATTTTAAGAAAGCATTGCATGCAGTGAGTACACAGAAGTTGAATGGAGTCTTTCCACTGAATTCCCTGGGCTTTGGATCAAGGCTTAAAAAATTAACTCTATTAGCATCCCAGTGAAGTAAAATATGACTGGAAAAAGTAAAAAATAGAAGAGATGCTTAAGTTATAAACTCTGATATAAGATTACTGTGAATAGAACTGAAAAATATTTTCAGTCTTATATCATATACCTCAGATATGTTGCCAGTCATAAATCAAATTCATTTTAAGGCCTTGAGGCACTACACAGAAATCAGTAAACACTTCTAGTATTAGAAGAGTACTGTGAGTATTAAATGCAGCAGGATAGAACAAAGTCAACCTGTGGACTTCTGTTTGTAGAAGAATGTAAGAGAAATAGCAAAGACTCCAACTCTTCCACTAAATGTAGCTCATCATTTTTTATTGACCATCTTGAAGCCTAAAAATCACTGTTTGTCTTGGGGAAATTATATTTGCTTATTTAAAACAATTTACTTGGAAATAGCTGTGAAACATTAAGGGTAGCCTGAAAAACAGAGCTTTCTACTCAACATCCTGGCAGAATTATCTGATTCAGTGGTCAAATGAGTTTAAAATAATGGCCTTCAGAAACCTTTTATTTGATTTACAGCAATTTTGTTCCCTTTTCAACTCTTAAAAAACAACAGCATATTGACATAGTTTAATATCCCGTGGTTCAACACAGTTCCAGGCATTCTATGGAACAGCCCTAATCTATAAAATATGGTCTTCTTTCTACAAATCATTACATCCATGAGTAATTTTATGTACAAGGGTTATTCCAGGGATTTGCAGGCACTCTTTACACCTCATCCCTTAATGATTCACAGAGTGTGTACACTAAAGGCACACAGGTAAATGCTTGTCTAAATGACGCATCAAATTAAAAGACTAGGGTGTTTCAAATTCACCTGTAACTTTCAGAAAGGTACTGTGATTTTTTAAAATCATACTGATTACAGAATGCAACAGAATTCATGCAGCGAGTAGAAAGCAACTCTGAAGAAAATAATGGAGAAACATGTTTTGAAGTTGCCAAGATTTGTTAAACTGTGTGAATGATATTTCATACCAACAGCATGAGGAATGTAGAAATCAATTCTGTAGTAGCAGGACTATGACGACAGAGGAGGACAGCTGGAAGTGACAAGCAGGAGCTGCTTAGAAAGAGAAGAAAGAGGGTTATTTAGTGATACACTTGACTGTGAGAGGCAGTCCCCATGTCAGTGTGTAAAACTGTTTGGAGCACAGATAGCTGATGCACTGATGCTGAGCTGTGGCAGTCACTATGGAGTGATACTGTGGAATGATAGATGTGGGAGCTCTTGGCACCACTGACAGATAATTAGGGAAATTGGCAAGGCTGGGGGGAAGAAAGCTGAAATCTATTGTGCACATAAAGAAGATGAAAACCTGTTGTTGGGAGGAATATAAGGGCTTTTATCTCCTGTAAGTAAGGAGGGAATTGAAAGCTCTCTGATGAAGGTAAGAACTTAGTGTCAGAGAGTGGAGGATAACCTGAAGAATGACAATTTTCCAAGCTTGCGCCTGCTGCCTTGTAGAGAGCTTGCCATTTGTAAATAAGAAGCTTTCGACAAGGGAGAAATATAGAGGCAAAAATACAATTTGGTGTCTGCAAAGGTGGGTGTTACAGAGATTCATGAAAAACATTGGCAAAAAATGCAGTGTAAGGCTGAATGCTGTGATATTTTTAAGATGACTTGGAACTTAATCAAAGTGAACCACAACAGTTCAGTTTTAGCTGTAATAATAATAATAAACATGGCAATGTACCTTAGAGTCATTCAGTCAACTTCCTCTGGAAATCTCATGCCTGTCACTAAATGCCTGTCACTGCTGAAATCTGCTTTAAGCAAACTCTCTGTTGGACCTTAGGTATAGACTCTAAAGGAGATAGGAATGTCCACATAGATTGGAGTGTCAAATACTGAAAGAAAACACCGAACCCAAGAATAGCTGTGCTTGTTCAGGCCAAAGGATCCTCCTAATACTGTACCCCTAGTGAGTGGAGATAAGGGCAAGGTGGCTGGCAAACAGAAGAGCCTAGACTCTGTTTGCTATTACTGTGTTAAATCAGGTTGCTTTCGATCACAGGTTACTGAGAAAAGTTTTTATAGTTGTGGCCACACTTTACTGCAACATATATGTATTTTCTTCACTCACATAAAGTGTACTTAAAAGAATTCATTTACCCTGTGTTTCTTACCTGGGAATTCATAATTTGATTGGTAATTATAATTACTGTTCTTTGTACTTGGATTTTTTAGGAAGTGGGCTGTAGGTAAAGCACCTTGTATTCTTTAGGTGTTAATGTCTTATTAATTTCATTGAGAGTTAGACAACTAATTAGAAGGTACATGCCTGAAAACCTTTGATAAGTTAGGCCTTTGTTTCTGCAAACAGATGCTTTGCTGCTGATAGTACTGCAACAGAGTGAAGTTACACTGGATGGTTTTGTACATATGCAAGGAATTTTAGTGTAAGTTCTTAGATAGACCAAGACCTTTTCTTTTTAAATGCCCTACAAAGCACTCTGCAACTTAGTGAAGTTACCCAAGCTCAGCAGATTTCAGGTCTTCTCTAGCCACTTTGTTACCAACATCTGTTTTTTTCAAGACACAATTCAAGGCAAAATTTTCAACATGTTTGTGGACATATAGGACCAGATAACTACAAATTAACAGAGAGGGGGAAAATAGATGCAAATAGCAATGTATTTTATATATTTCAATTTAATTTCTATACAGTGCATGTATACACTTCTTGATTAGGAAGGGAAGCAAAACACTTTCTTGGGTTAAAGATCTGTTTTCATGGCTATCTAAATGTCTTTGTCTCAGTAACACCAATACCCTCTATACTGCATTCCACAAGTCCAGACTGAAAATGAATCTCTTTGAAGCTTTCTGTTTGTCTCCTATTTCTGGCTCCAGATTTCCAGAGGAAGTTGACTGAGAGGAGAAATGTGTTTGAATGGAGATTTTGGTTCTTTTGGGTGTATTTAGATGTACAAGTCTGCCAAAACACGCTTGGTCTAAACAGTGATTCCCCAAGAAGGCTGTGAGACTTTCAATTTTATTGCTGAAGTGAGTCTACAACTAAAATGGTTTCCTTGCCTCTTATGTGCGATTTTCTCATGGTTACACTGGGGAGCAGAACCCGATTATATAATAAAATTTACTTAGTATGCAAAATTCTAGATATGGAATCAATGAAGGTGCTCGAATAGAATTTTATGGTGATGATGAGTGACAGATAAACCAGCTCCGTCTTCTAAAACTGGCTCAATGAAGCCATTGAATTGTAGGTGTTCACTAATTTCAGAAAAGCCAACGGTCGCTTAATTTTAGTAAATTCAGTAAAAATCCAGTAAATGCAGGTTTAAAAAATGCAAATCTTGCAGAGCTTTCTCAAAAAGAATTGCTTCTGTGTTTCTTTTTCAAAGAGTATATTGTCTGTATGATTCATGTAGTTGATGCACTGTGTAAGCTGTGATCCCAGTGGCTGACTACCAGTAAGGTGCAGACGGGTTAGTTTAATGATGTAAAGTGCATACAGTTCTATGGATTCTCTCATGAGCAAAAGAGAATCAGCTTGAAGAATTTTTACGATATCATGTTTCCAACTAAACCAATTTTCTAGTTGTTGATTTGAGTATTCAGAGAGAAGGAAAATGTGCAGAACAAACCAAACCCTGAGGAAAGACTTGTCCCTTGCTTTCCCCAGGTTCAGCTTAACTCAAACACTGCTCCATCCCACTTCCTATGCCCAACTTTCCTCAGTTTTGTTCACATGTAGCTCCCTAATTTCTTTGGAGTGGAGATGGAAAGCACAGGGTCCAGGATTAGCACAGAACCATTCCTATCTGGTTCTCCCCTGGTGACCCACAGCTGGGGTCTTGTGAGGCTGTTTCTGCCCCAGGGCAGGTCACCCACTGCTGAAGTTTTGGGGTCAGGAAGTTGCTTACTCCAGCACTGCAGCCATCTGGAACTGGTTGTGAGTGGCTTGGGGCAGTTCATGTCCTCCTCTGGGCAGTGCTGCAGTTCCTACTACTTAAACCAGTTCAAGTGCAATACACTCTTCTAGATTTTAACAGGAACTGACCTATTTTTTAATTTTTTAACAGGTATCTGGTAGAATTTCAGAAAATTTAATCAAGGAATTAAATCTCTACTATATAGAGTAGCGAAACAACAGTAAAACACTAAGAAGGGCTGAAACACAAGTTTCAGTCACTTGCTAATAGTGAGATTCTTTCTGCATCAGTGCATGGAAAGATGTTTATGTGTGCAATGGGAGGTGCAGCTTCCTGGATGGATATAGGTTGTGACAGGAAGATAATTTTGGGTTTTTTGAGAGTAAGAATGGTGGATGTTGTAGCTGCAGCTCCGCTGGCAATGTTTACTCTGAAGATTTGGTTCTTTTTAGTTCTTCCTCATTTCTTTTTCAGAACTGCTACTTGGGCTGCATTGTCCATCACAAAAGCAAATTTGGATGTAAACTCTAGAATCCTAATGAAGACAACGGAGATGCTACTGGAGATTCTGAGATCAGGATCAAGGCCACTATGTATAAGACAACGGCTTGCTGAAATGGCTATTTTAAAAGCCTGAGGTGAAACATATATAACCAGTATTTTTCTTCTGAGAAATGATAAGCACATTTCTCTTGTTAATGAGAAACAAAGTCTTTCTGAACTTGAATTTTTCAGCTGGGTGTATAGCGTTCCCCTTCCCCCCAGTTGCTATCCTACTTTTAGACAACTATACAAAAATTTTCTTTTCATTTTTCAACATGTGGCAATGAATGAATACCCTTACTTGAATTAGAGACCAACAAAAGTTGGTTTATTTGAAGAATACTACCGAATGCTAACACTTTTGCATTCGGTAGTATTCTTTAAATAAATCCCTTGATGTCTAAAACAACATTTCTTTCCTCATTTTTTTGTATAAAATCCTCCAACATTCCTAAGATTTTATATATTATAGTGATTTCTACAGTGACATTTTGAATATGAAACTTTTTCTGAAGAGAATTATTGGACTAAGACTACTTTTTTAAGACAATTTGCCCTCAGTGCCATACTGGACTCAGGTATACACAATTGTATTGTGCCTTACCAGAAGGCAGTGGATGCAAAAAATTCTTTTAGCATAACTATCTGTAGAAGTTATTTGGGCTGAGGTATTCTACCTTTTATTTTCAAGGGGCTAAAATATTTCTGCTCAGCTGCACTGAGTAATTCAATAAAATGTGGCAAGACTTCCCCAAGTCTAAGCCCTCTGTATCTTCCTGCTCTGAGCGGCTCAGTCCAGGTGCTCAAATTTATAGGATAACAATCAAGCCAGCGTAGTCACAGGATTAATCTTAAGTGGCTCCAGGTGTGTGGGTATGAATGTATTTATATGTAGGTTCACAGAAATAGCTGATAAATACAGTTTTATACCAGTAAGTATTAGAGGCAAAAAAAAGCTTATACCAGCTTATCAGTAGACTGTACCTTTCAGCAGCACTTGTCTTTTGCAGGGAACTGGTGCAGGTTTGTGTGTGCACAAATAGCAGAAACAAAAGTTTCACCGGGAAATTCCCTAAGCTCGTTAGTGAGATCATTCAAACACTGATCTCCTAAAAGAACAGAAATACAAGTTCTAAGAATGCCTCATGAGTAGCAAGTAACATATGCATAACTGCAGCACATGCAAGTTGTGGTGACTTCTTAATGCCACATAATGGGGGAAGCAGAGGGCACAAAAATCTTGCCCACTACGCCACAAGTGATGGGTAGCTCTAGTGGCCCACCCATTAAAGATTTCCTTGTGGTTTAGCTGGAGCTATAGGAATAACCTTTGAGTGTTTTTATGCTGGTGACTGCATCACTTACTTTTATTCTAAATGCTGCTAAACTTGCAGTTTTGCTGTGCCTGACCTTACACCTTATTCACTGTAACTGTTTCAATTGACTTCCTGGGAACAGAATCACAAAGCAAAAGGCTTTTCCATGGGGTTTATCCTTAGACCATCTGAGAGCTTAATGACTACTAATATTCCACTGTTATTTTTCCCTGGTCTTGTCTTATAAGAAGGTAATATGATGCCCATTTTAATATGGAACAGAAGTTCAGAACATTTCAGATTACAAAAATCAGAGCCACGATACAAGGAGACCAAGATTTTGGATTTCATGCTCTTTGGCCCATCCTAACTACCAGCAGCTGTGAGGGATCAGTGCCAAGCTGGTGGACCATATTTGACAGTACTTGCAGCAATCAATGCTTAGCTAGGTGGGGGAAGGTGCAGCTTTTCAGGTGTTGCCTGGGAGGAGTCTTAGGAGCTTGCAGTGATAAAAGGAGTTTGAGCCAATACAGAATGCTTTTGGGTTTTCTCCCCCTCTATGCATCTGAGAACCTTTGTCTAGATCAGACCTGCTAGTAAGTTTGTATTTTTTGGGGAAGGGCTCCTGGCTCTGGGGAAGTTTTCTGTGAAAAGAAAATAAGCAACTGAGGAGTCTGAATGTAGGATTAGTGAGTAATGTACATGTGGTGTTGTGTTTAAGTTGCCTTTATCTACCTAATGGAAAATACTGATTATGGAATGATCCATGGAAATGAAAAAGATGGATGTACAAAATTCTTCCTCTTCAGGCATCTGAAGTGACTATGCTCAGGGAACATTAGTATGTTTTGTAGCTTTTTCTGAGGTTAAATAACCTATGTTTAAAGGCTGTGCAAAAGTTTATTATTTTTGGTATAATGGGGTACCCAAAATAATTGTGTGGAAATACCACATGAGAAAACATGTGCATTTTCTGTAAGAAGACACTGTCTGGGTTACTCACTTGGGCAGTGGGGAACCTGGTTTCTTCCTAGCTGTGAGTTCTCTGTGTCGTCTAATTTTTAGAGGAGTACTGTTGTCTTTTGGACTTCTCTGGCGTGTACTGTTTCCTTCCTTTTTATCACTTAATGCAAATTCAGCTTTATGTTCCTGCAATTTTTAGTCCTTCTTGACTCCCTCTGTTTCAGCCACTTTGGCCTCCACCCTTTGGAGGCCTGGCTGCCGGCTCAAATAACACTCTGTTGAATGGGTGTGAACAAGGTGCATTTAGGTTTTGCACGTTTGTCTGAGAAGTTCGTAATGCTTTCAAAATATGGACGGAAATTGTCTAATGCCGGGGAGTGCTGCTTACTAAATAAAAAGTTATTCTAAAGTCCCAGTATGCTAGAAAAACTCACTGGATTAGGTGTTACACTACGCTTAGCAAATCAAAGTAATTTTACTGTAATTTTTGCTTTCTGAAGTTTTGGAGTTAATTTTTCCAAACTGCTTAGCCTGAAGGAGGTACTTGACGGGAGATGTATAATCCAAAAGTGCTACAGTTCTGTAAAATTCTCAATTGTCAATGAGAAAGTATTTCTAAAGCTTTTTACTTTTGTTTAGAGTGAATATTATAATCAAATAATCTTCATTATGCATGGTAAAATCAACACCTTTTTAACAGTTTAGTGCATTATCCTTTTGAAAAGGAAAATAAAAATTCATGCTTTCTTGTTGGAGTCTTTCTAATACTCCAAGTGGCAACAAAATCCTTGGTTTTCCTCTTTACTCATGTCTTTTTGAAAAACTGCACCAGCTGTTTGGGTTTTCTCTGTTGGCTCATGGAAGCCAGCAATGGAAAGGAGTTAGTTCATTCGGACACCTAATGCCCCTCACTTGCATAAGATTATTCACCACTGAACTCATTTTGTCCGGTTTCATTTCAAGTGAGACTTATTCTAGGACTTATGTTATTTCTTCTGAATGACATTTCCAAAGCTGAAAATTATCTGATTATCATGCATAGTTTTCTGTTTTACAATTTAAACTTTTATTTACTTTAATTTCATCTAACCTTTCTTAGTGAAAGCTTTTTTATTATGTAAAATAATTTTCCTGATTGGAAGTCAGGGTATGTTTATTTTGTTTCTATATGTTTACATATGCTTCTAAGAGTTATGTTTCCTGCCAGTCTTTTGTTTCCAAACGACCAAAATAAAGTTAATATTTAAGAAGGTTTTCTCTTCTTACTCTTAAATTAATTCAGGCAACTTAGCACATGTTTTGTCTCACACAAATTATTTGTAGTTTAGGTTAAATTCTGAATAGCTTTTATTTATTTGTTTTTGAGCCAAAGTCCTATAACAAACTGCTGGTGGTAGCAACTGGCAACCATTGGACACTACTGAGTCTTCAAATGCATGTGAATTGTTTTTAATCAATGTTATTAATAGAGTAATTTACTATTGAAGGAAGTGAGTTTTGGTTGGATTCCTTTGAGGTATTCTAAACAAGGATATTTCTGCAAGTTTTCTAAGATGCTTACTTCCTCTCTTGTTTTGTAGCTTGTTAAGCCTTTAATTGTGTTTTGTCTCTTGCTTAATCCTTTAGCCTTCTATTCATGTGAAAGCAGTATTTGTTTTAGTTTTATAGGGGTTTCACTTTCAGTCACAAATTTTCAGGCTTGTCCCATCTCTCCCTTCACTACTCCCTCTCCCTGCCCCAACATTTTCCCCTTTTGTTTTCTGTCCTACACTACCAGTCCAGTCAATGTCTTCTGAGGTTCTTATGTTCATTCTGTAGTATATGATAGAGATAATTCATGCTATTTATGTATAAAATATTGTGAAATCCAAGCTATGTCTTTGACCACCCCAGCCGGGAGCAGAGTCTTATTTTTATTCAATTAGTTCCCAGGCAACGTTAAGATAATATCAAGTCTGTTAACGTATGAATGGAACCTTCCTGGGCGATGATCACTGACTTCCCTGGAATTTCCAGGCCACTCAAGAGTGATCTGCACCTCGAAGATTGCATCTACTACCAGTACCACCCTTTACATGTGAATACCGACTTCTCCGGAGTGCTCTGACATCATCTAGACACCTGGAACCAGACTTTTGTCTAAACCTGCACATGTGTGGCCCCAGTTCTGCATGTAAAGGGACACAAAGGAACATTTGGTCATTTCTGCCCCAGGCAGAATAAACTGTATATGAGCTCGCTGGGAGAAGCAGTAGGGGTGAACAGGGGGAGACTCTGACATTCGGGGGTCAGATCCATTTGTTCACCCAGCGCCGAAACCCGGGCTCGACGCTGACCCTTGCCTGTGGTTGTTGTTTTTCGAAATTCTGTTTTGCTGATGATCTAATAAATCATTGCTAAATTTTCTTATAAATTTGGCTCCCAATTTGATCATTTATAACAATTCAAAGATATCATTAATTTCACAGACTATGGGGAGAAGTTTTGTAACAGCTTCTTTCTTCCCACCCCTTGCTCTCTTTTTGTTTTCTCTCTCACCCATGGCAGAGAGAACAGGCTCACCAAAATGGCAGGTAGAAGGCATCTCATACCCATTTCCATCAGTTTTTACTACATGTCCAAAATATATTTGATGGACTCTTTCAGGCTCTCTTAATTATGCTTTCAATAATTGCAACTGACTGCAGGGCAAGCAAGTGTCAGGAAAATCCACAAATGCCCGAGGTTTATGTCCAAAAAGAACACAGAGGAGTCCTGAAACTTCATTCGAATAAAGGGAGAGAGTCCGCTGAGGCACACAGCCATGGGGTTTTGGAGAGTGCAGCCTCCTTTTATCTTAAACTGCTGCATATGTTGCCTTCTTCCTTTCCTCACTGGCTGAGGTATCAGGAAGGTACAGCCTTCCTGAATCCCCTACCTCATATCTGCCCTTGAACCTACCATTTTATCCCAAAATTCAGAAACTCGGGCCTGTACAGACCTTTGTCTGTTTCAGGAACCAAGCTGCCTGGGCTCTGCAACAAACCTGCTGCCCAAAGTTAGGAGAGACATTAGTGTGACAGTGTTCACAGGTGTTCTTGGATGAGGGAGGAGATGAGAATGTTGACTCCATGTTTCAGAAGGCTTGATTTATTGTTTTATGATATATATATTACATTACAACTACACTAAAAAGAATAGTATGAAAAGGTTCATCTCAGAAGGCTAGCTAAGCTAAGAATAGAATAGAAAAGAATCATAACAAAAGGAGCTGTCTTGGACTCTGTCTGAGATAGCTCAGCCTTTATTGGCCATTAATTATAAACATCCAAGATGGGCCAATCAAAAATCCACCTGATGCATTCCACAGCAGCAGATAACCATTGTTTACATTTTGTTCCTGGAGCATCTCAGCTTCTCAGGAAGAAAAAATCCTAAAGAAGGATTTTAATGAAAAGATATCTGCGACACTTTGGGACCCATTTCACTTCTTCATCCATCAAATTGTTTGGAAAGATGTTAGAACGCATCTTTCCTATCACAGGGGATCAAGGTAGAAATGGGATATGAATCTTTGAATTGACTGCGGTACAGGGAAACCTTAATCTCTGTATCATCCCAACCAATTAGGTACAGAACAAAAATTGTCAAGCAGAACAAATCATGGTCCTGCTCTAGACTGACAAAGAATATGGGGGTTGCATTAATAAGAACAGGTGATTAACTTTTTAAAGCACTTTTCTCTAAGGTTAAACTTCAAAGATTTTTTTTTTCTCCTGGTTGTCACCAACAGGTCATTGAAACCTTTAGATTTTATATGGAGTTTATCTATTTGCATGACAACATATATGGCAGGGTATTTTCCATAATGTGATTGCAGGTTAATAGTAGTTAACAATCTGCTAATGCTAATATCAAACACAAACACCGGCATGGAATGAATCTGTCTGAACTACTCACTCAAGCACTTCTGGGCCTGGGAGAATTTGGTCTTTACTCCCAAACAGAGGTACCTAAAAGAAAAGAAATTATAGTGCCCTGAGGTACGAACTCTTGCAAACAGTGACTATAAAGGGAGTCTGAGAGAAAAAACTTGGGTGTAAGACCACAAGTAGAAGAACTGCTGTCTTTAAGGGTACTTAAATGCTCCTTTTTCTGAGACCAATAAGAAAGAAAAAACCAAACTGGCCTTAAGTCCAAAATGATCTTTTATTTGTAAGCTTAACATTAAGCACAAGTAAAGCTATCTTTTGCTGTCTGTTGCCCATGGCGATATGTAGGTGTTAGTATAAAGAAGAAAGGAAAATCTTGTGCAAAAAATGTTTCACTGCATGTGAGGGATATGGCTATAATGGCTTATGAAAATTGATTAAAAGGAAAGTGAGTCATCTTAAGTCTAACATCCTCTATCAGCATATGTTTTTGAAGTAATAGAACTCAGTGCTCATGCAGTGGGTCTTTACAGCATTAACTCGGAGATCTTTTAGGCTCTGGAACAGTCTCGCTTGAAAAGAAATGGAGACCCCATTGTTCATACTTCAAAATTAGACTGCAAGATGGTGAATGTACATTTGAGTGCAGCAAAAAGGAGGTTTACTTGGTTGAGAGAGATGAAAATCATAGATCTCGTTCCTTGATCAGCCTAAACATGTACCTGTTTTCTTCTTCAGGCTTTCCACCTTAATGTGTCAGCTTCATTTGTCATGGAGCACAGGATTAACCCATAAGATCTTAAAATTACAGCTGTGTTTTATTAATGTTTAGTTTAATAGTTTAAGTATCCCTGTTTTGAAGTGAAAGTAGCTTTTATTTTGCAAATTTTGCAGTAGCTGTTGATATCTTGATTGCTCACAAGCCTTTGTCTCCACTGTGAAATGAAATGTCTCATTTCAGGCCAAGCTTGGGTCAAGCTAGAAAGGACTAAAATGCCATTTCGAAATTGCATTGATGAGTGAAAGAGCAAGCTTGTTGTCACAAAACTCTTCTGAATATAAAACTCACAAAGGCTGAGATCTTTGTCCTTTCTTTGAATCTTGAATTTATTTTTTTTTATTCACTATAATTTATTTCTGCATGCCAACAAAATTCAATTACTTAAGTGTCAGCTTGCAACTTTGTAAATATTCTAAAGCAACTTTGCAAAATACTGTGCAGTCAGAAACCTACTAGAAGACATTTTGAACTCTCCCAGTCATCTTGGTACTCTGCAACAGTGCTCTGATAAACACAGAAAGACCACTTTGTGACCAAAGAGAACTAATTTTACACTCATCCTGATACTTGCCTTGTTTAGCTATGTTAGTCCTACTACTGCTCAAGCTGGTTTGCTGAATTCCTGTGCAGACAAGTGAGACTTGAAAGGAAACCTGGAGTTGGCGCTAGAGGGAAAATGTGAGTCTCTGGAGAGCAGGAATATTGATGAAACCATACCTTAGGCATTCCTAATTGAAGTCAGAAAACTTGAATCAGTGTAAATAAAAAACTGCTGTTGGGCACAAGCAGTACAGAGAGGTTAGTCAAAGCTCCTAGACAATTAAAGCATTTGAGAATTGAAATACTGGTTCAAGATATATGTCCAATGACAGCTTTCAATTTTTCTCTTTTAATTTTTTTTTTACCTGAATGTATCCTAAGTTAAAGGAAAACTCATGAAAAGAGTTATGACCAAATCAAAAAAAAATCAAAGTATTCTTGCTGCTTAGAAAATAAAAATCTTCTAGGGAACTTAAATAAGCTAGTGCCATACCCTGATCTTTTTGATATCAGTATTTCTTTAGCACAGGATAAATAAATCCAAGATGTTTAACTTTAGTTTAGTAACTTTCATCTTGTTTTGTAAACAGTGATCAGTATTTAAGGCTACCTGTACATGCCAGCAATCCAGATGTTTTTTAGCAAGTGCACAACTATGTGAGAATGAAGTCTAGACTATTAGTCTCTTTTCACTAAGACATACTGCACACTTCTTGAAACCCATCTCTCTAGAGGGAGGAAGAGATACAATAGTCACAGAGAAATGTAAGCAAATGTACAAAGAATGCTCATGTTAGCTCAGGCTGAGGGTCTGTGTATTGGATCTGTGTCTTCTCCTTGCAGCAGTAGCTGTTGAAGGACAGAAAGAAGGAAGAAAAAAAAAAGGTTTTATTTGCTCTGTTGACCAGAGAGGAAAAAATGTAATTTCCTTTAGAAAGGGAGTGGAAGTGTTGTGGGGGAACAGGTATATATCAGAATATAAACAGCTGTGTAAGATTTTAGGCTTTGGAGTCTGTGGGCATAGGCTTTTGAGATATATATATCTATATATATATATATATAGTCTCATGAGCTGAACTTCTGAAACAGACTTTGTTTTTCATGCTTTCAAACAAGGCTTTAAACTTCTTTCCTTTGAAGGAAGAAAGATAAAGAAACATGTACTTATTTTTTTACTTCTGCTTTTTCATCAAATTGTTTCTTTTTTTTTTTTGTCTAAGATATTAGGGTTGGAAAATCTGTCTTTAAATAATAGCATCCAAATAGCACAAAAACAAGGTGATTATGATTTGTATTTCAGCATTGCAGAATTAATCTGAAATTACAGGTTTGAGATGCTGAATTAAAGTTTTTAGGCAGAAGGCTGGAATTTGATGGTAGGTCTATTGGAACTAAAAATATCCACAATGTAAGCTACTCAATTTTTCAAAATAGCTGGTTAGAAAAAAACAAACTGCCACTATATGAAAAGCCTGTCTTTATTTTAGGGCAGTAAATAATGAAATATTGTACTTAGTGTGTTTCTCAAGTTCTGAGGAACTCACTTGAATTGCTCACTAGATTGTGACTGTGAGTTTTAAGATATAAAGAACACGAAGAATGTGTTTGTTGCAGTTTTGCTGTTGTACCTTTTCCCTGGAGGAAAGGTTTAAGATGGTACCATTATTACTATTACTCATATGTCTATTGCAACAGTAATGCATAGACCCTGACAGACTATTGTCTGCAAGATTCTTGTCGCAGCAGAAATCTGTTTACCACTGATCTTGAATAAAAACTTTGCAAATATTTCTCAAATTAGTTGCAAATAATTTTTCTCTTCTCCAGGTAATATATTCTCTTGTTTGCTTTTCCACTTTCTTTCACTGTTTTCTCCTGAAAATATTTGTGGTTAATAATAGGCTTCACAACTCCCAGGAGAAAGATCATTGTGATCGCTTTTCCAAAAACCTCAGTATTGAGCAGTTCAGCCCTGAAGTTGTCTCAAGTCCAGCAGTGGGAGTGGATGCTGGGCTTCCTTAGGAGCAGGTGCCACTGCCCTCTAGCAGAGGCAGGAGAAGCTGCATGTGCTGCTTCACAGTCCCTGTAGTTTTGAGGTCGATGCATAAATTTACAGCACCCATTGGTCCTGACTTTGTTAGGACTGTGCCAAGCCAAATGATGTATGAGAAACTGGTGTATATTTTCTTCTGATGATTTTCACTAGGGTGCTCATCGGGTGTAGTGTGAACTCTGGCAGCTGTAACTCTTCAAACTTCATCAGCCAGGGGTGCCTGCTTGTACTGGGTGCCAGCCTCATCCTGTCTCCAGGGACCTCTTGGGTCATCTTTCACCCCTGCTGTGGCCTTGCTAATGGTTTCTCAGTGTGGAAATCAGACTCATAAATATGGCTATTACTTCACAAAGGACTTGGAAATTAAGAGGAAACAAGGGAACTGGTTGCAAATAGCATATGGAATATGGGATTCCCTAAATCAAATGATGCCAATATAATAATAAAATGAAATACTGCAAAAATGTTTTAGGGGCTTTTGGAGGATTTTTGTGTGGGAGCCTGTGTGCTGGGTCAGTACTTTCTCTGTTGAGGGCTTTGCTGAGCTATAAGCTTGTGTTCTTCACTTGTGCTGAATTTCAGAAGTTTTCAGAGGAGTGACATTGATATTAACTGACAGGTCATCAAATTCAGCTGAATGAGGTGAGGGCTAGAGTGAGGGGGAGCTAAAGTCAAGTTTCTTTTTTCTTTTTCCCCTTAGGAGATGGGATGGGGGAAGGGAGTGTTATATCCACCTGGTTTATATTGCATTGTAAACTGCCTTTGTTTTAACCAAAATGGGGGAACAAAATCAAAGATGTTTGTAAGACTGTTGTAATCAGGACAGAGATGAGATGACCTAAGTGCGGCCTGTTTTTGGGGAAAAAAATTGAAATCAAACAGCAAGAAAAACTTCTTGAAGTGCAAAGAATGTTTTTTCATTTTGATTAATGTGAAAGTCATTAGCAGGTGGTATGGCTTTAAAAATGATATAAGGACAAGCGAGGTAGGACAAAAGTCCTTGCCTGCACCTTTGGGGTTATGATGATGAATATTTGGAAAATACCAGTTTATTCTTGGACAAAATTTAATCTTTCTTTTTCCTATCTTCTTTAATATGTATTCTGTGTCATGGAAATTAGAATGCAAGTCAGTTTAATTACTTTTGCTGTTGTTCCAGTCCCATGGATTGTAAATATTAGATTTATGAATAGATTTAATTAGCTGTGGAGCTTTTTTTAATATACTCAAGCAATTCTGACTGCACCTAGAAAAAGGTCATGAGAAAAGCTTTCCACAATGGACTTTGGTCTAGACATGAGGTCTTCCTTACAAAACCTTAGCTGACTAGGTAGAACTATAAATGTTATATCCCTGATGAACTTGTTAATCTGACAGTAGCAAAATTATTCATACCACAGTCTTAGAAAACAGGACCTGCCATTAGCTTCATTAGTATGTGCTCTGGGCTGATATACTCTAAAAGTAGGAAGTGTCAGTGTAGTGCTATACTCCTGTGGTGTTTTGGTCACTGCATGAGGTGGAAAAGGTTAGTGAGGAGTGTTCGACTGACTAGAGCAAAGTCAATATGAAGGGCAGGTAAATGCATCAGGGCCTCTCAGCGTGAGGAAATGAGTCCAGGCTGCTTATGATAGAAGACTATGTATCTGTGAGTGGCATACTAAAGTATGCACAGCACTCCTATCTCTGATTTTTTTGTGGCACAGATAATTGAAGGTTGGCACAGTGTACTTGGGAAATGCCACCATTTGCTTCCCTTGATTAGTGACAGTGACCAATGCAGGCAAAACTTTGGCTAGATGGATCTTCAGTCCAAGCTGCTGTGGCTGCTCGTGTTCCTATGTGGATAGGCATGTTTATGTTTGTGGATGAGCAGGAATCCTCTCTAAGATCCACAAGTCAAGAAAACAACAACATAAAATGTCATGCAGTGATTGGGAATAGGATGGAGGGTGGAGAAAGGCTAGGGTGGAGAAGCAAAATAATTGCAGCCAAGAAAAAAACAGTAACAATATACTAATTCTCCTGTTGCACAGTGGATTTTTACATAAATAAATCATTTTAGATTTAAATTATACAACAATTTAAGCTGAAGAAGTGAACAAAGGCCTAAGTGGTTATGTGTCATTTGTAAAACAGTGCAGGTCTTCCATCTTCTGAAACTGTGTCCTACATTTCTCTTTCCAGGTACCACAGCAGTCTTATCATGCTGTGTGGCTTTGCAAGTTCACTGACTGTTAAAACTGCAGGGTTTACTTAACAGTAGAAGAGTTTTACTCCACATTAGTACTAAATATTGTGGCCACAGTGCATATGGATTTTGCCCTGTTACATTGCAGTCCTTCGTGCTACAGTAGCAGTAAAACTGCCACGGTCAGTGCATGCAGGCTGCTTTGCCAGCCACCCCATGGTTGGTGTACCTAAAACTCTCCAAAGCACTTCCACCGTGTTCAATTACAGTTTGGTTGCTAAAACTTGTGGTGGCAGCTCCTTCTGTGACATGAAGCGCCAAACTCATTTCATGTAGCTCATTCTTTAGGGAGCTCTGTCAAGTGTATTTGGCTGCTCAGACCCATGAACTGGTTCCTTAACAGTCCCTCATAGTTATAATTTACTGTAGTAATCCCAGAGCTGCTTCTGAGGAATGGTTTATTTTTGCTTTCGTGTTTCTGAAGGGGTCTCAATCTTCAGTCTCCTGAAGGAGTCTGAAGTGTCATCTGCTGCAAAAAGCTGAAATTATGGATGACAAGTGAGACAGCAGCGTTTGCATCCTGAACCTGATGAAGAGGGTCTGAATTACCTGTGGGAAAGCAAAGGCAATATGTCTGTTTTCCTATTTCATGAGTGAATTACAGCTAGGGCTTGTACTTACCGCAGCAGAATACTCAGGTTTGTGAACCAATGCAGTTCTTTTCAGTTATTTAGGCAATACAAGGAAAATCTGTTTTGGTTCTTGGACTGAGAACTCTAAACTCATTTCATAAGTGAAAGGTTTTGGCAAAAAAATTCTCACTAAAGGAGGGAATTTCAAGCACCTTCATAAATGCAGTGCTGGATGTCTGCCTCCACTGACATTCTAATTTTTTCTTTTCCTGCCAGAAGTCTTTTCTTTTCTAAAAATATTTACTTGACTCTGCATATCACTGCCTAATCTAAAGATGGATAATAAAGTGCTGATTTTAAAATCCCAACTGGTTCAGGATATAAGAATGACTTTTAAAATATTGCTAAAATTATGTGTTCGGAACAAATTTTTGAACTGATTATGCTCTTCTGGCTGTAGTGTGGTTTCTACACTACCAACCCCCCACTCCCTCCCCCTATAACCACTGCTGCTGTCCTAATCTTCTAGACCATTTAGTGCCCTCCTCTTATCCTAAGTAAAATACAATTGCTGGCTCCCGTATTCATTAGGTGATAATCCAGATTAATTCAGACTTTGATGTAGAAAAAAGTCCTATTTCAGCTGCCAAGAAATCCAGATTGCCCCATGGAAAATGCACACACGTGCGCACATACACACACGCGCACGCAGTATGTAGAATGCCTTAAAGAAACTGTAGCTAACCACCTTATTAGTATTCCTCCCTCCTCTGTGTTTCACTTGCAGCAACAGAGGGCTGAGCAAAATGCAGTAGAACAGGGACAGAGACAGAGCTGGCAATCATCTCGGTGCAGGCTGCTGAATGTAGGGGGTGGGGGGGATGCAGCAAAGCAAGATTAATAACCTTGCCATAATCCTGTGCACCCTGGAAGGAGATACCTCCGGTGACTGAGCTGTTCTTGTCTTGATTAATTGGACTGAGTGAATGAGTGGCTGGCAATCCACCTGGTTTGGAGGCGACCCCCTGGTTTTACTGCTCTCTGAATCCTCTACCCATCTGGGAAGGTAACAGTGAGACATACCATCTGCAGCACACACAGCAGCTATTGGAGGCTACTACTGACAGTTTGCACTACAGTTTTTTGGTGAGCAAGAAGCCAGGTATATTGTACAGTAGGATATTTCTGTGTTCAAGCTACTGAATTTCACAATCTGGTCCTTCAGCAACCCCCTGCGCTCCCTTTCCAATTGCCTTTGAGTTCTGGGCTTACTTTTGGCATAGTCTCCTGGACGCATTTTGCTGGGGATGGAAGAGCAGTAAATGGAACCTCTGAAAACTAATTGTTTTGCTTCTGTGTGACTCGAGAAAGAAAAAAGCTTTAAGAATCACATCCACTTGGAGGAATATAAATTTCTCTCTGAGAAGTTTATAGAGGAACTGTACTAAAGGTAAGTCCGGGGGATTGTCTACCCCTTCTGTTTCCTTGTTTGTTTCCTGCTTGCTTGCCTAAAGTAGAGGGAAAAGGCTAAAATTTTAGTACTGGGTGCATACAGAGTGTGGTGTTTGTAAAGTCTGTGCTTGTAATTTGCATCCCCTTTTTACTTCCTTTTCTGCTGTTTTTTCCCTCCTTCCCCTGCCATTTGCACAGTAAAAATGCTTGCAAAATAATAATCTATAGGGCTCCTGGAAAATGTTAGTTAAATAGCACTATAAAGCTCCTTTTATTTCAAAGGTATTAGAATTTCTAGGAAGCGAAATCTTTTTATTAAACAAGCTAAAATATTTGGGAAGTATCTCGAATGGGCAAGAAATATAGCTTGTACAGTATCTTCAATAGAAGCCTCCATATTTTCATAAATCTTGTCTAGTTTTTTTCTCTGCATTTCAGTCAGCTCTGGAATGATGAATATGTAAGTACAAAGCTGTTTCTGCTGCTGTTAGCCGAAGGGGAAGGTAGCAGAATAGAAATTTGTGGATTTGTGCATCCACTTACATGAAGTTCATTTGTTTGCTTCTCATTAACCTTTTGAATGCTGCTTTCTTTTTTTTTTTTGGCTACAGAATTTATGCAATATGCAGGACCAAACAGTAATAACTCTTATGGTATAAAGTGCCAATCACAAATGGGTTTTTGTGGGCCATAAATTTTTGGGATGGGGGTGCTACTAAGCACTCAGGTGATGAAAGTAAATGCTTCATCCAGCATGGTTCATTGCACTCCAGAATTTCTGGAGATCTATCAGTTGTATTGCTCTGGTGCTACTCAGTATTTAAGCCTGGCACTTTGCCTCCCCCTGCACCCCCTTCCACAATGCAGTTTCTACTGTAATAGTATGACTGCTTTAGCCTTTCCCATCGTTCCATTAAATAATAGAAATAAAATACCATTGCACTACAATAGAATCAGAGCTCTTGTAGTTGAGCCTTTTTTTTATTGCTGCACTGATAGTACTTAGCATTCCCAAGGAGGTAAGCAAATCTGTAAATACATTTCAAAGATGCTTCATTCTCCAAGTGTAATTGCTAGGTACTCATGCCTTTTCAATTAAATGACTATGAATGACTAATATTGAACAACGCAGTATGTCTTTGAAATACTGCATAGCTGGATATGTACTGTAAAAAGACAGGGATCAACATAGAGTTCTACTGAGTAACCAGATGTTCAGGTGCTTCTATATGTTTGTATGCAAAGAAAAGGGGAATTACATCAGATTTGTAAATACAAAGACACATTAGATAGGATGATCTGTTTTGTACAAAGAAGTATAATGACCCTTGTAATAGATCCTGTGTTGTAAAGCTAAAAACTTAATGAAAAGGCTCTGCTTCAGAGTAATCAAATCACTTTATATTATTGCATCCTGTCAGTCAGTCCCTCTATTTCCCACTGGTTTTGCATAATAGCTTTAAAGATGGATTAAGGAAGAAAGGAGAACTGGTTATAGGTGTGTTTCCCCTCATTTTCTGGAAGTGATGATTCTGTGTTGCATGTGCATTTACTGTATATGATTATGACAACCAGATCTCTTTCTAGGCAGGATGCAGTTTTCCATAGTTTTCCCATGTTGTACTTTGCTCAAGCCCCAACTGCGTGTTGCATCAGAATCTTACTTCACCAGGAATAAGCTGTGTTTTAACTATGGGGAACAGACTCTGTGTAATGAGGGCCAAAAAAAAAGTGTGTGTGAGAAGAGATCACAACTCATGATTTTTAGAGCCTTACCCTGGTTTTAGAATTGAAGAATTGAATGAGACTATCAAAGCAGAGATTTTGACTGGATGAAAGCAGGGGACAAATGTTCTGCCTGCAGATGAAACTTTCATGTTCTGGCAAAAAGGACAGAAATGCGAAATGCATTTTTCTTCACTTCCATTTCTGGATATTCTGATACACGGAATAAAATTTAGTAGTGTTGCCTCAAACTGAGTGGAAGAGCAGTAGCCTGTATGCTGGAGAAGAAGTATGTCATCACTCTTTATGGTGTCCAGCTGCTATTAATCATCTGTTTTTATGTAGTCATGCTTTTTCATTATCTCTCTATATTGCAGACAAAAGCAAATGCTGGTTATTTGGCATTTTAACAGGCTCACTGAAGAGGAAACCTTGTGCTTCTCTTCCTATGTTCCCCCAGTTGTGTTGACTTAGATTTTCATTAGAACTTTTTGGGAATTTTTACTTCTGATTTCTTAATTATAGTGTCACACTTGCTACTTTGGAGGTTATTTTGGTATCTCTTATACATGATATTGTATGTAACATAACATGTTATTGCAAGATCAATTTTATTTTCTAATACTTTTTCATTCTCATGGTAAGAGTGGAAATTTATAATACTCAGTTTTAGCAGGTTTTATGTGGGAACAGGCTTTAGGACCAGTTGGACTATGTGGGGGTTTTTTGTTTTTAAAAACCCAAATCAGTAGTCAAATCTATAAAAGGAATGTTGTTTCATTTTAGTGATCCTTGAATTTGAATTGTGTTTCATAGTGTAATGCCCCATATGCCTTCAGTCTCACCAAATGTGTAAAATGCTTTCTTCTCTGTACTCTTTGACTGCCTGCGTGAGCTCAATCCACTGTGCTTTGTGCATCTTGCTGGAATTTGACAGGAAGGCCTGCGCACATCTTGCAGTAAGTGTGTCATAAGTAAAGTGTCTCAGTAGGACTATGGGTACAATGAGGTTCTCATGAACTGAATTGTCTAAATGTTGTTTTAAGAATAAGTGGAAGATAATAGAAATTTCTTTTTCACTTAGTTCCAGTTAATTGAGCAGCTTCCTTTTCTTGTTGCTGAAGTCAGCCAGCCAGGCACTAACCTTCTCCAGCACATGTTTCTGTGTTTCTAAGACCCAGGGTACTTTACACATGAATTCTTTCTTTCTTCTGGAACAAGCTGGACTGACAACTGGTAAGGCAATCTTGAAGCAGTGCAGTGGCATAGAAGTAAGTGGAGGATGGAAGAGAGATGTACCAGCAATTCCAGGACTTAAACCAAAAGAACAAGTTCTGTGGGAAGGCTGAACACGTCATTTTGATTGCTGACTCACTGTGTTGGTCTGTAATATTATCTTACACTAATGTGATGACACTGGCCTGGTTTTGAAATAAGGAGGCAGAAAAGAGTGGTTTTTCAGGAACATATTGCTTATAATTGTGTACTACTTTGACAAATATTCTGATCACTTGAAATTCATGCAGGTGGACTTTGGGTTCTTAACTCTTTAAAAGAGTTAGTAAGTAATAGTAAGTAAAATTTACTTTTTTCCCACTGGAAAAAAATGAAGTTACAAAAACATCTCTTGAATTGACAAGTTAGGTGAATGAAGTAAATTACATTCCACACCCCCCACCCCCTCCCCAATTTCTCTTTTACTCTCCTTCCCATTTCTTTTCATTCTGTGTCAAAGGATAAGGTTTAGGAGTGAAGGAGATACCCAAATTCCTTTTCCTAGGCTAGCAAGCAAACATGGTAGGTAATATGCTGCCTTTTAAGCATCTTGAATCTAAACCCAATTAATTGTAATTTCTAAAACCAATTTCTGTATTCCTAGTTGGAAATGTGCAAGTGACATTTATTTGGGAGATCTGTTTAATTCTTTAGCTTGTTAAAAAGACAGTTAATTGAGTTGTTTTGGGAAGACACCCATTGTGGAGCTATTTATTATTTGTGTTCTCACAGATTGAGGTAGCTAAGAAGGTGTCCTTTAATAGTAAGAGTTCCTTATATTTTTTCAAATTAGTGTGGAAGTGCATGTACTTTTGAGTTGTATAACAAAAATTTTAAAAATGAGAGAATGTTTATTTAGACATTGTGGCTTTCAGGAGGAGTGGCCCAAAAGAGTAGTGTTGAGAGCATGGTATATATACAGGTGGGAATCTGCTTCCAGAAGTTGTTACTTCTCAGACTGCTCAAGTAGTGATGGTGAAATTCTCCAAGTGAAGATCAAATGACCCAGTGGAATGCTGAGTTTTCAACAGCCATTTCATATTGCCAAGGAGGAAACTTAGCGTTTTGGTGTTCTCACAATCTGCAAGATGCTTCTGTGTAAGAGCTCTTGCTGCCAAACTTAGAGTGGTTACATAAGGTAGAATCCTATTGATCCTGGGGGAGGATGGTGGGCAGAGATTTCTTCAGAAACTGGAGACTTTCTCAGAACAGATACTGCAGAGGCAGAACTGTACCAAGAAATCTAGGTCTCTTCCCAGTGCATATTTGAAGAAACTTTTTGCACAGACAATTGTTTTGTAATTTGCCAAAATTTCTTTACTCAACTGGCCATCAGTGGTAAGTATTCTTTGTAGTCTGTGCCTTGCAGAGGTGAACAGAAAGATATAAAGCAAAAACGTGCCTCAATGAAGCTCATAACTGCAGATGTAAAGGGCTTCTCTTCAGGTATTTTTTACAAATCATTGAGCTTGTGACCTGTGGCCAGCAGATTTTTCCATGAGGCCCATTCCAACCTCTTTGGTAGTTTTAGATGTTGTTTTGGTAGGTTAAATTTATGTCAAGGACCCATGAAGTCCAGCATGTACTAGTAACTACAGAATAAGTTCTAGTCCCATTGTCTGTCCTGCTTACAGAAGTAAGAACAGACTTATGTCAGTCTCTGTCTAACTTCTGTGAAACAGATGATTTGGTATGAAGGAAAGATGACAAATGCAGTGGGAGGGCAGTAACACGCTTTTAGAAATGTTTGCTTAATTTCATTTAACTTCCTGTGGGAGCATTAGAGGCCCTCTCCTTACTCTTGTTTAGTTGTAGGAGAAAATGCAACGTGGGGCTATCAAGGAGTGGGCATGTATTTTGTAGACTCTTTGCTCGCTTTTTGAAATTTGTCTACCAGTGTATAAACTTTACTGTCTTTTCTGGTGTCCCAGCAATAAATTGGCAAATGAGAAAGAACAGCAATGCTTCTATACTGGCTGTGGTGCATCACTAGCTTATTAAATACATTAAAGACATAATTTTGATATGATTATGTAAATCTAGGGATGGCACCTCTTCGTCTGTGTGATTTCCCCCTCACCACTTACTTCTCATCAGTTAAACATTCTTGAAAGCATCATTAGTAGTTACTAGTTGAAGGGACAAAGCGAAGGTGGATGTTCTGAGGGTTAAACCTTTCTACAGAGGCTCTCATGTTGGGGCTCCTTTTGTTTCAACCTATTTTTCATTTTCTCTGGAGTCACTCATAGGGGTGCATTTCATCTAAACCTATAAATCTTCACTATACTCTTGGTTATTTCAGGAAGAAAATTATGCATGTTGAAGCGAAATGATCTCCCTACTTAAAACCTGCAAGAGTAGCTGCCTTCTGAAAAGCAGAAAGTTCAATAGGAAAAACTGGAGAGAAAATGGTAAAATAAGATGAACTCAGAGATTACCTCTAAAAGCAAAAGTAGTTTTCTATTTTTGCAAGAATAGAAATAGGGATTGCATTGTTCAGACTACATGTGGGAGAAAGTTTTAATTTTGCATGCAAATTGTATTTTGGCAGTTTGGTTGGGGGAAAATGGGTTCTAGAGTGTTCTTTTAAACTTTTCAAGCATATGCTTCAGAAATAAGTCAGGTCTCAAGTCTCCATTTTTATTTTGAATGAGGCTGATAGCAGGAGTGGCATTATGAAAACTCCATAAGAGATTTAGAACTCTCTTGAAGAAAAGCCTTGGAAACTTAAGGCTTGGATTTGTCTAGGAAATTTGAGCTACAGTTCTTTAAATAAAGGAAGAATATATTAAGTAAAAATAAAACTCAAGTCAGAAGAGAACTTTATGGAAGTGCTGCCCCTCCAAAGACTCTTCAGTTACTGTATTGCAATTGGGTTGTAATATTAAAGGCATGTTCTTTATCTGTTCAGATATGCAATCATTCCTCTCATTAACTAAAAATAATTAATATCAGTTGAATTAAAAAATTGAAAGCAAACTGAGGCACACAGAGGAGGTAATTTACTAAGTAGGTATGCAAGAACTTAGGTATCCAGAAATGGGCTCAAATCAAGTGACCAATACATTGAAAATTTGTATCATGTAATAGAACTGAATGGGTAGGTACTTTCATTACTGGAAAAGAAAATGTTGTGATATCTGGATATCATAAACTAGACCTCAGAATATTTGGCAAAGACAGTTTTTATGTAATGAGTTAGGTCTTCTGTGAAAAATATATAACAGAAGTGTGAAAACTTTGACCATCTTCAGAAACTAAAAAATTATTAATAGCTTTATATTATCAGGTCTAGAATATGCAGAGGAAAGTGGCTGTGTAAAGGTATGGCTGGATACCTGCAACATGCGTCATCAGGAAGTAAACATGTTTCTTTCTGCTGTTCATGTTTCATATAACACCTGTTCCACGTGGTTTTTTGCCTCTGAAATTTGCAGGGGGTGCTCGCAGTGGAGCGCGCTGTGTATGGTAGCATTGCTCAGAGGCATTTCTTGTTTCCCTGTGACCCGCAGGACAGTGTCCGTGCTCTTTACTGGAGAACAAAGTGGCCTCGGGGAGCAAGGATTGCCCTGGTTCTCTTTGGCTCTTTACTGCCCTGCAACTACCATGTGATTTGATGAGTGGTAAGGGAGAGAGAGTCTAGCCTGACTTGTGAGCTTCCCTTTTCCTCCTTTGTCATTGATATTCAAGGCTTGCTGTAGTAACCCGATGCCCTCCTTTTACAGAAGTCACAACCCTTTCAGACCACAAAAGATCCCTTCAGACCGGGATTCCCTTGACAATCAGCTTTATAGTTTAAGCAGCTTTATGCAATACTGACAACAGTGACAGTTGAGAGAGGTAACTAGGAGACTTCTTGTATTATAAATACTTGGCTAGGGAGTGTGTGCTTAAGGGTCTTAAGCTGCCTAAAAGAGTCTCTTAATCTGCCTTAATTCTTCTTATTATATTATTTTCCTGAAGTAGGTGGAGATGCACAATCTTTCTTTTCATTTAGATGAAAAGAGAAGTTCCACACCTGTCTCATTGCACATTATATTTTTCATATGATATTGTATGATTTATATGTTCTACTAGACATATTTGCAGAATGTAGAAAGAAAGGAGAAAAGGAGGAGTTTATCCAAAACCCTTCCTTATTTTTAAATAATGTATTTTCCCATTTGAAATCAAAGCTTTCCTTTGAATAGTGAACATTTCAATGATTTTTCCATCTGGCAATGGAGAAGATTATCTTCCTTATCTCTTCTCTCTGTGACATAAACCTACTTCTTTGTCCCTGTCTAGGAATGAGCCAACTTGAAATGTTTATTGGTATCAGCAGGGAACAATCTTCCCCAAAACCACCATTTTCTTTATGCT
Source organism: Camarhynchus parvulus (assembly GCF_901933205.1). Classification (NCBI taxonomy): domain Eukaryota; kingdom Metazoa; phylum Chordata; class Aves; order Passeriformes; family Thraupidae; genus Camarhynchus; species Camarhynchus parvulus. Next base: position 20,357,778 of record NC_044575.1, on the reverse strand, counting down.
TTTGAATATGGGAAGGGAAACTGGGACAACATAGGACAGCCTTGGCCTTGAAGATACAACAGAAGTAGAGATGGATAAAGTTTCTGCTCTGATATTCATAAATGTTTACTTATCTGGTAGAAATGTATTTTGCTATTATTGAGGAAGGAGAAAAGCCATGACTTGCCAAAATGTGCTTTCTAAATCTGAGTATTTAGAAAAATAACATTCCTTTCTAAATGTAACATGAGTAATTATTTCCTAAGTTTATTTTGTTCTAGTTTAATGTCTATTATACAGTGAGAGTGCTCTCTTTCTTTTAAGCAGAAACCATGCCTGAGCTTTTAACAGTTAAAATCTTTTACTTCTGAACGTTGCTGGTGGTTGTCTTTCTTTCCATGTTGACTATAATTGGCATACTAGAAGGATCCTTGCATGATCTTGTCCAGGCCCTTGGGCAATGCAAATGAGTAGGTACTTCCAATAAGGATATCAGTTTATGAGAATAGACATTTGACCTCCAGTTGTTCTACAAATTATTGTCTAAATAGTACTTTTCAAATGTAGGTGCATTTCTGAAGTCACTTCAGGCTGAGACCTGTTTAATTATTTAAGCCTAGTGGTGAGCACTACAAGAAACAGTGGAGAAAAGGTCACTGGAGCCAGAAGAGCATATCTTCTACAAAAGACCCTGATGTACCACTTGATTTTAGTAGGATAAATACACAGACACTAGGAAACATTAAGAATTTAAGGTTTCATGGGCTTTTTACCATTGCTAGTAATGGGACAGGAAATTGCCTTTTGCTAGTGTAATACTGTTTAAATTTTTAATATTACAAAGCAAAAGAAGTGCTTTAATTGTTTCCTTTTCTGAAACAAATTGTGAATATGCTCTTACATGAAAAGTGTTTTGAGGAAGACTGCTAGTGTAATACTATGGTGGTTTGGTTTTCTTTTAACATCACATCTTAAAGGCAGCTACTTGAGCTGTTGGGATTTTTTTTCAGTTCTCTAGAGTCTCAATTTTATGATTTGATGTTATCATTGAGAAGGAGTTTGTGTGGATGATATGAGATGAAACTAATGTGTTTTGTCCTTGCTTTTGTCCCAGATTGGAAGTCTGCTAGATTCTGTTGTTTCGGTAGACAAAAGAAAGCAATACCCATCAATTGTCTCATGGCCCCATCCATTAGACATGATAATCCCTAACAGTACTGGAAATATGCACTGCCTTTAAATCTAGGCTAGTACTCTAGTACTTTTATAGGGAGCAGGCTCTTTTTCTGTGCTTATTGACATTAACAGTGTTCAGGTAAGTATAAAAAAAAGTCTAGGAAAAAATAGTCTTATTTGATCTACTGCGGGCATATATAGCTACTTTGTGATCTGTCTTACTTCCTTTTGCTTTCTCTGTGACCAGTTTTCCTGTAGGGTAAAGAGTGTACAGATTTATGTACTGTATAGACTACTAAAACTGTTATTGAGCAATTGCGTTATGCTGGTGAATTGCTCCCCAGTGCATGGTTACTGCCCCTCAGGACAAAAATGAGAATCTTCCCTGCCACCACCCTGTGTCCTTCTGATGTTATTTCTAATTAACTTGCTTTCTCTGCATTACAGTAACAAATATCTTTAATGGCATTTCATTATACATATGATGCCCGAAGTTTCATAAAATGAGGAAACACTTTTACTAGCTTGAGGTTTCAATTTCTACTTGCAGGCACTCAGCAAGCAGTAATTTTTTTTTTAATTTATTGTCAAATAGATGATGAGATGCAGTCATTTTGCAAGAGATAAAGCAATACTTTCCTTTAGAGATCAAACTATTTAAACTGGCAGAACTGGAACAAAATGCAATGTCCAAGCAATGCATTGTTGTAAGGGTTAACACTGTGGTTCAGATATTTAGTCTTTTGCTGCCTGTGACCTTTAGTGCCAAAAATTTTTCTATTAAGCTGCTCATTCCCAGGCAGGAGTGAGGGTCAGTACACCAGTGTTGCCTTGCTGCTGCCTTTGCGTTACCTTTATTGGCTAAGTAGGTTTAAAACTGCACTGCAGTAGTGCAAGACACATGGAGAAATGGATCACATTGGGTATGCTTGAATCTGAACTACGTGCAACAATCCCTTGCTAGGACTGGTGCAACTGCTATTCACATTGGATGAGGGCAATAAAAGTGGATCACCACGTCAGGATAGTGGGCAACTTTTGTGTCATGAGGAATGTTAGTTTTGGCTTTGTTTGTAAATATTGCCATCATCGTTTCAGTCTTGTTCTTTGCTTGGTTTGCATGCCCTTTGCTGGTAAGATGGAGATGAAATATGCAAACAACTTCTGACTCATTCTCTTCACACTGGCTCAAGAATAATTTGAGAAGGATTAAGCAAGAGTTGAGTCACTAAAAGTCACTAAATCAACCATGAAATTGTGACTTGCTATATTGGCGGCTGTGTCTTGCTTTCAATTGTTTTGCATAGCCCCTCATTCACAGTAGGTGTGAAATCCAGCCAGGGTTTGTACAGCAGCTTATGCTAATACATCATGTTACAAATCCTGCTCCGGAATTACAGGGTTGATTCTGTTTCCCCCAAGGGCAGAAACAACAAAGTAGGACTGTGAGATCAGTTTGAATAATAGAGATAAATATTACAAAACCCATACAGGTGTTGAGCTGCTTTAATTGCTGTGTAGCTGCATAGAGAAACTTGAGGACAGATACTGCTCTGAGAACACTGGCTGGTAGAACTCTGAATGAATAGCTGGACCATGCAGCAGCTCCAGGGCTGAGGGATCTGACAGCAGTCCAGCCAACTGTTCCAGCAAAGGCTCTGATTGCAGTGTTTGGTAAAATAACACCTGTAGCAAGAGTTTCAAAGTTCAGATTATGGTGCCTTGAACCTTACAGTCACGAATTCAGAGGAATCTCTGCCCCCTGAAGGTGATCTGTATGGTGTTTAATTGAGATGAAGATTATAGGCTTCCATCAAAAAGTAATATGGCTCTGGTGATTACTCTTAAATTTATGGACTATAATAAAACATTAATATGGCATATTCCTGTTGAATTAGCTCATAGCATCTAATGTTTGGGGTGTTATTTTCTATTGAACTTGATTTGAGGATGCGAAAGTAGAAAATTATTATTAAAAAGCAAGTTTTCACTGCCTCATCCACCTTAGTATGTTTTCCTTTACAGGAACCTAAATATATTTAGGTTCTTATTTACTGTTGAAGCATAGAAAAATACTCAGCATTTTACCCCTTCACATCTGTTGTAGTACAAGTTTGTTTAAAATGGTTCAAAAAGATGGTGGCTTTGAGTTCTGATTTTGGAAATAAATGCATTAAGAACTTGCAAAGTCACAACAGATGATGAAACTATGTGGAGTTTAAATTTTCAGTTCTTGGATATGATGGAGACAAAATTGAAACAATATTGTTTACGTTTGTTATAAATGATCAAATTGGGAGCCAAATTTATAAGAAAATGTAGCAATGATTTATTAAATTGGTAGCAAAACAGAATTTTGAGAAAAAAACCCCACCACAGCCAAGGCAGCACCAATCCCGAGATCGACGCTGGGTGAACCTGGACCTGACTCCCGAATGTCAGAGTCTCCCCTTCGGTTCACCCTGACTGCTTCATGCAGCGAGTTTATATACAGTTTATTCTGCCTGAGGCAGAGATGGCCAAATGTTCCTTTGTGTCCCTTCACATGCAGAACTGGGGCCATACATGTGCAGGGATAGACAAAAGTGGTTCCGGGTGTCTAGACGTTGTCAGGACACTTTGGAGAAGTCCGCATTCGCATGGAACAGCGTGGCGCAGGTGCTGAGTGTAGTAGATGCAATCTTCGAGGTGCGAGATCACTCCTACATTCCAGGGAAGTCATCAATCATCGCCCAAGAAGGTCCCCATTCATACATTAACTGGCTTGATGTTATCTGAATGTCATCCGGGAACTAATTGAATAAAAATAAGACTCTGCTCCTGGCTGGGGTGGTCAAAAGACATAGCGTGGATTTTACAATATTTTATACATAAACCGCATGAATTATCTCTACCATTTACCACAGGTTCATTACTATGTATGTGTAGTCTTGCCCGAGAAAGCTTAAAAATAATTTAAAATTCCAAATCAGAATAAGAAAAAGCGCTGAGTCCTTCAAGACTGTCCCTACCACCCTCTGCATAAATACAACTATTATTTAAATAATACAATTAGTAACACTTTAGTCTTATGATGTTCTGTCACTGTCAGAAGGAGGTTGTGTCCATATCAAAATACTTTGGGCTAGTTTATTTTAATCTTCATAAATACAAATACCTCTCTTCTCTGCTGCCTTCATTGCTCTCTTAACACTGCATGACACAAACATTTTCAGATTTTATCCAGAGACAAACACAGTATTTATTTAGAAATCCATTCCCGTTCTCATGTATACAGCTGGAAATAGTGCGTTTGTGAGCATATACACTCATGTATTATTTCAGAAGTTTCAAATGCTTCTGCCATAATCACTTATGGTGCAACAGAAGCTGATTTTCTGTCCAAAACATTAAAACTTCTTGTACTTGTGAGGTGAACAACTATCTGAAAATATTTAGATTACATTTTTGTTTTTGTTTTAGCCTGTAGAAAGAGCATTAAGTTTCACCTGGCGTGTGCCCTGCCTTGTCTCCAAACATTAGTTTTGCGTGTCACTGACTACAGGTATTTTTGCCTTCTGTCCCATAGAAGCTTCCTCCTTTGAGCTTCCTCTGCAAATCTTTAGCAGCATTTAAAGACCATTAAAGTGAGCCATATCTCTACTTCAAATCTTTTCATCTCTTGTCTTTGCTGTTTTTTTCTGGACTCCTTACTGAGTTTTATCATGATTGAAAGCAGTATAAAATCCGTTTGTTTTCTTTGTGACCTGGAGGAGCTTAAAGCGTAGCTCTTCAAGAAGTGCCTCCTCTAAATTCAGTGTATCGTGGTGCAGCACAAGCCTTTGGAGCAGTCACCAGCGGGGCTCATGGAGCACCGATCCAGCTGCATTTCCTGCTGAATTGCACCGAGAAGGGGAAGAGCCGAGTGGGGAGGCAGCCGGGCTGACCGCGGTAAAGCATCACACTGCTAAGTGAGCAAGCGGAGGTGGTGCTAACAACTCATTAGTTCATTAGCTGCGGGTGTTGTTGTGGCTTAATATGCTTATTGCAAACATGTAAATCCAATCAAAAATAGGTGAAATGACCTTATTACCTCTCCCAATCTCGCCCCTCCCTTTTGTCATAACTGTACCGTCTCTGCTGCAGGTATATAATTTATTTGTTACCCGCTTTGATCTGAAAAGCTAGCTAAGGCTCAGGGCATTGAGTACTGTGTTAAGAAGAGATGATGACAGTGCCTTTGCTGAATCTGTTCATTGAGTATAGAAGGAATTGAGCAACAGAACAACATCCTAAGCTTACTTCACTGATCAGTTTAAAAAAGAAGGCTTTAATGTTCAGAGAAAGAAATGAGCAACTTTTGTTTGTAGTGTATTAGTTTTGACCACTCCCTCTGATCCCCTTTTTTTTTTTTTTTGCATGGAACCGGATTGGCTAATGTGACCACTACCCATTCAGCCCTGCCAGGGATGCAGGGGTTGCTGTATAAGATTCTTGGTTTGATGAAGGAGACTAAAACTATCTTGTAACTATAATGAATAATGGTTCTTTGCACCTTGGAACAATGAAAATTTTAACTCATTTCTTTCCTAGATGGAAGAACACAAATACTCCACACCCGTCTTTTATATTTTTAATTTTTTATTTCTTTGGCACAGGGTTCTTCATCCAGGTTGGGTTTGGTTACTGTTGAGTGTCAAAAAGTAAATGACAGTACTTTGGACTTACAAAGTACTTGTTTAGTTCCTAAATGAAAAATGCCTATTTTCTGTTGAAAGAGGGAAACTCCATGGCTGCTTATGCACTGGAATAGCTGGAGTTAGAGTTATCTTTAGAAATCAGACAAATGTAAAGTGTTCAGAACTCTGTTTCATGATTCTTGTAGATTTAGGTGTGCATAATCACATAACTTTTTCCTTAGTCAACTTTTAAGGTAGCTTTTAAGTCACCAGGTCTTAAATTTGGAAGACTTGACATCCTAGGTTCTACCCTAGATGAAAGCTTTTCAGCAAAGTGCTATGGCCAAGGGCTAAAACTTGCGCAGGGTCCAAAGCTGCAAAATACTGAAGTTTTCTTTAATTATGGCAATGTGAAACTGGCCCAAATAGAAGTAATGACTATAAAAATTAAACCTATGACTCTGTCAGAAAACCAGTCATGTCCAGACTCTAATGACTTGGAAAGTGATTGCATATCTACAGTGAAGCTCACTACCAGTGTAACAGAGTGTGTGACTGAATTCAAGTAACTATTATTTCAATTTTTCTGTTAATCCACTTGACTCTTGAGGTACAATACCTTATTCTTGCTTGTCATGCAGAACTAGTCTTGCAGTAGGAAATTCAGCGGCTTCTTTTGCAGATGGACTAAGTGATTTCATAAGTCATTAATACTAATGAATCCATCAGTGGGGAAACAATCTTGCAATTCTACTTGTTCTGAGTGTGTAAACATGATTAATTTTAGGTTCAACCTGGAAATACAAAGTGGCTTTTTTTCCCCTCCCCATTAAAAAAAATCTGCATCTGTTAAATGAAAGTGTTCATGAAGTTGTGGAGGGATAGAATGTAAGAAAATAGTGCAGAAGGTAGTCTCACATCTGAGGAGCTGCAGCTGTGCCAATCACCAAAGAGTAGGAACAGGCCTGCTCTTAATAGGCCACAGCTGTGTCCAATAAGAAGACAAGCGCTACAAAAGAGTGGGTTAGCTGGGTGAGGGGAGAGTTGGACTTTGTTGGCTGTGCTATGAAGGAGTCAGTGCTATAAGGAGCTGCCCATGAGAAATCACTGAGAAGGTATGGAAGATTTACAATAAGATGACAACATGAAGTTTTGTAAACTTGGAGAAAGAACAGAACTGTTCTTGAAGTCATTCAGGGCTATTTTGAAAAGCATTGTGGAAGTAGGGCTGTTCTTCTGTGTTTCTTTCAACTATCAAAATTACTTCAAGAACTGCCAGTCTTTTCTGAAAGTGTTACTCCTTGTGGCAGCTTATTAAATGGCAGCTGATGCTAGGACTTTTATGTGTATGTGTGAAAGGCTGTGGTACAAATCAAACACACATAGAGGACTGTAGTACATATGTTACTGGTAATAAGCTACATCACATGATGGAAATGATTCTAATACTATGAGCACCTCACTTGCCCATGTGTATAAGGCATGCTAGAGATCTATACCTTTAAAGCACTTTATAACCATTAAAAAAAAATCAGCATTCTTTTGATTAAAAAAACCAAACCAGACAGAAAATACTGCTGAAATATTGCTGATTGTGGTGTGTTGTTGTTGGCGTAACACTTTAAGAGCATTTTGCTGCTTAGCTTAAGGTTACTTATTGATTCTGTTTTCATATGGGCGACATGTTGGGGGATTCTCTTGGTGGAAGTCCAGTGCAGCATTGGGTATTCCAGCGAACAAGATGTAAGTTTTCCTTCAGAAAAATCCACCTATATATTGAAATTGTGCAAATACCATAAAATTATAATAAAATGTAGCATAGTTTATTCCATGCCACAAGTAAAGGTATTTATCTTTTTGTTTAGGATATTAAAGAATGAATGAACAGTTTAACACATGGCGAGCTACTTCCAAATAACTCTTCAAAGGACTAGAACAGAAGTATGGAGTGAAAAAAAAATTAAAAATCACTGTTTTCTTGGTTTCTTCTTTAGCTTTGAAGAGTAATACCAGTGTCCAAAAAAACCCCAGTTTTCTGCACTGTAAATGATTCTTTCTCCTGCTTAGAACCAGACCTTTATTAATAGTTTGTATAGTTGTCAGTGATTTTAGAGCCCTTTTGAAAACAGTTATTTGCTTCCACTTCTGTCTCACTTTGTGTTCTTATCTGTGTAAACTTTGTCCTTTTCTGGGAAGAAAGACACTTTTCTTTCCCTCTGGAAATCTCACTTGACATTTAGCAAGGGAAGTTTGTAAGAATGTCAGATTGATGAGAGCTGTTTGCTGAAGTCTCACAATGTTCATTCAGCTGAACAATATCTGTTGTTAACAGCTATAATTATTATGAGCAGGTTTAAAAGGACAAGCTTATTGCTGTACTTTGGCAAAATGCAGTTGAGCTGCTGGTTATTCAATAGTAATACTCAGCACATTATGTTACTTTTTATCAAAGTGCTTATGGATATTGACTAATTAAATGCATCAGAGGCTATCTGTCGGTCGCTTGGTTGAGGAGAAGTAAATAACTTATTACAGTTATACACAAACTTAGTACAATTTGTGAGTGTTTGGGTTCATAATGACAAGAAATGGAGATATGGCCTTCGTAGTGGAGATGTGACTCTTTTGCTGAAGTTTTGTTTGGGGCTTTCAGACTTGGCTTCACATTTCCATAAAACTGTGGGAATTCAGTAACTAAAAATGAATCATTAAAGTTGACTGTCATTGAGTCAAAACTTATAAAGCTTTTCTTCTCTGGTAAGACAAGACAGCACAGGTGTGGCTCTGACACCAAGGTGAGGCAGCACAGATCACCTTACTGAAGGTCTTGGAAGCTGCTTACAAGTAAGAAGTTCCAGGAAACTTGGGAAAACTAAATGACTTTTGGAGTTACAAATGTGTAGTATTTGCAATACAAGCAACATGACCCATAAGTTGTATTCCTGAATCTTACTGTCCTTTAGTTTGTATCTGGGACCTCTTTTGGACAAGTTGCTAGTGATGGTTGTTCTGCAAAGAAAAATGAAGTAAAGCATTTCAGAAAAATGAAACAAACCAACTTACTTGGACTTAACGCAATTATCATGTGTCTTCTAATGTTTCTTAGCTAGCCAAGCATGGGATATGTGATTAGCAAGCAATTCCTGTCTTACATTGAATATAATGTATTTTATTATCCAGACAGCTCTGGGCAGATATGTAATCAGATAAGTACTTGAGCCCAGGCTCTAGTGACTATTTGTGCTAATTGATAAAAAGATTGCTGCATAGTAGCCTAAATGATAATTGGGCCATATGTTAGGAAAGGAAAGCACACATTTTGCTAGCTGACTGTACCTGGCAGAACAAGGCAGTGCCTTACCTATGTGTTTCACGTATACGAAACAGGAAACTAGAAATCATCATGTAGCTATATAGGTACTGGAAATGGGAAGCTCTTTTCCTAAAGGTTTTGAGATAACATGGTGTTTGTGGAAGTCTTTGTATTGGACATCCTGCTAGTTTGAAGCATAAAGAAATATCTACATAAATTTCTCTTATGGTTTAGAAGAAGGAGGTAGCAAGTGAATTTCAATACCTTAATTTCCAAGCATCATAAACTGTGTAATTTGCTGTTTGGTCATTTATATAAATTATCACAAAGAATTATGAAATAACATTTAGCTAATTATTATTCCTAGTTAACTGACATATGCTCAGACCAGCTGTACTGAGCTTGAAATCATCTGACATATTTGAGCCTTTCAGACTTGAGAGCAGTTATCAAGAGATCTCAAAAATGGATTTTCTTCTATCTTATGTGTTCCTTTTGCATAAGCAAGAAGAATTCACTTTGAAAAGTGCTCCACGGTTACTAATTCTTATTGTGGCATTAAAGCCACATTTGTTTCAGAAGGCTTGCATGTGTAGTAGTTGATTCTTCATAATCTGACACTTATTTGGGCACATAAATGAGTTAAGCTTTTGAAAATTCAGACCTTTTTCACTCTGGTGTTGTTTAGATTCAGTTATCATATTTAACTTTACACCATCTCACTCCCCACTTTATATGTTTGCAGCTCTGGACAAAACATTGCTGATGATCATGAGACTCTGGCTGCTCACTGACATTGCAGGGAAATTGTAGCCCTTGTCACCCTGGGCTGACTCTTTGGCTGGCAAGGTGTTTTTCTTTCAAGTCCTGAGGTGCTGATAAATAATTATAGAGAAGATCATTCACCTTTCTGTAGGTTTGCTATCTTCCTGTGAGCCTTAGTCCCCACTTTACAGCCTCTCTTTTGATGAAATTGTCCAAATTGACCCCGATTTGCGTTGTTAGGATGATTCATAAACCTTAAATACACAAAGCTTCTGGGTGTGCTTTTTAGGATTTTTTTTTCTACTTAACTTTTTTGTGATGTCTCATTATTAGGTGTTATGTTCATTTTGGGAATGATTTCTGGTGAAATGGAGCTTATGAAGGGAGCGACCAACCTACTGAGAGGCTACTAATTAGGGTAGATTAAAGGATAATCTTTTTTAGGTGTGAGTTTGAAAGGATGGTGTCTGTCCACAGAATGATCAGCTGTACTTGTATAATTTTTGGCAGATGTCTAATTTCTTTTTAAAGACCTCCAATGATGAAGACTATGCAGACTCCCTAGGCACATTTGTCCCTTACATGAAGCTAGTGAACAATCACTGAGAAGTTGGCTGTAGAGTTTCAATATTTATTAATGCATTAAGGGCCCTCATCTGTACCCAATATACTTGTCCTTATTCCCATCAGCATGTGCTGGATGACTTCACAGATTAGAATCCTTTAACTAGAGTATGGAAAATTCTGCCAGAGATTAACATTTCCAGGCCCAGTGCACTTTGTATGTTCTGCCAGACTATTGCTGGAAAACCTGCAGGTTTGGTTTTACTTGGAACTGGTTCTAGGGAAATTTCTTCTGGAACCTGGTTGAGTAGAGACAGCTGCGAAGGATAAGCACGTGATGAAGCATGTAGGATTTTGTTTCTTCCTAGTATCTTGTGGCTTGCTATCTGGAGTCTCTTAGCTTATAACTATGTGATCTTCCCTCCAGCAACTGAGTATGTTTTCATAAACAGAACATAATTGATTTGATAATGCTTTTTGTGAGTAGGGATATTTCCATACCCAAAAGGTAGGGATACCAGATAAATGGTAAGAGCAGATGGCACTGTCATTATCAGAGGAAAACAGCTAAAGAAGTTGCTTGAGAGGGGGAAGTGAATCAAAGAATTCTGTGCATAAGCATGCTCTCAGCTGTCTTTGTATACTTAGAATTTCAGATTCAGCTCTGCTGCTTTTGCTACTTTGCTCTGCTTTCAGCTAGAGGCAAGTCCTCCCTTTGATTCATAGACAAAGAACCATGGCAGAGCTGTTGACCTAGGAAGAAGCTGGGTGGGAGCACATAATAAAGAACTGATCTCCCATGGCTAGAGTAAGTCTCAGAGTACTGAGTGACCAAGAGGAGGAACAGAGATGGAACAAGGTGGGGATCGTGTCAGTTGTGGAAAACAAACCTTGTTCAAGCATCTGGAGTTAAGCAATTTCTTTGTTTATTTCTCCAAGTGCGCTGTCCAGTTTTATCTCCCATATGTGTTTAGCTGCTTGCAGTGCTTGCTTGCTAAGATTTATGAAGTCTGCATAATGTGACTGCATGCTAATCAGCTTTCCTTTTAGAGTACTGAGTTGGTGTAATTGCCTCTAAGATGAAACAAATCTGTGTTGAAACTTTGGCTGTGGGAGAAATGCAGTCCAGTGGTCTTTGTTTGGGGCTAGAAATGTAAATTTTGTTGCCCACTGATTTGTGAGTAGGTTTTTGTCACAAAGTCACCACCCAGCAACAGAAAAAAAATGGAAACCCAAAACAACTTCTGTAGAGCTGGCTCTGTAAATGAAACATTCCCCACTCTTTGTCACCACTCTGCCTGGAGATGGTTTCTTGGTTTTAAAGTGGTTGGAGACATTGGCATACACAGTTGTAGTACAAAACGTTTTGTCATGTCACTATTAAAATTTTAAATTTTATTTCTTATTATCATCTAATTGTGTTTTTTTCTGATGTGAATCCTAGTTAGTACAAATGTTTTCCCTAGACTTTTTTGTTTGTATTTTTAAAAACAAAATTGAAAGTATTCCTTTCCCCTCTCCTGAATGCTTACTTTTGTGGCTCAGTCACCTGCTTCGCATATCATGTGTTAACTGATATTTTTACTTGCTATTTTATTACATTGGTTCTTAGGCTCTCCAGAATGTGTTTCTATTGTGCTATTTGCTGTGCAAATGTAGGAGAGAGCTGATTTCTCCATGCAAGATTCTGTGCTTTCATGTGTGAGCTGGGGGGCAAAGATTGTTCAGACTCAGAGAAGAAATTACGGTGTGTGAAAGGTTCTTAGTATATTAAACATGATGTTGGCTAAAAGAAAAAAATATCTATTTTAGGAGTCAGGTTCTCTATTTATAGTTCTTTGCACACCTTTCTAAGAGACACGTTTAAAGCTGCATCATCTGACGTGATCTAGCAATCAACCCTCTGAGAAGGTGCTCTTTGTACGAAAAGGCACGGAGAGGCTACGGGAGATCAAAGAGCAGGTTCCTTAGTGGCCCCCATTGCGCTGATTCCCTGCGCAAAGCCCTTCCCTGCCTCGCCGCTCGCCCGCGGGAGCAGAGCGTTGCCGGCCGCCCCTGGGATGCCGCTCCCGCCGAGGCGGCTGCCCCGCGGCCACGCTCCCGGGCGCTGCGGCACTCGCTCTCGGCAGCGGGCCCGCTCCCGGCTGTCGGCTTCCAGGATGCTGCCGGCAGCCGGAGAGGAGCTCTGGAGTCCCTAGTGGTAACGGCAGGGAAACAAACAGCTCCTTTTTCCCCTCTTTATCCTCGGCAAAGAATGGACCAGCACCGCAGCTGCACCGCGGTGAGCGCTAACCGGCGGCTTTGCTCGGTACCACTTGCTGACCTCCTTTTCTTTTGGCAGGCTGTATTTACCTCCTTAGCCGTGTGGCTGCTGTTTTGTGTCACACTTGCAAGAAGTTCTCACCAGGACTTCTCTGTCCTTCCAATTTTCTTGTGTAACTGTATTGCAGTGTCTTTATCCTGAGGGAGCTGCTGCAACTGAAGAACAGTAGGAGTAAATAAGTTGCTTTGCATGCCTTGCTTGTTTCCCTTTTACCTTCAGGCCAAGTTCTTGATACTGCAAAACAAAATTTTCCTCTATACTCTGTCAGAACCTGTGAGCACTCTTTTTATACTAATTTTTACCATTTTAGTGGGACCCATGGTAAAAATTGACTTATTACTATCAACCTGTGTACCTTCTGTGAAAAATACTTGTGAAAGGTTGTGTGTGTGCTGTGATATTCACGATGTAAATTAGGATGTGAATCTGTAATGCCAGCAGTACTATTGGATGTTGCCAGGTACTGCTTCTCCTCTGGTTTTCCGTCTTTCAGCTGAGGTACCTTTTCTCTTAGCTACATCTAATTTTATGCTGATGTTTTTACGGAATATTTTGCAGTTCTGTAGATGTTTGATTATTACTTTGGTCTGAAATCTATTCTGCTATTTCAATACCCACAATCTCTTGCCCCTTGCTTGTGACTTTACACTATGCAGAGCAAAGAACAGTTTTGCAATCTGTTGTGTGCCAGTGATAAAAAACCTGGTCAAAACAAACAGCTCTAGTGACCATTAGTGACTTATGCTGTGTATTGAACAGGCAGGGTACAAGTGTTTGTGTTTCACCAAGTGTGAAGTAGGTCATAGCAGACTGGTAGGGTCTGTAGCAAAGGACAAATGTAACCTTAAGTGGGATTTTTATCCAGGTTGCTTTCTGTCATCCTGTAACCAAGGGCTCAGAAGTCACGTGTCGCTTTCTGCAGTGTTGATGCTGTAAGTGGAGTTGCTTAAGGCTGTGTATAAAACCTCACTACAGGTATAATTTAACTATGCTCTCTTCAGTTGCAGAAGAGTGAAGAGCACTGTCTCTGTACCTTGTCACCCCGTATGTGCTAAAAAAGATTTTTCTGTCGTATCTATACCCCACATGTATTTCGTTCCTCTTGCATAATTCATTGTTGAAGAATTTGCATTTCCCTGAAGTTGAAAGTTCCAGGAGTGCATTGTAATGATGAGAGAAATGGGGGCAGAAGAAGCTGACTGGGTTTGTTTTTTTTTGACCTAGCACTTCTGCAAATTTATTTATTGTACAAAAATCTCTTAACTAAGAGGCAGTTGAACTGGTGCCAGTGGAATATTTCAGACTTTAAAAGTGACAAGGCCCATTTATATTCATACTTGAAAAGCATTTTCTGAGCTGCCTCAGCACAAGGTGACCATCTGTCTGTGTCCCCTGCTAACCTGGCAGTGAGGGAAAGCTGAACCTTTGGCTGTCTCCTGTATACAGACACCCATGAGCCCTTTATTCCTCCCCAAAGTCAGCTGTTTACTGCAGGTTTGATATAGGAAGCAGTCATGGGCAAATGGGCTACTGTTTTGGGCAGATACACAACAGGGAGGTTTTGGTGTGGTACCAGGTAGGGAACTGTTGTCACGGATAATAACGTGTAAGTAGCCTGTACAAGAACCAGTCTCTGGTAGTTGGGGATAAAACACATAGAATATGTGTTGGGATAGCTACAGCTGTTTGAAAGATCTCACTATTCTTGAATAAGAGGCTTTCTTTACAGGTCATTGTGCAAATAATTTTCATGTGGGAATCCTTTCTTTTAAGGCAGATGAGTAAAGGATACTTCCAAGAAACTCTCTTGACTATTACATGTTAGTAACTTAGGTTTTTTGGTTTTTTTTTAATGGATGTAACATAGCTTGCATCAACAAGAATTTAAAGCACATAATAAGAGAAACATGGTGAGAGAAAAATTAGCCCTCATTGAGGGGTACTCTGTTATGTTACATCATTGAGTCATGGGAATACCCACTATTGTCCTAGGTCTCCCCAGTACTCTGTCTTCCTTTCCAGGGTGTCACCCTAAAGGCTTCAACCTCTATTAGAGTTTAGCACTGTGAGCATGGAGGCCCTATAAGGTTGGGGTGTGGCTCATCACAATATCAGTAATGCTATTGATGCCGCACATGCTGCTCTTGATGGAATGATGCAAACCTAAAAGACAAGGTAATCAATTGTAGCTGAGAAGTACTTAGCTGGGGGAGAGGGCATGCTGAAAGGCTGATGTGACCTTTCCAGATCATCACTCCTTTTAGTATAATTAATGAAAATCCCCTTGCTGAAATATCTATGTGCTTCTTTTTTGGGGGGGGGGAGAGGAGTAAAAGTAGGGGGAGGAGTTTAGGGAAAGATAAACGGCTTTTGAAGAACTTAAATGACCAGATCTTGTTGTGAAAAAAGGAAGATTGTGAAGAATTAGGCAGCTCAGGTATGCACTGTTTCACTGTCAAATTATTGAAATTAATGTCTGTGTCATTGTTTGCGTCACTGCAACATGTTTTCTGACACCTCTGGCAATTTCCCTCTTGACTGAGAATCATTTTTCATCTTCATGATGCACCAGGAATCTTTTATCAGTGCTGCAGAAGTGCAGTGTATGTATTCATAACTTGACTTTGAAAGAGAGGTGCTTACAATAGGTTAAGAGCTCAGGCAACCATAATTTCCCTTTTGGCAATGCTCGGTTTGATCCTCTTTTGCACATCAAATAAGTACACTGGAGGTCAAGGGAAGTGAGCAGTGCAACAAACCTTAATGCTGACTGACACTGCCTAGAAGTCTATGTTAGTTAAAACCTGTATTCAGACCATGCTGCCACTGGCTCTGTGTTTAAAAACAAAAATGTTTTCAGCTTTCTGCCAAAAACCAGAGCTGTCCAATTTAAATTAATCAGTTATTTGTCACTGTCTGGCGTATTTTTTCTGAGTTGTTATACATTTTTTGTTGTTGTTTTCCTCCCATGTTTTACTGGAGCAACAATAGCGTGGAGACATTTGTCTTGCAGAAAAAAATCACTGAGAATCATTGAAACATGTTTCTGTGGCTTTGTCATAGTAAATTTGTATGTCTAGGAAATGAGACTGGTTGCTTGTTGTTTTCTTCTAGTGCTGCTTCTCAATGGTTAGGTACAATCTTAGAATGCTTCCCTTGAGAAACACAAATAGTAGTATGATATTTAATTCTTTTACAACCAAAACCATCAAGTGAAAGTAAAATTGATGTAAAATAGATTTTGTGAAAAATCCTCTATTCCTGTTGCATGGTGAGTAAAAGACCTAACTGATTTTAAGTTTTAGAAATTTGTATATGGGATTTTATAGGGGGACTTGGGTTATTATTTTTGAAACAGCAAAACTGCTAGGACTTACAGGATGTATGTGTGTGTGTTTATTTTAAAAACTCCATCCTGTCACAGGGCACTATGTAACAGCCAGACACTCCATAGAGCAGAGTGATTATGAAGTGAATTTCTTTCCTTAGGAAAGAAAATTGCTTTCTAGTCATCCAGAGCTGTAGTCAACACATCTATTTCTTCTCACTTGAAGAATATGGTTCCAGAGTTAAATTCTTGTAACAACTATCAGCAGGTCAACATGTGGCAGAGAGTGTGTTCAGCCAGTAGTTACTTTTAAATCTAGAGTTACCTTTATTATGGATTGTGCTGTTAGTGCATGGCTTCCTATAACCCTACTGCAGTGTGGCTGAAAATTGGGAAAGTATTCAAGAATGGCTCACTTGGTTGCTTCTAAAATTCACAACCACCTTCACATCTTATGATAGAGACAAATCTGGATTCAAACTGCTGAACAGTTTCCTACAGGCTGTGTCATAGCTGTGTCCTTGTAGAGAGGTCCCATGGCATTTACAGAGTTTGGAAAGCAAGTTAGAGATCTCCAAGGGTTTTGTTTTATGCAAATGCTGTTGTAATTTCAGCAAAGTAAGACATTTGTGAATGGTTGGCTTTTTCTAAACACTTCCAAAAGCAATAAACAGAGGCAAATAAAGAGACAAGATTTTATCAGTCCTTTCCTCCCCAACAGTGACAGATATGAAAGCAGATGACACTTCATGCCAGAGAAAAACCTTGTTCTAAATGTT
Organism: Camarhynchus parvulus; assembly: GCF_901933205.1. NCBI lineage: Eukaryota > Metazoa > Chordata > Aves > Passeriformes > Thraupidae > Camarhynchus > Camarhynchus parvulus. Next base: position 20,340,893 of record NC_044575.1, on the reverse strand, counting down.
TATTCTTCAGCTAAAAGGGGCAGTACTGATGCCACTGAAGTCTTAATGGTGTTTTGAAGACCTAATGATAAATTTTGGAAGGGTAGTATTAACAATAGTCATCTTGCACAATCTTTTTAGTCTTAAGCTTCAGTACTGAAGTAATTTCTTACAATTCAGGAAGGCTGATGTAAACACAAGACTTCTGACATTAATATGAATCCTGTAGCATTTTGCAGACCTTCACTTCTGTAAAGAACTGGAGCAAAATCATCATTCCCTAATTTGGCAATAGAGACTTGCCTTGTTTTTGAGCAGGATGTGTGGCCTCCTTTAACCTTTCCACCTCTAAGGATATCAACACATGGAAACAAGGATTTTTCAAAGATAGCATATTGTAGTGCATTTCCTCCAGTTGCTATTCACCTGTGTTACTCTGACCCAGTTCAGAGATGGACATGGGCCTTTTGTATTCAGCAATACACACTTAGCTCAGCCTTTATGGCTGGTGATGGAGTAGACATAACTTTTTGGATGCCAACAGAAAGCACATTTGTTTAATTGACTCTGATCCTTCACTCTTACCTGCCCAGTGGGATGCTTCAAAAAGAGCATGTTCTTCTGCATAGATTGTATTGAATAGTGAAGGTTTGCTTGATGCAAAAATTATTCACTGTGTGTCTGCCATCTGTTCTCCCAGTCTTTCAATGCTCAATCTGATCAGTAGAGCTCCTCAATTATTTGAGTAAAAAAACCTTGAGTGAGAAAATGGCATTAATGTTTTATACCACTTTTTTTGGCTGAATAAACAATACTGGAGTGTACAAAGGATTAATAGATACTTCCTGTTGGGCTTCAGCTATGTTATTATGAGAAATTTTGTCTGCTAAGATATGAGCCTTGCAGTACCTCTGCAGGCATAAATTATCTGGTTTTTCATTTTGAAGGATAGCTTTTTGGCCTAAAGGCAATTTTTTTCATTTACAATCTACTATAGCTTTCACATTTTTTCCAGTACACGCCCCTATATGCAGTGTGTTACCTCCCTGCATACATTAATGTTGGTACCTTAACAAAGAATCAAATTGAAGTCTTTGTGTATATAACTGAAAGCTGGTGTTGCATAGAGCTGACCAACAAAAAAATCTAAGACACAGCAATTTACAATAAAAGCAAAACCATGAAATGTGTTTGTGCCTTTTTTCCCTGTCCATGTGGGATTAGGGTATTGCTGTGGGAGCTTGGGATGTAGGTTCCAGTTTTGATTCCTGCAAAGTAATCTAGCAGGCAAAAGCTGCTGGCCTCAATTAGGCAAAATAAGGACCCAAACCTGAGCATTGTGCTACAAATCTCACCAGTGGCCTCTTGTTGAGATGGCTGTACCTTTGTGTTTTCCTTTTTTCAACAATCAGAATTGCCTACCAAAGTTTATCTAACACTGCTCAAATGTAATTTTTTCTGAAATTGCAGGAGGTCAGAGTACACATTGAAATTTTCTTTTCCTGCTTCTAGGCATCACAAGAATAATATAAAGAGATTCAATTCTGCTGTTTCCCTTCTGACACTGACAGTGAAATTTACTTTTGTATATAGTAAATTTAATCCCACTTGAGTGTGTGTATGTATGAGCACGTGTTTGTGTTTGCAGGGCTGTCTTCTAATCAAGACCTAAGTGAGATTAAGGTAGGTTTGATGCTGGCTCACTCCACAGAATTTTGTTTCATTGCATTGAAAAGTTGAAGTGCACACAAGTTTCAATCAAGTTAAAGCTACTCAAAATAGCATGAGTTCATGACATTATATACCCTAGCTGGATGTAACAAAGGTGTTGATTTATCAGACTACTGCCTCTTCCTTCAGTATGCTGAAAATTTGTAGGAAGTATTGGTTAAAGTTGCTATAGAAAATTTCAGGCTGTTCTGTTCTTACCTTTGTAAAGATTTCAGAGTTCTGTTTTTTTGTCTCTTAATCTTTCTTTTTATTGCTTTGTTGACCTATTTCTAAATATTAAAGGTGACTTCTGTGTAGAACTGAATTTGTGTGCTTAAGGTCAATAAAGTTTTTGAAAGTTTCCTACTGTAGAACAGAAGAACAAAGCCATTTCTTTATTGCTCAGAGAACACTGATGCATTTGTTGACCACCAACACCTTTTCTAAAGTTTTAGGGGATGTAAAGAAGGTATTGTATTAATTGAACCCAATCCAAATCAACTGGTATGGTTTGTGTTATGAAAATATTTTAGCAAGGCCATTATAATGTTTCTATCAGAATTAATACACTAATGAAAGCAGAATGGAGTGTTATATTTTGGACTAAATTTTTTTACACTGTTTTCTACAAAGGCTTTTTAGAGGAAGTAAATTACTCGCATATGGAAGGTATGTTGATCAGAACTAATGGAATGTTTGCAATTGAGTTTTCCGTAAACCAAGAAAAAGCAGCTGGCAGAATCTTCTCTGAATTGTGTAATGTAATGAGGCATGTTACTGAAGTCATAGAATCGTGAGGTTTTGAAAAGAATTTGAAGGTCATTGAGTTCAACCATTAACCCAGTGCCACTGTGTTCACCACTCAATGATGTCATCAAGTGCCTCGGCCACATGTTCTCTTTGAATGCTTCTAGGGATGGTGACTCAACTGCTTCCTTGGCCAGCCTGTTCTGGTACTTGATAACCCTTTCAATGAATAAATTTTTCTTAATATTCCATTGGAACCTCCCCAGCACAGCTCAAGGCCATTTCCTCTCGACACTTGTTACCTGGAAGAAAGCAAGCCCCGCCTGGCTATACATTCCTTTTAGGCTGTTGTAGAAGTGCTAAGCTTTACCCTGAACCTCCTTTTCTCCAGGCTAAACGCCCCTAGCTCCCTCATGCAAGTCTCATGGGAACTGTTCTCCAGACCCTTCACCACCTCTGTTGCCCTTCTCTGGACGTGCTCCAACACCTCGATGTCCTTCTCGTCATGAGGTGCCCAAAACTGAACACAGCACTTGAATGGCAGCCTCACCAGTGTTGAGTACAGCAGGACAATCCCTGCCCTGGTCCTGCTGACCATATTATTGTTGGCCAGGATGCCATTTGCCTTCTTGGCCACCTGGCCAAATGCTGGCTCATGTTCAGCTGGTTGTGGATCAGCACCCCCAGGTCCTTTTCTTCTGGGTGGTTTCCCAGCCAGTCTTCCCCAGCCTGTTGTGCTGCATGGAGTTGTTGTGACCCAACACTCTGCCTTGTTGAACCTCATACCCTTGCTTCAGCCCAACAATCTGGCCTGTCCAGATCCCTCTGGAGACCCTTCCTGCCCTTCAGCAGATCAGCGCTCACACACAGACTTGGTGTTGTCTGTGAACTTGACAGAAGGTTCACTTCAATCCCTTTACCCACATCATTGATATTAAGCAGGACTGGCCCCAGTACTGAGCCCCAGCGAACAGCACCTGTGACCAGCCACCAGCTGAATTTAAGGTCATTCACCACCATGCTCTGGGCTCAGCCATCCAGCCAGTTTTTACCCAGTGAAAAGTGCACACCACTACATCACAAGAACCCAGCTTGTCCAGGAGAGTTGTGTGGGAAGCTTCCACTGTACTGAAGTGCAGGTAGACTGTCCATAGCCTTTTCCTCATAAGGAAATGGGTTGCATTGTCATAGGAGATTAAGTCAGTGATGTAGGATCTGTCTTTCCCAGTCTCATGCTGTCTGGGCCTTATTCCCTAGCTGTCTTGCACTTCAGATTATCTGGTCTGTGACTTTTCCTGGCTCTGAAGTCAGGCTGACAGGCCTTAAACTTGGTCTTATCCAGGATATGGGAGACTCATACTCCTAGATCAACAAGCTGACATAGATATATTGACAGTTATTTCTAATTATTGCTCTTGCTCCTGAATATTGGAAAATAAAAAAGAAAAGAACAAAAAGGCAAAAAAACCGCAAGACTTTAATTTTCAGTAAGAACTTGCAAAACTCAAGAAAGCAAAGCCAAACTCTTGTTATTTTGTTGTAATATTCTGAATGACGAATATGGATGGAAGGACATACGGTGACAAAAGGCATTTGAATTGGCAAAGATCTGAAGGATGGAGAAATTGTTCCATTTGAGTCTTTTTTTTTTAAGTTCAAAGTGGCTTTTAAAGAGCTTGTGAAGTTATTATAAAGCTAATTCAGTACAGTGAAGGGCAAGGTAACAAACTCTGGAAAGCAGTGTGAAGTGTTCAAACCCACTGACGGCTCCTAAGTTAAATTCTGCTTTTCAATCACACAGTTGTTGTTTGTTATTGGGGTTACTAAAAATATTTGCTTAGTGCTTAGCTATGGCTAAAATGATAAAAAATTACACTTAAGAATAATTTTTGAATAAGAAAGGGTTGAGAACATACTAGAAACATATGTTGCTGTTTAGCAGAGAATATGTAAAGTATTTTTTGGTTTGTTGTTTTGGGGTTTTTTTTGGCCTTTTTCTTCATTTTGGAGAAGAAAGAACAGAGGGAGCAGGGCTAGGAAGAAAACAGTAGAAAGAAATAAAACTCTGGATTTCTCTGTGGTCTTAGTGGAAAAGTTTCCATTGATTGCAGGAGTATATCAGCAAGACTTTTGTGGGGGACTGTGATGAACGTTTTAAATAGGGAAGAATAAAGATAACAAGAACTCTGGGCTTGTAAGAGTTTGTAAGTTATTACTAAATGAAGAGAAGTTAAATAATAAAGACTGTGTCATCTGGATTTATTGATTTCTGCTTTTGGACAAGTAGGGATATCATGTTTATTTAATGAGGAAAGTGGAAAAAATAGCCTTTTCAAGCAGCACTTGTGGAAAAATTAGTTTTATTTGCTCTTGATGCATAAATAGTTTGAAAAACTCATGTTGTCTCTCTGAACCTTTTCCTGAGAACAATGAAAAGAAAATAGAGAAATTGGGTTAGGAAAGAAATATCTTGTATCTCTCTCTCACTGCTCTTCTCAAACAGAATAAACGAGACTAAGTCAGTTTTTCTTGAAACTGGAGAACTAGAGAAAATTAAGAAATTTTTTTTATTATTTTGAGTATAGGGCTATAAAAAAGCTGTGCCATACCAATTTCTGTGCCTCTAAATGTGTGCCAGGTGCTGGCCATCTCATGTAGGAAGATGCCTTTCTTAAAGGAAGGTGCCTTCAGATCTGCAGCCTACCTGTGCTTTAATCTAAAGTCTTTGTTGCGCTTGGATCAAGTGAGACCACATCTTAGACATCAGTGGTTGTGGTGATGATTGCTTACATTACATATACAATTTTTGTCTGGTATCATTTGCCTCATCTATATCTCTTCAACTGTTGCGCCATGACCTAAAAAGGGATGGCCTTGTACATAAAATACTAAAGGAACTGCAGGACTACTGAACATAATAGGGTGTATTAGAACTGCAGGGCTCTTTTAAAGATTGTAAAGTGGAAAGAGGGGCTCCCATGTGTTAAAATATGCATAAATTATGACTTCATTTCTGTTTCAGGCATTGGTGACACAACTCCTATGGTTTATGATATGAGTGGCCTGAGGCAACAGAATTTAAGAAATAACGTGCTCCATTATTCTCTATAATGAGTTTAGCACACAATGGGACTGTGTACTGGCTGTTTGCTAAGGACTGTGGTCTTCACGATGCAGAATAACTGAGTTTTACCTGTGTGTATTATAGGTGTTGAAATGACTGAAAATGGACTTTGTCAGCAGTATAAATCTGTTAACACTTTCTTGAATATGAAGTGTGAGAACGCTTATTTATTTTCTTTCCAATGTTAGCAGTAAGCCTTCAGCCAGATAGTGAATACAGGGGGGATTTTTATGTGTTGCAGGTTTTGTTGGTTTTTTGTTTTGCCAGTGGCAGGGTTTGTTTCACTTATGGGCACTGTGGCTGTTGCATATGCTTGCATGCTCTTGTATCCTCGGGATTTTTTAGATAAAATATTCTCATTTGTCTTTGGGATTTTTTCCTGTCCTTTCTCCTTGGAAAAAAGTTAAGTTGTCCTGCAAATGTTGAAAACTCTGAATCTTGAGCGCTTCTCTCTTTTCGCAGAACCTGGTCTGCAAAAGCAATAGTAGCTCAAGTCTCTGAATTCACCTGGTATATCTACAGGTTATCCTGGAAAAGCTCTCTGGGACTGATTTAACTAGTTCAGTCCTGGGACAGAAAGAAAAAATATTATAGACTTCTCTGTTAAGACTGTTAAATAGGATAGTAGATCGTTAGGTAGGAACAGGTTTTAATCTTCCTTGGTTTTTCCTTGGCACAAATTACATAGAGAAAAAGCACTGACAGTTTTAGAAAAAGTCATTAGAATGGATTACATTTTCCAGAAGACTGTTGCTTTCATTGGAATAACTGATAACTTTGATTCTCCCTACTCCACCAATTCTTTTTCTCAGCTCATGGGAGAGTATTCCTTTCCCAAAGAAGTATTGCAAAGATGCTGTGATAATCTTAATAGGGATATGCTAATAGTTAGATTAATCTGAAATATCTTGTGAAGCTAAAATTTTATTTAGAATGTGTTGATATTTGTATGTCAAGCATTACAAGGGCAAATCACAATTTGTTTTCAGGTGTTGCTTCTTGATACCCATGGGTGCTGTGTATTTTTTGGTCAAATAATGCACCCGTGACAAAGAATGGCAGTCTATTTTTGGTGCTTTTATACATGAATTTTACTAGTCTGTACTTCAGCGCTATGGAAATAGTACTCACACATACACTCTGACCAAAGAAAAATCCTAAGCTTGGAAAAAACCACAAATGTGCAGTGCAAAACAAAGCTGCCATAGAGAGAAAGGAATTCTCTGCAGGGTTCCTATAACATTTTAAATTATTTCCTGTTATATTAATTTTTCTGCAATAATTGTCGAGTTTTTTTATTACTTCTGACTATTTAGAAGGTACTTTCAACTTTTTTTATTCGCATCTCGGCAGGACAGGGAAATTCAGAGAGAACATAATATATCAGAATACTAAAAGAGGTCTGATGGAATAAGATGGAACCAGAAATTCTGTATAGCTGCCTAATAACATGCTTAGAAAAATACAGCTTTAAAATGCAAAAAGCACTAGAAAAGCAAGCAAGCTTTGCTGTTTATTATTGGTGCACATTTGCATAACTCAATAGTTCATAAGCCTCCATTAAAATGTTTCTGGTTATGAACACAATATAACATATGACACATGCTAATTATAAAAATATATTTTAGTTGACTGAAGTATTTATGATGGTGTTTAGCACAATTAGAGATGTTCAAAATAAAGCTCAGTGTTAACTGTTGTGCTCTAGCAAATTAGTGTTTCCAATTAATTGTCCTGCTGAATGTGTGATTACAGAATATCCCTTCTCAGACTTCAACATCATGGGCAATAGCTAGAGAAAAGTAATTACTTAAACTTTCCAGTGTATGTTCGGGTGCTAATTGTTTCACTGTTGTTCCCCTGCCCCAGTTAGCTGTCATGAAATTTTATTTATTTTTGTTTTTCTTATGAAGATGGTAATTCCTTCTACTTTACACTTTAAAAGTCTTGGTGAAGTTATCTAGATAACTTGTCATTCATAAAAGCATTTGTCCACAGGTGCATGATTATCCCAATTTTTTTGTTGTTGGACCTAAATAGGATAGAAAAACATACTCTTTCCACTGAATGATTTATAAAGAGAACTGCCTGGAAATCCTATCAACTTTTGACATAATTTTACCTATATCTAGATCTTTTCTCTGGACTCACAATTAGATGATGTTCTGAAACCTACTTGCCATGTTGGTCAGTGAACAACATGTGTGTTAATCATTGTGAAAATAAAGTGATATGTACAGTCACTTGAGACTTTAGAATATTTTTTCTTATTGTAGTTGCAGATGCATATATTGTGCATATGATTTTATGAATAAAAATTAGCATAGAGATTAACACAGGTGAAGGCAAATAGTATTTATGCTTAATAAATTGTTTGTGTTTACAGTCCATAATTAGTTATATGAAGGCATTGTTAGAGCTTCAGAAGCAATGATCACAGAGGGCACGAGTTATTGGAGTTTTTCAAAAATGTTTCTTTAGCCTTCTTGGAACTGGGACACCAAATTCACTGGCACATATGTGATGGCGTGTTCTTTGTAGGTGCTTTTTCTAAATCATAATCGGTTTAACTCGAACCCAGTGGTGAGATGATCTCTAAAGTCATAATTTTTAACTTACAGGACAACCATTTATCTGGCGTGCTTTATTGAAAGCATCAACTTTGATGAAAACCAGTGGGAATCTCTTTAGCTATGTTCCTGATCACTTAGTTGGCAGATTCATATTAGGGAATAGCCATTATCAAGTCAGAACTCTTGTGGGCTTATTCTGCTACCTTGCATTACCCTGGTATCTTACCTGAAAGAAAAGTATAAGTATATCCATAGGAATAAGATGAAGTTCATATTGCTCCTTGACCATAGCCAGAAAAATTCTTAGTGGAATCTATTTGCAATGTTTGTGTCAGGATGATGATGTACACCCAGCAGGTTCTGAGAAGTAGCTTTTCTGCCCATTCAGAGTTAAGAGACCCCAATTACACTCTTTAATTGGGGATACTGTGAGGTTGCATGTAGTGGGAGATGTTGGCACCAACCTGATGTGGGTGACACTTTGCAGAACCTGCAATTTGAAGTGATCTTACAACATCCTTCTACTCCTATCAAGCTATCTGACCTTCCTTCCGGAGGTAATGGGTTCTTTTGTTTCCCTAGTCTCTAGTCTTAAACACTCTTTTTAATCAAGCTGATCCTCTCCCCCGAAAACTTGTCTTTCTTACACCTAGCTACAGCCTGCTCCTGAACATTAAGTGATTCTTTTTTTAAGCACATCCAGCTTTCTTGGGCTCCTTTGCCCTTCAGGACTGACTCCCAAGGGATTCTGTCTACCAGTGTCCTTTAACAGGTCTAGCAGGGCACCTCCCCTGGTAGGCTCATTTTTCAGTTTTGTTAGGAAGTTGTCTTCTGCATCCTCTGGGAGCCTTCTGGGTTGCTTCCTCTCTGCTGTGTTGTATTTCTAATAGCCATCTGAAGTTGAAATTTCCCATGAGTACAAAGCACTGTTATAGATGATATCCAGAGATATTAGTGCTGGATGCTTAAATGGTACCTCCCTCACAGGCAACTTCTGCTCCAGTTGCTGTTCGGGAAAGATGGATTCAGCCTGAGAAGTGACATCAGTAATCCTTCCAAGTCTTGTTCAATTTGTTTGATTAAAACATTAGGCTTATAAAGCTCAGGTGCTAGAAATTTAAACTTAATTGTGCGACATTTGATAGATGTTTTTGTGCGCTGCTAAGACACCTCGTCTGCAATACTTTTCCTAAAGCACCATCTCTGATCTGAAACTGATCAATGTACAAAACAATGCATGATACTGGATCTGTAGGCTACCAAATTGATTAATGGCCTTGATTCCTAGATATTTTTTTTAGAGTAATGCTTGAAGTTAGTTTGCAAGAAAGGTTCACAGGTAGTCAGCAGGGAGATGCAGTTACTTACTAAACATATCATGCTTACAGGAGGAGGATACATTTACTATTTTGTCTCTTGAAATGCTATCACTGCTTTATAGGAATTAAAAACTGTCTAATTTTTAAAAGTGCCTAAGAAGTTAGGCACCTGTGTGGGTGTCTGCCTGGAAGCTGAAGGCAATTATTTAACTGCTCAAGCCAGTTAAATAATTGTATCAAAGTAAAATAGAAATAATCCTTACTGTTGCAAGAGGTGCTATAATCTTGAAAAAACTGTTAGATTGGGCAGCATGAAAGGCTGTATACATGCTTCATATTCTGTATTTACTTGCTTATGATAATGCCTAAAATATTAAAGGTCTGTTCCTTAACACATTCTAGTTTAGGGAGAGTACTCAGCCCCAATATTCTTCTATCAGAACCAAGTAAAATTGTAGAGTTATGTGATAAACCATGGATTTATTGGTGGCAGATGTGGGGAATATATATGAAGCTCATAAAAATGCATTTCGTATCAAATATTTGTATTAATAAAGGAGATAGCCTCAGAAATAAATTACTGGAAGTCAGAAAACATGCAAGTTCAGATAGAGGTGCTCAGTTCAGGGCCTCTAATTCCTTCTATTTTTGAAGTTTCTATAGTGTTTTTGTGGTTGTGGTTTTTTTTTGTGAAGAAGGCAAGTAATACAAACTAATGTATGAGTTGGAAAGTGTTGTGTACATTTTTAAAGAGAAGTTGTAACATAAAAATGAAGCCCCCTTATAGAATGGGGGGGAGGTAATTTATGCTGTAATATGTCACCATATGTTGAAGTAAGGAGCTGTCTTTATGGACCTGTAGCCTTCCTTACTATTCTTATTAAATTGCTTTTTATTTATAATATAGCTGATTGGAGTCCCATAGAGGGTTTTTTGTCAGTCATATTTCTTGCAGCATCAAGAACATGCTAAGTACAAAATTGATTTTTGAGCCAACAGTAGCCATTTCCATTGGAAGGTTTTTTTGTCACCTCCACTGATTTTTTTTTTCTCCTTCATGTATCCTTTTCTGAGTTCTATTCTTGGTTTCATTACAGTTCCTCAAACATTTGTTTCTTTTATGTGGATTTTGGGTCCATGTCTCCTCCGACCCTACCTCATGTTGTCTTGCTTTATGAGGAGAATGGAGCATGGAATCCGTTTTTTTCTCTTCATGGTTACTTAGACCTTTTCTGCCACTTAGAACTTAAAAAAATGTGCTCCAATTTTGTTTCAATGAACTTGTTGAAAGAGAATTAACTGTGATTTTTTTTAAAAACGTTTTTTCCTGGGGTAAGTACACAACCTTCCTTCCCCTGTCTTCATGTCTACTTTTTTGTCATTCAGTTGGTCACCACTGGTATTAATCGAATATAGATGGCGAGAGAAATCAAAGGTACTAGTTAATAGATATTTTAAAATTAAAATGGCTGCATAGATGTACAAATAAATTCAAACTGAAGAAAAGCTTGAGCATTGATGGAAATATAACATATTATGTATAAGAAATCTAACTTCAAAGTGTAAACCATTTATGTTTCTGGCATGCGAAGCTTTGCCCAGAACTTGGGAGTTATTAGAGACAGGTGTCCTGACATTCTGTAAGGGTTTTTTTGTGTATTGTTTGAATCTGTAAGAGTGCTCAGTCACAGAATATTTTATTAAAACCTTAGCATGTCAGTTTGCTTGCCTTGGTGACTTCAGTCTTCTCCATTCACTAGTTAAGCGGTCTTGTTTTCTTGCTGAGCTTTTCCTGTCTGTTGTTGAGTGCTCATTGTGGCACAATGCTGCAGGTAATGCATAAAATAGATTTTAGGCTCAGAGACGAAAAGTATTTGCCTTATGACTTCTCCCATTGTGCCCAAAGGTGTCCTCCTGTTCAGTGACCTAGTGAATGACAAAGAGAAATGAAAGGGGACTTCTGTCTTCATGCTCTGCTCTGTTGGAAGGAGGGAAGCCCAGCTGCTTTTAGACAGCAAGACTGAGGACAGAACCAAATTACACACTGCGAATAATTAGAACAACATGGATTTAATATCATTATTGCCAGGCATTATTGTAGTCATTTCATCGCAACTGTTTTGTTCCTGGTTTCCGTAAATAACATCAGGTTCTAGGCAATCAGAGAAAACAAATTCAGATTTAGTTACCTAAGTTATTGCTCATCTACTTCTCCAGCTTTTCTTTTGTCTCTTCAATATAATATTTTTCTTTGACCTAGGTAACTTTTCATTTGACTCCTTGAACACAGTAACAGAAATGTTAAGAATATTCTCCCTTCTTTTTGGATGATTTTGAATGGCCTTTCATTGATCCTCTTCCATTATATTTTGAATTTCAACAGCCTTGTGGCGCATGGATAGATACTGCCTTCTGAATGGTAAAAAAATAAGAAGCAGTGGAGGAAGTATGAGCAAGGGGAGAGGAAGAGGCTTTGTGGCTATAAAATCAGAGCTGGTGTTGGTGGCTGTAGAAACTCTGAAGGTCAGCACTGTATAAATGTAAAATTCCATCTTCTGTGAGATGTGACCAATGAAAAATTTGAGTGTAGTCTGTGGCATCCACTGATGAGCCGTAGGACTGTGTGCACTGAGTAGTACAGATGTCTTCTGGAGAATGGAATAATGGAGTTTAAGGTCTGTAATTAAGAAGTCCAGAATAGAAAATTTGGATGTAGCTTTATGATGAAAAAATATTTACATAATAAATGTTTCCTGGTCATATTGTTGATTTGATGAGACTTTTTTTTGCCGGGTGGGGGAGCTAGGACAGTGACAACTAAGCTTTTAAAGGGAGTTGCACAGTGGAGGTGGTCACTACATGTATTAGCACTGCTAAGTCAGATTTATTTAGTAATTTATTCCTGAAGCAGACCATACCTGTATAATTTGATATTCCAGTGGATGAGAAATCTGAGATACTGCCAGTAACTTGCATATGGAAGCTGTTTGCTCTGGAAAGCATCCATTTTGTGATGCTTTGACTTCTAGCCCTACATAAACTGGCTGGATGTCAGTCAGAAGCTGCACTCATGTTTTCTGCAAGGGACAGGTTTACACTGGTGAGCTCATTTACATCAGGACTCTGATTTTGGTATTGGTGCCCCAGTGTTTGTGCTTGTCTTGCTTTGGCTTACCTCATAAGTTGGTCATGGAGCACAAAACCTGACTTTTAGATGAGCCTGTTTGAGGCAAGGTCATCTCCAGTGTTCCAGCACTGAATTAGTGCTCAGCCGCTCAGCTCAGACTGGGGACAGTCGGAAGTGCATTGTTGGCACGTGAACCATTTGAGTGCTGAGTTGCTCCTGCTGGGCTGTAGCTCCTACTTGGCAGAACTATTTGCCAGCACACCCATAGCTTTTGGCACAAAAGCCATAGGTTACTGACTCCTGTAGCAAAAACCACAGTGATCACTAGGGGTGAGTTAGATCTGAATAGAAAATCTTAAGAGTGTCTCTGTCTGACTCGAGTGCTTGACCTAATGATGACTATACATCTGTTTTTCTAATGTGTTGATGGAAGGTGTTTTTCTCAAAGCTGTGTAATACTTTGGATATACTTTTTTTTTAAGTGGCAAAGATCTGATTTTCATTTCTATTTTATTTTTACTGTTAATTCCTCATTGCTGAATTGCCATTCATGGTTCTTTTTGTCCCACAACACTTTCTCTGTTATTTTTCTGTGTCTCTTTTGTGCAATTTTAATTGACTACTTCCTTCTTAATTAGATATGTGGCTACAACTTTGAGAGAAAAATCCTGTCAATTTTTGAATATTTTTAATGTTGATACAGTGCTATTAAACCTTAGCAGAGAACCTTAATATTAGCCAAGCTTACTTAGGTGATTTTGAGACAGCATCTTTTTTCTGGTATCCTTTCTAATGCTTTGGTCAATGGGGAGAATAATCCCCCAAGCCCATCTGCTTCTAGTATTTGAGTGAAAATAAGAGCTGGGTTTTGAATGAAAATGGGAGCTGAGTTTACTTATAATTTTCAGGTGGATAATCTCTGGTGGTTGTTGTATTTTGTCAGGGTATCAGCATCCAAAAAAGTCATGAAACCAGCTGAGCTAGGAAGGTTAAGGAAGCAGCTACTCTGCATTTCTGTAGTAATCCCATAGAAGTGAGACTGCTGGAGAATCAAAAACATTTAGGGTGAGGAAATCAAATGGAATAATATTTTTTTTAAAGAATACTTTGACTTCAGCAGCCACAGTGCTGTATTCTATTTTCCATAAATTTTTGCAAGCTAAGCCGGAGCTGGTGAAGTTAGTGTAACATACTGTGTAAAGTATTTTTTATGCAAGGCCTGTTTCCCAAAATTCTTCAGGGTTGAACAATGTGGTGTTATTGTGATACCAAAATTTATTATACTGATGGGAGTGAGGGAACACTGAAATTGGATGATGTGAAAAGTTTTGTTGTTTTAAAGTATTTACTATTTACAAAATCAGCCAAAACTTTTCTGTATTAAAAGGGTTGTTCAACAGCAGTATATTATTTTATCATGTTTGCTCTATTTATTAAACTGGAAAGCAAATACACTTAAGACTGTTGTGAAGATGTTGGTCCAGTGGTCTCAAACAAACATAAGTGCTCTTTTTTTACATGAAACAACCTGATGTTTTTAAACCATTAGAAACACAGGATGATGTTAAAATTTTTAAAGGTTGAACTAGGCTTCATCTCATATTGAGAAAAAATTAATTTGATCTGAATCTGTTTGCTTGCTCCTTGCAATTACTAGGAAGGCCTCTTTATCATCTCTGATATTGCCTTTTAATTTAGGTAGTGTATGGTCAAAATTAAAATCTTGAATGACTCGATCCTTTTACCTTAAATTTTCTCATATAGTACCTATGTACGATTTTAAAAATATTTACTTGGAATCTTCAATACTTGTGTGCCCTAAATATATTCAGACTTTCTTTTTGAAATGGTTCATATTTAGAGCATGGGTGAAATCTGTTTATGTTCCTGTTTAAATGTTTTGCCAAGTCTGGGAAATTTCCAGAGGAAAACCAGAATGCTCACCGTGTATTCCTTAGCAAGGTATTCACGACACCATAAAATAACAAAAATCTCCTCAAACACGGTTCTTGTTACCTACAGCTTTCATATAACTTTCAACACCAGCTGGTGGATCTTTATATAAAGAACATAAGTATAGTTGCAGCACCATTTTCAACTCTACTGAAACAAAATGAAATGCCTTGGGGCAATATCTCTACTTGCACATATTTTAAACCTTCCAGTAAGGATGTGCATGCTTATGTAATAATATTAACTTTCTCTGATGCTTTTGATGCACCCCAGTGAAATTATACCAGCTCTTGAAGATTTTTGTACCTACTGAGTTGAGAAAGACAGCACACCCTATGTTAATGGGTTGTAAATAGCATTAAAAGCATTGTTTAAGCTTGTCTCACAGCTCCACTAGGTTTTGATATGCTTTTCTGCCCTCATAAATATTTATACTCACCCATGCTTGACAGCTGAAGAAAGTCTGTCCAAGCAAGTCTTTTGGCCTAATCAATGTAAATTTATAGAAGTTCCTTTCTGGAGTGCTGAAGGCAGAGAAAACAATTGGAGTGCTGCTGTGATAATCTCCATCCTAGCCACACATCAGCAGCAAACTCACTGTCTTGTGACATGGGGAGTGAGAGTGGGTCAACATTCCTCATCATCTGAATAAACTAAATGCTTGCAGTACAAAACACTACTGTGTCCTGCCATTCACTGTTAAAACTTTAAGGATTTAAAACTGTAAACATTATCAATATCATGAATTGCAATAACAGCTCTTTACCACACTCACTCCTCTTCATCTGAGGAGCAGTAAATTCTACTTTTTTCCTGTGTTGTACTGTTGGTGTGAATATGGGAGTGCTTATGGAAACTGTCCTGGGAAACATAGTGAATGGCTAGCAAACCCTGAACTGTAAGGGTCTCAAACCAGCAGAAGCTGCCTTGTAATAAATTAAGGGAAACTAAAAGAGGAACCTAATTTTGGATCACTTACAGCATACTGGCAGGTTTGTGTTAGAAGGATATCTAGCCTTTTTTAGGGTTTTAAGGATATCCAGCTCTTGTAGGTGCTAAAAATAGTGGTAGAGGTGGTATAAAAGTCCCAAGGATTTTTCCTCCTAGGAGAGGAGGTAGCATGGCAATATGGGTAGCAGATTCCTGCAACTCCTAGCTTGTTTCCTATTTGATAATGATGATCCAGTTACTGTTGGAAGTCAATGAGTTTTGAATGCCTTTCTGTTTGCAGCAACTTGAACTGAGTTTGCTCTGATTAAATGTGTTCAGACATAGTTGGTGCCCTCTAGGTGCTCTAGTGCTGGTGAGAGGAGTAAAGGTAGGAGCAGCTGGAGACATTTGGCTAGCTGCAGGTTTTGCAGATGTGGGAGAAGAGATGGCATGTAAGAGAGAATGTAGGAGCCCTCCCCTCTGGCAAGATGTCAGGATCCATTTGGCAGACTGACGCTCAGCCTGAACGAGGGCTGAGCCTGCCTTGGAGAGCCCAGCTGAGGCAGGTGCTTGTGCACTTGGCAGCAGTTTGGGTTCTGGGCTTTGCTGTCTTGGGAAGGAGGGGTCTGCTGGAAACTGATAAATTGCTATGACAAAGAGGTTCTTGTGCCTGGTGATGTTGTTATGGAGTAGCTGCACTGTAAAGAACTGATATAAGTGCATGTTTAGCACAGTTGGTACTGCATTACAAGGGTTTTTCTAATGTACTTATAGCAGAGAATGTGTTAATGCCTCTCACTCTTTTCCTTAACGTAGTTAGGGATAAATCTTTGAAGTAAGTTTCAGTTAAGCTGTTCAGTTCAGTTATGTTCATTTACAACTCACTGTACCTTGCTTATGTGACTGTACTACTTGAATCCTATGGACAAAATTGCACATCTATCACATGGTGGCTGTGGTGCAGAATGTCTGAAGACTGAAGCTGACTACCAGTACTGAAAGCGTTACTGTGCAGAGTGGGATTTGTGCCATTTAATATGTCTAGTACAGCATTTAGTATCTGGCCTAAACTGTAGTTCTATCTCTCCTCCTATTCCCATAGAGTCGAGGAAAGGAAAAGATGACTTCTCCCAAATAATTTATACTATTTACATATTTTACACATCTAATTTTAGAGTATGATGTATCATATTTATGGCAGTAGATATTTCCTTAAATGGATTAGCTAAAGTATGTTGGAAAATTTATTGTATAACCTAATAAAGTTAAATTACTCTAAGTTGATCTTTATATGCAGGCCAACTGGTGTCTTGCAATTGGTTTTGTAAAGATATGAGCATAAATGTATGACACTTATCAACGGTTTGGTGCCTGCTTTCCTTTCTAAAAAACAACACAAAAATCATTCTAAATTAAATTTTCTTATTTTTACTGGGTGATTTCAAAATCCAAAACAAATCTGAAAAGTTGGAATAAAAATTAAAGAATTCCAGGTTCTAAGTCTATTTACACCTAATTTCAGCCTAGACAATTGAAGAAAAACAAGGAAAATGTTTTGATCTTAGTAAATGCTGCTTCTGTAATGGGCTTAAATATAATTTAAATGGTAATCTTATGGTTAAAAACAAATCGAAGGAGAAAAAAATCAGCAAAACAAGTCTGGGAGCTATAGATGTTTTGCATTTTGAAACTGGGTACACTTGATTCAAGCTCTCATTAAGCAATATTAGCTGCAGAACATTTTCCATGTGTTTTACGTATATTTTGTGTCATGTTTTGGCATATGACCAGACAAAATAATAAAACTTCCATTTGGCAGTTCAGAATAAAATCTCTTTGCCAAAGCCTGTTTGCATTAATTCTCCTTTAGATTTAGCCAATTGAGTGATGTGGCTGTGGTCTGTAATAATTTTGCTTGCTTAAGCATATGTGATATAAAAAATAGTGTTTATAATGCAGTTGTCACATTGATAAGCAAGGATGTGCTAGCTCATTGCTGATATACGCATGGTTTCTCAGCTGTAGGTGTTGAGGGATATATTGTTAGCTAAGATTCTTCTAGGAGAATGAATCTTTAGAACCTTTAGCAATGTTCAGTCAAGTCTGAACTTTAGGTGTTCCAAGTGGCCAGGAGCCATCATCTTTGGACCTTTAAATGGTATGGGGGAACGGAAAGCTTATGAGTCTACTGATATAATAGCATGGCAATGGGATTAGTGTTGATCACTTTGTTCAGGAGAGAGGCTTGATTGAGGGTGATGTCTGGCAATATTATGTTAGGTTGCTGTGTAATCCACGCTGTAATAGCTGTTGTCAGCTTTGACTTTGGCCATTAATCACAGTTTGTCCTTCACACATACTCAGCTGGGGTTTGAACACTGTGAGCCTTCCCTATACAGCTATCTGTGATTCAATATCAAATTCTACTTAGTGTATCAACAGTCAGGCTACATCAGATTGTTTTCAATCACAGTGAAATGTGGAGCTAGAAAAGACCTCTCTTCTGTATCTGTTTTCAAATACTTTTCCAACTTTTAACCTTGACCTAGATTTGTGTAGCTCTCCCAAGAGAGAATTTGTGGTTCGTCCAAGTACAGTGCCTTATACACAAACATGCCTTGCTATATCGATCTAAAGTGAACAGCAAATGAGATTGTCACTCTGAAGGGTTATATTTCTATATATTAACTTACCCCGATCCATTTTCTGATGATTTGACATACTAGTATTTTAATGGGAAACCAGTTTATTTCTAGAAGTCATCATCATTTCCTCATGACTTGCTCTAAAAATCAGTTCTGATCAGATCCCATAACATCTGATACCTCTTCTACTGAGACCAGCTTATCTTCATCAAAACTTTGCATTTACATAAAGATCATTCCCCAAGATTTAGTTGCTTGCATCTCATTTATATGAGGCTGTCTGAGGAGCTGGGTGTACTTGTTCACTAGTTCTTTCCCCTTCCTAAAAATTATTATTCAGAAGGAAAGCTAATTACAAGGTCGAAGATGGTCTAATCCACTGCCTTGAATTTTCTCTTTTTTCTGTGTTATTCATCTTTTTTGGCTGGGCGTGGGAAGCACAAGCTGAATGTGGATTCCCATGCTGGCTGCTGTCTGTCCACTGCCACCTGTTTCTTTCCAGGAGAATATCTCAGGTATGCACCTGTTCTCTAGCTCATGAT
Organism: Camarhynchus parvulus; assembly: GCF_901933205.1. Lineage (NCBI taxonomy): Eukaryota > Metazoa > Chordata > Aves > Passeriformes > Thraupidae > Camarhynchus > Camarhynchus parvulus. The sequence continues at coordinate 20,322,244 of NC_044575.1, read as the reverse complement.
TAAGGGGAGTTGCAGGTTTGAGTCTCCTGAATCTTTTAATTGGCTTTTAAATTCTGTGGAGCAAGGAAGTTTTTTGACTCAGAAACAGAAACTTAGAAACAGCTCTGCTGTCTGTTGTCTACAAACCCCAGGGAACTTGGGGAGTTTAATCTCCTCTGCCTAGGGATGAACTACTTTTGTCTGTCACCTCTTGTCTCTTAATGCTAAAGCAATCCTGCTTGGCAAAATTGCTCATTTACCCCCAGCTCTTCTGAAGAAAAACATCTTTCTTAGTATTTTAAACCAGGTTTTTTTCTAGTTGCTGCTTGAGTTTGTAGCTCTTCAGACTCTAGTCTCTTTTAGTTCCTCTGGCCAGAGAAATGGTCTGACTTTTGGGGCTTGGGTGAAAAAGGAGAAGTTCAGCTGAGAAATTGCTATAAAAATAGCCTCAGTAAAAGGCCCTTATAGCCCCAAAGCTGATAATAAAGGGTGGGATTCAATGCAAGACCACTGAAATATAAAAATGGAAAGCCAGAATTTTGGGGCTCTGGTGAAGTTGTCCCTGTTAGTACGTCAGTGATGAAAGTTGAGAGGACTTTTACTCCTGACTTCATTTGGTGTTTTTTGTAAACCCAAAGCTGAATTACTTCAAGTGATTTTACAACCTTTGTTTTGCTATTTATATTGTTTTCTTTTAAGAGCAATTCTCTTCAATAATAAAACACACTTCTGTAATGTGACCAAAAAACTTCAACAGTGTTTTGGGATTTATTCTGTTATTTTCACCCAACATAGATCAGAATTTAAATGTATTTATGAGATTATATACCTTCAGGAAGAACACTTCAAGCACAAAATGGGATAATAATGCTTTGGAACATTCAATGAAAAGGTTAATGTAACAAATGCCCTCACAGTTAATGCTCTGCCATACAAGTTACTGTTTTATTGTGTGATCAGAAAAAGGTATGACAAAAAAGACAAGGACTGAGATTGCTTAATTGGTGTGGACCTCTGTGTCTTTATTTTGTAGCTATCTTTGTTAGTTCCCCTGGCAGCTATAGCAGTTGATACCTAAACCAAATATAGTCTGGAAAACTGCATCCTAGAGAAAATATTAAACATCTAAGAAACACGATGTGAATTCTGATCTGTGCCTAGAAGATATTTTCACTCAGTTGCTATTCAGATGGACTCAATTTAGAATGTTTTGTGCTGTTCCCAGTCTCATTCTTTCTACAGAAAGGTAGAAAGTAGATGGAAAGAGGTAAAGAACTGTTGATGAAAACTGGTAATGATATCTCAAAAGAAATTTGAATAGAATAATTGGAAGATTGAATTAAGCAGGTTATGAAAAAAGCATGCCTGAGTCTGTTTTTTGCAGAGTCAGGCAGTTAGAAGGATCAAGGTTTTTAAAATACCCAGTGCAGGAGTAATAGAATAGGGACAAAACCAAAGAATTTTTCTGTGGAAAGGGTGATTGTCCAGTAGGTGATGAACAGTAGTCATTGGTCACTGTTCTGAGGCTACATTAGAGTTGTAGTTGGAATCGGAAAGAAAAGTTGTATTCACATGACTATTGCTTTACCTGGTGTTAGAGGAGCAGTGGTTGGGATTTCCTCATTGGCTTCAAGGAGCATAAGAGAACGAACAGCCGGATTAAGTGACCTTACTCTGTCTTCTTTCAGTTTTGAAAATGAATCTAGACCAGTGTGAATATCCTTATCTGTCATGCCATCTGCAGTGACTGTGGTGCTGCAGCCATCCTGTTTGAATTGCTAGAGAGATGTTACAAGTTTATACCATCTGTGCTAGTGCTGTGAAAGTTCTACTGTCTGCCGGACACTTGTTTTTCCTTGTATTTTAATTCCATTCTCTTAGACAGGCAACTTGAAGCTTTTTCTGTGCTAGGAAATGGAAATTTCAGCGTTGTCATGTTTATGACTTGTTGACATTTCCCAGCCACTGTTGATTTTGGGTTTTCTCCATATGATGCTTCCTCTCTGTGCATTTCAAATTTTGCTCTGCTCCTGTAATAAGCTTATTTCTCCTTTGCGCTGCTTGTTATCTCTTGGGTCCAATTTTTGCTGTTTATTTCCACTTAATATTGAGTGGTTGTTCTTTCATTTTTTGTATGGCGTGTTTTAGTTTTTTTTGTTATTTGGGGTGGAAGGAATTTCTTGTGTTTTTTTTTTTTTGTTTAGAAAGCAGTCTGTTTGAATTCAGTTTGCTTAATGAGAAGAATTTTGTGGAGGAAAGTTCTGAATGATCCTTCTCTCCTCTGCCCTGTGACTTTGTCATGAGGAGCACTGCTGTTAGTAGTCCATTAAATATTAATGGCTCTCTTTGCAATTTCTCTCTAATGTGCTTTATTTTGGTGCCAGTCCAAGCTGTGGAAATGAAAACCCCCTCGGGACCTTATGTAGAATGTAATTTGCTCTGCAGTTTTGGCTGTAAACATGATAATAAATTAGAGGATGTAATGAATATTCATTGAAGCACACAAGGGTTTTCTTCACCAATGTCTGCTTATTGGTTTATCTCCAAACTATACCTGATGAGATGAGCATGGATGTTGGCAGCCCCAGTGGCTTGATACATTCACTGTGTGATGTTTTTTCCTTGGAAAAGTATACTCTAAAAAAGGTCCCCAAAGTGCCTTGTCCTTGCAAAATTCGTGGGAGAAAACCAACCCCTTGGTGTTCCAGTCTGTTTAATGTAAGTTAGTGAGTTTAAAGTCATAAGTTAGCCTTGTAGATGGATGCAGCTTCACTGCCTTAGTTATCCTTGTACTGGGATTCAGGCCAATTTCTCTCACTGAAGTGAGAGGTGGTTTGACAATCTGCTTCATGTGTTTTGTGAAGTCCTACTGCTCAGCAGGTTTAGGCCAGGTCATAAAATTTAGTTCATAGCAAGGGAAAAAAGAGAAGCTTTTTCCCCCCACATTTCGTACAGTTTCGTCCTTTATAAGAAAGCTTTTTCCACTTTTGGTACTAATTCTCACTTTAGTCCTTTTCAATACTGATTCTCTTTTGGACTAATTGGAAATTTATTGTATATGTAGAGGAAGAGAAAGGTCTTGTCACAGTTAATTTGTGCAGTTGTCATGAGAGATTATTAAATTCTAACTACTTCTAACTTTAAAAAATATCAGAATAAACTTTCTACCTAATTATGTCTCAGTATAAAACTATTTATAGAATATCACTAAGTATCAAGCACACTAAATATACCGCACAGGCTTTGGATGAGAAAAGCATCAGTTTAGGAATACTCAGATCGTAAGTGGCCCAAATCATCTTCTATCATTTTGCACTAAGTAACCACGATCAATCAGTTACATTTTTTACGTACTTTAAGTATGTAACTTTAAGTAACAAATAAGCAATTGCATGAACTTTTTCTATAAAACTTTTTAAGTCAAAAGTTCTGATGGAGGTTTTCTTTTTTGCTTGCTTCTGTTTTTTTTTTTTTTTTTTAAACTTTGTCAACTGCTTTGAGAGAGATACAAAATCTGTGTTTTCATAGTCTATTGACTAGTTTATTGCCTTGGGATATTTAAGAGAATCCAGGCAATCTCTGCTCTGACTGAGAGAAAGCAGCATTTTGAATCTGGATCTGTCACAACCTGATCATGGACTTTAATACCTGTCAGGCAATAGTGTGTATTTTTCCTTTATGCTGGATCATTTGGAGGCACAAATAAAGAATGTTTTTCAGTCCAGAGTAAGTGATTTCTTAACTCTCTTTGCTTGCTTCTTTTCCATTCAGTTTGATGCTTTTTGATGCTGTGCTTCTTCATGAAGAAATTCACAGTTTATCAGGCATTTCTGCATTAAAACTGTTCTGGTGTTGGGAATTTGCATCTCGCAGTGCCACAGTGGGAATGGCTAGAAAAACAAATGGATCTTCCTAAAACGAGAATATGGTCTCATTGGCTAGCTTCACTACACATCTTGCCTAGGTGTATAGGAAATCCAAAATAGTTCAGCAGAATGTCTCTCTTGTCTGATACCTTTTGTTACCTTTCAGATTTTGCTACTTACACATGTCTTACTCTTATTTCTGCAACTCCATAATAAGCTTCTGTTTGCCCCTTTGCAATTAATTATATTTATGTTTAGCTTGGTTAGAAATGCTGGCTGCTGGTTATGTAATTAATGGTGTAACAATGTCACACGATACTTATCAGTTCTTGCTGGTTATGCTATTTTTGTTGCCTTATGCTTGTGCTCAAGGCATTTGAATATTAATTATGTCTTGCTGAGTTTGATTTTACTTGGAGTGTAACAGGCTTCTCTGCTTCAGAAGCACCAATGGTTCTCTGCTGGTGCTGGCAGAAAGAGTCTTTTGAAGTGTTTACATTGTGACACAGATGTCAATGTTGCTTATTTATTCTTCTGTCTCACTTGGTGGTGTAAATAGATCAGAGTATTGTGGGATTCCTCATTTGAAATGTTGACTCTATCAGAAATAAGATGCCTTAATTAGGGAAATACTATTGCCTTCCTAAGAAAAACTTATCTAATGATTTTTAATGTATGATGACTTAGTCAATAACTCACCTTACCATCCCTTCTCTCACCAGTAACCTCATACTAGGTTATGTAGGCGGTCACTGCTGCTGTCATATGGGTAACTGACTTGTTACCATCCAAATGATGGGAAATAAAAACTATATCATTCTATCGTTTCTGTAATGCAGAATCCCCAACAGCAGTGCTAATGCAGAATGTCTGGGAAAAGCCTGACTTTGAACACTACAGAATTGCAATTTCTGGGAAGTTGCAGAAGAAGGGAACAGCTGGTCCCTTCTTGAAATCTGCCTGCTACTGGTAATACTGTATCTATAATAAATTTAGAAGAATTCCTTTGGCCTTACCTAGTCAGCTACTTTGTTTGCTTGGTTAATAAACCTTATTATACTGGACTAAAGACTAAAACTGTGTGCCAGTGTTTTCTGACAATAACAGTAACATAATGAGATAGTTGAGAGCCTGGCCTTGTCCAGCAGTCTGCATGACTGTGCTTTTGATGGACCATGTTCTGGCAGTGTCTTGGGCAATGCTTCCTCCTTCTCAGCTTACGGGTCTCTTGAAAGACATACACACCAGAGCTTTTTGTGTTCTGCTGGTGATAATACCCAGGTCCCTTCCCAAATATAGAATCCTCTGTATGCCTAGCTTCTTATCTAGCTAAGCCAAATTCCCAAGCTGCGGCTGTTGGCATCTTCAGCCCCTTGGTTCCTGGGTGCTTAGAGCCCATGCAGCTCCCCCAGCAGCCTGCGCTCAGTGCTGCCCTCTCCTGAGAGCCCTGTGTATCAAGAGTATTTCTGGATTATTCTTGGTGTCAGCGATTCTATCTTTAAAGCAATTTCTCAAAGTTCAAACTGCGTCAGTTCATGGCTAAATTATCTTCAAAGCAGCTCTGCCACTAAATACAGATCTTTGTAGTCCCTATCTCTGGTTAGTAGTCCCTATCATCTTTCCTTTCTGTAGCTAATCTATTGCTAACATTTCCCGGTATATGTATTTATCACTCTAATATCTGTACTGTGGTATGCTTTCTGATTTTTGCTGTCATAGTATATGATTTTGACATAGTATGTGATTTAAGACAAGGTTTGCTCAACATTGCATTAAAAAAAAAAGGTAGGCTGAAAACAGTACTAATAGTTGAAATATACTTTAAAAAAAGTTTTTTTCCTGATGTCCTACGTTGTAGAGAAGGAAGACCCTGCAATAAAAGAGAAGAACCGTGAAACAAAAAGGAGAGACTTGTTCAGAGACACGAGAGAAATAAAGTAAATTGGCACTCGTACAAACAGCTCTGTTGCAATTTTAAAAACATTTTTAGTGCCTCTGGATATTTCTTATCACTAAACTATAAGATGTAGCTGCTTATTTGAAGTACTAAAGTGGGTACTTGGTCTAATTAGTCTGCATCAAGCAGTAGGAATTTATGAAGACCAAAGAGGGACACATTACCTTCAGAGGAAATTGTGTGTAATGGCAATAATATTATTTAAAATAAAAATACATAAAAGCCCGGAGTACTCCAGATTCTGGATTCAGTTCATAGCACTTGCATGAAGACATATCATGCCATGACTTATCCAAAGCTTATCAAAAATTATTAATACATTTGGATATGGTGTTTTCATTTGTCAGTTACAGGATACAGCTTTTATATTAAACTTCTCCATGTCTTAGCAAGAGTCTGTGTTGCTTGGAACTGGCTGTGAAAAGGTGATAAAGAATGTGTGACTATATTGGTTGGTCTTTTGGCTCAGTCAGATGTGTGTGTTGTCATTAATCAGTGATTAATTAGTAGATGACTCTAATGTCTATATATAGCCTGGGATAGAAAAGGATTATGCTGATAAAATGTAAAGTATATGGTTTTGAGATTAAGTCCTCTTATTGCCACAAATTATGTTTGATCTTCAGCTAATACTCTGGAAGGAATTAAAAAATAATAATAAAGAAACCTATCCTTTATCAAAACTCCTTCCAATATCTTTGGGGTTTTTTTGTTTTTTGTTTTTTTTTCTTTGTTGTTTTGTCTTGGTTTTTTTTTATTTTTAAATTTGTCATATAGTTAGGAAGGGATGATAAAATAACCTAGTAAGTTGTTTCAGGAGGAATCTGGAGCACCAGGTCTCTGAAGTTCTTTGTTGATTAATTTATCTTTAACAGTTGTACGTTGGTGTAGGTACCTAAATTTTGAAGATGAAATGAAAAAAGGGAAATATTTGTGAAAAACTTCATCAGCCAGGGCCTTGGCAGGATCAAAACACAGCAGTTTCTCTTAGCAGTTTTTAAAATACTGTCAAAATTTATTAAAGATCAAAAACTTTGATAGTTGACCTAGTTAATGATCTTGCTGACAAAAGACTATAGAGCAGGCTTTAAGTTAAAGCCGTGGTGAACTTGTTTCTCCTGGCTTTATTTTATGTTTTTTCTTCTTCTCTCATTTTTTCTCTTTTTTCTATCTTCCTTAATTGATAATTCTAGGAACCTGAGAACTCTGCAGTTTTCCATCATTTAATTTTCCCAATGCAATATTGAAAATTGCAACACACCAGAGACTGTGGACAGCTTGATAAAATTTATTTTAAAATGAGATGTCATTGTCTTTTCACCATTCCTTATCACCTGCCTCTTTTCTTTGAGATATCAGAACTAATTTATTTTTACTGAAAATTGTGTACATTTAGCTATCAATTATTTTTCTAGTGTCTCCTGGCTAAGAAATTCAGAAATGTGAATTAAAATGTCATAAGTGTTGTATTATTATTGTGATTATCACTCACTTATTTGAGGAAAAAAGGGACTTTTTCATTAAGGATATATTAGTTTACTTGTGATCACAAATGGACAATAAAAGTTTCCAGTCAGAATTTAAAACTAATTTTCCAGTACCAACTCCAGAAATACAAGCAAAAGTTGATTTGTACAGATTATAGTACAAATATATATCAATTTTTACCTTTTTATTTCTGTTGAATTGAGAACTAGGACCTTTTCACAGTATTTCAGAAAATCAATGCACTTTTACCTCTTTCATTAATGGTTTCCATTAACTCTTCAATTATCAGAATAACAGCAGGTGAATATATAAAGCAAGGGCCAACTGTGGTGCAAAAGAAAGAGCTACATAGAGCTGTATAATTATTAAAGAATAACTCAGATCCCAGAATCATTGTGTTGAATGACCTAGTATTGCATATTTTGCTTTGAAAAGTGACAGTAAAAGGTATTTTTGTTTATCACCCATACACATAAAAATTTGTTTTTGCAAGTTAATGACCCTCTGTCTCCAGCAAGGTTATAACCACTGGAGGACTTTGATTCCATAAATGAAACTTAATTAGATATGAAGCTGCATGAGTCAGAACAGAGTCCAGCTGGCTCACTTGACTATAGAACTAACAGCAATGAAACCAATAGGAGCTTTTGTCAACAAATTCATTAGTGGAGACTGTGCTGGCTAAGAACAACCATTTTTAATATTTCTTTTGGTTTTAATATAAAACCTTCTCTTGGACTTTGAATGAATGTGAAGAATGGTTCATAATGCTTGATGCAGGGCTGTTTAAAGCATGTTATGAACTCTAATGAGTTGCTCATTCACTTCTCATCACATCACTTCTCTTTCTCCAGTGAGGACAGAAAAATGCTCATTTTGCTAATATCTATGCCTTGCATAAATAGCACAGGACAAAATGTTACTGTTGACATTGCTTCCTGTTCATCACTTGAGTATCTTTGCTCAATTATCCCAGCAGCTGGATGAAGAGGATTCAAGGTCTGGTTTCCCTATTTTGCATTAAGTATAAAGAAGATAACAAATGCAAGTTTGATTAGAAGGATGGCTCCTGTATATGGCAGTCAAAACAGGAAAGGACTTGGATATTTACTCTTCTGTATGTTTAGGACAGCCTCTAAAGGTAGATGTTGGTATTTTAGCCCCACTTCATACTACACCGTCGTTAATTTTACTGAGTGTTCAATTGTATCAGAGATTTTTTTCTTTCTATCTTGTTTCCCTTTTTGCTATTTTTTTTCTCTTTTGCCAGCCTTGTTGGGAGGTTCTTTACTGTGGTAGTTCTAGAGGAAGTAGTGTTAAACAATAGGAATAGATAACTTAAAAAAATATTACTTTCTTTTTTTTTTCTTCTAGATGGTTAAAGCAAAGTAGAAATCTACTAATGTGTTGGTATCTAATAGACATTTTAACAGAGAAGAGGCCAAATCAATGCCATATGTTTAGGAGAGGGGGAGCAAGTGACTTCCCTGAGAAAAATTTTGTTGGCGAAGCTTTGCAGAATGGATTTCTTCTGCATTTTTAGTGGTATGGGCAACAATGGTGAGGAAAAGAAAAAACAGATAATTCAAAGGAAGGCAGAAAACCTCCAGTCCAGAAATAAAATCATCTGCCTTGACAAAAAATAGAGCATGTTCCTTGTTCCTGCAATGTTAAATTTGCTGTAAGTTTATCATCATCTTCACTCTTTCTACAAATCAGTGAGAAGTCTGCTTGCTTGTGGTGGTGGTACCAAGAGCAATGAATTAACTGTGTTTTAATTCTATAGGCTGTTATTATAGCCTTCCCTCCTTCCCTCATTTTCCTTGGGAAAATGGGGAATAATTTGTGGATGTGGGGAGGGGAAATGCTAGGCATCACTTTGCATCTGGATTCATACAGACATTTTCTTGCAACTGCTATTAAGAATGGAGTGCAGATAAGAAAGCAGGTATCAGGAACATGCTGCATTTTGCATTTAAAATATTTGTATACTAGAGTTGGGATAGGCAGAACTTGCTGGGCCTGCTGTTAGGGAGTACCAAGAATAAGGATAGTGGACGTATGAGGGGAAATTTACATGGACAAACTTGATGCTGGGGGACGATACTCTGACAATAAAATGCCAAGTCTAGCCAAGGCTGGAATATCAGATTGTGTTTTTTGGATATGTTAAAAGAACGGTGAAGAGTTTAAGGTTATATCCTTTGGTCTTTGCCTTTATTATGGTCCATTCTCATCTGAACTTGTGAAGGGATAGAATGTAAGAAAATAGTGCAGAAGGCAGTCTCACACCTGAGGAGCTGCAGCTGTACTAATCACCAAAGATTAGGAACAGGCCTGCCCTTAATAGGCCACAGCTGTGTCCAATAAGAAGACAAGCGCTACAAAAGCGTGGGTTAGCTGGGTGAGGAGAGAGATGGAGTTTGTTGGATGTGCTGTGAAGGAGGAGTCAGTGCTGTGAGGATCTGCCCATGAGAAATCACCGAGAAGGTATGGGAGCCTTTGCAATATGATGACAGCATGAACCTGTGTTCTTATCGCCATTTTTTGACCACAAAATTTACCTGTAGGAGAAGAGATAAACTAAAAAAACAATAACAAAGTACTGATGTTTCAGTTGTGAAGACAAGAAATTCCCTGAACTTCAATGTGGAAATGGAGATGGATCCTGGTTTTGTTGTCATCATGGCCTAGTGAAGAATTAACGATAGATTATGTTCTGTAATTAATGATATGGCAATGGAGTGCATCTGCCCATGACTTCGGAGTATGTATGGTACTAGCAAGAGTTGGATGGAATGTTGGGTGTAGGGTGTGGTTTGGTGGAGTTCTGTTTTGCTTTGAGGCACGCTGGATAGAAGCATCTTCTGTAATGCAACTGCTGAGTTATTGGAAAATTCATAAAGATTAGCCCAATTTCTAAAGAATGAAATACGATTGGTGCATATATCATGAAATGACCATACTGTATTGTCCCAGAATATTTGATTAAAAGGAATAAGTAAGTTGTAGGGACAGGAAAAGGTGGTTGTGTGTATCTGTGTAATTGAATGAGGTCTGTTGCTTTTGACCTGATCAAATCGTCCACTTTATCTCCTGCTGTAGGCCTCTGCAGTCATAAATAATCCTTGGGATCTGCACAGTGATGAAGTTGCTGTACGCAATGGATTTCACGCCCTTGCTATAATCTGAGCATGTTGTGATGCCATGCTGTATGTGTGTAGATATGTATGAAATTTGAGTGAAACTACTGACTTTTGATATGCAAATTATAAGCAGACTAGTCAGATTTTCAGTTTATGCTTTGCAAGTCTTGAGTGTTATCTCTATGACAGCTTAATTGAGATTTAGTAAATAATTTTAACAGCACACTGAAAGGGCAAGTTCTTGTTTCTGTTTTTTTTTAAGCAGTATTTAAATTCCATATTTACAAATCTCTGTGCAGTTGCAATTGCAATACAGAAGTCACACTGGAGTCTGGTCTTCTGCTGTTAAGAAACACAATCCTCCACCCTTGGAAATGAAGAGATGGAATTTGTGTGCTTTTTGCAGATTAGATTTTATGGGGCAAAATTCATATTGGAAAACTGAGTTCCTCTCAAGCACTTAACAATGGCAAATATTCCAAAGCTAGATTAATATTATTTTACAAAGTCTTTGCTATAATGTACCTCCCACCTTGACAATCTGCTTAATCTCTTCTGCCCAGAGGGTAGTGCTCTTCTGTAGTTCAGTGCCTGTCCTATCCAGCTGCAATAGACAGGCAAGCCATATTCTGGTCTAGTGTTGAGAGCTTTTGTGGAGTTTTTCTGTGTGTCAGGCTGTGTTCGGTGTCCAGGCTGTGTCTCTGTGACACAGTAATTGGAGATATACAGGAAGCTTTTTTTGGTAGATACTTTGGGGGAATTCAAAAAGTTAAAGTTCTTTCAGATCAAAGTTTGATTTCTAAAAGGCAGCAGTAACTTCAGTCTTTACTAGGTCATTTACCCTAACTCACCTGTCTACCCCACAGCTGTGTACTTACAGATCTGTGAGTTCTGAATTATTACTTTTTCATTTCGATTCATCTTTCTTTCTCAGCCATGCTGGTGGATCTGAGTTTTTGCCAATGCCAATGTAACATACAAAAAAAAAAAAAAAAACCCAAAAAACCCCAAAAACAAAACCAACCAAAAAACCAAAAGGAAACACAGTCCTTTAATTGTACTTTGAATATTTAGTGAAAGTACTCTTAACCAACTTTAGAAGACATTATAAATGGTCATATAAAAGTTTTTTAGTAAGGTTCTGTTGCTGCATTGAGCAAATAATTGCTTTGGCTTAGCTGGTCTTACTGCAGTTTGCATCAACTGAGGATCTCACTGTAGCTGGAAGCAGCAGTTCTTGTGATTGCTTTGCTTTTCTGCTTGTTCCAGCACATAAATGAAGCACAAGCTTATATCTGTTCTTTTTATGAAATTTATTACTTTACCAGGTAGGTCTTACTGAATGCTAATGAAAGCCACACCTGTCTGCTAAATTAAGAACAAAGAATGTAGTTCATTTGCTGTTCATCAAAATCAGTGTTTCCCTTGGATGAAAGCTTGTGTCTACTGATGCCAGTGACAGCCACCTGCATATGTCTGACAACATAATATAGACATTGGTAACATGCTGCAGAATAGAAGAACAGGAATTGCTGTACTCCAGATGGAATAAACCCAGAAAAAACTGTAGTGCTAATTAGGCAGTTGACCCCATGTGATGAATTTACTTTCTCTTCTACTCAGTGAAAGTGGTGTAATGTAGTCATTTCCAAGTCCTTCTGTACATTGCCTCCTCTGCTTATTCAAGAGTAAATGCTGCAAAGAATCATAGAAAAATGCAAAATTATTCTAATCTACGTCTTAGAACAGGGAACTGCTCTTTTAAATATAGTAATTTGAGCAGAAAAAGAGTAGTTGGAGCATAATGCTGATTTTTTTTATTTCACAATGTGTGACAAATTGCTCAGCTTAACTTTATGCTTAAATACAAAAAAAACTTTACAAACCTAAGCAGGTCAAAAACCACTGACTGCTTTGCCATCTTTTAGTACATGCAAATGAGTCTCAGCACTCCCATTCTATGTAAGTGCTAGTGAAGTGGCCATTTCCATCAGCAAGAAACTTACCACTTGTAGCATAACAGTGTAATGTTGCAGATAACTTCATTCTCCACAAAATTGCTGTGACTGAATTTGCAATTGATTGGTCCCAGTGATATCAAGTGGTGTACTTGTGGTGGTGAATTTAAGTTGAAGAACTTAGAGAATCAGCTGCATTGAATCACTGGAAAACAGGAATTCAGAGCACAGTTCAGAGCAGATACCTTATTTTTAAATGTGTTGCTTTTTTAAAATTATTACTTTTCCTGTTAAACTGTTTTGAAATTTTTCATGTATAAATAAATATTTTGTATGTTCTTCTGACTGTATTTCTTTGGTTCAGAAACAAATGACATAAATGTGATGGAAAAGTTTTATGTAGAGACATTAGTGTTTTTCAATTACTAAGGTAGCTTTTATATTAGCCTGAATAACAACAGGCTGCTTTACTAAAAACAATGATCAATCATGTGTAGTGGAAATGAAACTGAGGTTAATTATGGGGTGGGGATCATGGAAACTATAATGAACCATAGTGCTTATAACATGAAAACCTCTTATTCAAAAGACTAATATATTCAAAATGTTCAGGAAGGAAGGTCATAAAAGAAATACTCTTCTTTTTTGTTGGTATTATGGTGGGGTTTTTTATGGTTTTGTTTAGTTTTCTTTTCAAACTGTTATGCTGTATTTATGGCAAACAGTGTAATGTCTCCTCACAAGATGAGGATGGCCTGATGCTGGAGTTCTTCAGTGCTGTCTGAGGTTCTTTTTGTGTTCACATGGTAGAAGAAATGGAAGGAGAATAAGTGAGTGGAAAGTTAATGTATCCTTGTGAGCCATTCAGCCCACAAGTAAGGGGAGCTGTGTATCCACTTGTTGAACACGATTAGGACACAGATGTGGCACATAAAACATTTTGTTTTGCTTGGTTAACTCTCAGATGGATTTGTTCCAGCATCTGAAAGATGCACAGGAATTGGTAGGGTAGAAGCAATAGGTTGATTGCTCCTGGACAGGTTTTATGTCAGCTTAAAGCAATGAACTACAGTGCTTGCACAGTTGAGCTAAGAGTGACATGCTGCTGAAGGGCAGGGCTACTTTTTCCTTTGCTTCTACCTGTTTCTAGTCTTGCTTTTTTTGTGCATGTTTGTGTGTGTAGGGTGGTGATGTTGTTTTTTTAGTTTATGTAGCTGCACAAAATAATCAAGTATCTTCTAATCCAGTAGTGGATTAATTTCTAGGAAACTGAGCTTGCACGTCTCTTAATTGTTAATGTTTAGCTTGCAGCTAAGTACTAACCTACTAAATATAAGGTTTGTTGATCTAAGATAATAATTAAACCTTTTTTGAAGACAACTTGCATCTCATTTCTGTTTTAATTTTGAGATGCACACTTTGTAAAAGGGGGTTACACCTAGGAGGAGATAATAACTTTTGGTCCTAGGACTGACAAAGAGCTGTTGGTGTTTGACTGCTGCCTTACTGCCCTCACCTAATGCCAAGTACTTCCTCCCAGTGAGTCACTGGTATCACCAATATGATGAGTGCCTGGTGTAGCACTAACATGCAGTCCAATGAAGTTCTGATTAAATGTCTTATCTTCTTCTTATGTAAATGACATAGGGAGCTGTTGACGGTTGTCACAAGGGTTGTTGGGGTGAAGGAAGAGACGAGATGGGCTCCATGATCAGAAGTCTTGATTTATTATGTTATGATATAAACATCTATTTAAACTATACTGAAAGAAAAAGAAAGGAGAGTTTCCAGAAGCTGCTAGCTACCTAAGAAAAGTAAAGAATGAATAACAAACCAGCTCTCTCAGACTGTGTCCGAGAGATCTCAGTTCTGGATTGGTCACCAACTCCAAACATCCAAACTCGGCCAATCCAGGCAGACCTGTTACATTCCACAGCAGCAGATAACCTATTGTTTTTGTCTGGTTGCTGAACTTCTCAGCTTCAGCAGGAAAATCCTAAGAGAGGATTTTTCATAAAAGAAATGTCTGTGACAGGGAGCTATAAAAACAGATGGCAGACTTGGTAACAAAGTCCTTTCTATTTTTTGTCACCTACTGTCAAGTTTATGGGTTCATGAGTGTCACTTCCATATACTTCTTGTTAACTTGTGTAGAAGAAAAGCTCCACGCTCTTGTGCTGTTGGGTCTTTGCAGTTTAGTTTAGCTGCTTGTTAATCTGACAAGAGTGCATAACATTTCATTTTGTAATTCAATCTCTCTTTTTCTGAGCTGCTCCCTGTGATTCTGGGGTGGGAGGCATACATTAGAGATCTTATGCATATTAAAGATTTTAAGATTTTTTTTAAAAAACAATCTGGTTTGTGCATGGTAATGAAATAACAATTTTCATTTAAGCTGTAGTATCAAACAAATAATTCATAGTGAATTCCTGGCCACAGAGCTTACAGATAAAGGGGATGTGTGTGCGCACGATCTGAAGGAGCATAATAAAATCTGTGAGTCATGTCTGTCTGAAATGCATAATATTTCAATGGTAAGCAAAACAGACCTTTTATGAACTTGGAAATTAAGAGCGTAGAAGTTCTCATGTGTTTTCATGAAAATGAACTTAATTTTTTTTCCACCTAATTTTGATCAGATACCATTTTGTTTATTAAAATATTGCATCTGGTTTACAGAACGTTAAAAATTCAGTCTTTGAAGTTGGACCTTGCTGAAGACTTACTGACCTTGAAGAGTACAAACAAAACAGTGCTGTTTACATCTTGTTGCCAACAGTGGTGGCTAAAACTAGGTGTACTGAAGTGGTTGGTTTTGAGTGTAGCTTCTGGGTGAATGTAGTTAGCCAACAGGATTTGCAGGGAAGCAGGTTGAAGGATGTTTGGGAAGTGCGAGAGGCTTGTTTAGATGCAGGCTTGTGCTCAGTACAGTTGTAGCATAAATCTAGAGCATGTCTTCTGTTTGCAATTTGTGCAATATTTCTTGTTTTGTGGGGAAAGTGGGAAGTGGTGGCAAGCTTTGGATTTTTATTTATTTTTTTCCCTGGAATAGAGGCTATTCTAATAATTGATATACTGTATAGTGGTATTGTATATAGGCTTCCACTTTCAGACCTATCATGCC
Organism: Camarhynchus parvulus; assembly: GCF_901933205.1. Lineage (NCBI taxonomy): Eukaryota > Metazoa > Chordata > Aves > Passeriformes > Thraupidae > Camarhynchus > Camarhynchus parvulus. The sequence goes on along the minus strand of NC_044575.1, from coordinate 20,306,726 downwards.
AGGATATATGCCCAGAAAACACATAATCCTCACTTGAATTTTTATATTTAAGTGAATAAAAGAAGTCTTTTCCAAGAGAATGGTGATAGGAGAAGTTGTTCTGTAATGGATGTGAAGCACAGTTTTCTCAGAGAACAGATTGCCTGTGACTTATCGGTAAAATTTAACGAACAGTGATAAAAAGCTAAATTACCCTCAAAAAACTCAACAACCCCCTGCTCCCAACATTTATCCACAAATGGATCACTCAAGAGACCCTGGAGGAAACATGAGAATTGTCCCAAATATTCTGGATCTCTTTTCTGCTCAATGAATAGAGGATGACACTTGATGTGAATCACTGACAAAGCAGGTGCACACAGGGTGCTAATGTATTTTGGTTCATCTTTTGTGGAAGAATGGTGCTGTACAACTTGTGATTTCTGCCAAGCATAGAGGGAAATTGTGTTCAAAAAATGAGTCTTCTAGATACATCAGAACCTCTCTAAAATCATGACTATGATCCTGAGGACATATGGACTGGGTTAGAACACAGACTGAAAAAGAAGAAAGACAATTATCAGCCTGCCAGAAAATGAGAAGAAATCGTGTAACTGCTAAACTCAGTGTTGGGAGCCCAATTATTCTTCTTCCTATTTTTAAGATTAATTGGAATTGCTCATTTCTAAATTTAATCTTGACTAAGTGATAACTAAAATATGGCTATTTCTGTCCCTGGATTTGAAATGTGAAAAAGAAAATAAATTATGACCTCATTAAGAAAGACCAAGTAGGTGAAAAAGAAATGAAGTTGTAGTCATGTAAAATGATGTTACTTTTTTCCAAATTCCTGGTAAGTAGGAGCAAGTGATCTAGAATACTTGCATGTTCACACTATAAAATTTAAGCATAGTTACTATTTCCTATTGTTGCCAAATCACACAAGAAAATGGATTATTCAGTTCTGTGTCACCTTTAAACTGATGAGTGGAAAATGCTTTAGCACTGATGGTTTCAACTTCTATGTCATGTGCTAGAGATGTCATGTTGCCAGTGGTGCGTGGTGTCCCCTGCCCTCCCAGCTCAAACAACTTTAGCACTTGTATGGACTTCAAGTTCCATGTTCAAAACCCTTACATACAATGTAAAGTGTTTTATAGTGCACATAAATCAGATGGAATAAAATGTGACAGAACTAAAAAGTGTATGTTGTAATAGGATTTTGACTTATGTGCAAGAAGAAAGCTCCAAACCAATAGTAATCATGCCAGATTCTCAATGCAGCTAGGTGCAGCTGCAAACAGATGAGGTTCCTGAACTAGGAGAGGGGATTTGGAGAGAAGACTAACTAATACTTGAGAAGTGTTTTGAGGATGTTTTATGGTTATGATCTTAAAAAGCATGATTAATGGGTCAAAACAAAGTTTGTAGAGAAAATGAAACTTTAAAAATATAAAATTTATCCTAAATCACTTGAACTTTTTTTTAGTAACTACAAAAAGAACATAAAATGACACTAAGGTTCCTCAGGGTATAGACAAAAGGATGATGTACAGAAATTGTGTTGAAAATATGTGTATTATATTAATAGAATACATTTCATCTTTTTATAAGCAAGCATGTATGTCTTGGGGAAAAAAGGAAATATAAGGAGATAGAAACCTAATCACATAAAACCAGTGGTACTACTACAAATAATTCAGGAAGGATTAAATGCTTTGTTTTTGTTTTGGAAAATACTAATTTATACAGTTAACTGATAATTCTTTTCCATTTTGCTAGTAGTCTTTATTGAAGTAGAATATTTTTAATCTTTGTTTTCCATCAGTATATTTGGATTGAATTTCTGCAAGATATTTTAAAACTTATCTGGACAAGTCATCTGTAACATTGGTATAGCCTAAATCTTGGAGCATTAGGGAAATTCCAGATGACAGTTAATAGTGTTGTATCAGTGATTAAAAAGAACAAAGAATGGAAGCATGTTCAACCTAAGACCTGCATTTTAAGTGTAAAAAGCAATATAATTATTTCTAATCAGTAAAAATAATTTAAAAAAGCATAATCAGGGTAGCTTTTTAGTTTTTAATTAAATTCCAAGTGTATCTGATATTACTTGAAGTTAGAACCTTTTCAGCTCAAAATCTCATAGTCACTCATTAGTCCCAGATGAGACTTGCATGATCTCTCTGGAATGCATGATGATCTGCAGTAAATGAAATTTGTAATTAACACAAAGTTAAGAGTTGTGCAAGGTATGCAGAGCTATGTCTGAATCCTGGCATTTTAGAGACCTTAGGGGAGTGAGGTTGGGATTCACACTCTGTGCTCTCTTCTTGATGTCAGTTTTGGGTTGGACCTGTAAGCTCAAGGATCAGTAGGCTCTTCTACTAGAAGTAAAAGTTCAGTTAAGTGTTTATTTCTCCTTGCAGGATGTGTTGTATACACATGTTGGTGTAATAAAAGTGGTACTTTTGGTTCTCTGGTGGCAGTTGCTCAGGTGTCTTGGTATTACAGATGTATTTCTGCTAAAGTCTCTCAGAAATCTGTTCCTAGCCCCACACTCTTTAACGTTATTAACCTGGAGGAAAACTATACAGTGGTTAAGATCTCTGGTGATGTGGAATAAAATTGGTAGTTTTCAAGATTCAAGTGGAGGTAATGATATTATTAGGAAGCGAAGATACAATTTGTGAGTTGAAAATTAGTAGAATTAAGCATTTCCCCTGTAAATACAAACAATTGCAAAATTAAATGTTTAGAGACTGTAATGGTAGACGATCCAGAAATGACAGTGTAAAAATACTGCCTAAGCATGTTCTACTGTAAAATAAAAGCTGGGAGAAGCCAACAGAATAGCAAAGAAATCTTTTCAAATCAGACTTGAAGCGTGTCTTTTCAGTGAGGAAAACATGGGTGAAAGCTGCCACCAGGCAACAGGAGAGAAAACTAGTGAAACAGCTGTGAAAAATATGGCAGAAGACCATTTGAGACTATTTACAGAGAAAAAGGTTGTGACAGGAAGATGATATTTTCTATGCAATGTATTGAAGCATATGTGCTTCTGGTTTTGCTCTTGTTTGTATCAACATTTGGCATTAGGGCATGTGGTTTCATCCTACTTGAGAAAGAATAAAATGAAAGCTGGTGTTTAATTCCTTAGCTAAAGTATAGGAGTTCAAAAGTGCTGCGTTTTAAGTTGTCATTCTTGCATTCTGTTGGTAATGTGCCTCAGTTTCCTCATCTGAATAAAAGGCCATGAGGGTATTACTGTAAGAGATTGAGTTTGAAATAATTAAATACTGTGAGATACTTTCAGGAAGATATTTCTAGATCTAAATTAGTAGTGTAATAGCGAAAGAAAAGCACGCATGATCTGGGATGTTTCACTGTTGTGTATTTTTCAGGATAATTAATTTTTAAAGAGAAGGATAAGGGGAGAATCTATCTTTTATTGGGTAAGCTTCATTAAAGACATGCACATAGCCCATCAATAATGAGACTCTTCGTCTCCATGAGCTTCCTTGTCTATTCATTTCTCTTTCCCACCTGCACACACAATGGTGGCTGTTTGCTCCCACATACATTCAACAATGCATCATTTGTAAGCTGGCCCTCATTCATTTCATCCCTGTTTGAAAGGCCTGACAGAAAACCCTGTGAAAAGCCTTTCAATGCAAATGCCAGTTTAATGACTTGGTTCATTCAGCAGAGGGTAATCTGAGATAACTTGACTTGTCCTCACTGCAAATACAAGAGAATGTTTTCATAAAGCCTTGGACGTGTCATGTTTTTTAACAAGATGCTTTCAGTTTGCAAACAGAATGTGGTGACTTTAGTTTTTGCTTAAATAAAATCTCAGAATTTTTCTGCGTTGTCAACCTTCCACACCTCTGCTTGCGTGTGAGGGTTCCAGTTGCCCTTGCTCTGCATTCTCTAAAATGCACCTGCCTTTTAAAGGTTGGATTTGCCTCATTTGCTTGGCAGACCAGCAGTTCTCCTTGAGGATAAGCCATTGTTTGATTGGCTCTATCTGAACATGTTTAAATATCAAATTATTGGGAAATTACAAGTGTAGCTACTCTTATTAAAGCCAAAGAACAAACACATTTAGTCTGTTTCAAAAGACTGCATTGTGGCTTGGTCTTGGGACATGTATTCTTCTTAAATTAGTTCTCATTTCTAAATCATTTGTTTACTGGATTTTCTCACAGAAAGATGAGACCAAAGTTATGAAAACAAAATAATGGATCTCTCTAGGCAGTTTGCATCTATTTGGAACAGAATTTGATGACAGTGGTTGTAGCATTGATGTTGTAAAACAAATTACAGACTTTATTTTCTGTTTAAGTTTAAAAAACCCACATTAGAGTTATTGGAAAGCTTTGAGGAACTGACCAGGGATAGAATGAATGGGGCTTACACAGCCTATGATAATTTATTAACATTAATCATGACAGAAATTGAGAGCAACTGCTTTTTCTGTAGGTTGTTTGACCAAGATTATGAATATAGCAGTGGGATCTCTTTTCTGTGACAGACTTCTATGAAGCAAGAGCATAAATTTGTCATTTCAAGTTTGACCCCACTGTTCTTAGTGTTGCAAAAGTGATTCCAATATAATATTCATTTCAATTGCTTCCTCCACTTGCACATTAGCATTCCACAAATGGTCCTAAAATATTTTGAATGGTATTCTGTTTTAATATTATTTTTGAAAGAGATATTTAACTAATGTTTTGAATCTGATGGATACCATCAAATCAGTAATGGAAGATACCACATGAGTGCCAGACTTGACATTTTTTTGTTGCTGCTAATCAATATTAGACACAGGCCACTAATTTTGGCAGTAGCTCCTCTAAGTGTGTGAAAATCAGACTGGATAAGTGGATTGTAAGACTGAGTATTCTAAAAAGGAGAAGAGGGAAGAAAACAAAGCCCCTCTAATGTTATCAAGTTTCTTGTAAGTCTTTGACAACTTGTTCCTTCTGGAGTTGTCCTTAAAATTAAAAAAAGGTGCAATATTTTAGGTGTCATTTGACTAACAATGTTTCTTAGTATGGTAACGTGCTGGTTTCAGCTGGGATGGAGTTAATATCTTTCACAGATGCTGGTATGGGGCTGTGTTTTGGATCTATACTGAGCACAGGGTTGATATTACAGAGATATTTTTGTCATTGCTGAGCAGGTCTCACACAGAGCCAAGACCTTTTTTACTTTCTATGCTGCCATGGTGGTGAGGAAGCTGGGGGTGCATAGGAGATTGAGAGGAGACACAGCCCGGACAAGTGACCCAAAGTGACCAAAGGGATATTCCAGACCATATAGCATCACACTCTACAAATACAATGGGGGAAGAAGGAGGAGGAAATAGGGGATGTTTGGAATGATGGGGTTTCGTTACAAGTAACTTTTATGTGTGCTGGGGCCCAGCCCTCCTGGCTAAATGCCTGCTTGTCCATGGGATGCAGTGAATTAATTAATTCCTTGGTCTGCTTTGCTAGTAGGCCTAGCTTTTGCTTTGCCTTTTAAACTGTCTTTTTGTCAACCCAAGTTTTCCAGCTTTTATCCTTCCGATTCTCTCCATGATCTCAATGGGAATGAGGGAGTGAGTGAGTGTACTCGACTACTGGCTGAGGTTAAATCATGACAGATAATTAGGTAATTGCATTCTTTATAATGTTTAGCCATATGTGCTGGTTACTAATATTTCATAACCAGGCAGTCAGTTTTGTCTCTATTTAACTGAGGTAGACTGAGTCAAAGGCTAAGCCATAAGTCTAAATCCTGAAAGAGCTGGTTTTGGAACGAGTAGCAGTTTGTGCTTCTGCGGCCAGAAACCTAAACCTGTCTCGTGGATCAGCCTTTAAAAATTGGTGGGAGACGCACCCCATCTATTCCAAGCTCAACAACTTCAAAAGCAACCCCACTGAAGATCTTCAGTTATGTGTGTCTTGTAGAAGATTCAAATATGAGCCTCTTGAATGAAGTATTCACCACTACAAACACCCTTTTAAAATTAGTACAAAATTACATGTCAGCTCAATTACCTTCAACCTTGTTGGTTCTATTCTGTGCTATAGTAATTCTATTAGGAAAAATAACAGAGCATGTACCACAATACCCATGGATATGCTGTGCTTTGGTGTGTTGTGTTTGGTTGCCCTTGACACATATACACAGGCACAAATGAAAAATGAACACTGTAACCTCTGTTATTATGAAGCAGAGGAGAGGTGTGTTAGGAAATGACATTCATATAATTAACAGCAGAAACATTTGACAAAATACATTGCATTTAGCAGAAAAGAAAGTATTGATGTTAAAAGTGACAGAGTATGTTAGTTTATCTTTGAGTCTAAACTTAATCATTCCTATATGAATAGATCTTCTTTATGGGGCTTTTGGGTGTTTTTTGTGTTTTTTGTTTGTATGCTCTTTTTGCATCATGTAGTGCTTTATTGTTTTTCCACTGGTGGAAGGTGGGCTCATGTGACTTTCGTTAACAAGTGATCTGATGGGGTATTGATCTAGTCTAATTTGTGTTATTAAACTATGCTGCGTAATTTAGAAAAATCCATGCCTTTTTGCATGTGCAAAATTATACTGTCATGTGTGAAAGGAGAAATAGCTGCCTCAAATGGTTCATGGACTGAACAGATAAACTTATCCGGACTTGTCCAAAGTGAGAAAGCAGGCTACAGTGATAGGACCATAAATAGTGACTTTTAGGCTTGTAGCTTCAACTTGGTGTTGGAATTCAATCTTTTTCAGTACACACCACTGAGATTGCTCTAGTGTAAGGGAAGGAACGACCCCTGTGACTGAGCTATTGCTGATGTTAAATGTAATGGATCTGAATACCTGAAGTCTGTTTGACCTTCCCTAAAGCACATCCTGTGTCATCTGGCTAGGCAGCAGGCGGCTAGCAGAGCATATATAACTATTGTCCTTCTGCTGTGCCCTCCTTGCTGACTCAAAGGCAAGGCAGTTTTGAATTGGATATGTGTCAGCTGGCAGTTTATCCAAGGATATGTGTCTGTAGGTATCTGCATTTATGAGAGGGGAGTATGTGTTAAAATGAAAACTAAGCAAGAATGCTGTGGATTTGTTCTTGTTTGGCACAAATGAGAAATCCCTGTGGTAGGTGTCCCTGTCCTTGTTTTTATGTTGTTTTCTGGATAATACCTGGTAGTAAAACAAAAAAAATATGCAGCTGTTAATCTAAATAAAATAATGACAAGGCTAAAAGATTCTCTAGGTGAGTCTTTAAACTTCCCAGGAACAGGAGGATAACTCAAAGATTTAAAGAACTTGTCATCTAATCTGGCTATTATAAATTGATTTTAATTGAAAAATAGATTGGATTCTAATAATAGTTCTGAGGCACTTTGCATTTTCAGTTATTTTTGCTTTAGGGAGAGGATGCTATGATAGGTATTTCAGAAATATCAATTCACTGAGCACTCCTTCAATGGATACGCAAATGCTGGACTTCAACCTGGACCACAAGTAAACTTGTTGCTAGTCCTTACCGGTTTCTCAAATGTTCCATTCTTCTGGGACAGCCTGCATTTTCCTGTCTTAAAATCCTAGGATCATAGAATGTGCTGTATTGAGAGGTACCCATCAGGGTGATTGAGTCCAACTCCTGGATATGCCCAGGACATTCCCAAGAATACCACCACATATCTCAGAGCATTGTCCAAATGCTGCTTGAAGCCAGATTTGGTGTTGTGACTTTTCTGGGGAGGCTGTTCCAGTGCCCAACCAGCCTCTGGGTGAAGAACGTTTTCCTGTTATCCAACCAAAACTTCATGGCACTTTCTTGAGTCCTGTCACTGGTCGCAAGAGTGAATAAGATCTGCCCCTCTGCTTCCCCTTGGGAGGGTGTTGAGGACCACAGTGCCATCTTGCTGGAGTCTCCTCTTCTTCAGGCTGAACAGACCAAGTGACTTCAGCAGCTCCTCATACAGCTTCCCCTCCAAACTCTGCTCCATCCTCGTGACCCTCCTTTGGACACTCTCTAATAGCTTTGTTATTTTTATATTGTGGCACCCAAAACTGCCCCCAGCAGTTGAGGTGAGGCCACCCCAGTGCAGAGCAGGGGGGACAATCCCCTCCCTTGCTCAGCTGGTGCTGCTGGACTTGATGCCCCCAGGACAGGGCTGGCCCTCCTGGCTGCCAGGGCCCAGCTGACTTAGATCCAACTTGCCATAAACAGAACCCCCAAGGCCCTTTCCTGTGGCACTGCTCTACAGCCTCTCATTTCCTAATCTGTACACACAGCCAGGGTTGTCCTATCCCAGGTGCAGAATCTGGCACTTGCCCTTGTTAAACTTCACATGGCTGGTGAATGTCCATCTCTCTGATCTCTCAGGTTTCTCTGCAGGGCCTCTCTTCCTTCAAGGGAGTTGACAGCTGCTATTAGTTTCATGTTGTCAGAAAACTTACTATTTCTTTGAGTTCCCCAATCCAAGCCTTAATGAAGATGTTGAGGAGAGCTGGGCCAGGGATGGAACCCGGTGGAACCCCACCAGTGACCAAATGCCAGGCTGATGTCACCATATTCCCTGTAAGTCTTCGTGCCTGACCTGTGAGAGCCAGTTGCTTACTCATTATGGGATGTGTTTATCCAGTTGTGTGCTGGATATTTTGTCCAGAAGGATACCGTTAGAGACCGTATCAAAAGCTTTGCTGAAGTCCAAAAAGATGACATCTACTGGTTTTTCTAGATTGACTGGGTGGGTTATCCTGTTCTAGAAGAAAATCAGGTTCAACAAGTAGGACTTTGCTCTCATAAAGCTGTGCTGGCTGTACCGTATGACTGAGTTGTCCTCAAGGAGTTTTTCAATACCTCCCAGAATAATCTTTTCCATACTTCTACCAGGCACTGAAGTGAGACTGGTAGGCCTCTATTTTCTGGGGTTGTACTTTTTGCCCTTCTCAAGAACCAGGGCAATGTTGGGCTGCTTCCTGTCAGCTGCGACCCCTGTGGATTCCCAAGATGGCTCAAAAATTGAGAGGGACTGTGGTGATATTAACTAGCACCTTGAGGATTCTCCGATTGATCTTTTTAGGCCCCATAGATTTGAAGGGATGCAGCTGGAGCAGCAGGTCCTACATAAGTTCAGGGTCAACTGCGGGGGGGTTGATCAATCTCGTAGTCATGGTCCTCCAGCTCAGGGCAGTGACACCCCCTTGACCCATCTTGTGTCATTCTCATCTTAGGGTACAGGTAGATCTCATTCCTTGGGTTGCTTGTAAAGATAGTAACAAACATCATAAGGCACAGAGAAGACTTGTATTTCCTTCCTAGGGGTCTTCAGCAAAATCATTTTGCAGGCCCTGGAAAAGGAATTGAATTGCTATTGTACAGTGAAAAAAAAAAGGTTTGCATATATTTTATCTGGAGAGAGTCAAGTAAAAGGCTTATAAACATCTGGTGTGTAAATCATACAGAAGGGCAGTAATATAACTGCGGAGTAACAGAGCATGCAGGTAGAAATGCTTGAGTCCCAGTAATGTAATCAATTGAACTTATTTGTCTCTGCTGCTAACAGCAGTGTGTACTCATAGCTCAAAAACAGGCAGTGAGTCTATGTGCCAGAGCAAATGAAGGCAGAGTCTGCTCACCTCCTAAATAGGCATGTGTTATATATGTACATATATGTTTATATACCTGCAGCCGCATGTCTATACTAAGCTAGGAAAAGAAAGGCAGGAAATTTTGATACAAACCATGAGAAAATCAGTTTTGCAGAGGGGACTGTGGCACCAAATGCTGATCATAGATATATATATATATATATCACTGTGTGAAAGGAGTCACACTTGTGGACACTTAGCTCTAAAAAACCTAATGGAAAGACCCTACAGGATCTCAAATAGGTTTTTCATGCAGAGTGAGATATACTACTATAAGAGACTCTGCCTTTAATAAATTTACAGGCTGTTGTGCTTTTGGTTTTAATTCTAAAAATATTTCTTACTGCAGAACTATTTCAATTATGAGATAGTTGAGTTCTTAAGCCACCAGGTAAAGGCTTGGAACAGTAATTGCAAAAAGGAAGCAGTCTGAAAATCGTGTAAATTGATTGAATGAGGAAATGGAGAATGATCTGTTGAGCAATGAAACTGAGTGGAGGGGAACAGATGTGGTAAATGTCTCAGTAGATGTGAAAGGGAAGGGGGAAATATTTTTGTGTAATGAAGAAACAAAAGTAAAACATCAGCAAAACCAATCCTCCTATTTGTTGTATGCATTTTTAGCAATGTCTTAAACTACAGAATGAAATATTTGAGTGTTAATTTTTGAAAGATTTTCAGGAGGCTTTTACCTGATGTCTTAGTGATGGGAAGTAACATAAGGAAATCAGAAAGTTTCATCTGAGTTTTCACTTCCTAAATACTTATTTCTTCCAAATACTTCTTTACTGGGGAGTAGTCTGGTGTATAGTGCATCTTTGGACACATTACTTCTTACTGTATAAGATTTTTCAGAAATTGTTTGCCTTGCAATAGAGAGATTTGAGTTTTTATGTTTCTCAGTGAAGGTGATTGTTTTTGATAAGGTGCCAATAACATTTTTTTAGACTATGTGGATAAGCTAGGCACAAGGCTGCTTCTCATGTAATTTATTTATTATATATTTCTTTGAAGACTATACATGGAGTCTGAATGCATTTAATCAAGTCTTCATGCTCAGGTTCTTTGGTTTTATATAAGTGATGGAATATCTTGGGTCAACCTTGGGTTTGATTCCTTTTCTAACAGGCTCAGAGGTAAATTTGCCAAAGCCATGTAGTATCTTCATGGACAATCTAGAAAGTTTTATTTAGATGAGTTTTAATATTTTTTCTTGCTATATTAAGAAAACCCCTGAGAAACAAACAACAACAAAAATATACAAAAAACCCCACAACAAAACAACAGAAAAATCCCAAACCAATCCCACAACTAGCCAACCAAAGAAACACCAAAGTATTTTTAAAAAAATATAATTGAAATGGACCATCACTCAAGTAACGAACTTGAGTGCTGGTTATTAGTGTGAGATAGAGAGCCGAAGAGAATCCTGAAACTCTGAGGTTCTGGAGTTCAGACAAAGAGAATTTCAAGAAAAGTTAAGTTCAGGCAAATGACACAAATTTTATTTGGAGTGGACAGTAACTAGTTATGACTCTCTTCCTCTCTTCCAATTCTTAGGCGAAGCTAGAATTAAGACTTTGTGTTTGAAATTTTGGAGTGGTTTTAAATACTATCAGATTCAGATTATCATGTAAACACTGAATTTTGATTGCTATATTTCTGCTATACTTTCATTTCAAGGATCTGCAGAAGTGACATCTCTGTTGACAAGCTCAAGATGCATTTTTAGGTTTTTATTATATGTTTCCCCTAGTATTACAGGCCTTTAAATGGAGTTCTCTGAAGTCAGATTTTATCAGCTATCTAATTTATAAGAGCTTAATGGAAGTTAAGAAACATAACCAGAGTTCTTGACATTGTTTGTTATTTTACAGAAAAAAATTGTATATATCTCCAACTGCTTTATGACATGAATTTGCAGCTTCCTTGGATCTGATCCTGTGAAGTGTTTAGCTGCTGTTAAGATTAGTAATGTTATTTACCTCTCCCAAAAGTAAGAGTTTTCAGAGTATTTATTGAAGTGGTTTTATCCAGTTTTGTTTCTGTACAAGTCATGCGGTTAATTTTCGGGATTTAAATGCACCATTTGTTATTTTAGCTTTCACTGACATGTCAAGTGTATCATTTTCAGAACTCATCTGTAGCACTATTTCACATTTGATACTTTCCTAACTAAGAAGGAAAGCTGCATGGCTTCTTTTCGTATATGGTATGAATATTTATACTTTTTCTGCATGTCTATAAATTTGAAAACAGTGAGATGAATTAAAGTAATGAGTCAGAGAGGACAATGTGTGTGATGGTAACAGAAATTTACTATTCAATTTTTTCTTAAGACCTGATGACTTAAAGGATGCAGTCCATGTTCACTTCAGTCAGATCTTTGACACTCAATAAGATTGGAGATGTAGGTTTTACCACTTTGTGGAGGCCCTTTGGATTATTCCCAGACCAGTGTATAAAACCTGTGAGAATACTTATAAATACACCACTTAAATTTGTATATTTCACTTGTTTTGTTCCTCTCTGGAAATAAACTGCGCTATTTCCAGAAGTTGTGTTTTTCTTTCAGATGTATCTGAAACTGCTCAGCTTCATATAGAAATGTCTAGACTTTAGTGCAATAAAGACCAAGTTACATATCTAGCTTAGAAATTATACTACTGTAATGAACTCAAGCTCTTACCTTTCTTCTCTCTTCCCTGTCTGAGCTTGGATTCCATTTTTTCCTCTCCTTTTGCTTTACTTCAGTGACTCATTGTGTTCTGCCTAGTGTACCCTGAAGCTTAAAACTTGATGCCAAGTTGATTTATCACAGTCATGCGTTTCTAAAAACTTGGTTCTGCTGGTTAGTCAATAGAAGGGAAGCTAAAGAAAAAACATTAACAAATAAGAACAGTTTTGTGTGACCATTGCTCTTTGAGAATCATCTTGGTATGGTCACTTTCATCTCTCTCCTTTTTTTTTTCTTTTTCTCTTGACACAACAGAGCATCATTAAGAAATGTCAGATAAAGATATGTGATTACGTACTTTTGCTCCTATTAGTTTATTGGAGCATTTTGCCTAAATATAAAAGTGCTGATGAACAGTTTATTTTGGAAATGTATGGCAATCCCATAGCTGTAGGAAAGCTACTCTGATAATGTTTGTACTTTAACATATAACAAAGAAAATGTTTTAAAGGCCATGTTACATGTAAAAAAAAGCATTTAGCATTCCTACATTATATGAAATGACAAGATGGAGGCACACAACTGCATGTTTTTAGTTATATTGATCTTCTGAATGGAAACCTGAATTTTAGAAGAAAAGTCAACCAATGATGTAACCACTAGGTTAGGTGAGAAACAAGAGCATTGAATAGATTTCTTCCTCTCCATGTCTGTGATTGAATTTTTAACTGCTTAAGTTGCTCAACTATAGTGTGTTATATTTATTGTAGGTATCACTTTATTGAGCAATATATGCTATGTCCAGGTAATATACTGGAAAACAGTGGATTTGCATGTCTTTGGTCTTAATGTAACCCTTTGTTATTTGCACAGATAGCAAAAACCCCAATCATTTTCAAATCACTGTATCATGCTTAAGCTTTTAATTATTGGTTCATTTGGATTTTTTTTTTTTAGAAAACCTATTTGCAGATTTCTTGTACCTTTTCTGAATTCACTTGAAGACAAACTGGATTAATCTGAGAACGCACAGGCTTTTGGCAGTGTAATGTACATTATTGCCACTAGCCTCTGCATATTTAGCTGGAATAGTGGATTCTGTAGTTGGTCAGTAGTGATTCCTTTCACACTTGACCACTCTTTTGAGGTGCAGTATCCTAAGTTTATCTAATCTGCCAATCTTCTTTATTGAGTGCAGTGGGCTTGGAAAGCTGAAGGAAGGACTGCAGAATCATTGTAGACCAGGAGTATTCTCTACAGTTACAGAATACAGTTTTTACTCTCTGTGGAAGATAAGAGTTATGTACTGTGTCCTGGGAGAGTCCTCATTTTTGAGAAGGAGGTGTTTATTTGAGAAGATCTGTCTCAAAAAAAAGTTTTCAAACAATATTCAAGTGTTATTGAAAGGGGTAACTTTTTTCCTTGTTTTGCACTGGCCTCATTTGTTGCCTTCAAATATTGTGAATTTAGCAGTGTATGTTCATTAGTATGCAGAAAAAAGTTTTCAAAATATTAATAGCTTATTTAGCAAATAAGCTATGATGACTCTTACTACCCAAATCTGTGGAGAGTTGAATCAGATTTTGTTTATCTGTGGACACTTCTTGTGTGTTTTCTACCATCACATAACTTGTGATCAGTAAGGGAGAAACAATACTGCAAATATTTTCAGTCTGGAAGACAGATACCTTAGGACTGATTAAAAATCCTCACTTTCGTGAAAAGATGCACCTTTAAAATCTGGAAAATGACAAGGATTTGATGAGCTTCTGCATTTCCATTCCAAGCCAAACCCTCTGCATGGTTGCTGTAAAACTGGCTCATTGGTCTCCTTTGTAGCCAGTATGGTTTGTCATAATATGATGAAATCCAGTTGCAGATAAAATGAATTCATGGCTGTTAGTAAAATAAACACTGCTTTAATATATTAGCAGCATATTAACTTCAGGAACTGAGGTGAAATTAGTGCAAAGCTGGGAGCATATTGACTGAAAATACATATGTTCTATACATTGATTGAACTTTTTTTCCCCCAGGCAAGTATATGGCGACTGCTGGAGGTCACTGCATCCAGTAGAGCAAAACCCTGTTGGCTTAGTATGCTGTCACTTTTGTCTATTTTCCAGGACATGGGAGAGCTGTTTCTCAAGATAGCCAAGTAAACAAAAAGCTCTGAAATGATGAATTGTTGGATCTGTGAAATCATGGCTGTTAAGACTGAGTGAATAGATCTAATGAGACCCTAATTGCTCCTGTCTTCATAAATTTTCACTGTCCATGAAAGGTCCATGTTGGGCTTAAGGTATGACTAAGGCCCTACAAACAAAGTAGCATTCAGAGCCAATGTTTTTGGGTGTCTTGCAATTTAGACTCCTGGGCTGACCAATCTGTTAGTTATTTAAAAATGGTGAAATCTGTGAGCTAGCTACATCCCTGATGAAACTGAGAGACATTACTGGAAATGCCTGTGCTATCAACTGTTAGAGAAAATATTTATCATTCTCCTAGAACAATAGAATGGATTGGGTTGGAAGGGACTTAGCCCACCCCAGTCAGGGAATAACTATAGAGGAATCAATTCACTAATGACTGATGTTGCAGAGCCTTTTGTCTTGTTTAAGACTTTTCATCATTTATTTTTATGTTCTTATGTTCATGTCAGTAAGGAAAGGAGAAAAGGAAAACTTAATGACAAAATCAATTCTGATCAAACAAAGGTAGGCATCATAAATTCAGGAAGCCCAAATTTGGTTTTCATGTAGTAGTCAAGACATTTGTGCATTAGACACACAAAAGTTGAAGATTGAAATCAGAACTGAATTTATGGCTTTTGAGGGAATCTTGAAAGGGTTTTTGGCCTAATTTTTGCACTAACTTTATAAATACATGCATGCATATAGATTGTACAAACAAAAACCCAAACAAATCTACTGTTTATTTCAAAGATGATAAATATAAATCAAGCTGTTTATCTCACCAGTGGGATGTCTTATGAAGATATGCTCCTCTGTGGTTTTTGTAGCAGGCAGTTCATCATTGCTATTACAGCCTTTTCTGCCTGAAATCCTGTACTATTTTTCACCCCCACTTAGTTTCAATTTGTTGACTGGCCAAGAATTTGTCAGGATTGTGAGTAGTAGGTCCATTTCCCACTTAGATGATTTTTTAATATAGTATAGAGATGCACATGAATGCACCTGTTGCTTAAATTTTACAGTATTATATTTTCCCTTAAAAGATACTGCAGCTTTTTAAAGAATGTTTAAATTACATGTTCATGTAATGTTTATGGCACAATCTGAGAGGAGTATGCCTGTACCTCTAGGCTGACTTTTATGCACAGGCTGGCACAAGGCACGTGCAGGGGCTTTTGAGATCAAGTTTAGGCCCATGTTACATCTGGCTGAAAAAATCTCCAGATGTGTCCTGGCTAAAATGTCAGAGAAAGAAAAAATCTTTTCCTTGTGAATAGAGAACTAGTTTTTTTAATCTAGAATTAGTATCATTGACGGTATAAATCATCCAGGGAGGTTCATGTGTGAAATGATTTCTTGGGAGGAATGAAAGGTTCAACACAGTGTTGATACAAGTGTAAGCTACTCTTCCTACTGTAGAGGGTTTAATTTTTTTGCCTTTTTTGGCCAGAAAAAGCTTGGTTAATGCTTCTATGGTGAGCAAACAGAAAAAAATTACTTTTCCCTGTGATATAAAATGCAAAGCACTGTGCCAAAAGAGGCCTTTTAAAAATTCTTTAATAATAGTCTCAATTTTCAGTAACTCTTTTAAAGCAGGAAGAAGCAGCATAGCATTTCCAAGATATCTGATGGGTACAATGACAGTTGACTCAGACTTTTTGTACGTTATGATTACATAAGTTGACTTTACTTACATTGTCTGTGGCTTTACCCACATTTCGAATGACTGCCTTGGACCATATGTCTGTCTTTTCTGAACAGTAGAGCCCTGCTAAAGGGTACAGTTTGTGTTGCAGTTGGGCAATATTTAAAATAGGAAGAAGGTAGAGAATAATGGAGCTCTGCCACCCACAGCACTAATTAAATTTATTAATGTGAAAGAAAAACATCCTCACTAGTTACTTAGGATTAATGGACTTCTGGGTTTTTTTTCCTGTTTATTTTGTTATCAGCAGAGTAATAGTACCTATTGCTTTGAGGGTACTTGGTGAGAAGAAATTGAGGAAACGTTTCATCAAAATCCCTTTTATAATTGAGGAAAATTTCTCTAAAAAGCTTACATTTGAGTTAAATGTTGGAAGAACTTGTTTTCTATTCCTAATGAAAGAATGAGTTGTGGGATTTCTAGCGTATCTAAGTATCAGTCAGATCACCTGAGTTCCTCCTCTGAAGAAAATGCTGTGATCTGTGGGACTGGGGCACAGGCTGGGGGCAGCCCTAGCCCCAGGGCCTCAGACAGCTCCATGGGACAGGCAAAGGCTGGGCCAGGATGCTGGCCCTTGGGTGAGGTTTAGGACCAGGCTTGGTGATGTGAACTGGAGTCAGACACTGCTTCAGGATGGCTGGGCACAGCCATGGGGGTGGAGTGGGACATCAGCATCTTCTGCCTGTTTTCTCTGTGGAGTTTGAATGCAACAGTTGGTGTCATTGCACACCCTGGTCCTGCACTAGACAGAAATCACTGTTTTCTGTCTCTTCCATTTCACAGAAATAAATGCTCATTTTACCCTTTCAAATTCCCATTGTCAGCGATGTTTGCAATTTAATGTTCAGCACTGATTCTTTGCTCTATCTGCCAGGTAATTTAGTACACATCACCACTGCTGCTGACAAAAATGATTGGTTTGAATGAGCAGACTATGAAATTTGTTCTTAGACAATGTATTGCTTGTGTTGTGAGGAAAAAAGGCTCCCTGATGTCAGCCACATGTAAATTCTCAATTTCAATGAGAAAGGAAAATATGCCTGTTTTCAAAAATAGGCAGAATTTTCATAAATTGATAAAGAACATTAGTATATTCCTGCTGTGATAGGTACCAGCTTTTTTGTACTTTGAGAGTGTTTGAACATGATCTTAATGTTATTTTTGAATTTTAAAGGTAGGCTCTGATTTTGAGTATTAATATTGGTAATAGGATATAATAGCACAAAATTTCTCTTAACATAGCATTTTGTAATGTATAGCTACTTTTGCACAGAAGAATAGTATAAGCTGAATCTATGAATTTGTGAAAAAGGAAAGTGTCTGTAGAAGAAGAACAGGTATGAAAGTTCAAGTAAGTCTGAAGCTGAGAGCCCTGATAGCAGAGCTGCAAGACTGGAATGACTATTCAGAATGTCCACTTAATCAATCTTGTCCTTTCAAAATGTCCATTCCTCTTTTTCAGCATTTAATTTTTTGTGTCCCATGGTTATTTTTACAGTTTTAATAATCTGAGATTAGTACATGCTTAGATTTATAGATGATTAATCCAATGAATGATACTCAATAAAATGTTTATGTTAGGGTACAGCAGGTTTCATATTTGGTAGGCAAGAATTTGCCTGTTTCTAACAGCACAATATGAAAGATTTCTTTCTTTTCTGTCTCTAGCTCTATTCAGCAAATGTACTTCTGGTACAGTAAAGAAGCACTTTTGGGGAATGTAACTTTTCCCTTTTTCTAGATATAATGATTACCCCTGAATATAACCATTATCCCTAACCTTTAATTTCCACAGATGAATGATTCACTGCATATAATTTCAAAAGTATGGTACTAGAACTCTGTGTAACAATTGGTTCATCAGTCCAAGGCTATCTAAGGTGCAAGTCAGCTTACATGCAAAACTATTCCATTACCAGGAGCCAGACACTTATTTTTCTCCCTCCTAAGTCATGCTTTAGCTGAGAGGAGTCAAAGACCAAATCAACATCTATAAATTGAGAGTGCTGGCATTAAATTAAACAAAGAAAGTTTTTGGGTTTGAAATTCTTAGAAAAGCAGTTGTCTGTGATTACTGCAGCTGAGAAGCAGCAGCTGTACTGACTTAATGTAGGAATTTAAAGAACTAAACTGCCCTCAGAATGTTCTCAAAAAGTTATAAGCACTCAGTGAATGTTGACTTTGTTATATGCCTATAAAGTGTTTAGTTACTTCTGACAGATCCATATTTCTTTCATCATCAGCTGACCTGTGGAAGGCATAATGACTTGGAGCATTTGCACTTTATTCACATTTTAAGGTCTAATTGATAGTCTGTGTTACTCTTAAATTTCTGAATTAGGCAGTCTATGGTAAAGAACTTAGACTAAATCAAGCTACTAAAGTGCCAGAAGTAAATAAGACTGCCAATGCAAAGGTGGCATGTCAATTTAAAACAGATTGTGATTACAGTACTTTCTGTGTGTCAGCTCAACTTCATGAAGAGAGAGCCTGAACTCTGCCTCTGTGAGAGTCTTCAAGAATATCAAACTAATCTTGTATATGTAGGCTTGACAAAAAGGTGATGATAGTTCCAAACAATCATCATTAAAGGCTAGTGTGGGACGCCTGTGAATGGGCATGTAGGCTTAGGTGGAAAGACCGCAAAATGGGCAATGTGACTGCTTTGTGGAACAAGTACTTAAAACATAATTAAATTATCTCTGATCTATTGGAAACTGTCTTTCCATCAGTGTCCTAGTTCCCAGAGGGTGGGAAGATGTGGCCCTGAAAGTTGTGCTTGAGACAAGGTTTACGTACTGGGTGCTTCTGAAACCCTTCCAAAAAAGCTGTTCCTGACTGTTTACTGCAAGTGCGCAAAGACCTGGAGCACTGAGGCAGACCTCTGGCCTCCTTACCTAGGCCCATTTCTTCTCTCTTTGTACCAAATCCTTCCAAATACTGCTGCCTGAAATGGAAATTACCAGATATATCTCGAATTACATATTAATGATTCTAAGTATGAAGCTACTTATACCAACACCTTACTTGCTTTTATGCCTTAATTGTATTTGAATTTCACTCTAAATGTGATAGCTTTTCTGATTTTGTGTACGTGCATTCAGGTATTTCAACCTTTATTCTTTCCACGAATACGGAGAGTGGAGGCATGTCATCTGTCTTTCAGAGGTGAAATGCTTGAATCTTGTTAATCACACTTTAAATGAGAAAATACACAATAAGAAATGCCATGCTTTGAACTCAGGGACTTTGTCACTTAACTGTTGAATAGTCTAAATCAGTTTAAATAATTTTCCCACCATTCAGTTTTTTTATGTGGTTTTTCATATTATCTCACAAACATCTTGTATTTGGATCCCTAATAGAATAATTTTGTAAAGCTACTTTGTGCTGGGACTGGTCCTCATGTATGTCCTGTGGAAGGCAGCAAGAAGTAGTAAATCATCTGGGCACAGCAATGCAGCCTTTGAAATGTCAGAGAATTCTGATATAACCCTTCCGGTTCATGTCAGTCTTGGTAATATCCTTTTTATCACTGGGAAAGGGACAGGATTTATAAAATGGCAGCAAATATGTATTGCTTATCAGGAGAAATCCGTAGGCCGCATTATTGGATTTACTGACTCAGATGGGACAGCCGATAAGCCTTTTCTGGTCAGCAGCCCTCAGGGATATGAGGAAGTCAGCCTTTATTTTTCCTTGAAACAGGCTCATCTTCTATTATCTTTGCTCTGACTTTTTCAAGTATTTTGTAGCCTTGACTCACGCATCTCCTCACACCTTGAATGAACATTTTCAGCAAGAATATGAGTCAAGGTCACACCTTAGTAGTGCACTGGGGTGCCAGTGAAACAATGTTGAACAAACCTCCCTGTTCAGTTGGCATATATTCTGGGATTAGGGATGTCTCATGAAGGACACTTATGTATGTGAAGTATGTAAAGCTGAATTTTAAAAATAAACTTCAGAAAGTCAACAGCAAACAGGTTCTGAACACTAAATGATAGATAAAATGCTTCTGTCTATTAGATCTGAATGCACCGAGCAAAGCTCTGGGCTGCTTTGCATAATGGGTCATTAAACCCAATGAAATCAACTGCCTTAGGTCAATACTGATGTTAGGCCATTCATATGATTTGTAACAGCAAATATTTCATGGTGTCCTTTAAAATTAGAACACTTTCACTGTTATTTTACCACCTCCATTTCTATATTAATAAGAAGGAGCATGCTTGTCGTATTATTTCATACCTTTCTTCAGTTCATGCTTTAGATTTTTTTTCTGGAGTTTTTCCTTAAATTGGCATTTTAGTGTCAAAGAGGAAAGAAGATAGTTATGGACTTTGGATGGGAGAGTTATTTAGTTTCATATAAGTGATAAAGCAGAGAATCCAAAAAAATGTTTTGGTTTCTTTAAACTTTTTATTTTTTTCCAGGTGTCATTTTTATAATTTTAAATTTATATCTTACCGCCATTGTGCATATACACATCAGCTGTATTTGCTTTCTACCATTCATATTAATCCTGTGTTGTGTTGATTGTTAAAAACATGGTTTAAAAGGGATCTCTCTCAATCTCTTCTATGTCAGTGCTGCTATCCGCTGAAAATCTGAGTGTGGAGGTTTCATCAGCTGTGCCTTAGCTGCTCCACTCTCCTGATGACCTTTTCTCTAATCAGAACCTCCCCAGATGAGAGCAGCGACAACAGGTTATAGTTGTAGCATTATGCAGTATGGAGAGAGGCATCTCTGACTGACATAAATTTTAACTCCCATTCAAATAGTTGTAGGCTGGAGTTAAATTTCTGCTCAGGTGCCCTTTAGCCTGACCAAACAAGTCAGCTCGGGTTTTCTGCCCAAAGCATTTAAACTATTTTAAGATGCTTGTGTCTTCTGCAAATGAATATTTTTGTTCTTTTCCTATGCCGCGTTTTGTTTTCTGTGTTTTTACAGGCTCCTGAGTCTCTTCATTCTTCCTTTGTCAACCTTTTCAGACACAGTTGAACCGTATTTCTGTATTTGTATCATTCTACCTGTAATGTCTTTGAAAAATGGTTGTAATCTTTAGGTAGTCAGCTCTTACAGTATCTTTGTGAACTATAAACCACCCTTTTGACAGAATAGGTGTTTTGTCTGTAATGTTACCTTCATGGGTAGATACTAATGCAGAATGTTTAGTGGATTGTGGGAAATATTTTTAAATGAGATATTTTAGATGGTTGAAGCTATGATATCTTGCTAGTAATGAGCACATCTAATAAACTGGCAGATAAACAGCAGCTTGCTGTCTTTCAGTGTGTATTTAGAAACCTTCCTTATAAATGTCATAAAGATTTTCACAGTGGTATCTCAAGTGCACTGACATATTTGTTATGCAGAGTCAGTGCCTGTCAGATTTTCTTCTAACGCTTACTTTTCACTACTTGGGCATGAGCTTTCTTGGGAGATAAAATTTTCTAAAAGAAATATCTCTTTTGTCCCTTTTGTGTTTGCTATGAGATAATACAGTGAAAAATTGCCACATAGAATTCCCCAGCCTATGCTTTAGTTATTGGTGATGGAACTATTTTTCAGCTGACCTCTAGTTCTGAGGCATAAATACGACTATGAGGATTTTATTTATGCAAGATGCCACTTAAGAAGCGGTGTATCAGCAGTACTCAGAATATACAGCAAATGAGCTCATAAGAGCTCCCTTTTTTACAGGCTGCTACGTCACAAAGAGCTCATTTTGTCTGCAATGAATGTTTACAAACTCAATGGCAGTGATTAGAAATTTTCAGTTCCACTCAAATTGTTTAGTACGTATTAGATGATGGTACAGAATGAGCTGTCTGACCTCAGTGTCTCCCACTACTCCTGCTATATGCAGCCAGTACAAGTCATTAGCAGAGCATTTGAAAAGGGGCCCTAAAGAGTCATATCTTTATGCTGGGATAACGGGATAAAAAGCAGTCAAAGCAGAAAGCTGGTGATGGACTATTTTCTGTGGACACATATCAGAAGGAATGTTTGAGGTTCTTCAGAATTACAGTGTGTTTTTACAATGCAAATGTCTGATATTTCTTTCTATTAGGTCTGAGTGATGATATCTAGAGTAAAGTCCTTAAAGGGAGACATGGGAAGTGTTAAAAAGTCATACTGTCTTGATAAACCTTGCATTTGTGTTACTACTTTGCTTATTTTTTAGAACTCCATGTTGAAATGAATTGCTACCCTTCTACGGAAGTACAGTTCACTTTGGGCTTCCACATTATCTTCTCCTGCTCTAATTCTCTATTTGTTATTTACCAGTGTAAGAAGACAGGCAATTTCAGCTAGCCACAGAAGAAGGAAGACTACTTTAAAAATGCCAGGCTGTTTTTTTTAGATTTAGCTCAAAAACAGTCTGTGTTTTTTGCTTCACTCCAATGTTCATTGTCTTTTACATCCTAATGCTTTTCTAGAAGGTATCACTGACATAATTTTCTGCACTTTGAGAAGATTTTTAGCTATTCGATCTAGATTAGAATAACATTTTTCTTTGTACTTTTTCATCTGTTTCTTTCATGATAAGATATTTGGGCTGCTTTATCTGCTTAAAGTGATTTGGAAACATTAAAACCACAGCTTCAAAATTTCAGGGTTGATGACAATAATGCAGATAATTGCTTGCTGTTTAAATACAGTTGACCAGCTTTGCCATGTCGAATATGGGGATGCTTTCCAATGACACTGTTGAGGTGAAGAGTTGCAGCTAGCCTCCACTTTGCTTCAAAAAAAAAAAAAAAATCCCATTGTATGCATTAGATAAAGGATCTACTTAAGGAACACTAAAATTATCATATTCTCCATGAGAAAAAAATACAATGTGCAAAAACCTATGTTGTGCTTCACTTAATGTAAATGTCTACATGTTAGTCTGTTTACCTTCTTGCTTCTGTATGTCTAATCACACATATTTTGACCAAAATACATGTTTTGATGAAAATTTATATTTCAGGAAGGATACAGCTTTGATTACAGCATACTTGAGTGTCAGATGCTGCACAAGATTCCTATTATGTCTGCAGTTCCACAAGTATTGAATGAAATACTAAGTTGTTGAATGGCTGCTTAGCTTTTCTAGCTGAAAGATTTAGTAGGTGATTTGATGTGTTGTTTCCATATGTGCTACAAATAACTTGGTAAACTTCCTTTCCTCCTCCCCTCCACTGAGAAACAGTGAAAGCAATTATGAGTATAGGAGACCTGAATCATAGCACTTTAATTGAATTTGAATCAACTGGGTTGGTTTGCTGACTTGTTTGTTGATTTGTTTCCTCTAAACTACGATTCCTTAAAGGTGCACCTGCAAGGAGTAGACTTTCTGACTGACATCCAGAATTGTGTGCCAGTTAAACCTTTGGATGAACCATTTTAGGACAAACAGCTCAAAGGTAGACTGACCAGCAGAGGAGAGCAAATCACAGAGCCCTACAGAAACTCGGGTAGACTCCATACAGTCCAAAATCAGGGTGACACAGGTGGTGGCTGCTTGGGGATAGGAAATGTTTACTTTGATTCAGTAGTCTTTGTCCTGGCATTCTTAAACCTTGTGACTTTATGTAAATGGTAATCCCAATGGAAAATGAAAATGTAATTTGAAATGCTGGATTTTCTCAAAGAACAGAAAGTATTACTATTAATTTGCTTTGAATTTGTAGGGGTTTGTTTTTTTCTTTTCAGTTAGACTTTCTGGATAATCTGGGGCATTGCTAGCCCAAGAAAGTCAGAACTGAGAACAAGTATATCCTGGCACCTTGTTAATGATACATAATATTTGCATGGTTTTGTACCTTCAAAAGTGATAAACATGTATTATAGTTATTTGAAAATCTTAGCTGATATTTTGAGATGAGAAACTTTCAGATTAAATGTAGCACTTTAGATTAATTTCTTTCAATGATGGGATGGCTGTAAATTAAAAAAGGAAAGAATGGGATTGGAGCAATTGTTAAGGAAATGTGGTCACATCACGTGAAATGTAAGGACTTGATAAACCTAGGATTAGTTTTGCCCAGGAGAAGAACTTTCCTGTGTGGGAGGCAGACATAAGTGGCAGTGGCAGCTGCAATGCAGCACTGCTGGCTGGCATCCCTGTGCGAGGGCTGTGCCACAGGTGCAGGGCATGCCCAGTTCCCACTGGCGCCTCCTCCTCTGCCATTGCTGCAGGGCTCTGCCCGCTGCTCAGGTCCATACTGCCCACACTCAGCGCAGGAGGGAAATACAACAAAGGTTGAAGGCATAGAAGTTATGGTGGAAGGATATGGGAATAAATCACATGGACTCCATTTTCTTCATAGTGGAAAAAGCCCCTTCTTTATTCTTGTAACTTGTTAATATACAGTTTTACAGACCTCTTTGACTCCAAATGGTTAGTAGTTTTCTTGCCAATTACTTTACTGGTTAGTAAGAAATTGTTGCTCTGTATTGGTTAGTCACTCAAACCCCTGGTGTGTTTGTGCAGAAAAAGTTGTTTATGACAGATAGTTGTCATTTTTCTATCTAATAGTGTAAAAACACTTTATACAGGTGCTAGTTGTTTTTCACCCAGGAATAGATTGTTATGTTAACGAGCTGCTCA
This sequence comes from Camarhynchus parvulus, assembly GCF_901933205.1. Classification (NCBI taxonomy): domain Eukaryota; kingdom Metazoa; phylum Chordata; class Aves; order Passeriformes; family Thraupidae; genus Camarhynchus; species Camarhynchus parvulus. The sequence goes on along the minus strand of NC_044575.1, from coordinate 20,281,914 downwards.
TGCCAGGATTGCTTTCACATGGGAACTTGCAAAGTGCTAGCTTGACAAGGCCAGTCACTGATTCCAGGAGAGCAGTCTTGATTTTATGAAGCCTTTCTTTATGATTTTTCTACCTTACTGCAACAGAAGGAGACCTACCTGTGGTAACAAGCACTCCTGGTTAGTAATGGTTTTGTAGTGGTTTGCTTCATGACTAGTGTTGATGGTAACTGTGCTCTCTGCATTCAAGAGAAGGCCACTCAAATAGGAAGAAGTAACGGAAATTTGTGCTTTCTTGGAAGTCAGATGATTTTTATTTTTTCTCTGCACTCAGTTTTAAAATACTTATAAGACTATTTAATGATGTGATTATGGAATTTACTTAATATTTATTCCCCATCATAATAAAGTTATTGCCCATCTGTACTCCATCTTCAGTTGTATGTAGTGACAGATAGCTCCACTCCACAGAGTATTGATGGAGGTAATTGTTACGGACAATTTTTCATAACTGCAAACTCATCATGAATAAATAGGCCAGGAAAGAGCTGCAATTTGAAAGTTTGATCTTCAAACTACTCTGAATTCTAGCAAAACAATTCCTTACATAGTTTTTTCAGTTTCTGGTGAAAAAGCTATGCTCATGTGCCATTTGTGTACAGCTTAGTTTAATGTGTAGTGTATCCTAATTATGTTTGTACTATTATTAAAACTCTATCGCTTACACAAGATTTCTGAGGGAACTTGAGCAAGAGAAAGTAGGCTTATGATCGCCTAATGTGGAAGAGAAAGAAGGGAATCCTTCCCAGGAACGCAACCCAGGGAGCTTCTTTCCTTTCCTGTTCTTTATGCATGTCTTGTATTTCCATTTCACAACTGTACATATCAGTACTGGCCATATATCTTACACTTCTGTGCATGGCTTGAACACAAGATGCTACTTTTTGATTTATGTGACCAGTAATTAATTGTTCCTCTTGACTTTTATACAAGATGGACATAGGACATACTTAGTCTTCATAAACTGCCTTTTTAAATGTTTATTTGTGTGGTGTGATTTAAAATAATATGTTTGCTGGTGGCTTATGCTGGACTGTGGCATTGCTAAGGCATTGATTCTTGCTTCATGTTGACATTATTCAGTGTTGTCATTTATTGCTTGTATTATAGCAAAGTTAAATCCCTCTGCTTTTCTTGCAGCAAAAGAAAAATTAATTGAATTTCTGTGTTACTGAATCAGATGTCTCTATGTTAAAGGGTTAAACTACTCTGGTGTGGCTGAAAGTGGAGGAATTCTCTTAATTAGGAGCTACTTTAAATACATTCTCACAGGGATTATCAGCATTTCAATGGGGCAGTTTTTGGTTCCTTTCCCAATACCTGGATTAGTCTATCTGCCTGAAGTTTTTATGACTCTTAGTTCCTGTCATAGTGTCTTTAAAATACAGTATTTGGTTCATATGACTCACTACCTTTGGATAATTAATGTCTTAATATTTTACATATATTCTCCCAGTAATTTAAAAAAGATTTTTTCTGACTTTGATTAATTCATTAGTTTGCTTTTTTGAACCAGTGAAAAAGCAGGCAAGTTAATCTATATATGAAGCTTTTTTTTTTAACCTCAGCTAGCAAAGAGAAAGAAGAGGTGATGTAATTCATGTTGCCTTAGTTCCCAAACAGGAAACAAATACATGGAGCTGTTGACGTATGATGACTGAGAATGTAGGTACTTGGCTGTACCTGCTAAGTGTGTATGTATCTGGAATAAAGTGTGCTCTCCATGAGGGCAGGGCAGGATTTCTCCTGTGAGCTGCTCTGAGCACGAAGGTTACCATGTGTCATCCTGCAGAGCAGGAGCTGCCTGTGAAGCAACCGTGCATAACTTCAGATAATGTTTGAATCAGCATGGCTGTGGGTGGTAGAATCAGGGACCCTGATACCTACTGAAAAAAGGAGCTATAAAAAAAACCTGTCAGCTGAGGTAATGTAGACAAGTCATATAACATGTAAAAGAACTTACTGAACTGTGAAGACTGACATTTGCATCATAAAATCAGGCTTTGTTTAACTAAGTTAATGCATTTTAAGTTTGTTCTGTCTCTTGGTGTAATAAAATAAGAGCGATGAATGATTAAAATTGAAAACAGAATGGATTCCATTTTTTAAACCACATCAGGTTTAATTCAGTAGATAAATTAATTTTTCATTTTGTCATTGTTGAAAGCAATGAAAGGTTTCCATGAGCACTGTGCTTATGCATGGCACTAAGTTTGACCTTCACATGCAAGTAATTTGAATTGTGAATTTAGTACAAAGCAATTCTGAGATCCTGAATTAAGTGTCCCTTTTTTCCTGCCTCCTTTCCTTCTACAAAACTAAGGGACCTTTCCTCCCACCATTTCAAACTAGTGGTTTTTGTTGTTGCTAAGAAATTACCGGATAGCTTGGGGATGAGAATAATACCAAATTCTCCTTGTGCTTTCTTCTCTCCCACCAGTTCGTCTATCTCAGCAGCACCATTTCACCAGTCTTTTTATATTCCATAAACTTCTGCTGTGATATACTCCCTTTTTGCCTGAAAAAGTGTATGGATATTTTTTATTTGGGCAAAAGTTTTTCCTAACTCAATTAAGCTTATGATTAATTTGGTAATTTTTCCAAGTGTCCCTGTTTCATTGTTGTAACATTTCTCAGGTGAAGAGAAAATGAGGTTAAATTCTCAAAGTAGCCAGTACTTAGTTGATTGATTTCTGTTTACTCAGACAACACTTAGCTGAAGCTTACCTGATACCTATGTCTGCATCAATGGTCCCTTTGAGAAATCCCAGTCCCTCCTTTTCTCTATTCTTTACTGTCATTTTATGCAAGTGAAATTACTTGTTTTGGCTGCACAGTAACACTATTTTTAAATAACTCCTCAGAGGAATTTTCTATTACTCTAGGTTCATACTTTTTTACGTTAATCTTTATGAGCAATTTTGTTCATTGTGGTAACAAGCAGGTAGAAACCTCCAAGCAGGGAGACTATTTAGGAAACTCCAGAAAAGAATTCAACTGGTATCTTTTGGGGCAGAATAAAATGACCAAAAGGAACATGTCTTACTTTCTACTTAAAATCAGAATTTTGTGACTGTATCCATCAAAGATCAGAAATTTTCTCTTCAAGGCTGGCTAAAAAAAACTGCAAATCAAATTAGTAAAATGTCCAAATGATCACACTGGCTAAATTATGGTGATTGTGGACTTAGAATACATCCTGAAATGTTCCTAACTTGCTCTGTTAGGGGTTGCTGAAGTTTAGAGGTATAGCTTGAGACTAGAGTTTTCTGCTGACCCCAGTAGTATAACCTCTTCTCCTATTCTGTCCTACAGTGGGTTTGTTACTGGTGGTAAGTTTTGATAATTGTGGTGTGTGTCTTACATTATTTTAAAAGTAGGTAGTATTTGCTTACTTAAGGCACTTGCTTTGTGTGTGGTGGCATGTGGGTTTTTAATTTTAATGATTATAAATACAAAGCTTTTGGGTATCAGAGTAAAAACCATTGTGATACAATTTTTGTAATGTGAGTTACCGCTGAGACTGCAGGAGCAGAAGTACTCTACACTCATGTAATCACTGGTGAATTTTCGGTAGGCAAATTGCAGTTGCAGTGCTTAAATTGGTTTAGTGCACTCGGGAAGACATCTTAAACATTTTAATAAATAGGAAGACTTTTAATTCTGTTTTATACCTATACCAAAAGATAAATTTCCCAGTGAAATTTCTTTCTTGTATGAAGTGGAGAACACCATGTTCATCTTTGCAAGGCTTCCTGAAATTTAATTTAACCTTCCATCTGCCTTGCATAGCAGATCACCAAATTGTGCTTTGCCCAGCTTGCTTGCTTTAGCAAGACAAATACCTGAGAGAGTATTTGCTGTATTTTTCTCAGCTTTTTTATTTAACCCAGGATTTCCTACCAAACTGTAGTTTTAGAGCAAAAGTAGCACCTAATATCCATTTTCCATACTTCTTTTAAATATTTAACATCTTTCTGGTGACTCCTTGCTCTTTTATCTTTCTAGTTATTTTACCCCAGCAGCTTCCTTTCCTCCCCAGCAGGTGCCAACTTGGCACGGTGCAGGCTTCCTCTAACTTGGTGCTATGGCTGTTTCCAAGGCTGTTTAACAGGGAGCTCTTATGTGAGGAAGTGCAGCTGGAATTTTGCTCTTCCTCCTGCTCTCCTCGGTGCTCCCCCCGCTTTCCCCCGGCTCGCTCGGCAGCAGCAGTGCCCCTGCAGCCTGGTGAGCCGGGGAGCGGGAGCACTTTGTCACCTGCCAGGAGCCAGCCTCGCGCCCGGCTAGGCAGCCTGCCACGGGAGCTTGGAGAGACGCTCCCTTCAATTAGGAGAACATGCAGCACACGGGGCTGGAGCTGCACGGAGCTGCCGTGCATCTTTTCTTAGAGAAATGGCGCACGGAACAGCCACCAGTCTGCCCTCTCTTTGCATTTCCTTCTGCATGAGCTTCTAAATGAATTCCAGTGTGTCTCGTGAAATGCATAGGGACATTATTTCTGTTTTTCTTGCTTTAAAAGCAATAAACTTGTACCTTTGCTAATGGGACAACTGAGATAATGAATCTATTCAAGAAGAAATAACAACAATGATCTTGGAACAGATTACTACTTTGGTGTTAAAATGGAGTAAAATGGCACTACTGCCTGTTGTTAATTTTATTGTTCTCTATTGTATCTGAACTATTAAAAAAATGGCTTTGTGAAGTTTATCTTATTAAAGAAATAAGATGTTCAAGCACAAGAAAGATACAAAAGAGGGATATATTATCACTTGTTGCCAATTTTGTCTATTTTAGAACAAAGTTTTGTTGTATCTTAATCATTATTAACTAAAACGTCTTCACAGCAGATAAGTAATTTTTTATTAGAACAGTGTAAGTCTTAGTTTTAATATAAGCACTAATATTAGTATGAATTAAGGATTATTATTATTATAAGCTTTAGTATTGCATTTTGGTGACAGTAAAAGTCATAGGGATGTAAATTACTTACCCAAGGTTTTATAATAAATCAGTGGTAGAGAAAGAACAGGTGAGCATCCAGGCACTGTTAGTGCTTTTGTATAGAGAGGCTGGAGAGTGTCTGGGAAGTGAATCCTTAAACGACCTATTTCTTGTAATCTCAGTCTCTTCTTTCTTGCACAGTAATTAGAGGAGGGAGGCTGGAGAGAAGAAGAGGATTAGTAACTTCAGAACTTAGTCAGACTGTACAGATACCAGCGCTAAGTTTGCATAGGTGTAACATGGGGGGGGGAACCAGTGCATCTCGGAGAAAATCTGCACTGTCTCAAGAAGCACCAATATCAACAAAACTGTAGGTTAAAGTGCAGCTCGTGTTTATTGTGTGTGTCTGTGTAATCATGCATATGTGCTACTTCCACTGATGGAGAGGGAATAGGATATGCAGAATCTCAGCACAGCATCTACTGTTTTCTGAAAGTGGTTGTGCTGGAGATGTCTAACCTAGACTTTGCCTCCTGGAGTGGCACTGAGTGTCAGAAACCCATAGCTGCATCCTGTTGAGACAAAACATGATTGTGCCCGCAAAGCAAGTGACACACTGGTGCAGTCAGTCTGCCAGCTGAAGCATTTTGCTTTAGACATGCTCACACCTTCCTAAGGATCAGCATCACTGTAATGCTCGTTTATTGTTGCTTCCTTGGCTGTACATGCAAATTTGATTCTCTGAATTTTTAAATGGCCACAGTGTGCAGAGAATCACATAGAGGAGAGCTGTTCTAGGCTTGCCAGTTTACTCCCTCAGATTGCATCTCCCTCACTGCTGATCTTTATCACTGCTCTCTTTAAATTTGTTCTCTGTACCTGATTAAGTAGAGAATTTACAATATTTTACTCTTAGTGTTATCTAGGCTGCCTGCTTGGGAAGTTACTTAAAAGTTTGTGTCATGTGCTGTTCTGCTTTAACTGTGGTATTTCAAAGTTGTTTACTTTAAAGTAGCAGGGGATTAGGGTTGGAATGTTTGATTAAGAAGGTCAATGCTATCTTAGGGTGCATTAGAAGGACATTGCCAGCAGGTCAGGGCAGGTGATCCTGCCCCTCTGTTCAGCTCTGGTGAGGCACATCTGCAGTGCTGAGTCCAGTTCTGGGCTCCTCAGGACTGGAGAGCTTCTGGAACAGGTTCAGTTCAGGGCTAGAAGGATGATTATGGGACTGGAGCAACAAGTAACTATTGAGGGAGCTGGGCCTGTTCAGTCTCCAGAACAAGACTGAGAGGGGACCTCATCAATGTCCCTTAGTATCTGAAGGGAGGATGTCAAGAAGCTGAATCCAGGCTTCTCTCAGTCGTGCCAAGCATGGGACAAGAGGCGACAGGCAGAAACTGACGCACAGGAAGTTCCACCTGAACATGAGGAGGAGCTTCTTCACTGTGCATGTGACCAATCACCAGAACAGGTTGTCCAGAGAGGTTGTGGAGTCTCCCTCACTGGAGATGTTAAAGAACTGGTTCACTGACTATAAGCATGGAAGAGACTACTCTGCATATACGTTTTTCTCTCTCAAAAACAATCTACAAACTCTTTCCAGAAAGCATATCCACAGCATGATGACTAAGTTCCTGGATTCTGGGGACAGGAAATGGTGGGAAGCTTTTCCTTCACCTTTAAGACCATTTGACTGTTGGTTGCCTTATTTAAAGGAAATCGAAATTTTTTTCAAGGCTTAATTTTTTTCAGTTATGCTTTGCTAATAGAAACAGAAAACCTCCAAATGAGATTTTCCTTGTTTCCATATGTGTGTTTGCTGTGTATAAGTCCATCTGCAGAGATCTGAAACTACTTCTTAGCCTGCTTTTGGATCAAAAGGATTGGATATGAGCAGTGCTGACCAAACCAGCCCTAAACTAAGATCACTTCCACGCTTACTAGGCTTCTTTTACACACTCAAGATGGTGGTGACCCTAAATGTCTGAATCTACACTTCCAGTCAATCTACTCTGCTCATCAGAAATTTGAACCCATTCTCTAATGCTAGGTTGTATTAAAAAATGTGGGGGGTGTGTGTGGAGGGTGTTTCTTGAATTTTTATATTTAGATATCAGTGTAAATGTAGCTATTCTCTGTTGTGTCAAGCCATTTGTCACGACGAGGGAAGCTCGGGGTCTCCATATGAGTGATCAGCAAGCTTCCTTTATTGATTAGAGCATCAGACTTTTATACAGTAAAATAATAAGCTAATGTATATTCTGTAACTTAAACAATCTATTGGTTATTCTGTACATGTCAGCTCCACCTTGTGTTTACATCCTTTAAAAATTACATTCTCTTTTTCTCATGCTGTTATTAACCATCATATCTCTGCTCAAGGATACTGTGGCCTTGCTACATCCATAGCTCATTAGCTGAGTTTGTTATTTTCTAAACTCTTCAGCCACCTGGACTATATCTATGTGACTCTGGTCATGTGACTATTCCTCCACAATTCTCATTACTGCTATTCTGTTGGTCTGCATGTTGTCCTGAGAACACATTTGAAAATATTTTTTGTCATAGGTTCAACAATCAAAATACCAAATTCTGGAATAATTCAAGAATATCTGCCCAATAGGTAAATTATAAGACATGTATATCTGTTTAATTTATCTACTGTGAAAGAATAATTGCATAGGTTTTCAGCAGTTTTACAGTCATCATGAGGCATATATGAGTCATGTACAACCCATGAGGGAATAGAGAGAATAGATGAGGTGCTATTATGGTATCATACACTGGTATTTCTGCTAGGCTTGGTACCAGATGCACTATTCGGTTAAATTCTCATCCTGTGTTGGAGTAGTTGTAGCAAAAGATCTGTTTTTGCAGCTCTCCTGGAATTTTCTGAGAGCCAGAAAATACTACACTCCTTTATCACTGCTGCCAAAGAAAGAATAGATGTCACTGATCTTGATAGTGGGCATCACTTACTTGAAAGTTTACAGGTTTCCCCAGTTCTTTCAACACCTGTCAGGAAGACTGCCTAAATCAATTCATAATGGACAGAACCTGACCAACAAGTTAAATTATAGCTTATTAGATGGTTCTTGCTGTGTTTCCTTTTTCTCTTTTTTATATATTTCTCTGCTTTCCTTCCTGAAATTCATTAGCACCAGCAACAAATGGTTTGAAAAGGGCAGTTCGCTCTGATTCTAGAGAGTTGTGTATTTGTTTTCCATTTCAAAAAACAAAATAAATAAAATATACATTATAATGTAGTTGGAATAGATTGAATCTCCACTGTGAGAGTCAACCTAGTTTCTTAGAAGAAATCTAACGTATTCTCCGATAGACATTGTGGAAGTAGATAATATTGTTGTTGTTATTGTTGCTAATATTATTATTTTATTAGATATTTTGTGCCTTAGGGAAAGGAGTATGGGGTGGCAGTTGCTACGGAAACTGGTTTGAAAGAATGTTATCGGGAATCTGTGAATCTGTTTCTAAGACAGCTGTCAATGTGGACATAAACTAGACCTAGCCTCATTAGTTAGGTGCTTTCTTTCAGGAGGTGGTGATTGTGAATCTGACATTTTCCATATTAGAGAGATTTTGTTGTGCAATTCTGCTTATTTACAATAACAGGATGGCTGTTAATGGAGTCAATGTTTTCATTAATTTCTTTTTGTTATATATTCTAATGCTAAGTAAAGTTGTTTGTGGTTTTTTTAATTTTTTTTATTTCCTTCCCCCAGACACTACTAAGGAAAAATTGTTTTTTTGTTTTTAATTCCACAAATGCTGGTGGCATGTTTTCCAGAAATACAAGGTGGTAAACTCATATGACAGAATACAGACTTTTTAGTATGCTCAAAGTCTTTATCCTTATGGGTTGGTCCTTGGGGTGATAATTCAGCCATACAGTTTTTTTCATAGCTTTAGCTGTTTTGCCCCATTAGTCTTATACCTTAATCTCCTCTTTCCATAGCTCTTCTATGAATAAAGTAGAGAATCCATTTTAATCAGCCAGTGTCATCTTAGCCAATTGCTGCCTTTGGGGAACTGAATGCAGACTCTTAACTCTGCTTTTTTTAACAGCTCCTTGCAAGACATTTCAACAAATATACAGTTTCCTTAGTAGGGAATTAGTGGTTATTCTGTCTTTGTGTCTTCATGTGCTCTGAAACTTATTCATGTATAGCTTATTTTTTTATTTTTCAAACACTCTCTTAAGGGACATGTATACAACAGAGGCCATATCATGTAACCTCTAGACGTGAAGTTTCCCCTACATCTGCTTATCCCAGGAAAAGTTTATTTGGCTAGCAGTTAATCATATTGGCCAACTAGAGGAGTAATTATTTTCAATGTGATATTTGGGTGTATTTTGAGTCCTTTATCATTCTTCACTCTATTTGTCATTTTATTATATTTCAGTGTTTTATATCTCTCTGTGCAACTTTCATTAAATGCATTAAATTGCATTAAATGCAGTTTGAGGGCAAAGTATTGACAGGCAGTAATAGTGTAGTTTTTTTCTATTTTCCTTTTTATTACATAATTCACCAAATGAAAGTGACCATAAAGAGTATTTTTGTATATTAGTTTTCATCGCTAGCTTGTGTAAAAATTAATGACAATTGAGATAGAAGTGCTGGAACTGAATGTAGGCCTCTATCTCCACATTTCTATAACAGCTCCTTAATGCACACCTGTAGCCTGTGAACAAAAGACACTGTAGCTTTATTGCCATGTTGTCACATCATTAGGCCCCTGTATGTCCTGCTTCTACTGAATCGTGTCGTTCCACTCCAGATCTCATTCCTGTAAGGAGGATCTTTTATGCTTATGATGATCTTTTTCAGGATGCAAATAGCTACTTTCTTGAAGCAACCAGATATGGCAAAGTAGTTTCATTATGCATGTGTTAATAGTAGTGACATTCCTAAAGTATTTTGTGGCTTCATTAAGTAGTGGGCCAAGCTAAGTGAACCTGAGCTGCTCCGTCTCTATTTATGATAGTTTCTACTAATGCAGTCATCTTGTTTTGAATTGACTTGCTTGCACAAGTAAATGTACAAGCCCTCCTCCCCTGATACATTTTTCCTGTGCTGATAAGGTTGCAGGAAGAAAACATTCTAGTTTGTAAAGGGTGGAAATTGTATAACGGGATTAAGCAGTCTGTGACATTTGCATTTTAAACCAGTATGCTTAATGACTATATGAGTAGGTTCAATTTAACTTTCATTCAGGATGAAACTTAGTCATTATGACTGTTCAAATGTCATTTCCCTACACCTGTGTATATGCAGTGTTAGCTGATAATAGTTGTTGAATGAAATTTGGTCATCAAACACCCATTTCATCTGTGCAGTTTTTCATTTTTGAAATTGATTTAAATTATTCAAACTGGGGGTGTTTGTTAAGCATAGTTTTGATCATTCAGTTCTTGGACTACATTGTGCCAAACATTCCTAGAGCTGCATTTCACAGAGATCTGTCTGATTGCAGCACACTCCTGATACCTGCTCCAGCACTTCAGTGCACTGTATGTTATTTAAGGAGCTTAGCAAGAACGTGAAACAAGAGCTCTTTTCATGACATTGGACATTCTGCAATAATTTTACAGGATGTCCTCATCTGTTCATTTTAAGAGCAACAGAATCAAAATAAGGAATGCTGCTGGCAGATAAATAGAAATGCTAAATAAAAGTTTTCTGTGGTAACATTGAGAGAAACTTAGGCAATTGCTTTCCTCTGATATTTGCAGAGGAGCCCGAGATCTTAATGCATCTTATTACAAATCTATTTATAGATGTACATACAGATATACACATAAAAATATGATCTTTCAGCTAGTATCTTTTCTTGAATAATGTTTTCAATGTCTTAGTTTATGCAATATTTGAGGAACATTCCTTTTAGAAATATTTCTGTGGAAAAAAGAGCTCTTGTTTTGCTTAAAATGCTTTCTCAAAATGATTATAAAGGACAGGCAATATTTATCCCAGGATTTTATTCAAATTGTTTGGCTCAGAATTTTTATCATCTGTTTAACCAGTGATCAGTGGTCCTTGATATGCTTTGTGACTTATCTGAAAATCGTCCAAATTTTTGTCTGGAAGATGAGGCTAGAAAATTCACTAATACAACCTTTCATCCACTCTCTGCTCCCTATTAATAAAATTATTAGGAACACATTTAGTCCTATTGTAGTCATGGGATTAAAGCACTGCAGAAAATTCCTACATAGTTCTATTTATGCAGGGATTTCTGGTGGATTTTAGAGGGCTTATAAACCCAAATGTCATTGGAATTCTGTGGAAGTTTCTGAGAATCTGAAACATTTTACTGTGTCCCATTTTACTGTGACTTCACTGTCGGTTTAAAAGGTAGAAAAACAAAAACAGAAAAAAGAGGGAAACAGAAAACCCCTCACACTTGGTGATTTGTTCTTGGTTACTATAGTGATGAATCCTGTATGAAAACCCACACAGTTCTGACTGAAATCCAGACATGCAGATACTTGTCAGAAAAGATAACAAAGGAAGAACAAATTCAACAGCATAACATTGAATGGTGGTGTGAACGAAATCTATTTGGATGAAATTATTTACCTGAATTTTAATCTGGATGTTATTGTTTTGGACACAGATGTTAAATAGTTCTTTCAGACAGTAAGCGCAGAAAGCATAACTGCTTGGTGGAGCATGGTACAGGTAGTCTAAAATTAAACTCAGTTTACAGTCCTGGCTGATAGTCTCAGAGAAGGTGACACCTTCAGTATTCAATCTTTTATATGTCCTTTATCCAAATGCAGGTACCATTGCAATTGTTTTTACAGTAGACTCCCTCTGTGTCTTCAAAATTTCTGGACATTAATCTACTTGGAGCTTTGACTTCCTTTTCTTTCTAGTAAAATTAGGTCACTCTCAATGTAGCTTCTGTAGGCTCTGAGCTTGGCTTTTGCTTCTGGACTTGACCCTGTAGCTTATCCATCCCCAATCTGTAGGTATGGGGTACTTCCAGACCCTCTTCAAGCTGTGAGGTTTCCTGTACCTTGTCCCGGAGCATTTCCTCCCTGTGGCAGTGACAGGAACTGGGTGTTCCTTAGCTTCTCCTCCAAAGGTATCCTGTCCACATTATTTTTGTTCCTATTCAGTTGAACTGGGAATTTCACTCCAATTTTCATTGTTATTATGGTGGTCTTTTCTGAATGCTGTTTTTTAATAGGGCTCTTATGGAGTTTAAGAATTTCCGCTTTAAGTCTTTTAGAACGAAGTTACAGATTCTTGTACTTCATAGAAATACAGATGGTTAAATGTATGATCTAAATTTTGCCATGAGATCTGTTTGGTTTGCTTCCCACCTGGTAAAGCAGGGTCAGAAAGTGCAGACAGCTCTGCTGCCTGGACTGATTCCAACTCTTAAACTTGCCAGACTGCAGTATTTCTGGGTTGAGGGAACCACTAAAACAAATTCTTTAGTCTGTTGAGACATCAGCACTCTTTAGCCTGGAAATCCATGAATGGTCTTTCAATGATTTTAAGGTCCCAGCTGGACACTAGGATACCCAAGACACTGGTGGTGAGAAAAGCAGAAAGTAGGTCCCTTAATGTGATATTGTGTTTTCACATTTCTCACTATCAAACCTTTTCTGATCTGGATTGTGTTGCACTGGCACGTGCACCTGGTGGTCTAAGAATTCAGCTGTGGGCAGGAGACCTGGCTCCTGCTTCTGCAGCAGAACCTCTGACAGTCCTGAGTTTGGGTCCTCGTGGTCCTGTCATCTGGCAGGACTAGAAGCGTGGAGAGATTCCCCACCCATAGCCCAGGGTCTCAGGTCTGGGCCCCTCAGCTCATTAGTAAGCAGTGGTAAGGATGTGATACCCCAATGATCTCAGCATCTTGTTCACGAGCTCTTGAGTTTTTATTCTCTTTACAACTCTGAGGTTATCCTAGTCATGGGTTTAAAATAAAAAATATTCTCTAGTTTCAGTAGATATTAAACCCAAAGAGGAGGATAATCATGAGATCTCAGATTAAATGTCACAACTGGCCAAAGTTGCTCATATTCACACTCACTCTAATTCTCCACTTTGTCATTGTTGTATCTGAACTTTTCAACAGAGGTCGTACACTACTCTATCTTCGCAGCATATACTATTCAAACTTAATAAACCTACTACTCTGAGCAAATGATCTTAGTGAAACAATTCACCTTTGAAGCGTTTTAATGTGTATCTGCTATCTCAAGTCAGAAAAATAATCTCATTAAAGATGCTAATAAATTAAGCTAATTATTTCAATCCTATCTATTAATGGCTACCATGTTACATGGATCAAAAGGCTGACTTTAAAATTTTTATATCTTGTTATTAGTAATTACTTCTATTAAGTTTTCATCTTTAATGTTACCTCAGTGCCTTACCTGAGCAATGAAAACGCTTTAAAAAAATTGGTGATTTCATTGTTGCTATTTAGAAATATAGAAGATACCAGTCTGGCTTTTAAGAGTGTTTGCAAAGCTTGCCTCTTACTGGTAACAGCCATGTGTAGTAGATCATGCAGAATTTTATGGATGACTTATGCAATGTCACTTCCAAACAATCTAGACCTGCATGTACTGTGTATAATATGTACTTGTACAAAGTCAACTCAGTGGGATTTGGTGATGATCCTTTTATCTTGAAGCCAGTTTTAATGGGGATAATAATTCAATCTTCATTTGTCACTGTGCCAACACTGTCCTTCCTCCTCTATGTTTTGAAAAATCACTTGTAAATTAGGTCAGCAATTTTTGTCTACTGGAGCTCTATAAGGTAACAATAGTGGTTACAGTAAAATGTGATTGAAACAAGCTTACCTCAAAAAAACCTCATTAATAACTCCTTCCCCTGTTCCATGCTGCCCTAGGCAAGTGGGAGAAAGAAACAATGGCAAGTCCTCTCCTGTTTATAGTTACTCAACCAGAATTCAGTTAGGACCATATCCAGGGATTGCCCTATTTTTCAAACTAGTGACATGTCTACCTATTTTTTCTTGAGGCTAAACAATATTTGGTGTTTTTCAAAATGTTCAGGCCCCTCCAAGATAGGAAGTTTTTTGAAGCATTTTAGTTTCTGCTGTGAACCATGACAATTGAACTGCATTGTGCCTGTATTAAGTATAGTGAAATTGTTAATTTGATTGTCTCTATTTTTACACTTTTCCTAGATGGTATCTGTAAATTATATGTAGGTAAATAAAATTTAATTTTCTTTTTGTTCCATTCTAAGGTTTGAAGTCAAAGATTGTATTCTTTGGCATCTAAAAGACATTTTGATGTGTGACTTAATTTTGTCAGTGCTGGTGGGCTTTTAAGGTAGGTTCACTCTGCCATGGCTGGAACAGGTGCTGTTAGAACCCCATACTCTGTTCTGAAATTTTGGTAGGGGCTACACCCCAAAATCACACTCACATCAGTTAGGGGAGTTTCATTATCTACTGAACTGAAAGTCGGCCATTTTAGATTAAATAATCAAGTAGTATGGATTAGTGTAAGTATCTGAAGCAGTTAAAATGTTGTCCTGTTTTATTTAACTGGCTGAGCTGTGAAGCTGCTAATTTCTGGCTAATGGCTGGTTGATGGTGAGGGACATTATTGGCATCTTCTGCAAGTCCATTATGAGTCCAGATAGGTTGGAGAGAAGTCTCTTGGTTTGTTTTAATAACATGACTTTTGTTGGTTACTGTGACACAGCTCAAACATGGTAGTTCATTAAGCTTATCACGCTTGAGCTATGTGCCTATGATTTTAAGCTTCAATTAAATGAGATGAACAGTGCCTTCTGAAAATGGGACTTAGTGCTCATATCTTGCTTAGAGACTTGTGAAAAACTGATGTTTATTTTGTTCTTCAAGCAATTCTTCGTGTGACAGCAATTAAGTATTTTGTTGGTAGTGATTCATTTGTTAGAAGTAAATGTCCAAATGGTAAAATGACTCAACATTAACTTGTAGTAGAAGTAATTGATGTGAATAGGTATCTCTTTGCCAGCTCAGTACTTTGCTAAAGTTATAATTTAAAAATAGACAAATAAAGAAATTAAGTTATTTTATTAGACAGTTAACCAGCTCACGTATTGAACTAAAAATAGTTTTAAATGGTGGTAATAGACAATTTTTTTTGAAAATCATATTTGCATTGTTCATCCCATTTTTTTGCATTTTTCTCTTACCAGAATTAAAGTATTCTATATATGACTTTTCCTATAGATACTTGATTATTTCTAAAAAACCCAAAACCCATTGTGCACCATGCAGACCTTGTTCTTTATAGTGTTGGATCAAAAGTGAAGATTTTTGTTTTGCTGCTTCTTTCTTTTATTGCTGTTGGAGGCAATGAACATATAGGGGAAAAATCATTCAGGTTTTGGTTTTTTTTTTCTTTAGACATGGACTGTTGGTCACTGTTAAGAAAGAGGACGAAGAGTACACATAGTTGTTCCCAAACTCTAAATATGAGTGACCTATCCCAAAAGATTTTGTTATTGCTATTTCATACTCCTGATTTATCTGTTTCTTCTTTCAGTTCCAAATAATTTTTTGATGGTCTGTATACCTTCAAAACATATGCTGCTTGTGAAGAGTATTTCACACTGGGGATTTTGATACTTTTTGAGCCTCAAGGGATTTTTTCAATATTTGTAACACAAAAATTAGTCCTTCTTTGTAATACTGCTTTTTGTAATTTCTCAAGAAAAAGGGAATAAGAAATTTAAAATAATTGGTATATGACAAGAAGGGCATCTTTTGAGTCAGGAAGATCAGGTCTAGGTCTTGGATAATAAGCTTGCTTGAAAATAATTTTTGTATCTCTATCAAGAAAAGAAAAAAAGAGGCAAGGCACCAGTCTTATTGCTGAAAGTCTGTTCTAGAATATAATTTCTCTCATGATTAAACCCCCTTTTTAATATCCCATCCTCTTTGCAAACTTTAGAATTGTTTATTGATTGTATCTGGTATGCCTAACATTGTAGCAACTTGTTAAGATAGAAAACCAGTCTTCCCTTAAAGACTCATTGGGAAGGAATTTTTATTTCCCTGGTCATCTGTCTCAATGTACTTTCACTTGCTGCTCCCACTAATTTGCATCGTTGCTTTATTTTTATGGTTAGAATTTTACTGACTACTACTTGGAGCTGTTGAGGCTTTTCATGCCTTGCCTTGTTTTCCTTGAAAAGTCTTTATAATTCTAAGTGTTTTGTGGTTTTGTGTATTGCATGACCATTAGCAAACTATGCTCCTGCTTTTCTTAAACTTTTCTCAAAGACTGTAGAAAGGTGTGTAAATGAGATGCCCTGGAAGGCAACACTCTGCTTTACCACCTGGACATGGAAGCCACATGAACTGCAGAATCCAACCAGTCTGATGAGGCACAGGGCTCTTCTGAACCTGTTACTCCTACGTGTCACAAATCAGGGTAAATAAGGTTGTTACACGCAATTGTGTGCAGGTATTTTTAAGAGATTGGTAATTGCAGTGTTCTAAGAAAAAATACAACCACCTCCACATACATGCATTCAACCCTCCCCTTCACCCTCTCAATAAAAACAAAACAAACAAACAAAAAAACTAGCAAAAAAAGATCTCTTGGTTTATTTTATGGATTTAGTAATTTAGTGTTTGGGGGGTTGGTAAAGAATAGCAATGAAAACAACAAAGTGCTGTTCTTTTAGGAAATACCTTTATTTTTTTTTTCTTTCTACTCTGTAAGCATATTTGAATACATTAGCAAGGAACACTAAGCATCAAGGGTAAAACTGCAGTCTGAAAATGCATTTCCCCAAATTCAAAAATGTGTTGTTTCAAATTGTTTTTCTTTATTAAGTCCTGGTCTGCTGTAGAGAGAGTGATATTATGAGATCCTCTTCTTGCCTGGAAATTTAATGAAGTTAATGAGTCTTGCTTAAGTGCTGCTGTGGTTTGTGGGGTTTTTTTTGTATTGTTGTCCTTTCAGAAATTTTTTAAATTTAATTTTTATTTGAAGTACAAGGAAATTCTCTGCAATAGCCTTTTGCTTGTCTATATAACTGGGGGGAGCAACATTTCTTCAATCATAGATGTGAGTCATTGACTGACTGGACATTGGGTGCTCTCAAAGCCACTCTGTCACATCTCTCTTTGATGTCACTTCCCTCTTCAGCTGCATGGGGGAGAGAAAACATAATGAAAGGCTCGTGGGTTGAGTTAAGGATCAAATGACAAATTACTATCATGAACAGAACAGACTTGACTTGGGGATTTCAATTGAATTTATTGCCTATCAAATTCGGAGTGGGGTAATGAGAAATGAAATTAAGTCTTAAAATACCTTGCCCCCACCTATCCCTTTCTCCTGGGCTTAATATTATTCTCAAATGCTGTGCCTCCTCACCTTGGGCACTGCAGGGATGCAAGGAATATGGCGGCTGTGCTGTGGTCAGTTCATCACATGTCTCTAAATCTCCTTTCTCCTCAAAGGGAGGACTCCTCACACTTCCCTGCTCCAGCCTGGGTTCCCTCCCACAGGAGGCAGTCCTCCATGAACTTCTTCAGCAAGAGTCCTTCCAACAGGCTGCAGCTCTTCATGAGCTGCTTCAGTGTGGATCCCTTCCAAGGCGTGCGGGCCATCCAAGGGGTGCTCCAGCATGGGTTTCCTGCAGGTCACAAGTCCTGCCAGGGGAGTCTCTGCTCCACTGCCTGGAGCACCTCCTGTCCCTCCTTATTCACTGCCCCGGGTGCCTGCAGAGCTCTTTGTCTCACATATGCTCACATCTTTCTCTGCTCTGTTTTTTTTCTTCTTTAAATGTGTTATCACAATGGTGTTTCCACAGTCACTGATGGGCTCAGCCTTGGCCAGCTGCAAGTTCAGCTTGGATCTGGCTGAAGTCAGCTCTATCAGGCATGGGGAAAGCTGCTGGCAGCTTCTCAGAGCCACCCTTGTAGTCCCCTCACTACCATTGCCATGTAAATCCAATACAACAGGCAACACAATTAGGCAGCACAGCTCTTACTTTGTCAAATAATACAGCCTGCCATTTTTGGGTAAAAATTTTTTTCCCTTCTTATAATTTGTGACTATTCCAAATTTATACTAATCTTAGAGATGAGCACCATGATATTAGTTCTGTAAATTATTTTTCAATTAGAGGATTAAAAATAATGTCAAAATACCAGTTGGGGAACAGAGCAGATATTGGACCATATGAGGCAATATTATTGTTGTGTAAAGGGTTATAGCATTGAGAGTGTGTGGATAAACTGACCATTATCATTAATCTCTCTGATACATATTATGCTACACTTAACACCTATAAAACTCATCTTTATAAATTATAGTTTATATACATACAACAGTGTGATATATTTCAGGATGTATGTCAGGGTCTCCTGATTTAGTGAGGCAGGGGAATTAGTTGCTTAAATATTTTCATAGATCTCATGTTTAGTTATGGGAATAAAGCAGAAACTTTGTACAATTAAACCTCAACATGAAAATAGTATTATAGCCTCATTAAGACCATTTAGTTGAGCAATTCCTGTTCCTGAGAGTTTTATCAGAAGCAGAATTTTAAAAAGTTATGAAGAAATAAATGGTGACTGGATATTTGCTTGTTTCAATTGTTTACTAAGGGTCCTGATATGTCTCAGAAAACTCTGGCTTGGATGTGAGGAAACAAAGCAGTTTAATGATTTTGAGAATATTCTGGTTTTTACTTATTTTTTTAATTCAATATGTTTTAGGTACATTAGAACAAACTTTAAAATAGGTGTGAATCTCTTGGACGCAGTAAGGAACCTTCTGAAAAGACACTGATGGGTTAAAAATGCTGCTGCCACTAGGTGTCACGCTGGGATCATCTCTCAGGGCATGAGATTATTAGAGGTACGGGATGAAGGAGGGGGATCTCCTGTATGTATTTCAGTATCGAAAATGGCTGATTTTGCAGGCCATAACAGCCCTGTGCCTACCCCTTGTTTCTGGAACATTCACACATCTCATCGTGTGAGAAGGGTCTCTGTTCCACAGCCTAAACCAACACAGGTGCTGGACATTTCCCCTTTCATCTGATGTCTCTCACAGACAGCCTCAAGTCACACACACCTGCTTAGGAAAATGTGTTAAAATTGCTTCATGTGGGCGAACATGGTAATTATGGGGAAAAAAACCATATGATTTTTTTGTAATCCTCCTCCAGTGTTTCTATCATATAAAACTCAAATGAGCCAAAAAAAAGAGAAGAACACCCAAACAACCAGCAACCTGAACATAATGCAGCTTTTTATAAAGAAGGGCCCTTGAAGGAAAACTGGTTTCATAAGCAGGGAACACAATGTCAAACACTGAACTTTCTATTTATTGAAATTAGTTTTATAATATGTAATTGAGAATACAAAATGATTATGGGGGCAATGTTTGGTTTTGTTGTTTTTTAATAAGCCTTCTGGGCTGTGTGGTTTTTTCTGTATTTCACTCCTGCACTCAATCAAAATTGTCACATTTCTTAACAGTTCCCTAACGTGGAGATTGTACCAATATGTGTAAATACTTGATGGGAGGGAAAACAGATGAATCAGATGCCTGATGAAAGGAGAAGAGGATATCGGCACAAATTTGAAAAACTTGAATTTCTAGGTTTGTGAAAGGAAAAACTTCTAACTGTGTGGTGATTGATTCCCCAACGTGTCGCTCAGAGAGGTTGTACAATATCGCTGGGGATACTGGAAAACCACCTGGATATGATCCCCGTTGAGCGGGGCAGTTGAATTTAGGTAATCTCCAGAGATGACTTCCAGCCTCAACCATTCTGTCCTTCTGGGTGTTTGAATCTGCCTTTTGAGTCATCACTGGGAATACTTAAAACAAACAAGAAAAACAACCCAAACCCACAAAACAAGAGAAAAAACCCCACCAACCAAAAATTGCAAATACCTGCAAAAAACTCCTACCAAATAAAATTGTAATACTTATTGTAAACATTGTGTTATAGGCTTTAATTTTCAGATAGCAAAGAATTTGGAACAGGGGTTTTTTTTGTTCGTGTTTATTTCTCCCACAAAGGAAAAAAATATCCCTCTTTCTTTGCATCATATGCTATAAGTCTAATAGGTTATAAAGACTCTATGCTTTGAATTTGTTAAACTTACTATTTTGTTCCTAGCTTGTACATGGCTGAAATATGTACACTCAGGTACTGGGAATAATTTCTCACTGTTCTGAAGCTGATTTATGGTACTTCTCCCTCCAGCAGCGTTTCTGTGCTGGAAATTGAAGTATAACTTGGGTGTATGTATAAACGTCACCATGCACACAAACTTTCCTCTGACATTTCTGGTGTCATGAACGACAGCCTTGCTAGGGAAAGCTTGAGTTGACCAGAAGCAAAAGGGCGTGCAGCCACTTAGAGGATAACATATTATGCAGTATCTGTCCATCAGTGTGATGTTTGTGCCTTACAGACTCAAGTGTATCTACATCAGGAGAGGCGTGCCCTCCGTCACACAAAATATGATTTCATTTCTGTTACATAGCTGCTGGGTCTCAGTCTCCCACATGAATTCTCCATTTATGAATATGAAGCAGATTTCCTTAGAAGTTTTTCCACAAAAAAAAGGATAGTGTAAATAGGCCAATGCAGTGTGGTGACATATATGCTGCAAGTTCACACAATGGGTTCTCCTGAGTTTCTGTTCTGTATGTGTGAATTCTGTTATCTCAGATGTGCTAAGATACAAAAAAAAAATAGTTATACTTTCAAATATCATTTTTGTCTGTTGATCTGTATCCATTTGTTGTCTTGGTGTACATCTATCAACAAATGCTTTATTCCAAGGGCTACTGGTTTGCTGCATAGTGTTTAGCACAGTGAGACACTAATTTGTGTTCTTTGTGCCTAGTCAACATGGTGGTGAAAAGTTTATTACTGGCAATTAAAGAAGCAGAAGGTTTTCTTATTCCTTTGGTTTGGTATTTTTATTAAGAGTGTGTGTGAAGTAATAATGAATGTATTTGTACATGAAAGCATCTTGGGAGGACTGTTGGATGCTTGGGAAGACAGTGTTGGAATGTAACATTTTTGTGGCTCCTGGGAAAAAATGACCTAAAAAGAAAATATGCAAAACTGTGTGGAGATAAATTCTAAGTGCTATGAATAAAGGAAAGCACACACACAGGTAAAAAATACGTAAGAGATTAGACAGTGCAGCATTCAGAAGCATATAGGGAGTTTCAGGAAATAAGATTCTATAGAAAAACAAGAAATATTTTGTTGTTGCAAGATAGTCAAATCTGTTGGTGTTTATGAAAGAATTATGGGGGTTTGTCTGGCAGTGATGGGAATGGGGCCAAATAACCAACAGGTTATTTGCCTATGAAATCCTCTTGTTTGGCAGGATGGTGAAGAGATGTAGGCAACTTGGAGAGGACTGTTTGGAATATAAAGAACTCATAGCAAAGCATATTAATGCTGTCTTTGAGATAAGGAAGGAAGAGTTATACCTGGATGGAAAGTGAGGTTAAGGCTTTAAGATATTTTCATTCCAATAAAGTTAATGATTTAAAACTCAGATCTGCACAGTATTTTCTTGATATAGGACAAAAATGTAGCTGCAGAAACAGTGTCATACAGTACATTTTAATTCTGGCTCTATGAAAATACTGAGATATAGCAAAAACAAAATTCTCAAAAAATTTGCCATTACCAGCACTTAAGACTATTTTTAGTTCCAAAAATATGTCAATATACTGAGATAAAAGAACAGCTCCTTGAGCAGTTTGGTGGCTGGACACTTTTCTGGATCACCAGGTGTCCATTCTGGGCTTCTGTTTCTGTCAATCTTGCCTGTTGTAGAGAGTTCTCATTTAAAAAAAAATCTATTAGATATTAATAAATTTGAAATTTAATCTGGTGATATGAATAACATTTATTTCATCTAGACTATTTTTATACTGCCTGATTAATAATTGGTAAGGATTGCTCCATCTTTGAAATTTCACCTTAGGGGAAAAAACATTTCCCTCTCTCCAAGAGTGTATATATGGGATTGTATGATTGATAATGCCTTAAACTGTTACTTGTTTGTTCCTTCTCATGTTGTTAGTGAGGATGGGCATTGACAGTTAGCCATGCATCCATTCAGTTTGCATTCTTCAGTAAGATGGTAACATGGGATTTGTAATCATCTTCCTTTGGATAGATGATTAATGATGGGCAAGTACAGGGAATGCATTTTCTAGTTTAATGAAGAATATTTATGCAAATGAGCAGTAATTAATGGTATTGCAATGTGACAGATTTTAGAAATAGGTGCCTGACATTCACTTTTTGGACACGTGAGTATTTGGTCTAGCATCTGAAACTTAGTAGCTGCTGCTTTAGGAGATGTAATGTTCCTCCCAAGTATGAAGCTCAAGTGTTTTTTAGTTACCTTTATTGTGGATTTCAGAGCTAAGTTTAAGATTTTTCTTTTCTGCTTTAAAAGCACCGGTGTAGAATTTTTTTCGCCATAGAATATAACTTGCTTAAGGAAAAAACAAACAAACAACCCAAAACCAAACTATAAACATGTAGCATGGCAAATCTGATTTATGCTGTAGATCTTATTACACAAATACAGTATTTGGCTAATGAAAATTTAATATTATACCAATATCCATAATAATAGGAGAGAAGAAAAGATGCTTATCATCTTGTTCTGCCTTAGCTTAAGGAATGAAGAGACAGACCGAACTATGATTCACTTAACCGATTTTCTATTAACTAACTTTTTAGCTGTTGATTGTTTAAAAGGTCTTAACTCATATTTTGGCTTTGTGATTTATCCTAACAAACTGGAAGCAGGTTTTATAAGAGGTAAAGGATGTGTATAAATCCAGCTTCAGCCTTTTGAAAGAGATAAAAAGCTCAGGAAATGGAAAACCATAATGAATAATTTATGTTTTTATGGATTTGTTTTTCATAATATTGATTAAAGGCATGGTGTTGACCATAGTCTTCTCTCTTTAAACAAAGGCAGTACCAAACATTCCTTGCTCTTGGGCTTCCAGAGTAATGGACCAGATCATCATTGAAGTTTCCTTCCAACACAAACTGTTCTATGCTTCTATCAAAATTTCTAAAACATATGAAAAACAAATATTGCATTTCTAGTAAAGAAATTCTAGAATATTCAGTTGAGTTCCAGTCTGTTTGTGTCTTGTAGTTTTTTATTCAGCCACATTGGATGATGTTCGTGTGGACCTTCATCAATCAATCAAACCTTTATTTGCTGCTGCTTTCTCTACCTGCTTGTTCCTAGCTACTAACCTCTGTCAAAAATTTACCCTTTGCTATCAGTCTTGGTTGAACCCCAGCTGGTGACTGCACACCATACAGCTCCTTGCTCACACCCTAGCCCTGTAGTGGGATAGGGAAGAGAATTGGAAAAAGGTAAAACCTGTGGGATAGGAAACATTTTAGTAATCAAACTATAATAAAATATATTAATACTAGTAATGAAAAGAGAAAGAAAAAGAGGCAAAGAGAAAAATAAAACCCAAGAAAGACAAGTGATGAACAAGTTGCTCACCATCTACTGACTGATGCTCAACTTGTTCCCAAACACCAATCAGCATCTTCCAGCCAACTCCTCCAAGCTGATATACCAGGCATGCTGTTCTATGTTATGGCTTAGCCCTTTGGGTAGTTTGAGTCAGCTGCCCCACTATTCTCCCTCACAGTTTTTTTACATTAGGAGACTGAAAAGTCCTTGAGTAAGGTGAGCACTCTTAAGTAACAACTAAAACATCTGTATTTTCAGCAATATTCTCATAATAAGTGCAAAATGCCTAGCACTCTCCCTGCCATTAGGAAGAAAATTGACTCTATCCCAGCTGCAACCAGAACAGGTATGATCTTTTATTAAAAAACAAAAACCCTGACAACATAGATTATTTTACAGTTCTGACTTGGGTGGCTGTCCAGGTACAGGAAAAAATGAGTTGGAAAGAAAATTGAATTTATTGCTATCAGAGTCAGTGTTCAGTTAGAAGAGTTATTTTTAACTATTGCTAGTCACAGATAATAACATGTAATACTGACATCTTAATTCTCTTTACCAAAAACTACAGGTTTTACTCAACTGAGCAATGCAACTGCTTTTATACATGTACCCTAAACTAGATTTCCAGCTGGAAAAAAACTAGCTCATAAATATTTTAAGAGAGAATTTTTTTTCTTTCATATCTTTTATTTAGGATTCAATGATTAGTGAAAGTCCCCAGAATTTTGAAAGTGATCACTGCAATTTATTTGCTACTAAAATCTAATTAATTGTAGGCAAAGAAAATGGAAGGTCTTGTTTGCCAGACACCTTGTCTGTGGTGAAGTTCGCTTTGAAACAAACTGTTTAAATAGAAGGGGTTTGCATAGTCTGAATGAACTTTGAGAAGACATTCAAATGTCACATTTCTCTGAATCTTGTCACAGTGCTCATCTCTTCAGAGGCTTATCTTCTGCTAGCTGTTTACTTAGAAAAGAGTGTTAGAACCTATATTTTAACAGTCTTTTTCTTGGGGATTTTTTGACATTGGTGTGTCCTTGTTTCCCAGAGCATGTCTTCACTGAATGGAATTAATGAGTTTTATCATAAGCTGTGTGCTGCAAACATCTAAGGATGATTACCTGTAAAGCCAGTTATTAGGAGTTTGCCTCTCTGTCTGCATTTTGTTGATCTGGAAGAGGTTGAATGACCATAATATTCTTTGTACTATAAGGTACAAAACACTGGTGTCACATAGATGTCACACTGCATGTGTGACATACATTCGTGTATCTTATAACATGTTAGGAACCAGGGGTCTTGTGTTTTCCTTGCTAAACCTTTTGCATCCATGGGACTTGCCTGTAATCCCACTGAGACCACTGGGATTTCAGTTACAGACTGAATTCTTTCCCTAAGTCTGGGGAAACAGTAATAACTTAGTCCTTCTTAAGGTGTTAGTATCTACTAGAAAATTTGCTGCCTTCCGTCAGTTTTGGTTTAGAAGTCAACCTTTTCAACCCAATTAGTATATTTGTGATTTTCTAATGGACTTCAGGAAGAAAAATATTAGAAGTACAATCTCAACCTCGAAAGTGACAGTTGCCTTTATGAGCTGATGGACTAGGGCAAGAATAACAGAGCATTGGTAGGAAAAGTGGGGAAATAGTAATTTCTGTAACTTAAAATTTAGTACACCTGGGAATGATAAGGCATGAAACCTGAATAGAGGTAAAGAAAATGTACATCAGTTTTTGATTCTGGCATGTAGGAAATATAGCTTAATTTTGTTTCCCTCTCTCAAAGAGGAAAATCTATTTTAAAGGTTCTCATACAGGACTTTTCTTTTTCTTTTTTTTTTCTCTAAGTGTA
This sequence comes from Camarhynchus parvulus, assembly GCF_901933205.1. Taxonomy (NCBI): domain Eukaryota; kingdom Metazoa; phylum Chordata; class Aves; order Passeriformes; family Thraupidae; genus Camarhynchus; species Camarhynchus parvulus. The sequence continues at coordinate 20,256,528 of NC_044575.1, read as the reverse complement.
CCATAGGATACATTAGGCAATTTTGAAGAATTTTAATTACAGATGAATTTTGGGTGTGATTTTCCATGAACTATATTTATATGAAAGTACTATATGCTGTGTATGTTTGGAGTTCTAGTTTTTAATGTGTCTAGACTGATTGATAGAAATTTATGTCTATCATTTCAATTTTCCCAGGTGTATACATACAGAAACTAAAGTGACACAGAATATGATACCTTAGCCAGGATATTGCAGTAAATGTTGCAGTGGGGACTGAGGGGAGAGATTGTCATCTCCAATCTTACCCCTCTTCTACTCTTGATCATACAGTTCTTTTGGAGGATTCTGTCTGCTTTAGTACTTTGACAGTGGCTGAATGTATTCCTAATGGAAAAAGAAGCAAATTATAAAAAAAATATATATTTTTCCTCTTTTTAAGTAAAGAAATATAAATAAAAGAAAAAGGGAATGATTCATATTATCTGAAGTATCCTTAGGAATTAAAGCTGTTTTGAGGTTGGGGACAAGGAATGCTTAAGAGAAGCTTGGAAACATCACAAAAATGTATGCCCTATGCAGCAGATTGCTATGTAGAAAAATATCATGGATTTTAGGACATTTTGCTCTGTCTCCTGAGACCACAAGGTTGCTTTATCATGAAGGTAAATGCCATGAAAAACCACAGATTGGCAGAATTTTTTAAAACAATGTGTGTATATAAAGAAATTTTAAGCAAAAATATTTCACTTTAAGACTCTAATTTCTTGTGGCATCAAGTGGATAAGGTTTTTTTGTGCAGGGCTCCAGAAAAGGATTTTCCTCCATGTCCAGAAGGCATTCAGTGATGTGTTGTACCCTTGGAGCAAGAGCTCTTTCCTTATGTATCCCACCCTCCAAGTTTTATGTCAACTATGACATAAAGACAGACATACAGACATCTGTATAACATGGTTGAGATTTTTTTCCCTAAAAACATTATCAGTTGTTCAAGTTGACATTTCCATGTTTCCAAGCTGGAGCACAGTGTTTTGCAAATTGTTAATTTTTTCCTGCTCTGTCAAGCTGATTGGTTTCCATGACTTGGCTCAATGTTTTGGAGTGTACAGCAGACCCGAGTCTCACTTTAGTTATAAAAGTGACAGGCAGGGTAATGAGCTATTACAAAATAGGTCTTGATTACATAATTTTAACCATAAGCACAATAAAATTTTCTCCTGTGCGTTTGGCTGACAGGCTATTGGTCCTTGTGCAGTTACAATTACCAAGATAACCATAATACAAAAAAATGTTCCATTTGTGGGAAATTGTGCGAGTTGAAATTACTGAAAAGATGCAATTTAAGACAAAATTAAAACAGTATATTTAGCATAAAATGATTGAGATTCATGAAGTAGATAAGAAATATTTTTTGTGTGACTGTTGGCAAGACAGAGATGAGAAAACAGATTTAGAGGAGGAGGTAGATAATCCTTGGAAGATGAATGAAAAGAGGTTTGATGACACATGCTGGTTTAGGGCTCTCACGTCTAAGTGATGGGGGTGGGAATAATGTTTATCAAGCACAAGGTGAGGGGGTTGGTTGTCTCCTTTTGCACAGAAAAGCATTGGTTTTATTGGCATTGTTCATAGCATGTGTAGTTCCATGTGTTCTTTGTATGGACTTTGACTTCTGGGCTTCACAAATTTTCTGTCTAGGTGTTTTCCTAGCATAATTTTGAATTCCCTACTATGACAGATTGTAATCTGTACAGTGTGAGTTACAATTGGAACTGGGTGACTTTCTCTGCTTAGCTGAATGCTTTTGGTTTGTTGATGGCTTATTCAGTAGTTCTTCAACAGTTTCTTCCTGAATTTTTATTTTCAGATCACAGTTACAATTTAGTATGTTAAGGTCATCTCATTTTTTGAAAATAGTAAGATTGGTCCTTACCCTTATATAATTTCTAAACGGCTATATTTTTTGCTCTCTCATATAAATCCCACATTCCCTTTCCTGCTTTTTACATTAAGTGCGCAACTTTAAGTTGGTTTCACAATCCTTCTTGTCTGGCTTTAACACTGTTAAGTGTTCTTCAACTGCCCTGGGTATATAGAAGCTTTATTATCTGCAGGACTACCAGCCCCTCCAGCCCTTCTTTCAGGCACTATTTTTGCTCTTGGTATTATGGTTCAGTAATGAGAACAACCAAGGGTGTGACCTTGGTTCTAATGGACTGTGCTGTAGAATGCATCTACCAAAATCATTCTGGATGACTTTTAACCAATCCCACTAGAAGTGTGATTCCTCATAAACAACGATATCAGGTCCACGGGTTTCAGGTTGTCTGCTACTTTTTCTGAAAATAATTTCGGAATTGTCTATGTATGCAAATCAACTCCACCATGAGTGCACAGTGATTGCAGTACACTGACAATATGTCAAGCCTGTTGAAACTCTTCTGTACATGAAATGTGCATGAGAAATATGGTGGAACCACTTACTTTCTGGTCAGGAAATCTAATCTATCAAGTAAAGAGTATCTGCTACCATGCTTCGATACAACAGAAGCAGATTTTAAAATTTATTTAGATGTAGCATTCCCATCGTTATCTGAGAGAGATAATTACTACATTTAAGAAAGTATTGATACGAAATTTAAAAATCCCTGGGCAGGAATAACAACATAATTTTGTTGTCTGGTGTTATTTCAGCTTTTACCATTTTGTTCTCTTTGCATAATAGCTTGCTCAAATAAATATTCTCTGGATAGCTCCCCTGCTGCAGGTTGGAAAATCAGATAAGCACAGTATAGTGGAAGAGGAAGGAAAAAATACGTTCAGTCTGAAAGCAGAACTGCAAACTAATGGAAAGGAAAAGATCGTTTCAGGGTCAGCCAAAACAGTTGAGTTGAGACAACTCATACCTGAATTGAGACATAATGTGTCAATTCCTTCTTTAAAGTATTTTAAACTACTCAATTTATTTATTTTTTTCTTTTAAATTGGGTAATTTTCAAAATAGTTGTTTTGAATGGAATACCTTATTTAAAAACTCCAAAAACTTCTTTATGCAAAATAATATGGTGGCTGAAAGTTTCTTTTGTAAAGAAGACATTAGTCGGTATTTGAAGTGTTCTTTTTTAATCTGAAAATATTGAGTTTTGAATTGAATACATACTAATTGAATTCAGATTAATTTTTTTTTTCTCCAAGACTTTTTAAAATACTTATGCTGCCTATCATCAAATCTCTATCATACAGGATAATGAGAACAAAAAAAAAAGAAGGTAGGAAGGAAATCTCTGCTGTGGAGAGACTTAAAAAGAATCAATTTGTCATGTCAGAATTTCTTTACAAATCAAGTGGAAGACAGAGGAATTACATCTATGAAAATTGTTTTTAACAGCAGTGAATGTGATACCTCACAGTGGTTTAAATTGTCGGAATATGTAGCACATTTTTTCCTGACATTTCAGATTGTCCTGCCATTACCCAGGCTGCCATTACCAGGTTATCCAATTTCTTCATGCTGCTAACCTCGTACCTATAATTGTCACTAAACCAGTAGGAAAACTCTTATTTATTTACCGCTGGTGTTTAAAACTGCTGCAGCTTGTGCTGTACAGGCTGAGTGATTTCATTTACACATTGATACCCTTCCCGCTCCACTAGAAGGAGTTTGGTTTTCTGTATGCACTTTTTGTGTATTAATGATAGAAGTTAATCTATTCAACTTCTACAACTTCTACAATTATCTTACTTCCAAAAGTCATCTTCTTTCTCCTTATTTTTTTTCTCTGTTTCTCTTTTTTGCTTCATCTTTGCTCAAGACTAAATTTCTTCCCATAGTTTGAATTTCTGTTTCAGAGAATTGTCTTCTAAAAGCCCAAAAACTGACTTTCCTCTTCACCTCTTCTAGATACAGACTTTCTTATAGCATTTCTCACTAGAGTGTGTGAGATCTTATAAGAAACAGAAAGGAGTCTGGGATACACAATTCTTGAACATAATAACCTTTGTTCTGTACAAGTGGAGCTGCTGTGTACCTTCATGCCAAAGCTTTAAAAATTTGTTTATACATGGTACTAAGGGTTGTGCACTCAATCCAGAGCACAGACAGAAGTATAATCAAAAGTATATGTTATGTCCTTACAATGTTGTCTAAAAAGCTTTCTTTCCTTACATAAATTTACAAGAAGCGTAAAAAGGTTTTTGCACTTTTCCTTAAAAGTGATTGAGTTCAGTAAACTGATTAGGAATCCACCTATGCTGGCCGCACAGAGGTAGACAAATTTTCAATTACCATTAAATATTTTACTACCTTTTAAAATGCTGAATTTTGAAAAGTTCTGCTGAATTAGATTGAACCATGAAATGCTCTGGCACCTTGGATGAAAGCTATTAATAATTTTCATATTGTTTTTTCTTTGTTTCCTCTTCTCTGTGTTTTCTGAGGTTTGCATTATTACCTGATAACTCCAGAATTTGAATTCATGTATGACAAATGAGATAATACCACTTGTCTCTACTGATTGGAAGGGTACTAAGCTGTGAAACCCTTTCCCTTGGCTCTAGGGAATCTCAAATGAGTTTTCTTTTTCTGGAGCTGAAGGTAGAAACAAAAGAATTCAAAACATGCAAGAGAGAGAAGAGATATTGAAATGATGGTGCTGAGCCAGAATCATTAAGTGCTTCCCAACAACTCCACAAAATAGTAATTTCTGTACACTTTGTGATCCACTGTTGATGATAAAGTAACACATAGCTTTGAGAATTATGTACTTGACTCTTTCATCATTGTTGTACTCACAGCATGGACTTCACAGGACAGCTTTAGGGTGTGCCTTGAGAGGTGGGAAGGCAATGTGAAACAAGCACTGGAGGCTGCAGTCAAGCAAACTGGTCGTCTTGCAGGAGTGGCTGCTTGTACTGAGGGTAAAGTGAGGTGAACACTGTGTAGGTGAATGACAACTTGCAAAAGAAATTAATTGGAAACTATAAAAGGAGGGCAAGAATTCTGAATCAATAGGGCTAAAAAAAAAGAAGGATGCAAAAGTTTGGACAAAATGTCTTTACGAAGCTGGCAGACTAAGCAGGATGAGGATGAAAACCTTGTTCTAAATTTTGAGCAGGAGAAGATTGTCTAGAAACATAGCTGGAAAAAATGCTTTATTACACCAGAAAGAGATATTTTCTGCTGATCTGGAAAAGAACTGCTACCCAGATCATCAGAAAATGGAGTCCTTGGGCTCACTGCTGAAATCACCAGTGGGGAATATATTTGCATTTTATGAAATGATCGAAAGCCCATCATTCTCCTCTTAGGTAGTTTTTAGTAATTGCAATGTCTTTAATAAGTAATATAAATCTTGAATTGTTCCTGCTAGGAGACAGGCTTGACTTCAAATCTATGTAAAAATATATATATTAGGGGGAAAAATTTGGAAGCTGTCCAAAAGCCTGAAGCAAGATAGGTTTATCTTTTTGTGTCTGATATATCTAAATATCTCTTCTGGATCTTTGGCACTGAAAAAACCCCAGCGATTTAGATAAAAGGTTTGTGATTTTTTTTCCCTTCAGATGCTTTTAAGAAAATTAGATACTTGTTGGGATAGTTGAACCTTTTTTGAGGCTTTCAAAACATATCAGTAAAAAAATAACAACAAAACAAGAGATTTTTTTGATAGCTATTGTAGAGCATTTAAGGATGTTTGGTTCTCTTCCTGCACATACGACTAGAAATTTCTCAACATTCATCAGGGAAGAACATTTGAGGAGCAGTTTGAATATTTCTGTACGATTTGACTCCAAGGGATAGAGTTTTGAGGAAAATTTTAAGGTACATTGGCAGAGCTCAAGGGGAAGAGTTTGACCCTGTCATAGCCTAAGCAGTGTTTTCTCATGAAAAATTCATTCTTCATTCCTAACGCTTTGTCACTGAAAGAGAATGTATTTAATGGAAAAAAGCATAAACTTTTCTACACCTCCAGAAAGTAAAAGAAACATAATATAAAGTGCAGTAGAAGTATATTATCCTATAAAAACTTTGCACTTGAAATAGCTTTGTTTTTCTGATGCTACCAGTCCTCTAAAGTAATGTTTTATTCTTAAATATAAAACTAATGCAAAACCATCTCCAAGAATAATAGGACTTTTTGGTCTAAAATACTGACAGCAAAGGTTTTCTTCTATTGAGACATAAGGGGTTTATCAACCATATCTGCTAGTCTGGCTTTTGAAGAATTTATTTTGATTGAAACACTCTCTGGTCATTTTCAAAGCTATTGTCCTCTTCACACAGGAAAGCCTCAAGCTGATTTTTCAACTTGATGAGGAATTTCTACTGTCTTTTTGGATGGAGGGGAAATACAGTTTAAACAATTGTATTAGACCTGCAGGAAGCTTACAGACGTTGTGACGTACTCATAAGCATGACCTTTTAAACTCTGTTGGGGAAATTCATTACTCTTAGATTTTTCTGGTTTTAATCCAGCAAGGCTGGTACTTTAGTTTGGCAAGTATTTTAGTAATTTGTTTAAACTTTCACCTGTACTTGTTGAGAAGAATTTTCTTTCTGTTTGTGAGCATTGCCTTAGAGATATGTGGCCACATAAGACCTCAGTATAGAACAATTCATAGACAGACTTCAGTGCAAAATTGGGTGAAACTTACCCGTGGGAATAAGGAGGTTTAGAAATTCTAGAAGAAATCCCTGGAGATGCTTTCTAAAATTAGGTGTAAATAGGATGAGGGAACCTAGAGTTTAAAAAAAGAAGAGAATGGGGAAAAGCAATATTTTTTAACCTGCTGGAAAAATTGTAAAAAATTACTTATGCCAAGTCTGCTGTTAGTACTGACAGCCATTGATAGATCAGAATTTGTAGATGCCTACAGGGTCAATTGTTGTTATATTAACATTTGTATGTCAGGCTATAATTCTGTGTGACATTTGGTATTAAAGCTACAAATCCTGATCTAAGGAGCTTATAAACTAGCTTGAATCATTGGGAAGAAATAACATAGAGTGACAACAGTCCCATATTTTGTGTCTCTGCCATAAAAGTTGAATGACTTTGCCAGCAAGTGAAGTGCCTGCTCTGCTTCTAATGACTGACAGAACTTGAGTATCTGGATAGCAGTTTTGGGTGGATTCTTTCCTCCAAAATGAGGAGCACCAATATCATATACAGAAGACTAAATTAAAAAGTTGACCTTTTTATTTTCCAGTTGCCTCAATTACTGGAGTTTGAAAATTATTTTGAAATTCTAAGTCCAGCAAATGACATTCCCATTGTTCCTTCATTTGTATATTATCATGACATGTTACATTAAAAACTAGAAGATGCTGAAGCATTTGCTGGTTCAGAAAGATCCTTTGCCAATACCTTCAATCACCCAGTTGAACTGCTCCAGCACCAGCCAGTCCTGCAACTGAGTGGTGGATCACTTGCCTGTGGGGAGGTTTCCTGAGCTGGGAAGCCCTCAGAGAGTGGTGAAACTGGCTGGGAGCTGCAGCTGCCAGAGAACAGGCTGCCCAGGGAAGTGGTTGAGTTACCATACCTGGTAACACCATCAGTTATATATGATAATCGGTCCTGAAGAGCACCCATGACATGACGAAAAAAAAAAAATATTGGATGAGGTATTCTGGAAACTCCTTGTCTATGAGCATGGTTATTAAAATGTGGGGTATTTTTTGAGGAGGTAAAAGATGAAATGTGAAAACCATCACTAGCTTAGAAGTAAATACATAAACAAGGAAGGAAATACTGCATCTGCAGAATGCAGTCTCCACATCTTGATCTTCGAGTAGGTGGAATAAGATCTTTGAGTAAGCATTTTGGAAAAAGCATTTTCTATAGTAATTTTTGTAGATCTTGCAGTTTTGATGTCTTATATACTGTTTTCCCAAGTTAAGACTAGTCTAAACTTACTATATGTTGCCCTTGCATTAGAAAAGAGTAATGTATCTGAAGAAAAAACTATTTTTATCAGTTCCTTCAATCTGTTTTATTTCAGGAATGTTTCCGTTAGGGTATCCCCCTTGTCTCCTGTCAGAGACCAAGGACTTGTATAATGATTTCTTTTATCAACTGTCTATGCTGACCAAGTTGTAGTCTCTAGTCAAGATAGGCAATCCTGTTTGGATTGCTTGGTAGTTCTAGAAGTCTCATCCTGGGAAGAATTTCCCATTCCTAGCCTGAAAATGCTGTTAACTGGTCTGGAACATAATGTTTAAGGTTTATGAAGAGAAAAGATGAGTTGTGGTGTTGAGGCATAGTATTTTGTCCTTGACAAAATAACTCCATCCTTCCCTGGTATATTTTATAATGTTAAGAAGAAGCACAAAATCATGTACGTTCTTCTCCCTCTATGAACTGCAGACACTACATTTCTCATTTAACTAGCAAAATTGCTAGTGGCTGCATTCCTGCAGGATGACACCCTGTAAAAGGCACACTGGATAGATTCTAGTGTAAGGAATATGCTTTGGAAGTTTCTTTGTTTACTCTTGACATTGTTACTTGGATTTCGCTAGAGATTTATGCTTTGAGGTGATATATCACAGGTGATGATGACTGCAGCATGGTCTTGAAAGAAAAATGTAGATGAAAAACCTCTAGTATACTGATAAAAGCTAAAGATGTAGAAACTTTTTGGATATTGAGAAAATTATGTACTGTTGAGTTGCTAGAAATGCTGCTTTCTTGGCAATATCTTTACATTCGTTGAAAATTAATGTAGATGCTAATGCTCCATAGCTTTAAATGAAATGCTGACAAAATATGCAAAAAACCAGAAATATTATGTCCTATGCCTTTATGTAGCTTTATACATTTATAATCCAGTACTGCTTGTGTCAAAAACCAATCAAAATTAAAACAACTGAGACACATGTGTGTCACTTGAATTAAGTGTTCTGCTTAGGAAGCTTGGAAATGAAATGAATGATTAGGAATCAGGGATTTTGAGAGGACTTAATTAGAATTAGAATGAATGTGGGGAAAAGAACCTACTCTTGTACACTTTTAAGAAGAATGGAAAGTGAATGCTTATTTCAGTTTGTTCTCATTGTCTGTTAAAATAGATCTGATTAAAAAAAGCCCACCTAGTTAAAATAGTTACATAACTTTTTATTTTTTATGGATCTAGTTACTGATTTGGGAGGGTAGAAGAAGAAAGAAGAGATAGGTGAGGATGAGGGAAATCTTATGTTAAAAAGCAATATAGGGAATGCACAGTTTCTCCACAGTACTTTCAATGCTGGGAGGTGTGCCAGAATTTGAATGTTGTATCTTTGAACACATTTCTTTCTCTGAAGAAGGGAACTTCCTTTGCTTTTCTCCAGTTGGATGTATGAACTCTGACAGGCACATTTTAATTTTATAAATAAGCTTAAGTATCAAAGCACTGAAAAACCTGTACTTTTGCTTTTGTCCTGTTTCTCAAAGAAAAGCAGGGAGGTAACAGAATGTGTGATGAAGAGTAGGACTAAGTAGCAACTTCATGTTTTGGCTGCTTTACATTTTATAAGCGAATCCAGTGCACTGTTGAGTGCTCATCCCTAACTACCCAAAGAGAATAATGGAAAGCCCAGTTAGAGGGAATAACATTCTTCCTTGAGCATGAAAGACTCAGGCATTTGAACAGCAGTCTGATTGTCATTACTTCTTCCAGCTGTTCTGGTTATCAAGTTGGAAATGGATCATTGCTTCATTTTGCATCATTTCACAATTCATAATGATAAATGTTTTTTAATGATCAAAGATGTCAGGCTATAATAATAAAGTGAAAATATAATGAGGCGTTCAGTCAGCTTCTAGGTTAAGACTCCTAGGGTAAAAGAAAAACAGAAACACTATTGAACAAGATGACTTTTCATTCTCTCCATGAAATGGAACTGCCTGCACACCCTTTCCATTTTACCTTGATTGCCAATTGATTTCCAGAATTTATTTCTATATAATCTCTGATTTTTTGAGCTAGGCTAGCTCTGAATTTAACCATATCTAGTCATGTCTGAATTTCAGCTTCTGGGCAGCATGATTGAACTCTGAATAGCCTAGGTTACTTCCAAAGCCTGTGTGAAAGACTGATTATGTGGCCATGCTTCAGCCTTAGCGTACTAATACGGCAACTAAGGAAGCAATTTCCATTGTGATTTTTAGGTGGTTGCCTTCTTTGGAATAGCAAGCTTAGCTCAGTATCCAGAGTCACTAAGTAAGGTCCTGGCATACAGATACAAAAGCACACTTCCACAAAGGTGAGCTAATTGTCAAACTGGTTAGAATTACAAATTCCCACTATTTTACACCAGTCCTGGAAGTCACAATGAATTCCTTGATCAAGTGGACTTTCAAATACTTTTACTTAATGTCTTCCTCTCTTCCCAACACAGTAATTAGATTTCTCTGCCTCTACTAAATTCTTGACTGCCACTTAATTTCTGGAACTAAACTTTGAAACAGAGCAAAGTGAGGCATCCTAACTGCTGCTGTGCTAATCAGTTCAAGATTGAATCCTTGGTTTATGACTCCTGTATTTTAATTTCCTATAGGCAGATCAAAATATTAGTGCTGGAATTACTCTTGTAGTGTTCCTATCTTTCTTCAGGCCCTTTTATCTAAAGAATACTTGGTTCTAGAGAGCTAGGACTGAAAGCTAAAGGATTTTTCTTCCCAAGTCTAAATTTCCCTTTGGTCAGTAACTTTATTTCAAGTTATAGTGGTAACTGAATAAGTGTTACTTCTACATGTCTTATTCATAGTGGGTTGATGAACCAAAAGGTATCAATAAATGTGTAATATTTCATACTGCCCTAACCTTTTCCTGTTACAATCATGACCCACAAATGGTGGCAGCTTCCAGGAGAATAACACCATCCTACTGTTCTCTAACTATTGCAATTAGGTTTCAGAGCTCCCATTAATCATAAAGTCTGAATCAATATGTGCTGGACTATCTATACTATTTGAATACTCACGAGCAGTGTCCTTTTTCAGGAGACTTTTAAAAATAGTAGATGTTTCATTTCTTGCCTTCAAAAAAGTTACTTTGTAACTCATGAAGCAGGAGTGAAAGAACATGATATCAAAGAGTAGAGAAAATAGAATATATTTATCACTTATTTCTTTTTTTTACACCTTTCTGAATAATGCCTATAGTAAAAATATAATGTCCTGGAATCAGATGATAAATGGAGTAAATAAGTGGGCAGGTAAAATTCTGAAAAATACTTAGTAATGTCCTCACAAAATCCTGAGCAGATAGTCGGCTTACCAGACTGTTACTTGATTTGTTGCTGTTACTTTAATCTTTCTAAAAAGTCACAAGATTTTGGCCACTCACTGCTCCCATGAAATCAGTTGGGAGCTGCAGATATTGCGTGAAAATATCTTCTGTGGTGCTTAGTACTTGAAACTTTGTATTGAAAACAAAATTTCCTTATATCATGCATTTGATAATAAAAATGTGGAAGTTACTACCGCCAAAGTGTCTCAAATCTTCAAAGATAAATGACCTACAGAGCTCAAATCACAAAATTGGTCATTTAGATTATTTTTGATTTTCTCTTTGAAATAATGCATAAATGAACAGGTGGCAAACAATCCAAACCCTGTGAAATTCTTTTCCAGGGTCGCATAAAATCTGATGAATACTTTTAAAGTACTGTTAGTTTTTTAGGCGCAAACCTCGTGCCCATTGATCTGTTATGTGCTTATCTACCAATCTGTGACAGAGCAGGAGCCTTATAAGCAAAATTCAACAGAAGGCAAAGACAGACAATAATATCTGACTAAATCTTTCAACACATATTTTCCTCTATATGTGCAGATATGAAAAGTGCAATGACTCTGCATGGATAGAGGCATGATATTAACTACTTATTTCAAATCTACTTATATATTCATGATCTAATCATGCAGTCCTAATTCTGCGAAAGACAAAATGACACATAGGAAATAGGAGACAGCAAAAACCAGATCTCTTAAGTGGACTGCTTCTCAGTACAACTCAGTTTTCATAGATCTTAGAATAATCACAGGATAGCCATGAATCATGTAGAATAACTGCATTATGAGATGGAGAAAATGTCAGAGGCAGGATGGCAGAGGAAGAGGGATATTTTTCAGTTGATAGAATCTAGAAAAGATTTTTGTAATGAGGAGGTTATTGTTATTGGAAATTGAAGGAAGGTAAAGAAAAGATTTTTACTAGTTTCTTTGCAGTGCCTTTATTTTTTTCCTTCAGTGTGATGGGTGGAGGTTTCAAGAAAACTCTAGTAGTTTGGAGGATGGATTTTTTTTCAGCAAACTTCCATTACGAACTTGAACAGAGGTTAAATTGAGAGGATGCTTTGGCAAAGATTTTCTGTCCTTTAACTTTGATTATTCATATTCCCAGGAAGAGAACTATGTATTAATTTTTCATTGGTGCCAAGAAGCACAAGAAAAAGATCCTTAGTCTTTTATGTTTCAACTCAACTTTTTTGCAACCCCTGCAGTACTCATTTCCAAAGCTGCTGTCCTTTAGCAAGTTAAGTATTACTTCAGAGATGAAGCTTAGCGTTATTACAAGTAGGAGTTTTTAGGTGAAACAGAGGACAAAGTGAAAGGTGAATGTTATGTGGGACATAATATTGGTGGATATGACTGGATCCAGAGCACAGAAAAATAATAGGTGTACAAAATGGGTTTTAAGAGCCTCCTTGGCTAACAGAGGTTAATTGGCAGGAAAAAAAATCAGTCTTTTATGGCGTGCTGTTTCATGATTTGGTGTGGTTTTGGGATAGCTACAACTTCCTCTCAGCACCTGTTGCAAGTCTCACTGTTTTCAAGGGACATTTTCAGTGGGTTGCTCATACTTTTTGAAAAGAATTCTACCTTGTGTCTTAGTTGACCTGCTGGAGTTATACTTTTAAGGTTCTGCTTCTCCAAAGTTTTCTGATTGAGCCCTTTTGTTGGCAGATAATGGGCTTTGACAATTTCTGCTTGATCCTAGACTTGACAATGTATTGTTTCTATTAATGATACCTTGTGTTTGTGGATGCTTGTGTAATTCTCTTGCATATCCCAGTGTCTCACACAGAAGTTGTTAGGGGATGTCCAGAAATACATACTTTTAAAATCTCTCTTTACATTTGTGATTTAGAGTTGGTAGACCTATTAGCAGTATAGAGATTTTCATATTTTTCTCACTAGCATACTGAAAATCTGTTAGAATCAGCTTTGAAGTTCCATTGATTTTAAACAAATAATTAAAGTTAATTTCCTAACAAATTGATTTGGGCTGAACAGCCCCACAACTGCTACAAATTCACTGAACAAAGTGAAGACACAATAAGCTCAGTTATCAAGCTTTTGTCATTCATCAGCAAGCTAATCTGAGTCATCATTTTTTGCTTAGTAATAATTGCTCTCATTCATCATTTGTTCTGCCTTTATTGTTTTTCTTTTTCATTTATTGTAAACCAGGCTCATCAAGAGAAATAGTTAGGATTTTGAGTGTTGAAAATGTGCCTTAGAGCAACCCACAAGCGATGCAATAGCACATTTTGTAGCGCCGTCCATGCTTGGGAGTGTGCTCTCCAGAGGCATCGATCAGAGCTGCTCAGCCTGAGCTTGCAGCAGGTGATTAACATGATACCTGTGGAGCACAAAGGACTGTTTGCTCATTCTGCAGAGAAGCTTCAGCAAAGCTTTTCTTACAATGTGGTTCTCTTTCTCTGAAGTGCAAAAGAACCACTAGGCTGCTATACTTCTCCAACATAAATAGTAACTTTTTCCCTAAAGAAAAATGGGTGCATACTCACATCACTTTTTTTTTTTACTCTGATAAGAAAAGTGCTTCCACTGCTATTACTTGTTCCATGCACATAATTAAAAAAAAAACTTACCACTGCAAAATGCTGATGGGTGTTGTGATTTTGTGTGACTTGTATCATCTGTCTCCACTAAGAAAGAAAATGATGCCATCAGAAAAACCTATGGTGTGTGTCTGTTTGTATGCTTATAGCTGTTGTAATGCAGTAAGTAGAAGTAGTAGCAATTTGCATATTTCCTGGCACATTTTCTATGGTGATTTATTTACCAAAATTGCTGATATTGATACAACTCAGAGTGGCAGGACTTTCCAGCATAGTATCTACCTTGTTTAAGTGATCTAATCAACCTGGATTAAATCTATTGCTAGTGCAGGAGTAATTTGCAGGGAGGAAGGCACCTAGTGTTATTGCTCATTCTTAATCTTTGACCTGGAAGAAGAAGATGATTAATAATCTCTTTCATCCATGCTTTTAAATTATATTTTCATTTAAGAGTTTTACTGTATCTTTAATAATATTTTCTATCTGTCTCTACTTCTATTTATTTTATATGCATTTTCTTTGGAAATGTTAAGCTACTGAACATTATGATAATGTAAGTAGTCTTTGTTAATGTACTCCAACATAAACATATTTTTTCTGTTTATTCTTATATCTTTTGTTTAATATGGTTGGGTCAAAGGTGTTTACTTCCTCATAGGTCTCTCAGAAGTGACAGAAGTTTTATGTCAAAAGCTGTTGGCATTTTAGGCAAAAGTTAAGTAATAACAAACTCGGAATGGCTGTAATATGGTTGGAGTTAGCACAGCCAAAGTTAGCTTGTTAAGGAATCTGGAGAAATGTAGGTAAACTTTCACAGTCCCAGCAGATGTAGGATTTATTATGGGTGTTCACTATCCCTTATTGTGGGAATTGCTGTGCAATTAAGTGTGAAATATTAGATAGGTTTTAATGCAATGTTTTCTTGTGAAAAGAACTGAAGGAATGTTTTGTATGGTACTAAGCTACACTATGTTAAAAGAAATATCATTTCTCTGATGCATTGAGCCACTAGAGAAGGTTATGACTGTACTCAAAAATTCTATTCTATTTTTGATCACTTTTTCCAAGATGGTCTTGTGAGTTAGAGACAGCTAGTGGGAGAGGTATTACTCTTTGTCCTTGGTTAGGAACAAACACAGAGCAACTGTTGAAGATAGAGGACAGGGAGTAGGTAATAAATCCTGTGGCATACGTGTGAAGTAAGTTGAGACTCAGTCCAGCATAATTTTCTTTTTTGTGGTAATGGGTTTTTTTGCCCTGTTCCTGCAACTTTCCATGTCAAATCATAGTATTTTTGCTGTGTTTGCATTATGAGTAACTGCTCTTTGGGAAAGAGGTGCAGGTTATTGTTAAGATTTGATAAGAAATCTGTAGCAGTCCTTTATATACTTTCATCTCTAAATCATGAATTTGACATCAACTTCAGGTTTAGAACTGTAGTTTTAAAGTAATTTTTGTAACTATTTAATTGATTAAAACCATTCAATTATTTGTATTATGACTTTCTCTGAAAGAAAAATGCTTTGTTTAGGGAGGGGGGAAGACCCTGCATGTAGCTGTGTGGACTTTGTCCAATTTAGAAATAAGAGGACTACTTCTTAACATCATCTCAATTAGCACAGAAAAATAATTCTGGCACTTAGCCTTAGGATTTCCCAAGCCCCCAAGGTCATTGAAATTATATCCATGAAGAATACGGCACTACTGTTCTTAAAATGTCTTGAATTGTAACTCTTCAGTGAAACCCTCTTCCTCTCTACCTGCTTCAATCCAGTGAAGCCAAAGTGATTGCAAAAGCACCTTGTTGTGGACACCCCCTCTAATAACTATTTTTTTAGTACACTCTCTTTCTGCTGTTTCTTCTGATTTGATGCATCTCAAGTAAGAACGAGTACACAAGTGGATCCTCTGCCCCATGCATCCATGTATATAGCTTTTGGATTTTTTGTTACTTGTCAGAATACAGGCACCATGTGCATATGTGCAGTACATGTACTCTCCTGCTTATATTTGACAGATGTGTGTATGTTCTTGCTTTAGGATAATTTTGAGTTCATTTCATAAAGAGAGGGTTCATTCAGATCATTAAATCTTACACAGTTCTAGTTAATAAAACAAAATCTGCCTGCACAGTGTTGAATCTTTTCTGTGACTCAGACATCACCTTCCCCCAGCTTGTTGAGTCACTAAGCAGATTGATTTTTAATACTAAATTTATTTGGATAACCTTGATTGTAGACAGTATAAGTTGGATATGGGATATAGATGGTACATTCCTGTAGAATGTTTTATTTTATAGGTGATGTCACAGTACTGTATTTCTAGGATGTAGGTGAATTACTTAATAATTAGATAATTATTTGTGCAAATAATAAAGAAAACCCTTACTGGTGCTCAGTTTTGGGGACTTGAGAGCATCTGGTTATGTGAGGAAATACTGATCATAGGAGAAAGTATCTATCTTTTCTGTACTCAGTTTTGCAGCATGCCATTTTTTCTGTCAATCTGTTCTGACAGTGTCTGATATCAATTATATATAAGTGTATGATATAAAAGAAGCTTCTTTGTATACTTTCTTTCAGTTTTTCTTCCACCTTGCCTGGGTGTTATCATGTTGTTATGCAAAATCACGAATCCTGAGACATTCTACAAAAATGATTTAACATATTGGTCAATTAATTTGAGGTTTCCTTTTTACAGACACTTTTGGAGGTCTGTGACACTGATTTCAGAGGTTCCCCTTTCAGCTATTTAGTCATTAATAATGTTACAAGCTTTGTCTGGTGTTCTGTCTCTAATTGTAAGCAACATTGAGAAAAAGGTAGGTCTTCTTTTGAATATTAAATCTTAAAATAATGAAAATCATTGTGCTGTTTTTCTGACCCTTGTTTAGTTATCTACTGGTGCTCCAGCACAGTTTAAATTGGTTTAACTTGTTACTATGGCCTGCAGTAATGCTTATAGAAATAGTATTTTAAACTTAGCTTTAGTTAGTTTAGTTTAGTTTTCCTCCAATTTCCATGGATTTTCTCTTAATGAAAAGGAAATTTTAAAAAATAGAGAGATTTTCTGGTGCATTTGCTACTTTTTCTACTATTGAAATTTCTTTTCATCTGGCCTCTTTTTTCACATTTTTTCATGTGATATAGAGCAGTAAACATAGAGAGAAGAAACATGAAGGAAAATTAAAATAGGCAAAAATTATATGTTTTTCTAATGAGAAACAGTCAATGGAGTTTTGGGATAAATGTTTATTTTTAATGCTACAAAGCACTGGTCTAAAATGCTCAGTATCATAGATTTTGGCTTTCTAACAGCACTGCTAAATTCTTGGGTTCCCACAAACACTGATCCTTTGAAGGTACTAGAAAATGCAAAGAAGTAAGCAATCCATTAACCTTCACAAGCTGTAGAAATAAAAAATGGGCATGTTTGGTTTATTACATTTTATTGAGAGATCGCCTGGTAAATACCATATGCGAGCAAACCCTTGTCTGTGTAAATCCCTGACTTGCTCTTTGAACAGCTTTTCATTGTTCTGCCTTTTCACCTGTTATAAGTATAGAAACACAAAGTTGTCAGCCTGTAAGCATTTTTTCACTTTGATACAAAATGTGCTACAGAATCACTATCTGGCATCATAGCAGGCTTGGATTGAGCTGTTGCTGAAATATGGCTACTTTGACAGGTGAGACCCAGTAAGGGGCTAGGTCTGTTCTGTGGATAACATTACAATAATGGCAAATTATATATAAATTCCTGCTTTGTTTTCTAAATGATGCAGAATAATTCAAAGTTTCATGAATTATAAGGAAATTCAAATAAATAGAAGTATATTAAAAGGTGGACTGAGGCCAGTATAAGATTTACAGTGTTTCTTTACTAGATTCTTTTCTTACCCCTTGCGTGATCTGGACCTGCCCTTGTTCATCTTGTATTCGCGTGCTTCTAATTGCTTTCCCTTGGGAAATTACTCTTGCCAAAGTAGTCACAGAAAATACTTCACTGTTAAAGTATCCCAATTTGTTTTCTAGTATGGTCAGTGAATCTACAATTTTTCCTTCATCTTCCACTGAAAACATACTAAATAATGCCCCTTTTCAGAGAGTTAGATAATCGGTTCCTAGGTCTAGGTGGAAATTCCCTTGGTTGTTATACAGATGTCTGGAGAAGGCTGCAGGTCCCTGTGCTGGGTCTTTAAGGCAGTGGCCCACGGCTTTGCCATCTGTTGCACAGGTGCATGACATAACCTGAGGCTATAGGGAAAACAAAAAAAGGCTCAGAAGTCAGAGCAGCGTTGACAAATTAATATATTGGACTGCTGTGGGACTGTAGATATCTGCATTTTAATCATTTTTGTTTTGATGCTTGCTGAGTTTAATTCTTCTTTTTGCAATTCTTCCCAAATATATGGAAAATATGTTCTTTTTAAATGTTCTTTTTCCCCCATTCATATGTAATAATGCTGTTCTGAAGAATAGGATTTTCACTATGTTTTTGAATTCATACATGCATGCATTTCTACATCTGCACATTTGGGTAGATGTATGTTGGTAGACGTTTTTTTAAAAAAAAAAAATCACTGAGTTGTTCTTGCATTCTGGCTACCAGTCTTTCTATACCACTGTAAGAAAACACTGCTGTAAAGAGTCATATCTTGATAAGAAAAGTGGCACATGAATCTGTGTTCCACTGGTCATGTCTGTGACTAGTGTAAGGTCAGCTTTTCTCTTGCTTTTCTGTAATTAATAGCAGTTGAATCAGTATTAAATGGCATTAACATCAATGAAGATAAACATTGAAAATAAAATTGGACATGTTAAAATCAATTCATAATTTTTTTAATTCCTGAGAGGAATAAATCCTAATGTCTGATATTTACATCAAGCTTTTATCATATATTTCTGCATCAGTCAGATTGGTTTAAAATTGAAAGCCATTTTTTCTTCATGAGGCTTAGAATTATGTTAAGAAAAACCAGGTGAGCTCAAAAAGGATGTGTGTATATGGGCACTATTTCAGCCAAAGGTCTGATGTGCTTTGCAGTAAATCAAGGGGACCCATTTGAAATGCTAATTCTGGAACTTTTGGCTGGGGGGAAACAAAGTACAAATTTTAGGAAACTTTTATAACTGAATTCTGGTTTTGAGGTTTGAGAAGGATGTATTTTTGTCTATAGTCCTCTGTCAGAACAAAAGTTTGCATTTGCTTTCAGAGAAGTTTCTTCTCTTTTGCCCCACCTTTTGGCAGCTGGAGAAGCAGAAAGGAGATTCACTGAAACTGCCAATTTTTGAGTGTTTCTGCAGTTGGTGAGAGAAAATTTTGTTTTGCTTAAGTTTCTTCTGCTGAAATGGTTAGTTCTTTCTGTGTGTGGCTGGAAGGAGAGAGTAGAATACGAAAAGAAAGTTCCCAGTATATGTTTAAAATCCTTATTCTTCTATCATTTTCTATTCTTTATTGTTTCTTCAGATTCAGAAAAAAATTATCCTAACAGGCTTTTAAAATTTATTTCAGCTGCAAGCAATTTCAACTTAAATCTCAAAGTCCTCACTAGTCTCTCTTTCATTTGCACACTGTCTCTTTTTACAGTGCAGTTCATTTCCCAAAATATTTTTCTTATATGAAGTGATTTTTCTTCTTAAGAAATTCTTGCACTTACTGTAAATTGCACTGGAAACTGGTAATATATTGTTCTTGCTTACAGTAATCATGTTGCCCATGTGGGAGCAGATGGTTACTTATAAGAGAAGTTTTGCTCTTCAACTTTAGGATCTTACAGCTTTTAAAGGATGTATATTAGGTCTTGGCTCCTGTAGGATCTCTTCTAGATTCTGTAGGTTAGTATTTGTCTCATAAAAGGAAATTGTTTGAATTCTATATAAAAATTTTAAATTCAGTGAATATTTTTTGTAATTTTTTACTTTGAAAGTTTTCTTTTCACTTGTTGTAATAGGGATAGTAGAAATAACCTTTGTTTATTACTGTTTGCCTGCTGTATTTCACTTGAGTTGCTAAATTTCAAATTTTCAATAGAGTAAATAACGTAGATATTTGGATATTTGTGTGGTTCTCGAAGAGTATTGCTTGGGGATGGCAGCTGGGTATATTTAGCCCATGATTTCTCATGTGTGTTCCTGTGGGATTCTTCTATGCATGTACACATTGCTAAAATCAAATTAATGAAGTGTCACTTAGCAGGGAAGGGAGATTTAGGGTGAAATTTTCAAAGATGACCGATGAATCCAGAAAAGACTTGCAGTATTGCACTACATGTCAGATGATTTTTTTTTCTTTCCATATCATGACCAAACTGAATCTAATCCTTATTACCTATCTAGGTAGGTCTCCAGACCACAATTGATAAACTATCTTGAAATATAATTTCACAATTGACATTTTTGTTTCAAGTTTTGTGCTGCTGTTGAGTCAGTTTGAACACAAAATACTTGGCTTTAAGCATTTTCTTTTTTCTCCTTGAGCATTTTAATATATGAATAATTGTCTTGCTTTGTAACGTTATTTTTTAAAATTGCATTTTCATCTGATAATGAGAAATTATTTTGTCTCTCACTGCTTTTCATTTGTTTCTTTGGCAATTTTTTTTTTGCTGACTTCACAGTGTGAATATAAAAAATTTTGTTCAGTTTGGCTAGACCTGAGCAGGAAATTGGAACAGAAGTCCTTGGTATCACATCTTTCATATTTCTTCTTAACTAGATCATGATACAAGAAGAGGCATCCACAAATCTTTCTCCATCCAATTGTTGCTTATTTAAAGCACTTCTGATTCCCTGATGAGGTCTTCAGAAGTGAAATGGGAATTGTAACAAGTGCTTTTTTTTGCTATGTTTTGGCTAGCAAAATGCCAAAGTTTTACTTTCTCTCACTTCTGACTGAAGTTTGAGTACTGAGACTGATATTGTGCTTGCTTTTTCTCCTTTAGATTAATCTTTTTTTACTTTTTAACATTTTTTTCAGTAAGTTTGAAAAAGATCTTCTCTGCGTTTGTCCCACTGGGTTGGAGCTTTCTTTTCATCTGTTTCATTTGATTGTTTCTCTGTCAGTTTTCCCTTGAGCAGCAAGTTAGTTCATCCACAAAAAGAATCATTAAGTCTTGCTTTTGAAGAAATTTTCAAATATTTGTGGGTTGAAAATAGTGGCAAAGAAAATCAGAAATTCCAGAAATATTTTTCACCCCTCCAAAACAAATTCAGAAGAAGTTGTGATAAATTTAGGAAAAAGAATTTGCAATTTTAGAACTGTTTGAGAATTTTATGAATCTGCATGCTGCACACAAACAATTGTGAGTTTATAGAAAGACTATTCTTACAAATAATATCTTTTTCAGAATAAGTTCGTGGAAACATCTGTGTAGAACAAAGATAAATTTGATGTATTGTATCACAGTTTTGTCCTGTCAACCTCATTGATACTACACAAAGAATTTTTACCTTTTCTTTAAAAAACTCTTTGTGGACAGCTGAATGGAAGAAAGATGATAATGTGGTAGCTCGTGTGAGTGAGAGCAAAAGCCCAAACCATTTCTAACATGGAGATTGTTTTTGCTTTTGTTTATTACACAGATTTTTTTTTTTTTGTCTGGAAATGAAAAACCAAAAAAGTGCTCTGCTTTTGAAACAAAGTCAAATATAAATGTTTTCTAAATTTTGCATGGCTGTTAGGAGTGAAAACTGTTTTGAAAGCTTTACAAGTGTCTCTTTTAGGAAGCCTTTTGTTTCAGTTTCAAATAAAGTTTAATTACAAAGGAAATCTTCATTTCTCCCATGAGTATTTTCTTGTAATAATCTTTCTAATGTAGTGGTCCTCGTACAAATAACAAATGTTCTTAGTTTTGGAACATGTGGATATTTATTGAAATGTGTACACTCCCGCTGGGCTGTTAAAAATATCTGGTCAGAGATGAAAATTGATATATTCATCAGATCTGACATCTGTTACAATTGAATATTTACATTTTATGTTCCCTTGATAGCCCTCCAGAGAAAAGAGAGGACTGCTTTTCCCTTTTTGTGTACATCTGTAGTTGATTAGCATGTTTCAAATGTATTGTTAGTAATTATTGTTTTGCTGTCTTCAGAGTTCTTGCATCCATGAAAAATGTAATGAATTGGAGTTTAGTAGTTACTCTTTATATTTTTGGTTCAATATTTCTTGCACTTGGTAGCAACAACTGTTACCTATTCCATACTGCATAATGTCTGTATTCCTCTGGAAAAGCAGAGATTCTGTGTATGTGCTATAAACTTTAGGAAACTGGAAATAGTATTATTTTCAGATCCATTTGGAGACATCAATTATCCTCATGGTGAATTTGTGGATCAGTTCACCACAAGAAGCAGTTCAGGCAGTATCTGTTCATTTTGTGCTCAGTAGCCCATAGTCCCTATTTTTGGCCGTGTTGCCAAGGTCTATGTACTATTCTCAGCCTTGGATCAATAATGCTAAAAAGGACTGAATCTGAAAGATTTAACAAAGCAGTCAATACTTAGTGCATCTCTTATCACCTCTGCTCTGGAAAACAACGTACAGATCAAAAAATTGAATGGTAAATCTGTTGATCATGACTTGATACTTAGCTTCAACCTTCAGGGGAATCTGATCTCTGAAAACCAGGTAAATGCTAAGGTAGTTCTGAGCGGATACTGTGGCACTTCTCTTCGAATGAAAGTAGTAACCACAACTCCTGTCAGATTGTGGACAAGAATGCAATATACTTTTGTGATGTTATTGTATATTTTGCCTTTTTTGTCTGACTTGGAAGATAGGTGAAAGGGTAATCATAACAAACATTCAAGCTTTTAGGAGAAACTGATTATCATTTTGAGAAGGTCCTTCCTTTTAAATATTTTAATACAAATTAACTTTATTTTTCTCAATTTTCTCACTCTTATTTTGTAAGGTAAGGTCATGCTCTTCCCCTGAAAACATGTAAATAGGTGTAATTATGAAAAAATGAAAATGTTTTTCTTTTTGGATCTGAGACAGAAATTCGTTTTTGAATGACTATTCTGTAGTTCTGTAAAGTTACACTTTTATTAAAGGTTATGAATGGAGTCTATATTTTTATGCCACTTGCAAGAGGTGCCTCAAAAATGGATAAAACTTCATCGGCTTCTTGATAATGATGTGTTTGTTCAAAGGAGTCTGCTAAACTATGTTCTCAATATGATTTAACTATTAAAAATAATGTGTTAATTCTCACATTCTTATGTACAAGTGGCTACTTAAGGGCACAAAAATGACCTCCTGCATCCCAGGTTCAGCATTATCTGAAGAACTATGTATCTTTTGGTCTGCCTGGTAGGTTATACTTGAGGTTTTTCTGTGGACATTTGTTTTGTGGGCATTACACCTGCCAAATGAAAAATCATTATGGATCATTAAGAGCATAAGTGAATACACAATTACAGTTTTCTTCAGGCGGAAAATACTTTGCAAGCTACTAACAAAAAAAACCAGCCAAAACTTGAAGCCTTTGTACTTTTCTTTTGACTGGTTAGGATAAATGGTCTTTGGTGTTTATAATAAATCATGGAATTGCTGAAGAGTGTACAAAAGGATTAGAAATCTTGATTGGACTTTCAATGGATGATTAGAAATTGTATCCAGAGGTGGAGAAATGGAAGTTTGTTATAATTCCTTTTTTTCTGAAATGTATGGAGTTTACCTTGCTTTTCTGGAACGAGGTCTCCTCACTTGAGTAACTTGGTCATCATACCATTACTTGCTGATCCAGGTGTATAAATGTGATCTCAGTTCCCAGAGAGTAGGATCTCCATTTTAAGGTAAAATTCTGCATCAAGTCTTATAATAAAATGTCCAATTATAAGAAGGTAAGTCCTTTTGAAAATCACCTTGCCTACTGAGAACTAAATCGCAGGTGTTTACAAATCTCCCTGGTGACTGCTTAAGAGCATAAAACAAATGATTTAAGTTCAGATACGGTTGCATGTGTTGACTGGGGAATGAGATGCTGGAGAGCAGCACTGTGGAAAGGGCCCAGAGGATCCTGGTTTATGGGAAGTTGGATCTGAGCCAGCAGTGCCCTGGCAGCCAGGAGGGCCAACCCTGTCCTGGGGGCATCAGGGACAGCATCACCACCCAGGCAAGGGAGGAGATTGTCCTGCCCTGCTCTGGGGCAGCCTCACCTTGAATATTGTCTGCAGGGTGCCACAATATGAGAAAGACATCAAGGAATTAGAGAAGTCCATGAGGATGGTGAAGGGCCTGGAGGAGAAGCTGTGTGAGGAGTTGCTGAGGTCACTTGGTCTGCTCAGCCTGGAGGAGAGGAGACTGAGGGGAGACCTCGTTGCAGCCTGCAACTTCCTCCTGAGGGGAAGAGGAGGGGCAGACACTGATCTCCTCTCTCTGGTGACCAGTGACAGGACCCAAGGGAATGTTGTGAAGTTGTGTCAGGGGAGGTTTAGGCTGGGTATCAGGAAAAGGTGTTTTATCCAGAGGGTGGTCATGCTCTGAATAGGCTCCTCAGGGAAGAGGTCATGGCACCAAGCCTGACAGAGTTCAAGTGTTTGGACAATGCTGCCAGTTACACGGTGTGACTCTCAGAATGTCCTGTGCAGGACAAGGGGGTTGGGCTTGATGATGCTGATAGGTCGCTTCCAGCTTGGGGTATTCTATGATTCCATGAAACATTATGTATGTGGCGGGGGTTTAAATTGTTTGGTATGAAGACAAATAGCATCTATTTTTAATATTGCTTACTGTGTAAAATATGGCCCTTAAAGAACTTTTAAATAATAGCATTTCACAGAATCATAGAATAGTTGAAGTTGGAGAAGGGAAAATCTGTAGCTGTATGTATATTTTACATTTATTCAGGACTGGAAGAGAGAACAAAATTTTAGTGCATATAGAGGACAGGTAATAATGTGTTTATAAAACATTATGTACCCTTCATGCTTGTCAAAATTTCATGTTGAATTAGTGCAAATAGCTTAAAAATATCCAAACATTCTTAGATTTTTTAAAGCTTAGCTGTATTGTAGCACTGTTTTGTAGTCAGTCTCTCTCTTTTTTTCCTTCTGTAAAGTGTTTGCCATTTTTTTTGTTTTGCCTCATTGTTAAGAAACAATTTCAAAGGATGATTTATATAGCCATGAAGATGGTTTATTATATATTTAGTCCTATATTAAATGTGAAGCTAAGTAAATGAAGTGCAGAAATGAGGTGGTATTAAATACAGTACAGAGGTAGACTTCGTAAAATGTTCAATTGGAGGAGAAATTACTAGCAAGAATATGAGAAGAAAATGAAAATTTCGTGTGCAGTCACAGGGATTGGTGGAAGGGACAAGGGATAATGGTAATGAGGTCTGAGCAACAAAGATGTTAGGTTTGAAATAGGAGGTTAAGGAAGTCCTGTATGAGGCAGAAATTCAGGGTAAGAGGACAGGTTTATTTGTGGTGTATAAACACAGCTCTTTGAAAGGCTCCTAAGAAGTAAGGAAAGAAAAAACCACCCTCCTTATTCCATGAGCGGGCTAGGCTCTCTTCCATAAGCAGGCTATGCTTTTCAAATACCATGAGGTTCAAATCCAAATGGACAGAGGGATGAACAGTCCCAGCACATGTCTTCCCTGGTATTTAGCAATCTTGTAGCAGTTGGGATCTGTAATCTCAGAGAACTGAGTCCACCCATCTTTGGAGTGTAATTGCATGCTCCTTTTTAGTCTAGTAGCTCTTTCTATTAGCCTTTGATGCTGTCGATTTAGGCCATGTCACATTTTCTGTATGCATTTAGAAAGGCCCACTGAACTCTAAATTATAACACTGTGTTTCAGAAAAATTAGCCATCTTTCCAATTATTTTTCAATATTTATGACTTTTTGGCAGGGGCATTCCTTGGGAATTTATCATACTGAATTCTTTATGTAAAAGGAAGTAAGAAAATAAATTATCTCAGCTAAGATAACAGAGACTCTTCAGCTTGGATGAAGTGTTAATACTTTGAAGATGGACTTTGACTTGCATATGAAAACAACAGAGATCTTTAAATCCACGTACAAAAGGAGAGATTCCTCAGCTGGTATTGCAATTAAGTTAGTGGTAGATATAGGGTGAAATAGTGTTTACTTATGCGTTTTTTAAGCAAAATATAGTACTTGTGGCAAATTAGATCATATGCCAAGCCGTTAATGAGAGACACCTAATTCAGATGATGAATGGTCTGACATAATACTTTGCTGCTGTAGCATGACTCTACTGATAGATCACTGACCACTTTACAAACTTTAATTAAATGAGTTCAAACATAATCTTGGCAAATGTTTTCAGGAAAAAAGCCATTCAGCAGAATACCTAGCTGGAAAGAAATGCACAGAATATTGTACAGACCTCATGTCTGATGTTTTTGACTTAGAGTGAGGCCTTGTTTGTAATTATTTGCTCATCTCTGCTGGCAGTTGGAATTTCTACCGCAGTTGGAATTTTCCTGTTTTATTTTTATTAGAATACTACTAGTACACCGGAATCACAGAACTTGCTTCTGTATTGGCAAATTGAGTTGAATTCTGCTGTGGTGCAGTCTCTCATTCCCATTCCCCCAAAATTTTGCATATTTTTATGTTCATATTTTTACTGTAATTTCAGAAGTGAATACTTGTTGAAGAGGTCACATTGCAATTGAGTTAAAAATTCCTAAAACTGCATTTGTCAGCTGTGAGGTGGGAGAAGTCTTAATCCAACTCTGCCATGTGCTACTTGAGCATGGTAGAACTAGTTTCTGCTCCAGGTTGCGTCTAATCTAAAGAGCAGATCAATAGCACTGAGTGTGAGAACCATAATATGTTGAAGTAAAACTGGCTGATTTGATGGCAGTACCAGTTTCAGTACAGTGACAGCAGGCTGACTATTAACAGCAATTAGTGATTCATGAAGCCTTGAAGCTAGCATGATCTAAGGAAGGTGAGATGGTAACAAAATGTGCATTATCTCTTTCCAGAATCTTAGTGCTGTGCTGTCCCTGCACTATCCAACCTTTTCTTAGACAAGACAAGTTGTGTGTGTTTGATAAACTATGGGAAACTGTTCGGTTGTTTACTGTTCTTAATCCAAAAGCTTTGAATCACATATAGCAAATTCTTACATTAGTAATTCACTGCTGTGCATCAGTGTATCCATACTGATGTTTTTTATTGAAGGTTTGGCTGAAGTCATAGGGGTTTTTTTGAATTAGATAATTTTTAGTTCCTTGTAAGCTTAACCCTTCATTCTTACCCAACAAAGGAACTGAGATCTAAATAGCTACTTTTTAAAATGTTTTTTCTAATGAAAATGCTCAAAATTCCTTTTTGCTTTGCTACTGATGGAAAGGAGAAGGCAGATAGCTCAGACAAACAGGCAAAATATTAGTTAGGAAGGGTTACAGCAGTGTTGCATTTTGCATTCTATGATATATCCCCGATATAATTAGCTCTTACCTTGAAAATTTCAACGTTAATTCACAGTAATTCATCACACCTTGCACACACCACTTCTATTGTGTATTTAAATGCATTACAGTCCTCCACATGCTTGCTTGTTTTGAAGAGATCCAAATTCCAGAGCCAACAGTTGCTAAATATTTCCATCTTCAGAACAACATTTATGACTGTTGCTTCCTTTTCAGAAGTTTTGGATATATTTTCTCCTGAATGATTAGTTCTTTTTATTATTCTAATATTAGAGGAAGGAAAACGCAATGCCAAGTCTGGTAAAGAACAATGATGACATCTTTGGTTTTATCGAAACATTTAACTTGATTACAGTCAGCCATAATCAATTACATGTAATTTCCAGTATGTGCCCTTTAAACAAGATAACATCTGGGATCAAGCCGGATATTACAAATTAAATGAGAGCTGCAGTCTGAGGTTTTCTAACAGTGATTATTTCGGAAGAGGAAATAGCAAAGAACGTTCTTACTGGCAGAGCCCAGTATAAATCCAAATAGTGTAATTTTGCTAGTAAACTTTTATTCTATGTTTTTTGAAGGTAAGCTATTCAAACAAAGTGGATTTGTTTAATGACCTCAAGCTAAGAAATTTATGAAAAGCAATATCAAATAGAGTACTGAAAACTCACACTGTGGATGAACATTAGGATCACGTGTAACCTTTTTTTGAAGACTTGACTGGAATTTGATATGAATCTTACACTAGATTCTATGATGATGAGAGGTCAATGTTGTCATCTTCCTCAGTGACTGAGTAGCTTCCAGCTGCATTAGGTTTTCAAGCAGATTGAATGGGTAGGCTGTTGAAATTAAATTTACAGCACAGCTGAGGAAGGTTAGAGGAATTATTTCTCCCTTCCCTCTTCTGTAAGCATCAATGTTTTTGATGTGGAAATGCACAAGGGAAATACACGACATACCGAAGTCACCTTGTTAGCTAGAAGCCAACAGTCAGACAAGACAAGCTGCACCGTATCACAGAAACCAGGCTAGTTTTTAATAAGTTACATATTCTCTTATTCTTGTGGCTGGGAAGCTTTTCTGCAATTGCCTAAAAGGAAGATAAAAGCTAGTTGTGGAAGAATCATAACAAATGCCCTCTGGGCCAGAAGATCAATGGTCAGTCTGGCCTCATATTCTGCAGACAGTGTTCGTGAGAGCACTGCCAAACCTGGATGCTTTCAGTAGCCCCTACTCCTGTACTTGCCTCCTCGTTTAGAATTTGGGGTGCTAGAGTAAAGAGAGCTGCAGACCTCTCCTGTTCCTAGGCATATCAATGCCTAGTAATCGTTGGTCTTCGCTAAAGCTAGAATCATGTCACCACTATGGCATCAATATACTTTTTGAATGAACACATGCATTCTTTTCTTTTTAAAATAGCTGTGCTATGTTTAATCATTTGATTTTGTATGACTGAGTATGACTTTTGGTTAACGAATCAAAGATAAATAGTTTTGTAGAAATACCCTCCACAGTCCCTCCCTTCTCAATGCTACTGTTTTGATTAGCAGAAATCCAATATTTAACATGATAAAATTTTGTATTAGTGTCTCTTGTATCCTAAAAGTTTGGCCTGGTTAGAACAAATTCCCTTCTTAAAAGCAAGTGAGTCTTTGTTTTCCTCCTTATTTCAGGTACTTTTTTGGTTTATCCTTTTTAAGTCTTGGTTTCATTCATTCTGTTCTAGTTTTTCTGCTGGAATTTATTTCACACAGTTTTCTCATTGTAAGTGAAAATAGCTTGACTTTGAGGCCTGAGGAATATTATGTCACCACCTCTAGATAATGGATATGAGCTTTGACTGTTTTTTTTTTCCCATTAAATTTAATGCCTTCTTAAGGGACTGATATGCTGTGTTTTTGAAGCAGCAGCTTGTTGCATTGACTCATTTCCAGATGTTCCTGGATCAGGATGCTGCTGGTGATAGCTTCTCTCATTGTATAATAATAATTTTGAATTTGTATTTTCATAAGTAGTAATAGTAAAAAAAAAAATCAGAGTATTTTCTGTGGTGTTGATTCCTAAGTGATTTTCAGAAGCCTCTTCTGCCTCTGGCACTGTGTATTAAGGCCATTATCCTACCATATAGTGTAATAATGACAGAACACATGCTGTGTAATGTAAACTTACAATCCAGTTCTAGGCAGATCTTGTTAGACTGTCAGTCTCTCTCAGTAAGAGCAATGACATAACCAATGATATAAATACCCCCACACCCCCAAAAGAACCCAAAAACTCAAAAAAATCCAAATACCCTTCTCTCCTTCCCACCCCATCTATCCTGATAGCAGTAAAAATTGTATTCATAGTTATCAAGTGATTTTGCATTGACAAAGGTTTTTCTTCCTTTAACAGGTTCTTTTTTATTTAATTTTGCTTCCCTGGCATCACCAAGGAAGGCCAATTCAATCTAGACTACATGTAATCTAGTGAGAAATGTGACATCATGTTGTTTTTCCTTTGAAGAAGGAATTTGTTTTCTTTCAAAACAGGCCATCTTCAGAAGTTTTAGGAGAATCTCAGGAATACAGATGTTAGAAATGAAACATATGCTATAATAATTCTGTGCATCTGTATCTGATTTTATACAAAGCAGTGAACCTGTCTTTCATGTTTTCAGTTTTGTTTATAGACTAGGAGTACAATCTAAGACTCACTGACTAAATATTTCTCAGACTCTAATAATTTCTCCTTCTATGGATGCTTATGTGTTAGGGAAGCATTGCCATAGCAGCGATGCAGATAATTAAGTTCCTTGTAGAAAGCTACTCCAGGCTGAGGAAGTATAGGCAG
Organism: Camarhynchus parvulus; assembly: GCF_901933205.1. Classification (NCBI taxonomy): domain Eukaryota; kingdom Metazoa; phylum Chordata; class Aves; order Passeriformes; family Thraupidae; genus Camarhynchus; species Camarhynchus parvulus. The sequence goes on along the minus strand of NC_044575.1, from coordinate 20,226,434 downwards.
CATTTTTGAGCCCTAACTTGAGCCTCATCTGCAGTTTCAAAGCTTCCACAGCTTTCACTGACACAACCTTCTGGTGAGAGAAGAGGGTGCCTTGGGAGGGAGAGGGGTGGGAGGGGCTTCTTGCAACATCACAATGAATTTCTCAACACTACAATGAATTTCTCTTCCCTCTGAGGTTGAGGTTCCGTTTACTTTAAAACTCACTTATGTAGACATGTTGACAGAAAATTTTCTATTTTTTTGGTGGTTCTGTGTTATATTGTGCTTCAAGTTATGCAAACAGTTATAGAAACAATGTCTGATTCTGAGCTTATCTTTATCCTCTGAGCATCACAACATTGAGATTTCTCAGTTTTCTTCAGCTTTGCTTTGCAGGCAAAAGAAGTCTGGGACATAAGAAAGGGACATTGAGCCTGTCACCTGAGCAGACATTTCATGCGTGTTCAGGTGACAGGCTTCTACCTAGGGTGCTGCTTGGTTTAACTGCCCCTTGAGATTTGCATTAGTCATCTATCTGATGAAGCAGTAGAGGGAGACAAGCATTTCAGCCTCTTGTTGTTACAAGACAGTGATGTGACCCTCTGGTTACAGCAGCAACATGCTTTATTCCTTTATTTTGCACATAACCTTTTGGATTTTTTAATCTTGCCTAAAATATCACCCAGTTCATGAAGGAAGAGAGAAAAAACCTCTTTCTTCAAATTTCTTTTTATTCAGCTTGTTTGTGATTGTAATTTGTTACATCATTTACATCTGGTACTTTCTTTGGGCGTGAAGAGAAAAAGAAAATAAACAAGGAATAAGGAATAAAACATCACTCATAATGATGAGCTTTTTCTTATACCCCAGTGGGGTTTTTTCCCCGCTTAGGGAATGACTTGTGATCTTGTCATCTTGAATGTTTGATAGGCACCCTGCACTACAGAAATAAGTAAGTCCATCATCTTGGTATGATGTGTACCCATCAGCTGAGACACAAGGGAATGTGTTGGATGTGTAAATAGTTGCATAGGAATTTTGTACTGTTCCTTAAATAGGCATTATGTGTACACCAATGTCTTGGAAGAAAATTTGCTGCTGCAATTTATATATGAATAATAATATGAATAATCTGAAGGTCACTTCATCATTTATAGGAAATCCTCCATCTGCCATGTGAATTGTATCTTAAATGTTTCCATTGAGTTCTCTGAGAGCTTTTCTTACTCTCATAAAGGCGAATTCTTTCACCCAGAAGGATCACTGGCTAAAAATCATACTCCAAATCTCTTGAGAATATATACAACTGAAGTGTTTGGCTTGCTCTTTCTGTGATTAATTGCTAGAGGAGAGGGTTTGGATTTGTGCTCTTCCCCTCCACGCTCTTTGTTTTCAGTGTCTTTTCCCTGTGTGGTTCTGCCATGGCAGGGTTACCTGCAGCTTCCCTGGCTGGCACATGAAAGGGAATGATGTGCTGCAAGTGCACTGTTCTAGGCTGAATTCTCTAGTGGGACACGTGGCCACATGAACACCTGATGGACCAGCGGTTGTAGGTGCTTTACACTGAATATTTGTCAGGAATTGAATCTTTGAAATCAAAGATAAACATATTGGGAATGGAAGAAGGAAATTAATGCTGCTGAGAGAATATTTGGTAGCCAGTGGAATTTGTCAATAGCTTTCAATTGCTTGCTTAGTAGCAGGGAGGAACCAGACCTTTTAAAATTAGGAAATCCTCCATTTGGCCCAAACACAGGAAGAAGATCCAATATTCTGCCCTGAAACAGCCAACAGTGCTTGAGTGAGGGGGAAAAACATTTATTATAAGTTGTTTACTGCCAAATGATTATTTAACATTCTAAATAGCCTGAAGAAATAGGCCAGGTCTGTGATAAAATATTTACAGTTCTCGGGCCAGCAGAGGTGTATGGGGGGGTGGACAGAGTGTTGTATGTGACCTAGATATATCTGAAGTCTTGCTAGATGGCAGAATATGATCTGAGAGGGGTGATCCCTGAAGATTTCTATCACATGTCAAAAACAGGGTGGTTGTGAAATGTTTCTCTTGCTGAGATTCTCACATCTGAAAAACCACTTATCAAGCCCTTCCCAAATTATTTCTTACATCTAAATTACTTTGAGTGCTCTTTCACTTCTGTTGCTACTTACCTTATGTTTTATAAACTGCAATAGTTTGTCACTTAGAGAATTGAGTTTTCTGTGTGTTGTACAAGGGAAGAGAGCAAAAGGAAGTGGAGAACCTATGAGACAATTGAGGCTTTTAAAAAAATTACCAATTCTTCTCTCTTGGAAGATTTAATTCTTTAGATTTTCTAAAGACGAAAAGAATGCTCCTTGGGCAAGATGATTGCCCAGTGGCTACTTTTTAATGGGATGTTAAAAAGTAGAGGGCTTGGGATCTGCCATTTTTACCAAGTAGAGCTGGTTAATAATTTAAAAGAGCCCTACACTCCCTTGCTTTTTTTTCAGTGACTCACTCATATATCCTTTTGCAGATGAGGTTTCTACCACATGGTTTTCTATATTCTAATAGGTTGCAATCTTGTAAACTGATTGCTTTGCACACCTTAAGATATGGAAAGCTTTGCAGGGACATAATAGGGTTATGCAACTGGGTGGTAGGAGAAGGAGCTTCCCATTGTGACCCTCTTGTTGATTAGACCAGAAAGTTGTGGTTAAAAAGCTGTATTAATATTTTGGTTTGGCTTTTTCTTCTTCCTGTCTTATCTTTCTGTGATGCTGAGAAGTTTATAACCCCACTGAGACCCTTCATTGCTGCAAAACTAACTGCTGTGTGTTATAGCAGTAAGTGAACATTTTCTAATATTGCAAACAATATTTTCAGAAGACATAGGACTATAATCAGCACTTAGGAATTTTTCAATCAATATTTATTTTGCTGGAGAAATTAATAATGATTTTTTTTTAATGCAAGTATCCTCTTCTTATAATTTCATACTTTTTAAAAGGCATGATCTTCTATTCTGTAGCTTAAATAAGTTTACACTAAAAAACCTTGATATATGGCAGAAAGTAAATAAAAATAAAATGTTGAAATTAGACCAATTTGCATCTATTTTCCATGTGGCTTTTTGGTTCATCATTAATAACTAATCTTTTATTTGTGGTGTTTTTTTCCCCCCCCACAAAATAAGGTAGACTTCTTTTATCCTTAAGAAATTTGGTATGTACAAGAACTTTTATCCTTTCCTTATGGATGAAAGTGATCTAGTTCATCTTATTGGGAATGTACAACATCCGATTATACTTCCTAAAGGGGAAAAAAAGCACAATTTTTTTCTTTGATTAATTTGGGCTGAAATGGAAGGTACCATTACAGATTCCACATTTTTCCAAGTGAGAACTGTGTTGCTTTGGTCAAGTTTGATAGACAGTAGGACAGTAGTTTATACAATGATTTCTGTTCCTTTAAGATTGAGTACCAACTCCCTTTGTGTCCTAACTCACAGAAGTCTGCAAAATTAACCTGGAATCTAATGTAAGTGTGCATTTTTCAACAACTTCACATATCAGTAGAACACCAAGTTGATTGAAAAATTATGGCTGTTCCTAGGTTATTTTACATTAACCAGGGATGCTTAAGTAGGTGCCTATTTTCATCTTAGTTTTTTGTGTGTGTTGCAGTCATTTGTTGTGTTTGAGTACTTCTGTCACAAGAGTAGCTTAAATTTATACTGGCATTTGGCTTTGCAATTTATTTAAAATACTAAAAGGATTTCTATATTCATCCTGAAAGGGTTTATAATGTATTCATTTTTTTCTTGAGTAAGAATATTAGGCAGATGTAATAATATGAATATTTGTTTTACACTTTGTGTTTCTTTATCTCTAAAATAAGCTAATGGGAGTCAGAAACATCCCAGAAATACAGCTACAGTGTAACCATAGACTGTATGCTGTATACAGATCTTTTCAGCTGCTATTAACTGTAACACATCAAATGGTCCTTGTAGGTCCATTCCAACTAAGAATATTCTGAGATTCTGCAAAATGTTGGTAATATATATATTTCCAGATTGTTGATCAGTTTTGCTCTGTTTGTAATCAATAAATGGACAGAGCTTAAATGAATTGAACTGTATTGAATTTGTCTCCTAGACAGTAATTCAACTTACAATTAAAAATTAACAGTCAATCAAGTTAAATTAAAATTTTAGTCTCTTGGTTTGTAAAAACTCTGCTTGTATTTGTGGTTCTGATCATTTTGCTGAAGATGTATATAATGTTATGTCAGCTGTTTCACTTTTGCATAATTTAGAGACAATATTAAAGGGTATTTATGATGCAAAAGCTGTCAGGAAAAATAAAGAGGAAACCAAATGCTGCTTAGTTGTTTCAGGCTCCAGTGAAAAGTAAATCTCCAGATTATCTTTTTCCATTTTTTTATCTCTACCTAGTACTAAGTAAAGAGTGATAAGATTTTCAAAGTTAGGGCAAAAATGATCCATATTACAGAAATCTACGTGTCTGTCATGTCTCCCCAGTCTTTTGGGATTGGGTGAATTTAAACCAGAAGATTGCATGAAGGATCTGACGAAGGCTCAGGAGACAATAGGATTGTTGGGGATAATGTGAATAATGGGATTATGTGTCTCAGTACTCAGAAATTCATGCTAGTATACCCAAAGTATGCTGTGTATCCTGGGCCTAGAACAAAGTCTGGATTTCAGCCAGATGTTGGATGTTCAAGGGGCTGCAGGTTGGAACTCAGCCTGAAGGCTTGCCCCAAAAGGGGCACATAACCAGATCTGTGAAAGAAGCATTGTTTGTCTTAAAGCATTTCTGCCATTTTTCTTTCTACTTCTCTGGAAGAAGCTAGGCATAATATCCCTTACTCTCCCTCTGGTCTAACAGGAAAAGCTAAAGATAAACAAGGTTGAGAAATGGCTCAATTGTCTGTAATGAGAAAAATGCGCTTGGTGGACACTTTCATTTTACAGCTATTACCCTTAGGGCCCTCCTTATTCTCTCAACTCGCTTTTGCCAATGATTAAAGTCCTGACTGATCATTATTCTCTGAGGTACTTTCGTAGGATTTATGGCTTTGAAGTGGTTGTCATATGTGCCCCTAAAGTACTTCACTCTTTTTTTTTTTTTTTTATCCCATTCTGGCACCTCCTACAACCATATAGGGTTTGGCTTTAATGGAACTGGAATCGTAACAGCTTTGCCAGAGAGAAAGGGTTTGAGAGAAATTTAGTACAAAGACAAACTTTTAAAAACTGAATCAAAGTGTTTTAGATGAGTATTTGTGGGCAAATTTTAATTTGGTGGAAGTGTTTTCTGGCTTTTTTTCCATTACTCTTCAAGTGATTAAATCTTGATCTAGTATATTTTTGTTTTGTGTGCACAGCACAAGAAGGTAAAGAATCTTTTTTGTTGGCTTTAAAGAAAAAAAATAAAACCTGATTATTAAACTGTGTATTTATAGAGTTGTTGTAGGAACACCAAAGAATATTAGAGGTGCTACACCAGGTCAGTGGAAGATATGCCGTATGGGAGCCTGACCAGGATGGCTAAACCAGAGCAACCCAGATGTGAAGCCAATAAACTGAGTCATAGAGTGCATAGTGCTGAGGCAAATCCTGAGTTAGAACTTTGCAGGTCCTCATCAGCCGTGATCAAAACCATTACTTCAGAACCTTAGAACAATGAAGTATAAAATATGAAACCACCATTGTGTCAATATGCACTGCATGAACTGAGATGAGTGAAACACTACAAGTACTGCAAAATTTTTGGTCTCTTCAAGAGAGTGAGAAAAGCTCAGGCAGTATGAAATAACTGATCTGGGAAAGGAGCTGTAATGAAGAGAAATTTTAATGTACTCTAGATTGAAGTTTTTCGTATGAAAAACCATTGGAACAGAGGCTATGTCTCCTCAGCAGGTGGAAAAGAAAAGATATCCAGGCTGCAGGACAAATAAAAGTCTGCTGAGGTCAGGGCAAGTGGCATTTTCAAACTTACTATTGTCAGGATACTTTGTATATATCTGTGTGAGAGTTTAGCTAGATTTGAACTCCAAACTGCCTCACATGACCATTTGAGGGAAGAAAGGAAGCACTATGTTCTTGATCTTGCTTTGCTCTATAGTCTTGTGATAGTCACTCAAGGAAGCAAATGCCAGTGTTATTCCTCAGTGTAGTTGTGTTTTCTGTAGTGGTTGCTCAGTAGTTCCTCAGTTGAGCTGACAGAACTGTTTTTTAATAGGCTCTGGTGTATGGCGTTGAATCATCTAAGTTAAACCAGAAAACTTCTTTCAGAGGCAGTAGGGCTGGTGGTCCTTACAGTATATAATCTGCCACTGTTGAGTTTTATCACCTCAAGTGGTGATGGGGAAGTGATTTCTGTTGGTTTATCCTCGTGAGACACCAGCAAGCAGTGCTACCAGTTTGCTTTCACCGTGTATTGGGAAATGAGATGGCTTCTTAAAAGTAAGAATTAATACTTAATGTCACTAATCCAAAAAATGAAAGCAAAGAATGTTTTAAGGATTTAACTGTCATCATGTTTAAAACAAGAATGCCATGGCCATAGTTGCTTGTGATCTTAGAATGGTGGAGTAGCAGGCAGGATAAGGATTTTCCTTCCCATATCTATTTATAACTCTTGTTTTGCAAGCTACCAGAGTACATTTTGTACCAATCACAGGTCCTTCAGTTAGTCTCCAAGACTATCTAGTAATTTGATTACCCACTGAGAACTGGAAAAAAACTCCAACTGTGAACTGGAAAAAGGAAAAAGAATTGTGTCCTAATCTGATATTAGAAAACCTTTTAAAAGGTCTTTTTTTTTATTGACTGCTTAGGAATGACAGCTTTAGTTCCGGCAGTTTCAGGGAAAGGACAGGAGAAAGAATTGTGTTTCTTGTCAAGGGTCATACTCTAAATGCACTTGGTAGAGCCATTTAGAGCTGCAATGTCAATATAGCCTCTTTTGTCAAAGTTTCCATCTCAAATGCACAGGAGAGCTGCTAAATACTCCAGCTGATCTAGGTGACAGGCTTTACCTTTCTCCTGTAGCACATCCTCTTCTCCATTCTTTTTACCTTGTTCCGTGTCAGATATTGTCTCCCAAGACTTCCAGTTTTTTCCTTTTCTCTTGACATGCTGTCTGCCATTGACTCCCCACTAAATGAAGCAAGGCTCCAAGACAGAATTTTGCAACTAACCTGCAGGCCAGAGTATCTGCTTGCAGGGATAGAAGAGCCATGAGGTGGCCAGCCAAGAGGCAGCCAGCCACTTGGACTAGGTGGATGCCATCTGGCTTCCCTGTCAGCACCTATCTATTTGCTGGCCAAAATACATCAGCTCTGACTGCTTAGCTGTGCTCCCAGAAGGTACATGCTGCTTTTTCAACTTGCATGGAAAGCTCAGTGTCTTGCACAGACTATCTGATTTGGATTGTATTTTGTCTGTAGTATGTGGCCTGTTATTTTCATTTTGTTTATTTGGGTTGCATTTAGGGATTGTTCTTCAGAATAAACCCTGTTTTGTCATCATTTTCTGAAGAATTTTCAGCGCTTCACTTTCTTTGTTGTTGCAAGTCAGACTTTCATGCAAGACACTATAAGCTGACTTTTTTTTCTCTCTCAATACATTTTTTATAAAACAACCAATGACAAAATACTCATTAGATCTTTAGAGGGTGTGGGAAGAGACAGCATAGAAAATTCCGCAGTACAACTTCTCCTGAACATCCAAAACTCTTGGATTCTTTGACCCAACTAGCTCAATGAAAGCTGTGGCGCTGTACCCTGTTCTGTCACAAAGAACCTGTAAGTACTTTTGAGTGCTCTTGTAATGTGTCTTTCTCTAGAAACGGTGCCTGTGCTTGACATTTTTAATGTTAAATAGCAAAGTTCAAGGACAGAAAAACTGCAGTGAAGGTGGTGTGTGAATTTCAATTTCTGTGATTTATTTTGTGCTTTTGGAAAAATTATTTTTCTATTATTTGACTGAAATTGAGCCCTGAAACATTTTTAAACATTTTTGTTCTTCCTTTGTAAACAACCAATTCAAAAATGAATTTGGGTTTTTTGACCCTATCTTGCTAAGTTCATCAGTTTGCCTGAATTTAAATCATGTAATTGGGCAAAACAAACCTTCATACATATACCCTCTTTGTCATAATTCACAAAGTTTCAAGGCCAGTACTAGAATCTGGAAGTTTTCTAGGACAGATTCAGTGGAAATGGTATCTGTCAGTACCAGTATCTAGGGCTTAAGAGGTCTGGGATGGGGCCTAGAGAGCTACTGCTCATTGAAATCAGCATTTTGCAAGTTAGAGTTTGAGTTTTATAGTGAAGCAATACATTGCAATGGGGAATAGAATCCCAACAAGAATGAGAAGGCTACTCTGTTAAAATAGGATTGAAGAGAGTAATGCATTAGATGAAAAATAATTATATTTATGTATTGCTGTTAATTTAATAATTTTTAACAGGTTTAATACGATAAGTAAAGGCAGCTGATGGTGAGACATTGGGAGAGAACATTTAGCAAGCCAGTTCTATAAAGCTTGTCTATTTAACACTAAAATGCAGCTGGTTGAAAGGTTTCTGAATTCCAAAAGGAAAACCAGCTGGTGTAGGTTCTGTGCTGTAAACTGTGTTCTGCTGTGACGTTACCTTCTAGTCCCTTTGTTGCTGCTCTCTTGATTAGCTTTACATGAGAATGTGCTTGGTAACAGTTGGGTTTTCTTCTGTGAAGTAAGAGGAAATACATCTTTTGTCAGTGGACTATAGTTTTTCCCTTTTTTTCTGAGTAACTTTTTTGTATTGGAAATGTTGTTTGTGGTTAGGGTTGAGAGAGTCCAAGAACCTACAGCTCCTCAAACTCTAGGGCTGGAAAAAGCATGTCAAAGCTATCCCAGCAAGGCCCCAGCATTGCTGCTCCTACATTTTATCTGATCTGGACCACCCCTGATTATGAGGTTTGGCTTAGGGTTAGGGTAGTGGTGACTGTAGCGGGTAGGTTAATGGAGTTTCAATCAGCCTAGGCCCCCCTGCAATGACTTCTTGTTAACCCTTGAGAATTTTTCCAGGTTACTTCAGCATCTTCTTGTTCAATTTCATCATGTCTTTGGAGATAATTGTAAAATAAACCTTTGTCTCTTTCATAGGAAGTTGCTTTACCTACTCTTCCTCTGTTTAATTCCTTGAGTGTTATCATCTAGATTGATTTTTAGAGTATTTTTAGATGTTTTTGTATTCCTTTAACCATGTCAGAAAACTAAAAATTTCATGTTTCCTCATATCCAAAACTTAAAAGAACTACAAACCCAGAAAAATAAGTCAGAGAAAATAGGAAAGAAATTGCTGTCATCATAGCAGTTGTCTGCTAAATCACCTTAGCATTTGCTTGCAGTTGGAGATAAGCAGTTATCAGTGACCATTATGGCATTCCCATTAATTGTTTCTGCTTATTCTCTAAAAGTATTTTTTGGAAGCTGAATGATTTAGTTTTCTGACAGCTAATAATTAGAATTAGGAAAGAGAGGACTGGCATTGTGCTCAGAAAGCTTTGCAGAACAGTGATGACTCTGCCATGGGGAATACAGACTCTCTGTTCTGATACTTGAGACCATAATGGTACTGAGGAGAAAAGGAAACCACAGGGACCCTATTAGGGACTGGGAGTCAGATAATGGGAGAACAAAGATAAAGACTGTGATGATTCAGAATTGAGGAGTATGAAGATTGTGTGGTGGGGAATGAAAAAGGGAAGTTAAAAGTGCAGTAGAGGACAAACTGAGAAATTGATACATCTGCTTGCATTTTTGGGGATAAAGGTTATTCCTCTTTTGGGGAAAACGGACATTAGTGGCATGAGCAGTACTGTGATGGCTAAGGATAAAAATAAAGAGGCTCTCAAGAGATTGGAGAGCAGGATATCTGCAGAGAAATACAGAGCTTACAGCAATGGGGGCTTCCTCCATCATGAACAAAAGGCTAGAGCATTATGATGGGTATTAGCTACACAGGTGTTATAAGGACACACATAGAACACAGAAAAAGGAAACCAGTGATTGTATGAACATGATTAGGGCCCTTCCATTTGTTCTTATGGGCCCATCTTGCTTATCCTGTATCACTCAGGAAGGGAGCTTCTGTGGCTTTTGGCATTGAAAAGAATAAAGACAGAGAGAAGTAGTGCTGGGATAGCAGGGAGCATGTCTAGGAACCACTGTGTGTTAAATGAACTTGGCTATCAGAAATGCTGAATGTTTAATTCCTCTGAAAATGTTTGTCAAGTATATAATTTTTGAGCAATAATGGGTTTGTTCAAAGTGATGCACAGTTGGTGTGTTTCACCACTGCTTTGATGTGAAGATGCCATTTGTCCTATGCTTGTGTATGTTTGCTGTCTTATTTGTTGGATTTTTAGTGATATCCAGCCTTGGAAAAATTCAAGAAGTCTGTGCAGGAGAATTAACCATGGGATAAAATGAAATTCACTTATGTTTGTGAATTAGAATTTGAATGTCTGGTAAAGCATAGTTGGAAATTACACAAATCTGTGATCATATTAATGTAGTGATTTATATATTATTGCTACCATGAAAGTTTTATAGGGCTAATGGTGGGCTAAGGTTTTGTGCCTTTTGACAACATTTGCAGTCTGAAAAAGTGGGGAGACACAGTCCAAGTGCACAAGTATTTTAATCTTAATGATTTGCATGCTTTACATCTTGCAAAGTGGAACAATAATTCAGTTCCCCATGGCAGATGCTTTGTGTTTGGAAGCCTACTCTTCAAAGAGTATGCTTGGAAGGCTTTTTGAATGACTTTTTGTTCATACATTACCTGATGTCAGTGATGTGTGTGGTACTGTCAGTTACCCATCTCTGTTAGGAACAGGAACTGTTGAACTTGGATAGCACATTTCTATTGACATTTTAGTGACTCTTCTTTTAAACATCTGTGAGTTTGGCTTATGAGGCTGACCATTCAGCGTTCCAGCTGTACCTAATGCGTATTGCATTTGCAGCCCCTATTCAAAGCCAGGTTCTCAACTGGGGATGCAGGTTGCATTTATCATACTATCCAGACTCACATTTTTTACATCTTTATTTTCTGGAAGTTCACAATATCTCACTCGGAGGTGGTATCACTCCTTTTTTGTAGTATGCAAATGACACTGAAATCTTTGCTGTGAATCTGTGCATGGAGTAAAAGAGTATTTCATTTAAACATGAAAAAGAGGGTAGACATGCAGTAAATGCAGGCTGTGGTGTGATAGAGGAGAGCCTGTGATTCTTCAGGGAAGTTTACATAATTATTAGCAAAAACCTGCTAATCTTCATAAGAAGAAAGTTATTACAGGGAGAGGTTTTGAGACTGCAAGGATGGCAACTTCATCTGGACTACCTCTAAAATCCTGTGGGAAATGAAATAGCTAGCAAGGAGTTCAAGTTGCCTTGTTTTCCAGCATTCCTAATCTGCTTACTTCATGATAGGGTTTGATGCAATAATATACTTTCTTTCTGTATTGCAAGCTGCTCAGTTTGAGTCCTTACAATTTATATTTTAGCATGAGAAAATAAAAGAATGCTGTCTTAGCTCTCCCATCACAGTCACTTTGCCTATCCACGAAAAGAAATTGGGGTTAGAGAGGCTTAGAAGGTTTCACAATAAGATAGAGGCAAGGGCTATATTAATCATGAAAAGAGCAATATGAGGGGGAAAAATAAAAAGATAGAGTATAAACTTGTCCGTATACTTTCAGAATAACCTTAGCAAACCCAAATCTGGGTATTTTCAGTAATGTCTGGAGCACTAGAACAGTGGAGTTCATTGACATTTGACAGCCATTAACCCATTCTGACAGTGGAAGGTAACCATAGGTAGAGGCATTAATATGAGAATGGATTTTTAGAATGTTCAAGTGCAGTGTTCTGTTTTGAAGAAACAGAACTCTTTGTCCTTTTCTCTACTGATTTTGCATCAGGAACTACACAAATAACAGTAGTTACGCCTGCAACTGTGTGTGTTCTGTAGGAGTAGACAAAGATTAAGTGTGGCTGAATAATGGGGAAATGACCAGGAGCACTTGTAACTGAGAACTGGTTGAAAATCAGGAGTCTTTCTCTCAATTCTGTGTTGAGTGGGTTTATGGTGAAACAAAAAGAAACAGGGGTTTGTTGTTATCTCTTGAAAGTCTATTTGATTTCTTAAGCTCAGAAGTTGTGGCCTGAATAAATCTGAAGCCATATGAATTCTGATTTAAATCTCTTCCTTTCCTGTGCAGAAAAAAAATCTAAATATCTATTTTTAGTTAATTTGCATTTATTCTAAATTATTTATAAGCTATCTGGTCTTGAAAGGATGTGTAGAAATTCAGTAGTGAGTACAATTTGGCCAATTTACAACTGTATTTTATGTCATTCTAGATTCATACTTCCTGCCCAACTTTTTTGCTTCTGGATTACAGCGCATTGATAATTTTGATGTAGTGCCCCTGAAGGTAACATTGAATATATTTTCTCTCAGATGTATATATCTGTTAGTCTTTGCCATCTTTAGATTCTCCCCTTCTCTGCTGTCTCTCTCAAAGAGCCCCCTGGAATGCCATTGTGTAAAATCTAATTTCAAAAGTAGCCAATAGACTTTGCAACATGTTAAGCCATTATGCTTCTTCCTGACCTTAGTTCATAAGAGCAAGCATTGTATAGAATTTCTGCTACTTAATTGGTATTGCTGTCTCTTACTGTGGTAGCTGGAAAGTAGTTCTTAGCAGGTTTTCATTGTAGCAAAACCTATGTGGTGTACATTCAAGGGAGTTACCAAAATCCAGGAAAAAGAAATTTAGCTATGGCTCATGGTGATCTGGAATAATTCTTGGTTAAGGAAAAAAAAATCAAACTTATCTGTTCTGATTTGTTAAAGCCTTGTCTTTTGTGAAATCACCTTGTGAGATGTGTTGGCTGATTGCTGCATTGAATTCATTGCAGAACATCATGTGACTTTCTGTCTAACTCAGTGAGGGGGAAGGTGCTGGAGATATTTCATACATACTCTTTTCTTAGTTAGGAGTGTTTAAAGAAGGTTTCAATAGCATAGCAGATTTACATGTCGACTTGCTCTTTTAATTGGTTGTTGATTATATTTTTTAAATCCAAAAATGAGTTTGGGTGGCTGCTTGTATTTACCATACAGGCAGAGATGAGTGCCACATATATAAAATGAAATCTGGGACCCTCTTTCCTGCTCCTGCTCTTAAATCATGGAGAACAGATAAGACAGCCTTCTGTCAAAAATCCTGAGTACACATTATAAATAAATATTACCCTGGACTGTCACAAATAACATTCTTAGCTGTTAATGCATAATTAACATTGACTACTAGCTAGTAACATAGCTGAATAATTATGCCACATTTTAAGACTATTTCTGTCTGCTTCAGCCACAGTCAAGCAGTTAAAATATGGCCAGTTCTTTGGGGTTTGGCACAGTAATATTTAGCTACAAATTCCCAGCGAGCTCTTTAGAAGTCTAATTAGTACTCTACCATTAGTGTTGGATTATTACCCTGGTTTAGGCACTAAATAAGCAGCCTGCTTTTGTAGGGTAAAGTCCTACAATGTGCTCAGAATACCAGCTACAAGGGTTCATTTTGCTCTTCCTCCTAAATCAGAGTCCCTTCAGTTACCCAGTGGTTTAAGTGGCTGAACCCAGTAATGCTTACCTCTGCTGGGTACTACATTGCATCCATGTCCTGATTCCCTGTGGCCTGGTCACCCTACCATGCAGTAGGGGCTGAAAACCCCCCCTAGATCACATATTTGGTGGAGACCTGCGCTGAGGTGTCTGCTTACAGCAAATACACCCAAGAGAATTATTAGCTTGAGCCTGCCTGTATGAAATCTGGTGAGGTTTGGTGAGAAGACTGGTCTGGGAGGGTACAGTCCAGTTACTTCCATGAGTTTGTCCTCAGCCCTGTCCTTGAGCAATTCATTGGGTCATAACATGCAACCTGGCCAGGTTCAAAGGAGCAGGCTACCAGCTGCATGTGATGTAAAATGTGCAAGTATACAATTGGAAAGCTGATTTTGGAATAAAACCCTACAGCTGCATTTCTGTGCTTTAGCCTGTGAGATACCTTAAGGGTACTAAAGTGTTGTCTAAATTCAAAGGGCATTGTGTGCCCTTGTTTTCTCATATACAAGTGTTACCTTGTCTGAATGTAGTGGGGTTGACCCAATTTAACATTAGAATTCTAAGAGATATTTTCCAGAGGTTTCAGTCAAAGAAGAACAGAGTTGTAGCAGGATGCATGGATTTACAAGTATTTGTTACAAGGTTCACGGAACAAAAAATGTGGCATGCACTGGAGAATGATAGTTGTCCACTGAATTGTATGTAAAGCCACTTTATGCTCAATAGCTGCATTTTGTCAATACAGTCAGTAGCTGTTATGATTTATATTTTAGGCGTATATTGGTAGTATATTTCACATTTGGTTTAAAAATTGTGCACAGATTATGCAGTGTAAGGCCAAGGATATCAGTGATGGTCTAGGAAACAGAAAATATTTAAAATGGTAATTGTCTTGTTTTCAAAGTATTTCTATGTAGTACAGTCAAAAAGGACATATAACTTTGAATACTAAATGAAAGTATAATACTTTCAATGCTACTTAGGACTTCTTCCTGCCTGCTGCTAGCTAATAATAGTAAGTGTTATTAGAAATAGTTATCTTCTGTCTTTTTGGGCTTTATCTTTTAGTGACAAAAAGTCTCTTTAATTTGTGAGTTTTTAGATTTTTATCAAGTGTAGTTATCTATTTTGATCTCTGGTTATTAATTGAAGAGCTGATTTCCAAAATAATTAGATCTTACGCTAATCCGACTTGATGTAGGAGTTGGTGGCTATTGAGTTACTCTTCCTGAATGTAAATATTTCTTTGAGATTTTATTCCACTCAAATCACTGTCTAATGTCTACACGCTTTCAAGGTTGTCAGTTTAGAACATCTATTCACCTTAGTTCTGTGCAACAAGTGTTTTCAGATCCTTAAAAATGGTAATGATAAATCATACTTTTCAATATAGTTTTACTAGGGGATTTATTTGAGATATATTCCTACTCTGTAGTTGAATTTCATGTATTCATAGAGGGGATACAATTGCTGTTGGACTTACTGGGATACTGCAGTGAGGAGTTACATAACATATGCTGAGTTTTTGTGATTTTTTTTTTTACACTTTCTTTATTCTTCTTTAAATGTGGCAACTTGTCTGTTTCTCACCATGTTCTGGTGTAAGTGGGGAGAAGGCAATGTGTTTACCTGAGTTTTTAATTAATCTGCTGTATCTTAGATTGTCTAGCTAGGAGTTCTCAATTTTTTCCCACACCTCTCTTAATCCCATCACCTAATTTCTTTATAGTACACTTTGTTCTTTCCCTTGCTTTATTTACTCAGACAGGTGATAAGAGTGACTCTAGCAGGAACACTGTAGGCGTAATAGCTCAAGTTCATCTCAGAAGGTTGATGCAGTGGCCTTGGACATTTACTTCATTTCTTTTCACTGCTCTGGATCCAAGGAATTTTCACTGCTGTAAAAGTCTGTTTGCCAATGCAATCCAGTAACTGATATTTCTGGCATGAATTCAGCCTTGCTGGAAATAGCCCCGTTGCTTCAGTAGAGCTATTTTAGGGATGGATTTAGTCATCTAGCTTGTTAAATTATGTCCTTTTCTTTTCCTTGATTTCCTCCTTTCCCACAATGTGAAATCTGTAGCCTTCTCTCTTGGGTCAGCATTTTATTTTCAATGTGAAATATACGTCCTGGCTCCAAGGCCATACACCATTCAAACAGCTTCTATTTTATTAAGTATAATGTGAAGTATTTATTCAACCACTGAGTAGGAGGAGTAGAATACTAGAAGGTCTACTAATATTTGCCAGAATGTGTTCTTTTGCATGAAAGAGACAAGGTAATAATGTGTAAGATTACATTTATTCTGTGCTGTACTTCGACTTTCAAGAGATAACAGAAAAGCAGGAGGGGAAGGAGTTGAGATAAAATATATGGATTAAGCAGCTGACATCCAACAGACCTGAGAGCATCAGAGTAGTCACAGGAACTGCCTTACTGTGAGTGATTTTGTCCATGTTCTTGGCTTTTCATATCTGCAAGGCTATTTTGCTAGTTCTGCTAATCTGCTAATGATTCAGCTTAGCCTTTTTTTTTTTTTTTTTTTTTATGTCATCTGTGAAGGAATGGCTATAATTGTGAATCTGATCTTTTGTCAGTCCTTCAAAGCAGGCTGTTCAGTGCATCTTAGAACACCCTTATGCATCTACCACAAAGGAAGTAGAATTCCAGAGAATTGGTTTTATATTCTGTGCCTGAATTTCCCATAGATCAAAACAGAATTGCAACGGCTATCCAGACCAATGAAATATCATCTTTGGTGTCTGAGGCCTCTCTTTTATTAGGTTAGGTTTTTCTTCCAGTTCTGAAGAATGCATGTCTAAGAATGAGTCACACATTTGCAAATATATGGAATGTTAAAATGAATGGATATGAAAACTAAGTTATTATACTGAATATTATACTAGTTAAAAATATAATGGAAGAAGTACAGATTAATAAGATTGATTTTGTTGGTGGTGGTTTTTTGTTTTCTTTGTTTTTGTCCTCTTCACACAAATTTGCTGCATGTCAAATTTGTCACAGATTTGATGATTGTCCTTCTGGATCTTTCTGGCTTCATTAGCAACTGTATAGTCTGTACAGAACATAATTGAAGAACTTTGGCATGTGAATTTGAAACGACAAGCACCAATTACTGATACTCTGTTCCTGTGGAGAAGTTTTTGTTCATGTTTCAGGGCATGATGTGATCGGTTTAAAACACTTATGATAAAACAATCTAAAAATGGGATTACAGAGACAGGCAATGTTTTGTTGCTTGATTTGCCCATGTTAATTGTGGGGGTATCGATTGTATGAAGATAAAGATAGTGCAGAAGGCAGTCTCACACCTGAGGAGCTGCAGCTGTACTAATCACCAAAGATTAGGAACAGGCCTGCCCTTAATAGGCCACAGCTGTGTCCAATAAGAAGATGAGTGCTACAAAAGAGTGGGTTAGCTGGGTGAGGAGAGAAAAAAAGTTAAGAACACCTATTTTTATTCTCTCTATTCCTGTTTTTTTTTCATTGTTTTTAGTATCATGCTCATGGTATCTCTATCACACTAAGAGAAAATGTCCTTTGAAGTGCTCAGCACTTTAAAAGCAGGATGGGAGGGAAGGTCAGAAGTTTCATCAGGTATCTGCTGAGATCTGCCTGTTTAGAAACTGAAGAGTACTGGCCAAAAAGCTGATGCTTTTCCAGAAGGAGTTTTTTGATCCAGTGTACAGCTGGTTTGCTGAGAGGCATTAAGAAAACAACACCTAGCAATAACATCAGGTTCAGAGCAACAACAGTTTTCCTTAGCTGCACTTTATGAGTGTGAACAAAAGAATGAAGCAGTCAGGTGTAACGTGGGTACTAACAGCACTGAGACCCATCTGTCAACTCAGCACACCTTTCCTATTTAATGGTTGTGAACCTTCTGCATGCCCTGTAAAAGCTGCTGTTTTCCTGATGTGTTTCCATTTTGTACTGTAAGGCATGAAATCATAATTTCAGACTCAGCAAGTCTGGTCACTTGGAATAAAATGCATGAGAGATCAGACTAGTTAAAGAATTAATTATCAGCTATTAATTACAAATGTGGTCTCTTCTTCTCCTTACCTTTTAATACATCCCTGTTTCTTTGATTGTAATAGTCATTCATAAATATCAGCTATTTTTAGCAAATTATTTTCAACAACTAATGGCATGAAATGAACCATTGAAAATGAGTGATTTATTTGCTTTAGTTATTTGTTATTCACTGCTTGGGGTATAGCTGGTCTGTACATAATGTGTTATTATTTTAGCATAGATGACTGAAAATTTTTAATATTTAGAATAATGAATTTTTAATTTAGAGAATGGTGATATAGAGTTAAATCCAATTCTGATTTCTAACATTTTTCACTTATTTTTATTAACGTAGAATTCTTTAAGTTATCCAGTTTAAATGGAAATATAAAAAACATGGAGGTGCACAGTTTTACAGTGGCAGGACCTATGACTGGTAGAAGTGTGTGTAGGGCAGCTTTTCCGCCAAGACAGTCCTACACAATGACAGGAACTCATGTTTTGGACTATGGAGATTTACTTCAATATCTGAGTTTGTATTTTATGTCTAGGGGATGTGCACTAGTCCCTGCAATGCTGCTAAATCATGCCAAGAATCTGTATAAAATTCTGTGCTTGATCTTTTCTTCTGCCTTCCCTGTCTTATGTTTTCTTTTCCATGATGCTATCATTTACCATATGTGTGTTAAGAAAATGAGGGTTAGACTTTTCAGTTCCTTGTTTTCTAAATCTGCTAATTTACTTTGCCTGCAATATGATAAATGAAAAATTTGGTAGAATATCTGTTTGATTTAGAAATGGGAAGCGATTTTTTTCTTTTGTTCTGCTGGCACCAAGATGTGTAACAGAGAGCACCACTTTTTCAGGCCTCCTGGAAAACTAACTTACAGCATAAGAGCTTTTTGGTGATTTGAGAGACATTATGTTAAAGGCAAAATGATAAATTATTCCTTGTCTGCTGTGGAGGAAAGATAGGAAATAGAGATCAGGATAGCATCATCAGATGCCTTTTGAGAAAAAATCAGTAACTGAACAAAAAATTAAAGGAACAAAACCGCATTACATTCAGAGGCAAACTAAGGAAATGAGGTCTAAATAAAATTACTGCTATGCAAGTAGTAACTATACATAATTTATAGACAGTCCAAAGAAGCATAAAAATTGATGTCCTGCAATAGCCATGTTAATCGACAATTTTGAAAGGTTGCTTTGATCTGCATCTTTCATCCATATTCCTATTATTTTGATAGATAGTAATGTTAAAGGTGAATGTCTTAGTGAGATTTCATTTGCATTTGAAGCAGTCTTGTACTTTTGTCTCCTTTTCAAGCATCCCAGTAATCTAATTTTTTTTTATTTTAATGTTAAATTTATGTGTGCAAAAGCTAATGGGATATTAAGCCATTTTAAAGCTCTGGAATGCGAATAGAGAAGATTTTCAGATTTTAATTGAAACTGGCAAGTGCAATCAAACAGCAGAAGGCTATTGTTGAAATTAAAATAGGTCTAATTTAGAGAGAATATTTCTGATAACAAGAGGAGTTTGTGCATAGTGACATTTGCTGGAGACTTGTTACGGACCTTTGTCTTGTGGAGAGGAAGCCATATGCAGAGATGTGACAAACTCTTCTGCTACTGCTCTTGAGATGTTCCATGTTTTAACTGTGAATCTGGAATTTGCTGGGAAGTGAGCTTCCACTTCTTCCTACCAAAATGTGGAGTAAGGGGGCTCCTTCCCCCCGTTAGACCTGGAGCCATGTGGTAACTCTCAAAATAACTGTGAATCTTCTCACATCTTTGGCTGGGTGTTGTCATGTTGCTTAGTCCTAGGAAGGGTGAGGGAAGAATACTACTGGATCAAGCTGAAAACTCAGTGCTAACACTTTCCTTTATTTTTCAGTATGGTTTGTTTTATTGTGGGTTTTTTTTGGTGGGTTTGTGTGTTTTCATTGGAACTGCTGCGCTGTGACTTCCAACGTCTCTGTAGTGAGGACTCTGAGACAGGTGGCAGAAGTTCATTGCAATGCAAAAGATTCAAACCCCACTAATGCAGTTTATAAGTAATTGTGTCAAGCTCACAGCAAATTACCAATCCAAATTAGCACAAGATGGATTTTTTTTTTTAATTGTTTCTTTTTAAAGCTTGAGAAGTTTCTAAAGAGGCAGTGGCAGCAGCAAAGTTTACTACCTGTTATGTGCAGATTCACATTAAATTATGGGTCAGCGTGCAATTTCTGGTACAATTGTGTTCTTCATTTGCAAACTGGAGGCTTTGTTTATGCACTGAAAAACACAGCAATCAGGTGGGTGACTGCACAGAAATATTAGAATGAAAAGATGGGTGAATCTGGGAGGTGCAGCAGGGAAATACATATTATAGAATAAATGTGTCCATTTTAATATTTCCACCTACTCTCCTTATGGTGATACCATGTGGTTCTTATCCTAATTTTTTTTGGCCTTCATACTTTCTTGAGAGAAGGAGTATCTGGGAGGATCAAACTGTAAAAAAACCCCAATTTGTCAGGCTGTCCCCTGCAAGCTGTAGGTCCTGCAAACACTTTGGGTAGAAGGTTAACTTTCAAATCTTTCTGCCCTTGAGCATTGCACCTTTTTTATTTATGTCCTACAAAACACAGCTAAATTTCATTTCCCTTCTTTATCCACTTAATCAGAAATGGTAGTAAAGTGGTAAAAACATTCAGGAATGGCCTCCAAGAGGTAACCAAAGAGCAACTTTTTAGTAGGACCTTCTCTTGTAGAAAAGAAGTAGAGGATTCTGGATCTGTTGCCAGTGGCTGTAATAGAGTCAGGTTTTACCCCCTAGCCTAAAGGAGACCTATAGCCTTCCTTTCATGAATGTGCAATATTGAGTACTCTATCTGCATCTTTGAGTTTTTCAGCAAGGGAGTTTCCAAAAATTTGCCAGGATTTACCAGTGTTTCCACATATTTCCAGAAGTTTGTGGGAAAAAGTTTAAGCAACCTTTCGTTTTCTCCTTGTACTGACTGTTAGTAAAAGACCATCACTACTAAAACATTGCAAATTCTGCCATCTGTCTTTTATACTGTTAACTGAAATATTTTGGCTGTTAAACTATAGTCTGGCTCACAGAATCCAATATAAAAATATCAGCAGATGAAACAGAATGATATTGAGGAGAATGTTAGGAAGGAAAGAAAAAGAAACTTCTTTGGGAGGGGAGAAGAGAGAACCAAAAGAATACAAATTAAATGGCACATGAAGGAAAGGTGTCACAAGTTATGTATTCCCAGAATGAAGCAATTTTGAATGAGAACAGCAATCAGTTGAAGTAAGTAGAGCAGGAAAGTAAGTGTGCCCCAGCAGACAGAAATGTTTGTATTTTATTTGCCAGAGTTATTTTTCTACAGGAAAAAGGAAACCGGAAAGGTGAATTACTGATACTGTCATGCTTCCTTCTTTTGGTTTTTTTCCACCTCCAACTAGTTTTTCCTCTTCTCATCTTTTCTCTGGAGGTAAATGGGTCATGATTTCTCTGCTGTGACACCTTTCCTTCTGTTTTTTTATTTGAACAACCCCAACCAAACTGTCATTTTGTGTTCAGGGTATTTCAGCAGAACCTTTGGGATATTGATAGTAGGGGGGAAGAAAAAAAGGGGGAAAAATACATTACGTATTGTTAATGTACATAATGATCATAATGTAACATTAATCCAGATGGCGACTGTAGGCTTCAAACCTCAGCATCAGAACTCAGAATTTTGGCCATGTAGACTATAAAGATATGGTTTGCAGGATAAACTGTGGCCTATATCTGAAATCAAAATTAAATAGCAACTATATTAGAAATGTTTTCTTTACTGTAGAATAAAGCAACTAAAAAAATATTAGTCTCAGACTGCAGAAAAGTCAATTTGAACCCATCTCTAAGAGTAAACAGTAAATCAGTTTAACACTTTTAAAGGGGAAGAAACCCCTGTGTTCCTCTTCTCTAATAAAGCTTTCAGAAGCTATTCAGAACAGAAATTTCGTAAAACAAAACAAAAATTTCATGAAACAAATTTGTGTGTTCCATAACTATGATTTCTATTTGTGTTTTGATTGTTCCTCTCCCTTTTCATGATTCTTGTCCTGTTTCAGATGAAGTACATGTGCTTGAAACTGTGGGCCTAGGCTGAGAGGTGCACTTTGTTATAATCTACATATTAACAGTTTTATATGGTATTGGGATGAAAGTTGAAAGGGACAACTAATTCCATTTAGGTACAAAGAAAAGGCAGAGAAAACTAGAGAAAAGGTGAACACATTTGCAGCACCCTTAAACCAACTGTGGATCTTAAGAGAAATAGCAAAGTGTTTGTGTATTTAATGGAAACCTAAATAAACTGTAGTTAACAAAATAGCTGTATTTAGGCAGAAACTGCCCTTGACTTTCTAGAAACACAAACTGTTCCTTGCTGCCTTTTACGTATTAAATTATGGAATGCTATTGGTACTGTTCCTTGTTTAGCTTAAGTTATGTGGAACAATGAAATTGGTTCAATTCTTAGTACTGTTGAGCAGTTTATATTCAGAATTCTTCCCCAGTGCCACAAATGATTGCTGTCTTGAATAATGTGATATAAAAAGAATGGTTTGTGTTGGAAGGGCCCTTGAACATCATCAAGTTCTGATCCCTCTGCCATGGGCAAAAACCTCTACTAGAGCAGGTTGCTCAGGGCCCCATCCAATCTGGCCTTGAAACTGGCCAGGGATGAGGCATCCACACCTTCTCTGGGAAATCTGTTCCTGTGCCTCATCATCCATACAGTAAAGAATTCCTTCCTAATATTTAAACTAAACATATCTCAGTTTAAAGCCATTCCTCCTTGCCCTGTCACTACATGCCCTCATAAAACTACCCTCTCCAGCCTACTTGTGGGCCCCCTTTATGTACTGGAAGATGCTGTAAGTTCTCTGAGTCTTCCCCAGTCTTAAGAACCCCATTTCTCTAAGGTTTTCCTTGTAGGAAAAAGGGAGATGCTTCACTCACCTGTTTATCTTCAGGGCTATCAGTGCTTAATATTTGTAATGAAAACATAAATTGAAAATGTGAATGTTGGTCATCTCCTTCAGTGGTTTTCTTCTATGCTCTTTATTGGCACTAGTATCAGGAAGTCACTCTCAAAGTTGGTGAAACCACCAACTTTCCTTATATGTGCTAATAATATAATATAATATTTTATATTTGATTCTCTTGCATTAGCGCAAGATTATGTCCACTTTGTCAGCTAAGAAATGTGATCTTTCTAGCATGTACCACAATACTATTTTGGTGGCATTACAAGGATTTTTTGGCATAGAGAAAATGTGAGAATCCTCTGACACTCTGCTAAGTAAAATACCTGGAACTGCCAGAACCTGCGTGAAAATTCACATGCAATATGTAAATGATTCTGGAGAAATTAAGTTGGATTAGCAGACCTAAGGGGATTTATAATGAAATAAAGGGAGAGCTAACACCTTAGGGACTTACCCTCCCTAAAAATCATTGCAG
The DNA here is from genome assembly GCF_901933205.1 of Camarhynchus parvulus. Lineage (NCBI taxonomy): Eukaryota > Metazoa > Chordata > Aves > Passeriformes > Thraupidae > Camarhynchus > Camarhynchus parvulus. The sequence continues at coordinate 20,203,196 of NC_044575.1, read as the reverse complement.
CAATGCTCTTTTTTGCTGATACCAGTCATTTGAACATTTCAGTGTTTAGTAAAATACTTTTAATTATGTTGAAAAATAGACCTTTTTTCCAGCAGATGTATTCAAGTAAAATTAATTGTATGCCTAGAGTAATGCTTCTTTGAAATCTTAATTTGATCTATATCATAATGTGAAGTGTTAATTTTTACAAGGTCTTGGCCAAAATCCACTCATGTGAATTACAGTTAGCAGGTCAAGTTTCACCTGGCAGATTCTAATGAAGACAATTGTTTTATTTCTTTCCTTCAGTATTACTAGAGTCCCTTTACAGCTGTCAAGTACAGCCCTGGAGATTTATTAATCAGAAAGAATATTAGTAATATACTTAAGTGGAAGGTGTAATTCAGGGATTTAAATTTTAATTTTCAGATTATTTTGTAGATTAATGTTATTAATAGGAAAAAATAAAAGCTTTCGGTAATAACTTATTATGGATTTCAGTCTGTAAGGCAAAGAATTTCTGGTACATTTTTACTAACATGCTCTAGGCAGTGGAGTTAAATTAAACTGGTTTTACAATTTAGTATATGGCTTACTTCAGTGAGACTACTTATGAAATTGTTGTTTTTGGCCTTGTGGCTGGGTCTATGTAACCGTGCAGTCCAATGCAGTTTCAGAAGCTATATCACTAGAACAAGAATTTAACTTCTGAGATAAAGTCTGAGTTATATTTTGTGGTATAAATATTTTTCTTGTTCCTTCTGCTGTTTGACTCCCTGATAGTATTTTCTCTACTATTTTATTTGGTTTTAAATACTGATGGATAAACTGATACGTAAGACATGGGCAATTTATTCTGTGTGTTTCCATAAGTATGATTTCATAGGATAGAAAAATTAATACTGTTTCATAGGAGAACCACTAGTTTTTTCCAACAATGCAAAAGATTTTAATCTTTAACCTCAAATATTAGTTAACAATCACATGACAAAACAGCTATTGAATGGATGGCAAGAACCTATGCTTTCCTAAGAAGAATTTTTGTTTGCTTTTAGCGAATCACAGTGGCTTTTTGAAAATGCTAGAAGACTGGGGTTATATTACTGCTTTGTTTTAATTTTAACAATAATGCACTTTGTGTCATTGAGGCTAATTAAAGGAAAATCACTTCTTTGCAGAATCCATGATAGAGTCAATGCATAGTGAGAAGGAGATTGGTTTCCTACCTTGCATTAAATGCAACTTGGCAGTGTTAAAAAAAAGGCAACCCAAAATCAACAAAACTTTGAGGTTTGTTTGTTGGTTCAGTTTTTGTTGTTGTTGTTTTTTGTGTTGTTGTTTTTTGTTTTGTTTTGTTTTGTTTTTTGGTTTTTTTTTTGTTTGTTTTGTTTTTTAGTTGGTTGGTTAGTTGGAGGTTTTTTTGTGTGTGTGAGGGGGGTGTTTCATGTGGTTTTGTTTGTTTGGGGTTTTTTGCTAGCAAATATTTATAGATATGATGGAAAACATGACTTGGTACATGACCAAGATCTCGGTAGGTTTGGAGGGACAGGTGAGCCACTTCACCCTCCTGAAGAGGTCTTAACTGCTCCATAGTGAAGGTGTAAAAGAGACAGCTTTCAAAAGTACTACTAGCTTTCGAAATCTTTTTTTGGTTACAGTAATCAGGGGTTTGCTTCAGATGCAAAGTCCTAAATTTCTACAGTTCCATGAGAATCACAGCAGGAAGTTGAAATAGAAGCTAGTTTCTAATTCTGTTGATGGCAGATGTGAGATTGATAGCTGAAAGGAAGTAAACCAAAATTTTGGCCATTAAAAAAAAAAATCTCCTTATTATTTAAATAATTAATTATTATTTTAGAACTTGACTGATGAACTCTGAACTTCTTGAGGTGACAGCAGAGTGCAGGTACTTCTTTTCCTGTCCTAGGTGAGTGATGGTTTCTGCCTGAAGCCGTTATCTTTCAAGTCACTGTTTATATAAATCTTTGGTCTAACCCAGAAAACACATTGCCAGCTGTGCTTAAGGTATCTTTTTTCTCTTTAAATAAACAAACAACACCAAGTATAATACAGTCCCTCTCTTTTACACCTCTCTGCATTGTGACCTTAGTGCTTCTAATGCAGCAAGTGTACAAGAGCTTATTATTTCATAACATTCTGAGTACTGAGTTTTGGATTGTTTTTTAATTAACGTTTTAATTGCTCATCAAAGTAATTGAAAACTGTGTTGGAAAAATTGTTCATTTACTAATCCCTCTGGTACCAGTTAACACTAAGCTTTTCTCAAGGTCAAACACGCTCTTCTGGTGGTGGTAACTTTCTTTGCTGACATGATGCCAAAGGCTTGGTGGGTAGAGATGTTTTTACCATGCCTTGCAATCTGTCTCTGCCTGTGGTGGGGGAACAAAGGTATTATTCTGTGCATAGCTGCTTAGGCAACATTTGCTCTGAGATGTATTGCCTTATTGCTTCTCAAAGCCAGCCTTTACTGGCTGGAAGGGCGCAAGATGAGCCTTGGGAGTTTAATGCTGGTAGGGAAAGTTCCATTTATGACAGTACTCTTCGGCTGTGTATGCACTCAGGGATGCTCATCCCATTGCTGAAATATGATCATTGGAATCTAAACTAAGGCTCAATTCCTGGAACTGTCTAGGGAAGACACTGAACAGGCAAGGATTCAAGCAGGCTGTGTCATATTAAGCTGGAAGCTGTACTAAAAGGCTATGAAACAATTGTTTAGATATAGTTTAAACAACCTCTATGAGTCTTCACTAATTCTTACAGGAAGCAATGAAATTACCTCCCTAATCGGTTTGTCTTGTCTTACTTTGCATCTGCTTGGGAAAATCCTGGTTGTTGTCTTCTGGCATCAAGTTTTATGTTTTGTCTTGCAATAATCTTACCCTTCTTCAGCTAGAGATCTCTGCTGAAAGGACTCAGCAGACTGTTGACAGGGAGCTCAGAAAGAATATTGAAATGTGAGATTTATCTGTTTTCACTTAAATCTACAGTTTCAAATAATTGATGTGATGTACTGGGAATTATTTTGCCTTCCCACTTGTGCAAAGGCAACAGTGATTATTGTTGTATGGTCTAAAATTTGGTGTGTGAAAAATTAAAATTCTGTTAATTTCTTCTTTCTACATAATTTCCTCAAATTTCCTTTTTGTTCGTTCTTTTTGAAGGGGATTTGGGCATCAGCATCTTCATAAACTTTTTATATGTCTTTATGCAATACCAAGCAATGCAATTTACAAGTTTTCTCCTTGATGTTTAGTTTTTTAATTTTTTTATTCAAAATGCTTTGTTTTGATATGTCACTACCCTCCTTCTCTGAGGAATTAAAATCTAATGAATTGGAGCAAAAGTTTTCCATTTCAGAAATAGGTTTCTGTCCCAATTTATGGGTTTTTTTTTTACAATATTTGTGGGTTTTTTCATAGAAGAGTTGCATAAATATATCAGATATCACATGTGAAACAAATTCCAGATCTTGACAAACTTGGGTGTCTTTTCTCCAATCCAGACCCTCTGCGTGACTTGAAGATGGATTATTTGTTCTTTTACCTGCTTTTACTGTATGAAAAATTGCTTAGATATATTCTGTACTTGAAAGTATTGTCCATTCAGTGACAATTTATTTGGATTTTTAAGAGCAAGTAACTGATCACAGTGCTTGATAAAGTTAGTATATGTTCTTTTAAGTCAATATAAGCCCATGTTGAAGATTTATTTTTGCATCCATGTTAAGAGATACACCTTAATCTTTTCAATCAATCAGTTTGTGAAGCAAAAGTATATTGAAAATTGAGCAGGAAAAAAAAATCATTGAAGTAACTTTGATGAACCTTCAAAGTGCCTCTGGTCACAGAACATCTGAAGTCTTAGAAAAAGCGCATTTTACTTTGTGCTCGTTGGCAAATTAGGATAAATTGCTAGCTGAGCTTGCAGTTGATGTGTAATTGGCTCATTGTCACTGGAAAGGCTTAAGATGGGAAAGTACACTGGTTATTGCCTTGGAAATTATAAATCGGAAATGTCTGCTATGTTTGAAATGAAAATAAAACAGCTAGAGACTGACCCATTGAGACACTTCATACTTTTCATTGCTAGCAGGAGATCCTCAGTGAGGCAGATCAAATGTAATTATTGAGAGAACATAAAGAAAACATCTTTGTTTGCCCTGTTGTAATGAGGACAGCTCAGCAGGATTGGTCCTGAGTGTTCTGGCTTCTGACTGGGGTACAGGCTTGTACACTGCGGAGTTGGCAGGGGTCTTGGTTGTTTAATTACATGGAGTCATTTTTGCTTTTGCAAGCACTAGTAACTTTCTTTTGAAAAGAGGCTGGAGCTTGCAATACTTAATACACACTTCATGGCCTGAAGGTGCTTTTCAATTATTAGGCAATTAGTGAGAATGCAACATACATACGAAGGGATACAACTACACCCAAGTGGCAATGACAGATATAACCTAAACCTGAAGATGTTCATTTGCAGATGGAGAAATAAAGCAAAAGGAGTTCTTTTGGTATGTCTGAAATCATGTTCAAATAATTCAAAGGAGTTGTTTTCCGTGTGATAGCTAATCAATGACCAATTTAGGAATTCGACTTGGTAGTGAACTCCTGATACTTTTATACGAGATGAGGGTTTCTTTCCTTGAATTCTGATGTTTGAGTCTTGGCTTCCAATTCTTGTACCAATCTTTCTTTTACAAGTACTAATTTGAGCATTGTTTAAACTGTTAGGAAGGAAAGAGTATTTTTACTTCATTTTAGGTGAAAATGATCATTTCTTAAAGGTATGTTAGTTTAATCTCTAAGAAGTCGTCTATATCTAAAGAGGACAAAGAGGATCTTTTATCAAATGACCATGAGCAGAAATCTAATGGAGAAATCTGGGCTGTTCTCTGAAGATTCTCTTGCTCACTGCGGATTACGTAGGGCCCCAAGGGAGACAAGTCTCCCAACTTCATTATTTAGTATTAGACAATGTTAATATGCTCTTCTGTCCTCCTGAAAATCCAGGATTTGAGTTTTTTACAAGAAAGAGCTTTGGCAATGAACATCTATATATGTGAAAGATTAGGACTTTGAAATATGAAAACAGCAAGCTATGTATGTCAATAATTTAAAAACACATCTAAAAAGTAACTCATCTTGCTCTACAGTTTATAACATTTCTTAGTGATCATATAGTGATCTTAAATTCATTGGATACTGAGCAGCATTGGAACTGCAAAGGTTTTATTAGTGATACAAAAATAGTGGGACACCCACATTTTATAATAATATATGCTCAAAATCAGAATTTTCTTAAGTTTCTCAGTGTGGAATATATTTAGCCACAAACAAGACTTTGAAGTTACAAACAATCTTGAATTATTTTTTCAATGGGAAATCACAACAAATAGGCATTGTTCTCTTTCATTTCCAATTCAAAGTGAAAAAGTGAGTATCTTGTTTCTTAAATAATTTTTTTATAGTTTCAAAAGCTGTTAGTGCATGTAGTTCAAATCGTATTGATTACATCATAGTTAAAGTAAAGGATATATTAGGGATTAATATTTGCCTTACCAAAGCAACATTGTAACATTATTTAAATTAAATGCAAATGTATAGTAATTAATTTTGGCATTGCTCTCTCTGAAATTCTGTCCACAACATTCCTGCAAAATGCCGCTTTTTCTGGTGGAAAACTGTTTTCCTAGTTTTCACCAGTTCTTATTGGAAAGTATTGGTCTCATACACATCCATAATTTGGACTACATGGACTAAAATAATTTTCTCCTGAACACATGGAGCATTGCATTTTAAATTTGTAATTGGTTGCAATTTTCATTTTTTTCCCCTTGCATAAAAAACATACTTGGTCAAATGTGGTTAGGAAAAAGAGTAGGGAAAATTGGATGGCTTCTCATTTCCTCAGATTAATCTGAAATATTAAAATAGTGATCCCCTCATTAAGTAAAATTACTTGTCACTGTGATAAGATTGATTACAAGTGGGTCATTTATTGAACTGCAACACACTTTTAAGCACTGTGCTGTGTGTCTAAGTTTCTGCTTGTGAGAAATTAATGTTTCCAAAAAAAAACCTTAATGTAAAATTCCAAATAATGCAGAAACATTCTTTTTTGTTTATTTCTAAAGCTTTTCTTTTGTGTGTGGGCTCAGTTTCAGAATTTAGGGATTTGCTGACCAATCCAGAAACTTGACTTTTCTAGTCTGATAGAATATTCTCTCATTTGCATAGTCTATGTACATGTGCCTTAAGCAGTAGTGACTAACATCTGACACATGCCTGGCACACACTTCCTCAAGCAGAGAAAGATGAAAAACACTTTTTGTGGGTTGTTTCTTCACTGTCTGGTTTTCTATATAAGCAGAATACAGGACACACCCATGAGCTGGGATGCTTCATCGCTTGTAAATTTTGGACTAATGCTTTGTGGATGTAGGGTGCTAGCGACTTTATGGTTTACTTTGAGGATTTTTTAAAATTATTTTTAACATATATACAGTGATTAATAGAGATTTCCACAGAGAGGAATTTTCAATAGAAGCCTACCAATATTGTACTCATATTTTTACTACTACACTAGTCACTGGATTGTTGCCTATTCTCCCTTCTTTTAGGTATGGGAGGAATAGGGAAGGGCTGGATGTAGGTATCCTCTGACAGGTAGCAGAAATGAGCATTTGACTGTTAGAGTAGTTGTTGCTTAATGCATTGGATCAAAAATGTTTGTATTGATGAGATCTTTAAATTATTTGATGTACTTTAAAACAAAGAATGGACCCCTTAAAGAAAGCATGTAGGATGCTGTGCATGGTATGTGTAAATATGGCAATAGGATGAAATACACAACAAAACTGTTGAGTGAGGAGTATTTTTTAAAATTAAATTTCATAGACTCACTAAAGTTGAAAAATACCTCTAAGATCATCTAGCAACCATTAACCATATCATCCGACCATTAACCTGACACTGTGAGCTCTTCTACTAAACCATGCCCCTAAGCACCACATCTAGACATTTTTTCTCACTCTTCCAAGTAGTGGTTCCACCACTTCCCTGGGAAACCTGTCCTAATGCTTAACAATCCTTTCAGTGAAGACTTTTTTTCCTAATATGCAATCTAAGTCTTTTTTGGCAAAATTTGAGGCCATTTGCTCTCATCCTGCTACTTGTTACCTGGCAGAGAAGAGCAAACCCCACCTTGCAACACCCTCCTTTCAGGTACTTGTAGGGAGCGACAAAGTCTCTGTTAAGGAAACTTCTCAGCCTGATCATCCAGCAGCCACTCTGGCAGTCGCACTTGCCCCACCTGAGCTGGAGTAGTCGCAGCTGCACCACCCACACTCTCACCAGGTTTTCTTAGGACTTGAGCACTGCTCTGGTTCTGCTGGCTGCACTATTCCTGTTACAGGCCAGGATGCCATTGGCCTGTTTGGCCACTTGGGCACACTGCTGGCTCATGTTCAGTCTGCTGTCAATTTTTCCTCCCTTCCCTCCCTTCCCTCCCTTCCCTCTCTCCCTCATTATCATTTTCTCATCATTATAATTTCATTATTATTTAATATCTATTTTTATATATTTGTTCATGTACCTTTTAACAGTGGATCAGTTATATGATCATTTGACCTGGCCTGTTGATCCCTGTAGCAGTGGGTGTATTTTTGAGTAATTGGAGTTGGTGCCTATGACACCTCATCTACTGTGAGCAGCAATATTAGAGAAAGTATAAGCTGCTCCTGTACATTATGTAGTTGTATTGTACAGAAAGTTTTATTTTTCAATTTGGGAAAGGATATGTATGTTAGTTTTCAATCAGAAGGAGGTAGTAGTGTGTAGACAGAAAAAGAGCAGCAGGATTCTTCACTAGTGTTCACAACAGCTAGGGGAGCAGAATTTCAGGATATTACAGCACATTTAGCAGGCAGTGTAGGCAAAGCCTCTATGTGCTTCAGCCTCTAGACATAGTAGAGTATGACTAAACCCAGTAAGCATATTGAACAGTATTTTTAAAATACCGTCTCAGCCTTAATGTCTTTGATATAAGTAAACCATGATAATCCTGGAAAAAAAAGTTATGAAAGGAAAAAGGAGAGGATATATTCTAGAAAATAGTTATTTTGTCTTATGTCCGTCCTCCTCTCAAACAGCTAATAGGGAGCAATGGAAGATAAAAAATTATATTTTTAAACAATAATCAAGAAACAAGAAATTTTGTAATTTTTTTGAGTTGGTTTTCTGCAAAATGAAGCAGTTTCCTTTTCCAGAGACTCATAGAAACAAACACTTCACCAGTTTTAAACAATTTTGCATTTCCTCCTGGCTGATCTTTTATGGTTTTTCTTCTCTGACTCATGCCAAGATCTATTTCAGCTTGACATGCTGCAAGTGCATTTTCTGTCTGTAATGAAATGGAGAAATGTGAATGATGGATATGCGGTAGGCTTGCTCACTCCTCTGTGCCTTGCTATTGATAAGTAAGCTGGGGTAGCCAGAAATGAACTTGTATTTACTTCAAAGCCATCTGGGCTCTCTTCATTCAAGTTGTCTGTAGCACTGTGGGTGTCCTCTTGTCCTTGCAGTGATTCATACCTCTTGCTGTAGAAGATTTCTACTTTTCTCTTTACCTCAGACCTTGTAAATAAGTCAAATGAAACAGGTCAGTTTTTACGTGGCATCTTTAAAATGTATGATCTTTCCTCTTCTGCAGACAGCTGGAACTCTCCATGGTAGCTCTATTAATTTTAGGAGCATGTATTAATTTTTTACTGGATTCCTATAGTGCGTACATACTGATATTGCTGTAGCCAGACTCTACTCTGTAATCTGTTGCTCAGTTGACAAGTGTGAAGTGAGAGTGGTGTTTCCTTACACCATACAGACTCTTTTGTAGCCTTGCTAGTTAACATCAGTAACGTTTCGCATAGCAAGGGTCAGTTGCTGACAGTAAGAGCTACATCTCAAGCTTGTCAGCTTCTTCATGAATAATATATTTCTGATCTTTGTGTATTTCACATGTCCACACTGATTCACTGGATATTGCATCCATGGTTAAGTGTCCTCTGCCACTATTATACGGCATTTTAACTTCGAGCTCATTATCTGCTTCCTGTTAGAGGAGGCTGATAAGAAGGTTATGAGCACTATCATGCCACTTCTGACTAATGTCAGTTCAGTTTGGGTGCTAGGTTTGTCATTTCCTACCAATTTAGCTTTCAGATATGTGTGGAATTCTTTTTTCACAAAATGAAGGTGAAGCTGACGAAAAATTTCCTGTATCTTACCTCTCCCTTTGTTTCAGCAAATTAATTTCAATTCATTTTATGGTCTCTCTTAACTTCTAAATGCTTGAAATAGACAAATCTGTAATATTTTTCCCTCTATTTGAGATAAATTACACATTCGTGAAAGCAGTCAGGACAAGTAAAACTCAGTCACATCAAAGAAATAGAAATAGTCTAATGGATAGGGAAAACAGGTCTAAATTCTGACCTAGTCTTTATCCCTGTAGGAAGATAAAAGGCATGCTACTTGTCAAACACATGGATTCTGTAGCATGCAATTGGACAATCCCCACTTATGTCTCCACGCATTTAGCAGAAATCTTAAAACCAAATAACTCCCTACTCCCCCTTACAATTACAGTTTTGGCCACCTAAAGATGTTCCTACTTGAGCTTTGGTTCATGCATTAGTGTTTGTTTTAGCAAACATTAGATCTGAAAAAATACCTTGAGCAAGCTAACTGGAAGTTCTCCATGTCTGCAGTCACACAGTCTTCAAAATGAGAATGTTATGCGCCAGTTATGTTATATAGCTGCTGGATTTTTAAGAGACATTAACAATGTACAGTTCCCAGTCAGGGTACGTTTGTTTCATAGTCTTTTCTTACATTCTTCTACTGATTCTGCAGTCTTCCATAATTTGAGATACTTTGCTGTGTGCTTTCACTTTCTATTACAGATAATTAAAAAAAAAGGTGGCTAGAAAATTAACCTTCAGAAGCTGAATAGTGTGAGTTGAATGAGTCCATCGTTATGGGCTAGCTGATATCCAGTAAATTCTCAGTTTCTAATTTTGACCCTTGGCAGTGTTTTCAGTCAGCAGCTGTAGTAAGAACATATTAATCTAAAGCTGTATAATCCATTCCTTTTGTTACAGTATTTATTATTTTTTAAAACTACAAGCAGCTTGAATCTTGAGCATTGAGATTATCTTTTCTCTCTACTGTAATTAAAAGTATCTTCTCAATTCAGCTGTGAGTTGCTAACTGCTTAGGATGTTCTTATCCCACTGAAAACTTGAAATATTTAAAATTATATGTGAGAATGTCCATAATGTGCTTCTGAGAGGGGAAACAATTTTTAAATAAGTCCTACTTTAAATAGAAGATGCTGGTTATTCCTAGGTGTAAGGGACTAAAGTTATTAATGTAAAACTTCAGGCCATTAGATACATGGTGGCATTCTCTGATATAATTTATGCATAATTGTTACTGAGGGGAGACCTCATTGGGGTCTAGAGCATCCTCACGAGGGGAAGTGGAAGGGCAGATCTCTTCTCCCTGGTAACCAGTGACAGGACATGAGGCAGTGGCAGAAAGCTCTGTCAGGAAGGTTTATTAGATTGGATATCAGGAAAAGATTCCTCCCCCAGAGGTGTCTGGGCACTGGAACAGGCTCCCCAGGGAAGTGGTCACAGTGCCAGCCTGATAGAGTTCAAGAAGTGCTTGGACAATTTTTTCAGGCACAGGGGGTGATTTTTGGGGCTGCCCTGTGCAGGGCCAGGAGGTGGACTTGATGATCCTTATGGGTGCCTTCCAACTCAGGATATTCTATGATTACATGCTATTAGATGATAGAGATGTCTTTATTGACATGAAGCTTGAAGACCTCCTTGTTGTTCTATCAAGCCAACTTTAGGGTTATAAAATTGCAATAGCTTGAAATAATGCTCCAGTAAATATCTGAACTTGAAAATTAGGCTACCACATCTTGATGGAGAAGTGCTGAGATGAGTAATTAATTAAACTCTTTTCAACGCTGCTGATAATTTAAAAAAAAATACTGCTTTGGGTTTGAAACCACCTTATTTTTTGATTACTGATTTGATTTTGGATTACAGTAGAGAAGCCTGGGTAGATTTTACTGCAGATTTGTGTGTCTGGGAAAAAGGGAAGTGAAGCCACATTTATTTTGACATATTGTTTTCATATCCTGGCTAGTGTCATTGAAAATTAGCATAGTTGTTCCACCACTTTAATGTAGAATTTATCATTTCATGTTGGAACATATAACTTAGAAAAAGTGTATAGGTTAGAATCACAAAATAAATCTCTTACTATTATGAGAGCATGTATCATCTAGACTTTTCAGTGAAATCCTAATTTTGAGCTACTTCTTGGATTATGCATTGTGTCTGCAAGTTCTTTCAGTGGGAGAACAATGAATGGCCTAATGAATAGACAGTTTGCTTGAGTCTTGCTTCCTTGTCTTTATGAATGGGTCGGTACTTGGCTCCCCCACTTGCAGAAAATGTCCAGCTTGAGTTTTGTTTGTGGGGTTTTTTTTGGTGGTTTGGGTGGTTTTTTTTCATTGTGCTTTTTTTTTGTTTGTTTGCTTTATTTTTTTGTATATTAAATTGCCATTTACAGCAGCTTACACAGCAGCCCTGAAACAAGTTGTTCTTGATGGCTGAATGTAATGACATACCTTATAAAAGAAATGGGAACAGGTCTTTTTGCTGCTTGATTAAATATATATTATTTGATGTCTTTTAAGCTAAAATTTTCTGAAGAGCCATTAAATAGTGTAGATGAATGATGAATTTTCAAAGCAAAAGCTTATCTTCAGCTTAATCATAGGATCTCTGATATTTTAATTATGTTTTAAGGCCTCTTGAAATGACAAGGTTGATATGAAAAAATAACATGCAATCACAAAATAACTGCATGTTATGTTTTTCAAAACACTGAGGTAGCTACATAATAATTAGTTTTGGAGCTATAAAATGAAAACGCACAGCAGTATTCAGGAATATGTGATTACCCGGAGGATTTCTTTATTAAATCTGTACCTTGTATTAAACAATATGTGTCCCACTTCCTCCCTTTATGCAATACCTTGTGTTAGATGATGTTAAAGTATTTTCCAAATTTGGTTAAATTAATTGCTGGGGCAAATTGGCTCAAAGCAAAGGCACGATATCAGTGACTACGTGCAGACTTTAGTTAAGACTGAGTGATGCTGTACTATAGGAGGGTGGATAAAAGAGGAATAGTGCTTTTTGAGAAGGAAGTTTTCAGTGCAAAGAGAGATGCACTTCAACAATGGCATTGTCAGGTCTGAATTCCACATTTGAATCTTATGGTTTGAAATCAATCAAGGAGTTTTTATCTCTTTTACAAACATTAGGTAATTTTTTATAGGTTATTAATGAGTTGAAAAAAATTTACTATGTTTTCCTGAATAGATATTGAACAGTTTAACATTTTCTTCTAATTTACAATCCTAATTATATTTCTTATTTACTTTTTTGTAGTACACCAGCATTTTCAGAGTTACTATAAAGATCTTCCATTCTCTACTCCCCACAAAGAGTAATCATAACTCAAAGCAGGACGCTTGCTGAAGGACAAATACACTGGGGGAAGTTTCACCTGCCAAGTAGCAGGTCTGCAAGAAGGATATTTGATTCCAGACAGGTTCAACATATGAGTAGCAAAAGGTTTGCAGTAAAGCCTGTAACACACCAAGGAAGAGATATGTTTGCATCTAAAAACTCAGCTTATACATCAACACTTCCTTCCCTTTATTATTATTATTACTATAACACCAGCAGCAGTAATAATAACAATAGTAATAGTTAGGATTCTGTGAATCTGGCATCTGTTTTACAAAACATTGAATCACCTGTGGGAACTGCAAGGACAATAATGGGTTGAATGGATCTGGATGTGAATAGTAATAGGGAGTATGGATGGAATGTATGCAAAATAGGCACACCAAGACACAGAAAGCTCTGGCTATTGTGCTTTACCATGTGTAGTGAGTCAGAAGAGATATTTAATAATGAATAATATCAGAAAGAGGAACATTCACAACACAGTAAATTTTAAAAAGGCTAACTGTAAAACAGTTTGTGTGGCTAAGACCGTTTGTACCCAGGGTGCCTAAAGTTTAGGAAGGGAGTTAAATAAATGTACCAAATGTAGCAGGTGGAAGTAATAGCTGATGGCAAACATGACTGGATTGCATTTGCTCTGGCTGATGCTTTGGGGACTGCAAAGTATTCCGGCAAGCATAGTAAATGGTCATACTCAATACTGAAAGAAATGCACTGAAATTTGTTTTATAAGCATCTTTTGAACACAGAGCTCTGAGAAATTCTTTCTGTGGCTGAATTGTCCATGGTCATTAAATCTTCTGTTTGTAGAAAGCCTTGGGTTTTCCTTCAAGACTGAGTGTAAGAAAAATTACAGGATTTGAAAATGAGAATTTGGTTGCTTGTCTTCACCAAAACACAGACCAAGTTATTTATCTTGAAGGAACTAAAGTGCTAGAAAATGTTTAAGAAACCAGATATTCTAGAAATCATTGCTAACAAAGAATATATAATGTATCACCATAGTTGCTGACAGCCTGAAAGTGAAAGATAATTAAAAATGCTTCTTGAATTACAGGTTTTGTTATAAATGGCGGAGGTAGCAGGAAGATTAATTGCTCTTGGCAACAGCTGAATTTTTATCGATTTTTGAAGGAAGCACAGAAGTATTTCCACTCTTATACATTACTATGACTGTTGAGAATGTTTTTGCCATTCTCTGAGCCTGAGAAAATGGACACACAGTGTATACATAGTTTTCAAATGCAATAGTGAGTCATAGATGCACCTTTCTAAGCTACATGCTTACTATGAACATTCAAAGTTTCATTCTGATTTTGGAAAAAAAATACTCTACTTAGTAATTCAAGTCTTAAAAAAAAGCATCCTTTTCTATTAGCTCAGGAATTGAGACATATACTGCATTATATTTTTTTTATTTTAGCTTGAAATAATTTCTTTTTCAAACTTTGCCTGGGTTAGAATAAGTAAAAAAATAAATTCCCTCTGTCCCCCTCCTTTGTTCACTTAACCCCCACTCACTGCTGTGTCTGTTAGGTCGACAGAATTCCAACCAGGTGTTTTCCTTGTATTTTTCAAGGATGATAGAGGGTGGAGTGTGGTCTCAATATTTTGATTTGGGAAAAGCTCAGTCTCTAAGTGATGTGTTAATGGAAGTGAATGCTTGAGAGTTTGGGTGTTTTGGTCCCTCCCCCTTCAGTGATCTTTTAATTGTCTTCTCTCTGCATTCCAAATGTTAGATAAGACTATTTGGTCATTTCACTACAGACAGAGGTCTCAAATATTTTCCAAGAGCATTTATTTCTTCATTCATTGTCACAGAGAAGTAGTAATGAGACTGCTCTCACTGGAGGCATGCTGATCATTTTGAAAAGCCATTTCAGGACCATGAGTGAGTTTTCATCATACTGCTTTTGCTGTTCTGCAATGTGGCAAATTGCTGCTTTGTGGCAGCAGAAGTGGACTAAAACATCTGTAAAACTGAGTGGCATTAACTGATCTGACAGTATAATTAGTCTACAACAGAAAAGTGTCAGAGTATGCAATTGTTCATTCTAGATTCAGTCGGGATAATATCCAAACATCTCCAACTTTCAAAAAAGCTTCTTAATGATCAGCACCTCTATTGCTACATTCTATACTGCATACAAAATAAAACAGGTAAGACATCAACAACCTTGTCCTTAGTATGCAGAGATAGATGCAATTCTTGCAGCTCACTGTGAGGTGACAGGTGCTTGATAGAGCAAGCAGCACAAAGGAGCTGGAGCTGTTCCTGCATATGGAGCTGTCTGCTAACTGTCTAGAATTGGAGTCCTCTGTTTATGAGACGGCTCTCCCTTGAGGTTTTGTCTAATTTTAACAGGAGCTGCTCAGTTGAGGCTGACAGAATTCAGCTAGAGATACAGCAGCAAGATAGATAACATGTAATCAGAGAGTAACACTTAGGGAGAACCTGTGGCGTCCTCATGCCAGCATAACGACCTTGTGTTTATTAAAATAAATATCCTCGAGCAAGACAGTGCCAAGGAGTTCAATAACAGAAACATTTTCCTGTCCTCCTGCTGCTGAGGGAACAGTCTGAAGGTGCTGCCTCTTATTGAAAGCATTCTGCTTGCTCATAATAGTTAAGGCTAATTTATTTGTTTATGACAAATAACTGCATGCAGAGTACATGGGAAAGGGGCGGTGTAAGGCAAAATTGAGTTAAATTTTCCAGCTGTGCTGAGGAATGATAGCAGATTCCCTGCACTGTTCTTGTAAGTGATGCTGATGATGGTAAAAATAAGGAAATAAAAATGTATCAGGGCTGTCCCAAGCATTTTTCTGATTTACAGGTAGGTCTGTTTTTTCAGAGACACTTTTATATGGCATCTTCAAATGTCTGTGGGTCTGATAGGAATATGTACCATGCAAACTTGACTTACTGTGTGAGACCCAAATAGGTAAAACAGGAACCTAAATTGGTCACCAGCAGTCTTGTATTGTTGGTAATACTTGTATCCAGATATGCATGGTCCTGAGCCATCTGCTCTAATTAACTTGACTTTAGAGACAAAAAATGGACTTGGGTGATCTTCAGAGGTCCCCCCAGCTTCAACTATTCTGTCATTCTGTGAAATTGTCTGCTGATAGATCCTTGGTTGTCAAGTGACATTTCCTCAAAATACCCCCACAAGATGGAAAATACTTGAGTTATAGAACTGACAGAATAGCTCACCGTGATGCAGTCATCTTTACGATGTAGAATACAATCAAGTATGCTTGTCATTCCTGATACTTCTTTTTCAGGAGGATTTGATTTCACGGACAGCGAATGTGGAGATTGCTTGATGCAGCTGCTACTTAGTGTATGGCCAGATGAGATCAGGTAGTTGAGGATTTTACTCGCCCAGGTGTTTTAGTATTTCCAAAGATGGGCATACACATCTTTCTGAGAAGGCAGCTGAATATTCGACAACCATCATGGTGATTTTTTTACTTTAAACTTAAATGCAAGTTTAAGCAGATGACTCTTGTTGCAGTGTTTGTCTCCTTTGATGTGTCACTGGTACTGTTGAGGTAGGTCTCTCTATTCTTGACAACTTCCCACTAGGCATTACGGTAAGATGGCCCATGAACTTTCTCTTCTGAAGACTAACCAGCCTCATTTTTCAGTCTTCCTTATCCATCATGTTCATCAGGCTCTAACTCATACTGGCTGCAGTTCAGTACCTCAACATGTCTTGTAATCTGTGTTTTACACACAGAGTACTCATGGAAAGCAGTTGAGTCTCACAAATGCTGTAGAGGGAAATAATCACTTTGCTCAATCTGCTGGCTGTCACTTTGCTGATGTAGCCCTGTGTGCAGCTGGCATGGGTTACTCCATCCCAGGGGCAGGACTTTGCATTTGCCCTTGTCAGACTTTATTAGGTCTCTGTCAGCCCATGTCTGTGGAAGGCCAAAGTGCCTCTGAAGGGACTGATTGCAGGGACAGAGACATCACAATTTCCAAATTATATTTTATTGCATTATCTTCTACATGGATGGGTGGTTTGTGTGATTTTTTTTTTCCTTAGGACTAACTTGGTTCTTCCTTTTGATGCAGTTTAAATCTGTTACTCTTGATCATGTAATCCCTAGGCACGGAAAATTTATTCATGCTATCCTCTTTTTTGCAGCTCTGTAGGTATTTGGAAACTTATCATAATGTCCTATTACTCTTTTATTGTTTTTTCTCCTCCTTCTTTTTCACAGCTCTTAATATCTTTGTAATTTTTTTCTTGTTTCCTCTGGACTATCTGCAGTTGACCCTAATCTTCACTGAAATGCCTGAAATTTGATGTGAGTCTTTATCCTTGACAAGTGCAGTAGAGGATACTTTCCAGCCTTTTCAAGGCTGTGTATTAGCAGGTATATCCCAAATACAATTTACTGCTTTTACAACAGCATAAAGTTAGCTTTAGCTCCTGGACCATAAAAACCTCCAAATCCTTTTCTGTGAAACCATTTTTCCACACTACCACACTATTTGTGTAGGAGGGTGATGACCCTAGATTCAAAATATTGTCTACCTTTAAGGATAATTTTGCTTGGTTCTTTAAATCATAGTTACACATTGTCGAGATGACAACCACTTGGAAGCTTAGAACTGAAAGTTATATTTTATGTTTCAGTATCCTCATCATTAATGAAAACACTGAGTGAGCCTGATTCATGAGGAAACTTCAACAGATGTGTTTGTTTCATTTGCTGAAATGGCATTGATAAAACCTGTTGAAAATTTTCTCTGAGCAACATTGCCTCTGTGGTAATCTGTTTTCCTCAGTGTTGTCCTTTTCCTCCTGTTTATATCAGATGGGGTAGTATCAAAACCCTGAATTCATGTGCTGGTATAGGAAACCATCATAAAACCTTGTATGTTGTAGCAGAAAGAAATTTCTAGTTGTTACACATTTGATTGTTTTGATGGCAGTTTTTTTTCTCACAGTGTTTTTCTGAGAACTTAAATTTACTTAAAATCCTCAAAACTGCTCAGCTGTGTTTTGTTCCCAAGTGTAGAAAGTTTTTGCCCTCTTCTGGTTTTGTCACAGCGCAGTATAGAAATATTGTTATCAAACAACATGTCAAGTATCAGAAAATTGTCATAGGACACTGTATATGCCACTAAGAGGTCTTCACACAATATTCTTTTCCCAGTAGAGAGTTATTTAGTTAAATGCCTTAATTGTCATGAGGCTGAATTCTTTCTGTTTACTTAATATTGATATTTATATGATGGGAATAGGTGACTAGGTCCTGCTGTAGATCTCCACACCTTTGTAACACCTAGATTATCATGTGATCAGTGTAGCTGCTTGGCATGCAGAGGACCACTCCTTTGTTCCTTGCTCTGATTCTTCTGCTTCATAAATTTTTAGGGTTAGTCATAATTTTTCTGTCTCTTAGTGGGTTTCTGTTATTGTCTCCCAGAAACATGAAGAGGTCTGTAATTTGGTAAGCAAAATATTTTTTAATCCATCTGGGCTGTATTATGTTGCCATGAAATATATCCTACGATCAAAAGATGAGCCTCTCTGGACCTTCCTCTGCCCAAGCACACATTGTCTTTGCATCTGCTTTCTCCCTGAGCCCCTGTACCTTCACCTGAAAGTACTGAAAACCAAAAATATGATTATGCCAACCCTTAAACCACTACTTTCCTTTATAGACACCTTTTGTTTTCTTAGAGAATTTCCTAGGAATAGCAGTATCTGCATGACTTGTTTATATTCACTAAAACAAGTCAGTAGCTTTAGAGGAAATTTTTCAGATACAGCTTCTAAATGGCACAATATCTCCCAGAACTTCATGTAGTTGTATTAGGAATGCTTTCAGAATTGAAAAACCCTAATTTCAAAAGGAACAGGAAAGCAAATTTCAATCTGATTGCTTTCTCACCCCAGATTCTATATAGCTCCATATTGACTATGGATACCTGCCAAGATAACTTTGATTAGGTCATCTCATCAATAAGCAATGTCCTTCCAGGAAACCACTTTAATTCAATTAATGGGGCAAGTCAAGCTAGGTCAGAATTGAAATTCAGTAGATATTTGTATTGCAGAGACATTTGTTAATTACATTCAATTTTACATAAGAGACCTCATCAGATAAAGGCCTTAAAGGGGGAAACAGAAGCATTCAATTGTAATCAAGACATCAATGTACATTCTGTGAAGGTAGAGGAAATTAATGCTATATGTGTCAGATACTCCATAGAAAATTTAAAAAAATTACCAGAGAGATGCAGGGGGGAGCTGGGGCAGCAGTCTAGTGAAAGGCATTTAAGTGGAGCCTCATAGATTGATATAAAGCCCAAACAGCAAAGATAATTGAAGAGAAGAAACAAACATATCTTCAAAAAGTAGGGACAAGATAAAATTCTGTTAAGATAAAACATACACTTTATGTATGATTGCATGCAGTAATTGCTGAGGGAATACTAGAAATTAATGCAAGTCCTCTTATAATAGTATTTGTGAGACCATCTCAACATGTCTTCCACTGTTCATATTTAAAATATTGAAAACAGACAGGCAGCAACATTGTACTTGATCACAATTTTACTCTAATAGTAAAATTCTGACATGACATTTTAAAGTTTGCCAAATTTAAACAAGAAGATAATAGAGAAGATAATGTACATCATGTACTTTTGTTAATTGACAGTATAAGTAGAGTTAGATGATTTCTGGTAGAAATAGTCACAAAGTGCTGCAGTGGATAGTTAAATGAGTTTTGTATGCTCCAGCATTAGATGAAACAGAAAATATAAAACATGCTAATGTCTGAATTCTTGATTTTTTGCTAGGAATATTTAAGTAGTTAAAAGTTGTTCGCCTCATGTTTTACTTAATATTATCTTGTGCTGATTTCTCAGGAGCATGTAAATATCCTCTATCCCAAAAATATTTTTGTGTTAGAAGGCAAACATCAAGCAAGATGGTTAAAAGTGACACTGTTTTTCTGTACATCCATGCAACTGCTCTATATATTTATATCCAAATTGGCTGTCCTTTTATGCAAATACAAATTACTGAGATGAATTAAGAGAAGAGTTTCAAGAAAGGCCTGTGATCTGGGAAGTATTTACCAGTGAAAGACTTGAGTTCAGTCTGCTAAATTTATCAAAGTGTTGATTGAGAGATGATCTTGGTATAGCTTTCAAGTACATTCTTAAGGAAGAGATTGTTCCTTACCAAAGTTGCAGATGTGGTCTTACCATTTATATATTAAAAAAAACAAGGCTAGAAATAAAAAATAAAATTAAAAGAAAAAGAACATGTAATGTAACACAGCACAGCAGAATTTCTTCTTTCTTTACTCATGTTGTTCACTCCAAGGTCTCAAGGCTTTGCATGGGAGGAAGACCCACTAATTCCAGTCTCCCAGTTATGGCAATTATGTTTTGTGGATATCAGTAACATGACTGAATATAAAGTAGCACTTCAAGACACTGTCTCTAATCCTTTTCAGGACTTGATTTGTTAGCCTTACTGTTTCCATACATCTTCAACTGATGATGCAACTCTTTGAAGCATAGAGCATTAAATCAGTTGCAGACACTTGCTAAAATGAAATTGGAGTGGTTGGTAATACTGTGGGATTTATAGCCAATAACAACAGGCAGGTGGTCAGACAGATTTATTGTTGTTTTATAATGATGTGAAGAAACCTCAGCAGGAGAGCAAGGACCCGCTTTTTCTGTTTACTTAATGCAGTCTTCTAAGGAACACACCACATTTCTGAATTTGGGTGATTTTATTGACTCTGTTGCTACCTGAAAGAGGCCTGAATTGCAGCCACCAAACGAATTTGTTTTGTCAGAGTTCAAGCTTCAGCCTCCTCTAACAAATAAAAAACTCCAAAATTGGATGGGGAGATGCTGGCAATCTTATTGTTCTGTTCAGCCATTACTGCTGTGAGGAGGCGAAAAAAGCAAATATCCATGGATATTTGGTTTGGTTTGATGACATTTAGAAGCATGGCCCATACAGCCAATACAAGATATGATCATGTTGTATTTTGTGAATCCTACACGATAATGGAAAAAATAGCTGTTTTCCTCATTACTTGTCCACCCTACCAATGGCAGAGCTGTCATCCAGACTCATTACCCCAATGCAACAGAAACTGCAGTGGAAGTGCCAAACTAATTTCAGTAGCTAGAACAGAACAATATCCTTTTTTAAGCAGTTTAGTGACTAATTTAGTTAAGCAAGCATTAAATGTAGGGCAATAAAGATTTTTTCCTAATTTTTTTTCAAATTGTTTTGCGGTAATTCTGTGTGTTCAGGCCAATTTTTATCTAAATAGATCATTGATTTTTCTTTTGTTGAGAACAGTGTTTAACAAAATGTTATAGTCAGTTTTAAGCATATTTTAAAAAATGTATTCCTAATTCAGAAATAGGTGTTTGAATCTGATTCAAACAAGCTATTATAGTTGGGGTTTTTTTTGTCTGGAAAAAGAAACAATTGACATTACCTGTGATGTAAACAAGGTGGTTTCTAGACTTGGTCTCATATTTCTGCACGTGAATTGTAGTAGCTCTGGATACATAGATCTATTTTATCACTGAAATCTTATTTAATTTGCAGTTGTAAAGCACCATGGACACAATTTCAAAAATAAAATGGGACTTGGGCTTTGAAATATATTCTTTTAATGTCATATAATATTTAGTAAGCCTATGAAAGTAATGAGAATATTATTGTGGAATAAAGCTATGCTTAGGTCTCAGGTTCATGGATTTTATGGAAGAATAACCTCATCCTAGACCTTGTGAGATTTCCACACCTATGCTGCATAATTTCCAAGTAGACATGTTCTTAGCTGCTAATTTCCAATGCAGATGAAAGAGTCCTTCAGTAGCAAGATTTCAGTCTTTTGCCAGCAGCTTAAATTTTCATTTAAGACAGTGTTTAAGAAGCATTCAGAAGATAATGTAGCAGAACTCATTAAGAGAAGACATCAGTGTAATACACAGGATTTTCTAACTATTACCGCACACTACAAAGTTTAAAAAAAAGTGTTTTCAGAAACAGTTTTCAGTGTCTTAAATCATCTGAAGTAGGACTACTACTTAGTGGGAACTTATCAGAAAAAGAATAGACTTGAAAGGCTTGGTAGAATTTGCTATAAAGGATTATTAATATTATGCTATTATCAAAGTAAAACTGGTTTTTTAGGAAAGCAAATCATGTTGGCTTGAAGGTGTAGTTTGAAGAAGGGGTGCTTGCACCTAGACAAAGCTACCAGGTCTTGAAGTCCAAAGTAGAATGGGATCTCACACACACACTAAGCATGTGTAAGGCAATTGTAACTGGATAAAGTCTTAGAGCAGAACTCTTAAAGAGATAAGAGAAAAAATCTGTAAGTAATGAATCTGTGTCCAAAAATTAAGCAATGTTTCTCCAAAAAAGAATCCTTCATCCTAGCTTAAGATCTGATCACAGAAAGGGGACATTGAAAGCTCTCAGACTGCTTCAGCTAAACTATTAAGGGAATGGATTTGTACAACTTACAATATATACATATTAATATAAAATATTTAATATAGAAATTTTCCATAAGTATAAAGCATTACAGGATAGTTGAGGTTGGTGGTCAAGCCTCCTGCTCACAGCCAGGACAGCCTGGGGTCAGACTGCTCCTGGCCTTACCCAGATAAGTCTTGAAAAGCTGCAGGGACACCAAGACTGTAGTTTCTGTGAGGAGCCTCATTTAATGCTTGATTATTTTCATGACAGAGAAGTCAGAACCTCTCTTGTTTCAACTTGTGTATTCTTTCATGTCTTCCTCCCTTACATCACTGTGAAGATATCCACCTGTAGAAACTGCCCTGCCACCTCCCAGCCCCCGTGTTACTTGTTCCGAACACTCCCAGCTCTCACTTTCTCCTCACAGACCAAGTGAATCTAGCCCTGACCATCACAGTGGCCCTTCACTGGACTTCTGTTTATTCTAATCTTTTTCTGTATTGAGAGAGAAAGTGTTGTTTTCAGTAAGTAAAAGTTTAAAAATTGGCTTTTGTGTAAAAGTTCTCCTATAACTATATTTTGAATTGTTTTGTCCTGCAATTTGGGGACACACTGCTTCTCAGTAGAGTCATAAGGCTTCCTGCCAGACTTGGCAGTTTGCCTCATCTGAGATTTCATGGGAGATGTCAGAATGGAAGATAAACAAGGACAACACAGAAAATACCTCACCGTTCTCTCCACTGGCAATCCCATGAAATCCCACCATGTGCTACTTTTTTTTTTCTTCCCCTTAAGGAAATTTTTCTTTAGAGACTATTTGGATCACAATTTTTATTTACTCAAGACTGCAGAAAAACATCCTTCTGTGATCCAGTCAGCTACTGTGGTTTGCCCTGTGAAAGCTTAACAACTACATAGTTTCAAGCAAATTTATTTTGATGCGATTTCAGCCCTTTTTTTCCACTTTTATGGCAAGTTGTTGATGCAGAGGAGAGGAAACTTGGTTGTGCAGTCCAAATGCATAAAGCCTACCACTTGTATGGTATGACAAAAGAAAGTAAAAAATATATATTTGTTACCATAGCAGCAACAAAACTCTTCCTCTGACTGCATTGAAAAATAATATCTCTTCTCTTCTCCTGAACTGTTAAGAAACTATATCCTGAAGCATTATCTGTGAGATATTCTACAATGAACTGAAATGCATATTGGTTTATTAAACAGAGACCTTCACCCCCAAGAAATCGTTGTATTCATGCAAGGATATCACAAAACTTTATTTAGTTTTCACTGGAACTTTATAAAAATTAAGTTTAATTAAAAATATTTTATACAGAAAACATGATGAAAATCTGAATTGTGCATTGTATTCTGCTGTATTTTTTGTTCCTGTTCTGTTACAGAAATCATAGCATGGGGATGGAAGTTTTTTGAAAATTGAACTGAAGTCACCATTGGTACAGTATTATTTAGTTTCCCACTGAGGAATGTCAGTTGTCAAAATGACCAAGACATTACTACAGACAGAACTGCTTTTGAACTTGGTCTTTTATACTTGTGTCTTCATAGCTGATTTTTTTTTTTTGTGGAATATGCTGTGGTGTGGGTAAGGATAAAGTGGTGCCAATCCTTTTAGATAAAATTATTTTAGTTGCCGTGATTTCAGTTTTATTGTACGCTCCTGCTTCAATACTTCCAGCACATCTGATGACACTCTTAGCAGAAGATATTCTGAGTTTAGCAGGCTGCTTCATTGCTTCATAGAGTCTTTAGGAGAAGTATTTAATTTTATTCCTGTCTTGCATGTAATTCATGTAATACAAAGAGTTTTATAGTCATACTGAGTCATACATTCAGTCAAACTGAGGTAATATGAGTTGAAAAACTTGCAAAGGAAGGTGCTTGTTTGGGTTTTTATTTTTGTCCTTCCCAAATCAAACCTTTCTCTTTGTGCATTCCCTTGGCAGAGCAATTTTCTCTTGAAATACAAAGTGACATTCGAATAAAATTGAATCAATTTTGTTACATTTTTCTAGGAAGATAGTTTTAGAAGCATCAAAATGAAGTTTGTTTATTTTTTTCCCCATTTTGAATTTCATAATGTGTTTATATGACTTTACAATATTTTGCACTCAAAGCCATCGAAGTTCCTAATTCCCTTAAGTGCTAAAAAAAAGTAATTTTTTTCTAGTATTCTCTAACTTTTGAGGACGGAGAATTACTGTGCATGGTGAATACATACTAGAGCCAAGAATAAAGCATTTTCAAGTATCAGACTAGCATTTTAATCATTGTGCACTGTGATTTGCCACAGTATTTCACCTTTAAAGAGTGTCTGTAATTAAAAATCCAGTATTTGAACAGAATTTACTCATTATTCTCCTGTATTGATATTTAATTGCTAATGGTATATTTTTGGGTACTGTTTGGGTACCCATTTTCAGTAGGCTGACGTGATAGCTGCCTCAAATCTACACATTAGTTGTCTACCCTCATTTAAGGAAATTGGCTGTGCTTGAGTGACTGTCTCTGCTAGAGTTTATTTCCCTCCTCCATACCTGTGGTATGACTTGGGGTAATATAACCATGGTCATGTTAGTGAAACAACTCAGCCTTAGAGCTGCACTAAAAATGGCTCATAAAAGACTTTTGTTTCTTCAACTGCACTGTTGTAGTTACCTAGAATGCAGGAAAGATGCAGAGTAGATCTGCTGAGCTGCTTATATGAAGTGAGTGAAAATGCAGTTCAGTGACACAACTGTAATTTTTAAATAAATGCACCTCTTTGCTGAAAAATAAGTGTTACTGTGTTCCACAGACACAGGATATACACAGGGTGCTGTTTGATTCTTTCTCCAACTACTTTTTCACCCCTACTCAGAAACTGTCATGCATTTTTGAGCAGCTTCTGCTCTGTAATTTCATGAGCAATTTTTGCTTAAACTCTAAGGTTAAAATAAAAAAAATTATCCATGTTAATTATAGGATAATAAGAAGAAACTTTTCCTCTGGATATTTATTGTATTGTATAGTGTGGACCTGTACTGTGGAATGGAAGAGTTTAGGTGGTAGAGATTAAGCATTTTGTGTACAATGTGGAGGTGACATAATCCCTCTTCAGTACATACGACATAAACCAACTTTCAGCAGCTACTGTTCTCTTTCTTAGATTAGGCTTCTTTTGCGTTCTATGACAAACTCCACAGTTACTCGGTTTTCCTCTGTTTTTGTATTAAGATTTTGTTGTCAGCAGTGATTGTCTGCTCTTCTTTGCTGACCTGAGAGCAAACTGACCCTCAGCCAGATATTCACCTCTCTGGCTCTGTATGCTACATACCGTGTCTTCATCACTCAAGATGTCTTCAAAGCATCAAAATTTACCAACATCCTGGAAACATTTCCTCTCCTGCTTCTCATACTGTGCCTTTTCCTCCCTTTTTACTTTCAGAGAAACTCTCTTTTATTTTGCCTTTTAAAATCCTTTTTATGAATTCCCTTACAGTTGTGGCATGTTCAGAAATGTTCTTTATAATATATACTGTTCCCATACCACTATGTTAAAGTCTGAATTATATGCATTTTGGTGGGGTTCTTTCAAATTCTCTGGCAAAACAGTTTTGACATGAGATAAAATGGTATGGTCAGAGCTATTTCTGCTCCAATTAATCTTTACATTAAAAGGTATTTCACATACAGCTGTGGAAGTGAAAATTCATCTTTCTGAAAATTGCCAATTTCCATCAGCATCATAGCTGGCGAAGAAACTGTTTCTAGGACATATAAAATTAAACTGAAGGAATCTTCTCCCTGACCTTCAAACAGGCTAGTGTTACTAGCTTCCAGTAAAACCGCAGATGATGTATTTTGTGGAAATAAATTAAAAAATGATTAATTTAGGTAGACTCAAAAACAATCTTAGCAATGTTGAGAGTTATCAGGTTACATTGAAATTTCTCATAACTTTCATATTCATCCTAACACTGCCCTGGTCAACAGACAAGAAAATATGTTCTTAGAGACAACATTGAACAAAATAAAATAGAAGCGCAGAAGTTGAATTAGTCTGTTGACCTTGTGTAACTATGTCCTAATCTCCTGTAATGAATTACCTGTTGCTGCCCTGCTCAGGCCAGCAGTGTAAGTCATCTTATGTGTGGGGGTCTCTGAATAATGGAAAAGTTCAGTAAATTTACGGGAGTAATAACCTCCCCTCCTGTGCCATCCAGCCTATCTCTTTTTTCACGTGCTACTGCATCATGTAGGTAATCCCTCCGAAAACAAGAAATCTCCATTTGCTGCTTCTGTGCCCACTTGTGTTGACTAAAGAGAAGGTGGAATATTTTTGCTCTTTGGTGTTTTTTTTTTTTGATTCTGCTTAAGGAATTTATTATGATGATTTAAATTGAAATCCTGGTAAATTAGGTACTCTGATATAAAGTTGCATTTATTTTTAGTATTTATCTAGCAAATCACAGAAACTTTTTGTTTTGACTAAAAGATATTTATGCTGCCCTGAATTGATTCTTTAGAGTATTGTCTGGTCATTTATTCAGTGCAGCATCCATCAGAGCTTTGAAAAGTGTCAGGTAAAGGTTCTTGAAACTAACATTCAAGAACAGCTGTTAATGATGTGCCCTTTCCCAGAGATCTTAGCTGTCTACCTTGCCCTTAAAAATTACATATTAGATCAGTCTTGAAACATGAAGTTTTCAGTCTCTTAAATTCTTTGATACTTGCCACAAGCTTCCATTATGACTTTACAAAGACCGATTTTTAGAAATTCACTCTCTTCATATCATGATTCTTAGTGTGAGAAAATAAACACATTCTACCAAAAGCATGGGCACATTATTTGACTCTTACTTGCTTCCAAAGCATCTGGTGGCCATCTTCCACAGGCTGTTGTGGAGATGTTTTTCTTCTCAGTGTTTTATGCTTTATATTGCTGAAATAAGTTACATGTCAGATAGGAGGAGAAAAGAAAATTATGCTCCTCTGATGACTGCTATATTTAAATGACTGTTCAGTGTAGTCTTTGCTAGTTTGAGTAAGCATTCATCAATTTTCTGTGTGTTTGCCTGAAGGTGCAAGTTCTTTGTCTTTAGGAAGGAGCTGTTATTCATGCTTCACTGTTTTCAGGTCTGAGTCTATAGCTATAAAATTTATATTTTGTGGTTGAAGGAATAAATGAGATAGATCCTGAACTTTTGTGCTTTCCTTCAACAGAATTACATTCTCTGACAAAGTATTCTTAGCAATAATCTCACCATGAAGGTGCCCTGTGATGTACTCAAATCAGATGACTCCAGTATTGTAAGAATTTAGAGTAACATGAGAATTTAGAAATTAAAAATGCTGGAAACTTGAGGTAACTGTTATGTAATGTATTTTCTCTGCGTGAGTCATATATTCTATCTATAATCTACAAAAAGAAGTAAATATAAACATATAAACATGGATATAGGAAACCAAGGGAATGAGATTGCCGTAAAATATAAAAAAGTTGGAATCAAACACAACTAGGGAGAATTAAGCAAAAGACTGACCTTTCCAAACCAGAGATACAGGAGCTGATGGTTTGATCTCAGTTGGGTTTACAGCTCTGCCCCAGCAAAGTTTGTAAGAATGGGACAGCATCCTGATGGGGCAAGAGTGCAGCAGTCCTGCTTGGGCCCACACAGCAGCCGTCAGCCATGCACGTCTTTCTGGCTCTTCTCAGTACCTAAAACAGGCACCAGTACCAGTCCGCTTTCATAATGGAAGAGAGAGTGCTTTTGTAATGACCAGGTAGAGACAAGAGTAGAGCATTGGTCTTCTTGGTAAAATCTTTAAAAAGACTAGGTCCAAGGATGAGTTAGGGCATGAAAGTGTTGGGATTGACATGTTGAGTACATGTTGTATTTACAAAGTGGTTACTGCACATTCACAGCTCTAAGTGTGCATGCTGTGTTTAGAGCCTTGGTGCTGTGCCGTGGCACCTGACTTTGAATCAGGGTGTTCCTAATCAAGGTTTTCTTACTGATTACTTCTACTCAATGAGTTTGACTGAGCAAGGCTTAGGAAATCAGTCTTTTTTTCGGGAGTTGCTAGTCAGGAACACAGGTTAGTCACTGTAAAACTGTTCTTAAGAATAGACAATTCATACCCTTGCAGTGCTGGCACTGAGAATTACCAGCATACTGTAACCTTAAAGCTGTGCAGAGTTTAGAACATTTGTCTGAGTCCTTGTGCAACAATTATTGCCTTGTTAGTAGATTCATGACCTGACATTTGCTATTGTCATCATAAAAACCATTGTTGTAAGAAAACAATATTCCAACCTGAACTGGTTCAATGCCTGACTCCTGGGAAAACACAACTGACACTAATTTAAGTCTCAAAATATGCTGGGAATTCCTATTATTTTTCCTTGTGTTGCTCCAGTCTGTCCCCTTGAGGCAGTAAGAAGGAAAAGAAATAGGGTAGAGAAACTGATATATGTTGAGGAAATACAATTACTTCCCTTAAGTATTCTTAAGGCCTCACTCATCTTTCAGATATTTGGGATAGAATGTAGTGGGTGTGGGGAAATCAGACCTCCGTTTCACTGATTTATTTTTTCCTTTAATTTTCAGTATGTCAAACTTTCTTAATTTTCACGGTTCCCTTCTTCTCCCACCATAAGAAATTAATCAACACTAATAAGAATAAAAACTTCTGATTTAAGTGTTTCTTTAATTTTTAACTAATTATTAAAAAATACCAGTTAGTTTCTATTTTCCTTTATTGATCAGCATTATTTGAATCCTTCATTTGAGTAGTTCTTTCATTTAATCATCATCATCATTATAACCCTGGAATCTATTTCTCATTTTCCCCTTTTAAAATATGCCTATTATAAGTATTTTTTAAAATTATCTTATTTGTCTGGAAGTTTTTCTAAGCTCCTTCAAACGAAAGAGGAAAATAGAATATAAGTGAGTCTTGAGTATTGCTGTGAAATAGTTTTCTGGATCTGTGCTTGTATCACTTCAAGGTCTCATCTTGAGATGAATGTTGCC
The DNA here is from genome assembly GCF_901933205.1 of Camarhynchus parvulus. Classification (NCBI taxonomy): domain Eukaryota; kingdom Metazoa; phylum Chordata; class Aves; order Passeriformes; family Thraupidae; genus Camarhynchus; species Camarhynchus parvulus. The sequence continues at coordinate 20,174,028 of NC_044575.1, read as the reverse complement.
TGGGAACTGAGAACCAGGAGAAAGATTCTCCCTTACTAATTACCCAGTCTTTTTATCTCTTATCCTTACCTTCAGGTTTTTTCTGTGTCTAGGGAAGCTGGCCTGAAAATTCACAATCCTAGTTGTGAAACCAGAGTTGGTAAATGTTCTCATCGGAATGTTGAGACAGGTGGCCAGGATTTGTTGATATTAGCAATGGTGAACAAATACATGAAGTAATGATTATTAAATTACTTTGACATATGTTACTTCTTGTAAAGTATAAATACAGAAAAGAGTTGAGTATATCTGTAAGTAATCTTGCACTAAAGGCTTACACTTCTGCACCAAGAGCAACCTGCTTCAAATAGAATGAGATTTCAAACCTGGGAAAGTGTCATTTTATATAGAATTCTCTATAATTTTACATAGGCATATTCCTAAAACTACTTTAACATCTTAAGTGGATGGGGAAATGGACTATGTTATTCAGCATGAGATTGTGACTCAGAAAAAACAATACAAAAAGAGAATGGCCATTATGCCTTAGTAGGAGCAGGAGGGAAGGCTGGGAGCACTTCTAAGTGAATCTGAAAGATTTGCAACCAGACTGTTTGATGTGCCAGAATTATGGACAGAAATCAAAACAAACAGCAAGGCATCTTCCTGAAATGCTGTCTGCATTCTATAAAAATAATGATATTAATTGATATTCTCCTAGTGTATTGCCTGCTAATTCCCTTCATAACCAGTAGATCTCTCCAGGGTATATACTGAAATCACTCCCCTTATTGTTTTACTAAATTCACCTCACATATCTGGTCAAATACCCTCTGATCTCTAGCCTTATACAGCCTGAAATTCACCTTCAGAGTCCTTTGCAATTCTTAACTTTTTGTTTCAGTGCTGAGGTCTTTTAGGTCTTACCCTCTGAAGCTTTCGTACCCATTTTGGATGGAATACCATTAATTTTCTTTGGAGTAGCCTGTGCTGAAAACCGTGTTGATAAGAGAAGAATGTTTTTGTTATTTCTGAGCAGAACTTACACAAAATCAGAACTTGATTTTCATCCCCCACTTCCCAGCACTGAGCAGGCTGGGGCTGCACAAGGAGCTGGGAGAGGATACAGCCAGGACAGCTGAGCCCAACCATCCAAAGGGATATTACAGACCATAATGTGTTGTGCTCAGCAATGAAACAGGGAGAGAAAAGAGCAGGTACTGCCCTTGCTTAGGGACTGGTTGAACCTGGTCAGCTGGTGGTGAGCAATGAGTTTAGTTAGTTTTTTTTTAAAAAACCATTAGTATTTCTTGGGTTTATTTTTTTAGGGGGCGGAAAAGGCATCTACCTTTTTTTTTTTGTCGTATTAGACCATTCCAACATATGACTTTTCACAGTTTTTGCATTGCAACTCTTCTTACGCAGCAGGTCAAAAAGTAAGCAGGCAATTGGGTATGGTCAGCTGCTTACTGGGTTTAAAAAGTGATATTTATTCAATTCTACACATAATTTCCTTCCTTTATTTCTTTCACTTTCAGCTCCATACCTTCTATCCTGCTTCTTTTAGCACTTGGAATGACTTCTAGCTTCCATTAATTTTCCTTTCTTCTGATCATCTTTCAAACTTTCCTCACAGATTCTTTTTCAGAGGCTTTCAGTGTGGCGTGCTCTCCAGCTGTTGTGACTTCAGTTAGCAATAAACTGATTCTTGTTCAAACTCTATATTAAAAGATGGGGACAAAAGTATGGTGATAAGTGTTATATTATTGGCTCTATTTGTTTGGCTGTTGGACTGGATTAGTCAGGATTTTGCTTACATGGTGCTACAAGGTTTTATGTAGTGCTTTGTAGTGAATCTGCTGGTAATAGAGCAGTGTAGTTTTCTGAAACTACAGATGAATAATTAGCTGTTGTTTAATATGTAGGTCAAAATTGTGAACTGATTTTTGATTAACAAGTTGATAATTCCTTAATAATAATAATGTTAATTTAAATTTTTAATTTCATGTTCTTAAAGTTCATCTAGAGATAATTCACAAATACTTTCAAGCTCATAGCTAACACTTGTTAAATTTTGATTAGTTTCAATGATCTGCATAGTTTTATTTTTCTATTGAAAGGTTATACAACTAGTCAGTGTCACTGAAAATTTTGAATTATGTATTAAGGGAGGTGGGTTGGTGTCACTTAAATTCTTCGTATGTTTTCCATGTAATTTTTCAATTTACTTCAGTATATATTCTAATATTTCCTTTTGGATTTATTCATAGTGGCTAGTTTCTTTCCCAATCTAAAACAGCCTCAAAAATTAGGTGTAATTTGACCAATACCAATTTAAATAAAAATATTAAAGTAATATTTAAATGAGGGAAAATCAACATCTGAAAATATATATGACAATTTTCAGAAAGCATTTATTTTCCTATGTAATTCCTCTGCTGTGGGAAGCTACTTAGGATTCCTATTTCAGTACAACAGCGGCTTTGGTTCTTTTTACTTAACTGATACAGAAAGCTCCTATGCCTATTCATAAGACTATTTCTATTCTGAATAGAACATTAAGGTTTTAATTCTGTTTAAAAGCAGTGATTGTAAACAAAATTTCAATTGTATCTTAGGATAAATTTTAATTCTAGCAGATGTGTATGTTCTGTTGTGACAAAAATTTTCATATGTACAGGTGAGGGCATGAGTATAAATAAGGCAAATGGTTGCAAATATTGTGTAATAGTACTTAATTACCATTTGCTAATTGCTTTCATGAATGTTACAGCCTTTTAGATATGATATTGACAAGCATCTGTCTTGGCAACTGGCAGGAACTTTTGAAAATATTCTGTGTTTTTCTTATCCATGTGTTTAACAGTAGTCAGATGGGAGCCACCACCCCATGAGGTCTGGTAAAAAATCAATGTTATTGCCTGCTATCCACTTATGAGTTCTAATTTTATTATGACTGACAGTTTATTATTAGTTTATTGCAGTTCTTGCATTATGTTTTTTGTTTCTTAAGTACGCCATCAAATTTATGTGAATGACATTGGGTTCCCATGGCATTGTCTGGACTGCTTTTAGGTTGCCTACTGTTTTGATGATGTTTGTAGTTTCATGCAAGCATTTGGATTTTAAGCAGGCAATTCATGTTTGAACACCTGTTGAAAAGGCACTTTGCTATATTCACAAAATGTAAAGAAATTGCCAAGAACTGGGTTACAAGTTTATAAACACAATAAAGAAGTTTAAGTAACATCTTACATTTTAATTATGAGACAGTCTCAGAATTGAAATGTAACATGAATTGTTTTCTCAGGTCTGTTTTAACTGAAATTATTCCCTTTCTGCTTGCTTTTGAGAGTGTAGAAATACAGCAACCAGACTGACATTAGTTTCTTTACATGCAGAGCTTCAATTTCAGGCTTTAAAGCTGATAAAGCCTGCTTAAACTTATGAACTGACCTTGTTTTTTTCTGAGCCGTGTAGCTATGCTCCATCAGTAATCTCAAGAATCTTTCACTTCCCCTTGGCTAAATTTGAAGATGAAGTAACGTGGCAAAGTTCATGAGGGAGGAACAGGAAATCAAGTTAATCTTGGATACGTTAACCAGTAAATTTTGAGTGTCCCTTGTCAGGACACCTTAAAATCCATTGATTTCAAACAGCTCAGTTCTGTAAGTGACCGGGATTCACAAATACCCTGCCTAATTCTCTGTGTTTTTTCCCCCTAGTAACACATGGGCTGCCAGAAATTAAACAGAATTTGCTTTCTGCATCTTCCTTTCTCCTCCAGAGATTTGGCCCTGAACTATATGGCAAATACAGGAATAATGTTCAAAACAGAATTGTAAAGCATTTGGTTAAAAAGAGGAAATACTAGGTAATCTAATGCCTGCAACATATTTATTTCTTCTCTCTTCGTGGGAGGCAACAGCCCTGTTCACGGTCCTGAAAAGATTCTGCATTTTTTTTCATAATGTTAATAAATTGTGAAAATAGGTTGGTTACAATAATGTTTTGTCTGGGCAGGTCTTGGCATTGTTTATTGCATTTATTAGGGTTAAGGAAAGAGGGCAGGAGGATGCACTAGGAAAGAGTAAGTCTCTCTAGTGGTGTTGCAAAAGAAAACTTCCAAAGTCTTTGTAATTTAGTTGTGATATGCAGTGTAACTGTTCAACCCAAAGCAACACCGCCTGATGTCACGAAGGTTTCTGCAGCCACAGACAGCACTTCTTACAATAAACTGACTAATTTCTGAGAAGCTCTATATGACTCCTGGAAGCTCAAAGTGCTACTCCATTCACTTCCTATGAGCAGCTTTCACTGATTGTTCCTTGTGCAGCAGCTGTTAAACAAACAAAGCTGAGAGAAGCTTGTGAATTGCTGGCACTACTGTACTTTAATGGCTCTGTGTGGAACCAGTGCCTTAGAAAGACAGTTTGAAGCTATCACCTTTCCTTTTGATAAAGCATAAAACTGCCCAAGCTCTCCTGCAGTAATTACATCATCTGCTGCTTAGCTTTTGAGCTGTAGAAATACTGACCAAAACCTGAGCTTTTCCAGTTAATTCAGTGTAGCTGCATAACTTCTGAAATTTCTGTTTTAGTAACACCAGCACTAGCTTGAATTGTTTTGTACTGCATTTGTGTTGGCTCTTAGTTGCATTCTGAATTCTCAGAGGGATTTTGATTGAAAAGTTGTCCATGGCACTGCTGTGTTTGTGTTCTAATGATTTTAAGAGAAAGAAATAATTTGAAATGTAAGAGCAATGTTTCATAAGCTTCAGGTATGCTAACTCATTTTCAGTATGAAAATTCAGCCTGACACAAAGTCCTTAACTGGCCCTTCTGTTTACCCAACACTACTGAAATTTGGCACACTTCAGTCTTTTTATTTTCTTTGCAGCAAAAAAAAAAAAAAAAAAAGCTCTGTTATTACATTTTCTCCCTATTTTGCTCATTATAAGCATTGTTTTAGTCCTCTCTACACTATTACCTTATGCTCCTCTAAGTTAATATAAAGGGACTGACTAGCACTGAACACATTTTGTTGTGGGCTAATTGGCTGACCTTGTGTCAACTCTGCTGCTCTTCTGTCATCTAGAAAACTTCATTAACCTTGCCTAGTAGTGCTATGGGTTGCCTCTGTTGCAAACCGCTCCCTCCAAAAAAAAGCCAAACCAAAACCACACCAAAGAAGTATGGTAGAAAAGCAATATAGAGATTTGGTTATGTGGAGAGGATATGGCTGTTTAAGGATAAATTTGGAAAGACTAGGTCAAAATGTGACTTATAACTACAAAAAGGGTTATAAGAATTTATAAAGGGAAGACGAAGAAAAGAAGATGAGTTATTCAGAGAATCATGATGAAAAAGGGTTAATTAAAAGCCTATTTTTAATAATTAATTAAAATTCAGGCAAGAATAATTGAAACTGAGTTAGCACAGATAAATATAAGTTGTTTATTTATTGTATTGTGATATCCTGGAAGTAGTTGAGTAACTAGAAACTGTTAGTGTTGGAGAACTTGCAGGACAGATAAGTTGAGAAGAGTCAGAATTGCATCTAACTGGGGCTTTCAGAGGACTATAAAAGTACATTTAACACATTTCCTTGCTGCTGAAGTTGCAAGTTATTATAAAATTAAGAACAAATGCAATAGAAATGTGTGTATACATGGTAATATTTCTGCTTAACTGTGTATGGGGCATTTTGTTTGCATCTGGGCACTGGAGAAGTTTTGGTAAATATAAAAATTGTGATAGTAGGAAACAAAAGCCAGGTTTGTAGTGTGGGTTTTTACACTGAGGAGTGAGAGCAGTTGTTTTCATTCTCACTGCAGCTGACACAAGAGCTTGTGTTTTTGTTTTCTAGTTTTAAACATTGGGAATACAATATTAAGGATAACGGAACAGTGGAAGAATATTGTAATGGATGTTCTCTGCTAATAGTTTCTTGAAGTAACTAGAGGGCAAGTAGGCAGAAGGCTGTCTGAACATCCTTGATTCTATTTCAGTAGATTAGTGTATGTGCTAGTTGATTAGTTGAATTCTTCTGAAGTCCTGCATTTGGAGAATATTAATAAATAGAAGTAAGTTACACTGCTCTGGGGGTGTGGATGTTGAAAACATCATACACATTTTACTGTCTTTCAGCTTGCCATGTTTAATCATTATTATTCTCTAAGCTCAATGTTTCAAGCTCAAGAACCTCTGCAGTGTAGACAGCACTAATTATAACATCCTTGACTAATGTTTGTGTAAACTTTTATAATTACATCAATATTGCATCATGCTGATTAAATGTGGTTTCATATTTAGAGTATCTCACCTTAATTCACTCTTTCATTACTTTTTTCCCCCTAAAGTCGCAGTGTTAAACTTTCAGCAGTGATTATTAAAATATAAAATTTTTTTTTGCATGAGAAGATAATTGGTTTCAGCTCTTCATGTTTAATAGCAATAATTTTGGTCGCTACTTGAACATGGACTGTGAGACAAACTATTTTAGAGGACTTCATATTTTTATTTCTTCATAAAACCAATGTAACTTCCTCTTCCCTGAATTATCTTCTGTAATGTGCCATACCAATGACTTCTTAAATGTCAGTAAATGGATTTTTCCCCCAATTTTTTACATTTCTCTGTTTTCATTTCATTTTTTCCTCACTCAAATTTCTAATATTTTTACACCAGTGATCTTTTCTTTCATACTCTGTATATTCACAATAAGCAGAAGGTACCAGGGGCTAGATATTTCCACGGGGTCACTGTAGGCCCTAATCACACTTATATTCTAAGGTGGCAGTCCTAATATTATGTAGCCACACACATGGGTGTGAAACAAAGCTTCACTACATTATCCAAGGCAGAGAGGCTGCATTGAACTGCTGCACTCTTAAGCAGGAATAAATTATCTTTTAGTTGGTCCTGTGGAGACATTTCTATGAGAGTCAAAGTAGGTGAGCAGCACATGAATGAATCTTTTGAATTTTTTTCTTGTAAGAGATAGTTTGGTGAAGGAAAGGCTACAGATACCTAAGTTTTGAATGGAAAGATAATTTTACTGTGTTTTATGCATTTGTTTACTCTCTGCGAACCCATACATGACTTTTGAACAACTGGAAGTTGTCAAACCAGGCAAGGAGCTATTGGGAATAAAGGAATCATAGAATACGTTGAGTCAGAAGGGCCCTTTTAAAGGTCATCTGTTCAACCCCTTTGTTGGGGGCAGGGACAACTTCCACTAAATCAAGTTGCTTGTAGCCAGTCTGTCTCTCTTTATGGTTAGATAAATGCAGGATGTCAGATGTACTGTTCGATAAAATGCTGACAAAACTGGAAAGCTGTATCATGCTACCAGCACTCATTCCATGAGCACCTGCATGCAATCCCTTATTTCTTTGTAAGAATTTGATGAAGCTTTAGAGGGTGTGTGGACTTAGTAGACATAACCTAACATATTCTCTCACTGAAAATATTACCCTCATTAATATTTTCAGTAAAGTAATAGTATCTTCTCTCAGTCTTGAAAAGTTAAATATTACTAAAAGCTTTTAAGTATTTTTTTCATTATTGTTTAGTGTCCTCATCTGTAGGATGGCTGAGTACTGGTTCACAGGGGTCACAAACAGTAAGGAAAAAAACCTAATAATTTAGTTATTCAGTTAAAAATATTCAGGAATCTGAAACAATACATTCACTTGTCAAAAATGCTTGAAATTTCCTGTTGACAGCAAGTTCCACAACACTGATGGAAATCTTATAATGTTTTGTTATTTTGGGATAAGAAACAAGACTTGCAAACTAGGGTTTGTTTACAGGTACTGATTTTTTAAAATCAGCATAATTTCCTACTAGAAGGAAAGTTATGCCCTCTTAAACTTCTGTCAGAGCAGTAGAAATAAACTGTATATAAGAGCATATATTCACATGTATATATGTATAGAGTAGTCTTCATTTTCTTGCCAGCCTTTTCCACTCTTAAATTGATTTTACTGCAAGAGTCTATTATTCAGTCTACCTGTTTCTTTTTTTCATGTGTTCTCATTAATACATATTGAAAAGGGATAAAGGAAGGTATGCTGGGATATAATATGCAGGATTTTCTTCAGATCCTTTTCCCATTAATATTCAAGGAAAATCTGATTTTTTTTACATAAGAAAAATGTTAGGTTTTTTTTTGGACACGATTCCATTTTCTGTTAGACTATTTGTGAAAGGCATTTTTGGTAGAAATTGAGAATACTTGCTTCTTGAAAATAAAACCTTTGTTCCTGGTGGTACAGAATAAAACAGAAATATTAAACTCCCTGCAGCTCAAGTAACACTAACCTATACATTAAACATACCTTGAGTATTAAAAAATATTAATAATTTGCTTCCCCTTACAAATGAGGATTTAATTATGCAGGGTTTTTAATGAAATTGTACCATGTTCCTGTAAATTTCCCAGCTGTGGTAATGTATTTTCATATTATTATCACAGTGTGGCGACAAAAAAAACTGAATAATTTAACCTCACTTTTATTTTTTTTATTATTTGTTTTTGTCTTTCAGAAATGAATTCCTTTATTGCAAGAAATTGTGATTATTTATTGATTCAGAAAGAAAACAGACTGATGTTCTCTTGGGTCTTCTGAACAACATGTAAGTTAAAGTTTTCTGTAACCCTGATTATGTCTTAAATTTAGGTAGTGATTATTATTTGATTTTAGCAAAGAAACCATTGGTTAGAGATGCTTCTTAATGTATTTTTTTTTATCACAGCAGCAGCTAAGGTACAGTGGCAGATTGTCTGAGGTAATACCTTTTGGAAGATATTTTTATCCCCTTGTTTTACTCTGTACATTAATATTCATCAGGTTCTACTAATCATTTGTAAGTTTCACATAGGCAGGTTCATAGCAGCACAAGTTAAAATCCATCATAATTGTTAAGCAAAGCTCTGAAAAAAAATTATACAGGGCCTACCTGCTCAGCAAAGTGAGCTGGCACTAAATAAATGCCTTTAGGCATTAACTTCCCCCCAAAATAGCAGTATTGTGACCTTTTCTGGTAGGAACTGCAAAAAACACAGCTGCACAGTGGCTGACAGAAGTGTAAAATCTGATTAAAATTTTCAGTTTGAAGGAGATGCTAAGCAGTATTAATGACCTTCTCTGACTTAATGCACTAGTACAGAAAGGGAGGCTAAAAAGTCCGTTTGCTCTTTCCCAGGGTGATGTGTGTGGAACAATGTCGCTGCTCAGTAGCAGCATGGTTTCTGGTATTGCTGGTGGAACAACAGACTTAACTTTTGTCCTGTTGATGTTTGATTTCATTGCCATAAGCATTTCCTGCATGATAAAGGCACAGTTATTAAGGTTCATGTTGGATCTCCGTTATTTGTTTGACTTTTGAAAGGCTAATTGATTCAGCTTTGTTCAAGGCGTTGTCTTGGTCTTTTCTGTGCATAGATATTTGTGGGGACAATTCATGGGCTCCAGTGTTAGGAGACTGAATATCTGTCATCCAAATAGCCATGCACTCACACAGAAAGAGGACTTTGAGCATCCTGTTTTTCAGTGTTTTAAGTATGATTTCTGTCACTGTTTTTAGAAACGCTCCAGTCCATGAGCAGAACAGATGTCACTGGCTGAGGTGATGTGCCATATCTAGTGACTAGTCAGAACTTAAATGTGAGGTTTGACACACAGCCAGCCAACTTGTCTTTGTTCAGGCAAACTTTCCAACTACTCTAAAACTCAATTGCCTAATATAAGATGGTATTTTCACAAATAAATTATCAATTGAAGGAACAAGTGGTTTTAATGTGTTCAACTGTAGGTGGGGATTCTCAAACTGGGATGCAAAAGCTACGCAATGGAAACTGCAGTGTGTCTGTGCTCTCTGCTGAAAAAATGACAAGAAGAAGCTGCAAAATGGGTCTCTGGATAAAAAGGTTCAAGATGTGCTGTCAAAATTCTTGTTTTAGCTGAGCAGTTAACACATATGTTTGTAGCTTCCTGGAGGATTAAACTGACAAAAATAGAATCGTTGGGCATTCCTTTATCAACATCTAGATAGTTTTTTTCTGATTCATAAATACTTTCAGTGTCATGATCAGAGGATTTAAGATCAAGGTTTTCATTGTTAGGGAAAAAAATAGATTTTTCATTATTATGTTGGGAAGATGAATTCTTTTATTTAATGTGTTCATTAGATTTTGTGATAGAAGCCATCAATTTGAAATAAAAAATTAAATGTCTTAGTAACATTTTATTATGCAGACTAAAAGTTTGGTCGCAGTTGGCCTAAAATGACTGCACAGCTATTGACTGTAGCTGATCAGGAAGCCTCAGCTTTCCGTATGTGACATCTCATTATTTACATTTTCTGCTATTACAATTTTATGATGCCTAGTCCTTCTCTCTGCTTTTTGGAAGACTCCTAGTCCCTGTTGTTGTAAAAGGTTAGCAAAAGCTGTGCTGCATGCAGTACTAATTTATTTACATATCCTCCCTCAGTCTAGGAGCTAACAAGATAACTAAATACACATGCTGCAAGTGTTTGATTTTCAGCACATGCAGCAATCAAAGGAATTCTGGCAGCCACAGGGTGGTGTCAGTGCTGGTGAGAATTCATCTATGTTTTGCAAGACCTTTTTTTTCACATCAGAAAATGCAGATTAGTGGAAAATAAAATCTGTATCCTCAGCCTTTTATCCCAGCTGGCTTCCTGATAACCTTTAGGAAAAACAGTGCTTTTCCACTAGAAGCTAATTAAACCCAGTTCTCTCATGGAAGCTGTCTGCCACAAAGCCCGCAAGGGAGAAATTGGGCTGTGCCCCTAGCTGGAGTGTTTTGGTGCTAGAAGTAGCTCCTAGGAACTCTGAAGGCCTGGAAGATGGGGTTGGGGCTGGAGCTCTCTGTGTTTTTAAAAGGCTTGTCTGGCTCAGGGGGTTTCACTTCTGGGGTTAACTCCCAACTTCCAGATCACCTTACAGGATTTTTAAGTACTTGACAGTATATGGAGGACCTGTGAACCTGGGGCAGCTCATGATAAGTTTGTTTTGTTTTTGTACTGCTTTAATATCTTTCATCTGCTAGAGTTCTGCCTGATTCAATTTGCTCGGAGTTTTTTTTTTAATCTTTATTTGATAGAATAGAAATTCTGTTAGGAGTTTTATTGCTGTGTGATTTGGGGGTGAAAAAATAATCATCTGAATAGTGCTGATAATAATCCAGGTATATAATGTTTTTAAGTGGTTTTATGTGGATATTATTCTTAAGCTGGAAACACTGTTTGAGAATGATTGATTTAATTCTTCAGTTAGAGACTTGGCTTCTAACTGGAAGTATTTTAAACTGTGTAGTTACTTGAGGTACTGTTGTTTTCAATTCAACAGGAAACGGCTCTAAGTAAGAGCACAGAAATGAGTGACAAAGTAAGAGCACAGAATGAATGACATTGTGTTAGGGGACTGTGTATCTCAAAATGCACAACTTCAGCTTGCATGCAAAAACATCATTTAGCTGTGATAATAGAAATTAGATTTCAATCAGTATGCTCTTTGTTATTAATCCATTTTTCTCCTTTCATCTGAAGAGGTCCTAATAACATGTTAGACAAATCACACTCTTTAAAAACTGATTTGAAATAAAAATGCTTTTGAAGCCTTGTAATTTCAGGCATGCATTTTGTAATAATAATATGTTTCCTTGCTGCTAATGTATTGACGCATACTTGTAAATGTGCACAATGTTGCTCTTTTATTTTGGTCCAAGTTTATGGTGAGGAATTAAATAATTCTTCCTATTTAAGCAAATTTGTGAGGAAACTGTAGGAGGTACAGTAAGAACATTAGATTTGAAAACCTAATAAAGACCTTAAGTTCTAAGGACTGGTTATTAATTTGGAGGGTTGAAGGCCTGAGGTTAAATTTTTCCTTTGGGGCAGAAGTGATGGTGTTTCAAGCAGTTACAAATCTTTGATGTTTCATCAGTTTCAATTACTGTCTGAAAGTGAGGAATTTGTAGTGTGTGAACCCAAGCAAACACTTCTGTGTGCATTCTGCATAGGAGCACTCTCAAATAGGCTACGTTGTTTTTAGAGTCTCAACTGCACAACTTTATGCAGCTACATTCTAGCAGCCATTTTTGTGATACAGAGAAAGACATATGAAAGCTTTTGATAGACTACTGTGATTACCATTTTGGTTTCTAAGGCCATCTTGAAGAACCAAAGAATTACTGTCAAAGATGTTGTGAATTTACTGCTGATTTAGTAACATTTCTCTTTTTCTTCTGCTGCTTTTAGTCTAGCAAGTCTTAACTACCTAATATCTGCTTTTAAAAACACCCTTTTCGGGGGGGACGGGGGCCGGGGAGGAAGGGAGAGTTGGGGAGAGAAAACAACTCCCCTCTATGAATGTGGCTATAACGCTCTATCTGAGCATACCACTTCCTGACACTCTCTCTTTGTGCCACCCCAAAAGGGGGTGGTGTGCCCAAAATCCTTATCTTAAGGACCTTAAAGGGGCCTCTCAGTATTATTGTCTGGACTCCTACAATCTTTCTGCTTCTTGTAGGTTGATTTCACTACACACCCTTTTTCTTTTGCAGAGTCTTTCTTTTCAGCATTCTTAAAGTTGTGTGAGTGAAATGGGATTGGATGAGTAGGATCCTCTGGTCCATGCTGCCACACATGAATTGACAGCCCATGGACAACAAAACCCTACTCAACCTGCAAATGGTCCTCTGGATGAATGGGGCCAAGAGCTTGAAATATTCCTGTCTCAAAACCCAGTATCTTTAGGACCTCCTCATGTACTAATGTCCAGTCACAAGCTCTTTTTCTGGTTAAATCATAAAAAGGCCAGGCTATGATGGAAAATAATTAGGAGAATGCTTCCTCCAAAGCCCCAGTAATAAGGGACACAACCAGGTGCATCTTTGGGCAATCTTTGTGTTTTTATCTGCTCTGGCCTCCCGTGGCCATCCTTCCCCAGGAGGTGCTTCTGCTGTGATAGCCACTCTTGGGCCTGCAGGGCAGGGGTAGGACCTTGCTTCCAGTGTGCCAGTGACTGACAGCTGCACTAGAGGCTCCAAAGGGGCATGGGGTGTGGGGCAGAGCTCTATTCCACCTTTGCTGAACTTGATCTGTCCCCTCCCACACATCCCGTAGTTGTTTTGAGCCAGACGTCATTTTTTTTCAGTCTTTCTCTGACTGCTGAGATATTGGGCTTCTAAAACATTGATTTGAAATGTATCAAGCATTAATGCCTGTGAGAAAGTATGGCTAATATTATTAGGTGTCTGAGCTGCTTCCACACACCCAGGGCAGAAAGTGAAAGAATAAAAAGAAGGTTTTGATTAGAATACATTAAAACCACATGCAGTTCAATCTAGTTGTCATAAACCATTATGTATATTAAATGCAGTTTTTTATGTGCTTAAATTACATCAACTTTATTTCTATTATTTCTATTATTTGTTTCTATTAAGTATTTGCATTTCTTAGATACTTTCATCCTCTACAATGAGTGTTATTTATGCCATGTATCACATATTAAATACAACTTGATTCACAAAAATGAAAGCTCTACTGACTAATTTATAGGTTTTCAGTTTTCAGACTGCAGATCTGGCTGACAGTAGTATTACTACAAAATTGTTTTGTCATCCTAGTCCCTTTGGAACAGGAATAAGATTATGTCCTGTACATCACCAGTTTATGGTCTTGGCATTTAAAATATTTCTGGTAGATATGGCATGGTTAATATCAAGCTGAAGCTTCTTAAGTTATACCCGAAGTACTGGCAAATGCCTTTCCCCCTCCCCCAACCCTCCACTTGTGTCCTCAGAGCTTTGATATATTTACATATAAACAGCTTCTGAAGATGAAGAAATTAAACATGTTATCCACTGTAATTCTCCATGATTTTCTTTTAAAATGTCAGAACAGCAATTCCAAATTTGGATTTGCCCAAATTGGAGTGCTCTTTGTTTTGCAGGTAGGCTTGAAGGACTGTTTAGCTCTTAAACACTTATTGTTACATGGTCCTGTGACCTTTTAGGCCAAGGAAGTAAAAGCTCTCATAGGTGACTGAAAAATAGGAAAATAGTTTGGTTTTGTATATACTTCTTATGGACTATTTTTCTGCTAAGCAGAGGGAAGTTTTCTTGGTGCAGACTCAGGGATACTGCTTTGCTAGAGAATTTTCTGTTTGTTTCCAGTTGTTACTTGTTCTGGCTGCTGCAGAGGTGCAGGGCTGCTGTCCCACAGCTGGCAGCTTGGCCCTAACACAGGGAGCAGCTGTCCATGCACTGGGTATCAGCTGAAAGGTTGCAGCTGGGTCTGGAAGCGAGGTGTGTGCCAAGACCAGATAGGTGATGAAATGATCTCATTTTGAAGGAAAATTTTGATAGATGTCTTACAGTACTTTGAACCTGATATACCAAAGAGGTGCAAGAGTTGCACTTCTCCTCAGTTCTAAAAAGTGGTGTTTCAAATTCCCTATTTTTGAGGTATTGATATCAAAACTGCTGTTGGGTGCTTCTTTGTTGCTGCTGTTTTACTGGCATCCTGACAATCCTTCTCTTTGTTGAAGTTTCATTCTGTTACAATTCTTCTGTTTGATAAATGTTCCAAACTGCTTTATTAAAAGAAAAGCTGGATACTCTAGTGATTCTTATCAAGTGTATCCTGCATATATTGTTAGTTAAGTAAAGGGTCAGAATTCATATGGTGAAGTTGTATCTATGGTGTGAAAAATGGATACAGAGATTTTCAGTTCTTTTTTATCTCTGGAAACTGCATTGTACTTGAAAATAAATTCCAGCTCTACATATGCATTTCTGTTGTGGACATAGTAAATGTTACTATTTTTGTCATAAAAAATTGAGGTAAGTAGTTGGTAGTATAGTTTTACATTTGCTGTGCACAGTTGTTTTTCTAGCAGATCTGCTTCCCTCAAAGATAAGATGCCAGGCTGTGATTTATATATATGTCTGTCTAAATAATCTAAATATCGATGTCATAGAGAAGATGTATCACTTCAGTTCTGGTGTTCATTGCCAATTTTGTTAGAGAATTGTCACTTCTGCAAATGGAAATACTTCAAGCATTGGGGAAGAGTAATTAAGTTTGGATAATGCTATTTGGCTAAAATAAAACTAAACTAATTTCTTCACTAAATTAAATTCCAAATCTATTCAGAGTTCTGGAATATTAATTTACCAATATCCTATCCACCACATACATAGTCACTCACTCATGTTTGCTACCTAATTCTATTTTGTTCCTTTGGAAGATAGATATTGTCTGCAATCAAAAATGTTGGTGCTAATTCATTCTCCATCATTCTGGTTATCTGTATATGTGTATATTATATTTTTTAAGGTAAAATGCCTTGCTATTTAAGAAAACAATGCTGTTAATTATGGTATGGCTATGACCACATAGTTCTACCTGATGCAGCCATATGGTTTCCTTACATTGACTCCCACTGTAATGAGAATAGTAGGAGAGGAGAAGAAGAGCAAGTGAAAATGCAGATTTATGAGAAATACCAGCTATTTAACATCATTTGAAATAGTAAAATAAATTCTGGTGAAGAAGTTTTCTTTACTAGATGATGTAGCTAAAAATACATGGTAAATCACCAACAGTTGGCTAATATGAGTACAAATAAAGAACACGATAAATAAACCACATATTTCTCTAGCTCATCTTGCACAGAGAAAGGCAAAGGTGCAATAAAATAGGAAACACCTGAAGCTTCACGTGTGATTAGCACAAAATAATTAAATACTATGAATTGTTTTGTTAAACAGACATTTTATTGAACAGTCACCCCCAGTTCTGTTGCTGTCACCTACATAAGCTTAGATCATATTAAACTCTGCATTGTTTTCTACTAGATATGCACAGATCTTAAGTCATGGGGGGGACCTGTGGCTAGAGTCATCTGTGAATGTTATCAGGCAATGTGAAAAATACAGCTACTGTCACCCTAAACACATCTGAAATGAATCAGAGCATCAGTGTAGCTTTAAATGTCCCTGCTGCTGCACACTGTGAACCTGAAGATGGATCACTTCTGTTCTCCAGAACACAGCCAAAATGTCTCAGTAACAGAATGAGAGAGCTTCCACAAGCTGTCTCAAGGCTCTGAGGGTATAATTCTTGGAACGCTCCTTGGCTGAGCCCAGAGTAGTAAAGATTGGTAGCACTTTCTGTAATGGTCGGCAGCAGCCCTTTTCAATCAGCCTGTGAGCTTTAAATGAGTCAGTAACAATGCAAGGACAGAGTACATTTTCATATCTTAGGACACAGTTGGTAGGAATACTCGTTTGGGTATGGAGAGCAGCATTAAATGAAAGAGTTGACCAAAACTTTTACTGTAACAGTTCTGGAGATAAAGAGTAGTCTGTTCTAATGTCCTGATCTGAATTATAGGAGACAGACATCTCAATGCAGGTATAATCCTAGCTATCAAATATTCATATATCCCTCTCATTTTTTCTCAGCCTGAGACAACTGTGTTTCTGTGAGTTTTAGGTGGTTTGATTTGAAGGGGGGAAAAAAAAAAGGTCAAAAATTTCAAGTAACTTGAGAAAAGTGGGTGTCAAAGAAATCTATTTGAGGATGCTGTGATTTTTCCTAGGGGAGTAGTTCTGTTTGAGATTACTATGAGACAAAGCTATCACTTAACAAAATATGGGATTTTACACAAGCTTCATACTCCTGGCATCTCAATTAGAAAATACTTAAATGATTTTCTGTTTCAAATGTTGTCAACTTGGATAAATGCTCATGTTTCATGCTCCAATTACCGTACATATTTTTAATGCTAATATCTTAGTAAAACAATTGGTAAAAATAGTGGTGTAAAAATGGTGAATACCTAATTTATATTTCCTATATGAAAAACAGAAAATATAAAAGAAAGCAACTTTTGTTTCCCTTTCACCGTATTAGTCCATTTTGAGACACTTTTCAAGATTCCATGGAAACATTTAGCCAGAGACCTGGAAAAGATCACAAATATGAGCAGCAAGCCCTGACTTCCTGCACTCTTTGTGCCCTTTCTGCCAATCCAGAGCAAATGTATATTTGTTACTCCTCAGTGCATGTTATGAATCAGCAGCAAAAAAGAGGACCGAGAAGACGTCATTCAGGGCGAGAGTGGTATTTTTTGTAATTCTTCATTATGCTTTCTGTTTTCCTGGTGTTATTGTCCTCCTAGGCCCTAAAGAACACTTTAAAGAACAATTCGAAGCAGCTTTGGCATCATACTGACTCAATTTCAATGTCATTAACTCCTCCTCCATCTCATAGAAATTCTCTCATGGTATTCTGAACATTTCTTTTTTCAATTCTCTTTAATTTTCATAAGCAGCTGTCTGAATGGCCGACAAAGTGCAAAAGTCTCTTTCCAATACATGGAAAGAGAGCACATCAGATGTATAAAATGGACTGAAAAAGTATCCAGAGACACTAAGTGGTGGTGGATCATGCAGAAGCATAAGATTCTGTTGATACATTGAAGATGGAGATATATTATACTACAAATCCAGAATGAAATCTGTTTATCTTCACCTCTGTTCATAGTAGGTGTTGTGTTTTCACTAAGGGAAAGTAACCTTTGTAACCTTTTGTTCTGTTTGGACGGAGTAATTGATGTTTGCATCTGTGCTGTATTTGCTCTCTTTAGAAAACAAAACCCAACAAGGCTTTCCTGAAAAATATTTAAGCTTTACAGAACAAATCAGACATGCTTTATGGAGTGTTAGCTCCATGTCTTTATTGACAGTGTTTCCTGTTTTGTGTAATACTTCCCAGATGATAATTATTAAATGCTATTAGATGCTTGATATTTTCCGAAGAAGGCATTATACTTGCCATCATGGCATTATAGGATTTACCTTTTGCTGTGTTTTGTTTTGTGCATTTTTTTGCTGCTAAAACACAGGAAGTGATCACTTCACATAGAATAACTCCCCCACAAAAACACCTTTAAAAGCATTTGCATGTTCTTTTTGAACATGTAATAGGCTATGTGTGGTTATCAATAAATTATTCAGCATTTGTTGAGTGTAAATGTGGCTCAATGGGTTTGCTGCAGCTGGGCTTTCCCAATCAAAATGATTGTTCAGCTTACAGTTGGCAGTTCTGTTAGAGTTAGGTGCTAGTTTAAGGCAAGGAAGGACTGCAGATGGAACACCCTGGTTTTGTTATGCGGATCCCATCCCCCAAATGTTTTGACTTCTGCTCTCAGAAAACGGCCCCAAGCATTTGCTTGTATACAGCCTAGGAAGAGAGATGCATTATCACTGTGTATAATAGTCCTTTATTAAAGGAAGCCTTCATACCAGCCTAAATATACTTCATCAAAGTAACTTATTAAACTGAGACATGGATGTTCTTTTGTAGATTAAAAAAAAAGAAAAAGAATAAAGCAGTATATATCTAGAAAGTCAAAGTTGAAGTAATAGGCTACAAACCCAGAGAAGTCTGCCACGTGTACAGGAAGGTTCAAAGAAACCTGATGAATGGGATGGTAGAAGCAAGTGAGTACATGTAAGGGGAAGAATTGCTATCTGTCAATGTATTGACAAATTGCAAATTCATGGATCAAATTCTACAGGAATAATAGGATCATTATATGTACTAATAGATTAGACTGTCCCATCCCTTGAATTTTTGGATTGGGGTGTGTGCAGATGACCTTCACCAAAAAATAAACTTGTGGAAATAATGGTTATAGAAGATTGCAGAAATTAAGCTTCAAATGAAAGCTTGAAGAATAAAGCAAGAAAGGATATGGTAGCAAAGATTTTTTTTTTTAAACATGCTATCTGGCTCTGAAGAACTAGTGTATGAAAAATGTTTTGCAGTATTTCCTTGTGTTTTGTTTTTACCAAGAGGGATAATACTGCTTTTGAAATGAAAATTTGAAGGAAGAGCTGACAGTGGAGTTTATTCCCTTGCAAGACTTGGTGAGCTTCAGAGCCCTTACCCTTAGGAGAACTTTTGTTTCTCAGACAG
Organism: Camarhynchus parvulus; assembly: GCF_901933205.1. Classification (NCBI taxonomy): domain Eukaryota; kingdom Metazoa; phylum Chordata; class Aves; order Passeriformes; family Thraupidae; genus Camarhynchus; species Camarhynchus parvulus. The sequence goes on along the minus strand of NC_044575.1, from coordinate 20,155,021 downwards.
AGGCTATTGACGAGGAGCCTGAATTTTTACAAGACAGTTGCAAGTCTTGTTTGCTACTGTAGGAAAACATTCATAAAATTCAGTTTCAACTCTTGAGAAATTTTCTCCTGTGCTGCATAGTGTGTAGCTACTGAGCTCATAAGAAAAACTATTTTACTAAATACGAAAATTCTAGCAAACTTCACTTATGCTACTTTTTAGGTCAAGAAGAGTATAATGAAAAGGGGTGGTGTTAGTAACAACCTCACCAAAAGACCAGAGAGAATAAGGTAACAGAAGAAAAGTAAAAGCCAGATACTATTTACAAATCAGAGTTGCTCCATTGTCAAATTAAGCAGAATAAATAAGCAAAGAAGACAGCAGTTTCAGCATTGTATGGTTTTTTGAGTCGCTGGCAGATTTGGGGGAAAAAGATTTTTTTTTTCCAGTGCCCCTGGTGAACTCTGTACATGCAATGCTTTGCACTCAAAGGTTTTAAGGAAAAAAAAGTAACTAACTTCTCATTTGTTATTATTTTGTCTTTCTGAAAACTTACAGTGATAGGCATGATTCCTTTTAATGTGGAGCCTGAAACATACATGAAGTGTAATATCAGCATTTATACCTAAAATTTAGGATGTTTTCTAATATATTTTAATCCTTGAGAACAGTCAGTTAGATTTTCTGAGATAATTTTTCATTTCTGATCCATTCCAAGTGATTTATCCTGATGCATTTGGCAGACAAATTATCTGCTTTAATGTTGATGATGCTACCAAGACTAATCTGCTAGAGATGACAGCATTTAATGGTTAGAACAGTATTCAGAGTGGCTGTTTGATGGTTGCATCATTGATAAACTGTCTGGACATTAAATATTTCTTTTCCTTGTTTGGTACATATGAGCAAGTGTTCATCTGTTGCAGCTCAATTCTAAGAGAACCTTAAAAATTGCACCAAAACCTGTTGTAGAAACTAAGTGAAAACAATAGTACTGCTTTTCTACTGGTAGGATAAACTGTCTGATACTTACATATATACACCTTGTGATTTCAAAAACAATTTCTGAAGGAACCAAAACTGGTGGCTACTGGCTTATTGCAGTGAAACTGTGAAAGCTCAGAATAGTTCTGGCAATAACAAGCTGGTTCTGGTAATAACAGGCTATACTTATATTGTAGGAATCTAAACCAACCCCATGCTATCAGGACATGCTACAGGGAAATTAACTCCGCCCCAGCCAAACCCAGCACAACTTACTACACATAACAGCACTTTGTTAATAAATTTTATGAATAATCAACCTATTATCTTTGCACATACTCAGTAATGTTTGCAGTGTATCAATAAAGGTGCACCACCCTTACATCACCTTTACAAGGTGAAAAATTGTCTGACATTCTGGTAATGTAGTCTGTATATGCTCTTGTGAAGAAAAAGAAAGGGATGTATATTCCTTTAAAGAGAGAGAAAGAGAGAAACCTAGATGCATAAAAAATAGCAAATTAAATTGGTGGTAAGACACAGGAACAGGTAGATCATGATGTACATTTTTATGATTTTTTATTTCTTCATTTAGCTTTTTATTTAAAGCTTTGAGATATTTACACTTAATTTTGGAAGACATTTTCATTTTGTCTTTGAAATCTTGATGTTTTGCTAATGTAATGAAAAAAGAAATAATGATGTTTGCAAATGAATAATTCTACTGCACTTAAATTTCTTCACTGGTGCAGAAAGTTGTCAAATACAAACCCGTCAAAATTATTATGCCAAAAAACCAGCATTCGACAGTTATATCATGGCTCTAAAGATTTTTTTCAAAAATTCTGAATGTATTTTGTGTATGTGCAAAAACCAAATTTCTGACATGCCAGATTTATTTTAGGAATACAAAATTCTTGATCTGCACTATATGCACTATTTGAATTAGCCATCAGTTTAAAATCCCAGATAACAGAAGCCTGATCAGTTTTAGATGGCACACATCAACTAAGTTGATAAACTGAAGTCAGCTCCACTCTGAAAGAAGTGATATATTATTAAGTGATGGGTCAGACAAAAACAATCTGAATAAAAGGTGTAGTCCACTCCTAGACTGAGCTAGAAAAGCTAAACACTTTCTTAGCTCACCAGTGGATTTTGTTAGTGGGTTTGTGAAGTTTGTTACACGAGTCCCTTACTTCCCTCAGCTTTAAAAATGAATGTTATTCTTACTGATTATTTATTAGATACTTTGAGATGAAGTGTAGAGAAAAATGAAAATTTGATAAGCATGTTTCAAGTAATCCTTGAGCTTTGTTCCTCTTTGGCAAAAGGTGCAGAAAACCAAACCAGTAACGAATATAAATAAGGACTTTTTTTATTGTTTATTATATACTTTGAGAGATCTGAAATTCAGCCAATCATTATTTTTCAGTGAGACTTCATTTCTGTAGGATATTTCCAAGCAACTATAAATTAAACTATTAGTCTATACTACTGCTAATATTTTAACTGAGTGAGCACAAGTCCTTCTTTTTTGTTTTGCCTCCTTATTATACTTATCTTATTGCATAGTACGGGTTATGATCAATCATTATTCAAATATAAGTTTAGGTTGTTTTCCCAATTCTGTTGCCTTCAGTCTGACAGCTGCTCCCTTGACATCTCCCCAGACTAGGCAGACCTTAGAAGTAAATAATGACAGGCAAACTAAGAACTGTCTCTCATGCTGACAGTCATTTTTCATTCCTGAAAGATACCGTCAGTTTCTTGGATGACTGCTTGAGCTTCTTGGACTGCAGCCACATTTGTTTTATTTTTGAGAAGTTCAAGAGATAGCAGTGTGAAATGAGTGACCCTTTTCATCCTTCATCTTGAAAAAAGCAGTGAAAATGGCCAGTTTGCTCAATTTTGACATAAACTTAGCATTTTCTCTTCCTTTCTTCAGTCAAAGTGAAAGTAAATGGAATTTTATTCCCTTAAAAGTGTTTGCAGTAACTTCATCCATTGATATTTTTCTGGGAATCAAAATGGACAAACATGCCACCAACACTATTGCACATGCAGTTTCCTAATGTGTTTCAGTAATATTTCTGATCCCTTCAAATAAGTGCTGTTATGAAGAGTTAGACACACAGGAGAAACAAGTTTGCTTTAACAAAGTAGCCACAGGATGTTAATGAGTAATTCCTGCATTGAAATTAGAATTTTTTCTGCTCTTATTATTTTCGTGAGGATGCAGTGCCATAAGATCTGTGGAGTCAGTCTTGTGTACAAGAGGGTAAACCCACAAATACCAGGAACAGAAAACGCTGACTGACCCATTAGATAAAAGTTGTTCAACAAATCTGTAAGGAAAATAGATAAATCACGAAAAACTATACTTCTTCTTTTCCAGTCGTAAGGGAGAAAAACAGGCAGTGTGCACTTTTCTAGTGAAAATGGAATGAATGAAATGTTCAGTAGCATTCTCCATGGAAGGCCTGGGAATGTAAATATAAATGAAGCACTTTCATGATGACAGTGCATCCAAAAAATCCTTTGAATTTAGGCCAAACAGCCCTGGAGAAAAATGAGAAATTCCTAATGCTTCCTGCCAAAGAAAAATAAATATGATTCCAAATTGAAACTCATGAAAACAGTTGCATGTCTGTGGTTATGCTATACAGTGGAAGTGTTGTTTGATTACATGAAAACCAGTTGTAGGTCATGGATTTTAGCCCTCAATACAAACAGAAGATAGGGTAACTGTTGATCTTCTAGCCTCACTTCATGATATTCTTTTCAAACAAATATACAGAAAATGCACATTTTAGATTTACCAAAAAAAAAAAAAAAAGCAAATTGCATTAAATTTCCTTCAACAAAAAGACATAGCAATTGGGGTGGCAATACAGCTTGTGTGTCTGTATCTTTTGTTGCTTTCTGAAATCTTCCCTTTGGTACCTTGGGCATTATATTTTATCTCTTTGCAGATTTGAAGTATGTATAATGCAGGTATTTAACACAGAGCTGGAATTCAGAGTTCCAAATTATTCCTTGTTAAATAGTTCATTTGTATGTGTTCTTGTCACTACATGGAAAACCCTGATAGTACGTCCTGGGGTTTTTTTCCTCAAAGGAATAGACCCAAAATGTCTCTTGAAAAACTCACATCTGAGGAAGTAAGTGTGCCATGCCAGTAATGGATGTTAAAGTGAATGGAGAAATAGCATTAAGAAGGAAATACCGTTATATTTGGTGCATAGCTAGCCTGAGTAATTTATACAATTATAGAAATTACTGAAATCAGGTATTCAGAAAGGGATTAGGCATGTAGAGTTAATAATGAGAGTATCTGCAATGGCATTAGTGAAGAGCATATCTGTAAGGATTATAGTATTTATTATTACAGGATGTACATTCAACACATTCTTAGTATTAGATATAAAAGTGCTTCTTTGGCTAAAGTATAATTGTAAAATCTCATTTCACTATTCTACTAAGGTTAAAATAATGGAGCAACTCAGATTTAACATGGCACTTTGAAAACAGGGGTTTTGTTTTTTTTTTAGTTGCAAATATACTGTAATGCTGAAGGCAACAGAAATAGAATGGGGGGAAATTCCAAATACGAGAGGGAGAAATTTCAGTGATAGATGTCTTTGTCTTGGCAGCACAGAGCATCATCTTGTTTTTGGTTAATCGCTGTACAAATTTTATAGTCTATAATTATCTTTAATTATAGAGATACACAACCATTATTATACTGAAAGGAAGATGATAGTTGTGCACAGTTAAGCATCCTTCTTCTATATCTCCTTATTTCTGGAAAAGAGTATGGGATTATAATACTTGTAGGTGTTTCTTCTGTCAGTTTTGGAACAGTATACATAACAATTATTTCTATTACCAACTTTCATCACTCATTAAACAACTTTGAAGAACTGGGAGAAATATCTTGCTTTGTGTTAGTAGCTGGCAAAGCAAAGTTGTAGAACAGCAGCAGGAAAATGAAGCTATAACTGTATTGGTGTTTCACTCTCCAAATGATCAGAGGCACTGGCTTAGTACTGCTGGGGAAGAGTGGGCCTTTGTCACCCAAAATTGATCCTGGCTGCTTCTCAGTCAGGAGCGACTGAGTAGTTTCAAGGTCAGGAAGGAAATCCTGTTGGCACTTGAGAGATCCAAACCCGGCTTTGGACAGCACGCAGTCTGGAAACGTGCCTGAAAAATGCTCCAACGTGGATTTGCTGCTCCCTGAGGGAAACAAACTTTGCTGTGCCGGTTGGACCATATTGAAACTGTTCAGTGCTGTGACAGTACTTGATTACACAGCTGGAAAGGAGTTAGAGAAGAAAAAGCAGTGTATCTTATTTTCAAAATTTAAATGAGACATGGTTTTGCTTCTGAACAAGCAGGAGTATATCATGGAGTATATTGCTCTCAGTCAAAGCTGGTAATGTAGCTCCAGATCATTCTTAATATTATTTCTCAGAGAAGACTTCTTTCTGGAGTCAGCACCCCTGAATTTATTAAACATTAAGCAAAGACACATATCAGTGATACATATAATCTGATGATGAGTTGCAGTTTTAACAAATACATGTCGGGGTGCCAACGAATTGCCCAGCTAGGGCCACGGCACGCCAGCAGCTTCTTCTGACAGCTGCGTCGCTGTCCGGCGCAAGCCGCGCTCACAGCTGCCTGGACTGAGCCCTTCCCGGCCAATGGGGAAGGCTGCCTCAGCCTACGCCCGAAGAGCTTTGCAATGCGTGGCTCCGAAGAAGCGAGTCGCAGGAAGGAGGCAAGGCAGGTCTCAGCAGCGGGGGTTTTTTATTAAGGGGTGGAGGGACACAGCTTCGCAAGGAAGCTGCAAGGATCTGCCCCAAAGGCGGCGACTGAGGCAACTTATAAAGGGTGACTCTACAGAGGTACACCCCGCCCCATAGCCAATAACATAACAGTCCGGCATGACAAGCAGAACAAAAACACCAATCCAAAGTAGAGCATGGGAGGGATTACAGATTCCTGCCCAATCACCCTCTGCCCAGGGTGGAAGATTACAGCGCTTGGGAAAGGGACAAAGGGTGACTGGCAGGTAGATTGGCATAGCAACAAAGGGGGAGGGGGCGGAAGGTAGCCATGGTAACTAAGGAGGGGACTGGGGAGTGATGTAACATTGGCAACAAAAAGGCGGGAGTAACTAAGCAACCAAATGACTGACAGGGGCAGACTGGAGAAGAAATGGGTGGGGGGAATGTGGGGCCAGCGCCATTTTTAAGTACATTGAACTGAATGAGAACAAATCCAGATTAATATTAAAACACGCAGAACACCCAACAGTGAACCCAACAGCACGCGCCTCAACAAATACATGTTTTGCTGATACTTCTTTTTACTGAAGGAGGAGAAAAAGTACAGGAAAAATGAGAAGTTACACAATGTTATTATTATATATTCTTTGTAATATCTTTGTTGTGTTTTGCATTGTTTTTTGCTTGGTGTGAAAACAAGTACTACAGTGGTAAGACCATGTGGTACATAAAATGGCAAAAATGGAGTCACTGACTGCTCAGTTCCTTTGGTTTTAACCAGAGAACAAAAAAAAGAGTTTATGCCATTTACATAAGTAAAGTGAAGTACATTCCTCTTACTTTCATTTTCAGATCACCAGCAGCCTTCTTTGCCCATCCCACTTTGTCTTTAATTTGAAAGATTTGATCAGAAAAATACTCATGTCATCTTCCCTTTTCCAAGCAAAACGGGAACATACTAAACACCCTATGTTGATTCAAAGGAAAACTGCTGATACAATGGCAGAGATCTGGCAGCTTCCCAGTGGCTTCCTGCACCTTGTTTCTTGCTATGTCTCATGCAGACTAGGGAGGAGGGACTGCCCTTGTCCATGTGTAATGCATGCAAAGAATGCACATCTCAGATGCGCAGCCAGGCGCCTGAATGATGGCAGGCCCCTAAATGATCAGATTTAAGTTTTATATAAAGGCTTGTCTTGTTGGGTTTGAATCTGCCTTCAGTGTTATCTATTGGTGCTCCTCACTTGGTTCTGTGTAACACTTAGCTTCATTTTATTAACAAAACTTTGAACTTAGGAAGTACAGGGATCAAAAAACTTGAAACAATAAATTTGAGGAAGGAGTTTGAGATAACTCATAAATCTTCTCTTTTTTTAAATTATGATTGCATTATTTACTTGAGATTTTATCTGCTTTCTCCTTCAAGGAGCTCCTTTGTTTTTAAAGACTCCTTTTCTTAGGAGTCTTGGAGACATGCAAAGCATGGCTTCAAGCTTTCCCAACCCCTTTATGTCAGAGGTGCTTAACTGAGGTGGAGGTTTGGTAATTGGAGGAAATTTTACATAAATGCATTTCACATAACAAAATGTGCAGACATAACAAAAAGGGAAACCTAGAAATGCATTTATGATATGCTGCTTTGTGGTCATCTTATTCAAGTATCTATCCATTAGGGACATTCATGCTACCTTAAAAGACATTTCACAAAAACAGCTCAAAATGCATAAAATTACCTACTTTTAGCCAAAATGGTCCTAAAGAGCACCAGCCTAGTGATTCACATCTCTCTTAATTCATGAATCATGTACTTTTTCTCTTGCAACTAATATTGGCTGTAGGTTACAGTAGCTGATCAACTTTCCTCTCTTTGCTGAACAGAACTTTTATTTCATATTTCAATACTATTTTTATAATGCAATTTAAAAGAATCATAATTTAGAGATATTTTTAATGTTTTTAGAGTCATCTTTTGAATATTAGCTGAGCCAGGTAATTTTTATCCAATATTTCTTTTTCATTTACCAGATTACTCTTCAGTTATTGTAGAGGTAGGCAAAGATTACATTGCCATCTGAAGTATGAATACATTGCTTGACGTACAGAGAAGTCCAGGCATACTTTTCCAGGAGTCAGCATGAAAGTTATATACTTAAATATTACTATTTATATATTACAAGGGTATAAATGTTTTGAAATTCTAATGATTTTTTATAGTCTCATATGTTACCTTTTTTTGTTTGAGTTTTTTTTTATTCCTCTTTCTTTTCATATCTAATATCAGGATGTATGATAGAGCAGCAACTTTGAAAATTGTCACTTCTTTTAGTGGGGCTCTGTCATTACAAGATCACCCAAGGCAAATTGAATCTTAAACTCTTCCAGGCAGTGGAGGAGGAATTTCCAGCAGAGGTAGAGAAGGTAAAAATTCAGTCATAAATTTATACAGTGAAGGTCCCTTTTATTTGTTCCATATTCAGGTGATGATTTCAAATTACAGTAAACAATAGCATCTACAATACTCAGAGGAGTAATGGCTTCCTTTATGAGGGAGGTCTGGAAGAGGATGACATAATTACCACAGAAAAATGAGAAGTGAGAGGGGACTGTGTTTATTTTCTCTAAATGCATGAAGACACAAGTAAGTGCCAGAGCAGGAAGAATCCATTAAAATCCAGGGCTGGCAGAGAGGTAAATTTAGAAATTAGACATGAATATGTTTTGATGGAGTATTTTAAGTATTGTATAGCCTAGCTAGAAAAGAGCTAACTTTCTGAGAAAAGGGAGAATTCTTAGCACAATGCTTGACATCTTCTGATAGTTATGACTATGTTTGCTTGCAGCAAGAAGTTGGATCCAGTGACCTCTGAATTCTCAGATATATTTTTGTTGCTAATTTTCCTCCCTTTCTCAATATGGAATATCTTCTTTTCTGTTTTTGAATGCCTATGTACTTTTCTGAGAGAAATGACCTTTTTTTCATTTCTTTCCCTTTAGTCAGTAGATCTTGCCTAGGAGAACTGCAAAAGGAAAACTAAAAACATAAGTAAAAACAGCTGTTCTGCTGAGTGCTTTCATTGAAAATAGCAGAGCAGTTGGGGCCAACTTCAAAATGCGTCTCTTGATTCCAGGAGCTCTTGGTACTCAGGCTGTAGGCAAATGTGAGAGGTCTTTATAGTCCTCTGAGGGCTTGGACAACAGGGAATGGTTTGAAAAGGGAATATGGTGAAACCTGTAAATGAGTGAATCTCTACTCCATATGGGCACCACCCAGCAAGTATCACATTTTAATAGCTTTCTTTCATTCTTCATGTTCAAGTTACATTAAGTAAAACTATTAAACCGAAGCGATTAATAGTAGAAATGGATGTAACAAGCTGATACCATCTGAAAGTCTTGAATTTCAGAAGGGGTCAGTCTTTAAGGGTTGTGCTGATAAGGTAAATCACTGTAAAAAACTATTATGGTACAGCAAATCCATTATCCAGAACTGAAATACAACCCTTCCTCTGGTGTGATGTATGGCAGCAATTCAATAGCACACACAAACACTGGAGAGTAAAAAGAGATTAAAATGACAGGACTGTTACCGTATGGTCACCACAGCAGTAAGTATATAAAAAGGAAAAAAAACTTTCAGATGATGAAATAATTTTTTTCTTTACTTCTACTGGGAGATGTTAATAAGAAAAACTGAAGGAATCCTCAGAGAATGCATTGTTCACAGGGCTGAATTATTTTACAAATGCTGAAATTCAAATCCCATCTGCTAATAATTCAGTTTGGAATATACTTGAAAGAGCCTGTGATGGGATGAACTTTTACAGCTAATTTTAGGCTTCATCAATAACTCTGTTGAGAGCTGTTGTATTGTTGGAATTTGAAGTGGAAAAGGACATTTTTGAGTGTCAGCAGTGTGTATTATGGCTATACTTGTTGGTGTTTCCCTTGGAATGCTGGAATATTGGAAGCTGTGTGTAAAAGCAGATCCTACATGAAGAAGATTTCATGTTTGACCTTGCTCATGTTTATCAAACTTCACCTAATTTGAAAAAATCTGCTAAAAAAAAGGGTCTTTAAATTCAGCAGTACCCAAGAATGACATTTTTTACTAGTTTTATCCAATTTGGGAAGGCAGAAACAAAGATAGACCAAACAGATGTCACAAATCAAACAAAGATCTTTCCACAGTAGTTTCTCTGTGATGGAAAAAGAAGGAAATCCTCTGTTTAGAATCTTGAAATACTGGAGCGTACAGAACAGGCTTGGTGCAGAGGAAGGAGATGCCCTCTGTTCATGCTCACAACATGAACTTCCTTTAGTCACTTCCAGTTTTCTCTCTTTCATTAGATTCAATAGTTCTGTAATTGCCCTTCTTTTATGATGACTTTTGTGCTGGTGAAAGGTATCAATTGACAGCCCTGAAGATTAAAATCCTTTCTTGGAGATTAGTATAGAGTGTACAAATGCAATGAAGTTTTTGAAATTGTCAGTGCACCTCAAGCCTCAACCATTGAAACCTTGTTTAAAAATTGGGTAAGCTCTGTCTCCGCAACCTATTCACAGAAGAGTTATTCTGTTAGAGCAGCATGCCATGATTCTATTCTTTTTAAAATTCTTCTAATACTACTTCACTGTGCTTGCTAATTTACATTGTTTTTTTTAAGGGTTAAATAAAGTTTAGCTTTTGGACTTTCCCCAAATCATACTTTGTTTTGGGCTCTATTGGTTTAAACAATACAGACTCACGCACATCCTTGACCCTAGTAAATTTGTGTACAACTATTCAAAGTGTTGAAACCAATGCCAATTAGAAGCATGCCCCATGTTTTTATGTAATATTTATATATCTCTTGTACTGGTTTGCATTGAAGTCAAATTTGCATCTTATGCTGAGCTCAAACAAGAAAATTAAAAGATACCAAATATCACTGGTAAAGCAGTGTTATAATGTAACTAATAGTAGCTGACTCCTTCATTTCAAGTAAATTTTTTTAGTTATTTTGAATGCTCACAAAGTTATAAAAAGTAATGGTTACAAAGCCAGACATGACCCAGTATAGAAAGAATTGTGCTTAAAGATATTTTAGCCAGCTTTTAAGTGAAAAAATAAGATTGTTTTTCCTCTAATTCTGAAAAGTATTTTAGATTTTGAAAGCAGTTTATACACACTTTCTTTTCTGCATTAATACAATAGCCAGAGGGAAAGACCTTGCAAATTAATACTAATAAAACCACAATATTCAGTTCCTTTACAAAAAAGAAAAAGAAAAAACAGCATGGCATAAACAGTTTGTAGGCCAAGTAATCTAATAGTCCATACGCTATTTCTGAAGAAAAAGATGTTTCTAAATAAAAAATATTTGCAGTGACTTTGTTTAGCTGAACACAAACTGGAACAAACAATTAAAAAAAGCAACACTAAGTTTTATTTAGAAACTATTTCACCCTTTTAGAATTGGGGCAGATTATAGGAAGATTCACTCTGTGTCTGTGTTTATGCAGAAGGATAAAATCTGATTGCACAGATGCAATTCTTGGGAAACAGAGGTTTTGTGGCCCCACTAAACAGTGCACATTGCCTTGAGGGATACCAGTGAATGGATGAACCAACTCTCCTGCTGCTCTACAACAGTAGATCTTTACTGATAAAAATTGCAATTTATTTGGAACTTTTTATGGTACTCTGTATTCTGCTGGTGTCCAGCTCCAGCACTGAGATCTCTCTGAAATCTGTCCTAATTAAAAATTTAGCCAAACCAGAAAATTTGTCTTTGATGGTAGGTTGTTGTTTTGGTTTACTTGCTTAACTATTGTTTCATTCTCTGCACCACATGAAATTTAGCCCAAGTTTCTGTGCTCATTTTAAGGAGCATGATACAATATTCATGTCAGAAAGGGAAAATATATGCCCTGAGTTTTTGAGTTTGTGCTGTGTTGCATGCAAAAAATGTGATATGTTTGTGATGTGTTGCCTTCTACAAAAAGCAGCTCAGGTTACTTGTTTGTACCTGTTTTTACTAGAAATAAGAATAGGAGATACTGAACAACAATAGAGCTAGCATTCATAGTTGCTGCATTACATTTGTGATCAATTTGAAACATTTTACACTTCAAATAATATCTAAAGTTAATGAAGTATCTTAACATCATAATTCTTTCCATTTTCAAATAGCACAGTTGAGGTGCTGTGGTGCTGAGGTGCTTGATAAGAGTTTGCATATGGAATGGATATCATCTTTGGTTGCTAATATCCTAGCATAAAATGAACAAATATGAATGAAAATATATTTTGTTTGTTTGTACATCTGTGATTAAGGTAAAAATCAAGCCCAAAATAATATGCAAGTTTCTCCGATGGAACTGCCTCAAAAATTGCTTACTGAGCAATATTTTTATTCAGCACATATATAACTTTTAAAGAGAGCCTTTTAAAAAACTTCTTGTACATCTACAGTCAATTAAGACAGCCTATGGAAGGAAAATCAGTTGTTTTATGACCTTTTGACAAATGAAAAAAAAACCAAACACAAAACCCCACAGTTTTAAGGTAGTTTAATTGCCTATAGATTGGTGGCTATGTAAATATTTGACAATAATTTTTGAATGAAGGCAACTTCATGTTTTCCATCTTTTATCCAGTTCATGAATCCATTTCAAAGTTAAGAAAGATTGCTGTAAAATCTGTATTTTCATCTCTCTTATTTTAAATTATAGGCATATTAAAGAAGTATGAAAGTTTTTCAAACCCACATTAAAAAAGTCACATCTAAAGTTTGACATACTAATAAAAGTTTTTACAGATAGAGTTTATATGATACACTGTATAATGAGTCCATGGCAAGAAGTTTTTATTGTGCCATTTGGACTTTCTGTAACGTTATTTTCTTTGACATATTTATGCAGGAGTTGGAGGCAGATCTCTTGACTTTTTTATCAATATGTCGGTTCATTATATATGTGCTGAAATTAGGGAAAAGATGGGGGGACATAGGAAAAAATCAGAAAGAAATAGGTGCTGAATGACTCAGACAAAGTAACACTTCTAATATGTTGGAAAGGAAGTAAAAACTTGTTTTGTAGCAAGCTAAATTAAACGTAAACTATTTTTCTTCCATTCTTCACACCATATTGAACTTAAGGACATAGGCTATACAGCTGCAGAATTGACTTCTAATGCTTCTCCAGTACTTACTGATTTCAGATTAGAAATATTTAACTCTTAAACTCTTAAGCTGTCCCAAATAAGAGAATATTAATTGTATTTCTCCTATTTGTTACCATTAGTCTTCAACTATCTTTGGAGAATTAAAAAATCGAAAAACTTGTCCTTATGACTGCATGTCTTCAGTCTGGTTGCACTCAATTCTGAACAGTGACACTGGCCAGATTAGCTCACCAACTAAAGTTTATAACCTCTGTTACGCGACAAATGTAGGTACAATATGGACTATTCCTACTAATTACAGAACTCTGTCTTGCTAATGATAATTCAACCTCAGATTCTGGTGATTTAATTTGTTAAGGACACACTTCCTAACCAGAACTTGTCACACTTTCTTTGCCAGTGCAATCTGTAATTTTTAACTGATACACTTGTAGGAAGCCCTTACAGTTTCTAAAAACAAGAAAATTTTTTATTTGAACATTTGTGTAATAGTTGTTATCACCAGATAAAATAGGCAGAAAAGTAGGGAGAGTGGTGTGTGTAGCACCAGCTTGATGCTTTTTAAATTTGCAGTGGAGGCTTGATTTAGTTGCCTAAATCTAGCCTCCAGCTGCCTTTCCAGATGGGCGTGAGTCTCCCATAGATCCTGTTATATCTGCCAGACTCCTGACAATGTCTCACATAATCCTGGAGCATGACAAATAGCATTAGACGTTTATACTTAAGCAACAGATTGAACTCTGTATGTTTAAATACCAAGAGTATATGTCATTAAGCTTTTCTCAGGGACTTCAAGAAGCATTGTGGAAAAGTAAAGCATTTCTGAGCTGGGATCAGAAAGACTTAGTAGTTTAGTTCATTGTGAGTCAGGATTTAACTGCGGGGCATCAAAGGAGACATTAGTATGTGTTCCATGTGAAATTAATCTTTTCTAGACTCAGGTCAAATTCAGTATTCATTTGGAATAAGGATTTTAGCTATCCCAAATAATGTGTTCTAATGATTCTATATTAAAAAAAAAACCACCAAACCCAAACAGAATGAAAATACAAAAAGCAAAAAAGGAATATATCTCCAAAAACCAGTGATATTATTTCTGGTTTCTTTGCTATTTGGAAATTTGGCTAATTCTACTCTGTCTCAAAGCACCCTGTGGTTTTTAAATGGATAGGATATTTACATCTACCTACTAATCTAAAGGGCTGACAGTGTTCATCTGTGCTGTTAAACCACTGCTGTGTTCTGTCTCATAGTTGGCTGCACTTCAGTAGTAAATGGAATTAGTCTATTATTATAGAGTTGTGAAGTGCCTTGAGGCCTGTCAGGATGTATAATATCTTGTGACTGCTTGCCAAATAGGTAAATACCTCAACAATTTTACACTCTTAAAAAAAGAGAAAAATTATTAAACTATACATTGTCATTGTCATTATTATTATTTCCACTTTTTAACTTTAGAGGAAACAAAAAACCTGAGGAAGAAATGTTACACTGAGAATTTTCCAGTCACCTTTTTTTTAGAAATACACAATAGGTATTCCTACAGCAATGAAATATATTCACCTGAATTTTTTCTAGGTTTCAGCTCCTAATTTTATTACTTCTTTTAATGTTTAGGCAGATGAGGAATTAATGCAGCATTGCATGTCTTTGCATTGGAACTTTAGGAAATTTGGGGTTTTTTTCACTCTTTTGTAGGAATGAAATTCAACATTTCACAAAACTAAAGAGGTGGAAAAAATAGTCTTTCTATCTGATGTGTTTTAGTGACCTCAATAGTGATATTGTCCAAGAATAATTTAGGTTGAAGGGGCCTCTGGAGGTTGTTTTGTCTGGCTGCACACTTGAAACAGAACCAGCTTATTTCGGATGAAGGTCCTCTTGAAGCTTGTTCAGTTAAATTCTGAACATGTCCAAAAATGTAAATTCCCCGACTTCTCTGGACACCTGTTTCAGTATTTGATCACTGTCAGTGTGAATGGGTTTTTCCTTATATCTAATTAGAATTTTCCTTCAAGTGTTTTGTGTCTGTTGCCTCTCACCCCGGCGCTGTGTACTTTCAGACTACTCTGGAGGGTCTGTCTTTACCTTCTCACTAAGTAGCTCACTATGGCAATATGTTCCCACATTAGATTTCTTTTTTTAAGGAATAGAATTAAGCCAGTTATCTCAGCATCTTCTGGCACATTGGGTTCTCCAGTAGCCTAGGTATCTTGCTGACCCTTTGCTGAATTTACAGGAATGGTTATCCATTCTGGCATGACAGTATCTTATACTAGGAATCTTAAAATTAAAGCACAGTATTGAAGATGTAGTCCCAAAGACACAGAATGGAGGGCAATAATCACTTGTCGTAACTTACTGACCACAAGCTCTATTGCTTAGTATGGTTTAGGTCATCTTTATAACAAGGACGTATTGCTATTACGCTTCTTTCTCTCCAGGAAGTCCTGTTGCACAGGTTGTTCTATTCTAAATGCAAGAAGTTTGCATTTTCCTTTATTAAGTTTCATTTATGCAGTGCATGAATGCCTGCAGCATGGCAATCTCACAGGAGGAATGAGAAGTCAATGTACAGGCACAGAGCTATTATCTCATTGGAATCACAAAGTGGTAAAGGATAGGTTACATAATTAGAGGACTGCTTTGGAATGTACATGCTGCTGAGAGGATCAGGATGGGAAGGAAGAGGAGATGTGCTCTGTCCAGTTGGGAGCCTGTAGCTGTGTCTCAGGAAAGACGAGGAGCTGTTTAGGAACTTAAGAGCAAGGACCAGATCAGCAAGTGTGGCATTTTGATGGGCATCTGTTATAGACAATCTGATCAAGAAGAAAAAGTAGATCAAGCCTCTTTTTGGAGAACTAGAGAAAGTGTCAGTATCACAAGCCTTAGTCTTTAGTGTGCACTTGAACGTCTTCTGCAAAGACAACTTTAGAGTCCAGGTCTCTTGCTGACCAGGGAAGATGATCCAGTAGACCTGCTAGGGCCAAATAAGGAAGACATGGTCAGACTTGTGGAGTCTTGGGTGAGCAGTAACCATGGAATTCTGGGTGTTTTAAGTTCTGGTAGCTCACCATGCTTGAATTGTGTGACACACACACTGAGAAAACATGCTAACATCCTGTAGGTTGGTACTAAGAGTTTGCATTGGGAGCTTGATGGCACTGTAGGTGAGTGCTGGAGATTGGTGTAGTGTGTGGTCTGCTTGAGTCTTGATTGCTACTATTTTTTTATATGAACTTTTTTGTGGGGTTTTATGGTAGGTTTTTTGTTTGTTTGTTTGTTGCTTTTTGTTTGTTTTTGTTTTGTTTTTAATGAAAAGATAGATAAATGCGGACAGAGGTATTTTGGGAAGGCTAGCCCCACATAATTCATATTGAAGCATTCTCACAAATTGCTTTGGAACTCCATTATTTATGCAGAGGAGAGAAGGAATCCCCCCCTCACCCAAACCTTTAAGGGAATATCCCTGTATTTGCTCCAAGGTGGATGATTGAGAAACACCTATTACATTTTGGTAATCCTTCATGAACAAAGAAAATGAACAGAAATGTCAGGATTATAAATTTCTTTTCAAGACAAACCAATGTCAGAGAGACAGCATAACAAATAGAAGCAAATTACAGACAGAATGATTTAGAATAGTGTGTAAAAGGTTAATTTTTTGACAGTAGCAGTGAGGGTCTTTTCCTTGGGCTCTTATTTTATACTAAATATCTGACAGTTTTGAAATAAACTTGCTTCTTTACTGAATGATCTGAAAAAACAATTGTCTTGGCAAGAGCAGGCTGATAAAATATTGTAGTGTCATCTTTACTATGCCAGAATATTAGAAAATAATCACAGATTGTTTTCCATTGTAAAATAAAGGATAAAGATGAAATGGATTAATGTTGCTTCTAATTATGTACATTATACTCATTGAAATATATAGTAATTGCAATTTTTATGGTATTTGGCTTTCGAACAATAATTTAATTCATTTGAAGAATCTACTATGAACTCACATAAAGTATTTTTTTTTATGTGCAGGCCTTAGCAGAGGGAATTCCTGTGAACTGCCAAAGACTTGCATTAAGGTTTACAGAGTTTTAGTACCTTCTGTAATGCAATTGTAGAAAAAAATCCCTCATTTCAGGGCTTGTGGTTTCTTCTGGGAACGCATTGATGAGAAATTGTTTGAAGAACAGTGAAACTAAACAGAAAACAAAGCAATAAATATGCTCAGGGGTAACAGAAGTTTGGCTTCTGATACCAAGAGTGCCTAGTCCTTTTTACCTTGCTGGCATTTATGAAACAAACATAAAAAAATACAAAATAAAAACACAAGTCCTGGTCAAACTGGTAGAGAAACTCCAGTAGAATGGCAGTGGGAATTATTAAATTTTCAGTTTTGTAACTTACTGAAAAATAAGTAAACAGGCTTCTCTACAGCCCAGAAATTATGATTCATGGTAGTAGCAAGGCTAAGTTGTAATACAGTCTAAAAAGAGAGGACAGCACCAGGTGTGTTTGAATAAATAGATTCCAGGTGGTATGATCTCCAAATATTCGCTGCCACATGGAAGATAAATTTTTCATGAACCGCATCCCAGTATAAAAGATAGCATAAGAGATGAAACATTTGTACCAAGGTTAAAAATACTCAAAAATAAGTGAAATGTCAAGTATACTTGTAGCTATTATTTCAGTTAGCAAAAGACATTTGAAAATCTCTTGACAAACATAAAGAAAAACATGTGTGTGTGAATTTTTAATAGGTCCCTTCTTTCCCAATTCCAGTTTAAAATCCTGAGAACTGCTGGTTATGAAAAGATTTCAATAAGCGTATGCGCTATGGGTCACAGTTTAGCTGGAAACCTGAGATTAATGCAAAAACCCTAAAGACACTGCTAACTACAAAGCCCACAAGCGTCATCACTGGTTTGTCATAACATATGTACATTTTTGATTACAAAATGCACATACAGAATTCAACAGGCATGTTTATCGATTTTGTTCCCCCTTGATTTGGAAATGACTAGGTACACAGTGTCTTTTCAGAGGGACAATTTGTATCAAATAAATAGTTTTGAATGTCTGCAAATTCTTTTTTTTCCTCTAAATTTGGACTTAGGTTATGTTCAAAGCTGGCAATAACCCTACTGAGTGAAAGCTAGAGTGGGATCATGTTCCATTCTCTCAAACTTCTTGCTAAACCATATGGACTTTGGGTTCCCTATAGCTCTGAAAAGTGTTTTTCTGTCACCACTGGTTTCACTTGTAGAAATCTATTTTGTACTTATTTCAGTAAATACCACAACGATATGTTGAGATGCCCTTTTTTTGCAGTTCTTCAGTGCAAAGCATCTTGAGAAATGTGAACTGGTCATCTCAGCAGTCTCTCCTACTTCCTGGTGGTAGCAACAGTTGCAATGCACCAGAGAGAAAGCAGAACACGGGATTTCTTCTGCTCCTTCTAGTAAATAACTACATGTAAATTTTGCTCTGGTAGCCCAAAAGTAACCACGGTGTTATCTGCTGCTCTGGCATCATTACAGAAAAATGTTTAAGAAAGAAAGAGGCAGCTGAGACATGCTCATGGAACCAGGCACCACATTTGGTAGCAACAGCCTTGAAGGGCTGTGTCTGCAGCAAGGATGCTAAGAGCGAGCTGCAGGAAAACCTGAAGGAGTAGAGAACATCTGAGAAAAGGGGCAAAAAGCAAAATGTGGGAGAGTAAAGCAGGAAGAACAACAAAGCATTTGAGGGAAACTTCTGCGTACATGACCCTGACATCCAATCTTGCTTGATTGTGTTGTTTTTCTGCCCCATACCTCACTTGCTTTACTGCATTAATTATCAGTAAATTAAACCAAGTAGAAATTCCCCAATTTGAGATTGTTTGTTACATGTACACATAAGGCTGAAAAAGGAGTTTGTAATACATAGCACTAAAATAAACCAACAATGACTGAAAACCTTAAGAGCTTAGTTTCTAAAACTAAGCCTGATGTTAGGCACCAGTTGTTTTCTTAGAACACCTGTATTTTGGCTTTTCAGCCTGGGAAAGCAAATATTTGCAACCAGCCATATTTCTGGTAAAGTATTAGATTGTTTTTACTACATCCCTCATACTCTTAAATACTCTTTCACATAATTGGCTTTTCATGTGAAGGATAAGAAGGAGATGGTGCTGACATTATTCCCTTGGGAGTTAATATAGTCCTAAGCATTTTCTTAGTTTGAAAATAATTAGAAATTAAGAAAAAACATTTCCAAAAGCAAATGTAAATGTTTTTGCTACATTTTCACTGTCAGCATGCATTTAAATAAAACACACTTCCCCCATATACACCCACATACAGAAACTATAGGAACACCCTTTTGAGTTCTCTCTCTCTGCACTGCAAATGTCCCTTCATCCTTAAATTTTATATTTTGTTATATAGTTAAAACCAGTTAGGAATGCTGGTTTTAATAGTTTAATAGTTATTAAAACTGTTGGTTTTAATATGCCACTCAGATGCATAATTATGTTCCCATGTATTTTGAGGCTTGTCCTAGGGTTTTCTTTCTTTGTGGAGTTTAGTGGTCACAGATCATTTAAGCAAATCAATTTTTTATAGAGTTTTGAGGGAAGTGATCTGTTGCTGTGTCTTTCAAAGTCAAAGGAAAGACATGCCCCACCCACAACACACCCTCAGCTTCTGGAAAAATGTTAGAAGATTTGCATTCTTCCTTCAATGTGATTTAAGACCTATGAGATCGGCCACCTGGAATGATGAAACTTGGTGATGATGTTTTCTTTATCCCAGTGAACATATTCTGTAGATGTACCCTATGAATGCATTTATGGAATCCAAATGTCATTGTATTCATCTCAAAAAAAACCCAAAAAATCATCAACCAACCGACCAAAAAAAAAGCAAAACAACCCAACCAAAAATGAAACCCAAAAAACCAAAGAAAATCAAACCCAGACCCCAAAAAACCCCATGAACATCATGGAATGGTTTGGGTTGGGATGGACCTTAAAGATTATTTAATAAGGATGATGTTTAGAAGGTAAAGAGGAGCACATATGTAGAATCAAACAGTTTAGAGCCACCAAGATAAAATACTATTGTGCCTTCCCTTGGTGTATTCTAGGGCAGTGTTAATTTTCCTAACAGATACTTGGATAGATTAAAAATACAAAAAATTATACAATTTTTTCCTTTCCCGTAAGCTATTTTCTTTGATTTTAAACAAAAATTTATAAGAAATATCCCTTATTTCAAACTCATACCCTGTGCTTTCTATGAAAAATTCATACCTATTGCCTCTAAATTTGATTTCCTCTATGCAATTGCACACAAACTATCACTTTACCTCAAGTTTTCTTCATGCTTTTACTATAGGACATAAAATATGAGTTTGAAGCACTGAAAATCTTACTGCCTCCTGTGCTGTCACTACTGTTTTTACTACCAGCTTCTCTGGCATTTCAGTACCAATCTTCTGTGTGATGCTAGGAGTGACAGAAACTCTAGTGAGCTAAAGTCAACAGAAATCCTTGGATTGTGTGGGGTAAGTGGGAAGTTGAAATATTCCAGCAGTAAAAAACCTGTGATTCTGGTATTTCTTTCACTGAACATCATCTCCACTGTTTTTTCCAGCCCCCTCTAATCAGTGTTCTTCTGTTGTTCAGCCTGGAAATCTAAGCACTATGGAAGATGGCATGTTGTGTATGAACTCAAAGTGTGAGGTGTGTATTGGAATGGTGTGAAAGATAGGTCGCAAGATTTCAAGCTGAAATAAAAGAGATGCTGTCCAAGGAGAAGTCTGGCCAACCTGCCAAGAGGCATGCTAAATGGGAATGTGTTATAGAATATGACTTAGAGATGCAAGGTGCATTTTAAACTTAGCAGCTAGTGCAAAGCATATCCAGAACTAGACTCTCTGTTGTTGATAAAAATATTTTCTCTCTCTTGTGTTTGATACAATTGTTTTAAAAAATGGTTTCTATCATAGATCCTGAAATATATATAAAAGCATCATAGAAAAATATTATTTAATTTTTTCCCCCACTAAATGTGCAGGTGTACCATAATTTGGTATTGATAATTGGTTTGCCTTCTTTATACCCAATTACTGTCATTCCCACTGGATCTCTTCTAGTCTATTATCTGAAAGTTATTTTGCTAATAAACTCTATAAATACAGCTTTGCAGAGATAAAAGTCTTATTTCAGCTACAGGTTAGCCACTGTGAAGAACACAGCAATAATAGTAGTGTTTTCTTACTGCTTCCTC
Organism: Camarhynchus parvulus; assembly: GCF_901933205.1. Lineage (NCBI taxonomy): Eukaryota > Metazoa > Chordata > Aves > Passeriformes > Thraupidae > Camarhynchus > Camarhynchus parvulus. Next base: position 20,133,821 of record NC_044575.1, on the reverse strand, counting down.
TTCAGTTAAATGGTATATATATCATATAGAGTTATCAAGCTGAATGGGCACTGATTAGCTGCACCTTATAGGCCTTGTACTGCTAGTAACTAGAGAGGATTTTCCCTGGAGATAATTTTGTAGAGAAAAGGGATCTGAGATCTGTTTGGACATTGACCCTGAAATTCCTGCATGAGTGATTCTTTAGTTTGCTAAAGGTTTTGTTTTCCTTCAGGGAAAAAAAGTCCCAACCACATAATAGCATATCAGGTAAAACCAAAATTCTAATCAGAGATTCATTGCATGTATTGCAGATGCGTGATACAGGAGGGGTTCAGCAATCCAGCTGAAATGGGCAGCAAGTGTTCGGAATTTGGCAGCTGTGTCATTTCCTGCTGCTTAATCTGTTCATTTTAGTGTCAAAAGGAATTACAAGATAGACCAATCACCTGAGTGATGTTAAGAAAATCTGTTCTTTTCATTGCTCTGCCTGATGTTTTAGCAGGTGAATGGTGCCAAATATTATTACACTGACTAGAGTAAGCATTAGGGTCATTGGAGGGTCAAGTTTTCCTTCTTTGACTCAAAGTGTAAGACTGCTTTCAGAACTCTCCAAATGGCCTAACACCTCCCTCACTTATCTCTTACAAAAAAACATAATTGACAGAAAATGCAATCTCTGCTGCTTTCTCAAAGGACACACCGGAGGTGCAATGGAATACAGGCCTATCATCCTGCTGAATTACTCTGTTTGGGAAGGTGGTGATAATCTCTCTAAGTGGCTTCAATAATCTACTTCTTTCTCCTCACTCTCCCTGGGAAAACCATTTGAGATTATTCTGCTCTGGAAGAGAGCAGAAACAGCTAGGGCTTGAAATAGCACTAAGGAATTGGAGTCTAGTTGCATAAATCCTGTAGAAGCAAAATACCTTCTGATCTCTTAAGCTTTACTGAATCTGCAAAACTAGACCACAGCTCAATTGTAGGACTTTGGGACTTTGTATACATTTGAAATAATTGTAGAACATGGGTCTGTGAGAGAAAGATATTGATGAGAAAATTCAAGATAAAGGTTTTACTTGGTCTAATTGCTTCATTTTAGATGACTTTTGGTGGTACAATAGCAAGTGGCATATGGTTAAATGGTAATTTTTAAAAAAAATATCTCTAGTTTACTCAAAAAGTGAAAGTTTTGTGAAAAGATAAATGAAGACCTTAAACATCGAGCTTAAATATACAACAAAGCTAACTAACTTTTACTGCTTTACCATACCTGGTCTTGGTCAAATCACTGAGCCTTCTTCCTCCATTTTTCTATATATCTTACTGCTTAAGGATGTCAATTTTCATACATTACCCCAGATAATCACTGCCAGTGATAACTTCTGAGATTACCTATTGTTTCACTTAGACAAGCATGTAAGAAATTATGTATTTGCAGTTTGTGTAGAGTCACACACAGTTCAACAGAAAATCAAAAGCTGGCTAGTCAGCACAGGTTTAATATATTTATGAAGATATAACATCGTGTACTTGATATTCTCAGTTGCCAAACTGTGTTCAGAAGCCCAAATTGGACATATCCTGCCTCAGAATTTAGATATGGGAGAGGCTAGTGGAGAAATTTATGTAGTTCCACTTCTTGGAGGAAGAAGTGATTTTAGAGAAATAACATATTTTAAGCATGAATTTCAAACAAAAATACAGAAATTTTGATAAATACATCACCAGAAAAATTTAATTTTTGGTCTCCATGAGTATTTAAAAAAGATAATTTGCACTAAAAAGTCCCTTCTGTCTGAGATATATAAAATGTTACAGTATAAATACCATGGGTCAATTTTTAAACTCTTGAGAGTCCTCTAGTTATAAGCTATTATCTTCAACCTATTTATTTATTAAATCATATATTGAAATAAAATATAGATTTCTATATTTCCTAATTGTCACTTTCCTTTTGAAAAAAATAAACAACTTATGTTCAATAAATGTTCAATCTCCATATATATATTTTAATAATGCTGGGATTGCTACTTTTAGTTACATTACAGGTATTTGTGTCTACAATAAAACCTAATCTAAGAAACTTTTTAAATATTGTTAGTGAAACCCTTTTAGATATTTCTTATTTTTTTGTGTCTTTGTAATAATTTCTGATCTCCCTTTCATCAGTGTGTGCCATCTTTACCACTACAATTTTGACTCTGTCCACTGTAGTTTGTCATCTTTCTTGTATTTATCAAAATTGAAAATTGTCAAGAAATGCTGGTAGTTCTCACTGTCTCTTTCAAAGGGGTGTTATGCTCTCTATGTGGAGTCTAGCTCAGAGATGGAAATCTTCAATTTTTCTGCTATTCTTAGAAAGTTTTCTTCTTAAGAAGTATGACAGCATGAACTTTTGCAACTAATGTTTTGAAATATTTTAATATGTTATCAGGTATGATGCCATGACATACATGTTATCCACCAGAAATTAGTAAATAATGCTAGCCAGAGTTAAAAATGAAAGTTAAAAATAGGTGAAATATGCATGGTAAAAAAAATCCATGCATGGAAATGTAGTACAATGTGCTTACCTTGTTCTATGAAACTTGTCTCTTTTCAAGTGTATTTAGTTTTCCAAGATAAAACAGTGGCTGATGATAAAAGTAGCTGCTTCTTGCTGTGAGCTAAAAATATGTGTTATTGTATCTTCATTTAAATACAGTGAAAGAAAAGCAACTTTTACTTTCCAGAGAGTACCTGGATAGGATAGCCCATCAGCAAGAACCTTGCTGTACCTGACAGGGACACAGGACGTGTTCATGGTGGCTAAGGAGGCCCTCTTTTCCATAGCTGTCATTCAGTTATGATTGGCAGTGTATCTGACACTGAAAAACATGGCCTGACATGCTACATTTGTCACTCTTGTTCTAGTTTTTCTCTGTGGTAATATGACTGTTAAAAAAGGAGGGTTTTCTAAGTACAACGAAAATACTCTCTGGTTAATCATTTTCATGGATAGAAGATATCCTTTTCTGTGATGGAAGCTGATAGTTTCCTATTGAATGTATCCCATAAATGAAAGCAACCCATTACTTTAAATAGCACATGAATCTGCTTAGAAAATACAAATAAGATAATGACATCAACCGCGTACCTTTTGTGCCTTCTACCTGAAACTGTTTGCTTTGTAGCAATGTTTAAAGGTTGCTCAATACTGCACAATGTTAACAATGATACAGTACCAGGGGCCTGTGGCCTGTTATCAGAACTAATCACAGTACAAAGAGAGCTTGTGCTTTGCCTGAAGGTCTTGCAAGCTGAACTACTTGCTATTCTTCTATGTTTCAGTGAATGTGCTGAACAACAGTGTACACTAGGGAAAATGAATGCTGTTTTCCTGGTCTTGATGGCTAATCTGATAGAAATTAAAGATGAGAATCAATGTATTGGGTTTGAGTGGCAACTTTTGAGGTTGGAGAGTACAGGGGCAGCTTCAGTAAGAAGCTGCTGGAACCTTTAGAGCCACTGACTAAAGCTGAGCCCATCAGCAATAGTAATAGTACCCCTGTGATACCTTATTCAAAAATAGGTAGAGAAATCCCTGTTGCAGAACAGCAGCCAGAGTGAGAATATGTGAGAAAAGCAGCCCTGCAGACACCAAAGTCAGTGCAGAAAGAGAGGCAGGAGGTGTTCCAGAGCAGAGATTCCCCTGCAGCCTGTGGAGCAGCCCATGTTGAGTCAGGCTGTGCCCCTGCAGCCCATGGGGGTCCATGGTGAGGCAAACATCTACTTTCAGTCCATGGAGGAACACATGCTAGAAGAGGTGGATGTCCAAAGGAGGCTGTTACCCCATGGGAAGGGAAGGCTGCACTTCAGTGCAGTCTCCTGGCAGGACCTGTGGATTTGTGGGAGACCCACACAGGAACAGGCTCCTGTAGGATTTGTGACTCCACAGGGAACTCAGGCTGGAGCAGCCTGGTCCTGAAGTACAGCTCCCTGGGGAGGAAATGTTAGAGCAGTTCATGAACTGCAGCCTGTGGGAAGGAGTCCTGTTGGAGAAGTTCATGGAGAATTGTATCCAGTGGGATGTTCCCCATCCTGAAGCAGGGGAAGAGTGTGAGTCCTCCCTCTGAGGAGGAGGGATGAGGGGAGGTGTGATGAACTGACTGTAATCCCCCTTCTCTGTGCCATTGTCATGGGAAGATGGAGAGAAAACTGTGGGAGTGAGACTGAGCCCAGGAACAAGCAGGGAGTGAGAGGAAGTTGTTTGAAGGTTTAGTTTTTATTTCTCATTATCCTGCAGTGACTTCATTGAGAATAAATTAAATTAATAAATTAAATTTATTCTCTGAGGTGAGTCTGTCTTTCCTGTGATGGTAATTGTGAATGTTCTCCCCTGACCTTAGCTTGACTTACGAGTCTTTTGTTATATTTACTGTCCCCTGTCTAGGTGAGGAAGGGGAGTGATAGAAAAGCTTGTTGGGCACCTGTCCTGCAGTCAGTGTCACCCCAACACTGTCATTTAGAATTTAAAAATAGGTAAAGAAGATGAGACCACTTTGACGCCAATGTTTTCCTATTATTGTAGGTAGGTGTGAAATCTCAAGGTTACTTTAAAGAATTAATGGGTTGTAGTTATTTCACTCATGCAACCTAACTCATCACAGTAGAGGAAACCTTGCTGATGAAGGATGACCCCTCACAACAAATCATATCTAGGAGGCTAGATCAAACACCAAAATGTGAGTTTCCACAAGCTGCTGCTCTAAACAGCAATTGAAATACTTCAGGGACCCATAGCTGACAACCCAATGTTCAAGAAAGATGATAAATGAAAAGGTGGATAATTGCAAGGAAAATATCTGACAGTTTCATTTGGCTAAAATTCTTACTACAGTTATTTGGAAGGATTGATTTTATTTTGCTTTCTAAAGGACCAAGTAGGAGTAAGTGCAGGAGGCAGCTCAGTAAAAGAATGCCTATTTTGACCTGTGATACTGACTAGACCATGCATTTTACCAAGAAAAATGACTATACTAGCTGTGTAGCACAGCAATTGTTAGCTTTGCTGAAGGTTGATTTTGGATTCAGATTTGATTTAGATTTTTACAGCCAATATGATTTGTGTCTTCTGGATATGCTTGGAGATCTGGACTTCCTTAAAATAACACTATATACAAATATGAATTCACATAACTCTTTACTTGCCCATTCTAAAATGGATTGAATCATTCAGAATCTGAACTAGTATCTTTGTTTGGCATAGAAAATTGTGTTGTCTGAGGAGGGATCGAGTGTGAACATTCCTATTGTGTATTTTGCTATTTAGAGGCCAATGTTACTGCTCTTGGAGTGGAAGAACCCTTTGAAATGGTGCTGGTTTTGCTCTGTGTTATATTTTGTCCTTTGAAAAGCATTATTCTGAGATAAACTCATGTGAGCATCTAGCTGTTTCATGGGGCAGAAACTTTTGCAGGGACGGTTCAGTGCTTTGGATAGGTTTCCACTGAATACTTTTGAAAAGTAATGTTACTGCTCTTCATTACTGGGGATGTCTCACTGCTTTCATTACTTGTAGAAGAAGCTGTGTTTTTTTCCTCTTGTAATGCTGTCAAATACTTAGCAGGGATATTACTGAAAATAAATCAATAGCAATAGTGCACTAATGTAAGTGCTGCTCTTTCATGAGAAATGGAGAACACCAAGGTTAGCAGGAAAGGATAAAGGCAGGCATACCTCATACATATCTCAATGGATTTTGTACACAAACTCTGCATTTAATGTTTCAGCCCATTTGTTGTAATAATCGGACTAAGTGAATCTAAGATAAAATAAAGCTGAAATCCAGTAAGAAATCCTAAATTTCTTACACCATTTTCAGAGAGTGATGAAGTGAAACCATTACTTAAAAGCCCTATTTTTTTTTTTCTGGGGGACAAGGTTGTTAAAAGAAATGTATACTTGTCAGCATTAATAGTATAATTTCATTAGAAATGAGGGGCCTTTTGTAAGAGAGTAGAGTAACAGAGAAGAAGAGAGAGGAAATAATCTGCACTGCTGATAATTCCAAATTTCGCTTTCTGTCTGAGACTGCTGAAAATGATGTATAGTCAAATAAAAATTACCATTTAAATAAGATTTTATACACCAGAAATGAAGTACAAAATGAACAGAAGGGTATGAGAAAGTCCTCCAGCCCATCTTTGGACATTTCTATGTTCTTGTCCTCCAGAAGACAACATCTGCAGTGTACACTTCCTGAAACATTATCTAACTGAATTTTACAACATTACTGATCCATTAGTGATGTGTTCTAATGCTTGCTTGTAGAAATTACCCTAAAATGTGTTGTCTTTGTGATAATTGCAGATAATTGCATAATATTTCTTTTTGAGCTACCCAGAATGCTTAATGAAGAGTAGTTTGATCTCTTTACAGTGGTCTTTTACATCCCTCAGTTGTGTCTTCTCTAAACTGAATAACAGCTATTTATTTCATTTGCTGTCACATTTGTTTCATTTACTGTCACAAAGTACGGATTCTAGATCACTGTTTGCTGTCTAGAAGTGTGACTTCCCATTACAGAGATAATTTTGTATTGAAACTTTTCCAGGGCAGAGTAGACTAAAAATACAATTTCCTTTGTCTCACAGACAATTTCTAGTCTATGCTTTAAGGTTTCATAATTACTTTTTTCATTAAGCCTGCTTATTCTGACTTGAGGTCATTTTCTGACCAACAATATTCCATTTTCCACTGATCTTTACAGTAAGTTCAGTTGCAATTATTTAACCATAGGAAATATGTTTTTTCGTCTGTTGGTACATCTGAATAAGATTAGGTTTTATGCTCAGAAATGTGATGAAAGTCTCAATAGTTCTTCTACATGCGAGATTTTAAGCTTACTATCCATGAAGTATTTCAGTTAGCAGGAACTGTTTTGCTTAAAGGGGCACATTGCTGCTGTGAATGCTGGCTCTGTGCTGAGCCTTTCGGCTCAGTCTCTAAGGCAGATTGTCTTACAGCACTTCCTTTGAAACACCTTCACTTGCTGACCTACAGATGTTTTTCCTTGAACGTGCTGAGAGTATCAACCTGCCTGTGGCTTTTCATAACATGTTTTTTTTGGTTGTCTTGATCTCATCATTGTCTTTCATGTAACATGTCAGTAAATGGGCATGAAATTCAAGTTCTTTCTTTGAAACCCATTGACTCTTAGTCTCTTCAAATAAAATGACAAATAAAACTAGGGCCTGTCTGTAATTACTAGCCTCCTATACTAGAGACATTAGATTTTGCTTTACTCTTTATGCTTGTGGACTCTCATATACTTAATTTAGGTCCCCTGCATATCAACTATAAACAACAGCAGAGATTCTCAATTTTAGGATAAGGTTGCTCATTCATTTTGCTTTGTCTGTGTTTGTGAATGGATTATTCTCTCAGTGTGGCATTTTAAGGATTTATCAAACATGTGTGGAATTTGGTAAATGAAATAAATTTTGAGAATTTATTTCTTTAATAATTTTCAAAGTTGGAACATTAATTTTGCAGCATTTTATATTTTCCCAATGTTATTCACTGGTAGTTATTTCCTGGAACAGAAGCACTACAAAATAAGGTAGTTGGGTTTGCCTCCATTTAGATAGAATTCATATTAATTTCCAGGTTTGGTTTGGTTTTTTTATTCATGTTAGTTGTTTTGTTAGTTCAAACAGATCCATATACATAGATTAATACCTAAAACCATCACTGAATCATGTTTATGATTTTTATATTTTTTTACACATGCATTGACGTAAATAAGAGGCATTATGTGTTTACAACTTCTGAAAGTCCAGATGGTTTTGATGCTAAGGACCCTGAGTACCCATATGTGGCTAAATAAACAAATGTGTGTTGATTTTCAATGCTTCCACACAACAAACATTCCTACTGACTAGAAGAAAAGACCAAGATGCCAACCAGAACTTCTAGAATACCTGCTACCTTTGTTTGTTTACTGTTTTAAGTGTTTAAAAACTGTGCATACACAAAAAAACAGAGTTCTATCATAGTACTAGAATTGACATATTTTCCTTTTTCACTTCTCAAGTTCTTGCAGAATTGTATTCAATTTTTTAAAATGGCAAGAGAACTAAAATAGCTTGCTGTTCTGTTAGAGAAATTTTAATTATAGTTCTGACAGGTGAGAAGAGAGGCAGTAAGTCATGTCTTTATTAAAACATATCTAATTAAGTAATGTGGATAAAGCTTTCCCTTCTTACAATATGTCTCATTTTTGATAAAATTCTGACAGCTGATTGGGCTGGAGTTAAAGAGTAAGTTTCGGGTCAACCAGTGCACTCAGATTTTGCTTTCCCATTGAAGCCACACTCAGCCAAGGCAACAGGAGTCAGTTTTAATGAGGCTGGAACTGCCTCTGAAGGAGACGGATCATGAATTATTCATACAAGAAGAAGGAGACATAAAGGTACATACAGAGGATCTAAAGCAGTTTTAGCAAACAAAGAAAGGTGATTTCCTACTGATGGCCCTCACAAAATGAAAGTAACAGATGGCAGAGACATTGTAACTGTGTTGTGATAACATGTCTTTAGAAGCTGATTATTGTCAAGGATATCCCTCTGATGAAGAATCAGAGCAGGGCTTTTCTGAATTTTGGTTGACATCTCCTATTTATCCTTGCACGTGGTAGACTGCTTCAAATGGTGTCAAGGTTTGTCTCATCCCATAGCTGTGGTATCCATTTTGTGTTTACAGCTACATGAGCAAATGATGATGTCAAAGTAGTGAATTTTGATGGAAAAATCTGAAGCCTGATTTAATGGTAATTAAAATTAAACCTTGAAAGAAAATCTATTCATAAAAACTGGCTTATCAGTGAAGGGGGTGACATTTCTCTGATTTCTTTCCTGCTTCATATACTGGAGTGTGTTGTCCAACGTTAGTAAATTTATCCTCCTAATGAAGTTATGATTTAATAAAATACTGTTGCATCTGTTTACTTAGAAATAACTGAGGTAAAACTTGAGTGGACAGGCCTTAACAGTTGTATATTTCTTTTATTTTATTATTTATGATTAATCTTTTATTGCATTATAACTACTAGTCTCTTAGACCTTTTGAAAACCCGGTATTTAGAGTAAATATATGGAGCAGCTGAATTATATTGATGTTTCTCTGTAATGTTCAACCATCCAAACCCAGCAAAATTCTTGCAGAAGCAAATTACGGTTTTAGTATGGATAGGATTTGAGGAAACTGAGACCCCCTGCAATGTAGTCACTTGCTTAAAGTTGCATGAGTAGTCCTAAATGGAGGAGATTTAGGAGCGGACCACAAGCACGAGACCATCCTTCCTCCTTCTAAGTAATGGATCTGAGTAGAAATATATCTATCTTGTTGGTGGTTTTAGATAAGACAATGGAATTGTCAAAAATACACTTACTGATTTTTTTTCAGAAGAGAAAATGTAAATCTTGATATTCTTTTTCTGCATGTGCTCTCATTATAAAAGCTATGCCAGTTAGATTTTTTTAGCTATTTTATTAATTTGATGCATCATAAATCAAATAACTCAGTAGTTTTATTCACTATAGGCAGAAATACTTGTGTTATTCTCAACTTTTCCAGTACAGCTAATACTTGCAATTCTGCACATCTTAACTACTGTGAGTGGTTCCAGCTAAGTCAATTAGTTTAATGAAGCTAACTTAGAGCAACAGGAATTAAGTCACTGCTGAAAAATAAGCTACAATAAACTATGTTCTTTGTGATAATTTATGCAAAAAACCACTTTTGATTCTAGCATACAGTGGCAAAATATTCCAGTAATTAAACATGTCAGAACATATATTAAACTCTTTCAAGAACTGCTTCCTGGCATAAGATAGCATTTTATTCTTTAGATGTTATTTGAGTATGCAGAACATTACAGTCTGTGCTCAACTGAATTAGCACAATTGAACATTCTCACCATTTGAACCTTTAAAACTCTGAATCAGATCCCAAAAACCTCCATTCTCTTATTTGCTGAATTTTGTGATTGTTTTGGTTGTTTGGCTCTTTGGTTTTGTAGGGGGAATTCTTTGTAAGGATTTGGTGGTTTTTATTTTTTTTCATCTTTTTATACATGCAGCATTAAAATTTGGTTACTGAGAAAAGCATGAAAATTACAATTTTGCAAAACAGATTCATTCTTGGAGTAGTGTTTTAAAGATAAACCCAGCATAACAAAATATGCTGAAACAATAAGACTTGTCAGCATTACTAATGATGTAAAGCTCTTTTCAAGTAATCTTCCTTCTCCAAAATGATTGGTGAATTTGGTCATTATATCTAATTAATTTTCATTTTAATGAAAGACAAGTGGTATATTAGTTAGCATTTGTGAGCTTTTCTGTGTCAGTGTTAGTTTTAAGAAAGCAATCTCAAAGCAGTTTTCTAATAAAATTTGTGTAGACTGAAAGCACAATCAGGGGTGGCATGAACCAGTTTCTTAGGGGCTCAGGGCTCCAAGGCTGCAGACCTCCCTAAGACAAGGACTATTTCCAGTCCATACTGCTGTTCTGTTTTACTTACAAAGTATTAGAATGTCTTGACTTTTCTTCTGGCTACCAACATGTGTCCACAGAGATAAACCCCTTCCTTTTCTAAGAGAAATATATACCTATCAAAAAAACCCAGGATACATGACCGTATTTATTTATCCAGATTGTGATGTCTTTTTCTGTTGATCATGTTTTAGTGTTGGGATCAGTGAGCTATAAAGCTGTGTATTTCTGAGTTTTCCTCTGACTAGCAAAGAGTCAAGAGGATGATAATTTCTTTTCTACTTGGACCAATTTTCTTTACAACTGAACAGAAACTTTTAATTGTTTGGCAGGAAACCAATATGTTTACGGAAAGAAAGTAAACTTCCTCAGACTTTTCAGAGCTTCTCCCTAATGTTTTTTTTCAATGCCTGATTATTTTATAGTTTTGTGAATATACTAATTTAACATCAAAATCCAAATAACAAGGGAAGAGCCTAGAAACAGGAGTACCTGCTAGTCCTTACTACTTCTGTTATAGTCAGGACAATATTCTAAATATTCCTCAACTACTTCTTCAGAGTCTTATTAAAAAAAAAAAACACATTAGTTAACTCAATTGTGAATCTTCTATATACTTTTGAAGTTTCCTATTGATTTAATCTTTATTTTTACTTGATTATAAAGTGTATAAATCTATAATTATTCCATAATAGACAAATAAAACATTTTTATTTGATATATTGAATATCTACTAATAAAGAAGGTTTATATGCTCAAATGAAAAGAATTAAAATACATGCATTTGCCTGGTTTGACAGCAAGCTTATAAGCTATAATGATGCTTATATTTCATTTTTTGATGATGGAATTCAATGGTTTAGGGGCTCTGAGTATCTAAAAATAATTAAGAAAAAATCATATTGGAAAGACTGACATTTCAACAACAATCAATACCCTTATGACATCAGAAAAATACAGATGTTCAGACAGTATGCCAGATTCTGAGTGCATGTAGCAGTTTTTTGTAAGCCAAACTAGGCAAGTTTCTGAAGATAGTTAATCTGCTCTCTGAAGCAGTTACTGAAATAGAGCTGCACTGAGTTATGCTCCCTCAGGACTTTCCTATGCAAAATTTATTCTACTCAAATAAAACTGCCTTTACAACCCTCACCATTTGAAGTTGCAGATAATGCAGCACTTTAAGTGCAAATGAGTTTCTGTGTATTCTGCAAGGTTCTTATTCTTAGCATCAGTGAATTGTGAAGATAGGCTTGCGAGTTTTGTATCATATTTCTCAAGTAACTTATTAATACTGACTCTTATGTTTTAGAGATGATTGTTAAAGTGAACAAATTCATTGAGATGAATGGAGAAAACATCTTTTCCCTGAAGCATCTTTGCCATCTTTTCAGGCCATTATTTGCAGCAGGATCTTATATCAAATTTGCATATGAAAAGTCGTTTTCAAAATTATGAGGTCCAGCAATGTTTTCTTGACTTCTTCCTATGTTTAAGTTATAGATTCAGTACTTCAAAAACTCATAAAATTTGGCTGAAATCAACCAAAAGTGTCTTTCTACTTTTTTACTACTTGTTCTCATGGAATTACTTTCAAAAGGCAGCAAGTACAACAAATATTTAAGTTGGTAGTCTGTTCGTTTATTAGTCAAAATTAGAAATGGATTTGCTTTTCTTCCAAATACTTACAGCACTTGTAAGCTTGTGAGATCCTAAAGGGAAAATCTTAACAGATAATAAACCTGCTTTGGTTGCTATCAAGCAGCAAAGTACTTGTTTGTTATTTTTGATCAGTTACTATCAAATTTGATGATATTTTATCAAGTAGCTATCTCCTACTCTTGAAGAATAAACTACTGGTTTATTCAGCTCAATTGAAATGACCCTCACCCCCAAAATCGCTTTTATGCAGTAACATTTTATAGTGTGGTATTCAACTGTTGGCACATTGACTGCACCCAATCAAGGATTGCTTTCCATTTGCTCACATTTTGACTCAATAACATGTTGAGCTATGCAGATAATTTATTCACATAATTTAATTCTTTGTTTTGTAGCCAAACTGAAATTAAGCATAAATTAAATGGGTATGGCTTTCTCTAACAAGAAAATTTTTCATTTGTCATGTCAGGTTTAATGGATGCATGAGAAATGCTTAATTTCAGAGGGTTTTGTGTTTTTTGGTTTTGTTTGTTGTTTTTTGTTCTTTTTGGTTTTTTTTTTTTTTGTTCAGAGCAGGGGAGTTTTTCAAATAAATCCCTCAATTGCATGAAAACTTGAAACAGAGCAAGAAATAATGGTTGTGCCGATGACACATCTATTATGCTCCCAGAAAATGGTATTTAGAGAGATCAGCTGATAGGTAAAATGGTATGATTTAGCCTTTTATCTCTTAGAGTATTTTTATATGAGTATTCCTCTTCTGCGTGCCGTACCCTTTGCCTTCCATGACACGGTACCTATCCAAGTTGATGGATAGTTAATTTACTCTAAAACTTACTCACTGTAAATATGTTTTATACAACATAATTAATTTTGAATAATAAACATTAACTGTTACTAAATATACTTTAAAATAATTTCAGTTCAAAGATAAAAAAATAGTTTTTTTGTAATATATGTTGCATATGACTAGCTATTTTTGTATTATTTGTAACAATGATTGAAACACTAAATACTTCTAAGCAAGATTATAGTTTAAATTAAACTTTTGACTCTCCCTAATCAAAGATTTATATGAATATCTTTACCTAGAGCCAATTTCTAGTCATATATGTTCATGCTTCCATTATATTAATTTAAAAGGAACTACTGCAGAGGATGAAGTGAAAGCATGATTCTTGGTTAAATATTAAGGTCTCAGTATTTAGCTTATACTTTAATTGTACACTGTGTAATAAGAGAAACACACACATACACATTTTGTTTACATTTTATATTAGAAAAATTAAGAAGACTTCTAAAGAGCTTTCTGAAACTGAAAAAAAATTAATTTTTAGGATATTTGCATTAGAAAAGTTGACAAAGTCAAATATCTTGGTTTAGTTAATAGCTTTTTTGATATAATAATAGGAAATACCCATTTAAAGACAATCTAGACCAAGGTAGGAACAGGAATTACATGTACAGCAGAGTTTTCTGATCCTAAAATACATTCCAACCTCTTTTATGTGCAAACCACATAAGAGCAGGTGGTAATAGCTGCTAAGAGTCCATCTCATTAGCATTGCTGCTTTTGCAAATATTTCATTCCCAGATCTGTACCTCAGGAATAAGATTGTATAGAACTGAGGTAATTGAGAAGACCTGTGAGAAAGTAAGATGAACATATGAAACCAGTGCCCTTCTTTTACCTGACATGCACTGTCCTTCCCTGACCTAACCATATCTTTGTAAAGCAGTGAGCTTTGGGAGCTGTGACTTTGAGCCAGTGCTTGCCTTCTCTGTGTTTGTCAGCACAAGAGTTACAGCGTCATGAGCGGAAATTTCTCTTCCAGTGCTGGAAGGCAGAAAGGGAAGGCAAAGAAAGTGTAGACTTCTTTGTTTATTGCTGATGCAGAAATTCTGCATTTAATAAGAAACAAGAAAACATAAGCAATTGCCAAAGTGGTTACTTTGGACGTCTGTATTAGTTCTGTTATTTCTCTGTGCAGCAAAAAATGTCATTGTAGTGCACATTTCTTGAATGATGAAAAGAATATATGTCAGTTTTGTGTCATTTCTTGTTTTAGGAGCTTTTCCTGCATCAACAAGGTTTTATAAAATATTTGTAATGAGCTGTGAATTCCTGTGAATTCAGCAAATATTGCATGGATGAATTTTAGTGTAAGTTGGAATGACAAATAATTGCAGCTGTAGAAATTGGATTCATGATGGTCAAATACACTTCACAAAGGCACGCTTATGCACATTGAACAGATTATCTGCCAAAAGGGAACGTAGTGCAGTTGACTATAGCTGTACTATAAAATCTCTTTATGTACCAGTGGCATTTAGAAATTTGTATAATCTTTGTAGAAAGCAGACTTGCCAACTGTTGACATGTTTTCTAAAAAAAACCTTTTCTGTGCATGTAAGCGCTTGGTATCAGCTGCTTCACAGGGTCAAGTTTAAATGAAATGAAATGAAATGTGCAGTAATCCTGGTCATTAACAATAAGAAAGTTAAATAGAAGTCGAAAACAATTAGTCTAAGTTTAATTTCATTTTAGGTCATCTACTAGGAAAATTTGGTTATCTGTGTATTAGAAAAGCTTAGGGCACAAAAAAATTTCTTTAGTGGGCAGAAACTATAATTGTCCATAAAATGAAGCTCCTCTAACAAGTCTGTATAAATTTTATTTTCTGGTCTATGTCTTTGAAGGCGATTCATAGGTTTGCTCTGACTGTAGAAGCAAAAGTTCTGTACACGAGTCTCTGATATTGTGGGGGAAGGCTCCATGTCTCCAATCCATGCTGAACTTTATGTTGTGTAAGCCAAGATTAGCCAAATATCTGAGGGTTTTGAAAGAATATTTTTAATTAACTAGAGTATGTTGGAATTTCCTCAATACTGTTTCATAACTGGCAGAGAATGTATTTCTGGAAAATCTGTTTGTGGTATTAAGGGCAGAAAGTGTGAAGAAATTGAGAAGAAAATTTGGGCACTAGGAAGCATTACAGAGAATCATCAGGGGTATATTTACTAATCTGTGAATGCATATGGGTTACTGGACTGTATCAATTTACAAGGCAGGCAATACCTTAAAGCTAGATCTTATACCCTGGAATGTGCATTAAAATATCATTAGCATACAAAGGAAAAGACACCTGAACATCCTTAGTATAAAGAGGCATTAATTACTCAGTTAACTAATATGTTTTTGCTTGTTTGTTTGGATTTTTTTAGGTTTTTTTTTTACTCTGTTGAGTTAGAACTGAAGTATCAAGGCCTGAGATTTTTGCCAGCTTTGTCATTTGATTCATCTTCAGTTTTCTGATTAGGTGAGATCCCAGGCATTTCTTGTGTCTGGGATTTTTAACTAGTACTTGAGAGAGGAAAAAGTTCAATTTGGGAAAATTTGATGCATCTTGCTTGCTTTGTTGTACCTTTGTAATTTTTCACAGAAGTGAATTCAATTTTCAGCTTTGAAAAAAACACAAATGCTTTGAGACAGGACCTTTTATTTAATTCTTTGTAAGCTTTCTGTTAAATCAGAGAATAATATGCATATTTTTGTAAAATAATTCTTTGTATAATGCATTTCACCTCGTTAGCTCAGTTATTTATAAAATGTGCATTCCTAACGATTGTTTTTAATCTAGGATTCCTTTTGTTTGTGGTTTAGATATGTTAAAAGGAAGTACTGAAAATGAAAGACAGAAAAAATAATTTGTCAAATGAATCATATGAGAAAACTCTGTGTAAAAATTCAGCAGTCCTCATTTAACTCCTAATTGGAATATTTTCATGAAAGTTTGTCTACCTTAATTATTCTAGTTTACCAGTGAATAAATAAAAAGAAAATTTATGTAGCTGATTGTGTTTGATCTGCTGCCATTAAAATATCTATGTTTAAATGTAGTTCCTCCTCTGAAATAGAGATGACAATGAAGTGAGAGAGAGCATGAAGAAAGTAAACATAATGAAAGGATAGTTTGGTATGGCCTAAATGTCTAAAACTTGCTCAGTCTCAAGAAAAAAGGTGTCCATATCCTTATCTCAAGCAATGCTAAGTTTATTTCTCAGATTAAGGCTCAGCAACGTTGGCTTCAGTCTTGCAGGGAGCTATGATCCTGGTCCAGTGAAGTCTGTAAGGATGTATTTAATTTAATATGAATGTATTTAAGTTAATACGAATAACCCCCTTTAGTAGTTTTTCATTGAAATTTAGGTGTACGTGTGAGGCCTTCACTGGATTGAGATAAATGTATGTATTGTTTTGCTTGGCTGAGTTTACCAGGGCAAAGGCGTCGATCAAATATCAGAGTTATTGCTGTCTGGTAGGGTTCTGTGTAAATATAATTCACTATGACATTTGTCTCAGATTATTGTCATAGTTTTTATATTTGGGACTTGCATTTCTGGAATTCCTCTGCCACTTTTAGTTGTATTGTTTTGAATAGTTTCTCATTACCAAGGGGAAAAGTAGCTGATTTCCTTGGAATTTACTGAAGTTAGATGGGAGGTTGTTTGGCTTTTTTGATCAGGTAGGAATAAAAGTGTCCAAGCACTTTAGCCCGCTGCTTGCACACACACTTCAGTAGAAGTAGTAATTGTTCAGGGCCACTCTGGCTTAACCAGAGGATGTGACAAAACACTACTGTGGTAAGGTGAGACGTGGCTAAAAGCAAATCTGCCAAAATATAATTAAGGTAAATGGAAACCTATATTAATGAAACTCATTAAGAAGCTGATGCAGGAAGAAAACATGGTTTGAGAATAATTATTTGAAAGCAAAATCATCAAGGCTTATTCCATGAAGTAAAAAACAGTTGTGCATTCAATGACAGTTTGAAATTAAAAGAAAGTAAAAGATTGCAAATCAATAACAATAAAAAGTGCACTAAGCTAATGGATCCCTTGTTTCAAATTGAAAGTGACAGTTTTGAATTCTAGAGTAAATCTTTAGTGATGGCCCTTTTCATTACCACACAGCAGCCCTTGCCATTTTAGCTTCCATAGCTGTACTCACTCGGCTATGTGCTGCTTTGATCTATGACTCTATTTGCCATGCCTTTCAGGGATAGGGAAGTGGGAACTCATTACTGAAAAACACCCGAGTGATTTGGAAGATAGATTTTCGTGTCACCAGCTGATCCCTGAGGCTCAACATCCATCCTTTGAACTGAAAGTTAAGTAAAACCTGAGAAGATGTTTTCCATGTTGCTCTTTTGAAAGGGACATTTCTGAGTAACTGATTTAATGGGCATATCTGTTTACAGGCACTTCTGTGTTTCCCAGTACAGTAAATGCTTTTCCTTGTAGAGAACAAATAGCTTGGTGGGTTTTTTTTGATTCTGTCTCTTGAGTTTAGCTGTGTGATATTCCCATTATACTTTGCACTGCTGATGCTTGACATGTAGGAGTAGAAATAATCAGAACTGATTGGAATAATCAGGATGCAATAGCTCAATGTTATACCATAGGAAAAGATTCTGTAGGCAGAGATGCTTTAGTCTCCCCATTTCCCTAATTTCCTTTACACTACAATGATCATTTTCTTTAAGACATTTGTGATGATTTTTCCTCTTTAGTACTTCTAAAAATATTTTATTTAGAAAAGACAAATCTGATGCACCCTATGTTTACTGGTATATTAAAGCATGTGCTTCAAGATAGCAGCTGGGTTTTATGAATAATTAGTTTTGTTTCTCAGGATAAATAAAGGATGACTCCACCAAAAATTACACAAGGCTTCTGTCTTAACTTTATTCAAAACATTCCTATTTTTTTATGTTTTTGACAATGTCTGTCATTTTTGTAGTGAACATGTGAAGAAAATATGGTTGCGAGAAGACAAAACCAACTTTGTATTAGTAAAACATTAGAAGCCTTTGAAATAAATATTTTTATGAACACTTTTTCAAAGTAGCTATAAAATAATAATTTGTTCCATTTTACAAACAGAATAAATCTTCTTCTTAATATGTGGTAGACAGCTGCTCTGCTGTCATGTAAAATATTGGAGGGCATTAAATTGGATAATCTAATGATTGGTGGAAATAGAGGGGTTCACTTTGATATTGTCTAAATAGTTTGCATTCGGATAATTAGAATTGTTTTGCCGTTTAATTATTTCTAAAATATATGCCTAATTCCTTTATCTTTGGATTTGGGGTCTAGTCCTCTGCCTCTGCAGTTTTGAGTTTTAGATTATTCATGCACCCATTTCCCCAGGAAAAAAAGGTTAAAATGAACTGAGGCTGAGAGAGTTGGGACTGTTTAGCCTGGAGAACACAAACTTCAGGAGGGAAATGTATTAATGCCTATGATTACCTTAAAGGAGACTGTAAAGACAGACGCATGCTCTTTTCAGCACTGCCCTGTAAGAAGACCAGAGGCAAGAGGCAAAGAGGCAAATTGGAACAGAGGTTGTTCCCTAAGAACATCAGAAACAGCACTGGGATAGGTTACAGTACTGGAATAGGTTGAAGTACTGGAAAAGGATGTCATGGAGTCTCCCTCTTAGGAGATTTTCAGGAACCATCTGGAGACTGTCCATCATATGGGTTAAGATGCTAGTATAGCTTTGTCATTGTTTGGTGATGCAGTTGAGCTTCTACCAATGAAAGCAGCAGTATGCTATTGATTTCAATGGCAGAAGTAGGTGTTTAGTTAGGAGTTGTATTTTTTTATTACTGTTGTGCATACTATATTAAAGAAGAATTAGAACTAGGAACGTCAATTTGAAAGTTGTATTTCTGGTTTAGCTGATGGCTTGCCCTGTGACCTGGGGCAAACTGTTTTAATAATTTGTGCCCTCATTTTCCAATTTGTAGAACCCAGACAATAAAATGTATCCACCTTGCAGGGATGTTGTTTCAATTAGTGCTTGTGAAGCGCTCCAGAGATAAAAGACAGCACAGCAATAGGAACTGTTGTTATTTTTATATCATTATAATACGTGTTAGCTCTGTGAAATTAATCTTTATCTATTGAGAGACATATAAATCATTCCTGGCTACCTCTCTTCTGCATTATAATTTCCTCTGTATACTGAAGATATATGTCACATTGGCATATAACTGTACTGAATTTTATATCTCTATGCACTGTGTTTCATGAGATGATAGGTATTTTTAAAGCTGGCGGAAATAATTCTTGCTTGTTGACTGTAGTGATTTTACTTGGGTGATATTATATTTTTTAGCTATTTTTAAAAGGCATTATAATTAATAATAATTGGTTTTAAATGGGACTAAAATAAAACATTGTGTTATATGGCATTATAGCAGTTTTTTAAAGTGTACCTTTATGAAAATCATAATGTGCACTTGCTTTAGTAACTGCATTATTGCATATCACACTTTAGAACAGGTATAATGTGTCACCTTGAAGAATGAAACTTATTTACTGCACATAATGTCTAATATATTACTTTTATTGTATCTGAATTAAAGCAGGGTTTGTTACATGACATTTGCTTGCAGGCCTGAATCCCTCAAGTATTACTCAAACATATTGCATAATGCCAAAACTGTTTTGAAGAGAAAAAGCTATGCAAAGTAGTATTAACAATAGGTGATGTGGTGTCTACTAATTGATGCTCTTGCCTTATGTATCAGATCATTTTTAGTGGTAGGTAACTTGGTGAATGATGGTGAAGGGCCTGGAGGGGAGAACATCTGAGGATGTTGAGATCACTTGGTCTGTTCACCCTGGAGACAAGGAGACTGAGGGGAGACCTCATTGTGGCCTCAGCCTTCCTCACAAGGGAAATCAGAGGGGCAAACACTAATCTGTTCTCTTTGATCACAGTAAACTGTGTCAGGGGAGGTTTAGGTTGGATATTAGGAAAAGGTTTTTCACCTAGAGGGTGTTTGGGCACTCAACAGGCTCCCCAGGAAATGGCACAGCATCAAGGCTAACAGAGTTCCAGAAGTGCTTAGACAACGCTCTCATGTGTGTATGGTGTGACTCTTGGGGTGTCCTGTGCAGGGCCAGGGGGTAGACCTGATGATCCTTGTGGATCCCTTTTTACTTAGGTTAGTCTATGGATCTCTCCATAATGTGCAAATAATTTTCTATAAAATATTATCAACTAATATTAATTATTTAAATTGAATAATATTAATTTATCATTGATTGTTTGAAATTATTTCATGCAAATTATAATATTTTTTGTACACTGTTATTTAGATAGCATAAATAATAAGCAGATATGTAAAGAATATATTTGATTGTGAAATCGAATATATTTTTAATTGTTTTGCTGTATGTAGTTATCATATAATGGTCAGCCAAAGTTATTACTAGATCATAAAGACAAGTGGATGATGGCCAAGTGATTTCTGCAGAAACTGACAGGGGCTTCAGTTAAGGTGTTGCTGCTTTGAGCTGTGTTTTTGATCAGTCTCTGTCCTCTCACCTCTTGGCCCACAGGACTGATTTTTCTGTGAATCTCAGAAGCAGTTTAATGTGGTTTGTGTGGTTTTGAGTTAAAACATTCGGTATCCTTCCATGCAGCAGTTTGCAGTGGCAGCAGAGGAGCATTACCTACATGTTACTTCTGTTGTTGGGTGGAAAGCTGTAGCAAGGAGGTTGTTAGGGTGGAAAACAGAAGGTTACACAGTCATGGGGGCTTTTTGCAATTGTTTGACCAAAGCCAGACTTCAACTTCTTTTGATTTAAATTAAAAAGTAGGTTCATAGTTAAGTACCATGACATGTTTATGTATCTGTGAGTACAGGTATCTATAAAACTATTTGCACCGTGAAGATTGAATCTTGAGGTGAATATTCGCAGACTGAAGTAACTTTTTCTGATCTAGATGAATTATTATGCTATTTCATTTCTAAGGGTATGTTTTTTCATCAAAATCCATGCATTTTACAAGTGTGTTATACTGCTAATAGTGAGTAATAGGAGAGTAATTTAACATCGCTTCTGCCACAAACAAATATTGTACCATATGTTTTTCATTAGTACTTCAGTTACTTCTTTTGCATTAGTTTTACACATTGAGATAAAAGAAGCACTAAATAAAAGGAGTCTCTAATGGCATTAATGTTGGCTCTTTTACTTTGAATGGATATTTTGCAACCATTTTAACCTCAAGCAAAGGAGCTGTTGCCCCACTCAGCCTAGCTTAATTGATGTCACAGCTGAACAGAAGTGATTCATCCACAGCAGCTCTAATGTTTTCATGAAATTAGGTACATAATGAGATAAAGAGTACATTCAAGTCATGCAGAGTATTTAATCTGGAAGTTAAAGTGTCTTCTCACAAAGTAAGACTTTTAACAACTGACAATTCTGATCTTGAATGTGCTTTTTTCCTACTTGCACAACCATTTAAACATTTCAGTGGTCTGTGCTTATATTTTGCAAGACAGACTTCAGAAGACAGTTTTTAGTCTCCCTGTAAAAAAAAAAAAAAAAAAAAAAAAAAAAGCAACACAAAAAACCCAGAATGCTCTGAAGTAGAAGAAAACTTGATTAAGGTCTTTCAGAATATTTGAACTTGACAGAAATATTGTTCTCAGTAGAAGATTTGCCTTGGATTGAAAGGGAGTCAGGGTTCAATCTCTTAAGTCTAAATACTTCTCGCTTTATCCTAACTGGGAAACTGAAGTAAGCTGTGAAAAAAAAACCCCAACTTTAATTCAGACGTTGAATTTGTGGTTTGGTGTTTTCTTCAAGCATGGAAGACACTCTTTAGCAACTGTATTAATCCATTGGCTTTCCTGGTAATGTTTCAAAATCCCTCTTAGCTGTCAATTTGTGTCTTATTAAAATAATTGAACTTCATAAAAATGTGTTAGTTGTTCCTTTCTTTCTTTCCCTCTTTCCTTTTTTTTTCCTTCCTATTGCCAGTCATACAGCAAACTGGTGACTTTGATGTCAAATACAATGTATTAATAATTTGGCCCAGTTTATGCCGTGCAGTCTTTTGTCAGTGTTTGCTTCCAAGTGAGTATTTTTAATTGGACACCAATAGGAATGTTATTCATTACTGAGTTGTATGTATCATGCATGTGACTTTTTTTTTTCCTTTCACTTGCCTGCCTATATTTTAAAAAAAAGATGAAAAAAAAGGATGATTTTTTTAGCAAGGTATTTGATTGATTTTAAAGTGAATTATATGAAAGAAAACTTGTCAGGATTAGCAGGTTTCTGAAAATACTTTGCAGTGAGTTGCATTTGCTAAAACAGTATTAATGAAAGTCACAAAGTTCCTTTCATATGATAATAATGAAATTATGCATTTTAGTTACACATTGTCCATTAAGAAAAAATCACTTCACTTCTGCTAAACATTTTTTTTGATGCACAATGTTTTATTATGTCTTCCCAGGAATAATTTTTGTCAAGTTGTAAGTAAGAATTAAGTATTGTGTTAAGTATTAAGTAAGAATAGCATTTCAGTTCTCATAAGAGACAATAACCTTTGTGCAGAGTTGGACTGCCAGCTTCCCAAAGTTTTAAGATATTAAACTCATGCTCAAGTGGGACTGTATTTCAGCTCTACTTAAAAAGGCTGGAAAAGTCACTCCATTCAAACTGAAAAAGAGATTTGAGAAGTATGAAGGGCAGAAAGAAAGGAGAGCATAAATGGAAGAGAGGATGAGATGTATGCAAACCTATTTCATAGAAAGGACAGGGGAGGGTCCAAATGAAAAATGAAGCTTCTACAATCTTTACATCTGGTAATGTTAGTGAATTACCTTCTGATGGTATAAACAGATGAGTCAGAAACAGGATGATGGAACAGATTTCAGAATAATGAGTAAAATTTTTAGTATAGCTAACTGCTGGTTTATCCTGCTGTTGGCACAGTAATTTATACAGAGCACTGGTAATTATTAAAACGCTAATCAAAATTATGAATCATATATGCTTAATGAGACATTTGATGGGAGATGCAAGTTTGCATTGAAATGAAACTCCACATTGCAGAGTGAAGTGATGCCCATCATCACAACATTTCTGAGAGTATGAGTTAATGAAAGAAATGGCACAATTCTGACCAGATGTGGTATGGATTTTCTTATTGCAATTGAATTCATTGTTACCTTGGTAGAAAGACAAGAAAAGCTGTATAGGCTCTTCTCGTTTTAAAGTGTTTATGTGGCCTGCAGAAAGTACTGCAGCTCTCAAGTTGAAAGATTTAAATTAAAATTAATCTAATTAAATTATTATGTTATTGAGAAAGTATCACATAGCTTTTGCTCACAAAAACATTTTAATGTTGTTATTCAAAAAATGCATATGTTCACATTCATGAATAATTTTCTAGTCCTTTTTTAGCAGAATATTTTATCCTGAAAAGGTGCCAATCTGTCAGAAAGTCCAAATTATTTTATTGAATTTTCATAAGCTAACTTAATGTCAAGAGTAAGGTTTTTTGGATAGTGAAATGTCATTTCTATACAGTATTTACCTCTAAATCACTTGAGGAAAAAAAACCAAATAAATCCCTATGGAGCATAGGGTTTTTCTTATGGAGCATTTTTGTCCATTATTACATGAGGGGGCAAGTTAGAGACTACCTCTTTATTTGACAGATGCAATATTTTTTTTCCCATTAAAGAAAGGCGGTCCATTAGAGTAGAGTCTGGGGTATGCATCATATATAGAGAGAATAATATAATTATTGTTCCTAGAGCAGAATTAGAGGAAATTTATCCTGGCAGAAAGGAAGTATATTTGTGGCTTCCAAATTATTGATAACAAATTATTTCTATAGGTTGAAAAAAAGAAACACTGATTTCATTAAAGATTTCTGTAGGGAATTTTCAGATCATCCTGAAGTGTGTTGGTCTGTGAAGGTACTAAGTAGTTTATAATACATATTTTACTTGGGATTTCTGTGACATTACATCATATAATCAGGGATGCTGCAGATTTTTCTGTTGTTATATTTAATAAAACCTGAAGGCTGCAGCACAAAAAACATGAATTCCTTAAATAGCAGATTCATTTAGAAGTGAGTAGTTGTGTTCGGTGGTCATTAACATCAGGCAATTCCAATTCATTTGTGCTTGTTTGTTCTTGGTTGGGTTTTTTTTGTTGTTGTTTGGGGTTTTTTGCTTGTTTGGGTTGTGGTTTAGCTCCAGCTGGCAACTAAGCCCTACACAAGGGGATGTGGGAGAGATTTAGAAGAGCAAAAGAGAATAAACTTGTGGGTTGAGATAAAAACAATTTAATAGGTAAAGCAGAATCTGTCCTCCAAGCAAAGCAAAACAAGGAATTAATTCACCATTCCCGTGGGCAGGTGTTCAGCCATACCCATAAAAAGCAGTCCCCCATCACACACGATGGTTACTCAGGAAAACAAACACTATCACTCCCAAGGTCCCCACGCTACCTTCCTCTTTCCCTAGATTTATATGCTGACCATGACACCAAATGATCTGAAATATCCCTGTGGTCAGTTGGGAGTCAGCTGTCCCAGCTGTGTTCCCTCCCAACTTCTTAAGCATCTCCAGCCTCCTTGCTGAAGGAAAGCAGAAAAGGCCTTGAAACTGTGCAAGTGCCACTCAGCAATAATAAAAACATTTCTGTGTTACCAACCCTCTGCTCAGCACAAATCCAAAACACATCCCTATACCAACCACTTCGAAGAAAATTAACTCTGCCCCAGCCAAAACTTGCACAGTTTTCTTTTTCTGTGTATTGGCCTTAAATGATGACCAAGAGCTACGCAGATGATTTGTGTGTATTTCTGTCATTTGTAAAATTGGTCCAATTCCATGAAGATTCCTACGTGTTGTTAATTTAGGCTACAATTTGAGGCTGGGGAAAGAAACAAAGGGACATTGTTTATACTTAGCTAGAATAGCTGTAAAATACTGCTAGATATTTGCATATATGTTGATGGAAATTTTAAATGACAGTTCAAATTCAGGAATCATTGCATAGTTCTTATGTCTGTTCTATGTATTGTGGAAGTACTAATGTTTCATCACTTGGAGCTATCAGACCATGCTTTCTTAATGTTCACTACTCCCTGCCAGCCCCCATCCCACCATTCTCCTCACAGAACTATTTTCACAACTTAGTTCACAATAGTGTGGTGATTCGGGAGAGGAAGCTTAGTACAACAGACTTTACTCTCCAGTACTGATATTTGCTATGCAAAGTTCAGAGAATCAGAAAATTAGTGTTAAAAGTGGTTGAGATATTTCTCTGTAGATAGGAATGGAGGAATTGTATTAAATGTCATATTTTCTGTTATCGCTTTTCTGAATATGACAGCACTATAAAACACTGCCAACATTTGTATGGTACCATAACTGTATCTATCTAACAACTGGCCTTCCTCTTCTCTTATACCAAGACATGAATTAAGTATGTTTACAGTTGGCAGCAATCCATTTCAGTTCTGGGATATAGCACTGGAATTGTGTGCTTCTCCCCAGCCCTTTCTCTGCTGCCCTTTAAAGAGCATGATGACATTCACACAGTTTAAAAGGTATTACATGAAAGAAAATTGTAAGCCTTTGTCTTTTGACAGTAGAAGAGAATTATTGACCATTTAAATATGTGCTTTGTCCAAATAAGCGATTCACATTTGAGTATTCATAATGTCTTTTGTTAGTTTCAGTGAAAAGGAAGAACAACATGAAAAATACAGAGACTCACACTTTAAAAAATATTATTAAGATATATGTTTTGGAGTAAAAGCAAACATCCATCATTGTTCCTCCTTTCCAAGTTTTCCTGTAGTAATTCAAGCCAAAAAGAAACTAAACAATGTAGTAGTAGAAAAATGCCTTAGATTTTTACATTGTTATTCTCGTATGTTTAGTGTTGTGCCATTGATCTTGTATTGGCTCAAATAATGAAAATCAGTTTCATGAGGTATTTATTCTACAACAACTTAATTAGTCTGCAAAAATTATGCTACAATTTTCATCAAATATAGTGCAGTTACTGTTAAAAAATTGGGATGGAATGATGATGGAATTATGGGTAATTAAAATGTTTGCCATGTGAGGCATGACAGGGAGAGACTGGTATAATTTGTGGCAAGAGAGCAGGTAAAGGTCCATTGAAGATAGTGTCTCACTCTCTGGACCAGTCTGGATGGCTTTTGCTCTACAGAAAGAGAGGGCGAGCAGGATATGCTCCGTTTAAAGGTAAAAAGCAGTAATTTGTTGACTGAGACATGAAGGATTAACTAAAATTAGCAATAAGCCTAGGCTGACCACTAACATGCTTCATCACCCTCGATGAGGCAATTAGGGATGGGTCAGGGTCAGCTGCTGCTGCTCTGTGGAATAGGATGGTCTGTGATGTTCCTGTATTGCCATATTCTAGCTCTATTTTCCTCCTTAGGTATTTATACATTTTATTGCATCAGTGTTTTTTCTCTTGAATCCTGAACTGCCTCATAGCTCTTTTCTATTTTACCTCTTCAGCTTTACCTTTCACGTCTCACTTGACTATAGGCTGTGTAGTTTGTCACAGCTCCTTCCTGTCCTAGCCAATGTTATGCACAAGTCAAAACTAGTATGGAGTCACATAAAAATGAACGCCTCCAGAGGGAAATAGAAACATATTTTTTGATTTCAGGGACTGATCTACAACTCAAACCTGAAGTGGTCTTGATTCCGTCAAGTCAATAGTAGTGTTACTGTTGAACAAATGAGGCCTAAAATTTCCTCTTAAGTCTCTAGGTGCTCATTCCTGAGACTTTCAGCAATTACTCTGCTTAACTGCATTTTAAATTAATAATAGTGATTTTATTTGGATACATATGTAATGCTGCTTGTTCAAAGATGATGTGCATATATTTATATATATATTTTTAGATGTACATTTTGTAGCTCATTTAACCAATAAAAAGGTGACTTTTTTTCCCCAAGAGCTAACCTAATTTTTAGAGGCAGGCTTCCACAAACATTTTAGATTCTTGAAGAGTCAGAGAAAAGTAACATGGACACAAACTTAGGTTATAGTAGAAAAGAGTTGATGTACTTATAAACAGAGGTTTGCATTTGGGCTGCCGAGGATGAAACTTCTGTTTTGAATGTTTCCCTTCTTGATTTCTAGAGTACCATAACAGGTGCAGTGGCAAGGTTGCCAAATGGATTGATCTTTTCCTTGTCTTTCATTTTTAACTCTACACATCTCATCCATTGAGTGTTTCTACAATATTTGTTGGCATACTCTTCCCTCTCAGCTTTGAACCAGTACTAGGAACTGAAAGCAGTGGCTGAAGAGACATGACTGGGAAACGAACCACTGAGTTTGTAGGACTATACAAAACTCTTCAGTCTCTCATCCAGCCATGACCTGCTTGTTGCAGAATGTCCGTGTAATACTCTTCCTTCTAATGTGTTGACTCTAACATGTCTGCATGGGAAAAAAATATTAAAAATGCTTTAAGCTCTGCTTTTGGAATCTATCCAGAAATATTTTTCCCTAAGTTTGTAAGAAAGAGCTGCCAGTACTCCGTGAGTCTCTAAACATCCTCCTCATAAACATTGCATTAATCATGTGCTTGGTCAGCAGTTTCACAGAGTACTGATCCAAGGACATACAGAGAGGAAACCAGGATATGAGTGACAATGCTAGACTTCCTGCCAAAAAAAAAGAAAAAAGTCTTTGTTTCATGCTTCATTTTCAGAGCTAGTTCAGCTGATTGGTTGTGAAAGTGGAGTATATACTATAGGTGTCTCCAGTATCACCTGTCTTTCCTCTTAATCTATTGAGAAGTTTGTTTGCAAGTCTAGAGCTTTTCCCCCCTGTCGTAAACTCATGGCTGGGCAAGCCCACCCCTGAGACTTACACCTCGGATGCATATTTCTGAGAAGTTTATAAAGTCATATCAACTTTTAAAACTAAATAAAATTATACCAGCATTCATTGTATCTGAATTTTTGTTCATATAAAAATGGTTAATTCAATGCAGGAAGAAGAGAAACACAAACAGGAAGTGAAAAAACTATAAAGAAAATGCTGTGGACTGAATTGCCTGACCTGAACTAGATTAAATTTCATGTGTGTTTTGGAACAAAATAAATTGTGTATTAGTAGCTTTTGCAAAAAACTGAGCACCATTGGATAACAAACTTTAAAGAGAACTAAAATATATTTCCTAGTTGCATATGTGATTCAGTAGGTGGTGCTCTTCCCTCTACAGATCATTTATGAATCAAACATTGAGGCTGTGATAGACTGATGCCTCATACACCTTGACCCCAGACACCTGTGTTTTTTTAGTTATTCAATAGACTATGTCACAACAATAATGATAGTAAGGATTAAGAGCATGTTTCAGATGAAGTTTGGTTTTTTCTATGCGTACATAACTTTCCTTTCCTCTTAGTCCTTCCCCTGAAGTGTAAACATGGACTGGGCCCTGGATATTCTCTTAGTCCAGTGCCCCAAAGCAGTTCTGAGCATCTCTGACTCAAGTGACCATGTTTGACGTGTTTCTGTCTCATTTGCCTAGCAGGTTTCTTAATCATAATTAGTCATATCTCTTATATTTTCTTTCTTCTCCATTGGAGGATCAGCCGTTCTGTTGCTAACAAATATCCCTTCCTTGTCCCATTGCCCTTAAAGCCCCCCTCCCACCATCACCACCAAAAAAAAAAAAAAAAGCAAAAAGCTAAAAACTCTCATAATTCTCTCAGGTATGGATAACAAGCTAACAGAGTCTCATGGGTTTTCAAGTACTCACTTTTCATCTATGCCTTCCTTGCAATGTTTTACTAGTAATAGCCCCTCCAGCATGCTCTTCAGAACCCAGGAAAGCAGGACACTGATGGGTGTTCTGATGGTTTATCAGGTCTTTCTATACCATTAATGCATTGAAAGGAATCCCAGTTTTAATTCTGGATGCTTGTCAATCTAATAAATATTCATTCCACCTGTCCTTTCTCAGGCACCATAACTACTTTTTTGCGCTTATGTTTCATGGAGTTGAGGAAGAGACCTCAAAAGATGATTGTGGAAAGCTGCTCATGGGAAATCTGTGCATTCCTTTTGACGCTCCTTTGAGTGCTATCACACAGCAGCCAGTCAGCTGCACTCAGCATCTGGAATCTAAAAAGAATGACCTTGTACTTCCAACTTATAATGTAGAGGTGCCAAAAAGGCACCATTGAATTGTTACGTCTTCTTTGACCTTACTAAGCTATGTATCAACACATAATATTGACTCAAATTTTTCTGAGTCAAGGTGTAACTTCAAATGCAAACATGTGGCACTATTTTATGTGTTAGTAATGTTCCATTCTCCTGTCTTTTTCACTTGTGCTTCAGGGGCTCAGCCACGAGGAGTGACCAAGGTCTCACAGGCTTCTCTGTCAGTGTAATACAAACTTGTACACATGAAAGCATATTTCTGTAGGTGTGTGAACATAAGCTTATATGGACATAATTTTTACAGGAGGATGAAATATTTTTTTTCTGTGAGGCATATGAGTCTAGCTTAAAGTCTTATATAAATGATGCGCAATGAATTTAGGCTGCTAAAGTGCTTTGACGTTAAATGATTCCTGTTTATGTACAGCAGTCGTCATAAAAATGTCAACTCCTGCCAGAAAATCATTATAGATTCAATTTTTGTTTTGAAGCAACATTCTTCTGGATTGTTGGCATTCATATATCTGCTGACAGTTTTTGATTTTTAATAATTATTGCATATTTCTTCTTTTTATCATAAGTTCTTTTGTTTTGACTATAGCTATGCCATTATCATGTTTCCATTAATTTTTCTTTTGAGACTGAATGTCTAAAAACATGGTAAAAGGTAAGTAGATCTTTAAAACTGTTCTAAGCTTTTCTTTTGTATGATATGTGATACTAATAATGCCCTACAGTAAAATAATCTATGAACTTCATTCTGATAGATTCATGTTTCAGAAAGAAAGCACGACAGCTATATATTACTTCTAATTGAAATTACCAAGCTTCTTAACACTATGCAAGTGAGTCTTTGAAACAGAAACTATTCAATTTAGATTATATGGATTATAATTAAATCATTTTACATTTGCAAGAGCAATTGCCATCTTAGTAAGACCTTTTCACAGAACAGTAATGCCATATGTCTCTGCATCTATATAGGTGTATACTTTTGAAATACTTAAATCAATCGAAGTCTAATCTTAAAATAGATAAATGCAACAGCACTTTCTCAATGGAAACTTCAGTAGTAATGCAATTCCTGTTCTTGAGGTAAAGGAAAGATATTTTTCTTCAAATTATTTTTGTCCACAATTTTAAGAGAGTGATACCAGATAGTTTGCTTAACCGAATGGTGTGTTGACTTTACCACAGTTGCAGCAATTACTTGACTGAATTTGTTTTGTGGTCTTATTTAAGAAATGTGGGATTTGTTTTTATTTGCAAGATGACTGCTAATTTAGGATCCTAGAATCTGAGGTACATCACTTCAGCACATTTTGTCTTTCCACTTGCCATAGATTCAAAGTGCCCTTAATTTCTTTGAAAGTCAGTTTGAAATGCAGGTGCCTATCAACCCTTCAAAAGAGGCCATATATGACTCAAAGCTGCAGGCATTGTCATGTAAAGTTAAGAAATTTTTTGCCTTTAACAATAGTCTCTTCCAAGTGGGTGGTGATGAGAACGAGCTAGTAGTATATCTACTGACACTGTTTCTGCACTGCTGATGAGGAGAAAATTTAATTCTCCAAGGCTGTCAATCCAGCATGAAATTCAGATATTTTTAAAATTATTATTTTAGCTCTGTGAGTCATTCTGTGATACATAAGGATATGTGCAATAAATAGATAATAGGTTAGATCTAGCCAAAGTGTTTCAGTGTGACACTGAAGATGCTCCTGTTATGCTTTTTTGTCTTTGTGTCATTTTGTAGCAGTATTTCTAGATATGTGAAATCAATGATTCAAGTTTAGGTAATTAGACTTTAAATTCTGCTCATTATCTTCATATTAAGAAAAAAAAAATCCCACAAAGAAAATATAGCAAGAATGTGTGGTTGTCATTTCAGACACAGATTCATGTCTCAGTCTGAGTCAGTTCCACTTATCATATCTGATCTCTCAAAACAAGTCCTGCAACAGAACTGATAACACATAATGCTGTATGAAAACAGAAGTACTTGTGAAGATCTAAAATTCTCCATAATTCTAGTAGCAGTTTGTTTGCTGCACAAACAAGAATTTTGATTATCATTGATTTAGCCTTAATGAATACAGATGTATTTAGTCATGCAGTTATTTTGCATTTAGATATCTAGCCATAATATTTGACTCAGTGATATTGTCAGCATTGATGCTGAGAATTTAAAATGCTAAACACTGATGAGTGTTCTCAGCAGTATGTGGAAAAGTTTGTTATCAGTTGTTTGTTTTTTTCCTCAGCGGAATATGTTAAAGAGCAATAACGGAGAATAAACTATATTAAATACTTTTCTCTTACTGTTTAGCACATTGTTTCTATTTCTTGTCATCAGAAAATTGTACCTCACAATCCTTCTTCATGTGCAAATCTTGTAGAAGTTCTCCGCATATTTTTTAAGTTTCAAAGTTGTTTTTCCATTGCATATCAGCATACAGCAATCTATGATACCTACAGATGAGTTAAAATCTGACATATACCATCTGACATAGTTAGATTTTAGAGCTGGATTCCTCTACAAATTTAGGTGATTATTTTATAATAAGAATTATGAAATCCATTTACCATACTAATCAGTTTAGTATTTATCTTCCTTTGCTATGTTGATAATTTAAGCTTCCTCTTGGTATAGTATTTCTATCCTGTTTTAACTGTTCACAATATACCTATGACAACTTGCTATTAATTAGATGTTTCAAATAATATAGAATTGCCATACCCTGTCCCACTGTATGTGTCAGGCATCAATATCAAAAAAATAATTCCAAACTGTTCCTATCATATCTCTGAGCTGATTCAGTAGGAGAGTGAATTTAAAATACAAAATTGGTTTGACTTTCACTTTACTCTATATAGAATTCTTGTTAAGGGCAGGCATACGGTCATTTCAGCAATTCTGAGAGCAAGAGGAGAGGACTTCTGATTTAAAGTTAACACAGTAAAAGCCCATCAAAAAATGAGCATATTTCTGCTATGAGTTATATATCAGAGAAAGGTATCTGACATTGATATTGTGTCATGAATATGTCCTCCAGAAACTAAGTAAAAGCATCTAATGGGAATGAATATTTTAACCAGTACTAAGGAAATGGAACAAATTCATGGTTTAGCTGTTACACATGTGTTTACAACATATTCTTTCTTTATGTTGGTCTGTATACTCTCTAATTTCCTGCAACCTGTGAGTCATTCTGAGAGAAAAATGGATGAGAGACTCATATGGTAAAAAAGCTGGCACCCTCTATTTTCCCTGGTTCTGCTATCTTTAGGAGGAAAAACAAGCATGCAATTATATTTTGTCATTGGAATTTCAAGAATTGTATCTATAAGTTGTGTTCGTTTTCCCCAAACAGGGTTATAAATTACAAACAACAGATCTGATCCTGGTTATTTTTATCTTTAACTGTACTGGCAAAGAGAGATTTTTCTTATTGCTGTTGGCGTTTTATTGTCAAATAACTGGAGATGGTGGTCTTATAATGCAACAGTTTCCAGGGACTCTTGTTGCAGTATTTGTTGAGGCAGTGAGAAAACTAATTCAGCTCTCCTTGACACAGCAGGACTTTGAGACACCTCAGCCTGTTTCATTCTTTGGAGGTCTACAGACTCTGCCATCCTATCATTCTAGCTCACATTCTTATTTTCTTGTAGTCTTCCATGACATGAAAAGTCTTAAGACACTTCATCACCTCTTTTTTGCCTATGGCAATCAATATATTCAGAAAGTGAATATACTGTATTTTTGAGTAATCTGCTTCAGACAACTCTTTTCAATGTGGTATTTAACCAAGATACAGGCCCTAGATAGGTGAAGAAATCAAGGCATAAGAAATAGAGGGGTTTGGCAGTGTTGCTATGCTTTGATGTTAAATCTCATTGATGTTTAAAAGTGAGTTATTTCTCATTAAGATTAATATATTGTGTTTTCATTTAACCCGGGGTATTTTTTCCCCAAACAAAGTTTTTCTATTCTCTTCTCAATTATATAAATCAAAAATTTTTTTCCTTTGGGTGTTGGATTCAGACAGGAGTAGGTATTTACTTTTGCAAAATCAATAAGAAGAATTCCTGACATGGAATATAAAATAATTCCATAGGAGGAAGGGAAATAGGACATTTATTTCTATTTGTATGTTGTCTCTGAGAAGTTATTAATGTGGCCTTCACAATTTTATCTGAGGAGCAATATTTAGTGGGATAAATCAGTAAGTCATTGAATGCTGATACCATGGCTTGTCTATATATAGTGCTCACCAAGTTTTGACTGCAGATCTGAAAAGGTTTCCAACTCCAGTCTGTTTTTCCCCCTCAACTCATGTGTTGTTCTGGAGAATGCTAATCTTGTTGTCTTTTTTACTTTGTGCTGGAGTTTCTCATATAACTCAGCTGCTTCGCCACTATTTTGAAACATTTATAGGAAAAAAGAGGAGAAAAAAAAGCCTCAATCAACAAATTCTAGCAAGAATTTGTTTCCGTGTTCAACTTTCACTGTTTTTCATGTAATCAGTAAAAGAAAATGTCTGGAATATGGCAACACCTACTCAATGTGCATGCATATCATTGTATCCACCCATAACAAATCCGTCAGAAATGCCAGGGTGATGAGGAATGATTAATGGTAGGAGCTACTGAAGTAAACAGCCATACAAGTAGGAATAATTGTAGGACTCAATTTTGCATGGATTTCTGGCTGGTTTTATATTTTATATATGACCTTTTATATTTTATATATGCCTAAAGTATCACCATTTTTTTTCTTCTGAAAGGTAAGTGTCATAAAGATTTTTGATTTCCAAAGCAAATACTGTATTTTAAGGGTAATCGTGGGCATCATAATAGAATATGCTAAGTGGCTCACTGACTGATTTTCAAACTGAAGAAATGCGTAGTTTTGGAAATTACTTATGGAGAATAAGTATGTGAATATGGTCAAGATGATTCCTGTGTGAGAATACAGCTGACCAGAGCCTAAATCAATTAAAACTGATTTTGTTGTTGTAATACACCTTGCTGACACTGAGTCTCTCTTCTACAAGACCACCAGATCATGTATTTCCTTTCTTAAAACCAATTCAGCCTGTCCTAAAAAACAAAATTCCCTGAATTTTGTTGACTGTAAATTTAAAAGTTGTCCCCACTTCTCAGAGTGTAAGGCTATTACAGAAAATGCACCATCTTAATGTTCAGAAGTCTTCTGGTTTTATTAAGAAATGCATTAGGGTATGCACATTTGATTTTATGACATTGCCCTTTACACTAAAAGTTCTCCATGTCTTTCTAATTTTAACAAGCCAATACATTTATAGACTGTAATTGTATCTTCTCTTAACCTTTATTTTTCTAGAGTGAATGAGCTAAGTATTTTCCAGTTCCTCTTATAAGATT
This sequence comes from Camarhynchus parvulus, assembly GCF_901933205.1. Taxonomy (NCBI): domain Eukaryota; kingdom Metazoa; phylum Chordata; class Aves; order Passeriformes; family Thraupidae; genus Camarhynchus; species Camarhynchus parvulus. The sequence continues at coordinate 20,099,151 of NC_044575.1, read as the reverse complement.
GGATTCTATTCTTTTGATGATGATCTTGTTATCTTCTACAGCTTGAATTAATATTCCTTGCACATGCATTGTGATCTACCAAAGTCCAGATTAGGTTTTGTACAGTTGCATTAAAAGTGGAACAATACCAACTGATTCGTTATAGTCATGTTTCCTTAGTTGTCCAGTAATTTCTAGTAGCATTAAACTATTCACCTTAGTTCTTCCATATACAGTTTATAAGATTGCACTATTTAATGTAAATCCTTTTTACTCAGTAAGTGAAGGACCTTGGATATACCAGTAACTGTCATCCAATTTCTTTTCTCAATTTTCAGATGCTTGAATAAACACAGATAAAAAAATCAGACCTTATAAGCATGAATAAACCCCAGGTATTTTTTGTTTAAAATATTTGTCAAATATGGATGGATAACATACTTTCAGTCAAACTACATTGCTTTCACATATATCTGTGTCTTGGATTACTTTTATCTCATCATTTTTTCTGAAAATTCCCAGATCTGCAGTTGTTGTGGGAACATTTCTCCCTCTGCTTCTGAGTAACTTTAATATTTATTCCTCTATAATCAAATAGAATAATATATTTTTATGTATATATGTGTATATATATACACATATGTGTGTATATATACACATATACATATGTGTATACATGTCTATATGTTGTTATATATATATATGTATATATGTGCACATATGTGTGTGTGTATATAGTTATGTCTGTGCTAGTAAATTGTATAATAATCTTTGATCTTCCTTCTTTTACTCTTTATTTTCATGAGACTGACTTGTGGTCATTCAAATCAGAAATTAAAGCAATTGTCACAAAAGAAAGTTATGCTTTTCCATGTGAAACTACTTAAATTCCTAAAAAGTCTGAATGAAGAGGATAGAATAATCTTATTTCTTGGCATAATATGATAATGCTGGATATCCAGACTGCACAGCCCAGCCACTTCAATGCAAATATCTCTGATACCTCTGCCTGATTAATGGACTCTATGCAAAGAAACAATGTATAGTTAAGTTTTTTATCCCTCCATGTGACTATTTTGTTTTCCACTGTTGTGAACACATCTCCACACTTGTTTTTTCAATAGTGCAGTGATTTAAAGATCATGTCACTGCATTATTGATTGTTTGTTATGGATTTTAAAAAATAAAAAAAAGATGACTGCTTTTATTATCTTTCAAAATTGTTATGTTTTAATACAGTTCATAAAATTTCTAATGTCCTACCAAGGTTAACTTTCAGGTTAAGTCAAGTTTACTTCAGCTGGAAAAAAGTAATCTTTGTCTCTTTTTCCATCTAGTCTCTGAATGGGTATGTAATTTCTTGATTAGCATCTTTGCATCCACCTCAGATAGTGATTTGTTTTTCTCTTGTTTTCCTTCTTATGCAATATATGCATTTAGAAAAGTCATGTGCAACTGGTGTATCAGCGGTTATATAATATTCATGGGACCTTACAATATTTGCAAGTATAAATTGGGACTACAAGTCCACTGTAGATTTCCTGTCTTCTCCTGAATTTAATGAAGAGGTAAAGAGGTGTGAGCAATATTAATTATTGCAATAAGGTGTTTTAACATTTTACAAAGTAGAAATACTTTTCTGATGAGTGGGATGTTTTCATATTATCTGTGGACAGGAGGGCAAAGAAACCGCTGTGATCGGAAGTGTCATATGATCTTTAATCTGTGGCCATCTGGACATGTATGTGACTAATGGGAGATGATCATATAAAGCAGCAAACAGAGATGATAGATTATTTTTATCATGTCTTTCTTTTTATCTCTCTATCCACTTAGTTGCAGAGGTTGAACTTCACTGAGATTGTCAACAAAGCGATTATTCCACTCATTGGTCAATGTGTGTTCATTTTCTGCTGATTGCTGCAGGGATCGATGCAGTGTGTGCTGATCTTTTCTCAGGTTCATTTTTCCAAGGGCAATTAGGTGTAATCCTCATAATGTGGTTTAACCCCAGCCAGCAGCCAAGTGCCACGGTGCTGCTCACAGCCTCTCTCGCCCTGCATGCTGCACTGGGGTGGGCAGAGAATCCCAACGGCGACAGTGCTTGTGCGTTGGCATAAAGGCAGTTTGATAGATAAGCAAAAATGATTCATGCAAGTAAACGAAGACGAGGAATTCATTCACTCCTTCCCGGGGTTCTATATGCATAAAGCTTACTGGAGAAGACAAATGCCATCACTCTGATCATGTTCCCCAGCCAGCCCCTTCCTTCTACCCTAATATACTGAGCAGGATGCCATATAGTGTAGAATGTCCCTTTGATCAGCTGGGGACAGCTGTCCTGTGTCCTCTCCCAGCTTCTTGTGTACAGCTCCTCACTGGTGGTGTAGGATAAGGAACAGAAAAGCCCTTGACTCTATGCAACCACTGCTCAGCAGTAACAAAAATGTCTGTGTGGTCAAAACCTTCCAGCACAAAATCAAACCCAACCCTATAGGGTACTGTGAAAAGAAATAACTCTATCCCAGCCAAAACCAGCACACCTCTTTCCATCTGTTCCATAATAATAGGTCATAACTTATGATTAATAGTTTGGAAGCTGTTGAAATAATAATTCACACATAGGGAAAATCATGCACAAGGAGTGATAGAAACTTTCCTCTCTCCCTTATGAAGTTATTGTAGTAGATGCTATGGTTTGTGTGATTTTTTAAAAATTTTTATTGTTCTGATAACTTTAATTTTGTCTTTTTAATTTATTAAAGAAAGGCATATATGTGTTTTCACACACTTAGAGGGGAGGTTCTATTCATAGATGGATCTGGGCAGAGATGGAAGGAATTGCAATCAGTGAGTTCTCTGGAAAAAAGCCAAACTTTTGTCTTCCATTTACTTTAGTATGTACCTACAGGCATGCCTTATTGCTGAAATAAATAAATACTATTTAAAAAAAAAACAATTTGGGTCTTTCACCAAAAGTGCTTGCTGTTATTTTATGATGTGAAAAATGTCTTTTAATTGAAATTAATCTCTGGAGGGTAAAATGACCTAAGGCAGTATTTGCAAGAAGTGACTTTATATAGCATTCTGAACTGCATATAAAGAAATAAATCAAATTATACTGAACATAAACAGAACCCCATGGCAACTCTCAGTATAATGCTGCCTGTGAAAGGATTCTAAGGAGATAAGATATATTGGCTTTATCCAGTTACAAATCTCTGTTTGGATCAAAGGCTTTTGAGAAAATTGAGATATAGACTGATATTTGCTTGAGCTATGCTATTTCTAGTACATATGGATTAATTTTACTAGAAAATATCAAGAACGAAATCTGTAAACCTGTAAAGGACAATAAGAAATATATATTTCTGTAGCAGTTTAAGTTATAGGTTTTCAGGTGTTTTTCTGTTTGCTTGCTTGCTTGTTTCATTTTTCATTTCAGTCATATTTAAGTAATGATGGCATGGTTTATTTTGACTTTCTCAGGGATAAGGACCTGTCTTACATTCATAAATTGCAGTTTGTGTATCAGCTTGTCTTTAATTCTGAGCACACTGTAAGGAAGGGATAATAAGATACTTTTTGCAATATCATCCTTTTATGAGGCTCAAATTCTGTTTCCAAGGTATTTGTAAAATACAATACCAAATCTATAAACTCAGGCTAATCTAATTGTAAGATGTTGGTTATTTATATAGCAATTATGTATATCCATATATTTATGAGACTCAGGTAGTCCTTTTTTGACCTTAATTAGGTATGAAGTAAGGTTTTTAGATGTATGTGAATTCTAGAAGTTTACAAATAAATTCTGTGATATATATTTTTCAATTACTGATGAATAAACATGAAGCTTTTTTTTAGCAATGTAAATATAAATATTTTCTTGTTTTGCAACCTTTACTTTTCTGATTAAAGATAAATACTGTTCTGTCTTGATAAATTGAATCATTGAAATTTGCCAGTCATGGCGTGAAAAATAGTTGCAGCATCGCATACATAAATAGTAATTATGATATGGTTATTCCCTGTGTCCAGAAGTTTGTTCTCCTCTTTGTGGGAAGGAAATTCTATATTGACTTTCTCACTGAATAGCATCTTTCACAGAGTACATGAAGATGATTTAAGTCCAGTTATAATTTGTTCTGAAACCCTATAATGACTCATAGCTTCAGTTCTTTCTGTGTAAGCCCCAGTGTAGACATTCATGTTCCAGAATGTGTCATATCTTGATTTAGTTTAAGCCAGCTAAAAATGACTTAAATCAATATAATGCAGTGTTAAAGTTAGGAATGTTTACACAGAAGCTTAAAATATCAGTTGTATTTACACTGAAATTTCATGCAAACTGTATACATAAGACATCATTTGAAAGCTTTACAATCAGTAAAAACTTCCACTGCACTGTCCCATTTCCCAGTCTATCTCAAACCTTTTGCATCTCAAGCTGTTCCTGTTACATTTAGGAGTTGAAGGGACATATTTGAACATGATGTGAGAAGACTTTCCTCTCAGAAAACCTTTTGTGCCTGGGAGAGGGCACTCTGAATCAGCTTGTGGTGCTCCTTCACGGTTTTTTTGAACTGTGCAGCTTCCTTTGCAAGGATGAGGGGGAGGCTCTCCTCCTGTTTTCTTTTGGACACAAATGCATCCTGGGCTGTGATTGAATATCCCCTTAATTAAGTATAGCTATTTTCACTCTGTTTTGAAGCATATCTAATCTTCCATACCTGTGTGAGATGGGTATTTGCTTGCCATGTGCTTTGTGTAGTATTAATTCTGCATGGGTGTTACTGACTCCATTCAAAGCCAGACACTAGGGAATGGGTTGAAAAAGGTTGTTCATGGCAGTGAACATTATTTTCTTTTTTGTTGCTCACACTTTTTGTTTGTTAGGAATGGAGAAATAGAGAAGTTTTTATAGAGGAGGGAAACGAAATTATCATTGGGAATGGAGAAATACCCTGTGAAAATAAATCAGGCAGTTTAAAGCAATGACAGAATAAGAAAATATCTTTATAAAAAGTGCCTAAAGTGTGGCTTATCCCTATACAGTGGTAAAGAAATGATTTATCAACATGTCTTTAATTAATTCATTTTACATGGGTGGAAACTATATCTCCAACAGCTCTATGGTAGTTCATGCATGCAAGGAATTTTTCTGTGTGATAGATGAATGTCGTTCAAGAAAGAAAACAGTAATCTTTTTTTAAATCATTATGGTTGAGTTCTGAATCAACTTATTTCACTGAGTGTCCCAGAAGTCTTTCTTAGAATTAGAGTATCAAACACATTTCAGTTTATTTTCTCTAGGTGATAAGTAAGAGAAATAGATGTGCACATTTTATGTCACATTCAGACCATGCCAAAAAATTGTATGATCTCTTGTCTTAGTAGGAACAATTGTGTCACTTCCATAAAATCCCAAGTATAAATCTAACCAAGACTTCTACAATGTGGTTTGTTGACTTAATCTATTTGGGAGTCAGATTCTTTTCAGCACTGAATCATCATGAAACAAGAAAGTAGCCCTGAATGAGGTACTGAAAATTTACATCCTTTAGGAAATTCTGGATATCTAGATGAGCCTGCAGAATGCTTGTTTTTTGGTTTTTTTTCATAGCATTATGCAATGGGAAGGAGAATCCAAATAATTCAGTTTTAGCCATCACTCATGAGGGAACAGTAACAACATGAATTTTTCAAATTTTCACATTTGCAATGTGAAATAATTTGACCTTGCTGGTTCTGTGAGGGACAAGAAGAATGGTGAAAGTAAGGCTTTATTTAAATACAATATGATAAGAGATGAGAGAATTTGTCCTTTCATGAGCATGTAATCTTTGCTGTGGAAACAGAAAAATCACATCAGACTGAGAAAGAATATTTTTAAAGGAGAAAATGGAATGTTGTGATATGTACACTGACAAACTACAAGAAAACAAAACCAAATCAGAATTTGAAGTTAAAGGGTCAAAAATATTTTTAAAGTTTTGAGGCTGCTGAACAGGTTGCTGAACTATAGTAGAATGTTTGAACAACAAAACACTGTGCTACTAGTAGATAAAAGGTCAGTCTTTTCTTCAGTGGCCATTGTATGGTAGGAGCATGATCAGGAAATAGTACTGTGTGATGTTAGAGGCAGGATGAGAAACAAACAAATGCTTACTTCAGCACATCCTCAAAACATTCCATGCCTTTGAAACCTGGGATTAGATGGTCTTCACAGGTCCCTTAGCACCTCAAAGATTCTCAGCGATTCCCAAACACAGAATGAAAGTTGTTCAGTTATGAATCATAATGTGTAATTGTATTTAAACTCCAGGCAGTTCCTCAGTGGCAATTACAACACTTGTTTAACAATAGGATTATTGATTAGTGCTGTTATTACTTTTGTTATGAAAACATCTGTATGAGGTTGTTGTCATTGTTATATACATTTTATAAATAGTTCTGTCTATTGTTTGCACATGCAAATATAAAGTATACAATGAATTACTATTGTCATTTTACAGGTGGAAAACATAGGCCAAAAAGGTAAAATCCTTATGCTCAGTGCCTTTTTAAGCATAATGCCTATTTCCACCCTTGGTGAGCCATTTGAAACATTTGGGTGAATTAGAAAGAAAACCTCTGCAGAGTCGCTCAGTCGCCAGTTCCTGTTCCAACATCCCTTTCCCTGAACTCTGAGTGCAGAAGAGGAAGTGGCTGATGGTAGTTACCAGCATACACAGGGCATACGTGAGTGTGAGCTCTCTGTGCTTGTTGAAACACCTCAGCTAACTGCTGGTAAAGTTGGATTAATATTCAGTGCTAATTGCTTCTGTGATATATTAAAAAACACAAAACAGATTAAGAAAATTTTTTAGTGAAGAATTACCTTAGCAGTCTACTATGAGGTGGTTGTAACATCTGTAATTATAGAGTAATCTTCACTGCCACAAATAAGAAAAGTATGTAATCTAGTTTGCAGACTGAAATGTCATCTGATCCCTTCATCTACTGTTGCCAAAGGTAGTTCATGTCATCCTTGGCAAGGATAAGCTACTAATGGCAGGCAAAATATTTGAAGTTAATTTAAAAATCTAGGAATTTGTAATAATAATTTGTAAGATGATATATACCTTCTGTTTTTTGACAGAGTGGTTCTCATAATTTTAATGGTACAATTAGGCCAAATTTTGATCTTCATGCAGCACAGGAGAAAAATGCCTTTCTATGATGAAGTTTTCAAATGATCCTGCTGATTAAGTTTCAGAACAGCTGTGCTTTTTTTAGTTTTCCCTTATATAATAGTAAATTAAGCTGCAGTATAATCTGACTGTGAATGTGTCTGATGGGTTTTTCTCTCTTGTCTATTTTTGTCACCTGATTATTCTCATTTATTATGGAAGATGAATTATATATCAGTGGTGTAGGTGTATATATAAAGCATTTTTTTTCCTGCTTTAAAGAATGACTTTTTTTTACCTTTATGTTCTATTTCCTGTATGTTGTATTATTATATTTTTTGTATAGGATTCAGTGATTATTTTTCTATATTTATATTTAATAAATATGAAAAAGGAAGTATTTTTAACATCTATGTCTAAATAGAAATTCTTTCTGATGATAAGAAACTACTAGACCCCTTCCAGTTAAGTTCTAAATGATGATTTTGCTTTTCTAGGTACTAAAATTAATCTATCTTATATACATAGAAAGCAGCCAGCAGAGACAATTTACAGTTAATTAATAAACCCACTGGATCACAATAAGCTAATAAATGCAAGTGAAAATGTGTCTTTGGGATAGAAAAATGACTCTTAGGAGAAAATAAAATAGAAGTGTCCAAAACATTTATTTGAAATCCTCAATGCATCCTAGATACATCCATTTTAGTAATTCAGAAGTATTATCTATGTAGCTGATATGATACATAGGAGAAACTGCAAATATTGCAATATCTCAAATTAAGGAATGTTACTGTATTTTTGTCTCTGAGTTTTCCCTCACACATTGCCTCTGAACACAGATGAAATGAGCCCTCTGGTATTCAAGTGATTTCATATTTTCTGTGGAAGTATTTGATGTTTGTCATGAACTTGTCAAATATGATCTGTTGATTAATTAGAAACCACCCTGTTTACTATCAGATGGTTTTTTGCTTCAAAGGAGAAATTACATTTCCAGGTATTTGAATAGCTACATTGTGCAAAATTAACATAGTACACATCTGCCTTAAAATTTTGTTTTCCTCAGCCGAGTAACTACTACTATAAAGTAGTAGTTCCAATAGCTACTATAAAGTAGCTCCAGATTAACAAAATATATAAGTGACCATTAATGACTGTCACACATATATAAAACTGCCGTGGAATCAGTATGATGAAAAGCTTGTCCTAGGGGATTAAAAAAAAAATACTGTTCAGATCTGCAGCTAGTAGGGAAGATTTATGTATGTCATGGTGATGATACCCGACATTTAATTCCTGTCAGGAAGTAACTCTACTGTCAGAGAGAGTTTGTGCACAAAGAATTTCCAAGTTCCCAGGTGCTCCCTAGCACTGCATATTTGGCCTTGAATGTAGAGCTCCTGCCAAGTGCTATAAAATGCTATAAACATTGGAAAACCCAACCCACAATAAAATAACTAGCTGCATTTCAATGTATGCAGTTCAGAAAAGGATAATGATTTTTCTTTGTCTTTGAGTTCTGGTGTGAATTGGCAAATATTTGTCTGGTAAATGAGATAATGCCCGCAGCATAGACTACCCACTTTGTGGTGTCTCAAGAACAGGTTCCTCATTATTATTAAAATTATTGTTGATTAAGAGAAGCAGAACAGAATATAACTCCAAGTCAAAACCAGATGAATTCTCTTTAATTTTCTTTGTTTATAGATTGCACGTTTAAGGTGGTCTGCCTAAGAAATTTCAACTGTTTGCTCTTTATAAGTGTTTTTATTTCATAATTGTTAACAAGATTTTTATGTTCATTCTAAAGCACACGATAATCTCATGCTCTGTCAGTATGAGACACACCACAACATGAAATGCTTTTTTTCCCCCCTCAACATGCACAGGTTGCCAGAAAAAAAAGGAATGTGCAATGGAGATTGTTAATACGGACATATCCTAAGACAACTGTTGGGAAAATAAATGCACATCACTTTGACATGAAGGACAATTAACAGTGCCATGTATTACTGAGGACAGGTAAACTGAAAATTACTTTCCTTCCATTCTTTCATTCATTAATAATGTGTGTCTATTAAGGCCTGCTATTACTTTCTTTCCAAACTTTGTTTTTGCCTGTTCATTTATAACTTTTCATACATTCACACAAGGTTTTGTAAGAAAAAAAGTGTATGAATGGGTGATTGGTTATTAGTGTTTACGACAGATCTCAAAATGACTTTTAAGTTTGAAACTCTAGGTTCTCCGCTGATAGCAGACGCAAATTATAGGGAATGAATTTATTGTGACTCATCTCTGTCAGTCGTGTAGTCGTTTGTTTGTGCTTAATGTATAAAGTAGAGCTAAGCGTTAATCATTAACATTCAGAGAAGTCTGCGTGCATTCCAAGGGATTTGGGGTACAATAAGCATGGAACTTTTTATTAGAACATTAGTGTGTGCTGACGGGAGCACAGTCCTGTGTTTTGTATTTGTACAGAGGAATACCAAATCATGAGAGAAATTTAGAGTACAGAACATTTTTCAACCTGATTTTTTGTTTTGTCGCCTTTTTTGTGCAGTCATGATTGTGAAAAGGGAATTCTGATGGCTACCAGCTATGGAATGGGAATTTTACATTTTCCTTTTTCATATAGATAAATAGATTTTGAAACCTTTTCTAGGGTAATAATCAGTTTTGATTTTTCTTTTTTCCTTTTAAAAGAACTTTTGAGACTTTATCCTACATGCAAGTATTCTATTAAGTAAGAATTATTTTGTGTTTTGAGTTCCATAACCATCCAGATCTTAAAAAAAGCTTTCAAGTTAAAAAAGTCAATCCTCAAAAAATTAGAAATAATGATATTAAAAGAATATCAGGATTTTTTCAATTATCTTTCTTTCCCCTCAAAGAATGATAATCTCTATAAATCAAAAAAGAATATGGTTTTCTTCTAAAGAATAATTTGTTTTCTTTTTAGTATTTTCAAATAGAAAATATATATGTATAGAAAACCATTTTACTGAAGGGCAGTTTTTAGTATGCCTTATGGTAGAATGTTATAATTTTTTTCTAATAATACTACTAGAAATTACAGGGCAGTGATGACTGTCATGTTTTGGAGACTGCTGAGAGGTGTTTTAAGAAAGTTTTTGGTGTGTTGGTGCAATACAATTGGAGAACTTGTAATGAGGGTGACAAGCTAAATTAGAATTAATTTTCATTTGTTGGTATTTATTTAAAGGCAGAAAAAAAGGTAGAAATTTAAATTTCAAAATAAACGTGAAAGCATTATGGAAGTAGACTTGTCTGAATTGATATTTAGTCCTTTGTTCTCTTCCCTGTAGGAAAAAAAGAGTTAAAACTAATGTGTTACTGTAGGTATTTGTTCTATTATGGCCACTTGTCTATGAGAATTCCTATCTCAAATCTGTACACCACCTGCAGGGTGGAATTCTGCTCATTTATTTTTGTATGTCTTAGAGCTTCAGAATTTGTTGTTTGGTGGGTATTTTTGGTTGGTTGGTTGGTTTTGGTTTTCCTGTTTCGATGTTTTGTTTCTTGGTCACTATATTAAATTACTCAAATAATTTGTTTGGGTACAGATAGTATCACTTTCAGGCTTATATTTACAGAAATATTTTTTAAAATACATTCTGGGATTGCTTTTTTACACTGTAGAAGAGAACTGTTGTCTGTGGATTAAAATTAACATTCTACAAATCTCTACTTGAAATGTATAGGTTTTTATAATGTGGAGGAAGCACAAATGGCATATATGGTGTTTGTATTATCTAATTACCCATACTCTTAAATTCTGAATAAAATTAGCTCTTGTATTGGGGTTGCATGGTGAGGCTTGGGTATCTGGAGCGTTACAGGGGTGGTTTCTGTGGGAAGCTGCCAGAACCTCCTACTGTGTCTGATGGAGCTGATGCCATTGGGCTCCAGGATGGACCCACCACTGAGCCCTCAGCCATGGTGGTAGCACCTCTGTGATAACAGTTTAGAAAAGGGATTAAAAAATCCACCTGCACAACAGGCAGCAGCAGTGACAAGAGAGAATATATGAAGGAAAGAGCTCAGCAGACACCGAGGTCAGTGAAGAATGACAAGGAGGAGGTGCTCCAGGCACCAGAGCAAAGATTTCCCTGCAGCCTGCAGTGGAGCAGATCCACCTGTTCAGCTGAGGAGGGGAGTGATAGGCAGGCTTCAGGGACAGCTGGCATCCAGCCAGGGTCAACCCACTGCAGCTTGCCATGATAATGCAGGGATTTATTACAGCAGTAATCTATTTATTTTCCCTTTCCATCTCATGTGGTAGGTGTGCAGGTTCTCCAGGATCAACAAAACTTACTATCTAATATTGAACATAAATTGTACAAGCCTATACCATTTAAAATACAGTGCACTAAATACACTTATTATGATATGGCAATTTTTTTTAATGGGTGGCTTGGCTTTAAATACTCTGTGTTTAAACATATTTTATTGTGATGGAAGCAGAAATTGGAATTTATGACAGATTTTAATGCACAAAAAAGCAGATAGATTATATGTACTTTAGCAACAATTCCTTTATAAAAGTGTTAACAGCAGAAAGCAACTTTATCTTCTTCAGCTGGTGTAACTTGAGGAATTGCAAGGTGATAAACTTGAAAATTTTCCTGTCTTTTGAACAGCAATGGGCTTATGTAAAACTAATCTGCTTTCTGAATGACTTGGCCCATCTACAATTTATTTACAACAGAACAAATCTTTTTAAATATGTCTCAGAAAACCCTTAGCTGGAGCTATACCTTCCATCACTTAGGAGATAAATAGAAGTGCCTTCGTAATTGTGTTATTATGGGTCAAATTCCAGAATTCATCTCAAAGTCTTAGACAACTAACCTTTTTTGAGGGAAGATAAGGCAAACGTTCCAAGTAATGGCCATTATAAACCATCAAAGGATGATGTATAAATAGCATTTATTTTCAAAATTTCATACTGTTTGGGTAATGAATTGGATCCGCTGAACCTTTGTCCTCTCACAGTTTGTCATCTGCATCTGCAAAATTTCCTTGGAGCTTTTCCCCAGGAAAAGAATGAGAACCAATGCACTGTCAGAAAATCAGACACAATGCTTGAAGGTTCTGCAGGCTTCATGTATAAAACAGCAATTGAAAATAATGGGTCAGTACTTTGCAGCTTTGTGACTTTGTTATCCAGATCGTACAGTCCTCAAAATCCTCTGATATGAAGTATGAAAAATGTTTTCAATATTTAGGCTTTAATGTGCTCCAAAGGATCAGATTGACCATGAATGTACTATGCTTAAAGACTGATGCTTGAAAAATTGGAAACGGTAGCCTTGCAATCATAAATTCATATATCCTTAACTTCTTGGAAAATAGTCCTTCCTGCATAAGATTTTCTAACTGACTAAATTTCAAAGCAACAGCTATTTTAGTAACAGCTTCTATTCTTAGGTGAGAAATGTTAAAAACTTCAGTATAAGTGGTTACTGCTACTCTTTAGCGTCTCATACTTAGAAGCAAGAAACTAATTACTGTGTGACCAAAGGGGGAGGGCAAAAATAGCAGAGTACAGAAGTCCAAATGTCAAATGCAAAAAGCTAAAGCAAATATATTTTAAAATATTTGAAACACTTTTGTGTCACCTTATGTGACATTCAAGAGGAATGTATTCCAGTTGTTATTCCAGAATGTGAAGAACTGACTGAAAGTTCTCAGTTAGTCCTCAAGGAACTGACCTGCCATCAGCAGGTGAAGGTATTTTAGAAGATAGTATAAATTCTCGCAGCCACTAGATGATGACACCGGCTTCTTACTCGTCATCTGCAGAAAGGTGAATCTGCTTTCTGCTCGGGGGCTGACTCACTGCTTCTGCTGGCACATTTCACTGATGTGATTGTGGGATTATGTTCTCTTGAACTTTCACTTAATAACATTTGAGAACAGTAAAACTTTATCCTGGTCCTCAAAACATCCCATATTTGTGGTTAAAACTTTTCCCATGGGTTTTCTTCTTTTTCAGAGACATCATTTGCCACTGAATCCATGTCCCTCAATATGGTTTAAAAATCTCTAGAAAACTTGGGCTGTATTTGAATTATAATGAAATGTGAAAACAGGGAATTCTGAAATGTTCCAGGGTATTTGAATTTTTAACTTCATATCATTTTAAATTAAAAATTGAGCTATAATAGTTGTATTTAAAAAACAACAGAAATGCCTCTCAATATGTAAACATATGTCAGATTATAGGCTGTCCTGTAAATATTAAAATTAATTATTTGGGAAGAAAATAATTAGAGCAATGGAAATATAAGCATTAGTATTTTACATCCATATTATTTTCTTTATATTGTATTTTTAATGTAGCCCAAAAGGACATTTTCACATGTGAAACTTGGAGCAGAATTCCAGTTGAAATACACGAGATTCATATTTTGCGTTTCCAACAGTGTCTAAAATATTCTGGATAAATCTGTAGGTATTGTGTGTTACCTAAGGCATATGATGTTTGTGGCCAGCTCTACTTCTGATTGAAGGTGTGAACTGCATTGCCTGGACTATACTGTGCACTACACTGCTCATGTTGTGACAATAACGTGGACTCAAGTGACCATTCCTCTTCACTCTTCCTGTTGCCATCCCAGGTAGTTTTCAGGTGAAACTATGTCATTATGTTGCTTGTCAAACATTGTACTTAGAATCTCCTACAGTCTAAATTCCCTGTGGTAGGACGTGACACTGTTATTATGGAAGACTCCTCTCAAGTTTCCATTTGCCAGGAAATAAATAGCACTGTTTAGGAAAATGATAAGTACTGCTGAAGCTACTCAATGTACTAGGTTTAGAACTTTTACAGTTCTTCGTAATACCTCATTTCTTTAATTCACAACTCCCTCACCACAGTTCAAAAAAACAAACAAAACCAGTGAAAATATAGCCTTGTGTTTTAACCTAGATATGATAGCAGGCACCATCTTGGAATGTAGCAAAATTGAGTAGCAAAATAATCTTATGATTTTCTTTCTCTTATTGGTCTGCACATAGATGTCTTACAATTTGAGATCCAAACCACTTGAATGCATAACTTCTTTCTCTTTCATATATACATCTCTTTTATTTCTTCTTTCTATTTTATTTGACCCACAACCCTTCATATTTCCAATGTTGCAAAATCATGGGATACCAAAACTTAGAGACTCAGCAGTGAAAATTTCCCACATCATGGGAGTGAAGATTACTGAAATAAATATAAAGAATATGAGTCTCTGTCATAGCTTATGAGACAGTATTATAGACTGTGAAGGTGAATTAATGAACAAAGTGGAGGATATAAAGGAAGATCAAAGCTTCATGGTAAAGTGTATTATCATGGGAGCATCACACAAAATGATATATGATCAAATGATTATAGTTGCAAGGCTAGAAAGGTCTTTAAAATATTATCTTCTACTGTCTTGATTCACAAATCTGGCTTCATGTGTGTGATTTAATGAAAATTAAGTGCTCTCAAATTACTGATACCAGCAGGTCTCTATGTTTTTATTTAAATTATTGTGTCTTTAACTGCCTGTTTGAAGTCCGCATTCAATTGAAACTGAAGGAATTAATACAGAAAGAAATGGGTATAATTTTCAGTGAACACTAGAAATAGATGTAAAATTGTTTGAGTTGTATATAAGAACCCCCTGAGCAAGGCTGACATATGGCTGGTGATATCCTGTAGGGAACTGTAGAATGCAAGGTAGTAATGATAATCCTTCTTAGAAAATAAAGGTCACAAGTGATAGCAAGTGCCAAGAAAGCATCAGGGATTTTTTTAGAGCCTACTGGGTCAATAAAATCTCAGTAGGCTCATGTATTTCTTTAACTGTAAAAAAACCTATTCAATTTGGATTTGGGAGTATAAGGGCTTGTGAGTGAAGTAGGGAAAACACTTCTTCCTACCCTGAGCCAATGCCTGTTTCTTCTAGGGGCATGTATTAGTTTTAGGAAGTTATGCATTGGAGCCATTGACCTGATTCCCAGCTGTGTTGTATTTCCCAAAAATCCAAAGTCAGTAGAAGCAAAGGCAGTAAGAATTTCACGGAATCAGTTCCTGTATTTTTATATATGGATAGTATTATGGATAAATAAAACAAATTTCTGAATATTTCATATATATAAATATATATAAAAGCATATTTCAAATTAACATATATTTAGGGAAGTTTTGTATTAATAAGTGATTGATTGAAGTAACTGGAAGCTCACTTTTTTTTTTCCTTCTAGATTATGCTATTCATGTTATATAGAGAATTATGAAAAATAATTATTTTTACATTTTTTTAATGGTAGTGGTGATCATTCAAGCTTCTGAATGATGGACATTGATATGGCAAAAGTTATTTTTGTCAACAAGTTAGCTCGAAGTGCAACTGGCATATACTTGACTTTTAGGGAATAGAAATTGTCATGTTATTGATGCAACTGGATAAGTGTTAAGGCACGTAAACAGAAGAAACTAAAGCAGAAGAAAGAATAATAGGATGACTATTAACTATTTTGTACATGGAGGATTTCAGGTTTTCAATTATGTCTTTGCAATCTAACACTTACTAACCCACTTATTTCTCTGTTGTAATTGACTTCAGAAATATATATTGATTTATGTGTAACCCATGCAACTATATAGAGAAATATGAAAACGTTTGTGATATACTGAGATTTATAGAAAAAAAAATTAAAGACTGCATATAATATTAATTCTGGAAAATTATTTAATTAGCTATACTAACTTTTAGCTATACTAACCTTTATTTGGAATTCAGTTACTTTTATTGTGTCTCTCTGTCAAACATCTGCTTGTTTGTGCTTGGAAAAAATTTGCCCCTACCTTACCAAATATAATAGACTGAATTTTAAAATACAAGGTTTTTTAATGGTGAAGTTGCCTCCTGGTTTGTTTTTTTTTTTTTTTTTTTGTCCCATGCAGGCTTTCCTCCCAGACCAATCTTTATGTTTTCAATAAATTTGTCACAAATGTCTTTATAGCTGACTTGTTCACAAGGTCTCTTTACAGCTTTTCTTTTCATGGCACATGGAATGGTTTTCTTTGATGTGCAAACTGCCGGTATACAGAGATCCATTGTTCTGTAGATTGGCAGCTTCCTGTACTCTGCCTGCTGTGTTGCTGTGCTCTTGTTGCTCAGCATTTACTTTCCAGTTCATCTGTATTTATAAAAGTTAGCATGATGCAGCTTGTATCTACACCTGCACTACGGGAACTACTTCTTACCATGGCTGCCACCAGAATTAGTATCATTGCTCATAATTCACTGCTGATAGAGATTTTTGTGTTTCTAATTTTTATATAAACTGCATTGATTTGGGAAATTTGATGACTTATGATAAACTGGTGAATACCTTCATTTCAAGACTCTGTCTATATCATTTAACTTTAACTGACTTGAATTCATTAAACTACAGTTTAACTATCCACCCATACATCAGGCTTTATGATGAATTTTTGCACTATGGGACTCATGTATGAAAGTTACAGGGTTGAGGGTTTTTTTAGACATATGGATAACAGCAACAAATTTAATTTTAAAAATAACAAATTACTAATTTGATTTCTGCAAACTGTATATGCCTGGAAAAATACTGAACTCTAACTTTTTAGAAATATTTTAGTGTCCACTAATCTATTTGTCCTGTTTCCAAATGTAAGGTTTTAATCCACTAGGCTTCTTATGTCTAAATAATCTGTACTAGATTATTTGGGAAATCTTCAGAATATAGTCTTGCATTTTGTGTTAGTATCAAAATACAGTGCTCTGTTATATCTTAGTATTATTATTAGTCTGGTTCCTCTTATTTCTTGACAAATGAGAGCTTGCTCAGTACGGTTAGGATTCCTTGTTAACAATAATTGATGGCATTAGATAAATCTATGTTTCTTTAGCAATTTCATTAATAGGAAATTCTCAGATTCTTGTAGATTTACAGATTTGGGCCATAAAAATTTGGTTTTGTAAAACCTCTGTAAAAATAAGTAAGGAATTTTAAACCATAATGTGTGCTGTAGTACTTTTTCTGGGTTACTGCCAGTAAGACTGGGAAAATCACTCAGGAGATTATTCCTGCAATTATACAGAGCTATAGATCTAGCAAGGTGCATACCTTATATAACAAAACAAGAAAAAACTAAAATAGCAGAGTGGAGAGAAGAGTGAAGGAAAGCAATTTCACAGTGGTTTTGTGAAATGCAGCACTGTATTCACTCACATTTGATAATATGGCAGGCATACAACTCCTCACTCTGTCATCTGTCCTTCACAGCAGATGCATGAGGTGTATGCAGACAGTGTGCGGACCTAGTTCAAGCCAGTATTCTGTAATTATTATCTTTTTAGTGCTCTGAGGAATTCCCCTCTCATTGGATTAGGCTACCTTCAATTCTTTAGCCTCTGGTGATACAAGGAAATAAAGACTGACTTTGAAACTGAGTCTAATTACTGGGAGGCTGTGTGCAGATTTTTAACATTAGAATTCCTTTCAGATTAACAAGCAGGTGGGATCATGGGGAAGAAATGAATGCTTTTGTTCATCTTTTGCATTTTCATGCTCTTTTTTGTTAGATGTGTAAAAATTTAATAGACGTAAATTAAGGATTGTCTTTATGGAACCTTAACTTAATAAACAACCTGTGCTTTCTAAATGATGTTACAAAGTAAGATTTAGGTTTATTACACTTCCCTAAAGCTGCAGGCTTTGCCTTTTTTTTTTTGTTCTTCTTTTCAATCACAAATGCAGGTTAGGTCTGCTATCAAGGGTGAGTTTAGTCCAGTGTCGCTGGATTTTTATGCAATTCACTGGCAGTTGAAAGGTCCCTATATTTAGAATAATGGGGAATCAGAGTGTTCTGAGGAAAAGACAAAGCATGAGAGGAAGATAACAAAACTGCAAGTTTTGTCATGGTGTGGACTGTGGTAATGGCTTTTAGATGTCATGCTATCAAAGTGGATCCAAATGCAAGGAAGAGGGAGATGAGGGTAGTAGCATCCATCTCATCTGGGGCTGATCAGTGTGTCTGTTTCATTTGCCCAAGGTTTCTTCAGATCTATTCCCATTCCTGTCGTTCCAGAAAGAGCTTAGGAGGTTTCTTCCTCCAAAGGAATTTTTCTTTAATACTTAATCATTTATGAAATGTTTGCATTTAAAATTTTCATGCTGTTACTGGGTTTTGTGAAGAGTGTGGAGAGTAAAACTGTAATGCTCTGTTCTAACTTTAGTCTCCTTTCCATTCAGATATGAGAAGGAGTTTTCATACAGCCACTGTGCTGCTCACTTATTTTGTGGTGGATGACAGTGGTTACATAAAAGGTATTTTTTAATTTTATTCTAAAAAAAGGGTCACAAAATTTCTGATCCTGGTATGACCAGCACCAAAATCTTCCCGTGTCTGAGCTGCAAGATGTATACAGTGTACCTCAGATAACTGACATTAGCAGAGTAGTTCATGGGTGGAGGACCATAACAGCTTCTTAGGGGTTTTCCTCTGAGACAAAAACACCATTAAATTAGCATAGCCATACAAGAAGAAATAAAATGTTCAAGTGGTGGGTAACTACTAATATTTTTTGAAAACGTTCTGTAAAATAGTATAGCTTTCCTAAAGTCAGTAGAGCAGGGCAGATTTAGGCCATTTGAAAACTTATATTTTAGAAATTAAAATTATTTGTCAATAAGGATATTGGCTTGACCATGGTTTCATTGTACAGATGGGATTGACATCAAATTTCCGAAGACACTTTCCTTTCAGCAAATGGATGGCAAGTCTGTTTTGATCTTAGTGTGCCCATTTAATCATTACTTTTTGCTGCTGCTGCTAAGAATGGTGCCCATTTTAGTTTGACTGGTGATTTTTCTGAACATCAGTCTGCTATGCACTGTGCTGAGATCCACCAAATTTATTTCAAATTACAAGTGAGAACATCCCACCCTTTACTCCTCCACACACTGCTCTTAATATAGGGATTGTATTCACATCAAAGCTGTCAGAATGTTTCTGTGATCTCATTAGCTATACTTATTTCTACCTACAGAATATGTGAATCATCAACTGAAACAGCACTAAAGACCAACTGCTAAAACTCACATGGCTACAAGTATATCCATGCTGAGAAGAGATATCTTCTCAAGTCTGGAGATTCAAGTTGTTCAAATGGCTAGCTCTGCAGACCTAAAAAGGGGTCAAGTAATTTTTTGAGATGAATTTGGGCCTAAAGTCTTTAACATGGAAGTAAAATTTTTAAATCCATAGTAAGTAGTTTAATAATTTCACATAGCCTATAAGTAAAAACCCTGTCTGTTTATATAACACTGAAGGAATTGAACCAACATTATGTTTTAATGTTTGTGGATTTTTTGCTCTGTTTTTATTTTCATAGTTAAAATGAAACAGAGTTTCATTTTACAACTGTGTGAGGTAAATTAGATAGGTGGTACCACACAGAAATTAGCTCAGTTAATTCAGCCAATTTAAATCCTTATGTTTATAAACATTCACTGTAGGGGAGTGAAGTCCTTTTAAATGAGAAAATGAAGAGAAATTGGACATAGAAGCTAGGTGTTAAATAAATGAGGTAGATACATTGGTGGTGGATGATGACAGGCATAAGATCTGCACAGCAAAAAATCAAAACGATTCAGATCTCCAGCTGCTGGGTACTAATACTGTTTGAAGGTCATTTTAGCAGCTCAAGTGGGAAGTGTGGTGACTGGTAACTAAAATCTGTAACAATCAGCGGCCATTTCTGGACGGGCTGGGCAACATGAATGTGTCAGCAAGTTGAGGCTGGTAGCTCTCTGAAAGTTGAGGATGCTCCCTCTTCATGGATGTGAGAAATGAGTCTAACAGAGAAAAGATAGAGAATTCAGACTTGGTTTGTTGGCCATCAAATTCTTCTAATTCTGTATCTTCTTTCTTTGCAGTTAAGGGGGAAAGAATTTATAGACTTGACAAAGCAAGACTTTTTTGACAAGTAATGTTAAGTAGGGGAAAATAGAAAACACTGCATCTTGCCTCCCTCCTTCATTGAAACATAGATATGCAATTGAAAAGCATTCTTTTTACAGAGGAGCTCCATGTGTCACTGCCACACACAACTCCTCTGGGCCCCTACAGAACCAATCTAGTGGAATAAGTCAATGTCTGACCAATCAAAACAAATCTCACACCAGTGCACAAGCACACTCATATCCTGAATTGCAGGAGAAACAGCTTTTCCTGGCATAGCTTTTCAGGAGTTTGTGTCTGCATCTATCTCACTTCAATACAATACCTTACAACTAGGATTAAGGATTCCTACTTACACAACAGACAGTTTATCTTCCCAGAATTAAATGCCTTTTTTTTTTCCTTTTTGAGCTATAAAGTGCATGAAAATAGAGAAATGAGTTTTTGCAAGAGGTCATGTTTACAGCATAATTTCCCCTGTGATACTGTGGGGAATTTCCTAAACTCTCAGTCTGAGGTCCAAGTATGTCACAGCAAAATTGCAAGTCCTTAATAGTCTCTTGCAATTATGTCAGCTTAATATCAGATGCTGGAAAACCTCTGGTAGATATTGAGTGGACAATCTTAATTGTTTCCACATCATGCTATATCATTCTGAGGCAAATTTTCATAGGCCAAAAGGTAAAACTACTAAGTACCAATTGGGTGTGTAACTCCAAAAGGAAAAGTTAGTGTGTATATGCAAACCATAGAAACATTCTTCTCACGTAAATTGGCTGAATATTATGAAGATTTACATGAACAGTGACCTTTGAAAATCTGGTATTTCAGTATCATGAAGTCAAGTAATAAATTTTGTGATACAGTATAGCTGATTTAGCTGATTCTGTTTACTGCCAGTCTGCATATGTGTGTCTAGATCAAGGAACTGGAATTTCAGTGCAAAGGCTTTGAATGTCCTGCAGTCAGCTTGTGTCCAGTCAGGCTGACTGCATTTGGAAAGCAGGGAGTAAGAAGGAGCTGGCAGTGGCAGTTTGCCAAAGGCAAATGAAGAAGACAGCAGCATGAGCTTCGGGAGAGGATGGAGAGGAGTCTGTGGGAGAGAGCAGTCCTGTGATAGTCTAATATGTCTATTTTAATCTATTGTTTAATTTATCTCATTTATCTATCTTATCTCTGTATTTTTTATTTAACTTATTTCTATTTTACTGTAAACAGAGAGGCTGCAGTATCCAGAAAAACAGCATGAGAAACAGCCTCAGCCAATATAAATCAGTGTACTTTATTTGAAGGCAGAGAATCTGGCCGGTCAATATAATGTAAAGTTACTGGATTTTGATTTCTAGGAGCATTGACTGAGCACACACATCTCAGGGTAAAGTAAATGGGAGAGACAGGCTCAGTATGTCTGAAAATCAGGCCCGTGATTTCTAATAGGTCATAAGCATTTATAAAAGAACGATTAAATTCTGCTGTATTTTAAAGCCTGTGAGCCCACCACCTTAGCCACAGTTACAGAGCTGTGTGTGCAAGCAGATATAATTCAGCTTATGGAGAGTCCTGGTTTTGTTTTTTTGTGTTGGTTTTTTTGTGATTTTTTTTTGTGTTTTCTTTTCCTTTTTCTCATTCTAGTTTAATTATTAAAACTTGCTTTCTTTCAGATATATTTTCTGTGTTATGATCAACCATGTACAGATCCTAGTGTTTTAATTAATGCATTTCATAAAGAGATAGTGCATTAGGAGAGATGGGACAGGCTGGATAATACCTATGAAATGTTTGGGGAAACTGAGTACAAGCTTTTCTGTGGAGATCTGCTGAAGCTTTAAATACAAATTCTTTTCCAGTAGGTAGTAGGCAAAGGCTAGAAGACTACTTTGGAATTTACCCCCTTTCTAGTTCAGGCAAGGAGCATTAACATTATCAGGTCCAATTGAATTTTGCCTGTGCTGTGATCTGTCCATCCCCATGAAGGCGAGAGAATAAGAGTTATTTTCTTCGAGGAGTTTTCACACACATTGGGAGTCCTGATTATTCACTCTGCAGATAACAATTAAAATTTAAGTGCTATGCTTAACCAGATTTTGAGTTGTGTTACTGCTTATGTTTGTATAGATAGGAAAAAAGGAAGCATGGGCCATAAGTCAAAAACCTGAAGTAATGCAAACTTCTGTTACACTTGACATTTGAGCTTTTCCAGTGAGCTCTTTGTGTAAAAGTCCATTCCTGGGCATTACTGTCACTTCTGCTTTCTCTATGGAACATTAACTCTGTTTTCATTGCTCACATCTAGCAATGATCAGATGAAGCGTGGCATATCCAAGCTGATAACCTATGATTTGCTTTTTTTATGTACAGACATAGACACATATTTCAGTCCTGGCTTCTTTTGTTAAGATGCTGGTTGTTCCATGCAGGCTAAAAAAAAAAAAAAAAAAAAACCAACCCAAACAACAAAAATCTTTCAATCAATTTTTAATTTTTTTTCTTCCTCTGCTGATGAAATTTTTAAAGATGTGCTTGTGAAATGGTACGACTCTCCCATCAGGCTGGATCTTAACAGGTCATAAGGCAGCTCAAGCATCATGCCTTGCATCTTCTATGTAAATTGAGTCATCTCAGGATTGAATTTTGCTAGGATGAAAAGAATTACAGGAGGGGTGTACCTCTGCTGCTTTGGAGAGTTGCTAGTGAAAGCCTTGCCTTGGGAACTAAGACTGATAAGTTACTCCTCTAACCTTCTGTTTTTGGAGATCTAACTGCAATCTGAGATACCCACTGAGCCTCCAGCCAAGGAGGGCTCCTCAGTGCTGCAGTCCACTGCAAACTGTGGAGATGAACTGTTTTGCAAAACTGGTCATGTGGTGTGGGCAGAGGGGCTGTGGTGACAGGGCAGCTGGAGACTGAAACAGTGGCGAAGTTCTTGATCTGGGGTGAAGTGAAACCATTTATTTGCAGAAGACTTAGTTTTATCTGGTTTTCTATTTATTTGCTATGGCACCAAATTACCTGTTAATAATTCTTATTAAATTTAGGATGATGTGAGATAGGGTGCTAGGATAGAAAGTTTGAACCTCTATGCATTCTAAGTGTTATCTAAAGTATTATTAAATATTTTCTATTAATAGGGCTATCATGTGCCTTGTAACATAGATGATAACTATGATTATGATACACAGGAGTGAGACAGTCTAGCAGAGGATATAAGGAAGAATGTGATGGGAGCAGAGGGATGGAAAGAAAACAATGGAGATGGTAAAATGAGAGTGGTTACAACCAAGTATTATCAATTAACATTTTTGAAGTGCTAATTTTTTCCTTACCCTCACAGGCTCTTCTAGTCTACATAAGAAGAGAGGGCAAAGCTGAAACTGTGTCCTACAGAGGAAAGTGAGAGTTAAGCCAGTGGCCTCAAGGCTTAATGTTCCATTAGTCATTTTGTTGAAAAACAGTGGATTAAGTAAGGGAAGGTGGAATAATCTTGCATTTGTAGCTGTGCCATGTGTCATTCTCTTGAGCACTGGGTGTTAGGTAACTTTGAAAAGAAAAAGTGCAGGTTTGCTGAAGAGTTAAGTATCTTCCATAGCTGAAGTCACTAACCTGAAGTCACTAACTCACTAGGAATATCTTATGACCATATGTGACAGTCATTAATTTTCAGAATTGCTCAACTCTTCATGCAGATCTGTGACATTTTCAGATTTAGAGGCTGCCAAGTGTGTGAACTTCACTAATTTTCATATAGTGTGTGGAAAATTATCCAAAATGTTTTATATTAAAATTCAAGGTTCATACAACACACCTTCCATATAGCACTGCTGCAGATTAAATTCACTTATACATTAGGAAAGGTGCCAATGCAATCATAATAGAAGGCTGAAGTGCTGAAATGATGAAGTAGTTCTTTTGCTGCCTTCCTTGGCACATGTTCAGCACCCCACTTTGATTCAAACATCATACCCTATTTGGTAAGACTCTTGAGAGTAATAATAAATTATCTATTATGAGACTGATTTGTTAGGAGAGGATGTGAAATGCACAGGAAAGCTGCTACAAAATAACCACAGATTTTTCAGATCATACATATAACAGTGGAAATTTAGTTTTCATGCCTGTGTACTTCTGAATAAAGAACTTACAGTGGCTCTTCAGTAAATGTCACAGGAATATAGTCCTGCTCTGGACATGTGCGACAGATAGAAAAGCAACCAGTCCCCCAATCTCATCAGCTGGACTAAGCCCACTGAATGTTTTTGCTCACAAAGAGATGTCATCTGTGTCAAATTCATGTAGCATGTCATTTTTCTGTGCACTCAGACTGATTGATTAGTTCCCAGTCATTCCAAATGTATTTCTGTTAAATAGTCTGTAGAGTTGATTACTTTTGAAAGGATTTTTTTCATAGAAGAAAGGTCATTAATTCCAATAGCACTTTAGAAAGGAACTGCTGCCTTTGGCATTTTATTTTTATTTCAGCATTTTCTGTAGATATACTGTGTGCATTAATTTCTATTGGAAATGTTATGAAAATGTTTATCGAGTGTTCTAGCTTGAGGCTGATCTGATATGTGGTGAATGATACAGAACATTTTGATGACTTCCTAATAATTCCCCAGGTACTTAAATGAACAAAAAAGACATTGATTACAGACAGAGTAAGGTGAAAACAATATTTTATACTGTTTTAAAAAAACTTTATGTATTTTTTCATTGTTCAAATTTCTAACACATTTTAATGCTAGAAAGCATTCTTTCCTCTCCAGTAATTTCAATTTCAAAATATCATTTGGAGACACTTATAAAAGGTTTTATAGGAAGGTGTTAAACAGATACTGTGTTCCACCTTCAGATTTTAAGGTCTATATGTGTTGATGTGCTGGGCATTTCAAAATACATATAAGTAAGTATAGGCAAATACATAAATATGGATGTACAAGTAGTTCCAGTAAAAAATAATACTGATTTGTTAGTAAAGGACAGATAAATAATGGCAATAAACATAAAAGCTGGACATTTTTTCTGATTCAGAAGTACAGGTAAAAATATGACTGCATATGTTTTTAATATGATAAATTATTTCTTATACAAGGCTGCACTCAAAAGTGTGAGAGCTGTAATTAGGCACAGATTGATGGTATCATTCAACAGTGAAAACCAGGGAGAGATCTTGTTCTCAATAATTGTTCTAGATTGAAATCTAATAATAAAGTCTGGCATCAGCACATCTCTACTAGGAATTTAGGTAAAATCTGAGGATTTACCAGTTGGAGGTGGTGGGAGAAGGAGGGAATCTGAACATATTGGTCAGAGAATGACTATCTGCTGAAACTGTTAAGTAGCAGGGAAATGGCAAAGCAGGTTCTAGAAGGCATTCACAGGGAGTGCTGCCTTAGAGGAATACTGGTGTCATTTTTTTAATAGGAAATATGTAGTGTGACATATCAGATATTTATATTAAGAAGAAATAATGTGATTTCAAGTATGTTCAGAGTAGGGAGAGCAGTACGGCAGTTTAGAGAACATGACTGTGTAGTGCAGTCCAGCTGAAGCTGAGAGATGGTTTTCTCTAAACATATCAGAGAGGGAGAAGAAATATGTTAAAAGACAATATTAAAACCATATAAGTTGTTATTAACCAATCATGAACTGAAGGTCTGCAATAAGTCATGAAGTGTGGTTCTAAAATGATTTCTAAGTAGAGTCAGAGAAACTAAATTGTTTTAAGGTGAGGTTTGAAATAAGGGTTATGTAAATATGTCCAAAATTTCTGCCATAAGTAGGGACATATTGATATCTGATGTTCTGTTTTATCTAAAGGATGTTGAAAGTAGTCTTGGCAGCCTCTAATTTGCACTTTTATTTGTGTTAATTTTAAACTTCAAAGCTTTCCTGGTCATTTATTGAAGTCAAGAAGGTGGTTTTGGTTTTTTTTTTTTCCTCCTTTCTCTGCTGCAGTTGAAAAATTCAGTTTTTAAATTACCAGAAATAAAACTCAAGGGAAGGTAATATGGTAGCAAGTTACACTGGAGTTAAATTCTCCTCTTTTGTTGGTGTATCCTTAGGTTTTGTTGGTGTAAATTTAGGTTTAAGTTATTCTCCATATTTAGAATCAGAATGAAATTTAATCTCATCTGTTCAAGTTAATATGTCTATCAAGTTAGTATGTTAGTACAGCTGTCTTTTTTTTTTTTTGTTCTGTCCATTTTCTAAATCGTGATGATATTTTGAGGATTTCTTTTTCTCTCTTCATTTCCGGGGATGTATAGTTCCATTTTCTAGGGTGATCTGGAAACTATATGAAAGAAATTCCTTCCTATCATTCATAATAGGATATAATATTACAATTGTCTTTGATGTCTTCTGTTCTTTTTCTGTGGCTCATTATAGTTGTGGAATTCAATCTCTTGCTGTGTTACACATGGATGGCCAAACAACCCTAGCAAAGAACTACAGAAATCACTGAGAAATAATTCTGAAAAAAATGCCTCTTTTTTTTTCTCCAGTGTAGGATTGATATTTTAGTATATGTGGACTTACAAGGTGCTGGAAGATCTTTCTACAGTATTAATGCTTCACGGGGAAAAAAGTAATTGGATGAAGACAAAATAGGTTGTCTCCCTTTTGTCTGTACAAAGAAAAATGGTAGTTGTAAGAGCCCACGTATAGGGCCAGCTTGAAAGGAAGAAATCTGATATGTGAGAAATTTTCTTTCAAGAACCACAGAGAAAGATGAAAAGCTGTTAAGCTCAGAGAAGCTATTTCACTTTCAGAACATCTGTGGTTCTTCATGGGTGTTCTCAAGACCAACTCATACCAGTAGACAGAGCATATAACAATTGTGCTTGGAATCATAGATTAATGTCCTGAGTTGTTAGGGACCTACAAGGATCATCGAGTCCAACACCTGACGCTACACAGGACAATACCAAGAACTGCATCATGTTCCTGAGTGTGTTGTACAAATCTTTCTTAAATTCTGATAGATTTGATGCAGAAAATACTTCCTTGGGGAGTCTGCTCCAGTGCCCAACCACTCTCTGGGTGAAAAACTTTTTCCTAATATCCAACTTAAACCTCCTGTGACTCAGCTTCATGATGTTCCCTTGGCTCCTGTCAGAACAAGTCACCAGATAGAGATGAGTCTTTCCTTTTCTTTTTGCAAAGAAGTTGTAGACTGTGATGAGGTCTTCTGTCAGTCTCCTCCAGGCTAAGCAGACCAAGTGACCTCAGCCATTCCTCATATGACTTCCCCTATAGGCCCTCATCTCACACATGGGCCTCTTTTGGAGTCTACACTTTGTGGAGCCCTTATTTATAATTTACATATACAAATAGTAACAGGTGCTGTGTGTGCAAAGATTTCTGCTTCAATAATTGCATAGTATAGATAGTCTTGGTTTTCAATATTATTGGTGTATAAGAGCTGAATTTTTCTTCTCCCTGAGAATTCTTCCCACTTAAAAGAAATGTGACTACTTAGGATTTTGTAATCTTGTAGGCAGCCATTATTTTGACCTAGAAATGGCTTCAAGAAACTCTCGTAGGGTCATGTAAGGAGTGAGAATGGTCTGGGGTAAAAGCTGCGTATGAGATCTTGCACTGTACCACAACTGGAAGATGTGCTGGAGTTTTGATAGAATTGCTGTAACCAGAAGGGGTCATGAACCTGACATTTAAGTAGCATGCTCACTCAAATGAGTAGTCTCATTTGAAACCAAAAATTGTAAGATTTTAATCAGGAGGGGATGGAAAGATGAATAAAGGACTTGAATGTTAACTGAATGGTCCAACAAAAATGAAATCTTTGGGTGACTTAGGCAGAGAAAGCAATTTGTCAAGCTGAGTAGATGTGGAAGTGGGAGGCTTTGGGCATGGATGTTGATCATTTTGGCTGCAATGATTTTGGATTTTGCCATTAATTTATAATTTCATTGCTCACTTAAAAGGCAGAGAGCATTAATCTCCATCCCATTTAACGTAAAAATTCAGTTTACTCTAGGTTTGTAAAGGGTATCATGAGCAGAGAGTGTTTAAGGTGCTGAAGTGTGAATGGATAACATCAGTGTAGGGGGAAGGCGCAGGATTGGGGACAGTGTGGTAGCATCTGCTTCATAGTGGGTTTTTGAGCTTGTATTTGCTTTTTCTTGCTTTTCACTACTTCAGGGATATAAGGCTGCAGAGAACCTGGTCTAGTCAGGATAAGGATTTGTTTTCTGGCAGTCATACTATATCTTGTGAAATCTCTCATATTGAAAATCTTGGGGTATTTATTGGTTTTCCTTAGTGTCACAGTCATGGGAGTAAATGCAAGTCTCCCATACGTTAAAAATACCTGATAATTAGGAGTGTAGAATAGAATACACGGAGTATTCCAAGTGACACCTAAAATTCAGAGAAGAGTAGATTAATAAAATAACCATTATCATCACACAGCAAATCAAATATATTGATAGTTTCTACATTTTCTGATTTTTATTATTGACATTTGTTATATAGAACTGGTCTAGAAACTTTTATAGGTAAAATAATTTTTTGGTTTTAGTGTGAGCTCTTTGTTGAACCCTCTTCAAAATTTAGAAGCAATCAAATAATATATTCCACCTTTAGATTCTATCTTCAAAGTATAGCAAGACAACATTTTAAAATATAGCAAAGATATCTCTGTATTAAAATAGTTTTTGATTGACTTGCTATAATCTCTAACTTCAAATATCAGATTATTTTTATTTTCTAGGAATGCAAAACTTTTATACTGACGGCAACAGTTCTGTTCTAAGTATTTAACACATAGCATGTGTGTGAATGAATAGAAGTGTAAAAATTATATATGTAATCGTGAGTGTAAGAACCTGTGCTCCAATTCTGATCTACTGTGGCTGTAAATTGTTAATGCTGTGTAACAGGTGTGATTTCCCAGGTGTTTGCATTTTTGTGGTATTAGCTATTAAACAGGATAAGGGTTACAGTAGCTGGAAAAATAAATACTGAATTCATATATTATTACTGGTCAATATTTTCATTCATGATTTTGAAATGACAATTTTCTGGGTTGTATTTAGAATGCAAGGACATTAACTTCTATCAATTCTTGGAAAAATTCATAAACTTAATAACAATTTTGTGTGTGAACAGAGGCTTTAAAAACCTTTCATTTTTAATAATTTTACATAAATAAGAGCTTTCTCAGGACCAACCCTCTCAATCAGTTTTAGTAAGTTGAGACAGCTGATTTTGGAATGAATGAATGATTAAATTTCCTATCACACAAATAGACTGGGCATAGACAAAGAGAGATTTTCCCAATGTTTCTTTGCCTCACTGTCATCCAAATGAACAACCACGAAATTTTGCATTATTCTAGATAGTTTTGTGTTAGGTATTATACTTTATGTGTCATAATTAATAATAATGATGATTACTTTTGAAAGTTAAAAATTTTGATTTAGCTCACCAGGTCTCCTGCTTCATTAGTGTCTTCAACAGTGTCATTTAAGAGCAAATGCTCCATCAAGCAGTAGTGATTCAATCATAAAAGGCTGTAATAGCAGAAGTATTAGAACTCTCATGTTCCAAAGCCTCTTGGTTTTTTGCATCTCATGCTCTAAATGGGACCAGTTATTATCTATCTAAGCTCATTTCAAACAAGAAAAACAATCCTTTACTTTTACATACGACCTTTTATTGCTTGAGGGTACTTAAGGGCTGCTGTGTACAACATTTATTATTTTACCTTTAAATATGCACTCAGCTCTGGACTGGAACAAAGTGGAATGCTTACAGGTTCAAATTTCCTGCTCTCTCAGGATGACAGTTCTCTGTAAGGAGAAAGCAAATGATGCAACCTGTTCTAAAATGCATGTGCAAGTTTTGCCAACACTGGAATCTGAAGAATGAGCATATATTGGGGTGTATTATGGAAAATAACCTTTAGCTTTCCTGTTGTGGCTTTCAGCTCAGGACCTCCTCATATTTTCTATATGTTAATAAGCTTGTCTTCAAAACCCTGGTAGCAGTGCACATTCTTTTTTTTCCAAAATTACCCGTGTTTGTTTAACAGATGCATCTGAGAGATATCAAACCACTAATCTATGCATGGTTGTAGTATAATTCTGAACACTCTCAAATTCTGAGTTGAGTTCATATTGAAAAATTTACATATGTGATTGTCCAGCACTTGTGATAAATGTTTAAATGTGATCCAGCAGTTCTCATTTCAAGCTATTTTGTCAACTGATGAGCTCAAGCTCTCCAGCATCTCTGTTAATCACATAGGGAGCAATCTGAATGAAGGCTTAAAACAGGCACCCACATTCAATTGTTATGAAGGGTATAGCAGTACTGTTAAACAAGATCTTCTTCTAAGTTTATTATCAAGGAATACAGAGGAAAAACCAGCTCCTCTCTGTGTGTTTTGGATAAATCTTTTTATTCCCCCTCCCTCTTCATCCCTCATGCTACCCATGCAGATTAAAACAGCTCAAAGCTGACTAGACTGTTCTTTTCTGAACTGTTCCAGCTGAATTTAAAATCCTAATTTTATTGGGCATCTCATGATTTATACTCACAGGTGCTACAGCTGCTAGGGGATCTATTTGACTGCAGTGTCTTCTGAGGCAAATCAAAACATTATTTCACGTGTTATTTTCAGTATTTGAGACAGATAAATGCCTGATAATCTTCCTGATATTAGGTGAGCTGCATTTGTGCTCCGGTGACTACAGAACTATTTTGAATTTATTCCTATCACTAATGCTTTTGCTTTTCCACCTCCACTCCTCTCTCTAGTTTTCCTGTCCACTATGTAGAATCTCTATATTTTCTTTATTATTAGAAACAGTTCTCCTAAAACCTGACTGCTAGTACTTCTGGGGTGATCGGGTGATCGGTATTTGATTCCATTTTAACGTTAACCAGCTACACTAGGGAGGTATATAGCTTAGCTGTTATCTTCTGAGTCTTAAAATTGGATAGAGTCTAAATAAGTCTTGGCATGTACAATAAGAACAACAGCTTTCAACAGTCTGAAATTGTTTTGTTGTTTTTTTGGGTTTTTTTCCCTTCCTCCGTGTAAAGCAAAAGTACAGAAATATACTAATGTTTTTGTCTGCATCATCCTTTTTCTGTATTGAGATATAGATTTGGGAGTCAATCTGTGAACAGTCTGTGAATTATTGCTGTGATTATATGTCAATCCTCTTTTATAGTCATATTTTTGCTCCTTATGTCTTGTCTTCAGAAGACATTTAAAAGATTACATGATCTGGAGCTTGGAAGCCAGTTGTCTAAATGCAAAAAAACCCCATGGCTATATGTCAACTCTTTTTATTCAGACTAGGTTCAAAGAATTACTGTTTTAAGGGAGTAGGAACATCTTGCAAAAAATGGTGATAAGTTATTGATGTAAGGCTCTAAAAGTCCAGTAGAGAAAGTTTTCTGAGGTAGCCCAAAGGAAAAAAAAATGAAAAATGGGAGGGAAGGAGGTGTGTTTAGGCAAGGATTTAAAAAATTTTAAAAAGACTTCTCAGCCTGAGAATGTGTGAATGAAGTATGGATGACTACCATAATACTGTAGATAGCTAAATGGCACTAGAGAATCCAAGGCAAGAAATTATACAAAAGTTAGTATTTGATTCAGTCAAATAAAAGTTTTATGTGTTTCAAAGCTTAAAGATGCTTAGTGTTAGGAAATCATTAAAAAAATATGTTTATCTTTCCTTAAACTAACATTTCCATCTGAAATTTCATACTGTGAACCAGCACCCATGGACTTACAACCCAGGAAAATCTGGGTGTTTAAACTAGTGGCATTTGTTGTTCCACCATCCAGTCTTGTGTCACCATTTTCTGTTGGGAACCTCCGTAGGTTGAAATTGAAAGTGTGTCATGAAATCACCTTCAGGTCAATGAACTTTGAAGAGATCACAGGCAAATATTTTTGTGCTGTTTCTTGGGGACCATGTTTTCTTGGTGCACAGTCCTGGGTAACCTGCTTTTTGTGTTTCCAAGGAGTGTGGGGGACAGACTGTTGTGTAAAATAGGAAGCTGTGCAGGTGTCTAGGTGTCTTATCTGCATCTTGACTAAAGTGGGGGATGAATCTTGATAATGCTTTCCACTTCAATAAGGACTTTAAAGAGATTTCAGGTAATCTATTTTGCTTCATGTCTAAATATTTTTCTTGATTTATTTGTAATTGAACCTTGAGTATAAGCCTATATGCTATTTGCTTATAGCAAGCATGAATTCA
Source organism: Camarhynchus parvulus (assembly GCF_901933205.1). Lineage (NCBI taxonomy): Eukaryota > Metazoa > Chordata > Aves > Passeriformes > Thraupidae > Camarhynchus > Camarhynchus parvulus. The sequence continues at coordinate 20,066,746 of NC_044575.1, read as the reverse complement.
TGCACACACATATGTATAGCACATTTTTATATCTCTATACATTCTTGCCAGAAAAACAAGTCTTTATTCTTTTCAAGGGGAATTACAGTTTTAGCATAATGAAAATCTGATGATCATAATTGAAAAGAAAGGCAAAAATGTATTTACAAAAAATTTTGTGTGTCATTTTTTCATCAAGAGTAGTAAACATGGCATACAGATAGAATTCAAAATTTTAAAATGGTTGCTGCCTATTCAATAGAAATCTTTCCATTTCCCTGAGGTTAATGATCTACCTAACTAAAATACTATGGAAACTTTTATTGTCCTTCTCCCTCTCCATCTTGGTCTTTTTTTCCTCCATTTCTCCTTTTAGATATTTTCCTTATTTTTCCTTCTTATTACATTTTCCTTTTTTTTTCCCCATTTCTTTTTTAAGGCTTGATTTTACCTTTTTAGTAGCAATGGCAGATCTGTGCAGTGGAAATTATGTGGACTCTTAATCATAGAATTGTACAATATGCTGGGTTGGAAGGGACGATTTCAAGTTATCAACTTTTCAGAGTCGTGGCAGGCACGTTGTGACTTAATTCACAGCAAAATTTATAGGACTTGAGACTTTACTCATCTACATGTGAACAGGTCCACTGAGTTGCTATTGGGTGTGAATAAAATAACATCCTATTGTATATCAGTGATATAGTTTTTTTATACAGTTATGCAATTTTAGATCCTGTTCTTCCTGCCTAAAAAAGAAATGAAGCCTCAAAATTGTGAAAAATTTATTCTCATTTCAAGGCTGTTCTTTCATCTAACTTATTATACTGCCATCAACTTCAAATCATGCAAAAGCTGCCCTTTTCATACTGAAGTATGATGAATAGGTATTTAATGAAGACTTATCAAAAAAATTGTACAAGAATGCAGTAATATCAGCAGAACATTAGTGTGCCAATATCTAGTGCATACTCTAGCACAGTAGCTGCCCTTTATGGACATAATTAGTGTAGTTTTTCAGCATATGGACTGACTTTGCTGGGGAAGTGCAGCCACATTCTTTACATGATATATTCAATAATGTGCTGGTTTATGTGCAAGGAACACACGCCCCACTTTTCAGAGCTGGAGTAGATGTAATGTTTGGTTGTACCTGATCAGCTCTCTTCTGAGTTAACATATGGCACACATGCAGCATCACAGCTGCAGTGCTGTGCTCAATTTGACAGTGAGAAAGAGCTTCACAGTAATGGTAACTGTTTGCCAGAATGACAGAATACATGGAAGCCATGGACAATAAGTCTTTATATTGACATCCTAACCTTTAATATTCATAGCTCTATCTATGGTGTCTCATCAGCAACCTGATCAGATTTTCAGTAATAGAATTACAGTACTATTATTTGGTGATTTTTGGTTGGGATGTCTACCTAAAGGCAAGTTTAAATAACATAGTTTTCTGGTTATAAGATATTTCTAGCATGTGAGAAATTACTTTTCCCTCTTCTAGTGTCTGGAAGAGCTGAGCTGGAACAGTCTTAGCTGTGCATCTTCCCGTTCTTATCTTTCACGAAATACTTAACATAAAGCTTTTAGCTCCTTATGCATTTAGTACATTTTGTCTTCTAGTATTATATTATAATGTAAATAAGACAAGGTTGTTTGAGAAGAGGGTATTACAAATTTCAAATTACTTATTCTCCTCAGCCTTATAAGCATTGATTAATATTCACCCGTCTGTCTCCATGTACTTCCTGCCTCTCTTCTCATGCAAATAAGACTATCAGTTTAGTGTGCAGGCTGCCAGGCCATTAAGGGGCGCTTTGTGCTAATGCATTGCAAAAAATGAATCTTGTTTCTTAGAGTTAGGAGGCTGGCTTTGAGAAAGCATACCTCCAAATATGAAAACATAAATAAAATCTAATGCCAGACAAAATCTAATCATCAGAACTATGTGTTTTAATAGCTTATGAGAAGTGTGCAAGGGAAGAGTGACATGTATTCCTGCAGGAGTCTTCATCATGAAATAAGGAACTGACTAGAAGGCTGTCTATGTAGGATGTTGATGAAGTCAACACAGGATAAAGACCAATGTCTTAAGGCATTTGGCAGCCTCATCACACACAAAATCAATCACATGAATCTTTTAGGTTAGAAAAGACCTCTAATATCAACTAAGTCCAATCGCTGACATATCTCCACATTGTTAACTAGACAATAATATTACGCGCCATGTCCATTCATTTCTTTAATACCTCCAAGGATGGTGACTCCACTATCTCCCTGGGCAGCCCACTCCAGTGCTTAACAACCCCTTCTGAGAAGAAATTCCTCCTGATGTCCACCATAAGCCTCCCCTGGTGCAACTTGAGGCTATGACTTCTGTTATTAGTTGCCTGACAAAAGAGACCAATCCCTACATGGCTACAGCCTCCTTTCAGGGACTTACAGAGAGTGGTAAGGTCTGCCCCGAGCCTCCTTTTCTCCAGGCTAAACAACCCCAGCTCCCTCAGCTGCTCCTCATGAGACTTGTTCTCCACACTCTTCCCGGCTCAGTTGCCCTTCTCTGGACACTCTCCAGCACCTCAGTATGAGGGGCCTCCAGCACCAGAGTCTGAGGCACCTAGTGAGGGGCCCCAAACTGAACACAGGATTTGAGGTAGATCATCACCAGTACCAAGTACATCCTGGTCCTGCTGGGGACAATATTCTTGCTACAACCCAGTAGCAAGTTTTTAGTATCTTCATCTATTGCAATTGTTAAAATAATCCTTATACTGTGAACTAGAAAAATGTTATTAATGCTGTTGCAAAAATGGGTGAATTAGACACAGGCTGAATGCTAGATCCTCCAAGAGACGTTCTTGACTCTTGGACAATCTGTGAAATTAGGCATCTGAACAGTAGAATTTATATATTTGCACTATCTGAAAAGCATCCATAGTTATAACAGTAAGTAGGAGAGGGGAACTTTAAAAGCCCTCCAGTATGAGAACAGCTTGTATTGCATATAAGTTGCTCCTTTTAAAAACTGAAGAGGGCTGTCTGTTTTCTTTGTTTTTCAAGTGTTCATTTCTGATCATGACTATTCTGAAAAGTGAATCATAATGGAATGAACTTTTTAGCTTCTGTCATTTCCTGGTAAAAATATGCCTTGGAGCTTGAGGATTTATCTCTCTCTAAAATTATTCTATTTCACATGTTCTCATTAAGCCTATTAAGTCTAATGTTTATCTGAATTCTATTAATCTCGTTTTGTGTGCTATCTTAGCACAGCTAAAACTATATATTGAGGGTGCTTCATTTTAAACTTAAAAAAAAAATCCTGATTTTGCCTTTAATTGAATATTGCCTTCTTCTTTGAATGATAAAGATAAGAATCTCTAGGGATGTTCTCCCAGTCAGGGTTGCCAAATTTGGAGTATCACTTTTGCATTGTCCACATAACTGTCTAATCACCACAGATTGTTGGGTAATCTTCAAATCATGAGCAGGTGGCCAAGATCACTCATGTTAGGGCCTTGAGTGTACTAATATCTCTAATGACCCAGAGCAGCCTCAACTGTGGCCTCCATCCATATCTCTGTCTGTAAACCAAAGAGCTCTGTGTTGGCTCAGTCTGGAGTCTTCAGCCTCTGTCTGAGCTGTGCTGGCAGTGTTAGTCGCTGGCTGGCTCAGCCATTTGTGTGCCCAGACACAGATCCTGTTGTTCTGGGTCCTAACCCATGTACTGGCATCCTATCTTGACCTGTCCTGTGCCTCTGAACCTGCTCACTGACCTCCACATAATATCTCACCCTGATTACCTATAATTGCTTCTGACCCAGACTGTTTTCCTGGTTTGATGTGGGACCTGCCCTATGGCTATGCATCTCCCTGCTGATTTGCACTCTTGGTTGAACTTGACTATTATCTCTGCTACCTCTCTGATGGTGCTCTGACTTGCTAACCTTTTTATCTCATTTGGTTTCTGTCTCCTCATCACTTAGGGAGCAGCTAACCCTTGTTAGATGATCATTCTGCATTCAGATCTGTGATGAGGAATGATAGGAGAATTACAGTCTATGAAAGCTGCCTCATCATGCTTTGTGACATGATGGTCAAATGCAGACTGAGAAAGCACAGAGTTTAAAATACAGACATATTTTGGAACCCTTTTTAGAATATTGTGAAACTATTTATATTTGCGTGGTGTCATCTCTACCACATCAGATACAGTACATAAGCAGAAAGGAAAAGTTCAGTTCTGAAAGTAGCCACAGAAATATGTGGGGCTGTATTAAGACTCTTAGAATTTGATTAAAAACAAAACTGGTCTTGGAAGACATTCTAATTTTGGGAACTGGGCTGCAAATTGGCAGCTGACTTGTGAGTAGTCTTTGAAAATACCCATAAATAGTCGCATGTCTTGTGGAGCCATATTTTCATGTAGTACTTTTTGTGACCACTGGGTCACAATCAGTAGGCAAATTGCAGTTACTGGAAAAAGGGACAAGTATGGACTGAAGTCAGATCACTGATTGCTGTCATGCTCCCTGCTGCTGTGTTCAATTTGTTCTCTTTGTGTTGAGTCTGACTGCCTTAAGAAATGCTTTACTGTGGAGATAATTTTGGCTTACCACACCAGACGTGAGACCAGCTAGTACCAAATACCATTTCCACAAATTGTTGGTCTTGCACAAGTGTATCCAAGCCAGCTAGGCAATTGTTTTATTCATGTTTGGAGAATGTCACTGGGAGTAAGTTCCTGGATCTAGTATTGGAAAGAATCCTGTTGTCCTCATTACTATTTATAAGAACTGTATTAGCTAGTGCCAAATCCTGCTCTCGAATGTGGATAGAGAAATGGAAATCTGGTGGGTAATAGAAATGGTAAAACTTTACTTACCTGTCCTTCTGGTAGAATGGTTATGAATTTGGGGGAAAGAGTTCTTCAAAGTGTAGTCACTTGTTGGTGTAAGCACTTTCTGGGATTTTCTTGCTCTTGTCGGAGTGGATCTCATGGCAAGACCCTTGGGTATTCTGCAGCCGGGACTCGTCTTGATCTCCCTTTCTACTCAAAGTGCATCACACAACTATTGACTGAGATCTCTTTGCCCTTGGTACAAGTTTTCTAACACAGTCTAGGATATCCTTTACAAATCAAGGGTACTGTTATTGCTCATTATTATTGTAGTTGTTGACCTTCAAAATGACTGTCAACAAACTATCTTGTTTGAGAAAAACAGACTTGTTTGATAATATATATGTCATACATATTCATGGCACATTATGTGCGGTAAGATGTATGTTAAAGATACACACCTTCCTAAATCAGACAAGATCTTAAAATTTCTCGGTTGTCCAGTGGTTGTCCTGGCTGGCACACAATTGCTGTATCCATTTGGTCAGACAAGTACACCTCAAAGCTATTTATAGTGTTTTAATATTCTGAGTTTTTACTGTTATTTTTTTTTCTTTGCAAAAGAGATAAGACTTACTGGTGAAAGTATCACTGAGTATCCTTTCTAACTTGGTACAATTAAGATAGTTGTGTTTTCTGTAATGTTCAATGTTAAGTTTGGAAAGATAGATTGAAGGTTTTCCATCACCAAAAGCTAGGGTATGATGTGTCCTGAAGTTGAAATACTGTAGAAGAGGCAGTAATGGTATTTTTCAGACTGGATGTTGTGTCAGTTTAGTATGGGTTGGATTTTAAAATGCCTTTAGAAGGAGAATGTTTCTGATTCCTTCCATTCTTCTTTCAAATAATTAGTCCTAAAATGCTTCTGAAGTTCCTCTAATATAGCCAATACCTAAATAAGACAGTGTTAAAATGGTCAATGAAGAAATCAGCAAAATACTTCGTTAGAAATTGAAGACTAAGTAGTGTAAATACTGATTTTCATTAGATAGTTACATATTTCAATAACTAAAAGCATCTGAAAGTAGCTTGTGAATGCATGTGTGTTCATCACTCAATTATTGCTTTGCAGAATAGTATCATGCCTATGCTGTATTTGAGAGATCAGGTACTATAAGTATCATATTGCATATCATATTAGCTAAAGGGCAACATTTTCTCAGTTTATTACACTCTGTTTATGACATATTTTTGTAGCTGAGGTGTTTCCTTAGAAAATATCATAAGAAAACAAATGCAAATATTGAGATTAGTACATGAGTTGTAAAATGACAAAGCATATATTGAGTCTTTCATCTCTAGTTTCTGAGCTGTAAAGTCACTTTTCTTATAGTTCATGCATATATGCCTGTTTCTCACAGATTGAAAAAAAAGAAAGAAAAAGTGAGCTTCAGCTTTTCATTGTTTATTATGTTAAAAATGAAACCTCTACAAGTGTCAGATGAAAAAAGTAATGCATTTTCCATTAGTACAAGAAACTACTTCAAGTGTACAGATTAAAAAAAAGGGTCCTTAACAAAATGGTTTTGGTAACATTGAAATTTCTTTTAAATTGAGTTGCCAGAACAATGGGCAAGTCTAGACTAGGCTTTTGAAATCTATTTGAAATAGAAGAAAATTTTATGAAGTTGAGTTTATTCACTGCTTAGCTGAAAACTTATTGTGTTCAGAAATGCCTCTAAAACAAGTTTCAACTTGTAAACAAGCAGTTTTACTCCTGAAGTACTTGTACTTAAAGACAGATTATGTATTTTAACATAGGATTTAGACCCATCTGACAGCTGCACCAAAGGACACTTTTCTTTGCTCCATAGGTGAAGAAGTTTTGTGCTGCTAATAGGGAGCTAATAGGCACTTCTTGTTTCCCTTCATTTTTTTCTTGTTTCCCTTCTTTTTTTTTTCATTTTCCCTTCATCAGCCTTTGTGTAAGAATGCTCTGGGAGTATGTACCAGAAAAGGAAACTAAATCATCCTTTCCCATATGAGGTAAACACCTTCATGCTTTTTGACCTTCCTTCTCAAGCTGTTTTATTTACTCCATTTCCTCTTTGATGTTATTTTTAGTGAGTCTAGGAATCATATGTCAGATCTAGATAGCATCCATGTTAATCTGTTTGTTCAAAAAGCAATTAGATAATTTGATCTTTAAATCATGTGCCTATTCTAGAAAGCTCTTTGAATACATATTGAGGTGTGAGATCAAGCAAGGTAGGAGAAAGCACTGAATAAACTATTTCACATGTGTGTTATAGGCATGTAATACCTTGTGATACATTATAGATGTGGAAAAAGGTATTGGTGGCTATCTAGTGCTTTTTGTTAGCATTTAGGATTTCTCATTGAAGGACAAAAATTATTATTATTATTGTGTGTGTGTATATTAATTTTAGAATTCACAAACAAGACTTTTGTGGTTGTACTTGGGAAGTCCAGAGCTGAATGAGATTTTCTTCCAGTGAAGTAACTGAAACTCTTTTCAAGATGATATAGTTTACCCATACCATATTTACCCTCCAAAGATGAGCTTGAAAGGCTATGAAGACTGATTTTATCAGTCACACTTAACCTCTGAATCCAAAGGACCTTTTACTTAGGACTTGAGGAAATACTGAGGGCACTTTCATGTTTACAGCTTTTGACAATGCAGTAAGCCTCAAAGGCCTTTCTTCCTAAATTAAATAAAATCTGTAGTGCAAACTATGCAAATGGGTTTTGTCATTCTCCCCCCAGAGCTGCCTCTTAGCATTTTATCTCAGTAAGCATGATTAAGTTAGAGTAGTGGTTTTCCTACAAGCACCTGTTGTACATCTAAAGTGAAAAGTAAAAAAAAAACCAAGATAGATGTTGGGGAAAAAACCTACATCCCATGGCTTTGTGCTGTGTTTCTTTTCTCATCAGTGAATGACATTACCACTGCCAGCTCTAAATGTGAAATCACTGTACAATATCCACCATTAAAAGAGTGTTTCTGATGATTTCATGTATGGGGTTTCTGTGCCATAGCCTAAGCTTTCTTAGTCCAATTAGATAAAAAAGGTTGTCAGCACTTGAATCGACTACGCTAGTAATCCATGTAGTCAGGCAGAACTTTTTCCAGGTGAAACCTAGGGCTGTGGAGTAGGAAGTTCAGAAATTTTCTTTCTTTGACTTCATCATGCAGTATCATGGAAATTAATTGTGCAGAGGGCAATGCCATCTCCCATCAGCAGGGCCTGAGTCTAATTAGCAAAAAGGTGGATGTTACAGTCTGTGAATTTTTGATTACTAGATGATGTATAATAAGCAGGAAGAATGGTTTACATCCTTTATTGACAGAAAATGTATACAGGGTGATTAGTGCCCTTGTCAACTAAGCAGGTAATGTTGTATCTCACTGCAACAGGTCTGTGGTTTTCCTCATGAAGAGCTCATCTGATTGATGTGCTCTCCATTCTCCATGCTTCAAAAAAAAAGTTTTGTTTTAACAATAATCTGTCATTGATGGTGTTAAGTCATTCCATATCAGGACTTCTGCATTTTAAGTTTATACATAGTTTAGAATGTTTTAATTTCAAGGCTATCTAAATCTAACTCAACTAGAGCAAATGAAGGTATTAATGTAGTGACTGACACTACTGAAGCTTTTCTTCAGGTATCATTTTTATTTAATTAGGCCTCAACCATCTGACTTCTTCTCAACCAAGATCACTCAGGGCTCCATCAGAATCAGAACAATTAAGGCAAAATATTGATCCATTATCATAGCAGGAGCAATGATCTGTCTTTTAGAGACTGTATCATACCACAGTCAAGTAAGTATTGCAGAAATAGAAGATATAATGGGATATAGCCATATATTAGATACAGCTCTGAAAATGAGAAATTACACTTTAGATGATGCACAGACCTTTTGAAAAGTGCATGATTATCAGGGGAGTTTGCTTAGTAGATAATGATGTTTTATTGAGAATGGGACTGTGTAAGTTGAAATGCAGGCAAAAGAAGAGTGTAAACCTTCAAGCTGTTGAGGTGTAATAACTGGCTGGAGACCCAGTAGGTGTTTGGTCTATTCATCTCCTACAAAGCCCATTTTTTCCCCCTACATTTTCTTTTAATTTCCGTAGGTAGTTGTCCAAAGAAATCAACCGTGAAAGGTATATCAGTTCAGTGAGCAACCAAAAAGCTTGAGCTAGTAAATGCACAGCCTCCAGCCATGCTCCTGGTGCCTTTTTCTTTAGCTGTCTTAGTTGCTTTATGTATCTATGATGGATGATGTGATACAGGATACTGACAAAACTGTAAGGTGCTCAGACATCTCCAAGGCTGCAAAAGAAACTCTATGTGTTTGTGAGTATGCTGGCATTAAAATTAATATTGCCAGAGGAACATTTTAATGGTTTTATACAGTAGACCTACTACAGCGTATGAGTTTAACTTAGCTTATGACAAAGAGATTATCTATAGCTGTATGGGTAAGACATGGGCCTCTGGTGGTTTTAATGACAATTCCTCTCTTGCATAGTGTTTTCTAAAAATCTTGGGGAAAATCTACATGTAGAAGAAAAAATATCTGTCAACATTCTGAGAAACCTAAACTAAGGTAGAATAAGGAAAGATAGTAAGAATGAAGATTTGTAGTTTAGCTAGGCCTGCTTATCCTAGAGCAGTTTCTGTGCCTTTTTTGAAAACCAAAACACAGCAGAGTATCTCCTTGTAAGAAATCAGGATGTAAATAAAAGAAATAGTGAAACTATTTGTGAAGTTTAATGGTTTGTCCCCTTGCCATTCAAATATTCCATGAGTAAATAAGCTGAATAACTGTTATTCAGTTATCATATTTCCACTGTAGAAGTATTGAAACTAAAACAACTTTGTTGGCTGCAGAGCTGTTTTGAATCATGGTGGAGAAATAGGGATTTCAAGTCCAATGCCTTTTAAAAGCGAATGAGAAGCTGAGAAAAGATTTCAGAAGTATATGGTCAGCAGCTAATGGACAATTGCACAGCTTTGCTGAGGTTTTCCTGAAAAAAGGTGATGTGGTTGTTTCCTCAACCTTCACTGTGTTGTCTTAAGAGCAAAAGATGGTTGGAACTTTCTCTCTACAACCAAATAAATAATGACTGGTATTTTCTCTGAGGTACACAAATAGAAAATGTAGAAACCTAGATATATACATGTATATATAAGTGTGTGTGTAAACCTTCATGTATTTGTGTATGTGTATTTTTATATCTGCATATATAGATAGAGTCAAACACAGGGAGATTTGACTGGAGATCTCCAGAGTCCTTCCCACTCTTGATCCTTCTTTGACAGATAACAATTTGAAAATGAGGGAGCATTTGCTACAGGTAGGTAGCTAGCTCACTGCAGCTACCTGCTACTGTATTTTAAAAGATGGTGTAATATTTAGGCGAATCTGGCTTTTTTTTTTTTTCCCCTTTGGTAAGTCCAGTTCTTTACTTGGAATCTAACAGTCTCTCCATATAAAAATAGCCTGCATTTCCATGCAAAGTATTATTTGGTTTTCTTTAAGCATTGGGTGCTTCTTCTGCTCTCATGACAATAGTGAGTTCCTCTATTTTACACAGACTAGAGGACCTCAGTGGGACAAGCTGTTTCTAGAAATCGAACTTTGTTGTGCTGAGTACAACAATCTCCTTTACAGAGATTGAGCGACCCTGAACATGATGTCAGTACTGTTTCACCTGCAAGTAAATTCCTAAAAGGGCTGTCTAGGTGTGTTCTTACTCTATGCTCTATTTAATTTTCCTGTGTTCTCTAATTTTTAGTAGACAGTAGAAGTTTTATTATATTATAGGGCATAAAAGGTGAACAGTATCCAATGAATTTTATGGTTCTGTGGGGTTTTTTTTGAATGTTATCTTCACTGGTAAGAACAAATAGCATTTAAGAGCAAATTTTATTTTTGTTTTAAGCTTGGATAAAGCTTGTTTTAAGTTTGGATAAAACTGACGGACCACATGGAAATTAAAGGCAGCCTCATTTTTGATATTTAAAGGGATAATATAATAGCTTAAAAGTATTTTCATGACCGTGATGGACTCCATAAAAATTATTAGCAGATTGATCTGAAATACTGGCTATCTTGGTAGACTTGTCTGCAGCGTTCAGTGGTTTTGTTTAAGCTTCAATATTACAGGTTTCTAGAAAGAAAACCAGATTTAGCAGGATATCCTTAGTATCCTAACAAGATGTTACTTTGTAGCTGTTGCCTTTTTTTTACTCATCCAAAGAAGAACTAATATTTAAATTTATTGTTCACTGTTTTTTTAAAGCAATTGTCCTATATTTTAACTTTTCCTTGTGTTTTGACTTAGTTGAAATTAATATAGCTAATCCTGTGTGATACCTTTCAACACAAGGTTTACATGCCCCGAATCATCTTTCATATCCAAATGGTTTCACTGTTATTGATTTAATCAGTAGTGAAGAAAATTATTGTAGTCTGATGCACTTAGAGTTTTTCACAATTGCTATCAAAAGATCTTTACTGACAAGCTTTATTTACCAAATATTCACTTAAGCCTAACACAACGATCAGTGTGGTACTGAGATTACAACAATTTACAGATAAAACATGTGTCACCTAAAGAAAATATAAAACTCTTGTCATCATGCACTTCTGTGACATTGAATTTCTCTAAGCAATATATTTTTGGTTCATGCTGGCATTGGAGCTTTGAGCAAGTTGACTCATTTCAGCACTGGCTTCAAGGTCTGTGTGTTTCTGATCTATATGAATAACACTATAAGTAGAAAATTCTTGCCATGGTTGTAGAATTCAAATGCTCTTCTGTATTCAGGTTGTATATGTCACACTTGAAGGCATGCTTTCAAAATGGATAAATGATTTCTGAAGGAGTTTACAAGGAAATTACAAGTAAATCAATGATAAGGCTGATTGCAAAGATACATGGGATGGCAAAGCTGCTGTATTTCCTTGCATCTGTCTTGTTCCTTCAGTGCAGAGAAACTGAACTGTAAACAGCAAACACTCTCCACATGGGCCCACATTACTGCTGGTACTCTTGGAATCTAGTCTCAGCATTTGGAAAGTTTCAGAATAAGTCATCATTTCAGATGGGTGAAGTTTATGTAAGTGCAACTCTGTACAGGGCTGTCCTTTTCACTAATGAAATCTGAGTGCTCTACTGAGACAGTGGCCTTTTGTATCTTATTCATCTCCCTGAAAAAACAGGGTAAACTGTCAGAGACCATTTCTGTGTTGTCTTATAAATATACTGAATTGAGGGGGAAAAAGAACAACAGAAATTAAACTGCTTTAATTTAGTTCAGGCAAATAAATACAGATATGCTTGGTAACTTCTTTTATTATCTTACACAAGCTCTCCTATTGGCTTCTCAAAGCCACCAGAATAATCGAAACCCAAAACAATGGGTGGTTTATGCAACAGAAGACTGAAAAAGAGAGTGTAAGGCAGTGAGTTATAGTTTTGAGACCTTTGCTTTTTTTTTTTTTGCCTTCATTTCATTCATGGGTTCAGCAACCACACAATGAATTAGTAGAATAATACAGAATTATTTCACTTAGTTTTCCTGGGGGAGCTAAGTTCATAAAGTGCATGCAGTCTTGGAAGAGACATTTTCATTATATCTCTAAAGTCTCAAGTTGAGCTCTCTGATAATATCTGGTGTGTGGTGGAAATAGTTCACAGAATGCAGTTGTGTTCTTCAGCTTAGGTCATTGAGCAGGTCTGATTTGAGTTCTCACTTTACAACTCTCCCCCTCTAATTATGACTCTGGTACTCTATAATAAAATAATTTCATCATGGCAAAGCGGTGTTTGTTTAACATGAAACTACTTAGAAAAATGTATATTTTAAACTTTTGTATCTTTTCTATTGGTATCTGACCATTTACATGAGGATCTTAGACTAACCTCCCAAAAGGCACTTCCAGGCTTCCCTCTCTCTCTGCTTGTCTTCCTGTCAGAGCTCAATGAGTCCTCATGGACCCTGGCAATTCTTACTGGACATGATGCAATGTTTTAAGTATTTTCATGCTTTGTTCTCTTCTGGTAAAAGTCAGCTTTTTTATTCTGAGTGTTAATGATTTTAAAAGTTTATAGCTTTCTTATTTTTAAACAATTTCCAAAGTTGTGTGTTCTTGTACAGGAAGTCAAACTGTTCTTCTTTTTCCTCCCAAACCCTAGTAAAGCTAAGCTGCAAAGACAAAAGAAACAGATGTATATAATTTTACAGTATCTTCTACTCCCTGTTCCAACCATACATAATATGATTATAAATTTATTGTCACTTTATTTAGTATTACACATAAACTATTTATTTGAGATTCTACACTATTACACATAGCATCTTTACTGCTCTTCTGCTTTATCACAACCTACCATAGTTTGTAAATATATGGAATGTAGGAAGTCATTAATGTGAAAAAGTACACAGCATTTTTGAAGAGTAAAACATGATTAATGCTCCCATTGGCCATGTTGTCACTGACTGCTGAAGCAGACAGTTTAGACTCAAGCAACCTCCCTATATTTGTATTCATTATTGAATGGTTCAGCAGTCACTGGGAATTTGCATGGAGTGAAGTCGGCTAATTTAGTTACATAAATCTTAAAGAAAATCATTAGCCAACATCCTGTCCTCTTATGTTTTAAGGCAAAGCTCAGATAAAAGACAAACATACAAAAAACCTTCATGCTTCCAGCAGTTTGATTCCTCATGGAATCTGATAGAGAATCCTACTCTATTTAGTTAGAATCTTACTGTGAGACAGCATCCAGAATAGCATAATAATAGGGATTGGTGTCTCAAAGAATTGCAGAAGTGGCTATTTTTTTAGTCACTAGGATAAATCTTTTCTAGATGAATAACTAACAGAACATATTCTCGCAGGCTGTCTCAGTCCATTTGCCCAATAGACACAGACATCCTGGATATTGTCAGTCATCAGTTGTACTAGGTGGGCACGTCATCTGGAAGACACAGAACATGTTAAATAAACACTTTAATAAATGCACATTTATTATAATAAAAACACATTTAATAAATGCTTTAATTTCTAAACCCAGGGTCTGATCTTTTCAAAATGCAACTAGTATGGAGCAATATTACAGATGCAGCCCTAGTTCAGTTATTAAGTATAGTGTCTGTACTCTCAAGTGTTAAAAACTCCCTCAAAATCTTGTGCCTATTCATTCTAAGTTTCAAATTAACTTTCAAAGAGCAGTGTTCGTTGGGATTATCTGCAATATGAATGAGTCTAAGAAGTTCATTCTGGTACATCATATGGTGCATGGAAATTTCCTTAGGAAAAACCCCTGGTACTGCTGGTTTCATATGGGCAAGTGGATTGTACTGTTTGTTTTCTTAGGGGTGAGAAGATTGTTCCTAAAAGCAGGAAATTACTCTCATTTTGCTTCTTTGCCAAAACTTGGGTTTTTTTGTTTGCTGAAACTAAATTCTTTACACCAGAAATAATTTTTATTAATTAATCAACTTGAAATAATATATAGAATGGAAAGGAGAAGATTTCTGAAAGTGTTGAAATGTTTTGTTTCAAAATTATTTTCTTACTAAATAGCAGATTTTTAATTTGAAGTACTGGCAAATTTTTTCTCAAAAAAATCAAAACATAAGATCAAGATTGCAAAATGAAATGTTTTAGCTGTCCCCAGCTGAGCCTGTTGAGAAATTCCTGACTGTCTGTTTAAAATTCTTTTGAAGTAAGAAAAGTAATATATTAGCAGAGGGGGAAAAAAAATATCACATCCAGTTCTTGCAGTTCCTCTGTAAGAGGAGGTACTGTTGAGATCCATGGGAAGGAAATAGCCTCCTAACCTGGAAAGTGAAGCAGCTGCCTGTTACAGGTGTGGTACACATCAATGCACTCATTTACATATAGACATGTGACATAATTTAGGCATAGCAGTATTCTGAAGTAAACATTTGAAACAACTTCCAGGTGTTAGTGTAAACACTGATTTGGTATTTCAAGTGCATGACACAGTGTTCTTGTAGGAGATTCTGACAGTGAAAGGGTCTGCACTTTCTACCATATAGAATCTAAATAGAATTGCAAATCAGAATTACTCAGTACGCCTAATTCTGGCCCTCTTAACAAACTGAAAATCAAAATAAAACCAGCCTTTACTTTTTTCACTTTGCTTTCCAGATGCTTCTTGTCCTTTCAGAACTTGAATGTAGGCAAATTCCTATAGAAAATGCTTTCAAATTAAGATCTATTTGTAATCTGAATCAGAAAAATATCTATGTTTTTCAAACATTCCTTGTATATTTTGAAATAAAAATTAACAGCTGACTTTCACGTGAATATATCTCCTCTCCTCCCAAATTAACATAGCGTCCAAATTTTAAAAAAATTACCAGATCTCGCACCGTTATATTTCCTTCTCTTAACAAGAATGTACTGTAATATTTAAAGTCACACATTGTAGAGGAATTGCTTAACATTACTCACCTTGCTTCCTATATTTAATATAATGGCAACATTTGTGTGTTGACTGACCCCAGAGAATTTGCTTCCTGGCTAAACAAGTTGGTACCATTGTACAAGGTAAGCAGAAATAATTCTGCAATAATTTGGACATCTAATTATGGTGTTTAAGTGCAGACTTTGAAGTAAGTAGAAATATTTTTCTTGTCTGATCATCTTTTGATGTTGGCTTAAAATATCTTTCATGAAAACAAACTTCTTTTGAGGAGGCTAGAAACATACTGTTTAATGCTCAGTGAAGCAGAATGGGATCAAAACCTCCTTAAATGCCTCATGATCAGCTGTTAGGAAATTTTAGTAGAACATCATATGTCCAACTGGCTCAAAAAAGTTGCAGCAAACTATTTTTTACTCTGACTTGAGTTTGGATCATAGAATTCCTCAAACGTTGAATTCACTGGTAAACAAGACAGCTTAATTTTATGTTCAAATTTTTGTCAGGAGATTCTCATCTGAGGATGAGACAACCATAGTGAGATGTCCCAGTTGCATGTGTAGCTTTGATAGCATATTTCTTTGGACCGTGGGACAAGAAAGTGCTATTAACATAAATGCTGTGAGATGCTGCATTGGATCTGTTGACTGTGTTGATTGCTGACATCTCATTTTCTCCATCTCTCAGGGGGTGGAGGGGTGGTATATTGAGTGTTGAGCCTTCTTAAAAATAGCTTCTGAAATGATCATTTGCAGCCCAAGTTTTCTGATAGGTGTCATAGTTTGCTGTTGCTAAATTCCAGTGTGACCACTTATTCTAATACTGGATGCTTCATATGCTAACATTCAGAAATCATATATACCACACTTATGCTCTGCTGTTTGATTTAGAATCTTAGAGTTGTAGAATCATAGACTGGTTTAGGTTGGAATGGACCTTTAAAGATCATCTAGATCCCTTCCTGCCATGGGCAGGGACACCTTCTACTCTGCCTAGCTGTGCAAAGCCTCATCCAAATTGTCCTTGAGCATTTCTGGGGATGGAGCATCCACTGCTTCTCTGGGCAAACTGTTCTTGTGCTTCACCACCCTCAGAGTGAAGAATTTCTTCATCATATCTAATCCAAACCCTCCCTCTTTTATTTTAAAGTCGTTCCTTCTTGTCTTAAAACTACATACCCTTGAGAACTGGCCCTGTCCATCTTTCTTGTAGGCTGCTCCCACCATAACTTGTAAATTAAATAATATTATAGAGTACCTTGATGCTGGTTTTTAAAAAAAAACCAACCTTAGAATTAATGCAATTACTGGTGGTATATTTAGCAATGATGTTAGAATGATTGCAGAGAAGGGACTTAGGAAAAGGTGAAGTTCTTTTAAAAACAGAACAGACTGACTTGATAAAAGTTTGTGAGATACAAAATAAATAAGGAATTAAGAAAAGTCAGAAAATAATTGCTTCAAACCAGTGGCCTTCAGGAATATGCTGTAGTTCTCTGAACTGGATCAGATTATCTAACAAATATATTCAATAACTTGTTGTGACTAAAGGTAAGACAGAACGTTTACAAGAAATTTTTTTCTTGAAAAATAGCATTTGGCTTAAATTGAGGAAACACATAAGATGCTGGTAAAAACTGGAAACACAAATAAGCAACTTGTCCCTAGCTTTCACAGAAATCAGAGTCCTGCTTAATTGAAGGTATTGAAATTTAGGCTTCCCATTTTATTACATGGTAAGCTTAGATGAAAGCTTTGGTACACCATCAATTATGGTAACTTTTATGCTTTATTTTAGGTTTTTAAAAAATTTTGACTCTCACTCCAGATTAAGATACAGACTCCAGTAAGTCATATCCATCATATCCTTTATTTCTAAAAGTGATAAATATCCATTCAATTGAAGACCAAATTTGGCCTTCTAGATTTCTCTGTGATGCCCCTGTGAACCACTATGCAAGAGATATTTGTAGTCAGAGGTTTGGCTTCCACTGGAGTCCAGATGAATTTGGTCTGCCATTATTATTTGGAAAAAACAATTTTTGTCCTTCCTATTCTAGTTTATCCATGTAACACTGCTGATAATGATGAGGGAAAGAAAAAAAAATGAGCCACCCTTTTTGTGGCAACCTCATGGCATTATCCCTTCAAGCTGACTTTTAACCTACAGCAGGACAAAAAATATTATATCTGTGCTGGGATTTTGCTGTAGCTATTGATTTTCTGTTTAAAGCTCTTGGTGTTTAATTGTGGCAATATAAAACTCCAAAATAGTTGTATAAGAGTAAGGTTTTGTTCTTGGTGGAATTAATACATTATCTTGATTAATCAAATTTCTTTGTTTTTTCACAGAACATCAGAACACAAGAGAATAGTGTGAAATCTCTTTAGTTCCACAGGCAAGCAAAGAGCTAAATCAGAGGTAATTCCCCAAATGGTATTTAAATGGAGTGAAAAAACAATCTCCCTCTAAAGGTCAAATAGAAAGTGCTGGCTACTTGTTTGCTACCATCTGTAAGTGAGAATTGTTTCATCGGGTTTTCTATATATATTTTGCTGTTGGCCAAGGCATGTGTATATTTTTAGCAATTTGTTTTCTGTCTATAAACTATGTTTACTGAGACATTCATCCCTAAAGAAACAGAAAATCATACAAACAACTTTTTGCAATGACTACCCACATTTCTTGAGGTCTTTATACTGATTTCAAGAGAGCCATCTGAAATGTCCCTTGCTTGAAGAAGTGGCAATCAGATACCCCAGCTGTTAGGTTAATGTCCTCATGATGAACACTGTACTTGTCAACAAGACAATCTGTTATCCCAAGAGATTTACACCTTTTTTTTAAGCTATGAAACAACATTATTGACCGGGATCTTACCTGCTTGGACTCAATTTCATCCTTCTGTGCAAAGTTTGTAAAAGGTTTCAAGCTGTCTTTTGTGTTTTCTATCTTGCATTTGTGTCTTGGAAATGGGAATAGAATTCTATTCCTCCTCCCCAAAGTCAGTGCTATTTTTAATGAGCTCTAATGTGTTTCTTTGAACTTCATCATTACTGCAGATCTATAAATAGTAAAAAATAATTCCAGGACACTGGTGTTTAAGGATTGTGAACTATGAGTAAACCAGGTAACCCAAAACAGCTTTTCTGTGGCAATCTTTCAAAAGAGTGCTTTGTAGTTTCCCCTTGTTAACATGTGCAGTACAGTAGATTATAAGTTTATAATTAGATACAAACGCATCTTATGTCAATAAACCTTTCAAAAAGGCTTTTTTTTTTTTGTTTTGCCCAGGTGAAACAGAAATTGTAAAGCTGTTGCCATTCAGTGTCTTGTACTTGCTTTTCCCTGGCTTGACGTAATTCATGTACTGTAAGGACCCTCTTTGCTATTGCCAGACAAAAATATGTTCATAATTTTTTTTAAGCATTCATGGGTAAGGGCATAAAATTTCTTTAATTCCCCTCACAAATTAAAAAACCCAAACAACACCACTCATTGGCCACATGAAAAAAAACGTCGACTGTTACATCCTCACATGGGATTGCAGGAGTGGGTGTGTTAAGTAGCTGTGTTGAGGAGATGGCACTAGCGACTTGCTTTGAGAATTAAATGGAGCAAAAAAGATACTCAGTATCAGTGGTGTAGAATGTCTGGGCAAGGAATATGGAATAGGACATCAAGAAGGATACACAGCCCACATATGTCAGAGAGGGGTCATGCTGCAGGTTGTTCTAGAGACAATTGTGATCGCATTAACAGTACTGAGCTTGACATTAAATGTCATGTTCAATTCCAGCTTATTGAAGGTGATACCTCTGGCTGTAAATGTGGTGAAAAGGCAGATGAATGTTTTATCTAATAACTACTGGGAGATCTGTGGGAGTTTGGCCAAACACTGATGAAAGGAATAGACAAAAATGCATCTACAATGTTGTGTATAGAGCAGTGCTTTTTCTATGTGAAGATTTAATTTAGTTTCTCTCTCTTTGCCTATATCTTATTATAACAGAAAGGGGTAGGTTTACAACTGTTGTTTCCAATCAAAAGATTTTTTCTATGTCTGTTTCAGCACAATACATGCGTGGTCTGTATCACTGGGCACTGCAGAACCGCTGTGCTAACATAATTTGTCACCTAATATTTTTTCTTTGGCTTATGGGGTTTAGCCACTCCAGATTGTTTAAAAAACATTGCTTTCTTAGATAGTTCCAAGACAAAAATAAGGCTAATAATCTGATTTTCCAATTAACATTGAAATCCTTGTGAATGAATAGTAGATTAGATAACTACATGTACAGCACACATCTCCAACGCGTCCAGAAGTGTCTTAGGAGTTTCTGCTACGAAACTGAACATGTAAAACTCCTGGACAAACACAAGAAATTCTTTGAATTATACTTGGAAAAATTTTGCAATAGAAATAGAAAAACATTTCTGCAAACAAGAGTTATGGGCTAGCCCCAAAGGAGGGTCTTCAGTATCGTTCCATGTTTGATGCCCAACTACTTTTATGACAAACTAAAGCGAGATCATTCACTGTTTCTCTCCAGTTCCTACTGAAACAGGGAATAAGTGGCAGTGTGAGCTGTGAGTATATTCTAAAGCTTCTTCAAAGAACATTTTTGAATAGTAATTTTTTGAGTCTCTGGTGCTAGTAGTCAGGCAGAATTGTTGCATTGCAATTGTCTCTCCCACCTGAGACCCTATTTTGGTCCTAGGCGATCAGGCACCTTCATGAGTGCCTGGGTATGATGTAGAATGAGGCAGTCATCCATCGGCAACTGGAAATTAGGTGCCTCATTATTGCTATTTGCACTGATGGAAAAGTCAAATTTAAAAAAAGGCTGAGGGTGAGAGAGTGGATAAACTAACACCCACTAAGACCCTGTCTTCCTCTACTTCTAAGTCCTGTACAAACAGGTATAAAACAGAAACATGAGATGCACACCTAAATATTGTCATGGTATATTTGCAAGTGACCTCCTGATCAGAGGGGTTTATGAAATTCTTTCAGAGTGGAGCCCTTGCAGGCACTTATGGAATGTTGTAAGTTATCCAGCTCTTCACTATGAGATACAGGAATGAAGAGTATCAAAAATACTTGAGTAGAGTTCACTTTAACAATGAGGAGTCTTGATAGTAAAGATAACCTTGAAATTTCCAGAATAGTGTGATATGGTAAAGATTTACATCTTTAAATGTAAAGAGAGACAGACTATTTACAACAGCATGGAGTGACAGGGCAAGGAGGAATGGTTTTAAGGTGGAAGACAGTAGGTTTAGATTAGATATTAGGAAGAAATTATTTATTGAGGGTGGTGAGGCACTGGAACCAAATACCTTGAGAAGTCGTGAATGCCCCGCTCCTGGGAGTGTTCAAGGCCTGATTGGATGGGACTCTCAGATACCTGGTCTAGTGAAAGGTGTCCCTGGTTATGGGAGGGAAAGAGTTGGAACAAAATGGCCTTTAAGGTCCCTTACAACCCAAGTCATTCTATGACTATGATTCTTGTTTTATTCACACAAATTCCATTCTAGTATTATTCTTCCAATAGCAGATGAATTAATTGTGAATGTCATTAAGATTTATATTTACTCATAGGAATTTTTGTCTGTTATTGTGTTTGTATTGAGAATCAGAATGCTTTGCTGAAGAGTAGTTTGAGTGACTTTTGGAGTTTTTTTTGCCTCAATAAAACTAGCAGTACTATTAACTTGACTGGAAGTGGAATAATGTGAGCTAGGTAAGCCTGTTTTGTGTCACTGCATGCTGAATACCTTTACCTGGAGAATTACTCAAATTTGTAGTCTAGAGAGTCAGTTCTAAACTTGATTAAGTACGTTATTCTTCATTTTATTAGTGTAATGTCCTCATTTCGTGAATATGCATTTTTGCTTAATGTCTATGTAATACACTGCTGATAGTCCTTAATGTGTGATAATATTTTTCAGATTCTAAAGTCTGAACTTTTTTTTTTTTAATTCAGCAAAGTTTAAAAAAAGTTTTTTTCATTTCTTCATAGTGAGAGGAATTGATATTCAGGGATATATCCTTGACATCAATTTTTGGTTACTCAGGCATCTAATTAATAGACTCTAATGCGACCCAAAGTATTAAAATTTGAGTTCTAATGTAGTCCCTGGAATCAGTTAAGTATATCCAAAAGTTGATTTAGAGCATTTAAATTATGTCAGAAGAAAAAATATAATATCTGACTTGCATAAGATGAAATAAATTTATGTGAAGCAACTCACACTTTAAAACTGGGTAGTATTTCACTTATATTCCTAAGCCAATCCTAATGCCAATCTTAAGCAAACAAATATATTGTATTTTGAAGAAGTGATTCTGTTCTTTAGGTTTGAGAATCCAATAAAAAACAATTTCCACAGCAGTTGAAACTATTTGCTTTAAAATTGAGGGTTTTTTTGTATTGTGAAAGCTGTATATGATCTAAATTTTCACATTCCTACATTTCATCTATGGTAAGAGCTTGCTTATATATGATCCACTAGAAAATTTTTTAAAAAGCAAAAATACTGCATTAATCCAAATACATTACCTTCAAGAACAACATCTAGTAAATACAACTACATTAAAAAAAAAACAAACAAAAAAGCAAAACAAAAACCCAAAATATTTTTGTCATGATTGAGAGTTATGATATTAAGTGGAAAAAGGATTTAGGTAGTCTCCAACATCTTTTGCAGGACATTTAATAACCATCAGTGTTTTATTTAAGTATAAAGACCTGAAGGAACCTAAAGAAAAGTATTTTACTATTGAAAATATTTTGCATTTCTGATTGTGCTAAGATTAGAGAGAGATAAAAAAATAAGAACTTTGCTTATAGTATTCTTTATCTTCCATACAAATGGTTTGAAAATCCATACTAGAAAACACAATGTGGACAACTTAAAGTATGATAACAATGATAAAAACATATTATTTAAGATTCTGCATCACAAAAATATATGCATAATCTAGCCAACAGTCACTTTTTGAAACGTTGTACTTCCCAGTAGGTGACAGAAAACAAAAACATCTTGTGACAGAAGGAAATAGAGTATCTAAATAACATAAATTGATAAAGAAAATGCTTCCAAGAAAACACTTCACAATTGCAAAATCAATTATATGCTAACCAAGCACTGTGAAAATGATTTGCACTGAGCTAATATAACGGGAGTAAAGCCATAATTATTTGCATAACAGATACATTTTTGAAATCTGGAGTTTTCTTGGAAATAGTTTTTGGAAATAGCATATTTTTGTGAATAGTCTTATTTTGGATGTGTTTTTCAATTTCATCTCATCTCTACTTGGAAATTTTAATAGATGGATCTATAGCAGGGGAACATCAGTGTTACTGTCATCACAATTGCACCCTCTGACATGAAATATTGAATTAGTTCTGAGATGAAAAAAATTGCCATTATTCTTGCTTTGAACCTAAGGTAAAATAGTCTAAAATACCTTGGAAACGTTGACAGAAAGTGGTGGTGACAAACTTTTGATTTCTGAATCCATTGCAACACTTAAAATCAAATAGATACATGTGACATTGCAGGCTGACAAAAGTAAGCTCGTTGGATTTGTGTTAATTGGAGACCAAGTGAACTCAGCGTGATGTTGAGCCCAAACTGCTGTCAGTGTACGTTGACTCTCAGCAAGGCTTGCTGTCTTAGAATGAGTATCACATTAATTCCATTTTCATAGCTCCTATGTGGGAAGAATGAGACACCTTTTATAATCGTTGGTGTTTCTAGAAAGAGTTTTATAATACTTCTGACATTCATGTGTGAAAAATAATGCCTAGAACAGGGCTGTAAGTGGGAGGAAGGGGGTTGAAGTGAAAGTGTGAACAGTGTTATGCTCTTAGGTCTGATGTCTCACAGATGATGCAGCCTCTGTGAAAAGGCAGGATACTCCAGGTCAGACAGCACACCTGGTCTAACCTACCCCAGAGTTCCTTCAGGGAGAAAAGGGATGTCTTGACATTAGTGGGTTCACATGATCATACTCAAAACAATAGTTTTATTGTTGGTCTTTTTTTGTTTTTTAAGATGGAAGAGTTATGATTGCTGCTCATCAATCCAATTCATATTCTCAATATATAGAAGCAAAAACCTTTTTTGCCTACAGCTATGTCTGTGAATCATTCATATTTGGTGGTTAACCTTTGTCTCTAGTTGTACTTCTTCCTAAAATGGTGATCGTGAGACTTGGCAATATTTTTTGACTGTAGCACATTGGAAAATTATAATGCTTCTGACTTCTAACATGTTTTAATGTAGTCTGAGATGCTTGCCTACCACCATGTCAGCCTCCAGCTGAGTCACTGAACAGAATGATCTAAGATTCCATGACTTCTTCACAAGCTTCCAGTCACTTACATTTACAAGACGGTTTGTAGTGAAATCAAGAATCCCTGGATGTCTTGATTTAGATTTTAAGTGCTTGGTACTTAACTGTCATCATTTCCTTAAATAACAAGCCTTGACAGCTCTGGAAATCAGGCTACATACATGTAGGTATCTGAGTGTTTATATAGCCTGAATTCTAGGTAGAGGTGGGACTGAGATTAATCTTTTTAATCTAAATTGGTAAACACTGAGAGGTACCTACAGATGTGGTGATTACCCATCACTTCTAAAATGAAAATGTTTTGTTAAAATGAAAACTGGAACTGAAATAGAACTGTAGTGCAAATACTCTGGCTGAGACACATCAAGATATTTTGTCCAAGATGCCATGGTACATAATGATAGCAGTAACACCTCCTCATATAGTCTTTGCTCATGTGGCCAGCACTTTCATATCTGTATGTTAAATCTTTGTCAGTAGATCTTGTCAGGGAAGGGCTCATAAGAATTACCTCCTCCCCACCTCCCCTGTTGATGGCTAAATCAATTAACGAAGTAATTGTGTGAGGATTGAGAAGTATTCTCAATTAATGATTTAAAGATTTTTTTCTTTGTTTCTTTGCTCTGGTTTGAGCAGCATCTTGTTCTGTAAAACGTATGTGTTTGGAAGGAGGTGATATGAAAGTAAACAGTCTCTCTAGGAAACATTCAGGTGAAATAAATTTCATTTTTTCAAGCAAAACAGTTGTGCAAAAATATTGCAGACCATATGAGACTGAGGAAGAAATCATGTCATTTAGTAAGAAATTACTACAAAGATTACAGAAAAAAGGCAGAAGAATTTTACCTCCTGATGAAATATAAGGAATTATTTAGGATAGGCTGAATGCTTTATCAGTGTGCAAATTTGTCAAAGATATGAATAGATTCATTGGAAGTATGTGTGAATCTTTGAGGGTTTGGAAGAACTGTCTATCTTTGGTAATATTTTGTTAACCTTTCTGCAGTGTTGATGTCATTCCCACAATATGTTTGCTCCTGGTGCACACATGAAACTGTTACATGACTAAGAACCCGGACACTGATTCCACTTGGTTCAGTGTGTTCAGGGAGGGGGTGGGGGAGAGAGGTTCTGTATTTCCTACAGAACCTCAGCAGCGTGACTTTTAAAACATTATACAATGCAACTTGTCAACATATACAGGAAATATATACCATGTTTATAGGAATAATACTACTAAAATCAACACTGCTGCATAATCTGAGTTCCAGACTTTTCTTAGAACTAAAATCTGTCCTTTCAGACAGACTATCCTTAAGACTGAAATTAGATTACTTCAAAACTGCTCATTAATTGTATTTGGGGACCTAAGAATTCTTTTAGAAATCAGTGTAAGAAAGATCTTTGATGAGTAGGAGCAGTATTTTTTTTATCCTGAATTTACTGCTGCAAAAGCAGAGGTATTTGCTAGAGAATGCACAGCATTGGATTTGTATACTTTGGGGTGAGCATTTGGAATAGTCACTGTTACTTCTTTTAAATACAAACATGTATATGCCAGATCAGCCCTGTAAGTTTTTCCTGGGTGAGCAATGCTGGCAGGTGACTGCTTTGCTCTTCAGGCTGCACTCTGGGCCTCCCTTTGCAACCCATTCATGCATTCTGTGATGTCTCTGCTATGTTTAAGCATGATGCTGGATCAGAGCTTCAGCGCAGTGCCAGCACTCTGTTCAGCAGAGCACAGTGAAATGCTCTGCTGTAGAGCATGCTGAGAGGAAGAGAGGTGTGGTGAACACAGTAACAAGAATATTATTCTTTGATTCTGTTTACCAGGTGAAGCCTCACCTGCGCTGAATGACTTGGCAGCAGTACATCTGTGTACCCTCCTGAGATGCAGCCATGAGCACTTTACCAAAGTTCAAATCATAATTAAACTATATTTAGATGTATTGTAACATTGTGAAAACGTTGTTTGGGAGTTCAGGAATTTTAATTGGCTAGTCAAAATTTGCATATTGTGTTTGTTATGTGCCTGTTATGAATGTATCCTGCTCCTTTCTCATTCATGTTCTAGATTCCATCAAAAGTGTGTATATGAGGCAGGGAGGTGTACAAATTTTTTTTAAAAATAGTTAAGATGGGAAGGTAGGTGGAGAGAAGTAATATGTTCTCAGGGTTTGTTGTTAACAGGGTTTGTTGTTGTTTTGTGCTGGTTTTGTTTTCCCACTAGCAGAATGATTTGTCTCTGTGTGCAGCATCCAGGCAATTCAGCTGGCTGTAATTAACTCACACCTCTTGGTGCCTTCAGACTATAAGACATATCATGATTCAGATGAAGACTCTATACCTTTGGTTGTGGTATTTGTTTGGTACAACCTAAGCATCAGTAGAAGAGTTCTAAAGATTGCTTTGCACCTAGGATGCAAGGTTAAGACAAGTGATGCAGAAAGGCTCATGTTCATGTAACAGCCAGATAAAAACTGAAAGGAATATGAGGGTGATTTAAAAACAGCTTTCCTAGATAAAAGCACCTTTGTGGCAGCTTCCATGCTTCAGAGAATGCAACGAGATATATGGCATGGGAAGAATGTCTGAGAAAGTAAAGTTCCTCCAAATGAGGAATGCATGTCTCTTTGAGAATGCATGTCTCTTCTGGGCTGGCTGCTTCTCCATGTATTTGGTTTTTGCCTATTAAAAGTCCTATAAGCAGCGCAATGTTGGAAGTAAGCTGCATCATACCTTTCTATCCAAATTCAGAAAGAATATATTTAGTGTTTTTTAATGAATAGTTATCTTTTTCTTAAGGAAAAAAATAAAGGAAAAACAAAAGGCATAGCTGAAAAGTTATGTAAAAACAGAGATGAAAGCTGTGATGTTGTGGGCATAGAATTTAAAGGCTGTGTGAAGGTACTTAAAGGTAATGGAGGTACTAAGTCAAGTTTTGAACACCTTCTCCAGCTCTGGACTAAATCTGTGGCTTGCAAAACATGTGTCTCTTCTGTAGTGATGGATTTGCATTTTGTTTAAGCCCCATAAGTCAAGGACTATGGATAATAAAAAGAAAAAATTAAAAAGGAAAATGTTTCCTTTCATTATTGTAAATCTGTTAATCTAGTTTCCCTTTACTGTGTGAATGCTAGAGGTCAGTTGTGTGCAAAGAGATGTGAGTATCAGTGAAGAGTCCATGCAAATATATCCATAGACTGAAATTCCACTCAGATCAGATGCAGCTTCTCATGCTTTAGGTAAAAGAGATAAGATAGTATATTTTTTGTGTGACCAATATATCTATGTTTTGTGGACAGTAAACATTTCAGGGTAGGGTCCTTTTTTCATAGTGGAAAGCCTTCTTTAATACTTTTGAATAGTTTTTTTCCAGTGTATCTTGTACTGAATATACATTGGAGATTGCTTTCAAAGTTATATCTAGAGAAACATAGCAAGGAGTAAAAGGCTATTCAAAGCCAGAGTTAATAAATTCTGCAGCTACACACTGTGGGATGTCACTAGATCATTTAGAAATTAACTACTTCTTTTCTAAGAATTGCATGGGGGCAGAATTTGCAGCCTATGTCATGATGTGCATAATATTTCCTGCTTTCAGTTGCTTCTGTGTGTGACTAAAAATGGAAGATCATAATGAACAACAAATAATGTGTATGCTATATGTGCTATTCTGTAGTTTTAAAGTATTTTTTTCTCTTTTGGTTATCCTAAAGGTCATTTGGTCAATTGTAGTAAATGTGGGTGATAAATAATGATGGCCCAAATGCCACAGGGTTTAAGGATTACTTGTTTCTCAAGGAATATAATAACCTATTAAACAAAAGCGTTTTGCTTGGAAAGACAAGTTATTGACAGGAAAATGCATGTATAAAGCAAGAAGTAATGTTTATTTGGCAAATTTTGTTTTTATAATTAAGCCATCTGGTGTATCTAGTGAGACTATACAAATATCAGTGTATAGTTGTCCTAGAAACATGTTTACAGAATACCTGCAGTGCTTATTACCAGGAAGTTCTCGAGGTATGAAGATCTAGAAGAAATTATTTCCAGAGTATATGTAGTGCTCTGAAATGAATAGTTAACAAAAATTATCTATTCAGTGGGTTAGCTACAGGTGGTTTGACTATAAACCAAGGAAGGTTGAGTGACACTATCTCCTCTGTGAATGACCCATAAGTCATTTCATTACACATAGCTGGCTAAAACACCAAACTTGTCCCCCTTAGGTAATTGATTCTGTGCTGGTTGTTTCGATAAAAAAGAATTGTTTCAGTACAGTATTGAGCTCTAATACAAGGGTGAAACTAGCAAACAGCAAACCACGGGTCATACTGAGAAGCCTAGAATGCCAGTTAAATGATATGAAGGGAACAGAACAGAAATAATTTATATGTGCTCAGTAATTTTGATACTTAAAAATTGTTACTTGTAATATTCAGGTAAAGGTGATGTTACTACTAATTTAATTCTTTTCCACAAGAAAAGTTTCTGAACCTGGAAGTTCTGGTATCTTTGGGATGTGGATCTAGATCATAATCCAAATTTGCTTTCCCCTAAATATTTTGTTACAATGTATACCAAGGAAAATTAATGAAAATAGAGTATTTAATACTGAAAAACTAAAATTCTTTACTACCTTTCATTTGTAGCTGAACTGGCACATTTCATTTTATCTAGCTGTGATGATTATAACAGTTTGAAAAAAAAAGTCTGAAATTTCTATGCTGAAGAATCAGACGTTATTTGTTTATTGATATAAATAACTAGTTTGAAGATAAGCTTCAAAATTTAAAGGCTGTCATAAGGTCAAAACAAAGCTTTTTGTATCTGCGATATTTAATTAAGTGTGATAATTCTTCTTACATTCCATATAATAACACACAATCTGGGGGAATTTCTTTGGTGTTCTCAGATTGCTGACATTCTACAGAAACTCATTATTTAAATGAGCTTTCTGAATAGAAGATTTGAACTATGACCACTGTGCTTTCACAAGATATTTTGTACCTGATATTGAATTTAGTGTTGTTCCAATGAGAAATAATATGGAACTGTGGAAGATAAATTATTTTTATTTTAATCTAACATTTAGGAATTATAATGTTTCACTTTTCATCTTAGAAATGATAGAACCCTATAATCATAAAATGGTTTGGGTTGACAAGGACCTTAAAGATCATCTAGTTCCAATGCCCCTGTATTGACAGGGACACCTTCCACTACACCTGGTTGTTCACCCAACCTGTCCTTGGACACTTTCAGGAATGGGACATCTTTTCTGGACAACATGTTCCAGTGCTGCACCACCCTCACAGTAAAAAATTTTTTCCTTCTGTCTCATCTAATCCTACTTTCTTTCATTTAAAGATATTCCTCCTTGTCTTATCGCTATGTATCCTTATGAAAATCCCCCTCCATCTTTCTTGTAGGCTCTCTTTGGGTACAGGAAGGCCACACTGAGGTCTTCCAAGAGCTTTCTCTTCTTCAGGCTAAATAACTACAACTCTCTTTGCCTGTCTTCATTGGAGAGGTGCTCCATCCCTACGGTCAACGTCAGTGTGTCTGCTGGACACACTCCAATAGATCCATGTCCTTCTTACATTGGGAAAAACAGAACTGGATGCCTTGATATGATCAGCTATAATCAGAAAAGGGTTCACTTGAATACAATAATTTAGATGTTCAGTTGTTAGTACTTAAAAAAAAAAAAAACCCTTACCAAAAGAAATCCTTATTGTAAGCACAGTATTATAACTGTCATATGAGAGGGACAGTTATTTTTTATCATTAAGGATACTTCAAAAGGAACATTGATTTCAGATACTTTAAGAAATTGAGACTCAATAGCTGTTGCTCATCTTTTTGAAGATTTAGCAGCTGGAAAATAATGACTGTTTATGATTCTTGTAGAATGAATTTGACCAGCAGATTTTTCAAAGAATCTAATATTAACCTGAAGTTTCAGCCTCTTTCTGAATCCTGATGATTTTGTTTTTTATTCTTAAATTTGTCTGACACCTCTCTATTGTTGTACTGAAATGGAAAAAAAACACAACAAAACACCCAACCCTCCCACCACCCTCTGCCAAAAAACCTCAAACAACGCCCAAAATATCAATCCTCTTTATTGTTCTCTCTTTTAGAGAGTTACACTTTGGCTTTCCATAAAAATATTTTTCTATACTAGGGTGTACTTTTCTAAACTGAGGTATCTTTACTATAAAATTCCATGTGATTCTTGAAGGGAGAAAAACTGCATAAATATAGGTTTAGGCCTTTACCACCTTTACATTCAAGTAATATTCAAGGGTTTTTTTCTGTGCTTAATTTGTCAACCTTCCAATTCTAGTTTTCCCACTTGAGTATTCTGTTCATTATGGTCCATCTGTCATAACTTCAGGATGAGAACATGTCTTGAACCAGAAGAATCACTCGTGCATCATGTTTCTGATCTTTGTGTCTAGCATGTCCATTTATTGTGAGACCTACCTGGGGCTTCCTGACTTGCTTATCTTTTTGGGAATATGCGTTTGAAATCTATGAGCTTTTCCATATGCTAATATGCAGTAAGTTCTGATTTACTTTCCTCTGAGTAGAGATCTTAAAGGACTTACACAGAAAATTATATCTTATGCAGTTCTCTGTCATTTACTATACATTTGGAGCCAACAAAATGAGTCCAGATAAAAAATTAAAATCTTCCCCACAGCACTTCATGTTGATTTTTAATTATGAAGTGTGGCTTGTAAAACTGGGATTAGAACCAGTTTTCTCCAGTATCAGCAGGACAGCTCTTTGCGTAGGAATTCCCAAACTGGTTTGTTTGCCACTTAACAGCCAATGGAGTATGTTGTGTATGCCACAAAGGAGTGTTTGCATAGCAGCCATCCTCAGCAGAGCGTGCTGATTGCCAGGGCTGTAACAGCTGCGATATTTCTTCCAGCTGCTCAGAGAGCAGAACTTTTTACAAATGAGCTACCAGAAAACCCTTCAGCTGTGCACTCTTGATGCTGACTTCTTCCCAGACCAAGCCACAGTATTAGTAGTAGCTACATGTCCATTTCTGTCACTGGTCCATTAGTATCATTTTTGAGTCCAAGATGAATTCACACAACCTTTGTGGAAATTTTTTTGCCAGTAAGATGAGTTTTGTGCTCCTCTATGTGATGTCTCATCTTTCAGTGACTTTCTGCTTTCGGAAGTCTACCAGCTTGGATGTTGCTAGAATATACCTTTATGAGATATTGTGAAAAGCTTGTTTGAACTCTTTAGTTAAAGGTAGAGAGTGAGAGAAAAGATGTAGGATGTTTGACACCAAAGAGACAGAAAGACTTGTTCCAAATACTAAGGTTCTTATCAATGTAAATGACCGCAAGGCTTGCCTTAAAAAAATAAATTAAAAGTTAACATCATAATAAAAGAATAAATTATTTATTTATTTTTCACATTTTGAGCTCCAGAGCAAGCTCTGGATGATGTTCATAACAGATTCCCCTTTTCTATAACCAAGGACAGAAATTTAAAATGGTTACTATTTGTAGAATTTCTTAGAAAAGAAAAATTAAGAAAATCAGTCCTGAGTTAAAATTGAGTTTTGTTTTGTTTTTTTTATATCATTGTCCAGCAAAATACTACAAAAAAACTACTCTTCAAAAATATTAAAATGCTACTAACAATTTAGTAGCTGGAATTGAGAATATTTCCTTTTTATGAAGCTATTTGTTCCAATAATCTTGAGAATTTGATCACAAAGCAGGCGATGTGTGTCTCCGCCCTCTCGACAATCTTTGTTCTTCAAAGTGTTGGCATTATTATCTACCTGTGCAAGTCTAGGATATCTTTTCTGTGAAAGCAAATTGAAGGTGAAGAATCTAGCTGAACATTTATGCACCATCAAGCAGCAGAACAGACATAAATTATCATATATTCATTAAGTAAATTAAACATGGCACCTTCAGGGCTATATGTAACTTGAAAGTGCCAAAATGGAAATGAGATAGATGCAACACCTGTTAGTGGTAGAAAAGCAAAAAATGCTCTATAAAGAAATAAAATTACATTCTCATATGACACAGACAGGTGACTTCCCTAATCTATTAGAAACTCTGCCTCTTATGAAAAAATATTGTTTTAAATGATGCTCCAGCTAACAGGAGATTAAGCATAAAGACTATCCAAAACTTATTTTAAAAACTTTGGTTATGGTTTTGGATCTATAGTTTGTTTTCTGAGCTCTTATACAAAGAGTATAACCATGGTAGTGCAAGCCAAAACACTTGTAGCAAAAATGTAAATGCAAAAGCAATTTCACAAACTCAAGAGGAATTTGTCTCTGGGAGTTAATGAAAAACAAAACCAGAAAAACAAAACTGTCCTTGCCTAAAAAAAAAATTAAAAAGCTTGGAGGTATGGCAAATCAATTTCCCTTCTTTAAAATAACCATTTTGAAGAGTTTTGCCGGCTGCTCGAGTTATATTTCCAGTCTGGTCTTCTCTCTTAATATACTACCTGAAATCATTTTAAAATATTAATTTGCTTAACATGTAAACAAGCAAGCAAACAAAAACCAATAACCTAGTTTAAAAGGTAGGTTTCTGGATTGCAAAGACACGTCAGATTGCCATCTGGTAAAAGGATGTTGTATTTATTGCTTTCTACTTTTTTGTCCCCATACTTCTCAGAGGAGATCAATGCCATATGCTTGTTTGCTTCTTAATGTATAGAGAAATATGTACAAAAAGGCCAACAAAATGGAGAGGAGGTTATTTTTGCTAAAGCCTCAATGAGAATGAAAGGGCCTCAGAAACGTCTAGGTTAACGCTTAGTTCCAGAATCTAAGTAGATGTGTCTGTGTGGTGGAGGATCTGCATCTTAATTTACCTTTCCAGCTGAGATTTAACTTACTTGATTAGCATGATGGTAGCTTCTACACTTTTGAGAACTAAGATTGGGAGGGTCCTTAGGATTCTCCAGTAAATCCTATTTTACCAGCTGTTTAAAGTTTGCTCAAAAGTTTGCACTTAGCTAATTCACTTAAATGCACAACTCCCTATTGGAGTGCATGAGTTATAAAAGCAGTACCTGCAGTTTAATTGGAGTTTAATTCCCAGCTGTTTTTTTAAATCTTCACATACAGTGTATTTTGTAATGGGAATCTAGATATGCTTTTGAGATTTTTCTTATTAATTTCCCCTCCTTTTCTTAAATTGTGTCTTGGTGTGCTATAAGCTGCTTGAAAGCCTTGCTCACTTAAGGCATGACTATAGAACAAACACTCGAGTCAAACAGTGTTGTATCTGACAGAAGTATGAGTAGTTTTAATTAAGATACACATAAGCAGAGATTTTGTGCTATCTGGAGTCTCTTATACACCAACAGCCTTTTAGACTATGCTCCTGTGTCTGAGAATTCAGAAATTTCGTGACTTTTTCCCTGGGTGCCTGTAAAAATGATGAACTTTAGATTCTGTAGAACAGACAGGATTTTGAAAAGCCACAGGAGGTTATTAGCCAGTGCTATTTTAAAATTTATTTCCCTTTTAGTTTGGGATGAAGGTTCTACTTGTAACATAATTTAACACAGCATAATGCTTTTTTCCTGACACATGTTGACAGAATGTGGGAAATTGAACAAGACTGGCAGAAATGGCAATAGGGATTTGTGTAAATTTCACTGCAAACTTGTGTCAATGAAATCAAGATATATTTAAAATAAATTTCCAAGGGACATAACTAGCTCTTTTAGCTGAAGAAAGTCTTTATTTT
The DNA here is from genome assembly GCF_901933205.1 of Camarhynchus parvulus. Lineage (NCBI taxonomy): Eukaryota > Metazoa > Chordata > Aves > Passeriformes > Thraupidae > Camarhynchus > Camarhynchus parvulus. Next base: position 20,033,287 of record NC_044575.1, on the reverse strand, counting down.
AGCTGGAAAATTAATTTGCCATAAAAATAGATGTTAAATTACAGGCTAAAAAGCTTGGTCAAATTATTGGTTGCTTTTCTTTTAAAGATAAATATAGATTAGCTGTTTCTGGGTTCACATGGAATTTCTAATATTCAGATCCTGGATATCTCTTTGAACTTACTGAAGACATAAGAGAAGTTTTTCATTCCTTAATATGTGTGCATTGGAAGACGGTCATTCGAAACAATGGGCATCTTTCAAGATTGGTATGGATTTGACTGCCAGCTTTTAAGTGTTGACATTGATGGCCACAAAAGTCCACTGTTACCTTTGTGTCTTTTTATATTTATTTTATGTACGTTTCAGGAAAGTTACACTTGCTTTGCCTGTGCCTCAGTAAAAACAAACTTGTAACTAGTTTGGTCAAGCTAAAACCAGGCTAATGAAACTTCCTGAATCTATAGGATGGGGTTGCAGCCTGGATCAGATACAGCTGCCTTCTTTCCAAAATGTGTCTGCCTGAGAAGGTAATGAAGCCATGGCCTTTCAAAGTACTGATGGATATTCAATTCTAAGATATTCAATTCAGATAAAAGACACCAGGATCTGTGCCTGTTAGATTTTAGATATATTTGCACATTTCCCTGGGGAGAAGTTACGTGGCAGCTGAAAGAATCATATTGATATGTCATAGCTATGACAGTTTAGGATGATGTCTGTCTGTGGTTGCTATTAATTTCTCACATTCATTTTCATCATTTACCCTATGACTAATAATAACCTGATTCAGTTAGTGATTCTTTGCAGACATTGAAATATGAAGCTATCATGTGCATCTGCTTGAAATTATTCCAAGGTTCCTAATTATTCAAATTATTCCAATTCTTAAGGTTTATATGGATTAGGAAGATCCTGGAATGTCTGGAACCATAAGAACTTGACTTGTTTATCTTTTTCTTTTCTTCTAAAGGAAAAGCTTGTGATGCAGAGTACTACATAAGAAAACATGGTATAGTTTCCCAGATAGATGGAGAATGACAGGTGATCATGCATTTTTATTTAAACTACTTGTTCACAGGAATTATTGTGATTATATAAAATGACAGTCTCCAGAATAGATAAAGATCATGGCTTCTTTTAAAGTAAAAGTGCTTTTTACCAAAATGCATTTAATCTTTCATGTTAGGAAGTTCTTTAAATGATACAGTGTAATATATTTATAATCATTACTTCATAATAGATTCTTACATAAATGTCATGAATGATTGGCTTAGGTCACTTAAAGAAGCATTGGCAAAAGTAATTTTAATACAAATTTCCAATAACTGGAAAAAGTTTGATGGCAATGTTCACTCTATTACTTATTAGATATCCCAAGTTATCCCCTGAGTTTCTTATAAGGTCAAGGGACTAAAGAGAATTCCTGAGATTTTAGAGCAGCCTGAGGAGGTGGGGAAACACACCACGCCAGTGATTCGTGACATCTGCTACAGGATACAACACATGATCCTTATTGCTCATCTTCCTACTTATGTTCTACCCACCCTGTGAAAGAGGACAAAAAATGGGCTTGAGCATTGGCTCTACTACTGGAAAATTTTATAAAGACTAAATAAGTACCTACTTCTGCAGAATTTTATAAAAATAGTCACACATTATGAGAGGCAGTGTGGGACAAGGGGAGCAGGGAGTGGGGAAATGGGATTAGCCAAAGAGAGGGAATATCCCTTGTTATTTGGTGCTTTTATCCATCCATCCATATCAGTTCTGCTTTTACTAATATTCCTCACTGTATTGCTTTTAATTTGGAGATAAAATGAATTGGCCAGCAGAGATCAAAAATACCCTGCATGTACAGATGTGCACTTATTTCAATTACAGATTTTGAAGAAAGCACTGGTGTAGTGTACAAGAGGAACTTTTAAAAGCAAGTTCTACATACAGATAATAGAAATTTTGGATGGATTTTTGAACATGACATTTACTGCCTGAGGAGTGAATGGTAGGGAACAGTGATTAGACAACAGTTTCCTCTCCTATTTACTGGTGACATCAGACTGGAACCAAAAGAATTCCTGTGAAACTTTTGAAGACTTAAGACATCTATTACATGAGATGATGAGTTTATGGGTGCACAAGAGAGACACAACTTTTGAGCAATTTCAGCTAAAGGGAAAAAACCCAAGACACCTGCTAGAGGATGCTAATGATGAACATTATCTTGTTGCCATCCCAATACATTCTCAGTCAATAACAGCTTTTAATAAAATAGGTGGACCATTGATATTTCCTGCTTATAAACTGTTCCCAAAGCTTCCCAGCTACTTGGTAAATCTTTGGAATCATCCTCAGACTGTGAACGCCATATAAGAAGGGAAATCCTTCTGAAATGGAGTTATCCCGAACTCAGGGCCTCCAGATTTTTTGTCTCTTTTAGGAAAGTACTCCACTCTTCCTCTTCCATTCCTTCACCTGAAAATGGGTTTTATTTAGAATGGAATTAAATTGATTTTTTTCCAGGATGGGAATTTTTTGGTGGGATATTGTTTTTGTAGGCAATGCTTCAGTTTTACTTTATCTATCCCACTGCTTGAGGGACATAGTATGTTACCGTCTCCTTCTTCCAGTACTGCACCTTTTAAGGAAGTATTTTTGGCCTGTGAAGTCATTTCTTGCTGGAGTGGCATAAGAAAATGCAGTTGAGACAGCTACCATGTGAGTGAAAATATCAACTGCCTGTTTGATATCAAGCAGAATATTCTTGTCCTATACCTAAAGACTTCCTGTAAATGAAAGATTGGATTAACCCACTCTAATGAATGTGGGGTGCAGAGACAACATGAAGGAGCTGTTCAGCAACAATGTGACTCTCCCCCATTTTTTTCCTTTTGCATGGGTGATTGCCCAGGAGGTTTCTGTTCGCCAGTGTTCACTTAAGATCTATACTTTAAAATCTGAAAATGCAGACTTCTCGCATATTTTCATCTCAGTATGGCGACATGTATGATATTGTTGTCACTGAAGTTGTTATTGATTCTCTGTTGTGTCTGAATCAGGTATTTTCACAGTGCCAAAAAACCAGAAAATAGATTATTTGGCCAGGAAAATACATTTCTATAAAAATAACAGTGTTCAGAAAATTTGAGGTTACTTAATCATGATCTAAGTTGACTATAAAGCCAGGTTCCAAAGTACTGTTTTCTCATATCACAAGACTGAATCTGCTAAAGGAGTAGATCTTTCTTTTGATGAAAATCCATCTTCTGCACTTTATATATTGAAGGTTAAAGAATAAATTAAGAGTTGGGATTCCTTCTTTTCTCATAGAAGGTAGCAAAAAGTAGCCAAAATATTTGGATCCAGTTTCCATAAAAATGATGGGCTTGTTCTTTGGGATATCCTGTGGCTTTTAATCAGAGGATCACTTGATGCCCACATTGATCTCTGGATCAGGTACAGCTTGCATGTGTGTGCACATGCTGCTTCCTATAATGACATGAAGGTGGTAGCAGTTGGGCAGCATATGCTGCTAGTCTGCTGCATGGCTACACTGAATTTGCCCATTAAAGCTGTGTGTAAATAGAGCTCAGTGGTGATTGATGGATCTGGATGTTTTCTTACAACACATGGCTATGGATTTCCAGGTATTTTTATGTTTTGCTTTCCAGTTGGGTATTGTTTTGGGCAGTTGAGACACTTCATCTATTTCTGATTGAATTCATCCTGTTACTGTAGGAGATGCTGTGAAAAAATCATAATCTTCTTTAGGGTTAGACTATTTTGATACCTGATATACCATATTACTGAAAAAATACCTAGCTGGTGTTTTTCTGAAATTGCTTTTAAAACTAATAGAAAATATTATATTAATTCCAAATGAAATTTAAAACCAGACATTTGTAAGAAGTAGGAGTTGCTTGTGTTTACTAATATATCTGCACAATTTTTGTAGTGTTTTTGTTGTTATAAATTATGGTGAATGCTGTTCAAATTCAAAGGTGGGTCAAAACTGTATTCTAATTTCTTAAGTACTTTTTGCTATATTTCTTTTCAAATTAGAGACTTTCTTCTTTATTTTTGACTTGTAATTTCCTTGCTTTAGTACTGTGATTACTCAAATTTTGTGTTTATTTCATTAACCAACATGACAATCTTTGATGTCTTGCTCTGTGCAAAAGTCATTTAAAACAAGTTGGAATGAAAACATTAAAAAAACAGTATGGTAATATCATACAGTTTGATAGTATTTTATATCTACTCTGATTCATTGATCTTGTATTCTATCATGAATAATTGTTGAGTGATAGCACTGAGTCATTTTGAAGTATTCACTTTTCTAGCCGACTGTGAGGGCAGACTTAAATTGTGGGGGTCCCAGAGAAGTGTGGATGATATATGCCACATGACCCTGACAAGTTCTGTCTTTGACAGTGTTAATGAGTTTTCATTCCTTACAGAACTTCATCACCTTACAGAACTGTAAAAATCATGAGAGGTCAGTGTACAACAATCAGGAAAAAAGTGGGACAGGAGGAGTATCAGGGTCAAGTATGCAGTCAACCATGACAAAAGCCATTTACGTAAATTATAAAATGTTATCTCAATGGCTGGAAATTTATATATTGACTATAACTAAAATTCATCTTATTGCCTGGAGTTTATGATGAATAAAAACTATTAATGATAATTTCTTTTAAATTAATGATCATCTGGAAGACCAATGGTTCAGTCTCTGACAGGGACAAAACTAGGCTGCCCAGCAATGCTTAGCCCACTTAATAAAATATGGATTATTTTTATGGATGCTACAGTTTCAAGCTGGTATCCATAAGGCATAGCTGGAAGCCAGATTCCATTACTTTAACTCTTTTAATTGCCTGTGTGATCTGTCCGCATTTTCTCTTTCTGGTTGTGGGGACTATGTTGGATCAGCCCCTTCTAAAATCTGAATTTGTTCCAAAGTACTGCAGAGCTCTATATTTTAGTACTTATGCCCATGCTGGGGGAAAAAAAAAGTCTGCTAGAAAATAAATGTGGTAAATGAGCAACTAAATTAATCAACTTTCTCATCATGACAACAAACAGAGCTTCCTGCTTCAAGTATCTACCTTTACTTTTTATAAAAATGGGAAAAGAACCAGACTGTCATAATGAGAGCTGCAGTGAGAGAGATGAGCTCTCAGGCTCATCTCACTGTAAATTTTAAAAAGTTCTTAGAAGGCCACAGTGATGCTAAAATACAGTGACTCTTGCTTGAGCAGTGATAACATGAATTAATACTCCAGTACCAGCCTATCATGAGGAGAACGGACTCTCCTGCTAGCTTCAAACCTCAAGGGGTTCAAAGTGGTTATTGTCAGTGTGTAGGGTTTTCTTTTGCAAAACAGAAATATGCAATTACTTCATAATAATAGAAGGATGGGTATTCATTGAAAATAGTAAAACAATGAAGAAATCAGCAATGTTTGTGGCTCAACTCTGTTTATTCTCTACCCAGCCATCCCCCTGCATTTAATTACTTTGTTCCTCTGCTTTGCTATTTACACCATCAGTGTTTGTGTAGTGAGAGCACAACGTCCCTTGCTACCTCATCACACAGCTGTATATTTTGGGATAGAGCTTTGGAAATGTAGGTTCTGCTGTTCAGTTTTAAAAGTATTTTCCTGTGTTGCTGTACTGAGCTAATTATGCCTTTAGTTCAGACCTCTTGAATATCTACATATTTCTTTGTAGATAGTAAAAGCAGAATGTATTTTGTAGTGAATACAATATGTGTCAAACTTAGTTGTTATGCCACCAAGTTGCTATTTTGAACTGGCTTTTAAAGATAACCTTAGAAACATCCTTTTCCTGCCTTCTTTAAAGTAATGTTCAAATCAGAATATAGAGTGTTTTTTGCCTCCAATGGAAAGGCAGCACTACTTCTTCCACTACCCAGAGGACAGTAAGCGTTCATTAGATAATGAGAAAGCTTTGTAGTCAGTATGGTGATTAAAAGGGAGATGTTTGCATCATGGAGTTGATTCTTTGAATTTACTTTGGGGAAATTGTGGGGAGATACTGCTACTGAGACAGCCAATGTCATGTCAGCTGTTCTAAATATCAATTTGACTTTAACAGAAGGGAAGAGAATGCAATATAATGCATTACAATACAGTAATACAGTTGCCTTTTGTTTTCATTGGCCCTTAGAAAACAAGAGAAGTGAAATGGCATGTTGAGCATGCTGTGAGAGGCAAGAACAATGAGCTAGCTTTGCCTCTGAGTGAATATGGAGCTGAAGACAAATAGCAACAACACCAGGTGTACTCATTAAACAGCAGATTGCTTTCTGGGCTGTATATTCATGGTAATTTTCATTCATGGAGCACTACTGATCCAAGGCGCTCCATGCAAATGTCCATAGGGTGTCTAAGGGTGTTACCTGAGGTCAGAAACCATAGAAGAGGACCAGCAGGGTTGTGAGGCTTGGATGGCTTCAGTTCAGTTCCAATCTATGCAACAGAGTTGAGTTCAGTTCCAGTCTCTGATTTGAGACAGGTAATTTCATCTTGTTTGACTCTCTTTTTTTTTTTTTTCTGGAACTGTATCAACAAGTATTAGTCTTATTTTTGTGTTCCTTCTTTAAGGGCTACCTCCCATACCAGAAGGGATATCACCAGACTGTCACAAAAACAAACCCACCACACAGAAGCAGAAAGAGGAGTTCGGGTATCTAGGAAATTTTTCATTCCTTACATGGCATGCATCTAAACCTGGAACTAATAGAAACTTAATTTGCTGTTAACTCTGCAGGTTCCTTTAACATTTTACAACTCTTAGTTGGATCAGTAGTATTGCACTATCTTTATACATTCTACTGAACTAGCACTAATAATGCCTAACAGCTGCATCTGAATGGTTTCCAAACCTTTAATTACCTGGCAAGAAGAACTGAGTTGTTCAGCATTAGACTAGTTGCCTAAAAGAAATATATAAACATTATGTCCTACTCACACGATTTTTTTTGTACTCATAGTCTGACTTATGTTTTTCAAAGCACTATATTCAGTTTAAAAACAGACATGTTAAAAGAAAATGTTCTAATGCAGGAGGTAGTGGTTATCATAGTGAATTCAATATTGCTTGAAGTATTTCTATAAAATAAGCATACTGTCAACATGATTTAAAAGTCTCTAGACTGTTGCCTAAAAGTCATTTTATCCCAGCTGCCCTCATCTAACTTTGAAAAGATCCCAACATAAACTTTCAGTGACTGTATAAAACCAGATTTCTACTGTATCCCTATTTAGCAAGAAAATCAAATATTTACTGTTTGTTACTAGGGTGAATATCTGATCCAGCAGTCAAGAAACTTGAAGGTGAAAAGAATGGGTGTTCCCAAGGTTTGCATAATTTAGTACAGCTCGTGTTCCTCTGCCCTGAATTTGAAATTAAGGGTGCACACACCTTACTGCATAATTCAAGCAGACTCTCCTCTTGTACAGCAGCTGCTTCTTTGGAGGTGACAAATGAAATAATATTTGAATTTCCAGAGATTTCCAATTTTTAAAAACAGCATGGCAGACATACAAATGTGTTTTGGCATCCAGGAAAAGAGTATTAGTCAAGAATCAATCTTATTTATTTCATCGCGTCTTAGATGAAAGTTGTTAGTTGTTTTGGATCTTCCTGTCTGGTTTAATCTGACTATATAAATTTGATAATATGATCCTTTTGTACTGAAAATCTGGAATTTTTACTCATTCCCTACTATGAACTTAAACTAGTATGAGCTTAAAGAAACAGCTTTAAGGAAACAAGAAACTTATAAGATACATTCAGTTTGCAAAAAATATATTGAACATATAATTTATATTGGATTAGCAGTTCAATAAGATCTAATATATGAATCTGTTGCTCATTATTCTTTCTTTTATAGTTATTTTTAAGGTGCTAGAACCTATGGTTTATATTTTTATTGTGGCTACTGCTTTTCAAACACAATTTCTTAAAGATAGTATTATATTAGACATTTTCTTAAGACAGGAAATAATTTTTTTCTTCTGTTAAATTGTAGTAAGAGACTCCAAAAGACAAGAAATAGGAAGCAGAACAAAAGAAGCCTATCAAAAGTGATATAGCAGAAATTTATAGAGGTAGCATTTTTATTTAAGACTGATTATATTAGTGCTTGGAAAATAATAGATTTTTCCAGATGTGATAAAAGAAAAAAGGTAATTTTGTTTAAATTGATTGGAAAACTTCCAAAATAGAAGAGAATAAAAGTTAATCAAATGCCATTATATGCAGAATATTTTACCATTACAATGTTAAATTCTGTGCAATGGCCCTTGGTTCCGGTATATTTAACATAGTTTTATTCCTCAATTCACACCTTGTCAGTTTTATTTTAGAAATGCCAAATAAAATGAAAATATATTTGCCTGGATAACCTACATATATACACCTTTTGTGTTCTCTAGAATGTCTTCCCTTTCTGACCAAATCAAGGTGCCTGGTCAAAGGTGAGCAGTAATGGTGAGTGCAGCAACAATTAACTTATTTGCATCAATTGACATTTGGGCAGCTCTAGGGGAGTCCTCTGTTCCTTTCTTCCTTCTGACATTTTCATCTAATAGTTTGACACTTTAGGAAAATTATGATTTCTGCCTTTTTTATTTTTTTTCTTTCCTGTTAAAGAGCTTTTGATACAGATCAATGCATCTGAATGTCCCTTAATTTTTAATGGTGCGGCAATGTTAGACACTGGCAGCTGGAAACCTAAATTGAGCAGATGACAGGAAAGTAATGGACATTTGCAACCACTTATTCTGTCTGACCTTGTGTTTAATATCAAAGGGTAAATGTTCATTTTTCTTGGAGACCATGAAAATTGAGGGAATACAAAGGCAAGTGAGAATCTGATCTTGCTTAGACATACCATAACATTTTTACGGGAAATAGGCACATCTCACATTTCACCCTGTCTTTAGAAAAACGAGGATGGATGCATCCTGCTTCGTTTGAGGTGATTATAGATGGTGTATTATGGATGCCTCTCAGTAATTCCTTTAGCCCTGTGAAACACTGTAACAAAAATTAAGAAAAAATGAAAGAAAATTATGACATTTACCTGGATGGAAATTGATTATATAACCTGCTATATGCCATCCTTATACTTCTGACCAATCCAATGGCTAACTCTACATCTTAAAAATCTGAAGTGTTTTGGCATTTTCTTAGGATTTGTGCTTTGGTTTTTAAGTGGGGTTTTGGGGTTTGGGGTTTTTTTGGGGTTGTTTTTTTTTCAGATGAAGATAAGATTCAAGCAACCCAGCATCTATCACTGTGAGTTGTGTACTTCTAATACCCACTGCTGCTCTGGAGTCTTCTCTATGACAAGCAGAGATTAGCAGTCTGTATTCCTGAATCATAAGGGATTAATACTCCAACACTCATAGGCTGACTGCACATTGCATATTTAAGTATTTCCAGCGGTCTTAGGGTATCTGTCGTGCAGCTTGTCAGCAAAATTATTAAAATCAAACTTGCATTTTCCAATCTTAAACAGATCTTTAAAATTTTGGTGCTACTATGATGGTAGTTTAATAATTTTTTTTATATTTTTGTAGATTAAATCTAGATTTAATCTAGATTTTAATGATTTTTTATGACATTTTAATGACATTTATTTTAATGATATGTAGAGGCAGTTCTCATGATGATGTATCTGATGTCTGTTCATAGATATATGCATTTTTAATTGAGAAAAGGCTTTTATTTTCCTTTATTTAGGTAAAACCACTTGTCTTTCCATCCTATATTCACATATTGATTGTACCTGTAAATGTTATTTCCTTTATTTCAGTGAGAGTAGAATTAGGAGCTTGTTTCATGAGGGATTTTTCCAAATTACTTATTTGCCAAAACAAAGCACTGGAACTGGTAAAGAACTTCATGATTTGCCATTTGCCATTTGGTATGATCACAGCAATGTTATCATTGAGAGTTCAGGAGATCTCTTACTTGAAATCAGAGATATTGCCAAAAATGTCAGTTATATGTTGTTAAAAAAAATACAAAACACACAGATTTTTGTAAGGTGGGATAGAGGCTGGTCTATAAATTAGCAAAAGCTGATGTTCTTTGTTCATGTGATTTTACACAGCCAACTACAGTAATTTTTCTACAGTATGAATGGCCTAATGAGAACATGTAGGTAAGCAGACAGAACCTGGAAAATAGTTGAAAATAACCTGTGTCAACAGGGAGGTGGGGTGGGAAAGTTGTAAGGATATTTCTGGAATATTTTCAGGATGTTTTATTTAGTGTTTCTAGAAATAGAGACAGAGAAGGTCTTGAGCATCCTCAATGTTAAAATTAGGAAATAAGACTGACACTATGAATGTCAAGTTGATAACCTTCATGTCATAATCAAATACAATTTGGTTAATTATATTTCACCTTTGAAATTTCATTCTTCTCTCTCCATTGGTTACAATGAATGACCTCTTTCTTCCTTTACATTTTTTCCTTCCAAGCAATCTGCTTGGTCAATGCAAAATCAGCATGAAAGATTCCCAATTACACCAGTAGAGATTTTCCCCCTCCTTTTCCCCTATCTGATAGAAATGTCCTTGTAGTTTGAAAGCTAATGAAGAATGGCTGTAGTCAGGAATAGCTGAAGTTGTCCTGAAAATTAAAGGCATTTACCTGCTTCTGCCATGCCTCGAGCCTTAGCTGAAAAAAAGGGTACATTTTGATAACTTGTTCTTATTAGTGCCTATTACACAATTTAGGCTCATGTGTTGGCTTCTGCCACCTCTAGGATATGGGCTATACTGTATAGAAAGAGGGTTTGATATCTTCCTAAATCATTAGCATGGGACAAAACACCCTCTCAGTGGCATTTTTACCTGTTCCTATAGAAACTGACAAAAGTGTGGTTCTTTGAGCTCTAAAAATCATTTGCTCAGCTCAACAGCTGCACAGCTCTTCAGGCTCACTGCCAGACCCTGTTTCCCTGGGACAACTGAGCCTTTAGAAAATTAACTCCCACACCCCTATAAAATTTTCCTTATACAGGAAATATATCTTAAGCAGGTACTTCCTATAATGTCTTCATTCTTATTGTTTCCTGCTCCTCTGGGAAAATCTAGGCAATGGTTTGGATAGTTTTGGGAAATTTGTGCCGGTCAGGTTAACTATACAGTTGTTATTATTAAAAATTATTAACAAATATTGTTATAATATTACTACTATTACTAATGTTATTATTACAATAGGTCTTCCTGTGCAAATGTGTGTTTGTTTTACACTTGTGCCTACAAAGTTTGAACAGAACATGTTTGTTCAAATCTATAAAAGTGGCTTCTGGAGAAGCAAAGAGAAGAATCTTTCATTGCACTTCTCTTCTGAAATGCATCATTGACATGCAGTGGAGGGAATAAGCATTAAATTTAATTAATAATGGATTTTTTTCACCTTTCAGCTTTGAAAAGAGAATGTTTCTCACATTCTGTAGAGTTTTATTTTATTAACCACACAAAGAGAAATAATGCTTCATTTAACTATGTCAAAACCAATCTAAGCTCTCTGCTATTTACTTTCCTTTCTACAAATTTTAATGCATTTTTAATTCCACACCACTGGTTGGCAAACCAACCATTCAAGTTATTGCTGCCCTGTAATGTATTTCAGTCATTTCTAATAAACCTGGACCTTAAAATGATTTATTATTATCTCTCTACTATGAAAATGGATTTGCTGCCTGTGCTGGGTTTCAGCCTTCATTACTATGGGAAGATACATATAAAATTGAAGAAACAAACAAAAATAACTTATCAGAATACAGACAACATCTAATTTTGTGTCCTTTTGCCAGGAAAAAAAAAGTTTGAGGAAAAAATACAGAAAATGGATGAGTTTTTTATGCATTTAAAGGAAATTTTCCTGAAATCACAGCAATAGGAAGATCAAAAATTATTTTAACAGGAGTTTTTATTATAAAAGTGGTGGGTTTTTTCTCTTTGAAATTAACCCTGACATATTTTGTAGCTACTTTCTTAAACTTTTATGGAAATGTATGTATTTATTTTGGAAAAAACTGTATGTAAAAAATTATTTAAGATTTAACTAGAAGGTTGGAAAATCATACAAAATAAAATAACTTATTTATGATTAAAATATCATATCAAGTATATCTTAAAACATCCTTGTCCTTTGAATTTGTTTGTTCAAATACAACAAGAAGTCACAGTTCTCATTTTCTGAAAGTCACATCAAAAATGCCTTGTTCATCACATTTATTACAGGAAAATAATTACCTTCAAAGCAAACTCTTTTATGTTTAGTTCTGTACAAGTCAGAGCGGTAGACAATTGAGTTTGTGTTATTCTCATCCTTGATTTCTGAAGAATATCTTTGTGTCCTTAACAATTTTTCTGTTTTTTAGAATTGTTCTGCTCCTATTGTTCTGACTGTTCCTTGTAACCCAACTTTTACATCCTGAGTGTTTTTCATGGGGAAGGAAAAAGATTTTCAGCTGCTGTTATGACTGGCAGCTGAGCAGTTTTTTCAATCTCAATCCTTCAAGCTGAGCTTATTTTATTCAGAAATTGCCCAAGGAATGTCAGATGAAAGTGAACAAATCTTCATTTATTCCTGCTTGTGGCTAGAGGCTCTCAGTTTCTGGAGCAGATATTTTGTGAACTCCTGTAGTCTTTTATAATGATAAACCTTTCTTAAAAGAGCTAACAAAACCTTTAAAGTTACTTTCAGTCTATTTTGAAGGGAGGAGCTATTTCAGAAATTTATATCCTGCAAAATTTCCTTGAAATATTTACTTTCCGTCTGTAGTAGTTTAAATTAACCATGTTTGTCTTTAATAACTACACTGTATGGCCTCTGAGCTGTAATTTGGCTACTGAAAGATGCCATTAGGCAAGCTTGATTGCCTCCTAATACCTCACATATTCTGAAAAATTAGTTATTTTAGCTTTACAATGTTTACCTTCTAGGAAGTTGCAGCCTGCACCTAGCCAGCTGATAGTGGGGACAGTTTTGTAGTTTTATCATATCTTCATGCATCTTCATCTCTGTGGTAAACCTTGTTTCTGTAGAGTCTGAGTGTAAAGTACCCACATGGTACATAGGAACAAATCTGTTCTTACAAATTACTTTGGTAATGTAAAAATACACTTGGCACTTTGAGATTCAGTTTATCTATTTTTAAAAAGTAGATAATGGCAAGGTATGCTAATAATTTTTTGCTCCTAGGGCATTACTAACAATAATTCTACTAGATACGTATTTAAATATATCAGCTCTTCTGAGAAGTTCAAGATCTAATAGATGTAAATGTGCTAAGGTTTTTAAAGCATCTTGGAAGGTCATGGATTGAGATTAAATTAGTCCCCCCTCATGATACTCTGCAGTAATCTACACTCTAGTCAGTAGGAGATAGAAATGCAAGCTAGATTGCAAATAGAATGCAGTTATAAACTATATTACAGAGGAAAGAGACCTCATGTAGATGTTATTGGTATGTATCAGCTAACTTTTTAACAGCAACTATAAAAAATAAATGCCAATCCATATTTTGTACAGAAAATTAAAGAATTCATACAGGGCTAATTTGGTTTTTTTTGGTTGTTTTTGTTTTTGGGTTTGGGGTTTTTTCTTTTGGTTTGGTTTTGTTTTGCTTTGTTTTATTTTTATTCTACCTTGTTGTTCTGTTGGATTTTCTGTCTTTATGATCAGGTGTCATTCTCAAAGCAGATGGTAGCAGTGGTGAGAGGCAATCTCCCCTTCCATTTGTGCATTCTTTTTGGTGTTCTTCACACTGGTGGCATACTTCCCTATATGCTGAACTTTATCAGTATCTGACCTTAAAATCTCAGAGGTGGTAGGATCAAAGAATAAACGTTTTTAAGGTGTGGATAAGAGTGATGAGAATTATTAGAGGTCAGAAGATTTACAAGTTAAAATTAATTGAGCCTGAGGCAGTATATAGTTTAGCAGAATGAACTGAATTTTGGAAAAAGGATCAAAGGGAGAGCAGTATAATTACCTCTAGAGGATATAAACTGCAATGGCTGAAACGTGCTAGTCAGTCACAGACTCCATGTGGACAGTGCAGAGAACTATGTTCAGAACCCGGGGTATAGAAAGAAAGAAGTTATCCTGTCTTTTAGGAAAAGAGGGCAGGTCATTTGTTACCTTGGTATCAAATGATGATAAGGAGAACAAGTAATTTTATGATTTAGAACACACTTTTTGAACTGGCTAATACAGGCAACTCTTCTGCCATTCTCTTTTATGAGGCACAATCAGCCCCAAATACCAAAACAATTTAACACTGAAAATTGTAAGTAAGTACCACCACCAAATAACCTGAGTGTGGAACATAATTGTGATGAACTGATTTATTGGATCCTTTGGAACCGGACATAACTAAGCCAAGGTGTAAATCTCAATTCAATATTCTAGATGATTAGTGCAGAAGTTTTATGTCAATTTCAGCTTGAGAGCATTTTTCATACCTACTATAAAACTATACAAACATCATTCTCTAAATATCCCCCCAAAATGTGAATTTTTTATCTTGAATTTGATTACTATTTGAGCTGAACATTTCACATTTTCTGAAGCCCTTGAAAGCCATCAAGACCAATTTCCTTCCACTTTCTGCCCTACAGCATGTTTTTATCTCTGCAAAATATCATTTATACATTGGAAAGAAAAAAAAAGAAAACCACTGTCAGGATGGTGACACAGTGAAACACATTGCTCAGGGAGGTTGTGGAGTATTATCATGGGGAACCTGCTCTGGTTGACCTTACTTTGAGAGGAGAGCTTAGATGAGATGATCTCCAGAGTCCTCTTCCACCTTCAAGTATTTTGTGATTGTTTGAACTTTGGCTCCCCTAGCTGAATAATGATTAGAAACTTAAGTCATATTTTACCATGTGTATTTCTTTTTTCTAAAGAACACTGCTTGCAATAAATCCTTTGGAACCTTTGCTTGAAAATGAATTATAAAAAATTTTCTTTTCAATTCCAAGAGCAGAATAAACTTCAGCATATCTACTTTAAACTTTAATTCAACAGATCAATCTTTTAAAACCTTGTTGAGTTGTAAGAAATTTTTTTTCCTGGCAAATTAATAGGCCTATTTTATTACTGGATTCTGTGTAATAATTAGGTTTACACAATGGAATTGTTCTTGTGTGTTAAAGTTATAAAAGTACTGCTTGCTAATAGTTGTTAGTTTTATTCTTGAAATAGAAAATAATTCTAATTTATGTGATTTTAGTTGCTAACAAGTGCATAAATGCTTTTTGCAGTCAATCTCTAGCTACTGGTATTTATTTTGGTAGAAAGAGAAGTCTAATAAAAATGAAAGACCAGTTTACACTAAATTGATTAACTGTAGTGGCTTCCTTCAATCTAGCACACTAAAATGTTTAATTCCTGCAGAGTTAGTTTAGCTGTTAAGAAATCAAGAAATAAATACTGCACGCCTCAACCAATCAAAGGAATTTAAATACCTCAAGGGAAAGTTGAAATGAAAATAGATAGGCTGTTTTCAAATGCTGACAAACAGGAAAATCAATATGATAGGCTTGGAATTTGCCTCCACTAAAATCCCCAAGTTTATTTTGGCTTGCAGCATTTTCAGCAATCACTCTAATTATCTAATTGTGTGGATTGTGGATTATGAGGTGGTGACTGTGGTTTGGTTTTGTTAATTTTTTACTCTTTAATTTTTTACTCTTGATTGAAATACATGGTTGGTCTCAGCATCTTCACAGCATCAGAAAATACTGCAGCAATGTCTGCTGTTCTATCTAGAGCAGATGTTGCTGTTTTGAAATTAGCTATGTCAAGGTGGCACACATATCAAGTTGTAATCTAAGATGTCTGGTGGGATAAATGACGTTTTGCAAAAAAATCACAAAACTATAAATCTATCCAAAATCTATTATCTGAAGTGTGTTTCTAATTCCATGTGCATTCCTTTCCAGGAATAAAGAGGAAACAACTAATATTGATTCCTTCATCTGCCTAGAGGCAAGAGTCTGAAATTTGTAATTTGCAATACCTTATGTCACAGGGTTGCCAGCATTAGGACAATATCTGGATTAACTAATAAAACATAGATTTCTTCTAGGTACTAATGATGGCTCCAATCCAGATGAGAGGAAGAATTAGATTTTATTAAGTATTTTAAACTACTGTTCAGACAGTGTTATCTTTTGTGTAATCTTATTTACCATGTCCTTTGTGAAATATTTTGGGTTTGAAAAGTGCTATAGAACTTCCATAGTATCTGATAAACCATATGAGCCTGCATGTTGTAGTCCTATTTCAACCTTGTCTTTTATGCATGTAAAATGTTTTTCAGGATTGTAGGTGTTAAAGGAAGCTGTTTTAAAGCATAATTTGGAAGACTATGTCCCATCTTGTTTTATAATCTTCTTTCCTGCTGTCACTGGAAAAGTGGAGACATCCTTCCCAAATGTCTGAAGTCTGGGGGTGCTGGTGATAAAACTTGCATCGTTCTATATTCACTATGTGTATTCATTTCCCACAAGAGCATGTACTCTAAGAACATAAGTAATTCCTGTTTATTTCCAAAGTAGTTGTATATAGACTACAAAACTTCTATGGGAAAAAAACCCCCAAAAAACTCTCTTTCCCATATTCTTCTTTATTTGGGATTTTACCAAAGGATTATTAGTCAACTTAATATTCCTGTGATATTTGTTTGGATGAATAGACTGAACTAATTTTTTTTTTTTTTTATTGAATGTTGTAACTGGGCTTGAAAGAACTGGTTGTGAATTCCAGGTAATTGCTTGTACATATGACTTTAAAAACGTCTTAAGTCTCTGCCCTTTCTAGTCTCAAGTATTAATGAGAATACTTGTGATATTGTCTTTAAAAATCATACTCACATGTTGACTCACAAGTCTTAGAAAAAAATTTCTATCTGTGTATTTTTGCTCTTTGAAAGGTAGTGACAGGGTATGATACCCACATAGGTAAATAAAAGGTAGAAAAAGTTAATGGATTCATCTAATTAAAAATATTATTTCTTCTAGTACTGTATAAAAGTAGGTGAAGTTTCATCTTAAATTTTTACCAATTTTTTGGGAAGAAAAGGGTTGAATTTTGAATTTATGGAAATTAAGAATTAGTCAGGCTAGATTTCACTGTGTAACTCAGATTCTCCTCCAAATTCATGATTGGAAGACCCAGACTCACCTGCAGAGATAAATACTGATTTTTTTTTCACAAGCTGCAGTAATAAACCTCTTCATACAGGTCTTATTTATGTTTTGCTTCTGTCATTTTCTCCACACACTTCTAATAGATGGATAAAATGTTATTACACTGAGTGGGTAAGTAATGCTTTATTTTCAACACATTTTCACCTGTCTGAAATCAGATTGGTAACTTCTTCAATCTATTGGTTATTTGAAAATGTTTGGTGTTTAAATTGCAGTAATAATTTTTCTGTAGTTCAGTAAGCAGCGACTTAAGGTGGGTTTTTGAATTTTTAAATATGAAAGAAATTATTTTATAAGTCTCTGACTTCAGCTTCTTCTCTGAATAAATACATAGGATGAGTTGAAAATACTCTGCTGCAGATATTTACAGTCTGATAGTAATTTTTGAGAAAGATCCCTTCTAGTAAGCCTACTAGACTATGTTTAGATGGAAAAAAACACAAATGAACAAAAAACCCCAAATAACAACAACAAAAAACAAAACAAACCAAAAAATTAGCTGAGTTAACCCCAAACAAACAAACTGGGGGGTGAACACTGAAAATTCTTAAGGCACTAATATTTGCTTAACATTAGTAATGATATTGCATTGCATTAACTGTCAAGTGAGTATACAGATACAATTTCTTTCCCCTGAAATACCTTGGCCTGCGCTAAAGAAAAGTACAAATCAAGTTTATCTTCCTCACTGTACCGAAAAATGTTCAATCTCCTATGCAGTGGTTAAAATTATTTCAAAGACCAAGGTTCAAGTCCTCCCTTGTGTTGTGAGAGGTACCTTCATCTGTTCCTGTCTTAGGCACAAGAAATGAGGAGCAAAGTCTTTCTCCAAAAGCCTTCCCTTCTTTAATGGAGGGAGACATCTCTCAAAGAGCTGACACTGCTGAGTATAGTTTCCATGAATGCTGTCCTACTGAGAAACAGGCTTGCATCTGAGAATGATAATGACTGAGAGAGTGGCCTTTGCCCTTCTTTAAACCTGCTTTTTCTGACACCAGGATCTTTGAGGATTTAGGTGCTCTTAGTGCTTTAAAGTAGCATCCGTTCAACTCGCTGAAAGGCTGCATTCAGTTCAGCCTGGCTTAAGCAAATGGAAAAGTATACAAAACACTGGTCTTGCTCTTTTTGCTGGAAGAACAATATTTTATAGAAATAATTGGATCCATTTATTGTCCTGCCTTCATTATTCAGTTTTTGAGAAAGCAAAGTAATAAAGCTGAACATTGTAAATTCCTGAAGTGGAAGGAAAAGTAGTTAACTCTGGGAATATTTAGATTTTCTTTTGACTCAGTTTGCACTTTTCAACATTCAGTCAATTATGTTTTATGATACTGTTAATTTTATTCTGCATTCCTTTCTAAGATAATGTATAGATACCTTTCTTTGTATTGACTGTGTTTACGGGAAATGAAAAAAATTATCTTAAGGAATTTTGGAGAAGCAGTTTTGGAGGTCTTTCCGATGAGTGTAGAATAGAATTAAGCAAAGGGCTAGCAACAAAGAAAATAAAAACAGACAGAATTAAGAAATTAGTTTGATCTTGGTTAAAGTGTTTTAATATTAATTGTGTTTTTCAAGAATATGAACAGATTAACCTCTGTGATCTCAATCACTTAATCCCATCAGGACATACATTGCTACACAGCAATGTACATCAGGACGTACATTGTATGGTACACAAATGTGTGATGGATTTAATTTGAGAATATTCTTCTGATAAAAGTCTTGTTTGTGTGTGAGCATTACTTGTGTAGACTCTGTACATGCACATATTTAATCACTTTTAAAAAAATATATGATACTTTAACTATTTTGGGTTATGAGCTTTGAACTAAAAAAAGCTACAAGCTCTCACCTAATGGTCCTGACATTTATTTTTATTCTATAGATATGCAGTTAATCAAGATACACTGTCCCTGATAAAAATATTTCTTCTCAGGATGTTAAGATTGCACATCTATTGTCATCTTCCCAAGGAGACAAAAAGCCATGAGTTTTCTGTTGCTAAGGAAGGCTGGAATACATATGTCAAGTATCTTACGTGATCTTCATTATTGTACTATTGTAGAATTCTCAAAACAGATGGGGAAGCGTAGAATGAAATTAGATGCAAAATCACACAGGAAGTCAATCACAGATATAGAAACATAAATGAGTCTCTCACTTTGTTTAATATAAAATTGTCCCTTCATTGCAAAAAGGATGCATTATCTGAAGTAAGAAACTTGTGCATAAACATTCCAGAAATTACAACAAGTTGTTAATATATGGCAAAATGAAGGTCTCATAATTATGAAGGGTTCCCTGCTTGAGGATTAGGTCACTGTTGTTCTCTTGAAAGTGCCTTTTCAAATTCTTTTAATAATTACTAACTAAGAAAAAACCTTCTTAGCTGATTTCTTTTATTCACAAATATGATTTTTTTTCAATCAGAAAATGAGAAATGACCCTAAAGTTTGCCATCCCCTAAGTCTTCGATTTCCTAACACTGGTTCTGAATGCTGTGTTTGGTATTTAAGTGCATGGTGTAGACTGCATCTGGTATTTCACTGTATACTGGAAGGTACTCATGCTTTTCAGCATTGTTATTTTTTTCTCCTATGGTCAGGGTTAATGAGGTCTTGCTTTGTAATAACAGATGTAAAAACAAAATTTTAATTACCCATCTGTATCCTCATTTTCATCTTAATTTCTTCTTTATTTTTGGGCTATACTGTTTTATAGACTGTGATTATGCTTTCTTTTATGGAATCTTTTACCTTCAGAGTCCCATAAAAAGCTTTGCATACACTTGGACTGGAGATGTACTGGAACTGCAATGGGGTTGCTGTTGGATCCTGCAGAAATAGGGAGGCATATCCCAGGAACTGGATTTTACTGACCAAATCTAGTACAAAAAGTTAGTTATATTCTGCCACCAAAATGCTATCAGCACAAATACTTCTGACTTTAAGGTACCAAATCTTTAATCAGCATAAAACACTGCTCCTTTGGACCGCAAATAATTGAAGCTATTTATCATGTGCTTAGCGGTTAAATGAACTATTTCTGTGCTGGAATGCTAGAGCTGTTTGTTAACACTGCACAGTTTCAGAATAGTTGAAGTGAAGAAACAGAAAACAACCTACTTAAAATGTAGGTAATTTCCTTAGACTATGATTAGTTCTGAAGACTCTAAAACAAATGACAGTCAGATAATCTCTAAAAGCATGCCATTTCAATAAGATTTCGTGGCTAGTGATGAACCTGAGATGAAAGGGTTGTGTTCATTAGAGGTTTTACGTGCCAAGCTTACATGCGGGCTTAGATTGTTTCTCTGAAAAAAGCATTCCAACCTGGCTAATATGTTGCTGATACTGCATTCAGAAATACCCATGTTTTTTGTGATGTTCCTATCCAAGTACAGCTAGTCCTGCTCTAGCACTGTTTTGCAATCAGAACCTGAAACTGTATTGCAATATTATTACAGCAATCTGCAGTAAAGGTAGCATGTTGGTTTTACAAAATTATTTAGATTTTATGCTATAGTGTAAGCAAAGGATAGTGTTGTAGCATATCTAATTACCTTTTTTTTCCTCCTCCTGTTTATGACATGGACTTAATTCTCTGTCAGTTAAACTTCCACTGGCATATTTCTTTGTTTTTATAGATCTTTATCTTGGTAGACATGCTTGAACGGTAGTGTTTCCTGGATTAATTTTTGGCACAAAGGCTTTATCCTATCTCCAGTTCTTATGTTTAATCCAACATGATAATGTGTTTTTGCAAATCATGGAGACTCGTGTGTTAGTGGGCAGCAACCGGCACTTCAGAATTTGGAAGCTGTTTCTAGAATCTCCACCTTATGTTGTCTAAAATGGAAATTACTTTATTAAAAATAACTTGATTTGCCTCAGTGCACCTGTTTCTATGCAACAGCAAAGGCACCTGTGTCCTATTAATACTTACATTATGCAGCACATTTGGAAATGTTATAACTCAGGTGGATTATCCTCCTGGGAACCACACACATCGCTCCTGCCTCAGCTCTTTCTCTATCTATATGTCAAGTTGTTAAATGATTTTTGGGCTACTTCAATGTGTTTGCAGCTTGAATTCTTAAAACATGCTACTCAGGCAAGTAAAAAGAAACTTATTCCTGATGGCTGGTAGTGGATCTCCATGTTTTTCTATATTCAAATTGTCCAACATCTATTTTGAATCCATCCGTTCTTTTGTACTGCCATTTAAAATGAGGCACATAGCTGCTAGGTCATCTACAGTTGCTTGTTTCTAACTCAGACTGTTGTTCTGCTGGAATTTATAATGTCTCTCATGCTGCTTCTTGTCTAGGTCAATTATTTTTGTTATAGTATCAAAGGTTTTGGAAATCCATTTAAGATTATTTGCTATTTCGTTATTGTACAAATATTAATTTAATTTTTACATTAAAATATGACAACTGCAACTCAAGCATCAGCTGACTCCCACAGGAAAGATGAGCAAGAAATTCACTATTTTGCCCTGAATCTTATTCATTTACCTTTAATGCCAATAATGTAAATTGACATCAAGGCTATGGAAATAGGTTCCATATTACTTGTTAGTTAAATATGATGTGAAATTTTTTATTTTCTGGTGTGGCATCACTGTGTATGGCTAGAAGTAGTATACTAGGAAATGGCCAATACAGTTACTTTTCATATTTAGTCGCCAAAACTGACTGTGTGGAGTATTAATCCCACCTAAGTTATCAAACTCAATGGTGATCATACAAGATCTTTGTTTCTGCTGATTTAGAGTAATGCTTTAGCTACTTCATGGATTTTCCTAATTCAGTACTTTAAAAGATAACTCTTACTAAATAGGTTTTTGCTGTGTTATACAGCAAGGAAGCCTACTCTGAGTAGTATATCAATCATTCAGGATGATTTGAACTCTATTGAAAGGGACCTGACCAGGATAAGTAGGCTGCCTCCACCTTCAAAAATAAAATTAATATAGTAACTAATTCCTGACATATATTTATCTAGCCTGTACTTAAAACCATCACCTAGACCTCAACGGATCCCTTTCCTGACAGGTAGGCCATATGAAATCTCACAGAACCTGATTTTCCTTTTTAAAAACATGTTTGGGCCTTTTTTTCTGGTTGTAGTTGTTATTTTCTTCCTCTTTTCTAATGACATATTAAATTGATGAAAGTTTGAACTGCTGATGTCCTTGAGAAGATGGGATTGTTTATTCACATTGCCTTCATTGTATCTATTTGGTTGTAAACATGAATAATAATTATATCCTGACAGACATGTTTTTTAACCTGATGTCTTACATGGGAGGAGCATAGTAACAAGTGTCATTTCCTTTCTTTAAATTTAAAAAAATGGCTGGCATAAAATGTATGGAGAAAGTATGGCTTGTGTTAGAAGTCTGCTATCACTTGTGTGAGGACTATAGGACTATAGCAACCATTAGTCAGTGAGTGAGGTTAGTAAGGAATATTTACCCACTATCAGAGTAGTAAGGACCTTGTTGGTTGGTTGTTTTTTTGAGTCCCATTCCAGACCCTGGAGCAGTCTCAGGTGTTATGCAGTGAAATGCTTGCAAGTGGTTTTAAACGGTTGTTGGGAGAACTGTGTAAAATAGGGGAACTAATTTGAAAGATCTGTTATATATCTGTCATAGCTCCAATAAAAATTCTGTTCATATAGTGTTCTTCCTAACAGGCTTTTCAGGAGCTTTTAAATTAATTAATGTCCTGTCATCTCTTTAAATGGTTCTTATATGTTTTAGTTCATTGGAAAGCTTGTGAGACATTCTGTATCAGTCTCCAGGGCAGCCAGTTTAGATAGCATTACATACTAACCACCACTTTTTTTTTTCCTGTAGAAATCAAGCTTATTAATTATTTTCTTTTTTATTGTATTTATTTTAAAAATATATTTTCACCTACTTGCTCTTTGCTCTGTGTAAAATGGAAGCTGATGCTGTCTCTGTAGAGCAGATGCCTTCATTTCTCAGTGTTTCAATTGAGATCCAAACTCCAAGTACTTACACGGAACAAATAATTTTTATTTTCTTTTTCTGATGCTTTCCTAGATGAGTTCCTTGTCAAATCCTGACAATTTGTGAAGATTGTACATTTTAGTAGAAGGCATACTCTGTTCTTATGAGAGTGAAAACGTGTATGGCAACTGCAGCATATGATGTATAAAATGGTTGTGTTACTCTGTTAACCATACGCCATGTCTACTACCATGTTTCTGATGAGTCTTATTCTTCTGCTAGAGGCAGAGAATTTGTGCCCATAATTGAAAAAGTATGAAGTTAATTTTGATTAAATATCTCTTTTGAGATAAAAAATATTTAAGAAAGGATCATGGATTGTTTTTAAAATAAATCTCTTTAAAGGACTAAAGGACCGTTGTAATTGCCAGCATACAAACCCCAAAGTGGGTTAGGAATAGGATTTGTAAATGGACTAAGGCAATACTATGGATACAGGATATTGAAAATCTCAATAATGTGCTCTTTTTCTTGTACAGCTTCCAAAGCAGATAACTTCTCTTACTGTTTATATGTACATTCATATATGAGATTCCTTCAGGACTGGTCTTGAGTGAATCAGTGTCAATGTTTGTAACTGTACAATTCACAATTTTAATGTTGGTTACTAGTCTGCTAGTCTGCCTTTGAAATTTGTCCTAAGCCCCATTCCTAGCAAGAGTTCAAATATTTAAATATAAAGTCCTTTTCTTGAGGTAAGAATGAACTGAAAATATAATAATCACATTTACTGGCTTCTGGGTCTGGTTTTGATGTGTCATGGGCTTGGCTTTTTTTCTGTCATCTTATATTTGGCTAAAGTAAACTGAAAACTTGAAGTTTTCACTACTAGAGACAACTCTTACAATTATTTTATTTTGTATTTCAGGATTCTTGTCATATCACCATGCTGATTCAAGTCTGTAGCACATTACAGCATTTTAAATTGACATTTGGTTCTGCCATATGTCATTCTGTGTTGTGGCACACCAGAGTAATATCAGGCTTTATCAAGTTTATCAATACTTAATTTATCCTTAACATAGTTTTATCTAATCCATCTACTCGTTTGACTTATGCTGTTAGTCACTAAATGCCAGAGCGCAGACACATGGTTTCTCCTGGAATATGCTATTTTGATGCTGTAGTTTAGGAGAAGTTTAGTAGTGGTTTAGCCAGAAGGCAATTCTGTTGCATTTTAGCATTTCTCAGATAAAAATTCAAATTGATTGATCTGGAGATTTTACCAACAAGCTACAGGGATTTATCTAGAAGACTAAAAGGCTAAGGTTTGAATGTGTAAATTAAAAGAGTGATTTTTTGTTTGTTTGTTTTAGTTAGTTTCTCAGTGTCTGTGTTGCATTTATCTAGCCAGCATTAACTAATTATGACATTAAGGCTGTTTCCATCCATTTGGATTCTAATAAAGTCAGGGCAGAGAGTCAGAACAAAATTCATCAATAAAAATGAAGAGGCACAACTGGTTAACAGTGTTCGTACCCCTGTTATATGTCACAACTTGGCAAAACAGTTTTCAGAAAATGGATTGCTAAATAAAGTTAAGAAGAGCAGGTAGACAACAAATATAACAGATAAAACAATGTTCTGGGGAGATTATATTTTTAATAATATCATAATCTTTTTCATTCTTTAAAAAAAATACATTTCAAAGTGGTATCTGGGTAGGGAAAGAACATTAGGATCTGGGTATGGGAAAGAACATTTCTGGTCTGCAGAGATTCGCCCATTCAATCATGCTGTAAAAAACGCTAAGCATAACAGCTCAAATAAGGTGGAAAATTTCTAAGAGAAAAAGACATGACTCCATGGAAAAGAGGTTGATTTTGGGCATGTCTATCTGGAGGCTGGTTGTTCATTTTGTTTTACTGCTGCCTTGGCCACAATAAGTCAACGCAACAAAAATGAAAAGTTGACAATACTGGAAGTATTTTACCAGAAACCAAATTATTTTGAAAATGAACTGTAAATGCATAGAAGAGGAATACGTAAAAGGACAGGAATTTTAACTTCTGTAATTATTATTGTCACCTCTAGGAGCGTCATGAATAATTTGCTCTTTCTGTTCCTTTCATTTGCTCTTGCATAGAATGCTATTCTGACTGAATGTTGTGGAATGTGGAGGAAGCTCAGTCTGTCCTTAGAAAAATAAAGTTAGGAAATTTTGTTGTCTGATCTGTGTTTTCCATTTAACGTAACCTTTTAAAACATCCATATGTACATGTCTTTTGAAATGACCTACAGAAAAGGAAGTTTTGTGAATACCATGTGAATATTTTTTCACAATGAATAATTGTTACAGGAGCCTGAGTTTTTAAAATGATGCATTCTATTCTTTCTTTTATGTGTTGGTCACTAAAAACTAAATCTAAATCCCAGTAAAATGCATGAAAGTATTTTTTCTATTGTCTTTCCTCTAGGATTACAGTCACTTGTGTAATGGAAATCAATGAGATTTTTTTATGTATGTGAAAAAATTCTAGTTACTAAAATACTTTACTGACTCTTAGGGGTTCTTTCTCTGAATATTTATATCTATATTTGATCTATATGGATCTTAGTAGATGTTAAATCTCTAGTTTCCTGCACTGAAACTCCCTTACCTGAGTCTTCTTTCTCCACTCCAAAGAAAAAGCCATCACAATAAGGTCAGTAGTAGATAGTCTTAAATTTTGTTGATATGATAAACTCATATATATTCCTAGAAAGGTTAATAGTTGGGAATATTTTGTATAAAAATGATGATTCAGAGACCAGAATTGAAGTGTATCAGCCGACAATCAATCCTTTCTAATAATTTTTCATCCCTCAGTGTATCTGTCATGTAAGTGTTCATTTAGTACTTGTGAATTTAATTTTTCATTAGTTAGAAACTTGTTAATGGTTGTTAAGTGGCTTAGGAGCCTAATTCTCATAATCACAAATTAATTAAATAAGTAGAAACCAGAAACCCATTGAAAGCCAATTAGTCTTAGGTCTGTGAGTGTCATTTATACTACAGAAAACAAAACTTATGCTTCTAAATAGTTTAGGCACTTGAATATTTTTATGCTATTTCACTGCTAAAAAACAGACACAAAATTTTCTGGTATCACTTATTGAATATGTGATAAAGATTTATGTGTAATTTTTATTTTTTTTTTAAACATTTCATATGAATGAAACAAGCATCCTACTCAGTAAATTTTAGGTCCAACAGGCATAAAGAGTTGAGTAAATTCCTGTGTTCTAGTTGAAGATACTTCATAGTAAGAAGGCTCTGATTGTATTGAGACCTCCAAGCCTCAAAAGCCTTACATGTTTCCTAAAAAGGGCATGACTAATGGTGAGTTCTGTGTTCTGTTTACGAGTATATTACGAAGGGAATATAGCAAAGAGGAGTAAACTGCTAAAGAAGCTCCTGGAATTGCCTGCACATAAATTCCTTCCAGTTTTAATACTGATTTGATTAATAGTGTGTTTGCAGGAAGCTTGCATGTTGCTCTTGTGACTCCTATTCTTGGATTTCTTAGTGGTAAAGTTCCAGATCTCACCAACCTCAAACAGCATGAACGAACATCTGCTGCCCTCATAAACTTTTGTTAGATATCTTCCCTGGTGCCTTTGAGTGCAAGCCTGAGCATAGCCTTGGAGATGTATTACATGGGGCAGATGGCCAAATTAAAATTATTTACTTATATAGCACAGATACAGTATTAAATCTACATAAATCAGTCCAAAAAACTACATAATACAGAGGAGGGGGAAGAGAACTGTGGCTTGATGTATAAAAATATTATGTTGAATTATCTTATTAAAAAAAAATCCTTAAGTGGGAAAATTTAAGAGTGGTAAAATTTAATACTAGTGTCTTAAAATAAGAAGTTCTTTTCTGCTATTTTTTGCATAAATATAAGGTATGTATTATGCTGGCAATTCTATATGCATCACAATATGTAGTGAATATATATATGTACGTATACAATGAGGGAGGAATTAAAAAAAAACTGTGTATATTTAAATGTTTTGTTCCTGAGGGATTTTGCTTTCAGAAATAAGTCTGCTTTCCTCAGTCATAAATATAACAAGTATTGTTACACAATTTTAAATATTAATCGGAGTATTCCGATAACATAGACCCCATTATGAAAAATGGAAATTATAATACCTTTTAAGTAATATTTTAAACTAATTATTTATGCAAAAACTATATGGGTGTAGATGAAATGCACAGTATTTCTTTAATAATTTGCACATTATCTTCATCCAGTAATAGGAATTACTATAACTTTAACCCAAATAATATTTTCCAAAAATGTCCTTCACAAGTAATGTGAAGGGGGTCTTTTTCCTAAGAACAAAAGATGAAATTTTGATCTTCTTTTATGTCTTAGAATTTGAGATATATATAACAGATGGGCAGGGAGGATTGCCATTAATTTTTAAATTTAAATCCATTTAATGTGAAATGGAATAAATATCAATGCATCCAATGTAGTATTTTCGATCTTTACTATGTAGTTTTTTCTAGAAATGTTAGAATTGCAATATATTTAACCAAAAGATTATTGGCAGTATATAGCTTCATATATCTCCTTTCTAAGCTTCTGGTCTAGTGAGAAGAAAGATGAGGGGGCAGGATGGCCCTCAATGACAGGCTGCTGAAGGATCCTATTCGATCTGTATTGGGTATGGCAGCATCTCAAATGAATAAATTCAGATAGTCCAGGAATATGAACCTATTTGAAATGAATCCAGTTGTGATCTGCAAATGTCACAGATTTCAGTGTTTGTCCAGCTTGCTATTAACAAAAGTGTGCTTGGAACAAGACAAAGCATAGCATACAGATATTCCAGGACTTAGTCCACGCTTCTCTAGCTAATTAATCAAATACTGTCTTTTGGAAAGCAAATAAATCAGCTCCTCAGAGAAATGTCTTTTCTGTTTCACAAAGTACTTGCCCTGACTAAAACTCCACATGAAACTGTTTAACGGTATTAGACAACAGTCACTCTGCTTAGAGAGGAAGTCTGTAATTCTTATGCAAAAAATCCTCCTACTCCAGAGTGGTTTACTGTGTCATTTCAGAAATCTGTCTCTAGTCTATGTATTTTAAAGTCAATAGAAAATGCTTCTGTTTTTTATCCCTGAACGTTTTGGCAGACATGAAAGTGATCAGTTGACCATCTGATAGACTCAGTCAAGTTGCCTGTCAGACTTCTCAAGTTGCTGACTCCATCTGGTATGAAGTCAGAAAAACTGACTGAAAAGAAGTTCTGATTTTATTTTTTGACTCCATAACCTTTTCAGTGAGTTCAAGCCATGAATTCAAACCAGCCATAAGAAAGGCCAGGTAATTACTTTGTGATAAGAAGAGCAGCATTGAAGGATTTGCCTGGGGCTCAGAACACTGATTGTCGGATAAAACTCAGCAAAGTCCATGGCCCCGAAGGACTGCTGAGGCTGGACTGCTGTAGGCTAATATACTTAGAGGAAAGGTCAGGCAGTTGTGGAAGCCTGAACAGCAGACTGTCTCTGAGCTCTGTGGCTGGCAGTGTTCAGGAGCTGAGTGGGTAGCACAAAGGGATTGATTTAAATGAGTTAACTGATTCCTCTTTTCTTTAGGCCCACATTCCCCAGACATGTGAGCGGGTGTTTGTACTGTCACTGCAAAGCACTGGAGCTCTGATGTGAGCCTCCTGCATAATTGGAGTGGGACATGAATATTGGATGTCTCAGGCCCTGGATCTAAAAGTTTGCCCCCATCCTTATTTCATGCAGTTACATTATAAGGAATGTTTGGAGGAGGAAGAAATTATTTTTTCTCTTCTACATGTCAGGTTATTTCTAGGAAAATAGTATTCTTGGTTACATCCTATTACATACTGGCCTCCCACCTGATATAAGTGGCTAATGGTTTCTATTGGCAACCACTGAAAAATCAGAGAAGCTTTTTAGCTTTGATTTATGAGACAAGCCAGAATAATACTCAGGAAGAACATAGTAGAGGTTTCACTTTCAGTAATTCTCATCTCTGCCTCATTTCATCTGAGTGCAGTTAGGAACACAGCCAGGTGCCTTCAGCACAGCCACAGCCTTCAATAGTTGCTTCCACAAGCAGTGATTACACATGAAAGGATGGAGGACTGCTGGGATTCCTCTTAAATTTGTAAATACAGTAGCTTTCATTTACTTGAACGTCCTGCTTTCAATGTTGTGTAAGAAAGATAGACTAATTAGTAACACTGCCTAAAGAAGGTGGTCATTTAAAACTTGTCTCTACCTAATGAACTTCCTTTGTTACCAGTGTTTGGTTTGGTTTGGTTTTTTTTATACTTCACTTTTTTTTTTTAATTCACTTAAAACTACTGCAAGATATAAACATTTTTCGTCTGGGAACAAATTTGTCTTCTAAATAAAATTAATCTATTGACTAGATTGCTCTCAAAGTCTGAAACTGCATTTATCTTAATCCTCTCAATCATACATTTAAATATGAATCGTACAGCTAGCCATTGCAGAAAAATAGTTGGAGGATGTTTGTCTGATCGTCAGGGTAATTTTGCAAGATTCTCAGTATGCTATTTGAAAATGGCAGTTGGTCAGGGTATTAAATTCTGCTCCAATCATAAAAGTATTTTTCTTGAAAGATAAAAATGAAAAGAAAAAGGGGTTTATGTACTACCATTTTCTCTTTCAACAATCTTGGTGTTTTCAACCACTTCTCCATCTTACTTTATTGTTCTTCTCTATGTCCTCTTCCTTTATCTGAATCATAGGAGATATTTTAAAAACTATTGGAGTGGAAAACTACAAACTAAAGAAAACTTCCTTCTCTACTGAAATAACTGAGTCAGAAGGAATCCCTGTCACTGGCTTCTTTCCTGAATTGTCTAAATAGACATCTCACAAAACAATTTGGAAATCATGAAGTTGAGATCTCCACCTATTTTGATGTAAATCATTAAACAATCACCAGCAGGTAGTAATTTAACTTCCAACCTGACAGGTGGTTGTGAATGTACCCAGGAAAACACCTTCAAATGGGTTAACTAAATGAATGTTTATATTTCACATCTACTGTTCAGTCTCACTCTGGCTTTACTTCTTGATTAGGTTTTGAGGGATGAAATGTTGCTGGTAGTTTTTTGTTATTTCTTTGCCTTTAATTAAAGACTATATTGTACCTTCTAACTAAACTAAACTAATTACTTCAGCGTGAAAAATATGAAGACTCTTTAGTCCTTATGAAGTTTTTTGAGTGGAAATAAAGGTAGAATATGCATAAATCTTGTAAAGCTTCCACATATACGTAAGAATTGCAGTTTTACTACTATGATCTCAACATGGATCTCTGACAAATAACTACTTACTGGACCTACTGGAAGGATATTTTTTGTATTCAGTTTAGGAAAGAAATTGAAGTAATTTTTTTCACATAAAAATAATATGAGCTAATGAAAATAATATTCAGCAAAATCATTGGAATCTTATTATTTGTGTTTTAAATACATACATGCATACCTATACTTATACATACATATATATACACACATGTATATATACACATATACATACATGCATACATACATATATATTTATTTTCTCAGTATAAGATTGGAGCTTCACATAAATTTCAAACCTTTAGTCTCCTTGCTTTGCCCTGACTCAGAAAACTTGCAATTCACTTGTTTGTGGAAACCTGTAGGTGACCTAAAATGCTTTTTTCCTTCTGGGTAAATAATGGAGGTATGGGGGCAAGCAGAATGGCACTGATATGCTCCAGTGATTGGAGGTTTTTACTGTGTCAAAAAAATCCATTGATTTCGTTTGCTTTGGTATGACCATGGATTTGCTTGTATATCAGTAGATAAAGTGACAAGATGAGTCTTTGAAATGAAATAACATGTCAGCTAGGTTGCAGTTGTATGTTCATGGGAGATGTTAATGCCAGAGTAGAATATATGACTGCTCTCTTCTCTTGTGAGGTATCATAGTGTATATAGGAAAAAACAAAACAAAAAAACCCCCAAAATTAGGAGGAAAAAGGTCTTGCATAAAATATGAACTTGGCCAGAAATGCTCTCTCAAAATAACAGAACTGTAACCAATATAACTGAGGGCATGGTTGTCACCTCTAGGTTCGTGTGTGGAGGTCATTAGTATTTTTTTCTGGTAGTGTCTGTGTGCAGGTACTTGCAGGCTCTGGTGCTCATGCATACACAGCAGAGGTTTTAAAAAGCACTCTGGTGCCTTGAAATGACTTCTCGGAATGAGTGTCTGTGACAGTGCTAAATGTTTCCTAGCAGGGGAGTGCCATAGGCACTTTTAATAGAATTTAGAAGCTGATAGAAAGAGGCAAACTGTATGCTGAAATCCTGCTGTCTATCTGCAGCAGAAGTCTAGCAGACGGGAACAGCAAAACCTTCTGACATTCAGTAAACCCCGTAAGAGGTCTCCAGAGAGATTGCTTCTAGGAGTTGAACCATAACCTTTTCCTCTATGAGCATCACAGTCTTTGTCTCACTGCAAAAAATGCTGGCCAGTGCTCTAAACTTGATGTTGCCTATGACATTGGCATCTTTTTTCCTTGAGAGGTAAGAGAAACCTGCTAATCTATTTTATATAGACAATAAAGACTGCTGTCTTCTGGCTGGGACATATGGAGTGCTTCCTCCCACTGGCTTAATAGTAGAGGGTTTTCTGTAGTGTTGTCTCTACAGCAGTGCATATAATATACCCTCATCTATGAAACCATAATTGCTGGCCTGCCAGTCCCTAATGTAACTTTCTTGGGAAAAAGGTATTTGTGGTGTTGTGATTCTGAGGGGAAAAGTAAGTGCTGGCCTATTTGGTGCAGGTGACTTCTAAGAAAATAGTAGAATAACTTATCGGTCTATTGTCTGCAACTAGCTTTCCGCTCCCTGAAATTTTGTTAAAGATATTGGAAGTGTTCCAGGAATAATATTTCTGGATATGTTTTTAATTAAACTCTGTACTGCTGAACTGAGAATAATCAGCAGTATTTATCAAATACTATAGGTGAGGTGTTTCAAATTTAGACTTTTGAAATTTTGAAAATATGGCTGGCCTTGTTTTGCTGAAATTTTCTGCTCCTGAAAATGAAGAAGGATGTGTTTCTCCAGGCTATGGTGCTGAGTACAAAATGAAGTATTTTGATGAAGGAAATCAGGACATTATTCATGTCACTTATCCATAGCAGAGATGCATCCAGAAAGTTGCTTTGCAATGAAAGCCAAAAGAGTTTTATGTTATCTGCAAAGTTAATGCAGCAGGGTCTGACAAATAATTTCTCTGTTCATAACATACAGCCACTGACCCTGGAAATCTGGAAGGATCCTTCTCTCCAAGGCATTATTATTCATTAGAATAGAATATTAATTAGAATTAATAAAAATAAGTATTTTGCATTAAATGTTATAATTAAAAAAAAAATTATTGACACCAGTAATGATTTGGGCCATCCCTATGGTGCTGCTTGAATTAAGGCACTCTATGAGACTAGATGATTCAACTTCCTATATGCTTAGAACACTTTTCAGTAAAATTGGAAAGCTTTGCTATTGGCCCATCTGGAGAGTTCTCAGGACTTTAGAAATAAGAAGTAACAACTCTTCCTAAATGCAGAAGTCTTCTTTCCTGTCTACTCTGGTGTAATTTGGCATAATTGAAAGTGGAATGGCTGGATATCAACTCATTTAGTCTAAATGTCCATGTACCAGTTGGTATTTACTTCTGCTTTAAGCCACACTCTACTCAGTTAAAAGTTTTTACCTATACATTCTGCTGTTTTGATTGTAAGCATTGGGAACATTTGCAGTCTCTTCTGTTCACTTCATAGTCGGTAACTTTATCAGTTCTACATGTGCCAAATACTGCTCTGCAGCATCTGGCTGTTAAGCTGTTTTATCTCCCTGGGAGAGTTTTGGTTTAAACCCATGCCTAAGAATCATATAAAGATATGTTCAAGACAGATGCCTTTCAACTTGCCTAACATTTGATATTGATTTGTATAATAAAGTCAGTCTACTTCTCAGAAATCTCTAGGTCATTTAGGCTCTCCTGAGCCCAAGGAGAGTTTGAAGACATCACTTATTTCTGTATTTTATCTTGAGATCTTCAAAACACAAGATTTATGGCATAATTTTTTCCACATTTGAGTCTTGCTGCTTCAATGCTTGTAGTTGTGAAGACCAAAATTCTGCATATGTCTTGAAAGGATATATGAAGCAGTAATGAAAACCTGGTATTTATACATGTACTTGGCTAAATACACTGAATAGATTTCCAATAAAAAACAATATGAACATTGGAACAAATAAGCAGGCAATATGTATTCTTACTGTTACCTTTCTAATGGTAGTTCTCATAAAAACAAATTTTAGAGCAGAAATATTTTCCTTGTTTCTAAACTGGAATTTTTCCCTATGCCTTTTCAGAAAAATTTTTGTTTTCTTAACCATGTTACAAAGGGGCTTCTACCTCTTGGAAAATGGCATAGCTGTTTGAGAATGACAGGAAAATTTATCTATTCTATGTTTAAAACAACTATAGAACTTAATTGATGAGTAAATGAATACTTTTTCATATATTTAAAATATGAGTTTGCTTAAAGCATATTTGAAATATGTGTGGCTTTAGATCAAATTACACAATGCTGTATGATTCCAAAATATTCTTCTGCTTATATACTAAAGATGCGAGTTCTGTGGTACTTCTATACCCACCTTATATAGATAAGGTACGCAGACTTTTGTTTCTAGAAGATATAAAAATCATGGACAAATACTAAAAAACGTGAATATTACCAATATTATATTGGAATGAACTAAAACACACTATTTTATATTTCTTATAAATAATGTTGGAGTGAGGGGAAAAAAAAAAGTTGGGGTAGCCTAGTACAGGTTTTTGGTGGAATTTGACTATCCAAAATGGCAATGTGACCACACAATGAAACTTGATACCTTTTCTTGTAGAGGGTACTACAGTTTGAGAAGCATCCTCTTGTTAGTAAGTAGTTCTACTACTGGGATACACATCAAGCAGACGCTAAAAAGATAACCTGCTTATTACTGCAAAAATATCCACTCATTACAACACATTACGAAATATCCATGACTTTGGAAATGATTTCGTTGTTGTATCATTCCATTTCATGGTAAAGGATGTGCACAAAACAGAAGCAGTTTCTGTGGTACAAAAAATTTTGAAGAGAAGCTTCAACTAGGAACTGGTCACTCCATGTATTATATAGGTGTTGAACAATAGTCAACAGTTGTTATTTTTGTGTAAACATTATTCTTCCATTTATTTAAACAGAGAACATTTTTTCCTATCTCAGTTTATCATGTTAGGAATTCAGTTGTTTGTCTTCATCATGTCATTGCTGCTTCACGTGTCCATTCCACATTACCATTCTATCCTCTTAAAAAGAGCAAAGAATAAAGATGAAGGGAAAGAATGAACGAGGAACTCTTATTGTTCTATACAACAGCTTTTTTTGTGGGCTATTTGAGGCTTTTTTTCTTTTTTAAAATTGTGTGTTCTGCCAAGAGGTTTAGAGAAAACAAGCCTTTTCAATACTCTTGTAAAATAACAGGGATATGCATATTTTTTTTACAGTCACTGGCATTTGAAGGGAAATTACCTCAAAATAATTATTATATTGGTTGGTTTTTATCCTATTTATCAGGTATGCTGTAAACATTTTTAATCCACTGAATGCCAGCTGAAGCCAAAGTGGTTTTTCTTTTTTCCCCTTTTGTGTATATCTGTGATTTTTATCTTAGTGGTTTTATTCTTATATTCATCATCAGCCATAGTAGATGTTGCAGGTTTGTGCTGAGGGTTTCAGTACAAGTCTTACAAGGCTCATGCTAATGCTGTCTAGACTGTTTCTATTTAAATTGTGAGAATGTGACCTACTTTAATCTCTGTCACTGCATCTGTGGATTCTCCTATTCATGTCATATTAATTCATCCAAGTTTAATGATTGTCCTGCCTCATTAGCTGGGCTTACAGGACACATATGGGAGACCTCAGCCAGGCCAAAACGTGTTTTTCAGTCATGCCAAGAACATGTCACTATGTTTATCATGCCCTTTGTGACCCGGTTATCCCAAGTAAATACTGCCTAGTAGTTATTATTAATGGCTGCTGAGATGGATTTCACAAAGTTTAAAAAAATCACTTATGATAGCCTGTCCATCTGTACTTTAATGATGAATGAGTCATGTTCACTCTGATGCATGCAGATTCAGCAACAAGAATTGAGTTTTAATGCTGACTGATTTTTCCTTGGAGTACTGAATAGAAGAAATACCTTTGGCTCTTAATCTGTAACTTGATGCTAAATTTCATTACAGCTTTTGCCAGAATTTGATGGGGTTTTTTTGCCTCTGTAAATGCAGGAGTTTCTTGAATCTCTTCCACTGCTATTTGCTTTTTTCCCCACTATCCATCAGTTAATTAGTACAATAGAAAGCATGTCAACATAATTCACTAAAGAAACTTTACTGGACATAAGATGTTTCAGGTAGCTGATCATGAAGGCAACTGGATTTGTCAATTAAGTATTTAGATTCTGAGGAATATTTCAGCAATTTCATAGTGAAATTGCCTCAGACTTTTCTTAAAACAATGGAGTTTCAGATCTAGTATTTTCATAAGCAGTATTATTTTAAATATTAATCTCTTCATGGTATAGAACATAATATTTCTTAATTAAAGAAGAAAATAAAAATATCTTAAGGTACCCAGTTAATAGATTAAGTTAAAATACCAAAATTTTATTAACAACTTACTTGATTTTTCTGTCCCCCAAGCTTATCACTGCTTATTTTGTCTAATTAGTGATGGTTTTCAAGGGGTTGAAGAGTGAAATTATTGCATGTTAAGGTGGTAAATTTGGCTTTCTGACTTAGTTGTTGAAATGTTGCAGACTGTGGGGAGTTAATAGTTCCATAATGAGATTTAGTTGGTGTATATTAATTTATTCTTCTTGTCATAATACAGTGAAATTGAAACACAATACTTCTGATAAACAGCAATGCACGTGCAAGATCAGAAAAGTGTCCTGAAAGTTAGGTGATTGGGACCTGACTGTTGTGGAGCTTCAGAGAGATGATTCTGAAAGACATAAACATCCCTTGCCTAATGAGATGTTCTAGGTGTGGTCAGTAAGTATTAGACTGTAATTAGTTGATTTACTTATCACTCAGATATAGGAATTATTCTACATATAGCTTGCTACTAACTTATGTATAGGAGGTCTGCTGTATCTTAGCAGATGAAATAGTCACTGTGCAAAGCTTCACACAGGAGCCATAGACTATTTTAAATTCTCAAGTAAAAGTTGAGTGGTTTATAAATGGTTGCTAGGCCTTCTGGTAGGTTTCTACACCACTGTATTTTGTACTGTATATATCCCTATGAATTAAGATCTTTGACAGCAGGAGTATGGTGTGGTTAGGGAAATACAAACTGTTCAGCATACAGCTGTCTTCAGTACATGGCAGACAGTTGTCTTCATTACTCTACTGTTTAAATTTAAGAAAAAACAGATCATCGTAAAACTAGAGAATTAACAAATTCTCGTGGAAATTTTTTTAGAACTTCAGAATCTAAGTGTCTTTCACTGAGATAAGTAATAATCCTTTTTAAGGATTGCAGGGGGTTTTTCAGTTTGGTTTTTTTTTTTGGTTGTTTGGGCTTTTATGTTTGGAGTTTTTTGATTTGGCAATTTTTTGGAGAGGAGTGGGTGGGTTTATTGGTGTTCGGTGGGGATTTTTTGATGTGGAAATTCAATTAATGTGAATATTTTCCCTATAAATCCTTCTCAATAACAAACAGAGCTGCTATGAACATAAGTGTCTCGTTGTGTTTGGACTAGATCATCCAAAAGTGAGTGTACATTTGCAATTAAGTGTGACTCACACTTAATTAAAACTCTGCAGTGTATTAGTTTAATTGTATATAAAATGTGAGAAAATGTAAAACTTAGAATAAGGTTTCTAATAGCAGAAGAAATCCTTTCCTTCTTAGTTAAAAAGCTTCTGTCATGTTAACATTACTGCATTAGCTGAAGAAACAGGAATCGTGAAAGAATTTATTTACAGTTGCAAGTCCATCAAAAGGAGAAGGGACTGAACCCGAACAAGGCTAAATGATTCATTCAAGGAGTTCAAGAAATCTGGGATTTAGTGGAACACTGAGGGGTTTCCAAGTGCAAGCCTTGGATGCAAAGCTGTGGGGTATTTCTGAATACCAGAGCTCTCAAGACCCTATTTGACCTCTGATTTATAGGTTGACATTTACAAAGTTTTAACTACTGGTTGGAAATATTATTAAAAAAGTCATTGAGATGAACT
This sequence comes from Camarhynchus parvulus, assembly GCF_901933205.1. Lineage (NCBI taxonomy): Eukaryota > Metazoa > Chordata > Aves > Passeriformes > Thraupidae > Camarhynchus > Camarhynchus parvulus. The sequence goes on along the minus strand of NC_044575.1, from coordinate 19,995,610 downwards.
CAATTGTTTTGCAATTAATTTATTGATTAGAATTGTAGGTACCAAAAGTTTCTGTTTAAAACCTAATGGATTTGAGAATGGCATAGAACATATGATATTTAGAATTCTTTTCCTCTGTGCTTTTTTTTGGGAAGTGCTCCTTGCTTTCTTATGTCAAGCACTCAGCAAGTGCACATGTCAGAATCTTTTTGTAACTTCCCAGAACAGCCTAAAATGGTCAAGTTTACAGGAATACACTTGTTTGCATTAACTCATTCTTAAAAGAAATCTGCAAAATGGAAAACAGATTAGGTCTCGGTCGTGTATAAGTAGAGATGTAGCCTCCCTTACCAAAAATATCAAAGTGTCAGTGTAACATACAATTTTTCTATATATGCCTATTCAGATAGTATGGCCTAAATGTTAAACACAGGTTTTTGAGTTGTTTTATGATCAGTGATGATGCAATGAGTTGAGTAACAGAATTTTTATTTTTCACTTTCTCTCCAGAGACATTTTACTCATTAAAATTCAGTTACAGGGAGTATGTGGTCTTCATACTATGTAAGATTAAAAAAGTCATGTACTGTAAGCACTGAAAAAGCACTGTAGGATGGTACTTAGCACTAATACTCTTATTAAACTCAGCAATATACTTAAAGATATTTTCAGAGCGTAGTTTTTTCTCTTCTAATAAAACCCACACAGGCCTTTTCGTGGGAATGACAGAGACAGCACTGCATGCAATGGTTGTTTGTACCTTGTCATGCATCAACTTTGTCTCATTTCAAATGTAGAAGGAACAGTTGAAAATCATCGCTCTGAGTCACACACTGTGACATTTTTCCATCTTCATTTTTTGCTGTACTATTTATTGGGTTTTTTTCTCTGTGTCCTAAATTGCTGATCTAAATTACAAATATCTAGAAATATGGGTATGGGGAATAGATTGTTCAGATGATGTGAACTTAAGCAAGTGTGATTAAAGTGGCATGTGGTCTTTCATCCTTCTAAGTCACCATAGTGTGTTCAATGCAGAAGCTTCAAATGAGAAAAATTAATGGAAACAAAACAAAGAAAAACTGGATGAAAAATCATAATGTTAAATACAGGCAGAGCCATCTGAATAGCAAATAATAGCTGTGTTACTAGAATGATTTGGGAGTCACCTAATACTAAATCTCACAAAGCAATACAGAATATGATGCAGAAAATAACCCAGAAGTACTTGATGATATGGACAAAACACTTATAAACTGATTGACACTTTCACAAGTAATTTTAAAATGTGTACATGGTTATCTTTGCAAAATAATATTATATGAACAAGTTATTTCCTAAGGGCAGATTGTGTATCTGTTAATATTTTGAAGTTATTCAAAGAGTTTGCATTTTAACCTTTGAGTTTGAAAGACAAAAATTATGAATGCATGCATGTGTATGATCTTCCAGCTAATCCTTTAAAATTCAAAATCAAAAAGTACACTGGTGTCAAAATAAATTAAAATTTTGTCTCATTTTCTTTCTATTAAAACCAATTTTGAAAAAATAATTTCAGAACAAAAGGCACATTGTTTGATCTTGTATGCAGTGTTTTTGCTTTGGATTTCTGAGGATTTTAATGGAATTTGAAATTCAGCTTCAAAAAGGAACTATTACATATCTTGGCAATGAGGAGAAAGAACGTCTAGAAAAACTGGCATTTCAGAAAGAACTAAAAGAAGTGACATTTAAAAGAAGAGAAGAATGAGGTATGGAAGTGGGGGAATAGTAAAATTTTTCAGCACATGAAAAGTTGTTGCAAACAAGGGCAATCCATGCTGAATGTGGGCAGGATATGTTGGTTAATATCGGATATGGTTTCTCTAGGATATGGGTTTATACTGTGACACATTTTTCCATGTTGTTATTGGAAATCTCATTCTAATATAGACACTGAAATATTGAACCATAAGGCAGTAGAATATCTATTACTAAATTCTTCCTGAAAAATGTAGAGTGCTTATCAAAAAGGGTGACAGTCGGACTTGTAACAGAATGTAGAACAGTAAAAGCATTTCCTGCTTAAAGGAAATAATTTTCCAAATATAAAATGGGACAGATGACTTCTAGATTCAAGGTGAAGATTATTTTTACATTCAAACCTCATAAAATTAATTTATTTCGAAATTTTAGTGTTTCTTTTGTATTGACATTCAAAGTACAAACCTGTTCTTAGTTTTGAAATGGCAAGCAGACTGGTTTGTACTACTGCTCTCACTTGAAAATATTCATATTTCTGCTGTTTACAGCCTCTCTTCAGACCTTCAGAATACAAAGCAGCAGTGATTTTCCCATAGATTGCAGAAATGAGTTGTTTTCCTCAAACAAAAACTCTAATAAAATAAATAAATTTAACTGGCGGCTTAAAATTATGACAGTGACTTTCAAGACGCAAACAAACTGTTTATGGTTATGTGGGAGCCAGTCCATGAGAAGTAAGTGCAAGAATATCACAAAATCACTCTGAGCTAAGCATGTGGAATTATTTGTTAAGGGAAATTAATTGACTTTTACCCCTGGTACTTACTTCATACAGACAATTAAAGCATGGCAAGTCCAACAAGTAGATGCGTGAAAATCAAAAGTTTTACTCCAATTCTAGTGGCAAGATGGCTATTTGTGGCAAAGTCAAGTGACATTAGAATTTCTTCATTTTGTCTTGTATTTTTCTAGTAGCTTGAGAATTATTCAAGGTTGAATTGATTTGCATGAATCAGTATTTAAAATAAGTCTGGCAAATGCAGGCATAAAATATGTGCTTTTTAATTTAAGGTCATACAAATACAAATGTTTGGAAAAAAGTCTGTGTGCAACCACCTTTTCCTGTGAAGTGAAATTACATAGCAACAGATTTGAGTATTGTTAGAGTGGTTATTGAAAGCAAGGAGAAAATCAAGAGTTGACTCATGTATTCCTGAATTTGCCTGAAATGGGGAACATACAAGTTCATTTCTTTCTGTTTGATGATTTGAACATTTTGGAAGTAGAATCACAATCAAGGTTACTGTGCTGTTTGAAGAAAGTTGTGGTTACATATTCTTAAAGCTAGTAATTTTATTCCCCCTACTCCTCCAGTTTTCCTCTGCTGCTGTAAATTAAGCTACATTTTTGCTTTAACTCATCCAGGTGCCAAGAATAATTTATAATAATAAGTATGCAAGTTAGTCTTGCTTATTTTCTCCTATCAGCTGTGTTCTGGAGGAGATACAGGACTATCTTTTACAGTTATAATTTTTACTTTTGAGGAATAAAAAGTAGAAATCACTCTTGCTTTTTTTTAAGACTTCATATTAATTTTTTTAATTATTACTAACAGATATTTTAAGAGTTGTTGACAAGGCATCCTAACTCCTTAAATGACCTATTTAGTATAATTCATATGCAATACAGAAGGCATAGGTCAAAACATCTCTCTGCAATCTCCCAGACAGTCTTTCAGAAGTCTGGTGTCATGTCCTATATACATGGAAGAAAGGTATCCACAGCCAGAAGTGCATTCTGCTGCATCAGTCTCACCTTTATCGAAATCTGTACAGAGTAAGTTCCTTGATGAAACTGTTACATTAACCTCCTTAACAATACACAGTTGTTGTGAACAGGTAATGAGATAATAAGGAAAAAAATTTGGTCTCCTTTTGCTCTAGTTTTTTTTATCAGTTGGTTTTGTTTCAGAGGCCTTGATGCTTTGATAGTGCTGGCAGGCAGCAGAGGAAGATTGTCAGAGTGAGACATCTCCATTGCTTTTCTGAACTTTGGCATAAGAATGACAGTTGCCAGGAAAAACTCAACATATATGCTGATCCCCAGTTGGTTTTTCATGTCTTCTGATAATTTAGACTTCACTATCGTCATATGATACCTGTTAAATTTTATCAGTATGTCCAAGTTATTTTCTCTAGGTTACTATTTACAGCTATATTTGCACACAAAATTATTTTTACTCTGCTTATATGGGGCAGATGAAATAAGTGTATGTATACACACATACTTATGTATTATAAAACAAGAATAGCTGACAGTCATTTTATAAAGGTGAAAAAAAAAATATAGAATCATAGAATATTCTAAGTTGGAAAGGACCCACAGGGGTCACTGAAGTCCAACCTCTTGCCCTGCAATTCAGTTTTTCTTCTGAAGGTAATTCTGCATTGTGTATACATTGCTTGAGCAGGTCCAGTAGGAACTGGGTGGTAATCATTAGAAATATCTGAGAATAAATCCTTGGTGCACATTTGGCCTCCCAGTTCAATGGACATCCACTATGTTTGACCACAAACTGTCTTCTGCATTCACAGTTTTTTCAAGTATCATTCAAAAGCAGGATCTTTTTTATAATCTCAGTAATTCTCTTTCTTAGTATATTCATATCCTAAAATTACATATGACTAAATATTGTATTTTATATAATTTTATTTTGATTAAATATTTTACATAGACTTACATATCAGTGTATTAGAAAAACCTTTATATACTTTTTATCAAGATTTTCAAACTTGGACATTTTCATGAAATGTCTATTTAGTCTGGCTTCTAAAAATTCAGAAAGATATGCCATATCTAATAACTGTATAAATTTATGTAGGCTAAAGTAGGCCAGTTTCATCTGGAATGATCCAGTGTAATTTGAAATGGAAAATACAGCTGCTTCCGACATATTTGGGTAAAAGTTATCTATATTAGTTATACTTCATTTATTTGAAAGACTGGGACTTAAGATGAACATTTTTGTGCTGGATAATTCATTCTAACTTTATTTTCAATAGTGAATAAATCCAGGACACCAGAGTATCACAAGGAACAGCAGGATATCAATAAAACTCAGAGAATAAAACCAGATGTACCACAATGCCCTGTTGACAATTTTGCATAAAGATCATCACTTCTTTAGCTAATAAACTTGTTGAGGTACTGGAGATACAGGTGTTCTCTCATCATTCTTAATACCTCGATCCCACTGTTCTGGTTTTAAGGTTGCCTTTTCAATATTTTAATTCTACATTTAAAAGTATAATATTTTGTGTGAAATATTTCTAGTGCCTAGATTAGCAGAGTGGCTGCTATTTATTCCTCTGAGACCATGCAATAGGTTCCTATTCAATAGACAATGATTACCAGCGCTGCAATGGTGAAGTCAGATCCCAGGACAGCATAGACAACATTCCTAAGCAACTCCTTCTCACTGCAGCTCCCAGTTTTCATATTAATAATAGGGGGAAACCCCCTAAAACCCTGGGGTAGTTAAAACCAGGTAAGATATGCCAGAGACATTGTGGGCTCTTGTAGGTGTTGTATGTCTCTGCTGGATGTGCCTTGAGATACTTGTTCTAATCAGGTATATTTTAAGCAGGACACTGGACAGGATGACCCCTTCCTTTCCAAAGTAATGACTCTATAATTTAATTTGTCCCTTGTAAATATTAATGGGGGAACCCCCCCAAAAAAAACAACAAAACAAACCAAAAGAGAACACCAACAAAACCCAAACCAAGAATGTTCTAGGAAGAATATCACATTCTGCAACAGTGTATTTCCTCTCTTCTTTGTCTTTGACTCCCTGGTTGTTCAATAAAAAGTGTAAAGATGAGGTAGTTTTTATAAAAAGTTTGGCAAAAGTCGTCAGATAACAATTCTGAATCTTATGAAAAATTAATTATACATGGTGCAGTGCTTATTGAAAAAAAATGACTTTTTAATGAAGATATGAACACATAAATCTTTTCTAGTTTTCATTTTTATATTCATCCTGATCTTCCCATATCACCTTTGCCCTCAGCCATGTTGTTCTAAATTGCCTGCTTACTGTTGTTCTAAAATTGTTCAGTGAGTTAGGAAATGGTCACACAATGAGGAACATGCTTTGTACTGCTTAGACCATTAAACTCCTGAGCAAGTCAGAAAGTTTTGTTCAGGTCCTTTGTCATCAATGTCTTTTGAAGAATGATAAGAAGTGATGGTGACATGATGGTGACAGTATTGTCTTTTACCTACTAAAATTTTGAAAGAAATTGAACACAAATCCCAGTTCTTGCTGTTGATGTGCAAGTTCTGTGTGGTAACTATTGCAAAACACCTACCAGAAGTTTTGAGGCTTGTATACTTTGTGAGTCTGTGAGATGATGCCTATACATGGACTGTAGACACACTGCCACGAAAAGACCTGCATCAGTACAACTTAATGTGTGGGTGTTTTGTTAATTGAAAGGTAATAAGTTTAAAGGGTTTCATAGATAGATGAATACTAAAACGTTACTAACAAATTGATATTCTTGATAGAGGAGCATGATAATTAGCTCCTCATAGTTTCCTTGGAAATGTGCTTCACCTCAGTCATTACTGCTCAAACTCATGGTCTAACAAAGAAAATTACCATATGATTTTTATCATATTATCAAGTGCATTCTGAAATAAATATAATGAGTGAAGTATAGATAATGTTTTGAAATGCTGATATCAGTTGCCTGAAAGTCTCACGCAGGGTTGGTTGCGATGCACTGCAGTAATGTTTTCTGACCTGGTAAGTCTCTGAGGATTCTCTGAATTTCTGCTAAAGCATGACTTTAAAGTCAACCAAAATCAAATTCCTAAACAGAGACTGCTACTGTGTATGGGAAAAGAAAACAGAAAGAAGCAGAAAAATTGAAGAAGTTATTGCAATGATTTTAATATTGCAATCATTTTAAAGATGGGCCTGAAAAATAAACTTGCACATTGTGATTTCATTGTTTGCAAACACTCAAGGAAGCAAATTTTTGTCAGAAAAAAACATAGATTTTTGTTCACAAAAGCTAATTTTCAAATACATAAAAACTAAGTTTGATTTTTTTATATCTATAAATTGATAACTTCATATTCAAGAAATTCAGGCTGCCTTCTTTATCTAATTGACTCATTTGTTTTATGTATGTGTGTGTTTGAACCTGATGCCTATATCTGATTTCCTTTGCTGATTTATTTATTTTCTTTCTTCCTGGGTGATTTTAGGTTTTGTATTTGTGCTTTCTCTGACTCTGCATATTCTACCTTCTCTTGTTAACCTTTTTTCCTCAGCACAAAGCGCAGTGCTGACGTTGGTACCCATGCAACTTCTCGAGCATTTGATCCATTCTTTGTTCAGATCACTTTCTCCAAGACTGATATATCTTGTTGGAAAATATTTATTGGCTACTTTGCTTAGAGAATTCTGACCACCTCAGGAAGCCCTTTTAGATGTGTCTCCATTTGTAATGGATGAATTTTGTTGATAGTAACCAGTTGATGATCCCCTTGCTTGTGTTGCCAGATCCATTTCACAAAGAGCAGCAAACTCTTGCCTGGATTGTTACAGAGGTATTTTCCCCAAATGACCTGTGCTTCTGCAGCCCCTCAGTGCTGTTCAGCACTGATAACGTGCATGCTCTCTGCTGTGCATTATGACAGTCTGAGTGACATGCCATGCAATGAATAATAATGTGTCATAGCTGCAAGTAGTTAGAGCTTCCCTCACTTCTAGCACCTCGCCTAATGTGCCTCTCCCACACACTTTTGTGACAAAGGGCTGAGGTATATTTATATACTTGCTCTCATTTAACCAAAGCAGAAGTTCTTGTCATTCTAGAGCTTAGCATATAAGGTCTTCATCAGCATGGTTGCCCTATAAATATCCCACTTAAATACCTTAGAGAATCAAATCCCAAGGATGGGCATGGGTATAATACACACCTAGCTCCGAGAAAACATCAATCAGTTTGCTAAAGTGAGAATATATAAAATGCAGGTATTTGAAGTTTTTTGCAGCAAGATAGAGAAGAGGTATCTCAAATGTTTCCTGTCTTAGTATTAGCATATTCTGGAAATAAATTCCCATCAGTGAATAAATTGCCTAATGCATATTCTCTCTGCATAGAATTGCCCCAGTAATTATGACAAGCTGCAGTTTGTTTTGAGTTTTTAGGGTTTTTTTAACTGACCAGCAGGCTTAATGACTGACTCATATCTTGCCATGTACTGCCTCCCACCTAATACCATAGTGACAAGCTGCTTGTTTTCTTCTGCTCAAAAGAAATAAGGAATAGAAATTAAGTCTTTCAAACAATGGGGTAGTTATCAATATCGGTGTGATTAAACTGACCTGGATGGTGCTGACTACCTGCAAGGTTACACATGGACCTTAAACATGTAGCATGTATTAATTTCTGTTATATTAGGAAACAAAAAATTAGTATTCTTTTCTGGAAGGCTTCTAAAGATGAAAACATATGGGAGTTAGCTGATTAATGCATTTAGACAAAATCTGTAAATCACAGAATTTTCCAAATCCACACATTTAAGCACCTTTTAGAATATCTTTTAGAGATTTTGTTTGCAGAATAAAGTCAGGTTTTGTGATGCTCTGATGTTGCTCAGAAAATTTTAAATTGAAGAATTTCATCAAGTGCAAATTCTTGTGTGATTAAAAAGAATTTAAGAATTTCTGATCTTAAACACATTAATTTAATAGGAACAATGCCAATGCTGCTCTGCCTACAAACAAGCAAAAAATCCTAAACTATCGAGTTCAAGGACCAATCTGCATTGATCTCTCTAAAAATATCTACTTTTTAGTATCTAAAATATAGTTTATTTTCAAATATATATCTAAATTTTGTCAATTATTTGTCACACATTTTGGAATGCTCATTTATATAAATAGCTATTCCTTAAATCTTTCTAACTATAAAACCTCCAAACCTCCATGTCAATTGCATTCAAACATTAAAGCATTTAGATGTTTCCATTTTTCATTATAAACATCTATGTACATAGGTTATGTATCTCAAAAAAAGGCAGAAACAAACCAATTTTTGATTCTTCTATCTGCAGTAGTCATGCAGAAAAGAAACAGCAATTTACATACAATTCTGTGATTTTCAATAGCTATGAGAATTCTTAAAAAAGTGCTAAGGGAAAACAATTCTGTAAAAAAGATCACTTTGAAACCACATATTTATTGTTTGTTTTCATATCAATAAATAACAAGGGATAGGTTTCTTTTTTGCTTGTATTTATTTTCCTAAAAAACCTGAGGGCAGGAGCATTAAATAAAAAAACCAAACTGATTTGTCTTTAATTATCATATTTCTTGGGACAGATTTTAATATGAAATTGAAACAGCTTTTGCAACCTTAATTTTTTGAGAGATTGCATTAAAATTTTTCTTTGAACCTAATATTTTCTTCTAAATTTCTCTTCCAGAAAAGAAATGCTAGTAAAATGTACTGTATGTGCTTTAGTATTATAGATGGTTAATTCCTGCTTCCAATTCTATGCCTTCATGGATGGAGTTACTAAATGTGTTTTCCAAAATGATGACTCATTGTAGTTGGCTCATCTTTGGAGAACACATTTTAACTGGAGCTGGATTTAGCAAATATTGCTGTGCTGCTTGTGAAAATAAGGCCCACTTGAAACATTTTAAGTGAAAGGTCATGTCCCTTGACCTCCTGATTTTTACAAAATGTATTTTCCATTAAGTTTTGAAAAACTTTTTTATTATTCTATTTTTTTAATATTAGCCCTTCTTATTGTTCAAAGACTATCAGTACTGTGATTCTTGAAGCCAGTAGTGCTCCTTATCTCTCAGAGATTTTTTTATATTTTATACTTCCCCTGGCATGCACAAAGGAGTGTAAAGCAAATGCAATTTAAAGGAAATGCAGCCTCAATCTAAGCTAGGAGAAAAGTGCAAGGAGAGAGAAATAGAAGGTCTGAAAAACCAAAAAGCATTTAGTATAACTCTGGATCAAATCCAGACTTCTGTGCATCACATCTTGTGGTTCCTTTTCTTTTTTCCCCACTCAAACAATTTATAATTATCATGATGTGCAGCTTCTTAAAACAATGTTGCATCCCTTACAGGTGTTTTATCCTGTTCATCACCAGAAGTAATCCTTTGAACAAGAAACTCTTCCCAAGACCTTGAAGATCAGATGTGATTCAGTAAGGTGAGTATTGATTTAATACTTAGTATTGATTTAATATTTAGTACCATTCCACCTGGGAATGAAGTTCAGAGAGTTTGTAGGAAAACTTAGCCTAAATAATCACAGAATAAAAAATAAATAAGAAGAAAATATTGTTTAATAATACAATAAAAATAAAATAATAATTGGAATATTTAAAATATTTTTTAAGAAAACAAATATTCTTTAAATAATCATTATTCTTGCCATCACATTCACCACTTGTGACTGACAGCATTTCTTCTTATTAGGGTGTCTAATGTGGGGTAAATAAAGAATGAGCAAAGTTCTCAACCACAGATTTTTTAAGAACTTTTCAAAGGACCCTGCCCTGATGGGGCCAAAGAAGTTTACTTGTATTAAACCTGTTTCCTCTCATTGTCTCCAAAATTTAGAATTATCTTTTCCCCTTGTAACATTTCCAGGGCTTAAGTGCAAATCCAATGAAAATTGGTCTTAGCTATTCTTCTGCTTATAGTGCTTTATGAAGTGAAAGCTATGGAACAATCTTGTCGTTTTAGAAATGACAATACAGCGGACTAGGCAGGCTATTTGGTCTGTTCTGGAGTGGCAGTAACCCAGTAAATTCCAAAAGAGTTTCAAGAGGCTCAGCATTGTCTTGTAGTGTTTCATCCATCTCTCTAAGATCATACTGAAAGTTGATTAGGTATTTCATATGCTCTTTAAATGATGTAGAGTTTTAATGTGTTTGTGGAGATAGAAGGGAGAGCTGAGCACCTGATGAGAAAATCCAGAGAAATTAAAATTGAAAAGTAATTTTTTAAGTAACCTATACCATAGCTCAGAACATCAGTGAGTATAAATACAGTGCTTCTTGCCTTTGTTCATTTCTAGGTCCTAAATTGTTCTCTGACTTCTCATCCTTCTGGTTTCTGTCAACATCTGTCAATGTAAATTTATACTACAACACGCTCAGGGATCTTAAATTATTTGATATCAGGCATTGACTGCTAGGGTACAGAAAAGAATGGTAATTATTTAGAGGGATGGCTTTTTTACCCTAATTGCTGCCTTATATTTTCCAATCTGCCTTGCCTGGTGTAGTGCACATCATGTGCTGATTATGGGGTTGGGTCATGCACGGACACCACTGAAAGACTTTACACTCCCTAAATAAAGGTGAGTCCTTCCCTTTTAACACATGCAGTATTATTTCCATTTTACAGGTAGAGAGGCAGGCGTGGAGAGAATCAAACAGCCCATTTTGAGACCATGAAAAGACTCTGGAAATACAATTCCAGTGAGTCCTGCCTATAACACTTTTGATGCCCACATCACTAGCAGCAGTACTACAAGCACCAACGGTAAGAAATCAAGTCCTTATGTAATATGCATTATAGTATTTCAATCCATTTGAATTTAGACAAATCTGGGAAAAAATCTTAGATTGTTTACTGGTGGCCAAGGATGAGCCATTAGTACTTTAAGGGAAAAAAAATAAAAGGAAAAGGGAGTAGAAAAAAACTGCTATGAAAGTACAGGGTTTTTTCATATTGACAAATGAGGATGAAGTGAAAATATTTTCTCATGTACAGATGATTCCCTAATGTTGGACATAGAAATAGAAGATGCTGAAGATACTAATGAAGTAATTTATTTTATTTGTACCTGAAAAGAGATCTTGAAAATTAAATTTATCTGAAATTTTCTTATTTTCTCCATTTTGACAATTTGCCCTCTCTATGCAACCTTTATTTTTCCTCCTCAGTTTATTGAAAGGTGTAACTTTCTTTGCATGGTTAAAGCAAACCATCCTGCTTGTTGTGATGAAAATTTAGAGATCTTGGATGTTACCTTTTCTTTGGCTCAGAAGTTAAATTGTAAATCTTTCCCCTGTATCAGAATTTCACTTTAAATAAATGTTAAACATAAGGACAAGGTAGGAAAATATGGCTGCTAGGTTGTCTCTCATCAAAGTTTTGAAGTATATGTGGTTAGGATTGAATTCTCAATATGTGGAAATTGTATTTTCCAGTCACAATAACTCCACAGGAGAAGAAATTAGGATGTTTGATACATTCATCCCTGTGTCAAATATTTTTGCTATTTAATATTCACTGAGGGGAAAAAAAAGGCTGTCACACTATAAAGATATTATTTTCAAACAGATGGATCATTCCTGCCCAAATCTAGTTGAGTATATCCTTAAATTTTCATTCTCAAAAATTTAATTTAAAAGAAACTATCTCTCTTTTTTACTCTACTAACATTTTCCAATCTCAATGATTTTACAATTGTGTGATTTAGAAAACCAAGTACATATTAAATGGGGCATGGATATAAAATAAAGAATGCTCTATTCTCATTTACACCTGCATTAATCTGGAGATGGTCCATTGAAATCAAAGGAGTAATTCCTCCCTATGGAATGAATTCATGACAGCTTAATGTCAATGGCGCTCAGTCCTAGAAAGGAGAGAATTCTGCTCAATCCAAATTCTAAGCCTGAAATTCGTAGCATAAGAAAATCACAGGATTTGGGTACTATTCTCAGAATAGCTATATGGTGAAAACACTTGAAATTTATATGTCCTAGTCAGAATTGCAACGCAATTCCAAGAGCTGAATTAGGAAACATTTACCTTTTTTCTTTCTTATATTTTTTCCTCGAAGCATAATTCATTTTAGAAAACAAAAGAGACCCTCTGCTAGTGCAGAATTGAATGCTAAGCACATAACTCTCATAAGTCCACAGTAAATGAGAAACTAAGAGCACTTCAGAAAAAATATTTTTACCAGTTAAATATGAGGTTTCTTATTTTCCTTTTATGTAAATACTTCTATGGACTGTTGAATTGCAGAATCCTAGAATACTGGAGGGTGGAAGGGACCTTCTAATGTCACATAGCCCATCCCCACTGCTCAAGCAGATTCACCTTGAGAAAATTGCCTGGTGTCATGTCCAGATGGCTTCTGAATATTACCAAGGGGGGAAGACTCCACAACCTCCTTGGGCAACCTGTGCCAGTGCTCTTACTGTCATAGTAAAAAATGTTTCATGATTTTCAGAGGGAACCTCTGGTGTTTCAGTGTGTGCCCACTGCCTCCGGTTCTGTCACTGGGCATCACTGGCTCCATCCCCTTTGCACCCTTCCTCCATGTACATGTAGACATTAATAAGATTCCACCAAGCCTCCTCTTCTCCAGTCTAAACAGTCTCAGCTCTTCCAACCTTTGCCCATAGGAAAAATGCTCCAGTATGTTGTCCTTATACTGCCTTGTTGGACTCTCTCCATTCTGTCCATGTCTCTCTTGTAGTGAGCAGCTCAGATCTCAACACAGCAGTCCAGGTGTGACCTCTCTGGGGCTGAGCAGAGGGGAAGAGGGGAAGAGTCACCTCCCTCCACCTGTTGGCAATGCTTTGCCTGGTGCAGCCCAGGATACCATTAGGCCCCTTGATCAGCTTGGGGAACTGATTTTGTCTCTGCATAACAGAAAATTTGACAATAAGTGACTCAGTTCCACAAGAAGAAATTCTAGAAAGTCTCTCCAAACAGCAGGCTGTTTTCAGTCATGGATGGTTAGCATGGAAGATGAAAATTTGTACAAATGTACAACAATTCTAAATTTGTCTTATTTACCCAACTGCGCACAGAACATGCAATAAACATACAGAAGTTTTGAGAATGTGTTTCCCTTCAAATGTAAAAAAGAAACCCCACCATTCAGTTCCAACTTTATCAGAAACAGTTGTTATTATGAAACTATGAAGAGATCAGTTTATTGAACAGTCAGGTACACATCCCTGTGCCAAAATCTTGTGCTGTGGTTTTATCCAGATTTTCCTGGAAGGAAGATATCTTTTCTTTTACTTCTTCCAAGCTGCTATAACCCAGTAGTAATTACTTGCAAAAAAAAAATCTCACTAGAACTGTAAACATCAGGGGAAAAAAAGCCCATGAAAATTAATAAATGAGGCAGTATCATTCAATTGCTAATTTTGATGGTATGCACCTGATTTTACTGCTTTTTGTATTAAATAAATTGAACAATAATCAGTGAAGTCACATAAACAGGAAATTATGTACTGTGGACTCCAATTACAATAGAATATTTACATTATTTCTTTTAGATTATATATGATATATTTTATATAGTCTGAGAGTTTTAGGAGATCCATTGAATTAATTAATTGATTAATAAGCTTGATCCTGGATCTGTGCAGTCAAAAGTATGTTTGTCAGCAAATTTTATTCCCTTTTGAAAGTAGTAAGCTGTAACAGAATTCAAGTACTCTCTCCATATGCAAACATATTCTTGTCAGCAAAACTAAATAAAATAGAGAGTATATTATGTTCCACCATTTTCTTTATGATTTCCTAATTTTTATTTAAAAGGATGGTGGGACTGTCAACTGACTTAGGAAAATGTTGCAGTTGTTTTTCACTTTGTCTAAATAAAGTGATCTGTTTTATGTTTTTTCCTCAAAATTTGGTTCTGTTTATTCAATTGCATGTTTCTCTTCTCCTTTGTTTAGGGTCAGAATCCTTTTCTCTTGGTCTTCAGCCACATTTCTCTTCCACCAAATGACTGAATATTGTGAATGTTTGGTCGTTTCCACTAGTCTCTTCCAGTGTTAGTCATACACAGAGTTCTGTAGCTGGCCTTGTCTGCTGGAAAGGAAAACAATCTATATAGCAATCTTTATAACAATCTGTTCTTCGTGTTTATGACGTGGATATTTGCCAGTACATACATTTGAATTTTGTTATCCTTCCATACTTAGGACTGGGCAAGATTGAAGGCAATATACAAACAACAGAGTTTCAAGGCAACAAAATACAATGTTCTGGAGGAAAAATGTAACAGTTCTCTCCAGAGTTAATGATAGCCTTTTAACATTTGATTAAGAAATGAGTTATTGTGATAGTACCAAAATATTTATTTAAAATAGGTTTCACACATGTGTGAAATATATGCTTCTAAAACAGATAAGTGCAATTATATTTTTTATTTTGTTTAGTATAAGGATATTTACTTTTTCATGTAGCATGGAATGTTATTCTGTAAATATTTCAAACTAGATTGCTTTTAAGTTATGTTCTAAGAAACTAATCACACTATCTTCTGTGTTTATTGGGTGATAAAGCCTAATTGATGTATTAAAGATAACAAACTTTGAGATCATATCATAGCCTAGAGCATGTTGCAGTTTTGATACATTTTTTTGTTTAGCCACACATATGCCAGCAAATATATAATCTTTGTATATAGAAAGATATGTAATATATTTAAGCAGTTATCTGTTGGAAATATGTATTTTGATGTCTTCGAAAATGCACATATTTCTATCATAAGTATCACTTTGAATCAACAGAGATACTGTAGCTACAGCAGAGTTTGTGTCTTAGATTCTGATTGGATGCCTAAAATTGTGTATCTTCTGCCTGACACCTGTATATTTGTTTAATTCAGTTATAGAAACCTTCCCTTTCACTCACAGATTCTTTAATAGTAGCAAGAATTTTTTCAGGAGCTTCTTGAAAAAACAATGGAGGAAACATATTAGACTGTGATGTTTTTATCCTTCTGGGAAAAGGAGCAACCTTGTGATTTTTTTTATTTTGAGTAGTTAAAAGAAAAAGGCTCTCAGAAGATGTTTGTAGACCCAAAATACACCAGCAGCATCAGTGAATCAGACAGGAACAAAATAAGCTCACCAACTGAGAAAAAGATTGTTACTTGTCAGCAAGTAACTTGTTACTTCATGTCCTACCACACTTGCAACCTTCCTCAAAAAAACCCAAAGACTTTTTCAGCATTTTTGAAAGACTCCTAGGTTTGGGTTATTTATTATTGCTACACACTCAGCCTTTCACCCATTGCAGGTAATTTGTGTTTGCCACCGATTTCAGGGATAGTAAGATCAGATGATAAATGTGCCCAGTTCCAGTTGCTTAACTTATATCTAGTAGGACCTTCTCATCAGAAAGCCTGTTGAGTCAGTAGAATAAATCTGAAACTCAATGTTAATGATTCAGTAAGTGTTACTTGACTGAATTCAGCTAGCTTATGGATTTTATAATTCTGGAAAAACTTCTAATATGACATAGAACTTACACTTTATTTTATATTCACATATATCAGTTTCACACAAAAGCTGAAGCCTGAGTAAGGATACCAAACATATGTTTACTATTTGAAGGAGGACTGAGCAAAGAGCTAGTTATATTACTTTGTGCATGGAATAACTCAGTTACTGCTTAATATTTAAAGTTTGCTATAATTACCATTAAAGCACCTGACTTTTTTTGGGGGGGGTTGTATGAAGGAGTTGGATCTATAAATAATGTCTTTCTGATTTTAAGAGAGACAAATGCCAGCGCATACATCACCCATTTTCCGTTTCCATGAAGTGAGTATTGTATCTGACCTTACACATACAAAATTTTCTGTAAAATTTCCATTGAACCTAGATCCCTGAGAGAAACAAGACATAAGCCCAATTCTGAGCACTTTAGGTAATATAGATACGTACATCTAACATACCTGGGTAAGCAGGTAAGAGCACAAAAAACATGTCAGTATTTCAGTAACTCAAATTAGAGAGCCAGTTCAGAAAACTCCAAACTGCATGTCTGAAGTCATTCTAATCAAACTGTGCCAGATTTGATAGGCGAGCCCAGATGTTGCATTGCTGCATTGTTGTCACAGCTTACTGAAGGTAGGACTTGAACTCATTGAAACCCTGAGCTGTTCAAAGGGCTTTTGCCCTTGAACTGCTGCCAAAATGGAATTTTAGGTAATTTTTATGTGCATACAAGTTTTAAACAAACATTGATTTCTGTAATTGGAAAACAGATTGTCTTTTGTTGCAGTGTGATCACAATGCAAATTATTTTCACTGTTACAGTTTTTGCCAAGATAACTTTATACCTTGTTTCATATTACTATTGTGCCTCTGCATTGTGGCCAGAGCTGGTACCTGTGAATACTGGTTGCCCTGTACTTCTTTTGCAAAGACAACTTTATACCTCATTTCATCTTGCTGTCATTTACTCTGCTTCATCGGCTAGGCTGGAACCTGAGAGCGCTGGTTGAGCTGTCAGAATCAGGCAGGCTTTTAAGAAAATGAGTTTTGACATTCCTTTCCTTAAGATGATCCCTTGTTTTTCAATTATTGCTTTCTGACTTGGAGATTTCTTAAGGTAACCCTGAGTTTGTTCCCAGTCTGTCAAGCAGGTGGCAGCAATGCCACGTCGGAGCAGCTCCCGGCCCCTTTCCCTGACATCAAGTGTTAATGCAATTGACCAATCAGTGCTAAGATGATGGGAGGTAATTGGGTAATTGTATTTTACTGATCACAAGCAAAGAAAAAGGGAAGGGGGGGGAGAGAAGAAGGGGAGAGAGGGGGGAAAGAAAGAAAGAAAAAGGAAAAAAAAAAAAAAAACCGAAAACGCAACAGAGGAAGAGGGGAGAGAACGGAAGGGGAGAAGGAGGAGTGTAGCCAGAGCGACCAGCCCTGGGACATTTGCAAATCCTAGGGTGCCACTGAAAGGTGGGGAGTAAGAGAAAGCCAGAGCGACTGAAAAACGGAGCTACTCCCAGCAACAACAGCAGCTGTCAGGAACTGGATACACATATACATGCGTCCCTACATGCTCACACGGGGAGAATTCAAGCTGCAGCTCATAGGAGGAGGGAAGCGTTTCGGCTGTGCAAAGGGCTATGCATGTCAGGGATGAAACTAAAAGCTGAAAGAAGCGGCTGCGCTCCTGGGACTGTGTCATCTTGGAAGGGAGGGAGGCAGGAAGGAAGGAAGGAAGGAAGGAAGGAAGGAAGGAAGGAAGGAAGGAAGAAAAGGGGGAAGATAACTGGCATGTGGAAGAAGATGGGAGACTAACTCACTGCCGTGCAGAAGGGAAATCCAACTTGTACATCTGAAATACACCAGGCTCAGCTTGGAAATGAGATCAGACCTGCATTGAAACACAGAAAGGGAGGAAAAGGGAGGCAGAGACGGGAGAGCTTTTATCCTTTTTCCTCTCTCTCTTTCCCTCTCTCTCCTCAAAGAAATAGAAGTTTATGCGTCTCAGTGCTTCTGGATTCATAGAGCTGCTGGACAAAAGATGGAGAGGAAGCTAAAATGAAAAGCAAAGTATGCTTCTGAAATTTACAGCTAAAAGGATAAATCACATCTTCTCGGGTTTCTTTGTGCCCCATCGGGGGAGTTTTAACGTCTGAAGGATTTTGAAAAGTGGGGGGGGAAGGTGAGAGTGGGCGTTAAAAATACCCATCCCAAGTGTTTAAAAAATAACGAGGTGATGGATTTATCCTTGACAGCTGGTGGGAACCTTGAATTTTTCCCTACTCCCTCCCTCCTTCGTTTCATTTAATGTGAAATTATGAAAATGCAGAGGAGTTGGAGGGAAGGCAAAAGGATATAACGTGGAGTTTGAAACAAGGAGAGGGTGCTGATGCTGTGGATTGCTGGCTTCTTGCCGAAATCAAAAATCCAATTGCGCACTGGGTTGTGATTGGAAATCTAATCAGATCTTTGGTGAGGGGGGAGAGAGACTAAAAGTTTATTGTTTTGACAGACAGGAATAAAAATTTAAATGCAAGAGGAGATTCTTTTCTAAAGGAGTGTGGGGGTATAGAGGAAAATAAGAATGGGAATCCCCATTCTAATGTGGAGACACATGGATTGGATAATTGATAGTGCAGCAAAGAAGGAGCAAAAGGAAAATTGTCTGGCAAGACCTGGATCCTAAGTGTCACAACAAAATTACATTAAAAGAATGCAGATGGAGGATTGCTTAAAAGGAAATACAGTTATTTCTGCTCTCCAGAGAAAAAACAAATAGAGAGCAATGGGGAGCAGTGGAGCCAGAGAGGCAGAAAACCTCAGAAAAAGGAAATTAAGCAAATGATCCACAGTGGAATGAAAAGTTTCAGAAACGAAAAGGACCATTCATCCTTCTCAAGGATTTTTGGTTTTTTCCTGTTATTTTAAACCACTACTCTTCAGTGGAGGCAACCATCAACATTACTACTACAGAAATTTTAAGCAGAAAAGTTGAAAGCCACCGAGAAAATAAGGACAGAGAAGAAGAAAGCAAACTGCCAGAGGGGGAGAGTTCAGCAGTGTTGGGTTGGATTGGCACCTGTATGGACTGAAATTGCTGGGAAATTGCAATTGGATATCCTTTCTTTTTTTTTTTTTTTTTAATTTCCTTTCTTGTTTTTAATTTTGTTTTGGTTGCTGAAATGAGATAGTTTTCTAACCCCTCCCCCACCCTGGTTTCTCATAATCACTCGGATTTCCAGCTGGATAGTCTTTGAGGATACAGTGAGTACACTTTTAATTTTATTATTTTTTGGAAAAGGAAATATGCCCCATTGCCTTTCTTCTTTCATCCTTATTCCTCTTTTCCCGGTCTTTTCCCCCACCTGAATAAAGAACCTGACTGGATTTTGATAATGGCTGGAGGGGGGGCAGTTGGGAAGAGAGAAGGGAAGAAATGAGGATAGAACTGAATTCTCACAGTAGCTCAAATTCCTAAAACTCGAGCCTTGATAGGGTGTTACAGACACCTGCCTGTGTGTCTCTATAGCATTTGTAAACGTTTGCTAGCAAAGAAATCTTTTGAGAAAGCCCTTGCAGTGAGTGGGGGGTGCTGCCTGATTGCCCAATCTCTACAAACGGATGCAAATTGCATGGTATTAGATGCACAGAGGAGGTTTATTTATTTACTAAGTGTTTAAAATAGTTCAAGGCTCTAATTTGAATGCTGGTATCAGTCTGATATTGCAGATCAATATGGTGTATTTACAGGAACATTTTATAATCAAGCAGGGGGGTGAAGGATGGCTTTTGGCGGGACTGGGGGGGGGGATGGGGGCAGGGGCTTTTAATGGATTTTGAGGATGCAGCTCCAAGAGAAATGACATGTTTTACACCCCATTGCTAAGAAAGGACAGTAATACTCAGAGAGAGGATATTCTCCTATTGAAGGGGAGTATAGGGAACTGCTGTACTGGTCACCCATGCCCTCTGGATCTCCTAGGAAATTCTTTGTGATTTTGTGGTGAATCCTTCAGGGTCCCCTTGGACTTTCATGGCAGTTAAAAGATATTTACTTTGATTGACAAGCAGTGAGAGGATTCTGAGCTGTCAGGAGAATTTCTCTATTATGCTGGTAATGAAAATAATTAAAAAGTGGCTTGTAAATGGTGGGCTTCAGAAATTAGCAATGTTGTGTATCAGACCAGTAAATATCTCTCACTTCCTGGAGAAATGTCGTGTGGGAGTGTGGAATAAAGGGAGGATAACATGATGTTTAAAATAGAGGTCCATGTTTTCCTGTGGGGAAGAGTGTTACTTCCGTCCCCTCTCCTGGCATGACTGCAGAGCTCGTGAGTAGGGAGTTTTCTTTCTTTTACTTCCCTTTCTGTCCTCCCTCACCTCTGCCCTCTTCAACCTTGGCCTTCACATGTTAAGGTTCCAGCTGAAGGTATTAGGCCAAAACTGGTGCAGAATGAGAGGAAGAAACAACTAATTAAATGAACCTTTGAATAGGAATGGGTTTTTGTGGGGTTCTTTTTGCAGGCAGGGTGCAGAACTAGCTTTGCCACTCATTTTACTTTTCTCTAGCAGCAATATTCTGGAGAAGGGGAGAGCGGTCAGGGAGGAAAGAAGTGTTGGTAGATCCAGATTTTAGCTCTTTTCATTTCTGGCAGCATTTCTCACTTCACAAGCTGCCTGCATGAAACAACACAAAAAAGGGCTGTAACTACCCTGGATAAATACATAAACCATTATTAGCCTCTTTGTTTTTTCCCCATTTCTTCATTCACTTACATCACTACTGTTACTTCATGTAAATGTCCTGAATCTTTTGGTGTAATGGAAATGAGAACTTCTGCCCCCAAATATGTCCCATGTGCTTCTGTTTGGAGATCATGCCTCTTAAATATTGGCTATTTGAAAAGGATTAATCAATTCTGCACCTAAGGAAATCTCTGGGAGTTTTTGTTTGGCCACGCGAACAAATCCGACCCTTTGTGCAGTTGTGTTCAGGAAAAAAAGGAAGCAGGCACAGCAAAAATTGTTCCTTCCAGCTCCAATTGCTCTCATCCTTCTCAATATAGCTAAATTGTTTTAGTGTGAAGTGCTTTAGCCTCCTTTTTTTTCTCTAGGCCCATGTTTCCTGGTGGGACACTAAATGGGTAATAAGTTTTTCAGCATCTGAAAACAAGTGCAAAACTCTCTCTTGTTTATTCCTTCATGTATCGTGATAAGTCTGTGCCCTGTTGTGGGCTACACTTACATCAGCAGTTGCAGCAATAGAAAAGCTAAATTTATGTTAAGCTGCTGCTCAGTAATTACTGAAGGAAAAAGAGGCTGGCTAAGGAAAAGGCGTCTCCAAGCTTTTCCCTGGAGTGCTGTCAAGTGAACACATAAACAGAAAATTTGATAGAGCAGCTCCAGTTTTGGCCAGTAGAAAGCTGTCATAGGTGCCCCATTCATTTTGTACAATAACTAGCAGGAGTATTTTCTTGACGTGATAAAGAAGCACTGGGAAAATTTAGTCACCAGTTTGGGCTGAAATAGGCAAACCTTATCAACATTAAAAAGCTAGGGATGTGTGTCTGCTTCCAAAGAGGCAACAGTTTCACACTTCAGTGAATCATTCACTTAATACAGTGGCCAAAAGACACATGGAACAGCCCAGAGTTTAACTCCTTCAATATCAAAGCCCAGAGTTTAACTCCTTCAATATCAAACTGGGAATGAATATAGCATTTCTCAGCATTTGCGCTGAGGCTTATCCAGAGCCCAAAGGGCTGATCATAAAATAAATAGCCTAAATATTAAACCAAACATCCAGCCAAGTGGAAGCAACATATCTCCTCAACCAGAAGCAGGAGCCGGTCGTCCCTGCTACTTCCCTCACAGGTGTCTGAGCACAGATGTGCCATTCAATGGCATATGCTGGTCCTGAGGGCTGTCTCCTTTTCAAACCATGGATGATATTTTTGGTAGTGACCCCAGGAAGCTGGGATTTTAGCACTGTACAGGGAACAATTTTATGTATATTTAGGCACAAATGGAGGAGGAAAGATAAAGCTGTATTGGAAGGTCCTGCTCTGCTTGGTCTAATTGTTTTCCAGAATGTCAGAGATCAAACCTCAAATTTCAGGCAAAGTGTAAGTTTTTAATGCAAGGAGGTGGCTGCTCTATGTCTTTTCTCATGTCAGGAATGATTTGTACTGATCTAGAATTGAAGCAGGCTCAGTTTGCGGGAGCGGCAAATTGTGTCACATTATCTCCCAGCCTGATATCGCTGACAACTGAAAAATGAGCTTTTAAATTAGGTGAGACCCAAGAAAAAATGCTGTAGATGTGAGCCAATACAAGCAATTATGTGGGACTGGAGAAAAACAAAGGGATTCCAGAAGTGTTGCTATGGCTTCCTATATGTAGGCTTTAAAATTATTTCCCTGTGACCTAAAAAGCTGTCTCCTATTTGATGTGAAAATTCTTGCTGTTGCAATATGAGGCAGGAAGATTTTGGATGGGGCTCAAGACAGGATTTTAGCACATTTTGAGAGAGCTTGTTGCTGGTGAAAAATCCCAAGCCAGGCTAGCCAAGTTGCAGCATATTCGCTGAAGGAGTGCACTGTGCACTCAGCAGCAGCATGAGAGAGCCTCCATCTCTGTCTTGCCAGAGTGTCTTTGTGTTGGCTTGGAGATATGCTTTTGTTTCTGATGGCTAGTGAGGGAACAAGGGGAGGAGGGAGGGTGATGGAATTAGTGCCATTTCCAGTCTTAGATGAAAATTACTCTGAAGATATTCATGTTGGAACCTGCTAAGTATTTTCTAGAGTAGTGAAGCTGACTGGATTTTGGGTTAGTATTCTCAGGGGCCTTTCATCCCATTACCAGCTGCTCTGTGACAGTCATAAACAAAAACAAGCCTCCTTCAGCCCCCACAGGATAACCCAGATGAGAAGGATTTAGAAATAGCAGCATCTATGCTGATCTGGAAGGTGGCCGTGCAGCATGCTTGACTCTGGCAGCTTAGAGAAGGAGCAGCCTTTGGAAAGGATTCTGCCTCTACTTCCTGTCATGGCAGAAGGCTTTGGGGATTGGCTTGTGACACTTTAGAGTGGTTCATTTGATGACTTTATTTGCATTAAAAAAAAGGTATCTGTTATTTGACTGTACTCTCATGGTCATTTTTTTGATCCTAAGGGGTAGAAATGGGGACACAAGAAGGGAGATCATTATGCCAGTGGTGTGTTTTGCTTGCATATTCACAAGCTGCAATACATGGAAGTGAATTAATGCATAGTTCCTGGTAGGGGGCCTGGATATTTTGCTATCTGTTAGTGAAAAAGGCAAAAATCAGAAGCTTGTGCATGCACGCAATAAAAGAGAATCAGGATTTACATTTGGTATCCAAGGAAGCGAGAGCAGAATCCTGCAGGGCTTTCTGTTCATTGTTTAAATGTTGCCATAGAGATATCTCAGGGCACAAGTTACATGTTTTCCTCTTCTAGAGTTGAGCTTCACTTCTCTCTCTCAATCTCCCTCTCCCTCTGTCTTTCTCAATATTCTAAACTGCCAGGAATATCTCCACAGCAGAACTTTGCACAGCAATAGGAAAAGGTGTTTGCAAGCTGCATTATCTGATGGCATATATGCCTGTATACTCTTCACTGATACTTGCTAATATGTTGGAAACCCAGTTAGAAGGAAATTGTTGGACAGGAGTGTGAGACTTGTTGTCATTAGGACATGGAGCATATTACAATATTTTCTGTAGTGGTGATATGTTAATTGGATAGCTGCAGGCAAGCAAAGTGTAGCAGTCGCTGGCAATTAGAAACAACAATGAACTTTCCAGGACTAGATCTATTCCTTGGGCATATTAAAATACATTTCAGGTATATACCATAGCTTGTGTAAATTTAAATATTAACATATATCTTGAAATTCTGTTTTCACAGTGCCAAGACAAGATTTACCTTTGCTGCTTGTGAAAGGGAGAGAGGCAGCATCAGACCACTGAATAAAATCTGCCATAGTTTTGCTGCCAAGCTTGTACTTGTTGTGTCAGGACTGTGGGGGAGCAATATAACCAGGAACCAGCAGAACTAAAAAGGAAACCAAGCACCCTCAAAACAAAGCAAAATATTCCATCAACAATCATTTGATTTGCAATTAGATAAAGCTTACTCAGAAGTTTCACAGCAAGATAAGTTAAATAAATGATGTTTTCTCTGCAAATGAGCAGCAATTCAGAGCATTCATTAATGCTCTTTGTGTTTGAGGGATCAGTTAGTTAACAGCTATGGAATTATGGGATTCATATCATCCTGTGCATTAAAATAATCCTCAGAAATATGGATGTGATTGCCTTTCATATTTGTACAGACACTACAGTATGACCTGACCTCTAGACAGCCCAGGAGTTGGTGCTTTTATTTCACCATACATATAAGAGCCATTGCCCAAAGGATCTGACTTGATGCTGAAAAACAGTGGTAGTAAGTTTCAGAAAGTATTAGTGTCCTTCAGATCTGCAGCATATTTTGATTTTGCTTACAAACCTCTCTTCACTTTCATGGAAATAATCCCTTCCATGCCAAGTTACATTGGAAATAAAGGCAAGCGCACAAAGAGCCTGGTCATCCTTGTGGGGGTGCAGCAAGAGTCATAACAGTGCAGGTTTCCTCACACTGCTTATCATCACACCTTAGACATGATCTTAAGCTGACGACTATCTTAAGCAGGCACTAATTCTGTTCATGTGCTTTGAACTTAGCCCAGAATCCTTGCAATGGCAAAAAGGTGGCCACCTGTGGCTGGGATGGGGGCTACTCACCTCACTTCTCATGCACTGTACTCACTCATCAAGTTACTGAAGATCACCAGGTTCCATTGTATTAATTGGAAATTATGATGGTAGGGAATAGAGGAGGAAATTTTCATCATACTGAATCCTCATCAGCTATAAAGCAACATTTAACTTTCTTGTAAATCTGCAAAAACAGCTATTAGTGGACTGTTCATGTAAGAGAAGAGGGTGACAGTCTTTCCTTGAACTGGTAAAAGTGAGATTTTTGTCTTGCAGGAATTAATTAGAAGAATTGGTTTTTTTTATTCACTATTGCTCATTTTTTAGTCATCATTTAGCATTGTAAAGTGTATGAGCTAGTTGGCTCTGTAATAACCCTTCCATGCAACCAGTTTAATTCTTTTTACATTTATTTTCTTCTGTCATTGCGAGAACATAAACCCAGTTTTGCTCCAACTGATCTCAATAAGATATTTAGTAATTACTTCAGCAGGACAGATCTTGCTCTGTAGGTTTTTGTTTTCTTTTTTCTTTATTTCCAGAACTAAATAATCAAATAAGTATTTATATTTACAGATATAAAAAGATGATCTGAATGCCATGTTAAGTTAATATGCTACAAGTTTCAGAATTTCCAAAAGCTCTATGCTCCTTTGCCCTCCCTGCTGACATTCCAAGTGTTAGTGCACCTTTTTCATCAGTGTGTAATGGAATAATTGATGAATTAATCTCATTGCAACAGCAAAACCTGATCTTATATTATCAAAAGTAGCTGTTTTTAAAGTTAGATATTTTAGGTCTGAATTCTCAGCCTTAGGATGGTGTAATCTCTGTGTATTGATTATGCAGGTCAATAACTGAATATTGTGACATGTTAGAATCATTTTAACAAAAATGCTATAGTTTTTATTTTAAAAGAGGCTAGAAGAGGTTTTACAGGGCCAGAAGGAAGTGGGTTAAGGAATCATACTTTTCTCTCCCTCAATACATGCAAGTTTCAAATGAAATGTGCACAAATATATTCAATTCCATGAGCTTCTTTGCCAAAGGGCATATATGCTGTGTTAAAGAGTTCTTTGCTTAGCCGTTTGGTTTTACAAGGATTTTCTTTGCCCCTACTCAGTTTGTGAGCCCTTATTGGACAGGCGGCTTCTTCTACAAGTGATTATATATTATTTTTCCTGAGGAAAGCTTTTATATTTGCTACATCCGTTAGAGAACTGAGGTTCATTTTTGTTAAGGTTGTTGATGACACAGCCACCAGAGGGGAAGGATGGTGACCCCATTAGCCTTTCAGGTTGCTCATATGCAGTGCACAGTCTACTACTTCAATAAGAGTTTTATTGCATTTAACGCCCGTGTGAATTTTGACTGTATATGGTGCAGGGAATTAAAACCATAATGGATTTCTCCTTTGAACCAGAAAGAGGTCAGAAAACCTCACCTTCAGTGAATGTTCATGTTGATATCCCTCTTTCTGTAATGTGCATTTTCCTGAGTGGTCTGGCCCTGAAGATTGAGTTACATACATTAAGTGAAGGCCTGGAGGTATCTGTGTAAGACTACTGAATCAAACCATAGTGGAGGATGGCTCAGTCCTTAGGTTACTTTCCATAACATGTGGAAAAAATAATTGCATTTTTTAATGGGAAATTTCAGGTTTGAGGATATGTATGAAAATGTCATGCAGCAGTAGTAGAATGTAATTAAGAGTTGCAAAGAAGTATAGATAATAAATTCCTATCACAAAAGTTATTGCATCTAATTTAAAATATCACCCAGATAAGTCTTTTTTTTGTCTGTGGCAAAGAAAGGTGAAGTAGATGATTACCTATGGGCAAATCAAAGATAAAAAGCAATCAGCGATGCTGCTTCAGAAATACTTGTCTTCTAAACCTGAGAAAAACTATGGGAAAAATTTATTGGAAAGGATATATAAACAGAAGGCTATGTATATAAACAGGTCAGTTTCTAGGAATATATTTTTTTGCCATGAAAAAACCTACTTTAAAGAAGAATTTATATTTGACTTTGAGTCTGTCTTTGATACAAGGGAAAATGACATGAAAATTTAACAATTACACCAAAAATTATATCAAAACAAACTAGTTCATAGTAGGGAAAAAAGAGGAAATCATATAACAACCTCTATTAAAAATAAGGTATAAAAGGAGTACAATTGATGTCATAGGAGAGCAGTGTTGTGATTGTGTGGAAGTCTTAGAATACACCAGAAATGAGGGAGTATTGCTGTTGTTTTTGTTGTTTTTATTGGCCACATCCTGTGAAGAGCTATTGGCAATAGTGATGCATCCCTGTCAGAATAATTCAATTAATATTTCTATTCTGTATCTGGAAAAATTATTATTAATTTTTTTATTATGAAAAGAGAAAGCAAGTGAAAAGATTTTGGGGAATATTTATTAGGGGACAAATAGTAGTGCTTTACTTTTTCAAAAAGTTGTCTAGAGTATACATCTAGAAGACTTTCTAATGCTACAGGTGAAACTTATATGGATGTGGTAACCATTGTCCATTTCCCCTGGCATAAATTTTAGGCAAAGTAACTGAAAATACAATATAGGATTCAACTGGTAGAAACTTAAGGCAGGGAAAACTTTAATATTGATAGTATGGTATTATGGGAATGATACTTTTATACTGCCTGGCTGTAGACAGAAGTTACCATGGAAATAAAGTACACTCAAACTTTAAAAAACATGGGATATTCAAGTAGCTTAGAAGCACTTGTAAGATGTTTAAGAGTAAGTATTGTGAGGAAATATTTTTTAATGGATTATACGGATATTGTAACTCTTTTTACAATAATAATACCAATGTTCCAGCAAAATAATTGACAGAAAATTACACTTAATATAAGAGTAGAGCCCACAGTTAGCAAAATTACCTTGATAAGAGTGTCTGTTAGGATGGGTATGTGAGGGCAAACTGAGTGAATAGGATTAACTGAGCTGAGAGGACATTTCCTAGAACTGACGGCTAAAGAGAATTGGAAAAAAACCCAAAACAAACAGATAGAAACCTCTAAACTAGGAAAAAAGTACAAACATCCCTCCAATAATCAAAAATAATAATGAAAGCGCCATGAAACAATACTTGAATAAGAGTCTAAAAGAAGCATGAAGTTTTTAAAGCATAAATGGCTGGACAGGTTAGAGAAACAGGGCAAAACCACTTCTGTGATTTTGCCCGACATTGACCCCTCCCTTTGCAGCCTTCAGTTTGGTCTGACCAAGCTGTGCGGGGCACCATGAGGAGCCAACATCAATCTGGTGGTGTGACTGCACAGGGTGACCTGCACCTTGTAAGAGCATGCATGAGCTGGGAGTGCTTTCTTCCCAGCCTGTCCACTGGCAGATAGCATGGGAATACCCCAAATTGGAAACCCGTGTCCTGAGAGGTGGTGTGAGCAAGCAGGGGAGCCTGTGCTCCCAGCAGTGTGGGTGTGCTCATAACCAGCATGGCCTGTGAAGATATCTGAGTGATTCGGCTTTAGAGGATTAATTATATTAAGTTTTTTAAAAGTTTTTAGGCATTTATTACCATTTTTAAAGTGTCCAGTATGGTGGGGTTTTTGTTGTGTTGTTGCTCCTGAGCTGGCAGAGAGTGCCAGTTAATTAAATGTCTTTGGCCATAGTGATGTGATTTCAATCACATGCATTGAGAAGTTTTCCCTTGAGAACAAGTGAGGCAGCATGATAAATAAGACAGGCATACTGAGTAATGTTGGATGCTAAATGTGACATATAAGAAGGACAAATTCTGAATGAGGGACACTCTGTAAAACCAACTCTGAAGAGAATTTGATATTGCAACAGGCAAGAATTTCCACATGAGCTCCTACTGTGCTAGTGTTAAAAAATATTATGACATTCCAGAGAAACAGAATAGTGATTTTACCAATGTCAGTGGGAAAACTGGAATGCTGTTTGCATATGAATTTGTCCACAGTTTAAAAATTTTGTTGAAAAGAAGAGAGCCAAAAAATATTCAGTGCTGAATAAAAAAGGAAAGGTTTAGTACTTTACCATCAATCTATACATTAAGAAGCTCAAGAACTGATGTGATTTGTTTAAGAGGAAAAAAAAATAGATGTTTAAATGTTTTCTAATATACTAAATAAAATTCTAAGACAAAGCAATAGATTCTGCTGAGGTCTCATAAATTCATGCTAGAAATTAAGGGTATAATTTTCATGTTGAAAATAATTTATCATTTTAAAAATTTGCAGAGAAGTATTTTCTCTATCTCTTGGGGTCCTTGTCTTTGTGGAGGACTGTTGTAGTGAAGTGTGCCTTATTTTGTTTTGTATATTTTGACAATTCAGAAAGGCAGAGTAGATGATTCTGAGGTTCCTGCACCTGCAGGTAGAAGGAATGTAGCCTGAGCACCTATAACCAGGCTTCCAATCCTGTCATCAACATATATATGTAGCTATGAGCAAAATACCCCAAAGGATGTCACTCTGCAGTCCATCATTCCCTCTCTGCTGAGATTGTTATCAGAACACCAAAGAAGTTTTTCAGTCATCTGCTGCTTTATGACAGTACTCTGACTCAGTGCCTCAGACTTCTGCTTGATTGGAAAACTGTCCTTTGAAATCTGTGAATTTGTCAAATCTGAAATATTCTAGAAAGATGAATTTTGAAAGCTATGCTGTGGGTGAACAAATACCTGAACAAATAGCATGTGTATTTAGTTGTTCCCTTGGTACCCAATCCACAAACTAATTTATGTGACCAAGCTTCTACCTCCAGAGTTCTCTTCCCAGTGTAGATGTTTGCAAGCTTTAGGTGTTGTACTTCTGAAACACTGTCTTTTCAGCAACCTGGGCCTCCAGCTGCAGAAGTCTATTACTTTAAGATGACCCAGGGGTTCAACATCTAAATCAAAACCAACCAACATTATTGTCTTTGAGCCTGTGTCCAATTTAGGCTTCTGATATGAATCCGGATATGAACTTCTGCAGTAGTTGGTCAGGTGGTACCTATTTTGCAATAGGTGATAGTCTTCTTTCCAGGTCTGAAATAGACTAAATATAGAGGTGTCAAAGATGGTACATCCAACATGTTCTTTGCTTACAGAACACTAAAGATTGCTTTGAACACATCCTTTTCTTGCTGTGAATGGCTCCTAAGAATTTCAGATTAGAAATTGCATTTCTATCCTCATAAAATAACTCCATTTGTGGACTTGATTTTACTTATTTATTTCTTTTGCTAATTCCTGTCTTAGGTTTGGGAAGACAGAGAGTAAGAAAAAATTAAGTGAATTTCCTTCTGCATCTCTGCAGGTAGTAGCTTTTGGTATTATAGGTTGAAACTAAATGCAGTCTCAATGGACTATCTTTTCATATTTCTAGTTAATCTTCACCTTACTTGGACACTGATTGCACTAAATATTTCTAAAAAAATGGTTACGGAAATCTAAAATAAATATATATCTTTCATAATTAGTGGTGAGGTAGACGTTCACTTTCTCTGTTTAGAATTCTGTAGTCCAAGTCAATTTTTTCATATAAATTGCGTTTCTTCCATTCATGAGCCTTCCTGGAGTAGTGTGCCATTTCACTGTTACAGCTGAGTGGTTAGCCCAAAAGGTTCTGGAATGCTGCTCTGAGGTAGCAAAGGGCATTCCTAATGCTAGAAAGCTCTGGGTGAGGTTGGAGAGAGTTACACTTCTTACCTCGCTGCTCTTTTCTGTGTTCTCCTTTTTGCACCCTCTACTTTGCCTTTAGATAAATAACACTACTTTTGCAGGAATTATAAAACTGAATTGGGTGATCTAATGTGCTTGTTTATAGGAGAAAGCAGCATGCCTCACATGAGTATAAAACACTGAGCTGCATTGAGCTTGCACTAATATTGCTGGCATAGCTGGTGCATGTTAGGTTATATTATCCAAAAGGCCTCTTAATAATGATTGAGAATATCTCTCTAGGTAGCCAGGGTAGTAATCAGCATTTTGAAAATCCATATCCCATCTTAATCCTTATGCATTATTCCACATGTGTATTCCATATAGTGTAGTCCTGGATTTTCAAGGAAGGAGACTGAATATCCTTTACTGCTCCCTTACAACAGAAACCAGTAAATTTCCCTACTACTGGAATCTGGTTTGGGATGGTCTCTTTCTTTTACTTCCCACCCAAATTCTCGTCAGAAGTTGCTGTGACTACTTCTCAAACCATTGACCTAGCTTGGGACAAGGCACATGTTTACAGAGACCAACACAGAATTGGTTTACTTACTAGGAAATCTAACTGTGATAGGGTTGTTCCTTAATCTTTGACTAGGGGCCCTTATGAATTTTGTCTGTCAATAGCTCTTCTCTCTCCTCAGCGGCAGCAGAATTCCAAAGCTCTTTCTCTCACACTGTGTTTCCAAAGAGTACTGTGCTGCCAGAGGTTTCTGGAAGACTAGAACTATCAGTGAATGATCATGCCACTGGGGAGAGGTATGTGAGGAGATTGGAAGAAAGTGAACTGTTGCCTGATTCTGAGCGTTTCTGTAGTTTTTTTTTAATGAAAAGTTAAAAACTTCTAGGATACAACACTGTTCTTGTCAGCTTTTTCATGCAGATGGAGCTATGGACCAAAATGAAGCCTCAGTGAAACTAAAACAGATTCTATATTGAGGCAGAAATGTACTAGAGGAGCTGTCAGTTTAATTTCACTGGCATGAGCTGAGCTACTTTCGCTGCTAAAGCTATATATTTCTGTAAGTGTATGCATGTGTGTTTAAGTGGATAGATTGCTCTTGAAAGTTTTGGAGTGTATTTGGCCTTATGACATATTAAAGTGATGATTCTTTGCAACTGTGGTTGCGCTGTAGAAAAGTAGCAGGGAAATAGTATTTTTCATGTATATTCAGCAAAACACGCGTTTCCATTTTTTTTTGTTGTTTGTTTGTTTTTGTAGGAGTGGGATATAAATCTCCACACATTAGTCATCTAGATTTCTGATGATTTATAACACTATCTACATGGCAGTTGGGTAAAAAAGGAACTGCTTTCAGAAAGGCTTAAGAAAAATTTTTTTGCAAAACAAGTAATGAAACTATCACCCATCTCCCAAAAGCAAGAAAACATATCAGATCTTGTTTGACATCTTTCTTCCCTCTAGAATTTCAAATTATAGGTTTTGAAAGAAAAATGCAATTAGGATATACATTTAAATATAGTGAAATGGTCAGTCTTGTGCACTGTAGTGGGCAGCTCTAGAGATTTCTTAACTCTGACCTTTCTGTGGCTTCTTAGTCATTGCTTGAAACAAACCACACAGACTCTATGTGCTCCTTTTTACTTCTTTGTAACTTACCAGAAATTGCTTTGTCATATTGCAGGACAGATCCTGTGCATACACAAGGTATGCAGCCAACACTGTATTTTTAAGAGTTCAGATATCAAAACAAATTTAGTGTAATTTAAGAAGTGGGAGTGGGATTTAAGGAGAGATTTTGTGAACATAAGATTTAAGGTGCATTAAAGGTACTTGAATAAAAGGCATTTTGTAAGCACAGTTTTTATTGCAATCTGTATCACTATACACAAAACAGTGTCTCAGTGCAGAGTAAGAGATGAAAAAAAAAAAATACATACATCTTTTAAATATTCCTTTTATTAAATAATTCTGGATACATGGGTCAATTTTTTTCTTTGCATGGCTAAGAAGGGTTTTTCCTGATCTGCCAGCAATTTCATACCCCTATTTTATATTCAGACTCTTAGTGATTTTTCCTATTAACTTAGTTTACTCTGGGCATATATTGAATTGCACAAAAAAAAAACCAACAAACAAAACCTAAAATTTCCTTCCTTAAAATTAAGCAAGATTATAAGCCTACAAAAAATCTTACTTTTAAGAGTACATAATTGCAAACGTATGATTATTTAAATATTGTTTTAATATTCCAGCTCTAAACAAGTAGATAAAGAGCATTCAAGCAAAACCTTATCAGGCTTTCTGCATATTTTACACCAAAATTCTTATTCATTTATTTTCAGTTCATATAATATAATGGTTGAAAAGCACAAATTTTCTTTTTCGTGGACCATTACATTTTATATACTCTGACTAATGTCAGTGTTCAGAAACATTAGGGATATAAAGACCTTTTTGTCATAATTCATAACATTGGGTGCTTCCATTTGAAATGATGTGCCATCTTGTTACGCATTTAGTAGATGAACCACTTCCTACAGATGGAGGACCAGTTTCTATAGCACCCCACTAATATAGAGATGTCCCTTTTTTACCTCAAACCCAGGACATATCTCCTTTCAATCTCCTCTCTAGTTCTGCAGACACTTATCCTCTCCCTTCTGTGCAAACAAGCAGATGGAGAGTATGTGGACTTGAAATGTGACTCAGAGGTCAAGAGATTTAGGGTCTCGGGAGGAAAGTGAAATTCACAGCTAAGGACAATTTACTGTGACCAACCTGCCCCCAGGAAACTCCCAGCACAGCCAGAGGGCTTGGTGATGTCTCGATTTCTCACATTGTCAGTTGCCATGAGTTTGCACAGGAAGGCATGTCTGCTACTGAATCAGAAATATTGTGATGAATACAAACTGCTTATTTGAGAAGGGGTTTTTGAGATCAGAAGTTTGTCTGAATGTAATATTTCCAGTGTACTGTGCTTATACATAAATCACTGTTTATAAATTACAAATTCCGTACAATAACGTTTTGTCAGACTTAGGGAAAGGGAATAAATGTAGTGTTAGGTTTCTTCTTTTTTTTCACTTTTAACTTTTTTTTTTTTTAATTTATGACTGTCTGTAGAGGTAACAATACAATTAAAAACACTGAAATGGATATCACCTGCTTACTTACCGCTGCTTGGCACATTAAGTTTAATGTAGAATCTTCGTCTTTTGGTGTTGTGGTACTTTGAGTAGCTTTGGTGAATTGCTTAATTGTTTATTGATTTCATAATTATTCTGGATTTTATTCTTTCCCCCTGTCCCCACCCTCCTCATTTCATCCTTTTTAAAAAGTTCTTGGAAAATTTACATGAATTCAGAGATTCTTATCAAAGTTTTGTGCATTGCGTAAATTCCACATTGCCAGAATGATCAGGATAGAAGTTACACAGAGGTACCTCAATAGTTAACTAACCAGATAAAGGAGAAATTGTCCACATGGTCAGAATTCCTTTCTCACATTGGAAGCAGAAGATAGTTATGGTAAATTTTGCAACAGGCTACTCCCACAGGGTCATATTTTATTAAACTGAGAAAATTGGATGAGTCAGAGCCATGACTGTCTAGGAATTTAAAGGAAATAATTGACACTTTTGTCTCCCAAACATACTGTATTTTTCTTTATTTTTGTTGTGGGTGTTAGGTTAAGAGATGTCTGCGTAACTTCTGTTGATGAAGAGAACATGATGGTGCTTTTTTTTCGCATTTTGCTTTGGTTTGCATTCTGCAAAGGAGATCTGCTTCATACATGACTTTTCTACAAATTAGACTCCTCTCCTTTACTGTTCATCAAAAAATCCTGACAGTGTTCCTCTATTTTTTAAATCTATCTGATTTGCCTGTTCTGTAATAGCAGAGTTGTTCTGCTATTATAGGAATAGTGTACGTGCAACAGCGGACTCAAAGTAGAAAGCTAAAGGACCGTTTCAAATTTTAGCATGGCAAATTTCCCTCCACCCTCTGAGTTCATAAATGAAAATAATTGGGCTACAATGCCAAGAAATTAGTATCCTAACACAACTCCACAATGCTGTGAAAACATAGCATTGCATAACTGTCATTCCACTGAATGGTATCATTATGACTAAAATTATCTAACGTTGTGTTGCCTTTTTGTTCAAATCTGGCAAGAATCAGACTATCTCACCATGGTACACAATACATTTTCTAAATATGGGTGAAAAACTAGAACATTCTTCGGAACAAGTATTGCCTAAATCCAGCAGAAGCGAATGGAAAATTCTGGCCTTATTTGGTGATACTTTCTTGCATTGAAATGTGATCAGCACATCAGTCATCTTTAGAAGGAAGTAAATGCCTGTTACCAGATGGAAAATAAATTAAAATGAGCATTTCTCATTCTCCAGGCAGTAGGTGCAAAAGCAGAAATATTTTTAAAATACTAATCTGCAATATTTTAAAAGAGCTGAAATTTTAAAAAATCCTGGTTTTTTAAAATGTAAATTATTTTTAAAGATCATTGTATTTTGGCTCAAGCTACCAGTAGACTTACCCAATCAGTGTGCATAGGTATTCCTAGCTAGCTTCATTCTTCTTGAATAAATGTGAATGAGATTTGAGTAAATGAGAGCCAGTTGTTATGCACCATGACTAAAAAGCAAGAAGTGATGGTCTGGGGCAAATTCTCTTCGAACAACAAGCATACACAACATTAATGCCTTGGGACAAAGAATTCTCAATTTAAATTTTACGGACTTTGTGTTTCTAGTTCCTTTATCACCACTATTCCAGAAGGCATGGGAATTAGCTACCACCATTATCTGTGGTAGCAGAGGGTATAAACTGAAGTCCTGAATCTTCATTTCATTAAGACAACTAAACCTATATCTGAACACTTTACATACATAGTTTGTGTCAAAGAATCTCAAAAGCTGCAGTTCTTACGGATTTCAGCTCCTATGATACCATTAAAAATTGTTGACTTCTAACATAAAATAAATCATGCATTTAATCAGACCTATCTTTCAAATAAAAAAGAGTTAGTGTAAAGATTGGTTTTACGTTTATCTTTTCAAAGCTTATGTTGTTAGATTATGTCAATGTGCTTGAATAGACTGGAAGATGAATGGTCAAAGTCTGATGGTACAGGCTATGCAAACACTTATTAAATAGAATTGATAAATGTAATTTAGCTTAACTCTGCAATTGCATTTATTGCTAGATCCAATCTCTGTGTATATACAACACAGGTGCCCTAAGTCCAGTCCTGCTGTATGTATATCAGAGTGGCATGTACAGCATTTCCATGGTGTGCTTTATCTTTCTTCCTTACCTGATTCTTTTATAAAATCTCTTTTCAGTTTGCTAAGATTGCAGTATTCCAGAGAACATACATAGTAACCAACTTGCTGTGTTAGTAACTCTCTGTGTTGCACTGAGGAAAATATAATACCATTTAATATCAAATGTGCAATCAAGGAACAGCTGGGTTCCTTTTGCAGTGTCCCAGAGCTGGCCAAGAAAATTAAATCAAAAGTCATTGAGTAATTATTCTCATTGTTGATATTGATGCATTAGATCCTATCTGAGTCCAAATAGAGTGCCCCAATCATTAAAAGAACCATTTTCCCCTTTCATCCCTCTTTCATCCAAAGGCATTTAATACAGTGCTAATTCTTAAAAGAAATTTTCATTTCCTATATTTTTTCCCATGCTTCTACCACTGTTCTGTGTTGTTGTACAGGTAAAATGGACTTAAGGCATACTAGAGTGATCAAGATATAGTAACCCAGAGATATTAACATTGAGTCCTTTTCCTAAAAGACAATAATTTATACTTGCTTTTGTGTACGCCAGAGTAAGTGCAGCAAAATTTAGCAGCTGTTACATGTAAATATTATAGAGCATTATTTGGTTAGAAACGTATTAATTAATAACAAACGGAGGAACAAAAACACCCAACACTTGAAATAATGGTAACAAATATAAAAGCAAAGGAGTATATTAAAAAGTATAGTTCATTAGCATAAGACTTACACCTATCTGAAAAACCCAGCTTGAAAATTCAAGTTATTTTATCTTGAATGAGATGACAATACAGGTGAGAGTAAATGAAAAGCTAGACTGAACAGTTCTTCAACTCCTTCAGTAGGGAAAGGAATATCCGAGAAGAATCTCAGGAAGGAAATTGTGGTTTAGTTACAGTTCAAAATCAGACAATGCCTCGATCCATAAAGAAAAAAAAATTATTGCAATCTGTTCATTTTATTGCCTTCTTTACATCAGCCTTTTTCAGCTTTCTCCTGTGTTGGCAAAGCAGTGTTAAGGCTCTCCCTTCTACTTCTTCTATCATCCTTGCTGAAAAGGAAGTTTTTGTAGACTGTGATCTGGGTACAACCTGCAGGAATCAGGATCCCTTGCTGGATCAGGACTAGATCTCTCTGCCATGCAGGATTGAGCCATTGAAGAGAAATGCAAGTTGCTATAATAAGCCAAGTGCAAAATAGGATTACAAAGTCATTAGAGGCTGGAGTTGTTCAGCACCTTTTAGACCCTTGGGAAACTAATGAAAGTGGGCTCAGAACTAAGCATCCTGTTCTTTCAAAATAGTGGTTATTAATTGTAAAAATTTAATTATTGTGCATAATATTGGATTATACCGCATATAAAATAGAATATGCGATACCTATAAAAGTATATCCATTATGTAAAAAATATTAAACCATGGTTGGTGTTTTTCCCCTATGTCTGTTTCTGGAAGTTGGACATTTAGATAACAAAAAAAGTTTTTTCTACTTTTTTCTAAGATTTATGGCTTTTTTTCAAACCTGAGCACCTAAACCCTTCAAACTACATAAAATTGTTAAACTTCTACTTGAT
Source organism: Camarhynchus parvulus (assembly GCF_901933205.1). Classification (NCBI taxonomy): domain Eukaryota; kingdom Metazoa; phylum Chordata; class Aves; order Passeriformes; family Thraupidae; genus Camarhynchus; species Camarhynchus parvulus. The sequence goes on along the minus strand of NC_044575.1, from coordinate 19,958,214 downwards.
TCTTGCATATTTTAAGTTTTTAATTGATTTTATGGTTCATTTAGGAGAAAATATTTATGAATATATCTATGCAAGTGTTGCTGCTTTTATAATTAAATAAAATCAGGAAATTATTGTATGGAAAGGACTATTAGAAATCATCCTGATCACTTGCCCTCCCAAAGTACTCAGTGGAAATGCTTGTGCTCAGCCTGGCATGCAGTGGGACCTCCCAGTTCTCTCCCTCAGTTTCCCTTGAACAGACAGTGTGCCTGTACTGAGCTCTGCTGGCTGCAGACATTTGCGCTCCTTGAACTTTCAGATATTTCTGTTGACTCAGGCCTTAAATTTTTTCAAAATCCCCTTCTTTCAGGAAATCAACTACTTAATGGCATTTGCAAATATGGTTTTGGGCTTAGATTGCTTTTTTCTAGATTCAAGAAATTGGAGCTGGCTTCCCTTTTTCATTAAAGAAAAAGAATAACTGTCTTTTATAACACGTTATTTTCTCTGCTTTCCTTGGTAGACTCACATAGTTTCTCTGGTTTGCAGGTGTATGATAAATATACAGTATTTTGTTATGACTGATCATTCTATAAGCATACCATCAAAGGTAAATATTGTGGACACCCTTCCATTTTCAGCCAGAACTGAGTGCCTAGGCCCAGGACATGGCAGCTAAGGGATGCAAATGCTGCTATAGTTATTTGGCTCCATATCTCCATTAGAGCAAGGCTAGTTTTCAATCATAACTCAGTTTTGTCACTCGTACTTTGCTCAGAGGACTGGCTCCTGGTTTCCAAACCATGTTGAGAATAACCTGATCAAACAAAACAAAATTCCAAAATCTGTCAAGTTGGGACTTATTGTAACACATCTTTTTTAGCTGTTCTCAGTGTTCTGTAAAGATAACAAAAAACCCTTTTCCTATAAGAAAATACGGAATATTCTGAAAAAACTGCTCCTTATTTATACACAATAGACATAACATATCACTGTCTATTATGCTCCTTATAATTGCCCTAAAATGAGCCTGGTTGGAGGTAATAATTTCTTATTTAACTGTCCTTTAAAAATGATGGAGCCTTTAAGTCAAGTTAGGCTAAACCATTTGTTCTTCCAAGGTAATTGGTCACTTATCTCACAATACCTATCCCAAGAGGTGGTAAGGGTTACCAAGGCACGAAACTTACCAAGTTCTACTTGACTTCAATTGACTACCTTAATATTTCTTCCTGTTCATCAGAAATGAATACAAATATTGTGATTAGGTTAGGGTTGTTTGGTTTTTTGTTTTAGTGGGGGTTTTTTTGGTTTTTTTTTTTTGTTGGCTGGTTTGGTTTGGCTTTTTGGGAGATTTTTTGGGTGTGGGGCGGTTTTCTATGAGATGATTTTTAATTTCAAAGTTTCCTTTCATGATATTATAAATAAGAGAAGAAAAACTCTAAGATCACCTTAGAATTCAAACCAGATTAGTGTTTAGTGGGAACCAGCAATACTTCCATAATATTCTTTGGGATTTTTTTTCCAAATTTAGCTCAGTACATATAGTTTTTCAGGAATACAAAGCTAAATTTTATTCCAAGTACTTTTTGTACATTCTTCCATCTAGAGTTCCTGCATTCTGCAGGTTCTTATGATACACAAGGTATCAGTGGGGCATGAGACTGTAGTACCACAAATTATTTATGTTTTACTTTGTTATTACTTATTATTTATTTGTCTTACTTTATTCATATGTATTTACTTATTTGTTACTTATTTGTTTAATTTTTATATGTTTTATTTAGTGAACTTTTCTATCACATCTTCTTACCCACACAGTCCCAGATATGTGGAACCCCTGTTTTTCCATTCTTGTGTGTCTTCAGACCATTCTGCCAATTGTTCAATTTCACCAGTGTTTATGACTAATTTATTAGAGGATGTGAAATATATGAGTTTAAATCATACTTTCAGACCATCAACCAAAAATGTTTTTTTTCCTGGAGTTGAAATGAGAAGGATGATAAGAGCTGCTGAGAATTAAAAAAAAAAAGAATTCAAATTATGTCCTACATGAAGAAACAAATGGGGAAAGATTTACTTCCTTTAAAAGAACCTTCTCTTGCACAACAAATACATGAAGTCTGTTAAACAACTCTGTATATGAAGATTCTTCTATTGCGCGTACCCCAACAGAAGGCAGTAGAAGATTTTTCAAAATCCCCCGACTGCAGATTACAAGTCAAAATCAAGTTAATCAAACTCAATAAAATGTTTTTGTTTTGTATTTTTTAATTTCTTTTATTGGGACCAAAAAACTTTGGCATTTTATTGAATGACATGAAATTTCCATTTCTTAACACTGAGTGTAATAGTGACAATATTGAGAGGATGGAGATACTAAAATCTTTTATTTCAGATACTTGTTACAAGAGACTGAAAATAGATAAATTTGGTATTGAAAAAGTGATAAGCATTTCATAAGAGGCATAACTTCTTTAAAATAAATTAAATACTAGCAGCTATTGGCAGAAAATATGCTATTAGGATACTAGTAACTATCTTTGTATTTTTCCTCCTTTTTTCTTTGACATTTAAAAAAAACTTGATAGAAATTCATGACACATCCCCTTTAGAAGATATAGAGCATTTCAACAACTATGTACAGATACTCTTGTATTTGAAGTAGTTTCCCAGTAAAGTCAAAACTGGTTTGAGTTGTTTTTTTTTAACAAGGAGAGAGAAGCATTTATTTTCTTCTGTCATCAAGAGCTTTTGAATGCTACTTTCTAGACTTGTATTAACATTAAATCTTTTCTCTAAAATACTTGCAGGCTTCTAGGCTTTTTGCTCTCTTTGGAAGAGCCTTAGTCTATTCTTTGTGAATGAACTTTGTATATGGATGTATGCTTGTGGTAAACAGTCATGATACTTAACATTTTCTGCAGCCCAAATCTTTCTTCACTCATTCATCTACTTTTTTATAAGGTCATTGACTTTTGTGATAGGTGACCTTATAAAAAACATGTGACTACAGAAAACTACATTTTAAGAGAGAGGAATGTTGAACACTATGTCCAGATGTTCCTTAAAATAGGTTTTCAGATATAAAGAACCAAATGTGAAAACATTTGAGTAAACATAGTGATTATACAGATTGTTCCTTTAAAGCCAGAGGAAAAAGAAGGGAAATGAGGTCACATCTATTTTAATAGTGCTTTCAAAGGGAAGAGGAAGGGAGAAAGAAAATGAAAGACAGAGGTGTTAAAATGTAGTGGTGCTCCAGAATGATTGACTAGAAGAAGTAATCTCAAAGACAAAAAGGCAAATATAGATGATTTAGCCTTCTATGTCATCAGTACACAATTGTTTCATGCTGTCTCATGCTTTGTCTACTCTATTTCCAAATGTTCCTGCCTTACAGAATTATGTCTCTATTGGATAGATTTTAGTCTCATGAAGTGTTTTCCTGCTATTCAGCTTATTACCTTCATTTCATACTATTGTTGTTTTATTGACATTTCATTCTTGCTGTATCAAGCTAAATTTTCTTTCTCAAGATCTGTAACCTTCAGATATTCAGAAAATCATGTGGGCTTTTTGTTTGTGTCTTTTTTTTATATATTTTTTATTTTATTTAGTAGTGTTGGACTAATCTGTCCTAAAATGAGCTTTTCTGGTTACTCTTTCATCTCCGAATATCCTGCTCATTATTATAATTTTGGCTGCAAGATTGCTTAGACTTAGGGTGACTTGGCACCCATGATTGCATCAGACTCATGTAAGGTATAGGAAGGAGACAATGGACTAAGATAATGTGAAATATTCTGGCAAAATTTCTTTGTCATCCAATAATGCTTTGGATCCAAAATGCCTTCCGGTATCAGCCATAGACATGATCAAGGCTGTGGTGATTGGCAGTATCTCCTCCTCAGAGGCCATCATTCCTTGTCAGTGGAAAAGAGCTGGGGCAAAGGACAAGTTTTTGGTTTCCCTCTTCCCTGAAGGCAAATTTGAGAGAAAATTTGTAGTTTTGTCTATTAGCTTTGAATCATTCTTCTGGAGATTTTCTGTACACTGAGACTGCCACTAATCCAGCATAGATGAGATTCAGTATATCTGTATTAACAATGCATATGTAGTTTAAAGTTTTAAAGTTATTAAAAAATTAATACCCACTTTAATTTTTATTCATTTAAATACAAAATAATTTGAATAATAGTGTAATGGAACTTAAAAATTCTGTAGAAATCCATTTATGAGGTGAGATATTTTATTGATTTTTCACTGATTACAATCATTCCTCTTCTTAGAAAGTGGTTAAAATTACATAATCCTTTTTCAGAGGAGTAGATTGCCATACATTATTTAATATTCTGTGTTGGATGTGTTGGCATGCAAGTAAACAAGTTTAAATACCTGCAGAGTCTGAATTTACAGAACAGTGATGATGCCTAACTTTGAATTCACTGGGACTTTAGTAACCCTGAAGTTCCGGCCATCCGGTTTCTATCACTGGGTACTCAAAATCAGAACTTTAGTGCCTTAGTTTATTTCTTTTATTTTTTTTTAAAAATATCTAACAGCTAAAACAACAACAAAAAATCCCTTTGGCTATAATTCAGTCCTTTAGACCTCCTAGACTTTCAGTAGAGCACCAAGATAAGATTAGAGATGTTTCATTTATTATATCACATTTTTATATGATTTAATGAATTCAGATGAAGAATATTACTTGTGAGGTTAATAGACCCAACCTGCAGTGGTTTTTTTTCTCATAGCAGCATTTGTAATGTGATAGATACTTCCCAGAAATTAAGAAAAAATTGTCTCTGCTGAAAAGACACATAATGCATATATTATTGATTCAATAAATGGCACAAGAAGGGGAAAGTGTTAATGTTTTTGCATTTCACAGGAAGAAATAAAGAAAAAAATAGGTGAGGTCACAAAATTAGCAATGTATTAAACAAGTGACCCAAGAATGTGTTATGTATGCATATTCAGAGTGTTGTGCTGCTATCCAGAGGGATCTTGAAAGGCTGGAGAAATGGGCTGACAGGAACGTCATGAAATTCAACACAGAGAGATGTAAAATTTTGTACCTGAGGAGGAACAACCCCTTGCACTAGTTCAGGGCCAGAGGCAACTGCATCTGGGGACATGAGAATGGGTTTTGTATCAGATGATTTACAGAGGTCCCTTTCAACCTCAGCCATTCTGTGGTTCTATGGTATTCCAATACTGCTCTGTGTAAGAGCTATACTAATGAAATTACTGTTTCACTCTTTACGGAACGCTCAGTGACTGCTATCATCAGGTCAGGCCTTTTGTAGCAGCTGATGACCTTCTGGAACAGCTGAGGCCAGCTGACAAATAGCCAATCTAAAACTCTTTATTGGTGTTAGAGATTAATATAATTAATTGAAATTTATAAATTACTTCTTTTTTATTATTTTAAATAATCTGTATTTCAGAATAAGTTGCTGTTGGTATTATAAAGTTTATGTAGGTATATGACATGTGCAAAACAAAAACAACAGAAAAATATATTCTTTTATACTGAAAAATTGGCAGTGGGTGTTCTATGAAGCACCATCACCAAATGAAGTAGTAGGTGATAGGTTATATATGCATATATTAAAAAACCCAAGGGTGATAATGATTCCATTAGTATTAAAGATCATATTAATGCCTTTCCAGCAGACCAATTACCAGTAGATAAGAACAGCTGTCACAGATGCAATTGTACACATCACAAAGTTTTGTGTGAGTTTCTTATTACAGAAAAATTAAATGCTTGCTGGGTTTGGCTAGCAGATGACTTCTCTTCTGGAAAAAATAGTTTTTTTCAAGTGTGATCAGGAGGCTTGTCCCATCACCATATAATTTCTCTGGCTTTATTTCCTTTGTCCTTATCTTGCTTTATATCAAAGGATCAAGAAATCCAAGACAATATTTTTTTACACAAATTTATTCTTAGTCTTTAATGTTCTTAAGATGATTACTGAGATTACTTACTGGATTTCTAGGCAGACTGTTGCCTTTATTATTATCACATTATTGTCCAGCAAGAACAAGATATTTGTGAATTCTCAAAAGCTACCTTTGGTCTGTGAGAGGGATTCTCTATTCCTGTTCTGCTATTTATCAAACTACTAGTTGTCCTCACACATAGCTTAGTTGTTATTGACTGCTTGGTAGTATTGGAGTGACATTTGAGTTTTTGCTTCTTTTTTTTTTTTTTTTTTTTTAATTGAATGGTACGTTTCTTTATCGTACAGACTTAGTTTTAGCTGATACATGGATCCCAGGGTGTCCTAACGTGAGTCGCTGGAAATGCTTCTGTTTAATTTCTGCATCCGACTTCCTGCGCTTGGATATACAGCCGGGAATACCACAGATGTCATTAATTTACTGCAACTTGGTTTTCAATTTTTGTATAATTTCAAACTCCACTGATTAGGTTGCCTGTTATACTAATTGTTGATTATATGGTGTGTGTGCTAAAAATTTATTTGAATTGTATGTAAATGTAAAGCATTGGCATAGATATTTGTATATAGATATTATATAGTATAAATATCAGAAAGATATGAAATTCAGAGCTCTGATTTTCTGATTCCCAGTTGGTTGACCAGTCCACTAGAAGTTCTATAAGCCTGATATTATTTTTAAATGTAGAGATTTCCTTTTTAAATGAAATTGGTTTTGATACTGCAATTGCAGTAACTAACGACTTGGTCTTGTGGTAAATATGGTTCCCTCTGCCTGATTTTAGAGACCATTGAGGACTGCTAGGATTCTGAGTAAACAGTTTTATTAGGAATTTAATTCTGTTTAGTGCTGAGAACCTTCTCTTCCTCCTGAATGCTGCTGAGGGTTGCTAGGCACCTCAAAGGGTTAGTGACTGTCACAGCTTGCTTAGCACATGGTACTACATATGTCATTTGCAATCTCTGAGTAGAACAAACTTCTACTGCTGTCACTGTAGATTATTCTCTGTGCTTTTGGGGTTGTTTTACTGTGGTTAAAATGTGAGTGTGTCCCTCATAAAATGGTAACGTTCTGTAGATGGGGACTGCTGGATCCAGCAAAAATAAATCACTGAAGGCATGGGAACTGAAGAGATGTCAGATTTTTTGTATAAAAGCAATAATAATTCTTCTGAAAAATTCATAGAAAACCTCTCCAAAACATCAAACCAGCCAATGACAAACACAGTGTGACAGTAATAATAAATCTTAATTTTCTTACAGTCGTTTTTAGGCCTTGTTCTTTTAGTATTGTTTGTTGTGACATGTGGGTTCCCACATACTCTGTGTAATGCCAGCAGTATACAGGATGCACACACCACAACACAAGCAGATCCCCAAAGCCTCAGGGTATTGAACTGCCTTTTTGTTTCATGTATCCTCTTGCAGAACGACTCACAGAATGACATGCTTTACTGCGTGTCACCTTATTGCTTTATTATTAGCCTTTGTAAAGGTCAGATGGGCCTGACTCAAATTCAAGAGGAAACAATGCTGTACAAAGTTGTCCCCTCATTGAAGGACCTGCATATTTTTCTGAGCTCTGCAACAGTATTTTTAATATCATGTTGAAAGCAGAGAACCATTTTCAATTCCCATTGTGGTAATCAATGAGATGTAAAATTGCAGCAGTTCCATGCTGCCTAGAGCCTCTCCTGACAAACCTCGTTTGGTTTGTCAGAATGCATAAAGCACTCATAGGAGCGTAGCATTAGCTCTGTTTCTCTGCGATGCGAACAAGCACAGAAAGAAACCTGCTCTTAAGGAGACATTTTCATTTGCTTAAATAGCTCTGCCATGGCTGCAGAACAGCAAAATCTTCCTGTGCTATGCATATTTCTTAGGATGGGAATCAGAACCATTAGCTAGCTGTATGTGTGATTCAGAAAAGCAATAAACCCATGGGCTAGCTCAACAATTATTTAACTTCTGAGAAGTAATTCACAGATAGAAAGTCAGTCAAGGTAACAGTCCAGGTATGCTGTATATGCTGTACTTTATTAGCATATTTGTGATTACTCAGGAAGGTTATGCTTGTCACTGTGCTGCTGTCTGTGACCATCTGGAACTTAGTAAGATACAATGTAGAATTTGCATCCTTCTTTTACACAGACAAGAGAACTCTTTCACCTGAAGTAAAATAAATTTTCTAGGTACTAGCAACTCTAAGCCATTGAAAGAAGCAAGCAGTCAGGAATCCACTGAATTATGAGCATATAAATTCATTTGATAGTTCCTTAGAAACTCTTTTACAATATATATTTAGGAGGAAGAAATGCTCCATGCTGGATGTTTTGAAGACACGCAGAGTGTGGTCCCAGATTTTTTCCTGTGGGTGTCATTATGGATGGAGTGATTGGATAGCTTGTGGCATTAGCAACGGGTGAGAAGCTCCTTGTCTATGCCTCTGATGCCGATAACAGCAGTCATCCCTTATCAATTCCTTGGAGGTGTTTATAAAGTGCTCTGTTCTCATTCCCTCTGCTGCTGAAGCAAACATCAGTTTTGTATAATGACATTTCTCCTGACTACCTTAGCTGATAAGCAAAGAATTGAATGAATTTTTGTAAATTAGGTACTCTTTCTCTGCACTGATTATTCTTTAAGCATAGAAATTAAGGGGATTGCAAGTTTCCATCTCATTCTAGAACTGGTTTTCAGAACCATATGCCAATTTTCTTTGCTTAGTTTTGATTTTTCTAATGAATAAATATGACTAAAAATGCAACAGCTAGCATTTCCAAGCTTTCACAAATTGTGTTAAACTTCTTGACAGGACTAACAACAAAAAAAGTTTAGTAATACATGCTTCAAGTATTCCATCTACTTTCTTAATTAGCAAGTCAACAAAATATGAGTTTTCACCTCATGACTGTATTGCATGATTCAAATTGTAGAAAACACAGACTTTAGAGATAATTATGTGTAAGCCCTGACAAGAGAATAGATGGAGAACTGGTTATTTTGGAATCACTGTCTCCATATGGCTGTGTCAGGAGCTTGGGTGCTGTACTCATCTGCAATGAGATTTTGGCCACAGGCTAGGGGAAATCAGGGAAAGTGTGTGTGAAGAATGATCTGGAAAGAGGAGGTCTGAAATTCTTTATGAGAGAATTTAATATTTCTCTAAACTACTAAACCCACCATCTTAGACAAAGATGTGTCAAAAATATGATGATTTCGGAACTCCAATTTCTGAAGTCTGATAGCAGCATAATTTGCTGGGTTTGTGAGTTTTCTTAGGGATTTTTAGTTGCTTGGGTACAATATCTACTTCTCAAGTTGAAAGTTAGACTGATTGTACTGGATCTCAGACAAAGACTAAATTTTATTTCTAAAGAGTATTTGAAGAAAGGGGAGAAATCACAGGAATAGGAATTTGCTATCAAATTTCAAATTTATGTGGTTTTTTTTTTGTTGGGTTTTTTTTTGTTGTTGTTTGTTTGTTTTTTACTCAGTTTTGTAGCAAAAATGAGATTCCTTCTTTAATACATTGACACCTGTTGAAATTTTTACAATATAAATTGCCATTTGAAGTTGTGGTTTGACATGTTTGCAAAGTTCCGTAACTATTTGTTTATGGATGCGTTATTTTACTTTTTTTCTTTCCACCCCACTCAGGAGTTCAGTATAATTGTTGTGCATTTCCTTATGTTACTGAATACAAGCAAAAAACATGGTCCAGTGTTTATTTTATATCTTGTGTCCCAAACTTGGTCCCCTGGTCAATGTGTGCTGCTGCTTGACAAGTTAAGCAGTGGTGCAGCACAATTCCTTTTCCTGTGGAGAAATTGCCTCACAAGTTCCTGCATAGTCCAGCCCTGGACAAGTGCAGTCACACAAGGTGTGATTTTTTTTTTCCTTCCTTTTTTACTTTCCCTTATCTTGGATAAAAATGGCCTTTCATACAAAATGTTACGAATGTTCAAGACAGAAATTCAAAAAGTGATAAAGTTTGTAGCCTAAAATAATTTAGATAAAACTTGTAACAGTTTTTTTTTTTCGGGGAGGCTAAACATTTGGTAGGTCTCAGTCAGGTGTTGTCCTCATCCTTCTTGAAATATGACTAGGCAAGAATACATGCAGGGGTTTTGTCTACTGTAGATTTAATTGAGCTGAAATCTCTTCAGCTCTGTTCAAAAGGTTTTCATGAGTGCGCTGTTAAGGAGAACAATCCTGTTTTCTAGGGTGTATTTCAATATACTGATCAATATATTGTATCTAATATCCATAGATAAGGGTCTTTGTAATACTCTGGTGAGCAGTGTCTAAGGTAGGCTACAAAGGCCAAAATTGATTTCCATACCAGCTTTGGATTACTGATCTTGAAGGTACATTTAATATGATCTTGTTACTATGGTAATAATCCCAAATAAACAAAGCAGAACCCAGTTCTGAACCAGAACTATCTTCCCATGTCCAGATTGCCACCTTGTGTGCTCCCTCTTTTCCTTTTGTCCCCAGAAATTTTACATGGTTAGCAAGCATGGTTCTGCTTCAGGGGCATGAAGTCAGCCTTATCACTTCTGCAACCACCTGAAAAGAGGTTGTAGTGAGGTGGGAGTTTCTCTTCTGTCAGGTACCAAGTGGCAGGAAGAGAAGCAATGGCCTCAAGCTCTGTCAGGGGAGGTTTAAACTGGATATTAGAAAAAAATTCTTCACAGAAGGAGTTGTCAAGCATTGGATCAGACTGCCCAGGGAAGTGGTTCCATCCCAGTCACCATCCCTGGGAGTGTTCAAATGACATGTGGTTTTGCCAGCTGAGGCCATGGTTTTATGGTGAGCATTGTGGTGGCGCCTGTTGATGGTTAGGCTTGGTGACCACAGAGGTCTTTTCCAACCTTAGTGCTGTGAAATAAACTTCTTTTCTGCAAGAACTTCAGTTCAAACTGAAGCAGGAATTGAACTGAGTATCCCTCATTCCTTGCAAGTAGTTTATCTACTAGATTATATTCAAAAGAAAAAAGTTTGCCCTGCTGCTCTTTCAAATAACCAAACTTTTTTTCCCTAGGATGTGTGGGTACTCTGCACTTTTAATTATGTTTAAAAAATATTATGGATTATTACACATTCATTGCACTGTATCTAAAAAATTTGACTAAATTTAAGTGTAGAATTTAAAAAAATAAAAAATGTGAAAGGGATATTTCTGCAAATTTCACCATTCTTTATTTGCAATAAAAAGGTGATATTAATTCAGGTACAACTGTAATTCCCAGACCATAGAAATTAATACTTGAGATGATGAAATTCTGCTTGCAAATATTCCTAAAATGCTTAATCAGATAACCTGCTTACAAAGTCTAAGTCTGCTCTGAGACTTTATAAGGCCTACAGGTTACTAATTTTATTTGATTCCAAATTTACCGTATGAAAATGGGCACTGCATGTTTTGGAGAGAAAGAAATACAAGCTGAGTTCATGTTTCTTAATGAGGGTTCATAAACTGGGCACCACTGCCTGTGGTCGTTTGTGCCATTTTCTATCAGATTGTTTCATTATGCTTCCGTGGATACTTCTTTTGCATGAATACAGTTTTGACAGTTTTGGAAAACTGGAGTATTGAGCTGGAACTGATGGTATTTTTCACATCTTGGTAATCAGTGTAACAGGAAGCAAATGTTCCTGGTAGAGATCTGGTGACTATTCTCATTTTACTCTTCAGAGGGAAGAGAACTTGTTTTAAACTGAATGTAATTTCCAAAAAACCTTCTCTTTAAAGGAAAAAAAAAAATTATGTCCTTTTCATATTTAAAGCCTCACTTTCTTTTCCTGAAATGTTCAAACATTTTCTTGCCTGTTTCTAGCTGTTAAGGTTGGATCATCCCATCTGAACCATCAGCATTGTACTAGATGACCAATGACACATAATCAATCTGTAATTTATAGGTTTTAATTGCTTTTAGCTGTATTTATTTTTGGAAATTTTTTGAAAATATCATTATTAGCAGAGAAATACATCACTAATTTATGAACAATTTGCAGATAAGAAAGCAACTGACATTTTAAACTGGTTTGCTTTGTACTAGTAGACTACACTGTTGCAATAGCACTAAAAATATTTTGATCTTTAATGGCTCTACATCAATTGTTTGGTGGGGTTTTTTTCAGTTTTCAATAACAATTTGGGGATTTTTCCCTGTTCTTTTGCTGGTAACAGTGCATACCACCTTGCAGCAATGCAAGACTCAGCTATTTCTACTCAGTATGTTGCAGGGCATAATATTAGCTGTGCTTCAGTCCCTGTTTGTAAGTCTCCACCTTATGTTCACCTCAAGAGTAACAATGATATGTGACTATGCATGTATACTGTAAATAAATCACCTTCTTCATTAGTATAAGATAAATTTTATTCTTCAAATCTTCTGAAAGAAGTTCTTCAGCTACAAAGCAGGCACCTTTCAAAATCTTTCTTTTTGATAACTCAGGGAATAAGTTTTTTTCCCATGTGCAACACCAGCAAATGATGTCTCTTTCACAATACCTTGAGGGTACAAAGGGCAGAAAATAGATTAAATAAGGGAGTAGGTCTTTTGCATTATTAATATAATTGAAATTTTCTTTATTTGGAAACTCTCTGATGTGGGAAATGAATTGTAATTAGGAAGTATCCACATGAACTAGTGAGTAGGAGCATCCTGTAATTCCTTTCATTTAACAGAATTAAAAAATTGTTTGGATCACAACAGATCTCAAGGGTTATTTAGTGGCAGCCATTTGTCTCCCATGCTTTGTTTCTGAAACTCATTTACATAAATTCACTTCTAAGTAATTATTGAAAACACTACAAAATAGTATTAAGTAGGTAAAAGATTTGTAAAGTTTTGATATAAGCAACATATACATCAGCAGAAGAATAGAAAATATGAATAATTCACATAAATAATAACATTAATAATACTACTAACAATAGAGAATTTCAGTTTTCATTTTGAAAACTGAAAGAAAGGGTTTAACTGCACTTCAAAAATTATGACTTGTGTCTTTTTGTGATTAAAATAGGACTCTGGAACTCAGAATTGCTTTCTGAATTTTTCTATGGCTCTAGATCTGTTAAGGTGGTCACCTTCCTTTTTTTGTAGAGATAAAGATCCTCACAGACTTTTTTGATGATATTACATTCTGGTATAACAAAATTCCTTATAATTATTGCTAAGCTGCAGCTGCATCAGATATACTAGTAGGGAAGGTGAATATAAGTTTAAAACTATCAGTTCAGTAGAACTCAGTAGCATTCATCCTGTTGCTTTGTTGACAACATGGGTTGTTTTTCCACCTAACATGAAGATTATTTTTCTCCCTGGCCCAGTCTCTGTTTCATTTCAGCCATACTGAATTTAGCACTTGATGAAGTAGGCACATATTTTTTTCTGTATTTAAAATGCTAGAAAACACTATCAAATGTTCTTCGATCTCTTTTCTTTCTGTTTGTGAATATCCTACTGTGTTATACAAACACAGCAGGGATGAAAGCTAAAACAAATGCATATTTGTGTCTACAGTACAAAAATGTGTATTTATAGATGAACAAACCAGGTCAAATCTTTCACAGTAAAAAATAAATTAAACAGCCATTTGTCAGATGAGTATCTGGAGACCATTATTAAGAGTCAATAGAACTGATCTTAAAATGGGGGAAATATTGTCAGGAGAAAATATTTTTAATGACATTTTGTGTTTGTAAGCACACACAGATACCCACATTAAAAAGACACCAGTCTGGTTTTCACACTGTACTGCTGCTCTGAAATGAATCACTCACAGCTTTGTATTAGTTAGGCTGAGCAAGACAAATAGTGGAGAAGATTGGTTTAACACATATTAACTCGTTTATTGATTAGGTGTACAAAAACGTTTCCAATCAATAGTGTATGAGTGAATATCTTTGCTGCAGCTGATCAGAGAGAAAAATATTTTAGAATTTAGAAGGTGCACCTTATTTGTATTGGTTTTGGAGAGGTAGCCGTGCAGAATTACCTAATCTTCATCTGCTTAACTCAATGCAGAAATATTAAAATAATTAGCTACCAGGCATACAACTATTCTTTGGTTTGTTTCCATCTGGAATTCTTGAAAGAAGAAAAAGAAGAAGTGCAGTACATATAGAAAGTACAGGTTTTATGCAAGAGAATAATTCTTACTCAGGGTTTAACTAAGATAAAAGATCAGGAAAAAACATAGTTATGACCTTGGCCATAAATAATCAGGGTTTTGGAGGTTTGGCAAATTCTGAAGTCTAAGGAAGTTCTGCTCTTTTAAGCATGTTAAATAAAATAGGGTTCCGAAATGGCAGAATATGTCAAAAACTGAAGGGAATGAAAGCTAGTAAGAACACCTTTTTGAGCCATCAAGGAAACACCAGTAGCTTGTGTTACTGCACAGTGAGTCAGCAGTCAGAGGTGAGATTTAGCTCTAAGTTCTTTATATTTACTGCCAGTATAGAATTTGTATACACACACCTTTCTTTAAGGAGCTTTCTAGTATTTTCTCTTTGTATCCTGAGGTGAAAGTCTTATGTGGGCATAGCACACTATGATTTTCTGTTTTATTTATTTTATTCTTGTTATTTAACATGTAAGTAACCAGAGCTCACACACATTTCTACTAACAGCTTGCAAGTGATTCAGAGTCATAAATAACAGAATCTAATGCTATTTCACACATCCTAGGCTACCCAAGACTCCAGGAGCAGGCAGATAAGGCCTTGAATCTACAAGAAACTTGTGCTCTTCTGGAATGGCAACTCAGGGCCAGACGTAGTAACAGAGTATAACAACCTCCTTTCTTTTGGCAGTTGAATGTTACCCTGTTAGTGATATTTATTAAAAATAGCAGGAACTGGGTAACTGTTTTTTCTCTTCTGCTTATTTATGTTCTTTACTGTCATCATGGTAGCATATGTTACTATGTTTAGTCTTTCTTTAATAAATACTATTTTTTCTGCAGATTTTTTCATGTCTTTGCAATCTATAAAAATATAGCTGCTTTGAGAACAATCACTAAAGCCCAGTTATAACTTCAATGAGTTTTTCTTACTTATTGCCATAATGAATTGTCAGAAAATATTTAAATATTTTAGGCCAAATTTTGATCAATTACTGGCCTAAGTCTGAAGTAAAATCAGTGCACTTGGAATGAGGAGCTGAGTGTTGGAATAATAATATTGATTGTTTTGAAAAGGTTTCTTGCAATTCTCGTTGGTGAGTTAGTTATTCAAGCAAAGATTATACTTTCATATTGATGATAATTTTCTTGTTCTCTTTTTCCCACTAAAGCTTCATTTCCTTTGTAATTACCTTTTCCCACACCCTCCCTAGCATTTCATTTTTCTGTAGTCCATATCCAGAAACTGAAGGCATTTTGCATCTCTTTCTTGAGGAAGTGAGGGAGGAAGGGAGGGAGGATTGTATCTCTTTTTAGTATTCTCTTCTTTTGGGAGCATAAGTGCATGGCAGGTGAGGTTTTCCAGTGTAAATGTAGTAGATTTAGTACCTAATTATAGTATCTGAAATTTTGAATGGGACTACATGGAACTTATTTTTCCATATGCCCTGAGAAAGTTCATTTTCTCTGGTTGAATTTCCTTTTCTAGCTGCTTTAGCATAGTTCAATTTTATTAATTCTGTAGAAAACCCTATTATACATTTTCTTAAATGAAAATGCATGAAGGAGTTTTTCTCTATTGTCTATTTACATGCCCTTGAACTTATTAAAAGCAGATTTTTCACAAAAGTAAGTGAGAAAACAGACATGTGAGTCTGTGGTTCTGGTACTCTTCAGTAGGTTTATTTTCAGAGAGTTTGACTTAACATTTAAAAACATATGTAATTATGATCATACTTCGTAAAGGGAGGAAACACCACATGCTCAAGTTTTGCTATAATAATCATGCTCTGCGAAAAATGAACATACGTATGGAAACTCATTTTCAATAAGCAACTACTTAATTTTGGATTATATTCGGAATTTATTTGTATTACAATAACTCAGAGGAATACAGATTGAGATATTTGCTGCTAACTACAAATTTACATTACTGTGTGGAATGACAGTGGGAAAGGAACTTGAAAAAATTGTTTATTGTTAGTCCATGAATAGAAAAAAGGAATCCTAGAACTCTGTTTACTTCTAGTAACTTTCTTCCTCTTGTTTATTGAATAGTTTTGCTTATTTTAGTTTCTATGAGTATTTTCACTGTTTGTAAGTTGCTCAACAAAATGTCATTCTTTTAACCAGCAGGTAATTTTTGAATAATTCCTATCATTCGTGTTGTTACTTTTATCTTATTTAATTGGACACTGATATACCACCCTGCCAATATACCAATATTTTTATTGCCTGTTACAATATTTTTAAATATATATTCTTTCCCTCCTATTGAATTTGGAGTAAGTTTTTACTGATTCATAAGTATATGTAAACACCAAGATTTAAAAATGCTTCCATAATCCTACAATTTATAACAACCTAATCTTTATGTATGTAGCCCTGTTGGTAAGAAATTGAGTGGAAGTTAAAGATCTGGTTTCAGATTTATGTTCTGTCACAAATCCCCTGCATTTCCTTTAAGGACAAAACATAGCTAAAGGTCAACTTAATCAGAAAAAAAATGGAATCAAGTGATTAAGGTATATTGAGATATCTTAAGACATATTGATTTGTTGTGCTTCAGGCGTCAGAGTGATCCAGAAGTAAATGCAACTTCTTCTGTCTGAGCTCAGGGCTGGAAGTAGTGAGACACAAACCCTACATCCTCACCATGTGACTGCAAACTACGAATACCTGGCATTTCTTTACCACATCATTTGAGAGAGCCTGTTAAGCCTTTCAGGGCACATATTTGACTATCTCTTCCTCTATCCCCTTTTTTTTTCCCCTTCTTTTCGATTGTAGGAGATTTCTGTGTTGATAAGGGCATAAAGTATTTGCAAAGTGCTGGTTGAATAGAACTGGCAAGAGAATGTGTATTTTCTTAATGTAGCATAGAGATGTTTTTTGTGAAATCCCCAATTTTGCACTTATAATGAAGGAAAAAAAAACCCCAAACCAACAGAAAAACCCCTGAGGAAGTAGTCTTTTCCATGCAAAGCTGATGGCTGGCTCAGGGAAAGACAGTCCATATCCCGTTTCAAACTACTTATTATAACAAGCAGTCCCATCCAAACCTTCCAGATTGTCCTGCTTTGAGTCACAGACACAGCAGATCAGCTTTAGTCTCCATTTCCCTCTAGAGCTTGGTTGATACTGGAACTGTTGGTGACCCAGAGCAGTAGCACAAACTGTCTTCATATTAAGGAGGATCTGCAGGCTGCATGAGCACAGTAACCTAACATAAGCACCTAGGAATCCAGGGTGAAAAAACTTATCAATGAATCAAACCAACAGGGAGGGCAAGAAATACCAGTGTCTGTTACATCAGTAGCTTTCTACAGAGATTAAGCTTTTGTCTAACAGAAACAGCTTTTTCCCAAGCAAAATCAAGGAGGCAGGTACCTCTGCAAAACTGAGGACTGTGTTCTTCACTGAGACACTGAGATGACATGTTTGGAATCCACTGTTAGAAGGAAGGAACAAACAGCTCTTTGTTCCTGCATCCTCCTTATAGACATTCTAATAAATAAATATATAAATGAAAACTCTCCAGAATTAGTATAGACTAAGAAAGCTCTGTGGAGGTTGCTAGGCAGCCAAGGCCAAAGGAATAGAAAGCAGGCAGGTCTTTGAAAAACAGAATCAGTGACTTATGGGTTATCTGAAGTCATGATTTACTCAATTGTCATAAACAAGAGACAGTAGAATTTATTTTCCTTTGCAAATTAACAATTTTTTAAAAAGATTCTTTAAAAATGCCTGTTTTATATCTCATACCCATCTGTTTTGAAGGTACAAAATTTTATGCATTTTTATTTTTTTAAATCTTTACTTATTACTGATACAGAAATTTGATGCAGTATATAGAGGCTATAAATTGAAAATTATTTATCAAATGAATTGATTTTTAAACTTTTTTTCAATTTTAATTTTTCTATGGTGTGCATATAAGACTCTAGAAGAAGAGAGTTTCCAATGCTGGAAGGAGTGTCTTGCCCTCAAGAGGTGTACACAGACAAGTTTCACTGTCACTAATGACAGGAAAAGACCTGAATTCAACCACCTTGCCCTCTATGGTGTATGATGAAGCTACTTATTACAGAAATACAGAAGAAACTACCTCCTTTCTATTACTGCTAAGTATGCAAAAATACAGGCATTTCCAACAGGCAAGGCAAGGTTGTCATCTGTAAGATTAGGTGATCACATTATTGACTAATTGCTGCCTTTGAAATCTTTGTTTGTATTTATTCCTTAAAAGTCTTCTTGAAATAACTGTGCCTTCAGCAGTTCTGCCACACCTACATATATTGAGGGGGCACTGTAATCCTACAACTCCCCTCCCTTGTCAGATTGTGTGTGACAACTCTACATCATGGTTTAGTCTACCTGAATTATTCTCTCTCCATGTCATCAATTTATGTATAGAGAAAATGTAACTGCTGCATCACAGTTTCTCAATCTGTGTTTCTTCCACAGGGTGGATGCTGTGGGGGGGTCCAGGCAGCTCTGTGGAACAGTCTCCAATGGGCTAGTAGGATGAGAAGGTCCAGGGGTAGTTTGGGAAACGAGGAGAAACATCACCTCCCAAGACGGTAAACCTACTGAAAAGGTAATTCACGTTAGGCTATTGTTATGCAAGTCAGCTTTTCAGGCCCCACGGATGTGCTGGGATGCGTGGCAGCACACTGGTAGGGAAGGGGAGCACAAACCTTTGTTGTTGTCTGACTCTTCATACAGCATCCCTTGAATATCTTTCCTGAGTTTCTTAAACTGTGCTGAGTTTCAATTCCCATCCTTGTGTGAGAGAGAATTTGAATGCTCTATCTTACAGGGGTTTTCTTGTTTTCCTGTGGACCTGTTAGAGAATAAAAATCACGAATTTACAGTAACTTTCCAAGAAATTTATAGGAATTAAAAATTTTTATAGGAATTAAAATCCTGAAAATGCCAGGCTATAAGCCCTATAACAATTTAGCAGAGTAAAATGTTCTTTCACTGGGAGAGCTAATAGTTGAATTTTTAGAAGTACATAATCATGTTTTATTGGGTTCTTTCAATCTCATCTTGGCTACTGTGCTTGTGGAGACTCTCTTCCTACCCTGAAGCTTTAACTATGGATGCTTTTGTTCCCAGCATTTCAGAAGTCCAAGAGAATGTGCAAACTAAAAATGTGTCATCCCTCAGAGTAACTGTAATGCTTTCTCCTTCATGTTGAAAGTTGAGCCATGAAGCATCAAACATTTTCTGCAGTCCCAAAAGCCCAGCTATATAGTGTATTTTTGAGCCCAGTTAACTTATCATATGTCCATGTTGTACACACATTTCTTGGTTCTCAGCTAAAATTAAGTTTGCTGAACAAACAGATTTTATTCACTCATCCTAAACCAATCATTTCCCATGGTATGTTTTGAAATATCTGACAGGTTGCCTTGCTTCTTCCCTTTATTAATGTGCCTTAATGTATGCAGAGTGCAAGAAAAATAACAATGGAAAATCACACTGGTAGAAAATAAAATGGGATTTTTGATGCAAAAGTTTTCATAAAGATCTATTCCCACATCTCATGAGACACCAAAAAAACGTAAAATATCATTTAAAGGGGAATTTTTTTTCTTTGCTCAGTATAGATGTTTTGGCTGGTTGAATACTAGGTTAGGCTTTCAAATGTGTCTGGGAAATACCTTCCTTTTGCTGCTGATGAGCTCCCTCCAGCTCCCTGACATTCATTCATTAAAACAGTTCAGAGAATCTACTGCTACAATTCACAAAGTTGTCACAGAAGAAAGGTTTGATACTAGAATAGAGGCCTTGCCTCCTGCATTTATACATGTGATAGTTTTCAGCTTATGATCTACTTTTCAAAAACCTAGCTTCTCCAGACCTAATTTGGTGTTCTATTATCTAGTAGAAATGAGTTTATGGAGCTTTTTTTAGTAAGGGCCCAGTAGTCTTCACAAAAAATAACACCAATTTGTCTTAGATACTTTACTGTAAACAAAAGACAGGAATAGCTTGCTTATGGTTGGAACTGGTCTGAGATCCAGAGGACCCAGTGCCAGTCCTTTACTGTGTTTCAGGCGTCTTGGTTGCATTTTTCTACCTACATTGTGGGCAGACTCATGAAACTTCTGTTATGTTCCTTTGCTGATGCTTTAGTGATAATCCTTTCTTGAAGGGGAAAAAGGATCTTTGCCCAATAGTTAATAGGTGTCATTAAAAGAACTTTAAACTAAATTTGAAGCGAGAAAGGGATAAAACCAGGCTCACTAGTGAAAAGCCTGGGGGTAGCATGCCGATGTTTATGGGATGGTGTGCTAGCAGGTCCATCAGTCTGCTCAATGATGTGCTGAGCACATTTAAAATGCCTTTATACTAATATACACAGCATGAGCAGTGTAGTGGGGTTGACCCTGGCCAGATGTCCAGTACTCACCAAAGCTTCTCTGTCAATCCCCTCCACCCTTGGACAGGAGAGAGAAAATATAAAGAACATTTAATGGGTTGAGATAAGGACTGGGAGAGATCACTCCCCAAATACCATCATGGGCAAAACAGACTCAAACTGAGGATATTAACTGAACTTATTACTACCAAAATCAGAGCAGGATAATGAGAGGTAAAATAAATCTTAAAAACATGCTTCTCCATCCCTCTCTCATTCCCAGCTCCACCTCTTCACATCCAGCAGTGCATGGAGACAGGGAATAAGGGTTATGACCAGGTTATCCCAGGTTGTTTCTGCCACTGCTCATGGAGAGGAATCCTTCCTCCAATCCAGTGTGGGGTCCCTCCCAAGGGAGATGGTTCTCTATGAACTTCTCCATTGTGAGTCCATCTCACAGGCAACAGTTTTTCACAAACTTCTGCAACTTGAACCACAAGAGCAAGGGCAGGATTCTCCACTGGGGACAGGTCAGTGTGGTTGTATGTACAAATCACAGGAAGAGTCTGGAGAGCAGCTCTGCAGAATGAGATCTGGGAACTGGATCACTGGCACGGGCTTCCCCAGGGAAATGGTCATGGCCCTAAGCCCAAGAGAGTTCAAGGAGCATCTGGATGATGCTGTTAGTCACATGATTTAGTTTTAGGTAGTCCTGTGAGAAACAGGGAGTTGGACTTGACGATCCTTTCAACTTCAGATATTCTATGGTTCTGTGAATCCAACAGTGCCATAGAGAATCATTTGTATTTCAGGCTTTACACTGGAAAAAGACATTACAACCCCTCAAGATACAGGGGAAAGAAATTGAAATTAGAGGGGATGTCATTGTGATATCTTCATCTGCAACATATTAAGTGAAGTTGGAACTTCTCCACTCTTGAAACTTCCTGAAAAATAGGAAACCTAATGGATTGATGTTTCAGTCTCCGATTCCCTGCTTAAATTGTGTTTCATGTGAACTATTCTTGAAATGCCATTTGGACTGAAGGTAGGAGAAGATAAGAGTGCTGTTTTAATATAACTTGAGATCTTGATGTTAAAAGGTAATTTATATTTTCAGTAAGAGGCTTTCATCTTCATTGGACTCTAGTGATATTGATCTGATATCAGTAATAAGTATGTATCCTTGAATTCTGGCCAGATTCTGCTTCTGGTATGAATGACAAATGTTTCACATTGTCCTAGCAAATAGAACCCTTTCTGTGCATTTCTTTGGCTGGTCAGTTTACAAGTGGCTGCATTTTGCTGGTCTGTTTGATCAATATTTTCTTTTGGTACATTTTAAGATTAATGGGTCTGAATTTTCAGTCACTGTGCCCCTTTGAGGGTATTTAGAGTAAAGTCATAGTAGTTAATGCAGGGCTTGATTTTGTTTCCTGTTTTCTAACAGCTGAGGAACTAGTTGTCTTCCATGATTTATGGAAAAGTCCAAACCTTTCAAATTAAGGAAGTGTATACAGCTTCAGAATTAATTATGTTCTTAAACATAATGAAAATCTCCATTTGAAAATGAGGCATGCCCCAGAGTTTGAAACAGAACAGAAGAAATGAAATATTCAAATTAAAACAGAAGTGACTTTCACCTAACAAATCCCATAGCCATGCTTAGAACAAAGCTTGTCTCTTGAATGTCTGTGTGGGCAAAACTAGCTCTACACAGCTGGAGGTTAAGAAGACTACAGTCACAAAGCATGAGCATGCAAAACTGGCAGTATCCCTTGCTAGCAGGCAAGAAAGCACCGAGAGATCTCAAGGTTTTGTCTTAGAAGAAAGAACCCTTAGGCAGAACCAAAGTCAATAACCCTTAAGAGTCAAATAGAGACAGGACAGCAGCAATTCCTTCAATATTTCAGAAAAGGGCTAAAGCCTGTGACATGACAAGGATAGACCATTGAATCTCTGAAATTATCTGAGAAATCAAATATGAAAGGGATGAGCTACCAGACAGCCTTCACCTGCATTACTGAATGCCATTTAAATTGCTCTCTCTACAGCTGATAACAATGTTTATAATAGTTTTCTTATGTTTCATATTCTTTTTGTTTAAACTTACTGTGTGAAATTCTTCTTTCGTTAGAAAATGGTTGAAAAGCTAGTCCCCTTAGTGTGTCAGATTGCCAATGATTCAGTCTCTCAAATTACTTTTCCTCATCTCTGTAGGGTTGGGCTTTGTTCATCTGCTTTTGTTTCTCTTATTTTTTCTCTGTTATTATGTAACTTCTTTCCAGTTATGCTCCTCTTAGTTTGATAAATTATGATTTCCCTTTTCAGTTCTCAAGTTCTGTTGTGATAGGTAGCAGAAAACTGGTCATCTGATACTGAATGAGAGCAGTTTGTGATATTTACTTTTTGTAAAACTGGATGTTCAGGTACCTTCCTCTGAATATTGTGGTTCCTGTACTGTTCCAGAATTATGTCCTGCAATTTTTAACATTTCCTTTAACAGAAATTTTGCTTTTACTACAGTAGAATAAAACTGGGTGTGGAAGAGTTGATCTGAATACCAAATAGAATTTTTTTCCCTGTTGTTCCCTTGACATGTTGGGGATTTGGAAAACATAAGTTGTTGATTTGGCAATATAAAATTGATAGATAACAAAAGATCAGCTTCAAATTGCTTTAAACTTTTACTTGCAAAAGAGAACATATTTAAGCAATGCGAAGGGGAGGGAAAGAATTTACTCTCAAATGCATCAAGTAGATCACTTTTTATTGAGGTGACATTTGCATCTGCTGTAGAAGGTGAGACCTCGGTGAGAAATTGTTAACATACCAGAAATCAGATGCATAACATCTTTTGTTTATATCCAGTGTCTGATGTAATATTTATCATGAAACTATTGAGATCTGAAAGATTGAAGAAGTGAAGGTTGAACAATCTGGATTAGGAAATATGACTATTAACAAAGCAGATGAATACACCTTACATACGCAAATTACCTGACTGCAGCTAGAACTTCCCAGGACATTTAAATCTACCCAAATAATCTACTCAAAGTAGCAGGGGTGGAAGTTATTCTTGTGGAACCTCATAAAGTGAGGGGAAGGGAGAGAATTCATGTCTATGTGGCCTTTGAGCAAGTGCACATTGAAAGAAATGTGCATGAGGGATGTGAATGAAGCCTACTTGTAAGGTTAGAATAGAATGGTGATTTATGGTGGGTTTTGGGGTTTATTTTTATCTTGCAATGCTCTGTTTGCTTGCTTTACATAAAGAAATCCCAAATTAATCTCAAATTTTGCTAGGTATAACTTTTTTCTGAGTAAGCCTGTCTTATGTTCAGGAGCAAGATGCATCACAGTGAGATGTAGGGCTGTCCACAGAGCTAGAGGTGAAAGGAAAAGGGGTGTGTGCAGTGGAAAAGGAGATGCACCTCAAGACACCAGTGCTGAGAGTGCTTCCTGCTTCTCTGTTAAGCATTCTTATGGGAACTGTGAATGCCAAGTATCAGCCTTTGGGAAGGAATTCCCTCTGGCAAAACAGTTCTCTGTTCCTCCTGCTTAGAAGCAGATGGCAAAGAGGAAACGCACATCACCAGGCAGACCTGGGTATTCTGTGCCTCTGTAGGCTGAAGATTGCTGTAATCCAGTAAGTCATTGTTCATTTCAGTCACACGGATATTTGAGCTGATTTAGAAAAACCTGCAAATTATTTTGAGGGCAATACCTGCACTTTTTATATAAAGCAAATGAGCAGTGCAAACAAGGCTGATTTTATGCCACATGGAACATAGCAGCTAACAGAACTAAACTGTGAATATATTTCTAATATATTACAGCATTGCTTTATATTGGCCAAGTTGATTATTATACTTGTTATAATATTATTTCTAATAGTTTTCTAACATTGTTATGTTATGGCAGTGCCTTTGATATTTTATGAAAAGAGCTGTTTGAACCCAAAATAAAAGAGAGGTCTATATCATTCAGATGCTGCAATGAGGGAAGCATTATATTTAATCCTCTTGATTTACAGCTATTGACTTCTATTTCTTTTAAAACTTTTTTACTGGGATGAATGCAAGAGTATTTGACTTCAGAGTCATTCACTCCTTTAGATACACAAAGTAGCACTGTACACAATGAGCCTCTGATGAATACAGAAAAATATGCTACATCAGAACAAAAATGACAGTGCACGGGTTAATTTTTTAATAACCAAGAAACACAGAAGTGTTCAACTTCCCTGAATATTGCATTCAAAAATGTGATTCTATGGCAAAATTTCACGTTTAGAAGCAGTATAAGTGAAAATGAGTAGGTAATTTATCTTTGCAGCTTCTGTTTGATCATTATTCCAGTTTTACAAAGACATAGAGATGCAGCATTAAGAAAGTTGCAGGGGGTAGAACCTCTTCCCTATTGACTTTGATCTGGAAATCTGGGCCATTTTCTCCACAGAAAGTTCCACTTTGAATTTATTATTGCACATATTTATAGTTCTTTGAGAATCTGAGATACTACAATTGAAAATTGCCTTAAAATGTCTAAACAGAGAAAAGCTGTCTTAGGTATGGACATTGCATAGAGAGATGCAAGGATGGTCCTGTCTCCAGCTCCATACACTACCTTGAAAATAAAGTAGCCCTTTTTATAGCAAGGGATTAATAGCTAAACCAGAAAATGTTGTTCAGTGGCATAAGTATCCCTATTTAGTTTTGCTAGGAATACTAAAGTTTTGGCAACACGCAGTCCAATATTTTTTGAGTTATAAGCAAGAGATCTTCCCATTTCTCCTGTCCCGATCTCTTCTAAGCATATATTAAGCATTGCAACTAGCTGCTGAATTCCACAATAATGATAAATGTTGTCAGATATCCACTAGCAACAAATATGGGAGCCACCATAATGCATTCCTTTGCTGCAGCTAAAAGTTAAATTTAAAATTACCAGTATGAGGAAGAAGGGCTCTAAAAGTAGAAATTGATACAGAATTGCTGATCATTTAAAAATGTAGTTTAAAAAAAAAGGCATCATGGTCCAAAAAGAAAAAAGTGAAAAATAAGGCTTGCACACTGAATTGGATTGATCTGTGTTAGCAATAACAAATTCAAACTGCATATAAACTTTGTGCATCCTGGATGGTTGTAGAGTGAAATCAATGATCATTCTTGCTTGCATCAAATTTCTTATTTACCTGATTAGCAGCAAAAGAGTGGAAAATATGGGTTTAGGTATTTGTGCAAAGCAATGACACCATTGCTGTGCCTCTGCTATGTCAGAGTCAGGTGATCAGAGAGTGATAGCTGTTGAATCTCTTGAGCATTGGATCAAAATCAGATCATGCGTTGCATCCTTTCTTAACTCCATGTTTGTGAAGTATGGTTTCATCGCTATTTTCTTCTGTACCACTCCAAGGCTTTTTTCCTTCTAATGGTTCTGTTTAGACAAAATGCCACCAGAAATTTTTTTCTGATGACCTTTCCACTGTCCCAGTATAACAGGCTGATGACATTCAAATGACAGCTGAAGCTTAATTAGAAAATCTGCATAAACAAGATGTACAGCCATTCACGATAGATGTATTTTTTTATATTTTTATTTTCTACTTTTCTTGATTAAAAAACATGATATGAATAAGGTTTTATAAGGTGAAAAGAGAAATCAGATTTTCATGGGGTTTAGTCTCATGTGAGAAATGTAAAGCTAATCTTCTATTTAGGAGTGCTTTGCTTGAACTTATTGGCATGCATCCTCCTTTCCACTTTGCTAAATGTGTTCTTCAGCTTCCTTCATTTATGAATATGGAATATTAGACTTTACTTGTCTTACTTGCCAAAGTTTCATATATTCCTGAGCCAAGTGTGAACAGAGAATTTTCTATAGTAGAGACTAATGTGGAATTTGGTGAGAATTTTGGAGTTAATACTGTAAGCTATGCTGTCTACAGAATGAAATAACAAGAAGACTTTGTTCCATCAAACTTATAACTGACTTCCAAACAAAAAGTATTCTAGGTTCTCATAGGATATAATATTATTCATTCCTCTATTTTGAAATTATTAATATAATCAAGGAACATGTAAAAACTAACTTAAGGGTCATACAGATGAGAAAATTTTGTTATTATAATGAAGTATATAGCTTCCACTTTTAGTCTCAGAAACAGATTTCAGCATGTTTTCCAGGCATTTGCTACTTTTGATCTCTGAAGTAATCACAGAACAAACAAGAGAATAGGAAAAAGTTAACATTTTCAGAACACTGTGGACTATGGTAAACATAGCCTGATTTGAAACCTCTTAATTCTGATGGAAAGATACTCTCTGAATTTCAAGAGGAATGTTGGAGCTTTGACTTTAGAATATATTGCCTGTCCATTCAGGTATATGAAGATATATACACACTTGAATTTTTGTTTATTTTGCTGTCATGCTAGCTTGTACAGAAAATTCTTGAGTGTTGATTAAATTGTGTGGATGGATTTTGATAATTTCCACATTACTACAGGTAAAGGAGATAAACTTCAGAAGTGTTGTAAACAAGTGAAATGAATACAGTATGGGCTAATTTAGAATGCAGAAGAGCTGGGGTTTTGCTACAATACTTAAGTTTTATTTGGAAAAAAATATTATTAAATTATGTCAGTTCAGAGGGAAGTTTCAGAGCCCTTGACATATGGTGCTTAGAACCATACCTGCCACGCTGTCATTTCAGACATCGCAGTTATTATCTCCAGTGCCATGCAGAGGAAAAGGACAAATTCAGTCTCATTATTATACATTATGTTCTTCACTTGAAAAGGCTCCATATTCCCTAGTCATGCCTATGAATTCAGTGCACGTAAGGAATTACATTGAACTGGATACGTAGAGAATTATGTTGATCCTTACCTTTCTCTATATCTATCTTTATTAATTATTTTGAGCATTAAAATGAAACTAAATTTATGAGACTTGTGAAACTTATTAATGTTAAATTAAATTGGATGTCTTAGCTTTATTATTTTACTCAAAATTTAATGATTTTTTAGGATTTTTGCTGTGTTACCTCTATGACAATTGCGATAGAAGTGTGCATGCACAGTCCATTAACAGCTCTACTTTTTACTTTCTTCATTTTCTGAACCAGAAATTTGCCATACTTCACCTTCTTTGTTTCCCCACTTCAGAAGGAATGTAGTACATATGTAAGGATTGCTATGGTAGAATCCTTTGTATTTCCAGTAAAATGTGGGAGGGATAGAATGGTTATACTGCATACTGCATATACTGCATCAATATAAATATTATTATATTATTCTCAAGTGCGTGATCATGTTTTAGTCATTCCTTCCCTTACATTCACCATCCATTCAGACCTTGCCTCATTTGTTGCAGAGGATGACTTGAAGAAGGAGCTGCAAAGACATTTCAGGATTTTTTTAGAATGCTTGTCTTTGCAATTGAAATAAACTTTTTGTTGTTTTTTTGGTATTTTTTTAGTTAAAGCACATTGCTTCTGTTTTAGATATAATACGTTTTTTCCTGCTATTATTAGGAATTTAAGACCCTTTCACTGCATACTCAGAACTTCCAGTATAAACAGCTGGAGATCTGCACATGGAGGGAAGCAGGCTATTGAGTTGAGATCAGCAGTGCATCTCAACTGAGAAAGGAGGGTTCTTCCCTAGACCTGATTTTTTTCCTCTGACAGTAGGTAGTACAAAAAGAAGGGATGTCAAGGACTAAATACTCCAGATGCCCTGACTTGTGCTGCTATTTGCATATTTTACACTCCATCAGTTTCTCTCCAAAAGAAAGACGGATGCATTTATAATATGACATTTGGTTTAACTTGGTATTGTTTATATAAGCTAAAAGGAAAATTGATTAGCTTTTCATGTCTTTCCTCCTGCAACTCTGAAGAGATGTTTTTGGTCTCCTTTGATGTACTCTTACTCTGCATTTAATCAATGCTTCTGTATTCGCTTTGTCTTGTAGTTCTATCCTTGTAGACTTCAAGAGCCTCATCATGTTTAGTTCTTTTAAAAACCTCATGGAAAACACTGAAAACAATTCTTCTTGGAAACAATTCTGCCATCATCTTATTGATTTTGTATGCATTAAAAAGATTTAAAAAAAAAATTATATTGCTGACTCACCCTGTCCTTCTCTACTCCAGATATGATTCCGTACACCCTCTGTCATTCTGTCTTCCATATTGGTGGTCTAGTTAGTAATTAGCCCTTGTCCTTGTGCCCTCTAGCTCTATTTCCACTCCATCCTGATAGAGTAGTACGTTTTGCTTAAGTTTATTCTGTCCCTGCTGTTTGCCCCTACGACTGTTAATGGGGCTGCAAAATGAAATAGAAAGATCTATTTTAAACTTATTCTGCCTTTACAGGAAGGCTTGTTATTAACCTGAGAGTTGTAACCCTCTTTTCCAGAAATCTCTGCAGTGAGAGAAATTGTACCAGCACAACCAAATGTGTGTTCAGGGGGTGGAAATCTGGCTGGGGACACAGGTGGCAGGATCTTCCAGAGAAAAACAGAGTTGCCAAGAGAAATGGCTGTGGAACAATGGTCTATTCCCTTGCCATCTCTCTTCAGATCTTTTACTTTATTGATTACATTTAGGTAACTTTCTGAAAGTTAAAGACCCTCTCAGCTCATCTGTTTTGGCGTGATCTCCACTAATCAGTATTAACAAATCCTCTCAGGACAGAGGAGTAAAAAACAACTGCACTTATTGACTTCTTCATTTTAGAGGAGCTGAACTGTTTCCAGCAATTAAAGGTAATTTGAGCTTTCTGGGAAGTGTAAAAATTGGAGTAAGTAATAATAGTGTCTCTTATTTCACAGCCCTGCAGGGACTGAGCTGTTGTTCACTGATAGCTCTCTTTTTAACCTTTGTGTGACCTTCAGGGGATTTATGACTCACAGTCAGAGAAAACCGTACTAATCTGGTGCACTACTTGGTCTCAGATGTCACCTTTTTGTGAATAAAATGTGTCATCTGCTCTTCTCTTATGCCTTTGCTCCTTTGGAATCAGGAGAAATACAGCATGGAGTATTGGTATTATTAGGAGATTTATTGCAGGAACGTGAAGCCATGCATGCACAGAACTTGTTAAGCAGTTCAAGTTAACTAGGCACAAGTAGGTAGGAGCCAAGCATGTGAGACCAAATCAGACAGAACCTCAGGACAAGCAATGACAAGTGATGACATAAAAATGGCACCTTCTTACCTAGTTTTTGCTCTTAGCTATCTTTACACTCTGTTTTAGTGACAGAGATATATGTTTCATAAAATTGTGCCAAACCTGTGTTGCTACAGGAGGGGCTGGCTCCTCTTCCACTGTAAGGATTGTGACTTGTCAAGAATTTCATATTTGGGGAACATGATGTAAGGTGCTGAAAACTGTTGGGCTTGGTTTCCAATCTAGAGTTTGAGATCCTATCACTTACAAAGAATGGGTATTCTTCCCCATCAGTGGACAAAAAAGACTGCAGTTTCTCCCTGTTTTTAATTTTTATTTATTTTTTAAATTTTATTTTAATTTTTGTTGTTTGGTTGGTTTGATGTGCTTTGCTTCGTTTTTACTTATATTACCCATTAAGAGATATAGATTTAAAAGCTTGTTAATTTTTTTCTCATCATCTTTTGGGATTATCTTGAGCTGATTCCAATCTGGCTTAATCTCAAATGTTCTTGCTGTTATTGCTTATCAAAGTAAATTATTAGTAAATTTAAAGTTTTTTCACATGCTGCAAGACATTCCTCAGTGTCAGAGTGTGGGGTTGGTATGATGAAATAAAATAATTTTCTGATTTTTTAAAATCATTTACTGCTCTTTTTTTTTCAAGTTTATAGCAGGGTAAAATTTGGTACTTACATGATATGACTATAATTTGAAATTATTTCAATCATGCAGCATTTGTCTTCTCCATTCTAAAGAATACAAGGGATTCTTCTTATTTTTTATTTCCTGGTTTCCTTTCTGTCATTGTGTTCATTCATATAATATATTCATATAACACATGAATTTTACAATTTTGGCTACTACAATCCATATGATGTAGAAAGTGTTCCAGTATAGCATAGAGGGAACAGGAGTGAAGCCCAAGAAAATCAGACAGAAAGGTTAAACCTTAGACCAAAGTCAGCTCCTGCAGGACATTGTACCAATCCAGTACTTCCCTCATCTTTTGACTACAGTTTATGTGCTTTTCTGTTAAACACCTGTTTTTTATGAGCCCCAGAGCATTCCCAGAAGTTTTATTGTACCACTTCAAGTCATAACTGATACTGTGAGGATCTAAGTACTTTTATGTTCTGTTCCAAGTTGTGAGGCGTTTGAGGTGACCAGTACTTTCCAATATTTGGACCTCTAGCATAGTGCTGCAATCGTAACCTTTATGTCTGAAGGCTTAGATATTTGGCATATTATAAGTGTAAGAGGAAAAACTATCTGCATTTTGAAACCAAGGCAATAGAAAATTATTTTCAAATAATCTTGCAAATGCATTTCATTCTCTTTGGTTATAGTGCGTATTACACTCTGAGCTCAGAAAATACGTGGACAGATACATAATTGAGAAGTTAATCCGTAGTGCTGCTTTACTTATGACACTCATATGAAAAAATCTGGCTATTGGGGAGCTAGAGCCTCTAAGATGAATGATGAAAAAAATAATAGGTAGTATTTAAAAATACTGGGATTTGCCTTTTTTTTTTTCTTCCGGATGAAACAAGAAAACCGAATGTGGAAACTTTGATTTGATATTATTGTCTTAGTGGTAGCTTGCTTTAATGCATGTCTTTAAATAGTGTGGTGTTTTGAATAGGAACTATGACCAGACTTGTGTGGACAATATGCAACAAGTGATCGATGGTGAATGCCTAGAATAGAAAAGAATGAGAAAAGATGGCAAGTAGAAGAAAGCAAGATAGACATCTATATTGTTTGTTAAAGAGCTCTGCGGTAATCAAGTTTTAGAGATTCTTAATCTTAACATTTTAGCTGCTTTCTTAAATGATATATGTAGTGTGGGAGATGCAGTTACATTGCTGCAAGCAAAGCTGCAGAGAAATATATGCTGTAGATAAGTATTTAAAATGACAGTGGTGCGTGCATAGAAGAAACCTGACAAGTTGTGAAAATTGGAATTATATCTCTGTATCACTTCTTCCATGATATTCTGGGAACTATGTTAAAAGGAAACAGGAATAATCCTAATGAAACATGATCTCTTCTCTATTCTGAACTACTATAAACTGAGTCTGACTGCTTACTGCACTGGTGACATTTTTTAATCCAATGTAATGGATTCCAGCACTTGTCTGGGCAGCTGTTGAAACCCTCCATTGATTGCAACCTATGCCATTTTTTATCTGCCTGTTTTTCATTTCAATTATCATCTCCACCTCATTTTACCTCTTGTGATCAGGTGGATATCTAGCAAATTTCTACTATGAAAATGATAGTTCACGTTAGGCTGTTGTCTCAGTTGATAATTAAATCACACTTCAGAGGAAAAACTTATTATTTATTTTCCATGTTTTCCAGGCTCAGTATGCTCATTCCTCCTCACTGAGTTTTGATCCTTTATTGCACTTTCTTTTAAATCTGTAATTGTCAAAACTCTCTTTCAGGGATAGAACATATGTCTCCTTACTGTCTTGTTCATATAAGAAATTTGAAGTCTCAGCCCATAGTCTTCAAGGGAATTGAGGGGCCCAATTTGTTAATTTACCACTGTTTTGTATATACACTCTTGGGTATGTCACTTAAGCTGCCTAAATTTAATGGTGTTTAAAATGAATACCATAAACTTAATTCACTGGATTATTGTGATCTAATTAATTAATCCTTTGAAAAACCCTTTGAAGTTCCCATTTATAAGGTGCTTTATAAATATGCAATAGTCATTGCAATAAGTTTATTTCCTATGTTTCAGCCCAATATCATGTGGATTTAGGAATGCTACTTTGTTTTACTCTCCCCACACATAGAGCTTCCCTTTAGTTATGACCTAGTGGGTCATGATTAAGTTCTCTCACTTCTCAGATGCACCTCTAAGTAATGACTGTTTCTTGTGTATAGATGTATCAACGTGAATTTTAAAGATTTATTATTCATACTCCATATGAATCACTGGAGTTCTTCATTCTAAAATAAGCCTTTTGAAAAATGTAGAGTATTTTCCTTTCAACCTTGTCTGCAGTTTAGAAGCATGCACTGAAAATGTGCTGTTTACAGGTGAGGGATAGGTCCTGCACTCAGAGTCTTAAAGAGGCCTGAACATGTGGGCTATTATTAATACTGTTTGGTACCATAAAATATTACCCAACAGCACTGCAGGTGGGGTCTCACCAGAGCAGAGCAGAGGGGCAGAATCTCCTCCCTTGCCCTTGCTTTGGATGCAGCCCAGGATATATTTGGCTTTCTGGGATGCAGGCACACATTGCTGGGTATTGTTCAGCTTTTCATCCACCAGTAGCCTCAGCCCTTCTCAGCAGGGTTGATCTCAATCCTTTCATCCCCCAGCATGTATTGACACCAGGGGTTGCCCTGACCCAGGTGCAGGAGCTTCCACTTGGCCTTGTTAAACTTCATGAGATACGTATGGGAGCACTTCTGCAGCAAATTGCCCATTTCAATTTCCTTTCTATATTAAAATCTACTTCAGTTTTGTATGTGACAAGAATCTTGTGTCATGATGTAAGTACATCTCATACATAAGTAAGAATGTGGCTGTATTAAGTACTTTTATGATCAGGATCCAAGAATCCAAGGCATCCTCATCCTGTGTTAGAGCAAAAGACTGTATTTTATTGATATCTTATTTAGACTTCTAGATCACCTTATTTTCAAATTATTCCTCTAGCAAGTTGATGAGAATGAAGAACTAGGACAATTTAACAGCTGAAGTGGCTTTTCAGAAAATTGCCAAGTTATTGGCATCACTGACAATTTACCTGGCATTGTTATATCTAATGCAAGATGGCTAACTTCATTAAGGGGAATATTAGCTGTAGGGGGGCAGACAACTGAGGTGATAGTTCTTTACCCAACTATTGCTTAATCACTTCTATTTATTGGCCAAAAAAGGATTAAATAATATTTATCTATACAAATATAGTTGACACCAATTTATGTGAGTTTATAAAACTAAAAGAACAGAATAGGCAGAACCTTTGTAATATACCTGAGAAAAATATTAGCATTACTTGAGTTTAAGGAATAAAATGGGGAAAATATTAATAGACTGTCAGATAATACACATGTAATGCTATAGTAAGAATTATTCTTCACGTCTTTCACACTTTTACAAATATTGGAAACACAGCATCTGCAAACTTTAATTATATCCTCACTGCTCCACTGAAAGTTTATATTTTTAACCCTGATGAAAAGTCATGTAGCAGGTTTGGGTTTTTTAATAAATTTTGAACTGTCTCTTAATCTTGGAAAAAAACTCCGAACAGGCAGAACATAGTCTTTTTTTCCTGTACTTATATTTAATTGCAATAATACCTCAGTCATTTTAAACATTTACTTATTTAATATATAAAACACTGAGATAAGTTTATAACATGATCAAAATAAATATGAATTCATGGAATCTAAAATTTAGGAAGAATTTTATAACCGATGAGAATAAATTCTAAAGTCTAGGTTTTTATCCTTTATCTATTTAGTCTCAACTAAGAAATTGCTACTTGCAGGAGCTTTATAGTAGGAATATAGTAGGAATTGTGTTTGACATGGGGTTCATGTGATAGTTTCACATGTTGTTGCCTTTGTTGTTGAAGGAATATATGTGGTATTAAAGTTCTGAATATTTTTCTCAGTTTCCTGTAATTTAGGAAGCAATGACTCAAAGAATAAACAAGAGATTGATTTTATTGTATCAAGGCTCTGATTTCTGAAAGTGCTTATATAACAGCATCTCTAAAAGGTGCTGATGTCTGGGCTTAGGCAAAAGCATCTGTTTTCAAAATTCTGACCCTGGTAACTTCTGTGAAAGCCCATAGGGTCTGAGAGACATAAGAAATACTGTAGCTTGAACCTTGATCTTTTGCATTTCTTTCTTCTAATAACTCTACATTAAATATAAAGGAATATTTAAAATGAAAAAATACTGTTGAAGAAATGATTGATATTAAAGAAAGAGAGAACATGAAGAGGAACCATGCAATTGGTAGTGTAATTTCTAAGTCTTTCTGCTCTAGTTTTATTATTCTCTGTATTTAAATATTAATAGAGTCAGTGCTACTTAACCAAAGTCATTCGTATCATCTCACCAGCCTACATGGAATCAAGGCAGAATGAGCTTCAGCTCTCTAAGTGAGCAGGAGATAACAATGCAGCATGACACAGAAATGATTGAATTTGCCAGCAGTGTTTGTGCAATGCTTGCTAATTTACAAGGGCGTTTTCAAGTGATTCAGTGGCTGGGATTCCTTGGGGGCAGTTCTCTTGGGCACTGAAACTGAATCAACATTTAAATGGTTTTACTTTTGGAGTAGCTTAGAAAAATCATAAGTAAATAGATTTTTAAAAATATAATTAATACAGCAACTGTAAATCATGCGAGGATCATTTGCTTTTTGAAAGGAAAGAAAACTGCTCACGTTTGGCTGAGCATTTTGCACTGTATTTCTTAAAACTGTGAAGAAACGTAAAATGCAGGTTGCTGGAATAAGACAAGTCCAAGTACTCACTGATCTGGATGAATCAACTCCCCATTTAGTAAATAATGAATTTGCTGTAGAGGAAATAAATCGAGCTGTAATCAAGCTGAATTCAGAGATCTAAATTCTCCCTGTTTTGCCACTGCTGTGCCTGCGCCAAGGCATCCCACCTTTCCCTGCTTGAGGTCCACTTTGGCTAGAAACAAGAGAGGCAATGACCCCTTCCAAAAGAACATCCAAGTAAATAATTTTGAAATCACAATGTGTTATTTCCATCCCTTAGGTGTTCCTTCCAACCTCCAAGAACTCCTATTGTTATTTTCCTTTGTAACATCCCCCAGATGTTTTAAAAGATGACTATTAATGTTCTGCTGCAGTGCCCACATTTCAGTAGCAGAGCATAAGGAGGATTGCCTTGCTCCTGTAAATGTACTTTTTCTGTGTATTTGCAGCTGCTAGACATTTGCTATGTTGGTGCAATAAATACCTGTGCTTACTTGAATGCTGTAACATCTAATAAATACAGAATTTCAGGTCTAGATATCTCTTTTCATAACAAGAAGGAAGGTGACATTTTGGCAAAGACATAGAGCGTGAGCAAGAAACAAATCTCCTGCTCTTGCCTTTTTGATTTCCTGTATATTATTGGAATTCTAGAAAAAGTCAAATCAAAAGTCATTTTAATTAGACAACGACTTTGGTAAGTTTTTGGCTTCAGTGAAACTGCTCAGACTTCATTTTTGCTAGATGCCACTCATGGGTCTATATTAGCTCTTTTTTAAAAAAAAAACTTTCTCACTCTATATAAGATAATATTATGAATAGAATATTTATGGAGTACTTGATGATTAAATGTTTTTTTTTCTCTTACAAAATCTCTGGAAGGAAAGTTATAAAATTCAGTTCTAGAAGCCTCTAGGGAGATAGAAACCCCAAAATTGCAATCCTTTGTAATCAAAATGAGAAAAATTTATTTTTCTCTTTGGTTTTTTTTTCTAATGAACTCTTGAGATTTTAAACATTGCAAAAGAGGTTCTTGGAACAAGCAAAGTTTCTGATTGCCTACAGTAGCACACTAGAGAATTCAGAAAAACAGATATGTTTCCTCTGATTTATATATAGCAAAACATTTGAAAGTTAAGCCATTGTTCTTGCTAAAGAAGTAATTCAGATTCTAGGGTGCGAAGACTGTTGCTTGACTCTTAGTGTTGGTGTTACTGCCTATTTTACATGCCCTTCCAATTCCTTGAATTTTCCTTGACTGCCCTAACTGTGAAGTAAAGATAAATTCTTATAGTGTCCTTTGGCTGAATCTGCATCAGGCCCCTCAGCTTCTGCCAGTCTAAAGATGCTAAAACTTTGCAGGTTTACCCAATGAAGCTCCTTCCCCAAATCTGTGTCCTTGATACAATCTAGTAGTGGAATTTCTAGTTGTATTAACTTTTGAAACAGCAGGCAACTTCTGTCTCTGAACTAATGCTTCTTTTTGCTAGGCTATTACCTAGAGAAAAGCTGCAAGATTTTAATTGTTTTAAGCTTTTTTGCACATACTTATTAAGACATGGGTTTTGAGTGATTGGTTTGGGATTTTTTGATTGCTTTTTTGGTTGCTAAACCAGTTGGTTTATCTCCTTGTACAAATAACTCAAAAGTAAAGCTAAAGAACAAAAGAACTGCAAGGACTGCTGGGAATTGAGTAGCATTGATGATTAATGGCCTTCTGCCTCCGAAAACTGCAAGTCAGATATGAAATTTCTTGATAACAAAACTGGAATTTCATATTTTAGTTCATATACATATTCAAACTTATATTACTATGTGTGCATGCTTTCTTCCTGACATGCACCTGAACTTTCCATCAAATTTTTTGTTGGTTACTAAAATGCTTTCAATTAAAAGGGTTATGTTGTAATTTCTGTTGTTGTAAAAGCCTTTAGAGGTTATGAAATGACATTGGATTTGACAGGAAACTCAGATACAGAGGCAACATATACCCACAATGGTTAAGATTCAAATCAGAGTATGTCAGTTAAGTTTGGGGAGCTAGTAGTAAACATATTGAACTAATCTGAGAAGGAAGGTGGTTAAAACCAGCTGATGCTTCCCAGGAACAATAACAATGTTTGTGAATATAATTACGGGTAGAGCTCCTGAAGTCTGGCTTGGCTGCAAAATCTGTTTTAAAACATAGGCTTTTAATTTTTCTTTTTTTCTTCTATCCTTACCTCCTATTCTCTTGACACTGAAGTGAATTTCATTAGATCTTTACTTTGGAATCTGCTTTTATTTATTTCAGGCTTATGAAACCATATTATCTCTTTCTGGGTTTGGCTTCAGAGGCACAGTGTGAGAACCATTATACTTGGGCTTATGGAAACACTTTTATATGAATTATAACTGGAGATTTGTACCTTACCCAGGCAAATGGCTGCAAATGTCCTCTTTGGCAGAAGATACTTCTCTCTGTTGGAGGTTATTGCTATGTATCTTTCGCAGTAGTTAGAAGTTTGAAAATACTCAAAAAATAGAGGATGTTTGGCAGCAGTGTATGATCATAATTAGCAGCTAATTTCTTCCATTTTGAAGATGCCACTCTATAAAATAATGGGGAAACTGTGCTGGCTCCAGGGCAATGTATACTGTAGCAGTGTACAACTGGTCACTAACCAGGAGTGACACCAAGCAGAGACATGCTTTAGAGTTTTTATCCACATCATTAAACAACTGGAGTTTTGCCCACAAGTTCAAAAAGAAGACTAATACTGGAGAGCTTGGGTCATAAATGTGCTCTTGATTTTTTTAATGGAATTAGACAATTACTTTTGCCTCAGTCCTCACTTTTAAGATCAATTTTGGGGTAAGATTCTCTCAACATTACCACCATGATTTGCATTTCCAGATGTTACTATAATAAATGCAATACCTATAACGAAAAATATAGTTCACCTTTTCATAAACATTGAGTGCAAAGTATACATACAAGCCTTGATTGAATAGATCAGCCTTCAGTCAGTAAGACCTACCTATTATTCAGATAGATCTAAGAATATATTTAATGTGTCTCCAACCCATGTTATCAATCTAGACTTAAATCTTTCCTCAAAGGACGCAGTTGCTGTTTTTTCTTATAGTAGGAAAAAGTGTGGCGTTTTCCCCAATCTCCTTTTCTTTTTAGGTGAGTCATTGCCATCAGCAGATTTATAGAGATTAGTCAGCTATTTGTTTTTATTTCAGAATGGGGATAAGCCTTAACAATAAAGAAAACACTACTGACTTTAGAGTTAAGGGAGAGCACAAGGCAATTTGTGTAAATCTCATTGCAGCTCATTACTTTTAAACACTAGGAACGAGGGTGTTTATTGAACACTAGGGATCTAGCAGATCTCTATGTCCGGCCTTGGCTGTGGAACCATGAAGAAGCCCGTTCACTTAGGTCATGCAGCCCAGATTTTACACTACCCTCAAATGTGCTGAGTCAAGACTGTAGGAGCTGAGCAAGCTTGGCAAGAGCAGTCATGTGAAGCAGAATTTATTGCTAAGGCTCAGGCACTTCCAAACCACAGTCTTACATATCCAGGGCAACGTAAGATACACAGCCAATTCTCTCTGCTAGGCTCCCTGGAAAATCTTAGCTTTAATGTAATTAAGCAGCAGAGTGAGCTCCATGATGGTGCGAGTCTCACACACCTTGCTGACAGTTTCACTGTGTTGCTGCATTATGTCTCTACTTTGATTAGGCCCAGATACATTTAATTAGCAGGTTGTTTGATCAATTAGATAATGAACCCTAAAGTCACCTTCTTGCTTAGATGTGCTTTGAAAAACAATTTTAGTCTTAGTGACAGATCCTCGAGAAAGAAAAGAGGAGAAACCAATGCAATTAAAATGTGAGTGCACAAAAATGCCTATATGACTCTGGAGCATGGAACTAAAATTGCTTTGAACTCTAAAACATAGAAGACATTGAGTTCAATGAATGTAAACACCAAGGTTTTCCACTGAGTTATCATTTGATTATGTCTATAATGAATCCGAGAAAGATATTTGAAAGTGTCCTTGCTCCCACATCATTGATTTCTCTAACACCACAGCTGGGCTAATACTGAGTCAAAATTTAATGAAGTTTAGTGCTTATGCATCACTCTCATAAAATGCTCCTGATTTTGTAATGAATAGTAGTAGGTAAAAAACCAAAAATGAGAAAAAAACCCAACCCAACTGAAACCAAAAATCCCATGACCATTTACTAGAAAATATTTACTAGCAGAATTCTGACACAGTGGGATGGAAAGAGATGGAAGTTCGTCTTCAGACAATCAGAAATTGCCTCAACTGTGTTTAGTATGTGGAATTTGGAATAAGGATGTATCAAGGTTCATCTTGGCTTGTGAGATTATGAGCAGGCCACATTATGCCATGCAATAAAAAAAAATGATAGAGGAAAAAATGAATTATTTTCAGGGATTGGCTTCTCTTCATGTCTTTAGGTTTTTCTTTATTTCTGTATTTGTGCTTTGCAGTTTCAGCTTCTTCATTTGGAAGATGTTCCTACCATACTTAATCCTGGGGTAAAAGTAAAGAATTAATATTTAATGCAAAATAAGTTGCAGTGGTAATTAACATGTCAATTCTTTAAAAGCTACAGTGACTATATCAAGGATCCAAAAACTGGTCAAATTCTACTGCTGGCACCAAAATTTTGGCCAAATAAATAATCAAGGTCCAAAGCATGGATTTTTTTTCCAATGTGATTTAGGAGGTAAAAACAATCTAGAATGTGTGAGAATGAGAAACAAGAATTTGTGGGCGTGCGTGCAAATGTGTGCACATGTTGGAATATATTTGTCTATAGAATTATTGCATCAAATATTTCTGTTTGTTGTGCTTTCTTATCATGAGTGTTAACTTTGAAGCCCACTTAGTAGAGAAAGGAATTCACTGATTTCTATTAATCTAATTTTACTGTGTAGCATTGGCAGTATGTAAGCTGTTCAAAACCAGGAAAATTAAGTATTTCTGTCTGCATTCCTGGTAAATAGTGAGGCATCTTGTCATAACTTAGGTATTTTGTTTGTACTGTGGTAGAGCATGGTGTATTGTCTAGTAGAGTTCCACTGGAAATACCTGATACAATTTTTCTTTCAGACTTCTAGCCCATCTGTAGAATTGTTTATTGTTTTGCTCTGTTGTTGGAACAAATTTATACACTGCTTGAGTTAAGAGAGATATCTTGAAGATTGTGATTCTTATTTTTTTTTTAATATTGGACTTAAGGACATCGTAAATGTAACTAACTGGTACAGACAGCATTAAAACATCCCACTCCAAATGCAAATATCAATCCAATAAGGACAAGGTTAATTATCTTCTCTTGGCTCCAACTGCCATCAATGCTAAGTATTTAAGAGATTTTTTTCTTGAACATCATTCACACTTTGTGGGATGTGTTCTGCATTTTCTATTTTGGGCTTTAGTCATACACTTGTTTTCATGTTTAAGTTCCAAATTCATGCAGAAAAGCAAAATTGTAAACCTCCCCATGTCTGACAAATCCAGTTTTGTGTTTGTTCTTTCCATTTTCTTCTCATATTGTAGCGGCTTGGCTGTAGAGGAGAGGGGTCGAACAAACCAACAAACTACAACATTGTATCAATGTCCTACCCCCTTTTTCATTTCTGTAGGAGGTCTCTCACTCAGGACAATTAGTCCTTCGAAACATCTGATCAACATCTTTCTTATAAAGCATGTTATTGTTAATATTGTGCTCCTGTTACGTAGTTGGTCTCCAACTACCTAACAGGAGCACAAGAATGGTCTTTCCAAGTCAGACCAAAGGTCCATGTATATTTTTCCTGTAGTGGCACACAGTAGATATACAGCAAAGATTATAGGAAAAGAACAAAACAAAAAACCAAACAAAACTAATAATAACAATAACAATAATAATAATGTATTAATTTACTCTCTAGTATTTTCAGCTTAAAACTTTGTTGGGATGTTGTTTATTTGATACTCTTGATAGTTTGTCATTCTGCTAGCTTGTCTCCTTGCATCGGTTTTTGATGCAAGGTCACCTGGCTAACTGTTTTTAAGGTGATGAATGCCTTGATATAAGGGTGGTAATACCAGCCCAGATATTCTTTTTCTACAAGGGATTATATGAACATGCCAAAGACCTAGAGCTTGTCAGCTATTTTTACTTCCTTCCTAGCAAGGTATTCATCCGTCTCCAACTCTTTCCAGTTCAGATTAATTTCTGAGCCTGGAGTTGATTTATATTTATTAATTCTTATTGGTTTACTCTTCCAAAAACTCGCTTAGCATCCATTTCTGGATAACTATCTGCTTCCTGAAAAAATATTTATTTTTGTGTCATGATGCATATACTTTTTTATTTTCTAATGGTTGTATAGAGAGATGCAGCAAAACTCGACACAGTGCTCCAGGTGAGGCCTCACCAGGACAGAGCAGATGAGCAGGATCACCTCTCCCAACCTGCTGGCAATGTTCTTCTTAATGTACCCCAGGATCCCATTGGCCTTCTTGGCCAAAAGGGCACTGCTAGTCATTGGCAGGTTGTTTTCCACCAGGACCCCCAGGTCCTTCTCCACAGAGCTGCTTTCCAAGAGCTCAGCCCCAGCCTGTGCTGCTGCAGGGGGTTTTCCTCCCCAGGAGCAGGACCTGCACCTGCCTTTGTTGAATTGCAGAAGGTCCCTCTCTGCCCATCTCTCCAGCCTGTCAAGGCCCTTAAGGTTTGCACAGCTCTCGAGGGTATGGGCCTGTGCTGCTGATCATGACCCTTAGGATTCTGCCGCTCAACCAGTTCTCAACCCACCTCACTGTCCATTAATCCAGCTCGCACTTCCTGAGCTTACCTATGACAATATTACAGGAGTCAGTGTCAAAAGCCTTATGGAATTAATGCATTTAGAGAGGGAATGA
Source organism: Camarhynchus parvulus (assembly GCF_901933205.1). Lineage (NCBI taxonomy): Eukaryota > Metazoa > Chordata > Aves > Passeriformes > Thraupidae > Camarhynchus > Camarhynchus parvulus. Next base: position 19,916,115 of record NC_044575.1, on the reverse strand, counting down.
CAAGGCTTTTGTTTTCTGTTTTTTCCCTAATAATTCCTGATGTTAATTTGCTTTTTTGACTGCTATAAAATTTCTGTAGAGTTAACCACTGTCACATCACAATCCTCCTCTGTGCAGCTGTTTCCCTGCATTACAGAATGCATTTATCTGAATTGTCCTTACCATCCTCTGACCATCCTGCTCTTCCTACATGTGCCTACCTCTTTCTGCAGAGGTTGATGAAAGTCTTTGCTTCAAAACTGTAGGGATGATAAAAGTCTTTACCTCAAAAATAAATAATAAGAGAAAAAAAAGGAATTGCAGAATAAACTTCACAAATTCCATGTGCACTAGTGTCACCCTGGTTTTTTAAGATTTTCTAAGCCTTCTGATGTTGACATTCTTGTAGTGAACTTTCTCACACACTTTCGGTAAATAACTCATTGTTTTGCATTCCTTTATGGAGGAGGAGAGAGTTGATAGACTGTTGGTTTGTCCAGTGTCATTGGAGAGGTGTCACTGTCACCCTCCAATCCGCTGTCACTTTTGGAAAACTATAAATGTTAGAGTCAGAGAATAAACTTCCCTTTTTTCTCACCTTGAGAACAGCGGTGTGTGTTTGTGCTCTTTCGTGTTCTATAGCGACACACTAGGAAGTCTAAGACACTGTTTTAAGCAAATTAAAGTAAAGAAAATAACTAAAACATTAAGGTTCCTGACCTGCTTTGGAGACCTGTGCTCTTTCTTACATAAGCTTAGGTGCAAAGATGGGCAACAAGAATTTTGGAAATTCAGGTTAAGCCAGAACTCCAAAGGAAGAAGCCCCAGGACCACTAGGTCCGTCATTCCACAGTGGGCAGAGAGATGGTCTTAGATAATATCTCCGAATAGGTCTGACACTCTTTCTGGACTTCCCACTCCACTGGAAGCTCTGACAAATTTGTTTTATTTCCAAGGATTCAGTTAAAAAAAAATCTTGTAAAACTCCTGACTAGTCTTATTATTCAGCCCACTAAGCATAAAATCAAATCTAGGAGGTGACCATTAACTCTCAGGGAAATCTGGCTTTATTTTATTTAAAAAAAAAAAAAAACTAAAACAGTGGATATTTACACACGGGCTGTAGCAATTTCTGCAGCAAATTCCAATATATATCTGTGGCCAGTAGTCATTTTAAAGAGCAGAAAGTATCATGTCTGAGTGTAGGATGGTAAAATAATTTGACGTTTTAAAATAATACTTCATTGTAAATTGTCAATAGCAGCACAATGACTCACCAAAGAAGGTAACTCATTATCATGACCTAAATAGAAAATAAGTAGGAATGACTCTCTTCAAAAGAAAAGATTAAGGCATCCTGAGGAAGGGCAAACACCAGCAGCTGTGTTTGATGAGGTCTATATAGAAACATTCATATTTTTACATGTTAATGCAATTTATTATTTTTCATGCAATAATAAAACCTAACCACAGGACATACGTGAATTTTGAACTCTGCCTTGTATGTAGAGAATCCTGGGAAGCATGCCTGCTCATAGAGTGTTACTAATAATAGCATAAATTATTAAAGCAGACAGAATTTTCATAGCTAATGCATGTGCGCTTTGCACTCTTCAGTGCAGACAATGAATAAACACCAATAAGGTTTTGTTTCTGCAGTTCATGTGCCAACATAATGCTGTTATTTGTGATCAGAGCTTTGCAGGAAAATGTTAAAATAAAAAGAAAAAAGTGAAAAAGAGGCAAATAGTCCCTAGTGTTTAAATTAAATTTTCTGTTGACAGAACATTCCTGTAATAGTTGTTTCTTTAATGGAAAATATAAATAAATAAAGAACATACATTTAAATATGTGTCAAATGGCTTTGATAATCTCATTCTTGAGATTGATGTTGCTCTTCAAGATCTTTCTAATAAACAATAATTAATTTTTGTATGTAGGGAAAAAATACATTTTAGACCAAGCTTAAGCTTTAGAGAGATCTATGAAAACTGCAATTTAAAAAATGCTTTGTCTTCGAGCTGAAAAGGCAGGGAACTAGGAAATATAAAAAATAGTTTTGTCAATAATTTCTGTACCTTGCTACCTTTTTGAATGCTTAATTCTTGTTTGTAGCCACCATTAATAAAACAACTTTAAAATATATTTTGAGCATGTTATGTTCAGGCATTTAAGTTGCTTTCAAAGAGTCAGCTTTAGAACAATTAGTGGCATAATATTTGGGACCTGGGCATTGATTTTAATGATGTCAAACTAGCTGGGGTTAGCATAAGTTTGTAGAAATGCTAGGTAAAGTGGGAAATATACAGACAGATTTGACAGCTGTGGTCTTAGGAATTTTATGAGAGTTTTCTGCATTTCTTGTATAACATATTTTGCTGAATATTTCTGATTCTTTTTAAAGGATGTTGCTGATGCAAATGAAGTTGCAATGCATTCGCTCATGTTTTATCCTTATGCATATACATACTTAGTTTTAAATGTGGTACAGAAGGAAATGCCATAGGTTTATTTTTGAACTGCGGTCACGGGAGTTTTAATTGCTTCTTTATGTGAAAAGCTTTTCATCAACAACTTTGGAACATGCCTTGTCCTCTAATTACTCTTTCTGCAAAAAATTGTCCATGCTCAGAGTTTCTCTGACTGCCTTTTTCCTTATTACTCTCTGCCCCCTTTTAGAGTATGAATAGCTATCAGTATGTGATTTTTCTTTCATATCCTGCCAAGGGAGGTCTCTACTGTGCACAGCAATGTGTTGGTGATTTAAAAGAATCCTTCTCTGCAGGAAGCAATAACAGTAGAAATGATTTAAACAAAACCCAAAATGTCACCTTAGACTAATGAAATTCCTTCATCAAGCAACACAGAGTTGACACTTCTGTGAGACCCTTTAAAACTCAGATTAAGAAGAGAGTATTAAACTTGAAATGATAGAAAACAAAACCAGCTCTGTTTCTCCTGGAAATAGTTGAGAACAGTATGTTGATTATTCTCAGACAAGCTGATTTCACAGGCACTGACCCTAACTCAGCATAAAGAACAGCTAACAACATGGCTTTAGATGGCTGGCGATGTTATCTGTTGTTCATCATTTAAAAAATGAAATAGCCGTCTGTCTTGGAGCTGGCCCATCTGTAGCTTCACTCATATGTCCCCTCATATGCAGGGAGACAGTTGAGGAACTGCCTTACTGGCTCAACCTAGAGATTATTTTCTTCCATTTTTTCCATCCCAGAGAGTGGGCAGTACAAGTGCTCTAGTGAAAAAATATAGAATTCCTTGACAGATGGCAGTTATAAAATAACCTGTGTGTAACAGAATTTTCTTTTAAATTCATCTCAATAAATATATCAATATGTGCTGTGAATTGCAGGGCTTTGTCACTCTTTAATTCAGTTCAGTATAGTGTGTTTAAACATCTTGAGATACTGGCAATGCCAGCAAATACCCATTGATCCCCACATTTAAATCTAGACAAACCTCTAACCTAGTGATACCTCTTGGTGAATAGCAGAGACCAGCTGCTTTTTTGGGGAGGGCATCAGTGTTTATAGAGGTTCCTTGGTTTTAGTGGAGCGCAGATGTGAGAGCACAGCACTGGGGAGCTGCTTCTGAGAGCTGCAGCTTTCCTGAATAAGGACTTTTACATGTCCTATAGGGACACTGTAGTATCACTTCGCAACACTACATTTGGCTGCACAAGACTGCAAAAAAAAGACATAACATTTAGGCTGAATCCTGAGGTTGGAATCTTCAGCTTCTTTTAGGATCAATTAGAAATGGGAACTTAACTCAGATAGTCCCTGCACACACCACCATTTCCCTCTCAGCTGCTCAGCTGCATGTGAGAGCTTAGATGTAATTTTGCCTTGGGCACAGAGCCAGTCCCTGCAACACTGAAAGAAGTGATAGTTCAGGGCTGCTCTTTTACGTCTTTTCATCACTGCTGAGTGTTGTTTTACTTTCCTCATTTCAGAAAGAAACCCATCATCCAGCGTGTGGGCTGTCAGCAGCTCCCTCGCACTCTCATTTTCTGCTGCGGTACAGCCCGATGGGGACTGCTGGCCATCCATGATGTTTCCACAGCCTGCCTGCTCTGCCCCCAGCTTTCCAGCCTCCCTTGCCTGCAGGGTGTGCCCATAAATTCTCCCTGTAGACACGGCACTGCACACAGTGTGATCGGCATGGCAGCAGCCACAGTTATCTAGAGAGATGTCTGCTTCCTGCAGGGAGAGATTTTACCACATTGGATGCGGTCACACAACCATGACATCCAGCATCTTGCTTTAAGCAATGACCAGTACCTGATGTTTCAAATGAAGCTGAAAGCACCTAACAATGTAACTGGAGAACTGTGTGTGGCAGAAGGGAAGCATTTATTTGACTGGCTCTGGGTGCCTATGGAATTGAAAACCCAGCTATTTCCATAATAAACCATAAAGCCATGACTCCCTTCTGTGGCTGGAGCTGGACTTAAGAGTACTTTAGCAATAATGACCAGCTATCTTTAATTGGTCTGGGGAAAAAATATAGTGAGAGCCAGAGATGACATCTGCAGCACAGACTTGGAGAAAAAGGTATTTTCTATCTACTAGAATTTACAGGCAAGTTGGAATTTTCCGGGCCAAACTAACAAAACCATTGACTGACATGCTGCTAAAACTAGCACACTGTGCTGTTAACACTGGTTCATTATATTTTATTGCTGATTGCAGGGCTGCTGGTATGGAACACTGTGTTCAGATAAAGCTCCTGTGAAGCACCAATGTGAAATAGGGGGACTCTGATAACTGTACAAATTAAGATACCTTTAATGGGTTACAAAAGCACAGCCCATCCACAGCTGTTTTTAGAAACTGATAGTGATTTCCCTGTTCTAGTGATCAGGTAATTTTTAAAACCTGTTATCCTTGCTGATTTTTATTATCTGTGATAATTTTGATTAAATTGTTTATGCTGGCAGTGATAGTAAGACTAAAATGTTCTGTTTAACGTAATTTGATTTTCAAGGTTTCAGAAGGACTAAAACCATGGGTGACAAATTTTTAGATGAAATCTTTGATCATGTAGAGTTTTATGAGGTCGCCTTAGTGCATGCTGAATCCCAGCTGCAGTGAGCTGCACATTTCTGTTATACTGCTGGATGTGTTTTCAAATGAAACATTTCATCCAGCACCTATAGTATTTTTAATGATATAAGAGTACCAATTTCACCATAAGAACAGATTTTTTAAAAAGAAACAGGACTTTAACAAGGGAAGACTTCCCATGTGAATCCATCTTAGGAAGGTTGGGGTGAATTTTAGACAGACTGCACAGATCTGTTCCTCTGTTGATAGACTTGTTTCCCTATGCTGTAAAGTCCAAAGGATAAACTAGAACTGAAAATTTAATGTAATTAAAACCCTGAGATATCAACTTTTTTTTTTTTTTTTTAAGTGCGGTTTTTAGTCACATAAGAACATATATTTGCCAATTCAACAAGACACATAAGAAGGAGATTTTGAGTAATTCTTGGGACTGGAATGTAATTCTCTCATGTTTGTGTCTGGCCCAACACAGGCACCACTAATTAAGGGAATGCTCTTTTGGTTCACTGTGCAGAGATTAGCTTCATTTCAGTGAAGGCAAAATCTTGGGTCCTGATTTAAAATTAGGTATTGCAGACATTCCACAGAGGAAAGCTCATTGAAATGTCTCCTTGGGTACATGCAGTTCCCTGCATTTGTGCTTAGTAGTAGGGCATAATTAGATTTCAAATTAATGCATCATGTGACTGTCCTCAAACAAGGCTAGGCTAGGGTGAGTCAGTGGGCAAGTGAATTAATTTCCTCTTTTGAGACCTTAATTTCAGTCCCTACCTCTTTTTAAGTATGTGTCCCTATGAAATATATATATATTTTGGTATGTTTATATATTCAACTCTCAGCTAACAACAGAATAGACAGTCAGCTGGGCTAACATCTTTGGAAGGATGAAACAGCACTTGTAAATGTCATGATTTGTCTGGAAGCCCAAGCCACAAACAAGTATCTGAGGAACTGGTCTCAGCAGCTTTAAGGCATGATTATTCTATGAAATAGAAAATGGTAACGAAGACACTCATCTTCCCATTTCATTGCCTCTCCCCAGAAGCAATTCAGTCTCATTTGCATGGCACAATATTCAGGTTGTTGAATCCTAGTCTCTCAGGACTGTCTCAAAGGACTGGTAGTGGTTTCAGATCCTCTGCATAAACATCCACTGCATACTACAATTCTGCACTTTCTCCACTCCATTATTTTTTCTTATTTCTATCTGGAGTACACACACTAATAAAAGGGGTGGATGACCCTAAATTAGAAGGCATCACAACATGGCTTTCTTTCTAGTTTAGAAATAGATGATCTGTTCTATTGGGTTCAACTGAACCCAATAGAAGAAGGCTTTTAAAACACCAGGAAAATTACTATGAACAATGCAAAAACAAGTTGCAAAGAGTAGCTCTGGCTTAGATCCTCAAAATTAGATAGACACCTTACTCCTACTTTAAGAATTAAATATTTGATTATCATGAAGCATGCTGGCTTTAGTCCTTTAAATCTCCATGTATTTGTGCTTATCTCTGAATGACTCACAAGAAAATACGTATGAGGGAGAGAGAACCCGATGTAGCATTTAACAGGCATGAAAAGAATAGAGATCTCCTACAAATTGAACAGGACTGCATTTCTTTTCTTCTTAAAACTTGTGGAATGTAATGAACCTCTTGTGAGAAGAAAGTATTTTTCTAATTATTTTACTGGGGCCAGTACTTCCTCCCCAGAACCTAACTAAAATTGTTTCTTTTAGATAGTGGTTGGAGGTTATCTTGTAGGATGGATAAAACTCTCTTTAAAGTCTGTAGAAATTAAATTCTTTAGATTTTTATCCCCAGGCTCTGCAAAAAGAATTTCCAGGCTTTTGAATAGTTTATTATCATCAAAACCACTGTGTACATTTCATGGTATTGCATAACAGGCTATTTTTCAGTAAGTTCTGTTGTCAGTAGTTTTGGATGAGTGGAAGGGATGAAGTAAAAAAATTTTAAAAAATTAAAAGAAAGCAGCTTATTAAGAAGATACATTTTCTATTTTTTTTTTTGCAAGTCCTATGTTTTTTGCATTATTTACCTATTTACCACTTAAGTTATAACAGATGGTCAGAGGACTAATTGATCATAAATCAATTATTCTATTTCATTTATAATTACAAAAGAGTATTTTTCATGTTTAGTTTGCTGGTGTGCAACCTTTTCAGTTGGTTTTTCACACCACATGAGTCAGTGGCACTAATGAGCCAGATATGGTGGTAGTAATTAGCTGAAATGAGCTTCTTGATTCTCCCCCCCCTGTGATTTCTTTTTATTAATTTTTTTTTATCTGACCCTTTATTGAGAAAGACTCTATAACTCTATGATCTTGAGTCAGGAAGCTACTCTGCTGAGTTTCAAGATCAAATCAGCTTTAGCTCAGACTGAGTAATGACCTCAACAGCATATTTTAGCAGCAGGGTATAAATTTATAATCCTCAGTATTGCAGAACAAAAGTTCCGCTACAAGTGCTACAGGAATTGCCCCATTAGCTGTGGCACGTAGTTTTCTTCAACTAGGAGTTGAAAATAATGGCAAATGGCACATACACCACCCAGCTTTATTGTGAATGAACAAGGGGCAGGGAAAAAATCCCTACACTTCTTACAAAACCAAGTTTGAATTCTGTTTTTCTATAATAGGTTTAAGATTAATTTGTGAAGACTGATCTTTAGATGCATCAGGTATCTGATACTACATGTAGGCAAGGAAGTATAGGGGAGAAAAGTTCCTGAAAGACTGAATATTTGGACAAATTCTGCTTTCATTTCCAGCAAACCTAGAGTTCTACCCTATGAAGTGAGTATGACTATTTTTTTTCCTATACCAACATTTTAAGTGATACTGTAAAAGATATCAATATTACACTTTTAAATGCATTTTGGACAATAAACTACAGGTGTTAAACTACAGAAAAATTTTTGAAGTTCATTCTCTTGGCAAAGCCTTTTTGCATTTTCCAGATTTTGCAACCAGCTGCTTTAAGCAAAAGAAAAATAGTAGCTCATACTTGTGAGAAAGGAATCAGCATCAAAGATTATGGGTACTTTTTTCTAATACAGTCCCAATAGTTTTACACATTTTTTTCCTGACTTAACTGAAGTGCTGTGCAGCCTCACTAAAATCATACATTCAAAATAATGAAAGGCTTCTACCTTCTCCAATTGTTAATCCATGTTTAAGATAAACCTGTAACTTTAAACAGAAAGGTGGTATTTCTGCATATTGCATAGTGAATGTGATACTGGTAAGGGCTATGACATTTGCCTGAATGGACAAGTGGGAAACAGCAGCATCACAGAAACATTCCAACTTTTCTTCTGAAGTCCTCTTAATTGCCATTTGTCAGTGGCATATGAGTTATCCTTGAGTGAGATTACTGGGAAAATAGGGGAGATGAAGTGATTAGTTTAGTTTCTGCAGTTCAAAAGAGTTGATTATTTAGTACCAGTTGATGAAAGTATAACTAAGGTAGATTTAATATTATTGTGAAAACAACATTGTTTACACTAAAAGAGAAATCATGAACTTGGGACTTTTGATTCTGAATTTGTTTGTTAATTTTGGCATGGCTTTGACAAGTCATAATTCATCAGAAGAGGAGTGAAAATGGGATTCAAATTTAAGTACTTATAATCTAAACCTTTTGATGTCTTCATTCCAGAAGAAAGACTCCCATGCATATCAAACACTGAATTCCTCATAGCCGTCATCCATATCTACTAGGACCTCCTCTTGTTTATTCCTTGTGACAGAAATCCAATTGTCATTGCAAAGGACAGAGACAGAAATTGTTGTAAAGGATCTTTGTGACCCTGGTGTTGATTAAGTGGAAACATTTTTGAGAAATACTGCATTAAATATAATTTCCATAAGAATATAATGAACTAATTACCAGACAAATATTTTAAAAAACTAATCTTCATTCTTGCTCAGCAGTGAACAAAGAGAGATGGTATCCTTTGTTGTTATTGTTGCTTTTCTTAAATGTAGGTACTTTGGCCTGCAGTTACCTGAACCAGCACTTGGACAAAAATGTTGGATCAGGAGTTTGAGAAACTATTTAAATGGATGCAGTAGACAGAGCTGGTGCCAGTGAAGCTGCAATGATTTATACTAGCTGTGGATCTGGCTTATGAATTTTATTTTTGACAGTAACCACTATTACAGCACAGTCAGGACTTTCTACAGGCATTCTTCATGACACAGAGCACTGGCTCAGCATCCATAACTAATTTGCTGTTGAATGAAGCAATTGCTATGAACTGGATTGATATTGAAACTTCCCATTGAGAGAACATTCCAAAAATAGCAAAATTCAGCATGTGTTCAGAAAAAAAGGACCTTTTACTCAGAAGCATAAAAATTCAGGTCATTTTAGTTGTAGTATGAAGTATGGATCTTTGAATTTTACTCATGCTTTTGATGATTGTGCCACTGTATAATGGGCAGAGTGGCATGGCCAAGAATTGTTGGATTGAAAATGGAATTGGTCATTATTCCTTGCAGTCTGCAAGGAAGGTGAAGCAAAGCCTAGTTCAAAATCCTTGAATCAACAGTCTGAAAATCAGAATTTCACAAGGACAGCAGTAGTTCTGTACTAACTTCCAGGTATACTGTCTGCTGTTTTTGCATTGTATGTTCGTATTGTTCAACAATGACTGATAGAATTCCTCTCATTTGCTAGTATGTTCTTACTTTGCCTTTTGGGAGATGAAGAATAACATCAAAGAGCAATTGAATATGATCTAGTAAGTGCATTTCTCACTCTTAAGTATGACTTCTTAAATTTAATTTTGAGAAATGAAGCTGTATTTAGTATAAATGTGAGGGATCCTGGTGAGAAGAAAAGCACCCCAAACCATTAAAAGAAAAAAATCTTTTCTTTTTGCTGCTATATAATTTTAAAATTAGGAATTTGTGCTATACTTAAGGAAAAAAAGAAATTGCTGACAACTTGGATACCAGAGTGCAGGTAAATTAAATTTTAAAATAAGGATTTAGTATTCTTTAAGAAGGAAGGAGAAATGAATTTTGTCAGTTCTTAGAAGACCCTTAATTAAATTGAAAGGTGCCTTACTATGCTACTTTTATACATTAAGGAGGAACTATTAAACTGTTTTGCTGACTTCAGTATACTGAAGTCTTGCTGGGCTGCTTTGTAGAGCTGCAGAAAACGTTCCGTCTTTAAACAGCGGTATAGTATTATGAAAATATTTTAATATGGCTTTGCTCTCTTCTTGTGGTTACCTATAGAGTGCAGTATTTGGATATTTAGATCCCAGTATTTGCCACTGAACATTAATTTGTTACCTGTTTTAGTAAAAAATGTTGCTCAGGGCAGTCTGGACAGCAGATACTGAATGCTAATAGATCCCACCAAGTGATGGTTACTCTCTGAACAAGAGGTAAGATAATTCATGACTGTTTCCCAAGTTATCTCTCACACCCTGTCTCACTCAGGACAAATGTCAGGGAAAAGACACTGTCTGGAACATGCTTCTGCAAATAATGATATAAAGATTATCAGTGTGCTCAGCTTACTGTTAGCTAAAGGATGCAGAGTACCAGTCTCTTCCCATTGGGTACCTAGCTTTGTGTCTCTCCTAAAAAGGATCCATTGCTTCTGCTGAAAGAAATGGAAAGTTACAAGAAGCTATTTTGTCAAATTTGCAAAAGCAGATTGTTCTCCCAATCTAATTCTGCAGCAGTGTTTTACTGTTGTTCTGACAGAAATAACTGCTCTTTAACATGATAGAGGTGAATGAGAAATCCACCCCACTTGGAGTCAAATCCTTTTCCAAATATGTATTTTCCAAAACACTAGGGAAGTTTACTGTAATTACTTTATGTCAAATTTGGGCATAGATATATAGCCCACTTTTCTAAACTTTTTAAAGTTTTCCTTTGATTTCAATTGAAGACAGCAGCCTTCAGTATTTCTTACATAACGTGGTAAATGATAAAAAACTGCTGTGAGTCTCTCCAGAAATACTTAGGTTTCAGAGGGAAATAAAGTAACTGTGATAGAGAGAGAGAGATGGATGGATGGATGTTGTTTTTCAGTGAAGGATTTAAAACACAGGGAAAACCTAAATAAAAGTTAATATATAACTCTAAGCTATTGCCATCTATTAACATAAAACCTCTTAAATTTCATGTACACCAGACAACATTGTAAAAGAGGAGACAGGAACCTCTCTTTCCTTGATGTGGATTATGTCTATTGTTTTTATTTCATTATTTTGATTGCAACCCTATAATTTATTGCAATAAGGAAGAAAAAAGAGAAAAAGAAAGGAAATACCTCCTTATTCAGGAAAAGGAAAGTTTATGTCTTGAGAACTAAGGTCCACTCTTAAGGTGTGATTACTAGTCTTTCAGCATTCAGCAATCAGAATTCTTTATTTCATGGTTGAAACAATTAGTTTTGTCTTTACCATTCTAAGCCTACTTTATAAAAGCTCCATTTTCATAGCAGTTGGCTGTCTGAACCTCTTGATATTCATAAACCCATGAAATTATAGAATAGTTTGGGTTGGATGGGACCTTAAAGATCATGCAGTCCAACCCACCCCCAACACCTAGACCAGATTACTCAAAGCCCCATCCAGCCTGGCCTTGCAAAATTCCAGGAACGAGGCATTCACAGCTTCTCTGGGCAACCTGTTCAAGTGCCTCACAGTAAAGAATTTCTTCCTGATATCTGATCTATGTCTGCCTTCTTTCATTTTAAAGCCACTTTCTCATGTTCTATTATTGAATGTCCTTGTAAAAAGACCCTCTCCAGCTTTCTTGGATGCCCCATTTAGGTGTTGGAAGGCTGCTCTAAGGTGTCCCAAGAAAGCTTTTTTTTCAAGAAGGGATAAGTTTAGTTTAGAGGGTACCAAGGATCACAACTTCAACTGAAATAAAAATCATCTGGTTTCATTGACTTGAATGAAACAACTCCAGTTTATCCCATCTGGGAAATTGGTCTCAGTTCAGACAATTTCCTAGAATTACAGAGAAAAATGTTGCCTTCACTCTACTGAAAAGGAAAAAAAGTCATAAAGAGCAGCCACAGGAAAGGGTTATGTATATCACTTTCTTTCCCTATATATTTTTTTCCATCATTCCCTCCCAGATAGTCATAGCTTAGATTTAGATCTATGGCTGCAGTGTTAGAGGAAATTCTTAAATCTCTGCATGTTCCTTATCTCTGATACACAGCAGCTGTCCTGTCTTCCATGAAATCCTTCTGCGATTTAGATCCCAGTTCAGAAATCAGGTCTAGTAAAGGAAATCTCTGTGCTTCTATGTGAAAAATGTGAGACAGAACTCCCTGAAGTCTTTGCTGGTTCTAGTTGCTGTGATTACATTTTTCACTTCCTGAGCTTTCTTAAGCACTGAATATATGAACAGCAGTATGAATAAAGAAATTAAGGTGCTTTTCTGAAGATGCTTGAACCCAAGTTTTAGAACCATTCTCGGAGATCAAAGGCAGACAATGACAGACAATTACTTGGTAATAGCTGCCATTAGGCATTCTTGCACAAGTGGATACATCTAGAAATAGGCGAAGAGCTGCATTTGCCTATAGGCAGATAGCAAAATCCGCTCTACAGTTAATTGTGTAATCTTCCAGTCTAAAAAGTGCACTGTGCAATGCAGGTCTGGAAGTCATCACAGTGTTGGGGATATACATGCTGTGTATCACTGATATTTAATACCAATTAACACTTATATTTATCATTGCTTTTAGTATCTCACAAGTACATGGAACTGGTGTGAAATACTCTGGTGGGAGAGTGTCTGATGATGCCAAAAGTCTCTGGATACTTCACAGGAGGAAGTATCATGCATTATCCATGTTTATTATAAGTGCTTACATGGGTGCCTGCTAATGACACCTTGGAAATATTTCATGTCCTTGTCCTCATGCATCTTTCTGGAGTATACATACACAAGAATTCAGAAAATAATTTTAAGCCAAAGAGAACTAGATACATTAGCACTTTTGTCCTTCAACTGTATTTTTGATGTGCTCTGGCTAGAGCAACATTGGGATTCAAAAATTCAGAAAGTTCTTTCTTGATAGAAAACAAACAAGTAGCTTTTAAAAAATAATGTTGAGGTATCTTTAGGTGTATTAGGTATAGCTATGCATGTAAAAATGCATGAGTTTGAATGAAAACTTTACTGGCTACGTTGTGTTTTATTATTATCTTTAACTATTGACCAGATCATGTGTTGCCTATAGTAACTCTGTATCTTTCCATGAACAGAATGAAAAAAATAACCTAAATTCAGTGCTTGGGTCTTTATCAATAACGTTCCTCTTTGCTGGAAGCTATTTGTTACCATAAGGTATGGCAGCTGCTTTAAATCAGCTGCATTAATATATTGACATTTTAAAATATTGTATTACTGGTTTTTTATAGCTGCCTTTTATATATAGGAACCCTTTTTTAGCTATCTCAGTTACTATTTTTTCCTTTTGTTTTCTGACAGTTTTAATTAAATGAAAATTATATTTTCATATCCTTGAAAACTATCCTAAAAGAATGCCATCAAAGCCCTAGTGCTTACACCAGCAATAATCTGCAGTTGGCACTATATAGCAAATTCTTATTGATATATGGCATGGAGTTCTGACTTCACTGAAACCAAATGCAAAATTCCCTTTGGTTTCTGTAGGAGTTTTACCTATGATTGTCGCTCAAAGAACCAGTTAAAAATGCAAGTGTGTGGTGAGCTCATGCACCTAGAATACTGTATCAGCTTTTAAGAGTCTGAACAGCTGAACAAGCAGGCAGCACTGCTGATACTGGGCATTACAGCCTTTTGGTAACATGAAGCAGATACACAGCCCTCTATTGAAAATTATCATCTAGTAAAGTATTATAAGCTAGCTTTCCTGGATCTGATATGACTTTCACATTAATGTAATAATACTTTGAATTTGGCCAGTGATTTTGACAAGCAGGCTATAAGGAGCCTGTGTAGAGAAGATATTCCATTAAATAAAGGGGTATTCATCAAATTTAAAACCATGTCTATGTGAGAAGTAATCTATTATTTTTCTCTATAAGACTTCCTGTAGTATGACGCTCCAGAGAGATAACATCTATTCTATCTTTATAATTTATGATTCTTGGATTTATAGGTTGTCTGGACAAAAATAGAATAACTCATATCTGTTGTCACATTTTCTCACAAATTCCTTTGAAGCCTTGGATTTTCACCAAGCTTCATTCAAAGATCTCTTTGTTAATTATTACTTGCTAGGCAGATCTATATTACCAATTATTGAATCAGATGACATTCTGAAAAGATATACACTGTGTCTTGAATACCTCAAGAAAACACATTGGGATGGATGATACAGGATTTTGCTAGTATCATATTTCAGCACATATTGAAACACAATATTAAGTTACTCCAGGATTAATTTAGCATTTGAATAAAATTAATTTGAATAAAATTAAAACTGGTTTAAAAAAATTATTTTACCATGTTAAAGTGGTTGACACAGTTAAAAAACAGACCTAGTTCTGTCTCATTATTTTTGTTCCCAGTGCCTGACTGAGCTAGCTTGTTAAAGGATATTTATTCCCTGTTAAGGTAAAATCCAAATGTCATCTTATATGTGCATGTGTGACCCTATGATTATGCTTTATACAAAGATATTTGGGGGTTAGTGAACTAGTTATTGGAATCTAGAAATTAAAACTTTAGTAATTAGTCACTTTAGAGTGAATCTGGTTTTGAAACATTATCCTTCAACAGTACTGTAAACAACATGAGTCCTTTACCAGGTCAGAAATATGTGTTTGTTAGAGAAAAATTGTCACGTGAAAGAATATAGCTAATGAAAGTGAAATTTGTAGAGTTATATCAGTCTGACCTCTTGGCAGAGAAGGTCATGGAGTAGATTGCCTTGAGTGCCATTGCACAGCATGTATAGGACAAGCAGGGGATCAGGGCCAGCCAGGTTGGGTTTAGGAAAAGCAGGTCTTGCTTCACTAACCTGATCTCCTTCTGTGACAAGGTGACCCACCTAGCGGATCCGAGAAGGGCTGCGGATGTTGTCCTCCTGGAATTTAGTAAAGCCTTTATCTTCTGCAACATTTTCCTAGAGAAACTAACTTCCCATGGTGTGGACAGGTGAACAATTCATTGGGTAAAAAGCTGGCTGGGTGGCTGGGTACAGAGAGTGGTGCTGAATGGAGCTAAATCCAGTTGGTCTTCCCTTTCCTCCTTCAGCTACTGAAGCTAGTTCTCTGAAGGTGAACTGTTGTTCATTTTCAAGGGCTTTACATTTCCTTAGTTGGATAGCTCCAATTTATAATGAATGTCACATTTTGCCAGCTATACAATCCTATGGAAGGAATTTTCTTTCAGCTTTTATCATTGTAGTAATTTTATCATTATCATTGTTGGAAGGATTGGACTGTGTCTCAAGTGATCCAAACTGATGTCTGTGCTTTGCTGTTTGGGTAGAAGAGTCCCATGAGTTTCAAGTAGGAGTAGCATTATAAATTGCAGTTTCAAACTCCCAGAATATTTCTTCAGATTTGCCATTTATAGTGGCAACAACTTGCAGGAGATACTTGATAATACATGTATTGCATCAGGCCAGTGTGGAGTGTGAAGCTCATGTTTGCACAGTGTCTTATAAACACATCCTAAATTTTGGTAAATAATTTAATCCATTATTGTCTCAGTTTCTTCAGCTGTAAAAAAGAATATTACCTGTCTTTTTCCCAGAGGCCTTGTGAAGGTGTGTTTACGTTTGACATCTAATACAGCAGTGCAGGGAATGACGAATTGACGCCAAAAACTCCCATAGTGTGCAAAGGGCCCTGGGGTCACTACATTCAAGCAATTCCCAATAACACAACTGTCAGGTCAAAGTTTGTTGTTCAGATCCAGGAAAATACTTGTAAGTAGTTGTTATAGTCCCCCTGAGTCACCACATAGTTTCACTCTTAATTTTATTTCACTAGCTGCCTCCTAAATTGAATTGAAACATTCTCCCACTTGTGATATTTAAAGGTGTACAAATGCTGTGCACAAGAGAACCTGTGACCTGCTCATTGCCCAGCAGTGATAGAGCTGGTAATAATGTACTTGCTATTCTGGCTGTACTGCACTTTGGTAACACCTAGGGTTTAATTGAAATACACCCTGACATTGGTTTTGTTCATGAAGCATAGAATGGACATAATTACTATGAATCTACTGAGGGATATTATGGCAAAATGTCATATTACTAATTTTGGCTCCTCACTCTCTTTGGGGAAAAAAAATCACAGATTTCAGTAAAAAACAATGCGCTGCAGTTTCATAGAAGTCCTAAAACAAGTAATTTTCCAAAAAATTAACTTCTTATATTTCTCTGTACCTATTTTTTCTTTCAAAACACTATCACAGTAGGATAATTGCATTGCCCCTAACAGTTTCATATTCCTTCATAATTAAATAAACAGCTTGTAAATTGCAGACCACAAAGTGCCTGTGTTCCACTCTTACCTTAAGGGGTTTCCATAGTTACAAGGACAAGAAGTTTAACCATCATTTACCAGACTCAAGGCTATTTGCAGCCTTAACTTTTTAACTCATGTCTCTTTTTCTCTTTGTTGCTTTGTTTATTAACAGAATGAGGGAGTAATTTGGACTCAGTTAGCCAGTACAAATGCAATGTTGCAAAATGGACTCTGATGCTTTAGTGTGTTGTTAGCTGGGTATGTTTTTCCCAGAAGGTATTTTGAAATAATACATATTAACAATACAGCCTATCGTTACAAGGTTATGAAATACCTACCAAGCACTTCTTCAACTCAGCATCAAATAATTTAGCAGTTTAAAAAGAAAAACAGGAAAATATTCTTCTTGACACGTCATCATGGCATAGAAGTATTTAGGCAGATACCTAGTTTAAATCATACTGAAAAAAAAAAAAATTGATGCAGGTTTTCCATGGCTGCTTTAATATAATTTCCTTTCATCCCTCAGTCTCCTCTGTTTTACATAATACAAAGTTCATTTGGAAAAACTGCAGTTATTATTGTACAAACTCGATCTTTTCATGCCACTCAAATGGACAATTCTCTGATTTGCTAATATCAAAGTAATCTCCAAATTTTTTAAAATTACTTCAGCTTTTACCAGGGTATCTCTGTTGCCAAACTGTAGAGAAGTACAGAAAACTGCTACTGCATTACATGCTCGTCAAACTAAAATAATTTTGTCTTCTCGTGTATGTTATCTACTGAGGTCCAGAGCTCAGAGGATGATGTGTATGGGTGACAAGATTATTCAGCATTAGCACATTCAGTAGACAACTGCAAATATCGTAATTTAGGAAATAATGTTTTGGACTTTAAAAACTAGAGTCAAATTTTCTTGGGTTAGGATGAAACTTTCTTAGGTGCAGGCATACACTCTGATTTTTTTGTTTGTTTATTTTTTTGTTTGTTTCTCTTCATTATACTGGCTACATTCGTATATGCATTCTTGTTCTGACCTGACATTTGCCACATCTCATTTTATCATTTGTGAGTAGTGAGAAAATTCTGAAAGTAATCAGGGCTAATACCTTGGATTCCATGAGCCTTACACATTTTCACCTTTTCATTTTTGAAAAGACACAAACTTTAATATTACATAAAGTAACAGATTTTTACCTACCAGTTTGAAATGTTCTAGTAAATTTTTTAAAAGGATGTTAATTTACAATTTAATGCTTCCTTGTATAAAAATTGATAATATTATACTGGACCAAAACTAGTTTGTTTGAAATAAAGCATCACTGTACTATGTCTAAATAGATGTTGAATTGCACCTAAAACAAAAAAGAACTGTGGTATTTCAAAAAGTGACCCTAGTATGACAGGACTAAAACCTGTGCTGTTTTGGATAAGTGCTTTTGAACAGCATATAATTTTTATTAAGGGTTGTTTTTGTGCTAATTTTATTGTGGTTCTCAGATGCCTTCCTAACATGGATCTGTGATGTTAGTTTGATAATGAATGAAAAAAGAATCAAGAAAGCATAGTTATAGAAATTGTTGTGCAGTTTAATTATTGCTCACTGAGCTTTTTCTGCCATAAGATAGGAAAGTCTTGAAGGTCTTGTTTGACTTCTTCTTATATCACCATTGGCACATGAGGTGCCATGACAGACTTCTGTAATTAAGAGAATTTTATTATCAGGCTATTGTAAAATTTCTATTGTTCAGTTGACTGTTTTCCCCTACATAAATATCTGTCCAGAAGGAGGTATGAGATGAAACAAACAACAAAATGACAGAGAAAATGTATTTAATGAACTGAATTAGTGAAGCAAAATGGAACTTCAGTAACCCAGGGGGATCAGTGATGAGGTAGAAAACCTTTTTACCTTTATGTAATTGGTTTGAATCAAGCCCAAGTCAATACAGAACAAAAGTTCCTAATGTCTATACAGGGTCTCAAGAAAATGAATCCAAATTAACTTTGAAAAGGGACTAGCTAAACTGCATTACATCCTTTTATGGACACTCTTAATTGAAGTTACAGTGGCCTTGATTCAATTTAGCTTAAATTAAATTCTAAATAAGAATGTCCACACTAAGATTTAATGCAATAGAATTAACCCACTTAAAAGTTAATTCCAATTAAAATTCTAGAATGTTTCTGGGGGCACTAAAACCAAACCGTATTGTCTTGGCTTTTGTGAAAGAATTTTAGCTCATTGTGAATAGTTCATAGATTGCTCTTATTCATACAACTGTGAAGAGTATGAACAGAGAAGTTAGGATTGTTCTGTCCTCATCACCCTTGGAGTGACTCCTTGGAGTGGCATCCAGGGAGAGGACAACAAAGAATATAATTCCTCTTAAGATATCTAAGTTTGTCCTAAAGAAATATTTGTTATATATTATCTGATATTTTCTATGATTTTACTGTGAAATTAGTTTTACTGAGGATACAAACTGCAAATGATGCTTAACAGTAAAATTATATTTATAAATAAAGAGAAATACCAAACTGATTGAGATTCAAACACTGTAAAATATCTTAATTTCTAGCTAAAATGCAAATATTTTTGCTTAGACCAATGTGCACTCAAATTCTCATTTTTAAAAGGTTTGTTTCAGGTTCTTTTTTTTACCTGCTGTTAAGAGAAAATTTTAAACCTTAGGAAAAAATGAGAGAGGAAACATGAAATCATGCTGTAAAATGAGGTGGGTGAAATAAAGCTGTTTTCTGTATAACAAAATGAAAGACAAGAAGGAAAGGGCAGACTGGATCAAACTCACCCTTGATTGAACTCCCCTGAAATCAGTGGTGATTCAGGAGGATTGAATGTGTCCAATCACATTTAGGTCTTTCAGATCAGTGTCTTAGTGATTCAGTTGAGTCTTAAAAGGCTTGCAGGAGAGAAGTAGGAAGTGTCTATGGTACAGCAATATCCGCTCTGCCTCCTACACTTGAATGCTTCAAGGGGCCACAGAACTATGTCCCAGAGCAAAAACAGTGAAACATGCAAAGAGGAGAATAATTTGCATTGTGAGTGTTTTGATTTGTCTGGTCTCATGAGTAATCAGTGTGCATTGCAGGGCTGTCTATCTAGCCTGCTTTGGCCTCCACTCTATTTAACTAAAATAAAATAAAAAACAAATAGATAAAAACTGCTGGGTTTTGAAGCCTCGCAGGATTTTAGACATTATTGTAATGGCTCCCTTAACTGCTGTTGAGTCTTTTAAAGTCCTATAGCAGTGAAAAGGGAAAACTGCTTTTTAACAATGTAGATAAAGTTACCCAGTTCTATAGTCATAGACATGGGTTTTCATTGTAGATCAATCTATTAGAAAAAAGCCAAACACGTCTGACTGTAGTCAACCCATGAAGAAATAAAAAATAAGATTAGGAAAAGGAAAGCACTTTAAAATGGTAAACCTACTGTAAACCATTTTGCTGATTTGGCATGATGATGCATTGTAGTTGTCTGTTAAGAGCATAGCATGTGCTCCTTTGTTAGTGACAAAAGCATCCATGGAAAAAGAGAATGGTGTCATTGTACTGTGTAGGGGCAGGGAACAGCAGGCAAACTGCTTGCTCTGCTCATGAACTGAGAGCTCAAGTCCTTGAGGGTCCAGCCAGGTGGAAAGGTATTTCCAGAGAGAAAAGGGGGGAGGTGAGGTGGGCAGGAGATTATGGTGAGTGAATCCCTGGCAATGTGGTTCCATTGGCCCAACCCTGCACAGCCATATGGGGACACACATGTGACGCTGCTGGAGCATTTGCAGAGCAG
Organism: Camarhynchus parvulus; assembly: GCF_901933205.1. Lineage (NCBI taxonomy): Eukaryota > Metazoa > Chordata > Aves > Passeriformes > Thraupidae > Camarhynchus > Camarhynchus parvulus. Next base: position 19,895,743 of record NC_044575.1, on the reverse strand, counting down.
ATGTTGGTAGAGCATTTCTGACCCCGGTGGAACTCCCTGCCCACAGCTCAGTCTCTATTCTGGGATGAAGGCTAACCCTCGTGTGTTTCAGTACTTTGTGGAGCTAAAGCATATTATGTGCGTGTCTACCCTGAAATTCCCTTGGCTGCTTCTGCTGCCATTGCTGCCAAAAGGGGATCAGTCTCAGGCCCTTGGAGCATTCAGAGTTCCTGAAAAGAGAGTCAAAAGAGTTACTTCTGCATAAGGTCATCCTGGGATTTGGACCTATTTTTACTGCTGTACTCCAAGCTCTGTTCCATACAGAAACTATTTTCAATTCTCTGGTGGTGATGATACCGGAAGAGACTTCCCAGCATAATTAGCTGCTTGACGTACCTAGCTCCTCTTCACGTTTGGAAATCTGCTGTTTAATTTGCAACTGTAGAGTGGCCTGTTCTCTGAAAAAATGCAGATATCATTGCAAAGGGTTTTTCTCTCAGAAAACCTCTTTAAAAGGGTGTGAGGAACAGCATACATAACTGTGCTATATAGACTGAACCAAAGATGCATTTTCTGAATATTTGTCAACTTGAAAAAAACTGAAAAAAGTGATTTGAATGCTTCTCATCCTGAAATTTTCTGGGACACTGCATAGAGAGAGCTTTTGTGATTTAACCGTTCTTCAGCTGAGACTTAACTGTGATGAATTTGTGATGATGTAATTTTACTGTGATAGTTTAAACACCTGATACTTGATAAACTCTGTCTGTATTTTCAATGCAGCGCATATAACATCACATCTCAATTTTTTTCATGGCAGGGGTACAGCATGGACCAAAGTGTGCTGGATCATACTGTATCTTAAACCATATATTGGGATAAAGTCATGTCTTTTGCACTGCACAGCTCTGCTGCTGAGGCAGTTTTTCATAGAGCCACAGACAAGACAGAAAGCAAAGCATGAGTTGCCAACAGCAACTAAACTGCCAGCTAAGGGTCACTGGAGCTTGGGGTCACTGGAGCTTGGGGAAATATCTTTGCCACCTGCCATACCTCATTAGGCAGATCTTTGCAAATGGCGTGGAAGTTCTCTTTTGTTATCAAAGATCCCCATTACAGGAAAATCCTTCAGCAATCAGAGGAAGCACAGTCACCTTCTCCTGGTAGTATAGCAAAAGGAGAACAAAGCACATCAGACCCAAGACCTAATTACAAAAAAAAAAAAAAAAAAAGGAGGTAGCATTACAAGGCACATAAAGAAGGCACCTCTGCATACACATTTGGAAAAGTTACATTTCAACAGGGTAACCATGGCATCCTCCAAGCTGTCCCTAAGGAAAGTTGCACTGTGCATAGCTGCAGAGGCAGATTAGCTCTGTCATTCCTTGCTTCATCTTCCGTACTGGATCTTAAGAGGGCAGAGCTTTTACCTTAGAGGAAAATGTGCAGTACATTGAGAGTAACAGGGAGTCAGATAAGCTATAGAGAGGAGAACATGCACATCAAATGTCAATTTTGAAAAAAAGATTTTTTATTTCTGTGAAAATAGAAAACAACATGAACAGCTCTCCATATATGTCTGGGAATGTCTCCATGGCCATAAAGAGAATATACATTACTGTGCTAAAAAAACAGATGACTGTGGTAATTAGAGCAGTGCCACAGACAGACTTAAGGCCGTGTTTGGAAACACATTTGATAATTGTACTGTGTGTAGGGAACCAACTGTGCAGTAAGGAAATTCTTAACATTTTAAACTAAATTTTTAGTCTATACAGCAGAGGGCACTAGTGATATTGAATTGACTGTAGAGTTGCTATTTTGATACTAGAAAAATGAAAAAAATAATACTTAGAAGACAAAGAGGTGTCAACAAGGACTAAAGAATCTGGTTGATGGTCTGTATTCCATGTGTGGGCTTGTAAAGCTAAGCCTTTGGTGTTTCTAGCATAAATAGGAATTGAATAGCAAATTACTCTAGTACAGAGCTCCAGATGGATCTTTATGTAAAGCCCATTAAAATATTTCCATAACACCATTCAAGGCTTTAAATTAATTTTCCACTGTTATTTTGTGCTGGCTAATTTTTTTTTCCAGGGTGTTTCCAAGATATTTATGATTGAAAATTGCCCTGATATGAAATACCTGCATTAAGGGTTCCTGATTATTTAAGCTTTGAGCCCTGAAAAACAGCCAATATAAAAGAAAGGATCTTTTTACTACATTCTTTCAGCCACCAGGAATCTTATTGCCATATTTCAGCCTCATGCAAACCTCAGTAGCTGGAAGTGAGGATTAACAAGGTATTGCCTAGTACATTTTCTGCTGGTCATGGTCACATTTTGGATCATCATCTCCCCTGTACCTTAGCAGCACCAAGTCCACTTAGTGTGGTCTTGTCCTAAAAACAGGAGGCATTTTGCTTGCTGTACTAACAAAGAACAAGGTAAAAAGACAAGTAATATAAATAAGTCCAAAGTTAAATCAAATGCAGCTGCAAAAGCTAAGATTTGCTCTGACTGCCTCCTGAAAAATGCTGCAGAGGGATGGAAATATAGATATTCTGTACTTATATATTAAGCAAGGTCTGGCTTAGACACAGAAAGATCAAACATACCAATACATGTGAAAACATATCTAGAACTTTGTATTCACATATCACAAAATGTCACAAATCCTGTCTTCAGAATTAGACTCAGAGAAGCTATCAATTAGTCAGTAACCAAACTTGTATTTGAAGTGTGCACAGATTTGAATTTTACAGAAACCTGTCAGTGTCAGATTTCCCTGGAGGTCTTTGATAGATGGTTGTACTGAGGCATATGTTTGATTGAGACATCCCTAGCACAGGACTAGGGAGAACAGTAAATGTAAAAGCCACAGGCGATTTTGGCTCAAGGAAAAAGCTGTTCCTTGTGAATGATTCATTGTTTCAGTCAATACCCAAAAATAGGAAGGATATAGGGAATTTATAATAAGAAGATAAAAGCATTTCTTTCAAAATCTTTTTGCAACTGAGACACGTAAACACTTTGGTTTGGGTTAGACAACATTTACTGATCAGTCTCATAACTGGGTAATTTATTTGTTGTAATAATGTACTCAAGTAAAATGATTTTTTTTCCCCCCATGGAGCATATGTGTAGTGATGAAAAGGGAAGATTTTCTGGATGAAGAACTAGGTAAAGGAAATGTTGGGAGACACCCTCAGGTTCAAGTAATTGGAACAGGAGGAAAGTGCCTTGGAGTACTTGCAGCATGGCTTGGGATCATCAGCTTCACGGAGGCTAGAAAAGAGCAGCTGAAGGGACTTGGTGCATTCAGAGCCTGATGTTGAGGGTGCTTGCTCTCCCATGGCCTTTCTTATTTCTCTGAATATTTTTGTTCTATGAATGTTGTAGTTTCTGGTCCTTCAGGAAATCCAGGATACAGGATTGAGACCAGACAATAACAAAAAAGAAAGATAGAGAAACTGGATGATATTCTACAAAGCTGGTCTTTAGGTAGTGAATTGGTCTGAGAAGATTCCTGTGCTTCTGCAAGCCCAACATGCTGCCTGTGCCTCACCAGCCTTGTACACAAGGATAACTGGCAGCTTGAAGGCAGATATAGCAGTCTGTGTTCTCATGCCAGTTTCAGTGAAGACGAAAATATTGCGCCAGTGCAATGGTTAAATAATTAGTTTGTTGTGTTTCTGTGTCTGTTTTATTACTTGTTAATGGAATTCATTATTCAGTCCAAGTCCTTAGGGTAGAAGTTTTAGAAGAATTTTGAAAATAAGAAAAGAAAAACAAATTACTGCACAAAAAAACCAAAAATTAAAGAAAGGGTGACAAAAATGCAAAAATGCTAATACAATCACATTAACTATCACAGATGATGGTTAATTACTATTCCGCAACAAAATTCATGGATCACAGTCCTAACTAAGAACCCTAAAATTGATATTAGGCTCTAATAGAATTCTTTTGACTGCAACAGCAGGTTTTCTTTGTAACTGTGTAGAAGGATGGGAACTATGGCCTTTTCCCCTGCTTTTTGAATATAGTTTTACTGCAGATGGACTTTTGCAAGCAAACTTGAATTTTAGTTGCTGGAATGCTTCTCCATACATCCTGTTCAGCACTCTGAAGAGATAAGTGACCTTGTGAGCCTGCAGTGAAAAGGAAGGTGTGTAGAGCAGAGACCCCTCATCTAGTCTAGTACATGATCCTGAAGCTGATGTTCAGGAGTGCAGGTGTTGGCAGAGGGAAGGAATGGAGGGGTGGGAGCAGTAACATTTAACACTACAGCCACAGGGTTCTCCAGAGCCATGGAACAGAAGTGTAAGCTGCAGAGAGAGAAATTACTTGCTCAAGGTTGCAAAACACATTAGTTTCATGAATCTTTCATAACAAGAATAATGTTTTATAAAAAGCACATATAGAGAGATCAAATGTACAGATATAGCCCAGAATTTCTAGTTTCCTTCACAGTTTTTAAACCATTCTATTGGCTTTTTCTGTAGTAAATTATTAAAAATGAGATGAGAACACTTGCTAGCTCTGAACCCTTATAACAGGTTTTTTTTTTTAAATGCAGAAATGAATTCTCAAAAACACATTGTCTGAATATACAATTTAAAAAAAAGTGTTTCATTAAATGAATTTCTGTGAGATGAAAGTTAATATATTTTCCTGGTTTGGTGATTTTTTTTTGTTTGTTTGTTTGGTTGGTTTTTTTTTTTAAAGAAGGTCTCTATTTTTTACAAAAAATGAATCATTTTGGAGCCTGGAGTGGAAAACTGTTGCCTTATGGTATTTTGTTTTAATGAATATATATGTACTATCCATCTGGGTGCTCTGGGTTATAAATATGCTTTAAGCTTGCTGTAATTTCTAAGACTTCACTTTTGGCTGATTTATAAGAAATTTCATTAATCTCGGCAACAGAGGAATCTTGAACCGAGCAGCAGATTGAAAATGAACCGAAGGCTGGGGACTATAAAAACTGCCATACATGAATCAGTACTGAAGTTCTTGAAACGGTAATGATCATTTGTAGTGTGAAGGTCTTTTTTCCCTTTGCAGTAAGAATTTTTTGAGAGTTTTTTCAAGGTGCCAATGAAACTGCCAACCCTGCAGCTACAGGGATATTTTTCAGCATTCAAATAAATGGCTATTCTCATTTCTGTGTTCAGTACACATTTGCTAATGAGTGTTTCTCTGCTGCTGGTGCCAAACAAAAGAATTGAAGAGGCCATATCATTAAATTGTATGATGCTCAGTATGCTTCTTTGTTTTAATTTTTAATTTTTTTTAAAATTCATCTGCATGACACTCAGTTTTAGAGACTTACTTCTAGTTAAACTCTGATTCAGGAATCATGTTTGTATAACCAGAGATTTTTACCTATACCAGAAACTTGCTTTTCATATTATCTGTTCTCTTGCAATATGTAAAAAAGGTTAACACTTTGAATAGTCTGATAATTCCTATCTTAGTAGATTCCTATGTTGCTAACTTTTGCCTTTGGAGATGCTTGTCCTTTCTTTCAACTCTCCCCTGAGTTACATTTCTTTTAGGTATTCATTGTGATTGAACTTCTTATCTGCCATCCACCTGTATACACTGTACATTGGAATGTGCAGGAGAACTAACGCATGGCTATTTCTTATCCCATTGCCAGTTGCAGCTGACATACATATCTGTACGGAAAAGTAATATTAGAAATTCTATACCTGTTCTCACTATCGAATTTCAAGAAATTGGTAGAGTTGACTGAAAGGACTTGAAAAGCCTTTGTTGAGAGAACACAATTATTTGAGATTAATTTAATGTTCTCTTTCTCATTTCTTCCTTTCTTTCAGACGATTCAAGCTCCAGAAGGACCAACACCAAATAAATTATGAATGTTGAACAAGATGACCTTACATCCACAGCAGATAATGATAGGTCCTAGGTTTAACAGGGCCCTATTTGACCCCCTGCTTGTGGTGCTGTTGGCTCTTCAGCTTCTTGTGGTGGCTGGTCTAGTGAGGGCTCAAACTTGCCCTTCTGTCTGCTCCTGCAGCAACCAGTTCAGTAAAGTGATTTGTGTACGGAAAAATCTTAGAGACGTGCCAGACGGCATCTCCACCAACACCCGGCTACTCAATCTCCATGAGAACCAGATTCAAATCATTAAAGTTAATAGCTTCAAGCATCTGAGGCACCTAGAAATCCTGCAGCTCAGCAGGAATCACATCAGAACAATTGAAATAGGGGCTTTCAATGGTCTGGCCAATCTCAACACTTTGGAACTCTTTGACAATCGTCTGACCACTATCCCAAATGGGGCTTTTGTATACCTATCAAAACTGAAGGAACTGTGGTTGAGAAACAACCCCATTGAGAGCATCCCTTCTTATGCTTTTAACAGAATCCCTTCTCTCCGGAGGTTGGATTTGGGGGAATTGAAAAGGCTTTCATACATCTCAGAAGGTGCCTTTGAAGGTCTGTCCAACTTGAGGTATTTGAACCTTGCCATGTGCAATCTTCGAGAGATTCCTAACCTTACTCCGCTTGTAAAACTGGATGAGTTAGATCTTTCTGGGAATCATCTGACTGCCATCCGGCCAGGTTCTTTCCAAGGGTTGATGCATCTTCAGAAATTGTGGATGATACAGTCCCAGATTCAAGTGATAGAAAGGAATGCTTTTGATAACCTTCAGTCACTTGTAGAGATCAACCTGGCACATAACAATCTAACACTACTGCCTCATGACCTGTTCACACCGCTCCGCCTAGAAAGGATCCACTTGCATCACAATCCTTGGAACTGCAACTGTGATATCCTTTGGCTCAGCTGGTGGATTAAAGACAAGGCACCCTCCAACACTGCATGCTGTGCCCGTTGCCACACGCCCCCCAGTTTAAAAGGAAGGTACATTGGTGAGCTGGATCTGAATTACTTCACATGTTATGCTCCAGTCATAGTGGAGCCACCAGCAGACCTCAACGTCACAGAAGGCATGGCTGCAGAGATGAAATGCCGGGCATCGACCTCCCTGACCTCTGTATCTTGGATTACTCCAAATGGATCTGTAATGACACATGGGGCATACAGAGTTCGGATTGCTGTGCTCAGTGATGGCACATTAAATTTTACCAAGGTAACTGTGCAAGACACGGGTTTGTACACATGCATGGTGAGTAACTCTGTTGGGAATACCACGGCTTCTGCCACGCTGAATGTGACCGCCCTGGATAACCCTGGTTACACGTACTTTTCAACTGTCACGGTAGAGACTGTGGAACCTTCTCAGGATGAGGCACAGACCACAGAGCAGGTTGGGCCCACACCAGTTACCAACTGGGAAACCATTAACATGACAACCTCACTCACTCCACAGAGCACAAGATCAACAGAAAAAACGTTCACCATTCCTGTGACGGACGCAAACAACGGGATCCCAGGAATAGATGAGGTTATGAAGACTACCAAAATCATAATTGGTTGTTTTGTGGCTATCACTCTCATGGCTGCTGTGATGCTGGTAATTTTCTACAAAATGAGGAAACAGCATCACCGGCAGAGCCATCACGCTCCAACACGGACTGTAGAGATCATTAATGTGGATGATGAGCTTACAGGTGACACACCCATAGAGAGTCATTTGCCCATGCCAGCAATAGAGCATGAGCACTTAAATCACTATAACTCTTATAAATCTCCTTTCAACCACACAACAACAGTTAACACAATAAATTCAATACACAGTTCAGTGCATGAACCGTTATTGATCCGAATGAACTCGAAAGACAATGTTCAAGAGACTCAAATCTAAAACATTTATGACATTAAGGGGTGGGGTGGGGGGACAACAAAAGATGGTTTATAAAACAAATGACACAAATGACTGGGCTAAATCTACTGTTTCAAAAGTGTCTTTACAAAGAAAAAGAAATTTATTTATTAAAAATTCTATTGTGATCTAAAGAAGGCAAAATTATGTGTATTCCTCAGAACCTGTTTTTGCTGCAGTTATTTACCCTCCTCGTTCCCGTTTTCCTGCCCAACCTACCCTGACTCCCATTTGCCATATTTTTCATAGGAGATCTTGATTCCCTAAAAGAACTGATCTAGGAAATTTTGTAAGAATTCTGTTACACTTTGGGAATTTTTATGGTGAATTCTAGTGGTGAGATTCGGTCTATTTTGTCACTTTCTCTTTTTTCTTTTGTTTTCTCATGCCCTTTTTGAAATTATTCAACAGAGAATGGAGTAATAACAGTAACTTTGCAAATGAGAAAAATAAGTAAACCTTTTTTTCTCCATGTAATGATTTGCTCTGTACTTACCGAAAGCACCATTCTGTGGAAAAAAAAAATGGAAAAAAAGTAAAAAAAAATCAAACCAAAAATTAATTTACTTGTGAAAACCTATAAAACCCATGATCTTTTACGCAATTCTAGAACCAGAATTTGTAGTTCAAACACTAAACTAAGATTATAAATAAAATATTGGTTTTTTTCTGTACTTGGATATAGCTCATTCTTAGTGTGGCTTTAAACATCAAAAGTTTGTTAAAATTCCTATGATAATCTGCTCTGATGGTCCAAAACACAATCACTTTAAAGAGAATAATTAAATAATTTTGGATCATTACTGAAGGATATCACAGTTTTCGTTTTAGTTTGTGAAAACAGCATACTGGCAAACAAGGATGTTTGTTTTCTAATGCAAGATTGAGATTGTTCCTTCTAATGGTGTGTGCAATTATCTCTATTATATCACAAGATGCTTTTCACAATGCCAGAAAAAGTTTTGCAAGGAACTTCAGTTGCCCCTGAATTTATTAGACAAAACTAAAAACTTTTTTCTGTTTTTTATTATTTATAACTGTCAATAAGAAAATTCGTCTTTATATCAAAGCTAGTGGTTTCCAGTTCAGTTGTTCTGGGACTTCTAGGCACAAACATGAAAGAAGCTTAGCCATAATAATACCTGTAATAAGAGCTGTATCCCTATGTGCAAAATCAAATCAACATGCTCTTCATGGAGTAAATCACAGGAAAAAAATCTGAGGATTTTGGTTTAAAGAATAGAAAGAACAAAGTCAGATAAATCAGAGCATATTTTAAGTTACTGTAATTTGCACGACAATTAGACTCCCTGTAGAGTACCCAGTTACCATTAATTTAAACTCAGACTCATGTACCAATGGGAAATGCACACCTTCTGCCTTTCTGCTTATATACATTCTCTGGATTTAGCTTATTGGTGTAGGACTGGTGTATACTGTGCTTGCTGAAAGCTAAAAGGAAAGCTTTCCATAAGAAAACCCACTTCAGGACATTGTGTTCTTCCAAGCAGAAGTTCTGCCAAATTAAACTTTATGCATTGGCAGCTGAACAGAAGCATTTTAAGATTATTCAAATTAGGACAAAAAAAAAGAATCTTATGTATCATTTCTGAATGCCTTTTCACCTGTTTTCTTTCTTAACCACCCTTACTGAGGGTTTCTGGGGCCTTGTGCCAGGTAAACAAAATTCTTAGCAAAATCTGTTTGGATCTTTCTAGTATGGAACACTATGCAGGATGAAGACCTCACTGAAAAATATACTTCTATTCTGTAAGTTTAAGATGGAATTCCGATAGGTTGAGGAGCTAAACATCTCCTGTTAGATGCACAGTTCTCAAGGTTGCAAGTGAATGTTGTAGTACAAAGGCCTGATTTAAAGAGGACACAGTGGAGATAGGTGACAATGAATCACACCCTGCAAGGAGTCTGATAAGTATAATACCAAATGAAACCCAAAGTTCTATAACAATCTCTAAGAAACATTTGGCAAGGCATTAGCCTTTGATGTGCTACATGAAAAATAATATCTACTCAAAGGGAATTTTAATAGGGGGCAAAGATGGACCTGAATGTAAAATATTGCAGCTGTGATTCTTAGGTTTGCCTGTTTCTTCAAAGTGCAATCGAGTATTTCATTGGTGATTTCTTTTCAACATTGTGATAGATTCTGTACAAAACTACTACAGTTGCACGTTCCTATGTGTTCTTTACCCACCTGGCTCGGAGCAGTCTGCCCATGGCCAATGTTAACCTGAAAATTGAAAAAAAATCTATTCAGGAAACCTAAATCTGGACTATTTAAATCTGTAATTAATGGATTTATGTTAACAAATTATGACTACACTAACCAATATTTGTGAAAGCAGTTATGGTCAACATAGTTTTATAAGCACATAGTATTTTACTAACCCCTAAAATAGGTTAGTAAGAGGCCTATAAGAAAATAGATATAGTTATTGTCAAGTACAACACTGGGTCAGTGACAACCTTTGATCCTTTTTTCAGTAATACAAAATACTATCAGTGACTGTTTTAAACAATATATTCATTCTTACTGAGTGTTAATTCAGTTTTATTGGCTAATCAAAAAACCAGATATTTCTGCTTGCTGATAATAATCATAAAGGAACATCATTGGGGTGTGTTTGGTTGGGTAAGTATATATCTGTTACATGTCAGTCATATTCGTTATGATTTTCCCACCATGTTCCCTATCCTTCTTGGAACCACAGATACTATTTCTGATTCCTTCCTACTTCTACAAAACACTCAGTACTTTTGCAGCTGAATTCAATACCAGAGTTAGCAAAGATCAGAGTTTAAATTATGAACTGAGCTCTGTAATAAAGTGAAAGGAGTGCCGTGATCTCGTTTTGATGCTCAAATCACATGCCAATGCCTCCTGTTACTGCTCCAGAGACAACAATGTTAAGAAATAAGCCTCTATCTCCTGTATGACAGAGCATAACCGACAGAAATTCTAATGAAATTTCTCTTTTAGGTGACCACATTGTGTGTGATGTAAAGCGATTGTGCAAAAAAATTTGTGCTCTTGATTATGATCTATCACTTTCTAGTGGGCTCGTGAGAAATGATGAATTGCTCTTCAGTTCATTTGATGGAGTTTGAAGATGTTTATCTGCTGTCCTGTACAAGCAGAAATTGCAAAGCATTTTCTTTCTGGAATTTTCATCAAGTCTTGCAAATCTTGCCATATGCAGAAATAACAGGCATAAAAGCAAACCAAGTCAGTTCCATTCAATCCATCATAGAAGATGGACATTTTATTTTCCTTCCAAAAGGGCTAAATGTATGAAAAGTAATAGATTAATTGTATTTTTTGCTAAAATATTCTAACACATTAAAAATTATATTTAATTGTTTCAAGATTCCCTGTCCCCACTGATACAGTTAAATCACAGAATTAGAGAAAAGACAGGTAAATTAATATTGTACTTTATTATACCATCTTTGTAGTCTTATGAAAATGTTTCATAACAGCTGTTACAAGCTTTTGTATGTCAGGTAGACCATTAGTATTGTCTTTTCAATGGGGGGCATAGAAAATCTCTACAACTTTTTCACCCCTCTCTAAAGGTTATATACCATTTTTACATGACCTAAATACATAATTTTTGAAACTATCACTGTTTTTCTTTAGGTCCAGGAGGCAAAGGTCTAAGAAATATTAGGAGCTACCTTGCAATTTCATACCAAAAGTAAATGAAGAAATAATTTATCCTTGTCTTCTAGATATAATAAAAGCAGCTAGGCTTTAGTGCCTGGGTTTCTGTTTTTCTTAGTAGAACAATTTAATTTATCTTTTCTCATTTGTGCAGGTGTTGCCAAGAAAAATCTCATTTCTAAAATTTAATCTGCAGTTAGTCCAAAGGTAGCAGTTGACATTTTATTACAGAGGTGATATTTTATATTAGTATTATAAAAACTAACACATGGAGCCACCACTATTGACGTAGCAGCAGTTCATCAGCAGAAGACGAGCTTGGGTAAATTCTGTGAAGCCTCCCAGGTAAATCTGCAATTCCTGTTAGCCCTGCAACCTCTCTTATGGGTTGGTGGTGCCTTGTGAGAACGCTGTGGTTGTATCTAGTCTGTGGATGGAAGAGCACAGCAGGACAGAAGAGATTTGGGTTGGGAATAACTTCATTGACTGCTCCCCACTTAAGAGCATAGATGCAGCAGTAATCAGCATAACAGCTAACAGCTCAGATCCAGACAATGAATTATTAGAAACTAGGAATTTTTTTTTAATTTGTTTACCACATTTAATCACAAGTTGGTTGTAAGGATTAATGGATACTAAACAACAGAAAATTTGAAGAATAAAAAAAGTCATGGATTTACAGTGTAAGTTTTACAAAAATGAAAAAATCATGCTTTGAAAAAATATGAGTATTGGTTTGGTTGTCTCTAGGATAGGTTTTTCAGTATTAACTTGATTAAGACAGTCTCAAGCTGTGTCAAGGGAAATATAGGTTGGATATTAGGAAGAAGTTGTTTACAGAAAGAGTGATAAAGTTCTGGAATGGCCTGCCTGGGGAGGTAGTGGAGTCACCACATCTGGATGTGTTTAAAAAAAGATTGGATATGGCACTTGGTGCCATGGTTTAGTTGAGGTGTTAGGGCATGGATTGGACTCGATGATCTTTAAGGTCTCTTCCAAACTAGTCATTCTGTGAATTCTGTGAAGACAAATGAAAACTGTACTTTAATAGTTACATGCTATTTATTTTAATAAGAATAAACTATGATTTTGTTAGGTGAGAAATGTGTAAGGAAATATTTAGTTTAATTTGTCTTGGTTTTACTCCTTCCTCTCATGTTTATAACATACACCCAGATTATCTGGTAATCAGAGTGCTTTCCAAAGGGCCACATCAGTGAATTCTGACTGACTTTCATAAGAGATATCTTTCATGCAGTGAAACTCCAGTGAGGTATGAAATTTTGGAATGAGGGGGAGACAATTGATTATTTCATCACATGATATTATGGTCATCTTTTGTAAAATAAGAAAGAGAAAAAATAGTTTGTAATTTTTGAGAACTTTGAAAAGAAAATATTTTTTTAAGATAGAAATTCTTAGCAAAAAACCCCAACAAGCCAGAATAAATTAGAGTATTTTTGGACTTGAAAGGAGTAAGATGTAATGTTTAAAGCAAGAAGTGGGAGCTATATATCCCAGATAATCTTTACATATTTTCCACCAGTACAATTTTCAAACTCAAAAATTAGTTACTTTTTTGTATATCATGAAGCTTCTACAAGGATTCTAACTGCTTTATCCATACTTTCCTGTTTTCTTCTGGCATTTTGCAGTACATGCATGATAAAATCTGGGCTTTCAATTCTACAACAAGTTCTCACACAGAGTGTGAAAGGAAATCCTGTTAAATCATCCAAACTCCACTTATTGGGGTGCGCGTCTGATACTCTCTGGGGCTTTTTTCTATCTACTTGAAGTGGCTTGTGCTGCGAGAGATTCCTTAGTTTCTTTGATTCTCTGCTATTATAGCAATATATGATTGATATCTTAGTTTGGAGAAGTTTTTGCAGGGATTATATTTGCATCAAATTTAAAATATGAACTGCAATTTTATTTTATTTTAGTAAAACATTTTGAACTCTATTGACTTGAGAAAATAATTTTGTTCATTTCTCAGCAGCTCGGTTAAATGCAACTATATTTCAAAAAAAAAAAAAAAAAAATAAAAAGAGAAACTATCTTTGAATGCTCTGCATGCAGATGGGTCTGTATGCATGTATTATTTAAAAATTTATTCTGCGGGTGAGTTTAAAGGAATAAAGGAAGAAATTTATAAAAAGAAAATAAGGGAGAATAAATGAGCCAAGAGAGAATCTAGTAAAACAGAACTGGAGTTAGTGGACCACAGAATTAATCCAACCCCTATAACTAATTTATTTCCATAAGATGTAATTCAATTTGATTCAATTTGCTCATTTAATTCCTCAAAAGGACAGTTTGTCTAAAAAAGGAGATGGAAAGATGAGTTCTGTTTTTGTCAGTACCCACATGATAACAAGCAGGTTTTCCCTTTCCTTGCCCTCCTGGGCTTGCCATTGCTGTTGAGCTGTTCAATTCCCATTTTCTGCAACTGCCTTCCCAAGGCACCCCCATTCCAGCCTGTGTTGGGAGTGAATTTCAATGGTCAGTGAGACAAGCACAGGTCAGTGTTGTGCTCCTAAGCAGGGCCCCTGCAGTAATTGGTGTTTAAGTTCCCTAATTCCTAAACAACTCATTCCTGTCTGATAACACAAAGTAGCTTCATAAATAATGCATAAGTTTTGAATATTGTATATAAGATTAAGGTTGTTGTTCACATGCCGTGTGTTAATCAACTATCTTCCACATTGAAAGGCTATTTTTTTTTCCTGTTGGAATGTATGTTTCTTTGTGATGAAGAAAGATCAAAATCAAGAATTTGATAAAATTATAAAGACTTGAAAGAATTATCAATGCTGTTGAATATTAAGACTATAAAAGGATTATGAATTGTATAAAACTATACTTAAGAAACAAAAAAAGGCAGTAAATAGAAATGCTCTAAGATTCTAGAAAGCAAATAACTAAATAAAGATATCATGACCTTAACAGACTGAATAAAACAAAGGAACTGACAACTTTGATGGCTTTTACTAAAACTTCCTGGGCAGAGATTGTTCTGTTCTCCTATTTTTATTTTCTAAATAAATTCTATTTCTTATGTTGGGAGTGTTTCCATCAGGATCAACATGAGTAATTATTGTTGGAAATATTGTCCCCTCATGTTTCTATCTGGAGAAACACTGGCTCTGAATGTTTATTTTTTCAACTCCCTGCTGATTTCTGACACTCCTGTGGGGAAGCAATCAATTCTGTACTGCAAAAAAAGCTTTTGTCCACCTAACACAACAATAACATAATAAAGGGCTGAACCTAGCAATGAAAAATAAAATAAAATGCAGTGGTAATGGTGAGGGAAGTGTCCCGAGAAAACAAACATTACAGGAGGAGAAAAAATATATTGAAAAGATGAAGGAAGTTGAGGGAGAGTGTGAAGCTGTCCTTTCCTTCTCATTTTTTGCATTGTGTTCCTTGGTATAGCTGGATCATATTTGAACCCATTGATGAATTAATTTTAAATACATCACACTGGAAACTCTTTTAGGGGTTATTTTAAAAGTAATAAAAGCAACATTCCTTAGACTTGTATGGGTCAAAAAAGTCACTGGGAAGTATTTAAGTTGATGTTGTACTAGGACACGTAAAGATTACTGTAGCAAGAGATTCAAGTTGAAATTCTGAAAAATAAACTGTTCATACTTTACAGGTAAAAAATAATTTCCCAAAAGAAAAAGTAGAAATTTAGGAGAACCCAATTGGCAATTTCTGCATGTATGTATAATTTTAGCATTAACTTCTGCTGATTTTAAAATTGGATTTATAAAAATCAACCTGAAAGAAGCACTGTAATGCATTGACTGGACAAAGATGGCAGTAGTGAAATAAGTCAAATAAGTCATTTAGTAGAATTTCCCAATTTTATATTTTGAAGTTATTTTCAGTAATACAATATTTTTTATTAGGAACTAAGAAGGATCTTACATTTTTTCCCCTTTATCTCCTCAAATGGGGATAACATTTTAGGGTGTCTGATAAAACTTGTATTAGAATTTTGGGGAAAAAAAAAAGGAAAGATGCCTTGTGAAACACATGGTAATTTTGTAGCCTGCCTTTGTTTTGTTTTGTTTTAAGTTGTTTTTTCTTGCCTTTATGAAATAATAGAAGGAAATTATAAAATAGAAAAATTGTCAGTATGCTGAAATTTTGGAAGGCACAAGATATCCTTATTATTTTCATACAAAATTTATATGTCCCTACTGTTTTCTTAATTTCGTTCTAATTTGCTGGCACAAAAGGGTAGAAAGCCCAAATAAGTCTTCCTTATAATTTTTTCATGATCCTTTAGGTTATGAATATGCTGTTTTCTTTCACTTATCAAATTAATATTAAATGGATTTTATTATGTTTCAGATTAGAAGCCTTTTCCTTTGTCTCTATTTACAGTTTCAATTTTTTTCCTGTACCTTCAGTTTTCACTCAGCATATTTTTTAATTAAAAATCTGAATATTTTTAATTATGTATTCTCTCTATGATGCAGGGTTGTAGGATGCTGTGCTTCATCCCAAACTTTCTGGTAGAATCTGGTCTCACTCAGTACCCTCATAGCATTTTTGGTTGTATCACTCTCTGTCTCTAATTGAGAGTCAGTCTCTATGGTCATCAGGAATTTTTCTTCCACACAAACTCAAAGTAAATGGAAGTGCAGAACAGTATGACTGCCCAGCACTTGTTTTGAGGCTCAGCAGCACAACATGGTAAATTCAAACTTTCCAGGTTTCTGTGGCAGTTGTGGTTTGGCTGCAGGATGTCAGCAGAACAGCCTGCCCAGAGTGAGGTAATTAATCTCTTGCGCATATCTTAACACAGGAAAATGTTACCTCTGAAGAGGAGAAGAATTATACTCTGTCTCCTCTAAAGTGTGTTTAACAAGCCAAGTGAAAAAAAGTGCTGTTTGGTTTTTTGTTTGTTTTGAGGTGTTTTTTTTTTTTTATTTAAAAATTCGGAAATCTATTTAAAGTTTAGGTTACTGTGACCATATTTCATGCATGGTTGATGGAGGTGCCACAAGACTGTCATTTGGCTGATATCACTGAAGAGTTGGATCAGCCTACTTCTAAATGGATTTTCCTTGTGCTAATCACAGATAATTACAGGTCTTTTTTTAAATGCCTTTTAAGTACTGATAGCATAGCTATGGAAGCACATTGCTAGGAATGATGCCAAAATTTTACAGTTGTGCAAATTCATCACATCTAATTCACTGGTAGTAGTCTGTTGCTTTAGTTTAATTTTAAAGTTGTGATCTGACATGTGTTGTGGTATTGGTTCAGTAGGGGAAATTATTTTGTTCTTTTAAAATGTTAATTAAGTCCTAGGAGAATTGATGGGCTGAGAACCAAGTCTTTCACATCGCTTTGCTATGACAGTGTTGCAGCTTTGATTTTAAGGGTATACCAGAAGCACATGAAAAGTGTTCATCCCTTCCAAGTCTTCTGGGACAGATGCAGTTCTCTGTCTGGGCATTTAATCTGAGATATAAACTCTATCAGACACATACCAGACACATTGCAAATAGGCCACAGGATATTCACCATGAGGTAATAAGTATTAATACCTCTTGCTTCTGAGTTTGGCCTTGGGTTAAATTTCTGTATCTTCATTTAAGTTTCCATCAAGTGCTCTATCTTAGTGCAGCTGCAAAGTGTTTGATAGCTGCCAGCCTGTCTTTGCAGGGTAAGTTATACAGAATTAAAAGTGTCATCACTATATGTCCATTATTCAGATACTAACAGCTCTCTCTCCATCCCCTATGGAATCTTCCAATAATCTTGTTTCTCTGCAATCCTAATTGGCATGATTAATTCTTTTTATTCCATTTCATTTCTCAGGGTCTTTCCAAGGAATGGCACAAGTAATGGCAAGAAGAAAGAAGTTGGTGATTTTGCCTCCAGAACATATGTGCATCCAGATAATCAGAGAATCACAGAATGGCTTGGGTTGGAATGGAACTGATAGATCATCTAGGGCTATAGATCATCTAGTTCCATAGGCAGGGGCAATGTTTGAGTAAAGCGCCCATGAAAAATAGTACTACAAGAAACAGATCAGTCAAGACTCAAAAGATTAGAAATAAAGTCCATTCTTTCCTCTATTGTAGACAGACAGAAAGACACACACACACACGCACGCACGCACAAATATGCACACACAAACCCATTCCTTTTATGCTTTTCATCAGGTCTGCTCTGGAAAGCAATGCAGATGCAGAAGGAAATGCAGTGCACTTCTCTTTGGGTGGTTAGGTTCCCCATTGGCATCTGTGGCAGAGGAGGAAAATGAGACAAAGAGGCTTTCACCAAGGGTGAAAGTTCTGGTGTGGACAGAGTCCCCTATCCCTGAGGTAAGGGCAGACCCCATGTATACATTGCAGTGAGTCTGGAGGATCTACTCTATTACGGGACAATATGGTTCCTCATGTATAAACAGTGGGAAAGAGTACTCAAGTTTATGTATTTGAAAGTGGGAGAAAGTGAATATCTCTTTCTGTAGTAGTTCTAGTTTGCCACTGGTCTTTGTAATCAATATGAATAAACTCTACATTTCACTTTTTGTAGCAATTTCCCCTTTCGTGAAATGTGTTGGGAAACACAGACATGAAAAGCCATGTGATTGCTGGTTCATTTATGCTGTTGCTCTCTTTGCTGGGGTTGGAGTATTTTTATTTTCTTTTGTGTTCCTCAAGCATTAAATGCTCTTCTCTGAGAATTTCAAGTGGAAGGGTCAATGAGTCACTGTCTCCAAGTAAAACTAATACAGGATTTTATGATATTTAAAGGATATGGCATTTTTGCCTGTTGTGCACCTGTGACATCACTGCTGAAGGCATTGACAGTACAGTCATATGGAGTGAGATGTGAGCAAATAGTGGAACACCCTTGTTTCTCTTGTAGCTTTCTCAAACATTAGCTTTGACAGAAAGGGCAAAGCAATCAGTCATTCCATTCTCTAGGAAGAAAGTGAAGGTACAGGAACACATGGATGAAACAATCAAAACAGACTCAGAGATGGGGGGATGTATTTCGTTTGGGAAAAGTTGTAGGAAATATCTTCTCTATTCCTCAGAAAAAGGCCTCTCTTTAATAAGTACACTTTTGCAGATTGTTGTGGGTATTTTTCACCCTTTAAGAGAACGTTCAGGCTCATCTGTTTCAATCTTATCTTAAATATGGACTGTGAAGTGTTCCCTCTTCAAGAAAATTGATTCAACTAAAGGGCAGAAAGCCTTTATGGAAAGGAAACAACACATTAAACTAGAACCTAACTCTGTCTTGTAAACTGAGTGAAATTCATGCTGATAGGGGTAAGGAGGAATTGCTGTCATTTACTGCTTCACTAAATCTTTCCACGGGAGCCTTTCAGGCAGTTTACAAATACTTGTTCACAATTTCCCTCCTCCTCAGCTGTTAGAGGGAAGCTGTGATAAAGTCTGGGTTGTTTCCTCCCGAGATGTGAAGTGAGTGAGGTGATCACCTGGGCTGTGGGGGTTCCTCTGCTGGGGCTTTTCCCCAGGACATATTGGGGCACATTTTGGGAGGGGAAGCTTTGGCAGCTCGTGGATGGGAGGAGAAACAAGCCTGCTGAGACCCTGCAGGGATATTGTGCTGAGCTGTGCCCTTCTGTGATGGAAAACTGGGTTTGCCAGGAACTCATAGGTGTTGCAGAGTTTGCAGCTAGCAATGAGTTGAGTGAGGGGCCCAGTGAGCAAGGGGCAGGAAATAGACTTGTAAATAATTCTAGCATCAGTTCTGTTTCCTTTTATCTGTTTAGACAATAAATTATTTTAGTATATGTGAAGACACTTTAAAGTCTCTTATTTTTGTATTTAAATAATTTTCAAGATCTTTGGGCTCAGTGTGGACTCAGATCAAAGCTAAAAATAAACTGTTTTCTTTTTTTTTCCAAAGTAGAATGGCTAAGTGTAAAAGAGCAGTATAAATACTGAAGAGAATGAGTGATTATGAAAGTTATTTGTATTTAAATTTTTTTAAAATCTTAGTTGAATAATAAATTATTATCAGCAGAAGAGTCACTGAGTAAATCTTGCATAACCAGCACAGCTTAAACATTTTAATTGTATTTCTTTACCTGATGATTAACCTTGTCTCATTGCTACTACCAGCAAATTGTTCTAATACCAAGAAGATATAATGAGGCAAAATTATGCATGACAACAGTAAAATTATTTATTTTCTCAGACCAGCATATGATAAAAATCTGACATGGATATAAGGGGGAAATTTGACTTATTGTCTTCTAATACTGTCCATTTCTGGGAGCAGGGGAAAGGGAAGTTATATTCTGTAGCTCTTTATTTCACTAACAAACAACCTCAAAATACCTAACCTAGAGAAAAATTTGGGGGATAGTAATCTTTTCCAGAGTGCCACAAGTTTTCCTGACTCTCAAATCATTTTCCCAAGGCAAAGTATAAAAGTTTCTGGACAATGTAATTGAAGAAAAATAATTTTGCAACAGATGAAAACTCACTAACAAAATATTTGCATCAGTGTTTCAGTTCTTAATTTAGGAGAAATGGGTTGTATGGTTAAAAAATTCTTTTTCTTTTTGCCATCATGAATGATTGTCTAGAAGAATAACATATAAGCAAATATGGCTTCCCTGTTGTCATTGTCTAAGTGAGTTGAGATAGAAATATCAATGACAAATGTGGGCAATAATAGAACTTACTTACTTTTGCAGCGTTTCTTCTTTGAGATAAATGAAAAAATTCATGTGATTTCACAAAGTATCTGAGAGGACTTCTTTTCATTATAGTTATGGTTTCTGGGGATTTTGCTGACTTAAGAGCATTCAGATGTAATTTTATTTTTTTTAATTAAAAAAAAACTTTTAGTGAAAAGCTGTCCATGAAGGAGACTAAGCAGTTGTCAGTTTTCTGTGGTTACTGAACTGTGAGAAAAGGGGACTTCATTACAACAGTATAATATGAGGAGGAAGCCTTATCTTGGATGAAGCCAGAGAGAATAGTTTGTAGAAGGGTTTGAGGGCAAGTTGTACAGCTAGTCTGATGCAGAGGAGAGAGCTGTCAGGGCTGCAGGCTGTAGGCTACTGGGATAGGTGGTCTCATTAAGCACCAGTCTGATGTAATCACTGCTCATGCTGCTATGCTGCTGGGTGCTGGACGGTGAATTTGTACAGTCACAGTTTGAGATTGACGATATGTAACAATACCAAAGCTGTTCAGTGAATGACTGAGGTCCTGCTTTTTTCCTTTGTCTTGGTGGTTGCCGAGTCCTGTGATGCTGGGTCACGTTGGTTTCACCTTCAAATGAGCTCTGCATATCCTGAGGCGTAAATGATGCTGGGAGGAATGCTGAGAGGGCAGAGCCTGTGACTAAGGGAGAGACACAAAGAGCAAGTCCTGGAATGGAGTGGGATGCACATCTTAGAAAACTAGAATATATATCTCTTGGCAGAGAAAAGGCCTGCAGGAAATCAGATTTGATGGTCAAAAGGAAACTAGTAAAGGAGAAGGATGAGCTCTGCCCCTTCCTCCTTTGTCTCATGGGTCTTGTGTTCTAAAACAGTAGAATTGTAATACCTGATATGATATTGATACTTCATTTAAAAGAGTCCAAATCAAAATGTTATCATCTGTTAACTGCTACAGCTGGCTTAAACTCTTGAAGAAGACTAAGTCAAGTCTTAAGCAAAGAACCTCAAATATCTGGTAGATGAATCTGCACATTCTAACTTTGTAACTGGTAAATGTGACATCAGTCAATTTCATTTGAATTCAGTGCCTCAGGACTGGCTGTGAAGACTACATAAATAAATTTTATGCTATCAAGAACATGCTCCTCTTACTGTAACTGTCATCTGTCTTCCAGCTTTTTCCAACAACTTCCTCATCTGCAGGATTTATTACCTGCTTTGCACAGCTTTCACAGTATCATAATAAATTAACAAAATGTCCACAGATCGAAGTCTTAGATTAAAAACAAAACAAAACAAAACAAACCTACTCAAAAGTACCCCAAACCTTGGTGTGTGTATGTGAAAACCAGACAGAAAACTGCGTGTGTGTGTGTGTAGCAAAACACTGGAGTTTAAGGGATTTCTGATGCTGTTATATCCAGAGAGCAGACAAGATGTTTGCAAAAACAATAAATGCTCTATACCTTCCCCCCATGCCCCCAGGTAATAGTTATTTTGTGAAAGGATTTTCCCTTAAAGAGCACAACATACTCAGGGTTATGTAGCCAGGCCTTTTGAAATCAGAATCTGGCTGCTCAGGCAAACATGACCACATTTTAAATTGCTTGATTATTTGTCTATGGGGGATGACCGTTTTATTGCCTGAAATAACACAATTATGTTGCATCCCTCAATGCAATGACTGTCAAAAAGAGTAGATAAAGAAATAGACTGAGCTAGTTTTGAGTATATTTTGGACAGTAATTATTTGAGGATACAATCAGGAATTGTGAGGCAATGCCCAAGAGACTGGAAATCTCACTTCTGAATAAACTGTATTTAAAATGTTTTCGAGCTTCTAAGATTATTAACCCTCTTTTTGTGCTGTAAGCCATGTAGACTAGAAGTGATTAAATTGCATCCGTTTGTCAATGAATAAATTCCACTGCAATGTGGAGGAAAGAGCATAACTCACTCATCAGAGAATGTTTGTAACCAAAAAGAATTGAATTGTGCTGCTCTCCAATTGTGTTGCAAAGAGCCACTTTCACTTCTCATTGAAATACTGTAAATTAAATCTGTACTTTTCTTTGAATACATAAGAGTGTTACACCTTCTCTTTTATAATGGCTGTACAATAATTTCCAGCAATAAAACCAGGGTGACTTTCAAGTCCAGGTAGCAAGATGCATGCCTTGTATATTGAAACTGTCTCTCCTTCATCTTTCTGAGTTTTCAATTTACTTTTCCTCCCTGTGTTGCAAGTAGTTTGCAATTGAAATTTGAAGGAAGGTAGTGCCAGACCAGGTCTGTGGTGAGGGCTGTTCTGAAATTCCACATGTGCTGTGTAGTCTACAGGAAGGTTACCAGAGGTCAATTTGGCATGGGACTGTTACCTACAAAGAGTTTAGAAGAAATTATTCTTTAGGTTCCAGTTTGTTCTCCAACAGTTTGATCTGTTAATTATAAAATTAGCAAATGAGGAATTACAGAAGAGAAAGTGGTTCCACAGAGCATACACCTTTGACCTGTAACAAAGATTCTGGATCCTTAAGTTATTGCTCTTCGGGTGTTCATTGTTTTGTTTTTTTCCAATGCATTCCAATTCCCACTCTCAAATCCCAGTTTTGCAATATATATGTACCAGAATATATTTTATATATATACAAGAATATATGTATATATGAGAATAGATAGATATATATATATACATGTATTCTTGTATATTTATATATGACTTTGTGCATCTTTAGTTTCCTGCAGCTAAAATAGCTTGAAGTGTTTTTGATTAGAGCTGCCCAAATTAGAAAGTTGACTGCAGAGCACAACTTCCATATGTACGTGAGAACAAATACGAATATGATATATTACAAGGAAAAACAGCATAATATTGGGAAGGAACAAGGAAATAGAACAGGAAACAGCAGACAAATTGAAAAAAAGCCCTGCTAGGACTGCTGCATTCAGGTGGTTAATATGGACATATTTTTAACCTAAGCTTGAAGAGGAACTAGGGTAAAAACGAACTCAAGCAAAAATTTTTAAAAGTATGCAATTTGTTAACTCCATTTTCTGTAGTATGAAGTTGCAATATGGGAGAAGGTAGATATAATTCTGCAGAAGGTGAGATCCAACCGCATGAAATCATGTCAGGTGTCCCATTTCTTCCAGGAAAAAAATACCTGAAACTTGGAGATGCATAAAAGGCACATGGAAGCCAACAATCTCCAGAACAGTGAGATATCTTTTACATAACTGATTAAAATTGGAAGAGTGGGTCTGAGAACATAACTTCTTTGTTTAACATAAGATTAATAACTTATTAGGAAGTTTGGCTTCATAATGAAGATAAATGATGAGTTTATATTGGACTTTACAGACTTTTTCAAAGTGATTTTATTCAATTGTCAGTTTGTGAACAAAATTATTGATATTAGAGTTTTTTAATGAAGAGTACTGCTATGAAGAGCACTCACACAGATTTCATTTCTTGTAATATATGTTTATTTGGTTTGAGATTGATGATTGAGCCTTTTTGGGAGGAGGCTGAATGTGAGTATGTATATGTATGTGAGGAACTCCATTCATAAATGTCTTCAATGAAACCAAAAACAGTCTTATCAACATCCTTTTCTCTCACGCACAGCATGTGAACTGAATAACACTTTTCCTTTAATAAGCCTATAAAGCTTTTGGGCAAATCTGTAGTCCTTTGTCACAAAGTGAGCTCAAACTTTTAAGTGTAAATGAAAAAAAAAATTAAAAAACCAACTTGGCCTTATTTATTTGTTCTTTTTGAAAGCATACTCTTGGGAGAAAGCAAGCACTTTCAAATATCATTATAGAAGCAATGAAATAGATGTAATATTTATATATCTTAATGGCCTGATGAGAGCTGAATCATGCTGAAGGATGTGCCAATCCTTTTATATATCATAAAGGAAAACATAAAGTCCCATGCAAAATTCATCTCATGTTGACTCTTTTAAAGCTTATCAGGAATTTTTAGTGGTATGATTATTTGTTTTTAATTTGTTTTGGTTTAATTGCTTTGTTGTCAATGGAGAGCAGCTCTTACAGCTTTTCAGTGGAGCCAACACCAGAAAAAGTAAACAAAGGCATATGAAATTGTCTTCCAGGATATTTGCTTTCAAAGGCAAATTCTGCTACTATTTAAAGTCACTTTCACTGAGCTACAAATAAGTATTCATCTTTGAACAATCCACTGAAGAGTTTTTAAGCTTTTTCTATCAAGAGTTCTTAAATCAAATCCTATTATTTTTTCTGCACAATTCTACTAGTGAATGACTTCCGTTTAAAGGAACATATTATTTGGGTTTAACCCTTAATGTGTGATGCAGAATCTTTTATCTCACATAAATTCATTTTCAGAAAATGTACCTGAGGATGCAGTATTTTGCAAACTTGACTCCTAGCTATGACAGCTAACATCAGTGTGTTACTGGAAATTGCTGGAAGTTTTTTGTTGACTATAGTAAGGTTTGACCATTTTATAGGTTTTCCAGTTCTTTACCCTGCAAAAAATGCTTCTCTCTTTTGATTTAATTTACTTATTCTTCAAGGTTAATTCTGTTCTCTAAGAACTATGCAGTCATTTAAAAGCAGTTCATTTTTTTGGAAGTACCCTGGGTTGAGGTGTACAATCATATGCATTCATGGGTTTTCTGGAAACAATAATCAGTGACATATTGTTTAGGTCAGGTTTTCTTTGTTTGAAAGAAAATTTAAAATAAAAACTCAAGTTATGATGAAGCTACCATGTTGATACAGTGCTTCTCATATCCTTTTGGCAGATTTCTGTGTTTTCTGCACTAGAGTTAGAAACACCCGTGCTGATGTGAGTCCCAAACAGGAGAGCAGTTTGTTACATACATGAGCAATCCTTTCTGTAGGGGGGCAGTAGAATGTAATCTTACCCCTCCATGAGGTGCAGCTGGGATCAATTACTAGAAATTAAGAGCACCTGTAACTAATGAGAACAAGTGCCATAAAGGGATGTACTGAGAAGAGGAGTCAGATGGCTGCTGCAAGGATCCAGAGGAGTCACTGCTCGGAGGAGCTGCTCCACAAGAAGCGTTAAGAAGGTATGATGTTTAGAAGCTATGGGATCCTTGCAGCGTAAGGATGATAGAACTGTTGCTGTGCACTGTCGTAATATATAAGGCAATACCTTTCCATATTTGCAATGGTCTTCACATTGTCATTGGAGCAAAGCCTTCCCCTGGGGGTCACTGGAGCTGTGTTTGGTGCTTGGTGGTTTGCCTGTGCTGAGACAGGCAATACTAAAAGATGACCAGTTCTGGTCACAATGAAGCAATGGGTGCTATGTCTTGGCACATGGAATTTCTAAATTTTATGCTGTTGCTCTCTGATATTTTGATGGTGATACAGGTTTCTGTGTGCAGATTGTCAGAAAATCAGGCTTGAGTATGTCTACTGACCTTGCAGGAGTTGTACTGCAGGATCTAAACCAAATATCTCATGTGTGATTACAGGTAAATTACTAGTTATTCTTCCCACTGTACCTTTTTGTTTTAAATTTGCTCTGTTCTTCTATTTCTATGAAATAATAAAGCAGATCATGGAGCATCATAAAAAGCTGGATAGGCATTTGTATCTATTATGAGTACCTGCAATTATACACCTCCAGGGTAAGAGAATTTTGCATCACAATCCCCTTGAGAATTGCAGCCATCTAGACAGTGTATAGTTTACATTATTCCCAGACGAATATTTACTCAGGGTCATATCTGAAGCACAGAGAAGCAATTCAAATGATATTCAAGGCTGTGAGAAAATATAGTGTGTGTGGGTGAGTTGTAGTTGGTTGGTTGGTTGTTTTCTTATGTAAACAGAGAATTCTGTTCCTGCTAATTCAAAGACACTGAAGACTTAAAGATGGTAGAGTCAATAAAATTATACATTCCATGGCATATTTAAAATGCAATATTGTTGAAAAGTAAATTTTTATGCTAAATTATGTGTGATCAGATTTCTGGGGGTTGAAAATAGTTGCTGTTGTCAGTTGTGCAGGAAGATTATTCTAGCTCCATATAGCAATTTCAACAGCTAGGAAGCAAGCATGTCATCCTGAGCACAGGACCTGCAGAGCACTTGCTTATTGTTTGGCATCGTTACAATTTAGATGATACAAACCATGCAGAGGACTCAGGTGGAGCATAATTGTTTTTTTCCCGGTTCCTGATCATTGTGTTATTGTTTTGAGTTCTAGTTGGTGGCTTGGATGAATTCTGTCACTACAGCTCTTCTCAGGGAACAGAGAAAAGAAGTCTAATGGAGTCAAAGGGAATTTACTATAAAGAGATGTGATGTTAAAGTGATGGGATGTAGCAAAAGCCAGGTGACTGAATGAGCAGTTTTATTTTATCACCTCTTAGAACATCTGTGATTTGCAGGAAGCTGTCTAATTTACACTATCATATGATTTTCTAATGTTTGTCTATGAAAGAGCAAGGGGGTAACCTTGGACTATTAGTTTATTAGGAAATTTATCTTTTAAAGGAAATGACTGAAGTAGATCATTGAAGACTGGGGCAGACACAAGAGTCTCCAGGCTTTCAAATTCAAGTCAATTAGAAAGTTCAACGGCAAGTGCTGTAGAAGGAAAGTCAGAAATTAGTTTTGAAGGGAGAGCTTCTGTGGTGAAGATAATGAACTTGATACAAATCTACCTTGACCAATTGAGTAACTGAATTGCTGTAAAATATCTCTTTGGGTAATAGAGAGATTAACAAACTCCAACATTGCCATTATAACTCTTTGTGGCTGTACCATGAAGGCAAAAATATGGTGTAACCAGGTTTGTTGTGGGAGGTTGATGTATACATGTGCATCTTTTTTTGTTTCCTCAAAGGTGTTTCTGAACCTGCTGAAAGTGAAAAACTACATACACATGCATAATTTCAATATTTCCACAATAATCTGAGATATGCTTACGTGAAAGTATGAAGAAGATACATATATAAACATATGTACTTATTTATGTTCTGTTGCTTCATCTGAAGTCTCAAGGCATGTTTGACATATCAGTTATGGAATAGCACACTGTTCATAATGACCTCTTGAAATTCTGAGAGGGTACGTCATGTTCAGATAGGAGATAATGCAATTTTTCAGCAGATGGTTACAGTTGATATCCCTGTGGAATATGTGGAAAAGACACCATGGCTGTGTTCTGACTAAAGGACTGCCGTGGTGGCCGGCAATGGGCACATACACACACAACTTCAAGATGTAATTTTCCCAGCTGGGTCTGATGGCAAATTCTGATTTCTGTATTTGCTAGTTAACAAATTATTGAAGTTCATGCCCAAACCCAAAAGGCTGCTTTGGGCTGGCTTATGAAATCCTTCTGGTTACCTAGCAACAAGCAGGAAGTGGGGGAGCAGGAGGGCTCTGAGGCAATATGCGGCAGCAATAGTGTCAGCTCAGCAAAGCAGACTTTATATAGGTCGCTGTTTTTATATAGGTATCTCTGCTAAATCAATATAGTTACTGAAATGCAATAGCTGTGAGTGTGACATGGCCTGACAGTAGCATCTCCTCACGTGAACCTGTCAGAGTGGTAGCTTCCATGCCCAATATATTCTCAGATCTTTGGAAGAAGAATAAAATATCAGTAGAAGAGGAAGATGGCAAAGCAGAAGAGAATAGAGCATTAGACTGGAGATTAATTGGCTCTTATCAAATATGCAAGGTTCTATTTTTCTCATGCCCTGTAAAAGCACTGTCTTGTACAGAGATAAAAAAGTTCATTTTTCAGTTTCTGTCTGCACTAAAAATATCAAATATACTTCCCAAGGATTTCAGTATGCACTCATCCATTGACATATTTTTAACTTCTGTATCTGAAAGGGAAAAAAACCTAAAAAACCAAAAACTACTGATTCAGTTGTTGTTTATGAAATAAATTCTGGTGTTATTATGTCCAATAGTATTATATTCCAATATTTTGAGTTTTAGCATATTGATGGGAAAGTGGAGAGAGAAATAGTTATAGCAGAGTTTGAGGAAACAATATATTAAATGTTCCTGTTTATAAATCCATTCAGTAAACACAGGATAATAAGGTTTCATTTTAATATTTGCTTTTGGTATAGAAGAATCCTATTCTTAAGTAAAAATTTATAAGAATTCAGTGTTAGGAAGAATGTAATTGTTTTTATTTAAAAAATATACACTTGATATTTAAAGAAAAATATAAAATGCTTAAAGTTCTAATTCTGAACATATGTACTAATTCACTGATATTGGTCAGAGATTTTCTTAGGAAAAATGTAAAGAAGAAGCTGAACCAGGGTAGTCATTATCCATAATGAGGAAAAAGCTAATTTCCCCATTGAATTTGGAGTGCTTTAAAGTGGGTGCAGGCTGTTTCTTTCTTTTTTTTTTTGTATGTTGTTGAGTTTTTTTCTATAAACAAGGAAACAAACCTAGATTTCATTCTGAAAACCTGTGATGCTGCTGATGCCATCTTTGAATCTTTACTTTCTGTAGGACCTGTCATTTTCCTCTTTTCCCTTGTATTAAGCTGTATGCAATAAATTCCTCTTCTTCACTGCAGTAATGGATCCCACTGCTTAAACATTTACAACTTCATCACTATAAAATGTTTGATGGTTATTATAAACTATTTAATGAGATGTCATAAACTACAGATACAAGTGATCCCCTCTAATCCTCCTCAGAACCATCCTCCTTAGCCTGCTGCTGTAAAACATTAAAAACCTTCTTTGTTATGTGTTAATTGGTATTAATGGGGTTAATCTTTGCAAAGTAGAGATTATCTTGCTATAGTCAGACATTCTAGGGAGAACTTAATTAACCAAAGGCAAAAAAAAAAGGAAATATGGAAAGACTTGCATACTGATGCAGTTCCATAGTCGCACATGCAGAGGTTGGGCTGCATTGTTCATTTTCAGAATGAACAGGTCTCAAAATCAGAGCTGTACAGTCATTATAGAATCAGAGAATGGTTTGGGTTGGAAGGGACCTTAAAGGTCACATAGTTCCAGGTCCCCTGCCATGGGCAGGGGCACTTTCCACCACACCAGCTTTCTCAAAGTCCATCCAGCCTGGCCTTGGACACTTCTAAACTAAATCTAGTGTCTAATCTTTCAGTTTAAAGCCATTCCCCCTTGTCCTATCACTATATGACTCTCTCCATTGACAGTCCCTGTACCCTAGCAAGAGGGATATATTGAGTGGAACACTGGTTTTTTAAAATTTATTTATTTATTTCATTTCACTATCTTCATGATTTCTTAAAATTTATGAGGTGAGATTTCCTGTCTTACAAAAGGAAAGGAAAAGACAGAAAATAAGCTGCACTGTTTGTATAACTATTCAGTCTTCTAGATAAATATGATATTTGAAGACCCAGAAAAGTTTATCCAAGTGAAAATACAATTTAATTGAACACAAGTAAATAGAGAATGGGATTTGTTTTTCAAATATAGGTATATTTGCTGGGGAGAGACAGCATGGTCACAAAAGAAGAGGCAGTGATTGTAGAATACTGCCTAGTAAAAAACTGTTGCTCATAGACTTGTGCTTTTTGGGGGTCATCTTCACATCATTAACATCTGCATTCTGTTTTTTAAGATTTACAGCCTCTGGTGACTGGAGTTTTAAAGGGCATTTCTGTAGAAGTTGACTCACACAGTAGCCAACCTGATTGGATCTTGTTCCTTGAAGATTGCACAAAATTTTCAAGTATATCTTATAATTTTCTAAAACAATTTAATCGTGGTAGCTGTTTGGGAAGGTAACTGAAGCTATCTCCATATTTTAGAAGGAATAGTGCTGTTTAACTATTCTCTATCATGTTGCTGTTTGTTCATTAAGCTATTTAGCATCAGTGTAAAGTTTCTACTCTTTCCCTTGAGCTAGGACTGCATTCCCCAGTGTGGAAGCTTTAAACTGGTTTTGTCAGATGTCAGTGGCCTCTCATTGTTTGGTACTGATCTGCTATTTTTTGTCAGCTTTCATAAATATGATTAAGCTCCCTTGTTTCTTGACATTTAGAAGATATAAAATCTCCATTTTAGCTTCAAATTTAACCAGATAGGTAGTTTAAAAAATTATTTTAATAGCCTGGATAAGCATCTCCCAGTGACTGATGAGTTCAGATTTCACATTCAACCATCCTTTTTCATGAGGCATAACAGTGCTTCAAATCAAATAGAAAGAAATAACACTTAAAATATTTTCTGTCCATTATGTGCGATAATGATCCAGACATTCAAATTTAATTACTACAATAATGGCAAATTCTACTGATGCACTCTTCCACTCGTGCCAACATGTGAAACTGCTATATTTTTCCTTCTTTCCTTTGGAAATTTTGGCTATAGAAGGTTAAACATTCCTAACTTAAACATATAGACAGTTTAATATTCCTCTGGATATGAGAGTTCAACATGAGCTGTTATCTATATTTTTTAAGATTTTGAGAAAAATTGTATATATATATATATGCATGTTTGTAGCCCTCATGCAGAAAGGTGTTGGAGAATTGATTGACTTACAAAACTGGTCCTGTTCCTCCAGCCATTGTCTTGACCCATATGCAACTCTTATTGCAATGTCCTTTCTGTTGAAGCAAAATGCAGACATTTTTTATGCCAAATGCTCGAAAGTTCTTTGAAAACACACCTTATTGATTTAAAAGAAGAAAATGCTAGACGGTTACATTTTATATATGATAGACTTGTGATGTACAAGAGCACACAAGGAAATAAAAAGAATTGTTATGGTTTTTAATACTGAGGAACTAGAAAGTCCAGGGAAAGTAAGTACAGAAGGAATATATACTATGTGTGTACATAGCTGGTTCCACAGAGACAGAAAATGGCACCTTCCTCTATAACAAGTATGCGCAACAATTCTCATTTTGAAAACACAGGGTAAAAAGATATTGTAATACACAACTCCATTTTTAATAAAGAACAGGATCATTTCAGTGTGAATAGAACTTCATTTCCATCTCTAAATTACAATATAGTGGATACTATAGGAGATAATCTGAAATGAGTGCTTTCATTCTTTAGGAGTATATAAAATATCAGCATTCGTAGAGTTAAATTTGAAACAAATATTTTTCCCATGAAGTACAAGATGCTGAAGGCAATTTTTGTTTTTTTTTCCTGAAGTATTAAACAGATTTTCCCCTGAATTTAATGTTATTGCTCTAGTAAGTTCACCATATATTTTTCAGTTTGCATATTTAGAGATTCAACTGTCATAGCACCTTTGAATTAATGATGAAAAAAGCTGCATTTAGTACCCCCACACTACAACCAACAACAACAAAAAACCCTCTAAGAAGTGTCTTGTCCTTGAGGAATAATTTGCTTCCTATGTTCATTTTTATCAGATGCTGGATACTTTTTAAGCAAGTTTGCCGCAATAAAAAAAAATGGAAAAAAAATGGTTCTTTGCTTTGAATATATTTACAAAAATAATAGCAAGTAGTATTTTTTAGACTGTTGTAGAAACAGCCACACCATTCAACCTAGAAACCTCTCTTGGCAGAGCTAATGGTAGATGCCTGGGAGAAATATCTTGTTGAAAACCATGAAAATGAAATGGTAGCATAGAAATACACTTCCCCAAGCTTATATTCTAAGCTACTTGCAATCAGCAGCTTGGGCATTCCAGTACAAGAGATGGCAACTGCGTTGTGTTAATTATCCTTGATGGCCCTTACTTCCATGGACCTCTCTAGCCACTTTTAAGCACGTTTAGGTTTGTAACATCCTGTGGCAATGTTTTCCATAATTTAATTACATATAGCATGGAAAAGTGCATCTGTTTATTTTATACCCTCTCCCTAGTGATTTCATTTAATGCCTCCTAATTTTTCTCTTACGTGGAAAAAATGAATAAACATGCCCATTCTCTTTCTTAATGTCATCCATGATATCACTTTGTTTTTACATATGTCCTGTTCATTTATCCTCCTTCAGACTGAGGATTTGTCTAGCTAATTTTTCTCTGCTTTCAATCAGTGCAAAGCTTCAGATTATCATTGCTCTCTTGTATTTTCTAGAAACATTTTTAAGAACTCTTCTAGATCTCCAGTATTTTTAAGATGAGGCAATGAAAAAAAGAAAATAATATTCCAGGTGTAGAACTAACATCATTGGAACAATAGTGCTTCCTGTTCTCCCTGTATATGTCCTAGTAACTTTGAAAATCTGTTTGCCTTTCTGATTGCTTTTGACCTTCATGCTTTGAGTTGATGATTTCAAACAAATACCAGTGCCGATATCAAGATTTTTCTCCTGAATTGCTGCAGATCCTTTGGAATCTACTGCTGTGTGTGTTTAGTTAGAGTAGTCCCTTTCCCATGTGTTTATTTGCATACTACTGCTAGTTTGTCTGTGCATATTCATAATTCAGGCTGACTGCTGATTAATGTTGGTTTCTGAAAAGCAGCTGTGTGACCCCAAGGAGATGCATGCATTAAACCCCAACAACTCATTTTGTGTAGGCTGCTGAACAGATATGAGATGAAAATGACTCTTGCTCTCTGTTCACCTGGGCTAATTTCAAAGCACTGTCATAGGAGTGAAATGCTCTGTATCTTGTTAGAAGTCTCTGGAGTTTACCCAGTCAGATCCATTTGTGATTCAAAATTTATTTATCTTGAAATATGTGCTCTGCTCCTTATAGACTTGAAAATAAATAAGATTTATACATTTTCTCCTTGTGAGTTCTAAAGGAAGATAAATATTTAAAAAAAAAGTCACTAATCCTGCTACCAAGAAACCAATCCATTAGTTATTTACAGATACCAAAGTGTCAAATGAAACTGTACTCTTTTCTCAAAATGAAACTGTACTCTTTTCTCACCACAACCTCATGTATACATACAAATTAGCATTAAAATAAAGCTTAATTTGATGATCCATTGATGAAACCTGATGGCCATCATCTGAGTGCCCTGGGTATTATTCAAGCTTCTGAGCACAGCAGAGTAAGTCTTTGAAATTCTTTTTCTCTCTAAATGAAAGAGAGCAGCACTATCTGACCCAAATTTATGAGTGTTGCTTATCAATGTCAGCATTAATTTTCTGAGACTAAACAAAGCTGCAAGAAGCAGCACACAATCATGTTCCCAAAGGTGTGTTGGTATGTCCTGCCACTTTCTATTATGAGCATTTAAGACACATTGCTTTAATTATAAAAAGCAGTATCAAAAAGCTTTAAAAATATATAAAATCCTAAGAATTTATAAATTCAAAGCTATGTCTCAGAATAATATACTGCCACTATTTAACATGTAAGTACCTATTAGAATGCATTATGCATTTGCTCCTTTATCTGCTTTTAAAGCACTCATGTCAGAGTTCTGAAGTCCTTCTGCACTAGACGCCATTCTCCAGAGTACTGAGTTCACCCTGTAACAAAATAAGTCGGTTGCCTGCTTCTTGGTGTCAAATTATCTGTCCTTATGGTCGTAATCATTACAGAATCAGACATATCACAACATCTAAATAATGTCTGTGGTAGGGAAGTATTATTTCTTTCATTTCACAAGTGTCATTGTGACCAAGTTTAAAAATGCCAAGAAACATAATCTGTGGCCTCAGACTACTGCTGTGACTGCCCAACACTTCTGAAATCACCACTGTGGGATGACTGTCCTCCAGCCCTGGCTGAAACCTAGGAAGGACCAAGCACACCTCAGTAAAAAGCACAAGATGGATCAACAAGGGGCATGGCCAGACATTCTTCAGTCAGTGGCTGAAACCTTGAGCAGTGGTCAGCATTCTCACTGAAGCTGAGGTGAGTTAATGGAGGTTAGAGCTGACAATGAGATCAGAATTGGTAACTTTATAGCTATACTATAGGTAAATGGTGAAGATTAGATCAAGCAAGTAATTCAGTATTGCAGCCTCCTCTGTAAGAGATAGGCTGTCTTTTAATTATGAATGGTTCCTGTAAAGCCCAAAGGCTTCTTTGGGTGAATTCATAGATCCTACTGTGAAGGGAATGGACTTTTAATCTTCACCATCTTTGATTGCTAAAAATCCCCTGTCTCTTTGTTTTCTCTCACAATTTCATTATTTCAATAGATTTAATATTATCTGCACTTATCTTAGATTGATAGGGTTTATTATACCAAACAGACTTGTAAATTGTGTAAGGAAGTTCATACACAAGGAGGAGGAAATTATTATGGGATAGGTACCTAGAGACATGAAAAAGTAAAATGTATTTTAAAATAAAGCCACAATAATTTATTTTATAATTTCAGGATTATCTATTTGTAATCAACCATTTCCAAAGTGAATGCATCACACTGAGATAAATGGGATGTAGGGTGAGTTAGTTCACTCCAAACCTTTATATAATGACTACTCCATAATTGATGGGAAAAAGTAGAATAAAATAGGCACAGCCTAATATTTTTGAGAAGTGGCACCAGAACTTTTCTTTCTTGTTAATGTTTTAGTAAGATTTGTGATTAATTAGGCAGTTCATTTTTACATGTACAGCCTTCACTGTGATGATAGAGGCAGTGGCACAGTGTAGAACAGAAGGACCCACATGGCCGTGGCAACCACTGGTGATATCCTATGGAGAGCTATGTTTTGAACAAACCTTTATTCTCTTTCCTGTGCTCCAAGTAAGAGTCTGTTAATTTAAGCGGGCTCTAAGGCTTTACCATATTTTCCCTGTCTATCTGTGAGGGAATGAAGCCTTGGGAAAAGTGCTAGAATTCCTTTTACAGCTGGCATCTTTCAGTCAGTTATCAGGGATACCAACAGTGATAATTTGCCTACAAGTGGTGTCTGCAAACTCATTCTGTGTGAGCACAGTGGCTTAAAGTGCTTTGGTTTTGCCAATACTATCAAAAGCCCTTTGCCTTTAGCTGCTTGAGCCTACTAATAAACAGTGTCCTTGTACTCAAGCTTCATGTGGCAGGAGACTGCCTAGTATTTTGCACTGTATTTTCTGGCATTCGTCAGAGATTGTTCTTAATAGGTGTTAAAATTAGGAGCCTGCAACAATCTGCCATTTCACTACTCAGCTATATTCCATTGTGGCTGGTGCATCAGTCCAATTTTGTAAATCTTTTCTCCCCCAAAAGGATGTGCTCAAATGTATGTACTAAGTTTTATAGGTAGTAATACATAGATGTTAAAATAGGTCCCAAGTGCTCTATAAGTTATTGTGAAAAGACCATGTCTACCTGCAATGCAGTTTTAGAGACAGACAAACTGAGATTTGGAAGGTGAAAAGAACTGTAAATCAGTGACTTAGACTGCATATGTTCTTAGTTCAAGCTGAAATAAGATAAAAGATTATGGCAAGCTCCTTAACTGTCAATACAGATGTGTGTGTTTACCAAAAATATATATTACATCTAAATACTAAAAATATCTACACACATATATCTATATGAATCTGTATATGACAGTCTTTCCTGAGATAAGAACCATTCCCTGAAAAAAAACCAAACCTTCCATGTTCCTCTGTTATATAAGCTTTTAATAAATTAGGTACAGTGCAATTAAACACCAGAATCTGTTTGTGTATGTACACATAAACAAAATGCTAGCATAATGATAATTAACCTTACTTTCACCCCAGATTTAAATTAAGGAAATGCTTCGTAAGGGGAAGCCTGTCTCCTGGCTTGCCTGCTTTGTGGCTCCCTAGGAAGGTCTGTTTTCTTCTGTGACTGTTAGGGAAAAGGATATGGATCCTGATCTGTTTGAGTCAGTGGCATATTTAATCAATTCAGAGAAGGTCATACAAGTGTTTCTGCAGCACATACAATAGATGCTTTAACTAACAGTTATTGAAGTCAATCACTATTGATCATCAAAGTTTCACTGGGGCTTGTGCTGTGGAGAAGATAATGCAGTTTTTCCTATACAGCAGGTTGAGGTCACAGAATGATAGAATCGTTAATTTTGGAAAAGGCCTCTAAGATTGTCAAGTCCAACCATTAACCCAGCACTGCCGTGGTCACTGCTAAACCGTGTCCCTGAGTGCCACATCTATGTGTCTTTTAAGCACCTTTCCAGGAATTCCACCAGCTCCCTGGGCAGCCTGTTCCACTACCTTGACACCCTTCAGTGAAGCAATTTTTTCATAATAGTCAATCTAGCCTTCCCCTGGCACAACTTGAGGCTATTGCCTCCAGGAAATGGTGTCAAAAGTTTTACTAAAGTCCAGGTAGAACATCCACAGCCTTTCTCTCAACCACTAAATTGATCACCCACTCATAAGAAGGAGATCAGGCTGCTCAAGCAGGACCTGTCATTCACAAACCTGTACTGACTAGGCCTGATCCTCTGGCTGTACTGCATATGTCATGTGATGGCACTCAGGATGATCTGCTCCATGGTCTTCCCTAGCACCAAAATCAGACTGACAGGTTTGTAGTGCCCTGACTCCTCCTTCCAATATCTCCTGTACATGGGCATCACATTTGCTGACTCCCAATCAGCTGGGATCTCTCTGGTGAGCCAGGACTCCCAGCAAATGACAGAAGGAGGCTTGCTGAGCTGTAACCCCAGCTCCCTCAGTACCTTTGAGTGAATTTTATCTGGCTCCATAGAGCTGTGTGTATCTAAGTGGAGCAGCAGGTTGCTGACCATGTTCTCCTGGGTTATGGGGGTTTCATTCTGTTCCTTGTTTCTACCTTCTGTCCCTGTTATCAACTCGGGGGGCAGGGAACCTGAAGACATTTCATTTTGCCATTAACAACTCAGGCAAAGAAGGAATTAAGTACCTCAACTTTTTCCTCATCCTTCGTCACTAGGTTTTTCCCTTCATCCAATAAAGGATGGAAATTCTCTCAAGACCTCCTTTTGCTGATAATGTGTTTGCAAAATAAAATAATGTTTTCCTTTACATCAACAGCCAGATTAAATTCTAGCTGGGATTTGGCCCACCAAGACACCACAAAATCCTTTTTCTCTTCCTGAGTTGCCTGCCCCTTCATCAACAGTTATAAACTTTTTTTCCCTGAGTTCCAGCCAAAGTTCTTCATTGAGACATGTTGGTCTTCTTGCCCACTGGCTCATCATTTGGAACATGTGGATAGTCTGCTCCTGTACCTTTAAAATATCCTCTCTGAAGCATGTCCAGCCTTCCTGGACTCCTTTACCCTTCAAGATTGCCTCCCAAAGGACTCTCTCAGCCAGTCTCATAAACAGGACAAGGTCTGCTGTCTGGAAAAAGTCAATCATTTGATAATCACTGTGTCTAAGACAGCCTCCAGCTGTCACATCACCCAGCAGTCTTTCCCTGTTCACAAACAACAGGTCCAGCGGGACAGCTTCCCAAAGTGGCTCACTCAACAGCTGTCAGAAAGTTGTCTGCCTCACACTCCAGGAACCTCTCAGACTGCTTTCTTTTACTTTGCCCTCTTGTACTTTCAGCAGATATTTGGTGAGTTGAAGTCTCTCATGGGAACAACGACTAGTGATTGGTGAGATTTTTTTCCCAGTTGCCTATAGAGTGTTTCATCTGTCTTTTCATCCTGGTTGGGCAGTATATAACAGACTCCCAGTAGGATATCTGCCTTGCTGGCCTTTCCCCTGATTGTTATCCATAAATGCTCAACCCTATTTATAGCCACCCATTGGAACACTCCTGTTGTGCAAGTCATCTTGCCATGTTCCCATCCCAAAGTTAACCCCATTTGTAATGTCATTGTGGATTCTGAGTCCTCAGCACCAAGTGTTTTGCTCTGCCCACTTAGCCAGAGAGCCCTAATGAGATCACACAGAGTAGAGCATTAACACAGTTTTAAATAGATTTAAATAGAGTGACAAAAAATGTTCTACACATGAAAAATATTTGAGACAATGCAAATCACCATGATTGCTCAAGCTTCCTTTAAGGTTAAGAGTTCATTATTTAAAAAAATGTTGCAATACTTTGATCCAAAGTGCTGTAGCTAACAGAAGTGCTGAAATCATATGGAAAAGAGCAACAACATAAAATTTTTGTTCAAAAATCATAAAACAAGTCCACTCAAAATTTTGCCTGAGGCTGGACACTACATGCTGTGTGAAGTTTGTTGAACAAATTTTGTCTCAGTGATTATAAACACTTTAATTTCAGTATATTATTGTTCTGCTAAAAGAATCTCTTTAACAAATTCACATACTACATAAGTTTAAACACATGCTAATACAGTTTCAGACCTATTACTTTTTAATCAAGTCATATTAGATTGTTCCACAATATGTGTTCCAACATGGGGGAATGCAGTTAGAAAAGACTAAAGTCTGTCAAGAGGAAACTGTTTTCAAAAGTCAAGTATAGTTTCAGACTATAACAGGCAAAATAGTTTCAGAGTGAGCAGAGAAATGTTGATACCACTGTACAAATCATTAGTAAGAATGCATCCAGAGCAAGTGTCCATGGCTGCTAAATTCAAAGAAGAGCAGGTAAAGGCAAGCACAAATAAAATTATCAAGAGAAGAGAGAACCTGTTTTATGGACTAGAATAATGTGATGTTCAACCAAGTAAAGCTGAGACTGAGAGCAGAGAGGATTGTTCACTATGAATGTCTCACAAGATAAACATCAGAGACAGAGAAAACTGGTTAAACTGAAGGACAATTTAAGCACTAGAATAAATGGAGATAAACTGACTAGGAGTGAATTTAGCCCATAAGGAGAGTGGAATGAGTCTTTCTCTTGTTATATAATAATATAATATCGACTTAAATTATTTGTGAATGAGAACCCACAAGGAAGTCACCAGTCAAAGGAGGAGCCAAAGTGAAATGACCACTCAGAGACCTTCAATTTTCCATCCTTCTACTTTAGAGGATAAGGACAGAATTAATCTTCACAGAATTTTGAAAAATTTTCCTGGTAAATATGCTTTTATTTTTTTATAAACATTTGTACCAGATTGCTTGCAGCCTCATAGAACAGTAAAGGATTTATTCAGGATTCACAAAGAATATTAATGTATATGTATATATGTATAACCTGGAAAACAAAATGATTGAACTTATATGTGTCATGTATTTTGATAGTAAATTACAGATTACACTAAACTTTTTGGGGACTTAAACGTCCATCTCATTATAAATAAATTTAATTCAACCATGCTATCCATCTGGAACTCTCAGCAAAGGTAATTAAATATATAATAAAAAAAAGACGGCGATGAACATCCTTGTAGCATCTCAGCTTTGAGTGTAAACAGCGCTCAAACATTGAATGGTGAGGGATGGCAACAAATGAAAAGGAATTTGCTCTTAATCACAGCTTCATAAATTTGATGCTGACTTCTCTAAAGTTGATTGTGCTGTTGAATTCTCTGAAGTTAATCCTAATTTATATCAGTATATTCAGGAACAAAATGTGTTTTAGAGTCACGTAAGTTCAATGCATCTTAGATCAGTGAAAAAATTATGTAAAGTTCACTGAATTAAATGGCATTAAGTAATCAGGACTGTACTAATATAGATTAACTCAGACTTAGATGGGAGTTCAACTCAATGGATTTTTTGGTGGTCAAACGCCTTTTTTTGGCATATGCAGTTGCTTGGGTTGTTGTTTGGGGGTTTTTGTTGCTTTTGTTTATTTTTTCCCTTTTTTTCTTTCTGGAGAGTCTGCATTATGAGATTAAACTTCTGAAATATGAGATATCAAATAACTATGGTTGGAGAGATTGTTTCTCACCTTTATCTCACTTTTTTTGCCATAGATAATTAAAGTACATTCTAGGTTTCTTTCTCCTTTCATTTTTACTACTCTAGTAATATCACTTTTGAAAAATTCTTTATTTTGTTTAAAGTGGGGCAGAATACATGTTGAAATGACCTGTTAGCTAAAAATTAGAAAAATATCAGTTAGCCAAAGGTTTAGGTATGATTTGCCCTGAAACGGTAAGGGAGTCTTGTATGGATTGAATTATTTCCCATTAGAAAGTTATGGGATTATGGTAATTTAAAAATATCAAAGAATTGCTTTCAGGTTTAGTGAATATTACAATTATTTTAGTCTTGCAAACAGATATATTTCTTAAAAGTTTAGTAATTTCCAATAGTTTCTTGTTGACTGTCAAGGACTTTATGCCTACCAAATAAAAAGTAGGCTCTGAACCTGTGTTCTCACACTCAGTGATAAACTACAAAAACAAATCCAGCTTTATAGTTCATTGATTTTATAATAGTTCTGCCCTTCTGTAGGATATTTTGTTGCATGCACATAAAGTGGGGATAAAATAAAAAAGAATTATTATTTTCACGGAATTACAGACACTGTTCCTTGCAAGTATTAATTTTTGCCTTCAGGGGAAGATATCTGTTTTGAAGGTATCATGGACAAGGCAGAATTAAGGAAATACATTTCTGTATTTCAACTATAACTGCTAGAGTATGCTCATAATTTCCATTTGTATTAATCTTTGCAGTTCCTAGCACTTTTTCAGGCCAAGCACTAAACTCATTGAATTTCTTGACAGGCGAGATGAACTGCTGAATGAGAGGAAATAAAGTTCTTGAAGCACATGAAGGAAATAAGAGCAACAATGCAGCCACAGTACGCTTTAAAGCATCTGCTGTTTCAGAGTATGTGTTCTACTAATCTTTATTTACTTTGCTTATAAGTAGTGTCTTGGAGGTAAAAGAAAATATATATATACATAAAAAATCTTTAACTTTGCCACTATGGGGAAAATTTTTTTTTTTATTATTTTCCTAGAGCAACAATCTTTTGATGAGTGCACAGTAGATGGTTTCAAACATGATTTTCTGTTCATTGCTACCTATTTTTTTCCTCAGAAATATAGCAATAAAGAATATAGAGTCATTAGTGAACTATTTGATGTCTTTAACACCTTAGAATTGGTCAAGAATTTAAAACTGTTCTACTCAAAAACTCCCAGAATGTGCAAGGAAGCTGAGAAAAATATCTAAAGTTTTGTTTCAATTTTGCACTTGCGCTTCTGTATCTAGTAATCATATTTTTTTCATTTTACATTAGTTGTGGTTTATTAATTTATTTTATTATTACTTGATGTTAAACAACATTTTTAATGTAATGAATTTGAATTAGAAATCTTTGTGCTTTACTGAGGAGCACTGATGTGACAGTCATTCAGGTCAGACAGTTTTCTAAAGTAAATAGTGTTCTTCAGTTTCTGCCTTCAGAAGACAGAGCAGAGCTCAACAGACATCTCAGAACTCTGAAATCCAAGTGTTTTCGAACTAGATGGGCATGCAGAGGTCATCCTATCAACGATCATTACTCATTATACACAGTTAAGCTGGAAGTTTAATAACAAGGTGTACTGCCCATCAGAAGGTAGCGTGGGTTCTTATTTGTGAGCAGTGCTGCAATGATGCATCTTAAGTCACAACCCTGAAGAGAATACGAGTAGATTGCACTCAATTGGAAAGAAATTAATTAAGAAGAGTCAAGCCTGAATCCATTTATTTGTCTTTAGCAATCTGGCAAATTTTTTTGTTAGCTTTTTCCCTTCCAAAAGCTATTTTAAGTACCTTTTATTTTGAATGCATCTGATTACAATTGCTATGTTTGAAGCAAGCATATCTATCTCACAAAGTATAGAAAAAATAGAGCTACAGAAAATTTTAAAAAACATATTTTATTCAATAGTCCTAGTCATTCTATTCCTATTTTGCTTGTATAAATTCTCCCAAATTCTCTTCAACTACTATATAAACTGAATGTAAAAAAAAGAAAAACATTAAAAGAAACCAAGGTTTTTTTTCCCTGTGCTGAACCAGATCCAATTTCTATTTTTGAGGGAGTATGCATATGTAATTTAAAAAAAATACAATAACATCCAATAACTAGTGTTTCAGACAAAGCTGTAAGACTTCCACATCCATTTTTGTCTTTGTTTTTTGCATTTTGGATGCATCCTGAATCAGAGGTTATTCTGAATTTAATTTTCTTTCTAAATTTTGAAACTTGATTCTTATAGTTCAGAATATCATTGAGTTTAAAAAAAAACCATTCAGCCCATTTTATACTCTTGACAGAATATAAGCTTTCCATTGTCATAAGCAACACAGTTTAATCCTGTGGTATTGAAATAACAAAAAAGCTGTCTTTTTTATAGTGTTTTTCAACTTTGGTTTCCCATTTTCTGCAGAGATAAGATCATGTGACCATTTTCCAAACTGTACTAAAGGTAAGTGGTAGAAAAAGCAACTTCCCAGTTTGCTTAGGTAAATATTCATACTGCACAAAATTATTCTTTTTAATTCTATAGTAAAGTAAAAGCATGTATGATCTTAGACCAATTAAGCATTCTTTCATTGTGCTTCATTGGTTTTGCCAATGCATACTGATTTCAGTAAGTGTCAAAGGAATCCTTCCGATTACTGGATTTAGTAGAAATGCATTGCAGAAATGAGTTGCTTTTTTGTTCCTGTATTTGGAAGAATTATTCGCACTGTACAGAATTTCTGAACTTTTTAAACACATCCTAATTGTCAAACAGTTTTTTTTATTTTTAATGTATCATTTTTGGTGTGAAGAAAATGTATTTATGATATTAACAATTATAGTACAAGATGAAAACATAAACCATGCCAAAAACAAACAAGCAAAATAATCTCATTTTTTATATATTGTGATCAATTTTGTGACATGAGCCTATGGATTTGGATCACCAGAGAGAAATAGTCCTCTGCCTTTGTCTTCCCCAGGAAGTGTTATGTGTGATCCTCTTTCCTGGCAATGGTTAAAAACATGCCTGCCTGTGGAAGTGGTGAGTGAATTCTTTGTTTGGCTCTGCTTGCCTTTACCTGTTGAACTGTTTTTATTTAAATCCATGAGTTTTCTCACTTTTGCTCGTGCAATTCTTTACTTCATTGCACTGGAGGGGAGGGTGGGATTGGGTAAGTGCCTGGATGGGGCTCAGCTGCCAGCTGGGGCTAAGCCATGGCAGCATGACCCTGGTGACTCCGTGTCTCTGTACTGCTTTTTCCCTCTGGACTATTGCCTTATTGGTCTGAACAGCAGACAAATTCCAGCCATTTCTCAAATAGCTCTCAAGCTATTTCATAAGAAATATTGATTACAATAAAAAGTTCAGAGCTTCTCAGTCTCTTGAGGGTTCCTTGTTCCTCAGATATAGGCCCACATATTCATCATCTCTCATTTGCTAGTCTCAGTTGGACATTGAAATTGTGATTACCCCATTCATCTTTGTAACACCTCCTGGAAGAGGGACAGTGATGGTGTGTCTCCCCTGCCTTCCACTGCCCTGCTTAAGCCACAGCCACCAGTGGGGTTGGTGACTGCTGCATCCAGCTTACTCTGGACTTTGGGGGATGGATGGCAGCACTGTAACCAAGGGCTGTCTGGACCAGTGACCCAGATATCTTGCTGGGATGCAAGTACAAATGAATCATCTGAGTTTATAAACAGTGGATGGCCCAGGGCCCGCTGAGCTCTCCTGCACAGCAGCAGGCTGCATGCCAGGATCTCCCTTGGTTGAGGCACCTCCCAAGGTCACTGCTTGAGGCTGCGACTCCTTGCTGCAGCCCATCATCAGTAAGTGATTGGTGGCTCACTTAACTTTGAGATCACCCCTAGTGTCTGGGGACCTCCGTGAGGGGAAGTTAAAAGGCTGGAGGAGTGCTTCTAGACAAGAAATGACCACAGGCCTTCAGGATCAAGGTGGTGGTGGAAAAGGCACCTGTTTGTGTACTACACTGTATATAAAACCAGGAACTATGCTCCTATAATTGTCTTTGACTTAAAAAGCATGGAACGTGGCTAAGGTAGAAAAAATACTGTTACAAATAAATGAATGAAAATGATAAATAATAAAACTACTAAATGTCACAAAATTATGTAAAGCCTGGCACAAAGTTTGCTGCAAGCACTAGTGACTTATTAGAACTGCAGTTCAGCAGCTGCTGATTATGTCATTTATGAACTAGAACAGACTAAGAACAGTAAATTAGAGAATTTACAGTAGGCTGATGATAGA
The DNA here is from genome assembly GCF_901933205.1 of Camarhynchus parvulus. Lineage (NCBI taxonomy): Eukaryota > Metazoa > Chordata > Aves > Passeriformes > Thraupidae > Camarhynchus > Camarhynchus parvulus. The sequence continues at coordinate 19,851,561 of NC_044575.1, read as the reverse complement.
TCAGAGTGTTTTAAGGTGTTCCTGCAGGGATTCTTTGTTCACCACAATTTATCAGGTGTTGAAACTCACAGAAATGGCCTTTGAAAGAACAAACTTGACTAGCTGTTGCTTTTAAGCCATACTGTTGAATATTTTATAAAAGTTCTCTGCTAGGACTTTTTGTCAGTGATGCATATAAGTAAAGCTTTGATATAATGTATATGCTATTAATTCTGGTTCTTATTATAAGTTTTATCTCTGGGCTTGAATGCCCCAAGCAGATAGCCACTCTTACTTTAGATTTTGGGGCTAGATTGACATTTATATGAAATCCAGGTTTGTGTTTACATTTTGTGTTATGCATCATCATATCTTTCACGTCATCAGGTGCAAACCAGAAATAAATGTAAGTTTCTGAAAAACACTCTATGAAAATGGTGTATTTGTATCATGCAAAGGCCTCAGGAGATTTTATACCACCTTTGATGAGTGCAAAGCAATGGGACAAATTTAAAATATCAGTGCCTTGTTCTAATTTGCAATTTAAAAAACATTGCCTGAGGTAAATTAAACTTTTAATGGCCCTGTAAATGAAGCTGTGGAAATTTTCATGACTTAGGTTCTTCTTTGGCCTCTTCCAGCTGAGTATAATAAATTCCAAATGAAACTTGCTTTCTGATGTCCCCAAGTCTGTTTTCTTTCTACACCCTCTAGCAGTTTTCATTTTCTACTCCTACCCTTGAGTCCTTGAATTGTTCCAACAGTGGAACAATTCTCTTATGGGTTGGTAACAATATACCATGACTACTACAGCTGCTTGCTTTGACAAAGCCTGCTATTTATTTCTGGTTTTTGGTCATAAGTCACTCATCCTTTCCAGTTTGTATGGGCAATTTTGGTGATAAAAATCTAAAAAATGAGGAAAGTGCAATTTAAGTACCTCTGTTAAGGTACTTAGTAAAAACCAAAAGTTGCATAAACGAAAATGTCTTTCACATGCAACCCAGGGCTAGAAGACCTACCATTTTAAAACAATTACTTTGGTGATCCGTTGAAATCTTTCAGTTGAGCACAGTAGTATATCATGTTATGAAACTACCTAGCCAGAAAAAAAATTAAAAAAATAAACATTTGGGAAAAATATTTTCCAAAAACAATGGAACAATTTTGGGACAATAAATGATTTTTCATTTGACTCTAGTCTACAGGGAAGTTGACAGACTGATATTAAAATATTAGCTGCTGTAAGAATCTTCCCCTTGAAAAATCTTTTAAATGAGAAATACAGAGGACTCTATGCCTCTGTGACATCCAGCTAAATCTTAAGTTGTCCCAGATTCTGCTCACTTTCTTTTTCTCCATTCTACTTTTTTTTTTTCCCATCAAAGATGGTGTTACATCTCCTGAGTCATCCTTTCCTGTGTTCTGAAAGTCTGGTCACAAGCCTGGGACAGCTTTCACCACCTTATCAGACAAAGTAGAGCAATGGGAAGGTGTCAGAGCCATTTCTAAGTGCTCACTGTCTTGGAAAGGGTAAGGAGGCACTGAGGGCTAAAAGCAGGGCTGACAGGAGTGAGACTGTATGGTGCTGAGGATGTCAATATAACCCAGACACAAAGTTGATGATACCCAAGTACCACAGATAGTAAAATTATTTTCTTTCTCATATAAGTAATGACATTGTACAACATTTTATTGCCCTGACTGCATAGCTCCCTTGAGTACTTCAGAGAATTATGAAGACTGCAGTTAACAATTTTTTCTCATGTAAAATGAACAAAGCTTCTAGTAAATTATAACTATTCAAGCAATAGAAGGCCTAAAAATATATATATATATTTAAATGACATTGAAGACAACACAGCGTGCTTACATAAAAACAAATTATTATTAAATCTGTAGGCATGATTCAGATCTCTACATTAGTCCTACATGAGAATGTGGTACAGCAACAGCTTCACATTTTGGGTATGGCAATATGGCACAGTTATTACATAGCTAGGAAGGAAGATGCAGGGGCTTTTTTGATTTTCACTCATGTACTTGGCTTCAGTCTGTGTTCATATTGGAGCATATATGAAGTGACCTACTTAGCTTCAATCTTGTAGCCAGCTTTTCTTTTTCATAGTCATTAAATCCTTTTTTTTTTCTTTTATAGTAAATCTTGGAACTTTGAAAGTATCTGTCATGCTGGTAATCACTAGGAAGTTTACATGGTTAATACATTGTACTTTTTTCCTCCTCTTTGATTTGCAAAGTTAGATTTCTATTGGGATCTTCAAAATTCTGTAACTTTCAGATTTTTTCTAGATTCAGGTTAAACCAATCCTTAGTCTCTATTTTTGAAGTTTCCAGCTGCAGCTTATGATAGCTTTGGGGTTCCCATGCTAGTAATAATTTGATACATTGGCATATGTATACCTCCTTTAAATCCAGGCTTACAAGTAATTTATTAAAATAATTCATAATTAATTGAGTTTCTAATTTGCCTTTTGGTGAAGCACCCCTGGATGCACAGCATTAACAGTTCTATTGAAGTGTGGCCTGATTAACTGATTAATAGATTTTGCTTCTTACAGGGGCTTCTTACATATGTGAGCATAATTGTATTCTATCACTTTCAGGGAAAATAGAGTAATTGAGGCAGAGAAATGCTTTAGTCTTGTTATTTAATTATTTTCATGTTCTGTGAAAAAGCCAGATTGACAACTCTGAAGAATCAAGTTCTCTTTATTCCTAGCACTATTGAGCACTGAGCTGACCCCCCTACCTGGTACCCATACCGCCCTTGTGCTTACCAGTATGCTCCAACCCCAAGCAGAATCAATGTAGAAAGATCAGTTTATAGCAGAATGCTGATTTGTCTTGAATTTAATGAGTTAAATTCTTCTTATTTTCGAATTGTTTTCTCTATCTCCCAAAGTCCTTTCCTGTGGTATTTGGATAGGATTTGCCTCTCCACAAAATCTCTGGAAAGTTCAAAGGTCAACACTTTTATTAGAATAACGATGGGTTTGGAGTGCAGGAGGGTACCATTCAAGCCTTGCAATGTATTTAACATAGAAAAGACCATGATGGCTCTATCTTCTTTGTAGGAAAGGAAAAGAAAATCTCTCCTAACAGGCGCTTGTTAAGAAGATAGACATATTTTTAGAAAATATTTGAAAGTGTATTCACTTGTGTATCTGGTGTGTGGTTCCTTGGAATCTTCCAAAATTATATAGAAATAATGTGAGGATTTATAGTGATATTTTGCATATTGCTAGTGATAACTATTTGTAGGACTGACAGATGCATGTCCATATTCCTACAATCTTTAACCCATAGAGAGAATGCTATTTGTAAAGCACCTGCAAGAAAAAAATTAAGACTAGTTTCATCTACTTCAGATGAACAAGAAAAAGTATTTCAAATTGGCATGAAAATTACAGGTGCTTTAAAGAAAGAAGTATATCACCTCCTATACAGTAACATTTGAAATTAAGAGGAGACAAATGATAAAACTATGTTGTTCATTACCATAAGTAATGAAGGCTGACTGGGTTTGACAGGAAAAGCTTCATTGCCCATAGAGAAACAAGCTGATATATAGCAAGGAACTAGTGCCACAAAGCCTGTGAGGAGAATACAATTTATTTTAATGAAAATTGCTTATGTGTACCTGACATGAGCTGCAGTGTTGTGCACATTGCTTTATCTCTGGCCTTTGAAAGTATTTAAGAGTAGACATTTCTACATTTTCTAGCATACCTTAGTTGTTTGGGGCTTTTTTTTTTTATTCAACTCCTCTTTAAACACTGCATTTAATTGTTGACTTGAAACACTTTCTGAAATTTTATTTCTGTGCCTTTGAGACATATTGTTGATGCATGTGACTCCTTCACATTCTTTCTTTCTTTGCTAGGACTTTTTGGCAGAGATGCGTGTAAGTAAAGCTGGTACTGGTTAAGGTTTCACAGTTTCACTACTGATGGAGATCAGCATATCATCCCACCCCAGTCTACATTTTTTTCAGTCCTTCAGTGGTTATTTTTACACAGGTTAGATCCTGAAGGCTGTGTTTGTTTATTCTGACTGCCATTCAAAGTGGATACAGAGTCAAGTGTCGTTATAGTAACATTTCCTTGCCCTGTGCTCCTTTCCTGAGACTTAACTGAAACACTATAGGCAGTTAAGATGTGTTTCATTACAATAAACAGGGCATCTCCTAAGCCAGGGAGTATTCACAGCCTAAAACATTCACCTTGGAAAATAACCTTTCTTTTTTCTCTACTGATTGAAGTTCTAACTGCTATAGTGAATAAATCTCCACTACATGGTGCAAAATAATTCTTACCAAAGAAACAAGCCTGAGTCCTCTGTTTCCTTGAGTGAAAGATTTGGAGTTAAATGAGCAAGCAGCAAAGTTTTAACCCTAAATTGTGTTTACTTCTAAAATCATATCTTTCAACCATGACACTAAAGTCCTGGAAATGCCTTTGTAGCAGAAAATTGTGGGGGGATCCTGCAGCTGTTACTGTGATTCACTGCTGCCCGAAGCCCTTCATGTCTTCCCAATGTCAGGATTCATGCTCCTTCGCCTCTCCTGTGTATCACAAACAGTAGTAATTCTTATCTGTAGCTCTCTACTATTTCAATGAATCATTTTGATCTCAGCCTGAGCAGCTTTCTAAAGTAACTCTCCTGTACTCCTGAGGCAGCTTTGTCAGTACACCTCAGTCCCAGTCTTTGACATTGCCGGGATCTGGATCTCTCTTGCACAGAAATGCCCAGACATTGAAAAAATTTGTCGTGCTTTTGAAATATGCAAAAGTGTGAAAGAGAATATGAGCATTCCAAGGAATTTTAATGAACTTTATTCCTGTCTTTACATTTTTTTGTTGTTGCTCTTGATTATGAGCTCTACATCAAATCAAGTCTCTCTGGTATATCTGCCTCCTTTTGTAGGGTTCTGGATGGAGAGCTGACACTTTTTTGGAGTCAGCACAGTCAGACTGGCATACCAGCCTCATCCTTTTAAGCAATTTTGAAATATGAAGTGAGACTGTAAGTAATGTTACAAAAAGAAAGGTCCAAGTACTTTGAATCTAAAATGTTCTCTCACACTCTTTTTTTTCACCCCCAAGAAGATTAAATAAGTTCAGTACAGCTCTGGTTATAATGATCTGGTTCCTGATGCTAGTGTGATTAAACTGGGTGCATTAAAGTAAGCAATGATAAATTAAAAACACAGTAGAAATCTTAGTGGGTGTGAACAGATGAGTAATCTTAATTGGAAATAAAATATGCCCATTATTCTGTGCTATAAATGGACTTTTATATTATAAATTGAAGAGATAACTACTTGATGTGTGATGCAGTGCCACATCAGAGAGAAGTTCAGCACAAGCATCTGTAGTAAAGCCTTTTCTTAGTTCATTAAGGACAAACACAAGTTTCCAAGGTGCCTCAGTAGCATTTCTTTGCATGTGCAAGACTAGTTGCAAGCAATGACATTTCTGGTAAACATTCAAAATTTTCATAATACTTTTAGAAAATACCTTGTAAATACTTTTCTAAAAAGTGGTTTCGTAGTATATTCACATTCATTCTTCTTCCCAGCACTTTCCAGACTAAATAACACAGTCAGTACTCTTTTGAAATCCATACAAAATGACAGGAATCTGAAAGTAAGAAGTGATTACCTAAGGTCCAAAGCATCTAAGAAAAATCTATGTCTTTCAGTTTAATAGTTCCACATGACCAACATGTATGATGGGATTCTCCATACAGAGTATATGAAATATACTTCTCATGATCAGTGTTTACGAGAACTTGTTTTTTATTCCAAAGTAATATTCACTATTATCTTTCTTCATTATTAGAGTCTCATGAAATTTCCATTGCTTCTCAGTAGGAAGAGAAAAATGGTCTGTGTGGGTTGGGTTGGCTTTTGATAACACAAAACCTTATTTAATCCTATTAACTACAAACTTGCCAATCCCTGTCAAATTTCAAGAGCCTGTTACATAATATTCTAGTTGTGAACAAACTCTAGCAAATGTTTGAGGCTGTCCCCTCTGTGATTGCTGTGTCGAGAGCTACATAGATCCTACATTCAAAAGAGCAATTACAAAATATCTCCTTTCCTGGGACCTAAGTATTTCAGAGCATTTGGTTCTCTAGAAGGAAGTCTAGGGTGTAATTGTCACTTCTACCACATATAACTTTGTTGACCTTAAATGAAGTGGTAGTCTTAAAGAGTGTAAAACCCAAAAAATTATGTCACTACAATTATGAATAAGAATGAGAAAATTAGTCCCAGCTCTTTTCTCTGGAAACTAAAGCTCAAAATTTATACAAATGAGAGACTTTTGCTTCTGAAACAAAGATTTGACCTATAGAACCAGAGGACAGGTGAAAGAAATGATCATATAACTTCTACTCTAATTAGGCTGCAATACAGCAATGAACCAACCTAGATAATTAACTGAACAAAAAATAACTGTGTCAGCTCTGGGTGCTGACAGCTGGTGCTCTGTGTTTGCCAACATGCCCTGTTGTGTTAAATTTAGTTACGCTGAAATATCTTGCATATATTGTATTTGAATTAAAAGATTTTATTTTGCTGTAAGGAGCGCTGTTCTTCATGCAGCTCAGCAATCTGAGGACTGAAGGTTACAGGGACAGAGAACTCACTAAGTTCTAAACTATGATCTAATAACTTTTTTTTCTACTTTACACCTCTGACCCTCATTTTAAAAATTATTCACATGCGGGTGACTGCCAAATTCTTGCTGTCTGCTTTATACACTTACACTGATCCTAAACTGCACAGGATCTGAAGCAGCCACCTTATGAGCTCATATATCACATTTATAAGTATCTCTAGAGACAGGTAGTGCAGAGATACAGATAATGCAGGAAGATATTCTATAGACTGCAAAGTTTGAGGTCTTGTAGTCTTGAATTACAAGTGGAAAACAAGGTATGTTCTGGCTTTGTACATGTTTTCCTTATGCCAGTCCAATTTCACTAAAGCATAATTTATTTGCTTCTTTCCTGAATTATAACAAAATTAATCTATGAGTTAATCCCAAGAAAGCATGCAAAATTGGTAAGTGTCCTGCTTTAGAGTCACTAACCCTGGAATCAGCTTTTCTAGTTGATCTAAAAAAGACTGTGTTAATCCTTACGTTCAATGTATGTTGTAAATCTTATGTATCATTTCCATTTTATTCTAGCACCAGAGGTAGCAAGTCTTAGAGTGACCTTTATTCTGTTTATTTTTCAGTTAAATAAATTACCTCATTGTGTCCAGTTTGTGCCTTTTATAAATCTAAAATGAATACATTTCTGCCACTCTCCACACGATTAGACTAATATTAATGAAAACCTCAAAGTATGTTATTAATTTTTCCCCGTTAAATCTACAGATTTATTTTTTAATTGAATTATGCTGGCTGCAAGGTGAGTGGATTTGAATAAGTGAATTCCTACACAATCAAATTCAAAGCAAACAGAGTATTTAGTAGAGATTCAATGCATTTGCAATACCTTGGAGTAGACTCTCAGTAAAATAATACTAAGGCCTCCTCTCTCTTAAGAATTTTTTGGAATCAGAAGGCAGCACAGTGCATGAAGAATTTAAGTGCCTCTGTATAAACTAACACTAAATTCCAACTTTAAACAAGATGCTTATAACTATATGATCCTATTCAACCCCCCCCCCTTTTCCTTGTGCCCCAGAGGTCAGGAATTTGCAAGAAAATGCTTCTTGTGTGCAGTTAGAAAATATTTATATCTACATACAAGATAATCTTTCCAGTTGTAGTTGGAGATGATGTTCTATTACCTTTCTTATTATAACAGTAATTGTTAAACAAAAAGGTGAAAAATCAGTTAGCATGATGTAGCTAAAATCTGTCTCCTAGAAGACAATCTTAATCACTAGGCTCCAGATTTGAGGATGCTTCTTGAACCTAGCCCAGAAAGTGTTTGCTGGCTCTGAGTGGAATGGCACAGCTTTTCTTGTTGACATCCTTAAACTGTATTCTTGCTCCCAAAGTGATGTTTCTGCTATGCAAAGTGACAACTGGGAACAGCTCTTAGCACATTCTGTGAGTGGGGTTTGATCTATGCCAGCAAGGTCAAACATTCCTTGGGAATAATCAGGGGAGAGCATTTCTTAACAGATAAGTAGATGTGACCATTCTAGATTCAGGTGTGAGCTATGGAACTTGTGAGCCTGGAGCCTTTCTTTGTGTGCTCAAATGTGTAACTTGAAGGACAATGGACCTTTGAAACGGAGCACTGCCAGAGGCTGCTGATATACACAAGGTTAAGGACACGCATATGAACTATTTTCACTGATAAGGACCTAGCAGTTTAAGAAATGCCCAGACAATACCATTTTCCCACAAGTTTAGAAGTGATAATTTAATAGCAGAGTCCTTAAATCTTTTGTAATATTTACTGGTAGATGTGTGCATGCCTTTGGTGCTGCTCTGTTAACAATTAATTCACAAGGAAAATTATATGTTCTGGCAGGGATATAACAGTGAACGTTCAACTTTTTATTAATTCCCAGAGATGAATTTTGACATATGGTTGAGAAATTCTTCATTCTTTATTTGGATTTTTACTTTGCTTTCTCTTTTCACTTATGCTGTCTTTGTGGACAGCTTCAGTCCAGTTACCTTGGCATGTCAGGCTTCCTCCCTGGATTTATCTAAGGCAACCACACAAATGAATAAAGTTCAGACTGACATTCTCTGAGGTTATACAGTTTAAACAAATTCACATTGGCCCTTTTTTGACAATAACTCTCCTTACACACCTTGAATTGCCCTCTTTTTTTATGTTCCCCTCAGAATAATTACCACCCTTTAACCTGCAGTGACTTTAACATCAAATCTCTGTTCTGCAGCTATCAGTTGTGCAAGTTGAAGTAAATGGCTTAAAGAATTTGGGACTGTGGTAGAATTGGAAGATGATTAATAGGGTTTTCTTCCTATTTTTATTGGCTGACACTGCCACCCTGTGAATTCATGTCCTTCCTCCTAAATAGATATACACATGTCCATTTGGAAATGACATGGTCTGTGTTTCTGCCTCTTGGCACTGAAAATAATGAACTGAAACTTTAGTGAGTCTTTTAATTCACAACAACTGCTTTATTTCATTTTGTGTTCCTTAGCGTGACTTAGAAAAAAAAAATTAAGTGTAAGAAATACAAACTATTTAGCACCAGATTTTGCATATGACAACCAAACTAATGATTCAGTAATTATAGACTTCCAAGAAGGCTGACTAATATATCTCAAAATAGATTTGATTTGATCAGCTATTGGAAATTACATCCTTTTCAAGGAGCTAAGTTTAGAAACTTGTTCTCATATCAATATAATGCATTTGCTCCAGTAAACATTTTTCTGTCTTGGTATTAGCAGTTCCTCAATCTTAAAGAAGTATTTCTTACATCTAAACACCTTAATTTTTGAAGTAAGCTATCTAATTCCATGAAGGTACTCTGTATAGCTCACAACAACTCATATCTGCCCATTATGCAACCAAAGCTGTAAGACACCCTTGGCATGTTGCAGGTTTTTCATAAACACTGGAATAGGATCCATTATCATATCTGTCAAACCATAGTGTAAGCCTCCTAACTTACTGTAACAAGAGAGTCCTGGAAAGGCATCTTTGTGGCTGTCAGCGTGAATGTTTCTCTGGTGCACTTAAATTATTTTTTAACTCTCCAGCTTTTTATGTGACAGTATTGCAGGAAAGACCAAGTCCATATTGGGTTGGATGTTTTCTCAGGTTCTTGTGGAAATCAGCATCAGAGATAATCAGTAGCTTTACATGCTAAGGGAGAGTAATTATTCTAAAATATCAAAACAGCTATGGGAGTCTTGTGAGGTTTTTCACTGCGTTGCAAAGCTTTCAGATCAAATGTCTCCAATTTGTAGGCAGAAGACTATCTAGGGAAGAAGGGATCTGCTGTTCTTTTAGCTTATTTATTAATTATAATTTTGTTTCTTTTTTTATGAGTCTTAAATCTACAAATGTAATTTGTGGTCTGCTACTCATACTGAGAGCTTTGTGTTTCACACTTGTTGATTTTAAAGACTCAGCGGCCAAATTCTGTTTCCATGATGTCTGCACAAATCTTATTCTCCTGGAAGTGGGGGAAGTCAAAAATATCCTCTTATAGATTACAGTAATATTGATGAGGAGGGTTAAGGAAGATATGCTTCAACTGCTGTTATTGATTCTTTTTGCATATTGGAAAAAAAAAGCTTTAACCTCTAGACAAACACTCAAATACTTTTCTCAACAGTTACATTCACATGAGAATAGGGGCAAAATAATATTCCTCTAGCACAATGAATATTTGAGAAATATAAGGTACCAATTCTAAAGCGTTCAATTGTAATTTTGGAAAAATCAGGCAATGAAATATTGAATGCATAGCTGAAAACTTAAGAAAATGTCTTTTTGTTAATGAAATTAAAATTCCCTCAGAAATGTTTCTCTTCTGAGCTCCTGAAATTAAGGAAAAGCTTTTGTGAGCTTTCCCATTTATTAACCTCTTAAAAACCATACTGCAATCTATTAAAACAAGGATTTTGAACAGGGCTGTAGGTGAAAGTTCACACTGAAATACAAAGAGGGTATTGCAGAGCCACTTACCTGGTGTCAGTTAAGATAAAGCAGACAAACTGGTAAAAAAGAGAAATTTCCCTTTTCTGCAGCACATTTCCAAAAGCAAAACTTGTCTTAGTCATTTTGGCTTCATTTAACTTGTAACACACTGTGATAGGTGTTAGTGAGCTACAGAGTGTGGCAATTCAGCTTTCTTTATTTCAAATACAACTTAAAATGGGTAAAATAAGTTAGCTTAAAAAAATATATCCAGGCGTCTTTGGAATAACAGGGCCAGTGCTTTTAAAAGCTGGGATGTAAGAGAAGTATGGTACTAAAGAAGCCTGTTTTGCCTATATTATGGTTTTCTAAGTTATTAGAAAATAACAGTATAACTATATTGTTAGTATCCAATTGCAAACTAGGTTATATTGCCTACACAATTCCAGACATGTAGATGATAGAGTGAATGAAGAGGTTAATTACTAAAATGCACAGAGATATTTTCATGATTGAGGAATCCTTTATGAATAAAGTATTTTTGGCTTTAGTGAGGATGTAAGATGCTTCAGGGATTTTACTGAGCCTGTCTTCTTAAAAGAAGGGTGTTTTTACAACACACAGATGAAGAAGACAGCACCTTCCTTTCCAGGCAACTTCCATCCCTATGGTCAGAATAATTCTGCAGTACAAACAAATGGATTTCAGATCTTTTTGTACTGAGACAAATTTGATTATAACATTAGACTTCTCAGAAAACCATGACAGCAATTGGGTGATGATGGGGTCTTTTCAGTGCTTAGCTGTTTAAGATGAACCATTTTGAGTTACTATGCAACCATGGGTGATGTGTTTTCACACATAATTCAGAGTACTTAAAATCTACAGCCACCTTGAAGGATATGTTGTTTCAATAACAGGGAAGAAATTAATACATACTTTGATAATAAAATTATATATAATATACACATAAATCATATAATCATAGAACATTCAGAGTTGGAAGGACCCAGAGGGATCATCAAAGTTCAACTCCTGGCCACGCACAGGACACCCCAAGAATCCCACCCTGTGCCTGAGAGCATTGTCCAAACACTTCTTGAGCTCTGTCAGGTTTGGTGCTGGGACCACTTCCCTGTGGAAGTAATGGGATTGTTGTTGAATAATTTGTTCCAGTGCCCAAACACCCTCTGGGTGAAAACCTTTTTCTAATATCAAGCCTAAATCTGCTGTAACACAACTTCAGGCCATTCCCTTGGGTCCTGGCACTGGTCACTTCACTAGTGAGGAAGCTGTAGGCTGCTGTGAGGTCTCTCTCAGTGCCTTCTTGTCCAGGCTGAACAAGTAGAGCAGGACAATCCCCTCCCTTGTCCAGCTGGTGAAGCTGTGCCTGATGTCCTCTGGGACACAGCTGACACTCATGGCTTCCAGGGCACTGCTGACTCATATTCAGCTTCCTATTGTCCTTTGACTTGGTATTTTACTAAATAAATACCTTGATTTTCCTCATTTCTGATGACTGTTCAACTATTAAAATGATGAAGGTCATTTGTTTTCACTTCTCTCATCAAAGTCAAAATGATGAAATTTGTTTCCGTTCTTGTGAATCCCAAGTAAATATAGCATCTACTTCTAGTTTCAGTTTTGTTTTCTCTGTGTTTTTGACAGGATATATCTGGGCATCTCCCAAACCTTAATATTTCATAAAAAGCTGCTCAGTTTGCTATTTTGTGGGAATAGAGATGTTTGGTTTTTTTTTTTTAATTTTATGCCCAATTGTTGCTCCTAATTGTTGTGTTGCAATAAAGATCCTACTGCTCCTCTGGACATTCAATGTCTAAATTTTACATTCTGTTTAGATTCTAATGGTGATTGTAGTCTTTTGAGTGCAGTTTTTATATGGAGTGTCAGTTAGAATACCTCCACTCAAACCCAAATCTTTACATATTTACATGGCTATACATTCTCTAAAAATAATCTTATGTGAAAACTTTAATGTCCTGGATATGTACTGAACCCTATTGAGGGGCCAATGTAATGAAATCAGAAAGTTCTGATTGGATGTGGACATTAGAGTTGGGTTTTTTTCAGGTATTTAGGTAGACAGGGATCAAACTGTGTCTAATCTCCAGATGATATTAGAAATCATAAAAATGCATGAAGAATCTTTTAACTTTAAGAAAAGGTAGTAAAACCCTGTTGGATCAGTTATTCTGTTCCAACTTATTTGACTGCAATAGGAAATGCATAAATATATCCAAGGACAAAACCCTACCTTTGAGGTTTGAAAGCTTGATGATGCTGTACTTTTTTTGGACAGAAAAGGTGTTAAATAGTTTCAGAGACCTGAATGGACCTGTAATGAATCTCAGTAATGAAGAAGTTACTCAGAATGAATGGAGATAATTAACAGATTGAAGTTGTGCAAGCAACAGGTAATTGGATTGTTGGTAGATAATTTGTTTCCAGAGACATTTTTACTATCTGGTCATATGCTATACTTTGTTCTTATCTTTATATTCAAAAGAAAATTGTCTTCAAATCTTGGCTTATCCCTAGTGTGATCTCAAATATTAAGTTACTAGAAGAGAAAGGTACCATTTAAAAATATACCTTTTAGCAGTTGCCCACAAGTCTCATTTTAATTTTAAATAGCAGTTGTTTCTATTTTGTTATGATGGTTGTGCTGTCATGATCCCATAGAGGTTGATATAATGATTGTCTCTCTGTTTTTGGACACTGCACACACTAGTAGTAATGATGGTCTTAAATAAGGGACTATGGTAATCTCATCAGAAAGGCCAATAGGGAAACTGTGTAGAACTTCATGGGATCAAAAAAAACCTGATGGGAAAATGATAGATATGTAATCTGAAGTGACTTCTTGTATCTGAATTTGCACACATTGCTGGACTCTGGTATAAAGATAACCCTGGATCATGCACAGTCTGACTTAAACCTCTCCTGTATTTCTTTCCTTTATACATGGTAGAACTGGAGCTTCTTTCCAGTCCTATAATCTTGTCCTATAAAATGTCTTTTGTTCCTCTTTGTGGAAGAGTTGAAATTGTTACTCTTTCCCTTCCCTTTGTGTTTGGCCCTCGTATGGACAGCATTACTATTTCATACTAGATTTACCTTCTGCCAAATAGAGATTTTGTTCTTCTGCATTCCGTGATTTGCACATATATTCTTGTTTCTTGCCTTTTTTTCCTATCTGGGTGATTTTTAAATAGTCCAAGAACTATTCATAATGATTTTTAAAAATATTTGTAGTCAGTGCCTCTGGCCAACTCAATTTGATGGGATTTTTTTCAAGATTAATGTTAGTGTCAATTGTAATTTTTTTCTCCTTAGGAATTTTTTAATGATTCTGTCACTTGGTAATCCTTAGTCCTTGAAAGCAAACCAAAGTACATTGCTTTTCTGTGCTCTAACTTAACAATCCAGTCAGCTAGAACAGGCAAAATGGAACACACAACCTAATAACATTTACATTGATTGGATGTGAACTTCAGTTACTGCAGTCTAGCCTAAAAGGATTGGGAATTTGGTGGATTTTCATTTGTGGTTTTGTTTAAGAGAGAGACATGGTGTGAAGACAGTGTGGTTCTGTATTGATGATAGAATCTTCTCTGACTTCTTCTCCAGGGTGCTTAAAATTCCCTTGTCTTGGCAGAAGTACATTTCCATTAGGAATGGGACAGTAGGAATTTCCTTTTAGTCTGATGAAGACAGACAATTCTCTGTTTTTATATTATGAAGAACTGTATAATCTCTGACAATATGTCACATAACTTGGCTTCCACTTACTGATTAGAAGAGCTTACTCTAGTTAACTTTTTATCATCTCCAAATATGAGCATTTGACAGAATGATATGAAAAGTAAATTTTTTCACCATTATATGAAATTTCTTTTTAGCCACAGAAATCCAATTAAGTTTACACAATCATGTCCTCCAACATTAAAAAAATGTAGTCAGAGATAATGCCAGTTAAACACTGGGCGTCTTTACTCAAAATTTGAAAGGATCTTCTTGGATCAAGGCCTGACTTGTTAAAATTTGGTGCATCTGTTTGTCACTAAGAAGAGCAGCGAGTTATATTCTGTATTTTATAATTCATTTGCTCTGGGTTATTGCAGATCCAAGTTTTTTTCTGCAGGCATCAGGAGATGTACATGTATTCTCTGATAATGATGGCTAGAAGCATGCCATGGTCCTGAGGTCCCTTTTCTCTACTGATCTATATTATTGCAATGTCAGGCTCCAATGAACTTGTTGTCTACACCATATAGACATATGTTCAGTAAATATACACATATCCAGTAAATTTTCTTTCTTTACAGTTTTGGAGGCTTTTTTACTTTTCCCTCCACAAACTGTTTCCTTAATTTGGTAAAGAATTTTTAGAGACAGCGTTTTTTTATTAAGAGCAGATATTGATTGAAAAATTCTGGTAAAAAAGAAAATAAAAGTGACTTTATAATCTAGATCCCACTTTTCCCAGTATGTCATGATGTTAAGTCACCATTCTCAAGTATCCCTGCAGCTACAGAGGACAGAGTGTTGGAACTACATTATTTCCAAAGACATTTGATATTTTAAATGGTGATATTGCATCAGGAGTATTCTCCATGCCTTAAGCATGAACAAATCTGATGTAACATTACTTAGGTAAGAGAAGTTATTGAATTCAGGAACAACTAGGCAATCAGCAGAGTTTCCATCATCATCCTATGGAAAATTGTTAGTTATAAATTTAATAGGGGTGGCAAATTTTTGTCTGATTATTTTTTATTGAAGTACACTAATAATTATTACACCAAATATAAATCTGTGGATAGATAAAAAGAAAAGGACATACTGTGTCATTATTTGAGGCTTTATTATTAAGTTCTTAGGACAGCTTGGCAAGGTACATAAAAATGATCATTGTTCCACCTTCCTGCCATAGTGAACAGTTTATTAAATGAATATACTCAGGATTATATAATTGGTTGATTGAATTCTCTTCTGCTTTGGTTGAAAACTGCCACTCTGATTATACAGACTTTACAGGATAGACTGCAACAGCTAATCAAGTTTGGTTTTGGTTGGATCAAGTCAGAAAGGTAAAAATAGGCTGCAAGTAGGCTGATTTGGGCAGTGAAAATGAGTGTATAGGCCATGTGTGAAAAGGTTGAACTTTAAGTGACAAGCTACGGAACAAATATGAAAGCAAGGAGAGGTACTTTTGGAGAAAATGAACTGAAGATGGTTTTAAGAGTCTACTTACATCCTGTTAGCATGGTTTGTGATGCTTTTTGAGCTTTTAGTATTGCACTGTGTAGGCATCCTAGCAAAACAAAACAAAAAAAGCCAACAAGAACCAAACACAGTTAATATAACTGGTAATAATGAAATGACGCATGAGTTAAGAGAGAAAGGGGAATTTGGGCTTATTGTACTGGGCAAACCCAGTGAGAAGTCCATTATCACATGGGAAGACTGCAAAACATTGCTTAAACTGCATTAAAAAGGAGTGGCACTGTTTTACTGCCCAGGGCCTTCTTTTAGCCAGCTGTGGTTTCATATTGAAGTGCTTTGTGGAGGTAGAAGATATTGAAACACATTGCAAAAGTGAAAGATGAAAGATCTAGTTCAAAATTTTGACACGGGATTAATTCATAATTCAAATAATTCATCGGTGTAATTGTTGGGGTGACTGTAATCCAAAGCCTGAGAAATTCCTCATCTGTGAGCACCTATATGAGAAATCAGACATTAATGAATGTGGACTGTGTCAGTGGATGAAAATAATCAGGAGACATTTTATGCAAGAAATCTCTTTCTGTATGAGGCTGAAAGGTGATGACTGGCTTCCTAAGGACATATTTGTTATTTTAGGGAAAAAAAAAAGAAAATGGCACACCTTCATCATCATAGGGGACTTTAATCAGAGAGGCTTACTAAAATATTTACCAATATTTAAATATTGCTAGACTTTCTAAAAATTATAGATTATATATTCATCAATCAAAAGAGGCTGTCCAAGGTGTAAGAAAAACTTTTCATTAGGAATGATTTCATTATGGAAAAAAACTGCCATCTAAATATTATAGAGAAAAAATAACAGAAGGGAAAATGCAAAAGGTTTCTGGGAGTCACATTAAAACCATTTTAGAAAAGAAAGAAGTTGAAAACACTCATATTTTTTAAACTATATATTGTTTAAGAGTAGGAAGGAAATTGATAACTAACCAAGAAAAAAAGGAAAATTACAGCATTTAATGTAATACAACTACTTAAGAGAAAATGGATAAATGGAAGGAAAAAAATCCCCCCTCAATCGCAGATCTTTGAGAAACTTTTTAAGAGTAAAGAATTTTCACAGTAGTGGAACTATAGTATAATATAACTTTTTAATTTAGAGAGAAAAATAACACAAAATCCATGTAACACACTTTAAAGAGCAAGGTAGTAAGTTCTGACAAATACACCACAAACTGAGTTGCTGTATTTTCAGAGAGAGAACAAAGTAATTGCTCATTGTCTATGTGCTATTAGTATCCATGGCTTGGAAGGGGAACACCAAATCACAGATGACAAAGTTTGAAAGTGATACAGTACTTTGTGAATTAGTAATAAGAAAGACATGTCTCTGGCACAAAACCATCTGGATTCTTTATTAGTTGGCAAAACTAAATAGAATATTTTATTGTTATCAAACAGAAAGGAGTTGTAAAGAACAGGAATGTGAGCAGTGTTTTCTAGGCAGGGGACCTGAAACTGAGACCACAGGCCTTCCTTCCATACTATACTCGGGAGGATTAATGCCTATTTTATATTTGTGTATTTTGCTGCCGTAATTACTATTGGTATACTTTATCCAATTCTTCTGCACTAGCTGGGAATAATAAAGAAAATTGGAGAAGGTTCAAATAAAATCTACTGTGTTCTCTTAGGGACTGATATCCTGAATTTTGCCAATTCCAGTTTAGCATTTGCTACTGACTTTCTTCTGATTTTACTTAGTCTGTTTTCTCAGTCATTATAGTCCTGAGTTGGATATCAGAAATAACTGCAGACAGTCATGGGAACATGGATCATGTGGTTAAAATCTGGTAGTGGCAATAGGTTGACATTTGAGTAAATCATTGGCTTTGATTGATAATTTAACTTTTGTTCATTGTGGTTTGCTCTCTGTCTTTAAGCATGACACTTGTCTAAGTAAAACGTGTGTTTTAGTGTATACATTTCTCAGTGTTTTATTCTGCTTACCATAAAATATTCCTTTTTTTTTAATTTCTAGTGAGAAAAAAGTGAGAACCTGATAAATACTCTATTATGTGGGACTGAAAGTCTATCTAGCCCACTGTTCTTCTCCCAAGAGTGACAACAGCAGGTTTTACTTTTGTCAGGAACTGTGGTGATAGGAGGAAACAAGAAATGTTAAAAGACAGAAAAGCCCTTCCCATATGCTTTCCCCATGTCCTCCCCCTTTTCCCTCACACTTTACTCACCTCTCTCAGCTCTCCTCCTACTCTGTCTTCACCACAAAATTTTGCAACCCAAAACTTTCAGCTTTTAGGAAAATTAAATTTTGCTCTTGGTGCTGCTAGTGTTTTATAACTGTCTTTGTTTTATAATGAATATGTAAAAAACTGACTGATTCATAAAATACTAAACTGTATATTAAAATAACAAATACTTTGATAAATAGAAATGAATCTCCAAAGTGAGCCTGATATAGATGTAAATGTTTTGATGTAAATACCAAAAGTGAGCTATTAGTTTTGATGGCACGTAGTGCTGCAATGGCACATATAAAAAGGAGAGAAATGTTTTCCAAATGAAACATTGTTGCCTAAAGAGTAGAAGAGTAGAACCAAAAGATAACACATGTCCACCTAGGACATCTGCAATTGTGTAATTGAAGAGGTTATTTCTTCTCCAATATTTAACATATAACAAATTTCTCCATTTTATGTGACAAAATCAAAAACTTTGCAATAAAACAGAAGAGAAAAACTGCTTAGATAAGACTTGAATTGAACAGGATAACATCACATCAAGATGCAATCTACTGCTGAATTAAAATTGGGCAGCAATGAGTAATGCTGCACAAATATAACAGAGAAGTATTTGGGAACACTTATTTTCAGTTAAAGAATGAATTTACTTTTCAAATCTCTCCTTAATTTCATGGTCATTTCTGTAAGCCAAGTTTATCATTCTACAAGTATGCATATCAGTTTATATTTGTACTTGAATGATGAGCAGATTCCTTTTTTCATAAAACTTGCCAGATCACATTATAATTTCTTGTGGTCAGAGAAAACACAGCTTGAAACATTATGGCCCTCATTAATTGATTCAATGCTTCTAAAAAAAACCCTTTCAGGTACTTGTTAAAATATTAAATTCTACAGACTTCTGATATTCTGTCATGACCTGCTCTATCTGTGATGAAAACATAGCATCAGTTTTAGTGTGCACATGAGCAGTAACAGAAAGTTTTGAATTCTAGAAAGAGTTAAAAAGCTCTTTTCTATCCATCTAAAATAAAGTCAAAGTGATAAAAAGAATTGTCTAATAATTCATGGCTTTCTAACATACCAAGAAATGGAACCTCTGGAGAGCAAAGCATAAACACTGTAAGTTTAGATTGGAAGTGAGGTCTGTATTTTCTAACTGTTGCAGTAAAAGGATGTAAACTTGCATTGTTCACCCAAGGCTTGCCATTTCATGCCTCATGCAGGAATTATTGGGTGAACATCACTGACACTGTGGTATGCATTATGGCAGGAGATCTAAGCCTTCTGATTGTAGAAGCAATAAAAGCCACCCAATCCACCAAAACCTCTCAAGTCATTTAGAGTACTCAGATGTGTAAAGCCAAGGCTTCAGTGTTCTGCTTCTTTCTTCCTCAGGCTCAGCTGTTCTATAATTTCAAGACAGTGCTCTCAGTCTTTGCTCAAGAGCAATGAGCACACTTTCCCCAGCCGGCACAGGGTTTGTTCCTTTTTGTGTTTGAATGATAGCACAAGCCACATGTAACACAGGAGGGGTGAGCCAAAAGAACCTGATGTTGTTTTTAACTGGGGGATTCATGCTCACACAGTAGGGCAAAAAACATGAAACATACAGAAGTTGCAGTAAACACTTATCAAATAGGTAGTAAAAAGGAAAATTTCCTTTGTTTGTCAATGCTTCTTTGCTCTTCTAGGCTGCCTCATTTCTGACGTTCAAGAGAATCTGTGTTCAAAGGTATTTAAAACAAGAATAAAATTTCCGACTCTTACGAATGGAAAGAACAGTGAATAATGAGGAAATATTTGTGTTGCTCCTCAAATCAAAGCAAAACTTGAAAGCATTAATAAAAAGACACCCTGAGTAGCTAAACCTGTATTAATACCAGAGGGATGACAGGATGATTTAAAACGTAGTTACAATTCATTTTGAAGTGTTCAGAGGTGTTATCTCTAAGTGGAGGTGATCCTTCCTGAACTTTTACATCCTTTTTATTTGTCTTTTTCAGGGTCATAAGTACATGATTATCTCTCACAAACTGAAATGAGACTATGCAAATTAAATATTTCTTATACTGAAGACAGACCTAAAAGTCTTGCTTTCAGAGAGCACAATTTTAATGAAAACACATAATATTTTTGACTGTCATGAAGCAACTGAGAGACTGATGTTAGTAGATCAGTGTATGATATTGAATCTGGTAATTTTTCAGTTGAAGTTTATGGTCACAAGAACTGAATACCTCTTCTTCAGACCTCTTGAAAATGTCATGGATGATCTCACGTAGACTCTAAGCATCTAACTGAGACAATGGGTGGGTTTTTGTGTATTCACAGTGGCTAAAAATGCAAGATCAATCCACACACATATATGGAGGAGCATTAGTATGGATTTACCTTCTTTTTGTGATCTCAGAAAACAGCTAAAAAATTCTAATCACTCCACTTGTTTCCTTGAAACAAAGAATAATTTTGTGAAGGGGAGTAGGACAATATTTCTTTTTTTATACTAGATTTGTCAGCCGTGGCGAAGAGCTTCAACCCATTGGATTCCAAGTCACGGATGGTAACTTCACTGCAAGGAAACCACAAAGTAGGTAATGTACCTCTTCTCCAAAAAATGGTGTTGGAATGACTTGTTAACTCAATGTCCTAGGAGATAAAGTTTGCTGCATATTAGTATTCACCTTCCCTGCAGTCAAAAGCAGTCATCCAGCTACAATTCCCAGACTTTCCAGCCTGTCTCCTCCCTCCTGCCTTCCCTCTTCATCATATATAAATGGGTTTCATGTTTCAGATCTGAACATCAATGAATTATTAAAAGTCTAATTATGAGTACATATTTACACTTCAAAGTTTAAATGTGAGCTGTTTGCTGCTCACAAATATGATTGGTTTAGCAAAAACTTAGGTCCATTTTTTCTGCCTCTTCATAAGAATTTTCTCTTGTGAATCTTTGTAAATCTTACATACAAATTGAAAAATAGATGAAGCTATCCCCTAGATCATCTCAAATTAGTAATTGTGAATAGAGATGATAAGAAGTAGGAGAAAAAATAATGGAAATCATTTCATCCTACTTGGTTTTCTTGGTGTTTGAGAGGTGGTAACTCTGATTCAGCTTAATTCTTTTTCAGAATTCATAAAGGCCATTCTTGATATGGTCTTTATGCTGTAGATTATCTATGCATAGTACACCATGTCAAAATGTCATTTAATTTCCAGAGTGTTTAATTTCCAATTTTGTAAGGGTTTTCATAGTTTTAATGTCTATCTGTATAAAATATATATAAACCCGGAGCTCAGATTTTAGGGAGAATTAAACACTTCTATATATTCCCTTGAAAATTGATCTCTCACATTTTCGTCCCTCCCCCCCACCCTTTTAAAATTTGTATTACCAGCTATATAAACCTTGAATTTTTAATCTATTTTTAAAGTCTGAATTTTGGTCTTAATGATATCTTTTGGGATTGACTGCTGTAAGTGGACTACATATTATACACAGTCTTTTTATATGTTTTTATCTCTTTTTTTAAAACATTCAAAACAATTAAAGGTCTTTAAAGCTGACTAATATTATCTTACAGAATATTTATTCTTCAAAAACAGAGAAGCAGTTGATTTTTTAAATTTATTTATCCTATTTTTAAATGTATATATATTCCACCAGGAATTTGTGTTCCAGAAACTGTGCACATGTTAAGAAATAACATAATGCATCTTCCTGTCAGGGCTATTTTTACTTCCTCAGTAGGAATAATATTTTATATTCCTGTTACCAGATATTTTTTATGCAAAATCAATACTCTTGAGTGACTCGGATGTCACAAAAACCTGTCAATAACACAAACAATTAAAATTTCTTGCTTCAGTAATAATTCTTTTCAATATTTTTAGACTCTTAGCATCTGAAACCTCAAGACATTTGTCAAGTCATGTTGGCACAGTCTTTTGTAGAGAGTATCCCCAGGATTATCTTAGCCAGCAGTGATCCCTTTTGGAATATTTTGCAGAGAAAGTCTCATTTTAGCCAACAATAATCCTCTTGGGTCTGAAGCCCAGAGTGTAGCAGTCTATATCACTGGTGCTTCAGCCCCCATAAGCAACTCAGGAAGTCAATAAAACAGGAATTCCTTCAGAGAGGAAAACCATTAAATTTTGAAACCACTGAATTGTTAGGACAGTTCCTCTTTTCCCCATTTATGATATATGTCTACACAAGATGAGCAAGAGTTTCTGCTTCTTTCAGGTGTTGATGGACATGTGAAATGACAAACACAAGTATTTGATTTTATAGACATATGAAAAGTTTTGAGAAAGAAAAGGACAATAGAGACAAGGAATATCACCCCCCAGATTAAAACACATGATGGGAGGTTAACAGATACAAACTACAATTTTACATACTTCTTATTATAATTAGGCAAAACCTCCAGCGAGATCAAAGCGTTGTAACATCAAATCACTTGCACACATAGCTCATTCTATTTTACCTATTTTGTTTTCTAGAAAAAAATGTCTCTCTGCCTCAAGCTTTAGTGAAGTGTTTTGAGTCTATATTTGTACACGACAATGCATTTCTGAATGAATTTAGGAGATTGATTCATTACATTTCAGAAAGTACAGGTTACTTCCTTGTCTCAGGCACCAAAACAGTGTAAGATTACAAAGAGGTAACATTCTTCTATACATTATTTGTTACTATTTCTGAGTTTTATACAGTAGGTGAAAACATGTGACCAGATTCCTGTCTTTTCTCATTTTTGCTCGCACAAAACTATTTATTTGGTAAAATGGGTGTTCATAATAAGGAAGAATTGTGTAAAAGTTTGTCAAAAATTTCTTTCTAGCTTCTGGCTCAACTGAGTTTCTGAAATGAAAATGTGGACTTGTTTCTATATTTACTCCTCCTTCAAGTTCACGGTAGCTGCACGTGACACAACTTCGAAAACAGATGTACTTTAAAGATAAATATCTGATTTAGGACTTAGAATGGACCTGTGAATGTTCTGCAGTAGATGATTAGTATAGGATTGTGGTCTTCTTAACATTTGGAAAATTATTCCAAATGTAAAAAAACCCAAAAAAACAAAATTGTTTTGTCTTAGAAACACCTTGTTCTGTGTTTATAGTCCTGGAAAGCTGCTGAGTAGCGCAAGCAATTCTGTTGAGATTTGTGCTTACCAGAAATAAATGGAAAAGGCCTGGGATGGTCCATTTGGTTTGTAAATGAGAAAAAGAAAGTTGCTTAATTCTAATAAAAGTTCAGCTGTGAAAAAAACAATTTGCAAAGAGCACAGGCATTATGTTATGCTTAGATACTGATGCAGGGAGCAGACTGAAGGTCTTCCAAGTATGCTGCTTCATTGGCTGCAGAGCTATTTCCCCATTCTCCATGGTTCAACGATTATTTACATATTTTCTAGAATGTAGAAGAGTTTCAATGGAAGTGACACTTCTCAGGAAGTGTAAAAACTTATATCTGCTAACGTTCTGACCTAGTTGAGCATTTAGGAAGCAGCAGTATTGCTGTCTTTTTATAGGCTAAGTATAGCTCAGGTGTCTAACTCCAGTAAAGACATGGCCATGAGTAATAACTGGCTGAAAGTATCACAGTGGTTGAGAAAATGCGGCAAAGAGCTATTACTTTTCTTGGTATTTTGTGCTGGGGAATGGTGACTTCCTGGCTTGTAGAAATCCCTTTTTTTTTTTTTTTGGTGGGGGGGAGAGTTTGTTGGTTTGCTTTGCTTTGCTTTTTTTTTTAGTTAAACATGCATTATATGGGCATCCTGGGCATCCACCTTGGAAGTGTGAATACCCTGACAGGGAGGCAGGCGAGAAATAGGAACTGAAAGTTGTTGATATTCTGGTTTAATGTGACAGGAGATAGGGAGATAATGTCCTTCTGAACCTGAAACGTCCTTCACAAGTGCATAATGCACACATAAGCACATCACAAATTGCGCAAGTTGAAGAAAATGTAAACACTACAAGAAATGTTGAGACAGACACTCATCTGAATCTAATGCAATTAAAGTTGTGCCCACAGTATTGTGCACATGGTTAATGAATCAATTATAAAGAGTAAGAGCCTATTCTCTTAAGGCACAGATGTAATTTCTGCTGACTCTAAATGACTTTTTCAAATCATAAGTCATTTACGTATCTAAAGTAAAGAAACGTATATGTATATACAACAGAGATAATGTTAAAATTAAGTAGAGATAATGTAAAAAATTAACTAGGACTCCTACAGGTAGTCCATTCCATTCCATTCCAATTTTTCTATTCCTTTAATTAATAAAAGTGCTAAGATTTTCCGTCATACTGTGCATCAATGGTGCTTAACAGCAATGGAAATTCATTACTGTTAGGAAAGATACCTAGTGTTGACTATGTGTGTCATAGTATAGATGAGCTTTCTTTTTCCATCAATGTTTGGGTAGTGTCTTCCTTAAGGACTCTCAATAGACAAGAGCAAGTGGATGATACTGAAAAGGGGTCTGAGTATTGCACTAAAGACAGGAGATAAATAAGCAATCATAGTGAATATTCAACATGAATTGAGCATTTTCTTTAGTCTTCTTTGAGAACATACTTCATTAATTTTTGTTGATGTAGCAATTTATACTTGTACAAAAGGGATGACAAACTTAAGGTATAAGTTATTTCCATAGTAAGCTGTTTTCTGGCACTTCTATATGTCTAGAAGTATCTTCAGACTATAAGTAGGTGGACATTCAGATCATCTGTTATCTGGAACCTAGACGTGTGACATATGTTCTTCTCTAGAAATGTTACTTAAAGATTGTGGGCTCTTTCCTTTATCTTCTAAATCATTGGTTTATTATGGTTGCTGACTGTACAGATAACATTATTTTTAATAAAGAGAAGATTTTTTTTGTGGCACAGATGCTTTTGGTCACCCGTGAATATAAGACCTTATGTACTAGACAACCTTTCTTCAAAATTTATGGGAATTAAAACCACCCTCCACAAATGCGCATGAATAAGTCTTAATAAGAAGGCATATTGTTGAAGCAGACAGCAATTCAGCATTAAATAAATATATGCACACTGTGTTTTACAATGTTCAATCAGCTCTAGTGATCAGTTTGCCTGCCAGAGTTATCTGCTGCACTCTCAGGTTCTCTTCATGCTGAACATGCTTCTTGATCCATCTTACTGCACATAACACATAACTTACTGGGTCTAGATTTGTACTTGGAGCTCCTTTTTCAAAATGAACCGTGAAAGAGATGCAAGACTTTTTTTCAATATTGCAATCTCTTCAGAAAATCAGATAATAGCTGTCTGATTAATTATTTATGAAAGTGTGCATTCAGGACAGTTGAAGAAATAACAGGCAAAATATTCTCTCATTGTGCTGTGTATGGTTCAGTAGTTCATTAATTGTTGTCTTGCTGTCTGTCTGAAGATATGCTCAAATACCCTTCTGACTATATGTACTTTGCTGAATGAAGGCTTAAATGTATGTCTGCTATAGTTATGATAATCTGTCGAATTATGTATTTTGTGTGGATTGGACTGTATGTGTTTAAACAGTGCACACTAAATTTTCTTGGAAAATGGTCCTTGCATGAGCATGGATACAACTGGGTCAAGACAGAATTTTTCTGGAGAAAGCATACGATGGTAGCTAATAATAATAATGTGGATGCATGCTATAATGGACAAAAAGGGGTTTATCTTATTCCTTTTTAAAAACTTATGAGGATTTTGACATAGTTTATTCATGAAGCATTGCAGTCAAAGTCATTGTTCTTTTTATGAAGATATTGTAGGTGTTCAGATTTTTCAAGGAAGATAGTAACAAGTAAGTTTAATGCAAGGGAGGAGTCAGAGAATTATGTTAGCTGTGTTCAAATAGACATCCATGAGGAAAACTCATGACTAAAGTCTTGAGGTTTTTTTCTGCACAGGAAGAAAAAAGGACTGGAATTATTGGGAATAACTTATATAGGAACAGAAGATAAATTCGTGTCAATAAGTGACACAAATCCAGACTGGATAAAAAACAGACCATGTAGTCAGTTGCCCTTTGCCAACAGCTAAACTCCCACCCTTTAAGTCAGTCCTCTGTCCCAGGAGATGGGAAGGAAAAAAATTAAGGAAGGCAAAAGGAATTGGGTTGAGACAATTAAACTAATGAAAAAAGCAAAAACTGTGTGTGCAAGTGAAGCAAAATAATGAATTGATTCAGTACTTGCCATCAGCAGGCAGATTTCCATCTGCTTTCTGGGAATAAGGGCCTCAGCACATATAATGGCTGATTGGGAAGACAAATTAATGTCCCTTCCTTTCTTTCTCTATCCTTCTCCCCAGTTATTACTGCTGAGCACAATATCAAATGGTGTGGAATATCCCTTTGGTCAGTAGGGGCCAGCTGTCCTGACTGTTCCCTCCCAACTTCTTGCCCACCTCCTCCTCACTTTGGTGAGGCAGAGGTGGTGGAGAGCAAAACAGGAGGCAGCACTGAGGTGTGTTACCAAGCATGTGTGCTATCAACCCTGTTTGAGTCATTAACACAGGGCACAGCACCACACAGGCTACTATGAAGAAAGTGAATTTCATAACTTCATCCCTGCATGATGCTCTCCTCTGCACAGGTGGGAAAGAGATGATGAACGTTTACGCCTTGCAGCAGAATTAGAGAGAAGGTAAGAATACACAGAAGCCAGGGCAGAATATCCAGCAGCTGTCAAGAGAAGGGAACAGGCAGAAATAGGAAAGGAAAAATAATGGGAACTAAATGGAGGTCAAGACTACAGCACTGAGTATGCAGCAGCTTCACTAGATAGCTTTATGCAGGCAGTTTTAGCAGTTAAAGAAGCTAGTAAATAAAGGACAAAAATTACACAGGTGGAAATTTTAAAGGATGTGTTCAACCATTTCAGTGCTAATAGGAATAACCACACCGGATTTTTATTGTTTCTAAACATAAGGAAAACAAGGAGAGACACAAAGATGGAGACGTGCACACGCAGGCAAAAAATTAAAACATGCTGTCATTTTAACTACCTTTGTATGCAATTGGTTCCTGCTAGCCTGAGAGGAGAGTATAGACCCTAAATGTCCAGTTCAGAGGCTTATATTGGAACAAACTTTCAAAATCCATTTTTTCTTACAGTGAAAGCAGCCCTCAAATTCTTAATTTTTAATTTTCCAGTTCTGAACATACATGATTCTTTTTTTATCTCATATACATTGTTACTGACTTCAGATAAAATCAGTTTATCTAACTTATTTAATTTCTAAAAGATCCAAAGTTTGATAAATCATATTAATTACATTCTCTTTCCAAATAATTTCCATTAGCTACTGTCTACTTATTGTAGCAAATATAAACCAATTTAGAAGAGTTTTCTTCAGTCTTTAACACTCGAATAGCCACCACAAATGCATTATTAATGTAAATACTGTATTGGCTTCATGAGATGCTGGATAAAAACTAATTTCTCTACAGTGATATGTAATTTCTGTTAAAAGTTTATATGCATACTAGATTTTAGAGCATTTTTAATAAAATATGACTGCTTGTTAAGAGATTACTGTCAATAAGAATATAAGATACTAGGGTTCAAGTCTTTTCATATTATGCCAATAATTTTTTTGAAATATAACGTTCCTATTCATTTTTAAAGGATATGCCTAAGAGTTTATATTTTTTGTGCTGAATTCAAAGAAGAAACCCTCATTTATCTTGAACCCTTACAGCTAAGATGCAAGTATGAATACATACAACAAAAGCTGGAAACATCTAAATATTACAGGGTTGAGTACAAGCAGTGTAAGATTGTTATTTCTTCTGAAGTTCTCAGAAGAACTGTTTAGGCTGTAATGTAAACATATTCATAATGCTTACATTACAGCCTAAACTAATTGGATTTTCCTCCTTTTTAATCATCTTTAAAAAGCCATGACAAATTCACATTTCAGGCTACTGTAATTTACTAAGTTTATAATCTAGTGGGGTAAACGAGAAGGGGCATGTGATTCCTGTGATTTATAGTAGTTTAGACTTTTCAGGAGAAAACGAGGTCTCTGGAATCTGGAATCATTAAATTAAACGTTATTTGAGCTGCTAGTAAAATCATTTTCTATGCCCTTATGAGGTACAGCAGAATCGGGATCTTTCCTAATGAGGAAATGCAAATGTGTGGGTATTTGCAACATATAGAAACTGTAACTTTCCAACTGATAGATGACTCTCAATAAAACCTGTTTGAAATACTCATTAATTATCCTTGAAGTTAGCTAAGGAGGACTGTGGGGATAATATGAAGATAATATAATTTAAAAAATGCTGCCTAGTAGGTCTTCTGAACAAATGAGGACATCTAAAATATCAGTATTTCCCAAGACAGAGGAATGAGTTTTATTGGTAGAAAATATAAGCAGCAAATCCAAGTCAAACATTTTCATTATTGAGGACTAGAATAGTGGGGATGTATGCCATAAAGGATCTCAACTGGCAGAGCCAGCTTGAACAGTCTCACTATCAAGTTATATACTTGCATGCATAATTACAAATGTGGAACTAAAATACATTTAACACATTGCTCAGATTGAGCCAATTTTTATAATTGATCAGAATACAAAATCATGGCATGCTGATAAGAAAATTCTATCTGGACTATATTTACATGTAGATGAAATAGTCCCTGGATGTATCTCAATCTCTCTCTCTTAGCACCCTGCCTGATGGTATTCTACTTCATATAGGCTGAGATTTTTAGATATTGTAATATGTATATGTCTATGTGCTTATGAATATGAGCATATCAAGATGCATGAAGTCTTTTTGGCAAGTGCATAGAAAATTACTGAATTTTTTTCTGAAAATTATTCTTACAGAGTATTTATGTCTGATGGGTCTACTTTGGTGGAGGAGAATTTATTTTTAAGGAAAATGAATGCTGCACTTTCACTACGTTGTTTTGAAAATCCTTTTGAATTTCTTTCAGACAAGAAGAATAAAATTCTTAACAAGATTTTTAAAGATGGTTCACATAGAGATAGAGATTTCAGTTTATTTAGATCCTGGTGAAAATTTCAAAAAGGACACATCCAAGATTTCTGCCTTAATCTGGTGTATTGTGTGCTTTAAATCTTACAGCACACATCATACAGTGCAGAGAATTCCATAAGCAGCACCAGAGGGTACAACAAGGGATAAGCCATTAAAACACAGAGAACTTCCAATGTACAAATTATTGATGTTGTACTATATATTTGCTTCATCTTTCTACTCTTCTACATGTGGTGTAGCTCAAGGGAGTCTAAAGCTCCATCAGAAACACTAACACTGCAACATTTTTAAATACTAATTAGGACTTCTGTGTAGGTCTAAAAGAGGACACATAATCATAAGCTGTCTTGCATTTTCTGTCACTGGCCTGATTAATCTAATGTCCCTATGGGAAAGTGTATTAACTAAAGCAGGAGGAGAGCATCTTGCGTACTTTTGTGTTTAGAGCAACTTCAAGCAAAATAATATGTGAGCCCTATGCTGTTTGGCCTAAGGAAAGAATGAAACCCATTCTTCTGATCGTTGGATGAGAATACCACACATAATGTAGTGTAATTTGCAGCACACTCCATCGGTAGTATAATGAGCAATGTCCTGACAGCTACTGTGCATCCTGTGAATGTGTGTTAGTGCTGCATGGAGCATCAGGCTTGCGCATTCCCAGGGTGTCCTGATTTTCACAGCTGTTCAATAGCTCTGAAATGTAAGCCTCTACTTTTGTATTTACAAAAAAATTGAGAATTTCAACTTTGAGCAACTATTGTTTTTCAGATTATAACTGGGGACTGACATGTATACAATTTCATAGAAATCCACATGCATTGCAAATTTAAATAGATGTTTGATCTTTACCAGGCTTCCAGAATGTAGCTTGTCAACAAGTTCATCCTCCCAAACATCTTGTGTGGTAGGTTTGTTAGCTGGTAGATATAATTTTTATCCTCTCTTATAAGTAGAAAAACTGACAGGAGAAAATGAAGTCATTGTTGTCTTTATTTTTGGGGATGCCCTGACAACAGAAAGCATACTAGGTTTATGTAAGAATATTGGTTGCACAGCTTATGAAAGAATAAGCCTACCTGAAAATTGTCAAGAGCTACCCACTTTCAATCATTCTTTCTTTGTTAAGTATGTAAAAATGACAGATAAAAAATCCTTCCTACGCAGTATTAAAGGGCAATATGGTACTAAAAAAAAAAAGACAAAATTTATTCAGTTTTGTCATTTTTGCTTTAACCACTATGGTTCCTGAAGGACAGAATAATTATACCCATAAGACTCGCAGAGAATAGAATTGCTGAAAATGTGCTGTAGTGGAATCAAATCAATAACTCTGGGACTACTTTGAGCTCATTTTAAATATTACTCTCTGCTCTCCCTAGATTTGAGCTATTGATTTAGAAATTGCTGTCAAGCCTTCTTTTCTGCATAATTATGTCTTATACTTGTTTCTGTTGTTTGCTTGTTTTTTGTAATGAAACTATAAAATATGATTCTTGGATGAAGGTATAATTGACTATAAAAAGGCTTAAGTTTGATGCTCAGCTTTCCCACTTTTTCCAGGTAATTCCTGTTTTCATAAACATGAATGTAATTTGGAAAGCTATATGAGGTATCATGAATTAACTCTAGTCTTTTCAAATAGGAGCAGGTGAGGTACAGATATCTTTGGATAAATGAAGAACTTAATATAAATTAGGTATTTGCAGTAGATTATCAATGGAATGTTTTCCTAAAGATTTTCTTTCTATTTTATCTAAAGAATTGCATTGAAATGTAAGCAGAAATGGGTGACCAACTGCATTAGCTTAAGCCTCATTCTCTGAGGTGCTGCGTAGCCTTCATTTTCATGGAAGGGAGCTGAGACAGCTTAGCATTTCAGAGATATTTGCACTGAGTGGTTAGATAAGTACTTTTCTTAAGAAACAGATGTATTTGCAGAATTTTATCTCTACCAGAGATTTGCTCAACCATAGAGATATAATTTAGAATCTGGAAAAATTTAGTTAAATCTGCTGGAAGCATTAAAATGTACATAGAAGTTTGCATTCCCCACCCCATTCCCCCCACCTTGCCCCTGAGTTCCATTGGAATATGGAACAGAACAATTTTCTTCTATGGTTGAACATTGCTATTAAGTGCCTAAAATGCGTTGAGTGATAGAAAATTATGCACTTTCCATTTATTCAGAATAAACTCCAATCTGCCAAATGTTACTGCTGAAAAAAATTAAGAGAAACCTATGAACACATTTAGATGGTATATACTTCTATTATTAATTACTATTGGACTAAAACATGGATAGTGCATGACCTATGAATTCAAAGAATAGTTTTGTGAGGGGATTGTATTTTTCTAGGGTTGTGTGAGGGGGTTTGAAACTCAATATTGTCATTTGCTGTGGTTTTCATTGTTACAATGTTTCACTGTTGCAGTCCAAAAACCTAATGAAAGTTATGATAAAAAAACATGAGCTTTTCAAGGTGCTTCTCTCTCTGTGAATACAACATTAGCTTCTGGGTCTTGAAGTCCTACACAATCACAGCATGGATTCTCTGAATGAAGGAGCAAACCATGGAATCATCTAGGTTGAAGAACATCACATTCACTGTAAACATACTACAATCAAGTCCAACAAGTATAAACCATGTAGACATGGTGTTCTTAAGCACCATGTCAACATGCCTTTTAGGTTCCTCCAGGAATGGCAACTCAACCACTTCCCTCAGAAACCCATTCCAGTGCTTAACGATCCCTTTGGTGAAGAATTTTTTTCCTAATATGCAAGCTAAACTTTCCCTGGCTCAGCTTGAAGTTTTTTCCTTTTGTACTATCACTTGTTGCTAGGGGAAGGAGATCCACCTCTCTACACCCTCCAAAACATCCACAGCCTTTTCCTCATCCACTAGGCAGGTGATCTTGTCCTAGGAGGAGACCATGTTGGTCAAGCAGGACTTGCTTTTCCTAAACCTGTGCTGGCTGAGCCAGATCTCCTGGCTGTTCTGTTCTGCACGTGCCATGTGATGGCACTCAGGATGACCTGCTCCATGACCTTTCTCAGCACCAAAGTCAGACTGACAGACCTATAGTACCCCAGATCCTCCTTCTGGCCCTTGTTGTAGGTGAACATGTATAATGATAATGATCATCCATGATCTAAAGGCTCTTTTTAAGCCTTTGAATCACAAAATGTTCTGCATACTTCACGGACTTACAAACTGTGTACCTGTTCTTTCGGTCTTTGAGAAAGACAGAGCTTTTGTTTTCCTCTGCAATAGATTTTCTCTTTTAATTCTTGGTACGTGATAATCTACTGAATTTTAATGCTTTAGATAGTATGTAATAATGTGTATATATATATGTATATGTATAAATAATTAAATACATTACCAGTATCGCTGGTTATGTATTTAATATTTGTGAGGAACTACAGTCATTTGGAACCTAATCCATGAAAACAGAGATAAGAGTTTTCAAAATGCTTTTAAAAAGTGACAGAAATTTAAATTCATATGAAATAGGCACAAAAGGCTGTAGATATGAAAAAGGTGTTGCATCACATAATTGTGGAATTTGCTGTTAGTATAACCAACATGCTGGCAGTAGACATATGTTTATATCATAAAAGATAGTAAAGTGTGTTGTTAAATTTAGATAGACAACTGAAAACTAAACAAGAATGTTTTAGCACTATGTAAATTTAATTGGATGGAATTGGACCAAAGGGTCATAGATGTTTATGCAATCCTGTTACTGTTCAATGCAGAGAATAAGGTCAAGGTTCAAGCAAAACAAGGAGGAAAACAGAATTCTTGATCTTATGGAATGCTAATAAACCCTAGATAGAAGCCCTGAACAGCAAAACAGACTAAATTTAGGCTTTCTGCTTTTTTTTTTTCTAGAAATGACTGCTGTATGGTCTGTTAAGGCCCTTTTTATTCTTTGGTTGTTCTTCCCCCAGGAAAAGAATTGATTTACAGAGAAAAGGAAACAGACCAGGAGGCAGAGTGGAAAGGACAAGAAGAGGACTATCCCATGTGTGTCAAATTGCATTCATCATAGGTCATGATTGAGCACCAGTTACCCTCTCTCTGGTCCAAGCAGGCTGATAATCTCCCATTTATATAAGAGGTATTACTCATTTAATTCATTTACTGTGTGAATAAATTGAAGACTGAATCCACTGAGTACATCTTTGCAGAGCAATAGTATAAGTGCCGAGGATATAGCATTACTCTGTGAGCAGTAAGTTTTGCTTTGTTTTCAAGTTAAACTTAAAGAAACACCGTACTGAAACAATGTCAGTCTCAGAGCTTTGAAAGAGTTAAATCTGCACTCAGTTGTTAAAAATATTTTACTCAAGTTTAGAATTTTACATTTTATATATATATATATATATATATATATATATATAGGAACAAAACTGTGAAAGAAAACTTATAATGATATTCATTAAAAAACAAAATAACTGTCAATTCCTTCAAAATTGAGACAATAATGCTTTTAGTCAGGGAAAAAAAACATTTAAAACATTAATAAACTAGAGAGTATTTTTCAAACAATAATGTAAATCAGTTCGTTCTGACATGACCTCAGTCTCTTACCAGAAGCACCTGAAAATCTTTACTGATAGCGAGCAGTTTTTGCTGAAGACTTAGCTTTATTGCAGTGCTGATCTGTTCTCAGCTGTCAGTGAGATTTCTGAGTGCAGCCTTGGAACTTCTGGTGGAGTTGGAAAAAGCTGTGAGTTTCTTATTACCTAGGTGAGTGATTTTTGGGGAAAGAAACAAACTTTAAAAGTGTTCTTATGATATCTGAGAGTATCGCAATCAGATCTTGCCACTGACACAATCCTGGAGAACCACAATCAGTCAAAGAACTGGGAAGAGATTAAAGACATTTTATAAGTTCTCATTTGCCTAAAGATTGAAAATGCAATTATCTTAAAAATATTCTGGTGTAGATTGCAGGAATAGGATTCTTCAAAAATATTAGCTATTAAAAATGAAACAATTAAGAAATATAGAAGATGTGATGGCCAATACAAATCAACAAAAAATTATTCCAATTTCATCAGACATTATCCATTTAAGTCTCTTGATTTTCATTTTTCTAGCATCTTGGTACTTGTTGGTAATCCAACACTTCTGTGAATTTCCAGTATAGCATAAATGTATCCTTTAGTGAAGAAAACCGTTAATGGTTTGCTTGGAGGAGAGGTCGTGAAGTTTTTGGGGTTTTTTGTTCTTAAAATTGTTTATTATTTTAAAAGGAAATGTATTTTGTCTGCAAACACTCCTCCCTCAAGTAATGGAAATAGCAAAATGCTTTCAATAGCTGCTTGTTGCCAGTTATGAAAAAGAAATAACCCTGTTTTCTGTTCACCTAGTAGTCAAAAATGAAACTGTATTAAAAAGATGAGTTGCCAAATGTTTGAAAATTGACAGTGAATCATCATATGAAGCTGTTAATGATATTTTTTACTTTAGCTATGACACCCTTTTTACTGCAAGGAGGAAGGAAAAGGAATATTTTCACCCACCTAAATGTCCAGTTCACACATAATACAACAGAACAAAGGACAGTACATATAATTATGACTTTCTTCTCATGACTGCTTAGCTAACATTCTCTAACACTTTTCATCTGTCTAAAAGTTATTTCATGATATCCTAAAAATGTCTTTTAATATAGCTTTATTTGTATAACTAAACCATACAATATAACTAAGCCAACCTGGCTGTACATGAGTTACACTTGATGATGTGCTTGAGCATAAAATTTATTAATAGAAGGCTACTTTCTTAAAAACTGGATATGGCAAATTTTTTCTTATTAAATTAATGTTTAAGATAGTAATACTAAAAAAAGTTAGCTAGTCCTTTTCAGCATTAAATGCATGAATGGAATGATGGACTTCTTTTTAGAGAATAAAGAAAAAAAAGAAAAAGTATTTTTTCAGGAACATTTTGTTTTTTTCAGAGATCAAATTTTGATGAAGATTGGATGATGTGAGTTATTTGCATAAAGAACAGTTTAATATAGTATGTAAATCCGTGGAAGTGTTCAGGGCCAAATTGGATGGAACTCTGAGCAACCTGGTCTAGTGAAAGATATCCCTGCCCATGGCAAGAGAGTTGGAACCGAATGACCTTTAAAGTCCCTTCCAACTCAAACCACTCTTCAATTCTGTAATTCTTTGGAAGTTCTGTGCTGTGTTATGGTCCAATGTTTCATAGTCCATTACAGGTTTTCTCCATTTTTCAGAGTTCATGAAATATATTGCATTACTTTCTACATTAAAACCATGGAAATACTACGAGTATGTATATTGTTTGTATGTAATCAGATATGGATAAACTATAGATATAGTTTTTAACTTACCTTAATTTCATATTAATTTTATTAAAGTTATAAACATTTATAAATATTTTAATAAAATTCTTGAATTGATATAATTTGATATATCTTTTATATAGTCATATAAAACGAAATTGAAGTCTGTTTGGATGTTTGAGGATACTTGTCAGAAAATTCATTATATGGTTTCAAGAGATGTTTCTTTACAACAAATCTTAAAGTAAACCATATCTTGTTTTTCATTAGGTCATACCTCTCTGCATCAAAGCAAGGGAGTCTTAATTCTAATGACAGAGCAGAGAACCAGAAATGAATCTGGAGTAAATTAGCAGTTGCCTGCCTTTCTTGGGGCATCTTTGCAAATTATCATCTTCTCTTTTCTGTACAGGTGCTGTAACAAAATACATCTTTGATCCTGAGAGGTATTTTTGCCCATTTACAGTACTATATGTCATAAACAGCTAAGGGTTGCATTTTCCAGCATTAAGTGATGATCACAGAATGCAGTTCTGTCCTGCTCTCTTCTATCTCTGTTAGTACAACATCTAGGAAAAACAATGACTATATGAGTCAATTTGTAAAACCTATTTTTTTCTGCAATGATATACAGAAAAGATAATGAAAAATCATTATTTTTTTTTACCTCATCCACATATGCTAATAATTTTATTAAGCTGTTGGTTTTCGGTTTTTTTACATGCAGGGTATAATCTGTGAGCTTGAGGATTCCTTAACAATTTGTACTACTTCAACCTTAATGTGAGTGTTTCAATTTCTGAACAACCAAGCAGTATTTTGCACAGGTAAAAATGCAGATACAAGTTCCAAACAACAAAAAATCAGACCTTAAATATGCATTTTAAGCCTTCATTTCCTTTGTGCTCCTTAAACATGAGTCACTCTTGGCAGGAACAGCCAGGCTTTCACGTGCACACAAATGGTATTCTGTTTTGACTGGCTATGCTTCAGTAAATGATTTATATATTAACAAAGAGTCAATGACAGACTGATTTTGGATCTGGAGCCCTGGACTGAATCCATTGCAGACTCTGGCACTGATGATTCCTGATTGTTAGTGTTCACAGTGGCAGCATTGGCAGGGTATTAAACAAAAACTTATTTCTGTCTTCTGAATTGCTGTCTTCAACAGCTCATGATTTCTTCTTCAGTTGATCCCTAAATGTAGCAGATAATAAGACAGAAACTGGGGACAAGTATAAGTCAAATTATCTGAAAAATCATCCTTCTCATTATTATTTATACCTCTTCCTCACAGAGGTGGTAGAATATTCAGGAAGTGTAGGTGTTTGTAACTGCTGTAAATATCTGCGGGGTTTTGTCTGCAGTGAGAACAGCTGTGAAGTTTAACTAAATAATCTGGCTTTGCTGATTGGCACTGGTTATTTTTTAGGGTCATATGAACAATGTGTTACTTAAAACCAGATTCAGTTTTTGAAAACAGAACATTTTACTTACTTTTTTTTTTTAATATGTTATTTCCTCATTGGGAAAAAAAAAAGTTTTCTTTGTCAGTGTTAGCTTTTTCACTTCATCGTGTCAATATTTCCAGATTCCCATATTGTTTTATCACTAGCTCAGAAGACTTAAAACTGAAGCAAGCTTTGAATTATTCTAGTAAATGTTGGTGAAAAGAAAGGGAAAGTGATGACATTGTCTGCAACAAAAGTTTTTTGTAGTAAATAATTTTTATAACATTTTATTTGAGTCAGCTCAATATTATAACTGAGCCACCACTGAAATGACAGAAGCTCAATCATAAATTTGCAAAAAGAGTTCAATGTTTAAGGGTGAAAACTACTACATTGTACCAAGGCAAACAGATGTTTGTTGTGATCTGAGGCTGAAGAAAGCAACAACACTCTCAGAATAAAGATCAAGAATTCTGAAGGTCTTAAATTTTTCTTCTCTAACAAAGTTCACAAAAAGAACTAATAAAGTTCTTCAATTGTCATCCTTAGGAAAAAATTGAAAATTTCAGCTGTAGAAAGCAGAACTCTTCTGGTGGAATCATCAGTCAATTTACATAAGGCTATTCAGTCAGAACCCTAAAGTCTGGACTTTGTTGGCATTTGACTGCAACACCCACAAGAAAAATCAAGGAAATGCAGGAAGTAATGCCAATTATTTAGTCCATGGGTTTGCTGAATAAATAGCCCGAGATAAAGCAAAAGTCTTCAGACTTTATGTTTAATCTAAATGCTACCAACCAGATTCTTTCAAAAAAATAAAGGAGTTGAGCCACTTGTGCTGCTGTTTATTGTGCGGTAGGAGCAAAGAGCAACCCCTACTTCGTGCATCTCCTCTTAATGTTAAGGACTTCAAAAACAAGCAGCAGAGGGAATGATAATGAAAGCTTACAATATTTGTGTCAAAGTGATTTGAGAAGCAGAGGAAAATAATGATTTAAGTATGTTTTGGAAGCAGAAGTAGCAATCTTGGGCTTTTTTTACCTTGACTATTGTATTTATTTTTCTTTGCTTTTCAACTTGGTAGTGAAATGAGGGTCTGAAAGCAAAGGAAGCTTTTTAAAAACTTAGTAGTTTTATGGAGGATTTTTCTGATGCTTTAAAGGTCACTAGTGAAAGAATTTTGATGGTGCAATCATCCAAATTGTCCCCAAAATTATTTGTCTCTTCAAAAGGTAACAGATTTAGCCCTAATGTTATACATGGATAAACTTTATAGCTTTGGTTGATTATCATGAGTTTCTCTTTGGTGCTGTTTTTTTGGTTTTGGTTTGGTTTTTTTTTTTTTTTTGGGGGGGGGGGGGGGGGTGGTGGTGGTTCTTGTTGGTTTGGTTTGATTTGGTTTGGTTTGATTTGTTTTTTCTAAAATGTGCTTTAATCCAAATAAAGGAATTACTGCTTTTTACCTTATACCAGTCTTTATTTCACTTGAGGGAAAATTTAAACTTGAGTGCTTAGGAATTCTTCAGGATGGCATGTATCAATATATAGTCTCAATGAGACTCTAAAACTGCCCCATAAGGCCCAACCCCAACTATTTATGAATTCAATGGCAACAGAAGTCTTTGGAAATTTTTACTGAACGATAGAGATTCATGTGATGAAAAGGAGAACAGTTCCTAAAATCAGATACAGTATTAGTATTTACTTTCCTTCTGTTCTCAAAAGCTACCAGTTTGTTGTAGGTATCTTATACAGTTAATTGAAATTAAATTCAATAATGAATGCATTATTGATGCATTGAGATAACTCTAAATCCACTCTTCTTTTTGTTTTTTTTTTTTAATAACAATATATAATTTTTGTTTTCTTTAATTTCAAAAACTAGCAGGGGAGGAGCTGAAATGGGTATCACTGAGGTGTTTTAATGTTATGGAAAAAGAGGCAGATATTTTGTTTTATGTTTCAGGCTCAGAGGTTATTCTTTCCTAATAATACAAAGCCAGAGCCAATATGTTAATCAAAACAAAATGCACAGCATCCCTTGGAAAATGTCTTATTTAAAAAGGTCTAGTCCTTAGTTGAGTTATGAATAGTGTAATAATTTCCTTATACAAACTCTCATTCACACAATTTTTTAACAAGAACATTTCAAGTGTTTACAACCACAAAACTTACTTGTGCAAAGTATCTGTGAAGATATGGGAGAATTTGCAAGGACTTCCATTACTTAAAGCTCTGCAAACCTGAAGAAAATGGCTTAACTTGCATGCTGACATTGCTTACCTTAGCTTATTTGCTTGTAGCTGGTGTCAGAATAGGACCCATTTTTTCTTGCTGAATGTAAAGAACCTGCAAAGGATCAACTTTTTGGAAAGCAAAACCCATCTTTCAAATCATACAGTAAAAAATACAATTTTTAACATTTGGTAATGCAGCTCATGTGCCACACAGGAAAGTCTGATGGCTTTTTTGATGACTGGGTGGTGCATTATGCAGCTCTGCTCAGTTTTACATTCCTCTGCTTGGATTGGATTTGTCTGGCAGAGAGTATTCCTGTGGTTTGAGTACAAAAGGGAGAGAAATATGATTATTTTGTTATTTTTAAGCATAAATGCATCCCCATAAGGTGTTGATTTTGTAATTTCCAAATATGAAAGGACAGGGAAAATGCCTCCAGGCAGCTACAGGTATTTGCAGCTTGGGTTGAAATAGGTCCAATCAGTCCCTAGTTTTCTCCAGTTTTGCAAAAAAACAACTTTTTACATGAATACCTTTGAAAAACACCCAAAGGATTCAGTAATTCATCTCTTAATTAGAAGAAACTTCCCAAGAAACCTGTTTCTCTTAAATATGGGAACTTCCAGCTTGAATTGAAGTATGAAGTCTATTTAAAAGTCCTTGGGGCTCTCTTCTTAACTTGAATACTGGTTGTTGGGATTTTTTAAATGACTGAAAAAATTCTCCTCAAAGAGAGAGATTACAAGCACCATATTTATAAGCTAAATCTTCAATTATTCTCTTTTTATTGAGGCTAGATTCTACTGTCTTGAAAAGGAATAGCATTTTTCTATGCATAAGGCCTGGTTCAATCTTAGCCATTAACCCACAGGATAGTGTGAGTAGAGGAAAAAAGGATTAACTGTAGATATTGGAACCTGATCATTCTTAAGCCTTAGTTTCTCTTCAAACTTCAGGTACTAAAAGAACAGCAAAATCAAGATATGGATGTATCCAGTTCTAGAAAGGAACGTAATACATCATGGGAGTTCTTAGACAAAATGTACAAGACCATATAAGGCTATCACACATTTTCTTATTTTCT
The DNA here is from genome assembly GCF_901933205.1 of Camarhynchus parvulus. Classification (NCBI taxonomy): domain Eukaryota; kingdom Metazoa; phylum Chordata; class Aves; order Passeriformes; family Thraupidae; genus Camarhynchus; species Camarhynchus parvulus. Next base: position 19,811,271 of record NC_044575.1, on the reverse strand, counting down.
TGAAGTATGAATGGACTTTATTCACGCTCCCTAATTTTTAATTAACATACTGGAACTTAGGGGTCCTTGGAGCCCTGAACCCCCTTGAGTTCCAGAGAACTCAGGTAGGTTTGATTCAGTAAGACACTGTACTCCAATTCAGTAAAAACATTAGAGCTGAACATTTCAGAATGTTTTCAGGAGGGAATTTAACATCTATCTAATTGACTGTCTTAGTGGAATCTCAAAAGACATTTTTTGTTATTCCTTCTTACCAAATACCTCATGAATTAACAAAAATGCATTATTTTACCTCAGTTGTCTCTGAAACAAAAGTAATGTTTTATATTCAGGTTTTAAATGATTTAATTTTACCCATTTTTAAATAGATATACAAAAGTTATGCTGGTATACCTGCATTTTTCAAATTCCTATTTCTGTCCAATCAAAATCAATGGTGCATTGCTAGCATAAAACTAAAGGCAGTGGGAAACAACTGAGAAATTCCTATTGCGTGGAGACCTTGTCGAGCTACTGCATAGTTCTCTGGATAAATATGTGCTGAAACACTGAGGTCAGCAACAATCATTGCCTCTTACACTGTAGAAACTGAAGTTAAGGAATCATATAAGGTGTTCAGCAGAAGTCAGATTTTTAGGGTTTTTTTTCTTTTGGTCAGGAAATTACCTTCTTGCAAATTTGACTTTCATATTGTTTGAACAAAATAAGGCAAATTTAATCCTATTGGTGCATGGGGATAACAATACATTTATTTTGTTCATTCTTGCGGACATATATATTCACTTTTCCTTCACTAGCCAAAGTATCAGGTGTTTGATCAGGAGGAGATTTCTATTTTTCATCCCAAAAAAATGACTGTTACAGGGTGGCTTTATATGGTTTCAGTCATGTCAAAAAGCTAAAGCAGCCTGTTAATCTAACATTGTCTGATAGAAGAGAGAAACGCTTTTAAGGCTTTTTTTCTTTATTTATTTCTTAAATAACATGTATTTATTTGGAAGAATTTTTAAAAACTCAGGGGAAGGAGGCTGTACTTTTAGCTAGAATATTTCTTCGCCTGAGTGAGCAGAAACAAGTGTCTGCCTTTGATAACTGTGCAGACATTAGACTCTGAATATTAAAGAGGGTTGGCAGCTACAGTATAAACTGGGGCACTTGCCATTTCTGGACAAAATGTGTCATTCTTACTGGAAAGTCAGCTAGTAAATGCTGCAGCATTTTGTCTGCTGTGGTTCTTTTTTGGCAAACTTGAAAATGAAGAAAAAATGAGCTGAACTGGGAATTCCTTAATCTAGTTATTTTCAGGAGATGAGTTTCCAGTTTACCTTTAAATGTTGTGTTGTTATTTAGTGGAGCACCAGAGCTCAGGGAGGCCGGCTGTATGTATAAAAAAGTGCTGGATAAAAACACAGATAGTAAATAAATAAAATAAAAAAAAAAAGACTGCTCTGGTCATTACAAAGCTTACAAATATTTGGACAGGAAGAAAGGTAAGTCAGTCTGCAATATCTCCCCGACAATCCATGTACACCCAGCCAGTATTCTGTAATGTGCTATACTGCAAAACACTGCTTGCATGACTACTGCTACAGTAGTCATAGACTACTACATGGCACTGTGTTCCTGAAAAATCTACATGTCTGATATTGCTGAGATTGCTGCCTGCTCTCAGTTTAGGTACTGCACATTTTAATCCTTGGAGAAGCTGGTGTTATTTAAAAGCAGCGTCTCTTTGCTGTGGGTTAAAGTTGGCATGGAGATGGCAAATACTTGTAGTGAGGACCAAAACTTGAACGTTTTCTCACCAGTATCAAATATAAAAGATCAATTGCTTTTGGTATTTGGAGAGCTGGACTGCTGCTCTGGAAATGCTGGTAGCTCTTACCATCAACTCACATCCATGAACGAAAGGGACCTCTGCTTGATTTCTCATGCTGATGGTGTTTTGCACACCTGCAAAGCAGTAGTATCAGCCCAACCCTTATAGTCTTTAAGTGCAGCATCTCTGTGACCTGATTATGTGAGAGAGTTCTTCATAGCTTTTGTATTCTACTTTCTGCCTCTACTGCTTTAGTTTGATGCCTGTGATATGAGGAAACCTTTATTCAGCTCAAGTACCTAGCACAACAAATTTCTGTGGAGTAAGAAATGACTGGTCTGTATGAAATTTCTAGACATGTTCTAGTTAAGTGAGAACTATTATTTCCAAAATGTGAAATCCACATTTGCCATTAACGGTTCTTTGAGACATCTGTTTATTTGATTGGGATCAATGTATTTAATAATACCTGGTTGATCTTTTTAAATTGCATTGTGGATGTTACTTGTAGAAGTACAATTAAAATGTAATTTTTATATTTTTAGTAATTGCGACCATGCTTTCTTTCTCTCCTGCTGATCCTGATAGGCCAAATTCTACCATATGAACAAACCTTCTTCAAGAGTGCTGAAGTTATTCTAAGTTCCTCATCTTTACTGTCACCTTCCTGCTTTTTTTCAGCTTTTCCTGTCTCCTTGTTTTGCTATGAGATTGTAGTTATCATATTCAGAGCAATTTGCACTTCTATAGCTAAGCTCTCAAAGTGCTGATCAAACATTAATAAAGCTTCACAGTGGAGCTGCTTAATATTTTGATCACCTTTTTCATGGAACACACATATTCGTCATAACCAGGAATGTGTTTTGATAAATTTTCTATTTAGAAAACATTCTGACAGAGTTCTGAAGCAGGCAAAGCCTGCATATTTCAACAAGATTTTCACATATCTTGCAAATAGTTTTTCATTTAAATGATAATTAATAATTGAAAAAAAGTGAAGCCAAATGAAGCATCTTAAAAGCATAAAAATAATTTAAAAAATAAAATGATAAGATGTGAATTGATCAAATGTTTAGTTTCAAAATATTTGCAAAATTTCAGCTCAGTGTCCTATTTGAGATCAAGGAAAGAAATGCAAAAGGGAATTGAAGTGCATGAATAAATTGCTGACCTGTGTTGCATTAGATACCAAATTTTGTCCTGAAAAAAATGCCAAGAAAAAAGATAATTTGCATAATCTAATGTATACCTAATGTATAATTAGTAAAATCTCAGGTCACTTACAGATATAATTCTTTTTCTGACTATTCACAGGAGCACTTTCTGCAGTAAGCAATAGCAGGCAATCCAACAGCAGCATTCACTTTTGCTGTTTTCTTGTTGTTCTAAACTACAGCTGACATTGTCTCACACCAATTAATGCCTTTAATGATTTTTAGGCTAAGAATGTTGGAATCCCTAATATTCATTGGCAAAATTAAGGTTTGGGTACATTTAACATTAATGATTTGATTGACTGGCCCTGTAGATATTATCTTTGTGTTTTAAACAAATTCATATATATTGACACAGTTAAGTGCATTGTACCATTTGAGAAGCTGGAAATATGAGCAGTTGAACAAGGGCTGATTTAATCCCTATGTGCATTGGCATCACACTGCATGTAAGACACATAACACAGAGGCCGCACATAAATGAGAAATTTCAGGCAGCAGTCAAAAGAAACCACTTAGAACTTGTTTTTGTGAGAGGCTTGGTTTGAAACTGATCTGATCTGTTTATAGACAGATGACTTCAATGTTAAACACTGAGGAAGGAGACAATACACAATAATTATTCCCAAAGTTATTTTCTAAGACCTGGATAGGAAGCTTTATTCAGTAGGGTCCTGGGGGGCTATAGAAAGATGCCCAGCTCTCTGCTGGAAGATGCACAAAATTCATGCTGCGTAGCAGCACTCAGTATCTTCCAGGATGAAGCCCATCAAGATTATCAAGCACACTGATCCGAGTGCAGTCTGATCCAAGATTTTAATTTAATTTCTGCTCTCCAGAATCAGGAAGTTCATCAGTAAGATCCGCTGTCATTTGGCACAATGGGATTATAGGGTCAGCAATTAGATGCTGTCATGAAGACAATATGCTTAGCACTGGCATTTCTTATTCCTTTCCCATTTAGAAATTATCTTCAGCATTTAGTTGATTTTTCTCAGCAATTAAATGTATAGGCTTTAAATAATTCTTTCTTGGCTACATCAGTGTTAAACTTCAATCAGCTGATAACCCTGAGTGGGGCCAAACTACAATGAGGAAATAAAGGAAATATACTCTTGTAGTAAGCGGTCTCATGCAATTTTGTAGTCTCTTAATTCAACTCTCTTTGCTGGATTTTTTGTTTGTTTGATTTCTTAATACTCTATTCAAATATGACAGGAGGCATATTAATATGACTTGTCTTGCAGTCAGTTCTCTTAATCCCACAGATCTTTCCTAAATTAGTCAGTGTCAGCTTGCTGCTATTCTTCCTTTGTGGAAGTGGACTCTAGACTCTGTGTTGGGCTAATCAAACCAAAGGAACATTCAATCAAGCCCTGCTCAGCAATGGCAGGCTTTTATTAAAAGCAGGCAAATGTCTCCTCTCTTGCTGAAGTGGTGGGAAAACAATGCACAAAATAAAGTTCTTGTACTCCTGTGTTTGAGAAATTTATCTAGAAATGGGAAAGATTTTGCTCTTAATAACTATTCAGCAAAGTTTTGCATAAAAAATTTACATGGATGTGAAATATAGAATCAAGTCTAGGAATGAGGACTAGAAATCAGGACTCAATTTTCTTCTCTCTCTTTTTCTCTCAGCCTATGCTGTATGCTTAAAATATCAAGAATTGTTTTCAAATATCTTTGAAAGATTTTAGCTTTAGAAGGCAATTGTCTGGGGAGGAATGTCAGATAGGTTTTTTTTCCAAAGTGGCCATTGCTCAGTTTTTACTCAGCTAGTTCTAAATGTGTCTCTTTTCAGTATCCAATTGCCTTTTGATTTTGTTTTGAGAGGTCTTGCATAATGCAGGGAGAAAGAAGTACATGCCTAACATAGCTTTCTGTGCTCCACTTCAGAGAAACTGGAGAGTAATGTGGGAGGGAGTGAGAAGTTCTCAAAACGCTACCAGAATCTACCTTTACCTTTCAAAATTCTTTATGTCTTGCCTAAGGACAAAGAAAAAAAAAATCTGTGTCGTGCAGAGAACTGAATTTTTTTCACGTGTTTTTTTTCCTCAAGCGCATGTCTATTCTTTCTAAGGGCTGACCCAGTGTAGCTTAATTTATGAAATCTGATCAGAATGTAATTATTTTTTAAATTCTGGCTAATTTACTTTTTAAGTTATTGTAAAAGTTTCAAGCAATAGTTAAGATGTGATTCTGCAATTTCAGATTTTGCACAGAAGGCCTAGCTCTATCTTGCAATTAGCCCAGTTGTTCATGGTGCTAATGACATCAATGTTATGGCGTCAATCCCTATGCAGGCCATTTACTTAAGAGTTAGATTCAATGATCTCGTGGGTCTGTTCCAACTCAGAATATTCTGTGGATCTATGCCTGGGATGTGTGGGATTCTCTGGGCTATCCTAGCAACATCAGAATTCTGGCAGGGCTAACCTGTGCCCATTATATCTGTAAAACATTAGAAACACCTTTGACATCCTATCTTCTGAACACATTCCATTTCATAATTAACTACACCCCTGCTATTTTTTAAGTTTGTAAAGCTGGCACCAGTAATGCAGCACTCAATCTGCTGCATAGGAATTGAAAGGTGAAAACAAGGATCAGCCAAAGTCTATTTATTTATTTATTTATTTATTTATTTATTTATTTATTGCTGAACATGCAAATAATTCAGTACCATGAAAAGTTATTATTGCTGCAGAAGAGATATCCTAGCATCTGGTTATTGGTGTATAGAAAGGAGAGCTATACTTTTGAGAGTGGAGTTTTCTTATAAAGCATTGCAACTACTGGGTTTATGAGCATTTAAAGATTCTCCAGTGTTCAATGTTTTATATTTACTGTGCTCTAGATTCAGGAGAATTTCAGACCAGTGATGAACAGCAAAATGCTTGATTAAAAATAAACCTCTTAAAATCAAAACAGTTTCTGGCTTTTCTTCCTCTGCAGTTTCCAAGGAATTCTTACAGCAGTATGATAGAAAGTATGATTTGATTTTATGACTTTTTTAAAGCCATAGTTTAAAGTTAAAATAACTCCACTTTTACACTGGAAGTAGTTTTATACTAGGAAAAGAAGAAATGGTTGGGAGATTTTATGGTCTGCAGATGAAATGGAAACCTTGCCCCCAAGTTCTGTTTGCAAGGAAGCAGAGAAATTGCAATCTTTAATGGCTGCAGTCTTTTGAACATTGAAAGTTTAAAAAGAGAAAGAATTATAGAAAGACATTCTGTAACCCATAGCTGTGCAGTTCCAACAGATTTATTTTTTTTTAATTCAGCTAAAGATAGTCTGAATTACTAGCTGTGCTCCCCCTTACTTTTCCTTAGTTTTGGAGTATACTCAAATGTTTAAAATACTCCATTTACGTTACTTTTACATAAATCTCCACAGAAGCAAAAAAATTGAACTAGCTCGTCACTTACCAGTTTTTGAGAGGAGAACAATATCAGTTTTATGAATCTGGCTTTTGGCTGTGCTGCAAGCTGGAATCTGGTAAGCGAGAAAATATATATCTATTGGCCTGTGCTTTAGCAATAAGCTGTCACAATTTTTGGCTGTAAGAATGGATTCCAGTCAATAAGACTCTTGAGACAGTTTCAGTCTGAATGTGAGAAGATATTAGTTCATAACTTACAATATAACCTGACAGTAAGCCACATCTTTATTTTCTGTTTTCATTGGCAGGTCCTGAAAAGTCCAGTTCTACCTGTTTTTTTGGGCACTCGGGTGCCTTCTTCCTGGTGTCATTTTGTCTATATGGAAAAGAGCTTCATTAAGAAGCCAAAGCTTATATTTAGGAAAAATAGACAAAAATTGGAGAATTTCAAGTCAGACAAAAAGAAAGCTTCCTGAATTAAGTGTATCAATCTCTAATAAGGTTTAAATTGCTAAAAAAACCCCAAAGATTAATAGAATAATACTTCATTAAAGTACTTTCAGAACTCCATGAAATTGACTGTCTGAAAAAAATGAACTATGTCATTCTGCTTTTTTAATATTTGTGTGATGAAAACTAGTATTTTTAATGGCCTAGGAGAAAGACCCAGCCAGTTAGCAAAATGATAAAGAAGTTTAGAAAATATTTCACAGCCAGAAAGATTTTCTTTTTTAAGATATCAGCTTCCTATAGGTAATAAGGAGGAAGAAGACTTGTAGAAATGTTTTCCATCATTTTGAAACCATTAATCTGGAGGATTCCTAATTTAAATCTATATTGTGACTGAAAGTCTACAACCACCATAAGGGTTTATGGAACTTACTGTCTTGAACTTAAAATGGCAATTGAATTTTTCAAGCTGATGGAACATTTTGGATTGAGAGTTGAACAATATTACAGGGTATTCACTTCACAAATAAATAATTGTTGCTGTTTATGAAGACATTCCCTTGTCAATTTTGAAAAGTTACAAAATATGAGAAAAGTAGAACAGTCATATAGCCTGGAGGGAGGTTAGTCACACCAAGTTTTGATGTCTTCGTGATGGTTGGGCGAATTGTTTTTTAGATTACACTGAATATATTAGGTTGGTGTTGACTCCAGTGAGAACCTGGACAGCTGTTTTGTAGAGATGGACTTCTACTGCAAATATCGAGATGGGGTGAAAGCGTCCTATGAAATTCAACACAGAAAGAAATGGAGTACTCAGTTATACAGGTTGAAATTCCTAGAAGTGTGGGGAGCAATGGCAGATACTGAAACAAGATGTTTGTCTCTTCATTAAGCCAATAATGTTCTGCCATTGTAAAAAGATGATGTGCTTCTTAGAAGGAAAAACATTTTACAACATATAGAGGAAAGGGAAAAAACAACAGAATTGTACATGAGAGAGCAAGAAGAATTATTTTCAGGAGTGTGTAACTACTGGAGATTATTCAAGAGGCAGTTTGTGGGTGGAATCAGACCTCACTGAACAGGACATATGCAAAGGACATGAGGCATGAACCAGTATGATTAATGCCTGAGTTAAAATAATGAGAAGAAAATAGAAATAGAATGTATACAAAGAGAACTGAATATGTACTGGGCAAATAATTTTTTTATTATATTACCCAAACTGTGTGTTTAAGTAAAATATAATTTTAAAATTTTGTTATTGCTTTAGAAAGTAGAGGATGTCAGCTAAAGTTGACATATCAGATAATGTATTCTTTTTGAGAAAAAGATAATAATGAAGAATTTAAGCCTAAGGAAATGTAAGTTTTAAAATAACTAGAGTACCTTGTGAAACAAAACCCAAACACCAGACAGAAACAGCATTATTAAAAAATTAAGTCACAGAACATGTCTCAGATATATGAACTGTGGAAAACCAGCTATAGCAATGGTAGACAATCAATCATAATTCAATTTTGTGCATTTATATGTTTTTTTTAGAAAGGTATAGATATAAACACAAAAGTCTAAAGCCAGAGTAACCACATTCTACTAGTCTCAAAAAAAAAAAAAGCCATTTGGTGAATAATTGGCACACACATACAAAAAAAGGTAGCAATTTATTGACTTTGGGATTATCACTAGTTAGCAAAATTTTTGACATGACTTTTAAAAGAAGACTACCAGACTATGTAACCACCAAATTATAAAAAAAAAGAAATTAAATTCTAGCGGATAGGAGAAAAAGGTCAAAGAGAAAATGTGCCACTGAAATTAGCCTAGCTGATTAGAGAATGATGCTAATAAGGGCAAGGTTGTGGGTTGGATACCTGTATGGGGCACTCAGGAGTACTTGATGATTCTTGTGGGTCTCTTCCAACTCAGAATATTCTGTGATAATGTGGTAGAACACCATGTGTGACCCTTTGTAGGATGGAAGGTAATGTTGTGTGCAGGATGACTTCCAGTGAAAGAGGTTTTGTGGGAGATTATTCTTTGCTTCTCAAAGATGACTGTTAAATGAGAACAAACTTAGGAGCTGAAACCTTCTACAGTAGAAAGATGGGGGGGAAATAAGCATAAATCTCTAAAATGCTTAAACTGTAAAGGAGAAGAGATTAAACAGCACAATCTACAAACAAGCTAGAAACCCAACACAAAAATTTAGTGAAACTAAATGCTGAGTACTAAGTTGAATCAGACACTGCTCGTGTATTATATATTACAAATACATATTACAAGTTTTTTCCTTTAGAGAATAAATTATGCCAAATACTCACCACTGCAAAGCTTTGGACACTGAAGCAAGCTCCCCAGGGAAGTGATCACAGCACCAAGCCTGCCAGAGTTCAAGAAGTGCTGGGACAATACTCTCAGGTACATGGGGTGACTCTTGGGGTTATCTGGTGTAGGACCAGAATATGGCCTTGGTGATCCTTGTGCACCCCTTCAAACTCAAGATGTTCTCTGATTTTTGTGAATGGTTCTGAGTGAGACTAATAGTATGAACACCTTGAGTTCATGTGTCCCTAACACAAATTCTTGAAAACATTTACTAGTTATACTAACCTCATAAATATAAGAGTACATTAAGTGCACATTAATCACACCGCCTGTGAATACTGCCTGCTGTCTGCTGCTTGTCCTCTGCCCACTCTCTCCTCACTGCTCGTTCCCCTTTGTCTGGAACCTATTTAGTGATTTCTCAAAAGCAGTTTCTATAGTTGTTATTGAAATTCTTTCAAAGATTCACTTTTTCTTCAATTCCAGCAAATACAGTCCCAGTAACTTCTCTCGCATGGTGTTTTGACAGAAGAGAAAAAGAGGTATGTCAAAGAAGCATAAAACAATTTCAAATATTCACTTTCCTGTTGCTGCCATTTTTTTATGTCTATTCTTTCTTGTAGTATTTTATATGCATAAAACTATCTTTGCATTTGTACTTCCTTAGCCACAGCTAGTATCAATGTTGTTACCTAAAAAAGAGACAACACTTGAGTCAATGACTTGGGGGCACATTTTATAGTTTGTTGCTGCAAAAGGCCTTGTTCTCCATTCAGCTACCACATAGAGCAGCAGCGTAATGGTTCCACAGTCAATTGAATTGCCGGTTTAAATGGTGTACATGAAGGAAGAATCTAATAGGGAGAAATTACAAGAATTAGGAGACTGGTGAGCTATTGGTGAGGATCCTATCTGGCTGTTATCTTCTTAGTTGCTTTCAGGCATCATTAGTACTGTATGCTGGCTTGTGCTCAAGAAGCATAGAAGGAAACACAACCCACCAACAGGGAGGATCACAGACAATTTAACATTTCACTTTCCAAGTGAGATCTAGTTTTCATTTGCCTGTTTGGATACAATACAAGCCCTGGTTCTTTTGCTGATCATTAAAATGATGCAGCTCTGATATAAATGTCACCCCTGGACAGCTACACTGAAATTCTAGGAGGTGCTAGGGGTATTCAGCAAATTGCTGAGGTTGACTTTGCAGCAGTGTAAACTATAGGGCCTGTACAGTATTTTTTCCTGTGAATTGGAAGCAGAGGTGGACAAAAAATAGAAGTGGTACCGAGAAGCATATATACATAATTGTTTAGGTCTATTCTTCCCATTCTTCCCTCTTTTTCTGTGTGACTTTCATAAATTAAGCTGTCAATCCCAGAAATCTCAGTTCTTGAGATATGTTCTCACCGAGGGCAAAAGAAAAATTACTGGCCTTCTCAGAAGCCATCATAGAGTGGTTGTATATCACCATGCCATCTTAAAAAAAAACAAACCAAAACAAACAAAAACAAACAAACAAAAAAAAAAAAAACAAAAACAAAAAACCCAAACAAATAATAATCCCCTTTTCTGCACAATGTGCTATGAGATTTAGCATCAATTAATAGTATATGTATATGAAAATGTAAACATATACTACTTCCTAACTTCATCCTGCTTGGCCAAGCAGAAGGTGGGTCAAAAGAACAGAGAATTCACACTAGAGATGTGAATTTGGGGTTAAGGTTTTGTAACTTGCAGGATGAAATAATGCTCTCTTATGGTCTTACTCCTTGTGCAGCCCCCTCCTGCCACATTCCCTTCTATATGTCACCAAAGTTTTAAAGTAAAAGACACACTTTCCACTACAGTGAAAAGCAGTTTTCTACAGGTTTGGGACTTAGTCTTTTGCAAGTATTTTATTTAATTGGGTTTGAATGTTATTGAAATCTCAGGATTTGTTCCTTTCAAATGAAATAAAGACATTTTATTGACTCAAGTTTTGGGTGACAAGTTAGAAACACAGAAAAGAAGCATCATTTGAAAAAAATACTGTTCATCAACCCTCCAGAAAAAAGACCTTTTCCCAAATATTGAGGAAGGCAAGACAAAAGTAGGGTTTTTTTTTTTGTTGAGGTTGTTGTTCTCTGCGTTTCTTAGTACCTTGTTCACATGCAGATTATACATTGGTGTGCTTTATGTAATTACAGGCAAATAAATAGCGACATATGTATGTAAAAAAGATAAGAATCAAACAATTTTTGGTAGTTATTGGCTTGCCAAATTAACTAAAACTAGAAAAAAATTGTACTAAAAATAGGAAAATATTAATTGCTTTCATTCTAAATAGTTATAAGTAACACCAAGAAAGGAAAAGGAGCTTTTATATGTATGACATTCTAAACTAAACTAGGCAGAGTACCAAAGCGTGTGTTGTAAAGAAAAAGTGATCTGAAAAAAATCATGCTGAAAGCATGTGAAAAAGTATGCTCAAAATAAACTCCTAATCTTTTCTAACAGAAAAACTTTGGATCTGAAATGCATGCTTTTTGCCTCCAAAAGCTGAGATTTAGTTTTCTTTCTGATCTCCTATATAAATAATCATCTCAAAAATAGTAATAGGACAAAATCCAAAAGTGCAAACAATTGAGGGAGAATAAGCTTCAGAAGGGAAATTTTGGAAATCTCTGGAAAGAAGTTATAGATACAAGTTTTGGACTAATCTCTTCTCTGCTAAGTCAAAAGCAGAAGAAAAAATAATTGAAAGATCACTATTTATTCCTCCTTTGTTCTGAAAGTGTTCAATTTCTCTTAAGAGGAAGATTTGCTGATTCATGTGGCATAGAGAGCAGAAATGTCCTCAATTTCTGCAGAGTGAAAGCATCAGCAATTTTTCAGCATGAAGAGACAGAAAGCTTGACTAAAAATACATAAAAGCACATTTGGAATAAGAGGAAAAACAAGCTAAAAATATTACTTGGATGAGCATAACCTATTTAGGTGCTGTACAACCACTGCTAGATTATGTAGTCCCATATTTCCAGTGCTTTTACAAGGTCATCCATTAACCCTGATTTCTTTTCAAAATGTCTCAATCCAACTGTATTCAGCAGAGCTGTTGTTTAGATGCACACATTTACCTTTAGCTCTCCAGTTCACTTCATCCTTTGATTGCAACCCTCCTCTCAAATGAGTGACTCATCTATGGTGATTGAAATTACCAGTCTGAGAATAGAGTAAAACTCAGCATAAACATTTAACTCCAGAGAAGTCATGCTGATTTTTAATTTTTTTTTTTTCATTCCTTACATGATAAGGAGAGTGTGGACTTAAACCTGTGTGAGCACTGAGACTGCAATGTTTTTGGTACTGGCTATCCATATTTTGTGAATAGTTATTTGGATTTTTCTCCTCTTTCTTTTGTTCATCATCTCTAATACCAATAGGCAGCTATTTTACAAACATAGCTGATAAAGTGTGGTCGGGGAAAGTAACTGTATTCATGTTGATTTTTTTCAATAAGAAATAAGCCCCATCACAGCTGGTATCACTTCTAATCTTCTGCTACATTATAGTGAGCTACACAAACCTCCTGGGGTGCACAAACCTTCAGAATACTTTTAGCATATTCAGAAAAATGAAGAACAAAATCAGGTAAGAATTCTGGAAATCCAGATCAGGAGGTCCTAGAAAGCTGAGTGAATTTCTATGAGGGAAAGGAATTCTGGAAGCTCTGAGACTGTTCTTCTTGAGTTGGAGGAGCAGAAGCATCTGCTCCTGCACTTGAAAAGCACCTGGTCAGACACTCAGATGCAGAAAAATGTATGTTCCTTGTCTGTCTCCAAGTAAAAATGCTCCTATTTTGAACTAGCTCATGCTCAAGCAGCTTTTAAAAATCATCTAGTCCCTGGTACCCCTCTTGATGTTACTGTGTCCCTAAAGATGATAGAATCCCATTCTTCCTAGAAGTCCAGGCCTGAAAGCATGAAGATTTAAAGTAGCTTTCAGAGGCAGATCATCAAATAGGAAATATTTGTTATCAAAAAGTGTTTGTGTATTGAAATAATTTCTGATATTAAAAAATAGTATTTCTTTGCAAAATTACAACAGCTACCCTCTGGTCAGCTGATGCTTTCACTGAGTCAAGTGTTACAAGCAGTCTAGGAAGCAGGAGTGTTAATGAAGCATGAAACACAGAGGCAAAACTCAATCATTTGGGGTAAATCTACCAGTTTTTTCTCCTCATCAATTTATCTCTGTTTATATAGATGATACAGCTTTTCTTTTTTAAGGAAAAAAGAGGAGCAAAGCAGGCTGTGTCCAAGACAAGGAGTGGATTCTAGAATGTGAAAGATAAGTGATCATTATCATTAAGAATAGTGAAGTTTTATAGTTGATTGACCCTACATTGTTATAGTCTGGCTCTAAAGTGAAAGAAAATGAAAGGAGGCTTAAAAGAGTGAAAAGTGCTTCTTTCTCCCAGGGCTTTGGTTTTTTGGGTTTCTTTTTGGTTTTGTTTTTTTTGTGGTTTTTTTTTTTTTTTGGTCTTTTGTTCTGGTTTTTTGTGTTTTTTTGTTGTTGTTGTTTTGATTTTTTTTTTTTTTTGGTGGGTATGAAAATGCAGATTTTCTCATCTAGGAAGGGCAAATTATGAAAGATGTCAAAATCACTATAGATAAATGCATTTCAGCCCTTCCAGCACTTAATAGTTCCTGTCTTACTGTGATAGGACCAGTCATAGAGACACGCTTTCAATCTTCACACAGTGCCAAGAAAACACAGCTTGAGATTTTTGCTGGGAGATTGCCAGCTCCTCAGGGAAAGGGTTATTTTGCAAAGTAGATGGAACAAGCCACCTTCATGGTGGTGAGGTAACCTGTTCAGAAAGCAAGAGAAACTTTGAGAACTTACAAAGGCTTGAAACAAGGGGTATTGTGGAGTTTGTTGGCTTGTTTGTTTTTCCAAAATGTTCAGCCAAAAGCTACTGTACAAGTTCCACTGAGCCTATTTCACAGAGCATCCCAAACCCCAGCTCTCCAGCGTTCAAGTTGAGAGTGCAGCAAATAGCCTCTTTGTAAAAGGTAGGGTCCTTGTTCCATCTCAAGGGAATGTTTTCCCACTACAAAGTCAGAATGGATTTGGTTTTGCATGGAATATAGTCTGGAGATAAAGGTCCTTCATGGACTCTATATCAATAGAAAGCACTCGTGCTTCTTTCTGATGAATTGAGGGAGTAACAGTATCTTGGAAAGCGCAGTGACCAGTCTCCTTCATTTATCACTCTCAGGAAATAGAAGGGGAGGGATGGCAATAAAAGAACCCAAAACCAAGTCAAAACAAAAAAACCACAACAAAAACAATGAAACAAACTGCTTTAGGCATTTCCCTCTAGCAAACCAGTACTAGATGCAATCGTGGCAATAATGATTAGTCATGGTGAATTTCAGAAAGTTAAATGAAACCCTAACTCACAAAACCTAAGCTATTCTCCCAGCAGGTCAGTCCCAAGGGAATATCTATTAGACAGCCTACTGTGACATCTAAATCTCTACACATTCAGGAGTAAAGAAGGGGAAAGAAACTGAATTAAGAAAGTAATAGAACTGGTGCACGCTGACCCCTTAAAGGGGTTTGTTACAAACATGTAATGCCCAGCACCTGCATCCCCAAGAGGCTTTTGAGACCGTGGTATCAAATAAAGTACCCCTGACAGGTTTCTGGGTTGCCAGGTTTTTTTTTGCTAAAAGTACATGCTTAAAGTTTTATGCCTGAGTCTCCTGACACAAACAGAAAAAAATAAAGGAAGCAAATACAACAGAAGCAAGAGACTGTTGAGAAATCTCCAGTGGAGATGTTATCTTCGTGATGAAATCCTGGCTCACAGGAGTTGGACAGTAATGTTAAGTGGCGAACCATGATGGCTGAATCCACTTCTGATTATCAGTTGCCAACAGATTTTTGGGTGACAAGAGGAATTCAATCTGACACTTTCAGAAGCATGACTGCCAATTTTGTGAGAAATATGTTTTGCCTCCTAATCCTCACCTTTATCCACCACCCTTCCCAGACAGGCCAGTTTCCATAAAGAGCTGGGAGGATCTCTTTCGGTGTTCCAGCGATATTCACCTGTAATCCCCAGCAGGTATTTCTGGCTTGCTGGGTATATATCTATAAACATCAAACAGATTGCACTTATTTTTTTCTCTCAGTAGTATTAGAAGTTTGGAAAGGTTTGTAGAATATGCTCTTGCAACTATTAGATCCAATTGGTAAGGAGGTAAAGGGATTAGTCTCTGTATTTTTAATCCCTAAAATGAAGGGAGGTATTCCAAAGCACACGTACAAAAATACAGTAACAAACAGCAATATATAAACACCTATATTTTGGATTTTGAATGTTAATACTACACACTCCTGGCATACACTTTTCCCCAAATCAGATGTTGTCTTCATGTCACTTACAGTCTGTGGAAATCCTGAAAGTGGAAGATGAATGGGTCAAAATACATCCACAGATTTTCTGAGCCTGCTTAGCTGATGCTCAGCTGCCACTGACAAAAGAAATTTTATAACATTTTGAGCCAAACCATTGACATAACAGATTCTTACCACTGGCAAATTTCCTGATATCTCATTTTAACTGTGGCATCCGTTAAGGTTTTTCTTTTAAAAAAATCTCTGCATGTTATTGGGTAGACATTTTCAAGATTCAGCTGGTATGAATATTTACTGGAAATATTTCCTAATTTTTGACTCAAAATATTATCTAGTTACACATTCACAGATTGAAAATTATCAAATGGTCAATAAAAAAGCACATTTTGTTTATCATTACTCTAAAACCAAATTAAAATTCTTTCCCTTCTTCAGACTGTTTCATATGTAAATTTCATCTATATATTTTAGATGCTTAAATGTGTAGAATGACTAGCAGAAAGAAAAAAGCATATGAGAATGCCAAAAGCTATGATGCCTTGATATTTTAAAACAATTATGTCTGCAAAAAATAACACATAGGACCATGTGTAGGTCTATTTGTGGGCAAAAGCTGAAAACTACCATGAGCCAATTTTTTTTTGTGAGGTTTTATGGGGATAGAGGGCTTGGAAGAAGACAAGAGAGTGTTGTGGATAAAGCCTGTTATTTGAAAAGATGAAAGTATACCTAGAAAGTTTTGAAATATGACATAACTTTTTCACAACTTGAACTTCAGGCAGCATATTGACATTAAATCAATTTGGCAATATGAAAGGGCTTCACTTAAGAAAGGAACAGAGAAATCTAAACTGAGATTGAAGTCTCCCTCGGCCCCATCTTACTTTATTCTCAACAGCAACAAAGTCAAACATGGCTTACAAGAACAAAATCCCAGAAGGGAGTAACTTTGTTTTCCTTTGAAAATTTTTATGTTTATGAAGACATTGTCTGGGTTTCTGCCTTTAGAATTTTAACTAAGCTTTGTTTAGGAGGAAAGTACAGAGTGTGCCAGGAAACAGGAATTAGTCTCTAGTCATGGAATTTATTCTCAGTTGTAGTGATGTGTGAACTTGAAGCAACTTCTCAGCTATGGTCAGCTGAGAGAGAGGTGAAGTACTGCATTCTCAGCCTCATAGCAAACATCTGACAAGTAGAAATAGTTTATGAATAATAGCTAATGCAGTATGCTCAGCTTTCTTATTTCATCTCTCTCCTTGTGTTATAAATCCACACTGGCATGAATATAATTTTTACTTGCTAAGCCTCCCGGGGAAAGGAAATAAATAAAAATTAGCATTTGACAAAAAGAATCGATTTGAGATCTGCATTGAATGCTTTGTATTCACTGTGTGATGGATGTACTGCCTCTTTCTTGCTGCTTAGGAGTTATTTAAAGGTCCGGCTGAAATGAGTTTCATAACGAAGGAATACATGAAAACAAATACTGCAAAGAACCATTGTGCTGTCCCTCTATCTGACTTACAGGAGTAAATGTAGTAAAGGAAATATGAGCAGGAGGATGCTAATGAATCATTGACAAGGGGAGTGATAAGTAAAGCAAGACTGTCAATAGAATCTTAAAAAAAAAAACAATGACAGCAGGATAAGCAACAGCACAAGCCCTTCACACTGTTTTTTGGGGTTTTTTTTCCATTTTTTTTCACAGCTGGAGCTTTACATAATTGAAGCGTTTTGAGCATCTTGAAATGCTGATCATTCATGCCTTATAAAAGCCAGTCCAAATAGCAGCTATGTTCATTGCATTAAAACCAAGGAAATATCTGTTAGAATTTTTTTATATTTTCCTAAAGTAACTGCAGGTTTATTTTTTCCAGGCTACTTTCTAACTTTGCAGCTAAGGGCCAGTTCTATATGATTTTCATCTATGCTATTGGAATTATTGCCTGAGAGATCTCAAAAAGGAGAAAGAAATTAAAATCACAAAACATCTAGAGGGAAAAACCATCTAATTGCAAACAAGACAAATTATTTCTTCAGTCATGTTTCCTATAGGAAAACTGTGAAATTCCCTAGGAAGTATCCAGGAAAATGCAAGTAGCCTAAAAAGTATTTTTCAAACCAATTACTCCGTCTCCTAATAAAAAATAATGGTAAAAAGTGAAGAATTAAAATATATGAAATAATTAAAGAAATTAATAATTTTAATGTTCCTCTTCATTAAGAAAAGCTTGTGGATAGAAATAATGATGAAATGGTGACTAACTATCCTGAACTTCAGTGATAAAGTTTATTCAGACTAAAATTGTGTAAATTGACAGTGCAGGTTAATGTATGGATCTATTCCCACTCAAAAGCACTAAACCTACCTGTGCTAAAGATAGTATATGGACTAGCACTAGAGAAAGATATAATTCCCATCAGTTATGGCAGGAAAATAAGGAAGACTAACTAAACATTCAAGTAGAGAAGGCAAGGTGTTACAGTTAGAAAGGCTGGAGTCAGAGCCAGTGGGGAGTTGCATTACAGGAATACATCCCCATCCTGCGCACTAATGCTGCTGAATGTCCCTGTCATGTCACATGCTGAGGAAGGAGGCTTAGTCCTGACCTGTGTTCTAGTCCATGCTGAAAGGCAGAACAATAGAAATGAAACCAAATACAGATTATTGAAATAAGTATGGATTTCTGAGGGCTGAAAGTGATCATGGAACAGGGAGGGGAAGAGGAAGACCAGATATTGTCTTTCACACCTATTTACTTCATTTGGAAACAGCTGTAGTGAGAAGACTCTTTAAAGATTTTGTAATATGCCTTTAAAAAGGTGTTTCCAGTCTGTTTCCTTTTGGGTGCTGGTAATGTAATCAGTTCATTGCCTTTAAGCAGGCACTCAAGACAGAGGGCAAAAATCAAGATCCTATTATTCTGAGAGGGTCATTGTAATTCTTTCCAGCCCATTAGGCACAAATATATTTGTAGAAAATTCCATAATTGCAGAACACCACTGAGGATTTCACTAATTAATGTAAAACCAAACCTGTGCTTTATTAATATCATGCAAGCTGTAAAGTTTCTCTTTAATTGAACATGGGGAAAGGCTTGTATGTTTTGATTTACATCCATGATGAAATTTTTCAGTGTAAGGTTTTACTGGCCTACATATGATCTATATGGTTGTAAAAAAAGCCCCAAACAGAACTAAATGAGAGAATGAAGCGCCTTCGTCATTCCTGTTGGAGAATTTCCTGCTAGAGGCAAATATTGACATTGTGATATCCAGGGGCCAAGTATGATAAAACTAATGTCCTGATGAGTTTTCAGTCACACACTTTCCCCTCTTGCAATTCCATGAGAATTTTCATCTCCCATTTTAACTTTAGTGTCCAAGACCATGTTTAGATCTTGCCATGGTTTATTTGGTATAACCTGCCTTAGAAAATCTGTGTTAGGCATAAACTGTGAATTAATTTTTTTCCTAACACAGAACTTCAAAAGGCTGCACTAGGAATAATACATTAGAATCACTATTGTTTAGGCAAAAAAATAATCTTTTAGCTTGATACAAATACTTGCACCTTGTTTTCAAAATAAGGTACATAAAATTATAATTAGTTTATGGGTATCAATTTACAATTTCTATTACAAGTATTAATTTTAAAAATCACAATAAAGTGCACCCTACCAGTGTAGAAGCTCTAGCAAACAGAAATGTATATTAAATTGGGAAAATTAAAGCTTTATTTTAAAAATGACACAGTGCTTATTTGCTCATAGGGCATCAGAGTAGTGATATTGGTGAGTTACAGTCTTCATCTCATCTGCCCAGGCCACACACTCTATGGGATATGATGCTTATGGAATTACCATGGCACTTCTATAGCTCCAAAAAAATACTTGTTTTTCCTTCACATGATTCCATCAGAGGAATTAATAATGATTTATCACTTATTGTAAGGATTTATTCCTTCAGTAAAACTGAAAAGAGACAACTTGAATATGGATCATACATATTCCTCATCTGGAACTTTGACACTGTTTCCATTGGTTTTCATTCTGCTGAGTTTGACATCTTTTTTCTCTAATTCTTTCCCTCCTGCTGGTTTCATTTGGCTGATGTTAATATATCTTTTGTCTGAGTACTGCATACTTGCACTGAAATTATAACTTTGGTTATTTTTCTTTTCTTCATTATTTTACTGATGTGAAAAACTGGAGGTTGGTAAATACTCCAGTGAAGCTGATCAGACATTGAAGGTCCTGTCGTTTCCTCCTGCACCCTCACTGGGGGTGTGACTGCTGTGTTTCTTTGGCACTTAAATTTTTTTTCTTTCAAAGTTTCCAAACTCTAAATTCATCCCGGTATACAATATATTCAAATCAATAATTTGATATTACATTAGCTTTGCAACTAAAAGAACAGCTGCAATCCAAATATTTTGCAGGAAAGTATGGAATTGAAAGTGATATTTAGCAATTGTTAACCCTCTTGGGGTTCAAATAAAGATAGAATCCTAAACACAAAACTTTAAGTGGGTTAAAATATGTGGTTTTCTTTAGTGGAAAGCTTTCAACTGCCAGCAAACCTGTCTTTGTGCATTTGAAGTATTCTGATTTATGGTAAGAGCTGTGAAATCACAGGCTCTACAGACAGAGCACATATTTAAAGGTAAAGTCCTCACTATGTTCCACTACTCTTATGAGTGTGGCACAATTTTTGAATGATTCTTAACCTTGCAGCACTTCCTGAACTGTGCCTCAAAATCTTTACAGACTTATCCTGGAAATGCAGTTGTAGCTAAACTACATTACAGCTGTATCTTCAGCTGTACTTCTATAATGTTCCTCATCAGTTCTCATCTAGGTCTTGGTATTCATCTTCTGTCTTTGAACTCATGCTGTAATTTTAAGGCCCATGGAGCAGGAACAACACTTATTACATGTTTATAATCAAGAAAAGAAATCAGATCTTATGATTTGTATCCAAAAATATATTTTAGAAATATGAAATAAAAGAAAATAATAGTAATCACAATAAATAACCAGACTAATTAAAATGTAATTCTACTCTATGACTGTATGTTGAATATTTTGTAAGTTAATTGTGGCATTTCCTGAAGAAAAAATAGATGCCTCCTGTATACCATGATATGTGTGTTTGAATGCTACAGACTTAACTGAGAAAAATTGTTCCCAAAAGTTTAACTAAAGAAATATAACACACACAAACACTCACAGACCTTAAAAACAGGAATAATACACAAGGAGATTTCAGAACATAAATTTGTGATCCTTAAATTGTTATATAACTTCATTATTTCTGTATGATATTTGAAAATCTGTCTGTGTTACACCTGTCATGGTGCTTGAACATCAAGAAGAACGTTTGCGCTTATATAGTACATTTTCCTCAGACATCTTTAAATGCTTTACAGGCAACCCAATCCCTAAAATGCTGTCTGAGACTGAGAATCATTGTTTTTTCAACGATTCCACTTGTTTTGTAATTGTAGAGTTTTCAGAGAAAGTCTGTAACATATTAACATTGGAATCTAGTGACGTAAACTGTTTGTCCTAAACTTTTCTTCAATAAAATGTAAGTTCTATATTATTAGTATCAATAATATTGCATCTGTCTTTACTATAATTCTAATCATAATTTATGTAATAAAGAATGTGAAGCAAACTAATGCATGAATACCAACTCTGTCTTGGAAAGAGAGATGTCCTAGTCACTGCCTTGCATTAATTTTTAACTGTTCCTATAGTTGCATGTTTCTGTAGAGCTCCAATTTTATTTCATTTCCTTTTTTGTTTACTGTTAATGAATATCAAGAAGGCTTTTTAGATACAGATTCTTTCATGACATTTTTATTTAAAGACAGTGGTAGAAAGCTTAGAGTGGTACTGAGAAAAAAGCCCTTGAATTTGATTACTATACTAGAAAATCAATATGGTTATCTAGTATTTTATGTCTAAGATGGAGAATATAGAATCACTTTCAATCATTGAGATAGTTTCAGTGAAAAAATATGAAATAACATCTGACTCTTCATATACATTTAAAATATTTTGCTTTTCTTATTTAGTTTAATCCTACCTGCATGGCTTCCACTATGCAATGCATTTCCTAAAGACAGATATATGTCAGAAAGTTTTTTCACGACCAGGACCTGTTTTGAAAACAGAGATCTGCCACAAAATGTGATTCAGCCCCCTGACTCCAACCAATGCCATAAGCTTCCATGGAGAAAAATCGAAGGAGATGGAGAAAATAGGCCCCTCTATTTCCTAAAATTGCATGTCTTATGTTAATTGTTTGTTGCCTTGTCTGAAAATAATGAGTCTATTCCCCATTCTGCTGAAGGAAATAGAAGCGTGAAAGACTCCAAGCGGCCTCAATGGGTACTGTGAGAGCAAGAAGTCCTGATACTTGGTGAGTGCAATGTGTGCCTGCTAATGACAGCTAAATTTAAATACTCTCTCTCTGTTTGAATACCAGCCCTAACTCCCTTGCTCAGCTTGAAATCAATTAAATTAATTAACTTCAGAACATTAATTCCTAATTTACTGCAGCCTTCCTGCGATATGAGTGAAGTCTGGATTCCTCCTCAGTAGATAATATCTTTGTGCTAACAGTCTTGGGCTTCTGGGACACCTTGACTGATCTAGTCTGTGTTTAGGAGTGTTGATGTTTCATTCATTTTCACTTTCAAGCTCAAATGCTTGAAGGTCCAGATCCTGCAATACCTACACCCTTGGCTTTTAAGGAGTTTAAAGGACTGGTAGCTTAAGTAAGATTTGAAAGTCTTTGGAACAGCAGATGCAGCAGAGCGTTGCTGCAGCAGGGAATGCACCTGGGCATGGCAGCTGCTGCCTGGGCTTTTCTGTCCCTCTGCACAGGTGGATAACAAGTGCAAAGTCTTGTCAGGGCAGCATGACCTATCCTGGCAATTAAGCCCAAGTAGCAATGGATGCAGTAGCTGATAAAATATGGACTCTGAGAACCTTTCTAATAAAAAAGTCATGTTGCATAACCACAAATGAGCGTCTCAGGACGGTGTACTACAAGATTTTACTCTTTCCAGGGCTGTAGGATTTCCTTCCTGGTATTGCCCACCAAGTTTTTTTTTCTTTGTTTGACTCCTGAGGCAGGTACTGACAGTGGAATACATATCACGTTAAAGAAAATGAGTCACTGAGAGAACTGATGAATCCATTTCTTTGTCCCTAATTTTTGTATTATCCTAGAACATCATTTATGCGCATGTAAAAAATAGAGGAACACAAATTTGGGCATAACTGTTATAAAATTTCAGATCATTCTGGAAAGTCTGCATATTGGTTTCCCTGCTATAGGCAGATAGATTTGCACAGGACATCGGGATATCTGTCAAAATATTGTTACAGTGCTTAAAGTGTTAATGTTTTTTTAGTCTTTGGAAGCAGAGTTATGTTTTATAACAATCTTATGAGGAAAGCGAGTGCTATCATTGTTTTTGATGCTTTAGTCTCAGAGAGATAAAACAGCAGCTTCCAAACTAGAGATTTTTTTAAAAATAACATCTTGCATTTGTTCTGTAAATACTATATTAACGGCCTAAGGACTAGAGGCTGGAATTGCCTCTGTGTCTCTTCCTTTGGTAGCTGTTGCAGAGGTTTAGTCGGCATTGTTTGTGCCAGTGTGCTATCACTGCCTAGTGATGGGTGTTGAAGCATCATCAGATATACTTCTCAAAAGACACATGGATAATTTTTAATTTGGTAGGTCAACATGTAACTGCAGCTGTTGTGTTTTATATGTAGGGGATCAGATGGGTATAAAAACACATTCCTGTTTTTACTGGTGGGAGGTTTCAACAGGTTCAGGCTCTTGGCTTTAGCCAAACTGTTCTTTGATATGAAAATTGCATTGATTTGCTCTAAGCTTCTTCAAGCAGTCCCATTCTGGAGCTTCACTGGTTCTCACCTGGCCTTGGTTCAGTTTCTGACTCCCAGGTTGCCAAAAATTTTGCAAAGTACAGCCAAAGTTTTTATCATTCCAAGGTACTGTAGAATCATCAGCATGCAGATCTTCGTGTTTGTACCTTCTTTTATCTGCCAGCTGTCTATAAGGCCATCTTGAAGGAGATGCCATCACACCCACTATTGTGATCTTGTGACATATATTGATTGCCTGTTGCCCTGTTAAGAGAGCCTTGAATTGTCTTTGAGCGCTACAGCTCTGCAACCCTGCATTCTGCAGCAAAGTATCTCACCTTCAGGTTATAAACCAGATGATGATTACAGACATTGAATAAAAATATAAGTAAATTGCTAATAAAGTGGGCAAGACTTGTTTGCAAAAACATTTGAGAATCCTGAGAAGAAATTCCAGTATTACTCATATCCTTCTAATTATAAAGCAGTATCATTAAGACAAGAAGTATAATTTTTTGGCTAATTTCTATAAAATATTTTCATGGTTTGAGTTTTGTTTCTATTTTATATTCAAGCATTGTTCTATGATGTACTTGAAGGCACATTATTTTTTAGAAACATGGTAATTATTATCTGAATCCAGTGACTGTTATTCACTTGAGCAACTATTTACATGAAAATTATTTGTTAAAGACAGCAAAAGCTATTGTCTTGAATTTATTTTAAGGAGTTGTTTGACGAAGAATAGCTTGTAGCCATAAGTCCGAATGTACAACTAGCTGAGCAATATCTTCATTAAAATATTTGGTAGTTGGAATGCAGACGCTTAGAAAAGCCATGTGACACTTTATGCAAAATCACCTGTGTTATTCTGGGAATTCTTCAGAATAGTCACATTTTAAAGTCTTTATGGGGAAAAGTTTATTTCAAATAATTGCTGTAATTTTTGTACATGTCTAGTCTAGCATGAGGTCAGGATATTGTCATATTTTCTATTTTCTATGTAAAATATAAGCCAGACTAGGGCACAGTACTAGCAAGCTATTTAGTATTTATTAGTGTCCATTTACTATTTATTAGTGCCTTCTCTATTTAGCTTTGCTGTGTGTGAAATGGAGCTCTTCAAGGCAGTATCTTTGTACAGCTGAGAGGACAAAGCATTCTGAAGAGGCAGTATGAACAGGACTACTCCAAGTTTTGCTCACTTTGCTATTAATTTGCTTATATTTTATTCAATATTACTGGAAATTCCCCCCCCCCCGCCCCAGCTAACATTATAAGCCTTCATACCACAACCAGTGGTAAGCAGCACTTTCCCTTAGGCTCATGCTATTAGAAACATGTTAATGGCCAGTGACAGTGCCCTTAGATCACTACACCTACAGGACTAAGAGAGTAAAATAGGACTAACAATAACTTAAAGCCACAGCAGACCCAGGGATAACTTCTGTCATGAACAGATACAGCCGGTGCCACTTGGACTTAGGGAAATAAGTGCCTGGCCCTGTTTTATTTGTCACTGTAGATATATTCTCACCTGTACACTCCTAGTCCCATACTTATAGGCTTGTGGTTACTTGTGGATTAAAGTTTTGTTGCATTAGGGAGTGGAGAAGTAGGAAAGAGACTCTTGAGATTAGTATACAGCTA
Source organism: Camarhynchus parvulus (assembly GCF_901933205.1). NCBI lineage: Eukaryota > Metazoa > Chordata > Aves > Passeriformes > Thraupidae > Camarhynchus > Camarhynchus parvulus. The sequence continues at coordinate 19,786,089 of NC_044575.1, read as the reverse complement.
CTATCTCAGGGACAAAGTATGCATGCTCCCTCTGCTTTTTAATATGATTGTTAAAGAAATCACTTGCTCGCTTATGAAAAGCGCAGAAAAATAGTCTGTTTGAGGAAATAAATATATACAGTCAATTTTAGTTCTGAGCCAAAGAGGGTACTTCCAGGTAACTTGAGGTACATGTTCCATGAAGTCGTAATAAAAGAAAATTAACTGATTTTTTTAAGTTTTATTCTCTATGGATTTATTTTTATTACATAATTTATGTCCAAATATTCTACTGAAGGTAAGTGCTATTTTCCAAGCAGACATGTAGGCTTAAGAAATAATTCAGACTCTTTTTCATTTGGGGTTTCATTACACCTAGGGGGTGACCTAGTTCAACCCTGCTTAATTTTTAATATCTCATGAAAACACTGCCCATGGTGTATAGTTGAATGCACAGTGAAGAGCTGAGTTGGCCTATGATTTGTGATTAAAATTATATTTAATGCAAACAAACAAGTACAGATGAACTTGATCAGAAAAAACAGAATACTTAGATCAGTCTTTAGCCAGTCGGTGAAGTGAGAGAATGCTTTCAGCTGCTTATCATGCTCTCTGGGCTTAATTGAGTTTCTGACCAATTTACCTCTGCTTTTAATTGCAGCACAATGTAATATTCCAGAATCCCTATTTATTCCCTTACTCTCAAAATAGTGCTGCTGATTTCCATGAGAGTGTACCTATAGCAGGGAATCGTATCCCAGCTGTTAGAGCTGTTATGGTACAGATATCAGAAACTATTATCTTGCATAATTTTTGAGATAGCCTTCCTGTAATTCACTTGTCAGAAATTTTTTTTTATTACCTTGTCTTTCCTTTTCATAGAAGTATTTTTAATGTAATGCCTTAAAGTTTTCATCACTGTCAGAGGTGGACTTTGATCCTTATGTGTTCCTTCTAACTCAGGACGTTCTATAATTCTATAATAACATTATGTGTTCCTAACCATTCATGGTCCATAATGACATGATAATGCAGGTAGTGGTTTTGTTGGAAGGGGATTAAGTGGGGCTTTGGGGAGAGGGCAGCATGGAAATCCAGGTTTGTTTTGTACAGGTATTTCAGTGGCTCAGTGTATGTCACTGCAATGATCTAAGTGCAGGCAATGACCTCTTAAAGGACAACCCCACTATCCACCCTCCCTCCCCAAAAAAACCCTAACCTCATTTCTCATAAATAAATTGGAAAGATGGATAAATTATTATCAGCACTCTTAAACCATCCTGGCTTTACGTGGCTTATCAAGATCTTCCCTATCAACAACTTCCTTTCACTGTATTGGGAGAAAGAGGGTGAAAGAAAAGCAAACAAGCAAAAAGGCTGCACACTAGCCTGAGGCTAAAGTAAATGTATTTTAAAACTGTGCCCAGACACTGTGACAAGAGAAATGTGCTGTAAAGGGGTTGGCAGCATCCAGCTGGAGGAATTAAATCTTGCTTGTCCAGCAAACACTTAATAACTTTTTGCAGTGATGATGGAAATGATTAATCCAGATCTGCCTGTAGGATGTCTGTTACCAAGAAAGGCATATTTAGGAAGTGTTTTTTTGTCTCCAAACCAGTTGGCTATGTCCTGACTGTAAAGAAATAGAACTTCAAAGTACAGTGAAATAAAAGTTCTCCAGTTTTGGCAAAGAATTGATGTTTGCCAACTCTGGGATACTACACAGTGCTAGTACTGAGACTCTTTCACTGAACAGAGCACTCAGGGATCAGAGTTTATATCATTGTAACTTAAACACTATCTTAAATATATTAGAAAATGAAATTATTTCTATGCCCCTACTATTATGTGATTTCTCTTCCTCTATGAATCCTAGGTCATTCTAACAAAAATTCTCACTCATGTGTTATGAACCCAGCAGGTGAAAAACAGCTCCTCCACCTTATGTGGGTCAGACCTCTCATTTTAGGGGAGGTGAGACCTTCTTATTACTGCATCATTACTAAAGTCATATTCTAAACATTGAGGGGACAAAAAAGTGTTAAAGCACTCCTAAAATATCTGTAAAATATTTCTGGTACTTTTATTACAATGTTACTGTGCTGCAGGTACTTAAAATAGGTGTCTTTAATTTTCTTTCTATTAGAGCTGTGGGAACTTGGGAAAGCAAGCCTGGTGGGTTGGTTATCTTTTGTTATATAAATAAATTCCTTAATTAATTTAATTAAATGACGCTCTTAAGACTTAGCAGCAGCTTAATTAGAAGCAATGGAGGAAAAAAAAATTAAAAACAGGTCAATGTGAAAATAAATCAGACACTAGAAAACAGAAACAAACATCCCTACAATAATCCAAATTTCAGGCTGAGTGTAGCTAGTGCCAATCAGAACATGCAAACGGTGAGATCACATTTACACTTCCTGTGAGCTTGAAATTTGGAGCTCACAATTGTAATGCGGACCAACTACAAAACTGAGAGCAATATTTGTGCTGAGCTTTGGGATACATTTTTAAATAAATATAAATATGAATTTTTCTTTCTTGATACATTCCTTGCAAGAGAAATTATTGTGACAAGGACTTATTATAGACTTTATTTAGTGCAGAGAGTATAACTGTAAGGTGTACTTAAATTCAGATTTAGCTCCTCAGGGTAGACAAGAGAACTCAGTTTTTCATACTGATGCAAAAACCTTTAGCAAATATTTTGTGGCACTTTTTTTCAGAAGTATTATTTAGTTAGGTAAGAAAGTGAAACTTTGGACTCCAGAATTTCATTGATAGATCCACCAGTGGGAGGCCAACTTATTTTCTGTGAGTCTTAGCACGTGAAATTTAATTGCCTGTTCTTAAAAAGTGCTTTGGGAACTGAAGTTCTCACACTTGGTTGATTATTTCTGGCTCTCCAGCACAATTTGCAGCCTGTACACTTGTGTCAGCATAACTGTGTGCAGGATTGTGTTGAAAAGCAGATTCACAAAATGATCCAGGTTTAAAAGAAGCTTCCTGAAGTGTTTATTTAATTCTGATCATTATTTGAATCATCTAGTTTATACTAAGGCTCTTAAAACTGTTGTAAGATGAAAAGGCAATAAAGTGATACTGGGATAGGATTGAACAGTTGGGGGTGAGACTTTTGGGAATTGGTAAAGCTGAATTTTATGCCAGAAATGTTTTGAATAAATCTATAGAAGCATTTTTCATAGTTGTTGGAAGGGATTTCCCTATCTTCCATCCATGCTCCATCAGGTGACAGACTGCCAGTTGAAATATTAAATTTTGTGTATTATTACTGAGTGCATCACCTTCAGGGAAAGGAAAAAACCCCAACAAAACAAAACAAGTAAATATAAACCTATAATTTTTTATTTTCCCTACCTACAGATACCTTTTCAGATGATTGAGGCCATTTTTTAAAATCAAAGACTTGATTTGATTAAAATTTTTAGTGTCTCTGAAACACAGACAGTTCTAAAATTTTTTGCTCTTAAAAATGAATAAATGAACTGATAAGTAAACTGTTACTCTTGAATGCATATTTTTGTAGCAGTGTTTTTCTCCCAGACAGACCCATGGGAAAGTAGAATTGCCAAATTATTGCATTGCAACAGAATATCATCAGTCAAAAATAAAATTACAGAAAAATGCTATTTTTCAAAAGTAATGGAAGCACCTTAAACTTAGTTATGAGATTTGTGCTCCTTTTCTTTCTTTTCTTTTCTTTTTCTTTTCCTCCTCTCCTTCTCCTCCTCTTCTCTCTCCCCTCTCCTCTCTCCTCTCCTCTCCCCTCCTCTCCTCTCCTCTCCCTCTCCTCTCCTCTCCTCTTCTCTCCTCTCCTCTCCTCTCCTCCTCTCCTCTCCTCTCCTCTCCTCTCCTCTCCTCTCCTCTCCTCTCCTCTCCTCTCCTCTCCTCTCCTCTCCTCTCCTCTCCTCTCCTCTCCTCTCTTTTTCTGTCTTCTTTCTTGAAAGTATTAAGGCTTAGACAAAAGAGGGATTGTCAAAGAACATTGTTGGATAAAGCTTTGTATCCCCTAGAACAAGGGAGTGGGAAAGGAGAATAAGGAAAGGAAACACAACCTAGATGTGAAATGAAGGAACAGCAGGCACATTGCTGAAGCTGGCAGAGGACAAACAATAAAAATGTCATCCTTTGGCACCAGTGCCCCAAAGGGTTTTTTTGTAATTGCTCCAGGGGACCAAGTTGCTGAGCCATGATACAGTATTTGCTCAATTAAAAGTAATAATAAGATGCATCTGTGGTGATATAAAAGCACATTGAGGTCTGATGACCTTGGTGCCAAAAGAGACATATGGATACTAATGGTAGAGGTTTTCTTTTCCCAAGTTAGTGTTAACATGGCCACCAAGAGATTCTTAAGATGTTTCCCACTAGGCAGCATGAAAGACACTCCTGATAATACTCATGGCAGAAATTAGTTCAGCAGGCAAAATAATTCAAGCAAGTAGGGTTGGAGTTTTATTTCTGTCCCTGGTAGTTCTTTTCTTGTACTGCTAACTTGAATTTCAGGTTTTAATTAGGGCAAGTGCTCAGTCAGAATTCATCTGAAACTGCAGTGCTGCAAAGCAGAAACCAAAAAATTGTGTAGCCTTCATCTGAACAGATAAATCCCTTTATGTTGTCCAAAATTTGAGTGATTTGGCATACAATATTTGTATGTTTCTGGTGTGTTTTTTCAGACCAGGCTTGAGATTGAGTTTGTGCCTGAATTTACACAGCCAATTGAGTTTGTGCCATTTGCACAGCCAAGGCACTAATTCTGTCTCACTGTCCTTCTTACTTCTGTAGTGCTTGGATCAGGGAAAGGCTGGGATGTGGGTACAGACATAATAATTCTGGTGTCTGCAGGGGTGAAGTGGTACTGTGGTGATGCCTGCTTATTAACACTGTTTGCAGGCATTTGCTCTTTTCCATTCTGCTCCAGAAGAAAGACAAACAGGTCAGGTTAAACTATGGGTAAAAAGAAGTGGGAAACTGTTCACACACAAATATGTTGCCCTGGCTGGCCAATTTTGACATCTAAGCATTTTTTTTTTCTGTTTTCCCTTGGAATCAAGAATTTTAAACGAATCATCTGTGATTTACAGTGAACTGGCTGATTGTTCTGGAACAACAAGGAGGACAAGGCTTTCCACAAGGAGATTAGCTTAGTGCCCTTCACCTCTCCTCCAAGCCACTATTTGTGCCCTTATCTCAACAAAGTAAGGCTAGGTCCACAGGATCAGGCTGCAAATATCAGACCCAAATCAGGCATGTAAGCAAAGCTCTGTTTCAGATGCTGTGTTTTACACAGAAATACATGGCTATGTGTTCTTCACACTGCAGCTTTGTCACATTTATCTGTCATTTCACCTGATAGAACCTCAGATGCTGAACACCAGCTTTCTGATGTAAAAAAAATAAATCAAAAGGAGGTTGTGGTTATGTTTAAGGATCCATATGCATGGAATAGTTTTAATCTAACCCTTAACAGCTCTAATATATAACTAATGCAGTATTACTGTAGTTAAAAATGCAAATGAATTAAATTTAAAGATAACCCTAACAGAGAATTACACTGATATGATGATATCAATCTAATTATGATGGTATATTTTCCCATATAAGACCTAACTATTACTTTTTTTTTTCAAATTTACATAAGAAACAAGTTCTGGAATAGATTTAAAAACAACACCTGCACAATATGCCTTTCCAGGCATTCCACATCACATACACAAATGCCCTTTTCCCAGATTACTTCATTTTATGTTGAAATTGCCTCTAAACAAGAAGAATGAAAGCCAAATTTCACTTCTGTATCTCTCATGGTTTCTTTGTCAGAACAGTCACTAGTAAAACCTGACAATAAGTTGCTTTTTTCATCAAAGGTTTGGAGCACCATCATCTCCCGTTAAAATCAATAAAAATCTTATCATTGAATTGTAGTGAGGAAAAGTCTCTCAAACCTCTAAATTCTAAGCTCTTTCATCTGCTTCTAATACTGTTCATGGTATTATCTACCTAACAAATTCTTTCTTGAGAAGGGTGAATCCATATGGTCTAAAGTGTGTCTTGAGAGCTGTAACAGTTCAAAAAAATTCATATTAAGTTCTTGGAAGTTAATATGTGTGTGTTGTGAAGTAAAAAGTTCTGTAACTTTAAATTTCTGTATATTCCTATATTTTTCCATGTTAAATCACAAAAAAGAATACCAGAAATGGGGATGGGGTATGGATGTGGACTGACAGATCAAACAGATCATGAATTATTCACGTAAAAAAAAATGGAGAGATAATTTTAGTCACATACTGATTGCAGTTCAGTGTAATCAGAACTTGAAGGGTTTTTGGTTTTGTCTTTGGTGGTTTTTTAGGTTTTGGTTTTTTGTTCTTGTTGTTGTTGGTTTTGTTTGTTTGTTTGTTTTGTTTTATTTTTTGTGAGACTTGGAAAATAAGAAAAGGTTCATAATAGATCCTACGTTCCTTCATATTTGTTTACAATCAGCAAAGTGATGCTATCAACATAATATTTTTGGACTTTAAATCTACTCAGCCACTATATAAATGGATTTGACATAGTGCATAGTCTGCTGCTAAGATTTATGGTGAGCATTTATTAAAGTATTAAGGAGCAATGAAGCTGTTCAGGGTTGTGCCACTATATATTTTGCTACATATTTACCATAAAAGAATGCATAAACATAGTAAGCATTTCAGCAACTAAAATTAAAAATACTTTTTTTTCCCAAATTCTTGCATTGCTTTGGAAATTCTTACATGACCAGATTGGGGGTAGGTGGCAGAGGAGGAAGAGGGAAGAAGCACGTTCTACTATGCTGGAATTTAAATTGAATTTAAGTGGATTAAAATATTTGCTTTGATATGGATACCTTCAGTATTCAGGGCATTTAATGTCTTAAAATAATATGTGAATTAAATGTTCTGAGCTATGCCCATAAAAAGATTCCTAAACCTGAGATATTGGTCAGTTCTCAGTTTAGCTGCTATGTGGCCCTGGCAAATGCTCACATTCCAATATTCCAACAGCACCTCCTTTTCCTCTTAGTAAGGTTCCTTGAGCACCTAAAAATCTGCTTCTGAATGCTCCCTAGAGTAACTCAGTCTGCACCAAGCTAACCATCTAAGGATGAATTCATGCTTACACATTTCCTTGGGCAGGAAAATTATTCTTCTGCCTTATGTAGGGATCGCCCACTCTGCCTTCAGCTGTGACTACTCGTGGGTGCCTAGGATAGCCTCCAAACATTAGAGAAGTGGGCATTACCACCTCCTTTCCTGCAGCACTCACCAGTTCTTCAGCAATCTCAGGTTCAGAGACTTCCTGAATTGGATTTTGTCTTGTATTGAATAGCTCTTGATGTGCATGTTTTTCTTCCAGACTTTTTAAAAAAGCTTTTGAAGAGTTTCAGCACTCAAAATATTACAGTTAAACTATTGCACAGATTAAAAAACTGTTGTATCAAGGAGTATTTCTGTTCATTCATTTTGAATCTTCTATGATGATCTTTTTTCTTTTTGCTTTTTCTTTAGGAAATGAGTCTTATTTATTTTTTCCATGCCACCTCCAATTTTACCTTCATCATGTTCCCTGCTCATCCTTCTCATCTAGATAGAAAACTTTATATATTTTTTCATCATACAAAATCCATACCATATCTTTGAACATCACTTCCAGACTTCCCTGTATCTTCTCCATTTTAGCATATTCCTTTGAAATAGAAAGGCTAAAACTGAGCAGGTATTCCAGATTCAGATGCACCATGGATTTAGCTATGGCATACCAAGGCTTCCTCTTTTGATTTCTGTTCCTTTTGAAATAGTTCCAGGCCTTCTATTTCCTTTCTCAATAATTATTTATAGCTCTATACTTTCTGGAATTTATTGTTATAAATCCATATCATAATCCTAAATAATAATAATTTGTTTAGATCCCACTTATATACAAGTAAACTAAGAATATAATTTTCTCTATATGCATTGCTTAATATTTATTAATATTTAATTTTTTCTGCTCTTTTGTTATGAAGTTACTCAGTATTATGAAGTCCTACTTTGCAGCAGACCATCATATTTCTTTCCTTTAGAAATTTATTTGTTACTGTAACTTGGCCATCTCCCTCATTTCTTCTCCTTTTCTGGTTAATTTGTGATTATGTGAAACAACACAGATACCAATGCAGAGCCACATGTGAGATGATCCTCTGCTTTAAAAACTGACTGCTCTCACCATATTTCCTATGTTGCAGAATCTTTATCCATGTGAAAGTGTTTTTTTTCATTTAGACAGCCTAATTTCTTTAAGAGGCTTTGATGAAAGACTTTGCACAATGTTATTTTAAAATCAAAGCAGGCTACACCAGCTAAATGTCTCTTGTCCATATGCTTATCAACTTGTTCAATGAATTTCACTGGATTTTTCTGATGTGAGTCATGCTGATTCTTCACCAAGATATAACGTTTAATCTATGTGGTCCTTTAATTTCATTTTTAGAAAGCATTTATCAATTTACATGATAAAGATATCAGATTTACCCATCTGCAGACAAGTTTAGGAGCCTGGGAGGCCAGGGAAGGACAGACCTTAAAAGCATGGTATCGTGATGCTAAAACTCTTTGTGAAATTAAGCAATATTTACAGGAAATAAAATTCATAACAGATATACAGATATTTTTAAGCTGAAAGAAAGTTTTTATGCTGATTTCTCAGGATAATTCATGATTCAGACTTTTCATACTAGGGCTTTAACTGGTTATTAATATTCTAACTGCCTAAATTTGCTTTCTCTATCATTCCCTATATGAAAGTTATGTATTATCTTGTCTTCTTGGCTGCTAAGCAACCGTAATAATGCCTCTCACAGTCAGCCTAACAGATAGCCCTGACTGCTGTTTGCTTAGTCTACTGGTGGTAATAGTACATGAATGCAAATAGGAGATGGTAGGAATGGCAATAACAGAACAAATGTCACTGGAACTGATGAGGAATCTAAAGTTAAAACTTAGGCTGTATAGGTAGCTGAGAGAGTTTCATGACAGGGTCTGAAATTGAAGGAAGAGAAGCAATTACTATTGTGGGAGTGAGCTGGCAACTCATTAATTGTGAATTAATTTCTGTATTTAACAGCTTATGAGCAGTGTTAATCATATTAGTGTCAGAGTTCTTATAATCAGCAGTGGATTTATTCTCAGATCATCTGAGTTACATTAGAAGCATTATTTCCTTTGATTTACTGAGACACAAAAAGACATGTAGATCTTGCTTAATTTAGCACCTATGTAAACCTCAGTGAGTGAAGAATTATGATCTTAAAATCCATCCCCACAAAAAAGGGAATATTTAAAACGTTAAATATTAGTATTTTGCATAGATGTGGGTTTTTTGGGTGGGACTAAATGGTAAGAATTTTGTTTTTCATTGCTTTCAGATGATTAAACTTCAATCTCATGACACAGGTTTTGAAGTATCTATCTACAACACTAATTACATTCTTTTCTTAGGAATAATTTTCTTATTTTGATGGCCAAGGCTTTCTTCAACATGAGGAAAAGGTGACAAAACTTCAGCATTACCTTTTGCTTTTTTAAACCACAAAACTCCATCCATACACAAAAATTCCAGCAAATTTCATTCAAATAGAAATTATTAAGACTTCAAAGCTGTAAACTACATTCTTTACAGTGTTTCTTCAAAAGCGAAACTTTTGTGTGACCACACCGCACCAAAGAGCAAGAGTTCTTCTCAAATGTCAAATGATTGCCCAGTTGCTGACACCAATACCAGGATTCCCATGCTAGTTCTTGTTACCTATTTCTTACCACTGAAATGAACCCCCTTGTTTATAAACATCTGAAGCCCTATTAGATGGTAACAAATTTTGTCTAATAATCCAGTATTTAGCATGTTATAATAACAGTTTTCTTCTTCTGAGTGTTTTGCTAACTTTACCAGAAGAAGCTAAAATTAGAAAGAATGACCTCAAGGTCAAATGCTCTTTTCACTGAAAACGAATTCTCAAAAAAAGTCAAAGAGCATTAAATCAATTAAGAAAGTACAAGGTGCTAATGGAACAAAAGTAAGACTTCTTCCTACAGAATATAAATTAAACCTGGCAAAGGAGATCAAAAGCATGAAGTACTTAAAAGTGGGAGCATTGAAATATGACATACTCTGAGTGTTACTTGTGGTTCATTTGCTACCTTAGTGTCTGATTTTAAACAATAGTTTTATCCAATTTCTGTCTCATATTTCTACCTGTCTTTTGACAAAAAGATCTTGCAATCTTACTATTTGCAGCAGGAGCGCAGTATGTCTGTCTATATAGTTACAGTAGTACAATGATTTGTTTTTTAAATAGGTCATGTTAAAATTTGGTATTAGTGTTCCAAGCAAGAATAAAAGGGTAGGAAAAATCTTCATGTTTCAAAAGGTTATTTCTGACTAATACTGCCAATATTGATCTTAAAAATGTTACATTCTTCTTATATACAGTAATTTTATTACAATAAGTACACCAGAACATTTTAAATGTTACAGTGCAGGTGCATACTTTTAAAATTTGTGACTTTGAACTACAGATGCAATATAATTTCAGTAAAACTGCTTGGCAGATCAGTTTGTTTATATTCTTCACTTCATAACATCTGACATGCTGTTTTACATGTTTTAGAAAATGAAAATTCCTAGACATAGATTATTGGAGAGCAAGTTGAGAGTAATCAATCATTGAAAGTAATTAGGAAGTCCACGCAACATGACAATTTCCCAGGTACAAAACTTGATAGAAGCATATAAAATCCTTCTAACAGGTACTGCTAATATTCAACAGAGTTGTTAAGGGAGCCCACTAGACAGAATAAAGAAGAATGGTTGGCAATATGTAAGGAGGAAAATTTGGAACACTTTTCATATTAAATGTTGTTTTCAGCAATGAAGGCTGGAATAGACAAAAACTTCATTGATACTTACAGGAAATTGAATGTATGTACATGCATGATCTTTAAGAAGACAGATTATTGTAATTCTTAAAAAAATTATGGTCCACTCTTTACATAAATTACATTGGAAAAACTAGAAGTCATTCCAGCAAAACCGACTAGAAAAACTCAATGAACAATAAAACATTACCTTATGGAGAAAGTGCTAGGTAGCCAAAAATAACCTCATAGAGCTTGTTTTCTACAAGATGCTGGACTGGTCTGGAGCAAAATTAAATGTAGTAAAGCCAACAGAATCTGAGGTGCTGAATAGCTGGTGAGGTAAAATCTATCTGGCTCCATCTGACAGCAATTAATAGTATGCAATATATTCTAGATGCTGTATAGCCTTACTGTGCAGATCAAGTCCTCTTATTCCAATTACATATTAAAAATATAACATTCTAGATGCCTCAGCACTGGTCCTGAATACTGCTACAAGATGCATTTTATTTTGTATACATGAAAAGTATGAAAGGTGGGGTTTTTTTTTCCCCTAAACTACTCAGGTTTCTGTCTAAGACTCAATGACTAATACGAAAATTTACTAGATAGACCCTACTGGAAATTTGTCTTCAGAATATTTTTCTAGGAAAATAATAGGTTTAGCAAAGTAACCAAAGTCTTCATAGGAATGTTTTCTAGAACTGAGCTGGAAATAATTTCTACTTCAGAATGGATTGGTGATTATAGCACTCAATTGAATTTAAAGCTATCCTTTGCCTCACCCCATTTCTTCCTGACTCAGCTAATAGTCACAGCCTGTGTTTCAAATCATCCCTGGCAGATGCCTTAAACCCTCCCTTCTTCCAGCCCAGGCTATCAACCATTCTAATGTGCTTATTCTTTTTTAAGCGAAATAGTTTCTTAAACCTAAGGTTTGCACAAATTAAACTTCTTCCTTAACTTTTTGCAGGCTGTGTCAAATGGGGAAAGGTTCATTTGGGTTTACTCAGTGTCCAGTTCCAGTGTTCTACTGGAACACTCAGTGCTCACCTGCAACATTTTCTTCTGCTGCTCTGCTTGTCTATAGCAGGGAGAGAAAACTTCAGAACTCATTTAAGGGTATTTATTTTTAGACAGCTATTGACAGACAGAAATGCTCACATGAAATAGCGGACTTCATACAAAATGGTGAAAAATAACAATTGGAACAACTAAATTACAAAACAAAAAAAGCCCAAAATGCTCACACACTATAGGAAATATATGAAAACAAGAAATGTTTATTTTTTCTATTTTTAAAAAAGCAAAGCTGATGCAACAGATCAAGCTCTCGTGCACTTTGCTCAGTGCCAGCAGTACGAAAAGTAAAAATGGATTCATGTAAATTTTCAGCCTCCAGGTTCTCACTCCTGGGCTACTACACTCAACAGTGATTAGTTCAGAAGCTTGGCAGACAGTAGCACTTTGCCTGCAACTCTGCCAATGGGAATTACTCAAGCATAGAGAATAATCTCAGATAAAGCAGCTGTGAGGAAAAGTCACAGACAAAAAGCCTTTTAGGGACATACAGCTGAATTCTTAGTTCTTGTCATTTAGCTGCCACATCACAATATGAGTAAAGAACATACATATATATCTATATCTATATCTATATATATATATATATATATACACTGTGTGTGTGTGTGTGTACAGACCATGATATTTGTTGGGTTTTTCTATCCTTGAAAAAAAAGTGTAAGTTGTATTTCTAAGCAATGATTCTAAGGCATCACAGAAGACTATTTTTAGGTTATACCCTCAGTAGTGGAAATCTGTATTTTCTATGGAGCTATGATGAAAATTTTTGTTTATAATCTGGCCTCTTTTTTAAAGGTTATACTCAAATAGCCAAAATAATACAAGGATTACACATGAGGTGTTTCCAGACAGAGAGTAAACAGAGTTCAAGCTGATTTTGGTGCATTCACTCCATCTAGAAAATATTTCCTCTTGCATTTCCTATGAGAAAGAGATTGACAGAGTCAGAACTCAGCATGAGAGGGAAATTTTTGAATTCTCTTGCATTCTGGAGATCATGTAGGTTAAACACCATCTTAAGATGTTGTGCATGTAGCACAGCCAGACTATGAAGCACAGAGATCAGAGGTGACTTCACCCCATGTGAGCTGAATGTAAAGGAAAGCAATAACGTCTGAAAATTTAAGTTGAAGTGCCCGATTATAGCATGCATTGCTACAACTTTAAGGAGGAAGAGAAGGTAGATAAATTGATAGAGCTATTAACTTTTGTCTCTTCATGTGTTTTCAAAGACCATATGCTCTCATGCAGTTAAAAACAGCTTCCTAACAACGTTAGTATCAAGGTGACTTTGATTCTAGCTGCCCCAGTCCTCTGTGGTTGCTCTCTGCAGTGCTTTAAACCAAGAGGGATCTATGACATTATTCATTAGAGAAACCGCTGTTCTTTGGATTCTTCAGATCTTTGGGAAGATAGTTCAAAGCTGTCAATCCCTTTAAGGGAGAAATTTAGAAAGGTAAAAAGAAAAAAACAACTTATCCAGGGAGTGATAGGAAGAAAGTAGATGTCAGGGCTCTTCCTTGAATCATGCAAGGCATGGATAATTTAGCACACCTGCTATTTCCCACAGAATAAGACAAGTAATTAGGTACATATCCATGTGCAAATTTGAGATGTAGGAATCCACTCACTGCTTCTTTGTGGCTTCTAAAAACATCATGAAAGCTTCTTATGCTCATTGACAGTACTTCTTCCCCCAGTTGAGAGGCCATTGCTCTATCTGTGCCTAGAGATTATGTCATTCAATCAATAAGGAAGCCTTTGCATGCAGTTCCTTTAACTCTGGCACCTGTTAAGTGGGGCTGGTGTGCTTACTGGAATATCTATTCCCATAATTATCTGTGCTTACTTAACCTGTATTACATGATTCCATTAACTCTTAGCAAATATCTTCCCCAAGGCACAATGAAACAGTGCATGTTCACAAAGTTCAGAAGAGCAATGTGACATGTCGGGATAAAGTAATCAGTAAATATGTCTTTTCTCCTTAGTAATATTTAGCACTTGAGGAGAAGGATGGAATGCTTTAATGTAAAAATAGAAACTCTTATTTTTCAAAACATGACATTTTTGCTTTTGCTTGCTGTCCAAATACTTCTCACTGAAATGTGCCAGTGGCCTCAGAACCCTACCTCATAACTTTTTAATACACAGCACAACGTCTAATGATTGAGAGTAATTTTTAAAGAGTGGCTTTCTAAACAGTTTCATTTGATGAAAGGAAAGAGGGATAGTGTTCCTTGTTTCTACCTAAAATGATTAGGATCAAAACTAATTTTCAGCATTCATAATGCTCATAATTCAATATATACAGACTATTTTTGGATTAATAAAATTTAAAAATGCTAATAGGAGATAACTGTGGCTTTGCCAGAATATTATTATGCCTAAGATGCTCCAGTTCTGTTTCTCCATAGCATGCTGAGAACCTACTGGCTTGCCTTGCTCTTTTGCATAAGCATAAAGCTTAGCCTACAGCATTTAATTTCCTTTTACCATTATCAACAAGAGCATAGCTATAAATATTAACCTTCCTGAAATACATTTGTTGCAGAAACATAACTGAGAAACTTCCCTCTCATCTTATGTTATGTTATTACTTGCTTCCTACACCAGATGTTCTTCTGCCTGTGAGATTGTTCTTGTTTGGGGAGGCATATAGGACCTCACTGAGTCTGACAGAAAGGTGATCGAAGATGGGGAGGGTTCAAGAGTTTCAAGATATTCGGAGGCCAAGACCTAAATATTTTCTCTCTTTTTAGAAAAAGGCTTATTTTATTCTACATATACAATGAAGCTACTGTGGTAAGTGCAGGGATGATGAATGTTAAATTACAGATAGCAGCTTCAAGCTATCTATTAAAGATCACTCAGTTTGTATAAGCCTCTTCAAAGGTTTCAGAAGAACATAGCTATAGGATCCTCAATTATCTTGCTCAGGAAGACCTTCCCTCTTTTCTGTACAAAGTGCCTGGTTAAGAATATTTAAGGCAACAGTGACAAGCTAAATATCATATAACGTGTCAGAGCTGTGTTGTCTTATCCAAGCCCATCAAGGAGGGAATCACTCCAGTGTCTCTGGCAGACCAAGGCGCGCTGTCAGAGCATTGTGAGCACACAGGCTCAATGCAGCGGAGCAAAGGCAGAGTTGTTTTGGCAGCACTTGCTGGGCCAAACCAGTCGGGTGCTCACCAGCTTGTGCCCTTGCAGACAAACAGAATCTCCCTGTAGCATTTTAGGGGTAGCATGGTGAGGCAGAGCAGAGCACAGCATAGCCCCAGCTCAGAACATCCAAAGCAGCCAAAACCAGAACTGTTGAACCTGAAGGTTTCAGCAAGAGAAGCCAGAGACCACAATCCTCTAGAGGGAAGAAGTTTGACATAAAGGCAGTCTTTTGGCACAAGGTTTTTAACCTAAAGCTTGGTTCAAAAAAGCCCTTCAGCCCCACCCACCCTGGCCAAAGTAACTTCCAAAGAAATGGATGAGTGCTTTGCAGTCAGGTATTGACAGGTTTTTGGCAGACAAGATTTGTTCAGAGCCTTCCTGACTTTCCGTCAGGACCTTGGTAATTTTGAAATGGGGCTTGTTAAATATTTGATTTTCAGGAATCTACATTCTCCAACAGAAGATTTTTCAGCTGAAGAATTTCTGTCAGGTTCTGACAAACTTTCCTGTACTTGGCATATTTGACCTTTCAGCAGCCTTCCTACTAGTTCTGACACATATGGCTCAACACAGTGCCATTTTTACTAGCAAAAAATTTGTCCCTTTACAGTGAGAGATGGTAACATAGCATTTAAAATCACAGTCTGCTCTAACTCACAGCATAGCTCTGTTCAGTTTAAGTGTACATCATTTAATTTTCACCATTACACACCAGGAGTGGATAGGTGCATCGATCCCAATTCATGAATTTTCTCAGATGATAAAAACCAGGCAGAAATTTTTTTTTTGCAAAATATAAATATTATCTGCAAATATTCATCTTGGGTTTTAATGTGGTTTGAAAGAACAGTAGCAACAACTTGGCATTGAGATAAATTTAATTTTGTTTCTAATTAAGCAAAAATGAGTACAGAAATTCAATAAAAGCAAGCAGTAACTGGAGGATTGAGTCAGTTACCTTTTTCTATTATACTATAATCATGTTATATAGAGAGGCTTTCATGACCTTTAGAGCCACTTGAGAATCTAACAAACAGCATCAGGTCCACTCTGTCAGCAGTCAAGATTTCTATCAATGTAGTACTGTTACTGCCAGTGAGATTTTGGGCTTTTATATGTCATTTTGTTTTAATCTAGAATTTTAAAATGTTCTACCTTTTATTTTTATACCATACACTAAGCTGTTGCTTAGCAAAGTAACTGCAACATTCAATATATATATAGTGCATGGACTTATGCCACTAACCTCATCTTGTTTCCATGGTTTTCTCTGGTTCTCCACACATCTAGTCTGTTTTTAAATCGGGTGTTATACATATCTTTGGGAGGAGGAATTATCAGGCAGTGGCAAACAGAACCTGAGAGAGCTGGGGCCTTCAGATGATATTGCTACTTGTTTAATTTGGGATAACCAGCTAAAAGACTGGGAATCTGGATGCTAGGGGTCTATTTATGCTCTGTCACTAAGGTATTCTATGAACTGAGGCAAATCACTCTACCTCATTAAAAAATGGCATAAGGCTTTTGCAGAGCCACCAGCAAAACCCCACTTCTTCATGCATATTTCTGGTGAATTATTTTCTTTTCTTGTAGAAATTGTTTTTTGAAAATAGTTAGCTTTCATTTGTTTGGTAGAGACAAGATTGAAATGCCTTATCCTGCCAAAAAGTTGGCTTGAAACTGAAAAAAAATCCACTTTATTTCCCAGTAAAAAGGAACTTAGAGGAAAAAAAAAAGAATAGGTATTGAATAAATCATTTTCTGCTAGGGAAAATGTGCTTTGGAGGAAATATTTATCAGTTCTGGTACTGTATGTCTGAGATATCTTACCAAAATAGGCAGCCTAAAATGAAATGTGGGCAGGTGGGAGATGGGATAAATTATGCTAGAAGTAAATTAGTCTTCTATTGTGTTATTGTTCAATGCTTAGGGAAAGAAATGACTTAATGCTCCAACTGATCTCTAAGATTCTTTCTACACACTTTCAAATTTGTTATTATATTTACTTCTGGCTTAGAGAAGCATGAAAACCACCAATGAACATTTGTAGACATGGTATAATAAAAATTCAGATAGCCAATTTACATTTGGGCAAACAGTTTTCAAATATCAGAAATGCAGAAAACATGACCAAAAAATCTGCTAAAACAAGGAATCAATTGATCAGGAGTTGTCAAGTTTCTCATATTTCAAGTTAAAACAAAAAGCTGAAAATGCTTAAGGGGAGGAATTTTCCTACACTTCTGTCTGTGCCTCTAATCCAGGCCTACAGTGAGGGGACAGATATCAGTGCATGACATCTAGTGGTAGATGAAAGAGATCCATCGATCTGTGCTATCAAGGAAAGATTCTTAAATTACTGCAGGCACCTGTACCCAGCAAAACCAAAAATTACTCCTATTTTAAACCAGGTGATCATATAAGAAAAATCCATTACTTAAGCATCCCCAGACAATACATCCAGACTGCAGTGGAGAATCCATGTCAAGATGTTGGTCAGCGTTGGCAGTTGAGGGAAATATTTTAGCTTTCTGAATTCCCTTCACTGTTTTGGTTTTTTTTTTTTGGTTTCTTCCTCCCCTTCACTTTCCTTTTCCCTCCTGGCTAACAAACACAGTTCCTAGAAATAGTTTGATATGTCTTTTCAGAGCTACTTTTCTGAAAAATTGATACTTTACTAAGAAACATTTTTTCAGAGGTTTTTTCTCATTTTTCTAAAGATAAGACTTCCCTAAATGAGAAAAAACCAAAAACAACAAAATCCCAGCCATAACTACAACAACAAACGCTAAAACACTTCCAGCTCCAAAGTGAAACTTCTTTCTCAATCCTGCAGCAAGGCACTACAAGTTCAAAATGGGGAATATGGAAGAGTTTTTAATCTGGAAAAAATAATGCTCATAAAGCACCAGATTCTCTTATTTCAAATGAGGTTCCAGATGAGTTGGCCTGATAACAGAATGTTAAAGTGAAACTCTCAGCCAGAAATATTAAAATCAGCAAAAGTGTTGACAATTGCAACCTGGATTTTTTTGTTAAATAAATCCTTAGAAATTATAACTGGATAGTGCCAGTCCTGCCACTCTAAGTCATCAAGTGTACCTGTCTCCCATGTGTTTCTCTAATATAAAATTCATCTAAGCTCTTTCAAAGTTAGAATATTTGGAAAACAATATGTCAACCACTGGGTGGGAATGACGTAGTTTTTCTTTCCTTTGGACATTTTCATGCTAGTCCTGATTTATTCTGACATATTAAGCAACCATAAAATGGAAAATATTAGTGATAGAATGTCCAGCCTTGGAGATGTATTGGCTGCTTTCCGCTGAGAGCAATGAAGCCCAGAGCATGGAAGGTTTAGCAGGTACAAGAACCTTGTGGTGTTGCAGCCCTGTGTATGAAGGGGGAGAAATCAGGGCTGAGCTGGGCTGATGGAGGGAGGCAGTTGAGACTCAGCTGTTATTCAGACAAACGTCTATATAAATAGACATGGGCATGAATCTGAATTATCATTCTGAACTCTACCTCCTGGACCATATAGCAGTAATAACCATTAACCTTTTCTAAGGTCTGAATACAGAGATCATCCATTTAACATAATGGCAAAGACATCACAGGGACAGAATGCAGCACATAAAGAACAGAAATGAACTGTGAAAGGACAGTGCAGAGAGGAATTTCTACTCAGCCTCCTTCAGTAACAATGACCTCTGCAGAGTCCTTAGTTTTACTGAGAGTTCATACAGCTGCTGAAGAAACATTCAAAAATATTTGTTATATAATGTGAAACCATAATACAGCATGAGTTACTTTTGGTAAGCAGTAATGTCTAATTAAGCTGCAATCAGGGTGTCTTTTGAATCACACTTTTTCTAGTACCTCTGCAAGACAGCACTAAAAATTCCTTATGATGATCTGTTTAGAAAGGGGCAGATATGATAAAAATAGTAAAAATATGACCTTTTGTACAGAACTACTGTTGGAATTGTTGCCATTACCCATTTGAAGGATGGGGAATTACAGCAAGACTGGGTAAAGAAGAACAAACTGGTAACCCTAGATGTAAAATAGGCCAGAAAATGCTTGTTCCTGTAGCTCCTCCCAATTTCCCTTCCTTGATGCAACCCCCGTCACTCCTTCCCTCCCGTTTGCATGCTGTATCTCTCTCTCTCTCTCTCTCTCTCTCTCTCTCTCTCTCTCTCTCTCCAGTCTCCACAGTAACAGCAGCACTGTGATTTTGCTGCTGTTACTGCATGCCTTGGATGCTTCCTTTGCACAGGGAACACCTCACCCAGCCCTGCTGGGGCTTGGGTGTTACAGCATCACCCACAGCAACTCTCCATGCATCCAAAGGGCCAACAGCTGTCAGGCATCCTGGGCTGCAGTATCACGTGCACTGTATTTTTTTTGGCTGTGGGTGGTTTATGCTGACAGGTGCTGAGAACAAAGGCAAGAGCTTTCTAACACTTGTAAGTTAGGCAGAGGGATTAAATGCATGGAGGTTCATTTGTGCAGGGAGCTACCAAGTCAAGAAAAAAAGTGCACCATATAATGAATCCATAGAAACAGGTGTGTCCTCTTTTTGAACCTGGAGAAGAGGTACACTGATGGTGAAGATGTGGCTCGCAGTGTCTCCAGGCAGTAGTCATACTACTTACTGCAACAATCTACAAATCCCCAAAGATACACAAGTCAGCTCTGATGTACCACGAAAGTCAAGTGTACAGAGACACGATCTTTCCCTTTTTAGGCTTTTGATAGAAAATGGAGCTAAACATGTGCAAAAGAAATAAAAGTCTTCTGCTTCACCGGATCTCAGGGAAACTGATGAGAACTGTTTTGACTATCTGCTGGTAAGCACCTTTCTGAGTTGGGAAGTGAAGGCTGGGTGATATTCATAAAAGATCAAGGTTAAAGGCCATCACAGAAGATTCATGAGGAAAGAAACCAATTGCATGCCATATATTTTTATAGCATTTAGGTAGATACTTGTGTGTCTACCTGATGCAGGTCAATAATTTTTGTGTCAGGAATTACTCTCACAAAGTGAGATATAGCTCAGTGGTGGTGGTGTATTACCCATTATGTTATTCAAACAGGTTTATACAATTAGCATTGGTCCAATGCAGTTCTATTACCTAAAAATGCTTTTTTTTTCTATTTAATGTTCTACCTTCTAATGAGGAGAGAAATCAGAATTTTTGCACAATGGAAAGTCGGCCATGCATTTGGAAATAAGAAAGGGTTAACTGTGTTTACTAAGAGGGTAACTAGGAAGAAGAACAAGAGCACCAAATTTCAAACACTGGATCTAAGAACTTAAGTAATGCTAGCTGAAATTCCAAATTCTGTTTTTTATGACTGAATAATAGTAATAATAAAACCGACAGAATTTTTCATTAATAACTTCTGTATAATATTTTGTCCTACAGCTGTGTATCCACAGTCATCACTGAAATAAATTTAGCTCAGGGATAACTGTTGGCAAACAAACAGATCAGGGAAAATCAGCATGCAGCCCAGCAAGAGAAACAAAGACAAATTTTGGTCAAGGACTCAGGGACAAATCCTGCTGGCAGTGAAACTGCTGTAGGCTATTTAATGTCCACGCAGCATAGAAAGACCAATGTGCAGTAAATGCCATGGCATTCCATTTATTTGCTCCATATATGCTGTTTAAACGTTTACCATGAAACACAAGCTTTCCAACAGTGCTCGTCTTCATTCACTATTCTAGTGCAGAGATTTTTTTTTTGTTCATTTGCACGTCAATTGTCCACATCATTCTTTTAGCTATTCCTCACACAAAGTTTTAGATCTTTTTAGCTGTTTTCTTACAAAAGATGTACAGTCAGTCAGCAAAGGTCACTAACTAGCCTATCTACTACCCCTATTCACCTATTTCTACTGTGACACCTATTACTAAAAACAAGTTAGGAGTGTCTTGTGCCTAAAGAGCTAGGTTAATATTTAATGCACATGTTCAAAATAAGATTTGTCTCAAAATCTTCAGATAAGAGCTGTTCATGTAATCAGGTTTCTGTTAGTGTTAAATCTCTCTTGCATGTTTCATCCACTTATTCTCATTACACTCTTGAGTTGCATGTTATAATTAGTGTTAAATAATCTTCCTGAGTCAAGTGATGTCCTTTGCTAAGTTTATAATTCTATTAAGCTTCAATCCTAATGAAAGCATTAGTGTGTAAATACATCTTTTAATTCATCATCAGAGTTAATTCAATGTATGGATAGTGATGAGGGGTTTTTTCCCACTTTTTTTCTTTAGTTATTTTTTTAAACTTCGAGCTTTTTTTTTTTGTGTGTGAATTAGATCATTAGAGAAGTATATCATTCAAGCTTAAATGTCATCTAATAAAAGCAGCTGAGATTTGAATAAGTAAATTCAAACAAAAAACAGAGAACAGGAGAGACAGACTTCACTGATATATGTGTGCTCACTGGAGAGTAGTTTGACTGTGAACAGGAATGTAGTGAGCCTGGGTTGTGGCATGAAATAAAGAAATAAAATCTAAAAGGGAAAAAAAAAAGGAAAAAAGAAAAAGCAGGAACCCCTGCAGCCATTGCATTTGACTTTCTAATAATGTCAGTTTCAGAGGAGAGATGGAAATGAGAAAGGGTGCACTTGCAATGCAGTCATTCTTGCTGTCATTGCCTTTATGGCTTTTCAGCAGGCCACAAAAGGCCAATCCACTGGAATATGAATGAGACACAGTCGTGGCCCCACCAAATAAGTAGGAGGCAGGAAACCTCCCTGTTTGGATCCTAATAGCTTTTTCTGGCTCAGTAATCTCTCACTACAAAGGGAAAACAAGACAAGACAAACAAAAAATGATCCTCACTCCCCATATCCTGTGTGTGCTTGCTTTTCTTTGATAATTGTTCTGAAGGGCTTCAGAGAACTGGAAGATTAATAGTCTCCAGGGATTTGGTGAAGTAAACTGCTCTGAGAGGGAGTTTTATTCCCATCAACTCATCCTCTGTATTGAATATGCAATATTGTTAGTCTCATTATGTGTGGAAAGGTCTGACGGAGAGGCATAGGGAATAAAAACATTGAAGGAACCAACAATTTAACAATTTATGTTTTCTACTATTATGTATCTGAAATTCCTTAGGAGAAAAGACAGGTGCACTGGGAGGAGATATTTTAGTTGACACCACCCTCATATCGAAGCCATATCCACTCTCCCTTTCTTATCAATTAAGCTAAAGACAGCTTGCACTGAATTCAGTTGTGATCTTTGAGTTAACAGGACACATTACCAAACCCATATTTATGATTCTGATACATCGTTCTGTTGCTCTCAGGATTTGCACAGAGTTCAGAAATCATATATCATAATCAGCGGAAATTTCAGCTGGCAGAGGAGAGCTTTGTGTTCCTTGGCAGACCACTGTTCAGAGTACCTCAAGCAAACTCACTCTGGAATCAATAATGTAGCCACGTGCTGGAATCGTTTTACTTATGAAGACCTTTTTGATGGAGTTAGAGAAAGCTCTTTGCAGCTGTTTAAATGTGCATTGTTATTAATAGTTATTAAATGTATATTGTTATTAATGCGTATGGCAGCTGTTTAAATGTGTATTGTACCATGCAGATGTGCCAGCTCAGTAGAAGGTACCTGAGGGATATGTATGGGATCCATGCTCTGAGGTGCTGTGGAGGTCCATGGATACTCTGCAGCTGACCAGGATCCTCTGCAGACAGTGCTGGCTCAGGAAACATGAAGACAAGCTTTCCTCCGGCCCACCTGCTCCTGTTGACAGGAAGATAATTGTATACTAATTGCAACTTCAGCTAATTAATTCTGTAGTGAAAGTATCCAAATGTTACTGGTCTTATTAAGGTCAAGGGAAAATGTGGACAACAACTTTAGGTACTTCAGACCAAGGCCACTTCAGAATGTTAGAGCAATGTTTACGACACAAAATACTCTGCTAGATCATGTTAGCTTTTAGTCTCTGTTGCTGCCAGCCTTATGAGCTAACAGAAAGCAGAAGTGACAGATCTACAAACTAGACTGAATTAAGTGTGCATGCAAAAAACAACCACTGTTCAAGATACATGTGATTTAAACCCTGCATATACTTCAATGATATTTATTTCATTACACAAAAATCTTTGTGCCTGTGAAAGGCAGAAATATTCCTTGACATAGGACTTCAGCTAATATTACTGTCAGAAAATCAGTTAGGATTTTTTCTTGCCATAGTTTCTTTTGTATCTCTAAATTATTTGAGAGAAGATAGTTGAATAAAATATTTTGGGGGATTTTTACCTTGATTAATGAAGAAGATAGCAATATTAGAAAAAATGAATCTTTGGCATTGCGCACTACCCTTGGATATTTGGATTATACATTTGGACAAGGACGATTAAGTTGTTTGACATAATGTTTTTCTTGGACAATGTGAACTCAAGGTGATTTCTGAAGGATGAGAGTCAAAATAATTTAACTTAATTCTAGAGAAATTAATCTGGGAAGATTGATCTGTATTTTTAAAAAAGCATTCTGCTGTGCTATTATGTTTACTGTCTGAAACTAAGAGGACTTACTACTATCTACATGGCACAACTACAGGCTAAAAATATGACTTTTGAATTTAATATACAGTTCTTTAGTTCAGCCTAAACTTTGCACAGTATATATTCATTGTTTTAAATATGAAATAAAATCTTTAGCATCGAATTCTGACTATCCAGTTTTCAGAAGGAAAAGAAGCAGCATAGTATTCTTTCCTGATGCACTCAGTGCAAGGCAGAGGTGGAACAGAAGCTACTTATTCACTCTTTCAGCAATAATTTTCTCACCAACAGCATTGAAAACCATAATCTGATTCTCAAGTCATCTTTAATGAGGTTGTATACATGTGTCACTATGTTCTAGAAAAACATGCTCTGAACCACAGGCCAGTAGTGTCTTTACCACCATCTGTTTATACTTGATTTTTTGGTTTTATTCTTGTTTTATCTCCTTATTTCTGATATAAGTTAGGTCACTATATCCTTCCTTCCTTCCTTCCTTCCTTCCTTCCTTCCTTCCTTCCTTCCTTCCTTCCTTCCTTCCTTCCTTCCTTCCTTCCTTCCTTCCTTCCTTCCTTCCTTCCTTCCTTCCTTCCTTCCTTCCTTCCTTCCTTCCTTCCTTCCTTCCTTCCTTCCTTCCCTTCCTTCCCTTCCTTCCCTTCCTTCCCTTCCTTCCCTTCCTTCCCTTCCTTCCCTTCCTTCCCTTCCTTCCTTCCTCCCTCCCTCCCTCCCTCCCAATAAAGCTATCCATATAGTAGCAGTAGGAAAGAATTGCAAATAATATTTTTTCTACAGATTTTAGATTCTCCAATGCATCATATTTCAAGGAACTAAACATATAAAGGCTGAAAAAGAAGCAATAAAATTGTAAATTATTCTTATTCTGGGTTTGTATCTCCCACCCACACCTGTTCTACTTCAATATCTGCCCTCCAGCACCATCAGGGCAAGACTGAGTCACAGAAAAACTGTACTAATAGTATGACAACTACAGATAAGAGCTCTTAAGTTACTTGATTTAGCCCCTAACAATCTTTCCAAGATTAAAAAAAGTGGCTTCCTCTGTTGCATGATACGATCAAAAAGTTCTACATACAGCTTTAATCAACAGGATGCCCATTTTGCAGCACTGACATCTCATACCCAAACCTTGTTAGTTTTCTGTTCTTGAGTTGCTATGGAGAACTTTTTGTCTTGCTGAACTATGCAATTTAAAAGATAGTTGTAATGTCCCTTTGTTCTTCTCCAATATACAGAAGTTCAGGCAACTTAAAGGTACATACATAGCTGTGCTAGTTTCAGCCAGGACAGGGTTAATTTTTACAGTAGCTGAAAAGGTCCTGGCCTAATGTTATTTGAAACATTTCCTGAACCAGAAAAGAGAAAACAATTACTTTGAAGCAAAGTAATCTGGATTTATAGCATCTCCACATAGCTCTAATACAGAAGTCAAAATATATGAACACACACTTTGTGTGTATGTACATCTATGAACACAGTATGAAGAATGTATGAATATAGTTCACTTTATGATGAGGTGGAGAAAAATACTTGAAATTCTATGTTCATAAAAGAAGATGAGTTCCAACATAGTATTTCAATCACACTGAAGAATTGAAATTTTCTAAGTATGGACAAGTTTGAGATAAACCTACACTTTATACTAATCAGTTTGAATTTGACATTTGAGGTACAAATCCTGAGTTGCAATGAAGGGAAAGAACTGCTGAGTGAATATTTCTGAGGAAAGCTACTAATTTGAGTATTATTTGGTTTCATTTTAAAATAATTTTTTACTGAGAAGTATTTGGATAAGGTAGAAAAATACATACAATGAAACTATAAGCTTTGAGTTTTTGATGACTCTTTTCACCTGAGAATTTATCCCTGAAATGTAACACTTGATATTCACCAGTCAGAATTCACTTGTTCCAAGAATCCAAAATGAAGATGCATAACCCAAGTAACCAAGCACATGTGAAGCCTTGAATGCTTCATTGCTTAATGTGCATTCAGTAAAGTATTTCACAGCTTTTGATTAACAATTCTCAATCAAATTATTGATTACATACAGATATATAACATCTAGGGGCTAAAAAAACTGCTTTTCAGACAATTTACTTATCAAAACAGGGGTGTTACAGTCATAACATTATTCATGAAGAGTAGCTTGAATAATTGACCTGAAATGCATTATTTAACAGGAATAAATATTTAAAACCAATGTATCTAATCAAAGGTGACTTAACCACTGCTTGTCACCAAAGAATCCATTGACAATTGTCCTTTCCTGTTGAATGAATCAACATAATGAACAACTGCTAAAGCAAAAGGAACCATCATCTATCATTAGAACAATATATTATATGTGTGAGAATGCTAAATTCATCCTAGAGACATCTCAGTTTTATTAAACCAGAGCATTAAATACAATGGAGAAATAATTGTAGCAATAGAAAGAACAATCACTTAAATGTTATTAAAACAATGATTAGCCACAGGAAAGTTACTAGATTGAAAAGTCTCTACTCACACCAGGCACTTTTTATCTGTTTTTTCTTCTAGGTTATGAAGAAAATGGAGAAACTCGAGAAATAAAACAAAGATGAAAAAATGTTCAAAAAACAGTAAGTAGCAAAAGGATAGAAATCCAAGATTTAAGTCTGTCAGTGCATTTTAATTAGTCTCTGGCCAGTTTTATATGCTCTAAGGAAGATAAATATTTGAATCCCACAAACTCAAAGCTTTTGGCTCAAAAATTGACCTTCAAGTTTGGAGTACTGGAAAAAAAATTAAATTTATTTTGGCGAGTTCCATTTTATAACCTATAACATGTAAGGTACATGCAATACAGGTCACAATGGATCTATGTATAGTCACTACAGACATGTTTTTGTATGTGTCTAGTGTATGTGAAGGGCATAATGTCATGTTTATCAACCCAGTCCAACAGAATTAAAGGCATACAATGGCATTTCTGTGGAATTTTAAGTTAGAGTACCAAATAAACTGTTACTTTCTGGGACGTTTGAAGGGCTGTTTTTTTTTTCTTAATAGGTTATGTCTTGGTTTACTGTAAAGGTAGAATGGAAGTAAAGAAAGAAAATAAATCTCCAAAAAGTTAAAAAGTTTTGTTGTTCAAAGTTATCTTTTTTAATTTTTTTTTTAACTAAACCTGAATGAGCAGAGCAAATACGTATTGTATTGGTGAATTTCCTCAGAGAGCCATGGGTGATGGCTATGAGATATGGGATAGCAACTAAGATGAAATAAATGAAGTCATATTGATGATATTGTTGTATCATGGTGTGAAACATTAGCTGGTTCTTTACTCAGCAAATCAGAGAAGGAAATACAATGTTATGGTAGATGAGCTTTTAGATATCATGTGAAAATCTCTCTAGAATGTCTGATTCATTTGCCTTGCTTATATGCCCAGGATTATATTCTTCACTTAATTTAGAGTCAGACAGGAACTTCCTTCTTGATTAGACTGATAAATTTCTAGTGCTGGTTTTGATTTCACTTTCCAGCCTTTCTGTAAGATACATAGCACACTTCTTATGATTATTTGGATAGCATCTTTTGAGAGCACCACAGGCTTTTTTCTGCTGATTTTCCCTGAAAATCTACTAAGACTACAAAAGCACAAGCCTCTAAGAAATACAGTCAACATTGTAGTAAAGAAAATAAATAACTTGTTGGTGTGTCTTTTTTGGTGATAAGTATGCTTGTTTCTTAACATGACACCAACCAAATGTAGGTAATAATAGGTGTTCCAGATGTTTACTTCAAATTTTGCCTGGTGCAAATCTAGCTTGATTAAAAATATTTCATTTAATACACTGGACTACAAGCATTAAATGATAATTTATGGTGAAACTAAGTGATCTGATGGTTCCTCCTGGACCTAAACACACCTGAATGCGGAGGTGGATATGGTGCCAGAATGAGAGAAGAACAGCTCCTTTCTTTTCCACACAGCAGCAGGGTCTGGCTCATAAATAATTATCAGACATGAGACATATTTTTTAAGCATCCGAGATATTTGTTTCTTTGCTATCTAAATTTGGAATAACTTGTCTACTTATATCATCAAGAAGTTAATATCTTTATTTGTTTATCAAAACTTTCAGCTCCATTTCCTTCCCTCCTCCAATGCCTATTCTGCTAAAAGTGTGTCTCATTTCATGCAGGCAAACTTAGATATCTGTTCTCAAGAGAAAGCTTTTTCTGTATGAACCAAGACAGTTACCTTCTTCTGGTAGTTTTATTACACTGAACTCCCTTGAAGGATTATCAGGGAGAAATACTCAGCCAATCCAGTTTTACACACTTAAATGAGTGGATTACAGTGATTGACTAAAGTCAGCACAAATGAACATTTGCTTCCATTGCTCCTAGCTGAGGATGCACAGTGTAGCACCTGACATTGGATGAGTTCTCAGCAGCAGACATTCCACTGCTGCAAAAATATGTGTGTGCTATAGATGTACAGAATTACATGGATATGTAAAAGAAGAAAAGAAATTTTTTGGTTTTAATAATCTAGCTGCTAAAACCTTCTCTTGTGAATTTCCTGGCAGAAATCAGCTAGTTCTCCAACGAATTCTCTAGTCCCACTCTAAATTGCAAGAATAAAAAAGGACATTTTTTTTAAAAAGTGCATGTACTTCAATGATGATTTCATACATTTCACAAATCAAATAGGCAACAAAACAGCTGTGATCCTTTTGTCCTTGGCAATTATCAGAGGATCTGTCTTCAAATTTTGAGTATTTTCATTATTTCTGCACAAATTTGGCTATACGACTGAATTCTGTGTGGGTGAGACTTTATAGGACTCATGAAAGACTCTGATTTGCAGTAGACCCCTCAGTACTGTGCCAATATGGCATTTGCAGTAAATACATGCAAAAAAGGTGTACAAGCCATCCTAGACAATCAATAGATCTCTGTTTTCACTCCTTTCTGTTATGTAATTTTGTTCATTCAGGTAGGGATTGAAAAGGAGTAAAACTGGTCATTACAGAGGCTAAAGAAGGAGGGTTCCCTTAACAAAATAATGGCCATGTCATTTTCTCTCTCTGATCTTTAAGCTCTATATGCTGAAGTCCTTTCTACAAATCACTCTATGCAAAAGAAAACCTTTTCATTAATTTCATCTATTTGATAAAGATATCTGTTTTATAAAGATGTTTTAATGCTGTCATACATGACTGAAATAATGTTTTTTCAAAAGTGATTCTTTATATGAAAATAGCACTTCTGTAATAATATAAGTATTAGATAATTTACACTGAAGAGCATTGCAATGTAAGTTGTATCAATGATAAATTTAATTACAGAATGACTGAGTTCAGTCTAATTCTTTCTGACTCCTGATCTTTACTTTCAATAACCTGAAGTATAATTTCAATATAAATTTGACTCTATTTTTGATCTGGAGTTTAGTCAGAACCCCTCCATCCCCCAGTCTACAGTTCTATATTTGTAGTTGTACTTCTAACAGATATCACTATCATCAATTGATTTGTTCAAAATCACATTCACAGTTCCACATGTTTCTAGCATTTAAGAGTATCTGAAAAAAATGTCATTACAAAAATTTAGGTTTCCTTGATATACAGTCTGTAGAACCTCCCAGGTTTTTAATTTTGGGTCAGCTCATAATGCAAACACAGTTCTAATCTAAGTCTATAAATAGCAAATAAAATTCTTCATTTCTGGTGTTGCTAGTCCATTGTGAGGTTTCTGTTCTGGTAGGTAGTTGGTTTTGGAGCAGACGTAGAATAACTTCATCAATATGATTTTTTTAAAACAGAAATGATCACAAATTAATTTGCTGACAAAAGAAAATAGATAATTAAGGATTTTAGGTGCTTTCTCTTATTTGTATGGACATATAATTATAATGAGCATTGCCACTTATTCAGCTGAATAATTAGAGATTCCCCGGAGAAACTTAATAGTCTCAATAGCTTTGTTCTTCAAAGATAAACCACAAAGTAAGGGAATAAAGTGTTGTCATGCCCTTTGTGTGAGGAACTCAGGGAGTTGTAAAAAGCCAAGAGAACATGTATACATTTTTGAAGTCATTAGGTGGAATTTTCTGTCTCTAGTCAAAAGAAAAATGTCTTTCTTCATGTAGCCTTCAGAAACAAAATTTCAGCCAGAATATTTCTGGTCACAAGTATTTGTAATCAATATCTTCTAAATCTACATGCTGTAGCTCCTTTCATGGAAACACTGAAACAACCAAATTCTTTTGACATGAAAATCAAAACTTTACCTGGGATAGAAAAGGTGTAAACAGGAAAGGTGTAAACAGTATGGTTACAGTCCTTGCAAAGTGAAATAACCATTTATAAAATAAAACTCATATTTCATTTTTAAACTTCGTAATTAATTGGCCATAAATAGGAAAGAAATTTTGTTAAGACTGTACTTGTTTTGAAAAACAGTAACAAATGCAAGTCCTGCTTTTTTAGTAATCGGAAGAGACATTTTAAGATCACTTTTGGGAAGCTGAAGTCTATATTTTTGTCTCTGTCATTATTAATTATTCTCTATCTGTTTGGTGTATTCAGAGGTACTTCAAGGGAAGCAAATTTCCATGATGCAGAGGAATTTCAAAACTCATAGCCAGAGTTTGATGGGCTAATAAAATTAGACAACAAAACCATGAAGAAAAGATTCACCTAGCTTATAGCTAGATGATGACATGCAATTAGAGTTAATAAAGACAGAAATAATTCCTATAGTGGATTTTTTTGTCTTAAATTTAAAAGGTTTTAGTTAAACAATCTCACTTGTGCTGAAGAGGAAAAACACATTGGTTTTTGTAGAGGTGACAGATATTCTGTGACAGAAATGTCTGTCCACTGATGCTCTGGATTGCAGTACTCTTAAGATGGAAGATTTTTGTGTGAAATGGAGTGCTGATGCATGCCTGATGCATGCCTGCTTTAAAAATGTATACACAAACATGCAGGTTTTAAATTATGATATTTTTTCCTTTAGTATTGAAAGATTTAAGTCATTACCATGGAAACTGTTTGCATCAGATTACTACTTTTTTCTCCAGCTATTTCAGTATCATTAAATCCTTGCTAATACTTTATTATTCACTATCTTTTAAACCCACATGAATTTCAGTATCTAATTTACTTAACAAATTGTGTCTGACAAAAGAGAAAAACTTATAGTACAATAAACAACACTATTAATTACTCTGTGGAGCAGTGAGCCACTATGTTTGTCACCAATGTTATGCCTTCAAAATAATGGCACCCAGTAATTAGGTATGAACATATTCTATTATTAGAGCATATATCCTTTTTCTTTCATTTATGTGTAATAGAGAATAATGAAGTTGAATTTATTATAGCTGTAGCCTTTATCCTGCTGAAACAAAGCACAAGGAAAAGAAAAAGGCATTCAGCCTAGGAACATATAAGAAAAATTATGTCTCCATGGCAACCAAAAAGTCATTTGTTATCCTTTACTCATTAAAGCTTTGGAGATTATTAAAAGATAAAAAAAGTCCTCTAAATTTAGAAGGTCATCAGTTACAAAGTATTTTCTTCTGAGAGACCAGGTGGTTACAGTTTGAGGACAGTATCTTAAACCTCTTATTTACATTATCAACTCCTTTGTGTAGAAATTTTCATTCATATTATGACATCTCTCTGCTTAAGCAATTCCTACAGAGAAGATGTTGGGATCAAATTCCTATCCTGGAAATACCAATTTAAGTAAATTTTAGCCTAACTCTAATGGTCTTCAGCATCACTCCAAAGTAACCAAGATAAGATGTTGACCTCTACTCAGAGAAATCTGAAATCTGCTTCAAGTTTGCTACTTAGTGAAACTTGCATATGATAAGAAGAGTGAACAGTTCTTTAACTAGTTTCTAAAGACAATGGAATACACCTCTTTGAAAATAGAACATTTACTTTAGAATCATGTTGGATTGTGCATTCTGGAATCTGGTTGTGCAGCTAAAGGGATTGGAAGGAGAAATCCTTGGCAAGAAAAGGAGAAAACTCACCAAAATGTTCAAATTTGCTTTTGAGAGTCATGAGTATTTTCGTTTTCTGAGACCTGGTGAGAATATTTACAGATTCTATCCTTCTCTAGCAGCAATGACAGTGTTGAAATGCAATGATATTGGACTGGCTCACATAATTCATAGCCGTGTAATTCAGGATTGTGATCAGTATCATTCTCTTAATGCCTTTGCTATACTACATATACATTTATGCAATTATTGCTATGATATTGCTTTTCCAGCTTCTTTATTCGTTATCATTATGATAATTTCTCTCTTGTAAACTAGATGCTTCATGTGTTGTGATGCTTTTTGTTCCATTTAGAAAAAGAGAATTTTAGCCATTTTCAAGAATAAATGTTTATGTTTGCATCATGACCCCTGGTATTGCTGAGAGCAATTGTTCTGTCAAGAGTTATTCAGGCCTTTTGAGAGATCCCCTTACCTTCAGTGAGCTGCCTTTAAGAAGCCACTTAAGTTGGCTCCAATGCTAATGCCTTTCCCTGGATTCTATTGATGATGCCACTGTTAAGTGTATATCCCAAACCCTTCAAGAAAATATAAAATACCGCAAGTGTGCTGATTTTGTTGTGATCTTGTATGTAATACAACTGTCCAGGAGATATGAATAATTTAATGCAGAATTTGCTCAAGACCCTTGTTTGATCTTTCTTTATGCCTGTTTGGTAAAGCCCTTATGTTCATTGCCACCTGGCCAACAGTAACCTGAAGGAGCAGGGATTGTGATTAAATGTACTCATGCAGTTTGTCTTGTGCTCTGATAACACAGAATAAAAAAGGTAATGAGGAGGAAGCTGTCACAAGTTAATTTTCCTAAGATCTTATGTTCTTTATGCTTAGTCACCTCTCATGATAGTCCTAACCACCTAAATACTAAAATAGGCATAATTTTCTAGAGAGAAGGGCCAAAGCTCAGAAACTATGTGGATGCCTCCATGAGAGAACAGTCTAGAATACTGTAATCTAATTGTTGCTTTTTTCCTCCTTCAAAAATGTGAGATGTGAAAGCACATTCTCAAGGGAAAATGCCTTTTTCCAGATCCTAAAGGTTTGTCTTAAGTACTGTCAATATTTCTGTCTCTATCACTGTGGTATTTCCTGACAGGAAAGGAATCTTTGAAGTGCTCAGGCAATTTGTTGAATACTTTTAGAGAAAACCATCTGATTCCTCTGCTGTATTTCAATGCCAAAAGCACTAAGTTGGCCTCGAAGTTGTTGTGTCTGGTCTGAATGATTGTCCAAGCTGAACACCAACTTTTGGAGCTGCTATTATTTACAACAACTAAGTACAGAGACAATTTCATAAAGTACCACATGATCACCTGTGCACCATCATTTGTATTGCTGCTGATCCCTTTGTGTTTTGCTTCCAGACTTTGCAGTGCTGTTTTGGAGGCAGAGGTAGATGCCACTGAAAAAGCAATGATGTCAACACGTTCCATCATTTTTGTGGATGTGGACAATAGGGATTTATAACTGAATGTTGATTTCACTTGCTTCCTTTTTCCCTGGGCATCCTTGTATCAGCAGTCTTGCAGGAGACTTTGTATTTGAGAAATTAGGAATCTAGGGCAAACTGTGTCTGGTCTGTTGAGTATTGCTCTTGGAGAGCCCTTATCTTGAAAGTATTGTCACCTTAGAAATCTGTGCATAAATCCCCCTGGTCCAATTACTGTTATAGGTAGAGACGGACTTTAATAAAATTTAGTTTTTTGGTAGCTCAAAATAGCTATAGATGGACTGCTGCCACCAGCATTACCTTTCTCCAAATGTTTTTCGAGACGTGTATAAGAGCCTAGATTTTCAGAAACACATAGTTCATACACTTGTGAGCAGTGCTGGTTAAAATTGTCTTGAAAATTCAGCACTATACCAGACATACACATTGTTCGTTCCAAATACCATCTTTGTTTTTTCAGTAGTCTGCCACATATGTATAAATACTTGGACTCTATTATGTAAATGTCATGAGGATAATGATATATGAGCAAATAGAATCCTGTTTTGAAAGAATCAATCAATCAGCTATAACAAAATGAACACCTGCAATAAGACAGCAATTATAATAAGCACTAGAGTTAGATAAAATTTTCCTCTGATCCACATAAAACATGAATTCAGGGTTTGGGTTTGGTTTGGGATTATTTTATCAAATCAGTTTGGCCATAAAATAAAGATGGTTCTCAGATTAAATGGTATTTTATTTAGAAATAGAACTAATGCTCATACCCATTAAAACAGGTATTTAAAATGGGATTTACTGCATTTAACTTTGCCCAAATAAATAATAATGTTCAGATATCCAATCTATCGGCATCTCTAGGAGCACTTCTTTTTATTTCTAGCCCTGAAGCTACCGAAAAGTGAGAGACTTATTTCTAAATATTTTTCATCTTTATATAGCTATTCACAGAAGTAGGATGAATCATCTTTTGAATAAACCTGTTTCCAGTGATTGTGCATGGAGCACATGTTGTTCAGTCTAAGCGTTTGAATCTCAGGTTGCATTGTTTTACCTAAACCCCCCTCATTTCCCCTCCACCCCTTCTCTTTTTTTGTTTGGCGTGTTCAGTCAGCAATCCAGAAACAAACAAACAAACAAACAAAAACAACAACAAAAACAAACAAAAAATCCCTCCAAACCAATCTTTTCTGTAGCTCTACAAATGTTAAATATGCTAAATATTCCCATCTCAGGAATTCAAATTGTCACAATCAATTCTAGGCCTGTTGTGTAGGGCTATGTTCAAACTGGCTGAGAACAATAGTCCATTCCCAAACCATTTATTGTCTGTTAGCTAGGGCATAACTCATGGATAAAGTAAAAGGAATAGGGAAGATTCAATGTCAGTCATAACAATTGAGTCTTTTAGTATCAACAGTAACAGTAATCACAAAAGAAATAAAAGCAAATTGGCCGATCCAATCTTTGTTCAATGGAATGCAGAGGGGAAAGAGAGGAAAATATGAAAAGCAAATAATGTAATACATATGTAAGATGAATGATAATGCCATTCATAATACCATTCATAATTAAGAAATATGAGATGCTCACACTGCAGGCATGTACAATTTTTGCAACATATACCTAATCTGAATTCAGTGAATCTGTCTTTCCACCTAGCCTAGTCTAATATCTCATCAACACTCATGATTGTAGCAGGCTAGCAATCTTGAAATACAGAGTTCTGACTTTAAAAATTGCCAGATTCTTAGCACTGGAGTATTAGAACTATAGAGATAATTCGGGTTAATCTGAATATTAATTTTTGATATCGTGGAGACTGAGAAACTAGAATCAAATGTCCTGTAAAAAGCCCCTTAAACCAGAACTCATTAATTAGTTTCAGCTTTGGGCACAGGAGGACAATGCAGAAAATATCATGGCTTGGTCCCAGCGATGGCTGCATTGTAAAAATCAGATAAACCAAATTTCAACAGCACAAAAAATAAGAAAGTTCTCATCTACTTACTATAAATGTGTTGAATTTTGTCCTTCTGACAGTTTGAAAGGATGATGCTGTCATCCATTTTCACCTCAGGGAATTTTTAAAAACACCACAGCAATAGATGCCATCTGTGAGAAAAACATGAAAGATACCATGTGTAATTGCCCTTGGGATATTAAGGATATACTACAATCCTCTGGTGGCATATTTTTCCTGGAAACCCTGAAACAGTTCAACATATAATGAAGGAAGAAGTCAAAATATGATTTCAACAAGAACATTTCTGTGGAAAGGGTTTAGTGTTTTTTCCCACCTTACAGTGCTTTCCTAAACAGAGGTGTATCCCTGGGCTGCCTGTGGTCATGGGCACCCAACATGGTAATGGGATAGAGGGTGCTACCATGGGGCACTTGGATGGGGCATGTGGCACCCAGTGTGGCCATGGGGCACCCAAATTTGTCATTAGGGTTCAGGGTTAGGGCTGACGGATTTTTTTGAAGGGAATAATTTCAGGGACATACCAGGAAGACTATGTATAAGAAACTATCAGTTTTGCAGAGGGTTTGTACTTAGTAGCCCAGCCGTTTTCATGTTTGATTGCCAGAAACAGATTCTATCATCATGCAGACATAATCCTCACAATTTCCTTCTGTGCCTATGCCCTCCACTTCCTACTGGACTTCTAGAAGCAGGAACCAGCAGGCTGCACTGTCCTCTCTCTTCTGAGTCTGCTCTGACAGTCCAGGCTTTCTAGTCTTATGGTAACCTGGTCAGGTACAAACTGAATCTAATACAGAAATAATAACTAAAATCAACCAAATTATTATACCATGAAGACTGACTGCAGAATACACACAAAACTTAAATTTATTCTTAGTTTTATAATTACTAATGAGGTAATTTGTGTTTGCAGCTGAATAGCATAAGTACTGCTCCAGATCACTGAACCATTTCAAGTTATTGAGTTAGTGCTACAAAGGAAAAAACCACCTGGTGATTCAGAGAATAAATTGGTACTTGAGATCTTCTGGAAAGGATGAAGAATAAATAACTAAAGTGACTTAGCATTTGTTTTACTATCTATTGGTGTTTTTTATTATGATGCACATTTTCCAGCATCAAGTACAGAGAAGTAGAGGTTGCTGTCTTTACAGAAGAGAAGGTTGGTTCTTGCTCACCATTTCTGGCTTGTGACCAGCTAAACAGCACACAAATAAACAAAACTGAACTGCTTAACTTTATTCAGCTTATAAAAAGGCACTGATGACATACATAATTGATACGTCCTGTTGAATCCTAAGCCAGTTTCATTCTGACTTTTCCGCTCCCCTATAATCTTCGAGTGTTTATGAGTGACAGTTGCACTACTTTTATACAGGCTACCATCTAGAGGTACCAATGTAAAGCCTTTTTGACACACTGTTATCAGAATGGAATTTCTGTATATTCAGTGGGATCTGGTTTAAAAGAAATAAGAAAATATGTTAGCTGTTAACTGTATTAATTAAAATAGCAATTCTGGTGGAAAATCAGAATGTTTTAATATTAAACTCCTTACTTAGTGAGTCTATTTAAGCCAGGTAATGCTTTAAGTTCCCTTGGCAGCAAAGAGAAAGTTAGAGCCCTCCAGAAACTCATTTACTTACTCTGAATTTGAGCTCAGAATAATTTCTCACTTTTATTCACAACAGAAATTACATATGTAGATTAATCTCTCAATCTGGATTTAACGTAAGAATACTCCACAGCATATGATTTTTACCTATAGCCACACTACTAAACCAAGATCAGTTATAAAATCAGGACGAACCAGTAGATCCAGAGACAAAGGTAATACCCCACTGCATAACATACATGTGTAAGGGGCACAGGAGTCCTAACCTGTGTTTCAGTCCTCAGTGAAGAATTGCTTTGCTAAAGGAAAAATTGTAACGGGCTTCTCTTTTCAACTACGGAAATTTAACTTCCAGTTGGTACATGTGTCCTCTCAAGTATATATTACCAGGATTTACACAAAAAAAAATTCAGCCTAAAAGATAAAAATAAGAAAAAAATGTGAGCATGCTGAGACATTTGTCAACTTGGAGTTGAAATTTAATAATACTCATATTTTTCTTATAAAATCTATACATGTAGAAACGCTGTCTTTGACATAGAGTTTGAGACTCTGTTCAAAGTCTGAATTTTATGAATTGTTTTCTGTACATGGAAATGCATGGTAGAAAGCCTGAAAATATGAAAAGGAAC
This sequence comes from Camarhynchus parvulus, assembly GCF_901933205.1. Classification (NCBI taxonomy): domain Eukaryota; kingdom Metazoa; phylum Chordata; class Aves; order Passeriformes; family Thraupidae; genus Camarhynchus; species Camarhynchus parvulus. Next base: position 19,748,610 of record NC_044575.1, on the reverse strand, counting down.
ATTGGCATCAGTAACTACAGCAGCACAAACAAAATGAAGAGGGATATACTGAGATATCATGTCACATAATATTCTGCACAGCTTCGAAGGTGAGAATGAGAGGTTTAATATGATGGCAAAAAAGGAAATGAAGAAAGGATCTACAACGATGAATTTGTAGATAATGACTGATACGAGAAGAAGATTATTACAAATACCAAGAAGTTTTATTTTCAAATATTTGCGTCCTATTTTGAGCATACAGGTTTTTTATTGCAAATATGTGTACTTACTTTTCATTATTTTTCATGTGCATGTTAGAATAATTGCCATTATGGAAAAAGTTCATATGAAATATGTTCAAGCTTGTGCATTCAAAGTGTTTCTTAACTTTGCCTGCAGATGTGACTGGAAACAATAGCTTTCCAACACTCACAAAGGAAGTGGCTTAAAAAAAAACATTAATGTCTACACTCTTTATGAATGGGAGACTGTCTGGTTTGTACTTTAATAGTTTGTTTTGAGCTTTTCTAATGATGTGTATTTTGTTTAGCACAAATTACCTGTCATGTATATTGGCAGGAGCTGTGAACAGTCCCATAGGCGGTCTGACATGGTGTTTCTGCTCCTATCCATTTTACCCCTCTCCAAAAACAGCCAAGTTCTGGACTATGGGTCCTGGTTGGACTCAAGTTAAATTCTGTTACAGGTGTTCTGCACGATTTTAGTCATGAAAAAACCAACAGATTTCTTTAATTGCACCAGATCTCTTCCAGTTTAACTGGGCAAGAAAAAACAGCCACCATGTCCAAGTGTGTCTAATTTCTGTGATTTTGAAAAAATGCAGTTTTATTTCAATTACATCTTTAAATATTGTGTCTATGCAGTGGAACACAAGCAGCTAAAACTCACTTAGTCATACTGGTGTGATTTCCATACACACACAGACACAAAGCAATCAGAAGTTGTTACATATATTGCTTAAAGCAGCAGTAGCATTTTTCTGTCTGAGTCTAGCACATTATATGCACCAGTGAATTCTACAAGTACCATGATTTAACCACATGGTTTTCATTTTTATCCCACCCAAGCCTACACAATCATTCTGACTCAAACACCTATATCAACTGTAATGAATATGGTTTAAAAATGAGGACAACACAAAATACTGATGTGAAAGGGCTAGCGTGACAAAAAACCAGCACCAGGCCCCAGTGGCTACGTGCTGGTGCCCTTATTCCAGTTGGAGGTTAGCAAAAATCTTCTGCTTTGAAACAGAGAAAAAAATGTAATTTGAAAACTTTGATGAAGCTGTCAGGCTCTGAAAGTCAGAGACTACCCTGGGGACAAAGATAATATTACTAGGTAGAACAAGGCCTTTTGGTAAAGAAAGATTCACTCTCTAAGAGGTGTGGGTTGAGGATAAAAATTCTTTTAAGGTATTTTCTGATGGAATTATGTTGTCAGAGGTTTTGTCTTTCTAGTTTTTAAAATATACACAGAACAAGGACATCATTAATATGACAATTTCATAATGAACTTTTCAGCTGTTCTCAGCTGAAGAAGGGCAAAACCTGTTCCCTAACTTACATTCAAATACACTTTTAATTGAATGGGTGGTAACTTTTCTTCTTGTTTGAATAGACTGTATTTTTTTCCTTTGGAACATCCAAGGGAATAAGAAACAAGGTATGTAGAACACTTACAGAGAGATGTTAGAGGAACAGATCAGAAAGAAAATTTTAAAGTAGATCAATCACAGAAAAAAGTTTAGAAGAAACTTTAGTAGATCATCTAGTTCATTTCATGTTTTTACCTCTAAACTTGGCAGATAGGCAGTCTAAATATGAAGGACATTGTTGCCTCTGCTTTGATGTTGCATGGCAGTATTTCCTTCCTTCTTTCTTTACCTTTTACTCAAATGCACAAGGTGTCATGTAAGCAAATCCTCATCTGTGATATCTATAATTTTATGAATGTTCCTAATGTTAGCATTTAGTGAACATATCTGGAATTAATTTGTATCGTGAATATTTGTTGTAAGAACTAAACAAAAATCAGAATTTTCTTCTCTGTGTCCTAAATTGTAGTGGCTGAGATAAGCTGTAGAAACATCAAATTTTCCTAGACTGAAAATACATGTGTGATGTTAGAGCTGCTCAGCCTGATAGGAAAGATATTTGTTTTGAGAGAAATACTAAAGAACAGGATTTGACAAAGTCTTGGGAAAAGTTTTGGTAAAATAAAATGAAATGTCAGGCTAAACTAAAATATACCTTTTAAGTGCTATGCCATGGCACTGTGTGGAATTTAGAAAGAATGATTCAGAAATGTTTGGGGACTGAATGAGGCCTAGATTTCTAACATCTGTCTAGTTCCATGCCAATTCTTATTTTTAGAGAAGGTTGCTGAGATATTTTAGAACCATTTACTAAGTAAGAAGGCCAACACTTTATGTGAGGTTGTGACAAGGTAGCTTGTTTTCTTCCTTTTTTTCCCTTTAAACTTATGTAATATGCTCAGTTTTTCAGTATACACTAGTGGTAAATCTCAATTTATTACTCTTAAATCTCAATTTATTACTCTTATAGTACTGGAGAGAGAATAATCTCTTTATATTAAAATTGATATGCAAAGAGCCTTGGCCAGAGTTAAAAATTATATATTTTAAAGATTCTAATAGAGGCTCCTGTGGTTTAAGCAACTTTTGTTGCTGTGGTAACTGTATGTAATATTTTCAAAAAGTTTTTTACTCTTTCTTTTGTTTTCGTTTTACGTGCGAAAGTGGAATAAGTAAGAACATTTACTTAGTAACTACATAGAGAATTTCTTATTTTATGTTTTGAACTGTCCAGATGCCAACACTCTAAAATAATATGAAAGTCTTTGATCATCTAAAACATTGGTAGAAAAGATAAAGAAGAAGCTACCATATGGATCATGCTCTGGTCAGAAAAAAATAGCTTTTTATCATTTTTGGTTCTCATATGTCTTTCATGAGACCTGAGTGTAAAAATCAGCTTAAAAACTTGACACATACCTAATTATCTTCTTTTGTAATGTGAATTTGTCCATCTCTTCACTCTTTTGCCTGTAGGTCAACCTCTTCTCAATCCCTCCATGCCATCCTTTTTCATGGCATATCTTCCTACTTGAATAGGAGCCCAGAAACTCTGCATTAAATTTCTGAGCTTTAAGGAAGGTATTCTCAGCATCTAAAAGGCAAAAAAGTGTCAGGGAGAGATAGCTGATCTCTCCAGTTTAATCCAGACCCATCTAGCTGCATACTGACCCTGTTATACTGATGCCTTAAGTTTTAGCTTTCACATATTTCAGGTTCTGTGCTGCCTAGGTGTGTAACTCAGCTTCATATTGAGTGTTAGCAAGCTTTCTTCACAGTTTAGTTAGACAAAACAATCCTTTTCCAGCTTGAGACCAAGGACAACACTGCAGCTTCAGGCCAAAATATATAAACAATGGGGAATTGAAGAAAGCAAACACAGAGGATGGGACTTCATAACCAGTAATTGGACAATTAACTGTAATTGGACTGATAAGCTGTAATTGGATGATTAACCCCATTGTGCAAATGGACCAAAAACTTATAAAAGTGTGAAACCTCATGACCAGTCGTCCATTTTGTGACCATTTTGGGTCCATCTTGGCTGTAGCCATGGCCAGGATCTTGTACTCCCAAGGTGTATCCTATAAGGCCTTTTAATAAATACCTACTTTATTCTTTAACTCTGTCTAGTCTCTGTTGCAGGTCAGTCTCTCAAGGCATCAATACTCTTCCAGTGCCTTCCAAGTGTTTGTCATATAGTGCTCCAAATTTCCTGCAGCCTCAATAAAGCAGGAATCTGGACTGGAATCAACAATACAGTAAGTGAACAGCCTAATATGAAACTAAACTTCTTGACTTGTCCACTTCTGCTACATAATACAATTATTTACCAACGATGGACACTACCCTTGTTGTTTCTAAATTGAATGAATATTCATGTAACTGCCTTCAGGACTTTCAACTTGGTCACATATTTAAACAACAGAATTTGAGACAGTTTGGGTACTTATACAGACCCAAGATATACAATTTGGCCATTATTAATTCCCGAAAGGTCATAGGCAATATAGCTAATACTACTGATAAAAAAAATATTTGTTTTATTTCACATTTAAATGTGATTTTTAATTTGCATGTCTAGGATTGGTGTAAGCCTTATCTGACCATAAACAATTCATACAATGGGGAGAAAAAAATGTCACCTTAAAAAAAATAATAAAAATAATCCCAAAATGTTTATGAGACTTTCAGAGAGAGAACTCTTAGGTGAAAGAAACAAAATGCACAGTAGAGGCTGCCCCTTGTTTTGGTCTTCCCTCCTGTTCTTTAGGTCTGTGTCCTGAGAAGCTGCCTGTGAATATCCTGTGCCCCTTCTACCCCCTTGGTCTGGGTGGCAGCAAAGCCTTCTGCCTTTCGTCCTTGTGATTTTATGCCCTGCTACTGCAATTTATTCTCTCTTCATACTGGCCCCAGTGGTTATACTACAAATCTCCATGCCAATAAGAGCTAAAAGGATAAAATTCATATCAAAGTCAAGAATAAACACCTCCTAAAGAGGATTTTATCACCAGGTAGGGAAGTCACCACATTTGATCATTGACTGCCTGCTAAGTTCTTTACAATTCACAAAACAGATTCAATAGAAACTCTCATGCACAAAGGATTTGTCATCAGAAAAACAGAACTGAAACTCAAAAATGTCAAACTGTTGTGAAGAACTGAAGAATTCTCTCCTGTTTGAAAGCACAGTGTGGTAATGGCAAATTGCAATACTTATACAGAGAAGCACCTAAAAAATCTTTGCTTGCTCTCACCTGGAAAAACATTCATGTTGCAATGTGAAAGGACTCCAGTCAGGGAATGCAAAGAGAAACTGAATAACTGAAGTTTTACCATCATCCTCAAAGAGGAAAATTAGAAGATATTTGCTATTCTTTCTGATAAATTATGCTGATAGCTGAATACAATATGAAATGTGCAGAATTCAGGTTTTGTAATGCAGTAGCTGAACTACAGAACTTCATGATAGGATAATAGACCTTACAAATTTTTCTTATTCAAGTTTTAAAAGACAATAATAGCATAAATACTTTCATCCTGATAGAACATGAATCATCTGTCCAAGGCTACATTGGATACTAATTAATATATTCCTCTTCTGTCACCCCTATGCAATATTCGCAAGACTCCATGATAATAATTAAGTGAAAAAGATGCCCTGTGAAATCTTTTCTAAGTATTTCAGATTATCAAAGATAGCAGTAGCTGTAGCCACAAAGGTACTGACAAGACAGCAAATGAATCAAACTTTTTCACTCTCTGCATTACTGTGAAATTTGAATTGGTTTAACAGTAATTCACTTTTTACCCAGCATGCTCTCTGTACCTTGTACAGAGGTTAATTATGGATCCATTTTATAGGCCCTAAAAAGCAGCATCATTCATCTGCTTCCTGCAACAGCATAGCAGTTAATTTATTCAGTGCAAAAATGAAAACTGAGCATTAGCATACATTGAATGATAGAGAATGATATAACCAAAGTCTAATTTTATAGTTTTTATGGTTTGCATGGGAAAGGGTAGAAATCTTACAAATTCCCTTTTATGGATAACTATGTCTTTTTTTTTTAATCAAATCTAGATTGAATTTTTTACAGCTGAAGTGCTAGTTACTTGTGATGAAGCCCACCTACTTGAAACATCTATTTTAAGAAGAGATTAATCACTTTTTGTTGTGCCTCTCTTTTTCTTGACTGTGGATGAAGCATAAGGGAATATTCATCTAAAAATAAGACATCTAATCTGAGCTAAAGTTAGGCCAGAGGAATCCTAGGATAACTAAATATGTAGTATCATTTAGTGCTTAAAAAAAGAAGTCATATTGGAAAAATGGAGCTCAAGAGACGGGTTTTTAAATACATCTCTCAGCAGATATTAGGCATCCTAACACCTTTGGAAGTAAAAAGGCTTCAGGAAGGCATCCAAAGCTGACTTGTGACACCTATAAATATGATGTGCATTAGGTAGGATGATATTGGTATTACTAAGCCTTGAAAATAAAGATAAATAGAGATTGCAAATAAGTCTATAAAGGTATTTTACAACACTGTGATGGCATAGCCACCCAGAATCAATTAACATTTTGCATAACTGTGAGCATGTGACCAACAAATGGGAAAAGAAAGACAGGTGTATTTTTACACAGGAGACACACAAGTGACAAGAATTGTCAAGCAAAGAAGAAAAATGGATTGCAAATTGGTGGAACATCTACCTGAAGAAAGAAAAACACTGATAAGTGACGTGGGGAGAAAGAGAACCCATGTTTTGGGAGCAGAGAGCAAATAGCATAAAAATGTCAGGTCTTTCCATATAAGGAAAATCAGAGGAGAAAGAATAAATGAATAAATGCTCTGGCGCTCTTCCTCTTTTTTTTTTTTTTTTTAACCATTGGGTACTTGAAAAGCAGCATTTCTGAAACATAGATTACTGGATTGATGCATATTGCAGACCAACAAATTCAAACCACAGAGTCTAGGCTTAAAGTGTCAATAAACTGGTCACAGGGAAACGTGGTAAAATGACACCATTGATAGAATGGCCATGCTGTTCAGTAGCAGGTAATGAGATACACATAGGCATACACATACTTTGAGAAAGACAAAGAGGCACAAAAAATAGTACATTCTTGTTTTGTACAGCCTTCCAACAGATTTTCTAAAGCAACTGATGTCTTAGTTAAGAAACTGAACATAAAGCTCAGTGATCTGGACCTTGCTGTTGCATTGCACCTTAAAATACTAGTCAGTTTAAAAATCAGTGAGGCTTTATTAAACACATTTTTCAAACAGTTGCAGCTCTAGACAGAGTGAATTCCACATCCCTATTGTTTACATATTTCCACTTTCCTATTTATTTGCCTTCATGCTTTGTGATCATAGCTGCTAACACAGAGTTGCAAGAAACAGTCACCTCCCTTATCATGTACAGGAATAAAAGCTCTTTCTTTACTCAAAGGTAATCTTTGATTAAGAAATCTGACAGAAGCACTATCCTGACCCAAATGACCTGTGACTAAATCATTACTAATTAACAATTTTTTCTATCTTATTATCATCACACTGCAGGAAAGATAAGAGACAGCAGTTTTTGCTGCACTTCTCTACCTTTGGTAAAACTAATTAACTCAGTCAATTGTGTTACTGAAAGAGAAGGAAACATCCATTTTCCATAAAGAAATGGGAAGACCAGGCCAAAAGGCCACAACTCTAAGTTGTGTTCACATTAATGACCCAGTGGGAAAATAAAGATAACTGATTCAACAGGAAGCAGAGAACAAATGCCTCGTGATGTTCTTGTTGCAAGCAAATATGTTAGGCAATATACGCATCAGGGAATTAGATATCACTGTGGTGGAAGTGTAGAGGATTTATACATCATTAACATCATATTGTAAAACAAAATGTACCAAGTTCGCTCATCACAAAACCTTTAAAAGCTAAAATTGTTGTAAGTATAGAATGTTATATGACCAGATGTGTGGTCATTGGTGATTCACACTTCCTGGTGTTTACACTGCTCATGCTTACTTAAAACATTTATCCATTGTGTCTGGTTATCCTGTGACAGTTTTATGAAGTACTTGTATATAGTTGTTAGTTAAAACTACTTTAGGATGCTTATATTTAGGTCCAAGGCACATAATCAGTAATTTTTTCCTGCTTAGTGGAAATACTTACAACTGAGAGATATCACAAGTCTCCTTGGCTGCACTGCAATTCAAACAGTGCAAATAAAAACTCCAAGAGTTTGAGGTAAACATGAAGACTTGGTTTTCTGGTCGCTATGCTAAATTATGAAGATTTAATGCCCATAATAATTTTGCCCTGAAAAAATTGTTGTCACTAGGTGCTGCCTCACTAGATGCTGCCTGGATATGGTAAATGGAAAACTGCAGTTTCATTGCCTTAAAGTACAATCAATCCAAAGTAACATTTTTGATCAATGTTGTAATTCCCTCCCTCCACCAAAAAAAGGAAACTAAATCATAAAGCACCAGAAACATTCTTATGTTCATTTTTATTACTTTAAGTATGTAGGAATTATAGTCTACAGGGAAAGCAAGGTTGCTCTGTAATTAATTTTTCATAGATACTGCTTCACTGGTCTTAGCTCAGCTCCCTGAGTCCTATGGAAAAGCAGTGTCCATAGACCACAGTTTGGAGCGTACTGCAAAGTCTGAGGTTGTTTGGTCCTTTTCAGCAGATGGTATGAACAGAAATTTGCTCATGTGTTAAATCTTTCTATTTGGTGTCATAACTCAGTCATTCCTCTTAAGGTTTTCCTTATGTTGTGCTTTAACCCCAGACAGCAACCAAGTACCAGGCAGCTGCTCACTCACTCTATTCCACCTTGCCCTCACAGGGAGGAGAGTCGGAGGGAAAGGATAAAGCTCATGATTTAAGAGAAGAGCAATTTCATAATTGAAACAAAAGATAATAACAACAATAACAGCAACAACCTGATCATACCAACAATGACAATAATAATTGTAGGACTCAGGAGAGAGAGAGTAGCAGAACTTGAGAGTATATGATGATGCACACTACAATTTTTCACCTCCCCCTGACTGACAGCCCACTACTTAGCAGTAATCATCCCCTTTTTGGGTGACTCCCCCCAGTCTATATACTGGGTGTGACATTCCATGTTATGGAATATCCCTTTGGCCTGTTTGTGTCATCTGTTTTGGCTGTGCTCCTTCCCATCTTTTTGTGCAGCTCCTCCCTGACAGAGCAAAAGATGTTGAAAAGTCCTTGACTTAGGATAGGCACTACTTATCTGCAAGCAAAATTCCAGTGTGTAATCAGCATTATTTTCATACTAAGTCCAAAAAGCACAGCACTATACCAGCTACTCAGACAAAAATAAACTCTCTGCCATCCAAAACCAAGACATCCTGGGATTTGTGTGAAGCAGATTGGCTACAGAATACTGCTTAGAATTGTATGTCTCAAGGCCCAAGATAAATATATTTTTTTATATGTGATAGCTTTTTTGTTAGACAATGTATCTAGATATGAATAGAGCACAGATCTTTCTAACGATCAATTGCCCTTGTGCAAAGAATCAAGCAAGTCCTTGTCAATAAACCAATATACCTGCCTAAAGAAGAAGCTGTATGGTGACCTGTCCTGTCACATATTGTTTCCCATCTTTTACTGAGTACAAGAGATATTCATTAGACATACACTAGTAAACCAGTAAACATTCAGGAAGCCAAATAAAAACCACCAAAAACAAAAACCAAAACAAAACAAACAAACAAACCACACTGAGAAAAAGCTGTAAAACAATCCTGTTCAGATCTCTATAAATCCATTAATGTTGATTTTGATCTTCTTGTGCTGGAGCTGCCTTTACATTTTTGATTTCATTTTCAAGCTTTGCTGCTCTTGGGGTTTTCTTATAGGAGTAGCATTTTATGACATAATTTATAAAAGTATCTGCATTCCTTGACAAGGTATTCATGCCAGTCCACTTGGGAGGCAAATGTGCCTGGAGCAATTCTGCAGCTAGACAATAGACACATATGGGACGTCCCAGACCAGGGGTTTCAACAACTTGCTGAATGCTTCCACTGTGTCTGGAGTATACTCTGAGCTTTTCTCATGAAGGGCTTGGCACTTAGACAGCTTTCCCCTTACTCTTATCACCCCTCGCTGTACATCAAACATACCAATACTGTACCCACTTTTCACTGGTATGGGTATGCATTGTTGTAAAAGCCAGCTTTGCTTCTGAAAACTGACACTGGTATTTTAATAGGCAATAATCATTAAAGTCAGTCTTACCTTAGAAATGTGTTGAGTGCCTTGGAATTTCCTCAGGCTTCTTTTGGCTCTGTCAGTGTCCAAAAAATATTCTGATGCAGCAACAGGACTAAGATCAGAGTTTTTTCGCAGTATTCAGGAGTAATGCTTACAGGACTCAAAGCCTGAAATGCTAAATTTGTTGGAGAACACATCCCTGCCATAATACATAAAACAAAAAACTCTCCCAAACTAAAATTTCATTCTAAACACATTCTAAAATTAAATTTATTTGCATTCATAACACTGGAAAATATTATATTTTTCTTCCTACAGTCAATAATTCTGCTTGTCCCAATAAATCCAGCTAACTTGAAATGTGACACTTGTTTACCCCAGCAAAACATGGCAACTTGAAGGAATGAGTATGCCAAGCAATTATTCATAAAACCTTTTTTTGTGCCGTCAGATAGGAAACATCTCTTCATCAGAGAAGAGAGAATGCCAGAAGCTCATAAGGTCAGTGCTGCCTTTCTATTTTTTTTTCCTTTTTTAAAGTCATTCTCTTGTATATAAAGCTTGTTGGTTTGGCATTGATACAACATGTGTTCTTATGATATAGAGAGAAAATCTGTCTGCTTGTCTCAGTGTTTATATTTATATAGTCACTGCTCAGCCCTAAAGCTGTTCTTCAGATCTCTAGCTAAAATAAATGTCACACACTGCTGAATTATTATAAAAATAATTCTCTTTATTTACAAATATGACAACAAGCTGGTAACTTACTGAGATTCTTGAAAGGATTTTCAGTCTTTACAGAGATATGTTCCAGCTAGCCTATTTCCACTCTCCCTGAATATCATATTCTAAATCCAGCTATTATCCACTTGCCAATAGATGTGTCCAGTCTTAGTAGCTATGTATTATGATGGATATAAAAGACATTATTAAGTATTGGAAAAATACTCTTAATGAAAAATAAAAATGCTCTATCCTTTCTCACTTTTTATGACTGCACTTGGCAGCAACTTTTATCTTGTCTTCCAGGGTGCAATAGGATTAAAACATGATGAGAAAATAAGAATAAAAATTGAGAATGAGATTTAAAATTAAATAGCCTATATTGAGAATGTAATATGATAACAATGAAATGCAGCATATTTTTGCTTAGTGCCAGTGTTTTACTATGCAGTAGCAATTTTTTTGCGCACTTAACAAAGAGGACCCATTTCCCAACACAAATATTTTCTTTCAAAATCTGCAAAACCAGCAACATGTTTACCAATGCACAAATAAATACAAAAGCAATATCTTCTGTTTAAAACAAAGTTATTTGTTCTGTGTTTCTCTTGGGTAATTAACATGAGCAAGAAGAAATTGCCATGAGAGAGAGTAAGAGATAGAGCACATAGGACTGGGAAAAAATATCTAATGATTGAATTATTGTTTACTTAAATGTTTTGGAATATTCAGTATAACTTTGTCTACAGGTCTACATCTGACTTGTTCCAAAATATTGCAGGCAGTGAAATAATTTCATTAAATACTTCCTCATGGTGATCCTGACCAATGATCCTGATCAAGGTAGACTAAATAGTTTTAATGTATATCAGCCAATATCGATAAATCTCTTCTGCAGTAATTGTCATGTAATATTCACATTTTTAAACAGCTGAAGAAGACCTCTCAGACAGTAAGTTAAGTAAAAAAGAAGAGAAGGAACATACTTCTGACAGCTTTCTTTCCCCTTTTTTTTCTAACCAACTTGTATAAATTATCAGGAAATGAACATTGTCTGAAAAAATACGTGAAGTGTTATTAACAGTTATGAACGAAGGATAGTAATAAATTTACATACAAAATCTCTATGTTGAGTAAAGGCATATTTACAAAAGCTTTGTCCAATGTTCTTCAAAACATAGAACTTTCCAAAGGATTAAAAAAAATCTATTCAGTATAAGAGCCCTTCAGGAGTTCAAAACATTCGTCCTTAAAGAAAGTGCAGGCAGCTCATTATGGAGTATGTGTACTTGAAAAGACATACAGAAATGCACGGAAGTTTTTTTCTATATATAGCAAGATGGCAAAAGGTATGTTCTCAATTTATAATGAAGGCATTTCAGTGGGTATAAAGAAGGGCCTTCTCCTCCAAAAATTATTATTAGCATGCAGAAATCACACAGGAGCAGTGACTGCATTGCATTGGGTATTCTTATCTAGAACAAGTAACCAGGATCAATTTGAAAAAGTGAGGTATACATAAGTCACATTGGTCACACATTGAGCTCTTTCTGGTGTTATAAATAAGGATTCTATATTGCACTGTCCAATAATATTAGTAAAGCTGATTGATGAAAAGTAGAGATTTCCATCTAATGTCATGGGAATTTATTAGATGGAATAATAATTCATCCTCTCCTTCTCTCTCTAATGAACTCATCACCATGATACCTGACAGCCATATTAAAACCACAGAAGCCAGAAAAAGCAAAAATCCTGAACTGAGTAGCTCTTCAGCTTTTGCCTCCAGCACTGATTTATGCCTTGAATGTAAGAATGTAGTAGATTGATTTAGATTTTCTTCTTATATTTTCCCACCCAGATCCCCTCTTTGCACAAACTGGAATTACAAATAGAAACATCTTGCCTTTGTGTGTGACTTTGTGCTGCACACCAGGAGCCCACACTCGGGACAATATCAACAGCTGCAGAAGTTGTGGTAGCTTCTGCAGAGAGATTTGCTTCCTTCCCTCTTCCAAATTTAGGGGATTTCTACAGATATCAACACTGTAAATTAACACGCAGCTCTTTTTTTATAATTCAACTCTACCAGTGCAAATGTGAAATTGTTGAGACATTGTGTTAATCTTCCAACGCTGAAACACAATTTAAGAAATAATTGCCCACAGGATTCAGGAAAGAACAAATGATTACTGTGAGATGTAGCTAGGAAAAAGCTAAAGAATAATGCTAGTTACTAAACTGAACCCTGGAATAGAGGTGGTGGAGAAACAGATATCCCACACATTGTTAAATTAGTTTCCATATTATCAAATAATTAAACAATAAAATTAATAAATAATAATTAACAATAAAATTGTACTCATCTAACAAAAGAAAACAAAAGCTTTTTATTTTTTCCCTTTTAGGTGGAGTTCAACACACTAATTGGATCTCTTTGGCCTATTTACATCAACACTCTAACTGTCCTTCTAAGGAACTTTGGATGCTTTGTCCAGATTACAGTCTTCTAGCAAATGTGTACCTGAAATATGTGATGACCACAGATACCCAGCAGTCCAATAGAAATGAAAAAAATATAATGTGTAATAAATATATTTTTCTCTCCAGAGAAAGGAATTTGAGGCTAGTAGTAATTTAGATTTGCTCTTTCTTGTATAAAACAACTCTAGTTTCCCATAGCATGGCAAATAATAACATCTGAAATAAAATATGAGAAGAGATATATATTTAAGTTGCTGCAACATTTTTCAGAGAATTTCAGAGATAACAACAGTCCTTGTGTGGAGAAAGAGGAAAGAAAAAAGCCTTTTGACCACACTGGAGTACAGAAAAAACATATACAGTTTAAAAAGAAGAAAACATTATTTCCTGGATGCCAGAGATAGTAGGGGAAAACAGGTGCCCTGGGATCTGCCCACACAGCAGCAAAAACATCAGACTTTCAGTCACAATAAATTATTGGTGTTAGGTTAGCTTCAGAAAATAAACAACCAAAACCAAAATAATATCACTTATCTGTACTTGTAAGATTCAAACCGGATTTTCCAAAGTGGCAGGAAAAGTCATCAGCACAATGAGGCAGCATCAGAAAGTTCAAGGAAAAGTTCTTGTCCCAAGGTCCCATTAAAAGAAGATTACAACATCTCCTAATTAGGCCAACACTTCAGTTCTGAGGTTGAAATTATTGATGATATAAAAGAGATCTGACTACCTAACAGTTTATTTGGCTAAAAACATGACGTATAACCTCTAGAAGTGTTTAGATCTATACTAACAAGGAAGACAAAACATATAAAATATGGTAAAGGTGTTATTTTTACAATAACTTCAATCCATTTACACCTTGGTTGTTTTAAATGAAAAAACATATTCAACCAGTATGACAATTTAATTTTTTTTATGGGATTATAAAAATGTAAAACCATTTAAAACAATTCTGTGACATAATTCTGATGTGAAAGAGGGACATGGAGAAAGTTACTAGTTTGTGTGTTTTCTATATCTGGACCTGCCATTCCTCAGCTAAATTTAGAAAACAACAGTAGAAAATCATTATGGACAAGTTTTAATCTGAGATTTAAATAAAGAAATATTAATTCATGTCAAAGCTGCAAAATGTTGAAGGATTTCTTATTTGAGCTTCTAAAACATCAAATTTTTTACTTTTACAACTGAGGACTTCCTTTATGTCTTTACTGATGAACCCAATTGGAATTTGGAAAAACATATTAGAATTTCAAAGCCAAATTTAAAAATTCTATTTGAGAGTTCATAGATACAGAAGTCTGTAGGCTTGTAAGTAATCTCTGTAATTTTCTTATATAACAGTAACCATCCTTATATAATGTTTAAGAACCCAGTGCAGCAGATTTTGATTTTATAAACCACAGAACAGGCTTGGGTCTTGCAGTTGAGGAGACCTACTGATATTCCTACAAATTACTACAATAGTAACTTTTAATTGAATGAGAGCCTGCTGAAAAGAGACAAAACAGGTTGGAGATGTGCAAAGTAAACAGAAGCTTGCAGAAATACAGGCTTTTTGAAAAGATTCACTGTTATTGCCTCAACTACTTTAAAAATAGACAAACGTACAAAGAACTAGCATATGTAAAATCTTACATTAAAGTGAGATTGCCTCGTTTAGAAGCAGTAATACAGCAGGAAAGCAGCCTGCAGCCAGCAAAAGTGCTGCACAGTGGGAGGCTTATCCCAGCAAACAACAATTCACACCTGTTAATTACTCCGAATTAGCTTGCACACAATGCTAGGCATGGCATTTATCCATTGTTTGGAAGCAATACCAATGTAATCTCTTACACTATTGTTATAAGTGAAATTAAAATTTAGCATGAGTCATTTCCTTACAAATCATCAGTTAACTCATCAAAGCATTTGCCAGAGGACCCTTAAAGATCCAGAATGATAAAACTATGTAAATAATATGTATTTCAGGCTTACTGACAATTATGGTAAAGTTGTTGATGGTGAGATTGCATAAATACTCTATTTCAGGTAAATTACTATTTAAACCATCATTAGTTACTTAAAGTCTAAAATGTTTGCACGAATAATAATTTCAGAAAAACAACTCACTGAAGTTTTACTTACAATTAATTTTCTAATTAGAAAATGTCAATTAGATTTGAAAGTCTTAAAACAATGTTTAAGTAACTTGAACACTAGTCCAAATCTAATCATTTAACTTGACACACTTGAACAACTTAAGGCTTTTACAATTTCCTTCTAGTTTTTCATGTTAATGCTTAGATAAACTCAAAACAGAAGGCATGAAACATTTTGGAAATTCTTGCTTTATCCAAATTATTTAATTAAAAATACTTTTTCTACCTGTATCTACTTGTCTACCTAAAACATTTTTTGAGCAGCTTTAGCAGTCTTGTCCTTACTACTAAACACTACCACACTCACTCTCTCAGCAACTCTGTAGGTGGTTTTTCAGTACAGAAGAATTATAAAAATATTGTCTCTGCTTTTTGTGCATTCAAAGACTTCAGGCTGAATAAACTCCCATTCATTCTGCACATTAAAAATAGTAGACTATATAATCATATTGAGAAACTCTTTAAGACAAATACAAGTCTTAAAGGAGAAAACACACTAATAGGGATTTGATAAAAATTTTATATTTATACAGACTCTGAATATGAAGAGGACTGTTCTGATTTTTTTAAAAGTTATAAACCTCTGAAAATCCAAACCAAATGACAAGAAAACCACAGCAACATCCAGGGGTTTTGGAGGGGATCAGTTGGGAGAAAATTCAGACATACCATCTGTCCTCTAAAAGCATTGACATTTGAAGATGATGTATTTTATGCTGGTCTTTTCTCTTTCCACTGAAAGCAGAGATTTGCGCATTTGGAGACTTATTTATCTTTATTTCTGATTCCATCTATATTGACATTCATTTCACTTTAAAAGCAATTCCCTGCTGATTTTAGACAATCTCAATGACCTAAATTACATAAGATCCTAAGCTTTTAGTACTCAGGGAACATGAATCCTTTCTGAAATGTTTGTACTTATTAATGTATTTCAGGTGTCCACAAAAAAATGAAGGGATCCTGGGCAATATATTCTCTATTGGTTTGGTTTTGCCTTTCATGTGAACAAGAAGTTCGAAGGAGTAAGCCTGGTAGTCAAAGTTCACAGTCACTATGATTTCTTTTGTCAAATAGCTTTTTGCTTGTGTAACTAACAATAAAAAGGCCATTATCTGTTATTAAACACAGAATGATTGAGGTTGGAAGAGATGCCTTGAATTCTTCTCTTCGAGACCCCTGCTAAAGCAGGGTCAATTATAGCATGCTGCCAAAGACTACCAGTCAACTGTTGAATATCTCCAGGGATTTAGATTCCACAAACTCCCTGGACCTTTTCCAGTGCTCAACTGCCCTTATAATAAAAATGTTTTATCTCACATTCAGGTGTATTGTCCTGTGGCTTTATTTGTGCTAAAGTTGGTCAGCAACAGGTGATCAAGTTTGTTCAAGGACGAAATATATTCAGAAAACTTTAAAGTGGTTATAATTCCAAGTGTTCTTCTGCAATGATTATGAATTGAGCTTGTACTTGGCCATATTTATAAAATGTTCAATTATACTCATTGAAATTCCCAATGTTAATAACTTTTCATGGTGCAATCCACATGCATTAAGCAGACTTTTCTGTAGTAATGCCTTATTAATAAACCAATGTATAAATAAATAAATTGATCAGTGGTGTGACTAACAGTGAGGTTTGCCTGTGGCATCGATGTCAGAAAAACTTAAAAAGCCTCACAGCAATTATGAGTAGATTTTGAAGTCATGACAATATGGTGCCAGAGCAATGGAGTTGTGAAGAATTCCCAGGAAAAAAAATTACATTTTTATTTTGTTGACAATTAATTCTTCAGAAATATTCAAACAGAAACGATAATAATTTATAAGGTTAGATAATAACTTGGTGGTGGCTGATAGGATGAAAATACCACCTTGGATTACCTTAGATGATTATAAAGTTTAAAAATATACTCCTGAGAGTAGCTTATGTATGTAAATTATATTATAATGTGCTGGACCAAGATCACCAGAGACTCAGGGTGCTGACTGGCTCACGCACCATGCGTAAAGAGCCCTGCTTTAAGGTCAGCAGTTTTGGTGACCCAGATTGTATACCAATAAAGCCTTGAACAGATTATCCTACTGTCCCAAGCAGTGGAGAACGGGATCAGGCAGGATTCCAGTGCACACTAACTAGTTCATCAGGTGCTCCATATCATTATCTCCAGTGTCTGGGTGGTAAGACACTCACAAGTGCAAAGCTCTGGAGACCTGAGCAAGGACAAAATAGCTGTGAATTCCTTGACTGGCAAGTATATTTCATTTCTTCAATGAGAAATAATCAATGGTGCGCACAAAGAAAAGTGGTAAAAGAAATTTTTTTCTACCCAGTAGCTGCTTGATCAGAGGAAAAGGTACCTTTGTTGATGCATCAGAGCAGAGAGTGAATATGTGGTACAAAGTGGTAGAAGCCCTTTTTCCCATGTAGATGCTCAGTCCTGAGGGAAAATGAACCTTTGCTGATGAATTTGGAGTTAAGTGCAAGTGATATAGGGTATATACATATATATACATATATATTTTTTTGTACATATATACACAGATAAACTACAGATGTCTTTAAGTCAGGCAGTGAGGTCAGAGGGTTGGTCACTTTTTGCACGTTACATTTGCTACTTCAGACTTGTTAAATTGGAAATTATGTGTTGGTTCACATCAGGAGAATCCTGGAGGAAATTATCAACTTTTGGAAACTATCATGCTGCCTCATAGACCTGGTTGAGGGGAAATGGCAGGCTATATTGAATGTCTTTACAGTGCAGAAGACAAAAGAATAGTACTAGATAGGTTGAAAGGATATACAGAGGTTTTGAGGTTTGAAAGGAAACTCCTTTTGACCTGAATCAATGTGTTGTTTGTAAGCAGCTAGGACATTGGAAAAATTAATGCTCTAACAGGGAAGGGAAGGATCAATCAGAGGAAATTTATGTTATAGTGCTGGAGGACTCTGACAATGACTGAGGAAGACCAGGGGAAAATATAATGGCATCCCCAGTCAATCCTCTAATTCCAATAAAGCTGGGAAATGAAACAATAGATTTTTTTTTTTATAGATAGCAGAGCCAGTAATAATTAGTTGTAAGAGCCCACTTAGTAAATACCAATTGTTGCAGTGATGGGAATAAGAACTTTGTGCCCATTCTTACAACCTGTAAAATGTACCATTGGACATATTAAACTGATTTATGAGTTTTTACATTCTGTGTATGCCAGAATGTCCTCTTCCATTGTTAAGATGAAATTTGTTATGCAACTGATATTCTCAAATAACTTGTGAAAACTCTGTACAGCTACACATCCCAAAAGAAATGCAATGGAAGGCTCAGATCTACTGACTAATGGGCCAGACCTTGGAAGAACCTGAGGATGATATCCCTGATGTAGCATTGAATGTGGTAATTTCCTGGGTATCAAAGAACAAGGTAAAGGAAAGAATGTGACTTCGCTTAAAACTCAAACTACTAGCAAAGCCAGTGAGGGTAAATCAATATCCTATAAGACTGGAAGTACATAAACGATTGGAGTCCATGATAAATACTTGAAGTATGGATTGCTTAGACAGTGTCAGTCTGGATTTAATACTCCTACTTTACCAGCCACGAAGCCTCTTTTTCAGGAATACAGACTGGTATGGGACTTAAGAGTAATACAACAACTGACATGGCCGTACACTCTATCATACCAAACTCCAGGTCTCACAAGCATGGAGCTGGCATGGAGAATCTCATTCCTCAACCTGCTGGTCATGCTTTTTTTTGATGCAGCTCAGGGTATGGCTGGCTTTTTGGATTGCAAACACAGATTGGCAGGTCATGTTAAGCTTCTTCTCCACAAAAACTTCAAATCATTGTGCTCAGTTCTCCTATTAATCTGTTTTTGACACAGCCTTTATTTGTGCTTGGAACCGTGCCAATCCATTGTTAAAAATGTTTTGTTAAATAATTCTGAGTTCAAATTTGATACACTTAAGCTCATTAATATTACTGATTTTTCTTTCAGTTATCCTTTGATTTTCCATCTCTTCTGATAAGATGCCTAGGACAACAGCCTGATAATTTTCAGGGTTTGGTTCCAGATATGGCCTGAGAAAGTAGCAGTGGCATCTTAAAACAAGGTGTTTGGTGGATGATCTTGAATGGGTGCATTCTCAAATTCTGCATGGTGCTCAGCATCACTTGCAGGGCACCGACCTTGCAGGTTTTTCACAGCAGCTTGCCGTCTTTGTGCTTGGGCCATAACAGGTTGCATTTGTGTGATGAACTCTGACACCTTTGTCAAAGAACACTGCATCAAAAAGCACAAAACCTGCCTACACATCTCCAAAGAAACCTAAGAGGCTCTTGGGTTTCCTGAGGTTAAACCAGTTTACATTAGTTCTGAGTGTTTTGCAGATTGTCACTTACTCATCTCAATAGGGTGCAGATAGTGCTGGATGGCCATCTGTCCCTTGTTTCAGCTACCAGCAATCAGCCACTTGGCAGGGCTAAACAAAGAATATCTCCATGATACTTAAAGACATACTGGACATTTTACCCTGAGATTCCTGCCAGCAGTTCTATATTTAGAAAGCATTTTAGTTAAAAGAAGACTGAAAGTAAGTGGAGTGCTTACTTCAGAGTCAAATGAGTCTGAAGAATAAGTTGAAATAAACATTGAAGCTTTTCAAGGATCTTAAAAGTTTAGTAACTTCATTTAAAATGCATTTTTGTTCTTGCATTTTACAAATCAAGACAAATGCATAATTATTACTAAATGAGTGTATTCTCCTACCTAATTTTCAAAATAGTATGAACTGGAGTGATATATATCTTCAAGTATCTTCTGACTCAGCAAATCTTCTTTCGAGAATGAAATGGGGGTAAATTTGAACTAGATCAAACACTAACCAAACAGTACAATTGATACTAATTTTTGTTTCTAAACATGCAAATGGAATAAACAACCAACTTTCTTCACACAAACTGAAACAGGAGTCTTCAAAGTACTACTGAACACTGTTGAAATTTCAATAACTACTTGCCCATCGTCACATAATCCCAACGAGCAATATTTTCTTTTTGGAATTAAAGAGAAATGTATTCCTCATTGTCCCTCTGAGTTCCAACCCAAACAAATTTGGCTAACCATGCATTAATTGAAGATACAAAACTTTCTGGTAGCTGGCAAAAACCACAAAGCAAATACATACAAGACTCACCATCCAGTGAACGTTCACCAGCAGAGGTTTTAAGGGACCACTATGTTGGATTTAAGTCACTTTGGTCTTGAATAGACTTCATCAACATTTTCCATGGCTTATCCAAAACATTTCTTGAACAAAAGCTGCGTATTACTCACTTTAAAGAAAAAAGAAAATAAAAACAAGCCCATCCAAGAGTTGTGCTTCCTACAATATTACAAGTATTTAAACACATTTTCCATTAAGTTCTGATGTAGTTTAAATTTCTTTCCCCAGGCACATGTGGCAGCTGATAAGCCTAACACACTGTGCTATGTTATTACAAAAAATTCTTTTTTTAGTAAAGGAAACACATCTATAACTACCTGTAGCTTAAATTTCCTTACTATCCTGGACATGTCTGAGAATTTTTGTTAAATTCTGATGTAAATCTTTTTTGCTCCTGGAAGTTGCTATTTCTATCAACTACTCTGATTAAGCCTGCAAGGGAAAAAAAGTAATTCTTACTTTCTTTTCTTTTTCCTTTTTTTTTTCTTTCTTTATTTTCTTCCTAGTCTTAAAAGAATTATGTAAAATTATCCTTGTTTTCTGTCTTTTCAAGTCGCAGCAAACCATGTTAGAGCTTTTACAGGCATATGATAATGTGATCAAAGTTATCAAGGAAATGTAACACTGCTTAGTCACTAAAAGAATTAACGCAAAGGAAACAAAATTCCTGTTCATCAGTTCAACTCATGTACAAAAATCCCTTAATGAAAAAAAAAAATCAAGTAATTCAAACCCTAAAACCGTCCAACAGATTGCACTTATACTCTAACAGCATCAGGATGATTATGGTGGTTGATGGCCCAGAGAACATAGGCTGAAGTTTTAAGCGCAAGACTGATGAGCAGTAAGTTTCAAGCCAGTTTTGATAAAGTGATGCATCATTAATGTATATTTGCTGAATATAATCCTTTGAGAAGATTTAAATTTTGATGACAAAATCTGAAATCCTCAGCCAATTTAAAACTCATGAGACTTGAAATTAGCATTAGAATGAGGCTGATTTCATACTCTGTTGAGTGATGACAGTATCAATTAAAACCAACACAAATAATCATGTAATCTTATTAAAAAACACAACAAAATTTTAGGTAAAACATGAAAAAAATGCTTAAACCTTAAGTTCAGAGAAGGCATTGGAATTTTATTTTGCTGTGACCCATGGTTTTAGCTAAATTAAAAGACTTCTATCTCTCATGTGTATTGTTTTTTTTCTTGCATCATTGTAGATTAGTTTAAAATAACAAATTATAAGGTATGCTTTGCTACCAGCATAAAAATGGGCTTTATTAGAATTAAATGCCATTTAAAATAGGGTGGTACAGACATGAACTTTTTCAAAACACCTTTAATAGTAAATACAAGCAATAAATTTTATATTGTGAAATCTAATAGAACAGTTAAACTAGCCTTTAGCTCTTAAGATTCACTATCACTGCTCAAATCTCCATGAACCAAATAGCCTTGATTTGCATATTGCAAGCATCAAGAACAGGTTTAATTAAAGTTTTAAAAGTACGATGTCAATAGCTTCAGCGGGTGGCATATAAAGTTTTAGTGATATTCTTTCACATGCTGCTGAAACAAAATATATTAGAGACTTCATTTCTTGAAGTTTTTGCACAGAAAAAAGGATTACAGGAGAGTTGAATGGATTTTTCATGTGGATTTTTACAATTAGTCAGCAGAAGAAAACAGAAAATTGAGAACTTTGAAATAAGACAGAAAACAAAAAAGTTTTATAATATGATCAGAGCTGCAATTTAGCAATTTAGAATTCAACAACATAAAGGGGAAGAAAGATCCTCCTTGTTTTATATACATGCCATCCACATTTACATTATAAGAGATTTATTTGATTTCTTTAAAAATAATGTCTAGAGATTTAAAGAAAGATGTCAGGTTCTCCTCTGTAATGATAGCCATTCTTGTGGCATTTTCAGTAGCTGATTATTGCTTTCTAGGATTTTCCAGCTAATCTATACAAATCACAGGAGACTACATATAAACCGTGCCATATCAGAAGCTCTTGGCCTCCAGTCACCCCTCTTGCACCAGCTGCTTAGCAATCTTTGCGCTGGGAATGGAGGGTATGTGAATCCTGGGTTTGATTTGATGGGTGAACAGCCACAGCATTTACTGCATGAATAAATAACGCAGGCCAAATTCATGCTTTGTCTAATTCCATTAGAATGAATGTGCTTACTCCAGGGATCAAAGTAGATGGTGGGTAAGTGTGCACAAGGGCAGTAAATTATGGTGGTATCTGCCTTCCTGGAAGATCTAAAATGTGAAACACAAAGAAATTTCATGGTGGGGGCGGGGGAGAAGCAGTTTGATTTATAAAGAATGAACTAGACATTCAGTAATTGAATAGTGCTCTCTTTGACTCTGCTTAGGACAAATATAGGTATTTATGTTTATTTTTTGGCCATTTTTTTCTTCAAAAATACAAGAATTTCATTCTTGAAACAACAGAGGAACCATAAACCCATAATCACAGGGACTATCACCATCCAAAGGGTGTTTTCCTTGAATGCACTTCATTGGGCTTACCTGTTATCAGCCAATTTTGGTATTAAACTCAGACAACCTAGCCAAAATACAACAAATAAAGTTGAATGTTAAAAAGCAAACTTTCCCTGAAACTTCAGTCTCACTAACTCAGTTAATAATTCTATAGATTCACGTAGCTTTTGATGCAGTTCCCGTTCCAGAAACTTTCTGTCTTACACACTTGTGTGTGTATATATATATGTAGGAAATACTGTTGGCTGATTTTACCAACAGTATAGTGAATATCAAGGCAAGACCTGAAAGGAGATGACCTCTGCTTGCTTCTTTGTTAGCTTGATCCAAAATGTGTGGGACTTGCAGGAGAACTCTCACATGATGAAAGACTGGAACAGACCCAAACTTACTTATGAAAAACTACTCATTCCAACTGGGATTAATTAGACAACTGATTAGTGTCATAGAGTAAAAACATTCAATAACCCTTTAAACATGTTCCTAAGAGTTGTTATTATTAAGCCCCGTTTAGGCTTTGACACTTGCAAAATCACCTTAATTTAATCAAAAACAAAGAAAAATCCCTTTCATTTCTTTCTTACCTGAGCTGCTGATCTTCTAGTGCTGATAGTTTAAAGAGATCTGTCCTTCTGTCCTTTTACCTTCATCAGCCATTGCCATCTTGGAATCACCACCTTTTTTCCACTGACTAATCTGAGAATTATGCACCAGAAGGCAGAGAGAAGGATACTGGCTGATTTTCATAAGATAAAACATTAAAAGTTGGAAAAAAAAAGGTTTTGTTCCTGTATTAAAGTTATGGTAAATTGACATGGCAGAAACAAAGTAAATGAAACTTCAGAGCTTACTCTTCAGAATTCCTTTTTGAAGAGGAGAAAGGAAAGGAGAGAAAGAGCAGAGATTTAGATTGATGTTAGAAGTATGGAAGGGCCAAATATTTTATTGGTGTAACTCAACTAAGTTTCAGTAGAGCTCTCTGTATCCATTAGTAGCAGCTACATTTCAGACACACTAAACACTTTGTTTATCCTGCTTTAGTTCCATAAGACTAGATATAGTAAATAGCCTACACCAGACACAGCTTATAGCTGAAGAGCTTAAAGTTTGAAGAGATACAGAAGTTATATAGTAGCAAAGGGCCATAAACCCTCTTTATATTAGAGGCTGGGAAAGAGAACAGAACTGCTACTGTGCCAGTGCCGCATGAAAAACGGATTATTGTCAGTGGCAATGAAAAAAGGCTATGATCTCCACTAACTCAGAGTTCTTTTCTAGCTTTTTTTCCTCTGTCTAATCTGCCACTTCAAAATTTTACATTACTTTCAGTCCTCTGGACTTTGTTTAGCGAGTTTTTAGAACAAAATAGCTTTGGATCATAAAATTCTAATTTTTATTGAAACTACTTTGGATTTGAAATTATTTTTTGACAGAAATATGAGTATACACTCAGATACATACACACATATATATACATATATAGATGTATTATTATGATTGAATTTGACTAAAATTATGTGAAAGCATAACATTCCCTTGCTCTACTCTTTAACATAATTCTAGTTTTAACAACTTTAATTCTGAGATTGGAAAAAAAACCAAAGAGAAACCTCCCCATAATTTTTTATCCCATCTCCCTTTCTAGGTTCGTTTTCTCCAGTTTAATTTATTATCTTTAATAAATTACAAGTCTATCCAATATAAACCACCAGCTTTTAGACTGAAAAAAGGCTGACATCCTGATTGATTAGTGATTACCTCTGTCCATACTGCTTTTCTGTTCCACCATTTGAGACTGTAATTTACAGTTATAGCAGGTACCCTAACAAAATTTTTTTTTCATCTCTTGGGGACAACTGGTCTTAATGCACTGACCCTGTTTTAGAAAGCACAAGGAGTGTGAAAGACAGCTTTCAGATTAGGTGTGGTCAGCCCCTGGCTGGCAATTAGAAGATTTTTTAGTAGGTGAGTTCAGGCAGCTCTGTCATGGAGAACATGCTTTTGTATCCAGAGGAAATTCTTGCTTAATATCCATTTTAGATGTTGCTGCTTTTCAAAATTTTATGGAGAGGCATCCAGTATTAGTGTGTCTTTTAGCTTAGTTTCATTCTTCCTCTTCAATTTATTACAGTTTTATGGAAATTAAAAATGAGCTGTGAGAAGAAAGGGAGAAGAGATATTTTTGCAATGCTTTAATATCCCGTCAGCAAGCTCTCCAGACAGAGTTAAAAATTTTGATAGGATGGATATTCTTTTTTCCTTCCTTCCATCGTGCTTACTAAAAATAAAACATATGAAGATATACAGTTTCACAGCAAATCACTCTGCAATAAAAAGTGCCCATTATAGGGTGTCAATGGATGTGATAACATGCATAATTTACCTAGGGGGAGTATGCAATTAGAAAATTAACCTTTTACATTTCTCTCCCTAATCAGGTGCAACAAATAACTACAGAATAACACATTAGCAGCTGTATTTACTGTATTTGCAAGCTATTAACAAGAAATTGATTATGCTTCAGAAGAGGAGAATTGAGTCTGTATCTATGAAAAGCACAGTTTGAGATGACATGGTGGATCTTCATATTATTTTTATTCTTCCTTTCATTCTGGTAAAGGTGCATTACCAATGCCAGGCATCCTAAGGACATGATCAAATACCTCAATTCTTCCTGTTTTCAGGAACAAATGTATTTGTCATGTCTTTCTACCATGGTGACTCCTGCTTTGAAAATGGCTATTTAATGCCAATTGTAATGACTTTTTTCAAACGAGATTAATATTTTTCTATCAAGAAATGGATAGACACCAATTTCATTATGAAAGAGTAGTCTACAAGTAATAATGTATTTTAATCACTATGAACTTTATCTGAAATTATTAAAGTAACAAAATTAAAGTCTTCATATCTGGCTGCCATTATCCAGAATATTTCTGTTCCTGTATTGTCAGCCATACAAAACATCATGTCTGTGATGGTCTCAGAGGAATTTGGGATGACAGCAGGAGATACAAAGGCCAATAGTGCAATCCTCTCTTTCAGCATGTTATCCTTTGTGCTATCATCTATCAGAAATGACAAGGGCTATGAGAGGATTGTCCCCTTTTCCCACGTATTGAAACAATGTGATTTCTGTCATTCTGAAGATTACTGCTCTTCAACAATAAATATACATATAAACTTCCTATAAATTTGATAGAGTTTCACTAGTAAGTGGAAAAGAGTCAGTTTTACAAGGAGCAGTCAGGCTCTAGAAGAAAAAAAGATCTGTTTTGCAAGATGTAGGGATACCAGCATTAGCATAACTGAGACTGACCCATTCCCCTCACAGCAAGGAAAAACTAATCATTAGGAAAAATGCTTTGCCAGTCACTCTTCAGAATGTCTAACATTTCACCAGTGATTTTTTCCTTTATAAGGAAAATTTAGAAGACGGTAAAAAGCCAAACTCATGATCTGAGCCTCTTTGGCGGGGCTGTGTAAGTTTCAATTTCCTTGTCTATCAGCTTAGGATAGCAAGAGTCCCTTACCTCACAGTTGACTGACTGAATGCAGGAATGTTTAAAGTTTGTGCAATTATAATGGGGCACAGCATCATAGACATCTTTAAAAACTTGGAGAAATTTGAGTTCTATAGACAGCAGTTTTATTCAGATTTTTTTTCCTCTGTTATTCCTGGATAATACACCACAGAAATGTCTCTTTATACAGTTATCTGGGACACCTTATTCTGATTTTGTACTTCACTCATGCTTATTCAGAGTTTCATTCTTGGGGAAAAAAAAGCCAAATCTGATTATCTGGGCTTGTTCAAGAGAAGGACTGAAATGTACCTATTGAAACGAGCTTTAGATTGTGCTCTTGAAAGTTTTCCACTGTGACTAGAAAGAGAGGGCTCAAGTGGCCCCTTTTCAGGGTTAAGTTTCCTTGAAGGGAGAACCTCAAACCCAAAATTTTAGGATTTTAGCAACTTGTTAATCAGTGAGGTTTAACATATATATGGTAAAAGAGCTGGGGTGACAGACTGGACTGATTGTTAGAATCCCTAAAAAAGCACAGTGGTGAAGCACGACCACCTTTTCCTTCTCCTGTGACTCAATCTTAAATATCAAGCAGCTACATTTGTGCTTTTCAAGGTTGCACAGACAGTGTGCTTCCTGATGGAAACTAGTTAAAGACTCCTTTGGCAGTTTCATGCAGAGGAAGTGAAATTTTGTCCACTTTCCGCCACAATGGACAGGATCTCTCCTGAGTGCAGCTGTACAGAAAGACAGAGGTGGATCTTAAGCAGAGAATTTGCTGGTTCGCTGACTTTCATTACAATTCTGCAATAATGTTGGAATATATTCACCTCAGCACTTTGCAAATAGACTTTTAAAGACTCTGCAAGCATGCATAAGAACCTGCACCATCAGAGAGTGCCTCAAGTATATGTTGTGTGGCATCATATACACATGTGTGTGATATTACATACAAGGATGCATGTATATATGTGCTGTTATCTCTCTGTTCTCAATGCTTAAAGCCAGCAATCCTCCTGTGCAAACATGAGATATATTCTACCTGATGACTGCAGATAAACATTGATCAGGATGTTGGTTTCGCCTACTTGACAGGCCACACCCCAAATATAGTATGACAGGCCTAAAATAAATCTATTTGGTTCAGTTGCAGAATGTTTTTTCCCCTGAGACACCGAAAGTGAGATGTCAGAATTGTGTTCAATAATGCTCAAGTTATTTCCCTGTAGAGGATAGAAATAGAAAAATAGTGCTTAAAAGGTGATCTTCTGGACTGTATTTTATAGTCTTTGTGGGTTATGACGAACTTCCACATTTTTCATCAGCAGGACTACAGATGAGTCACCTTATTGCTTGGGGTGAAAACAGAACTTGTACAATTTGACTTAATATGTTGTACTGATATGTATTTTTAAACTTAAACAAGTACTTCAAGTGTAGTTATTAAAGCAGTTGAGCAGATACTGACCTGTTTTTGGTTTTACAGTTACATAACAGAGAATATTACCTGCTCATATTGCTTTTGAAAAGACAATGGGTGCAATCTATTTCATCGTATAGTTTAAAGGTTAGCCCTGATGAACTGCTGTTTGCAAGGTTCTGAGGAAAATATAATAGCAACCTCTATCCTTCTGCACCTACAAAGATAGGAATGTATCCAGTGACTTCGATTACAAATGTAATTTTTGATAACTAACCAAATCAAAGTAACAATATGCTTTAATGAGACATTACACTGAATGGTCATCAGAGTTTATAACTTATTTAGAAGCTTGTTAATAAATGAGCTATTCTGAGTGCTATTATACTCTTCAATTAATTGAAGTATGCAATAAGAGTACAGTTCTCATACAAGAACATTATTTTTAAACTTCTAATACCACATACATCAAGTTTCCCATCATTATATCAAAGTGCTATGCCTTTTTACTAGCAATAAAATCAATAACCTTGATAATAATTGGTGACTATTAAACATTTTGGAAGTTCATGTAAGACCTTCAGCTCATAATACCTTAATTTAGGTAATTTTGGCTTGTTTTCTTTTCAGAGAAAGGTGATGAGTTGATAAAAACAAAACATATCATGGGTTATTCATTTCAGTCCTATCAGACCAGAGAACAGAAACACCAACGTAAAAATGACACAAAAGTATTACCTAGAGTTGAAAAAGGCTTGTAAAACTTCTAATTACTTCAAGAGGGGTTCACATGGCCCCAACTCTCAGGCTATCTTGATCTCTCTGGATGCCATTTCTTCCTTCCAGCATGTCTACCACTCCACACAGCTTGGTTCAGCAAATGCACTGGGGATGCAGTCAGTCCCACTGTCCATATCAATGACAATGTTAAACAGCAGCGGTCCCAGGGCTGATCCCTAAGGAATGTCACTTGTCACTCATCTCCACTTGGACGCTGGGATACTGACCCTACTCTTTGAGTGCAACCTTCCAGGCAATTCTTTTCCTACTAAGTGGTTTATCTATCAGATCCACATCTGTCCAGGTTAGAGGGAAGGATATCGTGTGGGACAGTGTCAAATGGTCTACACAAATCCAGGTAGATGACGTCAATCCTTCTTACCTCATTCAGTATTACTGTCACCTTGTCATAGATGACCACAAAATTTGTCAGGCATGATTTGCCCTTAGTGAAGCCTTGCTCACTGCCACCAATCACCTTGTTTGCCACGTGCCTTAGCATAGTTTCCATGATTTTGACAAGCACTGAGGTGGGGCTGACTGGCCTATATCCTTCCTCAGGTGTTCCTTATTTCTCTTTTTAAAAATGGGGGTAATATTTCCCCTACTGCAGTCAGTAAGAACTTTTGGACTCCACGACTTCTCAAAGAGGATGGATAGTGGCCTAGCCACCTCTTCTAACAGTTGTCTCAGGTGCCCACCCTTCTGCCTTGAGCCCAGTTTGAGCCTCTGCAGTCCGACAAAGCAACGTCTCACCTTCAGAGAGGCATCCTCCCCATCCTCCTTCCAAGAAAGCTGGCACACCTGGTACCTCAGAGCTATCTCTTATGGGAGTGGGGTGGGTGCTGTCCTCTCAGGTCCTGACTGTGCCTCTGCAGCAGCTCTCCATTTCAGGAAACTTCCCTGGAGATCACAATCCCCTGCTGTGCTCTGGGGGACACTTACTTTTCTTAGCTCATTCTTTGGTATTTCTGCAAAGAGAACCAACATTAAGATTCTTATGAGTCAAATGACAAACATTGATGTGAACTAGTCTTCTACACGCTAAGATAAATTTAAGGTCATAATTTTACTTACATTAATATCTAAAATTACTAATGCTGTATCAGTCTGTTACTGGACCTCCAGATAAAGCTGGTTTGACCTGGAATCTGGAATAATGACATAATTCTGTCAAATGAGCCAGTATGCATGGTTTAGTTTATTCTTATAGAAGGTAGTGGTTGATACCTGAAAAGTTACAGTAGTGTAAACATAGGCTAATATGAATCCCATTAATATAAAAACCAGTCAAGAGGTTGGGTTTTGTTTTGTTTGCATTTGACCTTTGCTGTAGTATTTAAATTTGCTGGTTGGTTTTCTTTTGATGTTTTTTTTAACAATGCTTGAAATTCAAGTTCAGCGGCCCTTTGCAAGAGCTCTGTGAGTTCTGTCAGTCTTCATAATTTCCTGTATATATTCTGAAGTGTGTGTTTTGACACAGACTCTTGTAAACCTTCCTGAAATTGCCTCATGCCAGAACTGTATATTGTCAATGAGGATATTATTGCAATTATAAGAACTTAGAGGAGAAATATTTAAACCTTGTAACACTGGCAAAAAATAATGAATTTTTTGTTAATGTTTACTTCCATGGATGTATATTATATCTCATCACTTTCAGAAGAAAGACAAGGTGTGAACTTTAAAAGCTGTATATAAAAATGTGATTTGTAGGGGACTGAGAGCTAAGATTAAGTGTGAGTTGGTGGCAAATAATAAATCAGTAAGGCAGTTTTGATCTACTCATTATTATCATAACTTTGACCCAAAACGGGACTCTCATCAATAAATATGGCAGTATTCTTATAATATATGGCAGTATTCTTATAATATTTGAAATTTTTTCTATTTACATAACTTATTTCTCTACAATATGGCTTAAGAATACAGCATTCAAACTCTTGGGCAAAATTCTATTTCTATGCCAAGCCATTAATAAGTAATTTGTTGGCCTTTTTTTGTTTTTTGTTTTTGTGGTTTTTGTTTTGGTTTTTTTTGTTTATTTGTTTGTTTTGGTTTGTTTTGTTTTGGTTTGGTTTGGTTTGGTTTTTTTTGGTCCATCTCAGGAAATGTTGACTATTTTTGTTGGAAATCTGGTATTCTAAGCAGTAATACTCCAGTGCCTCATAAACCAGAATGCTTTGGGGCACTTTATGTTGGATCTGCCTCAGTCAACATCAGACAAGTAAAAGTCGTTATCTAAACTAGTCATCTAGTCTTCCTTTTTAGTCAATGGCGAGAAATAAAAACCTTTAGGGAGTGATTCATCTCACTGAAGATGAGCATCTGGGACAGCTTAGACAAATTGTCTACAACATCTACTTCTCTCAATAATAACAGTTTATACTGCTCTAGCTTAGATTGAGACAATCTTTAAGACATTTGGAACTAGACGAGACAAATCCCATGTTTCATGCTGGTTTGGAATCAAAGGAACACAGAAGAAGAGAAAAGTAACAGTAGTTAAATATGAAATTGTTCCAGAAATAAGTTAACCAAATAATTAACAAATATTTTCAAACTATTATTTTCACCTGTTTACTTTTAAGTACCTGGCTAGTGAAAGGAAATGGTGTTCAGAAATACACTATTCAGCTGGTCTTAACCAACATTTGTTGAAAGATCTTGTGATGTTTACATTTCAAAGTGTAAATTCAATCTTGTTTACAGGAATTAAAATGATGGTTTTGCATTTTTATGGGGGGAAAGTGTAGATTATAGTTTGCATCCTGAAAAGCAAAGCAGTTAGAAGAAAGGAATAAGGGAATTCTAGTAGGGGTTTTGAAGCACGAATCATCAAATCATAAAACCAAAGGGGAAATAAAATTCTATCTCCTTATGAAACCATATGCTTATAGTATAGAAAAAGATAACAATGATATAGGATTTGCAGTCTTAATAACCATGGAATAAATCTTAGAAGATACACTAAAAGAGTAAAATTTCAATACAATGCAAATTACTTCGGCAGGAGAGCTGAATTATTTAAGAAAATAATTTGGACTTGTTAAAACTTAAACAGTTGAATAGTGGAGATTGATTTGTAAAGCATCATAATCAGTGGTAAATTCAGGTAGCATTTCCTGATTTCATTTAAGTTTTCTCACAGCAGTCTTTCACTATACAGATGATAGAGCTAAAGAGATAAGTTATTTTGCTCAGTTTAATATTTTTTGATACCCACTACAGAGATTGATATAGATTTTTTTTTAATTTTTTATAGATTTTTTGATACCCAATATAGAGATTGATTGATCCAACATAGAGATGATATGATCTGTTCTGCAATTATGTCGAAATATCGCTTGAACATTGAAGGTATAACCACGGTTTTTTGTTTCATGTGGCTTTGGTTTTGGCAATTGAATCTCTGTAGTTTGCTAATTCAAAAAATGAATAGCACCTAGATGTGAGTCAGAGAATGCATGCAAATTTTAAAGGACATTTGAAAAAAAATGCAAAGAAACAAAACACCATATCAACAATAAGCAAAGTGTTTGCTGGGAACGGAGAGCAAAACTACAGCTTAAGTTACAGGAGTATTCAGGACTTAATAAACAGGTTCTACTTGTGCCACAGGATGTTCGTGTAAATACTATCATTCAGAGGTACTCAAGAATCTATACCCTTCAACTCCTATCCCATAACTTCCCCTATATCATTCAGTTCTGAATCTTGGTAAGTGCTCCACATAATATTTAGAGTATTACTGCTCTAGGATATGTGGAAAGTCATAGCAGGTCTGCAAGAACTGTGTGCCCTCTGGGATGCTCACATTTGTCAAAGATGAAATGTTGAATATACAGGAGAAGAACATAAACACACTCCATCACCACTATCAAATGGAAGGAGGTTAACTCTGTTCTGAAATGTTCTCACTTGTAAGATTTGACTACATAGTACCAGAAAGTAAGAACTCTGCAATTTAGCATTCATACTATTTTAAAATGTAGGAATGATAAGCAAAGAATACACTTTTTCTCTCTTTTCTTCTTCCTGTTTGTGTGTTTGACGAATAATTTTTTGAATCCAATACGCTGATTAAATCTCAGGGTGAATTAATTTAAAAACCCCACATTTACTTACATTTTTCTGTAGATTCAAACTAAGCAATTGCTTTCATTTATTGTATCAATTGCATAATTAATGGTGGGGAAGGCTGCATTTTGGATATGTTTAAAATTTTCTCTTTGAGACTGATTTATTCTGTCAAAGAATGTAAGAAACAGCTATCACAATCCTTTTAGCCTAGTAGCATGTTTCTGAAAATAGACAGTTGTGAATGCTTAGGGAAAAAAAAGTATCAGAACTCACAAATTTATACTGTAAGTCTTTCAACAATTTGGAATTTAGCATCTTATGTCAAACTTAGTCTTCAACTTTGTGTTTAATGGATCTTGACATATATTTCTTTCATTTGTTGATTTTTTAACTGCAAAACAACAGTAAAAAAAATATATTTTGTTTTTTCATCTTTGATGGTATATATATTCGTAATAATTATTTACTTAATAATTATTTGTTTAATAATTTGGACATCACTGAAGTGTCGAGTATCTACATTCAATGAATATTAATATTGTAGAATATGTTTTATCAGTCCAGTAATGACCACAACCAGTTAGGTTTTATAGATCATTTCAGTAAAATCAACAGAAACATGAATTTTCTGTCCTTGAACAATAAATAGTTATTAGCTCATCAGAATAAACTCTAAAATAGAGAAGAAAGATGTCTTGAAGCTTAGGAAATGTAATCCATAATTTAGATTCAGATCTGTAATCAGAGGACACTTGGGTTTTGTTTTGACTCTAAGTCTGTAAAATGGAGCCATACAAAGTGTCCCACCTAGCGGGTTCCTTGAAAATATGAAATGCTCTGAAATCCTAATATTGCAAATCACTCTGTAAATATAAGGTAATAAGAAGCCTTCTACTGCACACATGCAAAAGATCTCAAAAATTCTAGAGAAATGTCTGGAGGACTGAATCCTCTGCCTGTGAACTCTGTGATGCCCGGCCCCAGGGCCTTCCACTGCCACCCAGAGCTGGCCTTGGCAGCAGTCTGTGTGTGCCTTGCTAGCAGGCTGCAGTGAACAGCTGCAGGGAATGAGGTGATAAATTAAAGAATTATGGTCCAATGATTAGGTCATTAGGTCTTCCTGACAAATGGTTAGCATATTAATTGGTGGTTAAAATTAATATCTCTATTTTGGCTTCTGATAAAGAAGCTAAAGAAAAATCATCCGATTATCATTAGAGAAGACTGTCTTTTGATTTAGGTACACACATATAATTTTGGAAGGTAATCTAAAAAGCACATAAAAACCTTAATTTCTTGTGGTGACTTTTAACAGGCTGTAGTATTGTCTTTTAGTGAATCAATGGAAACCTCACTGCTTGAAATTTGTGAGGATTATCTGAAAGATATTTTGGAATAGTACTTTATGTAGACTAACTTCTGTCTCTAGCATTCTCATTCTGAGATATATAGCTCTGCTGAAACAAAAGCAAACTAGGATTTCAATTCTATTGTGTCAGTACAGAGGACGTCTGTGTGCAAGAAGACATCTCTCTATGGTTAAATGCAGAATGGGATTCTTTCCACAGAAGTTAAAGAAAACCAAAATGGCAAAAAAGGCAACACTGTAAATGATACTGTTCCTTGAAAAATCAGAATCAATATAAATAACAGGGTAAGATACAGTGTGGAACTCAATCACATCAAATTGAATTGAAGCAAATAATATAGACTGAATATTTCAGTTGTAAGGGACCTACAACTATCATCCAATTCAACTGCCTGACCACTTCATTGTGTAGTAAAAGTTATCATATTGCTAAGAGCATTGTTCAAGTGCCTTAAAAACCATGTCAGGTGACTCCTTTTCATTTATAGATAACATGTAATTTAATTAGAAATTCTAGTGCCTCATAAGTGTGGTCCAATGTTTGACTCTAGATTAGAGGAATAAAATAATAATTTATCTAAATATTTTCTTCACATTTTCTTTCTATTGTTTCTTTTTATGTGTTTTTTCACTTTTGCAATGTTATTCGATGTGAATATAAAAAAAGTTATGTAGAACCAAAACTGAATAAATCCTTTTATATGTCCTTTGCACCTTTATAAATGCTGACAGTAGGTGAATGCAACAGCGGCAATTTAAACATTTGATTCTGTGAATTACATTTTGTCTCAAAGTAAACTGAAAAATACATATCCAAGGGAGCTCTGAGATCTATTGCATTTCTGCCATCTTATGCTCAAAAATATGTAATATACATAAAAATACAAAATTAATACTTTTGTCTTCTGTTCCAGTTGAGAAAGGGGAAAAAAACCCCCAGCTCACAGTCCTTTCACCATCAAAACACGAGCTGCTTCTTCAAAAAATACTTTAAAGAATAGATAAGAATTTTGCTGTGCTGTAAAGGTCAAAAGATAGCTTCTGCCAAGCCACAGAGGAAATATTAATTTCATTATGACTGGTTAGGGAGTCCTCACTATATTTGCACAGTTTCTCTGTATTTAATTTTCATTATTTGTGTTACATGTTACATGATCTGCAGAAAAGTCACATTAAATAAAAAAACCTGTCTTTTCTTTTTTTCCCTACTTCCACATCTTGCAAGAATTTAGTCTTAGGTAAAACTTTTATCCCAACAGATTTTTACTTTTAAGGGACTGAAAATACAGTCGATAAAAATCTGTCCAGCTTTTTCAATATCTCCACAACCTCTTGCTTACTTTGCCAAAAGGGTTTGATATTAACTTAACCCAAGACTTTCACAGACTCTTATATGAAGTCTCTTAGACTGAACAATTTGCATGAATCACATATTTAAACATGGAAAGCATAGAAAATGCAGAGAAAACAGTCGTGAGCCCCAGAATTCACAAGACTGAAGATTTGCAAGCTCAGATAAATTTTATGGCAAATTTTTCTCATGAGAAGATAAAGGAAGTAGTGACAGTTTAACTTCCAAGTCTTGAAGTACTGGTTGAAAATACAAGCACTAAACACAAATAGAGATCTCCTCCATCTCTAGATAAATTTTACATAAATGCATAGTATAAAAGCAATGAACAGCCTTTATCTTGACCTGTGAATTTATTTTAATCTCATTTTCTTCTCCTCTGCCCTGCTGAGGGGGAAGTAATGGAGTGGCTTGGTGGGCATGTGGCAGCCACTGAAGGTCATCCCATCACAAAAACTAATTACAAGTTTTGTAGGAAGGTTCAATTCAACAAAGAGCTTTCTTTTAAAACTTCATCCAGTTTAACAGTTTTTGAAATTGCTAGAAAAATTAATCTCTAATGTGTCACAGACATCTCTTTGTGAAAAATCCTTTCTTTAGGATTTTTCCTTCTGAGAAGCTGCGGCCTCAGAAACAAAATGTAAACTATAATTATCAGCTGCTGTAGAATGCAACAGGTCCATCTGGATTGGGCCATCTTGGATGTTTATAGTTAATGGCAAATCAAGAACCGAGCTCCCTTGGACAGAGTCCGGGAGAGCTGCTTTGTTATCATTCTTTTCTATTCTATTCTTAGCTTAGCCAGCTTCTGGAAATCTTTCCTTCTTTTTCTTTTTAGTATAGTTATAGTATATGTATATATCATAAAATAATAAATCAAGCATTCTGATCATGGAGCAAATGTTCTCATCTCTTCCTTCACCCAAGAACCCTAGTGACCACTGTCACACTAATGTAAATCATTAAATTTGAATTTTAACACTGGTGGATTTATTTAATTGTATATAATACTTGTCTGATGGAGGTAATGAGCTTTCTTCACTGAAGTTTACAGAGTTTGTGTTTCCTATTTATCACTGACAAATGTATGGTTATAGCCAAGTGAAGAAAATCTAATATTCACAATTTGGAAAAACTGGTTGTAGAAAGGCCGAGAAGTTAGTTCCAAAAAAAACTGGTGTTCTCCCCTCTCTCTCCAGTCCCACTTTTGGATCTTTTTCATTAAATTAGATGCCTGTATCTAATACAAAAAAGTACAAAATAATATTATTTAATATCCTGTGTACCATATTGATTTCCTGTGCAAAACTAACTTAAACTCTGTGATGTTTTGCTATTCACTCAAGTTGTACTGACCATAAGTTGCATACATCTGATACTTCTATCAGATACTTTAATTGCATTTTTATGTTTATGAGTTGCTGTTTTATCTCTGATTTCTAAAAATAAGTAAAATTTAGCAAGAAATGTTTCAAATTAAATGTGTGTAGCAATTAAATTCAACTTGTTTTCCACAATATTTAAACTTAGACTTGGTAATTTTTTAACATTTGGACCTTTTTGACGCTCATTATTTCAAGCTATTGTAGAACTGTGATTATGAGAATCCGAACATAACCTGAGCAGGTGGATGTGGGTTACACTCTTGTTTCTCCATTTCAGAAACAAATGGTTTTGTCTTTACTAACAGAGGTGTATTGAATATGTGTGTATATATATATGTGTGTGTGTATATATATATATGCATCTGAACACACAAGTGTGTGCAAAATACATCTGCCCAAACAAATATAAAATATCTATTTCAATGTGAATGTGTAATTCTGAGAAATAAAGCCAATCTAAATGTGATACTTTTCAGTTTTATCACAAGCAAACAAGAAAGGTTTGGCGACCTCAATCTTTATCAAGGTTCTGTCTGGAGGAGGAGTTTCATATGTCTTAATTAGCCTAAGAATAAAAGGTAATTTTTGTTTTTCTAAAACTCCCAAAAAAAGCTCATTGCCACATATTATCAAGCATCAGTAAGATAAAGAAGTTTCTACAACTAAGATAATGATTTGAAATTTAAAAATGCTTTTTGAGAAATGATAGGGACATAGCAAGCTTAGGGTTAGGCTCTGAGTTCTGTAGCTCTAGGCTGATTCTATAAATTTAAAATTTTAATGCACCTTCTTTTTAAGATTTATTTAGAAACAAACGAAAAAGCCCTTGCAACAAACAAGCGAATGAATAAGTAAAATCAGAATTCAAAACAGGTGCAAAACAGATAGTTTTAGACAGAGATATATTTTTATCTCCAAAAACTTTTGTCAAAACTGTTTTAAAAGCAACTTTACTGAGCTTTGCAAGAGATATTGAGGTCTTTGATAAACTTATGTTCACTGAGCTTTGATAACAATAATGGTGGTATTTTTGTGGTGTACACGATGAATTGTATTTCAGAATATTTCCCTTCATTCACAGAGATACTACTCTTTTGCAGTTCTTTTGACACAGACAGCTATAATAATTTTTGAGTTATTTTATTTTTTCCAGAAGATTATGTGAATCCAGTTTGAAGGTAATTAAACACAAAGCCCTGAAAAAATTTCATATGATGATGGGTCTGTTATTAAAGGCTTTGGAAAGCTTTCAAATTTGACCTTAAGTGGAGGTTTAGCTCATTACTGGTCTTCCGAGCCGGATATTTTTTCAAAAATCAAGGCTGAACATGGCATCCTTCAGTCTCTTAAAATAAATAATCAATGGCCTTTTCATCGAAAGCTAAAAGTGCACAGATTAGATCTTAAACCACCAGGTGGTGTCAGCCATTAAAGGTTACTTCAAACAGTAGCCAGTTCAAGCACTCGTATCAGCTCAAGGTGTGACCCGCCATGTCTAGCTACTCTAATCAAAATCAGAAAATCCATAATAATGCTACACAGAAGTAAAGCAAACCTGTGGTTTGTGCTGTCAAGTGAATTGTCGACTGAGACTTTTCTGAGTGCTTGTTATCCCTACCACTTCAAATGGGTGCAATATACATTCAAAATTAGTGTTACATTTACTCTTCTTACAATGACCTTGAAACAGTGTCGCTCTCATTTCAGTAGCTCTCCGTTACATTGCAAAAACAGAAATAAGGAAAAAACCTACAGTCAGTGACTCAGAAGTAGCCTCTGGTAACAGCAAATCCTATTCTACTTATTTTTGCCACTGGATTTAGACAGCTCCTCCTTAGCAGAATGTGAAAAAAATTGCCCTTTCATTACCACTAGATAAGTAAAGAATAGCCATTACCCAATTACAGCATAACATTTACGTGCAGTGATGCACACTATTATTTATATCAGTGTGAACACCAAATACTTCTATTTCAGAGCTTCATACAGTTTCTGTAGGGAAAATAAACAAATAATTAAACAAACAAAAAACCAAACCCAAGCCTTCTAATCATATTCAAAACCTGGGCCAGAGGTTCTGCCATCAAGAACAGAGACATAGATATTTCACAACTAGTCCCTGAGGACTTTGCCTGCCAAAGGGAATTCTACACATCTAGCATCTCTGTTGCCATTTGTTTGCCATCATTTCTGGCCTCAGCCTTGGGTGTTGCTGCTGCCAAGAACAGCCAAACAGAAATGCATTTCTGGAGCAGAGTGCTGAGGCCAGGGACAGGCAGATACCCTTGTGTTTGGCTCAGCCCCCGTGGTCCCAGGGTCAGTTGACAGGGAAGGGGAAGGAGGGGAACCTCGATGCACCCCTCTCCTACTAATTTGGTGCCAGGGCCAGCAAGTGATGATCAGAGCCTGGAGAGGGATTGCAGGTCAGCAGGACATATCTGAAGAGAAAAAACAAGGAATTCCAGTCACTCCAGCCAATAAGTCAGCTTCACTGGGATCCAGCTTAAATGCCTCTATGCAAATCTACGTAGCAAGGAGAATTGGAGGAGTTAGAGATGCCTGTGCCTACAGGGCTGTGATCTTATTGACATCAGAGACGTGGTGAAATGGCTTCTATGTCTGGACAATACAGAATTAAATCAGGCCAAGGATGTCAAAGGCAACACAAAAAACTTCCATAGGTACATTGGTGGTAAAAGAAAGGGTAGGGAAAATGTGGACCTTCTACAGAGGTAAACAGGACACCTGATTATCCAGGACATGGAAAAGGCTTTCACAGACTCACAGAACTAATTAGGTTGGAAAAGACCTCTGAGAACTTCAGGCACCACCTTGTCAACTAGATCATGGCTCTGAGTTTCCAGTCTGCTCTTAAACTCCTCTGAAGATGATAATTCCAGTGATTCCACCACTTTGTGCAGTCCATTGCAATGTCCAATCACACTTCCTGAGAATGAATTCCTCCTAACATCCAGCCTAAATCTCTCTTGGTAGAGCTTGAGACTATATTGTCTCATCCTGTTGCTAGTTGCTTGGTAGAAGAGGCTGGCTACAACCTCCTGTCAGAGTTGAAGAGAGTGTTGAAGTTATGCCTGAGCCTTCTCTGGTCCAGGCTTTGAGCAACCTGGTCTAGGGGAGGGTGTTCCTGCTATGGCAATGGGGTGGCAACCAGATGATCCCTAATGTTTCTTCTAACAAAGCCATTCTATAATTTTGTGATGCAGTGTAAGGTGCAAGAGACAAAGCCAGGCACAAAAATTCCACCATGATGCTCAGGGATGGACTAAATGTTGCTCTGCAGGAGAGGGGCAGGGCAGCAGCCCCAAAAAGGCTCCTCACAGCTCTCCCTGAGTCAGCTCATCACAGAGGTGTGCTGTTCACTGAGCTGTGGCAGCTCACATCTGGGGTAGCACATGCAGCTCAGTCCCTGGAAGGGGCAGGGGTAGATGTTGCAGGGACTGATAATGTCCCTGGGACCCTGATGAATGCATTCAGGCGCCTGAAAGTCCACCTTAATCTGCACCCAACTCTGTAGCTTAAGCTTTCTGTGAGCAGGGTGATGTCAGTGTCTCTCTGTTCCTTTCCTTTTCATTAAAGCTTGAAAGGGAGAAAAATCCAAAAGAGATTGCCAAGGACTTATTTAAAATTAATAAAGATGACGTCCTTATATTGAAAACTGGTCATATTCTCTGATGTTACAAATAATACGCAGAAACAGCTACAGTAAGTGGAATAAATTTGATAACACTTTAAGTAGATTAGCCAGAGAAGAACATATTGTGTGCTTGCAAGAATAAGAATAAGAAGGCAGACAGAGAGAGGGGAGAGTCTCAAAGGCAGTTTTAGGCTCAGAGCACCAGAGGCTGAATACCAGCACTTGGAAAAAATCACATTTGTCCTTTTTAACACATTTCTCTTAAGTTTTCAATAATATTACTCATCATGAAATTAAGCTGGAATTTGTAATATCCAGTTAATATCTGATGTTATAAAAGAAGAAAGAGAAGTGGAAAACATTATGAAATAAAATTGCCTTGTCCCATTGTCCCTGGACAAGGAGGCAGCAGCATCCTGTCACTGATGCCTAACATCTAATGGATGAAATCTATTGCAAAGACATTGTAGGTGGTCTCTTTGTCTATATACTAACTGCAGTGCCAGGAGATCAGGAGACGGAAAAACTCTTGTTTATCTTCTTTTTTTTTTGATCATTGAGTGAATAAAACACTCTCTATGGGAAATGATAATCCTGTACTTTTCTGCATATTTCTGACATATGGATAAATAATTAAGAAAGTGTTTCCTTTTATCAATGTCAAAAAGTTAGGAATGTCTCAGGACTGCAGCTTTGAAAGATTTTTACATGAGAGTTTGTAAAAGTGCCAGATTGAAAAGTTTCTCTCCACAGGGAAGAAGTAGAAAATGACAAGTGTGTTTCTACAATTTCTCTCCAAACTTTAAGTCTGCCTTGAAAATAAACTCAGTACATTAAAGGACAGTTCATCTGTCATTAATCACTCAGGTTTTTCACCTTTTTACAGACTGCCAGCCTAGTTGCTAGTCATTTAATATTGTATTTTCCACTACTAGCTGAACTTAGAATACAAACTAATTTTATCCTGCACCTATGACAGGGAAGCATTTGGTACTTCTAGAATTTATTCATTATATGAATCATCATCCCTGTGCTCTTTCATTTCATGATCTGAAATAAAGGCCATTTAAATTGTAGGTATATGTCAACTGGTATAACAAAATTACCATGCAGGTTCTCCTGCTCAGAAAATACCATCACTGGTAGTCAAAGTAACTTTCTGTTTCTGCTGGTTGCTTTCTGACCTCTGCCCCTTAACTTTGCATGCTGCAAATATCATCTTAGCAAGGCTCTCCAAATTGTTAATACTGATACAGCTGTCTTGCCAACAGCAACAATATTCTTCCATTGAAAAGTCACCGCAGGTGAAATTGGAGTAGTCTCTTCCAAAAAATTTGATCTTTAAAGCCGTGTTTGTAATATGTAGTTAAACCTCTTCAGCATGCCTAAAATGAAATAGAAACCCATTCAGACTCACTGTGCAGTTTTATCCTTTTCCCCAATGTTGGTAAAGCCCTTCCACCTGTCAGACAGAAGCTGTGAGCCTCCAACTCTGCAGTGGACAATGTTAACATGATCAGGGTAGCCAAGCCAGTGATGATACTAGAAATACTTTGCTTTTCTATGAAGGCCAGAACACTGGACATTCCCCTTAATGTTTGAGAAAGAGAAGGGAAGGATAACTCTCATACTGGACAAAGCAACAGACCCTTTCTTCAGAATTCCCTGGGAGGTTTGCAACAGGATGACCCTGAGAGATTTTAGCAGTTGGCTATATCAGCTGAAATTTATCAAGATAATTTTTCATTTCTAACTTCTTTGTGTCAGAGCAATTTGAATGCTTGCAACTGTTGACATCAGAAAAGACAACACAAACTCCCCAAACACTTTAACACGTTATTTAAACACTTTAACACATTAAAATTAAACACACAGCTGCTTCCTGGTCTTTCTGCCTAGAACTAAGTACTTTCCCAGCTAGTTCAGCAAGATAGGTCACCCATTTTAGATGACATAGCACTACAAATTAATGAAATAAAACAAAATGAAGAAGATGCATCTGTATGGTTTTTACTCCAAAATATTGTCCATCTTTGAAACTTAAGCAGCCAGTTCTTCAGCAACAGTAGCTTGTTTATGCTCATCCATTCCCACAACTACATTGGCCTTCAAGTTAACCAGAGAAGCACATGATTTTTACTGGTTTTAATTTCTAAGAGCTGTATTTGTCTCCTCGTTTTTAGTTAGATTGCTTGTTCTCCTGATGAAGAGCTGATTTAATGAGCACAGTAAATGTCAGATAATATTGGAGAACCGATTCACAGCAGTGAATATCTTGCTCAGATGTACCTGGAAAAGAGTTTCTTGCCCCAAAGGTTGCAAAGTTAGAAAACTATTTCCTTTACCTTAATGCTAAAGGCTCTGAGTGCCAAATCAAGGTGATAACCCTGCTGCAATCTCTGAAAGAGTGGCATACACTGGGAAGTGAGTCACCATTCAGCAAAGACATTTGGCTAAATAAACTCTGGGATCCTCTAAATCCCAGGAACTTCTTTACGTAGAAGAAGAGGATTAAGTCACAAAATAGCTGGAACTATTATATCCAGACTATTTTTTTATAATAGCCAGACTATTTTGTTTTCTTTTAAAAGGTTGTTATGCCTTGAAACTTTTATATGCACAACTGATTAAACAAAATATTATTTTTCACTATACTACATGTCCATTGGTGTGACACTTTAAAACCTCCTTTTGCGTGAGAGTGAAGATAAAATGGGCACCAGGATACACACACACCACACCCCTCACTCAAACAAATGTCATATGGTAATTGGTGATATTTTTCTGTCCTTTTCTAATAAATTAGTTGTTTGTATTTGAAGAGCTTTGTCTTTTCTAGATGAGCCATTTCCTGTTTGTTTATTCTGCAGTAATAGTATCTATTGTTAATACAAAGAAGAGGATTATCAATAATGTCAAATCTAGCCTTTCTTAAGATAGCTAAGGTTTCTAGCCTGTTGCTGTCAAATCCAGAATTGACACAGAATATTTTTTCTAAATGTCAATGGATGACAGTGGCAGCTTCACCACATTTCTCAAAGTTCATACAGAGAGTCCAAAGTCTTAAAGGAACTCTCCACAAAGTTTTAAGGAAACCAGAGTACCGGGACTTGGCTTTTAACATCCATAAGTGGTGTCCCATTTGATTTTTTTTTTTATGAATTTCCATAAATAATAAAATCCCATGGATTGCAGGCCTCATAGGAAAATACTAATGACACTTTTTCTGAATATGATCCAGCTCTCTCTATTCTGCAATAACTCTCACTTATTTTTGTTATTTTCTTCATCCTTTCTTACTCTGCCCAAAATCAATTTATCTTCCCTTAAAATCTTTATTTCCCTATGTTTGTGTCTTCAACCTCTTATAATACTGTGTGGAATGTGTCTGTTCTCTCTGGACATACCTCTTCTTTTTAATGTTTCCCTCTCCTAGATCTGTGATTTCATCTGACCATACAATGCTCTATATCTAGTTTGAAAAACCACTTGATATTGGTTTATAGCTGACAATAACTTACAAGTGTTTGGTTTAGATAGTTTTTTAGGTTTTATCATTAAAAAACGCTCTTTTGTGAGTTGACAGGCTGTTCATTCTTTACTGAAGATGATTTCATAGTTTGCTTTCCAACTGCCACAGAAATCCAACCAAACATCAGAATTCCCTGGGAAGTTTGCAACAGTATGACCTTGAAGGAATTTACTATTTGTAGGTCTTCCAAATTTTTATTTCTGTAGCAGAATATGTGAAAGTCCTTTAAGG
Organism: Camarhynchus parvulus; assembly: GCF_901933205.1. Lineage (NCBI taxonomy): Eukaryota > Metazoa > Chordata > Aves > Passeriformes > Thraupidae > Camarhynchus > Camarhynchus parvulus. The sequence goes on along the minus strand of NC_044575.1, from coordinate 19,704,300 downwards.
TCTGGATTGCCTAATTCTAAGCCAAATCATATGAGTTGTTCAAATCCCAGCACTTAGGCACAGCATAAAGCATGAGCTCAGCACTCTCTGGCCATTCACCTCGCTGGGGCTGCGGATTAGGGGAGAGCAGGGCATTATGTTCACCAGTTTTGTCAGGCTAACATATGTGGCAAAGAAGCCAGGGGAATTTTGAAACATAGCTTTTCATCACTGTTGAAAAACTAAACCAAACCAACCAAGTGAAAACAAACTCAAAACCCAAACCAACCAAAAAAAAACCCCAAAACACAAAAACAAAACAAAACTCCAACAAACCCTAGAAACTAAACAAAAAAAACCCCCAAAAACATCATTACACTCTTGAAATTATTTTCATTTGTGGGGATTTTTTTGCAATCAGCATTTTTCAGTACAAACTCTCTTCCATATGAAAACGCTATTAAGTCAACTAAACAACAAACAAGGGCTATAGATTCAGTTCCATCATCAAAACAGATTTCTTTTGACAAATGTAATACAGCAGTTTTTCAGCTTCACTAGTGCTCCATTCTGTTGAGCATTCAATGTAATAAAATGCTCAACATTGTGATGAAAACATAGATTACAACACTCAGAAAACACATGGATCAAACAAACACTGGTGCTCCTGAAGAGCTTTATAAATGAAATGAAGTGTTCTGAAACTTTGGGTTGTTGACAGATATTGATAGATGTTAGAAATCTGAGAGCTCATCTGAAATTTATCTAGACTATGCAAACAACCACATCTAAACCAGTAGAAATGATGTGTTGAAACTTCCATTAATTTTCAAAATGTCAGAGGAGCTGAAGCTTAAATACTTTGCCGCTCAGCTGGCACCATTAAGGTAAGAGGTGCTTCTCTGTTTTAGCAAAAAATCCAAACATACAAACAAACAAGCTAAAACTCAGCAGATATTTTCAAACCCCAACAAAACTTGTCTATATCCTAACAATTGTTTCACCATTTCACACTCTCAGGTTATTTACTTTCTGTAAAACTCAAGATTTACCTTGAGTTTTGCAAAATTGCACTATTTTAAGTCAATAAGTTCCTGAACTTCATAATTGTTTTCAAAATGTAAAAAAATCATTGAAAACAGCAAGAAAAAATGGATATAAACTAGTCGTTGTAGAGTTCTTCTGAAATGAGTATTTCATTATACACTTTCCAATCAAACTGAAAAAAAATTATTTTCATATAGTACCATTTAAACATTGGTTACATTATATGAAAATTATTTCAGTGTAAATCAGTTTTCTGTCACATACAAATTAAACTTAAAATTTTCTTGTAATTTGCCCTGCAGCACCTGAATACTTCCTTGGAAATAAAACTGACCTGGTGAATTCTGAGATTCCTTATCAGGAGAGAAAGACTTATTGTGGTACAGGAGACCTAGAGTTCCTTTTCCAAGTCAAAATCAGAGAGGGAGAGTTACTTATTATGTGTCTTCTTCCTAGAGACTAAAAGAAATTAAGAAATGCATAAAGGTGACCCTAAGGAATATAATAGAACATTTTGAATTCATCAAGCCTAAGGCTCAGTAAACAGTGGCTGTGTATATCACATCGGCTAAACTGAAACATTTGCCACGCACTTTTTAAATTTTTGTCAAGCAGAGGTCAAATTAGGATATTAAAACAGGCAGAGATATCACATAATTTTTGGTTTGTTTACTGTAAACAATTGTACTACCATTTTTCACTCTATTCTCATTTCAGGGAGAATGAATATCTATTAATATTGGAAATTAATATGACCAATAATAGATTTAGGTGTTAGAATATTTTTTCTTAACAGCATCAACACAAGAAAAGTAAAGCATATTGCAAAAATACAGTGTGGCAGCTGCCTTGCTTTCACTTGCCCTGCTTCCCAGTGAGCTTGCACAAAGGGCATCAGCGACAGAGCTTAGGAATTATGAATTATTATAGGAATAGGAACAAAATAGGAATTATTAAGAATTATGAAACACATGAGGTGGGCAAGCATAAAGATGTAACACTTAACTTTCCATCAAAAATGACCATGAAAATAAATAGTAAATTATACACATGTGGAAAGGACTATTTACTTTTCACATACCTGTAAACAGTCTCTGTTCACTCTGTGATAATTCCTAGGGAAAGATACTGCTGAATTTGAAACTGTAATTTGTTAGAATTTTAGTTTAGTTAGATTTCAGTTATACTAGTAATGAATCCTTGGTTATAATTGTGTATCAATTTTACTACCCAGTGATTGAGAAAATGGAACTCAATGCCTTGTTGAAATAGCTGGAGAGAAATGTTCTTTTTTTTATTTCATTTTTTTTATCAATTTTGTTTTCTTGATTGCTGCCAAATTTTCAATAGAGTCAATGGATTTTATTTCATTATTTCTGCAGTCAATTACTGATATCTTACTTCTTTGGTTTAAATGGGAAATTCCTTTGGCTGAGCTGAGCCAAGACCAGAGCAAAACATTATTTTCTGATTTCACAGAGAGCAGAAGAGGAGAATTCTGTGATTCACAGAGCAGCACTGACACTTTTGAACTTTTTGCTACTGAGGGCCAGGGTCTCTTAAGAAGGTGGCAGACTGAAGGTGTCTGTCTGGCTTGTTCCTTCTGTGTGCAGTGCTGTGACCTCTCCTGTCCCCTTGAATGCCACTGCTGGAGTGTTTGGGCAGCCACTGTCCCCACTGTCCCTCGGGAGGAGGTGACTGCACAGCCATGGGAGCAATCACAGCCTGGCCGGGCTGCTCAGTGTTAGAGCCAAATTTGCTGTCACCAAAACAGAGGAGTTATTACAAGTCCAATCTCTACAGCTTCTCCAGAGCCTCCCAATGGTTTATGACAGACAACTGCTTCTGAGCTCCTGTCAGGAGATGTGTTATAAATAACTTGACAGCTAAACAATGCCTGAAGAAGAGGAGAAATGGGTTAGGAGATTTTAAAGACTTGGAATTACCTTAGACATCCAAGAAAGATCCTGATTTTTGAGAATTCTATGTAGATTGTTTTAGGAATCCAGGGAATAAAAATAATGGAGAGAAGAACCTTCTCTGCTTAGCTGACTAGAGCTGAGCAATTCCAAAAAGTGAGGTATCATTCTAATGATAATCTTGAAAAGGGAAAGAAGTAGATATTGAACATCTTGAATTTAGATTATGCTGCAAGAAACTTTACCAAAAAAAAAAAAAAAAAAAACAAACAAGCAAAAAAATCTAGGAAATATTCCTGTAAGAATACCACTAAGAACTACTTTTACTTAAAAAATATATTAATATGGTTATATGTATAATATTATAATGGTCTTGTTTTCATTCTGTTTCAGCCAAAATTACTAGATATTCTGATGTCAATGGATATTGAAATTTCCAGACATAACCAAGAGGTATATGGGCATTGCTGTTCAAAAAGGGTCAGAACTTATTAGTCTGTGTCCTGTTTCACATCAAATATTGATGCTTCAAATGTTTTGTCTTTTACAAAGTTTGGGCTCGACTTATTTAGAAATAAATAATATATATATAACAATCCTGGGAGGAAATTAAATTCTGGTCATGCTATTTATTAAAATTTTACTGACTACAAGGTCAGCAAGTTTGTAGAGTTATTTTCCTTGAGAATTTCTACTTCCTTCTGATCTGGTGATGTAGGGAACAAAAGTGACTTTGAAATAGCAGTAGGATTTTAACTAGCAATATAAAAGACTTGTGATTCCAGGAATATGGGGACTTCAGCTTCAGGAGCACTAGAGTGCTGACAGAATTTCACCAATGATTCCTCTTAGGCTATGAAATGGGACAATGAAAATTCCATGTGACATAGCATAAGACACCCTTTCTGTCAAAAAAAGCTGGAAGAAATTCCTGAACCACCTTCTGCCAACTCTTCTACTACACAAACCAATATGTTTTCACTAAACTCTCCTGAATGCTGAAACTTCTAGAAAATAATCCAGGCTTGAAAAGGCCTGAAAAGGTGCTGAATCCACTACCTCTCTTTCTAGATATTCCAATATTAAAGTGCCATTATTGTGGAAAGTGCATGCACTAATTTCTGTGCATTTCTGGAATGTTTGAGTTCCAGCAATTAAAAGTGCTGGTTCCTGTAGTGTCTTTTTTTCCTAAACAAACACTGATTCATGTCAGCATAAAGACAGCCTGAAGAAATGAATGAGCATCTCCTAAGGGAAAGATGATTATTATTCATCAGTACTCAGAGCTGCTGATTAATATTTCATGGCTATCATTCAGACTACAGAAGTGAAGAAAGACATAACCCATATCAGATACATTGGTCAAAATCCCCAGGATTACTACTGCTATTATTATTATTATTATTATTGTTGTTGTTGTTGTTGTTGTTGTTGTTATTAATATATTTTTCTCATGCTACTTAAGACTGCTAAGAGAGGTGCATAATTTCTTTTATTTTATAGCCTCAATCAGATAAAAAATATGCCTGTCAGATGTTTACAGGCAGAAGACAGTGAATCCATGAAGATAAATAATAATTTAACAAAATAACAGAAAGATTTTGCAGCAGATTTCCACATTTAATTGTGACCCAGACAAATTAAAATGTAAAATAATAGTTAAAAAAATATATAATTTTTATACAATGAATTTCATATAATTCCATTTCTTAGTGTCAAAATTTTTGCACATTTTCTCAAAGTAAGTAATGCAAAATTTCCATTTTAGATTAATTTGAAAAATAAACTCATGCACTTTTTTTTTGACACATCATAGATTTTTTGCTCTGTTTCTCAAGTATTTGATAAAAACTGAAACTAGAAAATAGGTGAGATGGTGTTTTTCTTACCAGACACTGTCTTTCAGAAAACTGAATACTCTCAATTTTTAAAAGAGATAAGGCTGAAGAGGAAGACTTAGAATTTATTTTTTAATTTATGTTCAACTCTTAATAAGCACTTCTTTTCCAAGATGCTGCATTTCAAAAAATAATAAAAAAAGAAAACAGTTCTATTAAGATTAGATGGTTGGGTTTGTTATTTCAAAAGACTGTGTCCATTCATCTGTCGTTTTAGCCACTATATATTGAGAGCAGAGCAAAATTCACATAACAAAATGTTCACTGGGTTTGAACAAATTCTTTCTTACCTTTCTCTAAACAGCAGTATTCAGGAGTCAACTGGATTGGTTCTCTCCTTTGAAAGCATCTGGGCACTGATCAAAGAGCTAAAAGAGTTAAAAAATTGGTTACTTCAATTTTGACATGTCACTCTAACCCTTGACAGAGTTTCACTTGTTATATCTCAGTCTCATGTTTCTCTCTGTAGTCCTGGCACCTTTGTTTATCTTCCCCAGAAATAGTGTGTGTGTATATACATACACACACATATATATACATATATATATATATATACACATATATAGATACACACATATATATATATTTATATATATGCCTCAGACTCTGTTTTTGGAAATCTCATGATCAACTGCTCAGTTGTACCATGGCAACTGATATCTAGAAAGGGGTCTGATCCCTCCAGACTGTAAAGTCTTAATATGAAAGGGTAAAAATATTTGGGTTTGCTAGTATAGATTCACAGACAATACAGTTTTTCACCCTCCAAAGACAAAACTTTGAATCCCAGACATTTGTGAGAGTTTCTCAATTTTTAGAAAAAAAATGCACAAAAACTGACATTTCAGGAGCACAAATGCACATCACTCAATTCAAAGTCAGCAGTTTTGGTCTTGGGTTTGGTTTTGATTTGTTTGTTTTCAAAAAAATATTAAAAAATATTTTCAGTTTAAATTTGTCTTTTATTGTCTAAGAAGTTACAACTATTTGAGTTGCAATGAAGAGCAAACATCTGGGACTAAAGAATTTCTAGGTTTCAAACTTCTTGAAAGTTGAACTAGTACTGGCAGGAAATGTATTTGAATATTAGCCTAACTCTATCAAAGGCATATTGCGGACAAATCTCAGCAAGAACACTTGGACACAGCCAAACAAGTGCTGGGAGCAATAGCATCCCAAAGCATCTAAATTCTGGGGCCGCCCATCAGCCATCTATTTCCAAAGAAGGTTCTAATTCAAAACTTGTCTTATTTATCTTTTGGTTCTTTATTTGTTTTATTTGAATTGTGTTACTAAAGCTTTAATTTCAGGATCACATTCCAAGCATAAACGACCATGGTGTACAACCTGTTTTAGAAGCAAATCACATATCTTTAGAGACTTGCCTGTGAGAAATTTTGTTCTTGATTAATTGAAGAAGTCTACAAATTAACCTTTTAGTCCAGGCCTTGAGCAAATCAGCAAATCTTCAAAGCCTTGAGGCCACTGTAGCTTAATTACCATTAAAAATAATTTTTTAAATAGTGCACAAATTCTGCAAAAAATGTGTAGAGTTTTTCTTTTTTTTTTTTTTCACAAAGACACTCTGAGGCACTGGAGTCAAACTCTTAAGGAATATGAACAGAAGGAGCAGAACAGAAGACTATCCAGTTCTGCTCAACTTTTTACTACACGGTCAAAGTAAGTACTGAATAAAAGTTAACACTAAAAGAGAGACAGCTAAATAAACATAAAAATTTATCAATATCACAGATGAAGGCTTTCATACTTACAGAAAGTATTTATGACAACAACTGAAGTTTTTAGAGAAGGTATTGTAGTGGAGAAACTTGCCATATTTTCTGGAAGAGCAAGATTGACATCCAAAGAACATGTAAAATATTACCATATTTTAAAGTAGCAGATTGTCATTGATAAAAAAATCAAAATTCTAGCAAAACAAAATGTCATGGGTAAATCTTCCTTTGCCTTCACTTATTTACTTTTGTTTTTGTTTGAAAAAAAAATCTTTTAGACAATCATATAATAGTTTAGGTTTGAAGGTTGGAAAGACCATCTTGTTCCAACCCCACCTTTCACTAGACCAGGTTGCTCACAGCCCCATCCAACCTGGCCTTCAACACTTTCAAGGATGGGGCATCCACAACTTGTCCAGGCATCCTGTCCTAGTGCCCCAACACCTAAGTAATATTATAAAGAGAAATTATTTCCAAGTGAAATAATGTTTTGAGATTTGGAGTTGGTTTTTTTTGTTTGTTTGTTTGTTTGTTTTGGTTTATTTTTGCTTTATTTTTTGTTTGTGGGATTTTTTTCTTTATTTTTCAAAGGTAGAATCATGCAATTTATTAGATTAGGAGTTGAGAAGCAACTATTAACTTAATGAAAAATGTAGAAAGAGCAAAATTTCTAGACAACCAAAAAGCAACATCAAAAGAACTATTTTCTGGTTCATACATGAAAGACAGAATAGGAAGAACAGAAACAAATTAGACAACTCACTTTCTTGCTCCTTCTGTGAAGAACAGCAAAATACATTGTATTTTATGTAAAGAAAAACCTAGAAAAAATTAGCTCTAGGATAAGCTTTCATGAGTACTTAAATGTATTAGTTCATTCTAGACAATTTATAAGTTCACAGGCTCCCTTTTTCCCAGAAGTGCTTTTCCTTTCTTGACTCTCAAGATCATGCTATTCTGCTAAATTTACAGCTGAAACTCCAGGCAATGTGGAACCCTTCAAGGCAGCTGTAGTTGTTTCCATAATTCACAACACAAGAACCACCTGAGGTCAGAAGTTGCTTTGATCTTTTTGATTCCAAGGAAACACAATGTCACCTGAGCAGAGGGAAGAAGTGACAGACAAAGCACAGAAAACTATCAGGGGACTGTTCAGTTCAAACTATAAGGGGTTTTAATGGACTATTTGTGATATTTTTTATGTGAATTTCAAACAAAATTTCATTTTATGAACATTTAAAATGCTCCTGGAACTATACGTGTGTTTTTTTTATATTATAAGTGGGTTTTAGGGAAAAAACTCAAATGTTCTTTGTGAGGTAGGAGGTAAAGAGGGAGAAACAACCCACAAACTGTAATTTTGGGAGAATTTTGCATCTCTGGAAATGTGAGATGTACAAAAATTCTTAGTATAATCACTTCAGTATTCTCCCATCACATAGGCATCTACAGAAGCCAGAATAATCCTGAGCATTTGACAGCAACAAAGGAGGAATCAGTCCTCTGTAGGGATGGGGAAGGTAATCTTCCCACACTTTCTTATCCATTCGGACTGCGAAAGCAGCATGGACTTAGAAAAGAGTTAACGATCCTAGGATCCCTGTCCCTAAGTTTGCTTTCAACTTCCAGGTAGCCCAAAAGTCTCATTCAGAGGGATGCCTAACTCTTCCCCTGTTGTGTGGGGTACCTTATTTTTCATACCCTGACACTATCAGTATTCTCTACTTTCTGGATAGGCCTATGGAGGAAAATAGTTACTTGCTGCATCATGGGTTAACCAACATAATCTTCAATTTTCCTACTGCAAGCCTTTGCAAAGCTCACTGCCCCTAACTGATTCATTGATTTATTCATAATGAGAAAACAGTGTGCATAAAGCAGATGCTAAACATAACGAGCCATAACTTTAAATCCAAATGGGATCAGTAGCATGGCTAACAGAAAATTATTGCTGTAATTTATTAAGATTTTAAAGGTGCCATGGTGGTAGGAATTGGTTCTTTCGTTAATAAACTCTGCAGTGCATGAAAATAACAGGGGCATCTTCTTCCCCTAAAGTATTCTGTAATGGCAGAAGGAAGGAAGGGTTTGTTTGTTTGTTTTTGCTATTTTGGGGTTGGGTTGTTTTTTGGGGGGGGGGGGAAGTGGGTGCTGAGTTTTTCGTAAAGGAATGAGAGTGATGAAGCCCCTGCAGGGCTTACTATACTTTCAAAAGAAATAACTAAGAGTTTTGACAATACACACTGTGACACAACAGAAATTCAGTGCAGTGGGGCTGCCCTATTGAGCATATCCTATTTCAGGATCTCTCCTGGCTGTACCTACAGCACATGAAACGGGATTTAATTTAGTAGTCACAGCAGCCTATTCTGTACCATAAAAAAAAAGTTCTGTCAAGCATGATGTTTTCTATTCAAGGAGATTATATTTTTTTTCCTTCTGTGTATTTAAAAAGCAAACAAACAAAAAATAAAAAAGCTGGTATTATTAAAGAGAGGGGTCTAACCTCCCAAGAGTGAAGTTCAGAAGGACTTGGATGCAGACATTCCTTTGACCTTAATAAAGGGTCTAGATAGAGACCAGGACACAACTGATATCCACTTAATAATAGGAGTAAAAGCTTTGGGTTTTCTTTTGGCTCATTTTTAATTCTACTGCCTTTTAATCTAAATAAATAAATTAATTAAACCAACTCCTTTTCCTTCTCAGTCAGTGCACAAAAGAGAATAAAAGCAGGTTACACTGTAGCAAAACTCAGCTGAAAATCACCATATATAGAGATGTGGAAAACCCACGGACTGCGAGCAGATGGAAGCATTGAACTGAGCTGGGGCTGGCAGCCTGGTCACAGGCTGTAAAAGCTGAAATGCTCCTACAGTGCTGAACCAAGGTTAGAGAGGGCAAAAAAGAATAGTTTCAGCTTCACTCTTGAGTAAGCTGCTCACTTCTTTCTTTCTGGCCATCTTATTTTCTCTGTATTTATTTATTTTATTGCAGCACAAACAAGTAAAGTCAGTGCTCTACTTCTCCCCCATGTTCTGAGGAAATTCTAATGACAGACCCAGAGATCCTGTTTTTTTCTCCTCTCTTCATACATTCATTGACACCTGTACAAATACAGCAGTGCCTTTGAAACTCAGAGCCAGTGTAATTTTAAGACAAAATTTAAACAGATATGGGTTTTACTGGCTGTGGTGAATCTCTTGATGTTTTCAGAACAGCACAAAGCATTATTCCAAAACTTGGAATTCAGCATCAATTTCATTAATTTTAACAGTATGAACATTATGATTTGGACTATCTGTAGCACTTGCCTTGTAGTAAGTCCTTTGTAAGTGTTTAAACTTTTGGCAGCATCTGACCTATTTTTTAAAACCATATGTTTTATGTTAACATTGCATTATGTTAATAGCTTCACTATTATGAAGAGTAGGTATATTCAGCTAAGAAAGGAAGAAGAAAATGAAAGGAGAACAAAGAACAAAAGGAAGAGAAAGTGAGGAGAAAAAACAAAAAAGGCATTCTAAATAAAGGGAGTTACAGTGATTGTAGTTTATATATTATGTAATGTAGACCTGTATGGAATAAAGGTGTTCTAAAATTTATCTGTAGAGATTTTTGCACCAATAAGATTAATAATTATTGAAAAATAAGAGAAAAAGAGTTTCATCTGCTTTTTATAGAATAGTTCCCATTTTCTTACCTTACAATTTTTTTTGCCTCTAGAGGCAGGAGGCATGTCTGTCCATGGTTGTGAAATGAACTGTGAAGAGTGTTTTCAAAATAAAATTTTCTAACTGGCATTTAGCCATCAACTTGCTGTGGCTACCATGTCTCTTGCAATGCTGCTTTAGCAGAGACATTAAGATTCTGAGCAATTTTGGTAGAGCCTTTATATATCACTGTGTATTTAAGGAAAACTTGTTTAAGCATTGATAAAAGTACTTTCAAACTGAATATTTACACAGCACTGTCTTGTGAACTTTTTACTGCATGTATCATGTATTTCCATAGCAATAAAAAATAATCTTCATTTTCTTCACTCTCACATGAATAAACTCAGTGTAGCTACAGTGATGTTTGAACTCTAAGAGTGTCATATGACAAAGAGAAAAAAAAAGCTATAATTCACTATGGATTTTGGAAAGTATACAGCTGTTATGTATGATACATTGGCTGTTAAATGGAAGAGGTAAAACAAGGTAATAAATGCTTTATTCTGAAGACAGCTCAACATGCCCAGAAATATGGAGGGTTAGGATTACAAGCAACAGGCAATACTGCTTTCAGTTTAGTCACCACCCTCCCATCATCCAAGGCTGTTTAAACTTCTCTACAACATATAAATTATGTTTTTAACATATATGATATTCTGTAGCTTCAACCAGTGTTGTCAGAATAGCATGAGTACATGAAAGTTTGAATCATCTGAGATTGAGGAATAGCAATCATTCTCTACCATATCAAAGTAAAAAATTAGACATGATCTGAAGACAAGGTTAGAAGGTTTGAAAAGCTAGAAATGAACTCAAATTTCCTCAATATAAGTCCAGCATATTAATTGCAATAGCATACGAAGTCTCAGAGCTCTGCCTTCTAATTAGAGTAGTAAGACCTACAGAAACTGGAGCTTTCTAATATTTTTTGGTTTTCAGTAGAAGAGCTTTACAGTATTATGAAAAAGCTCTAAAGATACTTTAGGATACTCTGACCATTCAGGTTTTATCTTGTCAAAGGAGGATGCCACGGAAAGATCTCAGGGAATATTTTATAGGAAGAAATGTAATTATAAGAATGGGAACACATCATATGCTTTTGGAGTAACGAGACAGACTGACTTTAATGTTATTATCTGTTATTTGCAACTGACTCAAGGCTTTATACTACCTCAGCTGACTGACATAATTGGGATCCTGTGTTCTCTATATGAAAATACATTTCTTCACATCACTGAAGCTGTAAGAAGTGGGGGAGTAACATTTAACACCTTTGGGCTCAAATGAAGAAACAACAGGCTGGGATTTGAGTTGGTAATTTTTAAGTTGGTTACTTCCTCCAACACTGCATTAATTTGAACAGAAAACACAGATGAATTGAGATCATTAAATTCTCTTTTACTGGTAACATTCCACCGACTACTGCTAGAATATGATAATCTGAGGAGAAGGCAGATTTCCTACCATTATTGCAAAAGACAGACACTCATTTTTCCTGTACATAAGATAATTTAGTTGTAAGGCACTATGACTTTTAAGTAGTTAAAACTTTTAAAATAGAATCAAATGTCAGAAACTATGCTTTTATGTTTTATTTGTACTGTATTAAGCTTTTGCCTAATCAAACTTGTCATTTTATTTACACCTTCCCTTTTTATTTTCCAGTGCTAACACAATATATGCCACAACATCTTGACAACTATTTTAGTACCTGAAATCATTCCACCACAATCTGAGGTCAATAACTAACACAGAAAAAGGGAAATACCCATCTGTCCATTTCCCCCTCACCCCCAATTTTATCAAAATAAAATGGGACATCAGTAGTGTGATGACACTAATGTATCTATCATGAAAGGACAGAAAGGTTTGTATATATTTCAGCTCTTACACTGGTCTGCCTATACCCAGAAACACAAAAGTTGACTGTCTTCCTCTGATCATGAATAAAATACATTTTGTACAAGACCTGAAATTACCCAGTGCTATTATAATTATTTTGTGAGAAATATAGGAATGTCAATTACTGAATCATTGTAGCAAAGAATTTCACATCTTATGATTAAATGCTGCAAACATTTCCTTACTTCCTAGTTATAAAAAAATATGTCTAGTATTATTTACTGGTCTACTTACATTGATAGAAAATTTCTTTCTTAGCTCAGAAAACACAACCACAAATGAAAGAGGGGACACCCACTTACAAACTGGATACTAACTGACTCTAGATGGCATATTTGCTAAGGTAGGTGTCCCTGAACTTTCTCAGTGCTACCAATTATAAAAAATTCTCTTAGCATTTAAGGTAAAATAAACACATTTCAAAATTAATGACATGTAAAAAAAATAATAACATATTTTGCTTTTGTTCATAGAGACATTTTTTATTTATTTAGGTTTCAGTTCTGACTTCTTTCAGAGTATTCAACTATATTGAAGTACAACACCATCAAATATGAGAAAAGTCATGACTTATCAAACTAAGAAAATTATAAAATTCCACCCAGGACTCAAAGGGGCTGCAGACAGCAGAACACAAGTATTATGCTAATAATACTAGAACTTAATCTGGATTCTGCCCTGAAAGACAGCAAAAAATGCTTTTATAAATACGTTAAGAGGGCTAAGGAGACTCTCCATCCTTTATTAGAAGGGGCAGGCAGGAAATAGTGACAAAGAATGAGGAAAAGGATAAGATACTTAATGCCTTCTTTTCCAACCTCTGTTCATTTCCTTCTGCAAAATGGTTTTTATTGTCCTGTCATTTAGAGCAAGCTCTCCTTTTGGTTTGAGACAGGAAAATTTGAAGAAAATTTTCTGTGGAGGTGGGGCTGTGCTTGAGATATACCAGGTCTCGTTTAGAGCTAACTTAGAATCATGGAACCATAGAATGGTTTGGGTTGAAGGGGACCTTAAAGATTGTGTAGTTCCAGCACCCCTCCCATGGGCAGGGACACCTTCCACTACAGCAGGTTGCTCAAAGCCTTGAGCACTGGCCTTGCACACCCCTAAGGAGTGAAAGCCATCAGCTTCTCTGGGCAACCTGTGCCAGTGTCTTACCACCCTCAAAGTAAAAAAATTCTTCCTAACATCTAATATATACCTACTTTCAATTAGAAACCATTCCCCTTGTCCTATCACTTCATATACTTGTAAAAAGTCCCTCTCCAGATTCCTTTTAGGCCCCCTTTAGATTCTAGTAAGCTGCTCTAAGGTCTGATGGAGCCTTTTCTTTTCCAGGTAGAACGACCTCAACTCCCTCAACCTGTCTGTATAGGAGATAAATTCTAGCCCTCAGATCATATTTGTCACCCTCCCCTGGACTCTCTTTAGCAGATTCATGTTTTTCTTAAGTTGGGGGCCCCAGAGATGGACCCAGCACTCCAGGTGCTCTCTCACAAGAGCAGAGTTGAGTGGTAGAGTCACCTTCCCTGACCTGCTGCCCACACTTCTTTTGATGCAGCCTGGGATGTGGTTGGCTTTTGGGACTGTAAGAAGACATTGCCAGTTCATGTTGGGCTCATCAACGAACACCCACCAGTCCTTCTCCACAGGGTTTGTCTCAATCCACTTAAACAGATTCTAATTTTTATTTTTTTTAACTGTGATAACTTTTCCTTATTACATATTTTCTTGCAAGATGGAGGTCACGATATCAGTTTCTTAGCAAATTCCCTGCCGAGCACTTGCTTGGCCAATGATGTCAATTAGTTTATGCTTTTCAGCAGATACAGTTACTAATTGCAGGTTTGCAACACAGAATATCAATAAACCATCTAAGGGTAATTGAGGGCCAGTACAGTCAACCTCCACAAAATAAAATATTAAATAATTCTTATTTAGCATGGAAGTAGTTTCTTCTTTGCCTAAGCAATAATTATGTTGACAATATTGCCGACTTGGAAGATGCAGCAAAATGTATCAGCAAACAGATGTCATCAGAAAGGGCACTTCAGTGCACTCTATAATTATGCCTTTGGTCAAACCATGCCTCTCTTAAAAGCCTACCTTATTTATCTCAGAGGTCATGCTAATGGATACCTAATATTACTGCAGGTTTTCTACTTGATATGGTGGACATTATCATGAGAAAAACACCTCTGGACAGGGGACTTCATGCTACACCTGTCCTTCCACCTGTGATGTTTTCCAGGACTTCTGACTATGGTAGGCTGACTGAAGTGCTGCTCCAAACAACTGGAGAAGCACTGCCATAGTCTTTAGACTCTATTGCCTGGATCTCGGGAACATGGGATAAACTACGAAGAGCAAATTAAAAAGTTTACTTAAGTGATAAAAATAATTAAAAATAAATAAAAAAGGTCTTGAAACAGCTACCTTGTCATATAGACATATTTGTGAATAAATAAATTCAGGACTCGTGGTTGAATAATACTGATAGAATCTTTACAATTCATGAGGAGATGCCACTAAAAGGTACTTGCAAATGCAACCAAGGGTTCAAGAAAACATTTCCTTCAGTAACACAGTCTCAAAGCACAAGACCTCAGTTGTTTTGCTCAATATTTGAAAAGTATGACTTAAAAATTTCTGCAAGAGAAAATTTTATTAAGTTTCGTCTTTCACAACCAAGACTGCTCCAGACCAATCAAAGGCTATCCCAAGTTATTCTTGTTTCTTGCATCATCCCATGAAACGCTTTGCTTTATAGGAATTTCAGCCTTTAATTGCATTCTCCTTTGGGTTCATGAACAACGTCTCTTGGAGCTTTTACCAAGATTCTCTAAGAAACTGTAGGATTTCAGACACTGTATGTTCCCCAAAGGAACGTACCTTCTCCAAAGATTAATTGTATTACTGTCTTTTTTATGGCAGCATGAGCTAATTGATTCCAGCTAAAAACATAAATTCCAGTGTTTGATGACTATAGACAATTTCTAAGGAACACGGAAACCATCTCTGCAATGGTTATTAATTCTAACCTCGTTCCAAATGGCATCTGATGCCATAAAGAATCTGTAGAGTCAGTGCAAGCAACCGTAGAATGCTGACCTCAGCACAGCGTATCAGTGGTTTAAGAAACTCTCTTTTTTTTTTTTTTTCTCATGCATATATTTTCCTAAATGCCTGTGAGACCACACCTTACAAACAGTCAGAAATGACGCCTTAGTGACACTCCTCCCCCAGCAGGAAGATAATGCCAGAGGGGATTTACTCAATAGTTCAGATATTTAAATTATTTTTTTAAATGTAGTCGTAGAAAACAAATTATTATAAATCAAAGGAGGCCTTTTAAAGATGCTCTCACAGAGTTTGAAGCAAGTTATTTTGGTTGCAAACAATGTGATGAATATATTACAACCACAACATTTAAATATAGCATGGCTTTTCTTTTTAATTGAATCACTGAGAATAAAGGAAGAATTCCCATTCACATATGAAACTGGACTGACCCTACACCCTTTGTCTGTCCACTGAGATTTCTATGTCAGACAGGAGGACTGCTAAATTGAAATAATTTGGTGAATCACTTCACAGCTGAATAGTGAAAGCACAAATAAATATAAAGTTGCTAAACAATTTTCTGTTATGAGATACAGGACAGTTTAGTGGTCTTACAAGATATTCAGTCACTCTCTGGCAAGAAAGGAAAATTACATAAGCTACTTTCTAAAAATTACATGTCTACTATGTCTAAAATTAATTTAATGTAGCTCAACTTCATAAAATATAGCCAGATTATTTCCAAAGACTGGAAAAAGTGCTAAGAAAGAATTTTTTTGGCTGTATTTTAACAATATTGCCATAAAGCATAGATTATTGATAAATAAATAAAAGCAGTTTCATAGAAATGCACAAAATATGCATAAGCAAAAATTACTTTTAGCTATTGAAAGTCTCCATTATGCTCATCATGAGAGTAAATTTTCCAAAGTGAAGTTAGGCATAATATTTTCTCTCAGTTTATTGCATAGTCTAACTGGAGAGTGTTTTGCACACCATCATTTCCTCTCAAAAAATGTACTTACATTAAATTTTCAGAAAATGAATGCAATTTTTTTTTATTTTTTATCGATATTCTTCCCATTTCTTTTAATCATATTAGAAGTCATAGTAAAAAGGTTACATCTTAGCTCAACTAACCATTTTCCTGCTAATGATTATTTGAACTGTTTTTCAGTGACTTGTAGAAACTACTGTAGATTAGTGAAACACTGTAAGGAAACTGAGATAATACTGCATTTTAACAACAAATAGTAAATGAGCAATATATTTTGTAGCACTAAAAGCAGAGTCTTGCAAACACCATGTACGAAGAATAACTATTGTGGACAACATTGGTGTAATAATAAAGTCACATGACACAATCTAAACATTTTCTTACAAGACAAATAACTTCCACATATGCCCAAACACAGTCTCAGCTCATGAAGTACTCCATTATCCATGAATCCAATAATGGATCATTTTCCCCATATCAAAGGCTGATAAGATGTTCAGCACTTTTTCTGCCTATGAATAATTCACCAAGGTAGATTTTTTCACATTTGTGTACAAGTTACTTCTACCTACATTTTTCATCTCTGCATAGCTCTTCCTACCTTTGTGTCATAATATTCTTCTGGTTATTCTCCATGGTTCAGCCCTGCTGACTTCTTTCTTCATCCTGAGATTTTTTTACTCCCCATGTACTCCATAGCTAATCAGCTTTAAGTGACCTAGGCCTTGAGAAAGCTGTCCTTCCTTTACCAGTCCCTTCCTCGAAACTGTAGGCAATTGTCAGCCCTCCTGACATTGTTCCAGCAAATGTTTTCCCAGCTTCTGATCTATCTGAATAATTCTTATAATTCTCAAAAGTTTTTCAACCCCTATGGTGAGGAATATTTCAGTATGGTTCTGGTCTCTTGAAGCTTTAGTGATTCTATGCGCAGCTTTTTAAAAACCATTCAGAAATGCAATCACAGAATCACAAAATCATGCAATATTCTGAGTTGCAATCCAAGGTAAAAGCCTCCAATGATGTTCTTATCTCTGGGTCAAAATCTAGTTCTTGACTAAATCTGAACAACTATATGGACATACAAATAAGAGAAAGAAAATTTTCTTTGAAATGTGAAATCTGTGATAAATCCAAGCTAAACATGCAGTTAGCAGTGTGGTAAGAAAATGTTAAGGGGGATATTTGTCTTTCTGTACATGAATAAAAGTTAGATGACTATGCTAGAGAAGAAGGTATACCCACAATTGTAGTAGTAAAAACAGGATATGAAGTTTCACTTTTTTTATGAAGAATTACAGACTTCCAGAGTTTCAGATAAAATGTAGTCTTGTAAATGCACATTTTATGTTTCTATAAAGGGTCTGTGGTACCCATACAAAAATGAGAGCTCTGAATGATGATTTTAGTGCCCAGATTCACTCAACCTGAGATCGTAATTAAATTTTGAGTGTCTCACGCCACAGATTTAAATTCTCAGCAATTCTTAATATAAGTACACAAGTAAAATTTGGTGCCACGGTGAATCTATTTGTAGCTTTTAGATACAGTTTCCTATTGTTACATGATCTTCGTAATTCTTCCTTTTGAACTTTGGCATTTTTCTGTTTGTATCCAACCACACCACATTTGCATATATCCCAATCCGCATTGATGAACTAATAAATTTCTTATGCTTTTATAAGAGTAGCAGGGACTTTGCAAAAAGTAGTCTTTATGCAGTGAAAGATCACAAGAAGAATGTCTCTGACAAACACAGAGAGCCAAATGCAATGAAATCCAGGACTTGATTATAAAGATAAAGCACAACCTCTTAATCACTTTATCACAGCATACATTTTAGAGTTTTCTTTTAACTTAGCCTGTTGTTAGGACTAGAAAGGATCAGACCTGTAGAGTCAGTTTGCTATTTCTCTTTCATGTGACAGAAAAATCTTAGCTTATGGTCGTGAAGAGTCACACATAGTAAGCTGCTCAAGCTCATAAGATCTGAATGTTATGTATTAACTCCTTTCACCACACTTTGCTTTATACTTCTCTTCTGCAAATTTCTAGCTTCAAGTAATGAAAAAGATCTGTAATTTGTTATAATTTCAGTTCTTGTATTTAATTGATATGCCGAAACCATAATAACATATGACTGATGCATGGGAATGAGGCACCACAATAGCAGGTTTTCTTCTGGAAACACTAATTGCCAGAAAATATCAATGTCTTGCTAACTACAGGAATAATGTAAATAGAGTCTGCCTGGCACAACTGTTATGTATAAAATTAGCATAGTTTAAAATTCACGTACAAATACAGAAACAGACTTCTGTGTATTTATTCTTCTGCACTTCTGGAAGGAGCATGTTTCCCTCAAACCTGAGCAACAATTAACAGTTGATGGTCTGGCCACATTTTAGTCATCTTTTTGCTTTACAATCAACTGTTTGGCGTGCAAAAGAAATCAGAACCTTCAGCATTTAAGACCAACAGAAGCATATGCAATTCTCTCTGCTGTCAGTCATAACTGCAGTTTTAGTAGATAAGCTTTTCAGATGGAAAAATTTAAAAATTCAGAAGAAAACCTACATGCAAAATCCATCTACAAAAGGGATATATGAAAATCCCCTTTCTCTCAAAAGGTGAAAAAAGTGGAAGATATAAGTTACAGCTTTTTCCAGCTGATAGATGCAAAGAACAGCCTAGCTGTTTACAAAGAAATGTTGAAACATCAGGAAGCCCTACAAGCAAAGTCCTCTCAATTTTTTCTTACTCATTACTGGACATCCTCAGTGCTGAAGAATTTACAGACAAGGACTGTTCTTCACAGAAAAAGACAAATTTTTTGTTCAGAACATGGTCTGGCAACCTTTTTTTTTCATTAGGAAAGGCTCTTGGTTTTCTTTGCTTTCAATATGGGTTTAATTTATACCCTACAGATCTCTTAGAATCTCTGCAAATTACTATCAGCATCTGCTGTAAGAAACCAGTGATTGTAAGAAATCTTTCTCTCTGATGTGATGGCTTCAAGAGATCTTCTGAATACACCGAATTCCACCTAGGGGTCTGAGAAGTGAATGAGAAGAAACACTCCCTCCATGCTTAGATGCTGTCTGCACAGTGTCCAGGAATTTCAGTTCTCATTGAATAAATTAATCCTTAAATGCTTGAAGCACACACTATTAGTTTAAAAGAAAGTATTTGAATGAATCATGGACATAGATGACTGTTACTCTCATAAGCTGTGGATTTATTTTCAGGGAATTTCCCACATACTCATGAGGCATGATCATGTCTCAAGTAAATATAGTAGAAGTTACATGAAATTTAGAATTAATTCTCCTTGTCAGATAAAATTTCATTACAGACTAGTCTCCTATTCTGAGAGTTCCTATAGAACTCTATACTAATGAAGGCAAAATGGCTGAATAGATGAAAAAACTCAAAACATATGAAATATTATATTTACTAGAGTGTACTCTTCCATTAATCCGTGATTAGAAATTCCTTGTCTGAGATTACATCCATATTGTTCTGCTTTGTACTGATCAATATTTTTGTCTTTTATAGCCTTCCCTAAGCATTCTTTGCATCTGTTTGTACTTTGGGCCTCCAAAGAGTACATAGCAAAGAGTTTCTAGGGCAGAAGCAAAGAAAAGGACTGATTTTTAATTTTTTTTTAAACCATATGGCATTACTAAGTAAGTTCCATTTCAATATAAAAGTAAAACCTGATTTTACCTTCATCATATAATTAACTGTAAGGATATCTATCATATCTCCCCTATTTTATGTCTTCTTTTTGGAAAAGGAAAACTAGTCTACTTTCCTCTCATCCCTTTCATTCTTTTTTATGCTTCTTAGTTCTGCTGTTCTTTCCTAGGAAAATATCCAGGATTTTATTCTATAGGTGTTTATGTGCTGGGGGAGTCTTGTCAAGCTGTTCTAGGAATTCCTACAGTTTCAAATCTTCTTCAGTGTTCACTAGTAACCAGGACAAAAAAAATCTCCATTCCTTTTCTTTTACCATTCCCTTTATAGTTTTTGTTTGTTTTCATTTTAGTTTTTTGTTTGGTTTTTTCAATACAAAGGTCTTCATAAAGAGCAGAGGTCTCTAAAATAGCAATGGGAGATTGATGGATTCTGAAACTGCCTCGTAGTTTACTTTCTTGCTGAAAAACAGAAAATTCCAAGTTTACCTCTAAAAAAGATAGAATTTCAAGATATTTGTGTTTATGATTGAGTAAACGATTAAGGACATACTTTATAAAATATATTCTAAAAAGTGGTGTCTTCAATTCATGACAAACCTAGTTAGATTTTTTCACTTGGCATATTTATCATTGTTTTTTAAATTGGTTATGAAAAAACCAAAATTCTACTTTGAAACTCATTTTTCTGAGATTAACAGCAAAATACTGCTCTCTCAAATTGTAAAAAAAAAATATAAAGTGTTAAATTTGATATTTCTTTTCACTTAATCTGACAGAGTAATACTATTATTATTTTTTGTTGTTCTTTTGTAATATATTAAAAATGAAAATAAGAACAAAGGAGGTTTACATGACTGCTTTCTGGGGGCCAGACTGGTTATAATTCATTTTAACATAGAGCTTGTATAGATTTTTCAAGAAATGAGTTAATGGTGTGGAAGTGCACTGAACATACACAGTAGACAGAGTAGATAATAAATCACTAAGTTTATCTTTAAAAATTAGTTATGTAGCCTCAGAAACCATTTTAAATATGGTTACCCTGCTCTTCCAGACAGTTTGTAATGTATCAGTACAGAATAGCTTATGTACTACTCAGATAGCAAGAGGAGACAAGAAAATTATGCCATTCTATTTTTTACATATATGGGGCTATGAAAACTTGTAAAATAGCATATGATTTTATTGGTGTTATTGATTTGTTCTTATTGTAGCTTTACAAGGCACAAGAGATCTGAAAAAGCTGCATCCCTATCAGCAGCAGCTCATCATTAAGTACACAGCACTACCTTATATTTCTTTTCCTCAGAAAAGTAAATCCCTCCATAAACCATGTTGCAACTGATTATTATTTCATACCCAGAAGGAGTTCCCATGCCTTTTCATGATACAAAATCATAAACCATGGGAACAGCGATGCAATTCTCCAAGCAGTCCAACCATGTCATTTCCCACGCTGTTTACTTGCAGGTTCAATGTTTACTCCTCTGCAGAACTAGTCAACCTTTGCCCACTTAAAAAGTGTAATAGCAAGTCAGGTTTAAGATCCCACACAGGGTTTTATCTTCAGCTGGGCTTCTATAAGGAATGCAATGCAAAAGCAGCCCTAAAAATCAAGCCGGTTTCATATAGACTGCAACAGGCAAAGTGCATAAAAGTCTAGCTAGATATGTATGGAATCAATCAGAAAAATCAGTTTCTAGTTTCCTTGTGAATCATCCCTCATATGCTTTATAGGAGACTGCTTTTTTATCAGAATTGGTTTTATGTTTTATTTTATTGGTTTTTTGGGTTTTTTTTCCCTCAAGAACCAGTTTATTGTCTTCTCTATTATCTCCCAGTCCCAGATTCTGTCAGCATGAACCTCCAAAAGGAGAACTGTTCCAAATTAACTTTTATAGAGACAATCTGGCTTGTCCTGGAATAGTCATCACTTCTCAAAGATAGATAGCACAAGCCAAATGAAATCTTCCTACTCCCTACAAATGTATGTGGGAACCTCAATATCAGCTGGAACCTAAGTTCCCTGTAAATCCATTTCCTCAGATGGGCTGGAAAGACAATCTGCTACTGTTTGTTACAAAAAAAGAGAGTTTCTTAAATATGAGGACTTGTGCCTGAAAGTGATCTCATCACTCATTGAAAGACTTCTTTGATCAAAACTGTCTCCTACTATTTCTCTCCTATTTCAGGCCTTGCTTTGTCTTTAATATTTGTGATTTTCCTCTACAAGATATCCTACAAATACTTTGCTAGTATTTGTAGGACGTCTTGTCAGCACCAGTGACAGCTCTTTTTACAAGTTAATGACTACTTTTAAAAGTGAAAAAAAGGATTCTTTGGAGGGAAAAGTGTTGTCTTTTCCAGCTTGTGAATAAAGCACCAGGAGATATCAATCAGTCAGTCCCCAGATGATGAATATTGTGCTTCCCTAAAGTGAAAAATTTACTTTTGGGAACATTAACAAATTTTACCATAAATTTGCACAGTACTTTAGCAGTGAAAAGTTAAGTATGAAAACTAAAATAGAAGAGGCTCCTCTGCAATTTTACTTCAAATGGAAAGCATCAGCATCTGAAATGAATTGAAAAAAGGCAGTCTCTGGATGTATTCTGTTTCTATTCTCTGTGACACTGAATAGAATAAAAATTGAGATTGAGAGAAAATTGGTAAAGTTAGAACCTCTTAATACACTGCTTTATCAAGAGCTTTATTCTAAAACAAGTTATTATTATTATTAGTTGAATTCAAGAAAATGGCTTTCCTACCAAGTAGTTTTTCTATGGATGTATTTGCACATGCCTTTACAGTTTACATTCATTTTTTACATATACACAAAAAATATAAAGTGGTTTTTCAAGACCTAAACTCTTTTGACAAAGCAAAGGTCTTTATAGTATTCAGGTCTTACTCATTTCATTTGCTGGGCAGCTAGAATGTGTAGGTTGGAATATTTTTCTCTGTAACCTCTGATGAGTCCATATGCTACCAAATTATATGTTCTCCAGTGCTCTCCAGAAGGGGCAGAATCAAAAATTTTACAGAAGAGCTAGGGGAACTCATTTTCAAAAAACCCAATTAACTAAAATAAAATAATAAAATAAAAATTAATAAGAATGAGATATTTCTTCCTACAGTAAATTGTGGATCTTTTATATGTATAATTGCATAATCACTACCCAAAAACATACAGATAAACTCCTGTTCCCATTTTATATCCTACCACTTCCCATCCTTCAGAACTCCAGAATTCATCCTAACTTTCCCATAGGCCACAGCACTTCTCACAAAAGTAGCGCTGTGATTTTTCAAACCACCACCACAGGCTTAGAGAAGTGCAAAATAAATGTGTGTTGGAAGCATATGTTTATTCTTATATGACCCTTAATTATAATTCATTTTTCATAATCATAACTGCTAACTATGTACTTTTATGTACTTTAAAAAGGTCCATTTTATTTGCTCTAAGTGAAAAAGTCACTGCTGCTATCATCTCTAATTACTTTATTATGTTTCACTAATAAAATGAAATTGCTCGAGGAATATTTTTGCTTAAATCCTTTTTAATGCAATAATTACATAGGTCAAAATAATTACCCAAATAATTGGTTGGATAACTGTAGATTTTAATAGGATTTCAAATTGTGAAGCAAGATCTCTAAACACTTAATTGTTTTTGTAAGTATATTTATATTTCACCATTAAGTGAATTTATTATAGCCAAATAAATTAATTGGGATTTTTTTTTTTAAGAATTTGTACTCTTGGCTTGGAAGTGAATAAAAACTGTTACTGTCTGATAGTTTTTGAAGTTTTTCTTTTGGGGGAAAAAAGGTCTATGAAGGTCTGATTCATTCTGCCAGATTTGAAATTTTGTCCTATCACAGCAGCCTGTTATGGTCAGCACAACCACTGGATAATTCTTTGGTACATAAGTTCTAGAGCTGGGGCTCTGCTCAGTTCTACATTGCTACCAACTACATGGTTCCACAGCAAATCACTGGTTTTACAAGTAAAGAGCATAGTGTTCTTAGCTATTATACAAATTAATATATTGTCTGCTGTGGTTTATACTGAAAAATAAACTAAAAATTGGTTAGTTTGAAACTCAGCAGAGCACATGTACAGCTAGTACCATGCTGTTTCCAGAGCCAAAATACCCAGATCCTGGATTTCTGAAAAATACATTGATATAGATAATCTGAGAAGAAAGTAAACAATATGGATGGAATACTATCTATATCAGTAACAAAAAATATTTAGGGGCAAGAATAATGTTCCACTAAAATCAAAAAAATTAAGATTGTTTAAATTATTTTATGCTGTGTCTTTCATTAAGCTATTTTGTTAACTTGTGTATATCCATAAACCCACAAAATTCATCATAAACAATTGTGAAATCTAATAATTAAGAAAGTGTTGTCAGTTATCTTTCCTTCTTCCCCTCCATCTCTGCTTTCTCTTTTCATGAAGCTTTAAGCTGCACAGTCTTTCTTCTTGTATAATTTTCTAATTAAAGACCAGTAAGGGAGCAGAGCAAATAATTCAGCTGCCTTATTTTTAGAGAATTATGATGGAAGCTTATACTTCAGTTAGTGATGTGGCCTCTGTAGAGAAAGACACAAATCAATTTCTAAGGCTGTCAACACTTTTCTTGAGTGTTAAATTCATTTTTAGAGTACTGTTAAAATATTAAATACTCATTTAAAAAGTAAATATGCTTCCTCTGTTTCAGATAATGATTGTAACTGTCTTTTTCACATAGACTAGTGTGAATAAATGTGACTATAAACAACTAATAAGGAGTGAAGTTCCTGGAGAGACCTTTATTTTTCATGACTAATTAAGCAGTTTATCTAGTACTATTATTTGCAGTGTGAGGGCACAATGTCAGTACCAATGTCAAGTTGCAAACCAAATTTTGTGACTGTTACTCCTTCTTTCATCATAGAGGGAATAATTGTTCAACTTGGAAGAAAATAAAGGCACAGTTTTTCAAAAAAGTATTTTAGAAAAGCAAGAAAGTGAATAGCATATGCATTTAATCAAAGCCTAGGTAGAGTTCAGAGCAGCACTTTAGGCATAGAACTCATAATTCTGAGCCACAAAGCAACACAGCTACCTGTCTGCCTTCAACGCCTCTTTTCTTGAGCTCACTCTAGCATTAAGTAGCGATCAACATGGAATGAGGTAAATGATTATGTGGAGTTTCTGGTAAAGGAAAAAGAAGATGTTATATTTGTGGGTGTTCCTAAAATCTCTGGATAAGGTAAAGGAGAGAAAGAATGGAATATCTAAGGATTTTTTCATAAAAAACCAACAAAACAAAACCAGATCAAACAAAAAAAAAAAAAAAAAAAAAAAGCTTCTTCCTTATATCAAGTCTAAGTCCACACTACTTCTATTTAATCTAAATTAATTTATATTAATTTAAAAGACCTGTCACAGCTGTTGCAGCCATCTTAGAAAGAACACTTACAGCTTGGAATGCAAGTAGACATGACCCTGAAAATTACTGAAAAAAAAAATGTTGTTAACTTCTCTGTAGAAAGAAACAAGCAAACCTTACAGAATATTTATCAGGAAAAAAAAAGCTATTAGAATTTCAATAGAAGTCCCTAAAAGCAGCATGATCTCTCTCAGCAGTCTTCTGAGGCTATGCTTTTTCTGTTCCTTAAGATTTTATGCTTTTTGATATAGGTGTTTATTTATTCCTTTGGAATCTTCAGTCAGCCCAACTCTAGTTTAAAAATGCAGTTTGAAAAACTTTGGTATTTATTCCTCATTTTCCTAAATACAAAGAGGCAAATTCTTTAACCATTATTTTTCCATTGTGATACAAATGTTAATATGCTAGTGAAAACAGATTTGAAAAATTCATGCAAGCTTCCATCAGTATTTAGAACCTATATAGCTCTAGAACTTCCTCCTTTTCTATTCCTCTATTATGTCACATATTTATAATAATAGAGGGACTCAAGACTTCCTTAAAATGGAAACTTTAAATTCAGTATATTAAAATGCCATTTTATCAAATAGATTTTTTTCATTGGAGAAAAAAATTATCTACAGCAATGAAACCTCACTATTGATTGCTGACCTTTCTATATGTCTATTCTATGTAAAGTAATTAACCAATATCACAGCTACATTTAGGAATTCCATTTGTACTGTTAAATTCATTAGTATTTTTTGCCTTTGGCTGTTCTGGTATTGACTAAACCTGATAGGCTCTTTTACTGGATATTTTTCTTCCCCTTGTTGACTTTAGAGGATAGACACTTTCCCAGAAATGACAGAAGAGACAAACAACTTCTGAAAATACTGGATGCAGACACTGCTTATGCAGAGTTTGCTTATGAGGAAGTCCATAGAGCAGATGCTTAGGGAACGAGGTTTAAACATAACAAAGAATTAAAAAATTAAAAAAAATAGCTCTAATTGCATTATTGTTAAGATGTAGAAGTGCCAGAGTATGACAGATTTGCTGGGATAATTTGCTGAAAGCAATAGAAAGAAGACCCAGAAAATAGTTTGTTCTTAAAAAATTGAATAATTAAACAGTTTCACAGCCATAATGAAAGTGATTTATAAAGCTCCTAAGCTATTGTTATATAACAACTGAGAAGGTTAAAATCAAGTAGCATGATTCATGTAATTGCTAATATTACAGCTGAGCAATTTAAGAACACGTAAGAGAGAAAGGAAAAATAATGATACATGATACATTGTTCTCCTTCTCGTACACATTTCCTTCCCCTCAGTTCCTACACAGCTCCTGTTTGTAAAAACCATACATGGAGAGCTTACACTTATTCATAAAATGATCATTTTGTGATTCACTTAACCATTCAATATCTTGGCCATGCTGTGGCCATGAGGGGTAATTTTAATGAAAGATGAGTTAGGCATTTTCACTGAACCAGGTTTCACCCGTGCAAAGGTCAGTTCCTTGGGGCAGCAGTGCAGGGACATTAATCATCCTTCATCCTGAATAGTGGCCTTATTCTCGTACAACAGCCTGCAGTTCTGTGGACTCTAGGACTTTTAAAGGCTGGCAGAAAGTCAAAGACAGAATGCAGCTGCCTTAATCCCAGTGCTTCATGTATTAATATATTTCCCAGAAGGTAGCAAGATGAAAAACAAAGGGAAAAAGTCCACACAATAAGGGTTCTTATCATCAAAATTGAAGTGATACAAACATGCCAGCTTTTCTCTATGAAAGGGCAAAATTAGAGCCATACAAATTCCTAATTTTAAAAAAAAGTGTTGCTATTGTCATAAGGATATAAGAATCATAAGTGGGGAGATATTTGCAAAAAACAGTACATGTTTATTAATTTTTTCTCTGAATATTTTTCCCCAAATTCTCTTCTTCATAGTAGAATTCTCTTCATTCCTTTCCTAAGCTTTTCTCAGGATCATTTATATGCATATGATAATGTATTTTCAAATGAAGTCTGACATATGTGAATAATCAGAAAGACAAATTGCCTTTGTCAAAAGAAGGTGAATACCCTCTTTGCAATGCCAAAAAGTTCATGATCATTGAAATAATGGGCAGTAGCAAAACCAGGTTTTGCACTCTCTTAAATAGAATAATTCCAATCAATAGCCAGAGTCTGTTCAAAGGGACTATAGGAAAAAAGACTCCTTTTTTACTCCTTACAATTTCTGTAGCATTACAGTGTTCATCTTCAGCTTGCCTTCCATAGAAGAATTTTTTAATGTGATCAAAAGCCTGGATGATCAGCAACAATATCCTCCCACTGGAAAATCCAGGAGAGGATTTTAACTGGTAACTAGTGCAAAAAGAGTCTCTAGTGTATACTTACAGGTTCTTTTACTCCCCAGTCCCAAATTCCCTAGAAGGCTTTTATAGCACTAGAATGTGTCCTTCTTTGTAACTAGTCTTTATAAATGTTATTAAAAATAATAAGTAGCTCTTATCTATGAAAATAATTAATTCGGTCTGAACTAATTTAATTTTAAATTATAGGGCCAAGATTCTTTTCTTTGGCAGAGAGAAAAATGTAGAATTGTAGTTGCCCATGACAAAGTTATTGCAAGTTATTGTGAAGGATCCTCATGAAAAATTAATTGTTAAGAGCACAGATGAAACCAAACATATGTGACTAGAACATTCATTGTAAACCTCAAACCAATATTAATCTATAAATCATTACTCACGTTGCTCACTCTGGTTTGTTTTCCTCCTGCATGAATAAAAATCTTATACATTATGTTTTGGACTGAACATAACATTTGACTTGGGGAAAAAAACCAAACACCTAGGAATATTTAGGCAATAGTGCATAGAAAAGACTTAGTATTCAGCTCTAAGTAAAGGCAAAGAATGAACTAACCTCTAACACAATCTTTTGCTAAAACAACCTACAGATTGTTTTCCATCCTTTTCTCTCTCAGGTCCATGTGAGGATGTGGACTGATAAAGCAGCTGGAT
Source organism: Camarhynchus parvulus (assembly GCF_901933205.1). NCBI lineage: Eukaryota > Metazoa > Chordata > Aves > Passeriformes > Thraupidae > Camarhynchus > Camarhynchus parvulus. The sequence continues at coordinate 19,675,881 of NC_044575.1, read as the reverse complement.
GACACCTGGCCTCCAGCCAAGGCCAGCCCCCACACCAGGACACACCTGTGGCTCAGCTGTGCCGGTGGAGCCTTTAGTTATGTTTTAGGAAGCTGCACCCTTACAGGTGTTGGAAAGAAAAATACCTTGCTATTGGTGAAAAGCAATATTTTTTAGGGGCAACAAAATTTTAGTTTGTTTAGAATTGCGTAACAACATGTAGAAAATACCCAAAAATAATACCATAGGCCAGATTGTCTTTAGACATATAGAAATATAGATGAAGTCTATTAGTTGAGCAATCATGTTCATTCAAAACTGGACATACACTGTTATCAGATACACATGTAATACTGAGCTTGTAATTTAAAAAGGGAAATGTTCCTGCATCGTATGGATCTGGCCTCACCATCTATTGCTTGAGATTGTTGTGGTGCCCTGCTGATGGTGTGTGGTCACAGCTTTGACACAAGAAGGCAAATAGAGCAGCTGTAAAAGCGTGACAAACCAAATTCCACTGATGCTGAGGTAGAGGAGAATTCAACTGAAAGCACATTTATTCAGTGTGAGCATCTTAGCACTGCATATTAGAGTGATTATATCTCCTAGCTTACTTCTGAAAGATAAATATTTCAGTCACTATATACATTTTTATATTGGAGAATACCAGCTCTCTAGAAGGATTATTTGCAAACTCCTCTAGGGATAGCCAGTAAATATTCTTTGAGTCTTCAGACATTTTTATTGAGCATTCAAAGTCTACTGAATAAAGATCATTACATTCTATTCATCTTTATAACTTGTGATATAATTGCTCATTTATTTGTCTTTTGAGAGAAATTACCTGAAACAAAAGGGTATCAAATAACTAATTTTACAAAATGCTGATTTTTTTCTATGTTGCTTTTACAGTTATCATGTCATTTTTGTTTAGGCTGAAATTTGAAAAGTTTGCTTAACTCTGTGAATAGTTTCACCTGTGTTTCCAAATTTTATTTTTATGGTGAATACAGTGCTTCAAAGTGCTTTAAAAGCTGAGAGTTTACACCAATTCAGATTCTGGATCACATCAGTGGTAATCTGGTCCAGAACAAAAACTGTACAAAAAGTATTATGGTACTCTACATCTAGGCTGCAAATCTCTTTTCACTTCTTCTTTAGGTCTTTTTTTTTTCCTCAATATTTTTATTGTAATATGCTAAATATTATTAAGTAAACAAAATTTCAGGATTTCAGTAACATTTCATTTTATATGGAGTTCTTGCTTGGGATGCACATCTGAATAATTAATAACTCCAGAAGGAGAGGCAAAACCAGTGATTTTAATGTGTCTAAACTGAAAACACTAATCTCTGAGTTAAATAAGTAAAAGAAGTATTAGTACCCACACATCCAATAAACAGATTACTGATGTTACAGTTGCCAAAGACACAGCCAAAGCAAATAATCACATGTAACTTCTCCACAGTTACTTAATTCAGCTCATAAAAACAGCTTCATAGAAAACTCTTAATTGTTGTGTACAACAGGAGACAAAAGAATGAAGTCTTTTCCCACATATTACAAGAAAACAAATAATCTAAATTTACCAAATCACTTGTCTGCAGATTTATTCTTTGACTGTTTCTTATTCAAAACAGGAATCCTGTGTCTCAGATTTCCCTGCCCAAATAATAATCTGTAGTATTTTCATTAACTGTAATGAAAATAATATCATAGCTATCCTTCACCCAGGAAAGTTCATTGCAATATTATCTATATGACTTAAGTACTTGTATTGCCCAGAGACGTACTATAATGTAATATGGATAACAATAAAAGCAAAATTATACATAATTATCTCATTTGTCTTTTTATTTCCAGGAAGAAAGTATACTAGATTAAAAAAAAATAAACAAAAACAAAACACAAACCTTAAACCTGTGTGAAACAGGTTGGAAGTAACAAGACTTCCAACCTGTGACAAGAGAAAACTCCTGGCATGAGGAAGGCTCTAGAAGGGTTATACTGTGCCTCTAGTGAATTGTGCATGACCAGAACACTGGAAACAAAATTAATCTTCCCTATTGTTAAGTTTCCTGTGACAGCTAGGAGTCATTTCAAATACATAAAGAAGAGCTGTGTTACAGCTAATTATATGGTTATTCATAAGCAGGAAAACAACAAACCTTGGAAACCTTAAGAAACCTTAGAAAAGTAACTTTTGAATAAAAGGAATCTTTATATTAGTTCAGGCTTTAATAACAATAATTTATGAAGAAATTAATCTTGCAAAACTTTGCTATTCCAAATTGACTACCTTTGGAGAACTTTATTTTAAGATCCTATTGCATGTCAAGTTTCACAATGTGTTAAAAAGGAAAAAAAATGCTAGGTCCTTTAGAACTGGACTAATCTTTAAAAGTGTAATACTAATTATTTTTACTTATTCTGCTACTCATGATTATTTCTCATCCTATGAAACCAACTATTTATTTTTCTATCTTGCCAGATAATTTCTGTCAGCAATTTTCACTGTAGGCTGCTTGCAGAAAATAATCACTAATCATATTTTGAAAATTATTCTGCTTCAGTTGAAGTAACAGATAAAAGTTCCACAGTGCAGAGAAGAGTTCTTTTCATACCATGACCAGAATAACACAATGCAAATTCCATCTGTGAAAACAACTTTAAGAATTTGATAATAGTATTTTGTGAACTGTGTTATCAAGTTGACACATACATTATAATTTCAATTTTTTCCCCACTAATGAAATAAAATAGTGAGATAGATGAACTTCAAAAGATACATTTTAAACATCAGAACAAGCACTTTACCAAATTCCTCTTTGGGAATATATAAAGGAGTATGTGGTGCTCAACCCTGGTAGCTGAACTGCAACTAAAGAATGTGAAACTTGCAAAAAATATTCAAAACATTATTTTGTGCACCTTACTGAATATAAATATAAAAAGCTCGACAAAATCTCAAGCATATTAAGCCAAGTGGGCTTCTCTTTGTATCTAAATAAGAATGTACATTTTTAAATCTTTTATCTATATTATTAGCATCAACAGTAACCATAAGTAATTTCAATGTTATGCAAGAATCCTTTTTTCATAATTCTTAAGTTATTGGGTCCAATGTTACCATCTCCACTGCAGCTGAGAACAGAGCTAAATCCAGGTGCTATTAAGATAATGAAGAACAATCCTTTCAATAGTCTGGAGAAATACAAATGACAGATGAACTGTGGATTAATCACTTAATATATTACCCAAGATATTCAATCTTTTACTCATATTTGAGAAGAAGTGTCAAAAAAGAGACATCAACAGCAAAAAAAATTAAAAATAAATCCAAAGGAAACACCACACAGTACTTCAACATTTGTTTTTGACTTTGGGGAGACTTTGTACAGAAGACAAAGACATGTCTAAAGTTAGATGCATGAATCTGATGCAGTCACAGAAAACAGAGATATGAAATGCTAAATGGCTCTCCAAATTTAAATTTCATGACTCACAATACTCTACTTGCAACAAGTTTTACATATTGTTTGTTGAGGTGTGACAAGTGAGCAAAGGGAGAGGCATTCAAAGGAAATTAAGCTACAGCTCTTTGAAACAGCACAATTTCTTTGCCTTAGGTCTGGACAACCAGCTAAGCAGAGAAGGACAAGGAACCTGAGTCAAAATAAGGAGTGGGTGGAATGTTTGCGAGGATCTGGTGTACAAATTAGCGCTTGTTCCTCCTCCTCTTCCTCCCTGAGTCCAAAGGTGCTGCTAGCTCATCAAACCCTGCCTTGCCCTTAGTCATCCAGCAGAACTTCCAGCCCCTGGCATCCCTTTGATGAATGGAAAGCAGGTGGTGTCTCAAGGATGGCTATTAATCTCTTCACAAGATGAAAGTAAATGGAGGAGCTGAGCAATACTCTGTAATTACTGATTCATGCACACCATTCCAGAGGATAAAAGAAGTATCAGCTCTCTCTATTTTCATGATGGATTAGTTTGAATTGATACAATATCACTCAGAAATTAATAAACCTGTTGTAGAAAATTTTCATCAAGTCTGCTTGCTCAAACCTCCTTGTTTAGAAACACTTGAAAATATGAATCCAACTACTTTCTGCTAGCCTTTCTGCTAACTACTTTCTGCTAGACTGGATAGCAAAACACCAATATGGGGATCAATGGCTGTATTAACTTCAGTGTCTTTTATTTATTTATTTATTTTTGCTCTTTTTTTCTTCTGTTTGATTTTCATTTCAGGAAGTTACAGCATTCTAAAGACAATAAGAACCACTTTAATCTGCCTATGTTCTTAAAAGAGTCTTATTACAGTTTTGTACTTTTAAACATATGCTAAAAGCAATATAATAAAAACTGTAAAATCCTACCTGTAGTTGCCACAGCTCACCATCCATGGATTCTGGAAGAATGAGAAGAATAATGAGATTCAATGACATACAAGCTAACAGAAAAGAAATTAATTTTTCCTAACTGCATAATTTAATACCCTATTTTCTACCACACATGAAATATTCCAACCTCTTTCTAAGACATTCAAGTGGACCCTAAGAAAATAGATTGACAAGTCAAATTGGGGAAGAGATGTATCGTGGAAGGTTTTGCCACTTTCACAGTTCTTTGTTTGCCATGATGGGTATAAACTCAAATATAAACTTCCATATTTGGAAGAAAATAAAAATATCACCACTTCAATCACTCTTAACAAGTGGATAATAAACCAATGATTCAAGCCCTAGGAACTTGAACTTCTGCTTCCTATATCCCATATATAAAAAATAGAGTGAAAAATCATGCGACTGGAGGATGTTGTAGAAGCACATATTGAATTATGGTGGTCTCCAAAGTCTAGATAGTTTCCTGTTTGCAGGATCACTTTTGTGATCACTTTTCCCTCAGCTCTACACATGACATGAAAGCAGAAGGGAGGAATGGTGTAGGTCCTTAAGCTCAATTGCTCAAGTGTTGCAAAAATGGTTTCAGGCTCCAAAGTATGTAGGGATGCTCAATTTTAAAATCCATATAGATACCAAAATGAAGGGTCTTGTTCCTATATTCCTAATGACATTAGAAGCAGCAGGTTACCTTAATTGCTAAGATTTAGAGTAGAGGAATACTTTGATAAAGGTATTTTTCGCAGTTTTTCTGCATTCTTCTGCAAGTTATAAAGGGCTTAGTGCAGAAACTGGTTCCAGATTTAGTACCTGGTGTGTCTCATATGCAGAAAGTACTACAGAGGTGATTGTGTATCTGTCTGGCAGATATTTCATGGGCAACAATCTTATTCTTACTATATAAATACAAACAAGCCGTAGTATTAATACCAATAAAGGAAGTCTATAACTGTGATCTTTAAAAACTCTGATTTAATGAAAGCACAACTACTACAAGACCCTTTAGAATGCTTTATATTTTACATCTCTTGTCCGTTCCTTATTGGAAGAGATTTTCTGCATTCTTAACGTATTCTTCCTTAAATCTGTGTTCCTAAATTTATCTCCCAAGAAATCTTTCTAAAGGCTTGTTCAGTGAGCATTATGTGAGACTCTATGACATGCTATAAGTTATTTTTCTTTAGAAAAATGTTAATTTACTCTTTATTCCTTTATGACGCTTTCTTTCATTTCGTTATACTCAAAGCAAACTATAGACATTAAATATTTTAAGCAAGCTAAATCAAGGCAAGCACCCACATTCAAGATCAATAATACAAGGTGACAGTAAATGTAAAACACTCAAAGCCTTGTAAATATTTTAAATCTGTTTCTGAAGATTTGCAAATGTTTGATGCAAATTCCAGAAGCAGTGAAAGGCCATCAGAAAGAGAACTGAGGCTGTCATCATTAAGTAACAAGACTGTATGCAGTCTTTGTGAAAGTGCTGAAATAGTTTTGAGTAACTCAGATCTGAATTTTCCTGTGTTCTCCTTCCTTTGGAACTTCAGGTCCTTGATAAAGCAAAAAGTAACTGAACATCTTGTGTTTAGAGAAAACAAAGAAATGAGGGAAAGCAGCGATAGCACTGCAGGAAATCTTGAGAGATGGTAATATAGAATGAAGACCTCTGTTCCTATTAAAGGCTGACTAAAGATGTCTTACAACAGATGAAATGACCCCTATGCTAAAGAAAAACATGCTGAGATTAGATAAGAAAAGGGAAAAAAACCCTTTCTAAGCAGGAGAAATTCAGCAAGAGTATTTCCAGGAAGAGACATCAGTACTGGGGATGCTTAGAAAGATAAAATGTTGAAGGGAAAGGCAGAGAAAACTGTGTGAAATCCTAGTGCTCACAGACAGTAAAGCAATTGCAAAGAAATCTTCAAGAAGTAGGGCAAGAAAATTTCTTTCCCAGGGATCAACATGAAAGAACAGACCAGACTACTACCAGCCCTGTAAAAATGGAGAGGCTTTCCTGATTGACCCATATCATCTTAGATCCAGTATCCTTCATTGCTTTAATAAGATAACACTCAGCATTCTTACAGAAAGAAATACAGGGCAAGAGTCAAGCAGCAGGTGTAGAGCCACTGATTTTATTCCCCCTTGTGTATATTTGCTTTGCTTACTGTACCTAGAGGTTTCAAGTTAGTTTTGTCAGCCTCGAGAAATTGTTCTCCTAAAATTGTAGCTCAAGATATGCCCCAGGCCTGTTTCTGTGCTATCTCTTTTCAGTCAAGTACTTTATTTTTGTGACTTTCACAATTGATATCAGTTTGGTACAGAAGATACTGAAGAATTTTGTAACCATAGGAACTGAGCTAAAGACAAAACATCTGTCTTGACAAAAAACGTGAAAGTTTTTTTCATTCTGGAAATACAGAAAGAAAAATTTTCATATCTACTCATCTCTGTTTTTTTTTTTCCAATGAACTGAAAACAGGGGGAGGGGAGGGCAGAAGCATGGAGAAAAATACAAATACTCTTTAATTCAATTTCCACCTACCTCAAAAAAAAAAAAACAGCAAAAAAAAAAACAAACCAACAATAAAAAGAAGTAACAGAAGTCAGTTCTGCTTTTTTACTATTATTCATAAACTCAAAATTAAAGACACACTTAGTACCTACATGTGATCTGATTCTTTATTGGTTTGGTCTTTGCAAATTCACCCTCTGAAAACTGTTGATTTTTAAATATTTTTTCCTGCAGAATATATGCTAAAGAATTCTTTTGGTTTGATTTGATTTTCTTTTTAACTCATATTTGAAGAAATAGTAATGGCAAGATTTTCCTCAAAACTCAATACTCTACTGTCTGTGGAGGTACAACGAAGGCAAAGGAACACCTCTCTTGAAATCTTATTTCCATTACTAAGCTGACCTTTAAATGTACCATTCTGTTAGGCAAATATCATTATAAAAAATTAGCCACTGCTTTCTTGTTTTGTGCAAGCAAATCCTCATCATTTGCCTCTCCATAAAGCTGTGATGCAGTTTAATAATGGATGCTTCTCTTCTTATCAGCTGTAGAAACCAAAACAGTGTGTTCTGCTGTAAATAATGCTCACTGCCGCATTGCATTTTATTGCATGGCAGCAGAACACCAACATAATTGCTGCAAGCTGTTATTTACAGATATGTTGCAAGACACACTACTTTTTGTGTTGTAAGAGAAAAAGAGACCTCCCTAACACCCTAACACACCTTCAGTAATGTTCTAGAAATGCTGGTGTTCTAGAAATTCAAGATAGAATTTCTATCTTGATGCTGGGATAAAATTAATTTATTCTTACAGTAACCTTTGTTTCTGTTATAATGACTTATATAGCGTTTTTTCTTATAAATTCTCAGCTGAGACCTTGCTCAGCATATTTTAGTGCTGGAATGAAGGAATGATACAACAAATATGTAAGAAAAATACTTTGCATAAAGTACAAAATTCCATATTTTTTTCGTTTGATAGCATGCTACATAGCCATTTTGTTCTGCTTAGAAATTACCTTATAAGGAATGTTTTTTTATTAATAGTAGAAATGCTGTAAAATAATACATTCACATGCAGGAAAACAATAGGAAGACTTTTATTTCTGGTTTTATTAACAGTGAAACCCAATCAAAATTTTTAATTCCTACTATACCACTCAATTCTATCTGTTTGAATTGTATGGTGACCAGCAACATTTGCCATAGATCTGTGATTAATTATAGGTAGGAGTGATTTCAGACTGAACTGGGAGACTGAAGGCATTTTAGCTATTTCTCATTTGGGTTCAAACAGTTTAACTTATGCAAATGTGTACTTATTATACAGAAGTAGAAATGTTGGAAATTATTTTGAAGAATACTGAAGGTAAAAATATCTAGGTCTGGTGAAAGACCAAAGACATCACTGCATGCGTAATTCAAAACATAACCATAATATGTGAAAATTTATTTGATTTTTTAAAAATACTGACGGCTTTATACAAATCCATGGAATGCTGTCATCATCAGATTTCATTATTTTTCTGACTCATCTAAATTTATTACAGTAGAAATTTGATTCCACCTTGTACTCCATCAGAATTTTCCTGTAATGAAATAATTTTTCTAAAAAGAATGAGGCAAAGGCTTTAAATTTTTAAATGGTTCACTCCACTTAGGAGCATTATTAGCTGGTAAAAGCACTTCTTATGGTAAAATTGAGGGTGAAAATATAAAGTCAATATCAAATACACATTTCCTGAGATCTGTTAAATAACAGAACAATCTCACTAAGGAAGTGCAATGAGTTGTTTCTCTTGGGAAATTTTAAGTGGCTGGGAAAAACCACTGTAATATTTTCTTTCATTAGAAGAAAGCACTAAGTATTTTACACTGTTATTTTCATCTCCAGTTTCTGGTTTTGTACTGTTCTACTTTATTAATTTCATTTACTGTGGTTGATCTATTTAAAGAAGTGTGTGGGTTCCATTTACAAAGTACTTCTGCAACAGAAACCTGCATAGCAGGACTCAAATACATTTTTAAAAAGACATTAAAAAATAGCTTTCATCCTCTTTTCCTTCCTTAAATAAGAATTTCCATGGAGAGAAATTGAAACAGAATTAATCAAACCAGAAGTACCTCCTTCCCACACGAAAGCCGAGATCATGTTGGCTTTGTGACGCGGTGAGAGCACAAAAAGTGTTCCCTGCTCCTGCTGAGGCTCCTGATGCTGCCTCTTCTGGTGCCAAACCGGCTGCTGCCACCTCGGCGCCTGCTGCTGGTGCTGCTCCGCGCTTTGTGTGCAGGGCCAAGGGTACACATTGTCCTGTGCCAAGAGAGGAATAAAGCAGTTTGGGAAAGCAAACCCTGTAACTGCTAGTGCAGAAGACCAGTAAACCCTGCCAATTACTCACTGGCACTAAGGGCTGAGAAGAAGAACGACAAAAAAAAAAAGTAAAGCATAAGGGCATAAGTTTGGAACAAGTTTTGAACTTGATGAGAGCCATGGGAAAATGTCAAATGTATCACACCAGATGTTTTGAGCAAGATTACAGATAGAACTTTGGTATTAAGAGCAAATAAGTGTTTAGATGCAATTGTTTAAATGATTTATAAAGGTTAAATGAAGAAAGATGATGAAGCCCAATCTATTCAGTAGTGAAATTTTTTAAAATCCTTTATACATTTAGAGCCAAAGCAAAGTCTGATGTATGTTTTGCTCAGGCACTCATTAGTTTATTCACTAATTCTTCACCTATAAAATGACATCACTGAAAATTGCAGTTTCAAATAAAGCCTTCTTGGTTCTGGAGGAATTTACTATAGATGTCCAGAAAATGGGCCAGTTATTTACAAGCAAAGCCAAGTTATCTTCTGGGCCTGCCAAAAGTAGAGCTCAATTAGTGAACTCTAGTATTCTGCTGGGATGGAAGCACCAAACTATGACAACACAACCTTCATTTCCTGCAGGTCACAAAACAACAGCCTGGTAATAAAGCAGCTATATAATTGAATTAAACTTATTACCTTCTTATGTAGCATTTGTTATATCTCCTTGTTTAATCTCTCAAGTGTCTTGTTCCTTAAGCTTTTCATTGGCACTTCATTGCAAATATGAATGAATATAAGTACAATGCATGTTCAATATTTATTAATATATGAAATTGAATCATAACCAGCTATGATATTTGCCCAAAACACTTTTTGTGTAGATCTATATTAGGTATAACTCAAATCATTGCTGTTAAACTAAACAACCATTTAAAGTTGGAATGCAGCTTTTATTACAGCAGGAAGTCAGGAATTAGTCGAGAGTTTGGAACCACAAATGATATAGGACCTTTACTAAACTATGAACCACTAACAATTCTAAAGGTAGAGATTCTAATAGAAAAAAAGAGATGTTAGTCAGCACTTAGCCAGGAGAATAGGTTTTAAATATCTATGCTGTAAAGAAAAGCATAGTGAAAGAGTGAAAGAAAGAGTGAAATTTTCTAAAAAGCCCTTTATGTATAGTCAAGAAATCTGGAATTCCAGGTATATTTTGGCCTTCAGCTAAACATTCACTGACAAGCCAAAGAAAAGAATGTCATATTCTCAGTCAGTGGTATTCAGATGCTGTAATAGGAAGGTGGCAGCTCAAGGTCCCCCACCCAGGTACAGACATGGCTCTGTCTATTTCAGTTGATAGGATGTGGCAGGTTTTCAACTGATCATGATCAATGGTAGTGGTGGTAAAAATTGCAGATTCTGTATAAAATACTTTTTGAAGTATTTGTATTTGTAAATATTTGTAGCAAATACTTAAGCTTTGCCCAAAGCTTGTTTACAGAAATTCACCTGGTTAACTGTAACCCTATGGAAAATGTTCTGACTTGTGACAGAGGAAACGAAGACATCACTTTTGCAAATTCAGTGGAGACAATACATTGATTGTTTCCCCAGTCTGTTTTAGAAAAGACAATATCTCCCCTATAGCAAATTCAGTCAAGTTAATTTTCCAGAGATACAAATACCAGACTTGCTTAGGTACTAAAATTGACACTACAATTTATAAAATATTTCCTAAGTGTGCTGTCAGTATTAGCATTTCACATTTACTTTTGTTTACCCTTTACTTTAGATTTTTGATCCCTTTAGGTATCTGTCAGATATATATTCTATCATGGAAACACTTCATGATTGTGAAAACTGCTGTCATGTCTTAGTTCAAACAATTCTGAATGTGCTCTGACATCTCTGGGAGAGGTTTGGGCTGGTAAAGAAAGAGTCAAAGAAGAAAATACACTAACAGTTGCAATTTTTTATGAAAAATTCTATCTCCTATAATGCACTTTTATGGCAATCTCAGTTAATAAAATTTTACTGATGAAAATCAATTCATAAATAACATTACTAGCAAATTCAGATAGCAATACATATTCTTCAAAATAAATGACATCTCTGCTCTACATTAACCTTACCAAAAATGACAGTTCTTTTTTAGATTCAGGTCGGTCAGGTTCTTCTCTTTACTGCCATCAAGGTAATTGAAAATAAAGATTAGCCAATTTAACTAACACAATGGTGAAAAAAGTTATGGAAGTTAATGATTCCATGCTGTTTTTTTTTAATGCTACCACTTGGTGAAGTAGTTTAATTAGGAATTTTCTTCTTAAATTTTCCCTGTGCAAGGCAATCTTGATATGTTCATTGAAAAAAAAAAGAATAGGGTAAGGGAGGTGTACTCTGTTGCTTACAAGTCACTTGTTTTTCTGAAGCTTAATATGAATGTGTAAAATAGCAACCTGTGATCTTGTAAAATCTGTTTTTTCAATAGCACTGTGCTCTGTTTTGTGAAGTGAGAAGAAACAATTTTTATAGAGAGCAGCAAAATACTTGTGCTAGTAACTTCCAAAGAGTGTGGAAAATACCCCAAACCAAAAAACGGAACAAAGAACACTTCCCAAAAATTAATTATCCTTTTACCATTTTGTCACCTCATGAAGGAAAAAATAAAAAACAAAGACAGTACAGGAATATTTTTCAAATTAAGATTTGACTCATTATTATTAGCATTATTGAATATTTATTCAAGGAGAAATTTTGCATGAGTAACTTGTCAAATTTCTCCTTCATGCTAATATTAAACAGAGGCACAATTGTTTTGTTACAAAATTTGTGTAGTTTAAAGTCTCAACAGTTTTTGATATTTTAAATTTCAAAATAATGTTTTAAATCAGGTTAAAATTTATCTTGGCCAGTTACAATAAACAATTGGGACAGTGGTCATTAAGAATTTTTCAAAATTAGATATTAATTCATTGCAATATAGCCAGATTTTGAAAAATAATTCTGAATTCTTTTCCATGAAAGAACTCTAATGCTTTTATGTATATATTTTTATTCTATAGTAGTACTAACCAAAACCTAAGTCAAAATTGTCTCCCTTACAGCATTTACTGCAGCCAATCTACAGTTTACTATAAAGCCTGAGCGAAGGATGAATATGGACTTCAATCAAAATATGCAAAGAAAACTTATTTCCACAGGGGTATATCAAAAGTTTATCAAACTACACCTGTGGTTTACAGCTTTATCCAGATTAAACTTGTCATACTTATTGAGCATTTGGACATAATGACAGAAACTCTACCTTTCTGATCCAGCACTATGGCTATTGTATCTTCATACTTTAAATGTTGCCTACATGCTTAGTGTATTTCTCTTCTCTTTGTGCTTTTGGTAAGCTTATTAAAGAGACTGAGTGATAGATGGAGCCCTGTCAATATTACTACCCTATGAAAAATGCAAGATATTTTTCTTTGTTTGATGCTTATGATGATGATTATGATGCCAGACTCAGTGAAATATCATATCCTGTGTTTTTATCTCCTTGTTTGGTCTTTCACAAAATCAGGTGGAAGCTATCACATTTCTTTAACTCATCACAAAACGTAACTCTCAGGAAGGCAAGGGGCAGCTGAAGACCCAGTTCACGACAGCAAACATGTTACATAGTGAAGCACCAGCTGCTGAGCTGGACATAACCTGGATTATTCAGATGTTAGGTTCAGCCCTGTCGTGTATAAATGCAGTACACAAGCAGTATTGTCTTGGCATCTCAAAGTTTTGTTTGAACGCAAGCAGTATGTTAGTAGAATTGAAGAATGGATTTCAAACTCAAACAGAAATAATGTCTATGAATGTCAAAATACAGTCTCCATCTGCTGCAACCTTTTTCTCTCTCCTGATAACTCGCCATGCTGCAAATTGAGTCAATTAATTGGTTTGGTTTGTTTTTTACTATATATATATATATATATATATGTATATATGTAATTTTGTTTGAATTTCAATACAAATAAAACCCTTTAGATGAAGCAAACACTGATAGTCAAATCTTAAAGCTATTTTATAGGTAAAGCAAAACCTAATCTTAAATCAGACTTCTGCTCTTTTGTCTTCATTGTTACGGATGTTTATTTTTAATGTAACAAAAACATTAAAAACATTCTATAACATATAACTTAATAACATATATTGGGTGATACTGTGGACAGTGTTAGAAACCTATGAATTCCTTGAACTGTGTCTTTGAATTACGCATAACCCTCATGATCTCCAGCCCAAAATCATACTGGCTGGGATCTATTTAAACCCAAGTGTCTCATTTTGTTTTCTATAATCCACCAAATCATTATATCTTCAGCAACCTCAATAGTGCCCACCAACTTCTTGAAGAGCAGATTCAGGTTCTCTTTCACATTTCAAATTCTTCTGTAGATTTTATATTTTAACACTATATATGGTGGTTACTCTAGATCTGAAAAGGGAATAGCTGCACAGAGCTTTAGCAGTTGCTTTAGCTGTGATGCCACTTTTCTCATAAAAGCATGATTGTAACTTCATCACTCAGGCAGAGTACCTGAAAGCACAAAGTGCACTCTGAAAACCTCAGAATCCAGTTCATACTTTTTCAGAGTGTCTGCTTAAAACTGTTTTGTCTTTCAAAAGCAAAATATCTTCCCCTTGTTTTCTAGGCTTTTATCAATTGTAGACTTAACAGAGAAAAGAAAAGCTTTGGCTGTTGCAACGGAATTACTTTTGAAGTACTTCTGAATGGGAAATGGTTTCCATTCAAAAATCAGCTTTTGACATGTTATTTAGAGTCGTATTATTAGGAATAAGAGAAATAATATTCCTACATACAGAGGAGTAGCACTTCTGCAGCATTTATAGAATGGATGATAATATTATTAATGTTATTGTGCTTTTTCCTACAACACTCCTCCTGTTTTGGTTTCTAGAACGTATATTTTCTGTCTCCTGTACAGCTAAAGAAGAAAAGGACAGAGTGGCTTTTGCAGGAACCTGGCATCCAGCCAACATGAAACCACCAGAAGACCACACTCTAAATATCTAAAATTCCCATTCCTGCGCACGAAACACAGGGGTGTTTTGCCTACAGCCTGGAACCTCAAAACTAAACTATGCTGGTCATGGACACAATCAGAAATGCTTCATGGGGATCTTTAAGCCTTTCAAGGAGGCACTGCACTGGCTTCAGCACTTTGATGTCTGACTAAAGAGGTATCTTTTTACTAAAGATTACATAACTCTTAAATTAAGGTCCTCTTTGTTCCAAGTATCCAATGCATCTAATTTCTTGTTTAAAGCAAGAACCTATAACTAAGAACTTAGTTAACAATCATGATTTACCTATGATTAGTTAGCAGAGAGGACAGTAAAATCCAGCAGCTCTTTCAATGAAAAATAATGTCCATTATGTTTTACTTGCCACAAAGTCACCATGCTATTTTGGACCTAAAGAACCAACCATGAAGAAACACAATGACAAGAATTTTGTCTTACTCACATCTCAAAGTATTTTGATTGGCTTCATTTGAACACCAGACCTTATTCTAAGCCATATTTGCACATTGCCTGCAAACAAAGGGCTACTGAAATGCGTAAAGATTGAACGTCTAAATCCAAATGCCTAAGATAAAGAGTCAAAAGCTCTTTGTCTATTCAAACTAGTATTGTGCTACATAAAATATTATTAAAACACACCAAAATGAAATGAGTAATCAATGAACTTTGAACTGATTATTAAATCAAGTCAGAAATTATTTATTCCATGGTCTGAAATATCTGACTCATAAAAACCCCCTTTTCTTAAAGGACCTACTCCTAAATCATATATCTCTTTCTTTTCAGTGACATTATCTTTCTGTGTAGTAAATTTGAGATTTTTTTTCCGTGTAGTAATTTAGCGATTAATTCTCAGAAAAATATTTGTGTTCTCAAACTCTATAGAATCCATCCAAAACGTGCAGATAGCACACAATTTAGAATAAGCAAGACACAGATTTGAAGTTTGTGCAGAAGAAAATCCATACTGAGATAAACAAGAGCCATGAGATAATTGGGGTTCTGTGACCCGATTGTCCCATTTAAAGTCCTTGCTGCAGCCATCATGGGCTGAGAAGGAGGCTTGCATTCTGAGGTGTTTATCAACAGTAACCTTATCCTGTATTCCTAAATTACCCTGTGCAGAAAATGCATTTATCCTTTGTCTCACATCAGTACCATAGAGATGGTACTGAGAGTTGAATCTAACACTTAAATTCACTCCATTCATTGGACTGACCTAGATTTCATTGCACCCTGAACCCTTCCATTTTGGGTGATATTCCTTTTCCATGAGGTAAAATTACTTATCCATGACTATGGAACAAGCATTAACCTTTCTGGCAGGTTAAAGCCCACCCAGGGCAAGAAGTGTTGATAACATTTTGAGCTGAATTATGTGTATGTAGCATAATATAATTATTAACAATGATTTGCCAGGTGTTTAAAAATGTTATGGGTGGCCCACACAATAAATATTGCAGTTAGAAAAAGAAAGTGAAGAGAATTGCATTTATGTCTACCCAAGGTAATGGAATAATCTCTCATTTGTGGTTTTTGAAATGTTTTAAATGTATTTACTAGATAACTGACTGCACACCTTCTCTCTCTGCAAATAGCTGAGATTCAACAACTTGGGGCATGATCCTCAAGTCCTAAGCTAGGAACTAACTTCCTCTGGAACCCTCTGCCACACGAAAAAATTATCATTTTCAAAACACAACTAATTTCAGTGATTTGGCTGTTAGAAGTAATAGATCCATCTCTCCTCATTCTTCTTACATCTTTAATCCCTGAGGGGCAAATAAGATACAGAAGCCATACAAGCTCCTCTATTACACAAAGATCCAGCTAGTTCAACTCATGCAATGGGCCCTGTTTGTTTCCCGAGAGCCCTTGGGCCTGTTGCAATCCAGTTCATAAGAGGGGTAATTCTAACATAGCATGTTTTGAGTAAAAAATACTCAAGTGATGAAAAGGTTCCTGGAACACGCTGTAAATGCCACTCAAAATCAGTCAGCAAGTTGATAATGTCAAATCTAACAGATCTGCCCACCATTTCCTCTTTCTGACTTATTAATGAAGAAATAATTTAGAAGGTTCATGCTGCACAAAATGTTGTCACCTGAAAGAATTTACAGTCACATCCTTATTCAGAGAAATTAATAGTCATATCCCAATTTATTTTAATCAACAAGAAAAGCTCCTTGAATATTATTTGTTGAAAATTCACTATATAAGCAAGTAGAAAAGAAACACATACTGTCATTGAGGAAAAATTCCAGTCTTGTAAAGAGGTTACTGCTGTAAGAATTCATTAACTTAAAAAATCACTGAGATTCAATAATAAAAACTGCCTGTACTTTTTATAGTTTTAAGGCTCCATAAAATACAAATTACATGAAACAAAATTAAAAGGTGCTTTAAAAATTTTGTCAGGAGGATTGACATCTATGAGTGTGTAGTTTGGCTAGTGAAATTATTTGAGTGATATGAAGATTTTACTTCTCTTTTCATACAAATTGAATAAAAATAGAGTGCCCCTAATAAAAAGACACAGCTGTGGTTTCTCTCCCAACGTTCTTTTCAGGTATAAAAAGTATATGGAAAAAGAATGCAGGAGAGGGAAGTTAAAAATTGAAGTTGACATTTACTATTCTGTCCATTCTACATGTACTATACTGTTCAGTCTGTAACTCTTATACTGACACTGAAATCTCTGACAAGCAATAGATGTGGTTTTATCTGGTTTATTTTTATTCTTATTGGATTATTTTTTAAATTCCATGATGGCAGGGATGTATAGGGAGGTAAAGAAAGGGAGTTTCTTTGTTTCTCCTTGAAAATGAGAAAGCAGAATAAAAAAGGTATGCTTTTTTTTGTTTGTTTTTGTTTTGTGGGGGTTTTGGGTTTTGGATTTTTTTGATAAAAGAGAAAATTAGAGCTGAACTTGACATTTGTATGTTTAAATCATCTGATGTACAATTTGAGTGTTTAGTGGTGGTGTACTACTGACTTTTAGTTCAACCTCACTGGAATTAAGACCATACCAATTTATTTTCTTTATTGATTTTTGGCATGCTAAAAGGATATTTCAGAGAAGTTTGCCATACTTTAAAGTCATTATTTCTTGTGAGAAAATCTAAATTTGAATTAATTGAACTAGTTTAAAAAAATACAGAAACACTTCTAATCTACAAAATAGCAGTAAAAAGATTGCTACCTGACTGAAATTTTTTTGCATACCTTCCCAAGGGGAGTCAATATGATCTATAGTATTCTACAGCACCCAAAGCTTGTATATGGGTCTTGAAATCTTATATTTCAATGTAGCTGGAGCAGATCTTTACACAATATACTTTAGTGGTGATATTAAAATAGCACACATCTATTTCTACCTATGACATGCGAATGTCTAAGCTTTATACATTGTTTAGACAATGCAATAAGAAACATGCTTATACTCAGTCTTTGGTCTGTGCCCCAGCTGCTTGGCACTGTTTAGAGATAAAAGAAACAAATCTGCCCTAAGAGGATATCTGAAAGATTTCATTTCAGATGAACCTAGGGGTGAGAAAAAGCTTATATAATTACTTCCAACACATGTTATTTGGTGTTTATTGATGGAAAATCTGAGTTAGAACTGTAAGGAGTCTTAAACAGTAAAACTACAAAATAGCAAATACTAGAGGAAATAGACTTTAACAGAAGAAATTTTTCTCTCTGTACCAAAAAGTTCCAGGAAGTGAAACATTACATCTTGAAATGCAAATACTCAAATTCCAACTTTTTCTTCTACAAAGCACGTCAAGTATGTGAAGGGAATGAGTAGGTGTCACAAAAAGGTTACTGTCTCCATCCCCCTCCAGATCCCCAGCACCACAGAAAACACTCCCAGTTATAGTATTGACCCTAACCAAGAGGCATCTCCTCAGTGTACAGTGGGGCAGCACAGAAAGACTCCTTTGTGCTCTTCTTACCTTGAAATAAGCTACTTACCAGGATTTTATTTTTTTCTGTGCCAATTGCTGTGCTGCTATGACTACAGTGCTTTTGATGTGATACCTGGTTTCTTTGAAGCTAAATTGGCACTCCATGCACAGTGCTGCAATTTACAGTATTGAGGGACCAATAAAGTGGCTTAACAATAAGCCACTTTTCCTCTTCAGGTCTTCCAAGTGGTAACTTGCCTCAGCTAATAACTGAGTCTCCTGTTGGTTCAAGTAAGGTCTGAGTAGATGTAGAAATTTTTTGGGTTTTTTTTTTTTGTTTGTTTGGTTTTTTTTTTTTTTTGTTTTTTTGCCTGCCAAGGCTTTATTCTCTGAAATATGCCTTGTGTTTTCCTCAGACAGAGAAAAGTTCCATAATGCTACCTACCTTAATTTGTTTCTGTTGTTATGGTGATGGTGATACATGCATAATACACTCAAAGCTGCTAGAAGTTCTACAAAAGAGAACTAGGACTCTTCTCCCTGTATCTGTAAGATGGCCAGTATTATTATCCTTCTAGTTTGGTAAACTGTGGCACAAACAGAAAAATTGCTACTCTGTGGTGATGATGAGACACCTACCCCATTTCTGTTGAAATCATTGGGATGACACCTTCAGCCAGTGTAAGTCAGAGTAATTCCTTTACGATTAATGCAATTGATAGATAATATCCAAGGATTTGGTTCCCACCTGAAAACTTTTACTTTAGCAACAGTGAATACAATAAGAATTCTTTTTTCTGTTATATCAATGTTCAAATCTTGTAAAGACACTAAACTAATATATAATTTTTTTAAAATTTCTCCCTTAATCTGGATTTTTTTCTTTGTTAGCATGGGAATTCTTCTGTCACAATTGGAATTCTGGAACAATTTCAAAGCAAAAGCATGCAGTTTTGTGGTAGCAGCAGTCTTATGTTCAGTAAGACAGACAAGATGCTTAAATGTAAATAGACACCTTATAAAACCAAAATGTCATTTTGAAGAAGGTAGTTAGGTTAAAGTCCAATTCTTGGAAACAGCAACCAGATAAATTGACTGTGATTCTCTTTAAGACACTGCTGAGGAAATAGAGGATAATAAGAGCCATCTCATCTCCTCTGCACCACTATCTTAGGCATGTCCTCTCTTAGGGAAGAGTATGATGAACTCTCTCTTAGGAAAAGCTAAAAAAGAACCAAACAGCCTATAAAGATCAGAAGAGATAAGAAAAGTGGAAGCAATTTTTGTGGGTTTTTGGTTTTTTGATACTTTGTCACGCATTAGTGTATTTGCAGGTCTAGCAAATAATAATGAAGTAATTCAAGGGAAGAAAAAAGATATAATAATTCTATTTTGCAGTATAGAAAATCTCTGATTTGGAATTGCAATATCATGCCTACTGTGGCAGAACATAATCACCATGTTCCTGAAGACTCAATCTAGGCTAAAACATGGTACAAATTCCATGTCTTATCTGAAGAAATAGTCATCTTCTGAAAAAATGCCAGGTTTACTAAATAAATGTATTGATGTACTCTGTAGTCTTTCCATCAGGGAGAAGTAGAAAACATTATTTGCTTTTAATATGTGAAATTATGAATCAATTACATATCATGAATTTGATAAAAATGGAGGAAAGTGCATCAAGTATTTTCAATTCCTTTTCCTTTGACACGCTCAGAGAATCAATAAATAGGATACAGAGCTGATTAGTTATTTAAACTAGAATAAAGGAAGCAATAAGCACTGCTTTTATCCACCTGTGGTTTCAATATGATGATTTTCATTTCTGACTAAGCTGCACTTTTACCCATATTAAATTATTCTTCTTCCTCTTTTATTGCTGTCATTTTTAAAATAGAGTTACATGTGCTAAAAATGAAAACAAATTATTAGAAAATATGTTCTATTAACAGAATTAAACAGCAAATATGTTCTATTAACTATTGCTGTATAGTATTGCTCCCAGATGCACAAAGTGCATCTAGCCATGTCTTTTGTAGCCTTCATGTTGAAATGGTAACAAAATGACAGCACACAGACAGGGGAGATGAGCTACTACACTGGAGAATATGTGCTGCTAGAATAGATGCCAATTCATGGACAACCATGAGTCAAATCTTCCCTGTGTAACGACAGCAGTGTCACCACTAAACAGAAGTCAGTTATTAATGCACTACAACTTTCCAATTGCAGAACTGTGGGTTGAGGAGCTTCTAATATTTGTCATACTTTCGAAGAAAAATCCTGCAGAAATAGTGATATAAATAGACAGATTTACAATGGTGTGATTAGGATCATGGTGTGGGTTGGAAGAGACCTATAGGACCTACCTGCAACCCCCTGAGCCCCCAGGGCAGGGACTCCACCTTCTGTGTGTGCTGGTGCAGAGGCACTGCAGCTGGGAAATTGACCTCCTCACCTCATGGGAGGAGCCCTCTTTTAACTCCTTTGGGACAATTTACAGGTACTTCCCTGTTGATTCCTGCTTTCTCTCTGACACTCAGAACCACATCCTCTTCCCTGACCAAATCTAGTTTAAAGTCCTACTAATAAACCCAGCCAGGTGCAACCTAGAACAACCTTATTCCACTTGATCAGGCATGACCCATGCAAGGTCAACATGCAAGGTCTGGACTATCTAAGGTGTATCCCAGATCACAGAATCCAAAGCCCTGAGTGTGGCATCGTGCACACAGCCAGTCATTTGCTCCTTCTGTTCATCTCCTCCTTCCTGGAAGAAGTTTCCAGCTGGGAGGATGTAAGAGAACACTGCCTGTGCTCCTGACAGAAGAGAACTCTAGCTGTGACTACACAGATTTCTGTGTAGCATAACTCCAGAGCTAATCATGAATGCCACCTTTAATCTCAGTGAAGGCATATTTGCCCTAGATTTTATGCTTCTACAAGTTACACTATTACTCTGCTGTTATCTATGTATTTTTTTTTAATTTTGCAAAATTGGACTGTCTGAAGCAGAAGTGGTTCTGTGTAAGTCTTGTTCTCCTAATGGCGGGGGATTTCAGCTCATTCTTGTAAAAATGCCATGCACTACATAGATTTATTCCCATTTGAGAAATTCTCTTTTCACATGAGAAAAGAATTCAATTTAGCACACCTTTTCTAGGTGTACTCTATAAAAAACTGTCTTAAAGGTCCACAAGGGGTTTCTTTAACAATTCTGTCATGACAGGAAAGGAACATTTTTTTCCATAAAACGTTTAACAAAACCTAATTTTGCCCTATCAAGCTTTCATTTTAAGAATTTTAAAATTCTAATAAGAATAACATTAAACTCTTACTAAAAAAAATCTCCACTAATATAGTGTGTTTTCCTCTTGGAATCAGCTCTGTCAAGCTTTCATTTCAAAACAATTTTTGTTTCTAAATTAAAACTTATCACCATATAACTCGAAAAGTAAGGTCTAGGCACATCAAACCAGTGCACAAAAGAAATCATGAAAGAAATTTTTAAAATAATTTTACCCGAAAATATTGATCCTATGAATTTGTGGTTTTCCCATTCAAGGGTATAGAAAGTTTAATTACGGTTCTAAGTGTCCTTCCATTTTGACTTTAATAATGTCCTACGTATGAAAATATTCCTACATGGAGTATTTTATTTTTGTGTTCATATGTTTGCTCTTATGTAAGGTATTCTGATTTCTTCCTTCTGCAAGGCTACTGCCAAACTGTGTATTAAAGCATAAAGAAAGGAATTTCTAAAGATGCCTCTTACTAGATATTCACAGCATAATACTGATTCTGGGACATCAGAGGACAAATGGTTGTTTATGACCATGACGAGGTATCTAAGGTAACTATTATCTATAATTTCTTTTTTCTTCTAAATTGTATAGATACAAATATTCAAAGAACAATACAGGTATTAGTCATGCCAATTGAAGTTTAGGCTCCTAAACGCTTCAGAGGCTTGTTAATACTTTGTCACAGAATTAAAAAAATATGAATTTTTTTTGTTCACTTCCAATCAGAAGCATATTATTGGACTCAGTGCATTTAAGATAGTAGTTCACTAATTACCCAGGTATCGCCAGCATGACAGTCCCTATGCACAGTCTGCAAGTTACATTAATTTCAAAAGCACTCAGGATGATTTCCTACTGTCTCAACACAAGGAACAGTAAAGTGATGCAATTTGAAAAAATAGAATTCAGTAAAGTTGAAGGAATTTGTTTCAGCTGCTACTATACCATTTTAAACACTGATGATTTGTTGGCCCTGGAAAGAATCCTACCACCTGTAGCTGTGAGCCGAATCTGAATTTCTCTGTTGAATTCTCTTGCAGATTTACATGGAATCCTCTCCATAATTTTGCAAGGAAACCCTACAGTACAATATTTAAGGCATTAGACAAGGACCAATAGAGTAGATTCAGAATGAAAGACAGAAGCTAAATTTTTCTTGCTTTTGGTGGAATTAGCTGTAAAAACTCTGTTTAATATTTTCCCACATTTTATTTATATTCAATCTTTCTCTGACCTGAGTTGCTTTCATTCTGCTGCTTTTCCTCTACTGTGTGCTTCTGATTGTGTATGGGAAAGATACACTGGCTTTTTTCATCTTAGATTCTCTAGCTAATATGTGCACAGAGGGTGGCAGTGTTCCTTTTCAAACAGCAGAATTATTATTCAGATTTTAAAGACAAATTCCATCATGGTTGCTTTATTGCAATAGAGTCCTATTGTACTGGCTGCTCTTACTGATAGAAATTATTGTTTGCAATACTACTTCATTGAATTTAAGAAAAGGGTGCATTTCATAGCATAAAAGCATTCTGTTTTAAAATATTAAGTTGGAAAAAACGCATCTGCTTCAGGTATACTGATAATCTGGAAAAAGGGATTGGCCAACAAGCTGTTTATCAAGAAAAATTAAAGCATTTTTTACTTTCCTTAGTAAAGTGGAGTGTCTTGTGATATCCTGGAAAATATAGAAAAGAAAGTTTACCCTTCTCCCTTTATAAATGCTGACTCTTGATGTTGTAGAATATTTTCCAGGTTCATTAAAAAAGATTCAGCTCTGTAAGTCTTTTTGGAAAATCTACAGTGAGTTGCTTACCCTTGAATTTAGGAATATAGATGAAGTTTCTAAACATTTTGTTCAAAAGAGCGAGCCCAAGCCAGGAAGCAAGTCTGCAAAAAACCAAAAATAGACACAAGATACCAGACTCTCAGGGTTAAGACTTAAAAATCAAGATAATGTTTTACTGTAATTGATTTTGACATTTAGATAAAGACATTTATAAATATGCTGTTAGAAGGGTGTTCAGCATGCACACATCAGCATTCTCTGATGTTCAGATGCTGTAAAAACAATGAGCAGAGCTGAGCAGGTTTGAATATTCCCCCCTCCTTTTTTTTTCCTGGAACATTTTCATGTCCAACTACTTTTGGAGATGCAGAGAGAAACCCACCCACCCCCACACCCCAATATTACAGCTGTTTTATTCATTATTACTTGATTTAATATATGTGCAGTGAGTTGAAATGTAACCTTCCACAGATGGTGGCTCAGCCCACAGTACACAAATGCTGAAGGGCAAGCTCTGTCTTTAATTAAATTTGCCTAACATTAGCTGTATAGTTTTCAGTTCCCAAACAATAACTGTTCAGTCTGAAATTTTCTCCTGACACTTTCCATTTCAGAAATTCTCCTTCAGGCCAGTGAGATTTCTTTGGGGCAGAAAGAGAAGGAGGAGAAAGAAAATGAGAAGCATCCACATTATAACACACTTCTGTGCATTAAATTAAAAAGACACATCATGAGCCATTAGGTAGATACAGACACAGAGCAGGTTGTGGGTATGAAAAATACAATAACAGCAGAATATTATTAATACAAACACCTGCTAATAAAATTACATGCAGAACTAGAAACCTCTTTAATCAGCATTTAATTCTTGGTCTTCTATTATTGATAGGTCTTCATCTTAGAAAGGGCATTAGTTCAAGGCTTTATATAGAAGTAATACAGATCAATGCATTAGCCCTTCAGGAGAAGGACTAATTATTTTAATTAGAATATTCCAATTAGAAAGGTTTGAGCTGATGATTAAAAAATCTTGCATGCCTGGAATTTTAACACTGTTATTGTTGAACAAACATGATAATATTTGTAGAATGTCTGGTATCTCAGTTAAAGAGCTAAGATGCATTTTTTTGGAATGCTTGAAAAAGTCACATGAAAGATTTTGGAAAAGATGGTCTGAATTCTGCATGCCAGGTGTTGAAATTATACTTTCACATAGGAGATCCAGGAATTGTTTCCACTATTCTGTTTGTGTTCTACAATTTATTAATAATACGATTTTAATACAAAAACGAGATATTCTATATTAAAACTAACAATCTAAAATCAAATTATCTCAATCAAATTCTCAGTGAAGCCATGTGGGTGATCTAATTTCACTCTGTATTGAGAGAAATTATATTTGCAGAGTACTCTCAGAAGTGAGATGCCAATAAACTTAACTTTATCTACTCTTAGAGACAAGATTAAATTGGAAGAGAGGGAAGTGAAGATGTAATATAATTGAATATTTATCATTAAACATCTAAATTAATCTGATAACGACATAATAGTGCTCCAGTTTCTCATGTTTTACTCATTGACACCAGCAATCTAAACTAAATAATTGGAAAAGAGATTGTGTGAAAATTTAAATAAATAAAACACCACTTCTTGACACCAGGATAAACATTGATATAATCACTTATGTTCTTTTCCCCTCCAGGTGCTATGTATTTTGTGGTTAGAGACACTAAAAAAAAGGTGTCAATTCAGTAAATATCCTGAACTTTAGAAGTCTGAATATTTGGCGTCACATTGCTTCCTCTGCTCCCTGCACTGCAGTCTGGCATTTTGCCCATCTGTGACAGTACCTTGGCAATCACAGAGGCGTGCTAGGAGTGCACAGAGAATTTGAATTGCATGTTCTAAAGTAACATTCTTCTAAGGCATCTCTTAGGGCAATAATAAGAAGAATGATAAGAAAACACGTAGAAAATAGTTTTCTGATCACTAAGTATTTGCAAGATATTAAGAGTTGCTTTATTTTTCTTGGGCTGCATCACTTTATTTTATATGCTGAACAGAATTTTTGCTGAAGAATGTTTGATAGGACATACTTAAATACAAATATCTAATGATGGTTAGGGTACTCACCTAAAATATAAGAAACCATGATTCGCAAATCGGGATTTGCAGATCATCTTCCTGGAGTGGATATTTTAAGCCCTGAGCATCTCTCTTCACATACTGCCATGTTTTGAAATAAAGCATGTAAATTTCTTAATGTAGACATCTATTGGTATACATGCCATGCTTTCTTTGTCAGTATTTGAATCAGTGAGATTTTTAAACCACAAGAACTGGTTTCACCATCCCCTTGGCACCTGAATTTGAGATATTTATATGCTTTAATTAGACCAACCCCCCTTCAGAATTCTCTGGATTAAACAGGCCCAGCTCCTGCAGTCTCTCTTCATAAGAGAGATATTTCATGGACCTCTATGGCCCTCCATTGGACTTTGTTTTTATTTAGCTAAAGCAAGGTACTAAACAGCTGGCAGAATCAGGGCCTTCACTCAGTAAATCTGTCAAAATTCCTGTGCACCCCAGAGGGTAGTTTAAATATATAGACTTGTGTCAATACAGACCAGGAGATTTCAGTCAGCAGAAGAAACTTCATTTTCTACAATAAAATTTAGGGTGAGATTAAGGGCATTCTATTAGAAACAAAAAGAAAATAGTATATTATTTTACACAACAACAACAACCAAAAATAACACAAACGAGCAGGTAGAAAAACATCCACAGAAGGTCCCTAAACAAAACCAGAATTATCGTTATAGGCTTACATTCACTCCTAAATTGGCATTTGGTGTCACAAGGAGACTTTATCTAGAGACAGAAAAATTCTATAGGCATAAAAATACTGGAAAATGAAGTCCCACAGGAGACAAGTATCTCCTCAGAAAATAAGAAGAATACATACAAAATTTTGCATGCCATTATTCTGTACTACTGAGGTCAGCTACCAATTTAACAAGACAATACTAATATAACTACAGCACAAATGTGCATCTTATATGATGTTTTCAGAGCTTAAAACAGAAGAGAATTCTATACCTACATCTTAAGTGTACCTTAAAATATATTCCCATAAGAAAGATTGTTATCTCTGCATAGAGCTTAGTCAAAAATTGCATAGCAGTTAAGACCACTGGAATTTCAAGTTTAATTTCGTGTAAAATATGCCAGATTCTCCTCTACGTTAGGGAGAAAATCCTATTCATGAACTGGAATCTGAAGCATTTATTTCATTTATTCTCAGCTTTCACTCAACCAGTACCTTAACTGCAGTTAAAGGATATGAAATCTTCCTAAATGTGGACATGTACTGGAGGAAGAATTAGTGGAATTGTGCACAAAATGAAAAGTGATTGGGCCCTATTTTGCAGGTAAGACTGATTGAAAATGGAGAGGGACACAATGGAGAAGGGAAAAAAAGAATAAACTCAACATGTTGGTTGAGTGGTTTGTTTAATGTTCTGTGCTTTTCCTTGCAATAACAGTAATTTTATCGTGAATTTCTTTTCACAGATATTTGGTAATTACATCAAAACTTTATGGATTTTGATCTGTGATTTCTCCCCCTACGCTTAATAATTTTCATGGAATGGTAATTTTTATGCAAGTGAAGCATCAGTTGAGAATTGACCTAATAAGTAGATATTTTGACCTTTTTCTTTGTTTTTATTTCTGTCCAAATGAATGTGGTAAATAAAATCTAAATTCAGTGGGGAAAAAAAACCACCAACAAGAAATAGTAAGCAATTTGATAAAGCAAAGTCATAAACTGGAAGAACTTGCATCATCTTCATGTCCTTAAAGTATCAGTCTGTCAGGAAATATCTATCAGATAGCTCAGAATTGCTTGCATTTTTAAAAATAATTCAAACACCACTTTTTAAAAAAGTATTTGCATAGCAAGAAGCAGAGGAATGGATCCAAGAACACAACAAATTATAGCACTTTGTATTAATAAAGCAATTATTTATTGCTCATTAAAAAGCTATTAGTAAAATATTGTTATTTATGATAAGCAATAAACAGCATGCTGCTAAACAGTTGGCAATAGAAATTAGAAAGCAATGATATCTATTAGTAGGAAAGTTAATTTATCTAAAATTTGTTTTCTTCAAATGTCTAGCAGTACTTTTGCTTGCTTTTAGAGCAATGACAGTTAAAATATTTGTATTAATCTGCTCTTAATGAAAATTACAGCATTTGCATGTACTCTGCTTCTGCTCATAACTCATGTTTTAGCTCTCCTGTATCTCTCACTTATATATGCATGTTGTTTTAAACTCCTAAAAAAGTGAGCACTAATGATTATTATCCCCCATCCATCTAATTTCAGATGTGGCCCTCCAGTTAGTAATGCTGTAAAAGTGTTTTCCCTACTAGCAAATAAATCTTAATAAGTGAATTGTGCTAATTCACATTTAGACTTATGCACCTTTTGAGAAGGGCAAAGGTTTCCAAATTTTGATTTACATGTAAATATTAAAGATTGAGCTTTTCAGTATTTTCCATTGGGACTGAGGAGATGACCTTTTCCTTTTTTTTTTCTTCTTTTTTCTTTTTCTTTTTTTTTTTGGCTTATAGAATAAAAATTTCACTGCATAGTTTTCTTAGAGCCTCCACATCCATACCCGTTATAGTGTACAGGGCTACATTATCACAGAAATGTTTTCTGAAGATTTAAATGTATTGAAGTGCGTAGATTTAAAATGAGTGCAGCTGGTTAAATTATAACTTCATTTCACCATTTCTTTTTATTAACAGTAGATTTAAACATATGTATTAGGCAAGAATAGGACCTGCATGGAATTTTTAAAATAGAATAAAAATGCTGAAATACCTAGTTAAGGTAAGTATTAAGATTTACCACCCAGAATTATGCTTCCATCTTGCTTCTAACTGCAGTAGCTTTGACTTGGCTAATTGTCTTAGTTCTAAACTCGTACGTAATCATTAGCAAGATCATGAAGCCAGGCAATTTCTGCATAAGTTCTTTAAGAAGGAAATTGCTAGTGATGGTTTTGACCTTTTTATAGCTGTTTGGCAGTTCAAGTGTGTGTAGGATGTAGCAGATTTTTAGGTTGTTTTCTTTCCTGCCCAGGAGAGTTGAACCTGCATCTCCTACCTCCCCTGAGAGGACCATTACAAACAACCTGTATGCAGCTCTCTTGTTGGAGTTGCTCACTTGCTAAAAAGGAAACCAAGATTAATTGGGCCCAGGGGAAGCACTAGACTGTAGCTTGGTTTTTCATGGAGAGCTATAAAACTTAACTGTAAAAATCTGATCTGATCACCTTAAATTCTAGAGTCTCAATTATGTGTTTGCATTAAATTGTTATTAGGTAAAACACATAAAACTGGGAAGAGGACAAGAACTCTCAAAGGAGACTGTCAAATGGACTATGAGCCCCAGCTCCCATGAGAACACTCTGAGTCCCAGCAATCCTGCAGTCCTGACTGTCCAGAAGCATGGTTTAAACAGGAGGGATGGAAAACAGCCTCATCTCACATCACTTAATTCTCTGGGATGAGGATTGGCCTAAACCATCTCAGATAAAAACAGGAAGATAAACACATATTTTATAGTTTCTAGGCAGTACTTAGGACAATTTGCTTCAAAATCAGATTAGTCATTTTCTACTGCTACTTTATATTTTCTTTAAGTTCCTTTAGAATCTAATGGATATACTGTAAACAGTATGAAAACATAACTAATTTTAGGGGGTGCAACCTAATCTGCTTGGTGTTTTCTTGAAAGTCAAAAAATCCAACTTTCCAGACTAAAGAGAAAAATTAGCAACTTTCTTGTCATCAGCATTAAATAACATATATTTATTCTTCATCTCATATTTAGAAGACAGCTTTCCTAAGAAGAAACATTATCACAGGTGTTATGACACAAAATGGCTTCTTGAGAACACCAGATACAGAAGTCCTGATTCACAGAAATGTGTTCAAATGTTTCTGTGGATTTAGATATATCTCTTTTCATACGTGTATATTTTCAAACTGTTTCATTCAAATTCAGAACTTCATCTTACATTTTTGCATTTAGATAGGACATACCTCAATCTACTCTGTGATAATTAGATGAGAATATTTTCTAACTTTGCAAAGCTGATATTTCAAAGCTTTAAATCTAATATCAATGGTTTATTGGGAGGCAAAGAAAAACATACACTTCAGTGTGTTCAAATTGTGATTTGTTTGCCATTGTGTTAGTAACAATGAAGTTTGCCTTTTGCTTATAAATTTTAAAATAATCAGAAATAAAACTAAAATAAATAAATCTCAGTGTCTTTTAAAAATGGAGATACATCATCTGCCTCCCCTCCAGGTTCTAACTGTGCAACACGATGCAATTTGGAAAGAAAGATATGATCACTGATTCTTGGCTTCTGCTCTTGCTGTTGCTGGCTGCTGCAGAAAGGAGTGTTTTCAGCAGACAAAAATTGACAGAAATACATAAGCTCTGTTGGCAAGCAAGTTCACACTTGGCCTTCACCAGTTGGTGCATCAAACTGATAGCTGGCCAAAAATGCATTACAACAAAATAAAAACCTACTGATCTTAAAAAGATTTTAACAGTCCATCACAAGTGCCCCCCATAACAGACATGTATGTACAAAGAGAAAGAGGCGCAAACTCAGGATTGGAACTCAGACAGAAAGGGAATAAAAGTAGTATGAAAATCAGTAATATTCTTTCTCTCATCTTTGCACTCTCCATTGTTGCTTCTTCCACTCCAGTCAGAAACCGATTTCCTCAGTTATTATCAAGCTCACTTGATCCCCTCAAAGGACCTTGTTTTTGACAACACCTCAGGCATTAAGATTTTTTTGCTTTTCCCTGGAATTTTATATGCAGCTACTGGGAGCTGCAGAAGATATATTAATCACAGCTGTTTCTTATAGCCTGTGGAATGAATAACTTTGTTTGTTTGTTTGAGACAAACCATTCATTCTGAAGCTTCGGGGAAAAAACAGAAAGGTTTGGCAGATCATTTTCAGCAGCAGCAGTATGACACAATTATTACAGAAGTACTAATTATTTCATTATGTAGGAAAATGGTTTCTTGACTTCTATTTTTAACTCTTATCAGAGATGCCCAAAATCTGGAATTCAGAAAAAGCCTTATTAATTGGTCTAAATGGTACCTAAAATGTTATTAAAATAAATTTATATGCATTTTAGTCTGTTTTAAAATTAAAATAATCAATTACTTTTGTTGAAGAAACATTTGAGGTACTTAGGTATATTTCTTAAAATTTAAAAGAAATAAGTATATATATAACAGATGTGAAGACCAAACTTCCAAAATCATCCAAATGCTGATCTTGAGCCATTCTAAATGTGCTTCAACTCACCTATTTTATCATCAGTCAATATAATATTATGTATTGTCTATTAATATACTATTATATAGGTCTGCCAAGCCGTGCTAATGGACCCCAAAGTCAATTAACAAGTAAAGCAGGCAATAGAAAGTCCATAACAAGTGCACTGGTTATTCAGCACTTGGGTTAGCTTAGGAGGATGAATTTTCATTTATTATCAAAAGAGCCCTCCCAGACTTCCTAAAATGTTCAAAGATCTCAAAGGCTATGCGCGACAGTGGTCACAAGGGCTCTTGACTGGGGGAAGAGACGAGAACGTTGACTCTATGTTCAGAAGGCTTGATTTACTATTTTATGATATATACATATATTATAGCTATACTAAAAAGAAAAAGAAGGAAAGATTTCCAGAAGCTGCTAAGCTACAAATAGACTAGAAAGAATGATAACAAAGGAGCTCTCCCAGACTCTGCCCGAGAGAGCTCAGTTCTGGATCGGCCACTAACTATAAACATCCAAGATGGGCCAATCCAGACAGACCTGTTGCATTCCACAGCAGCAGATAACCATTGTTTACATCTGTTTCTGAGGCCACAGCTTCTCAGAAGGAAAAATCCTAAAGAAAAGATTTTTCACAAAGAGATGTCTGCGACCGCTATGCTCTTAGGATTTGGCTAGAAGAGGAGGATATTAAAGAACTGAAAAGGGTCCAAATCCAGTGAATCAGACTTTGCACAGATTAGGCTGCAATTCTAGAAAAGGTGAAGAGAATTAATCTGACTTTAGAAGTTTATGCCTTGGCATATTCACTCTTTGTTACAAAGACATGGATTTCAATTATTGATAACTGATGTTGGGCATGTATAATAATTGAATTTATTGAGCTTCACACCTTTAAAAGGCTAGGTTAAACACCAAGAAAAATAGTAAAATGGTGATAAGAGACATGTCTAAAACATTTTAAAGAAAGGAAATTTTTTTTCCTCATCTCACATCATACACTAACCAAGATTCAATGAAGTTTCTGAAATTAAGTGGTAAACAGCATCCAGCATGAAACAGCATCCTGGTTTTATCACAAACAGCAAAGCAGAAAATTTTTAACTTTGTGTTTGGAGAGAAAATAGTCAATACTGAAATTATACCTCGACATTTAATTGCTTTCAAAATAATTATTATTCATTGCTCTGAAAACATAGCAGGACTAGTCATGATAAACTAGTTCATTTGTATATGTGATGTCAAATATTTGGCTAAGTCAATTATCTGTTATCTCATACTATCTGAATGGTTTAGAGGGCATCACCAGCACTTTATTTTTGCACATTGTGCCATTGCGAATTCTGCGCTGCTAACAAGAGATGTTGACTACACTATGACTATTGGAGATAAGCATGCTTAAATCACCAACCATACCAGAGGAGGATAAGGTGTCTTCTAGAGAACCACTAGAAAGATTTGGGGGTCTTCAAAACACTGTTTTCTTCAGGTGAAAAACAAAAAAAAACTATATTAGAACAGTAATTAAGGAAATGAAAATCGCTTACAAACTCAATAGGAAAATCAGCATCTCTAACACTGACAAACAACAATCCTCTGACTTATCCACTTATCCAAAACAGCGGATATAGGTCATGATAGATTTAGCTTTCCAGAAGAAAAAAAAGCCCAAAACCTTTCACAGTAAGAAAGGATATTAGCTCTGTGAAGGTTAGTTGGATAAATGACAGCTGTGTGCTTTGGCTCCCTTTCTAATTGATGTGAAATGGGCAGTTCCAGACTATTTGAGGAATATTGAATATTCCAGCTCATCCCAAGTATTTAAGATCAGTAGAGATCTCTCCACTGATCATGGAAGAGATATAAAAAATTAATTTATTTTTTAACAACGCACTTTTAAACCTGCAAATATCCAAGAGATAAACTATGCTCTGTAGCACACATGAACAGGAAAGGTGAATTCCTACCCTGACATTTCAAAATTGGCTAGCGTGATTTCTTTTACAGGAAGTAACAAAATATAATCATATTACTGAATGCCATTAATTTGCCCCAAAGCCGATGATGGTTTAGTAGTATAATTAAAAATAGAAATGATCATCTGAGAAAGACAACTACCAAAAAGACACAATAAAATGGTAATCCGATCTGCATAATTCAGTAAATAAGAACACTGTACTAGCAGGGTTTTGTGTCTTAGATTGGCACAATTCTGCCCTCTTCCTCTGTCCACGTACCCTGTTTCATGTTGTTATTGACTTATGCCATTTACATCCCTTAAAACTGCAAGGAATAGAAGAAATGAGGCACGAAACCACAACATCAAACACCAGAGCTCTAAGAAGGTGATGTACCTTTGCCATACATGTATGCAGCTAGAGAAATGTTTTGTTTTAGGTAATCTAATTAATAGTGTGTACAAAGAAAAATTTACAAAGATAGGGTTTAGGGAAGAGATAGCCATATACCATATAAGACTGTAGAAGAACACGTGCAAGGTGATGTAGGTGTTGCTTTAAATACTTGAAAAGTAAGATAAAAGCACCTTGGATCTCTTGGAAAAATTTCACCATCAGAGAACGTTAAAAAAACCTGCAAATGAAATGCTGCCTTGGGCACCATCATATCTAATTTTATGAGAGATGAATGTATTTCTATATTCCTATTTTTGAGCCACACTGTGGTTTCTTGGAATTTCTATTACATAGACATTTGCACAATTAGACTGAAACACTGCTGTGCATGCAAATACCAGCGTCTGTCAGATACCTTCCGTGCCTCCCTTCATAACAACAGCAAAACTCTGGTGAGACCCAAACTCTCCTGCTTCAGTGCTGAAAGACTTTTGCTAGCTCAAATACATGCTCAGGACGGAAGGTTACCCCAGGTGTAGCTCTGCCAGTCAGTGGGAAGGAGAGTGGGAGACCTAAACTTTAGCAGAGGGAGATGAATTTGATAACACACAGACTTGATTTTAACAATAACTCTGTTGATCAACTCCAGTCCTGGGAACCTCTGACTAGCTTGAGGAATATTAGTACTTATGATTCAAGGAAAAATGAAAATACCCAAAAGGTCACATAGAAATGGAGATTGCCTGTCAGTCAGTAATTTCCAGCAGTATGAGAGATGTGAAGGTGACATTAGGAAGAGGAGACTCTAATGCTCAGAAGCTATCCAGCCATTAGCATCTTTCATTACAGAGACTGCAGACATTTTTACCATTCCAGTTGTGTGAATGGAATAGACCAGTGAAAAGATTCACCTAGAAAATCAATTACTCAGTCCACAGCATATGAGAATCAAGCACATTAAGTAAGTAGCTCCAAGTATTCAGACAAAATGCTTAAACTTAATGTACGTTATCTAAGAACCAGAAGAAAGAAATGTGAGGGAAACGATGTTACACTTATTCACCTAAAGTGGATATAAAGATATCATTTGGATATAATTTGGAATGCCCTATTTATAAGAATATATTCTAGTCTATATTATCAATAGCTCTTGGGAAGATTTACATTATTATAATGTTAAATCTTTATAGTTATGATTATCTGCAGGTTACTGAAAAAGTAGGAAAATGTAGAACTTTTTTCATCTTAAATAACATGTCTTTATCAGAGTCACATGGTATCATCAAAAATTTCAGCTTCATTTATTGCTAATAATTAAAGCAAACCTGAAATAGATTGCATCCAAGCACTTGCCCTGTGGGTGCCAGGTCCTTATCACCACCCATTTCATTCTTGCAAATCTAATCGTTATTGGCCATACCACCTGCTGATTAGATTTTTTAGTATATGGGGTGGATTATTGCCAGGAATAGGTTAGCAGATTCTCTGGCTTCTATCAATATTGCACTGAAGCTCCAGGTATCAAATATGGCTGAATTCAAAAGAGATTTCTGGGATGATGCCTGAGAAATATGGGAGAAAACTTCTTGTTGATTGAGAGTATTAGCATTAGTATTCGTACAAGTAAAAGTATTAGAGGATGTTGGCTCTCAGGACCTTCCTTCAGATTCCCTTGGAAAGCTAAACATAGCAGACTAATAAAGTAAAGTTATAACACATTCATATTTAAGGTCACGTAACAGAAATAATTATAAAAAATGTTCTTATTCACAAAACCTACCATGGTAAAATTTGCTATGAAAAAACAGTGATTCTGAAAAAGACTCACAGATAATGATAAATAAACTCTCAGTGCTATGCTGCGCCAAAACCAACAAATGGTATCCTTGAATAGGCAAAAAGGAGGACACTGAGTAAGATTAAAGGGAACATATAATCTTTCATTTGACACTTGTTGACTAGTGCTGTAACAATATTGTTAATAAATCAGAGTGAATGTTGATAATGAGAAGAGAACCTTACAAGAAAAGAAGCTCAAGGAGCTGCTGCAGTATCCTAAAAAGAACATAAATCTGGAAATGGAAAGTAAGAGAGGGCTTCATGATCTCGTAGCCAGCAACCAGGTTATCTTTTGTTCAGTGGTTATCACTTAGTGTAGATTGATTAATACAGACTAGATCAAAATCCTTCTTGTTTAAAGTGCGAATTAGCTATTAGAAAAACTGGCTGTTGTTACGGTGAATTTCTTGTAATTGTGTATTTTTATTCAATATTGTTTTCAAAAGAAACTCCAGTTCAAACAGGTATACATTCAGATTCATCAAAAGATAAATCAGAAATAAACAAAAAAATAAAGAGCATTACTTTGCATAGGGCACACTTCCATTGATTAAAGAAATTAAAATGAAACAAGTTCTAAAGTAGTGCCTATCTTTATGTATATCTCAGCAAAAGCTCTTTAAAATTGCCCATTTTCCTGAGATACCTACATTCTCACAGTAAACAATTGTATCATAGAGTGAAAAGTATATTCTGGGTTGGAAGGGATCCACAAGGATCATTGGAGTGTAACTCCTGGCCCTGCAGAGGACATCCCTAAGAATCACACCTTGTACCTGTGTATCCATCTCTACCTCCAGCAGTAATGACTGACAAGGACACAAACCTCGACTATGCAAACAAAAGCAAACTCTGCATCTGCTATATCTATCTCACAGAGCACCTTCTGGTTTACAGATTTTTATGATGAAGAATTTGCCAAAAAGCACGTTAGACAAAGATTTAATAGGAGAAGCTGTCAATGAGAGGTTGCAAAGTCCAGACGGAAAAATATAATATGAACTAAATAGCTTTCTTTCCTACTACCTTTTACAGCTCCTTTTTTGAAGGCAGAAAAAACTCCTTACAGAAAAGTAAACTTTTATTTTATTCTTCTTCTCTCTAGAACACATTCAGTTATCACAATTGTTCTCCAGCTTTGTCTGCCTATGTCTCTACAGCACTGGTGGCCTATTCAGAATGAGATCAGGCCCTGTGAGCACTACAGATTTTTCCCACCACACGTGCCAACTTTAGAGTTACCCAAATCCCACATATTTTCACCTTTCTGTTTTTACAGGATTGACAAAGTTTTACTCCCATAACAGTGGACACAGTATAGATCCTGACTGGAAGACTGTTGCAGGTTTAAGAGCTGGTGATTCACCTAAAATCCAAGAAAACCCTGAGCAAGGGCAGGTCTGTGCTGGGCTGCACATGCAGGGTGGCTTCAGGCCTGTGATGAGCTGCACAAATAATTTGGCTGCAGAGTAACCTCAGTCAGCTCATTGTAAGAGAGGAGCCAGTAGGCATTTCCCATCTGGTACCTGCCATGGCCTTACCTTTATTTTAAAGGGCAACAAGAGGTTCTCATAAGAAGATAATTTAGGAAAAGATTTCTTGTAAGGTAATTGTATAAATAGCTCACAATAGTAACCCCAAGGGACAGCTTTTCTCTATGGCCAGCATGTACTTTGTGCAGCACACCATGGGAAAATCCAACCAGGATTTGCCTGATTCTGCACAAATTGGAGATGCTTACCCTTTGAAATAATGCAGCATTTGCTCACTATGTTTATTTCTCTTCTAATTCTTTTTTATTGAAGGAGTCATTTTAGGAAAGCATTTGTTGCCAGGCCAGTCTTATTGAAATCTGGACACAACCCTGTACCATCTCTCACTTGTCCTTGCAGTGCCTCCCTTTCCCCGCTACAGTACAGACACATCAGTGAAATGGGAAGTGTGGGTTATAGACCTCTCCTCAAAGTGAGAATTACCAAAAGGCAATCTAATGGGTGAAAGAAATGAAAGAAAAGAACCTTCATGTTCCTTATTTATTTTTCACTTAAAGTTTTTGTTGTTGAAAATGTACACAGCGCATATGGCACAGCTGATCCTGAGGTGGGTCAGGGAATCTTTCATTTCACATTATTAAAATGTTCCATTATTGTGTTCTACCCCTTACCCCTCCCTCCCCCCAAAAAAATAATCTACTGGTAAGTTATTAAAAAAATCCTCTCCTAAAACAGTGAGGCTACAGGAGGAGGAACTACAGGAACATTAATGCTTTGAGACACCTCTGAGACATGGATTACCTTCATGCTTCTTTCAGTAGCATAATAATGCCATAACAGAAAGAAATTTCAGTGTCTTCGGTGCTTTCTCAATCCAGTGTTGGGGGGTTTGTGGGAGTAGTGTGAAGGGATTATTCAGCCAATACAGCAGGATGCACCCAAGGACACTAATGAGCTCTACAGTCTTTCACAAATTTGTTTTTCCTGAATAATTTAGACTACAGATTTAAAACATCAGGCCCTAGCAGATTAAATCCTTAAAACTGCACATGTAAATATAAAATTCCTCCCACTGTAAAGCAATGTAATTGTTTAACAGAACACACATTATCTCTAACATGCTATTATTTTGTGCTTGAGTTAAAGCTGAAGAAAGAAAATAAGTAATCCTTTTTATTAACACTTCCCAAATACAGCATCCTGCATTAAGAAACAAATAAACAAACAACTCTCCCTGACCTTAAACTTTCACAGTTGTCTAGAGCACATTTCTACTTATTTCTCTGCTTTATGGCACTACTTCCTCACCTCCCAAACCCACTTTATTATAGAAATGGTAAACCAAAATATGTGTCATGTTCTTCCTGATGTCCAACACAAATAATTTCAGTGTGATAATTAGAGTTCATCTTTGTGATCAGACATTTTTTAGCTTTTTTCTGTTTTTCTTTTATTCATAAATAAGGTCTACTTGTTTCTATGTGAAATTCTTATAAGCCTTTCTTTCCAAAAGAACAGAGAGAAAAATACTTTGTTCTTCACATCTACTTCTTTTAGTAAAATCATATTTCCTGGACTGATTTCTATTAGCAATATGTTAATGGTTGTAAGTCCTTAATATTTGTATAATCTCCCAGAAAAGGAAAAAAGTCAGTTGTTTCTAGATATTATTACAATTGAAAAATTACTTTTTTCTCTACCAACTGGAGCTTTTGAGAAATAATTTAAATTCTGACATCATATTAAATAGTACCTTAGGGTTTCAAACTTGTAGAGTTATATGTATACCTAACTTTTTCTGTATCTAGTCATTCTACTGAGTGGGTTAGATAATGTCAAAGAGGGTAAAGTATCCAATGGTGAGCAATGGGAATAAAGGTGGTTAGCACATACCTTTTTTTTCTTTTAATATATGACCCTTGGAAAAGACACCTAAAGCATGTAAGTTAAGCTCACCACTTTTGAGCAGTCAGGAGTAAGAATATATTGATGCACAACACCACATGCTTACAAAACAAAGAAACAGAAACACATCTGGTCTTCACTAAGCCTGTTGGCACGTGCCAATGAATTTGCAATCAGGCATGGAAACAGCTAAGCTCATGAAGCCTACATTTATAGAACTATAGCAGTTGTCCTATAAATTATTCTGCGTCTAGGTCTACATAAATAGCAAAGACAGATGCACAACGCTCGTGCCAGTTCTATAAAACATTATTCCAGGTTGCAAGATGCTGCAATAAATAGGTTAATCATTTGTAATGTCTTTGATATTCATCATAGCAACATTAATCAAGATGAATTAATTTGGAGTTAATGTGACTTCAGCATGAATTGCCAATGCTGTTTACTTGTAAATTCAGTTTTTGAGGACAGATACAAACTCTTTCATTCTCAAAACCAACCTTGCTTTCTACACTCTTCCACATGAACTATGGACTTCTATGTTAGTGTTGACACTGATGTATGGTGAGGTTTTCCTCCTTTATAAATTTTCATTTTTATTGATATCTGCCAAAATAACAGTCCATCCACTGCTTCTCCTTGGAAGTTTTTTTCCCAACTAACAACTCAGGTAAAATTTTTTTGAGCCAATTGACTAGCCCACTATTGAAAAGTCACATGACTAATGTTGCTTAGAGAAAAATATTATTTTTTTAATTATCTCAAATACTATCAGATAAATAAAGCTCCTCATACATAATTTGGAAGTAAGAAGAACAACTCTTTCATTTGAACTGATAGTTGTCTACAAATATGAAATACACATTCCTTAGTTTCATTAGTCAGATTTCTAATTAAATTAAATCATTAGAACATGGGAATTAGGCAGAACAAAAATGTAAGTTCCTTCAGAACTAGAATATAAAGTAAAAAATGGCTCAGTGCCTTATTAAGTACTGTTTATGTCGACGAATGCAACTACTGGTTCTAGTCCAGAAAAAATCACAAAAATGACATTAAGAAACCAAAAAAATCAAAGCCTAAAGCTCTTAAACTCCAGTTCAATACCCCCATAAATTAAACATTCTTTGTGGCTCTGGACCAATGTTCTGTCCTCTACTTACAGTATTGTAGCATATAGAAGTACCTGAAAAGGAGGCCTCAGGTTTTGCAATTTAGTTCACTGAAACCAAAAATTCCATTTCAAATTGCCCTTAAAGAAGAAAAATTAATTATGGCAAAATATTAAATACATTTTATCTAATAAAAATTTTGAAAATGAAGCTAAAGGATTGCTCACAACTGTGTATGCTGTATACATGTAAAACAAATATTGATTTCTAGTGTTCTCATCGCCTTCCTCTAAAGCCAGTTAAACATTAAGTAATTAAAATAAAAATTCATATTAAATTCTAAATGAACAAACATGAAATTAAAGAAAAAGTTGCGCTAATCAATCGTCTCTCTTGGAGTGATTAAAATTCTTTTGATTTATGTCAAGTTGTTGCCTAGAGGGAATATCAAACCTCATTAATAGTAGAATTGAAAATAAAGAACAAAAAAGCTACAAGAATATTCGCTTTCTGCATTTATTTTCATTAACTCACAAGTACCATAGAAGCAATAACTGAAATGGAAGCAGGGTAGAGACGTCTTAGGAGGTACCTCAAATCTGGAATGCAAATAACCATCACCTTTGGGCTGTAGCATTTTATTCAGCTCCACAATCACAGCTTTGCAGTTCTGACCAAAGACAGAGGCCAAGACTGCAGTCACCAGGAGGCAAGAATATATTGAAGAAGAACATAGAGGCCCAGTGAGATTAGAAGAGCAGGAAGAAAAAGCAGAGCAGAATGCATTTTCCAAGGGTTATCTGCAATTGCGTGCAGGATGCATCAATATGAATACTTTGTATGAACAAGTAGGAAGCATTCATTGATTTCACAGGGATCTCTGTTCAGTGTTCAAGCATTTTCTAACTCATAGATTGGCATAACCAGAGGTATCTCATGTGGCACAGCCCACTCAGGTGATCTGTCAAGCAGCACATTCTAACTACTACACCAAAGTTCTGCACACCTGTGACAGTGCTGCTGAAAGCAGAATCATGTTAAATATCCCAAGGAATACAAGGTGATGCTTTTCTAGGTATTTTAATGAGTAATGAAATGAATTCATAAACTAAAGGGAATCCTGCTATCATGGTTTTAGGGTTTTTTAAAGTCTAAAGGGAGTGGGAAAAATACAAACAAAAAATCCCCAAACAACAACCACCTTTCCAGTAATCCAACAGCATTTCTTTTTCTATTTGTACAGTACATATAAGAACCATTGATTACTTATCAAAAGAACAGGCTAATTTGTTGAGGACTGTGAAGAAAATCATTACAGGGCTTGAAGTATAAGGAGAGTCCCCTTGAAAAACACCATTTAAAACCAGAGCAATTCAAGTGAAGTTTTATAGATTTTCAGTTTATCTGGTACCTTGAGCAATAGGCTTTGAAAAGTCACTGCTAACACATGGAATATAATTTAATTTTATAAAACTACAACTAATATGTGCTGCTAATTTCACGTTGTCCTTGTATCTGCTTTCTAGATTTTTAACTGCTCTTTGTTATTTCTTAAACTCTGGTTTATGGTGCCATATAAAGCTTTCATTATTAATCCACAGGGAATTATAGGACATAACTACCATTAGGAGATACCTAGAGCATAAACACTTCAAAATTCAGTGATTAAAAAAACAATTTGAATTACCACTTATTACACAGATCAAAAACTAAGAAGAAATTTCATAGTCTTGTCATTTAACTTCTACTAAAACTGCTTTCAACAAAGTTTTCATACACTCTATGCTCCACATATAAGTACAACCAGGTGCTTTTATTACATTCAAATTTTATTTCTCATTCAAGTTTTAAGACTGTTTCTTTAAAGAACCTCAAACAAACAAAAGAACAACAACAAAAAATCCCTAAAACCACCAACACCCCCACCACTAAAAAAGGAAAACGAAGACTAAAATTGACGTAAAATCCCACTGCTGATATTTTTCAATTGACATGTATGTATTTAGATATATTTCTTAAGAAAGAAATACATAGCTCTGGCTTAGTAGAAGAACATGAGGTAAGTAATCAAAAGGAAGAATTTACACTGTGAAATGAGCATAAAAGACAGGCATTTGCAATATCCCCTGTTTAAAGCAGAGGCTTAATTTTGAACCCTTTGACAGCCAAGACTCACTATGTCCTTTGCTTAATGGTACCCAACTTCACTTTCTTCCTGCCTTGAGAGAAAAACAACAAAAGTAGGGGGACGAAGAAATAAGGAAAATATATGAATTTTTACTTGTTTAAATTTTATTCTGCTCCAGTTATTGGCACAGCTACTTTCTGCTTCAGAATCTCAGTAACAAGGGGGAATTTTTTCAAAAAGAGGGCTGCAGTCAGAAAACAACATCTCTATCCATTGATATATTTGAGTGAGTGGCCTGGGTTACGGTGTTCGTGTTGAACTAAAGCATACTTCAGTAATAATGCATGACAACGTGCTTGTTTCATAAACCTGTCATAGAACAGGAATATTTTCTTTCTCAGAGCCCAGACTTCCTAAACCTCAGACCTCTACTGTGATAAATGAATATGCACTGTATCTGAGACACAGATTTGCTCTTACACCAGAAAAACAAAACAAAACACAAAAACCCTAACAGTTTTAGGTGCCCCAGCTTGGGAATTTCTCACAGTGAGTTTCAGTTCCTCATATATCAATGAACTAGCAGAACAATCTCAAACTATCAACATCTGAATCTCTCAAAAATACCTAAGTCTGGAGCAGGTATTTGTAACCATGACTGAGCACTTCACTGCTAGACAACTCCACAGTGAATTGGCTCATACCGTGTAAGCTGCAGTAAATCATAGAACTGGTTTGATTTACAATATGGGGACAACCACATAGCCTGTTCATAAAGGCACCTCGGTTTCTTTTCCTGACTTCATCTGAACTTCTTTGCTGCTCAAAGGCACAGTTTAAGGAATTGGCCTCAATTTCCATCAAGACAATTAATACATAAACAAATTATAAATCTCCTAGAAAAACAACAAGATTACAAATGAACAAAAAGTTCACCCCTCACAATCAAGAAACCCACCAAGCTATGCAAAATGTATTAAGCAGAAAACTGTTCTTAGTAAAGGTATCCAATTTTCATAATTGGATACTTGTAATTATTTTTGAGGATGGCATGAGTTTGAAAAAGAAGGCAATGTTCTTCCTTTATTTGAGATTCATGATGTAAAGCAAAAAAAAAACCCCATAGATCTAAACATGATGTTCCTTTTGATAGACAGTCATTGCTAAATTCTTTCTTGCTAAAGATCATTAGAGAATTTTATGCCCATAGAGAAAGTAAGATTTTCCAACAGAAATAATTAGAGTCTGATGCAGTCATTGTTTTGGTCTGCTAGTTTGTAGACTACATTTCTGTACCTCAAAGTAAATAGCAGGTACAATTGGTTTTCAGTGGAAAAAGAAGGGCCATCCCCTCAGGTACTGCATTTCTGATGATCCATGAAAAAGCTTTGTAATGAGCTGGCAATTGACATCGATTATCATTTAAAGGCAGTGAAAACATACAAACTGCAGCTGAAAAGTTTTCACTGTTAAGTGACAATAGCAACAGTGAGAAGCAGAATTTGTGCTTCCCTGGAAGAGAGGTAGG
This sequence comes from Camarhynchus parvulus, assembly GCF_901933205.1. Lineage (NCBI taxonomy): Eukaryota > Metazoa > Chordata > Aves > Passeriformes > Thraupidae > Camarhynchus > Camarhynchus parvulus. The sequence continues at coordinate 19,632,814 of NC_044575.1, read as the reverse complement.
AATTTCAGACACCGCCGTCCCTGTCACCTTCTGTCCAGAGGCAGTGGCGGTACGTGAAAATTTGGGAAAGGAAATTTTTCGTTCTTCTCCTTTCAGCAGTATGGTGAAAATCACTACCTTGTATTCAGTGGCTGAGACGGCAGTTTACAAATTCCCTGGTAGACAGCAGTGTTTCTGTGCTGCATGTTGGCAGGATGCTGACAGCTGGTTGCATCCCTCACTCTCAGTCATTCACTCGTGTCCCTGTTACAGTAGCCCACACCTCACTGTCACACCTTTCCTTGACTCCGGACATTGCTGCCATTCTAAATACAGACTGACACCTGTTGTTTTCTGGATACTTGATGGTAAAAAATGATGAAAAGCAGGTTTGGGGAGATCAGACTTACTTTTTGTAATTTGAAGTTGAGCAGCTTCATCAGCCTGCCAGTACAGAATGTGCCATCACTTCCTTTGCCCCGTTATCTGCTCTGCAGTTCCTGTGTCAGTAACACAGGGGAGAGATGTGATCCTTTCTCCTTCATCCAGCTTTTACTCAGTATCAACTTCCAGCCCTGGAATGAAGAATAAATAATAAATAAATTCCAGCCCTGGAATAAAGAAGAGAGCAGTTCAGCTGCCAGAGCTAGCATTTTCAAAAGTGGCATGACTTAAAAGCCACGGAATTCTCCATGCTCTGTTTTGAGAGTCAGAACAAGAATTACAAATAATAGGCAATATGGTGGGGTACCACATCTGAATCTCATGAGGTAGGAAAGTACAGTTAGACCCTAAAAAGTGATAAAACCAGCTCATTTTGGAAAACAACACTCCTTCTGCAAGCTGTTACTATATTAAAATTGCATGTTAAACAACAGAATGTTTTTCTAGCTAGTTAAGTATTCTTCTACTGTCACCCAAAAAAAAGTTGCCCTGAAAACATCTCTATGAAAGGCAATTTCAGTGGTAGGGGAAGTTAATTTGCATACACAATAGTGTATCAGAGTTGTGTAATGAGTTACTGTTTCTCACTTGAAGGGCAGAGAGGGTGAGAGGTAACAAGTTTGAGCAGAGGAAACAATAACTTCAAATGCAGCACATTTTAAATAAAATAGAATGCCCCATAGAAACTGTGCCTTCTATCAACAGAAGCATAAACAGAACAAAAAGTTAACAATGTATACGAAGCAGGACCAGAAAAAAAAGCTGCATTTTTAAGTCTTCCATTTTCCCCTGTGCAGATCTTTTTCACTCTTACATTGAATCATGAAGGGAACTATAAAACCTGCAGGAGAAGAGTTCTAGTCATTGACCCCATGAAGCTTTTTTTTTTTGCATTGGTCTTTTCTTTGTATTTTTTGGGTTTTAGAAGTGCAAAAGTTGTTTGAGCTCAGTCACCAATTACCTCTTTACAAGAGGTTAAAAATAACAATACAGTAAACTGTATTCCTGGTTCAACACCTACTATTTTTTGTTGTCAAGTTTGTGCTTCAGTAATGGGACATTAATGATGTTGGTTACAATTAGGATGTCAGGGCAAAATACTCATGCGCACAGAGCAAAAACTGTGTATGAAATAGCCTAACTTTTTTATTCCTTTTTATTTAATCCGTGGAACATCAGAGCTTCTATGCAGCATCCAGAGTACCTCTATGAGTGTAGAGAGAGAAGTCTTGTGCCTTAATGATTAGGCCCTTAACCATGTGTGAGGCACTGAACTAAATCAAAGAGGTTTCATTAAGAAATTATTTCTAGAAAGAAAAAGCATATCTGATACTTTTATTTCATTATTACTAGAAGCCATTACCATCTCAGTTTTTGCGCACTTCAACGGTGCTTTTCAGCTAAAACATCCATTCCAAGCCTTTTTCTGTTTACTCCAGCTGCCAGCAGTGTCGATGTGCTCCTCCCTGCAGCGCCAGCCCTTTGGAGAGGCATGGGCAGCCTGTCCCCAGCCAGGGAGCAGCACCTGTGCAATCACCAGGAGCAGCTCCTGCAGCTGCAGCTCAGCGCAGCGATTACAGGGCAAGCTGTGTGCTCCGCTGAATCCCACAGCAGTGCAATCAGCATGCTCAAACCACCTCTACTCAGCACTCAGAGCCCTCTCAGCTTAATAAAGTAGAAGAATGGACAGTTTCTGACTCCAACAGGCTAAAGTTTCAGGCTTTTGCACAGGCTGGGGGATTATGACAGTTTTAGGTACTCATGTAAGTGGATTTGTAGGTGCCTCAATGAGGTTTTCTAACAGCTATGAACACAGAGGTTTGTGGTGCACCATTCTAGTGTGCTGCATTTATGTAATATTTTAGTTGTAAGATGAATAAAAAAAAAATTTTAGTTTTCCAAAGGAAGATAATTCAGAATTAGGAATCTGAATTAGTCATGAAATACAATAAAGTACTCCTACTGAGTGAAGATCCAACAATTTCAAAATGTAGAAGGAAATCTAAACCAACCTAAATTCTGTCTCTACATTGAGTAGGTTTGAATTTATTTTTTAAAATAAAAGGAACTAAACAATATCCTATATTAGCAGATACTTTTCAATGAAAAAAAATTCTTCTACTGGGCCTTTATTATGAAATTTTTTATCAAATTTCCCTTCAAGATATACTACTAATTTTTTGGCTGTAGTGGCTTCTCAGTCCTTCTGTATTTGCAATAATCAATAGAAATGTAATAATAAAAACACCTCCAGGCCATAAGTTCAACCTAATGGAAAGTTTTTCATTTTTGGTTTTGATGATGTGACAATATGAATAAAATCTAAATGTGACTGAACCCCCTAAAGCAGGTTTCTTAGATATATGCAAGTATCTGAGCCCTTCACGCTAGTCAAGACTATTGATTCTTTTCTCATACCATCTGAACTGGGGCTCAGCACTAATAAAGTTCTAAAATCTCAATATTGTAAACTACACTCACTAACATTAGGTCAAATTCTACAGATACATTTATTAATTGCCAGACTATTCCATTATTTTCTCAATTAAAATATGATATCAAATGCTTTATACCTATTGCACCCTTTATATTAAAAACCTGAAATTACATTTTTAATGATAGCTTAATGATATAAAATGTTACATGAATAAATACGTGAAAGTCCAGCAATTTGTGGAGATGTGGAATATTTCCTTAGTTCATAGAAAAACTCTGGTGTAGAAGGAAAATAATTTCACAAGCACATAGTGTTCAAAAGAGACGATCTTATACTGCAAGAGTGAGTTTATGCTGCAATAAAATCTCTATCACACATATGGAGGAGTTCCATATATTACCTTGCTAGAATATGCATTCTGTTGAGAAAACCAGGAAAACAGTACATAGAGGCCAAAACCACCTAAATTGCACACAACCATTTGCAGATGGAAGACTAGGACTGGTTATTTCTAACTTTTTTAACCTTTCCCAATGCCAAAAAAAAAAATCTGCTGTTTTTAATGGCACACTGTTTGAAGTATACACATCAGAATTTGTGGAGACTTTCTGCACAACATAACAGTATGGCTATTTACAAGTTCATATAACTCTTCTACTTGGTGTGTCTCGGCATCTACAACAACACAACACCCCATCTGCATTTATATCTGGAGATTTTTTTTAAAGCACATTTTCATTAATGGTGTTTGCATAAAGTCAAGCTGTACTAATGAAATATGTTAGGATTAGAAGTAGGAGCCGCACCGTTGCTGAAAAACAAAACAAACCTAGCAAAAAACCCCAAAAACCCAAAAATTTGTTAACTTTGAGGTGACTTGATAGTACAGGGACAAAGGTTAAAAAAGTAGGGGTATTGTATTCAAAGTTCAGCCCTTGAAGACATTACAGCTAAAGTATTTTTTTGAGATGATGAATTGGAAGTGAAAGAACCAGGAAAAACCTGAGGGTACCAGTTAATGAGTGGCTGAATGTCAAGCTTTGTGGAGAAGGCAAATGCAGTCCTGGGACATACTGTGTGTTTTCTAGTAAGACACTTTCTCTGAAGGAGGCAAGTTGATAAATACATTGTACACAGAATTGATAGGAGTCTTAATGTAATACTGTATTCAACTTTTATATATATATATACACACACATATATATATTCATTTATATCAATGTATAATATATGCATATATTTAAGGAAAAGGAATTAATCAAGAGAATGCTAAGGAAAGACTCCTAAATATGGTCTTTGGAGCGTTGCTCATTTTATTTTAGTCATCATTCATTTTATTTTACCCTTCCAAACTAGGGACAGAAGAGGACTAGACTTTTCTGTATAAATGTCCACGGGAAAAAAAAAATCTTTCCTAATTAGATAACAAATGTACAGAAGCTCTTTACTATAAACTCTTTTGAAATTCAGTTTTCTTGTAACTAGTCATTGGAGTCAGAAAGTAGTGCCATGATGGCATTTTATAAACAGATTTATCAGCCAGATACTCTCTTTACACTTGAAAAAAAGCAGCCTCTCTACATAAGACAAAACCTTTTGTAATAAAATGATTTTTAAGTATGTTGCAGAAATTGAATTAAAGATCCTTTCCTTCTAGAGACAAGAAATTCTACTACAACTATTTTCATAGATGTAAACATAACTTTTTCTCCCTCTATTTTCTGACACTATAAAAAGAAAGAGTAAATTATAGCTGGAAGAATATGGGATAATGGTGTAATATCTACATCATTTTTCCAATAGTCTCCCTTCCATACTGCTCTCTGGCCATTTAGGAAAATTAACAGGTAGAAGAAATCCTTGTATCACTCTTCCTGGATGCTTAGGTGCTGCTTGCTAATGAAGGATGAATCTCAAATGTAAAAATAAAGCCTAAAAGCTTTTCTCTTAGTACTTTTTTTCCATTTTGTGATTTCACTATGAACATTTTAACCACTTTATATCTCAGAATTTATCAGACCACCTGTAGTAAAAGGTGCTACAATGATGGAAGTATTTAGTTAGTGCAGATGTATTATTTACGTGTTACAGATGACAAAAATAATATTTTGTTACTGGTTGCAGATAGCTCCCTAAGTTTTTCTAACATACTTTAATTTAGAATATCATAATCTTGAAAGCTTGAGTCAGCCTCTGGTAGCTATATTAAAAGCTGTTAGCCGTTACTATCCACTTCTAGGAAAAACATAAACAAATCCAAAGCAGAGGAGAAAAATGCTCAAGCTCTTACAGGCACATGTAGCAATGTGGCCACAAATAAATCCACCCATGTCTTACTTTAATGAACTAAAAAAGCAAATCAGAACTCAGAATAGACAACATACAGAACCTTTTCCTATTTTACAGTGTCACTTATTGTAATCAAAGTTAATTTAGGACATTCTCATATGCAGCAATGTTATTCCAAACCTTTCAAATCAGGTTTGTCTTCACACAGTCTAAGAAATATAATATTTGATCTCCTTTAGCTGAACCAGAACAAGCAAAAGTCAAGTTTCCTTCTATACAGACTCAAGATGCTTAGATATGTTCATATTTAAATATGCACTGCCACCTGTGGTCCAGGCAAGAGTTTTGAACTTACTGTGCATTTGAAGACACAGTACTGTTACGGCATTCCAATGAATAAAAAATAAAAAAGGAATAAAAATGTAGTATTAGACCAAATGCATTTCAAATTTTATTTGATACTGCAAGGTTTTGCTTAGAAAGTAGTTCTTTGATTCTTGTACACAAAAAGCAACTAACCTCCAAATCCACTGAACTTACAAACTGTGAAGTTGGACTTTATATGTAAGCGAGCAAGGACTAAGTATTGCCCACAGAGCCTTGTCAGAATAACATCTTCATGAAGAATTTTTTTTTTCATAGCACTTCCTTCATGAATTCTTCATGTGTTTACAACTGAAAGTAATCTTTGGGTAGAAATGGCTTTGCTAAATGATGCAGCATAACCAGGTGCTGCTCATTTTCAATGCACAAAATCCTCAATTGTTCACAGTGGCATATTTAAACCCAGGCTGAAAGCAAATAGCCCAGATTAAGCAATGCAGTAGAACAGCTGAAGAGAGTGCAAGAAGCAAACCTCTTACTGCTACATCCTGTGAGCTACATTACCTTCCCTTAAAGTTTTACTCACCCATCTTCTGCAACCCAAAACTACTCTAACACTGTAGTGATCCTGAAATTTGCCTAAACAGATGAGAAGCCTTCTCCACTTCTACATTGTCTAAATAAGACCCGCTGTATCTCACAGCGGTAAGGGTTCTACCCACACCAGCAGAGCAATCTCTTCACCTCTGGGCCTCAGTCTGATATGGTACAGCTGTGAGACCTTGGAATATGCTGCCATCAGAAGACCTATTAGAAGCCTTGTCTATGTTCTCCCATAGTGTCCTGTTTGGGAGCTGCATCAAACCCAGCCCTTTGCCCTTGACCCTTGTGAAGGCTCATCCTTACCAGTGGCAGCTGTGTTTGTGCTCACCTTTGAGCCTGAGCTCAGGTTTGCTCTATCTGTGCAGATTTGAGCACTGTGGCATTGGCTGATCCGCAGATCTGCCTGCCCTTCTTGTCAGGTGCACAGGGTTTGCCCTCCTCACCTGGGAGGGCACTGGCCCTGTCTCTCCTCCTTGGCTCCCACCTCAATTTTCTACTCAGAGCAGCCACTTTTGCTGCTCCCTGGCAAGAGCCTCTTGCATCATTATTTTGAGAGACACAAAGGAGACCTACAGACAGCTGTTAGGGTAAAGCTATGAAAACAATAGCTGTTCTTGTCCCAGTTTTTGGGCAGTAAGCATAAAATAACAGTTTTGTATCTTAAAGTCCACTGTATACTGACAGCTACATTTTTATGACTTAAAGTTAATAAATGACATTTTTAAAACAAAATTGTAACACTCATGAATTTTAGGCCAAGAAAATTCTAATGTGTCCAACTATTTTAGGAAATTAATTAAAACCAATTGCAATAGAACATAAAAGCCTTAGAATATAAAAACTTACATACCCTGACATCTGTCAAGACATTCAGGTATATGGGTTTTTTACTGTCTTTTCGAAAATGAACAATGCAAAGGCAACTTGTTTAAACTCTCAGGCTAAGTTAGATGTCAGTAATCTAGAACTCTAAACACCCCCAAGAATGGTTATTTAAATTTTATCATCACTGTAAATATATTCAGGTTCTTATGTCAAGTGGATAAACTAACAAGGTGAAGTAGTCCTAGATGGCAAAAGTTAAAATCTCCTTCATCTACAACCCTCCCTGCATTTACAAAGGACCCAAAATGCAGTATTTTGCATGACAGTAGCCAACAGAACAGAAACTGATCCCTCCTGTACATTCTGAGTTACTGCGTTGCAAAGTATTCTCAAGCATCTGTATGAAAACAAATTCCAAAAAGAAAAAGTTTAACAATGAATAATAAACTCATTAGAGCATTCTATCTCTTAGTGACAAACATTCAGTTTAGGGTCAGTTCACACCGGGTAAAATAAATATTAAGAACAGCAGCTGACATTATCTGAATAGCTCAAACCTCATGATCTGTAAAACCGAATAAGAAATTTATAAGGTCAAATTTTATTTTATTAATTCCTTTGGAGAAGGATTAGAGGGGCAGAAGAAAATAATAATAAAAAGTACTAAACCCCCAAAAAACAAGGAAGGTGGCAGAGCTTGTTGGTGATAATCTCTATTTTTCATCTTCAGAGCAGAAAAATAGGGGCTAATCTTTTTAAAGTAACTATTGCATTGAGGGTGGCTGGACATTGACCTACTTGTGGAAGGCGGTGAATGATGCCTTGAGTTTTGTTACTTTATTTATTAAAACATCTTTATCTTGAGCCATAATTTTTTTCTCACATTTGCTCTCCCCCATCCTGCTGGGGTGAAGCAGGGCAGAGGGGTGGGAAAGCAATGAGCAAGGGACAGTTTGATGCTCCATTGCTGGCTGTAGTCAACTGGCAACCAAGATAACACCGCAAACAATGCTCCTGATTCCTTTCCAGTTCACCCCAGCTATAGTGAAGTGCAACACCATGAGGAGTCTGCCCTGCATTTCTGAGATACAAAGGAAAATGTGTGTACCTTTTTGTACAGATGAAAAAATCCTACTGCTCTTCAGTGATGTGAAACCACACTAGCTGCCCTGAGCCTTAATGGGAGAATAAGGCTTTGCTTCCAGTAAATAAAATCCTTCTAGCGTAGTATAGAATAAAATGAAGGTTATCCTTGAGGTTTAAATGTCAAAAGAAACCTTGAGAGTACTGGTTGCACATCCCAGTTCTGGCACAGATTTTAGCTTACAGCATAAAGTGTCATTCTGAGCAAGGTTCTAACTAAAACTCTTCCCCTCGGTTCAGCACATGTAAGAAACGGTAACTCTTATTTCGCCTGTGCTTTCTCAAATAAATCTTCTTAGAGCCTGAGCTTTCTTGCTTGTCTCATGTCATAATATTTTAGCCACTACTATAACACCGTTAAGCTACAAGAAGCTATTTCAGATGATTGCAGGTACCTTGTCTATATATGAGGAAGAAAATTTTGGTCACTAAAGCTCATTTTTAGTACTGAATTCAGCCAGAGCAGCAAACATTCATGGTGACAAAATTATGCAATTTTAGAAAGAAGTTTTTTTTGCTGATTGGGACTTCAGTACAAGATAGGAAGCAGTTGATTCTGATTTCTCAATGCTGCAAGATCTAGAAGTCAGGATTAGCTCATTGTTATCTTTCAAGAGAAACAGATTTAAAAACAATGGTTTTCTCAAAAAAAAAAAGTAAACCCTGTATTGAAACTATTTCCACCACAATTATTTCTCCTGCAGTGTTTAGACCCAAAACAGAATTTGCAGTTGTGGTCTCTCCCTGACAATAGTACAACATTATACTCATTTCAGAAACTGTGATTAAAAAATAGAGTAAGAGGAAGAAAAGTTTACCAGCGCTATATTAAATGGCAAGAGTCTAATAAGAATGCCTTAATGGATAAATTATGTCTAACACTGCATCCAGAACCTGAAAGGTCTATTTGCCTGAATAAGTTGTGGAAACAGTCCACAGTTTTAAGACCCAGGTTAATACTGTTTAGTGAATGAATGATGAAGAAAAAACGTATTTGAATAATAGATTCTTTTTTCTGAAGTATAAACTTCAGCTTACTGTGCTTTCATACATTCAAAACAATACTGCTTCAAAAAAGATGTACTCCTCCATGAGAACATAAAAATAAAGTATTCCTTAATAACTCATTTGGGCATTCTTAGAAAAAAAGCTTTCCATGCTCTGTGGGTAGTCTATAAGTTTAGGAGGCCTCTGTCAATGTTTGCATTGAGTTCTGTACACTACAAGTCAGCTCATTGCATTAGCAAAGGAAGCTTAGACCTTTTTTGTGCATTATCATATAAAAATTGTTTTATTTCCTTTAAAAATATTCAAATTCACAACAGAATAATGGAAGTTTAGAACTTTGTTGAACAGGCAAGAGAGAATAAATGAACATATTCTTGCCTTGACAGTTATGAACTTGAATCCGATTAGATGAATTTTATTAAAAAAGCTTCAAGCCATCCCTTCTCCTGAAGTTTTTGTATGAGGTTTTTTTTGGCTACACAGAGACGTGATATGCTGATAAACCTGACATAAAAGAAAGGGTACAAACTTCTTCAAACAGTAGAAAATTTTCTTGCCAAAGCAGCCTTCAGTTCCTGCTGTAATAGAATGGGCAGAAAATGCAAAGTGTGGTTTGTAGTTTATATGAACCAGCAATTGGGTACTGAGAGTAAAATCATAACAAAATTGTACTTCTATTTTAAGTTGTAACAATATGGGTGTTCCATGTTTTTTTTGTTTGTGGATTCCTTTTGGATTTTTGCTTGTGTGTTTGCTATTTGTTGGTTTTGTTGTTCTTTTTTTTAATGGAAGAAAAAAAAAGGAAAGAAAAAAAGGGCCTGTTTTGCTTTATTTTGTTTGTGGGGTTTCCCCCCCCCTTCAAAATTCCTGCTATTACAGATCAAATTTTAGAGAAATGTTTTCAAATTCATTATATGGTTACTACTGAGTGATATTTGTCTTTAAGTTGGTTTTTAATTCCCTCACAAACTTTACTGTTTTGGTTCAAAAAGAGCTAAGAGAGAGATTTTTCAGTTTCAAATTATGTATAACTATACTGGGTTGTGAAGCATTTAAACTATTCTAGTTTGCTTTTAAGTATTTAAACTGTTCTAGCTTGCACAGTCTCTAAGTTCATGATTTTAGCATTTTAAATTAATGTAGTCTGACCCAAATATCCTTTAACTTTTACAAACCATAAAAAATGAACTGTAGAAGTTGTTTTTTTTTTAAACCAGGACAAAAATGTGATGCTTTTTCTTGCATCTAAATTAGAAATTGGTTCTCTGGTGTATCTGTGTGCTGTATTCATCAGTCTAGAATTCTGTGTTATTTGCTTATACTGAAAAGCACCTCTGAGGGTTCACAGAATTCTAAGGTGTGAATGCATTGACTGAGACCTTGCAATCCAAAACTCCTTGTTTGAGGGAATGTTGGTTGCAGCCATTCTCATATCATGCCCTTGAGGGCAGGCAGGAATGCAAGCAAGACTCAAAATAAGCCACAAAGAGGCATTCAAAACAATACCTTAGAATTAATAATAACAATTCACTACTTAGGTTTTAAATTTTTCTACCACAGACTTTTTTTTTTTTTTGCAAGTCTCTGTATTTGCATGCTTGTGTTGCAGCCAAAAGCTATGAGCAAATTAATTTAAAATTTATCCTCAGGAACAACTTCTCACCTGTTTGAAGTGTTTCTTATCCATTATAACTGGAATGCTCCTCACCCCTATTACAGCAGTAATAAAACTTGTAATGCATGTCATATCTTGTGTCTGTGGTTCAACTTGTGTTTAACCTTCAGTGTTCTTTGGCTGTGTATGGAGCAACAGCAGTGAAAATATGCTTCTATTTATCCCTGTATGCTAACCTTAAAGCACAACATTTAGCAGTGTTCCAATAAGCTGCAATTGCAAATGCTGATATTACCATAACAGATTTTCAGCGTACTTTTCCCAGCTCTGTGTAATAGAGATGAGAAAGTCTATATGCCAGACCAAACTCTGAGGCCAGAAGGGAGTATTAGGTTGTGTTTTTATAATAGACTTTGTGTCTATCTGGTTTAGAACATATGTTCTGTGTCCTGAATCCATCCGGGCATGCACAGAAAGTGATTGAAAGGTATCTTTATCACTTCTCCTAGTCTCTGTAACCCTAGCAGTTCTGGTTAAATTTACAGTAGAAAATAGCAACTAAATCAATAACACAGAATTAAATGCATTATAAGTGTTTTTCTGACACAGTGGATGTGATTCTGCTTGGCAGTGGAATATTGATCTTTTAAATAAAGTTAATTATTGCCACAGAATTAATTCAGGAGAATAAAGGAGAAATAAATTCAATCTGTAATGTGAGTTTAACACATGCTGCAATTAAAATTGTAGCCCTTTACTTGACCACAATCTGTGTCACCTCCAAAATTTGGGACCTCTGCTGTTTTATTTGAATAACCACTTATCCTACTAGTTGTTCTCAAATTAATAGGAATGCAAAGGTCATGTGATTTTAATGATAGCCAGCAGCCCATCATGATTTCTGGACTCCTTTCCTTAATTTTTTTTATCATAATGCAGTGTGCATTGACCAATACTATTTCTCCTGGTCTTTCATAATACACATAACTGTCTTATTTATAATAGGTGTACAAAGATCATATTATGGAATTATGCCAAAAAAGGAATAATGAAATAAATATGCAATATGACCCTCAACAATTCCAAGAAAAATCTATAAAAATGGATACAGAGAACCAACTTCAAGTTAAAACTGACTCTCATGCATGTATACAGTACATAACAGACCATGAAGAGGAGAGCACACAGTGTTGCACTTAGCGTGACTTTTGTGGAAATGGCACCACAGGTAGCACAGGCAAAAGTGTAGAAAGAATGATACTGAACATAATGGTCACTGTAGTCTAATCAGAAGTGAAACACACAAATAAATGAGGGTTATTCCAGAGAGCTCAGCAAACGGACAATACATACAACATCTATTCTTGTAAATACATCACTGATATTGAATTCACTTTACAGCACTGTCTCGTTTACCTTTTCCCAAAAAAATTTAGGAAAGCTGCAGCTCAGTATTTGGCTGAGTTGTAAATAAACAATCTTCTATCTATGTTATTACCCTTTTTAAATGACAGCAAGCAGCTCTTTCTTCCAGCATAGGGTTATTCTAATTCTAACATCAAAATTAATCAAACTCTCTTGGTTAATCAAAATTATATATTATCATCCTGATTGCAATCATCTATCAAAGATCATTTCCTCCTGCAGTTTATACAGTACATAATCAGTGCAGAAGAATAACAAGCCAAGTCTAAAGTGAAAACACTAGTTGTGAGGTAAATAAAGCCATAAAGCAGGCAGCAAGAATCTGGCAGTTCCTAGGCCTCCCACACATATAAATCATCCCTTTCACAAGATCATGTGAGATCATTCCACAGCCTCATTTACACATGCAAAATTACTCTGATTTTTTTTTATTTTTCACTTGTTTTCCTTTTTTGGTTTTTATCAATATTCTCATATAAAGATGTGAAACTTCCTGGTTATGGAAGTTTAAGTCAGAAATAATGGATATGAATTTTCTGAAATTCTCAGACAAAATTAATGTTTCGTTGTTGCTGCTTACCTACTGACTTCAATCTTGTCCTTATCTGACACCATGGTGTATCAGTCAATGTGTCCTTCAGGTTTATTATCAATTGGGAAAAACCTGATGGTCTCAACCAACCAGAGGTAGCAGTATTGAGAAATGGTGCTTTTATTTCACATTCACTCAAAATATGAACACACTAGGAATATAGAAGGATAATAGGTCATTAAATAGTGATGCCGTGAGTTTTTATTGGTTTTCCATAGAGCCCTGGGCTTTAACTCACAAAGTTAGAAGGCAAAACATTTTCTTTACACAATATTTTAGCTGAAATTGCCTCAGTTTCAAGAGTGTATTACAGAAATACAGCAAGTCAGTGTAGAATTGTCTAAACACTTAGAATTAGCTGATAAACGTTGTCAGCATACTACTATAAAATACCTTGTGCTACTCCTTAAAGACTGATGACTAACTTTAGATGGACTGTAGCTAAGGACAAAAAATCCTCCCAGATCTTTGTCTAAGTTTCTTAGAAGCAAAAGAGTTATTGTTCTAATTTTACCCACCAAGAGGCAGAAATGGATAACTCTGTTGTATGCTGATGTTCGTGTTGCACATCTCTCGAGCATTTCACTGGCTAACTTGTAAGTTGCCAGCTGAGTACAGGTAACACTAAAGATCAGTCAAGGGTAAATCAGAAGAAATTATCTACCTTATGAATCAGAAGCAGGCGAAAAAAAGGTCTCAAGAAGTCTCCCTTTTTTATGAAAGACAGTATGTACTTGAAGAAAACAGGTTGTGAAGGATCATTTCAAAATTTGAAGAGCCAATAAGGCTTACTTTGGCTGTACATGTTTGATGTTGCAAAGGCACTACGGAAATAATGAAATCCAGAATGGGGATAGTGTGTGCTCAGCTGTAAGACTTCTCCAGTCTACATGTATATAACTTCAGGACATAAATCCCTTTTATCTGACGCAACATAATTGGGACACATCATAAGTGTATAATCATGACTGTTTATGCTTTTTTTCAGAAGTTTCCTTTCCATGCTCTTCAGACTGCATAATGAGGCAGACTAATAGACTCATTCTCCAATTCAAAGAGAAATGATTTGTGTAACAAGTACATGAAGTACTATCTCAGTCTACGCTGAAATTAACAAAAACCACAAAGATGCCTACACATAATTAAGTATTCAAAGGTTGAACATGCTAATTTGATCTTTGTTAAAATTGCTGGGTGGTAATTGGTCAATTGTGGTTTTTAAAGAAATTATTAGGCTTGAATAAGTAAGCTTTACAGTTCCTGGAATTTTTGGAGATTTTTTTTTGGAAACAGGAAACAGTGAATGAAGATGTAGACAATACTGTTAGGTTAAGAAGGATTTGAAAATATTTCAAACACTATGGGCCCAGAAGGATTAATAAATTCAGACTAAGAAGATTTTAGGTAAGGAAAACCCAAAAATTAGAAAAATATTGACTTTAGAAAAAATCTACAGAAATACTTTGATCTGATTGCTTGAAATACGTGTTCTTGGAAAAAAGACAAGAATTATTCTTGAAGGGATTCCTGATAAAATAATAAATATTATGGGCAGTGGACAAGAAGCAGCTTGTGGTTTTGAGACACCTATTTTGAAGTCCACAGGAAGAATAAGATTAAATTTTCTCTCCTCATTATAACAAATCAAACATGTAGTGACAGATACCATAGAAATAGATACAAAATAAAATTAAAATTGCCTAGTTAGGATTTTGGACTAGGTTTGATTAAGAAGAAAATATATTATCTATTACATATATTTTATTTTGTGGAACAGATTCTCACAGAATTTCACTGGAGCTATATCTCCCATATCTGCATTGGTCTTGGACAATCTAATCTTGTAAATTGTATTAACTAGGAGGCTTGATAAACTAGTTTAAGTAGCAAAAAGCCCCTAGAAAAATACATAAACAAAATAAAAGTGACATTTTTTACAGTTTTAGGTTTTTTAGACTATTTTAACTTGCCATCTGGAGATATAACAATATAAAAAGGCTTACATAATATAGAGAAATATGCTTTATACCATTCTTGCCTGTAGAAACACTTCTCTTTCTTTGCAACACTTGTTGCTATGCCAGAAAACAATTTTCAAGACACAGCATACAGCTAGTGACTTGCAGATGAGTGGGTCAAACCCAAAAGGGCATGTCAGTTTAATTTCATGGTAGGAGATGAGAAATTGCTGATGGGTCAGGGAAAACAGGATCTGAGTACTCATATCCATCTGCTCCTTGGGGTTTATATAGAGGCTTTTTAATCCCATCTGTTTGTGGTAGCCAGAGCACAGGTTGTATGATCAGCACTTAGTAACTGGCTTCTCTTGACACAAGTGTAATTCAAGTTTGGTGTTTTTATTTTATATTTTTGTAACATCAGCAGAAAGAATCCAAGCTTTAAAGATATTCTTGACTTTCACTATCCTCATTTAAAATATAGCTGAGCTTAGAAAATATTTTCAAATGCATGCAGACTTAAAGTTGCAAGCAGAATCTGAATGTATTACCCAATGTCTCAGCCTAGTCTCTGATCCAAAAATATGTTTTAGAAATTTTTAGACTTCATTAAAAAAAACCTGTAACTTGTGCTGATTTGTAAGTTTATGGGATGGGTCAAATGCAAATAACTGAATTGGCTGAAATTGATCCAGATCATGGTGCTCTGGTGCAATATTCAACATCGCTGAGCAGAAAATCATCAGTGAACTTGATCACTAATGAGAACCATAGTGATCAGGAAACAGGATATGACTTCCTGGTTTTGTAGGAGGGAGGTAAATAGAACAGGGAGGAAGATAACTCCATGGCTAATTCCTACTAATTCCCAACTTTTTCCTAAATGCTAAATTCTTTTCCCTCTCCATGAATATTACTGAATTTTATTTCTAGATAATATTTTTATCTGAAGTTATTATATCCCCTCAGAAACCCAAGCATTTCATAATGCAGCCTCTATATATCCAAGAACCATATTTGAAATCAAGGGAAAAATCATTGTCATTCCAAACTTCTCAAATTCATGAATAGTTAAGAATTTAAATTCACATGAAAGCTCTTACTGGTGAAGTGTAATTTTTTATATGTATACTAAAAATAATTGTAAAATCATTCTGCTTATTCAGGTATATTTAGCTGAGTGAGTGCAAACAGCTTGGTTTAAGTGAACTGCTTAAGACACAGGGAATTAATGACACATGAGAAAATAGAACACAGGTGCCTGAGGCATCCAATTGTCTTCCTGTGTTAAATAAAAGCATCTTTTTGCTTGACACAGCGATGAATTTCAAATTAAAAAAGTCCTGGTGTTAGCTTACCATGAGGCATCTAGTGGATGCAAAATGAGCAGCTTACTTCTATTATTCTAAACTGATCTGGGAGGAAGACATCAAGACAGATTTAACAAGTCATGTGTTCTCATTTACAGAACTGTAAACCATCAGAAAATTGTGCCACAGTAAACAAGACATCTTAAGATAGTCAAGATCTGATTATACATATATGTGGCACTGAAAATAAAAAATATTATAGAAGTCTATGACTTGCTTGCAGATACTACTCATGAGAATAAAGGGGAAAAATATTACATCAAAGAAATGGAAAAATATGATGGGCAGAGCAGACTTTATGAGACTAATTTCCCAGGATATGCTAATAGGTATGAGGGTGAGGGTGGCAGAATTCTATCCAATCCTCTGGAAAAGACGATATGAAAATTTGCTGAAAGGGATTTCTTTCCTTACCATTTTTAAACTTGGACAATATCTATTGAAATGATAAAATTAAATACACTCTCAACTTTGTAATTAAGCCTGAAACTGAAATGTTTTCTAGATGTTTTGCATCTCCTAATTCACGTGTCTCTAGAACAAGATGGCAGGAACCTTAGTGGGCTTGGTTACATGTCCACAGTAAGAGTTTCACAGCCACAGGAGGAACAGCAATGCCCACTACTGTGGGCATCTGGGCTCACAGTAGCACCCACTTGCCATTTCACACCATGTGGCCCTCACAAAATAGCAACTCACATTACTTCCTCCTTTGCAGTTTCCTTACCAAAACTTTTGTCTTTATCTGCCTCCGAACTTTCCAGACCACCACTCTGACATCTTGTGCTCTTTTCCTACAGGTAATTTCTGCTGGAATTTCCATGTATAAGCAGGCATGATGAGTTCATCCATTCATTCCAAAATGTCCCTCATTGCTGAGCAAGTGCTTAGCCACCAAAATCATAACAGAAAAAGATGCAGACATTCTCCACCATAACACTTTCTTTTCACTTTCACTCAGGCTGCGCTTATACCACACCACAGCCTTTCCTTCCCTTGCTATGTTGCCTCCCCTGAGCAGAGAGGGAACTGCAGAAGCTCTCCTGAGCAGGCTGGGCTTAGCAAATCAGGCAGGCCCAGTTTACATTGAGCTTTGTTGCTGCCTGCCTTGCTTTCCCTCCCACTGTCTTAATGTCCTTCAGCATCTATCACAACAATGGACAACTGCGTGGTAACATGGGCACCGAGGCTTCATTCAGGCAACATAAAAAGCATTTTGCAATAACTCAGGATGTGTGAACAATGGTACAGGAGCATTATTCCATTGGCTTCTTGTGATCACACAAATAAGAGATGAAGAACATGCTTTGGGGTATCTTCCCATCTTTCAATACCAGAGAGATGGACAGATCTTCCCAGGTCACATTTACCAATCTTTTACCTAGTCCAGTAGCACATATTTCATATTTCTCCCAGGAATTTAACAGAATCATCATCATAGGAATTTTTTTGTAGTGTTCAGTCTTAAATTTCTTAGCTTAAGATCATTCTGCATCTTTACATAATGAGCTTAGTAAGCTACAGCGAGACAGAGAGAGAGAGAGAAAGCACTTGCTGGCCAAGCAGGTTTCTGTGAAACTCTCTCAGTTCCATCAGAGAAGTTATACCATTGTTCTTGGCCCTGGTGACATATGCAGTAATTGGGGAATATTTCACTTGCTCTGACAGAATGAATCCAGTACTATGTGTGTAATATGAAGGTTATTAGAGCAGAGAGAAAGCTATCAACAGGACAAAGCAATTTTTTTTCTGTGCATGAACAGAAGATCTTCTGCAATTGGTATAAGATTTATTTGTTATTAATAGACTAAGGAATTCCTATAGGCATTAAACTGTCCCTCTCAAAATGCATTTGGTTGAATTATCAGTAGTACCAATGGCAATGTAGCAGAAGTGAAGACCTCAAAAAACCAAAATATATTTGGATTCCCTTCATATCCCTTCCTTCACATAATTGTGATGCATGTTTTCCCTCTAATTCTCCTGCAGTTTTCTATTTAACATAACATGTATATAATCTGGCCATAAATTCTTTTTACATGGTACCTTATTCAGGTTTAGACCATCTTTTGGGAGAAAGAACCTAGAGAAGGAGTTCTCTCTTTTTCTGTCTCATGCCATCATTCACTACATATGCTCACTATTCCCATAAAAATAGGTAACATGCACCCATCAGGCTCTTTTCCTGTGTACATCTTAAGCTCTTTTCAGACAAATAAAATTAATAAGACATATTCTCGAGAACTTGAGGTCATATCCCCATCAATGCATCTTACATGTAATAATCCCTACTCCCTTTCCTTCAAGAAGATTGTCTATTTTGGGTTTTTAACCCATTTATGTAATCATGAAAAACATGTTTGTGCTAGTGATTTGCAGTAAACACTGCTGCATATTGTTGGAAAAAAAGTCTCCTTTCAGCTTCTAAAAGAAACACTAAACTTTTACGCTTGCGCCCTTCTCCCTGCAGCTTCTGTTTTGGGAAAATGCTTCTTTTTACAAGTTATTCATGACTATTCTCCTTCTCCCCTTATCTGTTAAACAGCTCTTAATTCATACACCAGAATTTCCATAAGTTCAGCATTTAACTGGCTTTTTTCCATCTCTTTTTAGCTCTATTTTATCTATATTGAAAGACCTGCATGCAATACCCTGGATTTTGCTTCAGTCAGAAGGTGCACTTTTGCTGTTCATTTCTCAGTTCCTTTGTTAATAATTGCTGATGTTCAGTTTAGGACCTATTTTTTTGACATTGCTGAATTTTCAGCTGAGTGATATATCAGATCATCTTCTTAAGCAAGTAAAAAAGCAGAAAACCCAAACAAACAAAACCTATTTTAGTGCTTCACAGGATCTTTTTCACCCATATGCCTTATTGTGCACTTATGACTCCAGATTTCATTTGTCATTTCATTGCCAAGTCAGTCAGTACAAGACTAGCTCACGACAGTTTTGGTTTTGGCTGTTCTGGATCAATTTTTATCATCAAACTTTGTCAGTTCACCAGTATTCCTGAGAAATATAGAACAGATCCAAATAGCATCCCACTGATAACTAAACAAATTTTGGTTTGAGTCAATCACAATCTACCCCTTCTGTTGGTGTTCTGCAGTGCAGATATTCAAAACTGCCTGCATATTCACCAGAAATTGTGAGCAGCACAACTAATGCCAGACACAAAGAACTTGAATTTTAGTAAGAGAAGACTTGAAGCTATTGAAGGACCTTGTGCCTTCATCACACTTGCAGCACATATGAAATGAGATTTACACTAAGTCTTTAATAGGAGGTTTGGTTGTCATTTGGTTTGTTTAAATAAGGAAGCAAATTCCAAAAAAAAAACCCACAAACACCATGGCTGGAGAATTTTACAAGTTGTTAGGCAAATATCTAACAAATCTCAAAAAACTGAATGTGCCTTTGGTAAAAAAAAAAATTAGAAAAATTTGCTAGGCTTCCAAAGTCTGCTCCAGCCTAGTGTTCTAACTTTGTAATATTGAAGGAAGAGAGGGACTTGTTTCCTTTCTCAAAACCCATATTTAAGCTAACAATTTTCTTAGAGGCACTTACAGAGAAAAATTAATGGTTGGTATTTTTGACAGATCATCAAAAATATCAAGTGCTTAATATTCTTCAGCTTTTTAATGGCTATAGGTGTGATCATGTTCAACAAGAACATCATCTATATTATATTGTCTATACCATTTGCACTTGTGTCTATATTTCTGATGCAAAGTAAATAGTGATTTTAAATTGTTTTCCTTGGTGTGAACAGGTACTCCTACATTTTAAACAAGTATTTCTTAGTTCTTTTCAGCACTAGTTTACAGTTTTATCCTCTGAAGCATTCTTTTACTATGCCATAGAATTTAAGTAAAAACAAATAATCTGAAAGAGGTTTGAACTTGTGTTCTGGAATATAAAAAAAATTGAGTGCATATGGCAATTGTGTCTGTTATAAATGAAAGAAGAGCCATAACTATACAGTCTAGATTAATTTACCTTATTAACAGAATTTGAATTACTTAAAAAGCAAAGAACAAACAAAAAAGAGGAGAGAAAGCTGTCAAAAGTATGTGTTTTAAAATGAACTGAGTCACAAAACTAGGCATTAAATCAAATCATGTTTTACTTTACTATTTTGTTTTAAAAAGAAAAATGTAAAAACATTTTGATGAGATTTTTTTAAATTAAAAAGATCACCAAAACCAAGACAACAACAAAACAAGCTCCCATACTCAGAAAGTGTAAATTCAGTATGTTTGTTTTCTCCCTGATGTAGTTTTGCAAATATTTTTACTTTCTTCTCCCTCTGTTCCTTAAAGGCCTGACTCCAGGAAGAGTATGGTGAAATTTCATTATTGATCATTAAAACATACTTTAATCCTTATAAGGAAGGTGCTATAACTGATAAAGCACTGCTGTTTTTTCATAACGTGGCATGCAGTTCCTCTTTTTTACAAAAGAACATTATACCAATTTTGTGTGCTCTAAGGCATACAGGGCTGCAATGTTTTCCTACTCAGTAAAAGGAGTAACTTAAACCCCTTTAAAGCCAATCCTTGCTGCAGAGCCTCTGCTGACCAGATTTTGGCAGCACCCCTTAAAATACCTGGCAATCTGTCACACCATTACCACTTCAGAAGTACTAATTTTCCTTTAGATGAGGTGCAGCATCAGTCATGTACTTTCTTTGTTACAGCAGATGTAGAACCCAGCAGCCAAGTGATCCACACACACCCAGGCTTTGCCCTGCTGCAAATGTTTCAGTTATCAAACATATGGTCTGATGTTGCGAGTCTCGCTTAAATGTTGTAACTGAAATCAGCTGTGCAGGAACATTGAAACCAGGGAGGACTCAGGTCCCTTTTGGATAGCAGGATTTCACACAGCCACCTGCAAAATGCTTTCTGTGCAGCTGACACAGACATTACCATCAAGCTGCAGATGCTGACAGATAGCTGTTATTTTATATACTGCTCATAATCCCCCACAAATATTTTAAATAACAGAGAGGCATGTACAAGGATAAAAAAAGGTAATGAAGGCTTTAATGTGACAATAGAAATGCTATAGTCTCAAGGAAACTGTATGTAAAGAGTATCAAAATATTTTGAAAAATTTTAAACTTTCAGAAACCCTGTGAGAAAGTTACATGGTATATTGCAGACACCTTTTCTGCTATTCAAGAAAAGACTCCTTCACTCCAAAGCCCTTATCTCAGTGTGTAAGGCAGTCCTGAATACACAGCAGTATAGAGAGGAACTAGAAGAAGAAATTACAACTGATTTCAAATACCTTTCAGTTTTGCAAAACTGCTATTTTGAAGTAGTAAAGGGAGTAGGTGACAATATTTCTCCAGTAGCAATCTGGGAGCTGAACAGAAACATTTTATTCTTTATTAAGAATAGCTTCCAAAGAACACAATCTAGTTTAATGATAGTTTTTTTCTAGATAATTGTTAGCACCACATGTCACTGGCCAATTTCTCTTAGATCCTTTGAACAAAGTACTGAAGAAAAGTTATATCTCAGTTTAATTTGTCAGGAAGCTACCCTATATTTCTATTCTATTCTCTGGAATTAATAATGCATTAGCCACTTTAGGTCACTATTTCCAGATGTTTTTTCAAGCACAGCCAGGTTACATACGCTTGAACACATCTTTTTTAAAGAAATTGCATGTGTAACCTTAAGGCAACGCAATCCTGAGAGGAATATTAACCTTTAGTTGCATTTACATTATTTTTGGAGCATGACTAACCTTTTATTTAGAAGTATTAAACAGGAGGAATTGGACTATTTACAGATGGACCAAACCTGCTGATTGAAAGCTAAATTCTGGTCTTGCTGGAATTAGTAGGACTTTTGTTAAAGACCTAAGTAAAAGATCAGTTATCCCTCTTGTGCTTAACTTTGCTTTTCAGAGACTCTCAAGGAATTACAATTTCAATCATTGTTGAAAGAAGTAGAGACTCACAATCTGTGAAAAGAGGGGCTCTTCACTGAGGTAATTTTTTTTTCCCACCTGCACATTATATTACAACCTGGACATATATATTTTTATATAAGTATATAAAATTATTTTGCACGTTATTATAATGTTAATTATTGACTACAGTTATACTCTTATATAACAATAAAAATTACATAATATATATTATATTATGCTAATATATACCAATGAAAATACTTTAGATACTTTAGCTGCAACTGGATGTACTTGCAACAGCAACACAAAGCCACCAGACACCTCTTTTATCTCTTATTCCCATTTTTTAAATTCAAATTTATCAATTCAATCAAGTGGTAAAACAAAAAAAAAAAAAAGGAAAAGGACTTTTTTGGCTGCAAGCTTTACAGTACTGTCGGTTAAAAAATCTAAATACTGCAATAAATACAATTATATTTGTTACACTTAAGAAATTATAGCGTTCCTCATTACATTAAATGAGATGCTCTTTACCTTGCTGCAACTAATGGGGATTTATGGCAGAGGACAGAAGCAAGGTAGTCAGTAAATATTCCACTGCTTTATACCCATGCTGTTGTTTCCCCATGAAACATTTGGTGTTTTCTGAGAGATTTTTCCAGTGTGTGAGTTGGGAGCTGATAGCCTCTTCTTAAAACAGAATGTAAAATGAATCCATCTCATTTATTTCTGTGAAAAAGCCAACAGTGGCTATAAAAGATCAGCCAGTGTCAGGTCTTTACCTGGTGAAGTCTTGTGTAATTAAGACAGAGGTTTCCACTTCGGACATGAAGAAGTAACTTAATTTGCCTTATATAGGCAAAAATCTGCAAATATTTTTTATGTTGGTGATTCCAATAAGCAATAAATTTCATTTTTAACTTCCTAATATTGGCTAGAAAGGGATATCTCTTCTCTAGTAATTTAGTAGAAGGCAGAAATTGGTAATAAGGAAAGGAAATGGATATTCCATAATCAACTTAGGCTACATTTCTATCTAGCATAACACAAAAGTAAAGATATTAAGACAAGGACAGGAAAGAGGTCCTGGAAGATCATATGCAAAAAATATTTCAGAGGCACCCAAAGGAGTCTAACATAACTTTACAAACACAAGTAATGTAAGACTCTAGACACTTCAATGTTTCTGATCTTTTCTCAGGATCATCATAGCTAGTGTCTTAGCTAAGACTTGGTACAGTTAATTAATGAGTTGAGCACAGATTAACCCTGAAACTGTTCTGGTCTAAGGGCTTTTTGACCACAAGTATAGGACATATAGAGAGACAAACACAGTCAGAGTGTAATTCGCAACATAATTTAGAATACTCTAGTTAAATAATATCTTGTTATCTTGTATGGCTTATCCTTACCTTATGTCTCCGAAGCACCATGAAATACTTCAGCTGCATCCTCTCCAGGGAACAGAGAAATCTGCTGTGCATAGGTGTGTTGCAGCATATGCCACAGTCAAGATGGCCACAATGCACAGAGCATCACTATCAGAAAGCTTAACCCATACAGAGTAACACCACACCACTTCAGAAGGCTGCTAGCATCTGCCCTTCCTGTTCTTTAGCCCAACCTTTTATACCCCTCATGTTGAGGCACTGCACCTGTGTGCCCTCTGTTCCCTTTGGTGATTGGTCAGTGCACCTGGGCACTCCAGGGCTCATTGCTTTCAATGCTGTTCACCTACTGCTCACAGCTGAATCCATTGAGGATGAGGCTGCAGACCCACTCCCAATCACCACAAACTGCGTAACTACACAGATGTGCAAGAGATATCAATGAATGATCTGTGCTATTCTTCCAATTGATGTGTTCGTGGACTCTAAACACTGAATGCAAAGTCTATCACCTTTGACAAATGTCGGTGAACACATCCTGTGTATATTTTTTAGTGCCAGATTATGTGTCATGTCTCTCTGACCTTGCTGCTAGAGAAATTGTGACTGGACTAGAGGAGGAAAAATGCTTATTTTCTACCCAGTACTACACTTACTTAAGATGAGCATATCTGGGGTAACTCAGAATAAAAAGAAGGTTTAAGTTCTTCTGAAGTATTCTGCTGTGAACTAACCGACAATAACTTGCTGTGGCAATGTGATGGATACGAAATTTCTCTTCTGTAGAGGACACCAATGTCTGTTCAACAGAAAATAGACAAACAGAAAATAGACAAACACTACAGCGTTCTTTCACAGTACATAAAAGAAACACACCAGATAAATTTTAATATATCTTCCACTGGCGCAACAGACATCTATTGATTTCTAAACCTTATTGGAATGTAAAGAAGGACCATGCTGCTAATAAGAGATGGTTTATAGTGTCATTAAGACATCAATGTTTCATCAGGGATATAATTTTAACGTCTGTTCCAAGGGCTGGAAGTAGAACTGACAGCAGGTATAGGGATATATAAGGCTAGATCCTTCTTCTTTCCCTCCCTTCCTTTTACAGAAGATTTGAAGACAGCAGAGAGAATATGTCTGTGTTGTAATGCACATCATGTTTGCATGCTTTCCTGCCTTGTTGATTTAGAAGAATCTGTTATCTCAGAGAGAGGATTTGGGGATTACAGATTTAGCGCTATACAGATCATCTAGCTAAAGTCTTTATCTTTTCATTGCTATATTTTAGTAACTTATTGCTGTTTTGTCTCATCATAAATTCTGTTAACAGCTATCTTTGAAACATTCATCTTGTTGTTATGTGTGTTGTACCAACAGAAACATAAATGTATGGAATATGTTCAGAATACGTGTCAATGTAGTCACACATTCTGGTTGGCTCTACGTACTAAAACATTAATATTATGTTTCTTTTCATGGTAAAAACAAGACATTTTTTCATGTTTGTTTTCATGATTCTTTACTGTGAGGGTGGTGAGGCCCAGGAACAGGTTGCCCAGAGAAGCTGTGGATGTCCCATCCCTGGCAGTGTCCAAGACCAGGCTGGATGGGGCTTTTAGCAACCTGGTCTAGTGAAAGTGTCCCTCCCAAGGAACTGAATGGTATTTAAGGTCTCCTCCAACACAAACATATGATGGCAGAATGTCCTTTTTGAATAAGAGCTGTGAGTTTTCAGCCCTTGAGGAAGATAGTCATTGCTTTAAGGTATTGGGTCTTTATATAACCTTGTGTACATGAAAGCTGTAAATGTAAGTTAGGATCCTGTGAATGTACCTCAGTCCAATGTGCCTACATTTTAACTGAACATCCCTTTCAGGAAGGAAAGTTAGATGTGATCATATGGGAAGCATTGTGTATATGCTTAACAAGGAAAGTTTAGAACTGGTGTCTGGTAGCTCCTAGGAAAATGTTCCCAAACCAGATTTACAGAGAAAGTCCTCATGACTAACTTTTATGAGATTATGTAGGAAGACCAGGCAAACTTTCAGGAAGAAGAATAAAATGGATCTCATTTCAAATATGGAAAAACTTTTGTTTGGTTTGAATCTGCCTTTTAGCAGTTTATACCGAATGAAAACAAACTGGATTGTTATCCTCCCACTGGTATTAACTGAGACCTACAATAGGAATATCAACAACCTCTGTTAGGAGGATCAGAGTCTGGTTTATGACCTGACAAACATTCTGCTCTGTTATCAAAAGAAGATAACACTAATCTAAATTCTAATACTGGTCTCCCTTAACAATAACTCAGACACTGCACACCACAATTTTCTCAAATCTTCTACTTCTATGGTTTCATTTAGACATAACGATAACAGCTGTCTTAGAGGGCTCCTTGTCTGTGTTTTGTTTCTTTTGAGACTTTTTATCAAATGGTTAGTAGCCTGAACATGTGACTGAAGGTGACTGAAATAGTTTGTGTCTGTTAACACTGTTCTAATTAGAAACTAATGTTTTTCCTCTCCTGTTATTTGGTCTAACATCAAAACATCACACCAAATATTTTATGTTTTTCGTAAGACCTTGTGAGCTCCTTGAATGACTGAAGACAATAAAACATGCAATTATCAGATATTTTAATGCAATGTAACTCCAAATGGAAGGCTTGCAGAGCCCTACTCTGTGCAACATCAAGTCTGTGTGTGTGTAAATAAGTAAATAAAAATAAGTGGCAGACTTGGGGGGGGGGAAGAGAAAGGCTACTGGCTTTTAATTTTAAAGCATATTGTCTAGAGATAAAATAATGTTATTTATTTTCTATGTTTTCAATAATATGCCAAAAAAGCTTATCTGCTCAGATTGTGGTGAGAAAGGATGATCTAAGCCATAGACCTTGGTTAAAATCCCATTTCACTGCAGATGATAACAAAATAAGCAGTGAAGAATGGGATTTTCCGAGGGCTCTGCCAAAAGGTTCCATACTATGTGTCCTCTATTCCTATTTCTGGATATCAGTGGGAAATTGAGCCTAAATGACTAATTTAGATATTTGTATGATGTTGTATTTTATTGTTCTGACAGAAAACCAACACTAGAACACCATTGAGCCTACTTAGATCAGGTGTTTGGTTAAATCCTAACTAGAAAGCAGGTTTAGTATAATGCTTAAAACCCTACTTTTCACAATGGAGCTGGTCCTAGTGGGATCTTAGAGATAAGAGCTTGCATTCTGATTTTAGAATGGAAGAGGAGCTGATAGCTGGCATGCTGCAATTGGAGTGTTATTTTCAATGTACAGGGCTAAACAAATGCTCATTTAAAAGCTGCATGGATTAGGAACAGAAGAGTAACAGGAAAAGTGGAAGGACAGGATTTTAGTAGAAAAAGAATGTTCTTATCATTAGTATGTTATCTTTGATATCCTTTATTTAAAAAAGCATTCTGTTCCCAAACTGTGTTTTCTTTATATTTTTCTGCTTGAGACTCTGCATCCTTAACTTAGCACTCTAGAAGAGACTTCATGAATTATAACTGATAAACCTTGGCTTTATACAACTATGACAGCCTCAAAGAAATACTGGAAGTTTGATCTTTGCAGCCTGGGGAGAAAGCATTTGTGTGTATATGGCCAACCAGAGAGTACAATAGATGATCAGTACAGTTTTTAAAATGAATAAATTATATATTCCTAAGGCAGCTTCCATTTAGTAAGTGGAAAATAATAGATAAATAAAAAAGAAATATTTTTGGCTTTTGAATAATTACTTATTTATCATGCAGCCTTATGAATGATTTTTAACTCGTTTAAATGGAAGACCAAAAATTTGCCAAATTCATGGCAACTTGTGATAAACTCTGCCTCAGTATTTCAGATGTACTGTGTTCCAAATGTCCCATTAATATTGCTTGGGTTATAGATGGCTGCATAGATATCTTTGTGCCTCCACAAGAGTACATTACCAGGAAAATAAACCTTCATGTGAATGCATCTGACTCATTGGAGTAAATCGAAAAAAAAAAAAAAAAAGAAAGAGAGAAATGATGGCTGAATGTTTGTCAACAATCAGTTTGTGCAGTTTGTGACTTTAACCTAATTTTTACTTTCTATGGGTTTAAAAGTTGTGCTCAAGTTTAATATGAGAAATTCAGCTTTCACTCAGTGAAAATGATACAAAATAAAAAAATCAATCTTCATGGTTTCCCAAGACATTTTTCAGATTACAAGAAATTACAAGAAGCTAAATGTAGTCAGTCCTTTAAACATTTAGAAGTTTCTTTAATGGCTGAACTCCTAGAACTCTCATTTTTACAGTTTTTACTGTAAAACAGATTATTTACTTCTTCCTTTCTGTAGTGAAAATTAAAATTCTTATGTAAAATATGGAGAAGTTTCATAATGTTTTTCTGAATAAGATCCTCGACCGAATGTACTCACCTCCCTGTGAAATTACCCACCTGAGCTGAATGACTTAAATATTTCTCAGGGAGCATTCCTTTTTTTAGAGCTCTGAGAAAATATGAGTAATAGCATGTTATTTCTTCTGTTGCTCTGAATGGAAATGAAAAAGTACCCACTCATTTTGGGGAACAATGAGTGGACATCATGATTTTAACAACTGGAATCCTAGGATCCCAGTGTGAACAGTTCAGTTATTAATTTTTACAGTAATCAGAACAGAGAAAGGAAGATTCTTTGGGCAAGAAAAGCAGAATCACTTTGCTAAGGGAGTCCAAAATAGGGTAGGGCTTGATTCTGCAAACAGCAGGACTTTGTATTATGTATTCCAGTTTATTAATAAACATTGCTTCTTTTTGGTAAGATTTCATGAATCAGTGCAAATTTTTTGGTCACATTATTGCTTCAGGAACTCCAGGAGTTTTAGCACAGTTTCTATGGATTCTTTGGAGAATTGAGACAAGATCACAGTTACTGAAGGTGTAGTGTTAGACAGGAAGAAACCAAGGGGGCTTTTTCTGACACTGAAGTTATGCTGAGGACTATTTCAAAGAGTTGGGAATGTGTCTTCAACCTGACCACACAGAAAAGACAGTCTGTGCTCTGAGTGCAGCAGAGGAGTAAATGGCTCTCACCAGAAGGGTTTTTACTGAACTGAGGACTGAATCTCCAAGTTCTGCATTTCAGTAGCAGTTTTTAATGTGTCATTTTGGATTGTTATAAGAATGTGATCTTGGTCATGATAAAGAGAGCAAGTCAATCCTATTTTATTAAACTTAGCAGCTGTAATATCTTCTAGCAGGGTATCAGCCCATCTCTGTTTAGGATTATGGTTTTTTTGCCATGGAGTCTGACTGATCAGGAAGGCATTAGGCATTTGTGACAACTTTAGAAACTCAGTATTTTTCCATATTAGAAAGTAAATCTGAAAAAATGAATGAATTTATTTGAACAGCAGCAGTGGGAAAACAACAAAATCGTGGTATAATATCTATGAAGTAATAAAGCAGTAGACAAAGCAAGAACAGATCAAAACAACTGTGGTTGCTATTTTCACCAGAGTTCATTTGGAACAGTCTCAGACAATTTGGACATGCAGTTTTTTAGAGCAGACTTTTTTTATTTTTAATCACAGATATTTCATGCAAACTTAAAATACTTTAAAATAACCCAAAAAAGACTGAAGGGACAGTGCTAACCTGAAAAGCTACCTATGTATACTTTTTCCTTATATTCTTCATCTGAAAAAAAGGTGGCATTTCTTTTTTCCTTCACTCTTCCTTTTTTACGGTAAATTTTATATTTATATGAATTTATTCATGTGAGTGCAACGAACTTGCCAAATGACAAAAAGTAAAAAATTTCAGAGAATGTACTGTGGTTAGATACTTCTTGTTTAGAAAGGTAAAATAGAGCCCCTTATGATTTGCCACCCACACAAATACTGAATAAGAGCAAAACAATCATGTAATAATAGTAATTTTATCTGACTTGTAAAAAAACGGTAACTAATTCAGTTTATGATAGTGTGCACTACAAAGGGATAGCCTCAAATAAGACATAAACATTAGTCTGTTTCAAAGCAAATTAAAAATGGAGGATTTTTAGAAATTAAATATACCTTAAAACTGCAAAATGGAAGAGCCTTTCTTGCTGTAATCAGGCTGTTACATTTTTTTGTAGTACTGGTTAATAAAAGTTTCCCACACAGTAAGAAAAACAATAAGCATTTTCATCCTGTATTATTCTGCTAAAATTAATTCCATTAATTTTGTGATTCTATTTAACATTTTTTGACAGGAATTAAGTTAAGCAAGAATTGAATGCTTTAAGCCTTGTCTTAATCAGTATTATATCCTCCCACCTAGGAATAAACATATTTTCTTTATTTTCTATTCATCTTATTGTTGTATTTTAAATTTATTTTTGCTTGTAAATTCATGTATTAGGCCTGATGTTTTTTGTATAATTTTCTTCCATTAAGACTGAGTTACTTCTTTGAATACTGTTTCCATTTTTTTTCATGCGTCTTCTCAATCTGTAACTTTAGAAAGGTCAAGATTTCCTAAGGCAGCCCTATGGATCGTTCACCAGGATCCTTGTCTTTCTCCTGGTGTGGGACAGTTTGCCATTGCTGAATTAATATGGTTCCTTTCAATATCTGTCAGGTCTGCTACAACACTTTATCCCTTCCAATAGCGTCCCATGTCCCTAACAAGGAGTCTCCTCAGGTCTTTGGAATCCACTTTTTCTCCGTTGTCTTCACTTCACTATCACTTCTTTGTAGCTATAATATCAGACATACTATTGAATATAATTTCTGCTGTTATTCTAGCAAATTTTGATCAAAATTTAATATAAAACAGTTCCTCTTTTGATAATTTTCTACAGCTTATCATAATGCTGATTCCAAGATTTTCCAAGATCATCTCAAATTATCTGAGCACTACTTTGCTAGCAGATATTCAATAATTTAATATTCCTGTTATTTCCAGGTCCTACTTTGTGAATGATGCTTATAGTTGTTTAGAAGAAAAAAACAAAACACATGATTCATCTCTTTCCTGAATAGATATTTCTTTAATAGAACTTTACCATGATATCCTCCTCCTTCTTGATTACCATTACCAGAGAACTGAGCATGACCTTTTTCTTTGTCTTCCACATCTATATTTTTTGAGATATTTATTCATTCTAGGTCAGATTGCTCTTGTTAAAAACATTCCTTGGTCTTTCTTATTCTCCAATAATGATTAACAAAACAGAATTTGCTGGCAAAAATGAAGGAGATTGATTTAATGATCTTCTTGAAATCAAAATAAAAATATTCCCTGCTCTCTTGGAATATTGTAAACTGGCTTCAGCTCCTGCCAATCAATCTTACATATTTGATAAATAACTATAATTCCTCATATAGCCAGTAAAGCTCTATGACCTCACAATCTGAAAAATGTGCAACATTACAGAACCCAGAAACCTAGTTGTCCCCACAGACATGAAAGATGCTGTTCCAATTTCCCCACATCATGCACTCACAAATGAGTATTGTTGTGTCCATTAGCTTTGAATGCATTCATGGATAAATAAGGACTTTGAACTAATCTGTACACAAAGCTGGCTTGGCAGGGTTTGGAGGTTTAATTGAACTTCATATTAATTTACAATTAGTTTGTTTTGTTTACTTTCTGATGGCATTAGCAAACACATTATAAAGGAGGTACAAATAAAATTTGTGCCAATTACATATGAGAATAATTGGATTTTATTAATCCAAGAATTCATGCAATCAATTCACTTATTGGTACTCTTAGTTCAGATACCTCGTTATTCCTCACACTAATTAATCTCAACCACTAATGAGTAGTTTTGAAATGGGACTGTTTACTCATTTGCCCTAAATGGAAGTTTTCTTAAACAAACATTGATATTTACTTTAGGGAAACAAGCAAGTTTTATGAATTATTTTTTTTTAATTACTCTTTAAGATACAGCAGCTTTCTGGGTTCAAAATAAGAAATTTAAAAGATTATTATTCCAGTCCTGTCAGAGTTTGAGCAAATGACTTATATATGTGAAATGTTATTATTTGGCAAGGATAAACGCACATCAAAATGGAAGATTAACAAATCCTGTAAATAAACATAGGGTTATGCAGTGGTATCTACTGATTAACCATAACAGCTTTGGACGCTGTCTTCCTCCTCTGTCTCCATGCATTCAGTCTGGAAGCACATTCCATTTTTCATGGTGTCATGTAGAAACAGCACACTAAACATGAGAGTTAGCAAGTAAGATGTTTCAGAGAAAATCCTCCCTTGCAGAGGTGTAAGTGAAAATGTACTTGAAAGGAAGACATTATTTCTGATGGAATAAAATGAACAGATGATCTTGCAGATAGGTTAATTCAAAAGGTGAATATTTTTGATTTTAACTGACGAGGCCAAAGGAAATAGGATAAAGTCAGAATTGATTGGGCAAAATAATTTCTGATGGACAGAATGGAGCAATATTGTGGAGCTTGACGAATAAGTAAAGAAGAAAATGATGTTAAAAAAGACCCAAAAAAACCTCAGGTAATAACAAAGACAAGGAAAATATTGTAGTTGTAAGCCTGAAAAATAAAAAGCAACTCTCAGAGGAGCTGGGGAAAAAACGTCTCTGTATGAATATATTTAAGGAAATGCAAAAATGTCAGAAAGCCAAGTGGAGAGGCAAAAAATAATGAGAGAAGGAGTGTGAACATCAAGGTCAGCAAATGAGTGGGAGGGGGAGGAGGTGCTCCAGGCAGAGCAGAGATTCTCCTGTAGCCTGTGGAAGAGAGCACAGAGGAGATGGTATTTTCCTGCAGGCCCCACATAAGAGATACCTAAAACTACAAGCTATTATTTTTTAATTTCAATTTAATACCATTATAGCAGAACTGAAGTCCAAGTTGCACAGCCAAATCTGTGAACTAAAACTTGCCACCTCACTTCACTTTCTCATCTGGAAAACACATTGCAAACACAATCATATTGCAGTAGTTCCCCTAGCAATTCAAACTTAAAACATAATTCAAATGATACCTCACCAGAGGAAAAAACTGCAAAAACTAAAAAACAACAAACCCAAAGCTTACAAAGAGAAAAAGACACTGTGTTCTACGACTTTTAGAAATAAAAAAAAAAAATGCTTTGTACTCCAGAAGGTGGAACTTGCCTCTGGGAAAGTCATTGCAGAGCTTTTTAGATAAAAATCAACGTTAGGAAAAAAATACCAAATTTTGGAATAGTCAGGAACTGTGAGAATGGTAATGAACTTTGGCACCCAATTAGGTAGCGAATATCTAAGCTCTTCAAAGCTCCATTTATGTATAAACTAGATCAAAGTTCTCTGTCAACTCTCTTTGAAGAAAAGCATTTACAATTCCTCTTTTCCTTCCTGCCTTCCATCTGATTTTCTCCTCCTACTTTCAGGGCACTGACAACCTCTGCTGGTACCTTTCAGCAAATCATTGAGTGCAACATGGAGAGAAGGCTGGAGGAAACATTTAACTTTTACACGAAAGCTGAACCATTGTCCCCTACAGAGCTTAGTGTGAACTTTTTATTCCTGATAAAATTTAACATGCAGAAGAGCATACAAAATCAGAGAACTGTAGAATGACCTGTGCTGGAAGGGACCTTAAGGATCATCTAGTTCCCCCTCCCCTGTCATGGACAGAGACTCCTTTCACTAGACAAGGTGGCTCAGAGCCCCATCCAGCCTGGGCTTGAGCAGCTCAGGGGGTAGGGAGTCCACAAAAAAATAAAAGTCTGGTTTAATGTTGCTGAAGGGCTCTTAGGGAGACTACATTTATGCATCTAACTAAATAAAAAAAATCATAATTAAGTTACTAATAAACACAGTAAATTATACAATTCCCCAACCTGTTGAGTCATGAATAAAATATTGGGGGTACCTGAGTGCATATGTGGTATGTTGGCATGTCTCGATAATCATCCAAAAAGAATAAGAACTTCTGTTAAACTGTACTAATTCTACCTGAGAAACTGAATTTTAAGACAAAAGCCTGAGTTATAATTTTTTCTTATCACAAGGTAATGCTTCAAGAAACAGCCAACTGCATTCTTGAAATATGTTGTGTTCAACTTATATTTCACATGAAATCAAGTTTTGATGTATGATTTTGGAAAAATTAAGGAAAAAAGTGATCTCAAAAAATACATTAAAAGGACCTAAGCAGGCCCTAAGCAGACAAGTGTACAATCAACTGTAAACATAATTAAAAAATTTAAAAAAATCATTAAACATTAGTGTGCATAATTTTTGATGTCAGATAATTATCTTGCTGTTTGCACAATATCTAGCACCCTCAGTTTTATCAGTATTACAAAACTTCAGTATAAACCACCTTAATGATATATTATATCTAAGAATCAAATAAATATGATGAATTCTTAGAAATAACTTTTGTGCATATTTTGACTTATTTAAATTATGCCTTCATGCACTTATTTCTCCAATAGATAAGTTAAAACCTTGGCAACTAATTTTTCCAGTGAAATTTGAAGAATTGTGTTTACAAACAAAAAATCAATGACAATCACTAGATAAAATACCGTGGGTCCAGGGGTACGTTAAAACTAAAGAAGACAAAATCAGTGCATTTCCTGTTTCTGTGTTCTGGTGTTTTTTTATAATAACCTAGAAGCCATAATAAAGAAAATTATGATCATGCTAAGGAAAGAAAGAGGCATGGAATAGCAAAATGAGTGCCAGGGTTACACAGCACACGAGTCTGAGTGAACAGCAAAGCTTGTATGCCCTGTGTCCAGTGCACTTGCCTTCTTCCTGGAACTTTGTTACCTCTTGTGTTCAGTTAATCAACATATCAACACTCAGTAGTGCTACATTTAGAACATTTTCCCAGAGAAGAATACATGGATATGAATTAATGGAGACTCACAAGCCAAGGATAAGCAAATAAGAAAAATCAGAGTCTCAATTATTTCATGGTACATTGATTTTGGAGGGTTTTGACTGAGTGCAACTTAGGACAGAAGTTTGGCCTCCAAATGTGTTTTTTTTTAATAGTTGATTATTAAAATGGAAAATTATTATTAATAATAAAAATATCATCTTTCTACATTTTATTCATTCTTGGTACTTGACATTGGTTAAAAGTGTTATTTGAAATACAGTATAATGTCTCGACTCTGGAAAATATTTTAACAACTGTATTAAATCATTCTTAGATTACATATTTAAGGTTATAAATATTTTAATCCCTTCTGGTTAAAGAAGATTAAACTACACTATATATACCCTTTCTATATAGCAATGATTTTTTGAGTGATATTTTAATAGCTATATTTTAAGCAAAAAGAAATAATTTTCATCATAATATTGGAAAAATATGTTCAAAATAATCACATTTCTATTTTAACTATGAATCATTTTATATCTTCTGAATTGTTTGAAGCTTTACCTTTTTAAGTGATTTTTTCAGGCATAAGAAGAAAAACTACTTAAAGGAGAGAATGAATAAATGCACAAACTTAGCAAGAAACTGTTATTGTAGTTAGGCTTCCTAAGAGTAGTTGTGGAACATTGTAAGTTTTTAGAAATAAACTAAAAAGTTTGTTTTCATAGATGGGACTATAGTTTATTCTGAAATGGATTCAGATATGGATTTTCTGCTTGAAAGTCTATTTGTTTATTTTGAACAAACAGGAAGAATGGCATATGAAAGGGCAGGATGACATTGAACAGAATCCTTAAAAACAATTTTGTATCCATTATCTAACTCACCTGGCCCATTGAGAATTCAAGAGATGGAGGACTTGAATTTATCATTGCACAGTAGGGCCAATTTGCTACAAATTAAAGCTGTATTTTAAGGATGTGGTTTTGCTTCACAAATTTCAATTCAGAAGACATTGAAGTCTCAGAAGTCATTCACTGCACTTGTTAAAAATGGGGTTTGGATTCCTGGAAGCAGCATCTACAACATCAGCTTGTCTTCAGGGGCACAGACATGTTGACAGTAAGACAAGCGCTCATTAAGACAGTTGGATGTGCTTCATGAATATGTCACACATATGTACACTCAGAGAATGTTGTTCAAAAGCCTGCAAATTTACGTAAGTTACTCTAAAAATAGTCTAATTTTGGCCTCTAGCAATTAAACATTACCAGGAATAAATTATATTAAATACATAAATTGGTTTAGAAATTAACAATTATCTTCTTTAAGACTCAATTTTTAAATTGTGTGCCTGACTTCCCTTTGGCCAAAGGATAAGGCAAAATGCATAATTTTATATCTCCTTCCTACTACATCAGATGTCTTAGGCCTCAAGACTCATTTTCAGAACACATTTCCATTTTACCCAAAACTACTGTCATGCTAGCTGTAAAGTTAGGATAAAGATGGCCTGTGGAACTCTGGGTTTACTTACATTCTTTTTCTACATTGCTATTGTCAGACAATAAGAGACATGATAATCTCAAGCAGCAGCCAAATGGGGAAAGAGAAGGGGAAGGTAAACAGGCACAGAGCCAAAGTTTGTCATGCCAGTCTCTCCATGTTTTCCTATTTGGTTTCAAACAAAACCAAAACAAAACCGTTCTGGACATCTTGATTTGGAATAGTACACTACTGAAGAAAAAGGCTGTATTTGGGATGTTTTATGCAAATGGAATGAATAGAATAATTCCTATCCCAAACAAATCTAACTCACTACTTCAGCCCACCATCTGTATAATGAATCACATAACCCTTCTGACTGAAGAAAAAGAGCAGAAAAATGTCATAAATAGGAATGAAAATTACAACAAAAAACAACCAAATATTTTGCTTCAAAATCATTGCATCATTGAGAAAATTGTGTCTTTGACAAATACTTCCCTGCAAGACAGACATCAGGAGTTATATTTTCAGTTACAATGACCAATTTTTTCTTGAATACAGACTTGCATGCACAGGGAGCAGCCTTTAGAAATGTTTCCTTTATTTTTCCTCAAAACATCCTGTCCCTGAGATAATGGATATCATAACTCTCTTCCTTGGCTTTTTTTAAAGAGATTGGAAAAATTATTTCTTCTGAAAAGTATCCACCAACTGAGTGCAAGTGTACCTGATTCTGGAAAAAGACGAATATAGTGTGGTTGTGGCAGGTAAGTGAAAAGAGGAAGGTGGTGTTCTCACATTCTCTTTATTATTTCTAACTCTACCTACATAATATGCTGTCACTTTGGGGTGCCCCAGAGTTCAGGGAGAAGTTTTCTCAGTACAACTTTGAACATTTATCAGTGCAATATTGGAGGCTCAGAGATAGCAATACAAATATTACCAGTAATTTTAAGAGCACCATGCACCATGAATAAGCACCAAATCATTATTTTCAAAAGGTCATTTGGTGCAATTGAGCTCTGCTATCTTACATCAAAACATATACAGGATGTTATTGCTAGGAATGTTAGATGACATTCAAAGCAAAGGCTTGCTATAACGGGAATACAATGATGGCTATTTTCAGTAACTTGCCATTTAGTCATCAGTGATGAGCTGCACAATATCACAGGACACCCATTGCTCCTTGTTTTGAGCTGGAAACCCAATTCTGAAATGCACCTGAAAATAAAATGCAATGAAGTGTCATTAGATTAATTGTAGAAATATATTTAATCCAAACAAAGTTTGCAGCAAACTCCATGAGGTTTGCACAAGCCCACCTCTCAAGCCTGCTGAGGTCCCCATGGAAGGCATCCCCTCCCTCCACCATGTCAGGCACACCACACAGCTTTTGTGTGTCAGTAGCCTTGCTGAGGGTGCCACTGTCCATGCTGCCAACTCTAAAATATTAACAATTAAGTAACAGCTGTTAAATGTATAAACTATTAACTACACAAGCTATTAATTATAAATAATTAAAATTCCATTCTGCTCATAGTTTTCTTAACATTAATTTTAAAAATAATTCCTCTAACTACAGCTAATAAAAGGAGTACTCATGGTAATAACAACAAAGAATTCTGCTATAAACTGCAAATAACATCGAGCACAATTTAATAGATTAATAAATTCACTGTTATGACCCTAAAATATTAACAACAAGTTTGCTATCCTGAATTCTTATTACAGGCATATATAGTCCACGTTGGAATTCTTGTGCTGGGAGAGTCTTGTTCTCTAGAGTATGACAGTGGGACAGGTCCTGGCAGGTGAGGGCCTGTGCAGCTGCCCTGGGGAGCTCCCACTGCTCCCAGCTCCCAGGGATTCTGCAGTCTAGCTGTAACCTGACCCTGTCTTAGTCACTGCACAGTAGTGAGAACAGTGTATCTGCTGGTTGTTAAAGAAATGAAGATAGATTTAAACAAAAAACCCTAAATATACTATGGATAATTGCCAAAATATAGGGATTTTTTTTCCTTCTGGATGCTTTGCAAAATATAACATTAATTGGAATTTTAATTATAAGGCTATGGTTCTTTAATTTGTTTTTGTTTAACTTAAAAGTTTACTTTAAAACTTACCATTAAGGTCAACCTCTTTTATTCTTTCATAAGTGATGCAATTTAAAGGCTACTAAACTCATATGAATGCACACTGCTGCATTGTGACATCTGTACTTTCAGGATCCATTTTCTGAATATTAAATGCAAAGGACTTCAATCTGAAGGGAGCACATGAAAAAAAACCAAGTTTTTCAGCTCCGAGTATGGCATAACACTCATATCATAGCACAGAATAAAGATTATACCTCAGAGTATAGGGAGAAAAAAATTGATAAATTAACTTAGAATTTATTCATTCTGAAAAGTTTGGTTTAGAGTCACTTCTGGGAAGATTTAACATTTTTTTTCTGAGAATGAAGTACTTCAGTTGATGGGCACCACTAACTTAATTTTTCTGGGTCATTTAGCCTATTCCTCTTTATGACTTATTGCTAGCCTCTTAGAGTCGTTCTGAACAATATACTGTGCAATATAGACTGCACTGTATCTCACCACTTTATGACTTTTTATTGCTGCTATATTTTTCTATGACCTTAAAATGCATTAAATATGACAAATAATGTGGCTGTTTCATAGAACTCTGTGGAGCACGTTTACATTTCTGATGTGCATTATAGGTAACTCCCAGCTCAGCTGCTTTGATGGCTTTACAATCGAAATCCAGTTTAAACCTTGCCTGAAACCACACTGAAGTTAATTGTTGTTATCCATGTGTTTTAATAAGCTTTTGGCTACACTTTAATGAAGCTTGGGAAAGCTTGTCAGCATAAAGCCAAGACCTACAAATGTTTGGTCAGAATAATCATGTCTTGCCCCAAAACAGACTGAGCAGTCATCCACAAAAGAGTGAGGAAAATGTGCAATCAGTGGGTTTTCTCTTCAAGCTACTACTTTTTATGAGTTATTTATCATAGTGTTATGGACTTAAGCTTCTCTTTGCAGGAACAGCAGCTTACACTCACAAGTTATTGGGCTGTTTGAGACATTAATCTCCACAAAATGCATCAATTTAAAATTGAATTTTCTATAAGGTATTTATATTAAGGTGCATAAGGAGATTAACACCTAGAAATTTTAACCTGGAGGAGGATAAAAGTAACCTTAGTCAAGACGAATGAAAATTTCCACGGTGAAGTGAGAGATCTGCATTTAGCTTTTATTTTAGCAGCTCAAATATTTTTTCATATTAAATGTTTCCTAATAGTGTCAGGTATCGGCATATGTTTGAATATACTATAACATCATCTTGTTACATGTCCAGAACAATGTAGATAAAATGCTGATACTAAAATAGCAGCTGTATTAGATACAGATGGAACTATCACAGAAAACCTCATGATAACATTAATATTTCAAAGCCAATATCCATTTCATTTGCCATTATTTTTAGCTGATATGCAATGGAGTTCACAACATTTCTTCAATAACAAAACTATGTTTGTTATCACTAAAACACACACAGATATGTAGGATGGGCTTTCAGAATTATAAATGCTGTACTTGAATTGGTCATTGAATTCTAGGCTGCGTATTTAAAGAAACAGCCCTCCATGGTGAAATTTCT
Organism: Camarhynchus parvulus; assembly: GCF_901933205.1. Classification (NCBI taxonomy): domain Eukaryota; kingdom Metazoa; phylum Chordata; class Aves; order Passeriformes; family Thraupidae; genus Camarhynchus; species Camarhynchus parvulus. The sequence goes on along the minus strand of NC_044575.1, from coordinate 19,593,449 downwards.
TGTGCAATGCAAATTATTATTTCAGCTTATATCTATTGAAACTAAGGCCTGAGCACCAAATCACTGTGGATTCATAATAAGGTTTAAGAAAATTAGTCTTTCAAGTCTCTTCAGAAAAATAAATATCAAACATACTGGATTTTATCATCTCAAAAGAGCAACAGAACTGAGCAGGTATGTTCTGCAAAATGGAGGTACCATCAAGGAGACTGCAGATATATTTTGATCCTTTTGTTTTTTCTGCTCAATATGACCTTCATTGGCATTTTGACTGAAGCACTTCTGTAGGAAATCTCATTGCTTTTTGAACTCTCTTATCTTCCTTATTCAGATATGTTTTATTTTCCATTGGCAAAGGGAAATCATAGCAGCTGGCTAGCCTTTAGTTTTAGTTTAGTCTTACTTTTAGTTTCAGAAGTTTGGAAGTAGAAACAATCAAATGCATGTGAAAAATCAGTCACATGTAGAACTAAGGAGCTATATTTCCTAGGCATTTGTAGACTCATAAATTAATAATAAATTTTTAATAAGAGCACATCTTCTGTAGGGTCTAGATAGTAAATCATATGAGGGATGGCTGAGGAAGGCAGGGTGTTTATCCTGGAAAGAAGACAGCTCAGGGATCCTTAATCACCCTCTAAAACTATCTGAAAGGAGATTGTAGCAAGGTGGGTATTGGCCTCTTCTCCCTGGCAACTAGAAGTTCAGATTGGACATCAGGAAGAATTCCTTCATGGAAGGTGTCATTAAGCATTGGAGTTGGCTGTTTAGGCAGGTGGGAGTGTCATCATCCCTGGAGGTGTTCAAGAAAAGACTGTGCTGAACTTTTAATATGTTAAGAGGAATTTCTGTAATATGGAATATCACAGACCATATCAGTGAAGTGGATTACACAGAAAAAGGTGAGTAGAACTATGAAGGAATGATAAAATTATCAACAGGGGAAAAGAATGTTGATGGTGGTGGAGAAATATGCCCTGTGACCACCAATGCTGATAGAAAAGGATCGCTGTCACAAAGGAGATATTTTCATTAGTCCAATATATCCCTTTCCTACAATTTAAAATGTAGCAACCAAATTTATTTTCTGAAACTAAATACATATGTAGGTGTGTATAAACAGAAGATGGGAATACAGGAAATGTTAATCCAGCGCCCTAATATGTTGAAAACATATTAAAAATTTAGTATCGTGAATAGTAAGGTGGTTATAATTCACTCAGTTGCACTATTATATGTCTCAGTTAAGGCATATTTGCAGATAATACTGCAGAAAACTATCTGCATGAGAGATAGAACTGAAATGATTATAGTTTACTGTTAAAATAAATGTTACAGCTTGGTAAAAAAAAAAGTGTTTGGTAGTTATGATTCTTTTTTGTGTAAGGTTTCTCTGTGTGTCCAGCATAGTATAGAGGTTGAAAACCTTTCATAGAGAGCTTGCCAGATTGGCTTTTTTCTTCTCCAGTTTACAGGGTTTCGGTATGACAGGAGAAACACAGTTAGATCTAAGAAATGCTGCCTTTCAAACAGACAAGTTTCTCCTGGTATTATTCTGTGGTAATTTGTCTCTCTGGGAAATAATACCCCTCGGTGTTCAGCCCTTCCAAAGCTTGGTCCTTCATGAGAGGGATGGGAGGGACCCACTGTCACCAAGTACTGTTTCAGAATGACCACTCTCCCAGTATCCTATACAGCCCTGCAGAGTGCCATTTAATGGCTGTGTGCTGTCTTTGCTAGGCTGTATTTTAGGAGGACTTCAGTGTCTGCAATTCTTGTATGAAAATTGACCATGATAATTTTAGGTGTCATTTCCTAAATTATATGTCCATATTTATTTTATTATGTATACTATTTTTTTTTTGCAGTTAAGGACCCATTACTAATGAATATTTACTTTGTTTGGGAGCACTTGGCATGTGAATTTGGACTATAATTACTTGTGTTTTACAATAATAGGTCTTGTAGTATAAGGAAAGAAGAAAATATGTACTGAAAGAATTTACTAGAGACAAGGTTCCTGTAGTGAGTTATTACTCAGCCATAATGCTGCTCCAATGTGTGCTTCTGGTAATAGATATAAACCCGAGCTCTTGTGGTTGGAAAATATCTGCTTGCATTTAAAAAAATAATAATTTTATAGCCTGCTAATAGTTCATATCAGATGAGAACTTTCACATTATTTATATTTTCTCAAAACTGACAAGAAGATTCTGAAACAATATGGGAGAAGAGTGAAAGTGATATCTGGAATGGAAATACAGAAACAGAGCCAGAGACGTGAACTACATAAAAGTGCATTGAAAAAGACAACAGGAGTTAATGAGAGAAAAAAAAAATCTGAGGAAGATTTTCCAAATGAAGTATTCCTTACCAGTCAAGAAGAACTTATGTTGCCTCTAGAAGATGTTCCAGTTGTTTCCAATAGGGATATTTGGGGTGACTGGTGATTCTACTTAGCAGTATGATAAGCAAGAACATTCTGCAGCAAGTTTCTGAGTCCCTCCAGTGGCCCAGAAATATTTTGACAGACATGAAAAATTCAAAACTTGATCAACAAAGAAATGAAAATAATCCTGTATAATGCCCTTTGAACAGTATTCACTGAGACAAAGTCTTTTTTCATTTGCTCACAATGGAGAGCATTTTTTAAGACCAGAATTCTTTAACTACCTGGGCTTTAAACTCCTGGAATTATTTGTGATAAATTTCAGCTGTTCTTTATGCAAAAGAGAGGGAATACTGGAACAAAGTTGCCCTTTAGCAGCAGCTGTGTTCTATATTTTTATCCCTTTTTTTTTTTTTTTTTTTTTTTTGGAGTCTAATATCCTAGTTTCCAACTGCTTCCCTTACACCATTTGCATTATTATCATGGACCTGATGCTGTAGATAAGTTCTAGCAGCTGCTTCCTAAAACTTCAGCTGAACACCTGGCTGGCAGGGCTTGCATGTGTTTGGATCCATATGAGTAATTATACGTATATATCTTATGTTCATACACTTTTAGGGAAAGTGAATAACTTAAAAAAATTTCAAATTATGTTAGCATATAAAATTCCTGGTGGAATTATATAAAGTCTATCACAAAGTACTAGTGGGGCTCCTAAGATTAATATCTATTTTTCAGATATACTTTCTTTGAATTAAAACATACCACGCAAACAAACAAAAACCTCAAACCAACAAAGCCATTTAAGCTAATGAATTTCATAATAATGGTATTCAATTCTACTTTCATTCCTCAGGCACATTTAACCATCTGTCTTAAATGAGTTTTTCTTTTATTGGCCAATGACTTCAAAAATTTGGAACAAGTGTCTTGAGACAGTCTTGCATTGATTAAGGTAAGCCATTTGGAGAGACTGATATTAACTATTTAAGATCAGCAGTAGTTGGTGAATACATGTAAATTCCAGACCCTGTCATAAAACTTTATCCCTCTCTTGTATTTAATTCAATTTGAGCTCCGTACTACTCCCATTATGAAGCCAAAAACCTCCCACTGTAGCCATCATCCTGATTATTGCTGATAGTGTAACGGTACTCTTCTCCTGATCTGTAACTGAAGATAAATGTACTATGCAAAGGTTACATCACTTGATGTTTATATTTTTCATTTTGTTCTATTATTCTATTTTGAATTTTGTTTCAAATGAAATACTAAGGAAAGGTACCTATTTTCTTGTATATCATTTCAAGCCCAGTAAAATCCAATCCTATTATTTCTGGCAAATAGTTATGATCAGAGTGCAGTACTGAGTTAAATGGTTGAAAAATCAAAGAAAGGGAAAAGTTCTCAGTAAAATAAATGGATTCTAAAGGCAAGACTGAAATGTACCACTCTCACTGCATGGTTGCCTTTAGGACCAAAATCCATAAGATTAACAAAGGGTTTTCATGCACAGAACTTCCAGGAGAAAGCAAAGTTACTTGTCTATGACATTCCAGAAAAGTGATTTTCATGGGTAATATATTAATTTATTTTTTCTAAATAAAGGAGGTGATAATATGAGAAGGGAGAGGGCAGATGTGAAATGTGGTTGCCCTTGTAAGAGGCAGTGAGTAGAGATGGATGCTTGAATTCACCCAAGTATGCCACAGTATTATGTGTTATAATTTGTATTGACAGCAGCTGGTACTTGTCATGGCCCAGAGGGTGTCAAAATAGACATAAATTTGAAAATGCAAATATTATATCTTCCATTCAAAGTTAAATTTTCACTTTATACCTGAAACAATGAATAAATCTAAGATTTACTATTTCCTGTCTACCCCCAGAGCACATACATTTAAACAAATTGCATTAATGGGTGTCACTACAGATTTTAAGGAAACATCATGCATGCATTTAACAAATGGCTGAACTGCAGGGAAAGCTCATAATCTTATTCACTGAACAGGAATCTTGATAAGTAGAGGTTTACCACGACCATCTTCTGTTACTACAACCCTTTCAAGAATGCTGAATCTTCCCCAAACAAAAAAAAATACTAGCAATCAAAAAACAAACCCACAAAAAATCCTCACCAAAACAAACAATTTAGAAACAGCCTGAATTTCCTCTCTTAATCAAATGAGACTGAAAAACATAACTTTTTCTTCAATGTCCATATGAATTAGGGAATTAAATTAACAGACAACATGAACAAAGATCTGAGATTTATAAATCATCTACTTTACATTTGGATTTTGTTTGCTGTCCTTTCAATTAAAACCAGGCTTATTTCTTTTCGCTTTTGATTCAATGGACAATTATTATTTCCTCTACACAGGTGTAATCTTTCAGAAAACAGCTGATTCTTAAAATCCTTATTTGCCTTCTGATACCGAGTTATTAGGCTATTGATCTAGTTACAATGAGAGTAGTTTTCTTGTTTCTGACAAACCAATATAATCTCTCATTACCAAAATAGTGTCAGATTTCCTTGTTTTTACATGTAGATATTGTTTTGCTTTTTGGTAAAAGATATAAAATAATAGTTATGAAAAAAGTCATCCATAGATAACTTTTCAGCTAAGTGGCATATGTTGGACCTCAGTGCTAACACATTGCTGTTTCTCATCACCCTGGATACAGAAGGTGTTCAAGGAGAGAACCTCACTCAGGTCATAATTCTTGGATAAAAGTTTTGGTTTAGACCTTTACTTTTTCGTTCTCTGATCTCACAGTGCTTCTGCCCATGGCAAAGTGAGCACTTTGAAGTAAATGGGATATTTTAGCCATGGTGGTTAATGGATTTGTGTCATTAAGGTTGCTGCAACTTCAGTTTTTCTATTCATCCTTCTTTCTGAGGGAACAATATTGGCTTGGGCCTGTTACTCTAAACTCCCTTTAGTTTGTCTTGTTGAATTTGTGTCTTTCATGAAATCAGAATTGAAAAGCAGAAGTATTTCTGCTTCTTTTTTTATTTGATAAATTTCACACATTGTTTTTTACGGTTTTGATCCTGCATCTTTTTCCAGTGCAGTATTGGGGACATATGGTGTTTACTATATTTCTAACCATGCTCCAACATAAGTCATGTAACTAATTCAGTTAATAGACACAAACTATCTTGCTATCTTATATTTTGAGAGTGTTTTTCTAGAATCTCGTACTTAAAATCAAACTTGTTAAAAGAGACATAACCTCATAAAAACATAGATAAACTTCATCATAATAAAATACTTATTTAAGAAGAGTAACATGACTCAAAAAGAGTTTGCTTCTTGTGTGTGCTTGTGAGAATTTGGATCCCCTCAAAATCAAACCTTTCTTTTAAGAGACTTGCTAATAGGCATCCAGACAAAGAATTAGAAAAAAAAATCATCATGGATGTATATCAGAGAGTATTAAAGATACAACTGATAAAAGAATCTCAATGTCTAATCAGTGGAAATCCATTAATTTCTTTCTGATTCCAAAGCAAAACTGAATGTCACCTGTTTGGCTTTCTTGGCTTCATCAGCTCAAGGCATCAGCCCAAGAGTGTCAACTCATGCCGTCCATGAGAAATGGAAGTCCACCCTTCAGAGGATAAACACTGGAGTGCAGTCTGTGATTTTGGGGAGAGAAACAGTGTGCCATTCTTTCCTAAAACTGCTAAAAAACCAAATCAATATAATTTACAGGAAGGAATTAATTTTGTTACATCTGTTCTACATGCATAGAACTTAGGTCAGCATTATCATGAGTTTCTTGAACTTCTTTGACTTAAATGGCTGATACATAAATCTTGTTTAAACTTAGATTCATGAAAGGGAATACAGCCCTACAATGTTAGAGGTTAGAGATAACATTTCTTTTTCCATATCTCTGGGTGCATTTTTCTATTTTCAAACTAATGTATAGAGAGCACAGTGGGATTTATATTTGTATGTTGTCTTACACATTTAAAACACAAAGCTCTTTTCCAAAGGACTGAAAATATTTGATTATTGCTGATCACCACCATGCTGTTCAGAAAACCCCATCTCAGCGACATTTTACTGCCACAGTAAGCACACACCTTAGATAAATTGCAGTGCACCCCAATGTCATTTGCCTTGTAACATACAAAGAGCAGCATCAGCTCTCAGCTCACCAGCATTTCATGAGGAGGAGTAGATCTGCAGAGGAGTAAGTTAATAGCAGCTTATTCTCTAATACCCAGTATGAAATATAGCTTTCCTTAGTCATTATGTGGTACAATTTCATACCTGGTCTCCATCCTTCCTGACAGCTACTGAATACCATGCTGTTTGCCTGTATTTTCCTACAGTAACAAAGCAAATACAGCCAAAGGGCATGGCATTCTCACTTACACTACTGTGCTTTACAGCACCAAGAACTCTCACTATGACTTTTCATTTATGCCCTCTTAGGTTCTGTTTGCAATAACAATTTGTCTTTCTGAATATGTAATATTGTTTTTCAGTGACCTTAGGCTTATTCTGTAATTGGTCTTAATTTAGGACTGACTTCAAGGAACACATAAATAAAAAAAAAAATCAGTGTATTTGCCTCATCCTTTTATAAGTGCATTATTTTTTTTCCCACCTATGGAAACCAAATAGTTCAATCTTCTCCAGGCTTTAGCCTTTCACGGTATCCTTCCCTTTCACTCTTGGTCTTAATCCAAGCTGGGGCATAAGAGACAGAAAGCAAGCATGAAGGTAATAAGAACATCTTGATTATAAATCAAAATAAACAGATTGTCATAAATGTGTGGAATAGCTTAGTCTACAGACAACATTTGTTTTGTGAAAGCAATTATTTTTGTTCCTTCGATCAAATCATCTGTAATTTAAACAGCCAAAGGAAGTATCTGTCTGTCTTTCAGTTGGCTCAGTCAACTGAAAGCAGAAATCTACAGGCTATTGAGGAAAGTGGTGGAAAATAGATGTCCCCATGCACCACAGAAAATACTGCTTATCTATAGTAATCCTTGTTGGATCAGAATTTATTATGACAGTAGCACATTTTATTTTATTACCATGGCTGCATTTCCTCTTGAATTCCTATTCTTTCTCATTGAAAGAACAATAAGAAAAAGCCTTTCTGATGATATTTAAAGACTATCAGCCGCATTAATATGGAGATGGTGAACATACCATTACCTGTAATAAAATTCTGTGTGTGTGTGTACTCTGCTGATTTGAAACAGAGTCTTTCCCAGCTCAATGAAGTGCTGAGAGAGGACAGCGCGTTCCAAAATCTTTGGGTTTTTTGGGCACAGCAGCCAAGCAGAAGGGAATTTGAAAGCAGGATTATAGGCTGCAGGGTACTGGGGCTGCCATCCTCACAGGCAGGTAGGCTGTGGCAGATCCACCTGCCCAGCAGGGACGCAGACTCTCCAGAGGGGGACCTATTCCTGGTTCCAGCCATGACAAGGCTTCAGGTGTGTCGCCCCATGGTGTCTGTAGAGTGGCTCTTGTGGGGCAGAGGAACAGGTCCCTGGGTCAGGCAGGGCTACTGTGACCACATATGAGCCCAGACCTGCTGTAGTTGGCTTTACAGGAGCCCTGCTGGGCTGGGTTGAGCTGTTCCCCCACAGAGCAGCAGGGCTGGTCAGGGACTGTTCCCTTGGGCCAGGTGCTGCCCTAGGGAGCTCCCCAAGGCTGAGCGGCCCCACCTGAGCATGTGAGACTTGCTGGGGTTCCTTCTCCAACACCTGCAGAATTCTTGCCTCCATCAGGTATGGTCAACTCCATTTGACATCAAGACTCAAATGTTGCTGGAGCTTTAATTGGTTTAACTTTTTTTTCTGATTTAACTGACTTATTAAATAAATCTTGTTTGGATAAATTATTTATCTTAATTTTATAAGACTCCACTACCTCTACTGTCTCACAACCAGGTTTTTATTCCTCTTCTTATATATACTTTGCAATGCTCTTTTATTTTAACAAAAAATTGTTTGAATGAAGTGCTGAATTATATGAAATAGAGCACCATTTTTTTTCCCTTAAAACTATTTCTGTTCACAGGACTAAAAAATTAGATTCTTGGGATTAAATCATAGGGAGGTAGGTTACTTCTAAATATAATTCTATTTTTTTCACAAATGTATGTTCCAATATTTTATATACACATAACTGTCATATACGAACTTTTTTACTCATACTTACTTGTGGTCATTAAATAGGATATTTTGTGTGTCCTTTGAATAATCCCTGTTGGAGATAGTGCTGGATTGTAAGGCTTCTGCCACTCTTCATGTAGGAATTGTAGCCATTGCCCATCCATTGTGTTGGCCTCTAGACAGATGCTCCTGGAGAATATAGAGGAAGTCCAAAGTAGGAAAATACCTGTTAATTGAAAATGCCTGTTAATTGCCAGTAGTACCAACTGTTCTTTCAAACTGCTTAAATGGTTATTTTAATCTTGTTAAATTTAATTTTCAGTAATCAGGATGTACTTCACATGAGTTGGGACCAAAGTATATGTTACCAGGTTGCCACTGGAATTTTTTTGTGTCCTTCTGGCATTTTATGCTATATTTTTTTAATTTACATTCTTTATACTTTTTATAATTGCATTTACCCCACTCATCCTTATTCATATGTTTTTTGAAAAAATATTCAATCTTCTCCATCACCTCTACAAAACTAGTCTGACTTCTGATAATTTTGCCCATATAATTTTACACCACCTTTTAGGTCATTGGTACCTGATTCATAAAATATTGGGCAGCTGTCCTAAATTGCATTTATTAATGACTATTTAAAATTACTTTTCAATAAAAGGTCTTCAAAATGTTCTGTGAAGATCCTGAGTTTGGAGCCCATTCAGTTATATTTGTCTGATGAAAATCTAGCTCCTCCTTAGTTCACTTTGACCTAAGCAATGGCTGCAATGGATTCAAAATGGTGAACTATGATTCTTTGATTGCATGTGGCATGCGCTGTTCCTTTAAGGTCATTACTTAGTGTTTATATTGAAAGCTAAATTACTGTCTCAAATTAAAAAACAGAAATAAAAATAAATAAAAATATCTCAGTCCTTTATATAAACAGTGTACCAGTGCAATGACATTTTAGAATTTCTCCACCAAGATTACACCAGATGAGCATGGAATTTCAGAGCATTCAGGTTTATGGAACACAGAAGAATACAATAAAAAAATCAATTCTAGTATTCTCCTGCATGTTTATTTAGTATAGATTGAGGTAAAAATAAGAGATAAAGATTGTTATTAGTTTGCAATGATTTCTATATTATTTCTACACAAAGGAAAGGGCACAGAATAGAAAAATTGAGATTGTGAACTTCAAGGTTTTAACTTTTTCTAAAATGCAAATTTATTTGTTCCCTTTTTGGAAATTATGAAAGAATTTTGAATTAATCTGATTAAGCTGTTACACTTTTAGGTCACTTTTTTTCTTGAGGTAGATCCAAAACACAGTTCAAGAACAAGGATTTCACAGCTGATATCAAGAGAATATTATTCTTACACGGCTAACAGAATTGGGCCACTCACACATGTTGAAATGTAGTGTGTAAGATTTATTTGATTTTTTCATACACAAAAAGTGTGTATGTGCTTATTAGATCTGCAACATCTTAAGTGTCTTCCTTTGACCTGGTTTTAATTTTTCCATTGTTCCAAAGAATATTAGATGTATCTGTATGCAATGAAAACCAAGGGGAAAAAAAAGAAAAAAAGCAAAATCACAAAACTGTCTTTTGAAGCTTGGAAAAAAGAAATCATTTGTCATTGATAAAAAGAAAACTTCAGCCTTTTGTGAGGAACAGCTTCCCCTTCTATTTAATCAGCTCTTTATGATTTAGGGCAATTGCTGTAGTCTAGTCTGAAAACCCACTCCAGTGACTGACAGGTATTGATTCTATTTACACTTCGGAGTGTGTCAAAACACACAATTTTCTCCTTCCACGGATATAATGGAAGTAATTTGATGATTTTTTTATACCATAATGAGGAGATGGTCCATCAAATATAAAGTGAAAGCAGTAGGCTTATATGCATGAGTTGTTTTCTGTGTTCAATACATGTTTAGACTGTTTTATCAGGCCTGTTTCTTTTTCACTACAATATAAGAAAAGAAATAGTAATTTTTTAATATGATGTGAAATTCATTAAATAATTTGAGAATAAAGAAATTGCCAGATACTAGCAAAGAGATGAGGGAAAAAAACCCCCAGGTGGTTAAAACTTTGAACATGAAGTCTGTTACTTTTAATATTAACTTAGTTGAACATATTAATGGCTAATTTTTGTCCAAAATTGGTAAGGTAGGTATATGTTCCAAGTCTCTCACTAATTGGATATAATTGCTTATTTAAATATGTGCATTTTTATAATCCTCATAGCTCTGAAACAACTCCCTTTTAGATGATTATCTAGGAAATGAGGACTGCATGTCACTGTTACCAGCCGGTTCTTTCCCCTGCTAAGTGGGTTGAATGGTATCCAAAACTCCCTTAAGAGAACAAACTCAGTATCACCAGATTCTTAATAAGGGATTTCTGAAGAAGCCAAGAATGGAGCATTTTAGTGGCTGCAGAAAAACCCCAAATGAACACCAAAGCCAAAATGCTGTGCATCTCTGTAATTTCCTTTGAATGAAAGTTACAAATTAGAACAATTCTCACTCCATGCTATTGCCCCATGATGTGATAGAACCAAAGCAAAACAAACAAACAAACAAACAAAAAACCACAAAAACCAAAAAAACCCCAGCTCTCCTAAGGGATTTAGTCTAGCTGTACATCACAGTATTTCTGATATATCTCCCACTGTTTCATGGGATATTCATGAGGTTTAAATCTATTATTGACAATGAAGCATGATGTACTCTGTGCTGGCAGAGATATTAACAAATCCACTAATAAATCTGTATGGATATTTATCAAAAAGTTGGCGAATATGTATCACAGACATGCTTCTCTGGCAAAATGGACCTCAATATTAAAAATCCCATCAGAGGTGCATTCAAAGGATTTCAGATAAGAGTAGAAAATTCCTATAATATTACTGAAATATTTATATTAATCTCCTTTTCTGGTCTATAATGATTTGTTAATGCCTCAGGTGCATGGTCAAACTTATGGACTTTTTTGTTACCTTAGCAATCACCAAATCTCCATTTTCATAAATTAAAGAGCCTGTACAGAGCTTTTTGCTATTTACCATAATGTAATTTCTTCTTTGGATAAAGATGACAACATTTAGACTCAGGCCAAAAATTAAAGACAATGCTAAAGCTGCAGAATGAAAAGACATCATTTTGTAACCCTCAAATGTAATAGATGAAACTCTCAAAGGAATTGAAAAACAGTATGGTAAATATGTGTGTGTATATATAGATAGATAGATAGATACACATTTACCATACCATTATATATATACATATATGAAAGATTATGTTATTATAACACTTTATATATATTATATTTCTTTTAAAGTAATATTTATATCTTTATTATATCTCTACAATACTAGGAAAATACATTTCTTGTGGTGGATCACTCAGAAAGGATAATATTGCCCTTCATGATGCCAGCAAGGATAGAAATGTGGTATCATTTTCATGAGTGAATAAATACAAATAATTTCTGGAATGAGATGTGTTAATTGGATTCATGCAGAGTCACTCTGGTTTTGGGATCTTCTTTCACTTTTGGGGGATTCCATACCCTGTCACATCAGACAGAAGACAATTCCAGTGAATAGAACTGTATCAAAGAGATTTTTTTTTTTTGAAGTTCAAGTTGCATCATGACATCATGATGAGAAAGTTGAACTAGCAGCATATCTGGGAATTTAAGAGCACCATGAGATCTGAAATCTTCCAATCCTACATTTGAATCCTTTTGGTAATACAGAAGAAGCATAATTCAGTACTCCAGCCATAAGGCAGAGATATGTTTGCTGTGTTAAATCACTTCTGCTGTGTTGCAACTGCTTGTGAGTAGAACATTTCAGGCCCTGCTATGACAGTGGCAAAGAAAAATCACGGCCAAAGAAAAAAATCACCAACCTGCATAAGTAATGAAACCTCATTGCTTCATCCATGTCAACAGCTGACCTGAAACAAGTTCAAAAATATTAGGCTCCAAATTGCTGTGAACTTCATTAACAGGAGATGTTAATGAAGAGTCCCAGAGTGAACTGTGTTCTATCTTGGATCAAGCATCACCAGCTGCCTCATGAAATATGTTCTGAAGTCATTGTTTATGTAAGGAGAAAAAAAAAAAGTAAAAGTCTTATTTTCTGTTTTCATAAGAATTTTCAGTGCTGGGTATTAGAAAAGTCATGGATTGGCTTGCAAGTTTACAAATGTATATGCCAAAGAAATTCCTGAATGTAAATAGACTGATTAATCATAGCTACAGCATTCTGCTATTATGGTAAAAGTGCACTGATTCCACAGGTATTACAAATGCTTAAGCATTATAAAAGTATAAATTGAACAAGAAGTATAATTTTTTCTCAGTTTTGTTCTGTAATTGGATTCTGACAAAATGCTCCCTAGAAAACTGATTTAAATCCTAACTCTCCAGTTTAGAAAATTATTAAGTTTATTCTGGAAAAAATTCCTTCTTTGCATCTTTGGGGATAAAAAAAATGGTGTTGACAGCTTTGCTAACTTGAAAAGCAATTTTGTTTATCATTAAAAAAAATTCTACTCTATCAGAAATTACTAAAAATAAAATCAATTAAATCATTCTTATGAAAATCCATCAGTAATGCTTATGTAATACTAATGCAATATGACAGCATTCAATTCCCTGTCATATTTCCAATTTCTTGAATCTTTCCCATCTTGCTTTTTCAGCTTTACATAAAAAGCTTAACACCCGCCTTCTGGGGTGAATTTCTTTTTTCTTAAAATTTCATAACACTTTAGCTACAATTCATTTTATAAATTTAGTTTTAGGCTAACTTATCCATAATTTTAAAAATCTGAGCTCAAAATAGGCAAAAAATGTGACCCAAAATTTCTGGGATTTTTACAGAAAGAGAACTGTGGGGAGTGTAAAATAAATTATACATATTTTAAAGAGGTTTCTAAGAGTAAGAAAGTTTTAAAAAATTCCTGCTGCAAGTCACATGAGCTGTTTGTTGCAGCAAATACCTGTGTGATAATACAGATATTTGTGCAAGTTTTCCATTGCCAAGTGGTGGTTGGAACAATTCCTGGAAGCTGTGATTTTAGACACTTTGCACACTTTTGGAACGCAAGAGGTAAAAGAATGACTCTCATTTACCAGAATATTTTCCTCTAATGCCATTTTTACAGTCTAGCTTTTAGATTCATTTACAACTAGCAATGTTTAAAGGTTGAAGGGAAGAGAAATGAGTGGTAGGCTACTTTTATATAAACCCCATATTAGAACTTGCAAACACACCTCTCCAGCTCTTCCTCTCCCAAGATACTGACATTCCAAGTAAAAATGGTTTGGTTTGGTGAGATTCACTTTGGTGCATATTTAGAGAAAGAGACAATGAAGTACTGGGCAGAGTGAAAATTGCCAAAGACAGTCACTGTCTCTGAGGGTTACTGCTGTGCTGCAGTCAGTCTTCTCTTCTGGAAAGCTCCTGGAAGTACCAGAAAAGAGGAAAGGAAGGAAAAACTTCAGCAAGACCTTGAGAAGAAGAGCTTTTAAGGAAATAGAATAAGAATGAACATTGTGCTTCTGGCATGGAAAGAGTAATATAATGAAATGCTGTATCAGTGGAGAATTTGTAATATGGCATTAGACTTCTAAACTTGCTCAATATCAAGAATATTTTATTCAGAAACTCTAAGCACTTTGGCTCAAATCTGCTCCACTGAACACACTACTGAAATTATCTGCTGGTTTCAGAAAAGGAATGAGGTTAATGCTAGGTATTTTTGAAAAATCCAGCTTAGGTATTTGCAGAAGCCTGAACATAGTCAAACAGGGTGGAATGCTAGCACAGCTAATGTGAGTAACCTGATTAACCTGTCAGCAGTGAGGTACAAAAGGGAAGGCAAAAAAACTGCTGTGAAAATGGACCAAGTTTTGTGCTGAGAAAATAAAATACAATAAAATCTGAGAAAAAGTTGCTAAAGAAAAAGTGCAAGTATAAGCTAACTTCATATTAGTGACGGAAATCCAAAGATAATTGCTTTTATTTCCTGAATTTACAATGATTATCCTTTTGATCTCCCTGCTCTACAATACAGATCTGGGCAACTTCTGTTACAGATATCTTCAGGATTTGCATAGGCCCTGGTAAAATAATGTGCTGAAATCTATAGAGGATTCAAGGGTACAACACAGGGAATGCTGGTCAATTTGCTAATTGGTGGCTCAAAGGAGGAGACTGTCAAGGAAGCCCTTTGAATATTTTACAGGGTTGGGTTTTTTTTTTCTTCATTTTTGGCCATTTATCTACCTCTTTAACAGGGTTACAAAGAAATCCAGTTCAACTAAGACATCCATTTGGAATACCAAGTGCAAGAAAGAAAAGTAGGAAAAATTCAGATCTTCTTTCATAGGGTTTCTTTAGAAAACTACATAATGAATATCATTCTTCTCACCTAAAACTGCATTTTCTTGCTAAGAAAAATATTTTTTCGAAGAAAAATATGTGTCCTTCTAAGAAAGTTAGATTTTGGGTGATAGAATCTGCAAGTTTTTCAGATCAGTGGTTTAAGGAATCACTTCTCAATTTCTTGACTACTTTTCAGGGCCAGTGACAGCTCTGACAGGAAAAAGATCAGTATCACATCGCATTGCTGGAGAGTTTTGGGAACATATTCTGCACTGCAAACAATATTGGTCAGAATTACACAATCAAAATGTATTAGAACTCTATTTCACACCAAAAAAAAAGCCATTCGGAGACACAAAAATGTGGTTTTTTCACTTTAAGTTTTAAAATAAATTAGCTAGAACAACTAAATTAAAGTCCCAAACTCTAGATTTTCTGAAAAATTCTGTACTTTAAAATGGAAAACAATCTTTACCAAGAGAGCAGGGTTCATCCAGTTTGCTGGATTTTGTTTTGCTGGATTTAATTTTACATGTTAATTTAAAGCTTTGACAATTAAGTTGAGCATTAAGCAGCACTGCAATAATTAAATCACTAAAAAAGAAAAAGCACAGCAGAGTTATTATTTATCATATTCTTCTTTTCTGCTTTGTAATCTGAAATGCAATGTCCATGTTAATTTCTCTCAGTAATTTGTCCAAGTATATATATTAAGCTAATTTATTTGTAGCCAAGGATTTAGTATTATTTGAAATAGAATCTGTCTGTTTTTCAAAATGCTGCAATAAAAAGTGCAAGCTAAAACATTCATGTAAATTTTCTTTTTTTTCTTTTATTTTTTCTTTTTTTTCCCCACTATGTGACCTCAAGTTTTGAGAACTACAAAATAGCATAAAACCTTATGACAGCATGCAAGATCATAGAAAGTTTTGTAACTTCCAGGATGATTATAAATAATTTTATGCATCAAGTTTTAATTATCTCCTTCCACATAAACAGAAATTACTGACATAGAGGCATGCTCTTCACATATGAGCTTTCAGTCTCATGAGAATGCTGTCAGAAATGCAGAAGTATAGAGAATGTAACAAAAGTTTTTACAAAAGTACTGCTTGTACTGAAATCTCACTTTTCAGAATAAAAACTAATTTAGTTTTGGGTTTTTTAAAACAGAGTTCAGTAATTCTTGGATATTGTAGATTTTTTTATTGGACTATTGGGGGTTGACAATTTCACTTATTTCACAAGAAATAATGATACAAAATATGTCATTAATCTAATGAAAAACCCTAGTTCAAACAAATAAAGAATCTACAGAAAGACAGCAACAAGCCTGCAAAATTTCAATGTTCAATGACTTTTAGACATATTTTAGCAATTCACTCTTTTCTCTTAAGCTCAGAGATATGGGTCCTTGTTTTATATTTTCACAATGTCTCTCAAGATTTGCGCACGGGGATGGGGGATTTTTGAATGTTTTCAGCTTTTCTAGAAATGAGAATACACAAATGACAAGTGAAGTACTTCATTCAACAACCCTTCATTCTGTGTGCTCTCCTTATCCCATCAAGATGAGGCTGGAATTTCCAAGAGCAAACAACATTGTACAAAACATGATTGCTGCTTTGAGCCACAACAGTATTTCAGTGGCTTTTTAAATGACTAAAATAAAGAAAAATACTCCAGATTCTTGGTATTGCTTGGCAAATATCTCTTGCCAACAATGGCATGAAGTTCCTGTATTGTGATGTGGTTTCTCAATAAAGAAATTATTTTTGTCTTCATTCTGCTGTGTATATATGTTTTTCTCAAGCGTTTTGCTTGCAAAAATACCAACTGCAAGAAATGTTGCAAAGGTTTGGGGAAGAGTAGTCAGAAATTACAAATCAATTTGTTCTGGGACATTCAGCTCTCTCCCTTCTCTAAAGTTTCTAAATGGAGAAAACTTTGTTTTTCAGACTATTCTGTGCTTTGTTGTTGAATGTGCCCCCTTTTTAGTTTCAGCCTATTGAGTCTGGCTGAGATGGAGTTCATTTTCCCCCATATTGCTGTGATGTGTGTTGGTAGCTGGAAAGGTGTTGGTAACACCCCAGTGTGTCGGCTACTGCTGAGCAGCGCTGTCCCCCCAGCATTCATCTCACACACACCAGCAGGCTGGGAATGGGCAAAATCTTGGGAGGGGACAAAGCCAGGACATCTGATCCAAAACTGACCAAAGGGATATCCCATACCATTCCATAAAGCTAAGTGAAAGAAAGAGGATATTCATTTTTACGAAGTCTGTCTTCCAGAGCAATGACTACGTGTGCTGAAAACCAGCTTCCCAAAAAGTGGCTGGGCATTGCCTGCTGATCAGAAGTACAGAAAAAAATCTTTTGTTTTTCTTTCCTTTCATGCATGCAACCATTGCTTTTACTCTATTAAACTGCCTTTATCTTGTCCCATGTGTGTTTTTCTTCCCCTTATTTCCTGCTCCTGCTTTCTGTGAAGAAGGAGTGGTAAAGTGGTTTGGTAGGCATCTGGTATCCAGCCAAGATCAATTCACCAAATTCAAGAACTCTGTAGGTGTGCTAATATATTTTGGTATAGCAGCATGTACTTATTTAATGGATTTTTAAAGCTGTGAATTAAATAAAAACCAAAATCAACCAAAAACCTAAGATTTTCTAGAATACTATTTCTTAGATTCTTTTGAACTTCACAAAAAATTAAAATCTGCTTCAAAAAGGTCTAAAGAACTGCACTTTCCAAATGTAACACCATCAAAATGCAATTCATATTTTCTTATTAAATATTAAATCTTAAATATACAATATCTTACCGATTAAATTTTGATTTAAAAGAGATTTCTTGTTGGTTATTTTCCTCTCCAAACAAATTGTTCTTAGCTTTCTAAGCTTTCATTGCTTTCTCATTGTTTAATCCAAGTAACTAATATAAATATAAATAATAATACAAAGAGATATTTTTAAAATTAAGCTTAGCTTTAAAAATTAGTTAAGGCAAAATTATAGCCTTACATTCTCTTAGTTAAAAACCTTTGAGGAATTGCATAACAATATTTGTATACTTTTCACATAAATGTACTTTTACTTTATCCCTGGATGAGAAAACAAAGAAATGTTCCAGATTATATTTATTTCAGCCTGACCACTCGAATAAAACAAGCAAGAAAAAACAAATATCTGTCAGTTTCAAAATCCCAAGGTAATAATCATCTTAACATTCTGTACAGATGAAGATAGCTCTGTCATGACCTCATGCTGTATAAATAAAGAGATGTGAAATTACATCAGAAATAGCTTTTAACATAAATCATCTGTTCTTGGAATTTCAAAGCCAGTGGTACATGTTTGTCAAAGTTGAACACAGTAATATAGAGGTAACTGGTTAGGGCCATGCAAAATCCATCAAGGTTTGTGATTTAACAATCATTTTAACCTGAATATATTCGTACTCCAGAAAGTGATAGTGTGTCTGAGCTGTGAGACAATTCACCTTTTCATAGTACATGAGGAATGGAGCCAAAAGCTGATTTTTTAAAGCTTTTCTTATGACCAAAGTTCTAGTACTGTTTGGTTTTAGTCCTCGTGACGTGAAATCATATCTCAAACAAATTTATCTTCAACAGTCAATAGATCTCTATGCATATTTAAAAGGTCTCTTGTGCTTGCCTAAACACGAAGAAACCAAAATATACTTGACTAAGTTTCATAACTATTTTCTCAGTCTCTATTTCTACATTCCCAAAAAGAAAGATCCACTTTAACGATCAAAATTAATATTGGTAAAAAAAGATAATTCTTTAAAAATTTTAATTATAAGTACATATTGTTTCAAATAATTTCTTAAATCTCTGACTAGATGTTCAACTAAGAACTCACATATGGATTAAGCCATGGATTAGCCCACTAAATCTATTGAGCATATTTCTATTTGTATTAGAACAGCTGGATTAATAACAGGAAAAAAAACCAATGAAGATCATCCTGTTTCACCAGAGTTCTCCATTTTCAAAAGATTTTCCTTTCTCCTAAAGTGAACTTAGAAAAGCAAGAAGAATAAAACTAAAATATGGAGGAACAATGTAGCTGCTTTCATGTAGCTCATTGTCCCTTAATAATATAAAATTAAATGGGAAAAAAAGACATTTGATTTTAAACTGTAGTATTTCAAGTTCTAGCCTTCCATTTTCCTACTATTTTTGTCCTAAATTTTCCTTAATCACTGATGACAGGAGAACAATTGTCTTTGCTCACACTTCTTGTTTAAAATAGACATTGGCTAAATTCTCATGTCCCATAGTAAATTAGACTTCTTGGTGCCTTAACATCTGTCTAAAGAAATATTTACCTTCCTTTTGTATGAGTTACAAAAGTAATGTCAAAGATTATTCTGGTTCTCAGTGAACCAGTGGATTTTGTCATAGACACAAGGACAGCTAGCCATGAACCACACTTCTGTATGAGAGCAAAACACTTTGGCACTCTCTGAAAGGAAGATAGTCTGAAACATGATTTATTGTTGAAACAAAGACCAATATGAAACTTCTGCCAATAGCAGGAAAATTCTGCACAAGCAACAAAGATCCTCAGTACATTTAAAGCTATTTAATCTATTTTTTTTCCAACTCATTCCTGTAGCAGATTCTGCCAAAATGCCTGGTTTATGCAAAGTCATACTGCTTAAAGGGCAATACAAAAGTAATCTGTCGAAATCTCTTTCTCCAATATTATTGTAGCTCTAGCAAGATAAATGCAAGCAGGAAGCAAACACTCTATTATTTATACTCTACTATATTCACTTGCCTGAGATGCACTTGCCTTACACAGAGGAAAAAACAGAAAAGTGAAAATTTGCACAGGTAAAAGCAGACTAATTTGGAAGGTGCCTTACTATGGTGCCAAATTAAGTTTCTGCTTATAACCAACACAACCAGACTTCCTTGCTTTGTTGTAAAGATGGAAGAATGCAGTAAAGCTGGTAAATCACTAAAAAAAATCAAAAACACCCACCAGCATAAAATAATAACACGCTTGCATCCCACAAAAGCTTATTTTTCAATTAAATTTGGATATGTAATCTCCTCCTGTTAGTATAAGTTCTCTTCTGGAACAAGGGGAGGGGTTTAAAAATCTTTCTGAATGCACAAGGCAGACTTCAGTCAGTAAAAAGAAGAAATGCCATGAGAAAAGTTTTTTTGCCACTAAGTGATGGACTTATACACATAAGACACACCACAAAAATTGTCCCACAATATCTGTATGCTAAGAAAAAAGCTCAGCTTTTATCCTTATATGGTAGTTAATTATACACATAGTAGTAATTTATTTAAAGAACCTAGGATGAAAATAAATCTTGCCTATAATACCTTCTTCTAGAAAGAGTATCATGCATACATCACTCACCTCTGGTGCTTCTGAAGACGTAGTTTGGATAGTTATTCATAGTCTTGTTCGTGAAAATTAAAAAAAAAAAAGACACATAAGTCATTCTGCTGCAATAGCAGAATGAGCAGAACTTGGTTTGCCTGTAGGTTTGTGTTGTGTCCCTGTGTTCTTCCAAGCATTTTCTACCCAGTTCACTCCTAGACACACTTCACAAGTTTTTACCTGTCTCTTCCTGTTCCATACACATTCAAGTATGCAAGTATGAAGTATATGCTTTAGCTATGAACTTAGGTACTAGACATCCTATCTATCTTCTAACCAGGTATCAAATTCTTCATGCTTCAAGGAAAACAAATTTTAACTCCACTTTCTTTGGCAAACATGGTCAATTCCAACAGATTCTAGTTTTTGAGGATACAAGTATGGTGTAGGGGCAGAAGAGAAGACCATGGTATTTGTCTCTTTCATTTAGTTGCAAAATCTCATGTACTTAAAAAAAAATTATGCTGAAATGCACCAAACTTCCAAAAGTATAGATGATGAACCAGAAAAAACCCAAACTCTCTGTCTTTAAATTACTGAGCAATCATAAAGGCTGCTCTAAATTTTCTTTTTTTTTTCCCCCAGTAATGTCCTGATGATGTCTATATGCTCACTGCCAAAAGTTCACTAGAAATGCTACCTTGTGTACTGCTCATTACATATGTCTCCCTTGTGACAAACTCCTTAATGTCGTTTGGGACTCAGAACAGGTTTTATAACAGACTGATTATGGGTATAGCAGAATCAAGATTTGAAAAGTATGTAAATGAATTGAGGTGTCTTTAACTTATGGAAAAGTATCATAACTATTAAGTTGATACATTTGCTAGTAAATGAGTATGCAAATAACTCTAGTTTCACAATTCCCAGCTTAATGGAGCTATTGAGCTAACAAAAGGCAATTTTTCAATGTTTGTAAAAACATATTCTCAGGTACAAACATTTTCTTGAGGCATTATGATAAAGTATTCAGATAATTCATAATTTATGGCAGAAGGGTTTGAAAGCTGACTACCCACCTGGACATAAAAACCTTACTGCTAAACTGCTTACTTTTCCTGACAACCGGAGGGTGCTATTAATTTCCTCTGATCTGTTTCGAATATATTTATCAGGTTTTCCAAAAGAACACTGATTTAAATTGTTCTTCCTCTTACTAATGACTAGAGCCAACAGTCTTTTTTCAAAGAAATTTCCCTGAGAGATGACTGAGAATACATGCCAATATCTCACATGTGAACAGAGACAGACCTTTAAGGGCTTCTTATTTTTTTGTCTCAAAAAGCCACATGCAAAGGATCAATAACTTGTGCAGACAAGTGGGATGGGCTGTGTTCATTGCACTTGCCACTCTCTCATGGTATGGCCTGGCTTCTGAGTGGGCAGAACTAGGTGTGGAATCAATTTAGAAAGCCTGGATCCATCAGAATTTAATTCAGACACAGAGGCCAGGTGAACAATACATAAATCCCTACCTTTAAAGAGTTGCTTTTCTCCTTTCTATATACACAGACCAGTTTACAGCACTAGTAACAACAGTATTTGTCTGTCTGTGTCTCTATTACACACACTAATAGGAGTGCTACTCTTGAATTACATCATATGCATAAACTTTGATGAATAAATTCATATGACTAAATATAGTCATCACAGGACATGTACTGGACAGAATGCAGACAGGATAGAAATAAAAATCTGTTTACAGGTACACAAACTGTTCCTAATCTTAACAGGAGAAAAAATAAAAATCAATTTCACTGCTGAAAGTATAATCTAAAAATGAAACCATAAATGGCAGCACAATGACCATCCTCTGTTCTTAATTAATATTTAGAAAAGTTCCTTATTTTAATTTCTTTTCTCATTCATTCCTTTCTATTCTCTGTCCCACTGGGACCTTCGAGCTGTGACAGTTTTTCTGTTGCGGGACAGAATAACACAAGGCCTAACAGTGAAGAGTGTGGGAGATAATTTCCATTTAGTAAAAGCTAGTAACAATTTAAGATCTAGATATAATAGCTTTCCTTTCCTATTAAACACTTAGAGCTTCTTTAATACTAGTCTGGCTTTACTGAGAGGAGGAAAGAGATACTGGCTTTTAGCGTGCTCCCATTATGAGCACAGGGAATGTAGATTTTTCTTGCCAAGGTGCTGCTTGGGATTCAGAATTTGTCATAATGCAGCAATATCCATCATGAGTCCATAAACCACTAAAACTCAGAAATTCAAAAAGCACTTATATAAAATTCATCGTGCTTTTGCATGCAGCAATTTGTTTGCACAAGTTTTGTAAATCCAGGTAACAAAAATTAAAGTCTGACTGCCATCAGTGCAATATTTCACTCACTTACTAGAGCACTTAATAAGTACAGCAATAAATTTCAATAACACACACACAACATTCATTAGGGATTTTATGGAGTTTTCTTTCTCTATTCAGAGCACTTTCATTTTTGCACATACGAGAAAAAAATCTAAACAAAATAGTTACATAAAAACAATCTTAACAGCAAAAGATTGAATCTGAAAAAAAGGATGGCTCCTCATTTATCAATGAAACAGAATTTTGTAATTCAGAGACAAGATATGGCCATCATACTTATCAGGGTGTTCATTAATTTAGATTATTGCATCTTTTTATAAAAAAATATTTAAATGCTTACAAAACAAAAGTGCACAAGCATAATTTTCTAACATATAGCTGCTATATATCTCTGATGACATTTAATTTGTGTAAGAGCTAGTTTAGCATTTTGAATGGAATGGAACAGATTACTTGAATTGTTCCCTTGTAGAAATGAAGAGCAGATGAAATAATATTTTCTGCTCAATTTTTTTAAGAGTTGTAAAACTGGGGAAGCTGTATAAATATAGTGATTATAAAATATTTGAGCCTGAAAAACAGATAAAATATAATAGAAAGAAAAAAAAAGGTTGAGAAAGTGAGAGGCTAAATATAATATTTGGGGAAGAAAACAAAAGGAAAAGATAGGAGAGAAAAAAGAGCTTCAAAAGTACTGTTAGATCCACAACCTGAGAATATATAACAATGGCCAATTCAAGAGCTTTCAGCTTTTTTGTAACCTTGCCTGTTCCCATAGGCTTTGTTGTTTTCTATAACCTTGCCTTTTCCTATCTGTCACACACATTCCTTTCTTGTTTATGCTTTGGCCAAGGTTTTCCTTCTTTCCCCTCAGTACTTCATGTAATTTATTCTGTCCCAAGTAAGTATGAAGAAATAAGCAGCTATTCAATAGCACCTGAATAGCCCCCTCTTCTGCCCCTCTTACATGCTCTTATGGAAATAAATAAGCAAATAAATGCCTAGATGAGAGTAACACTTTTTAGGATCATAAGAGAAATGGGCATATAATAGGGAATTGTTTCTGAAATATCAGAGATGTTTGCAAAACCTAATGTCTTTTCACTAATTACCTTTTCCTTTACCTGTTATAGAAAACTGACTAAATGCTGGAGCAGGAGTTGAGATATTCAAAATTCAATTTCACTTGCAAATGTTGAACTTTGAAATTCTTCTACTGGTGCTTTTAAACTTGCCAGTTCTTTGAGGTTCACTTAATTTAATTACCATATGTTAGACTACTCCTCCAAATCCCTGATGGCATATTATCTCTAGAATTTAGCTACAAATCTTGTTTATATTCGTATTAATACTTACTTGGTATTGTATTTTGTATGTTTTATAAATGCTGGGTACTTAAATGCAGAAAGCCCTTGAGGGTTTCAGGAGGTGAGACACATACATAAACAACAGAATTAATCCAGTCGGTTCAGCAGCACCAGCATTAACAAAGCACTGACTGTTTTTATCTAAAACCAATTCAAAGTGCATCTACATTTCTCTCAAAGTGAGAAATAAAATTTTGTCTGACATTAAGGTCTCTCTAGAAGAAATTTACATTGAAACACCTGAATATAACTCTTTAATGTGAAACTTTGTGTAGAGTCTTTGTCATTTAACATAATGTAAGGGAGTTTTTAAAAAATATTTACTCACTATTAAGCATTACAATGCATAACATTCAGAAAACAAATTTAGTTAACACTTAAATTGGACTGTAGGATAGAACTCACACACTCCAGTTCCACAAAACTCAACAACAGATTAAGATTATCTCTCATGACTGGAGGAAACTGAGAAATTATTTGTGAAATACAATGCTGGAATGAAAAATCATGGTACACAAAAATAAGGTAGCATTTCTTTTTAATGGATTATAAATCTCCAAAAGTAAAAAAATCTCTTTAAAAATCTTCCTAGACACCGACACAGGGTAAAGTTTGAATTAATTGCGAGCTACTTATAATTTATATTTACAAGGACAGTCTCCTCTTTTCAATCCTGCTCATAAAAACCTCAAGACAGGACAATGAAGAAAGAGAAATGAGATTTCTTACAGATTGTTTTTCACTGTATGATATAATAATTAAATATAAAATATCTATAAATATTAGTGGCCTTTTCAGGAAAATAATAAAAATAGACATATATACTTGTGTATTCATAGAAATGCATACAGATCTATATATCTATATGCAGAATATGCCAGCTGCCTCATCTAGCCTTTTAATCTTCTGATAAGGATAGGTGTAGTTCTTCAGATAAACCCAAAAGAAAATATATTTTTACACACAGGCAAAATCAGAACAAATTTAAATAGTTTTCACTCAATGAAAATCGTTCAGTTTACATTTCAAAATAATATTGATAGTTTCTCTTTCCTGACAGGACCTGAGGGAATGGCCTAAAGTTGTGTCAGGGGAAGTTGAGGTTAGTAGATGGTAATCAAAAGATAAACTTTGCTTCCTTAGCTCAAAAATACATATTACTTCTCATGCCTTGCATATGGTAATGACTAAAGTTACTCTAACTTTACTGAAATATGAAATTTTAAAATGCAAAGAAAGTAAATAGAAATTATGAAAACTTCAGTATTGGGGTGCTGATGGGGAGGCAATTTTGAAAGATCTAACTCTTCATCTTTTTATGAATGTCCTATATAGAGAAAACACCACAATTTTGGCAGAAAAAATTTAGGACTCTGGAACAGTTATTTACTTTTTGAACATGTAGGATGAAATACTAATTATTGACTTGAGCTTGTTAAAGGAAACTTAGCTATAGAAAACAGTACAAAGAGATTACTGAGACTCAGCATTCTCTACTTTTCCCATGCAGGCTGATTAATAGCATGGACACTCCCAAAAAGTTATATATTGGTCTATATTATAAAAAGAGAAGAAAAAAAAAAGATGTAATCTTCCAGGCTACTGGGAGATAGCTAGAATAATGGACATCTGTGGATTCAGGAAGCAATTGAAAGAGATAAAATGGAAGCTGAGTAGGTAACTGTTCCAAAGTGGAAGATTGCAACCTGCCTTGAAAAAAAGAGGCTTTTCTTGCCTTTGTCACTAGTGCCTTTGTCACTAGTGCCTTGCAACTAGTGATGACTTTTTATTTTCTTCGGAACTTCAATGGCCCAGCCACCCATTAATGGAAATATTTTTTGAGCCGTTGAACCTAAGGAAAATATGATGAGTCGATTATGTTGCATCACAATTGGACTGATTGCCTCTTTGAGTCTATAGAGCCTTTTTAATTTTATGGTATTAATTACTACTATGTTCAATTAAATCTTGTGCAAGAATATTAAATAGGAATATTTAATGGCACTGTGAAAGAGCAAGCGGAAGGAATACTTGTTACCAAAACACAGAAAAAAGTAAACAAAATGTAGATGCACTTCAGGAGAGTTTGGGGAAATATAGGACCCACAGTTATCACAAATATAAAGTTTCTTTTTTCAACTTCTAATTTCTCTTTTAAAGAAAAGAATTGTGCTCACAGACTGTAAGATTTACAGCTACTATTTTTTGCTAGTACTGTTTTGTATCCTTTCACTATATGTCATTTGAAGATTATGTTCTTGTTCTTTTCCTCATAAAAAGAAGCAATACAGGAGATATAGGGATGAAAAATGCTTTATAAATCATGTGTGAGATCATCATTACTCTAGAGAACTTGCTTACATTAATATCACACTTTAATACTGATGTTGAATACTCTCTTTCTGTTCTTGCCCTCTGCAAGCTCTTCAAAATTCCCAGGGATGAGGCAGTGGAAAGGGGCAAGCTTCTTTCTTTTATTACTTTTTTTTATCAGCAGTTTCTCATCCTTACACAAAGTCATGCTTTTTTATTTGGATTTGCACTTTAATGGGAAAATATTTTTGTTTTACGGTGTATAAATACACACATTTTAATAAAACTCTATTTTTGAATTTACACCAAAGCAAAAAAGTCAAAAGAATCTTAGATCTTCAGAAGAAACTTCTCCTTAAAGAAAAGAAGTGCAATTTTTCAAAATATTTCTAGTTACCCCATTAAACTAGCCTAAAATTAGGGCAGTTACACCTAATATTTTTTTGCCTATTGACACCAAAATTCATCTGCCACATACACATAAGGACTTATGATTACACAACTTTCTGGCTGCTCCTACGTACTGTGCTATTCAGATGGCTGATGGAATTTTAATCCATCAGAGGTGATCTGAGCAGAAGCTTCATAAAAACACAAATACACCAATGATACTCACTGATGATTTGTTTGCACTGACACTTCTGTCTTGGTATAGAAGTGAAAAAAGATGTCTTGAGAATAAATGGCAGCTGGTGATACCTCAAAAAAAAAGATCCTTTGGCGACTGCAGTAAAACATAAACATCTATGGGCATTGGCCAAACAGACTATATCATAACTAAATTACCAGATTTTTATGCAGAAAAGAGCATTTTTTCTGTTTTAATTTAATAATACAAATCACCACTGCAAAACATTACAGGAATTTGTGGCATCTAATAAGGCAATAAAGAGAGTATAATTTAATATGCACCCTTATAATTTAAAGTGACTTCTAAAGAAAGAATCAGCAGGATGGGAAGACTGTATATGTGCTGTATATGTACTGGCTCTGATTTCACATACATAATAATATTATATATGTTTACAAGAGGAGAAATATTCCCAAATATACTGTGAGTCTCTTCCTTCAAAATTAAGTACTAAATTTCACCTGTGATAGTGTGGCCAATAAAAGTCTGAACTCTTTTGAGGGAAAGCAGTGTATAATTCTATAAATTTTTACATTTGTAATAGTTCTGTCTTAAAGAATTCTGTTTTGCTGCCTCCAGATATTTATTTCTAGGCCAGATATTTATTTCTAGGTTAACTTTAAGTGTGAGCCAACACAGGAGTTTGTAATTCCATGATACTGGAAAACAAGAAGAGAAACCTGTTTGGATGAAAAAGAAACACTCCCATCATTACTCAAACAGAAGCCAGGGATACACAGAAGGTGGGAGGAGGGACAGGCAACTTGGAATGAATATAGAGATGTTCTCAAAGTAGAGATAAGACAAGAAAACAAAGACTCATTTAGAATTAAATCTGACCAAGGCTGTCAAGGACAGCCAGAAGGGTTTCTTCAAATACACCACTATCAAAAGGAAAACTAAGGATAATTAATAAATGGAGCAGGGATCTGATGTCAGAGAGAAGATGCAGAGAAGGCAGAATTACTGAACACCTTCTTTGCATTATGTTCACTGGTAAGACCAGCCCCCAGGAATCTGTGACCCAAGAGCCCGGGATACAGGAATGAGGAAGAGGGGATCAGTGCTTTGGGCTGCAGTTTGTGTCCAGTCCAGCTATTCACCAGTGACTACCCTGAACACTTTGGGCAAAGCATCACTGACATCAACATTCTCTTTGGAGACAGTATTTTATTGGTTTCTCTCCAGTGTCATGCATTTGTCCTACATCCTCTCCCAAAATTTAGTGCCAGTATAATCCTATGAAGGCAGGAGATTAAATTTTGAAGTAAAATACTAAGAAAGTATCCTTTTTTAAATTATGAGTTTTACAGAGGAATAGGCATGCATCCTTTCTACACTATTTTCAACTTAGATGCTTCCATTTCCTTATGTTTTTTTGCAAAACAATGACAACATCTGTTCCTCAGGCTTCTTTTATTAAGACAGTGGTTTTCAGGGGTATTTTTGGTACTCAGATACTATATACTAAATTTAAAAAGGAACTAATAATTTTGGTTTCACTTGATCTCTCTACATTTTTTTCCAGCAATAAAACTAGTTGATATTCTCTATCTGCTTCACAAAAAATGGATTGTGCAATATATAAATTTTAGTCCAGTGAAGCAGAAATCACAAATCTCTTGTGTACTTATTTTAATAGTCCAATGTTTCTAATCCTGTGTTGGCAGAGCAAAAATGGAGTTGCAAGGGGGAGGAATTCTGTACAAAAGATACAAATGTGATCCTTTCCTGGGAGAAGACATGCATGAGAAAATCATGTGATCTCCTTGTATCTTATAGCCATTGAATCATCAATAATATATATTTAGGAAAATTAAGGAAGTATATTTCACACATATGTCCATAATAAATTTAATAGACCATTCAAATGGAAAATTCTTAAGACAAGATATTGCTGCTATGTAATTTATACCACTATGAAACATACGTAACTAAATTAGTTTTGCAAATATTGAAAATACAGCTTCTGTGCCTTACATATTTCTGCCTTATCACAGTCTCAAAAAGCTCCCTTTCTTTTGAGCTCTGCAGTGACAGAGTTGGGGGAGAGAAATATTTATGAAAAAAATCATCTGCTTCAATAGAGTTAATTACAATATTATAATACGAGTACCTTTTCTGCCACAAATCTTCAATGAAGCTTTATTAGAAATTATATCAGACTCTACATAATCTGTGTTTTAGCAGACTGGATTATCACCATGGTCCGGGTTTACAATACTTAACTTTCCCAAGTAACAACAAATAGTATTTTAAACAATCCCATATGACATTCCAGAGAACACAAGTGAAAACCTGGTTCTTGCAGGAATTAGTTCAACATCTATTCACCCTAATGATAGAAAAAGAGAATATTTTCTTCACATAGATATGTTTCTTTCCCTTTCACAAAACACCAAAAAAGAAAGTAAAACAGAGACCATGAAACAGTGAGCAGAAATCATAAGTGGATGGAGTTTTGTTTAATACAGAAAACCCTTTATTTCTCAAACTGGCAGGGAGTATTTATTACAATGACCAAGAAATATATTTTGCACAAAAGATTTTTCTCTTGGTTACATAATCAGTCACACATGTAAATTTGCTGGGTATAATTTTTTGGCTAGTCTCTAATTCTACTAATATTTTTGTCACCTCTGTTCAAAATCAATGAGCACTATGGATGTATTAAAAAAGTTAGACTGTCTATACAGAAACATTGAATCTCTTCAGATGAATAATGTCAGCATATCATTGTTTTCAGGAGCATTTGGGTGACTGAGGCATTTATTACCTGAAAATACACTGTTCATTTAAATCACAACAGCTTGTACTGCAGGTACTCACTGTCTTCTTTCATTTCAGGCCGCTTACTACATGAATAGGCAAAATGGCTTAGTGTTCTTTAAAGTAGCTAAAAAACCTCTTTTACATTTTACATGAATAAATATAAACTTTATAAGGCCTAAGGGAGCAAAAAACCTGCCAATCACTGGATAAATGTTTAAAGCTCATCTCTTTGTTTTGCAGCTGTTGCCCTTTGCTGAAGGATATTTCCTGTGCTGCAGACTCCAAACAACAGAATTTCATTTCAAGAATGTAATTAGAAACACATCTGCTGTTCTAGAACCTTTAGATTAAGTAAGTCCTCTGTAAACCAGACAGGAAGGTTTTTAAAACAGCATTTTCAGTATACTTAATCTCTCTGCTTTCTACCAGCCTACTACACTAAAAAAAAAAAAAACCCACCAGCAATTAAGTATCCAGATTGCTGTTTTGATCCCATAACTTATGTGACCTAGCAACCAGTTTGATTCATTTCACTGAGCTCTGGAAACAAACATGCAAGCTCTTTTTCAGATGGCTTATTATTCTGGACCTTCAAAGAAAGAAGAAACCTTTGGCTAGATGGTAAGAGTAATAGGACTCACATCCTTCATCTTCATGGAATTTCAAATGAATGGCAGAAGAATAATATGTCTTGAATTTCAATCCAGGAAGTCTCAAGTTTTGACAGTCTCTTTCAGGCAAGTGCAAGCTTTAGCTAAGACTGGAGTTTATTCCAGAGTTAGTCTCATCATTTGTTCTGTCATGGGGTAGGATAGTACTCTATCAGTTAAACTACAATAACTAGTAAATAAAGAATGAGCATGAAGAGCTTCCTAACATCTCAGCTGCTGTAAGTGCCATGCAGCCTATCCCTAACTTTGTGGACATAACTCTGATCCACTTTAATGACACAAACTAGTTTCAAAGGCTTAACTGGTAGAACAAGAAGATGTATGACTGAGGCCTGGGCACTGTTCTGTACATAAGGTGCACTGCAGGACAAATTGTGAGGCAGAGAGAATCTAAGTGATCTGAGTCTTCCTAATTTAGCACCTTCAGTTTAATGCATCATTATAAATACTAGTGCATCTTTGATTTCTCTTTGTGCTGATGCTTGTCAAGAATCATGACATTGATAATAAAAATGAACAACTGTGGAAATCAACTGTCACAGACATCCTTTTCACAAAAATCCTTTCTTTAGGATTTTTTCCTTCTGGGAAGCTGAGGCCCCAGAAACAAAAGGTAAACAATAGGTTATCTGCTTCTGTAGAATGCAACAGGTCAGTTCTGGATTGGCCCAGATCGAGTGTTTGGAAATAATGGCCAATCCAGAACTGAGCTCTCTCGGACACAGTCCGAGAGAGCAAGGCTTGTTGATCATTCTTTACTTTTATTCTTAGGTAGTTAGCAGCTTCCGGAAACTCTCCTTTTCTTTTCTTTTTAGTATAGTATAATAGATGTATATATCATAACATAATAAATCAAGCCTTCTGATCATGGAGCCCATCTCGTCTCTTCCTTCACCCCGAAAATCTTGTGACCAACCGTCGACAATCAACAGTGTTATTTTCACTTCTCAGCCATTAATTATGTTAATTCCAGTGACTCTTCAGGTACTCTCCAGGTAAACAATGATAAGGATCCAGTTTAGGATAAGAACGTATTTTAAGAAATAAGAAACTAGAGATAAGAAACCAGTTTATTTCTGAGCACACTCACGAGCTTAGTGGTTTCTCTTTTCAGCAATGAATTATTTAAAACAACCTAACTAAGACCTTATAATCTGTTCTAAATTCAACGCCTAAAAATCCACCATTATCAAAATTTGTCTGAGAAAGTAAAGGTCCTGGTACATCTGATTAGTGATCCCACTTTAAAACAGGATATCAATGAAACAAGAAAAAGTGTCTTAGAAAATGAATGTGCTTTCTAGGCATAATTGAAAAAAGAAATAGCCTTTGGGCAGTGACAAATCCTTTGTTTTCACTGTGTAAGATGTCAGTTAATCCACAAGTAGTTAAACATTCTCATATTGACTAACATTACCAATATAGTGCTTTAGTATTAGGGGTTTACTCACAGATATTGTCAGAGAGCTTCTTAAATTCTGAAGTCCTCCAAATGTATGTGACTTAGGATTGATAGTGACAGAATTACTTGTCATAAAGTGATCTCTTAATAAGGGCTCTCTATACTTTCTTTATGATATTTGATTGGAATGTAGCTTAAAAAACCTAAATAATTTAAAAATATCCTGCAAAGAGTTTAATTTTTTTTCCTATTATTAAAAAAAATCAATCTTAATGTAATATCTGATCAAGAATTTTTAATTTTTTTTTAAAGTCAAACTTCTTGGCCATGAATGCATAAACTTTTTTCTATACTATTTTAACTAGCAATTCGGGTCCTACTGATATTTCTCCAAGTCAAGATAGTGAGTTAGTGCATTGGTTGCTACCCAAAATTTATAAATAAAACAATGGTATTTTGAAAGAGTTTGGTGAGGGATTTTTCCAAAGAAAATCCAGAGAAGTCTGCAGTCCATTCACTATTAATATTACTTCAGAGTAGAAGGGAATAGCCAGCCAATAGATGAAAACTTGTATTAGTTGCAATATGGTAACTATTGCTATATGTATTTATTGTAGATGCTGACATTCAGATATTTCATATATTGCTTATTATTTTTTCCACCACCTTTTCTTATTTTTCTCCTGATAGTATGAAAATAGAATGTCAACAGTAAGACTATTTGGTGTTTCTAATATCTCTCTTTGACAAAGGCTCACTCTTTTTTTCAGCAAATAGAGTTCCATTGTCAAATTTGATTCTTGGCTTTTGGGTCCCAAAGATGAAAGAAGCTTTTGTATTGCTCTGCTAAATAAATGGTCCTGGTGTAAGTGTGAGTATCTCCATGGTAAGATTTGGTCTCTCCAAGTGCTTAAATGAGGGAATGTGAGCCACCAGAGGACAATGATTCATGACTACAAATTACAGTAATTCCTATTATGAAGACATCTGGCAATCCTGCAGATCAGTGTCTGAGAGAAAACCCTGAACAGTGCAAAGATTGAGCAAAAGTTGGCTGAGCATCTACTCACTCCCCAAAACATCCCCATGAGCAATGTTACCTACATGCATAGCTCTTCAGACCATATAAGGTTTAGGTAAAAAAAGAAGCACTTTTTCTTTCAAATCATATACACAGACTCCAAAAACTAAAAAAAAAAAAAACCCAAACTTAATATTTCCCTATTTATTATCCACTGAAAATTAGAAAAGAAAACTAAAAAGAGCAGTATTGAATAACTTCTTAATAATTCAAATAATATTTTTGCCATTTGCTGAGACTTTAAAGAGCATTTCTATAGAGTCAGTGAAAATAGATATTTTCTCTTCCACCAAGGGCAAACTTTACAATATTAAGTTGCTAGATAAGGCATTAATCCACAACTTTACTCACACATCACCAACAGATACGAGCTGATCTAAGAATCCATCCCTGGAGATCAGACAATAAACATGTCTCATTGTCCCTTCAGACAGCTTACTATTTTCCTCCTGTTGCTGTATAATTTATCAGTGTTTATTATTGTTGCATTGTAGCAAAATTAAGGGTCCAGCTCTGCTTTAGAGCGTGCACTAGGTAAAAAAAAACATATTTGCATCCTGTAGTCACTATTGTGTGATGTTATGAACATCAATGGAAAAAATAAACAAATGAACAAATGGGGGAAAAAAAAGGGCATTTTTTAAAATTTACTATCTGAACAATAGATTTGAAGGGTACAAATCTTCTGATTTGAGCATTTAGCAATCCAGCAAAGAAAAAAAAAATTACATGCACTTATAGCACAGCTGAGACAGTTGAGGAACATCAGCCACAATCCAATTAATAGGTAGCAGTAACCTTTGTCTCCTCATCCTTTATTTCATAATGAAATTTAGCAAAGAGAATGCAAGAATTGTTATAAATGTTTGCACCAACAATGCAAACTGACAATATATGATCCGTTTTTACTCTGTGTAGAGACTCTTCCTCTTTGATTTAACACAATGCTATGAGGTACCTCAGAGATGCAATCAAAATGCAAGAAATATCACAAGATCTGGTAGTAATGTATAGACTGGAAGTGATCACTAGTCAAAATACTTATTTTCTTCTTTGGGCTGATTTCCATCTAGAAAAATGTATTTCTAAAGAATTTCTTAAAAAACAATTACCTGCTTGGTTCTACTGCTCCTAGACCAACTAAATTTCCCTAGGAGGCTAAGAAGAATGCCTTCTAGAACCTGCTACCCCAGGATGTGTGAAAGAATCTGCCTCAAGTAACTCTGATTGAAGACATGTCTCAGAACTTTCTTCTTAGTCCAGTTTCCTGGGTAGTAAAGATTATAAGGAAATCCAAACTCTTTGCATAAAAGTTTAAAATAAAAGCATAATAATAATAAGCTTTTAACTATTTCACCTACTGAGCATCATTTCCCCTCAGAGACTTTTTTCTGAGACTAAGCTTCCAATCCTCCCCTTAAACTTCAAAGAGCTTTTCTCTCCCTTAGCTATAAATAGGTCACTGCAGACACCCAGAGAGATAGAAAACCATCCACCTGTAAAGATTTACAGCAGAGAAAGCCTGGAACTCACCTTTCTGAAGGCCTCCTTTCCTCATTCCACCAAAGGGCCAGGTCTCTCCTCATGATAAAGCAGATTACTGTACCGCACCTCTGTTTCTAGTAGGTTTTCAGTCAGCTGCAGCCTTACCCAAGTTACAAATCTGCCCTCCACAAACCCTGCAAGCCTCCTTTTGTGTTTATCAGTGCTTTATTGTGAGCAGGTGTGGTAACCTGCTTGCACTTGGTTATAACTCCATTTAACACATATAAGTGAATCCCATACTTTCTTATTCTGATATAGTGCTGGGCTTCTATGTATTTATTCTTGAGGGTAATAGTACTTCTTATTGAGCAATAAAAATGTGCTTGCTTGTTTGCTGCTCACACTGTCAGTTATCCATCTTGATCAGGTGGTGTCTTTGTTTCCATCTTTTTCACAGAGTTGTCAATTTTCTTCCTGTTCAGCAAATTTCTATATTAAACTTACCTAGGGGGATGTGATTGCAGTTCCTCACTGTCAAAACTGTGTGGGTAACTAGTGTGGATTTTTTTTACCTTTCGTTTTTCATGGCAGGCTTACGTATGTGCATATAAGCACTAAATATTTTCTGTATCATGAGCTAAAAAAACATCCTGACTTTGGAAAATGGCCTCATATGGAGCAGAAAACTACTTATTTGCATCACTGCAGGATAGCAGCTGTTTAGTTTGTTCTTTGGCATAGGAAGCCTGAAAATAGAATTTATTAGTGCTAAGACAGAATGCATCTTTCCAGAATATATCTCATTATAACTCTACCCTGGTAAGCAGCTTACACCCAAATTTACCATCAACTGAAATATAAAACTATTCTGATAATGCTATTCAACGCTGTATAAACCTAAATTTAGACATTCATAGTAATTATGATTGCGATATATGTTTACAACTTGCAAAAATACTAAATTATGCTATTTTTTCTAAATTGTTCTATATATGAACTGTTAGTCAGTGCATGCATATTTTTTCTTGGATTTCAGAAAAGCCAATCCTAGAAAGCTTAATATAGATAACTAAATATTGAATATAATATTACATTTCCTGTGAGGGCATCTTTTAAATATCTCTGAACAGGGTATAAACATTCATTTTTCAATGTAAGTGATGGAAGATGAAGCAAACAGAGATACATATAGATACATATTATGCATGTACATATTTACATATCAGGCATGCCTTTCTTATGCATGCATGCAACCTAGAAAAGGTCCCATATATCTTGTCATATTTGGATACCCTGTTGAGAGAAAAACATATCAACAACTTCTTTGAGTCCAGTGCCTAGTTTTCATACTAGGGAATTTAAAATCAGTTGAATTTCAGGTTTTTTGTCAAAGAAGTAAAAAAACAGCCATCCTTCAGAACGACAGAACTGTTCTTGCTTATTGTAACTTCAAAGTGAAATTGCTGTTCTTTCTACTTCTGCAATGGGAGAATGCAGAGTGTATAACAATCATTTTTAAGCCAAGAAAATACTCTTACGTGACAAGTCTGTGGACTCAACTCAGCCAAATAAATCATATAAAGAGAAATAAGTTATTTTAGGAGTTGTTCCTAGAACAAATTCTTTGTCTTACTGAACTTGGTGGCAAAATCCCTGCAGTTTGAACGTGACTTCTCTGGGACCCCTCACTTGGTGGGCTTTCGGCTCTAACCATGAGGTCAAATGTCCTACTTCATTCCAAAAAATACATGCATAATTCTCAAAGATTTAATAGTTTAGAAGGTGAAAATCCATATTGTTCCTTATATCAAGCATTTTCTTGTCATAGTGTCATAATTTTTAGCCCAGCTGGAGATAAAACACCACACAAGTTCTTGCTCAACAACCCTCTGACCGCAGTGCAATGGGGAGGAGAATCAAAGTAAAATTTATATGTTGCCATAAGAACAGTTTAATAATTTAAAATAAAGTACAATATAATAATAATGATTAATAATAAAATTAGTTATAATAATAATGGAAAAAACATGTGATGCACAATGCAGTTGCTCAGCACCCACTGAATGATGCCAGACCGCTCTTCCTGAACCTAGATCAGCCTCAGTTCTGGGTGACACTCCCTCTCCCCAAGTTTATTCACTGGGCATGATATTCTGTAGTTTGGAATACCCATTTGGTCAGTTTCCGGCACACCTCCTGGCTATACTCTCTCCCAGGTTTTTTTGTGGACCTCCTCACTTGGCAGAGCATGAGACAAGGAGGGAAAATAAAGACAGGAAAAAAGAAGGAAAAATTACTTTGGATTAACATGACTTAGCAAAAACCCAAAACATCAGTGTGTTATCAACATCATTCTCTTTCTAAATCCAAAACACAGCACTGTGACAACTACTGAGACAAAATAAACTCTACCACAGCAGAAACCAGGAAACTTCATTGCAGCATTTCATTTTTAAAATCCGATCAGAAACGCATCTGTCTTTCCCAGGTACTTTTTTCTGTAAGTGAATGTAAACCAAGGCATTCCACAGTAATTTGCTGATTCCTTTTCTCCCTGCAAGATATATTCAGAGTCCAAAGAAGAAAATGTCTTATTATTTCCATAGCAGTGTCTTCTTCCCTTTTCTTTTAAAACTATATCTGTCACATTCAAATTGTAAGCATAAACTATTTGCCAAAAGAATCCTACTGAATGAATCTATTTATGAAGAGAGAATCATCAAATTCAGTGATGTTCCACCAGAAATTTCTATCTCTATGTGGCTTAGAGAAACAAAACCAAAGGCTACAAAAATCTCTGATTTTGCATGGGAAAATGTCAGAGAGAGAGAATTGTCACAAGAACCTACAAATAGGCAAGAATAAAAATGAACAGACAAAATGAATATGTATTTTTTTTTTAAGGACACGAGTAACAGCATGCCCATGAATTTTCCTGGAAAAAGCAAAAAAACCCCTTGCAGATCCAAAAATGCTGAAGGAAGACTCAAATACAGTTTTACATGTACAATTTATGCTAAGCAAGTTCTCTGTTTCTTTTGTGGCAGTTTGGCTGCTGGACAGCCTTGGAGAGCATTGTCTCCTTTTTTGAACTGAGGCTACTACAGGATGCTCTTCCAATTAGATTTCCTCTATTTAAGATATGAAACAAGTGTTTTTATTAGGACTTTTAAAACCAAAAATAGATACATTTAAGCATGTACGATTATTATAGATGCAATTACCATGGAAAAAAAAGAACAGATAAATATGAAGGTAAACATAATGTAAGAGTGTGCTTCTCAACATCAAATTTGATCAGCAAATATCTTGTTTCATATAATGAGCTCAATTAAGTATCCTATTCAGGAGCTGGGCAAAAAAAGTTAAATGGACCAGGTGAATGAAGGTGCTGATAATGTTGGACAAAAAGAAAAGCAGTAGTCACCCAGTGATAAAGTGCTGATGGTCTGTCTTGCTTTATACTAAATTAACCCTTCATCCAGTCATTATCTTGATTAATTTCCAACAGACAGTTTAGTCAGCATATGTTAATTTTTAAATAAATTTTAAGGTGAGCATCATTCTTTTCTCTATTTCTAATGACCTTGATACAGAGAAGGCTCATATCCTTGCTGCCACAGCTCTAGGTCAAAACACACTTAATATAGATCAGCTATAAGAGCTGGAGGCTGTTTGGAGAGAGTATATTAATTTCTCACCAGCCACAAAGAATATTATTCTGTTTCAATATCCAGTTATTCACCACTCAGTGGTGAATTTTATTGAAAAGAAACCTCTGCATACAGAAATTTTGCTGATGTGGAGGTGTATTTAGATTTTTAACTTCTTATTCCCTGCAAAGAATGTACTAATATTTGGGTATGTACATAAAAATCTTATATTTTGAAAACTTTGTTTTTTAAATTTAGTTTTCAAAATATGAGGCAAAAAACCATACAGGCAAATTTATAGAGAGTATTTTAAATTTGTAATTTTTTTCATTTGCTCTAAGAATGCTTTAATGTACTTGAAAGTTAAGTGTTCTCCGAGGTTTTATGCTTCGTTCTACCTCTCACATCAAAAGGTGTTTACAAGAGTTTCTTTAGCTTTCCTTGCTGATCAATGACAAACCAGTCTACCAATGACACATTTACACAAATAATCAGCACATTGTGTTTATGGGAAAACAAACTCACCAGTCGGTCTTCAACTGAAA
Organism: Camarhynchus parvulus; assembly: GCF_901933205.1. Lineage (NCBI taxonomy): Eukaryota > Metazoa > Chordata > Aves > Passeriformes > Thraupidae > Camarhynchus > Camarhynchus parvulus. The sequence continues at coordinate 19,554,826 of NC_044575.1, read as the reverse complement.
TATCCTGGATTGTCTAAGGATCTAAATTTAGTGTGTGAGTACTCTGTTACCATCATGAAAGATTGCAAGTAACTTGCTGAAGCAAGGTAGATGAGCATGGCAGAATAAATAATAAGATGCATTCTGTAATGTCTGTTTACATAATTTCATGTATAATTGTCAGATACAATTGGTAGAACAAATTTCCACTTGTCTGTCTTTAAGCAAAAATGTTCATGAAATCCAGACATTAAGTGTTCTTTACAATTCATAGGACTTTGTCATGAATACACATTTGATACACAAATGACAGTAAAGTTATTACTGTCTTTCAACATACATATTAATATCTATTTTGATTTGCTAAACACTTATCACTGTCAACTGAACACTTAGAAAAGCTAATCTCTTTCCCTTTTCACTTGATTTAAGTCACTTACAGTATGAGGCCTCACCAGAAATTATAGCCATTTTTTCATCTAATACTTATTATCAAGCTGCACATTATGACTGTATTTTCAATTACCTTAACAATGAAGAGTGGACTAAACAGTGAACAGTGAATAGAGTGGGGGAAAGAAAAGGAAGAAATTTATTTAGAAGCTGAAGTATAAACTTCAGCTTCCAAATAAAAATGAAATATTTTGATTAAGGAAGTTTTGTGTGTGTGCCATAAGACTCATTCTTGGGTCTGCTCTTTGTGCCTAGTCAAGAATTTTCAATTTTACTATTTTCTTGCTTGTTTTGTTCGCTGAGTTTACAGGTCTTGGGAGGAAATTTTCCCAGACTGTACTTGCACTTTATCTTGCTGGTGTTCATTTTTTAAAAAATATCAATATCTGTTTTTGAAAAAAAAAAAGAGTGCTCAACTGGATTCTGAAAAGTCTACCCAATTTTGTAAAACTAAAACATTTCTGTCTCTTCCTAAATAAGACATGGCCACTGAATGGCTTTTAAATACTATCCCACTTTTTACATCAAAGCTTCAAGATACCAATTATTTCCTCTGTGAACTGGAGAGGTAACTTCAGACACACGAGCTGAAGTTAAATAACATTCCTATGAGGAGGATCAAATTTGAAATGTAAGTCATCCGTCTTTTTCTGAAAGTTGCTCCTTGGTATTTGGGAAATTCTGGTTGTCGTGAGTTTACAGGAAACAGGTTTTCTGGGAATGGAGTGGCCAGAGGCCAATAGGTGTCCAGATTCTGAAATTGGCACCTGGTTTGACCAGTGAGATATTTGGATACGCCTCTGAGAACACAGGGCTTAAAAGGAGAGCTTTCCCTTGGGACTTCCTCTTTGGGTTCCAGCTGGGAGACAGGTGAGACCTTCCCCTGCCCAGCTTTGTCGGCTGGGCACGGGGAGGGGAAGCATGCGGCCGGGTGAGGGAGAGGGGAGGTGAAAAGGCCCTTGAAGATCAAAGGGTGGGGGCACCCGGAGGGATCGGGCAGCCCCCTTTGCCCCCCCACCCAGAGATGAGAGAGAGAGAGAAGCCGGCGCTCCTTGGTGTATGGGGCTGCGGCCTTGAAGGCCTTGAAGTTAGCGGCATGCCCGGCGTGAGGAGAATGGGGGGAGCATGGAGAAGTCTGGCCGCTTTTTAACCCCTGTTTGGACAATGGAAACCTTACAAATGCTGACCCTCCTGGAGCTGAATGAGAAGAGGGATAAGAGATGAGATAAGACAAAACGGGCCACAAGAGAGGTGGAGAAGAACCTAAGGGTGGGAAGAGATGGAGTGGCTTTTTGCTGGACTTTTCTTGTATTGCCATGGGCAGAACTTTTTTTCCTGTGACACAGAAACTGCATCTAGGGGGAAGGCAATGGCTTGGAGCCAAGAGAGTTCAGTGTTGTTTTCTTGAGACCCCTCAGCCCCAGGGGGTGACCAAATTTGGGGGGGGGCAGTGGTCCCGAAAGTGAGAGACTGTGCTTATTTTGGAACTGGGCAAAGCATCCTTAAAAGGACAACCCTAGAAGCAGGTCTGGTCCATGCGCAGTGGTGAGAGCACAGGGCATGGAAGGAAGAGGTCACGACGGCAGATTGTACTCTGGGCGGTGCCACGAGTGACACGGAAACACGCAAGGTTTCAATGGTGTTTCCAGGGGAAGCCTATGGCACAAGGAAGACTCCTCTCCTCTTGATGAACTGAGGATTGATTGTCTGAAGGGTGGCGATGGATTGAGAGTTGGGAATTTGGGGGAGAGATGTATTGTATTGGGAGAATTTGGTGGGGGGAGAAGGAAATGTTTTTGCAAGGTTTTCATTTTCCCTGTGTGTGTTCCTTTTCATATGTAGTTGTAGTGTAGTTAATAAAGTTTTTCTTTCTTTTATTCCTAAGCTAGAAGCCTGCTTTGCTTATTTCCTGGTCACATTTCACAGCAAACACCAGGGGAAGTGTATTTTCATGGGGCACTGGCATTGTGCCAGTGTCAAACCATGACACTGGTAAAGGATCAATTTAGTGATCTAGGGCTTCACAGATTATAATAATGAACATTTATGAGTCACAAATCATCATTTTCAAACTGTTTCTTTCCTTTTCCTTGCAGGCACCAAACATAAAAACATAAGCCTGCGTCATGAACACTACATAGGTAGTAGACTTCAGTCTAGTAAATACTCTCATACTTTGAATTTGGTATCCATATCTCTGTGTCCTACATAGCCATTTGTATCTTTCTTCTTTTTATGCAGTCTATGAATTTTCAATTGATTTATTCTTTATATGTATTTTATATGTATTTTACTATTTCCCTCCCATTTTTTTTTTCTAAATTGTGTCAAGGTTTTCTACCAATTTCTTGACACTGAGTCCTACTACCAATAATAAAAAGAATTTCCTTCCCCTCCCCACCTCCTTGCGTATTTTAATGCTGTTGCCAGTTAAAAGAAATTCCTCTCATTTCAGAGCCTTTTTTCTTCATCTCCCACAGGACTGGCCATACCTCATGAGAGCTCCTTATGGATCTAGAGGTTTTAGAAATCTGCTTCTGTTTCCCTCCTTCCCCTACCTGCTATTGCTATCTCTGAACTATAGCTTTATCTGAGGTCTTTCACAATAAATACTGTGTAGCAATTAGTAACCCAGTCACAACACATGTTCATAGGGGAACACTGAAGGAATGTACTTTTTTTTTTTAATAAATTAATTAGCTCATTTATAAATTGCTTTAATAAGAAAGATGGGGAGGAATAGAAAAAGACAGAAGACGAGCAAAAATCAACTGTTTACGCTTTTAAAATCTCAGGAGAGTAAAACAAGAAAAATTCACTTCCACATTTTTGAATAGTTTCATGGTCTCCATCAAAGAAGCAATGAGTGCACACATGAACTATCTGTCCTCTCTGTGTAATGAATAGATAACCATGAAGTTACTCACTGATTGCAGTAGCAGGCTTTTTATTGTGGAAGAACTGTGGGGACCCTGGGGCATTCTGTCACAGTCAAAACTCTTAAGTACTTTATTCTCCAAAGGTATCTCTGAAATCTCAGTCCTCTCTCTTGCAGAGACAAAGACTTGGGACCACTAATATAAATAATTGATCAAACTTTAGCAAAAAAAGAATATGTCAAGAGACAAGGCAAGGATGGAAAAGTTTTTATAACATCATGTGAAAACTATCAAGACTCACTGAAAGACATTTTTTTGGTTTATTGTGCTGCTTTATCAAAACCAAAATTTCATTGTTCAACTCAAACTTCATACAGTCTCTGAAGAATACTTATCCAAGTATATAAATGAGCAAGACTAAAGCTGTGTCAGCTCGTTGTATATCAAGTATAAGAAACCCAAGGGGAGTCCTATTTGATTTAATTTTCCTTTAAGAAATTTTTCATCTTAGCATATAATCCTTTATCAGTGTTCTGATTTTGTATTATGAGTACTATGGTTCTGTGGATAAAATTCATACACACACCTGATTAGATAAAACCAACAAAATGTAAGAAGCTTAAAATGACTACAGATGACAACCATCCTCTGTCCTACCCTCAAAAGAGAAGATCTACATTGTGCAATTATGAAACTGAAGCAAAAAGGTTTATGGGAATTAATTTAGAGATGCATGCTCCAGTAGTACAGGTCAAGTACACAGACGTGGAAACTGAAGGAAGTTTTCCATATGCAGAAGGAAAGGTTTTTTTCTCAGGACAGAGAATTCTGCTTTCTGAATGCCCAATATTTTTAGTCTCAAATAGTGAATGTTCATAATACCTCTTTTCTTTTTACCTCTCTTACCCTCCCCTCTTTCAATTTCTTGAAGTTCATGGCTAATAATCTGCTCTTTGACATTCAAGACAAAACCAAAGTTAAGAATTCTAACTATGAATGACACTGTTATCAAAGAGTGCTGAGACTTGTGAGTCAAAAAGGTGATCTTCCTTGGAGACATAATAAACTGTTACAGATATCTGATTATTACGGTTAGTGCTGGTGATACACCTTTTTAAATAAAATCAAATAATAAAGGACGCAAAGAAGATTATTTGTTGAATTGTAACTCCAGAGAAACATTTGCACATTAATCACAAGGAAACTAATTTTGCTAAGGGCTTCACTGAAAAATTATCATGCTTTGCAGTTTGTTAAGTTTTTAGAACTTGGTGAGAAAGTCTCATTAGAGTTCATATAATGAATCATACATTGCTTCATTTTCATGTACTGTCACTCAGAAGATTTCTGTAGAACAAAGGTGTAATCCAGTATTACAGTATTTCCAGTCTAATCAGAAATGGAATAAGTCTGAAACAGAACCCTATTTTTGAAATTAGTTTGAATGTTTCAAAATCAATTGTGCGCTCGAGAAGTTAAAGCTTATTCTCATAAGGGAGAATGGGTCTCTACCTGCTGTATTTTTAAGTAGATGAAATTTCTTTCAAGCCCCTCTCTGACAAATCCAGTGCACAAGTGTGCCACTGAAACTGTTCCAGTGGGGCCAGTGACAGACAAATATATCAGGTGATATTGAGACTCTCTTGATGTTGCTGCCTTAGGTCTTTTTCTAGCAGCTCAGAAGAAATATTTCACTATTTGTGCAGTAGTGAAACTACTGCATAGGAAATATTTCACTACGCAAAATACAAGGAATGAGAATAACTTAGGTCTCTCTTAGAAATTCTTAAGCCCAATGCCTTATTATCTTTTTTTAAATTATTCTTAAAATAAATTAAAATTTATCCAAAATTACTCCAAGAATTTTTGCCAGTTTAGTGACCATCTATGCCCTGAGAAAAGATATGCTTCTGATTCCTTTTCCCAGCTATTTTTTAGATGTTAGCACTAACAGAGGAGGTAATGCAGAACTATACTATGCATACATCTATCTGTAGATCTACATAAGTCTCACAAGCTATGACTTTACAAGAACCAGAATAAAATTTTCAAAATTGAAGTACCTTTGAGACCTCTGACAGGTGTATGTCAAAATGACCATATTTGGGCTAAGCATCTTACCCTGGATTTTGGAATAAAGCTTTTTTTTTTTTTTTTTTATTAAGAGCAAGAAATGCTTGTTTGAACAAGCCAAAATTCTGAATCTGTTACAAAGGTATGCTGAGTTAAAAACAGTTACTTGACTGTACATTTTGTTCCATAAGGTGGCCAATTGACAAAGGAGAAGGAAAGAGGAAAATGAGGACAAGTGATAAAAAACAGTTCCATCTGACTGCAGTTACTAATGAACTTAGAAAGCATTCAGATTTATTAATAGGAATGTGATAGCTGTGTCTTAATTTTCTTACACTGAGATGCAATTCCTTTATTCAATACTGTTATTCTGTTTCCTCAGCTGAAATGGTTATTAAAATCATTTCAGAGAATATATGTAATTATTTCCTGTATTTCTTGGCTTACTGACATTCTTGACTACGAATTTGAAGGAACCTCTATACGTGTTGCAACATGAATGACTTTTTAAGGCTTTAAGGAAATCTACAGTAAATACAGAGAATGTATTTAACAGACCTGGTAGCTGTTTCCCCATATCTGATAACTGAGTTCTTGATGTCTGATTAAATGTTTGTTGAAGAAAACATGTAGTGCAGCAATTCTGCTGTCAACAATATTGTGTAGTGTACATAATCTATAGAAAAATATATTTTTTAATGCAAGTCAATCTAAGTATGATCTAAGTTTTCACATCAAATTAAACTTAGAGTTTAACTGCCTGTGTGAATATAAACTTAAGTTCTCATTATTTACACAATATTGCCAATTTCTATTCCTGTACATATGATTTTTATTCTGATTTATGACATGATAAAGGTCATATGCCTTAAGGTATGATGATGAATAGTCCCACCTTCAACACTGAGCCAGGACTCGAGGCTATTAAACAAAACAGTATGACTATAAGAGTCACGAAAGGCAGCCACTATTCCTGATCCCTTCAGAAGACCTGGATTGCAAACATAGGGCAGGTGTTTGAAGGAGTTGGAGTTGTCTTGGGATTCATTCTACTTTTTAATATTTGATTTTATATCTCAGTTTCAGTTAATTAGCTACATCCAAGGACCTGTCATGTATTTGAATGCAAGTAGTTGTAAAACAAACAATTATTTCTTATAGTACAGATAATTTTTTGTGGAATTGAATTGCTTCAGCAATTTATACATGCTAGAACTATAAGTAATTTCAAAATGGGATTATAAAAATCTCAGAATAAACACTGTCAATGGCTCTCCACCAACAAATCAAGATATCAATCCATTTACAGGTTAATATTATGACTCTAACTAGGCTTAGTACATCAGAGGAAGGATCATATTAAATACATCCTGTATAAACACATCAAAAGAAGTGTTCCCAATCCAATAATGACCCCAGTTAGAAACACATTATAAAATAACTATTTGATCTAAAAATGTTTATAATATATTTTAATTTTTTAAAATGAATGCACTTTCTCTATGCAATTTTGTTTCTAAGAATACTATTTTCTTCCTGTAGGTCTTTTCATCTACAAATATCATATATACAAATTTTATTCAATACTGTTGGGAAAGTGACTCCCCTGCTTCACAGAGAGATTAACAGATAATTAGAAATTATCAGATATTCAGAAAGAAAGAGGTTACTAGAGTATTAAGTAATATTCAATTATACAGAACAGATAACCACTTGTTAGGGTAAAGATCGGAATATAATCCTTTCCAAGATTTTCAAAAAGAGATTGAAAATTGTTTTTAAACAAAAAAAATGCTACCAAGTAAGGAATCAAAAAATGAAAAGCTTAAATTTCCCGTTAAAGTCAGAAACAGTAGTCAATTTCATAAAAATAATATATTCATAATTAAACCCATACTTGTTTCTAATTTCAAAAGTTTCTCTCTATTTTTGGTAATAAATCTTTTTTATCCTTCCTGATATAAATTATCATACTGTATAATAAATTATGGTGGTTTTAGGGGCCTGCTCTTGGTTTTTTCTTTGGTCTTAAACTAAAGACATTTATAAAAAATATCTTTATAGTTATTTTAGTGATGATGTTGCCTCAAAAATATATAGATGAATGACACTTTCATCTATAGGTAGGTGACATAAGTACCACAGAGTTTTATATCAAAGGCTTGGACTCCAACACACAGATTATTGCTTTTTGGGTAAGGGATTTCCGTGAAGTGCCAGACTTCACCATCTTAACTACACAGTTACATAGTATTGCATGCACATAAAATTAAAACTCAATATTTTCACATCAAAAGCAATTAACATGACGAATCTGAAACTTTGCTCTCAGGGTACTGTCCTCCCAGGAAAATGGGTTTTATAATACTATTCTGATTCTCCATAATTAATTCATCCTGGTAAATTGTAATAAAAGTTGTTTTGCTTCATTTATAAGGTGTCTACATTATTATAAAATGTGACTCTTTTTCATTTGAAAAGTTTTCAAATTTATCCTACCTTCTTAGAAAGAAGTGTTGGATTGCAGATTTTAGATTGGAGGAGAAAACACAAAGAAAAAGGAGATCCTTGGGTAATAATACAAAGAGCCCTGAAATGAAGAAAGAAAAATTAAACCTGTAAATACAACATGGGTACTAGGAGAGAGAATGCAAAACCAAGGAAGGGCCTAGGAAGAAAGCAGGGTGACATTCAAGAATGACAATTCTATTTTAACATGACCCAGCACAGCACCAGCGCACTGGTGAACACAGTCCTCACAACAGACCCTTTAAATGGGATCACCATTGTACTACTGCTTCAAAATCCTACTGGTCCAATCCGTCTAGTTGTATGCAAAAAAGAAAGAAAGAAACAATCCTGACTAGTTGGATTTATGAAGAGGTTGAAGGACAAGAATCATGAAACGTTTGAAGGAAATAAAAGGTTGATATAGTAAAAATTGGAAAAATTGCAAGCTGACTACATTATGAAAATCCTTATTAGCCTTTCATGCTGCTTTCTTAAAATTAGGATAGGATCCTAACTAGGACATGCCTACACTGCACAAAGATCCTTCAGCAAGTGCTGACCAATTCTGGCATGGCCATACTACAGGGGCAGCCCTTGGGTTGATAGCATGAATCCAAAGCCACTGAGCCATCTATTTTCCTTACAATAAGCATGAGACCTTGGCACAACAAGGCACTAGAACCACAGAAGTGGAAGTACAATGCTCGTGTTGTAGGCTTTGTGGTAGCTGATTTGGGACTGGTGACAGAATTCCTCAATATTGTGATTGAGAGCCATATATTGTGGTTGAGAAAGCTGCAGACAGTAATTTGCAAAGAGTGGATATACAGAGAAGAGAAGTACAAGAACCAACTCTGTCACTTGTACACAACATTGCACAGTTTGGATTTTAGGGGTGTTTTTGCTACATGGCATCCTGGGATTGTTTGCATGGAAAATGGATCATTTATCATTATTTAAAACAAGATGATCACTGGTATATATGCATAGCTTCTTGCACTTTTAGTGTACAACAGCAGCTCTAAAAAAATGATTGGAAGGCTTGTGAGCAGTTTCTGATTATGCTTGTCATTAAAAGTCTAGGAAGTGTCAAACGGTGTAATTTTTTTATTTAGCTTGTATCACATCTATTAGTTTTTTGAGGAAATATTGTGTTCTGCCTAGAAAGGAAATATTTTGAGGAAATATTGTGTTCTTGTAAAAGAAGGGATATACATATATCTTCTAGCAATATAATACACTAGACTAAGAATTTAAGTACAAGGTACAAGCTGAAATATCCCTACTACATAGATTATCACAGGCATATAGATGTGGCTTTTATTAGTTTTCTACAGAACAAATTTGTTCAATGTATTCATTGCACAAAATATGTTTGTCATTCCTGCAACCATGTGTTGGTGACATAACAATGCATCACTGAGCACAGTGGGCCCAATTGTAAATCATTGCTGCATGAATAACAAGTAAAAAGGATGCATAGAAAATCTCATCTGCACCAGCTGTAGCTTTTTTCCTCCTGTGCATATTTCATTAATAAAATTATATAAGCTTATGCATAATTTTACTAATTTGACCATGTAATTGCTACCAGCTTTTACCAAATGAAAATTGGTTTTAAATAAAAAACTGAATGAATTTGCACAACAAATTCAAACACCAAACACATTTTCTAAAAGTCCATCTAATTGTCAGTGAAACAGATTCGATAGTTCTGCCATGAACAAACCGTGGTACTTCCCAAATTTATCTGTAATTTGCACAAGAGATTTTCTTTTGCCATTTACTACTGTCAGAATATACTATAATTCCTTCAGAGCCACCTAAAAAGGGCAAGTGTCATTTTCCTCTGAATCAGCAGTTCCTGTTTAAAAGACAGGGAGAAGCACCAGGAAGCAAGATATCAGACAGCTCAAAACCGTACACATTATTTTATGTTGTGTTGGACACAGAATTTAGCATATGCATAAATGCACAAATGACTGCTCAAAATACTGAACTACCTGTTTAGCCATCTGAAACTAATACAGTATAAATATGAATTAAAAGGAAATAGCTTCTAGTGTGCTCAGCTATCTGTCCAGTGATTTGCACATAAGAAAGCATCTTGCATTGAGGAAATTAGGAAATAGATTTGCTAGTGGAATTTTTAATATCAATTAACTCATTGCTTTCCCGGCAATTAATTTGGTACTGCTAAAACACTGGATTGGCAAAAAAAAGACATCAAAATCCTTCACCAAGTGGATGTAGATATTTTACAGCCTGTTCCATTTTGCTGCCTTTTTTAGAGATGCAGATCGTTTTACAGACCATGAAATCATTAATTTTAGCTTTACTTTGTTGGAAGGGCAGAGTAAACACCAAATAACACCTTCAGCCATCTTTAGCTTTTGATGAATCTTTTGAATTGTAAACACTGGTATGTGTCACAAAGTTCAGACAAAATATTTAACTACTACTTTCCGGATAAATTACTTTTTGGATAATCTTTGCACTGCATTAGTTAATTCTCAACCATCCATGTAACAAAATTTTTCACTGTTATATACTGTTATCTTTGTCTTAGGCGTGGTCAACACAAGCTTTATCTTCAAGAAGATTTGCTGCTTCTGCAAAAGGGATAGGTTTAGTTTTTTCTGCAAGTGCCTGTAAAGATGCCAGTTAGTAGCAACTGGGATTTTTTTCTCTGATACAAATTCATATGGGAAGCTCAATGAGTTTGACCACTTTGCTCTCAAGTGTGTGAAATGCCATCTATGGCAACATCAGATTTTAAAGGAGTGGGCTGTCTTTGAGGCCTAAAAAAGAGGAACCAATTTCCTGCCAAGTACAACCCAGCCATGAATTAATCTGAAATTTGTCCTTCTACAACCTACTGCTATTAACTGTTATCTTATTAAGTAATGAGACCATCTGGGATATGAGCCATATGAGAATAAAAATTTTCTCCTAATATTAGCTCAATATTAATTCAATTTAGAATTTTTTGTGGTTATCTTTTGCAGTGTTTTGCTTTTGAAGCAATTTGGCTATGGTTCATTTGACACGTGTCCAGCTCTTTGTAGCACTGGTTTTGGAATTTACCTGTCTTAAAGACAAAACTGCTTTCCTCATTCTGTATTTCCCAGGCTTCTCAGTTTGCTAGGAAAGGCATGTTAAGTAAGACACATATGTCATGACCCTCAGTACAGTATTTGCTTCAATCTAATTAGTGGTAATATGCAACTGCTAGGATCAGATAATTGGATCTAAATTTGGTAAAGTCCCCTGATAGTCCTTACATACTACCATTGTTTCTGTAATGGGCTGAGGCAGCATTGGGCCTCCTCAGCTCAGACGTGCAGAGATATTTTGTGTTTCTCAGCTCTCACTGTCAGAGATGATTAGGTGCCAATGCAGCTGGAAAGAAGACAAACAGATTTGGTTTTCAGATGAAAGTTAGAAATTACTGTGCACTGATATTCACTACTGAATAAAAGACTGGCATGGATTACCTTATTAAGTACTCATTTGGCTCTCAGTCAAGGAACCTGATAGATTTTTTTACTGTTGGTGAGGAACTAATTTTTGTTTATACTTTTTATAATGACTCATCTTATGCTTGGGTCTTTTAAGTAAGAACTAATGGAGGAGAAAAGAAGAATAATAAAAATTTACAATCTCAAATCAATTAATACTCCAAAGAAATTTAGACCCATGTTTGCTCAGCCAGAATGGTTGAACAGACAACAGATGCTCATCGATGTTGGAAATCTCAGGACAGATTTAATTAACTTTTTTAAAATCCTAATTGTTTCTAGATCATCTACTATGTTATCTCAGCAATTTTTTTTCCTATTTCAAGCAGCCCAAAATGTAATATAAATAGAAGGTTTATACTTATAATGAGACTAATTTTTGTGGTTTTAATAAAAGCAAGGAAGTTTTTAATTTTTTTAGTGAGGAGTTCCTCATAAGCTTTAGTAGATATAGAAAATTAGTAGAAAAGAATAAAAGAGAAAAATATGGTGAGAAAAATATAGTGTGACTTTTTCCATATTATTGGACCAGCTTCTCCCGGATGGTTTCCAGCCAACATTGTACATGATTTTTAGAGCATATAGCTGTCTAAAGCAGCAATTGGTCGTGGTGGTTTAACTCTGGCCCACAACTAAGCTCTGGCTCACTCCCTGCCAGGGGTAAAGAACCAGCGAGGAATCAGAAGAATAAAAGTTAGAAAACTCGTGAGTTGACATTAAGATGGTTTAATATATAAAGGAAAACACACACAAAAGCAAAGCAAAATATGAAAGAAATTCACCACTTCCCATTGGCAGGCATGCATTTAGTCATGCCCTGGAATGTGTAATGAGTGCTTGGGAAGACAAGCAATGAAGCTTCTAAGGTCCTTGCTTCCTTCGTGTTCCTTCAGATTTATATGCTGAACATGGCACCATATGGCACGGAGTGTCCTTTTGGTCAGCTGGGGTCAGCTGTCCTGGCTGTGCCCTCTCCCCTCCTGGTGTCCTCACTAAAAGGGCAGTTGAAAAGAGTTTGGCTGTGTAAGCACTGGTCAGCAATAATGAAAACATCCCTGTGTTATCCACACTGTTTCTAGCACAAATTCAAACACAGCCACGCAACAGCTGCCATGGATACAGCTGTCCCTGGAATGAAACACGGCAGACTACAACCAGATCACTCTGCCACAGACCAGAAGCTGCTGCAATGGGAGTATCTGGAGACTGAAGCACCAAGCAAATTTTAAAAAGTCAGGCATGAGTTTATTTACGTGTATATTTAATTACCAGATACTCTAGCAACAATTGAAAATCATACATAAATCCAATATCCTAATTGAGCCTTGGAAAAATGATGCATTTTGCTTCCAACAGACTCTGATACTCACAGATTTTGATGTTCTCAGCCTATGACTGAGATAGCTCATTCAACTACCCTCATCTTCAAAGAGGGTAGTTGAAACCAAAGTTCTCTACTATTTCTTCTCCAGGTTTCACTCTGTGTCCTCGGTGTTTACATGAAACCATTCCATGAACCGAGACCTGTCTGGACATTTTTCATAGGTTCTGCCTTCTGCAGGTTTTATCTTGCAAGTGATTGTCTGTTTCGTCTTCTTCAAATGGATGTTTGAAGAGACCTTTTAGAGACCAACTAATGTTTCTGCACATATGATTTCCTCAAGAAACTCCAGACTATGAAATGTTATCTTAATTTTTTTTTAAGCCAATATGATAAAATATTTCACCTGGCATCTAAAATCTTTCAGTTTTGTGGCATACTCAGCTCCAAGACAGGCAAGGTAAGTTTGTAATTTGGTCTTCATGTTGTATGTGTTTTAGATAGCTAAAAATCCAGGTAGGATTCCCCAAACTAAAATTCTTCACAACATTTAAAATGCCAGTATGTTTATTTCTCAAGTGTATACCACCTGAGTTTCACAAATTTTTAATAGTTTTATATTTCTAAAATCAAACTAAGGTGATGCAGGAATTTTTAGAAAGTCAGTACTGAGGTTCTTCCCTTTTCCTTTCCCTTCCCCTGTCCTGTTTTCCACGTAACCTTCCATTTTTACTTCTCCTTAGCATTTTCCTCCACTCAGACTTGCATTCTTCTCCTTCGTTTTCTGAATTCTGCCTTCAGTATTTTACTCCTCTTCTCTTTCTTGTCTCTCTGTAGCTATTTCATTGTTGCTGCAAATTTTCCTAAACATTTGGAATATTTATGAAACAAAACCCTCTTTTTGAAGGAAGCACCTGCCTGAGATAAAATTACATCCAAAGAACTTAATTAAGACTCTTAGGGGAAAAAAAAAAAGAGAACACAGGATAATTATAGCTGCAGTGACAGAATTCATTCAAAACAAACTAACAAACTCTCACACAACTGTAGCAGAATGTAAAGATTAAGCATCTGGTAGTAACTCACAGATAGGTATGTAGGAACAACAGGTAGTGAATTCTACGTCTCAATAATAAAATAATCTGGTTTGGAGGTAATAGGAAATGAGCCTTTTACAAAGATCCTAGTGTGAATTATTTGCCATGCATTTTAGGAAATTTTGGAGAATTTTCTTTTTTTATTTTTCTTTTTCACCCAGATGAAGCTAACTTCATATGGATTAGTTTCATATATATTAGATGTAAACAAATATATGGTCTCGAATTTATTACTTTCTTTCCAAGAACCAGATAACGAAATGATACCAAGAATATCCAAACAGATGTTTCCAAAAGCTTCTGCAATTTTTCTGAATTTTTTAATTTATAATTTATTATAAATATTGTTTTCATCACATTTCTGGATAGAATCACTCAGTGTTATTCACGAGCTTAATGTACAACACCACAGAAAAGCAAATAATTCTCAGCCCACTTGTAGGTTTTACTGAAAACGTCTCATGTTTCATATTCAGCAAGTTTTGCAGAGTTCATAATTAATATAATGTTGGCTAAACAATTTTAGTTCTTGAACTACATAAGTACCACTAAAGAGTAATATATTACTGTTATTAGCCTGTGAATCTATGTGAATGTGCTTAGGAGCATTTGCTCATATTGAGTGTGCTAACCAAGCAAAAGGCTTGGAATAACAATGACGCTGAAATGAAAGGAAATAAGAGAGCGTGACAGCTCTTTCCAAAACTTGTGATCTCTGGCCATTTAGAAACCCATGTTATTGGAGATAAAATCATCATAATATGAACATCAATATAATATGAATTTTTATTAGATGGAAAAGGGATTGTTTTGAAAGGAAAAAAAATATATTCTTTCTAATGGAAATCCACTCTTCTACTCATCAAAAATCTATGTTTTGGGGGTTACCACAGAGCCACACAAATGGAGTATGAAAGCAGGATGAAAATCAGAGGATCCAGCTAAGTTACAAGGCTGATATCATTTTATTAGGTCTCATATGAGGTAAGACATTTTTTTCTTCCCTCTTTAGTCAGGAAAAGAGAATAGGAAAAATCTATTCACATATTGAAAAAGGAGCTATCTCTTTACTAAAAGATTTCTGATAGAATTATTTCTATTTCATATAAGAAATTCAGAGCCCAGTTCAGGGACAGGAGGACAATTACTCCCACCCTTAGGGTTTGAGGAGCTGATTTAGCTGCCATGGAAGGCAGGGCTACTATATGAAACACTTTATTTAGTACTGCAGATTTAAAGTATATCCATGCTGTAATGTTTCTAAACCATCATGCTCCTTTCAATACTCCTTCAGTCAGGTTACTGCCATGGGTGGGCTTGCTGCCAATGCAGCCAGCTCAGAATTCCTCAAAAGGGTTTATGCCCTCTGGATGGGAAGTTAATCTGTACTTGGATAATGTGATATTAACACTACTGCAGTTACAGGAGGAGCTGCAAAAAATACTAATATCCACAATACTATTCCTCATTTTTCTTTGGGCATCCTGCAGGAGACACCACCTTATATACCCCACTGTCATGGGTCTCCAGCTCCTCTTTGTGGATGATAACAGTGGCTGCAGCAGCAACAATTTGAGGGCCTCCACTTCAGCATTTTTCCTCAGCACCTCTTCTGCTTGTTTCTCTGAGTAACACTGCTAGCAATCCAGACTTTAATCATGGATATGAATTTTACTTTCCATATGCTTTCTACAGCTCCAGAGGTCCGAAAGACTAAAGTTTCCTTCTGAAATTATGTGAATTTCTTGGTTGCAGTTGGGAACAAAAGTAACCCTCTGCAATCATTTTGTTTTTAATAATTCTGCCTTTAAGCAAATCCAGGGGGAGAAGAATAAGTATGCACTCTTTGAGATGTCTGCACACTCATGCCAAAAAAAAAATCAGAAAGTCACCACACCAAATATTAAGTACATTTTCACAAAAAACCACAATTGTGTATCCAAGCCTTTCAGAGAATATTTATGTATCAGATACATGCATTTGCAATCATGAAGGCTGTTTTGTATATTCATTACCAAAAATATAACAAATTTCTAGAACTTATTCAGAGCACAATTTCCAGTCACAGTTACTCAGAGTTCCTTTTTTTTAATATTTGTCCAGAAAGCACAAGCTTGTGCTCATTTCTGACGTTCTGTTTCAAGTATCATACTCTATTTCTACAGTTAGTCAGGGTCTAGATTTCATTTGGTACAAACTCAATGCTGTTAATTTCATTAGTTTCTGCCATGTAATTTCATAGTCTGTTAAAAAACAGAATTTGAAATTAGCGTAAGTGCAAAAGCATTCAGAAATTGAAGGTTTTTTTCTCAGCTGAAAAGGTCAAGTACTTGTAAATCTTTGTCAGAACTGAGGCGACACAAATGCACTGCAGTGGCAGCATTCCAGAAGGGTGGTGCATTTATTGCCAAGGTAGTGCTTGAGCCTCACTAGTGTGAAAAGCTGTAGCAGCTTGTAAAGATCATAAAATAAGAAAAGTATCTGTAATCAACAATGTAACATATGATTCTGGTATCCTGAGTAATAAATTAATAAAGTAATGCAGGTAAATCTTTATTTTGAGTATATACTGAGGCATCAGAATATAAACAGGCAAAAGGGAAGAAAGATTCTGAAAACAGGCAGAAAGATTCTGAAAAACCTGGAAAAGGATAATTCTACTCCAACAATGGATAAACAGTTAACTAGTTTTATCATCTCTACCTTATTATCCATACTATGAATATGTATTGAGGACAAACACCCTTCATTACTTTTTTTTAAAATTATTTTGAAATTTCTATTGCAGATGTTCAAAATGAGTTAAAAATCAACACCATAGGTCTTTAATCCAGAAATAATTTTATCTTCTATGAGTAATATAGAAGAATAACATAGAATCCCAGAATATGCTGAGTTAGAAGGGACCTACAAGGATTTTCCAGTCCTAGCCCTGCACTGGACACCCCAAGAATCACAGCATGTACCTGACAACATTGTCTGAACAATTACTGAACTCTGTCAGGTTTGGTGCTGTGATCACTTCCATGGGGAGCCTGTTCCAGTGCCCAGCCACCTCTTTTTTTATATTCAGCCTAAACCTGCTCTAACACAACTTCAGGTCTTTCCCTTGGGTTCTGGCACTGGTCACCAGAAAGAAGAGACCTCTACCTGCCTCTTCCCTTCAGGAGAAAATTCCAGACTGCAATGAGGTGTGTCTCCTCTGTCTCCTCTTTTCCAGGCTGAGCAGACTAAGTGACCTCAGCTGCTCCTGACACAGCTTCCCCTCAAGGCTCTACACCATCTTCATTGCCCTTCCTTGGATGGTCTCTAAGAGTTGAATATCCTTCTTACATTACAATGACCAAAATTGCACACAATATGCAAAGTGAAGTGGCGTGACTGCAGAGCAAAGCAGGACAATCACCTCCCTCTGAGATCATCTTCACGGCCTCCTCTGCACTCACTCCAGCAGGTCCACATCCTTCTTGTGTTGGGAGCCCAGAGCTGGACACAGCACTCCAGGTGGGGTCTCATGAAAGGGGTAGAGGGAGATAATCACCTCCCTTGACCAGCTGGCCACACTTCTTTTGATGCAGAACAGGATGTGGTTGGCTTTTGGGCTGTATTATTTTTGTTTTGTCAGTATTCAGGCCCCTAGGCCAGTTATTCTCATATGGGACAGTTCTGCAATTCAAACATTCATTTAGGAAATGAAAGACTTCAAAGCCCCTCAGCCATTGCAAATTCCAAGTTACACACAGACCTGCTCCCAGCTCCAGATTTTCTTTTTGAACTATACCGTCAACATTTGTGAGATTAAATCCAATGCAATAATCATGAGGAAGCAATTTCCATAAATATTGATTATCCTTCTTATTTTATCTGGTGAAAAGTTAGCATCAAAAGAGAAATAATTTGAGTGCTTTTCTTTAAATACACTGTTTGAGGTCCACATACTCAAGCTGTAGGAACCTACACTCCTGCCTTTTCAATAGGTATTAGGCGTGTTGCTCACCCTGTTACAGGTACCAAGATGTTAGTGCATAAATTTGCTTTTTCTTAGGATAACATGGGGCCCTTGAGAATTGAAATATAAGTTGTCTTTTACCTTACACATTCTTGAATAGTTAGGTTTCTATTTTAATTGTATTTTAATTCTTCTGTGACTGATAGAATATTAGTAATGCTTAATGTTCAAATTATGTGATCCACCAGCTGCAAACAGGTAATTTTGTTTAAATAATAAATGGATTGAAGTTAATTGAACTGTAGAAATAACAATAATATAATGTATTTGTTCAACAGTAGCTCCATTTATATTTTATTTTTATAGTAAATTCACTTAATCTTTTTTTATTCATTTGCTCTCCAGAATAACTGGCGCTGAAGACCTCTGCTTCCAATAAACCACATGAAGAGAGACTTTATCCATAAACTAAAAACTGTTTAATATTGCTGCATTTTTTAGTTATCTGACTGCTATAAACTGATGTAAATTTATAGAGGTTATGTTAGATCAGACTTTTGAGTTAGAGACAGTATGACATAGAAATTGTTTTAAATGCCAAATCAGCAATGGCTCCCCCTCTCCTTTTGGTTAAGCAGAGTAAGAATTTATTCAGACTTGTTCTGTATTGCTCTGGAACAAGATGTGTTTCACTTTTATTTGCTATTTCTCACAAGTTTTTCTTAGTCACTGCTCATTTTTTGTCAGTAATTCCCATAAAATCTGAAGATATTTTTTTCTCAATATGAAGATGTATTTTCATAGTAAAAGGAGAGAGAAAAAGAAATCTATAAAAAAGTATAATTCTTGCCTATTCCATTCTCTTCCAGCTAGTAACAAATAGATATTTATATTCATTTAGAGTAAATTGATATAATTGTTTTGCTGCCAGTTGTGTTGTGCTTTGATTTGCCAGGTGGGTACAGCTTCTTAACTTTTAAAGGCAGAAACACTATATTTGGATATATTTGCAGATCTGGAAAAGTATTATTACTGAGAATGTGTTTCGCGTTCTTGAAAAATACATGTAAAAAAGTTTTGGCATAGAATAAAAGCCTTACACTCATTTCATACTTTACCCTAAGGGAAAAAGTGAAGAGCAACTACTTGAGAATAAAAGCTTTGAAAAATGAATCCTGTTTTTCTCCATTTTTCATGTTTGCAAGTTATTTAGTTCACCTTCAATTAGAAAACACGCTTCATGCCCATGAGCAGGCCTGGATTCAACACAGGATTTATAATGAAACATTCTTTACTGCCAGATATCCTGAAAATCTTAGGCCATCTGGTTTCACATCATACTTGTAGCTGATTATCTGCTTAAGAATTAATTAGGAACACATGTTAAACTGTTGTGATAGCAGAATTGTTGACATTTGTCTTATATGTGTTTTGAAAAGCAACCATTTTCCAAATCAGCTTCCAAGATAAGATGAAGTCATGAAATAAAAGGCAAACTCTACTGGAATTAAAATGCATGCTCCTCGGCCAGGAATGATACCTAAAAGCATTATATTGTATTTTTCACTGTCTGAGTATAAAAGTATGACAGAGATGAAGCTCCTTCCCATATCAGTTTATCTCTCTTCTTCATATAAAAGATTCTCCTTCATATAAAAGATAAGTGTTGCTTAAAATTGAGAACAAGAACAAAACAGCGCAATGCAAAGTAGGAAACACAATGAGATTCAGATGCTTCAGGATAGCTGAAATATATATTCATTTTCTCAGCAGAGTTAGTTGTCTTTTAATTTTTAAATGGAATATATGCTTGTGGAATTTATAGTTAAATAATTACTCATAGAAAAACACCAAATATGTAATTTTCTAAAAATCACACCTTGACTCAAAAATCACTTGCTCTTTCACTGGGGCTTTTTAAGACAAAGATTATCAGCCGCCTGTATGAGTACAAACAGCAAATTATTGTGACAAAATGACTTATTGCACATCAAATGGGTGACTGCCACAGACCACTTGTTTGTTCTGAGTCACTGAGAAACAAGATGCCTGAGCAGCTTCAGCTATCACCAGAGTTGGGGGGGGTGTCTGTGAATATTTGTGAATATATCTAATATAGCTCAATTAGAATGAAATATCCTGAAATGGTAAGAAACAAAAAATATTTAAACTATGACCTCCAAAAATTTCTATCAAACTCTGAATAGAATCAGTCATATGATAACATTTTTTTTAATTAAGGTATTAATAAAAAAGAAAAAGAAAGAATGTTTTCAATCTCTGATACTAACCTTGCTCAACAAAAAAAAAGGCAATATGAAACACCAGAGTTTTAAATTCAAAAGAGTTTTCACTTCAAATATTTAATAAAGGCATCTTTTTTCTAATAATGTTTTGATATCCAGTGTTTTGCCTTTCGGTGTCTTCAGTCCATTTCATTCCGTAGGAGTTAAACATTCTAAATTTGTGATTATATAAATAACCGCAAATGAAAGACTTTTAGGTCCTAGTTTGTGCAACTGCTTGCTAAAGTATTCTTAGGTCTATGCGTACAATATTAAGCCAGAAGGCAGCATGAAAACTTCTCTTAGCAAAGCTGGATAATTTCTGCAAAATGGTAACTCTTGTGGACCATTTGGTTTAGTACACCGTGCTGAAGGTCTAATTTTTTTTTCCCCTGAGCAGCCTGGGATAATGGAATGACTATTTTCCAGTGTACATAAGTCTATCCCCTACCTTCTTCTCACTTCCTTGGGTGCAGTCTTAGTGCCTGACACCACTAAAATATCATTTAAACAGAGAAACATCAATAGTTACACAACTCATGCCAAGAACTTTAACTACTTTCAAATGAGTGAGAAGAAAAATGCTGGCATTTTTAGCAGCCTTATGTAGAGGATAACACAAAACACAGAACAACAGAAAATCTAGTGCTGTTACAGAATTTGTAATTCATCCTAACTTGTGTTTCCAACCTGAGTAGCATTTACAACTCTGAAGATTAAATGCAATCTGTAAAGAAACTCTCAACTGCTATAGATATTAGTTAAGGGCTGGAGAAAGTAAAGGAAAGCTCACAATAACATAAATGTATATATTTATGCATATACACACAAACCTGCAAATTCCTTATAAACAGTATAGGGATTTATGCATCTTAAAAAGTATAAATTGTTATACATTATCTATATTACCTGATTCGTTATATGAAATATAACAGCCTCAGTTCCATCAGTCAAAATACACTTAATTGCCCTACTCAAACAAGTCTAAAGAATCATAAACCACTGTATCAAATCCTTCCCTGTGCCTAATCTTCCTCTAACAGCAGAGAGATGTCACACCTTCTTTCCTATGTTACTATGCATAATGCTAGACAATTTTCCATGTATTTACTTCAGCTGTGATATGCAGCAAGACTTAAACAGCCGAAATCTGCATTCATTATGTTTCTCAGGTAAGGAATAAGTCCTAATCTAGTCAAATATAACATGTGCTTAAAAATATGAAAATTACTAAATATGATGTGGCCAGATGGAGACAGAGCTATCTGCCAAACATATACAGGAACATCCACAATAATAGACTTGTCATCAGAAAAAAAAAACTATTCACTTAAGAAAGTCTGATCTCTTATAGGTTTACACAGTACTTGATACAAAAAGGATTTGCTATTTTAAATGGATCTATGAATGACCATTAGTACTGTTATTTTACTGACATTTTTACAGTCCTTTTGCTGACATGCTGACTTTTTTTTCTTATTCTCTCTCCAGAAAGAAAACTAATAGTGTCATGCAGTATATGTCAAGGGTTCAATTTAAAAGAACTTCTCCAGCTGATTTGTCATAATAAGGCATTAACGTTTTCATTGAAAAAGTTGGCTAGAGAACAAGAAAAAAGATGTGGTGAAGTCACACTTCAGTCTTCATAAGAATAAGTCCATTATTGTAAATTGATATTTCTCTTTCACCGGCATCCATCAAGTGAGAGCATTTCAATCTCAAGTGCAGATGAAGGCACTTCTCTCCTTTGAACTGTTACTATGCAGCTTATCATTATGATTATTGTTGAAAGATACTATAATTATAAAGATTAATTAGTAGTCAGCACAATAGAACCATGTATCTTACATTAACATTATATCAGGTTCCAAGAATGAAGCATTCAAATCACAATGTTTGAGAGATCAGACAAGAATATGAAAATGTATTTTTTTGTTATTATAAAGCCTTTGTACTGATATGTAAAAATGGCAATGAGTCATCTTCTGTCTCTGCATAAGGACATCTTTTTATGTTTGTAAAAGCTCTTTAAGCGTTAATTAGGTAAGGACCGATCAAAAATCAAATTCAGAACAATTAACACTCGTTCTTACTGCCAGGGAGAAATAAAAGAATATATTTGGCAGTGTGTAGACTCTTACTGAGGTGATTTACTTGAAATGAGGGCACACCACAGTGCTTTACTATGAAAGTATTCAAAACTCCTGGGTTTTAGCTTTTCCTTTTTATAAATTAATCATTATTCAAGCAGAGATGAGAAGTTCTTCTCAAGCACAACTGAAGATATACTATGTGCTATGTCGTTTTTTATAAGAAACAGATATTTCCTAAGCAAGCTAAAACTTTTGGAAATACTGAGCAAGATAGTAACAATTGCAATCAAAGATCAGGTATGAGTCTGAGCATGTCTTCCCTGTTCTTTGCTAATATCAACACAAAAGAACAACTGAACAGTGACAGTATGTTCCATTTCTGCTGTTTTTTTCTTAAAGCTCTTTGCAAACTAATTTATTACCCATCAAAATATTTGCTATATAAACTCAAAAGGCACATACACGAACAAAATTACTTCTGCATGTCCTCTGTAGCAATTTGTTCACATTTACATATGATTCTCAGCTACCTGATATGATGAGCAAATTGATTATGAGAAGACAGTCAATAGCCATGAGGAGCAAGAGGAGTGAATTTCTTATAAAGATTATTTTACATGCCAGAAATGAAATGGGATTTGTCACAATTTCAGATATCTTCTTGTAAGGACCTAGCAATGAGAGATGGCAAGTGAACTCAGTGATAAAATAAAATGCTGACAATAGATTTTATATCATAGAGGGTTCTGTAGCAAGAAAAAAAACACAGAAGACAACAGCTAAGAGCCAGACAAGATTATGACTGATAGAAACAATTAATAATTGAATAGATGGCCTTGTCCCAGTTTCATGCAAGTGATCCCTGATATTTCTGATTATAATATCATTTTCTATTCCAGATATCGTCCATTTTTTTTGCCACTTATTGGGCTTCATATTAATTCATTTAAATTAAGTAACTTTTAAAATAATTAGCACTATTGAGCATATTTAACTCTGAAGTCTGTTTTATGTTGGAAACTGTTTTATTTTATCAAAGGATGCATTTACACCTCTTGCACATGGAACCATATGTCCTGTAAAGTACACATTTATGATTTAAGAGCTTTCATCTGCAGGGCTCTGGTCAGTCAGAGTTTTTCTAAAGTCTTTCTCCAAATTCTTTGCCTTCTAAACTTAATAAGATTATCCAGATAAATAAATATCTATAGAACTTTCACATCTTCTTTAATTTTCCTAACATGCTACCGAAGGTCAACGATGTTTTAAACCTACCTTTAGTTGAGCAGTGATGCAAGTCCAAGGACACATGAGAGCTATCTACATTTTATAATCTTCTCCCAGGAGCTCTAGCCCAACTCACTTCAAAGTTCCAGAACTGCAGTTCATTCATTCCCTAAGCAAGCTAACAAGGAGACCAAGGAGACTTCTATACATAACATGGCATCCTCTACCTGTATATATTCATTTAAGATCAAGTATTTATACAGAACTTGATCAGAATGTTAGAACTTCTGCTTCCTGAGAAGCTCAAATAAAAGTTCAATTACAACATGAAATACAAAAGTGTAAAGTAGTTACTGAGCTCATCAAAAACAAATCTAATGCTTTCTTCCAACCTCCACCATCACAAATTTCATAATGAATGAAGCTGAGCCTGAAGGCAACTATAACTTCTCTCTCACCTTCAAGGCTGGGTTTGACAGCTGACTGTCATTGCATCAAAGTCCTCAGAGAGCTGGCAAATGAGATACATTTCCCTGCTAAAAGCACCTGTGAAGACAACAATAAATTAGTCATTCTTCCAGAGGATGGGGGAAAAAGTAGCAATTAAAGGTAGTGTCGCTGACTTGCAATTAAGGGTAGTTTCACTCTTTCAATGATGAGAAAATAAATAAGAATATATTAGAGTTATTACTAAAAATAGTTAACCTGCTTAACTGTTTACTTGCTGGATTGGATAGATTAAGTGCTATAATTACTGTTACTAGCTGATAGAGTTACTGTTCAGTTACAGTTTTTAAGCTTAGAGTATTTGTGATATTTTCTGTTATGAAGACAAGAAATCAGAAAAACAGGAGAGAAGGAACTGCAAACTGCAGAAAGGGCTCAAGATGCTTCATTTTAGAAGAGCAAATGCTTGTAAATAACTTCTACTACTCTTCCTCTTCATGTTGTTTCTGTACAATCCATATCCAATGCTTAGCTTAAAAGGAAATTGAGTACATGCTGTTATTGTGTTGTAGCTTTCAGGAGACATTTATTCTACTTGTGCTAAGTGAATTTCTACTCAGACTAAGAGTGCACTCTGACATTATGAGTTCATATAAAAGCTTAAACAGCAGATGACCAGCTTTTCCAAAACTAGAAGAAAAAGACTTGTGTTTGATCCAAACCAAACTACCAAGGGAGCCTCCTATCCTAGGTTTTTAATAATAATTTCTTGACACTAGCATGGGATTTCAATAGAGCTGTATTATAAATATCCAGTTTTAGCATTTCTCAGAGGGAATTAATTTCTGGCTTCAGTTAGGGAATTTGCATGGAAGAAATGTGTCTGAATGTATTCAGAAAATTGTCAATCAGATAAATTTTGACAAAGTGTAAGGTTCAAATTATATCACATATTTGTGTATATTAAATCATCAGTACTTTAGAGCTAGAAATACTTCTGTGTCAGCTGTCAAGGTCTATTCTGAAGTTTAGACAAGAGATAACTGAGGAGTAAAAGCACATCTCCAGGGGATCGCAGCCTGAATTCAAAACATGTCTGCAGTGAATCTGTAGGGGAAGGGACACAGGTGTACATCCAGCATGAAATATGGTGACATTTTCTTCTCTCCCTTAAAATTGTTACATTAGTTTACAATAAGGACTCCTCAAAAGGTTACAGATTAGGGTAGATTCACATTCAGGATGATCTCTATAACATTAACAATTTTTTGTCAGACACAACTCTCTCAGAATATATTAATGTTGAATTAAATTTATTTAATTTACTTGAAAAAAGAACCACAAAAAACCAAAAAAACAAATAAAACAAAACAAACAAAGAACACCCAGTCATACAAGCAACAAGAAAAAAACAAAAGCACTTAAAGATGTTGAAAGTTAAATTAAAATTTTCAAAATTGCCTTTGGCAAGAAATATATTAGGACATTCCTTTCTTGGGGAACTCAATGTATGCTGTGAAGATCCCTAAAAGGACAATGAATCCTGGAGATATTTTTTGTGGCCTGTACCTTTCTTGGTGCCTTTCCTTACATTTCACACAATTGTTTGGCCAAAGATATCCATAAGCTTGTCACCTAGCTCCCAGAGAATTTTAATGCATTGTGTACGCAAGTATATGAAGAAAAAGGCGTCTGCATAATCAAAATACAAACCACCATTGAACTACCATATCCATGTTTGTACCCTGTTCTCATTCTTCCAACTCATCCCCTTCTCCTCCTTCCAGTCTTTTATCTCCCAGGCACCCAGCACAGTTGGTTGATATAGTTATAAAATCTAAGAGGAATCAATAGGCTGAAAGATTACATTGCACTGCTTTTTCAAGCAACTAGTTCATACAATCTGATTTTAAGCAAATAAAGATTTAGGAGGGGAAAACACAGCAAACACTTCTGATTCTTAGTGGTTTTTTTATGTCCCAATTACCTGGACAAACCAGCTACATCAGGTTACCTACCAATAAAATTTCATTTTCTAAACCAATATGCACTTCAGTATTTAAAGGCACGATAAAATATTATTTTTCATTGTGTTGGGGTGACCTTGGCTGGATGTCAGGTAACACTAACCCATTCTATCATTCCCCTTCCTAAACCAGGCAGGGGAGAGAAACCATAACAAAAGGCTCGAGGCTGAGGTAAGGACAGAGTGAGATCACTCACTGATTGGGCAAAAAAGACTCAGCTCAGAGAATCTGATTTATTGCTAAAAAAATCATGAAAGGGTAATAATAAGTAAAAACAAATCTTAAACCACTTTCCTTCCGCCTCTCCATTCTTTCCAGGCTCAATGTCACTGACACACTGACAGAGCTGCCTCACCCTGCCCTTCCCCACAGTCTGCAGAGGGATCTCTGCTCTGGCATCTCTGGCATCTCTGGCATCTTTTCCACCTCCTTCTTCACTGACCTTGGTGTTTGCAGAGCTCTTTCCTTCACATATTCCCCCTCCTCTCTCCTGGTTGCTGTTGTGCAGCATTTTTTCCCCTTCTTAGATAATTTTCCCACAGGCACTACCACCATCACTGCTGGGCTCAGCCTTGGCCCATTACAGGTTCCCCTGGTGCTGCCTCCATAGAACACAGGGGAAGCTGCTGACATTCTTTCCTGGAAACCATCCCTGCAGCCAAAACTTTGCCATGCAAGATTGTTGTAAATAGACCATAAAATTGCCATCATAGCTGCAGAAGGCAGTTGTTTACTGGACACATACACTTGCTAGCCTGAGAGAAAAAGCTAATGGGAATGAAGAATCTGTAGGACTTTAGTCCCCTTCAGGGAAAGACAGTTAAGGATAATCAATTCAATAAATGCTGCTCTCATATGGACGCAAATTGAGTGAAATTTGTCAATTAAACAGACAAATTGTGTCTTGAAGAATCTAAACAAAGAGAAACTGAATCAGGTCCCCTGAAATATCCTCATCAGGTTCCCTAAATAGATGACTAGGATAATTAATTTCATTTTATCTACAGACTTTGTTAAGAATTATACTTTATTGCATTGTGCACTGGCGATAAAGCTGTCTGTGCTATCAATTTAACAAATTCATTTCTTTCAAGGCTTTTACTTTTCTCTGGTCACAGTTAAAAATAATGTGGGAGATTGTCCTCATCACATTTCGTTCTAACTGCCCAATCTAAAAGAACATTAATCTGCTGTTAATATTGACCTACTCTAGTCACAAATTCCAAGAAGAAGTCCTTAACTGAGGCAATGGACAGTGGATTTTTAGGAAATTCCTACGTCCTTGCGACTGTCATTCCATAGCATAATGATTGTTAGAAGCTGAAATGAAATTCAGACTGCCACCACAAAACCCCCATAAATCAGACTCTTGAGTTTCAGAGTAGGACAAATCGTAGAGAGGTCCTCGGTGAACTGACACATCTATATTGCACAGTATTATAAAATGCTATAGAACAATGTCTCTGCACAGCCTGCCTGGAACAAGAGGGTTCATGAATATTTGTTTCCATTTTCAAATGCCAGTTTTGAGATACCTATTACATATTGTAGCAGTCATCTAGACTGTCTGAGTGATTCTTTCTTTAAAAGTGAGTGTGCTGACTTACACAGCTGGCAAGAAATTTGAGCCCTGTTAAGTAAAAAAACAAAAAAAGTCCTTTGAGGCCCCGATGCTACAAGAAATACTCAACATTTAGTACAAAGCTAATACTTTCTCACAGCCAACTCTTCTCTCAATCTTTTTTTTTCCTCAACACTAAATGCCTGAGTTCCAAATATGATCAATTATTTTACTATATCAGCCACTGACTATACTCAGATGTTATCAGTTCTTTGTAAAGGAACCTGCAAGGGGTAAAGAGGCAGACTTCTAAAGAAATAGAGAAGATGTCAAGGTAACAGCAAGGATAGACAAGGTCCTTGGATATATGTGCTCATCTATAAACCTGTACAATACATGAAGCTTTGGAAATTCTTTACACTGCAACCAACCACTGGATGTTAATGAAAGGATATTTTGGGGAGGCCTGGAGAGAAATGGAGTCTGAATTCTGGAAATCAAAGTTTTAAAAAGGTAGCAAATTCTAATTAAAGCTTTCTAAACTTGTGGAAACTTTGACATTTCCCAATATGACCATTGATCACATTGACATTGAAGCAATCCTGAAATGAACACAACACTTAACATTGCTTTAATCACTATTATAAACCTCCTGAGAGCAGTCACTGCAATAAAATTGGCATATTAAATATATGAAAAATAATTGCAGGTGCAACTAAACATGACTAATGATCAGACAACATCTTCCACATGAAAAGAATATTAAATAGTTTTGCACAGCTGTCAGAGCCAAGATTGTTAACATATTGGCTTGTTAGACTAGAGCACAGGGCAGGAGGATGGAGAATCTCCATTAAAGAAGTCCTATTTGTGTGCTGTTTCATAAAATTTTCCATGCATGTTTAAAAATAAGTGTTTGCAAACTTCACAAAATGTATGGAATGACAATCTGATAGGCATCATCTGAGACTTTGTGTGGCAGTTTTCTTATGAACTTTAATGTACTACACAATTTCCTTTATTGAAATGAGGATCTGGTAGACTTCTGCTGGAGGTTATTTTGTAGATAATGGCTTCTAATCTCTGCAGGACTGCAAACAGTGTTGTAAGCTTGCTGTTTTATGGCTTGGACTTAAATGTTGTAGAATGACAGAATGGCTTGGGTTGGAAGAGACCCAAACCCTGCCATGGCCAGGGACAGCTTTCACTAGAGCAGGTTGCTCAGTGCCCCATCCAACCTGGCCTTGAACATTTGCAGGGATGGGACATCCATAACTGTTCCAATACCTCACCAGCCTCACAGTAGAGACATTTTTTCTAACATCTAATCTGAAGCTGACCTCTTGCAGTTAAAGCCATTCCCACTTGTCCTGTCCTTTATGCTCCTGTAAATAGTCTTCCTCCGTCTGTCTTGTTGGTCCCCTTTAGGTTCTGGAAGGCCAAAATAAGGTTACCCTGAAGCCTCCTCCTCTCCAGGCTGAATGAACCAAATTCTTTTAGCCTTTGAATACGTGTCTGATTAACTATGTGAAACAAAGATAAAAGGTAAAAAACATTTCTGCCAATTGATAAATGAAAAATCATATGAAGTTGTAAAGTTTTTTTCCTCTTTATAGGTTGAAAGAGAATTATATTAAAATAATCTCAAAAATAGTTTAAACAAAATCAAAAATACCTACAGAAGTAATTATTGTATTTTGTTCTCAATTTTTGTAGTTCATGAGGAATTAGATATCTGACACACATTGCTTTTAATAGCTTTGTACAGCTATTTTTATAGAAAGCTCAGTGTGTTCCAATATACATAGCAATATGAACACATTGCACTGAGTCTTCTTTCAGGCATGACTTCAAAATATTTAACAAGTTCTTTAGACATTACTTTTAATTAATATCTATATGTGGAAAATTTATTATGGTATGTGATAAATGCTTTATGTGTCTGTCATTAATGATATATAAGTGAGTTTTACAACTGAAAATAACTGCATATACTTATATTATTATATGTGAATAAAAAAGAAAATTCTTGTTAAGCTAAGGAGGCCAACATGTCAGCACTATTACAAAGTTCTCCATTTTAATGTCTCAATGAGGAGCAACTCACTTAGAACACCTAATTCCTGAATTTAAAATTGAAATTCATGCTTTCATGCAATCTTAATCCTGCAGGTCTTCCTAACCATTGCCATTCTGACTTCATTTTTTTAACAGAAAAGCAGATTGGAATAATTTTTATTTGAAATTTTGACTGAACACATGCAGATTTAGCACTGTCCTCAGGCTATTAATATGTACAAGAGTAAAATTACATTCAGCAAATAATTTCATGCTGACAAACTCTTACATTCCACACCCCTTAAAAATTATATGATTTTGGTAAAGAAGACTTGGGGTATGGTTATTTATTTCCTTTCAGTGTCCTTCTCTTTTTTCCCCCCGTACACTTCTGGAAGTATGAAGTCCCTTAATACCACCTAACATTTTTTAAAAAGTTTTGTTATGATCAAGGGGGCAAAACTGGGATTTTTAATGCAATATAGAGGCAAGCAGAATTTACATTATTGTTTTATTTCTAATTATGGTCATAAATTCCTTCTCTTATAGATCTATCAATAGTCTCATGTAATTTTCAATAAAAAACTTCATTTATAGATGCCTTTGGCAGCGAACCCGAACTAGTTTTAGTCACTTTGTAGAATGTAACAGAGATATGAGAGATTACAAGGCAAATATTTCCATAGCAGAGATATAGAATAAATTCTATATTTTTATGGACTCTTGTAAGTGAAAATAATTAAATAGAGAACATAGAGCTAAAATGCAGACTAAAATTCTAGTTTAGCTTCATATTTACACTGTACATTACCAAACTGAGATTTTATTTACTTCAATATACTTTCAAGTTCTGTAACGTGGGATTGACAATATATATACTAATGACTTCTTCAGAGATGCTACAACAATGACTACCTTTCCTCTTCCACCATCTCTTTATGCTGTCAGTCACATATTTTGGAATACCAGTCCTTGTAATTTAAAAGCTGTGTACTTTGTAAAAGGAAGAAATGTTGCGTTTAGAGGTAAGGGATAAAGCAAGGGCTTAAGTAAAAAGGAAATATATTCACATACATACATATACATATGAATACAAATGGAAATGAAAAAAATTAATGTTAAGAAAAAAAAGGTTTGGTTTAAATCCTTGGCTGTGGGACAACTTGCTTAGTCAAAAATCTAGAAGGGTTCAGCATTTAAAAGCTTAGTTGACTAGTGTGAAGCAGAGGGATTTTTCTGTTGTGTGGTAAGTGTTTTGTTCAAGGTATCATCAAACTACTCTGGAAAGGCAAATTATTCAGTCAGATCAGTACTTCTGGAATGAAGGGTTCTGTTTCTTCTTTCAAGGGTAGCTGCACATCTTGATGAGGAAAGTTTCAGACACACAGAACACTCATATAAAGAATAATAAGATTATAATAAAAATAAAGTATTCATAAGAATATTATTTATTCTTACATAATATAAGAACTCATATAAAGGAGCTACAAGTCTGAAGCTCATAGTGAGACAGATTTTGGAGAAAACCAATAGACAATACTGAGAAGTGGTGTAAAGGAAATTCCCAAGGTACTGGGCTAAAATTCTTGGCTCTAAAGAAGTCAGAGCTGGCTAAAACTAAGTTTGAAAACAAGGACATATTCTAAAATGATATAGTAGGTAATGGGTAAATTACCTATAAACTGGTTCTCTCTTTCTCTCTATCCAGATTAGTTAAAATCAAAAATGTTAATTATTAGAATATGCTTTGTAGCAAAAGTTCTGTTTGATTTGTGGTCCTATTTTCTTACATGGTACTGCTACAAATATGAGTGTTGGCAAACTCTGACAGAACTGTATGTACATAGGTCTAGAGATTTTTTTCTGCTCTACTACTGAGTGTTTTGATCACTTTCTTTTCTTCTTTAGCCTTGACTTTAGTTCACAGGCCAGCTAGCAAACACTTAGAGCTAAGGGGATGAATTATTTTTTTACTTCTTGCTAATAGGATCATCTATGTGACATATATATATGACATTTATGTAATATTTAATGAATGATCATAAAATCATTTACCATAGCTTTTTTATAATTATGATTTTCAATTTGTTGGATTTGAATCAGTGATTATATTAAAGAGGAGATTTTTTCTTAGTTAATAATGTCTCTTTCATAAAATAGCTGTGATATTTTTAATAAAAAATATATATAACCCTATCCCAATAATGTTAGGAAACAGGAAGTTCAAACAGGCTCTGATAAAATAGGCATTAATGGAAACAATTTCCCTAAAGGAATGGAATAAGCCAAGGAAGGATCCACAGCTAGGACCAACTTGCTTCCTTAGACTGAAGTGACCATTAAAAGCCAAACAGTATTTGATGTACTTGTTTTATCAAAAATATTTTTCCTTTTTTTTTAATTTTTGTCTTTTTTTTTTTTTTTTTTTGCAAGGTTTCCTCATCAAAAGTATCATCTGATCATAAGCGTGAGGGAAACAAGGTAAAGAATTACCCATATAATTGCTATCAAGAGAGAAGATGTTCATTTAGAACCCATAACAATTATGTAGATAGATTGTAGGCATAATAAACAGCCACAGGAGGGAGGGAGAGACAAACAATTACTCTAATGGAGAGGGAGATGTTGTGATTAACATTAAATGCTACTCACAGTGAGAGGTCTGCAGTAAGAGTGACACACATGACAATTATAAGACACACCTGCCTCCTGGGGAGGCAG
The DNA here is from genome assembly GCF_901933205.1 of Camarhynchus parvulus. Classification (NCBI taxonomy): domain Eukaryota; kingdom Metazoa; phylum Chordata; class Aves; order Passeriformes; family Thraupidae; genus Camarhynchus; species Camarhynchus parvulus. Next base: position 19,522,624 of record NC_044575.1, on the reverse strand, counting down.
GACAGTGAGCACAAGAAATAGGGTTTTCTGCATCAGTAGAAGTAGTTCCCTATAATTATGGAGTTGTGAGAGTATATCTGCTTTCCACCAAAGCCAGAGAATTTTTTTTTTTGTTGAACTTTCCTTTTTAGTATCATTTTCAGTTAGGAAATAAAACTATCTGACATTGCAAATAATGGTTGGAAAGGGAGATAAAGAGGAATGGAGAAAGGAAGGAGAAGAAAACCCAGCACAAGAATTCCTTGACAGGCAAATTTGTTTTGGCTACACATTACAGATCATACTGAAAAGTAAAAGCCCATCATTTTGTCATTAATCTGTAGACACAGACATATTTTTCCATGCAAGTGCTTTCAATAATTGGTATATTATTAGCATTTCAGGTAGAACACAGTTGCTCTTAGAGCGAGGTTAATTAATGAGTATGTAATTAGGAAGGAAAACCTGATCTATTTGCAAGTGCTTATAACTGTAGGATTTTCATATCAAATTCCTGGACATTAAGACACTAAATAAATGCAAGATTAATACAATATACTTATCTAAACAGGAAACATATTCAGCTAGGATGCATATATTATAGATTTACTTATATATTTTAATAAAATTATGCACAAGTTCACAAATGTGGAAAGAAATCTGAAATGGAAGACAGAGCTGTCTTCCTCTAAATAATAATTCATTTTAAGAAGTTAATGAAGTTTTTAAAGAATGTAAGCTTGAAGTACTCTTCAGGTAAAACCTTTGTTATTTAAAGTAAGAAAAGTCTTCTTAGTAATACAGTTCACTCAACTCAGTGTTGTAGCTGGGTTGAGTGAACTGTATTGCTCTCCCTCACATCTAATCACTTATCAATTTGAATTAAATTCAGCATTCAAGACTTACTTGGAATTAAGATAAATATTTTTAAACTAGATTTTCATTATCCTGAAAATAATACCCATATGTAAGACTAAAAGTGTAAATAAGGGAACATTTAACAAAGCTGACAGTACTTAACCATTATCATTTGACCAAAATTTGATGTGTTGATGATAGATTCCCATTTCAAGTGCTGATTTAGCAAAAGTTTTGGTAGTTTTATTTCTGTATCTCTGGATAGAGATAAAAGTCTAGTCTTCAAAGAAAATAAAGTCTAAAGACTGGCAAAAACAAATTTGGTAAAATAAGAGGCTTTAAAAGTGTAAGGAAATAGAGATATTTTTTGTTCTATTCTAATCTTCAACTATTGGACTTGAATTGATTAAGACTACTTCTCGGGCCTCACTGAATTGCTGATGTTGAGAAAAAGAGAAAATTTGAAAAGCAAATCAGAAATGAATGCTTATTTAGACTGAGTCTTGTAACCGGTCACTTCTGTGAGAACCCTAAAAGTCCTAGGCAATGAACCTGGATGGTTCTCTCACTGTCTTCCTCTAAGCCAGCAGGGTGCTTTTTTCTTGGTTTTACTGTCACTGCATACAGATATGAAAAGAATTTATTCTACACATCCAAATATTTTCCTTTGTGTATGACTGGCATGACAGAGTAGGTGTAAAGAAAGGAAAAGTTCATTTTCCTGACATTTTGTTCACCTTCCTAGATGTTATGTCTAATGGATGTGCACCTTCCTTGGTTTGTTCTGTATGTTGCAGTGGTGAGCAAATCTCAAGACGATGTTCTCGTACAATTTTACTGTCTTTAAAAATCTTCTGGATTTTGGATACTACTGCTCCTCTTTAGGATATTATTCCCAGACAACCTGATCTTCTACTTCCATATGATTTAATTCAGTGAAGAAAGCGGGTTTTTTTATCTCAGGCAAAGTGCACATCTCAAGCTTTCCACAGAATGTTTAGAAAAGGCCAATACTGCCAAGAAACAGAAGATGACAAATACAGTTTTTAAAACTGAACAGTGAACACGACATTACCAGTCTTCTATTATTTTCATCTTCAGGTATTTCCATAGTATCTGATTTTGATTTCCCTTTTTAAAACCAAAACAGAATAAGATAAAATAAAATAAAAATAAATCTGTCAGCTTTTGTTAATTAGGAGTTGATTTATCAAATTTGTTGCAACTCATTTTGCAGATTTTCCTCTGTTGAAACAGACCTTGCATTTAATTAATGGATGATAGTGCTGATAACAAGGACATTTTAATCACTCAGTGCTGATGATAGATGGTTTGCCTGTTTAATTGAATTGTTACTTAACAGCTTACTGTCTTTGAGAATGCTGTGATTTGGATTCAAAAACAGAAGGCACGTAGTTGGGTGATGTGAAAATCAAGTTTATTTGTTGGAACTGTTGCTAGCTTGTAGCACAGAAACTACTGACCTTATTTCCCTATTTCAATTGGAAAATTGATCGCTTGAAGCTTACCTTTTTCTCCCCTTGCTTATCTGAAATTTTATGTGTAAAAATATGGAGAACAGTGTATAGATGGGCACTGTCAATGTTAACTAATAAAAATACTCCATTCTCCATCCACATAATTGCTTCTGTTAATTTCCAAATTCATTTGTGAAATGTTTCAAAAAATAGAAATATTACATATGTGTTGAATTCTTTTATTCTAGTTCTTTAAAAGTATTTCTATTAACTGTTAGTTGTGTTCTTTCATAGGACGTTTCATAGCACATTCTGATTTTACCTCTGTTTCATTATTATTTTGCATAATTTGAAGAGACAGTCTACATAGAAATAGGTAAATTTGTTAAATTTAAAAAAAAAGGCCATTTAAAAGAAATTTATTGCAGATGCAATTAAGGATCTATATAAAACAACATAGGAAATACAGAGAAAATACAATCAAAAAACTCAAAGGAACATAGTTTAGCTAATGATCAAGTCAAAGTACAAAATAAATGCAGGGAAGGAATCCTTTACCACATATTTACATCAGCTAAATAACAGGCAAATTACTTGTTCTAAATTTTGAAAAGTTAAAAGCAAACAGAAAAAAGTCAGGCCCAAACATGTTTGGGGAACAAATAAAATGAAGCATAAAATCTAATTAAAATGTCTTCATTAAAATATGTGAAAGCAAGAAGCCTTCCAGAGAGTTTGTGTGAACCCAGCAGACAATCCAGATATAAAATAAATGTACTACTGTGGAAGAAAAGTCCAAGTGAACTGCTTATATGTTTGTAGTTCAAGAGCTTTAAAGGGATTCACTAGCCTTTATGAAGGACTCATTAGCTGATGATCCCTTCTTAATAAAGAATCAGTAAGTGCAGCTACAGGACAGACAGAACTAGAACAGTAGTAAATAAATGGGTGCCAGGACTAGAAAGTATTTTACCCATGTTTTAAAGGAATGGACTATAAAATAGATAATATACTACTATGTAAAATGAAACAATTGTTTTTCTAAGATTCTGTAAGCCTGACTAAGTTTAACTTACTAAGTGTAGCTGAAAAGGCTGATACTTCTGTCAGGAAATTAATAGTCTATATAATAAACAAATTTGGTGTGCTCATTAATGAGCAGCATACCAGGCAAGGGTTGTCAGGATTTTAAAAGCCATATCATAAGTCTTCTTCAGTTCCTTCCTAGAACTGCAGCAAATGTATGAAGAAGGGAAACCCATTAAAAATATCACCTTTTGAAGTATGAGTTAACTTTTTATATGGTCCTCATTACTAAAGAGAAAAAGAAGATATATTGAATCACGATGATCTCAGTGCTCCCACAGTGAAGGTCACCCATGAACTTCCACAGATCTATATTGTTCACAATATGAAAAATGCTGTGAAAAGCAGCAACAAAATTTGCCTATGATTTTGAATTATCTGGGAGAGTAGAGACAGAATCTGAAGAACTGTGGTATCTCCTTACACTACTCAGTGGTTAAGTAATAAAACGTCAATGTGAAAATTGAATGTAGTTAAATACAACGTAGCCCTCTCTCCACTCATCAATTTTAAGTTTACACACACAATAATGGGCTCTAAGCCTAAGTCTCACCATTTAAAAATGAGATACTTCAGTTATGATAAGTAGTTCTACAAAAATACCAATTGTGAGCAGCCAGAACAAACTGAGTCCTAGAAACTATTGGGAAATAAATAGGAAATAAAATAAGATCATTATTATGCAGCTGTATAAATAGATTGAGTCCATGAAATACATATACAGTAAATTTCCCTTCCTGGGTCTCAAGACAGATACAGTAAAGCTACAAAGGATATAAAGAAAATGCCAAGGCTAAGCAAAAGTATTTAGCATGTTCTGTAGGGAGTATGATTGAATAGATTAGGCTGAAAAATTCATGAATGAGGGAGAAGACCATGGAAAGCTGTTTAACAGTACAAACTCTGGAGAAGTGAACAGGGATAATGAACCATCATTTCTTTCACCACATGAAGCATCTTTGCACTTGCCTCTTCCTTAAAATATTTTTGTACTGATTTTCTGCTATAAAAACTATGTAAACACATTTGCTACATAAGCCTTCATACCACCAAGTTATAAGCCTGTATGGTTTTCAGAGGCATATTAGAGAAACCTGTTGATGGCAGCTTTTTCTACTAACAGTTACAAAACCATTATTCCATTTTGACGGCTAATACTCTTTTAAAATTTCACTTTTTTCCCTGATAATGAGGGAAAAAAAGGAGGGGAAATAATTTATTTGACTTATTTGTCCTCTTTCTTGAAGATCAAGAAATGTAACAGCCTTGAATATGTTGGAGAAACAACATAATTTTATTCTTGTTTTCCACATTTGCCCAATGTTAATTAAGTCATGGAGGCTCTCTGTGATTATTCTGTGATATACTCAAAGATGCCATAAAAGGCATCTCACTCCACAAAAGGACAAAGTACTTTCGTTTTTATAAACTCTCATGACAAAAAAAAAATCAAAAAACCCAAACAAACAAAACAAAACAAACAAACAAAAAAAACCCAGAAAAATATTTATGGACATGCAGTCCTAAAATGAAGCTTCGCTGACTCAAAAAAGATCATATTTTAGTACGAAGAGTTGTACTCCACAGAACTGTGATTTATAATGCTCTTGTTACAGCTAAATATAAAAGAATATAAAATACTGTGTAGGCAAGTTTAAGTAAAAGCAGTGTTCATGATTTGAAGACTACACCATTGTTTCCAGAGTATTTGGTCACTTGTTCATGTAATATCAGTTTTGATTTATTCCATTGTTGCAGTTTTTAAGCCAAGTAAAAGTAACACTAAGCAATAGTACCTACATTTGCAATAATGGGCACTAATCTCCTAATAGATACTGGTCCCAAGACTCAAATGAAAATCTGTATTAGAATGTTTACAGTCAAGAAAATAATAATTTATAAAAAACAGATTTCAGATTCATTAAAAAACCTTCCAAATTTAAAATTTGTGAACGGTCTTCATATTGACTACTCTTGCAATTAGGGTTTGCTAAACTTTTTAGTACATGAAGAACATACACATAAAGGCAGGAACCAAGCAGAAATCTTCTGACTGGGGTCTGAAGACAATAAAGGCAATATTGCTTTAAGGGACAGCAGGACTTTGCTCCTCTATTCCCCATCTTTTCCCTATCTACATTAGCTGACAGTCCATTTCAGCAACCACTGATACCTTAGATCCAGTCTATTAAACAGTAAGTCTGCACATACTGCTAGTTTTATCTGTCTATCGGGGATAAATCTACACTAATCCTTACTGTAGAATTGGAAATAGAATTTGGAGAGGGCCAGGAGAATTCAGCCTATTGATTCACAGGCCAGGGTTCACTGAAGTTGCTCTGCCACTAACCAGGGCTGATTACTTTTCAGATGCACAAGGTTGAGCAGACATTATTGTTCTTCTTCAGCAAACTAGTATGAAGATTTTTGGGGCTTCTTGATATCTTAAAGTAAAAAAACCAGACTTTCTTAAAGCAGATTCTTTGATTTTATTATTTCGTGGTCTACAAGAAACAGTGGTTCTAATTAAAGGATTTAGTATTTATTTATTTCTCATCCATTTTCTCATTAGTTAAGACTTTGGTGCAATTGTAAGGAAAGTGAGTAGATGCATTTATTATTTGGTATTATGTCTTACAGCAAAATATAACATGAGAACTGTTAAAATATGCAGTTAATTGTTTTGCTAACCACAAAACTTTTAGCAAAGATTTTCTTGAATCCAAACACTGCTACGAAATTAGAAGTAAAGTCTGCAGTCTTGTGCTCATCTCTACAAGGACAAAAAAAAATTGCAAGTAAAACTATTTGTTCTAAACTCATAGATGCTTTGGTATTTGTTTGTTGTGCTAATGTGTTAACAGTAAAATGCATGTGTGCATTTGCAGAGACACCTCATAAAAATCTGAAACACATTGGCTTATATACTACCTTAATATTATATGTTAAAATAGAATCTTGAAAGTTACTACAAATAGGAAGATTTGACACTGTTGTTGGAGGAAAAAAACACTGTTTATATCTAGCTAAACATGCAAGCAGAAATTCCAAATACATCTCATGGAAAATCAATCTCAAATCTGAAAATAATATTTTATGGGAGCAATTATTCCTCTCTAAATTTGTGATACTTTCATTGCTGAGTGTAATCTCAGATGGCAAGTTTACATATGTATGGGTTTTCCATTTTCAACGTGAAAAAAAATTCTGTATCTAATTAATTTAGGGAATGTCTTGTTTGAAATGTTATGCTGTGTTGTATGTATTTAGTCTAGTGTGCGCAGAGGAGGAGAAAGATATGAACCTTGTAAGTAATTTAAGCATTTTAATTTCATGTTGTCATTCAAGGTTTGTATAAAAGTGGAAATGATTGCCTGGTTGGACCTCTTTTGTGGATCATTTATGGCTTTATATAGGATTTAACATGATAGTACTACAACCTCCAAGTGTACTATATTAGTACAGATATAATAATAATAAAATAAAAAATAATTGGTGAATGTTCTAGGCCCGAAATATTACTTGCAAACAAACTCTTACTTTTGTTAATATTCTCTATGGAGAAGAGGTTCAACCAGCAAATAAAAACTCAAATTGAAATTTCAAATATACAAAATAGTACTAAGCCACCCATAATCAGTTCAATTCCTGTTTCAGTGTGGGGAAAGCAACATAAATAAATCTTCCTGTATTTCTGATTTAGCATATCAAAAACCAGAATCAGCTCCAATAGCTTTTGAGGCTGATGAAGGCTAAAACATCTGAGCTATTTAGTAGAACAGCTGAAGCTTCCAAACTTTGTAATGATGGGAAGAAAAGACATAGCTTTTACAGATCTACCTATTACAAATATGCTCCACTTAGTAGATTTCCAGGGTGGGTGAAGGTAAGAATATTGAAGGTTTCTTTTTCAGATAATTTTAAAAGGTTCCCAATTTCATTCTGGTCTTTAAATGCATTTTTCAGAACCCATACAGGTAAGGAAAGCTGGAAACCAGTAACAGCCAGCTGTGTTCAGGCCATTAAAACCAAACTGGGCATATCTATGAAAAGGGACATCCTGTTGGTCTAGAAATTAGAAAATTGAAGTGAAATTATAAGTAATTAGCTGACACACTTTCACAAACCCTGTGAAAATTATTTTAAAACATCTAACAGCTGTTGGCTAATAAAGAGAAATAGTATAGCTGAGGCAGAACATTTTAAGTGCTAACAAAAATGTTAGAATGCTATGGAGGGTAACTGCTGCATGACAGCAGTAAGGATGGAGCTGAAGAACAGGCACCACCTAAATGTGGGTACCAGATGGGCAAAACCAAACATGTGACTGTCACATCCTGTGCCTGAGCTTCTCTAAAACCATGGGACACAGTGACTGGTTCAGCTCAGCTGAGCACTCTTTCTTAGCACCTTGTCAGGTGCACCACACTATTGGACATACATATGAATGTCCCTTTCTTCCTTCTTGAAAAAAGAAAGCGCTGTTCTTTATGGCATTCATGAGACAATCCTTCAGGCTGAAACTCTGTGGAGGATACCAATATTCCATATCTTGATAAAGACTGGCTGGTTTTATTCTTCTGTGTGAATTCCTAAGGAGCATTCTATGGACAATGTTGCATGTTAGCTGAAGGCAGCATATAATGATTGCAACATAATTGTTACCACTGCTGTTTTAATTTAAAGTCTGTATTTGTTTTGTCCTTGCCTTGCATGTGCTAACAGCATGTTTATATCAGGAATGTGGGTTCCCATGATGAACAGCTAATTACATAACCTTGACATTGCTGTCCAAATCCCAAATTAAAACAATTCTTCTCACCATAGGGTTATGTTATTTTACATGTAGACTTTAACTGTTATTACATTTTTTGCTGTTTTCTCTATCTGAGGTTTAAGCAATGAACTATGATGGTGCATTATGAGTATGAATCCTGAGCATAAATGTTCCATAGCTTCTTTCTCATTATTTGATGCAGAAATGACTTTTCTTTTTCCCCCAACAAAAACCAGAAACTTTCCTGTACAGCAATACAAATCTTGAAAGGAGATACAATCTGTAGAGAGACAATACTATTTCTGTAATATGTTACTAACAAATTTGAGAAGAGTCTTACAAAGAAGGAACACCAATTTTTAGAAAGGTCCTTCAATAACTTCTTAGTTGAAACTGTTAGCATTTAATTTGTAATGTTTGAAATTCAGTCCTTACACATCTAAGGATGATAGAAATGGGTCCCTCTGAAATTATTTAAATTCCTAGTCAGTGAGATGCTAGTCATTATCTTACTGATGGCACTTTCAAAAATTCTGCAGAGATTGATTCCGTACTAGAATTCACTGCTATGTAAGAACCAACTCCAAATCCAAACATCCCTCCATTCTAAAGAATTATGGATTTAAAGACTTGCCTGAAAATAGTAGAATTTTTAAGGTTGGAAAAGATCTTTAAGATCATGGAGTCCAACCCATTAATAAAACTTCCCTATTAATCGCTAAACTGTGCCCCTGAGTCCCCAGAGTGCCATTTCCACATGGTTTTTTTTTAACACTTCCAGAGATGGTGACTCAATCACTACCCTGACCAGCCTGTTCTGATGCATCAGCAATCTTTCAGTGAAGAGTTTTTCTAAAAATCAAACCTAAAACCTCCTGGTGAAACTTGAGGACATTTTCTTTGGTCCTGCCTCTTATTACCTTGAAGAAGAGACTGACTCCCACCTTGCTGAACCTCCTTTCAGGAAGTTGTAGAGAAGTTATAAGATCTGTTAGATAGTGGTTTAATTGGACTTTGAAGTCTTTGATACCATATTTCTCTTCAATCAATTAGGGTATAAAGTTTGGTTGATGTAATCACTTTTTAATATTTTAGCTGAAATTAATTGATAAGAATTATGAAAAAGTGTTCTTTTAGTGTGTATCTGTTTCTAAGGGAGAACTGAGATTGCACACCCTCCCAAAACAAAAAACTTGTGCATTTTGGATAAAAAAGTTTTGAGATTGTACTTGGATACTTTGCAGGAAAATAGAGAAAGTTAAAGATGACTTTGGGTCTTCCCTCAATCTGCGTGTCTGAGCAAAGATACAGTACAAAATAGCCTGATATTGGCAATAAAGAAAGAGTAAAGTATTTTGTTTGAAGGTGGTGTTATTTATGAAATTCTCATAAATAAAATTCATTAGATGTCTTCACCTGCAGTTCCTTTTTAATACCTGGGGTTGGGGAAATCCCATAATCACTCTATAAATGACAAAATGCTTACTGTATTCCAACAAAATCCTGGTTAGAGTGCCAAACAAAATATACTTGTGCTGTGACTGCAAGTAATTCTATTAATTAGATGTGAAATTTGGAAAAAAAATCACTCCTGAAACCCAGGATCAGTTTTTTTCCAGCAGATGACACTGTATTTCTCTCTGGAGAAATACATCCTAATGTGTGTTCAGACTCACTTTGACATACAGAGAAAATGAGACATCTATCTCCTTGCTGCAGAAAGATTTTAAAAATATTCATCTCCTCCAATATCTCTTCCAGGGACTGCAGTTAGATATATTGAGGTACTTACGTACTATCTTTCACTTTGATTGATTGGCAACAGGGTTATATACATTAAATGACTGACAATAAGAAAAACAAAATTTCAGTTTCTGAGATATTCTGTAATATTTTTAGAGCCTTTACACAGAGACCTGTGAAAACGACTTTAAGAAACTGAGTGGTTAGCCAAGTATTACATCTTCACCTACAAATCCAGCTAAGTAAAGGATTAAAGCAGGAAGCCCCTACTGAATGGAAGGAAGACTGAAAAAAAAAAAAGAAAAACCAGGTTTAAAATTGTCATTTCAATTTAAAAATCCTGAGTTATCAATAATATTTCAGGGTAGCTCTTTGTCTAGACAAAGGTGTCCTAATCCTGTGAGCAGTACTGCAGAATAAATAATAGATAATAATAAATAATTCTCTCTTCAAACTTTACTTTTCTCATATTTCAGTATCAGACTTGGACTGCACAGAAAGTCCAAGTGCAGGCAGGAAAACTGAGAATTTGACCACTAGTAAAAGACAGAGCAACAATAAGACTATATAGTAGATCCTGTTCTCATATTTTCTTCATATCTACAGATATTCTGAATATAGAAGCCATGTCAGAGTTTCTGTTCTAAATGCTTGCTAGTCATGCCATTCACTTAGACTGTAAATCTTGGGTTGAAGGAAACTGTACCCATACAACTACATGCTTTCCCATCCAGTGCATATACAGCAGATTGAGTTCTCTTTTTCTTCCCAAATAAATTCCCTAAACATTCAATGAGCATTCAGTTCTGTAAAACTTATTAACTGACATTAGGCAAATAAGTTTCCACCTTTCCTTTGAGACAGGACACATAACAAAAGACCCCTGCAAACATTCATAAAACATGTTGAGTACTTCCAGTGAAACAGAAAATTATGCAACACTTCTGAGTACTGAAATTCTAGTTGATAGTTTGAACTATCTGCAGAATCTAAGCTACATCTTTGAAATCCAAAATTCATGAGCATGAATCCAGATAGTCTGCCATAAAGGATAAAACACAATTTTTTCTTTTCCCCTAATAGTAATATTAAGTGAAAGCCTATATGAAGTTTCAACAATTAAATATCTATACATACATATGAATTCTTCAACCTCTTTATAAGTGACTTGAATGGAGGACCTGAAAGTATATTAAGCATAGGAAGCTTAACAAAGTGCCAGATTTCACACCTGGGGCAGGCCAGCCCTGGATGTACGGACTGACTGGGGAATGAGAGGCTGTAGAGCAGCACTGTGGAAAGGGCCCTGGGTGCCCTGTTTATGGGAAGTTGGATCTGACTCAGCAGGGCCAGGGCAGCCAGGAGGGCCAACCCTGTCCTGGGGGCATCAGGCACAGCATCACCAGCCAGAAAAGGGAGGGGATTGTCCCCCCTGCTCTGCACTGGGGCGGCCTCACCTCGAGTGCTGGGAGCAGATTTGGGTGCCACAATGTAATAAAAATATAAAAGCATTAAAGAGTGTCCAGAAGAGAATTACAAAGATGGTGAAGGGTTTAGAGAAGAAGCCATAAAAGAAGCTACTGTGGTCACCTGTCTTGTTCAGCTTGGAGAATAGGAGACTGAGGGGTGACCTCATTGTGGTCTACAGCTTCCTCACAAGGGGCACTGATCTCCTCTCTTTGGTGACCAGAGCAAAAGGAACAACAAGAAGCTGTATTAGGGGCAGTTTAGGCTGGATACTGGGAAAAGAGTCGCCACTCAGAGTGTGGATGGGCACTCAAAGGGGCTCCCCAAGGAAGTGGTCACAGCACCAAGCCTGACAGAGATCAGGAAGGGTTTGGACAATATTATCAGACACTTGCTGTGATTCTTGAGGTGTGCTGTGCAGGAAGTTGGACTTGATTTTTGCAGGTCCTTTCCAACTAGGGATAAATTCTATTCTTCTATGAGCAGCTGATGTGTTACACAAGTCTAAAACTTACTAATATAGTATAAAACTGTGAATCTAATTTTTATATAGATATAACTTCTTTTTCTTTTTCCCCTTAATTCCTTACATCAATTATCTTTGAATGGAGCAGTAACATCATCCTTTTTATTGCTTAAAAATATTTCTGTTGAAATATAGTCTTGATCAGACAAGGGCAGCTCCTGATTTAATGTACACATATCTTTCATGAAAACAGTTGTACTTGCTTATAAGTAGTAATGTAGAGCTGTTAAATGGCAATATATTTCCTGAATGCCAGCTCTTTTAGTTGACTGCACACTCCAGATTTGACATTTGCTGTTTTATTAGTCTAGTACTGATGAACGGAAGGAAAAGGTCTCTTCACAAGAGGCTTTATAAGAAGCAGTTTATACAAATGAAGGAATAGGCAGGTTAGTTAGACCTTCCATTGATATAATTTTTATTTCTTCTCTAGGGTTATGAAGATGATCTGCAGGTCACACAGCCCTCTCTACCCCAGAATGTACTAAATTTACTTGCATTACTCAGGATGGTTTTTTATACAGCATAAGCTTCAAAATTTTCAAGGCTGGAAATTTCATAACCATCTTATTAGTACTTAATGATATTACATTTATGCCATTCCTGTAAAAAGAATCTGCCTTCTCCTCTCATCATCCTCTGCAGCCTGTGGCAGACTGCTCCTTTTCCCCAGCTCTCCTTCATGCTAAAAAAAGCTCTTTAAAAGTTATTGCCACTGAATTACTACAACATGAGTTTCCAAGGTCCTTTTTTGTTGCTCATTGCATGACCAGTTAACACAGCTAACAATAATAAGTTCATTTACTGGTAAAGAGCAATTTCTGATTATGATTGGTTAGTTTTTATGCAGGGTTCTTTAGACTATGGTAGTACTCAGAAAGAATAATTTTAAAAAGTTGCAAAAGAGGGATCAATTGTTTGCAGCAATAATTATTTTATTTGTCCATCCTACAGAACTAAATTCAACTTTTTCCAAGGAAAACTGTTTTAGTTTTTTTTAAATTATGTATTACCACTTACTACTAATAGATTTTTCAATACCCAGCAACTGACCTCTGCAGAATTTTGTCTCATTCATTATTTTATCTTTCAGTAAACTTTAAGTGCAATGAATACCATTATCCTAATGTCAGAAAGAGTACAATTAAAATCACTGAGCATATATTCAAGTCCTATCCTGGCTTTCATGTTGGACACATACCTCAGAAGAATTATAAAACCCTGATCACATATAATGACCTTCAAAGAAAATAATTGACAAAAGTAGAAAATGTCAGTGACATTGTCATGAAAGATAATATTCTTCATCATATGTGGACCAAAACACAAGATATTAATACAATTCACTGAATCATGCAATTGCCAGAATTTTGGAAATATATATATATTCAATGTCTTCTTTCTGTTTGATGTGTTCAAGAATACATATTTTTAGTTTTCTTGTTCTTAGAATCAGTTTCTTGTGTATCTTTTGCTCATAAAGCTTGATATTTGTAAAAGCACTGTCTAGAACTATTCAGATAAGTGTCATCGGTCTTGACTGTGACTAAGCAGATTAAGATGACACTGGCCAAAGTACACCAGAAAACAACTAAAAATTTATTTCATCGACCTTTGATGAAATAAACTGAATGAAAATGTGAAATAAGGAGGAGTATTAAAAATCAGAGAAAATTTTGGTGTTATGAAGATTAAAAAGATGGATTGGATGTAGGTGCTATGCAGGACATGGGTATCAAAAGAGAAAAAAATCTTTCAAAAGGATTAAGCCTAGACAGGGAGAAATCTCCTAGCCCGAAAAAAAAAAATTACACTTGTTTTTAAAAATATTTATTGATTTAATTCTACTGCAGATAGAAGCCTCTTGAAAATTTTTCATCTATCAGCAGCTATTTTTTGCATAAGCATTAAAGGAATAGTGTGATATTTTTGTTGGGTAGGGAATACAGACAACTTTGTCAATTGAAATAGTGGAATTTAAAAAGCAATACAATGAATACATTCTGCAAAGATAAAGAAATAAGAACTAATTTAAAATAGTGTTATTTAAAAATATGTAGACTTTTGGCCTCAAGTGGGATCATAACAGTAAGGTGGTCCTTGCATACTCTGTAAGATAAGTGTTAAGGATTTTGAGCCAGTGCTAATATTCATAGGATTTGTAGCTGAACATGAGTGTGTTTGTGAATGTAGAGAGCGAAAGAAGGTGTGTTTTCTTCAGCGCATACTGACACTGACCTGCTGGGCAGCAGCACTTGTGTTACTGCTGCTGATATTCACATTGGCACTGATAAGGCCCTGCTCTGTCTGTGGGGTCTGTGTGGCCAAGCACGTTAAATGCGCAATTGTGCGTAATGTGTCATTCTGTAACACACATTCACCTCTGTTGCTGGCTGAGTCTGCAAGTTTGAACAGCAGCTGCATCCACCAGGCTAGACAGAGAGGCCTCCTAGACCCCAGTGTGCCCCAGGCCTGGCTGCTGCACTCAAGAGGAAGGAATGGGTGCTGGCCCTTTCTGGAGTCAACAAATCACATAGTTAGCAGGCATAGATTGTCCAGAAAAGAAGAACATCAAGTTTTAAACCTGTGAGGACAATTGCAAGAATTGGTACCAGATGTGTTTAAAATGGTCTGACTGGTGCTGTTTAATACCAACTATTCTGATGACCACTGCTACCCTTTCTGTAATTTTTGTCTTTTGCTGCTTGATATGAGGCAGAACTGGCTTGTCCATCTCTTAAGTCAGTGCTTGCAATGAAGTAATGACCTTTTCTTTGAAAATACACTTGGCATTGCCTATCTTCAATGTCATTTATTGGCTTTCTTGGCTCAAATTTCTTTTCAAGAAATTATTCCAAAGGCTCATTGTGATTGCATGGGCACAATCTATTTTATTTCCTTCTAAGCTGTTGTATTTTGACCTTTCTTGTACAAAAGTCTGCACTTGGAGATGAAGAGAAAAATAGAAATGTACATGGAAGAAATAGGAGCTGCCAGCATTCTCTACCAATTTGTCACAGGACAGCCAAGGCACTGGAACACAATAATCATTGTGCAGATATTGACACCTTTTAGATCTTCAGACAACACACCTCACACAGGTTTGACAATAGTGGTTGTGACAATTGATCAGTTACTGTATTCAGCTAGTCCAGGGAAATACATAAGGCCTACTTTAATTCAAAAACTATTCCAAACAATGAATGTTCAAGGAACTAAGAATGAGAACAATAAATGATAATACACAACACCATCTCTTAAAAATATAACTTTCCAAGCACAAACATATAGACATCTCACCCACACAGAACCCATTGCCATTACATATGTCCTACAGGCCCTACCCAAAACTCTATAGGAGAGTTTGCGCCTCCACAATTCCTCAGAGTAGCAAGGTCTACCAGAACCATTTCTCTAAGAACATGAGGGATTTTGGCACCACTCTCACCACCACCTTTCCTTATCATGTCACATTTATATCACTAGTCCCTTTCATTTAGTGTTTCTGGGTTCTTCCCCATTTTGGGTTCCAGTCTCCAGCAAGAGCCATTATTACTTCATTTTACTGTCAAACCTTTACTATACTTTATAGTGTTTGGCAGACTTAGAAAAATCCAACACACAATAAAAACCGTATGTAAATTATGATTGCATACTTAAAAAAAATTACATTAAGGACAGCAGAAATCAAAGTCAGTAAGGAAAAGGTGTAACCAACATCACTTGTATTTGGTGTTTGTCCCAACATTCGACACAGTTGAGATAGCCATGACACTCTATGTGTTATAACACAATTTCAGACAGCTTCAGCCCATAGAGAGTAACACCACACCACACCAGAAGTCTGTAAGCATCTGCCCTTCTTGTTCTTTAGCCCAACCTTTTATACCTCTCATCATTCATGCACTGCAGCTGCGTATCCCCTCTACTTTTTTGTGATTGGTCAGTGCACCTGGGCTCTCCATGTCTCGTTACCTTCAATGTCAGTCACCTGTCCTGCACAGCTGTACCCATTACGGATGAGGCTGGGCTGCAGCCCCACTCCCAATTATCACAATCTGTGTGCCTACAGGTGTTCAGCACAACAACTTTCTTAGTATCTACATAACATTTCTTAAAGAAATTGGTGGTCAGTGTTTGCTAAATGAACACTGAAAGAAAATAAAATAATGTGGAGTTGTTCAATGTAAATTAATCCCAAGGCTACGCTTCATTCTGTTGAAAACTTGTTCTGAATACAAAATGAATAGTTATTTAAATGGATTTTTTTGGTGCTCATTACTGCAGTTGTAGTGCTTTACATTTCTGGCTAATTTATCTTCAAAAACATCATTTTAAAGAAGGGCTATATAGTCAGAGTACAAATTACCTGATCTATACTGGTTTTATAAATGTTTCCTGATTAAATTAATTGTGTTTGGTTTAGCCCATAAATCCCCTAATGTTTTAAGACTTGGACACTTGTAGGCAGCAGCAGTCACTTGACCTTGACGCTCTCAATGTAAACAGTAAGGTGGCTCTCAGATTATCTGTGAGGGTCCTCGATTTGGAAATTAACTTCCTTATCAATTAATTGGTCTAGGACCCAGTTTCTTAGAAATCTAGACATGTTATAAAGTCTATCTGCTTTTTTGTCTTCCATTGTTCTATTAAAGATACTGAGGAAATAACTAGGTGAATTCCATACAGTTAATTTAGGAAGTTATAGGCACTGTGAAGAGATAACAATAGTTTTCTTATGAATACTGAAAAAACCCCATAAACTAATTTTAACAAAATTATGCTGGCAACATTTTGTAAGTATTTTTTGGGAAATTAACTATATTCCTTTTTTTTTTGGTTGTATTTTTTTTCATTTGCAGTATATTTCACAAATGCTTTTATATGTCAGAACACTTGCTGACAGAACACTTCAGAACACTGAAAACTGCTTTTGCAATCTATTGTTATAGGACAACCACTTTACAACCATTGCTTTTTAATAGGATCCTATAATCATATTTGATACTTCATGTTTCTCCAAAGTAACAGCACTGTCAGGCATACAGGGTGGTTCTTGGGGATTGTTCTGAGAGGGTTCTCAGGCACATTCTGTGCCTCTTGGGAATGTCCTGCACATGGCTAAGACTTGTACTTGATGACCCTTTTGGGTCCCTTCTAATTCAGACTGTTCTGTGATTCTGTAATAAGCTAGTTTGGGAAATAATAGCAGCCTGACTCTTGTTTACAACCTCAAATAAGCCTGTCACTGACTTTCAGGCAGAGATGCTCCTATGTGTAAGAGTAGTCCTACTGTTGGCAATTAACACCAGAACAAGCAGCTTTGAGTACTTCATATAGCACATAGCAAAACTAAACAATTTCAAGTGAAGGAATGGAATGAATGCTATCTTTCCTCTTCCCCTGCAATAGCCAGGTTAATTTTTACTCTATATTGGATCTCCAGCTCATCATGACTCAATAGAGGCAACTCTGGCTAGCTATGGAAGAATTTAAGCACGTATTTCTTCATAGAGATGATCAACAGTTCTGATTTATGACTCCAAAATATTTTTATTGCCTTACAGATTTCCTGTAGAAGGAATCTTATAATGCTAATATTTTTAGGGGAAAGTTTTTTTGGGGGAAGTTTTTCAATAAATTTTGACTATGAATTTTTTTCTCATTGTGATGAGCTACTCAGGAATCTTTTCCTAAGTTCCTGTGGAGTCTGCCTACTGAGCTGAGTGCTCAAGGCCTTTTGCACTACCATGTTCACATGCTGTGTTCTACCCCTTTAAACTGTACCTGTACCATTTATTGTCAAAACAACTCGATGCTGAATACTGGGAGTTCTTTACAGCCAGAATACAGAATAAAACTTATTGTCTTTTTATTAGTTTTCCTATTAGCTTAAAACCTTCTTATAATAATTATTTCTATTGTTCCTACTCCCAAATTGATGAGCATGGTTTCCTTAAATATAATCCAGAAATAGTTAATGTGACGTGAAGCTAGTGAGAAAATGGAAATAAATTTATTCTTTGTGTTTCAGGCATGGATTTGTGGTTGTTCTCTCTGGCTGCCTGTGCTGACACACACACACATGCTTTTAGGGTGTAAGACTGAATCTTTTACTGAATTTGTGCTGCCCAAAAAAAAGGAAAAAATTAAGAAATAATTAAAATTAACTAAAACAGGGAACACTGTGTGTTTAAAATAATTTGAAAACACATTTTTACACAAAGGTTTGCTTGGTTTGCTGCCTGAATTTGTTGAATGGCAACACTTTTTTGTACAAGTTACACACCAAAATAAATACAGCACCTCAAAATAGGTTCCTTATTTCCTTCTCTGCAGCTATTCTCAAAAACACTATTGACACCAGCTCTGGAGTACACATACATAAAATCCATATGGTTTAATCAGTCTCTGAGATGTGTCTATCTCCTCAGACACCTGCATCACCATTTAAAATATACAGTCTATGAACTGAGAAATCTCAAACTGCAGTCATCATTGGTATGTGAAAATTTCAGATAACACTCTGATGATTTAGTACTTCCTATTTAGTAGCTCCATCTTCAGATTGCCAGGACCTGGTTGTATCCATATTTGAAACTCTCAATTTTTTCATAGTCAGAAAATGCTTTTAAGGATCTTGCAGTTCGCATAGAAAGCTGTGTAGGTCACACAGACATTGAACTTCGTCCCATTAGGAATACAGGATCAGCTTTCAAGACCTGTCCTTAACATTCTGTGTCATTCTATGTGGCTGCAAAATGATGACAAGATAAAATTTTAAGATTATTACTTCAAGTGAAAGCAGTCCTGGAAGTGAAATGTGAATATAGCAATACTCTTTTTTTTTTTTTTTTTGAAGGTTTCTATTAAGATGTAATCCATTTTTCATTTAAATGCTCTGCCTAAATACTATTGTAACATTGCTGGTTCTGACAGCTGTGCTAGATTAAGTTATTCTTCACTGCCCTCTCAACACAGCCCCCTCTATTTCACTCCAGATTTGTTTCTCTGTACGTAGTCAAGTTACCAATTCTGTCAGCAACTATGTTTTATTTTTAATATTGATTGAAGTACTTGTATGTTGAATATGTTATCTTTACTTACTTCCTCGACCTCTGAGTTTGCTGTTTCATTTCATTTGCGAAATAATCCAAAGCTGCTGGTCATGGCTTCTTTTTGTTCTCTTTTTTTTTTCCCTTTTTTTTTTTCCTCTTTTTTTTTTCTTTTTTTTTTGGTTTTTCTTTTCTGGGTTTTTTTTTAACCCCTAAAGAAAGATATGTAGAGAGCCTGGACTATCAATCTCAACAAAGTTGTAGTTTCAACTAAAATATCTTAAGATAATAAGTTAAATGCCCATCTAATAAAACATCTCCCAAAAGACAAAATAAAATTTACATAAAAGTTTACTGTGTGTTTCTTTACTCCACTTGAGGGAAAACCATTAACACACCAAGCACAGAATGTTATCTCAGTGACTTTCCAGAATAATGATTTTGAGTGGGGAAAACACAGCCTTTCCACCTTATATAAAGGTCTCAATTTAAATAAGATCCTACTTAGAGGAAAAAATGCGATAAAACTTAGCCAACAAACACATTAATGCACAATTACCGCTGAGTATATTTCGTCATGTTTTTCTCTATTTCTTCTGTAACATCCAAAACAGTGGTCCTCTCTGGGCCTCTGACAGGGTGGTGCAGACTCTTAGGAGCAGTGCCATTTCTATTTTATTGCAGCTTTTCTATAATGTTCAGAATCTTCTCTAGCTCTTTTAGTGTTTTCTTATGATTGCATTCATTTCACAAGACCAAGCTTGTTCTCTTTAAACCTGTCCACCCTGCTGCACTATTACAAGAGGAATTTTTCTTCAAGTTTGTGGTATTTATGACACCATTTACATACTATTTTAATTTATGCTATAGATTGAAGATCTATTTGTTATCTTTTACTGCCTATGAGTTTTTCCAAAATCATGGTATCTAGTATTGTGCATCTGTTTGCCACTGCATTTAAAATATTTCCAACTGAGAGTTTACTCATCTTCTGCTGAGTGCTGGTTCATGGCTCCTATGAAGAATTTCTCTGAGGTAATGGACCTATTGCAATCTGTTGGTGCTTGAAAAAGGTCTCTTTGCAATTGGCAAATGAATATTGCATGAGTCACTGCTTTGCATAAAACAACAAACAATAAAACCCTTCTTTCTGGGTACCATTTTAATGTACAGATCATTATGTTTTGAAAGGTGATGGAGGAGGAAGAGAAAGAGTTCAAAGCAGTATTATTTTCTGAGATGTCAGAGATGGAGAAAAATTCCTGTCTTCAGCAAAGGAGTGTGGAATTGTGCTATCTTCCTAAAAAAAATTTAACCACTCTGAACTTTTTCAGAGACTGTGTTGTTTATTCATAGCATGCAGCAAAACAAGTCTTGTCTAAAAGAAATGAAGAAGATTCAAGAGGAAGATATGCAGTCATCTCAGTCAGAGATTGTTCATTAACAAATCATTACATAATCAAATGCTTGGATTTTGTTTTATTTTTTACCATCCTCTCTAGCTATTACTGGATATTCTTCTAAAGAAAATCCATGTAGGAGATAAGCATGGTAGTTCCAGAGGTAATTTTCTGTGTGTTAATAAGAAGTCTGCCTTGTATGATTGGCCTGCTTCATTAGCTGAAATTTTAAGCAAAAACTGGCATTAGAACATATTGTAATTCAGCTCCATTTATTTAATAGCCTCCATGGAAAATAGGGATGTAGTTGGATAAACAGTTCAAAGAAATGGCCTGGATGGTATCACCCTTTAATGACATCTGTCTGTCAAACTCCTAGACTTCAGATTTCAGTCCCTCACCCAGGGAACCATAAGAGACTTAATTGTTCTCCACATTCACAAATCACTCATGCAATTATGCCAGTTGTACTGCATGATTAGCCTCCTCACTTTTGAGGGGATTTTATTCTGTAAAGCTATGCTGTACCCGTGCGAAATCTGTAAGAGGTGCACAGGCATGTTGTTAAGGGAAGGAGAAGGCAAGTATATTGTTATTTGAGGAAAAATTATCTGAGGCTCAGATGACTGACATAAAGGACCGTGACATAGAGCACACCGTCACCCGCTGGCCCAGATAAATATTTTGCACACATAGTGGTACTACATTAATATTGATGATGTATTGATATTTCCCACATTTGGTGTATAAATTAATGAACTACTGGAGCAAACAGCCAGAAGGAGTGGGATGATTTGTCACTCTGTAGCTTCCTCAATTTGCTATCTTCCCAAGGCTATACATTATCAAGAATAACAAATGGAATGCATATGGCTCCCCTATTAACATGCATTAGCTGTATCAGAGTGTGCCTCATGGTTTACTAGGGTCAGCTCAGGAGAACCTCCATATCTTTAGGCAATCTTTCTATTCCTTAGAGAGAACTAACAAATAATTAAGACATCTCCAAAGAGAAAGCTTTTCAGTTTGTTTTTGGTTTCTTGTTAAATTGTTCAACAGTTTCAATTCACTTGTCCATGAAATTCGTTTTACTGACCATCTTTGTCAAGTGGATACTCCCTATGACACTTATATATAATTTGTATTTTCTAATTATGCTGCTTAAAAATACACTAGATTGTCTATTACTTTTGGTCAGAATGGATTTCCTGACTACTAGCATTTATACTCTGTTCTTTTGGTTTGTAATAGCCACAGCCACAGGGCTCCCTGTTTCTGTGCTGGGGTTTTTGTTTGTTTATTTTTGTTCATCTGTTTATAGATTTTATGCTATGTAGTCACATTTACTCTAGTGGTGCTGCACAGAAGCATTGCAAGACAGGCCTTAGCTCAGTTTGTAAGCTAGGGAAAAGAGGGAGGAAGAGAAGGCTCCATCTCACCACACACATATAAAGCACAGTGTCGCCTCAGAATATAAGACAGTTTTACTTGCTGCATTGCTAACCTCCTAGAAGAAAATTCTTGAGTGAAACACTCCTAATTTTTAACCCAAGACTATCAAGTTGTTGAAATATCTCTTTTTTTTTTTTTTTTTTTTTTTTTTTTTATGTGGTTTTCAGGGGTTTGTTTGGTTTTTTGATTGTTTGGGGCTCTTGCTGTTTAATTAAGGAGACGGGGGTTTTGGGGGTTTTTAGTGACTAACCTAGCTTCTAATATTTAGCTATAAAAATCAACTTATATTTCACCTCTCTCAGGCAAGGGTTGGAAGAGTGAATGCTTTTACTAATGGTTGAGCTACCTGTGGAGAATTAACCACACATATGTAATCAAGATAAGCAATTCTACTATTGGCTTGGTTTAATTGTTTTTACAGACAATTTACAGCTAATGAAGATTTTTAATCATAAATATTACCATGTAATTTGATGTCTGTGTGGAGTGTGTCAGATTTCTCTGTATTCTAGAGGCTTCTCTTATTCTGCTAAACATTTTCAGAGCTCATTAGCACATTGCTGTAGATATGATTACACTTTCAGTTGGCACAGCATTTTCTTGTTGATTGCAGGGTGGTAAACAGCTCCCTTTGGTGCCTTTTCCTCTCATCTGGAGCACAGAAC
The DNA here is from genome assembly GCF_901933205.1 of Camarhynchus parvulus. Lineage (NCBI taxonomy): Eukaryota > Metazoa > Chordata > Aves > Passeriformes > Thraupidae > Camarhynchus > Camarhynchus parvulus. The sequence continues at coordinate 19,500,138 of NC_044575.1, read as the reverse complement.
CTAACTGCTGTGACCACTTATGTGACAAATTTGGCAGATCCAAGATCCCAGATGGAAAGCTCTCAAATTTGTGTTTCCAGTGTAGCATCTGGGTATATGATTGGCTTCCTGGCTGACTCCTTACAAGATCTCCTGGGCTGCCTTTACATATTCTCCAGTTATAGCAGCTGCAGTTATACTAGGCTGTTTGACAGGACCTCCTCATTTGCATCATCTATTGAAGTCATAACTTCCTTTAATTATACCCCTCCCCAATTCCATTACCTAAAATTATCATATTGACCAGAGAGTTAGGTTATTTGAATCTGCAACTATTCTGCTCCACTGTTGAGAATATGTCTGCCAGTTAGAGGTCATATTTCATTCTCTGTTCTAGGATAGTTCACAGGATTAATAATTTTAAATCCACAATAACTTCACTGAGACTAAAATAGTTTTTCCAGACTTGTGCTGATACCACTCTTTAGTGTCTGGCTCTTCTATTGATCAGGGTTTGTTTTATTATCACCTTTTTAGAGATTTAGTTTTATTCTTTTCAGTAGTTGGTCTTCCTGCTTTAATTGCATCTTATAAATACTGACAGTTGTCTCTATCTAGTATTGTATTAAGGGATACTGCATCACTGAAAGTTTGACTTTGCAGGTAAGACATAAACCTGAAAAATTATCTCTCTTACTTGCTAAAGATCTCACAGCATTGTTTTCAAGAATAATTTGTTACCATCAGTTCCTTGTATAAACTGCAGTTAGCTTAATTACATTCTGTCTCCCTAAATTCCTTCTGTAGTATCATTTTGGTAAGACATTTTTCACTTTCAGTCTTAAAACTGTTGTGCAACACTGCTTTATGCTGTTAAACATCTGCTGTATTCCACCCCAGTGGTGTTTCATTCACTGCTAGATGAAGAGCTTGCTCTGTGCCTGATATATAATACACTTTGGTATCCTTTGGGATAAATATAAATGCAACATGTTATAATACATCTGTAGTCACAGAGGGCTTCATGGTTGTCGCTACGTTGCAAGTCATAGCATTTTGGAACATCATAGGCAGCAGTGATGGAACAGTAGAGTCAGCTTTTAAATGCCTCTGACTTTAGGAAAAAAGACTTTGTAGAAGTAGGAATCATGATATGCAGTTGAACAGCTGTTATCCCAATGTTTAGAAGAGTTTGCAAGACTTTCTTTCCCCAATGCTTAGAAGAGTTTGCAAGATTTTCTGACAATACTGATTCTTACCATTCCCCTGACACAAAATTACTCTGGATGTTCCCTGAGAGAAGGGAGTGCCTTGTGGACCAGGGAATAAAATGGATCTGCCAAATCCTCCTCCTTCTGAATACCTGAAATTTTCGTGAGCAAACTGGATGGGGAATGTTGTACCCCTAAGTATTACACTTGGAAACTTCACATTTTTCGTTACTGCCACAACAGCAGTGGCTCAGAAACTGGTTAAGAAGTGTTATACTACCCTGGTAATAAAAGGAAAGATATTATAAGATGGTTGTTTGCCTTTGATTTTCATAAGTACTCTGAACTGGTGAACACCATTCCTAAACCTTGACACTGTGTTTCAGGGACAATGTGACACTTATTCTTTAGTCCATTGGAATTCAAGTCACACTAGCATGGTGAAACATTCTAGGTAAAAAAGTTACCTGTTAGATTGGAAAAAATTTGGGATCCCTTAGATATGCAGGAATGACAACAACTGCTTGCCATGTAGGAAGATGGAACTACTAATAAATGTAAAACCTCTGCAATAGAGTGAGACAAATCCATAAAGTCTGGTACTTATTAGGGACTATAGTTCTATAAAGTTCTTTTGCTGCCCAATGAAATTTTGAGCAGTCTTGCTAGTGATGTATTTCAATTATAAATGAGAAACTTAACTCCAGCTGCTTGAATAAATATTCTATCTTTCTTAAAACAGATCATAAATTCATTTCAACATTCTTGCACATTCTATAGCCCACAGTGTAGGACTTGTAAATCTACAAATATACGCAGCCTAGTTATGGCTTATGTGTTAGATAGGATCCAAAGAGAAAATAATGACAGCTTAAGTAGTACTGGAAAGCCAGTAATACACACACACCACTATTTATGTTAGGATTCAAATATGCCTATTGAACTGTTGATTAAAGTAGCTCAGGAGATGCCAAACAGAGTGTTTGAGATAATAAATGCCAGATAAACTATTGGTAGATGCAAGGAAATGTGTAATAGGAAGGGAGGCAAAAGCACTGCTAAGTTACTTTGTTCCCAAGCTTAATGCACAGCAGAACTAAATGCATTTTATTTGTTACCATGGCCAAGTCTTCTTTGTCTTGTACAATAAAATGCTGCATTTAAATACATGCTATGATGCAATATGCTACAAATGTATAATACATCAAGGAGAATCTAGACTTAGTAGGCTGTTCAAAAGATAATAACCTTGATTTAAGGAATCCTTTTTTTCTCTTAAGCGTTACAGGAAGGGAAAGCAGGGAGAGAAACTCCAGGAGCTTGGAAAAGACATTTTTCATTCTATTTTATAAGTCTTCCTTTTCCCTCTTCTTTAAATATACTGACAGACAGACACTATGATACATTGATCCATATGTTATTTTTTGTCAGCCAATATAAAAGGATGGGAATTTACTGATGATTGAATCTTCAAAAGTAGTACTGATTTAGAAGATCAAGTGAATTTGGTGCAGCATATTTGAACCATTTGGACCTCACTGGTCCCTCTAATTAAAACTTAGAGTGAGCTTTTATTTTCTTCTGAGAACTCCAGTCCTTTCCTACTGAACATATGACAGGAACAACAGTGGCTCTCATTTTCTCCTTAATTTTAAATTATTCTTACTAAACTAGGTTACAACTACTGCTATAGGAATAATAATATGTACAATGAGTAAATTTTATAACCTAAAGAATAGGACAAGAATAAAAGCTTTTATGTTTTAAAAGTTATTCCTAAACACATATATGTTGACTATAGGCTTTATTTAGCAGGCTTTTTTACCTAATTAAATGTCCAAGAAGACATTGATTTCTTTATTCTTTTTCCTGGCTTCCATCTAAGCACATCTAGCTACACACAGAGATGATCATTGTGTATACAATTCCTATTTTACATGAAAAAGAGAATGAAATTTCATGGATCTGCTTTCTCTTTATCTCTCTGCCATTAGGCAGAAGACACCTTGGGGCCACTTGCTAGTAATGATGGGAAGAAACCATGAACTCCTTGGAGAAAGGATAATGGAGCTGCAAACAGACATAACTTAAGAGATTGCATGTCTTTATGGAAAAAACCCTCTATGTACATTCTTAACATCTTATGTGCCTATAATTCATTATTTAATGTACCTTGTCAAACAACTTTGTTGGATGTAATTCTTTCCAAAAATGTTCTCCATGGAATTTCTCTATAAAAGCAGCCCCACACTTATGGCTGGTTTGTGCTCTTCTTAGCAGTATGTTAAATTAAAATTTGGTTTTAAGGCTTAATTCAGATTTAAGTAAAGCGACCCTTGTGATTACAATCTAAAGTGACAAATTTCACTTTAACAATCCCACTTCCATACTAAAAGATTCTAGGAATACATGACATATAAAGTACTTGCGCTTCAGTGAAATGGTTTTTTTCTAAATGAAACATTATATTTTTTAATGATGAATTAAACAAAGTTAATATAAACTGCAGAATTTCCTTGCACAACATATTTGTTCTGAAGTTTATAAACATGGCAAGTAGTCAGAGAATGCCAATCCTTTCAGTATTAAAACTAATCAATCTTAGTATGATGGTTGCAAAATTAAATCACAATTGACAATAAAATGTGCATAATTCATTATTAGAGTTACAGGATGTCCTTGTAAAGATCAGTATTCATAAAAATTATTAGTTTGTGGATAATGGAATATTGGTTCAACAAATGTCTTGTGATGCAAAGCTGAGACTTCAGGCTACAATACTATGTCAAAGACAATTTTGAAAGTAATGCTGTAGCTCATTATTTATTTTTAATAAATGATTCTAAGAAAGATAACTAATTAATGCACTTAGATAACTAATTAATGCACTCTCAATTAGTTGATAAGAGATTCCTATTTTTTAACTACAAATGCAGAAGAATAAATTAATCAGAAGATGCAAATAAATTTTTATAAATGTTTTCTCCTGACAATTTTTGCAATTTTGAGCTCTTTAAGAAGCAAATTTAAATCAGCATATCTGCTGTAAGAAAAAAAAATCAGATGCCTATTAGTATTAAAAGGCTGGGAAAATTACATTCTAACATATTTCAAAACCTCACAAACTAGGAAGTCAAGAAATAATTCTTATTTTCTTTTAAAAAATTCTGAGAACGTAATGAAATTCTTCATTATTGTGAGAAATTTTCAACATCTAGCATGCTTCCTAAAAAAACTCTGTAATATTTACCTCCAATATCAGATTCCCATGACACTTTTCATCTCTCTTCATCATTTCATCATGCCTTGCTCCAAAAGTTCTCCCATTTTTCTAGAGTCATCCTACTCTTGTCAGTGGATTATCTCTGCAACATGGGTTTTGTCTATGTGTATTCATTTCCTCTTCCCTCAATTTTCCTCTACCTGACATTGATTTACTGGGGGAAAATTCATTTATTTGTTCTTTGCAACCACTGTGATAAGATGATTCAATATTACTGTTACGCAGAGTGGTTCTTCTAATAATTTTTATTTTCTGGGATTCTGCTGAAACTTCTTTAATATATATAGTAAAGGACAAATTTTACTGGTGTAAATATGGATGAAATCTCTTTCCATCCATCTTTTTACTTAAAAATAACAATTGAGCATCTGTGGAGCAGCAGAAATCCTCTGGTTTGTTTTTTTTTTGTTTTTTTTTTCCCTGAACCAAAATGCAAAAGGGAATTTTGAAGCAGAGGTGATATAAGGTTTATTGCTGATATATTTGCGTGCATGTGTGTGTGTATGTGTGTGTGTGTGTGTATGTGTGTGTGTGTGCGTGCATTGCTATTATATTTCTAGTGACTCTAGCTCTGAGTCCAACGTAGCAGCTACAGAACATTTTACTACCAGGGAGTAGGTGAGGAAAAGAACTTTCTTTTCTTTCAGTTCTAAAGGGATTTACAAGCTGAACTTCCAATTGTGAAGGCTGAATGCTGGTGGAGGTTTTGGGTTTTCAGGGAATGTATTTTTAAGGGTCAGTCCCTATCCTTCTCTAAAAATTGTTAAGAAACCACTGTTCATCTACAGCAGTGAGTCTTCCTGAGTAGGCTGGATTTTTTTCACCTGAAAATGTAATCCAAATTTGAGCATGTATATAGATGCAAAGGAGCAACATTATCTCACTGGAGAAACAGAGTATCACATAGAGGCAACCTCTCTGAATGGTTCACCAGCAAGCACACTTCTGTCTTTTGACTTAAGTCAAAGCTTCACTATAAATGAAAAAAAAATCTACCTATATAGAGACTCTTGACGGCAAGGAAATATAAAATCTAAAGAAATCTCAAAAATCTCTATGAGAACTAAACTGGTAGTAATTACATATTTTGGCATTTACATAAAGCTTCCCAGAGCAGCCAACCTTTGAGCCTGCATCCAGCCATAAGCAGTCAGCAATCCCAGCACTCAGCAATCCCAGCACCGAGTAATCATACAGTGAGAAATCAACTTGGGAGTGCAATGGGATGCTTTGCTTGGAATTGGATGACAAATTATGATGATCAACCAGAAGATAAACAATAACAAGTAGGCTTAATGACAACATTACAAGATTCATTGGCACCAATACTTTCATTGCTCACTGGCACAGTCCCCTGGATATGCTGCATTTCTTGTGCCAAATTGGAATCCCCTCCATAATTACTTTTCTCTCTCGGTTATGTTTATAATCCATTTTGCTGCCCAAAAAGTAGATTTTTATTTCACCACCAAAAGAGAGGCATATTTTAAAACTTACTTTAGATGAGATAGTAAGACATAGACAGACACATTTTTAAAGAGTCCCTTACATTTCTTTCTGTTAAAAAACATACATATACAAAGCTTTTAAAAGAGGAGAAAGGTTGAATTAGGGAATATGTTTGATATTGGAAACTCTATGCCAAAAAGGGCACAAATCCAAGTGAGATGTGGCATAGTGTACATGCAATTGCAGTTGGCCAGAAGCTTGGGGTGATGGGTTGAGCTGCTTTCTTTGGAAGGGAGATCAAGGACTCAAGAGTGAAAAGATGCAGATGGTAGAAAAAGCTGGGAGACAGCGCCCATATGGCAATGTAGGGAGAACTGATGCATTAGTGCTTTTGGGCTTCATTTGGACTCCTACCCATCCTTCAGTTTAGTGCCCTGGCATCACCAAATTGTTAAGCAGAAAAATCACCAACTGCAAATGTGAGCATTATCATGAAACACAGATAAAGTTGAAATTGCTGACTATAAACATGCATACATCACTGCTTTATATTTCGCAACATATGCTTGTAAAACTAACAATAAAGCCATACACAGTAAATACACAAAAAAGTATATGTGAGGAAGAAAAGAAATCAAACATAAAAATTCCTTCTTTGCTTTGGAGACTAGATGAGCACCCAGCAAAACAACTTTTTTTGCTAAATTTTTCAGTAATGCCTGCAATAAATAGTTTGCACAGAATCTCAAACCATTTGAAAGTTTAGTTCTTGAAAAGTTTCTCAACCTCAGTCTAAACCCATGGAATTTCACTAAGAGGATGATGCTGATCAGCTGGGAGTCTGAACTTCCTTTCTATTTTTCTGCTTATTACTGCCTTTCTTATGTTTTCTTACCCTGGAAACCATAAAAGCCTTGGACCATTGTCATATTTATATTGTCTCTAACTTTTTGAGGTTAACACTGGTTGAGTTTTGGTTTATTTTTCTGATCACTGTGGAATAGAATAATTTCAGGCTTGTCATCCACCTAACATATAACTCATAAGATGCCTGAATTTTCCTAATGTGAGTTTCATGGTATTTCATTGCAGAGTATACCAGATGCAATGAAATGCATGTATGAATAACAAGTCCTTCAAGAGAAGCTTGATTCATATTTATAGCAAAAATATATATCCATATATATGGATGATTTTCTTTATTTATTTTCCTCTGGGAAACATCCATTTGGTATGCTGTGTTAACTGGGAAGCTGTTTGGTATCAGATTTTATATCCTGTTATCAGGATATAAAATCAGCTTACTTAACACGGCTTATGTTCTCATTTTTAAACACAAGGTGTCCGCCCATGTCCTACACCAAAGAGTGTCTATAAAGAAGGCTTTCTAGTATTAGTTTCATTTTCGAGGATGCTCCTGAGAAAATGAAACCAAATAAATTAAAAAATAACTCATTAGCACAAAAAGAATTCAGAGTAAACCAACTCCTTCTTATCTCTATCTCTTACTTGTAAGAGCATACTTGTAAGCATGCAGCTTCTTGCTATTACCTTGAGTCTTTTCTAAGAATGATAAATGATTAAGACCTATGATCCTGAGCTGCAGAAGACTTCTGTAACATTACACAAAAAAAGAATGGCAAAAAATACTGGAATAATGAAAATTGAGATATTTAATGCATCAAGTTATAGGAAAACAGAAAAAGTTCTGTTATAAATTGCAGTGTCTTTAGTTGAAAAGGAGAGGGCTGAAAAAAATAAGTGTACTAACTTACCAGAAGATGATTATGAGTTATAAATGTGATATACCTGAGAAAAAGGTCAATACACTTCTGAGATGCTTGAGGCAAAGTGCAGATAAGAAAACAGAAGTGTTGTTGTACAACATCATCAGCAAGACCTTATGTAGAAGGCTGTGTGCACCTGTGATTACTGTCATAAAAAAGATGAGCTCAACCTGGAACAGACATGTTAAGTGCTATTAGGGTAACTGAGACATAGAGAGGCTGAAAAGAAATACACCTAAAGAGAAAAGAAGAAAATTTTATTTGAGGGATATATCCCTGGAGCAAGCAATCCAGTTTTAGAAGAGCTCTTCAAATACTGAAAAACAAAGACAGGCCTGTGGTATCATACATGCTTTGCTACCTACAGACAGGGGGTGCGTGGCAGTGATGCACTTCATTCATAAGAGAGGAGCCATGATGTATTTTGTTATATAAACCAGTGTGTTAATGAAATTCAGTGTTAAATGTGATTGTGGTTTAACAAGGCTCCATGGAAAGGTGTACTAGAGTATTGTAGTGGGTCTGGATGCACTCATGCCTATGGCTTAAAGCAGGAGAGCATACTTGTTTTTGTGAGTTTGCATCTGTTTAATACTGATTTAAATAAGGTAAGCCAACCATGAACTTTTCAAGTTTGGTAGCATGTGCAAATGTTGTTCCCAGTTATGTAAGGTCTGGTCATGTCTTTATTTGCTCATATATTGATTGTATTTTTGCATATATTACTGTTGATATTTCTTGAGTACAGGATTCATATACTTCATCAAATGGTAAGGAGTTAAAAAGTTATTATCATTCATGTATAGATCAGCAACTTTCAAAGGAACTTGAAACCATTATAAATAATGCTAATTTAACTAAACTCACCAGGATAATTTTCCTCCTTTTGCAAAAGACTGAGTTTTGACTTCGATAATGTTAAATGACACAGAATAGATCTAATGTTAAAATATGGAACACAGTCCAAGTAAGTACTTTCAATAAGTATTCATTATAAAGAACTAATGATAATAACAGTAAAAACTGAGATGCTCTACATACTACAATTCACAAATAATTGAATTTCCAGACTTTTCACTGGACATAAATTATCTTAGAAAGGAATCAGTAAGAGCATCAAATACTAATTTAATTCATGAATACCAGAAAATAAACTGAATTGTAATATTTTGGAAAGTAAGTACAGAGATAAAAAGAGTTTTTGTGTATTGCAATTAGTTTTGATAATAACATACATGATATTGAAGTACTGGCTTATCCTCCTCTTGTTCCATACATATATTTTTACACATACATTTATTTTATACATAAATTTATTTATTATTTATCCATTTGCTGTTAGTTATATACATATTACTTATTTTATTATAAATTTATTAATTTTTATACATACATTTATTTTATTTTATACACAGATATAATTTGATATACCTTCACCCATATTTTTTTACTGCAACATACTAGCCATGAAGTAACACCTGGAAGTTTACCCAAATAATCTACAAATAAGGGTATATTTACGTTAAGTGCTCAGTAAAATATATAAATATGGTTCATACTGTTAGCTAACAAGAATATTAAGTACATCTTTTTTTTCTACCACTTCAGACAATGATTTTGGGAATCTGTGAGTTGAACAGCTGTTACACTGAAATGCTGCATCAGCAGCATTGGCCATCAGGTAACAAAGCCTTGCCTGTGATCATCACCAACTGCAGCTGCAAACAGAAAATGTTAATTTACTGAGAGTATGCAACAGATAATTGAAATGAACTCTTACACAATTGTGCCTTTCAAAGGGTTCTCATCTGACAAATGTGCAGTTTGGCTGACAACTGCTCTTTCAACATTAACAGCTTTGTTGCAGTTCTAAAGAAAAAGAACACCTAAATCGCCTATCTTCATGTACAAATACCTTTTAGTGCACTTGAATTCATGAGGGGAAGTCATGAACTCCTGCACTGAAATCTCAGTTTTATCAGTATGATATAAACCAGCTAAGTGAAATTATGTTTGATTTTAGATTTCCAGTTAGAAAAGTTAATAAACCTAGGTGCTCTTAATTAAGTACAGTCCTCATTAAGGAGTGGATTAGAATAGCATTTGGCATGTCTAGAAAAGGGATTTCTGTTATAGGGTTTAATTAGAAGTGCTATCTTTGTAATAAAATGAGAGAACTGAGTAAGATATTTGCTATTCATACAAAACAATGCCCTTAACAGATCAACGACTACAAATCAAAATTATTAAAATCAGAAAAAGAAAAAATTATGATAACCCCCACTCTGTCCTTTTTTTCACATTCATTAGGATACAATATGCAGTAAGGGAACTGCATACTACTCAGCTAAATCCTTATCTTTATGAGTGTGTAAATGGGAAAACACAAAACACCTGCCATTTATCTCTGCAACTAATTTGCTGCAAGCTACCCAAAGACATCATTGAATATGAATTTTACTTTCTCAGTCATATTTTTCAGGGTTTTTTTTAATTCTCTTGCTAAAATAAAAACAAAAAAATATAACAGCATCTTTAAATTCTCTGAGACAGTTAAAATATATCAGTGTATGGGCATGCTAATTATTCCCATTTTCCCAGCTGAAACATAGGTTTGTAGTTGTTTTTAATGTATTCCTAAATGCCGTGTACTAAATGTTAAAGCAACAATTCTCTTCCACTGTAAAAAAGATGGGAAAATGCATTTTTGTAAATCATTTGCAATTTAGTTAGATTAAACTCTCCTTTATTCCTGTAGTTAAGCATCATTTCAAGTATTTATTGTGGGACAAAGAGTTGCATACTGAGAAAAAATATCCAGGAAATAGTACAGAAAGAAAGAAAAAAAAACGATCTAGAATAATTCTGTCTGGTGAATTATGGTATGTCAGATTCTTGTCCCTGATTCTCTTCTTAGAAGGGTGCAGCTTTTACTGTTTCAGTTAGCACAGGACTACAGAATGGTTGGGCTTGGAAGGTACCTCTGGAGATCACCTGGTCTAACCCCATTGCTGAAGCAGGTTCACCTAGAGCAGGTTGTATAGGATTGTGTCCAGGTGGAATTGAATATTTACAGAGAAGGAGATTCCACAACCTCCCTGGGCAGCTGGTTCTAGTGCTCTGGCACCCCCAAAGTAAAGACTTTTCTCCTCATATTTAGATGAAACATCCTGTGCTGCACTTTTTTGCCCATTGTCCCTCATTCTGTATCTGAGCACCACTGGGAAGAGACTGACTGCACCCTCGTGACACGTCCCCTTCAGATATTTGTATATCTGTATATTGAAAGGATCCCTACTCATTCATCTCTTCCTGAGGCTGAACAGGTCCAGTTCTTTCTGAGAGATGCTCCAGTCCCTTAACCATCCTTGTAGCCCTCCACTGAAGCTGTTCCAGGAGCTCCAAATCTCTCTTGTCCTGAGGAGCACAGAACTGGACACAGCACTCCAGATGTGCCTCACCAGGGCTGAGCAGAGGGGCAGGATCATTTCCCTCAGCCTGCTGGCAATGCTGCTCCAAATGCACCTCAGGATAAGGGTTCATAAGGGTCCACCAGAACCCATCTCTGCAGAGCTAATTTCCAGCAGCTCAGCTCCCAGTCTGTCTTGATGCATGAAGTTATTCTTCTCCGGGTGCAGGAACCTGAATTTGCCTTTCTTGAACTTCTTTAGATTATTCTTTGTCCCATTCTCCAACCTGTCCAGATCCTCCTGATCAGCAGCACAACCTTCTGGTGCATTATCTCTAAGCAGTACAGATTTCACTTGGCATTACTAGTGTCAAGTGTGATGTATCTGGCCTCACAGCAAGACCTGTGAGGATAAATGAGTAGTGGTGATGCCTTAAACCGAGTAAAGCTAAGTCATTCTGTATTCACACATCAATGTTTGCTTTGAATTGGCAGCTCTTGTCAGTTCCTTCTAAGAGAGACTGGCAGAGTTGGAATTATTAGAACTATTTGTGGTGCCATTGCTTCTAGACTTCACTATTATTTTAATGAATGCATTAAAATCTAGTTCTAATCAACTTGTAGTGCTGTTCCATTTAGAATGTAACCGCTAGTAGAGACAGGTAACTTAAATCTATTTTTGGTATCTTCATACTACATAACAGAAAAATTACATCATTTGAGGCCTGGATTAGACAGGGGGAAGGAATAAACCATGGAGGGAGCAATAAACACCAGAGAACTAGGTCTGGCAATAGAAAAATTGAATGAGAAGATTTCATTTTGACCTACAAAATTTAATTAAAATGACTGCATGAATTTCAATGCCCGTGGTTCAAAAGCGGTTTCTTTTCTATGATATGAAATCTTTGTGTAATTAACATGTTTTCTACTGTCCTTTCCACACTTTCAAATACAATACTGTTCAAAACCAAAACCATTTAAAAGAAGCATTTTTTTTCATTCTAAACATCATTTGGTTTTGAAATGTCTCAACTTTTCTAATGTCTTAACTTTTCAAACATAATTATTCAATATATTTTTCTCAAATAAACCAAAATATAAAACTAAAACTGCAAATGGTTTGTTGGTTGTGTTTTTTTTTTTTGCAAATTATATTAAAAGACAACAAAATTAAAAGATTGGTTTAGTTTGCTATTGTCCTACCTCCTGACTTCTGTATATAACTGTACTTGTAATTTAAGACCCACTCAAAACAAATTGGTTATTTGGCAATGTCTGTTACAGAAAGTATGGGTTTTCTAAAGCATGAGATATATCAAAAAGATGTAGTAAAGATCTCAGAAGAATATTAAATCGCCCAGACAGCTGAACACAAACAAATAAAGCATATTTTCTATACTAGCTACTTTGGAATCATGTTTAGTCTAAAAGTCTATAGCAGGTTTAAAACTATCTAGCAGAATCAAAACAATTAATGAGGAGTTTTTAATCCTAAAGAACTATGCATTTCTAGTGAAAAGATGTTTTGTTGAAAAGTTGCAGTCAGATTTGTTCATCCATATTATTGTAATTATATATATTTTTGTCTGCCTTTAATTTCCTACCAAGTGTTTCAAAAGACTTGTTTAAGTAAAACTTTCAAATATGTGGCTACAAGAGATTGCTCAACCATTTTTGACAGAGCAAGCCAGGATTTTTTTCATGTGGGACTTAAGAATACAGAAAGTAGAAAAAAAGAGTTTCCATATGCCAGGCTTCATCTTTTTCAGGGTGAATTAGAAAAAGTTTTTCCCTAGAGCTGGCTCCTTTAGTTCTTGGTTTGACAATGCTTTAAACTAGTCTCTTAGGTTAATTTCCCAGAAAGTAGAAGTTCAATTTGAAGTAACAGTCTTTACAATTGGTCAGGAAAATAAACTCAGCCAGACTTTTAAACAAACCAAAAGTCCTGCGTATACAGGGTCTAATCCTGGTCTCCTCAAGTGACTTCCAATTTTCCTTTGGCTTCACTGAGATTCACAGTGCAAACTCAGCTTTATAAAGAATTCAGAGACGGTCCAAGCACTTTTTTTTTTAAACCAAAGGATTTCATAAGCAGAACTTTTATTCTGGGCTGGCTGTTTCAATAAGACTTATATGTATAAAGACTTTCTGTGCTTAAGATAGTCCCTAAATGTATAATCCCTGCTGAGCAAGCTGGTATGGGGAAGCTGCCACCCTGTCTGTAGTTCTCAGCAGGCATGCAATTTAAACACTGGGGAGTTTAGGTACTCTTTGTAACACTGTGCATTCTCCTCCAAAGAGCTTAGAAGTGCAAAGCCAGTGAATGTAACCTGCCTTCTGTTAATACTGCACTTTGGTGTGCTTCAATTGCATTTTACTTTTCTTCCCTTGTTTTCTCTTCAAAAAAGTGAAGAAGTAAATCCCTGTGAATATAAGAAAGTTTCTTTTTCATAGACAAATAGACCCATGAATAATAAAGGTTTGAAGTAAATTCCTAAAAATGTATCCTGCCAGAATTTGCCAGAACACTTCAAAGTGAGGCAAAATTACTTTTTACATGCTGTTCAGAAACAGATACTAAAAAATAAAAACTCCTTTTTCAAAACTCCTGTTTCTCTGCAGAGGTAGTTGAAAGTGATAAAATTTTGTTATCTAGTGAAGAAGAAACTAGCAACAATTGTCATGGAATATTTATCATGTTGTCATTAGGAAATACAATAGAGTTGTTTCTGTTAAATGTGTTAATCTTACTGTTTTCCATGCACACAGGTATTGTAAAAACTCACATACTATTTCTTTGTTGGGAAACCATAACAAAACCATAACCATTTTGTTATTTGTTTCTTCATTTCTCAGGAGGAAAAAATATCCTGAAATGTGAGATTCAAAAGTCAATTACACTTATTTAGAGATAGCTCTTTAATTTTTAATATGACTTAGAGTAAATCTTTTTAATCACCCTAAAAATGTCTAAATAAGACACCATCCCACTAGGGTTTGCTAGCCAAATTGTAATTAATTACCATATTTCATTTTTTCAGTTTGCTTATTCAGTGTCCATTGATTTCAGACTGAGCCATCACCTCTGGACAATTTCTCTGCGCTTAGCTAAGAATAATTTGAGGTTTTCTTGGGATAGATCAGCAGCAAAGGAATCAGTGAGATCTGCTTGATTGAGGCTGGAGTTTGCAAGTGAGAAATGCTATTAGTGCTGGTTGCTTATTATAAAAATATTTTTATATCCCATGTATTATATTAACACCATGAATTAGATGCAAGGATTCTGAATTAAGTTGTAGGATGCACAGAATTCCAGGCTTCTAGACAACTGGGCTTCTGCTTCAAAAGGTGAAGATATGGTCTACTGTATTTGGTGATACAACTGTAAACAGAAAACGTGTAGTAGTTAATTCAACTTTCCTTTAGAAAATTGAGGCAGATTAGAGTTGTGTTTTGCTTTTTCCAAACACTTTCATATTTGAGCTGGTTTTTTTCAAATTTGCTTTTTTTTCAAAGAGTCCATATAACTATTTACATTGACACTATTCTGCTTGTCATTTCTTTTTGAAGCAGATATATTTGTGTTGTTTGCCATATGCCAGATTCCAGAACAAAGGTTCAACTATCACAAAACAGTGATGTATTTGTAGTTATACTAGTGGCACAATTTATCATGCTGCGAAAAGAGGAAAATTGCTAACCTTCAGTAAGGCAGCAGGAAGATTGCAACCATATATGCCACCATAAATACCACCATGAAACAAATCAGTAAGTCTTCTTCATAACTAAAAACAAGAGCAGGAAACTGAATTCTTGTATAGTCCAGATGTTAGTATTAGAGGATTACTAGATAAAGGACTGTTCGGTTTTTAAAAATTGAACAAAATTAGCAATGTTGTCAAAAATAACAAGATATCACAACCTTTATTGAACTTTTGCTCGCTTTTTAATTAAGAAAGAATAAAATTGCAATTTGATTTCAGAAGAAATAGTCAAGGAAGCATGGATGGAAATCCAGTACAAATTTCAAATTGGTAGGTCTGTCCTTGTGCAACACCAGATCCTTGTGGAAATATAAGCCATACAAAAATAGCTGCAAGACAGAGCTCTAAATCTGTATCTATTCATGAACCTTCCCTTTTACAGAAACCTTAAAGCCCACTAGGTTATTTCCTGAGCTGGAATTATGCTAACTGAATTCCAGCTGTAGTCAGTCACACTGGCTATGTAGCTTAGACATCCTCTTAAATCTGGGATTTTACAAAATAATTTAAATGAGGACATTTACACAGCTAATCTTCATTCCTAAGTAATTTCTTGCGTATAAAATTTCTTAGAATTTTCACTTGCAAGCAGGATTCTCCAATTTCTTCTGACTACCTGTGTGATGATTCATTATAGGAAGTGGCGACTGCTCTTGCAAACAGGACTTCCTACCTGAATTGAGCAACTCTAACTCATGATTAGAAGGTGCTAGCAATCCGGCTTACGCATGGACACTCATTGCAGTCAATAGACAAGAGGGGAGGGGAAAAGAACAGCTTGAAGCATCCAGATTCTGCTCTCACTGACATGAACATGCCTTTGAGTGATGTGCAGAAAGGCAATTTTAATATATGATGCTCACATAACGTCACTAACATATGCTGCGCCAGCAGCAAATAGATTGTAGCAGAGCCTCTTTCATCTTTCTTCCATCCTGACATTACAGATGACAATTTTTAAATGTTGAACACTGGCACAATTCTAGATAAATCATACACAGAGTCACAGAAAGCAACCACAACACACAAAATTCATCATGACTGCAACAGTGAGCACATTCCATTCCCATGCGGATTAACTTCTGATAACAGTATTATCTCTGCTTCATGTATGCGATTTATCTGGATACACACAGTAAAAATTTTGCTGCAGGCCAGCAGTCTGAGTTGCCAAGGATTGGGAAAAGCAACCTGTTCTCATAAAAACAGATGAGAAGCTTCATCCTGCTTTACAAAACCTCATGGTAATTGCATTTGATACCGGACAGTGAGCATCTCTGTGATGACTTCAGTTTTTCTTTAACATAGGGAATTCTCCATGGGATTTCCCCCAGAAGATTTTTGTATCCAATGGACTAAAGATGTAGTGTTGTGCTTCAGTTGCCATGTCCATATGAAATGGAGAGAATAGCAGTTTGACATGATTGTTACTGTCTCTTGCAGAAATGCGTGAAACAAAAGTTTATCTGTTAAAAAAATTGCAGGAAAAATTGCAGGAAAAATAAACAAACATAAAACTATCCAAAAACAAAACAAAAAATTCAAACTTCAGAGAACTGAAGCATTTCTGTAGATTCTGGTCTTCTCCATCATTGTTACTATGCCTTTTGCAGCCACAAACGAGAGTTTGAAATATTGTGATAAGCTATTCATCTGTGGTTTTCCATTTCAGCTCAAAAATTAAAATATTTTCATTATCATTACTTCCATTCAGGCAAGTAATCCTTATGCTGGGATAATTTGGCTTCTCTGTTTCTAACCTTGCTTGAGCTGGGGTCCAGAGCATAATATCTGGGGGTTGCTATGCCCATCTGGGAAACTTCTCCCACTCTACCTCAGCATGGGGTTAATGAAATACAAAGAAATTTAAGGGAGGGTGAGATGTCAATATAAGTCTCTTTCCTACCCAGGAATTAAATAATTTAAAAAATCCAATGGTGAACTAAGCTGATGAGTTGCACTGCTCCCACTCCCTGTGGAGCATGTGCGGCCCATTCCTTGGATGCCTCTCAACAACCTGGAGGTTTCTTCCATTAGCCTGGCAAATGTATCTCCCCTTCCTAGCCAGTTGGCAGCCTGTTCTATCTCTGTCTGTAACACATTTGAGCTGGAGTTATTCCATCCACCTGCACAGAAAAATGGAAGGGGAAAAGAGAAGGTTCTCACTCAGTCATTCAAGAGCCACTATGTCCAGCTTTCTTAATAGAGAAACAGATGCCTGAGGTGTGGGAGAGTGAGGGTTTTAAATGGCTTGCTGCTTTGCAGCAATCTCATCTACTAGCATGATTGCTCAGCCTCCTTCTGTGGCTGAAAGCAGTGAGGAGATAGACGATGGTTTTCATAACTTTGAAATATTACTTTTTTAAATTCCCAAACTAGTTATTATCTTTACATTTTTTATACAGATGTCCAAACCCCAGAAATTCCTGACAGCCATCAGTTTGTGTCCCTAATTGCTTGCCTCCCCTTCTGAAGCTTTCTTACTCTAATTACAGTCTTCTGACATTAAATGTTGCAGATATTTATATTTCTTCTCATGGCAATAATAAGTATTGGTTGTATATTCAGAATAAAATTATAATTGACTATTTTCAAATTTTGCAGTCTCACCTATCTTACTAAAGTGTGAAACAAAAGATGATTTCCTAGAGCTCATGCAACTCTTGAGGCCAAAGGTTTTCTCTCATGCATACCCGTGAAATCTCATTAACAAGACTGCCACATCTTCTAATTCTGTGGTTCTCTCCATCAAGGGAGTCTTAGAGACTTATTTTTCAAGAAACCTTCCCACATCACCTCTAGGAAAATAATAAGACATCAGTCACCATCTGAAAATTCAGTCTGTTGAACTACATTAATTTTGTTGAAGGCTGATATATTGATCAGGATTCATTGACTTGGGGAAGAAAATAAATTATTAGAATCTTTAGAACTAACACTAAAAACCTACTCAAAAGAAACAACCACCTTTTTTTCTGTCCCCCAGCTAAAACACCATGCAAATAAAAATGTGTTGAAAAAAGAAGTTCAAGAAGAGAATCTAAATTGTAACATTTTTAGGAAAGAAAATTAAGTCTACTTAGGACATCATAGTTTCTTGGCTCCAGTTAATGTGAAATAACTGCATGTACTTGGGTTTGTTCTCTGTCTGACAGTTAAAATGAAAGACTGATGGTTACAAGAGAGTCAGAAAGTAATTTGGCCCCCCACCACTTATGGACTATACCTGTTGGAGAATTTCCAGGTAATGCCTAGTAATCTCTGTATCAAATAAAAAGCTATGCTGCCTCAGAGAAACATTAAGTGGGAAATTAATTTGCATATTACTATAGAGAAAATGCTCCACATAACCACTAGCTTAAAAAGAAGATTTTACCTTTTTTTTTATATGAAGTTCTTCAATGCTATTAAAATATAAGCATTCAAAAGTAAAATTTTAAACCAAACTTTCATTTGTTGATTTGAATTACAGTAGCTTAATCATTATCTTTATAAGTTACACCTTCTTAACAGTTCCTTTCACTGTGATTTTATCTATAGAGGAAATTGATGAGACTATTCATATAGTCACATTCAGCCTCAAATCTGGAAATCTGTTCCACAGTCACTGAAATCCAGAGAACGATTCAAAGAAGCTACTCTGTGAATGAAATATTACTTATTCATACTCCCCAGACAGACAGAAACATTCTGGTGTGGGACAGCCACGATCAACTGCCTTTAATGTCTGTGAGAAATATGCTATGGAATGACATCTTACAAACTTCATGGCATTGCATTATTAGTTGAGCAGAAAGAAAATGTACAGAATATTTTTCTTTTCTTTCTCCTTCCTGCCATTCTCAGTTTACTACCATAAAAAAGAAAATCAAGGCATTAGAGGTTGGGTTTTGGATATGTAATATCATATTGTAATTAATATCCATTTTCACAAATTTAAAATTTGTAAAAATTACAAATTTTATTTGGGAAAAATCAAATACAGTAAAAAATATATAAATTTCCAGTAAATTAAGTATACATACGGTTTTTTTGGTTGTTTCAATGTGACATTTTTATTCATGAGAATATGATAGTATTTAAAGCAAGCAATAAATACAAGCAAGTTCAGTTACAGCTGTTAAAAAAACAGCTACAGTTATGGACATACAGAAGTAGCCACTCTTTCTTAGTTATTCATTTGGGTGGACCATTTGGGTTCTTTCCTCTCCATAGATGTTGCAGTGGTGGTATTTACAAGTATCTATATAGCTAAGAGCAACTACAGAACAAAATTTCAGTTCCCAAAATAATTATATAAATGTCTCTCTGAAACATGTGATCCATCCAAACATCTCAATTAATTTATACCCTGAGTTGGTTTATTTTGTGTATCTACACAAATCCTTCTATGGAGAGAAAAAGAATGTTCTGGTTACAAGAAATGAGCTACTGCTAGGGGAACACATGGAAATGTTTTCAAAAAGAAGAGTGCTGTTTGAGTCAGAAGATTGCTTACCTGTTACCATTCTAGAATTCTGCTCCTAAGTTTCATCACTTTCTTCACTTCCACCAGCAGAAATGTAAATTGGAAAATGTAATGAGGGGATGGAAATACCTGTTGGGTTCTAGTTTAATCTCTTGTTACTCTGAATATGCACTTGTTTAAACATTCATTGCATATTAGCTCTTTTTTCCCTCCCTTCTTTTGCACATATATTTGACTCTGATTTTCTTGAATTTATAACTGTTAGCCTGGAGAGCACTGCAAGATCTTTACATGTTTCAAGGTTACTGACATCATATCTCCATTCATCTTACTATGTTCCCTTTTCAGTATGCCTTCCCTGAAAGCCTGCCTCAGAGTTTGTGCAAAATAAGCATTTCCCTGGCAATACAGATGTAACTGGTCTGTACTACTCAGGAACTTTTCTTCCACTCACATTTTTGAAACGTCACTGCATTTCACAAGGAGGCAAAAGAACTTATGCATATGAGGCTTGCTGTAAAACGATGAACTCCCTCTAGACACTGAGATTTCTCTTGTTGCTGATAAGCTTAGGAGGACATTAATGTTTGCACATGAAAATTGGTATGTCTGTGTATTTACGGAAATCCGCAGCTTTGATTAGCCAGCAGCTAAGCTTAATGATCACAGCATGGATCCAGAGTCCTCATTTCGTTCAGTCCTAGGGTATTTATTTTTTATTTGAATCATTAGAATTTCTTTTGATAAGGACATAAACATAAAATTTGGCAGGTATTTCCTCTTAGTCTCAATTTGAAAACAGACTAAACAGCTAGCAAACTGCAAACAGTCTCCCAAACTGCAACTCTATGCATTAAAAAGTCTCTCTGAGATCAGATGATCTAATTAATTCAGGTAAAAGTAACTCACATCCAGATAACATAACAGCAGCATAGCTAGGAATCTGAATTTAAGCCATTTAAGTTATATTTGCATTCTCTCCTTACCTTAAGAATGAAGACAATAGCTCTATTTTACCACTCCTGTGCAATAAAGCATTCTAACACTGCTCTTGAACATGTCTCAATTACTGGAAAAGTTGCAGTGTGAGGGCATTAGGAGCTCTTTTGAGAAAATAACTGCTTAACTCTCTTCCATGATTAGGAGTTGTGGGGCAGAAAGATAATTTTCATCCTCTTTTGCATAGCCTTGAGGACACTGCAATTACACAGAAGAACATAGCCCTGGGCTCTTCCGGCAAGCCTGGCGATACGTAATGCACAGCAGCAAACAAATAGCAACAAATAAGCAAACAAAGAGCTGTGTGAGACAGTCTCGATTAAAAAGATAAAAGGAAGGGGTGGAAAGGAACAGTCATTAGAGGAACTGTGACTGTTGCATACCAAAGAAAAACCATGTTGCTTTCTTGTGACTCATTTTATGAGAAATAAAGCACAAAGAAAAGTAAACTGAACTTGGCAGTGCTCAGCGCAGGACTTGTCTATAAACTCTGTGCCTTAGGTATGGTTCTTCCTGAGCTTTGAGAAAAATGATACATTTATTTATTAATAATAACAAATTAAGCAAAACCAGATTTTTTTTTCTTAAAGATTTTCCTTTCTTGAACTGTGTAGGAGAGTATGCTGGTACATGGAGAGACATGTGGAAGGCTGGGCACTATCATATTACACTCATTAAACAGTACATGTTTTATTTGTTGGCATGCTGTGAAGAAACAAAAGAAATTACACATTATGGATTGGAAAAATGGTATCTCTGCAATGGTACAAGGCTACCTAACAAGACAAGATGCCTCAGTGCCACTGCTTCAATTTTCAGTTTAATATATTCAGTATGCCTTTCCTCTGGAATATTAAGTGCATCGAGTCTTTTGTCTAATTCAGCTCTTGCCTTCCTCTTGTGCCAACAACAAGCTGGAATTTTATTACAAGAGTTAAATCAGTTCACATGCCACCTATGTTCCCCATTGCCTGGGCATTTCTTTACATGGTCCCCCGAGCTTGGGTGATTCTTGAGTTTCTGCTGTGTTATATAGATTGCACAGGTGGTTTAATAGCATGACCTGAAATGAAAGGTTGGAGAGAGAGCATTGTTCATTCAGCTGTTAGCTGGGGATAGGAGTTATTCACCTTGTTTCTCTTGTGCATATTAATCTCATTAGGGTTCCAGTCTGGAACTCCTGCTATGGGAACATTGCATTTAGAAAAACTTCCTTATGAATTATTAATTATTAGCTAAACTCTTGTATCTCCTTTTCTTTTTTATATTTTTAACAGACCGAATAGCACATAATAGGATGAGTTGCTAGCATTGTTATGCTTTACTAAACTCTTAAACAACAATTTCAGTTCTAGATTTTTCTTTTGGTATCTCTTATTAAGTTAACATTTCAGAACAAATCATAATGTAGCATTTCTCATTTCTGAAATTTTACATCTTTCTCAATATAGGTATTTTTTCTTTGTTTTCAGGTTGTGACTGGAAAGTACAAGACTATGTAATTTTGGATCTTGACTACAGCTTTCCTATTTGCTTGTCAAAACTTGTGTGTTGTTTGTTTATAGTTGGGTGTTTGTTTGTTTTAACTGGGAGGTACTAAAAATTTTATTGCAGTTCCATGCTGCATTTTGTTTGTTAATGTGTTGACAGTGGGGAGCTTCTGCATGACTCCCTCTACTGTGAATCCTCATTCACAAAATTGGCATTTCTTGACAGTAAATCAAAACAATCTTTAATTTGTTGTTTTTTTTCCTTTAATCTGATGCCAACCAAATGCACAAGGCCTAGTCAGTTCTGATGTATTTTTCACATCCCAGAAAAAATATTTGTCTGCTGACATTTAACATCCATGCTCTGCTCTCACAAAGCAAGTTTCTGGATGTCCTTGTACAGACTTACAATACAATTGAAATTTCTTCTGCTCTGTTCACACATCCCAGAAATTCAGAGAGTCTCTAATACCACAACACTACTTGAAGAGAACATCTAAGATTTTATTTCTCTGATAAAGAAGCCTGAACCAGAATCTGCTTTGTTCAAACAATAGAAGATGACTTTTATCCCGAATACATTTAATGGCAACTCTGAGTCCTGCAAAAAGCTGAACAAATAATTAAATTCTGCATAGCTTGTAAACAAATTTATTATTTCCTGGCTCTAGTTAACTTGCTAGGAAAATTGTGACATCAGTAGGGTCAGGATTTATTTTTAATGCCACATCTTGGTGCTTTAAGCTCCAGTATTCCCTTTTCTATCTTTTGTACTTAGCATGTCAGATTTTCAAGATGCTTCAAAGTCTCACAAAAATTTATTCAAAAAATACAGACATGCTAGAAAATGTCAAGCTGGAAGTTGCAAACAAGTAGTAATATTTGATAAACTCAGGTTCTGCTCTGAATCTGTTCGCTCCAACTTTTAATTGCTTCAAACTAATCACTGTTACAGTGACTTTATTAGTCTTTTACAAAGGGTAAAGAGGCAAAGATAGGGATAGGACAAAGAAAAAGGATTTCCATTATGCAATACAACCAGGAGCACCTGTGCTGGAATTCATTAACTCCGTTGAGCAGGCAGCTGCATATTTTCAATATCCTGATGAGGCAGGGGGAAAAAAGGAGAGCAGTTGACTGACTGTACAAATTGGAAAAAACAACAAAATATGAAGTGCCTCATTTTCTTACTCAGGAATTGGATTATGCTGTTCCCCTTTTAGAAATGCTGGTTTCCTTGTATTTCTGTTTGTATAATATATTTGTACCTTCATTATAAATAAAAATATTATTGTAATGGTGTGTTCCAGAAAGTACAGCTTACACTATTGTTTCTGCAAAGTTAAATAACTGAAGTATTGCTGAACACCTTTTTTTTGTAAGTTTATAATTTTGGAGAGCTCATTCAAGTTAGAAATCATCCTGGCCATATTTGACAACTAATTGTTTTTATAAATTTATTTTATTTTATTTGGGTTTTTATCCTGCTTCTACCCATTTTTTTCTATCCCAAATTTCTCTGTGCTTTATTTCTGACAGGTAAATGTATAGCACTGTGAAATTTTACTTGGACCTGTCTGATTTCTTGCAGCTGTGGAAGTCCTGTTTCCTAATTCACACACCTGTTTGTAATTAAGGGTCATGAGCTGGATCTTACCCTCACTGTCTTCTTTTGACCTGTGCTAACAGGGACTAGAAAAGTTATTTCCAAGGTCTTACTGGGTTGTTCAAATGGAATTTCTGAAAACATCCGATCATAGATGTCTCTTACAGACAAATTCTGTACTGTTGGGGAATACTTTAGGTAATGATGCTTCCTCAGATTATGTTCAATTCTACTCTCATTCCTCAAGGGATACGCATGGGTGAGGAATATGGATTGGAACAATGGCTTCTGAAAACTGGGGCAGCACAAAGATCCTGTGAACAGGTTTTCTCCTGTTGAGCAAAGGAAAACAGGTGTACGCTATTGAGGCATAAGTTTCAGTGGGATTTGCCACTAACACCTTTATAAGTATCAGCGAGCCTCCCTGGAGTGCTGGGTTTTGCCTCTTACCCAGATAATGTGCTGCATGAGACATGCAGGGAGCACTCATGGTCTTCGATTCTGGTATGTGACAGAAGAAGGTTTAATCCACAATTTAAGCCTGGTTAACAGCCCCCCCTAGTTAGGGCTTCCTGTAACTTGTCAAAATATTTGCAAAAATACGTTGGTATACTATATTTTATTTCCAAAGTTATTTCTTAAAATATAAGTTCAAACACTCCATGCTGCTATGGCATCAGACAGATGGTTTTCCTCAT
Source organism: Camarhynchus parvulus (assembly GCF_901933205.1). Classification (NCBI taxonomy): domain Eukaryota; kingdom Metazoa; phylum Chordata; class Aves; order Passeriformes; family Thraupidae; genus Camarhynchus; species Camarhynchus parvulus. The sequence goes on along the minus strand of NC_044575.1, from coordinate 19,475,992 downwards.
CAATTATTGGCTGGTGGAAAACAAATTAAGGACAGAAACAATCTAAGCCATTAGATCGCCCATAGAAATCAGCATTGGGACCTCTGCTCTTCAAGTTTAAAATAGTCAAAGCCAGAGGCTACTGACCATGAAGTGAAACAGGAATATTTCAAAGCACTAAATGAATTAGTGATAAAATGGCAGATAAAATCAACTGTGGATTGACTGCATGTGGAGAAAAAATCTCTAATGAAATGTATACAGTTATGGCTCTGAATAATGTATTGATACTCAAGAAGGGGATTTGGAACTCATGGATAGTTCTCTGAAAATGTCAATCAATATACATTTGTAGTCAAAAGAGATGGATGTTGAGACTTGCTAGGAAAAACAGTTGACAAAAAAAGGTCACTCTTTAAATCCTTTATATGCTGCTAACGATAAATCCTGTGAAAGTTTACCACCTCCTAAAGTTCATTTTAAAAGAGCTAATTTGAGGTAGGAAAAATACAGAAAAAAAAGCTGAAGATATCCAAAAGAGAAAATTATATTGACTTAGGGAAAACCATATATATTTGAGTCTTGACTTCGGAAAAGGCTTGAAGAGAGATATGAATAATATGGAGAAGGTGAAGAGAGAATAGCTATTCAGTTCCCCTTAGGACTGAAACTGGCAGGCACCTCACTAAATTACCAGGTATTTAATTATAAATAAGTGAAAGAGAAGAGGTTTTTCATCCTCCATCACTCAGCTACACAGTAGAACAGTGTTATAATGTGTAAAAAAAAAAGTTTAAAAAAACCCACATAACTAGCCAAACTCATGAAGCACAGATCCAGCAACTGTTCCTTTGTTTTGCAGGTTATGTTCTTCCACAGTTGCATTCTCAGAAGTGTTCAGCCTAGTTTTTGCCCAAAGGAGATGATAGTCTCTACTGAAATGTTTATTCTGTGTCACAAATCTGTCAAAGACCGTATTCGCTGCTTTGAGAAATCAATTTCATACATAAATTTAAAAAAAGTTTCTCTTGCATAAAACAAATGCACAAAAGCATTCTCTTCAGGCTAAGTTTAAATCTTACTTTTAATGGGTCCTAAAGCCCTCAAGAAAAATTCATCTGCTGTTCCTTCACTCCAGAATGTCGTGAATGTTAATTGGCTTCTTGGTGGATGTCAGCCTGGTACCACTGAAGTGTCATATGTAGTTTTCATTCATTTTATACCAAATTATGCATACAAGCACTTGCCTTATGTTAAAGAGACTAAGGTTGCAATGCTGATGATTTAAAAGTTGCCAGAATGAGTGCTCATTGAATTCACTGGTCCCACACATCATAATGAAGCCTTGATTATGTGTTTACAGTTTTCTACAGAATTCTGTTGCAAGGGCTGTGATACAATATGAAATTCTTTAGCATTGAAAAACATAAAACAATTAAAAACCCCAATGTATTGACAGCAGATGTCATCATGTGGTGTTTTCAGGATAAGTCACTAGCACTGCTGTGTTCAAATTCCTGCTCTTCCCGGCCAAACACTTGGGACTTAAATGCTGCCCTGGTGCCCATTCTTATTGTCAGTACTGTCTCAGGGAAATTTAATATGGAATTATAATTGCAGGAAAATAATTTCAGCTCCTAAATACTAGGAAGCAGCTGTTGAAGTCTGGTTTCAAAATAAAAACATCGGAGTAAACTGTCATGAAATAGCAAAAGACATACCCCTGACACAGAGATGATGCAAAGCTAAATTTCATCTGCCACTTGAAATGCCAATTAGGTCAGAATTATATTTTGAATTTTAAGACTGGAAAAACTGCTGGTTTCCCATCACAAATATACATTCATCATAGAAATCTTCACCCTTAGCACAGCAAAACTTGGCAGTGTTCCATGAAGAAAAATTTTGGATGACTGCACTAATTTTATCTAGTAATATATGCAAATGTATACAGCCAGTAATAACTAAAAAACAGGAAGGTAAACAGTTTACTCGTTGACTTGACAGATTCCAACATTAAGCAGTTATACAACAGCATAATATTTTGAAATACATTTACTGTTCTTTATATGGAAGCTACTAGGAAATCAATGGGACAAAAATAATGAAGAGACATTGGTTTGTTTTATGTTATCATGTAAATTATGACAGAATACTGATTATTATAAAATCATATTTTATTTCATATGGACACAAATATTCTTATGGTGGTTATGCTATACTGATTTTTTATTTGAGCAGTGGAGGAGGTACATTTTTTAAATGGTAAATACAAATACTCATTCTTGGTCCTTACTGTTGCTCCTGAAGAAGCTCTTAAGAAACACAGATATTTTAAATAGTTGTTATGAAAAGGAATACAACTGAATACAATTGACTAAAACATTTACTTGTGATATTTTGCAATGCTCTGCAGGCAAACTTTTGCCTGCACTGCCATATGAATAAGTAAAATAAGATTAAATGTTTGTTTGTGCTTATATGCCAACCTACAAGAAATCCCAAGGAATTACTTTTCCTTGAGAAAGCAATATACACTACATATAATAAGAAATTATCCGGCTTCTTAGAAAATGCCCTCAAGTGGAGGAATGGATGGTTTATAAACATGAATGATATTTTTTTTCCTACCCAGATATTGTAACTTCATTTTATTGAAAATGTTAGTGGGGCTCTCCATGGTGACACCACAAGCTCTGTGAAAGTTGTTTACAGCATCACAATGAAAGTTGAAATGATGAAGGACAAAATAGTTATATGGCTGCCTATACCTGGAGGATAAGCAAGAACAAGAACAGCTGTGACTGAATTTTTTAAAATTTTTTTTTTATTTTTGCTGTATTTAATTGCCTTTTTTTTTTCCGGCAAACATTACATTCATTTTGCAGAAGCAAATGCTCTCCAGCTGCCTTTAGACATTGCTGCTGAAGAATGTGGCCAGTGCTCTGGGTCTGTACTGACTCATGAGTGGCGGCGAGTGCCCTGCAGGGGTAACTGCAGCAATGACAGCCGAGGAAATGGCAGTGCAGAGGCAAAGCCTTGTGACCTGCTGGATAGGCTGCCCAGAAAGAAAATATGATTGTAAATTATGGAGTAATTCAACAGACATTTTAGAGGGATGGCCTGTAGACTGTAGGAGTGCTATTGGTGGGTATAAATTAAAAGACAGGAAAGGTGATGGGGATTAACTGGGATCTTTTGGAAAGTATGGGACAAGGGCATGATGTAGATAGTACATCATATACTATCTACAAAGTAGTGGCTGGATATTGTCCTGATTTTGGAAATGACAGAGTTCATTTTCTTCCCATAGCTGACTGAGTTTTGGATTTATGAACGAAGATAATTATGAGAATACACCGATGTTTTAGTTGTTACTAAGTGGTGTTTACACTGAGACAAGGAGTTTTCAGCTTCTCACACTGCCCTGACAGCAAGAAGGCTGGAATTACACAAGAAGCTGGAAGGAGACAGAGCCAAAGGGGTGTTTTATACTGTATGACATCATGCTTAGCACATAAACTAGGGAGAAAGTGCCTGGCGACGGGGGCTGCTGGTCAGGGATAGGTTGGGCATCACTTACTTGATGATAAGCACTTAGTTTACATTTGCATCACTTGTTTTTCTTGAGTTTTGACTTTGTTATTTTCCATTATTATTATTATTATTATTATTATTATTATTATTATTATTACCTTTTTATCTCAACCTACAAGTTTGCATTTTAACATTTTTTCTCACCCCATTCCACTGTGCAGGAATGAGTAAGCAGCTGTGCAGTGCATAGTTGCCAGCTGGGGTTACACTGTGACAGTGTTAAACTGTGTTAGCTGCACTCTAAAGCTTGTCTCGCACCCTTGTTAGAAGTACCATCAGTCTCCAAATACCTTTAGAGAAAATGCACTCACTTCCCTCAATCTTTCAGATGAGACAGGAAAAAACCCTATCCCACGATTATTTTTCCTATGAAATGCTATTTAAGGGGTTCTCCATTTCTTTACAGGGGGTGTGCAGGCAGCAGTGAAAAGCTTTCCCACTATGCACAGTTTTATTTGGAAAAGCTTTATTTTTCATATTGTACTACATCATTAAATGTCTGTAAACAGAAATACTAAGATCTGAAGAGGTCATTTGTCTGAACTAAGGAGCTCTTTTGTTAGCAGTGTGATGAAGAGAGACAAAGTGCCATCTAGTGAAAGCAATAATTTAACACAAAGAAAAGGTTGAGATCTTACTGAAGATTAGTTTGACAGTGTCAATCCCCAGATGTGGGCGAATATAGCCAGTGTTTTATTAACATAATATCACAATTTATGCAGCAAGGCAATTATTGCAATTACTCAAATCTAGAAGTAATCTGTGAATTTTTGCAGTTTTTTTTAAGAAACATATTAAATCCCTTTTATGTGTACAAAGTGAAGCATGGCTAAGTTGTGCCAGAAGAGCTGTGGTTATTCTGTAAGAGATTTTCCTTCTGAGACACCAACAGTCCAGTACAATGTAAGCACTTCACAGGACTGAAATGCTGAAGTCAACAAGCACATGCATTTTATGAAAACAAAGGAAATTATACTGGGAACTTCTTCCTCTCTCTCTTCTACCGACTCCTGAGTTTATTTGGTTTGATAAACAGATTATTCAACACAAATTGCACAGTGAGCTTGCTCTGAAATCATTACTGTTCTGGATCATTGCATTTACGGTATTTCCCCATAAATAAATAATAAATAAGTATAAATAAGTATAAATATAAATATAAATATAAATATAAATATAAATATAAATATAAATATAAATATAAATATAAATATAAATATATTTAAATAAAAAAATAAACATAATTAAGTAAATAAAACAAATTTTTAATAGAGCAGAATATCTACTGAGTCACTATGAAGAAATTTGAGCTAATTAAAATATCACATTACCTTTTAATTTTCAAATACCAAAGATGGCAAAAGTTTTCCTCAGATTACTGAGATCCAATACACAAAGTATATTTAATCTAAGGATTTTCATACTTGCTTTTGTGGAAATATTATTTTCAGGAAAAAGGGAGGAAAATGGAAGGAAAATATTACGCTTGTGTCCTCATTCTGTAATTCATCCTAAATTCCTGATTGTTTACAATATTTAACTACTTTGTATCAGCAGAGCTTCTGATTCTAGTGCCTCTTTCTGGTCCTGCAACTATTTAAAAAACCAAAACACTTCAGCATCATAGTCTGAGTGTTGTGACTATCACTTAATTGGATAAGTGAAACAGGCTGGGGAAATACAATCATGGTTTTGTTATTGTATCCTATTCAATGCTAAGCGCATTGCTAACAGTCCAAACTGCTTGTAATCAGAATGATTGATACACCTATTTTGTACATACATATGTAAAGTTACCAGCAGCAGAGTAAACATGGCAAAACTTGCCTGCATGCAAAATCCTTTGCAAACCTTCCTACCAGTTGTCCTAATTGAGATTTCAGAACTGAGCCTGCCTGACCCTCAGAGTTACTACTACTGGTATTTCTTATCTCTGAAGACATATTTGATAGCTATATCCTATAGATATAGAGAGAAGGAATCTGAAAAAAAAAGATCCTTTTCCCCTGTTCATGCAAAAGATTAAAGATTTTGACATTACCTTCCTTATAGAACATTGGCACCTTTTGTTTAATTTCCTTGAACCTTTATTCTGTACCAAAAATACTGCTGTATCATTTAGATTATAATGTCTTTCTTTGAACTAGCCTGTTATTTACTAGTGTTACTTCCCATTCTCACAATAAACTTGCTTTACCTAACCAAAAGTTACTTTACTGCTAATTTGGTCTCCCTTAATTTGTAAGGGGAAAGGGTTTATAAACACTACTTAAATCTTTAGCACAACCAACCACTATGCTTTTACTTTCCTGGTAAAAAGGAAAAAGTCCCTTTTTATAAATTTATTTAGGATTTACAGCACTGGGGCTTAGAAGTATTTGAAAAGCAGAGTAGCTACTGTAAAGTAAATAGTTGCTAAACCCATATGAGAAGGGATTTGGAATGGTTCTGTGCATGGGAATAGGTAATAGTAAAATTAAAGGCAGACCACTACAAAAAAAAAAAACCATTGTGCAGAGCACAGCAAGGTGAAACAATCCCATTTCCACTGTTTCTAGGGTGTATCCTGGTAATGCATCCCAGGACATTTGTGTCCCCTAGCATGTTGGAGCAATGATATAGGAACAATGCCAAGCCTGTTAGTTCATTTATTAATTTGTTCTACCTGCCATCCAAGGACAAAAAGAAACAGAACCTGACACTTTGGGGTTAGCTGATTTATTTAAATTCTTCCCTACCTAGATCTTTGTTTTATTCTATTTTTAGTTCCCTCTTAGCATTATTTTTGAATAAGAAGTTCCAAGTATGCTTAATCATTGAAAAGTTCTTGACAGTTTCTGTAAAAGCAGTAACATTTTCTTTTATTGTAGCTTATGTTGCAGAAAGAGTAGACTTAGAAGTAATAAATATTGACACTCATGGAGAAGACTGAGGATTAATTTCCTTGAATGATTTCTAAATATGCTGAGGAGTTTCAATACATAACACTAATCTCTCAGTGTTTGCTACAATACAGTTGGTAGCAAATCATCTTAGTTATGTGGCACATATTGCTAATTAAATTGTTCTGTCCTGCCCATATTTCCTTTTAGGTGTTTGCCTGTGTTTCCTAATTTTCAGCTTAGACATTCAATCAGTGATTCACTTACGTCAGAAAGGGGAAATAAGGGATAAAAGTAAGCTGAGGCAGAAAAAAATATAGTTGAATATAGTCTGGTATGGAGAAGCAGTGGGGAAAGAAAGGCATAACACCAATGGAGCCATTAAGGCCAAAAACTCAGACTCTAGTTCTACTATAGCACATCACATAATTTTGCATCAGAAAAGATGTAAAAGAGTCCTGTGTACCAAATATACATATAACACATATAAATATAAATATAACATATATAAATATGTCTCTGCTTGTCTGTGGGATCAGGATCTAATACCAAGCTATCATGAGTAAGAATACTCATGACTTTCAGAAAGAAGTTTAAAATCCTAAGATAATAAAATGGTATAACACCTAGAAGTTAGTGTAGTAAATTCACTCTTCTTGAGCAATCTTCAGATCTGTGACTGTATTTTAGGATGTCAGTAAAGCTATCTGGATTTAAAACCATGTCAGATGTAAAATGAAGAAACAATTTTAACCATGGTACGCAATTTCACCACAAAGTTTTTGGAAAAACCCAACAAACAACACACCACAAGAAATAAACAGGTAAAATATCTAAAATTATATACTGAAAGGGAGTTTGTAATTCTTTTACAAAAGTATATGTGCATAATCTATATTCTGAAAGAGATGGGCCCATTTTTTCTACATACAGTATCTTAGTAATAAAAAATTCAATGCATTCTTAACATTTATTAAGAATGCATTGACATTAAGAACACTTAATTTGAAAATTTATGTCTTCTGGAGACAGGCAAGTAGTCAAAATATTAGGTAATGGAAAAGACAAGTCACTGTGTGCTTTCTTCACTATATTTTAGAAAATAGTTCCTGTGGGTTTGTTTCAGAGTGTTTTATTAAAACTATTGAAAAAAATTAATGAGAACAATTGTAATTTAAAATAAAAATCTTTACCTTTTCTTATGAGGAATCAGTTGGTAAGTTATGTCAGGTCACATCAGCAGGTTGGATTGCCAATGCAATGCAGTGTGTGTGACTGATGCAGGCTGACAAGATATGCAATCCAGTGACATACTAGCTGGGTAGGGAGTGGGGTGGGGGGACAAAAGAAGAAATATGACTTCGTCTCAGAAGACAAGATGGGGATGCTCATAGGCAGAATCCCAACTGATCTCAATGGTTTTCTTCTTGCAGTTTCAGCAGAGAGCTATCCTTCCATTTATGGAGTTAGACCTTTCATTGTAGCATGGAGTTGTACAGAGAAGGTACAGAAATAAGTCTTACTTAAGAGAGCCCCACATAAAAGTCGTCATATCCTGCTTCAAAGCTCATTTGAAAGTGCTTCAATGAGGCACCAGTCAGTGCTTGGACATTGCAGAGGTTCTCTCCACAGAGGAAATTTGCATATTGTACAATCATGGTTTACCTTTTCCAGTATCTCATTTAAAAACACATTTTTTAACCAACAAATATTCTTTAAAATTACCACTCAGAGAAGCATAAATTAGCATGTGAATCACTTTACACAAGTTCAGAGAAATGCTCTTAGGCTTCAAAGGCATTTCATCATTTGCAGAAGGCTAGTTTCACACCATTGCTTATGGTCTAGTGAGTATCAATGACTCAGAAGCACAGAGTTGTTGAATATGAAGCCTACATGCAACAAGAAACCATAATTTCATTTTCTTGGCAAATGAGCATTAAGCCTACTTAGTGCAATTTCAGTAATTCAAGATGAAGTGGAGACAAGGGGAGACACAGTTAATGAGGAGTGTTGGTCCATCAGGATAATAATTCTCCTGTCAGTTATTCTGGGCATGATTCCTTAAGTTTCTAAGAAAAACTCCACATGATATTTAATATGCCATCACAGTGCATAAAAAAGCAGTCATGTTACTTAGACATCAAGTTAAAAAAAATTACATCTGAGTTTTATGTAACCCAAAACAATGCAAGAAATACCTTTATCAGAGATGCACCTGCTCAGTTTATATGATAGTCAAAGCTGTTAACAAAAATTTGCTTTTAGGGAATAAATGTTCCTTTACTACAGAACATTGGGCTGCTTTACACAACTTTGCAAAGCTCTTTAACCTTCTGACTCCTGAGAAATAGATTTGCTTTTCTGTTTCCCACAGCCCTGCAGCATCTGAGTTTGTCACAATAATTACTGAAAACATTGTCTAACACCTATACAATAATATCTATAATTGTTTCTATTTACATGAAGTAAAGAAAACAAAGCTGTAATAAAACTATGACATGACTGGGACCACAAGCACAGGATAAACCATGTTAAAACCCCATGGTTTTAATATTTTAGGGGAAAATTATCTTCAGCAGAAAACTCAGTAATATAATTAAGCTAGCACTGCCTTCTTCCAATTGCCTGCTTTAACTACTAAAAGTTTTCTCTATCAGATACATTTTTAATGTGGGCATCCTATACAGCTGCAGCACCTACTTAAACATTGTAAGGATGTCTTAAGCCACCACAGCAGACACAGATTAAATTTCCCTTAGCATTAGTTATAAAGTGTTAAGGATTATTAGATAGCTCTGAAAATATTTGACAAGGTGATGGCTTAGGTCCTAATGTTTTCTCCTTATTCCAACCTAATTAAAAACATACTTAGAAAACATTATTCATAGGAGCCTGGAATTCAGAGGAGCAGTAAAATTACTTCCAACAAAAATGTACAGGGAAAGTAACTGTCAGTCTTGACCTGAGATATCCTGCAGATTTGTAATGATGACTGTAGCTACCAAAAGGATTGTGAACTCTTACATAATAATCCATATTTGAAATCTGCTTGATTACAGTCCAACAAATAATTTGTAACGTATCAATTTGGTGGTGGTTTTCTGATTTGCCTGTTGGTTTGTAATGGATCTTTAGGGGTTTGCATGCCTGCTGTTTTTTTTCAATCGATATCTGGATACGTGTCAAAGGTATTTTACTTCGGTATGAATAGGTGATGACTGATTTCAAACTAGTTTTCTTCTACCATCCTGTTTCACTGCTTAGAAGCATCTTTTTTACCTTTTTTGCTATCAGCAAAATAATTTGCTAGAATTTATTTCAAAAACATGTATTATGACAGGCAGGACAACATCACGGCAAATGTAAATACATTTATATAAATAAAAAGAATGTTAAAGCAATAAAAATAAGTAGTGTGATTGAATGCATGTCAAATGTCTGAAATACTGCAGGTGCTTTTCCTAAACAATGGGGAGACATGATTTTTTAAAATAAAAAACTGAGTCTTCAATTTTTCTTCTAACAGTTGTGACAAAACTGGTTTTTAAACTTGCAATACCTTCAGTTCACAGCAGTACAGTTTTCAAATGTTAAAAATATTTTCCTTAATTTACATTGTGAATTTGAGTTTTTACTTTATTTTACTTGAATAATATCAAGCATGGCAACATGAAAAACAGGAATTCCTGACACCCCAAATACATCTGTCCCTCTCTTTTGCTGCAAATTTTGAGTGATTGAGCCCAAATTTTATAAATGCTGCTAAAACTATATTTGGCCATGGCATGCATAGTCATTGCTTTAACAGGAAAAATACATGCCCTTTCTGTAAGGCAAAAGATCCTTGCTGCTCCAGCATTAGCAGGCATCATTAGAACACTGCTAGCTACAGCTGAATAAGCTTTGGCTCTGCTATGTCATCTATATTCAAGCCATTAAAAATAACATTGTAAGCTGTTATGTAGTTGTCATATCAGGAGGAAGTCTTATTCTGATTTAATTAAATTTTTCTGGCAACTGATAAAGACAGGGAGTGGAAATAATTAAGCCCATATAGGTTATTCTTTTCATTATTCAAGGAGAAAATCTCTAAGTTTTATCCTTCACTGGGCTTTTTAAGGAAATTTCTCAGGTCCTTGCCATTTATTAATGTGTTGATTCATTTTAGCAGGACTGATATCTCTAGGGGATCATAACTCATTTCTGTTGAAGCCCCAACATGCAGAAGCTGTTTCAGAGAATTCTCCCCAAATAGTTACAGATGAACTATCACCTGAAATCAGTGTGATTTATTTAAAGTTGAAGACAGCTGCAATGAAATTTGATTAAATGGCTTGGCCACTACCCAGACACATATACCTCTGGAAGGATTTCATCCAGAAATGCTATGAATAGGCTGCTCGAGAGTACCTGAGGCCAGATAAAATAACTTGGAATTCCAGCACCCTATTTTAAGGCAGATGCAGCAAAAATGGAGACCAGAAAACACTGTTAAGCCTTTCTGTGCTGCATAGAGGATTCAACACGTTCACATGGTATTCAGAGCAGCACAAGGAGCAGCAAGATGCCTGCAGTCAACCCTGTACATATCACCTCGCTTCTGTCAGCTCACTGGGAAATGCTGTCTAAAATCCTAGCTGTATTCAGCTATAGAAAAAATTGAATTACCCACTCTTGGGATTCACTTCCTCCACCCGTTAGAACAAGAAAGAAAATTCAGTCCCCAAACACTCATGAAGGTAGAGGCTCAGATATTTCCTCTTTATTAAAAGTTTATTGCTAAACCACAGTAATGAAATCGGAAAACAGTCTGGTTTGTTGGGGTTTCTTTGTCTCTGCATGTTGGAATTTACACTCATTTTCTTCACTTTCACACCTAGTTATACAAAAAATGGCCCAGTCTGTTCTGGGTTTGTTTATTTTTATATATGAAATAACATTGCTACACTGTAGCAAAGCTCCAGGGAAAGTCAGAGGGTTGATTGCAAAACCAAGGTGGGTGCTCTCACCTGCTTACTGTGGTGCCTGCCTTCTCTGGGAACTACAAAATGCATATTTCAGATGATGCCTGGCCTCCAGGCAAGAGATGTCTTCAGGGGACTTTGCCGTGACCTTATGCAATGGACTGGGTGACAGAGGCCACCAGTTCTCCAGTTCTGGTCATGGATTCTTTCAGAGGTTAATAGCATGCGGAATTTGGATGTGGTTTACACCACCATGCAGTCCACAGGGATTTTAATCTGGCATTGTATCCTACAAGGGTGAGTTGTTAGGAATTACCCAGTGTCCAATCCAATGCACTGGATGTCCTAAGAACAAGAACAGTGCCACCAGCACACAAAAATGCTACAGCTCTTCATCTCCTTTGATATTATATTTCCACACCCTGCCAGTCCTGGTTGCTCCCTGGCACATAAATCCTAACATTCCAGTCACTATTTCCTAGAGATGCAGGGATATATAGAAGGAAGGAAGGTGCGGCCTGGCATAAAAGGCAAGAGACCCTTATCCTCTGCCCTATGATTGTTTGATAAGAAAAGAAATTAAAAAAACAGTGATCAGGTCCACAGCCTAGAAGTTAGCTCTTCACTTTCCAGAGTTTTGCTCTCAGGACTGTGTAGTCTAAGTTTAAGACAGAAAATAATGGACCAGTTGCTGGCACCTGCTTGACACTGCACAAAATGGATATGATGGCTATTAATTTATGGCTTTGTGAAAGCAGGTAATATCATGAGAGATGTCATTGCAAAACACCCATCCCAGGACCAAATGGGAAAGGTTCAGCATTATATAAACTGACAAGGGCCTACATTAAATTTTATGCAAGCTACACAGTGTGTACAGCCAGATTGCATCTCAGTTTTGATTTCAGGACCCCTTCCAGACTAATACTATCATATCCAGGAAGAGATCCGATCTCCCATAATATGCCTTACTGCTATACCATCCCAGAGGATCATATCTATTTCATCTGTTTCCTCCCTTGGGTACACAGTATTAACATATTCCTGCTAAATATATGAAAAGGAATTTATTTCCACATCATAGCCTTGGTGTGGATGAAAATTAGTATTCCTCATTCCTCTGAGCTGTCAGCAAGCTACTGTTCAAAAGAATGTTTCTTATTGTGCCAAGAAAATACTTGGCTACTTTACAGTACTAAAAACTATGGGCCTTAGATCAGCTGGTTGACACAGAAGTGCTTGCTTCCTCTCTGTCTACCAGTACAGCTTCTAAATTGAAAGCTTTAACACAACACTCAACACTCCTGAGTAGAGTCATTAACAAAACAGAGGCGGTGAGATGTTATAGCACTGAAGTAAAAGGTGAAAATAGAGTACTAATGACATTTTGTACTTATGTACAGTTTCTCATATTCAGTGGTACCAAAATATTTTATAAATTAGTACATAAAAGGTAGGCATGCTCAACTAAAAAAGCGAGTGTAGCTGAAGGAACGTTACATTTTGGCAAAACTATCACTCTTTTGAGAAGTTCACAGGAGTCTTTTAAATTACTTCACTTTGAATCAGGACTTACAGAGAAATACTTGTATTTCTTTTCTGTTTACAGATCATTCATTCTAAAAGATTATTTTATTAAGATATGTGTTCCCAAATATTTACAAGGTATTCTTTTTCACTGCATTTCATCTGATGGAATATTTAATGTGAGCAGTGCCAATACAGTATCTTGCAGAAATTAATCTTACTGTGTATTTGAATAATTATTAGCTAGTGTAGCTCTCATTTTGAATAAATTATTTCAACCTCTAAAACCATAGAATTACAAATAAGGAATAATACCCTTCTTGACAGCTTATGATTTTTCTTTTAAATACCCTTGTTCCCGAAGTTTGAGTAAACATCTTTATTTCTCCAAAGTGTAAATATTTATTTTTTAAAGTTTATTTTAAAAGTGTGAAAGATTTATCTTCATTTGGAAGCACTTTTAAGGTATAATGGGTTGAAACAGAAATATCTGAAGGACTTTCCCACATTTTCTGCTACAAATAAAATTTATTTAGGTAATTCCTGCCACTGTAACATGAGTACAATAAATGATCAAGACCTTTCATTTACCTCAGTTGTTTGGCACACAGAGAACTGTCATGAAGCATGTTTAGAGTGATATTTTACATTAATGCATTTCCTTCACTTCTCCAAGAAACTTGGTTTGATTATGTCTTTCCCTACATTACCTCTTCACAAGATACTTTGGGCCTATATTGTCCCGAAGTCACTGTCTGGGTTGGATTCAGAGTCAAAGCTTTGCCTCCTGGCCCTCCTAACTAGAAGCCCACCTGAGGGCTAAGATTCTCTGACCCTGGGATTTTCCCCAATTTCCCTGTGCCAGGACAGGGCAGAGGGATAATCTTCATTTGTACCAGTGGCTGCCCTGAAGGATGTTCACCTCCAAAGCAGTGAAACAAATTTTCCTCAGGCACTATGTGCAGATTTAAAATTATTCATTAGAGCTCTCAGCTATGCTAGTCCAGCATTTTTACTGCTAATCCAAGTTAACAGCTCTCCTTGTTTTGAGAGAGGCAATAAACAAGAAGGTGGCATTTGAGAGGCATCACTGGAGAAAAACATTAGACAGTGCATAACTTAATTTAAGTTTTTGTCATATACAAACTTGCTTTAATAAACTTTCAGCTTGTCAAGCTCACAGTTGAAAAACACTTTTAAGGTCCAGCACTCCAGTGCAACTAATACTCTTCTTGACATTTGAAGTATTATGTAAGGAGCTTCAGGTGTAAAATGCACTGTAGACAAAAGACTTTCTTGCCTCACAAAGAAACTCATAAAATGGTTGAATTGTCAGGAAAGTGACAGCCAGTAAGGGACAAGAATGCAAATGGATTTAGAGCTGTGGTAGCTCCTGAAGGACACAGGCATTACGTGACAGCCTGGAAACATCACTGGACTTACGTTCTCCCCTCCAATAAGCTCTAATCCTTGATTGCACCCTACAGACCACCAGGCTAGCAGAGAGCATGAGGCTTCAGCCAAGCTAAAAACTAAGCCAAAGGAGGAGGATACAAGATCACACAAGTACCTGCTACATCTGTCCACAGGAACCTGTTCATTTCTTTCTCAGAGGGAGGCAGAAGACTAGGCCCCAAAATCGTATTGTTAAAGTCAAGCAGTGAAAAATACCTATTTTGACTCAGGCACATAACAGCAGATTCAAATATAACTGAGCTTCAAGGTAGAGAACAACTGTGTATTTTCATCCATCCCCTCTCAACTAATTTCTAAAGGTTTAGTTAAGTAAAAAAAAAAAAAAATCTGTTACCTTAAAGTTAAGACCACCCACAAAGTGGGATACTATGGAGGGGGAACAAACAAAAATAGAGCTAAAACTCCAGAACACCCTTGGACTGAAGGCCCAGAATTAGTTTAAATGGTGCCTCAGGATCATGTACAGCAAGGCAGAATACTAAAGTGTTGTATATATGTGTCAATACATATGTGGGCACATCTGTAATACATTTTAGTCATTCTAGAATATGTTGTCACTTTAAAGTAATTATAGTATACACAGTGGACAGGAAAAAAAATCACTGAAAGTGAAGCTCAGACTTCTGAATCCATAATAAAGCATCATAATTACCTGTTCTTAGATAGGGAACAACTGTAAGGCTATAAAAGTCAATATAAGGAGCAGGTGTTCAGGCACTACTCTTGAGCATTTTTAATACACTTTGAAGTAGGCTTTTTCTACTCATGGAATGGTGATCATACCATGCTAGGTATGTCAGCTGTGCAGGCTTCTGACTAATTCCACTGCTGTTAAGAAAAGAAATGTAATCTAGCAAAGCACGATGAGCTGCTGTCAACCTGAATGGAGCTGCCTGTCCATTGTGTTGTCTCCCGGTACTTTTGACAGTGAAGACTTGAAAAAACAAGTTAATGGCTCTTTGTGTGCTTGCTCAGGCTAAAAGGAGTTCTACTTTAATATCCTGTCTAGGAAGCACATAACTGTTATTTGGTGTTTTTCCTTGCTTTCTCTCTTCTTGTGGCTCTTGTATTACAGGGGTTAGAACAGCATACTTGGCAAATACCATGTGTTCTTGTATGTTAATCTCCATTACTATCCTTTACTCCTGTGCAACTTTGTTAGACTGAGGAAATACACTTCAAAGGGCAAACTAGAAAAATATTGATATAACAGAGCCTTCTTCTGATATTATTCCTTAATCTGCTACTTCCTCCATCTTGTATAATCCTTAGATATCCATTTTCCATACTTTAGTTTCCAGCAGCCTTTGAGACTATTACATTAACATGCATAATTGGATTGTGATCCTTTATGTTTGCAATTCACTGTACATTCCTCCAGGTTTGCGTGCTCTGTTTTTGGCAACAGCCTATAATTGCATGAATTTCTTTAAAAATATCTAATTTGCAAAAGTTGTTTGCATATGGTTTATGGAGAATGTCATGCTTTAATGGTAGGTAGGAATTTCAGGTCTTTTGATTGCTGGCTGCAAAATTACTTTGGGAGGGCAGACAATGAATTATTTCTGTAACTTCTTGGAAAGCTCAGTGCTTCAAAATCAAGTGCTGGCAGAATCATACCAGTGTTCTGCTTTGAACTCCGCCAATATTGAAGTTTACTAAATTTTAATGTGCCGGGGAAGAATTTTATCAAGCTGCATTAGAAATGAACACATGCATGATGACTGCAGAATATTAAACAGTAGGGTATGTTTTTATGTTAATAACTTCTGAGCAGATATTGTTAGCTCATTCTGTTTAAATCTGATAAACCTTCCTGTGTTGGGTGACAGGATGTTCCAAAATTGGTTTGAAGAAATGTAGGCAGATTTCTGCAAATCCTCTGGCGTTCTGTCTCCATTAGGACTACTTCCAGCGTTGTTTTTTTCAATGGCTTTTAGCAGTATACCATGATAGTCAATAAAGTTATTCAGTAAAAAGGTAATAAAACTAATATTAACCTCAGAGACCACAGAATCAAACAGGTCAAGGATACTGGTTACTTCCCATTGGTTTACCTCAGGATCAAAGGTAGCGAAATGGTGATTTGAGTAAGATAAAAAGAATCTGTCTGTGTAATATACTGCAATAGCAAAAACCTTATACTAATTTTTTAAACATTGCACCCAAAGGAAGCAATGTTTGTGAATATTTCTTGATGTACTGTTGGGCAAATGATACATCTGATTCCTCTTGTTTGAAGGGTTTTTTTGTTTGTGGTGCATGTCCTCAGAAAATACTGTTCACAACAGTTTTGACTATATATAATGTAATTTGATTAATGTATGAAAAACCTCTAAAATCTCCATGGATTACATTTTACATGTATGTAATTTTCCCAGCACCCACATCTAGGTAAGAATGTTTTCCTTATGGACACTTATTCAGATGCTAGTGAAAAAGAAACTGTACTTTAAAGCAAATAAAAAAGACCTGAGGAGACTAAGGATCTGAAGACAGAATGGCAAAATCATCATAGTTTATTTTCTAAATTCAGGATTGTTTCTTATAAAATAAAAAGGGAGCATGACATAAGTGACAGCTTATTCCTTTCTTGGGACTCTTCTTTAACTATATCTATTACCCCAGTAATCTTTGCAGGATACTTGAAGGTGACATGGGGGACACACAGGTACATTCTGACACTTTGCACTCCATGTCAAACTGATCCAAGTGCAGAGCATTAGGTGAATAAATTACACACCCCTCAGAAGAAAGGTGCAGTGACAGAAGATGTGCATTTTCTGTATAAGCATTTTTCCTTGGAGTCCTGCTACCTCCGAGAGAAATTTGAAACACATGGCTATGTTCCCTTCTTCAGATACTCAGTTATGAGCTTTACAGATGTTTCTATTTCACGTTCAAGAGCTTTCTGACATACAGTAATGCCTCCTCACATTTGTGCCAACAGAGCTCTCTCCTTAAGAAGCATCTCTCCAGATGTGATGAGTTTCCTGTGAAGCTGGTGGGACCTGCAGCAGTTTCTCACAGCCATGGTCCAGGCTGTGCCACTAATTACCCTCAGAATAAACCCAGCCTCTTTCCAGAGCCCATGAAGAAGTCCTTATTGTATTATACGGAGTCTTCAAGAATTCTTTGTCCCCAAAGCCTCTCTGATTCCAGTGGTTCATCATAAAGATGCTGAAGTCACTATTCCAGACTAATTCATCTTTGCATGGTCTAGAAACTATCAAATCATTCTCTTGCACACAAGTAAGGCTGGAGAAATTTCTTTCCTTCCAAACACTCTGAATAAAATGCATTAATTTACCATGTGCCTTTGAGTACTGATTGTTGTTTATGATCCAGTAGATTTCTTTTTGCTCTCAGCTGTACTGGTCTGGGTTATTTTTATGTTTTCTAGAGCCTTCATTACCTTCAATTACTTTCTCATGCTTGAACAACCAGTGTTCTTCACTTTAAAAAATTGTTCCTGTAGCTTCCACTGTGTTTTCCCTGCAGAAATCAATCATGGTGAAGAAGTATAGTCAGAATGATTTCCTTTGCAGAGCTTATGCTTTACAGGATAAATCTCAGTTTTCCAGGAGAATGATACTTTCATATTTTTAGAATAGATGTCTCATAAATTGGATTGTTTCTACATCACCATTGCTAGTCCTAATTTCCAAGTCTGATAATTGCAAGGTTAATCATCAATTCCTGCTTCATTTCTGAGGCCCTTTGCTACTAAATTTCCAGAATGAATTTTTGTTGTTGTTGTTGTTTTCTTGGGGTTTTTCTGTGGGGAAGGGTGGACAAACTGTGTTCAGAGATACCAACAAATGGGTCTTTGTGCTATGTACACCTACATGGTTGTAAAAGATGTCCTCATTGTACAAATTTGATGCACCAGACCACACCTGAGTTTAATCTAAATTATAACTAAACAGTCTCAACATCTCAATGTCATCCAAACAGCCTTTGTAAGCCTATTTATCAGTGATTCCACCTGCAATGGATCTACAGTATGTATATTTTTTGCCCCAGACAAAAGACTGATTTCTGTACTGTCTAAAACTCACACTGCATGTGTTCTCAGCATATGACACAGCTGCAGTGGCTGACATATATTGTGTGCAGATAAAGCATGACTGACCTTACATCTTTCTGTTCACTGCCATCATTTGATGACATGGATGAAAAGAGAAGAACCTATAGCAATCCCATACAAGCTGTTGCCCTCAGCATAAATAATGCAGCCTGTTCAGATGAACAAACAAAAGTCCTATTTTGTCACAGAAGCCTAAACTGCTCATGTCATGAGTGATATTTTATTGCCACACTAATTACAGTGAAATAGCAGTTTCTCCTTTGAAATTACTCACCTGGGAGTTGGTTTGCAGATTTGAAATCAAGCTGCAGTAAATAAGAAATTGTCAGAAGAAAAGAAGGCTTCCTTACTAAGAGATTTGTCTCCCATTAGCTTCCCAGGTGCTAAAACAGCTTAAGAAAAAGCTGCTAATTACTCAAATACTAATTGAAAAGGCATTTTCAGAGAAAAAAAATTGATTTTGTGGAGTCCAGATAAGAGTAATGTAAAATAATAATAATTACCTAATAAGGAAATAAGCTTTTATATTTTCTCTTAAATAAAGGATCATGGTGCACTTTGTGACTTACCTCCTAAAAGTAATTAAAATGAGAAGCTGATGCAAGTAGGCTCCACATATGATACCCAAAGTGTGCAGGGTGGGCATCCCAATCATGTTCCAAATCACCACTGAGCAGGAATAGATTCAGTAATCTGGAAGTAAGAGAAATGTTTCTGCTCTTCTGGTAAACTCTGGAAAATTAAAAAAGAAATTAGATGCAAACTGCTGGCTTCAGTGTAAGCATTGATGGTCCCTGTATCTTTCTAAGATGTGATGTGGTGTGATGAATCAACATAACTTCCCCCTGAAGTGATACCTGTCACTTCAGAGCACTGGTACATTTCTCTTTTATGTTCTCTGCGTGAGGCATTCAGAGGTGTGCTGGGCACAGGACTGAAGTACTCGAAGTCAAGTAAGTAATTTAGATTAGAACAACTGTCTGGATTTCAATGAACCCTTAAATACACAACAGTAAATTGCCTGATTGTCTCTGTTAGTTCTAAATGTTGTTCAAAACCTTGTCTTCCCATTGTCTGTGTAATTGTTTGCTTGTAGAAAAGATTTCCAGGAGAGAGAGACAAAAATTTTATGCAATTTACAAAATCAATATAATCGAAATTATTCTTTTCTGTGGTAAATTTCTGCCTGGCATTTATTTAAGTGCTGTTTCACACTTTAATTTTGATTTCTTTTTCTAATGATTTGATTTTACAGAGAGTAACTTGTCTAATAAAGGTCATACCACAGACTTGAGATTTTTTTTGCTAGTAAACCTGTTATCAGTGGTAATGCAAGAATGAAAAGGACAATTTCCCCGTGGTCAAAATAATACACTATGAAAAAAATTGAGTTCTACAAAGTACATGAACCTCTGAAAGTAGCATAACTCAAGTATTGCTTTGAGCTTGTGTTAGAGAGAAATTGTATTACAAGAAGTCATTAAAAGGGTGAAGATAAAGCATGCAGATGTATTAGAACAGCTCGTATATTTGTTAAAAACTAGTATTATTTGGGTGGCTCGTTTGGGCACACATAAGGGTTTTGGGAGAAAGCCTGTTATGACTTTTGCCCAATGCAAAAGAATTTTCCACACTGCAGTTTCTGAAGACCAGTAAGTTCTTCAGCAGCTTTTCAGAATATGTGCTTAAGTCTGCCAAAAGCAGGAACAGCTAATGTGTTCACTTGAGTACACACTGAGACTACACCCTGCTCATCGCAGAGAGGGTGGATCAGATGACTTTCCAACCCAATCTATTCTATGATTCTGTAGATTCCACTTGAGTCCACTTGTACCTTTCAGGTGAAGCTGTATGTAGCTGCATGTAGCTGATGCTGTTGACTTCAAACTCTGACACTTGATAGCGATAAAACAGGAAAAGATTTCTATAGATTGGACTAGTCAGACATTTCTCAAAGCCAGTTCTATATTTCTATGCTTCATTTCACCAAGTAATTCAAAATATTCCACCCCTATGTTTAACACAGTTGATATTCACTGATATGATTGCCTTTGCACACTGCCTCCTTTGATTCAGATGGCAATACAAGGATTTCTAAAACTCATTATGAAATGGTGATGTCTCTTGGATGCTACTTAAAATTCAATTAACATGAAACAGGTACTTAGACAGCATCTGGATTGCTCTTTTTTGGTTTGGACATTTTCAGAAAGATTAGCAGAGAAGAAATTTAAGAAAGAGCAGTTGTAGATGATTACACATCAGGAGGAATCACATTCAAGTATACAAAAATGTCTTTAACTTGTCCAAATGAATCTGTGAAGAAATGTGTTTGAAGATTGTAGTAGGGCTATTTTTCCCTCCTTAACTTCTCCAAAACATGACTCCCCTTCATTCTGGGAGTTCAGGGATCACTCTCAGAATCAGAGTTACAGTTCTGAGAAATCCTGGAAGGAAAGGTTTTGCCCAATTCTGAAGCGTGGGACTGTATTGGGAAAGAAAATAAAGCTCTGGGGATGATGTTGAAGAAAAGACTCTCCAGAAAGTTCAGAATGGCTCGTGGAAATAAGATGGAGGGTGTGGGAAAGGTAAGGTTGCTGTGGAGTTCACAAGCAAGTGAATTCCTATATGTGTACAGGACTCCTGCGCAAGGAGGTGAGGGTTGTCATGTCAAGGCCTTCTCTTGTGATAAGTAGAGGTTACTGATACAGCTTGACAAGTCAGAAAGATAACCTGTCCCACCACCATGTCTGCACAGATGGGAGTGGAGAGCTCTGGAAAAGCCTCTGGAAGGCCTGGGTCTCACATGGGATCAGAGACATCTCTGAAAGAAAGGCAGCTTCCCGGAACAACAGGCATTTGAGTCGATGCCTGTGGCAGAGAATTTCATTACTGTGTACCTGTTCTGCTACCTCTGAAGATGGGCAGCCAATAGGTCACCTGAAATCAGACCATCACAGTAGCCATGAGAATGATCATGGAAGGAGGAAGCAAGGAGCAAGAGGCTGAAGGAGGAAGCAAGGAGCAGGTACGTCAATCTGTCAAGATGCAGAGTGCTACTAAACCAGATTCTACAAATTGCTAAAGATCTGCATTGTGAACAAAAAGCAGCTGCTTAGGTTCTACTGGTGTTCAACTAAAGATAATGGTGAGGAAGAATTATATGCAATGCAAGGAAAAGGTGTCTTAATGTTGATAGTGGAATGTAAAATATTAACAAATAATTGGTACATATTGCATCGAATGATCCACTGAAATAACACTAGACAAAACATTGAAAACATGTCTGCATTTATGGGGAGATGAAATTAATGATCCAACTTCAAGAATTTCCCTACCAGGTTCTTATTGACACAAACTGCTTCAGAAGTGTGTATGCATCTTTTTAAATCATCTAAAACATCCTCTGTGCAACTCATCTGCAACATTTGTAGTGGATTTAGTGGGACTTCTGGGACTATCTCCCATCTGAAAATCTTGCTGTGCAATTACAAGAACCATGAGAAAGTGGCATGAATCTTCATTACTTGATCCAAATTTTTAAGTTATGATTTCACTCAAAATATATCATGATTCAAAATATATTGTTTCTGTGGTATCTTCACCGCAAGTACTAACTTAGTGATTATTTTTTTAATCTGTATTTGTAAATATTCAGGATTCTGAAATTAGGTTCATATGAACATAGAGTTTCTATGACTGTTCAAATGAATCAAAGGACAAATATCGTTCCCTGAATTTTGTGTGGTAGTGCAGTGTCATCCGAGCCAGAGCTAAAATTCAGATCATATAGTGAAAAGAAAAAATTATCACTTAATAATTAAGAAATGTCTGAATCATGCTTCAAGAAGGATTAAGTATAAAAATATAATTAAAACAGTTGTCAGTATGTATGTATGTATGTCAGTCAGTAAAATAATACGAAATAAAATCTCAAGGATGAGAAGCTAGGCATACTTCCCTGCCACCTGCAAACCGAATGAAAGAGGATAATCAGAATATATAATTAGTAGCAAGAGAGGTACACTCATTACCTTCATGAAATCTAAAATGAAGTCCTGGTAATACTTATAATTAATGCTTTTCAATGAGTGATCTGCAAATGCTATTTATTTTATGCAAAAAATATTCTGCTTGATTTTAACTCTTCAGTTTGTTCTGGATTCACTTGCATCTTTCTATCTTGAAAATAACTCAAAGTTAAAGATGCCATAATTTTTTTTTTCAATCTCCTTTCTACGTTAGTGTTCTCTAGATTTAATCACATGGATATTAGGAATTTGAGAAAGAAAGAATTGGAAAGGTTGTTTTTGTCTAACTATATGTTTAGCAGATAAAATAATTCCTAAACTTTTTTAAAGCCCCTATTTTATGCCATAAGTTTTCCTTTAATTCCTTGAAAATTACAATTTGAGTGGCCACTGAAGAACTTTTTTACAGTGAGGGAGGTGAAACACTGTCCCATTGTGATGATGCTTAAAGTGGCAGTAGAAATCCCACCTCTGGAAATATTCAAGGTCAGGCTGGACAGGACTCTGAACTACATGATCTAGCTGAAGATGTCCCTGCTCATTGCTGAGGGGTTGAACTAGATGATCTTTAAATCTCCCATTCAAAACAACTATTCTATGATGTTATGAAAAATTAAAATTCCATTGAGACTGATTTTAGTGGCCTAGAAAAACTTTACCAGTTGTAAAAGAACATAAGAGCATCTGAGTTCTGTGAGTTCATTGGAGGCAGGGATGGATGAGGCTAATGAATTACAAAGTTCAAGTTCTTTCCAGGTAGCAGTTCCCTGAGAAAGTCTGGGAATATTATAAAATATTCAGTCGGTGTGTTTCTCAATTTCTACAAGTTCAGAGTGATTTGGCAGTTTTCGAAGCTTTTTTTTTTTGATGGCTGAAAATGGGTTTTGGTTGGTTTTTTTTTTCCTTGACATTTTATCTCTTCTAAGCATTGATTTTTCTTAGCTTTTTTGTTTGGTTGGGTTTTTTGGTTTTGGTTTTTTTTGGTTTTTTTTTTTTTTTTGACTACTGAATTCAGTAGTTGCACATTCTATGTAATTCAGTGGAAATATTCATTAAAGCAGCTGAAGTTAACCATATGCATAAAATCTGGTAGGATGGTTCTAGTGCAAATGCAAAAGAGGAGTGATAACTATGATCTACATTTTGAAGGGACAATAATCTGTCTTTCACAAGTTATGGTTGTTCTAGTATTGGCTCAATATTTTTTAAAACTTAGGATTTATGTTCCTGGAGACATCATATGTTTGAAATTGTTCTCTCTAAAATAATTTCTTATGCATCATGTTTAAACAACTTGGTCTTGAGTTTTTAAAGTGTCTAATGACTTTGGGATGATCTCTAGCAGCAAGTAAGCTACAAATGGAGCAGGGGGGGATGTACGAGGTACAAATATTATGTTTGAAATAGGGGTAAATCAAAAAGGGACAATGTATTTAGGACAAGTATGGAAGATGATTTGTAATGTTTTGAAAAAATAGGCATAATATTATGGGGAGTTTCCACCAACTGAAAGAAGTTCCAAGTGTCGTCACTCGCCTTAATGTAAATAAGGAGATTTCCTCTCTGAGATGGAATTATTTTGTAATCTCTTTGAGCCAGTAAATAATGTAGAAGAAATTGGCCTTTGGCACTGTGAAATTCACTCTTTCTGACTGGACCTTTCTCATCAGGTAGAAATAAAAAAAAAAAACTGTCAAACTCCTTCTAAACCTGCTGTTTGATATCTGCAGTTCTGGAATAGGCCACCTGGAACTGGAACTTGAAAAAATGCACCAGGACCCAATTTCCTTTCCTTGGGATCTATTGTCAGTCTCGTTTGCAGCTTCAGGCAATCTAACAGTGCCTTTAAAGACATCCTTCTATTCACCGCTCAGCAGCACTTTTTCAGTAGCAGTGAAATCTGTTACCCCAATCACAATTGTATTTAGCCAATGACTGAGACTTCAAGTCTTTTGTGCTTTTACACAGACAGCAAGGGCTTGACAGTTAGAATATTATTTATACACTGAGTGCTGGCTCTGCAGGTTGTGTTTTCTTGCCTATTATACAGACAAACAACTTTTCATGCAGGAAATTGTGCATGTATTATTTTCCTTTCTCTTACTTTATGGACAGGAGAATAAAATGAATACACACAGCCAGTCACACGATAAAGTAATTGAAGGTCAGGTGGGATATGTGTCTTGTATACAGGATGAAGTTTTCCTTACTTTACTCTTGGTGTCATGCCCACAACAATAAGCAGCTTTAAAAATTGACAGATTTATCATCTTGACATGCAATTTTCTGGGTAACTTTTCCAAAGCTGTGGTTAAGCTATGAAGCTATTTCTATTTGGAAAACGACTGATTATGATGATGTACAGATGTTTTTTACTATATTCAATTTTTTTCCTGAGTTCTAACCTTGATCTCTGGTACTGAGCATATTAAATTCCTGGGACTGATAATTATGCTCAGTGCTTAAGAACTGGAGAAAAATTCATAGCGCTGTATTGATGGTGTTGAAAATACTGAGATTTAGTCAATCTTTGGAGCAAGGAATTGAAGCCTTAGTGCTTAATGCTTTCTCTAGACAAAAATTATTATTTAAACGTTCCTAACACATTGCACATGGAAACAACTGCAGCATTATAAAACTGTGGGCTATGAGGTAAATAGGAGAAAGGTATAAAATGGAGAGCTGTCTAATCATAACCATGAAAATTCAAGCAGTCAGGTTTAAAAATCAGTGGTGAAATGTGACATATATATAATTTTCCTTATAAATCATTAAAGTTGAGTAATTATTTTGAAACAGATTACAGGGGACCAGACATTTTGCTTTTCAGAAAGACTATCATTTCAGGAGAGATTAAACTGATTGTGTATAGCCCAAAGTATTAATGTCAGCACAGAGCAATTATGACAAGGTTACAACTATTCTCAGGTCTGTCTGCTCCATCCCAGGAAGACTTCCAAAATCAAGATGTGGCATTTCACAATATAGTTTAGTGGGCATGGTGGTACTAGTTAAAATATTAGACTTAATGATCTTGGATGTCGTTTCCAACCTTACTGATTCCATGATTCTGTGAAGTGTTTAAGGCCAGGTTGAGTGGGGATTTGAGCAACCTGGTCTAGTGAAAGGTATCCCTACTCCTGGCAGGGGGTTTTGGAACAAGATGATCTTGAAAGTTCCTTTCAACCCAAACCATTCAGTGATTATAAAGGGGAAACTGGCTTTATGAAAAGAAGTATGGATCAGAAAAATAAATTAATTTGCCATTGGGGCTGTTAGATGAAACAGGTTCATATTATGCTGGCTAATTTTCAGTGACACTTCAGGAAGTTTGTTGTTCTGTGTCCTTTTCTTGGGAACAGGAGTGGGTGAAGTTCTGTGAACTGAACCAAGCTCCTGTTGAAAGAGGAAAAGTGTTTTAACTTCTCACAATGACAAGAAGTCAAGGAGGACAGTTCAAACATAACAAGCTCCATAAACCCAATCAGTTGTGAGTTTGTACAAGGGCAGACTCTGAGTGCTGCAGCCATCATTTTTCCTTTTCATCTCTTTCTGAAGGACAGAATGTAAGGAAGGGAAATCCTATCTATCACTAAATGTTTTGGTAAATTTTAGAAAGCACTATTCTGTGTGACTTGGCAAGCCACACAAAGCCTGCAGTACTCTAGTGCTGGATAGTCCTACCTTTCAAATAAATGGTGGGCAAGAGTTAATATTGCCTTCCAATCTTTCAGGTTATGTCTTCAACTGAGCTTGAAATAAATTGCTCTGCGGATGAACAAAGGACTCAATTCTCCTGGGCTACCAACCTAGCACTCTTCTCAAGTACAGAAGTCAAATATAAAACAAAGAAATCAAACCTCTGTAAGACCTGATAAAGTGGAAGCTGAAATAGGAGACCCAGAGGACTGCAAGTATGATATAGCAAGAAAAGTATCATTCTCATTTGAGTGGTGTATCATGTCAACTGTATTACTGCCAAGACAGGAGAAGGTAAGCAGGTAAGAACACTTTGAAAAGAATGAGATAAACAAATTTCCTAATCTGAAAACCAATCTGCTTTTTTTGCTGTAGGTACTGAAGTTTTGATAAAGAAATCAAGCTTTAAAATAATCTAAGGTCAGAAGTATTTACTAGCCTAGGCAACTTCCTGTATCTATACTTGTACAATGTGGATATGGCTATAAAACAAGCCAGAGAAAATTTCAGCTATCCAGAAAACTACCAAGTTGGCTTTCTGCATATTATCAGTGGTGGTACAGGAAGAATAAAATCCTTCCACTGAGGAGGGCACAGTTTGAGTTAGAGAGTGTAGTGAACACGTTTGGTGTTAAATAGCCTACTTTACTAACATGAAGCTCGTTGTCTGATCCAACTGCAGCTCTTGTCAGTTCAGCCTGCAAAGGGCAGGACTACTATGCTACATTGTAGAGCCTGGCAGGCAGACAGTGGACCTTCACCTTTTGCCTTCTATTTCTTATTCATCAGAAGAAGGTTTTAGCTTACTCACTTGAATATGTAGACTGTAATTAATCTGCTAACCTTCAGAGACAAAGCAGAAATGATCTAATGCTGATGTGTCTGTAAAAGTGTATAAGCAGCTTAAATTTAGAGTCCAAGGTTAATGTCCAGCAAACTGATGAAATAAACTGGGTATCCTTGAAAAGTAATTCACTTAAATGTTTTTAAGCCCTCAATCCCATCAACATCTGCCTTATTCAAATCTGATAAGAATGCTGGAATGTTCACTTCATTTAGTACAATAAAGACTAATCCTTCACTGATTTATAGTAAGAATAATTTAAAAATCTGACCTCTTGGTATTGCAGCATTCTAGTAAAAAGGAATTTATCCTGACAGTGGATTCCCTCCTAAATGGTCCAAAAACATTGCAAACAGCAAAAAGATTAAATAGCTTACCTGAATGTCATTTAGATCTTTATCTTTCCATTTCCATCTTTTACTAAACCATGCTGAAATTTTATTGAAGCTTGGATAACTAGTTTGGCTGTTGTTCCTTTTTGTTTCTAGTCAGCACCCCTTATCCTTGCTGTTAGTGTGACCAGGTTCTTCAAGCCTGAAAACAACAGAAACAGTTCAACTCTGTGAAAATAAAAATATGAGTTTAAGTTAATCTCTTAAGGGAACCTATTTTATGCAACTCAGTTTAAATGTTGGGGGTTTTTTTTCTTCCTTTCAGGCCTAATTCAGATATCAGTTGTTTGTTGGAAATGTACTGGCTTCATATCACTCAAATTAGATCAGAATGTACCAAACTCAGTTTTTAGTGAGACTTCTCCTCCATGGTTCTTCCAGTGGTTACTCTTAACTCTCTTGAGAGAAAAACAAACACATGAAATAATATAACAGTTTATTCAGGGGCTGATAAACTTGTTATATGGAATTTTTATTTGGATAATTGTACTAACTTATGAAAATGTTTAGTCTAGAGAACACATAATAGGAGTGCATCTATCACATTTTCTCTAATATATAAGCTTACCAGCAGGTGTTCTCATGATTTATTTAACAATAGCTGGCTGTGATGTAGAAATTCACAGGGTTGTATTCAGTTTGTACACACTCAATGCTGACCTTGTGGATAGGTAGAATTATTGCAGATAGGTTGGATTCTGCTGTTAGATTAAAGACTAGTCAAATGATGCATTTACAACTTTAAAGTTTAATACTTCTCAAAGGCAACTGTGTCCCTAAATTTTTTTCACTTCTAGGATCATCTTTTCCATCTATACCCACCAATGCTCCCTTTTTCTCACCATGGTGCCCAAAGATTCATTTGCTTCATCGTCATTTATTTTTCTCAGCTGAGTGTACAGGAAGGGAGGTTCCTATGTGTGTGCTCTTTTGTGATATGTACAAGCTTCAGAGAGTGAAATGATCAATTCCTAGGTCCAGCAGATATAGAAGGCTCTAAAACAAGCCAGCTCATAGGAATGTCCTAACTGCTTACGTGCAGTGTGTGCGTACAAACATACACCTCTTGTGGCTCTTTCTTTGCAGCCTCAGTGTTTGGGAAGATACATACTTGGTGGCACATTTTGGGAACATGTCATTTCCCCATGAATTCTGACTAACAGAGCTTTCAGAAAAGTAATGGTTTCAGGTTTGAGCTAAAAAGTCCTATCTTTCAGTGTTAGGGCTGTGTTACATTTCAGTAAAGTATAACTTTCATAATTAGTTCTGCCTATTGTTCAGTTCATAAATATGGACCCAGTATTAATTTTTATTCACACATCCTTATGTGCTTGACTGTGTGTCAGTGAGCACACAATGGCTCTCCTCTTTGTATAAAATTATTTTCAGCTAGAAAGCATGGGGCTTTGGAAAATTAACACTCTTTAAGATACAGAGGTCAGCCAGATCCTATAGATGAAAAAACATGAAAGCGTTGGGTTTCTTTCCTCTTAAAAGAAAGGAGTCTGAGCCAAAGTTTCATATGATCACTAGTTACTCCTCCACTAAATATAAAGTTAAAATTGAACATGCACCTACAAGAATTATCTGATTTCTAGAGAGTCAAGACTGTGTTTTTCCTTCAGTTGTCAGTACTGCTGTAGTGGCATACCCATTTTTGATCCCAATATGCACTGGTTTGTCAGTGTTCAGCCAACAGTTTTCCCTAGGATGTTCTCAAGTGTTTACATGTACCAGGATTGAAACACAGAGGTCCTCATCTTTCCTGAAGATAAACTGGTTGAATGCTAGGACTCCAGTTTCTGTGTTCTACTGCAAGAGTCATTAGCCACAAGCATCCAAAGATAGCAGAAACACTTTATCACAATTTTCATTACTACATGCTGTTTTCCTATGGGCTATTGTACATGGCAAATAGAGAAATTCATACTGAGTATATAAACATTATTAGTTAGTTCCTAACAAAAAACAAACAACAAAACCAAGTCCAATCTTCATGTGGTAAGAACTGTTGCACAGTTTGTCATATTCATCATTCTGTTTTCCTAATAGCAAGTCTGATTTTGGTGACTGACACTTATTAGGCCTTAGTGAATATATAAGAACAGCTGACAGCTAATGGATGAAGGTAAATTATTCTGATTATGCCACTAGGCTATACAGACTAGGGTTTTTTTCTCAAAAAAGGTTTTTTTTGAGATGTGTAGAGTGATTTTAAAAAATTAACATGGTAATTCAAGTTAATGTGCTACACATATATCAAAATTTCTTTGACATGTAATCAGAAAGTCCTATTTTGAAAAGCTGTAAGCATATATGATGGTACTGCTAATAATCACTAACAATCAAGGACCATTTTAAAAGAACAAATGAAACTGATGGTGTCTACAGTAGTCACAAACATTGATTGGGTTATCATCAATTATAGATGCTTCCACTCAAAGACATAATTTTATTCTGCAACTAGCTAGTAATCCCTAGAAGAACATTAAATGATTTCATTTCTATTTTTTAAGTAATTTTATTTATATTTATTTAGTTACCCAGAACCTTTATGCCAAGGTTCTGGGTAACTTCTGCATTCAAACAGTTGAAATTTGAGTTAGGCAGGCACTGTAATAATTTTGGAAGTGGAAAAACCACTCAGCATGAACTTATTTTTAACAGTTCTGGTTTTTCTTAATCTAGTATCAATCAGGTTTTCCAGGCTGAAAATGTGGTTAATGCTTGTTTTTGTGAAACTTACAACATGAATGTTGACAGTAAGGTTACTGCAATGCTTTTTATAGATGTCTAACCCATTCACCCACCCTTATTGTTTTGAGCACTGTAAGAATGCACTTTAAAACTAAAGGGCAGATGGCGGAAGTTATGCATCCCGTCTGATTTGTCCTTAAAAATCATATAATTACTAGAGAGAAAAGAATATATTTTCAAAAGTAAGTTTGTTAATGTTTCACACTGCAGGAGCACACCTCCCAGTACTTAATGCAATCACACGTGGCTATTTCTCACTGTGGTACCACAAAGTTTCTCTCTACACAGCACTACCTGACTGCACATGTTGGTAAATGAAACTATTCCATAATGCTTGCCACTAGAAGCCTGTGAGAAACATTTTCTCAAAGACTAGCATTTTAAAAACATCTGATGTTTCTGTGCAAGTTTGTACCTTTCCATTGCAGTTTGAAAAATATACCCTACATCTCAGCTAAAATTTCTGTTTATTACATACTAATATCCTATTGTTCGGTTGTTTTGGTTTTTTTCTTCCTCAGATGATCTTTAGCTATTAGCATGTTAGACAGAAGTCAAATATTTTTGTGGTCTGTGCAAAGTAGATGACACATGTTGTCAACCAATAAATGACTGTTGAGATGTGCACTGAAGTAAGCCAGTAGTGAAAGCATAAAATTATCCCAGTCAGTTTCTTATCTTGTAAAACGTACTTGATTGTTCTCTTTTGTCCAAAAAAAGCTATGCTGGCAATGGCATTTTCAATAAGACATCAGATACTCAGTGTATTTAATGTATTTTTTCATTCCTTTATTTGTAATAGAAAAAAATTATTTCTTCCCTTTTCTCAGATTCTTAAGCTTAATATATTCTATTGAGATTTCCATTTGAAAACTGCATACAGTTGTGTTATCTCAATACTCTATGGGATCTACCTGACCACAGTAATCTCTGTCAATTTTAACTGAAATTTCAGCAATGTTCACACCAAGGATTACACAATAGAGTATTATGGCAACTACAGTTTCCTCAGAACTTAAAATATACATCAGTAGGTCACTTTCAAAGCTTACTTCAAAATTATTATCTTTTCATTATAGAATTTGAATTATATACAGACACCCAGTTTATTGTTCCTTTCTTCTATCAGCTTTTTTGCAAAAAACCACATGATCTGTTCTTTAAAGCCTAGCCTCAGGATGAACACCATTGTGACAGTGTATTAGCATTGGGGTAGAAAATACACATATCAAGGAAAATAAATCTAAATGGATTAAAATTAATAG
Source organism: Camarhynchus parvulus (assembly GCF_901933205.1). NCBI lineage: Eukaryota > Metazoa > Chordata > Aves > Passeriformes > Thraupidae > Camarhynchus > Camarhynchus parvulus. The sequence continues at coordinate 19,444,486 of NC_044575.1, read as the reverse complement.
AAAAAATTGAACATTATATCTACATGATACAGACATAATTCCCTTTTAATCCATGATTTTATGCCCCTTCCATGAAATATCCATACTACATGGACTGTCATGCTCGAATAGTCTGTAACATTTTTCAGGAGAGGTTTATCTAATCTAGCAGTACTTTAACTGTCTCCATTTGTGTTTTTTCTATCCCTTAGAGAAGATAATAGTAGTCACATCTGGGGCATGGTTCATCTCATCTGAAAAGAGACTTCTGAAATGCTACTGGAAGTACACTTTAAATGTGATAATGTGATTTCTTTTATTTTTATTAAAAAAAAAAAACTAATAAAAAGCAGGAGTCCCTTCACACAGCCTGACTTGCAATGGGGACATCCATATTCTGTGAAGACATGACATCTAAAGCATGTCAGGTAATAGATATAGTTTGGTCCAACAAACAAAACCATTTGACTGAGGGAAGCAGGACCTTCAGTGAGGCTGAACAGGAGAATGTCTGAGAGAAAACCTAGTAGTAATTTCAAAAGCTCTCTTTTAAGTGTGTATTATAACATAATGTTAGATGACGTGATTATAATGCAGTTTTCTGAAGGAACATGTACCACTTTCGGGATGGAGACCATAATTGGTCTCCATTGTTCCTAACTATTAAATGCATTATTTTAATTGTGCCACCTCAACCCTTTGCTCATCGTAATTCTCATTCCTAGTTACTGTCTAGGGGGGCATTTTAATTACTACTTATTCCCATTCTAGAGGCATATGTAGAATAACAAGCTTGCAACATTTCCAGCCACTCTAGATTAATTTTCCCTTCTTCTATTTGTTCTTTCATTGTCTTTGTGTGTCCTACAGTAGTAATTCAAATATATCTTATCCTTCAAAAGTAATAAACAACAAAAGCTGCAAGAGAAAAAAATAAAAGCAAACAGAAAAAAAAAAAAAAAACAGCAACTCATGGAACACACTTTTACTAGAATTTGTAAATATTATACATTTTGGAAAAGTTGTATGATGCGTTCAACATGCAAATTTAGAACAGCAATCTTGTCAGACAAAAGGATAATGAATATGCTGGTCATCTATTTTTCCTTTGAAAGAACCAGTGAAATTCTCAACACAATTAGGCTTTAATTAATTTAGCTTAATTAATTTAATTAGTTAAATTTAATTCTGTTTATAATTAAATTTCCATTATTATTTATTGTCAATTTTGCTTTGTAAAATAAATATCTGCATAGCTTTGCCTTTCATCCATTTGAAGCAAGGCAAACATAGTTTTTACCAAGGTTTTTTTCCTTCAAATGCATCATTAATCTGATGAACAATCACTTATGTTCGCAGTTAATTGAAGTTACAACATTTCCTATAGATGAGAGTTCTTCTTTCCCTGAAAGTGGTGCACAAGAGGTCAAAGGCCTCAGCTTTAGTGAACTTCAGGGAACCTGTATTCTTTATTTTCCCTTGAATGGTTTCTGGAGAATGGTTTCTTTTTTCTGTTTGAGACCAATGCCCTCAAACAGAAAAAAGTTTAAATCTTCACCAAGAGCCCCTGCCAGCTCACTGCCTACTTCCAAATTTTGTAAAACATCAGAAAAATCTTGTTAGTTTCTGTAGGAGAGAGAATGAGAATTACTGTCCAGTGTTATAAAGCTTTTTAATTTCATTGTTTTCCCTCTTTAGCCACCTGTGGACAGAGATATTTCTGTTAGGAATGGAAGTGACTGAATATAAAATTCGATTGTCGCAGGTGATATTTCTTTTTGCCACTAAAATTTTTATTCAGCAATTTACAGAGAAAAAGCGCAAAAATATTATCAATTTAATTATTGTAATTTGGTTTAAAAAGTTTTACTATACCCTACTTTGATACTTTTTCTGTGATGAACTAAGGTAAATTAGAAAAATGTGAAAGAGGGTAACTAAAAATATTATATTTATTTCCATGCTTTATTTTTCTTATTGAAATATATATAACATCTATATTTGACTTTCACTAAGTGGTTCCTGGCAAAGCTAAGGACATTTTCAGAGGTATAACCTTCTCATTCTCATTTTGATCCAGCTCTCACCTGTTGTAGAGTAACTGTAGCTTAAGATGGCTACCAATTCTTTTATAATGTCTGGGTACTTTTGCAGTTTTCAACATTGCTTACTAAAAATGGGGAGTTCTTTTAGATCAAAAATCTTTGGGGGAAATAATTCAGTTGGAGTTACATCTCACTGAAATTTTACTTTCATATTTTCAATGCATAGCTTCTGTATTTAATTGAGCTACATATTCACGAAAAAAACTAGACTGGCATTATAAAGCCATATATTCATATTAAGAGTACCTCAAAAAATCTGTTTCATGGTCATACTCCAGAGGTGAAAACTTCTCCCATCTTTAAAGGACATACACAATGGCTTTGCACCAGGAGGGTATAAGAAATGTTGCCTACTGATTGTCCACCATAAAGAGAATGCCAAATGGGAATGGGATAATGCTGGTGGCAGCAATGTATTGCCAGCAGGTCAGCCTTACCTTTTGCAGTAAGAGGCTGTTTTAGCAAGCTGTGTATCTAGTCTAGAAAGCTCCATTCTCGTCAACAGGTGGGATCAGAGCTTGTGTAATTGCCAGCAATTTGCTTATCACAATCTGTGGTAAGTGAAGTACTTTATGATTACATGATAATACATTTGCTTCTTTGTCTGATCTCCACCTGATCAGAACAGGATGGAACAGACAAATTATTTTTATTCATGAATATTCTTAGGAGAGAGAGATATTGCTCACTGAACTAATTTTATTTTATTGTTATAACAAGGCTGCTATTATTTCTCATGGAAAATTTCAACCTCTTTTGGATGTACTGCATAATAAAAGGAGCCACTAAAGCTGGCAAGGTCATATTGCTATTTTGTGCCATCATATTTTGTCTTGGTTTTAGGGGCCTCTGCAACAGAAACACAGAAAAGCAGTAACAGCTCAAATTCCAAGTCTTCCTGTTTTCTCCATATATATGTATAAAAGGTTAATATAATATGTCCTAATGTGTCTACTGTAGGTAAGGGCTTTTCTATTATTCCTACATAATTTCTCTAGAGAAAAATACCCAGTTTGCTTCTTTTTCTATTTCTTCTGTCAAAGAACCCCAGAAGCCCAGACAGTCCTTGATTCTGTACTGTAAGTGATGCAATGACATCATTTAAAGTGGTTTCTGCATTTAATTTAATTTAAATAAGGTCTTGCTGTCATGATCCCAACAGTTATTCCTGAACCTCAGATGGTTGTTGTGCTAGCTGGGCCTGGTATAGATGGCATGTGGCTTGGCAGCATCAGTGCACCTGAGAACTCAGGGCAATGATCAAATATGATCTGCTCCCTTTGTACTCCTCAAATACCACTAATGGGGATTTATAGGTGCCCTTTCCATTGGTGCATAGTTTTTCACAGTACTTAATGAGATTAGGGCACTGTTTAAAGTATACTGCCTGTGTTTGTGACATGGAGCAAATATTTACATTCCACATATGTTTTTGATAGTGGTTTTGGCTTAAAGCTTGTTCAGTATTTAGCAGTACTTAGCTGTTGAAATGGGTGCAGTTTGAAACTGTTTATAATAATGAACTGCCTGGGACAGAATGTAGTCATGTAGTGACACAATGTCAGAGTGGTAGTTGCTTATGCCTTTCTATCTTCTACCAGAAGCTAATAACACTTAATGCTTGGACAGGTTGGTGATTGTTCCATGTAATGTAAAACAATTAAATATTTACATACAGTCAGCAATGCAATCAGATTCTCTACTGCAAGTTAGCAAGGGAGGAGGAAAGCACAAGCAGAGAAAGAAGATGAAAAGGTCAGCAGTGAAAATGGAACAGATGTGAGAGAATAATTTTTTTTCCTTGAGTAGCTGAGCATGCATTTTCTGTGGAGTACTGAAAATTTAACAGAAAGCTTATTTTTGTTTATTGGAAGTGCACTTCACAGATGCTGGGAGAATGCTTCAAATGACCTAAATCTTTGGGACAGCATTACATTTTCATATGAATCAAAATGCTTAGACAGTTCTTCAGAGTGGAAGTTGTATAGGCAATGTTCCCTTTGCCTTATGTACTATAACAAAATATGTTAAAAGAATGATGTGGTGGCTAGACTAAAGAGGAGAGAGATAATCGTCTACATAGTTTTTCTCTTGCCTAAAAGGAATAATTTAATTTTCTTGAGTGTCTATCTCTACATGAATACAGGTGTCCACAGTCCTTTAAGACACCTGAATACTTTTTCCCTGTTGACATGTGCTGAGAGTTTTGTAAAAGTTTACAAATCCTTTGATAAAACTGTCTCAGTATTTTGTGCCTATACTCTATCATCTACGAGCCATTACATCACTGGTAGAGGCTAACTAAAAGTATTGATTTCAACAACCTTAAGTAAAAAGCTAGGATGTTGTGCTGAAAGGCTAATGTAATTACATTGCAATAATTTGACTGGACACACAGGATAATACACAGAGCTGAGCAGTTTAATTTTATTTTATCTCTGGTATGGTATGTTTCTTTGAATATAGTGGTTAAAGTTGTCATAAAGCAACTAGAAAATTTGAAGCAAGATGGCCCCTAATTTCATCTGAATAAAATTTGTGAAGGACAGGTTCCTAAAGCTTGAACTGAGCTTGAGCTCACAAAGTACTTTTAACCTCAGCTATCCTGAAATTCTACATACTAAGGCTACATAAAGTTCTACTATGCAACTTCACTGGGTTATACCGAGGGAGAAATTTTTTGAGACTTATCCATGTTGCACTCAAGTGCATACTGTGATCCCCCAGGTACAATTACTGGTGAAATCTGCACCAAAAAGAACCCCCTTGCACACCAATGCATGTTCAAGCGCGGGCCAAAGGTCCGTGTGCACCTCCCTCAAATACAGATTTGGATCTGTACATAAACCCATTTCTTTGATCAAAAGTCACAGAATTCTGAGTAAGGTCTGCGCTGTTTATTGATGTTTCTTTTGTACAGCGTTCTAGCTCTAAGCTTACACAGCGTTTTGAGCTGCAGTTTTGAGCACCAGTACTCAAATCACAGATTCCTTATTCTGTCTGTAAACATGGAATCATGCTTATCAATATACCAGGTAATGTATAAAATTTGGTTTAAAATTTTTAGGTACCATTATCAATGCTGTTAAAATATATATTTTTAGGTCATAAACACAACTATTGTAGAATTAATCTCTTCATTGTTTGTGTCTCTGTTAATGTAGTGAGTGTATAAACAATTTTTATCATTGGACAACCTACAGAATCATTAAAAAACATAATATGGGATATGACTTATGAAGGGGAAGAGTGCATCGGACAGATTTTTAATTTTCTCCTGCTTTAGTTCTTATTGTTTTGCACTAAGACAATGTATGATTAAAGATAAGAGAATTCTTTTCATACATAGGAACGTCCATTGCTATTTAGGTATGATTGTATCATTTTGATTTCTACTGGTAGTAGATTATGGTAACAGTAAATCCTATTTGACTAGAATGAGAGAAGATGGTAATGGAATATTTGCTGTGTGCCTGAATTCTAAACATGTCAGGAAGCATGTGAAAATTAATACAAACATCAAATTGCTCATTTAGGGAAACTAGTCCACAGGTAACTTCAAAGGTGTTCTTTCCTGCTAAAGCTTCACAGAGGATGGGGTTAATCTTCAGCTTGGCTGTGGGCTTCACTTAGAGGAAGCAGTACAGATGCAGAGCAACCCCACGTGTGTCAAGGGACATTTTATACTGTCTTGGACAAAACTGAAGTTATGGGCCAGAAGTATTTGTGTCCCAACTCATGTGGCCTCATGATTCCTCGTCTCCCTTTCTATTGCACCAATATGTAATCCTTTATGTATTGCTGTGATCTTTCAGTAAATCCAAACTGGTCTCAAAACAACTATCAAGAAAACAAGGAGAATGACATATAGCATGTGTAACTGCTAGTCAGGAAACAAAAATGTTCTATGTTTTCAGATCTCTGAAGAGTAATAAATGTCACTTGAAACACAGATAGTAGTTATAGTGACATAAAACTACAGCAAAATGTCCTAAAAAACCTTCATTTTTAAAATTGACACATACTGTATCCTTTTCAGCAAGAAAATGCATGTCTCTGTCTCCCTCCATTGTATTTCTACAAGACAGCCTAGCTGCAGCTGTAATTTAAAACACCACAGCTTTTCCTGAGTCAAAAATATTGCAACAATCATCTGGTTAGAAATAGAAGGAGATGAAAGGCACACTGTTAATACTTACTTCTACTCAAACTTTTGTTTCTTCTTTACCTTATATGCCAAAATAGCCCTGATTTCAAATTACCAATTTTACATTGCAAAAAAGCTTGCTGTCATTTATAGAACAGATATGGACCCCACATGTGTATAACTCATCTCTGCTATTTTAGACAATCTTCTTAAGTGACCTGGCAACTTCAGAAAAATAGGCCTCTTGATCAATGAGAATTGAGATAATCATTATTAATATGGAAACTTTCTATCAAGAGCTCTGCAAATAGATTTTTTTCTTAATTGCTTCCTCACCAGCACTGGAAAAAGGAAGCTAATTTCCGCAGAAATAGCAAATACATGGAAATAAGGAAGCTTGCAGAAAGCTTGTGAAAGTTATCTAAGCTTTTGTTGAAAAGATTTGAAGAGAGAACATATTCAGTCTGAATGAGTTCATTAATCCCCAGTGGGTATCTAATACAAATATGTAGATTCACATTGAAAGCTCAAAAATATCTCATTGCTATTTGGGACAAATGTAAGGGTATCTCTTGTTAGAGAGGACAAGTAGTTCTTTAATCCCTTTATTCATGTAGGTTTTAGGGGTTAAGAATCTGCTCATTTGAAGCAGTTAGGCTAAATCAGCCCACATTAGCTCCTCAGATATGTTTTTTGAAACAAATTAATTAGAAGACCTTGATATTCTACCTTATGCTAAACTGCCAGAGTTACAATTGTGAGGATATTTGGATGTGTGTATCTCCCTACTCTACAGTAGGTATTCAATAGCAGATGGTGCCTTGATGTCTCATTGCTCAGAAATATGGTAGATTGCATTCACTAGTATGCTATAGAGTATAATCATAAATAATTGCCACTAAATGAGTTGGCAAATAAAAACATATATTATGACATGCAATTTAATAGAATTTGAAATGGTTCGTATTTATTCAGAGACAACTTGTAAAAAGCTGTAAAGTGCTTTAAAATATAAGATATTGCATAATAATAATAATAACTGCTCTTAAGATACATTTGTCTGCCCATGATTAGAATGTATTTTTTGTGTAACTTATTTGTCTGATATTCATGTCACACTCCATTTTTATTTCTAAGGTTCTCAGCTGCAAGATTTTAAAACGTTTAAAGTTTATTCATTTGGTTTTGCCTTTTAATTTTAGGCTTTTATATTTAATTAAGATTTTGGTGGCATCTGTTCCAGAAGTGCCATATAAATGTTATGATTCATACATTTAAGAATTATAAATATTTTGTTCCTACAAAAGCCAACACACAGAACTCCAAACACCTACACATAACTGGGAGAGCCATAAAATGCCTAAAGCTGAAAGTGTATACAGTTTGTTTTTAAATGCAAAACTTTTCCATGTTTTGTGAAAGTTAGAAAATTAGAAAACTGTGGACTGATTTCTTTCTAACTAATTCTCATTATACAACTCCATTTGTTTTAAAACATGTATATTAGCTATTTGAAGACCTCAACAACTGTTTCCTCTGTGGAACGCACAGAAAAGTAATTTCCTCCTTCAAGTAGGCTAGGAATAAACTTCTTGCAAATTACAGTAGTTGAATTGTTTTATCTTCAGATACATGAGTATAGCTTATATGCCCCCAGTGACTGAAATGAGAACTACGTGGATGCTTTCTATGACCTGAAAGTTCACAAGTAGCTTCAGATTTCTGGTCATCTTAAGACCAGAAATACAGATACAAAAACTATTTAATTTTGCTCTAGCTCTACCAAAAAGTGTTTGTACTCAACTTTTCCTGGTTTAAGGTGTATTTGGACATTCTAATCACTGCTCAACTCATTGGCTGACAGTTCTACCTTCAGGATTGCCTAGTTTAAATATATACTATCACAGTAAAGACAGGAAATGTTCACATTATTATGTTTGGCATTCAACATTTATTTGCAAAAGCCTGTTGTAGACCAAGGATTTGAATACTGAATAACGCACACGCCTACCAGTAAGAAAGGATTTTATCTGCAAAGCCCTCAATTTTCTCTGGCAAAAATAAAGGTGCACCTACAGCAATATGTGAGAACTGGGCAAGCATGGAAGCTGGATGTATGATGTGTGTGCTCAGTAAATACCTGCACTTATTCCATTAATTCCCCTGTTCCCCTTGTTCCCCTGACTCGCTGCTTAGCTACTTCAGCATGCTTTGGCATAGAGCTGAAAAGTTCAGCCTTCACCTTCATTGTATCTCTTGGAATTGTCTCCCACTATCAATTGATACCTTCCAGCTCTTGCACTGCAAAAGATTATTCTCCTTTCATTCTAATCTCTTCCTCCTATGCCTTTTATGCTATACAGTCTTTAGTATCTTCTGTTTTTCAAACTGCACAATCTATCTAGTTCAGCCATTCTTTCTATGGAAGTCATGCCAATTCCATACCCATCAATATGACTAAATCGACTTTTTAATTCATGAAAGAAGTAATTTTTAATTTTTATCATTATAAAATTGTTTTAAATTATTCTTAGAAGAAAATGATATAATTGAAGAGAAATACAATTGAAATACAATCAATAAATGATTCCTGAGAAAGGAATCAAGACACAGAGTTAAAACCCATCTGTGTTAACTCTTAATCTTTTAATTTCATACTTAATGATTCAATGTAATTATTCTAATATATGCATACTCATTATGTTGTGAAATGTACTAATAAAATCAGATATAGATTGACTAGCCAAATACTTAGAGTCATAGAATAACTCAGGCTGGAGGGAACTTCAGGTCCAGTCTTCAAAACCTCCAGTATTTGCAATCGCTCTGGGCAACCTGTTCAAATGACCCCATGGGGAAAATTTCTTTCTGGATCTCTTTGGGATAGATAAAATTACTAATTTTTTTCCCCTGAATTTACTGGACAAGAACCTGCCCAGGACCAGAGTTTACACTGACAATTGGACAGTTAACTCAACTCATGTATCATTTTGAAATAGAAACCAGAAAAAACGCACATGTGCCAAACTGGAGCTGGCTGACATACAATGCATTTTTTTAATACCCTGGAGGATATGGAGTCTGCATGCATGTCCTTATCAACTTCCCAAAACACAGGTTAAATAGTAATGGGTTGTAATATATGAATTACATAAACTACATGCAATGTACCTCCATCTGCCTGAACATTCCTGGGACTGTTTGTTCAAAATCCTTTTGAAGAGTTTAGAAGAGAAATGTTGACATTCAAAAGGCAAAACTAATTTTCTCATGGGTAAAGCTTCACAGTGTTTTACACCTCTGCAAAATTTTGCTTATGCATGTTAAAAGGAGACTGTAACTTGGACGAGTGTTAGTAGAGGTAACTAAGCTGACTGACAAGATAAAGTTTAATTCCCAGACAACTAGCAGAGCTTGGCTTATTTAGGCCAGAAAAAAGGAAATCTGAGAAGGAACTGATTGTTCTCTATAATTTCATCAGGAGAATAAACAGAGAGGGAAAAAAAGAGCTATTGAATTTAAAGAAGAGATTTAATGTTGGCATAGAAGCAAATTATGAATAAATTTAGAATGGAATTTAGAGGATTTTTCAGACATCATAAGCATGGCTTTCTTGAACAGATTTCCATTAGAAATAGTATAGGCAGAGACCAAGTAATTTTTTTTAAAGAATCTACCAGTTTATGAAAGGCTTGCTTGTGATAGAAGATGACTGGATCTGATGAAAGATTTCCTGTTTGATATTCTTAGTTCAGCAGATGACCTTTTTCTAAGTCTCTTAAGGACTTATTCACAGAAATGCTATTTAATCTTCTTCTGAGAGCAGTTCCTTCACCTGTAAAATGGATGTGCCACTTAAGCTGAACGAGCATTCGCAACTCTTAGGATAATTAAAAGGAAAAAAAATCAGTTATAATTAGGAAAATACCCTGAACTTTTTTTAAAGCAACATAGGAATGTCAGATTTCCAAGGTTAATTAATCTGTAATAGAAATAGGCAGCTAAGTTGATGAGAATGTTCTAAAATCTATAACGTAGAGGATAGTCTTTTGACGGGGACTCTCTGAGTATTTCCTACGGTGCATGAAGAAATTCTGCTAGCACAGTACACAGTTTAGGAGTATACAGCAATTATTTCCTGATCAATACTCATGAGGAACAGTAACTAATGACATGTTTCCAGGTTGAGCATCTGCATGCTCATGGTACAGGCATGTCAATAAGGCTCTGCTGGTAAAGCAGTCATACAGGAGGTGAAGCTATGTTCTCTCTTCCCGCAAGTGTTGCTGCATTGCTGCATCTAAATGCTTCTTTCCTCAGTTTTTATTTATTTTCATACAGGTGCTTCTCTCTTAAATCACTGAGATTAAATTCCATCTCTGTTTTTGTCTTTCTTATCTTGCATAGAAATAACTTTTTTCCTCTTACAGCTTAAAGGGCCAAGGTCAGAAAGCTCTGTTTAAAGAAAGGCAGGTTTTGGATCACACATGGCTGAATTCCTAAGATGAGTTACAGCAGTACTGTCTCTGAATGATCAAAACTTTGAGGTCTGTAGATCTAGCACCAAGGAACTGCCTTCCTCCAGCACCCTCAGTACCACCCAGGTTTGAGAATATTCAGGATAAAAATTAATTCCCTTACTCTGTCTCCTTCATTGTAATTGTAATTCATGCTCTAAAGAAATTGAAGCTTTTCCATTATTTCAGTGTAGTTTTGCTGCATAAGTGCATTCTATTACGTGCATATGTTAGGAGTAGAAACATCTCTAACAAGAACTATGCTTAATTCCAAATAGAAAAATATAACACATACATTATTGAATAACAAGCTACTTGGGAAAGGAAGAAGTTAAATTTACACCACAAAAAAAGAGTGGAAAATTACAGGAATTTACAGTTTACGGTAAACTGAGATGAGCCAGCGAGACAAAAACATTTTGCTGAAATGGACCATTTCATTATTTAGCAGACATTTTTCAGTATGACAATAGCAATCACTGTTTGCAGAACAATCATGTCTGTGCACTCAGCCTCTAAATTTTTGTGCTGATTGCCCCTTCAAATCTGTGGAGATCTGGAAACAAATGTAAGTGTAGGTAGGTTTGACAGCAGCCTATTTAGCCTTGGATTTACATTATTTTAGCTTTTGTTCTTCCTTGGTTTTAGTAAAGCTGCTATTTGAATTAACAGCCTTTCCTCTTGTTTATAAGTAATCTGTGAAAATGAAGCAGGAAGTTATTCCAACTGGGTCTGTAAAGCTCTTAGCTGAGGCAAGACTTTTGAACCTTAAATTATCTTTGAAAGCAATGTACTGCATTTTAGGTTGACATAATTACATTTCTTGCACATTAAAAATAGAAGAATATTCTGAGCTTTAAAATACAAAATAAATTATTTTTAGTAACATACCAAGTGATCCAGAGGCTCACACAATAAGCAGTACTTGCCTACTCTTGCTTGCCAGTAGGAAGTGTTGCAGTAATTAGTGTTAGGATGCATTACATAGCAGCGGGTTTGGTCTAGAGGCTCTCCAGGGGTTGCTTCCAACTCTAACAATTCTATGATTCTGTATTCTAAATGCTAAATATTCTTATGAAATTAGTAAACCCCTAAAAATTATATAAGAACTGTAATTCTAAATGACAAAGTCTTTGCATGTACTATTCTCAAGTATTCTAAGTAGATATGACATTGTTCAAATTAATTTACATTTTAAAATTGACTTATAGTCCCTAGAGGAGATCAACACATATCATTTGTATACTTTTCTATTACAAAGTGTCATCTGTAATAATTTCCCATATTACTGTTCCTCCTGGATATCTGTTCGATTTATACTGAACCCATTGCTATTTTTCATGTTAATATCAGCATACTCAATGGATCAAAGAGCTTTAGCAAGACTTTTCTCCAGTCATGAACATTCCTTCCTTCATTTTGTATCATGGCATTTCCCTGTACAAATTTGCTAAAACGTTCCATGAACAAGATAACTAGAACTATTTGAAGAGTTGCAAACTGACATCAACAAATTTTTTTAAAGGGAAGCTATTACTCTGACCTATGCAAGTATGTATTCTTATATACTTTCAGATACAAATTCAACATATGTAAAACATTTTAATGACTTCTTTCTTCCTTATGTTGTTGTATTACTACTTTTTTAGCTCATTCCTTATTCTGAAAAAGGAGCAAATACATTTTTGCAGTAGTATATCTTGTTAGATATTTTGAAGATCTGATTTCTTGCTAAAAAAACCCAGCAACAAAACACAAACCACGCAACAAAAAAAACCCCAAAACCAACAAAAAACCTCCCTTGAAGTTCTCAAGATTTTCATAGTAATTAATTTAATTATTTGTTCTAGCAGAAATGGGGACACATAGCAGAATCCACCTGAACCTGCATTTGTGATGTGAACAATAGGATTTAATATACCTCTTGCATCTTTATAAAATGGTGCCCTTCATAATGACTCCTCATTTTGGTCAGATGAAATTGAAAAGTAGCTTTTATGATCATTCTATAATTCTACTTATTTCATGAAGGTGTTTATTTTTCCAAAATTTACAATAATCTCTAGACACAAAGCAGTCTTCCAGCATTTGCTGTTTGAAGCTGACCTTTTTTTTTTTTTTTGTGGTCCTCAGGACAACTTAATTTTCTCAACAGGTGTATTAATTCTTGGGGAATGTCAAAAGAGACTTAATGAGTAATCACATGTGAGAAAGGATGTCATATTTCCAAGCACAATTGAAAGCCCGCCATGACTTTGGCCCTGATATCTTATTTCCCTGCCACTCTCACTGTTCCAAATTAGTCACACACTGCTTGACACAACCACATTCATCAAATAGACTGTTTTATGTTATTATCCAGCAGTTTATATTGTCCAAAGTTGTTTAAACTTCAAAGATATTTTTCCAGCTCTTAACTGTAATGAAGCAAATAGCAGTGAGGGACCACAGCCATAGAAAGAAATGTTGCATAATCACTGTGCAAGCTTAAAGGATTACTGCTAACTGTTGTGGCAGCAGAGCTTGAAAGTTTAAAATTACCAAGAAGTGGTACTGTCGATTCTCAGCAACCCTATCTTACCATCCTTGTCTGTCCTCCATCCATCTTGTAAAATCCCCAGTCCCTGTATGAAAAGTGCTGCCCTTCAGTAGGTGAGCAGGCAGGATTTTACTCAATCGGTTTTGGTTTTTTAGATAGCCATAATTGTTCCTGAATCTTCCTTTCTCTTTATTTAAAAGACTTCACTCACTGTACAGATTCTGTGCCTAGCACAGGTTTTACCCATTCCATGAAACATTTTCCAAGCAGCAGCAAGTCCTGGAGTCCTAGGTGGAATGACATGCACAAGGTCATTCACAACTTCTTTGGGCAACCTGTTCCAGTGTCTCACCACTGTCTAGTAAATAACCTTTCTTTAATGTCTAATTAAATCTCTAAATGTCTAATTTAAATCTCCTCTTTCAGTTTAAAACCCTTCCCCCTTGTCCTATTGCTATCTGTCTGTGTAAAAAGTCTGTCTCACTCTTTTTTTATAAGCCCTCTTAAAGTATTAGAAGGCTGCAATGAGGTGTCCCCAGAGTCTTCTCCAGGCTGAACAACCTCAGGTCCTTCAGCCTATCTTCATAGGAGTGGTGTCCAGCTGTCCAGCCTTCTGCACAGCTTCATGACTCAAATATTTTGATATTATGTAACTAGACTGCAGCAAAGCACCTTCTGCTTATAGATTTGTCCTTTAGTATGTGATGTACCTTGGCTCAAGTGATCAACTGCCTTCAACAGAATATAGGAAGTTTGTGATGATATCACATGATGTACTTTTACTTTGACAGACAGAGGACCCAAAGTGTGGGAAAAATTAATTTCACTTCAATGCCAGCTGATGATGAAGTGCTTGTAAGAAATAGAAGATGACCTTTTCCAGAAGGCAACAGCAAAAGGCATATTCTGAGACTAATAAATTTGATTCTAATACAGCAGATTCTAATGGGCTTGTTCTTATTGTATCTTTTTTTTTAATTTTGATCAAGTTACTGCTAGCTCTTAAAATTAATATCATTTGGTCTTGCTTTTTTACTGTAATTCCATGTTATCCTCCATATTTTATCTAATATTACAGTACAGAATTATTTCAGCTTTTTCTCTTATGTGTAATGGTAGATAAAAAAGTGAGTAAACTTACGTGGTCTGTCATATATGAGGCTGAGACTCCATTTCTGCTGAAGAAATGAGGGAAGTCCATTACCTGTGTGCTACCAAATTCTATACAACTGATCCTTATATTTATCTTTCATTTGCGCAGACATGAGATACATTTAGATATTTAGATTCAATGGTCCTCGCAAAGTCATTTAGTAAACCTGTGGCTAATTGGAAAACGGAGTCCAACAGCATTCTACCTGCCACGTAAAATGAATAAACAACTGCAGACTCCCTCTTTTGTTTTAGAGGGAATTATAGTATTAAATGCACAAATAAAAAAAAAATCAGTCTCAAAAGATTTTAGTGCCTCCTTGCTGCTTTTTTTTCTAACAGCTATTAATTTTCATAAAGTAAAAATGGGAATAAATAATGTAATTAAAAATAATAGTATGTTAATCTTCAATCCCTAAGCTTCCATTTAATTGCTTGAAGGGTGATGTATTTGGATCTGATACTTATTTACTAGGGATGATTGCTTAGCCACTTACTGTATTAATATTGACAGATGTCCCAAAGAGATAATAAGTGAAAGCATATCAGTACTTTGCAGTCATTTAATGTTAGCATATAATGCTACTTAATACATGTTGACTTCCACGTTTACTTTCTCTGGTGAACAGAGGAACAGCATGAGAGTTTTTTTCCAGACTTGATTTGATTTTCCATCAAATAAATGAAAAATGACAAGGAAAGACGTTTTCTAAAATGACAAATTTACTGTTTCATTTCACCATTGGGGGGAAAATGTAACATTAAAAGGCTAGTTTGTCAGGACCATTTATAGATGACTATAGGTGGTTTTAGAAAGGTTTTTCAGCACTAATATGATATGAATTTTCCTCTCAAAGGCTGTAAATAATTCAGAGTATTAGGGGAATGCAAGTTTTCAACAAAATTTCCCTTCTAAAAATTCATGGGGGACAGAAAGAAACAAAGACTGATAAAGTAATAAATTCTCCCCCTATAAGGAGTGTTGTATTCTTCCACAATATACTCTAAAGCATCTCCTGATGTAGATGTGAAAATAGCAAGTGACTAATCTCTACAACTGCCCTTTACCAGTTCTCTTACTCTCAAATGTGTGAAGAATTTTCAGTATTTATTTTTCAATATCAAAGAAATGCAAGAAGTAGTAGTAGTAGTAGTAGTAGTAGTAAAAAAATTATAGGAGGAAATGTTTAATAATTTTCTGGAGAATCATGAACTAGTATTGAAACATATATTGTACAGACACATGTTTCTGACATGCAATTCATCTGACATACAATAACATAGCATTATGAATATATGAATATAAATACCTCTTTTAACACGCACCCTTAGCAATTCTCCTCATGCAGGAATCCCTCAATTAAAATGATGCATTCTGAAAGTTTTCCAAGAGCTTGGTATTTATATGACTCTTCTCTGATTGCTGTTAAATTTGAAAAATGTGGCTAAAAATGTTTAGAGATGTCGGCTTGTTGCCTGACTGATGTTGCCTCTGACATACCTTTGCTGCAGGGCTGCAGGGCTTCTAAAGTTTTTATCTTTTTTTTAGCTGGGAAATGAAGAAAAATATTAAATATATTCATATTTCATTAGGGAAAAGAAAACCAAGGCAGAAAAATACTCTTTATCCAAATGTAGTGGGTTTCATTTTTCTTTCTTCACACATGTGTCTGCTTTGTCCTTTACCATCTCCAGTTTGGCCAAAGTACTTCCACTGCCTTTTAGAAAGCATAGGTTTCAGTAGATAGAAGTTACTTTACTTTACTGTATCTTCCTTACAAATTCAACAATTCCCATAGAATCATAGAATATGATGAGTTGGAAGGGGCTCATCAGGAACATCAAAACCAACCCCTGGCCCTGCACAAGAATCACACCATGTGTCTGAGAGCATTGTCCAAAATCTTGAACTCTGTCAGGCTTGGTGCTGTGACCACCTCCCTGGAGACCTTGTTCCAGTGCCCAACCACCTCTGGGTGAAAAAACTTTCCTGATACCCAGCCTAAACCTGCCCTGACTCAGCTTCATGCCATTTATTTATGTCCAGTTACTGGTCACCACACAGAAGAGATCAGTGCCAGCCCCTCTGCTTTTGCTCATGAGGATGTTGAGGACTACAATGAGGTCTCCCCTCAGCCTCCTCTTCTCCAGGCTGAACACAACAAGTGGCCTCATACAGTGACTCCTCACACAGCTTCCGTCCAAAGCCTTCACCATCCTGGTGGCCCTCCTTTGGACACTCTCTAATAGTTTCATGTACTTTTAATACTGTGGCACCCGAGACTGCCCCCAACACTTGAGGTGAGGCTGCCCCAGTGCAGAGCAGAGGGGACAATCCCCTCCCTTGCCCAGCTGGTGATGCTGTGCCTGAGGCACCCCAGGACACCTAGACAGAAAACAATAGTGTGTTTTTATTCACTCCAGTTCTTCCTTCATCTGTTGTTGCAAAATCTGCAGTGACTCAGGAGCAGTCATGAGTCACTGTTATTCTCGTCAGGAAATCTGCATCAAATGAGAACATAGATATTGAACTTCATATCAAACCATGAATGAAGAGAGTGGGGCAGATGCACTGAGGAGGTTTTCTGTAGAGGAAATGGCAAAAAAGATTGCTTTGGAATGGGTCAATATGTGAAAAATCTCATCAGAAAATGGAGCTTGTTTTATCAGGTTCACCAAGCACCAGAATGGATTGGAGCCTCAACCCAATGAGTACAGACAGGAGCACAGACTGGGAGAATTTGGGAACTGTCAGGTTTAGCTTGTTTGTTTGTTAATAGGCAAGAGAAAAATATGTATAAAAAATTAGATATTTTATTCACTAATTCAAAATATAATCTGATCAAACCAATCCCAGAAGAAAAGTTCTGTGTGTTTGTTAAATTAGGAGCTACATTCTTCGAGCTAAGTGTTCTTTTCCCATATCAGTTCCTTATGTCTGTGAATACTTTTGAACGCCTTTGTTTATGAGGAACAAGAGACAAATATGACAATTCCAGATTAATAACATAAAAATTCCCAGAGCTGAGAGGGAGGAACTCCTTTAGATGTATTCTTACTGCTGAGACAAGTCAAGGTGTCTAACTTTCTCATGAAGATGAATAAGGTCTCCCAGGGATTAAAGAGCATTTCAGAGTGCAAGTGGGATGTCTTATATCAGTAGTGATCATTAGGGATACTGTTAGCTGGGTGGTAGTTTTAGAATCACAAGAATCTTTATTTCTTTATAGAAACTGGTATTTTATCAAGGTGATCTTCAGTTTTGTGCTGTGGCAAAGGAATGTAGTTTTACAGCCTGTGTACAATAACAAAAAAAAACATATAAGCTCAGATCTGTAGCTAGACTTCTCACAACTGAATTCTTTATAACTTATTCTATGCACAAAAATGGGTCACAGACCATTAACACAGTGACTAAAAAAAAAAAACTAAATTGTAATTAAAAGCATCAGCAGTTAGTTTTTTCTTTTCCATTTCTCTGTCAAGCTGTTCAGCCCAGGGATTCTGTATTATCAAGACCCATGACTAACTGCACATTTTGAAAAAAATCCAATTTTTTTTTTTTTATATTGTGATGGTTGCATCATTCAGTGACCTGTAGAAAGACTTGCATTTTTAACATAATTGGCAACAACCCTGGAAGTATTGGCTCAATCTTTTATATTGTGGCACCCGAATGCTTGTGGCACACTGAATGCTGTAGTCTCCTAAACAAACTGTCTGGGTATGGCTCAGTTCAAACAGTAAAAACAGTAATGGTGAGATTTTCTTCCTGTAGAACAAAAGGAGGAAATAAAAAAAAGATGGATGTGTGGGATAAAGCTGGCTACACATTTATTCCTGATATTTTGTTCACATTTGGATACCAAGTGTATCAGTTTTCAGAGTAGCTTTCTGAGATTACACAGAAACACAAAAATTTTTGGATTGTGTTTCTTTCTTCACAAGTTCAGAATTTTCTTTAGTCAGATAAGTCTTTATCTATGCTAGGTTTCTAGTATTACCTCTCCCTCGTCTTATTTAAATTCAGGTTTTGATTGAGTTTTTTGATTGGTTGGGTTTTAAAGTTAATAGTTTTGACAAAGAGTTTCATATCAAGAAAACAATTTCAAAATAAATCTTATTAATATGTTTTGTTGTACAAAATATTTCGGGAAATAAGAAATACTTTTTCTTTCAACCTGAGATGCCATTGTTTCAGTAAATTCAGTAGTCCCCTTTTATTTCAAATAAAATAAAACCACTTTTACTGATAGATGTCCTCTTGCTCTCTCTCCTTTCCTTTCCCAGTTGATATATTTTTATTTGGTAAAAAGTGGTATCACAACTGATAGTATTAATAAGTATCTGGAAAGCTAATTGGCCATCACAGAAAAAAATACAGTAGTAGTCCACTTTATGGTAATATTAGGTGAATATAATTTCTTAAGCTAAGATTCTTGGAGCCCAAAGCTCCCATCAGTCATTTCCATGTTTTTCCATGTTTTCCTGTTAACACACCTTAAATTTTTATGAGTATTGTACTTTCTCCAAAGAGAAGGAGTCATATTCTGCCTAAGAAAGACTGAGAAAGCAAGTAGAAAATCTCCTGATGCTACAGAGACATGAATAGTCATTTGACAAGAAACTGAGCTTATTAAGTAGACAGAAATGGCATTTCTGTTGTAAAGATGTTCTGTATTACATACAGGCAATTTCATTCCACTCCTTCATTCCATTGCTTAGACTTGAATCTGGTGTGGCTTAAGTAGAAGCATTTAAGGTTCTCAGGTCTCAGCTGTTTTGAATGTAATGTTCTTACAGAAAACAAATACCAGAAGACTCACACCAAGAGAAATCAGAGTTTGTAAGCTGTAGCTTTCATGCTGCATAGCTACATTTCTTTCTGAAGTCTCTGTTGCATTTGGGACCAAGAGTTATAATCCTGTTAGAAGACTTTTTTCAACTTACACAGTCACCTGAGCTTGGACTTTTGCATGACTTTTTGATTAGGAAAATTCAAATTAATAAGTAAAAAAAAATATGACTATTCCTGGAAAAAGGATCAAGAAATTCCTAGGATTATTTTTTTTTAAATGTATCATATATGATTTTTCTGGCTGACATAGGATAACTGTTCAAGTTAAAACTAAAAAGCCAAACAGATTTTTAGCTAAATGTAATGTATTGCTTCATTAAAGCAATGGCAACATAGATGTTGTGTAAAGGAGCATGAAGTGTTAAGGAAAAATTTCTACTATGTTAGAAAAAAACAAAAGGAGGAATGAAATAGCTTAGTTGCACTGATGGAGCACTGCTCTTTGCCATTCTATTCACAGAGTTTCCATTAGCATCTTTACCATCTTGCAGAAAAAAAATAAAACAGTCGGATTATCGTCTGGCTAGAATATAGGACATGTGCATGTACTCCCAGGGAAGTTATATTTTATGGCATGAAAACTTTCTCCTACAGTGCAGGAGAACTGCCAACAGACTTGTGACTTGACTGCTAATTCAAAGTACTACAAAATCAATTTTGGTACCATGTAATAGCAATTAGGTCTTATTTTCATATTGCCTTTAACAAAATATTAAGTTTTTACTCTGTCTGCAGTGTTTTAATGTTTTAATAGACAATAATTCCTCTGTGTTCATTAACTAGAAACATTTGTTCAAGGATTTAAAGACTTTATCGGAGAAAGTAGAACTCCTTAAGGTGCAAGTACAATTTCAAAATGCCTTTAAAAAAAAAAAGACAAAAAAGCAACCAACATCCCCTTTA
The DNA here is from genome assembly GCF_901933205.1 of Camarhynchus parvulus. Classification (NCBI taxonomy): domain Eukaryota; kingdom Metazoa; phylum Chordata; class Aves; order Passeriformes; family Thraupidae; genus Camarhynchus; species Camarhynchus parvulus. The sequence goes on along the minus strand of NC_044575.1, from coordinate 19,424,286 downwards.
AATTATTTTAGACTTTTTCTACAATTTCAAACATCTTGAAAGTGATTCATAAAAGCCAATTAAAAGCTAGCCTGTTGGCTCAGCAGGAGGGACTCATATATCCCTTTCACATAATCCTTGCTGGGGTATGATGAAATGGGTAGAGGTAAAGGAATAGCAAGTCTCTAGACTTAAAAGTGACAAAGTATCTAGTTACTCCTCACAGGAACTGAAGGGGAAAAATCAATTATAATGTCTGTGCATCTAAAAATATGGCTTATACCTCTGCATGGTGCATTATCATCAGAGCTGAGCAGATGAGAGAGCAAAGAGGGAATGGGACACTGAGGAAGTGATCACCAGAGGATGCATTAGAAATTCAGCAGGCTGAAAGCAATTTCAGTTAGAAAGGAAGAAAGAAAAATGTTTTGATGTTAATTCATTCATGCTTCCCCATCTGACTTGCAGTCAGGGCCATCCACTTTGTAGCTTAGTGAGAAGAGGTAGAAATTTTTATGCCTGATTCGGATTTCTCTTACTGTTGAAGCAAGCCAGAAATTAATCCAATAAAATCAGCGCAGAAGTACTTACATAAGATTAGTGTAAAAATCAGACCCCTTATATTTCTGTGACATAAATATCTAGGATTTATGGCTATTTCTTTCCAACACCCATCAAGTCTTTGGATGGAGTTAATAAATGTAATTCATAGTAGTTGCTGCAATAACTGCAAGCAGATTTATTCTTGGTTACTTCCACTTCTAAGAGGGGAGTCAGGTTTTATCTCCCCTTCCTGAGGAAGATATTTATGTCTTAGGAATACTTTTTTATAAAATGTGTTTTGTTTGAGTTCTGGATGAAAGAGTCTTGGTTTTCCCAGCAGGTCAGTCTGTCCAATTATAGCAGGAAGTAAAAGGCCTGCCCTGATAATCATACCTACTCTGTGCTTATGAGCACTGCAAGCAGTGTCTGCAAAGTAATGACAGAGCTTCTGCTCTCCCTCTGCTGCAGTCAGCTGCACTTTGCTACTACTCTTTAACTCACTCTGAAGAAAATGCAGGCAATTCACATAAAAAATTTAAAAGATGCCCTTCTGTGATGGCCAGACAAGGCATAAGCAGTTATTTTAGATATCGACACCTTTCTAGTCAAAGCATACTGCATTTTCAGCACACTGCTACCCTGGCAGAGGATGCTGAAGTGCTGCATATCACAGCTGGCTACTAGATCTTGTTTCATGTGATTTTGGGAATTCTTAAAGAGAATATCACCCTGTTCCTCTGCAACATAGTTTGTCTCCCCTTTTCACACTTCATTCACCCCTCTCCAAAAAACAAAAGCTTGTTACCTTCAGAAATATAGCACAGAGAAACCTTTTCTCACTGAAAAGAGACTGCTAAACCAAGGACTTTTTAGAGTACAAGACTGCTGAACTGCATGTCTGAAGAGCCAGCAACTGCCTTGAAATACTGTGCTTGTGGCCAAACTGCCATAAATGTCTACTCTGCCACTGACTTAATTGGCACTTCACCCAAGCAGAGAAGGATTCATTCTTTCACACTTTCCTGTTCAGACAGAAGGAAAAGACTCTATTAGGTGCTTTGATGTAAACCAAACCTTTAGTCAGTTAACAGGACCTATCAATTTGTTCAGTTCACCTAGTTCAGGCCAAATCAGAAAAAAACTTCAATTCCTTTTAGAGCATTAACTGAGCTGCAGACAGTTATCAATAGAAAAGAGCTGAATCAGTGTATTTGACAAATACTTTGGACTTCAGCCGTAAGGTCACAACTGGAAATAAAGAACAGTGCCTCCTCATAGCCACCCTTGTTGTGAGAAGTGTTTCTAATAATATGTTTACCAGAATTTTAATTCAACAACCATTTCTTCCCTGAAGCTTGTGCTTTTGAATTAATAGAAATATTTCAATTGTCATATGTTTCTATTGTATAACATTATTCAGAGACAAAATTTTGACCCACATATAACAATGCTAGAAACTATGCAAAAACACATTTAAGCAAGATTTGTGCTTTTAAAAGCTCCAGAGGAGCAAGGTCTTCATTTGAGGTCAATTACTTGAGCTTCAAGCTCTATTGGGCCACACAATTTGGTATTTACTGTAACAAGACTGGACAGAGATCCACTAAAATAAAATGCTTATTTAACCATGGCCTTTGAATCATGTGAGTTTTTCCTGAGACCATGTTCTAGCTCTTATTTATCACAGGAAAAAAAAACCAAACAAAACCTCAAACTGTAAACATTAACAACTGTGTAGGGGTAAATGTCTGAAACTGAGCCAATGAACCTTCAAGCAGAGCCTGCTGCTTGCTAGCTGCAACTGTCATGGACTCCTTGTATATTTGGAGAACACCTGCTCTAAAGAAAAGTAGCATGCCCCAAATCCTCCAGTTAACAGAGACATGAAATACAGGAGGCTGCTCTCACATTGCATTATTTGGCTTGGGAAAATGTAGAGCTTGGGGTTCTAAAAATTAGAGCATATGGTGGAAAATCAGAGTACCCAAATGAAGTAAACTTTATTAGAAAAAAGGAACCTGAAAAGAAGGCAGTGAAGATCGTAGCTGGAGGAAAGGTCCTGGAAGTGGAGGAAGATCCTTAAGATCAAACAGTTTCATGGAGACAAATACTAAGCATGGAGAAAAATGCTGGGAGCCAGCCAGAGGCCTCAGCTGATGATGTCCAAGACAGGCAACCGCAAGCAGGAGCACAGCAGGAGCTGACAGGACTCTGCCTGACCACCTGTGCCAGCAGGGACCTTCCCGCCGGGAAGTGCAGACTAGCAAGCCAGGGAAGAGTGAGGGAGGGAGTGAATACATGATATCATCAGGCTGAATAAAACCTTGAATCTTGTTGACTCTTAATTAACACCCCAGTACCCAGCTCTCCTGTGAGCTGGGATTTACTCCATCCCACCCATAACACAAGCAGTGTTGGAAATGGGATGCAATGAATGTAATGCTCTAATGGCATCAGAGGATCCCAGCAGCAGCTGTGTGTCTGTGTCAGCGTGTCAGGGGATCCCTCTGTGTGTCTGTGTGAGCGTGTCAGGGAATCCGTCTGTGTCTGTGTGAGTGTGTCAGGGGATCCCTCTGTGTGTCTGTGTGAGCGTGTCAGGGAATCCGTCTGTGTCTGTGTGAGTGTGTCAGGAGATCCCTCTGTGTCTGTGTGAGTGTGTCAGGGGATCCCTCTGTGTGTCTCAGTGACTGTGTCAGGGAATCCCTCTGCCATCCATATTAGTAAGAACATAAATATTTCAGTCTTCAGGATCATTTACTTTAGAATTTGTTTGCACTGTTGACTTCTCAAGAGGCATAAGGGTGCTCCTTTTAAGTGACCAATTCAATTTTTCAAATAGGACAAAGTGAAAGATGGTATTACTCAGAGGGTAATATTTTGCCAAACAGTCACACATGTAGATGTGGAAAGTGGTAGTAACAGAGAAACTTTGGATTGGTACATATAAATTCACAGCATCCGTATGTGGACTAAGTGGAGATGACCTGGGTTAATTCAAGTATTAAATTAAAAAAAAGTTTAAAAACAAGAAAGGAGGAACAGAGGAAAGATGAATTGTTTAGAATTGTAAGCAGTTAGCTGATATTTTTGGAGTTGCATTTTCTAAGATATAAAAGCATATCTGTTACAACATGGCTGGGTCAAACATGACCATAACTGTTTAAGACTCTGCCATGCGTTTATGTCCATGACCACAGCTTTACAGGATGATCCCAAGATCATTTACTCGAACCCCTCCACAGATTATTGCAGGGAAAGAAAATATTAAACCCATTAATTCAGAATCAAGGTGATTTAATGGTGAGTTTGGTAATAGCTCCTCTTAATATTTTTCTGTGCTTCAGAGACCAGGAATTTAGGTGCTTTGCCTCAGGGAGGATTATTCAATTTTTAGGATGTTAGTATGCATCACAATTCCCCTTCTTCTGTCTCCTATTGAGTCACAGGAAGAAAGGTATCCCCATTCTTAGAAAGGTGGGCAATGTGTTTAAATAATAAGCAGTGGGAAATTAGTTTATGATTCAAAAGCAAGTCTGGAATCTGTGCTAGGGAGCCAAAAGCAGATTAGCTATATCCTTAACAGGAAATATTGCCATAGGAACTCAGGGAATACTTGCTAGCTGCTATAAGCAGAGACATAGAACTTACTTTAATTTTGGGGGGCTTTTTATTATAAAAATCCTTGTAGTTTCAGCAGAAGCAATATCTATATTCTCCTGAGATTTATGCCTTTATTTTACATTTTATTCTTCATTATGTACTAACCTCTATAAGCTTCCCTGGCCTGCAGAACATTCTAACTTCAATTCATTACTCCATCATAATAAAACTTATTTCAAGGTACATTAGGCTTCTCCAGGCAGAACACTAATATGATACATTTGTTCCAAACAAACAAATGAAAAAAAAAAAGTGGTGATGGGAGGGACATTTTTTTATTCAGCATTCAGTGAACTGAGACAGTCTCAAAAATCTCCTGTTGGGTTCATAACTACTACCTGTGTCCTGCACTGCTTAAAGTGGAAGAAAGTGATTAATAGAGTTTTAAGGGAGAAGCTGATGTCAGAAAACGATATCAAGAAAAAAACCAAAAAACTAAACAATTCCAAAAAATAAGGTATCAGGGAAATTTCAATTGGCAGTTCTTTCCTGGTAATTGCAGGAATGTGCGGCAGAGCCCTCAAAAGAGTGCAGTATATTTATACACATGCACAAGAATAGAGGTGATCATCTCCCTTCTGTCTTTTCTCTACATGTAGTTTTTCCAAAACCAAACAAAATTTAATGGTTTAACCCCAACTGACAGCTAAGTACCGGGCAGCCACTTCCTCAATCTCCACCATGTCCAGTGGGATGGGGAAGAGAATTGGGAAAAAAGGTAAAAGCCAAGGTTTGAAATAAGAACATTACTAATACAGGAGAATAAAACCCAAGAAAAACAACTGATGCATAAAACAATACTGATGCATGCCAGCTTTACCAAAGTTCAGGTAAGGAATGATTTATGTAAGTTGATGAAGGATAACTTCGAATACACAGAAAACTGTGTTGGATGCCACTGGAGCTCAATAATTTTCCTTATCCAAAATATCACTTTTAAGAGTGCATTGGTAAAAAATGAAATGAGGACATTCAGACCATGAAAGCAAACAAGTGGAAGCCATTTGTTAGCTAAAATTCTATACATCAATTTTTGAATGGAACAAAAAAAGGAATCATACATTAAATAGCCCTTGGTAATATGAAAGTGAAATAGTTCCTTCAGTTAGGAAATCTTTCCTCATCTTTCAATGCTATGATCTAAACTGAAAGCTCCTGCCTAAATATCCACATATCTATGGTAATAGAAAGATGAAAGCTTTCTCAGGAAACATGAATAAATTTCACTGTCCACTACAGCTGGGTGAAAAAGGAAATGCCAAACATATGGTGCAATTAGACAGCAAATTTATTAATGTAATTTATCAGACAACTGGTAGGCATTATTTTATACACTGAAAATACAGTACAACTGTTATAAAGACAGTATCAGCCCATTTTTAGACTCTTCTTTCCCTAATCACTTGCAGTTGCAAGAATTAGAAAAAGGAAGTATTTTACATTGAAGATAAGCAATTTCCACTCATTTGTAAAAATATTCCTCTCAGTGAATTTTCAGTTTTAGCTTAGCAGGAGGCATTTCTTCCTGCAAATATCTATATAATGCACAAGAAAGTTCTGCCTGATAAATCACAACAACTCAGACCTAATCCCTCGATCAACTGCCTTAAATCACTGACTTGTTAATAAATAAATTAAAAATACATAAATAAAAGTTTCTCTCTACTTTAGCAAAAATTCCCAATCCATACCCCACTGCTCCTCTTTGTTCTTCACTCTAACAAAATACTAGGAGCAGGATGCCCAAGAGCTAAGATATAATTTCTTGTCAGTCCATTATTTTCAATTCTTCAGTGCATGGCAGTGCAGGTACCTTTGGAAGAGATACTGCTCTCTTTTCTTTATGCTCGGGGTAAGTTTTTGAAGATGTAAACATCAATTACAAAAGGGAAAAAAGAACTTCAATAAAAAAGTTTGCTTTGCTTGCCTAGATGTTTTATGATTTTATATGACTAGAATATTGTTCTAAAAAAAACCAGCTTTGTATGTATGACATTTGCAAATCACATCAAGTGAAATGCTACTGAAAAATGTGATTTTATTTTTACAAACAGTGGCTGTCAGATTATGGCATATTTGATATCTCATAGTAGTAGAGGAAAAAGAGGTGAAATGTTCCATAATCACCTTCTTACACAGGTTGCCACCAAGCTGCCCCTGTGAATTGTGTAAAGGATCAATAGATGCATTGACTTCCTTTTCTGTGAAATGCAATCCTGCCTTTGGTTTAAAAGCAAAACAGAGACATACAGATACACAAATTCTCCAGCCATTCACCTCCATTCTTTTTTAATTGAATGCTTATGTGCATTGGTCTCTCAGCACTCTACTGATAACAAAACTCCTTTCAACTCTCTAAGCTATGAACTCTGTTCCCAAAGACACTGCATCTTCACTGGGATTCTTCAAAAACTATCATGGTTTAATTTTTTCCCCTTTTCTTCTCTAACTCTGTGTAATGCTCCAAAGATTTTTCTTTCAGCTTCCTAAAGAGGCAGGAAGAGGTTTCTCTATTTCTCTTTTTACTCCCCTGCATTGAGATAAACTTGAGTGGCAGTTTAGGGGATTAAAATGGGACAAAAATAACTTCAGATCAAACATTTAGCTGGTATCTTTCCTCCTAGATTATCAGCAGGAGATGTGAATATATGTTTTTGGCTAAGTCACTGTTCAGCAAGCCATCTGCTTTTGATTGCAAAGTGACTGTAAAAAATTTAATAACTTGTAACACCTAGCAAAAGCCCTTCAAAAAACCTAGGAATGGCTATGGTGCTAGAAATACAGATAAGATGCTATTTATTATTTAAATTAAGTTTATGTTAAAAAAGAAATGGCTATACTTCACTGCTGCATGCAAGCCTCATACTGTACAGAGAAGCCTTGACACAGTCTAGTTAAGCCACACAGCAGGAGCAGCATCAGGCTCTCAGAAGTGCATAGGCTGCTGCTTTTTGTCCTAAGCTAACAGGTCGAGACATTGGGAGTGGGACCGAAGAAGAGGGACCTTTCACTGCAGCCCTGGCCCTTGTTCCCCTGAGCATGTGGCCCTACTTGTGTCCTTCAGCAGGCATAAATGGGGCTTGTGACACCTGGCTGTCCTGCCCTGGGCAGGCACAACCTACCTGGGCCAGGTCCAGCTGCTCCCGAGGGGATGGGAGCCATCAGTGCCTGCCAAATACTTCAGTCAGTTGGAGGAGCCTAGGGAGCTTTGCATGAGCTGGTTTGAAAACAGGGTGGTCATGGCCATGTGAGGGCCACTGGCTGGGGATAATGAAATTATGTCAGTCATTATGCACTGAGCCCAACCTCCAGCTTCACATGCTGCCTCACCAATGGAGTTGAATGGGTCTGGGTTGAATGCACAGTGAAAACAAAAGCAGCTGAAAGTGGGAAGAAAGAAGAGGTGTTTCTCTGAGTGTTTCTTTATCTGTTCTCTTTTTTTGCTTCAATACCAGAATCAGTGAATAGATGTTTGTTAATTGACGCTAAACTAAAAGTCAACAGCACCTATAACATATACATGTTGTGTGATTACAAGGCAGGGCTCAGTTGCCAACTCTGTGGACAAATATTAGAGAAAAATGGAGTGGAAAATTTGAGTATGCATCCCAGAGAATGAATCAAAGTACCTGGAATTTCTTGTCTGAATAGATAATAAGTGGGAATATGCTGCCACCCAGCTGTAAGGGACACGGTGTGCCCTGCTCTTGTGTCAGTACCTGATGGCAGCAGTGAGTTTAAGGTGCTTATCCAACAAAGGCTTACTCATGTATTTAGTTTTCACATAGTAGGTAAATTCTCTCTGCACTGTAATCAATGGGAGCTTTGCCAGTGTCTGGCAAAAACCCAAAGGTTGGGTTTTCACCTTGAAGTCAGAGGTATTACTTTCAAGGTATAAAGAGAATTATGTATGTAAACCTAGGGAGGGCTAGAACCAAATTTATTCATGGTGCCTTACATTACTATATGGATTGATCTTCAGGTTGCTACATTTTAGCTACTGTAAAGTTTTCTTTATCACATTGGTTTGTAATTTCACAGAATAAAGCTGAGACTAAAGGTGACTTAGCAAACTTTCTTTATTCAGCTGCAAGGTTTTAAATTGCTTATTCAAGTGCAGTTACACAAAATTCTGTTCTCAGGGTTTAATTACGAAATGGACAGGCGAAAAACAGGTAAAACAGATTCTGTGTTTCAATACACAAATGTGGATCATGAATGATGCTGTTTGTATACTGAAATCTGACTTTGTGAAAGCAAAATGTCACTCAGTGCTTTTGAAAATAAGTGTAAATCTAAAAAAATTCAGATTGGTCACATTTAAATGAAAGTAACAGCTGTTGAATCCTGATTATGAACTCTTTCAGACAATTCTGATTATAAAGTATCTCACTGATGTTAAGTTAATGTTTTCTATTTGGTTTTGATTACCACCAGATCTAGACATGCTAGTTGTGCTAGGAGCAAGTGTCCCTCTGCAGCAATCTTAAGGAGCAATAACCTCTGCTGTTATTCATCTCCTCCCTCCCCTTTTGTTCTACTTGATCTTCCTGTGTTGTGCCTCCCTTTTTCCCCAGACACCCTGTGCAGTCATCTTTCAGCCTCCATTCTGCTCAGAAGATTTCACCTAATTGTGGGAAGGTATAAATGTTAGGGAAAAAAGTGAAGTTCACAAAAATGGTAACTTCCTGCAGTTGCAGTATTAAAATTAGCAGTGCCTTTCATGTTAAAGAGAACCTGATCACCACCAGTGATCATATGAAGCATATTCCACGACAAGAGGGTAGACTGATGGCAGGCTCAAAACTTGTGTGTCAAAGTAAATTTATCTTTAGAATTTTAGGCCACACAGCAAAGTGGATTAAGGAACTTGGCCATCAACAAAGACTCTGGCAAATCCACAACCTGTCAGCAGTTTCTCTGCCTCAGCTAAGCTGAAAAGAAAGGAATTGATGGTAAATCAATAGTGCTCAATTGTCATTTGCAATACTGCATAATGGCAACACTGAACAGCCAAGTTATTAATGGTAGTTCTAAGCTTTGAGGAAAGTATAGAGTAGTTGTAACTTCATGGAAATAGATTCTAATTGTCCATGTGTTTGGCCATTAAATTTTCCTTTCCTGATGATTTTCCAATATACTCAAGAAGGGGATTGCCCTTTCATACTGCACTGAAATCACAAATTTCCATGTGACTATGTACAGCATCCCCAGTTCATTTCAAGGTACTATGTCACTACTAATAATTCCCTCAGAAGAAAATGTAAACAGTTACAGTATTCATGCATCTATGGACATCACTGTGAGAGGATATACTGAAATGGTATATAATTTTTTTATAAGTTTAGACATTATACAGAACAGATTATAGCAATGCACTGCTCATGTGACCATATGTCTATGATGCAATGTCATCCTCGAGCTAGGGAGCAGGGCTAGAGCTCCACTTTGCACTCCATCTTTAGCTGCCAAATATTAAATGTTTGTTTGCTAAGCTGTGAAGCTTGAAGTACATGTTTCTGCCTCTCTTGACTGATATTTTCATAGATACAAGATTTTATTGATTTAGTGCATCATGATATCTGAAGGACTTTATTGTGGTTTCTCTGTGAGATATAAAATCAATGAATTCACACCTGGGTACACCTTTATATGCAAGTTTTAATATATACATCAGATAGGAATTGTTGATGTACAGCTTCCAATTTCTAACATCTTTTTTCTGTTACAGTGCTGTGCCCTAGTTTTTTTACCCTCCATTCTTCTTACAAATATATATTTGCTTTGTCATCTTGCCTTCTATCTTGAAAAGGGATTCAATTTGGTGGGCCATATATCAAAATGAACTTGTGCATAACATGCCACAATCAGTCATTTATAGCTTAAAATTTCACATCTTTTTTAGCTATTTTTGCTATATTTCTAATTAAAGTAATGCCTTTGTTCAATTCATTCTTAGGCTCTGATAAGCACATAAGAGGAAACTCTAATGAATTTTGGATTTCTGTGCATATCAAGCACAGAAATACACATATACACACACACATCCACTCCAACTTCTGATAAACAGGAAAAATCACAGATGTTATGTGGTAGACAGCATATTATGATAATTTTAAGTTGTTATTAGTGTATTAAGACAACAATACCTTGGTATGTCTTTCTCTGTTCTTGGCTGTACCACACTGAGGTGCTGTCCAGTGTGATGTATCTTTATCATTGACGTGAATAGGGACTGTGAGTTTCATTTTTGTTTGGCCATTCCATATGTACAATTTGCAAAGGAGTTTTATGGAAGCCTGAGCAGAATTATCTTCTTTAAGAAGAAAAGCATGGCAGCATCTTTGTAGGCGAGATGTTCAGAGATGATTATGCATTTAACGGTAACTAAAAAAATAAAACTGTGCGAAATAAAACACCACCATACACAATTCTACCCTTGGGAGAAAGAATGAAAAGAGGAAGGCATTATAAATGCTAGTCAAACTATTGAATGCACTATTCAAAGGTATTCAAATATTAGATCAAGGACAGTTAATGTGAGAATAAAAGCAGGAAGAAAAATATGCACATTTAAATATAGTCATGCTTCTACTGTGGATACCTAAATGAGCTAAATCTAATATCTATTTTATGTATTATGTATTTTTATGCATTATGTGTTAAACCGCTCCTAATTCTTGTATATACTCAAGCTTTCTTTTGAGCAACCTAATTACCATATACTGTATTGTATAGGTAATTATGTACCATACAAGTGTGTTTCTCAAGCAAACAAAAAATCCCAAATCTAGTCAATATGTTCTGCTTGGCATCTGTTCCGATGATGCACAAAAGAAATTTTCCCCAAAATATCACTGTGTTATTTTCACTTTGGTAGTATATAAAAGTTTAAATTTTCAATGCCAGACAGTCATAATGTTTTCAAAGTTCTCAGTATAAAACTGTCCTTTGAAGAAGCCAACGCTGCAGGTAAATTTTAACTTACTTTTCATTATGTAAAATCCAGGTGCATCCCATCTTAATGCAAAGAAAACAAATGGAAATTGTGTGAAATATGCTGTGTGGTAGTTACATGGAGCAACATTAGGAATATTTCTGTGTTGACCTTTTATATGTTTGAGTTGTTTCTTTTTATCTAATATCCTAATTTTATATTTTCTAACATCCTTTTACATCAATGTATGGGTTCAGTTTTCCCCAGTTGTGGCAGACTTGACCACTGCTGGCTTGAGATTTATTCACCAGCTTTCTTTCACTCTACATACCTCTGTTAAATGTATTGCTGTCATTTTGTGGTGAGGACATTGCTGAGTCAGAATGGCAATAAATTGTGAATAATGTCTCTGCAAATGGGTTATTCTAGCCCATCTCACCAGTACTTACATGCTTGAGTGACTACAGCCAAACGCTTTTCCTTAGTCATTATGAAATCCCCATTCCCACCTCTCATATGATCCTAGCCCAAGCTACCTCTAATTCTCAAGTCTGAGTGCTTTCCTTGAAGCAATGACACAAGAACAGCAATGATTCACTTTCAGATGTGCCTACGCCACAGCAGGAGCTTGCCAAGCTGGAGAAGGAAGTGTCCAAGGTCAGTGACTGTGTAACAGAGAAATTTGTGAAAGAGATGTAAACACCTAATTCTAAAATAGATTAGCAATCAGTTAAACTGAGGTGCTGATTTCTCACAGAATATATTCCCTTCTAGATGAAGTGTTTTATTTTAGAAGTTCTTTAAAGAGCAAGGCATTTCCAGTCCTTCATTCAGATATGCATAAAGAGTACCCAAGTTATAAGGAAATTTATATGCCTCATATTTGGGTTTCCATCCTAGCCTTTGATTGCCTTGGCATTTTTTAAGCTCTACAGAGAAAATGCCCCTTCCCACAGCAGTACATTAACTACAGAAGTAGAATGTATTTTGCCTGTTTCTCCTATTCCAGCGCTTTGACTTCTCTTATTCAGTGGCCCAACTTCACTGGGAAACACCTATGATACCATTGTCTAAACTCTTCTGCAACTTAACTTTTTTTTTTAAATGATGCATGGTGCTTTGAAGGACTCTGGGAAAAAACATCAGGTCAAGATCTCAAATTTTTTTCTGATGGAAACTCAGACTAAATTGATGTATCACAATTCTTTCCATTTTCTCTTAAAGAGAGAACAGTTTGTGAAGAGGAGATTATTATTTGAGTCACAAATTTAAAAGAAATCCTAATATCTAGACAGGAATAGAAACTGAGATAGACCCCTTGTGCTTAACATTTGGTCCTATCTATGCTTTCCTTGTTGCTTCCTATTGCTCCTAAATGTTTTACATTTTCTCAGTTGCTTTTGCATAGCACTTGACATTTTCTATGGATTGCAAAAACATTTGGGCATGTCAGTTGAGGGAACAAAATCATTCTGCTTGAGTCAGTTAGTAATGTTTTAACTTTAAGGCATAATACATGCTCAATATATATGTTGAAATGCACATTAAAACCAGGTATTAACAGATTTTTGTCCCTCCTAAGTGATGATAACATTTACTATTCTAAGAGGTATAAAAACCTAGCTGGAATGATGTGTAAACTCTGTAGTTGTTGAGATTATTACTAATTCAAGCTGTAAATTGAACTGCTGCGTATTGTATGAATTTCATTTATGAAGAGCAGGGCTAAGAATGAAAAGTATCCACAAGAAGTACAAATTTTGGTGTGGGACATCCAGTCTGTAACAACAAAAGTGGGGGGAGTGAGGAAGCAGAGTTTATGGGATTCCATTTTTGTGTGCTAATAGAATTTTTGTCTTTTTGCAACTTTTTGCACGATTTTTAACTTTGATGATACTGAACTGGGAGGAGGTGCTGACTCCCTCAAAGGCAGAGAGGCCCTGCAGTGAGACCCAGACAAATCAGAGAGTTGATCAATCATCAGCTGTGGAGTTTTAACAAAGACATGAGTCCCAGGACTCCCATTGCACTCCACAGCTTTCCCACAAGGGGAAGAGGGGCAGGCACTGATCTCTTCCCTGTGGTGACCAGTGACAGGATGTGATGGAACAGCATGAAGCTGTGTCAGGGGACGTTTAAGTTAGATATTTGGAAAAGGTTTTTCATCCAGAGGGTGTTCGGACACTGGAACACGCTCCCCAGGGAAGAGATCACAGCACCAAGCCTGCGAGAGTTCAAGTGTTTGGACAATGCTCTCAGGTACATGGTGTGGTTCTTGGGGTTGTTTTGTTCAGAAGCAGGAGTTGGATTTTGATGATCCTTGTATGTGCCTTTCAGCACTGGATATTCTATGATTCTGTGATTTGTAATCAGGTAGTAAGTAATATATAATAATATTTTAAGATGTGAAGGATACCTATGGTATGTTATTACAACTCTTGTAGTTTAAATGTTAAAGATGTCTTAGTAAAAAATTTAACCTATCCTCAGATACTCACTGCAGTGGCCAGGAATCAGCTGTATCTCTGGAAATAAGCAGGTCTTTACAATTCAGTTTACTGCCTTGTGTGATAGGGTCTCTGCTCTTAAATTTCATGCAGTAAGAGAAAAAGGTGTCATTGATTGGCGTGGATGCTTTAAATGTAAGTACAAATCAGTACTTTGGAATACAGCCAGGTATGTACACTTTTATTACAATGTGCTATCAAAAATGGCTATTAATACAAGTACTGTTCTTTTCTGTTGTCAACAGCTAAATAAATGCTTCCAATTCTTACAAGAATGGAAGAGGATCCTAAATAGCAGCGGATAATAAAAAAGACATTGCCGCTAACCAGTATGTCAAACTATGGATATCAAGATACAGTTCTTTCTCTGGAGACCACAACCTGAAAATAATACACAATGCAACTCCCCAGTTACCTTAATTTTAGTTAGTTTATTATAAAAAGAATATTTGTAAATGGGAAGCAAGCTGAAACTGAAAAGGTTGCAGATACCAGCACTTGAAGCTGAACTCTTTGAACTCTATTACAATTTCACAAAATGTGAAAAATACTCCAGAGAAATAATTTACAAATCAGTGAGAAGCTGCATTGCTTTTGTATGATACACTGATGTAAAGTAAAACTTAGATGTGAAAACTTGCAAAAGCAAGAACAATGTACCATGTTAAGACCGGTTTTAAGGATTTGTAGAAAAAACATCAGCATATCTCATCAGGTTGTTAAATTTTAGAAATAGCCACATGAATACAGTTAATTTTTTTGTACAACTCATGAGAAGATACAGATTATTGTGCAAAGTGGATAGGAGCTGTTGTAGCCATTTAATAACCAGTGTCATGTCCCCCAGACTAAATATTCACCTTGTAATAAAATTTTCAAATTCTTTTTTCAAATAAACTTCCAATTTTAAATACTACTCAAACAACACAACAGTTAATTATGCAAAAAAATTCCTCATGTACTTTAAAGAAATGCATAATTTGACCCATAAAGCCCTTGTGCTGACACCTGGTGCTCTCAATGGTTCTGCTGCATGCATTTTTAGTAGGCTTTTGTACTACTTTTATTATAGTAATTTATATGGCCTTTAAAATATATTTTGATGTTGTAGATATTTGTGCAGGGCTTTTTTATGTATTAGGTGGATGAGTGAAAGTAGCTTAATGGGTAATAATTAAATAGAGAATTGCACATTATAGTTCATTAATTGTTGTACTGTCTAACTATTGAAGGAGATTGCCTCAATGTTGATATGAAGAAAAAAGGCTTCAGGAAGAGGAGGAGAGTTCTGGCATTAATTTCAATAAGGTTTGAAGACTTTTCGTAGGAGAAGGCAGAACACTATGGGGACTACTGCAGTAAGCAATGTGGGTGCAGCCAGCCAAGACTAAGAGTTTACTGTGATAGGAATGGTCTGTTCTGTGGCTGTTGGTCTGGTGACAATTCTGGGCTTAATTTAGTAGTGTGGATACAGCCTCTGAGATTCAGAGTTCATATACAGACCTGCAGATAGGGAATATCCCTGATCCACAGATCATTCAGAGCTAATTCAAGGGTGCTAAACAGCCCGTAGTTAATAGACTGTTTTGTGGGTTTCTGTGATGCCTTACTACAGCTGGAAAACTTTCTATTAAGACAAAATGCTGCATTTGAGCATGCTGAGTCATTATAATATTCATTTTCCTCCCACTTCTGCTTTAAAATGTAACACTGCTGATGGCAAAGCCCAAAAACCTTACTCAGCACACCTTTACTTATATCTTGTACTGAAGAGGTTTGAGAATAGTAATATGCGGTAAGTGCTGGCAAGGGTACAGCAGGCTAAAAAGGCACTTTATTTAACTACAGAACTAAACTTGAAATCAATTAAAATGCAATTGTATACAGCAACTACAAACAAATAGATTTTGTTCCTCACTATGCTCCTACTTTTACACGTAAATTCTTTGCTGATTTACAGTCAGCTCTAAATTTATTCTTCCTTGATCAATGTGATCCAAATATAGACTCAGATAAATAACAGACTATAAAAAAATAGGAAGGGTGGCAAATGATTCTCTTGATTGAATAGTAACTATTTTCTGACCTTAAACAGAGGGATCCTGGTCAGAAGCTGGCACTCAGAAAAGGAATTATTCAAATATACTTTGATTTACTTTGCCCATGACCAGTAACATTTATAAAAACAATCCTGTCTGGGCAGAAAAATAGATACAATGACCCAATAGGTCTTTTCCATATTTTACTCCTATTGTTCTGCTATTACATAAAATACATTAAAAATAAATTTGCATAACATACTGGAACATCTCCAAGCAAGCCATTTCAATCTCTGAGGAACAAACTAAATATGTAATTTAAATACAGCCTAAAAGTCTATTTACTGATATGTCTGCATTTGTTCTTTCATTGGAGATTTAAAAAATTAATCTTTATCAAAGAACTCAAATAATGTCAAATCTCTGACTGAAGTCAGAAGAAAGATTGAGGCTTTGTCCTTAGAACATATTGCCTTATTTTTAAGACCTGTAAGGGCAAGTTTTGAAAGCAGAACTAGTTTTAAATTTTTAATGAATTTCAACAGGAATCTCTGGTCATAATACCATGCTCAGCTTCGAAAAATGCAAATACTTATTACTTAACTAGAGTCAGATGCAAGCATTCTATTGAATAGAAAATCAGCCACAATGAGCAATAACTTTTGAAAAACAAGTTAATAAAATCTCCACTTGAAATCATTCCTTAATGAACTGCAATACTATTCATGTACCCTGGCTGTTTCTGTTAGAAGTGTTAGTAACCTGTCAGAAAGAGACAATAAAGGAGGACAAAGCTTGTCAATGACAAAATTGCACCTTTGTGGGATCTCCTGCCTATTGTCATTTTTGCCACAAGCTTTCTATCTGAGACATGGTCTCTATGTGATATTCTGAAGAATGGTGTTCACATTCCCTTCTCTACTAGTCTTTACTTCAGAGCTGCATTATTATCCTCTCTCCAGTACATACTGTGCTGGGTGTTTATTTGACAAACCAGTTTGTTAGAGTCTGATATTCCTCAGAGGCCAATTAATATGGTGAACACAGACGTGATGGGTAGGGGGAACTTTTTCAACCAAGCTTCATATGGTATAATAGGATTTACTTATTCAGGCTCAGCATTGATTGATTTTTCTGACTGTGAACTTACTTTCAATGAGGTACCTATACATTCCTACACTGAATTTTCCATCTCTTTTACCAGATTGTTGTGTTGGCTTGTTCCAACTGTTTTGCTTCCACATGTTCCTATGGAGCTGTCTAGTTATCTTTGAACTTGCAGTACCAAATTTTATGTGCAAAAGACACCAGACTGATCTGAAAAAAAACATCCCACTTCAGGGACCATATTGCAACCATCCCACTTCAGGGTCCTTTTGGGCATATACAAAACCATGTGCAAGATATATATAATTTAAAAATACTAACCAGCTATGGTTTATACAACACATCATGTAGGTACAGGAATAAGCTGCTAGACACTAAATGTTCACCACCCCTGTAGTAAATGTAATGAGTCTTTCACCAAGTTTTCATGGATCAGGTGGAGAAAAGTGAGCCTTTGCTCCCTGGATCAAGTTGAGCCTTGACATTGCCGAGCTACTCTCTGCCTAATCCCTATTTTTTTCCTTTAATGTTTTGATAAATTTCTCTGATCACATATTTTCTGCTGAATGCTGGAGCTGCTCACAATACTCTGTTAAGTTTACCTGCCATTGGTTTTGCCTTCCCATCATGGTTCAACTCCAGCCAGAAACCACGTCACAGCTGCTTGCTCACTCCTCCACCAGAGAGAGTAGGGAGAGAATGAGAAGAGTAAGTGGGAGAACTCACAGGTTGAGATAAAGACAGTTTTATAAGTAAAGGAAAGCTGGACATGCAAGCAAGCAAAATAAAGAATTAACTCACTGCTCAATGGGCAGTGGTTTGGTCTTCCCCAGGAAAGCAGGACTCCATCACACTTAATAGTTATTTGGGAAGATCAATGTCACAGCTCCAAACCTCTTCCCCTTCCTCCTTCTTCCCCACACTTTATACATTGAGCATGATGTCCTATGGTCTGGAATATCCCTTGGGTCAGTTTGGGTCACTCGTCCTGGGTATGTCTCCTCCCACCTTCCCATGCCCACCCAGCCCCCTCACCAATGTGGCAGGACAGAAATTAGAAAAGGTCTTGGATGTATGCAAGTACTGCTCAGGAATACCCAAAACATCTCTATTTTCAACAGTTTTCAGCACAAATCCAAAACACAGCCCCATACTAGCCACTTGAAGAAAACTAACTCTACCCCAGCCAAAACCAATACACTTCTTTATCTCACATGGATCTAACATATACTTTTTCACAGTTCTTGGCTACAATTTAGCTGTTTTCCTGCCAGTCTGAGTCAGGAACTTGCACCCGTGCTATATCCCAAATAGAACTTGACAACTACATTGACAGTACACCTTGTTCAGGCATTTCTCTACCTTGATTTTGCGGAAGACTTAGGAACATGATACAGAGATACCGAAGCTGGTCAAGCAGGAAATCAGCACAGGAAAAATAGGATTCACTGACTCATCATTCTCCATACCTTGGTAAAACCATAGCTATTCTGCCATGAAATACAGCTGAGCTATTAAACCTTGTCAGATTCAATTTGACTCTACCATGTAGTCAATTCATACATTTCTGAATCTCTAACACTGTTAATCCACAGCCTGGCTAACTGAAAGGGCCATATTTGATAGTATTATGATTATGAAAGCACTAGTATTTTATGTGGTAATTCTTCAAGAAAGGACATTAGTCTTTGCTATTAATATTTAATATGTAGAAAGGACAGAAGTCACCAACAGGGGGCCAAACTACAGACTATCTCTTAGAAATGTATCATGTCTCTGATAAATTAACTCAAATCATGAAGAAAAACCTTTACTTATTAGCTCTAATAATTTTTGATTCTTCACAATGTTAAGGAACTATTATTGTCAATTGGAATATTTATTTCTAATTTAAACATTTCTCATTTGTTACGCTATTTATGACATACCATCTCAATTCACATTTAATTATCATCTGCTAAAAAAGAGAAAGGAATGAAAGATTATGAAGACTGCACAGATGATCTATCTTTCGATCACTGGGTCTTATTATGATTTTATCCATCAGATTAAAGGGCTTCTTCACTTGATTTTTATTAATCAGTTTTGAGAAAGAGAAAAGACCTAATAACCACAAGCTTAATTAGCCAGCTTCTTTTGTAAATATTGGAAGAAGAGCTCAAAAATATCAGGTAAAAATTGTAAATTTTAAACTATACATTCTCTGAGTCTATTAGAGGAAATATACAAAGAGAAAAAGATAAGTGATGATGCAGACTCAGAATTTCTATTAGAATGCATTTGTAATAGCAAGGAAGTCTGTTTGACAAAGTAACAGTAGGACACTGACATGCTTGTGTAACAGGAAACAAAATCCACAGGCTGCTTCTGGTGGAGAAGTGTAAGAGTAATGATCAATGCTCTTTGTTTTGCTCCTTTCTAGGGGGAAACAAAGTAATGTATCCTGAAGATATGTTATTCTCATGTTGCTTTTAAGCATTTACATTTTAAGACTTCCCTATTTTTATAACAAAAACACATGCATTGCTTGCCTTTCTGTCTATCTGTCCTGTTCTGTTCTGTTATGGAGAGAGACATTGGGAGTAACTATTTATGTAAAGATAGAAGAACTTAGCAAAAGAGTATTTCTTTTTATTAAAAAAACTAGCTCTAACTTTGGTTTTATGTTCTTTAGAACATATGAAAGCTGAAAGAAAGAATTAGAAATAGAAAAAGAATGAAGGCTAATCCTCAATTTAGCAGCATGAATTAAAAGGATCACTTTCAAGGCCTGATACTTTTCTTTCCAAAAATCTTAATAGCAATGTCTCTTTCCCAGCGTGATCCTTCTTATCATTGAATAAAGGATCATTTTTTTAAGGAATAGAAGTAGATATGAGAGATTCAGTAAAGTTATCAAAGAGCATGATGTTGTCATACAAATTAAAAGAACAAGATCTCTTCATGCAGATCTGTCTATGAAGAAATCAGAATTTAAACAGCAGCTATGGGTTATTGTTTGTTTCAGGCCTAATTATCATAGAAAAAAGGTCTGTTTAGGGTTGATTTTAAATCATATATTTATATATAAGAATGGTTTCTTGTGTCCCTTTCCACATTTTTCCTTTTCATCTTTCATAAAACATCAGACAGTCTCCAGACCTGCTGCTCTTGTGCCCATGGCCAGCCATTGATTTCAGAGCAGCAGCTGGCAGCCACAGAGCTCTGCTGCCAGCAGGTCCTCCCTCCTTCCCTCTTGTGTCAACAAACCCCAGCATCTGAAGAACATGCACTCCAGAGAGTTTTGGAGTTGTTTTAATTACACAGTTGTGCTGTGGTGCTAGAAGTGATTCAGATGTCTCCTACTAACTAATCTTAAACTTCCATCCTGTCTTCAGGGCCTTGTCAATTTCCTTCAGTTCCCGGAGATTTCATTTTCACATTACATTTTTGTCACCGAACAAATGCCATTGGAAGCTTTATCAAACTTCTTTAGCAAATCTTATTTTAGTGAAAGGTAGAGGAGGCATGGAATGAGATTTCCCCAGACAACTAAGGCAATAAAAATAGAATGTATCTGTTTAAAGAGAATTTCATTCTTATTTCCAATAAAACAGACAAGTTCACCTTTCTCTTCTTCTTTTTTTTTCCTTTTTCCCCCCCGAAGTTTAATAGAGGTTATAGTAGTGTGGTTTCAAATAATACCAGAGGATCTAATTATTCTTGTTAAGAATCATGAAATACTGCTAATCAGTACTGTATTACATACCATTTCAAATCACATTTAATTATTATCTCCTAAATAAAAAGAAGGAATGAAAAATTATGAAGACTGCACAGAAGATCTATTCTAATTCACTCCCTTAAACCTTGAGCTGCTAATTTTATTATGAACTGAAACATTTGTGGGGACTAGTAATTCCACTGCAATCTTCATTTCAAATATGCTGAGTGATGGCTCTGCTTCTCTTAACAACCTTCTGCAGAAAGTGGCAGATTCCTTTGAGGTTTTTTTTGTTACTTTTCCCTCTAACAAAGTGAAGAATACTTTCTGACCTCCAGTCTGAAGTTAACATGACAGCAGATGAGAATGCTGAAATAACAGCTGTAGGTTCATTTCCTTCCACTGAGTGAATTTCTTCATTTCAGACAGGTCCAGGACCAGGGAAGTATTATTACAGGCAAAAAGGGAACTGTATTTTTAGCAGGATCATTTGTATATGCTTCTGAGTATCTGAAATTAAATTAACTCTGATTGTCTCTATAAATGCTTCATAACTTCCCAGCTTGGCTTGATGAAAGAATTTGAAGGAATGCAGTTTTATTTCTTTTATTTTTTTTTGTTCTTCTTCCCAAGGTAGATCAATATTTTATTTTCTACTTAATTTTTAAATCTCTTCCATTACTTTTCTTTAAACTGACTGCCAAAGGGGTAAAATACTGGGATGGAAATATTCAGGAGTTACAGAGTAGAAATAATATGCTTTTGTCCTGTCTACTCAAAGCCCAGGGAATAACTGAAAAATTTGACAGATAAAAGTACTGAAAAGTACTTATAATTGAAAGATGAGGCTCACTTCTCCAGGGCAGTTTTTTTAGTTTATTAAGAGCCTTGTATAACCAAGATACCTTTGCAAAGTTAGAATACTTTGCTGTGACATCTCTTTTATATACACAGGGCCTTTACAGGTATTTTATGAAGGACATACAAATGGCACAACATGGCAAGTTAACCTGTACTCCTTCAGTGCAGCAAACTCTGCCCAGGGTAAAAAAGGGGCATATTTTCCTGTATTCTACTGAAGAGCTCCTATGGTTACATGGAAAATTTCCTGCACTTTTCATGGGGATGTCGATCTGACAGGCATTACTGCATCTTTGGGAACTCTTTATATGCTGGCTATCTTGAATTGTAAGATATCAAAACCATGTCACTTTAAAAATATCCAAACAACTGAACTGGTAACTTCATTAACTTGGAGGAGTACTTTGGACAATACTGACCTATAGTAAATCAGCCCAAATGAAAGCAGCAAGTTTTGAATAACTATCTAAAGAAAATTGTTAGGTAATGATGTTTTTCATAAGACTTTCAGCTGGGACCTGTAATTTGTGTCCTCTCTATGATGGGTTTGTTCCTTGTCTCTGTGGCTTCTTTCTTATGTGAAGGACATTACATAAATCCAGGTAATGTCTGCTTTCTCAGGATACAGAGGGAAGAAGGAAGAATCTATAATCTGTTAAATCACACATCTAGGTGTGGTTTCTTGTTGGTTATTGCCCTACTCATGCCATACGGAAGAAATATTCATAAGAAAAGATACTAAGAATATGTCCTGGATCCAGCTGTAAATAGATCCCTGTTGAAAAGACTGTATTACCCAGCTTTCTCAGACTATTTCTGTGGCACTGCCCTAGATTTAATAAACCATGCAGATTAACATAGAGATGACCCTTGATAGCTCAGAGAAACTTCTTCATGAACACTACTAAACTGCTTTCAAGGGTCCAAATCTGTTCAGGTTCCCCTCCCAGTCTGCATTTTTGACAATGATTGCACAAAAACCATGAAGAACTTTGTAGCCAACAACCAAAATTGAGAATGCCACATGAAAACCCTAAACAGATACCCTTTGCTTGTTCTCTGCTTGGCTGCATGAATCTTGCAGTATGTTCAGCCTATGGGCAGTCAGTCCATTGCTTAATGTGTTCTCTATTATTAATCATCATTATAAGATATAAATCTCCCCAAATCTTCAGAGAAAGCCTTTATCTTTAGACTTGGTTCTGAGAATCAAAAAGATAAAAAACAGAGTATGTAATTTGACTCCTGGGCACGTAAATCACCACTGAATCTATATGTATATGTGTCTTGAACTGGTTTCTGTTAAGCATTCTGCCAAAGATTGAGGCATGGCAAAGTTTCACAGTACAGTTTTTTGAGGATGAAGCAGACTCAGATTTCATGCATTTTCAATAGCTGATCTATCTGAAAGGCTTATCAGATTGTTTTTCTTTCCAAAACAGAGTTTTCACTCCTGGTTGTACTGTAGAGCCAGAGGAGTTACTGAGGTGGATTCTGTTCTGTTTCACTTGTAGAGTCTTGCTGTTACTACAGGGCTGTTCACTATAATGACTCTTAATTGTAAATATTTATTTTCAAGTGGCTCATAGAATTTCATGAAAGAATGAAGCCATAAAAATTTAATTCATTGAAATGAATGTGTTCAACCCTTTCTGTTTTGCTGTTTGGTGAATTTTTGTTACTGAAAAGTTAAGCATTTCACTTTAGTTCACCGTTACTTCTTTTAGGCTTGTAGCTGCTTTTTCTGCTGGGATCTATTTGAAATGCCTTGGTAGCCTTAATGCTGCTTCAATCTGGACTATTATCTTCAGTTTGCTGTACCTCAGTTTCTCTTATTGCTCAAAAATATAAGGGAAAATAGTGACATTGATCATTGCCTCTCTGGGTTAAGTACAAAGAAAACAGGCAAGTTGATGGTATTGATAGTCTCCACTGAATGGCAAACAATATTCAGAGGTATTCAGCTGAGAAAATACTTCCTCTTGTGGTGTTATAATATGCTTTTAAATTCTGAAGTTGAAGGGCTTACTCTAGTACAAAAGTGAATATTTCTAAGTTTATCTTTCCCTGGTTTTCTTCTGTCTTGTAGATGTAAAGATGATTGGTTTTTGTTTCCTACTTTTCAAACAGTAGAGTTTTGCAGGTTAGTTTCCTTGTGGTGTGAGTGGATCAAGAGTTTTAAGTTGGAATCTTTTTGGAATATCTTTTACTGGTGGTATTGGCACCACTTAAGTTCTTTCAAAAGAAAATACCATTGACTGAGGGAGCAAGAGATGTTGGCCTGAAATACTTGAGCCTACATTGTTAACCTCAAAAGCTGCTGCAACCATAAATTGCACTGGATGAAGCAAGTTCTGGAGTACCCTGGAGCTTTGAATAAGAGAGTTAAATAGTCACATTTCAAAGTGGGAAGAGCCCTATACACGAATATATGCACATATATATATATACATAAATATTAAAATAAATATTCATGTGAAATATCCCTGCTATTCCAGGCGGCAAATTCAGCGCTTGCTTCCATCATAACTATTTTATTAATGGGTAATGGAGTTTTTGATGGAAATGAAATTATTGAAATTCAAAAGGGGAAGGAAGAGGTGCATCCCCACATTAGTCATCTAAAAATTAGTAGTCTCTTGTGGATGCTATCTTCATTTACCTCCAACAGTTCAATTAATCTTAATTAGACTTATTTATTAGGAGATTTGAGTATGTGTATTTAGCTCTGAAGATTTTCTGGTGCAGTCCAAACAGGCTGAAAAAGAAGTGCAATGAATTAAATAATGTAGGTAAGTAGGAAATGAAGACTGTTTCAGTAGGATGCAGGCAATGTGTGATTCTAGACATGCGTTGCACCTTTAAATCTTTACTGTTTCTAGCAAAGCAGTTGAAATACCTCACTGAAGTCACTCTGCAAACAGAGGCAATGCAGAAAATACATTAGACCCAGCATCTCCATGACAGTGTCTGTATTAAAAATGGATGGACAGCTCCGGAAAACCCATTGTTTGCTGTCTCCACAGATAGGATTCAGCTAATGAAACAGCTAATTAGATTTTTGTAATCCTGTCGTCATTGTTTGAGAGTGACACTTTACTTGAATTCCTCATGTGGATCTCTTCAGTCTAGGAAGAATTACCTTTTTTCAGGCCAATTTTGTTCTTGTCACTTTGCTGGAATGGCAGTTCCCTCTGTTGGTGTAATGAAATCACTGCTTTCCCAAACAGAACTATGTCACTCAGCATTTAAATAGGAAAAAATGGGAAAATGAGGATATGATTAGTCAAACAGGCCCTGTGTTCAAAATCCATTTCTGAAATCAAATAGTAGAATTGGATTGAGTTCATAATGGAAGAATTACTTAGGTATTATTGCAAGCTGTATTACATATTCATTGACTTGCTGAATGTGCATGGATTTGTCAGGCATTCTCCACTCCCTGCTTCTCATTTCCATCCCATGCAGATGCAGTCAAGGGATAACCAAGTTAAAAGCCATCTAAATTAAGGAGTGATTAAGACAAGTTTGGGTGGATGCTGAATGTTAATCTCACAGGCCACATTCTTCTGCAATGTAAGAGGGTGCAACTTTCACTGGCAGCTCTCTGCTTTCAGCAGTGCATCGTGATGAGACTAATATATGAGAGACTGTAGTCCTTGAAGCTTAACTGAGTTGTGTGGTGGGTTTTTTTTAAAAGCTTCCTTGTTAATAGTATTTCTGCTGGTATTGATTTCTAATGGTAACTGGGAGCTTTATTCCCTTAGAGATTCTTGTAAAATCCCTGCAATTAGGGAAACAAAATTGCACTGACCAGAAAAGCTGTATTAATTGGTAACTCAATATAGTTTGACCCAGATCATCTGCATTTCTGCCTGGATGGTCCCCTGCCATCGGTAGGACTCAGTTCTGCCTCCAACAAGCTCATTGAGCAGTTCAAATTATACTCTGAAAAGCCTTTGCAATAAGAGTCCTTATATTTATTTTGTTAAAATAACAAAGATGAGTGAATCACTGTGCAAATTGCTAAGCTCCAGAGCGGCTACATTGTGTTGAACAACTTTGTGATGTCAAACATATTTTCCAGACTTATATGATATAATAAATCAGTATTTGTTATTACTGTATACTCAAATATTGGTGTGAATCTATGAGCAAATGACCTACACAACTGACTGGATTATAGAACTACTTGATAAAGTACCTTGTCCTCTGATATTCTTTTAACATTGACACCACAAGCCTTTTTGGTATAATTACATAAACAGTATATCTGAATGCCCTCTATTTTTTAAACATGTCTACATAGACAATCTCTGTGACTTAATGCACAGTCTGTCTCACGGCATCTCTGTTGCAGTAGATGCCATCTCCATAGGAATCCAAGGCCAAATTCAGCAAAAAAAAGTTAAGCTTTAAGTCAAGTCAGAGGCCAGGATTAGAAAAAAGATCTCCAAACTGAGTTTCAGTTGTCAGTGAGTCTGTCTTACGAATTGCTTTTCATGCCACATGTGTTGGATTATTTTGACTTTTTTTTCCCCTGAATCAGAAGAGTTGTGGTTTTCAGGAACCTGGGTATAACGTTGAAGCAGGGATACTACTGCCTTCAGTTATTATTTTAAGTGAGAAGGCAACAATTTTCTGTGCTCAGATATGAAGCACAGAATCAATATCCTTAAGAAGAGAGAAACAGAGAAAAGGCTAATTGCAAAGGACATTTGGAAAATGTTTCAAATTTTTCACAGCTGATTCCATTTCTGTAAAATTTCATCAAATTTTAGCTCTACTTTTCGTGAATTTTCTTTTCCAATGCCATTCCTTCACTGTCTTATGTATATTTAGACCTCAGCTGAATAACTGATTTGATTTCTTCAGATGCTGTCATCCACATTTTGTGTAACTGATATGTTCTGTTTTCAGAATAAATCTGAAATGGACTAAATTATATGTTCCATAACTGCTTTTACACCATTGTTGAACATTGCTGTTCTTTTTCATGGATCTTTAAATGTTTAAACATTAGAGTATATGTCTGAGATTTCTGTTTCTGATTTTTCAATTTCTTTTGTTTTTATAAGCTGTTAAGAACTTTTTTGGAAAGAGCTTTGTGAAAATAGAACAGTATTTATTTCTACAAGAAGAAATGGCAATTAATTTTTAATCATAATCCTTACGTGTTTATTTTGAAAAAAAATTGGTTTTACATACTGAAAAAATTTGTTTTCTTTTTCTGCTGCTGACACTGAAATACTTTTCTTTCTGAAAATAAGACTGGCTTAAGTAGAGAAAGATTAATTTCTTCAAAGTACTTAAGACCTATCCTGATCTAAAGGGACTATTATTATCATGTATCAGTCATCTCAATGTTTAAAAGATGCTAAAAATAGGCAATTTCTATACTTCTTTTCTGGGAGTTTTAGATAATTTTTGAAAGATGGACATTTGTTTAGGAAGAATTAGAAGCATACATATTTTCATATTGTTCTTGAGTTCTGAGGTATTCATGAGTTTGATCATTACTCACTGAAAAAAAGTCAGTCCTCCTTGTAACATAATTTTAATTTAAAACCCTCTGAATCATCTAGCCCTTCTGTGTACTTATTCATTATTAGTGGTAATTGCATGAAAAGGAAGTTGTTTGTCTGCTCCTGCTGCTTATTCTCCATCAGAAAGCATAATCCTTTGTTTGTGGACAGCACAATTAGCAGCTTTGGAGATCATAATTATTTCATACCTGGGGCTTGGAAGAAACCTGGGGGAGATACTCTTTATCCTTGTCTGAAAATGCTGAATTTAGAGTTACTTTTCAAAGTTTCAGTTGTGTGAGACATGAGTGTATCTGTAAAATGCTCAGTCCAGGTCCATGTGTGTGGATGGACTACTCGAGTATGTGCATGGAACTGTGTTGATCTATTCAGAGTACACAAAACAAAGCACAACAATAACAAAAAGAAACCCAAAATAATGACACAGGCTGTAGCACAAAAGTAAAACCCAAACAGCATATTATCTTACAATGACTTTCTTAACTGACTGACAGAAAATAGATTTGATATTCCTGTGTACCTAATCAAATTTACATGCAGTACAACATACATATGCTAGCCTGACTGAGAAGCCTGGGAAAGACAGAGCCTGGGAAAGAAAGAGCCAAATCCACAGTTACTTGGAGACCAAGTAGTGGTAGCTTTTTCTTCTCCTTAACTTATGTTCTTGGTAAGAGGAGTTGATCCTGTATCCTTGCTCACATTTCCAGTGTAGGTGTATGGGTTTGCAAAAACATTATTTTTCTAATTCATTATCTGATACAAGTTCAAACAAATGTACATGATCCAAAAGACAAGTATTATACTTTCAAATTTATAACTCACCTAACTTATCTAAAGTGACAGGCATATTAAGCCTCACATGGATGTGTTTCAATTCAGCCAGGGCACATTTTGGTATTCCTGTTCACACTGGCTGAGGATATGCACTATGCACTCTAGCAGACAGCAGCTAATGACAATTTTGGATCTGTAATAAATCATATTTTCTGTTTTAAAAAATAATGCTAGATTTCAGTTTGTTAATTTATTGATACCTTGTATCAGCACAGACTGTGTGCTCAGGGACTAGAAATTGCTAAAATTAAAAACTAAATAATTTTAAAACAAGAACTTTCTGTCTCAGTTTAATTTTCACATCTTTGATTTTGAAAAATATCTGGTGGTTTTAGTGCCAGGAATGAAATTTTATTTCTGTAGGCTCAACCAATCTGTGAAAGAGCTATCTTGATTCTTCTTTTGATTTCTTCAGAAAAATAGCCATCTAAATTGCAGCTTTTTTATCAGTGAGAGAAATTTCACAAGAATACAGAGCTCAGTTTTAAACTTTGAGCTGAGTTAGTGGCTAAGAGAGCAAAAGGTTCCTCCACTGAAGCTGAGCATGCTTGATTTGTGGTTGCTGAAATCATTATTGTTAAATCTAAAAATACATTTTCTTAACAAAATCAGTTTAAAGTAGATCAATGTTAAAACAGCAAGTAAGCATGTCAATTGAAACACATTAGCATCCATTTTATTTTACAGAACCAATAGTTTATTTCAATTTAATTTTGTTTATAACCTATTTAATCTCAAGAAGGAAGGAAACAGGAAAGTGAGTAGCTTTTACTTTTAAAAGAACCTCAAATATTTTTTGACCTGTAAAAGCATTTAGTGGTTGCTGTTGAAACAGGAATCCATTGTATTACCAACAATACAAAACAGAGACACTGTACATTCTAAAGAGTTTTTCTAAACAAAAGAGATAATAAGCACTGCTAGGGAAAGAAAGGAACCGTTTTGGTGCTATGGGCAGGCTCCATAACTTTCAGCATGTGTAGTTCAATGTTTCTGAATAAACTGTTTCAAAGTAATAAATATTCTGTGCACACCTGTATCATCTTGGTGTTCTCTTGAGTGTTCTTTCACATGCCATTACCACCAGTTGCTGCTCTTTATGTAAGTTTCAGTTATTTCTTGGCTGGTCTGCTTTTTTTGTCGTACATGGCAATCCTGAAATACGCATGCACTAAGCAACTGTTGAGAAAATGACCTGATTTAGAGTCCAAGGCTCTAAAAGAAGTACTAGATGGAAACATTTTTTTGGTAATAAAGCCATCCATCATCCAACTCTGCAAACAGTGGAGCACGTCTGTTTATAGAAAAGCTGTCAGCATGGTGTGGCCTGGAAAGCAAATCTCTTGTGATCCTGTGCTCCTGAAAGCTTGGTCTGGAGAACAGCTTTGCTTATTGACATTGGTTAGTGTCCTGGAATATCTTTGTGAAGGTATTACTTGTGATAGGAAAGATGTGTGCTAAAGTCTTTACAAATAATTTCATGGATGACTCTTACGGGTGTTAACGTCCTTGAAATGGGTCTTAATGCGTCTACCAGCTCCAAGCAGCAGATTTGTTACAGAGAACAGACAGCCTGACTCCTGAAATAGACAAGTGGGCGCTCACAAGCCTGAGCTGCTGAACTCTGGGGGAAAATGACATGTTTAAGAGGGAATATGTGGTAGGTGGTTCGGGAAGGCTGTACCTTCCTAGTGCCCCAGGCAAAGGGTAAGGAAGAAACACTACATGCGGCCGGGAATTTGTAAAAGGAAGCAGCGAAATCTTAAGAGAGGAAGTCCCGTGGGCGTATGCCCCAGGGGACTCTATTTATCCAAATAAAGTTGCAGTAGTCCTCTGTCTCCTTTATGGACGCCGGCTTTCATAGCGTGATTTGCCATGCACTTGGAGGGACAAATGTAAAATGGAGTGAGACAAGTCCTGGGATCTCGTGCTCTGTTATTTCACAGAATGATAGGGAAGAATATAATTTAGCCTTCTTCTTTGTTTTCTAACATTTATTTACTAATAAAGAGATTTAATATATGTTTTTAGTTTTTATTTAGCTAGTGACATGTCCTTCAGCAACCAAAGTCACTTTACACATTATCTTGATCAAAGAAAAGTTTAGTCCAAAAGTTAGCAGTGCTTCAAAGCAGAAATAGTGAAAACCTGATAGTAAAATGAACTGTTATGTGCGCCATCCCTTCTGCTAAAGTGCCTACGGGATTGTTACAGCCATTAATTAAAAAAATTAAATTAGAGAGGAATCCAGTGCTAAGGAATGCCTCTACTGCGGCCAGCTCGGTTTGCAAGCTGCAGAGCCAAGATGCAGATAGAGCTCTGGGTAGGAGCTGGAGACAAGAGGCCGTGAATTTCCAACCTTCGCGTAACAAAGGGCACGACGAGGGTGGTGCCAGGCAGGGAATGGATCATGGGACACCCAGCAGGAGCCACGAACTGCCGACCTTCAGGGTAACGGAGGCAGTCAGTAAGAGCGGCGGTGCGGTCTGGGCCGATGTCCCGGCGCACACGGGGGGCTCGGGAGAGCGGGGCTCGTGCGCAGGAGGGCTCTGAGGGCATAACAGCCCCGGCTCCTTTCCTGGTGCTCGAACGCACCTCCTCGGGCCGCTCCTGCGGCCCTGCGCCGGGACGGAATGGCTCTGTGGAACCAGAACCCTGGGGCTGTGCTGCGGGAAGGGAAGCCGGGGCAGCGCCGGTGAGTGAAGCTGGTGCGGGATGTGCGGGGTGTGCGGGATGGAGCCAGGGGTACCCGTGCGGTGCCTGAGCCGCAGCTGCCCAGGGCCTTCGGCACCTCCCCTCCATCACAAACCATACCTGGAAATGCAGCCTGGTAGAAACTGCTTGAGGCCCAGTCACCCTAAGTGCGCCTGCCCATCTTCCGTGGGGCTGGCTTCACCTTTTTCCTGGCAGAACGCGTTTCAGAGAAATAGACTTTATATTCTTATTGCATATTCTGCAGGGGAAAAATTCCCAAACCCATAGGGATGATTTCCCTATAACTGAATTTAAAAGAAAAACCCCAAAAACTGAAACACCAAATTATTTAGAGGCGTCTGAAAAAGCCCCAACTACCTTACAGAATGCTGTAACATTCTGCTGGTCTTATTTCACATAAATCCATATATTTTTATTTGGGGCCTTTACTTATGTGCTGTAGTATTTACCGAAAACATGATCTTTCCTTCTCTCAGATATTCCTCACAATATCTCTGAGGAACAGCAGGCTGTTTACTGAACACCTTTTAAAGACAAATGGTTGAATAAATGGTTTTCTGTTCCTTCTGGAAATGGACTTCACTAGGGAAAAGAGGGTTTTAAATTTCAATTTTGCTTTGCATCTCAGCGCAGGAAGCTTTACATAGATAGAATTCTTAACAAGGTGGGCCCTCAATGTTGGCCAAAATTTCACAAGGTGGCTTAAAATTTCAGAAGAACAATGTAGCATGTTTGAACGGGGCCGTTCAGTGAAGCTGTGAAACTGGGTACTGCATATAAAAATGTGATTTAGGCTTGGAATTTCTGAAGAAAAGCAGACGATGGTGGTTGTTGAGGAACTAAAAACATCTAGTGCAGTGCAAACATTGAACAAAGGCAGAAAGGACTCCGTGGGATAGTCCATTGAAAAAGTTGTGTCTTACCATGGTGCAGGCAGGCCTTTTCCTGCTCCTGTGCAGTGAAAATGAATGTTATAGGGAACTGAAAATGGTTTTCTGAACAAATGTGTTCAGACAGTGGAAGAATGCGTCTTTTCCTTTCTGGCTTACACTGTGAAAGAATTATTATCATTTTGCTACTATTAATGCTCTCACAGCTCAGTGTTAATAAGGTATACCTTACACAGATGGTGTCTGTCTTAGAGGGGAACTGTTAATTCCTTACACTGTGAGCTTATATGAGCAAGGACTCGTATTGGTGTTGTATCACTGACTAATGGTTGTTTTGGAGTTAGCCTTATATAATGCCTCTAGTCTGTTGAATAGGTATGAAAGTCATACATATCCATATCAAAAATAATATTCAAACTTTTTTGAAAAAACTTCCCATAAAGGTCCTTGCTATTAAATATGATCGCAAAACAATAAAAATCAGTGCCTAAGATAGGACAGAGAAATCTTGAAGTAGCCTCAATCACAAGTATAAACTTTATTTCTTCCACACTAAGTGAACAATGCCCTCTACTGAGTGTGGGGAGGAAAATGTTTAAAATTCTGGAAAAACATAACTAATGCAAAATTGTAAAATAAGATAAACTAGAGTAATTCTTCTGATGTTTATTGACGTATTTAAAGCTGTGCCTATGACTTGTTTGCTTACTGGAGATTATATATATATATAATGTGACGAAATACGTTTGAGGAGATACTTGCAGAGTCTTTGTGCATACTTGTATTTGTGTAAAATAAGCCCTTGAATAATATCAAAGATGCTGATGTCGATGCATTTTTCAGACTAGGTGGCTGGTCGGTGTTTGTATGTATCGGTTGATATGATCCTTAAAACTGAATGACCTCTGGTGACAGTGGAAATTCTGTTGAAATTTACAGCTAAAACAAAGAGAACAGCATTGTTTTTGTAATGCACAGTACCTCCCGAAGAGTTTGTGCTGGCCTGAAATGCTTTAAAAAGAAAAAGAAAGATTTGGCAACAGCAGCCTGATTGGAAGTTTCTGATGTGGGTGTCTCTAGGGAGTATTGCCTGATGACAGTGAAAATACCAAATATTTTCTTCCAATAATTTCAGTATTGTTTAGACCCCTCACTCCATGAATCACTGCAGTAATTTGTAATGCTGATAATTGCCTATGTGTGTTCCTTGATTCACCCAGCTTGGGACTTTCCTGGTACATAATTCTTCAGTTCTTTACTTCCCTGCACTTTCTGTGTCAGTTGGGGGATCTGAAGACAACATTCCTGAACTTGTAACTGCAGTCTTGCAGACTGGAATTCAGAAGTGAATAATGTGGATTTGTGTTGTCTCCTTCAGAATTCTGGAGGATAAAAATTATTGTGTCTTCTAAGCAGCAGCTTTTCTAAAAATCTGAGAAAATACAGTCAATATCTGTTTGCAAAGGTCTTCCTGTTTTTATCACTCACCTTTCTGCTAAACTCTTAACATGGGAGCCTTCTGAGTCAAATATTGAGTCAAGACATTCAGTGAAGCTCTGGTAACTAGTGTATTTTGGTTCTTGCTTAATAAAGACCTGACAATTTTCCTTTTTCTACAGACACTAATGTCCAGAGTGACAGCTAGAATGATTGAGGAATGTGAAGGAAAAAAAAAGTTAGTGTGCTTTAGTCTTATTTCTCAAAGAAAAACACTCTAGGAAATCCTTCCTCTACTTAATCCACATTTATATTGTTACTGTGTTTCTATTTTAATAGTAAGGCATACAACAAAATAAGTATTTTATGGATGTTTGAATCAAACAGGTGTTCTGCTTAGGCTGAATATGATTTGTCTGTTTTGTATCAAGTATATTGTACCGTGGATATTTTAAAGACTGGACTACATTCTGAAACCCCATTTCATTCCAAATTGTGATATATTGCCAGTGGAAAGGATGTGGGAGAGTGGATGGGAGAGATGTGGGGGGCATTGCCTTGGTGTGAAACCAGCACAGCAAGTCCCTCACTTCTTGGTTCTGCTGCTGGTGTGGGACAGGGTGTCAGTAGCACTTGCAGAAGGAATTGTTTGCTTCCAGCTTGCGTCAAATCCCACATAGACTGACAAACTCATTATATAATAACTGCAGTTTCATTGAGGGGTTAGATTATTCCTCTGAAGTGCAGCACATGATTCAAACCTTATACCTACTGATTATAGACAGAAGGTAAATATTTAAACATTGATGCCCCGACTGTTATCTCTGTATTAAAAACCAGTACACCACATTGAGCAAGAAGGACTGATGCACTGAGCTGCAGGAAGGTTTTTAGAGGTTAAATATGGTAACTTAAAAACTGGGAGGGACTCCAGGGCGAAAAGCCATAACATTTTTTTGGTGCTAATGCCTTTAGGTGAGTATTGTATTTACTGAACAGACAGAATGATATCTGCCTATGTGATTTGCTGTTGCATAGCCATGATTTTTCTGTTCATCTCTTTATGGACTTCTTTAATTGTGGAAAACTTTCAATCTGCCTTTGAGAGAATTAGTCAATATTAGAACTCTGTGTAGGCTGCATGTTAATACTTAATTGCATTTCCAAAATTCTGAGAAACATAGAGTAATTTGATATGCTACCCAGGGAACCAAAGCCCAGTTCTTCAATTTATTCTTTTTTTAAAGGAAACAAATATTTTTCTGAAGGAGTAATTAAGTGTTTTATCAAAGTACATGTGAGTAACCTATTTTAGGAGATTTAAACAAAAAATGAAATTATTTTAAAAAGGAATTATTTGATACTAGGCACCACTACTTAAAGCCTAGCCTATTTTACTCCTTGTCCAGGGGATTTAACAATAAATTATGGAAAAGTGAATTTCATTGTCATTTCATATATTCTTTTTTCCTGCCACTAGTGTATGATTACCAGATATATAAAAAAGACTTATTGTATATGTGTCTAATGACACAAAAGATGGAGAGTTTGGAGTTAAAAAAAAAGGTATACTTAATATTAGCACTGTGCTTTGCCAGGTGTTACAAGAGGGAACACATCTTACAGTACTCAGTGTTCAAAAAAAAAAAGGATAAAAGGAGAAAGAAGGAGATATTAATAAAGTTATGAGAGTAAGATTGTTTAAAATTAATCTGTTCTACAACATGTACCAAGGGTATTATTAATGAGAGTGTATACTGTAGTAAGCCAATATAATTTGTACTAAAATATTGTAGTTAAAATGCTGTAAGCATCTTGAAATTCAATACTTGAATTTATTGGCAGAAGTAAATTGTAATTTAAAGGCTCTAGGCTGATACTAGAGTCTCCATAATGCAAAATAGAAATTCTTTTCAGATTACAGACCTGCTCATTTTATTACTCACATACTCCCTTTGAGAGGCACATTGATTTTCACAGAATCTCAGACTGGCTGTACCACCAGGACCCCCCTGAAACGAGAGCAGTGCCCAGTAGCCAGTGGACTTCACAGGGTCTGGTAGCCCCTCAGTGAGGTCTCTGATTTGGGCTCCTGATAAACAGCAAACCTCTCTGGAGAGTCAGGGCAGTGAGGGGTGCCCCTGCAGCTCTCAGGGGAGAGGTGCCTGCTGCTGTCACCCGCTGCTGTCACCTGCTGCCTTTGCTCAGTTGTGCTGTTGTCACAATGGGAGCCTTACGCAGCTCCAGCATCTCTCCCCGTGCTCTCTTGTTTGTGCTGGCTTTTCCTCTAAGAATGTAAAACCACGTTTATTTTAGTAGACACACAGAAAAGAGAAAAAGTTTCTTAGTGTAGAGGATTATTAAAGTCCTGGAGATCTTTCAAGGTGAAGTTCAATTTTAATACCATGACCAAAACCTGTCACTCTAACTTGATTACCTTTCCTGTACCTGAGTGGAGGACAGAGGTTGCTGCTAAACTGGTTCTTCAAATTATTTTTTTTTGCTGGGAATTTTTGCTAGTGTGTGAATCATCAAAAGACTGAAGGAAGGAAGGAGACTGAAGGAGAAAATGGCTGGAGAGAAGCCAGTATTGCCAATCCCTTTGGGAATCTCTAAGGATTCCCAAAGGGATTGACAAAATCTATTCTGCTTCTTTTCTGGATCAGAATGAAATTCTGACTTGTAATTAATCTTTCTAACTATTCCTTTAGCCTTTTAAACTGTTACTTGAACCACCATTCTTAGAGAAAAAACAGTACAGCTGAGAAATATCTTAGTATCCCAGCAAATCCATCTGCATACAAATAGATTATCTGCATACAAATAGATTGCACAAGAGAATTATCACTTGAAATCTTTGAGACCATGTCAGACAGCTCTTTCAACCTCCCTTTTATACTGCAACCACTTGCATTCATGCTCACCTTATAATAATTCCACTTTTCCATAGCACATGACTGAGCACTCCAAGTTGGTTTAAAACACTTTTTCTATTATTAAAAAAAAATCTAGAAAATAATCCCAGGCTTATAACACTGATATTTTGCATCATTATTTTCCTCACTTCCTCAGTTTACCCAGTACCAAGTTTGAGATGTTTTTGCAGTGTGTTGTTAAAAGCTGTGGAGGAATTTTACACCAATGATATAGCCTTTCTGGATGTATTTGGAGACTTTTGGTTCTCACTAGTACTGTTTAAAATGGTAGAATGTTGTATTAAACTACTTTATCACATTCAGACATCAATTTGTTCATTTGGAAATGTATTCTTATATATTTGTGCTTTCCTTCCATGGTACAGTGAATTAATGGATTATTTTCTGGGATCAGCAGTTTCAGGAGAGTTATAATGAGCAAACCTAGAAAGAACAAATTTGTGCATTGCGATGGCTTAGTCATAGGCATCAAAGGTCTGGTATGACAAAAAGAAAGGACATTTCTTAAACTGAAAACACATAACAAATGTAATTCATTAGAGTTGTGGAGGGACTAACAATTCATCTTATATAGGAGCGCCGAGTGTTTATAAATTAATGCATTTATCATTGGTGTGTTGTTTTGGTGTTTGGATCCAAATGATTGCTTGAAATAATAATGCCTTACAGGGGTTTGGTTCAAATTTTAGAACATACTTATTTCTTATGCAGTTGTACACAAGGAGACCTCCACGGGAGCTTAGGTCTTCTGAGGACTGAGTAAAATCCTCAACAAAAACCTTTTAAAGTATCAATGACAGATATACTCAACTCACAGCAATAACAACTCAAAGCCCAATAGAGGTGCAAGTCAGTCTGAAAATGTGAAACACATATTGTAAATATCTGCAAAAACAGAGGAGGTAATTCTGTAGAGCAGAAGTACAGTAGGGATATGTCTTTTTTTCCTAAGGGACATCACAGAAGATATGGCAATTTAGATAAGATTGCAGTGACTCCACAGGGCATTGAACTGATGATAGCCATGATTTACCCTGCAAAGCTTACTTGCAACATTTTCAGAAGTTCTGTATATCTAAAATTTTACTTTCCATCCATACACTTACAGAAACAATATCAACATTATTGTTCTGTTCATAAAAATACATGAATGTGGACTTGTGAAAAATTTTGCTCACATGAGCAATTGTAAAGCACTGTAGCATGTACCTCAGTGTATATTTTTTGGCGTAGGACTTGCAAGAACCTTCTACCTGTTCATGACAATGTCACATTTTGAAAAATACTGTAATAATAAACGGCCTTCAATTTTTAAGAGCAAATTGATGAAATATTTGACTGCTAACAGTAGTTTATCCAAAGTACAGATTCTGATATTTTGATTACAGCATTTTCTGTGTATTAGAAAGGTCAAATATTTGTATTTGTCAGAAGGCCTATGTATCTGTAAATGCTGGCTTACTGTCATTTTTACTGTTCCTAATAGTTTAGTAACAGAGCACTCTTCTAAAGATTTTCAATGGCAAACCAAGAAGCAATGATCAAAGCTTTCATCTGTTGCTCAAAAAAAGCATAAATATTAGAAAATTTAGGAAGGTGGATCTTAATGTACTGCCTCCCATTATTTTAAATTATAAGAAGTCTTCTTTCTGGCATAGCAGTTCATAAGAATGTTATTAATAACTTTTAAGTTTTCTAACAATTCTGCAAAGTAAATTTTTTTTGGTTTAAATTCTATGTCAAATAGACTTCTCTGAAATATACAGCAAATAAAAATTTTTAAAAATTTTAAAACAAATTAAATGTTTATTTTTTGATCTCCTGCAAAATAACTTTAGCTTAGAATATACAGAAATCATGCTAGCCGTGAGTGATGCACTGTGTGTCCAAATTCTCTTTGGTAAAATCTATCCAACAATTTAGATCAAGTGCAGTGGACACATTGTTGGGATCATATCTATATTATTTCCTGAAAAACTGCATGTAGACTATGTTATAATAGATAGTCCTTGTCTAGAAGAAAACCACTGGTGTCAGTTTCATCCTTTCCTTTTTGTGTTTATAATGAATTCCTTGATACCTGCTTTTATCTTTTGGGGGACACTTAGCTGTCCTTACATATTCTTCCAATCCCTGGAAAAGTTGAAACCACTTACAACTTTATAACAGTCTGTGACAACCATATTACTTTGTATAAATCTAAAGAATTCCAGTGTTCCTTTGTAAAAGCAGTAGTTCTGTGACAGCTCCTTGCAGAAATGTTATTTTTTTGGACGCATTTCAATTTCTCTGAACATGACTTCCCACTGTCTTTTATACTTGCAAGACAAAGTACTGCTGATTTCAAGTCCTATTTCAAGGTCAACCTTCCATTCAGAAAGATTAGAAGTAGTATTACTCATTTTGTGGGTCATGAAGTGTATGTGAGATAATACAGGCTCTTTTTAGACACACAATCTTCTTATGTGTGTTTGATTTACCAGGAGACTCTCTGAGTGATGGTCTTTCTTGACACAAGATAATTCAAATGTTTTGGTTTTTTTATTATAAGCATTTTCAGTCATTTCTAGAGATACTAAAGTACTAATATTTCATACCCGTTCAACATAGGAAAGAAGAATGTGATTTTTAGATCTAAATAACTTTTGGAAATATTTGAAGGTGACATTAGGATAGGTATTTGGATCATCTGAAATTTTATGTCATGCTTTTCTGTGTGTTTTTGTAGATTGTCATTTGGCCTTTTCAATCACTTCTTAGCTCCATGAATTTGACACTTAGCTTCAGTTCTGCACCCAAAGAATTATATGTACTCTAACATTTAGGGACATCCACCTGTCCCCAATCCCCCCAAAATCCCCTAAAATATTATTTGGAACCTTATAAATAAAATAAATAATAGCATTTGTGCCAAGTAAATCAATGATTTGTGTTTCCCTTACCATTTGCCATTTGATAGCCAATGTGGTAGAACCTGAATGTATATTGCTATTACTATCCAATATAAACTTCAATATAAAATAGAAGTCTTTGCACAACTGTTAACTATGAACTCAACAGTGTTTAATATCATTATTACATATGCTGCTGCATGCAGATATTAAGTGTAATATTCCATTTCAATGGGCTGGGAAATTGCATTAACCTGCCCCATAGTTAGAGAGCCTCCATGTGTATGTATCCTCTGTTGAGAATTCATCATACCTTGCCTCGTTTGCTTAATACACAAGGCTAGGATCTCATTATAATTTTTATCTAGAGCACCAGGTTTCTAGCTTTAACTCTGGATGTTTCATATTCAAATATAGGCTGGAATAGAAGCTGTTACATTAAGGAAAGAGTTAATCCAGTATACTATGAGCTATGGATTCCTTATACTTGAACAAGATTCTTTTTTGAAATAAGTATACCAAAAAAACTCACAAAATTTCCTCTTAAATCAGAGCTGGCTGAAACAAATCTACAGTTCTAGACTACTATTGTGCTTTTCTGAAACAATCTCACCAAAATACAGTAATTATTTTTTCAATGCTTATGAGAACCTTCACTACCCTAATGAAGTGCCCCTTGTATGATGCATCAGTTTCTGTGCTTGATATTGCATACCTGACCTGCTAAGAATTACCAGGAAGTACTTGGTTATTATGCAGTAAAATAAGTTAGACATAAGTAGTAGCTCCTATTATTTGCTGACAAATGGACTGAAATAAAATAAAAATTAGTATAAAAGTGGGTGTAGAAAAGGACGAAAATTCATAAGGAAACTTATTTAATTGCTGCATTTCACTAGTGAAACATTGTCAGCTGCAGCAATTCCACTTAGTAGGAAACTGAAGTGGAATATTTACCATGACAGAACCTGATGTGAGGGACTGGATATTTGCAAAGCAATGAGTGATAAATCTGAAAAGTAGAAAAGCAAAATAATGACAGGATCTACAACTGCTTTATAATCATCAAATTTTGCTAGGAATGGCAAACAGCAATGTTATCACCTGCCAATGTCTTGCTCTTTCATGAGTCTAAATTACAAGAGCACAAAGTGTCAAGAAAAGTAGTCTTATATATGTTCACACATAAGAAGTTTTTTTCATATTGCTCATTTGTTGGTGGAAGTGAATTTGCAATTATTTTAAGTTTTACTAATTTTTTTACAAAACTAAGTGAAAAAAAAACTGCAAATAAAAAAGGCCAAACTTTAAAACTTTAAAAGGCCTCTCTAAAAATTTGCAGTGGCAGTTAGAGCAGGTTGTTGAATACGGTGTAATAAGCACTTTGGGCAAGAAGCAAATGTTTAATATCATTTTAGTGTAACTGCCAAGTCTCACCTGATTGTGGTAGCCATAGTAAGAAAATATTGTAGTTGCAGCTATTTTTCCCAACCCAGAATTATATCCCCTCAGTTGGGGTTTTAATGGAAAATCTTAACAGAAATGTGGGTGTAACCAGAATAGCACTACCTTTATTTGAAACATGCCTCTGTTTCAAGGATTTGCCCCACGAGTGCATACATGTTCTGACTGAAGCAGTTATAAATGGACTCTGAATGTTTTGCCCTCCAGACTGCTTTTATGTTCTTGCATGCCTGGAAAGTTTCAGGGAAACTTTGAAGTGGATGTGCTTTCTTGTCAGTATGTTACATAATTATTAGTGATGTTAAAAATAAGTCATAGTATCTTTAGAATCACTAAGGTTGAAAAAGACCCTTAAAATCACTGAATCCAGTCATTAGCCTAACAACACTACCAACTTTACCACTAAACCATGTCCCTAGATACCTAGGTACCAAAGTAGTCCTAGATACCTAAGTATCAAAGATATACAACTTTTAAATACCTCCAGGGATGATAAACCACTTCACTGGGCAGCCTGTTCCAATGTTTTCATCGCCCTGTCAGTGAAAAAATTTTCCCTAGTATCCAGTCTTACCTAATCTATCTACTGTCATCCTTAAAAGTACGTCTCAGAATACATTTTGATGAAAAAACTACCTGTGAAGGCTCTCTGTGTGGTTGAGTCACAGGAATCACACCTATACCTGTCCCATTTCCAAGTCTAGAAACACTTCACCTGAAAGGTCTGGTAGCCCTTATGCAAGTAGCTCCTGGGATCCATAAAGAAAATCCTTTTAGAGGAATGGTTAAATTGATTGCTAAATATTAAATGTCTACGTGTAGTATGGACTCTTAAGTGCCTCAGGGCTTTGAAAGAATTAAAATTGGTTCTCTCTGAATACTCACGTTGCTTACCAGGATTTTAGATAGTTTTTGATCTGCCCTGCTCATGTCTCAATGGGTGGCCTTAGGGTATGACAGTCAGTTATTGTTAAGATGCAATGAAATTCCACCAAGTATTTGTGAAAATCACTCACTCACTGGGTTCCTGCAGTAGCTGATGGGTTTTTTGACATTTTGAAACTGTTAAGTAAACTATAACACATTTAATCATAACACGTCTCTTTTTCATTATGAGACCATATTTAATCTGACTTTCTATCGCACATATTTAGGAATTCTTTGGATTACTTAGGGTGGATAACACTAAAATAATTAACATGATACAGAACTGTTCCTGCTGAGTGAAATCACATTTTGTGCTTTAGAAATAAAGCTTTAAAACTAAATATGAAGTGCCTGGCACAACAACACAGAGAGTTTCTCTACAAAGTGACTATGTGTCAATGACTTTTCCACAGGATTCTGGCACAGAGAGCAGTCTTTCTCTCTCCTGGGTTAATTCTGGCCAAACTCAGCACAGCAGCACAATGTGTGGGCTTTGCAACCAATATATAGATTCACTATAGGTAAGAGAATGTGCTTTGCCCTTTCTGCTTTTCCCTAGTATTTGATAGAACAAAGGCAAAAGAAAAAACTTGGGGAGATAATATCAATATTCACTCACAGGGAGAGATTCTATGAAAAATAATGAGAAGCAGTGTAAACTAGCATTAAACATTTATGTGAATTATGCACAGAGGATGATAGTTCTCTTGAATACTTCTGTGGAAAAAATAGAGTTGCAAGTTTTTCTCTAAGATATTTTTATTAATAGAAGTTCATAATTTTTGTGGCAAAGTTAAGTTATTTCATAAGTAAGCTATAAAAGTGCTAAGAGGTGTGAAGAAATATAATTAAAGGTGAAATTATAGACAGGCGAGCCGTGGAGGATTCTAAATAGATAGATGCATCACATTTTAGGATGCATACTTTAATAAGGATATTTTCAGTGCAACAAAAGGAATATTAGGTAGAAAAAGAAGAATTAAAATAAAAAGGAAATGTTCTGTTAACTAGGATATCAGTGTTTTGGGAAATGGTGAATTTGGCAGTTGATACATTTTAGATAACTTGGTAAATAAAAATGTAGTATATGAGAAAATCTATCACTGAAAGGAATTGCTTTTCATAAGCTAATTGCCTTTCTCATCTTTTGAGTATTTAGCTCAATTTCTCACTTGAACTGGCTAGTTTGGACAGACTGATCATTTTCTATTTTTGCTTATCTGATTTTAACTTTGACCATCTCTAAGCCATGTCAGCGGAAGCAACATTGCCAAAGAAATACTCTGTCCTTGGAGCTGCAATTTTAGATTGTGAATGATCAAATTTAGAGATTTTCTACAGCTTTCTTCTATATAGCAGCTGGGCCTGCTTCTGTGTTTCCTTTCAGAGTGCTCACTGTGGATAGAAGATAGTGCAAGGTGTGAGTATGTGGATTTGCCATGCAAGGCGAGCCACTGCCTGATTGCTGGGCGGGGGCTCATCTGTCGCTAGGTAGATTCAAACCATGGTGTCTTCTTGGCGATATACTTTCTTATCTTTCTTAAACTTTACTGATGGTCAGGAGGCATGTAAAATTTAAAGTGCATTTCCCAGCAAACATATGATGAATTAGAAGATTATTATACTCTGAGTACTTCCTAGTGACATGTATTTTACTAGAAGCAAATATCTGTGCAGCAATTATCTGCTGTCACTACTTGCTACAGTCTTGACAGCTCTCCCACACTAAGCAAAGTCAAAATAAAAAATTAATTAGTATCAAGGTTTTTCCTCGAAGTTTCCTATGACAAATAGTATTGATGCAGAATGAACATTTTTACATTAGGGCAGTTGTGTCTTGGCTTGTGCTGGAACAGATGCTCCTTGCATGAAACATTCAGGCCCTGTATACATATAATCTTGTGTACCTAGAACCCTGCAGGGCTATTTAAAGTGATGTCACTTGTAAGGGGGGCTGGAATATTTTATATGTGCAAGTTTCTTAAATGAGCACTGCATGTGAACTTGACACTGTCTGGTCACATAAAGGGAAACTTAGTTAACCTCCAGAGAGGTCTTGGAGGACTTACCACAAAGTACGTATTTGGTACTTCTAGCACATTCCTGACTGGTCTAAATTCAGTGGAAGTAATTCTAATTGCATACAAAACAGTGATAATCATCCTGTGTGATATAGCTGATTTGTCTTATGTTTCACTTATTGTTTATGTTTAGGAAGATTTTTTTTTGGATTTTAGTTTTTCTTAATCCATGTCTTTAAAAGTACTAAAACCACATTTGTTTTCAAAGACATATGTTTGCTTTCCCAGAATGTCCTTCTGGGATTCTGGCAACCCCAAAGGTGAGCAGACAGAAAATCAAGCAGTTTGTTGTTTGCAGCCCTTCTGCATTTACTCAGTAATTCATCAAAACCAATCTGTTTTTGCAAAATGCTTCTGTTTGGCAAATGAGCATTTTGTGACAAAAGCTCAGATTAATCAGAAAAATCCTGTTTAGTTCTATTCCTTATATGATAGGAGAGAGACAAATCAGATGCATTTCAGTCTACTAATTACAGAGCATGACTGAATGACTTTGAATCCTGCCTCTATCCTCTTTCACTTACTGCTGTGATTGATACCAAAATGAGAGCTATGAAACCTGCAGGCTGCATTGCAACTTTTTATTGGCATCTGTCAGATATGCATTTTCAAAATTAGAACTATATACTTAACATCTCGTGTGGAACGCTGGCCTCAGCTAATGTTGCTTGAGTGTGCTTTGAAGGCATCATTTGCAGGTCACTTAAATTTCAGATGATTCCTCATTGTGATTATGTTGATTGATAGCATGTGAAGTACACATGAAAAATAATACAATTGTAAAGGGAATTTAGGCTCGGGTTGGGACAGTATTAAAAATTGTCTTATCTTGGAAGGACTCAGGTATGGGACTGCAGAGGGTTAAATGTGTATAAATCTTTTCTTGAATTATTGACTGAACACTGACTACTTCATATTCAATCAGCAAAGAAAGCATCTAAATAGTGAACTGAACCTGAACAAATAGGGCAGTTTGGGAGATACACTTGTCCAGCTTGTGCAAAGACACTTGCTATAGCCTGAGGACAGCTTTGCACAATCACAGCTCTGAAAAACTTTTAGGCGACCAGTGCAGAAGAAACAATAAACAAAAATTCCCTTGTGTTACTATATTTGTTTATATATTATATTTAATGTTTACTATATAATATATATATTTTTATATATATATTTATATGTTTACTATATTATATTTAAAGAATGAGAAAAGTAGTATATAGAGGAATAGCTCTGTGAAACTTGATAAATTATTGCAAATCAAGATATCTGAAAAACACATCTTTTCCTTCAATCTAAAGCCTACTTTTTTGGTCTTATGCACTAATAAACAATAAAAAGAGTTTCTCCTCTTAGTCTCTGTTGCTGATATCTTAGTGTTTCCAATAAGTTGAATTTGTGACTTTTTTTTTTGTTTTACTTGGCTTATTAGTGGATGAAACATGAAAAAAAAAAGAAAGAAAGAGGGAAAGGGGGAGAGAAATACAAGTTGGCTTTTTGTCTTTCTTTGCTTAGATCTGTAAACTGAATTTATTTCAGCTTTTGGCTGAAGCAAAAAAATAGAGAAACAGAAGATGTTTTTAACTAAACAGTCCTCATTCTTTCTACTGAACAGTATTGGCTGCCACTCCTCTTATGGTTTCCCCTCCAGATCCTTCAGGATCCTCATGAGCCTCCTTCTGACTGGTACGTTGGTATAATAGATGAGACTTTAAGTACATATAGTAAACATGGTGTTTAGCCATTAAATTAAGAGGCTATTTACTATTTTTCTTGAACTCCTCCTTTAAGATGTGTTAACTTAATTTGTCAATGTTCT
This sequence comes from Camarhynchus parvulus, assembly GCF_901933205.1. Lineage (NCBI taxonomy): Eukaryota > Metazoa > Chordata > Aves > Passeriformes > Thraupidae > Camarhynchus > Camarhynchus parvulus. The sequence goes on along the minus strand of NC_044575.1, from coordinate 19,379,410 downwards.
TCACTAAGAGAAACTTGAATGCATAAAATAACTAAAAAGAAAAAAGATAGTATGGTGACTTACAAACCTCTTACAGTTATGCCAAAAAATGCAGTTCTCTGGCTGATCTGTGACTCCAAAAGGAAAAACTAATTTATTTTATATCCCATGAATGGGAAAGTTCATTAAACTTCAGAATTCTTGGGAAACAGTTTAGTATTGATTGTGTTTAGGACCAGAGGGCTAAGAACTGGAATGCTTGGTAACTATTTTAAATTGTCACACAAATTTGCCCTATGACCCTGGAAAAATAAATTAATTTACATTCTATAGTTCAAATCAGGTAATTTTTTAAAGTCAGTCACTTAAATGAAAAGAAAAATAATTTAATTTCTTGACCTTTTGACTTTAAGTATATCTGGCTAATGTGGATGACAATTGCTACTGCTGGCTTTTCTCTGTGAAAATAAATTCTATTTATCAGAAGCTTGAATATGAGAGATATCAATAAAATGCCTCAGACTTTGAACCATGGAAAGCATGCCATTGCTAGCTAACTGCTTTTTATTTGAGACTGAATACCGTGGATTTTTTAAAATCTTGATATTAATCATTGTTTCACAGGACAGAATGTTAGTAAAGGTTTCTGACATTTTTAGTAAAGGCTTCTGACAGCTGTCTTAACTAAGTTTTGCTGAAATTAGATGCAACCTTTCTAAAATTTTGGAACCATGTTGTGAGTTAGAACTAGATGGTCATTAGGATCCATTCCATGATTTTACCTGTCACAAAAGTCTTCTGGGGTAGGTTTTGTCTTAAATGGGCTTTGGGGTTCTTGTTTGCTTGTTTGTTTGCTTCTTTCTTTCGTATTGATTCCTGGGCACAGTAAAACAACTGACTCATTCTTCTAGGGAAATAATTTTGAATAAATGACAAGTGTGCTCCTGGGAGATCACAAGAGGCAATGTATTCATGCATATTATTGATATATCTAGACTCCCATGAGCCCTAGCTTATAGCATTGTGTAAGGTTTTGCAGGATATAAATAGTAAAAACTTTCAAGAAAGGTTTTTTTGCTCTCCTTTGCTTATTCTTTTCTCTATTTTATCCAATTTTGTGTTGGGTATCATCTCCACAAATCGAAGAGGGCTTTCAGTCTGTTCTGTTTTAGAATCTCTTCTAACAGTAAACAGGTAAAATCTACTGGTACTGCAACACAGAAAATTTGTTGTATTGAAGAGCTTTATTAAAAAACGTCAAGACAAGGAATAAAAACCAGATCTTAAAAAGTGATGGAAACCTAACTTTTATCTCGAAGTGACAGCCAACATCTTCACTGCTGTTATTACCCAGGAAATAGTAGTAACCTTAGCTGCACAGGAAATTTTGTCCTGTTTCTTAAGAAAAATGTTGGCAAGTATACTCCAGATAAAACCTGAAATAGCTAATCCATGAAACACACATCCAGGCATACTGTTGGGATTGCTGTTCAGGACTGCTTATTTTCCACTAGTGATCATCACAGTTCTTCATATATAAGTGGATATAGAGTGTAGAGCAATTTTGCAATATCTAACAAAAAATAACTTTTGCTTTTAAACAGCTGATAGGTGAAACATAAAAACATCTTTGGATGGTTTCTTTCATCTTTAGTAACATTCTTCTGGAAAACAAGCTGCTGTTTATGTGATAAGAATTTCAGGGAGTGGAGAGTGTTGAAAGGGCAAAGCTATGTTGTTTTGGCATGGGTTTAAGTACAGAAGCATGAAAACAGGTACCTCTGCTATTTATTGGTCAATAACAATAAATGAAGAAATGTTTAAACAACAGATTACTTAGTCCCACTTATGCTATAACAATTTTTCTACCCTGATTTCAATGGACCTGAGATTTCATCTGAAACGCGCAGCTTTCAAATCTTAAGCTACTCTCATGTTAACGCAGTCTTCAAATGAAAACTGTGTCACTGGTTCTTCTGTTGAACCTATCAGTCTCCTGGTACTCTTGTAACAAGTATTGCTAACCATCCAATGCAGAAGCTCTTCTAGCATTCATAATTCCTTTAAACCTGTGCATTGTGGAGTACATTTGGAAATGATGCCATGGCAGTGTGTACATGATATCAATAACCACTAATTAGCCCCCGAGACAGCTCCTGAGGCATAAACTGTAAGGGTTCAAGTCATTCCAGTTTTCATCCAAACTTCCCAGCTAAGGAGTTTCTTCTATGAATTTGGAAGCATGCAATTGAGATTCAATGTATTTGGAACTGAGCAGCTGGAAACTCAGGTTATTCTTGTGTTCTGTCTTTAATGAAGCCTAGTTTGCCTTCAGATTTAATGTGGAATTGGAGTTTTGAGAGCTCCAGGTAACCACTGTTTTCAATGAGAAAATTGCTAACTCCTACTCCAGGCTATGTTTTATTAATTTGCTTTTCTCTGACTATAAAACAAGCATTTAATTTATTTCAGAAATCTTCTAGTTTAATTCTCCACACAATATGACCAGTGCAATATTTTATGTAATATTCAGTAGCATTCTCGAGGTGACTATTAAAACATCTTCCATGTGTCCTCCAAAGTTTCTCTACATTTTGCTGCATATCTCACTCTCAGATTTTTGCATATCCACTTCACTCATTTGAACAAAGTGGTATTGTTACAGACTGTATTTGACTGCTGTCAAAAGTAGTAAATTTCCCATCATCTTTATCTGAAATAATATGCTATGGTGGATATCTCCATGAATTATACTAAGCTATAGCATTTCAATTTATTTCCTTTAAATTTGGATTTACAAGTCTTGCTAGAAATTTCATCAGCTCTGAATGGAAATGGCATAGCTTGACATTACAGGTTGCTCTCCAATATTCCCTTTCTGTGTTTGTCCATTTGTCCATTTAATTTCACATATTACCTTATAATTTCACATATTGTGAATTCTTGTTCACAATATGAAGTAATGATGTAAGCTTCTATCAGTATGTTGTGTCCTTTGAAACTGATCATTGTTTGCTACTCATATCACTGAAATTCTCCGTTTTGAATTGTCTTGAACAAGAATTGTCTTGTAGAAGTTGAATGCCTCTCTTGCAGACTCATACGCCATCACTTCAGATTTAGTTAACATTTATGATCAAAGCTAATCAAACTCAGGGACATTCAGCTATATCTTTAAAGTTAATAGTTCCATATTAATTTTCTATACCAGTACATTTTCCCAAGTTTTAAACAAATTAATCTTTGAGTGTTATTTTTAGAGTTCAAATCAAGTACTATCATTTGATATGGTTTCAGAGTGAATAGCTGTTACTGTAGATTCAATTTCTATCCTTCACTGAAAAGAAGGGTAGCTCAGTAGCTGCTTCTCTGTTCACCTAATTGTTCTTTGCTGTACTTTTTGCCAAATGCTTGTAAGTTACTTTGTCCTAGGTAGTTTTACAGGAAGCATAATGAGTTTTGTTCTTCAAAGTGTTCACTGTAACATTGAAATTTGCTTACAGCTCAGGTTTAAACTCTGCTTGCTCTGTAGACCAAATCCAATCCTAATTAAGGGGAGGTACTTCCATGGGTTTACAGTACACAGTCCAAAATAAATATCTATTCCAACACTTAAGTATGACCTGATATTTTCAAGATTAATTTAATGGTTTTTGGTTTTTTTTTAATTTAGTCTATTCTATCATGTTTAACAATATAGATGTCTTACAGTACAGACTCATTCTTGCTTGAATATTACTTACATGATTCTAGTGGGGTGTTTGGGAATCTGCTGAAATGAAACTTCCAGTAACATTATTTTGTGAAACTATAATTAAAATTTTAAACGAAATAATTTTAATTTATTAATGTTGTACTACTGAATTTAGCAACATAGCTTTATTGATTTAAATTAAAATAATGTTTGGTAATGAAATATGAAATATCTGTTGGTCAGATGGCAATTAGCAGCTTTGCTTTTTGTATTTTGTTCCAAATGTAAGTCAGTTCGCTTGCTATGTTTTGCTTTTTTTACATTAATTCTATTTTATCAGAATGCTGTCAATTCTCTAGCTATAAGACAAATTAATTCTGACCTGAAAGTAGTATCAAAATTCAGATTCAAACTAATGAACTTCCATATATTCACATTGCATATGCCAATTAGAAACAAAGTCTATTCTTTTGCATTCCACATGTTAATGAATAGATGTTTTAAACATTGCAGAAAAATTTTGAACTTTTGTGACCTGCTTTTCATAATTTATATTTGATATTAGGAAATTACATTGTACTTATGCAGGTTAAAAAAAATGATGACAGAATCAAATAATTGCACACCAATGCAACTATGTCTGTTCCTTATTTATGTTACAGGATTATCTTATGCAAAATATCAAGTTCTGTGAGTAGAATGTGCTTCAGTGCTTTAAAAATGGTGTGTGTGGTAAACTGTATTTCAGAGTAGTGAACATTAACGGAACAGAATTCCTTTTAGGCACACTCAGTAAAGAACAGGGATAGTGATTGTGGCGCAGAGGTCTCAGGAAGTAAATCCAATGTAGCCCATAGCCCAAATGCCGCTCAGTTGGTCATTGATTAACATGGGAGAAAGTAGGACAAACCCCCAGAACTTGATTCCTCATACCCAGACTTCCACAACTTAATGGATCTCTTCCCTTATACATATAGATGAATCAATTTAAATTTTCTAATAGAAATTGTTGCCAAAAAAAAAGGCAAAAGATCACCACATATTGAAGTAGCCCAAATCACATGCGCAGAGACAAACACGCACATACCCGCACACGCACAAAAGTATGATTCAGTAAAGTATTTCTATGGCTGGAGATGGTAGGATTGCTGTGTTGCTCCTTGGTTTTTTGAAAATCTTTTTTGCTACAATTTTCTCAGACTGCTGTGTAGGAAAAAACTTAGAAATAATTTCATTATCAAAGACACTTCAGCTTATGCTTTGTAAAACTTCTCTATATTAACTGTCTTCTGAATTTATGAGATACCAAATGTGGTTAGGAAAGTAATTTGAAGTAATGCTATAGCCTTAATGCAAAGGAAGTAGTAAAACTACTAGAGGAGGTAGATCAGTGTGACATTCTATAATGAGCTAAAAAATTATGACGCATATGTGAATCACTAAATTTCTTATTTACATTGAAATATTTGTATTTGGATACTTTTGAGCAGCAATATACCTTTAGCTGATGTTTAATAGCTCCTTTTTGGTTCCATCTCTCACAGGTTCTTTTAAGGCATATGCCTTCAAAGATATTTCTACAATGTAAATTGATTATAGGTAGAGGGTTGCTTAACGACATAATAATACCTGTTAAATTGCTTAAGTAGAGTATTTCTGTCTTCACTATTATAGCAGGAGATTAGTACTGTATAATCCTATCTGGGCAACATGAGGAAAATCTGTAGGCCAGAGTAACTTCCTGAGATATTAAAGTGATGTGTCTTATCAGAAAAGGCACAGCATTCTTCCTGTTCTTCAAGGGCAACAAATCCTCATTAGCCCAGTCTGTAACCTGACAAAAATCTGAATCTGTTGTATTAGTCATCATTTTTCCTGTAGACTTGCTTTCATTTTAAATTGTGTACCTCATAAATTTTACAGTAAGCCTGAACAGATTCCCACAATTAATATAACGGTCAATAATGGTACTCAAGTTTCAGTAACAGCCAGAATTATAGACATGAACCTAAATTTCTTCATCTTTTATTTGCTGTTTAAAAAAAAAGAAAAAAGCTGGCCTTGTTCAGACTCTATCTGAATCTTGCCTGAAATTAATGAATATAGGGTTGGTCAGGGTTCTACTCCAGACCTTAAATAAAAATGGAATTAATAAAATATCTGTAGAAGTTTGCGTTTGAGACCTAAACTTATTCTTCAAGAAGATTCTCATAGAAGTACAAAATCTTCATGTGAATACTCAGTTTTATATAATTTATTTTCTTTTATGATAAGGAAAGTGTTAACACAGGCAAAATTAAAGGTCAGGGGTAATAGATACATGCCATTCAGTTATTTTTGTTACTGTTTTTTTATAGAAAGAAGGTGAATCTTTCTCTTCTGAGAAATCTCACATAAAATGTTTTGTTAGCCAGATAACTTCTCTTTGGCATTTAGTAGCAATGATATTTAAGAACATGCAAACTTTTTTCAGAGATGAGCTATAGCTAGGACCTGTTCCTAATCAGCTGTTTTCCTAATTAGAAGTGCTGCCAGAAATTTAGTAGAAAGGAGACTTCATTAGTTCCCATCAATTCTGATCATCCTGCCTTTTTATTCTCATAAGTGATATTTATAAAAGAAAATAGAGCAGTATAAATATTTCTAAAAATGCTTTATCTGAAGGCAGTTGCTTAATCTGTTAATATTAATTTAGCTTTAAATTTGTATTTCTCCAATATTTCAGTACACATACTTTGAAATGATGGGGAAACATGGTTAGAGAATAGATGTTGTTACATTTTATGTTGTTACTTAAAAGACAGGTAAAATTCGGCCCAACCCCACCCTACTTTGTCTTAGCACCTCCGTCATCTCTAACAGGGCTTTAGACTAGAACCACTAAATCTCGCATGTTGTATAATGATGTGAAACTTACTGATATTTTTAAAAAACTCAGTCTATATTCATCACAGTTCACAGGCACTGAGGGAGGTTATGCAGGCGCCAGATTTTGCTCCTGCTGTTTGACTCACAGACATGTTTTTCAGCATGTCTCAATGCTGTTATTTTCCTGTGTGCCATCAAGGGACAGAAATGGCAAAGCATCTGCGTAGTTACAGCAATGTCTTCCTTTATATAGTGACCTATGATGGGGGAAAAAACTTCACTTTTTTCTGTTATTTTGGGATAACTTTTTGACCTGTACCCGTAATATTGACTGGACTAGAGGAGCAGTGAACTTCTAAATGAGCTATTGCCTGAACATGTCTACCACACCTGAGATGCACTCACACAAAATGCTCTTCAAGTCTTACTTCAGGATGATTTTTATAAGGACTTTGTAAAAGAAAAAGTCTTATAGTAATGCATAGATTGCAGATAATACCTCTTTAGCTGTAGGAGGTTATTATAGTTTCTTCCATAGAAAAAACATTTGTTAAATATAAAAAATTTTCTGCCCAATCTTCTAGTATTGGCAGAACCTTGGAGTTCAACAAACAAAAGGAAACAAACAAACAAAAAAAGTAATGAAAGTAGAAAGTCATTTGCAGTAAGGAAAGGAATAGATTTCTGTGATGTTGCCGAAGACCCTGAGATGTCAGTTCCCTCACAACTCAGTCCCATCACGTCACCCACAAAGATTTGTTGCGGTGCCAATACTGACCTGTGAGGAATGCCGCTCATCACTGCTTGGACATTGAGTCCAAACTGGAGTGTGACCATCCAGCCAATTCCTAATTCACCACGTGGTGCTCCCATCAGATAGATCCATGTCTCTCCAGTTCAGAGACAAGGCTGCCCCTTTATCAAATGAAAGCGCACACAACAATGAAGCCTAATAAAATGCATTGTGCACAAAGTTATTCTGATGAATTATTCATAGAACTGATGATTCAATTAGGAGAACATTTTTCTTTCTCAGGTGTGAAATTCCATGCAAGTTGAAAGGGAGCCTTAAAAATAGTAATGGGTGCAATTATATTCAGAATATGTCAGATAATCATGTCATTTTTCAATAACGAATTAATTAGATAGTAATACTTTTCATATGCACTCTCTAATTGCTTTCCTCTGAGGATCTCAGAATGATACAAAGAGCTAAATTAATTAGGCCTCTAAACAACCATTTGAGGAAATCATTGTCTTTTTCTACTCACTGTAAACTGAGGTACCAAGTGGTGAAATTACATTTCTGCTAACACACATTGAGTTAGAGGAAAAATCTATGTATGGATTTTTTTTCCTTTATGGTACAACAGAAGGTGTTTTCATTTTTAGTGTGTATTTAAAAACAGGAAATCATGAATGGTTATGTATTCAGTCCCTATCACGAAATAGAAAATGCACCTCTTCTATTGAAAAAAATAAAAATGACTGTATTGAACCATGTAGAAGAAAGGAAGAAAGATAACTTCTAGGCTTCAAACAAACTTCCTAAGCTGAGCAACCCTGAAAGAAATAATCACAGAACACAGGTTTATTCTTAGCAGAAGTCACTAAGTACTTTCTCTCATTTATAAAATGTATTCACACAGTAATTTCTGATGACAAATTTATTATTTGCATAGAAAGAAATAGCCGTTATTTATATGATCTTGTTGGTTTGGCATGTATCCAGCTACTGATGACCTTGAAAATACAGCTTACTAATTTAAATATGGTGAAAGTGAAATAAAAATTCAGCAGTATCGGTTATGGAATTGATGATCAAGTACATGATGGTCATATATCCTTCAATCATAAAAGGTATATTTTATGCTAATTATAGAATGTATTTTGTATTTGCTTAATATTACTAGTAACACCCAAGCTATCAGTTTTCAATTACAGTTTCTCAAATATGCAGTAAATCACCCATTTATACATTAGTAAGGTAATAATCCAGTGATACTAAAAACTGAAAGCTGGGTCCACAATCAGTGTTTTGCAGGATGACTAATTAAGACAGCTTATTTCTTAATTAATAGCGAGATTCTTCTTGGCTAATGTCCCTGCCTGACATATTATTCTGATCTGAGTTTTGTTAATTTTTCACCAAGATCAGCAATCATCAAAGGACTTTTCTGCTACTTTATTGCTATTCTGTTATTCTTCTTTACCTGTGTTTGACCTCTGGGACTGCTATGGTGTATATATATCTTAAATATAAGTCTTGATGAAAGAATCACTGGGTACACAAAATAATTCTATTTTTTATAGTAGACCTTTTCCAGTTACTGGAACCTACTGAATGTCTTTATAAAAAGAGGCCTAGAATTAAAACACACAATTCTCAGTTCTTCAATCTGAGTAAATTTAGCAGCATAACAAAGAAAATTTATGAAAAGATTTCTTTTAGGAGAACACCTAGACAAGTGCTAAAATTTTAGGTGTGTCATGAATATGAAAAACTATGTAGGTTCTCCTGCCTGAGAAATCACATTATGTTCGATGCTCTTGTGTTCATTATCTGTATGATAACACATGCTTGTTTGGTAGAAAGCCATAAATGGTAGGAACGCTGGATACTTCAAAGTATCTTCAGTATTTAGGTACAAAAGGTTCTCAAAAAATAAAGGTTATTTTCTACTCTCTCAATAATTTCCCCCATCACTTAAAATAGCAGTTTTAAATACAAGTAGGACTTACACTATAGAAATTAATAAAATCTAGGCAGCCCTAGTGTTTTTCCAGGAAACACCAATTTTTAGCATGCTGCAGAAAGCAGATGACTAAGAGTGATGTTTTATGTTTACGGCCAGCAATTTTTTCATCATAGTTGATAATTGGCTATTTTGGGTTTTTTCATGGAAAATAAATCCAAGTGTATCTTCAGCTACTTTAAGAGTTTCAATTAACCACAATTAATTTTCCATTTAAGTGTCCAGGAGAACTGAAATAGTCTATAATACTATAAACCCATTTAACAGCTTAATTATGCAGTTTTGTCTTTAGTTAGATTTGCTATTTATTTTATTTAGTTGTGTCATTCTTAGGGTGGAAAAATACATATTTTTAATTCTAAAACAACAAAAAACTGTAGCAAAAACCAGTGAAAGAACTTAAATACTACAGTCAAAAAGGATTTGGATTTTCATACAGAATTAATTATATATTTTTGTTAAGTATATTTTAAAATAAATCTTGAAGCATAATAGAATTTGATGTGGTTGTAGAAGCCACTTTCCTTACCACTCATCTCTGTGGAATCACAAAGTGGCACTCTTTCTGTTTGCTTGCACTTGAGACAAAGGATATGGGCTGCATGAATTCACACAAACCCTGACTATGTCATCTCACCAAAGTTCTCAGGAAAGGACTGATGAGAACTTGTTCCAGACACAGAAGTGGGAAGGTGAAATCAGTAAAACTTAGGCAATAGCTGATGTTATGTATGCTTTATCTGATTAAAAAATATATGATATACAAGTTCAGAAGGAAGTCCTTAAAAAAGGATGCAAGTGGCAAACAGAAAACTTTGGTAATGAATCACCTACTGAATGTCATTAAAATCAAACCAAGATCCCAGTAAAGGGCACCAAGAATAACAAAAATGCAATTAATTTAAATTTTGTTCTCCCATAATTACAGTTTCAAGATGAAGTGTATTTATGAGGCAGTCAAGACATTTTATTTGAATAATGCTGTTTTCTGCCACTGAAACTATTTTAAGGGAAGTCAGACTGGACATCTTAAATGTTAACACAATATACAGTTGCCTGGAAATGAACAAAAAAGGATGAAATTCATAGCATGAAGTAATTTTAAAAGGCTTGCAGCAAAAATGCCTCCTTTTTTTTTCTACAGCGATGAATTTCATTTGCATCCATTGAATTTGCAACAAAGATTGAAAGGAAAAAATACAGGCAAAGATGAATTCAGAATTCAGCTCATTCTCAGGTCTGCTCCCTCTGTCATGATCCATTTGAAACTTTAAAAAGGAAACCCATTGAACTATCTTAAGTAGGTTTTGCTGAATGAAAAACTGGATTCTGTTAATGAGCAGGAATTACTGAAGAGGCATTCCAGAGTTGGTTTGAAGCTGGGGAGTGGATGAACTTCAAAAGAGTCAATCTTATCTTTCCCGTGGTCTTTGGAATTTCTAACATTATATATTTGAAATGAAGGCACAATAAAAATATGCCATAGCGTTACAAAAATGTTCCCTTCAACTTAGAATTTCGTGGTTCAATTCTAAATAAATAGCAGAAAAAAAGCCCTAAAATAGCTTGCATTTTATTTATCACATTTTAAAAAATCAGTGTTTTCTTTCATAATTTTATTATTCTACAGTACAACAGTAAGATGGCAGAAGACATTTAAACTAGAATTTCCTAGAAACAATGTGTTTACTATAAAATATTAGTGGTTTCATAGGCTTAATTGCTTTCCACTGATACAAGTGAAATAACTCTGTGCACCAAAGTGAACCATGCAGGCAGTCAATAAAGGACAGGAATGTCCAACCACCACAGGGGACATATTTCCTACAGCGCAGCTCTTCCCTTTTCTGACCTCTCCAGTCCTGATTCCCAAGGGAACATTTATTAAGTACTTCCAAAACACAAACTTGAGAAATAAAGCTTTTATACCTCTTGAAGCTAGAAATCTTGTCTTCCACATAATTAACATCTGTTTTTATATTCCAATACAATTCTTTCTCTGATTCATCTCTGTTATACAAAATCAGAAACAGTTCTTCTCTCTTTTCCATGTGAGATTACGATGAATCTCCTTGATATTGTGCTTCTCTCTTCTAGTGTTGCCCTTCAATCCTTCCTCTCTCATTATCCAGCGCAGGCATTATTTAACAACAAGCTAGGAAGGGTAGCAGCTGATCCTGTGTGAAGTCTGGATTTTTCTCATTTCATAGAAATTAATGTGATTGTAGACATTTGTTTTCTTCTGTTGCATTTCTAAAATCTATTTTCAGATTTACCAAGTCCATCTATAAAAATTCTCAAAGGCATTCACTTTTGGACATGAACTGTGACAGACTTACTTTTCAGTACTTAGTTTAAGCCCAGATTTTTTTTTTAATTTCCTTATTTGCAACACAGCTTGTTAGTCTCACAAAATGCATAGCACAACAGGAAGGAGATTGAGTTGCAATTGAAAAATGGGAGTAAGACAATGTAGAATAATTTTATTGGTTTCACAGGCAGTTTTATATAACTGTGTGCCTCTGAGATCCAGTTGTGACATGAATTTAGAGTTTTTCTGGTGGTGTAAATTTTTTTTGTTTGGTTGGGGCTTTTGTGTTTTTGTTTGGTTTTTTGTTTTTTTCTCTAGATACGTGCCTTCCTGGGAGTGGTTATTACTATTAATGATAGATATTACGTACTTCCATTGTCAGCTTCTGCACAGTGTCTGTCTGAAATTCAGGCTCATTCAAATCAGCTGAGAACTTCATCTGACAGAGCTTTGTTTAAATGACTGTACTACACAATCTTGTCCAGAAGAGACTGACAATACTTGCTCTTTCTCTAGCTGCCCATACCTAAATTACATTGTGCAGTTTTGTTTTTTTATAGGACAACCTGAGTATTCCTTAATATCCTATAACTAGAATTCTCCTGTAGTATGTCAGGCTGTGTGGAAGCAGAAGGAGAAAGACAGGATATGACTGAAAAAACAATTAAAATATAATAGAAATAATAAAGTAAAGAAAATGAGAATAGAAGTATAAATAAGGCTAATAAAAAGCTGATTAGTCTCTTCTGTCTGGAGTGAGAGATTATCATCATGATTCCATTGATGTTTGCATGAAGCCAGCTACAATTTCAAGACAAATCATTGCATCTTTCATATTTTAAAACAATATTTTAGATTGAATTGCTTTCACTTATTAAGATATCACGCAATGTGGAAATACTTAGAGCAGAGAAAACAGACAGATGGCTAAGTAAATTAATCTATAAGCAGCAACAGAGCATAAGGTTAGTTGCTGACATTGACTGAATCATGTGGAAGGTGGTAGAAAGATGACAGTATTAATTAGTCACAAACATGAAGGTGAAAAAGGTTGTGAAAAGCTTGTGAAAGGGGAGGAGATGGGTTAGGATCCTGTCATTTAAAGGAAGGTTGAGATTTCACATTTGAGTTTAATAACTGTACTTCAAATTCCCCACAATTTTGTAACATTCTTACCGAAGATTCTAGTTAAAAACATTATGAAAATAGGAACACATTTCCAGTGTTAATCTACATTCTTGACTTCAGTTTCAAATGCAGGCATTTGAGACTGCTCAGATTTATTTTTTTAACAGCTATAATCATCATGCAGTAAAATGCATCATGTAGAGAATAGAAACTAGGTCAGATGATACTACAAGGTGCTTTAATTGCTCTGAAGAAGATTATGTACCTTTTCTTCCATATTACTAGAGGTTTCTTATTTTGCAGTGTTTCCAATTGCAATATATTTTTGAGTAATTTATTAGTATAAATTTGGAATAGAGGATGCTCCAAAGGCTGCACTATTATATTTGTGGTAAATTATATGTTGTGTACCAAAGTAGACTGCATTCTTAGACTTTTTGCTCTGGAAGTCAGAACATTCTTAATCTTTAAATTCTGACATCATTAGACTATAAAAGTGGCATTAGATATTTTTCATACATTTTTAACAAGATAATCCAAGTTCACTGAATTTTCTGGAGCTGTATAAATTCATATTAGGCACAGACTTCTGAATTTATTTCACTCTCATTTCTTACTGAATCTGATTTTGAATAAATGCTGAACACTTCTACATCACTTGAAATAATGCATTTTAAGGTCTTCTGATGAAGGAAGAAGGAACCAGTGTCAAAAATCGTCACAGCACTGAACACAAGATAATATTTTTATGTATGACTTAACAAAACATTTCAAAATTTTGCTGGTCTTTTATTCTGTGACAATCCATAAATAGATACTAGAAATATATGACACAATGATGCCTAAATGCTGATTTTAAAAGGCAAATATTCCCTCATTTATTTATTAGTGATATTTGATACAACTTTTCTCCATTAATAGCTTAGTGGTGGCAATTTTGCATTATTTCCACTGAATACATTTATAAGCAAAAAGAAACAAGATTCTTTACTACATCATAACATATTTGACAAAATTCTTTGATTTCAGAAGCAGTTCTGTGTGCTGAGTGGGAAACAGGGTCCCTTGAGTGCTCTTTCCTGCTTTTATTACATTCCACCTCGCTGTTTTATCCAAGATGGCTTATGGGTTGAGTGTATATAAATTCACATTTCTCATTAGCTCATTTTGGCTTCCATACCAAGATTTTCAAGTACAAAATAATTTGTTTCATAAAAGAACAGAAGCAAGAATGTAATTTCTTCTGAGATTTGTAGAGATCAAGACTGATTATGAGAAAGCAAATGCTTGGATGTTTTTCTGTTAGTAACCTCCTCTATTTAAAAATTATCATGTTACAAAAAAGGAAAGTAAGAGCATGTTAATGCATGATAGAGATTTTAATGTAAAAATGATGTTTGAAAAGACAAAAGCATTTGACACTAGCTCATCAGTCGTTTAAAATTTCCAGTTTATATGGTCATTTTTCTTAGCCTGCACTTGTCTTTAATTCTATGCCCTTAAATCCAACTTTAAAGCCTCAGGAGAATTTGGCGCGGTCCATGGATCATACAGACATAAGAGAAATCAATTTGCAGCAGAAGCTAAAGAGTGAGTATTTAGAAGATGAGAAGGGAGGGAGATGATGTTGTCTGGGATGTGTTCCACCAAGAAATGTTTGATGCTGAAACTCAGGTCCTGAAATGGTGTGTGATAGTAAAGAAAAATCTTGTATAAAAGGAGAGACTGGGGGCATGGTTTGGATGCTGGTAATCATCCTATAGAATGAATAATACATCACATATATAAAAAATCTTTTCCAGTGCTAGGATATTTTTCATTAAATACTAGTTATTAAACCTATTAAAAGTGAATTTTGTTGCAGTAAATAAGTATCTGAAGTATGTCTTATCTTTAAAAATAAGTATGGCTTATCGTCACAGGTTTTCAGATTTTTGTGCTTAGAAAAAGTACTAATAATGCTATTTTACAGTGCACTTCAAACCTAAAAGAGTAATGTGGGAACTCTGCACATCACTCCGGATGTGAGGAGTCCCCCGAGAACACGTCGAGAGCCGAAACCCCGTCAGGGGGCTCGGAGATCTTGGCATGATGCCCGGAACACTTGGTGGCTGGATTTCGATCCTGCAAATGAATTGCCAGTTTGGTATGAGGGCTGGAAGGTGTCACAGGTTTAAAGGGTGTTTTTATAAGGTGTACACAGGGTGAAAATATAAGTTTTAAAAAATTTTGTATAAAGGTAATGGGGACAAGATGGAGGGAACAGGGCGTGTCTCATCCTTCTTCCTTCTTCTTCTTGTTCTCCATCTTCTGCTGTGGTGTTGGCACTCAGGGATTGGTTTGGGGAAGGGGTGCACTGTCCAACATGGGTGATAGGTATTGGAAGGTAAAGGTAAATATGATATACGTAATTTGTGGTATAAGAGACGGAGCAGCCTTGGGGGCGGTCGGAGAGCATCGTGGCTGCCTTGCTGGTCAGACCTCTGTCTGCCAGGAAGAAAATTTTGTAGATAAGACTTAATAAACAACCTGAAGACCGAACAGCAAAGAGTCCAGTCTCATTCTTCAGAGCCTGGGGTCGCTCCCTGGACCACCCAACTCACCTCGGGGGCAGAGAACAAGCAGCCGACCCCGAGAAGTAATACATTAAAAGCATCACCACGAGAGAGTGTTTGTCTCCTGAAAGGTTTACAAAATAGGGAACATAAAATATATAGCTTGCTTCTAGATACATAAGTATCTTAAGAAGCCTGAGCTGTTATGCTGAAACAAAGTCACACCAATGTACCTTTTTCATAGCTGTCAAATTTCAGGTAACATAAAGGAGATGAAAACAAACATCCATTAATCTCAAAAAGACATCAGGAAAAAAATAATGGCATGTTCTGGCCTGAGCCACAGCTGAGTTGTGCAGGGCTACCAGCACAGGCACAGAGAGCAATGTCTGAATGCCTAAACCAAGGGCTACCTGTAAGTTCCTGAAAAGAAATCATACTTAAACTTTCAGTGCAGAGTAATTGGAGATGTTTCACAGCTGTTAATCCTTAAAACATTACCTCTGGAACCATGAGAAAGAGTAAGAATCTGCTGATGTCGAGCACACACTGACCCTCGTTGCTATGTGCTTACATAGCTGTCATCCACCCAAGATACTGATTTATCTGACAGGGGTTGGTATTGTGGATAATACATGACCACCTGCAAATTAGAATTAGTGGAATAGTCTTTCAAAATTTATGTTAGTTCTTATCTGGAACTCTGTTTCAAGATTTATGCGTTTATTTCATTGAAGTTCTACAAATGTATTATTAAAGTTGGGGGTTTTTTTTACATAAATCTCATTGAGAACTAAGGCTCAAAGTTCTTTTCTCCAGCCCCAATCCCCAAATCACATCCTTGGTTTGGAAGGAATTAGACATTTCTTATATTCTTAATAACAATCTTTCATAGACTCATTCCTTTAAATGGTTTTAATTAGCAATGTTTACCTTATGAAACGAAGGCTTTGTATCCTCTAAACACCAATTTACAAAAAAATATACATGTTCTCCAAGCTTAATGTGCATACAGTTCTCTGTGTAATAAAGGTATTGTGTGGTATAAATACATCTTAATAAGAGCAGTGCATTCTATTTCTTAAAAATTGTTTATAACCTTGAATTTTAAGTCTATATTACTTTAGAAACATAATCCCTACAGATAGAAACTATTACCTTTGTTTTTTTCTTTTCATCTTGCTTCAAAACACTCTTTAAGTTTTAGAAATGCCTCCAGGTTTTTGTTCAAGAGGGCACAGCCACACAGATACATACATGCATGCACACACACAGACACACCAACACTCACACATTCATTTTGATTTTTCATGGGCTGTCTCCAATAATTTTATTTACTGAAGCCATTAAGATTTATCTCAAAGGTGCAGTGAACACATTCTGAGGATCAAAAGATCTGGAATTGGAGTATTGTTACTCTCCACTTACATTCTTTATAAAGAGGAAAAGCATTCTCATGTAATAAAAACAGTGTCTGTTTCAAGGTCATGTGGTCATCTCTAGCCTACCTGATCTTTATCAGCAGTTGGTGCTTATACAGCAATTAACACACCTTTTTTTTTCATCTGGAAAATGTATGAAAATATTTTTTTCTTCATTTATCTTGGCATAAGCAGGCTTACCAGTTTTATATATAGAAATAAAAGTTATATATATATATTTATGTTTATATTTATATGTGAAAGAATGTAAGGAATCTAGTTCCTAACAAAGCAATCTGTCAGCTTTGAATACTTAGAACACTATCTGAGCTGCTTGTTGCAGTCTAAGCATGATTTACACTTTTTGTCAACATTTTGGTTAATTCTTTTAAATATTTTTGAATGCTTGGTCCAATTTACTAGATTTCTCAGTAATTATTCCTTCTTCTGTTCTTTTATATGAGGAAACACCTGAACAGTTTTGTACTATACAAGCTGTGCTCTCCATTTATCGTATAATCAGAAACTCTTGGCTGATTTGAAAGCTGTTTATACATGTATTCCCAGTTACATCCCATTACCTAATATGCACTGATAATAGAATGACCTTCTCCAAAATTACCAGTGTCACCTTGATTTCCACAGGTGTTATTTAACAGTGATTGTACTTTCCCAGTTTTACTGTAGAACAAATTGGTCGTGATCTCTGATGACATACAGCTGGTAATGCAGGTGCATTTATAACACAGCCTGAGGAAATAGATTGAATATTTGAAGCAATAAATCTCATTTTGATTTCTATTAAGACAGATGTCAGCTCTGTTTCCTGTCCTTCTTCTTTTCACGTGTCAAATAGAATTTATAAATGCAATTATTTCAAAGACACTTTAAGTAAGAAAAGGAAATAGAGAGGAAAAAAGGAAGTGACAGGCGACAATGGCATCAGAATCAAAAAATACTTCAAATATACTATAATTGTAACTAACACTGTGAAAGCTGGAGCATTCTAGACTTTATCTTTTGAGGTAATGAGTGTATTTGATTTTCCAAATAATCCTTTGTCTAAGCTAGTACTGATTGGTTACTAATATTTGAACAACTGATTTTCCACATGTGGTGATGTTGATCTGGCCGTGCCAGGGTATACTGAAGGAAGAACCAATGCCAGAAATCAGGAATATGTAGTGAAACACAAGTGGCATTGACAAGTAGCTGCAGATGGCCCAGCTTCAGTGTTCAGGAGAGCTCTGTGGTCAGTAAACCAGTTCACTGGCACTGGCCATGAGCAGCAGAGCCAGTACCAAGTAAACATGTTCTGAGAGAGAAAATGCAAATTGGCCTGCTGGCTTGAAGCACCCTCTTGGTTTCCTTGTGTAAAGCCCCACTGGAGCACTGAAAATGTCCTTCACTGCAGGCAGTTTGTTGCACAGAGAGGCTGACAAGACAGTGCAGCTGAGGCTACACATGGAGCTTGTTATAAATATCTTTTTCATTCTTAATCCAAAGAAATCAAACAACATTGAATGGCTTGGAATTGTTTTGTACCAGGCTTTAAGATAAATTTTTGGTCATAATCACTTTTCTAGTCAAAATTGCAATGGTTCAGTCCTGAGAACAAGGGATGGGTAGGGAATAGTGCCATGTGGTCTTTCCTGTCTCCATCACAAAGCATTGTGGAAGGCCTCAGCTGATGTCAGAAAAACACCTTCTGTTGACACTCAGGAATCAGCTGCTTTGCTGCTTTTAATTCCTTTTAAGAAAAAACTAATGTCATGTGCCTCGTTAATTTAATATTCAGTAAAGGCTGACTATATTAGTGTAACTTTGTACATTTATCTTCATTTTTTAAAAAAGTTTTGTTTGGGTTTTTTTCAATGAGGGTACATGAAAATTAAGGTCAAAAACCTCACTGTGATGTGCAGATACTCTTTTTCAAAGGACCGTCTTTTATTTACCTCAGCTTTTAAAATAATAATTCTAATACTAATAGTATTAGTAGTATTGTTTACATGAGCTTTTAAAGATAGTTGGGATGGGGCATTTTTCAGAATAATTGTAAGAACAGATTAAAAGAATTGATTTCTAGAGTAAGACTAATCTCAATTAACATTAACTTTCTCCAGTTAAGAACTGTGAGAAGTTTTTCAATCTCAGTTTTAATTATGTTAGTTCCAAATACATTCAGCAGAATTGTAGACAACATAATTGCAACAGCTTAGGAAATCTTTCTTCTGAATGAACATATGCATCTACTTCCAAATGAGATGTATTGCTGATTCAAAGTTATCTTCTGTAATGACTAGATTTTAGCAATAGAAACCTTTGGAGCACCCAAAAATAAATAAAGGGGGGAGAGATCTTTTAATACAAAGGCTCTTCTGTTTCAGATATTACCTTTGCATATTGTTTTCCTTAGACCTGGGTTTTCTGATAAGAAGGCAACTCATGTCCCTGGAATGAGCACTCATGAGGTTAATGGAGTTGTCTTGAGTTAAATATTTGTCTCAGTTTTCAAAAAAACACAGACAAAAATTCATCATTTGGCACAGTCAAACACAAAGACAGTATGTCTGATGACTCATACAGTTCAAAAACTCATGTTGAAATATATAAGAGGTGATAAATGATCTAGCTGGAGCACTTCAGACTTTAAGTAGTTGATTAGGAGGTGCCTTGCCAGCACACTGTCTTTTGGATTAAACAAGGGCGGTTCCTCAGTCTTACATCTTATGTTTATCTTGCATCAGATCTTCCTATGATTTACAAAAATTTCATTTAGTCTCATTATTTTGTTAGGTAATTGATAAACAGAGAGGATAAACTGAACTAAAGATTTAAGGATCAGTCTGTGGTAGATTTCAATGGCAATTATTCATCTAAATATCTGAGGATCTGGGTGTCACCATTTAATCAGTTGTAATTCTCTGCTCTAACATTAGTTTAATGTTATCTGATTGCTGTTCACTGATGATTCTCCTGAGTGTTTGTCCCTTAAATAGCAACAAAGAGGTACCTCATCTTCATAATCTGTTATTGGATGTACACCCAGGCCACTTGAGTCATTGCTGTTGGATTCTGAAGTGTTTCTGTTTAGATGAGGTTTGTCTAAATAAATAGGAACCTCTAAAAGGAGGTAACAAGGAACCTCTAAAAGGAGCTAAATAGGAACCTCCAAAAGGAGGTGACAAGCATCTCTCAAGTCTCAGAGGACTATGAAGCTGTAAATGGAAACACTTCTAGTATCAGTTACGATTCTGGAGTTAAAATAAAAGTGAAAAATTCAGTGCCATCCAAAGATAATGCAATACATTTCAAATGTGGCACAGTTTGGTATAAGGAGCAGAACAGTGCAAGACTTGCTGAAAAAGCTGCTAAGAAAAAATCTTGCAATGGCAAGTGGGAAAAGTACTATCAAGCCATGTAAGAAAAACACTACAGTGCATTATAGTGTAAAGTGTTTGATTCCTCACATGAATGGCTTTGTTGTATCATTGCCATCAGTAGAGAAGAAGAAATAGAAGATTCATGGACTTGGTTTTCATATCATTGTATAACTGGTAAAAGAAAGAATGTGTGTAGTATATAAAATAGTTCAAACTACAGACAGCAGAATTTCGGAAGAATTTCAAGCTGGAATCATGACAGCTGAAGTGATAAAAGAGTGCGAGATCATAATAATTACAAGGTTTTCTCTCTTGTCAACAGTATTAATTATCAGACCTTTTTTAACATTTCACTCATTTAAAACCTAGAATATATTTGTAGCTGACAGAATTTAATACATGCAGAAAATTAGATTAGAAAGTCGTCGCAGACATCTTTTATGAAAAATCCTTTCCTTAGGATTTTTCCTCCTGAGAAGCTGAGAGGCCTTGGGAACAAAATGTAAACAATGGTTATCTGCTGCTGTGGAATGCAACAGGTAGATCTTTGACTGGCTCATGTTGGATGTTTGTAATTAACGGCCAATCACAGCCCAGCTGGCTCAGACAGAGAGCCAAGCCACAAACCTTTGTTATCATTCCTTCCTATTCTATTCTTAGCTAGCCTTCTGATGAAACCTTTTCTTCTATTCTTTTAGTATAGTTTTAATGTAATATATATCATAAAATAATAAATCAGATCTTCTGAAACATGGAGTCAGATCCTTGTCTCTTCCCCAATCCCAAAACCCCTGTGAACACCGTCACAGAAAGTACTAGCTTTTTAAAGTAAATTATGTAGTGACCAAAAGTTTGGATTTAGCAAAGAGTATTCTGCCAAATGACAAGTACTTTAAAATATGTATTGAATCTTTTCTTCTTTCTTTTCAACATTTGCTATAATTGTCCCTCCAATACACATCACTTTACAGGTTTACGTTGATTTCTGAGGTTTGGTTATCTTACCAAACAAATCCACGAAAAAAACTATTAGAAATATATTTGATGAAATTTTCCTAGATATATTTTCAGTCATGGAAAATGAAACAACCTGGCATGTATGGTAAGGTTTTATTTTCTTCTTTAAGAGTGTTTATTATCTGAAGCCTAAAGGAGGAAAGCTCTCTTCCTATAAGTAACTACTGCTTTTCACATAGACTCAATAATAGCATATGTATATTCATAAGGAGAAACATTCATTTAAGTCATCAGGAAGAGGGTAATTACCTCAGTATGCAGGTTTTTGCAAAATTCTGTTTGGTCACAAACTAAGTTAATCTATATTTAGCTCAGAGATGATAAATCCACTGAGCTTACAAATGACCATTTATATAACATTTGAAAAAACCACCTTGAAATAGGCATTTAAACAAAAGGACTATGGTTACCACCATGTATGTGACCAATGCAGATGTCAAGTTACTGAGTATAATTCTGGTGAGATGTACCACCTTTTAGTATTACTTCTGATTGCTCTAGTAATTTAGCAAATCTGTACACTTTCAGTGTAGTTTTCTGTGTAAATATCTAAAACTAGCTAGGTCTTTCCTTTTCAAATGATTTTTAATTTTTTTAATGGCTCTGTACCTCAGATTTGAGGAACTACATTTCTGTGAATATTTAGGAAGATTAAAATCTGAATTCAGTTTTGAAAAAGGACCTTTAATTACATAACAAAGCATTTTCTTATGACCCAGCAGAGTCTCACTTAAGCTTGTTGGGTACTAGAAGTATTTCAGCTATGCTAAAAAGAAACTAAGAACCAGTGACCCACTCAAACCTCATCCCGCTGTCTTGTGTGGATTTTGGAGAAGTGACTATTGTGAAGACACAGCCTGCAAGCACATTTTAAAGCATGTTTGGCTATTCCTGATTTCTTTGAAAAGGCGCTGAACTGTGTTTTATGTTAACTTATTTTGTTCAGAATTCAAGATAAAAAAATGCACCCATTTACATTGTGCATTTTATATGTTTTAATTACAAGATTTTCATGATGGCATGGGTGTTTTACTGCAATAATTCTTGGAAAGAAATGTTATTCCCAACTTAGAAAAACAGTAAACTTAATTAACACAAGTTTTTCAGTGCTGTCCATTTCACCAATCTTTTAAAAAAATTCAGGTCCAAATGATCAAATGGTAAAACTAGCTCCACAAGTTTGTGCTGTGAGCCAGGATGTGTTAGATGTTGCTCAAAATGACCCAAAGGCATGGTGCTTACAGAGTGTAAAGCATTAAGATGTTTTATCTCTTCTTTGTTCCCATGCAAAACTTCCATAAGATTATGAGAATTATGTTAATATTTAAGAAAAAAAAATCTTGTTTAGTCTTCAGTGTTTGCAATCCCAGTAGATATTTTCTCACACTCTGTTGGCCACTGAACAAAACAGTGATAAAAAGAGTAGATGTTACAGAGCAAAAGGACCACATAGGTGTAAACTTAAGTCACATAACCAAGAATTTTAAGACAACTTCTAGTCATGCTTAGAATTAAGATGTGCTTCTGTACCTGTAATTGTAGACAAAATGGGGATAACATGGTAACTCTGAAGGTACTGAACCCTTAAAAGTGTTTCAAATTTTATTTGGCAAATTATATTCATTATTTATTCACGCAAATAATGGTTTATGGTTTTTGAGGTATTTTTGGGGTTTTTTTTAAAAGTAATGAAAAAAGCACAAAAACTCTTAGAACTATTTCGGTGTCTTGGAACGTGAATTCTAAAAGTTATACAAATTTTTCATGATGACAAATATTTCTGGGGACTACCTGGATCAGAATGGATAATGCAATAAAATAACTGTGAGAGCTGAAAAGGCATATAGAGCAAGAAAAAGCATATTTCATCTAAATTGCTCATAGGGCTTTTTACTCTGTCAAATATGGCTGATATCATTTGACTGATATAAATTATTATTGATTTCCAGGCCCTGAGAAACCTTTTTAGCACTGAACAAAGATTTTAATCCTTTCTGGTTTTTAAATAAGATTTTTTTATTATCTTTTACAAAAGGTTTTATGAAGTTATTAATTTGATTATCTCATAATAATGACTGTAGTTAAATAGTACATTCAGAGAAGATAAGGAACTGCCTCATCAGAAAGAACTTTATGTTCAGAAAAAAGGTCCAAATCCACAGAGCTCTTATATATATGTATTGATGTCAGTAGGAGTTCAATTTATCACAGTCTAAATGAATGCAGTTGATACAATTTGTGTTGGGAAAATCTAAATAAGCTAAAAGAATTAGATTCATAGATCAACTAATAGCTTACAAAAAGGTGTCATGAAAATTATTTCCAAAGATCACCTTCTCCAAAGACTTTTGCATAAGCAGCCTCCTGTATTCAGTACTGTAAAGATACCACGAAGGGATCTTCGTGTCACAACACAATGCAACACTTTCGTTTAATCCATAATGGATCACAGCATTCTTGCTGTAGTAGTTAGTAGTAGTTAATAGTAGTTAAGTAGTTCAGTAGAGCAGTGGCCATGTAGGCATCAGGCTCTGGATGAGCAGCATGTGTGGACTGGTTTTTGTGAGACAGTTGAGTATTGCTTCTTCCTCTTTGAAGTCATGTGGGAGGAAAAGCAAGTTGAAGCATTGGTGCAATGATTCCCTCCCAGGGAAAGTCATTGACACATCTGCTCTGTTACCTACAGAACCTGGGATTTAATTGAACAAATAAACACAAAGATGTGATGTTCTTGAAGACATAGGGCCTTTAATGTATAAAACTGGCTACATTGAGCTCTATTCCTGCTACAAGCCAACAGAAGCTTGAAGGTCGCGTCGCTCTAATGACCTATTAAAATCCGTATGAACTTTTCCATTGACTTCATTGTATTTTGGATGAGTCCCCAGTTCAACAGTAACTTCTTATTCTGATTATTTTGCTGATCTGCACAAACTTCTGAACATTGCTGTGAAGCAGCACCTTCTGTACATAAACTCCACAATGGCAAACCCAACATTTTTAGTAGATCTTAGAGTCAATGGCTGACAATGCTTAAGACACATAAGGCAAATAAGCCCTGCAGTTCAAAATGAGAATTTCAGAAGAAAATCAGTGCTCCAGAAGGAAATTTGGCCATTGCGCTAGAAAGCAGCAGAGATGGGGTTAAATACAATTGATGTTACTCTGCGAAACATCAATGCATGACATTTCACAGCAGTTAGTATGCCCAGATGCCCCCAGAGCTCAGCTCGTTCCTCCTCCATTCTCCACTGTGCTTTGAACAGTAAGGCACCGCTAACAGGCAGCTAGCCCATGTGCTTTTGAGCCACTTTGCAGCAAAAAAGAGCAACACATGAGATGGACTTTTGTCAAATCCTTTCTGGAAATCTGAACATGTGATGTCCATTGAATTCCATTTTTTGTCTCCTATGGTACTCTTGTCTTCAAAGAAGCCTAACCAGATGGCGAAGCTTGCCTTTGCTTTCTTAGAGGCCATCAGTCTTTGCTCACACTGTGTATTTCTAAGTGTTTTTCCTGTTTTGATCTCTGAGAAAGACTTTGTAAGACACTTCCACTTGCAACTGAAGTTTAACGACATTCTCAGATATGTCCCAACTCTTTTGTTAATCTATGGCTCCGTGATAAGTACCTGAACCTACTGAACTTCAACTAAGACATCTTGAAAAAGTAAAACATACAGAAGCTTCCCTGCAGCTCTGGTCATAAACCTCAGCTCACTAAGAGTAAATAATAATGGCTTCCATTTATGACAGCACCTTTTAGCTCCCAATATCCCAAAGGTTTTGCAAACTATTGTCCTGATTCTTCAGCTATCTATTTCAACAGACAGACAACCAAGTTCTGCTGTCACAGATGGGTAACTTCTTGCATCATAGAAATTACAAATGGGAAACATTTTTCTGCTTTGAAACAGAGTAAAATGCCTCATTAAGAGGAAATTTATATTGCAATCATTTTAGAAAACTTCTGGTGCAATTTGTTAAGCAACTTGAACATCATTGTTCAAACTGCATTTTGCCTGAGAAGTAGAAATCGACTCCAACAGCATTTAGGCATAACCCCAGTAGATTCTGAATGAGAACATGTTTTAAATTTACTCTGTGAATCTGTTTTTCCTGTGTATTTCCTATGTTTCACAAATGCATGATCAATATAGACTCTCTTCTATATTACTGGATTACTGTTACTGCCTGAAAGAGCAATTACATGTTCTTGTGACATTTTCTATACAGATACCACCCAGGCCAAACACTCTTTAGCCTTTACAAGTGCAAAACAATGCTAAAAGTTATGCTTGATGATTCTGTATTTACTCACGACAGCATAAGAACAATAATCACGGTGAAATCATCTAAACACTGGCTCCATATTTCTTTTGGAGGTAACAGTCTTTCAGACGATCACATGTACTAATATCTTTGCTTCTTGTCAATCAAAAAACAGCCATTGTCCATGTGCACTTAAGGGGGAAAAAAGTTTGTAAAGGAATATGAATCCATGTCTTTTAGGTGCTATTAACAAGTGTGTATTCTTTGTGTTCTATATTATGCCATAACTATGTAATCTCTTACAGATACACCAAGGAAAATCTGTAAGTAAAGCTGTGTTATTTGTTGCTGATCTATTGGAGCTGAAACAACATCCTGCTGTGAGGTAGGAATTACTCAGTAGACATCAATTACTCATATAACAAGTTGATCTATTTGCAGTGAATAATTTGGAAGTTATAGCCCTCTATCCTCTTTGGAACCTAACAATAAATAGAACTTACTACTGCTATTTTTATTTGCTGTACTTAGTAATCATATCTATAAATAGAGTTTGTATATTTGTCATGCCATAAATAACCTTATTTCTGTTATTTAATAGGTCACTAATGCTACATGCTACTGCTTCTGCACTACACATGAACTAATGGAATTATTTGATAAAAATACAGCCAATGACTATAGAGAACTAAAGTTGTTTATTCATGCACAAATGAATAAACAAATTGGGGTGATCAGAAAAATGGTACTGAGAAAAATTTGCACTGTTTTCCACAGTGACTTCTTGCATAGCACAGCTGCAATAGGTGAGTAGCAGCTTTGGTGACTGAGGAGAAACTGTTAAAAGATCAACGAAATGACGTGTTACATTTCAGTTGCTACAGTTTGGGGTTGATAGGGTTTATGTTTAATTATCTGGTCTAAATTAGGAACTCTACCTTCAGTTCATGTATCAGCTATAGAACTTTTGTATGTCTTGAAATTTAATTCCATTTAGTGAACAGTCTTTCTTATCTCGTTCTCTCCACAATCAATAATGTATATCTTCTTCTAATCGTTGCCTTTCTAATCTAAATTCTCTGAGACAAAGGCCCTGTGGTATGTGAAGCATATCTAGCTCAATGCAGTGTTTGTCTTGGTGGAAAAACTTGTAGGCAGTAATAAACTGATGCTTGTAATAAAATATAGAAGAGAAATTTTACACATTTAACTCTATTAATGTGTATTTTCAGATTTTCATTGAGTAGTTGATATTCCTTAATTTTTATTAACTGAAGGTTGTTTAGTTTCAGGTAATTTCAATTCAACCACTATAAATTGTGGATTAATAATGTGCACAATATACTGCAGCAATAAAAAAAAAAGATAAAAATAATCCATGCTTTTTCCACTAATTCTTTTCTCCCTATGGTTATATGTTGAGACAGAAAGAGAGGAAGAAGATGAGAGTTAAAAAGCAAAGAACCATGCAATATGTATAATTGCTTTTGGGTTTTCACTCAGCAAAAATTTATGATTAATAATTGCATTGTAATCGAGACCTGGAAGAATACATGGGAAATCTATGTATAAAAGTCTAATTTCAATATGTTTTCGAGGGATGGATAAGAACTATTTTACTGAGATGAATAAGTACTATTTTATTGAGAGGTTGTTTAGTTAGAGTTATGTGTCAGGATGTGAGCTTATTGTTAGTTTATGCACTTTACCCTACGTTAGTTTATATACACTACCTTTATTTCCGTTATTGACCAACTCTTACTTTTTCAAACAATTTGTTACTGCTTACTTAGCTAATTCTGCTTGCCACATACAGGCAAAAGCATTCCTTGTTGTCTCATAGTGATCAATTTATACCTTGAATTTATATACCTTGATATACTTTTTTTTTTTTGCCTAGCCCTCACAACAGCAAATATTTGATGAAAAATCATAAATACGTATCTTTCCAAAAATGAAATATTTAGACATAGGAAATTTTAAAAAATAAATGATACCCTGCTTTTCAGTATGTGTTTTGAAACAACCATGCTAATGGTTAGGTAGAAGTTTCACCTTTAGCACATCTTCCCTAACTGTACTTCCTTGGAAGTCTGATAAAGCTGCTTCTCATAAAAGATCCCCTAACAGTTTCTGATGGATTATTTCCATTTAAATATAATAGAATATATTAACAGACAGAGGGATAACACTTCCAGCTGACCATCAAGTAAATTAATACTAGCCATAAGCATGGTTATCTAAAAGTCTGCCTGCCTTGCTTTTTGGTTTTGTCTGTCATCAATTTATTATATGAAAGATGCCTCATGTAAATAAATTCTTGCCTAAATTTGGTTTGTTATAACAAAAATTATGGGTAGTAGGCATCTCCAATCTTTTCTGTCATGATTCAGATGAGAATATAATAATGGCTGTAGTGGTTCAGTCGGTCTGCTCCAATAATGTCATACATAGCCTTAAGCAGATAGTCAACAGTATGACACAAAATAGGAGATTTTATATATATAATATTATTATATAAGGATATATAATAATATATTATTACATATTGTAGCACCTTCTAATAATACTCTTCTGACTTGTCTCCAAGTATTTTTTCCTCAAGACATACTTGAGGAGATTTTCAAGAACTTAGTAGCCCTCAGGTCAGTTTTGTTCAGTGTCCCTTGTGTCCATCAAAACTTTCTGCAGCTACAACATCTTCTAAATACAAGTAAACCAAGCCAAAAGTCTCAAGTTTATTAACTTGTATTAAAAAAATGTTTTATTAACAAAATTATGCTCTTTTACATGCCTATCAAAAAAGCAGTTCCTGTTATTGTAATCCAAAGCATAGCATAATTTAGTAATACTAATTTTTCAATACCTCTGAATTGAACAGTCCTTTATCAGTCAGCTGTCCCAAGATTAATATCAGTAAATCTGGAAAACCATCTAGAGGGAAATAGAAACTTTTAGCTTATAAGGAAACACAGGGGTTTTTTTGGGTTTTTTTTTGAGAGAAATAACAGGGCTCTTGGACACAGATGATTGATTTTGGCAAGGTCTGTACTTGTGGAGCTCTAAGGAGTCAACTTGTTTTTGTTTTGACTCTATACCAGTATAATTGTATTATTGTGGCTCTTGCCTATTTTCAGTTTCATGGAAGTATTTGAAGTAGTTTCTTAGAAGATGGGTTTGCCATGAAACAGAGTTCCTATTTCAGGGTCTTTCCTGATGTTGATGCAAAATTCAGAAACACACAGTGGAAGTCTCATGTCCTTTTCCTTCCACATACTCCTTTCAACTAGTGCCTAAAGGGTGATGTTATCTGATCTCTGTCATCACAGAATGACAGCTGTTTGCTCTGAGTTACCATTCAGTCTATATAGAGCTGCATTTTGAAAGCTTGCAGGTACATCCTCTGAATTCACACATTCCTGACTATTCAAAGTGCTGTAACACATCAGGAACATGACTCTCACTTATTCCTCCATTGTGCCACCTTAGCATATGTATATTTCACATTTGTTTTTGTACATTGCTTCATATTTTGCCTTGCTTTGATTGACGTTCAGCATACTAAATTACCTTGTTCTTGAATATATTTAACTGATTATAGCCTTGAGACACCCTCTGATAAATGGCTGTGCTCTAATTTTCAGAAGTAAACACTCTGATAATCAAAGCAACCTGTTTGTGCACTTCTCATTTGGCAGTATCTCCAAAAGGCTTTTAAATTAGTCTGTGAGCTTTAAAATTTATAGGTTTATAAATACTATTATCTAGTTTCATGTTTGAATTTACAAATCCTTTTTATTCCATGTCCCTTCTTTTAAGTTTATTCAGATTTCTATATCACCTGATTGGCTTCTGTTCCAAGACAATTGATGGCCTGGAGAAAACCTTTTCATGCTGTAATTTAGAAAAAGATATAATGATGACAGTTAGATGCAGCTAATGGCAGTTATAAGAGCCCTAAATCACATTTCTGAGGATGATAAGGAGGCCACAAAATATTATATGGAGTGGTGCATTCTCTAATACCTATATCAAAACCTATTTCAAAGATTCAGAGAGACCCAAGCCTCTTGATTTTGGACACCTAAACTTATTTTTGAGATAGCGTTGGTAGAGAAGTTATATGAAACTGCTACCACCTCAAGAAGAAAGACATTGGCTTATATTTATGTGTTAGGGCACAGATTTTGCCAGGGAATTCTGATCAGAGTTTGGAAGATCCTTAAATTCAATTGAACAAGCTGCCAATTCTAATTCTAATTCTAATTCTAATTCACAGTCATATTACAAGTAAGATTTTTTTCTGCTCTGGGCATTGCCTCTGGAGATCCAGAAATTGCATCATAATTAAATGAATCATAACTAAAACTTACATAAAGCATGAAAAATCCTAAATATGAAATCCCTTTTTCTCACGTGCAGACATTCTGTTGGAAAGAAATTCCTATCAGACCCAAACCCAGAATCAATATGAAGCCAGATGGTTGTAAGATTGAATTTTCCTCCCCTTTTAATGCATTGATAAAAGCTGATATGGAGTTGACATCTTCAGCTTCACAAATAAAAGGGAGCTGCAAAGAGAAAACAGATTCTCCATTGTCTTCTCTTTTAAGCATCAATATGTTATTTAAAAACATCTGAGAGAGAGAAAGAAAGCATGATTTGTGAGTCTAGGAACACCTAAATTGGATTGGCTAATTTCATTTATTCATTGTCATCTATGTGCAATCCTAGAATGTTCGCTTTTTAATTAAGTTTGTTGGTTTATTGAGAATTTTTTTGCCAGCTTACAGAACTTGTAAATGCAGCTTGAAGGGAGCTGTACTGGCTGGTGTACCATCTCTGAGCAGATAATTAAAATGAAACATTAATTACTTCTTCCTTTCCTTCTTCAGATATATTTCTGCAATACTGTACTTGGACATTTTATTCTTAAAAGTCCTCATGATTCTGTGTCCAAGTGCATTCAAACGATTCAGAATCAGATGGGGGATTGCAAATGCTGATCTCCATGGGACCATTAAAATCATGTGTCTGTCACCTGTTCTTGTTCAACTACTCTGTGGCGTTAATTTCTCATGAAGCTTGTTAAGCAATGCAGTCGTTCACATACCTGTTATTCATTATAGTAGTTCATGTAAATGAGTCCCTGTTAGTGACTTGGCTTGTCTGCAGTTCCTAACTTTTGTATCAGTGAATTTTATAGGCAGCAGCTTACATATTTAATCCTAGTTGACTATTTTAAACCTGATAAGCACTGTTTGAATACCCCTGTAATTCAGTGAAGCTGGTATATTGCCTAGCTTTATAGTGATGTCAGAGTTGGGATTGAAATTGCACCTGAAGTCAAGGAGTTCCCTTGACTTATAGGTTTCAAAAGAAGCTCTAATACTTCATATGAGAGGAATTGGAACAATGGAAAGACAGTGATGCATGTTGCAAAATTTCTCAAATTGTACCAGATACATGTCGACTTTATGTCTTAGCCTTTCAAAAACATCTCCAGAGGCATTTTGAATTTTGATAGTTCTTAGCTGTAGAAATATGTATTTAGGCATTTCTTTCCCTCTTCCAAGCATTTCACAACAGATGCTGTAGAATAATATGTATTGTGAGAGTTCTCACATATCTTATTTTAAAAAATGACAGGCTATTTCTTATTTAAGATGCAGATAGACAGCCCTGGCTTTAACACAGAACTCTGGAAAGGACACAGCATGGAAAATACTGGCTATAATTGTGCTTCTTTCTGTCTACAAGTGTTAGTGAAGTCAGTTTGAAATCAGAGCAAAGATAGTGGTTAACTCAGTTTCTTTTTGGAGAAGTTCTGATAAAGGTGATTTTTGCCAATATATAAAGTGCAGTGTACCTCTAGCAGCATTCAAAATTAGTGCATTGCCTTTACATTATATTCTAACTATTTCAACTTCATTTTTTTTCAGTGTACAACATTACTAATGAAGGACTCTGATCCAGTGGAATTTTGAAATATTTTAAATATTTGTCTTTTCTCTTGGCTCTGAATTTTTCTGTTGTTTCCCGTTTATATATTGTCAGTCTCCTTTGTTACATATTTATAAATTAAAACAAAGAAATAAACTGTGCATTTACAGCCACCCATCAAACAGAAGTGTCTTCTCAACATCTGGAACCAGCTGAGTTGTGCTAGTTTTAAAATAAAATAATCTGCTAAAATATGTCTTGAAAAAACCAAAACTTCTGTCTTAATAAGTTTATTGGAAGTTTAACTGTAAACTGTAAACTGTAAACTGTAAACATTGGCAGAACAGAGACATAATTGGTTCTTTCTTTCAGTATATAAATTAGGGTGTTTAATTCAAAGTGTGGACTCTTGAGAAATTTTCAGTTTGCCACATTAGTGAATAAACGAATGGAACAGAATTAAAATGGTGCTTTATCACTGCAGGATGATACATCACAAAATATGGTTTATTCAATTATCTTGACAACTGAACCACAGTTTTAACTATTTATGATAATGCTTTCATAATATAGTGCTAAATATTTTATAATGTATTTTATGAAAATATAAAAGACTTCCCTGCACACAATAAAACACTGGAGCAGGCTGCTGTGAAACCTTGGCCAAGGAGCAGGGAACACAGAGACACTTCACGTGTAAATCATAAAGCTTACAGATTATCAAAATGCAGCCATTTCTATGCAATTTTTGGTGAAGCAGCAGTGTGAAGCTCAGTGATGGAATCAGGTCCATTTTTATCCTTTCTAAAAGGAGGATTGTTTAAATGAAGAGTCAGATGCTTCTGGCTAATTGTAAAACACTGGCTCTGTTTCAGATTTTCTGCATAGAAACTGGAATTGTGACAATTGTTCTTGCACAACTCCAGATATATTAATGCCTCTAGTTGCCATCACAGATAAGTAATTAGATAAATGTAATTTACAGGCTTGCCAAAGAGATATAAATAAAGGACTTAAGGAAGATACCCACCTGGCATACATTTATTTTCAGGTGCATGTGATTTGCTTATGTTTTTTTTTTTAAGAGTCTTACAATAAAGATGAAAACTCTCTGGCTGAATAAATAGTGGTACTCTGTAGCTTATTTTTTTGAAATATACTGCTGTTGCTTTTCCCAGACTTGGAATTTATAAACATAAATATCAGGAATATGTCCAAAGTATTCTTACAGATTTGTTATCTCCCTTATTTAAGTGAACCAACAGTTTTTACCAAGCAAGGCAGAAATGAAACTATGAAGATATCTTACTTCTCCTGTCATTGTAACAGCAATTAGAGCAGGTAGATTGTTAAGAGAAAGAGAACTAAAAGGCTTTAGGAAACAATTTTTATGAAGAAAACATCTTTGTGTGACTGATGTATCAAAACAAAATAAAAATAATAAAAAAATTAAGCATTTTAAATTGTTTAGTATTTATTTGAGACAGAGAGAAGCAAAACTCTCTGCATGACAATTTGAAATAGTATTTTTACTAGGTATGCCATTTAAATTCTGATTTTTTATAACAATTCAAATAGGTGAATAAAATGAATATATAGTGTGGCATTTGGATATACCCTTACACTGTCAAGAAATTTGTAAGAACTGTTTAAAGAGAGGGAGTATAATCAATATATTAAAAAGTCAACACTAAAATAATAAAACTGCTGATAGTAATTTTAGAAAATATAAAAATCCTGTTAGCATTTAATTTTTTTTTTCAGAAATTCCAGACTGCTTTAAAATATCTCAGTATTGAATTTGTTAACAAAGGTCATCAGCATATGTCTTTTTTAAACTTCTGTCATGAGTTTTATCTCCAATCTCCCAAGTAGTTCTTTTGTACAAGGCACTTCTGTTTCTAAACCTCTGTTTAGAATCAGTTTGTATTCCTCAAATCTGTAAAGTCTGGGTTGTGTGAGAGAACAGAACTTCAACAGTTTTCAAGTGCATCTGTAGGTTATTGTGTTTAAATATCACAATAGCTCCTTCAGACATAAAAAGAACCTGTAAACACAGTCCCACTGTTAAAAATAATTTAGTGTTGGAAAACAAGGGAGTACAACCTCTCAATTGTTTTCTGTCTGTGCTTATATTGAAAATAAGGATTGTAGGTGGAACCTTTTCTTCACTGCCATGTAGTTTAGGTAACCTTTAATAACTGAGTCTTCCAGAGCACAAGTACCCAGGCAGCCCTGGTAATTCTACCTTCATTTAATATTTTAGGCTGTTTCAGGAAGTCTGTTATCTCAAAGTTTCTGTAGCAGGCAGTTCATATAACACATCATAGCTGGTACCTCTCATGGCAAATACAATGGCTCAGGTTAAACGCTCACATTATTATTCTTTCTTTTTTCCTTCTTTTTTCCCTCTACATTAAGTAGGTCAAAACGTGCATTTATAGAACAAATTGAATTTATTTCACACATAGAAGAGATTTCCAAACAACTGTAACCATTTATTCCTGACTCTCTATTCCTGATCTCTCTAGCAGAAATCAAGTTGTGTATATTGCTTTTTTTCATTTTATGAAGCATGCTGGGAAACCCCAATCTGGCAGGCTCTGTGAAGGATTCCATCTGGACTTTTTTGCCCAGCAGACCCTTCTTTAATCTAACTGCTTCTATATTGGGAAATTATTTTATTTTCTATCTTTAGTTCGTGTATAGGCTTGGCCTAGTGTTTCATCTGCACAAAACTGTTGCTCTTCCCACTTCTAAGACACAGAATGTTTGCCATTAACTGTGGTGATGTCTCTTGTGTTTTTCTCATTAATATAAATAATCCTAAATATGACACTAAAATTCTCACTAAGAGCTCCTATTTGTGTCAGTATACATGACTTGGTTTAACACCATATTTGTTGCTAGAGCTAAGGCACCATAGATTTGCCATATATAAAACCTCTGCATTCAGCCATAGTTGCTAGAGCAGGAACTTCCTCTCTTGAAATGTGTTTATTCTTTATATTGAAAAAGAAAGATGTGAAAACTAGCAGGACAGACAACACTAGAGAGGAAAAAAAATTCTAAAGTTCTTCATGTAACTTTAAATTTCCAACTTTTTAACTTTTAGTCTATAAGAGGTTATTAATATGTGAAATTTCAATTTATTTATTTATTTATTTATTTATTTATTTATTTATTAATAAAATGCTATAACTGCAGTATTAGCTCTTACCTTGCTTGCTGATGCAGGCCAGAGAAAGTGTTATAGTCTGGCACTCTGCTATGTCCCTCTACTCTCTTCCGTAATATTCCAAAGAGATTGATTTTTCCTTCTTCTAGTACTAATGAGACTATTTCTTTGATTTTGCTGGAGGAAGAACTACACCACTACTGAGGAACTAATTTGGATTGTTCCTTTAGTAAACTCAATATATTAAAGATTTAAAGGAAGTAATCCAGAACATAAAATTCTTGAGATTGAATCTTAGCAGTAAAAGGCCGAATCAGGGAAAGGTCTGGGTTTTTTCAATTCAGAGCAGCAGTCTTTTTGCAGCAGAAAAAATACAAAGTGAGAAGTGTGACAGCAACAATAGATCTGGGCGTGTGTTGAGCAGTGCTTTGAGTCGAGAACCAAATGTGTTTTAACTTGATTCTCTCATTGCTACTATTCTTTCATTTTCTAATTGAAAAAGCTCAGACAATACTGTGTGTTTTCATAAATATGTAATTAGCTGTTGGGTTTTTTTTTTGGAAGACCTCAAAGGAAAGACTTACCAGGTGCTGACTTGTGGATAGCTAAAGGCTTCAGGTGATGGGGATTTCATGAATACTGTAGGTATCTGGAAAAGTGTTTCCACGCTCATGACAGCCATTTTTTGGAGTAAGTGACTTGAGGAGATGTGACAAATAGTAGATTCCTCGAGATTGAATACAGATGAAAACCAAATAGTAGATATCCTTGTGTGTCTGACATGTGACAGAGTTAATGAGGCAATCATCTGTAAACATAAACTGTACCAAAAGTACTCTGCATAACCTGTATCTCTAAGATTTACCAAAAACAGTCAGGGACCACTTTCAGGACGTGTTCCATTCATGGATGTCCTACTATGTGTCTTACATCATTACCCTTTCTTATTCTGGTTTTCATTTTTAAGTAGACTGGAAGCTTTTCAGGAAATAACTGATTATCATTATTTGGATGTATTAGGGACAACAAAATAGCCTATTGAATTTCTCTGAGTATTTTAGCAACTACTGAGAGATCAATAATAAATAAGAATCTTTACACAAAGCAAGTGTGTATGTGTAGATACACATTTTGCATCTAGGAACTCACAGACCACCAGGGTAGGGATCTTGCACAGAGAAATTTAATAACCAAGAGGATAGTTTTATCACCTCTGTGAGTGGGAGTGACAAATCTGTGTGCAGATTTGACAGACACAGCCTTGATATGGTAACAACCTGGTTTTTGAGAGGGTAAGCAAAAAAAGGAAAAGTACTGTCTAAATATCTTTTGAAAGTCATGGGGCTTTTGTGTGTGCATGTTTAAAGACACAAAATATGTTTATTTTCTCAATACTACTTCATATTTCTTTGAGAGCATGAGAAGCAGCATGAGTTGATTTACTGTCCTTCACTTTACAATAGCTACATTTTTCTGTCTCGTGAGAATAAATAATGCAATACTACCAAAAAGGAGCTAGTGCTGAGTATAGTCATTCAAAAAGTCTTTTTGACAAAGTGACCCATAAGGTCATCTCAAAGAGAGCACAGTAGAACGTGCTCTTCTTTAGTGTCTGTTTTCTTGTGGGTTTTTTTAGCATTTTTTAAGTGTATAGGGTTAAGATGATGTCTGTTGGGAACCCAAGTCATTTTCTAAATTCTCAATTGAACATGTAGTTTAAAGAGGCAAAAATGCTGTGTGCTTTTCTTCTGCAATTCATATAATAAAAATAAAAAAAAGGAAATCTCTGCATGAAAAATGCTTGCTTTCTTTCCTTTCCTCCATGCCTTTTTATCTCAGTAGGACTTGTATAGGTGTGCTTTGCAGCTTAATGACACTTCCAGCAAAACCAGGATTTCCAAGCACAGGAAAACAAATGTTTAGTGGACATTAGATACTCTATTCATGCCATGTTCTTTCCGAGTGGTCAGGAAACTACAAGTCACTATTCAAAAATAAATAGGTCTTGTACTAATGCTAGTTTTGAGGTGGAGACGAGGGTTTGTTTAACTGTGCTCACAGTCTAAAGGAAAATTAGAGATAAAGCTTGTATTTGGTCTTCGTGATTTTTTCCTATAATTATTCACGTGTATTGAACACTGAGTTCACTTTGTCTTTTCTAATGTCTTGTTATCAGTTGTCTCCACTCACGCTCTACATGAAGGTGAATGTTCAGAGTAAAAACATTTGTCTTGCTGCCACAATTTACCATCTGTCAGTGAAAGCAAATGTTGAAGTTGGGAAGGAATGCTCTTGATGACCACTCCTTTTATACTTCTTCTCTGTTTCCATAATCTTACTATAAAACATTTGGCTAGAACAGGCCACTGAAAATTGAATATTTTCTTAAACAAATAAAGGAAAAAAAAACCTTAATGATGATATTTTGTTTAAAATTTATCAGATGTAAGCACAGACCTGTAGAAGAAAATGTAATAACACTAAGAGTAAAGGGAGGGAAAATGTAAGAAGAAAAAGAAGAAAGGTACTGTCGATTGCAGAAGGGAGATCTTCTAACTGAAAATCATCTCTTATTTATGAAGACTTATGATGAACGAAGTAGTGTCTATTAAAAATAATGAAAATTTTGAGTGTGATACCAAAGAATATAAATAGCCTTCCAGTCTCCAGTTTCCAGCAATTATTACTCTTCTTCCCTGAAATCCCCAAAATCATCTTTTTTCCTTCTTTTTACTTTTTTTTTTACTGAAATGATTTGTAATGTCCTTTTCCTCAGCTGCCTTTTTCTTAAATCTTGGTGCACTTTACTGAGCTCTCAAACTAGAACAAAAGGCACATGGCAAAAAGTAAGATTCAACAGAGATCAAAATGGCAAGGTGTAATCTGTGCTACATTTTTCAAATATTGTAAACTTCTAATTTACCTTACTCTAGTTCTGTTTAGTTTAGACTTTGAAAATTGGAGTAAGATAGAAATATTCATTCTTACCATATCTTTTGCAATACGTCACATTGATTACAGTGGAAAAGAAGGCACCATATAATTCTGAGTATATATTCAACTGTATCAGAGAAAGAAAAACTGCTATGCACTCTGAGTAGCATCAACCCTGCCATATCTGCAGGCAATAGTGGCAGGTGCTATCTTTAGGTTACTTTGTCCTGGAAGTTCAAGCCATTCTTTGATTCCTTTGAAGACAGCAATGCCACTGTACATGACTTCAGTGAACTTAGCTCTCTTGAGAAATATTCTTGGAAATGAGAACTGTTCTCTCTGTGGTTGGCAAAATTTTCAGAATACGGTAATATGACTTCTGTGGTTGCACTTTGCCCCTAATTTATATTTAACACCTTTGAGTTTTTTTTAAACAGTTCTCTGAATAGGTTTTACCAAAGTATATTTTTAGTGCAATGACTATAAGAGAAATATTCTTTCTAAAGTCTATTTTTTTTTTTTAATTTAAAATGCAAAACTTCATTTTGAACACTTTCATGTATCTAAGTGCATGTCTGTGTAGACACAGACACCTTCATGTAGATGCACTTGTATGTAAGAACTGTGTTAGAATCACCAGTTAGTTTCATGCTGTGGAAGAAATGAAACATTTGAAAGGCTTTTGAAATAATGAAGTAGAATAATTAATGCAATTACACATATCCATGACTTCAGCAGTTTTCTTTTGTTGTCATAAAATGATCCTGTTTCAAAAGAGAAAAGGGAGAGAGTAGGAGAATACACTACTGCCAGCCTAGAAAAGTAATTTTGGTTTAGCAGCAAGTAATGATTGTATATAAAAAATATTGTGGAATTTTTTAATCATCTAAAAGTGTGATGTATAGAGCCAGGGAATGCTGGAGCATTGGAGGGTGAATGAATAAAATAAGGTTTTGATCTTTGATAGAAAAGTACGCACAATTTTCTAGTAAGAATGTAAAGAATGTACTTTTCTATGTAAAAATGTAAAACAGTGGGCATATAAATTTTGAGATGGCAAACCACGTCACATGGAGGTAATGAAAAAAACAGAGAAAAAAAATCAGAAATCAGGATTTCTAACTGGGAATCATATCCATGCAATGAAGCTGATAAATTCAGAACAATCCATAGTCTCTGTGTTACTGTCCATGCTCTGTAGGTTGCCCTGGGCAGGATCATGGAGTGTTCACCTGACCTTTCTTCCAGATGGATATTCACATTGAATGTTTATAATAATCTTATTTATTATTGGATAAAAATATATTTTATTCAACAGCTTCTGATCTGAGACAGCAATTATAAACATGAGAAAAAATATGCATAGGCATTGAAGAAGAAAGTCATAACAGCAGACTTACTGCAATTTTTCCTTTCTCTCCTACTACATTAAACAATTGTTCAACATCCATTTTCTATTCCTACTCGCTTTGAGAAAATGTCACTATTGTGCATAATTACTACCCTGTTTTACTGCTTTTATGTTTCACTAGAGAAGTATTGCCTTCTTCCTGTACATTGTTCATGATAAAATTTAAATTTCCAAAACTACTGCTGTATTTGACTGGTGAATTGCTTCCTTTTTTTCTTTCCATTCTACATAAGAATGAATTTGCTTTCAAAAAGATAGTAAAAATGTTCCCACTAATAGCCTTAGTCCCTTACCTGGTATCCTTTCATCTTCGATTTGCTCTTTTGAGGAAATTCAACTGCCTGAATATATATTATTTAGTTATTTGACTGCTAACAGCTTCATTGTAATAATTTGTTTCAAACCTCGGGTTGGCCAACTGGTATATAAAAGTTTAATTTTTTCATAAAACCAGTGATATATTAACCTGTTCCTTGCAGTTCTGTGAAATCTAGCTGGAAATGCAGCACAAGAACTGTCTCTTCAGGCTATTCTTTGCTAGCTCAACAACAAAATTTTTTTACACATATGAAGTTTATTTTTCTTCACATCAGCAGAAGACTCAGTTGAAGATTTGAGTCAGTCATTAGCAATACATAATCACTGATTGTTGAGAAAATACATAAATATTAATATAAAAAACATATTGGTAATATTTTTCACAACCTATCACCTACAGTAGTATAGATGTTTTTTCTTAATCTTATGGAATACTGTAATTATATTATAGATTATGCTCAATCATAATCTATATATTGCACTATATATTGTTTTGTAAAGTTTCTTGCCTATTACTAATTTTTTTCTGATTCTTAAGCTAAAATAATTGACTACTTTTACAGTTTAGCAATTTTTAAAATGAATTTGCTTTAGAAAATTAAATTATACTAACTATATATGTTTTAGGTGCATCTCGTGAATTCTCAATTTGGCTTTTGTACATTTACAAGGATTTTTTTCCTGAGTCACATTTCCCTCTAGGAACAATTAGAATTAAGAGAGGCAGCCTGGTTTACAATTGCTGTAATCTAAATAGTTATCCTATTAACATTTTAATTTTATCAGGATAGATTTAACTCAATTTTTTCATTAACTATTTTGACCACTTAAATGTTGCATTTTTGGATTTCAGTGTGTTGTATTGTTCTTTAGTCTCTTGAATTTAATGCTAGGAAAGAACACCGAACTTAATCTAGTCCTCCGAGATCCATTTTAGCCATTAGGATTAGATGGGAGTTTTATAATCCTCTAAAAATTTTTCTTCTTTGCTTCCATTAGTAGTGGTGGCAAAAGTTTATTTTTGTCCTTTCAGTAAAAAGTCACAAACAGTTCTGTTATTTTAGATTTTCTCAAAACATCAAGTGTTTGAGCACTTAGGAGCTGTTTGAGTCTCCACCACAGGCTACTGTATGTCAGAGCAGACAGGGATTTGTTAGGCCCTAGAAATCCTCTACTCTATCAAATCTGGCTCTGCCTAATTCCAGTACAGTAAAGCAAAAAGATGAAATGCAATCCCTAACAGGGCTGGATAATCCCCATTTCCATGGCTCAGGCACTAACTTCTGGTTTCTTCTTTCTATTCTGTCATGTTTCACTCATGATAATATTTATTTTCCTCCTACGATAATTTATGCTTTGTGATGGCTCTGAACACTAATTTTCTGTCAGCTCATCTTTTATTTTTCTTGATTGCATGAGCGTTTTTTCTACGTACACTTCACGGATTAGATTGATCAAATCTTAAATCCTGTTTATCTCTTTAAAATAATTAATCCATTTCATTAATAAATCTTTTCAAATGGAAAGGCCAAGGATTACTGTAATGTTTCAGGTGAGACTTACTCAGTATTGCATAGAAGAGTGCAATTGCCTTGCTTGTTTTATCAATGCTGCT
The DNA here is from genome assembly GCF_901933205.1 of Camarhynchus parvulus. Classification (NCBI taxonomy): domain Eukaryota; kingdom Metazoa; phylum Chordata; class Aves; order Passeriformes; family Thraupidae; genus Camarhynchus; species Camarhynchus parvulus. Next base: position 19,338,628 of record NC_044575.1, on the reverse strand, counting down.
GTTACCACACCACATTACAGCATTTCTCTCTTCTTTCAATCTACACTCAATTCTTAGACTTAGAAAATGTATCAGCTCCTGTGAAAATTTCAGTTCAATGGCACTGCATGTTAGTAATTTTAGGTTTTTTGTTGTCTTTATTATTCTTGTTTAGTTACAATTGGTTTTAGCACAGATAGTATCAGAAATATTTTGTTAAATGTTCAACATTCAGATGATGCCCGAATATCACAGCACAAATATGAGGTCAACAAAACTATGAATTGAAGTTGAGTTCAGAAATACTAAGCCTTTTATCAATGACTTGGTTTCTGATTTGCTGTGGAAAGGGGTTCTACATCCAATTCCAAATTCTACTCGAACTCTTTTTTTTTATTTTAAATATTGGTTTTAATATAAATAGCAAGAGTTAGCTTAAACTCTGAGGATGTAATTTTAATTTGTCTGATGTCAACTACATGGAAGAAAATTAAATACCTTTAGCTCTCTCTGGTCTCCATTGCCTTTTCTCAGCTGCCTGTTACCAGGCAACTTACAAGCTTGCTTGAATTTGTCTGGCTTTGAAACTAGACTTAGGCAGAGAGTCTAGCTACAGTTCAAAATTAGTTGTATGCTTTGTTATTACAAACGTATTTGTTTCACAAATTTGCAGTAGTTCTCTTATGAATGATATAATAGAGCTCTATGAAATGCATTCAGTAGCCAGAGCTCAAAAATTATAGATCTATGCAGTAACCTTTCCAATAATTTCCAGGGTCATGCCATTTTCCCCCTCTAGTTACTCCTGTTTTTCTACAGCAAGTCAGCCATCACTGGGATTGAAACAAAAGAGGGAGAAATTTGCCTCTGGCCCTCTTCCCCCCATATGACTAAAGCAGTAAACTTTGCCTTGTACTGCTGCTAAACTATTTATTCAATTCATATGCAAAGACAGCATGAAAAATATGCAGTTGAAAATGCCCTTCTTCGCTATTTTCTACATGTGCAAATTTGTCCAAAGAAAGTTTTATTTTTCCTAGATTCCAGTTACAGATATTTGGAAGGCTCTGAACAATCTGCTAACATTGTTTGGCTCTAGGCTCAAAAGTTTAGAAAGCAATGTGTGATTGAGATGCTGTCGCAGCTTCAGAAATACTTACACAGATGATCCAGAGATACACTGAATTCAAACCTGGGTACAGACAATAAGCACTGGCAAATATCTGTCTCTGGAACACTGCTTATGGGATAAAGAAAATGGTGTTCAATCAGAAACTGAATCTCATAAGCAATGCCTAACTTAGCAAAATGAAAAGCTCAGCAGCACTTCTACCCCATTACAGAAATCCAGGTGGAGACAGTGCTCTCACAGCACTGCATGCTCACAGGTCACAGAGAACAAACACAGGTCAGACCCATGGCATGTGGTGTGACACTTTCTCACCTCTCAGTGCTGTCCTGCAGTTCAGCCAGAGTTAAACAGAAGGATTTGTTGTTAGGCAGAATGTGGTCATTTTCAGGCTCTAAAAAAAAAAGAGGGGAAATCATGGCCTCATTCAATCTAATAGATTCATGAAGCCAAAATTATACTTAGAGTTTGATAATGTGAGCATTCCTTTCAGAAATGTAATATATTTCCAAACCCTGTTTCGATCATTTATTCTCATTGGTATTTTTATTACAGTTTAAAGAGGAAATATTAGGTACTTTTGTTCTTTATACATTCTTTTTCTGTCAGCAGAGCTGTATCCATTGTACAGTTGTTTTCAATACACTGTAATACTGATCTCTGCAAGGAGATGCAAGCACTTTCTCCTTCCCTTCCCTAGCACCCCACTATGTCCTCTTAACCTTAGAATAAAGATTAATACAAAGCAAGCCTTGGTGCTTCTGAGGGTTAAGCAGAGAGAGTTTGGATTTCTACCCATCAGCTGTAAGTCAGAAACTACTGAAATCCCACAGTGGCATCAAGATTCCTGGGAGGCCATAAATGCCATCTATATAACTATAAATGCAGTCCTCTGAGATGCTCTAAATGCATTCTTTTAAAAATCTTGACTTAAAGTTCTTAGTTTTACAAATACTTCTATATGCACTAAGCTTTACTCTTACTCACAGGATTGGAACACATCCATTAACAAAGGACAAAAGTTACCAAAGCCAGGGAGGCCATGGCAGGGAGTTTTTATTCTTTCAACAAATATGTGTGATCATAGTACAGTCTCTCTAAAAGACTACTGTAGTATTTACTAAATGGGTAATAATGGGAAAAAGAAATTGTCTCAGTCTCAGATATCATTTTATTGTTATATACAAAACGTATTCTTTGTGAAGCATAAAACTATAAATGCATGTAAGAGACAAGCAGACTGAAAGGCTCCAGTATGCCATATCGAAAAGTTTGAAAGGAAAAGATAAGAAGAAAATCAAACAGATTAAGAAATAGTGATAAATTAGAAATTACTTAGTTGAAACTATATTTCTGAAAGATGGAGTAGCTCTCCTGTCTTCGATAGCACTATTTTTATATGCCTTCTAGTCACAATTGAAAAAGTTTTTTTTCTCTAAAATATATGCATATCTTTTTATATATATATGTGTTATACAGAAGAGCAGAATTGAAGTCACTGTGATACAAAGTAGCTGAAGCAAGTTAACTTTCAGGAAAGTTAACGTAAGACTTGCTTAAAAAGTCTTTTATATTTTTTTATATTCTTTATATTTTTTTTGCTTAAAAAAAATATCTTGTCACCTTCAAAATTCTTCCCACAAAAAATATACACCTGACAGTGGGTGGATGGCATCCTGGTACTCCTTCTCCCCTTCTGCTAACAAATTAAATCTGCTTATAGAATTGTTTAAAGCAAAATAATTTTTCTTCTTCATCCACTTTTCTTAGTTCCTCTTGGTACTTGCTCATTTACATGTCAAGAATTTTGTTTATTTTGTGTTTAGCAAAATGGGTCCTGATTTAGCTGAAGCTTCTGGTCAGTGTAGAAAAGTAAGAGATGGTAATTGTTTTATTTGTTTGGATAACTGCAGGACAGCCAAGCCAAAGTCTTCACAGACTCTGAACTACTAGCACATCTGTAAGATGGATGCCTAAGATACCTGAATTCTAATTATTCTTGAAATGAGAGAAAAGTCTCAAGACAAGAAATAGAGAGATATGTGGTAAATCAGAAAGAGGGTTAAGAGGGAAGATGGAACTTCCAATCAACCCTTTTAAATTCTGCTTAGTTTTGATTTAGCATGACCTTAAAGTGTGTTAATAAAAAAGCAGCATCTCTGAAAGTGTTGATAATATTTTCATATCCCTTATGAATATAAGAAATGGACTGAGGCTATGGGCTATGTCATTTATTGGCAAATTAGATAAATCTTAAACTTTATCTTCTGACTGCCTACTTAGGTATTGCAGTTACCCCTAAGACATTAATTTATTGAAAAGAAGATACCATCTTTCAGGAGAAACACGTCAAAAATATTTTGATAAAGTATTTATAATCCCTAAAAACAGATGGCTGTTCCATAAAGATTGTCAGCTGAGAAGATTTGCTGACAGAAACATGTTAAACAACTTTAAAATTTTTGAGGAAAGAACTTGCACCACAAAATCAGATGCAATCTTCTATTAATCAATCACAGCCAGTTGATTTTTTGACAGCAGGACCATGCTGGATGTAATTTGGTTGACTTGCACTTTTTCTGATTAATAATACCTGGGTAAGTTGAAATTTCATGGAGACAGTTTAAAAGCAGATCACTTGCTCAAAATAAAGGTAGAATGAGGGGAGAAGAAAATAATTTCTTATGTAAAGATAAAGGAAAATACATGGAATTTTATTCATACATGAGAACATTGGTTTTGTTTTGGTTGAGAGAATAGTAGCTAGCATTTAAACTTTCAGAAATATAGTATATATCCCTCCACAGAACACATATTGTGTGAGCAGCTTATAGTATTTGAAATTTCCCATATTCTTGAGTCTTTTCTGTATGCATAAAGTGCCTTTCTGATAGAAAGAAAACATGTGGCAAGGCAGGGCTCAGTAAATCGTTGCACTTCTTCCCAGTTGAAGAGTTCAACAGGATCTATAGTCTAGGGGACAGAAAGACACAGAGAGACAGAGAAACATAGTCAGAAGAACAGCTGCTGACAGATATTCTCCTCTTTAGTATGTTATTTATTGATACTTGATAGTGGAAGTCTTGCTGTCTTTCCAAGAATGCTGCTGTCTCTGACCTCTTGTCAACAGTACTTCCCCAGCTCAGGAGTTTCTCAGATGTCAGCTTGGCAGATCTCCACAGATTCCCTATTTGTCATTCATGTTTCTAAGATGTTGGTGGCTCTCTTTCAGGTGGGTTAGAGACAATGATTAGTTAAATGAAACAGCCAAAACCAAAATGAATGGATATTAAAATACTTACCCCACATTGGAACCTTCCACAATACATTGTATAGTTGCTACTGATGTTGCACAAATTAAGCTTTTATTGTAAAAGTAATGCTGGTTTTATTATGACATTGGTGAAAAGAAACAGATCTATAATGCAAAAAAAGCATTAGGTTGCTCTGAGACACTTCCACTGTTTCTTGCTCATGCTCTCCTGATAACACCAGGAGAAGAGGAGGAAGTGTTGTAAATGGTGGTGAACAAAATTCTCTCATTATTATCTTGCTAGTGACCATGCCAGAAACTGTCAATTATCTCTGGATTAGCTAGGGATAGGAATCATAGTAAATTCTGCAGTGATCAGATTAGATTTTCTCTGGGCTTTGGTGAGAGTGCATTGGGTATAACTGAAGGGCTCTATACTTTTAGAATACAAATATTACCAGGAATTGCCTAGCAATGAAAGAATTTGAATTTCCCGATGACAGATAAATTCAAGTAACAAAGTCTAGCCAAGTGTTTGAGAGAAACTTCTTTGGCAAGCAGTCGCTGAATCCACATTGAATTTGGAGAAGAAAAAAGGGGTAACGACATCAAACATCAAAAAATTATTTTTATTTTTCTCAATTTTTAACTAAGTAGAAAAGTATGACTAAGGTTTTAAACTTTTCAAATCACTTTGTTGATATGGAATGAAAAATGTATTTTAGAGATGCATGGTAAAGCATAAAGAAAAAAATGATGAAAGCCATGCTATGTTAAGACTCTGTAAAGATCTAACTCAGAGGTATGTAAGAAAAAAGTGAAAAAAACAGTAGTATCATTCAGTCAGAATGATGCAAATAGTTAAGGCATCATAACTATGACTCACAAAATAATTGCATATTTTGCATTTGCTTTTAAAACTGACAATGCGAGAATTCTATATTAAAAAGCTATGAGAAATAACATTCCACACTGATTTAGGGATGTTCAGTGGCAGAGATGATTCAAGGCAGATTAGCCCTCATCTGCACAACTTTATTTTTCCATATTGCAGTTTGAAGGATGTTTGTAGTACAACTGCCCTTGTCCCCCTGGTTCAGAGCCCATATTAACTTGTACCAGCTTATTCCAGGTCTACTCTACAAATGTTCTGATGGCAACATCACCTTGCTGTTTTGTGACCATTTAAACCTGAAAGAACAGTTCACACAACCCTAATTTGTGGGCTTGTCCTCTGCCTGCATACAAAATACATATTTATAGCACTCTAGATTATGATCACTGAACTAGTCATAGTACACTCATTTTGTTCTCACTGTAAATACAGCATATTTAGATGTATGATAAGTAGCATTGCTAGCCTGAGTAAGCTGTAAATCTACACTAGAGTGCAGTTTCTCAAAGTACATTGTGGCAATCAAACTAGTTGAAATCAGCATTGACAAAATGCAGTGTGGAAATAGCCTCTGTTGATAGACAGGATTCTGCCGGGAGAGCTATATAATTTCAGAGACTGCAACAACCAAACACATTTTAGGGAGATACTTTCACAGACTTGTAACAAGTTCTAGTATTTATTGTCTGTTTTTCAGTTTAAGAGCTGAGTGTGCTCTCAGCCACAGGATAAAGTTTACTAAGGAAGACAATTGCAGAATTATGGATATAATAATGGGGGTGTTCAGAGTAGTTTGTGAGACCACATGCAGAATTCCTACAGACACAACCCTTGCTCAAGAGAATCATGATGACATGAGAAATGAAAACTACCACAACCTCTAAAAAGGTTGGTGACAGTAGCCATTTGGTTCAATACATTAGGCATACTTTCACTGACACCTATTGCAACTAATAATCAGATTTGTAATACCTTAACCATGACTAAAAGCTACTTCAATGAGTTGATAATAAAGATACTATTTCTTTCTTGCTTGCTTTCTGCCTTTCTTGTTTTCTTATTCTTATCCTTCTTTTCAATGTTTTGGGGATACTTTTTTTCCCAGCAGATAAAAGGAGCACCACTGGTAAGTTGTAGGTACACTCAGGTTGTCTGCCAGCAATAAGATAGAACATTGGTAGATAAATAAGCATTTTTGCATCTGACCTACCTTCTCAATTCTTAAAAGGTATTTTTTATTTGCAGCAAAATAAATATTTTAAGTTCTTAATTATAATAAAATGAAATTATTTTCATTATTTTAATTAATGTTAGCTCATGAAAAATAAACTTATCTAAAAGACAGTACATAACTCCTCAGTAGTGTTACAGAAGCAGAAATTCTTCAGCTCCCATTCTTAATTTGTACTTATATCTGGTTGTGATTTTCACACCCCAGAAAATTTGTATATTACTAAGTCAGATGTCAGATGTTACTGCATTATGGTGTTTCTACATTTAGAAACAAAGCTGAAAAGCATGAGATATTCTTACAGGTACAAATGGAGCACAATGGTACAAAACCTAAAGCATGTGATGTCAGAATGCAGTTTGATCCATTGCTGTAGCACTCTGACGTGCAAACGTGCAAGGAAAAATGTATTGAGCATATATACTCATAATTCTTCATTTTCCCTTCATTTAACAGAAACCCTGGGAGGGAATCAATTACTTGAACATGGTAACAAGTTAATGCTGTGGTCAAGGTTTACAGCATAACCCAGTGGAAGTGATCCGGCTCCCAAGTCTAGTGTGAAGTTTGAGAAAAGATTCCATAGCACAAGCAATCAATCCAATATATGACATTCCTGCAATAAGTGCAAATTCAAAACATGCAGTTGTATGTATACTGTCTTTTACAAATGTAGTGGATAGAACTTCAGCACTGCTTTAGGTACTCAATTATTTACACATAGTGACTTTATTGTTTCTGATTGATACTGATATAAGCATAGACAAAAAAATATTTGAGGCACATGAAAGAATTCCAGGTCCCAAAATAGAATGAAACTTATTATTTTCTGCATTATAGTATAAAACTTTGGAACTGATGTGAATGGACTTCAGGTAGCTTGAGAATACTGTATCTGTAGCTGTCAAATATTCACATGTCAAGACCTTGATGGACTCATTGTCAAGATGTGCTTGCGTGGTTTATAACATTTGTGCCAGGGATTTATGGACTTTTGTGCCCTATTAATTCCATGTTTTCTAGTTATTTTTTGAGTTGTGCAGTGCATTTGAGGCTTTGGAAGGACCTTCTAATGAAGGAAGGAAGAGGGATGATGTCTGTGATGTGAGAGTTTTGGTTTTCACTCATCTGTGATTTTTCCTATCATCACAGTATAATTTTCCCTTGTTTTTATTTTTTGTAACTTAGGCCATCACTCTTGAGTTGAAGTCACGGCTAATACACAGTGCCTGTTTAGCACCGTACATTATACGTCTTAACTATTAAAACATAATGATTGCAATATTTAAAAATTTATTATAGTGAATTTAATGTGCAGGAAGCGGGAAAATAAGATGGTGAGGCACTGTCAGAAGTTGCTCAGACAAGCTACAGATGCTCCATTTCTTCAAGGCCAGGCTGGATGAGGCTCTGAGCAACCTGGTCTAGTAGAAAGTGTCCCTCTCCATGGCATGGTAATTGAAATAAGCTGATCTTTAAAGTCCCTTCCAATCCAAACCATTGTATTAGTCTAAGTAGTGTTATTGTCTTCCATTTTAGTGTCCTGATTTTATTAAACCAAGGAAGTTTCACACTGTTTATTGGAGGCACTGCTCTTAAATTATTGTTTGCTTTTAATTATCTGTTTCTTCTCTGTTTATTTTTTGGTATTCAAATATGGAAGATTTTTTTCCTGTTTTTAGTCTCTGAAAAGATATGATGACTCATTCAGTAATGCTTCTTCTATAGTTCTAATGTGATATTGTCTATTTTCTGAATCACTTTATGTAAGATAGAGAAAATTACTTACGTAAACACTTTGCTATCCAGCAGCCTTAGGTAAGGATTATGGATCCAGATCTGATCCGGTTGTAATCAAAGACAGTTTAAGCCTGTATTCTGAGTTACTCAGTTCTTTAAGAGAAAATATAAATATCTTTAGTAATCTCTGTGTATTAAATCATAAGATATCTCAAGTTGGAAGAAACCCATAAGGATAACCAAGTTCAGCTCGTCAACCTTTTCTCTAAACTGAACACTCATCTGTGTTTATCATTCTGCTCCCTAGAGGCTGTGTCTGCATCTTATGCAAAGTATTTTTCAATAATAGTTTATATGCTGTTTTTGGTCTGGTGATATGACTTACATAATGGAGATTGCAGCAATGTTTCGTAGCTTCTTAAAAAGTATTTTGATATTGTATGAGTACTTGAAGAAATTGAGGTTAAGGAAGAAAAAATGTGAAAGGTCAGTTTCTCAAATGAGGCTTGCTGTCTGGTGTTTACTTTCTGACAATTTTTACAAGAACCGAATAAATAAATTGTCGCACAACAGGAAACATTAGTTTCCATGTGAAGTGAGGTCATCAGTACCAAGGCAGCATGAAGTGCTTTTGTCCTTAATAGTCAGCCAGTGAGAGAGCTATCACTTCTCCAGTGGGAAACATCATCCCTTTTGCAGAGAGCTGCGTGTACAGCATGGGAAATTAGAGAGAAATAATGTTATTCTATAGTCATAGCAATAATGATGAACATTCAGTTGCAATCCCGAACAGTTCCTGTAGGATTTTCTGGGACAACAGGCAAGATTATATGTAAATTGGGATTTACAATGATGACTCTAGGTATGTAGTCAGGTTACATTTGTTTGAATGGAGACACTAATACAGAAGTGTGGTGCGCTGCATCTCTGACTGAGCAAGGACTGAAAGACACATTTGTTTTTATGTAGACACACACATTTTCAGAGAATTATGGAAGTTAAGAGATAATTGTATCTTTAAATGTAAATTCATCTCGCTGTCAGGAGGATTCCTGTATAAGACATATTCTGCTGCCCAGACAAAACCACTTCAAGCAACAGATCATCTTCTGCTTCTGGAAAGAAAAGTTCTATGCCAACAGGAAGCCTATCCTAAGAGAATTTCTCCTGATATTCAAATGTTCCCTATCTTAAATTAATCCCCTTATTTCTACAAATAACCTCTATAATTTAAATTTTTTTATAACCTTTCTTTTTGTGATTGTCCTTCACATCTCATAAGCTTCTAGTGTCTCCCTGTAGTTGTCACTGTGCTAGGTTATTCTTAGCTATAACCTTTTCTCCCACAAGTTTTGAGATGTAATTTTTTAGAATGAAACACACAAACACCATCACACTCAATGTATAGAACATAGCATAGCCAGTGATATGGCCAGCCTTCCAAGTAAATATGCTTTTGTTAGTGCACCTCAGGATAAATAAGTAGATGTATATGAAGGGATTGATATTAATAACTTACTACACAGATCTGTAAATAACAGCACAAAGTGAAATAAGGAAAAGAATTATTTTAATATCAAAAAAATACAGCAAGATGAATGTTCGTATGGAGACAGCATTGCTGGTCACTCTATCCTTTGAATAAATTGACAGTGCAGTGGAAGAACATTAAAGAATGTGGTGAACAGAATCAAGGACAGAAGATTGTAGTCTAGGGACAAAAGAGTAGGCCATCCAGGTCTCTTATTTATGTAGATTGCTGCCTGAAAATTAATGATTGTGTCATAAAAAATGTCTTGTAATTCACATATCATGCTTCTATCTTAAATAACAATGATTTAGCAAAACATTTATTAAGAAAAAATAATATCTATTAATTGATTAAAACACTGTCAAAATTATCATGCTAGCATAACTTTGCTGCCAAAACAATTAAAAAACCCAACAACAACAACAACAAACCAGATCTGAAATTGCAGACAAAATCTATGAAATAAGGATGTATTTACCTTGGATAAAAAATGGGATTTAATAGTACTATAGCAATTACTTTAGGAGAGGATGCAGTGTTTCAGACAAAGACCAGAGAATGTTGATAGGTTCTAACGCCTGCATATGACATATATCAGAGTATATGACAAATTATAACATTATTCTTTGCAAAAGCCTGCTTCTGCAGATTGGATAAAATGCTTCCTGCAGCCAGCTGGCATCTGCAACAAAGCCATATGAGTACATAGTTTGATTATTTATTCCTTTAGAGCATAACAGATTATGACTGTGTGCAGGCACTAATTGAGAACTTATTTGGACATAGAGGATTTTTTTTGAGCCAGGTGCCCACTTTTAGAAAAAAAAAAATGACCTGAATTCAGACAACTTCTTGCACAAGCCATGTGCACGTGTGAGGGTGACAGTAGAAGATGCCTCCACTGGGGTAGTTTCACATTTGCAAGGTACTATGTTGTATTAACAATGACAATTTTTTTTATCATAACAAGAAATGCATAATCCATTTATAAGTAACCAGATAATGCCAGAAAATTGTTGGGTTTTTTTGGTTCGTTATTGTTTTGTTTTGTTTTGTTTTGTTTTGTTTTTTATGAAATGGTGTTTAGAATTTTGGACCTCAAATATGAGCTACACCATTAGCTTTTCTTAATTCACACAATTTTGGAAACAAAAGTCAAGACCAATGTTCCGTCCAGATAAGTGAAAAATGGCCAAACAATTGACTGCATTTGTAAAACTTAATAATGGTGTTACTACTAGATAGATGAGGTTAAAAAGGTGCTGAAGAATGGTCCGGGAAGCAGGCAAAAATATCAAAAACCTGTCAAAGACTGATTCAGAATATAGGTAACAAAGTTTACCTTTTTAAGATGATCTCATCTGACATGCTTCTGTCGATCATCACTATATGGAGAAATTAATATTTTCTTGAAGTCTTTTTGGAAGACAGCGGTTTGCAATGCTTTTAAGAGCTGTAATTTTGTATGATGTCTGTAAGAATTGAGCAAATTCTATTGACTTTTCCTAAATTCACTTGACACAAACAGGTGCACTGTGTTTCATAACAAGTTTTCTCAATAGACAAAATTTGTATATTTTAAACTATGTAAGTTTGAAGATCTTTCCTCAGGCCTTGTTACTTAGCCCATAAAGGCTTTTTTTTCCTCAGACACACTGACCAAGAAATGACCTATAGTGAAAAAGACATAGCTGACTCCTAAAGATTCTTTATTTACTGTATTTGCTCACAATGTTTTCGAGTCATGACAGTTGACAGAGCAATGGGTTCATGCATATCCCAGGAGAGACCCAGTCCATTTAAAGGGAAGGGCAATTTATCCAAAGCCCTGAATCATGCCTTTGCATGCCTCTCTGCAATGATCATTTTCATTCAAAAATGCTGTTACTATTTATACCACATATTACTTTTAAGAAGGCATAATTAGTTCGGGTTTGGATTTTTTTTTCCCCCAGAAAAATCAAAACATGTTTTTTAGACACACAACCACGAGGGATTTTAGAATTCTCTCTGTGCAGTATTGGCTTTCCAAGTAAGATCTTTTCATCTTATTGATTTGATCCTAATTAAATAAAATCATTTTACAGTGTAAGATTTACATTTTACAATGAGATATAATGTTTGTTTCATCCTAATTATTTGCCTGTGTAGCTAGCTACCCTTTCTGTCTGTCTGTTTATCTATCTATCTATCTATCTATCTATCTATCTATCTATCTATCTATCTATCTATCTATCTATCTATCTACTAATCTCCTTAGACCTGTCCATGGGACTAGTAGTCAGAGCAGTAATAGTTTGTGCAATACCAATGGTATATAAACTTGAACAACTGAAATGGAAGATAAATTAAATATGTCTTTTCTCTTTCCTTGCTTATCTTAACCCCCTCTTTGCTCTGTAAATTAATAATATACATGTATAGTATCCCAGGAAAATGGTTTCATTATTTCAATATTTGATGTCTTTTAATTATGAAAATGTTCTCTCCTTCCAATTCTTGGAAAATAAGTACAAGACATTAGTCTATTTGCAGTGCTTTACTATCTAAATTTTAAGCTGGAATGAAAAATGGATTGCATGTGCTGCAGAAGTCAAAATGTCAGCAGCTAGAACTTTTGGGTCTTATGAAAGCAGACTCATTTCAGATGAGATTATTGTGAATGCAAAGCCTTATGGAAAAAAAAAAGAAAATAAGGGGAAAAGAAATAAACCCAAACAGCAGATTAAATGTTGATGAGGTGCTAACTGACACATCATCTTTTCTACTCTCAAGCATTCATGGTACTGTGCTAACATGATGCTTCCATTCATTAAGGAAAAAGAAATCCATACCATGTTAGCTGTCATTATACCATATTGGTCCAAAATTAATAGCACCAGGAGCTAGAACTGCCTTATGCTTATATTTCCCCTCTTCCCCCAATGTGTTATACAAACTTTGGTTTTGTAAAAAATAAATAACACAAGGGCAACAATGTATAGCCTAACTCAGAATACTGGATTCTATGTGAGTATGCTTGTTTTTTGAGTGAGACATACTTTATTATTATGATCCTTGTCTATGATTCCACACTTGGAATGATTTCTGCAAAATGGTTTGTTAGTTTTCATGCATGATTTAATTTTAGGGAATTCTCCTTTATTATAGTAAATGTTGTAAGTCCAGTATTTATTAATAAGCTTCTGTCATTTTTAAGAAGCAACTGCTGTCTGTATTAATGTCCAAGAAATTTATACACACAGAATGAAAGCATAGCTTCAGGTGCCTAGGTGATGAAGGCTGAAACAGATTTCATTACCTATAGATGAGTTTCAGAGATCTTCCAAAAATTACATCAGTATTAAAATCACCATGGAAACAGAAATTATGGTAACTCAAACCTTTAGAAATAATGAATACTGCAGCATTTTCAGCTTCCACCTTGCCCCTTCCATGATTCTTGTGCTGTCATGATTTTGAGACCCAGGTTGTTCAAGGGCGCAGTGAAATTTCTCACCCAGGAATCTGGCTCAGGAGGGCTGTCTTTTTTTGCCTCCTTTATAATGTACTGGGGTTGGCAGGTGGCATAAGTACTAAATAGTGATCCCACACAGACTTCTCAATGGTTTTACCATTTGACCAATAGCTCTGGCTTGTGAATAATACCAGTATCCACTGGAAGTGATTTTTTTAGTATTTACAGAAACTGAATCAAGCTTTGCATGAGCTAACACACGACCAAGAAAAAATGCTCTTATTTATATTCTTGAGGAAATACATAATAATAATAGTAAATGTTTACATGATCTCACTTTCTTAAGTAATTCACCTGGCCAGCCATAGCAGTCCAGAACAATTAATATTTGGCTGTTTATAGACCTTTTTCCCTAGTTAATGAATCAGATTCGCATTCAAAAATGTATATATTTATAAACTTTTTGTAGTGAAAGCTGCTAAGATTTGTTCCTGGATTAATGTTTTTCAAATATCATGCTTTATTACAGCCTTGTACTAGATTTTGTTTTTGCACCCATCTAAAAGTAGGCTTTTGATCTTCGTTAAGCAAGTGTACCCCAACTATCCTCAGTATGATAAAAAAAGCTAAATTGGGAAGTTGTCTTGAGAAATACTGTGAAGCACTGTACTGTGAATCCATTACAAGCTAAAGTGATAATACTGTAATTTTAGGATGGCAAAGAAAGTGTGAGCCATGAGAATTTTGGAAAAGTCTTCAGCTGGAACTGTTTAAGCTTTCAGAGAAGTTTGATAAATAAATTCTTGTTATGTGTATTAACTTTTTGTGCTTTAAAAGATAATACCACATGCACTGAGCCCCAAAACAAATATGTTCTGTAAACAAACAAAAAGAAAGAAACAAACCAGCCTTCTGCTAAGTCCAAGGTTTGAAACATTGATTTTGATTCTTAAAAACTAGAATTCGGTCATAGAAAATAAAATGTTAACAGAAATGTTGAAAATTAAGTTCTCATTTTACTCTTTAACAATAAAACCAAAAATGCAGCCCCATATAGGGATCTTTGATAATTCTTAAAGACTAGGAATTAATCCTTTGGGGTTTTTTGACCCCTAAATACTGAATAGCCTCTTTAAATGAAAAGAACCTCTCTCTGCCATGTTTTCTGTTGCAGCTACTCTTCCAGATAGAATTTATTTGAGGATTGTTACTAGCTAGTTCATGAGAACCTTTTTCTCAGTATTTAAAAACAGGAGAATTGTCAACCCAGGAGCATTTTCAGCATCTGCTTTTCACAGCTGATATCCTCTGGCTCCAAAACTTTATTTCCCTGAGAGCTTCTGTTGACCAGGTTTCACACTAACTTGTTTGAAAATTATGGAATATGCACACTCTGGGTGGGACTCTGGGGACTTGTATTTTCCACATTTCCACTGCAAAGAAAAACCTGCATTGAGTCTAGTAATATATCACTGTATTACAACCATCAGGGCATTTAATTTACAACTTAAATCAGCTGGGACTTGCTGATGCTAGACAGTAATATACTGTCAGTTTAAAACCCCTGGATATTGCAGCTCAGTGTGCAACGGGCTGTCAGTCAGCAGAATGACAAAGTGACAATTTATGGTTTGTAAAACCCCAACAGATAAATTGCAAGAAAAGTGCACTTTGACTTAAGCAGCACACTGTGTGAAATGTGTTTTTGTTGAAAGGACTGTGTAAGGTGAAAGGAAATTTTTCTATGCTCTCTTTGTTTTAGGGTGTTTTAAAGGCCCTGTTTACTGCTTGAGACTTTTAAAGAAATACAGTAAAGTGAAATGTATATACTGAGCATTTTTCTTTGATAATGCAGGGATTTAATGCAGGGATGGTGATCTTGTGTAGATTTTATAACCTCACTGTAGCCCACCAGATCTGTACAGAAGGTTGGTAAGTGCAGTTCAGTGTGTGCTGGGGGGAGGAAATACATATTGGAAGCTGCTGCTGTGGTACTGAAATGGCCATAAGTTTTTAAGGAACAGGATGCTTTTAAGTGTTAAAGAAACATAAGGGAGACAGGATTCATGTATAGAGAAAGGCCTGATACCTCAAATGTTATGAAGCCAAAAAGGAGAACTTTTCTTTCTGAGGTATCTTCCTGGCCTGTGTAAGCAAAATAAAAAGTGAATTGGGAACCTATTGGGATTCATCTGAAAAAGGTTGGAATGAAAGAAAAAGACTTTTGTACATATGGCTTCTAATTCCACTGTACCCTAGGTCTTGACAAGAACCATTAATTATTTATGTTTTTTAATGGAGGGAGATTGTGTTGGGTTTGGGGTTTTGTTTGTGATTTCTTTTGGTTGTTTGGTGTTTCTTTTGTGCATGGTTTGGTTTGAGTTTTGTGGTGGATTTTTCATTTGGCTTCTTTTAGCACTTGCAGAAGTATAGAAATTATCAAAGCAATTTTTTTAATTGCAAGTTTTCTCCACACCAAAACTGGCCAATCCTGAGCAAATGGCTTCAGACATCAAATTAGTGTGTCACTTTATTTTCATGCGGCTTCCCACCTTTTGCCTCTTCATGAACGATTTGAAAAAAAATAATTGATTGGAATGCAAATTTTGAATTTTGTACAGTGAGAATGAGCGCATTCTTTAAGCTAATTTGCAGACAAGTGTATGTTACAAAGAATCTACAAACAGGAAAAGGATGCACATTCATCAAATTTCACCTAATTTGTGTTTTTAAACAAAGAACAATATTGTTGACTTGGAAAATCAGCAACTGCAGATTATAAAGACTAATTTTGCCTTACCTCTTGAAATACACAGTTTGTATTCTAAACACATATTGACCTGTACTGTACACTTTTAGTACTGTTCTGGTCTATTGCATACTGTAATTAGCAGCTAGTCTTATTTTTTAGATTGAATTCTATTGCCTGAAAAAGCTTTTTGAATATGAAATCCCTTACTACACTCTCCGAACAAAAGACTATTAAATGCATATAAAACAACTATTGTCTTGTGCCCCTACACTGTAACTCAGTCTTGACCCCTCAGGGTATTTAGCTGCTAAATCAGAGTAGGAGAGTTGTAATTTTGTCCTCATCTTCTCTTGAGACTTGGCCAGTCTGCTAAAATTCTCCTGGCTGATAACAACAAATATGAAGGGATTTTTTTTAATTAGTTCTTTCTGATATGACTGATAGTCATAGAAACATCACAATAGAGAAGATCTGAGAAGAATAGGAATTATATTAATTTGTTGAACCCAACAATAATTGAAAATCATTTACACTCTATGATATGACAAACTATGGAATAGCTATTAATTCATACTCCTAATGCAATTTTTTTCTCTCACATAGACCATAAATCCTAAAGATTTTTTAGATTGTTTCCCTAACTGCGTATATAGGTACCCAAGCCTTAAGAGATCAAGCAAATTCTTAAGAATCTCAAAGTGACTCAAAGCAGGGAAAAGAAATGTCATCTGAATGTTTCTAACTTTGGCTGACATTTTTGAATCATGAAATGAATTGTAATTGTTGATATTATTCAATAACTGCTCAAAAGATCTTCTTTCTTCAAAGAATTACTTATATAAAATCATGATTGAGATCTAATCCTACAGCTCTTGAGGATCCATAATTATGTGTTAAATTTTATTCTTTTTTCACACATTTAATATTCCTTGAATTTAAAATCAAATTCTAATGCATGTTCTATTCAGAGGACAGTCACGCATTTCCAGCAAAAACGAATTTCCTGTTGGAAGGAATTTTCTGATGTCAGATTTTATGTTTTTAATACAAATTCATTTGTATTAATCTTAATTTTAAAATTGATACTTAGTGTTATATTGCAGAGGGGAAAAAAGCCCAAACACAATTAAAAAATCAAATTAATTATAAATACCTGAGATAATGATTACATTGCTTATTTGGCTCTTCTATTCTCTTTTTTATTTTTCTTTCAATTTATTTTCTTTTTCTTATTCATCTAGGTAAAGATTTCTGTCAGATGTAGAGGAATATAGTCATTAAAAGTTAAGGTTTAAAAAAATCCAGCTTCACATCAATACTGATCCTTTCTATTGTGAAATTACTTTTTCCACCTCATTTAATGATAGCAGCTTGGCAACTGTGACGTGCTTCTATTTTATTTTTAACTTCACATCTGATAGATGCCTGTGTGAGAGACTTGGCAATTACAAAGGTGTTTTTGTTACTTACTATGCAGTAGTCTCCTGCCCTTTAGTGTGCAGTAGGATTATACTATAATAGAGTATGAAACTTCTGATAGTTCCAGATGAGTTTTCAGGAGCCAGGCTCGCAGTTGTGTCTGTGCTGGAGATACTTTCGCACTGTGCTACATCTGTGTCTGTAGTCATCAGTGTCCTTTTAGAAATCATGATTCCAAATCAAGCCCAAACCCTTCCTGGAACTTACGAGTATTTTTCTCTGCCTATGCAGAGCGTTTTTGCACAGAGCTGGGCATTTTCAGCCATCAGCCAAGTGGAGCAGGCAGCCCAGGCTGCCAGTAGTGACCTTACTAAGGGGTCCCATAAAGGGGGCATAAAGAGAGAACTGGGGTAAGACCGTGCTGTAAAGGGGGCATAAAGAGAGAAGTGGGGTAAGACCAAGGCAGTGTGAATCAAGTTGTTTTTGAGGTCAGTTATTTGGCTTTGTAGGAAACGGTTCCACATTGAGTGCTGGGTGGCTTTGTTTTGTAGGAATGTAGATAGAAATATGTTCTTTGCCAAAGAAACCATGCCAGCTGAGGGCAGGTAAATGATTGGCTTGTTTTTGAGAAATACATCCACTTTTTGCCGTGGGACATGTAGATAATCTGTTCTGAACACTTATTTTACTGAGAACTAGTAAACCTGAACTTTTGCTTCTTTTCATCACTAAAATAAGACAGAAAATTAAAAATTATTAGCGAATCAAGTCACTGTGTATGTAATATAGGGTGAGTTTTGGGAATGTGGAGTCAGAAAGAACAGAAGCTTTAATAGCTGAAATTGAGCTTATCTGTCAAGCTAGTAGTGTGTGTGAAGGTGTTTGCTCACCACAAGCACAGATTCACAGTTAAGAGAGTAATATGTGCTGTGTCAAACTCATAGGGCTGTATGAGTATTGCAGGCTGATGACTTCATGCAAGATTTTAAAAATTATAAAGAAAAATAGACTGTGATGGAATATAATAAAAGATGGAAAAGTCATTGCTTTGATAAAGTCAGTTGGCTTTTCTCCCACAGATTTTGTCTACAGCCTGTGTACTATAATTTCCTCACAGTTGCATAGCAACTGGACCCCAAACGTTTTAGTGTTTAGCAATAATTATAATTTTGTTGAAATTGTTTCAACGGAAAAAAATCCTTCTTTGCCTGCTTTTCCTTCTTCCCTGGTTTTAGCCTGTGTGCCAAGATGATGGCTTTGTCTTTGAGTAAAAACACTTGTCGGGAAATGAGCTGGAACAAGCAGTTGTGTATCCCCTAGCTGATAAAGTGGGTCTGTTGTGCTCTGTCTATAAGCAATGAATGTGCTTCCCAAAGGATGAATGTATGGGCTACAGTCACTGGCTTAGCTCTCTATGCAGACAAAAATTACCTGTCTAGACCAATTAAAAATTACCTGGACATCTCTGAAGGCTGCTGTTTCAAGTATCAAAGAATTTACATCTCTAACTTCTAAAAAGGAAGGCCTTTATAACCAAGCATGTTGAAATATCAGCTGTCCCTGGAAACAAAATGTTTCTAGTCTCTGTGTATAATGATGAATTTTAAGACAGAAAAAATACACTGCTTTTATTATGCTAGTTCTCTAGTTAGATTCTCTAACATAAATTGTTACATTGTAAAGGAATAGTATTTCTCTGAAGTGGATGCAACTTGCATTACACTTGTACTTTAAAACAACTGGACTCTTAATAAAGATGTCAAGATACAGAAAAAAAATCTCTGCCATGGGTTTTGATCTACTCAGACTTCTACTGCTTAAATCCAGCACACATGACACATTTAAACTTTTAACCTGGAAATTTTGCTGTACTGCATTTTTGTCTGCATTCTCTGCATTGCCTTACAGAAGGTGATAGACATCTCAATGGGTCAGGTAGAACAGAACCTGTACCGTTTCCATTCACATGTGTTTAGAAGGGTTTTTTAAAGGGAAAAACAGTATTTAAAACTGTTAGGATCATGTTGCAAAAGGGAAAAGTACATATTTACTATAAGTCTTTGCATAACACAGGGAAAACCAGAATAAAGTACTGTAGCACCACTTAGCTGCCTGGCTGTCAGTGATGGATTATTTCTCTGAATTGGACACTAAATTAAGATACAAATCCCTATTTTGAGCATTTCACGAATCTCTTCTAGAGGATATAGCAATAATTCCAAGTTGCAAGTTGCAAAATTAAATCCTCCACTACACTCAGAATAAGAAAAGAGTAGGAGGCTTTTTGGTCTACTTCCAGTTAACAAATTGTGCTAAATATCTTTATTGTCTGAAAATTTCTGTTCAATGAAATTAGCAGCATAACTTGAACTGAAAGAAAATACTGATTTACTTATTACTGGAGAGCTTTGTCATGCCATTTTTGGCATGACTTTAGCAAGAAAATAGATTTCCCTCCTTTGATTAGGGGTGATTTTGATTACTATTGAAAAATACAATAAACAATGCTTAAATTGGTTTGTTCAGCTCTTTCAGTGATTGGAGTTTGAGTAGAAAAAGTGAAGGTGAAAAAGATTTGGTAACACATTTCTGGAACCCTTCATATTGTCTTTCTCCTTTTAAATAAAAGGCAATATGTAACATTGAGGACAGATATCAAGACTAATTAGTCAGGGAGTCTACTAAGTGGATTTCATGGGCTCGGAACAATCTTGTCTTGGCCCATCCATTCAGGTTAATTCTGATTGGATAATGGAAAATCACTGGCCTGGATATCTCTACAACCTAGTTTTGCTTAACTACTCAACATCATTTAGACTATTTTGTTTTAAATGTCTAACAAAATTGAACTGCTTACTGTGGTATACACTAGTATTGCGAAATCAGAGTACAGGGACACTTCTGATCAGTGTCTTCCTGGACAGAGAGTCTTACCTGGCATGTATCCATGTAATTATGGTGACTTTCTCCTCCTTGCCCCTGTTTTTGTCCAGTAATGACTGTTTTCTCTTCTGGATCTGTTAATTCAAATGAAGACTGCATATGAAGTTTAGATACCACATTACAGATTTCTTCACATTTCTCCACATTTTCAGCCCTTTAAATACTTTCTAATATTTATAATGCCCTTTTCTGTAGATATTCTTCGAGGCGTGAATTAATTTTGGTAATAAGTAAACCAGGAGGCTGTTCTTTCAGATGCTGCCTAATGCTTTTATTGCTACTGAATTAAAGTGAAATCCTATAATAATTAAGATCTAAGTATATGTTGTAAAAATAGCAGTATTTCCCTGTAAGTATTACTAGACTTGAATGCTTGCCCATCTAATAAATATATTCCTAAATATCTGAAATTAACCCCCTACTGCTATAATTATGGCTTGTATTTGTTATGATCAGCATACATCAAAACTTAAATTTCTCAAACACCTACTAAACCATTCTTAAAAATATTTGGATGAGCTGCTGTTGAACTCTGGTCCATCATATTCATTTTTTTATCAAACATCAGTAGCAAATTTGCCTAGAGATTTAGAAAATCAAGACACTCTTCTTGGCAAATGATCTTGTGACTTGGAGATAACTGAATTTTCTTGAAACTTGGATCAGTCACTTTTCATTCTGAGGCATTAGTTTGAACATAAGCAATCACAAAGCTTAGGATTCAAAGTTATACAAAATCATAAATGTCAGTAAACATCAGTTGCACTGCCTGTGGTATATTCTTTACTTCTGTGTTGGGCAGTCTAGTTTTGAGCTCAAAGTGTCCCATGTTTTTTTTTAAATTATGGACAATGTTTGGGTTTTTCATGTTTTTGTGATCCGTCTCACAATGTTGATCTAACAAAGTCATAAACATTGAATTCTCCAGCTGACAAGCCAAATTGAGAGAATTCTTGTGTACTATCTAGTGTGGAAAGAGTAATTTGTTTCTCATAACACTACAGATGTGTAACCTTACTGGGGACCCTGAGAGATGAGGAATTCTTTTCACCTTTGTTTTGGATATCAAGGCAAAGAACCTTAGGCGATGCACAGCTGGTTTATGACATTAAAAACACAATTAAACTGGCTCAGATTTCGATTGAATGGGCTGTTATCTGGGTCACAGTTAATTTTTATTAAATGCAGTATTTGATGGGAGTTGACAGATGTGCAAGACATTGATGCTGACTACTGTAAATAAATGTTTTGAAATGCAAAAATTTAGCTACCGGTAAAGAAACAACTATATCTGGTCAATGATGATATATATGGAGGGATGTAATAATGCAAGCAGTTGTTACTTAGTTTCTTACTGTGGTAGAAGGGATTAAATAATGTCATGAAAATAAATCTCGATAGATTAATGGAACATGGTTTAACTTGTCCTTTAGCTGTTCTAATCATAATAACTTCAAACATGAGTTGCAAAAATTAGAGTACTCCATACCTCCAATCATCTTCATGGCCCTCCTCTGGCCTCACTTCAGCAGGTCCACATCCTTCCCGATGCAGCACTCCAGGTGGGGTCTTACCAGAGCAGAGCAGAGGGGCAGAATCCCCTCCCTCAACCTGCTGTTCACACCTCTTTTAACAAAGCCCAGGACACAGTTTATTTCTTGCCTGTGAGCTCACATTGCTGGGTCATGTAGTTTACAGATGAGTTCATGTTTTCCTAGTATCTTTCTTTAAATGTCAAAAAAATAAAATTATTTTGTTTTCTTTGGTTTTTAGGAAATCTGTTGGAAAAGACATGCATATGAGAAAGGTGTTAAAGTGAAAATAGGAAAAGAACCTGTTTTGGTTACTCCATTCTTGTCTTTAGTTCTTTGGTCACCAACACTTTTCAGAGAAAATAGATATTATACAAAAATATAACCCAACAAGAGAGTTAAAGTCACATGGTATTTGGAAAGCAGCATATTCTCAGATGACAGAGATATGAAGTAAATGTTATTTGATACTATATATAATGATTTTATATGTGGGATAGATGTGTAATAAATGCTGGTGGAAAGCTAATCCTGGTATTTTTAACCACAACCTAGAAATCTCTGGTGCACATCTTAGAACTAAATTAAACTGAAAAATGCACCATGCACTTGCCTAAGCATCAAAATGTTCAACATGCTGCATTTTAATAGGAGCCCTCCAGGTTAGTTACCATGCAAGTTGTAGCAATCTCTGATGAATTAACATCTGGCAAAATCTAATGTGTAACAGTTGCAATGAATTTATTAGCTGTAACTTTTAATTGACAGCTAAAATACCTTTCTCATTTGTGAAGTCCAGTACGTAAGTTCCTAGATAGAAGGAGCAGGAAGATCATCTAGATAAATCTCCATACCACAGATGTTGGGATTTGGAAACTCTTTCTTGAAATGGTTCCTAAACTCTTACAATGTACTTTGTTTAAATACCTCTCACTGACCCATTAATAAGTAGTTTCAGCTAACAAACCTTTTTGTAATTGTCATCCAAATCTCCTTCAGATTGTATTTTGTTGGGGTGTTTTTGTTTAGTTGGGGTTTTTTGGCAGGTGTGAAGGGTATGTGTATTGGTTTTTTGTTTGTTTTGTTTTACTGCTATTTTTTATAAAGAGAGTTGTATAGATGATTACTGTCATAACAACCACCATTCTTTGTATGGGGAAACTTCTTGTGTGCAAGTTTTATTGCTTTTCCAACTCTGTTTTATTTATACCAGTGTGATAGAAAAATTTGGAGATTGTATACCCACTGAGACTTCTTTAGGCGTGAGTATGCAAAATAAGTCCCTTAGGCATCTTAAACTTGATACATCCATTAACTAAATTTACCTTTTCTCTGGGACAATACCACTCATAACTTAAAATGGCTTTTTCAGCTGTGCTGGTTTTGGTGGGGGTAGAGTTAATTTCCCTCACAGTGGTTGGCATGGGGCTGTGTTTTAGATTTGTGCTGAACACAGGGTTGATATTACAGAGATGTTTATGTTATTGATGAGCAGGGCTCACACAGAACCAAGGCCTTTTCTGCTTTCCATGCTGCCATGCTGGCTGGGAAGTTGGGGGTGCATGGGAGTCTGGGAGGAGACACAGCTGGGACAAGTGACCCAAAGTGAGCAAAGGGATTAGATTTGTAACCTTCTTTTCTTTAGTGTAAATCCACTGATAGTATATAAGAACTTGACTAGGGACAAAATTATAATGGATTCCACTTGAAATGCTTTCCTGAGTTACCAACTGCAACTTCAGTCTGGATTTCTCGGGAGTTGCAAATACTTTATTTCACCTAGCCATGTTTCTTCGCTTCACTTAGAAAAATGTCTTATAAATGTCAAAAATCAGATGGGACTTGTCCTTGAGAAATCTTTTTCTTTTACTTTTTAGCTTAATTTCCTAAGGAAATTAGGCTTCTGCAATCACACTGTGTGTGTCTGCTCTTCCTGATTAATAACCTGTTTTCAACCAAATTTGACATTGACCAGAGGGATAGAAGTCTCAAATATAATTAAATCCCTGTGCACTGCAGGGAAGTAGGCAGCTAGGTAAATGAAAAGTGCCTTTTATAAGATAAAGACTGAAAATTCAACACATCCAGAGACACTAGTGAATCCATCCAGGAGAGGTGTTACTTATTCCCTGACCTTGGACGAATTTCAGTGAGTGCTCAACGTATTATAAGACACCAGAGAATTTGTAGGGTGCTGTTCCAGATGAAACAATGATGACTTTTTTCACTGGCCATGTTTAAGTGAAGTACCTGATGATTTGTTTAGCATTTTTTTTCAGACCTGAAGGTTAGCTGAGAGATTTAGAGTTTCTGATTTTTTTTCCAGATTTTGTATATGACCATACCCGCAATTCTGTCTCTTGAAACTTACGAGTTTTTCCAAAAGGATAGTAATGGTTCACAGACTACTTCCAAAAGTCTGTTGACAATACTAAACAGGTATTTTAGAAAGATAAACCAATACATGTATGTATCATTTATCTAATTTTTCAGAATTTTTTTTCTAATCTTACATTTTATTCTCAATTAAAATTAATTTTCTTATTATATAACTGCTTAAAGACTACAATTATTCCGTTTGCTTCATGTGGTTTGTTGTATACCTCTTAAATAACATAGATGGGAAAAAATACTCTGTTACTTTTCTTTTTATTGCTCTTCTGTGTCTGTGTTCTGCACGCAGAATCCTTTCTATTTTTCCTTTCGCAGAAAACTGCATCTCCATTTGCTATAGAATTTCTTACTTTCAGACTAATAATGACTCTCTAGAGACATAACTGCTCATCATGATGCTATGGTGTATTTAATACAGTCTCTTTCATCAACTGCAAGCTCTCCAGTGTTCCTTTTACATTTCATACTATGTTCCCCTGCTGAAGCATAGCTTGAGGCAGAGGGTGAATAAGTTCTGATATTGTACAGAATCAACCATAGGTATTCAAATATTTCCCAGAGACTACTTTTAGTTTTTCCTTCTAAACCTTGAAACTTCGGTAAGGCTTTGTGAATAGTCTGAATTCTGTTTTCTCTAGTTTATAAAGGGGTTTATAATGGCAACTGTCTCTTGGATCAGTAGAGAGATTTAAGTAATGCTTTTTTTATTCATTTATATTTGACTGATTCTTTTTATAACACATCCATGCAACAAAAGAATGGGGAAAAAAGGAAAACAAAACAAACCCCTTTTGGCTCAATCAGAATTTTGTTTTTGTTTTGGATTCTTTTCTATACAACCTGTACAGCTCCTCCAATATGCATTCTGTTTTTATTTTTTATAACAGAATTTAAAGTGTACATAAAAATATAATTGTTTCCTTTTTTGTTATTGTTAATATTTTACCAAAAACATAATTGCACAAAAATGTAATTATTTTATTTTTGTGCTTTTCTCTTTAATTAATTGTCTGTAGAAAGTAATCTGCATAGCAAAAGGACAGATGGAGCTGGAAAAAAATTAGTCTTCAGACCATGGCTACTAGTGTAAGCTGCAGATAAGAATCACATTGTCAAATTGTCCCCAAGTGTCTTTCTTGCTTTACTCTAGTCTGCTGAAAGATGCCTGATTCAGAAATAAGGAATTCTGGACCAGTGAGTTTGCATGAGCAGAAACAAAGCCTTTGATTTCATCTACCTACTTAAATGTTTTAGATAAATATTTTTTTCCATCTCATCAAATTACACTGAGTTTTGCTTAAGAAAATTCTTTACTTTATCACACCACTATTAATAACAGTGCAAGAGCACACATGGGAAAGCTGCTTTGCCTTTTCCAATTTTTCCGTAAAAATTTGCAGCATTAGAAAACATTTGTGTGCATAGTTAAAAAACTGGCTCCAACTGGCAATCAGAATAAATTCTCAACTCTTATAATTATACTAAGTCTCTTCCTCTAATAGAGGAATCCAGCAGGAAGGCAAAACTTCTTTTCACTGTTTATTTTGGAGGATAAATAACTTGCTTTCCTGTCATTTCAGTTTTAGTGTGCATATGTTATAATTTGTAGGTTATCACTGAGGTTCTTCATGGATTGTCACACAGGGAATGGATGGTCCTGGATTTCAGGGGTCTTGGGCAAGAAAATTCTCTGCTAGGGTTTTTATCGTGGCATCTGTAACATGACCAAGATCTATCAGAAGTGGTAGGGATGCTTGAAGTGTTCAGCTTTAGTTCCATTTTGCCACAGGTAAACACATCATGCACTGCTTTTCAGAACTGAAAACAGCTCAATTATTGCTGAGGAATGTTAAGAGCTTCAACTGATAGCACTCACTCACCAAAAGACTAGAAGGCATGAATTTGTCAACTTTCCAAAATGAAACATTGTAATTCAGATTGACAAGTATGCTTAGTTAAGGTTTAGCCAAGCACTAAAGATGTTTAGATTTTCTGACAACAGAATTGTTCATTGTCTGCAAAATCAGCAGTTTTCTACTTTTTTTTACCTTTAAAAAAAAATTCTCACAATTTCCAGGCAGCACTTGAATATTTTTATTGTGTTTATTTAATAGCTAGCTAGAGAGCTGAACATGGTAAAGATCTAACTATTGATTTAGAGTACATGAAAATCCTAGTAGGTATCTCATCCGACCTGTTCTTGGGCTTTTCATTGTTAGTCCTTCTTAAGTGTCAATCTTTTTCACTGTCTGCCTGAAGCAAGAGTTATTCAAGGACTGATTTTGTATTTGTTTGAAACATTTAACAGGAGGTGAATACATGGAACTGTATCCTCTACAAATCATAACCAGATAATTGAGTCAGGGGTTTTTTTTGTTCTAAACTCTATGAAATCTATAACTTTAGCAAATTTTGTCACCAGCTTCCCTGTTTTGCTTCCTATTTTAACATAGATGAGTACTTTGACATGCTACACTTGATTCCTGAGGCCAGCTGTTACTAAACCATGATTAGTGCTTTCAACCAACCTTTTATGTCCATCAATTTAGGAAACAAAATGCTTTTATTGAGAAGAACACCTTTTAAAAAGTTCCAGTGTATTGCGTCTGTAAAATTGACAGCAGAAAGAGACCATGGGTAATTTGTCACAGGTCATAGGTGTTTAAGGGTGACTTATAATAGCTATTTTTTATTTCCCTACTGCAAATTACAAGACTTGCAGTCCAATAATCACATTGTAAAGCCTGAGAATCTAAACAGATCTCAGAAGAGGATGGGAAATGGGGGAAAGTTATAAGCCCGATGCCTCTACTCCATTTCCTCCTGCTGAAATTCCCTTATTGGCAGTTAAGAGCACCAGATGTTGTGAAGTCTCCTGTTTGGTACTCGTTGATTGTTTTGCTCTGCACCCTGGGTGAAATTCAGGTCAGCCTGTTTAGTCCATCTGACTGCTCAGCTAGAAAAACAGTTGAATAGAGCTTAGGATGTCCAAGAAATCCAAGACTGAGGCCCCAAGTGATACTTGTAGCTTAAAAAACCCAATTTTCTATTTTGTTAATTTAGGAGGGGTTGCTTATGAAATTCAACTACGTTAGGGATTGAGAAATATGGTTCAGAAACTATCAGTTAAATATCAACCAGGTTTATCTCTTAGTACAATGAAGTGTCTAGATTCTGTAATTAATACACAGTAAATACACAGACGAATTATTTAGCAATAAAATAAAACCTCACATCATCAAGCCCATTTTGCAGCATTTTCAGAGATGCCTGAGGTACATCTGTACAATGAAATCTGTCTAAAACCTCTCCGGCCTCCACAGCTGACAAGTCCTAACCACTCTCCACATGTGTACCTAAGCACTCTTACCAAAGGCAAGGCAATTCTGACTGACTACAGTCTAATAATGAAGACAGACCAGAAGCGCAGAAATAGTAAGAAACAGCTCTAATTTTTCTATTTCTGAAGATCCTGCTAGACTATTCCCTCTGCAAGAGATGCACTGTATACCTCCAGGTTATCAACAGGGCAGAAACCTGAGCTTCCTTTCAAAAAACAGAAACAAAAGAGGGTAAAGATAAATAAACTATGTGTACTAATAATGGAAAATGTAGGGTTTTGTAGTTGAATTTCTCGTATTCTATCACAGTTCCTGAGCCTGGGTGCTGCCTGGACTTCTGAGAAAACTAGAAAAGGATGAGCCACTCCTCTGTAAGGTCTGCATAGTGTAGTGCTGCCAGTATAAATCCTCTACAAATCCTTGTGTCGCCAACTGAAATCTGCAGCAGTAGAGGCAGGAAACATTACAACCCTCTGCAGACTACATCTTGGTAGATATCTGGACAGAATGAGCTTCCAGTGTTTATTCCAGAGTATTACATGTCTTTATTCTTGTTCCTAGTGACCGGGACTTCTCTGCAGCATTTGGACTAGGCTAGAGAACTGGAGGAGAAGGAACTGCACTGAGCGTGCTACATCCCTGTGGTTTGATGCTTCCCTGATGTGCTTTTCAGATTCTTCAGAGCGGCATCTAGCCTAGTGCCTTTTCATGCTCCTCCTGGGAGTTTGTTACTTCTCAGCACAGCCATGTGCTCTGACAAGCATGTTGCTAAATGTGCTGCCATCCCCCCAGGCAACCCTGTTCCCTTGTTTTTCCCTCTGCCACAGCCTCTCCTTGTAGAAGGGAGCATACATGTTAGAGGTTTACAGAAATGGCGAGGAGAAGGTGGTTCTTCTGAAAGCAATAGTGGAGCTGGAGTGAAGACACTAAAAAGCACTTTGAGCCACATTACTAACCTTTGGTATGCAGCCATCTACTTCTTCTTTCACACATCTTGAAGGGATTATCCTTTACTTTTCTGTCAGTGAGTCCTTGCCACTTTACAATTTGCTCTTCAGTTTATTCTGCTGCTGTAAAGCTGTTTCACATTATCCTTGAAGCCATTCTGCCCCCAAAGGGTTACTTGAGTTTAAATTTGCCTCCAAGAGGCTTATGTTATTTTATGTGTGTTTTGACTCTTTCAAGGGCTGTCTTTATTTCCCTTGAAGCCACCCCTGAGCTTCGGGGAGAAGCCCTTGTCTTCTAATGGATGCTTTGACTTACAACTGCTTGTACGCATTGGTGAGATAGTCAGTGAAATTGGATTTTAATGCATATGTGGGGACAAGGTGGTAGAATTCATCTATTACAGCAACTTAATGTCTTGTGAGTTTCAGAGAAACAGAATATTCTTTTCTCTCTGATTCAGCACTGCACCATCTGCTGCATACAGGTAACTTAGCTGTGAAACTTCTTGGGGTTACAAATGATGACATAAACATAAGGGTATGGAGCAGGAGGGCAGCACATGCCATCCTTCAGGAAATATGCCTTAAAAGTCAAGACAAATGCCACAATCCAGCACTTTAAATGGCAACTCCACCTTCTAATTTAAAAACCTTTGTTTGAATCATACTACCATATCTTCTTGAGTCACTTGATAGGAAAATAGTCAGTGTTTTTTTCAAGTTAGAGGATTGCCTTTCTTGGGTTACATGGGGCAGCACTCAAAGTGGCTTCTGAAATATATGTGTAACACGAAACCAGAAGCTTGTAGGGAAAAGTTCACTGGAAACTCACATCAATAAATTTTATAGCCTAAGAAAGTGAACCTGTGCTTGCATTTTGAAACAAATTGTTTGGCATTTCTCATTCTCAATATGCTGTTGAATATATTAACAAGGTGATTTTTCCAACCTGCAGTTTTGACTCCTGAGCAACATCTTGTTATCATGCAAAATTATAATGACTATTTTTGGAAGCCCAACAGCAAACAATCTAAAGGTTTAACATATGTCTCACAAGATGAATTTAATGCACCATAGCTTTCCCTAGTGTCAATGACACAAAAGTCCATGCAGATTATTCTTAGAAGATGGACACAATGTTATTCAGAATATACTATTAAAATGTTGATTAAAAAACCCTCAGTTCATCTTTGAGAAGCATGTTTCATAATGAATATCTGTGGTGACACCATTTATAGCAAACTCGCTCTTTTGCACCTCTTATTACCTTGAAAATCAAAGCATGGATGCAATTTGAGATGAGTGAGGGAGAAAATCCTTGACTGTATATTTTCATTTTCTCATGCTTATTAAAAAAAAAAAAAAAAAAAGATAAAAATGGAATAGATGCCCCCAGGTTGGATTTGGATGCCCAGGAGGTGATTTGCTGTAATGCATTAATCTCTTCAATGTGACTGTAGGCTATGGGCCTGAAACAAATTGAGTCAGTCAGGCTTTATCTCTTCATTTCTGTACTCACTTGTCAAGAAAACCTTGAAATAATAACAGAAAGAAGGTGGAATTGTTTGGAAAGGCAGCAGAGGTAAAAGTCCAGATGCAGCATCTCTTCTTAAGGCTAGAACAAGACTATATTCCGTTCAGCTAGGACACAAACACTGTTCAAATGGGCATCAGCATATTTCAAAAGCTTAGCTTCTGAAAACATAAGAAGTTATGTGTGCAGATTTTGCATTAAGATTCTGGTGTTGTACTACAGAAGAATATTATGGAACAAAGGTTAAAAGCTCAGTCCAAAGATGCAGTAGCATTTTTGTTGTTCCACCAGCAAATTCCCATAATTCACAGTCCTCTGTCAGAAAGATTGCCAGGACACGGAATCCTGAAGACTGATTTATAAAAAAAATACAAAGATACAAAGAAAGCAGGAGTCTGTTTGTGTGAAACAAATTGAATGTGAATCTGAGCAGTCTGAAGACTACTCATAGCATTGCTGATATCCACCTGCTGCATACTTGCAGCTACTGAGTGTTTGAGAATTAGACAGGATTAAATGCAGTACCTGTGCCCCAGAAGATGCAGATCTTAAATTAAAGCTTCAGAAAGGGGACTTTCAAGTGTAATTGGGGAAGTGTAGGTTATCATTCATATCTGAGGTAATCTTCCTTGCACAGGCCACTAACATCCTTTGAGAACAAGGAAAAGAGAATTAAATACTTGGTTTCAAGAATAAAAAAAGTTGTAGTTAAGGAATTGTATCAGGGAGAGAAATGTGCGTGTGGCTTATTTCCAGAAATAGCTACATCTCTCCAGCTGATAGAATCTGAGAGGTGGCTGACAACTCTCTCTCTGGCAGAGTAAAAACGCAGACATTTACAAAGTCATTGATCCTCATTGTCATCTCTGCTCAATTTGTCTTTATCTCCAGACTTACTCCATTGGTGTCAAGCAATTTTTTCTCAGTCCTTAGCTCAAATGAGTTTTCTTCTGAAGTAACTGTTTCAGTAAAGCTGTATTTTTTTCCATGTAGCACTCAAATTCTGAGTGCAGGAGTGCAGGAGCTGCTTTTCCTTCTACAGTGTATCTGAATAGCTTCAGTCACTCTTCTCATGCCCTTGACAGTTTTCAGTGCAATTTGCCTTTCACTTCATACAATAGAGCTCTAGGGAATGCTATTGCAAAACACTACCTAATCATTCCTTTAATTGACAAGATGCATTGATAAATGTGCCTAGTATAGAAAAACACACAAGAAATTGTAGAAAACATCCCATGAGATCCTGAACACTTTCTAACATATCCTGAATGCTCTCAACCGCTTTTCACTTCATCTGTATCAAATATCTCAGATATAAAGGAAGTCCAAAAGCTGGGACCTACTCTCTATTTCAGAGGAATTTCTCTACAGAAAGAGTGATTAAACATTGGAATGGACTGGCCAAGAAGGTGGTGTGTCCATCGTGGGAGGTGTTTTAGAGAACAACTGTGGCACTCAGTGCCACAGCCTCGTTGACAGGGTAGTGCTCAGTCATAGGCTGGACTCAATCTCAGAGGTCTTTTCTAACCTAACTGATTCCATGTCTGTAAATGAAGATGATATCTCTTTTAAGACCAATTTATATAATTAGAATAATTAGACAACATTTTCAGCAAACCTACATTGCTTAGGCCTGAAACAGAAGAAATAGATTTCAAAACACAAACTTTAAAAAAATGGCTCAGTTTTGAGTGTATTTCAAAGTCTCTGGGAAAAAAAAAAGTTTGATGTGTAGGGGCCAGAAAGTAAGTGGGGAGAAAAGTAGGGACTTATTAATTAAATTTTGCAACGGAAAGTAGATAGCAATGAAAAAAAAACCCACAAAATAAATAAGTTGTTTTATTTTGTAGCATCTTCTTTCTCAGTAGTTTAACAGGTTCTTCTTTTGGTTCCAGACTAAAAATATGGTGGAATGTGAATTTCATAGGATATGTTCCTTCATTAAAAGCATGTGGTCCTATGCATATTTTCTGTGTGAATTATTATTCCTGTATGAAAAAGGTGCTCATCTCCACATTTGCAGCAAGAGTATTTTTCACTGGATGAAGCGTGGCACTCTAAGATTTTTAGGGTGCTAATTGTTCTGCAGTTGAGAATATTCATTGTAGTACTGTAGAGGTTTCTACATTTTCTTACTTCTTCTTTTCTTGTTCTTTATTCAAGGAAAAGCTATATTAATTTAGTGTGCTTAGAGCACAAGGAGTTTCCTTTCAGAACCAATTTAGTGAGGCTTCAGGGCTGTTTGAAGAGCAAGAAGTTTCTTGTATTACAACATGTAGTTATTTAATGACATTCTGTATAGCTTCTGGGAGAGGATGGGCTGTGACAATAGATGTACATTTGGTGATGGGTGGACTTGTCATCTTCTACTTAAACATTTCTTCACATGGTGTTTCACACCTTTTTCTGAAATTCTTTTCTACATGAGTAATTCTGATGTATATAAATCTTCTTTATTGCTAAGGGGAGCACTATGAGTGATCTGCTGTATATAAAGGCTTCTGAGGAGTCTGTATATGTGCTGGCCTTTGGTTTTCTGTTTATCACACTTGTAGGTTACACTGCTGATGTTGCTGTAGGGAAATGATGCTGGTGCACGAGTGTTGCAGTGACAGTGTGATGGAGAATAGTTATTATTGAATTTGTGGTAAAAATCAATAAGGGAGTCCAGATTTCCAATTGAGATAATAAAGATGCCATCTATAAATCTTAGGCACAGTGTCAACACAGTGATACAATTATTTAACAGCTCTTTGTCATTGTAGTTCTTGAAAAGCTTGTCATAATACAGGAGTGGAGAGAAGCTATCAAAAGAGAAGGATGTCTCAGTTAAGTTTTGCAGATATCTGTGGACTGAGTTCTCTTCTGTAATTCCACTGATGGTCTGTGTGATGGAATAGAGAGAAAGGATGACCTCAATTTGCTACAGATGGGAATGGTATTAAACTATTAAGATCTCTAAGACTCTTTCACCGGATTAGAATCAAAAGTACACTAATGGAATTGGGAAAATGACTGGAAAAAGCAGAATGGAATTTAATAGGAGCAAGTGCAAGGTTAAGGAAGAAAAATGTTTTGCACAAAAACAAGATGAGGAAAAAATGGAAATGGAAAATGTAAGAAGCATAGTGGCTCCCAGTATTGTGGTGTTGCAAGAAGTGGAAATACTGCTCAGAATAAATTTCTTCCATTTAACAAGAAGCATTACAGACAGATATATATGCATTTTAAAATCTGATTGTATAATTTCAGTAAACAATGAAATACTGTTATATTAAATGTGTAAGACATTTTGCAATTCATGCATCCAACTTAGGAATTTGGGATCAAGCTGTCATTTTGCCTCATTTTGTGAATATATTCAATGTTGTCTATAAATTAAATTATTTTGATGGGTAATTCTTAACACATATTTTTAAGATCTATACTTTTAAACATCAATTCATTGAATGATGATTTACATAATATAACTCTTGACCTTCTATTCTTGTGGAGTAAAACTATAAGTGCAATCAAACTACAATAATTGTGTACTGAAAACTTCAAGGCTTCAAATCATCCCCCATTTCTCACAACAGAATATAGATTGCACTAACTGCTCATGTAAAATTACCGATAAATCCTTAAAGCTTATTCACCTAAAGAATAATTGTGAGAAATAAGTAGATGATGCATGAGCAATTTATGGCAGTAAATAGATTTTTCAGGTGCATAATGCAATTTTTGGCATATTCAATAACTTTACAAAACATTCATGACCATTAAAAAATATTGTATTTACACATATACGTACTTTGTCGCTTATTACATCATAATTGCTTCAGAATTGCTCAGTTGCTGAAATCTTTATTTTCTTCTGTGTTAGATAAATCCTTGCAGATAAGAAGTTCTAGCATAAACGGAATCATAACTCAATGCAGAGAACAGCATGGTTTTTTTCATGAAACTGCTGTGTTTTCAAATGTTTGAAAAGGGGAAAAACATGGAAATAATTATTAAGATTTTTTTTTAACATTTGTTTGTACAGGATTTATAGTGCTACACTATAAACTCTTACCCTGTCCATAAGATCTTTTGATCAACATTGACTCTTGGCTGTCTGAAGTCCTTTGCCTCAAAAAAATTCTTATTTGTTGAACACTCAACAAATCTCTTTCCACTCTTGCTGTGGAAAGAGATTTCTGGCTGGTAGACAGTGATGGTTCCTCTCTACTCTGTGCTGGAGCAGCTTTACCTCGAGTCCTGGATGCAGTTTTGGACACCACAATATAAGAAGAATATAAAGGTTTTAACATCCAAAGGAGGGCCATGAGGACGATGAAGGGCCTTGAGGGGAAGCTGTGTGAGGAGCAGCTGAGGTCACTTGCTCTGCTCATCCTGGAGGAGAGGGGACTGAGGGGAGACCTCATTGCACTTACAACTTCCTCCTTAGGGGAAGAGGAGGGACAGACACTGATCTCCTCTCTCTGCTGCCCAGTGACAGGACCAAGGGAATGGCCTGAAGCTGTGTCAGGGCAGGTTTAGGCTGGATAGTAGAAAAAGTTTCCTCGCCCAGAGGGTGGCTGGGCACTGAAAAAGGCTCCCCAGGGAAGTGGTCACAGCACCAAACCTGACAGAGTTCAAGAAGCATTTGGAAAATGCCCTCGGACACAGGGTTTGACTCCTGGGGTGTCCTGTTCAGGGCTGAGTTGAACTTCATGGTCCTTGTGGGTCCTTTCCAACTTAGGATATTCTGCGATTCTAGATATGAGCCTTCCTTAAGGCTAGACAGAGTTTTGCAAAGACAGATGGCAGAATCTCTCTGCAGGAAGGCTCAGAATGATCAGGGGATCTACTTGTATGTTTTCTATGGAGTGGTTCTTTATTCAGCAAGATAATTTCAACCCCATGCCATTTCAGTCCTTCTATTCACTCACAGCATGCAGGATTTAGGATGCATATAAGATTCCATCACAAAGTTCAATGCTATAAGTGAAAGTAGAAACAGATTAAAAAATGTCCAGGAATAATCAAAAGCTTGAAAGTAAAAGAAAATTTCCAGCCATCAATCAGTTGCCTCTAGTGGTAGAAAACTGACTTGAAAGCTTTGAATTCTTTGTCCTTTTTGTCTATACCTGTGTATCTAATTACATTTGGTTCTTCCATATTCAGAGAAAACAAGAGATTTTCAAATTCCTACTTCTAAAAAAAATTATAACAGCAGCAAAAATGCAGATTCCCATGACTCCTAATTAAGAAGTCTTTGAGTTAACAGTGGTGGTATCATTTTAATCTTCCAGGTAGGTAGTGTTTTGTGTTTCAGTCATTACAATGCAAAATATAAAACTAGTACATTATTCTGTCACTATACTTCCACAATTCAGCTGTGAGGGTTTTTTTTTATGTGTTGCTTTTCCTGATGATACCATATATTTATCTACTGCCTCTTCACCAGATGCTTTATAGCCAGATTGCTTCATTAACTTTTTCCTAAGTAATTTCAGCATTGTCTTTTGGTGCAAATCTGTGTATAACATCAGGTACTTATTTAAAGACCCATTAAAAGGCTCTCATATACATCTAAAGAAAAATAAATGGGAGTAAGTGAGAAAAAAGAAAGGGAAGATAGCAATGTTTGATAATTCATAGCAAGCAGTGTCTTTTTAAAGAAATGTTAGGTCTTTGTTGAAAACAAACAACAAACCACAAAACAATCCCCCACCAAAGCCAAGACAAACAAAAAGCCCCAACCAAGCAAAAAACAACCATATGAAGCAAAAAAAGAGATCACAAACAAATATTTTCACCAAATATTAGTAGATTTGTACTGATTTACAGCTAACAAAATAGCTACGGCAGAGACTAGACCATTCTATTCTTAAAAAAGCTGAATTCTTTGCTTCATGTCCTTGGTCTCTAAGGACGGATAACAGGGGGATGTCTGCAAGAAACTCCCCTGTTTGTTCTGAGTCCAGATAAGTGGATCAGAAAGTTATACACAAACAGACCCTGCTAATAAATACACTGTTTGAGTATATGATAACAATTACTTGTAATTTTCTTTTCAGTGGAAGCAGATGAAAGGAGAGATAAATCACTGTGTTTTCTGTACTCTGTGTTAAAACATGTAATGCTTAACCAGTAGTAATTTATTGCATTAGAATCCACTTTTGCCTTTCACTCTGCTATTTATTTCCCTTTGTAGAGACATTTTAACTCCTATATTAAGTGTAGGGTTGAAAGCCTGAGGAGGTGTGGATACTGTACTTCTTGAAACCAAAAGACAGTAAGATCCAACTGATGAAGACTTTTCACCCAGACAAGTGTTACCACTTGTTCTGCTACTTGCTTTCTGTTCTAACCTTACTTTCAAGATTCTTATTTCAGTTATCATCCATCTTAATGAATTACACATAATAATTTTGATATCCTTGTAAGCACTTCTGAAATTTTGTTAAAATATCCTTGACTACTTAAGTTATCACAGGATAGTTTAATTGAACTTCAAATCCCAGTGACCCAGTAATTTTCATTTTCATTTATTTAGACTTTTTTCTAATTCTGTATTTCATTTTTTCGGTTTGAATGCAAGAAAATTATACCTCTAATTTATTCTAAAATGGAAAAATTTACTTCCTTCCATTACCCTTTATCTTAAATATGTCAGACAGGAAATATTTTCTTCTCTTACTTCTGTTTGATATTCAATTCACTTGTTCAAGATCAGGTTGGTCTCTTACTGTTAGTGGTTTATGCCATCCATTATTATGTGAATTTTTATGGCCTAAAATATTAGTGGCTCTTAAGGATAACAGCAATTCCATTCTCATACTGGATATATTTTATCCAGAAATATTTTATTAATCTTGGAATTTGTGTTACAGATTTGAACAAAGTCCTAACATGTTAGGTTACCTACTCACAATTTTGTATTTCAAGTTATTGATACAAAGCCTATAGTTGGACACATTTCCAGAAAATGCATTAGTGTATACAATATAGTTACATTGAGGGGGAAAAAATTTAACCTAAAAAAGCAATTCAGTTTTATTGAATAAAAGTGGACTCCTCCATAGTGTTAATGGTATAAATCTATCTCAGAAATGAGACCAGTTTT
This sequence comes from Camarhynchus parvulus, assembly GCF_901933205.1. NCBI lineage: Eukaryota > Metazoa > Chordata > Aves > Passeriformes > Thraupidae > Camarhynchus > Camarhynchus parvulus. The sequence goes on along the minus strand of NC_044575.1, from coordinate 19,301,455 downwards.
CAAGCTGCATATTAAAGTGCTATCAACTTCAGAACTTCCTTCTATATTGATAAGATATATGATATCGCCTTTATCACAGCCAGAACATATGACAATCTAAACATAAAAAAAGGGAATCAGGAGCTTATTTAATTTAAAACAAAGAGAAAAATACTTAACTTGATTTTAAATTTACCTGTAAAATCTGCATGCTTTCAGAAGCTCCTACGCATGGGAACTAGAATAATTGGTGGATTAAGTCCAGGATATTATATGCAATTAAAGCATAAAATAAACATAGGTGTTTCTCATTATCTTGCAATACAACCAAATGGTGCATATGTGCTTAGCAGAAATGTACAATAACAGTGTCTATGTCAGAAAGGTTGATTATGATTTTAAATTATTATTTTTGAACAAGATACTGAATATTCACTTCTGATGCTAGATCTGTAACATAAACTCCTTCACAGACAAGGTAAGTTTGCCATTGAGATCACTGAACTCTTGCATATTGCACATATAGTTATGTAATTCCTTAATAATTTTCCAGCTTCATTCAACATTGTAACAACAACAATTTTGAAAAGACCAAATTTTGAAAATGCCCTTCTCTGAAGCAAGCTGGCTGTTTTTATCCCTTTTGCTTTATCTATGGCTTTAAATCCTCCCAAGTTTGTGCATACCTATGAAATGAAATTGAGATGGCTGTAACAACATATGCAATGTCTTCGTCATGAATCATCCCATATATTACAGAATACTGGTTTGTCTTATGTATTCCGTTGTCCTTTCAGTGTGAGTAGATGCAAATTCTACCAGCCAGTCCACATAACCATGCTGGAGCACAATGTAAGGTTGTCTCAGTCTTTTCCTTCTATTTTCCAGCTGCCCTCTTCCTTACTCCTTGGAGGATTGGTTCACATATCAGCATAAGGCTCTGCAAGCTCATTTTAAGTTATCATTTCCTATGATTGGAAGCAGCATATATTTTTCCAGTGTTCTTTCACATTTTGTCACTACTTCTGTGATAACGTCAGTAATTCTGAGACTATTTTGCAGATGCTTCATTAGGCTTCTTGTTATCGTTGACTTCCAGTTGTCAAGTTTGCCACAGTACAATAATGCTGAAATTATAATTGCATCAGATAGTTTTATCTCGTGCTGAAGGATATATGCTTCATTCTCCAGATGTCCAAAATATGTAGGCGCTTTTTAAATTCGTGCATTTTGTTCCTCATCTTCTATTCCACTGCAGTCTGTAGCTGCATTAAAATATATAGGGCTTCAAATGGGTTTCACTGGTGATCACTGAACAGAGCTATCTTGGCCTTTTCAGGTTGTAAAGATCCTTCTTGTGCAAGTGCTTGTTTCAGGCCTTGTTTTGGGCTGTCAGCAGGGAAGACCAACCCTCAAAACTCCAACATGAAAGCAATTTTACTTCCTTTGAGTGTATATGAGGGCAGCAAACATGGAAGTAGTTTTCTCTGTATTGCTGGCAGAGTGCCCATCACAGTTACACTACCCTGAAATTCTCCTACCTTTTTCCATGTTTTATGAACTGTGCACAGAGCCAGAAGGGATCACACCAGCATTTTATCTCATCCCTGCTTGACATTGCCTGTTGCAGTTCATTCAACAACCATTTTGTATATAAAAAGGGTAACTTCCCTAAGTCCATAGACTCTTAGTTCAAAGATATAAAATATGAGCATAGTGGCAGTTTGCTGCATGCATTTTCTTTCTTGTTTCTTTTTTTCTCATAACATTTAGTATCTGAAGCCTAATTTTCAAATACGACAGATGAAACATGGATTTTGTTTCCATGCTTCCAGGTATCTATCTTGAAAGTATTAGGAATATAGAAACTTATCTCAAGTGAAGTTACTTCAGAAAGAGCTTCTTTGAGCTGCCCCAGAAATCAGCTAGTGCCTCCTAATATGTTTAATGAGTATGGCTTCATTTCATTCAGATAGAATGTTTCAGAAAATTCTGTAATATAGGAAACATGGTTTTCTCATTTAAATTTCCTTCTGTGGTATAATAGCATAAAACGCTATCGCTCATAGACCTCTGACTCAGCAATCACCTCTGTCTCACCTCTGACTTCAGCAAACTCATTATCCTGGCCTTGACAGGTTGTTCCTACATTAGCAACTTTGACGTGTATTAACAAGTGGGAGAATACTGAACCCAACACAAATTAAAGCAGAAAGCACACCTGCAGTGGGAGTTCTTTGCCATAGTTTTCTTTGTCATCTGAATACACAGACATTGATGGTATTTGGGGATTGGTGCTTTTGAAAGGTAGGATTAACTATTTGATAGCAGGGTTGATTATGGTAATTATGAACAGAATTCACAAATAAAACTTCTACATTTAGCCAACAGAGGTGTAATAATTAACACTAAATCAATATACATGTAGCAGATCTTTTTTCTCTAGGGCAGATTCATGATTCTCAGTTACGTATTCAGGAAGTTGTTAACACACATTCCTTGCAGGACATCACAGAGAAGGTATATTGTGAAGGAAGTATTTTAAAAGATAAACAAAATTGCAAGCAAAAACAACAATATACCAGGTGCCTTCACATTCCCTTGGCATTTACGTTTGAAAAGTGCATTTCTGCTCAGTGTTATGTTACAATTTCAGTTGTGAAATTATGTTTTTCTTCTCCAATGTAATTTGATATTCTTTGGTTTATCTGTTGTACTCCTGAGTTGGCTGTGTTTGAGTAGGAAATTAGAAGAATCTCTTAAGTGTGTAGATTCCACTTTTTTTCACCAATATGATTATCTGTCTTTGTTAGAAAAATACATACAGGAGAGTAAAACTGAGCTCTTGGCTAACTTTCCCTACTTCTCCCTCTTTGTAAAAAAAAGTCCCCAGTTAAAACAAGACTTGTCTCACCTGGTCATAGCACTTTCTGTCAGCAATGGACACCCCAGCTTAATTCCAGTTGCTTATATTGTATTTTTCATGTCGGGATTGTGCTGTGTTGCAGTTAGGAAAATGCAGGTGATAATTATGTCAGTGTTACAATCAGTTACATTGAAAATTGGGTAGAATAGGCTGAATTTTCTGCTTAAAAAGCTATATCCGTGCTGTTTGGAGATACCAGCATAACCTATATTCACAATATAATTCCCAAAAAGAACTTCAGGAGATCCAAACAAGACTGAGTGGCTAAGGTCTAAAATTGTAGGTGAAATTCACAGGTTTAATACTAAACAGTTAGCAGAGATGGAATAATAAAAACAAACTAAAAGTTAATTGTTTTCAACACAATGAAATCTAGGAGCTGTAGCATATCGTGCTGGGAAAATGTTTGTTTAGTGATCAGTAGTGGTCAGTAAGCAAATCACATGTGGAAAACATTAGGAAAAATGATAAATGCAAACAATGTCCTTAAGACACTGGAAATCCTTAGTGGGCCCACAATTTGGATATGATGTGCAGTATTGGTTACTCAGTCTCATAGAAAAACAGAAAATATTCAGAAAACATCAGTAAAGATGGTCAAAGATGAGGTCATATTCTGTGCAAAGCACAATTGCTTAGACTAAGACTCTTCACCTTGGGAATGAGACAGCTGAAATAAAATATGCTGCTGGGAGTTTATACTATTTAGGATGGAAAGGAGTAAAAAGGGAGTTTCTGTTAATGGTATCTTTATATTTAAGGCTCCAAACAAACACAAGGAGAAAGTAAATAACATAAAATAAAATTTTAAAAAATGCACTGTATTTTGGTTTTTTATCAAACAATATAATTGCTAACATTCCCCTTTTTTATATACTCAAACAATATCTGTTACTTCCAAAATGGTTTAATCTTTTTTCTTTTAAACCCTACATCTTGTCATGATGCTTCTTGGTTTTTCCCCCCTAAATTCCATTCTTTTCATAAAGAATATTTTATTCATACATGAAGAACAGACTTGCTTATTATCTTGATGACTTTTATACTTAAAATATAAAGGCAAGAATAAACAGGATTTTTTATGTAGACATTTCTGCTTCTCAAAAGGTCATCTGCCTCATTTACATACCAACCTGCAGATATTTCGGAATTTGCAGAAAGCAAGTTCACAAGAGTTACAAAAATGTATATATTTGCAGTAGAAAACATGGAAGTGAGAAGACTAGCAAACACCTTCATTTCTTTTTCCCTGAGCAAACGAACTATATTTTCTTACCCTTTTCTGCTATCTGACAAATGTTTACTGTTGAAAAAAGAAAAAAAAAGTTAATGTGTCATGTTATTCTGTGCCTAGTGCTGTTCTCTGAATACTGTTCTTAGATTTCTAGCACAGAAACCTTCAATACCTTCATATTAGTAGGGTCAGAGACTTGTAAAAGCCTGTAATAAAAAAAAAACTACAAAAAATAAAACAAGGAAGAAAAAAAAGTTCTTGACCATGTATAGTTCATGTACACAGTAGGTTTTAAAACAGAAAACTGGCTTCTATTCACAAATACTGATCTGTAGCTGCAGTTGTAGATTTTTTTTTTTTGGCATTTGACAGGAGCTGCTTCAGATGGCTCTTTCAGTTCTGTTTTTTTCATCTCTGTCTCTGTGTACCTTCTGTTTGAAGATAAGGCACCTGAGTGGCTTAGGGATCAGGGTAAGCTCATCCAAAAGGTCACAATACAATAAATACATCTTGACCTACTCCTACACAGACCCAAATCCATTGCTGCAGAAATGCAGCTGCTGAGACAAGGAGTCATTCCTCTCCTAAGGCTCCACCAAGAGTGGCTCCATGATGGCTCTCTGTTATAGGAGGAGCATACCTGGGAGTCAGGTTTACTCTCTGATTTTATTATGGCACTTATCACTCACAAGCCTTGAGCCATCTGATAGAAAACTATAGATTAATTGTTTCAAAATGATTTTAGGACTGGAAAATTCTAGAAGTTAAAACACATATGGACAGGTTTTCCTATTTGTTGTGAAAGGCTTGTGGTTCCCATATTAGGTAGCAAAGAGCAGCAGTGTTTCTTGAAGGCCAAAAGATGGCCATTTATTTCAGCACAAGATAATTCTTTGTAGCAATTTCCCCAAGCAATTTTAAAATGTGCATGTACAAAAAAAGTGTGGATGGCTTAATCAAATGCTTTTCAAAATTTCTTGTTTTGAGAACACAAATACCTATTTAGTTCAGAAAATCATCAACTGCTGCAGTGATTAGCTCTTAAAACAAATAGTAGTTATTTCAGCTTTAAAAAATGAGTTGCAAGTCTCTTTTTTATTGTTATTTCTACTGTAAAATTTTAGTTATTACTAACAGTCCTCTGGTATACAGAAGTGATTGGAAGCTTAGCTACTTAAATATTAACCTGGTTGCTATCCTACAGTCCTACGTGAATGAGCTCTTGCACTGTGATGCTGCACTTCCATGTACTCACTCAAAAGTTAATGTAGCTTTTTGCTTTGTAGAGGCTTACGATACTGGACAGAACTCAATAGGGAAATTAAGAGGAATTTTCTCTGTAAGACATCCAGACTCTTCACACTTAGAGACTTTCCCATCTTCCTTCGAGTGAACTGATTCAGTGCCAAGTGAAAAAATCCTAATGTATCATTTATGACCTATAGTTTCCCTCACCAACAGGGCCTACTTTAATTTATAGTTAGGAAGAACAACAAACTTGCTGCTTCAATACTCTAACATAATAAATACTGATAAAAAAAAATAAATAAAACCCCCAAACAGTCTTTGTGCTCCTTGCCATCAAAAGTTGAATGTTTCTACTAAAAAAAAAAAAATCTTTGTTCTGTTAGGTATAACAAATGCAGAGACATCTCTCCTGAAAGAATTTAGGAAAATAAGGAAATACTGAGAGTTAAGATTGTCTAGTGCATAATGAAATAGTAAACGGGACCCTTTCACAAGAAAGGAGTTGTGGAAAAGTATTATTCACTTAGTTTTCTGTTGTGTTCTGTTTCTTACTCTGGTAGAAGTTGAGACTTTTTGGTAAAAAAATAAATTGAAATACATGCAATTTATGAAAACTCCAAGAGTGCGTGGTAATGCAAGCCTTGCTTTTGTGTGACAATTTGAGGTTTTTGGTCATAATTCTTAATTCTTGACAGTGTTATTATTCCTTGACTGTATTAACAAACATTAATGATACTAAAGTGATTTGGCAAAAGTCAAGGGGTTATATGTGCTTATAAGTTATCCAGGAAGGGCATTTAGGGCATGAAAATTGTGGGAATTTTTATTCATGTAAAGGATTCAGAATCTGAGATCACCCTATTGAAAGATTACAGAGCACAGCATCCATGGCCTAAAAATACAAGGTCTTACAAACGAAAACATACAAATATGCTATCCAATTTCTGCAGTGAAACAGGATGCTGACTGCATGATAGGAAGAAAACCAGACTAGATTTCCGTAGCTGGCACTACATTAAAAAGAAGCAATGGCACATCAGTGGTTCAGTTGGTAATAAAATCATAGAGAAATTGGTTGGAAGGCAATCTAATCTGATCCACTCCCTTCACAGTGAAATTATTGCTTAAACTAGATCAGCTCAGCTGAATGCTGAATGTCTACATCCTGTTACCTCTCAACAGTGCTGTGCATTTTTGATGTGGTATTACAGAAAAAGAGTATTACGTATTGTAAGAGTACGATCTGTCATCTGTACATGACAGAACACAGATCAGCCAAGAGTTTCTGGTTGAATATTTGTTTAAAGACCATTGCTTCTGAGAAATTCTGACTTATTCAAACCTTGAGAAATTTTTCTTGGCCTCGGCTGAGATTGACTAAATTATTTGAAAAATTGAAATCCCAAACATCAGACACATGGCACAGTAATATTTCTGGTGTTCATAAGAAATATTTATAATCACACTACTGAATTGGAGCAATTTCAGTATGGCTGTAATATTCTGTCATAATGGACTTATCTGGAGAGGTTAATTACTAAATTTCTAGATCAGAAAATTCCATATGTCTGGCGTAAAATACTAAGTCAGCAAAATAGGACTAAGGTGAACATCAATAAGATTGGCAAATTTTGACCTACAGAATTCCTGACCAAAGTCAGGGACATATTCAAAAATACAAAACTAGTCTATTTACTACAGTGGAGGGTTATTAATAAAGTTGTAAGCAAATATTTCCAACAATCTGCAAGAGGGAAGAGCTAGTGGGATGGGCAACATTATTCTCTCATTTCCCGAAATAACTCAGGTGAATACTTCATGTTTTTAAAAAAAATTTTATTTGTTAAACAATAAGTCATTTTAAAATTTAATCTTAAATTAATTGGAACTAAGATTTTAAAATTTTATCCTTTATCTCAGAAATTGCAAAATTACAAGCAATTTAAAACTGAAGTATTCAAAACTATCACTAAGCAGCATTCTTACTAGGTGAAAATCTGCCTCTCTGTGTTTGTCACAAGATTTTTTGCCTTGTAACAGATGCATGGTGGAAAATATAATGAAATTACTGGAACCAATTCAATAGTTATTTTGTGTCCTGCATAAATTGCTTGGATTCTTAACTCCACTGTCTATTATTAGGAGTAGAAAACACCACCAAAGCAAGACAAGACAAGTGGCAGTGGCATATTCTAGAGAAAGCACAGCCAGGCACATTGCAACAGGCAAATCTTTCACTCATTTCAGTGATTCCCACTGCACACGTGTCCAACTTGGATTGGGAGTTGCCTGTCTCTCTGCCAGAGCAATGTCAGAAGACTTCAGTAGTAACATGAAAAACATGTCATTGATAGTTATAGAACATTGCTGTAATTTCAGGATTTGTTACATGAAAGAATGATGGACAGTTATTTTACACAGTGTATTCTCACAGCATTGGCAATTTGGCTAAAAATATTATAACTCTGAGCCTTCAGGAACCTCTATGTTTAAAATACAATTGTAAATGAAAGAGGAGAGCTGAAGTAATGTTCTAATGGTGCAATGTTATGACAAAGTGATGCCTAATTGACAGAATTGGTAAGCTTTCCTACATGCTTCTTTGGCCTTTATTTCAGATTAGTAGTGTTCCAATTTCTTCCAGGCAAGCCCCGTATACTGGGATGATCTCAAGAAAATAAGGCTAATTTAATTAAGGCCTGTGCAGGGGGTCTGAAGATTCATGTGGTTTAAGTCCTTTATCCATCCTCTTCATTATGCCTCCAGGATGCAGCTCTGTTCCTGGACTTTGGTGTTTGTAGAGCAGCTTTTTGTGTTAGCCTCTCCCGTTTCCATGGAAATCATCTAAAGCATTTTTGGCATTTTTCATCTGTTCTTAAACCTTCCATTCTGTTTTCATGACGTAAACACAATACTACTTTCTTTCAAAATACAGATTTTCTGCTGCTAAAACTTTTGTTTCTTTTCTATCTGTGCATTGTCAGCCAATGTCTTTTGTACTTTTAGTTTCCCTATATCAGTATGAATGATCTCATCCTAAATCTAGCTTGTTCATGGAATCCTGTGATTAAATAGCATTTGTTTTACTGTAAGAATCTACATTTCTTATGTTTAATATGAAAAAGGAAAGATATAGCAAAGTTACTACTGTAGCTTGGGTTAAAATTTTGATGCTAATCACCCTATGTGAAATAAGGAAGCGGCATTATGTATAACTACATACAAAATAAGCAGTCATTATGTGTGAAATAATAGGTAAGGGAATAGACAGCAAATTTTGCCCCTAACACTACAGACTTATTTTGATTTGCACACACATAGTAAGACTGATTATATGCTTGGGTGCTGATGGCAGCTGGAAGGGGATGAGCACTGGGCATTCAGAAACAAGTGAATAAGAGACTTTGGGTTCCTAGGCCAAGACTAGGAAGCAGATAAGCAGGAATGTAACCCTGCGTCACATCATGGAATCCAAAACTAATATGTCAAATTGAATATGAAATATGTAGCCATACTCCTCAAATGAAGCAGAATCAAAAGTTTCAAATTGTTTAGGAGAAGATAACCAGTACTGCTTAACTTATTATTACCATGCTACTTGGTCCAGATAAACATGTTGTTTTGCTTTCACCTCATTTATAAATTTTAAAATTTCAGTAATGAGTAGGGAAATGGTCACATAAAAGAGGCAACTTTTCTATGCAACATACTAGTGAATCCCTAAATTGAAATGATTTGTCATGATTCTGCAATTTAGAAGTCTCTATACTGATTGTAAAGATTACAAAAATTACATTAAAAATAATGTAAACTAATTATGGAACTAGACAGTATGTCCTCCATGGAAAGATTGAAAGAGGAAATATTTTCCGAAGGTATAAAACATAGCTGATGGAGGAAAGGGCAGGAGGAAGTGGCTGAAATGATAATGAAAGAGACCTGGTTTAAAGAGAAAACTTATATAATTCCCACAAATTAAACTACTAAGATATTGAAGAGACTTTTTTTGGTGAGATTGTGGAGCCACCATTTATGGAGCCTCAGTCGTTGAAGAATTTTAAGAGTTCGGATAATTATTAAGCAGAAATTACACAGGCATAATTAATCTTGCCTTCAGGCAAGAGAATGCATCTTTTTCAGTTTGTTCTTTATTTTCATGATAGATGTCTACAAAGCCATTGATTTCTCTTTCGAATTTCTCTTTTACAGTGTATCTGTTTTGAGCAGAAAGTACTTTTGAATCCCCAATTGCTTTCCTTTGACTGTAAATCTCCTTGTTTTCAAGTCAAGGATTAATCTTTAATTATAGGTACTACATTTCATAAAACAGTATCTCTTTATCTACAGTGGGTCATTTCAGTCTGTAAAAATACACAGTTCAGTCTTTCAGAGCCCAAATGTGCAGAATTGTTGTGACTTAACCTCAGGCAACAGCTAAGTGCCACACAGTCACTCCCTTACTTTTCCCCCATCCTCAATCTTGCCTGAGAAAGTTAAAATGTGTGGATTGAGATAAGAACAGTTTAATGGTTGAAATAAAGATAATAAAGATACTAATACAGATAGTAAAGATAATGCTAATAATGGTTATCGTAATTACAATGATGATAATAATAATAAAAAGAATGATGGAAAGGAGAGACAGAGAGACGGACATTAAACCCAGGGAAAACAGCTACTTCCAGTTTATATACTGAGCATGACATTCTGTGCTGTGGAGTTTCCCCTGGTTAGTTTAAGACAGCTCTCCTGGCTATATTTCTTTCAAGTTTCTCATGCACCTCCTCACTGGCAGAGCATGGGAAGCTGAAACATCCTTGATTTAGGGTAAGCACAACTTAGCAACACCTAAAACATTAGTGTGTTATCAACATTATTGTCATACTAAATCCAAAACATAGCCCTGTACCAGCTGGTAGGAAGAAAATTAACTCTATACCAGCTGAAAGCAGGACAGGGTTAAACTACTTTAACCTGGTGTAAGAAACCCAGGCAGAATGACTTTTGTGCTCCACTCCAAACAAACATATATCTTTTCTGAAAAATTCATTCATGTCCTCAGTGAAGCTCTGTTAGTATAGAGCACGCAAACAGCACCAAGCAGCTTCCTCTGTCTCCTTTGCAGATGTTGTCTGTGTCTTTTCTGCAGTACCTTCTCAAGATTACAGCTATTTCAGCCATCCTTCTTTTGTCATACTGTGGAGCTATCATCATTCATCACTGAAGTATCTTGTCGCTCACCCTCTCTCCTCATCTAACTGAAATATTTGTACCATCTCTGGATTGCGACTAGTCCATCAAAAAACCTGATGCAGTTGAAATTCTTTTATCTGTCTATATTGTTCAGAAAGTATTAGCATCATCTAGGGTTGAGCATCTCTTCCTAATATTCCAAAAATATTTGTCTAATATTTTTGCCCAGACAACTGTGCAGTGACACATAAGAGGAGTGGAAATACTAAGTGTATGGGTCAAAGCATCCTGGAAAGAATGCAGGAACTTCCCAGATATTCATAGTACCTCAAACCCAGCCAGGTTAAATGTGACCATATTAGTTCTGGACACTTTAATCTCATAAATTCTAAGATGAATATTGATTTTCAGGACTCTTTTCAAGTAAAAAATGGTCCATAGGCATGAGAGAGAACTGCAAAAGTTTGCAATCGGAGGAAAGGCTTTGCAGTAGTATCTGGAGTCCTTTTGCAATTACTAGGATGCAATATACTTTAATATCTGTTTTTATTAAACTGTACAACTACAGCATCATGTGTGTTCCTCAGATACCACAAAATGTGGTATTCATGTTGCTGTGAGAAGAACATAGGACCCTGAATGCTTGTTAGCAGCTGGAACACCATTCATATGCTCCAGGAGAGCATTTCTCAGTTCACTTTTTTCCCTGAATGAAATTCTGTTCAAGCACTCCAAGATTTCTACACAATGTGAATTGGAGCATGGTAAATATTGCCCAGAGAGATTGTGGATGGAAGTGTTCAAGGCCAGGCTCGATGGGGCTCTGAGCAATCTGATGTAATGAGTGGCATCTCTGCCCAGGACAGGGGGTTAGAAACAGATGATTTTAAAGGTCCCTTCTAACCCAACCCATTCTATGATCCTATTAAATAGAGTTGGTTGGAGATTCACTTCAGAAACACATTTCATCCCCAAACTAAAATAGTAACATGCAGTCACATTTCAAATTTCACCTCCTATTCTGAATCTTAATTAAACCTGCATTTCCAATACATAGCTCTGAAATGTTTTACATGAAAAAAAGGTTTAAAAATTTAATATGTTTTAAATAACCTTATTGCATGTGTTTGTTGAAAAGGATCTTTGGAGTGTGAACAATCTATAAATTTTTTTTTCTTCATATAAAGAAATTCCTGGGTCTGCTAAATTACTCATTAGCTCATCTTTTAAATGAATGAATGGATTAAAAAAATACATATTTTGCTTTAAATTGATTATTAACTGCTGACTTTCAGAAAGTATAGATACAAAATCTCCAAATTTCATGTCAGTCCATACTATCTCAAAAGGATGTGTTCTTCTATTTCTGAAATGCAGCTCTACTTTTACAATTTAAATTGACAGTCTTTGAACAATACTATTTAAGGAGAGGAAAATTTGGAGATAAAAGTGCATGTTATAGCAACTTTCAAGGAAACGTAGGTATGTGGTATATAAATAAACACCTGGCACTCAACCAAGACACCAGTGCTAATATTCTGACACTTACAGAAAGAACTGTGAAAGTGAAATGATCACTGATTTTGATTAGCTGATGTGTGAAAGATACTTTCAAGAGGTAAAGTGCATAGTTTTATTGTTACTTATTTTATATCTTAATCAAAATGAAAGCATGTGATCAAAGATTGGACTTAGGAAAATACACAACAGAGTTAAGGATTTTTGGGCAAAGGCAGGAAATGTATGCCCACTGAGGGATGTGGGAAGACACAGAAACTGAGGATGCTAAAGAATAGTCAGCAGTGGTCATTTGTGAGATGTGTTTTTTGCCTTCTGCTGGACAGACTCAGGGTTGCTCGGTTACCTCTTCCTGATGTTAAGGACAGCTAATTAACATTTGCTCTTTAGCTATTACTAAATGCCCACATGTTTGTGAAAGGCAGATCTGAATTCAGCTCCTGCTCCTGCTGTGATTCTCCACACAGTGATGCTCTGAAGCACAGGATTGCAATGCATTTGTCAAGGGACCCGTCTTTGTTCAAAAGTAGGAATAGAAAGGTTTTTTTTACCCTTCTCTTTTGAGCCCATCACTGCTGTACAAAATTCAGTATTTCAGTGTTTGCCCAATTTGGACATTTGTCATTTCAGTGGGAGATTAGCTTGTGACATGCTATTAGCTGCTTGAGCTTTTGATGTCACTTGAGAACAGGGAAATCACAAATGTACAAAAACTTATTAAAAATATTAGGTATGTCTTTTTAAATTATCATTACTATTATTTTTCAGGCTTACATTAGCTTATTTCATTTCACTCACTTTACAGCTTGACTATTAAAACAATGCAAGCAGTACAGACATAATATGTTTATCACCATAAAATCAAAGGTCAGAACAAGCATTACATAAAAGATAGTCATTAACAGATAAGCTTTGTTAAGGTCTGTGTTTCTTCACATATAGAGATATCAGAAATACTAGTTAGAACTCCTGTAAATTTTAAACAGTGTTAGCTGCCCAAAAAGTAGAGTTGTCTAGGTTCATAAATGAATGAAAAAAATAAAGAATCTTTAGATGATAATTTTTGATTCCTGAAATCTACACTATAAAATATTAGAAGACATTACTCTGTGTGCTATGCCACCTATTGGAAAAAAATTCTAAAATTATTCTGTACATTTATCTGGATTAGAAGATAATGTGTACAATAAAACTTCCATTAAGACAGATTCAGTAATTTGTTGTCCCTGAAGAAGGGATCAAGAAAACCATAAGTCCCATCAATTTAATTCTGATCTAAAATGGTGATTTTTCTGGGCTTTTAAGGGTTTATCTACTGGTAGAGCATCTAACTCTTAAGTTAAATGGTTTAAAAATACAAGATAGACACGTAATCTTTTATATGGAGTTTTTTAAAATACATCCTAAATGAGAACCCTGGATGGTTCACTGCATCTTTAACAAGTTCATAAAAGCTTTAATGTGCTGAGCACAGACAAAGCTAAACTTGTTGGGAGGGAGATCATCTTATTTCGCTAAGAACATTTTCCTTGAAAAAGGCATCTCTTCATGATATTTTTTCAGATATTTTGGGGGAAACTTAATGATCTCAGTATATTCAAAGTAAAGGCTCTTTAAAGATCAGGATAACTTCTGGTTTCCTTTGGGGTTTTGTTTTTCCTACAGTGCTGTCAACCTTTCCTTTCCAGGTGAATAAGTACTTCCTCTAGGTTTCTACCACTCACACTGGGAAAACTTAAATCTCTATTGCTAAACTTTTTTTTGTTAAAGCTCTTCAATGTGTTTAAAAACAATTAGTTAATGAGAACTTACCGCTTAAATGCTTCAGGTAGAATGATATCTATTTTTTAATTTCAGCATGTTCTTTCTTCATTGGTGTTAACAGTTTCAATTTTTTTTAAAACTGCTTTCTCTAGTCCAGAATTTTTGGCTTCAGAATGGGTAATGACCCTTCTCCTCTTTTAAGCATGGATATGAAGATTTCACTGATTATTTTTATTATCTTTGTAAGAGTTTTTAAAACTCCCTAATCAAATTCATGCTCCTGTTGCTCTAAATCTACCATATAGAGAGGAAAAAATCCTTTTAACAATCAAATTACTAAAAAAAAAAATTTTGAACATATTTAGATAATGAATAAATAAAATGTGAAAAGCTTTTCACTTACCCCATGATTTGAAAGGTGGAACATATTAATACATGACACTATATAACAGACTGTGGGCTGTCTATACAGTGTACTGTGGATTTTTGTTTCCAACAATTGTGCAGAACCCATCCTGCAATCAGTAACAAAAGTTTTTTCTCCATGAACCAATGAGGGGCAAGAAGGAACTTGACTAAGGGAGGGAAAATTCAGTTGTTGACTAAGGTTTCTTTAGAACTGTGCTTACTGTGTTTGTCAGTCATGTAAATCTAAATCTCCAGTGCATCTTTTAATCTTAATTAACTCCCTGCTGTTACTAATTGTGCTTCCACCCTAAGATCCCCATGAACTGTTGGGGTTATATAGATGAGAAAGAAGATACGATGTCTAGAAAATAGTGATGCAAAATACTAGTCACGAGGGTATTAATGATATTTAATGCATTAAAAAAATTACCTTTACACTAGGTTTTTAAATGTAATTTCAAATATTCATCCCATTGCAGTGTCTCCAAAACCACAAGGTACAGAACTGAAAGATAATTGCAAACAAATCAGTCCAGAAATGGTGCAAAAAGAGAAGCTAGTTTTGTAATTTCAATAAAAGAGTAGCATGAGAATAATTTAGGATTAGACGTGCTAATAGAAGTAAACAAATCTACATTTTCAGGGTTTTTTGTGAAATATTTAAGTGTGTCTTTGTGTAAAAAGCAGCTTCTGTTCAGCTGTTATTCACTATGTTCTAACAAAGAGTGTCAGTGACCAAGCCTTTTTTTGCTTCTAGAATAAGGACATCAGCAAATGTAAAAAGGTCTTCTTGGGATGAAAAATTGCTGGCTTTTTCCTTGTCTGATCAAAGGCTGTTGCATGTTAATTTATATGAAATATTTATTGAACATAAAACCAAAAAATCTTACATTGAATATAAAAATTTTCCCTCACAAATGGCACTCCTTTTTTTTTTGCAGGTTTCTCTGTAGTGTGCTGTTTCTTTTTTGTGTCTGCGCCTAGTTTGTAAATCATACATTAGAGTCCTGAAAGTCCGTAGTAAATGAGATAGAGCTCAAAATTTGCTGATGTAATGATTCTCCTAGTGACTCCCTTCAAAGCCTGTGTATAGTGGCCAAGAGATTACTTTCTCATCCCATCTGCTCTTCCATTTGCTGTAGATTGTCCAAAATGGCTGGACTTCTTGATACACTTCGTGATACCAAGGTGTTACTAAACAGCTAAGGAATTGCTCCACTCTTACTGTCTTGTCTCTTCATTTTGGAATTTACAGGTTATGTCCAGGCTGAATTTTTAGGGTTTAACCATTTATTATGTGTGTGACAATAAAATATTTAGAATGCAAGAAACTTCTTTAGAGAAACATCTGAAAATTTGTAGAGGAATACACCCTTATCCTCAAAAGAAATTTAGCACTTTAGAATACTTACATTTTTTAGCAGTCTTTCAGAACTTCTTGTACTTAGGGAGATTACAGAACTGCTTTTGTGGTGCCAGATATTGTCTAGTTACTACACCTAGAGCTGTGTTTCTCAGGCTATGGTCCATGAGACACTGATTGCTGATCTGCAAAAAAAAGGAATATTTTCATGTCTGCATGACAGGAAGAAGCAAATAAGGAGAAAATGAAGAATAGTGGTAATAAAAGGAAGCCAAAGTTCAGCTAGACTGTTCTGTTTTAAACGAAAGCCAATATAGGAGCACTGCATAGTTGAAAAAGCAAAGTAAATACTTCATTTACAATGCTAAAAATCCCTGAAGCAGTCCATTCATTACAATGTCTCTTCACTCTGATTACTTTTCTAATCAGCATGCATCTCAGATGTAGATTTAGTATTGATCACATGAAATGGGCAGTATAAGATTAAAAAAGCTAAATAATGTAAACACAAAACAACATTTAAAAAAAGAAAAATGAAACAACTAGCTCACAAGCAGCTGCTGCCTTTTGCCTCAGATCAGTTTCTCAGCTGCTATACAGAAAATCCAATTCAAAGTTGTTTAAATATGTATTTTGTACCTGATTTGTTTGAGATATTATATATATCTATATGTTTTTCTGCTTAGAGAATTTGCACTCTATACATCAAATTTTAAAAGGTTTGGATGGGGTTCCTTAACACCCTCTCCTTTGTTCATTCCACTAGAGCTGGTAAAAGCAGAAATTCAGTATTTTTGATTTACATATTGGAGCAACATATGATAGATGAGGAATATTACAGAGGAACAGTTCTTTTATGTATTAAATATCTTTACATAGTAACTGTGTCAAATCAGGAAAGATTCGTGTGAAAGATCTGTTTCTAAAACACCTTTGCAGTTATCAGAATAGACCTCTCTTCATTCCATCTTTCAAACCCCAAGCCATTAAATAGAGCAGGGACTAAGAAAGGTTTAGAAGAGTACCTTAACAAAGACTGAGTTGAAATAAAAATGGAATCTAAGCAAAGAGGATCTTTAGAAGAGTAAACTTCTGAATATCCTTCTTGCTCTTCTCTTTCCAACACCATATTCTCAGTCTTCAGAATACAAGCAGGCTTTAAAAATGCAGAATAAAAACATCTAAAAATCAATTGCCACCTAACCATTCCATAGTATGAATTTTCCTTCAGTTGTTCCCTATCCATATTTAAAAGTACCTAGGAAGTATGTAATTTTAAAGAAAATAAAGTCACAGGCTGTTCCTCACTTAACTTTAATTTTAATATCAAAAGAGAAGTAGTTCCCAGGTTCTTCTCTGCCAGATCCTTATATCCCCTTCAGTAATATTTGCTTCCTCTGGATTAAATAAGAGCAAATAATTCTGAAAAATATTTTTATGTCCTGAAAACCCATTTTCAGTTTGATAATTCTTATTTTTCATTTGTTGTAAGTATAAATATAACCAAGTAAATTTACTATAGAGATTTAGCTAAACAGGAAATATGTCAGGTTTTCACCCAGTTTATTAATAATATCAGTGCTTTACAAGATTTTAACTTTTTTTTTCTTTTTTGCTATTTCAGATGAAGTTCAGATAGAATGTATGCATGAAAACTTTTCATCCTCAATGTGACATATGCAGTAGCTATTTAAAATAGAATTGTTCTTTGTCACTAATAAAGACACTTTTCATTTCTTGTCAAACATACAAACCATTAGAAATAAGAAATCTCTCTGGAAAATGTCAGGAGGAAATAGATATTGTAAAATTACAATTTTACTTCTGAGGTAAGCTAAGGACAAATAGTGCCTTTGTAGATGAAAGGGTTCTTCCTCAGTAGTATATAAATCTCAGTAGGAATAATGGAAAAGAGTCCAAGATAGAAACAGTTTTTCCCAAAATATTCTTCAAACATAATTTTATTTCACCAAGTGAGATCCCATAAAGATGTTTTTAGAAGTCTAGATGTTCTGCAACAGCTCTGAGAACAATAGACAAAGCCCCCAAATCTCACCTTTAACAAGCAGCATTTTTTAACAAAAAGGTACTTTTCTCCAAGGAAGTTGCAGACTGTGCCTAATATTAGTGAGTAGATCAAAACAAAACTCTTTTGAGGTAAAGGAATTTTTTTTAGAACTTGGTGTATGCCACATCAGAAATACATCAGCTTCAATAATTATAGAGGATGTTAGGTGTTGAAAGACGGAGAAGGAGAGCACAGTGAGAGGGCAGATACAAAAATGGTTTTATTAACACCATAAAGTAACAGAACTTTTAAAAGTTCTGTGTCCTGTATTGCAAAGGAACAAAACTAAGCCATCTCAAGCAAACATTCATCCTGGGTTGCTAAAACAACATGTCAGCAGCTGCACACACAGCATGGCTGAAGCAGCAGTGAACCAAAAGGTGTCTTCAGCTGTCAGCACACAGGACAGCACAAGCTATCTAACCCCGTCTCGTGTCACTGTGGCCAGTATACAGAGTGCATAGCACTGAGCACTGCTAGTCCTGGTATTCATCACTACATTACATTTGTGAAAAAATATTATATGAGTTATCCAATCCATCTTTCTCTATATTGGGTACTCAGTTTTTATCAGAGTATCCAGCTATCTCTGCTCTTATCATATGCTCTATCATGATCTGCTGGGGTTTTATATCTTTTTAGCATTTTCCCTATATTATTTTTGAGGTGATTTTATTAATATATTGAAAGTTCTTGATAATTCATTTTATACCTCTTCAGTATGTCACTCCTGCTAATTACCGTAACTCAGAAAACATTTCAAAAAGCACTCATATGGAATTGATGGGAGAATAGCATATTTTATGTCCTCAAAACATAGACTCATAGATTAGCTTGGTTTGGAGGGTATCTTAAACCTTACCTAATTCCAACCCCCCTGTGATGGGCAGGATGCCACCACTAGACCAGCTTGCTCAAAGTTCAATACCACAATCTGGCATTCGACAATTCTAGGCATGGGGCATCCACAGCTACTGTGGGCAATCTCTGCCAGTGCCTCACCACCCTCACAGTAAGGGATTTCTTTCTAGTACCTGATAAAAACCTGCCCTCTTTCAGTTTAAAGTCATTCCCCCTTTTCCTATCACTGCATGCCTTTGTAAAAAGTCTCTCTCCAGCTTTCTTGTAGGCCCCTTCAGGTACTGGAAGACTGCTGAATTCTTCTTTCCTTCACAAAGACATAAGGCAAAAATCTTTGCAATAATGAAGCAGTACAACTGATTACAGTAATATCAATTGAATGCAATAATATTGAAAGAAACTTCGGGGTTTCAATTTTGAGTAACATTAGGTTAGAATGTAGAAAATTAGTGTGTAATCTGATTTATCTGGTAATTTGAAGTGAAAATTTTAGAAAAAAGTAAAACTTCAGTAGTTTTCATCACTGAAAGTGATGGAAAAATTTTTTCACTGCAGATGTATATTTCTCACTGTGTGCTGTCTTCTAACAACACACCTGCAATGTGCTACATGAATATCAGTGTGAATAAAAGGGCTGACCATAATTTAAGGGCAGAACTTTCTTAATGTATATATGCATAATTGTATATACAGCTTCCTGTGTTTACTGAAAGGTTGCCAAACTGGAAGAGATTTACACAATCACAGTAGATGTTTTTATTTAATTATTAGGTGTACTTGGATAACAATTTGGCTTTGCAGCCTAAGCAGGGATAAGAGAGTATGTAAAAAATGTGCTACTTGTGTGATTTATTTTAGTCAAACTTGCCGGTTGTCGTCTTTGTTTGGTTAGTCAAACCTGCAGCTTACCGTGATTGGTTGTCAATGTTCTCTGGTAGGTGATAAACTGGAAAAGAGCTTTCTTTAAATAATGACTGGGGAAAATACATTGCTTGAAATTAAGAGCTTTCTGGGCACTGTGCATGTTACTATCTTAACAGGCAGTAACTGCAGTCCTGATATTTCTGTTATGTCGTTTGCAAGATCTTTCAAATCAGTTCCTTTAAATATCTTAAGAAAAAGACTCTTCATTTGGAGAGAAACTCGTGATCAAAAGACATCACTGTCCATCCTGTAACATATTAGCTTCTAGGGGAGATTTTCCCATGCAAAGTTAATTATGAAAGCAGGGCTGTGACATCATCTGTTGTTTATACAAATATTGATATTTAAAAGAAAAAATTTACTCTGCTGTACCATCTTTAACAAATCCCATTTAGCAGAATAAGAAATATAAGTACAGACACAACTTCCCTTTTTACTTCTGTTTCTTTCTTTTGGTCACATTGCTTTAGCTTCAAAGATGAAATAACTGTTTAGTAGTTCTACCATATCCTTGTTTTACTAAAGACTGGGAGAAGCCTCTTCAAGTCTGAGGGCTTTCCCTCATCACTGCCACATTAGGAAAATGCACCAATACCATGAAGACCTATGCAACCAGTGTTAAAGGAAAACAAAAATTAAATATCAGCTCTTCTGTCTTGAAAGTACTCCTGCTACAAATAGGACCATATTAACAGCGGGTTTTAATTTTTAATTCAGACATTGTTTTAAATAAATATTTATTTGAAATGTACTGTTCCTTCTCAGTTTAATGCAACTGTCACACAAAATGTGTTAGAGCTCACAGGAAAAGCAAAACCCAAAGATTCTGGAAAATCTTCCTTAGGTATAAGGGACAGTCAGGAAACATCAGTGAGAACAAAATGGATATCCAAAGTGCATTTCATTAGGGATTTTATTCCATGAATTTTGATTCGTAGAGTCATAGAGACAACAGGTAACCTGTGGTTTGAAGAAATACATTCATCAGTGTAAAGCCCTGTCTTTTTTTCTCTAAAATGGTAGTCAAGCATATAACTTGTTGAGTTGGATGCTGTGATAGATGATTTGCTACTACACACTTATCATGTTGCCATCTGACTCTAACCTTGCCCTTCCTGGAGCGGCAGCATAACACTCTGTAACTCCAAAAAGTTTCTCACAGCCATCAAGCCTGGTCATATTTTACTGTTTTGTTTAAAGAAAGTTATGGCTGGAACTCTGAATTCTCATCTCATAATGGGATTTCAGTGCCTAAATATCTGGTTGACCGTAGTCAAAGCACACAAAGGAGAACGCAAAGAACATTTTAATGTTTGTATTATTCCATCTCATTCTTATGCATTATGTGATTCTAGACCCAGCATGCACCCTGCCCATGCCTTATTTTATCAGATGTAAATGCAACCCATCTCTTTTCACTATGACTTTGAAAATAGCGTTCTAAAATGGAACAAGTACATTGAGGGTCATTTTGTAATTCAGTAGATTATGTGATGTGGCTCAGTGTACCCATTAAAAGTGAGATTCAAACTAATTATGATACAAATAGCCGTCTGCTTTTTTATGTTACATTTTTGTACAGCTTATTTGGATATTTTTTCTTTTGTTTTGTTTTCTGAAAAAAATGTTTTAAAAACTAGGCTGAAAAGTAGATTAATTATATGAATTGGGATCCTTTTAAAGCGATACCATAGATTCAAGCTATGACAATGTTATTGCTCAAATACAACATTTATAGTGATTAAAGTGAACATTTAATGTTTGATGAAAGTGCTTTTTATTAGTTTAAAATCTTGGGTGAAGTTTTGATGGCATACAAGTATGTTGCATTTGTTTTATCCTATTGAACAACTTTGTAGATTCCCATCAGCCCTCCTACTTCAATGACCTTTAACTACTTATTTAAGAAGTCCAACCCTTAAACTACTATTAATCTACTTATTTCCTCAGTTATTCCACTATTTCTTTTACCAAAGCCAAAATCCAATAGGGAAGAGCAAATACTTTTAACAATTTTTTTTCTGATCCTTTTAAATTTTGGGCCACAAAAATGACCAGGGGGACAGAGCATTGTTCTATTAAGACTGGCCAAGGGAGCTGGAGTTATTCAACATGGAGGGGAGAAGACTCTTGGGAACCTCACTGCAGCATTTCAGTCCTTAAAGGGCACTTATGAAAAAGAGGAGAGTGACTTTTAACATGGGCAGACAGTGGTAGGACAAGAGGAAGGGTTTTTTAACTGAAAGAGGAGAAATTTGGACTAGATATGAAGAAGAAATTCTTTATTCAGGAGGTGATGAGGCACTGGAGCTGTTGCCCAGAGAAATTAATGCCCACATCCCTGGTTGTGTTCAAGGCCAGGTCGAATGGGGCCTTGGGACCTGATCTAGTGGATGGCATCCCTGCCTGTGGAACTGGCCTTTAAGCTCCTTACCAACCCACACTTTTCTATGATTTTGTTTATGTATATATCACAGGTAGTACCTGATTTGCAAGAAGAAGCTCCAAGGAACTCAGTGATAAAAAGCAATGGGTAAAATCATTGACTATTTTTAAATGTAGAATTTTGACAATTCCTTTTAGACTAATATTTTCTCCTTTATATCTATATCTATATCTGTTTTAACCATGATCAATAGTCCATTATAAAGATCTACAGAATAGATATGCAGAGCATATATTTTCTGTATTTTAATATCTTCTGCTATTTCAAAAGTATTACTGACAAATGGTGGTTTCTTATATTAAAGGAACAATGAATAAATGTCTGGTTTTATTCCTTAAGTGTAAATATTACTGAATTACCCTGCTCAACAGTTTTATTTTCCAAAGTATCTTGTAACTTCTGTAGGGTCTCTTTTTTAGATAGTATGGCCATATTTGAATAAACTATTCAATTAGTTTTGATTTGTTCCTGAGGAATGCATGCTTTAGCTCATAACCTTTCAGTTTTCAAAAAAAATTGAGACTCTTTTATCAAGATTCTGTTTACAATTAACATTTTTCTCTTGCTTAAATAGTTCATTTGCTGAAAGTAAGGATTTTGATGTCAACAGTTTTGACTCTTAAGATCTTTTGTTTACTTTGCCTTTTTGTTTAAAGACCACTTGCTGGGTTATTTTCTACAGTTTTTGGGGATGGATTAAAAAACAAACAAGCCTTTCTCATTTTTAGTTCCTGTGACGGTCTAATCACTATTCAGATTATATTTAAACAGACCTGAAATCTTATTTTTTAACAGCTATTGAAGCTGAAGTATGTGCCAGAAATGGTAATGATTTGCTTGGAGTCATGCTTCACTGAAGAGCTGGGGGTAGTACTCAGGCTTTCTCATTTCTAGGTTTTAGCTTAAGCCATCAATGGCCAACTGCAATAGAGGGTAGAAAATACATTACTGCCTTAGTGCACTTTTCTGGGAATTTAATTTAAACAGCAGTAATGTCAAGCTCAATGACCTATTCTATTTCTTTAAATGGTTCTTATTACCACCTACTTTCTGGCTAAGTCTGGTGATGAGACATTGCTACAAGTAGAGAAAATAGCAACATGTGAATCTATTTTTGAAATGCAGCTGTAACAAGACTGGCAAGTAGAATAAACAAAAACTCTGTAACATGTAATCTCTCAACTAGTAATTTTGTAGTCCATTCTCTGATGACACTATCACCCTCCTATCTTACCTGTGCATTTGAGCTGGCAAATAAATGACATCTCATTTCCCACAAACACCCAAATGTCCTAAAGGAAAATTTTCAATCAGTATAGTATTTCTGTTGTCGTTTTGTAAACTGTGCTAAGAATAAGTGTTTTAGAGGGATTTAGTTCTTTCTAGGAAGCATTCCTTAAGGGCCCTAAACTTCAGTTTTAACTCTGACTCAAAACATGTCTTAGTGTTTCAGTAAATTGAGGACTGAGTATCAGAAATGCCTGTTTAATAGATTTTGACACTTATGCGATATCCTAAAGTGTCATCATTTACAAATTGAAACTGTTGGTAATAAAACTACTTTTCAACAAAAAGTAAAATAGACACTTACTTCATGTGAACTAATGTCATTAATTTCTGAAAAGATGCTGTTCATCATACCATGAAGTAGCAGTGCTTTGCAGTAAAACACAGTCACAGAAAAGTGGATTTGAAGCTTTATTTTTTATTATAAGACATATGTGATCGTAGAACATCTACGTGAAACAACACATAAGTAATCATTGACCTTTAAAACCATCTGAATGGGTACTAAAATTCACATTGTATCTGGTCTTGTATATCACTCCATCAGAGGTGTGAAAGGATATGCTTAAAACAGAAGGTCAAACAATATTCTGACCTCATAGTTCCAGGGTAGTGGTGAAGACACACTTTTAAAGTGCTGAAATTATGAAGTATGTTTCTTCAGACTGAAAAAGACACTCAATCCAAAGGGTTCCCACTTCCTGAGCATGTTTTATCATTGGTTAAGGAGGTACTGCTGTGACCACCATGTAAAACTGGAATGTTTCCTGTCAGTTAGTTCTGACACCATGTATTGGCTATGTTCAAACTGTGCATCTTTCACTCAGGTTCTTTGGGGTTAGGTATTGGGCAGGTCCTAGTTTCTTAGGTGGTATTTAGATTCAGCTGGATTAGGACTGAATTAGATGGAAAGTTATCCAGATCAATTAACTGAAAGCACTTCTGGAAACGCAGAGGAGAAGTCAACGTTTCCCTGTGCATTGCTGCGAAAGTGGAAATTATGCTAATCTCTCCAGATAATAAAAAGACAGAAATGTAATTTATTAAAATATAGTAATTAAGCCTATCAACTTCACTGAAGGTGTTCTTAAACTCTTAAATTATTTCAAATTCTTTTATATTTTACCCTTTTCCCTTACCATGATGAACACTAAGTATCACAAATTGATAATGGTTTTTTAAGTCTGCAAAACCCTTGCAGAAATTAAGCCAATGTCAGAGCACTTTCTGGTAGACAGAGATGTGCATCATGACTCTAACTGAGATTTTGGTAGAAGTCACTGTAGAAAACCAAACAAGCTCCCACAAAATACAATTTTGCCTACTTAGCCTTTTAGCGGCAAATTGACACACAAAAAGTCTTTCTCCATATCTTTTGTATGGAACATAAGAAAAACATTTAGTTCTCTACAAATACAAATATTTGTATTTGATCCATTAAGATCTTCAGCCCAAATGATGCCACATTTCAAATTTCAGTCACCCTTCCTGTATATTAAAAAATAAACTCTCAGGAAGAAAAAGAAGAATGTAACTTGGTGGTTACACACTGAAAGTACATCACATATGAGTGGCCTTATAGGCCCAAGAATATGAGCACCTCCATGAGCAGCTGGTACTTTCTGAATGCCTGAGATTAAAATAATAGTGTATATGTAAGTAAAATTTTATTAAAAACAAATTTTTCATATAGATATGCGCGCAATATATAAAAAGTGGAATGCATAAATAGATTTATGCATACATATTTAAAGTGCAAAGCCTGAAGAAAAATCAATTAAGGTATGTAGTAAGCCTTACTTGTTTTCCCCTCCAGCCTTTCAGTAGCTGCATTCCTGCCTCATTATTGCTAACATAAAAGAGAGAAAGAACTAATATGCATTTAAATAGTTACTAGGGGAAAAATATGGCCTCTGTATGTAATCTTTAACAGTCACAGCAAAAAATGTTGATGTAATTTATAGCAGCCCAGCATGTTTCTTCAGATGTGTTGCATGTTCCTAAATTAAATTAATTTACAAGAGTAAATAACATATGTACAATTCTTTCTCTCTGTGCGTGTTAAACTGCTTTTAATCTTCCACAGAAAGGCTAGTACCCATTAGCAACTCTGCCTTTTTGAAGCCATAAGTTACTTATTTATAAATTATCCCCAAATATCATGTCTTCTCAGTAAAAAATAATAGCCTGGAAAGACACAGAAATGGTGCAGACTCAACTGTTTCTTTCTTGGTTCCATTTTGTGTTAGAATTTCTGAGAACTACTTTTTGAAAATATTTTGGAGCAGTAGCAGAAGAATTTAAAATCTTGTTCCACTTCTCTCTACTTTTCTAGAGTATTTAGGCAACTCAATTAAATGTGGTCTTCAAAACTCTCCAAAAGACTTGGGAACGGGGACTAGAGATCCGCAGTATTTCATATGTTACTGCTAGTGATGGTCCTTCTGGAGAAAAAGCACTACCAGAGATAAAAAACTCTAACGCTGATGCCAAAAAATACACAGATTCTGAGTAATTCTTAACATTTTCCAGATTTTTGTCAATATTTCTGCTACCTAATAGATTCCTTAAAATTTTCATTAAAATCTCACTTTCTGGCCTAAAATATTACTTAGTTCCGACGGGCTGTACTGTTTCATTTTTAAGCATCTCTTTCTGCTGTAAGACAGCCTGTCTACATGAGCAATAGAAAGGATCTATCTTCAGTGGCTACTATCAGAACATCTTCATTTGTATGGAAACTTAGGCAAATGAAATAACTCTCTTCAGACAGAAGTCAAGTAATAATGATTCAGTGCTGATAAGTATTCAAATATAGTTACTCTACTGCTTGCATCTGTGACAACACTTTAAAAAATAAGTTCAAAGCAGTAATATCCTCACATGAGAAAACCAGATAAGTCTGATTTTCTGTGTTTACTATTCTCTGTGACAACTTTCTAAACATAACACCTTCTGCAACTCTTTCATGCACACTAAAATGAACTCCATCTCTTCTAGGAGGCATAACATGAAAACTGTGCATTAAAAACATCAACAACAACAAAATTGTATCTTAACACTCTGATTTATTTATAATTTTCTCATCTAGGAGTACTGTTTGTGGTCCATCAAGATTATGCCAGATGCAAATATATCAAATGACATTGTGTCAACACTACAGTAAGCTAGCTCTGCAGCCAGGTACAAGCATGATTATGCAAATAGAGGCACTATTGCCTTATCAGTCAAAACCACTGGCAGAATGCCTGGGAGACAGATTTCAATAAAGGAGATACATTCTATCTCAGCGAGGCTGACATTAATAATTTATGATTAATCAGTTTATGGAAATATATTAACAACAGAAGGCTGTGGACAGAAAGATGGATTTCTTGCCTCTGCTTTCCCCATTTTTTTCCCCTCCTACCTGACTTAATTTTTTTTATGATTAAAAGCCACATAGAGGACTCAGTTCTTCACAAGAAAACAGATTAGCTTCCAAAAGAACTATGCAGAAGTGCTGAGCTGGGGATGAAGGGATGAGGAATCATCTGACTTCCTATAAGATCAGAGCTGTGTTGGTGTCAAATTTGCCTCTTACATCTCAACAACCAGGCCTGTGTCAGGACATCTTAATAACAGAAGATTAATTAATATCATCATTAGTATTCACACCTGGGCTTTAGCTGTGAAGTGTAAAATACCGGAAGTCTAAATAGCTTATTCCAGCATAAACATCATCCATCCAAACAAAAAGAAATTAAGGCAAAGTTCCCTTGTGAAGAATTGCTGAAAATGTGACTTTTTCTTGGAGCATAAAATATTTAAGAAAATAATTTAAAACCTGTGAGCTGAGCCACTTCTGAGCTGAGCCTCTGAAATGCTTCTGCAACTTCTTAAAATCCAGGTGTAAAACCACTGAGCAGAGTCACCTGAAGCTTGATAGCATTAATCTCTAATGCTAGAACAACACACACAAATATTGGCTCAAAAACGTTGCTCTTCCACTGTAGCTCGCTTTGAAAGTCTGATAAAATATTCTCTGCAGTAAGGACAGATAGAACAATGTCAGGTTCGAGCATCTAATGGGACCTTACTGGCTTCTTCTGAAATTGAGTTAATTCAGTTTTGCATGTTGCAGAGGTCATATTTCAGAGAAGAAAAAAAAAAAAGAGAAAAGAGTAAAGAGAAACAAAACCAAACCAGTAGAAGAAAAAGCCCCCAAAAATTGAAATAAAAAGTAATATTCTCATAAATAGTCAGGCTGCCTGAAATTTACTAAGCACAATTTTTCTTTAATCAGAGGAATGTGCAATGTAAATAAATTTCATATGCCACAAAGGGGTTTTCCTTTTAGTGTTTATTCTAATTTAACATCATGATACTGCATTTTTTTTCCAAAAATCTTGTTTATTAGTTATGCACTTTCCTTAGGTGTTTTATACCTAGCAATACACAAGACTATTGAGTAACAGAAGAGTGAAAACATCAAAGTGCAAAGTGAGAATTGAAACACAACTATATTATTATCAGAATATGTGCTTCTTTAAACTCCTCTGCCTTGCCATTTTAAGGTTTGAAAGCATTTATGCTTCTTAATTTTAGCCTGCATATACATTTATTGTTATTAACCACCAGAGACACTGAGTGCCTTAGAACATGTACTAACAGAATCTGATGTAACTAAATTGAGCCACATTGCAATGCAGAATGTTTCTGGAACCATCAGTGACAAAAGTAATTGATAAATCAACCACTAATTGACTTGAGATAATGAAGGTACTTTTAAAGTGCAGTGAGCTTGTGTCCTAATTAGCTCTGTAGAGATAGAAGAAAGATTACCTTTACTGCAAGATTTCTGGGTAAGTGATGGGTTTACACAAATCAGATAAATATGCAATTAAAATAATTGGTAAATGGGACGGATTGTGATTTTATCTTTGTACAGAGACTTTAGCCCAACATTCAAACACCCAGATTTTTTTTTTTCCTAATTCAGGCATGTATATCAACAGGAGTGATTATATAGGATGCTGTGATTTTTTGAAGAACTTCTGTATCCCTCTGTAGAGCAACTTTAAAAAATGTGGCCATTTCAGAATTTCCTAAACAGCTATTTATCTTTTTAATGTAATATAATATTTTCCTGGAACCCCTTCTGCAGATAACACATTCCATGCATTTCAAGGTGATTTAATTTGTACATGACTGTCTACTCATTGTGGACAGATCTTGCTTATTGCTAATTCTAGGAAGGTTAAAACTAATTGCAACGTAAGTTTTATTGATTTTAGAATAATAAGGTTTCAACTGATCCTTTGGAAACCATTTGGAACTGAAGGAATATGTACAGATACAACTTTTATGTGATTCCCACTTCGATGACTGAAAGTGTCAAGTATGCTTGCTATGATTTCTCAGTACAAGTCATTCAGTTTTCTTGAAGGATCAGCTGAAAATATCTCAACTATAAATTAAAACAGACTATTTAAGGACAATAAATTAAGGTTAAGATTCTTTCTTAGTCCACAAAATGGATTTCTTTTAGAGCAGGCTTGACTTCCAGAAAGCAACTACCTCGAGACCATGAGAATGTGAAAGACAGCAGGCTGTGCTGCTCTGGAGGAGGCCAAGTCTTCCTCTGGTCTCCATTTCCAATGTCAGAGCACCTGCTCCAAATAATTCACAACTCTGAGGGCATTTTTCATTTCCTGGTTATTCATTTCTAAGTATCCTATTCAGTTAATTCTTCAATGGAAGCTGGTCTATGCTTCAAATCCTTCTAATATGCATTCTCAAAGGTATGTTAAAAGCTTTGTGACAAAGAGAACAGAAATCAATTGTTTTCAAACTGGGATTTAACAAGTGGAAGTTGATTTAATTTATAAAAAGTGCAATTTAGATGGGAATTGAGAGAAAGCCTTTCTGACACATGCTGTTATGCTATTGCTGTAACATATCAAAATACTGCAACCCACACCTTGCAGAGATTTTAAAAGACAGGTTTGACAAATATCTTTCAGGCATGGTTTAGTTACATTAAGCCTATTTCAAAGCCTGTAAAAGTAGCAGGATGACCTAAAAATTTATTCAGGAGATCCTTTCAATCCTATAGCAATGAATACATATATGATGCATTATGTGTCATATCCCAACAGAAATTACTTTCTCACCAATATAAATCTTTCTGCTCAGTCCATAAAATAAGTCCACACAAGTGAAAGTTTCTTTTACGTAAGTGCCAAAATCCTTGGATAAATATTGGACCTCTACTATAAGCTCAGCTAAGGATTACGTTTAGAGCACAGAAACCAAATGAAGTAAAATTTAAATGCAAAAAGCCATTGCTCTTTCTGTAGCCATGTAACCCACAGCCTCAGATGACTTCAGTGCCTTCTATTAATTCCACTGTGAAGCTACAAATTTCTCTTTTATTTTATACTTTTTTACCTCTAATACTAAGTGCATTTGTCTTAAGATAACTGAGGGTACTTGGCTCATACTACAGATTGTAGTTCTCTGGATGTCACAGTAAACTTCAAGTACTTTGAATTAATTAATTTATTAAGCTCCCAACTACAAATTACTAACCTCATTTTCAACCGAAAGTCCAAAAGGTTTGTGTTTTTTCTTTGAAATCAGAATTTCCCTCAGAGTGTGAGTGTGCCTTTCTTCTCCTGTATTTTTTCTGTTTTAGCACCTTCCCACTACTTTCCGTCTCCGGTTGCCATCCGAGCACTTCCTTATCTTTACATTGAAAAGGAAGGGAGCATTAATTGCACAAAACTGAGTTTGATTTGGTTATTTGTGGAAGGTAGGAAAGGCATGTCAGTGGACTTTTTCTGTTCCTTTTTCAAAAATGGCACAGCTTCTGAAGACTTTTTTTTTATATATATTTCTCAGCACTGGGAAGATTAAAACAATCACAATGTTTTTTAGTCGGTTTTTTTTAGAAATTCTGGTTTCTGTGTTTGGGAAATGACATTTTAGGATAGCATAAGTCATGCACCATTTTATTTATCCTTACCAAAATTGTTGTAAATTTTGCATTTCTGTATAGTAATCCTATTATTTCATATCTGTTGTACTGTACTGCAGTGATGCTTTGTTTAACTAAGACCAATTAGTACTTTCCTAAAACTTTTTAAATCAGTGAATTTGTACTGATTTCACAAATATGAGTCAGACCTTAAAAAAACTACTGAAATAATTTCATTTTATTGGGATTAAGTGACTTCTTCTGTCTCTGGGACTGTTTCTTAGTGCCTCTAATTTTATAAGGCTGTCATGTCACAGCTGAAATGAAAGTAAAAGGTGGCTGTTGTAGATGGATTGAGCAATATTCTCAGTTTATTTGAGCGTTCATGTAATTGCATTAATTCCTCAAAGGAATATCAATTTACCCTTGAAAGGATATAAAAATTCTACGTAGGGTACAGCATTTTAATATGCCAAACAATTCCACATTTTAATTACCTAATTTTTCATCTTTTTTTTTTCTTTCATTATCTTCATCATCAGAATAATCTGGTGCTTCTTTTCCTGACTCAGTGATTGGATTAAGAGTAATATCTGAAACCTAAAGAAAGAAAGACCTACACAAATGGATTCTGGCAGTACGCTAGGAGCAGTGCTTTAAGGAACCAACTTTGATTTAATTTCCTTTTACTGGAAAAACACACTCACTTCTGCTCAGGCCATATTCCTGCTTTGAAATGTTACTGCCTTCCACACTGCTGTGAAAGTTTGGACATAATATTAGCTGTCAGTAGTTATTATGATTTGCCATTGTTCTTCCTGAACATGGCATTAGCCATGTATGCATTTTTCACTTCTTTTTCTGAGTGGGGAAAATCTGACTGCAAAAGGTTCAACCTTTCTCAGGGTCCTCTGTGACTACAGAACATTGGCAGGCACTTGCCTGCAAGAAGGAGTGCTGTGGACAGATGTGTAAGTTAGTTGTTCTCATTTGTGTCTGCACATTGACCTGTTGCATCCTTACCCTGCAAGTGGCCAGGACAGGGGAGTGTTACTGAAAATCAATACCTCCTATAGATCACAGCATCAGAATAATCCATTCTATATCCAAATGAACAGGAATATGGGTATCCTCTGTCCCTGCGAACTTCCAGCACAGATTCAAACACCAAAGCCATTGAATATGTGATATCAAGCCTTAAGGCCTTTAACTTAAATTACTGGACACAAGTTTGACTTTTTTATGGCTCCTTCCATCACTTAAATGAATCCAGTCATTGGTTCAGAGTGATGCTTGCCTCAGGTGGTGGTCTTTTCACTTTTAATCTATGCAACAATACACTTAATCTTAGGGACAATTAATTAGCATTGTTAGCAGTCTCTTGTCACATTACTTCTACTAATATAATTTTAAGCAGCCAATTGAGCTATTCATCATAATTTACTAAAGACTGAATGCTGAAAAAATGCAGATTATTGATGTCAATTACAAATTTCCTTTGTCTCTCTCATCTGGGATAGATTCTGTTAAAATCTTGAAAAACACCTAATCCATTGTAGGTACCCTAGTACTTACAGCCCTAGTACCTACAATATCCTAGTTTCTCTAGTATCTCAGCACACATATAGTGCTGCTGATTTTTAAAGAACCCGCATTTCAAGTTTATATTTCATTTCTGTATGGAGCCCACAAGTAAAGAAGAATAAAGAATGTGCACGTGTAAATACCTTTTGTAAGCACAAATGTGAAAAAGTACTAAAAAAATTGTTCTCTGACAGTTTAAAAAATCAAGTCGTTTCAAATCTGACACAGGCCTCCAAAGAGATGTGGATGAACTTGACGTTTCAGCCCACAAGAACCTCATGAAATCCAGCATGAAGGGGGTTTATTAAAAAGAAGGAGAGCAACTTTTTATACGGCCAGATACTGATAGATTGAGGGAGAGTAGTTCTAAAAAGAGGAGAGGTTTGGATTAGGTGGCAGGAAAGAAGTCCATTACTTCAGGGAGTGGCAAAACACTGACACAGGTTATTCAGAAAAGTTGGATGGGGTCCTGAGCAACCTAATACAGCAAGTGGCATCTCTGCCCATGGAACTTGATAATCTTAAGGTCCCTTGCAACCTAAGTCTTTCTGGCATTCTATGACAAATCAGAATTTTAGTCTGTGAGTGAAGAAAATCTCAGTTCTGTCAATACAGGAAAGTTCATATTAGGAAGAAACTTCTCTGCTTTCTGGCAGCCTGGAATGCAGAGCACCTGATTCTTCTCACACGTGTTTTTTCTCCACCATATCAGCATTTCGAGTCAGTGGACTGAATACTAGCAGAGGGAAATGTCTGTTACATACACTAAGTGTTAACAAGTTTCTTGCATTTGTATTCAAAGTGTTCAATACTATAATAATACAACTTCATCCTTTTCCATGTAATGTAGTACTCACTTTATCCCTTGTTCATGTCACACTTTCCAGCTGACTGATTTGTCTAGTAAGTGTAAGGGATGATTGTCAGATTGAAACAGCATTTATTTCCTGGTGGATGTGGTGAACTGAGTACAACAAATCTTTTGCGTGATCGGCGTTGACTTTCAGAGATCTGTGCAGTGAACTGCTCTATCAGTACTCTAAATTGTTCTTTTATCATCATCACCTCCTCTCTGGAATCCTGATGACCCAAGAACTCTGTCCATAAGAGGTTATGTTTACAATGCATATCCAAGTTGTTGTTAAAAGCTGCACATGTGAATTCTACCCTCAGAAAATCAACTGGAGCACTAGCTGATACAGGATATTTCTGAACTGATTGTTGCAATTAGTTTCCTGAAATATGCCCCTTATGAAATTAGATAAAGGTTTTCAGCATCAAAAATAAAAGTTGAAGTTGTGAGTCTCTGAGATGTCTAGATATCACAGTTCCACAGAGGGCAGATAGAAGGAAATGCATTGCCTGAAGCGTTCTGACCCTTTTATTGATCAAATTGATCTTTTGTCTGTCTCCCTAACAGTTCATGGCAATGTATATTTTATGTTAACCAGACTACTTATCCTTTTAGGATGAAAATAAATATAAATTTTAACATATCACTGTAGCCCCCTGAGGAAATAATCTGAAATATTCAATACACTGAAGTGATGTAATAGAGGATTTTCCTCAATTCTGAAGCAAAATATCTGCATTCATCAATACCAGCTCTGTATGTAGAAAGGGGAACTTGAGATCCCCTGTCAGGAAAACCCAAACCAAAATCTGAGGAAGGAAACGACATTCTGAATCCATGCACCTCCTTTATATGTTGATGTGTAATATACCCCAACATGGAAAGGAAGGGAGGGAGTCATTCTTCTGGTCACAACAGAAGGTCCCATGTTTTGGGTTTTCCATATCAGGTGGCACATGATGGTGGGAAAATAGACAAAAATATTTTGAGTTGCAAGAAAAATGTTACTTGTCATTTGGAATAAAAGAGAATACCAAATCAAAACAAACCCAGACAAAACCACAAAGCATAGAAAGCCAAAATAGGGAAGTAAAAAGCATGACAAATATGTAACAGTTTTTTATGCTTGCACTTCTTATACAAAAATTCCTCTCTGATGCTATCAGATCCTCACTATAGCTATTACATTAGACATTTCAATAATAATAATAATAATAATAATAATAATAATAATAATAATAATAATAACAACAACAATAATAACAACAACAACAACAATAAATTTTAAAAAATATTTTATTTTGCTTTAAACAACCTGTAGGCAATCTACATCTCTAAAGGTTCATTGAGGAAGGTTCATGAAGGGAATTTGGTTCATACATTTGAATCCCATCAGAGAGGAAGTGAGATAGAAGTCTAACTAGAAAGGATTTCTGTGGGCTAATAACAAAACATACAATATTTTTTTGATACTTTATGCTAAAGTAGTTAAAATTATCTCTCTGAATGGTTCCATGAGTCTTCTTGGCCCCCTAGTACTTTTAAATATCATCTATGATGGAAATATTTTAGGAAAATTGAGTTTTAAAATTTACAGATTACCATAATTTATTCTAAATTCTGCATTATCAAATTTCAGAAAATGTTTTTAAAATTAAAGTCTTGCTCTGAGTCTTTTGTAAACAACTCTGAACTCTTGGATAGCACTTATAATTTCAGAAATTCATAGCACATTAATTAAGCTTAGCAACATTCCATGAGTCAAATAATTTTTGACACATCAGTAAAATATTTTTGTATGGGGCTATCATATGATCAGATTCCTCCAGCAGCTCAGTAGTGAGACCTGTGATGCAGTTCAGATTCTTAAAGTCTTTGCATAATTAAAACTTGTGGAGCATTTTTACATCACCGGAAAACAAAAGGAGCTTTATTCCATTCTGGGAATGCAAAGAAGTCACTGTGAATTTGTACTGGGCTGCAGCTGCAGAAGCTCTTGCCAGGAATGCTTGGTAATACATATATTGTCTCCAGCTTGAGGAATATAAAGAGACATTAATAGTCCAGTCACTCATTTTAGATGAATACAATGATGCAAAAGAAAATTTAATGTAAAAAAGTAATTCTGGGAAAAAGCATTCTGTGTTTAACCAGAAGGGCTTTGTAGGTGTCCTTGTGTGAAAAAAACCAACAAAAGATTAGCAGAAGGGAATATCAAAGGAAGTATGTTGACAAACTCTTCAGAAATTAGAAATTCAAAAAATTAGAAATTTTCCTGCTGCAGGAACTGGCTGACTGAAAACTCTGATTTTACACAAGTTGCCCAGCATAGGAAAAATATCCACTTGTTAACAGATTAAATTTGTGATGTGATGTGCAGCAGTCATTAAACATTCCATCATTAAAAATGTCAGGGACATTTACTGACTTCATTAGAGGATTGATGACTCTAGATTGAAATTAATGACCAAACTCTTTTGCCAGTCTTATGGCAGTAGCTAGTGCCTAACAGAACACCCCTTATGAATAATAAAAACTTCCTACACAAACTGAACTAACATTTTGGAAGTTTATAAAATGAAGGATCGCTGCAAATAGAGCAGCTGTGGTATTTCCTGCTGATTTGCTTGAATTCATTCTCTGTGTGTGTGTGTCTGTCTGTCTGTCTGTCTGCCTGCCTGTCTATCTGTCTGTCTCACTGCTGGAAGGTGTTCGGGTTTGTTGTGGTTTAACCCCAGCTAGCAACAAAATACCACAGAGCTGCTCAGTTTCTTCCCTCTTCTGCCAAATGGATGGGACAAGAACTGGAAAGAAAAGGAAACCTCATGGGTTGAGATAGAAACAGCTTAGTAATTATAATAAAATGA
The DNA here is from genome assembly GCF_901933205.1 of Camarhynchus parvulus. Classification (NCBI taxonomy): domain Eukaryota; kingdom Metazoa; phylum Chordata; class Aves; order Passeriformes; family Thraupidae; genus Camarhynchus; species Camarhynchus parvulus. The sequence goes on along the minus strand of NC_044575.1, from coordinate 19,265,971 downwards.
AATATAAGAGTACCAACAATAATATGGTCTTGGTAATTTTAAAGGTCTCTTTAATAACAGTAATAACAGTAACAATAATAGTAATAATAAAAAGGAGAGAGGCATAAAACCCAAGAAAAACAAGCAAAACACAGTACAGTTGCTCCTGGAGAATTAGTTTCTGTACTGAGATTGACATTTTATGGCATGGAACTTCTCTCTGTCCAGTTCAGATCAGCTGTCCTGGCTATGCTCCTTCAGAGCTTCTTGCATACCTCCTCACCGACAGAGCATGGGAATCATTCCTAAGATTGATTCTTGAATATTTAGTTTCTCTAGCAAATGAACAGGCTTTTTGTTGATATTGTTGTCACGTGAATAGTCTTTTTTTATTATATTTGTCAATTCCAGTAATACATGTCCAAAAAAATACACCTTTGTCTCTCAGAATCCAGCTAAAGCTTATTCAAACAGCAATAGCTAGTAGCAATTCTTTTCTTTTTAAGTTACCTGATAGTAGTTAATAATAGTAATTAATTTGAAGTAGTATGGCTACTGCAAAATATATTTAATTGGGGTTTTGCTTTAGCTTCTGCTTTAGCTAAAGGAAACCAAGTAGATAGTACTGGCTATAAATGCTTTGCTTGTAGCCCTAAAAAGCATTCTATTGTAAAAATATGTGGGTGACTGACCTCCTTTGCTTCAGAATAAAAGCCAAAAAAAACCCAAATATTTTTGACTGATTCTGAACACATATTGAAAAATTTGCTGTGGTTCAGAAACGTTTTTCTGCCCAGAACATCTCACTATTTTGCCTGCCCAAATTGAAGCAGACATTTTTCAGAAGGTTCACCTGTTCTTTCTGTATCTCACTTTAACAGAGGCCTCATTTTAAATACATTCTCTTCTGGTATTCAGATGCTTTTCCCACTCTTGGTTCTCATGTCAAAAATTTGAGGGAATACAGTGTGTGGGGTCACTAGGAAGTCATTCTCAAATTCCAATAATTTTGTCATTCCTGTGCTATCTATCTACCTACACTTTCAGTTTACTGCCATTTTCTTTTGTTGGAGTGAGTCTAGAACAGACACAGAGGAGAATAATCAGACAAACACCTCAAAGCCAAAAAAATACATATTAATTAAAATGATAAATGACTATGTAATAGAGAGAAAAGCCAGCAAATATTAAGGTAAAAGACATGGGTTTCATGCTTTTTCATTTTACAAAAAGCCAAGAATGTTACAAGTCAGTAATTTAGAACATGAAAAATATTAAAACATACCTCTGTGTATCTCTACTTCTTTGCTGGGGTCTCAAAATCTAGTAAAGAACTCTGACAATTTTACATATACACATATATACACTAAAAATGGAGCACAGCTACAAAGACCTCAGACAGATAAGAAAAATTACTAAAAAATGTATTTTAAAAAATAAATTTAAAATAGAATTTTATGCAAAACCATGGGTTGAAATGGGACATCCTGACTCTACTTCCCATTATATTTTTCACGTACAAGCAAGTCACACAGAGTAGATAGCACATATTAAGTTAATTTCTGGTTTTGCCTCATAAAAATGTATTTCTGTATGCTGATGCCAAGATTCCCTGAAAGTGAATCAGTAACAAAGCCAGTAAAAAGATTTCCTGCCATTCAGTCTTTGGTACTCTTCACTGGACCATGTTGACTTCTTAATGGTTAGTCAAGCAGCTAAGTACCTCTCTGAGATGATGAGGATCTGTCTGCCACAAGCTCATTCCAATGAATATGTGAAATCTGTTCTAGCTGCAAACAAACCTACAAAATCATTTTGTATGGTGAATAGCACTAGAAGGAGTGACAAAGGATGACTAAATACCTCTAGGTTATCTGAAAAAAATCAAACCAGTTTCCTTTTAGAAGGTTTCATAAGTACTAATTGTTTTCCTGACACCACACACACTCAAGCATGCATCTGGACAGTTTATGGGCTCACTTAGGAAGAAGCATTTCTATCAGACAATGACAGCTGAAAGCTGACATAGCCTCCCTAATTCTTCACACATAGCCGAATTTGACACCACCTCTTGGAAGAAATGTATGACAGTTTAAAATGAAAGTAATCTTTCAACAGCTTGAAAGGCTTCTTTTCTTTTCTCCTTGAAACAGACTGTGCAAAGAGGTAATGACAAAAAGAATTAATTTATATCCTTCTAAAATTTCATCAGTTTAGCTATCCAAAATGTGCACCTTCAGAACACCTAAAGGGCAGTTATCTTCCTCCAAAATCAATTTAAATAGCTTACTAGAAGGTGCTCAAGTGTGGATATTTCTCTTGTTTATCAGTGCTTTGGGTACATACAAGCAATTTATTTATTTACTGAGGAAAGACATTCTTCAGGCTCTTAGCAACAAGTATATCCATTTTACAGTTTGTATCCTTCAGAACCTGGATTTGTTTCAGGATTTTTTAATATTTTAGTGAAAAAAAAGATTATTTTTTAGAAAAAAAAATGAGAGTAAGTTTTCAGTTGGTACTCTCTTCCCTTTATTAATTCAAGAAGGCAGAAGAAATGGGCTATTTAGTTAGTTATTATAGATAGGGACTTCTACTGACAGTTTTATCTGCAAGCACTGCTATTAAAAAAAAGATGAGACTGCTCTGACTAGGGGTGTTAATAAGCAGCCATAGACAAAGAGGTGTGTTTGAGTGCAGCATTAGAAAGAGGAAAGTCTAACTAGGCAAGTTCAAAACATAAACTTTCCAGACACATACAGATTTTGTGGGTGTAGGCGTTCCTGTAATGGACAAAATATTAACATTTCTCTTTATGATTTTGCTCAGATCTTTCAAATGAAATATACTATGCAAGCTCCTTCTATGATTTTAAACAGAGTTTCCATCTATTTTTTAATGGTTTCAACAAATTCCTTTTATATATGAGTTTTTTGAAACTGATCTTAAAGATTGAAAGTTTCCCAGCTGTTAAGGAATCCCTGAGCTCCCAGGAATTGATTAGGTGGTGGTAATAGCAATGTCAGCTAGGCTAAGTGAACCTAAGTACTTTGCCATATAGCAAAACATAAAATTAATTCAGGCATCATGCTCTGAACCTCAGTCTGGTGGAAATTCAAAGCCTTCTTTCTGGAGCAATCCCAGTAAGGAATAGCCTTGTCCGAAATGTCACCATTCTTGTGCAACTGATCTTCCCTGGTGTCATCAGTGGTGATTTCCATCTCTGAACTGAACCATTTTTCCCTTTCACTTTGCTTTGCTTCCACTGCTTATGACTCCTCCATCAGTCCCACTGACATCTCCATGAGACCATCAGTTGGAAAATAACTCTTCCTAGGCCCTTTCCCAAGACTTTTGGCAGCACATCCAGACAAAGCATTACAAAGCCACTAGGGCTATTTGTGGTTTTGTTGGTTTGGTTTTTTAAGGAGCAGGCTTTTTCCATTTTTAAAGCAATCTCTCTCTATACAACCTAACTCTGTTATCAAATCAAAGTCCATTTCTGTATTCTCAGGGTGACCCATCATGTCTATGTTCATAAAACATTTTAGGAGCTTAAGGTTTTAAACGGGCTTTTATACTTAAGCACCTTTTAATCCTCAAGGCAATTTATGCACAAACATCTTTAAGGAGATAAAAATGGCTTTGTTTCTTAAATGACACACATGTAAGCCTTCTCACTCTTCAATCTTTTGAAGTGGTTTATGTATTAAAATCACTAATACCAGTATTGCTACTTAGTCAGTCTCTGGCCTTGGACTTTCTCTGTATACCTGTTTCTCTGCCTCTGATGTGAAAAAAAGAACACTGTAACTACTGTTGTTCATAACCAGTTACTGCCTGAACAGGAATTTAAATATGGAAGAAAAAAAAAGCATAAAAGTACTTGGTGTTGTTATTAAATACCAGACTATTAGTGGTCATTAGATCAGTACTGAGAAATGAAGTTGTCAAGATTAAGCCTATGTCTACTTTTGGAAAGATGATCACTTTTACATGTACTTGAAATGCTTTTTCCAGCTTTAACCCTGCCATGGAAGAAACCACCTTAATTTTTTTTTTTTTTTTTACTATTATTATTATTGCTATTATTCGCATTGATTTTTTTTCGCTGTCTGCCTTTCCTTTGAGGTAGTAACATGACAGGAAAATACTTTTCTTAGCACAAGAACATATCACTGATCTATGTAAAGGACAGTATCATAATTCTGAAAACAGACTAAGATACCTCTATGAGTACTTTTGTAACTGTTTTTTTTCCTAGAAAAATTTTAGTGGAATTTGGGATGTAAAATAAAGGGACAAAGTTCTGGTTTTTTTAAGGTTATACTGGAGAAAGATTGACACTTCATTCAATAACCTTTTGAGAAAGAGAGAGAAGTTATAGATGATGTAATGCTGAGAGACAGATGAAGTAACTTTGGGTAATCAAAGTAAAAATTTCTGCCTGACAGAATCTGAGCAGCAAGACCCTTTTTTTTCTGAGGTAACTAATGGGTTTTTACAGTGTTACAACATTTGAGTTTTATGTTTTACGATATTCACCAAGTGACAGTCTGACCCTCTTCTCCCCTAAGATGTTATCACTTCTCTGTGTCAAAGTAATTCTGTTGCTGTCTTACCAGAGATGAACTCATGAATCAGTGTTGTGGACAGGGGTGGCAGCCCAGATAGCACTCTGTGAAATCTATAAATCCTTTAAGAGCGACTATTTTTCTGCTGCCAGTGGTTATTATTGTGTCACAATCAGACAATTTCATGCTGAAATGTTGGGCGGCCTGGATTTGAGTGCTAAGAGAAGAAAAGCTACCAGGAGATTATGGTATCAGCATGTTTTATGATATGAAATGTAGGCAGTAAAATGTAAATGTAGGCACCTATCTTTGTATGCTCTTTCTACTTGGTAATAAGCACTAGAGTGTATTTTCTCTAAATTGTAGTCTTTTATAATATCCAGCAGCAGTTATCATAAAGTTTTAAGAACTAAATCTGTATTTTTTTTGTCCACATGCCTTGCCTTAACCGTGTGTTCACATGCAACTTGTTAACTTTCAGTAACTATGCCACACCATATCCATGCCAGATCATTTCACACATAAACCTTCCCAATGTCTGCATGCTTAAGATTCAGGTCAGTCAATAGTCCTCATGGACTCCCTTGTGCAAGAGTGAGCAATCAAAATCATGCAGTGAGTTGTCCATAGTCACATGCTCTGAGTCTGGATAGGCATACAGAGTGAATGGGTAAAGGTTATTAGGTTTATTAGGACAGATACATTCCAGCATTTGATACAGCCACTGATGACATAAAGACTGGAAATCTGATGTACAAAATAAGTAGAAATTAAGTACTTTGTTTTACACAAAAAGTCTCTTTGAATTCACTGATTCAAGTGTCTTTGAATGCACAGAAAAGGTTGCTAAAACCTAAGCCAAATAGTTACAGTCTCTGACCGCTCTTCTGGATGGGTTACACCACTATTTCCATCATTTTGAATGTCTGTTCTTGACCTACCACTGCTCAGCACTTACAAGAACATCTCACAGAAAGGCTCCTTGAACTTTTGCCAACTTTGGACTGTTCCATATTAAAATTGAATGGGTCATGAAGAGATGCAAAAAGCACATCATTTTCTTTTTGTGACAAAATCAAGCAAATCTGAAAAACACCCAGAGAGGCATAATATAATCTGACTTTGTCTTGTGTTTTAATTAGAAAGGTTGACTATAATCAGCAGAAGAGCACTAAAAAAATATTTTCAGTCAAATTGCCTTCTTTTTTTACTCTCAGTTAGCATTCAGAGAGTTACTAGTAGTTGAAAGAAGCTGGAAGAATAATGACTTGTGTGAAGAGTCAGACTAGGCCCTGTATTTATTCGTCACAGCTCCTTAGGTAAAAAAGATGTAATACAATTTTTTTGTGTTTGACATTAGCTGATATGAACATTTATAAACTATCTGTGTGAGAGATTTTGTAATGTTTGGTAGATTCAAAGATAAAATAGGAGTTTTAGAAATAGGCACCGCCTAATGAACTGCTCAGTGACTTTAACACTCAGATGTTAATATGTTAATCTTTTGTTTACAAAAACTTTGCATCAGGAATTTACAGAGTGTATTTGTTTCAGAGAGGAAATTAGTTAATCTCTTTGAATGATTAATATGTTTCTCGTTTGGCTATTTGGCATCAGATGCAAAAATTAAAAAGAAGGGAAAGATGAGAAGTTCTACCGAGGGAGAGTAAATAATGGTGCAAATAACCCTGCTGATAAATTAGCTCAGAGAGAACAGTCCCACTCCTTGACTCTTTTAGTGATGTGTTTTGGGATGCAAAATTTTGGGGCAAAGTTTGGAACTTTTTCATTTGTTTGTTTGTATCCTCTGAAAATTTTCAGGTATGCACAACGTAAGGCCGATGAAACATGATGGAATAATGGATTTGTTAACCAGTTTTAATGGTGGTTAATCATTGCTAAATTTTGTTAATCAGTTTTACTTTGCCTATAATATTATTTTTAAAATACATAATGCTAGAGAATTTAGTCTCTAATGCCTTTATTGATTTCAGGCTTGAGTAATGGAGAGTGAGAGATGAGATTTTCCCTGTTGAAACTACTTTGCTTGGCAGGATAAATTTGTAAATAAAATACTGCACATCAAGAGATCACTTTCAGTTACATAATCATTTTTAATAATTTCAAAAGTCATAGCATTTCACTTCTCAGCATTTAACTTAATCTTTACTCATAAATTATTACAATATATGATTACACTTGAAATTGCTGTAGAAATAAGGATATGATGCATCGTTTCTGGTCATCGCTCATATTATTTGGTGCTAGCTCTTGTTCAAAATCTAAACAATGTAAAATAAGGGAAGGTGGGAAGCTACTGATGTGTGAATACAGTGGAAAGTTTTGGTCATCTTCTGTAGAAACCACAGTAACTGTGATGTAGAGCCTGCTACTTCAGCAGTGAAGCTGAAAGCCTCTGAAATTGCCAGACTTTATTCAGTCCTTCTGAAAGCATGCCAGTGTGTGCAAGAATATTATTTCTAGCACTGATCAAGACAGAGTGAAAAACAAGCTTGGCTTCTGGTCTTAAGAGTGATTGCAGTAGGGCAGATGCTGCAATCAAGTACAGTTCCATTAAAATCACTAGCTAATTCAATTTCTTAGATATTAAAGATATAGAAAATTGCTACCATGAATAACTAATGTTTATGAAAAAAATTGATTCCTAGCAGCCTAGAGAAGACCGCTGGGCACCACAGGTGGTATCTTCTGGGAACAAAGGTAGTCTAATCAGCAAAGCAAATTCTGATGTAGAAAATCGAAATTAAATTCTTTAGTGCTGGGTTTGGACTGGATGTATTATTGGAAAATAAAATTTCCTTTGAGTGACAAAAGTTCTGAAAAAAATAAGATCAGACTTTGCCTTTATGTGCAGACTGTAATACTGCAATTAAATATAATTTTTCCCTAAGGGATCAAATACAGTGACACCTGCATGTGTGCAAGTATGGGGGCTGGTGTGCTGACACAAATGTTATGTGCATGCACACACACACATTAGTATCAAGGTGGTTTGTACCATTATAAATGATTCAGCTTCTGTGATGGCAATAATTTGAGTCCTTTGGAAAAAACACATAACTTAAAGACTGCTAGACCTATAATAATCATCAGTGTGTAAATGGAAAGAAATTTCTGCTTGATGACAGTATAGAATCCAAGCCTTGTAAGAGAGAAAATAATGTAATCTCCTTCTCTTCTCCACACTTCATTTTTTTTATGAAGTGATATCGTCAACCCTTGAATCCAATTAGGGGTGACACAGCTGACAACTAATAAAGTATTGCTGGGGTGGCTCTGTGTCTGAGAGAGGTGAAAGCTTGTATTTCTCTTTCTCTGCATACATGAATTATCCGCACTGAGAATTATTCATTGCTGATAAAAATAATAAATATCAAAAGGCCAGAAGAGTTCTCTGCAATAGGCTAGTAATTTTTACTCAGTAATTACAAACTAGGCTTTTTCCATGTGATAGGAAATGAAACAGAATGAGAATTCACTAATTTTCTTAAAGGTCAGGAAGAAAAAAAGGAAAGACTTGTATCTTCTAGTGTGTAAGTTTAAAATATTTTAGGAGCTAGTAGAAATGTTTTCCCTAGTAAAAATAGGGAAAACATAGTTGATATTAAGAGGACAACAGCATCTGTCTGAAATTAATAATTTGTTGGAAAGTCCTTTAGAAAGAGAACCTTTGAAAGGCTGTTGCACAGTTCATACAGAAGGTTTGTTTAGGATTCACCCTAGAAGGGCTTCTCACTCAGCACCTTTTAATTAAATACAGGTTATATTCATTCAAGGGTGAGGGTGGTGTGTATTTTGCAATATCATAATTTATGGAACTTTTTTTTTAAAGGTCAGGTCAGGCCATAGAGTGAGAGTGAGGATTCAGAATGCCTGTGCATTCTCCTCTCTGCCACATGCTCACAAAAGGAGACAGAGTGGATTTGGTCTCAAAAAAAAAAAAAAAAAAAAGAAAAAGGAAAAGTAATTACATGAGTGGAGGCTGGGTAGGAAACACAGGTTGCAACTGCAATTGAAAGCAATCAGAAGATTGAAATTCTGCTGTTTCTTTGTCAGCAGTACCCTTCAGAAAGCCAGGCTTATAGAGTAACTTTCTGTCTGGTTTTCTGAAAGGAGTATCTCCTTGGGTTGAACAATGCAAAGTGATGACCTTAGGATTATCTGTGACCCCAAGGCTTTGCTCGGTTTTCATTCTAACACACCATCAAACTCCATTAAATATTTATAAATGCAAAAACTTCCAATTGATGTTCTATTTATAACAGTAATAAAATGACATCTCTCTAAGTACATTTCCTCTAAATTTTTGTGTCATACACCCTGGCTATGATAAATTAAAGAGAACTCCCCAACTCATGGGAAACAATGAATGATGTTCAGCTGAATAACAGTTCAGATTACTTAAAATATTTCTTTCCCTTGTTTTATTTTGGGGCACTCCTCTGCAAGTGAAATTATATTTTGATTTTTGCTGCTTCTCTCTGCTGGTTAAACCTTCTTTTTATTTTATAGTCTTTTGAACTTGTTTGTTTGTTTGTTTTCATATATCAACTCTATAAACATGATTCAGTTATTTCCTGTAAGGGTTTAATGAATAATGCATGTCTCTGGGTTTTGGAATACTTCATAGTCTCCAAATATGAGGTGAGTTAAACTGGAAGTATGCCAGTTTTAGCAGTAGTCAGCTATCAGTTGAAAACAAAACAAACTTCTAGACCAGTAGGGTGGGACGGGATGCTTGTAAATTCCTCTTTTGAGATTAACTTCTGCCTCACAGACCCCTAGGTGCTTGTGGTAGTAGTGACTGTTGACTTTTTCTGTAGTTCCCTGGTGACCAATTTACATTGCTAAAGCACAGATGTACAGTCTATTAATTGCAAATTTCTCCTTCCTGGATTGCCAAAACACATGTCAGTTTGGAAGCTGTGGTACGACTTTGATTGTGGTGCTAGAACTAGTGAACCAGAAAAACTGACATGTTTGCAGTTACAAATCCCAAAGTTTTCCAAGGTTGGAGCAGTCACAATTTACCAAGACTATCAAAGGGGAGAGAGAGAGAGAGAGACAGAATATGCAGTTTCAAGCACAATATGCTTTTTATTTTAGATGAAATAAAATCATAAATCTTTTAGCATAAATCTTATTGTCTGAGAGGAACAGCACAGGTGGCAAATTTTCAACAGAGCCTGGATCGTTAAACTTTACAATATGTTTACAAATATCACTAAAGAGATGATTCTCAAGAACATTAAGACCAAAAATGAAAAGACTCTTGGATATGCCTGTGGTAGTTAATGCTTTGAACCACAATGTAGGTAGCTGCAGTTTGATTTCTTGTCCTCATCCAAAGGAAGAATTACCCACAGTGACAGGAGTAACGTCTAAAATTGACTAAGAATTTTGCCTATTATACTCTCCAGGGTATCTCATTTCAAAGTGTTGATGTTCAAGCAGCCATATTGCCAAGTGAGTAAAATGAGAAGCAATTGTAATTCCCCATGAAGTTGTATAGGATAAGGAAAAGCTGCAGGATTTTGCCAAGTGCTCCTTAATGCTTGCTCCCAATACACACAGAAACTCCACTAGCTTACAGAAGGCTTCAGCTTGGAAAGAGAGACTCATATTAAACCAAGGACTGCATTTTGGTTTTAGTCAGAAAGCAGGACATGCTGATGAAAATGACTATCCAGATTCATCAAGCCCCACCAGAAAGCTGAGAAGGCTTTTTAGCTCCCAGGTTTTTTTACTAGAGTAGCAATAGGTTTTGTTAGAGAGCATTTATAGCAAGGCCAGTATTGTGAAAAGAAAAAGAAAACCCTGAAGTGCAATACATCCTTATGAACACAGCTGAGTTATCCCTATATTGTCTCAATTTCTTCTCATAAGATACTATAGGCTGTATACTCATTATCACAAGTCTTTTATGGTAATTTTATTCACAAGCAGAAGCAAGCAGTAGTTAAACTGGCAAACAGTGTTTTTAGTTTGCTTCTGCTCTGGCAGCTTTCCATGCCAGAACAAACCCATTTGAACTCAGTGACAGGAAAGTAAACATATGAAAAATTGGTTTCCAACAAAGCCACTGTTATCCCCCCTAATGGACCACTGTCCAATATTGTACAAACAAGAGCTGTCCTTCAGCTTTCCAGGAGCTGGCTTTATACAGGGTAGCACACACAAGATGATTAATGTCCATGAGTTTCATGTCAACCTTCTTCCTATTTGATATGGCTTAGAAATCACTGGAACTCAGAGTAATTTTAGTTTAGAGTTAGACATGACTAAAATATTAGCCCAGACTAAGATATTTTATGTGACCTTTTCATTGTTGCTGGGCTTACACAATCTGCCTCAAAACCTGACTTTAGCAATTAGGTCTTTATAATGACAGAGTCTGTAATAAACACAGTCATACTATTTCAGATATGCAAAAATTCTGTTTGCAGAGATCACTAAATGGCTATAAATCTGCTAACTGTGCTCTTTGTGGTCTGGAACTTCTGTAACACTGAACAAATAAAATTATCATTTGAAGTTGGCCATTCTTCCTATTGCATAAGGATAACGAACACACATGCTATCTCTGAAAGATGTTATATAGTGATAGTTCTTTGAAGATAGTTTTGGAGAAATTGTACTATTTTACTCATTGCTCATTACTCAAAAGGTCACTGAGATTGTTTATTTGACCTGACAGAATATATTAACTTAGTGGGTTTCTAGCATCAGTGATTTTTTTTCCATCTATGACTTTCTCTATGACAATAAGAGATAAGGAAAACTTTTTGTGATTAAGTTAAGGCATTTCTTTTTTGAAATATTATTCAAGCCTGAAGGAGATATAGGAATTATTTTAAAAAATTAAATCCAATTGTTCGAGTCACTTGTTGTGAGTCTTCATATTTCAAGAGGTTTCTTGCAGTGAGAACTAATTTCAGGTAAATACCAAGAATAAGTCCAGAAAAACTTTAAAAGCACTTCCAGGGAATTTACTGTCCTCTGATATTTGCCCGGTGCTACTTGCAAAAGCCCATTTACAAGTCACCTGTAACACCAAGAGCTTGCCAGGTCTGCCTTAATTTCTGGTGTTGACATCTGCTACTAAAAAACGATAGGAACAGTACATATTTACCACTTCCAAATCAGTGTTATGCTCAAAAATGCAAAAACACTACACCTCCACACTTCCTTTCCCTGGTGATTGTTGCCTATGCAACACGGAGAGAATAGGCTTTCAGCAGCAGCTTTTTCTGGTGAATTATCAAATTCATTTTATTAATAGAAAATTCTGCTAAAGAAACTCACCCCCTCTGACCTCCTACAAAGTGTAATGTGTTAGTCCTAATCGAGGTAACAGAAACTCTTAAGCTTTGTCCTGTATGTATTAATGCTAATGAAATTCAACAAATGGCTGGTTTCAGGGAAGGCAATGAAAGCAGAGGAGAGGGCAATGGCAGTAATGAGCCTGTAATTATTTGTAGAAATAAATGTGAGTGATTTCTTGCCCAGGAAAGAAATCTCATGTAAAGACAATACTAATATAAATGGTAAGACTACATGCAATGTTTTTCAAAGTTGTGTAAGGAAGAAAGGGGATTAAAAGAGGACTTACCAAAAGCTGAAACAGCTGTTATTTATGAGTTAAGAGCATTAACAGAGTCAGTATATAATCTGTGCTACCACCAATCTTTAATATAATGAAATATGAACTTTGTCTCATTAAATATCAAACAAGAGCCTCTCTATCTCTAGTGTACTCTGTCTACTGCAGTAAGAAAAAAATTTCCTTCATACTTTCAAAAAAAAGCTATGCTCTCAAGTACCTCCTTTTTCTTTTGCGTAGATAGAAATACTGGTAATGTTCTGTTAAAATAATTCCTAGCCAAAGCATGATGTTGCTTATTATTGTATTTTATTGCAGTAAGCTATGATTTTTAATGACTTATGTATCTAAGGTGGTGTCTCTAAACTACAATGGCGAGGTCTCAAGATACATCAGTTTCAATAGAACTGCTGGCAAACAACTTCCAGTATTGCAGTTAATATTCCATCTATATATATTCTGACCTGAGCCCTCACAAAGGTCTAACATTTTTCTTTTTCTTCCTTTTTTTTTTCCTTTAATGCAATCTCTGCATTGTTGTACCATTCATATGTGTCATGTCACTTTGACTCTTTTCTGGCTGAGAGAGCTAAAACGAGCTTCTATTAAAGTTAGGTTAATGCCACTCCTCATCAGCCATTGCTGTGAAACCATGCAAGGCTAACACCTCCTCTTCCAAGCTGAGGTCACTGCCAAGAGCAATGAGATTTTTTTGTACCAAAAGCATAACTGACATTTTTTCCCACTTTTCAACATTTCCAGCTGAGAGTGAAAAGGGGTTTTCACAAATGAAATAAACCATCTGCTTTCTCCACTTGTACACACAGACCCTTTCATTCAACAGGGACACCAGATATATTCTGCTTGCTTTGAAGTCTGTGTAGTAGAGCAAATGGGGAAAGGAGATGAGTGAGACTGGCAACCATAATCTCTTTTTTTTTTTCTATAAGAGCCTGTCTTGCCTATCTTCAGAATTAACAGATATTCTTGATTTAATTACATCCATGTCTGTAAGAAGTATCAATAGGAGAGTACAGCTTAAAGTAGGCAATGACTTTTCTAGCTGTAAGTATTTTCATACATAGTAATTCCTTCCATATCACCTTCTACCCAGGGATTTTGGAGAATATTTTAAAACTGGGCTGGGATTCTAATCTGACTGGCTGTATATCCCAGATTTGCATACAAGTCAACAGAAGAAAAAAAGAGAATTTGGACCTACAGTAAAAGTACCTGTGGGTTTGATGTCTTTAAGCAGAAGTCTCTGTCCCTTCCTTTGACTGCTTATGCAAATGGAAGCCTATGGTGTGATTCTCACCTTTATCCCCTCTTTCGAATGCAAATAGATGTCATCAGGTGTGTTGAGAAGGTGGTGCAAAATGCTTATGGAAAGCTTTTGTATTTTACGACCTCTTTGGTGATTGTTGAAGAGGACACATACCTTATTTTGGCACACAATATCTTCCTGTCCTGAGCTGAACTTTGCTTGAAACTGAGTATAGGGCACCTTCCCGAATGACCACCATTTACTCAGGTCTGTAAGGCTCCTCTTAAATGCTGCTCATTATCTTAGTTTCCCAGTAGAATTAAAATCTATAGGGCTGTAAGAAATGGTGCTGGTGTAAGGGGTCAGAGAATTACTTATTACAAAGTAAACCACTAAAACATAAAATCACTTCAAGCCAAAAAACTCACACATCTTTTCTTATGACATTGCATTTTTTCTTTTTTCTTTTTTTTTCTTTATTGAAGTGTTGAACTTCTGTTAGTGTTTTAAAGGTTTTGCAATCAGCTGTAGGAGAACATCTGAGGTAAGCTGTTGAGGTTTGACCCCAGCTGGTAACTAAGTACCACACAGATACTTGTTTGTCTCTCCCACAACACACACAACTCGCCACTGTATGGAGGTAAATCAGGAAAAAAAAAAGGTAAACCTCTTGGGTTGAGATAAGAATAATTTCATTACTAATACAAAAAATAATAATACTTACTAATAATACAATAATAATACTAATAAAACCATAATAATAACAATAGTAATGATAAGGAGAGGAAGAGAGTAACAGAACAGAAGAGAAACAAGAGATGCACAGTACGATTGCTCAGTGTCCACCCAGACTGTTCCCAAGAATTGATCAGCCCCTTTTGGTGTAACTCCCCCTGTTAATATAATGAGCATGACATTCCATATTATGGTATATCCCTTTGGTCAGTTCAGGTAAGCTGTCCTTCATATGCTCTCTCCCAAGTGTTTTGTGCAGCTCTTCGCTGTCAGAGCATGAGACATTTGAAAGCCCTTGACTTAAATAGCAACAGCCAAAACATCAGTGTGGTAATAACACTATTCTCATACTTAATCCAAACCACATCACTGTACCTGTTACTAAGAAGTAAATGTACTCTGTCCCAGCCAAAACCAGGAGATGGTTTCTGCTCCTTATTCCCTCCCATTTGGATCTTGTATGACCTTTCCTGACCTTTAACAGATATTGACACAGATATATATGGTCTATGGACCATACCTCTAAAAGCCCATCGAGCTCACTGGCAGGCAGAGGTTCATCCACCTCCAGGGCAGCAGGGCTCCATTATGTGTTGTGGTGAATTGGGAAGGCAAATGCCATCACTCTGAATATTGCCTCTTCTTCCAGCTGTATTTACTTATGCCCTATGGTATGGAACATCCCTGTGGTCAGCTGGGTCATGTGCATGTGGTCATGAGCTCCCCAGTGCCTCACCAGGGGGGCAGCAGAAAGCAGAAGAGGCTTTGGCTCTCTGTGAGCCCTGCTCAGCAAGAACAAAAACTTCTCTACATTATCAGCCTTGTTTTCACTGTAAATCCAAAACACAGCCTCATACTAGCTCCTATGAAGACAATTAATCCTACTGCAACCAAAACCAGAACAGAGGTTAACAAGGATGAGCCTGGCTTTTACTCTACCATAATTATCCACTGACCTGGTTTCTAAAAATAATGCTCTTCACCTTAGAGCATTTGTCACAAAAATTGGTGCTGGTAACTGCAGCTCTAGCTTATGCAGGCTAGAGGATATATTTTAATATTAAAGTCCTGTAATTTTCAATGATCTTGAGTTCATAAAAAAGCAAACCAAACCAAAAAAAACCAAACATAAAACCCCCCACCACCGTTTTTGGCACTTATATGAGAAAGTAGTAAGAAAGGCAATGTGATTACAGTAGGTTCTCCTTCCTTTAGAGGGAAGATGTTATTCCTCTTGTAGCTGTGCACACTGGAACAGAAGCAGAAAGCTCTGTAAAGTCAGGCTAAAGATAGCAGCCAGGTTGAGCTTGTGCCAATCTGGAGACTATGTGAACAGACTACAGAAGCAATCAAAAGCCCCAGCACACATGCCTAATTCATATACTTGGGCGTGATTCCACATTACTCAGTGTGTGTTTAAATTATATCTGAACTGTGGTAGATGGTCTATAAATTGTGAACAAGAAATTCAATGCATGGAGAAGTCAAAATCAATTAAATATTAGATCTGTTGGGGAAAAAAAAGGATATCGCTGAAAGAGTTTTCCTGATTTGTCAGCCAAGGTGCTGTGGACAAATTCTCAGAAGTGGTTGGATAGTATTTATGGAATGAAAAGAAAATAACAAAAATTATGGGGTGAAAAGAAAATAACAAAAAGAAATCCAGAGAAGATTTAATTAATGGGATCCTCATTGCATCAATAAATGGCAATTTTTTATATCAGAGAAAGAGCCTGCTAAAATGAGGCAGAGTAATTACAGGACTGTAAAGTTCTTATTATACTCTATATGTTCTTTGTCAGGGAAGATTTAGAAGAAAGTTTGCATTCATTTATTTTTGTTTGATTTAAGAAGCTGTTTGATGACTGCTTGGCTGTACAAGGGTGTCTGGGTGTAGTAATTTTCAGACATTATATATTGGCAGAGAAGGATGCCGGTTCTATTGGCATCATGTTTGGGTTTTATGGTTGTTACTATATTCTAAGGAATACATCAATTTTCCTTTAAAGGACCTGAGCTTAAAATCATTACTATTGCAATTTCAATAATAATGGAATACTTTGGATGAAAGCTTCCTGTGATTAGCCTGAACAAGACACTGAATTGGCATTTCTCTACTTCCACAAAAGAAGCAGGATCTTTTGTTCTGTAGTAACCAGAGACTGCTGACAGTGACCAGAAACAGCAATCATCTCAAAACTGTGCCTGTTCATAACTGACAGAAAAGCCTTTCAAAGTTCAGAAGGATGGTTCAAACTCTAGTTCTGGAATTAATATGTTTCTGATGGTTTTGTTTCTAATTGTGAGTTTGATTACCCAAAAGCATAATTTCATTTACCTTAGATGAATGTTTTTGTACCTGACTTCTGAGTACAAAGGTGCCCACAAGACAGCCCTCCCTTGGTGATAATTCTTCTGGCAACTCCTGAAGTACAAGAAGGTGTGAGTATGCAGAGGTCAGGTTAGTCCTTCCTGCTTAATGAAATCCTGGCGCAGCACTGCAAAGCAACGTCCACAGTGAATACTGAGGGACCTGTGAGCTGCCATCAGCTGTGTTGTATCCCAGCCTGCATATACAAAATGCCTTTGTTTTTTTTCTCAGTTACTATCTACCATCGAAAGATGCCTTTAGGTTAACAAAGGAATTAATATATCAAGTGAAAGATGTATCATTACACTTACAAAAACATAAAAAACCCTTTAAAGGTACACAGTACAAATTATAGCATTTCATCTGTTTATAAAACTAAACATTTCATTGTTCTTAGGTCAAATGCAACTAAGGGTCACTTTTTACTGAGGGCAGAGAAAAATAAAATATCTAAACAAGCATTTTCTGCCTTCCAGTTGCAAATCTATTCCTTAATATCATTGGCAAGTACTTCTTAAAGGAAGGAGATTGTTGAAGGAAAATGTAATATCCATGAAGCAAGGCTGTCTTTAAACAGATAACTTTTTTATATTAATTTGGTTCAATTCTAAAAACTGTGGAGACCATTCTCAGGGACAAGTTTTTTAAGTAGGCTAAAATGGCACCTAATTAAAGAATAGAGTTACTGAAAAAGAAAAATCTAGAGTGCTTCTTCCAGGTCTAATGTCTATAAATAATTTCAGTAATGAATGTTTATATAGCAATTTGAAATGTAGCATGTAAAGTGCTTTTCAAGCAGCATTTTTAGTTATTTAGCATATACAGTAGAACAGCAGACTTTTCAAAGAGGATATATTTGAAATTTAATAACTTCAAAAATGTTTAAAGGAAAAAGAGGATACCATACTAAAGGATACTAAAGCGGGTACCATACCATACTTCCTCAAAAGGAAAAAAAAAATGACAATCATAATTTTCATAAGAAAATATCAGCTATTAAATCTAGAAGAACTCTAAATTTTTTTTTATTATTTATTTAGAAATGAGCAATGCAGTTTTGAAAATATAGAGAATATATGGACCTCTTCTCTGTAAAAGATTTTCAAATACTATATTGCTTTTTCTCAGTGAGACCTTGGATATTCTGTGTTGTGCAGAAACCAGCACTCATCACCTGCTGCAGGAGAATTTCAATAGGTAGAATGTTACTGTTGGAGTGATGGCATGGATAAATATTTACATTTCATTAATCACAATGGAATTTTTCATGAGCTGGGATACATTTCTAATAATTAGCTTTCCAAATATTTAAGCTACTTTTCTTTTGAGAAGTTCAATATGCTATAGATGAAAATGTTAGTGTAAGCACTGTTTCAAATGCCTACTTTTCTCGAAATAACCCCAAAACACCACCAAAAAAAAAAAAGAGGAAAAAAAGGTAAAAGTTCAAAGCCTTTTGATAACAGACAGAGCATTTAGTTTGTTTGATAAGCCAGTATGATAGCTTTCTCCTTTGTCTCAATACTTCTGGCCATCTTATATTCAGCCTTCAATTTGAAAAGTGAAAATGTCTTATGAAGTAGTGAAAATGAAGAAGAGAAAAATTTTGCACTCTTCAAAAGAATAGAAGTGTGATTACCTATCCTCTTGATCAAATTCTGATGATACTTTATGTTTAATTACAGTTTTCCTTGAAGCTTCAACAGGGTATAATAATCCTCACTTTCTCTCCAAACGTGCTCACGGATACAAGTCATAGGTGGCATGAAATGTCTGCTGTCTTCCACTCAATTCCAGATATTCTTCAGTGGTTCAGGGCTGAATTATGGCTGGGTTTTTTTCACAAGTGTAGTAGAAGTGACAGGTCACAAGAAAGATTTCCAGTGATAGATCTTCTCTTCTGGATCACTTTGTTCAGACTTAGCTGTGTGTAGAGAATATCTGAAAGCAGAATATACAGAACCTATAAATATTAAGCAAATACTTATTGATTAATGTACAAAATATCTAGGACTTAGCACTGTCAGGCTAACCCCTCATGTACTCACCTCCTCTGAAACAATGCCTGAAGAGTCTTTGCTGCCCAGAGAGCCCCATCCAAATGGGAAACTGATGACCTGTGTAGTGGCTGTAAGTTAGCTCTTCCCTGTTGGCTGAGATGTAATTTTCAACCAGCTCATCAGCACACGCTGATACCTTGATTTGATGACCCAAAAACCCAACCTCAGACAGATTCACAGAGTCTTTTCCCCATAGATATACTACATTCCCATGGAGGAATCTCTTTCTCAGCTCCCTGATTTGATAATGATTTCATCTTGACATATCTATGACATAGAAATAGACATCTTGACATATCTAATGATTTCATCTTCATATCTATCATCAGCATAATTTCTTGATTTCCTATCCTTCCATGAACTTGCTCAGAGATCTTCCTCAGTAGTTTGAGGTCTTGGATCTGTGCAGTGTCAGAGCTGAGCCTGTGGTCCTTGGTTCACAGGCAGCAGGAAGAAAGCAGGGTGAAGGATATACCAGCTATTACAGAGAGAGAGGTCTACACCAGGAATAATACAGGGTTTTTGCTGCTCTCTGTACATGAAAGCTAAACAAAGGTCTCAGTCTCCCAGTGGTGGTGTAAGTGAACAGAAAGAAAATGTAGGTCTTAATAGGCAAGTGTTCCTGGGCAGGAGAGTATGATTGAAGAGCTTTTGGAAATAGGATAGTGTATCATGTGTGGTATAAGAGAGAGGTTATTACCTGTTATTCACCCCTAGGTGATAATACCTCCTCTGTTGTCTTCATTCTGCAGAGGCTTTCACACTAACCTTTCCTCAGAGTATTTTTCTGTTCATGTCTCTCAGCAAAATTCCATTGAGTTTTTAGCAACTCTCAAAAGGCATCTGAGCTCACAATTAAAAAAAGTGATTTGAACATAAGTAATATAAAGAGATTCAAGGTTTCATCTGACTCAGCTCTTGCTCTCAGGTTACTGCAAGTTCTGCATTCATAATTTCTGATATGTGGTGTCTGGAGTGATAGTGAAATTTCCAGTAGTTAATTGGTTTTTTTAAAATTTTGAAATTTTAAAATCTCTGATAAACACATGATTTATACAGGAAAGCAGAGTTATAATCACTCTCCCTGAAGTCTGCCATTCTTTCTAGCATTTCTACATTTCTGCCACTCTCTTACCCTGATCACAGGGTACCAGTTTACTGTATTAATGAGACTGAACTATAAAATGTTTGTTGTATCATTTGAATAAAGTTCTTGTAAAAAGCATGAAGCCATATGTAATTTAGCAAACATTTAAGCCTTCAGCTGAAGATCCAAGTTTTATTAGGCCTTTCAACATGAGCAAATTGAAATCTGGTGAATTTAACATTTAGCTAGGTGAATTTACCATTTAGCTAGAAGCAACAGTGACTCAGAGAGCACAGACTTGCTAAGTATCTGGTTGCAGAGTACATGTACAGAAAAATCTTAAGTGCATACCATTTTCTGTTCTCTCTTTCTGTATATTTCTTTTCCAAATTTTTCTCTTTCTTCTTTTCTTGCATAACAGATATGTTGCAGTAGTCAGAAAGACCAGTGGGAGCACTTGTGTGTTTTCCTTCAAATCCCCTTTACAATATTCTCTCTGAAGAAATGAATTCTAAAGGGAACTAAATATTATTCATCTGAAAATAACCTTGTGATCATTTTTTCTCAGTTCCTAACCAGAATAAATATTAGTTCTAGTCAATCTTCAGGGAACTCCTTAACACAGCAAAGTAGATATTACTGTTTATGCAACTTACAGTCTTACTTGCTATTTTATTTTGACTTTGGATTGTTTCATTTCTGCATCTTTTTTTTTTAGATTTCACTAAGTCTTCCAGACACCTCTTTTATAGAAAATAAAGCATTTATAGTCATATGTCTGAAGGATTTAATTTCTGGGTTTTTTTACCTTTGTTGTATAGTAAAGCATATAGGATCATTCAATGTAAATTTTCATTCTAACATAACATATCCATTCTCAGAGACAAATACAGCAATTTAGGTATTGCCTTAATATTCAGAGCTTTATGAATATTATGCATTTTGACTTTTTCATCAAGTACTTTTAAAAAAAGGTTAAAACACATCTTCAAAGAAAAAGTCTTGTAAAGCAGTACTGAGCAGTTAGAAGAATTAACTCATCAAATCAGTTACAGGAGGAGGCATAGTAAAGTATCCCTTCTTCTTTCCTGGGCTGATACTTAAGGATCAATCTTGTAGTAGTACGCATATTCCAGAAGTTTACTTGAAGCTTACACTCAAGAAGGTGTAGAGAAATAGCCAAAGGACCTTGCAGAGAGATGTAAGCACTGAACGCCATTTCAGATGTTTTTATTGCAGACCTGGGGAATGGTATGTGTACAATTTCTGTATCAGCCAATGCTTTTCCCACTTGAATTTAAAGAAGTCCTGACAGTTGTTCCAATTTGATCATTACCTTGTTCATTGGGAAGATATAAATGCACAATTCTAGTTAAAGCATCAGGCAGTCTTTGCCAAGCTCTGTGCTTCTTTTCTTACTGGTTTCATGACATGACACTGGCATTCCTAGGCACTAACAGCAGCTCCACTTGCAGCCTACCTCCAGAGGCAGCGCGCTGAGCTTCACATCACACTTTTAAGTGTGACGAACTCAGAAGCAGGGCTCACCTGAAAGCAAAGGGCTCAGTCTCCTGGTGAGCTGGAAAGAGAGTTCAGGGTTGTTATGAGTTGGAAGCAAAAGAAAGGCGCAGAGTTAGACTTGGATCACACAGTGTCTCTGTGAACTGAGATCTCCACTGGAGAGCAAGCCCTGCATGTTCTGTAGGAAGGTTTAACTTTATCTATGTCATGTAACTCTGGCAAGGCATGCATTTTATTTTACTCCAGTGTCTGAATGGAATTGTTCCTGCTGTTGACAATTCTGGGGGAAATATCTATGCCAAATGACCTAAAGTATGTGACTAGCACTGGGAACAGTAAGTTATTCTCTCAAGTGTTACTTGGCCAGTCACAGCTCTTCATCTGCTAGCTTCTGCCTAATACTCTGACATAGGCTATTTCTTGGGTTACTGACAAAGAAACATAAATGCAGGATGTCTGAAATTGTATTTTAATGCTCTTGACACAGTAAGGTAATCTTTTCCAGAATCACTTGAAAAACTCTAAATAAGGAGAAAGAAGAACAGATTGCTACATCTTCATCTTTATATGCATTGTTAAAAAGGACTTGACATCCCATATGATTTTTGTTAACTTCTGTTCTGTTCTGTTTTTTCCAAGAATCATGCTACTCGCTTTGTTTGTTATCTTGATTGTTATTTTAAGAAGAAAGCCAATCATCACTCTCCTAAGTGTCTTCTTTTGCCTCTGTGCCATCTTTTACAGTTTTGTTCTTCTCCTTTGTAGCACAAGACATCCAAAAAATCTGATCCTGGCATATTCACTTTCCCAGGTGATTCCCAGGTCACTTTGTTAAAGCTTTACTGCTTTAGTAGCAAAGGGTTGAAGAGTTTTTAGCTTTCCATTGCCTCTTTACCATTTTAGTTTCCAGTTTAATGCTTGTTTTATCTCTGTAACTAATTAAATACATCCTGGTTTTTTTTTTATTTGGTTAATACCTACCCACAAGTCACTGTTTTCATGAGGTTTAATCAATAAACTGTGTTGTGCTATGGCTTACATTTCTTATGCTGTTAATATGAATGATCACAATAGATGCTATATGGCCAGTAATCTTGATTACTATTCATTAAATTACTCGCATCTGAAATATTTGTACTCTTCTCAAATGTTCATTTCTAGGAGAGCTTTATTTAGTCACCTGGTACCTACTGATAATTCTATCTTCATGAATATTAAATATCCCCTCAGACAGTAGTTTCAATCTTACCTTTAATGCCTTTTATATAAGACATTTCAGTGTGCCACTACTGCAATATTTGAGCTATAAGACATTTCTGAGGGACATGTAAATGTTAGGCTTCAAGAGTCCTTGGCTTTGGCAGTGAAGTTTTCAGTGCAAACCTGAATTCACACATTGCTTAGTTCTTTCTCTGCAGCAGTGTGTCTGTGAAGCTGCTCTATGAAAGCTGTAATATGTAATTTCTACCTTTTCTTTGCTGAGCTGGACGCTTTTAGGTTACTGACTATCTTGCCCTATATATTTCTGTATGAGAAAAAGGGACATGCTACAGATATCCTCAGGTTTTTTGATGATGAACTTAACAATAGTTTATAGCCTAAACTCTATATTACAATAGCAGAACAAGATTTTTTTTTTGCAAGTAATTTTCTCTTGCAAGATTTAAAGCATGAATATTAAGATTTTTGTGATTTGAACACTTTTTTTTTTGTCTGTGTTTACTTTATCAGCTATAGGATTGATGGGTAAGATATAGATGTACAGTTCTGTAACAGTTAATGTATTTCTGTTAAAAGACTGGAAAATAATGAGTCCCACTACATAATAATGCACAATATCTTCCAGTTTCCCAACATCTATAAATCTTCCCTAGTGGTTTATGTGAATGTCTGAGACCTGCAAGTCAGTGTGAATCATAGAACAAATGAACTGTACACTTTCTGTATCACACCAAGAGGAAGTGGGTACAGGGCTAGACAAGAAATTTTGTGTCATCTTTACAGTTTTTTGAAACTGCAGGCAACAGTGGAACTGCGATTAACAAATAATAGTAATTCTGTCTTATAACTAATTACTCTTTTTCCACAGTTATTCTAGTTCAAAGGCTTTTTTTAGAACACCAGTTTTTTAATGCCTAGAAACCTTGTTCTAATATCTACCTTAAATTTATCCATAGACTATTTATACTAATTTATTCTTTTTGCCAAAATCATCCTTAAACTTTAATAGCTCTTTGCTTTCCCTGGTGCTTATTCACTTGAGCAAATGATAGCAAACAATAAACACCCCTCTTCTCTTTCTGGATTAAACAGGCCAATCATTGTTAGTATCCTAAATCAGGGTCTCCAGTCACCTGTTTATCATTGTAGTGTTTTCCTGCAGGTGTTCTTTTTCAAATTGATCTTTCTTAAATGGCAGATCAGGTTGACTATGAACAAACAGTAATTTCAGTGACTCTGACTCACAACACAGATGGGTATTTGTTTAAATTAAAGGCTGAAAGCTGCCATCTTCAGTGGTAATGGTGCAGGATTAAAATAAACCAGTTCTCAAATGTTTTGAGACAAGGGGATCACTGTTTTAAAAGGTAGGATGGAAGATAGATGATGTCCACTCAGTCCCTGAAATCTCAATCATATACATTTACTTATTTTTAATAATAGATATTTGGCAAAGCATTTGAGGCAACACTGAGTCTCCTGGTTACATGGCTTTGCACTGCAATCATGCAGGTTTTTTCTGTGTGCAATTTTCTAACAAAATAACAAATAGCACCACATTTGTTAAAAAAGCAGGTTTTGTTGAAAAACTACTTTTCAGCTGAAATACAATTTTAAAACAACCAGCCCTTCTTTTGTAGCTGGAAACTAGAGACACCAGCAATTGTTATACAGGAGGAAAAATAATAAAGTTAGCAACTGTTATTGAGGCTTTTCTGGGTGTCCCCTGTCTGCTCATGCCAAAGGCACTTCAGTGCTCAAAAACCTCTGATTACAACCAATTAATTCATTATTTTTTACATCGGAGTTTATATAAATGCAGTTTTCTCCTTTCAGGACAATGTTATGTCAGTCTCAGTAATCTATATATAGAGGGATGGGTGCTAACCCTATACACTATACATTAGTGTGAGATCAGACAAGCAGTTACTATAATCAAGAACAAGAGAAATCAAAGTGCATGGTTATAGTCAGTTTTACCAATTTCTGTATATTTACATATAATACAGGGGTGAATATACCTTGCAAAGCCAAGCCACTGCCCAGTGCAGCAGCAGAAGGAACAATTTGATAATTTTTGAAATATACTGAAAGATTTAAATCTCTTAAGTCAGTTTTCACAAAAATGTCATCTTACTGTGATCTATTTGAGCAAAAACATTATGCTATGAACTTCTATTTGTTTTTCTTGTTTTAGATGTTGAAGTTGTTTGGTCATTAAATATAAAAACTTATGAATCATAAGACTTCTGAGCATAAGAAATGCCAATGTTTTTCTTTTCCAAAACTTGAGACATAGATACCCAAAAGAACATGTAACTGTTCTACACTGGCGAATCTGAAGGAGACAATTTAAATGGAAAATGAGGGGGTTTAGTATATTTTTTTCCTTTGAGGTTTGATTTCTTTTTTTCTTTCTGTTATTCTATTATCAAGTAGTGCATGTGCATGACAGAAGTGGAGTTTAGTTTTCAGCAATGCTTTTCTGAAGTTACATCACTGACACTTCCTATTCCTTGAAAATGGAGGCTATCTGAAGACTTTTCTTTTGAATCAAAGACTTTCTAGTTTGGGAGGGTGGGAAGTCAAGTTATTTAATCTTTTCTCACAAATGCAAATTTAATGCAAATTTTTAAATAAGAACCAGACAATTTTCATAATATGTTTCAACCTTGCATGTGATATCACTATTTTTTATCTATTTCTCAAAACCCACAGTCATTTTGAAATTCTTTTTACAAATTTTATTGCTAACCCTGTCTGGCTGTTACCAAAATTTGAACATATGTACTGTCAGATCAATAGAAAGAGATTTCATCTTTCAGAAATAAATTTGTACAGCTGTATACTTATTAACTTTGCTTTTCTCTTTTTAAGAGGCAGGAGCCAGATGAGTCGTGAAGGCTCAGGGGAGCTTAGAACTAAAGACAGAGATATGCCCTTAAAGCACTTAAAGGGAGTATTAATTACATTATGGCTTTTTAGAAGCTCAGTGTGTCAAATACACCCACCAGAGATCTCACTGTGACAAAATCAATAGAGTTCATGAAAAGTCTCCCTTTATTTTCATTTTTACATATGGAATGACTAAGACCCTCGGGCAGATAAATACTAAATCAGTATAGTTAATTTGCTATAATTGAAACTCTTGACCCTTAAAAGATGAAGGAAAACCAGGGAATTTTCAAGTTTTGCTGCTAGTTTTCAAAGCTGTGAAACCAAGAGAAAACATGGTGAATTGTCATGAACTGTCTCTTCAATATGGACAATTTTTTACTGCAGATACAAAATATTCTCCATGGTGCACATGTATGAATACTTGTAATTAGTATTTTCAGTAATATAGAGCAAGAAATAAAATTAGTAACAATAATTCAAATAAATTTCAAACATTGAGGTCACCCTAGAGTAGAAAAGGAAAGACTGTGTGAAAGACCCCAAATGGAAGTACCATGAGGAAAACTATATCTCATTAGCAATTAGAAATTCAATATGTTGAGACAGACAGCAGAAGAAGCTTTAACTTAATAAACCGTAGAATAAAAACTTGCTGAAAAAAAATTACTGAGCTTACAGTTGAGTGGTAATACTGGGTGCTGAAGAAGTGACCCAAATCCAACTTCAGTTTCCACCTTGCCAGGAGAGACAAGTCAAGAGGGAATTATCAGACAGAGGAGATCTTTAAAGCCTTCACTTGATGCTGCTTCTCCTTCCTTCTGCTCCCTGGAGGTAGGAACAGCAGCCAGCTGAGTTTTCTGGGTACCGCTTGCTGCTCCTATATCAATTCCTCACCTTTTCCTGGGAGAGGACAGCAAGCTAGATGGAGGGTCACACTGGCCTAAATCTCATTTCTCTATCATCCATGGGCTCGCAGAGGACTGTATGCAGAAGTTAAATGCAAGAAAATCTTTGAGAAATGCTTTTACATCAGATAGCTCAAAAGTCCCACAGAAGGAAAATAAAAACTTGCAGAACTAAAAGTAACAAAAATACATTAATCCAAAAGGTTTGAGGACCAATTTATTACAAGAAGATTTTGTGATATTGGTGAATGTAATTTCTTTGTTTGAATTAAAATCTAATTATAGATCTCTTTTCTCAACTTCAAAAGCAACTAGTTATATTCTTAAGGTAGTAAATAGCAGATTTGGTAAAATTCTACATTACATTTCTAAACTTTGTGTGACATCCTAGATTAAAATACTTTCCAGAGGTTGTAATAGCCTCCCATAATGAAATATAAATTAAACATTTGTATTTACAAATTTAGGATAAAATCCATTAAAAAAATAAATTTTTTTTCAAATCAGTGTAAAGAAAAAGTCCCTAATTATTTACATGTTCTCTCCCTAAAGTCCAGCATCTAGGGCCAGACTTAATGTAGACATTTATTTATGTGTGAGTAAAGACTGGTTGTTACATATATTTGTTTCTGTGAAAATTTTTAGATGATAATTACTACTTTTACTATATTCCATGTAATTTAGATAGGTATTATTACCATTCTCTGCATTGTACAGACAATAGTAGAGGAAAGATATGTTTAAAGGACAAATCCATCTGGAATTTTAAGAGAGTTTTTATGAACAGACCCATTGTCAAAATGCAACTTTACTGTCATCAGGACTTAATATTATCTCATCAGTTCCATCCTAAAGCAAGTAAATCAGAGAAAGATAGAAATAGATTTGACAGTGAATAACGAAATCTTGCATGCAAACCCAAGAAACTGAAATTGTTTATTAGCTCATCGAAGTTCATGCCAAATAAATCCATAAATTCTCAGGGTTTCCATTTGTAGTTTTAATTATATATATATGTGTGTGTGTTTAAATATATACATACACACACATTAATTAAAAAATAATTTTAACCTACAGATTCATCTTCATTTCACCCACAAAATTCACTGATTTTCATTACAGCCTAGAATTAGGATTTATTAAGGAAAGTACAATGTAGAAAAGAGCTTCAAACCAGTGGAGTGGAAGGAAGCTGGCTCTTAAAAATAACAGAGAGCTTTTCTCAGGAGAGCACCATTGTTTGGAGAAAGGCCTGTACAGGGATCAGAATGAAATTGTTGTCATGACCCAGATGGAAGCTGGTAGCCTACATCTCTGAGCAAGCTCCAGCAGGACACCAGCCCATGTACCAGCTTACATTTTTGGAACCTGAACAGAACACCAGACCAGCCCCTCGAAAGTACAGAGTAAAAAGAAAATCTGCACCAGCTGTCCAGTTGCTGCCATACACATCTCATGGGGAGAATGTGCAAACCTAATGTGGTTTGTGGGGAGGGAAGATACAATTTGGCTCCTGGATTTGGATGGTTATGGTCTCTTCAACCAGATACCAAAAGCTTCTGAGTATAATGGGTGGGTTTTTTTCCATGTTTGCCCAATCTGCTACTGGAAGGAAACTCCAGTTCTGTAACAAAAGAGACATATGGCCATCTGCTCAGCCAGGACAGTGGAATTTAATTTTTTTCAGACAGAAAGGATATAAAATCAAAGCAGGCAGTTTAACTGGGACTTAACAGAGAAAATATTTGAGAGCTGACCTAATTATCACAGCTAATGATCTCTTGTGGTATTTGATATGGCAAAGTTCCCTTTGGGGAGCAAATGATGAATGTTTGAATTACAAACCCCAGCCTATGAAGAGTATAAATACACCAAGCTATATTCTTTCATCATTAGATGATTTATCTTGTCAAATAACCTGGCATTGTTTGTGAGACACTGAGGAATTTAATAAGTTCTGTTGGTTAAGACTAAAGCATAACTATACCCTAAATTCAGCGTCCACAATGTCCTACCGACTGCTAATTTCTTGTCTCCTTTATGAAAACTAAACCTACAGGAACCTGTCCATGGTAAAAAACAGAGAAAAAGGTGTTAAGTGTTCTATGGCATAGCAAATGAAAATTTAGACAGACTGTCTTGGGATAAAAAAAATAAGTTAAAGATATGTGTGATCACTTCAAAGTATATTAAATATAATGATCCATCAAACAACTTGTGAGTTATACCAGCAGCTGTAAGAATGAAGGAAAACAAGAGAACATGGCAGTTTACTATAAGAAATACTGCACAGGATAGAATTGAATTAAATAACAATGAACAGTATAACAATCTTCCTACTTGTCCTTAAAATTCCAAATATTTAGAGAGGAGATAAGCCAGTGTGGTAGAGATATCAATGTACCTTTTCTTTACTTATCCCACTCACAACACAAGTATCTTTGCTCTTTTTTTGAAGATGAAATGACTCTGCTGTACAGTACACACACAAAGCGACTTATAAGCCCCCATATCTCATTTTTCATAGTCTAACCCAATGCTGAATGCTATAATTTTACCAAGTTCCAAAAGATATAATCACTCCCAGCTGTGGCACCAGATAAGATCTATCCTTCCCTTTGTGGAAGTTCTGTGGGTTACCTGGCCCTGTCCACCACATGGCCTTGTCTTGGTCCAAATCCACATCCACTATGACTTCACTGTTTCTAGCAAATCTCCAATTTGAATGTTGATGGTGCCTTCCACATACAATAAAAAGAAAATGATTGCAATGAATGCAAGCATCAATCAAATATTTTTTTTGCATTGTTACTCAGGAAAAGTTACTGTCAGACAGGACTAAGCAAATCCAACTTTTGCTCCCAGAAATTAGGATATGCACTAAATCACCAGTATTTGCAGTCTGTTTATTCTCTTTACAGCCTCCCATTTCAGTACTGTCACTTATTTCTGGTTTCCTACTCAGAAAGCAGCTACAGTAGAAATGTGACTGTATTCAAAGACAGATTTCCATCTGTTTTGCCTTTTTATCAATAGGTCCATCATCAATTTCCTCACGACATGATGAGAATCTCAGAAGTTTTATTAGTTTTTGAAATTTTCACTGATAAAAGTGTACATATATAAAAAACTCATTCTTTGATTCTGCACTGAATATATATGGATTTTTTTACCCCAGATTGCCGTATTTCCCGGTATGTTATCTTACATTATTCTCTATCGGTTTGAAATGTCCAATTTTCATTACAGAAAAATAATGTTTCATATTAATATAATAGTATATCTTGTACATCTTGCCCATCCTTGGTTTAAGCAAGCCTGCTTGTGTCACACAATTGGTCTGCTTACGCAGGTAAGTTTTTGCAGAACAACAGTGACACCAAAGATTTGAATCCCAGACAAGAAGTGTAGGCCCCAGCATGACTAGGGGTGCTTTACTTGTGCCTCGATTTTTAATGAATTAGAATTTCTGTTTGAGACAGTAGGTAGTTTAGACAATTTAAAAATGAGTGATACAAATTAGATCTCTTAACTTTTTTTCTTATCTGCCAAAAGAATTAAATGTGTTTGTTCCAATTCAGTAAAATTTTCTGAGCTGGTTATTGATTTGTTCACAGTAGAAGTCAAGTTATATGAACAACTTATTTCCCTCTCTTATACTAAATTAGTAATTTTTAATCCCTTCCTACCGCTTCTTTTTCAGTCTTTAATTAATGCTATATCAAGGGGTTTTTATGAAGTCTTTTGATAAACAGTCTAGACATTCTAATGAATAAATTGTAGTTTGAAACCAGGACACACTGTTATTTGAAATGGAATCACTTCACATGAAACTTCTGGACAGAACACGCAAAGTGTTCAAAGTAATTAATTGGCATTACAGGATCTTTCATATAGGCTAACAAGTAAGCAAGTTTCTTATTCAGAACTTTCAATTAACTTTTTTTTTTCCCCCTGTATATCATAATGTCTGAATGCATTCTGTACATGCATACCAGTAGGTTTTGGGTTGGTTGGTTTTTTAAGGCTGTTAAGAGCCATTTATTAACAACTAGTGAGATTTCTCCTTTATGCTGTGGATTTCCAAGTATCAATTGCATGGTTTGTTTTCACATGAAAACTTATTTTGAAGGAAGTGCAATTTCACTATTCTCTCTTTTTCTTTTGTTTATTTTTTTTTCCTCTATGGCCTATTTTATGTTGAAGTTAACCATCAGCCAAGATTAAAAGTGCTTACTTTTCCCTGACCTCTGGTTCACACAATCACCTTTCACTGTAACACTTTCTTTGCAGTAGTTAAATACATATTTTTTGTTCCATTCTGTAACTCAGAAAATTCATGCTTGCTAAAAAATACAGATTGTGGCATAAATTCTTAGTTCCAGAAATACTAATTGCAAAAAGTTCCAATCATTCATAAAGAGTATCAGTAATGTACAAACCAACTTCCTTTACCAACAAAAAGAATAATTAAAAGGAGATAATACATACAAGCTATTTCAACAGCTTTTTATGATATTTTAGTAATGTTGCATTTACTGAATTAGAGAATAAACTATTTCTATATTTTGTTAAATCATTATGAAATTTCTAGTGAATCACCAGGATGTATGGTAGTTGGGCAAATTCTGGCAAAGAGTTTGGGTGATGCCAGTCTTACTAAGCAGAAAAAGAAAGACATAGGGAGTCAAAAATACGCATTTCTCAGAAACAGACTGGCAGAAATTATCACAGACAGTCTGCAAACTCCTAGAAAGTCACAAGGAGATTACTGACAGTTACCCTGGATCTACCAAGAAGAAATCCTGCTAAGGCAATCACACTCCCTGTGGTGACAGAGGCTCAGACCTTGTGGACAGGGATAAACAGCCAATGCACATGTCCTCAGTGAGGCTATTGATACCATCTTATTAAACATTTCTAGAAGCAAGCAGAAGAAACAACTGAGATGGAATTTTGTTTGGAAAACTACATATAGGTTGGAGATGCGTGGTTAATGTCAGGGTGGGAGGGGGAGAAGAGGCAGTCCTTGTGGTTGTTCAAACTCATCCTTGCTCTCCTTTTATTTTCATATTGAACTGAGAACAGCTTATTGAATTTCCATGCATACAGCACAAAGCTGAGGGAGACTGCAAGTATAGACAAGGGACATTTTGAATTTATTGTGAACCTAACAAGTTGGAGGAATAGTGCAAGATAAACAGTGTGTAATTGAATAAGGTATTTGTGAGGTGTATTTATGGAGGAAGGCCTGTGATTCTGCTGCTCTGTCTGAATTGAAATTAGGACTGTCCTGGTGCAACAGCATTCAGGTAGCATTTCTCCAGGTGGAATTATGTGCCACATATTTAAAGCAAAAGATCTGCTTAGCTGTGTGTGGTCAGGCAGGACCATGTCTGATGTTTGCTTGCTCATCCACTGCATGTCACTGCCTCAGCAATCACCTACATTATATCTGGGAAATAAGTCTTGTGCTCACAGGTCTTAAAATTGAGCCATAATCCAGAAAAGTGTTTGACAGCAAAGATTTGAATCTCTTAAGATGACATAAAACCCTTCAGAAGCAGTTGAATGGGGAATTTTAAATTTTAATACTTGTTTTCAGTTCCAAACAATGATTGTATAGTATCTATGAAAATACAGAGCTATGAGAAGGTGAATGAAGTGCTCTGGAGGCAACCAAGCTGTCTTTCTGCTTGCTGGGTTGGAATAACACTTGTTTGCCATATTGTGCAGGATCACGCTGAAAACTTTGTAAGCAGGGAACTTTGTGATCTTAATGAGTGGTGGTTGGATTTGGGCATTCCAGCTCAAAAGTGCCCAAACTGCAGGAAGCAAATTTCACCTCTGTTATCACATGATGTTCATGGAGAGAAATCATGACTGTGGTGCGATTTGGTGTCAAGATTGGCTGTAACTCATTGAATTCCAGTGCAGACAGGTGGGGACAAGCTCTCCTCTCCATGGGACCAGTGCCCTCTCCTGCTTTGCCAGGTCCTATCTTGCCATGCAAAATGCATCTCCTCCTTTGCACATACTTTACATGAGCATTCAGAAGGGCAGTGTGCAGTCACTCAGGCCTTCAGCAGCAGAAAAGATAAAAAAGCCTTTCACCACCAAACAAAAAGATGTCTGCATTTTGTTTGTAGTTACATTAGTTATTGACACCATCATGGTTGGAAATATTTTCCTATCTACTGTCCTATCCCCCACAGAGGCATTGGATAAGGATTTTTAAGTTACAAAGATAATGCCTATTAAAAAAAAAAAAAGTGAAGCGTCTAATCCTACAAATTGGAATTGTCTTTGGTTATGCTTTTGTTGTGTTTTTATGCTTTGATAACAGGTTTAGAAGCTTTTGCTTCTGTGTTTATTCCACAAAATAAAGTGGCCCTTCTCGAGTTTTTGAGCGCTTGTAAGCCGAGCAGTGGAGAGATTCTCTTTTATATTTGCACTGAGGCTCTGACACTACTTGTTGGTAATATTCCCTCAAAGTGCTTTTGATATTAGCCTCAACAGTAACCAAAAAGCTATATTAAAAATGGCTGGGGGAAGAGATTGGTGAGAGAGAGGGAGAAAAATTGCAATCTAGTCAGTGTAATAACATCCTGACTTCTGACTCTGAAAACAAAGAAATTCATTTATCAAAAAGCCAAAACTGCACCTTAGTGAAATTTTCAACCATATTTTTTCACTTGCATTTCCTTTAGTTTTTAATGTCTCAGATTTGCAAATTAATACAGATAATTGAATATTGGGGATGCAAGGGAAAAACATCAGAGTTTTTGAAGTAGAGTGGTTGCATAAATGCATCAACCTGCAAATTCAGAAGAAAAGCCCACAATGGACAAGAAACCTGTTGCTGGGAAATCCTAGTTTAAGAAATCTTTAGTGCAGCCATTTTTTAACTCTTAACTGGAAAATGAGCTGCCTGTTCTCCCAATATTTTTAATGTCAAGGCCACCTGCCAAAATATCACAAGTACAGATTTGACTTCAAAAAATAAAATATTTTGGGTGAATCTTAGGAAACCTTTCCTCCTTTTTTTTTATTTTTATCCTTTTCTTTGTCACCTAAAATGTACCTTCTTAGTCTTGTTGATTTTTGCTGCCTCTGTCTTAATATATTTCTCTCACAGTAGGTCTTACCATCTTGAGTAATAGAAAGGAATATGACACAAAAAAGATGCCACAACCATAGGTACCAAAGGTTGAAGGAATTCTTCAAGAGAAAGGATCTAAAAATCTGATTATAGTACATACTCATTAAAAAGATCTAACAGTATTTTATATCTTATAAACTGTTTGTACATATACAGTGAAAATCCTTCCTTAGGTATTGGAAAAGCACATCTGGGTCATAGGTCCAACACAATAATTCAGTATAAACAAAGTGGGTTATTTTGCTGCTGGTTTGTTCATCTAGGTGAGATTTTTTTTGCTTGTTTATTTTAAGGGTAATTACCTGTGCTTTAAAAACAAGTAGTCACATGATTTCTACTCTCTGTGGCAGTGAGTTCCGAGCCTTTTTGACTGGACTGTGCTACTTTCAGCAAAATTCTCAGTGGATGCATTGATAAGATGTCTGTTCATTTCTCAGCAGCTGTCTTGTGAAAATTGACAGGTGACCTTCAAAGCAATTATGCAGCTTTTTTGTTCAGTTATGTTGATAGATAGGTATTTAGGCTTTCATTCTTTTCTTCAATTTTCTATTACTTCTTTTTTTTTCTCCTTTTCAGTGCTTTTTTTCAGTTGAAGGTTTTCCATGCTTGATGTCCATCATTATGTTTCATTATTATTTAATAGTGTTTCACTCTAAGTTATATAAAAAAGCATAGGACTATTGAGACTACAGATATTTGAAGAGTGAATGTGTGATATAAAAATAGGCCATCACAGGTGCCTAAAGTTTATGCTAAAATATTCATATATCTGCATGTTTGAAAATACAAATATTTTTCATAATTTATAATATGGTGAATCAGTTCTATCTGTACATCACATTAAATTAATTCCTAGTCCCTACAGAAAAAATAAAGCAGCTGTGGGGGGGTTTTTTCTGATTTAGCTCGAATTTTTCAAATCCTCACATAATTTCTTGGTTTTCTATTGACAGTAAGCATTGTTATTGGAATCATTTACCCTAAAGCTAGCCTGTTGACTTAAATAAGGTTCTTGCTAAGGCCTTTTTCCTCTGATGTACTGCAGATGAAAAGTCCTATACTTCAATACAGGCTGTAATGAAGTCTTAGTCTGAAATTATTCTGTCTCTTGAGAGGTATCAGGTATCTTCTTAAGGCCTTGAACACTTGGTGGAATTGTCCAGAGATGTAACTCTTTAAATCAGTGCAATGAACACTCAAGCTTAATCTTAGCCTCAATCTTTAAAGAAAAAAATATCTTAAAATGCCTTGAAAAGGGAGAAAACTTAGAAGCAGACAGCAATTCAGCTCTCTCTTATAAAATCCTCTTTTCTTGATTATTCTTTCAAGTTTCTATCCAATTATTGAAAAGGAAGTGAAAACATCTTATGTGGATGATGTGGAAAATACTGTTTAATTAAGATGTGTTATTGAGATTGATATGAAGAGCCCTTCACTTAAATCAGATTTATTGCTTCCACCTTGTTAACCTTTATCCTCAGTCACTGACCATTTTGTTACAGAGTGGGCCACAGATTTCACATTTACAGCTTTTCTAAAGTGCACTTGTCAACTTCCACTATAAAACCTG
The DNA here is from genome assembly GCF_901933205.1 of Camarhynchus parvulus. Taxonomy (NCBI): domain Eukaryota; kingdom Metazoa; phylum Chordata; class Aves; order Passeriformes; family Thraupidae; genus Camarhynchus; species Camarhynchus parvulus. The sequence goes on along the minus strand of NC_044575.1, from coordinate 19,230,997 downwards.
ACATTCCTATCATCTTGGAAGCTTGATAACAAAGTGCTGCAAGTGCCCAGCATGAGGCTGCAAATATAAAAATGTATTCCACAGCACTAAGAGGCTGCCATGAGTGTCCTTTGCTAATTATCAGGAGAACAAATGGCCTTAGATTAATGTGGAACAAGGAGAACACTGCAGGCTTCTAGACTGAAAAAAAAACCCCAGCATTTTAAAAGGCTAGTTATGTAGAGATAAGTCTTGGAGTACCTCTGGTAGCACTATTTTTAAGCAAAACAGAAGAACGGAAATAAAATACTGGTTCTGCCATTGTCCACAGAGAAGCATAAGTGGGTTTTTCAGGAAGATTTAAAGTATGAAAACTGCAGTCCTCAGTGAAAATGGTCATCCCAAAACCCATCAGTTTTTACTGTGAAATTTAAAATAATGGTTTTTTCCCATGTGCATCACTTTACAATTCTTTTCACTAGACTTCACAAGCTATTTTCATTACTCAAGCAGTATCCTTTAGCAGATTTGTAGTCCTTCACTGTCTGCCCTTATCCTTTCTGTCTGGAATACAATTGTGTCAGATGCATGGTTTGTCAACTTTCTGCTCTACCCACTCTTCCACAGCCTTCATGAGTGTGCTAAGCAGCACAAATGGAGCCAAGAGCCCACCAAATTCCACTGGTGACCTCCCTCCATTCAAACAGTGGATTACCTCTGCTTGTTTTACAGCTCCCATCTTTGGAACAGTTATTCTCACATTACAGGATTTTCCCTCCTACCCCATCATTGTTCTTTTAAACCACTGAAGAGTCACTGTAAGAAGCCACCTGATATAGAGGCGTCAAGGTAGGAAAGAAGTAAGGAATTAAGTTTGGAGCGAGCACCTATCCCAGGTTTCAGGAAGGGACTCCACACACACATTCCCCCTCTCTCCTTGCCTGCCACCACTGTTGTCCAAGCCAAATTCATTGTTTGACTTTCCCATGAAATTTACCAAAGAAAAAATGACTTAGCCTGAGGGCACTCAGAGATGGGAAAAGTGACAAAATACATGCAGTTGAAAAATAAGCAAAGCGTATAATGTTTGCTTTCTGTTACTGCTTTGGCAGTGATCTGTGTCATCTGAGAGTTCTGCACTCTTGGCTGTCTTTGAACATTTCTTCTTTAGATGGGAAGTAATTGATTTCATAGTGCAGGGCTTTCAAGTCCTCTGCAAAACCTTCTGCTCTATTTTTTTTTCCACAGATTCATTTTTATCTATTCCCATGATTTGAAAAGTCAACATGCAGCTTGCTTTTTTTTTTTGATATCTTCTCCTGCATAGCAAGGATGTTTCATTTTTTTCTTCAGCTTCTCTCTTATCATTTCCTGCTTTTACGTCTCTGATTTTTCTACAAGCTATAACCATCCAATTTAGTCTCACCAATTCAGTATTTCTTATAACACACACAGGAATCAAGTGTATACTTGTTAAAAGTGCAACCACAGGACTCTTCTGAGTGCATTAATGCATGTTCCTTTCCCTCTTCCTCAGAAGAATGTGCTTGCAGCTATTAAGGAAGATTTCACTGAAGACTGAATACCACGTTCACTGTTATCTGAGTAAGAAATTGCATTCTAGGAAAAGCCCACGGAGTTCAAAGCTAAGTTCATATTCATTTAATTGAAAATCAAACCCAGTCTTTGTTCTCAAGAACCTTCTTGCTTTGAAGGAAATTAAATGTCTAGGCTCCCAAGAAAACTCACACATACTTTGATTGTTCTTAAGACATCCAAAGAAGTTTCTAAACAGCTTTGTGCTTATCTTAACCAATTAATTGGACAAAAGAAATGCAATGGCAGTATCTGTTGCAGCTGCTTATGACATGAAAATTCTCTACATATTAAATGCAATGGCACCAATCAGTGCCATGACAGAAGAGAATAAGGTGTTTTGTTTTGTTTTCCTCTACAATGTACACAGAATATTATTAGTAATTTTCCTTAAGGTATGACATGGCAAATTTGTCCATTTTTTCCTATCAAAAGGAAATATTTTTAGCTTTCAAGAAAAGTTTTTTATTTCCTAAGGCATCCTCTCACTCATTAAAAAATGCAATTTCAGCACAGGTAATAAGAAGATAGGGTTAATAATCCAACTTTAAATACCACAGTAGTAATAGCTTTCTTCATATCTCAGCCAAATGAATTCAAGAAAAATTAAAGTCTTTGGGTTCACCTGCAAAATTCTCATATTTGGGTGCAGCATAACCCTTCATGATAACAAGCTTGCAAACAGGGTCAGCACACAGAAGCTGCTGCTCAACCACATGAAAAGACATTGATGAATCCCCATTAAATAGAAATGCCCAACTGAAATGCAGAGGTCTTTGGCATCAAGAGAGCTTAACTTATTTAAGGTTTTATAGCTAAGCACTCTGACGTTCAAATGGATGTGGATCTGAATATAAATGGAATAATGAAGTAGTGAATTCTCAAGGTACAGTGCAGGTTTTTTACTTGAATTTGCCTTTTTTTTTTTTTTTCCTCAGAGCAGCCAGGATTTTATCCCGACTTTCTGGGTGGTATTCTAGGAATTTAGAGGTGGTGGTGTTAAATATACTACCCCGCTGCTATTTCAGTCTTTAGGTGAGGCTTCTTCCAGATATTTTGTTAAAAAAGCCTAAAACATTAGTATCAGAATAATTCTTCACAGAAAGAGTGAAATCAGCTTCTCAGGGAGTTGATGGAGTCACCATCCCTGAAGATGTTTAAAGGAAGGACTGGATGTGGCACTCAGTCCTATGGTCCAGTTGACAAGGTGGTGTTTGGTCATAGGTTGGACTCAATGATGTCAAAAGTCTTTTTGAACCTAGCTGAATTTAAAAAATGAAGAATTAAGATAATAATAAAAGTGGAATTGATAAAACAGTTTTTACACTATTTCTGTTGCATTAAAGTACTGAAAAAGTAAAAATATTCTGGATAAACTACAATGAAGCATATGTTTAATTTACAACTTTATGTTTAGCACGAATAAAGATTAATGTGGAGCCTCCTGTTCTTCATCTGTCCACTCAGATGTTTAGCACTAAAATTGGACTAAAAAGTCAATCCCATCCAGATGAGCTCTCAGCAAATCTAATATGCTGCGAGCCCCAAGACAGGATGGCGAAAAGGTATCTTTGACACAATCTTCATTCAAAGGTATGAAAGTAGGCCATTCTAGGGCCAGGTTCAGGTCTTACTGTCCCATTCAGCTGTAACTTGACATGATTTATGAACAGTTTTCTTTTCTGTTTTGCTGGCTATCAAGAATACCTTTGCAGGTTAATGAAAAGTTTATGCTTTGCTGACATTTATAAAGCCTGAAAGCAGAAGGCAAGTAATTCAAACAGAGTGTGAAAGTTGAGCAAAGGAACTTCATTTGCTTATAACTTTCTTGGCCCATGAAGTTCTCCAGAATGAGAACTACTGCTGTATGAAGAGCTTTCTTTCCCTCACAGAGACCTACTCTTATACCAACAAAAGCATTAGGCTTGCTTTGAAATTAAACAGTGTTCACAGGCTATGCTTCCTTCCAGAGGCATTTTTGATAGAGAAAAAACATATAAATTCTGCTGCTTATCTTCCTTGTCCTCTGTATTTCTGGGTGAGAATCCATGCTGTGTTTAAAATTGGTTTGTAATTGATTCTTATATAGCCACAGGTGTCAACTGGAAACACTGAGATAATGCAAGTTTGCATTTGATATATGCAGGAATAAGAGTATAGGAGACACTGGCGAATATACAATTTCACGTTGGAAAAAACATCAGTGTGAACCAAGAGATATTACTGCGCATTAGATAAATGAAATAATTAAATTTTAGAATTATGCTGATTAATAGTCACAGTCTAGTCTTATCTTTTGACCATCACATACATCTTCTAACAAAGACACACATATGGCTTCTAAGAACTACAGACACTCAAGTACATAATTTTTAAAGTTTTTACATCTTTTATCTGAGAAAAGGAAAAAAATACCAACTTTTTCTTTTCTGCTTTTCAACTATCAATGGAAAACAGAGATTTTAAATCATCACTGCAAAAAGTCTTCAGTTTCAGATGTGTAAGGGCAAGTGTGTTGGGAGGCTGTTACTGAGCTGAAAAGAAACATCTGGGGACATTTTGGGCTGATTCTTTTGGGGAAGAACAGAGGCCTGCCAATGGTAGGAGGTGCCTTGCTGCAGTTTCTTCCTCTGCCCCAACAACGGTCATGCAAAATTTCATTTTCAGTCCATCTTCAGTCAGTTCTGTAAAAAGGTCTGTGGAAAACATCTTGGAAGAAGACTTTTAAACTACTAAAATGCAGCGCACTCACATCTGAGCCTTACAACAGAGTAAACATGCCAGTAGGGACTGGCCAAATTTTACAACCTTGAGAGTAAATCAGTTTTGCTGCTGATGTCACGAAACCATTGACTTAATGTCAATACAAGTCATATTGACTGTGTTCACCATATAAACTTAAAAGGAATGATCCTTTTTATTTGAAAGTGTAATTCCTGTATTAGCAATCATCTTCATTTCCATGTGAAAGCTTGACTAGGCTGTTGCTCACAATGACTTTCCAAAATGAGGGTAAATACAGTTCACCATTGGCGTAAGATGAGCAACGCTTGAACAGCCAATATTCATTTTAAGACATATGATTAAATTTCCCCTGGATCAGAAAAGAAAGGACAAAAGTAATCATAAATACGTATCATAGTTAAAACATTTTGCAATAATTTCTAATCTCTCACATGTACCAAAAGATTTTTAACAAAAAATCAAGTATTTGGAAAAATAGATGATTTCTACTAAAATATATGAGTCCCTAAAAATAGTTTTCTAAATCTAGAAGCTACTTAGCCTAAACCTTTTTTCTTGAAGTATTTTTATATTTTGGACAGTAAATTTTGGAAATGCTTTAAATGGGCAAAGGAAGTAACAAAAGTGTAGAAATATTTCAGTACTTCTGATAAATTTGGAGAAAATCCATTATTCTCAAAAAAAAAAAAAAAGGGCAAATCAAGCAGCTGTTATATAACATGGGAAAATTCAGAAATATTGCAATCAATATTTACTTGTAATTCATTGGTTATGTTTCACTCATTCATGTGAGCTGGTTTTATTACCAGAAGCTCCAAATTAGGCATGTATTTGAGTGCAACTTAAGATATTACAGTGCAAGATAAAAATCTTAATCACCAATTTGATCTTCTATGTATCTTGTAAATATTCAGGCTATGTTAGCTTTAAGATGTATTTAAAAGCTGCTGGCTACTGAAGATTACCTTTTGAATTGACTGCAGGGTGATTGGCTTGGCCTCTCATTAGCTGGAAGAACTTTCCATGATCCCTAATCACCATGTAGGATGAGTTAATGTGTACCACCGTGACAGCTCATTTGAGATAAATGTGTCTGCATGATACAAAAGGTTTGCATGATAAATGTGTTTGCATGATACAAAAAGTTCAAGATCTGTTCTGCATTATCTGATGAAATGCAGCCTTGCTGGAAGGCTTTGAAAATGAAGATGTGTAGCACATTTTAAAATAACTACCAATCAAAAAGATAAAAATTAATTGCAAAGAATAACATGCAAAAAAAAAAATCCCCAAAACTCTCCATACAGTCTATTCCAATTCCATACAAATGATTTATCATAACCCAGGAGATAATCAGAAATGTTTAAAATTCCCCAAACTAAATCTTGTTTACATTTTGAGGAACTGTAGCAAAATGTACAGATAAATACTTTCACTGCATTTTCCTTGTTTGACTTATTTTAAAACATTTGCATAGTACAACAAATTTACAGCACACATCAGAAAAATACAGATAAAACATATTTCCCTCCCAGATCTAATTACACTGTATGATTGGTGATCAAATACTTTACTGTTTGCAGTCATTGCACTCACTTTTATGTAAATGGGGGCAGCTTACAAGTTGGTGCCCTGATTTTTCAGGACTCCAGAAGACCAAGGGGCTGCTCACATGAATTGAAAGAATAGCACCCAGGTACTGTCCCCAAAATGCTGCCTGTCTTCTCTCTAACACTCTAATTGGTGCTGGAAAGAAAGTGACCCATTTAAGATCCAGGAAATGGAATTTTCTGTCTTCTAAAGATACTTACCAAGGAACAAAGTTTTTATCATTACTATTTATTTTTTTTTCTCAGAAAAAGGATCTGGCACATATTGAAGCTCCTACTTTAAGTTTTTATGGTTATTATATAAAGTTTCTTTTTGCTATTTGTTGGTTTTATTGATGTGTGGTCCAGGGAAATTACTCAACAGTCAAAAAAAAAAAAAGAGGAAAGCTACCCTGTCATTGCACAATATTTTTGATAATTTTAAAGTATGTATATCAATATGTATTTGTCATTAGGTTGCACATCATGCAGTTCCAGAATGTAAGCATTTTAAAAAGAAAACTATTTTAAGGAAGGATAGTATAATTATTAGATAGAGAAAAAAAATATAACATTTTCTTAAGATATGCTTCTAGGAAAGCAAATAACTGATTTGTGGCATCATTGGTTCAACAGAATAGCTCCAAATATTTAACCAAGTTCAAACAGAAACAATATCTCAGCTAAAACCTGGAGTGACCTTCATAGCTTTCTGATCTCTATTTAACATTGAACATTTGAATATTAATTTAAAATATTTATTATTAGCTTCTTGTCTCATTCAGCTTTCTGCCTAGAACTTGTAAAACTCCACTGGTAACCAGCTAAACGATTCCAGGGCAGAGAGGAGAAAAGTAAACTGTGATTTGATTACCTTTTCAACCAAGTCTTATTGAATGAAACATGCACATAAAAGGAAGAAGCGTTGTAAAGTCAGTTTGCATTCAGCAGGCAACAATTGTTAAGGGCTGGAGTCTTGTTTGAATCCCAAGTTAAAACGAAAATAAAATACAATGCTTTTTAATGCTGCTAATAATTGACCACATGGCCAAATGAAAACATGGATTCTGTAGCTATTCATATATATATATATATGGATTACTTTCTGAAATATAAGCTTCATCCAGACGAAACAGAAAGACTCTGGTAGTATGACCGATACTTCCAAATACAAACTTTGCGGATTTAAAAAAATAATATCTTTAAATATCTTTAAATATTTTTCTCATGTTCTCTTAAAGTTGGTGCTTGTTTTGGGGTTTTTTTATGACAGATACATCACTAGCATTCCACCAAAAAAAACCTGCCACTAGAATAAATCTTGAAAATAGGTATAAATTTTGTTCACATCCTTGAAGATAAAGCTGTTTACCCAACATTTATTTTTTAGGCTTTGCTCTGTGTTCGTGTTACATATTTGTAATTTCAAAGGATAAGTAACATTGTTGCATTACTTGGTACAGCTATTCAAATGATTTATACTTATGTGTATTAATAAAATCTCTTTTGAGACTTCCTAGCAGTACTTGTCAGATTTGTCTACCATATCTGCTATCAGGGTCTCATTCATCTCTATACCATATTTGCAATTCTTTGTAAAATTGCCTAATTTTTCAATGTCATATTATTTCTGCTATAATTCTTTTAGTCTGAAATTTCATCCTATTTCAAAAGTTTTTTCGTGGCTTCTGTACCACTGAAATGCCACCTGAGCTTTCAAAATAATGCTGTATGGCAATCATAGATGAAGTAGGATTGCAATCTCTGAGGTTACTTGTCCATTCTTTGTAATTATTTATGGGTAGCCAATTGAGAATACTTTTGGGAAAAAAAAAAAGTGTCTTGTTTATTAAACTGTATCTCCAGTACCACAAAATTTCCCTTTCCTTTTGTTAAATATGTATTTTGAGTCAATTGCTTTTATAAGACTGATAATAATGGAAATACCAGGAGAGTTGATTTGCTAAAACAAAAGCCTTTTGGAGCTGGAAAAGCCCAGCCACTACTGGGTAATGATGAGAGTAATGTAATGATGTAGACATTTTAAGTAGAAGTTACAAACTTAGCAGTGACTAAATACTTTTTTTTTCTTTTTAGTAATACATCATATTTGGTGTTTGATTGTGGTTTTGTTGTTTTGGTTTTTTTTTAATGTACTTATTATTTTTAAATATACTTACATATATGGACGAAAAAAAAAAGCAAATTGCTATTTAAAAAGAATATATTCCATCGAAGCATAGTTGCTTTTATTTCAAAGTCTATCCTTCCCTATTTTCCCTCCCCTTGAGGAATCCCTGTTAAAAAGTGGGATGTTTGTTTAGTGGTTCACTATTCCTAGGCAGTAGATTTTGTCTGTGCAGAGAACTAGTGGTTCTTTTAAATATTATTTCTTCCACATGTTGAGTTAAAAATTGGACACCTGTGTTTTAGTTCTCTTTTTTAAATAGGTAAACTTGATCACTTCCAGGTATTTTCTAGCATAAGTTTATACAAAGCATTTTACATTTTTACAAATGCAGCCTTAGAGTTAATATGTTATGCATGCAGATGTGTTGAAGTGTTTAATATATTAGACAAACCAGCAACATTTACTGTGCATTTACCTATTAGAATAAGTGTTTGCTACATTGTTAAAGTGGAATAAATACTTACATACATTAAGTGATTACCATTAGCCACTCTGAGAGGATTGTTCAGCTGCTTGGGGCACTCATTGAATATTCTGTTTTATTGACTCATCCCTCTTCTTGGCTTAGTTTGCCAAATAATCTTTTTAGGAAAAAAGTAAACTAAAGAGAGGCAACTACATAAGTGCTAGCAATAGCTCACAAGTCTATTACTTCACTTAGCCTAAAACAAAGAAATTTGGTCTCACTAACTAAACTACCACAAGACCATAGAGAGGATACAATATATCGGGATTCTGGAATTTCAACTGATTGTCAATACCTAGATACCATTAGCTGGAGGTAACAATTATTGCAATTTCTGTACAACCAAAGGTGTAGGGAAAGTATTTTTTACCCTTAGTTTGCCCTAATATAAAACTAAAAACATTTGCATGATTCTGAGTAATTATTCTAAAACACTTTTTAAATTGTCAAGATTAGTTTTTCTTTAGAGCATAATCCTTTTCTTATTCTCCATATAAAAATATGAATTCTTGAAAACAGGAAAACATCATGTCTCTAGACATGATGGAACCTAGGAAATAGGTGTAGAATGAAACAGGTTTTTTTTAAAATACTGAAAACTCAAAAGAAACACTTTAGCAATAACAGAACATATTGTTAGATGTAGTCTTTCTAAAAAATGTTACTGAAGAGTACAAATTATTATTTTGTAACAATATGTTTCTTTTCTTATAAAATTTTGGAATCTGTGGAATCTGGAAATTGTTCTAAAATTAAATTATTCCTACATTCAAACTATAGTTGGTTTACAGGAAATCAGGAGTGAAATTCAACCTCAGTAGTGAAGTAAAGAAGAACATGATATTAGAAAGTCAAAGACAGTTCTCAGAAGAGTATATAATACTCATTAACAATGAATAATGAGGGACAACATAACATATCTTTTATAGGATAGAACAGTCAAGAAACATTTTTTGACGGTACTTCTGTAGGACAGACTAATACAGAGACTTGGACATTTCAAACATGTTGAGAAATCTATGACTTCAATTGCTGTCCCTTTTATAGAATGATTGAACAGTTGGGGTTGGACTTTCAGTGGTCCTATATTCCAACTAACATTCCATATTCAGTCTGACCTTGAATATTTCCAGTGATAGGACATCTACCATATCTCTGGGCAAATTCTTTTACTGTGCTATCACCTTTTTTGTAAGTCTTCTTCCCTATATCTAATATAAATTGATTGACACTCTTTTAGTTTAAAACAGTTACCCCTTGTTCTGTCACAACAGACACTGCTAAAGACCATCCACCCATCATATCCATACCTTGCCGCCTTTGGGATCCCTGTAGGGCAGGTACTATTCACTAAGGATATGAAATATCATTGTACATAACTGACCCTATTCATATTTTGGACCCAAGATTCAGCCACAGTCTCAACAAATTCTTTAGTCTGCTCCATTGTCCCATTGCAAAGGCAAGGACATACACACTTTATTTTGCCCAAAAGTTGCAGATAAATTCCCAATTTTTCGAGTTCTCTTTGATCCAAGTCCAAGCGCAGAATCTTTCAGTGTCAGCTCCATCTCTACAAGAAAAATTGCTTTACTCCCACAATATGTACTTGACATTTCCTGAAGAGCTGATTTTTGGTGCCCAAAATGATATCAGGGTAAAAGATAAAAGAACTTTACCTCAGTTATGTCTGTATGCAATTTTCCTCTGTCTTTTCCAGTGCTCTCAAAGGCTGTTTCATACATCCCTGAGGGGAATAGCCTTGAGGAAAAGCAACCTCTTGTTTGTATCTGTTTTTTTCCAAGCTGTGTTTTATATCTTGTGGTGTCATCAGGCAGTATATCAAGAGCATTACTGCACTTGACTTTCCTTATTTTCTCCTGACAATACCCTCAGGGTTGATAAATGGTCCTGCTTTCCTATAGAAGGCAATGTATTTATTTGGATCCTATACATGATTTTATGAAATCATGACATTCTGCAGTGGTGACTGGAGCAACAAGCAGTGGCTATTACATCAGTTAACCCTTAGGGGATGATTGCTGTTGTCTGTCCTCATCTTTAACTCCTTGAAGACTGAAAATATGTAGTGCTAATAACAAGAAGTTGCAGTTCAAGAGTTTCCAGCATCAGGTTTATCACCATGCAAGTTAAAATTTGTATTTTGCCTGTATTTTTAATCAGTATAAAATTGTGTACATGTTTCTGGGAGCCAATGCAGAAGACAAACTTAGGGATAGTGCGAGGAGAGAGAATTGAAAGCATAGAAGAGAAATATGATCTGTCTTGCTTGCTTTTATGCCACACATTTTCACTTAAGCTTGCTTATGCTTGGACCCCTGTCTTAGTGATTTTTATTCAAGGAATCACAAGGTGAGTTTCAGGGAGTTAAAAGACTGGGATCCCTGCAGTAGTCTTTGAAACACCTTTCATTTAACTGTAGTTGTCAGTGTAGCTCGCTCATTAAAATAATTAAATTGGTAAAACACAATAAGAAGAGGCTGAAGTACACAACAGTGAGTAGCATTGCTTCAAAGCCATGAGAAAATGGATTCCAATCAGTCTAATTCCTCACACAGCCTTGTGCCAGAGCTGCTGTATATCCTGCAGCCAGGCTTTCTGACTGCCTCTGCTACTTGAGATGCAGGCAGTCATGCTTTGGCACATCTTTCTACTCCTGTTCTTCCACAGCTCAAATGTCCATTTCATACCAATGTCAATTCTTTCGACAGTCCTGTAAAAAAACAGCCATAAAATACATGCATTGTAAGTTCTTTGGAACAGGAAATAGCTGTGTTTAATTCAGTTTCTAGAGTTTGTTGACAAGAAATCACTAACCTATCTTGCATTACAATAGAAATGACAAGTGCTCCTAATAAATGGAGAGTCATTTATTTCACGGATGCCAAACCTGCTTCTGCATGTCCCAAACAGATGGGTTCACAAATCAGTTGGCTGCAGTTTCAGAGGAATGCTGGAAGTTTATCCAATAGAGAGCTGGTGCAGAGCCCAGATCTGTCACAGGTGCGCCCCAAGGAGTTGCTCTGTAGCAGGCCCCACTTTGCCTGCTGTGATCAGTGGGCCAGAAACAAGGAGCAAGTGGGATGGGAACCATCATGGCCTGCTCATCCCCTTCTGCTGCTACCAGGGATCATATGCTTTAGATTATTCCATAAGCAAGGAAGTGGTGCTGATTACTGACTCTGTGCCAAATGTATGTTTACTAACTGTTGCTCTCCGAGTATAACTGTATTAGGAAATACAATTTTATTTGTGGTGTCATTTTATTATGTGCAGTACTTTGGTTTCACGTGCTATGTCACCCGGGGGGTGATTTGTACATAAAGGGAGAGATGTTAAGCTCAATCTCGTTTATCGTGGGTTAATGAAATTAAACCACAGCAAATAAATTGATGTAATTTGCTGGCACACATTAATTTCCATATCTGGGTTGCTGAAGAGCAGAGCCCACTAAAATGTTCAGTTAAAAAGTGATTAAATACTGCATTTTTGGATGGCCTAGGAGGACATAGAAGTAATTAGGCAGAGCCTTGAATTACTTTTGAAATATGTTGGAAAAGCTACTACATTACACATAACGTGGTTGTGTATTCCTTACAAAATTCAATTCAATTCAATTATTGCTTCCAGATTTGTTGTCACTTTGGAACCTACACCAATAGTCCACATAATTCATATCAAAGAAACTATTATGGCATATTCCTTCAGCAGCCATCTGCATCACGTGATAAGTTGTTCCTCAGTTTTTCTTCTGTAACACAAGTGGCAGCATCAGTAAATTAGCTGGGAAAAACTCCCCGTGGCTCTAGATTTGTTCACCCAAACAAATGGCCCTCCTTGAGGCAGCCAGCAGATGCTGCAACAGAGCAATCTTTTTCTCTGCTCCAACCCACACTGATTGCAACTCTGAACATTTTAAATATACATAGATTAGATATATTGCAGCATATATTGAGGCACCAGCTGCACGTAGCTATTAGTTCCTCTCTTCTTTCCTTTTGCTTCTCCCGATCCACACTTTCTTCCCTGCACTCAGAATATGTCTATGATACACTCTGAAGGATGGTTATTTATTTGTTTTTTATGGTAGTGATTTGCTACCATTGAATAACTAACATTGCACATTGTCATAGCTTTGCAATGGTCAGGTTAGGCTGGACTTTTGCATCAATTCCCGTGGTTTCCCTTTGCAAGGACACATGGTCTGTCCTGGCCCAACTGCTGGAATTTTAAATATTGCATGAATAGCATGTCAAATCTTAAATGACCATGGTTGTAGAATATTGGCCACTGCTGAAAGAAGTAGTTAGTGGGGTCTGTTTGTGATTGCAGGCTCCTTTTCCCTTTTTTAATAGATGTCTCAACCTACACTGAAAGTACCATGCTGGCGGATTTTCCAAATATTAATAAAACTGCAGAGAAATAGATACGCTTTTATTCTATTAGCTTGCTCTATTTTTCTTTTACAAACCCTGTTGGCTGTTGTTTCATAGCAGAAACAAAATTGAAATTTGTTTTTCAGTGACATAGATCTGCTAATGCAACCAAAATTCCCCTTTCACTTACCACAAAGGCAGGCTACACACCCATACCCAACGTAGCTGTGCTCTTGATTGATTGTATGTTTTGGCGTATCTGTTGTCTGGATAAACCAGATGCTCGTTCATTCCTTTCTGGCATCTGTAAGCCTTTAGGAAACTGTCTTAGCTATTTCCAAATGGAAATTTATTTGCAAACCAACACTCGTGTATGGCTTTTATTTATCTAATTCCTCAGAGTGAAGCACGGGATGAATCCATTTCAGTGCACTCAGAAAAGTTTGTAGGTGAAGTGGGCACTGGGGAAGACTACAGGGGTGGCTTCTGTGAGAAGCTTCCAGAAGCTTTACCTATGTCCAGTAGAGCCAGCACCAATCAGCTCCAAAATGGACCAGCTGCTGGCCAAGACCATCAGTGGCTGTGGTAGCACCTCTGTGATATAAGAGAAGGATAAAAGCTCTCCACAACTGCAGCTGGAATGAAGAGTGAGAATATCTGAGAGAAACAACTCTACAGTCTCCATGGTCATTGAAGAACACACATTTATATATATATATATATATATATATATTATATATATATATATATATATATATGTGCAGAAACACACAGACTGTTGGTTAGGAATGAAACTAATAATGAAACTAATAATTATTGTCTGTCATTTTTTCCATGTATAAATTCTTTGTTAACATAGACATCAAAATGATGGAGCGCAGATAAAATTCAAATAATGAAAATTTTGATATGTTGTTAAGTAAATGTTTCTTCACCTTTCTGTACACATTTGTGCAAAAAACAGACCTAAGATGCAGGTGCAATTGGCTGTTTGTCCTCTAGTGATAACAATTAGCAAGTGTGTTTCAATGGTAGCAAAAAATATTTGCATTGGAGTAAATCACTGAAAACACTTTTGAGCTGAAGAAAGAAAAATTATTTTGGAAAAATAAAATTATTGGATTACAAAGATACTTTATTTAATCCCTCTGTCCTACCTTAATTCATTTCTAGGATGTGCCCTTTTATAGTGTATAGCAGACAATACAATATTTTTGTGCTTGTCACCATATGTTAATTGTTCAGATTTGTTTAGAGCCCTGTGTGGCTTAGGCTGTTCATCCATTAATTTTCAAAAGCATTCACGTCCTTTCATGGGCTTTACTTCTTACCCCTTGGCAAAAGCCTGTCCTGTTCAGGTTTGTATCTGAGTGCCTCACAACAACTTGTGGGTTTTATCTTTACAAATGATAGATTAAGAAAAAATATCTCCACTTTGATGGCGTGAGGTGGCCTGTGTGCCTTGTGAACACTCACATAGGTCTGTTGCTGTAGACCCACCCCTAGCACCAAGGTACCTGTCAAACTGTGCACAACAGAAGAGTAATGACTTGTATTACTGAGATATTGACTCATAATCTTGCTCACTAGTAAGTCTAAATAAATATAGAGCTGCATTAGGCTTTCTGGTTCAAACAAGACGCAAGGTATGGCAGGTATGCCTAGGGAGGAAACAGCAGCAGCAAGATGCAATACAGAGAATATCAGAAATGTTTAGCTGTGGTCAGCCCTTCCTCCATGTGTAATTATTTTTTAAAAAATACATTATCACTGGATTGTCAAATTTTCAGTTGCTGATAAGTTGTTAAAATTACCTGGTTTTGTTAGCATGGAGATCATACCTGGCTAATTAGAGATGACACAATCGTATCTCTCCTCACATATGTTATTCAGTTGAAAGTACTATTTCATTAACTGACAAGAATTTTCTCTTTTAGTCAATTTTATAGCTGATTAGGGCAGAAGAGGGGCTGGTGTTGTTTCATCATCACATGCATACAGGTCAAAGGCCTAACCAGCAGAATCTGTGTGTCGTCTGTATGCAGATTGCCACTTGTGCTTGGCTCCAGACATTAGGAATTCACCATCAACTATAAATATGTTTCATACACTATACTACACACACTTTTTATGAGGAGAGAAGGTTATATCAAGCCTATTTTTCCCCCATCTAGAACAATGTTCCATAATTTATTCCAGGCATGGGAGAATACAGAAAAAAACTTTTGACCACTATATGGTATATTACCATTATTTATGCATAGGGCTCTTGAAGAAAATATTTAAGTAAAGTAAAAGACAAAATGAAGGTACCAGCTTATGACAAAGCTATTTCACATATTAAACTTACAAAGCATTAGCATCAATGTGATACTAAGAGCAAGTAAGCTTTTAAAAGTGAGCTGTGTTTGAGTGAAATTTTTTTTCTGCCTACCCTGTCTAATGGGGAAAAAAATGGTGAAAGACATTTATCTGTATCCTTTTTAATGGCATAGTTCCCTGATGAAAAACTGTGAAGAAAGGAAGCTGTTTGGTGCAGAGATTAGGAATTTACCCCCATGTCAGAATATAAGACATGAATATTTCAAATACTTTCAAATAAGAAATGATAAACAGTTCGTTCAGCCCTGAGTCATCCATCAAACAGAAGTGCATATTTATACATCCCTGCCAAGCACAGATATTTTAGGCAGCACCTGGGAAAACTTGACTAGTAGAACGGCTTCAGGCTGAAGTCTTGTCTTTGATACCATTTTGCTTCCAGATCTCAAACCCAGACCTTGATTTTACTTCCTCAGCTGCAGGTGAGTTCATCCAGCCTTGGTCCACCCTGCCCCTTTCATGCCTCAGATTCTCTTATTGCTGTATAATTTCTTCATTCTCGACTCCAGCCTCATCCAATTTGCACTCACATCTACCTCTTTAGTCGTGGCATACATAGTCTGCTTTTTGATCCTCCCCTCAAATTCCAGGCACATTCTTGCTTTTTCCCTATCTGCCAGCTTTTCTGCCCTCTTGATCAGGTGGTCAGCACTATGGTATCTGGATTTGGCCTACATGGTAGTAATTTCTATGTTCTTAAAACTTCCTTGAAAATGTTTAAATTGTGCATTTGTAAAAACCTTGGGTTTATGATTATTTAATTGCATTAATATAAAAGGAAGTAAAAGTTGAATTAAAGAGACTGCTGTTTACAATGTCTCCAAATTATTTATCTCATGTATTTCTTAAATCAGTAAAGCATGGAATTGTTTTCCTCCAAGAGAGTCAAATGAGTGGGAACAACATAGATTCCATCTCTTAAACTTGGACCTTGTTTTATGTGCATCAACACTAGAAAAAAAGAGTCCAAATTTCACTTTTATCAACATTTAGAAGTTTGGGTAGTTTTCTGCAGAATGCTGATGACTGGACAATTCTGGGATACGTTGAAAATTTTCTGGTTTTGGGAAAGCCAAATGAGTGTAGACTGTTAAAAATGGGCTGGGCTGTGTCCCTTGTGCCAAGAGGGAGGCAGGGTAGTCTGTGATACACAATGGCATAATAGAATTTTAAGAGAAGAAAAACAACTTTTTTAGAAATACACTAGGAAAGGCAACATTTTAATGAATAATTTTCTTGTGAAGCTTTCTTCATTATGAATATGATTACATATCACATGAACCACTGCAAACAGGGGGATCAAGAGATCTAGAAATAACAGGCTTTTTGGGAACAGAAATTTCATAGAAAGATACAGAATAATTGTAGGAGGATCTTCTCTTTTGTATAACAGTTTGTCAATTTCTTTTAGGTCTAGTCAGTGAGTGAATAATGAAAAGGAGAAGATGAGAGGTTTCAGAGCTTCTTTTACACTGAGTTGGAGATTACACTTCACTGGAGATGTCCTTGAAAGTACAGTGATTCATTTTGCTTATACTGAGCAAGTCACAGAACACATTTTCTCTCCCTTTCTTACCTCTTCTACAGCAGTAAAAGGTGCAAATCCCCTTAAAACCTTGATATTGCCTGTAGCATACAATAAACACATAGGTGTGATACACTGTAAAATAAAGGTATACTATGACACACAGATGATAGAATATCTGTGAATAAACTGTTTAATTATAATCAATTTGATGCTGATAATATTTTCGTTTGAAATCAAAAATCCATAAAAAGAGAAGCAGAGTACAGCAGAGGTAAGAGCTGCAGGCTGAAGAAACTCACCACATTTTACAGGAAGTTTTCTTGGCTTGTAACCTAGACATTGCCCAGAAAGGCCAATAATAAAAGGCCTTTGCAGCTCATACATAAAATATATTTCTTAATTACCTTTATTTTTTTAGTCTTTGAATAATTGAATGCCTATAATACCCTAATACTACTAATACTACGATGATCTGGGATCTTAACCGCTATTATATATTGGGGTTAATTGTCCAATTGCAGCTTCAGGTTATGAAGTCCCATCCTCCCAGACTGCTCTCCTCAGTTTGCTGTTGTTTATGCTTTTGCGGCCTGAAGCTGTAATGGTGTCCTTGGTTCTTGGGCTGGAAAAGGATTGTTTTGTCTGACTAAACTGTGAGGAGAACTTGCTAGCACTTCATATGAAGTTCAGAGTTATATACTAATGCAGTACAGAATCTTCAAAACATGAATGCTAAAACTTAAGGCATCTTGATATATATATATATATATATATTGTTATTTTGGGTACTAAATCCTTGACAGGGATGGGGCAGGGGACGGGGACGGGGATGGGGGGGGTGTAAAACCTAACAGTAGGGCTGGTGTTTTTCAAATGTGGTACCTTAGGTACACATGTAACTTGTCAGTATTTAGATGTGAAAGAGGTCATTTTCTCAGAAATTAAGGTTTATTATCCATTAATATCTGGGAACTAACTTCCTCTGAAAATCCTCTGCTGCCTTACTGAAATGCTAATGTAAAGATTTATGCTTTTAATGTTATACATGTATGTAAATGTAAAGCATCTCATTTACAAAAATCATCACCACAACAGGCTGTAATTGGCTTTCAGCCTCAGCTCAAGTATACAGGATTGAATACTTGTTCTTAGCAAAAGTTAATCTTCTTCCCAGATGAAAAATGAAGACATTTTGGATACTGGCAGGATCTTGCTACCTCATTCTGCCTATAATTCTTTTGCAGAGGTCCTTGCATGAAATGAAATTTTTTCATATTAATTTCAAAAAAGAAAATAAATTTCTTTACTCAGTGGCAAAACCAGCCTGTAATCCTCCAGTACATCCTTTGATCCAAGAAGAAACTTTCAAACCTTTAATCCTGAGTTTTGGAAATCTTTTACTGAGAGTAAAGATTTAATTTTTTTAATTTCATTCATCACCATAAGACTGTTGAGTGATAAATCGGGATCATTATTCAGAACTTGTTTATTTTCTTGTCAGTTCCTTTTTTTTTTTTTTTCTTTGATTCCCTTCTCTATTTTTGTCTTCTATTCCAGCTGTTTAGGTGGATAGTAGCTACTACAACATGGTTTACACTGAGCACAGCAGTCAGTGCACTCATTTGGAGAGCTGTGTAATGAAGAGCTGGGAATGCCTTCACCACAAAGCCCACCCCCAAGCTATTCACTGACTAGAAAAATGCAGTCAAAATTCTTGTGTTCTTACTGCTCATTGTGTTGAAAATACTGCTACAACATCATATAAACTACAAAACTGACTGAGCTGGAACGCTGTTTCATAAGATGGTTTACATTCGGTTCAATGCCTTCTTCTAAGATTTCTAATATTTTTAAAGAGATAATAGCCAATGAAATATCTTGAAACATTAATGCCCTATTATTGATGTTGTATTAAAACTAATCCAAATGCTTGCTTCCTGGTACCTTTGAAGAAAAGTGATTTTTCAAGTGAGGAATGCAAAGAGAAATTAAAAACAGAATATATGGGCAATACATACATTTGTTAGCTAGCAACTCAAATATTTTGCTTGTAGTGATATGTCTTGGTTGCTGTAAATAACAGGAATTTTCATGGAAAGTGTTAGCCCCTAAAATATTTCACTGTTTCATTGATCTCACTTATGATACCAGAAACAGTAAACCTTCTTTGACCTGAAGGTCAGTGTAGAAATACTAATCCTATGACTTCTCTAGAGATGAATAACATTTTGCATCAGGCAGTCAGATTGTTCCTTTTCGAAATAAGTGGTTCCAACAGGAAATTTATAATCATGGATAAGTAAAAAGGTCAGATTTTCTGTAGTTCTTCATATTTGCAGCCAAATATGTGCTGCAAATGATAATATCATTTTTCTACCACATGAAAGGAGCTATACAGGAAGGATTTTTAACTACATGGCTTATATTTAACAGGTAAAAATTTTCCTCACATCCATCTGAATTAAGTTTACAGCTGTGAACCAGGATTATTAAATGTATTTTTGTTGCTTCCACATCTCTCATTTTCATAAACTTCCATATTATTTTGTCTAAAAGACTGCTTAAGAGTTTATTAAAATTTCATTAGCCACAAACAACCCAAGCAAACAATGAAGCAAAATAAAAAGAACACCAAAAAAACCTATCAGTATGAAACTTCCTTTTAAGCTCAGACTTAGTTTCATATAAGACTTCTTCATTGTTTCTCAGTAAATATCATGGACTTACAGGAACATTATTTTACTTCCATAGAACAGTTACAGGTCTTATTTTCCACCATTTTTGTGTGATTTTTTTTCTTACATAGAATATTTTTCATTTGGGTTGTGGTCTTTAATTTTGTGCAGAGAAACAAGCCTGCATTCACTTATTTGTAAAGTCACAACAGCTGATCTGAGCTTCTAACCATAAACATTGTTTCATAAACCAGAGGAAAAAAAGTAATGTGAGAAGATTAGTACACCATGGAGAAGTTACCAACCAGTTGTTAGTAACTGTTAGTAAGTTTTGGTATGTCACATATTTCAAATAGGTACCCATTTAAGATAAAACACATTTTTGAATTATATTTTTTCCCACAGGAATTATGTGCAGGTATAAACATTTTCTATATTATGGGATGCAGCACAGAATTGATTTTTAGACCCATAATGAATTTGTTGTTTCACAATGAGAAAAATCATCTTTTGACTGGTTAACAGAGGACCTGTTGATCAAGGAATTATTGGAAGTAATACATACACAATTCTGCAATTCCAAATTGGAAGATACACATTAATTGTTATATCTATATCTTCTAATTATGGTGATAAATCTGCCATTTAATTCTTAGGGTTTTTGCCGAAATTTGAATGCCTGTGGTTCCCTAAAGAATGTTTTTGCAAAACAAATGTTTCCTTGCTGTAATAATAATTTCCAAACTTCCTATATCTCTTTACTACTGCTAGATATAAAGAATTTTTAAAAGAAAATACAAGCTCTAGGCTTAACAACTCAGAAGACAACTTTTATGTGTGCTCTCTTTAAATTCAGTGTCTAAAGAAATGAGGTAAAGTTTCTAGTGATTTTGAGTGATCCCACTGTGACATCACAGTGCAGTTTTCCTCTGCAGTAGCCTGTTTCACAGTGTTTACACACACGTATCCTAGAAATGTTTTCTCTGTTTGTGACACTTCTGAATATTTAAGAGATTCTGTTACTTAGCTGCACTCCTACTGAGTAGAATAGTATGAATCTCGGTTGTCACTTTGTGCTTCATTTCCCTAATCCTTTCACTGGAATAATTTCAGGATTCTTTTTTGAGATTGCGTGTCAGTTGGCTTCAGAGAGCAATGCCCTCTGTAATTTAGAGCACTGCCCTGCACTCTGCATCCCCATTTAAAGGAAACTGCACAAACAAATACTTTTGCTGCTCACATGAAATTATATTTCTTTACTTTTCACAGCCAAAGAGCCATTTCCTTTTCTCCCCTGCAGCCACCACATTTCCAGCAGTGTCATCAGAGCACGTGGCCCTGCCCCACAGCATGTAATTATCAGTACAAGCCAGAAAGATCCAGCTGTGAAAGGTATTCTGCTACAGGTAGCATATGGCTCTGCAGGGTGTCCTGTCTGCCATGGCTTCAGGAACTGCAGACAGTCCCATGAAAGGCTTCCAAGTGACTCAGTGCCTTTGAGACAACATTCCCCCTTCTTGTGTCCCATCACCCTGTTTCCTGTTTCCATAGAGCTTTGATTCTCACTACTCTGTATTCTCTGTCATGATCTGCTCAGCAGCAGTAAAGCAGGCACTTAGAAAATGGTACCTATATTCTTTCTGAATGAAGATTAAATCCCTTAAAACTCTGCTTTAAAATTTACATATTTTTTCCTTTACATTTTATACCTTTTGACAAGAACAATTTCATGTGCCTATTGATTAGGAAATGGATTGATCTTTTCACCTGGGAGACACCTGGACAGTCTTGTCAGTGTAAGACAGTTTGCACCTTTTGTCTGTATTCCCGGATGGGGGTAAAGACTGAATAAGAGGTGACTAGCTTTACCTGGGTCTTCTAGTTACTATGAAAAATAGAACTTTTAGGCTAGAAACATGTGTTTTTCAGTGAAGACAGGTTTTTTTGCTCAGTTCTTGTTCAAAGTGAAGAGTCAGGCCATGGTATGGACACAGCCTGACTCTCCTGTTGGAGGAGGCTTCTCCGCCTCTAATAAGGTAGTATAACTGAGGGACAGCTTCTTCTTTTCCGTTCCAAAACATTTTTCATGTCTTCTTTCAAGACAATTTGTAGTTATTTTTCACGCATATGTTAGTGTACTGTCTCATCAGTAGCCCATCTTATAAATGACACCATGAATAATTATGAAAAAAGAAAAAAACCTTTTTATCCTCTCCTTTTCCAGTACTGAAGCAGAGTTTGCTTGTTTGGGAAGCTAAGGTGCATGTTTTTATATCCCCAGCTTCTGTTACTGAAGAAGCTAAACTGGACTACATCAACCATCTGAAACACAAACTGGCCTACATTCAAAGCCATCCTTCATTCCTTGGCAGAGCCAGAGACCTGCAAGGCAAACACAAGGGGTTCAGGGAACATTTCTGTCTCTAAGAATTTCTCAGAGCTTTTGGTTGTCTCTTTCTGTCTTTATTTTTCCTCTTATATTTGTTGTATTCTGGGGGGGGTTGTTTGCATTTCATCGTTTAGCACATTTACAAAAAAATCTCTTCTTGTTTCCCACTGTGCTGACTGAGTTACAGCTTGATTTCCTGTAGAAATATTCTCTTGGGGGAGATAATAATTCTGCCTGTTTAAAATAATTTTAGCCCTATTTATTTGTCTGCAATATTTTATTATTTTGAGTTGATATGACTTAGACTGAGACAGAAATTGCCTTGGTATCTTTCAAGGTACATAGCTACATTTAATATCTTTCAAAATTCTGTGAACGTTTGAAAGATGTCAGATCATAATGTGCAAGTGAAACACAATAAACTGTGTTTATGCAACTTTATTTTGAATGTGGAACACTGTTTTTGTGTTTGTATTGAAGAGAGCAATGGCAGGACACGAAAATCACTGGGCTGCAATATTATGGAATTTCTGCATGTAGCTGCTTGACCATTTAATATCATATTTATAAACAGTATAGGTTCAATTGTAAACACCACCAAATTACAGGTTTAATAAAATTACTATTTCCATCCCTGCTGAACAGATATGCTTATTCAAAGTTAAATCAGACGCTATGGCTAGGATGAATACTTTCAAGCCCTTTAAAGTTTATTATTGTCTCCAGCAAGAAACAAAATATTGAAAATAATGTTTTAAATTGTGCCTTAAAGCAGGACATAAAAATTTGTATCTGTAAATGTAATCTGCTAGCGCTGAATATTTTCAGTACAATAAACCTAAACACATCTCTGCTCTGAATGCTTTTTTGCTTGTACAGAAATATATGGCTCTGTTAAGCAGATGAATTTTCTTGGAGTAAATACACTAGACTCCATTTCCTCTGATGCCATATACACTTCCTAGGACTTTTCACCTTTTATTAGGATTGACTTACTCACTTGGAAAGCTTAGCGCACCTAGTTAAAAAGAAAGGTAAAAAGCCTTCTGAGACAGACTTCCTTTCTTCCCACTTTATTCAGTGGCCCAGGTCAGTTAAGTACCTCTCCAAAGCCATTTGCAGTCGGCTTCTCCTCCTCTAATAAATTTTAAGCACACCCAGTTAAGATACTGTTTGTCCAGGCAGATTCAGACCGATGGAATTTAGCTGAGATCTTTGCTGGAGACGAGTCACTCTTCATTGTGGGGAGACAACTGCAGATGTCTCTAACCCTGGAGAAGGGGGAGAGAGAAGGAGGAGGGAGAGAGGGAGTGAAGAAGGCACAACAGGAGTACCTCCATTTACAATACTGTGTGCAAAGCAGTATGGAGGCAGGAGGACTAGGGCTGTGCAGATTCAATGGCTTGAGAACATTCTTGTGATTCCTGGCAAGAGAAGAATATTCAGAGGAAAGAACTAGAAAATCTGTGGAAATGCATTCTTCTGTCAGACTAGGCATTGTGAATGCCAGGGAGGAATCTAAGATTTTGCGAGAAGTATGTTTATTCAGATGCTGAAGATAGGGTCAATAAATCTCTTTGTCCTACACACCACTTTAAAGAATTTTGATTTCTGCAGCCCCAGGATACAGGGGTGGATATGCAAGTTAAACCATCAATATGCAAGCAATGCAGCTCTACTCCAAAAGCTTTCCTGCAGCCCTTGGCTACACCACCAGCTGCTCCATGCTAATCCTTCCCGCACAGTTACTTTTTCCCATGGCTATGGATGTTATTGGACTATTGTTCACATCAGTGTCTAATCCAGGCAGTTTTTCAGCTCACACACTGCTGCTGAGAGAACTGTCCTGCAAAGAGGCATAGCACACACATAGAGATTTACACGTCTTTTTAATGCTCATCTGTAAATTATCTCTGAAGTTTAAATTTCAAAGGCTCAGCTACATATATAAATACATATATAAATGAAAGTAGCACTCACCAAAGAGTCATGTACTCCATGTTCCTAAGATGCTGCAAGGAGTCTATATGCAGGATTGCTTTCTCTGAGCTGAATCTTTTGCTCCTTCCCCTGCTTAGCTCTTCAGGGCTCACATATTATTGCAGATGTGTTATTTCTCGTTCTCTGTTAACTCAGGGTAGCATACTTACCCTGTCATGGTAACTACACTACCTTTCTCCTTACTATCATCTTCCAAATTAACAGCTCCTTCCTTTTGGCTTTTCACCTCCACTGCCTTTAGCTTTTTTAGCTTCAGCCTGTGTAGTAACCTCTGCTGGGTTTAAAAGGACCAAATACCAAGTAGAAGATCCCAACATTACTCACAATGCTGTGTAGAGAATGAGTTCTATCAAAGCACAATCAAAATTATGCTTTGTGTGAGTTTCATAAGGTTTTGGCTGAGGTAATTTTCTTCACAGGGACTAGTATAGGACAGTGTCTGGATTTGTACTGGAAACTGTTGATAATATAGAGAAGCTTCTGTTATTGCCAAGTGATGTTTGCCCAGCATCAGGGGCTTTTCTGCATCTGGTATCGCCCCTCCAGTGAGAAGGCTGAGGGTGCACAAGAAGCTAAGAAGGAACATATCTGGGACAGCCAATCTCAACTGACCAAACAGATATTCCAGACCATATGGCATCATTCTGAGCACGTAAAGCAGGGGGGAGAAGAAAAAATTGGGGGAACTTTTGGAGAGATGGCATTTGTCTTCCCAAGCAAATGATATGCATGACAGAGTCCTGCTTTCCTAGAGATGGCTGAACACCTGCTCAGGAGAAGCAGTGAATGATTTCCTTGTTTTGCTTTGCCTGAATGCACAGCTCTTGTTCTCCCTATTAAACTGTCCTTATATCAACTCATGATTTTTTTTTACTTTAACTCTTCCAATTCTCTCCCCAGTCCTGATGGTGAGGGAGTGAGCAGCTGCATGGTACTTAGTTGCTGGTTGGGGTTAAACCTCAACAGAGACAAAGCCAGGAAAGGATATAGGATGAGGAGACACAGCCAACTAATTAAGCAGTTGTTTTCTAGAATGATTGTAGAACAGATTGTCTTCAGGCACTGCAAGATAAAAATAATTTATAAAGAGGTCTGAAAGAAAAGTCTACATGTGAAGCAAAATACAATGGAACGTGGCACAATAGTAAATACAAATGAAATGTTAAAACTTGGCAAAAAATTAATAGATTTTAATGAACATTATAGATAACAAGAAAAACTCTTTTGATTTTTAAAGTTAAAAATATATGGTCCTGGTGCAGGCTTATGTCTTGTTGTGTATCAGTTTCATTCTTTGTTGTTATTTCCCTCTTCCCTCTGTCCCTGTTTAAATAACTTTACACTCATTAGCTAATGTTGAACAAATTTGATATAGCAATAATATTTCCCAAAGATATGTTATTCATATGTGTTTACTGAAATAGATCAATAGATACAAATTGGATGCTTTCATTTACTCATCTAAACGCTTTTGATGATACAAAAAATGTTGCAGTGAAATTTTATACCATTTTAAGTACTGGAGAGTATGCAGAGGACAGAGGGAGAGAACTTTTAAATACTTTAATTATGGAAGAAGCTTCAGAAGAGTCTACCAGAAAGTTTCAAGGCAAAATTGAATAAAATCAGGATTTATTAAAAAATTCCACGTTGAGACAAGATTGTCAAAAAGAGTAAGAGATAAAAGATATGAAGGGTACTGTTGCATCAGTGGAAATAAAGTAAGATGATATCAAGATTCTTACCAATCATCCACAAGGGGAAAATAATTTCGAAAAGCTCAAGATATAAACCCAAAGAAATAAAAAGAATGATTCTGGCATTGCTAAAGGGACTGCATTAGAAATTTATTTTGGTGATTAATAATGGAGCTGCAACCAGCAAGCAAAACCAAGCTATTTGAAAGATGACTGAAGATTGGAGCTGTGAACTTCAGTTTTAGGATGTCATGGAAATAGACAACTATAAATGGACTACAGAAGCCCTAAAGGTGAGAGGCATTCCCAAGATGCACAGGGAGAAGTATTAGAACAGTATCACCACAATGTGGGCACAGCTGTTGACCAACATATTCCATTTTGTGATCCAACTAGTGTCTTCCAAAATATCATTGTATATTCTGTGAATGATATTTGAATTACATTAAATTCCATAAAAACAACGTTAAGGGTTTTATAAATATTTTTGACCAATATTAATTCACAAGAATCTAAGAAAAAAGGTTTTTAATTAAAACACTTCTTTTTCCAGTTGCCAAGTTTCACAAGCACAGAGCCACTATCTAATGTAGAAAATGGCATCCCTTCACTTGGTAGTGCTGAAGAGGAGCTTCAAATGCATGTGAGCAGAGCACAGCCAGCTTAAAACAAGACACAGAGAGAAAGACAGCAAGGAAACGAGACTGGTCTTTGATTTACAAATGCTTCTCAGAAATGAATTCGTTTCAGGAATGGAAGGCAATGGAGAAACAAATAAGCAAAAAGCAGAACAGAATAAAGAGCCAGAATGTAAACTAAACACTTGTCTGGCTCAGAGCCTCCAGTTTGATGTCTTCGGTTATAAATAATCAAGTGCACTTGTATTATCCATGTTGTAGAGCACTAGTATTCATGAATACTTAAAAATCCTCTGACAACTGGTAATGTTTCATCAACCATAAAGTACAAAAGGCGAATTAGTGTTGTTTTTTCATCACCCTTTGTGGGCAAAAAGATCAAAGAAGAGATTTCCATATTGGCAAAGACCTTGTCAGCCTTTTTCTCTGCTTATACATAAAGATGTGTTTCTGCAGTATGACAATGAAGACTGGCAGATGTTAAAACAAAACTCACCCCTTACATAAATTGAGCAACTTCAGGATATGAAGTCTTTCATGAGTGTTTTATAAAAGGATTTATTCTTCTTTCATGATTATTTAATTATTTTTTACTGAGAACTGGACAAGTCAATTTTTCTGTGAAACTTGCTTCTGGCATAGCTGAATTTTCCTTTTTAACTGAAGAACAGGAAATCGCCATTTCTGTTACAGAACATAGCTTCCCAGAATTTTTATGTTTAACATAATTACATCACTAATTTAATGACAATATCCAGTGAGTAAAATTGCAACAATATTGCAATGTGATGTTATGTTCTATGCTCTATATACTATTATATTGTATACTAAAATTTAAAATGCACATTATTCAACAGGAGGGATTCCCCTGTTGCAACAAAGATCTGTGTGAAACATTTCAGAGAAGCTCTTTGTCACTGAAACTGCAGAACAGTGTCAGCAAGGTGTGAAATTTTTCCATTTACACTTCAAATGTCCATCTTTGAATAAAATCATATCTTAAAACCACAGTTCTGCATATGATTATACTGCATGTCTAAAGAACCACACAATATAATTTCTATCCTAAACAAATTCTGTGCACATATTTCTTTAAATTAGATTCTCCGAATTATTTTTAGTGATTATTCAGGAAATGGGGAAATATAAAATTGTCACCACTGTGCATTTTCTGCTGTTTTATAATAACTTTCTCTCCTGCCATCTTGTGCACTTCCCTCAGACATTGTCTCAAAATATGCACATACCAATGCATTCATGCCTGAAAGAATCTAATGGAAAGAGTGACCTTCACTTTTCTTTTGTAACAGTCGAGAGGTGAATGTAGCCCAGAAGTGATACCTGTCTCCGTCCCTGTTTTGTGTCTGTGGCTCTGGCTAAGAGCAGCTTTCTGTAAAGCCATTCATTTGGGGTACTTGTGGGCTGGATGTGACAGTCTGGGGTGCCGTGAGCCTGCCCCCAGGTCTGCAGCTTGCCTGAGCCTATGGACCCTGTGGTCCTGGCATAGAAAGCTGGCAGCTTTGGAACTTGTGTCACTCTCCAAAACTGAGGATTCACTCTGCCTGAAACACAACTGTGGCAGACCGTGCTATAAAACAGGGTCATATGCAGCATTAGGGTTTTTTGTGAAAGCAGCCAGATAAATATCCATTACATCTCGTATTTAACATTTTTTGATGAGTTTATTTAAGACTATAGCCTCTTTTTGGGGGCAGATTTGCTCTGGATAGCATTTATTTTCATCTCTCCTATGAAGAAATGGCATTAAAATGAAAATGAACGTTCAGTCTTTTCTGGTCTGTATCTCTAAAGGAACGCAATGTATTCAAAGACCACTGGAAGGTATGATAAAAATCCAAATGATAACAGATAGACATTGTTCTTCACATTTTAGCCTTATAAAGAATATTCACTACTGTGGTCACTTCTGAGCAATTTGCAAGATAATTTTTTGCTACACAGTATATTCAGAAATGCTTTTTTCTTTGATTTTGGAAGGGTGAACTGGAGAATGGTCCCCATGCTCCCCTGCTGAAACAATCAGCATGATTCAAGGTCATTGGAAAGCTGAGGAGAAATCAGCAAAAGTAACACCTGTATTTTTGCCAAACAAAATCCCTGGAAAACATTTAATGGATAAACAGGTAGATACTAACTTTCTCTCTTTTTAAAGACTGCTTTGACACACACAAGAATTCTTGATGCTAAAAGCTGATATCACAAATTTATACATTTTAGTGACCCATGTATGATTAGGCTGGAATGAATAATGAAAAGACTAATTTTATAGAAGAGGAGCTAATTAAAAAATCTTTGGGTCTCCTGTGTTGTAAGAAGGTGGTATTGTTGAAAATAAAATGCTTAAGCATTCACCTATAAATGGAAAAATCTGTTAAGATACCATGGATTTTGCTGTACAGCAGCTGTAAAAGACATTAAAATTCTCTTGTGCATCTAAAATATTTGGCAAAATGTACGGCAGTGTTTAAGTTTACAGCACAGTCCACAGGCTTGCAGTATAACTTTCAGGAAGTCTGAAAGTTTTTGATCCAAAACTTCATGAAGCTCATCCATTTCTTGACCTATTCCCTCAGCTCAGTGGTTTCCTGATGGACGTAAATAATAGAGATGGTAGTACTTTAGTCTTACTGCTATACAAAAAGATTTCCCTGTGGTTTTCATGTCTTTCCTAAAAGTAATTCTTAATCATTTTCATATATTTTTTTAACGATACAGATCCCACATGTACCGAGGGATAAAGTCTATTCATTTGCTCAAGTAAAACAAAAAATAAACTCTTATAGCCAGGACAACTGGCTTTATAGAGTATATAACAAATTCAATATTTTTCAACATAATTTTCACAGTACTTTTTTTGCAATTTTAACCTTTCTTTCACCTGAATATTCATTTTTCTGCTAATTTATCTGCATACTCCTTGAGGGCATTACAGTCTCTCAAGATGTAGTTATTTAATATATTGGATTTCTTGTATGTTCTTATTATTTCTATTAAATGTAGCTATTTTACTGGGAATGGCTTAGCAAGCCCTTTGCAATATTTCACTTAAGTAAAGATCAAATACCATGAGGCTGCAGAAGAACTTTGTGTATAAATCATCTGGGCCATACCTATCTTTTTAGTTAAGGAATATTAAGCCGCATGCGAGAAAAAGAAAAGCATGTGTTAGTAAGTACAAATAAATAATTAAAAAAACCCTGGCACTTGCCTTCCTGGTTTGCCTTGACTATTTTAACAGAAGGAAAAACTTCTTGGTTTCCCAGATGTAAGTCCTGTACTTTTAAAGAACAAGCAAATGCCCCTTAAGCCTTGGGACATGCTTCAAAACAGTTCTTTGGTGCTTTCAGCTGTTTTAATTTTTGTTTACACAAGTGGAGATTCTTGAAAGGACTTGATTTTCAAAATACATTTTCTGAGTAATTTTGGTGAAATTCAGTTCAAAGGAAAAGTCAATGGTTGTACATCCAGAAATGAGGCACCCAGTACTTACAATGAGTTTGTAATCCCTTGGCCAGGAAACTACTATCCTTTTCAATTAATACCTTACTAATCTCAGCAAAAAGAAAAAAAAATCTTCCTACTTTAATAAAACAATGTAAAGTTTTCAAAAGGAGTGAACAATAGGTCAGTTCCAAATATTATTATTATTTCATACTCAGATTTCACAGTATACGTACTGGAATTTTGCCCTTACAGTTCCACTTGATTTAGTCCCTTTTAGTGCTTCCCTGTCAACTAATGCTTTCCCCTTCATACATGCTCTGGTGTTCTCTACTTTTTAAGATTTCTTGATGGGTGTTTTTCCTTCTATTTTGCTTTAAAGATTTCACATTTACAGCCTAAACCCCCAGATCCATGAATACTATTTTAATTTACATGATTTCTCCAGCTGTGGAGGACCAAACACGGGAAAAAAGTGAACTTGTTGGAGTGAGTGCAGAGGGAGCCACAATAATGGTCAGGGGGCTGGAGAACCTCTACTATGAGGACAGGCTGAGAGAGGTGAGGTTGTTCAGCCAGGAGAAGAGAAGCTTAGGCAGAGCTTAGAGAATCTTCCAGTACTCAGAGGGCTCACAAGAAAGTTGGAGGGGGACTTTTTACAAGGGCATGTAGTGACAGGACAAGGGGGCATTGCTTTATACTGAAAGAGGAGAGGTTTAGATTGGATATTAGGAAAAAACTTTTCATGGTGAGGGTTGTGAGACGCTGGAACAGGCTGTGCAGGGAAGCTGTGGATACTCCATCCCTTAAAGTGTTTAAGACCAGGTTGGATGGGACTTTGAGCAACCTGGTCTAGAGGAAGCTGTCCCTGCCCATGGCAGGGGATTGGAACTGGATGATATTGAATGTCAGCTCATGACATTCTAATGATTATCTGCCCAGGAAAAAATAGAAATTGACTTTCTCCCTTGTGACAACTAACTGGAGATTGAGTTGCCCTCAGCTGCAGCACATGGTGAGAGATAAGCAGTTTTTAGGCTGTTTGTACACAGCTGGGACCAAGAGGTGGCTGTCCAGCGTATCTGAGAAAGGAGTCAGTCTACAAGGAGCTGGGATGCTCCTCCTGTGGAGCTGATGAAGGATGGAGGTAGTTCAATGTCCTGTGGTCACTCATTCCCTCGCAGCACTGAAATCTTAACCTTTTAGGCAAGATCTTTTGCTTCAGTGTGATCTTGCTTGTTTGAGCAGGGTGCATTGACACAAAACATGTCTTGAGAGTGCTGGAGGAAATAATAGGCTACAGCCAGTTTGCTGGAAAACCGATTTCAGAAATTCTCTCAGGCAGGTAATTACTCCATGCACTGATCTTATAGAGAAAGTCTTATCCAAGACAAGCAGAATACTAAAGCTTTCTTTATCCATACGTAAATGCGTCAGAATTGTTTCAGCACCACCCGGTCTTTTAAAAGTTTCTAGCTGAAAACATACATATACATAGTAGGAAAAATTACACAAATCCCCCACAAATATTATTGACCGGGACTTGAGATGTAAATATTACCACATTGATGTATGTTAATGTATGTTAATCTTTTGTTAATTTAAAACTCCCTGTATGAGATTATGACCTTGGTTTAGTCAGAGGAAATTCTTTAGAAATCTACAGTTTTCAAAATTATCAACTTAACTAGCTTATTCTTAGGGCTTTAGATTTAGGACTTAGCTATGACTACTAAAATGAGAATGCATATAAGAAGCATTTGACCTCACAAAGTAAGCAATCCCTTTTCCAGGAAAGAATTTATATAGATGTTTGTGGGGTTTTTTTACTTTATCCATTTTAAATAAGGATAAGTATGAAATATCTCATTATCCAAAATGTCCTTTATATCCAAGTCTAATCATTTCCCAGTCATAATTTTACTGGTAATTTTTTACCGTGTATTTGTATAATTGTATCACCTAATCAAACTATACATAGAATTACATCAGCACAAATGTCATTATCATGTGTAAGGAGTAATGCCATGAAACTGAAGGAACAACAGTTGTGAAACAACATCACCATTTGTTACACAATTAGGACTTGAAAATCTGTGACAAGATTCTGAAGTCTCACATGGCCACAGAAGAGGTTCATTCAAGGGCATTCACAAAAAAGACCTGAGAAAAGGTTTAAAACAGTCTGGAATCAGATCAGGCACAGGGAATAAAAAGGCAGCTCACAGACTGGGAAAAGCAAATAGAAGCAAGCATTAGAATTGCTAAGGAAGACTACATCTGGTGAAGGCAGAGTATTGGGAGAGCTTGCCTTAGCCATCTATTGATTTTCTGATGTGCCAAGTAGCACAGAGGAGAAAGGATATGGAATTGAGCCTGAGAGAATGGTGGTGTTCATGCAGCAGTAATTAGAGGTGAATTATCAGGCTGTAGAGAGGGGAATGCCTGGGGATAAAAGTCCCAGGCATATAGAAATTATTATTTGTAGGGCCAGTGAAGAGCAGTCTAGCTCCTGAATGGCCCATTAAGCTTTGAGCTGTGAGGGAAATTGGCGGCGAGGCTTTGCAGATAGAGACGGAGTCTCGGCAGGTTGAGGTGAGCACAGAGCATGAAATCCACTTACACCGTCACTAATGGGGAACTCTAATTCACACAAGTCAGTCCTCAGCTCTCTGAGCAGCAGGGGGCGACAGGGTTTTAAGAGCTGTCCTGTTTCATTTCTTCAATTTTAAGATCAGAGGAAACTAGTTTCTTGTAAGCAGAGCTATATTCAGCTGCTGGAGTCACAGCTTAATGGATTGCAGTGGTACTGCTGGGGGCATACCACTCCTACTCCTCTGGTGTGGGGAGAGAACCCACAAGTGAGACAAGTTGAGAATGACTAATTTGAGAAAGACTAGAAAGAAAGCTTGCATCACAATTTGGCATTTAATATCCTATTCTTTGTGCCTTTTAGCTGGATTTTGTGACATCTGAAACAAACCAAACCAAAACTACCAAACTAATTTTGCACATTTTACAGGCTTACTGCATCTTATCAATATTATTCTTACCCCTTGAATAAGGTCCAAGCATCACTTTAGAAAATAAATACAAAACCTCCTCGTGCTGATCTGCAGCTGATTCAATTAAGCTAATGTGAATATAGAAGAATTTCTTGCCATTAAAGCTGGGTGAGATCTATTTTTCCTCTAAGAGGATTTAAATGTAACCTGCAAGTCATCAAACCTTCTGACCCATGCCAATGCCATTAGGAATCAAATAGTAGATTTCTACAGGTTGCTCAGATGTAGATGCAAGGTCTGCATACCTTGATCACTAGTGTCATGCTTATTCTAGAGCACTTGTGCATAAACTGCCATGAAGAATTGGCATCTTGAATTAAACTCCATGAGAAAGGAGCAGGGACTAAGATGAAAAAGTCAGAGAAAAGGGTATGAATCAAAAGTCCAAGGAGGGTAGGGGAAGTCTCTGTCCTCTACACCCTAGGAAGAGCAAAATGCAGGAGAGAGTGTTTTGTCTTTCTTCTGATCAGTTGAAATATTAACAGAGATTTTTCTCTCTTCTATAGCCAATGTGTTTGGTAATTTGTGGTGGGTTGACCCTGACTGGGTACCAAGTGCCACCAAAGCTGCTTCTATCACTCCCCTCCTGCTGTGAATGAGTGATTTTGTCCTCTTAAGGAGATACCATCAATGGTATTAGCAAAAAGTAGGTTTCAAATAAGAGTTTGTGAAATTGCTACTTTTAACAGAGTTCAGTGATAGGGTTTGCTCTGTTACTTACTACACAGACGAAGCATACATAGGATGCTGTGAAGAGAGAGAAGGTGCTGTCATTGTGGCTTTATTTTAAAAGTATAGGACTCTTCCTGTTTGTCTGAACACAACACTGGGGCACAGCTGCTTTTATTTTTATTTCAGACACAGAATATTATCAAGCAAGTTATTCTGCTTCCTGTTGTGGTTTAACCCCAACCAGCAGCCAGCTAACCCTACCTTAGGCCAAAGCAGCACATTCCATCTTGTGAAGACATTGTGTTTCCTCAGCTTAAAATAAAACTTATGTCCTTGAAAACATAACTTGGGACAAAGACAATATAAAATTACTTTCTACAGTTAGGGGTATATTTAAGAAACAGAAATACATTTAACATGAGGAAATCAAAGTGGTCTTGAATTCATTTTCAACATCCCTAAAAAAATTGCTGTATCCTGACAGAGCATTATATTGCCTGGAAAGCATCTGTCTTTTTTGTTTTAGATTGAGCTATTATGATACTGCATAGTTTAAAATTTTGCAGTCCTGTGTTTGATTCACAGTCATTGTTGCAGTGGATTAAAAGAGTATTTTCCTTAAGACTCATAGCCCATATTTCATATTTAAAACATGAACAATAAAATTTTGCTGCCAACATGTGGTGGGTTGACCTTGTCTGAGTATGAGATGCTTACCAAGGTGCTCTATCACTGCCCTCCTCAGAATGACTGGGAGGGGAGAAAATAAGATGGAAAAGAAAATGTATTGGTCGAGATAAAGGCAGGTTAAAAAAGCAAAAGCAGCCCTCACACCTTCCTTTCTCTTAGGTTGTATGTCTGATCAGTTATTACATGGTATGGAATATTCCTTCGATCAGTTTGGATCACCTGTCCTGGATATGTCCCTACATCCCCTGCCAAGATTTTACCCAAGCCCAACACTACAGGTGTGTGTGAGGGAATGTTAGCGAGGCAGCCCTGATGCTGTGCAGGGAGTGCTCAGCAGTAACTAAAACACCAGTGTGTTCTCCACACCCTTCCAGCTACCAGTAAACAGCACAGCAATGTGAGGATGATATGGGAAAAATTAAATTTAAAAAAATTAACTCCATCTCAGCCAGATCCAAGACATAGTATTAAAGATAATTGGGATCAGAAAGACAGAGCTGCTTTGAACTGAAATTATTCTTGTCAACCTGTCAATAAAAAGTTGTGTGGATAAAAAACTCTAGAAATCTGGTGTGGAAGATATAATTCTGAAGCATAAAGGGATTTAAAATGTATTATTAAATCTCATATTTTATGTGAGAAAGAAATAAAATATGATAAATCTTTTTTTAGACAAATAATCAGGGACAGAGAGTTTATAAAGAGAAAACATGCAGCACATCATCCTGTTAAAATGTGTATAAACAAGTTGAAACCTATAGCAAGATGCTGAAATGCAGATGCTGTGTGAAGGGACTTCTTCACATGAGTTGTAAGACTTAATTCTTGACTCAGAACTGTTAATGTCATTGAAGCAATGGAAAATGAAAAGAGGGGACACAACAATTCTCTATTCCCAATAATGAGCTAGAATTAGAGCTATAAATGGATGTCAGCCTGCAATTTAGAAAGGAAGCAACGTGAGTTTCCTTGTTGCATTGCTCTTTCAACAAGAAAAGCATCCACTTAGCAGCAGTGCTACAGCTCTAAGCTCAGCATTAAACCTTTTAAAGTGTCACTTTTTTCAACATTAATCTAATGATAAGAGAGAAAGGCAATTGCAAAAGTCATCCTTTATTGCAGCACTTAGCTCCTTGAAACTTCATCAAAATCAGGAGGGACCCCTTTTTGCACTGATTGCCTGACCCAGAATCTTTAATCCCGTTCATTAAAATCATGCCACTCTGTTTCCTCATGAATTGCCTTCTGAGCTCCAGGAAATCACCCGGCACAGACACAGAGCAGAGCTGAGGGCTGTACCAGAGCATGGCTCTGACACCTGAAGAGCACAGTTCTGCTCTGAGGAGGCAGCTGTTTGAATGTGAGACATAAAACCAACTTCCCCTTAATGAAAGATAACATTAAAAGTGTCATTTTACTTGATTAACTCATCTGCCTAGAGTTCAAATCAAGAAAGCAGTTTTCTTCAGTACTTCAATAGCCCCTATGGTAGCATGTCGCTGTGATTCCAAACTGACAGAAAAGGCACCTTTAAAAATGGATTTGTTTTGGTATCCTCTCCTTCCCTTCAAAAAGCTTTCACAGGGTATTTGGGTTTTTAAACAACACTAAGGTTTCACAGTAGCATTTGGGAAATATTTGGAATGGTAAACATATTTTAACACTTTAAGCATGTCCTAATGCCAAAATTTACTTAGCTCCGTTGTTTCCTTTCTCTCTTTTCCTACCCACAGGGTGATTGATATTTTACAGAACAGCTGCAACACAAGGGAATTGGTGCAGAGCTTTATTTTTCTAGAGGAGGGTTAAATTCATCAATATAGCTCTAGCTAGTAGAGGACAAATATAAAATTGAGTATAAGACCTTAAGTGATGGTACAATAAGGGTTTCCCTATTTGGCTAGCTATTACTCTCCCATAAGCAAGGCTGAAAGAGGTCATAGATATATTTGCCTGTCCCTCAAGGAGCAGAGGTGACAGCAGGCACAGCACCCTCCACCCAGATGCCTGGGACACCAATGATCTAAAGAGGGCAGCTCCTTGCCATTGTATGTACGGGCACATTTGCACAAGCAGCGCAGCCTTGAAGGACCTTGCTGTCTCATCAATAATAATAGGTAGCTCACCTTAGACCTGCTGGCAGGAAGCCAGCTCAAAGTGTGTCTTTTGCAAGTGCTGCTGGTCATTCTGCTGGTGAGCTGGTGGGCTAAAACCTGTTTATGTCATAACTTGACTGCTGGATGATAAGCTAATTGTACTCTGCAGTTCCACAGTCCTCCAAGTCCCAATTCCCATAGAAGCGCACTAATTCAGTTTGTCTTAGAATTCAGGACCATCTGAAGATTTGCCATCTGGAAGTGTCTAGAGCGCAAAATGTCTGAGGCTCTCACTGCTGACACGGGAGGGGGTGTGTTATGTCCATTGCCAGCAGGTTTTCAACATTTGCATTCTATTTCAGAGCCAGAAGTGCTCAGAGCCACAATGCTACTGTTGCTCAAAAGCCTGTTGGAAGCTGCATAACACTGCTGGATTCAGTGCTGAAATGAAGCAAAGCAAAAATGGTGCTAATCTATGCTATGTAGAACATCCAGGGTCTTTATGATTTTCTCACTAAGCTGAACCTTTTATGGTATTTTTTCTCTGTGATTGTGGTCCATGAGTTTGCAGCATGCCTGATGTTCTTTCTCACTCCAGTCTCTGCTCAGGATAATTTCATATCTCTAGTGCTGGCAGAGGACAAGGCTGCTACCCCAGCTTTCCCAACTGTGAAGCCTGTTTGAGTTGGCAGGAAAAAAACAGGGACTTCAATTGGCTGTGATTGCTCTCTGGTTAAAGACCAGAGCAACAGAAAATGCCTCAATTTACCAGGAAAACTATATTCAGCAAAGTGATCCTATCTCTTTTTGACCAGTGTTTCTCTTACAAAAACTAAAACCCAGAAAAGAAAATGCCAGACAGACTTATGGAGGGAGTAGTTGAACCAAAAGCTCCTGTTTGAGGTCAAAAGTCTGTTCTCATCTGGGCTTTGTTCATAACAAGGGACAGTATTGTTCTATCATAGCTGACTTAAGTCAGTCGGACGCAGAATCTGTCCCTGCTTCTAATCCAGAGAACTCAGGGTGTGTTTGGCTGCATAGATTTCAAATGCCCAGATTTACTACGCCTTTACTTCTGTATAGAGACATATAAAACCAGGATTTTAGTGTACACACTTTCTTAATTGTTTTCCTGTTTTTCCTTCCTTTCTTACTTCCTTGGCACCGATGGAACAATGCATACTTCAGCAGTCTAAGCATGTATTGAGCAAAAGCTCTGAGGAGGATCACTCACACCTCCTACCTGTCATCAAAAAGTCAAAGTAAAGGGAAAAAAAATCAAGCCAAGTATGCAGCTAAACCAAGCTCTTTAACTCCAAAGAGTTGGTCAATAGGTTTGTGAAGAAAATATGTAACATATATCTGAGAGTACTGACTCTACTGAGAGTAACATGGCAGCACTCTTCTCAACATAGTATTTCATGTATTTT
The DNA here is from genome assembly GCF_901933205.1 of Camarhynchus parvulus. NCBI lineage: Eukaryota > Metazoa > Chordata > Aves > Passeriformes > Thraupidae > Camarhynchus > Camarhynchus parvulus. Next base: position 19,193,309 of record NC_044575.1, on the reverse strand, counting down.
CTATCCATTATTTTATCTATGATTTGGCAGTGTAACCAAGTCTTTTCGTAATGCTAAACTTTAGGAAAATACTGTCTCCTTTGGTTAGGATGAATGATAATAAAAGCTATCCCGAAGTGAAGGCATTTAGATGGCAAGATATTAACAATAATATGGAAATATATGACATAAAAAGAATTTATGGAACAGTGTTCCTTTATCTGTCATATAAACTAGAAGTTCTCTTTAATGTATGAGCACATTTTTTATAGTTTAAAAGCATTCTGACAAACTTCAGCTGAGCCTTTAACAAGAAAATCAAATCTTAATATACAATCTAACTGAAAAGTAAAAGGCAACTTTTAGTACTATCTCAGATCATCTTTGATGCTTTCTCACCTCCACATTACTATTAAAATTCTGCTTCTGAAAAATTCCCTGTATGTTACATTTCATGACCTGTGAGAGGGAAATTTCTTGCTGCATTCTTCAGGGAGGCATAAATATGATCAGGACTCAGGTCAGTAAGGTCTATTCCTGCAAAACCTTCTTGTTGCCAGCCCTGTTTCTGCTACCCTCATTCTCAGTATGAAGTTAAAGCTGTAAATAGATGGACTTCAGAAAGTTGAAAACACTGTGTGCTGTATAAAAGTTATAAATTAATCATTTTACATTTATCCTCTGGTGAATGTCATGAAAAATCTTCAAACACCAGAGGTTTGTCACAGTTGCTCTTGGAGTGATTTGGAATGATTGTCAGTAGTGCAATTGCATCCTATGAATAGTGTATGATGTTTCCACAGACACTGGCTAGGACTTTGGTTTACTTTTATCTATGCTGCTGTGTTTTCTTGGTTTCATAAATACAAGGTAGTTTTCCCAATCTTTCCTTAAGCTAGGAGTCAGCTATTATGTTTCCTGTTTAGTTTTACGGTGTTTCTTTGATTAGTAAAACTTAAAACTCTTTAATATATTTCTTTATGTCACAAGACACTGTTAGCACTGTATTAACAGCAGTTAATTCCTGTTTGTCAGCACCATACCCATCTAGGAAGGCATCCCAAATTGATTTTCAGTTTTAATGCAAGGGTCATAAAAACTTTATTTTCTTTTGTTGTCACCAGTGTACACTAGTAGGTAATGCAGAATCTAATTGTTATGAAACTTAGAAAGTAGAATAGTTCTCAGAAGATTAACTAAAATCAATTAGCAGAGGGAATAAAGCCACCATTGGTTTCTGTTGTTCGCCCCCACGAATACAGCCATTCTCATTCGAGGACACAGAGGGATTATTTTAATGGAAAAGAATAGCTGGCTTCTGAGCTTTGACTGCCAACAGGAGAGTCAGTTAATTTTGAAAGCCACAGAGGATTTTCTCATTTAAACATTTTTCTCTAAAGGAGCAGAGTGAAATAACTGAAATATTTAGTATTTTAAAATTAAAATATTCTAATTTTAATAGGATTTTTGCTTTCATTTTTTACACTACAGTATTTCTTTGTTGATAATTTTGGAAAACGTGTATAGAGATGAACATTTTTATCCAAGTACATTGCTTTCAGTGCAAGATGAGTGAAAAGTGATTGTAAAGTCAGTATTATGTGATGTTTTGCTGAGCTGTTAGCAATCAAAACCCATATTGCATTTGGTGAGTGTTCTGCTGTAAAATAAATGACTATTTAAGAGTTTATGGGAAATAGGTAATCAAATCCACACATTTTAGTAGGACTTTTCCTTGAGAAGGATCCTAAGCTATGACTGGTTCTGGCTTCCTCCAAATACACTTTCATTTTCGTTACCCCTTTTTCATACCCTTTTTCTGTGTACTGGTTTTCTTTATATCTTCTGAGTAATGTAAAAAGAAAAGTCTGGCAAAATATCAGTTTGCCTCATATCATAACATTCACATTTTAGTTACTTTACATGTTTTAATTCTATTGCATTCTTGTTTTCTCTGTGGATTTAAGGTCACAGCTAGTTTTTAGGAGCATAGGGAGGGCCCAGACATGAGAAGGCCATTAGTGTTATTTCCAATGCACCATCAGCCCACACAGCACCCTGCATGGCACTATAAATAACTTTTCTTGGACAGATATCACATATGTTGAGATACTGATTAAATTAATGCATCACATTCATTTCCATTTCCCCATGGGCTTCCATGCACTCTTGACCGACTAAGAACATCATTCCACCCATTAGTTCATGTAAATTTTAAGACAAAAACTTATTATTTCTTTTGTTTGTTTTTTTTTCCTTTTCATTACTTCATTGATGTTCTCTTGGAATGCAGTATTTTTATTACATTGATTCAGATATAATGTTTACCAGCAAATTCCTATTCTACTTCTTTGTACTAAGGGTGGACACTAGAAAAATATCTGCAAGGATAGAAATATTTCTCTGAGATTCAAATACCCTTATTTCATTTACAGTGAGACTGCCTTGCAGACCTTCCCACATCTCTCCCCATATTCTTTTTGTGCAGGTTACTTTGGCTACTTTTTTAATTTAAATATTTGGATGCAGGAAACTGAATTGCTAATTATATTATTTCCAAGGAGTAAAAAACAGCTGTGGTCAGCTGAACAGAAAGCAGCCATGTTACTAAGCTGTTGAATTCATTGCCTAGGTGCAGGTTCTCCTAGCTGCCCTCAAGGCTATTTTCAGCAGCTCACAATACAAAGGAAGTTCAGCTGTGGCTGGAAGCCTCTGTGCAGCCCTTTGGCCACTGCATTCCTCTGGTAGCTGCTGAACAGGTACAGCTGAAAAGACAGAATGTAACACTTTTGGGAGTCACAATAGCTTTAGTAAAACCTCAAAAACTTCCTGACACACTTTGCCACATGTAGAATTGATGCCCAACAATCACTCTGTCATAAGAACAGTTGTGATATCTATGATGGTATTGTTAAACCTGTGGAATCAATCTGAAGCCATGGCAGCTTTTAAGGGTAAAAAAGGAAACTCTTATCACTCCAAGAATCCTAAGATATTGCTGACATCTATAATTTAAGCTCTTGTAAAATCAACTTCTGGCTTTGTAGACTCAATAATGTGTGGCATAGGGACATAATACTAAATATAATGCTACATTCATGTATTCTTGTATCATATACAAGTGTAAAATTCTTTAACAAAAAGCTCGCTTTTCATTTGTGTGTACATATTTTCCTACCCTTAGGGCTTGTTTAAAATTCTCGGTATTGTATTCAGCTTGAAAAGAGCACCAAATTATGATGACAGCTCCTAAACCAATACACAGAGCATGAATTTTCAGAACTCTGGATATTTTTAAATAATTTCTTGTGATTTTTCAGTGTTGGGTAAATAGATTTACAGGACTTAAAAATCCTGCTAAGGAACACCATCTTGAGAAAGTAGGTATTTATGAATACAGCCTTATTTAAATCCTGAACAGACAATTAGCACATAAATTACTTGCATACTTTTTCTGTGACTTTAATTCTTATTGTTTTTATCCAATCTTGTAGACTATAAGAGGAAAGTAATAACACCACTACTTCTGTACAACAAATGAACGGAAATTTTAGCTCAGCTTAATTCATTCCCTGTTAGGGAAAATTTAACACACAAAATTGAAAAGAAATATCTCTGAGATTGCACAGTTTGTTTTGCTTTCTTTCTTGCATTTCTTCTGTCTGATTCTGCCTTATCAGTGCTAAGCTTTTTCTCTCTCTGCTTTATACTCACAGTATGTAGTAATCTTCTTCTAATTTCAGCTGTTACTGCAAGACAGAAATCAAAGCTTCTTTGCCATGTTTAAAATGTATTATTAATGCATACAGGTAGAGGAAAAATGTCTAGAGGGTATCATCATTTTGACATCTATTTTACTGTCCTCTGCCAGGCAAATGAGTCAAAAATGTCTCAATCATCTAGAAGATGTTATCAGATTTCTATTACAGTTGTTGGAACTCTTTGTATGATGTCACAAAGTGAAGAAATAAATCTGTTTAAATGCATTTAAACAGTTCACAGAGACGTGCCATAATCTTACGCTTCCTGGAGCTGTGTTGTCAAAGCAAAAATATTAAGGATGCTGATAAACACACCTCAAGGTTGAAGATGTAGGAAAGGACATGGTGTTACTGTAATGTGATAGAATGAGAATTGCCTGTCTCTGCAGTTGCTCTGTAGAAAATAGTGCAGATTCAATGATGGAACAGGAGCAAAATTGGCCTGTATTGGAGCAATCTGGCCTTGGTGTCTAGTTTTCAAAAATGCTTCATTTAGCCTTTCTCACAAAATCTGATATTGAATGACTGACATAAATTACTCCTCTTCCCTCAGAATCTTAACAAGCATTCAAGTCTCTCTGGTTTAAAAAATAAAAGAGAACAAATGATTGATCTTTATTATATGATTAATCCCTATAATAAAATATATCTGTCACTAATAGATCCGGCATATATCACAAGTTTTACTTAGCCAAAGACATTATCGGAACAGAAAAATTTGCTGTTGCAGTTTATCTTAGGTGCTTTTATGATTCCTCCAGTTATGAATATTTAAATCAACCAAATTTTTACTGTTCAGTTCACTAATGAGGATTTTTTACAATTACAAAAAATATTCATGTTCATTCTTCCTAGTGTTCATCTACTTTATCTTCATTCAAAAGAAAGGTAAAGATAAGCAGTGATAATCCAGTGCCTAAAGTGCAGAAGCAAAAGTGGGAAATAAGAACTTCTGCCCTTGTTTTAGCATTTCCAACAAATGTTGCCCACCAACTACACTAGGGCAAACCACTTTTCTCTCTGCTGACAATGTCACATGCACCCATTTACTCACAGTTTTCTTCAGAAGAACTTTGGGGGAGTGATTTGAAGGAAACATTTTGTGGAACAGGAGGTTGACCTCCCGTGCAGAGACATTCCTGGAAAGGTGCTAACTCCATCTGTCATGCTGCACTTCCTGTGCCTCTCCGTGGGAGCTCTGTCCAGAGTCCTCAAACACTTCCAGCTTTAATGCTGGGACTCAATATCTCCCGTAGTATTCAGGAGTATGACACTGAAAAATTACAAAAGTGACCTTTTGAAGGTATGTGTTTATCCATTGTGATTCGTGAGGGAATGGTCCTATTTAGAAACCAGTTTACATAACTGTAGTGGGCATGTGTTTCTTTAGACTGTACTCATCTTTGTTAAGATGTTTTTATTGAGCATAACTAATCATATAAGCATATGAAAAGTTATTTTATGAAGGAATATGTCAGCAAGATATTTACAGCAGATTGTGACTACAGAACTAAGCAAACAAGACAGCTTAAAGGAAGGTAGAATAAAGTACCATGTCAATTTATATAACTGTAGCCATATAAGAATGCAGTTAAGAATTTTCCCTAATTTAGTTACAAAAATATAACTATGAACACCTTCTGAACAGCAAGTCAACCATTTGCATTTGGTTACTAAGGAATAGGGAATCTAAGTGTAACATATCAAGGAGCAGCATTGTCATGTGTAAGTTGTAGAGGTCAGGGAATATTATCTTCTATTGAAGGGCTGTCAGCAGTTAAGTTTAGTCTTGTATTTTATAGTTGCTAGAGGTTTACAAGGCAAGATAAATTTCATGAGAAAAAACTGATTCTGTATCTCACTTTCTACTTAGTTTCAGAACCAAAGGTTTTCAGTATGATCAGCTTGAAAGACCAATTGAGCACAACATTTTTGGTCAATGAGGTTCAAACTTACAAAGTACTTACAAACTTTTTTCCCCAGACTGTCTAACAGCTGATTCTATTTACACTTCACTCCTAGATTCTGTTTCTCCCTGATGACTTCCTCAAAACTCCACAATCCAGTTCAATTAGACTAAAAACTAAAGCCATGAATGTTTGGTCTGAACTAAATATCCTATGCTTTGAGTCAGAGAAAAGAGCATTGCAGTGTCCTCTTATCCTAGACTGAAAACTAACTGTGGAGCACTTCACAGATGTCTCAGAATCAAAGATAAGAAAACAGTAGAGGAGCAATATTAACCTGCATCTTCCTTCCTGCAATTTAAGGCCACTGTTTCCTGACCTGCTCAGCAGGGACAGAAGAGTAGATTATTAATCTTTGGCAGAAGGCAGCATATTTGAAGACTGTTACTATGTCTGCCCTATATTTTCTTTTTTGTAGGCTTAATAACCCCAGTGTGTTTTCTCCTTCTCCAAAAGTCATAAGTTTCAGATGTTTGATCAATCTTTTTGCTGTCCAAATGGTCCACTTCATTCTTGAATTGTGGTGCACAAAATGAGCACAGTACATCACCTAAGGCATCACCCATACTGGAAGCAGTAATTACTGTGTGTGTCTTGCAGTCTGTGTGGCTGTTTATACATCCCAGTATGATGCTTTTTCACAACAGCATGACATAGTTGACTGTAATGTGTGTGTCCTCCACAAAGATTTGTTTGATAAATTGCTCAGTAACATGTGCATATGTACATATATTTGGCACTGAAGTTTCCAGAGGGTCTTTCAGTTTTTCGGTAGAAAACATATTGCTTATTGACTTAGCAAAAACAAATTAAAATTTTATTAACTCGCGCGCACCACAGCATTACTATTCTAATTATACAGGAGATTTGTTGATAGAATGGTGTATTTTCTTCTAATTAATTACACACATTTTATTTTGTGAATATAGTTTGGCTTTTCTTGTAGAAGTAAAGCAATTTATGCAGCCCGAACATAGTATATATGCACACAGAATGGAAAACAAAATCAAGAAACCTTCTAAATTCAAATAATATAATTTTCTGAAAAATATTACTTTCCTTTTTTTCTCTGGCTTCTCCTAGATTGCACTCAACTCCCATACAGTTTATCAAGAACAGAGAAACAGCCTAAGAACCACACCTTTCTGTACAACAGAAGAAATAAAACACACTTTCAGGACCCTGTCCAGCTTAAGTTTCACCTGCATTTTCACTCTTGGTTACCAAATAAACCTTTCTCTTGTGGACCTAAGTGAGAAGTGCTGCCCTCAGCTGAGACTCTCAAGATAACCAAGGATTTCCCAGTGCAGCTGCCTAAATCTCAGTTTATCAAAGTGGGTGTTAAGTGTCATAATCAACTTGACACCTCACAAGTATCTCTGGGGCTTAGTGCAATGTCTCTCTCAGATGCACCAGTCTCCTGGTCAGTAAGTGTTTAAACACACATTATATGTTTAAGAACATATGTGTTCTTCTAGAAACATAGGGAGAATTGCTGGAATATGCAGCAGATATTATTTCTCTTCTGAACAGTGCAAATGATCAGATTGAGGAGAAGTATGGGAATAAATCACAGGGACTCCATTTTCTTCATGGTGGAAAAAGCCCATTCTTTATTCATATAACTCCTTTTTATACAGTTTTACAGACCTAGTGTGGGACTCTGGTTAGTGGTTTTCTTGCCAATTATTTTTATTGGTTAGTAACAAGTTGTTATTCTGTATTTATTGGTCACTCAAACCCCTGGTGTGTATGTGCAGGAAAAGTTTTTTGTGAGAGATAGTTGTCATTTTTCTATCTAATGGTGTAAAAACAGTTTATACTGGTGCAAGTTGTTTTTCACCCAGGAACAGATTATGTTAACAAACTGCTCCCACCAGGATTTCTTTCACATGGGAGCTTGCAAAATGGTAGCTTTGTCAAGGCCAGCCACTGATTCCATGAGAGCAGGCTTGATTTTATGAAGCCTTTCTTTATGATTTTTCTACCTTACTGCAGCAGGGAAGTGTGAATTTAATGGTAACCTTTACTTTTGTCCAGGATGGATAGCACTTAGTGTGGACGTCAAGTTTCTGTGTTTGATTGGAGCACAGGTAAGAAAGATACTCAAGACTGAAGTATATAGAAGAAACATACTGGTTTGAACATTGAGTTTGTTCTCGCTATTTCCAAGCAGAAAACAGCTAGACTCTTAATTTATATCTCACTTATTAATCTACATCTTTCTTTAGATTCTACATGTATTAATCCATCTTTGTATTACGCTTCTCCCTCTCCCAGCTAGAAAAGGTCACACAGAGCAGGGAACGGTAGTGAGTTTGTCTGCCAAAGCTGTTCCTCCTGGAAAGAAAAGCTCTGTTCTGCAGAGATCACTGAAGCAATGCAGTACTTCAGCCCTGACTGCTAACAGGTTGAAGGGTACAGTGGTTATTTTTTCTCATTTTCTCTTGGCAACACTCTATGCTTTGCCAAAAATGTGCAGGTGCTCAGTGTTTCACTGCTTTTTGTGGCCAGTAAGATATATAAATATTTTAGAAGAATTTAGTAATTTAAAGAATGTATTTTCCAGTTCAAATAATCATAGAATGGGGACATAGGGATAATCACATAGTAGTGTTCACACAAGTCCTCACAAGTAGTTACTGCTACATGGACAGGTATGCTCACCATTTTCTGTTCAGCCATTATTAAACTCCTGACTAAAGGAATGGCGGAAGGTAAAGATAACTACCCTAGCCTTTAAAGGTTTTCTTTGAAAAATTGTTCAATGGTAAATTCATACAGGGTTTCCAGGGCTCCCATCTGAGTGCTGGGGGATGAAGATGAGCTCATTTAGAAACAGGCTGGACAGCCTTATTTGACAGGGAGTTAGAGGACTCCTGTTTTAGAAAGAAGGTGGTTTCCATCTCCAGAGAAAGCAGAAAGCTTTTTTTCAAAGGACCATCTGGGAGAGGTGACTCACTGATGTTAGTCCATGCAGCAGTTCAACATCCCATTTATTTTTATTGGTATTGATGTGGTACTTAGGGCAGTGTATCAAGAGCTCTGTTCTGCAGTCAGTGCTGCAGAATCATTAGCCCTAAGATATCGTCTACTTCTCTTTTTTTGTTTTCCTTTATTTTATTGCAACATTCAAGTTTACAATAATGTAAGAGGTTAAACAGGTGTTCATATAAGAGCAAAACAGTTTTTTGTAACTATTTCATGCTGAAGGTGTAGTGTATGAAATAAATCAGTTAAGAATCACAAGCAGTCAAAAATCAGAATATGTCTCAGGGAAACGATATGTAAGATTTTTTCAGCAAAATACTTGAACACGCATACTTCCTAAAATTATTTAATCTGTTAGCTCAAGGCAAGAGCCTTGTGTGGTAAGAGTACTAGAAAAAGGGACTTGTCATGTGCAGAACCAACCATCAGGAGATGGGGCAGTATGCATGCTTTATGGTGTGATGGATAAATCTGGCAGCTTCAGGGAGTCCTGTGGAAGCTGTGCAGGGGTGCTGCTATCCTTGAGGCTGCCTCTGCAGGCACAAGTGAGAAGGACAAGGTGTGGAGACCCCTGGCTCCTGCTGCATCTGCCTCCCCTCTGTGGCCACGGCACTTTGGGGATGCACAGGAGAAGGAGACATCACCCACACTGTCATCCTGCCAGAGCCACAGTACGGGTTCCAGTTACCATCTCAACATCACTCTCAGCATATTTTTTTCTTTTCACAATTAACATGTCTCCAAATTCCACCTTAATACAATTAGTAAGTTAATTAATTTTCATCAAGTCACTGGACACTTATCTCTGCTAGCATAAATAAAGATTAATCAGCCATGAAAAGATACTTTCAAACCACATGGCTTGTAAATGCAATAAATTTTTAATGTGAAGATGAAAGAACTGTACATACTGCTGACAATTCACTCCCTGGACCTTCTTCAATCCCTGCTTTAGTAATGATCTAAAACTCACTTTAAATCTATGCCTGGAAGTCTAGGCAGCTGATGTTCTTGAAGACTTTTATTACTATCATTCTGAGTAAAAGTAATTAATTTCTATTTCCCTCAAAACTAACAACTAGCATAGTTCTCTGCATCATTCTTCATCAAAATCCAATTTCACTCTGCTTTACAGAGGTCTGAATTTTTTCTATTGATTGGTAAATTCAATGAAAAATACTCCATTTCATAGCACAGTATGGAAAATACTAGTGGGAATGATGTGCAGAATTTTATCATAGTTATTCACTTTTGTTTCTTCTATTATTTCATGTTTGTGTGGAGATGTGCCATTTTGTTTTACTCTTCTTGTAAGATTTCAGAGAGCAAACTATATCAGGATAATAAACCCACACCCCACTGAGAATATTCAGTGTGATGGTAAGAAACTAGAAACATTTTAAGCAGAAAAAGAATTGGAATCTTATTCAGGGATCTGAATAGTATTGCTTATATCACCGATGGATGGATGATCAGTACAATATAAATAATAGCAGAAGAAAATATGTCTTCTGCATTTGTAACATGAAACCCATTCTCATATGAAACCCCATTTTTCTTCAAAGCTCAGAAAGCTCCAAATCACCATTTTTAATCAAGGTCATTGATAGTATTTTTGTTTTCAAAGTAAAGACATGTTTTAGGTTATTCTCATGCAGGGTGATACTCTCTTTTATATAGGGACATTTTATTCATTTGAATGAACACTTTTTCTTATAGTTTCTTTTTATCAATTCATATGGCTATCAGCTTACTGTCTTAGCAATTAGGAAGAACAAAATTAATTGTTACCACTGACAATGTCCTGTCATTGCAACAGAACTGGTGCTAAGGCTTGCATTTCTGGTTTTTTAGGTAGTTGGTGAACAGTTCCTCACTCAAAGATTAAATATTGTGAGTGTTCATCTAGGCATTGCAGGTATAATTCAGCTCTCTAACTCTAGCTGTGTAAGCAGATACAGCTAATATTATGTCTGAAATTTTCTTTTTAGTGAATGCTGACTGACAGGTATGTTCAAATGGATCTTTCCATTTTAATTAGCTATTTAATATGAATAGGGTTAAGCCCATGGAAGCAATTTTTTGCATTGATTAGGCATAGATAAAATTAGTTCAGGAGAATCCTGCGTGTCTCTGTTGTCCCATTAGAAGATCCACTGTATCACATCTGGCATTAAAATTTTGTAAGCCATTCCTTTGAACACTAATAATTACAAACAAGCAACTAAAGATTTTAATAACATGACAAGTTCATGATAATGAGAAGATCCATACCAAAAACAGGAGTCTGTTTTCTACTTAAGGAAAAAAACCTACGAATTCAAAGAGGAAATGTCAGAAACATTATTAGTAGAAATATTTAATACAAGACATGGGATAAAATATAAAGTGTCAGCTGTAATGGGATTTATCTTGCAGTATCTGGATTAATTAAAAGTGATTTGGGATTGTGGAAGATAGATGGGCTTTGCTAACAAGAGCAGTTGTGGTAGCGCTGGATGTGATTTTTGGCTGCATAAGAATTGATTTTTTTTTTTTAATATTTAATTCTATTCCTGAAAACTAGGTTGGAAATGATTTATACCACAGTATTAGATTCAGAGTTAATGAAGCTGAAGAGGTATAACCTGGTTTTCAGAATTTCTTCCAACAGACATGGATAATTTGTCTTATGAAAATTCAAGCATTTAAATGACAAATGTTTGAAGGTAATTATTAAATTGAAATTGTTTAATTTCAGTTAGGAATAAATGTTGGATCTCAGCCTTTTGGATAAATACAGAAGAGAATATGTATCTTCTGCTACTCATTTGGTTATACCCATACTTTTTATCTGTCAAACCAGCTACTCTACTTGGACAAGGTTGAAATATAAATCTAAAATCGTTGTTTTATCTACATCATCTGAAATTATTTTTACTTATATAGGTGAGCACCTTTAAAAAGAATTAAAACCTTGTAAACACAAAACAGGAGGCAGCTCAAGCCTGTGATCTTTTAAGTGCTATTTTGGCCTTATATGCCTTTTTGGCAATGTAGGCCTTATGTTGTTTCTTTCATTCTGCAACTTCACTTTTGATAATCTATTATTTTTTATCTTCTGGAGAAAAATCCTTTTCTGTTATTTGTGTGTCACCTGGAGAATTGAGAATTTATAAGCAGGTGAAGGATAGCCAGGGAAAATTCATGTGACTATAAAAAACAACCTGACAAAATCTTTCCTAAATGAAATGCAGGAGTTTTGTTTTGTGTTGAAAAAATAATATTTCTGTTTGATAGCTGGTCTTCCAATGTGATATGAATGGATTGCACCAGTGTGTTTTCCAGCAGAAAGTTATGTTTTATCATGAAATGCACCAACAGCACAGTTCTTTTGATGTCTCTGTAGTCTGTCTCCTGAATGTACTGTCATGGGCAGCATGCAGTACTATAAAAACAGAACTCAACTTTGGCCATTAATCATCCTCTCCAAAAGAAATTAGGATTCTGGGATAGATAGAAAAAAACTTATAATATCACAATCTGTTATAGTGTATTAAGTAAAAATATAAAGCTTTTCTTTCCCTTTCTTTTACTTCTACATTTTTCACAATTACCAGATTGTCTTAAAGAAACAATTTCTCATGAATATTTTTAAAAGCAAACTTTTGAAATGTAAACCCCTTCTTAACCTATCAGTTTGAACAGACTGAAAAAATCAGTCCAACCCCTCTTGATTTGACATGAACTAGCTAATCTGTTGGTAGATACTTGACTGATAAGAAATGGGTCACAGCTCAAAGTTATGCTGAGTCTATATTATTCACGGAAAATCTCACTCTTGCATTAAAGCCGTAAGAAGTAGGTGGGAATAAAGAAAAGGAGTTTATTATAGTCCAGCATACCAGTGGGCAGCTGCAAGGAAGAGCCAGATCTATCAGACAAGTGCACAGCATTACCAGCAAGACCTGTCAAGCATGCTCTGGGACATAAAAGGAGGGAAGCAGAGCAGTGGACTTTGCCCAAGAGTCAGGGAAATACATTCTCCAAACACTGTGTATGTCCTCCAAACCTTGGTACACAGTCAAGTCTGAAAAGCAATCCCCATTTGTGATAGATCGTTGCAAGAAACTTTCACTAAGGTTCACCTGCAGAGTCACCATTCAGTACTACCAGAATATTTGCTGTTTCTCTCTTTGCAGAGTTCTCTTCAAGATAAGCTGCTTTGGATGTTGTCTGCTCTTTCGCTGGGGTTGGGTTTCCTGCTTCTTACTGCAACACTCTTTGTACATCACTTATTTCCTGTATTGCATGCTAAGTGTTTTAATATTGTGGTGATATATGCTAGGCAATAAGATGGTGGGGAAAGGGGGGCAGCACATCCTTCCTTTTCATATTTATTACTGGTACTTCATCCAGAACATATTTAGTGAGGCTTCAGATGAAAAGTGAGTTTCATCCCTTCAAGCATAATTGGCAAGCAAAGAAGTATAAAGAAATAGGTTACACAGTACTGGTTGTTAAAGCACTTATAATGGCTTGTGTTTTTAACAAACAAATAAATGTTTGTTATAAAATAAATATTAATTTGTTTTTAACAAACAAATAAATAAATGTTTTTAACACAAAATAAATGTGTGCATAAATTATGTTCTTTACAGTATGATATTCTGATAATTCAAGCATAATAAAAGAAACTGGTCATGCACTCATTATTCCAATGTGGAGGAAAAATCTGTATGCATTGACTATTCACAGTACCATCCTTTACTTTGTTATCACAAAAAATGTGTATTGCATGTATTATCACATAAGGAATTGTATGTACTGTAATATATTTTTGGTGGGTTTTTTGGGAAAGACAGAAGGATACAAGTTGAGGATTTTTCATTTTTTAATCAGAATGGTTTTAATACATTTAGTATTAAAGTTGAGTGCACATGGCATTTAAGGGGCACTACTACAACTCTTGTTTTGGGATTCTTGTATATCCAGGATTTACAAAATCATGATCTATGCACTAGGTCACTGGATGGATTTGACAATATTTTACAGAATCAGAGAATATGCTGCTATGGAAGTGCTATGGAAGGCACTCACGATGATCATCAAGTTCAGCTCCTGGCCCCGCACAGGACATCCCCAAGAGTCACACAACATGCCCAAGAGCAGTGTCCAAACCCTTCCTGAACTCTGTCAGGTTTCAGTGCCCAGCCACCTCTGGGTGAAAAGCATTTTTGTAATATCCAACCTTAACCTGCTCTAACACAACTTCAGGCCATTTGCTTGGGTGCTGTCACTGGTCACCAGAGAGGAGATTGTCTGCCCCTCCTCTTCCCCTCAGGAGGAAGTTGCAGACTGTAATGAGGTCTCCCCTCAGTCCCCTCTACTCCAGGCAGAACAGACCAAGTGACCTCAGCTGCTCCTCATACCACTTCCTCTCGAGGCCCTTCACCATCCTCATGGCCCTCCTTTGGACACTCTTCAGTAGTTTACAAGAGTAAAATACATTCATCATTTAGTCTGAAAGTTTTCTGTAGTAGATTTTGTCTAGCAGGTACATTTTTAAGAGCTCAGCTGGCTTTCCAATAACTGTAGTTTAGTCTTCCTGTGGCCAGAGGGTCATTAGCCAAAAGACCATAACATATAGACAAGATAAATCGCAAATATTTAGTATTTACAATGAAAGAGTTCAGCATGAATTAAACATGTGGTGAGGCAGAAATCCTAATTCTTCTCTTGATTTTCTAAAAAATTTATCTGACTAGGCAAAAATTGCCTGGTCAAATACTTTAAAAAATATCAGCCAAGTGTTATAAATCAGAGCTTTCAGTGCAGCACTTTGTATTATAACACCATGAAGCTCTCACCCTACTCCTGTGAGTAACGCTAAGCACTGTTCAGACATGACTTGCTCCAGTGGAATTCTTCAGTTTCCAGCAGTAAGGAAAGTGAAGCCCATGTGCATAGCTTGAACCAGCTGGCAGATCTTTAAGTTAGATAGGCATGAGCAGTGTAAAAGATTGGACACTCCTCCAGATGCTGCCACAATTGAAAACAATATAGTTTTCCTTATATTGGACACCCACATAATTTTGGGGTGTCAAGAGATTGGCATATTTTGACAGTTTGACTAAAATAGATGCTTTCAGGGAAAAATATAAAAGCTGTAAATTTTCTTGACAAGGAACTTTTTTTCCCTAAACGTGTGTTAGATTAAAAAAAAAGAAAATTAAAAACCTATCAAACAAACCCACAAGCACTAAGAGAAAAAAAAAAGCCACCAAAAAACAAAACTAACAAAACCTGGATTCTAGATGTATTATGAGAACTTTAATAGAAATTATTAAACTTACTCAGAAACTATCAGTGATGAGGGGTTCTTTTCCCTAGATACACAGACATGTGAAGGCATTAAAATACCCACCATCTGCTGTAGCTTGTGCTTTGTTTAGTATGCAGAGCAGTGACAGGGAAAACTCATAAGACTCCCAGATTTTATTTCCTTTTTCATTATGGTACAATTCATCTGACTAAAAGTAGTAGCCCAAAATTAGGTGACACACCATGACCAGACTAGATGCCTGCTTTTCATCACCATTCAGCTGCTCAAGGGCAAGCATCTTTCTCCCCTGCTTACGCAGAAGGAAGCACTCAAAGATGTCAGATGGAGAAATTGCATTCCTGCAAATCTTTTCAGGTGATTGCACCAGGGAGAAAGAAAGGTATTTCCAGAGCAGATATGCAACATCATCTTTCAATCTCCTACTTGTATATCTTTACACATGTAGGCTAACCCCTTCATTACAGCTCTCACTATGTGCTGCTTCAGAAAGACCTTCAAGGTTCATACTCATGCATTACCAAGACTTTTGCAGAATACAGGGCAGCAGGACTACCCTGCACAGAATTAGGAGGCTCTGTGTGAGATGTGATGCCCTCTTTACCACTTCTTCCAGGAAAGTAAATTTGATCTTCAACTAAACCCAGGAGAGACAGTTCTTAAGCAGTCATACAGCAGATGTGCCAGCAAGCAGGGTGACACCAACCAGACTGACTGTTGTTCATATCTGAAGGAAGGCTGTCAAGAAGGTGGAGCTGGGCTCTTTTGGGTGCTGCTGAGCAATAGGACAAGAGGACCTGGGCAGAAACTGATGCACAGAAGTTACACCTATGATAGGACAAAGAACTTTATTGTGCAGGTGACTGAGCACTGGAAGAATTGCCTGGAGAGGGTGTGGAGTCTCCTTCACTGGAGATACTCAGGTTCTATCTGGATGCAATTCTGTGCAATGTGTCCTGGAAAGACTCTGCTTGTACAGGGAGGTGTGACCAGATGACCCCACCTTTGGCCCCTTTCCAGCCTTGACCATTCTGTCATTAGTGATCTCCAAACACCTCTAGCATCACAAAAGGACAGATCTTCCCAATCTTTGGCAGGCACATGTCCTCTGAAACCTCTTTTAAAATTGTGTGTCCTGTGAAACTTCCGTCAGATGTGATCTCTCTTTCAGCTTTTCTAATACAGAAGCTGAATGCAAAAAAATATTTCCTTTTAAAATCAAAGGCTGTCTTAGCAGTTTGAATTTTAAAAGTGTATATTTACTGATATGATAGCAAAGCCAAGGCTAAATATTCAGCACACAGCTGAAGACACCAGTTTAGATCATAAACCAGACTGCAAGACATTGTTATTATATGCTGTAAATAAACAGGATTTAGTGCTGAGACATTGACATCTGTTAAAGATGAAATAATTTTGTCCTTGTAGTTCACATTTATGTGAACATTACATAAATGTTCATCAGTTTCTAAAACTAACAAACCAAGTGAACACTTGGCAAAGCTAGGCTAGGTTCTGGTAGGTGAAACAAGCCATTAAGATCGCCATTTTCTTTCAGTGTATATTTGAATTCAAATAAAATATGATTTTATCAAAACAAACAAGTAAACAAATCAGATGCATGCTGATTGGAATCTTCAGCCTATTTCTAATCAGCATTTTAAGCTTTAAAAAAAAAAAAATAATCTCCCCTTAATTGTTGAATAACTCAACTCCTGAATAAAACTATTAATCATATTCTGACTCAGCATCTCCATTTTATGAACTTGACAAAGCTAATTCTGTGATAGCCTCAAAGTCAGTAAATTTGATTATTTCTTCATGAGTTGATTCCCTACAACTCAGAAGTGTCAGTCATTCCAGAGACTCATTTAATGTCTTCCCATACATTCACTGTCATCTTTTAATGTTCACAACATCTGCTGTCAAAAAAGAAAATAAAGGAAAAATTCATTTGGATTTGCATTCTTTTAAAGGTATTCCAGACACATATTGTCACTATTCCAGATTTTGGATGTATTCAGTTATCAATATTTCTTTGTGCTAAGATTATTTGATTTTTTTCTCAAATTTTACTTATCTTTATTTTTTTTAATAGTAGAGTTCTCTGTGTCATTTGAAGTGCAGTAACTGGGGCAATTTAGGTGAAAACCAACAGCAATATGAGCAAAAAGCTACAAACTGAGTAGAAGAAATAAGTGGAGAAAAATTAGTAAGATTCCAAGCTTGCAAGTACTGCTTATAGCTCTCACAGAATGATTCCTTGCATACAACCTAGGTGCAATATGGGGAGGTTTTTGTTTGTGTTTTAAAGGGAACTTCCCTCAAGCAGTGAAGGCCCAGGAAAAGTTTTAAAGTATTCATTTGAAGTTTTACTGTAGTTAAATGGTAATCTCACAGCACATTTTAGCGTCTCTGTGGGTTTGCATGGTAGCTCAATGAAAATGTTCCTGATGAAATCCTTCATATAAAACCAATTGCCTGTGCCCACAATCTAAAGGGTGACTTGCCTATCCCAAAATATACAGCTTGCTGCGGCGTCATGCCCTACTGTTAATCCATGGACTAACTACACCCCGATGCTTCTCCAGTGAGGAAAAAAACTTTAAGCTATAATTAGATTGCTGAACAAATGGGAATAGTGACAGGCACATAGGCACATAAAGCCATACAAGGTGAGCCCATTGTTCAAGAACAGAATTTGAATAATTGGTTTCCAAGATCTCTTGGAAGTTTTACAACCCAAGTTCTGTCATTTGTCATGTAGCTTGGTTTTCTCATAATGCCTACAAAGGTTTTCTATTGTCACTCGGTTATCATGATTTGTCCATTCAGTTATGAAGGATTCAGTGTCATTTATGTCTTTTCAAGTTCATTCTGCATGTCTGTAAATTATAACTCTTTATTAGTGTTGGCAATGAGCTGGAATTTCACTACTGCTTCAAAAATTATATGTCTGCACTTCCAACCTCTTCTTATCAGTGCCAAATTTGGAAAAATAAATTCTTCTCTATACCAGCTGTATCAGGAGACAATTTAACAAGTGGAAGTGTGGGGAGAAGAGAACAGAAAACAGGGAAATGGAGAACTGGGATTGAAATTAATTTGTCGGTCTTAGAAGGGCTCACTTTAATAATGTCTACTGCATGCCAAGAATCATTAAAAATTATTCCAATTAAAAGTCTTAACCAGGACAGAAAGCAGAAGTATCCACCACTGTCTATTGCCTAAGACTAAATCTGAGAGGAAACTGAAATTCAGGGCCATATTTTCTACTAAATTGAGGAGATTGTGTAGGATGTCAAGTGCTACCCATGAAAAATTACATCTCTAATGAAAAGATGATAGAAGGCTGCCTTGGAGGAGTCAGAAAGACCTGTTTAAACACAGTACTGGATCTGCACACGCTGTGTAACAGCAAGTGAGATAGTGCTCTTTCTAAAGCAGGTCTAGTAGAACTCAAGGATCCTTCCTCCTGACAAACAATAAAATATGCCCTCCCATATTTATCTTTACTTATTTTTCCATTTCACTTAATTTTTCCATATGGGATCAATCAAATCCCCATAACCTCTGGAGAACTCTTTTTCAGTGTTCAGCTTTACTGTTGGAAGCCAGAAACATGGATGATGAGAGGAGAATCTTTGTAAGGACAATAGGTTTTCCATGCAAACTTGTGGTTTGTATTCAGGCAATGTAGGAAGCCAGATAAATAGGAGAAATTCTCAGTTCGTATCAGACAATATTAAATCCCTGCTGATCTGAAGTTATACTGCCTTGTTTCTGAACGGTAGAAACCTTAGCTGTAGCTCATACCTGTCACCCTATTTGTCTTTCACTGGCGAGGACACCCTTTGTTGTTTTGAGAGCATTGGGTGGACTGCTGCATAAGTTGATTAGACATCAGGCAGAATCAAAACTGAAGTATAAATTCTAGCTTTTATGTCTGTTTTCCCCCCCATTTTTTCACTTCTCTCTGCCCCTGCCTCCCACATGTTTAGACACTAAATGGTAATTTATGTTTAATATGTTTAAGATATGCTTAATAAGCATATCTGAAAGCTGCTAGTGTGCAGGAATGAATTTTCTTCACGAGTAGACTTAGACTTTTTACCTCCTATTTATACCTCTTCATCAGACTGTTCACTATGGAAGTTTTCCATCCATGCTATAGCGATCTATGATGGTATGGTGTGTACTCCCATTATTTATTAGTCCAAGACCATTACCAGTAAAAAATTTATCAGTTTAATATAAATATTTACTGTTTCTCCTGGGTATAATAATTAGATAATCCCATTCCTCATCACTGGCCTGAACTTTTCAAAATGAAGTCTGAGCAAGCACATGACTGTTTCAGTTAATTTTGCCTGAGGAAAATTTGGAGACTAAACATAGGTGGATCACAGGATAATCCCTTCAGATTGTCAACCTTCATTCCTTTCTGAATTAAAACAATATTTTTAGACTATCTTAAATATTTTAATACTTGTTTGACTGACTCATACTTTCTTCAGTATCTACTTTTTTCAATTTTAGTGAAAGGGTTATGTTTTTCAAGCTTGAACACTTTTAGGCTAGCCTAATATATGGTTCTGGAAAGTTCATTTATCATATTCATAACTGCAAATAAAACTAATTTAGAAGAAAATTTTTATCTGAGCACCTTGTAGGGACTAAATGCTTTTGTGGTTGAGGTGGTTTATTGCTTTTTTAAAGTATTATTTTTTGATGTACTTTCCTTTTGAGAATTTTAAGCAGCCTTGTGTACATAAATGCATGAGTACACATTGCTGCCTTTCATTTACAGCAGATAACCTGCAGAATTGTAACAAAAATTGGAACAGCAGTAAGAGGCCAAATCTCCTCACAAATTAAACACTGGGAAATGTGAGGGGGAAAAGTGAAGATAATTGTCAAAGAAAAATCAAGACTTGAATACGAATCCTGGAGATAGTCCGCTCCAAAAACTCAGAGGAGATCCTTGGGCTATAAAGTTCCAAAAATTTGTTTTGTAATTATTTTATCCCACTGCAGAGATTAAGTAAGGTAAATGAGGGTAAACGGTCATAGGTAGATCCAAACCTCAGGAAAGGGGTGGAATCAATTTTTAATATTAATGCATTTTATATATGTAATAGACTTTATAGACTGTAAAAATCATCAGCCTTTTAAATGTAGATTTTGCTCGATGAATTTGAAGGAATGAGTTAATGCATGACATGACAGTATCAGCTTGGGAGCATTATAATCAACATAATTTTTTTAAAGGGTTTAAGCTGATTTAATAATCCAAACAACCCTGAAAATTACAAAACTTTCACAAAATATAATACAGATTCCAACAAAATTTATCCTCTTTAGTCTCTGCCACTGACTGTCTTTCCCCTCTTCCTCAGGTCACAAAAGAATTTAACCAGAGCATTTTATAGAAAAACCAAAAATGCAGGTTTCCTTGGATGATATCAGAGCAATTTTGAAGACTATTTCTTGGGCAGTGCTATAACAAAAGACCCGAAGACACCCAAAGTTTGTTTATAAGCTCTTGTAATTACTCTAGTATTAGATATTCCTCTTGTAAGCATGTGGTTCAAAAACCACCCTAATGAAACCAAGTAGAATATGATATACAGACAGGGAAAAAAAGTTTAAAAAGCCTCTAGCTCATAGATGCTTCTCTTTGGTCTTTGCAGTTCTTGGCAAAATAAAATTGGATTCTTCTTATAAGCTAACAAGACAGAAGTAACACTGTTAATGACCACCAATGAATGAAATGAGACTCTGATTGTGATTACGTGTTCCTACAGCTGGTGTATAACTTAGGTTGTGCTACTTTCTTTCCTCAACAGAAGGAGGAAAAACACTGTGTTATCTACAGCTGCTGTTTCACTGCTTGCGCTAGAAGTCTTGTACGTTTTCCATTTCAGTTACTTGAATACTGATATTGCACCATTTTAGATCTTTTTTTTGTTTATACATATCTACTCATCTGTCTGCCTGTCATTTTTTTCCCTTTTAACTGAAGTACCTAATTTTCTATAGCTGCAGTGTTTGCTGTTCCTTGTCACTCACCTATAGCATTGACAGTTTTAATAGGTCTCCATTCTTCTGGTGTCTCCACCATTTTTAACAGGCTTCACTGCTTTCTCTCTTAGCTAAGAAACAACCCTTGGGACATGGCATGTTTGTCATGTTAAAGGAAGGAGTATAGGTTTTCCTATGGCTTTTGTTTTCCCAAATGTTTATAAATTCTGGCTAAAGGTAGATAAAGCTGTAGAACTCACAGCTACAATCTCATAATTCCCCTTTACTTCCCTTTCTTTTAGATATTTGTCAGAACTATGATGCTAACTCTTATTAGTTAAAACAAGGATCCTGTAGGCTTTGTATTTACTAAAGTTGTCTTAATCCCAAATAGGCTTGCTTTTAGCAATGTGGCACAAAAATCTACTTCCTTTCAACATATATCAGCTTTTGAAATGTCCCTTCTGTTCAAGCTCCATAAACACTGCATCGTGACAGAAATCACTTTGGAACATATGGAACTCGCATTACTAAAAAAGTCTGAGGAAGTGGTGGCAGTTCCCCAGGGTTAAATAAACAATGTTACATCTCAACAATAAGGCTTTTTTCCCCCACAGCGTTTGGGCTCTATAAAAATATGTGAGATATCATCCAATTCCTCTATCCTAACACCCATCACTTAAATTGTTTCCATTTGTGGTTTAGGTTTTGGTTTTTTCTGTCATCTGTTTCAGTGAACATGATATCAGAGTGTTTATTATAACCTCATTGAGGGGGAGAATCAGAAAGTCCCTAAAATTGCCTTCTGGAAATCAGAAATCTGTAGAAGGAAGAAGAGGACTTTCAGCAGGTTCTGAGTTTTTCCTTCCATACATCCCTGGTAATTCTCTTTGCCATTACTGGAAACTGACTGGCTTTGCAGTACCTTTGATGATCTTTCAGTCTGATCCAGTCTCCTAAGTTTTCTATCCTCAAAGCTATCAAAGATCAGTCTAACAGGATACAAAGGCATTTTGGATAAAAAAGTTTTCAGATGTTAACCGTATTCCTATACATGGCAAGTTTTTTAGGGCTGGTGTTTATTTTGACACAAATTGGCAATACCACCACTGCAAACTTCCTTTGTTGTCTGAGGTGTGTTTTTGTTACAATAATCTTGGCATCAAAAAAGAATGAATTTGAAACTCAAGTGCATAGTTTTGAAGTTTTTCATTTGGAAACAGGCAAACATATATATAAAGATATAAAGTTTATCACTAGCCATGTAGAAAAATTTTATTCACATTCCATTCTTGTTTGTTATTTGATAAAGTAGCTACTCAGCATTTGAGGGTCTTAAAATTTATCACCTCCATGAAACTTTGCTACCTTTTCTACAGTTCTTACACAAGCCTGTAAATGTTAATTTCTTCTACAGCAGATAAGTCATTATGGTGTTTCTGAGTTCAGTCTTTCCTCTTTTCAAAATTTAAAACATTTCAGAAGTTTGTTTGTTACTGCATGGAAGCCAGACATAAGTCTGAGCAAAACAGAACACATGTATAATATCTGGTTTTCATGTTTCATCTTCCAGTTACTTTAACTCATCTTCCCTCTGTTTTCTTCTGTTCATTGTGTTTTGAGGATACTGATAAACAGAATAACGTCCATATGCCTGCATTTGTTCCCTTTTACTGACATGTTAGCACAATATCTTCATGAATCTCTACTCTGCACAACAGGAGGAGAAAGAGACAGTTTTCTGTCTCACCAGCAAAAGTTAATGAGACTCATTAGCTTATTCCTTTTTGGTTTAGTTATGGGGATAACTTCCTCATCTTCTATAACTTTATAGTATCATATATGCTCAGAATTAACATTCTTTGAATTTTTAAGCATCTTAAATGCAAAAGCAAAAATAATTTCCAATATGTTGTAGGGGGTATTGACCTTTTAATACTCCCTTTTCATAAAACTAATTTACAGAAAGAATTTTTGATTGGCTAACACAATGCTCTGTGAAAGATATTAAAGTTCCAGCGACAAGCCTAATATGAACAGCATAATACAAGGTATGTGGCAAGGGAACAAAGAAATTGTCCCTGAAAGCGAAACTTAACTTTCTCAGGAGAAGTATACAATTTTATTACTAGTGATGTCCAAATGGCCCATTTACTTAGATTGCTTTATCTGTTTACAGAATAGTTAATTCCTTCTTAGTGAGTAGGGCTGTTATATGCTCGCCAGCACAATTAGTGTCTATACAGCAGATTATTTCTTTTTTGTATTTGCTAATAGATATGCCTCTGTGAATTGGAGTATTTTGGAAGAAGGCATTTTGAGGTTCACAGTCCAGTCTTCTATTGTCGTCTTGAATGCTTCCCTTTCTTAAACAAAACTGCCTATTCCATGAGTATAGAAGCAAGTCTCTTTGTAGAATTTCTCTGAAGCTACATGTTTATGAATAGTCTTTTCAGTTTGCAAAATGTTAAAGGCAAAAAAATGAAGGTTGTAAGTTTCCATGCATCACACAACAAATCAATGAATTCTATACTAATTTGAATTCTTTTGCTTCTAGAAATAAAGAAATGTTTATAAGAGCAGTTAAGAACACTCTAGTGTTTTAAGAAAGATTAAAAACTCTGACATAAAATGCAACCTGCCTTTCAATAGAGAAACAAACATTACAAAACTCTCTAGCCTTTTCTCCTTTATTGAAAATTAATATGAAAATTATATTCTTCTGAAAAAAGAAACCAAAGCCATACAGCAGAGCAATTAACAGAGAGCTTTTGATTGTGAGTATAGAATGTATTTAGTATGATCCAAGAACTTATTTTCTCTCATTCATTAAGTTCATAGCACCATAGAATTGAGAAGGCTGGAGAGTGGCTTGGTGAGCGCTTTTGCCAACTCCCTCAGTATCCTTGGGCAGATCCCACCTAGCCCCATAGACCTGTGAGTGGCTAAGTCATGTAGCTGTCTCTAACCCTTTCCTCCTGTTTCATGGGGGCTTTATTCTGCTCCCTGTCTCTGTTTTCCACCTCAGAGGCCCAGATACCCGGGCAGAAGTGGTCTTACTCTCAAAGATTGAGGCAAAGAAGTCATCTGCATTTTCCTCATGCTTTATCACTTTATATTAGCTTCATATTAGCAAGAGGTTCCATATTTTTCCATTCAGACAATGGATGCATTTGGGACTTTAGAAAGCCTTTCTTCAGTAAGTAATTAAGATGTGTAACAGATCTAATAAGAATAAATATAAGAATATTTATTTTAGTAATTGCTTACTAAGGAAATGTATAATTTCAGCTACTCTTCTTTGTATGTCTGAGCAGAAAAATAAAGGAATCTGTATCTCATTTTTTTTTGTTTAAAATAGTTACCAAACAGTACTCATCAGGATATTACAGAGTAACAAGAGTAATTATTTGGTTCTTATCAAAGGCATTTTATCCCTTAAAAAACATCCTTGGTGAAGCTATCACTCATTTTCTTAGGAAAGATTGCTGTTACTAAAAGAAATTCTATACTAAACTATTTGTTTATACTTTTGTATGAGATGCTTTTTGTTAATTCCCTTGGAAGCTAAGAGAACATAGTGTTAATTTGAAAGATGTAAGATAAATTGTTCAAATACACAAAAATACAACATTCTGCACACAGACTAAGTTTCTTAGGATTAATATTGTCACTTACCCCCAGTCATGACCTGTTGTATGATGCTATGATAAAAAGTAAAAGAAAAAATGTGTTTTCTTTGCAGACACACAGGACATGCATGTTATTAATGAACATGCTTAAGACAAGACATCTGATGCTAATAAAGTTAAGTCATTCTGTGGAATAACATCCACTGAAGAGAAAATTTCGAAGTTTCAACTATAACTCTTCATCTCCTTCCTAACTTAAATTAATTCGACTTTTTTGAAAATTCTTGTCTTGAAAGTTAATCCATATTACCTCTTCTGTCTTGCGTTTCCAGCGCCATCTGCACTGACTCTTTCAACTTCTGTTATCTTGCAATTAAGGAAAGTCATTGATACCAGCAAAATGTCTCTGAGAATACAGATTTTAGACAAAACTAAAAGAGAGGGGAGGAAGGCGGGGGAAAAAATAGATTAAGAAGTTGCTTTACTCTTCCTATTTTTGCAGTGCAACTTCTTGTACACACTAGCAAAATCTCAAAAATTGCATACCATTTTGATATTTATAAATTGGTCTTACAACTAGAGAAGAACAGCAGTCCTTATTGAGGCAAATAAGATGCAATTGAGCCCAGTTAGATTAACAGAATTAAACAGATTGAGACAGAAAAAAGAGGCCTTTCACTCTTTATGGGCAAAGCGGTGTTAGAGTTAGGGTCTATTTTGTCTTCATTACTTTGGGCTTAGAAAACAGGGATATGGAGGTTTTTTGCAGTTAAGAAAATAAGTTAGAAAAACTTATTTTTGGTTTGTGATAGATTACTCTGCAGGCAGGCTAGTTTAATCTATTACCGAAAATATCTGAAACATATTGTGATAGCTCAATTGAACAAGCATCATAAAATCACAGAATATGCTGAAGTGGAAGAGAATCATTAAGTTCAACTCCTGGCCCTACAAAGGACACCCCAAAAATCACACCATTTGCCTGGAAGTATTGTCCAAATGCTTCTTTTATTCAAACAGCCTTGGTGCCGTGACCACTTTTCTGTGTTCAACCACCATCTGGATAAAATCTTTCTCCCAACATCTAACTTAAGCAGGCTTTAGTCTAGTAACATTATAATAGTAATATTATTGTTTCAGAAATAATTTTCATCTGAAAACATAATCTTGACTTCTCATTTTGCTCTTAAAAATAGTTTAGGAGGAAGTAAGTAAGTTGATTTTTTTTTTTAAATATGCATTATAAAGAGCAAGTTAGACAGTATTTAGATCAGACATGTTCTCTAGTAACCTAATGATATATAACCTTTGGCATTTCCAACAGCCCCAGGATCTGTTATATATATCAATTTCTGAATTAAAAAATTCTAGTTGAAAACTGTTTTAAGTGACTAGGATGAAAAGAAATGTACTTGGCTTGCAAGAGCACTGAGAATTCCAGTCTGTTTTCATTTAATTTCCTAGAAGGTAACAGAAAATAATCAATTTGTGGAAGTACTTCAGAAAAGAAAAAATTGTCATCAAGTATTTGACCAAAATATACTGAGTCAATAGCAACTTTTGCCACATGCAATACAAATACACACATGCAGTTGCTGTAGGTGAGAGTCAGAATAACCTCGAGTTCTGTAAGGCTTTGCTATTGCCTCAACGTCGTGTTCTCTTGGGCAAACTAAGCAGCTACAGCCTAGGAGATCCCAACAGCTGCTCTGTTATCACCAAGCAATTCTCAGGGGGTCTTTGTCTGACTGGAGGAGATGTAAAGTTGATTTCTACCAGAACTGTTTTGAGTCTGATGGTACCCATTCACCATCTAAGGATGAATCTAGTCCCTTTTATGACATTATGGGGCAAACAGAGAGGAAAATCAGCCAGGCTGGAGGTAGCTTAGGGTCTGTGAGAGCTCTGTACCTGCTGTGGCTGCTCCAACCCTTCTTCACCTGCTGTGGCAGGGGAATAGAACACAGCACCTCCTCTGCTGGGGAGACAAGGCTGTTGCATACTTTCCAAGAGTTCACAGGTAAGATAAGGCTGCTGGGGAGCTTTACTTTCATTGAGGGATTGGAGCAAATCGTCCAGAAGATAGATACTTTTTTTGGAGGGAAGAGACAGGTTACAATGACAAGGATTGGAGATAACTGGGAGGACTGAGAACACAACTGGTAGCAGTGGAAGAAATGCATTGGCTATCAGGTACAGGGAGCTGTGGCAGAAAATGAGCTGTGGTGTAATCAAAACAGAAAAGGGCAATTTAAGCTAAAAAAATTAAATAAAACCCCAGGAACTTCCAGGAGGAAGAACAGGTGTATTAACCTTGCAAATTACACAAAGCAGGCAAAACTGCAAACACTCAGCAGGACAGAATTAGAACATAATTATAGTCTTGATAAATTGAAGAAAGGGTCTGAAAAAATTAAATAGGAAAGCACTGTATGTAAATTTAAAAAAATTAATGACTTAAGCACAAATGATCCAGCGAAGTACAGGGGATTGGGGTCTATAGAGCCTGGAGTTATTTGCCCTAGGGAATAGAAGACTCAAGGGAAACCTTCAGCAGTCTCCCAGTGTTTAAAAGGGGGCTACAGAAAAGATGCAGAGGCTCATTATAAGGAAGTGTAGTGAAAGGACAAGTGAAAGCAGATTTAAACTGAAAGAGGGTAGATTTAGAATGGAAATTAGGAAGATATTGATTTGGTGAGACACTGGAACAGATTGCGCAGAGAAGTTGTGGATGCCCCTTCCCTGAAAGTTTAAGGCCAGGTTGGATGGGGCTTTGAGCAACTTGATCTAGGGAAAGGAGCTAGACGATGTTTTCTTTTTGTTTCTATGCATTCTATGATTCTAATACAGAATTACAAGACACAGCAGTTCTGCATTTATAATTAAGTTTATTTATTATTCATGTGATATAAATATTCTGCTTCATCAAAAGTGCTAGGTTCATTTTAACCACAAAATATCTATGCATTTACAGACCCACCTCCATTTGACCTGAAAAAACATCACATATGGTTAGTTTAGGAAAAAAAACCCAAACTGTAGAAAGACAGTAACCTCAAATGCATGAAGCTTCAAAAAAGCAAGTTGTTCTATATTGACTGAGTGTAGAACAAGGAAGGATGTATTTAAACTGCAGCATTATTCTGTTAAATGGGAGTAAGACATTTTTTATTATGAAAGCAAACGAGAATCAGAGTTGACTGTTAGAAGGATCAGTAATATTGTATTTGGAGATTTTTCAGCTGTAGATTAAACTGGTATCTTCCAGAAATGCTTTTGTTATCTATTTTAGGATTTTGCCTTGACAGTGACCTCTGAAAACACCTTTCAGACCCCCAGCCTTTGATTTCCTAATGATGCATCTAAAAGAACTTCACAAACTGAATCTTATAAGGAAGCAGCTGATGATTAAATGATTGCCTTGGCTGAGCAGCATGTGTGCAGTGTTTTCTGTGGATTCTATCACTATAAGGTTAATTTTCAGAGTAGTCTCTTCCACATTACAAAGTTTTCCCTCAAAAACATTTTCTATTGTTTGGCCTATGGGGGGTGTAACATAAAATCAGCTTTTGCAATTTTTTTTCTGTCTAATTGGACTGCAATAACCCTCAAGAAATGAAGAAGATTAACAAATTGCACATGAAATGTACCTCTACAGTCAAAACTGATCTAGAATTTCTAATTTTCAATCATCAAAACACAGTTTATTGATTACACCCAGAGTTTCATTACCTTAAGGCTTAATTTTTTCTTTAGTCAGTATTTGAAACAAATACTGACTAAAGAAAAAAATTTTTTTTTTCTGGCTCATCTTTTGATGATGGCAATATTAACAAAAGACAGCTGAGACAAAGCAGGATATCATGCACAATCTCTGTGAATTTTTGTGTCTTCAGAACAAACACAGGAGAGAACTTGTACTGCTTACTGGGGGAATTAATGTGTTACATTAGGTGGGCTGGTGTCTGATTCCATCTACAATTATTTTAGTGTTTTTATTATTTTAATAGGAAATTATTTTAATAGGAAAATAGTCCTATTTTCACTTGCAGTTCACTTACTCAGGCTCAAGTGAGTACTCAAACACCACTCTGTTTATAGATCCAGGGTGCCTGACTTCAATCTGTTCATTTGACATACATAGGTTTAAAACCATACATGAATGCAATACTTCTGCAACTACATATTATGAATATGTTAACACTTATGTCGTTACAGTAGTATTGATATTTGCTTTTTTGCTTCTCTTTGCTTGACTCTCTTAAAACTGCATCACTTCCTTTTGATTACAGATCAGGGGGTTTTGTTCCTTACATTTATGAAATCTAGGAAAAAAATGCCTACCATCTCCTAAAACCTGTTTCTTCATCCAATGCCAATTAAATATTCTGACCAAATTTATATATTCTAAACATTAGAACCATGTAATAGGAAGGATGCTGAACCTTGTTTCAGAGCAGTTACTATTCTCAGAAATGTATAAATTAAATTACACATTTTAATATCATTATAGAAATGCAGTTATTAAGTGTATCTTCTAACTGCGGAAAAAGGATGGGATAAGTTCTATTCATTAATGGTAATCAAATGAAAAGAAAGCTTGAATATACAGGTGAAAACCAGAAAATTTAGGTAGAGGTAGTGTTGTTTGAAATCAAGCACTCATAGAGTTTTAAAATTAAACAGTGATATTTGACAGCTATGACTTTTAATGAAATAACCCTCTTTTGTATCTTTCTAGGATACATAAGCTGACAAAAATCCCTGTCTATTGAATCCTCAATCACACTAAGACTGAAGTTTGCCTAGAGCACTATCTAGTCTATGACAGCACTCAGCCTTATGAAGACAGTCACAATGCAATTTTTAACCTTGTTCTGTTTTTATTAAATAGGAATATTAAATGCCTAAAGAAAAAGAAACACCAGCCTATATCAGGATTTCATTGTAGGCCCACTTCGCTTGAGCATCATCCCAGCACTACAGACTAAAGCATCATATTTGGACATTCTTGAAGACTGTAGCTCAAACTGAGAGAAAAAAATTAAAAGGTCTTTGGTTACACTGCAAAATTTTTATGAGATCCCAGCTGCATAATTCTAGCTTGTCAATAAGATTATACAACTTTAAGAAAGCAAAGTCAGTTTTGTACCTCATGGTTTAGTACCATGTATAAGATTTGATTGCGAGCTACCAAGATATAATTTAGATTAAATAGAAATTTTTCCTGTTAGCTCAGGAATTCATTTCCTCTAAATGCAGAGCAAAGACAGCCACTGTCACAGCATATTGCTAGCAGCAATTATAGGAAAAAAAATCTTTTAACACTTTTTCAAGAAAGCCTGTTAGAATATGGTAGTTGTTTAAAAAAAAACAAAAAAGTAAACCACAGAATCACTCAGTATATTCTATGCAAAATGTGATATTAAGTATTAACTGTCCAGCTATCATTGTTGAAATAAAGAGCCAATATAGCTGAAGTGATAACTGAGGCTTTTATTTCCCAAAAGATGTCCTGGGCTAGGCTGCACCAGGGATAGTTTTGTTCAAACCTCTTGTACTATGTGTAAGCCTCACGCTATGTCTGTATCTTGGAGGGGCAAATACTGATGCTTAAATAAAGTCGTCAGTATCTCTGGCTTCATACCTCCACAACTAGAGAAACTTTCAGTAATTCCCATGTCCCCAGTACACAATGAATTTTTGCTTAATGCTTCCAGTCATACAAAACTGTTGGACATGAGGATTTTTGAGTCAAAAAATCACAATCTCTGCTATTCCAAATGTATTGCTTGTGACAACTACTGCCTCTTGACATCTGCTGTTTACTTTCATGTTTTGTGAGAAAACAATCTCCTCTGCCTCTTCCTAATTTAAGGTGAAGTACAAAGGAAATAGTAGCCTTCAGTACCTCTGTTGAATTCCTCCTTTTTAAGAGGCGACCAAAAATACAACAGCCACAAATGAATAAATGTTATAAATGTCTCCATATACATAAATATCAATAGCTGATTTAGAGATTGCTGTGATGAGAGAGTTTGGAAGACTGATTAAACCAGATTTAAACTTTAAACAGCAGTGGGGTAGACTTGTACTTATTAACATACTTTGGTCTAATGCCTAGTTCCTACCCAGTAAGATCTTAACATCTAAATAAAATTGTTGTGACTACACAGTAGCAGAGATTCCATCCTAGATAGTGAGAACTGGTGGATGAGGCCCTTAAAGCACCTCAGTTCCTGAGGTGAAGGTGACCAGGCTTCACCAGATATTCCAAAAGGAAAGTCAGAGCTGAATGTCTTTTTTTTTTTATGCACCTCTCCTAGCTCACATCTGATGTTTTTCCTGGTTACTTTCCTCCCTCCAAAAGTAGGATCTCATGTGCTTCTGATGCTGCTCATCTCATTTCTGGTTTTGTGAACTGTCCTTGTGTGTTCAGCAAAATGCCCTCCTCATTTGCAGGCCTTTGTGCTTATTTTGTGCTTTATTCTTGATTTTGAAAATTATGCTTCTTGTAGTAATTCAATGTTTTCCTGTGCCATCTGAGTGTACAAGTCTTTGCCTTCTTTGGAGGTCACATCACCCACACACTTATGCAAAATGCTTGTACGTGGTGCCTGGCCATGCAGTCACAGTATCACCAAATATGTTTGTTACACTATTATTTTATGCTTATGTTTGACTTCAAGACAAGCAAGTATTGATTCTGCCCAGATTAATGCACTTTTCAGGTGTAGCCATTTCAGGCCTCTGTTTTGACTACACAGCTGTAAAATTTGTTTATTAGACAGAGGTGTATTTTCTGCTTAAAGGAAAAGTGATTCTGTGTGAGGATCTGCAGTTATACTGTTTGTGAACAGCTTCAGAGCTACTTTAGCAAATTAAAACCCACATATTTTATCCATAATTACTGAATTGAATAATAGTACAGTGCAGAAACTAATGCTGGAATATCAGGGACCGAATATCAGTCCCTAGTCCTTAATGCCAATGAGTTCATAAAATCCCTGTTCATGAAGACTGATGATACTGAGTAAAATAATGATCTGGAAGTATATGGTGAGCAAAATATTTTGTGTCTTCAAAGAGTAACAGCATAGTTGGCACAAAATACGTTGTAGGCTCAATCCCACATGCAGTACTTGCATCAGAAATAGAAAATGTGGCTTACTAAATCCATAATACAATTCTTCTATATTCAGAGGATTTTATCTACCCAAATGGTTTCTGTATCCAACAGATCTGACCAATGCCCCTTTGGTTTTGGTGAAGTATTCAGAGAAATCTTTTTAAGAAGAGTATACTGGACTCATCTCAAAGCTACCAGAAATGTTAGCATTACATTTTTGGCAAGAAGAATTTCTTTGAATAATGTTATATACAGCCTGCTGACTTTTCTGGAATACTCTCCTGATGATGTGAGAATACGATGCACTTCTAGATTCAGTTTCAGGGACATCTACAAAACATTTCTCCTACCTTCTCTGAGAGTGTTTTCTTTGGCTCATTTGGCCATATGTGTTCCAGGGAAATTCTCCCTAACTTTACAAATTTTGTGGTTCACTTCACAATTGATGGGATCTATCTAGGTAGGAAAAAAGACTCAGGTTTCCCATCACTGAGAAACACTTGGGGTTTTTGCCACAAAGTTCAATTTCATGGTCATGAAGATGAAAATACAGAACCAAGTTTATTGTTTCATTATGAGATTTAAAATTCTCAGTGTTTTCTAGGTAGATGATGGATTCCACATCTCTCTTGCAAGCAACCTCCAAAGGGAAATAGATCTTTATGT
Organism: Camarhynchus parvulus; assembly: GCF_901933205.1. Classification (NCBI taxonomy): domain Eukaryota; kingdom Metazoa; phylum Chordata; class Aves; order Passeriformes; family Thraupidae; genus Camarhynchus; species Camarhynchus parvulus. The sequence continues at coordinate 19,160,838 of NC_044575.1, read as the reverse complement.
TCCCATAATATCAGCACAGAACTCATGGAAATACCTGAGACCTGATAACTCATTTCAGGTGGATTCAGAATACCTAGCCTGAGTATCCATCTGTGGGATTCTGTCTCCAAGAGTTTGTAGTCCTGACATGGCATAGCAAGTCACCTCATCTCCACTTATAAAGTCAACGTCATCCTGACTCCACATCTGATTTTAAAAATAGGCTTCAATCTAGTCTCGCCACACAGAGCTGCCTTATGCAAAATGGTTCACTAATAGCAAAGACAAAAACAAATCTGTATTCACTAGAATGGTTTTATTATCCTGCATTTTTGCTGCACAGCCTTAGCACACACAGGTGCACATTTTTGGGAAAGAAAAAATAATTAAGACAGTCTGTGCAGCAAACATAGGTTTATTAGCCTGGAGCCATTTCTGATATTTTCCCACATGCACTAAAACTATTTAACTGTGCATTGATTATCAAGGGCAAAGTTAGAGGACATCTATATTTCAAATACTACCAACACTTTGATTTCTGTCTTTGTTTCAAGTTGATTGGACTGCTAAGGCAGGCTGCAGCATTTTATTAAATCTAGAGGATATCTATCAAATAAAAGGTGTTTTATCAGCTTCCGGTGTTAAAAGAACATAAAGGGGGACATTAGATTTAAAATAATTAAAGGCAACGAGAGCCTGTTCATATCTAAGCCTTTGCTATCACCTTCAGTCTGGGAATAAATGCATATTTCAGACAAAAAGAGTACCTTTTATTGCCTTTACTGCAAGCTTTGTAACAAACGTAGAGTCCTTACATAGAAATAGTTAGGCTGTCTTCAGCAGAGGTTGGATACACTGTGTTTTGATGTGTAAGGTGACATGAATATAGCTAACTTTGAATGTGCATTAGTATATTTGGCTGTACAGTAAAATATTTGTGATAATACTGTTTACTGAAAAGTTGATACTGCTAAGATATAATGTTTGAGATTCTCATCAAGTACATTTTCAATAATTTTTGATAAGAGATTCCATGCCAACACTGATATTCCAATAAAATTAGGTATTTCTGGATTAATGTTAGAAATTAACAGGAGATGGTTTCTGTCATCACTGTCTTATGGCTATAATAGCAAGTAGTATGAGAAAAAAAAAGAGGAGAACTGTAATATTATTAAGGAGAATTGGATATGTTAAGAAGGGAGAAGGCAGTCTGTTTTGGACCAGATTTTCTCTGGTCCCAAGGTCTGAACATGGATTAATTACTGGAGTGTGTCAGGTGTGCATTGTGTACACATTTTTCAGTGTAGTTTCACCCAAAAGAAATACAGTTCATATGCTCTGAGGCTATTCGGTAGCTGGGTTCAATCAGGTTTGTTTCAAAACTGCCCCCTTGATTCTCACTAAAACACTAATGTACACATTGCACTGTTTGAGTTTATCAAAGAAGATTCCGTTTCGGTTGTCCCTAAACACAGCATACAGACAATTTATCCAAACAAAGACTCCCTTTGCTTACCTTGCTAAGCTGAACTGGAGAGATCATCTTTGTAGCTGATAACCCAGTACAATCTGGGAGCAATATGCATAGTTATGATGGCAGGCTGCAAAGCTCTTCCATTTCAATCTTCTGCTGCAACTTGTACTTACTCTGGAAGAAAATAGAAGCACTTGATCTTTTTTTTTTACTCAATGGCTAAAAAGCTAAAGAGGGTAAGCAAACCTACTCTTCACAATTGCTAGCTTCTGTGTGCTGGCTGATTTGGCAATAATAAGGTGTTTGCAACATTATGAGTCTTCATCTGATAAGGTCTTTCAGCTAGTACTAAATTAACCCATAGCATACATAAGAATTGATTTAACTTTCTCAGATTATCTCTGTAAAATTTCTTGTACTCCTTGACAATTAAAATGAAAGGGATAATATTATTATGTATGAACCTTGTGTTCCATTACCTGCCTATCAGGCTGATAAAAATTATTGGAACAGAGGAAGCCTAAAAACTCATTTATTTACTTATGAAGGGTTTGTTTTTCAATGCATGTTACTAATCTAACCCCACCTCTTTTCACTTTAAATCTTTGTTTAATATAACAGTTATACAAAAATGGATTTGTGCTTTTGGCTTGATTAATACTGGACTTTTTTTACAAAAATCAGCTAGTGACCAGAGACAATGGCTTCAAATGAAAAAGGACAGATTTAGTTTAGATATTAGGAGAAAATGTTTTACTCTGAGGGTAGTGAGGCACTGGAGCAGGTTTTTAGGGAAGTTGTGAATGCCCCATCCCTGGAAGTTAGATGAGGCTTTAAGCAGCCTGGTCTAATGGGAGCTGTCCATGGCACATGGCAGGAGGATTGGAACTATATAACCTTAAAGGTCATTTCCTACACAAGCCATTCCAGTGTTCTATGATTTGTTTAAAGAAACAAGGTGGGCTTTAAAAATTAATCTATAATATTTATACTGTTAATGACAGTGCAGTTGTATTTTGCTGATCTGGAGCTCTGTGCAGGAGTGACATTATTCAGAGTAATTACATATTTTTAAACAGTTACCCATCTTACTCTCTAAGAACTAGTCATTTGACTTCTGCAGTTCCAAATCAATTGCATAAAAGTGGGAGTAAAATCGATATAAAGTGTTTTGGGGGAGTCCACTCTAATTTCAGCAGTCGTAAAGGGAGAAATTTTCAGGGTAAAATGCTAGCTGCCGTTAAGAACAGAACTTCACTTCAGATCATGGTGAAAAAAAATCCTTTCAAAATATTTATCTGATGCTATTTTCCTTTATCATTTGAAATCAAAGTAACCAGCCATTGTAGTTATATCAACTGGTTTAAATTTATTGCTTATGTATTTTGTAAAGGGTGAATTATGAGGCAACCTTTCTTTTTTCTGCTATGGAAGGGTAAACAGAGTCTCATATTTTCAGTGTTAACAAAACAATAGCACCAGAGTGAATGCAGATGAAGTCATAGAAAGAACTTCAGATTAACTTCTATATCTTATCTGTAAATGTGCATTTAACTTGAAATAGCTCATTGGGAAAAGAAAAAGTATATATTGAGTGTAGAAAAAACTAAGATGAGATGATGTGACTCTTAGCTCTGGACTTGACTCTGGGTATAACTGTCATCAAATAATCTCTCTCCCAGTCAAAAGAGTTTACTCTTAAGCTCTGTAATGTATTTATCTGGTAGTGTGGAACAGAAACTACTTAATAAGGTGCTACCATATACTTTACAGTTACAGGTTATTTGGAGGTTACATGGAGAAACATCTTGACATTTGTCCATTTAGAAGCAGAAAAATTAGTAAGGAGATGGGTAAAGGAGAGGTAGACTGTCTTCTGTGGGAGCTGTGTGTCCTGCCCAACATTGCACCAAACATTTCTGTTCCTCTTCTCCTTCACCATGACACTAAAAGGAAAGGGTACCATCAGAATTACAATTTGGGATTAATAAATTGGTAAATTATCTTCTTCCTCAGCTCAGGAAGAAGGTTTCAAATAAGAAAGAGTAAAATTTTTGAAGACTGTTTGCAAGAATAAAAATAGTACCTCAGAATAATTACTCCTTCCAGTTTCTTGATCTGTTCTGACGAATATATTCATGAGCTCAAGGAAACGATTTTTTTCTACTTATCAACTTTAGATCAAGATCCACAGAATTTATAATTTTGTCTTGAACACACTCAAGATCACATGATTTTTTTTTTTTCATCTTCCCGCAAATGTATCTGTTGATACACTGTTTCCCAGCTGAAGCCATCAAAACTGCAAGTGGGTTATCTCTGCTGTTACTCAAGGTTTAGGCATATATCACTGATCCAGCTGGCAAAAAAACCACTCTGCCTTGGCCATTCCATTTATCACTAAATATCACTGAAGTAGAGAATAATCATGGGGTTTGGGTTGTGGTATTTCATCTGCCTCGAGTGAGCAGTTTTGCCAATAACCATCAGGATATTTTGTGCAACCTGAGATTGAGCCTGGTTGCTTCTCTATTTTACACTGCCTATTGAAGGACTTCATTTTGTCTGTCAGAAGTTGTAGAACTTTTGAAAAACTTCGAAAGCATTTCATCGATGTTTTAAAAAATCTATAGAGTTATAAGTGTAACTTTCAGGGGGATATGGACTCCTCTATTCACTCGATGTCTTAGAGAATACTGCAAATGTATTTTCCTTCTTTTTTTAATATGTGTGAAACTTCACTTTTATTGCTAAAACGCTTGCACAAAGACAGGATTTATGCTGCATACTTCATTCATTCCTGCTGCCTTTTTCTCTCTGAAAGTTGTAATCCACTGAATGTAAATCCCAGACTTCTCCACTGCTAATTGTGATATGGCAGAAGGGGATTATGACTCTGAAGGAGAAAAAAGCAGCCGGAACAGATGAACGCTTACAAAACAGAAGTCATCTTTGCATGAAACTTATCACACATTTGCTTTTTCATTTGCTTTTTTAAAGCAAGATGGGGGGAATGCAAATAGGGGAAAACATGCCCTTGCTCACAGAGACAGGATATGATCATAAATTGAAGGATCTTAGTATATTACAGGCTTTGATAAAAAGGATGTTTTGGTCCCAATGACAAAACGCTGACAAGAGTCAGAGAATGGTATCTTAGCATGGTTCAGGACACCAGCTTCTATAGCCTAAGGCTTCAGACCCAGTTCATCAGTCAAAATTGACTGAAATGTATTTCTTAAGTAATGTTCCAAGCTGTATTTGATAACTTCAAATACATTTCATCATTCTGCTTTCATATACATGGAACACAACCATAGGTCAAAGGAACATGAACGGGAATACAAGATTTAAAAAACGTCCACCTTTATATCTGCCAATCAAGGCTGTGACATGCCTGAAGTTTGTTTCATTTTGTGCAACAAGGAAAACTGTTTTTCATGTACTTTCTCACTGCATGCATTTCTCTGTTATACAGAGAAAACAAAGGAAACAATCAAGGTGTCTTTTGGGCACCTATTTCAGTAGAGAGTTCATCTGTAAATTTTTGACTCAGGTCAAAGCCAGAAGGTAAAATGAAACCACAGTTCTCTCTTTCTGCTTAAAAACAATTACTATCTTCTTGTCCAGGGAGTTGCTTTAACCTTCATAGAATTTCTGGATATATGCTGTCATAAAATGAATTTCATTCATATGAATCACAACAAATGCTACCTTCTACAGGGAACTGCAGCTGATGTCCCTGAAAATATCATCTTTATTGTTCTTTTTAATGAAGCTTAGGATAAGTTTTACTCTTCAATTCCCAGAGCTGATCAAATCAGGAGTTTGTATATCTGGATCTCCCCGGATGAAGTCTACTTTTTTTTTTTTCCCCCAAAAAGGTGGGGATTTTCAAGTTAGCAACCAAGACCTGCAGTGCCTTTTAGAGAAGGGAAATAGAAAAAGAGCAGGTGTTTGCTGCATAGAGCAGCTTGGACCTCCTCCCTTTCTGGTCTCTCTTCCTTTTCTGTAAAAGAAGTGCAAAATGTTTTCTTCCTCTTCAAATTCAAGAATCTGGAGGCCTCCCTCCTTCCTGTTCGAGAAGGCTGTAAAAAAAAGGAATGATACAAAACTTTACTTGAGAAGTCTTCCTACTTGTGATAAATTACTGCCTTCCACATGCAAAGAAGTGCAATACAAAATAAGGAGACAGAATGGTTGAAACGCAAGATGTGCAAGGGAGAATTTGGATTTGTCTGACAGAAGTGTCAGCAGATTCGTGGAAGTTGTAGCATTTTGCTTTCATTTACAGGCTCAGAGCAGAATTCACCTCTTGCCAGTGATGAGCTTAGCAAAAGGCCTAAGAAATTCTGCACAATGGATGCTTTTGGTTGTCAAGAGTATATTTTAGGAGTCAGAAATATATAGAACATGAAAAATGAGCCAACAGGACAGAGACCAAGAATCTGCCTGGCATACCCCTTACACAGAAAGCCTCCAAGGTGTTTAAGAGCCATGCTGGCCATTTTAAAGCTACATTTTGTGCAAGTTTTAGGAGGTTCAACATGGATAAAACCCAGAGGACCCAGTTCTGTTTTACTTACTTTGGTTTATAATTGTTGTTATTTCTATTGTAATAATTTAAGTAGAAAAGTGTGGAGGAACCGTGGTCTTGTATTCTCCACTTGGTCAGCCCTCACTGCATATACTCAGTGTTAGTTTCTGAACACTTAGCACTTACATTCTGAACATTAAATTTCATCAGTTAGGAAGGCCAGCATCTCCTGGCATACTGCACTTACCCAGAAGTGACATACCTGCTTTGTGAAGTCAAGACTACAAACTAAAATTCATCAGCACTTAAATATTATTAGTAAGAGTTTGACATCATTCAGAAATGTTTACAAATCACTATAGTGTGTCATTGGAACAAGACCCAGAATTCTGTTTACATTTTTAAAATCCCTAGAGAATGGGGCTCTTGTCCAACAATATGGTCCTCATGACTGCTTGGAAACAAATAATAAATATTAGAAAATAACATGTGAAACTCAGATGAAGTAAAAAAAAGGATCTTCTTTTTCCCTTGTTTTGCAGATGGGAAGGCACCAGGCCCTCCAGTGCTACCCCTGGCCTTTCCCAAACTCAGGCAAGATGCTGTTTTAGTTAACATTCCAGTATGGTTTATCCCTTGTGGTTTTTTTCCCCATCATTTCACAACAATGCTTTTTGGCAGATGGAAATGACTCCAACAGAAAGCCAGGTGCATGCTCTGGCGGTTTCCCTGCTAAAAGGGATTTAGTCAGATGTTTCTTCCACCTGTGAATTGGCTGCCCAGTCTCAGCCAGCTCCTATGAATGTAATTATTATGCTCTATTTCAAAAAGCTGAAAAAAGTTCAAGTTGGTTCTGTCAAAAAAAGAGTCTGATACCATTACAATTTCTTTCTATTTTCAGAACCTGATTGTAAATGAAATAATTTCTGTGACAACCATTTTCATTTCCAGTTTGAGGGCATATCCTGACCTGGATTTCCACAAGTCTACTTCAGATACACATCAAAGCAATAATGATCAGTGTCACTCTTTAAATTATAAACAGGTATTCACATCTTTAAATCTGTTCCCAAATAAAAGTCCTTTTTTATATTTTTTTCCTGTGAAGACATGAGTCATCTTCAGGCAGTAATGAGTGACTACGTCTGCTTCCCCATGGCTTCGTGGGGAGCTCTGCTACCTGGAGGGAAGGCTACCAATATGTGGCTTCCATAATCTCCTTTTTCTTTATGAGGAACAAATCCATTTTCTCAAAAAGCCGAATTAAAACAAGATTTGTTTCTTTCCCTGCATTTTTTAGCCTGACATGAGGAAGCCCATTAAACAGCATGAAAAGTCCAAAATGAACTAAAGTTCTATGCTAAAATATTTTTTAAAAATCTGGGACAAATCTGAGGCAAGTTCCATATTAATGGACTGAGGCATAAAACTTCACATGTACCAACAATGCAAACATAGCGCTCTTTATTACTGATCAAAAGCACTTGGGTAGGACCATCAGTCTTCACACAGATCTACTCCATGACAGATTTGTGGGAGTTACAAATTGAAAGCAGAGAAAAGCAGCACCCAGCATGAGTGAAGAAAATTCAGAGGCAAACAACTAGTCAGACTGCCTAGGGTGAAGCTGTTCGGATGACTGGCTGCCCAGTCCTGTGCAGAGAGAGGAGTCCTGATACTGCTCAGATTCCCAAGATGAAAATACAACCACCGTGTTCACTGGATTGTATGATATAGGATGTAGATTCTCCTTGAATTAAATCCCATTCAAGTTACTGCGTAATAGTTAGAAAGAATGGCCAAACTTCCTTTGATTGTTTTTAATCTTTGATTGTTATTAGGATGGAGGGTGGTCCTGAGGTAATAGTGCAACAGTAATGTGATGAAAAAATTGTCACTCCAGATATGATATCTGTATCCAGTGGGAAAATAACACCTGAAAACAGATATATTTCCACAGTATAAAAGTCTGTGTTGTGCCCTTTTGAATTCAGGCCAATGGATCAGCAATACCAGAATTAGCAAATGGGGATTAGAGTTTTTGTGATGTTCACTGGTCAACACAGATCTATGATCTGATTCAGATTTCTGGTCATGTATTTGTTAATCATAAGTTTCCTTCCAGAAATTTGCATGAACAAATGTCAGTTTGTGGAATATTTTTGAACTGTTCACTTTGACTGTTTGCTGTGTGATTGACTAATTTGCCTATCTGGCTGTATGAAACATTTTAAACAGATGAGTTGAAGAACAAACAGCAAACACTGTACTTTCCCCTGTAAAACAGCTGAAACTATAACTCCATTAAAATACAGTAAGTGTTTGGAAAATTGGGACATTTCTGGGAGTATATGGTACCCCATCTTCATCCTGTCACACTTTGGACAGTCCAAAAGAGTAACATGAAGCCATTTTGTTTATTTTATTTGATAGAATAGCAGGTACCTGGTTTCCTATGAAAATGCAATCAATAGCATCCTGAAATTCTGTATGAAAAGTAATGGGAGGCATCCCACCCATTGTAAAGGGAAGCAGAGGTTTTTTTTTGTGAAGTGCTTAGCCATGATTGCCAGAATGTGGCAAAGCTTCTTGGACAGTATTGTCCTTCTGGTCAAGCCTCTTTCCAGAGGGTATGAGCAAAACAACATCACCAATCTTTTTTGGTTTTATATTGCATCTAGATTGATGATGTTTACACTGATGGTATTTTCTCATAAGAGGATTGTAGAAGAAAAAAATACAATATTATTTGCAACATAAAAATAACACCAGCTTTTCCCATGAAACTATCATAATATCTGTTTTATGCTGTATATTGCATGTGCCCGCTTCTCAAAGGTGACAGAAGTAATCCAACCTCCAATTCTTTGCAATGTATAATTTTCTCCTCTGTGGATTTCCATATGTACTTAAAGTAACTTATACTATATTATTATAGATTCTAATTGATCTAACAAATATAGGCAGATTTTCTTTAACAGGAAAAAAAAAAGGGAAACAAATTGGTTTGGCAACATGGATCATTTTTCTTAGTTAATGAACAGACCCCGAACTTTAGCTGAATTTCTGTCAGGTTGTCACACTGCAGTTACAGTGATGTAGCTGAGCTAATCACCTGGTAGGTGCTGGCAGGAACCACTAGCAAAAACAGGGGTTTAGATCTTAAAGTTTCTTTTGAAGATGTCTACAAGCTGTCAGCAATACTCCATAAAACATAGACATTTAAACATATATCAACCTGAATCTGATACCAGTCAACTAACAACTTTCTGTTTGACATAAATGCGCTTACAGACAAGGCTATTATGGACTGACTTTATTTTTTTTTCTGTTTGAATAGCTTGAACACAGGTATATTTTCTTTAAGGCCCATAAAAAGTAAGAAGGCATTTTTCAGAATTGTTTTAAAAGCTGCACTGCTTTTTTTTTAGGAAGAGGCAGTATTTTTTTGTTTGTTTGTTTTTTTGTTTGTTTGTGGGTTTTTTGTTTTTTTTTTTTGACCAGCAGACATAGTGTACCTATCTACAAATCTTTAAACTTCTTGGTTACAACATCACACACAGCTGTAGGGTTGGCATATCTCATCTCAAGGTTCTCGACTGTGTTATACAGGTGAAAGTATTGATTGTGATAGTTTGCATTTCTCCATGTGTACAGGCTTGTAATTAAAGTCTTCCAGCAGTTATACTAGTAACAAAAAAAACCAAAAAAAAGCCTTTCAGCCTTTCAAGGAATAGATAGGTGCTACTAATTTCATGCTGCATATACAAAATTCAAAGTGACTAACCTTATGATTCTACAAAACCAGCAACTGCACTGATTCTTTAATGGTGTCTGGGCAGGTGGTCCAGAGGTAGATAAAGCTGCTTTAACACTTCGCTGTTAAAGCAAATGTGTAGAACCTTGTATCCACTCCTTCCAGGTACCACAGCAAAGGTGCTTTGGAGCAGTTTTTCATGAAGCAACTTTCTCATGCGAGAAGACAAAATGTAGCCATTTGAAACTCTGCCTCCCGTGAGGAAACATGGATTGATTTCTTGGCTCAGCCTAGCTTGGAGAGATTATTGTATTTGTTCAAGATCAAGAGACTCAAAAAAAAGTTGTCTCCTACATTTTATTTAGGATCTCCTACTAGACTGCTTAGCAGTGCTGAGCAATTTCACCCTTAACCTCTCACAAAATCACCAGATCGTTCTTCCTTAATCTGTTTGCTGCCAGGGTGTGTGCTACAATCTCCTCACTTTTCAGGAAGGTGGATACTAGCACAAGGCACAGGATACCAGTCTTTTCCAGGCAAGCTGTCGTGGCACCAGTACAAAATCTTCACTGTCTTGCTGTGTGGTAGCAGAAGCTTCCTTTTGTTTTGCTAATATGAAAAAAAGAGCAAATTAGTATTGCTCAGAACAGCTTCTTGCGTTACATACACCTAGGATAAATCCACACTCAATCTAAATTAATTCTCACAACAACCAAAGAATACTTGCACAAGTATATCTGTATGGATAAAATCTGACTTTTTAGTCCCATAACCAGAATGCCCTCCAAAGAAAGCTGTAAGAAACTTGTCAGTAAAAGATGCTGGTCACAGGAAAAAAAAAACATGCAAACATGTTTGGTTTTGGCTTTCAGCACCTTGTATCTGCCTGGCATTTGTCAACAATTAGAGAGTGATTTCCTTCTGTTTACAATTTATTGAAAAAATAATTTATATACATAAATTAGGGAGATAATTCAAACATATTAACATTTGACATTGAAGCAGTGTTCATTAGACCTGTACCAGAAGGTCACAATATATGTTTCTGTTTGCAGTTTGAATATGTATAATTACTGGAACTAAGTTTCTGGAGCAAAGACTAATAACTGTTATTTCCCTTAAAGCTTATAAAAACTTCACAGTGTCTGCATAAAATTGTTTCAGTATTCATAGCAAAAGGGTATTCCTTAGTGTATTCATAAATAAAAGGATATAACAGTTGGAGACAGAATGTACTCATTAATTTTTATAAATTGTCTTGTCAGCTAAGTTACTTAACAGTATTCAATCAGTTCAGGTAAGTGTGGCTTTCACATCTCAATATCATTTGAATTAGTTGGACACAAATATATCACCTATACTGGCTGTCTAAAACACAGTCAGCTCTTTCTGCTTTGACCAAAAATCATTCTGATTTCCTTTGTGTGGTGTTGTTGGTTCTGAAAGATCAAGCAAACACCATCAGTCCACTCCTGCAGGTGTCTCCTTGTGTTCTCTGTGTCACTCAGAGCACCAAGGGACTGCCTTGGCCTCTCCCCAGCTCTGATTAGTGCCCACTTCCTGCCAGTAATGAGACCTGACATTTTCCAGAGCAAACACAGATACTTATATTTGTTCATGGTTCATTTGATTGTATATAAAGATGAGCTGTATCATACAGGGAATGAAAACTTCAAACATGTCTCTGAGGGTATTTATCTGGCATGTGATGTGAAGAAAAGGGGGGGTGAAGCTGACAGAATGAAAGGAGCAGACTTCAGTTCATTATTAGCACAATAATAATAAGAATGCCAACTGCCTTAGATTGCAAAGTAAATATTTTGTGTGCTTAAGGATTTTTTCCTTTTTTTTTTTTTATCACCTGTGGTGTGTTCCACAAAAATGAAAAAAATAAAGGATTTTGGCAGCTGGTGCTTTAGGTGATGGCTATTGAAACAAAAAGTGGTAAGTTTACTATTTATTTGGCAGGAGAATGAGAATGAGGGAATTCGGGACAGTTCTGATAACCAGCCACCCTCAGGGACAGTGTTACATGAAAGTTCATAAATATTGGTGAGGTACCATTACTGCTGTGATTCATGCTTGCTACACCAATTTCAAGAACTATATATTTGCAAATATTTTACCATTGCTACTTATACTTGAGCAATAAATCTAACAATGGTATGTTATCTATCATAAACCACAGCTCAGCAGTGTAGCACTCACGGCTCTCAAGGAAATCATCCACTAAAACCAAAACTTTGAATGACATTGTCCTTATGATTTCAAGGCTGTCCAGAACTTTACAGTGCAGGATCATCACTTGTTTCTGTAACTCATAGCCCCTGATTTGCTTGCTTTGGACTTGGCTTGGGGACTGTCATCTGTTAATTTGTTACTTTGTTTCTTGGATAAGACTACAGAAAGAGGCTGTTGTTTGTATTACATGTGAAGCATTTGGAATGGCTTATTACATAGCATTTTCCTCCAATATTGCAGTGCATCTCTGGGATTTACTTATGATGGATAGTTTCCATGAAGATGGCCTTCATCCTGAGTCTTTGTAGGCTTGCTTTTCCCTGCTGAAAAATCTTAGAATGAAATAATGAGTGGAAATAAAGCTTTTACCTGTTTTTTTTTTCCAAGTTACTTATCTTTTCAGATTTAAATTTGTCTGCTGAGGGTATAGCCATCAGTAATGACCTACACAATGCTTCATGCTTCGAGGTGATGCTGTCCAGAGATGGTGAGCAAAGTACTGCTTCCAGTAATAGCAGTGTAAATCAAGGTACTTTGGGATCATTCTGTTTAAAACATGACACAGATTTCAGCGTCCTTATTCTAAATATACTCCAATAAAATCTTAAGCAGAATTTGTGCTTTAAATCTTAAATATTGTAATGGTACAAAAAGTAAAAAAATATGTATTACATGTGAATAAGTAATAAAGTAGAATTATAAAATATTTGCTGTGGTTAAACAGCACACAGTAGTATAATTAAGCATATATATAATTCAGATATATATAATATTTATATATTAATGTAATATATAATAATAAATAATAATATTAATATAATAATATAATAAGTATGTTATATACTATTATAGATATAATTAGGTATATATAATGCTCAGTTTTGGGGGAGGGAGCAGAAATGCATATGGCACATTATTTAGTAAAAATAGGTCAGGTGAGTGGCATATCAGTGGCATTCTGACACAGCAATACAAACTCTGAACACATGCCAGGTGAACAGTACCAGCAAAACCCTGCCTTCCTGTGCATAGGTATAATTCATGCTTAGCCTTATTAACTGTGTTTCACATGGCTGTTACTCCATACCTGCTTTGGAAAAACACAAATATATTGGTACAGCAAAGATTTCTGTCACCTTACAAAGGAAACATAATTTATCTGAGTCACTGCAGTGTGCCAGCATCTCAGCAATGTACCTGGCATGTTCTCTTAGCAGTGACCAGCATTATTGTCCATGCAAATGAAAGTTTGGAGCTGGTTCTAAAGTGTTACTTTTCCTCTTCTTTACTCAGCATTCAAATCTTCTGCCACAAATATTGTATTCTGTGTGTAATTTTTCCCCAAATTAGATCATATTTTAGCTATCTCATTACCAGAGGTTCAACATTTACCTTATCTCTCTAAATTTCCATAGAATTTCAATCATTAAACCTGAAAAGCAACAACACTTGCATGGAGAGCATATGCTTTTCAGAATCTATGGTTTCTTGGAATATCGGTGATTATCTTGGCTTTTTACCTTCAGTTTTACTGCTATTTAAGCACCAAGCCATGGTTCTCATCAGAATTACCTTTAAAAATGAAAGACCAGGGAACATTGTGCAGAAACTATTAGATGACGTGCGTGAGCCAAAAAGGGGAAGTGAAACCTGTTTGTATTTCTGTGTTTCCTTTCAGCAGGAAAGAAGCTGACTACTCTGTAATAACAAATATTGAGGCTGTTGGTACTAACTTTTAACATGCTCATGGCTGAGAATAAAGATAACAGGATGGTATTTCCCTGCACACAGTTTTTAATGTCTGTCATATTGTGCATCTCTAGATTTCAATTTGGGTCCACAATCTAGGGAAAAAAAATTATAGATCGTAGGTGTTACCAAAGTTACATAAATCACCCTTGTCTCTTCTCAGATGTTGGATCCTTCACTAAATGCCTCTGTGCTTGCAATGTCAGGTAGTCACTATGAATGACCCCCCCTTTCCCTTCCACCCTTCCACATTTCCACCATTCTTCCTTCACTGTCTGTCTGTCACTTCATTCATAATAAGTTTGCATAACTACACTTCTGTTATCCATGCTTTTCTTAATTTTGTGTGGAGTTCTTTGGAAAGAGAAAAATTCACCCTAAATAATCTGTTTAAAATATGTGCCATGAGTTTGAGAAAGCTTAAAGAGTATTCCGTTGGTCCTATGCCCTTTAATTTGGGTGGTAGTTTTTAGTAGTCAGTCATAGAAAATCTTGACTTTCTTCTACTTTGTGCTAGATGAGGTCTGTGCAGTGTGGTGGGTAAATAATCTAAAAAAAAAAAAAAAAAAAAAGAAAACCAATCAAAAGACACATATTTTGCATGTTCTTCAGTCTTGGACTTGGATGGAGGTATGGGCAATCATGTAAAATCTGTTTGCTCCTTGTAAATTGTAATCTCAGCAGTGTAGACAATCTTTTACAAACCATAAAGCCAAGCAGAATGATTGAGATATTTCTCAATATTGTTGTGAGAGACCAATGATAATTTGCTAAATTTTCCGTTTCACTAAACATGAGAAATCATCTTTTCATTACACTGTATCAGATTTCATTAGAATGATAGCCATGAGTAGGTGGTTGTAAAACTCTTCCTTGAAGTGTTAAAACCAGAATTCAAGTTTGTATTTGACGAGCACACTGGAAATTTATATATGAAAATTACAGTGATAGGGAAAGTACAGTATTTAAGGTGGAATGAGAATTGGGCTTTTTTTTGTGATAGGGCTGATTAACAGATATTTTACACTATTTCTTCAGATGAAATTTTTTATTTAAACTACTCATGAGATCTTGTTTAAGTAAAGAGGCTACTAATTGAATTGTTGTATTTTAATCACTTCCCCCAATGGAAAGAGAGGAACAGTCTTAAGACCTTTCCATTTCCTTACATGAATATTCTCTGAATTAATCTTTCTAGTATATTTATCTTCTCCTTTCCCTTTGTGAGAATAGAGTGTGGAATACTAAATAGAAAGAAAGTATTTTTAACAGCAGATATCAACATTCATGTTAGCTGTTAGGTCTCTCAAAGACCTGGTTTTCAGACAAGAGTCATATACAGAAAAAATAATGTGTTACTACATGAGTAAGAATAGTTGCTATAGAATGGTCCTTCACTTCAACCATCACCTGAAAGTTTTAAAACTAGAGGGAACATAACTCTAAAGACTTAAGTGAAGAAGCCAGACTTTACTGGAAGCAGAAATGAGTCATTAATGCATTTTCTCATTAATACATTTTCCTTATCTCTTACTCCCATAACAGATATGGCTCCTAGAGAAATGAGCAGCACCTTTACCATCTAGATAATCACTCTGCATCCTGACCATCCCAGATGTCATGCTTTTAGATACTGGCCCTGCATTCCCACCTCCTAGAGCTGTTATGTGTCTTTGTTTTCCCATATTTTAAACTAGTTTTGCCCGAGCTTTTAGCTGCAGAGAATTGCAGTTTAAATGGAACTGAAGTCTCAAAAGGCCAATAAAATGGGATTGTAATAAAGCAAGCCATGATTTGATACCAGCCTTGCTTTTGTGGGGTTGTCTTTTGATCTTTGAAAGCTTGGATTTAGCATGACTGAAGTGCCTTTTTACTTTCTGCTGGTCATTTTAAGATACAAATTTCTAAGTGTACTTCTTATGAGAAGTGCTCTGTCAGTCCTTTGTATAATGCTGCACTTAGGTCCTCATCTGTCTCTCTTCTGTTCTTTCACTCTGGTGGAATCAATGTGGATTTTTGCAGTCAGTGTGAATGACATCTCCAAAACCGTCTGAACCTGCTTTTTTGTGCCTTATCCGGAAAAGGTTAGATTAAGATAGCATGAACCAAAATTGCCAGAGTTAGTTCTTAGACAAAAATATGTACATTTCAGGTAGGCAGCAGGAAGCAATTATTATAGAATTTCTTGAATGAAAGCTAGCTTCTAATCATGAAATCATCAATAAAAAAAGGGTTATGAAAGGATATTGTAGACCTCTGCTAAAGGTGAGGCTATCCTTTTCATTAGGCAGTGTTTTCATGACCCAGAAGGAAAAGTGAAAGGTGCCAATCACGTACATGTTAAGGACATTTATATCATGTAAATATTATTCTTCTGTAGCGATGAAAAGACAGTTTAAATGATTTATAATCAAGAACATGATGGAGAATTAGGAGGTGGGGAAGGAATTAAAAACCCCTGCATATCCATTTAAATTTGGGGAGTTTTAATGTACTAGAATAATCTGAGGCATTAGGTTAATAATCAAGTACTAATATTGACTGCTTCGATAAATACAGATGCCTTCTGCCTCTTACCAAATTGTAACAGTTTAATACTAGAAAGTGTCTTTAAAACAATTTTAAACATGACTAGAGGCTTATAAAATAGGCGCAGGAGCCATGTAGATGTAATAATCATATTAGCCATAATAATAAACATTCCTAATATTACATTTCAGAGCTGATCTAAAGAGAATATAGATTTAGCCACAGTAGTAGCACTAATTCAAAGAGAAATTCATACTGTAATGATCAATACAATCTTTCTCTACAGCACAAACTTATTTTTTGGCTTGCCTGACTCAGGACTCATCAGTGTTTAACATCATGAACAATAATTATAGTAACGTGGGTAATTCTTCAATAGGAATAATAAATATTCTTAAGGAAAACAATATTTTATTTTCCAGCTTTATTGCTAGACATATTTAATTTCATCAGGATTATGCAGAGAGAACAATTTTTACTCTTAATCAAATGCAAGGTGGCATCAATTCTTGGCAGGGATTTTGGGTACAAACCATATATACAAATAATGTGTGATGCACTTGATGAATTTACATTTTTAAATATGAGTTCATTTGTTTTCAATGAGACACATGCATGAGCTCCACATTTATAGGCCTCTTTGAAATACTGAAATAGAAAAAGGAGTCAGGACCTACCAGCAAGAATTAGGATTTACAGGATCTGGATGCCACCCTTTTTACACTAGGAAATAGTATTACACCATATGTCAGTTCTGTTTATTTGCTTACCCATATGAGAATTTCTTTTTACATCCTTGTTAGCTTGTCATGACACTGTTTATGCTAAACATGCCTGCATGCCTCCTGCTTCCTACCTTCTGTAACAAGAAGTAACTATACTAGATCCGTCCCCACCAGTTAAACTTCATGGGTCTCCCAGAATTTGCTGCAGCCTTACATGTGCAGTTGTACCCTGTGCAAGGACATGTGGGAGAAACCTTTTCCTTGAGAGGATTCAGACATCATTCCTCTTTAGCTTGCATTCAGGGAGGCAGCACAGAGGTCAAGAAAGTCCTGCTAGCAAAGAGCCAGTGTCAAGGCAAAATTGGGCTCTGCATGGCTGACTGCAGCCCAGGCTGTCAGATTAGTCCCCAGGCTGGCACTGGACTTAGGGAAAGCTTTGAGGGGAGGGACAAAAAGTCACTTTATCCTGTCAAAGCCATGACAATATCTGTTCTGTTTTCCCTTCTGCAAAATCTTTAAAAAGTGATTTTTCTATTCATGTAGAAAAGCTGTCCCCATGCCCACTACACATCTGAACACCATCAGTGCCTGAGAGCTGCCTAATGTCCCATTTTCAGGGGGTCACAGGGCTTGTTTGAACTTCCACAATGCCTTCAGTTTTCCCACTCTAACCTTGACATAAAGCCTTCTCAGCAGGACTATGTGGCTTGAAGACAAAATGTAACTGTGAGGTTTTAGTACCATGAGGCTGTCCATTTGTACAACTCTCCTGTCTTTACAAATTTCTTATAAATGTGAGCTTAAATCATTTCAGAGAGCTCAGTGGGAATATCTTCCCACTGCTCTGATGACAAACACTCTGCAAATAAAGACCGCCTGTCTTGAACTGTTAGCAGTCTTTACTTTCCACTAGGCTGATATTAAATTGCTACAACAGCTGGTAAATACAACCTGGCCTTACAAGGAATTGCAAGGGTTAAAAAACTGCAGTAACTATGAACAAAGGAGAGAAAGTCCAAATTTGAGGTTGCTGCAGTTCTGTTCTGAAAAACACTATTTTATTCCAAAGAAACTCCCAATGACATTTCCATTGATGCCACAATGTTTTGTACTCTCTGGACAATAATTCCACTTGACTACACGATTGCTTGCAGCAAATGGCAAGAATCATAGTATGATCATTTACTCACTAAACTTTCTGACAAACTTGATTGTTTACTTATTAAACTTTTCACAATTTGAACAGAAGTAAGCATTGAAAGAAAACAAAATTAAGAGCGTTAATACTAAAAACTGTGACAATTTTAAATTAAATAAAAATTGCTAAAGCTTATGTATCTCATTTCATTAGGTACAAGAAAATCTTGAGGTTACATTCTTGTGTTTTCAGCCAGGATTTTCCACAGAATTTCCTTGAACAAGGCAGACATTGTGTATCAGTCCTAAATCAAACTCATCACCATTTTTGTCTTTCTTCATGCACAGGAATTCATCCATCTAGTGACAGTAACAATTTCACAGATAAACAGGTCATCTGGGCCTTTATTAAGGTATGTAAAATGTAATGGGAACCATCCTGACTTCAAGCATCAGCTTTTTTATCACCAACCAGCTGCTTCTAGTGCTGGAAATAAGCACAGGAGGTGTTATATTTAAATCATCCAAGGTTTCTCCTATACTGCTAACCAAAATAGTGCCTTGGAAAAATCCTGTTGCTGAAGCCAAATGACTGAAACTGCTTCACAGACACAGTGCACCTGAAACACTTCCACATCTGTGTGTACATAGCCCCTAGTGGTCCCTATATACCACATAGGGAGCACATACCCATACACAAGAAGTGCTCTGCCAATCCTAAGACAATATTTCCTGATCTTTCTCAAAATTAAATACCTGAAATAAAATGGATTCTTTTTGTTACACATCATCAGAGGGGTATTTTTATAGCAAGAGAATGGGTATAAGTACAGCTGAACATTTAATGGACAGGACATGTAGATCCATCTGGGCTGGCATGGCAACCCTAAATTTTCTGTGGTCATCCCCAAGTGTACAAATGGCTTGGAGAAAGCACTCTGAACCATGTGTCTTTGTGGAATAGGCCTTTTACAGAGTTTTCTTCATTCAAGACTCTACGTTGTGAATAGAACAGAAATCTTGGCCATTACCTTGAGCAAAATGTGTTCAGTCTTACAAGTCTGAATTAAATCAGTAGTGCATAGATTCAGAGTCAAAGGGATGGTTGACTATCCTCTAACGACAGCAAATGCAAAACAAATTCTAAAGTCTCTAAAACAAGTTGGCTACCCGAACAGATGGTGTCCCTCACTGCTACTTCTGTCCTTGAAAATTAAATTTATAAATAGCTGGTAATGAATAAACCAAAAATATGCATACAGAAGACTAAAATCACCCTACATGAACAGACTGTAAAGAGAATAAGCTGAAAACCAGCATTAGAGGAATTAGTCCTGAGAATCTCTTACTTTGTTATTTAGCCATCACATTTCTTCCCGTGGTGACAGTGTGAAATTGCTCAAAGAAAGAGGTATAAACTTTTTTCAGTATTTGTATCTGTTTTCTTGCTGTCCTTAACCTTGTGTGATAAAGGTTGTGTAAAGCAGAAACAAAATATTACATCCAAATTTTTTTCTGTGAATATAACACTTTTCTTTCGAAGTAGAAGGAAGCGGTTATTCAAAGGGAATGCATTTTGTACATGGAAATTACAGCTGCATTGCTGTTGTGAAATGGAACAGCATTAATCCATTCCTTGGCAACAATAGCAGTGAGAAAGAGAAATGATGCAGTAAACATATGTAACCTATTCCTCCTACAAACCAAATAATGTCCCCTTAGAGTCCTCCTCGGATGCTGCAATACAGAAAGGTTCCAGTAATCCTGTCCTGTATGAAATATTGCAGGAGAAGGAAGATAAATCAAAGGACTTCTCTATTTAACTTTCAAATGTGTTGGTTATTCTAACACTGTACTTGTTCCAAATCGTTTGAGTAGCTTGAGGACAGTGAAGCATTGTTGGAATATATGGCTTTGAAATACCTCTCATTACATACACTGCAGCTCATCAAAAATGAAAAACATTTGCCAGACCTGGCCTCAATTATCTTTTCCTTTCATTCTGGACATAAAATTTTATGGCAAAGAAATGGGAGAGGACAAAATAAGGATTCCATTCCAACCACTACCCTGTCCCCCTGGGTTGTCCTGTTTGGTCCAAAAACTGCAGTTATGGTGTATAAGTTGTTCCAGTCCCTCCTGCAGAAGCAGCCCTTAGGCTGCCCTCAAAGCCAAATCTACTGCCCTTACGTCCATGAGTGGACATGGGTGTAGAGGCAAGATGCTGAGACTGATGTGGGATGGACTTTATCTCTGTAAATTGTCATGGGCAGTGTTGCACCATGCCCAGGTTCAGCAAAGCAGACAGGCAAAGAGCAGCTGAGGAGATGGGGTGGCCAGAAAGTCCCTGTTCTCTGCTGCCCCAGGCACAGACATTCAGCTCATGCACAAATACAACTCAGAAGCAAAAACCAGAGGCAAATAAAACCAAAACTACCTAATCCCTTTATTTCAGTGCAGATAGAAGTCTGTCTTTCAAATTGATTAAAAAATATAAATGTAAACAGATCTGGCAGTCTTCAGCTGTTTTAATATTGCAGATAATTGAACTAATGCTCAAACATCATGTGTTGTGAATAACACAGGATAATAAGAAAATCCAGGACAATTTAAATAAGTCAGTTTGTAAACCCTTATGTTTCCCAAAACAAAAATACCCAAAATGAAAAATCTATTCTAGAATGATTTACTGATGCATGTAGTAGCTTTTCCTTGTATGTGGATATCCTTCCTGTGATTTCACTGGATCACTCTGGTACTTGTAATTAAATATATATTTAAGCTTGTTCAGGACCAAAATATCTTTAGGCCCTTAATATATTTTATGGTTAAAACCAAAATTATTGCATTTGTTTATTATTCCTGGGCTCAAGAAGCACACTCAACAATGTTCCTTGCAGTAATATAAATTGATTATATAACCATATTTCAATAACTTAATTTTTCAAGTTAATGCAAATAAATGCTTTAGAAGAGTTAAAATAATGGTAACTAATTTTCAGACTAGAATTGTCAATAAAAAGTTCTGTCCCAAATTAAATAATAAAAAAAGTTAACTATGCTAACTTTAATTTTTTTTCTTAATTTAAGGCAAATTGAAGTACATGGATAGTAAAATAAAATTCAAGCTTGAAGACATAAATTTGAAATTCAATATATTATTTTGAGCTATATTTTTTCTCATTATATAAACAGAAGCTTTAAGTTTTCTAATTCTTTGGCAGAATTCTCATTTGACAGAATCCAGGATTAAACCTGGATAAACATGAAACCTGCCTTCATTAACAGATATCCAATTAAACCATGCAGTTTCTCAGGATCCCAAGTGACAGTAGTACATTAGGCAGAAATTACTCACTGCAAGGCATCCTGACTAGTACCATCCTTGGGAAAATGCTCTCCACCACCTCTCTGTGTGAGTAGCATTTATTGTTGCTCAGGGGTTTTGTCACCCTTCCAAGTTCCCACCTTATCATGGGAAGCATATCTTGACAGCTGCCCAGGCATTGCTTCTTGGACATGTCCCTACCTTTCCCTGGTGCATCCTGGTAATTCCACTTAATGGAGAGTAGTAAATATAGATTTCCGGTCACACTGACTGGGAACAGGAGGTGAACATACAGCTCAGAAGACTCCAGATATTTACGTACGATGCTGTGTTATGGAAACACCTGAGGTCAGTTGCTGAGGCTTGAGTTAAATGGCTTTTTCTGGAAGTAACTGTAAAAATAAAATGAGGCAAAAATTATTGCTTTAAACTAACAGGAGCCTAAGGGAAATGGGGAGAGAGTGAGAGAGTCTTTTAGCCAGGAAATAGGATAGCATAGCATTCAGGTGGGAATGGGGTAGGCAGCAAAAGAAATTGGGCACCTTGCCTAATATTTCAACCCTCACTGGGGCAGAATTAATACTTATCTACAATAAGAAGAGAATAAATTCTTTAAAATCCAATTTAAGCATATTTCTGGTATGATCCTTCCAAAACAAGTGAAGTGTTTTAGTAGCATAAGCTTCATTGGAAATCACACCTGAGCCTGATTATGATCTTGTGGATCAAAAACCCTTTTAGTTCAACCAAAATGTATCTAGAGTACTGCAAGAATTGCAAGATATAAGAATCAGCTTGTAACATATTGCCATGAACACAGACATGATTCTTTGCATATGAAACTAACTGCCCATTAATTATCTTCATTCTCTTTTCATTACATAGATCCATCCACATGCCAATCACACTCTTTCCACTTATCATCTCAAATTTTCTTTAGAAGCACTCATGTGGGAAAAAACAGTCAGGTTTAAAATTAGGTTTTGTATTTGCACAATGAGCACTGCAGGAAATTCTATGGCCAAAGTCGAGTGACAAAACTATATTATTGCAGTGATCACATTCGATGCAGTCACCCAGCTGAACCCCCAGTGCAGGGGGGGTGTTCACTCCAGGGCTGCCCAAGATGATGTGTGCTTATGAGATAAGAACAGAAATCTAATGCTTTAGTGCCCAGCAAGATCTTTCAGCCTCCTGGCTTTTCTTCATAGCTTTTGAAAGTAGAATTGCTGTAAACTGATGTATAAAGAGTTATGCCTTGTGTGGGAGAGGCTTTTTAAGTTGTTTCAGGGTAAGATGCCAACAGAAGAAAAAGCCACCTTCTGTTTGTTGAGGCTGTTGTGGATTTTGTCTGCAAGGTTATGTCTTGAGGCAAAAGCAAGAAGCTGGCAGGAGCTGGTACACAGCATCTTATTTTTGTGAGACTGCTAGGAAAATATAAGGGAGTTCTTAGGGCAGGGAGAGTGTTCACAGAGCAGGGCAGTGCGAGATCATCGGCACATCCCAGCACACACAAAAGAAGATGGCTTAGCATCTGTTCTGGAGCAAGCCAAGAGTTCTGGGTACTGGCAGTCACGTATGGAGATGGATCACAGCGTGCCTGCCAAGGGTTTTGGATACTGGTCACAAGCACAGAGATGGATATTTTGGTTGGAAGGCATAGAAAATTAGCAGTAAAATTAAGTATGATTCTTCCTAGTGCCTTAAATGTGAGCGGACTAAAGAATCTATTTATATTCTCATTATCTTGAATATTTACCATAGCAGAAATGGCGCAAAAATTGAGCAGAAATTTCAAATAATAGGAATATATTTTTAAAGTAATGTTCCACTCAACTTATTTAATCTATCTGGGCCTTGATTCTTCATAGTTAATAAGAGTGATTTGGATAGAAATTCATTATAGTGATTTGGATAGAAATTCATGCTCACATAAGTATCCATATTGGAGACCAAAACTCAAAATTATGTAAAAAAATAAATTAATCACATTCCCCTGAGTGCAAAGGTATTTTAGACTCTGGAGCAAGACTTTCCTCTATGACAGGCATTTCTATTGTAATTGTAAAATGAGAAATGCTTTTTCTAAGGAGAAGCAGGTGTTAATGTTATGGCCTGACTTCTTCAGCACCTGAATTACATCTCCTCTTGTGCAATCCCAAAGTGTTTGTGTTGAACTCCACAGGGTGGCACCAGCACATGCGAAATTACCGCCAAGGAATTTTTGACCTGCAGCATTCAGGTGGCCCCAGACCCTGGCAGTGGAGACAGTGGATGCCATCTGTCCCTCAGTGTGTTGGGCTTGGGCCACCAAGTGTCCTTAGCAGTTTGAGGTACATAACAATGATTCAGCCGTACTTGTTATAAAGGCAGCTTCCATGGATTTTGAAAACTGGCCAGGAACTGGTCCCTCTTCCTGGGACAGTTTGATTAATAGGAATTAAAGGGTAATTGCATTTAAGTAATTCAATAATGTATTTGCAGTGTGTCAAATGCTGGAATAAGAGGAACAAGGTAGAAACCAAGCAAAGGTGTCATCTAACAAGCATTGGGCTGTGAGTACTGTTAACAGCATGTACTGCATGATCAACCTTTTTTTGTTTGTTTTAATGAGGATAATCCACCTAATGTTGGAATAATGAAGAGATATTGAGATGGTCAGTGCACACCAAGGCCTCAGTGCTGGCAGGAGGGATCTGCTGACAGAAGGCACTTGTGTATTTCACACTGCAGCTGCAGAACTTCACGGCACACAATTTTTATTATTATGCAGCTGATTAATTGTTTCTGTAGTTATGTTACCACCTGAAAATACTGCTGCTGTATAAAGTGCCAGCCCCATGCAACTGAAGTGTGTTGGTGTCAACTAAGAGATGTCTGGGTTTAAAAAGTCATTTTGCAGCAAATAAAATTTATCTGCATATAGCACACCCACTACTCTTGGTCAGTGGAAGAGTGATGGCAGCTCTGTCCATGTCAGAGGTCTCTTGGTACTCAAGAGAGCCCATTGTCACCTGCCAGGAGTCTTTGAGGAGTCACAGATGGACCAATGTTCCTGCATCAGCTTTTGGATAACAGACAGATTGAGAAACTAGCTGGCGGTGTCAGCAAAAAAAGCAAATGGAAGAAGGGAAGGGATTAGCACAGTAAAGATCAAGGAACTTCAAAGTGGGGTTGGGGTTGTTATCTAATTTACAGTTTGTCAGAAATTCATCAGACAATTGAGCAAATTATCAAAGTAATCCTGTTTCTTCCTTGCATCAGATATGAATTTTCAACTCTCAAAATCCAAATTCTCAAAACAAATTAAGTTTTTGCATTTAGAGACAAGTATAAGAATTTTTTGTGTCATTCATAGTGAAGTAGTTGCATTCAGAATGATAGACTTCAGTAGAAACCTGTGGTGCCTGTTGTGCATTAATTCACTGTCTCCTGCCATAACTGTTTTCTTCTGAGCTTCCTCACAGTCTCTGTGTAGCCTTGTGTTTTACCTCTGAAATACAGCAGGAGCTGTGATTTTTTAAGTTTATATTCAACTCTGCTGAGGAATTTCCCAAAGACTTGATCTTATCATTCATTATCTTGCTCCTCCAGTTGCCTAAGCTACAAAATTCATATAATACTTATTATTTTCTAAACTGCTTTGATATTCTTACATGAAAAGCAACTAAGTGCAAATGACTACTGCAGAATGCCATAAATGCCAGCTA
Organism: Camarhynchus parvulus; assembly: GCF_901933205.1. Taxonomy (NCBI): domain Eukaryota; kingdom Metazoa; phylum Chordata; class Aves; order Passeriformes; family Thraupidae; genus Camarhynchus; species Camarhynchus parvulus. The sequence goes on along the minus strand of NC_044575.1, from coordinate 19,135,669 downwards.
GGAGCCATCAATAAGCAGCAGACAAAAAGCTACTAATCTTCATGCCAGAGTTTAAAAAATTCCCTGAGATATCAGAACATTTCTGAAATTGTTAATTTAAATTAGGGCTTCACTTATTTGTGCCTTCAAAAGTACCAATCTCCAGGAGTGCCCTTGTTTTCATGCCTTATCTGATATTTTAAAAGATCAGTGCAAACAAAAAGCCATGCCAAGATCTTGAAGGAAAAGGAAAAAGGATAGAAGAGATTTGTGCCACATTTTATACTTATAGAGAAAGTCCTGAATAATCCAATGACAGGAACAAAAAAGAAAAGAAAGCCCTTTTCAAGACAGCAAAATTTATCACCCTCCTGGAAGAATGCTGAAGATTGGGTAATGCAGCAACAATTTTCCAGCCACAAAGGCACAATAACTATCATGTTAGATAAATACTACGATGATTCAGAATAGTTTGGTCACATCAATAGTGGAGCACGGAAATATTCAGAGAAAACACAGCTATCTTCACAATCACAGACAACAGCAAGTGCTACAAACACACAAGGCACAATAATCAGTCAGAGGAAATCATTGTCCCAGTGTTTTTCTGACACAGGAACATCTCCTCACCTGTGGACAAATCCTCCAGCCATGCATCCTTCTGAGCCCCAGAGCAGCTGTGAGCTGGGCCTTCACAACAGGGAGACATTTCCAACACACATTTCCTCCCTGAAACTATGGGATAAATAATTCATGGCTCTTGTCAGGAAACTCCTAAAAATTGAGAGAGGTGTGCTACAATTTTATGGAATTGGTTACAATTCAGAGATTAACTGGGAGAACAAGAAGATTGTAAAGAATTCCTGACTGTTCTTTCTAGCTTACATTTTGCATAAGCCGTTGCCATTATGGCATATTTTTTTTTAAACAATGAAATATTGTTTCAGGAAGTCTTACTAGTTCTAATAGGACATTGAAATTACTCTTCTTACATGAAGCTTTATTCAACATTGTTCTGCACTTTTTACTGATTTTCTTCAAACTTTTCGTGTGAAAAATAAAAAAAGACAAGGCAATATAATGGGGACGAAATTAGTCAAAATAAAAGTAGAATAATTTTCGTTGCCAAAACATAGGTATGAACCAAAATATCAAAAGAAGTACTTATGACATTTCAAGCCTTTGAATATCATGAAAACATTATAATTCAGGTAAGCTATATTTTAGACATTTAAAATCGATATAAGCATCAATAATAATTTATAATTTGGAGTGTGTTATTGACAGGAATCACAATAGTGAGGAGTTTCAAAAAAAAAAAAAAATCAAATTACCCAGCTCAGAGAGTTATAATCTGACTTATTTTTACTTATGTCCCAGCTCTTCCCCTCAGGCTCACACAGATCCTTGCCTAACTGTTTGCAGTACACCATATTCTATTCCACAGTTCCTAAAATAATCACCTTTACAATTTTATCAATCTCTCCCTTTAAAAGGACAATAATTAGGCCTGATTTTCAGAAATATTAGGTAGCCAGACCTGTAATTTACTGTAGCAAGGGTGACAAGAATTCAGTATCAAGTTTCTTGTGACACAAATCCAAAATTAGAGAAAAAAAATATGCATCCTTATTAAATACATATTTCACTGAAGTTGAATTTTTTATACTGGTAATCCATAAAAAATAAGTCTATGAATAAATATGCATTTATAAATTCTGTTTAGGGTTGCTTAAAGTTTATTATGCTTATGTAATTCTTTTGTGTAGGATTTATTGTACACTAGCAGCTATGCTACTTGTCTGTTAGACCAAAGACAATTAAAAAACAATTAATATTGCTAATGTCTTCCTGAAGAGTATTCCTAGAACTAGTGCTCTCCAACTTTTCTGTGGAGGTTAGAAAATGCCTGAGCAAGCAAGTCCAACAAAAAAACAAGCACACTAAATATTAACACTTAAAACCTGTCAAACCTGGGTGAGGTTGAATTCAAAATAAATCACAGGCAAGGGATGGCTGGGCAGACAGAAGTATCCCAGCACCTATTTCGTGGAAGGCCAAGCAAGCCTGGTTTGCCAGGCTCCCTCGCTCCTTGGATGCCCACCCATACCTGGGTGGTGGCCCCTGGTGCTCTCATGTCCCCCATGTTCAGTGTTAAACTCACTGACCACCCTCTAGGTCTAGGTTTTAAACAAATTTAAGGGAAGATAAAATGGACTCTGTCTGCCTTTCCTAGTAATGTGATGGACAGAGTACACTAGGTATTCAGCAAATAAGAAAAAAGAAAAAAGAAAAAGTGGTTCAAATATTTTATAGCATTAGTTGCGTATTTTAAATTAACAATAAGCCGTAGACAATGAACAAGCATGTGTAGGACAAAATGTTCCTGTTCTACACTGAGACAGTTAAATATTTTCTAACAAGCATAGTTTCAAGGTGGTAATTCACAGCACAATTCAGAAAGAAATATTGTATGCAGTTTCACATAATAAAACTTTACCCATTTCTTATGAAAATCTCAGAGAAAAATCTTTGGTATTTCATATTAATATTGTTCACATGAATTTAAAACAAATGTAATGGCCCATTACACTTTTGTGCCCCTCAACACACTTTGCATACAAATTGAAAATAACATCTTACTGCCTCTTTTTTATTGAAATCAAAGCAAAAGAATGCATCCAGTCTAAGGAATTGAATATACTCAGTTTATTTAAAAGTATTAAACTAGTTCTATCAGCTTTGATCTTCCAAATACCCAAACTTCCCTATGTCAGAAAACCTCACTTTAAGTAAATTAAATAGGAATATCTGTCTACATCATTGCAAAGTAATGCTACAGAATTTATACTTTCCCTATGTTGAAGACCTTCTATCTAACTTCATTTATTTTTGGTTACAATCTTACATGAAAGGAAAGGGCCCCTATTGAGTTTAATTAGAGATTTATATTTTCTATTAATCAGATCAAGACACTAGGTACAACATTCAGCTGACAGGTGCTATTGTAGCTACAGCTGCTTGATGATCTGGCCCAATTTGACTTGACTGCATGTTTTGTTCAAAAAGCCACAATGCTGTTGGCCAAAAGCATTCATGGCCAAACAGATATTTTTGATGCCATCCATTGGTTAACATTCTGCCAGCTAAAGAAAGGAAATAGCAGGAAGTATAACCTCCATCTTTCTTTACTTTGTTTATTAACACAAGAAAGGGGAAGGGTAGGGAATGTTTTACCTCCATACTGGTTTGTTCACAAAGTTTTTTATCTGCTATAAATTCAACTGCAAAAGCAGGTGGGTGGTTTTCTGATACAAAGCTGATTTCTGGGTTTGGTTCTTCATAGTCTAATATTCCTAACTTTTTTCTTCCTATGGAAATTAGATTAGAAGTATCAAAGCATGTAATATGTATATGTTAAAAATGTGTCAGGAAAAAAAATCAACCTGAAAATGGGATTTAGAAAAAAGTACTTCTAATGGACCAGTTATTTGATAGCCCTCTACTCTAAAATCTTGTTTTAGAGGGAGGGTATTAAATTAAGATTGTTAATGAATTTGTTTGTGGAAATATCTGCACACTTTCGTAAAGGAAACCCACAGAAGACACTGTTCAGTCAGCTGAGACCAGGTTTTAAAGAAGGTGCCTAAAACAACAAATTGCCCTTCTGAAAATTTAGAGTCCCCCTATGAGCTGAAGTCTTGCTGAAGCTGATCAAAGGACCTGCAGGGTCAGTAATGCTCTGGGACTTCTGCCCTGCCTCTTGCAATTCCTCAGGGGACCTCCAAGAGCTGTTTGGTTTATTGTAGCTGACTTGTGCCATTGTACACCGTGACAGCTTTTCCTGTGCTCTCAAAACTCCTTTCTTGGCAAGGTATGTCCCCTTTAATTCCAGAGAGGGAAGAACTCCATTTCTTCTGAAACTGGACAAGTTTAGCACCCTTTTAGAGACATCACTAGCTGTATGAAGTAATTCTTTGGGCATAACTTCAGCGCCAGCCTGTACCTTGGCAGACTCTATCTCTGATCTTTTATCCTTTCTGTGCAGCCTAGTAGACTTTTACTATCCTGAATATTTTGTTTACCATTACTGTAATAATGAAATCATAGTTAGAAATCATGCACCACTGCCTTAATATTGGATGGTTAGGTTTACTTTTTATACCCTAAGCAATTACATGTCAGGTGAGAGGCGGTTTTCTGGTTTTCATGTGCTTTCTAATCTGTATAAATCTACAGGGTTTTTACCAGCATTCAAAAACAGACAGGTATTTCCAGAATATCTGCAAAAATGTTTGCAGGGATTCCAAACAGATTAAAATTGTGACTGGCCTGGTAGAAGCATTACATGATTTTTACTCCAGCAGTGTTTGTACTATATGCTTCAGTTAATTACAAGTCATCCAAAAAGACTAAAAACACAGTAGTTATGAAACTCTTCTTTATCCCTTGGAACTATGCTGAACAATGCACTGCTGACTTCCTTGCTAGATTACTGGAAGGCAAATATTAAATTCTAGCAAAGAGGCAATTACTAAATCTGTGTTTGTAATTAATTCACTACTGATTAGTTCTGACATGTGAGCAGTCTGTCTGGACCTAAAAAGGCAGTTAAAGAGAGGAAAAAAGGTGTAGTGTAAAATAACATTTGATTCTGTTATGAGCAAAAGCAATAACATTAAATGAACACTGTTTTTTTTTTTTGAGGTGGCAAGATTTGAAAGTTTGCCCGTCTCCCATCCTAAATATCTCACATTGCTTTCAACAATTTTATTATTGATGCTATACTGTATATCTGGACCTAGCCTGGTGGAAATCATTACAGATCTATTGAAGATTATTGTTTACTTTATATTATTGCAGGCATAGGTGTGATTTTTGTTTATTGACCTATTTATTGTAAGTAATCGTTCAAAAATACATTCTGTTGTTCACCATTGTTTCTCAGCAACTGTACTAATTAGAACATTTAAGCAATCCAGTTGTACATCTTGTGTTTTTAAGTGACTGACAAAGCATCTGTAAGTGCTAGTATTGGAAGAGAACAGCTGTAAATATTCTCTGCATTAGCATAAATTACCTGGTGAATATCAATAAATGCTTCTGCAGAAATAAGATTGCTGCAGAGATATTTCAGTAGCTCACACTAATCAACTAAAATAAAATGTAAACAGCTCCAAAATTAGACTCAGTAAATCATATCACACCTTGGTGGGAAATAAAGTATGAGTTCCAGTTTTTCAATTCAGAGGGACTGAAGAAATACATTTAAATTTCCCTTAACACTGTTACTCTTCTTGTTACTCCTTTTGAAAGCTTTCTTCTCATGAAAACAACTTCTTGATCTTTACATACAAATAAACTGCTCCTGAGGCAGAGTGGAAGTACAAGCGTGGTGTATGGATTTATATACCCTCTTTGTTTCATCTGGCAGCTCCAAAGGCATTCAGCAGCCAGGTATAATTCCTTTCTTTCCCATTGGCTCATGTCTCAGCATGACCCCAGTTTGACCCTGGATCTGCAGCATTCAAAGCTAAAGAAATGGTACAGCAGTGCAAAGGGAATTACAAACAGTATCACTGATTAAACTATTGATCAGCCTGTCTGCTAAAGCTAAGGTACTCCTCCATTTGGAATTAAGCTACTGAACATGCCTTGCCACTAGGTGAAAGGCCTGACCCAAACACTGAAAAGATACAGAAATGCTGAGATAAAGACATGCAAGAAAGGTGGAAGGAATCTTGGGATTGGTTACAAAAAAACTATCATAGTGAAAGAGGAAGTTTGCACAAAAATTTTGCAGCCCAGTTGTAACAATGGTTATTGTCTATCACCATCATGCCTGCTATCCAAACCCTGAGCAGGACTCAAGGAATGGAGCTCTATTTTTACAACTTAGCTAAAAGAGTGGTATCTCATTTTGATGCTGAAGTGGGTGCACATCTTAGGTGGGGGAGATACTAATAATATTCATGTTCAAGGCACTGGAGAAAGGAAAACTAGAGGGAAAATTACGGAAGGAGGTAAGGTTTCGCCAAAGGGACTAAAGAGCAGAATAGCTCAGAGCATCATCACTCTGAGAATTAATAGTGTAAGAGTGTATTTGTCAGGCAAAATAAAATGCAGTAACCAGAAGATGAAGCCCAGACAAAGGGGCAAGGCTGGATCTTTGGGCAGCTGCAGACAATGAACATAAGTTTTAGTTAAAGATGTTTGCCAGCTGCAAAAATAATTAATCAAGCCACAGCAAAGAGCATTTTATAGCCTTTGGCTGTTCAGTACACAGGAGGGAGGGACCAAGGCATGGCTTGGGAGCTGAGTTGACAGAGGACGGAGAGATTTTCCATCAAATGCCCATTGTTGGTAATTTCATCTCTTTGCACAGTGTAATATGCATGCCAGTTATGGAAATCATCATTCCTATCTGGACTATGTCCCGAGTTCATGTTAATTTTTTAAAATGCTAATTACTGTAACTTCTGTGTCTTCTCAGTATATGTCTTTTAGACTTTAGGCTCATTTGAGCAATATAAAGGACAAATGTTTTCATATATGTTGTCAATTAAATAATACAATTTAGTAGTCTATTTCTTCTTCAAGAAACACACACAAAAAAAAAAAGAAGTTGCAATGAACACCTCACCTGCAATAATTTTTTTTATAGATATTGCTTTTCCATAGCCAGCTCAAATAAAAGCACCTCTTCTTCCATCAGTGGTCAAATAGAATTATGTCAATGAGCAGCATTAGGAATGCACTGAGTATAATGTAGTTATCTGTAAAAATCAAGAGCAACAACATCTTGCTGCTCAAGCTATCCCAGCTTGCCTGTGTGTGGTCCATGTGCTGCTCCTGAAACTACTCTGTGATTTGAAGTTGATCTGAGACAGTAATAAAATATCTTGTGTAGAGATGTTTCTTTCTGTGCATTCATATAAACAGAAAAATTAAGTATGGTAAGTATCACTGTTGGAAACACTCCATTCCTGTGTAAATCTTAAACTTTTAGAATATTCAAGTAGGAAGTCATTTGAATGGAAATGTCAGGAAGAAATACTTTCTGTGAATATGAACCTAACCTTATTGAAAGCCATTAATAATTAATATTTCATCAGCTGCCTGATGGTAACTTCTAAGCTAAATTAGCTGAAGAGGATGAAATTAAAAATTTGTAAATGGAATGTTCCTGTTCACTTATGACTGTCTCTGCAAGAAATCTGTACAGCAATACACAGGTAAACATGCTTCATTAGCACTCCTGTGTTTTCTAAGGTGGATAATGTTTCTGAATAGTGGATATTTAACATAAAATAAAGATTATTTTATATCTTCTTACATGAACAGTCTGTTCATTAGGGTGACATTGAAATGCTTTGAATCAGCATAAAAATTGACTAAGAATGACCAAAAAAATTGGGAAAAAAATATAATTTTTAAAAAATCAAGACTATTGGGTCTGTTTTGCATTGGGAAGTAAATAAAATAGTACCTGTCTCATTCCCACACAGGTATGCTATACTATCACCACAAACAATGGAAAATATTATTCCTTTATGAGAGCATGTCATCATTTTCTACCTAAAATTGTATATTTTTTTCTTTCCTGAAAGCTTTGTGAATCTGAGTGACCTGATGAGGAAAAATTACTTCCTTTTAGTTATAGTTGCAACCATCAATTATTTATCCCTCCTCAGCTGGGGAGATGGCTGATTTTTCAGGCTGCTAATCTGCTGCACATTACAGCAGATAAAATCCTGCAAATTATATGTTGAGGAAAACAGGTAGATGCTGTGTTACTGAAATCAGTTGGTATGTAGCTTGCAAAGGGTCTGCTGGCCTCTATGAAGAGTGAAATTATCCCTGCAGCAGCCACTGTGACCTCTAAGAGGGATTTCTTGACTACTGTGGTGATAACAACTACAATTAAGCTGAGATCTGTGCATGTCAATCGTAGCTTTTATTCTCTTACTGTTTGATGTTTTTAAAAAATCCGACATTTTGCAACAGCAGGATTCATAGCAGAGAGTACAAACTGGGGTCAGTGTTGCATATTAGCTTAATTAATCCCTCTGACCATGTTTTACAATTTTATACAGCATCACCCCAATTATGCAGGAACAGACTGCTTTTATGCCTCCTACATCTATTTAATATCAACTCCAGTTCAGAACAAAAAAAGTCTTGGGTTTTGCCATGCATTCTCTATATTGACCATAAATTATACAGTGTGTTAGAGAAACAAAGGGAAGCAACCAAACACCAGTAAATCGCTGAGCAATTCAGACTGATCTTGATGGGCTTCTATTCATTGCTGAAAACTTCCTATTAATTGCTGAAAAAGTAGGCAATACTGCTATTTTTAAATACTATTATTTTTTCTGTGAACTTTGTCTTACTTTTTCTCCTTTTGCCATTAGCTCTCCTTTAGTGTTGTTTTTTGCAAATTTGACAGCTAATGAAGTTACTATGGCAAGTTCAACTGGAAAGAGGAAAGAAGACATTGAAACACATTTTGAGAAACTGCATTTTGAAATCAGTATTAGTGTGAATATTTTGAATATGAAACTGAATTCTCGAAAATTGTGCCAATGAGTTATGTGAATCTTGTGCCCAGTGACACTGCTCATGTTTTGCACATCAAACGTTCACATTCAGCTGACTGCAAACAATCTATAAACTGGACATGATTTTTCAGATTCCATTTACAAAACAATAAATGTCTTCACATTATTTTCAAACAGAAAAGAACAGATATTTTTAGTCACCTTGTTTCACTTAGAAGTGCACATGATCTGTTCCTATGAAGTACTGCCAGGAGATGGCTGCATGCCCTCCAGTCGTGAGAATGCAGGGCTTGTAGGTGTCAATCTGTCAAAAATGCTTAAAGAGCATAATTTCCCAGGCCATCCAGTTATCATTTCACCAGTGTGGTCTCAGCTTCACAGCTTATTGCATGTGCCACATACAGAGTTACAGAGAGGGTTATTTTCTGTCTTTCTGCTGATGGATAAGGAACAGTGACAGGAAAATCAATGAGTAATCAATTCAGTGGGTAATAGATACAGGCCTTTGGGGTGGCCAGGCATGGGGGAACTGTACTTCATGGACTGCTAAACTCAGAGGGCAGAAAGGCATGAATGTGTAATTTGTCTTTTTTACCATACACAGTACCAGAAATGGCAAGCTGCAAGAAAGGAAACATTTAGGAAAGAAATGGATCAGGAGGTCAATGGACCAGCTACCACTGAACTTTGTAACTCTGAATCACACTCGTAACAAGGAACTGTGATGAAGGGCAGTGTATAAAATCATGCTTCTTTTTTAACCACTGTTCTGTGTTTCAATAGTTTCAAAAATATTGGGTTATTCTCAGCATAGAAAATAGAAACCTGTATAATCTCTGTGAAGAAATAAATGATGGTCTTTATAATACCAGCATAGTCATTAAGTACCAGCAAAAGTGACTTTTTTTCAGTTTTGGATGTTTTTTTCAGATACCATCATAGGGATCATTTACATAATGTGACTGTAGTTTATTATAAGTGCTAAGATTAGTTTATAAATGTGAAGTTTATGACCATGCTATCAGAAAAAATGTTCATTCAGATAAAATAAAGGAAATTAATAGAAAGCATTTATTTCACCTCCTAAATAATTATTCTGGTTAGAGATACTTTGATATGAATCTGAATGAACAATTGAGATATGAAGTGCATTATTTCATTCTATTAAAGTCAGTTAAAAATATGTATGGCTTATTTCTTATAAGCATAAGATCTACTACAGTTATGAGCAAATATAATATCCATATTGCCCTGAGTTTGCTTCCTCGAAATTCCTGCATTTTACTCTAGAATCCGTATCAATTCTCACAGTACAATTATGGTTTTTCAGTATACTGGTATGTTTATCCTTATTTAGTATTTTCCCATCTCTCCTTCTCTATCATATTTGTTTATTTTCACATTAAAAGCTACCAAACAATCAGTTTTAGTTCTGTAATGAAGAACCACTTTGGTTTCTGCAGCTTTTTTTTTAAGAACTAGGAGGGTTTTAAAGCATTCACTGATAGTAAAGAAGATAAAATCATGTATGAATGCTCAATTTGCAATTTCCTTCTTAAGCTGAATATATAGTCAGTGATTTGCCAGTATGCTTGTTCAGAGAAGTTTAAGTCATCATTGAAAGAGAAAAGTTTCAAGTTCATTCCATTTATATGCATAAACGTATATACATATATATCTATAAAAAATGCATATATATAGTTACTTAAAATTAAATATATTTCTGAGACTATAGTATTAATTTGACAGCCCAAATAAACTTGTGCAGAGCAATCATTTTATAAATTAACTGATGGGTTTTACACTTTTCTCTCTGGTCATAAAGTAACTGTATTTCTGCACTGGATAAATAGTTTTTAGTCTGCGAGACTCTTGCAGTTCATCATTAGAATTAGCAGACTGGCCATTAACTTGCAAAATACCATTTTTGATCTGTGTTCAAATAAATAGAACTTCTGAAATGAGAGGATAAGGAACAAATAATGAGAAATATAAATAATTAATATTAAAAACCACAGGTATCTCTTAAGAATTAATGTTATTCTGAATGTATTTAAAATATTCTTGCCTCAGATGACTGTAAGATGTATAGTTTTTCTAAGAAGTTCTTGCTGATGGAGAAAATTAACATCTAGCTGTTCCCCTACAGTTCATTCATCTGAAGTAGCTTGGATAAACAAATAAATTTTCGAATTATTAACAGTTTCATAAAGCAAGAAAGGTCTGCTTCTTCTCTGTTTATGATGCAGGTTTCTCATTTTTTAGGGCTTCCTATGTCACATTCATCCATTATAGTTAGCCTGGTTCTTTCTATTAACGATAATTACTAGTTTGAATAAATGCTTTTCTTTTAGATGCAAAAAGGGAGCTCAAATACTGTCATTGTTAGCTGATGAGTAAGATCATTATATTCTCCTAGTGAAATTAAGAACAGCTTCTGATTTCATTGTCTCTGTTACTGAGAAGCTGATCTACTCCTTAAGCTGTGGGAGCAGAGGTCGGCGGTTCCCTGGCAGGAAGCGCTGAGCTCCATCCGTGCAATCGGATTTGCGATGCTCACCCAGCAACAAGCAATTTTCCTGTGACGGGGTCACCGCCGGTGATAAGGGCGCGCACAGCGCCATGCTCAAAAAGTGAGATAAGGGAGAGTTCCAGGGAGCGGATTAGGAAGCCAGCCTGTTGGCTTTCATGACTTGAACAGGGGAAAAAGAGAGCAGTGCATTCCCATCTGTCTGCCTTCTATACATCACTGATAGATGCCTGAAAACCTGCACTGCACCTGCATCACGGACAGTACTTTACACAAGCCCCGGTGGTGGTGTCTGTGGACAGGGAAAGGTGCTCCACAGGAATTAGGAGTAAAGAGTTGCGGGTTTCATATAAGAGAACTGCTTGCTGGAAAATTATAAATGTATTTTCATTTTTGCTTTTCTTTTTTCTTACGAGCAAGTTGTCTAACCAGCTGTGATTTTTGTGGCTGACATCTGCTGAGAAAAATCAGTAGAGACTTGCTACTTGTAAATGACAGGTAACTGCATCAAGAGCACTGCCTAAGCCAAGCTGAGCTGTCAAAACCAAAATTCCCACAGTGGATTGCAAAAGTAAAACTTATGTACTTTTTAAGGGTGTATCAAAAACAAAATATTCCAAACTATTGCTATTTACTCTTATTAAACAGACTTGGGCTTGCATTGGAAAACCCAACAAAGAGATTTCACTGATGTTTTCATGTTCTACAGTGTGGTTTCTAGGATATGCATTACTTAAACAGAACTGGATCATGTCTGTGGAAATGGACCTAAAATTTATCTTTGCAGCATGTTTTTCTAAATGTTAATCCACTGTCCTCCCTCCATGCTCTTGAGTTCTAGCTGATGAATTTTACAAAGTGTCAGAAGAAATCAAAGTATGCTGGATGATCAGAACAGTGAAAATACAGTTCAGCCATGAAGTCTTTTAAAAAACTTTACCCTAGAAATTGAGCGTGTCATAAAAGCCCAATCACTATATAGAATTGAAGGACCACCCTTTAATCTGAATGAATGATGAAAAGAAGCATCAAAACCAAGCATTCAAATGTCCCGAGTCAAGTCTTAATCAATTGGTTTGGATTTTTGGTTGTTTCAGTTCTTTTTCTTGAGGACATATGAAATAGAGGTAAGTTGTTAAAAGAGGTTTAAAACAATCATATCTTTATGATTCCCTTTAGATTATTATTTTGCAGTCTTGAAGTCAGCTTGGATTAAATGTTCTTTCAGGATTGTTTTCTGCGACCTCAATAAGAAAATAAAAAGATAAAAGGAAAAAGACATGAGAGTCTCAAATAATTGTTGTGTTTGGGCACTAAGTATTGTGAGGTTATTTACAAATTAACAAAACATTTTTCTTTTTTTCCAGGTAAACTACCATTAAAGTCCTTTTAGCCACTGCAAAAATAAGTCCTCTCTGATTGGGTTACTCAGCTGTCGTGCTGGCTTTTTCACAATTAGCCTCAAACACCTGCAAAATCCTTAATGGAGATCTTCCTTGATACAATAATAACATGACTGCCTTGGAGAGAGCTGGACTCTACAGCCATGCTGATATTATTGGAGCAACAGCTTAATTTTTCAGCTTGCAGATACAGACCCAAGTCTTTGGGAGTTAATCTACTGGGCCCATCATTTTTAGAGTAAACAGCTTATCTTTATTTCTTCAGACTTTTGATGTTTAGAGGATTTTGGATGTGCAGTTCTCTGGGGAAGCTGTCTAGGAGGTGTGGAATTTATTATGTTAGAAAGCAAGCAAGCTGTGACGGTGTGATGAAAATTCTCCCTTGTGCTCACTGTGTTCACTTGTCCAACTGGTTTCATGCACTGTTTAACAAGGCATCAACCAACTTCAGCAAGACAGCAGATACCTGAGGAACACTCACAAAGTGCAAGAACTACAATTTCCTGCTAGGCATAACATCTTCATGAAAACAAAAAGGCAATTTTTGGTACAAGGAATCTGCTTCAGGTAACTGTGACAGACATTCAGATCCTCGGCTCATCTAATTCAGTTTGACTCCATTAGAGTCAATGACATTACATCAATATTCACCAACTGAGCATTTAACAGAAGGCTGAAATCATGAGAAGTCACTTCAGAGACAATACTGGCAACTTTGAGAATAGATTTGCTTCGCCATTCATACTTTAGTCTGCATTTAGATATCCACTCTGACTAGTGTGTCCTTTGTTATCAAATTATGACTGCTAATAAGGACAGGAGAATGAGATGACTGCCATCTTTTAAATTCCTTCTTTTCCACTTCTCAGTAGAAACCTCTTCAAGCCAAGTGTCTGTCTTTTGCCTCTTCAGATGCAAAATCAAAATAGCATGAAAATAATTGGTACATGATTTATATAATCTTCCAGTGTTCAGGGTTAAGTGTGGTTTTGGATAAAGCATCTCTGGGTGTTTGAGGCATCCTCAAATCGAGGAAAACACAATTTTCGGCTTGCTTAGCAGCAAGGAATGGATTTAGCTTTATGAAAAAGTACTTCAGACACATTGACTCATCCTGTATCTCTTGGAAGCAATGGAAGGTGATTATTTAAAGAAGGCAAAGAAGGAGATAAACATACATTCAATTACCAGCTGCTGCTTTAAATTATTAGCTGGAGAGGGGGGAAATATGAAATTAATACAGTAACCATCTATAGCTATACAGTATTTGTGCTGTGTCCGTGGAATAGCATGGAATTGAGACAGCCAAACTCAGACTACCTGGAGCTCAGTTGTGTGAAAAGAGATAAACAGCTTTTATGGGACTCTTGGTTGAGTTGCTCTGTTAATTTAACAGCCAGTTCTGGCTTTATTATACTAAATAACATCATCATTCCCATGTTTAAGCTCTCAAGAAGGGATAAAGACATTAATAGTGCTCTATTTTCATTTTGATTTTTTCATCATTGTTTGGTTGACCTACATTTCCATATCTGTGTCCCTGATAAAATCAAAGACAGGATCTTCTGTTCATCAGGACCCTTTGAAAGCCACCCACTGATAGAACCTTCTTCAGAGAAGAAATCCTCTCATAACTGAAAGACTCTGAATCTGCTTTTATCTTAGCAATCTTATATTTATGTCACAGAATCCTAAAGGTTGGAAGAGACCTTCAAGATCATCTAGCCTGACCACCAACCCAGCACTGCCATAATTGCCCCTAAACCTTATAGCTTCAAGCGCCGCATCCAGACACCTCTTGAACACTTCTTGAGAGAGTATCTACACCACCTCCCTGAACAATTTATTCCAGTGCCTAACCACTCTTTCAGTGGTTTTTTTCATCTGATATCTATTCTGAACCTTCCCTGGTGCGATTTGAGGCCATTTCCTCTCATCTTTTCACTTGAGAGATGGTAGAAGAGGCTGACCCCTAACTCACTACAGCCTTCATTCGGGCAGTTGCAAAGAGTGATAAGGTCCTTGCTGAGCATCCTTTTCTCCAGGCTAAACAATGCCACTTCCCAGACTGTTACATATGGTGACATATGTACATATCACCTACACATGTTACAGTACCCAAAGAATAGAAGAAAGAATCCAAAGAGATGCATTTTTCTGTGCCCCTCTACTTCAAGAATAATTGATGGGGGCTGTGAAAGAGTGAATAGTATAGTTCAGGCCCATGTCAGCCTGTTTTCTGTAATGAGACCCACTGGTCTGAAATCACAATGACTTTCTAAAGTTATCAGACAAGATAATACAGAATCTCTTCAGACTTTGGCTTACATTCCTATGCCCCCGCTAATTCCCATGTAGCTTCTGGATATGATGGCTGAGGTGAACACCTTTTCTCAGCAGAGTGGGTAATAACAAAAAGTATTTTTCTTTTTCCCGCAAGTGTTAAGCAGGAGATTCCATAAAGTACAACTAGATCTTCTCCCCTATGATCAAGGTTAGATACATGCATTACTGGATCCCCAGCACAAGAAAGACATGAACCTGTTACAGTACCTAGAGAGGACATTCACAAAAATTATCAGAGGGCTGCAACACCCCTTTTATGAAGAAAGGATGAGACAGTTTGGATTATTTAACATGGGGAAGAGAAAACTCATGTGAGACCACACTGTGGGCTTTCAATATAAAAAGGAGGCTTACTAGGAAGATGAAGAAAAATATTTTACCAAGACCTGTAGCGACAGCACAAGGGGCAGTGGTTTAAACTGAAAGAGAGCATATTTCTGTTGGCTACAAGAAATTTATTTTTTGTTTTTAATTATGAGGGTGCTGAGACGCTGGAACAAGTTTCCCAGAGTAGTAGTGGATACCCCATCAATGGAACTGTCCAAAATCAGGTTGGATGGCACTTGAGCAAACAGATCCAGTTGAAGATGTCCCTGCTTATTGCAGGGTGGTTGTTCCTGATGATCATTAAAGGTCCTTTCCAAGTCAAAACATTACATACAGCCATGATTAGACTATATCACCTCTGTAGAATGCTGGACATGCATAAAGGAGAAAGAGAATGTTGTACACAGAACTATTCTGCACTCTTTTGACATGGAATAAAAATATGATGTCCCTCCCTGCGTCAATGATAATTCTCTATTTTCTATGATTCTAATTTTATATTCTGAGACAGAAATCAAATAATCAAAGGCTGATTTACATCCCATTGATCACCAATACATGCATCTACCTATATGTGTGGGCCACTGCACACTGAAAACAGGATCCCCATTGAGCTATTTAAAAGTGCGAATTTTAAGGGTGTCTATATATGTAAATTTTATTATCCTTTATATTAATATATTATCCAGCTCAATTTAAATTTTTTCTGCCTTTCTTTTGTTTAAGTGTATTGCCCCTCACACACTGAAGTTTAATTAATTAAGAGTCTGCATAGCATAATTATTGTGCATTATGATAGTGGCTCACTTACAGCAACGGTGTTAAGTGGGTTGCAGGCTTTTTCTCCTCAGTTCTCCTGCTTTGGGGGCTCACAGACATTACCTATTCAGAATCTGTCCTAGGAGATATTTAATAACCAAGGACTTGATTCTGTTTCATAGGTCATTTTCTTTCCCTCAAATGAATATCAATTTCAAGAAATGCAGGATGAAAGCTATATATATCAACACGAAACTGATTTTCTTTCTTTCAGGTTTGAAGGAGCTTTATATTTTTCTTTGCTTTATCCTATTTTATGATAGGAAGGCCTTTTTTCTTTTTAGGCTGCAAGTAAAATAGATGTTAAGATGTTTTTCTGCATCACTCTGGAGGGGAAAGCAAGTAGTGATTAATTCAAAGCATAATAGCAATAGCTTATATTTCTGTACTAGCTTTCATCTTGAAGGATACCTTTCCCAAAGCACTATACAACCTAAATAAAGCAGGCATCATTAAAATTCTACATTTGCCATTCCACAGGGATTATTGTACTGTACCTTTAGTGTTATGTGTAGATCAGAACCATGGTTACTGCAGCTACCTAGAGCAGAGAATAATGAGCTTTTAATGATAGCTTTTTTTTTTTTTTTGGTGGGTGTTTAACAGGTCAATTTTCTATAGCTGAAATATATCCCTGTGTCAGGTAGACCACATTACTTATTCCATAGCATGCAGAAACTCTAGTCATAAGCTTAGAGGATATTTGAAAAACCACCAGACCTATTGGAAAACATTTTAAATTTTAAGTAAATGGAATCTGATTGCCTGGGTTGGAACAAGACCACCATATCTAGAGTCACCACTGTCTTGTTTATGAAAAGTGATAACTCATCTTCCATACTGATGAGTGGTCAAGGCTTTTGTCTTAAAAATCATTTGGCAAATGTCAATGGCAAAAGCACAAATGCTCATTTTTCTGCTTATTAAAGTATTCACTCTAGTCTGGGTAATATACTACAGTAACCTTAAAGAATCACACACACTGCTAACCCAAAGTTTTCCTCCCAAGCAGAGACAGGTTAATTCCTTTATAGAATAGGATCTTATCTATTACCATACCATTGCCATCATAGCCTGTCTGTTAGACTGCAACCATCATATGCTTCCCAATAAAAGAAATAAGTTTTACAATGTGAAAGAAGTTCCTCAAAAATTAGCTCAAGATCTTGTCAGGAAAACATATTGGACCATGTAAAAAAGGTTAAATATATATTTGCACAATGAACTGCATACAGGAATTTCATGAAGAATAATTGTCCTGAGAAAAACCCTTAATAATAATATTATTTTGAGACAGTGAAGAACATTTTAAAAATCCATTGGAGTAAAGACTCAGAAGAATCCTGAGATCACCATTTATGTGTTTTTATTGTTTTAAAGGTCACTCTGTCAAACTGACTAGCTGTTGTCTCTTGTGAATGATGAAAGGCAACTGTCAGTACTTTATGAGCAAAGATCTACTATAGATTTAACTTATAGGAACTATAAGATTATTAAGATTCAAACTATAGGAACAGGATCACATGATGTGGCTTTAACATCATCAAAATAATGCTAATGCTTTTCTCCCATGATATACAATAGTGAAAGGAGGATCTATAGTGTCACCTGCTTTTCAGGTAGTCTCATGATCCAGTAAGACAAACAAAGTGATTTGGGAAAGTTCAAGGGATATAGTTTCACTTCCAAAAACAAACAAAAAAACAAACAAACACCCCCAAACCAAAAACAAACAAAACAACCCAAGCAAAACCAAAAACCCAAAGAAAGAAACAAAATCAACTTGGGTGTTCCATTAGATCTCAATGGAGTAAGAAGAAAACCATCTTCTCAATATTCAATATATTTACAGTAAAAGGAATTGAAAGATAAAATTTAGAGGGCACTGACCAGCTTTATGAAACCAACAAAATTTCTAATGGAGAGAAGCACACCTGCCTCTCCAGAAGTATAATACTAATGTCTCATGTGATTTAAGTGATTCTAAGACTAAAACTTCTGTTAATTCATGGAAAAGGTTAATATAAGATGTGTAGCACCTGGCTTTCTAATTAGTTTACAGCTGTATTAAGCTTGTGATGTTCAGATGTACTAGTTTCAGACAACTGAAATTAGTTGTCATCCTTTGGTAGATTATATGGTCTTAACTGTAAAGGTTATTACTCCTTGTCATTTAGCCTGGTTATGACCCTTCTATAGTATTCATAATTTTCTTTATTTTTTTTCATTTTATTGACATTATTTGAATCTCTACCTGAAATTTCCATTTGCACAAACTAAGTTGATATAATCCATTATAGATTTAAATAATACTCTTGAACATGTCACATGCTTTGCCCAGATCTGACTGTAATTATCACTTTGTCATGCATTTCTAATAAGCAATTTTGGGGGACAAATAAATCAGGACTTCAAAAACATACAAGTTAAACAAAACACTCTCTTTAAATAAAAATGGACATTTACAGAAAAGGAAAAATAGCAATCAGGCATCCTGTTATTAATCATAACTACATTAATTAGCATTCCAACTAGAGAAAGCAAGAAATTAAGAAGTCACTTATGGTTTGCACACATAAACTGTTTTGCTAACATCTGATTTGGTTCAGTTTGAAGCTTAGGTCCTAATTCCCTCAGCACTGCCAAATTCTAAGACGCAACAGCATGGTGAGCAGCTCTGCTGATTGGCTGGTTTAATCCTTTCTTGGTGTTTAGTATTCTGTGATGGGGCTTTTTAATGAAGGACAGCAATTTGCCAACAAATTTTGTAGCAAAGGATTTTCAATGAAATCTGAATCAATAAAGAACTACTTCAAAACTGTTCTTGAATTGAATTTTTTCCTGGGAGAAAAATGCTTTTTCTCACATCTTAACTTAGTGACAGCAACCCCAGAATTTGGGGATTTGGGGAAATTTGTGTTTATTTCACTTTCTTGCATTGACTTCTTTGCATTGCCCCCAGTTTTCAGAAATCAGGTTGCAAAGGACAAAGATTAATTCTCTTGGATGATCTATGGCAGCTCTGGTTTTAGACAGCTCAAAGCAAATAAATCTTTTCTATTTATAAAGAAAACAAAAGATTAAAAGTAAGCTGATTACTGTGGCTGCAAATGAGATACACTTTTGTTTCAGCAAATCCTTAAAGGAGCACAGACAAACCTCTGCCACTACTGGAAAGTGAATATAACTAGTTACCTTTTTTATCTCCTAGAGTGGTTGAAACAACTGCTTAGGTATAGCAATTTGTCTTGAGAAACGTTGTATGCACTAAGATTTAAAACATAGTTCAAAATTTTAATAATGCAGCAAGCACTGGCTTGTCTCTCTTTTTTAAACAACTCAAATGCATTTGAAAATTATGAGAATAAAAGGAAAACATGCTACATTTTAATGATGCCCCTGCTTGACTAATTACTCCTTGATCCTTCAATCTGCAAAATTAGCACTGATACGGGTCATGCCTCCAGGCAAACATGTTACACTTCATCAACTATTCTTCACAAGAGTGCAGATATCTGAGTGGAGCCATCATGCTAGGCATCCCTCTGAGTCCTGTGAAATTGTACAGAGGTTTCTAATTTGGCTTCTCTGGATTTCATTAAGAAACAGCCAGTCCCAGTTCCACAGTGTCTTGTGAGGCGCTTCACAACATTGCTTCCTTTTGCATCAGAGAGAAAGAGATTTGTTTTCCAAGAATGCTAACACGAGAATTTCCCAAATTTTATGTTAAATTTCATTAAATTTTTTGACAGTTTACCTTATTTTTCATCCCAGAAAGTTGTCCTCTTGTATCATCAGGTCTTAATCCTGATCTGTTCAGCACTTCACAATTATTGTTATGAAATAGAGGATAAAGGCAGTTTGCAAACTATACCATTGTTATATGTCCCATTCTACAGATAATATTTTACAAATGCATTGTTTAATTTTAGTGCCATGTGACTTTTCCCTTCTGAATATTAGCCATGTAGGAAGGCAACTAGAAGATTTGCAATTCTTGATTCATTTTTGGTTTATTTCTTTCCAAGCAGAGAAGGGTAGAGAGGAAAGACGCAATTCAGAGGGAGATGTCATACATGTTTCCAGCACTTCTGATGCCCAAAAATCATTCTTCTGGCTCCAGGAGACTAGATGGAATGCTTCTCTACAGAGCATCTAAAATTCCAGAAAAGGCTAAGACTGCTGATTTTCATTTTGCACGATATTTAGAAGAGATGTCAACAGTAGCCATGTTCCAGAGCTTTGAGGTCCAGAAGTGGCACAGAGATAGACTGTCTTAGACTATCTCTGGGCCACTTATGTGGCCACTGTCTCTGTGCTTAAAATGGTCCCCCAGGTGATGAGAGACATTGGGTTGTATTGGGTGTAACACTCAAATTTGTATTTGCAGACCACAATGCCTATAGGAGCGAATTATATTCATATATAAATTTAGGAAAAGAGCTCACATGAAAATAAATACTGTTATTCTAGAAAATAAATTCTTACTATTCATAAACCATTCATAAAGATCATACATTCACATAACTTTATTTAATATTCCTGTAGATGCTCTACCCATTTCTCAAGTCCTATTCAAAAAAGTCCATCCACAGATCTTAAAGAACTTTCACAATTAACTAATCTCTGTGAAAATGTGTATATATATATGTATAGGTATATCTAAGTGCAGGTGACGATATGTGTATACATATATCTCCTCTATTAAATAACCAGATTCAGTCTGTGGAGGAGCCTGACACAAATATCCATTATTTCTGTCTGCTAGACTGATGTTCTAGCCAGTGGAAAATGTCTCCTAATATTTAGGTCAGCATTTGAAAAACATGTTTACCTCTGAGGTTATCACATTCATAGCAAGTTAATGATACTCAGTTGTGTTTATAATGCACCTAAAAGGAATGGGCATTCTGCTAACTAATTGGCTTTACTAATGATGAGCAGAAAGACAGCCATTCCCACTTGGTATCATGTAACTTCTCAAAGTGATGTGTTTAGCATCTTTGCTGGTTGATTAAGTACATTTTTCCCCTCTTTAATATGACAACAGAAGATATTTCAGGTTTTTGAAACAGCTAGTTATTTTGGCTTCCCAGATGATTTTGAGGTGAATTCATTACAAATGCAACTTATTAAAACACATGTGCATTAATGGCAACCACTGTGTAAACTGCAAAGCAGCTATTATCACATAGTACAATTAAGTTCCAATTTAATTCATTTAGATCTTTCTCATTTTGCACACCAAGCATTTCTGGAAGTTAATTGGCATGAAAGACAGGGTAAACTATGAACAACAAATTGAGTGTGAAATAAAGTTAATTTGGATAAAATCCATTGTGAAAACTGCTGTTTCAGCCATATTTGCAAAGGAAAGGAGTCACCAGTGCTACATTAATGTCATTGACTCTTTGCACTGTTTGAGAGGTGAGATTTCATACAGCATTGCATTTATATAAGCCCTAGTTTGAATGCAAGCCTCTCTTTTATGCTCATTATACAAGAAGCTATGGAAACTACTTAAAGATATGCTACTGACTTTAATGAAAAAATAATGGATCTTAGCTATAGAAGTTTTTATTTAACAGGTAGTTTGTATGAGTGATTTAGTCCTGTCAAATCCTGACAGCCTCCTGAAGTTAGTGTTTAACTTTATTATTTTCAACCTATGTATTTTCATAATAATTTGCATAAAGGTAATTCACTAATGCATTTTAATACATCTAAGTAATGACATAATTCCCTAAGAGAGGCATTCCAGACAACTGGGATAGGGAGGAGAAAAGAAGGAAAAATTTTGAGATTTTGATTCAAGCTTGAAACAAAAGGAAGGAAGGATTATTTACATTCACACTTAGAAGTGAAAGTTCAAGGCAAAGAGCACTGCAAGTAACTTTGCAGTGGAAGTGCAGCCATTGATATTGATATTCATATGGTGTAAGGTCCTGCACTTGGGCTGGGGCAATCCCCAATATCGACATGACCTGGGGAATGAATGGATAGAGAGCAGCTCTGCTGAGAAGGACTTGGGGGCACTGGTGGGTGAGGACATGAGCCAGCGATGTGAGCTTGCAGCCCAGAACACCAATCATATCGTGGGCTGCATCAAAAGAAAGTTCTCCTCCTTTACTTTTCCTTTGTGAAGCCCCACATAAAGTACTGAGTAAAGGTCTGGGATCCCCAGCACAGCAAGGACATCGACCTGTAGGAGCAAGTCCAGAGGACAGCAATGAAGATGGTTAGAGGAATGGAGTACCTTTCCTATGAGACAATTGAAATTGTTCCTGCTGGAGAAGAGAAGGCTCTGGAGTGACCTCATTGCAGCTTTCCAGTGCCTGAAGGAGACTTACAAGGAAGCTCAGCAGGGATTCTTTTACAAGTGCATATAGTGATAGGACAAGGGCTAATGGCTTCAACCTGAAAGAAGATATGTTTAGGTTAGATATTAGAAGGAATTTTTCTCACTGTGAAGGGAGTGAGAAACTGGAACAGGTTGCCCAGAGAAGTTGTGGGTATCCCTTTCCTGGCAGAGTTCAAGGTCAGGCTGTATGGGGCTGTCAGCAGCTGCTCTAGAGTAGGGTGTCCCTGGCCATGGCATAGGGGTTGGAACGAGATGATCTCTAAAGTCCCTTCCAACCCAAGCCGTTTGAGGATACACCATCACAGATCATGAGAACTCATTCCATAACAGCAAATGTACTTGAACCTACTTTTTAAGTATAAATATTAAAAGATACAAGTTTGTTTTCACAAGGAATAAAGACAATGAAGAATTACATGTAACTAGATATTTAGATGGATTTCTTAACCACAATTTTTTTTTAATGTTATAGAAATCTGTTACCTGTAGTACAGCATTAGGGTTTGGCATCTTACCTGAAATCTGTGTACATTCCACTACTCTTTAAGTAATTATG
This sequence comes from Camarhynchus parvulus, assembly GCF_901933205.1. NCBI lineage: Eukaryota > Metazoa > Chordata > Aves > Passeriformes > Thraupidae > Camarhynchus > Camarhynchus parvulus. The sequence goes on along the minus strand of NC_044575.1, from coordinate 19,112,784 downwards.
TCTTGCCATGTCTTTGATCTGTATTTTTGATTATCATGACACTCTCAGTAGCAAAATGAAAACAGGGCTCCCAGTTTTTATTCCTGAAAAGAGAAACATCACCAAAGTACTTGATTTCAAATAAAACAGGTTTTATAATAGATGAAATATTTGCTATTGTCCTTCCAAAGGATTTGAAGATCTGCCTATTAGGAATGACAATGGATAAGAAGATTAGTGAGATTAGTTTGAAACACCTTGTGTATATATTAGTCATTTTTAGGAGAAAAATGTATTTTAAAGTGCTGGACTACATAAGCTAAATGTGCATACATCATGTATCCCACCACTAGAAAGTATTTTCTACATATAAGCATTTTACTGTAGATATATATAGAATGATTTTCATAAGGCAGAGAAATATTTGAAGATAATTCAGTGACAGTAATTAAGTCTGTAAGTGTTATAAGAAATGAAACGTGCCTATAATATGCTATTTTGTGTGTTTATTATACAGAAATTTATTATGCCAGATTATCTGATATGATTTTTTTTGTGGTCCTTTTTCCAACTGGGTAAATGATCACAACTGAATTCCATAATTTTTGTAAAATGTTTATGTTGATTGAGATGGTCTTTCCCAGGCTGGCCTGTCTGTTGGGAAAAATCATATTTCCTTCTGTATTAACCTGGTTCCATGTAATTTTTCCCAGTTAGATGGAGTTCAGCATGAATCATTGCCTAATAAGGATGGAGACCCTGGGAGATGCTAAGCACTTTCAGAACAGGGCAGGGGACCACATCCATGAAAAAAAGAGTATCAAAATCCACCTAAAGTGTCCCTATAAATCTATTATTATTTGAGCATATAATACCACTAATGCACAAACTACTGCTTGCAGATTTGCAGCTGGTAATCAGGCAGAAGTTATTTTGATTGCTTTGGTTGCTGGAATCAGTTTATATGTCTGTATGCAAGACCTTTTTCAGTAGGTCATAAAACTCTGAAGGAATTCAGCCTGCAGTTGGTAGAAATTAAATTCCTCTCATCCATCACTGAAGGATTGTTTATCAAGATGCTGTGGATGAATTAGTGTAATCCTTATCACTTAATATAGTCTGGCTTGATACCTTTACTGGAATTGGTTCTCAGAATTAATCAGCTTAGAAAATGTTAGGAGAGAGAAATGTCAGCTATTAATTTGCAATTTCAAAAAAACCCCAAGCTTGCCCATCTAATACAAGAAGAGGAAGAGCTCTCTCTACAAGTACAATCTTGTGATTTTTATCTGTACTTCATATGTCAAATATCAACTATTTAAATACCTGCAAATATATATGAACTGCAACTGTTTGTTAGGCTGCTTTTATTTTGTTCTAGTCAGCATCCTTAAATGGGGATAGATGTGTACAGCGTTTGGCCAATACCATGTAGCAACTTCTTTTGATACATTGATACTCTTTTTTGTAGAAAAGTGGTCTATCCAGGAAGGTATTAACTTCAAATGTTAGGCTTTCATTAAACTTTAATACAAACTACAAAGTAGCAGTATATGGTTTCTAGTCAGGTTTTAAACTATGCCTTATATCATCTGTGTGTCGTGTATGTATATACCTTCAAAAGATTTTACTAATGTGCTTTGGAGAAGATTATTTTCCCATTCAGCAGTATATTAGGATGTTAGGAACAGCCACATCACTGGGGTAAGGAAAAATCCTGTAAATGGTTGTTTCTAAAATTTTCCTTTTTTTGGCTCCCTGCTAAAGTTGTGTAGCCAGTTTGCATCCTTAGTGCTGGAATATAAGAATAGGAAATGTGCTTGTATTTTTCATTAGTTCACTACTCATAATCTTCATAAGTATACATGTGTGTTATTTCTTCAGTATTCCTACTGTGTGCCAGGTGAAACAGTTTCCCGTGTAATAACCTCTCTATTGGGGCAGACCTAAAGTGGGATTTTAGTGTGTTGCTTACATCAGTCATAAGAAGATTTTGCAAAACTTTGAGCATGGCTTAGTTTTTCCAATGGGTGTGAGGACTAAGATTTCATTAAAAACATCTCTAGGGACTCCTTACCTTGACCTGATCAGATAAATTTTGAAGGACATTACTTAGGGAGTGATGGGAACTTCAAACAACCCTAGAAAGAACCAAATTATTTTGGGACATCTTTTTCTGTACACTGCCAGGGTGACAACTGAACTTCCTCTACCTTTGCTACCACTAACATGTCATTCAGATAGTGGGAGCAAAGGATGAGAGTGCAAAATTTATCTGAGCAGGGATTCAAACAGGGATTTGGGAACATATACTTTCTGGTTTCTGGGAAAACTTGATTTTTTGTTTTAGTGAATGTTTTAAATTCCATCTCACATTCTTGGAGAAGATAAGAACAGATATCCTAATTATATCTTTACAATTTTCAAGCTCAACAAGATCTTTTTTCATTCTTACATACTGATTAAGAGTAGGAGCCTTCAAGCTTTTTCTTTGTTATGTATTTTTAAAGGAAGAATTACCCCTATCTTATGTTTATATTTAATTTTTTCCTAGTGAAATAGAGTGTTGTCCCAGACGATACCAAAATTATTTCTTGAGAAAATGTGATTAACCTGCTTTTTGGGACCAGACATATGCTGACATTATTTGGAATTAGGGGAATTAGGTGGAGAAGGTTGATGCTACCTTGCAGTCATGTTTTTCATTACGGTATTTAAAATAACTGTGAACTTAGGGCTCTCCTACTGCTCATACCCTCACTGTAACTAAAAAAGAACTGTGGCAAACCACATTGTCACTCTCCTGAAGGAATGAGTACAGCAGATAAGTAGATCAATGCTTTTCTGGACATGCTGCACTTCTGTTCTCTTTGACCAGACATATAGTGCCACAGCCCTGCAAGGAGGGGCCATATTCAGCTGCAGCATTCATAGCACACAGAACCTTACATGAGGAATCTAATAAACTCTGCCAGTTCAGAGTCTGCAGTTAGGACCAGGTATGAGAGAATTGATAATTAAGTGAAACTTAACAGAAAGGAGGGATTGATTCAGGACATTGCAAAAAACCAGCCGTGTATAAAGGCAGAAGGATGTACAAAGCACTGGTGTGTTAAAGTGAATGTGAACACAACCATTAAAAAAGGCTTTCCAAACTCTTCTGTTCTTGTTTGGATATGCAGGTAAATAGCTGTCCAGCTAATCAGCTGTTCCTGAATTTTTTTCTGTTAGGAGAATTGCTTGGTGACATCAGAGAAGACTCCTGTTAGTACAATTTTATGATGGCATCAAAGTTATGAAACACAGAGGATATAATAATAATTAGAGGAACTTTAAGGAAATGAAGTCCAGGAAATAATACAAAATCCTCCATTTGTGGTTAATTATCTCAATACAGGCTCCACAGATGTCTTGCAGGAAATGAGTTCTTGCTAGAAGAGTTTTACCCAGTTTTGTCTAAGCAAATGAGCAAGAGCAGCAGAGAGGTTGAAGCAATGCCCATGACATAACCCTTTATCCTTCATTGCTAGGGCTTTTGTCCTGAGACTGAACAGGTTAAAATCAAAAATTTATTATTTTCTTCAGAACAAAAAAACTTTTATGAATCCAGTATATCCTGTGTATTGACTGCCCATGTGAATGTTCACAGGCCTTATGCTATAAGGAAATAATATCTTTTTCTGCTTGCAGTTAGTTTTCTTGTGAGTGAGCAGCAGACTAAATATGTGAACGCATGTTTAGAAGGCACATTGATTCACATTTAGCAATAACTTTCATGATTGCCACAGCTGTGTAGAGGAAGAATCTTTGAAGGCTTCACATCTTTATTATAACAGTCTTAATGATTAATTTCGCTGTGTCAGTATGATTGTTCACTTACAAATAGCTCCAGTCCAGAAACTAATGAATTCTTTGGCATTGGGCAGTGATCTTCAAGGTTATACATGCACTATTGGAGCATATATCAAGACAAAGCACCAGAGAGGAGTTATTTTCATACAAATATTTTCTGCCCTTTGAATTCCCCTCATCCTCTCACCCCCTCTCCAAAATAAATAATAATTTTTAAAAAAACACCTCAGAACTCCTATTACTGTCTAAGCCTAGTATAACTTTAAGTCAGACTTATCAGTATGACTGTGATAGTAATCACTGTGCTTTCAGCCACGTGGTTTACTCCAAGGCACAGAAACAGAAGAGCAGGAAACAAAAATTACCTGGGCTCGAATATCTTCAATTGCCTTCTGTTTTTTTTGTTTTTTTTTTTTTTTTTGCAATGTGTCTGCATGGGTTTCAACTCATGGAAATTGGAAGCGAAAGGGGGTTTTGTGGCAGTAGGACATCTGTCTTCCTGTACAACCATTTATTGTCACATTTTTCCTAGTTTTTTCACCAGTCCAAGATTTCTAGTACCTCTTATGGGAAATTATTCTACATATTCATATAACTCCAGTAAGAAGATTTTTAACAAAGAATATTTTTTTCTTGTCTTAACTTCAATCTATTACCTCTGTTCACCTATTTTGCACTATGCTTATTATGGTTTCACTTCTGTGTAAACAATTGGCTTTTAACATTGCCCACAGTGTTTTCTTTGTGTATGGTTATGAACCATTGCTTTCTGCACCATGTTATCTCTTCCTTAACTCCTGTAGTCTGCCTTCCTTTATGGCATAAAGTGGACTGAAATTGGACACAGTACTGGAGCTGCAGTAAATAGGTTTTACTGCAGAGCACAGCTTCTAACACTGAGTTGTGGCACGGTTCACTACTCTGTCAATTTGTTTCTCACTCTTCTTCTAATTATGCATGTCGTGTTTACAGTCCACTGTGAGATACATGTATATTATAAAAACCAGATCATTCTAAAATGATTTCCCCACTCACAAGTGTGAGATCACATTACTAAGAGAAAGGTTTTATTATTGATACCTTTTTTGAGCTGCACTTCAAAAATGCTTTGCTATAATAATTTTCTATTCCAAATTATCCTGCTATAAACACACATTAATTGACTAGTTCATTTCTTCTTTCATGAGAGACTTTATTTTGGCTTAAGGGACTGATTGCTCTGTTTGCTGCAAAATACTTGTGGGAATTTTGTGAATTTAATCTCTAAGATACAAGATTCAGGTTAGTAATGTGAGTTGATTGTTATGATCAAAAGAAAATGGAAATCACAGAGAGGAGGATATATTTGGTTTACAATGCATCTCTGTTTTAAATTCTCTTTCAAATTAACAGCTAGGATTGTTAATTAATGACTTCTGAAACACCTTTAGCGTCTATGCAAGCTGCCTGTTGTTGTGAGAAGGAGATTTATACAACAGAGCAGTAAAAAAGTTTTTCTTATTCTAACTTCTTAGTTTTAGAGGAATTAGAAACTCAGATAAAAAGGAGTAGAAATGAACCAGGTTTATCAGCTGGGCTGTTCTGTTTCAGAAAATACATTAAGTATATTTAACAAAAATATTTATGATGCAAGTGTTTTTCTCAGTGGTATCAAATTAATGAATTGACATAAAAGCCAAAATTTTAAAAATTTAAATTATAGTGGTACATATTTATACCACTATATAAGGCTGATTTTCAGTTGGTACTGATTTTGCTACCTACTTAAAGCCTTTGAATTAAGTCCATTAGAGCTTTGTCAGTCAAAATTAGGCAAAGCTTCTTCTTAATAGTAGAGAAATAATGACAAAAGTTTTAAAAACTTTAGTTTTACTGATGTCTAATTTACCTCTATAAGGAGAAAGGCCCTGTAAAATGATAGAATACAGTAGAAATATATTGACAAATAGTGTAATGACTAAACAGGAAGAATTTGGGCCAGATTTGTTGTGAACAAAGGAGATTTAATTGAGATGCTCAAAGTAACATTTCTAATTAAAATGTTTTTTTACCTCTTGGATCCTTGCTTTATGTCTCAGCTGAAAACACCATCACTATCTGTTGCAGGGTAGGATTTTAATTCAGTGCTTGTTTTGAAGGAAGAATGACCCTTATAGTGCTTAATCAACCACAGCATTCCTCAAGAATGACCCGGAGTAGTCTCAGAAGTCCCCCATGCAAGTAGGAGCAATAATTACTGCTCACTGATGAAATTGAGTGTATCATTATAGAGTGCAGTGGTCCTAGTCCTAATAGGCTAAGTAAAAAAGGAGGAGGATTCTTAATTTGAAACTTCATTATATTTATCAAAACTGAAACAAAACAATTTCAGTTGGTCTAACGCTGTTTCCAAGACCAATTTATATTCTGGAACTCTTTTGCTTTAGCCATCTGCTTAGGTTCACAGCTGTGCTTTTGCTGCCACCAAGGTCACAGGAATCTACCCCCTGTAAATCCTAAATGTAACCTCTGTTTGATCCTCTGCCCTTCAAAGACCCTCTGGCAGTATATGCTGTTCTGAGCCTGCAATTATTGCACCACCCACATCAATTTATCATATTCACTTCAGCCTGGCTGCTGTTAGTTGGTCTGAATTATGTACAGTGACCTCTACTGCAAAGTCATGCCCCCGATTAATACAATATTCCATCTCTTTTCTGTTCAATTTCTCCTTTGCAATTCCCTGCTGAAGCACATTTGCCTTAATTCAATTGACGCTCCATCTCTCTGCGCAGGCCACCACCCAACGATCAAGGGCCTCACTGCAATTACAAGTAATCTTGCAAAGAAATGAATAAAGACTCAATTATGGAGCATTTAAAATGCAGTCTGCACCATGGCTCTGCTAACACGTCACCCCCTACAAGCACTGTGCAATGAAACTGGAGATTGGGTCTCTAATATGAATTAGATTTCAGCAAGATCACTTATGGATGTGTTTTTCCTCTTCAAACCAGCTCCCATGAAAATTATCTGCTCCACAAACTCTCCACTTCCTTTTAAATACATAAGTGTCTTAGATTTTTTCTGCAGATTATTCTTTACAAGCTGAGGAGATAATTTTGGCTTTTGGGCAGACATATTAGTAGTATATTGCTCTGGTGAAAATAGGATCCTGCCCATTTTTCTGAAAATTGCTCTCCTGTAATTTGGATAGCACTAACAGCAGCACTCAGAGATAATTTGATTTGGACCAGTTTGTAATTACCTTTACAAAATGAACAGAGAAGGGGATTCAGATTTCTTTTTTTTCCCCTTTCTCAAGATCCCTCCCCTGCTCAGGAAAGACATACTCTGCCCAATTAGATGTGGTTTTAGGACTCCAGAAATAGATATATGAATGCATTTTTGTGCATGACTCTGGTCTTGGTCTTTGATCAAGGGTTTAATATCTTATTTTAAAAGTCTTACACTCTTTCAAATGGGCATAGTGGTCATCATATGAGTCACACTCACTTTCTTATCTTCCCTATCCAAGCTTAGTTTTAAATACTAACAACTACAAGCTGTAAATCATCTTATAATAAATTTTCTGACATATCTATTTTATAACTGTCTGTGCCAGAATGCATTGATGCACAGGAATTTACTCACAAAATACTTGTTTTAAATGAATATATGCAAAATAAAGATGCACTTATTTAAAATCCTCTAAAAAGGTTTAGTGGTGTTGTTGCATGCTTGTATATTTAACTTAATCATAAGTACTTTATTTGATTTAATTTATAATTTAATGTACTCATATTTGCCAAGAAGGTACATCTTTGAAGTACTGAAAAGGGTAAATGTTCCATAACTCAGCTGCATAAATACATAAAATTCTGTTTATGGCATGAATCTAAATAACAAGTTCAAGGTATCTTTTACTTGTTTCTTTTTAATCAATCTATATTCACTTAAGTTTGAATTCAGGTTTTACTTGAAATTTTAATAGTATCTGTGTCAAACAGAATTACGGCTGACTTGCTATTAACATTCTTGATACAAAGTCTTTTTATTTCCTTTATTATTATTTCAAACATGTTTTTTTCTTGGACAAAAGAATAATTAATATTGTGACAGCAATTTCTATTAGAAGAGGAGAAAACCATTATTTCATCTTAGCTGAAACTTGGGATAACTCCCTGGCAGGAAATATTTCATTATTTTTTCTCAAGTACCCCCAAATCTATTCTTGTTTCTGCCTTAGTGGTTCAGTCTTTAGCTCAGAAAAGGAACAAATACACTTAGTCCTTTAAGCAAGTAAGTCAGCTGCTTGCAGAAGACACCATTAGTTTTTGAGGATCCAAAAAGGTGCAGTGTGTCTAAATGCTTCTCAGGTTGACTGCCAAAGTCTATTGGATGATCTGCACCACTTTCCAACCACTGTCTGTGTGAGCCAAGAGCTTCTCCAAGTGTGTATTTAGTCCGTGGATTTTCCTTGCTTGTTTTAGTTCTTTTCTCCTGTGTTGAGACAAGGGAATTTCTTCTACATTTTTTAAAACAGAACATTCTGGTGTAACTGTCAGTACTTTTACTTCTTTTTTACCTTTGTACTTTTTACCCTTTAAATCCTTTTATACTTTCCACACACTCAACTCCCACATCTTTTTTATGTAGGTAAATTAGAAATAAATACTGAGGGTGCTGTGATGCCATTATCACAATAATCAGTACAGCCCAGTACTGATTATTGTGATAATCAGTACAGTTCAGATTGTGCTCTTATCTCATTCCTAAGAGACATGGCTGTACTTAGAGGAGATGGTCAGAGTTTATACAGACAGGGACCAACATAGCAAGGCAAACATAAAAATGGATGGGCTGTTTAGTTTTGTGAGAAAAGCAAGTAAGGTAAGATAGAGTAGAGAGATAACACAACATAATATATAACATATATAACATAACATAAACACAGAGCTCTCATCAAAGGAGAAGCTGACCTATGAGGAACAGATTAAAAAAAAGAACTTAAACAATGTTAAACTATTGATCCTAACTCACAGCCACAGACAACTCTGGAAATCAGATTTTAGAAGACAATTAAAGACAACTAAGCATTTGTATGCCCAGTGAGAACTGTTACACTTACATTGCAGAGGAAAGCTAAGTAAATAGAAAAAAAAATCACAAACCCTTGACTTATGTAATGAACTAATCTCTAACTAAAAGCAGTTAGAAAAGTTCTCCGTGGACAATTTGTTGCATAATTGTTTAAAACTAATTTATTGTTATCTTTTTCTGAAGCATCTGGTGCAAATCACCACCAGAAAAGGGATATTGGGGTTGGCAGCCTGTTAGTTTGAGTCAGGAAGTTAATTGCTATGATGGTACTGCTTTGTATGAACTGCTACACAATATATTTTGTAGCCACAATGTGGTTTTCTGTAAAAATGTTCATTGTCATGGCGACAGAAGTAGGAGGACTGGTTTCCTTTTTGAGGATTTTAGCAAGATCAGCCTTATGACAGACTGTACCCTTTCTTTGTTATTTTTTTTAGTGTAGGCACTACACTTCTTAAAAAGGGAACTGGAGGTCATATATAGTCCTCTGGAGGATGAGGAAAATGTTGTTTTGGTAGGAATTGCACAGATCCACAGAGGATCTCTTTCTAAGAAATTGGAGGAATAAAGGCTACCAGAAGAGCATACAGAGCAAGACAGCCTGCAGCTCCAAAAGCATCAAATATAATGCTCAGAGAAACAGGAACTGGAGACATTGCTGGGCCCAAGGTACTGCAAAAAGTGTCCAGAGAGTTTGTGCATTTTGCTACATGTCAGAAAGCCACTGAGAGCTGAGACTAGACAATGGTGTAGCTACAGGGACGCAGCGGACTAGGGGAAGTTGGCTGACAATCCCTTTTATTACTACTCCGTCCTAGTTTCTGTATCAAAAAAATTAATTAACCTTCTTTATTTTCTACTAAAACTGGGATATTTTCTTTGTTTGTGTTTTTGTCTGGTTTTTTGAAAGCTTTTGGTTATTGTTTAGGAAACTCACTGCAGAGTTGTGACTGCATTGAGATCTCCTGTCGGGCCAGTCAAAGGAAGATCTCCTCTTCTCTTCCTTGCTGTCAGACTCAAGCCAATATCCAAAATAGAAACCTGTCATTAATCTCTCAGATCATGACTGGTATGGCAGTCACAAGGGTACAAAATGTTACTATTTCAGGAGACTCAGCCTGGCTGGATCCTGCAAATATCTTGAACTGGAAACGCATGACAGAATTTGACTCAAATGATGTCCAAGAACCTTCTTTAAAACTTGCTGTGGTTTATCTACTCATCAAATGAACGTGCAACACATTCAGACTAATGCATAAACATGGCAAATGGCCTACATTCAGGGTATTGTTTACACCTTTGTAAATCCCCCTCAGATGAGCTATCTTCTGCATTGCCACAATGAAAGCAGCTTGGCTTCTGTAAAGCTTTTATGTCTGAAATGTCCCTGTCAGTTGCTCAGCATTGTCTTTTCTTTGTGTGGGCTCTGGGAGCACACAACTCTCCTTTGGCACATGCCTTATTCTTTGAGAAAGAAAGCTACCAAGCCTAAATAAAAATGCATCATCTTTCAATTAATAACCCAGCCATTGCTGTCATAGCTCCTTTGATTGCTGGTGCAAGAGGCTTCACTTGAATTCTTGCTGCTGTGTGCTAATACTGAATCTAAAAATAAAAGTAAAACACCAGTTCCCATTAACAATGCTGTGCATTCAGACATGGTTGCAGTTAAAAAGGTTAGACAGACAGTTTGTCACAAATATGAGTACTTTCCTCATGCATTCAGCTACAAAGCTTGTTATTTGCTATGCTAGAATGAAATCTTGATCCTGCTAAAATAGATGAGACCTTTTTATTATCTTGCACACAGCTGGGATTTCAGATTGAAGAATAAAAGTTACATGAGGATGTTTTAAGGCATTAATGTCTCAGTAAAGAAATCTTAATGAGAGAATGAAAAGAATTTGTAGATTAGTATCAGTAAATTCTAAACTGGAGAACAGTCAATTTAATAAATAAAGTCGATTTTTTTAAAAGAGATAAAAATCAGATATTATAGCAAGTAGATACTTTGCAGCAGCTTAATTAAACTATGATGAAGCTAGTCTTTTTTTCAGCACACTTACTTGTGCTGTGTATTTTTTAAATAGCAAAATAATTATTGTCTTTCAAATACATTAAATTTTGTCATTACTTTTTAAAAAGTAATTAACCTGAAACAGCCTCTAGAATCAACTTACTAATTATTAATCAGTAATATAATAGGTTAGTGAAACATAAGAAAAGAAACTAGGACTAGATGCAATATTTTGACTATAGGGTTTTTATGGTCTGAGAAAGAAAGACAAAAGGCTTTCTTTTATCTTCTTGTACGACTGAGAAACAAGAATCATCTTTCATCTTCTATTTCTTTTGTCAGTTTTAGTTCATTTGCTTTAAACTTTCATTCCATGCATTCAATTAAGAGTATCCCTGTCATTACACACTAAGATTCAATCATAAAATTCATGTAGATCCAGTGACTTCAAATAGTTTCAATAGACTTACAGCCCTAGAGCAGATCTATTTACAGGGTGCAGCCATTTCCTCAGTCCAGTCTATCATAGTTTGGGATTGCTGAAATAGTATCACTTACATGGAATGACAGTTGTTTTAAATTTCTTTCTTTTAAAGTTCCTATTACTTCTTCTTTGGAGGTTCTTTTGAATGCTATATGAGTTATCCCAGTTCTTAACTAACACACAACAATTTGTAAGGTATAGCTAGGAAGACATAACCAAAAAGAATTTTGTGTAGTTTCTTTGTCTGTTTAAAGTGAGGGAGAAATAAGGCCAGGGATAGTTATCTCCTGGGCCCCAATGCTTTATTTCTTCAAAATGGGTAAAATAAAGCATCCCTTTCCATTGGGAGAGCGAGAAATACACCCAGTTCTTTTCCTTGGTGTCCATGGCATTCAAGAACTATCAACCTTCCTCCATCCAGGGGAAGATCTTGATCCAAAAAGAAAAACCACAGCACGACACACCACCTTCTTGCATGAGAGCACGGCTCTGCAGCAGACCCTCTCCATAAATAGACTCTCAATAGAAGGGTAAATCTGCAACAAAGGAGAAGAAAAAAGCCCAGCATGTCCACTGGGGTCAGAGACTTCTATCTATCCACTATCCCAAAATACAAGGCATATGAAGTCCTGCTGCCACTATTCAGCACAAACAATACTACTGCTCTTGCATTTTTTTGAGTTCACTCTTGGCACTTCTTTGGAGCACATTCTTCATACTTCTTTTTCTACCACATTCTTCCATACTTTCTTCATACAAATTGTCTTTTTACATATCTAAGCCTTAACTTTAATTTATTAATTCATTAAATCATAAAACTTGCATCATGAGAACAATGAAAACACTACAAAAAAATAAAGATGTCCACAGTTTTAAGAATTAAGGTCTGTCCTTTGACAGAGATCAATGAATTCAGTTGATTACAACAAGGTCAAGACATGCTTCTTTCCTTTTATTTGCTGTCATAGTCTCTGACTAGGACTATAAGATTAAACTAGAGCACAGAGTAGATTATGAGCCTAAATCACTGCAGAAATCAGAAGCAAAGCTCATAAGTCAACACATTTAGACTTTATTTAAAATGGTGTGAGCTAACAAACCCATCTTAACTGAGAAGTGCCCTCAGAACATTGAAAACATGTGAATAATGTAAAGTAATATGAATTGAGAGCTGAGTGAATAGACTAGATGGTTTTCACAGGATATTCTGTCCCCAAAAGTGACATGCTATTATTCCATGAGGCCAAATGTCCTTGAAATGGATGAGGTAATGACCACGTTTGGAGACCATTCAGATAAAATTCAAGAAAAAGGTTGCTGGCAGAAATAGTAATTATTTGGATGGATTTATATAATTTTAAGAAGAATATATTTTATAGTTTTCTGAGAAGCATTAATTGTAAAAGGCCAATGATTATTTTGTACATTAATTGTTCCTGTCATAGAGATGCCCTTCAGGACTCTGCTGGTAATTCTGGCCCTGCAGTTATCCCAAATTACTCCTCAAGTCTGTGGCAGAAATACTCTGATCCATTCATACTGATTTCTCTGTGATATTTGTCTTTGCCAGAGTTCTTGAAAAGTACATCATATAATGAGCCACATCCCTCCATCATTAAGAAATTAACAGAAAAATAATCTGCAGCATTTGGGAGATTATGTAGCTCTTTCACTCTGCCCAGTTGGGTAGGAGAGTAACACTTTAATTCCTTACTATGTATCATGGATTTCTTCCTCTTGGAAGTCTACACTGCCATTGTATTTCTTACTAAGAGTCTTGCAAATTTATGCTTTTATTTTTTCTTCTAGAGATGTAAAAGATTTAGCATTTCATGTTACCTTGGTCTTTTACAAAATGTGACTTTAATGTGTGAGGGCACAACTGAGATGATCCCTTAAATGATGATCACTACACAATGCTTTAAACTAGGAAGGAATTTAGAAAGAAAATAAACCAAACAGTTTGCCAAGCTAAGTCTTCACCAATGAAAAAGCCTTTAGACATATCCTTATTACTGCCATTATTTTTCTTTACAAAGCCACCAAGAATCCTTAATGATTTTAATGATTTAAAAACCTGGTTATACAAAACAGAGAGCATATGGTTGTCATTGCTGCAGATCCATTACAAAGAATGCAGTCACAATCAGCTGCATTTTTGAGAAATGAGTTGGTAAATATCATAAAACTTACATAACACAGTTTTATCTTTCTTGTGGAGATTTATAAGGCCAAAAGGACCTCACAAAATCATCACCTTTTATGCTTATCATGAATTACATGAATAAAGGATAAGAACTAATTTAGATGCTTATACTGAAGCCAGTATAATCTTAGCATGGCTGAGGAAAGAAGGGAAATAACCAATGTGGCTATAAATCATATTTGTTTTTCTTCAGTCTTCAGTGCAATTTAGAAAAGTCCCTGGCTCCCTAAATTATGCTCAGCTGTCTACAGCCCTAGGGGTTAAGTCCTGCATCTGAAAAGTGCCATGAGAGAAAAAATGGCACAGATTCTCTCTCCAGGATCAGACCAGGAGGAGACAAGACTCTTAGCACCATGATGCCTCACCTTGGGGAAAGAAGAGGGAATTGCTTCATTATGTGTTTGTGTGAATGCTCATAGCATGCAGTACCAACTTTAGGCAACCAGCTACATCACACCCAGCTTCTATTGGGGTTATTCAGAGAACTGCTGTCAGTATTTTCCAATTATGTGTTTTTCATCCCATCCAGGGGATAAGGACAGATGGAATCAGCACATCATAAATGTCAGGTAGGGATGGAGTCAGAGGAAAACTGAAATCCATGTATATGGAGATATAATCTGAAAGACTGCTGTTTAATATGGCCAGCAGCCTGGATCAAGGTCAGCAGTGCCACTGTTGACTGTAGCTGATTTTGATTGTGTACACTGGGTTCAGACTTAGTATTTTTATTTTATTAAGTTTTCACACAGGTTTTTGTTGTTGTTGTTTGGACTTTTTATAGTGGTAAAACTTGATACATACAGGATTTTCTTATTGTTGGGATCTTTTTTATGGTGAGTATTATACCACACAACCAAAAAAGTATGTCTATAACTTCAAAAGGGACTAACTCTCATTTAATTTAATTTCATTTTATTTCATTTTCATAAACCTTAAAAAGTCACCCTGAAGGATCCATATGGAGAAGGAAAAATAATTAGGCTGTAATCTCCAGTTAGAAAACTGAAGGTTCCAGGGAAGATCTTGAAAAAGCTGCATGTAACCTAGGAGCTGTGAGCTGAGGATCTCTGAGCCACCATAACAATGGCATCAATCTAAGTGGAATCTGACTGGAAGACAGGCAGAGGGAGGGACTGTCTGCTGCTAAAAATTTCAGGCACTTCCTTTGACAAGATTGAACAGAAAGATTTTTCCTTTCAGGGCTTAGTAACTGTTTCTACAGTATCATTATTTAAAGATTCAAAGATGATTCAGGTGTTCAGCTATACTGTGGGTATCCAAGTGTGCAGAAATTTCAGAGAAAAAGATTCAAAGGGAACACTGCTGTTAGTGCCACCAGGGGTAGAAGGACCTCCCTGCATCTACACTGAGGAGTAACAAATTTCTCTAAGGAGCTTTTGAATAGGAACTTCTTGGGTGAACTAAGCAAACTATATCTGTATATATATATAAGAGAGAGAGAGAGAGAGAGAGAGAGATACACATACTATCTAAAATTCTGCTTATTGCTCCCTTATTGCTCCATGTGCATTTGAACCTTTTCCTCCACAGAATGTACTACATGCCATGTATTATTGAAGTGTTCATAACATCCAGGTAAAGATCAGATAAACTGTGAACTTCAAGTTCTTTACAGATTTCCTGTTGAAAACATGCATTTTTTTCACCCTGGAAATCTTCTAAATGGAAATGCTAAAGCAGAAGTAATAAGTGTTCGATATGTCACATTTCCCCTTTGTTCACCTCTTCCTGATTTTATGTCTAGCCCTTGAGTACAAGACTCAACTCTTTCTTGAAGTCACAAGCATAACCCCTGTCTTGGGACACTCACAGGAGATTTTCCAAAACACAAGGGGTAGCACTTTCAGGTGTAACTTACTGATTAACTTTTTATTCAAGTCCACATTGACTAGAAATTTCTATGATATGATAGCTGTAGCCTACTCTATGAATGCAGCTAAAATTATCTAAATCTTGCCAACACTGAATATGTATTCACCTAATTAAAACCCTCATCTGACTCTTATCAGCATGCCCACTAATCTCCTAGCAAAGTCATGAAAGAATGTAAAGGCTGCAATCATTTCTGTAGGACAGAGTTGCACTTGAGGCATATTAGTGTTAGAAAGCTGGTACTGCCACTATTTGTCTTATGAATAAAGGATTTCCGTCTCTGTGGCCATCAGCATGAAGCCTTTCAAAAGTCATAAATTCACAAAGAAAATAATTGAAAATCTCTGAAACAGATCTCTATGGGCAAAGTGTCAAATTGTGCAGCTCTAATGCACAGCTCCACAGCCCTCCCTAAACTGATTCTTTTTAACTGTGCCAGTATTTGTTGTGCTCACCTGTGGTAACTGCCACCACTTCCATTTCTCAAACAGCAAGAAATGTATTACTGCCATTGTTAAAAGGCTCCATAAGGCAATTACAGCAGAAGCCATGCCACAGGATTGTCAAATTAGCTGTGCAAGTTAGCCTGCAACTGCAAAACCACGGGGACTCTGCAGCTGTTGTGCACTAAACCAGTGCACTAAAGCCCCAAGGAAGCAGAGGGGCCATGGCAAAGACCTTACTACAGCAAATGCAAAAGGCAGGGGTACTCTTCCATCACCAGCCAGAAAATGAGATTACACTAATAGTCATGGGACTTGTGATGCAAACGGACCCCTTCCCTTTTTTCTCCCTGACCGGTTGTCCCCAATCAAATCTCCATCTCAAAGGAAGTAAGAGCAGAACATCACTTCCAGTATCACAGAGAACAAGAACTAGAAAAGGGGTCCCAGGTCTCTGCACACACCTGGACTCTGGCTCAACCTGAGTGTTGCTGTTTGGTGTCTTTCAGTGTGGGGGAAACAGTGTATGTTTTTCAGTAGAAACACACGAAATAAATCAAAGGCTGAATTCAAGACCAACCACAGTTTGGTTCTAGGTGGTCAATACCCATACTAAATGCAAAAAGTTGCATAATTGGAGACCAGAGAGCCAGTGAGATAGCCCCTAAGGTCTTTTCACATGATACTGAGTTTACTCCAAGTTTTTGTGGTATATATATTAGCACTACTGGTTTATTATTTTTTCAATGACCACAGGACACAGTCCATAGCTGTATAGCTCTGGATAGATAAGTGCCTTGGAATGATTGCAGTTTCTAGGTAAGAAACTGTTTCACTCAAAACCAAAAGAATTTAAAATGTTCCAAGATGAAAATCCCTGTTACCTCCCATATAATTTAGATAATTGTTCCTGGTGGAACAATTCCTGATTCCTGCTGGTAACTGGCTTGGGCTCCAAAGCACAACAGCTCTTGCAAACTGAATTCTACCTTATGTAATTGCAGCAGCTGTTTATATTTGATACAGTACCTTTTCTTCAGAAAAGATTCAAAGGTTTTGCTGTGATTTTCAGACAGGCTTATATTGTAGCAGCTACTCATACAATAAAAGTGAATATCACCCTTCTAATTTTAGTATAGCTAAGTCTATAGGCAATAAAGTACACAAAGTACATTTCAACTTATGGGCATGGCTAAGCCAATGGCAAAACTTGAACAACAGTGCAGCACTGCCAAGGGAAAGGCCTTGAAATGTGCAAGCAGCAATGAGGTTTTAAGGTTCATTTGCCCTTGAGAGGATATTCTGTAGGTTAGAAATCAAAGCACAGAAAGCAATTCTAGAATATGCTAAATTGAGAAGCATATTTTGATTGGATAAACTAAAATAAAGTGTCTTTAATTTGGCCACTTAACTGGTCAGATGTAAGTGGCTAAAAGGGACTAGGAAAATTCTGAAAGTAACCACATTAAAATTATTAAAATCAATGCCATATTTCACAAGTATTCTGTGTAGTAAGTGCAAAAGCAGAAGAATTATAATGCATAAATCTGTACACGTCAGCTTAGCCATGACCTTTGGAATAAGCAGCACAGATTTGAAGACATGTTTCTGAGGCTGCTTAAATCTGAAAGGCACTGAAAAGTCACAATGGATATGCACACATTGAGAGAAAAAGACTACTGCAAAAAACTCCAGAAACTATTATTAGCTAGATAAGTGAAGAACAGCTGTCATGACAACCCAGTTCATGTAAATGGCAAGAGATAAATATGAGTACAATCAAGGTACCTCAGTAACACTTTATTGACTTGAAGATAGAAACATCCTCAAAGATGAGTGTAGCTTATGTAGTTCCCATCTGCACCTTAGGCATTCACCTCCTGAACCTTGGCTGGTGTAAATCAGCACAGAATAATTGGACTGAGGTTAGCCACACTGATTTTAACATCTGCTGGGAATTTTGCCCTGTTCTTTGCTCTGTAAAGCTAAATAACAGGATTTAATACTCCACGTGTCCTTATTCCTTCTGGTTCTTTTTCTCTAGGGATAACATATAACTTATTTTACCACCATGGTGTATTTTTTATGAGTTAATAAGCCCAGACTAAAGCTGAAATGGGCAGCTGGTTTAAAAAGATCTGTAGACTGTTATTTTCCAGGAATAACCTCTCTAAAAATTTGGAAATAATTTTTTATGTAAAAGGAATGTCTCAAATATTATCTTTTTGAAATAGAGCTATTTGGCTTTGCATCATTTTTAGATGAATTGATGTAACTGGAAACTCATTAATAATTAAATTTGGTTGAAGTGAATGCCTTGCTTTTGCAAAAATATGTATTTTTAAACACTAAAAGTTTTAAGATTTTTGCACTGTCCATGTTCAGATAAAAACAGAACAAAACAAAACAAAAAACCAAACACAAAAACTCCAAAAACTAAAATTGAAAAACTGCCCAAGCATGAAATCTCCCAAATCAAATAATTCTGGTCCTTTTGTCATAAAGGAAGCTTCATAACATCAGACACCCTCAGCAGGGAAGATAAATCTTTATCTGAGTTATACAGTAAGGAGAGTCTTAAAAACAGCTGTTGCTAAAACTCTAGCTCCATCAAACAAGATTTTTATACAAATTATTGATTACTTAAATTCTTTGGAAAATAAGTGAATATTTGTAGTGAATTAAGGTACCAGTTAATTGAGTAGGTGATATGAAATTTCATAGGAATTTTTAAAACTAATATGTGAAACTATTATCTTTTTTCTCACCGATGACCATCAGTGAGCTCTCTAACTGCTTTTTCATAAATTCACTCTTTATCTGGCCAACTATTTCTAGAAGGTGAGCATCTAAATTCAAAATAAGTATTTTGAAATTTTGTAGTTATTTCTGCAGGTCTTCTTCTACTCTCTTGTTTGGCCACAAGTTTTGGTCTTCTGCATCCTAAAACAAAATGAAACCCATCATTTTTATTCATGCAGAATATCAGGCAACTTCCTACTATTGTTGAAATAAGTGGAATGATCCTCTTCCACTTTGAAAAAATAGCAAAAAATTCATGCAGCACATTTCACTAGCACTGCCACACTTTTATGAGAGACCATTAAAAACACAAAGCTATCAGAACTGTATTTTTACTTCTGAATATATTTATACTTGACTCAAAAGTAGCCTTTCAAGGTGTGTCTATTAAAAGGAAATTTTCTTTTTAGATTATTTCTTTTACCATTTTTCTTCACAAGCCATCTCTGAAGTTCAGACAAGAGCAGAGCTAATACAAAAAATATTTTTTCAGTGAATGTTTGTTTCAACAGCTACATGAATTCATGAAATACTCTTTGAATGTTTTGGATGATTACTTTTTGCAAGAATTCATGCACCAAGTTTTATGAACACCTGCCCTCAAGTTATTTTTAAGCTAACATCAATAAATATGCATTGAGAATTTTTTTTTTACAATGTGATTTTAAGAAGCTGTGGCCACATTGGCTTAGTCCTTCACCTATCTAAGAAATATAGTGAATTTTAGAGTTCTTGTCACTACTGAAACAAAAGTTTGGTGATTCATTACCTGGTAACTCTCTTGTCATTGTCGTGAGTAAAGTGAGAGTAAATGATTCCATATGGAAGAGGGCAAGGACTGATGAGTGGCATCTCCAGAACACATAGAATTTACAAGTGACTGAAAGACAGGTCCTCTTTGTGTGCAATCTGTTCAGTCTGTGCATCTCACCTCATTTGATTTCTCTGGCTATTTCTTGATTTTTAAAAAAATGGTGACTGTGAGAACTACAGTAAGAAAGAAACATCCAACCTCTTTTTTCCATGGGTTACATGTGCAAAGACTTGTAAGAGTCTGGAAGTAAACAGCTATACTCCTACTCAACAGGCAGAGTGCTGAATATGGCACCCTCTGGATCAAATGCACACTGCCAGGAACAGGGTTCTAGAACAGAAGATCAATTCTGTCATCTATCAGGTACTTATTATCTCCTTCAGCATCTAAGATCTACTGAGGCAATAAGCCTGCCAACCTAATTGTTACATTTATTGTGTTTCATTAATATCTTTCTATCAGTCATATTGAGCCTAATCCAGCTCTGTGTGAAGTCTCTGAAAAATTACCATTGGCTTCAGGGAAAGCTGGATCAGGAAGCAATAGAGATGCCAGTTGATGAAATACACGTAGAAAATGCAATCATCTCTTAAAACAAATCATATGCTATCTCAAAAGTGATAAAATGTCATTTAATTTCTGCTGGCATTCCTACTCACTTCTGCACCTGCAGAGACAATATTCTTAGGGTTGAATGATATTTACCATGAAGACAAAAGCAGAACATCAACAGGTAAAGTAATTTGGCTCTCATATTGACTACAGCAATTTGGGTGGCCACTGCTGTGAATTAGATGAATGACAGCTGGAAAAAATCAGATCTCTGGCAATAAAAACACAGTTGATATGAGAAATAGATCTAAAAAGCACAAAACGTTGAAAAGTTTGATTACCTTTCTACAGTTGCCTGGCAAGCACTGTTTTGTAAGTGCTGTTCTTAAAGAGAACAATCTAACATTTCCCAGGGAACATGTGACAACTGTTCTCTTTTCTCATACTGTGAGAGAAGTCACATCTTAATGTGACTTAAATGTCTATGGATCACACTTGCCACAAAAACGAACAAAGGGAACTTAAATGGCATGGCACTGGCTGGCTACTAAATAATGGTGAAAGACTAGGACATTCACAGAAAAGAACTACACAGAACAGCTAAATTAGATTAGATCAACAGACAATGGAAAAAGCCTTCAAAGGAAGTTTGTGCCACAAAGGATATCTGATAAATATTAATTACTTTAATTAGCCTTCAGGTTTTAACCTGTGGTAAAAACCACAGAGCAAGGTAAAATATTGCTGGGTTAAAGTGCACATTGGTGTTTTGCCCTTTTGCCCCTGCTTTTTTTCAGAGCCCAATACAGCTCAGAAGTTCAGTTGAAGAGAGGTGGGAGAAGGGTGTGACAAATGTGCTCAGCAAAGGTTTAACAGCTGAGCCTGCTTTCTCCAAGTGACACCACCTAAATTTAAGTGTATGTCAAATACATATATTGCCAAATAGATATAGACCACATAATTAAAGTATACAGAGTTATACATACAATTAAAGGACCACATAGTTAAAGTACGGCTGTAGGCATAAGTACAGATATGGATTGTATATACATACGTGGCAATTGAAATCAAAATGTTTCATCAGAACTTTTTACAGCCGTAGATTTGGAAAAAGGAAATATTTTTTAAATGGCGATATATTTTGTTTCAACCTCATAAGAACCGTATTTCTTTTTTAAAAATTATTTTAATTCAGTCACTTTGCTTGCATGAATTTAATCTAATTGCATTTTGTAAAGACAGATAAAAGCAAAAGCAGGTAATTAAATGTGTCAGGAAGGTCTTCTCAACATTTCCAGAATAACTTTTTCTTTTAACCTTTATTGCAGACAATTTTAAAATGTTGATTTATTTTTCCAGTGTGAGATTAAAAGAAAACTCATTAATTATTGGAACAAAACCACAGAGTTCCAATTGATACTGAAAATGCATTTAATATTGCTGCTTACTTGCCTCACAAAGTTGATGGGAGATTTGGTTAGATGTGGCTTCTCAAGCTCTGAAAACTGCTTGAGGAAAGGTACTCCTTTTCACAAGCACCAAGTGTTATTTCTATATTGGCTTCTGAAGCTGACACAGAGGGAACTCCCATTCCAACAGAGGTAATTTGCGATCCTCATCTCTGCAACTGACTTGCATACACAGTTCTCCCCTTCAGGGAGTATTTTTTACAACTGTGTGGCCTTACTTATTTATTTTGCTAGTAGAAGGTAAGCCACATCTGTGCAATAAGCTGCAAGAATCACGTCTCAAAAAAGTCGGGGTTGTTCAGGCTTTTCTCAATTCCTTCAGAATGAAATACCTGCAGTAGTACCTATTGAGCTTTCATCTCAGGGGAGAGTCAAATGTTACAGTTTCATTTACTCCAGCATGTGAAGAGTAGAGGCAGGTTTTATTAGGAATATATGGAGGGAATCGATAACCAGTCTTACCCAGTAGCAAAGAAAAATTGCAAAAAACCAAAAAACTGTCCTGCAATTCCACCTTCCTGTGTGGCTGCCTGAGTTTAGGATTTCCTATAAGGATGTAATATGTTAATCACCCTTTTGTAATAAGCAACATTTCGTTTGTGTCTCAGACAGGCCTTCTTCGGCAAATTTCTGTTTTGAATGAGAAGGAAAAAAGAAAATATTTGGATTATTAAGATGTGCCTTTATTATATATATATATATATCAGTTAGTAAACATACTACAGATGAAAATATAGTATTTAAAAACAGACAGGTAAATAAATTTTGAATTTTTTTTCTGATCATTCAGGCTCTTATCCAGTTCTCCTGGTATACCTCAGTTTGGACTCACACTGATTTTTCTGAATTCCAAACTCATGCTTGTGCCAGCTTCATCTCTTAATCACAAATTTTCCTTAGGATTAGCACAGGTCAGATTCAAAAAAATAAAACCATGCCTCTTCCAATTAATTAGACAAAGAGTAAGTGCCTAACTGTGTTGGATTTGAATATATTTGCATCTTCAAGCATTCAATGCTAAGGTTTTGCTACAATGTCCACTCATAACATTCCAAAACATGGATCTGAACAGATTTTCAGAATTTTTAAGTGTGCATAATTCATTTCAACCCTTCTATAGTATAACTGGTCATTTCATCTGAGAAGTGCTAACCAGAAGCCCTGCTGCAAAATTTACTTCACTGCTGCATTTCATTTTGTGACCCATTTTTCAGGAATCTTTTTCTGGGGGGAGGGTCATTTGTTCATTTCACTTATCTGGAAAGCATTAATTATTTCATTGGAAGAATTGGTTTTAGTGGTGTGTTTTGACTTTCTACTCTGTTTTATTGCCTATGCCACTGTTCACATTTTTTCCCCTGGGACAGTGTGAGTATAATGACACCCCATATAGAATCAAAAATAGGATGGGAACATTTGCTCCTGAAAACTCTTTTTTCCTACATATCTTCAAGAACTTGTAGCAAGTTAGTAAAAGTTATATACGAAGTCTGTTTTGTATATCAAAATGCAATGAGGAACCTAACATCCGATAACACTGATCCAGGTAGTTATAAACTTGTACATACAAAGGTCAGCTCCTTTCTTACTGCTGTTCAAAGCACAATCCAGAGGAAATGCAAAATGTGAATAAGAGAAACAATAACATGTTCTTTCTTGTGAAAAGCTACTGTCTAGACTGACATTTAAAGATTTGAAAGGTGCCTAAAAATTCTAGAGTATTAGATGATTGGATGGATGGATCACATCCCCTACAATAAAAGACTAAGAGAATTGGACTTGTTCAGCCTGGAGAAGAGAAGGCTTCGGGGTGACTTAATTGTCATCTTCCAGTACCTGAAGGGAGCCTACAAGAAAGCTGAAGAGAGACAATTTACAAGAGCATGTAGTGACAGGATGAGGGGGAGTGGCTTCAAAGGGAAAGAGGGCAGGTTTAGATCAGTGATTAGAAAGAAATCCCCTGCTGTGAGGGTGGTGAGGCACTGGCACAGGCTGCCCAGAGAAGCTGTGGATGCCCCATTCCTGGCAGTGCTCAAGCCATCGTTGTTCAAGCCAATAGTCCAGTGGAAGATGTCCCTGCTCACAGCGGGGGGATTGGAACTAGGTGATATGGAAGGCCTATTCTCGCTCAAATCTTTCTGTGATTCTATGATTAGGTCATCATTCCTTGTAAACACTCTATGTGAGCCACTTATTTGCTAAAATAATACAACTAAAAAAGCACAGAGAAAATGTTTTATGTGGAATTTCAAACACCTTCAATGACAACTTATTTAACACTTTTTCAGGACCACACACAAATGATGAAAAGGTTTTTCTTTCTCAGTATATTGTCAAAAGGTGATATAAAGGCTGATGATCGTGTTCCACATGATCCAACAGCTCTTCAAGTGCCTCAGGGATAAGGGATAGGTTAGAGGAAATATCTATTTGATCTCTTTTTATCTTTTTTGAAATAGTAGGACACAGTACATATAACAGGATGAAAACCAAGTGTAATCAGTGTAACCACTGCAGTATTTTGTGGGTTTAGTGTTTGTAATTACTGGACAATAGCACATTGTCTTTCAAATTACATGGCAAAGGCAACAATAGTAAAGATAACAAGTGACTCAGGCAGGCAGGAAATTCTCTCTGTTATGATAGGATTAAAAAGTATAGGAGGAGAGTCCCATGAACACTTTTGCTTAAATTCAGTTTCAAATACCAGTGTACTGAGAAAAACTGAAGACCTTCAGCTTACGTCTTGCACGTTTCCTTGGGAAGTTCTTAGAATTTTCTACTTGAGGTGGTTAGTTTAGGGGATGAGGGTAGCTAAACTCCTGGGGCTGAGTGTGGCTAAACTCCTGACAGGCCTAGCCAAAACTGAGCTTTTCTACAATTCACTATATCAAAGCTATGGGGTGCATATCTCAAAAAACAATAGCACTCTTATAGGGAGACATTTTCTGAAAGGACAGAGGTAATGAGCCCCAAAAGATTTAAAGAGAGCAAGAATAAAAAGAAACAAGGTTACCTTCTGACAGGTTATACTGCAAAATAAGCTTTCTTCAAGATGATGTTCTTGGAGTAATTTTAAGAAACTAGAGAGCTCGTCTTTGAGAAAAATCACAAGGGGTTTTGAAAATATTTGTAAATAAACTGATAACTTATTTGCAGCAAGATTTATCTACAACTGTTGTGCCCTGGATTGGGTCTGTCTGCATTTTAAGAGGATTCCCTTCAGACCAGAGTGTCTGAAGGCATGATGGATGTGTTTCACTCCTAAATCAAACCAGGGGTAGTTTGGTACCGGCTCCAAAAGAGGTAAAGGCCAGAGATCTGTGAGTCAAGGACTTCTCTAGTTCTGATCTGTTCTCTGAATTCCACAAAGGAACTGAGGAACAAAATGAGCATCAGTGTATATAGGCATGCAGCACTGATCACACAATTAACCAATGAATAGCACACATAATTTTCAATTCTTATTCATCAAGGAACAAAGAAAGTTGCGGGTACAAGGATTCTCATGTACACCTTATCCATCACATGTAATTTGACTTCATGCCAAGCCCTTTATTCCATAAATATGACAGAGTAAGGGAGCCTTCTTCAAGCTCTCCCTACTAAGCAGCTGGCAGCATGGTGGGGACTCCGTTGAACAGAGATTCTTCTCAAGGCTGCTCCTCGAGGCAGAGAGACGTCTTAACAATTACAGTTTTTTGGTTAGTGACTGATATTGCACATAAGCTCATAAGAAAGAGATCTAAGATTTTGTCTTGCTACCACTGATTTTGTTTTGGTACTTGTAAATCGTTATATCCTTTGAGCAGTACAGTAATAGAGCGAACCTTGACACTGAACTTTGTTAAGCCACACTTTTACAGCATCATATTTCAACAGAACCACTTCTGCTGACACCTTTGACAGTGGTTCTTTAAGCAGTTTGAATCATCCATTTGCAACAAATTGGCACAGTCGGCAGGATTCCTAAATCCAGCTTTGCTACAGTGTAACTCACAATGGACTCTTTTGCTCTTCATATTAGTTTCTAATTCCAACATTGTTCATTTAATGTTTTCAAAATTGTAAGCATTAATTAATTTTTGCTATTTCATCCCTCTGATGCAGATGAGAAGTCCCAACAATGAGGATGGAAAATGAAAAAGTATATTTTGCCAAGTTGTAGAGAGTAAAATATGAACCAGAATTGACCCCCAAAGACACTGTGGACTAGTAAAATACTGACAGTAAATTGTGGACTAGATTTCACCTACAAAGGAACTTCAAGCACGAGTTTCAGCTGCAGGACGAGTCCTCAGAGACAACCCGAAACACTAGGGTTTCTTTTTCCTTTTTATTTGCAAATAAATCAGGTGTTTGAGGTCCTCCAGCACTGTCCTGCACTGGTCACTGCTGTGCTTGGAGGATGCCTGGAGCTGCACCGTGTGTCTGTGCCAGCCTGGCTGTGGCAGGCCCTGCGACCACGACCTCTCCTCCTGCAATATCCTTGGAGGAAAGAAAGAGCAGGAGACAGAGGGTTGTCCTCTGCTTGTGTCTGACAGCAGAATCACAGCTAGCAGAAGCTCCAGTAATGCATACTGAGATTTTTATACTGGCAAAAGTCTTTAATGTTACACAGTCTTACACAACTTGGTGGAGTCATTATTGTATCCACAAAGAAAGGACAGATATCTCATGATGGGAGGGAGTAACACTGTCTGTATGTGTCTGTGTGTCTCTCTGTGTGTCTGTCTGTCTCTATATACACAGTGGGTGGTTAAAGTTCTGTTCATTTAAGTTTTAGATTTGGCTGGCAGCAAATTTGGAGACTCAAATATATTTGCTTGAAGCTTGCAATATTTAATGGATGATTTATTCCTGCTTAATATTGTACCTGAGAATTATATGCAGGTATTATTTTGCCTTTACATGGTGTTTTGTAAAATGACCAGCATTTACCACAGTTTCTTTCTTTGGTATAAATATTTGAAATATATTTGGATTTGCCTACAAGCTAGCGTCCTAAAATTTTTATTCTTTTGGGGGGATTCAAATGAAATTATAAGTAATCTCATTTTCTGTCAGATGAGACTGGAGGCTGATTACATGTTCTGAAACAGGGCACATGCCCAGATATTCATCAGAAAGAACTGGTGGTATGGGCAATGTTACAATTTGAAACCTTGCAACATAATTTCAGAGAGTCCTGAAGAAACAATAATGTACTCCAATGTGAATTAAATTAA
The DNA here is from genome assembly GCF_901933205.1 of Camarhynchus parvulus. Taxonomy (NCBI): domain Eukaryota; kingdom Metazoa; phylum Chordata; class Aves; order Passeriformes; family Thraupidae; genus Camarhynchus; species Camarhynchus parvulus. The sequence continues at coordinate 19,085,960 of NC_044575.1, read as the reverse complement.
CTGGGCAGATACTGGCAGTATATATATGCTGAAAACTATGTTAATAGGTTGAAGACCCCCTTAAGGGCTGAAAATGAATAGCTTTTACAATCTCTTGGAAAAATCACATTTGCGTGATGCAAAATGTAGTTCTTTGCTAAATCTTTGCTAAATTAAAGATTTTTCCAAGCATTGAAGTCAAATTCATACAGAGTATAACTTCACTGACTTCAGTAAAGTTATCCTGCTGATGGCTTTAGTTCAGTATTTACAAGGCATTTTGTTAAAGTATCTTCTTTAAAAAGATAAAACCTTTTAATTCTAATTCAAAGTATTACCATAACAGAAATCCATTAACATCCTTGGTATGAGGGATTACCTCTCTTTTTATATTATTTTGGGGTAGAATGGTCAGCAGAGATTATGCTGATGAACAGGTGAAGTTATGTGCTGTTCAGATGAGGGCAATCCTGTAAAAATGCAAATGTAGATGAGGAAATTGTCTTGGGGTTTGCCTTGTTTAGAATTTCACTATGCACTCCTTAACACCACTAGTAAAAATTTCATTCACTTTGGACCTTGAAGACTTCTGTAATACAAATCCCTCTGTCGAAAGACAACCAGCAGTATAGAAGTGAAGGCTTTCATCACATAATCTATTTGAAGTACACTGTACAAGAAAATGAGTGGTCTTTCCAGGAACATATTGAACCCTTTACTTTCTGAAATTGGTGTTTAGGTGTTCTAGTGTCAGGACTGGTAAAAACATATACTAAAAACCAAAATATGTTAAGCCACAACAATCTCCTACCTTCAGGGATCATTCAAAGAAGTTTTAGTCTCCGGCAGTCTGCTCCATCTTAGCCCATATCTATCCGTTGTTTGGAATTTAAACAGAACTACACTGATTCACACAAGTATTTTATTTAATCCTTGAAAATTATGCTATGATTGCAAACCTTTATCCCTCACATACACAAATTTTCATGATGTTCAGCAGTATTGACTTCTTGTTTGTACTCATATCCAGCTCCTTTATCACTCAAAAATGTGTCTAATCTTTATAACAAAACCATAAAGTAACTCTCAACCAGAGCAAAAAAAAAGAAGATAATTATGTTAGCAAAACTGATAAAAATATTGTCAACTACTCTATCTGTGCTAGCTGAGAATCATACCTCTGGTGCAACCATACATGCATAAATTTTATTGTAAATCTGTCTTATGCTACCTCAGAAAAAAACACATGAAAATTGAGGAGTCTAGGAAGACATTTTGAGCTTACAAATTTACTTGCGCCTCTCAGGCTAATAAAACTGATTTATGGAAATTGGTAAGAGTTCTGACTTTCTTATGAACAAGAGTTCATCCACATACATGAATTCATCTACAGAAATGTGCTCCAGGCACCAATATTATTACAGAGAACTGAAAATGGAATTGCTGTCCACTGTGGTGAGATAGATACAGTTAAACAGAGACTAATAAAGAAATGATGCTCTTCATTCTCTCAGAGATGTGTTACTCAAAAAGTTAAGATGAATGTTACAGATTCCTCTAGACCTCTCTGTTGAATCAAATACTCTGTCAAGTCCTTTCAATACCAGAAAAATTCATAATTTTATTCCCATAGCCAGAATTCCCTACCAACAAAAACCAAAACCAAAACCAAAAAAAAACACAAGCCCCCCAAAAAAAAAGAGAAACACTGGAAAAGAGATGTATTTAGTATACATTATTACCAGAAAATGCATAGTATATATCCTTCCATACATACATACATCTATCCATCTAGCAAGGTGACTAAATAGCTGTCCACCTGCATGTGCCTATCTATGTGAATGTCCATCATGGAGTGCTCCTGCTCTTCCCAGCCTGCTGTCCTGGCCTTGAAGGTCAAGGGCACTATTCTCCCTATTCCTTCACTCCCCCCATCCCTTCCCACTAAATGTATTGGATGGCCCTGCTGTGTCCATCCAGTACATTTAGTGGGAAGTGAGAATGGAATAGTAAGTGATAATTGAGCTTGTACAATGTGTTTTTCCCATCAATCCACTCTGTTACCTTCAACGAGTAGGGAAGAAATATTGGGGAAAAAATTTCTCCCATCGCATGTAGGATGTGGCAAATAACAAGTGAGAAAGGGACTGAAATGCAAAAATCCACGTGTTTTTATCATTTCCTATCCTCAGAAGATAATGGGAATTGACCTCACTCAAAAACTTTTCTGCCGAGACTAAGAAGCACCATGGAACCAAGTGATGAGTATTCCAATTTTCATTTTTCTTTAGTGTCTAGGAGATGATAGTTCATCTGCCCCTTTTCAGTGATCAGGAAGGTGAAGGGATTTTATCCTGCGCTCTGCTAGACAGAGGTACTAACTGGGGTAGTACAGCTGAGACCTAATCACATCCTGAGAGAGGTGCTTCGCTCTGCTCTGCTTCATCAAACAAGTTAGAGAAAATCTCTGGTGGGACGAAGCACAACAAGCAAGGAGCTCCTGTGAGCTGCCACCTTCTGCCTCCCAGCTGGGACACCTCAATGCAGCTCCGCTCTTGGATCAGCATGGGAGGTTTGGCTGGAGGCCAAGCAGAAGGAGTGGACCACATTTAAATGTTGTTTACCTTGATCAGCCAAAAAGCTGAAAAGGGCTCTAGCTTCATTTTTTCTGGATCACCATCTAGGACTGCCAAGCCAGAGGAGCCATGCTGCTTACTAAGATGCAATAAGACCCTTTCCCATGTCCACTTCCAACAGGCAAGAGGAAAGTGTGTGCCAGGCATCACACAAGATTTCAGCCCCTGATTTTTACACTCCTTTGCACTGGGAACATGCACTGACCTGGAGGATCCCTCAGCACTTCTGTAGCATTTCTTTCTCCTTCACAAAAAGCAAAGAATTATCCATAAACAATTTTTTGCCTGATTTCTTAATTTAAAATTTGGTGTCGGAATCTGGAGCTCCTGTTTTTCTACTCATTTTGATGGCATACATGCAACTTGCCACAGGCACTGGGAACAAGTTTGTTCACCATCCATATGGATGGGATCAGAGATCACAGCATTGCTGACAGAGGAGCAAAAAATGCAAAATATGACAACCTGTGAAAACATCTGTCTCCCCAGTTTGGGAAAAGTTGTGCCTTTCACAGCCAGCCAAACACTTCACATTCTGGTCTTCTGAAAAGCAAACGCATTCATATTCAAATTGTTAAATTAAAAAGTCAACTCTCAGGCAAACAATGCAGAATCTAATGCCAGAAGATGACAAACAACACAGTGTTTCTGAGACAACTACAGTATCAAAAATGTTCATCAAGACAGTGACAGAAGGCTCTAAACTACACATAGAAAGACAAGAAAGAATTTATCACAATCTTTAGTACTATTTAATGTCTTGATGTGCATTAAGATCTCTAGAAAAGTAAAATGAAATCTTTCTGATTTGATTGGGTTTCCAAAGAGACAATTACTGGTGTTGACAGATACTAAAATGAAATACAGGCAAAAAGAATGAATGCATCTGGAAAGTTTTTATCTACTTGATCCAATGCTTTAGACATTATTAAACATGTCTTAGGAACTGTCTTGCTACCACAGAAACTGCTTTTCTGGCCTGATCTGAATTTAAAGCCTCCCAGCATTTTCCTAGAAGTCAGAAGAGGACACTGAATTTTGTCTTTCCATAAGGAATGAAACTGGAGTGAGGTTATAGTCCATCCCATGGCATTTTTCAGAACAGCAAGGGTGTACTAATGCTAGCTCACTGGCTAAATTCCAAGGTAGCTAATTATATTCTCTCTCCCAAATGTTTTCTGTGGTTTCAATTAAAGAAGTTATTAATTACTTCCTACCCTGAAAAATGTGAGCAGTGTTGCTGGCCCAGCATATCTTCTGTGCTTTCTCAGTAGTATGTTTATGCATCAAAGTACCTTGGAATCCTGTGCTGAAAGTCACTAGAGAAATGTGCACTATTGCTGGCTTTTATTGTTTTGACCGCCACAGTACTCTTTTACTGTTAGTAATAAGTATATGTTATTTTTATAATGCCCAAGGCATCTAAGAATCAAATATGCAGTCATAATTCTAATTAAAAATATATCTTCTTTAAAACAGTAGATATTGAATGATTTTAAGATGCAGCGTGAATATGGTATCAGTGCACAGACTGCTTGTGATGATGATATTCAACTTACTGCCTGAGAAGGGACTCTTTGGACTGCAGAAACTCCAAACATGCTTCTGACGCTATCCAAGTGATCCATGTTTCAGATGCTATAATTCTGCAGTAAGTTTTGGGTAGGCATAACATCAAGTGTTCCTTTCAAAATCATAAGAATTTTAACTTTTCCCTGGTCTATTTAAGATGCTTTCTTTCATGCTCTTCCCTATGCCTTCATGTCACAGGTAATAATTTCTGTTACTCCTGGATCTTCCATTTTTAGGGTATCACAAATGTTATCCATCTCAACTCAGGCATACATTAGCCTAGGCATAATCTTTCCTCATAAAGAGATTTTGAGGACCACTAATTCTTATTCTCCTCTACAGCTCCATTTAGACATCATAGTTTGCTCTGGCCTGTAAGAACTCAGCAGCAAAGATATAAGGAAACCAGTGGAATATGCGGGGATACTGATTTTTGAAAACATTGCTGAAAATAATTCAAGAAACACATTCTAAGGAGAAGGTCTGGAACGCGAGAGCTGACATGCAACACTCAGTATCACGGTAAGACGGAAAGCAGAGTCACCTGAAACTGTACTGAGGCAGCAAAACCTGCAGTGGATCATCTGGGACAGCAATGAGAAATTGGTTCTGTAAAATTTTAAGTTCCCTGTAGCAAAGCCATTCTTGGATGACCTGACACCTTTGCTCCTGTCAGGTTTAATGAGTAATCTGCTCAGACCACAAGGGTCTGATGTCCTTCCTTCCCTTCATTCAAAGGACACAGTAAGTATCATTTGCCTGGCTTGCCACTTCTTTACCATTGTAAATCTTGGGAGTTTAGAGAGACACCCACACATACACAACCCCCAACACATACTTTTTAACTTATGTGCTGCATTCAGATCTAAATAAGGCTTCAGATTCCAGTTATGAGAAAATTCAAAATGAAGACATGTCATCATAAATATTTCACAAAACTAAAGGAACATCTAGTGGAAAACCAGCTATGCAATATATTTCCCTCAGGACATTCCTTCTGTGAGCTGTACATATAGGGCCTTCTATTTCAATTCTTCTAAATAGAGTGCATACAATCAGTTTCTATAGAAAGAGTAAATGCAGTGACATTTTAAATTAATTGCATCACAAACAGATTCAGCGTAGATGTAATAGGCTTTGTGTTGTGTGAAACACAATTAAGTGCTTTCTGAATTACATCTGTGTAAAAATATCTATTAATTATGTGCCTGATAAATGACAATAGAACTGTTTTACAAAATTAATTTTTATTTAGCTTAGATGCAATAACTGAAGAAAATACTGAACATTTTTCCTTTGAGGAGTTTGTGAGCTAGAAGGTTCACTGATATGGAAGGCTGTGAGTCCATTCTTGTTCCAAATTCATTTTAGTCTTTTCTCTGGGAATATCATCAAACATTAAAGTAGAATAAAAGTGATAATAGTGAATAGATTTTTCCCATATAAACATTAAATAATTAATGTGCAGGTTATGCATTCTTATAACTGCTGTCTACAACATTTTCAAATCTTTGTGATGCTACTGTTTAATAATGCAAAGGCATGCTAACAGCAGGGTTCTACAATAGACATTATGAGTACCTAAGATACAAGATGACACCAGCATCTATGTCATATGTGTACCTGTCATAACTGTGGAATAACTTTCACAAAATTTCCTTGTGGATAGCAAAACTTTTTTTGAAGACAGATATGGTTTTTTGATAAACTGAATGTATGCTTTTAAGTTGCTGCCATAACAAACCAGCGCATGTCAATAATTCATGACTTTCAGATACATACAGCTGCTGTCAGAAAAGAAAAGGAAATGTATTTTCCTGCAAGGTTATCGATGGAATCAGACTCAAACAGGTAAACATATCTCTAGGCATACCCGTGATGTTTTACTTCCTTTCACCATCCCACCTTCCATAACCACTAGCCAGGGTTGTGATTTTTGCTCCTAGCTTACTCTGGATTTTGGGGGATGGATGGCAACATGGTAGCCAAGGGCTGTCTGGAATGCTGGCCTGAATGCCTTGCTGGTATGCAAAAATGAGTATGATCTTTCTTTGTAAGCAGGAGACACTCCAGGGCCTGTTGAGCTCTCCTGCACATCAGCAGCTGCACACCAGGATCTCCCTTGATTAGGGGCTCCCCCAAGGTCACTGCCTGAGGCTGAGATTCCTTGTCATAACAAACTGTCAGACTCATAGCATGCTAAACTTTCAAATCATACCTAGGTGATATAAAGGATTTTGTCTACACATTTATTGTCCTATAGATAAAACTGATGCGCAAGTTTGGGATTAGAACTGCATCCAGCTGTACCTAGACTCCTGTCTGAGAAGTTTAGAAAGCAAGGGGAAATCTTTCTGAACCTTGAGACTCAGTGGGAGGGTCTTCCTGACAGTGTTATCTGACTTTGACCTCTATGCAGTGAATACTCAAGCGCACCTTGCCTTCAAATCTTTGCTGTCAAATCTTGCTAAACCACTGTTTGATATGAATAGGGAACATTTTTGCTTCTCTTGTACAACTGGGGTATCACTCCATTCAACATGGTCATAAGAGGCAGCATAGGCAGCTACTTTGGTACATGCCAAATAAATTCTATATGTGCCTGATGAAGGGAAGTCTGCAAAGCAACAGTCCCATTTTTTCACTAGCAGGAAGTTATAAAGCAGAGAGAAGAAAAGGAGTATTAGCTTCTTAGAACATTGCATTAAGCCAAAGTGGGTTTGTCAGATATTGTTAAAATGTCACAATAGTCTTGGTGGAAATCGTACTGTACTTCATCCTATACAAAAAAAACCAAAAAAGCTGCAAGAAAGTAACTTTTCAAGTACTACCCTACAACCTAATGCCTGCTTTTGAGTAATTTTCACACCTCACCGCCCATCTTTAGGGAGTGACATTGGTGGAGTTTTGCATTAACTAAGTGTTTTTAATTAATCAAACACATTGTCTGTGTCTGACCAGAGATGATGTAGATTGCTCCAGCCCCAGAAGTGTTCAAGGCCAGGTTGGACAAAGCTCTGAGAAACTTGGTCCAGCGGAAGGTGTCCCTGGCAATGGCAGGGCTGGTTGGAACTGGATGATTGTTAAGGTTCCTTCCAAACCAGATTCTATCTTTTATGTCACCTACCATGTGTGTCTGTGTGCATTTCCCTGTGCAAGTGCAGGAAGAGTATTGGATCTATTTTAGGACATTTGAAATATTTCAGTTAACAATTTTGAAATAACTTCAATGTTGCTGTAATTTTTGCTGTTATTACCTATGACATCTTTGGAAATATATCCAGATGGATGGATTACTCTTCTGTCAATGACTGACTGTCAAATGGGAAGTATAATTTCTCCATGAAGTCTCCCAATTTTGTGACACAGAGAAGCCCTAAGGAAAAAAATGGGGTTTGAGACAAGCAAGAAGCCATAGAGAATCAAGCTGCAAAATTCTTCACACTTCTCCATTGTGAAAACCAGTAAGTTTTGAAAGAACACACCTGACTCTTCCCGTGCAGATGGCAAAAGTCTCAGATTTTTTCACACTCTGAGTGTTCAGAACGTGATATGGCTTCTTAAAGAAACAGCTTTAAGTATCAGTAAACAGTGCCTAAACTGTTAGGAAATGCTGCTTCATTTCTGGAGTGCTGAAACATTCTCAACACGTTGCATGGAGAATTTCAGCCAAGATTCTTTCTACACCTGATCAAGGTATTAAATTTTGAGTTGTCCAGTTACTGTGACTTTGAAGGTAACAATTTATAACGTGAAGTATCTGAACTGCCGGCCTACCTATCACACACCAGTATTTGCAGAGTAGAAAATAGTCTCTTTACAGTCTAGAGGAATCCACCAACTTTATGTGCTGTATATAAATAGTATCTTCTTTCTCTGGCATATGAACAAGAAAAGATACATACAGCCATTTAGGAAACCAGTTGAAGAAGCAAATTATGTTGAGATGTTCTGAGCATATCCTAAGGAAATCTTAGATGCCAAGAGGCAGGGTGGTCAGCACATTTCTGTGTGGTTTCCTGTGAGTCATGCAAACACCAGTGTGGGTAATTTACATCACAAGAAAAATATAAAGAACATTCCCTGCTTTGTGACCTGGAGAATCCGATGTGACAGTTCCCATTACTGTGCTCTGCTGACATGTAATGATAAATGGAATTTGAGGATGAGGCCTCCCATAACTTAACCTCTCTCTTTTAACACACAAGATTTGGAGTGAAAATTATGGTTTTTTTTTCTGCAACAACCTTACCTTGACCATGACACCTCCATCCTCTTCTCTTCCATATGCTTTGACTTTTTGCTGTGGTTCATATGTACAAAGCCTTAAACACTATCCTGGGTGTAGGACTGTTATGTTGTGTTCCAAATCACTAAAGAAATGTGAACTATTGCCAAAACAATAACACAAAAACAATGCTGGACCATATTGGAACTTATTGCTTCAGTCTGCAAAGGTTGATTAAAGGAGACAGGACAAAGGTCCCTAAGTGTGCTGTTTCAAATAGTTTTCACCATGATTTGTTGAACTTAGGCTGGTCCTGAAAAGAAAATTCTCATCAGATTCAAAACAAGCCTCATTAACCGTGAGGTTATAACGTCTGAGGCAGATTAGCTTTTGGGTTGTTTTAAATAGTGCTGATCAAGATTAACTGGGAGCCTGCAATTTAAATCTCTTACTTCAACCTCTGGAAAATCATTTTCAATGCATGTGCTACTCTATATTTGAGAAACCAGGTTTGCAGAGGGGAGGTGCCCATGAAAATCCATGATAACTTTGTGGAAATCTCTGCACCAAACTAGCACATTTTGCCCTCACCATTCATTCCAGAGAGCACCATGGTAACGTCAATGTAGCTGTGTTTTTTCTTAAAGAAGCATGAGCTGCACATTTTACCTGTATATAGCATTAAATTGACTGTACCACTTCTGTGAGTAATCCAAAGTGCGTACGTTTGGATATTCAAAATTATAATATTTTAATAATATTTCTATGAATCTAAGCATTTGCAGGAATATTACAATTTAGTCTAGAGGTTTCAGTGTAACTGAAGTCCCATTCCCTTAAGATCTAGGGTAAAAATATAGGAAAAGATAGCAGGTAAATTCTATGAGTAATTGTGAATTAGAAGAGGAAACTCTTTAACAAGTAACAAATGAGCAACTTCAGCAGAATAATGCTTTAAAAGTTTCAGAAATGGGTCAGCTCAACCTGACCAATTACCCTGCTCTGATTAAAGCCACCAGAGCCACTACTGAGGCTGAAAACACAAACGTATAAGATATATCCTGCCTACTCCCTTTTATTCAGTCACTGCATTAATTGGTCTAGTTCTTTTCTGAACCTGACAGTATTCTCTGCTTCCACAAACTTCTGTGCTGGAAAATTCCATCAGCCCATTTTCCCATGAAAAAAGGCAGTAATTAGAGATGGATGGATGGATGGATGGATGGATGGATGGATGGATGGATGGATGGATGGATGGATGACAAAATATAGAAACACGCTTTCTACCTGTTACTACATTTTATCTATTTGAAATAAATTTTCATCAGGTGTCTTTTAGTTGCAGGATGGTGGCACTTGCTCTATCCACTCTGTATTCAACACAGCAACCCTTCGTGACTGTGTACTCAGTCATATCCTTCCTTGTCCTTCTGGTCTCCAGACTTTTGAAGGATCCCAGGATTTTTTGGCTCTCTTTGTAAGGCAGCTGCTTTGTTCTCTTGGTTATTTTCATTTCCCTTATCTGTAGTTTCCGATCCCACTAGAATTGAATGCAACACTAACAGCATAGACATGTTAAGAATTTATAAAGAGGTAAAATTATGTTTTCCACCTCCTTGATATCTGATGATATACACTATTTTTTAACCATTACTGCCCACTGAGACAATAGTTTTTATAACATGTCGGCGACAGTTAAAAAAAGCTTCTAACCTGTAACTCTCAATCTGAAGACTAGCTCCAGGGAGTTGCATTTATCAGTGGTATAAATATTCGTTGGACTCTCTATTTATGTCATTTTTCATAAGATACACTGAACCAGTTTATAGTAATGATACAATTTGTATGAAAAAGATAATCTAAGTATCCTTCAAGAGGTTTTTCTTAATAAGATTACATCTTTCCTTTTTAATTATGGCTAAGTTGTCCCAGTTGTATCCATGTAGGAGTAGCAACACCTGCCATTATGTGAGAGTTGAGCTGAAGAACAGGTAGATCAGTATTTGTTTGACAACTCAGGAAAATACTCAACCACAGAAAATGCTGGAGCACCGGAATGCCAAAAAAGGAGTTAGCTACAATGTAAAACTTCCCTGCTTCTAATATCAGAAAGAATTCTGAAATTCTGTGCCTATTGCCAGAGCATTGGGACCAAGAAGGTGACATAAAAGATATTTGAAGCCACTGGGATCAGAAAATTACAAAACTAATTCTGCCACTGTGTTTTGCAGCACCAAAGATGGACCTAACTTTTACTTCTGTAAAGGGTGTACGCTCAAAACGTTTTTCAGATCTCAATATCCATCTTTTTGTTTGCAATGTAAAGGACTTCACCACCAACAAAAGCTTCTGTTGCTATCCAGAAAGCACATCTAATCAGTTTAATGAACTTCTGCTAGATCTGAGAAAACACCCTTTAAAAATAATTTAACCCTTACATATAAACTTAGTCTATTCTCTGCAGTGAACTACCTGGTCTAGTAACCATCATCATCTTCAAAAATCCCATATAATGTGAAAAATTTTGAATTAGATTCACTGCCTGAGGCCATTATAATAATAAAATCCTATTTCTCTGTTTTGAAGCGAAGCATCTATATTTCTGCTAGGTAAAGGCATTGAAATTCAATGAAGAGACAGGTAATAAATGAGAGAATTTTCTAAGGTAATAACCACAATTCTCTTTAAAGGTCATCAATAGATGAGAAATTATTATACTCTGTTAATGTTACTTGTAATGTTCTGATTGGGTTCCGTTGCAGGTGAAAAGGAAACCTCAGTTGCCACTCATTCTTTTATTAAAGAGAAAACAAATTACCACAGGACTAAGCATTAACAGTGAAAAATGCTCTTTTTGTGCTGGAGTCTTTTAAAATAAAGGGTAACCACAGAGCCAGTAACTATTTTGTTTTCAAATTTCAGAACTAGACTCTAATTTGATTGATTGTTCCTTCATGTGAAGCAGTAAAACAGAAACAAACTCAGAAAAGAACCCTGATTCTGAAATTGTGCTCATACAAACTGTACTCATAGACTCTTTGTTATCTCACAACGAGGTTGTAAGATCAAGCAATAAGGAGCAGCAGGAAGAAATTTATGTCTCTGCATAGAAGAGGATATGCTAAAAGGTACACAAAAATCAAAAAAAATATAACAACAACATTAATAATTTTGCTTTATTCTGCTGTGGCAGTCTTTTTTTATTTACTAATTTATAAATATTTGCATACATTACAAATGAAGCTAGATAAAATGACAAGTGTCATTTTATCATATGGACAAAACTATTCTGTGCTCTCTTAGATCTATGACTACAACACAAAATTAATCTGTTTCAAGTGCTTTTTTCGTCATTGAGACAACAATTTTTCTTCAAAAGCTGACAGACACCTAAAGGTTGTTCAAGTCATATGGGAATTTTCAAGATTCTTAAGTTTAAGATCTTAAAGTAGAAAGAATTAGATGTCTCTGGCGAGCATTTTACATCACCCATGTGTTACCAGCCCAATGGCATGATGTGGTATCACTTAGAATGGTATTCTAGAGCTAGACTCAAAGACTGCCCAAACCAGAGGTGTTTTCTTTTTGTTTAACAAATGTTGGTGTATTTCTTTCATGAACTTAGCCAGATTTTGAAATCATTATATTTCAGTGGAAAAGGAATATCAAGTGACTTAGGAATAAGAGCTACTTAAAGTTTGTGGAACTTTACAAGTCCTACTACTTGTAGCAAATATCTTAGACCAAAATAAAGGTATTCTTGGAGGCACAAAGAGAAGGAGGATGGAATACATTTCCAATTAATTACTAAGATTGTATGAAAGACAAAGAAAACCTAGACTGGCTTCAGGATCTTTTCCATATCTAAACATGTGCACATACAGTACATTTTATAGTATTAATATGAATATCTACTGCACAGCTTCATTTCTTAATCTAATACATTTTGCCCACTGTAATGCTCCTTGCTTTTTTCCCCATCAAATATGCATTTATTGAATGATTCACACACAAACTGAGTGATATTCACATGCATACATGATGCAGGGAGAAAGTCAGGCCTTGGCAGTTGGAATGCATGTTTGAAATAAGAAAATATTATTACAAAAGACAAAAACATCATCCCTGTGTTGAACACAAATCTATAACACAGCCCCATACCAGCCACTGTGAGGAAAACCAACTGTACCCCAGCCCAAACCAGCACACCATTTTTCTGTAATAAAGTTTCTCTGATTGTTTCACCATTTTTTATACCTTAGCTTAAGTGATTGTCAAGTTTAAGCACAAATACAAAGCTGCTTATTGTGACATTTAGCTAATTAGTGCCTTCAGGGGCTCACTGCACTTAATACAGCAAGAGGAGGACTGGTGCCATTTTCATTTTATGTTCCAAGTTCAGACAGACCTCAAGAACATTTAGTACTTCATAATCCAGCAGGCTCTACAGCCTCAATGATAAACTGCCACTTACTTAGGGAAGAGTTTAGTGCAGGTATCTAAATGTGAAGAGTAAAGGTCCTTTTCCTTATATGTGGCGTTTGTAGGTCAACAGTCTTCACTTCCCAAAATGAGTGATAATTCCTTGCCATTACTCTGCCTAGATGACCTTCGTCTATACAACGCACTCACACATACTTTGTTTTCACTTTTTAAAGGATGCATACGTTAATGCAGAAGGACCATTGCCTTTTCTCCCACCATTTTCAGCATCACAGTGGTGCTAAGTAACCTTTAGATCACATGAATTACTAAGGCTTGGTCCAGTTGGAAAAGACAATGTGTTCCATCAAGCCAGTGATGACAGAAAACATTTCTTCCTACTATTTTTACCTGTCTTGGAACACTGATGAAACTAACATGACCTTGTGATCGCAGCCTGGCACCTGAAGTTTCACAGAATATCCTTGAAATGTTTTTTCATTGAAGAAAAGGTATTCCAGATTTCTTTGTGAGTGGAAAGACATTGTCTTTTGGATTTATGTATTTCTGTTGTTTTTTTTTTAACCAGTTTGACATCTGCATGACAGAAAATCTCTTCTTACTTCCAGATACATGAAGCTCAGTGTTATCTGCACCTGACTTCTGCACATAGCAGGAGATCCAATTATCTGAAATGGTATCTCAGCAGGAAAGATGGACTAGGATAGGTTTAAGATGTTCCAGGCTTTGAAAAGGCCTTGAATGCCTTATGTAATTTAAATATCCCTGCAGCATTTATATTACAGACTTTTAGAGTCCCTTGTGACTAAATCCATTTAACCTACTGGAGAGCTGTCAGACAAAAGGAAACTATTCTGCCCAGGAAGTAGGAATGCAAATTGTACCCCTGAAGAAGTTCAAGGAACCACAGTTCCTTGCACAATTGTTCTCAATTCTGTGTTTGCCAGTCTTGACAGAGTCCCATTTAAAGTTATGCTGCTGCTGCTTCCATATAATCTCTCTAAAACAAAACAGTCTTTTGCATCCTTAAAGTAAACTTTAAATAAAAAAATCAACCCTGCTGATCCTCTTCAGAAATATATAAACTCCTTGGATGCTAGCTCTGAGTTGAAAATAAGTACAACATACTTTCAGCATATTTAAGCTACTGCTTGAAATATTTAATACCCAGGAGGATTATTTTTTCTTCTCCATAGAATATTGCAGACTAAAATCTGTCAATATGTTAAAATTTGTACCCTGCAGCAGATGTTCAGCTGTGCAAAAGAAATTTTTCTTTTCCCTGTTATATAAGAAGAAAATTGTATGTATAGAAATTATATGGTCAGAATTTAAACAGTCACAATGGCATTATATGCATGTCAAATTATTTTAAGTCTAACATGTTTATGTACCATCTGCATGAGCTAGTTTATAAAGCATACTCTGTGTATGCCCACTCTGCAAGGAACATGCAAAACATCTTTATTTTCTTGCAACTCTGCTAATGGGACTTCAGTAACACTGCATTTCATTGTTTGGATGCATTTTCATCCCTCATTCTTCTGTATTTATGGGGTTTTTGGTTTTGTTTTCTTTCTAGTATCATTGGAAGGAGAGAAAAGAAGCACATTATACATTAGCTGTTCTGTGAGATTAGTCCTAATGCAGAGCCTGACCTAAATATGCTTTGTAAATTAGACAATGCATTTCTTATCATTCAGCATGTTAAACAGTTTAGCCAAGATTGGAAACATTCACTATAATCTCCAAATTAACCCTCCTGTTATGTTAGAAGGGTGGTAAAGGGGAACCTAATTCTCCCTCATTTGAGAGAACTTTTAATACATTACTTCAGGCATGATTACCATCAGCAGGGAAGTTTGCTTGTATTTTCATACCCCGTTGCATACATATAATGTACATGATGGTGAAAGTGAAATACTTTCCATCCCAGTGTCCTTTTCCTGTGTTTGTATGACGTGGCTGCAGGCGTGCTTCCTTTTCTGCATCTTGCTGTGCCAGCTGCAGATGTTATACACTTTCCTCCACCCCAAGTTATTCATCACTCTCTATAAATGGGCTCCTTCCTTCAGGCACAGTCACTCAAGTTAGCCCAAAGCACTTTCATGTGGTGTTTATCCTAACCTGTCTGACTGCCTGAAATACTAATTTTATTACTTTTTTCTTTAGTAGAACTGGGAGGAATCACTGTAGGTGATGCAACTGCTTGCAAAGAGAATCTCTATCTAACAGAGATAGCAGTAAAATAGCCACTTCAGGATTTGTGACTATGTCGTCTAATAAATAAAATTTTCTGTTATTTTTTATTGTTAAAACATGTATTACAGTTCTACTAGAGAATTTTTGTTTTAATTACAGCTCTTACTTTCTGTTTCTAAGAGAAGATTTGCTAAAGTACCATGAATACTTTTATTTTGGAAATAAGAAGGAAAGACAGAACTCATATTTCTTGGTTCTTAAAATGATCATAATTTCAGTCACTTGGTGAAAATACTAATGTTTTCAAAATATTGTACATTGTATTGTATTGCTGATTAGGCAAAAATAATGCTTTCCATATTGTTTTTTTGCAGGATCTACTAAGTCACTTTACATTGGGACATTCCATTTTTGCAGCTGGAATCTCAAGATCCTGTACTCTGAGGACATGGAGGGGAAAATCAACTTTTCAAGTGTAAACTGATCTGAGATAGAGAACAATGGGAAACATGAAGAGCCACATAATGCCATTTTGCATAGTCACTTATCTTAGAATCAAAGATGCTAACGAGAGGCTTTCACATAACTGAAATCTAAGGGAAGGGCTGCCAGCAGTTTTTTGTACTTATTCTGACTGAACTGGAAGATTCCCTTTGGGCCAGAGCTGATGTCATTAACATTCTACTTCTTAAAAAAAGGCACAGAATTTCAGTATTAATTAGAGTGCCATTGATCCAAATGTTTAGCTTCTAGCTGTAGTTAAAAGGTAATATATTTACAGGGATGGGGGGGGGGTTACTTTCAATATGCAATTTATCTGGCATTGGCAAATACATTGGCTAGATCAAACTAAAGACTTAAAAACATCCTTTCCCACGAGGATAATTGAAAAGTCTAGTGACTTACTCTGCAGATGGTGCAGACAGAGACAATAAGCCATTTTAAATACTCCAGCATGCATGGTAAATTACTCATAAACATTTTTAGCATCCAAATTCATAAACATTTTATACATGAAAATTAAAAACTCTGAGAAAGCAAGCCCATGTTGGGCAGTATGGCAGACGTGGCTAAGAAGTGAAATGGATGGTTGTGTATAAGAGTAACACAATAAGTTGAGAGTAGTCAGTGCAAACACTGAACTGAATATTATTGGACAAATGCATTATTCAGCAACTATTTCAAAGCCATCACCCTGACCATCTGGATGCTAGAACACAGAGGTGAAAGTAGAGTAAGTATATTACTATCCAAGGGCTTTTCTAAACACAAATTCCAGAATGTATTTTCATACTCTTTTAACTGAAATCCCTCCATTAAAAAGAAAAAACAATCAAGGAATCTTTTTCTGGGAAGAATACAGCAATACAGAGTTCATTGATTCACTCACTGTGAAAATAAAAATTCCCATTGAATTATCTTCCATATTGTTAAGTTCTCTGAACTAATCTCTTATCCACAACAAACATTATAAGAAATGTTCAGGTTTTCTTTTTCTGAATTCTTAAAAATGATGGAAGCTCTCAAGTAAGGTAAGCTCTCTTTGATTTTAATTTTGCCTGGTAGGGTACCATCTGCACTGAGTGAATAACACAATTTTCTGTCAAGTTTGTATTGCATGCAATTGCCAATGTATGTTAGAGCTCTGCAGGGTGAGTTTCACTATCAAGAAGGATCTTATTGCTCTGTACTGGTGCAGAAATCATTTTCATTTTTCTGCAGTCACATTCTTGCTGTGTACTTTACCTCTACAAACCTATACCGATGCCAAAAAAGAGAAAATAATTTGGTTCACCATTCCACCATTCCAAGACCACACTTGACCCTATCAGTCACAAATATTGTGAGACACAGGTGACAACACTACATCAACTTGCCTAATGACCATTCACTTTACATGACTTAAAAGACCAGCCAGGGAATTTATTCTGACCTTGGCTGTAGACACGCCAAAGACTATGACTGCAGTACTTTTTTTCAAATCATGCGATTGTGGTTTTTTTGCAAAGTCATAAGTTTGGATTTCCATCTTAAACAGTAGAGAGCTCTAAATTTCTTCTTTACCAAATAATTTCATTAACAATCCACCTTTCACTGATGAGTGTGTGTCAACACAAGTTACACTAGAGTCAGATGATTATAAAACCAAGTGTTTTCCAAAACTTAGACCTCCAAGCTCCAGGGCACAAAAAAATATTTTAAATTTTCTTCTAGTTACTGCATTAAAATTACGTGCCTTGCAATTTAAATTACGTTAATTATAAACTTCAACATTGAAAACTTAAAAAAAACCCAACCATCTGGTGCCTGCAGAGAAAAGAAACCATAATGACTTCGAGTTTACTAGTGTCTGAGTAATAATGATTTCAAGGTTGTGGACTGACAGATCAGCAGAAAAAAAGAAAGAACTGTTACATGTCAGACAGATGAAATCACCTTATTCTCAGGATTTGTTGAAATCATGTTAACAACATGTATTTGTTTAAATAGCTTGAAAAGAGTTATAATATTGATTTGTCTCTATGGGGACATATTTTGAGATGAGCTCTTGCCTAGATTTCTTTGAATTGCCATCATTTAAAAACAAACCACAATGGGAAGAGAACTAATTAAATGGTATTTATTCCAAATAGAAGTTGCCCCAGGAAGAATACACACCCTGAAACCAGAGGGTGTTTAATAACTGCACCTATTTTCATCCTGGGGAAATGAGTCACTGTCTGAACAGTACCATCACCTGGTGGGAAAGTTAGGTCATCTGGAGTTTAGTCTTGTCTGTATTGCTTAAAATTCAACTGCAACATTTGTGCATTGTAAGGCTTTCCTGAGACATGTAAAATCAATCTAGCAAAAATACTGTTTTAAATCCTCAGAAAAAAAAATAGTGTATACTACTGAAGCAAAGCTGTTCATTCCCCCTTCATTCAGAAACATAGATTGGAAGAGACCAAAGCTGGACCATTTGTGATACTGCCACCATCCTTTAGTTTAAATTCTTTCTTCCTCCCTCATTTTTCCTGAAAAAAATGTGGCTACAATTATATACACAAAGCCTTACCAGAGTCTTGTACAAAATTCATAGTATGCTGTTCTGTGCCAAACACATCGTTTCTGACACTCCCAAGTACGAAATTAATCTTTTTCTACAGCCACATCATGCTGGTTGCTCAGGGACATTTTGTGACTGATTCATGTACCCACATTTTTCTTTCACTCCATCACTTTTGGCTGACCACTTCGCAGGTTATAGCAGAAATGCCTTTCCTCCTCGGTATATGATCTTTCATACTATTGTATTTGATCCCATTTGCACTACTGCATTTCTTAAGGTCGTACAGTTCTTTCTTCTTTTTCATCTCACATTTTACCATTAGCTGATCATCCTCACTGCAACACTATCCTTGTATTTGGCAGTAGATTTCTCTTCTCACAAGACAGCTCCTTTGTGACAGGAAAGAAAAAGGAGAGGGGACAAGGAGCAATACAAGGGGGATGGTTCCACTTTCTTTCTTTCATCCCTGTGAAACTCCTACCAGTCCCATGCTGCTGAGATCCCTCAAGGCCATGCCCAGATGGCTTGCTGCACCTAACTCTTGGTTGCTGTTGGGAACAGCTGGCCTAAGCCAAGGACCTTGCTATATACTGTCCCTGTCACTCAGAGCAAGCACTGAGCGAGCTTTATCAGCTCCAGCAAAACTCCCCATGTTCCTTTTAGGAAAAACCTTACCCTGTCCTGTTTGGTTACACAGAGAAATGAAAGGGAGGACTGAGGGCAAGGAAATCCCATGATATTTGACTGCACGGACAGTCAATTTCATTCCCAGGGGTAATTACTTCTTTCCCAGAGTAATTTCCTTCACTTTAACTTCCGTCAATCACAAACTCAATAACTGGGTTTATAAAGGCAGAGCAATATTTCTTCCTGGGACTGGACGGATATGTTAATGTAAAGAGAAGCTTCTGGTTTAAGCCATCTAGAAGTATGGTTTTGAGGAATATGAAGACCTGTCAAGGATTAAGTATCTGATTCCTTACAACTGAAGGACAGCAAATTATTTTTTTTTTTTTTTTTTTTTGGGGAGAATTTGGGGTTTTTGGTTGGTTGGTTTGGTTTGATTTTTTTGTTTTGGACCTTTCACTGCTCATAAAATTTCTTGGTAAATATTAAAAGGTGTAAAGTCTCTTTCTGAAGCAGAACTTTCAGAAGTTCTGCTTCTGAAAATATGCAGTTGTTCATGATTTTTAAAAATCTCATTTTTCACTGTGACGGACCAATATTTAGCCATGTTTTCTAAGCTTTATCAGATCACTCTTGGACACTGGCTAAGCAATTGTTCACATCCAAAATAAAAGCTCTTAAGGATAATTTCAGATTTCTTTTCCACATCAACTCTGCAATATCTGTGGGTTGTCTATTGACACAAAGAATTTCACGCAATCTTGTACCCCAAGAAAATTATTTTTCACCTTTAGGAAATTTTAATGTATTCCCAGTGCACCTTCCCTTTCACCCTGCCATGTACACAAGGTACATATTCATTTATGCATGGCATATTTATATAACTGTGTATGTCATGCAGATGCTGTTGATAAGCCATATATATATGTGTGTATGCCATATATCTACACACCACACATACCTAGTGCTGCCTCTTATACATTCACTGTCTGTGCTTGCATGCTCTTGGGAACAGGCAAAGGAAAAAAATGAGGAAAATCTTAGACATTGCAGGAAGTTCCATACTATATTCCATATGTTATAGTGGTTGTTTGTTATCATAATTGTCCCTGTGGACATTTAAAATTTTTTTGTGCCTGTTTTAAGAGTTTATCTTTGCCAGCAGCCCAGCGATCTATTACATTCACCTCTATCTCACCAATTTGTTAACTGTTTCAAACAACTCTGCATGATAACTGAGTCACACTTTTCCTTAGAGGAGCAGGATTGGCATGATTATATCAGGTTACACTGACTTACCTTACTCTTTAATTAGTCTTTTCAGGGCATTCCCCTGAGCAAAATTACAATTTGCCAAGGTGTAATTTGCAGGATTTTCCCTGGGTCCTGTTTCAATCGGAGGAAGCAAATAAGTGACTTTCCTATTTCAAGCGCAGTTACCATTTTAAGGATAAATTTCTTTTCATTAACTCTGCTACTTCACACTTACTTCAGGCCTCTCAAATGAATATTTTGCTGTCCTAGTTGCTGAGTTGCTCCATAACTTCCTCCTCTGAGACTTCAATCTCTGTCAAGACCATGCTGTTATTTCCATTTAAAAAGTGTCCTTGGAATAGGAATTTCCCCAATGGCTTCTACAACAGGGACTGAAAGAAATGTTTCCATTGGCTGCTGAGATACTTCACTCACTTTTTTTAATTGCTCACCATGTCACGATTCCTCTCGGTGATCTAGGGTGTCTTCAGCCATGCATACAGATGCCTTGCTCCTAATGTGTTTTAAGTGGATGCCACTTTTTCCTTCCCATCCTTAACTCTGCATCTCTGGCTTAATCATAAAATCATTTAGGTTGGAAAATACTTCTAAGATCATCAAGTGCAACCCTTAACCCAGGACAGCCTTGCTCACCACTAAACAGTACCCCCAAGGGCCATGTCCATGTGTTTGTTCAACACTCCCAGGGATGATGATTCCTCCACTTTCCTGAGCAGCCTGGTCCAAAGCCTGAACAACCTTTCAGTGAAGAAGTGTTTTCCAATATCCAATCTAAACCTCCCATAGTGTAACTTGAGGCCGTTTCCTCTTCTCCTGTCGCTCGTTACCTGGGAAAAGAGAACAGTCCCCTCCTCAGTACAACCTCCTTTCAGGCTAAAACAAATGAGCCCTGGGGAACACCACCTGTGACCAGCCACCAGCCTGACTGGACTGAACTCCAGTCACCACCATTCTCTGGGCCCAGACATCCAGCCAGTTTTTTAACCCAGTGAACAATTCACCTGCCCAAGCCATGAGCAGCCAGCTTCTCCAGGAGGGCTTTACTAAAGCGCATGTAGATGACATTCCAAGACTTTCCTTCTCCTAGCTAAACAGTGCAACTTGTAATAGAAGTTCAGGTTGGTCAAGCAGGACTTGCTCTTCCCAAACCCATGCTGGCTGGGCTGATCCCCTGGCTGCCCTGCTCCTGCTGTGTGACCTCACTCAGGACCATCTGCTCCATGACCTTCCCTGGCATTCAGGACAGGCTGACAGACCTGTGGTTCCCCAAATCCTCCTTCCAACACAAATAATCACTCAGTCACTGCAGATGTAGCAGACAGCCAAGTCAGTGTGGACCTAAAGGAATGGTCGTCCATGCAGACCTGCTGAGCCAGACTATTCACAGGGGTCTTAAAACTCCCTTCAAAATAAGGATTTATGCTAAGGCAGATGTTATGTACTAGTTAACCAAAGGGCTCAGAAAGGGGCTCCAATGGGACATACTGCATGCTAAATTTATATTTTTAGAACATTTTTGTTACCTCAATGTCTTAGTATAAGAATTCAGACACTTTATTTATTAACATATTTTCAATTAAGGTCTCAGAAAAAAACTGAGTAGAGAGCACAGAATTTGACTCAATAATTGAAATTTATCTAAAATTCTGTTGCTGACAACCGAAACCTGGAGGGACAACATAATACAGAGCAATGAAGTCATTACTCTGAATTTATGTGTGCATTCTAGGAGACCATGTCATGAAAATAGTTTAGTTTCACTTCCATAAAACCAAATCAAATTTTCTCTGGGATGTTTTTCTTATTTTCTTTTTTCTTCTCATTTTTTTTAGCTTTGAGTTTTACGCAGTACTTCTGGAAAAAAAAAATTAATACCTTAAATATTGGGGAAATTCTATCTCCCCATTAAACTGAAATTAAACCTCCTTGCTAACAGGCACTCACAGTCTTCAAACTAGTCAAATCTTCAGGTAAGATGAAAAGATCAATATTTAAAACATAACTAAGGCTGGGGTTTTCCTGCATGTATCTAGATAGTAATAAGTATCAAGTTCCTTTTGCTCCATTTTTAGACACAGAAAATAGGGTTATTGCAACATACAGTACATGGAATTAAATCTTTAACTAGTTTGGAGAATTTAATTGTCTTTCTTAGGAGTATTTTTAAAGAAGGACTCACAAGGATCCCTCAAGGTTGTTCAGGAGATATGAGAAAGATTTTTCTAAGAGCCTGAGAATTTCTTTATATGCTAAATAAAATGGGCATATCTTTCTTCTCCACTATTCAAAATTATCAGTAAATCATGCCAGAATTACTTGTTCAGAATTTCCCTTACATTAGGAATGCCTCTTGTGAATTATTGCTCAATTGCATTGGACAATGCAAAATCATGGTGAAGGTATGGTATAGCTTCCATAATTTATTTGGGGGGAAAAGGAACTTCTCAGAAGGGTTGAGTAGACATACCACTGATGGTTCCTTTAGCCTTCCAAAACCCAGTTGTTGCTACTCTTAGATAACAATACATTGATGGATTTCCACAATTTGCCATCATCCATTAAAATGCGGTTTTATGCAGAAGTTGGGCTCTAATGCTGTGAGTTCAAGTGTTTTACTCCTGAAGTGATGATTTTATATCCTGTCACCTAAAAACATGACAAAAGTAAAAAGTCATACGATGTGTCAAATGTGACTTAGGAAGGTACCTAGTTACAAGTGCCATTTAGTAGTGTTACAGTACTGCAGGCAAAAATCCAAGAAACACAATTTGCAGACTGATAAGTCTGTATGTGTGTGCCTTTGCATGTGCACAAACACTAAAGCATCCAGTCCTGTATGCAGTCCACCCCTAACCAAGTCTCCACTGTACTAAAAATTCTGCAGACCCAATCCAGCTAATTTCAAATTTTTCCTTGTCTCCTTGTCAAATGCAGGTATGCAAGGATCAAAATTAAATCTGTTGCAAGAGTGAAACATAATTCAAATTTCAATCATATGAAGGGGAAGAAAATATCTTGTCTGTCTTGGAGTATGGCATGAAAGAGAGCAATAATTTCAGAAGAGAAAGAAATGTGGGTAATTCAGTGAGTTATTGAGGCAAGTGTTATTAACTTCACATGAAGTGTGGCACAGCCACTGCTTTCAGGACTGCTCTGGCATGTCTGTGAAGTTTTTTTGCATAGTGTAGTTATTAGCTATTTCTCTAAGCTATTCACTTTTAATAAACACTCACGATTTGCCTCTTCATTGTCATTAGAGTCAGAAAAAATACATTCTCCTATAATTTAGAATTTTGTTGATTATAGTGCACCTCTACAGCTGTGTCAAACTTAGGTCAATCATCAAAACTTTTATCCAGCAATTTTTAACACCAGGAAACTTTGGGTACAAATTACTATATGACAGACAATAATTACAAACCCATGTCAGATAGCAGGGTGAGGAAAATTCCCAGAATGATTACAGGTGAAAATAAAATGTGGGTAGATTTAAGGAGAACTCTTTTGTATGCTTTTGTGAAGAAAATCGATGAACTTTATTTTTGTAAAGGAATTTTCACAAAACCCCCTCTATTTCTGGTTTTGTTCAAATGAAAGCCTAATGAGTAACCTATGTGAAGCCTTTAACTGAGAAAGTCACAGATGCTTTGGGAAGTTCTCCTGGTGTACTGCCACGAGCTGTGATGACTGCTTCTTTTGAAGCTTCTGGAAGTCTTTATCCCTGAATATTTTTAGTCCTGGATTGGTCCAGTCTCTGGCTGCAGCTATTGTTCATGTCACAATAGTAACAATAGCACTTGGAAGTGATATGTGATGGTAAGGTGTTTTAGTGCTGCTATACATACTTCAATTAATTTTCAAAACAGCTTTTTAAGTATTATTAGCTACTTTTTTCTCCTTTTTTTCAAAATAAGATGAGATGCAACACACTAAAGTCCCATATCCAAAGTTTATTGTCAGCTAAATACTAAAACTCTCCAGTTGCTGGCTATCTATTGGGCTTTGTTTAGGCTACGAGACCTGGTTTGTTACACTTGCAAAAACTTTTGTGCAGAGATTTACTTTTTCTTAGAAATCTCACCTGGAAATTTGCTGTGGAAGGTACCACACAGAATTCAACACTGAAATTATTTTCAGGGTTTAAAAGTTCTTCATCCATATGTCAAACTAGTCTGCATGAATTAAGATATGCAAGTATTGATTTTCCTAGTTTAGGGCAAATCTGGGAGACAAATTTGGGATATGAGCATCATAAAGTCACCCCAGGACATTGGTAAAGACTGCATTCCAGCAAAAGCCAAAATTTCCCTCTCACTCCATATTTTGAACCTGCCTGCAATTCAAAACATGAACTGGGCTGCCACCACATTTAACTGTTGTGTGTTTGCAGGACCCTGATAGAGGGACCAGGCCTTTGCAGGAATTGTGAAACCACCAGGATTACAAAGCCAAACTCAGGTCTCAGAAACTGCTGATGAAGTTGGTTTTGTTTGAACTTATTTACCCCTTACCTCACCTCCCCTATCCTGCACTGATTTTTGTTTTCTTTTGGATTTCTTGAAACCCTTCTTCTCTCTAAAAACAGACAGAAAAGGTTAAAGATTAATTTCATTTCACATTAAACTGCATAACTCTGGAACAGTGAGAGATTTATGTTTTATTTACATATTTATTTACACTTACCAGCAAATAAAATATTGTCAGGAAATATTTTGCATTCAGCAATGTACAGATATGCAGCAGCAATGAAAGTGAACTCTATGAATAGATTCAGGACCTAAATGGGAAGGAGTCATATCACTTACTAAAAAAACCAAAAAAAAGTCCTGGATTTTCAATAAATAAAAAAATGTTGTGATCTCTTAAAATATATTTTAAGAATTGAAATTCTGATCTATTTTTAAAGAAATTAAGTAGCAATTATATACATACTGGCAACAAGTATTTTCTGGAATCAATTTTGCCATTCCTTGGGAGCAACATACTCTCCATTTCCCACGCAGCTGGAGCTATGAGGAACACCAGCAGAACATAAGGATCTATGCTATAATTTGCAAGTCTATGAAACAAATATTCAATAATTTTTAAGGTAAGCATATTGCAGTTTTGACCTTATTCCCACCTGCTGTTCAATGACATCTCTTGATTGATCATCTAATGTACATAGGAATAGAATCTCAAATGAGGGATTAAGATAAAATTACTCCCTCAGGAAACATAATCCTAGTCAATATTTTATAAAACCTCGACCAAGGTGATCATTTCATTTGCGTTCCTTTTCATAAAAGAAGATTTACACGGCCTGTGATGGCACTAACCTTTTCCTTGGACGGGTAGCACATCTCATATATTTACGTAATTATCTGATAGATCTCTTGAATTACCACCAGGGAAAAAAGCATGAAAACATGTCAAAAATATTTAAAGGACCATTACATGCACTTATCTGTCCCTACCCTGTTTTCATTTCTGTATTGATACAATGTCACAGCCATATCAAAATCTTTGCTCATTGCTTGGGACAAAAAACACTTCTCATGATTTTTTACATTATAAAAGTAGAAGAAACTCATTCCCATGGCAAATTAAAGATTTCCTGCACAAAAACTATTAAGATCACTTTGAAACTACTTAGTCAGATTTTGGTCCATTCTTACTCAAAATCTTACTTTGTCCTTTCTTTTCCTCCTCATAATGGGGTTAGCTATTCCCTCTTGAGCTGGATTAACTCTTGCACAAAAGGCTGCACAAGAGGACAGAGGTGGCCAGAGCTTAAATGACATCTAAGTGGAACACTGGTCAAGTGCTGGCCCTCTGCACACAGTTAATTTAATGCATTAAAATGTATATTATATAACTGGAAATAGAGTACAAAAGATATGTTCTTGCCATGTGACTTCATACACTGTGGTTTTGCTTGCAAATGTAGCTACTTATAAAGATCATAGGCTGTTCATTTGGTTTTTTTCTTCCTTTTATCTTCTGCTACTGCTTCCTGTTAAGAGTAATCTATGTCACACTAGAGAGCAGATGTGATTGAAAACAATTAATAGAATTTAAAACATAAAGTAATTAGGTGAATTGTCTCCATTTAGATTATCAAAAGGAGCTTTGAAAATCCAGCTCTTTGATTTCCTACACATTGTTTCAGGCCTTTTTAATACGGTGTCAGATGTGCTGTAGGGCCAAGGTTTTTGGTAGTTTCAGGGCAAACTTTGGAAACCAAAGGCTGTGTGGGCACATAACATGCATGAACATTACAAAAACTGCTATTAAGTGTAAAGGTCGAAAAGGAAAGAGAGTTAATAGAAGTAAATTAAGTTTTTCAGAGAAAATTAACATCATCACATCATCATCATCAAGAAATTCAGAAGCCCAATTCATTGTGTGTTTTAAATATGAAAGCTGGTTTATTGCTTTGAAACAGCAGTGATTCATAAAAAGATCTATCTGGACATAAAAAGATGGTTGATTTAACTATTCAGTGAATTGGAAGAGAAAAACATTTTCCATGTATAGTGGCAATGTAATAATAGTAAATTTATTTTATAATTTTATTTTGAGAGGCTAGACCAAAATCATGCGGCTGGTTCCCAACCCTTTGGGTTCATTTAGATTAAACAAATACATTTCAGTGCGCTGTTGTCAAATTGCCTTTATCTTGACACACAAGAGTTTTTTTCCATCTTATTTTCTCCCTCTCTGTCCTGCTGAGGAAGGAGAGTGGCAGAACAGCTTGGTGGGCACCTGGCACTCAGCCAGGACCAACCCACCACACGGCCTTACGTAACACAGACTTTGTGACCGTGATTCATGGCTTGAAACTGAGCTCCATCTGTGCTCTCAGACTTCCCCAGCCAAGGTGAAAGGTGAGGCTTAACAGCTGTATCCTCTTTGCTCTCTAAAGTCCATCCAAAGCTGTCCAAAGGACAGCAAAATCCTCACACTAATAAGATTGTGACAGACAGAGGCTTCCATATGTTCCAGTATCAATGAACTCATTGAGCAACTGTCCTTAGTGTTGTCATGTGGGTGCTGAGCTAATGAAATGAAGCACAGTCCTGTGGCTCTCCCTAGAATACTCTAATCTCAGCCTTCACCCTCTGGCACTCTGCAGCTCCCCGTTTGACAGAAGCTGTCGCTGCATTCTGCAGCTCCTCTAAGAGGTAGAGAAGTCCTGTTTATGGTTCATAAAATAGGCACATGCTTCTGTGCACATACTTCAATGACAGCCATTAGTGATTTAGTCATTTGAATTGGTCCTCTGACCTTCAGAGATCATAGAGAATATATTAAGTAAATTGAATTCACATTTGATCTTCTATTGCTCTTTTTATACAGAAAAAAAAAATCAAAGCAGAAAATAAATTTTAAAAAAACCACAAAGCCTAAAGCTTTCATTTTTATTACAGGTATTGGTGATTTAAACCTTTTTTCCATAATTGCATAATAAAAAGAGACTATAGTAGTTCCATATAACAAAAGAGTAATACCTCTTTCAGGACTTTAGAATCCATTTGCAGACAAGCATTGAAAATGAAGCAAATTAATATTTTTTTCAGGGTATGCAGGTAGCCACAAGATTTTGCCATTAATAATTCTAAGGGCAGTAAGAATGCAGTCCCACGCAGATAGTTGAAAATGTCAGTAAAGCTCTGCTGGTTTTTAAGTCTAATTTATAGTAAAATCATTAGCAGCGCTGGAGAGCTTGGGAGAAGCAGGTATTTCACATTCTTTATTCTAGCACATAGCAAGAAGGGCTGTTTGTTTTTTTATTTTCAAAGCAGCAGCACACAGTGCACTGGTTATTACAGCCAACGGGGCTGATATATGTTTTGTAACACTCTTTAGGAGTCACTGGTTCAGATCAAATTCCTCTTAGGGGACATGGACATGTGGTCAAGCCTGAGAACTGCTCCACCCAACTAGTGAACTAGGGACCATTAAGAAGAAAAAATCAGAACACTGACCTTTCTCTGGACAGACTTTGCTATCTAATTCCTCCTGCTTTTCTAAATACTGTTTCAAACACATGCCTGAAAGGGCCCATTGCACAAAAAGCTCGTCAGCGTGTTGGTGCATCCTTGAAATGTGTATGTAAGAAAAAACAAACTGGAGGGAAATGGTCTGCAGGTGAATAGTGAATGAGGTATCAAATAGGTTCCTGGAGGCTACTGTAAAGAAAGTATAGATGGTGCATAGAGGATTTTGTTCTGTATTCAGGACAGTTGTAAAGAAATGCTGATAGACCAAACAGTCAATCTAAAATCTAACCTCTCTTACCTTTTGTTTTACATAGCATGATAAAGCTAGGGTGGAATATGTGCTGCAGGAAAAGGCAGTGTTAGGGAGCCAAAGCATTAGTTTAGAAAAAAATCTCATGGAAATGGGCTTTTCCTGACAGATTTTCATTTTTCTTTTTTTCCTTCTCAAAACTGGTCTGAATTGCACACTGCTTATCCCTTCACCTTTTAGAGTTTGCATCCATTATCAAGATTATGACTGTGGGGGTTGCATTAGTGCAAACCACTCTGCTAGGGGGTTAAGAAGTGAAAGAATCAGTATGTGGAAGTGACCTATTTTCTTGTTATTGTTTCAGAACTCCGCCAGCTGTCGTGGCCCCAGGTCAGCCACACCACAGAAAACCTTTTCATTCAATGTCCCTGGCTGTGATATTTTAGAGGAGAAAGAGAGATATTTCAACACCTTTCTGCTGCTTTGAAGCTTCTCTAATCATAGAATCATAGAATGATTTAGGTGGGAAAAGATCTTTCAGGTCAAGTCCAACCATAAACCCAGAACTGCTAAGTCCACCAATAAACCCTGTCAATAAGTGTCATCTTAGAGTACTTTGACTAGGAAAATAGGTAAGAGCAAAATAGTCTCCAGAAATCTGTGTATCAGTACCTTTGATTAAAAAGCTACATTTTGACCACACAGGAAGAAAAAAAATCACTCACAGAAAGATCTGATCCCAATTCCTTAACCACTTTTTAAACAAAGATTTTATATCCACAAAACTCTTTAATGTTATTCAGTTCTACCCCCTGCCTTGGATTTTTAATTGATCAGGAAAATGATGAACACAGTCTGAAAATTGATGTCACACACAAAAGTAGCATCCTTCCCTGGGAGAGGAGGATTCTTCACCTACCATGAGCCACCCTGCATCACAGATTCCTGCACAGCAATTATACCACTAGCATCAGACAAGAAGATTATTCTTCCTCTTTCAAAGGATGCCGTAAGACTGACTAGAACCAGAGTGACAAAAGAATTGGAATCCAAAAGGGGCAATATCTGACAGTCCAATGCTTTCCACACAACCCACAGATTTCCACCTATTTGGCAACTGATTAGTTTTCTGACAGATTATAAGATTGATAAGTGAGACTTATTTGTCAAACATGATGTTCTCCATAGACCTGTCTGTTCTCAAGATGTAGGGGGCAAATAATCCATCCTATGGGCTTTGCCAGGTCCCAGGTGACTGCACGGAGGAGTAGGAAATTGCCTTTCCTTTCCACAAGTGAGATTGAGAACCCTTTTTCCCACAGAAGCCATACTGCATTTAGTCTCCTGTAGCACCTACTTCCAGTCCCTGAGTTTTCATGGAAAGGGCTGCTGTGGAGGAGAGGAAGCACTATACAATGACAGAGGATGTCCTTGGTGACCTCAAAGAGAATGTTTGGGTCCAGAGCAGCTTCTTATTTCCTTAGACCTCCCTGATGCTCTGCTTCCTGGTGCAAGTGGTGATAGTACAGAGCTCTGTGCATGGAAGCCAGGGGTACAAAACAAATCCCTTCCAGGAAAGTGTAAATTACAATTAATTCAGAATGGCACCAGAATTAGAGGAGATACACATGTGAGCATCCATCACATAAGACTGTTGTTTGTACTCAGAGGGTTGTTAATTGCTTTGTTGAATACCTGAAGGAAAGCCCTGTCTCTACATGATATAAATTGTACAGCTGAACAAAGCATACCCAGTGGTCTAAATCTATAAGGAACTTAGTGAACAATGATCTGAGAGAAGGAAAAGACATGACAAATGAGATTTTAAATATACAGTCCTATAATTGTAATTTATTTTCTTTGGTAAATGTTAGCACTGAAATGAATGCTGAAAACTCAGGAGGTAATTGGTAAACCTTTTCATATTTAAGTGGTGTTATTAATTCAGATTGATGAGTGAGTGAAAGGGAGCTTTATACAAAGCTGCAGGTGAACGAGAAGATTCTCTTGCCTAGCAGCAGAGCCCTGATAGCAGTAGAACCCACATGCAAGGAGAGGAAGCTGTATTCTTCTGTACAAGTCCCACTGCCCACATCTGGCAGTGTGGGTGTGCGACCCTCAGGCACCAGTCAGCAGGTGGTAACAGCACAGCCCCAGTGTGGGCCAGGACATGGGCATTTGCTGCAGGGACATACCCCTCTCCCACTGATGCCAAAGGGATGTGGAAGACACCATCCTGCTCAGCTGATGGAAGCACAGTCTGAGAGACTGGCCCACTGGTCTTGGAACTTTAGCCCAGGTGCTCAGACATAACCTGGGACACAGGGCAGCCTTGTTCCCCCCGTGTTAATTTCCAGCTGGCAAATCATGCAAAGCAGAACAGACCCAATGCAGGGAGAAAAGTGAAAGCCCATCATGAATATTGTCCACAAGCAATTGAGGAATTCAGCAGCAATATGCAAGAGTTGTGGCAATTATCCCTGAATCTCAGTCTTGTCTCTTGGTAAAAGAGTATCTTCAGAGGTTTTCTCTCAGTCTACTTGATGAGTCTATCATCAAAATTAGCACTCTGCCACTAGTGTTTCCAGGTGCTGTCTACTCAAGGTTTCCCAAACAAACACACTGAAATAGAAAATCCCTCTGCAGTCTCATTCTTAGCTGCAGATTTCCATCTGCTCTTTCCTTGCCATCTCTACACAGAAAAGTCAGAACACAGAAGATGAGTAGTTGGGGAACTGGACTTGGACGACATTCAGGAGTCTGAGTGTGAAGGAGATTCCAGAGACCACTGCCTTGGGTGACATCTACAACTTCACCTAAGGCAGACTCCTGTATTGAAAATATGCTGATACATAAACACACAGTTCTGCTGACAAAAGAGATCTTATATCTTTCTTCAAGGAAATACTGAAATCATTTCACCTGTGTTAGGTCAATATCAGGCATAAGAGGGAAGTCTAACTGAAAAGCTCATAATGCCTGGGAATGTACATGACTTTAGCTATAAATGCTCTTTAGCAATCACTTTTCCAAAGAAATCAGCAACAAGAGTGTTCCCTAGGCACAAAAACAGAGCTGAATACCGAAATCGTTTGCTGTAGGAGCACCTGGCTGCACAGCAGCTTTGGCAGGAGTACATTCCCGGGCATCTCCCAGGCAGTGGAAAACGAGTTTAAACCTGGCAGCGGAGGGGAGCAGAGGGGCTCGGAGAGGATTGGAGGGGAGCAGAAGGGCGCGGCTGTCCCGGAGCCCGGGCCCGAGGGGTGCGGTGTCCGCGGGGTGCGGTGCCCGCATGGTGCGGTGCCCGCGGGGTGCGGTGCCCGTAGGGTGCGGTGTCCGCGGGGTGTGGGGCCGGCAGGGTGCGGTGCCCGCATGGTGCGGTGCCCGTAGGGTGCGGTGCCCGCATGGTGCGGTGCCCGTAGGGTGCGGTGCCCGCGGGGTGTGGGTGCCCGCAGGGCGCGGTGCCCGTAGGGGCCCGCAGGGTGCGGTGCCCGCAGGGTGCGGTGCCCGGGTGCGGTGCCCGTAGGGTGCGGTGCCCGCATGGTGCGGTGCCCGTAGGGTGCGGTGTCCGCGGGGTGTGGGGCCGGCAGGGTGCGGTGCCCGCATGGTGCGGCCCGCAGGGTGCGGTGTCCGCGGGGTGTGGGGCCGGCAGGGTGCGGTGCCCGCAGGGTGCGGTGCCTCTGCTGCTGCAGGCAGCAGTTGCCTGGCAACTCCCGGCTCCAGCCGCATCCTGAGCTGCTCTCCTCTCCCACCCACCCACTGCATTTTAAGCAGAAAACAATTCTTGCCTTATCGACAGCAGAGCCCGTTAAAGATTCCCAGTAAACAAAAACTCAGACAAACTAAATCAAGTGCGGGGAAAAGTCAGGCTAAGACGCGCTGCTCTTCTCCGACACCCATGCCTTCCCTTTGGAGACACTGCCATTTGAAGCGGGGCTTAGTGCTGGAGCAGGGGCTTAGTGCACGGTGCTGGCATTTTCTCTTGGAGCCAGGGGTTTGCGGACCAGCTGACTAATTAGAGCCGCAGCACAAGCAAGGAGGCGTCCTGAAATAACAGGCAGGGTGGATAAGCATGCATTTGGGATTTAGAGTCAATATCCACTGGAAGAAATTAAATCTTGTTTGAGTGAGTGGGTAGCCAGATCATGATAAGAAGGGGGGAATTTGGCATATGAGAACAATCTGGTGAATCATACTGAGAAATTAATAGATTTTTAAAAAGTACTCCACCACAAAAAAAAGGGCTAAACACCTTCCTCTGATGAAATAGGGAGAAAACTGCTGTTAAAAATCTGACACAGTGAAAAAGAATGCTTAACAGCTAGGAGGAAGGCTGTGAAACTGTGATATAATAGCTCCACTGAATGTTATATAAAGATTTACTATATGCTAGGCATGAAGCTGGGTGATTTAATACAAACTTCAGTTCAATGTGATAGCTAGCAGATAATGACATATCCTGAGGTACAAGCATTTGAAACCTTTTTCAAATCACTCATGGACCATCTGCATGCTTGTCTCTCTGATGCATGCCCTGAGTTTGCCGTATTGCAGTTAGCCAATTTTTTGCCTTTTATTCCTTTTTCCTCATTCTGCTTTAGTAAAAGGAGAGACCAGATTACTTTCATGAATTTAGACTTTTAGAGTGATTTTAAAAGTTTTAGAAGGAGTGACTTTCTCACCATTTTTTTCAAAAATATCTTCCTTGGTAGATGCAAGCACAAAAACTTCCCTGCCTCCCCAAAACAAAAATCCCAAAGTAAAACAACAAGCCAACCAAGCAAACAAACCAAAAAAAACTTTTTCCTATGCAAGTACCTTGGGGACCAAATTTTTTGGCTATCAGATTTTGAAAATAAATTATTTGAGTTCTCAGAGCCCAAGGGGAAATACCATGGCAGAGAGAGGCAGAAGATTAGGTGCCAGTGCCCAGCAGCATTTTGCATTGCAGTTTCTCATCTACAGGAGGACCTGGACCCTGTATTAGTGAGACAGCTGGATAATGTAATACTCGAGTCTATTCTCCAGGGAGACCAACTTCTTAGTGCTCTGCATAAACTTTCATCAAATACTTTTTCATTGGGTAGAAGGTTACATTCTGCTGAGGTTCAGAAGCAGAAGTATTGGGCAATCCCTATCAGATGGAGCTGCTGCTGCATTCTGCCAAAGTCTGGCACTGTTTGCAGCCTTAGTGAACTGTGGGGTCCTGGAAGCTGCTTTCATTAAATCCATATGACATTGGGACAGATCTTTGATCCTATTTTCCTCACTTTTTAAAACAAGGATGATTATGCTTGTCATCACCATGGGGCAGTAATTACAGCTACTTCTGAAGAGCTTTGGCCTTGCTGAACAAATGGTCGAGTAAGTTCTCCTCCATGGGATTCATTGGTGGGATTCTTTCCTCATAAGTTAGCAAACAGTGAATGACCATGTAATGTCAGGGATCCTGACTCAGCAAGCTCCTTCAGCATTGCAAGGTCCTTAGCATCACAAGAGGTTTTATAGATATGAATGGTCCCACCAACAGACACAAACACAACCGAGCTGTGACAAGTCAAAATGATATAGCTTCCAATTAGAGTCCAGAAACAATTCCCATAATCAGATTCTATATAATGCCCTTACAAGTGACCTTTGGGGACAGTTTGCTGCATGACTGCTGAGAGAATGTTCCTCGGGGAAGCTGTGAAATGAATGACAGTACACAGGACAGAAATTGTAATTAGTTCACTGTACATTTCTCTTACGTGAATCCCAAAGTTCAGCAACATCCATTAGTTTTACAGGGCTTTGGTTAGTCCTTCAGATGGCCCAGCTTCATATAATCCACATGATTGCATTGCTGCTGAGACTTCTTTGTTGATGCAAAACCCTGTGGCTTTTACAGGCTGACCTCAGAAGGAAAGCCATTATATATTTGAAGGATATAGACAGTTGTAGCCTGCTTAAAAAACATTTGGACATTTTGACAATGCTTTTAAAGCAGGTTCTGTGAAGAACTGTAATGGAGCAGAGGATGTGGGAAATAGCATAGTCTTACATATCACTGACTGCGAAGTACAGATTAAATTGTGAATTAGCTGAGGATTTGAGTGGTTTCTGTGAACTACTTCAAAGTGGTTTTAGATAACTAATGCCTCTCCATTGTGAAATACTGGTAGTTATATCATGTGAATCCCAGTGGAAGGAACATATGTTGTATCCCCATCATATTTTTAA
The DNA here is from genome assembly GCF_901933205.1 of Camarhynchus parvulus. NCBI lineage: Eukaryota > Metazoa > Chordata > Aves > Passeriformes > Thraupidae > Camarhynchus > Camarhynchus parvulus. Next base: position 19,051,489 of record NC_044575.1, on the reverse strand, counting down.
GATTTTCCTTGCTGCAGTTTTTGTGTCTTGCTTTATGGAAGGATAGTATTTTCTGTGCTGCAGGTTGTCTTCAGGAGGTATTCAGTTCACACCAATAGCAGAAGTCACTTGAGACCTTTACAGTGGCCTTTATAGAATCTCTGTATTTCTTTAGGGCTTTTCTAAATCACAGTGAACACTGAATATTTTGAAATTCACCTTTACTAGATCAGTGCAGTACTTCTGAATGAAGTTTTGAATACTTTTTTTGTGATGTTTACATGAATTCAACCAATTAAGGAAATTTCTAAGGAGCAGGCATTTATAAGAATATATTTGTACATGTAGAGGAGTTCTATTTTCATTTTCTCCTTTCTTTTCTAAATCTCTTGCAATCTCAGACTCAAAAATTCCTGAGGAAGATGTGAGATCTTCTTTCACATATCTGCAGTACAAATCCTGATCAGGGCATCTGGGCTCAAGCTCAGTGTAATTATTGAGTGGTATAATATTTCCTTCAGAGGTGGTATTGGCTGCTAGGTTGGTGTGGGTTCTGAAGCCAGCATTCTATTGTGGGACCTGCAGAAGAAGAAGCATGCAGATTCTTTTAAGCAGAAAATATTGGCAGAAGTGAGGTGGTTATTGCGCGAGTCTTGACTGATCAAAGGTAACTCCTATGTACTGCCAAATTTGCAGTGCTGAAGGGCTAAAGAGTCTATGTGAATTAAAGCCTTTAAAAGTGTGAATGTGATCATGAGAAAGCCAAAAATTTCTTGACACAGAAACCACCTCAGTAACAAAGGGGGGCTGGTTCTGGGGGTATATCTGAATTAACATGAGCTACTTAAGATTATTTGGCTTTATGTGAATATTTGTATAAATGCTAGAAGACTAAGCGTAAATCACCTTGTTGTTCCCGAGGAACCACACAACAAGATTGCATATCAGATTATATGGCCAAAATGGATAACATAACAATTAATAACGGTCATTGTTGCTGTGATAAATAGGCAGATTTCAATATTCTTCTATATATTACTTTTAAGAACCTCTGTGGTCCATAGCATTCTCAGACACACCTTTTGTACTTCTCTCTCTTCAGCAAAGTGTTCTTTTAAACAAAATGTATTTTATACAACTGCATTAGTTCAGAAATTAGGCTGCACTATATTAAATCCAGATTTTAAATTTTCCATGGAATACAGAGATTCAGGCCTTTTACTGTTATTAGTCAGAGGCAATTTGTACAATTGTTCTGTTGAGCAGAGATTCTGAGCTGGATGTGCACCTGTATTTCAATAACAGCTTTAGCATATGAAATATATCCCAAGGTATTCTTTCCCAGTCCCTTTGGTTTTGCCCACTATTAGCTTGTTTCTGTTGGATAAGTGCACAAGAAATCTATAAACCTCATTATTTAGCCCTAGAAATAAACTTTATACCTTGGCACTTGAGTTACTCCGAGGATCTCCCAGCCATCTTGGGCAAATTGCACTGTAAAAGATCTCTAAACAGGATGCCAGGCTTGTCATCTGCAACAGGAATTTCAGAAGTCTGCCCTTCTCTTTCCAAAACTGGAATCTAGAGTGACAATTAGCATAATTTAAAGTGGGCTAAGAAAGAGACTCCGTCATTTTCCCAAAGAAAACCTTGCACTCTACTGTGCTAACTCCATCACAATTCTTAGGCAAATTGCTTTTCATATTACTGTGTTTGGGGAGTGAAAAAACAGGTACTACCCAAGAATTTCCTTGTGTCACAGAATATCTTACTTTTTTTTATCTCTCCTAGTATGTCTGAAGCTTATCAGTTTTACTAATCCTTTAAACAGACGCACTATTTATGCTGCCCTTTCTATTGATGGGACATTTTCACTCGGTCTGTTTTCTCTACCAAGTTGCTGGTGTTGGTGTGACATGTCCAGTGTCTTGGGCAAGACAGGCTGTTTTCCCACTTTCATGCTGTGCATTTGTACACAATTGTGACCCTCATCTTTCTCAGAAAGGATTCCAGAATTTTGATAAATATTTTAGGACAATAAAAAAATTTAATGTTGCCACTCTTTCCACACTTTCCAGGAAATATTCAAGTTCAGAATGTTATACTCAAATGAAAGACAGGAAAGGAGAGAAAAAAAGTACTGGGGGTTTTTTTGGAGCTGTGTGGATTCAAAGGAATAAACTTACTGTTGGTCTAAAGTGCTGTTGACAGACCACTAATCTCACTAAATCTGCCGTAGGCAATTCATAATTTGCATTTGAGTCTGTTTTCTGATTTTGGAAATTCTTAATTTCTGAAGATAAACAAATTTTGTCACTATTCAATCTTTGCAGGAAGATGATATGTGAAGAACTTCTTCTATGAAGAGTCCAACTGTGACCTTCTGATCATAGCTAACTGGTCTGTGAGTTAACTGTATCAATTATTTCAAGTAGATCTCTCAAATCACCTGCTGATCAAAATGGTAGAATTCAAGGACAAAAGAAATTCCATGTAACATAAATACTGCATCACTTTCTGGGGGGCACTGCACTCCCTTCTGGGATTTTCAGCCACCTGACTCTTGACTATTGGCAATCTGCTGCCATTTAATTACATCTTTACAGATTAATCTGCTCAAAATTTTTTGTTGTACCTGAGTAAAGCAAAAGAGTCATTGCAAGTTAGGTGACTGGGAGAGGACTTTAAAGAGCAAAAATGAGCAGTCACAAACAAGTGACCAAAGTGGAACAGAAAGAATGGGTCCCTTGCCTGGCCTGGAATCAGCCAGTACTCCCACAGGATTTATGATAGAATCTATTGTAGTTCCCTATACCATAAAAAAGGAACAGTGAGCATAAGGACCACTGAGGTCTGAACTTTCCCAGTGGGGTACAATTATAGAAATATATGGAATTCACGCAATCCTTCAGAATGGAAATTGTTGACTCAGTGGTGAGAGGGCTCCGTGGCTTACAGGCTGGGCCATAAATTCAGGGAAAATACAGGAAACTGGGTAAAAGAGGGTAATGCTAAGTATTGTCTGTCTAAACTGAATAAAGATTTGGTGAACTGGTGGCCTGTGTCTAAAAATGAATAGTGTCAAAAGACTTTGGGGAAGACAGACAACTTTCATACATCATAACTGTGTAGCACTGTAGTAGACAGGAGATGGAATCAGTAAAAGCCCAGGCTCTTCTGAATTGGCCTTGGTTAATAGTTCTCTTTCCAGCTGGAGATTGAACCAGATGACATCCAAGGATCTTGTTCAACTAGACATTCAATGATTCTATTAATTAAGCACAAAGATTGGCTGAGAGTGTCTTTGTTCCTAAGTAGATCTATTAACTTATTGCTAAATGTGTGAGGTACAACAGCGTATTTGCTGCCTTTGTCCTTTCTCCATTGTGCACTTTAGAATGAAAACAAAAACTTTTGTGGCAGTCACAGTAGCTTTAAGGGAAAACACAATCCCAGACTTTGCATAACGCTCCTTTAAAACCTGCCCAAGTAGGGCACTGCTGTTTCTAACTCCCTTTAAAGTCTTTTCTGGTCACCTTTTTTGACAATGGGGGAAATAGAAGACATAAGAGGAAGACTTATTAACCACTTCAGACAGGAGAAATCCCAGGCTTAACAGGCATAATAGAGAAGTCAGTGACTGAGTAATCACCAAGACAACTACAAATTAGCTTTCAAAGCAGAAAAGAGGATTGCATTGCAGTGCCCTGTATTATATTGGAGTCTATCCTTCACCAGGCCATCGTTGCACCTCCTTTTCAATTTCCATCTCCACCTCTCTGTTTATGTACCATACATTTGTATGGTCTGACTAGTGCAGTCATCTGGTTTTAAAGATGTCCAAGTGTGTTTGCATAACTTCTAGTTACTCTTTTCTAAAACTTTTATAATCAGCTTTGGTCTGCCCAATGATACTGATTAGACAACCTTAATGTCCACTGTTATCTTAATTCTATGTAGAGCAGGCAGCTGCCTTGAGGGAATATATAATATTGTGTCTCTACCTATTTATGCCAATTTGGCTTGCAGCCTAAAACTTCCTTAGCTAACAATTCAGAGTCAGATTTTCAAAATTAAGCCAATAGATTTGCAAGCACCTATAGTTATGCTTGTCTCCAATTAAAAAATTTACAGAACAGGTCAGTTTTACAAGAAGATCTTCAGAAGTAAAAATGAGTGATATCTACCCAGCTTATTGTGAAAGACTTGATTAGAGCTGCTTGATATTAGCTTCAGTTTAAGCCTTTGAAAATCTCTTACTTAACAGCCTAATTCCAACTGCCAGTTGTTATTTACACTTGTGCCTGTTGCCCTCTGAGTGCTGGAGTTCTGTGCTGAGATTGAATAAATCAGAAGTGATAATCAGTTTTCAGGCAGGGCAGTATGACTTGTGCAGACTGAATTCACGTGCCTGAAGGGAGATTTACAACAGTTCCATGACAGTTTTCTTTCATCAAGAAAGCAAGCAAAAAGCTTGCAAAGAGAATGGCAAAAAGGCTGTGCACAGATGTGGCTGCTCATTGGTGCTGTCAGCATTCCTGGTTCTGTAGCCTGTGCCAAACAGGCTTGGGAAGTGCAGGCAACTCTGCACCAGACTGCTGGCTTCCAAAAAATCTTACAACTATTAGGAGCTTATTTCCAGCATTCTGACAAGCAGAAAAAGTAATCTGTGCCCAGTTTAGCATCCTCTGAAGACATTAAAAATTACCAGCTAAACCCTTTCACCATATCTAACCCTACACAATCAAACTGCAGCAGCAATGGTATCTGAAATGCACAGTGGCTAAGAGCCAGTCAGACAGTAGCTGCCTGAGTTCCTACTGCTCTTTATAAAATGCAGAGAAGAAAATAAGCAGTAAAGGTCTGATATTTTTCCTCTGCTGGTGAATACATAGCTGCCAATACACCTATGCTAGACTTCCTTCCTTTGTTTTTTACTGTTGTTCTGTTTTGGGGCATCCTTGAGAGTTCCCAAGTTGGAGTCAAATACAAGTCACTTGATGATCATTGGATAAGTTATATCTAAATGAGCACATGCTCTAGACAAAATTAAACAGCCTGTGGCAAGACTTTTGTGTAAATAGGCGCATCAATACATTGTGTTTTCAGACTATTCATCAAGCCAGAAAGATGAATTAACACAACCATCTTCACGCTCATAACCCAATAGGTAACTTATTTAGGACAAGAAGATGTGTATAATAAAGAGATTTATTGCATGACTAAACCTAAAATTAAATTCCTGTTAAAATATTTATGTAGATGTAGCTGAAACATTCTGCTTAGAGATAAATCAGAGGCCTTCGGCATTTCACAGACATATTATTGCAATATTCTTCTGCTGCAAATTTAGTTCTTACAAGATGTTAATGGCAGTTCAGTTTTCAGGACAGTCTCTGCAGACTATTTTTGCTCAGCAGGTAGTAGGGATTTGCATCCATATTTCAAATATTCTTCTATCTCCTTACCGGCTTCTTATTTCTTTGTGACTTATACCTCTATAAAATCTGGCTTGCACTATGGGAAATGTAATTTGAAAAAAGAAAATTCTGCATAATACACATTTATCATATTCTTTCTTACTTTTTCCCTTTTTAGGTTTTTTTTTCTAGAGAGACTGGATGAAAGAATGACACGGCATGCTTAATCAAAAATTAAAAAGAAAGAGGGAAAAGGAGTCTTTTCTAAAAATCAAGCACTTTAAAATAGTTTTAAAATATCGGGGCACTTCTCTCAATATGGTACTCCATGTTAAGTGATAGCATTATTTTTTCTGTTGCTTTCCTTTGATTAAACTGAGATCTTTAAATAATATATGTACACTGGGAAGCACGTTTGCTTGGGTAAGTTAATTTGTAAGAGTCGTAATCAGTACAAATTCAGTAAGTGCTTTTTGTAATATGGCTGAATGCAATGAAGTGATTTGGTATTCATGCAGATGTCACATGTAATTTCAGAGCTGTTACACTGTAATTTTGTAGCACTTAATAGAAATTATGGTGGTGACAATTTTGTCACTGTAGGTAAGGGGCTCTTAGGGCTTCTCTCATAAATTTCCAGCTCCCTCTTTTCAGGACTTTATGATACAGTGTAAAGTTAAAATCATCAGCCTAATAAAATCTGGTTATAATTGATCAAACCCTGAAGAGATGGACCAAAACAGCAAAATTTTAAACCTCTAGTTCAAGTAAAAATGCTGACATTTTTGGTTCAATCTGTGATAGATGCAGAAATTCAGATGTACGTTAGGTTTTTGGAACCTTTCTGTCTCATCTTATGCCCCCCTGCCCTCAGCACACAGTACTCCAGTACAATGGAATGCTCTCCAAAGTTTGCTACCAGAGCTGGTCACAGTTTGGATTTCTAGTCCTTCAGCATCTCTATTTAAACCTTTTCTCTTTTTGATGATTATAATACTCCTCACTTCTTTTGTGGGAAGGAAATAGCATGTTTACACATTGGCATTTTTCTTTTCCTTGAAGCAAAGGTATTGAGGGAAAGGAAACCCCTTTTCAGATAGAAAAGTCAGCTGTATAACAAAAAAATGTAGTACAATATTTATACTTGGCATTTCTAACATTTAGCTTTTGGACCTGGTGTTGCAGGTGAGCTAGAAAAGCAGCAGAAGGGAGAGGAGCATTTCAGCACGTTTTGTTTCACTTGTTTCCATGCCTCTGGGCTGTTTGCAGCACTTTCAGATCTTGTGTGAAGGCTAAGCTCTGCAGCACATATAAGCTCTTAACACATGGTCTGCTCCTTGTGCCCTCTGCAAGCAAGGTTCTGCAGAATAAAAAAGATAATTTCATAGCTTGTGACACACCAGAAGATCTTTTATATCCATGGCAAAGCAGAGGAAATGTGAGATGTTCTACACTGTTCATGCCACGCATTTATATTCTCAGTTGAAGAACCAAGTAAATAATTTAGTTCTTCCATCTCTTTTGAGATTAGTAACCAATAAGCGCTGAACAGATGAGGCTAGAAAGAAATTTCTGATGCATTTTGCCTTCTCAAACAGTCACTAAATGCCAATTTTTGATTTATTATCAGCTTAATTGAAAGCTTTGCTAAAGCTGTGAAAGCTTTTCCACTCTACTGCCACTCAATAGAAAAATAAACGTTGTAGGAATTTGCTGCAAGTCATACATTTATGCCCATATAAGCTTCTCTAGTACATAATAAAAGAGTTAAGAGTCTCTCCTGAAGTGCTCTTCTGGTTTAAAGTGGATTGTATGCAAACTATCATTTCAGACAGAAGCACAAGTTTTAATTCTTATTCTGTTTTGACAGCACTGGTTTGTCACACCATATCCACCTGAGATTTTAAAAGTCCCCAAACTAAATATCAAGAGTACATTCAGTTTGAAATTTAATGTGACTCATAATCAAACCTGTTTTCTTATCATATTCAAGTCAGATGAAATATAGAGTTATTTCCAGACTTAGAATATTAATCAAATAGCACTCTGCTTATGTGCTATCAGTACGTTGCCCTGGATGGAAATAAGCCACTCAGTTGTGTGCCGTTTTTCCTGAACAGGTTCATAGAGAGTCATAAGAAATTCCACCAGGAAAGATTTTGTCAGGCTGCAACTGGGGACTTTCAGCCAGGTGATCAACATACAATTTTTTAATTAATATTTACCACTGCATAATAAGACAAGAATACACTAATCTTTAGTAATGTTTTAATTCAAGCAGGTCTTATTGCTATTCAGCATAATTGATAGATAAGATGTAAGAAACCTCTGCAAGAAGAAATGCTGCACTGTGTTCTTCACTAATCTCCATTTATGCCACTCAGACTTAAATTCTTTGCTTCATCATAAACTGCATTTATATCTTACATTATTTCCAGAGACAAATTAAATTCTATCATGGATTCTAATTTTACAACATGTTTTGAAGAGGAAAAACTATGCATATAAATATATTCCTTCTACTGAATGGTCTGTTACCTTCTCCTAAGCAATTTCTGAATTGCTTTGCATCTCCATGGCAAAGAATTCAAAAATTGCTTAGGAGAAGGTAAAGGAATTTCTTCTTCTTTCTTCTTCACTGTCGTCTCACATCTCCTTCCAGAATAAATCCCATGGAAAAAGTTTGAATGTATTGGGAATTGAAACTTGGTTTCAGTGACACAATGGGATTCACCTTCAGGAAATGGTTTGCATCAACCTTCCACAGGAGATTTAATGAGACAGGTAATTGAGTGGGGTCTTTTTCAGGTTACAACATATGGTACGGCCCAGAAGAATAGCAAACTACCATTGCATTGGCTGATCCATTCAGGGTCATATTGGCCCAAGCTCAGACACAAATAAACCCTGCATCACCTGGGCTTTTCTGCTTGAGAAATGACAGCAAAAAACAAGAATGCAAGAAGCATTTCTCACTTAATCATTGATGTTGCTTCTAAACCTCTGCTGCTTCCTCTCCACTTTTCTGGAGGTAGGGAACTTTAAGAATGCTTTATCCATCTGCACTGACCCATATCCTTCAGGGCTGTGGATTCCACCAGTGCATGATCACTGCAGCCCAGGCTGCCTCCAATCGTGATGTCACCAACTACCTTGCACTGCTCCCCATCAGGTCCAGTTTGCAACCCCTCTGGTAGGGCTGTCTATTACCTGGCTGAAGAAGATATCCACAGTCAATTCCAGGAGTTCTCTGGGTTGCCTACAGTTTTCTGTGCTGTTTTTCCATCAGATGTCAGAGTGGTTGAAGTTCCCCAGCAGGATGAAAGCCTGTGAGTGTGATGCCCCCTGTACCTGGAATAGAGAAGGCTTCTTCGATAGCCTCTCCTTGAATACATAGTGAATCCAGGAAGCTTAGAAATTAGAGGTTCAGAGCTGTTTGATGAGCTGTTTGTCATCAAGCAAAGCATGACACACAGCTTCCGGCACTGAGTATTCCTGGCTCACTAACACAGAGTGCTGCTTTTCCCTGAACCAAAAAAAACCAAGGTTGGAAAGCAGTAGCCACTTAACAGAATGGTTAAACATCTGGAGCCAAAATAGTGCATTTAAGTTTAGAAAACAGTACACAAGAGAATTTCTGTCCCATTACTGACTTGACACAATCTTCTGGAAAGAAGGAGGAGCTTTGATTAATGTGCTGAGGATCCAATTGGGCTGACACAAACTCACCTAAAGGCTGGTGTCATTCAACCATTAGTGTTATTCTGTGGGATTAAACTGGGCAGGTTTCTGGCTGTTCATATGCATAAATCAAAATTTAAAACCCTCCAAAGAGGGAGAGAAAAAAAGGTCGAACACTTTATTTTCAAAAATATTTACATATTTTGCACTAAAAAAAAAAAGTTGAAAAAAGAGTCAACCTTGCAAAAGACCCCACAGAAACAAAAAAAGATTTTTAAAATCTCTGGTTATGAGAAATTATGAACTGAATACTTATTTCACAGTTAAAAGTAAATATTTTCTGAGACTGTTTTCAAGTTGAACAAATAGCATTTTATAACACATTGCTCATAATATTTGCATCATATTTTCATGTATCTAACCCAAATATAATGATATGAATCATTTAAAATAAGAATCCTTTTCAGTATAGAGCAAAAACTGACACTTAGTCAGCTTTATGTGGGATTTCAGAACAGATCACAGGATTTAAATGATAGGTCAACATATCTTATTTAGAACAATCAGGGAAACAAAAAGAATTGTATCAAGAAAATCTGTGCTAAAATTACAGAAAGCTCTTTAGGCATCCTGGATGTCTCTGTGGGATCATTTTCTGAGTGCATCATAACATGGAAATGAGAAAATGTTGAATTTAGGAATGTGCGGGCTTGGTGAATTGATGTTATGAGAGCATATACTGTCAGTATGGAGACTTGGACCACAAAGAGATTGAGCAGCAGACAAGAGAAAGAGACAAATCAAACAGAATCAGAGTCTAAACAAGACAAATCAGAGAGCCCATTAGAATCTAAAAGTTTCTTCTAAAACTATTTCCTTACAGTCAGAAAACTGATTAAATGAAATTTATCCAGAAATTACTTTGTTTCCACAGGCAGAAGCTGTAGCTGACATTTATCCTATTCAAGATTAGCAACCAAAAATATAATCCTTTGGCACAGTTTCTTTATCATTTCATTCATTAGCTGTTGAAGGTAATTGGTCGATTAGTAGTGCCAGATGGGATTCCAGTGGGGAATAGGAAGATAATTCTTCTTTTATTTATTTCTGCAAAGATGTGTGTGAGTGTTAGAATCATGATCCCTATTAAAAAAACACAGATGTCTTTCTATAGACTTGTGTCCTTGGCAGAGTCTATCAGAATTTATATGTAGTTAGGAACAGTGACTCAGGTTGTTGTCTTCTATCTTTTCAATGTTAACACTCTAGCTACTTGTCACCATGATTTTGAACCCAAATACAGAAACGTTGAATAAGATTTATTGGCTGTGTCCTGTCAATCCTTCCTTATTGGAGCTTTTCTATGTTCTTTGGATTATTCATGTTAAGTAAAATGTGTGTTGAAAAAGAATATTATTTCACGAAAAAAAGATACCACATCTAGATAAAGGAAGAATACTTTTGAAATTTGCGCGCATGCAGAAACAAATGGATGGCCTTTTCTAGACTGAGCTATTGCATAATACCAGGGGGAAAATATCCATCTTCAGAAAGTAATGTAAAATTTTTCAAACTAGCTATTGCTGGTTTTTTTTCAATGAGCTGCCATCAGGATACGGAGCACATTGTGATAGAGCAGTAAATGATCTACAGCTATTTACTATGAAGCATTAGGTCTTCCATTAGCTTTTAAAGTTTTCTAACATTTGAGACGTGTCCTTTCATGTTCAATACTAGCAGGGGTGTCAGTAAGGCTTTGGAGATGCCCTGATATGCCTGAGATGCCTCACAATGTTCTGGGAGTAGAAGCCATACACCAGCCTGGAAAAAACTCTCAGGGCACCTCAAGGCATCTCAGGTAGCACAAGAAACCCTTCTTTAGACAACAGATAAAAACCTCTGCAGTCCTTGGGCAATAATGTATGAATCACCCTTGAGCTGCTACTGGATGTTCACTGATACAGCAATGAATTCTTTATGGTCATTTGAATTCCTGGCCGTTCATGCTGTGTTTGTAAAAATTACAATTTCTTTTGTGGTAATTCACTGAAAGTCACTGCCTGACAAGTAATTCACATATTTCTTTATGCAGGCATGCAAGCTGTCTGTTGAAACAGGCTTTGAATTTCTCCATCTAATCCAAATAATTTTAATAATTACCTCTCACTCAACTTTTTATATTTAATTTATAGTTTAGCTTCACCTTCATATCACTCAAGTGTTTCCTTCAAAGACCAAATACCTTGCTAGCAAAAGACTGTTTTTCTTCTTCCTCAAGTTGTACTGTTCTTAAGGTATTTTGATAATCTGATATTCTGTAGCTAATGGTCATTTACATATCTGCAAAGATCGTGGTAGGGAATTCAACAGAGCTTGCAGCTAAGGCATCCATTTCCTTCAATCAAGATGGAAAGGAAATTGCTTGTGGGATAAGGTCTATTGCCGATCCTCAGAGCTATGCCAAATACATGCTGAAAGTAAGCGGTCACCTAATTTTGATGTATTCCCTCATTTGTGATATCTGATACCCTGCTCACAGCAGCCTGGAAAGGTTAGAGGCCACCTGTCAAGTAAAGAGGCTGATAATTGCTGCTGTATTACACTAAAGGAGCCACTGGGGCTGAGTTCTGAATGTGCACGGCAAGCCATGTGCCTCCCTGGGGCAGCCCAACTGGCATGTTCATTGGCTGAGGGGAATTTCTCATCTGCCATCCATGGTGATAATCACAGATGGGGAAATTTGTGTTACTAATAAAGAAATTATAAGAGGAATATATGCCATTTATTAAAAGTGTCAGTTTAAAAGGCAGCAGATATTACAGTAATACATCATTTCTTGACCCCAAGTCTATTACTGTGCATGCTAAGAAAAGACATTTCTATTCCTTCAGGCTTTCATAGCACTGTGCCATTGATTTAACATTAAATGTGATTAGTTAGCATTTTGCTTCTTTCATGTGGCTTGCTGCCAAAAAAAATTTAATTTTTGTGCTTAAAGTGAAGCAAACCAAATTCCACCCCCACATTCTGAAAGATCAGCTGTATGTAAGATAACCTGTATATAAGAATACCTTAATTCTTCATTTCTATGCTAGATTATTCTACCTTTAAATTAACGTTGTGTTGTAAGGGAACAATTGCATCCTCAGTTCTCAGAAAGGGGCTGTATCATGGGATCAGATAGATAGAGAGACAGCCCCCCCCCCCCCCCCCCCCCCCCCCATTCGAGCTCAGTCAGGCAAATACTTCGGCAAACATTGCTGCTCTCAGGTTTGGCTTCCCCTGCTCAGGCCACAGGAGGGGAAACACAAGCACTCTGCATGTCCTTCAGAGCAAAAGCACCCATTAACCTCAGCCTCTTTGACACAGGGTCATTTGACTTCATGGGTTGATTTTGCAGCATAGTGAATCAGGAAGGGTTCTTAGCCCCAAAAAAGACATGATGTCTACAGTAACAATAGGCAACATTATTGATTTTAACTGAGAAAGCAAGTTGTTTTTTTTTTCCAAAGTGATTCATGACCCTGTGTATGTCTCAGGTAGTGGATTCAGTTCTTTGTGATCGCAGACATAAGTTTTACATCACCCGTGCATAGATAACCTCCTCCACCTTACCTGGTGGACAGCCTTTGAAGTGGCTCATGGTTGGCTAGAGTGATGCAGTGGCTATTTGGCTTATTTGTGGATGCTTGTTCTGTGGAAGATAAAGTCATACCTTCTTATCCCTGAGAAATCTTATAAATGGATAGGCCCATTCCCTCACTTGCTTTATCAACATCCTGAGAACAGATGAGGTTATGGATCTTGGAATTAAGGTTGGGGAAAACATCACTGAACTAAAAAAAAAAAAGGTCCTCACTGAGAGATTTTGCTATCACTAAGTTACTGTTTTGAGCAAACCCTGCATCAACCAGAGCTTTCATTTCAAGGTGATAGTCAGGATTTGATGTGAATCCGTCTAGCCCAGGAATATGAGGCATACCTAATTTTTATACCTATGTATACCTATGATGTATACCTATACTTCAGGATGAGATAATATTATCTTTTGGAAGGAGATTGTGTTCTTAGGTATAACATTCTTTGATTTTGGATGAGTTTTCTACAGCCAGGGTGAGAGGAAGCAGAAAGTAACAAGAAAAAAAGTATTTGTGCACTTGTGCACATGTTGACATATGTATAAGGTGGTTTTACTTATCTATTTGACTTTAAAGTTACCTCGGTGTCTTGCTACAGGTTCTGCACCAGATTTCTCTCCTTAATTTTGTGCATTTTGGTGCTTAAAATGGTCTTAGATGCTGAGAAATAGTTATAAAAACTTCCAAGCCAGATTTAATTTCAAATGGACCTTGGCCTTCCTTGTATTTTTACGTCCTCTGGCAACAGCCCTATCTTCATCCCAAGTGTTCTGTGCTGGCTTCCACCTCATTTGTCAGGAGTTCATTATTCAGCTGGGCAGGTCTCCTGTCCCTTTGGGTCACTTGCTTGCCCATGGGGATGCACCATCCTGAACTTCTGTATAATACCTGTTTCTAGTATTCCAAAACATGAAGGTGGGCTAAGAGTAGCAGAAACTCAGAAAGAAGCCAAGAAAATATATTGTGTATTTCATTAGCAGATATTAAAACTTCACTGACGTTATTGCTGCATTTTTTTCGTGCTCTGGTAATCACTGTTTTTCTCACAGACACATATATAAATATTAAACTAACCAGAGTATCTGGTATTTTTTTTAAAGTTTTTATGCACAGTGTGCAGTGGAACACGCTGACATGAGTGTGGCTCTGACATTCACACTGTGCAAAAACATGACAAGCTACTACACCCCTCACAGTTACAGCCTGCTTTGTCTTTAAAATGATGATGATAATCCTCCTTTCCCATTCTGAGCCTTTCTGATTTAGGCAATAAAATATTTTTGGATATAGACTACCCATTAATTTGTGCTTGTTCAACACTGCCATCTCCACTGAGACCTACAGAGACTGCCACATTTCTAATAAAAAACAATAATGAGACAACATATACTAGGCTTGTACTGACAAATACACACCTTCGTTCTTATTCCTTACAAGTAATGCATATTATTACATATTTATCATGCCAGTAGCACATGTAAAATATGCTTCATGCCAGAATTATACAGATAAAACCTTTTCATCAGTCTTCAAAAGTCATATGTTTTATGGAGATAGATGGAAAAACTGTTGTCTTTGTTTTTGAATTTTTCCTGACAGTTTATGAGTTAATTCCTGTATTGTATGAAATCTTTTCCTGGGAAGTGGGCATTAAAGAACCAGACAGGTGACATTTTACAGACCTATAGGATTCAGCAGCTGACCCTACAGTCAAATGAGAGATGAGAGCAGCAAAAAGGCTGCTCTTCTTTCTCAGTATTATAAATGGATAGAGTTACTCTCCACGTGTGAAATTTCTTTCAATCCAGGGAGCAAATCAGATTAGAGGCTAGAATAATTCTTTCTGGATGAAATCACATTCAGTCCATAGAAATTCTATGTGATGGATTTTTGCTGCTGAATGCTGCTGTGCAGAGACATTCAGCACTGATACCATTTTAGGGGAGGCATTTGAAGGCTAAAGCATTAGACGATGGTGTTGGACTGATAGAGCCCACCTGTTCTTTTCAAAATTGCTTCTCAAGTACAAGATGAAAGCTAGGGGAAAAAGACAATGAAGCTTCAAGAATAACTCCACTTAATAACAAGTCAAGCAAAACAATCATCTTAAAGGATTTGTTTGTTTGGTTTTTTGTTTATCCCATGGAAGAAAGTAAAAAAAAAAAAAAAAGGCTGAGTTTTCAGGACAGTAAGTTTGAGAGCTTAGGCAGACTTTGGAAAAGCAAGGCATGGACAAGTTTTGACCTCTGTTGAAAGGATTTTCTTTTAAATATTACTTATTATTCTCCTTTGAGTAGGAAGAAAACGGCCTCAAATTTTGCTAAATTAGTAGTCCTAGGCATATGAACTGCACAGATAGCAAATTTCTAATTCAATTGTTAGAAAACTACAGTAATTAAAAAATATATTAAAAACCCTTACTTAATCTAATCCAAAAATCTTCACCTCATGCAAATATTACATATGATGTCAGTAACATTTTAAATTTTATCTTTAACCAAGATGTTAAAATTATTTAGAGCAGGGTTTGTCTTGCTATTACTGGCTTATATAATACAAAGTACTACAGACGTATTATAATGTCAATAGGTCTTAAGAATATGAATGTCCAAGCTTTATATACATATGGATTTCTTCTGTCCCCTTTTGGTTTGTATTTCTAGCTAAAAAATGAATATGCTTTGGAAAAATGGCAGGAGATAAGAACAGACAATGGACTAAACTCTTCTTGTGCCAGTCTTGCATTTTTTATTTTATTTCCCCCTAGAGAACAGTAAGGATGATTCACCAAGGACAAGTCAGTAAAATCAGAGAAAGTACCAGCTTTAAATAGCTATACATATAAACACACACATCTATCTGCCTTTATTTGTGAGTTTTTCTCCTCCAAATATGCAGAGTTAAGGAAAACAGAATAGCACTCACATATTTTCCATTACTAGAGCTGTGAAAATATGTTGACAAAAATATTTAGGAAACTAAGAACATTCCTCTTAAAACACGTCTCCTGTGGAAATTTCTATATGGGTGGGAAATAAATGTTTTCTGATGAAAAATGCAAAACTGTATTTCACTAAAAGGGTTTTAAAATAGAGGAGCTTCAATTTTATGCAATAAATTTTTAGCATTTCAAATGGAAAATGCTTTTTTCAAATTTTAGCATGGTATTTTTTGTGCTTTTATACACAATTTTGGCTCCAAACTGGTCTTGTACTTTATCATAGGTACCTGACCTAAAAGGAGCTATGTGATTGAAGTTAAATAAAATAGCTATTTTATCAAAGATATTCAGTGATGACCTGTATCCTACTATCGTGTGTGAAAAATGTCTGTGAACTTTTAAATAGCAACATGAATAAAACAAAAAAAACTTCTTTCAGTCATATCTGCGAGCTTGTACATGAAGCAGAAATCATTACACACCTGGTTTTGCAGCTCATATTCTCATGAGTGATCCCATGAGTGTAAATAAAAACTACAACATTAACACCCATCTGAGGAGAAGGAATGTTTCTGATGAGCTGCGCTGTGGCCACTCGGAGCAGCAAGTAAACCTCTGCTGGATATGGTGGTGCTTTGCATTGCCTTCCTTTGCATTACACAAAACCCTATTCCCACTGTACTTATGTTTCAGTCATCATTTGCTAGTTACATGGCTACATTTTCATCTGTCCTCTTCTTTCATCAGCTAAAATTAGCAAGGAAAGCGATCTCGCAAGATGTCTTAAAATACAACCCTCTTAGCAGCCATCTTGTTATATTTTAGACATTTGAATGAAGGATGGTTTTGTTTATTAGTGCATGCAGGCAGCTAAAATGGAAAAAGAAGGAGAAGATAGATGTGCCAGTCCACCATAGCCAGCTGCGCAAGGTAGACTTAAGCACCTGCTTCTTTCTGCTTAGCAAAAGCCACTGTGGAACCTAGGAAGCACAAACGGCTTTTCCTTGGGAAAAACGTGCGTGATAAGTGCCAAAGAAGACAAGAATCATTCTTCAGAATTGTATCTTTCCTTCCAAGGAGATGGCAGGTAGACTTCTGAGACTGCTTTCTTGATCTCTCTCCCTCATCACAAATGAAAAAACAAAAAAGGAAGAAAACACAAGAGAACAAGACAGATACTTCCCTAGCGATTTGTTCAGTTTCTCCTTCCATAAATTTATAATGACAAGGCTGACACAACATGTATCATATAGCATGTGTAACAAAATCCACTATAAGCACCTCTGATGCTTTACTACTGAAAGACTCATTTAAACCTTAAAATGTATGTGAATATGGAAAGGCATGTTTTATGTCAGTAGAAGTAAATATATACATGAGCTAAACACATAAATGAGGTCCTCTACTGAGGGAAAATAAATGTCAGCTTTGACTGGGTGGGGACTTCCTGTAATTACAAGGTTGTAATTAAGATTTTATGGTATTTGGTCTGTAGCAGTTTTCTCTATTATTGGAGAAGTCAGCACTTGTAGCACTGAGTGAAGGTCACCCTACCTGAGCTGTGTACAATCCCATTCTCCATCTAAAGCCTCAAGGTTGCACATGGCATGGATGATTTTCTCATTTCAACTTCTCTTAATTTATTCAATATCTGTGCCTCACTAGCTCTGAAGTCAGCTGTGTTAGTGGATACAACAACGAGTTTCAGCTGGCACATATCCCAGTGTTCTTGCCTGTAAAGCATTCATTTCATGCCTCAGCTCTTTCAGCACCCTCTGTGACTTCAGTTCCCACTTGATCTTGCAATGCTGCAGCTTCTTTGGCTTCTCACTCACTCTCACAAGAACACCAAAAACCTTTTCAACCTCCTGCTTTTTCTGCCCATCTATTAAAACTACTTTCTTGCTGGAGCAGCTGTATATTTTCAAAGTTTATGTCAATGCAGATGATAGCCTTTTTCTGAATCTGTTGTGGGAATCATGGATCAGTACATTGTGTGGAGCTGGGAAAAACCACTTCAAATCAACACCAGAGTTTTTCAGTGATTTAAGTGACTTAAGTATTTCCTAGTAGCTTATGAGGTATTATGAAAGACAAAAAATGCTGTCAAACTCTTCCAAAACCTCAATAAAAATGCCTCTGTGCTGTTCATCTGAAAACACAATAATCTGTGGTATATTTTAAAATTCCTTTTCCTTGTAGTACTAAATAAGTGGAAAAACACAAGACTGCATGAGTATGAAGCTGATAGGAGCAACTGACAGTGGTTCACTCACTCTTCTCAAAGGCAGTTGCTAATAACAGATATTACTTACCAGACCCCAGTACTATACCAGAAAACAACCTTTCTCAGAAGAATCCCTGATCTTTTCATATGTTTCTTCTATAATTCAGCAGACTTGTGGTTTTGGTCAGAAGATAAAAATTAACCTCTGTCCAACTGAAATAGAGATTTTATGCAGAATATAGGCAGAAAGAAGAATGTGGTACAGAAGATTTTGTTCAGAATGAACGTGTCACAGTGATGTACAAGGCAGAATTTCTGTTGCAATAAAACAAGATATTAATATCCATGAGGAGAATAATTACTGCTCATGCAACTCTGGAAATAAATTATTAACAGCGATTGCCTCAAAGGAATGTGATTTGCACATGGTTTTAGACTCAGTGTAGCCAAGGATTCCCAGACTTTGACATTGCAGTAGTCACACTTTAAAGCACATTAAAATATCTGCTGTTGTTGCTGGTGCCTCTCTCAGTTCCATCTAGCTCGTCAAAAACTAGCCTTGTGTTTAGAGAGCTTGCTTATGCCCCATACGGATCCTGCCCACCAGTTATCACTCGCAGCATCTGAGGATGTTAATAACACACTTGTGTTGCTTTTCCAAACGTTTTGTATGCGTCTTCTCTCTTCTTGGAGAGAAAAAATTATATAGATGTACTTACACCTATTTAACCCCCCCTGTGTGAATAAGAATGGTCACAAATAATGGAAAACCAAACAGGAATAAGTAATAGTTATAAGCCATATGAAGAATCACAGAATGACAAAGATTGGTAGGGGCACCACATTCCTAAAATACCTAACTAGGTACATCAGCAGAAGCAGAAAGTGGAGAAACATTTAAATTTATAAGAGATATGACAAGTAAGCGAGAGGTCAGTAGCACAGCCACTTCCTGAGATATTAACCTGACATGACTAAATTGACACTCAATTTTCAGATTAAGGGCTTAATGGAAATAGCAAATGGCACAACTTTAATCTTGACTTGAGACAAGGATAATAATGAAAACAGAAACTGCCTGAGACTTAACCCATTCTTTGAGTTGTCTTAAAACTGTAATCTCAAAATCCTCTTTAGATGATGGAGTTTGTAAGGCTGGATATAGTAATTTCTAATGGAATTTTACAAGCCATTAGGAATGCATATACCTCAAGAGAATGCCACATGTCACAGCCCTTTTCTAGGCTGAAAAGTACTTGGGATTATTGTTATTTTGGCCATCTTTCTCATTTTGTCTCCTTGTCCTAAAATGTAATCTGTTTCTGATCTTTGCTATGCAGGTTTTTTATTCCACTTGGTACAAAAATGTCACATTATAGGAAAGAATGGTCTGTTCAGATCTGTTCTGTTCTGCTCCTCTGAGCACTCAGACCCTGATTAACTTCCTACAAAAGCAATGAGACTTTCCCCAATGACTCTGACGGGAGCTGAGCTGGGTCCTAACTCATTATAGAGCCACAATACCAAATTCATTGAGACAAAGGTGAATGTTCCTGATTCTTTCCCACCCTGAAGCTCTTGATGCAGAAAGATGAGAACATCAATAATACCAATATTCTGAGAATCTTTGAGCATTCTTTTCAGTAAGGCTTGTGGCTTGTCCTTTCCTCTGAAGACAACAACAAACACTGTCACAGTCTCCCATCCAGCAAGTTTTCAAGCTCTGGGTATCTTGCTTCCTGTTCTTAAAGAGTTTACTTCTTGTTTAGTTTAAGCAAATTCATGCTGGAGCTACATTTTACTCTCACATGCCACTCTGCCCTGGCTTTGGGGCTCTTTCATCCTTTAGTGTTTCCCAGGGCTAAGCACCTGCATGCAAGAAAGCTGAAGTAATTAACTTCAAAGTATATTTTCATGGTGTCTGCACAAATCTGGCATTATCAACACCAATTTGCTTTCCTATCTGAAGTCCTTATTTAAATTTTCATCAGGCAAAAACTTTTTCAGACTTAATTTATGGATAAAGAAATGACAGGCAAAGAAATGCTTTGAAATAATAATAAATAGATTAATAATAGTATTTAAAAAATAACACTACAGCTTCTAGTGCAGAACACCAGCTGTTGGTTGATAATAGAAGTAGAAAGTTTCAGTAACTCTGAAAAAGAAAGAAAAGAAATGCTTTCACAATGAAGATATTAAAAGATAATTAAATTTTATTTTAGATGTACTTGTCTGTTAAGGTGAATTAGCATTGAGAGTAGTGTAATTCCTGAATTAACAGCTTTAATGAAGGACAGCAATGGGTTCATTCTGTTAGGTCTGGAAAACTCAAAAGGATTTGTAACAGGACAGATCCATTTCAGGTTTATGCCTCTGAACCAGTAGAGTCTTCATGGCATTGTGTCAGCAACAGCCTGTGAAGGAACAGAATGGAAGTCTGATTGTGTACTTCATGCACAAGAACACTGACACAAAATCTCATGCAGACTTTTAAGTTCATATAAATTCTTTCTGGTTTTAGATGTGCCTAAATTTAAGGAGCATGCATAAAGGAATAGCTATGTTGCCTCTCTTGTTTTGTAGGGGATTAAAAACATCCTTAAGCTAAACTCTGTGGATGGAAAATGAGGCTGTTTTTCTCTCTTTTGGTTTAGCTTGTGGGAAGTTTTCTTCATAAAAATACCAAAAAAATGTCAGTTTCACAAATCTTGTTTCCAAGCTCTTTGACATCCTATAGAAAGATTCATCTTGTTTTTAACACACTAGCATAATATGTTCAAAATCTGTATTCTAGCTAAGCGGCGTGGTGTCATAGAAAAAAAGAATAAAAAGATGTCTTCAGTTATTTTCTTTTTGGCCTTTTTACCTGTAATATTCAGACAATTTCTCTAAAATACTGGATTATTTTCCTACTAGAAAATGTTTTTTTCTAATAGCTTTCTTTGGGAACACATTTTTCAGATCTTTCTTTTCTAAAGCTTAAGAACATCCTTCTATACCCTAAGGACAATGAAAAAACATTCTTCATTATTGGCATGTGAAACAATTATTGTTTTCATATTGTAATACAGATAAGGGAGCACACTTGACTAAAATATAAAATCCGTGAAATAAAGGACTCTCCCCCAAATCATCTGTATTTTCCTTACTGTGCTCATTTTTTCCTCGATGCTTTTTCTTTTACTTAGTATTGAACTTGCCAAAATATTCAAAATATACTTGCCTACAGAGAAACAAAGTATCTTATGCAAATCACTGTAATAAGAATATACCCACTATTTACTTCAGAATTGAACCTCTGATGGATTAGATGGAACTCTTCACCTTTCTGTGTCCTGTGTGTCACTAAATGCATTTGCAAGAAAATTTTTGCAAATGATTGGCCACTGTGTTTTAGTTTGTTCTGTCAATATGTCTATGTAAACTGGAAATGTATTGTCAGATTATTTCCCAGTTGCTCCAGATGACACCTCTGCTGGAAAGGTGTTTGTTGAATAAAATGGTAATAAGTAAAGAGAAGGAAATATAACACTCACATTTCTGATTGAAGTACCATGCAAAGCCAAACTGCTTCCTTCTGCTAAATCTGGGTTACAATGATTGTTTTTTCTTATTGTTTTCCTTAGGAAAAACAGAAATGCTTTTTTTGGAAAATTTCTAAATACGCTTGACCAACAATTGTTGAACTGTGAGCCAAATCTTTAGGGATTTAATGATCTACATTATAAGCAGTTCACTGAGGACATAATTCTATACATCTCTTTTTACACTCTCAAAATAGAAGTAATTTTGGCTTTAGACAAAATGAATCTACTAAGCTCTTCATTTCATGGAAATATTAAAAAATATTATTAAATAAGATAGTATTTATAGGAATTTGAACATGCTGCTTCCTTAATACAAAAAATACATTTGTAGCATGGTCTTACTTAGTGACCCCACAGTCCTGAGAGCCTGAGACACCTATCAGGTACCTCATCTTTGCCAGAAATTATCCACATGGTTTCCTATGGTCAGATTCATTCTCAGGTTCCTATTCCAGGCTATTTTCATGTTGTTCCTTCAACACATGATTAAACTCAGCTCTCTGGTGCTAGAGGTGTGCTATGGTACCAAAAATCCCTTCCCAAATACTGACTGGCTGTGTGCCTCTCCTGCAGGGCACTCAGGTGTCACATTGATATCTCAGTGCACAGAGCATGCTTCCCTTTTGCTCCAGAAGTTTTGCATTCCTGCAAAATGCAACTTTTTTTTTTTTTTACAATGTTTACATAGGAAGGACTGAGATTTACCAATACATCTCAAAAACCCGACTCCTCACCTTGGTGTATTAAAAGGAATTCCACCAGAACACAAACTGTTCAACATCCACAGGAGCCCAAAATAATCTAGATTGCATATTTTTCTGTGCCTATTAGCACTAATTAAATTCAGGGATGACTACTTGCAACCAGAAATTATTCCCTTGGAATTCGTTATGATAATAAAAAAAATTGAAAGACAGGTTTTTCTTATGATTCCTGGCATTATTCTGTCTTCTTTCAAAGCCAGAAATATTGCCTTCTAAGAGAGGTGGTACTGCATTGGTTTGATGAGCCAGTTATTGAATAGAGCATGGAAAATCTTACAACAGAAAATACAGGCATGAAATATCTCAAAGTGGAAGGTAACTGCCTGCAGTCATCTCAAAAATTAGGAACAGTGGATATACAGCTCATGCTTCAGCTATTAAGCAATATCATAGACCATGGTCCAATTGCTCCAAACTAGAAATGTTTCTGAAAACTTTACAGTGAAAGAAAAAGTATTTTGCAAAGGAAAAATGCAACGAATAAGCACTTTTTCAGTGCAAGTGTCACACTAAATAATTATTTCACTGAGACATTACACAAAGCCATCAATTAGTATTTCATAAGGCATTATGCATAATGTGAACAGTCCTTCAGTTGAAAATTTGAGGGGCATTTATTTAATATTGTTCAAAAGGAAATGATGCAATTTCTTAAGTAATAATGTAATTCAAGGAAGAGTGGTTTCAGCCTTGGTATGCTGGAAATAATTGTGCTAGATTAATTGGTATTTGCCAGTGATACTGAATTTCCTCAGAATTCCAGTAATTTAAGCCAGCTGGAATCTGACTAAGCCCCATTTAAAAGGACTCCCACCAAACTTTGTTCCACTTTAGTAAAGCGATAAGCAATTCATGATCCACAGCAGCTAAACTTTCTTTAGGTCTTTTTTGTCACCTCTTTATATTTTCCCTCTAAATGCTTATGCAATGCTTGCCGTCTTTTTCCATGACAAATCTGAAATTTTCTTTTGGAGTATTTCTCCATTATCCCTGCCTCTTGTCTCAATTAATACAAATGGACCAGACAATTTTTTAACTACTAAGTAAATACTGACAAGAGGACATGTCTTATTTATAAAAATAGGGAAATTAAGTATCTTATTTTAATTTATTATGAAGCCAAATGTTTCTGAAACTTTATACCCAACTGAGGAGTACATGAACCAGAAAAAAGCTTATTAGCAATAAAGTATATCTATGAGCTTTAAAAGTCAATAAAAAGCTCATTCAAATATCTTACAAATATATTAGTAAATAAGTGTACAATAATAATATCTTTTGGAGATTATTTGTGCTGAAGACACTTTTAAGGAGCAAAATGTAGCTTCTATTTTAAAAATCCCAGTCAAAACAATCAAGGATTAACATATATGTACAGCAGGAAGATACACTGATCATATATCTGCAGCAGAAATGCAACATCAGATTTCCCACTTCCTGCTATTTGCAAGCAGAGGTTGTGCTTGATGAGCTATGCCTGACCAGGCTGCAATAAAATGACCAGCTGTTTTGGGCTCCAGAGCAAGCACATCCCAATGATAATAAGAACAAAGTCTTTGAAGGTGGTGGTCCAACTGCAATTTAAAATTTTATTGTGTTTTATTTTTAAATAATTTCAAAATACCTCGCCAGATGAGATCAGAAAGATTGGATGTGTATGAAAAATACTGATGTTGGATATAGAAAATTAAAGCAATTTTTAGCGACAAATTCCTATGTGGCCTTGAGAAATATTTTTAATCTTTCTGCATTCCTTTTTCCATATATAAAGGGAGTGTGGAAAAGTAAGCCGTAGAAAAGATTTACTCATGTCCTCAAGGGATTCACTTTTTATAATGATAGAAGCTACTTAACAGGCCATCAAACCTATTTCTTAAAAACCAAAAAAATCCAGACACATTCAAAATATAGATTGAGAAGAGTTAATCAAAAGATTCACTCAAAATTATGCCTGGTTATCAAATGTGAACTCATTTAAACCCAAGATTTTCTTTAGATCAACTATCAGTATAGGAGTCCATAACAAAATTTTTATCTTGGATTTTCTCCTCCATTCAGGGGGCTGAGGTCACATTTTTCTTCTAATTTCTTTTTTAAAGGGTGAAAACAAGAGGAGGGTGGCATTGAAGTAAGTCTTCTAAAAACACCTTACTAGATATTCCAACAGACAAAAAATATTTCCAAGTCAAAATCATGATTCAGCATAGCACAGCAACTGCTCCTTCGGACTTAATCTGTAATTGCTGTTGTTGGACTTGCTCTGTGCACTTTGCACTTAACAGCAGAGTCTGTTTTCAGGATCTAAATGGGGCAAATATTTCCATCTAGTTCTCATGGTTCTCTGGCAGTAGAATGAATAAATGTAATAAACAAAATCCAAGACAGACTGACCACCACATCGTCAAAAAGATTAAACAACCACTAGCCCATGTGCAGAATTAAAAGAACACCAAATGTGTTATTGAAGAAAAGAAAAGAAAAGAAAAGAAAAGAAAAGAAAAGAAAAGAAAAGAAAAGAAAAAAGGAAAAGAAAAGAAAAGAAAAGAAAGAAGAAAAAAAAAGAAAAGAAAAGAAAAGAAAAGAAAAGAAAAGAAAAGAAAAAGAAAAGAAAAGAAAAAAAAAAACAGGGCTGAAAAAGTATATTGTAAAAACCTGTGTGAGATTCTTCAGTGTATTTGAGACCTAGAGGGAGGTAATAATCTCTGCAGCCAGGAAAAAGTTTGTGATTTTGCAAGCCAAGATTAAAAATCTGCAATGAAGAAAGATATCCAGCAGTGCTCCAGCTAGGGTCATAAAAGGAGTTCAGGATTGCACAGCAACATCAGCTCTGACTCTCTAAGAACAAGCAACGAGTGCAAAGAGTGAAAATGAACATACTTCACTCCAGCTTGGAGGGTGAAATGGGTTGGAACATTGTAATTTATGTACCCGCTGAGCCCATATCAGCACAGCAATACAAAAAAAAATTATCCATTGGCAGTGCACCAACAGCTCAGCCTTTTAGGACTTTTAGGACACTCCTTTCACTACTCCTGGCAGGGGTTAGATGATTTCAAAAGAGGTGAAGAAATGGATTTGCAACAAAAAGAGTAACCATCAATGTCTTTTGAGGACTTTACTCCTTTTTCTTTCTGCGAAGTCTATGATTTTGACTACAATAAGTTAAATATGCTCCTCTTTGGAAATGAGAACAAAAGAATTTTCATAAATAATCTCTAAAATCTAGTTATTCAAATATGTACATACATCAAGCAGGGATCTTTATTGCCTGATACACTGCACAGCCACCTCTGTGTATGCAAAAGAGGAGTAAAATGCAGTCACTGTCACATGACAAAGTCCTCAATCACTGTCACATCCCCACAAAGTCCTCACAGCTAGGAGTGACTTAAGGAGGACCATATGTCCTGTTCTGGAGTGCTGGCTGACTTTCCAGTGCAGATCTCACTAGTCTGACTGTTACTGAAGCCTTTGAAAATATTGAAAAAGCCCCAGGATCATTGTGAATAAACCCAAAGACCTCGAAGGTTTGAGAGGAGAAGCTGGCCCCTAAGAATGCAGGACAGGAAGGGATGCCTCTGGTGCCTAATTGCCATTCCCACTGTTGTGGGACATTCCTTGTCAGACAAAGTCTGAAAAGGAGAGGAGTTACCAAAGTGATTCCACTTAGTTTCCAGAGAAAACCCAAGATCTTTTCCCAACCTCCTCCAGCCCTCCTTACATCACAGGAACTGTGGTTCTGCAGGTATTCTCATGTAGTCTCCTGTTGTGCAAGGGTGTTCCCTCCATATCCAGTCCTCCCACAGTGGCAGAAGTTGCTGGAGTACCCACAGAGGGCATATTTGGCCATTGAGGACAGACAGCTCCATGGTGTGGATATTGCATGTGTCTGTATTTGGGGACAGTCAGTGCAGTGGGATACAGAGTCCTGAGGTTCCATGCATTACTTTCGTTCGGTACTTGGTGGCAGTTTTAGCAATCCACCACACAGAGTCATCCGGCTCCTGGTGGATTATGCAACCCAGCCCTGTTTTGTTAAACACCAAGCCTTCTCCTCTTGCTGCCTCCCAAGGAGCTCTCAGCTGGTTTCTCCAGAGGATGCCAGTTCCTGAGAAGGATGCCCCTGGGAAGAATACCTCCTCCAGTCCTTTGCAGCTGAAGTGGGCACTCGCTGTGGGCCTGGTGGGCACTGATGGTGCTTTGGCCTTCGCAGCTGGGTAAAACTTCCAGAGAGCCCTGATCTTAACATGCTTCACCTTAAAATCACCTAAGAAGGCTTTTTGTAATGTCTAATTATGGGTTGTATTTTTTCTTTTCTTATCAAAATTAGCTATTCCTCTTGCTGATGGTGGGAAAGCAGCACCATACCCTTGTAGATAGAAAAACTGAGTCAGTTCTTCTTGAGCCCTTGTGGCTACTGAACATCTCATGTCTTTCACCAACTGGAATTGTTTCTGCTGTTTTGATTAAATGTTCAAATGCTACCAAAAATATATGTGCAACATTTGATGCCTTTCTTTATTAGTGAATTGAAGTAGGAATGACCAGTAAAACTTGAGTATTGATAAAGTTAGGGTGACCTTGTGATTTTAGAAGCTCATTGATAGTTTAAATGACAGATCAAAACAGAAAGAAGAGGTGAGATGTGATAATTCATGTTCATAAAGTCAGTGGGACACCATGCTGAAGTTTGTGATTTCAGTGAATTTCCATTTTTGAAGAGCTGAGCCAACAAAGTAGATAATTAGCCCAGAATAACCAGAAGAAAATACAGAGGAAATGTAACCCAACACCAAAACACAAGCATCCTAATCATAATTTGACCATGTGCTGACAAGATTTTTATACCTCACAAACCCTGTGGAAAGGTGACTTACACAACCTGGTGTGCAAGTAGCAAGTACAGGGTTTGGATCAGCTAGGAGGAAAGAAAGCAGGCATTGGGAAGGAGCAATGTGTGTCTGTCAGAGAGATCTTCCCCCCACCTCTGGCCCAGACTCTGCTTAGGCTGCTGCCTTCCATGAAGCTAAAGTGTCTTTGCTTTAAGCTCCCTTTTCCCAGCACATACGTAATTTATCCTTCAGCTTTGCTCATTCCTGGCCCTGCAGCATCACTGAGAGCCTTTGCTGGGCTGAGCACATGGCACAGCTATGAGCTGAGGAGCCAAAGCAAACTGCAGTGCATTCGGCCCTGAGCTCCTCCGAACAGCAGTGCTGCTCAGGCAAGGGAAGTTTTTTCTCTGCTTAGTTACATTTTAATCTGATGTACAATATTTTCTTCTATGTAAAAATATGCTTAACAGCTCCATATCAATCAGTAGCAAGTAAGTATGGCACATTTAGTAGTTATGACTTCTGTTACAGCGAAGAAAATCCAAGAGGTCGTTCAACAGCACAGGAATGATGGCAATGCAGAACTCCAGGTCTACTTCTGAAAAATCAGGCTGTAAAATGGAAAATTGATTAAAAATGTAAGATATATTGCTCTGGTTATTGAAAGTAATATAAAAAAGCCGCAGCATATCTGTTTATAACAGTTTCTGTATCACAGGGGGTCCTCCTAACAGTTTATATTTGTGGTGTTGGTCAATTAGTTTAAAATACATATTTTTTTACTCTGTAAGAGGAGAACATTTCATCTTGTGCTATTTTTATTGCACTAACTGGCCATTAAGTGTTTAAAATCCCTTGTACCAAGATATGATAGAGCACATCAGCGGTCACTGAGCCATCCAGCTGGAGTAAGAACAAAGAAAGTCTGGAACTTGCTCTTCTTTCCCTGAGAGTGATGCAAGCACTATCCCGTCTGGCATTTAGCCCTTGCAAGGTCTGGGTGTCCCCTCATCTTCTCAAGAGGAAAGATTCACATGGTTTCATTTAAGGGAAGCATCCTACAAGGATTGTCTAAAATGGTGGGTATGGAGCCAGATTGGGATGTGCTGTGAGTATAGCCAGGACCCACTTCCACAAAGTAACAGCCAACAGACAGGGAATCTTCTCCTCTTACATCTGTCAGGGGGTCTCATACCCTTGGTTAAAAGAGGATAAAATATACACTTGGTTTATCATCTGACGCTCCCAGAGGAACAGAAACCTTCCTGGATGTGGGAGTGTGGGAGAAGAATTGCTGTGGGTCTTTCTTCTGCTGGCAGCAGACCCTGCACTCCCAGCCATTACTGAAGTCTTGGATGGGGTCGTGTGGGCAAAAATATGAGGCTCAGCTGTACATAACAAAACCAGCAAATGTGGGGAGCCCAAGGAAGGAACAGGATGTAAAATGGAAGGCCAGGAACATCTGAGACAATAATAAAAGTGTAAAGAAATTCTTTTGTTAAAAAATGATAAGTAATAAGCTTGCACCTCTTGAACAGCGTTATTGATTTTTATAGGAAGCATGACAAATTTTATGGGATACCTGTTTGTGAGGGATATGTAGTGGGCAAGGGGAGAGTTATATATATGCAGCCATACTTCCTAAAAAAACATGCCAAATTTCATACTGGATTTGCTTTCCTGAGTCTGTTTCTGGTTTATCTTTTTTATCATCATGGTTAGTCTTAGTAAATCCAGGCATAATATTAGTTTGTAGGCCTGAAATTGTTTTGAGTCTCTTATCTCTGCTTCATTTTCTATTTTCTTTTTCACCTGATGTACTTTTAGATACCTTTGATTTAGGAACATCCAAAAAACTGTTGTCTTCTTCCCTCAGGTGAGACAGATCAGCCAAGTATTTTAGTGTAGTTATAATAAATATGTCTATACTGCCAGAGGAAAACACTAACAATTAGAGGGAAAGTAACTTATATTCCAAGAGCAGTAAAAGTTTTAACCTTTTAATTCTCCACTCTTTTATTACTCTTTAAATGTCACAGACTGAAATCACCAGAGCTGTATCAATTTATTAGATGAAGATGTGTCCCTGAATTCAATTACTAATAGGCCTTCTCTGTTCAATCTTGAACCTATAGATATACGTTTGTTTATATAGTCATATAGCAGAGAAATAGTTACAAAATGGAGTTCTTGAAGAAAATGGTCACCCTCGCCCAAATGTAAATAAACTTATTTTAAACCCTGCTTTTAAAATAATTCGAATCCCTCAGGGTTCCATGCCATGGGTTTTCCTCCTAGCTTTGTTACAGTGAAATCACACACTCTGCCAAGACAAAATTCTTTAAAACTACCTTGATCCTTTAAATTTATTACTGGTTACTAACAGCTTCCCATGCTTCACTTATATATTTCAAGTTCAAACCAAGTATGCAATATGGAACAGGTCATATTTTTTAGCTTTTTTCTTTGCTAGATTTATAGCATGAACTCCTACATTAAAATAATTCATGATGGATAATAGAACCTCAAAGCATATGGCAAAATTAAGTCTCAAGAATGGCAACATGAGTAATTCCATAATAAAAAGATGGGGCTGTCTCCATAGTACTGATTTTTTAGAATATGCTGTCAGCTCACTTATTTATACCAGATAGTAAATTTCATCTTTTCACATGCTTTCTTTTCCCAGCTTTTTATTATAGCTATTTTACATCCTAAATATTAACTTGCATTGCTACTTTGTTAAATATATTTTCTGACACCCAAAAAGCTATGGAATAAGCATAGCTATACACACAGCATAATAAAGAATTTTTAGGATACTTGAATAAAATCACCTTATAAATGCAGTAAAAAAAAACTTTACATCATCAAGAGAATTATTATTGTTAGAGAAAGAACTTATCTTTCAAGATTCCAAAAGACTGCTCTTATTGAGTAACTTTCTCCCACAGTGTTCTTTTACAGCACACTCAAGAGTTTTGATTATATGCCTTCCTTTAGATGCCCTGAAGAAAATCAGCTCATCAGAAAGTGAGACAGCATTATTTGAACAGCAATAACATTGTGAATCATGTGTTGGAAGGCTATTTTGACATCGCTTGTAATGATGGACACTGCAAACAACCATGATGGCTACTGAGACTCCAGAAAAATGCAAGGATACCCAGGGGAAAACAGGCCCTTAAATCACAATGAATTATATATAACTCACTGCAATCCGATGGGGGACCCAAGCTGGAGAAGTCTGTTCTCAAAGGACAACACCTCATGGAAGAGTGGCCTTCCTCACAGGAGTTTGTGGAGAGCTGTTACCTGTGGGATGGACTGACATTAGAGAAGTCTGTGGAGAACTGTCTCCACTGGGCTGGACCCACACGAGCCAGGAAAGAACATCTCCCCTGAGTAGCAGCAGAAACAACCTGTGATGAACTGACTTTAGCCCACTTTTCCTGTCTCCCTGCTCTGCTGGAGGACAAGGTAGAGCTGGAAAGGGGTGAAGGGTAGGGGTAAGGGGTTTTTAAGGTCTTATTTTGCTTCTCACTATCCTGCTCTGATTTGGTCAGCAATAAATTAATTTACTATGTCTAATTTCAGTTTGGTTTGCCTATGATAGTATTTGGTGAGTGATCTCTCTCTGTCCTTATGTCAACCCATGGACCTTTCACTCTAATTTCTCTATCCTGTTCAGCTGCAGAAAGGAGTGACAGAGAGGCTTTGGTGCATGCCTGGCATCCAGCCAGGTTCAACCCACTACAAGCCCTTACGAAAAGAAGTGGTCAGAGACATGGAATTAAAAGCTAAAATATTCTGCCTCTTTCTAAAAATCTATGGATTTTTCTTTAAAAATTAATGTTCTAATGTAGTACAAAAGCCAAGGATTTGAAAATAGCAGAGAAAATTACATTTAGAAAGTGATGGGGCAAATGTTAGATATCTTGAAATAGAAAAGGAATGAATTTTCCATGTGATACAAATCAAGCATGTCTCATTACTTTCTCCTCATACCTCTCTTTGGGCATATTTTAAAACCAATACTCTCTGCAACATATAAGGTATAGTGTATTGGCAAAACAAGCAGGAAAGAGTTTGAAGACATTTACAAAGAGGATTGATATGTTTCTGTCCTCTTTCAGAAGTAGATCAGTATATTTCAAAATCAGAGGAAGATTCAGTATAAAAATGTGCCCTTCCAACTTCCCTTAACATCACAGAATTACATTTCAGAATCTGATGGGAATCCATGGAACTATCAAGTGAATAGGGTGTTATTCAACAGGAGTCAGGGTGGCAGACTGTGCTCCTCTTCAATTAGGCTAAACAAAGTTCCTGTCTGATCCTGAAACACAGATTTACCCTCAGAAAGTTAAATTAATCATCCTTTATTCATACATCTTTATAAAGATACTTTTAATTAGCACGATTCCCCTTGGCTCTTCTCTTCTTTTTAACTTCTCGACATGGTCTTGACGGAACAATTGGTCTTTATTAATGTGTGACAGCTCAGAGCTGTTTGCCAGATGTTTGAACTCTGTTGAACTGCTGTTCACTTGTCAGACTAGCAATGAGGAGTGAACAAATATCGCACTATTCAGCCTCCCTCCTGAGCTGCCGGAGAATTTCAAACAACTTCAAGGGCCAGAGCCAAAGGATCTGCTGAGAAAGAATAAGGTATGTTCCTGAAGAGATCAGTGAGCCATGACTTTTCTAGAAAAGCAACTTTGTTTTTTATTATCTGCTGTGCATATGAGTCAAGGGCTGAAACATCAGAGGGACCCACGCTACAGGGAGTGAGAGGCTTCAGAATGACACAGCTTTCACAGATCCTAAGGTTCTTCATGGACTATTAAGTAGAGGAGGGAAAGAATGAAGGAGGCTACTGCAAAGCTTCTCCAAACAGGCACATTTGACATTGAAGAACTATCTGTGAGCAGAAAAGGCAGCAAGGTCTTTTGTGAAGTATTTTCACTCTAATCACTTTTCATTTTAATCATGAAGAAGAGAAAGAACATAAGTTTTGTTTGTCCTTTTTGTTGGAACTCCTTCTTCAGATTTACATACAAAGTGCACAGAGGCAAATTAAGCACAAAAGTAGGCCCTCCATGTGCTAAAATGTGTCCCATCAGTTCTGCTAACAAAACATACACAAGTACCTTGTATGCGACCACCATATCGAAGAGTTGCACTCACTGTGAGAGCAGAGCTGTGTCCCATCAGGATGTGCTCCTAATCGCAGCCAGGACAGCCTCTCTGACATCAGCTGGCTGCCACCTCCTAGCTAAAAGCTTGCCCCCACTAGGACACTTTAAATCACCTCTTTGAGAGCAGTATCTGTAAAACCTGGATGGATCCTTTATGTACAGAAATGTATAGTGTGGTTTGGGTAGTCCCAGTACCCACTTTTTATTGCAAAAAGATAATATATTGTTTGTTCTGTGACCTTTAAGGCCTCAAGATTGTTAAGTAGACTGAAATTACAACAGTTCAGTGTCATTATTTTGTAACAAATGTACTGCATTACATTGTTTACCCTGCACTGAAGGATTCTTTAGCAGGATTATATGATGATTGTTGTACAGGATGCTTTTGGAAACAAAATGGACCTCTCATGAAGCTATAATTTTCTTTAGCATTCAAATTTTCTTTAGTATTGAGCAGTGATGTAAAACCAAAGCCAATACAATGTATTAATTATCTTTGCTAGATTTTTTTCTCATTTTAATTATGATTTCATTATATGTTCCAGATAAGAGAAAGAGGATGGACTAGGAAGTAACAAGTACCTTTTATGCAAAAATAATAAAAGAAAAAAAAGAGTATTAAAAACCCCACGAAAAAATCCAAGGAAACTCATCTCTAGTGAGCTTGTCCTTATTCAAGGCTCTTCCCCCTTCAAACCTAGTTAAAACCCTCTCAATCAGCCCTGCCAACCCATGGGCTAGAATATTTTTCCCCCTTTTAGTCAAGGAAGCCCCATCTGTGTCCAGAAGGCCTGGTGCCATATAAAATGTCCCATATTTGAATAAGGCAAGATTTCACTGACAGCGCCAGATTTTACGGCGCCTGTTGGTCATGTGGGTTCTCCCATTCCTTTTGGCATTCTTACCTTCCTGCTACCCAAGGGATTGAGGAAAACACCACCTCTGCTCCCATCCCTTCAATCAGTCATCCCAATGCAATTTTTGATTGCCCTAGGACTCTTCAACTTCATCACTGTGGACCTGGACAATCAGAAGTGTGTTTTAATTAGAGGGCCATATTTGTCTAGGACGCCTTCTAGTAAAATCTCATACCTGGGCCCCAGGGAGGCAGCAGAAAATGCAAAAATAAAAAATGCAAATAGCCAGGAAATACTTCCATCTTGCAATAAATTGAAAAACCCCAGACATTTTCTGAGTCCAGCAGATTGTCCAGTGTCAGTCTCTAAGCCAAAGTTTTTGAGCTCTCATTCTTTCAGGGTTTATAAGCAGATCACTAAAGCTGTCCACAATTGTTTTTATGTGTCACTAATGATGATAAATTGTTTTCACATTTTTCTAAAGAGCTCCTACCCTGTTTAACAGTGCATAAAATTCCATCCAGTTATACCAGATATGATTGAAAGACTTTGACAGTTTCTTCATAAAATGGACTACTACTATGAGTTCACTAATCCTATAAACTCTTGATTTTCATCATTTCCCATGTGATAACAAGAAAAATGGCAAATGAATCGGCAGTTTCTCCCATCTTTTGTCATTATACCCACCTCAATAAATTTGAGTTATCTTTTCCCTTGTTCTCTCTGAGCTGAAATATTATTTTCTCATTTTGTCTACAGGCCTTCTTGAAATCAGCACTAACACCTAGAGGGATATGTAATAGTCTCTCTGTGCTGATTGATTTGCTTCAAGTTCTTTCAGGATATTATTTTGGAAAATAGTTTTTTACCTTTCTTAAATTTGAGAAGATTTGTCCTCTAAAATCTTGATTTCTTACATATTTAATTAGCTGAAGCCTGGTTAACAGCCATATATAGCAGGGACAAGATGTACCAAGGCAAATAAATCAGCAGACAGTATTTTCTTGTAAGTTTTGATCCATTTTTATTATGTGTCCTTTGGCA
This sequence comes from Camarhynchus parvulus, assembly GCF_901933205.1. Taxonomy (NCBI): domain Eukaryota; kingdom Metazoa; phylum Chordata; class Aves; order Passeriformes; family Thraupidae; genus Camarhynchus; species Camarhynchus parvulus. Next base: position 19,017,312 of record NC_044575.1, on the reverse strand, counting down.
CTCAGATTGGGCTACAATACATAGAACCTTGTCATCTGTGCTGCAATTGAGGGTCCCCTTTCGGACGCCCAGAGCTAATCAGAAGAAACTGTGTGCAGTAAATGAAGTAATTGTGGTCTGCTTAGCTCAGTCCCTTTTTGTTTTTCTTTTTTGATAGAGCTTAAAGGAGTTCAAAAACATCCTATCCAGGGCTTCATTAGATAGGGAAGAAGTAACAATACTCTTACACTGCAGCGGTTCTGCAACAATAGTGCAGCCAAAACCCACCCTGTTGTGTCTTTCAGAATTATACCTGCTGTTTCTGATTGCATTATGGGTACAATTACGTGGCTGGGGCTTTTCCTCTCATGTGCTGGGATAACCAGGATCTAACATTTCAGCTGTATTTTGAAAATTTATTCTGAGAGATTAAAGCCTCATTCCTGTGCTGAAATATAATGAGAGTAAATCAATCCTTTGCTGACAATTCCTGCAAAATTAACCTTAACACACACTGCCATTTAGAGCACTATTTTCCTTCTTTTTTCCTGTGTTAATAAAACTTCCCCTAAAACTGTCACTTTCATGGTTTTAAACTTTAGTGATAAAGTCATGTAATCTTTTGCACTATGTGGAGCATCAAGTGGCTTTTGCCCCTAACTTTCGACCTTTGGACAATAAAAAATTTTAAAAAAATTAATAAACGTGTAAATATGCATGTTCATGCTATCCTCTCCAGCACTTGCAAAAGTACTTCATGGCTACTGGTATGTGTAAAAAACTTAAGTTTTTATCTGTTATATGTAATTTGTTACCCTTCTCATTTTGCTTTCTCTCAGTTGTCTTGTGTCATGGTACCATCTATACTAGCCCTCTATTTTAAAACTCAATAAAACACATCTGCCACAACTTGAACTGACTTATGGTGCCAAGGAAAGAAAGATGATTGCCTGTCAGCAATTACAGTCTGACTCTGATTCTGATTCTCCACTGTGCTGGAGAATCACACACAGCCACTGAAGTAAGGGAATATGCAAGTAAATTTTCTCAAATAATGCCATCCTATAATTTTTGCTCCCAAAATGTTTGTTCTTATATGCAACAGCCATTCATCTTATCACATAATGTACTACCTGTTAATTCTCCCTGTGGTGAGAATAATGCTCTCTCCAGCTACTTCAGCCAGAGGGAAAGTCTTGCTAAAGAGCAGAACCATTTTGCAGGAGGTAATTTAAGAAGAATAGATGTGAAAAACAAGCATGGATTTAATTAGGATTGGGTGAAGAAAGGAAAAGTAATAGTGTAAGTGGGATTGCTAGACCAAGAGGAGGACCGGTGGTGCTGCTAGATGAAAATGAGGAAAAGTTCACCTTGCCCATCACCAAAGTGAATTGCTGAAGACAGATCAGTGAAGGTGTCTGCTGAATGTGTCAGCTGTTAAAAAAGGCCATGAAAATAAAACCCACAAAGATTATGATTAAAAATAAAGCTGCAGTCACTTCATAATGTAGATCAATAGTGTTACTTCACCTTTGTATAGCTGCCTTCAATCTGATCGTTCCATCTGCAGCGAAGAGATAGAAAGACATGCATCCTAAAAACAGTGTAATGTAGGTCACTGAGAAGGTCTTGAGTGGGGAAAGGTTGGGGTTTATAGGAGGATTCACACAAGGGTATGTATGGAAGAGTCAGCTGTTCCCAGGACTTTCAGGATCGAAGACACCTTGTGCCAGCCATTTGAAGCAGTTTGCCAGTTCTGAAAATGAATACATTGTTTAGCCATTACTACAGCCTTTTTCCATCTTCCAGCTGTTTCATCCCATACTGCTTGAGATGCCTCACGTGGAATCTATCATCATCTCTTTGGCTGTTTGGGACACTACGGCCTATGGATTTGCTTTAACAACAAATAGAAAAAAAAACCCAACAGAAGTAAACCACAATTTTTTCTCAGTCACTCTTGGTCTCTGCACAGTAGTTTTAATTTTAGCCTAGACTTCCTGCCAGTCTTAATGGTCGTACTCTGGCACCAAGGGAAGAGCAGATCTGGCAGAGTGAGAAGCTGCAGGAGCCAGTTTACCAGCAGGGCAGAGAATTTGCTGTGGTTCTAATTGAAAAAAGCATCCTCATTTGGGCTTCTGCCTTCCCTATCACTCTCTCTCTCTCTCTCTGCTGGCTTCCCGTTAAGTTCTATTGTGTTTTGCCAATGCAGTCATCATATTCTCTAGATACTTGATTTACATAATTGAAGCAGTCCAGCTTATTTTAGGAAAATTACAACTTTGTGGGAAAAAAATAACTTATACAGTAATTATAGCAAAAATGTTCTGCTTTGTGTCAGACACAATGAAATTAGTGGGTTTAAAAATTAAGAACAAGGTCCTTTTAGCACTCTGTGTCATTTTTAAAAGAAGAATGAATACTCTTAAGAAGCAGCTTTGCATGTTAATCTCAGTGGCTGGGAACATTTCTTGTTAAGATATATGATGTTCAAAACTATTAAAAGAAATATTGAAGGAAGGAAATTAATTTTTCTGCAGTAAAATTTTCCTGTCATTTTGTAAGATAAGTTTCCAATGTGTGTGTTTCCATTAAGGAAGATGGTTGTATAAAAAGTTACCCATTATGCAAGAAGAAATGCTGAGTCCATATTGATTTCATCCAGGATTTATACAAGATATTGTCAGTCAAGGAAGCAAGATTCTGAGTGGTTTGGTTCCCATTAATGTACAGTTCCTCTGTGCATAGGGTCCATTTCCAAAACAAAAGGTACATTACTGACCATAAAATACATATCAGAGAAGTCAGAAAAAGTCAGACATTTGTCTAAATGTAAGATGTCTAAATGTAAAGGTAAGGTGGTGCTGCAATACACCCTAGAGATCCTCTGTATCATAAACAGGACTAATGTGTGCTGACAGTCATAGAGCAACAGAGCAATTGAAATTAGGATTTGGCTAAACTAAATACATACTTGAAGATTGTTTTAAGACATTATCTCTTTCCTTTAATAATGAAGACAAATTCTCTAATTGCAATAATCCATTTCATCCAAAGTTTTCTCCCACTGATGCACTTTCCTTCCTAAAACACCTGGATTCAGGTCATCCCTTTTAGGAGAAATACGTGTCATCATACACTGTTCTTCAGAAACTCCAGATCATTCTCAGCTAAGACTGACAATTAATTCCACATTTGTGGAACCCTTTTAAAGAGTCGCGTAAACACCAGGAGCACTTGAATGTCTCAGCTGAATAGGCTATTAGAAAGTTTTTGCTAATCAGCACTCCGTATAAGATCATCTCAAAGCTAAGCTGAAATGTTGAAAGGTCAGTTCATGTCAGAGAGGAATCTACTGATTCACATTATGTTCAAATCCCTTCCCACGGCAGAACTACAATGCAGTTAGTGGCACTGAGCAGCACTGTGTATTTTACTAGCATAATGTGCAGCAGCTACCATTTCCAGTGAAAAAGCTAACACTGTTCACCTCTGATTTTTTTTCCTGTAAAACCTGCTGAAAAAATCATACAAATAGTCTTTATTTGAATAAATCAGAAAAACTAAAACTAAAGGCAAATACAATTTCAAGCACATTCATTTTATATGTCTATACTTACTTCCCTTATAGCTTATATACTTACTTCCTTATATACTTATTTCCCTTGTAGCTTTTTGAAAAGCAATGTATCTTCTATTCTATTTTTTTTTCCTTTTTAACTACAGAGGAGGATTTTTTTTAGAGGCACAGAAATACCTCCATGCTGAATAGCAACCTTTTCATTCAGCAGCTTCTAGAGGTAGTTTCAAGTCCAATCCACACCACACAAATGGAACTCAGGGATATCAGCTATTCCTCTATCTAAATTTATGCAACATACCCAGCTTCATAGTGCCTGTTCTGTTTCTCTGCATCAGGCAGCCATTCTGAAGCCCATAGGGGACAATCTGTGGAGGCAGGGTATGTTCCTGCAGGACACAGGATCTAGAATAACAGCCCAGTTGTTTTCTCCCTTTAATTCTATCTATGATTTCACTTTTCCCCCATTTAATTTAATTCAATTATTTTTATGATGAATAATGCAGTGTCCACATTTTAATGGTATCATTACCTAATTAGCTAATTGGTCAAAGAAATTTGCTACTTTTTAATTAATCAGGAAAAGAACACATATCTCTCTGAAATTAAGTGCCAAAGGTGTTCTACTCAGAGTGGTAATCAGACATTTATTGACCTTCTAGGTACTACTGCATAATGCACAAGCTGTAAAACGCACTCTGTTTAAACAGACTAATGCAATCACAAATTTCGAATCAATTTGAACAAATTTTATTCAAATAAAACCAAAGCAACTCTGTCCACACATTTCTAGGCTTACAATATCCTGCAAGTTTTGATATACATCTGGAAAAGAAATACGGCTTACTTGGAAAATAGCAGTATAAAATAAAAAAGATGGAGAGAGAAAAACAAAACAAAACAAAACAAATAAGCAAAACACTCCAAAAATTCTCTGACTTCACCTCTCTGTAACTAGGCAAACACATCAAAACAAAGGATGCTATCTCGGGCATTGATTGACTTTTTGTTACAGCTGCCCAGCCTGTACATATAATTTGAGATTATTTTATCTAACACACAGCTGAAATATATTAGTTTCTTTAAATAGGTTAAAAAAACCTCAAACCCTTATAACATATTTTAAAAACTCACCTGTAAAACTTCAGAAAAATAGCCTAAAACATTTCTGAAATTTCAATATCACAAAGCAAATATATCAGGGCAGAAAACAGATCAAACACTAAACACTGATTGGATGAAGAGCTTAAAATATTTACAATCAATATGAATAGAATATATCCAGTTATTAGTCCCATTTGAAATTGATCATTAGCAATTACAGACAAAACAATAACCAGCACTCCTTAGCTAATGTTTAGCATTAGCCACCAGGAGGAAATAAATAGCAGATAGTCTGACCCTACCTATCTCACCATCTTGTCCTAGCTTGCCCTGCTAAACACTGACTTCATAATTTAGGTAAATATTTAATCTTGGAAATTAGTTTTTTCACATTTCCGTATGCAATCCACTGAATATGCTTGAGATGAATCCACTAAACTCTTGTTCTTCCACAGCAAGGAAATGTTTGCTTTATATACAGGCACTCTTTTCCTTTCTAATTCAATCAGCAAAATACAAAGCCAGCATACATTACATATCAGCTTCTGTCATTAGGAGTTAGTGAGAGGTTATTCAGCCCTATTTAGCAAAAATTAATTTCATGCAAGTGTTGTGTACAATGCACAGGCATCTACAGTCAGTCTTAAAGTACTTGATGCAAGTGGGTACAACCTGGTAACATATGGTTTAAGGCCTTTTTACGTAACCTCCTTCTTGCTGATGCATTTTGAAAATAGCTCTAGGGGGACAATCTGGCTTAGCTAGGAAGTAAGTGCAGCAGTTTGATACAAATCCACATGTTTACCCCATGAGCACTAAGCAGTTTGATTTCCTGTCTAGCTAGTGTTGATTAGTGTTGCAAAGTGAATACAATGATAACTCAACATTGCAGAAAAACCTTCCAACCTAAAAGGGTTATTTATCCATATTCACTCTGTGCATGCTGATGTCTCTTCACCTCCTCCCCATTTGCTCAGTTTTACTCATGTGACTTTATCATCAGTATCTCTGGGGGCAGATGACCTTTAAAGGCTTAAGAGAGGATTCCAGTGTGCAATTTGTCACCTAGCTGGCATCAAAAGACAGGGGACATGAGGAATGACTGCATGCAATTCTTCTACTTCTAGAATATAGAGCAAGCTCTGTCTGTAGTTGCTTGAGCCAGATTACCTACACAGATTCACTTCTACAACGTGTAAATTACAAATGATATTCCAAAAACTTTGAAGACTTTTTAATATCCTTTCTACCACTGTCCCATTATTTGGGTTAATGGGTTTTTCTACTCTTGCATTTTGTTTGCAGACTTAGTGAACAGCATCTGTTAAATTTGAAAATTACTAGATTTTTGTCTGAATGAAACTGTTAGGGAGGAGCAAACCTCTTTAGATTTGCTATTAGTGACATGCAGCTTGGTGTTAGATCATAGGACTTGTCAGTGTGCAAATCCATTCCCTCATCCAGAGAAGACACCAGAAAGGAGTGGAACTGTGATGTGGCACCACCCTGGTCAAGAATCTTTGTCCTGTCTTGGACATCTTTCTCCATCTCCCTCTGATTGCAGACTTTTATAACATATCAGGTCTCACCTTTCTTCTCCAAGCTCAACAATTCCCTTTGAAATAGCCTGGTCTTTAAAAGGAAGGTGGCTGTGCACCCTCTACACGGTTTCATTAAAATTCAAAGATGCCTTGAATCTTTAGATGTCAGAACAAGAAAAATCTGACCAGCGTTTTTCTACCATATTTTGAATGCTTACAAATCAGCAGCTTGGGCATAAACCAGTAGCACCTTTCAGTGTAGCAAACCATTTCTACTGACCTTTCATGCTGCCAGTAAAAATGAAGATTGTATTTTATTTCACAGTAGATCTTATTGAAAGCATGATGTGTTTCCTGATGTGTTTCAGGCTATATTGGTGATAGGAATGAGTGTGTGTTCCCTTTACCAAATCCATAACTGCAGAGTGTATTGCAGATTTCAGATGCAGCTCATACACTGCAGTAGTCTCACAAAGACAAACATGAAGTCAGAAATGGTTGTACAGGGCCTGTACAGCAATAACTTGGCACAGAATTAACTTGCAGGGTTACTGCATTTTTCCATGTGTTTGCTACAAGTCTATTTCCTTTCAGTTTTGTGTGCAAGACTGGAAGGAAGATTACAGGGTTTTATAGGATTGTAATTTGATTTTTTATTGAATTATCATTTATAATAGAATTCATTACCAAAATTTTACTCTGTTTGGAATTTTCTTATAATTCAGAGATTTCTTCCTAGTCAAAAATCCACATGGTTCTCATATTCTCTTCCAGTGTAATTTTTTTAATGTGATCTTTCTCGGTTGTTTTGTTTGTTTGTTTGTTTTTAATTAATCCTATGGGAGATCAAAACTGGCATATACATAAGACACTTTCCATCATGAGAAAAATTGAGCTCTCCTCAGTAAGATGATTCCTACAGAAATATCTTTATTTCACCTAAGCTAACTCCCAGGAGATTCAGAATGTCTAGAGCTTTGTAGGCAATCAATCACTGCAATATAGGTTTCTATCATCTACACTGTTTGGAAAGCAAACTGTAATCAAGTTTCTACCTGTCCCCCAAGTCCTGCAGGGTAAAACTAAAAGTGAGTGTGTGTATCTTCTTCAAAGAGACTTGAAGAGCTAACAGCTGCAGACAGAGTGAGCAAGAGATTTCAGAAGTGCCATAGATCAACAAGCTGTCACTAATAATTCCTGAGCCCTAATACAAATAAAGACCTGTGTGTCAAGTGCCTTTGGAACCTTTTCTACAGAGCAACCTGTAAATAGGCAATAGCCTGAAGTTAGTCAAGATACAAAGGCTGAAATCATCCTGTCCTTCCATGAGTCATAATTTCCCCTTGGGGTGTTTTGCTGGAATATAATTTTGAATGGTAACGAGATTTTACCTTTCACCCACACTTTAAAAACCTCTTAACACTAACTTTGGTTATTCTTTCATAAAGGAAAGCTGTGTTTCCAGAATCAAGATAATTATCTTGATTTAAAAACTTATTGGAGATAAAACAGAGGTACCTTGATCAGGTTTTTAGCAACTACATCATTGTAAGCAAACTACAGTTCCTTCCTGATAAGATTTTACAGAGATTTAATATTTTGATGCAAAAAAGCATGTAAAAATTTGATGCAAGTATAAGTTTTTACTTTTCTCCAGTAGAGATAAGGCTGTAACTACAGGCAATAGTTGTTGTTAGGCCATCATGAAAATCATTCCACATCTCTTATGGATTGTCTATCTCTCCACAAATTACAGATGTGTAAAGACTTGTTCATGAGTGTAAATTACTAATTTTCCACACTGTTTCTAATGGATATAAACTCACTATTTTAGCAACTTAGGAAGAGTTCCCTAATGGCATTCTGCCAGATTAGTTAAAAGCAACATCACAAACAACTTTTCCTGAGTTTTTCCCTTCTCTTTTCAAATTAAAATATCTAATGAAATAAAAGAACTGATAAAAAAACTCATTAGGAGAAAATATATTGTACACAGTTGGCTAATAAAGTATAGAAGAGCTGCAGCTTGACATTTAGATGTCATTAAGTATCAAAGATAACACACAAATTATCTGGGCTCAAATCCAGCTTATGTGTATAACAGCAATATAATCAGAGGACACACAATTCAATGAACTATGCTGTCTAATGTAATTCAGTTCTGTTTCTTACTCTTACCTTACAGTATCCATCACTTTTATTGTTAGTGTTTGCCACTATCATGGGTTTTGTTTAAACTATAAAACATCACAACTGAATTGTCCTATTACACCAGCTCCTGATGTTGATATATTGTTTGCAATGGTAACTTCCTATAAATTATTGCTTGCATTTTCTGGACAGTGGAATTACCACTAGACACTAGAATTTAGTTCATTATAATTTAAAAAATAAATAAATTAAAAAGGGAATTATGTACTCAAAAATCTTCAATAAATGTATGTTATAAAAGATACAAATTCCAGATAAATATTTTTCAAGTTGGCAGTACATTGAAGAATTAAGTGACTCATTAACAGACAAAATGGGAATGAAAAGACATTAGATAGTTTTAGATTGGGCTACATAAAATCCCCAAAGGAATACAGATATATAGTCTCTCACACATATGCCTCCTAAAAAGAAGTGCTGCAATATGTGGAGCTATATAACAGTAGCTAACCTCCTATCCAACAGTATAGAAACCCATCCTATCTACCCAGTCAGGGTGTGAAAAGCCTGTAAAAGTTCAATGTACCCCAAAGGTTGATATTTTTTTCAGGAAAGAATCAAACAAAAACCACAAGCGCAAAACAATCAAAGTGATGTCACCACTGGCCCTTTTAAAAGGGAGTGCCTATTACAAGGAAATGTCTGACTGCAGAGCCAAGCCCAGCATTCTGCACCATCCCACCATCAGTTCCCTGCCCTACCAGGGTCCTGCTGCTTGGCCACAGGGCTGCTAAGCAGATACTCTCCAGCTGAGAGATGATCACATTGTTGGATTTTCCTTATGTTCCCTTTCTCCTGCTGCCCACCCTACAACCAACCAACCCACCCATCTTTGCTCCATTCCCATTGGCATAATTGACTGATTTGCAATCTTGTTTAATAATTTCAGCCTTAGAGACTCCCAGGGGACCAGCAGCCCTTCACTGTTTTGACACTCTTCACCCAATGCCAGCTCCAAGGACTCCTCCTCCACTACCTATAAAGTCCACTAGTTTCTCTCATTGTTTTATTGTTGTCTTACCTAATACGATCTCTTTGTGTAAATATAAATGTGTTTGCTTTTAAAATGCACCATATGAGAGACCTGTACTTATTAGACCACACTGGAATAGCCAAACTATATCGGCTAAAGAATTTGGTTTCCCAATAATTATAGAACTGGCTAATGAAGAAATAAGAAGTGATCATGCTGAAGAGAAGGGACAGGTATAAGTCCTAGAGGCATTTAAGAAAAAATCGTGAATTATTTTGACATGAGAAATGTGCTAATGAAATTCACAGCCAGCACTGGTTGGGAGAAAATGTCAATACAGAGAAAACCTGGAATATCACAAAAGAAGAACTGAAAGTCTTCTGGGACCAAAGTAGAAGATAAAAGGACAGAGTACAAAGTCATGCATTAAGGACTAAAAGAAAAAAACCTGCTATATGCTAGAAACAAGTTAACCATAGATAATTGGGTGACAATGAGACAATACAATGATTCAGCTGTAATAAAGGCAAAACAGATCAATGATGTTTTGGGACAAATGCTTCCAGATGAAACACCAAAGTTATATGCTGTAAAGGCACACAGAAAATCTTGTTTATTACAGGTATTTTTGTATACTGATGTTCAAGAGTGACAAGTTCAGCCCAAAGCAATTCAGGGAGCAGTATTAGGAGCAGGAGATGGCTGGAGACAGTCGGACTTACAAGTGGGCTTAGGTTAAAAAGAATGACTGAGGTGATTTATCATTGCTTTATACAGATCCCTCTGGGACATAGATGCCAATGGGGGCAGAGAGCTGTTTAAGCTGAAGGATGTAAACAGACCATGGAGCATGGAGCTTTTAACAGTCTATGACTAAATACAGGATAGCAGTGAGAAGCTTTCTATCAGAAGAGTAAAACTGTGGAATAGCCTCTTTCTACACTATCATAGCAGCAGAAGCAAAACTGGTATTTTATTACAACATGAGGCTGGCAAGTGTTCTGGACTGTGGCTGTCTGTAGTGGGAGATTCATCTGAAATTGTGCATCTGTTAGCATAAATTCAGTATGGGTAAGGGCTTATCACCACTAGAATGCAACACAGCTAAAAGGCTGTGGACACACACTAAAAATTCATTCTTGCCAATGAAAGAAACAACTGCTTTCAACAGCTGGTGTGAGTGTGCCTATGCTGAAGTTATCACTCAAACCAGGCAAGCAGCCGTCCTGACTCATTGCGGGCAAAACCTGACAGGTCACTTGAAATTTTCTCCCTGACGCTGCCTGATTCTGCCTGAAGCAATTTAGGGAATGCTCATGAAAAATGCTTTGCTGGCAGATCCAGGTGACTAGCAGCAAGATGTGGTAATTTCTACCACCAACATAGCTGGAGCAGAAACATGATATTTTTCTGCATCTAGTTATGCTGGGTCACAAAACTGTACAACTGCTTATTTTGGACCCTCCTGAACTGGTATAAACATACCTATGTAATGTAGGTCATTCCCAAATGTTTTTTATATATACTGTTTTACTAGGATTTATAGTGATATAAATATTTCAGTGAAATACAGTGTTCCTAATCTCAGTAGTTGTAGTGGGTTAAAAGTTATGTGTAGATGAAGCCTAGAAGATGCAGGCATTATCTAGCTGCTCTTGTTCTGAGACCAAAGCAATAGTAATCACATTACACTGAAGTCCTGACACAATTAGCAACTATGCTGAAATGAAAAAAATTCACTTTAGTGCCCCTGAAAGCTTTATTGTAGTTAGCAAGTGTTCATTTTCATAATAATATAATTGGAGGAATGGAAAATTACAGGTAATTGCTGTTGTTGTGACCTTGATCTTTTAGTAATGTAATTAAAGTAATTGCTACTATTTTGAATCATATTCTTTCATGGGCAGCCTCAAAGTCTTTGAGGAGAGTGATAAGGGCAAAGGTGCAACATATATTTTTTTTTTCCCTGCTCCTCTGTTGGCATATGGAAAATAATTCAACTTTCACTGAAGTTCTGTTTTAGGTTTGGGAGCTTTTTCCTTCAGTTTTCCATATCCTAATTTCCTACACGACTTGTAAATGTTTACTCAACACATTCTTTAAACACTGTTGACAAATTTTGAAAATAAACACTATTAAAAATCTTTAAAAATCAAATAATTTTTTTAATAACAAATACCATACTCTACAGTAGCTTTGTGATTAAGGAATACCTCACATATTGATTTTCTGAACAAGATAAAAATGCCTCAAAAGTGCACGTGACATATTTACCTTTTCACACAGAGAATAGAAGGTTCAATGTCATTTGAACAGAAAATGCCCGTATCCACTGTTGGATACAATCTAGTAGCATGGAAGACTCAAGAAAACTTCAGCAAATGCCTGGGGAGGGGATTAAAACAAGGACATGCAAATACATCTCCAGACCACTCTGATAGATTTCAACAATTTCCACCTAGGACTCTCCCTCTACCTGTTTTTATGTTTACCAGTTCTTAAAGGCTTTTTGTCCCATGAAGCCATTCATTCAGTTATTGACCCTAAGTAAAAATTAATCCACAAGTAAAAATTAATCTACAATCTTGCCTCAAATACACACTTCCTTATTCTGTGACTTGAAAGTAACATGCTATGTAGTTTATTGTACTTAATTTCCCTCATTCTGAAGCCACTGAGCAGCTCTTTCCAATGCACCTTCAGGACCCTGTGGATTTCTACAAGATCCCTTTCCCAATGAAATATTTGATAAATGATAACATGGAACTAAAACCTCAGAATCTGTGGTGACTGACTGTGACACACGCCCACATCTGCACTCAACTCAAGCATTTGTTATTTGGCTTTAAATTAATTCCTTTCCTTTTGTTTTCATTTTAGGCTTCTGTTTGTTTTATGCCCTGTCTCTTCAGGTTAAGATTTCTTTCATCTTCTTGACATTCTCATCCATTTTTCCAGCAACAAGTAACACTGAGGTTCCCCTCTGCTAGAACGCTGATTCTCACAGACAGATCTCTTGGCCTTGGCTGTCAAGATTACAGGATTATAACCCCCAGGTGAAAGAAAATTGAGATCTATTTCATACTGCCTATGTACTCATTCATCTGCTGTCAACACAGGTGCCTTGTCTCCAAACACCTTTTTTTTTTTTTCATTGTTTTTAAGCAAAACAGTTGTCTTCTTTTTCTTCCTTTTTTTTTTTTTTTTTTTTTTGGTCAGTCTTCTTTACAATCAAAATCTGCTCAGAGGTAGGGCTCAGAACTCATAAACAAATAGAGAAGTGCTTCATGGCAGACTTGTGACTCCATGAGGGACCCACACTGGAGCAGCTCCTGCGGTGCAGCCCATGGTGAAGTAGCTGTGCTCCTGCAGCCCATGGAAGACTATGGATTGGGCTACGCTAATGGTGGATTCCAGCAGGAGCCCCCTGCTGCAGCCAGGCTGGAGGCAAGGGGAGGGTTCACTGCAATGTTAAACCAGAAGGAGCCAGGAGTTTGTAATGGATGTGGCTTTAAATTGTTGTAGTCCCTGAGCTGTGTGTTACAGGAGTCTCTGTAACAGGATCCATCAAGCAAGGGAGGAGGAGCCTTACAAGAGGCAGCTGCAGGGCAGCAGTGACCCAGCCTGAGCTGGTTTGGTGCCCAGTAACTCCTCACGCACACCACCTCTCCAGTCCAGAGTGAACATCATAACAGATGGAGCCCAAAGTCGTGGACTAAATTAACCCAATGAACATTTTGAAGACATCTGACAACCATGTCTATGTATCATATCACGGGATAAGAAGGACAGATGTGTATAACAAGATGGTTTTGAATACAATGGGTCCTGGCCATGATGTAAATGATACCGAATAGAAGGGGGAATGTTCAGGGTTTGGCTGGCACAGTTTTATTTTTTCCTCACAGTGGCCAGTATAGGGTTATATTTTGGATCTGTGCTGAGCACAGGGTTGATAATGCAGAGATGTTTTTGTTATTGCTGAGCAGGGCTCACACAGAGCCAAGGCCTTTTCTGCTCTTTGTACAGCCATGGTGGTGAGGGAGCTGGGGGTGCAGGGAAGGAGATACAGCTGGGACAGGTGACCCCAACTGACCAAAGGGACATTCCAGACCATGTGACATCATGCTCAGTGTATATAGTGCGGGGAGGAAGGAAGAAGAGAGGGCATTTGGAGTGATGTCCTTTGTCTTCCCAAATCACTTCCCAAGCCCTGCTTTCCTGTGGATGGCTGAACACCTGTCTGCCCACAGGATGTAGTGAAAGAATTCCTTGGTTTGCTTTGCTCCTGCGCATGGCTTTCACTTTACCTACTGAACTGGCTTTTTCTCAACTTGCAAGTTTTCTGGTTTTACTGTTTTGATTCCTCCCCAGTCCTGCTGGTGAGGGAGGGACCAGCTATGTGGTACTTGGTTGCTGACTGGAGTTAAATTGTGGCAACTGGTAAAAGCTATTTGAAGCTAGCTGCTTACCTCATCCCTCTGCAAGCTCATGCTCACATTAACAAAGAGACCAGGAACATAATTTATCATTATCCTTCTCTTTAAGAGTTCATACTGTAACTATTTCCTTAGATTGAGGACTTTCTAGGAGTTTTTTAGGGTGTAAATAAGATTGTGTGAATCTATAATATATATAATATTATATATAATATATAATATATAATATATAATATATAATATATAATATATAATATATAATATATAATATATAATATATAATATATAATATATAATATATAATATATAATATTTAAGTAACTGTATGTTTTTACTCATTCTGTACTTGTATGTTCCATCTGAGTTTGTAATCTAAGCCAAGCAATAGTTTACTCACTGCGTATGGAAAGGGCACAGAGAGAACACAAATGTAATAACCTGAATGTTAACTATCTTCTACTTTTAAGTTCCAAGTGGAAACTGTTTGGTAAACAGGTTGAAAGCTCTGAAAATATCTCGAGGGCACATTCCAGCCCTGGGGAAGCATTTTAAAAAACCCACATAGAAAGGTAAAGCTTTTGTAGAATTCCATCACGGAAACCATTAAAAACTAGCTTTCCAAAGTCAAGGTTACTGCACGTGTATTATCATGATGGCAGCCACATCCTTCTCTTCTTCTAGTCTTGTCTCTGTTGAAAGTCTCTAGAGCTTCCTCAGCCAAATATCACATAGCTTCTGAATACATTCTCTGCTCTTTTTCCTCTCCTATTAAGTCCAAACTTCCTCACACAGCTTTCTCAGCATCCTCTTCTCTCTGTGTTCCCTTGTTTTCCCTCCTGGCTACAATCCCCTCACCTCTAGTAAGGATAACATCTTTGTGCCTTTCCTCATTCTTCTTCTTTCCATTACTGCCCTCGTGTGGCACCACAATCCATCTTCCCCAAGTGCATCGAGCAATCCCCCTCGGCACTGTGAGATCAAAGACAGGCCTTCCAGCCACGCACACTCTTCTTCTGAGACAACACAACAGACAGAAGGGTGGGCTGGGATCTCCCATGCATATTTGTTTTTTTCAGAACATGCTGCAGAGCTGAGGTTGAATAGCACATGAATAGAACATCTAAATTCCCAAAGTCTTCATTTGGTTTCTGAGTTCTCTTTGAAGAAGTTATGCTTCTATTGATAATTATGGAAAACTTCCAAAAATTGCTCTGAGTTTTAAATGGCAGCAGAATTTGGTCCCAATGAGGGCAAGAAAGTTATAATTCTTCTTGGATTTGGCACCATAAAATCGTATCATTAGCAGAGGGATGAGATATGACCTAAACCTTGGGATGAGTGAAGAGCACAGAAAATTCTTCAGCATTAACAGACCTTGGAGATACAGCTGGATTTCTCACATATGCACAGCAGCAGCTAGGGCTCTTAAATCATGAGGCTTTACAACACCCTACTGAACAAGCAGGTAAATCTACTGATCAGAATTGATTTTCTGCTGCCTTGTCACAGAAGAAAAAGCTCAAATTTCTTTGCTGATGAAAACAGACAGAGAAAAATCTGCACCAGTTTTCAGTTCATTCTAAGCTAAATGATGACAATGAGTAATGTGAATATTTTGTTTTCTATGTAGTTTAATCCCTGGTGCACTTTTTGTTTAGTTACAACATGCCTCAAATAGGAATGCATTAAAGCCTAAGTTTTAATAGCTGTACTTATGTGGAGGGAAGTATACATGTGGGCTCTATTCCCCTACACCATACCAGCCATGGGAAATTTATTTCGATTTTTTTCTGCATCTGCTGCATCAAAAAGAACATTTTTATGCTCATTAGGGATACATCTTGATGAAAATGAACTTTTCAACTACTCTTCATCTTCAAATGTTGGCTGTTTTTTTTTCTTCTGGTACAAACCTCATCCTGCCTGTGTGCCCATGCCCAGCAGCATGTTCTCAGATGATGGGAGAATAACATGTCAGATCCTCCCCTGACACTTCTATGAGCCCTGCTCGTGCTGCTCGCCCAAGGCTGTGCTCTTTATGTAGCAGGAAAACAGCAAGAAATGGCTTTCAGGAACCAGGGAGCAAGGAGATGGACAGAGTGTGGGCACAGCTGTGTGTTTAAACGTGCAAAAAGTGACAGAAAGGAGCTATTATCTTTATTAAACACTGAAAAGCTAGACAAGTGGGCAAAAATCCATAGGAACCTCCAGATTATCCAGATCCTATTTTGCTGTTAGAGGTCAGTGTCTGGGAGGACTAGGACTAGGCCCTCTGTGTACTATTAACTTTGTGTGTGACATTAGATTAAATATTTGCATATATTTTTAAGCATTCATTCAATTTAACATATTAAAATGCCTCCACTGAATTTTACCTTTTTTGAAGCAACATTGCAACACTGCCATTCCTCAGCCTACAAAACACTGTCACCAGCTGTTACATAACCGGAGGACCAAACATTCCTCCTCTCACATGCATTTTAAATGCATATCTTCATAGTTAATTGCCAAACTATCCAATAAGATCTTGACCTGTTAAGCTAGATGCTGCACAAAAATGTGACAAAAAGCCAAACTCTCCCCAGAGAGCATGCAATGTAATCTGAAATGGAAGCCACAAGCAAAAAAGAATAATTAAATGTGACAGAAAAGAAATCAACAGCTAAGTGTGTAATCACTACCTGTGTCATAAATGGTGCATCATATCAATAATGTGATTATTATAAAATTTAAAACAGCCAAGAAACCACCTTCACTGTAGCTGTTTTTATAGGCTGTGGCTACCTATTCTTCACAGAGTAATATTTTCTTCTTAACTTCTTGCATTTTCTGTTTCACCAAGTCAGACTTCTATGAGTGTTTCAATTGCATCAATTATTATCATTCTTTATGCACCCAAACACTTCAGCAAATGAAGCAGATGCCTGCCTTGATGAGGTTTCGGTCTAAAACCATAACTCAAAGGCTTTTGCTGATGAAATATTGTCTACTCTTTATTTGCTGCTTGCTTCATAATATGCAGAAATATGGAAAGCTTAAAATTTCTGATGTTCTAAGAATGTTCACCTTGATTCTAGGACAATTTATTGGATTCTTATGCATTTAGAGCTATGCCATTTATCCACATTCACAGAGAAAAAAAAAACTGAAAACATCAGAAAAATCCAAAAGTGACAAAAGAAGGGGAGAAAAAGAAAGAAACAGAGAAGGGGGGATTTATTTCATTAATTCAGTAATTCTTCATCTGTATGCTTAGCTTTCACTTAGGACAATGCAGGGATGTGCAGAAACATTGCTTAAGAATCTTACATGTGATTTATACACATCAGAATAAAATTTCACCTGAATACTAAGAATATGCTTCTTTGAGGGGAAAAATATTTAATAAAACTCTATTACAAGCACAGGAAAGTAAATAAACCCACTTTAAACAACAAAATTACTTTGAAAAGTCCAAAAATTAAATTGACTGTTGTAAAAAGGAGGATTTGCCTGCCACAAAACCCTCACTTTCAGCTTGATTATGCAACTTAAATGACATCTATCTGCATTTTAATCCCTGCTTGGAAGTCTGCTGGTAGAATTAATAATTATAATCAAAATCCATGAAAGTCCATGCTAATGATAAGATAAAGAACTTACTCCCACCACCTACAGTGAGCAGCTAATCTTCCCCAATGTCCTAATCTACTGACACACGAGGTTTGATCTGAAATAAGGGCTTAATAATGAATAATCTGCCTATGAATGATTCTGCTGAGCAGAAAATAGAAGATAAAAGAAGGAATTCTGAAGAATTACCTATCTCTGATTTTCTACAATTTTGGCTTCTCCTTCCCCAGAAAGTGCCCTCCCCTTCCCCAGAAAATAAACCAAACCAAACCAAATTAAAAGAAACCAACCAAAACCCACCTATTTTGATAGTTGCTGCCACCCTAAGGACACAAACAGCCACAGCTGCAGAAAAGTGATCCCTGTGTGGCTGCATCCTGTGCAGGTGTGTGCTGGTTTTGGCTGGGGTAGAGATGTTTCTCTTCATAGTAGCTGGTACAGGGCTATGTTTGGATTTGTACTGGCAACAATGTTAAAAATACAGTGATGCTTTCTCCCTGCTGAATAGTGCTCACACAGACCCAAACTCCTCTCTGCTCCTCTCCCCACCCCAGCAGCAAATGGTCTGGGAAAGTGCAAGTTGGAAGCTTTCTCATTGTTTCTCATTTTTACGCTTCCCATTCTCTTCCCCCATCCCCCTGGGGTAGGGAGTGAGCAAGCAGCTCTGTGGTGCCTAATCGCTGGCTGGGGTTAAATCAAAGATGATATTTGGTGTAAAGCTGCAAGCTGTCATTAGCTCCTGAGAATGGAAACATCAGTGGAAAAATGTAGGGAAGCCAAATCCCTTCTTTAATAAACAGTTTGGGAGTTTAAATTTGGCACTTGCAGAAAGTCATTTTCCTGCCTGTACTGTTTAACGAAGTTAATCTCTGTGCATATGTACTCTACAAAGCTGAGGGAGGTGAAACGGATTACAAAAAATATTTATTTACTTGTGTTTGAAATCAGCAACCAGAGAACAGCTACTTAGGTTTAGCAGATGTTTCGCTGTTGCAACTGACTTCCTTGCCCAGATTTGAAAAAATTACCAAAGAGCTGTAAATTTCAAACGTTTTCAATTTCAAAGGCATTAGGTATCTTCATTTTTGAATGACAAACCTGGAACATCCTTGAGGATGTGTGTACTCTTTTGGAAACACAGAGCATAGAGAATCAAGGCCCTTTATTTTATCCTTAAGTGAGTATCCAAATATTGATGAAGGATGATGATCTTATTGAAGTCATTTGACCTGTGAGTGAGCTGCTTCACTGAGACAGCAGATACCAAAAGGACATCTGACTCTGAAATCCATACAAAGAAATGTCAGTCTTCAAGGAGTGTACTTTGTTGACAATATGAAACATTAGATAGTTCAACAAAGCCTGACATACTAAATACATAAGTGAAAGCTTATTTAGTTCACCAACAAATACACTGCACAATTTCTATACAAGTGTTGATTTGGATGTGCAAGAGAAAAAATAATAATGAGCATGAAGCATTTTGGGAATGAGTGTGCTACACGAGACAGTCGTGATCAAATTCTTCAAGTACTTTGCCAACTGAAAGAGAATATTCATCTACAGTTGCTTTTATTCCAGTGATCTTTATCAGAAATAAAAAGGATTAGTCTAAATTTCTGGGCAAATTCACTGGAAGAGAAAGTGCTTCCACCAAAGCCAGCAGGAACCCAACGTAGGCAAGAGTTGATAATGAAAAGTGGATGAAACCCCAGTTTTTACTCACTGTCCCCCACAACCCTCCCATCAGAGCTGGTTGGTATTAGCAGCATGTTTAAGGCTCCTGCTGTCCCAGACTGCAGATGCCTACCAGGGCCCCAGGCAGAGATCAGTAGAGATCAGGTCACTCTACTTTACAGTCCTTTCCCAGCTCTTGAGAAACTAATGAGCTTTGCTGTCCCTGTGTTGTAGTGCCAGGCAGGGGCCTCAGTCTCTAGATGACTGGAAGCCTCAAAGGGACATGGGACATTGGAAGAAAAACAGGGAAGGTGGGGAAGAAGAGCAGCAGAGGAATGAAAATACACCCTAGCAAGCCAAAGCAGGACCATACTGTGTACTGCAGGGCGGGGAGAGGCCAAGTTTATACAACTCCAGGCCTTTAGTTTCTGATTTCACCTTTGCCTTATTCATCAGTCCCAATCCTCACAAAGTCCCAGAGTTCAAGAAAAAGCTGCCTTTTGTTTGGTTTACAGGTCTTCAGCAGTGCCTGGATATGGATATGGATATGGCCATAGGGGAGATATCGAGGAGTGTTCCAGCTCTGACCACACCCAGCCATGGAGTGTGCTGCCCAGAGGCTGGTTAGGTGCTGGCAGGGTCTGCTCCTGGCTCAGCTGCCAGTTTGCCTCTTCACTTCTCTGTGCAGCTGTGCTAGCCTTGTGCAGAAGTTGTAGCCAGTTCTTGGCCCACGGGGTCACTGCCCACCTTCCCCAGGCTGCTGGTGGGGCAGGTGGGGCTCCTGGACCCCCCAGGGAGCTTCCAGCAGCTAATTTGAGATTATTTCACTGTAAGCAGGAATGCTGGTCAGCCAGGTGTGAGCCAGCAAGCTCCAGGGAGGACTTTCTGTCATGGAGAGCACAGTTTTATACCACAAAACTGCCCCAGGACAGCTATTGGCAGGGAAGGAGAGAGTTCCCGGAGCATCAAACAGCAATTGTTCAAAAAATAAAGTATCACCATATGTTGAAACCCTTTCAGGGCCTTGAGTGTTCTATGAACAGATGTCTGTCTTTCAATTTAAAGTTAAAAAGCAGGCAATGGTTTGGTGAACCACTGACAGAGCCCTAACACAACGTATCTGCAGTCCTTTTACAATGATTTTAGCATTTTTATTTACAGTTTTCCTGGATTGTGAGAACATCTCTGACACATCTCATGATGTCATTGAAGGTGTATTATTTTTTTTATTATTATTATCTTCCCTAAAGACTTTGGGTTTCATTAAAATCCTAAGGCACTTTCTTCCTTCTAAAAAATTAGTATCATTGGCTCTTCAGCAGAACAATGATTACTTATGGCACAATTTGCTCAGCCTGGTCAATTTGCAAAGTAACATTACCTGCTAGTGAGCTCTGCTTTGTACATCCTTGTAAGAGAGGTGGGGATTTAATATTTACAATAATTGTCAGTCTCCATATGCCTAAATGTGACTGTGGATTTTTTTTCTAAAATGCCATATCCCAACTATGGAATAAGTTATTCCAAACAGAAGAGCTTGAAACATGAATCAAACATGATTTTGCTTGGCTCTTTAGCATTTTCTTGCATTTGTAAAATTCTGGATATAATTCTACACATGGGAGGTTTTTTCCTACAGAAAAAGGCTTTTTAATCCTCTGTAAAGTTCTGCCACCTATCCCTGACAACAAGAGGGTGATGACAAACACAGACCACACAGATATACTTTTAGTGTGGAAAGATAAATAATGATTAAGATATATTTACCCATCTCCGTGAACATGAGCTTAATCTTTTGTGCTTTCCAGGTTCTCTTTTGCCACTGAAAAAATAACCTTTGCCTGAGAATATGACACAACTAATTGAAAACCAGCTGTGCCCCTACATCCTTCAAACCATGGTGGATTTCTGATGGCTTCACTTCTCCACATGATGTGTAAGGACAAGCAGCTTTCTCCCAAACAGACTAAGGGGGATTTTGGGGTCTAGATGTGATCTGGGACAAAGCACCAGCCTTCCCTGTCTGCTCTGGGGGAGGTGGGGAACAAAGCTGAGAGCAAGCTGCTTTCTGCCCCTGTGACACAGGAGGGACTGAAAAATGGCATGTACATATATTTCAAACTGCAGCCTTGGATGTGTTTTCTTTAATCAGATTATGATGCCGAAATTTTCTCTCCAATGTATGAGGCAGTGCATTAGAAAATCCTGTTATAACATTGCACCCAAAGTAAGACCTCTAATAATGCATCCATTGGGGACTTGTCCTTCACTGAGGGATCACTTCTTTTCTTGCTGGCAGCATCTTGAAAAAGAGGCTGGGCTGAAAGCCCTTTGCCAAAAGTTTTCAGATAAGCTTTCTTAATGGTTCTTTAATTTTCTGAGTGCACTTTGCAACATTTCTCCCTAGTCGTTTGCAAATAGAGTTAATTAAAACCTGGGATAATCAATGGAATAGGTAATAGTTTAGGTACAAAATGAGGTAAAGAGGCTAAAAAATTGCTTCAGGCGACAGCAAGTTCTAGGCATAGATCTTAAAAGTACTAATCCCCCTTTTTCCTCATCACACTAACACTTCTCTGAGAGTATTTTTAGTATTTTTCAACACAAGTAAGTCACTAGCTTACATGGTTTTGGCTAAACCCTATTTTCTGCGCCACCCACAACTTCTCCCCCAAAAATCTGAAAGAACCCTTCCATGTGCCCAAGTAGAATGTGCACCAGAGTTTATATGGAATGGTTTGGGTAAAGGAAGCAAGCTTTATTCTCATGAACTTGAAGGAAAGCATTCATGTGCTCTTGAATCTCAAAAAGAAAATGGGCCAGGCAGAGAGCCCTAAGAAGCAAGCAGCATCAAAGGGGAGGTGGACAAAAAGCCAAAAGGGAACATCAGTCCCTCACAGAGCTGCACAAGGCATGGAAAGACCATCATCCATTCAGCATTTGCTCAGGGTAATTCAGGGGACTGTCATCGTGGCAGCAGGTGAATGGGACATCTGCTACAAGCCAGAAAGTGCCAAGTCTTTGGATGCTGACTTGGACCGTTTGACAAATTAACTTTCACCATTGCATGGCACTTGTCTTTGGGTATTTACTCAATTCATGAATATGGAAAGGAAGGAAGGTAAAGCATTACCTGTTTCTCTTAATTGTATGGGTTTGGGATTACATAAACCTAAAGAAATGAATATGCAATTTGGTGACAGCCCTGGTAAGCACAGAAGGGAAGATTTGAGTTCGACTAAAAGTGGGCATTTTCAAGCATAACTAAGCATTGAGTACTGAAGATGGCACTGTTATAACTCATTTCAAACTAATCTAACAGGACTAGCAGATTCTTTAATCTTGATGAATAAAGTTATGTAAGGACATGCATGTGAACTCAGAGAACAGCTGCTCTTGCTATTGCAGAATCACAGAATCCTTTAGGTTGGAAAGGGTCTCTGAGATCAAGACCAGCCTGTGACTGATCACCACCTTGTCAGCTTGAGTATGGCACTAAGTGCTATGTTCACTCATTTCTTGAACCCCTCCAGGGACAGTGACTCCATCATCTCCCTGGGCATTCCATTCTAATGTTTAACAAAACTTTGAATTAAGAATTTCCCCATAATGTCCAGCCTGAACTTTCCCTGGCAAAATGATATCCTGTGTATTACCCTGCACCACACTGCAGGCTACAAATTTCTGACCTGCAGAGCAGGGGAAGGCAGCAGTCTGGGCTTTAGTCTGCATGTCACCTAGGTACCTATTGTTTCTGTATATAAAAACAGTTGTAGAAATCAATTTTTCCAATTTATTTCTAGAAATGGGTAATCTGAAGAGACTCATTTTGTTTGAATAAACATTTTAAATTATATGTATAGTGCTCGTGAACAATGAAGACGTCATGAGGTAAGGCTGCAAGTATTGCACCCTATAATTTTTTTTCTCTGTAATAAACCTCAGTGTAGACATAGGCAAGAAAATAAGCAAACTCATTGAATATTGTTAAAACTGTAACTATATATATGGCATTACCTGTTCATGACACATCCTAGATACTCCGATCCCTTGAACCAATAAACCGGTTCAAGACGTAATTTTTGTGGAAACGGTGTGTCATTGGGATAAAGGAAATCATGAAGAACAGTCAAGGTTGTCTATATTTTACCTGTCCAAAACTAATGTTTTTCCTTTTGTTAGTGCCAAAAATACTCACCAAAAATCATGGGAAAGAAGTTTACAATTTAGTTCATGGTAGTGGCACTCAGGAGGAAAGGATTAGTACCACTGGAGAGATATTCAGCATAAAGAAACAAAGGGATTTAACTTCAAGTTACATGGCAGTTCAAAACAAAGTTTGGGAAGTGTAGAGAGTTCTGGGAATACATTGCATGCAGAGGCTTTAGTAGGACAAGAATGCAGTGTAGGAGAAAGCAGGCTGGGTAGTGTTCTGAGGTTCCTAAATCAACTAAAGCTGTGTTTGGCCTTAAGACAGAATATGACATAGAAGATATAGAGAAAACAGTCAAGGCAGCTGAGGGATTTTTTCAGCAATGCCAGCTCTGACCCATTGTTCAAGCATTAACCACATCTCTCTTTCTAAACAGACTAAGATTCATAAGAAGAAATATTTTATTCAAACCAAATATCTTAATCATTTCAAAGTGATTTAATTTTGAGGATAACTTTTACTCCAGGCAGCCTGATGTGCTCCACCTTCTTGACTCTGTGCTGCCTTTAGAGTCAAGCCTACAGCCAGCTTTGAAATTCTTACTGATTATCAAGTGGTATAGTTGCACTGCTTCCAATTAAATGTATTCATTTATAGCAGTGCTTCTGCCGGGTGTGCTGTGAGCACTGTGATCCAATTATTTCTTCATTGTAGGATTAGATGCAGCTCCAGACAGAGTGAGAAGACTAAAATCCCTAAATGTCTGGTTCCACAATGAAGGAAATGATGGGTAGAAAATAATTTGAACTCTAGGGTGTTTGCAAAACAAGAAAGAATTGCATGTTTAGACCATACTTCAGAAAAAAAGAAGTGTCTCCTCTAGGTGTTTTTATCATCAAAAATTATATCAAGATTTGAAATATTTTTAATTTGGAAGTGACATCTCTAGGTAATAGGAACTTGGCTCAAGCAATAGCACTTAGTACTATCTTCAGAATTCTGGAAAACTAAATTACACCTCTGTTTTGATTGTGTTCAATTTTCATTTTCCTCATAATTAAGAGGATTGGAAACACTAATCTTTCAGCAAAGAAAATTGAAATGCTGAGCATAAAGGTGTGCGATTAGAGCTTTGAAAACTATCTTGATTCTGGATGTAACTGTCTGCCAGCACGAGCAATAGCCAGCTATGACAGTGACTTCACAAGGCTGTTTCACATTATCAGTTTCCTAGGCAAGTCATCTACTCATCTGGAAAATCAACATTTTGTGGATTCACTGTGGAGATTTCTGGGTTCACTCACTCTCTCGTGGGTGTCACTGTTCTCACCAACTCTCACTGCCATTGCTCTCTGCTTTCAGACTTGTTTGGCAAGATGCTGACTATCAAATGCAGCTGGAGCCACAACAATTACCACACTATCAAGCATTAACAATATTCTTGTGTTGTAAGACCATTTGCATTTCTGGAAAAAAAAAATCAAGGTTAGGCATGTTTTCCTATGCTTGCATGAAGTATGAAACCCTGTATATGGAAAAAATCCAGTAAATGGCCTTTAACTACAACGCAGGCACAGCATAACTTAAGGATGAGAACTGCTAAAATATTATTCACAAATTATCAAGAGATCACCTAGAAATCATTGCTGTCTGAAGATAAAACAACTTATTCTGAATTACACATCTTTCACAGACTTTGTAAAGCATGAGTTAAGAGTTCAACATTTTTCTTCAAATTTTACCCATTTGGCATATCTAAATCAAGATTAAAAGATTAATCTTTTCAATTTTCCTTCTTATTCTTAAAACATCTGGTAGAAAATTCATTTGATTACTGTAGTATCTTGAGTCTTCATGAATCTCATTGACTTTTCTTATTCCTTGTAAACTTGTATAAATTACAGATATGAATGGTCATAAAAGTGTTTTTGGAGAAAAACAGCTTTGGAAGGCGAGATGATGTAAAATAGCTTTATTTTATTAGCTTCAATAAAATAGTGCTAATTTAAAGGCATTAAACCTAGAAGTGTGTGTTGATAGGTTTATCAAGGGCCATCAGGGAGAGCTACTGCTGAAATAGTTAACTGGCAATCAGAGAAGCTTATGATGGGAAAAACTAGAACTTAGAGAAAATAATTAAAATCACCCAATTGTTATACGCATCATTGGGTACTCAGTCAAGCTACATTATTTTTCATGAAAGCAGCACTGTAAGAATTAAAAATATAAATTTTTGCAAAAACCTTCGCACTAAAATTGTGTAGGCAAATTTGTTCAGTTTCTTCTTATCACCAAACCACTATAAACGGTTTTTCAGGGATTTATAGACAAAAAATATTGTTTGAAAGCAATAGATGTAATTTTCTTTTTCCATTAGTATCAATGAATAATTCCTCTTGTGAAAGGCAGTCTCTCAGCCATGTGAGACCATGGAATGTTCTTTTCCATTTGAAGGTTTTCAAACCTTGAGGATTCTTATCTCTGAGTCCCAAATATATAGATTATTCTTAAGACTCATAAATTTAAGAACAACACCATGAATTTGCAGACAAAGTTATTTTTACACACTTAAGTTGACAAGGTAAATGAGAGCAATTAATCATAAGTTACAATAGCAGAGCATGACTAGTAATCATTTATGCTTTTTCTGTACAGATCATGATTGTTCCTGTCTATTTCAAATAGAGACAAAGATGTAGGAATTGATTTGTTCAACAGTTTCTTGGTTATGGTAGCAAGGTGACCAAACACTCTGGTCATTGCTCTTTTGCCACTTAAAGAGTGGTGTCATAGAGGAATCAGCTTAGAGTAGGTAGCTGCAGGTTGAGCCCTGGGTGGAAGCACTGGCTGGGGAGTGCCGGTCACTCAGAGACTCCGTACAATCCAAATAAACAAGAAGACCTCAGACCAAATATCACCCTTTGACCAAGAGGCATGGATAGGGGTCATGAACCACGTGTGAGGAGCACGTCTGGCACGCAGATCAGGGATTCTTTGGGTCAGGATCTCTTCCTGGAGACACCAGCTCAAGCTGATTGGTGCTCCACAATTAATTGCCTCAAAGCAACCAGAGATTTGGGACTTTGCTCTGGGAAACCCAGGGCTGAGCCAGTAAGGAAAGCCTGTCTGACTGTGTGAGTGTGGGGTGTGCAGGGAGCCAAGAGGGGTGTCCCTGGGGTCACTGGAGCCACTCAATATGAAGGAATCTCAGTCCCAGCAGTGAAAGTCTGGGATGGGGGGAGTGTGACTGCCAGAGTGGCTCCTGGGTGGCCAGACAGGAAAGTTTCTTTATAGTCTTATTCAATGCCCTCAATGTTATTAATTGCCTAATGTTTAGGATTATGAATGCATGTGACATACACTGTCATTCAGAGTAACTCTAGTCATGTAAATTTCCACAGTGGAAAGCAGAATCTTTATTGTCCAGTACCTTAAGCTAGAAATAGGTGAAGGTTTGGAGCTGAATTGACTTTGTCATTCAACGATTAATGTGGCAGCACAAGTTTAAAGCCACTGTGAATTTCAGGCTAACAGCTGACAGTTTTCTTAACAATTAGTTTAAAAATCTATTATTTAATTATTACCTTGAAGGACACTGCAAATGAACACCATAGGTATTCCATTTACATGTTTAATTGGATTAGTCTCCTGACTTTCAGAATCGAGCAATTAATTTGTCTGGGCATTTTTTCCAGGTAGCCAAATTATTCATCTTTTGTATTTGAGTGCATGGATTCACATCACACACTTCTATATTGAAAAATGAGTTGTCCCTCCTCCTCAATTGTTCTGCTGTTTCTGTACTACCTGTTGTTGAACAAACTTTGCTTCTTGAAATAAGTGTTACAACTTATCATAGATGTGTTTTACATTTTGAAATAATTGATTTTATATTACCTGCAAATGTTTTGCTTTCATTTATGAAATCAAAAAGAGAAAATCTAATACCTCGTATTATGTGCATGCAGTCGATAAATAAGCACTTCTTGCTGTGTTGAATTTCACTTACATGTTTAATAATTAACAGCTGTTGGGGCAAAATAAAATGCAGTGACGTGGCTGTTACGATTATGTGTTAAGAATGCTAAATCTAGGTTTTTCTAAAGGATTAGCAACCCATGTTTCCCATTATAACCTTTGGGGTCACACATGGTTTTTATGTTTGTAATATATCAATATAATAAA
Organism: Camarhynchus parvulus; assembly: GCF_901933205.1. Lineage (NCBI taxonomy): Eukaryota > Metazoa > Chordata > Aves > Passeriformes > Thraupidae > Camarhynchus > Camarhynchus parvulus. The sequence continues at coordinate 18,989,858 of NC_044575.1, read as the reverse complement.
CACTTGTCTATTCTCCTTCTAGGCATGACAAAAGCTTAAATCTTAATAATAAAGATGTCAGATTGAGATGCGTTCAGAAATCTCCATCACTCCAAGGTCTCTTCTCAACCATGTAGCTTCTCATCTTGTTTGTATGTTTGGAAGCAGGCAGGTTTCCACCTGAGGTGGGCCATTCTTGGTAGTTCACGTGGGCCTTCAGGAGCAAAAATTGTGGCTCTGGAGTCCCTGGGTGTCAATCTACACAGGGACTCTCAGCCAATATCATCCAGTTCCAAATGCAGATGTGTCACTGGCCAGAGGGCTGCATGGGACTAAGAGCTCAAGGAAGCGCATGTGTAATGGGAGCTCTATGAAAGGAGCTGGAGGAATAAACTCCAGGCAGTTTGCCACATGGAACTTTGGTGTGTGCGTGTGTCATCCTGGTCTCCAACCACCGACCCCACAGAACATGTTTTTTTAAATCATAACATAAAAGGCAAGGAATTACAGCTGGCCTTTCTGTCATTCTATTCAGTTCTCCAGTGCTCACCAGAGAAATTTCCTGATATGATGCCACTGTTTATTTTGTTAGTACTTCTTTTTCTTTTTCATGTCAAAACACTGATACTGGATTTGACATGTAATCCAAGGCAAGTCTGAGGAATTTTTCCATTAAAAGTGTATTGGGTTTGTATAGCCAGGTTTTGGTAGCAGGGGGGCTACAGGGGTGGCTTCTGTGAAAAGCTGCCAGAAGCTCCCTCATGTCCAGCAGAGCCAATGGCAGCGAGCTCCAAAGATGGTCATGCCACTGGCAAGGCTGGGACAATCAGGAATGGTGATAGAACCTCTGTGAAAACAGATTTAAGATGAAGAAAAAGAAGTCTTTGCACAGTAACTGCAGCCAAAGAGCGTGGTGTGAACATGTGAGAAGAACAAACATGCAGACACCAAACCTATGGTACAGATGGTGCTGAAGCAGCTGTGGAAGTGGGGGGTGGAGGGAAGGTGTTTTAAGGTTTGTTTTTATTGGCTCTGATTTTGTTAGTAATAAAGTCAATTAATGTCCCCAGTTGGAGTGTTTTTCCCATGACACTATTTGATGAGTGATTTCTCTCTGTCCTTATCTCAGCCATTAACCCCTCCTTATATTTTCTCTCCTTTGTCCAGATGTGGAGGGCAGCGACAGAGAGGCTTTGGTGTGTTCCTGGCATTCAGCCAGGGTCAACCCACTGCAGAAAGTTACCAGTAATGGTTTTCCAGAGATGCAATAAATAACTCTGCTCACACTGAGCAAAAATCTGTCTATACTGTGTTGACAGGTGTAAAATGTGAAGTTACCTCAGGCTCCACTCAACAAAGTATTCATATATGTACGCCCTGTTAATTAGAACAATTACACATGCATTTTTGATTGAGAAGCCTCATTCCACAAAATAATGAGCATCCTCAGTCTCCATAAAAGTCAAGGAATGATACAAGGGTTAAGTGTGTCTCATTTTAAGATGCTTAACACTTTGGAGCATTAGGCCATAATCAGTAAAATAGCCTTCTTGTAAGCCAGTGTCCTGAGAGTAGATCTCTTCAAGGGAAGTAATTGCACTGAGGTTGGGGTCACCTCTTCCGCCAGGCAAGTAGAAATCAGCCAAGGGCAAAATGGTCACGATTTGCACCAGCTGAGGTTCAGGTTGGATATAAGGAAAAATTAACCACTGAAAGAGTGGTTAAGCATTGGAATAGGCTGCCCAGGGAAGTGGTGGAGTCACCATCCGGGGAAGTGTTCAAGAGTAGTTGTGGCACGTCATGACATGGTTTAGTGGGCATGATGGTGCTAGGTCAAAGGTTGAACTTGAGGATCTTGGAGGTCTTTTCCAATCTTAATGATTCTATGATTCTACCATTCATATATTCCATAGAAGGTTTACTACCTTAAAAAAAACCTGCTTTATCAGCACCTAAGGTATAACTAGCAGATCACATCACAGGTAGCCACAGGTAACTTACCCATTCCCTGAGATCAGTGTTGTCTCAAGGGTAAAGTGATAGCTGCTTGACAGATTTGGAAGCATTGCAGTTATACAATTATTTCCAAAACTGATTTCAAGTGACTTATTCAAAGTAACTGAGTAAAAAAGGTATGAGTTACTAACTCAGCTAACAGCATGAGAAGTATTGTTTTCTATTAGACATTTTTAGATCAAGAGCACAGCAACATATAATACGTTGTGCTCTACAAAAAATATTCACTGTTTATTTGTGGCTGCTGCTGTTGATTACATGTCTACCCACATCCTTGCAGGGGGACTCCTAAAAATCTGCATGTTAAACTAAACAAAACTGCAAGACTTGTCAGGTATTACTTCTAACTAGAGGAACTGCATTGATGCCAACTCCTGAAGAGTGTATATTATCCTATCCATGAAGGCTGTGAGTTGATCAAGCCATCAGTTAGTGACTGTTGTGTGGCTGCTACATTAGTTCATTCTTCAGTTCCTGTTTTTACTTTTAATGGTCACTATATCAATTCTTTCATGGTAATATAGTTTTCCACTAATGCTGTATACCTAGGATATGCTCATGGCCAAAATACTTCTTATGCCTTCACTGGAGACTTTGTCTCCACCTTATCTTCAGTTTTCCAAATCTATTCCAGTTCTTTAGTGTCTTTGGGTAATTAGATGAGTAAAACAGAAAAATTAAACTAAACATCTGTATAAGTAGTGTGTATTTAATAGGCTAAACACTCCTCTGGCATATGTTTCTCAACTTGTATTTTTGCATTTGTTATTACTGCTGAATAGAAGATAATAACACTGGAAATGAGTCTAACAGATTGTTTTTAATACTGGCAGAATGAAAGAAGATATGGGACCCAGAATATATAACATTAAAATTGCATCTCCTAAGAGCCTACAAACTTTGCTAGCCAGATTGTAATCCTTTATTAAAAAAAAATCAACATAAACTAAACGTTAAACAGTCCTTCTGGCAAAAGGCCAAAGCTGAACTCTTAGAGGAATATTAAAAAAATCCTCTTACACAGTTTTCACAGGGCTTTGGGCTACAGCTCTTAACATATTGTTAGTTCCAAGATAATTTCCTTGGGGGAGTGTTCTGGTGTCTTTAGCAATAGAAAATGTCTGTTTCTAAAAAGAATTGCAAAAGTTGTGATTCTCCACGATCATAACTGAACAAGACCATTCCCATAGGATATTTCAGGGCAAAAGCCATGACAGCAAACCCAAGAGCAATGGCAATATGAGAAAGTTCAGCTAATACTTATAATTTCTTAGTGCAGGCATTTCTATACTTCTCTGGTTACTTGAAAATAAGACAAGTCTGTATAAAACACAGAGCATGCCAATGAGGTATATAGAGACACCTTTTAATTATTATTTTAACCTTGGAACGCTTCTATTAGGACTATTTTGTGGCATGAAAATTCTTTCCTTTCTCTTGGGGTGTAGGTAGCTGAACATAGAAGCTTATGTTCACTGCCCCATTCTTCTCCCAGGGGACACCAATAATTTGAGGTTATGTAAATTAATTCTCTGCAAGTTTCTTCTAAATGCAAACACTCATTTGGAAGATCTAGCACCCTGCTGAGCTGCTACCTGCCCTCCGCTCTGCTGAGATGGAGCTTATAGTAGTGGGGAGACACAGCTGTGATACTGAAAATGACCTGGGCATTTATTCCCAGCGCTGAAATTTAAACAGTATTTCCAAGCTGCATGTAGCTCTTTCTTGCTAGAGCAAGAAAGGTGAATATCTGAATGGGGATCACTCCTACTGTACAGAAGGAAGCTGTGACCTCCTTGTCCTCTATGTGAGTGTTTGTGTTCAAATTTTGTCTGGTTTAATTGCATTTTTTACTATTTTCACTTTATCAAAATAAAAGCCAATAGAATCTGGACTAGAACTTAGAAATATGATTACTGTGGTTTATTGATAAAAATCATAAATAGTCATGCTGGGGCTTAAAGATCATCTGTTCTGAAAATTGATTTTACAATTTTCTAATCAATAGCGGTAAATGCTGGTGGATGGTTATCTGAGAACTTCAGAACACACCTATTTGAATGTAATAACTGTTCCTAAGCATAAAAGGGTATAAAATCCCTGATTTTTTTCTCTGATAAAGCAGGGGTCTTGGCAAATCCTTCAACATCGGTAAAATAATATTTGGGCTAGGCGAAATCCAAAAACTTTAGGCTGTGTGCCTTTTATGCAGTTAGTGAATTGGCACTAATAGATGGACCACATAAGCTCAAAGAGTGGGTTAATAATTTAAATAAAATATTCCTTCTGGGTTGTTTTGCCTGCAGGAGGACTTTCCATAAAGGTATGGATATCTTTTTTTCCTGCAGTTTTTTTGCTCTTTTCTGTCATTTCTGTGTGTTGGTTTATAAGCTCAGCCAAATTGTTACTCTTATTTAAAATTCACTAGAAGTCAGGGGTGTCCATCAAAATTAAGTGGATATTGTGCTAGGATGTACTGCATAGTACGAAATGAACTCTGCTCTGAAAAGATACAGCTTAGATGAAAGACAGAGGTGAAGCCATAGCCTCTTTGCCAGTAAGGTGAAGAGAGAAACAAATGAAGTCCTGAAAGTCTGTGGGAGCTTAGGCAGTGAAAGGTCTTCATGGAACTGGCTTTAAAGACCCCTTTTCAAATTCAGCATTATATGAGAAACAGTGAAGTGGGTTCCAAGCTAGCTGCTATATTGATGTGGTGGCAAAACTAGCCTGGGACCCGAGAGCAGCACAGCTCTTTTAGGTGTCCAGCAGGGCTTGTTGGCTTGGGCACAGGGCCATGCTGATACAGCTGTATTGCTTCCCACTCCAGGGTTGCATCACTTGGCTCACTAGCCTGGGAATCTTCTGTGTTCATGTAGTTTAGGTAACACTTAAATTTTATGTAAGAGGGGAAAAACCAGCTCTCAGTTCTTCAGGCCCATACTAGTGTTGCCACAGTATTCTCTTCATTGTTTCCCTCAGTAGTCATTTCTGTATGTAATATAATTCTGCTGGAATAATTCAAAAGAATTGCATTAAATAATGTCTTTTGAGTAAAAGAAAAGATTACTGAAATCTGCATTCCTGAAGTCGGCACTTTTATCTTAGATATGTTCAGCTCGTCCTATACAAATGTCTAAACTCAGAATTAGTCCTGTTTCATCTGGAGGGAAGCAAAGGCAGTCTCCCTGCAGCCTCTCCCAAGCAGGCAGTTTGGCTCATTTCATCACACTGCATGTGTGTTCTGGAGGGAGTTCAAAAGAGGTTCACCAGAGTCTCAGTAGTAGCCTTGGTCAAAATTGCAGATAAACACGAGAAAAAGCCAAAAATCCGGGCAGGATTTATTTAAGGCAGGTTTTTCCTGTGCTTTCTGCTTTGTGTGTGTCCTCAAATCACCATGGATGTGATGATCTGCTGACAAAAGCAAGCTTTACTGCTGTCAATGCTTCAGAATCAATACTGCTGCAGAAGAGCAGGGTGGGCTCCCCCACAGCTCCTGCATCCTCCACACCTCCTCCACACACCCCCAACAGCTCAAGCCCTACCTCCACACACTGTCCCTTGTGGCTGATAATGATGAGGGAAGGTCACACCTTTATTGGAAATCACCAGAAGGAATGAGCTTGCTGCATTGACAGACCAGAAATGTTACTCCTGACCTGACAAGAAAAGCACTGTGACAGCCTGGTGTTGAGCCTCACTCAGAAAGTTTATTCAAAAGGGGCTTGAGGTACTACTTTTTCTTGAGCTGGGAGCACGGGAGAAATGCAACAATACTCTCAGGAGGTTAAAAACAAGCTTTCCTTGAAAACTTAAGAAAATCAGGAATTTGGAAAAAATGGAAAACAAACATTCTATCAAAACAAGGCATTTCACAGTACATTGACTTGAAAAACTCTACCTATAAAACTTTGAATTATTCACATTTCAAGAAAAGAAAATCAGGAGTAGAAAAGACGAAAAAAAGGGAAAAATAAAGAGAAAAACAAGATACAGCTACTGTCTCGGATCCTAGAAATGTTTAATCTGCCATAAAATCCGAAGACAATAGGGATGCAGCTACATGCAGCTCAGGGCAATGGGTTTTATCTGCTCTGGTCTGCTGTGGCCACCCCTCCCCTAGTGGGGATTCCAGTCATCTGGCCACTCTGGGGCTAGACTGGGGCCCCAGGGGTGGGGTGTGGGTCATTGCTTCTGCTGTGCCAGGTGTGCCAGCGACTGACAACCATTCCATTGGTTTGAGCCTGTAATCATTTTTCTCAGGTCTCTCACACCTGACTAATCCTTTTCTAAACAGACTTTATTTCCCTCTCATGAATTTCCTTTCACAAACAGTGCATTTGTTTACATGCTGATGAATTTTATAACCTGAATCAATATTACTCCAGCCTTTACTCAATGCAAGAATGTAAATACTAGTAAAAAAAAACGAATCGCTTGCATTCCCAGAGCTCAAACAGTAACAATTTATAAAGAGAATCAATGACCTTCACCACCTCAAACCCTGCCCTGCTCAGTTATGTGGGAGCAGTATTTTGACATCCGCATGACTGCTTGTCTGCAATAGGAGCGATGCGGAGTCTCTCAGCAGTCCCCAGAGTTTGGTTCCTAGGCCACCACCCAAACTGTGAGTGAGTGACACTTTGACAGCCCCAGGAGACAGGCTGTGCTTCAGCCCTGCCTCACTGCTGCTTGCAGTTCTCAGGGCTGAGCTGGATTGGCAAGAGGAATGACTTGCAGGGAAGTGGTGTGACATGGGGAATCCTGTGCTGAGTAATGCAAAAATGGAGGACTTCTAGCAATACAGCCTCACATGCAGAATGTATTTTCAGCATCTATACCACTCTGTCTGCCCAGGTATTTTTTGTTGTGTATTGTCCTGAAAGAGTGTTATTCTTTACAGGTATACTGTAAAGTATAATATTTCATATACACTCTCCCTCTTGCAGGTTAGGTAGGATGGTTTCAAAATTAGTTTATAATTGGCATCTTTGAATCATTGTAATTATGCAGCACACATAATTGCATCATCCTCAGCTAGACAAAGTTCAGCAGCATTGTGAGAGGAAATATTTTCCCTCTCAGTAAATTCATCAGTCAGATAAAGCCTGGAATAACCAAGGATATTATCAATAAAAAATTTCTCTTTGTGCTCCTACATAGCATTCCCTTAATGATTTCTCCACAACAGACCTGCTGTGTGGCAGTTCACACACACACTGCAGCTGTAACTGATCAGCTACCCCTCAAACCTAAGTTGTTCAGAAAAATATTGCTTATTTCATTTGCTCATAGCCTGGATTCAGAAGTCTTGTTTCTTCACAGCCAGGAAGATTAAACAAATCTTAACATGGACCAGTATCCCTGCTCTACCCTGCAGCCACTGAAGGCCCACAAAGGGCAAGCAGTTTAAAGAGAAAGGGACCCTGGAAAATGCAAGTGCGATAGGTCAGAAGGCTGGACATAGTTGTGAAGACTGAGAATTTTATATCAAGAGAGAAAATGACAGTATTTTGTCTTAATATCATACAACTTCATTCCAGAAGGAAGAAACAGGACACTCACTGATACAGGTAGGTGTCCTTATGCATTAGAGTTGGGTTGTGATCAAAAGTTAGACCATAAGGCTGTAAATTGGGTGTGTTCTTCCTGTCTCTATCAGCATTTGATAGCAACATTTTTAAAATTAACATGGGGGGGTGGGGAAGAATGTTTTACTGTTGTGAGGTAATATGTACACAGAACAGTGAAACACTTTAATTATGCATATGGAGGAAAGCTGTGCCTCTAAAGGATTTGCCACAGGCACATGACTCAACACTGTGTTGAAATAGGACAGAAGTCCTGAATATATTTCTACACATGTTATAATGTGTTCTCACAGCTTTCACGTTTTAGATCTAGAGGCAAATGTAGCATTAAAATTAGAAGAAAGGTCAGAGAAGAAAATTAGGAGAAAGAGTAAACAAAATATATGTCTGAAAAATCTGTTGAGATACCTTTCTTGAAAGATTTTTGTCTTGGTAGCATAGGTAGAGAGGATAAGGTGAGATGGAGGCTTGTTCCACCTAAAAAGAATGTATGATCATGCCTTTGGCATTTTTATGCACTTGAATCGTGTTTGCACATGGAAACCTTTAACTGATGGTGCTTCAAATGGGATTTGGCTACATATTTAGTGAGTATGAAGTGCCCACTCTTAGTCCATGTGCTTTCTGTAGCCCTGATGCTTTCTTACAGTGCGGTTTCTTCACCCAAGCTGAGGTTTGGTTAATGGAACAGGCTTCCTTTGATATTTAGGAGAAGCTGAAGCTCCAAATAAGCATTTGCCTGCTGTTCCTAACTGAAGATCTATTTCTTTTAAAGTTGATCAGGTTTTAATTAGCACTGGCAGCCTTTAGGTGTACATCTTGATATACTTCAAGATGTACTTCAAGTATTTCATAGATAGATCAATTCTAATAACTGCAAAATTAAAAGAGAAAAAGGATAGAGAAAATACAGGTAATTTAATTATTCAGAAATCTTAACTCTTGTTGAGTCAATATTTAGCCAGATTTCTTTGTGTTCAGGCCTACTTCAGCACCAAATTCTTCAGGAAAAGAATGAAAATAGATTGCAATAAAACTTTGAAAATGTTGTTTAAAAACATTAAACTTGCACCCCATGCAGTTACATTGACAGAGTTGTCCAGGGTACAAAAAAGGGTTTGGATTGGCCCATGTTTTCTCAATCCAGACTTCATCATTCAGCCTCAAGATCTGGAAGTCCAAATAGCATAAACTCACTTGTCAGCAGGAGGATTAACTCCCAAGGTTGAATTCATTTGGAGAGCTATGTGAGAAGTCATCTCGATAAAAGCCATAATAATAAATCATATTCTTTTGTGGTAACATTTTGAAACATTATTCAGAGAGCCAACCCTGCAGGGGCTTTTTGTGTTTAAAGCCTTTTAAATGTTTTTAGCTAATCTTTATTTTTAAAAAGAGCCCTGTTCTCTGTTCTGCTGTGTGTATTATATTTGATCAATGCTTGCTTTGTGCCTGAAAAGTGGAAAGTGTATTTTTCTTTGTCATTTTATTATTTTAATCTGTTACATGGTTAGAATTTAATACCAAAGGGCAGCATGTTATAAGTTTTTGTATTTAAAGTGACACTGCTGTTGGGTTTTTTCCCTAAGTTAATTTATTGCTGGTGAAAAGCAGCAGCAACAGAGATTACAAGTGAAGCCTTACCCACTTTACTCATCTTTACTAGTAAAATCCAGATGAACAATTGAAAATTCAAGCAACAGAACTCTCAACTCAACTGTCATCCATTGTTTCCAGCATAGGACAATGCATTGAGCAATGGATTAGAAAAGGAATTCCCAGAACCCTGCTTAGCATCCATAGAAAAAGAATTCATATAGAAAGAATGTTAAAGTGCTCATGTTGTGCAAGTGAATAGTGGCTTTCTTTTGTTACATTGTGTGCCTTCCATTTTGTTTTCTTCCCAGATTGGACTTCCTGGAAGTGCAGCGCTTATGCCATACGTGCATTTAAGAGTAGGAACTGGAGGATAAATACCAGTCAGGTAGATTGACAAAAGAGGCCTGGTTATTCATCATAACATGAAATTCAAATTATGTAAAAATCTGCACAGTTTACCCTGTGCATACCAAAAACTTCCTTAGCTATGTAACTGCAAGTAAGGGTAAGTTTCTAGCAGGGTCCTCAGGGTATTTTCTTGCCCATATGCAGTTTAACACTGTCAGAAATTGCCTCAAAGGAGCAGACAACCACTGATAAAAATGTGCAAATGATACAAGAATTTCATAGAATCACAGAATATCCTGAGTTGGAAGGGACCCATAAGGATCATTGAGTCCAGCTCCTCACCCTGCACAGGACCAGAATCCCACCATGTGCCTGAGAGCATTGTTCAAATGCTTCTGACCTCTGTCAGGTTTGGTGTTGTGACCACTTCCCTGGGGAGCCTCTTCCAGTGCCCAGCCACCTCTGAGTGAAGAACCTTTTTCTACTATCCAACTTAAACCTGCCCTGACACAGCTTCAGGCCATTCCCTCGGGTCCTGTCACTGGTCACCACCAGAAAAGAAAGATCAGTCTGCCCCTCCTCTTCCTCTCAGGAGGAAGTTGCAGGCTGCAATGAGGTCTCCTCTCAGTCTTCTCCAGGCTGAACAGACCAAGTGACCTGAGCTGCTCCTCACACAGCTTCCCCTCAACGCCCTTTGCCGTCTTTGTTGCCCTCCTTTGGACACTCTCTAGCAGCTCACAGGTCACTGTGGTGTCCAAAACTGCACACAGAACCTGACGGGAGGTCACATCAGCTCAGAGTAGAGCTGGACAGTCACTAAGACTACAGAAAGATGTGGATAGCTTGGTAAGCTGAAATCTGGCCAAATCCTCAACATGGCCAAACCTAAATGTGTGTATGGGTTAAGGAAATATATAAAGCTATGCCTGCAGAGTAGTGTAGCCTGACCTGGAGAGCAGTGGCACTAGAAGGAACAGGACAGGCCTCTGGAAGTTAACCAGGAAGGCAGACTTCCCTGTGATGGTGTGATTAAAAAGGATACTCTAATTCTTAGACTTATTACCAGGTTAGGGGATGGGTTTATTACTTTTGTGCTCTAAGTGATAGACTTGCTACAGCAGAGTAGTGCACAGTCCAGGAAGGGTGACACTTATGGATTCAGGAACAATTAAAAGATTGAAAAAATATTTCTTGATTCTGAAAATATTTAATTTCACCATTTTATCATTTTACAATGGTAATACTTAACCATTGGAAGAACACTCTGATTTTTAAATTCTACACCTCTAGAAAATTTTAAAATTAAGTCTAGATGTTTTACTTCTAAAGCCTTGCTCTACTTCAAGAGGAATTAATTAAAGAAATCATTACTACCATTTGTACTGCTCAAATAAGCAGCAGTAATGCCCATTTGTGGCTCTGCAATTAAGGGAAACTGCTGATTTTGCTCAAGATTAAACAAATACTGAAAAGGTAAGAGGATGGAAGTGGAATTGAAAAGAGAGAGAACATATATAAGTTTAAATGGAAATTTTTCTTTTAGCATTAGATTTAAAATTAACTAATTGATCTTTTTTATTCTTCACTGCAAGATTATTAACATATTTCTATTTCAGCTAATATTTTGCCAATGTGTTCATGTGAATTTTTCATTCTTTTGTCTAGATATCCTGTTAAATTGATCCCTGGCCTGTGGTGATTTTTCTTCTACCTTTTGAAATATTTCTCAGTAACTTTCCAGTATTGAAATTCCCAGAAACTAATGAAACATTCCATGCACATCCCTATTCAATGGCATAATGCCTCCAGTTATGCAAACCAAAATTGCTCAGTTGATGACTCTAATTAGCTGTTAAACAGTCCACTTCAGTTCCTTTTGTAATTTTCATGTTCTACTCCTGCTGTTTCTTATACCCTCAGTTTTCTCTAAAATATGTACTGTTATCCACTTATTCCTGAATAACTGCATACAGTCTTTAATCAAATTGACATCATGCACCAAAATTGCATCCCATTCTATTTGAACAAATCCAACCATTAACCATTTGCTGAAAATACATTTCTGCCCACCCAGCCCAAGTCTAGTGGTTTCTTGGCAGTGTTTGGTATAATGAAGTATGGCAAAACTAAAAGCAAGCTTCCAAAATTCTCATGTAATTCTTGAACTGGTCCAGGACTAGTTTGATCCACTGCCACTATCTTAAGTCAGGGTAGGGTGATTCCTCCTGGTACAAGATAGAGAGACTTGGTGTACAGTATTTGAGATATTTCTCCCTCACAGCAAACAAATAAAAGCTGTGCAGTAGGAAACAGCCTAAGTCTTAGGAGAGGCAGGCACTGGGACTGCTCAGCTTGGAGAAAAAAAGCTGAGAGGAAACCTTCTAACTCTCTATAACTACCTGCAAGGAGGTTGTAGTGAGATAAGTGTCAGTCTCTTTTGCCAACTGGCAAGTGTGTTACAGGATGAGGGGAAATGTCCTCATGTTGTGCTGGGGAGGTTTAAATTGAATTAAGAGAAAATTCTTCACCAAAAGGGTGATCAAACAACCTGCTCAGGGAAGTAGTTGAGTCGCCCTGGAAATATTTAAAAGACATGTAGACGTGGCACTTTGGGTTTTGTTTTGACAATGGTAGGTTTATAGCTGGACTTGATCATCTTAGGTGTCTCTTCCACCTTAATGATTCCATGATCCCGTGTTCTGTGATTCTGTGATTCCATGTTGTCTGATTCTATGAAGTGAACTATTTGTGGCAATTTTTTTTTGTTCTCTGTCAGTCCATTCTATACACAACTACATTCTATACACAACTACATTGCCTTCCTCTCACAAAACAGTCCACCACAGCTGTTCAATCACAGATTTATGCTGCAAACCAGAAAAACATTTCAGCACATTTAGATACACAATTTGTTTTGTGGCTGTCAATGGAAATTACATGTACACATGAAAAATTAAGTGCCTGGATTTCTGGATCAGAGCCTAAACAACAACATGCAGAAAAGCCTCTCCTCCATGACTATGCTTTTACTTGACATACACTAACTTAATGCAGGCACCTGGACACCTGGGGCTGTCACCTCCTCTACACAGAGCAAGTGTAAATCCAACAGATTTACTGAAAGAAGAGTTCCTTTCTATTTGTTTATCCTACTTGTAAAGGATTTTAAAAAATCTTTAAAAGATGTGGCTGACAGAGTTTGAAATACTTATGGCTTCCAATCCAAAAAATGAGCAGGAGGACTGCCTGACCTCCAACCACCTTGCTTTCTCCAGGAATTCTGCTGGGGTAAAAGATACTTATTTAGCTCCTGGGGAATGTTGGCCAGCTGAGAGCAGGATTGCCTACCTGAATATGAAGGCATCTTAAGCATCCAACAGGAAGAGCTTTAAGGATTGCATGTCCTATAGAAAGCAGACATCACCATTAAGGAAAAGCCAGGGAAGAGCTGCTGCTATGTAGTTTTCCTCAGCTGGTTTCTTCTGGACCCAGAACAGTTGAGACAGAGTCCCTTGCTCTGCGTACACCAGAGTAACACTGACCCAGCATCTTAAATGCCTGCATTTTGGATCTAGGAAATTAGAGATGCAGGATGGAGAGATAAATCTTTCTGAGGACCTGTTTGAAACCAGGACTAAGCTCAAAGCACTGATGAGCCAAAGGATCTCATCTGAGGCATTTTCTTTCTTGCAAAGAGTCTTACAGAATCTGTACCTGGTAAGGGAGAGATGCTTTAGATTCGAATATACTGATGCCAGGACAAGAGGTAATCTTGTGACCTGCTTAGAGATCTTACCTGTTTCCCACTGTCCCCTGACTTAATTGTTTCCAATCTTTACTCTAAAAGTTCCAGCAAAGTTGCTGGCAGTTACACCTGAGTAAAGAGTAAGTGATGTGTACGTGTATGCAGATCTTTTTTTCTGCTCTTCCTTTCCAGAATTCTTCAAGCTTGTGCAGGCTGACTGAGATTTTTAAAGTAAAGGACTAATTGCTTTATGCCACATCTGTTTACAATCCCTAATTTAAGATTTCTTCACAGGAACTAATTTTTTCACCGGACAATGAAAATAGATAAATGAAGTTGTTATTTAATGAACACCTGGCAAGCACCTGGTGAAAGATGATGTATCAAAAAGACCTACTTATTCCTATTCAATTAAATAAAGGAAAAGAAAATACTCTCCTGGTATAGTACAGTATTTCCCAATATCTACTTCTACCCAAATGTTTACACAGAGTAATTTATACACTCTGATAATAGACCCTACTATCCAGTTTTCACAGAAAATAGTTCATCTCCTTCATTCTGTGCAGGTAATTTTAACGGGATTGTGGCATTCCCCAGCATTTTATCACCTTTAACATATCCTGAAAATACTTCCCTGTACTTTTCTAACTCTTTTTTTTTTCCTAATCGGGGATGTGCTTCTGCTGAGAATGATGAACTCTCCTGCTGGGAGTGTGAGAATACACGATGATGCTAAGCAACTGAACACATAGAGAAATGGTCAAGACAGCATGTAATTGGAAGTGCGTGCATCACTTACAAGATTTTGCTGCGAGGTACTGTTCAGTGGTTTTTCCTGGCACTTAAAACATCCAGTTATAATAATAAGCTTTTTATAATATGAAATCATTCAATTGTTCCTAAGATTTACTGGGAAAGCTTTAGGCTGCAGCTAATGAGTTGCTTCTGGCCCAAAAATCACATTTTTAAATTAGTTGACTGAACTAAGATATTCACATTTTTGTTTCTGATTTTTTGTGCTGCCTATTTACTGCAAGAAGCAGAGTGTTCTCTTGATTCCAACAACACCTCCATGCCCTTCTGCTTGCTGTTACCAAGTGTAGTTGTGAAGAGGTTAATTATGTCCCTCTTTAGACCAGTTCCATGCCTGCAGAGTCCTGCATCCTCTCATTTGTGGACAGAAGTGTGCAGCCTTTCCCTGGATTGCTCCCTGTCCCATCCCGTGCCCCTGGGGAGGCTCTGAAATTATTTATGTGCCATAGAAGCACACAATAGGGAGGCAGAGAGCATTCACACCTAGGAAAATCATTAGCTGTCCATACCCATGCAAGGGTCAGCTTTGCCTGGTTCTGCCTGTCAACTAACTTCACTGTCTTTCACTTAGAAGTGAGCTCTGGAGTTAAGAACCTTTTGCAGATTATAATCTGCCTACAGGCACAGAGCCTGCCAATTCAAGACCCTATGAAAATCAAGCATATCAGCAGGTCTCAGCAGCCTGGAGAGACCTAGGGCAGGGAATCCAGCATTTCAGTGAGGTCATTTGTACCCATGATGGACAGTGGGCATAAAACCAGAGGCTTCTGAAAACCTCTGTATGCAAGGGTGACAAGAGTACTGATATCATGTGTGCTTGATATGCAACACACAGAGTCCATGGGCATTGTAGAGGACATGATATTTCAAATATCCTATTCAAAGTCTCTAATTAGCCATTTTCGTAATGAAACTCTGTCTAATAGGTCCATTTTCATTCTAAATCTCTATGTAATAGCCTCTTTCTTGTTCTCTTAGTAGGATGAAAAATTATAGAGTAATTGAGAGAATGTTGCTTTTCTGCATATTTTGGTCAAAATCATAAACCAAATCAATTATTCAAAATTGCTCTGAGCAGAAGATAATTTTATTACCTACTTGTCAAGTACATTAATCAGATGTAATTTTTTTTAACCTATCTTCCTTTCTGGTTAGTCTTTTGCAATTATCCCTACTTTAAGGAGTCCATTTCTGTGCCAAAGAAAGGTTATGATGTGCTCATGAGTAATGGGTTTCTGTTAGCAAAGAGGAATTATCTTATTTTGGTCCATTATTCAAATTTAACATATAAGTTCTTTCGTTTTGAGGTTATTGTGTTTAGAAATGACACGTGGCATTTTACAGTACAAAGGGTTTGTGCTGTTATGTTCGGCTATGCTGGATTTCTTTCCTTCTATTTTTTAACACTCAGGAGGGCAGAAGCATTTCAAAAGCAGAAAACTAAAGTGTACTCTGTATTTTATTTCCATTTAAATGAAATTTAAATGAAATTTAAATGCATCACTCAAACAAGACATCTACACATATACAAGAAAATCCAGTAAATCATATTTTTCTTCCAACTGTGCTGATTGTCTAAGACTCTTCATATCAAGGGAAACAAATCCATTGTCCGTCTTAGGGGTGCCTGGCTTACAAAATTTGTAATAAGATAATATGGGCTTTTAATGCTAGGTCTTTTGGAAAACCACTCTAATTCCAGTCAGCAGTGGCTGTAAACTGCTTTCATCTAATAACCATTGAACTGAGAAATGGCCTCTATGTCCCTGCTTCTTATTCCCCTCCTAGGGTTTCTGATAAGCAAGCTTTTACTTCAGAGATTGATACAATTGACAGAGAAGACAAGGTTTTGACTAAGCCCAGTGGGGACTTTTGCAATATCTCCAGATTAACAGCAAAACTCCTCATAGGAGTATCTCAGTAGAAGAATCCTTATTCTGGGATTAGTATCACATGTCTCAGTCTTCACCATCTTCTGAGAAAATAGGATATGTAAAACTAAAAATCGTAGGCTATTTCACAATCATGGGTGAATAATAGATAAAAAAGAAATCTGCATTTCCATGAATGTTCTCCATCCACCACTTTACCATATTGCTGTGAAAGTTGCACTGATGCACTGTGAGAAGGGGCTGGGCAAATCACACAGTAAGGAGCAGTGCTGCTGATGAGCAGAGCGAGCAAAGCCAAACGCTGCGTTCCTGTCATCTTTCTGCAGCACCTCTGAGCGCCACTTGAAAGAGGGCAACAAGCTGTAGGTGAGAGGAGCAGACAGCCTGGCACTTGGCATGGGCCCTCCAGCTGACAGGATGTGTAATATTGCATGGGAGGCCCAAATTCTCCCAAGCAGTTCTAGGTTTGGCTGAGAAAGCCGTGCTGTGGTTGACAGGCTGCTGTCAGTGCTCAGGCTGGCACGGGTTCCTCTCCACCGCACAGAGAAAGCCTGCAGAGCACGGTGCTGTGCAGCAGATAGAAGCACCAAACACCACAATTCCTGGGTATTTGAAGGTTTGAGTACTGTCTGATTCACAGCAGTTTTCCTTTCAGGTAGTATCACATGCCAGAGAAATGCGGTTAAATATTTTCAAGATCCATATAACTGGCAACTTTGGATGCATATTAGCTTTTGAGAAAGGAATGCAGTGACTGATCAAATCATGTGAGTCAAGGAATGGAGCACTGCCAGTACCATCCAGTACGGTGAGACATGCCCTATAAAGCTGTTACGCTTCATTCTCCCTTTCTCACCTTCTCTTCCTTATGTTGACCCTTCAGGTTCTTAAGGCTTCCTGTAGGTGCTATGACACAACACAGCACCTCAGAAGTGGCAGCTAACCACCATTTAGAGTGGCTGTACAAGCAGAGAAGGGCAGGAAGGAACACACTATGGAGTTATTTGGGGAAATGCTGAAAATGCTCGTTTATAAAAAGGGTTGTGCTTAAAAACTAGCATAACAGAGATGGATGCCTGACTCTCACAGATGCATATTATGGTTTACTGTGGTGTTGTCTAGCACACTAAGTGACTTTCAGGGTTGCTTTGCTGCTAATGAAATCTTGTGAAACTAACCTCAGTAAAAAGGATCCTCCTTACAAAAACAGCTGCCTCCAAATCACAGCAAATGTTTCCATCAGGTTTTAGTAAACCTCAAGTCTTTAAACTGTTCTTTATCCAAGGTAGCTTATGGTCTGGTGCTTCAAGTGTAGCATCAGGACCAGAGGACTGTCATTTGCCCTGAAAAGTTTTGTGTAGGGATAAAACAATAGGAGCCATTCAGGGACAGCTCTTCCTTTTTATCCAATTCAGACATACAGTCAGGACACAGACATGCTTGGATCTCAGCAAGGAATGAAGTTTATTTTGATGCTATCCAATATATAGCTAAAATAACCTTTTACCTTTAGTTACAAATGCATCTTTATTTAATATAAAATTATTATATTCACAATTATCTATCTGACTATGTAGTCACAGCAGATAAATCCGAACCGAAATTATAACCGGGGGAAAATAAAATGCCTCTCTTGTATTACTAAAGGACAAACAGAGTCATTAATCTGATACATACACTTTTAGTAAAATAGAAAATAGTGCAAGTGAAAAAATTAACATTTTGTGCGCTCACTGTCTTCCATAAAGCTGTACAATTACATTTATATCAGATAATGCTTCACATCCTTCCCTTTGGTAGGGACTGGAGAGCCACACCAAATGAAATGCATATATCTGAACATCCAACATTTCAAATGTAGAGTGAAAAGTACAGTTTCCTTATCCCCACCTGATCCACTTTTTTTTTTTTTTTTTTTTTTTTTTCTGTTATTTTTCTTTCATCTGTCTTTAATTCATAGTCTCTGGTATGAATAGTTCCTGCCAAAATCATTGGCCTTGTGTTATCTCCTCTCTTAATAGTGTTTTCCAGTTCAACTTCCCTGATACCCACCTACATGTACATGGATTTAAAAGTACTTTACAGCCTATCAGCTAAATCCTAGATGATAGAAATCTTTCATCCTGGAATGGCTTTTCATCACTTGATTTGTATCCCAGCACATGACCCAGAAGGAAAACTGCTGGTGTCCGTGGTTGGGTGGGTAGGAAATCCATGGACTTTCTGTTCACATCTATCTCTGCTGCAGAGCTGATGCTTTACAGCAAAAAATAGTAGCTCTACTGAACATGCATTTAGCTGCTGTCATTCTCAATGCCTTCCTCATACATAAGCCATGCTGTTTATTCACATTTCCTCTCCCCTTCCCTTCTTCCATTCTATAAAAATAAATTTTTTGTACACAAACATGATTTAACAAGTCCATTTCTTGTACAGGGGATTCTACCAGGTAGAAAGTGCCAGAAGTTTTTTAGGCCAGGGACTGACAGAATATCCTCCTCTAAGTATGTGCCACTGTCTGAGCATCCATGCTGAAATCTGTACATGTGAAGGAGCTTAGGTTCCAGGTGATCCATCTTTCTTATACAAATCTTGGATGGTCTGACAGACATTTTGCAATAAATAGTACAAGTAACATAAGCAGAATTGCTTGATTTTCATTCAGTTACAGTTAATTTAATAGGAGAAAATTATTCCATTATACTCAATTCCACATATGTGGAAAACCAAAAAATAATTTTTTTTGTTTCTACCTATTTTTCTAAAAATTTTTCTACCATAAGCCATTACTAAACAATCCACTGGTGGTCTATGAACCACCTCTCACTATTTTTTAAAATATGACAATGTTTCAGCAATATCTTAATTTTCACTTCAGATCTTGGCAGACCAATTTCTCTTTCCATCCACCCAAAGTGGAGGGCTGAAATTTGCTTCCAAAGGGGTCTTGGAAACAGAAATGCTATCACTGTCTAAAGTCTGAGAAATTTCAAACCTGGGGTTTGCTTCACGTTTTATGAACTGCACATGCACATAAAAACTTTACTGAGACAAACTGTCCTGACTAAGCTGTTCATGGATGCTGTCAGAAATCAGAATGTGAACTTCAAGAGATAATGTTTGTGGTACCTTGTAAATGTGCCCCAGGAAACTGTTTGCTGAGACTTGACTGTTCAGAGAGCCACAAACCTGTACAGATGGTGCTGTGGTCTATTTGCTATATTGTGTAGTTCCAGTGGCATTTCTGTTGTGATTCCAAGTGCTGTTGTCAAATCAGTGGATTAATGGAAGTGCTACGTCAGTTACTGAGGGTTTAGCTGACAGCCACCTGTCATGTTTTGATACTGATGCCAAAAAATGAGCCTTGGAATTACACAATAGGTACTACTCCTTTGAAGTGTATTGTTATGACTTAGAGTGTGCCAGCAAGTTGCAGAGGGTGGGGAAGAGGAAGAGATGAAGTGAAAATCTCATGTAAAGAGAGAGGCTAGATTTTACCTGAAATACATCACATGGAGTTCCATGGTTGAACTGGCAAATACCAGAGTCCCAAACAATGACAGTCTGGTAAATAGTAAGCAACTCATAAACATGAGGCCTGGAAACCAGGGAAATGAAAGGTGAAAAAGGAAGGAAATTCATGGCAGGAGGGAAAGGATATGGTCATTGGAGAGTTTGGGCTCTATTATTATGAGACATGTTCTCTATCTGCTGCAAAATAGATCTGGTTGGTGAGATCTGCTGCTGTGCTGTTGCACTGCAATTGGCTCATCTCAGGTGGAAAGGATGAGGAGAGCAGCTCACAGCACAGAAATTTAGTCTGTAAACAGCTGGAGCATCTGTTGGGTTGTGTGAATCTGGGCAAAGCTGTGGAGAGAGTAGGGCAACACTGGTGGGAGCAAACCTTGGTAGATGTAGTCCATAAGAATCAAAAAGTCACTAGGACTTCTGTGAAGAGGCCCAAAGAGCAGTGCAGTGCACATTCAGGCTTCTGGGCAATCCAATTTTCAAGACTTCTAGAGCAGAGGGCCTACAGGATAAATCTGTGACCTCTTAAAATAAAAGGAGAAAGTAGCTAATTCTGTCTGAGGTGGTTGCCGGAAGATTTGAGGGGTTTTTTTTCAGTAGACTGTCTGATTTGTGTTCTGGGAGGAGAGAATTCTTGTTAACTCAGCATTTCCTTTTCTTCTGGGCAGACTGCAACAAGAGGGCATATGCATTGCTGAGCTCTCAGCCTAATTGAAAAATAGTTATTTAAAATTTCTATGTTCTATTCTTTACCTCCATGTAAATATATCTTTTGTCTTTTCTCAAAATAGCCAGATTTTCCCTCAATGGCAAATCTCATTCCTCTTCATCTTAATTTTTTCTCTTGGAGTCAATTCAGTCTTCCACTTTTGCTGTCCTACCAATTCTATTTCTTTCCCCTATTTAAAGAATTTTTTTCATCTTTTTATTTCTCTTTTTGATTCCTGAAAAATCTCTTTCTGATATTCTGACACACCCAGTGAAAGTAAGGGTGAGGTGGAAGGGATAGAAAGCTGGGACTGCCAGTCTGGTCTCAAGACCTATTGCATAACAGATCATCATAACAGCTGCTTCCCTCCTGCCTTCCCAGCAGGTTCCAGAGAGGGAGGGTTCCAATGCTGAGTAGTTCTGCACTGGGCTGTAGGTCAGGGTTGGTAGAAAAGGATGTTGGAACTTCAATAGACTAACACCTAGAAATCACATCCATGGCTTACACATGCTGTCTCTTAAAACATCATTTGCCAGCTAGCCCAGAATGCAGCATCTAAGCCACTACTTGAAAATTAACAAAACATGTCTAGAATATCCAATGCTATTTCAGGTAGCCTCAGTAGCAATTGGAAAATGTTAAGATTTGAGCTATGTTATTAAATTAAAATTTTCAAGTTTTGACCTTGATTAACATGAATAGCTTTGGACTGCTCTGCTTCCTCTATCTAGAATAGTCTGCAATTAAAATTCTCTAAAGTTGAGACTTGAGCCTGCTTTTGTGTAAATTGGGAAAGGAAATTAAAGCCTTTACCAAGCAATAGTTTTGAGATTAACAAAGCATATCTGGTATCAAAAGAAGACTGGAAAGGTTGAGAAAAGCATTTTTCTATTTGTTACATTGTTTTACTGGACACTTCAGGGAGCCACTGAGTACTTGCATTCGGAACAAACAGAGTCTATTTAAAAAGCTTTGAACTAAAACTCTTCCTGCCATAACAACAGGAGAGAAAAATCATCAAAAATCATTCTGCAATGTGTACTAAAAACAGAAGCAGCTTTCAGTACAATCATGGGTACTGCCTAGAAGCTGTTCTACAGGTACACCAAGAAGAACTTCTACTCTCTACACAGAGACCAGAGCTATGTGCTATGAAGACTGTGCCAGTAGACTGGGTAAACACCTTCTAAAACCAATATAATATTAGATCTGCACTTTTTACTGCAAAAGCATATTCTGTGTATAGGAAGTAAAACTGTACTTCTTTCACTGAAACTAGCATCAAAAGCATGTAACCTCTCTATAATAGTAAAGCAAGAAATCATAGGAAAACAATATTTGATATCGTAATATCAAACAGCCCAGTCCATTTGTACCCAGGAAGGGTTGTGATACTTTTTTTTGTATGAAAACAGAAAATGTCCTTTTTCAGATAGACGTGTGGACGTGGCAGTAACAATGTAATGCAGCTTTATCTTTCAAACATCTTACTATGCAGAGCTTGTGTATAATTTATAGCTGGGTTAGTCTTTCACAAACCTAAAAAGTGCCTTCTGCTGTCTAAGGTCAAGCACATGAGGGCATCATGGGAAATCCAGAGAGCAAGTGGAACAATAGTATGAGAAGTGAGCAGCTTGAAGGTGTGCTATTTACAGGCATAGGACCTGAGATAGGAACTGCACCTACCTGACTCTGAAATCCATCCTAAATGCTTTCAGATAACTCCAAGACTTGTAAGATAACCCATATCCACTACCAGTCATCTTTCTTTCCATAAAGCTGGGAAATTTCCCCTTCTCCTCTTCTCCCTTCCCCCAGGTTAATCAACATATGCCATGTGATGGAGGTGCACAGTTTATCAGAACCAATATGAGCAGATACTTGCAATGATAATACTGGCTTTTTAAATGTGTATTATTCATCTGCACCATTTTTAGTTGTAAAATACATACACACAGAAGCAATAACAGAAATGGAATAGCATGGATTAGTTTAATGATACAGAATTCTTCCCTAAGGGACAATATTCCTCCATATCAGCATGTAAGGAAAACAACATTTCAGTGCACAAGCATATAGCTGACCTAAATATAGACAACTGTTTGTGCACATTTGCAAGAGGCTCCCTGAAAAGCCACAGCATGTATTCAAAATAGGACTGTTATTCTACAAGCCAAGGACTTACACTTGACTCTTCAAAGCTATTTTGTTGCTTAATTCCCATTGAGATCAAGAGTGATTCTTCCATTGCATTTCTGAGTGCATTGATATGAGCACAGTAAACAAAGTTATGAACAGAGACCGGGTTTAAAAATTACATTTTTGCAACAGCCTTTACGTTATGGTTTTTATCATAGCAAGCACACAGATTAAACTGAAAGTAAAAGCTAAATTCTGCTCTTTTAAATTTAGAAAAAAACTTTTTTCAGCCATGTAGGCAGAGACAAGTGAGAATATTACTAAAGAGAGTATGGATAGACTTGCTTAGAGAAGTTAGTTCTTGAGTGGCTTTACTGCCGTGGTTCCTGGTGATGGTTTGCTATGCCTTGAACTGTTCCTCAGTGTTTCTGTCATACCTTGAGTGCTGGGTGCAGTTCCGGGCTTCTCAGTATGAGACAGATATGGAATTATTGCAGTGAACTTCCTGGAGTTAACAGGGCCACGGAGATGAGGAAGGGACTGGAGCATCTTTGATGTATGAAAAAGGTAAGTGGGCTGTCACAGACATCCTTTTCACTAAAATCCTTTCTTTAGGATTTTTTCCTTCTGGGAAGCTGAGGCCCCAGAAACAAAAGGTAAACAATAGGTTATCTGCTTCTGTGGAATGCAACAGGTCAGTTCTGGATTGGCCCAGATTGAGTGTTTGGAGGTAATGGCCAATCCGGAACTGAGCTCTCTCGGACACAGTCCGAGAGAGCAAGGTTTGTTGATTCATTCTTTACTTTCTATTCTTAGGTAGCTAGCAGCTTCTGGGAACTCTCCCTTTCTTTTTTTTTTTAGTATAGCTATAATAGATGTATATATCATAACATAATAAATCAAGCCTTCTGATCATGGAGCCCATCTCGTCTCTTCCTTCACCCCGAAAACCTTGTGGCCAACCGGCAACAGTGGGCTAAGACACTTCAGTTTGCCAAACAGAAAGTTCAGGGGGATCTTTCAGTAGTCTCTAAACACCTGGGATGTAAAGGAACCAAGACAAGGCAGCTGTGCTCAGCAGTGGTGAGACCATACCTCAAGTCCAGCTCTGCACCTCTCACTACAAGAAGGACACTGAGGAGCTGGAGTGTGTCCAGAGAAGGGCAACAGAGCTGAGGAAGGTCTGGAGCACAAGTCCTGTGAGGAGTGGCTGAGGGAGAGGGGATTGTCCAGCCTGGAGGAAAGGAGACCCAAGGGGAGACGTCATCACTCTCTACAGCTTCCTGAAAGGAGGCTGTAGCAAGATGGGGATTGACCTCTTCTCCCATGTATCAAGTGACAAGGACCAGCAGAAATGGCCTCAAGTTATGCCAAGGGAGGTTTAGATTGAAAATTAGGAAACATTCCTTCATCTGAAGGGTGGTCAGGCATTGGGAAAGACTGCTCTGGGAAGTGGTGGAATCACCATCCCTGGCAGTGTTCAAAAAAAGGTGTAGATATGTCACTTAGGGATACAGCTTAGTGGTGAACATGGCAGTGCCGGGTTAAAACTTGGACTTGATGATCTCAGAAGTCCTTTCCGACACAAACAATGCTATGTTTCTATACATAATAGTTCAATGCCATTTTTGTGCAGTTCTGGAGAGCGATGGACTTTTGCTAAGGTACTGTGATTATCTGAATCTGATCCTGTGAGACCACAAAAGTTTCTAGTGCAAAACCTGTTGTTGAAGGGCAAACAGCAAGTCAGGGTTTCCTACAATGCAGCTGTTGGTTGAAGATGAAATCCATTAAAGCAGCGCAGAGATGAAATCATGCAGCAAGCTATTTTAAAAATTTTAATGAACCATTTAAAATAAACTCATTGCAAGGTAATTTAACAACACCACTTTTACAATTAAATATACTATTTTAGCATGCAAATACAGCACATTAATCCCATGTCAGGATAGAAAATGAAGTGAAACTGAAGGGATTCTGATACATGAAAGTCATCTCAGTAATTTCTCATCAGTTCATGGTGCTCTTAAGCGGCATAATGAAAGAATGAATTGATTTAAACAACATTTTCTTGGAGCAATGGGGTTTGTGAAATTAAATTAACTTGATGGTTTTCTGTAAGAGCAGGTCTGCATGGCATTACATTATTCTTGAAATTAATTTCTTTTCCTCTCCAGAGTTATTTTTGGTTTGGTTTGGGTCTGGTATTTTCTTTCTTGTTTATTTCCATAACATCCACTAAGGACTTCTATGCTAATTTTCCACATTTTTCACTTCATTATAATAAATAAAAAGTGCCTACTCAGATCCTCATTATCAGGTTCCTGAAAACAAGAATCAGCAAGAATTCTTCAGTTTATTTCTTTCATATAATGCATTTTTCTTTTTCTTTATTGCTAAATCCTTCTCCTCTTTTCCCTGTTAGGGGATATGGTGGAAGAGAAGAATATTAACCAGGATGATACAGAGTCAGATTACACCGGGCTATCAAGAGAAAAATGTTCCAATGCAGTGTTTTAATGAAGCAGAACACAGGACTTTCCATAAATCTAGTTATATAACAGTTGAGAGGGGTTGTGGTAAAATTTGCAGTATTTGTAAGAGGAAACACCTAGGTTAGACAGGACTCCTGTATTTGCCTAGGCAGGGCTTCAGCTCTGTAAGACACTGTCAGTGTTTAGACAGAGACTGTGGTGCCCACACTCCTCAGAGCCAGATGACAAACTGTGTTATTTCCATTGCTAGCACCCAGTTAGTGCATCATTTATACTGTGGCATAGTGCTGCCCTAAGGAAGTAACTCCTTCTGGCACAAATAGCAAATCTGCAGGTGACTCATGGGGCCTTTCATTAGCAAATGCCTTCCCTTTATTTTATAGCTTCACACCTGTATTGTTAGAAGGAGGTAGCAGTTGGGCACATCAGTTCTCAGCCCAGAAAAAATTTACATTTGCTCAAACTGGAGAGCGAGCAATCTGATAAGAAATGCCAAGATGTGCCTGTAAAGACCATCTGTAAATACCGTCTCTGGCTCTTTTTCTTATTGTAAAAATAAACTAACTGAAATAGTTGATTGTAACAATGTTTGCCAGGTATTTGGCCTTTCACTGAGATTTGCAGATTTAGTATTTCTAACACTTTGAGAAAAACACATTTGACGCTTTGAATGCTAATGTATGTCATACTTTTAGTGGTTTCCTTAGCTTGATATCAAGAGTTGGTTTCTAGTGAGTTTCCTCAAAAATCACAGAAACACATACAGAAATGTAGCATGATGCTCTGCTGAGTTAAAGCAATGAGAATTATTTTCTATAGCTCACTTCCTTTTCTCCCAAGAAAAGAGCACAGCATGTGCTTCACTGGTCTCCAGATCCCCATGCCCTGGGGAGGAGGGTGCTGCCAGACCCAAGGTGAATAAACCTTACTTGTTCTAGCCTGTGCTGGGCTCCGGGCTCTCACCATCTGCATTTTCCGTGTTTGATCAGCTGCCACAGCTTCTAAGTGCCAGCTTCTGTTAGTGCAATTACTATGACAAAAAATAAAGTGACTTATCCAGAGCCAGAGAGTTTGACCATCTTGTCACCAACAGTCAAAATCCCAGCAGGGCTCCTAGAGAAGTCCTCAGAGATGCACTTTCCTCCTGTGCTTCCTTCTCACATCTCACAGCTCCCATTTTGCTTGCTTTCTTGATGCAGCATAGACTCCTTGTTCTCTTCTGTGTAACAGTTGCAGAAATAGGGTGAGAGGCTCAAAATATTTTTCAAACACTACCTCTTCCTTGCGAGGAGATGAAAATGCCAAGGGGGATATGACAAATTATACACTGATGTACGTTAGTTCTTTTTCAGCACAACAAGGCAATTCGTTAAGTGATGGACACTTCCTGAATATTGTCTACATGTTTTCTATATACTATAAATATTAGAGTCCTTTTCAAATGCCTCCACCACATTGATCAATTTTGCACATCAATAGCCAGCAACCCAGCTGCCTATGTTTCTTTGCAGTTCACTTTTTCAGACACTTCATGATTCTATGAGAAGGGAATTAAAGTTTGGTTTTTTTCTCTCTGAGCTATGGAAGATGTTCACTTTCCTTACAGACAAGCTTGCTTTTTCAGTAATGGTGTCTAGAATGAATTACCTGAATAACCTAAGTAGCATGTAATAAAGGAACAGATGCTAAAACCTCCTAAACTGCAAACCCCTGTTTCACAGTGTCTCATTAGAAGCGAGCACTTATAAGCAAAAAACCCAATCCTTTTCTCACTGTATCTTCATGGCAGTACCATATATTTTTAGCATCTATTCAGGTCTTTCTGCAGCTCTGCTTCAAATTGATATTTTTGTGATATTTTTATACTAACAGTGAAAAATATTTGCAAAGAAAATCTTAATTCATTGCCAGTGATTTGCTTTTTTACCCCTGCATTCCAAGCTAATGGATTTTAGCAGGATTTTACTGAAGTACATGAGGCCAAATGAGTTGCTCAGCTCAGACATGGGGTCAGCAACTCTTCACAAGGTCAGGAGTCAGGGCATTGTTTGCTTTGCATATCATGGACAATTATGTTTGCATTAAGATAATGACACAATTTTTCGAACCATATTCCAGTAACAGATTCATGGCCTTCACTAGACACAACATAAGTTGAATCTATGTGTCCAAAGATAGAATATGGCTTGTGATTTGTATGCATCTCATTTAATCAATAAATTCAGCAGACCAAGTCTTTCCATATTTTTATGCTTTCGACTTTTGCACAGTTACATCAGAGGTAAATCTGTGCCATTGACAAGATCTAATTCAGATTAAATATTCTGACTGCTGCTCAGCAAAACATTATAAAACCTAGGTGGGGGTGTCACTGACAGGGTAAAGGAACAGTCTCATGGAAGTGATTTTGCTACAGGCAGACCTTGGACCATAGAGATCATTCCTACACAGCTGAAGATACAGTCAATGACCAACTAGAACCTGTAGGTACTGGTTGAGGGAGTACCACATATGCTATGGAGATTTTCCATTACATTTCCTTGATTGTCTTAGGAGTTGAGATTTTCACATAGTTTAGGCTGTTGTGTGTGGGAAGAGGATGTCTTCTGCATTACTCAAATATAGCAATATTCATTTTCAAGTGGGTACATAGATCCTAAAATTGAGATTGTATTAATTTTTAATAAATATAAATATTATAAAGCAATATAATTATGTCTTCCACATGAGCAAAACAAAGCAAGGAATTCAGTCTCCTTCCCCAGGGCAGGCAATTGTTCAGCCATCCCCAGGAAAACAGGGCTCCATCATAGGTAGCAGTGACTTGGGAAGATAAATGCCATCACTCCAAATGTCCCTCTTCTTCCTTCTTACCCCCACTTGATATAATGAGTGTGAGGTCATGCGGTCTGGAATATCCCTGTAGTCAGTTGAGGTCCTGGCCATGTCTCCACCCAGCTTGAGGACACTTAGTGACATTTTTAGTGGTGGTGGACTTGGCAGTGCTGGGCTAATGGCTGGACTTTTTCATAACCTTAATAATACTACAATTCTGTGATTCTTACAGGACTGTTCTGATTTCAAAGGCATCTCACATATTCTCATGTTAAGTTGTTGAGAGAGTTACATTAAGCCTTAAGGTATTCAGTAGTACAACAAATACAGAGAAATGTAGGATTTTCTGTGCTGGAATAGATCAATGAGCCATTTAATTTGTTATCCTTCCTCCAGCAGCAATCAGCACCAAATGCTGTAGAGAAAACCCTCTTCAGAACATGACTTGACAAAGTTCTGCTCAATCTTTCCTGAGAAATATAAGGTTACTAAACAATAAATTAGGCTTCCTTAGAAAATGTTGATGAACATGCTGGAACTATCATTCATCTGATTATTAAGATGTAAAGTGTCTCTCAACACTTTTAATGTCACACCAGCAGATCATACACTCAATTTTTCATCAATATATCTGTAAACTCTGGGCATCTGTTAGATGCTGTTATTGAATAATTTCTGTCAGTTTGCCATGGCTAAATATCAGGTACATCCCTTGGTCAAAAGTCTGCATGAGGAGTACATAGCAAACCAGCAACAGGGGATAAGATTATGTGTTGTTTTTAGACAAAAGAATATTTTCTGCTTTCTCAGTTGCATGGCTCTGCTTTTCTAGATTTGGAGGAAAGTAAAAGAATAGAAATTTACCAGCAAGTTTACCCAAAGAAAGGGGAGTTCCTTTATGATATCTCAGGTGAAAACTACACATTACACAATTTTCTGCTTATGTTATCTCTAGCTATCTCTGAGACCTTTGCAAAGTGGAGTTCACCTACCCAGTGGGCTCAGGCACTCAAGCCATCATTTAGGAGAAACAGTGACAAAACTCCTTCCCTTTGCTTTCCGAGTGCTGAGCTGCACAAGCAGATGCTTATCTTTCATTGTGGACAAAAGAATAAAATAAATATTCCTTCTTCAAGCAAGTGAAGTGTGGGTGGCTTAGTTTGAGTCCAGGGAAGCCAGGTAATGGTCAAGGGCTACATACAATGACAAGTGCTTACCCAAATACACCCAACTAAAATCAATTACTTAATTCCTCTTTGAGGTGTGTTCATTGTGTAGTGATAATAATGTCTTATTTTACTGACAACGAAAATGAAGAGGTAGTCATAATCTCTAGATATATGCCAAAGCCTTACCATAATACAATAAATAAGGATGAGTCATTGAGACATTTGTACCATAAAGTAATGACTATTGTGAAGTTATTAATATTGGGATTTTATAAGTACAAATCTCCTTTTAAGAAGCAACTTTTTGGCTACTTTCCCCTCACCACCTTCAAACATTCCCCTGACAAGCTTCAAACATTTATTTCTATTTGAGATTGGTTTTACTAGTAAACAATTACGTTAAGAAAAAATACAGCAGTAAATGTTGGCACAAACATTTCACAAATCAGGAAAATGTTCTTATGATAATGATCTAAGCTTGCTGCTTTTCTCCCAATAACCTTTATTACAATCAATGTTATTTACTCTTTGCATGGCATGAAGTCCATGCCTTGTAGCAGAAGGGAATTATATTTGGTGGTACCTAGATACTGTGGCTCTCTCACAAGGGAGACTGGCTCTGTCTGATTCCTAGTCTCAGCAGTAGTCATAGAAACACAGCACCAAAAGGGGAGTCCATTCTCCTATTCTCACACACGCAGTCTCAGCATTCAATCCTATTCATCAAACCCCATTTTAGAGTGGTTTCATCTAATGAAGTCAATTAGTAGCAGAGATGGATGGGCAGATTACAAAGATAACTGCAACGTAACCTTTTCTGGTTTTAGTCTTTTCAGTACACAGATTCTTTTTTCCATTTTCTTTCTTTTTTATTTTTTATTTGTTTTTTCCAGCCAGGGTCTCTTGAGCACCTCTGCTTTCTTCCTGCTTTGGGTTCTTTTATGTAGAGCAGATTGGTAATGCTGCTCTGAAATCCTCTGAGTCTTATAGAAAGAATGTGTGCTTTAGGGAAATACAACCTCCATGACATTTTTGCAGCCTAACAAAAAGATTATTTTGCAATTATGTGATTTTTCTCTGTTGTTTTAGTAACAGCAGCCATCAATCACATTCCAGGAGCAAAAGAGACATTAAGAAAATTGTTTCCTTTTATACCTGTAATTGTGCTCCATTCATGAATAACGAACAGCCTTTTCCATTTCCTTTACAATCTGTATGAATTTCAGTGACATCAAAAATTACATGAGGAAAACTTGATTTGATTTAAAGAGGATTTGGGTTTAGTATTTACAGATTGTCATGGATGGCGTAAAGCAAACTTTTCACTTTCCTGATGCTAAGTCAGACTCACAGCAGAGGATTTCAGGGTTTTGGTATGTAGTCCTAGGACCAAGGAAAAACAAATGATTCCCGCTGTCTCAGAGCTTGACCTGGCATTTGCTCTCTTAGCAGATTTCACATAGCTAGATTTCAGATCTCCTGTAGCTACCATGCTTTCTGTAGAGTGTTTTTGAAGTGCTGCCTAATTTGTCTCTTTCAGGCAGACTGGCCATTTCAGAGTTTCTCCAGGATCTTGCCAGCAGCCTTGGCAAGGCTCTGGTTTTGGGATGCAGGATTCACTCCCACAGAGAGAAGCAGAAAGTGACACTAGAATGGCAAAATTAACATTACAAATTTTAGTCAGGAGGTTTTATTTACCCATTTGTCAGCAAGCAATTATGTGCCCGTGTAAACATTTTCATCACTGAAGTCTGTGACAGTTAGTCATAGTAAGTGGTATGTATTGCTTTGGTCCTTGGACTACTTTGAAAATCTGACTTGCCTCCTGATAATCAGTTCTGAGCTTAGGAATGATTTTTGGTCACACCATTGCCAATGAGACCACTTTTTTGACACAGTGGCACTCTCTTGGAAACTCTGTATTTGTATGTTCTTTAGAAAACTATTGTGAATGGGTTTTATTAAAACAATTACAAAACAAATTATCTCTAAGCACTTTTAATATGCAGCCTACTAGTGAGTAGTTGCCCAGAATGATTCCCTGCCACCCTTAGTGGTGGCCACTATGAAATGCACTTTGTGGTGTGAGCCTATTCCATGAAAATATCCAAAATCATTAGAATAATCACAAGAGAAAGGAAAAATGGGTACTACCTGGAATTTCAGACTCAAGCAGAAGGCAGAACACACAATGGGCCATGAACTCAATCCACTGACTGTTTCATATTTCTCTGAAGCAGTCAGTGGATTGAGTTCATGGCCCATTAAACAGGAAGATTTCAGACTAGTGAAATACTCATACCATGAGGTACTCATAGGACGTGTCTAGACAATTTAGTTCTCCAGGATTGCTACACAATAGTTTCTCCCAAACATATAAATTCAAAAATGAGGAGGAGGGAGTGATAGAAGATGGAAATTAGCACAAAGAATCACAGATGAGTTCTCTTATATAAATGATGTATGCTTATATAAATGATGCCCCAGACCACCTGTTAACTTGCCATAGCCTTCACTCTCAGGGGCTGATCCTTCTCCTCCATGTCTTCAGCAAAGAGATGACTACTTCTTGGCTTTGTGCAGATTTCCTTAGGGTTCTATTTTATCAGTATTCTACTAGGAAAGGACTAGATTGGAAAGAGGCTTTTTTTGTTCATAGCACAGAGACTTACCATTTTTATGTGTACAGAAGACAGACATCAGATTAAGTTAGAGTAAAATACTACCATATAAGTTCCCAAATCCTGAAGAAGGTATCCATCAAAAATTTTATCACAATTTTTCTCTCACTGCTGCATTTCTTGATTAGGCTCTAGAACTAGGCTTGAATTTCCTGAAGACTCCTTGGTATTAGTCTGCAAGCAGTGGGTGTAAAGGTATTTCTTGTGCCTATTTGAATAAGGTATACCTTACTTAATCCTTTCAAAAAAGGAAATAGTCATATTGGCATTTTAAATATTTTCCAAACCAAAGTGTTTGTCCCCACTGGAAATCAAAGTCAAACTTCTGTGCATTAGGCAGGGAAGAATGTTCAGCCAAGGTGAGCCCTGGAATTCCCTAAAGCCAAAGTCCTTGAAGGGAAGTCCTTGTGTTTCCATTCTTTTTATTAATTTCTTCCATTTATATCTTTCTGACCATTCTCTTTATTTTAAAATATACACTTGTGTCTGAGAAGACCTATTCATAAAACATCAGGTAATAGTCATTCCCATGCATATTCTATACGACAGATTTCTGCCAGTCTTTGCATGACAGTGTTAGATATTTTCACTCTTATATTCAGCTTCTATTCCCCAACACAACAAGTGCTTAACAGATTCCTCAGTAGAATAGATGAATAGCTTGGTGTTTCACTAAGCCATTTCTACAATGCCACTGCAAATACAGGCTTCAGAAATTGAGGTGCAATGTCTACACAATGTCTAGGACAAAAATCTCCTCTAGTTTAAGTTTGCTTACACCCACTCTCCATAAACAGCCCATAAATTTTTATTGCTTCTTATATCACAATCTTAATGTCACCAAAGTGAATTCATTAATGTTTTTCATTTT
Organism: Camarhynchus parvulus; assembly: GCF_901933205.1. Lineage (NCBI taxonomy): Eukaryota > Metazoa > Chordata > Aves > Passeriformes > Thraupidae > Camarhynchus > Camarhynchus parvulus. Next base: position 18,957,448 of record NC_044575.1, on the reverse strand, counting down.
CTTGTTTGTGAGATAAAGCCAATCAGCAAACTACTGTTAACCCAATTTATTTGCAAGAGGTGTTTTTCAAGCAAGCAGATATTACAGCAATTGTTCATCATTAATATTTGTTAATAGATGTGTGTTCATTTGTTGTATCTTGTAAATAAGCCACTGCATTATACAGTAAGCATACTGGTAAACTTGGGATGCTGTTTAATGTTCTCATTTTATTCTGAATTATCACAACATTTTCCAAAAAGCCATGACTAATAACCTTCAGGCAAGGCTCTTCGTGAATTTTGAAGAACCGAGAAGCTGAGCTTTGGAACCAGTCCTGAATGTTACAAATCTTCACCTATATCAGAACCTGAGCAAATGCAAAGGGAATTGTTGAGGCAACCTAGCTTAGCAAGATTCTAAAAAAGGATTAGACACATATGAATACTGTAAAAAAAGCTTCTTCAGAAGGATAAAATTACAAGGGCTATCAGCCCACATGCTTCAAAGCATAAGCTGATCACCAGCTTGAATCAGGAAGAAATGTTCTCTCATGGGAATTATTTTTATCTATAATGCCATTGCATGAATTATAAAATTCTTGAATTCCTGATGAATCAATTATTGACCACTATTGAGAGACAGCAAACTAAAACAGACTAATTACTCTGGTTTTGATATGGAGATTTCAAAATACACAGACTTGAAGAGTAATCAGCCAGCCTTTAATGAAAACTTTCAGACAAGAAATTAAAAGCACTTTGGAAGGAAAATAAATTTCAGTAACCTCGCTTTACACATTGGGAAATGAGACTAACAACTGAGTCTTACACATGTGCTCATCCCGCTGGACCTGAACCTGTCACTTGCTTGTTTCAGTTTCTCTTCACAAAAATGTCTTAATGTGAGTTCTTCATGAAATGGTTTAATTGGAAGCACTCTGAGTCCCTTTCACAGAACTGTCTTCATGTAAATCATTTGGAGTCATGTTTGACCTATGAAGAACTCTGTAGGGAGTGATGCATGGAAAAATATACTGTCATCACTTCGCAGAAAAACTTTACCATTCCTGCAGTGCAGATTGTTCTCCCCAGAGCAGACAAATTTCTCCAGTTAAAAGGGATTTTGTTTCCGAGCAATTCTTCCACTGTCCTTTAATACATGCAAAGAAGTGGTGCTTGGGGCTGGGTGTCAAGGTCAGGGGTTTTTCTCTTTTGCACATGGGGTAGGACAGGTTGGGCTCACTGGGCAAGGGGGTCTGAGAGCTGCCTGTCTGATCATGTGTCCTGTGGTACCTCTGTGCTGGCATTCCTCAGCCTCAGAAGCTCTTTCTCCTCCTATCTGTTGCCACCTATCTCTGGTCCCTTAGGAAACCTGTTCCCAAATCCTGACTCTTAACTGTTGAAAAACAGACTTGCCCTGCACAAAGAGATGTGAAAGGGGAACATGATACACAAACACAGTGATCGACTGACAAGGCAAACACTAATTTTATTACATTCCATATGTGTTGAAAAGGAAGAGATTAGTTCTCTTTTAATATCATGAAAAGTGGATGACAGAACATGAAGGGGAAAGAAAACAAGGAGAAAGGCCAAGAAGAGGAGCTGTGGAATAAATGCACTGGAATATCTATCTGAACTTTATGGGAAAAAAAGAAGTCGAAACTCCAGAAAGGTCTTATCTGAAGTTCTTTGTTTTGATGGGGTCTGTTGATGTTTCTGTGAGCTGTGGTTTCTGACTAGATCCCTTACCCAGCTTTTCCACAGGATCTCAAGGTGACAGAAACAGGGAATCCACCTGAGCTGTAGTAGTTCCCAGTCCAATGAAACATTGTCCACTAGTGTTGCTGTGGTTTTGACAGGAGATTTTATAAAATGGTTGGACTCAAATTTTCTGTTTTCTCTGCAGTGAAGCAGACCAAGCAATGGTTGTTTATAGTTTTTCTTCCCAGCTGTATCTGTCTTCCCCATGTCCTTATCCATTTGTTATTCATTTTGCTAAGAACTAATACTGATACTGGCATATCCAAATATTGGTAGCCCTATGCTTAATCCTGCTCCAAAGGAAAATATAATGAACCTGTTATGTTTATTGGAACATGGATGTCAAATCAAATCATTTTGCACAATGAACTCTAAATCTGTCATTTAGTTTTTAAGCATTGAGGGAGACGGGAGAATGAAAAAGATCAAACCAAGCCAAATTGAATGAAGTCATATCAATATTAAAGTCCTGTACAAGCCAATGAAAAGAGACATTTGATTTTATGAGATTTGCAAATCATTTTATGTACTGCTTGAAATATAGTGTAGGAATGAATGTTAGATAACCATTTATGAAAATATAAATTAGGAAAACAGGATAAAAGTCCATCCAGGCATGTAAGGAGGGATAACTTGCATATGTGATTAAGTGAGGCCAGACAATAATCTTGTGGATTAAAGATAATAAATTTCCAATTTTACACTTAGTAATACCTTTCTAAACAGAAAATAGATTTGTCCCTGCCATTTACGTGGTGTTTGAGGACTAGCATATTTCTTTGAAAGTCATCTACTGTAGAACCCTGTTTCCTTGAAAGTAACGTATTATAGAACCCCTTTTCATTTGATGACAGTATTTATAATACTTTTCATTCCATTGGCAATATGCTATTCTGGTTTTAACTCCATTATTTGATCACAATATCCAAAATCCTAAGTGAAAACTAGTTAAACCTCAGGTCAGGTGTCATTTCCCTGTGGTGTGGGAGAAACAAAAAACTTTTAGCTGCAACACAGCAGAACATGAGAGGGAAAAGATTGCAGAGGATCAAATATTTGTCAAATATACATCCTCATAAGACTCCTCCTGTTGCTGTTCACATATTCCCATGTCAAGGAGATGCTATTATGTTCTGACTATATTTCTCCTTTTTTTTCAGGTTTTGGGCAGTATCAAATTGTGCCAAAGTAGCTGTACTTAACATAAATAAATACTCAACAGGCTAAGATGAAATTCTGTTACATAAAAGCATTGTAAATAATACGTTTTTCTTTAAATCTTTTCATTTGATTAAGGATATAAGACAGACAAATCATGCAAATGTTATTCAATAACTAGTTTAGTCTGTCAGAAAATATGGAAATCAAAGGATTCTACTTTAAAGCATTCTTGCATCATAGTTAATCAGCATTTTTATCTTGCAGATCACAAGCTGGTGTATATGAATCAATTACTGTGCTAGGACATCACATTAAAAATTCTTTTTGAATTCTAAAACTGCTTGTCAACCTGCATGTTCTAGTAGTAAGTGCACATAGTAACTTCAATACTTTCTCTGATGTTGCTCATTTCCAGTCAAACACAAGGGCAAATTTCAATTATGAATTAAAACTACTATGTTTGAAATCAATAATGGAACTAGGAGCAGCAGTGGCCAGAGACAGGCTATTCTATAAGCTCTTTCTCTCCTCAGATCTCAAAGGGTTATTTTTACAAATGTGCATTAGTTCAGGCTCACAGCGTATAGCCTCTGTGGCATTGTCAGTACTCTGAAAGCCAGGCAAAGCATGGCACAGAGGTCTGCAGCTGCCGTGGGAATCAGAAGTGTTATTGGCCACAGCAGAGCATCCCATGAATGAGACAAAAAGGCAGGTTCATCAGGAGAGTTCATTCACTCAGGACAATGCTGTGCTGAGTAGACTTACCTAGAAAGAGCAGAGTTCCTCAGCTTGAGCACACTGCAGCTGCACTGAGCAGCCAAGCTCTCACTTAAAACAGCTTCATACGGGGCTGAGTGAGGCACCTGGGTGTGTGTAGGTCTGGCTCTGAGTGATTTGCCAAGTAAGCCACTCTGGGACTTAAAACAGACTCTCCAAGTTGTGAACTGGGATGTCCTACTTAAATAGTGGAACTGCTGCAAATCTCTAGCACCCATGTTATTTTTACAAGGACTTAAATACAGAAAGTCATGTCTTCCCTTTGAGAAAAGATCAAGAGAATTTTAAATGGCATTTGATCAGGTAATGAAGTCAGAAAACATTGTCCTTAGTTCATTGTCAGAAAACACTGTCCTTAGTTCATTGTCAGGGCTGAAACTCATAGACTAACTGGGTAATGCAGGATTTATGCTGAATTTTTAAACTGGATTCAATTTTGCTACCACAGCCAACCAGGCCCAGACACGATTGCCTTTATTCCCAAACCCTTTGACACCAATTGGTATGGGTTGTGATGAGTTGCTGTGGTGCAAATGGGGCTGGTTTCTGTTAGCACAGGGCCACCATCATCTTGCTTCTGTGCAGAGGTGTGTACATTCCATTCCCTTTTGCAGGACTGGGAATATCAGTATTACTAGGGGTCTTTTGAACTTGGATGTTCTCAAACGACCTTTCTGGACGTAGCATCCATTTCACACAAAAACAGTGTTAAACAAAGTATCCAGAAATGCAGAAATTATGTTTTAAAGAGTCATAACTCCTGATATTTTCCATTATATTCTTGGTTGCAGGGAAGCACTAAGAATCCTGCTCATGGCAAAAGTACTGCATTAAGGGATCTTTGAACATTTTTTCAGAGGTGAGCAGTGCTACCTCAATTACCACACAAGAGTAGGTTTTCCTGGAATTTTTTGGGGATGTTTTTGATCCTTCATTACTTAAGAACCTTGTCTTATTATGGCACTGCTGCCGTTGCTGGGAATGTCCAAATATGCCCATCAGTTTCACAAAAGACATAGAAAATTTAAATTTTAGCAACCATTTGACAACTTGTCCCGTCAGATATCTCACTCACAACACAGAAAGCAGATTTCACTTTTGAAAAGGAGTAATGACTACAATGGAAGCACATAAAATCACCATGGAAAAAAATCTCAGTTGACACGTGAGAATTTATGTGAGCACATGGAAAGTAGTATTTAATTGAAGCTATTTTAGCATGTGAGTAAAGCTTAAGTTATATGAAACCCTCTGGGAAAGGATTGCTGTCGATAGCTGGCCAGCTTCTGTTGTGGAGCAATCTAGCTTTGAGAGATTAATGAGTGTGCTAAAGCATTGGTAGTGCTTTCTTTCTGAGAATTTATTTTCTGACACCTTGATCTCTGTCATATTTTTGAAATACATGTGAAAAGTAATACCAGTGCCACAGGCAGGAAACAGCTATCTCTTTACTGCAGATATGTACAACCACAATAATACTCATTAGAGCTTTGCAAAGATCAGCATTTATTTCTGGTGGGGATGTCCAAGCTTGAGCATGCACACCACTATGTCACAAGTTTAAAGGAGGGTTTACCGAGGCAATGTCTGCATGGCTGTCTAAGATAATGCAACAAATGTGGCTAGAAGTTTCCTCTGGACAGCTGGTGGGCTATAAGCACACAGTGAGGCAGCTTTCAGGTTCAGAGAAAAAGATATGCTCAAAATATTCTATTAAAATGTATTTCATCTCTGAATTGCTGGGCTATCACAATTGTGGAGCTCTTGATAAAGTTCACAAAGAAAATCACTGCCTATACACTTGGTAACGAAAGAAGTGCCCTGCAACCCTTCTGAAGAATAAATTCTTTCCACTAAGTTGTGAAAAGCTAGGTATTCCCACTCTGGCATGTCTCCAAAGATTTTAGCAGTGATTTGGAGGCTGAGAAGAGGCTAGAAGGCATGTTGGAGAAAAAAAGGCATCAAGTAGAGAGAGACAGGTTGTGATAAGTGTATGGCAGCTATTCTCTGGTGACCCTCCTTGAGGGACCAGAGAAGTTTGTGCTAAACAGCCCAAAGAGTGAGACAAAACACAGGGCAAGAGCCATCTCCACAGCATTCCCATCCTCAGATCTCTCCCAAGAAAACAGGAAGCAATAAAGATGTTACAATCATAGTTTAAACACTACCATCCATTTCTGTTTGAACAGGAGAACGTGTCCTGGACAGATGGAATTAGCAGGAGTTGTACTGTATAGATGTCACATCCCATCATCTGACATTGGCTTATGATTGTTATTGTCAGGGCATGTTATGGGTAGGTGAGGGCATTTTTTCAATGTTTTTTAAAGTAATAGAATAAAAATTTCAATAAATCCCTCATAGATGTTCAGGAACAAAACATGATCAATCATCTCCATTTAGGCAACTGCATAATAAAATTTAAATTTTTGTTTCATAATCATGAATTAGATACTTTCTGCCCTCTTTTCTGTGGAAGCATGCAAGGACTTGGTGTTAAGGGGATGGGGGAGAGGGTCTGGCATCCCAGCTGCATCCTGTTATATGGTGTTCATAACAACAAAATTCTGTGTAAAATTAATAAAAGATAATTCAGCACATATGTCACTTCTGGATACGATAAAGGCTTGATTTGATATTTATTTGAAGCAGGCTCCTGGTGACTGTCTATTGTCATAGCATTAGATGAAAAGAGAGAGAACGAGTGACTCTTTGAATGTGACTGTAGTAACAAGGAGAGCCTGCAGTCATGTCTTGTTAATTTACCAAGGAGAATGTCACATTTACATTTCAAACTATCCCACTGCAGAGCTCCCAACTTGTTAGGATTATCCTGAGTTTTAAACCATCCAGACTGAGGCTTCATTGTTTACCCAGACTAATCCTTCACTTCACCCTCCTTCCCTCCCTCCTTTCCAACTACCCTGCCTACAGAAAAAAGAGAAAAAAGAAAGAAAATCTAACATTAAAAGGTGTTGCCAATCCTGCTCAGTAATTATGAGATGATTCCTCTAAAAGAGTGAGGTGAAATGTCATTTTATTATTCTTCTACTTCCTTTCCTTCTCTTCCTCCTCCCCCCACCCATCTTCTTGCAGGCAGGCATCAGGACTAAATTTTCACTGTGATGTGCAGGGATTTAGCTGTGTGAATCCTATTACTGCTATTAATTAGAACACATCAGTACAGCCAGCCAAAAATGTGCACCTTTTAATGTTTATCTGCTTGCTCTCACCACTTATCCATACCCTGGTTCTGATTCTGATTTCTCACTGGTATTTACCTATGTAGTACTAATAATCTCTGGGAATTATTCCTGATTTACATGAAAGAATTTCTAGCAGCTCCCATCTGTGACATTTGTGCAGGTGCCCCATTATCTTCTCCATTATTCTGCTTGCTTTCTTTTAGGACCTCTTAAGGTATTTTCTACATCATTCACCAGCAGGAATTATCAGCCCAAATTTTCACATCTATTTTCCAGTGACTTTATTATACAATGATGTATAAAAAACCTCGGTCCTATGACTGCTGTTTCATTAAATTATTTGAGGGTGAAATTCCAGGATGTGCTTTAAATATCCAGGCATTCACAGGTTCCATTTAAAAAATGTAAAAATAAAGAATTTATTTATTTATTTGGGGATTTAAGGAAAATGCACCCAGTAACTTTCTACCACAAGACAAGGGGATTTTGCTGAGGGTGTCCCTCCAGAAATCTCTTACATTCCCAGGACTCTTCTCACTGGCCAGATGGATTCAGTGTGTGCTGTAATTGTTATTCTACCAATGCAACATTTGCAGTTGGACACAGCTGAAATGGAGCTGGGGCAGTGCCCAGTGAATTTGTCCTCCTGTCCATCACAAGAAGGTTTTTTCTGAGACCAGCCTGTGCTTTTATGTGGCACTTGAGTAGCACCAGCTGATGAAGGGCAATGCTAGGTATCAGCTTCAAACCTAAAGTCAGAGGAGGAGGAACATCCAGCCTTGCTCTCCTTTAATCTCTGCTCAAAGGGCTTTGTACTAATTAAGCTTTATAACACCCTTCAGAAGTGAGGGAAGAGTGCTATGGCTCGACTGTAAATGAGGGGGAGAGGAGCCCAGTCAAATGACTTGGTGACAGAATCAGCCTAAGGCAATCAAGATGACAAGCCACAGCTCCAGCATCTGTCTTTTTGGTTGCTACTTAGAAATGCTTCAGGGAAAAAAAAAAAAAAAAAAGAAAATCTAGATAATTTTTACCACTTCTTTGTTAAAGCCTGGCTTTTCCCAGCCCTGCCAATTTAGCTGTTCACCTTGCCTTATTTGTAGGTCAGAGGCAAGAGAGCCAACATGAGACCATTTTGTGTCCACAGCTGACTTTGCAGATCATCCTGCCTACTATTAAACACAGAAATTTCAGAACTGTTAAGTAGCTGATACTTTTAACTAGTAATGTATAAATACAATTTCTGACCTTTTACAAAGAAACTGGCATTTTTCAAATTGTTTTGCTTCAAATTTCTGATTGAGTCCACATGATTCACTGCAGTCAGCAAGACTCTGGGACAAGGTATGAAGGTGAGAGCAGGGGGCAAATAAACTTTACAGCAGTCATTTTTAACACTCCGTAGAAATATTCTTTCTCCTTTGTTCCATGTTACAATGCTGCTTTTCAGCTGCCTGCTAAAGTTTTAGCATTTAAATTTTTTTCTTGCTGTCACATTTGCCTGGTGCGACAGAGCTAAATGGTCCTCAGGTGTAACAGAAAGAGCTCAGGAAATTCACAGCATTAAGAAAGACCCAAGACAGAAAATTCTTGGAAAAAACCTTCACCCCGTATGAGCCCATTCAAGCTGTTTAAATAGATAAGCCCAAGCCAAGCTGGTTATTCTGAGTGCACAGCAAGTCTAGAAGTGCTGCAGTCAGAAAGGCCTGGAGAGGTTGAACACAGCAAATGCAGCCCAGAGGTAGGTTTAACTCCCTATTCTGTCCTGGGCACTTGCTCCCCTGTGCTGCTCATGTGGCAGCTACAAGGATTTGCTGGGGGGACAAGGGAGGGTGTCTGACTGACCCAAGGCTGCTTTGTCTGGGGAGAGGACAGCACCAAGCAGGAGGGTAAGGTGAAGAGGGTATGGAGAGGGAAACATCTGCAGCACCAGCCAGCAAGCCCTGCTAGCATAAAGCGCCATTAACACAGCTTTCAGCCCTCTGAGCAGCATTTAGCAATACTATAAAAATGGCAAAGAGTGCAAGTACAAGTTCTGCTAGATCCCGAGCCACCCCTTAGCCAGGAGAGTTTCACGGACATGAAGATAAGCCTTATCGTTATCCAAGTAATAATTAGCCAATTAATTAGTCTGTCTCCTCACTGCATTCCTCAAGATCATATTTACAATGCCTCACTCAGCTCCCAGAGGATTCTTTTTCATTCAGATGAACTTTTTTTGGGTATCTCCTGCAACAGACAAGGACAAAGAGGTTCCAGGGATTTTGCACATTTTTCAACTCCAGCCTTTCTTCACTGCATTTCAAAGGCTGTGCACTGTTCTCTCCAACACCCCTCCCCACTGCACCAGGATGATGGCTCTGCTCATCTGTGATGATGCACATCTCTCCCCAGCTGCCCCTCAGATTTGGGAGTGAAATACAGCAACTGGGATGGTGCAGCTATGCTCTAAATGGAGAAATCCTTGAAATGAGGAATTACAGTGAGGAGGAACAAGGAGGGGCTAACATTGTTGCCATTAACAGGGAATATTTCCATAGATTTTCACCAGAAAATAGAAATCAGACATGTGCCAATAAAAGACAGACATTCTCAAACTATATCAGACATTTCATCTAGTTTATAGTTTGCTGAAAACAAAAAAGACAAAACTACCTAAAAACCAGATCATATTTCATAAACAATGAAGGTCACTGTAATTGACAATTTATTCACAAATATGTAGAGACTAACCAGGTATTGCAGCAATTTTCTTGTATTCACAGATGCTGGTTCCCAAATTCAGCTATGCTTCACAGGAAATGAGAGATGTTCTTTTCAGAGTGCTTAATTATTTCTGCAAGCATGTTTACCACATAGGAGAAATTTACTAAGAAAGTACAACTCCTGTTTTTTCCTGTTCCATTTGGCTGCTTATGAGACAAATAATCAGGATACATTTATAGCTTAAGGGACCGATTTGCCTGAGATGGAATAGCTGATTGTATTATTCTAAAGAAATAATATGTAGTATTTCAAAATAACTCCAGCTTGTTGCTCTCAGCTCACTAATGCATAATGTTCATTGCAGAAAGAGCACCATTAGACCAGCACCAATCTGACAGTCCATTTTTCAATGACACTTCTTTATTTATTTATAAAAGAGGATTTTTTTACTAAACATATCTATCTATTTGTCAATACAACATTGTTGTTTTTTCTGCAAATGAAATGCATGTCATTGGCTTTATTCCTTCATAATAAATATCAACGAACACATAATAGTGTTTCTGAGGATTTCATCTTCCTAGCCTAGATGGTGCATAGAAAATTAAGTATTTTCTATGCTAGAGTGAAAGAGAACTATCGATAATTTTTGAGACTGTCAAATTTAATTATGAATTTTAAGGTTTTTTATGACAGTCACTATAATTTAAGTATCTGAATATACCAACATGATTGCAAAACATTGATCACTTACATATTTATAGTGGGTAACATGTTCTTACCTCCTAGGTAAGAACATATTGTCTGCTGTAAGTATGGAGAAACAAAGTAATGATTAATTTTATGTTAATGACATAACATCAGAAATCAAATGGCGAAAGAGCTTTCTGAATCACAAATAGGGTTTCTAGTCAATTCAGAGAAACTACTAAACTGTTAAGGTAGCTGAAAAGAGAGGTTCAATTTCTCTTGAACTTTATGGGATTACAATTATGAAAAATTATTGATGTTACAAAGCTGTAAAGCCTTGACTTTTGAAATGGGATCGTATATGAAGTATAGGATTTTTGGTTCCCATAGTAGGAGAGAAATTGTTAGTAATTTTTGGATATCACATTTAAAGTCAATGCTTCGGAACACTAAAACAAAAGGGCTAGAGCACCAAATGCACACAAAAATGACCACAGAGTATTACTTATGCTCAAACATAACAGACTCGCCATGGAGTGTTCTGGATATTTTCTGAAAACATACCTAAAACAGTTGTTTAGAAAGGATAGGAAAGCAAAATAGAAGAAATATGTTCTGAAACTTCATCTATAATAAGCACAGATATGTCTTCATAAGAAGCTAATTTTTATAAGCCTGCACAGCTCATGTCAGGGGATAATTCAATACTGACTTGTTACTTCTGTCTGTATGATATTTTATTGCTGTAGTATCCCTAAGGCTTTATTGTACTCTTAAACTTTTCCCCCTGAAAGAAATTATATATAAATAAAATTGGCTTTAGTCTACCCAACTTTACCTGGACATGCCTGGCAGTATTTAACTCTTTGGCTTTACTGACTCAGTGCCCTCAAGACAACATGCAGTTCTGTTTGAAGGCAGCCCTTTAAACCAAAACTAATTTCATTAAATTATTCCTAGCAACAAAAGTGCTCACTAAATTCCCCCCCACCTGATTCATCTTTAGGAGGAATTTCCTTCAGCCTTAAAAGGAAATATCACTGAAATTATATGTGTAATTTTCCTGTGACTGGGAGGAGAGCAAAGGGATACAATTTTGTCTTCTTTTGAACAGAAATATCTGGCATCAAATATTGTCTTCCATCAAATAGCACAGTCATTCTGATGCAAGTCTGACAGAGCTCACAATACTTGGCTTTGTGCCATCATTTGCCTTCCAGTAGCATCTTTGACAGAAATTAAACATGAGAGCTCTGGATCATAAATAAATGCAACATTGCCCAGACTGAAGGAGACCTGAGTCTGTTTCAAACAGGTTTTTCCTCACTGTAGAGTGAGGGAAAGGAACTGTCTTAATAGCTCCTACTCCTGCAATGCCAGATTCAGCTCAGCATGGGGCAAGTGGCTGGGGAGTGTGGCAGCAGTGCTCCAGCTGCTGCAGCCACTTGGCTTTCACAGAACCCAGTCTGCCAGGGAGGGTGCCAGGAGCCAGAGAGCAGCTGCTGAGCACCCCTCAAGTACCACCCTGCCAGAGAATGTTTGGTGCAAAGGGAGCAGCTGAGCCCAGTTATGAGTATGTAGGAGAGATTTGACGTCATGATGAGTGTGCTGCCCCAGGCATTGAATCTGTATTTTGTACTGGATAAAAGCCACTGCCCCCCTAAGCAAAGCCATAAACCAGTACAAAAACACTCTACCCATTCAAATGTGTGTTATTGGATTGTTCAGGGTCTGTGGGTGTTTTTAAGTAGGGGAATAATTATATTTAATGCTATATCAGTTATCTCTTTCTACACATTTGCTATACCATGAATCAGAGAACTGGCTTTTGATACTATAATGGAGCTTGGCTTTTGACAGAAATTTGTATGTTTACATATGATTTGTACTAGAGGTGATATACTAATAGTCACATCCAGTAGCAGCAGATGAATTCCATCTATACTGGTGGTCTGCAGGAACACATGATTTCAACATCCAAAATTTAAAAAAATAAATCTATATATCCAAAAATAACCAGTGCAAAATATTTCCTAAAGGTGATCTCAGTGCTTATGAGGAGGTGACAAAGACAGGCAGCAGCTGTTGATAGCACAGTCTGGGACACAGGTGTGTTTCCAGCTGAAGTCTTGATGATGGATTGGTTATATGTAGGTTGCTTGTTGTTTTTGCAATCTCTTTACAAGGTGAACATGACCTTAGGTATCTGTTGCTCGTGAATAAAACATACCTAAAACTATTTCCTGAACGTATTCAGCACTCGTTTTCCCCCACAGAGGAATCAACCCACTACAAAATTCTTACAGTCCAACCCAACTCACCTATGGTGTTGCAGCTTAATGACTTCTAGAGAATTAAGCTACTTTGCACATTAAAAAAAAGTGCCTCTTACCTTTCTCTCTTCATTCCCTCAAAGCAATCTCAAAACATCTTATTTGATGACTTAACAAGAGAATAACCATTAATACCATATGTACTGAAGGTTTGTGAGCACCCATTAGGAAGCCTGATTTGCTGGAGGCGTTGATTCCTGAGCAGTTCTGATGACAGAAGAGCATTTCTGCTACCATCAGAGCACTTATGGGCTCTTAGCTGCAAGACCCCAGTTGCTGTTTGAGGTCAGAACAGCTCTGGCCAGCCATGGGCCACCAGGACTGCTTTCATTCAGTGGGCAGCGCTGGGTACATGACGCACCCAAGTGTTCAGCCACAATCCAGCCCTGCTCAAAGGCAATAACACTGGCAATAATCTCCGAGTTCAATAACTGTGCCAACTGGGAAAGGCTCTTAGACTCACTGCCAGGCAGCCTTCCAAACATTATTGCTCTCCCTCTTGATTCAGGCAAGCTTGGGAGACAGAGGGGCAAAGTTGTTTAAACTTTTTTATCTCACTGAAACTCTGTGGTGATTTTTTTTCACTTTTGTCATTTTTTTCCACCCATGCTCTCTGTGGGAAAATATACACACAGAAAAACACGTATATTTGCAGCACAAACATTTTTCCAGTGATGGAAGACAGCACTTTTTTGCTTTATTTCTGGTGCTTTTAGTCATTTTCTTTAGGCTATAGTCTTCGTCTGCACCTTTAAAAGAAGGAACCTGCACAGAAAAGAGCCTCCACACTTTCACAAGAAGCAATCAAAATTCTCTACTCTTTATAGATTAAAAAAATTGCATCGATTGAAGATGTAGGCCAATGTTGGTCAAGAGTCACTTGTCATTTTGTAGGGTTTTTTATACATGGCATAAAATTTCTACATGAATGAGAATTTTCATTCAGTGTTGAAGTCTATCATTGTTGGCTTGAAGGTAGATATGTAGTTTTGTCCCCTGGGTAAAATATGATTCTGGCTGCTTTCATCTTCTGAGCTGCCCAGATTTATTTAGTATTACACTCTTTCTGATCATTTTCCAGGATATCTGAGGTTTTATTAGAAACAGTAAATGCGTAGAAAGTGTGAGGGGATTCTAGTTAAGCCTTATGGTCTATTCCTTTTATCTTAGCTAAAATGCTTCTACTGGCTCCTGTTTTGTTTGTAGTTTTCTGTTATATGAGTCTATTTAGTATTGCAAAGCAGTAGGAAAGCTCTCAGTTATTATACACCAGGTCTTACTTGAATTTGATTTAAGGTTTCAAAATCAGCTTCAGTGGTTGGAGTAATTATTGACCCAATGCTGTCACTCTGCCAAGAAAAAATTATTTGAGAGAAAAGATAGTTTTCACAGAAATAAGAAACTTTGCCTTTTATGGATTGTCAGCTGAGTCCTTTCCGATGATTAATAATCCACTTGTACCCTTGAACATTTTGACATTTGCAATAGCACAGTATTTGCAAATATTTCTTTCTTCATCTCCCATGTTTAAACACAAGACTGAGAGAAAAACATGGGGAGAAGTTAATACACTAGGAAAACTAATTACCAATGTCCCTGGTGGGACCTTTACTTTCCATTTTAGTTCAGGAAAAAAAAAAGAAAAACACAGAAAAAAATTTAAAGATCTGCCACTATATGATATTCCTGAGAATATTCCCATAAAGTATGAGATAGAATAAGCAAATATTAAAATTATAAGATGTGTAGCTTGTCCAGACAGAATTTTTGTCATGACCAGTAATACTGAGTTTTATATATTCCTGTATCATCTGTTCTGTAACAGTGTTAGAGAAGAGCAAAGGAAAAATTAATTCCAGAAACAAAAGTAGAGAACTTTATTGGAAAAAATCTAAAGGCAAATAAGAACTTCAGAGTATTATAAGACAGAACTACGGTAACACAGGCTGGGAAAACCCAAACCCTTGTAGGATAACCTAAATTCTAGGCAAAAAATAGTGAGCAGGACCAGACTGCATTAGTTCTCCTATATCCTATGCTTTTCCAGTGAATATGTCCTTTAGCTAATCCATGAGTTACACACCCTTCAGCGAAAAGGATCTTCCCTTCCAGCATTCAGTGGTCTAGTATTTCTTTTCCCATTAAGTGTTTGTCCAGTGGTTTTGACCATCCATCTGCAGGGACATAGTCAGGGCTTGCTATAACTACCCCAGAATAATTTAAACATGTTGCTCACATTGTTTACCCAGGTTTCACCTAAACAGAGTGCAGCTAAGGTAATGTGAATCCTTTAATGAGTACTGAAGATGATCAGCTCTTGAATTTCAATTTAGTTATATCTCTTGTGTCCACTTTCCCCCGGGCTGACTTGAAATGCCAGCTGACATGGGTGTTTAAACTTCTGGGAGGAGCTTGAACCTGAATATTAGAGATTGGTTCTCCAACAATCATCTCACCATTACAGATGTTTGAAATAATGAGTAGCTAACAAATGACTGCATTTAGGGTATATAATAGCAACTGTGAATGTACTTGACAAACACGGAGGTTGTTTGGTTGCACTAGTTGATGCTGACAAAGCCTTTAAGTTCTTTAAAGGAATGCTGGGTAATTACAAAATATGGTTCTATGAGATGAAGAAATAGTATTATAAAAGCAAGATGCATTATTTTGCTTGCTACCCTTCATGGATAAAGTATAATGCAGAGTACAAGAAATGTCTTTATCTTGATCTAGGGCCTGACTGGAATCTCCTTGCATGGAATACAAAGATGCATTTTCTTGAGTCTACTATTGAGTCTGCTAGCATTATTTTCTACAGAAAAAACCCTACAAGTTCTGAGTGTAGGATTCAGTAATGCCTTGGGTTGTTCTGCCTTTCGATCACATCAAAAAGGTGCATTGGCAAAGCTCCTGACAGTGAATATGACTACCTTCGTGCATAATGATCACAGTTGGGGCTCGTTTTCAGAGCCAGGTAGGTAATATTCTTCATTAGCATTATCCTGCAGCACTTTCCCTGTGAGGTGTGCTAGGGCAGAAGGTTGCTGTAGGTATTCAAGAGTTCAGTACCCACCATTCGTCAGCTGTAATTACCCAGACTTTTTTACCATTGCAGCCAAGAGCAATATACAACCAAGCATTTCTGCATATATCTGGTTATGGAAACAGGTTCATAAAATAGATTCAGTAATAACAACAACATCATGTTTAAATTATAGTGACAAGAATTACTTTGTAACACTTTAGAAACCTATAACCCACCAGGAGCTTAAAGGTCTATTATGGTTAATGAGGCTGGTAGATGTGGTACTATTACAAGAACAAATGAACAGATATATGAATCTAAAGAATAGATTGCAGTCTAATATTTTTTCTAATCTGAACTGGACCAGTATGTCTCGATGGAACATCTCTCTGAATGAAACCTATACTGCTGGATTTGGTGTTAAATTATAGGACAATAGCTGGACACCTACCAGGGCAATTCAAGGGCAATTAAAAGTTGAAATCCTCTTGAGGTGTTGTTCCAATATACCTTGAAAAACGTTTAGTAAAAAGTATCAATGATGGCTGTTTCTGGCTCTAGTTTTACAAGTCAAATTATAAAAAACAATTAAATTTCATTCCTTCTGCCCCTCCTTTTTCACCGGTTGGAAACATTAATGCTGGGTGGCTGAAGCTCTCTTCTCCATAGTATTTTGAGACTAAAATAAACTTAGTGCAGTTTAGCATGAATGTTCTGGCATGACAAGGAGGTTGAAAGTATCATCTTGGCCTTACACCTTGTTCAGTCGAGCAGCTGAAAGAGCAGATAACATGTATTCAATTATATTTAAGAAGTTTTATGTAGCTCACTTGTCCATGATTAAAAATGATATTGTAGAAGAGAAAATGCATAGAAGGGCAAGAAAATGACACTGTGGAAGGATTATGGTCTAACATATAATAGGCAGAATGAGGAAACAAAATTAATTCTCTCTGCAGAAAGAAGGAATCAGGGGAATATGAACATAGTCTATAAATATTTCCAAGGAGATAATACAAATGAAAAAACGGGATTATTAACGTTATCACAAGATGGCTGCAAAAGAAGCAATGTCCTAAATGTAAGACAGGAAAATTCTATAACAGCAAAGATAATCAATAATTAGAAATAGACAATTTTTGTGGGGTTAAAAACCTTTCTGGGTGATATCTTCAGTTCACAGGGTATCACAAAAACTGGATTAAGCATATCAACAACCCCTACATCCTGCTGTCAGATTAAGTGTTACTGCACCATGGAGACTTAGACTAAGAAAAAAAAATCTCTTCCTAACTACAGATGTCTGTGAGTCCTGCAGAAACTGGAAGGGCAATGACCTGAACAAGGCTGACACAAATTCCCTGCAGTTAAAATTTTCTAAATACTTGCACAACCAGTGTTCTCCTGGCCCTCTTGACCCCAGCTGGGGGAGCACCTTCAGCTCATGACAGCTTTTCCAGGAAGGAGTCAATTCAGCTTCAAGCTTGGCATCGAGCCATGGGAGTTCCTGTAAATGCACATCCCCATCTGCATCTGTGTTCTCCAGAGCTTCAGCTGCTATGCCTTTGGCCACCTCCTCATTTCCAGTTATTCCAGCAATTTCTCCCTGACTCTATCCCCCATTCCTCCCTCCACCAGCTCAAGTACCTGTAAATTGTCTTACAAATGAGAAGATGCATATTCCCTTATGACTTCTTTTAAATCATTGTATTTATTTCTCTTTTTTTAAAACAAAACCTAAAAACTAAAATATTATTTCAATATTAAAATATTGAAACCTTTCCTCAAAATGTGTTTCTGTGGAGCAGTGCTTCCTTTGTAGTTAGCCTCCTAAATTCAGACTGACTAGAAAAAGTGCCTGTGAGCTATAGTATTGGTGTCATGACATTCTGCTTTTATAACAGCATTTTTGCTACAGTTAATTCACCCAGATCAGATGTAATGCCTTCTTGAAGTCTGTGAAAAAACTCCCACTGACTTCACTGGGAGCTGCCGTCAGTGAGTGGCCTTTACAGCAAGTCCAAGGGCATTCATCCACAGTCTTATCTGAATCAAAATCTTGCTTCATAAAAAGGAAAATGAGAAAAGCTGATTTGTGTACTTTAAGAGTCTGCATTTGAAATACAATGTTAAAAACTTAAACACCTACTGTGAGTAAACAAAATTGCATTAGCATGAAGGGGCAGTTTCCTATTAAATCGCTGATTTTAAAGAGAATCTAAAATCATTAACTCTTTGAGAAAGCTAAATTGTTGGGTTTTGTCCAATGTGAAAGCTAGATTTCATGAAAAACCAGCCTTAAATTTTTCAAGCCTCTTTTTAATAGCATATAGCTCTTGCTTTTTACATGTCACTAACTCTGGTTGGCATAAGCAATAAAACAGAATTAGAACAATCTTCATTATTCTTTCTATTAACTCCTTTCTATCCCTTAGAGATGTTATACCTCAAGACTACAAAGATTTGGCCACTTCACTGAGTGTCTGTGTTTCAATATTCACCCCAGTCCCTCATCAACCAGTCTGCAAATTCAAAATCATTTCACCTAGGTCATGCCTTTTATTTCCTACAGGCTTGTTTGGTTTTAGACATTCTGCTTTTGCACTTTATTTTGGTATCCAGTGCTGCACTTGTGTAAGGCTATCTGAAGCAAGAAAGGGCACAGTGCTCCCCACGCACGGCTTACAGCCTTGGTGCTCCTCATGGTCCTCCTCAGGCTGAGAAGGGAACCTTGGAACTGGAGACAGCCCTCCCAGAAAAACCTCCTGACAAAAGCTCTTGTCGCTGCAAAATCCATTTCTAAAAGATGCAGGAAGGTGATTTAAGGACCACAGCCTTGGACTTCTGGCATGTCAGTGCTGCCTCATCTCACCTGGGACACCCAGGTCTTTGCTGTTGGTCTGGATGCAAAGCCCCAGGATGTTTAAGTTGCTGGTGCTCAGTAAGGCTTAAATATTGAGAGTTCAAATTTGGAAATTGCATTAAGGTTCACCTTTACCTACTAGTCAACTTTGCTCTGTCAATCCAGAGTTCTTATTTCAAGTCCAAAAGGAAAAGAATATATGGAGACTTTAAATGATATCTTACAATGTAAAAATATTTCTGTAGTATCAAGAGAAAGGAGGATTGTGTGTACTCATGCCTTGAGCACACTGCATGAGCCCCATAATGTATGTTTTCATTGTTAATTGCTATCATTATTTGAAATATTTTGTTGCTTACAACAACAACATAATTGCAGGAATCTGGAAATATAACAAAAATCTGTCTGTGCATCAGGCGAGCTGGTGGTGCCGTACTTTCAGTAGTAACTCAGTGTCAGTCAAGTTATTCACTGCTATTTTTATTATCAGTCTCTTTGTAATCACTTTTGAGTGCTGCAACGTCTATTCAGTCCCTCTGCAGGGACTCACACTTTCTCTTGACTCAACCTTTTTCTTCATAATAAGAGAAATAAATAGTACAGAGACCAAAGATGAAACTGTTCAGTGAAAATGAGTATGAATTTGAACTCATTTTCTCATCTGGTCTCCAGATTTTTGTTGTTTTATTTCTGCTAAATGTTTATACTGTGCTGTTGGGAATGAGTATGCTTACAGATTTTATTTCTTTTAAATAAAGCCTTTTGAAGAGTATCCTACATCTTCAGAACATATGCAATAATAATGCCCTGACTAGTAACTGTGCTGAGGGAGGAAAGAGTGCCAAAGGCAGATGTTGAAAGAAAGCAGTATAATTTTAAAACATGTTTTAAAAATGTCTCCTGGTTCACAAGTTACTGTCTTTCCTTTTTGTCTTTTTCACCTGCATTAGTGAGCCAGTGTTAAATCCTTAAGAAGAATAGTGTGCGTGAAACAGCAAGTGCCAATAGTGACACTGATTTATTTTGTAACAAATGTACTAAATTGATTATTAAATAACAATATCTTACCCCAGTGTAATGCTTGTAATCCTGAAAGATACTATTTTGCTAACTTGATATAAAATATATACTGGTGAAATATGACACAAAGAGGTGATCAACATTGGTTTGAAATGGTCATAATATAAACAGGCACCATTTCCTTCCACTGTCATTTCATGACACCTGTTAGAAAAAGGCTATTTCAGAAACATTTGAGATAATTTTAAGTCATTATATGAGAAATTTTCTAACTTATCAAGTAAAACTGGATGTTTCTGAAATTTTAACTCAAACTGCACAAGTCTTGTCATACGTCACAACGTCCTTTCTCAAATTCCTTTTTTCACTGTGCCAGCACCATGACATTACATTTGCTGTTTCTGCCCATCCCAGAGTTGAGAAGCAAGTACTAGCAATTTGCAATTGTTCCCTTTTCAAAAGGGATAAAAATCCTTTCTGACCCACTGAGGCAGTGAGACAGTGGGCTTCAAAGTCATGTCATTTCATGTTTAGGAAACCCACTGCTGACCACGGGCTCGATACAAATGGCTGGGGCAATTGTTCTCTTCTAAGGGAAGACAAAAGACATATTTTCTGTCAGAGGATTTTAAATGAGATGATGGCTCCTTGAAGCTGCTCAGGGGGCTGGAATAGTTCATTCCTTGGCATACTAATGGATTCTGGGAAGACAGAATGAAGTATATGGAGATGTTGCTTTGACCAGCAATGATCCGTGAGGTACATGCAGTCACTGGTTTGCGGTGCACAAATTCCCTGCAGCTTTGGGCAAGAAGAGAAAAGGATCACACATCGAGCTGAAAGAAGAAAGGCAATTTAGGATTTTGACATGTTTAATCAGCAGCTGGGATACATTAGCGTGCATCTTTCATTGCTTCTACTGAGGATTTATTTACATAGAAAGCAATTTGTCCCTTGTTGAACACATGGGGTTAGGAGCAGCAATATGTGATGGAGGGTGCAATGACTAAAGTGACCGTTAATTGTAGGGGTCGGATAGTTTGCCTTGCTCAGACAGGAAGCTCAGTACTTTCGGCAGTGCACCAGGCCCAGTCACTAAGCTGCCCTGACATGATGATCCTTGAATTAATTTCTTGCTGTAATGGTATGCGTAGCCACATCAAATCCACAGTGGCTGCAGTTTTGGCAGCTAATGTCAAAGTACAGTCATGCAGTCAGAATACATTTTCACAGAGTGGATGCAGCCGCAGTCTCTGAAGACCAGCCTTAAGATTCACCATTTTCATTTATCAAAGGATGCTAGTCACAGTTGCCAACACCACACAGGTAGCAACAATCTCTACTCCATTTGCTTATCCAGCTGGATCCTGCTTAAAATTTGTATTATGTAACAGTTTTAATATTACCTGAACTCAAATGGGCTGCGAAATGATATGCCAGTACTGCTTTGTGTGTGGCAGAAATGCCCATTAAGCGCAGTGTTGTGAAAACTTGCATTCATTTCATTGATAACAATGTGCTTTTTAGACAGTAACTTTCTGCAGTAGTTAATTACTACCGTTCTGAGATGGTTAATAAAGGTAATCAGATGGGCTTTTCCAGCGTGATACCATCCCAGGAATATGATAGCCACTCCGAGCCTGACCGCCTGCTGCGTGCTGCTGCTTAATTAAGTATTCCTGAAGTGTTTGGGATTTAACTGCTTGTGGTATTTAAATTCTACCTGATCCATCTTATAATGCTTATCATTCATTAAAAGAAAAGGAAAAAAACAAACAAACAAAAAAAGAAACAACAAAAATGCATCCTTTTAAGAAGATACCGCCAGGTGGAGAATTATACTTATCCTTGATCCATACAGGAGTCTCACAGGTTGGGATTGTCCAGGTGGGAGTCTTTGAAATAACCCTGAACAAAAAAATGACTGGTAACAAAATTCTATGGGAATAAATAAAATGGTGTGAGCTAATAAAGGAAATTACCTTTACAAAGTCCAACAAATAGGTCTGTGAAGCTATTTAACCCCATCATTTCATGATCAGTATGTGAAGACTGCTTCCACAGGCATGTTTACACATAGTTTCCTATTGAAGGCTCCCAGTTGTGGCACTCTGTACCTCTAAGCCATATTTATGAGCAGTTCTGCTAATCCCTGATCCCAGGGCTGCCTGAAGTCAGTAGAAACACGTTGCCTCTATAGACATGTTCTTGTAAATCTCTCCTTGTTGAAGGATTTAGGTCACTGATAGTCAGTATCAGAGATACTTCATAAAACAATTCACAGAATAATACACTCTTATCCTTCTGCATTTTACTGGCTAGGTCATTACAACAGATAACCTTTCAATGACAGTATTCCATTTTAACTTGACTCCAGAGATTTAAAAAAAAAAAGCTCCTTAATTCTATGCATCTTATCCATCTTCCACACATCTGAGTAAATCAGTCAAGACTGATTTTGGCTGGACTGGTTGGTTGGTTGGTTGGTTAATTGGTTGGTTGGTTGGTTTTTTTTAATTCTGAAGTACTGTCTTCTGTGGTAGAAACCAACATGTAACTCCCAGAGGGACCTGGGTGAGTTTGGGAATTATAAGGGTCATAGATCTAGTATGCAGCAATTTCTGTTCTCTCAAAACATCTTCACTCCTTAAACTTAACAGGTTCACTTCAGAAAAGAGAAATGTATGCCAGGAAAATTAAATTGCTACCGCTAAGGCATTAATTGATCAGTTTCTTTAGCAGAAATTAGAGGCAGTTGTTGCTAAAGAAAAAGTTGGAAACAGCGAAGATGACTGATGTTGTGTGAGAGGAACATTTAGCAGCACAACCTTCACCTGGAATCCGTGTTGGAGGCAGCCAGGTCCTGACTTTCTCTGGTGTTCCTGTGCATCAGACCTTGTTGGCACAGTCTGAAGCAGCATCACACATTTGAATATCACTCTTGATTGTGCCAAATAACTGGAAACTTGAACTTCAGAGCTGGACTTTTTTACTTAGGCCTGTCTCCAGTAGAACAGTAACACAGGCCCATTAACAGGAGTGTCTACCTAATGATTTAAAACAAATTATTGTGATGGATAAGTTGGCTCAGGCAATCAGACCAACTGGATGGTGATCATTCCTGTGAAGGAGTGAGTGATTCATATGGTCTAATATGGATTAATTTATATGTAAATTACTTGGTAATAGTGCAGCTTCTGCTTTAAAATCTGTGTGCATTGAAGAAAGGAAAGCGTTTCTTGGTGACTACAGGAAGCTCGGTGTAAAAGACTGTGCCACCTCTGTTCTAAAAGCCCATCACTGATATTCAGAGGTTCACTTCCTCTAATTCATGAGAGCAGTGATTTCCACAGTATCTAATCTGAGCCCACTCATCTGGCCCTCCTGCTTGATGAATGTTTTCCTGTGAAGACAAGAACTGACAATCAATCAGCAATACACATTCTTTTATGACTTGTTGAGACTAAGTTGTTGTTTTGGGACACACTGATGATTTTTGGCACATAATTCATGCCATGCAGTCAGGCTTCAAGGTGACACAGTAGCTTTTGGTTCTCAGACCAGTTAATCTAAGTTTTATGAGAAATATTGTATGATAATTTCTTTTATTGTTTTCACAAATTACTAGATTTTTTGCATGTGAAAATAATATATTGTTCATTCAAAATAATATATATTTTCATTTAAAATGTCAGACATTTTAGATATAAATACTGGACTAAGACCTATGGTAATAATTTTAGCTACATTTTTACTTTGAAAAAAAATCTTTCATTAGATGATCTTGGATCTTTGATGAAAGGATCAATTCCATCAAAATAAGGATGATCGAAGCAGAATCTATTCACAGGAATATAATTTTTTTTTCACCAATTCCTAGCTCTTGAGGAAAAGAAAACCTTTGCTTTTTGCACCATTTTGGAGAGTGAATTAGTATTCAGTAGTACAAATATATTGTACCAATTTTATTTCTACTGTGTTAACTTTTTAAGGAGATATCAAGGTTTTATTCCAGTTTCTTTACAGTGCCTTATGTAATAAAATGAGTTTTCAGATTCTTAAAAACTTAAATTATCTTGTTGACTGCAGGATGTTTTTAGTGTCACAATTCCATATTGCCACAATGTGTTTTTGATAGCAAATCAGTTGAAGTTATCATTTAAAGCATCATGATTAAATACTTGCTTTAAAATCCTTATTTTCAGCATATATTTGAGATCACTGGACAAGATTTCTGTTCAGCAGTCTGATTTACACCTTCAATAAATCTCCAGTGGTTATCTGGCAGTGTTCAAAAAAAAATGGAATCGGCACTTTAGGGACAAGGTTTAGTGGTGAACATGGTATCAGCTTAACAGTAGGACTTAATGATCTCAGAGGTCTTTTCCAGTCTTAATGATTTTATTATTCCTTGAAAGTTTTGGCATCTCCCAGTGCTTTCTTTCATGTCTCTCTGCTTTTTTCTATCAAAAAAGTCTGAGGTCGTTTTCTGAAAAGCACAAGTTCACGTGTTCAGTGCAGGTGCTAGCTTCAGCTAAATGCCAATTTATACTGGTCTTAAGTAACTAGAAAACATTATTTGTGCCAAGAGCACAAGTATCTCAAATCTGATTAGATGCATAAGTGTCTGTGTGGATTAATTACTAGAATTTCTTGTGATGGATTTGGCAGAGAGACAATCTCTGATGTGAATAACAAAATAATACCTCTCTTGTTAATAGTTTAACAGCTCTGGAATAACGTAAGTGTTTCCCCTCTCCCTACCCCCTCCTTTCCCTATTTTCATTTTTAAATCCTTTCAGCCTTACACTGTCATTTATTTGGTGTTAAAAATTACTGGTCCTTCTGGCCAAGCTAGCTCATAAAATTTAGAGAGAAAAAGAGGTTGTACTCCCATATTTTTGCCTACTTGAAATTTATTTCCTTCCATCTTAGCAATCTAAGTCTCAGGATATAGCAAAAACAGTTCTTTGCAGTGCTGCACTGCAAGAGCAGCAATACAGGAGGACCTGGCCTTTTTCTTTAGCTTGTAATAGTCCTGAAAAATCAAAGTATCTCACACTGCTCACAAAAGGTGGGGACCTGGTGTGGGCTATGGGCAGGGCTGGCGGTGCTGCCAGCGCCAGAGGCTGCTCTTGCTGCCTCAAAGCTGCCACCAAGGCTGTGCCTGGCAGCTGCTGGATGAAGGACCACCCCAGCATTCCTCAGGCTTCTCAGTCTCAAGGTAAAAGGGATTTGTCATGCTTACATTTTGTCTCCTGAGTAGACTTTCTATGTGGTAGAAAACTGCTCACCTAAGAATCTGCTGGCAAGACCCATTTTATGGGCCCATCTCTATGCAAACTTCTGCCTGTCCCTGTACAACATCAATCAAAACACACAATAAACAAATCTCACATGAACTTTGTATACACAGACTTGACATGAATGCACTAAGTTGCTATCCATTCAACTTTCTCCCTAAAAGCCATTAATTTCCAAGTTTAAGACTGATATGCCACTTCTGAGTAGTTCTATTGCAAAGTAGTTAATATTGGAGTTTTTGTCATTTAATTTAACGTCACCAAGTTCTTCCCATTTCTCCACACTCATCTCTCTCTCTCTCTGAGTGCCTCTCTCTCTCACTTTAGTCTTGCAGCCTTTGAAATACACACCATTAAATGGATACTGTCATGGGATTTACTCCTTGCAGTTTGTCCCTGAGCTTTGTAGAAATTAAATTTTCAGTTTTATAGCAACCTGGGCATTCTGCGTATCCTATGATCCCCCTCATATTTTAGGAGAGAAGCTCCATATAATTTTTTTCCTTTTTTGGATCATTAGAAGTCCACAGAGAAGCTAAGCCACTCTAAACTTCAAAGGGTCCCACTTTAATGAATAAGACAGCACATGAATAATGTAGGCTACATGGAGTAGAAATAAGGACCAATGACACTGCTGTAAACTATCTGCATACAGCAGTGTAATAAAACAAGGCAGAAGCAAAAGGACTTCTGTGTTTTGTGTCTGACTAAATTGGTTTTAGATACAAAATATAATGAAGTCATAACTTTGTAATATTCTGACAAGACACTGTGCTTCTTGCAAGAAGGCCAAATGATGTGCTTCTCAAAAGTGGTAAGGCATTTTGAAAGATTTTGTTTCTCAGTACTCATACACATACACAAATGCAGAGCACTGCCACAGTAAAAAGCCTTTTAGAGGTCTAACTAACCATGTAAATATAGATGCGTGCCAAATCACTAGGTAACACTTCCTATTATGAGCCACAAGCCCAAGGATAAGTTACCTTAGATTTTAGGAACCACATCTCTGAGAGCTCTACTGCAGCTCCAATTTTCACCCCTTATCCCCAGAAGCCTAAGTATTGAAACTGTATTACCCTCACAAACATGTATTTTTGTTGTTAAAAAATAAAATTTATTCTCAGAATCTGTTTCAAAATTGCCTGGATTAGTGGCATGTGGGTTTGCTACGTATATGAATTCATACTTCATATGCATATTCCAAAGCACATATTTTATAAACAGCACAGTAGCTTCAACACTAATTTATCTTTTGGTTTTTTCTATTCTTTATCACAGAGTGAAGTACACAGTTCAATGTATGCTGGAAGTCAAGGCCAAGAGTGTTTGTTTGTTTACAACTTAGTGCCTTCTGATGCTTTTTTATCTTTGACCCCAGGCTCTATAAACTTGTAGGGGATCAGTTCATCCCTTTGATATGTGTCTTCATCTCCCTCAGCATCAAAGATAAGTTGGCTGTGCAGGCAGGGGAGACAGTAGGCACTCTGTTTTGGCAAATGCTTTTTTTTGCGCTCCCAGGGAAGACTGTGATATATTTTGAGCCCTCTGGATGTCACAAGCTCAGCAACTCTGACAAATAAAACATAGCAACAATCTGACGTGAATTTTATGAAGCCACTAGTAATGTTCATCTTTCAGCTTTGTGGAAACAATCAGAAATATAGAAAGGCTCCTCGTGTCTGCTGAGGAATAGTTAATAAGCTTGAAAAAGATAAGAAGAGGAGGATAGGCTAGACTAAAGCTGTCTCTCCTCAGTGCCTGAATGTCAGAGTGAAGATGGGAAATATTTCATGTGCTCAGAAATAATAGTCCTCCTTATGAGCAACAAATTTGACCTCTAACTTTGTGAACAGCTCAGGTCTGAAAAACAGATAAAAATTAATTTTGCCATGGGGAAGATTAGGCTCAACAAACTAACTGCTGTTATCTGGGGAACAAATATATTGAAAAGGCATTATACCTCTCTCCCAAAAAATTGCTTCAACTATCTGCTACTGTGCTGTGCACTTGAGAATACCATAGACAAAACTGTGCATTATAGACCTCATTATCCAGGTAGTCACAGCACATGGTGAGCAAGATCCTGCCTTTTCTTCCAAATTCCAGGACTTTGGCCTGGTGGCAGCTCCCCGCTTTCTGCCACAAAGTTTGATTTAGCCATATGGGCATATTAATTCAATGTGATGACACAGAAAAGACCTAATTTTTGTTCAGCTTTGCTGCTTCAGGTCAGGTGGTAGATTTTTTGTAAGTGATGTTTCCACAGAGGCAGGCACTCAATTTTCCTGTTCTCCTGTATAAAAGGCATGTTCTGAGTATCCTCACATTCAGGGAGAAGCTGAACCCAGAAAACAACTCTAACCACAAGGCTCTTGTTGAATTTGCTCTCTCCCTTCTCATCTCTTTTTCTGCCTCTTTCTCGCCTCGCCTCACCACCTTGAAAAAGAAAAAAAAAAAAAGGAGGGGGAAAAATACCTTAGGCAAGAAAAGGATAAAAAAAATAAAGTGTTATTTGAGTTTGGAGTGATTGAAAACCGTCTTCTTACTCAGTTCTGCTATAATAGATAGATAGATAGATAGATAGATAGATAGATAGATAGATAGATAGATAGATAGAATAAAAAGCCCACCGTTATTCTCTAATAAGACTGCTCCAGGAGCTGTTTGATAAACATGTGGTTTGTCTATGCAGGATGACAAATCTCCCAGGAACAGATGCTGCTCTTCTAAGCACTGTATAAAAAGTTGCTTTATCTGCTTAATAATGTATCTAGATTTAACCTTTCCTTTGCAACAGACAAAATTAAACAGAGTAAATCTGTCCTGGGATATGAGCCTATTAGTAACCCCGATCTAACTGCTGGTATAATACACTTGTGTTCCTTGACACATCCAGTTCCATTTGCATCATGGAAAGCTAACGCATCAACTTGGCAATAAAAATTCATGGCCTTCTGAACTGGATGTACTGGATGAGTGAATTCTGCTGGTTCTATGCATGGTCTCCATGCACTGCTCACGCGCCCTTGCTTTTTGCAAGGATGGGTAATATAAATTGCTCCATGTTCAGTAGCTCATTTTGCAAGAGTCACAAAGAGTAATTAACTCAAGTGAATGTATCATTTTAGAGACACCTCCCTATGCAGAAATCCATTGTTTGCTGGTTGGTTTTTTGTTGGGTTGTTTTGTTTAGTCTTTTGTAGGGCTTTCTTCCTTTTAAAGACATACAGGACATACAGGATTCATTCAGTCTGTTAAAACAACTCTGTGATAGGTATGGCACAAAGTGGGGTTATATCTAATAATATTTCTAACATATCTGTATCAGTAGGTTTGTACTGCTCCTGTGGCAGAACTCCCCAGCCAGGCACTCCCCAGAGAGTCACAAGAGCTCGATTTTGAGTACCATGAGTACCAGGAATAGTGTCTTTACAGCACCACTGTGCTTCCAGAGAGATGTTCTGTACTTCATTCCTTTTTTCAAGGGTTGCCTTTTACTTGGATTACTTATTCGAGCTATGCCCTGCCAATTATAATTAGCAACCACTTTTCTTTTGTTTTCCTGATATTGCTTACCCAGGGAGTATTTTTTATTCCTTACCACACTTACATTTTTCCCTTGCTTTTCCTAAGAAGATGTGTTAAATTAAGCTGTATTAATAATCAGATGAAAAACTAAACTTATAATTAAAAATTATTTTCTTACCCTCCTCAACTCTATTGAAGGGGACTCTTTTTTCTCTCCTATCTGTTAAAGAACTATTTGGTTTTATAGACTTCATAGGTACTTCCAGTCACAGCCAAGATTTGTTGATGGCAAGTGCTGAGCCCAGCTATACCTCTTCTCTCCATTTATTGTCTCACCTTCTTTGCTCATAATATTCAAGCACTTCCTCAGCACATTAAGGGATTGCAATTTGCATCATGGGGAGAGAAGTAAAGTTACACCGTGGCATCCACAATATCTAGATAACCTCTACAGGTCAATTCAGGTTGCCCAGCTTCATCTCATACTACCACTTTTGGGAAAGGCAACATATATAGAAAGCCATGAGGGTTTTGTGTTGACATAACTCCTAACTTTGAATGCTTCATCACTGGGAGGCAAACACAGAAGAATGCTTCATTTTCTGCCTTCCCAGGCCATTAATCACTGCCACAACAAACTGCTCGTGTTGCGGGGGGGGGTCAATCCTCCCCTCAGATCATCCACAAACGAGACTTAGCCACCATCTTAGGACTATTCCTTGTGCCGTGTAGAGACTTTATTCTCTGAAGCAAAGCCTGGGTCTATTATGTGGAAATAAATTATAAATTCAGGCAGTAACTACACAAGGCTATACAAGGGGGGCTTATTTATGAAGAGTCTCTAACATCAGGTTTGAAAGCATGAAACTTACCTGCTCAAAAGGTCTAACAGATCTAATGATTTTCCATTGCAAATGTCCTTCCTTCCTTCCTTCCTTCCTTCCTTCCTTCCTTCCTTCCTTCCTTCCTTCCTTCCTTCCTTCCTTCCTTCCTTCCTTCCTTCCTTCCTTCCTTCCTTCCTTCCTTCCTTCCTTCCTTCCTTCCTGTGGTAGTGTCACCACAGCTACACTTTCCCTATGCATTGCCATTAAATATAGAATGAGCTGTTCTTCCCAGCAGAAAGAGAACAGATGTCTTTAGAGAAGTAGGGCAGAGGTTCCCTTTCAGAGCAGGTCTGCAGGCTGGCAATGCCTTTGCCTGTTTGGCTGTACCTTGGCACACACCACAGTGCAAAGATGGTGCCAGCACAAAGGCTGCCATGCTCCTCAGATAGTTTCATTCCTGCAGAGCCAGATCACAGAGGAATGGGCAGTGGGATTTCACTGCCCATCTGCTTTTTGGCTTCACTGTGGCTTCCAAGGCAGCACAGGGGGTTGCGCTCTTCAGCCCACAAAAGGGCTTCACTCTCATTTCCCAAGCCTACTTGACAGGTGCTAGGATGGCACATTCATGGAATCATTTTGATCATAGAATCATTTAAGATCATCAAGTCCAACCATTTACACAGCTCTGCCGAGTCCACCTCTAAACTATGTCCTTAAGTGCCCCATCTACACGTTTTTCAATATCCCCAGGGATGATGACTCAACCACTTCCTCAGAAGCCTGTTCTGATGCCTGATCACCCTTTCAGCAAAGAATTTTTTTCCTAATAGCTATTCTAAACCTCTCCTCATGCAACTTGAAGTAATTTCCTCTTGCTCTACCACTTACTGTGTGAGAAAAGAGACTGACCCCCACATAGCTACCACCTCCTTTCAGGTAGTTGTAAAGTGATAAGGTCATCCCTGAGCCTCCTTTTCTCCAAGCTAAAAAACCTCAGCTCCCCCAGCTGCTCCTCCTATGTTTTGTTCTCATTTGGATTCTGGGAGCTTAACATTTAGCCATGAAGATTAGATCAGTTGATTAAAGCATGCTGCTGAAAAACAAGTGGGTTTTGGGTTTGATCTCCATATGGGCTATTCACCTAAGAGTTGGACTTGATCTTTTCAGGTCCCTTCAAACTCAGAATATTCTGTGATTTCAGAGAGAAGTCTGTGGAAATGGTTAATCAGTCCCAATCCTGTCAGTGAGCTGAGTGTGAATCAGAGAGACTACACAGAACTTATTTTCATACACTTTGGACCACAATGGCCTTGGCAGGACAGTGAGATGGGCAGGAGTGCAAAATATAATTTATCAGCTGGAAACTGGATGACAAAGCCACAAAAATCCCACATGTTTGGTTTTTGTGCGCATTTTGTTTGCACTCTAACCCTACCCATCAGTGACATTTCCCAGTGACACTTTTTGCTGAAGCCCTCCATCTGCTCTACCCACCCACCAGCTCTGTCACAGCCTTCACACCCATCTGTCCTTACATCACTGTGCCTTTCATTGGACTATGTCAAATGTAACTATTTTCCAGAAAGGATAAGGACTGAATTTCAGTCATCCCAATTCAGCTTTGTGCCCAGTTACTGAAAGTCCCATTTTTGTGAATGTTCCCTTCTTTTTAAGTTAGAGCTTGATCTGAGACAATGACTGAAAAAATAGCTGACAAGTCTCCTTTGTCCTTTCTTTTCCTCCCCTTGCTCTGCCCTTGCCTCTTCTCTTCTCTTCTCTTCTCTTCTCTTCTCTTCTCTTCTCTTCTCTTCTCTTCTCTTCTCTTCTCTTCTCTTCTCTTCTCTTCTCTTCTCTTCTCTTCTCTTCTCTTTTTCTCTTCCACACAATATAATGACAAACCTGGGTTACACAGCATAACTTTCTAAGTACCTAATTTTTTCTCTAGAAGGCTGTTACAACTGCTGAATAATCTGAGAAACAAACCACCTCTGATCAGTAAAGTCCAATAGCACATCTTTCACTCAACTGTGATTAATGCATAAGACCCAGTGTTTTCTAAAGGAAGGATTGGCACTCAGTTGATGTGTGTGTTACTGTGTGTGCAGCCCATGCACCATGCTCCAGTCCAGGATTTTCCTTTTGAAATAAGCTTTACTCCAATTAGTCTGTGAGTGAGAAATGGGCTCTTCAACATAGGCTGCCACCACTGCATCTAAAGAGTGTCTGATAAACAGTGCTGCTTATGACCCATGGACAGAGAGGGACCTTCTGAAACTGAACAAAGGCAGGTGCAGGTCCTGCTCCTGGGGAGGAACAACCCCCTGCAGCAGCACAGGCTGGGGCTGAGCTCTTGGAAAGCAGCTCTGTGGAGAAGGTCCTGGTGGAACACAAGCTGTCCATGGCCAGCAGAGGCCAAGAAGGCCAATGGGATCCTGAGGTGCATTTGGAGCAGCATTGCCAGCAGGCTGAGGGAAATGATCCTGCCCCTCTGCTCAGCCCTGGTGAGGCACATCTGGAGTGCTGTGTCCAGTTCTGGGCTCCTCAGGACAAGAGAGATTTGGAGCTCCTGCATGCAGTGGAGGACAACAATGATTAAAGGACTGGGGCATCTCATCAATAGTTTTCTGAGAGTACAGTTTTAGTGGTTTCAATTTCTGTTCATGATTTACACATCCGTCTGTTTTACCAGATAAGCCATCACGCAAGAGACACAATATGAAAATTTCTAAGGTCTTGATTATTTAGCCAGAAGTTTTCCAGTAATTGTGATAAACTGTGGAACATCACAGCATTCAAAAGTCAAGTCACAAGGAGTTCCTTTGCACCCTTACATGAAAGAACATTGTACCATAAAATATTATAAAACGTGTAAGAAGCCAGATGTCCTCCCACCCACTTGACCTAAACTCTGTATCCTTGTTTATGACTGCCTGATTTCTTTTTGAGGCAGAAAGATTTTTCAGTGGTTTCTGTAAGATTTGAAAGGAGAGAGTAATATAGATATACACTGGACTGAAATCATAGATCTTCTGCAAGCTGTGAACCCTTTTTGAAAATAGGAGAACTTCCATATTTGTGTTTTAGTGTCCTTGAAATGGTGCAGATTTTTTAGCTAGTTGCAGAGCTGGCTTCAGTCCAAAAAGAAGAAAGAATCCTGTGGCAAACGAGTGGTGAATTAACACGCTTTACCACCCGCTTGTGCAGGATAAACACAAAATATCTTTCCCAGGGGATCTTCTGAGATTAAGATTTCTCCCCTCTGGCTCTGACTTTCTTTCTCCAATTTGGAGATTGTAGGGAAGGTCACCCCCTTCCTATACACCTTATGCCTCATCCATATGGAAAACCTAGTTCTCCCTATTATCTCTACCATCTTTCAAAAACATAACTCCCAGCATCCCCTATGTTTTGCTGCACAGTTTTTTGTTTGGAGGGAAGAAGGATGATGAAAGGAAGAGCAGGGACATTTCACATACAGCCCAGTTATTTATGCAGAGCCCTATCCACAGTGGGGTATCTGCTGGCACCTTTTATCATGTCAGCAGAACCACTGGTAGTCTAAGAGAGAGGAAGAAAAAACAAGGGCAGTAAAACTAGGAAATGTCATTCATAAAATTTCCTTTTCATGTGGATGCTGCTTTATAGGATATTTCAATCCTCTCAAAATCAATCTGAGAACTATTCAAAATAATAAAGGAATATGGCTCAATTTCTGGCTATAAGATAAATGACATGAAAGAAAAGTTCTGAACCTAAGTGGAAGGAACAGAGACAGTATTGGTACCCTGGATATATTTGAACAGAAACAAAAAGGACTGAGGTATGTAGTTATCTCTCATAGACTGATTTTACTAGAGTTGAAGGGATCGAGTAATAAAATATTTATCTGAAGCAGTTTTCCTTTTTCTTAGCAGACAAAAGAGAGATAATTGAAATAAAAGTTCTTGAAATAAAGTTCTCTTCCAGTATTTTTCACTATCATTCCTCAAGAAACAGAAGGAATGGGTAGATAACTACATACCAAAATTCACATGATCCAAAAATTGTGGAATAAATACTACGCAGGTCTAGAGTGCAAAGATGCAATTGCAGATGATGATCCACTTTATAATGGATATAGTTAAACATAATAAGATCAAAAATTTAAACATCAGAAAATTAAGCAGAACTAGTTTAGCTATATCATTTATTGGTCAGTTAAATTTGGAAAAATCACAATGCATTTACTGAGTAGAGGATAAAAGAAACTAGTATTTTTCCTCATTGTTAATGTCACCTCTATGAATGACATCTAATTTCACAAATCATGTAAGAAGCAAATGGATATCAAAAGCAAAAAGTGTAACTATGTAACCAAACCCAGAGGCTGTTCCAAAATTTACCAAGTATAAATGCCTAATGGATCTTTAAACTGCACCTGTAAAGCTCTGTCTTAACTCATTAATGCTGATAGAGATCTCATACATAGCTGGGTCCATTAGCATGTCCCTGTAGCTTATTATGAAGAGCAGCTCTTTAATCCACTCTCTTCCCCCTAACTCACCTGGGGAGAGCTAAGGAAACATCCCCTGAAGATGAA
The DNA here is from genome assembly GCF_901933205.1 of Camarhynchus parvulus. Taxonomy (NCBI): domain Eukaryota; kingdom Metazoa; phylum Chordata; class Aves; order Passeriformes; family Thraupidae; genus Camarhynchus; species Camarhynchus parvulus. The sequence continues at coordinate 18,923,682 of NC_044575.1, read as the reverse complement.
TATAAGGTTTTGGGGTGTTTATAAGCCACTAGGAAAACTGAACCCATCCAAACAAAATAGGATGGGGTCCCTTCAGCAAACCTTGCCCAAGTGGTTACAGCAGGGTTTGTCGTCCCCAAGATGATTTGGAGCAAGACACTGGAGGAATGTCTCACTGCAGAGCGAGCCCCCATTCCTCCCTTTGAGTCCTTCTGCCCATGTGAGCCTCCTTTCTCCTCCTTCTGCCCTGCCTGCAGCCCAGTGTCACCTTTAGTGCTCTACACAAGGCAGCTGGCCCCAGCTGCTCCACCAGCACTGCCTCCTGAGACAGGAGCACAGCATCCCCAGCTGAGCAGAGCTTCTTCCGGGAGAGCCCTGGAGCCAAACCTGAGGGGAAAGCACAGCAAGTGTAAGGATGCAGCATAATTTAAAATGGCAGGAGTCAGTGTACCATGTTTGTTTGACAAAATTGAACAAACAGAACATCAATAGGCATAAATTAATGAAAGATATGTCATGGATTTTCATCCATAAGTACATATGGCTCAAGTCCCTTTCTATATCATGCCCAGATTCCTTAAAGAGCCTTCTGCATCCTGAATATATACAATAACAGCTGAAAGGAGTTTAAGGACAGGTTAAGAGTTACTCCAAGGAGAAGGATGCAAACAGAAATAATGAGGTAAACAGGCTCAACCTAAAGTTTAAAAGTAGGTGTTTTTGAATGTTCTTCTTTATAGAACTATCTGGCAGCATGGATATCATGAGGTTACTGTGGGGAAAAGAAATGAACCATCAAATCTCTCCAGACTGCCAGAAGCAAACAACGCTTAGCACTATTGTCAGTACAGTTTCTCCCTTGTGGCTTGAACAATGCTTGAAAATTATGATTAGATACAATTGAAACAGTCAGTGTACACAATAATAGGCATGAGAGAAGGCATTGTTAGGAAAAAGCCAATTAATGAATTTTCTAAGTGAGGTAGCCTACAAAAGGTAGCCTTCAAAGTACATTTAAGAGGAATATGACCTTTTTATCTAATATGAACAAAAACTTTTGACATATATTTTGAGATATATTAACTTAGTGACAGCTGTGAGTGCAGGATATATAGAATTCTTTAATTGGTGAGGAGAGAAAAACAATTCATAAATTACTTTGACTGAAGGGACTTCCTTGAATCTTGAGTCCAAAAAGGGGCTGGTTATAAACTTCAGACCCAGTGTTTGACATTGGCCAAGGTGACTTTGGTCCATCCACATGCAAGTCAATTTAGCAGCCACTGTTGTTCCTTACTAAAATCCTCTAAGTCCCCAAAACAAAGACAGAACAGAAGACATGGCTTTTTTTTCATGTGTTTTTCAATGCATGCTAGAGATACATGCTATGATAGGATAAAAAAGGAGCTAGAATGTCTTCTATTTTTTCTTACCATATTAACCAAGAAATTATCTGGCAAAATTATGCATAAGCTAATTAAAAAGTATACCACACACATATTTAGTGACTAAGAAATACATCATTTTAGTTAATGGTTTCCAAGGTATGTTTTGCTAAAAATATAGAATTTCCAATGTATAATACACTCCTATTCCAGATATAGCACTTACTTTTCTGCTAATTACATGGAAAATAGTTCCTGTTGTCCTAAGTTCTAGCTATTGTCAGTTGAAATAAGGAATTAAGATAGAAAACATTTCTATTTCTTGCCATCTTTTTTTAAATTAAGCATAGAAAATTTTAAAACTCTATTATTTCCTGAAACATGAACAATCACTGTCTAAGTGATTAGTGAGATTTAATACTTTTATTTTTTCATATGCAAGTTAAGAACATCTTAATTTTATCACAGCCATTGTGGTAGTCTTTTCCAAAAAGGGTTTTTGAGAATATTATCTGACAAGAGAGCTTGTATTTGAATGGCTAAGTATAAGATTTCACTCTAAATAGAAAATGTGGAAATAAAACCATAAGCAAAGACCCTGTGAGAAATCCTTTCTTGACTTCTCATCACTTCTTCCAGTTACTGTGCTCCAAATTCAAACGGAGAGAAGTCAAACAAGACTGCATTATATTTTTCCTTGCCCCTAAAATCACAGTATGTTTTCAATAAATGAGTTATTTTAGACTCATATGAACTTCCAACACTTTCAGAACAATGTAGTGTGCATTTCAGTGTAGCAGGCAGCATATGTTCTGTCTCACAGAATGGCAGCTACCTCTGCAGACTGCCAAGTCCCATAAATTTAATGGTGCAGCCTACAGAAGGCAGGATCCTAATGGTTATATATATACATAGACAGAAATTCATGGTGCCAGAAAGGCCCATTCAATCATCTAGTTGGACTTCCTATATATTGAGGGGCTCTTAAATTTCACAGTGTAGCCCACTCTGCAGGAATAAATACATAGCTAGTCATCTTTATCATCCATGGCAATTTGGAATGAGCTCCAAGCCTGCAGAGCCTGCAGTGTGCACGGGGCAGGACTGCCACAGCTCCTGGGACAGAGAGAGGGGATCAACCAGAATGGGTGCTTCCCTCTAAACCTGAGCCTTCCAGCCACTTTCTGTCACACCTTTGCTGCTCTCACATAAAAATCTGCATCTTGTGAGCCTGCAGCCATGAGAATATACAGACAGACTGGCTTCCTGTGCAGCTTAACAAGATGTAGCACTCAAAGGCAGAAGTCTTGGGGTGAAAACAGAGTCAGGTGCTATAGGAAGAGACAGTAAGATGGCAGGTCCACATTTCTGATGGTGGAATTTTTGGGATTCTGATGGCCTCCATTAAGCCTAAGGTTACTACTGGTGTCTGTGCAGGCTGAAATTCGTGTGTGCCAGTCACAGCAAACAGCAAGGCAAGCAGTGTCAACACAGAAGACTTCAGAGAAAACACCTAACTTGAAGGTCAACAGCTTTACAGCGTAAATTCTAGTGTGGGCACAGAAAACCCACCAGGTTCATAGTGTAACCAAGGAACCTACAGTCTTTTGAAGCTGACTTGGGGATGGACCACAGATAAGTATTGAAAAAATTTGTGCTCATGGTTTCATGTGTGTGCCTGAGGGGATGAAGATGCCTTTCCCAAGGATCACAACATGCAGCAATTCATTAGAAATGCACAGACTCAGACACTGAGTTGCTTTACCTTTTCTACTAATCCATATTGCAGAAATGGGACTTAGCAGCATGAGACATGATTTAAAATGTGGTAGAAACTCACTTTGAAATATTATACTTTGATGTGTGACACCTCTAACATAGGAACAGACTAAGATTTGCTGAACTCAGCCTCCCATGCTGTTTTTGATTGTAGGCATAACTGGCCTGTTCTGATTTATACAACTGTCCCCACCAAGACAAATACATGTATACCTGACTCAGAGACAAGCTATCAATGCGTAGGGGCTCCTATATTAAATACATTTGCTATATGCTGTTTTCTGTCACTACAATGCCTTTTTCTTCATATTTTGCATTCATTTCCCTCTTACATTAAGCTTGCTTTCCAGATAGTTGGTTAAGTTAATGTATTTGCAATTGACTCGTGCACTAATCTCTGCAAACTACACATTTTGCATACTGCACACCTTGTCATAAATTATTGCTTGTAGTATGTATAACTCTGTATTTCCAGCCACCATAAATAAAGGTAAACCAATGCCTCAGCCACTGCTGCCTCACAAAATAACGTTGACAGAAGGAAGCCATTCACAAATAGAGGAATAATGAAGATTTCTTTTCAATCTAATGGGCATTAGGGAAAATATTTTGAAGTTCAGCAAGTAGTTGGAATTTTAATATATAAGTTTACTAACCCAACTCCTAGAGCTGGCCACGAATTCTAAGAAGGATAAGAAAATGTCACTGTGTTATGAGATAAGGAGTCACTTAATCTTCCCTGTCTTATTCCTTCCTTTGTTCAGTTTTCTTTTATTAACACAAGAACAACAGGTTTCTATAGGTTTTGAATTATTCTTATTTATCTCTCTTTGCTAAAGTTCAGTTCTGTAGTTGAAAAACTAACTAGCTGGGGGTTCACACAGTGTCTGTCACTCCTTGCAAACCGCAGCAGCGATATGAAACAAAACGAGGAGTTTTTAATATATGCAGTGAGGCAAGTTAGATAGACTTTTCCTACCCTTCAAACTGGAGGCACAGCACACCATTCCCTGGATACAGATTACCCCAGCCTCACTGATCCTCCCTCTGGAGTTGTGGGATCTCAGAGTTTGTCCTCATCAGGAAAATAAATTTTCTAGAATCGCACCATGTTCCAGTGGAAAAATTAAATTACTCAACAAAAGCTATTTTCTGGCTAATTTGAAAACCTTCCATCATCAAGCAAACAAGAAAATTGAATTAATCCTGACACTCTTTTATTCAGGCATATAGTGGTAAAAGGCAAGAGTGGCAAGCAAAGCCATAAAGTCTTCCGGACACCAACAAAAGCCTTTTCTTCTCATCATAGCTGCAAAAGGATCCGAAATATTCTTAATGTTCAAACGACTCCTCTCCTGTCTGATTTCTTGTGTGCTACACTTGCACCACTGTCTGAAGGTTGCTGTTTCTCTTCCCCAATTTTTTGAATTAATTCTACAAAAATGTAGAATGAATATAGCTCTTGTAGAAATCTGCAGCTGTGAGTCCAGAGATGCCCAGGTGAAAGATGCTCGAAGGAAGTTATAAGTGTTTGCTGGGAGTGGGGCTCAAAGCTTTCACTGTGGAATCAAGTTGTAGTAACAGTAACAAAAACCTGTTCAACACATTAGGTAGTGAAAGAAGGTCGTGAGAGAGCTGCAGTTTTGGGTGCAAGTTTGTATGTTCACATCCTCTGTATATTTTCAAGCCTTTTTTTTAATACAAGGAACACATCTGCAAGGCAGGTGTAGTAAGACCAATGTAGTACAGAGTGACACTGCTAAGTTTCATGTTCCATCAGTGAAAGTCGAGCCCAAAAATAAGGAGGAGCCAGTCCTTCCCAGGGGCAGAAGACTTCTTGCCAAGTTGGAGAATGCTACTTACCTGTTGTGACCTTCTTGATGTCTACTCTGTATTTTGCTGCATTCTCTGTGATACATCGATCTGCCACACTGCCAAGGTGTGGGATAAATTTGGCATGCCCTTGCTTCTCACCAGTATTGATGCAGTGGCTTTTCTTACACTCACTTTCCTGAAGGAATGCCTGTCCTCAGCAAAGATCTTCCTCTCTTTCTTGGTTCAGCTTTGGAATACAATCAAAACTTTGTTTGATTCTGTGGATTCTCCCACATAAATTTCTTTTTACCTTAGAAGTCAATTATATCAGTCAATCATAAAGAATCTGGCAAAATTATGTGATGTATGTGTGGGGCAATAAATAAATGTCAAATCTTGTTGCTGCAGTTTAGAAGGGAAATGCTGTTAATGAAATATGTTTTAGGAACTGAAAAGGCCAGAGCATTTCTAGGCTGGAGTTTACCAGCAACTTAAGTGCTCCTATCCCTGAATTCAGGTGACACATAAACTTAAATCAGAGTTATGCCATTTGCAATTATTTTCAAGCAAATACATGTGCCTTCAGAGATAACATTTAAAGAAAACAAAGACTTAGACAATAGACTACTCTTGCTGTTTTTCAAATGTTTGGAACAGCAAAAATCTTCTATTGCAAAGACACCAACAAGGCATTAATAAATTAAATTAAGAGGTTTTATAAATTAAGTGGTTTTATATAATCATGGAAAAAATTACATTATTTCTTTGTTATTGTTCAAGATGTTATTTGTTAAGGAAGCCTACATTTTAAAGGCATCGCATATAAGGCTTGACTTCAAGCTGGACTAAATTTCTGTTATGTTGATAATGTCAAAGTCCCCATTCTTGACAGAAGTCTGGTGAACACTCAGGAGAGCTGGTTACTGGCAAATCCCTCCTCATGTGAATTTCCTTTCCCTCTATATTTCTGAATTTCATCTAATTCACGATGATTCTATTTTCAAGGGAAAACATTGTCCTCTGAGTGGTGTTCTGGCCCTTTTCTACATTTAAAGCACTTCCCAGCATTGCCACCAGTAAATGTCACTATCAGACACATTCTTTTGTATTAGATATTAATCAAAGAAAAAATGGGATCATCATGTGGTAGGTAAAGAATCTGGTAGGGAGATCAAAAACACTGGTTTTATAGCCCACAAAATAAAACCTAATATTTTTTTCAGTAGCAACAACAATGTTGAACATGAGGGCAAAAGCATGATTGCTCCTGGAACTGAGAATCTCAAAATAACAACTTCTGGAGAAGAAACAAACCCCCAGTGATTGCAGTAAAGTGAACCAGATACACTTAATCCCAGAACTGCAAGAAACAAAACAGATTGAGTCACAAGCTGAGCAGTAAGGATTTTAATAAATTTTCAATTTGGAAAATATTATATTACTGCAAACAGAAAGATAATACCTTTATGGAAGGGGTAAAAATTACTACATGCTACAGCTGCTTCACTACTCTGACCTCAATAGCACACTAGAACAGATTTTTGAAGTAAGGAGGGGGAAATGATGGCTGCATTTTCTTTAATATGAACTTATTTTCAAGATAATAGGTTAATACGACTGGACAAAACATCTGTCATAGAACAGCATGGAAAATGTGGAAATATACTTTAAGCATCTTGCAGCTCTCCTGTACTGCTGCAGAAGCCCAGACCACCCAAAACAAGTAGCTTCCACTGAGAAGTAATAAAACATGAAAAGGAAGTTCCCCAAAGACAATGAGATCTCAAATGGTGTTTGCTACAAAACAGATTGCCCAGTGATTGCAGGGTAGTAGAGAAGAATAAAGTGAGATAATCAGGATAGCAGAGCCATTGTCTCCACTAACCATTTTCTAGCCTGTGTCACTCCCTATGAGGACAAACTGGGTTTAGTTCCTGGGCAGGCTGGACAATTGTATTTCCATGGTCCTGACTAAACTACTCTGTGCTTTTAATTCTAAAGGAGCTTATATCACATCTGAAACCCACACAATTAATCCCTTCTATGGTGCATTTCATGGAAGCAGGACTTATTTCAACATGTAAATATGATGTTCACATTTTTTCCATGTGCTGCTCCCACAGAAGAGAAAATATATGATGTACTATGGAGTTTGTTGCTTGTTACCATCAAACTTTGACCAAGTAAAATATTATCAGGAGAGTAAAGCTATACCATCTCTGAACTAGTGATGAGCATTAAATATCACAATCTCTGTAACTTTCTAGCCCTCAGTCAGTACTCCACAGCATCTGCCTTTACTATCTATAGCTACTGCATTTCTCTTCAACATCTTTCCCTTGCTGAAATACTTCTGGAAATAAATCTGTACACCAATGAAGCCTTGCTGAGACTCCCAGGGACTTAAGGCCTTGACTGTAAAAATAACACTTGTACTGGCTTTTAAAAAAGATTGGCAGAAGATGATGCAGAAGATCACCATGCCATTAATGCAAAGTGGCAAAAGCACAAATTTTTTAGAGCAACTGGCAAATGCTTGGGCTTTTAGCACTTGTTTGAGATCAGCAGATATTTTACTTACATGTGAGAAAACAAGGAAAAGCCAGCAAGACTTTTTTAAAGGATCTTAATATTCTTCTTCCTAAATTACAAATGTTTAGCTTAGCTATTTCTCTGCACTTCACAGATGACAATTTTTACAGAGAGATTTATCATTTTCTTACTAGTAGTGTTTGAGTTTGTTTCTGTCATTTTCAAACTCGATTTAAAACCAAAACAGAAAGATGAAGGTAAACTAAATCTCTGAGGGAAACAGGGTGATGCATTTCTTTGCCTTGTGAGTGCAGGCAGCTGGGCCAAGGGCTCCTGATGAAATTTCACTGCATTGTTAATCTCCAGCAGTGTGGGCTGTAAAGCAAAGAGCACAGAAAATCACACAAAGTAGTACAACCCTGACACACTATTGACAGGTGTTGGCAAGTGGGGACCTGGCAGAGCCTGAATAGGGAGAAATGAAATGAAATGAAATGAAATAAAATAAGCATTGGCTATGGGAGCTATCATAGCATTTCTGAGGCAGAGAGCATGGCGAGTCACAAGAATCTTCACCAGCAGCACAAAGAGGGCGGGTAATAGGATTGAAAGATTAGGAACTGTGTCAGTCTGGCCCAGGGAGTCAGTGGCACAGGCAGCAGGTCTGGTTTGTGTGCATAGGTTGAACTGGGACCTTTACAGTTCCAGCTGAATCACTCAAGGAAAACACATTTTGAGAAAATTCATTACCATGGCTATTTCTTCTTATTTATTTCTCTTTCTAAGAAATATTGACAGTAGAAATAATGACCAGAACATATGGGCTATGTTACACATTTGAAAAATAGTTGTATGGCACTTAAGTTTCCTTCCTCAATACATTTCTGAAGGTTTCCACCTCGGTTTTTGGATGCAGGGAGAAGCAAGTCATACCAAAATCCTGATTAGCAGTTGTTGGCCAATTTCCGCTCTAATTTTCCCACTACCACTTAAGCTATCCCTCCTGTGAATAAATAAAGAACACACTCAATTGTATGACTCTTGATCTTCATCCTGGAAACGTACACCTAAGAAAGGTCTTAGACACTGAAAAAATGCACCATTCATTTCTCTGCTATTGCTGCATCAATTACTTCAACATATTTTCAGTGGTTTAGATGGTTTTTATTTACAGTAACCTTAACAGCAACATGATAAAAATACTTGTTTTATTCCTAATATTTTGGTTTTGCTGGTCTTTGTGAATATGTGTTCCTCACAAAAATCGACCTATACCAACCAGTTTAAATGCACTTGTCTCCCAAGAAATGAATCTAAGCAGTTGGTTGAACGTGGCTTACTTGGAGCTCTTGCTCCCACACTTTGACATTTGCTTTTTTAAATTTTAGTTTGTGGTTGTGCCCGATAGAATTAGAGAAGAGAACAAAGCACAGTGCTGCTTGTTAGCTGAAATAACCTGTATTTTCCTTCTTGCTCTATAAGAAGGCATCTTGGCATCCTGCAGCTTTGTTTTTCCTCTTGGCCTCTCCCACTCAGAGAGCAAGAAAGCAGTGTGGAAATAGTCTGGGGATACCTGCTGACTTCATTGCTGCTGCCATCAAGATCTAGAGTTGAATCCAGACCCTTTAAGGAGAATTAGAATAACGAGGCAGTGGCTGATACCATGTCTACATCTAAAAAGCCAAAACAACAGAAGGAGAAAAAACCTGATTCATCTTGTGTTGGTGGGATGGAAATCAGAGTAGCCATGACAGGCACAGTGAAAGATTTGTCTGCCAGGGCATAGAGATCATTAAAAGCAGAGGAACACCAGGGAAGACTGTGGCTTGGGAACTGAGTTGCTAGAGCTGCAGCAGCACACCAAAAGCAGGACAAATGTGAAAGACAACAGCCCCAGGGACCTGAAATACTCAGCAGTGTTGCCTTTGTAATGCAAGTGCTCTCCTACTCTGTGTGCCTCTGAAGGGCCTCCTGTCAGGCTGAACAGAGAAGAAAGCCATAGGTACATGAATCCTTGGCTGCTCTGCTGCAGTGATCACTGAGTTCAGCCAAGCCACACAGGCTCTCAGGGGTTTGTGCTAAGAGCCATCCACAGCCACTGAACCCAGGAACTCACACGTGCCTGGAATTTCTCCAGCTAAGGAAAAGTTTCCTTCCTCTTCTTCGAAGATTTAGGAAATCTTATATTTAGGCTAGAGACATTTTTCAAAGAGAGCGATCATGGCTACTTGTTTGAATAGAGAAGCCTTCTTTTGAAAGCGAGAAACCTTCAGTTTCCAATTTCTCTGCGTGCCTGATGGGCAGAGGGTTTTATTATCCTAAGTGCTCCTCTAAGGCAGGTGTACTTGGTTTATGGAACAAAACTAAATTGTACTATCTTTTTCCAATACCAGCTACATTATTTCTGCAGAACTTAAACTGTATCTCTGTGCCTAGGATGCATGCAAATAATACAGAAGTGGTAAAAAGAAAGGAAGAAAAATTATTTTTCCTATACCTTACTCTTTATTTTACCAGAAAACACAATCAGTGCTACCATGTATGAGTATGATATTCCCTGGGTAAAGCAGCACTCTACTGCATCTATCTATTTATTACACAGTAGATGAATATGGGTTGGGTAAGTGCCACATGAGAGCTGCTCAGGAGCAGTGCAACATTGCCACCATGTGCTCTGCACCGAGAACTGGTTTTATGGAGTCAATGCAGTTACCTTTCTTTCTGAGTTAGAGAAAAAGTAAAAAAAAAAAAAAAAAGTAAGGGTAAGTAATTTCTCCTCAACAAAAATTTTTGTTTTACTGTGGACTTAGGCACTAGGAAACTATGTCTGGAGCATTGGCCATCAGCCACCAGTCTCTTTACAGAGTCAGCCAGCAGGCAGCACACCTGGGAGTCTCCTTTTGGTCTGTTGTTCTCGTGGGGCACACGAATTGCATTAGGAATTAATGATCCCAGGCTTAAGTGGAAAATTCAAGAACTGAAATAGATCAGGAGGGAGTGGTTTTTTCTAAAAATACCACAGTTCTTTAACATTTTTGCTGAAACTGCCAAGCAGCATCTTTCCTAGAGTAAGCCAATGAAAATCACATTCTAGTTACACTGGGAATGATTAGCCATACATGATTGCCTTTCAGGGTCACTGACATTTTCAATCACCTTTGACATAACCTTGCTCTTTTTCAGAGGGACTAGGTCTTGAGTAAGTGTGATGCTGATCTCAGCACAAATAGAATTCACAAACAATCTTTGCCTGAATCTTTGCTAGAATGTAATTTTTTTCCTCTTGATTAAAAAGGCTTAACATTAAACATAGAACCTTAGTGCAATCAAGCTACAGTAGAGTGAAGGCATGCTATATTTTTGGTATTTTTCACTTGGGAGAACTGGAGAAGCACATAAATGTATAGTGTCTGCAATGGTAGGAAAGGCAAATTTAAATAACAAAGAAGAAACAAGATTTTTTTGTTTCATAATCTCATTTGATGGGGAGGTGGACGGCTACATTGAACCATTCATGCAGCAGTCGGAAAAGGCCAATATGTGATTGTATCAGCAGTGTGGATACATTTACTGACTACACACAGTCAATTAAGCTTGACCACCACACTCAAGGTCACTGAAGCCACAGTCCTCAGCTGCTCCAGAGGATGGGCAGCAAACCTGCTGGAACCAGGAAGGGGCAGGTACTGAGCTGGCCCTTTCACCCTGAGGAGACCCTGAGGACACCCTCAGTGAGCCACAACCAAATTTGAAATGTATCCTCGAGGAAGTGAATCTTTACTGAATCAACTGGCACAAATTGCCCCTCTCTACCTAACGCCAGGCATGTCATGCAGCCATAGTGGTTCCTGGCTTTGCCATTCTAGTCAACACTAAATATTTTTATTGGTACACAAGACTAGAAAGTGCATCTGACAGCACTCCTTGCTTACTGTTCTTTTCCAGCCCAATTCTATCACAATTCAAAATGTTAATTATGAAATCTAAGACTTCTAATTAAATTAAATCTCTAAATAATGACGAACATTCTAAATCAGAACTTACCAGCCCTGTGGTACAGTGCTCACAGCCACAATTTTGCACCTCTGAAATTAATTTCTAGTAGAGATTCTCCTTCACACTGCTGCTGGAAATCTTCATATCCCGTCTCAAGTCTTTCCATAACCACAGTTACTAGCTTCCTTTTATAAACAAATCCCTGTTCAGCTGGCCCTTCTCGAAGAACTCAGAAAGATCAGAGAGCATGCAATGACAGTACTGTTCCTCTTTTGTGCAGCTTTATATTTTTCATTGTTTATGGCCTTGAGACATTAGAAAAATCTGTAATAATATTTTTTCTGAATTTAGACAGTTATGAGTTAGTTCATGAGACAGTCTCTGGTGATGGAGTCTTTTGTTTATTATGCAGCTCTTGGATATTTGGTTCTACAGCTCACCAGAAAAGACCTAGCCCACCTCAGCATGAAAAGCAGGATGCAGGCAAATACACTTCCAGCAGACAAGATCCATCAGGGAAAGTGATGTGACCCAGCTGTACTAGTTCACCAAGACAAGAACATGCCCAATATCAAACAGACACATCAAAAAGATTCCTAATGCTATTTTATTTCAACTATATAATGTAACATCATTACAAGAATATGCATGATTTGCAAAAAAAACATGTTTGTTGTTTCGTGTCACATTTAGAACATTTAAATTAAAATTGTCACTTAAAAATCCTATTCTCAGCAAACACAACAAATATAATTTTTTTCAGCTTGAGGCAAAAATTGGTTGCAGAAGCAGCTAGTGCAGCAACCACTCTAGATGCTACTACAAATTTGCTATCAATTGTTCATAGCTGCACATGATTTTGAGGATCATGTCAGTACATGGCTAACAGACAATCACTTCCACTCCTCATTTCAGAGAAGACAAATTGACAGAAAATAAGACAGAAAATACATCTGAAGCATTCCCAAAGTAGGAGCTGTCTTAGGGTTTGAGGGTTTGGGTTCAGCCTCTGCTGGGGGTACAGGCTCTGAACTTTCACTGACTCTTCACTGAAATGGATTTTTGTTTACTCCATTCAGCCTCTCTCCTGTATAAAAGGGTCTAATAACTTTTTAGTCACATGCTCTGCGATGAATGGATAATTGCGTCAACCCAGCAAGAGCATGACTCACTAAGTGAGCAATATCCATTTTCAACAGGGAAAAAATATCAGTGTAGACCCACTTCATTGTTCCATGATACAATTCAGTACTGCTATAGCATATATTAAATTAATTAAAAGACTTTCCTTCCCGTCAAAGGTATAATCAAGGCAATTTGCTTCCAAACATAATCAGAAAACTATGCAAGGAAAGCTTTGCAATATGAGCTATTTTTTCATGTGGAAATTTAATTGATTTTCTATAATTTTTCCCCTTTGGGATTCAAATGAAGCTTTACAAAAGTTGTTGCTCTTCTACGTGTAATTGGTCCACTTGAACTTTTAGAGCTTACCTGAAACTAGGCCAGCAAAGTACTTCTTTTCTCCCCTTCTTCTGAGACATTGTATCAACAATCATCTAAAAAAAAATTGCCTAGAGGTCACAGAAAACTCCAGAGTGCTTAAAACGATTAACATTTATAGCAGAGAAACTTTACTGTGAGGTAGCAATCAGTTTCCTCTACCGTTGAATACATCAGCAAACATCTTTCTGAATCTTAACAGAGGGGTGGTTTGAAGAAATACACATTTTTGTTTCCTCGGTACTTGGCACCAGAGGAAAAATTCTATCTGGAATGGAAAGGTTGGGGAAGGTGAACTGAAAAGCAAAATTGAACACTGTTACACCAACAAGTAGTAATCAATCCAGATGTTGGTATTCTCCCCTAGTCATTCCTTCAGGGAGGGCAGGGTGAGGCAGGATTACATGGAAGCTTTTTGAAACAGAAAATAAATAAAAACTCCATGCTCCTTTGGGGAGTGTCTTGGTAAGCTGCAGCTTGCAGAGAATTAGCAGCATTATACAAGAGCCCAACTGGAAAAGACAGGGAGTGTCCATGTGTTTGCTGTGTTGATTCTGATAGAGCTAGAGTGGGATGGGAGTACCAAGAGGAATTTGTAATGGCCAAATGACAATTTTGAAGCTGACAGACTTGAATTTTGCTCTGAATTACTTCAACCAGCAGCACCTCCCTGATTTGGGCAGAACAAATGCTTCACAAAAATACCAGCTTAGCCCAATATGCATCTATTCAAATTTACAGATGGTCAGCCAAAGGGTTTCAACAGCTTCTTCAGCTCTCAATGTGGAGAAGATTCCCTTTTCCTACTGAAAAATGTAGCAATGCCATGGCTGGTTCTCTGTACCCTATATTATACTGATTGCTGTATAGTAGCAGCTGAGGCCAATAAAGGCAAGGAGAGAAAACAGTAAAAGAAGAATGCCCTTCAAATATAGATCTGACAGACATTTTGGATTCTGGGAAAAAAAAAACCCAAAACTTCATTTATTCCAAAGTAAGATCAAATGTGATGTCATTTACTTCAGCAAAGAGCTCAAGGCTGAGCCACGCATTCATGAACCAAAGATTACATATAGACACAGGTTTTCATAAAGCCCTGATGGGACTGTGATCCAGCATTCCATTTCCAAATTCTAATTTAAATTACCTTTTAAAGAACATAAATAAAAAGGCCATCTCCTATCTTACTGTGCAATAGTAATGCAGCGAGACTGTTCAAAAAAAGCAGAATATTTAAATAATATATCATTGCTCATTTTTGCAAATGCTGGCAGTGATGCTTCACAAATGGGCTGCCAGCCTGTGTACAAATCAAGAGTTGGTAGAGATGCTCCAGAACTAAAACAGTCAGACTGAACCTGCTTCACTAAACTGAACCATCCTTTTTCCATTACACGAATTGGAACTCAAGACAAAACAACCTTAACAAGCAAAATTCTTCAAACCTCAACCATTCATTCTCATGTATCTTAATCTTAGAGGAAAAATATTACTGAAATCAGGCTCCTGTCTAATGCACCACTGTGTCCCTATAGCATATTCTCCAATATTTATTTCCAGATTTCTTTTAATCGACCTTAGCAAAAGAGCTCCAGCAACTTCTCTTTGTGGTACTTGAAGAGTTTAGTGAATCTGAATTTCAGTGTGATGTTTTTCCTAAATTTAACATTACTTAATTTTATTTCATTCTTAAATTCATCACTTCAGAACACTCAAAGTCATGATTTTTTAGTATCATCTTTGAAGGATGTCCTTGATCTGCTGACTCTCGAGCAGTGAGTCAAAAGTATCAAAAAAATATACATTTCAAAAATTAAATTTTGGGAAATATGGGATTACAAGCAATGCCAGATAAACATTAGCACGCTTGTGAGCAGAGCCCAACCCTGTCAGTTGGGAAATGGTATCAGTTGGCAGCACCTTGTAAAACACACCCTGTAATGTATGCAACCCTATTACTCTTGAAATAGTGGCCAGCTGAATTTGGTTAGCCTTCTTGCCAGCACCTTCATACCAGGGGGCTTAGGGGTGCAGTGGGGAGGGTGTTATTCAGCTGGCTTTTGCCAACCGAGCTTCTCACACACACATTGCAAAAGAATCAAAAGCAAAGCATCAAGCATCTCATTCGGAGCACACGCAACATTTGGCTGCTCAGCCAGCCCCTCTTCCCACTGCATCTCTTCTCCCTGCTGTCAGCAAAAGGATATCCACTGGGCCATTGGGGGTTTGTACAGTTTACAGCACTAATGTTCATGAATGGGGAATAAATCCATGGGATTCAGGCAATGTGTCACAACCCAAAGCAAAGAGCCTTAAACAGATCACAGTTTTGTTGTGGGAAAGGCTGCTCAGCTAATGAAAGCTGTCAGTATTTTTGGCAGTCTGGATTTTGAAATACATTAGTTAACAGAATCCTTGGTGAGCAGAGGAGATGAAGTGTAAGCAGCTGATTTAAACAAAGGCAATTTGGAATTAAATTTTCATTCAATAAGTAGGTTGACCATTATTTGTATTTTTCTGATTGTTTTGACAGCTTTGCAAATTCTAAGCATGAGCATGAAATGCTAACCATGCTTTGATGTTTCCTGGCCCACACACCAGCCTTCCATCTTTTTTACTTTAAAATTTTATCCAGCAGGAGAGTAGCTCATTGGATTAATGTAATGTCAACTTCTGGACAGCTAGTAGCAAAACTGACATAGGAAAGACAAAATCAAATATAAGGAAAAGAGGATGAAAAATGCACTCCAGCATTTTTCTCTCAAACACCAAACGTACAATCTGCAGCAAACCTAAATGGCAGAATCAAGACTTTAGGTAATCAGTAGAATTTTTCCTCTTGCTAAGTTATTCTGAGGAGCATAAGCAAGATCATAAATGACACTTGCTTCTTTCTAAGAAATAGGCACATCATATTGCACCTTTCAAGTTTTTATACACCTGAACATAAAAGCAGATGGATTCAAGAAAACAGGGCTTACTTGCTACAAGTTCACACCTGCTCTTCAGAAACTGCCACAAGAATCCTCAACCACAACAGCCACAGAAGAACAAACTTTGTTGTAACATATGATAGAATGAGGCTAAAGCCTTAATTTATGGTGCCAGCACTGGCACAAAATATACTGAAGAATCTCACACAAATTTTAATCTCATTTTAATGGCTCAGGAGATAACTGCTGTATATCCACATGAATTACAAAATGTTTACACTAATTTTTCAGTCGGGCATTCAAAGGCTTTCAAGAATTGCATGAAGTCAACAGAATATTTTAGTATAGTTCACTCTCCAGATAAATGACATTTTTCATTTAATTCTAGTCTCTTTAGAGTCCTTTTATCCACTATCTTCATACAGAGTGCATTATGCCAATTTTCACATTTCATTGGTTCTTTTTATATAGGCAGGTCCCTTACTGCTTTGGGTTTTTTAGTCTAGATCAGTACTATGTGGTTGCTAAAGAAATGTTTGATTAGTGATTTTTAAAATTAAGCATCTACTTTCCCAAAGTTTGGGAATATTCAGATCAAAGAGAGCTTCGAATATAGAGTTTCCACAATGTGAAATTCAGTGTGAAGTTAGATTCAGGAATGTTGTTCAGATCTATCTTTCCTCATTCTTTTGGACTGTTTATGTGGAGAGACGTACTGAACAAGATACCACAGAATACACAAAATTATAGATCATAAATCAGGGGAATTTTATTATCTGTCCTTTTTGGAAGTGCTGTAAATGAGACAAATATTTCTGCATTTTCATAAGGGATTAAAATTGATTTTCATTTTAACTGTGGGGCACTGCAATTGCAAACAAAGCAGCTTGTCTATAAAAATGACAGTACCTTTTAGCACTTGCTGTTCTTCTTAGAAACTTGTCACAGACAAGCACTAAAACCATTTTCAGTCTAATTTTCAGTATTTCCCAGCCCATACACCTGCAACACTGGCTTACAGTATCTTGCCAGCAAAACACAAGGTGCCACCAGCAATCACAACTCACCAAACTCCCCATCTTTTGAGATGTTCTACAACTTAGCACCACGGCAGAGAAAACTGTCTGCCTTGTTTTCCCCAGGGATGTGCAGACATGGAGCACCTGGGAGCGCTCTGTGTGCCCGGGATGGGCAGAGGCAGCCGGCTCCCAGCCAGGGGAGCCCGGGACAGATGTGGCCCTCGGGCCCAGCTGTGCCAACTGACAGCTGCCACAAGAAAGCGCTGCACGGTGGGAATGCCCTGGGTTGCCAGCAGCGCTGGCTCTGCGGGCAAGGAGCCCCTTCCTGAGGCCAGCAGAACCCTGAGCAGGGGCTGCTCAGCTCCACTCGGGTGTTTGGAAAGGCAGGGGCTGAGCTGCAGCCCGGGATGGAGGGCAGCGAGCTGCCTGCTCAGCACGGCCCAGAAGGGGAAGGGAGCCCAAGGAATCCCTGTGCCAAGCCTTGTCCTCAGGAACAGCACATCCACTGCTGCAGTAGCACAAATCTCTGCTGAGCAGGAGAGAACAGCCACACTTGGCTAGAGTGTGCATGGAGCCCCAGCACAAGGCTGTGCTTCAGCTGCTTCGGTCAGTGTGACTGACCTGTCTCGCAGTGTCCTTGTAGGGCTGTAAACACTGAGACCCTGCTGGGACCGACATACTGCTGAGACTCCTAAGGAAAGTTCAAGACAGAGGACAACAGGATATAAATCAGCCTGCTATCCAAGCAGACACTTTTGCACCAAATGTGTATTTACCCACACTATGTTGTAATGAAGTTGCTGAGCAACCAGGAATTTGGTCCTATTTTTACTTCTGCATTTAGAGTAGCATCACTAACTCAGAGTCTACCTTTATACGAAAGTGTATGTTTTCACAAAGGATATTTAAAATATCATCAGATATTTTAAAAGATAAAGCAAAGTCCACTTCCAATCCTTGTTAATATGCAGAGGGCAAAAAAAGAAACCACGTTAATGGAGATCAGAATCTTTAGTAGTTAGGTGTGTAAACAAGTTTCACGATTTGCACAGGACTTGAAAATATATGTGATGTTTTTGTTAAAGCAAAAAGCAATGTTCTAAGCACACACAACTACAGAAACTTCAAAAGAACTTGTGCAGTGTTTGAGCAGTTACAAGATATGCTTTTTACATTTCATTTGCATTGGTTCTTCATTTAAATCTTCTCCCATAATGATAATGGGTCATATACATAACTATATATTCAGTGAAGTTAAATCAGGAATTGATTTGGCTCCATATTCCTTCAGCTAAGACTGTAAATACCAGACTTCTGTCTGCTCTCTATGAATACAAATGGCCTCAGTGGAGTTCTGCCAGTTTATAGGAGCAGAAAATGAAGGCCAGAGGATCAGTCTTTTCCATAAGTGCAAGGATTTGTTTCCATGCCATCTTCTTCATAAGGTTCTGAATTATCTGGTGGGTACTCTCCACACCAAAATTATTTTCCTTCAGTGGCATTGTGTGTATACAAGTGTATATCAGGATACCTCTGGGCATGAATAGAAATATACCCATAACTGTCTGAGTCAGATTTGCCAGCATATCTTTTCATTTCTTCAGTCTTCATCTCATTCTTCCACAACCATTATCTCAACAGATATTTACTGTTCCCTTCACAGTCATGAGAAGTGAACATTAACCCTGAACATCAGCAATATCCAAGCTTTCACCTCAGCCAGCCAAGGAAACAACCCTTCAGTTTCCATCCCCAGTGGAAGAACTATTTTACTCCTCACAAAAATCTAAGAGTTCCTAAAACAAATAGTCCCTCCCTACAACTGAGGATCCATCAAGACTGTGGAGAGAAACACTCAGCATCCTTCTGGCAACACCAAAGGCAGTCACAAGTTCAACACAGATAAGCTCACTGACTGATAAGGATGCACATCTCTGCTGCAGTTTAGACATCAATGAAATCATTAATACAAAGGGACTGGGGAGATGCATCACACAGCCTTCACCTCCCACGGGTTCACTCAATGTCAGAGATTTTGCAGTTCAAAATCATTGTCAGTGTGGTAGGGAGAAAGCTGTTCCCTACTGCAGCAGCCCCTAAGTCAATCCCAAGCAGCACTCCAAATTTCCTGCTCCATGTGAGAGTTTTACCTTTAATTCTTTGGGAAAACAGGAAAAATGTTTAGAAAAGGCCATAAATAGAAAAGATTAATGTCCCTTGCCAACCTCTGCTGAGAATATTAAATATTAAACAGAATACAAGCTACCAAGAGGAAAAGATATATATTATTCAGACTTCAAACCACCTCACAAACAGTAAAACAATTTCAGGTAACTAACTCCATGAGCAAGTATAAAATTTAACATGCACATAAAGTATGTTCTTAAAAATGACAGCCTAGTAATGGCTAAGAGGAAAATATGCCTCCTCTGTGAAAGGCAATCAAACGAAAGGTACAAGCCAAAAACAACCACAGGGGCAGGCCAATAAAATGTCATGTACAGAAAATAGCCTATATTGCCTAATCTTCACTGTGATATTCATGCCTGTTAACAAAGAGTAAAAATCTAACTCATGAGTGGTGTAAATGTAAGTGAATTATTCCCATTTCTCTGTGTAAGATGAATGTCACTAAAGAGTTCCAATTTTGTTGGGTATTCTGCAGCAAAGTGTTTCTTTATATCAAAGGAAACCATATAATGAGTATACTGAATGACACTTATGGAGCATAGTAGGCACACTGAACATTTGGTAAGAATCATCTGCTTATGAGAAAAGGAACTGAATGGCTGGATGTATCCCTAATGTACAGTGAAAAATTGATAATGAAATGAATAGAAAAGGCACTTAAGAGATTCCAGAGCCGATGTGGTCTGAAGAATATTATAAACCCCTCAACAAGTTTTCTCATCGACTGTACAGGCAATAGGATTCCCACAGGACTGATCTCTAGTTTGTGTGACTCATGCCTTTCTAAAAAACCACACACAAGAAGTACCTAATTCACCATTCCACAAAGCCACAAATGTTCACCTTTATGGCTGATTCTCAAACCCTGTACAGAGAGGTCTCTCAGACAGAAGGCTCCTTACTTTATCTTTCCTATACATACATATGTTAATAAGGTTGTCTCCCTTTTTCTTCTGTTGAAGCTTTCAAAGGCTGACCTTGCTATCACTGTGCAGCACTTCTCCATTTCATTTTCCCAGATTTGTTATGGAGCTCTTCCAGAACTTACTTCTTATCCTTCTGATTTATACACATTATCTGTATCCTTCAGAAGAAGATGAATTAATAATCAGATTTGTTCAGAAATGTTTAAGATTTCAGTGGAAAACTCCAGTTAGATCTAAACTACTTAATTTAAAATACCTTGGGTCCAACAAAACAGTTTATTGAATTACACATTTTAAAAAGTTTCAGAAAACCCAGCAGAATCTGCTACACAGCCAATTACATTTTAAAAAACATTTTAACTACAGAACAGGCATTTTTTTGAGTGTGGGTGTTAAAAAAATTCTCATTACCTTCTACAAGCAAGGTCCTGTAAAAACCAGATTTTCTATAGGACATACTTGTAATCTTCTCCTTACTTGTATCAGTCTCCTTAAATATCTTCTGTGAGAGCTTTTTCTTTTCTGGTGGTTTGGTTTTTTTTTTTTTTTTTGAATCTCACTCTTAAATTATATCCCCTAATCAAGATAAATACCATTCCTCAAAACCAATGCTACTCAGATTTCGGTGGAGCATGATTATGGTTTACAAAATCACTAATCCAGAAAATCTCCTTTGGAACATCAGAAGACCTTTCTTTGCCTTTATAAATTACTGGCAATGAAGCAGCCAACCGGCCCCAGAAAATTCATCCACAGCCTTTACACAAACCTATGGTTCGGTGCCCTGTCAGCCTGCTCAGGCAGATAAATTAGCATTTATCATGCTAATCACCCACTTCAGAAATAACAGAGAGTGGTCAAGGACAAAATGTTGGTCAGCAAGGTTTAGTGAATGCAGTTATACCAGAAAACGACCAAAAATACAATGCAGCATTGTGATGTTAAACCAAACCTCAATGGCAAAGCTTCTACAGTTACTGAAAACAAAGGATTCTGAACTCTTCAGAGAAGGAGTACATACTGCCTTGTGTCAGAGGTGCACTCTCTTCTCTCCCACCCATATAGCTAACCTTTACTCAACTCCAGCTTGCTGTATTTCAGTGATGCAGAGTGTAAGCTATAAGCTGTTATTTGGAATCATCTCCTGTGAAAAAATCTAAAATCTGACAGCTTTTCAATGCCAATTCCTTTAATGGATGAGATTGCTATTTTTTCCTCTGTGTGGAAGGTGGGGGGGGGTGGTTTGAGCAGTTACTGTTTTAATTTTAGGAGTTGTACTATGTCAATTTTGATCAACACAAAAAGTTTGTTGGAAACAGGAATATTTATTTTTTGCAGAACTGAAGTAACTCAAAAGACAGAGAAAAAAACATATTCCCAGATTTATTAACTCATGTATCTCTATACATTTAAAGAGTCCATAGACTGATTTGTCAGCTGTTAAAAAGCTCTTAATTGCATTACTGAAAGAACGAGGTAAAAGGCAGCTTTAGGACCAGCTTTGTACTACTCAGGAACTGAATCAGTACCAGATATAAGCAAGAGTAGCCACGATGTTATTCTGAAATCCACCAGCTTGTTTTGCTCCTATGGAGAAGTCACTCCAGCACATTTACCCTGAGCCAGCGCAGGATCCAAGGCACCTGGACAGAATAAATGACAAATCTCAGGGATGCCATTTACTGGCCACGCAGATAAGAACACTAAATAAGGGTACAACAAGGAACTACATTCATCCCATGAAAAGTTCATTCCAACAGCCCTGCACAGAACAGGGTGCTCAGTCTGACTCAGTCTTCAGCTGGTGCTGATTTGACATCTGTACCGCTTTTCTCTTCAGACAACTCTGTAATGGCCTTCAGCTCAGCTTCAGAGAACTTAGGGGTCAGTGCCACATTGTCATAATCAAATTCTTCATCAAGGGAGAATGGTTGAACATCATCGCCCAGTAGCTGTAATGAAGAAAAACAGATACATAAATAATATTGCTGAAGGTGATAATAAGGAAGCTCAAAATATAAACTTCTAATTAATATTTAATTAAACTATTTTTTCTGACTCTAACACTCTCAGCTGATTAAGCTCTTTTTAAGTAAAAGAATAAATTCAATTATTCAATTTGACCTAATTTAAGCCATTTAATGTGCCCCATTTGTACTGTACTGTATCTGAATGAATATCATTAACTAATTTTGCTCAAGGCAAGGAATCTAAAAACTTCCCTTGCACACATCTATTATATTCCTGCCACTTGTAGCAGCAAGGCTGGGGAGATATGGACATGTTATATGCACCTATGCTAAATTTCAAAGACAAATTCCATATTGTCAAAATTTGGGTTAGTATTACATAAAGCCGCAGCATACATGCATCTGATACTAATGTAACATGCTTCCCAGAACACAGTTTCAGTGAAGGAGAGGTCTGCAAAGAGCAAAATGACACCTTAATCAATTTTCAGACTCCAATAATTTTTTCCACCATC
Organism: Camarhynchus parvulus; assembly: GCF_901933205.1. Taxonomy (NCBI): domain Eukaryota; kingdom Metazoa; phylum Chordata; class Aves; order Passeriformes; family Thraupidae; genus Camarhynchus; species Camarhynchus parvulus. The sequence continues at coordinate 18,901,140 of NC_044575.1, read as the reverse complement.
TCAGAGATATGTGAGTTTGCATTTCTTGCATGATGAAAATAAGAATCTTACTGCATTTGCCAATATGTGCTTTGTTGACATACTGTATTGCATTTCTGCATTGTTTCTGGTTGAAATATCTTAGAATAAACACTCTGCCTATAAAATAAAATAATGAAAACAAATAACTATGGCAGGCTCCATGCTGATAAGAAACTGCAGGGGGCCATGACAAGAAAGGTTTATGCTAAGCAGTTACATAAAATGAATTCCAGGGCAACACAGGAGACACATCTTCAGTATTAAAACAATGCAGGAATGCTCCCTATCCCTTGAGAAGTTAATTTAAATTGTCTAGAAATGTGTTTCAAAGATTTAAGTACTTCAGCACCAAATCAGCAAAATGTTTAAACACATGCTTATTTTTTCAAGCTTTTGACAAGTCCTCAATGAATCCCATGACTACTGATGTATATGAAATTAAGAATACACATGTACTTGCTGAAAAGCAGGAAGAACACTCAGCATCCTATGTTCACTGCTCAGTTTAGGAGACACAATCCTGCACAATTTGATGCGACATTTTCATAAGAAGAAGCATTGACACAGTTAATGCCATCTAATAAGTCAGAGGATTGGTAGCTGGATTCCTCTCTGGTGGCCGAGTATGTGATAGACGTGGCAGAGAGCATCTGGGTAGTATCTACATCCTTTCTTTATAAACTGTAATCTGCATGAATAATCAGGAAATAGTTTTTCTGGGGTTATATAATTCTATTAGTCATCTCTACTGCTCAGTTTTCTAGGGATCTGGCTTACATGCTGGAGCTGCCAAATAATCCTGGATACAGATGAGTAGACCATGGGCATTTATAAATGGGGAAAACCTTGTAGATAGAGTTGGTCTAGAAAGCACTATTCATTCTGTACACAAAGATTATCTTGCTTATGTCCATAGACTACTTCAGGTAAACAATCATGAACTTTTATAAATAGCCCACTTGAAAGATGTTAACAGGAGACAAAGCCCGCACACAAACTCTCATTCCCATTAGAGATAAAGCCAACTCCTTGACCTCCTCAGCATATTCATGTTCATTTCCATCTTCTCCACAACCAGAGCCTTGTAGAATTCCTCATCAGTAAGATTACCAGCAACTGTGTAACAAATGGTAGCAGCAACCAGGGTTCTACTACCTGTCTTTCATTTGCAGAAATCCAAAGCACTCTTCTAAAATACAATGCAAGGCATGAATATTTTTCAGTTATTTTGGTTGTAACAATATTTTTTACAACCTTGTGCTGGTTTTGGCTGGAGTAGAATTCATTTCCTTCACAGTGGCTGGCACGGGGCTGTGTTTTGGATTTGTGCTGAGCACAGGGTTGATAATGCAGAGATGTTTTTGTTATCGCTGAGCAGGGCTCACACAGAGCCAAGGCATTTTCTGCTTTCCATGCTGCCATGGTGGTGAGGGAGCTGGGGGTGCAGGCAAGGAGACACAGCTGGGACAGGTGATCTCAACTGACCAAAGGGATATTCCACACCACATGTGTGCAGAATCATCAGTGCATAAAGTGGCAGGAAGAAGGAGAAAAGGGGACTTTGGAGGGATGTCCTTTGTCTTCCCAAGTGACTGTCACATGTGATGGGGCCCTGCTCTCCTGGAGGTGGCTGAGCACCACCCACGGGAAGCAATGAATTAACTCCTTTGCTTGTGTGTGAGGCTTTTACTTTGCCTATTAAACTGTCTTTATTTCAACCCATGAGTTTTTCAGTTTACCCTTGTGATTCTCTCCCAGTCCTGCTGGTGGAGAGCAAGTGAGCGGCTGTGGGGCTTGGTGTCTGCCAGGGTTAAACCACGACACACATCTAAGGTAACTGAGCTAAGAAGAGTTCAAACTACAGTAAGCCTTTACAGGGATTTTACAAAAGCAAATCTATTTTCCCCTGCCAACAGAGTTACAGAAAGTATACACATCCACTCTGACCTTGTCTTGGCATTCATGTCATTCCAGGAACACTTTATGCAGACACAGCATAATACTGGAAAAACTTTTGTTTACAAAACTTGACCCCACAATGCTAACTGAAATAAGATGCCAAAATAAAACATACCCCACCTTCACTCTGTTAATGATTTCTCTGTTACCCACTCATTACACATTTGAAAAGTTTATTCACACTGCATATTTATCAGTGTGCTTCATCTCTCAAATGAATACTCAAATTAGGGACTCCTTTTTTTCTTCTTCTTCCAAGAAGCCATTGACTTCAAACTTCTATGAAGACAAGCAATCTAAAACTTATAAACTGCAAACTGCAATTTTGTTCTGTGTCAAAAGGAGGACATTTTACAATAGAACACTGAATTCTCTGAGCTGATCAAGTTATTACCTTGTTATTTTTGCCTAAGGAACTGAGAGAAATATGTGAATTTCAGGTGTCTAATTTAACATCTAATTGAAATCTTTCTGAGAGCTCTCTGGGAATAGACTCCTGCTCTATTAGAAAACTGCCAGTTTGCTTAAGATTGCTTCTGTGATTTACTCTCTGAAGAAAAAAAATCACTTTCATTTACAGTTCCCGCATATCCAAATTAAAGGAAGGAAAGAATGTAATATTCCTATTAACTGAAATATTTTGCTAGAGGTTGGTTTACCAAGTAATATTGTAAATAAAATACCTTGAAGTTGACATTTTCAGAAGTCTATTAATAATTGGCAACTCAGTTCTTTTAGTAATCTGTGAGGAGTTAAACTTAGCTGAACAGCTTGTCTCTGTCCTTCTAAAACTTGTATTTCTATGTAATTATGGCACTCTATGATTCACTTGTTCAAATTATGTAAAGCTTGCACATACACTCACCAGTGATTTCATTGCATACTCAAGGGAAAACTTACTAGTTCACTAACAATAAATTAAAAAAAAAAAAAGAAGTGGGGGGAAGGCATATATACTATGATCTCACATAAGCTTAGTATAGCCTGGAGTACCTGGGAGAAAAAAGCTTGTTTGAGCTTGGGGCACTGGACTAGAAGTCAATAAATCTTGGCCAGTTTTCCACTTCTGCTTCATCATTCTGGACAAGTCACTCAATCTCTGTATCTTTACTGGCCTCTGAGAAGATATAACTCTTCCATCTTCTTTGACTTAGTCAACCCTGTCTTTAAGTTCTTCCGTGCTCCTGTTGCATTTATGCATAGCACGTAGCAGAAACAAACCTCAGCTGAGGCCGAGCAGTAAAACTTTAACCAAAGGAACTCAGTGAAGTTGTATTTTAGGGGATAAATGCTGCCATGCCACAGATTAAGATGAAATGACAGACATGCTACATACTTTTTTGAATGCTCAAACTACAGACAAATAAATGAGAATAGAATGGCAGATTTCTTCTTTCTTAATCCCAGCCTTACAAAAATTAGGTTTCTAGACTAAGGTAGTCAATTAGCCAAAAATAGCCCAGGCCAAGCTTGTGGATGGAAATATATTACATTTTGCAACAAATTCCTACAGCAAGTGGGATTAATCACTTTCTGCAGTTGCTTATTTCTGCCTCTTGGTGACTGGAGGATTAAAACTACATTTAAAACTGAAGTTAGGTGAGACGAATCCCACTTTGAATGCATGACTGTAGCAAGTGGATGAAAACTATGCAACTGCACTCGTGTACTCAGAGAAGGAAATAAGAATTAATTAAGACACAAGGAAGCAGAAATTAAGACATAAAAATACATGAAGATATTAATAAAAATCCATATCTTATATGGAAAAATATATTAAGTAGAAATAAAGGAGAAAATAAATTTCTGGGTAGGGGAGGGAAATGTTCTGTGATTATGTACTTCAAAGACAGAATGAATGCTGGTTCAATTTGCAGTGGCCTGTGGGAGGTCATGTATGCTCCACTGTTGATACTGAAATCCTGAAATACATTTATGTCTAAAGGAGGAAAGAAAGATGAAGCAACACTGGTGGACAATACAAATAATTTGCTGTGTCATTCACTAAGCCACTTCCTAACACCTTTTGACAGAAAAACATTTTCAGGGAGACAAGATGTTCTTTAACAATTATCCAAGTTATAAACTGGGTCTTAGCAGAGCTTCTTTTTTTAAACTTTCCCTAGCAATATGTTGAAAGATACACAATTTACCCTAAAGTGCCTCACAATTGTTTCCATAGCATAGACATTTCTCATCCTGCTATTTTTCATACAGAATGGTCTTCCATTCTCTAAGAAAACCAATTAGGCAGCCACATTATGTTGCCCTTCCCTAACAGATTTGTTTTGATGGACAGAGAACAGTCTCATTTTAAAGCAGAGATGTCTCCAGGGAAAATCTTTTTCTAAACTAGTCCTGCCATAAGCAATGCAAGAATTAATTTTGAAGGCAATGACAATTTGAAGCACTGAGGGACTTTAAAATGGACCTGTTCAGTCTTGACAGTTCTAAAAATCAGGCCACAGTTATATTATCTAAATGAAGGCAAAAATATGTTTATAATTTAGGGGAAAGGCTGCCTTCATTTTAAGAAGCCTGGCACCAACCAAATGGTTGTGGAAATTGTCTTTCTTCTTGAAAAATGCAGCAACTCATAGCCAATGTAATAATACTCAGTTTCTTTCACAGCCCAAATTTCCCTCAAATGGAAATGAATTTTGCATGCAGTCGGATCTTTATCTATTTTTCATGAACTATAGTTTAAAGAATCATATGCAGTCCTTTATGAACACTGCAGGCTGCTACAGCCCTCCTTCTTCTCTACAGAAGTTATGAAATAAGAAAGTTATAAAGCCTCATTCTAGTTTTTTGGGTGTTATTTTATGTCCAACAGATATATCTAAAGGCAAAACCTTGAATTATGTCAATCCTTAGGGAAAAGAGTGAGTATTTATATACAGAATGGGAGGTATTAAAGCTTGAAAGGTCATTTTAGAACGTCTACTTTTTCCCAAAGCAGACTTGTTCCTTATAGTAAAGAGTTTATTGCAAGGAACTAAACAAACTGAGCCCAGGAAAGGAGGCACCATATGCAGTGCTATAACACCAAACCTTCATTGGTCACGCGTCATTTATAAACTTGATTTAAGCCTCATGGGAGCATCAATAAGCATATGAAGCTATCAAAACTGGCCCACTTTAGCTGGAAGCTAACTTCAGCTTCTATTGCAATGATCAGGCAGGGGAAAAGAGCAGTGAGGAATTCTCTGCAATAGAAACACCCCCAAAGTTAATGCTCATGCTGACTGTTTGGATAGGAAGCTTAATGACTTAAAATAAGCCTGTGAGCAATCCACACCTTCTGTTGCAGTTTGAGAAGAACTGAATTTCTGAAGGAAGACAGCAATTCTAAATTAAAGTCTGCACTGACTGTGTCTGATTAAAAGGCTCAGAGGCCATAAAGCAAACCTCTCCACACCAGACCCTGACAATGCAGTTTCTCAGCAGCATCTTGCTACTACTCATTTCCAAGGGACCAGATCTTAATTCTGACCACAATATATTCTAAAATCTTTTTTTTTCCTTTTAAGTGTCGTGTTAAAGGGCTCATTCCCTACCTCCCTGCTGCAAAAAAATGGCTCCTATATTAAGCCAATGAGTATGCTATAAGATCATGAGATCACTGGAAAATTAAATGGTCCATCATTCTACATAAGCAAGGGTAGCTAAAAGGCTTAAAGTGCAAAGGCTTACTTGAATATTCTGTGAGTTACACAAATTAAATATTAAAAAGCCCACATACCACTTGAAGTATTGAAGTGCACATTTTGAAAATGTAAGATTATATAGCAGCAGTGTGCAAGATAAAATAGTGTTTATTTCAATTCTTAACATATTTAAGAATTCATTATTCATTTAAAAATTAATAATATGACTTGTTAACTCACTGCAGTTTCACATAGTACATCTATATCCCTCTGTTCTTGTGGAAATCACAGTAGAAGCTAACAGGAAAAATAAAAATACTCCAAACCCCCAAAGTCTGAATGAATACATCTGACCTCATACCTCTTGGGCTTTGCTGTGTGATGGCTGGGGAACTGACCAGGCTCTGAACTTCGGCTGAACAGGCTTATCAAAGAAGGGTGTACAGCAACTCACTGTCTCTTCCACCTCTCCTGGAAGAACTAATGACCCTGCTGAATAAAAAAGAGTGAACATTAACCTTCCACTCGATGCATAAATTAGCAAAATCCTGCTAAAATCCTGTAGTGCTCAGACATGGGCAGTAGCTTGTTAGTCAGAGTGTGATGCAGTTATTGTTGCATAAGCTATCATTAAAACAGAGCCACGCAGTCCTGATCTAAAATCTAGGTAGTAATACTGAACTAAGGAAAAATCAAACTTGTCTGAAAACAGATAGGTTGCTCTTCTTTCCTAAGGGTGCTGAATTAAAATCCGGATGCAGATGCTTTTAAATTCAGAGAGCACCTGGTATTACATTCCTTTCTTTCAGAACAAAGATGAAGGTCCTCAGCAGAGACATCTGCAGTAGAAGTTATAAAACACCTTGTTTGCCACTGATGAGCTGAGCAGGGTCATTCATTTCTCTTTAGGTAGAGCTTCACCACCTATGTACATTGGGCATAAAGAATCATTGTAAAGCATCCTTAGTATGACTGTCACAGAACATTAAGTAAAAATACCTGGTAGAACTACTAATATTCCCCACTGCAGTGCCAGATTACTCTCTTGTCTAAGGGTATTTCACAGATGTTTGTTTCTCCCTGAGCTTTCCAAAAAGAGGTACTTGAGAGGACCTCCCCCTATCTGGGATGGAGTGACATGTAACCTTTCCATACAGGCAAGATCTGTTCCACAGTTCACAAATGAACAGCTTTTCTGAATCACTTTTCTTTTACAAACTTCAGCAAAACATTCATACCAGGACCAGTGGGTTTGCATTCTGTGATAGATCAGAAGAATATGCCTTAGGTTTAGAAATATCTTCTAACATGAATCAATCTCAGCTCTGCCACAGCACAGATGTGTCCATCGTGTCTCAGTAATGTTTTTATGAAAGAACTTAAGGGGACCATATGTCTTGCAATTTAGTCAAAGGATTATGTAAATCTACCTACTATTTTTTCAGCTGATACACAAGTTTCTTTACAGTTTTATACTACATTTACATTTATCTTGTAATCTCAGAATAAATTTTCAAAGCACTGCTTAAATGTTACTTAATGAAAGCAACAAGAGAGTACATAGATCCAGGGTAAAACGGATGAAGTGTCTGCTTATCTCTACCTGCACCATTTTACCACAGTAGTGGAGTTCCAGACCTCTCATTCCCCCGTGAACCTGCATTTGGAAATAAAGATTTCCTAGGTCTCTATAAAAAATCTATGATCAAATTCTTCATTTAGTTTTCTTGTGGGAATAGTGTACTATTTAAAAGCCAGCAGGGCTTCAAATTGGAAAGTAGAATATTGTTTTAGAAAGAGTTGCATTAATTCCCTTGGGTATTACATTTCTGGATTTTTGTCTCCTGTTTCGTGATAAGTGAGTTTGTTTTCATCCCTATTCTTTCAGTTGCTTATGTCTATCTCCAGCCATGTAAGTGCTTTCAGTCCTTGTTCTCAGCATAGCATCTGTTCTGATTCTGCACCAGTTATATGAGAAAACTTTCTGAAAAGGACAGCACAGTCCACAGGTATCTAGGCTATGTCTACACATGCTCTGCAGCTGCTTTTTTCATCATTTGGGTCAAAAGTATTTATAGAACAGAAGGAAGATGTGAATGCTCATTTAAAGACAATGGCATCTTCCACTATTGTTTTAAATTGCAACCTAGCTCTATAGCCTTACTAAAGCAAGGGAAGTCTGGACACCAGGAGGTTTTTATCACCTGATATAAACACTGATTATTTCTGCACTAAGAGCTTCTCCCCCTCAACAGACCAATCTGCAGAGAGAAGATGAGGAGGAAGCACTGTTATGCAACAGCCTGGCAATGGCTCAGAAAGATAACTCTTAAGAATTGGGACAACAGAAGGAAATTTATTTTTTGCTTTTAGCAAGAAGTGCTTGTCATACTCAGAATGTCAATTCCACTTTTTAAGGCTTGTTAGTAATGCAAACAATGTTTCAAATTCCCTTCAATCACCCTGTAAGAATGTAATCAACCTTTGTTTGCCAGTAGACATGCCAGAAATGAGCTTTGTCTCTCTCTATCCTGGCTGTGTGACAGCATATGAAAGTCTAATTGGTAAACGCTGTTTTCCCTGATAATGTTTAATAAAGAAACCCCTTCAGAGAGGAAAAATTAGAGAGTTTTGACAGTCGTCCTTCTCAGTGGGAGCACCCAAAGGAACTCCAGGCCATTGTAAGTTCTAGCCAGTACCTCACAGCTTGTTTAAGCTGCTGCTACAGCACTACTGGATGATGATCCTAATTAAGCTGCTAATTATGTTCTCTGTGGAGGTGATTAATTAGCAACAGGAAAGCCTTGGATACTGCCAACAGCACCATATATAGAGATAGCTGAACAGGCAGTGATACCAAAAAAACTGAGAAGACATTTTGAAATGCACCTCTCGTAGCATGAAGAATCAACTCCCTGGATGAAATGGCTGACAGTTTTACTGAAGTCCAGCATAATTTAATAACAGCATATTTGGAAGGTGAACAATAATACTCTTTAGTCCCTCCCTACCACATCCCAGAAAGTGATTACTAAATCTGTCAACACTGCTGAGTTGGGAGTTTTTTGCTTATTCTGTACCATAGACATCAATTGTGAGTATAGAAAAAAATAATCTACTGGCACAAGTCTGCTTCTAACTTTCAAGAGTGAGGAAGTTCAAAGTTTTGTCTATAACTTTACTGTAGCCAAATGATGCCCAGCTATATATACACTGACAGCTATATACACACTGACACAGGTTTTACCACTTTCAGACACTACATTTCACAAAAATGCTGTTGATGGGGAGTTGAGAAGAGAGTGATAACAAAAAAAGCTTAAAAGCTAAATTTTGCAGTCTCCTCTAATTCTCATGCTTCAGGCTGTTAGTCCCAAAGAGCTGCCTAGTGTGAAATCATCTCAAGGCAGTGTTAAATGGATTGCAGAGACTGGAGAAGAAAAACAAGAAAGGGATTCACCAGCTGGGGGGGAGCCCCATACTTTCAAAAATCCACTTCATTTAACTCTGAATCCTCTTTCTCAACATGATTTTTCTGGATGTAAGGATAGGCTCAAAATATAAATGGAGAGGCACAGATTATGAAAAATAACAGATGTTGATATAATTTGCCAAAAAATTATTGAACTAATCAATAGTTATGCTTGGCCTCAGCTTCAAAGTAACTGAGTCAATCAGGTTCTCCTCAGCCTCTGCAGTGTTACAGACAACTGGGACCTTGAAAAGACAAGTTTGCAGCACTTCAGTGCTCCAAGCTGGATCAGGATGAGACAATTATAACCTTGCCTATGAAGCCTCACCCACACATTTAATTAGTCCTGTTTCAATTTTCTCTTGCATTTAAACAATAGCACACTCAAAATCTCCAGATATTCTTTAACATGTTTGGTACTTTATTCAAATATTACCTATTATTACTTATTACCAAGATATCCCCCAAACTCTACATCAAGAAATTTGTAAGCAGTCCTGGAAAGTCCTGTTGCCAAAACATAGGCAGCATCCATCCATCCCTGGAGAAAGCCTGATCATCTCTATTGTTGCCTTAAGCTCCTTACAGTTAGAGATTAAATTCAGGGAGAAAGAGTGATTACAGTACACCGTGTCCATGCTGTCTCTACACAATGCATTAAGGCTATGGTTTAGGGCAGCAATTTCACTTTGCCAATCATGGCTTATGGTGCCAAAGTTACACAATGCAAAGCATTGCCCCTGTTTCAAGCTCTCAGCCCATTGCTGTCAAACAAAAGCAGCTACAATGAATTTGCATACTGGCCAAATCTGTGGGCTGCTTTTCCTACTTCTAAGAAGCAGTCACATTCATTCACACCTTAAAAGACATTGAACTTTACCAGATAAATTGGTAAAAAAAAAACAAAAAAAAAAAAAACAAAAAAAAAAAAAAAAAAAAAAAAAAAAAAAAAACCTTCACTAGAATGACTCTTCCAGGACATCTGCCAAACAGCACTGGTTAGATGGGATGTTTTAACACCTATTTTCTATCGTGCTTCTCATACTGTCAGCTTTAAATCAGTTGCCCTTAAGTGTGAATATTTACTGTATTAATGTACAATTGCTAACTCAGCTAACTGATATGCCCTTTAAAGCTAAGTGAAGCACAGAGATATTGAACTGCTGCCAATTACAAGGAGAGATAAAGGCTTGTTGCAATTACTAGCAAGGGATGGTATTTTTTACTGGGTAAAATAAGCTACGATATTTTTAAGCTTGTTTTGACAATATGAAGTCTTAAATCAATCATTTGTTCTGATGTAAGGTGGCAGGACTTAAAAAGGTCAACAACAGAATGCCTCATTTGTGTCACAATTTACCTCATTTATAAACTAACTGTAATTCTACAGAATTAATCTTTCATTAAGGTATTCACTAGTGATATTATTCTAGATTACTTTAACATTACAAGCAATAGAAGGGACATAATTTTATATTTTAAATTGCATTTTGTTGCTATGGTTTCTACAGGACTAAGATTTTATCTCTCTTACTATGAAGCTATTGAGTGGATTTCGATGTGTAAGACAGCTATCAAACCATAAGTGCTATTTTCTGCACTTAGGAGTCAAGAAGAAATTTTGTAGCCTGACTCAACAACTATCTTCAAAGATCAGGGTTCCCCAGGTATAAATTTGGATGTTGTTCACTTTCCTTGCAGCATTTAGAAGGAACAATTAATTTCTGGCTAGGCAGCATTTCAATGTTATAAAATAAAATCTAAAAGCCTAATGTTGTTACTGAGCATTGTTGATACATTCTCAATCTTCACTGAGGCAATCTGCCTCAAATGAAACGTGTTTTACCAGGGTTTTCCATATGTATGTGATTAATATTTACTCTTGGACACACACAAATACACAGAAATGACCCAAAAGCCGGAGAGAGGCAAGGTCTGTCACAGTACTGAACACACGGAGTTATCCCCAAGTTTAAGCAGAGCTCTTTTTCTCACTGTTCTGCTTCGTATTTTAACATTGGGCTTAATTCTCATCAACCACTTTGTGGCCTGTTTGGAACTACAGATATCTAACAATACTTTAATGAACTGGCTATAGGCATTTCTCCTTTCATTATAACACAAGTGAAATGTGGGTTTGTGCTTCCACCAGTAAACTCCAGGGCCTTTTTAATAGATAATGCCAGAATTTAAGACATAAACATAGAACAAGGCTCTACAAAGGGAAAAATGGGCACATATGAACACTGCACTCAAAAAAAATCTTTGACATTTGTACCTGATCTGGGACTGCTCATTTACTCCTTCCTTTCTGAAAGGTTGCCGTGAACCACTTACATTGGTTTATTATTTTCTTGTGAGATACGGGAAGTCTCTAAGCCCTCAGACTTCACAGGAATTCAGGACACACAGAAAGGAAAGACTAATCAAAACTTCACTGTAAGAGTGGAGAGATCAATCAAGTAGCAATAACTAAGAAACCAAGCATCAAAGCCCTGCAGCTTCTGTCTGTGACCTCAGGCAAATCCCTTAATCTGTGTGGCCTGGTTTCCTTGTACAGTCACAGGTATAGATGAGGAAAATTAATTCAAACACTAAAATGTTGTCACTTCTGTCTGTAAAGACCAAAGAAGGACCTATGACAGACAACTATCTACAGACATAAGCATTCCATTTACTTTTTGGAGGTGGGAGAGTTAAAATTATTATAGACGTACAGAAGAGTTCAACACAACTCAAAATGCTCCTAATTGGGATGTTTAAAGAAGTTCACTGTGAATTCGGAATTAGTCTAATCTATTATAAGCCCAGGATGATATCATTTTAATAGGTATGGACAGCATTTTCATTAAATATTTCCACTTTATAGCACTGTCTCGTAGCACCCACATTACTTTACAAAAAAACCTCTTGTAATGACTGTAATTCCAATACAAAATAGAAATGCATGAACATGGAGACATGTTGCTAACAAGAAGCGCTCTGCACTTCTAGGAAAGCTTGGAAAAAAAAAAAACTTCACCAGGACAAAGTACAATAAATATTCCTGTTAATTTATTATTTCATTACCTCTTAGAGTGGGGAAATTAGTACTTCAGTTTGGGGAACTGGGGCACTGCGGGGAATTTTCTAGCAATAGAAGAACTGAGTAAGATCATTGCTTTTAGGGGAGAAGCAGTTCTTTAATCAATGTTAACACACTTGCATTCAAAGACGGAAAACAATGGTGAATACGAAGGGGGAAAACCTACCACTGCATGTCTCCTCATCTGTGTCTACATCTTCCAAGTGTAAGTACTTGTCCACCTGCCATGAAAACACAAATCAGAAAATAGATAAAAATATATCAGTTCTACTCCTCATAGTACAATCTAGAGCAAAGCAAAAATGCATTAAATTGTCTACTTCATCTTCTCCATTTTCCCCTGCGTTTTTCCAAGAAAGCATATGAGTTTTCTTTGAAATGTGCAACCCAAAGGAAGTAGTTTTAGGTATAGTCAAAGATTTACTGCCAAAATTGCCACGTAACTTAAGTGATGGAAAGGAAGCTCAAGCTGTACAGTAAGTTTCTCAGAAACTTAGTGGGAAGATGGAGAAGTAAAATATTATCATAGGAAAATGATGCATGATAAGTTACTATGCAATTTTGCAAGCTCATTTCATATGACACAAAGAGAATACATGCTGTAGGCAAACTAGAGCTTGATCCTTCTGTTTTGACACTAATGGTAAATTGATTAGGAAAAAAAACCCCTAAGAATTATTACATTTCTAGTATTTCACCTGGGGCTTTACTCTACTGTTTTCTCAAGCTAATGTCCCTTGAACAATCTAAACTATTTAAAACATACTCAAAGACAAGACATTTCTCATTTCAGGTACCGCTCTGAATAGATGCACAGGGTGAGAATGAAAGGTTTTTCCCAGCCTATCCGCAAATAGTGTTACCACGGGATTGACTACATGTCCTGGATTTTCTTCTATGTTTCCATGAAGTAAGTAAAGATGTTCTCAGATAATTTTTTCCAACGTGGTTTGAAACAGTCTCAAGACTTACATAACCTTTACACTTTAAAAGTACATACTAACATCAGAAAAAATTTTGGACTGGTCTCATTCTTCTTTCCCATAGATGGGAAATACATCAGCAAACCGCAAGTAATTTGTAAATTAATACAGGAAAAATCAGTCATGTTCTGCTCATAATCCCCATTTTGAAGAAAACCTCACCTTCACTTTTTCAGACAGACTGAGATTATTTCCATCAGAGACACCAGCTGTTGAGCTCTCACTCATCACTGCCTGTAGACAGATAGGCAGAAATACTTACATGCATGAAACAGAATCAAAATCACAACCAAAGCTCCTACTGACTTATACATAGTTTACAGAATCACAGAATAGGTAAGGTTGGAAGGCACCACTGCAGGTCACCTTGAAAAAGAAAGAAGGCTCCCCTAGCACACATTACTCAGCTTTATAGATGTTGTATATAAAAACTTTTAAGAAGTGAATGGAATGCTCCTGAAAATAGAACAGGTACAGGTGATTCTCTGAAAACCTACACGGGACCAGATTGAATCAAATGGAACAACAGTGCAAGTAATCATAGCATGCCTAAAAAGCAGCATTTAGAACAGTAGCACTGTTTTCAGTAGCAGTGTTTTCCCCATTTTCCTTTCTCAGGGCAGGCTTAAAGGTTACAGTGGTCAACTTAATGTATTACGGCCTCTTCCTGCTACTACACTGCAATTTTTCTGCTGCATTCTACTATTATTGTATGTGTTTCTTAAACTGCTAATGTGACAAAAATGTGCAGGCATGTCTGAACCTTTTTCTTTTTTAGAAACAAAAGCATACATAAAGGTTTATGGAAGTTCCATTACATAAAGGATAATGGAAGTTGTATATTGCTTTATGTGGCAGAAAGACAATTCAATGTGGCTAAAGTAAGAAACATAAAGACAAATTATACCAATGAGGAAACAATACTTCTTATGAAAAAAATGGCAGAAAATATTGTCATTATTATTGCACAATCAACTGACAGAACATAATTGTTTTAAAAGCCTTGCTTGATTCTACTTCAAAGACATGTCCTAGCAAGGAGGAAAGTGGCAGCTTCTGCTCTGAGGCCTGGTAGGCCCATCATTTGAAAGCACTTTAGTGTGTTACTCAACAGACACAAAAGGACCTGCTACTTCTTTTTTAATAAAATTTAATGAAGGGCAATTTTGAGATTTTTACAGACTAGATCACAGCCTAATTATTTGTTATTCAGGCAGGAAGGCAGAAGTTCTTAACAAGTTGACTCCAATTTCCATCTCCCTCTCTTCCAGATGATGTCTGTTGTTTTCTTGTCCCTACACATTAAATCCCTAATCCCTTATGTTTCAGAAGATCAAAAATACCCATGGTCTGCCTACTGTTTACCTCAGGCAATAACACAGCTTCAGGAACACAAAACTCTGTACTTCCTAAATTCTACAAGAAACAAAATAAATCTGTCCATGCTGGTGGCATCCATACTCTCAGGATTTTTTTTCCTTTTTGCCAACCTCTACCACAAACTGCAGTCCTCAGTGAAAGCATTACTTAGCTCTTTGCAGGGTGCCTTATTTGTTAGTCAGATTATGGCAGCTCTTCAGCAGGGCAAATGCCACTGCCAAACACGATCTCTGCAGGTGCCTCTCTAAGCATTTAACACTTAGGTAGTATTTTAAATATTTGCCTCACATAGGATAAATACCACTAGCCTCTAACATTTGGACAGTGTATCTCTCCATATTTTCATCTGTTTAAATGTGGTGCTTGTCCACATGGACAAATGTTAACTCATTACCTCATTCTCATTTGGCATCCGTGGTGGAAATGACACCCACATTTCTTTGCTTCTTTCAGGTGAGCCATCCTGTTTATTTCTGTTTGGTAATTCAGAAGTAGAACATTTTTTTCTTAAGGAGTCCACTTTACTTCCCTGAATTGTCTTTCCCTCTCTCTCTGCAAGCAGAATTACACCAGATCAGATAACATAATGCATTATCCAAGAAAAAAAAAGCATGTATTTAATTACATTTAATAGTGACTTTTTTACACATTCACTTTTCCTCTCACAAAAGCTTCCATGTATTTTAAGTATAAAATAAAACTTTAGCATAAAACCTTACCAGACTTTACCATAAAACTGAATATGCAGTTTGAACTTCAATTGCACAGAGTCCCACCTATTCCTCAATACTGAAGAATTCATTATCACAAAAGCTTATGCAAGATACAGAAAACTTCATAAAATCAACCAAGAAAATAAATACCCCAAAAAGCAAGACAGTAAGGTTACACCTTACTGCATCTAGAAGCTGACTACTATGTGCATGGAAGTATGGATTTCCAAACCCACACTGAATAGCTGGTTTTTTTTCTTCAACCTGGCAAAAAATAAAGTAATCACAGCCAAAATAAAAATGCAGTACTTTTTATTTTAAAAGTCCCATTATCAAATAAGGAGCAGTTATAGGTAAATCAATTTAAATGAACTTCACACCACATGTTCCTAATGAAAAATAAATGCTCATTTAATTAAGCTTTTTGGGTTTAGTTTGAAAAATTTACTTTGCAACAATAAGAAACACTGCACTGCATTTCTAAAGCATAATTATGTATTATAAGCATTGAAGTAACTCTTGTGGAGAGTTTTAATGATGCCTTTGGGGTTGCTACGTTGAGCCATACAGCAAAGAATTATTAATCCCCTGGGACAGCTCTCTGCTGCAGTTACTGTGACACGCAGAAAGGGCTGGCAGCTGGGCATAACCTGAAGTCCACCCTTACAAGAGTCAGGGCTCATAGAAAGCAAACTGCACCACACCAGAGAAATCTAGTAAACAGGTTTCAATATTTATTGAAATAACAGATGGATCCCGTGAATAATTCCCTAATCCCAGGTCTCTGTAACATCTTGCTTCTCCCTGCTTCTTTTGCAAGAACTTTCCTAAAACAGTATTTGGATACAGCAGTACACATGAGCCATCACGTTTTCAACAATCTCTTTTTAAGCCATAGAAATGAAGCAGTATTAGACATGAAACTCTATTTGAAATTCTTGACTGGCAAAATGGTCACCCACTATTTGAAGATAATTTTACTGTCACCCTACTTTACAAGAAGAACTAGATGGCTAGCTCAAAAAACTTCCTTCTTTTTTTACTTTAGCAGTAAAACAGGATGGGCTTCCTGTTTTATCCTAAGAACTTGCCAGTTTTATCTTAAAGACTGACAAGCCACAAAAGAATATTAATGTATTTTGGGGCAAATGTGTATGGGCAAATAATGCAGCTGAACATCTGCAGACCAGCAGAGTACCAACAGGGCCTGAGGACCAACCAGGGTCCTCCCTGTGCACATCAGGAGCATTTCTGTATGAAAAGCGATAAAAAGATTCTGGAAGCCATACACTTTTCTCACCAGACCAACAGAGAGACAAAAGAAATCATCACTGGAAAGATCAGAAGCATAATTCATAGAGCCAACAGACTCAGAGTAAACATGACATTCCTGCACTAGCCCATGCTTTTCTTGCATACCACTGTGGTCATTCTTCTGGGCTATAAATCGGATCATCCTTCTCAAAAATATAGGTTCTGAGTTCTCCAGAGAAAATAATACCACTTTTAGCATCAAAAGATCTATGACACATAGTTGGGCAGTTATAATTAGGCACACATATGAGCTGACAAACTTGTTTTATTAGGTTATATTTTTTCTGGACACCTGAACTATTGTCACAGCTAAAAAGCTAGATAGATTAAATGAGCTAGTAAGAAATCAAGTACATTTAGAGTATTTATGTGCCATTTACCAACCCCAGACTACAGCTTAGAAGCACTCTCCCTTTTCCTAAGAGATCAGCCATAAACTCTTGACAGAAACTTTTTTCTGGTTAAGACCATTGCAAAGTTATTGGGTTAGAGAATATTAAACAATACATTTGATGAAACATTCAGCACTGCAATGTGATACTAGATTCATGACTGCTTGTGAAGAAAAATTCAGAAGAAAAATGTCCAAGCAACCCAAAGTTGTTAAATGCAATTCTGTGGACAGAGTATCTACTATGCAACCATGCGTATAATGAGGCCATGCCATATAAATTAAAGGGGGGGCAGGTGATATAAACATTATGTTGCCAGCCTTGAGCACAGTCCCTCAGGACCAGTAAGAGCCAACTTCAGCTGCCTAAAGCAACTCCTGACACCTACAGCCTCCCAATGCATGCACCACATAACTGGCCCCTTTGAAGCAGTAACTGTAATGAACTTAAAAAATATTATTTAAAAAGCCACACAAAAGTTGTTTTGAAGTTAAAGAAACTACAATCTGAAGACAAGCATCACAGGTGTATTTCTTTGATAGTGTTCTGAATTTCAACCATTTCTGTTCTTACTTTTTGAAGAGAAGGGGAAGAAGGAAGGATGGCATTCAAGCCAGCAAGAGGATCACTGCCTTTCCCCTGACTAAGTGATAATTGACTCATTATTCACAGTCACAGCTCTCAACCTGCCAAGATCCTGTTGTAGAAGAGTGGCCTTCACAATATGTGATGAAAATCAAAAATAAGGGATACAAACACAACAAAATGTAGCAGAGGAAGAAAGTTGAAATTATATAAAGATCCACATATTTATTCTGCAGACAGATTCTGTCTCACTTTTTAGTCATTTCACTGTCAGTATCTTAAAAATGAAATAACAAGCCAACTTAGATCTCTAGAAAAGTACATCTCAGTCTCTCAAGAGCAGTATCCATCATAATTGTGTGTCACTATGAGTATGGTGCAGACTTCAGAAACATGTTTCAATCAAAAAGGATATCCAACTTTATAAATTTTTTTCTCTCCTGCTATCTATCCTCTATATTGCCTAAAATTCTCTTTGTCTTCCAATCTGGACAGGAATTTTTTGAGAATGTCTAGTGATTACCCACATATTTCAAAGAATAATGGAGTCACTTATCACAAAACCAGAGAAGAGAGCTACCTGTATTATCCGGAAAAACTTACTGTCAGTGAAATCTCTCAGATGACATAGTAGCCCCAGAAGAATGATAAAATTCTCATGGTCTGCAGCATTTCAAAGCCAGACCAGACAGAGCAATCAATAACATACCACAGAATACACTGGACAAAACAATTCAAACTAACAGGTACTTCCCACTTTTTTCAACTGGATTAAATCATTTCAAAAACAAAAACTTGTTGAGATTTAGAAACAGGCCCCTTTAGCTATAAAACAGCAACAACAACAACCACAAAAACTCATACAGCAAAGCTACTATTTTAGTTCAAATTTACTTTTTTGTCCTCAAATCCTGGACTGAGGGCCAGCAGAAGGCCTACGAATTCCTTAAATCTCTTCTAAGTTATGCTTGGATGGAAAACCTGGAATTCAAATATTACAGTGACTTTTTGCAGGACTCCTGAACTAAAAAACCAAAAAAAAACAATTTTACTCACAGTACTATAATAACTGTCTTGAGCAGAGATAACAAATACAAATGTCATGTTCATTCACTTTCTCCATTCTTCAAACACACCATCAGCAAACATTTTAAAACAAGAAACAAAGGCTGTCACTGAAATGTTTCCATAAAATACCACTTTGACATTTCACAAGGTGGTAACACACTCTAGAACTACCTGTATTTAACTACTTGTAACCATGTAAACCATTGTACAGCACTGCATTTGTTTACCCTAAATTACAAGCTGTAAGAGGAAGAAATTTCAAGGTTAAAAACCCAGTTTGCTGAGAAGATAATTTTAGAAACTTTTCTTAATTTTTGTTAACTCAATCAAAGCAGCTCCCACATCTTCTGCAGTAATCCTATGACACAATAATCCTACCAAAATCTGCAGCCTTCCTATGCTTATATATTGTCCTGCTGGGAACAGAACACAGTGTTTTAAAGTTACTTAGCCTAAAAAAGCCATTCTGATTTATGCTAACCAGATACCTTTCTGTTTCCATGTATTTTTATGTATAAATTGCTGTATATCAATGCAGTTCGACTGACTTTTCAACAGAAGAATTATCCCATATAGTATGTACCTGGAAGATTTCAGTACTTGAGTCCTACATGCCTGTCTAAAATTAAGAGCAATTCAGGTGTAATTCAGGCACCTAAACTTCATCATGTAGTGCTGCTTTAGGAGTCTAAGGGCTTAGGCAGTGGATGTTTTACAGGTATTGTACCATATCTGCCCACACTCAGCATCTGCAGTGTCTATCCCATTACTATCTGAGCTCATGTAAGGTCCATTCAAATCTCACTCCATCAAAATCTGCACTAATTTCAATGGCAGTGATCTCACAGCAGTACTGAGCAAGCACAACTCCTTTACAGCAAAGACCCTGCCTAAAACATTTACCTCAGTGTGGAAATTAATATTTGTAACACAAAAATTCAGCTGGTGCAGCCTTTTCCCCTAACATCTTTGATCTTATCCTGATTAAATGACAAACAGTCAGCACAAAGTATTGTCTAGACTTTTTTTTCTTCCCCTTTCAGAAAAGGTCAGGTTTTACTATAATCAGTAATATGGGCTTGATTTTTTAATTTAAATTTACCCATTTCTTAAGGAAATTCCACTGTATTATTTCCTGAGCTAGGATAATACCTATTCCGTGGACTGGGACAAGTAATTTCAGTGGGACTAACTCTAACCTAAAAGGGTAAACTCTTAAGTCCTGATAGTTACTTTTGACTGCCATTTTTGGATACTTAATGTAGTATGTTTAAAAGTAAGTCAGGAAAGGACTTTTTTATGTGTTCCTTTAGGGGACAGATGAATGACTGCTGCTATCAAGTATATTTTCAGCTGCTCTCACTGACCTGCTCTAGCTTAATGTACAGCAACACTTCTCTAAAACCAAATGAGCTCCTAATTTTCAAAAATTTAGCTGGTTTTTTATTGTATCAGTATCTCTTCCTTTGTACTTAATGGAACATATGTGTTCTGATTTTATGTAGTGTTTATCTGTATCAATATATATGTCTCTGTTGTGCTTTTGATAGTCTGTGTTAGAAAAAGGGCAGTATTTCCTGTTTATTCCTCATTTACCCCATCTGATCATTTAAAAATTCATATGATTCTTTCACAGCTCAGCAATGTTGTTGCTGGATACCTTCTCCATTTGAATACTAATGCTGTCAGTTAAATAACAAGGCAAATGTGCCCTACAGCATTTCAGTACCTTGTATAAGCAAAATCCTATTTCTTTCAACAGATGTACAAGAACTCCAGACTTCTTTCTGAGTTTGGGTTATACTAAGCCATACTTTGAACCTATTTCTTAAATACTTGGGTTTTTTGGTTTTGTTTTGTTTTTTTTTTACAGTCAAAGAAACTGCAAATATGTTTAAAGATCTCCTCAGCACAAGGAAACTACATTAAATACATATGTTGGGAGCACTTTAAAAGAACAGTGATGTACTTTTAAAGAATGTACTTTTAAAAGAATGTGATGTACTAATAAATCAAGGCAGGATCAATCTTGAAGTCTTTCAGTGTGCTTGCATCCTAGAAGAATTCAGCACTAATAGGTGAATAGGTAAGCGCTGAAAGAAACAAGCAAATTGTATATAATTAAAGGATCTGACATTTTCACACAAAGTATTCATTTCTTAACAAATAGTATAAAAAAAGATGACAGCAGGTGGGAACAAAATAAAATGTCAGAAGACCCAAGAGTTTTGAAAATGCTGATATTTGGATATTATTATCACAACAATAAGGCATCCCTAAAAGGCCTGATTTATTTTTTTAAGGCAAAAGCCTGCTTTCTTGAAATTAGGCACTTCTATTTAATTTTCTACTGAACACTGAAAAGTACCCAATTCTACAAAGAGTTCAGCACTAAATTGGAAGTGAGGTCACTCGACTTCTGATTGTCCTGTTGAGTTACTCATACACAGCTCTGATCTCTGACATTATTTGCTTTGTGTCATTTCCACATGTTTCCACGTGGGCTTTCTCAGCTCACTGTAATACATGAAACTAAGCCAACAGCTGCATTTAGTGCACTTTGATGCCTTTCTAGACAAGGTGATGAGGTACAGCAGAATTCACTCTGTGTTACTGCTTTTCATATTACCAGAATTCAATCACTGCCAATATGCCACTACAGGATAGAACCTCTACCAAAGTATCAACAGCAAAATTACTAAATACTTCCCTTTCTATGTTCTAAAAAATCTCAGTTATGAAAGAGAATGATTTTTTTTTTAATTTTTAGAAATTCAGAAATTCTTTAGTAATAAAGGCATCACAGAAAACAAAGAATTGCTATTAGGGAAACACTACTGTTCAAGAGCTGTTCAAGTTTCCAGGATCTGAGTGCCCCTGTACTTATCTGGTGCTGCCACTGAGCTATTGTGCAAATGTACAAGTCATCTCCCTTCTTTCGGCCTATTTTTTCTATCTGTACAATTGAGATGAAGTATCTTGCAGAGCAAATACCAGGCCAACAAATATCCATAAAACAGATCAGTTATTATTATTTCAAAAATAATCTATTACATTTGCATTTCTATGTCTGGTATTTTTTCTACATTTAGGGGCTCTGTATGGTATTTGATTTTATACTATATTGAATAAAGGCTACACAGAGATAGCTACTGAATTTATGATCAATAGAAAACTGCAAATTTTGTCTCCCAGCCAATTCTATCAAATGATCCAGCACAACACATCAATAAAAAGCTCTGAATTGACGCTGTTTCCCTATTTCATGCCCTGTTTAAGTTCCCTGGGGATGACAGATTAATTTAATTCGTTTTACTGAACTGTCTAGTTGCTTTTATTGGCAAATCTACTCCTAGGTTGAAATTTCTCTTGGGGTTAGCATTGTCCTACTGGTCCATTTTTAAAATAAAAGTGCATTCACTGTCACTTCTCATATAGTTCTCTGCTATGCTTTCTGCTGTGAAGACTGACATTTGTAAAGTGCCCCCACTGACACTTATATGGGAAGTTTAAAGTTGTTGTTTTTCCTATATGTAGTTAATGTAAAAAGGAAGTAGACAGCTACAGTCAAATGGACTGTGAACTGAATATCTTGCCCAGCTTTCACTGGGGAATTAAGTTAATCTGAGCATAACACAGAATATGGCCCTGGCATGCCACCTGTAAGCACAGAAGTGATCAGTAACTTCCAAACTTCCTCCACTTGACAGTTTGTTCAGCACAGAAGCATCAAAACAACAGCACCAGGGCTAAGAAGTTTCAATCCAAGCTGTGGCTTGCTTAGATGGGTCTAATCAAGTTCTCTGGACTTCAACACACTGCTGGGCAGTGGGAGCAAAATTATCAGCAGGAATGGAATTAATTTAATCCTAGTGGTCAAATGTCCAGAACCATAGAAAAAATGCAAATCTTAACTTGGATTTGGGTAAGAATTTTGTTCATGGCAGCATTTTCCTATCCAGCTGAATGACCCCCAATCCTGTATTTTTAGAAGTGGGAGAGGAGTAATTTAAAATCTATATTACAACTTTGAAGCTTGGACCATTTGGGGTTTTTTTCTGTATTTTTTGTACAAGGTCAAGTGAGATATTTAATGTTCCAGTGAATTTTCCATTCTTCCTCTGAGTTTTAAAATATGAGCAGATGCTGCCTTCTGATTTTGAGCATCATAGCTCTGCACCAGATTTCAAACACTCCCTAAGATTTGAAAGAGGCTTTTGTCCTCTGTGGCAATTTTTTCAAAAGCAGAGTTGGATGGATTTCCATGAGATTTTGTCCAAAGTTTTTCTAGAAATTGTGTAGTTTTGTATACACCACTCATTGACCACATCTGCAGAAATCTCCACTCCTTTGTAAATTCATCTCTTCTGAGGCTCCTTCAACTGCAAAGCTTTACAGCGAGTATGAAAGATTTCATTTTCCTGGACTCATGCTCTAATTTACTAAATTACATTCCCATGGGTTCACCCGTCCTTTTGCCCATATATTCATCTTCTTAATATTATCCCTATGACAAAAAGCACACTTTGGATGCTCTAAACAGGAAAAATAAAGAGGCTTAACTAGAATCTTGACCTAGCCCTCAAATGCCCATCCATTACAGAATCAATAAAAAAAGTTTTTAAAAAATCTACTTATGAAGGAAGTACTCCTATAATTTTAAAATTTTCTTTATTTAACCTATATAGGTCATGTTCTGTTGGAGCAGTATGTTTTATATGCTGAGGTCAGGGTTTTAAAAATATATTCACATATGTTTATTCATTTTCCATCAGATTTGTAGAGTCTGAATTTTATTCACATTTGTAGATGTGAATAAATAGTCTTACTGTAGGATTTACTTGCCAGTTAGTCTATGAACGCTCATATTCTCACTGCATCAAACACATTTTAAAAAACAGAACCACTGAGATTTTTAGGAATACTTAAATCGGGAAGATTAAAATTCCATATCAAAGATGTAGTTTTATGGTCCAGGTAAGTTATAACATATCTCTGTGCTAGTTAAACCAAACACACATCATGAAACCAATTACACATTATTTAGAAAGACTTATTTTGACTCCAGATCTTGTTCTATGTGAACTACGAGATTATCTTTCCAAATAGCAGAAGGAAGAAGAGAAGTAGTCAAAGGTAATATCACATATTCAGATACAATAAAAAGACAACATTCTAAAAATGTGATTTTCTTGATTAGGATATAAGCAATGCTCAAAAAGCCAAATTGAAGTCAAGAATGTAAAAGTTCATTAATCCTGTTTCCCACATTCATAAGAATGAAACTATACTCTAAGCAGAAGGTCCTAATGTGTCCACAGGGAGTGACTCCAGGCCATTTATAGCCTGAAAAGGTTCTTTTTAGCTAGGCTAGAACAGCCAAGGATGTTTGGATCCTTCTACTCAAGGTATATGCTCTACAGCCTCACTGTGTGTAAATTTAACGTATGAATAAAAATTTTAAAAACACTAGAGTATCAGATTCTTATGAGATGCTTTCAAGAATAACACAGAAACTTCAGCTGAAAATATCCTTGCAATGCCAACTGCACACCTAGGATAAATTCATTCACAAGTGAAAATCACCTTCTGTAAATATGTTACTCTGTGAAATCAATGGGATTCAATTAGTTTTGTGTGTTTTCTGTTTCCAATGTTATGACAGACAAAAATCTATCAGATGACAATGTATGTTTTATGCTTTAAGTAGAATCTTTGCAGGTCACTAGTTTATAATGCAAACCAGCAGGCTGGGTACCTTTAAAGGAAATTGAAAGTGGGGGCAAAACAAGTTGAGCTGTTCAGTTCATACCATCGTAAGAACCTGCATTTCTAAGCATTTGATTCAGGTAAAGCTCTACCTTTTATATTATTTTAGTGGCAAATGCCTACAGTGACAGTGAAAGTGACTGAAATACAGGCTGAGGCTTTTTGCAAGTAGCATCATGATACGCAGCATGCTTCTATGATAGGAGCTATCCCCAGTGTATCAATCATACATAAGAAGACCAGAACCGGACTTTCAATCCTCTTATCTCATCCCCCAGTGTCTCCTTTCTCTTCTATATTTTATAGGCAGAAGAGACAGAAAGTTGCCACAAGATTATTCCTGTGGCAGCTTCAGCTCCCCCACTGGTTTCCTGCTCAATGCTTGTGACTGACACTTAGTTCTGCCTGAAGGATAAGGACAGGACAGACTTCTGAGTACCAATCAATGGGGCATGCCACATGCTGTAATTGAAATATACAGTGCTTCTGCAATAGTATGAGGACATCACTTCTAGTGCAAAGCAGTGGTAAAGAGAATTGTGAGTAATATGTAGCTTGCACGTATTTTTATGGCACCTGTCTGAACATGGTTAAAAATGTGAACCCGAGCTACAGAATTGGAATTCTGTAACTCAGCAATGCTCAGATCAAGGTTAAGCTCCACTTTTTATTTCATCTGCAGAGCATGAGATCCTTTCAGCCTAATCATTACCTGATGTCCTGCTGTACCTTCATCCAAGTTACCTGTTAGCTTGGCACAGGATGGGCCAGGTTGGAAGTGACTACAGTGGGTCACCTGGTCCAACCTCCCTGCTTAAGCAGGGTCATCCCAGAGCACCTTGCACAGGATTGTATCCAGAGAGATCTTGAGAATGTCTACTGAGGGAGACTCCACACCCTCTCTGGGCAATCTCTTCCAGTGCTTGGTCACCTGTACAGCAAAGATGTTCTTTCTCATGTTCAGGTGGAACTCCTGTGCATCAGTTTCTGCCCACTGCCTCTTTTCCTATTGCTTGGCACCACTGAGAAAGGCCTGGCTCCATCCTCTGACATCCTCCTGTCACACACCTACAGACATTGATAAGGTCCCCTCTCATTCATCTCTTCTCGAGGCTGAACAGGCCAGACTGCCTCAGCCTTTCCTCATAAGTGAGATGCTCCAGCTCCTTAATAATCTCTGTAGCCCTGCCGGACCTGCTCCAGGAGCTCCAAATCTCTCTTGTCCTGAGGAGCCCAGAACTGGACACAGCACTCCAGATGTGCCTCACCAGGGCTGAGCAGAGGGGCAGGATCATTTCCCTCAGCCTGCTGGCAATGCTGCTCCAAATGCACCCCAGGATCCCATTGGCCTTCTTGGCCACTGCTGGCCATGGACAGCTTGTGTTCCACCAGGACCCCCAGGTCCTTCTCCAAGAGCTGCTTTCCAAGAGCTCAGCCCCAGCCTGTGCTGCTGCAGCTGGTTGTTCCTCCCCAGGAGCAGGACCTGCACCTGCCTTTGTTTAGTTTCAGAAGGTCCCTCTCTGCCCATCTCTCCAGCCCATCCAGGCCCTTCTGAAGGGTTGCACAGCTCTCTGGTGTATGGGCCACTCCTCCTGGCTTTGTGTCTGCAGGAACTTGCTGAGGAGGCCTCTGCCCCTTCCTCCAAGTCACTGATGAATTAGGTAAACCAGACTGGGCCCAGTATTGAACCCTGGGGGACACCACCAGTGACAGGGCCCCAACCAGACCCTGTGCTGCTGATCATGACCCGCAGGGATCTGCCACTCAGACAGTTCTCAACCCACCCTACTGTCCATTAATCCAGCTCACAATTCCTGAGTTTGCCTACAAGGCTCTTGTGAAGGACAGTGTTGAAAGCCTTGCTGAAATCAATTTAGACAATATCCACATCCCTCCAGGTAATTGTTTCATCACAGAATGCAATCACTCTTTAGAAGGCACACACACAGGCACAGCACAGTCATCCAGTGTCAGTAAAGCTGTAAAAGTACCCAAATCACCATCTCACACTATTAAGTACTTTCCTCAGGCTCTTCTTTTATGGAGACTTCTCAAGTAAAACAATGCAAGATGTACTAAGGAAACATCTATCCTTCCAAACAGTGCATGTTCCCCACTCCTCCACAAAGCAAGCATAAATGGCTAACCACCTGTAGAGACACAGCAGCCTGGGAAACAATCTGTAGAAAGTTGTCCTTAGGGTTCCCACTGCTGAGTGGAAAAACAAAAGCATCACAAGGATTTGCCTAAAGTCACAAAGCAGGTGAGTAACACGACGACACTAAATACCACTGCTTATTTTTTTATCTTTCCTTCTGTCTGTGGTATCTAACAGGAGATTTGCGAAATTACATACCTTTCAAAAGATATGTGAATGTATTTAGAAACTCCTCATATGACTGCTCATGGCTATTAATAAATTGATCAAGGATGCTGTTCTTTAACAGTTGTTCTCCCATGATCATGCACACCTTGAGAGTCGAATAGGTATATCTGGTTTTGTAGGCTGCTCCTGCAATAGAAAGAAAAGAGCTATATATACGTGCAGGCAGAAAACAAATCAACAGAAAAGTCCCTAGTTCACATAGATGGGCACTAGCAAGTATACTTTTTCTTCTCTCCTTGTGTAGTTCTATCTTGTCAGTGGAACTTTACTCAGCATTTCTCCCAAAATTCACATGGACATAGAAATTTTAAGTACAAAAGGAGAAACTGTGATCATTTATGCTTGAAATTTATGACCTTGGGTAATATGGGCCACAGAAGAGCCAGCTTCTCTTGGTGTTGTTCACTCCCTTAAGTTGTTCAGTCTTTCAAACCCTGCCTTCTTTGCAGAAACAGTGACATCCCTCACCAGCATGTTGTATTTAACAGCCAGGACACAGCTGTACATTGAAATTTTGGACTGAATCCATCACCTTCAGGTGCACTGCTCACTGAACCATCAAAGCCACAAACTCAGATTTTGGACCACATGTTAAATCCCAATGACACACATTTGTGTGTGTGTGTGTGTGTGTGTGTGTGTGTGTGTGTATGCTGAGGCAGGACACAGGACAGGGAGAGCATGCTGGAGCCAGACAGCCATGCAGGAATATGAGGATTACTCTTGAGAATGGAACAAATGCTGAGAACTGAAGGAAGGGAGCTCCACTCTCCAGTCACACAGCAACAACTTTGCAGCCCACCTTCATCACTTAACCAGACTCTGCGGGTCCTGAACTGCCCTCGGTGAAGCATGTTGAAGTTAACCTTGCTCCTAACTCATAAAATCTGTGTAAATGCATTTTAACAGCTGCATGACGCTAAGCACTCACCCATATTACTTATTTTTCATACACATAGGTCCACACTAATAGAATCAGTTTGCACACAAACTGATCAAGATGCAGGAGCGCATTATACACAAAATGCTTGATTTGCATGTGCTCCTCTGTCTCCTCTCCTGATTTACCACAACACTAAGAGGTGGATTTTGGGAATGAAAGCTTAATTCTTCAGCAAAACTTCAACAGTACTAAGGAAAGGCTGCCAACCTGATACTGAAGTTAAATAAGATTGAAAAGTAATTGTTTGGAGACCAGAAAGAAAATAAAGCATGACTTCTAACATAAAGCTCTAATTTTGTTGCACTGCCTGCTTCCAAGGAAGACTAATGTTCTGAAGATATCAAAATACACACACACCCACATGACCTAAAGTTTAAGTTTTCTAATATTTTACAAAATCCAACCATTATTAATCTCTCTGTGGACTAACAAAGCAGAATATAACTCAGCAGACTCTCAGAGTTGTTTATGTCTATTACAAGGCTTTGAGAGGTAAGCAGCGCCTTCTATTCCTCATTATGGTTATTAAAATCATTACCTGAAATAGTGCTGTGATTTGTAAGGCTATTGTAAAAGAAAAAATGTATATATCTAATCAATAAAAAGTTAATAACTTTGTTCTTCTTTTAAGTCTGGTGTCTAGGATCTCCAGCTCCCTTACAAACACTAACAAAATAAACTTAAAAACAGTCCCATAAGGAAGAGAAAACAAGTACTATTCCCAATAACAGATTAAAAAAATGAGTCACCAGGAATTTAAATGATTTAAAAACAAGTTAGTGGAGGGCTGCCAGCCAAGCTTACATTAATTCACTCTAAAATGCTCTAGGAAACTAGAAAATTAATATGCATTTTGGGGGCATAATCATATCCTTAACCATCTGCATGACAGCTTTCTCTGTGAAAGCCATGCTCTACAGCCACCAGACCACCAGCCTGAGATTCAGCATCCAGACCAGGTGGTACCAAAAATCATGTATTTCAATTCTTATTCTGCTGTGCAGCTTCTACTTCCTACAGAACATGGGAAACTGCACTTCAGATATTCCCTTGCACAGCCATTATTGAGGTCTACAGAATCATCTCCTCACAGAGAGGAAAAACCAGCCAGGTCCTAATGAAAGCCTAGGTTCTGTCAGAAAAACAGCCACTTTCCCAGACAACAGAGGAGAGACTGGCAGCCAGAACTACCTGTTCCCTGTTTGCAATCATTTTCCAGAACTGCCTGGCGCTGTAGCACGGCCCTAAATAAAAGCAAGTGCCGATGATGGTTTGTGGGGAATATGTACCATCCCTGAAACTGAACACGTGCTTAGGATGGATGGTACAAGAAGGGTGTTCAAAAATTTATCTCAACCCATCAAGGCTTTGGTATTTTTTTCATTTTCATTCCACTTTGTTTTCTGCTCCTTCCCACCTACTTTATTCCAGAGTCTCTCTTAAATGACTACCACACTGTGTCAGCCACAGAAAAGTTTTGTGAGGTGAACAGCTGAAACCAGGCTGACCAGAAGACTCTCACCTTTGCTAAGGAGCTAACCAGTAGATTCTACACAATTAAAAGGCTTCAGCAAACACCCAATTCACAGCCTCAAGGCAATGGCTTCTTTAAACTATCCTGAAAAAACAAAAAATACACAGTAATGGATTGGAATCCTCCACAATTTAAAAAGTTGATACAATGACACTTCAAGGAATGAAACTACTGCATTGTTCTGGTAAAGAATAGATACTACTAAAATCAAAAACTTATCTTCTTTTTTCCCCAAAGGAATCAAACTAACTTGGAAGTGTCAAGGAAAGTAAAGCAAGGGTATCTGATCCTTTCCTTGTGCTGGCTTTGGATACTTTTAGAATCAAATATCAGTAAGTGATGCATTCAAGCAGCAACTATGCTTTCTTCTTTTTGCATTTCATTCCTGCTCATCCATCCAAATGACTTTAATGAGGTTTCTTGAGGCGATCACTCATTAAGCCTTGCTGATCATCAGCAGATTGTGCAAAATCAATTATATTTCTCAAAACACAGTCTTCTTCCAAGCAGTTTAAGACAAATCAGAAATCTCTGCATTGAATCAAAGAGGAAGGTCAAGTGAGTATTAGCATGATTTCAATTATACAGTTATTAATTCTATTAAACAACACCAAATATGGTGGAATATAAACTTGCTGGTTTATGTTGCATTTTTAAGTGGTTTTTGTTTGTTTAAAATACAATAGAGGCAATGAAAGAAAAATCAAGATTATGAATTTTTTTAAGGGAAGAGCAGTAAAGCTAATTGTCTCTACAAACACAATAAAATCTTATGTAATTTAATTTTTCAGGGGGAAAAAAACCAACTTCACTAGCACTTCTGGCATAGGTTCAAGTCAGGTTTTCACACTACGGATCTGCCCTCCTAGAAGTCATTCTCAATTTTTAAAAAAGGCTGATTAATAAATGGTATTTTTAATAGTTCACCCATAGTTTCAGGAAAAATATCCACTAGGTACACCTGTTATCAGGATTTTATAATTATGGCTGCAAAAATCAGATTGAACATAAATACACTATTTTTAAATCTTATACTCTGTTGCCACTGGACAATGCCCCATCTTTTTTCCCTACAGAGCTATCACAGTAACTACACTTTTAACAAAATTGTTGCAGCAATGAATAGTGAGGTAGCAGCATTGCAAAAAGAATGAGATTTTAGCAGACAAGTGCACTCAGAATCAATTTAAGTCTATCTAGGTTCTGGCTGCTCCCAAAAAGGCCACCATCTCCACTTCCTCTTCACCTTATGGTCTACCTCTCCAGTCCATCTCTTGGGCAGACAAAATAAACCACCAACACAAAACCTGAGAGTAAACAGAGCAAATGCATATAATATTCTGTTTTAAAGATATATTTTCCAATCTGCCTTTCAGCTGTACGATCATGATTGCCTATATGAGGGGACAGTGTGAGCAAGGGAAGGATGCAGGATTGCCCCTTTGGCAGCCTGTCATAGTTGCTTATGCAACCCTGAAAGCACAGCCTCATCAGAAACACCCTCACAAATGGCCCAGAAAGCTGTGCCTCCTCCATGCTGCAAAAGCAGATGCCAGCAGGGCACTCCTACACCCACCACGCCGAGCTGGAGCCTGCAGTGCAGATCATCAGCCCCCACGGTACAAAGAGGCAGGCAAAGCTGGAACTCAAGCCTGTCCTTAACAAATGCTTGTTGTTAGCTATGCACCGTGGTTGCTGCCTTAACATCCCAGGATGGTGCTTTAAAAGTAGGCCAGGTGAAAGGTGTGATTCTGGGAATTCCTGCTCGAGAAAGACATAAAACATTTTGAGTCAAGCAGTTACCCATTTTCCTGCAGGCAGAAAACTGCCTCCTTCTTGTCTAGACATCTGCAAATCTACACTTGCAGAAGAAAGCCCTCCCTGCTCTACTGTCCTGCCCTACTTTTCTCCCTCCTCCTCCCTGCTACCACCACCTGTGGGGAGGCAGAGCTCCAGGAGCAAACACAGAGGCACCAAGTTCTGGCCACAAGCAGGTGCGGGTCAACCCAGCTGGAGAAAAAAACTAAAAGTTACAAAGGTCAAAAACTTTCAGATGAAGTTCCTTCCATCTCTCAATTCAATGTGATCTACACAGATAATCCTGTTAAAATCAACTGGATGTTTGCCATTGCCTTCAGCAGGAGGCCTTAAGGGCACACACTTAATGCATCAGCAATTTGTGGGGATGGGAGCTGCATCTGCTTGCCTGAGTACATTACTGAGCCTGAGCGCTGACCTCTAGATGGACAAAAACATGTGCCTCTCATGCCCAGCTCATATGAGCATTTAAAGGATATATCCATGGGCTTTAATTGCAAGCAAGCATATTGATCCTTTTGGATTTCAGTGCTATTATGCCAGTCACATACCTGAGCAGAATTTTTTTTAAGAATTTCCAATGGCTTCAAGAGTACTGCTCCCTTTAAAGAAAACCTGGAAGCCCATGGCAAAGGTAACGCTTCATCCAAACTGCAGCAGCCACTGCCCCCTGGAATGTGATTGTCCAGGATCTGACAGTCAAAGCACAGCTGGATTCAATCAGATATTTCAGATAAGCCCTCCAAATAAAGCCTTCTCCCTCACAAGTTAAATACTGTTTACTGTCAGTTTTAGATGAGACAGAAAATTGAAGACTGTAGGATGCTGGACTCCCTGTGCCCTTTTTTACAGGTTTCAGCCTGTGGGTCCTGGCTAAGTATCCAGCACATTTGCATTCTGGCTGGCAAACCCTACACAAATGAGTAAGGCAGCCTTCCCTTTCCCTGCTGAGCTGGAGTGCATTACTGCAACCCACAGGAAGCCAGCTACATTTCAGCTCAGAGATGACTGTGTTTTACTGGCAGAAAATATGCTGAAAAGCCTGGAAATATATCAATGCAATTTGGAATTATTTGGGATGAAGAAGACACAAACAACGTATTATTTTAAGAAATTAATTGTAGAAGAAGAAAATCAAGTGAAATAAAGCATTTTCATAACAGTGAGCAATCTGCTGAAAACATACTAGCTCTGTCTATGTTATTAAAATAGAAATTGTGAAGGAAAAGTCTATTTATTCCTTTTCACATGGGTTGTCTGCCAGTTAAATTCTGGATGGAAGTCTTCTTGCTATGACCAGGACAGTTTTCAACATAATTTGCCTACCATGTAGATACATTAATCTGAAGCTATTTGCTGCAGCTTCTCCAAAGCACTTTGTCACTGACAGTTAGAGACCAGCATGGACAGACCATGTCCTCATCCAAAAATGAACATGCTGTTGTTACCAAAAAAATTTAATTTCTCCATCTTCTCAACCACAGTAACTGGAAAAAGAATTTCTAAAGATAAAGCATGTCAACTGGTAGAAAAAGTCTAAAATTAATGTAAAATATTAAAGTGACACAACTGGGGGCTAGATTTTTCCCTTAAGTATTTGTTGGGTTTTGGGGTTTTTTTGCTGTTAGATCTCTGGCCACAGACCCAAACAAGGGTCAAAATATATCAAACACTTAGATAAAAAGCTGTTGAGTATCATCTAGGCCCTACTGAAAATACAAACAAATGTGATCTGAAAGCCCTCAACTTTGGGGAAAGTTCTTCAGCATTCAACTCTGCACTACAATTTCCTTTCATCTTTGTTTCAGAAGAAAAGGCCCATATGGATGCTACAGGGCACAGTGCCTTAGCACTGCCTTAGCACTCCTACTTCAGATGAAAAACATCACCACATCCTATCTGCA
This sequence comes from Camarhynchus parvulus, assembly GCF_901933205.1. Lineage (NCBI taxonomy): Eukaryota > Metazoa > Chordata > Aves > Passeriformes > Thraupidae > Camarhynchus > Camarhynchus parvulus. The sequence continues at coordinate 18,868,164 of NC_044575.1, read as the reverse complement.
TTACAGTTATTCAGTGTCTCAAGACAATTTTCGCAAACATTTGGTGTGTTTGCTTTGCTGTACTAATCAAATTCCATTTCAAGTTCCTTCTATTTCTATTCTCACAGCAGTTTCAAATGGGAGTTGAGATATTTCTAAAATACTGTGCAGCAGATGTTGTAACTCAGGAGTGGGTGAAGTAGGGCCAGGAAAACAAAAGCAGGGAGCTATGAAGAGTAAATTGTTTTCCAGGTTTTTCTGTTTATTTGTTGTGCTGTGTTATGCAAGTGGCTTATCCTCTGTGCCCCAGCACTGCTAGCTGTTAAAGGATATGTTCCCAGTGGACTTCCCAGCATCTCATTATTTATTTGGTGTTGGAGAAAAGCACTGTGAAACTGATGAAAAATGCCACAGAAGGGTGCAAAGTTTTATTGGTCTTTCAAGGTCTGATCAGAAGGCCACCAAAGGAGAAAAAAAGACATTTCTAATTACTTCAGTGGACTTTGAGTTGGACTTTTTAGTCAGCCTTCACTCAGTGCACTGCATGCATTTGTCATTTCCTTTGCTCTGTTTCAATGTCATTGCCTGCTTGCAGCAGAGCGCTCCTGGGGAAAGTAGTATGCCAACCAGCAAGAGTTGTTTTCTTTTACTACCTATTGAAATTATTTTTCAACTCAACATTTATTTTAAATTACATTTTAAAGTAGCATTAAAAAATTCTGAAGATGATCACAAGGTTGACAGGTGTAACAGTGTAAAAAAACTCAACCATAAAGAAGCATATGCTGCCGATATTTACAACCTAAAAGGCACCTGCTGTCACTCTGAGCTTCTTCCACAGCAAAGAGTTAAAGCTTCTGGAGACTGGTGGGTTTCTTGTTGTGCCATCTGAAGAGAAGAGAGGAAAGGAAACAAACCAGTCACAGCCAGTTAGCCACAGTAGATCGAGTTCTCAGGAGCACATCTGCAAATTAAGCAGATAGAATCCCCTCCATCAGGCTGTCTCTCCATGCCACAAGCCCCCTGGGCTGTCACAGAAGATTCCTCACATTGCTCACATTTGAATCCCAATTACACAGAAAGATTACGGAGGACGCAAAAAACTGCTGTCAGCCAGGTACGTCTGAATTACTGCTTTGCCCAAAGCAAACTTGGTTGATACACTTAGAAAATGTTTTGAGAAATACTGTGTAAAAAATTTCCTTCCTTAAGCTTCTTTATGGAGGACTTCAAACCTCTGTGTGTGTCTGGATATGATTTTGATTGTGAACAATTTGGAAACAGCACTTGCTTTTCAGGGGGACGTTTTTTCATTTTGGAAATGAAAAAACAGATCTATCAAAGGAAAAAAACCCACAATACTGCAAAATCAATTTAATCCTATACTAGGTATCTATGTTCTCATCAAAATAACTGCAAACTAATTAACGGTCAGCAATGGGTGTTTACCAGCTAAGACTCCATTATATCCTGCATTTCATTCTCTCAGTGTCCAATCAGTACAGCTCAAATATCTTATTTTTGTATAAATGAAAAAAGGTTCTTTGTGTTTGCTACAGTTCATAAGATCAACTCATTAGTCATTCATTATTTTGCAGCATTCAAATTACTGTGAAATTACTATAAATAATACTTTCAATGCTGAAAATATGAGATGTCACACTAAACAGCAGCACTGATTAGTCATTGTTCTCCTGATTAGAATGTTTTTGTTGCCTAACTAACAGGTAACAGGCAAAGCACATAGGTGAACAAACCATTTCTACATAGGGTCAAAGAGGACAGTAACTAATAAACACAGCCTGTGAGTGACTCAGTGCCTAAACACTGTCATCTAGTGACATTTCATGAAGCCTAGATTTACTAGGATCTAGGACACAGAACAATGGCAGACTTGCTTCCATAGGAAAAGCCTGAAGACAAGGAAGACTATCCAAAGGTATATGAAATGTTAGCTGCTGTTTAGGTCACTCACACTACCCCTTACCTTTAAAAGATGTTCATCCTGTACTTCTCTGTGAGCACCTCATAGGGTTTCTGAAATGGTACATCACCCAAAATCGTAACTATGTCCATCTATTTCCATAGTAAGCACATTTCAAATTACATTAGCTACTGTTTTTAAAAAACACCTCCTGTCTTCATCTGATCCTTCTATAAATGTATCTCCCAATGCATCCATCAAAATCTGAATTCCTTATAATCTCTTCTTGCCACATAAACAACTCTTATCTGAAAAACCTGCTCAAAATACTGTTTGATTTTAAAATAAACAGGGAGAATATTAGTTTTTTTCTTTCTGTTTGCTTAGTTTCTAGCTCAGGTGTCTACTGCTTCCCAGATAGGGGGCTTATAAAAGTAATGCTGAGATTCTCATTTATTTGTATAATCCTTACAAGCTTAACCTTCTATAAAAACACCAAATATGATGAAGCATGACTCAAGTCATCATAACTGGCAATTGTTTATGTAACTCCCCCTTCTTTCTTATTTGTCTTTACTCCTTGTAGTGTCTCTCTCCCGGTATCCTGTGTTGCACCACAACAAAGGCATTTGTCTGTTTATCTCTGCATCAGCTGTAATGCTAATCCAACTTCAGTTTTGAGCATAAAGCCACAAAAAGGCACTTTAAACTCTTTGTTTATAAGGTTAGATCTTTTGGGTTCCCCAAAGCTGTTCAGGGTTAGTAGAGCCATGGCCCAGAGGAATCAGTGGTATTGGAAGGTTAGAGTTGGAGGTCAGCATAGCCAGAGAGCAACCACACTGTATTGACACACTGTAATTAGCAGGAAAATACATGGAAAGCTAAAGCAATTCCAGCCAGTGCCTAAGAGCTACTTCTGTCCAATAATCTCAGATAAACATTCCTTCCATTACATACTGAACTGTTTGCTTATATAAAGTTCAAGAAATATTAAGAGACAACAAGGAAATGTGTTTAAGTCTCTTAACCAGTATGTTCTGTATGTCTATCAATCAAATAATTTTCACTGATCTTTTCTCCACTCTGTATCTGCAGACTCTTCAGATAGAGAGCTCTTCAGACGTGAGTACTGCTCAATATCTGGGAAATAGTTTGTGACATTGTAGACACTAATAATTGCCCTACTTGGAGATTCTTTAAGTATATGTAAAAATGTAAGATGCGTAACAATATGTCAATTAAATTGTTTGCCACTTTTAATACTCCCGTTAGACTTCAAATATAAACCAGCAGTCAAATATAGAACAGGAGAGGTAGAAGATAAAGTCTAATTTTCTCATGTAAAACAGAAATTTTCTTATGGCATCTTCAGTATGGAAGACATTTTACTTTTCTAAAGATCCTGTAAAACCAAAGCTAGGTAACCAGACAATACAAAAGAAGAGACAAATGACATCTAATCAAGTAAGTCTAGCTTAGTGCAAGCTCCTCCGATGATGCCATTTTTGAATGCTTGTAAGAAACAAGCAGCAGATTCCTGTTTAGCATATCACCTGAAGGTAAATAAATTCATAAGTCTTTCTTCATGCATAATAAGGACACAACCTGCTGTGTATACCAACATGCTCGGAAAAGGGTTCACTAATTTAATTAACTTATAACCGAACTTCACCCACAGTGTAGTACTTCTAAAAAGAAATCTAAATGTAGAAAAACTAGCACCTTCAGGGCAGAGGCATTAGGCTATACAGTGAACAGAACTCAACCATGATCTTTGGATGATTCCACAAGGTAAGCCAGCCATTCCACGGATTGTTTTTCAAAACAGACTCAGTAATGGCTATGTCTACCCTGTCTGTGTGCTCTGGCCTGAAAACACCTCACCTTTGAAAAACATTCCATGGCAGATCCCTATTTTAGCACAACAGTTCCCATACCAGTCTGCAGGCAGGCAGTGCAGCAGTATGGTACAATATGGCAATTGATGCAGTCAGCATCATCATTTCCCATCTTTTTACAGCAAACACAACGTTGTTCAGATCCCCCCAGGTTTTGACGACACATAACTAGAAGATACCAATCCTTCCTTAAAAAAGAAACCCTATGTGTCTTGGTTTTGGTGTCACAGAAAAATGAAAAGCAGCAAGGAAAATACAAAACCTAAAACTTTCCAAAAAAAAGAGGAATTACATATTTAAATGTAGGATTTAGTTATTTTTTTCTTAGATTTCGTTCACACCTTTAAATTCTGGGGATTTGGCAAAGGCTGGGACAGAGAACTTGAACATTTACTAAAGAGCATCAGTCTGCTGCCACAAAAGGACACTGCCAATGAATCAGCCAGTTATTTCCCTTCCTAGTGTCTGTGCTCTCCAAAGCTCTTTCGCAATCAATATCCAGGCTGATTACATAAACTCCTTCAGTCTAAACAAACAAGTTTATGAGAGCAAGAGACACCCATTGAAACCTACTCATGAAAGCCTGAGCAAAGCGCACAGATGAAAGGCAGAGGATGCGCCCCCCGGAGCCCCAGCGGCACCCGCAAGCCCGAGACCCCGACGGGGCTGCTCAGCACAAGCTGAGATTCACCTCGGGCCCTGCCGCCCCAGCCAGCCCTGCATGGCTGCACAGACAGCGGGCACCTCCCCCCTCTAATGCAATCAACAAATCCTGACGTTTTCCTTGTAAACAAAACGCACAATCCCCGGTTTCCGTGCACGCCGCTCCTCCAGCCCGCTGCCTGCGGGGCCCTGGGGCAGGCTCCCGGCCCGGAGCCTCCTGCCGCCCCGGGCGGGCCCGAGCCCCGCCGGACAAGGCTCCCGCACTCGGGGCCCCGGGCGTGCAGCAGCCGGGAGGCTCCAGCCTGGCATCCCCGGCCGCCTCGGGGCGACAACGGGCAGGAAATCCCGGCTTGCGGCATCTCCGGCGCCGCTCCCTCCGCCCCGGGCGTGCCCGGGCCGAGCCCCGCCGGCAGCAGACCGGCCCGGCCCCGCGGCCGCACTCACCGCCGCCGGCTCGCTGAGCCCGCGGGTCCCGATTCCCCACGGCCGGGACAAGGAAGCGGCGGCCTGGCCGGGCCGGGCCAGGCACCCAGCGGGAACTACCGGCCCCAGCAGCCCGCGGGCCCGCGACCCATGGGAGCGGCCGCGCCCGCCCCGGGAAGCCGCCGCAGCGCAGCGCCGTGTGCGGGCCCAGCGGCCTATGGTGTGCACAAAATCCCCAAAATACCGCGGAAATGATGCACACCTCGTGCTTGACTCACGTCTTGAGACGCAGAAAAGCATGTCTGTGTGGGTTTCAGAAGTGAACTGCAGCACAACTTCCATAGGATTTATTCAAATTGTGTTAATAGGATCTAATCACAATAATTGTGATAGAATTCATTTGATCTGTTTGTTTTGTTTTTTTTTTTTCTCAGCCACGGTATGGCCCAGTCAACAGACAGAATGTCCCTGCAGATGGTATCCACTGTCAGTAACTCATCCTTGATTCAGCCAGGCTTCTCTCTCCTGAATTTTGATGGGCATGTTTTCTTTTTTGGTCAGAAAGGATGGCCAAAGAGATCCTGCCCCACTGGTGTTTTCCTTCTCGATATAAAGCAGAATGAGCTCAAAATGAAACCTGTCTTCTTCTCCAAAGACTCGTGTTACCTTCCCCCTCTCCGCTACCCTGCTCTTTGCATGCTCAGAAGCGATGCAAGGGCTGATGAGTACCAGTACATCATCCATGGTGGTAAAACACCTAACAATGACCTTTCTGATAAGATTTACTTTATCAGTTTGGTAAGCAAAACTAGCAAGAAAATGACATTCCAATGCATTGAGAAAGACCTGGGTGGAGATGTGCCTGAAGCTAGATATGGGCATACAATTAACATAGTTCACAGCCGGGGAAAAAGCATGAGTGTTCTGTTTGGAGGGAGGTCGTATACTCCTCTTGCACAGAGAACCACTGAAACATGGAACAGTGTAGTCGACTGTTTGCCATCTGTGTTTCTCATTGATTTTGAGTTTGGATGCTGTACATCATACATGCTTCCTGAGCTTCAAGATGGACTTTCTTTCCACGTTTCAATTGCCAAAGATGATACAATCTACATCTTGGGAGGCCACTCACTTCAAAATAACACCAGGCCCCCCAGCTTGTACAAGCTAAAAGTTGATCTGCCCCTGGGCAGCCCGGCTGTGACCTGCACCATCCTGCCAGGGGGGATATCAGTGTCAAGTGCTATAGTGACCCAGATCAGTGACACTGAGTTTGTCCTTGTCGGTGGCTACCTCTCAGACAACCAGAAACGGCTGGCGTGTAACACCATAGTTCTGGAAGATAATAAGATAGAGATTGTTGAAAGTGTGGGCCCAGAGTGGACACCAGATATTAAACACTGCAGAATGTGGTTTGGCTGTGATATGGGTAAAGGGTCTGTTTTGCTAGGCATTCCAGGGGCCAACAAACAAATAATCCCAGATGCAAACTACTTTTACATTTTGAGATGCAAAGGAGCAGAAGAGGACAAGGAAGAAGAACTGATAACACAAACTTGCAGTCAGACATCCAGTGAAGACCCTGGAGACTCCACTCCATTTGAAGATTCGGAGGAGTTTTGTTTTAGTGCTGAAGCCAATAGCTTTGATGCTGACGATGCTGATACTTACAATGAAGATGATGAAGAAGATGAGTCAGAAACAGGCTACTGGATCACCTGCTGTGCCAGTTGCAATATTGACATCAACACCTGGGTCCCTTTCTATTCGACAGAACTCAACAAGCCTGCAATGATCCTGTGCTCCAGTGGGGCTGGCCACTGGGTCCATGCACAGTGTATGGATCTCTCAGAGACCGTGCTTCTACGTCTTTCAGAAGCAAATGTCAAGTATTTCTGCAACAAGCACATTGACCTTAATAAAGGGCTACAAACTCCCCAAAAGGTGGTGTGTCTGAAAAAGCCACCCATGAAACCATTGCGCAAAAAGAAAACCATGAAGTTATCAACATCAGCGAAAAAGTCCTTTCTTCGGAGACTCTTTGAATAGATTTACACTGCTGATTTGTATGCACCTGGGAGGAAATGAAATCACAGGCAAAGGCAACAATGGTTGAAGCAATATGGGTTATTGGAGCTTGAAGAGATCTTATTGTTTCAGTTATCTCAATGTTTTTGTTACATTTCAAAGCACATGAATTTTTTCTGTCTCTGATGTGTATTTTTGTAATATCCCATCTTAGAGAGCACAGACAGACACTGGTAAACTGTGTGCAGAATTTTATGCTATAACTGTATTTTATGCTATAACTTACTCCCCAGTAAGTTTAATGGAACTGCTGGTAGGGTAAGACATTGTCCCATGTAGTCAGTGCTGTTACCATCTGTCCCTTAAGAACATTATATTGCCCATTTAAATTTTTTATCTTAGTCAGTAGTTCTAGCAATATTTGACCTAATTTATAGCTGCATTACTCTAGTTTTATGTTGATGTAATAAAATAAAATGAGACTAATTATTCTGGTTTAAACAAAAGTAGTGGTTTTAAGTCCCTTGTGTCAGAAATAATGAAATATTCAGATAGTGAGGGTCAGTTTTCTTCAGGGACTTCCATTATGGAAAGCTTACATATGGAGCATTTAATTCTGGATAATTAATTTTTTATTTTGAGAGTTATGGAATGATTATATGCCAGTTTTGGATACAGTTGAGGAATATCATCTCACAGTAAAAATTAAATTGCTTTTTTTAAACCACTGTGATCATCAACTGCTCTTTGTATTTTTTAAAATTTAGTAACATAATAAAGTTTATAATAAAAATTACTGTGGGGTTTTTTTTCATGTATTCATGGGTAAATCAAATACTGTAAATCCTAAAGTTTACAAAAGGACAGCATGTATGCTTGGGAGGTCCATATGAGGCCTGATGAGGGGTCTAGCTGGACAGCCACCCCATGCTGTGAGCTCCCATTGACTTCAGAAAAAATTCCTTCTGATGAACAGGACTTTTATCCAGGACTCCAGGTCCTTCACTGCCCATTTCTTTCTCAGCTTTCCCAGGGTGACTGTGTAGAGTGTGAAAGCTTAGAAGTGCAAACTGTAGCTCAGAGGGATTCATTGAGCCAGTGGAGCATTGTGAGGGTAGAAACAAATGCGGTTGGCTTCTCAAAACATGAGGAGAAGATTGGATTCAGATTGGAAAGGACAGTGTCAAGGTTGAATAGCCCAAGAGTTTACTAAGATTTTTGTGGATTCTTTTATTGGCTATTTGTGAAGCCTCATCATTCTTGACGTTATTTTTTATTTTTGTTTCTGCTCTAAACAGCTTTTCAGAAAATCAATACCAGCAGCTCAACATTTGTGAGCCAACAATAATAGCTCAGTATTCACAATCCAAATCTCATGCTGGATCCCTGAATAAAAAAGAAAAACAGGAGCAGCTGTCAGCTATTTGATCACTATGTGCAGACCCTGAGCAGCCACTCCTTTACAAAGCAGTGTGTGAAGCGCAGTATTCCCGCCAGCACAGACGCATCTGCACAGTACTCCCCTTAAAACCTTACCACCCCAAGTGAACGGCGAAAAAGAGTAAAGGGCAACTGTACAAAGTTTTCTTTTACAAACTTTTCATGTGCTGAGGGAGCTTAAATTTTGGATTGAGCTTCTAAAGGGGAAGTATATCACCCTGACTGCCCTCTCCACAGCCTGTATATGGGTATAAATTCATAGATTTCAATGCCAGCTTCCCATTTCCTTTGTTATGTTACTTTATGTTAGCTCAGAGTATATAGTGCTATATGTTTTTCCAAAGAGTAAGCTAATATCATCCAAAGTCCCTTCAAACTGATGAAATTAAATAGTCAATGTCCCCTTTTGTAGATTAGTCATAGGTCTTAGAGAGCTGAATTGTCATTAAAATATTTCTTCATCATGCACTTATTTACATCAGCCAAAAAAAATCCACACCTACAGTAAAGCCACATCATCTCAACACCAGCAAAAAGGGACAATATACTCACACAACAAAACTCCTCCCTTGCCACTTTGCCATTTTGGAACAACAAAGGGATCCCCACAATTACTGAGCTGCCCATAATTATTGAATTCCCTAGCAGTACCCAGTCTGAGTTTTTGCCCATTACCTCTCTCAGTTACTGTCATTATCTCAAGTTCCTTGGACAGCACACTGTATGACAAATTTGTCTACTAGTGCAGACAAATAAAGAAATGGAAATATTTTGTAATGGGAAAGCTTGACACTGGCCTAGCAAAAGTGACATGTCGCCTGAGATAAAGCCTTGTGGCTCAGGCACTGGTGGTGTGGCTGCAGCATGCTGGGAGCAGCTCTGAATTTCCAGAGCTGACTCCTGCAGCTGCAGTGACTCCCTGAATCCCTGGGAGCACAAGCACACATTGTGGTCCCTTCCAGTTCTTACCTGAGCTGTTGTTCTTTACTTAACACTGTGGCTATGAAAAAAGCAATTCACAGTCAGACTTTATGTTATATCTCACTGGGCCCATAACGTAAGGGTACTGTGTATTTGAACTGGTTTTTTAAAATGTATGGTTTATTTGAGTAGGAGGGGAAAATTGCTTGGTTAAAGCATGTCCCAGCTTCACAGTGAAAGGCTGTACAAGCAGCATTGTATCACATCTCAGAGGCTGTAGCTACTGCAGGAGAAAGAAGTTGTAAGTACAACAGAAAATATTTGAAAGGACTTGAACATAAAGAGATATACAAAATTCAGCCTGTGAAGAAGACACTTGACATAGCACTCAAGACTGCAGAAAGCACCTAATTTCCTGAGTCAGGTACTCCAAAAGCATTCATTGTCTTCAAAACCAGCTAATCAATACAAGATGTTTCTTGCTCAGGCAGGTTAGAATTAACAGATAAGATGAAGTAGATTTAAGTGCAGAAGTAAATCTCTATTGTATCTGCATCCAATTGACCTGTGTGTTTTGTAACCACAGTAAGCAGCATCATGGTTCCCAGACACATTTTAGTAACATTGTATTGCTATTATCAGCTTCTATGAGAAGAATATATGGATTTTACTGCTATTGAAAGGTGCTTGGACCATGAAGTACCTGATTAATTTACAGGAAAAGCACAGCACAAATTTTACTGGTAGCACTAAAGCATGTGTTGTAGCTCAGAGTGACTCATTGTACCAATGGACCTTTGAAAGGAGTGGAAATAATGCAAGTGGGAGCCAAAAGCAAAAGGAAAATATTGAATTCAGATTGAAAAGGAATTTCTTAAGTTATTTAATGCTGGACCCTATGTATTAAAGACAGAAAGATTGGCTTACTTCTTTTTCATGATTGGTGGCTTGAGCTCCCTCTATATTTAATTTCCTACCCTATTCCATTTCAAACATGACTAACTTTTGGGAAAGGCTTGAGCCTTTGAAAATCAAACTCCAGTTTGTTCTCTCTACTTTGAAAACTGTGGCACTGTGGAGTACATGTTTACTTTGGAAAAAAAAAGCAAGAGGTTAACCTTATAAACTCTGCAGTTTCTCAATGCATAAACATGTACAGGAAGCACTGGGCTCTGGCCATTCCACAGATGTGCAGGACACCTTTGTAGAGGTGATAGTTACTTGCCCACTTGCTCAGAATGCCTGTCTCCAGAGGAGGAGTATTAAAAATGCCTCTCTTGACCTTCTCCTGATGCTGCTAGAAAAGCTGCTAATTAAATCCTCTCTAATGTGTCTTTTTGTATCATGGACAATCTTAAGCTTGATGAAAAAGGTACAAAAGCTCCTTAAATACTTAAGGAAACACTTCGTAGCTGTAGCTGGTTAGCTGCTTGACCATTACACCATATTCAGTCCCCTAAAGCAGCACTCTGAAGAGATGTGACAGGCCTCATTATTCTTCATCTTATCTCCATGGGATTACATGGAAAGTAAAATTCAGTCAGTTACTACAGATTTAGGAGTTAAGGAGTTACATCATCCTCATTTACCAGAAAACTGTGTGAGGCTTAGGTCTTTGCTTTATATGGGCTCTTATTTTTTCCATCCAACAATTTTTTTACTTGAGGCCAGATGGAAAAGCTAAGTTGGTGATATAAGTCCAGATATTAGATGTCTGGTTGTCTGATTACACAGGAAATCACGTAGCTTAATTTGCTCATCACTGGTTCCATTCAAACCCGTTGGTTCACATAAATCTCTTAACCTGTAGCTATCATTGTAAGGAAGAAAGAAAGATTTTTCTGGAGTAAAATAAAGCTAAGCTACAAATAATGGTAGATTGGAACTAATCTTTACAGCTTAACCTCTAGTGAGGAGCCAAACTTTGATGCAAAAGATACTTAATGTATTAGCATGGTGATAAAAGTGCAAGGCTGATTTTACATAAAATCTGGGATGGTATTTGTAAATTAACCAAAAGACATTTACAGACTAAATAAAACTGGTTTTATAACAGTTTATTGTTCTGTCAAAAAGTTGTGTGTGAGGAGGGGTGCTGAAAGTACTGCTGAGATTCACAGAGTAATCTTCATTTGTGTTAAATTAGTGACTTCCAGAAGAGGGATGGAATTACAGCTGCCTCTGGGTATAAGAGCACCCTAACTGTGAAAATCATCCACAATTTAAATGAAAACTAAGACTACCACTAGGAAATTATGTGCATCATTGAAAAACTGTAAGAAATAAAAAGTCAGAAACTTAAATATTTATAAGACTTTTATTTTAAAGTAGTTTAATGAAATAAGAAACTGTCATACAGTAAGAAAAAGTAAAATTATGAAGCCATGCAGTGAAACAAAGCAAACAACTCAGTGTAGTCAGAAATTAAGATCCTGTAAATATCTAGTTTGTTTCTGAGCTACCTGATTAAAAATCAAAGCTAATTTGTGTAAAGACAATATAATTATTCCTGTGAGGAAGAAAAACATGTGATAGCAGAATCGTGGCTTCTAACATGGTTCACATCATTTATAACATGGCAATTCACAATACCAAACCCTGGAAGAAAACAAAACAAAACAAAACAAAACAAAACCAAGCAAAACAAGTTACATAATGTGATTGTATGAAAACTACAGTCAATACAATTTCAGAACAAGGTGGTAGTTATTTACTGTAATTACTGAAGGATTTGCACCAGTAAAAAACAGAATGTAAAGGTTTGAAAGAGTACCATGAATAGAAGTCTCTCCATATTTCTAAAGCCTCTTCTAAGTCAGAAGGCTTAACAGCAGGCTGCATATCCAAATGCTGCACCTGCCTGCAGTCAGGATTTGTTGGCCTTCCAGTGCATGGCTGTGTGCATGCAGCATCATTATTTCAGCTCTGTTTACAAAATCTTCACTTGCAGGTACCTACCCTTCAGTGTTTGTTCTAATGAGCTCAAAATTCTCAACTCACTTACAGAAAGATGTCAACAATGGGGAAATAGAAGATTAAACTAGATTCAAGTCTGAAAAAACAGAAAAGAGAAAAAAAATAGTAGTACCTCCCTGTGTCAGTTATCCTGCTCAGAGCTGGCAGAGTGTGAAATGTGACTTTATAGCTTAAAATATCTCACAAAAGAGTATTGCCACATGGCTCTGCATTCCTCTGTCCCCACTCTCATTTTGTTCACTTTGATGAGTTACCCCAAGATGTAAGGCGTGTCTTAAGAAACCATGTATGCAAGGATCAAACTGACTCAGCTGTTTCACAGACAGGGAGACCAATCACTTGCTGTTATATCAGCAGTCTGTTAAATTGAATTTGGAATTTGACCATGTTTCAGTCACTGAAATGACATGTGGAAAATAAACAAAGTCTGGTCCCTCACTCCATGCCACTAATGCATATTGGTAATAATGCATTACCATGAATGACTTGGGATTACTTGAAATCCACTCCTGTGCAAAAGGCATTGAAAACTGTATATACCACTTAAATGGAGTGAAAATCACCATGAGATGAGTCAAGATTGTTAAACAAACCCCTAATTCATTAAAGCAAACTCAAGGATACAACACAAGGTAAAACAGCTGTCCCAAATACACATAAAGAGAAAAAAATGAAAGTGTGCATAATTAAATATATGCTGACCAAATATGAAAACTATATCTGCAAAACTTGAACTGCTAGAGAATGTTCTTTATACCTGCTGTTTATACTCCCTAGGAAACAGATCTATTGGTGATCTGCATTTATTAGTAAAGAATTATAGTTATGCAAAACTATTTTTATGCTATATAGGAAATACTTGTTTTCAAAGAAATTAAAAAAAAATCATCTAGAAATGAACACTCAGGAAGCGCAGATATAAATGATACAGAAAATTCTGTAGCCCTCATGACTGCTTAGAAAAAAGACACTATTTCCAACTGCAGATTTTGACATTGAGTTAAACTATGTTTAAGAAATCATGTTAAACTAAAATCCTAAGTTAGACTATTTTTAAATAGTGATTTAATTAGTTGAAACCAAAAGAAAGGCATAATTAGCTTTTAATTTTATTTTTTAATTGTCCATAAATGGTAAATGCCAGACCCTTAAAGATAAAGTAAACAACATGAACAAGATACCACAAAACAAACCTCAGACCATTAATTCTTTTAAATTCATTGTTCACTTACACTCAGAAACCAACTTCTGCCACATCAAAATGAAAAAAAAAAGTGAATTCTTTTAGATCTGTGCTTTGATTGTTTCCACATTTAATCTTGTTTCAGAAACATTACTGCAAACACGGTAACACCCTAGCCACAGATGCAGATCTGAAAGGCTGGATGGTTTGGAGGCATTTCAGGTACTTGAGTATGTTTCATGAATATGTCAATGAATTAAAGTCATAATTTTATGAATTATGAATATACTAAATATCAATTCAGAAAGACAAATACCAACTAAACACTGCTGTAATAGTGAAAAATATGGCATGCAGAAATTTCAAGAGGGTTTATTGCTTTTTAACTAGTCATGTAAGCAACTATCTTTGAGGTTAATAAATATTATCCCTCTTTTACAGATTTGGAAAATGAGGCTGTGCATGTGGTATATCTCAGGTGAGAAAAAGTTTGGTATCAGATACAACTGGAGTACAGCAGCAGCAGTCAGGGGAAATACCCTGCTGGCATGTATCTGATCAAGGTAATAACCATCTCCTGAGAAATGGGACTGCTGTGACTAAAGTCACTTGGTGAAAATGTGCACCTACTGGTATTTATGAGGATTTACTGGTGACTCCAGTAAGGCCAGGAATCCATTCAATAAAACTGTACAGATGCAAATTGTACTATATACTGAAGTTACCATAGAAGTCTAAAATGCTCATGAAGCAACAAGCTACACAGCAGAGCTTGAATGTACTTTACATAATGAGATAACCACAAGGTACTGTAAATCCTGATTTAGGAGCACAAGTTTGCCTTTCAGAGTAAACAGGCTATGATAAAAATATCTTCTAAAAACTTCAGCTACCTTTCCTATATCTTCATATAGTAAATTAGCATGATGATACCATCATCTGCTCCTAAACAGTACTACAATATATATGTTAAATAATAATATTTCTAGAGTATGTGACATCAAAGTTTGCATCTTTAGTATTTTCTACAAAAATAACTGAACTTTATTCAAAACAATTATCCAACTGTCTCACTGATGAATCTTTACTTACAAAACCCAAAGAACCATCACGAAAATAATCAAGCCCTCTTAAAAAGTAAATAGCTAAGTATTCAACGAAATGCAAACAAAACAAACAGCAATGCTCCTTTGCAACAACTGTCACAACTCTCCACAATCATATTCCCTCCCAGCTAAAACTTGCTATAAAACCTTGTTTACTTTGATTTTATCCCTTAGAAACAATATGATCAGAGCAAAACAAAGACCCTTCTTTGTGATTTTTTCTGCTTTCATCTCATATAACAACTGGTAAATGCACCAGTGCATTGGCTCTTGGAGATGCCCGACACACACGGTGTTTATTAAATGAACTCCTCTCAGCACCTTGGGAGGGAGTGTAAATTTCAGACTTCTCTGTACCTCTACAGGTTTGAAGAAGAATCTGATTCCTTGCAGGGAGACACCATCACAAACCCAATACCAAAGGTGCTGTACCTTTAGAGTTCTGCTGAATCATTGTTTTCCAAGACCTCCAGTGGCAAGGAGTCACCTAAACTACCCCCTGAATCAATGGTGAAGTTCTGGCTTTTTAATGTTTTATGAGCATCCATGAACTTCTGGAGGTACTTGGAGGTATATAGCCAGTGGTGCTTCAAGACATCCTCCATCTCATAGACCTTGGACTGCCTGGCATTCATTTTTCGGAACCTCCTAAACAGTTTGTTTCCAGACTCATTTCCTTCGCTTGCCCAGGCCCCAATGGACCCATCTCTTTCAATGATTTCAGGGACATGAGCAAGTGTTTTGTGGAAATAATTTGTAATCTTGCCCTCATATCTGTACTTGAACTTTGTAGATAAGAGCTCTGCAAAACGCTGTGAATTGAAACTATACTGGCACAGCAGTTCTGGGCACTCCTTGGCAGGGCATGAGGATCGCCACACTGGCTTCATCTTCAGATAAAGGTCCATTAGTTCTTTTAAGGCTTCATGCCTTTCCTCACACTTAATTAATTCACATACTGCCTCTACAGTCTCTTTGGACATGAGCTTTCTAGCAAAATTTCCACTCATCTTCAGCATAGGCTTCAAGTTCATCTTCTTCCTGAGGTGTTTGTCAAGAGTCAACTGCCACCTCTTCCTCTCCTCTTTAGACACATCAGGATTCTTGTAAAGTTCACCAATCTCCATCTGGAAGATCCTGTAGAATTCTGTTGCATTGCCAATGTCACAGTGCAATGCATCTATGGAGGGAACAGTCTCAATAAAAGGTTTGGCTGAAACACCCTTCACCCTGTCACGGAGCTCATCAACAGACTCGTGATATGGGTTGGACCTCCATATTTCATATCGCTCCAGATTTTCAGCATGGCTCCTGGTTATCGAGTGGAAGACCAGATTCTGGGATGCTTCCTGGCGGGTTGCATCACACAGGGTACAAATATAAGTGGAACCTGAGGCCTCCAGCCCTTCCACTTCCCGAAGGAGTTTCTCATCATATCCTGTACCCCTAAAGACAAATCTAAATGTTCTCAGGATGCCTCCCATTTCAAGCAGCAGCTCACTGTTTTTCATAGCCTCTCTTTCTGCTATGAGGGGGCTCAGGATTGCTGTCAGAGTTTCATGATCTGATTCATCAGCCAGCATCAGGCACAGGGGCTTACAGCACAACTCTGAATTGGGCTTTACTTCCTCAAAGATCCTCTTGCTTTCATTCCCATGTGCTATAGAAATGTTCATGACTGTGAAGGAAAAGCGAACAGCCTTCTCTGGGACAGCAGGCCCACTTCCATGCTTCTCACTGACATCTCCCATTCCATCACAGGACTCTTTTACTACCACAGTGAAGGGGCCATTCAAATAGTCATCCAGGTTTTTTGCTTTCATGCCTTCCAAGATCTCCTCCTCCATGTCCTTTAAGGCACAAACCAAGGCTGCATCGTATCGGAATCTCTTTGCAATTGTGTCTACTGGGTAATCATCAATTGAGAGTGGCAGTCCTGATAGTCCATCTATAATTCCCACTTCTGTGTTAGTGGATACATTTTTCAGGGGAGGTTTCCACTCAAATGGGTGATAACCTGGTAGAAGGGCTTTCTCAGCAGTACGAAGAGCATGCAAGGGCTGGAAGATCTGCCTCCCAGTGACAGCTTTTACTGTTCTATACATTTTATGATACTGACTACAGCTGAGAAACGTGTTGATTCGGATGGCCAGACAGACAGCAGGATGAAGTCCAGATCCTCTCCCTTGCATTATAGCCTCGAGTTCATCTGCTTGTTTGTGCTCATTTTTTGCTCTCAAAGCTAGCAGAAACAAAGTCATGCATACAGCCTTTATATCACCACCCTCTTCTTTCTCAGCAAAAGCCTTGACTTGACGTTTCAGCTCCCTCAGACGATGTTTCTGAGCTCTCCTCGTCAAAGACAGGAGGTGCTGCCTTGGTCGGCCACCTTTATTGATGTAGCTATAGAGCTCTCCTTCTTTCATCTCCTTGTGGCCAGAAAGGTGTTGGCCATACTTTCCATGTGAGATCTCTTCATCACATTCCTTTACAGGGCATCTTATATTCAGATTATCAAGGATGTTCAGGAAGGATTTCACTGGTGTTACCAGATCAGTAGGAAAGCAAGGATACCAGCAGGAGGGGCAATAGCTGCCCATAACCCTGATACATTTGAGGATGCAAGTTCTGCAAAATAAGTGTCTGCATGTTGTTTCCACTGGATCTGCCAAAATATGATCACAAATCTGGCAAGAAATGGATTTAATGAAATCTACTGGGTAATCAACTGCAAGCAGCTTGGTGCTGAGATGCATATCCTTGCAATTGACAATCTCTTTCATTAAATTTTTGTTGTTTATCTGTGCTTGTTTGAGATGTTGGTTCTTTACCCCTCTGTTTAGCTGAGCACGTTCCCCAGTGGTTTTGACACGTTTGCCACGTTGCACACTTGGGGGCTGGCTTTTTCTCTTCACTCCTCGTCTGGTAGTATGGCAGACATCACAGTTTGGGGAATGGGGTTGCCACTCCATTGTGCTGTTCCTAGGAAAATACACTTCACATAGAGTATTACTGAATTTTCTATGTATAATACTCCAACAGTTGTGACAAAATTGAGTGGGATGGATAGTGTCGACATCCCCTCGCACATCAATCTTGAAAACCTTAGCAATAAGATCTGGCCAAGAGGTTGCTGTTTTTTCTTTCTTTCTCAGAAGCCAAAGAGTTTCATCATCCACTGGCCCATGCACTGGGTAAGTTCTCTTGGAACAATCAGTTTTAAATGAGACCCTACAGATGCGGCAGAGTTGCTTCAGATTGTTCTGATGAACTCTATTGTCTTGTGTTTTCATGGCATGGGCATCTTCCTCAAGTCCCTGCCTATTGCCCATTAACTCCATCTTTTCTCCTCTTGGTACTGTTTCATCTTCATGCAGGATGATTTCTTTGTTTGAAGAAACAGTTTCTTCTGCCTGATCTTTGTGTATGTGCTGGCTGTCATCAGAGGCTGCTTTTTCAAATGATCGCAATTTAAAGAGCTTGAATTTCCATTCAGAAAATTTTGTATATGTATGCTGAAGTTCTTCAGGTAGGTCCATTTGTGATGCTACTGACATGTGCAGTCTCACAGAAACCAGATCACCTGAGAAATATAAATATGTAAGTTAGCTTAATTTCCAAATTAAAAGGCTGTCCACTCAATGTATGAGATGAATTTCCAAATTTATTTTGACTTTGATCCTGAGCCATCACATGTCTGTTTGCTCACCTGTGCACCTTACATGAAGTAGTAAACATCTAGTAGTAAGCATCTAAATCTGCCTCTTCCTTCTTTTTCTTGATGGAGCTTACCATAAGTAAAGCTACTATAGACAACAGCATTACATTCTGAAAGTTGGTGATTTTTTTAATGTGAAACTGGACTCAATTGGTGTCTGAAATTAGAATTTTGTGTGTTCATGCTGTATTATCTAAATCAGCAAACCCACTGCTCTCAGGTTCCTTTTTATTTCTGAATCTGGTCAGAAGTGTTTCAAACATGGCATTCCACATGGACAGAGCTGCACATACCACTCAAACCCAGCCTAGACTTTATTCAGGCCACAGTTTTGTAAGGTACTTAATGAGTAGTTCCATTAAAGCAGGAGGACTGTGTCCTCTGTTGATGCAAAGCACTACAGTTCCCTGAACTCCAAAGGGGATACAGCAATGCATCCTGGCTTCAGATTTGATCCTGGGAGAATATTTTTACATTGTATATTAGTCATTCATTTAAGTACCTTGCTGAGAACTCTCTGTAAGGGTTACTGGTACTGGAAATCTGAAAATGTCTGTGTAAATTTGACCCTAATTTTAGCTTTCATAGTGGTGTAGCCAAAAGTTATATCAATGTGGTTTCCATGGAAATATGGTGTGTATAAAAATAAATACAAGACTTTCACCTCAAACACAGAAACTTTTTGCTACTGCATCAGACCCAGAAAATAAAATTGTGTAGAAACAACAAGTGTGACTAACTTATTTTTCATTACCCGGCTATGAGAAGTGCACAAGGTAAACAAACAGTATAGAGAAAATTTAGTTATGTTTTCTGACTTATTTTGGTTTTACTCTCTGCTTGGTGTGAGTACTAAAAATGCGGAAGACTGGACCTTAAGACAATGCACTAGAACTAGAAATTACATAGATGTGATTTCTTTTACTGATGTTATCATCACTTAGTAATCCACATAACTTGCTAGAAATCTCAGTTTGGTGCCTTTTCAGAGGGTGTCCTTCATTAGGTAATACATCCAAGTCATGGTTCAAAGTGATGATGCCCAGTGTTTCTGGGATTATTTCATCTATAACCTTTCAATAAAGTCTCATTTCAGTACAGCCCTTCACAGTCTGTTGGGAAAGGACTGCATGCATTAAGTTCTACATCCAGAATAACAAACCAGTCTTATTATCTCCTTCCCGAAGAGCTGAGTTTTACTTTAAAATCATTCATTAGGCTTGGCTACTAAAGTTTAGGTTTGTTTTCATCCCAGCTTCTCTCCACACCATCCCACCGAGAGCAAGCTGCCCATACCACTGTCCCCATCTGCCCACATTGCTCTGTCCAGCTGCCTGTACTCCTAAATATCTGTCTGCACTGCAGTCCCCTGCTGCCCATTGCTGATCCAGCCTGGCAAGGAGCGTGCTTGTATTCTGCTGTTCACAGATCTGTGAGGTGCAGCTGTGCACAGATGTATTCAGAGCATTACTACTGTCTCACTTTCTTGTCTGCATCTTGTGACAGACTTGGTGAAATTTATGCTCTGAGCAGTAA
The DNA here is from genome assembly GCF_901933205.1 of Camarhynchus parvulus. Taxonomy (NCBI): domain Eukaryota; kingdom Metazoa; phylum Chordata; class Aves; order Passeriformes; family Thraupidae; genus Camarhynchus; species Camarhynchus parvulus. The sequence continues at coordinate 18,848,369 of NC_044575.1, read as the reverse complement.
CCCATTTCCCCTGAATAGTTCTGTGTTCCTACCACCTGAGGAGTAATTGAATACCTAGTTGCCCTATACTGCCCACAGATCCTTCTCTTCTACATAACACCCTATGCAATTTTGTGCAATTTCACCATCACCAGCAGCACTTTCAGAATCTCTTAAACCATGAGTAATGCCTCTTCAGGATGACATCAAAGTCATTGTAAAGAAACAGCTAGCACAGCATACATTTAATGCAAAATATTTAATACTTTCTCTGCTCTTCTGACCCTTTGAGTAAGTGCCACTGCAGTGCCATGCTCATCTCCAAAGCCGTGACCTGACTCTTGCTACTAATCACCAGCTCAAATGAATCTGACAGGGTTTACCCATGCTAAAGTTCAAGCAGTTTTTTCTTCTCCTTTTTCATTGAACGTGTCCTGGAAGAAATGAATGACAAAGATGCCCTCTCGGGTTACCAGACTTCACCTTCTGCAGTGGTTAATTGTTGCCAACAGGCTACTCATCAAATGCTTTTGAATTGTCTAGCTCCCAGGCAGTGGAGATTACAGCAGCTCTTTTAGGAGAGCAAGAAATTTTCCCAGTGCTAGGAATATTTCCAGCTACTCAAAATGTGCCTGTGTTCTGTTATTCTAGTTGGGGGTCATGCTTTTTTCACCTTGCCTACCCCATTCAGATTCTTACAGAGGGAACCCCAGGCATGAATTTCCAGCCATGGTTATTTAATCAACTCAAACAGCTGTGCTCAGTATCACCTCTTTTTTCTTGACAAGGGAAAAGAAATCCCTGTTTTCCCCCAGATCACAATATTTCATACATTTCTGAAGACAAGCAAGATTGTAATACTTTTCTTCACATCAAGGAAGACTTTGCTTTATAAAAAGGCTCACCAAAATGAACAGAACAATCTCTGAAGCGAGGAAGCAGATATAAAATCACTGACCTGCCCATTAAACTAGGACAAGGAACCAACACTGGGATGTCCTGCAAGCATCTGGGATGCTGTCATTAATACTGCTAGCCTACCTTCAGCTCGCTGTCAGTTTGTAGAGCTGCTGCTGTGCCTGCCCAGTTTGTTCCAAATGTCAGACTTGTTTGCTGTCTCTCATGTGCCGCTCTCACTCTTTCTGTGTTCCCTCTGCTTTTTAAAGACACTGCAGTGCTGTTTATCTCACTTATCCTTTTCCCTCTGAGTTCCCCGTACAACACTGCTGCTAACCACAGTATATTTGAACTGAACACAATACAGAACTCTCAAATCCAGGTGGCACCTGGCAATTTATGAGGCTTAACCACAAAATTCATATAAACAAGGTCGTCTCATGTGAGACTCCTGGGCTCTGAGATAAGTATGCAGACTCTCTCTGAGGAGCACCTGCACTGTTTTTTAACACAAAGTTTGCATTTGGCTTTCTTCTTTATAGTTTCATAACTGGTTTCTTCACTGTTAACTCTCTGAGAGGAGAACCTAGTCTTGGTCACCCTGGTGTTCCACATCAAAGCTATTTCATTGAAGGCCAATGTCTCACTTCCCCAGCCAACCTTCTGCAGTTTGGGTGAATGACAACAGGGATCACAAAATGTCTGTGCTTCTGATACCAGTATTTAATTTTCATGGATATTACCTCTTTAGTAATATGTATCTGAGGTCTTGAACGCCCTAAGCAGGCAGGACAAATCATCAATATAAAAGTTAGTTACATACTTATTGATTAACTGGCAGGCAGGTATTACATCAGGTATGGGCCATAGGTGACCACAAAGAGTGGCCAGTGGAGTCTTTTTCCTGAAAGCCCAAGAAGAAAACCTATGCTTAGTTTCCACAAAGCAACTATCTCAAAAACTGACTCAAAGTGGAAAGATGCTGTCCGACAATAGCATCCTGAAAGGTTTCAGTCTCCACACACAAGATTGTGCAAAAATTCTAGTGATCCATCAGGTCCTTTCAAACATGAACATAAGTTCACACTCCAGAAGCAGGAATTTGCAATAGCAGAACTACATAAACACCCAGGCATCTCCCTTTTTCCAGAGACTTTGTGATCCTGCAGGATTCAAAATCCATTTTTGACTTGCACATTTTTCTCTGAGAAGGTGGCTGAGGGAGGCCATATTGTGGCTCAGGATCTCTCAGTTAATGCATCTCTTACCTGACAGCATCTGATGTCAGCCAGAAGAAAAATCAGCAAAAGTCATAATACTTGACATTTGCTATAGCTAAAATAGGTGGAGGACTCACACACTTTTATCTACTCTGATCTTACAATGCTTTCAGTTCTTAGAATCACAGAAGCCTCTAGGCTGGAAAAGGCTCTTAAGATCGTCAGGTCTAACTACAAACCTAACACGGCCGAGTCCACCGCTAAATCTTTTCCCTAAGTGACGCATCTGCGTGTGTTTCAAATATCCCCTTGGGATGGTGACTCAACAACTTCTGTTGCCAGCCTGTTCCAGTACTCATCAACCCTTTTGGTGAAGAACTTTTTCCTAATATCCAATCGAAACCTCTCCTGGTGCAATTTGAGGCCATTTCCTCTTGTCCTATCATTTGTTACTTGGGATATAGCCTGAGCTCACCTTGGTACAAAGTCCTTGAAAGAAAGGCAGTTGGAGAGAGCAATAAGGTCTCCCCTGAGCCTCCTTTTCTCCAGCTAAACATCCCCAGCTGCATCAGCTGCTCCTTATAAGACCTGTTTTCTAGACCCTTCACCAGTCTCATTGCCCCAGCCATGTCTTTCCTGTAGTGAGGGGTCCAAAACCGAACACAGGATTTGAGGTGCAGCCTCACCAGTGCCCAGTACAGAGCAACAATCCCTGCCCTGGTCCTGCTGGCCACACTATTGCTGACTCGGGCCAGGATACCATTGGCCTTCTTGGCCACCTGGGCACTCACTGCTGGCTCATTTTGAGCTGACTGTCAACCAGCACTTTCAAGTCCTTTTACAGCCATTCTGACTCAAGCTATTCTTGCTAAATGATGTCTTGGAGAAGTGGTTAGTCCTGAGTCTTTGTGCCATACGAGAGGCCGACTGAACCTGCAAACCAGTGTAAAGATTCATGCCGAAGCAAGTAATGTATGGAGAAAGGAAACAAAGTGTTTATGGATTATGCAATGCATGGAGAAAGTAAAAGGGTTTGGAGACAAATGTTGATATCCTTACTCAGGTTCTGACACACACAAAACCCTAATATGAAATAAATACCAATAAGAAACATCTGAATGTCAGATTAAAGTAGAACAGAAGCCCTAGATGTCATTCCAGGCCAAGGCAGTGTGGGACAAGGATGTCATGGCTGAGGCATTTCTGGACATCTGAGAACATTAAATGACTAGGGCCTGAGCTCACTATGCTGCTGTTTTGCTTGAACTTCCTAACACCCTACCTATTTTACTATTCACTCCCTAGCACTTGAAGAGACCTTTAAAAAAAAAAATACCAGGTCGAGCTGCAATGCCAGATATCAATCAAAATCACTCTCTGCAGTCACAGAGTGATTTCCTCTCTTATCTTGAAATGGCAGGCGCAGTTCCCTGACAATGTGCATTGTTAGGATTGAGGAATTTGAGGCTCTTTGAGAAGTTTAGCAGATCTCTCCCCCTGGGGTGCTTATTCAAAACTTCACTCGGGTGGCTGCCTGCCTGTCCCGTCCCCCCAGGAGCCTGAGTTCCGGTGCAAAACCCCCCTGTTCAGGCATCAGCTTCCTTATCAAAGGTACCACATAAGCATACATAAGTCTAGTCAAGTGCTCTTCTTCCAAGTACACAGGAAATCACCTTGGAAAAATATTGTCTCCTAGGGATGGAGCAGGCAGCTAAAGATTTTAATTGATCGCAAATTGCTACAGCTTTGGGCGTGTTTTGTGTCCATAAGAGCACAATTGCTGAACAGTTTGAGCTGCACAGATCCAGTACTGGAAAACCTTTTCCCTGTGCAGCTGGCACCACCGAGTGGAGAAAAGCATTTTTGCATTTGTTGCTGTTACAGCATGGAAATGAATATATGATAATGGGCCTAAGCCTTACAGATTTGGAAACCCTTCTGAATACAAGAATTCATTTATTTTTGAAATAAGAATTCCAGATAAGTGCCTTGAATTCTCAGTTAAAATAGGTTGGACATCAGTGCCCTTGACATCTTGCAGATTACAAAAAAAAAATAGTATTTTTCAGACATACAAAACCCTCCATCAAAGGATAACTGTTTTACAAAGCCATGCAGTGATAAATTTCCTCGTTTTACAGCTCATGAAAGCAACACGCAGTATGTTCACTTGGCAGGAGAAAAAGGGTAGCTCTGAAATTCGTCCAGTTGTCCAGGAGCAGGTCCACAAAGTTTCAATTTATTTATTTATCCCTAATGCTGTTATTTCTTTATTGGGATTCTTTGGAGCCCTATCTGATGGCCCAGCTATTTCTCTCCCCTAACTCTTTAGCTTCCTGGCAGGTTCTAACAAAAAAATGTGTGTTTTGGGCACCAGCAGTGCTCGGAGGGGTGCCTTAGGGTCCGGCATGGCTTTGCCTCCGGCAGCAGTGCCCTGCAGAGGGAGACAGGCACTCTAGCCATGGAACAATCCACTGATTGCCGGCTCCCAGGGAGCATGGCATGCAGACAGAAACACTGAAAATCCCCGGGAAACTGTGGTCCCCAGCTAACATCCCCCAAATAGCGGGAAGAGCTTGTTGGATTTAAATGTGTGTTAATCGGAGATTCTTGCCAAGAAAACTCCCTAATGCAACCAACCAAATTCCCCCCCGTTCGTTGCTAAGGAAATGAAGCTGTCTGTGTTCGCACTATCCCGGTATTTCACTTCCTTACAATTGCCCGCTGTCCTGGCCACCGGGACAGGTTCCCCCCTGCCCCGGGAGGCAGCGCACCCGGCCGCGGTGCCTGCGGGAATCCCCGCGGCACAGCCGGGGCGGGCAGAGGAAATTGTGTCTCAGGAGCTTTGGGTTTGCATTGAGAAGCGGCTTTTTGGCGATTCCCAAGTAGTGAGCACACACCCGGCTTTCAGCGCCTCGTCTTTAACAGCGCTCCGGGCGGAGCGGAGCGCATCCTAATGGTTCTCCATAGAAGCACCAGCAACGCGGAGCGAACACGGCCCGGCAGGAGGATTCAGCTGCTGGTGGTGACAGCTTTGTGAGTGTCGGGCCGGGGGGACAGTGACAGCTTTGTGCGTGTCGGAGAAGGGGACAGTGACAGCTTTGTGCGTGTCGGGCCGGGGGACGGTGACACTGTTGTGCGTGTCGGGGAGGGGGGGACGGTGACACCGCAGCTCCCGCCAGCCCGCCCCGCCCTGCCCCGGCGGCGCTGCCCCTCCGCGGCGGCAGAGGGCGCTGCAGCGGCCGTGGCGCCCGGGAGGCCGCGCTGGCTCCCAGCGGCGGCTGCAGCGCTTCCCGAGCAGAAGCGGAAGCGGCGGCGAGTTGGGAGCGGCCGCGGGTCGCGGTGAGTCCGGCGGAACGCGCGGGGCGGCCGGGAGGGCGGGGGCTGCGGCGGCCTGGACGCCGGACTCCGGGAGCGAGGGCCCGGCTGGACTCGGGCCGCTTCAGGCGTGTGGCGGCGCCCGGCGCGGAGCGTTTTCCCCCCGCGCCGGGGCTGTCGGCTGGGAGCAGAGCCGCCTCCTGCCCTGCCCCGCCCCGCGGGAGCCCTGCTGCCCCTTCCCCGAGCTCAGGGCATGGCCGGGCCGGGCCGGGCCGGGGGTGCCGGGGCGGGCGGCCTGCGCCGGGGCAGGGCGCTGTGGGGCGCGGGCAGCGCAGCGGGGCTGAGCCCGGGGCCCGCAGGCACGGCCCGGGGCCCCAGCGGTGGGAACCCGGCCGGGGTGACTCCGTCCTGCCTCGGCCCCGGCGGCTGCCGTCGGACAGCGGCGGGAGCGTGAGCAGCCGCGGCTCTCGGGCTGTGCTCCCGCTTGTCTCAGCACATCAGCTGAACTTGGGCTCTGGATTCCCCGCTATGAAATAGGGACACTCAGTAAATTATTCGGGAACGCATTAAAGGGTAATTTGCAAGATAAGTTACTGTTTCTAAACCCGATAGCTCTTATTTTCTAGTAGAGACTGACGGTATTTAATATTTGCGGTAACTTTATTAACACTACTTAGAAATTATTACTTCACTAGTAATTTTCATCAATTTCTTCTGGCTCAGATAGGTCACGCTGAGTCTTTTCGTGCTCAAACGGAAATCTCAGCTGTAGGTGGGAGGAAAATGTTCTAATTATATCCCTTAGACCTAGTCATTAAAGCTTGCCAAAAGTATTCCCCCATGTTTGCCTCTGACACCTTCTGCACGCTACCCCTCAGCTCTGTGGATTTGGTGGTGTCTTAGATACCACTGTGAGTGATTATTAATAAAGTATTGATTTGAAGCTTTGGGTGACTTTTGCACTATGTTCACCAGCTGTTAAATGACTTGCAAGCAAACTGCTTTGTATTCCCGTAGAATGAAAAGGCCATAAAAATTGTCCTTCTAGTACAAGAAGGGGGGAAAAAAGTTACAGAAGTATGCTGATAAAAGCACTCGGATTATTTTCATGGTGTCATTCTGGGCATAATTCTTCTGCATATTCCACATTACCTACAGCTTTTCCCAGTGAGTGAAGATTCATGGAGCTCAGTCAGACTCTGTTGAATGAGAACTTGTCAAGACATAAATGGCTTTTTAAGTTTCGTAGTATTGCAACACTGCAGCACTGCTTTCTATCTTAGAAACCTGCTACTGTATTACACAAGACACACAGTAGGTACCTGTGCTGATAGAACTTCAGCGTTAAAATGTACCTGAGGTGAACGTGCATTCTTTTCTTCACCCATTGAACTTCGACGAGTTTGCTGTGTCAAGAAGAGTAACTTTTGTATCTCAGTAGCACAGATTAGCTAAGCACTTGTCAAAAAAAAAAAGTTTTAGACCCAGACTGTGAAAACTGGCCATAAAATATTCCGGGTATAAAGCATATCAAAAAGAAAACAAAAGTAAATGTCAGATGGAGTGAAAAGGAGTAATGTCTTAGTTGTTTCAGAATGTGTGTTTAGTTCACTGTTTGCTTTCCCAGGGTCTCAGATCATTTTACTAATGCCTCATGCCTGTAGAGGTAGGTGGTAATTAAGTGTAGCCTGGAGCCTGTGCCTTGTGGAAATCACATTTGCTCACAGCCATACCTCTCCCTCCCTGTTTTTAAGTGCTTTATGGGTGTTAACTTTGTCCCCACCAGGGCAGCATCCTACATTCTCTGTGGATCTACTGAGGGTATAGAAAGGCATAATGCATATGTCAGTGTGTTCTCAGTGTGCAGAGGGAGAGCAGAAGCCAGAGCCACTGCCAAAGTAAAGAGTTAAATAGTACTGTTCTTCTCACTAACAGTGTTTTCCTTGTATTTGTTACTCTGAACAGTTCCCAGGAAATTCTGTCTAAAAGTTAATAAACTGAAGAAAGTTTCAGGGAATTTTGGCTTGGGTTTGGTTTTTTGTTATGGAAAAACCCATAGAATATCTTGGTCTTAAATACAGTATAGTGTGCTTCCGCTGCTCAATAAAATTAAATTTGTTTTGACATACTTAAATAAGTTAAAATATGAATGTAACTGTGAGTGTGCCACCATCTAGTCTCCTAAATAACATTCAAGCATGAAATTACTTAGGTGATTAAAACCTGACAGCATTCTTTCCAAATAAAGAGAAATCACCTGGAAGGCTTCAGAAATCCCCAAGGGCTGTTCTGCTCTAGTCAGGAGGTCTTGATAGTCTAGTGAGCTCTGAATGTTGTTTGGTTTTGCCTCAAACAAAAATTCTTCTTTCAAGTCTTTAGGTTCACAGTCTTTAGGGTAAAATGCTGTGAGTGTGGTGGTTGTCCAAAATACTTGGATGTCTGAAAGCTAACTGCTATTAGAAAAAGAAGAAAGTTTGTATCTCAACAGAATAAGCAACATGGTTGCAGACTTTCACAAGAAATTAGAATGTAGTTTTTGCAGTTACAAGTTCTGCCTGAATCTCCTATTGCTTCAGCTTGCCTAGCCGTTTGATAGCTTTGAAATTAAAGTGTTTTATAGGTATTAATTAAAAGGCATTAGCATAATTCCATGTGTTCTGCCTGGATGAGACCATAGTGATGATAGTTACAAAGCTCCTAGTGGAAACATATGGTGCTTATCAGTTATCAGTAGACTATTGATTAATGTGCCTGGGAATAAGTGTTGCAAGTATTACTCCATAAACAAATCATCCAAAGTCACTCCACTGGTCTGTCAGTCTCATGACCCAGAAATCTATACATACATATACAAGGCCACTGAAGAAAAGTGAAAAGTTTGGCCAGTTTTTCTGTCAATGCAGTGCTAAAGACATTTCCCCTGCTGGATATGTGCTGGCCAGGCTGCAAGGAAATTAATTATATTTGTGAACTTTGAGTAAGAAAAAGGATTTGGAATAGTCCTCTGTATTGATTCATTATTTATATGGGTAGTCAGTGTCAATTTTCCAGAAAAGGTCATATGGATATTAATTGTATTAAGCACTTCCTGATTTACAATAAAAATTTTCTCTTACAGCAGCTGATACTTCCTTGCACAGTATTCCTTAAGTTAGTGCTTAAAAATATGATTTCATATTTCAGTGTAAATAGTATACAATGCCTACTTTTACTCCTCCCTAATACTCTTAATGATAGTGGGGTTTTACAGGAAATCTGAAGATATTTTCTGATAACAGTGATTTTTTTTTTTATTTAGAGGAGTTTGGCATTTGAAAACCTCTAAGTCCTACCTAAACTTCATTATACTACAGGAGTTGAAAAATCAGAGTGCTGAGCTTTGTTGCATGCATTAATTTAAAATATGGGCAGTTTAAATTCTGTTTTGAAATAGTTTTCGTCCATCATAAGGTACATTATTCTCGCAGGAGTTTGCTCTTCTTGTCTGACTGTGCTATCTCACATGAGCCTAATCACTGTGTAATGTGGCAGTGTAAATAGCAACAGAGCACAGGTTACTTGGTGAAGAAAGGTGTCATTATGGTTCAAAGCTGGAAGAGTGGGATGGAGACTCCTTTTCTTTTAACTGTCCTTTAACTGTCTTTTCTGGGGCATGAAAGTTTCATCCTTAGGGCATTCCCAGGCTTCTGCAGCAGAGGTAATGATCAAACAAGTTCTGTCCATTACCACTTGGCATGGAAAGCACCTTCCTTTCTGTTGGCAAACAACACAGCTGTTGCCTTGGAGAGCAAAATCAACCTTTGCCAGCCCAAGGCCTGGGTACCTCTGTGCCCAAGCTAAAGCCCATTATCTCCAGAGTCAGCAGGTGTGGCAGCACTTCCTACCTCTAGAAAAGAGCATTTCAGGTACATTACCAAATGTAGTTTAAGACTTTCTCTGCCTTAGAAACTTCATGCTAGCAAAAGCAAGAATTACCACGTAATGATCCAGTTTAATTGCTGCTGTTCCTGGATATGAAAACTGGATGTTGTGGAAACAAAAAAAGGTACAGAGAGCAGTCTAGAAAAGTGCTTAATGTGTCAAACAACTAACATTTTAAAAAAATGATAAGTTCTCAAGGCTGTGGTGTACACAGGGTATTTAAATTAATATTTGGCTATTCTTGTACTTGCATTTGACTTAGTTTTGTTCAGCACAGAGGAAGAATAACAACTATTATCAATAAGAAGAAAAACTGATGTGGTTTTTAGGAGATCTGAGTTTTATTTCACTGGAAACCTGTTTCATAATCAAAAAGAAAGGGTAGCAGTTTGATTTGAATTTTGGGATATATCCTAGTTTGGGGTTCAAAATCCATGCTTTTCCAGCCTAAGCATTTTTTGAACTCCCCAGGAGAGGAAGGTGAAAAACTGCTACAGTAAGCTCACAGATTGTCTGCTCTACCTTCACTGGGGAAAAGACCTGTCATTACCATTCAAAGTACACTTTTCTGTGGCTGGTTTTGTCCTAGCATTGCTCTGTCCAAGAAGATTAAACCTATGTTCTACTTTGGAAGATAAAGTAATTTCCACAAGAAACAGGTCTAATTCCTAGGACAGGAGTTACACCATATAGAGAAATTAGTTTAAACTGTACTGCAGTAATAAGGCCTTGGTTAATTGTCTGAGTAACAGCAGTATGGATTTTGATTTGGAAAATTGTGACTTGCCTCACGCCTAAAATATGTGTGGAGGAAGGAGGATTTTGCTCACAGAGAAGATGAAATAGATAAGAGTAGTAGGAGGAATCCTATCTCAGATAAAATATGAACAAAGTTTAAAATCTGGCTCTTAATCACCTTAAGTTGCCTCTTTGTGTCTGAATTTCCTAAGTTAAAAAGATGCGCACTTCTTTTTTTGTGAACCTCTTGGTCATATGCAAATAAAAAGCTCCGTGTAGGAGTGCAGTATATCACTGAATAAGGGGGGTTTTGTGTCAGACTGGGATGTTGACTGATTGCAGTGGTCATTCATTAAACTGACTCTAGTATGGCAGTTTGTTTCTATAGACTGAATATACTTACCTGCTATGTCTGTAGAAACAATTCAAATGGCCAAAGAGACACTGCTTGCATAGCACTTAAATCTACAAAGTGTTCAACTAGTGAGATTATACCAAGTCAGATCCTGGCTTCTTCTTTATAAGAACAGAATTGTAAATAGTATGGGATTTTTTTCCCTGGAACAGCCCAAGAGAAGAGTCACGCACTTCATTGCAATTAATGTGACAGCTTAATTTGACTAAAGCTGTTTTATATTTCTTCTTGTGACTTCCTGAATTCCTTTATGACATTACTTAAGTGACGTATGTTCCTCTTCCCTTTCTTAGTCTCACTAAATATATCTCTGTGACTTAGAGTAATGTGAATTTTTCAGTCCTAGGCTGGCCTGTGGATTCTAATATCCTGCATACCAACATTCCCACTCCATTGACCCAATTCAGTTCCTGTGATTTTTCATGAGATGTGGCCCATGGACTGATCATCCTCTGCAGCAGTCAGTAAATTAGTTATGTTAGTTTAACAGTGGAAACAAGCTGGGTTTCTTCTCTGGAGAGAGTAGATCTACTGATGGCAGTCTAAAAAAAATTAATCTCTGTCACACAGAGCATTTTTCTAAGCACTGATTCCTCTGCATCCATTCTCAGTCACGGGGGGAACTGGTGCCTTTATGGGATTAAACTGGTCATGTCTGGACTATGGCTGGAGCAGCTGCTGGGAGCATGCTCGGTGTTTAGTTTGCATTACTGTTGTGTTTAGGAGCCTCAGTGATAAAGCCTGTTGTGGTGGATAATGTATAGGGACAATACACTGGGGTGGAAAACAGGAGTGGAAGTGAGCAGCACTCTCTGGGTGCAGTTCCAGACAGCTCTGCTCTGGAGTTATTTGTGCAGAGAGGGAGCACTGTTGGCCAGTTCAGTACAACTCAGAACTGTCAGCCTGTGCTTTGAGGCTCTGCACCTTAATGGTATTTTGGAAATGTCAAGAATGCTGCTCTTCAGATACTTCTCATACCCCTGCATACCCCAACAGGATGGAAAGTCATCTATTTATATGACAGAATAAAAGGTCTGGTTTGATTATTCTAACTGTATCTAACCAAAATATGGTAACTTTGTTTTTCTTTGGATAGATATGCGTCTTTTTTTGGTCTGGATAGCTGGAAAAAATAGCTCATAGTGTGTTATCATGGTCAGTATTGCCAGTTGTTTATGGCCTAAAGCACATTCCTGTGATTTTTGCATGTGTTCAAAATATATATTCCCATAAATGCTAGTTGAGGCCTTGTGTGATTAATATTTCTGTTGATTTTATGTCACTAAAGGTGTGATAAAATAAGTAACCAAATAAAACTACCTGTGTTGCCTCCTCCTGTCCATGAACATTTTGTAGAAATGAGTTGTGATATTCAAATTCTGATATAGGCAAGAAAATGTTCAGTTTTGTGAGTTCATGGTCAAGGTAATCCTATTAATTCTTCTGCCTTCAGCATCTGCAGTAGTGAGGCAGATAAACAGTTCTTAGGATTCCTCTCTTGACTGGATTTCCATCCCTAATATATTTTAAATGACTCAATGGTATTACAGTGAATTCATTAGGTGAACACTGGAAGAGACTTTTGCCTATACTGCTGTGCAAAAGATTGTCAAATCTGGGCTTATTGGGCTTGTTTTGCATGCCTGGCTCCATAACCCTCAGACTACTCATACTGCCTTGCACCTGGTGATAATCTCTGTGTTTCAAAGAAATGTCATTTATAGAAAATTAACCACAGCAGGATTCTTAGAAAATTATTGTAACCATTAAAAAAATCAGGGGAGAGGAAGGTTTCTTGGTCTTTAGAATTTCTATTTGTTGTTAAGAACTTTTTTTAAGGTTCTCTCATTCTGTGTAGGAACACTAGCAATCTGTTTGGGGATACCTGCACTTTTTCATTTCATACCTATGAAATTTCACCCTGCTTTGGAGGAGTGTTGTAAAAGCAGGCTTTAGTATGCCATCCACAACTCTTCGGGGAAAGGTGACTTTTATCTTCTGTTCTTACAATCATGTCCCTTGTCCTCCCTGCCAGCTAGCCTGCAAGAGGGAAAGGAGAGCAAGAGCTCTGTTTGAGTACTAATAATTTGTAGATAGCTTTTGAGGTGTGGAATTACTATCCTTATCTCACGTGGAGCTTCTTACTCAATTTAAAGTCCTATTGGCAGTTCTAAAATGTTATCAGCAGTGCTGTATATTTGAATTTCATTTACAGCACATCAACTGCTTGATTTAGGTACTTGGACTTATATTTTATTTATGTTCCTGCAGCTAAGTCGGTTTGAAATCTATATCATGAATTGCTTGATACAGAAAATGCTAAATAACATATACACACTGCAAGGCGATTATGGAATTGAGCTGTTGTCCTCCAAGACAACATGATTCTGTACGGCATTTTTTCCACACAGAATCTATTTGAATGTCTTAGAAATAAATAATATGGAAAGGATAAAGAAACATCATCAGTAGACATAGCAAGGACAAAGAGGAATGATTCCTCTTTTTACAGAAATCAGATAGTCATATGAAAGAGATTACAGAAATTAATTACAGATTAGGGGGTGGTGTTTGAACTGCCCTGACAGGATGCAGTGTTCTTTCCTACATATCAGAGGATGAGCAACAGAAGATAATGGGGACAAAACAAAGCCAGTGATTTTGAATAGAATCAAACCCATTCCAGTATTTCTGGTTGGAAGTAAATGTTGCTCTCCCCTGGGAGGGAGGGTTTGAAATACTTGAAACTAACACATCTTTTTGTCCTGTTGCAGGTCGGCGCCGTGCCATGAGCTTGCTGCACAGCGAGGGCAGCTGCGGGGGCCGGGAGGCGGAGAGCCGCTGCTGCGCGGCCATGGCCAGCGCCTGCAGCGCCGCCGCCAAGGAGGAGAGCTGCGGCGGGGGCAGCGCCGCCGGCAGCGCGCCCGCCTCCTTCTCCGAGGAGACGCAGGGCTACGACGTGGAGTTCGACCCGCCCCTGGAAAGTAAATATGAGTGCCCCATCTGTTTGATGGCTCTGCGGGAAGCAGTGCAGACACCGTGTGGCCACCGTTTCTGCAAAGCATGCATTGTCAAATCCATAAGGTAAACTTGTAGAAGCTGTTTTTAAGAAGAAATTAATGTAGCAGAGCAGTTTAAGGTCAATCTAAACTGAATAAAGCTACCCAAAATGTATTGAGTGCAGTGAGTGCTAATAGAATTCTGGAATTTTATTACTCATTAAAAGTGCTATATATGGCCAGAATGTCCCAAGTTTGCAAGTTTTATGAGCTTTAGATGGTTTGCCATTTTCACAAATTTACCCAGGCTGTGAATCTAAAAAATTGATTAAACTTCAAATCATAACTAAAGAAGGAAAGGTAGACAAGTCCCCCAAATAAATTCCATTTCCATCTCAGGATTATAAAATTACCTGTCTTTTGCCTATGATTGTTTCCCTTGGTAACTGCAGGAAACTAAAGATAACCTGATTTCTTGGTGCAGACAAGGCAATTCATGCTTTCAGTTCTTCCCTTGAAATTAGCTGCTTCTCTCTTGAGCTGGAAGAGAGAATGTGATGAGGGAATAGTTGTGAGCAAAGCATTGAGAGAGGAATCCAGGTGGCATATGAGGGACTGGGAATATGGAACAAAGGAAGAGCAGGCTGGGTTTATAAAAATGGATGATTGAAAAGGCAAGAAAGGGCAGAGAGTACCTTGTAGAGAGCACTTGCCTTAAACCTGGAATGAAGTCATCAGTGTCCCATATGTGTGAGTGAGTATTGGATTACATTGATAGATATTATGCTGTAGGATTTTTTCAGCAATTGCTCAGATAGCTCAAATGTCACTTTGGTAGGAATTTATATATTCAATTCTGTGTGACCCATATGTAGAATTGGCTCATTTTCAACCTTACTTTGCACACTTTTTGTAAAGATCATTAAACTGTCTTCAGTGTTACTGTGTTTTTCCCCGGCATTTATCTTATAGCATGCAAAATGGATAGTGCTTTCTTGATTGGTCTTTCATACCACTTGTCCATAGTTGTATTCCATTTATTTTTCTTCCCTATCCATCATTTGTAGCTCACTAAATGAATAGTATGCCAGCAGTTATGTTCTCTGAATACAGTTTTGTGGCTTCTCTGTAGTTTCTCTGTAGTTTATGCAGTTTCTGCTACATAAATTCTCTGGAAGAATTTCTCCATGGAAAGGACCATGACCAGAAGTTTCTGCTTCTTTTATACCTTTTCTGTATTTTATTTCTTTTCTATGAATAGTGATGACTGTTTCAGTGAATACTAAACAAGGTGGAAAGCATTTTTTTCTCTTGAGACTGTAGACCATCAGTGTAATACTTCAGATGTTTTATTGCTAGTAAAAGTTTTCCCTCATTCCCAACTGAACTCTGTCTTTGGAGGACTGTCACAGACATTTCTTTTATGAAAAATCCTCTTAGATTTTTTGCTGAAGAGGTTAGAAGATAGGATGGAGGTGTGGGAGGAAGCTTGAGGGCAGATTCATCTCTGAATCCCTGAAGGGCTGAACTGCATGCTTAATTGGTAACCATAGATCAAGCTATTGATTTGGATTATATAGTGTCTACAGTATGGTATTGATTTGCAGTATGTACTGTCTACAGTACCAGATTGATTGAGGTATTGAGAAGCTTCTACAGAACTAAAATGAAAACAGAAAGTGATATTTTACATTCTATAAGTACTGCTTTTTTTTTCACTGAGTGATTGTCACAGCCTTCATTTGACCAGGAAAAATTGCTTCTCTTTATTCCTCATTTCCCCACTGTCTTAACTCAAGTGAACACAGAGATTAAGGATTTTAAATGAGGAAGGATGGACAAGCATTTTTTGAGTAATTACTTCTTGTGACTTACACAAACAATTGTAGTTGTTCGTGTTGAAGAAGTTGTGGCTGCAACTAGAAAACAATAATTGGAAAACCTTTTAAAAACCGGATTTTTCGATTATCTTCACTCTTACAGTGTGAAGGACATGATTAGATGAGATTTGATCACAGTAAATATTTGCCTCCCAGAAAATCTTTGGCAACTTTTAAAATAAAGCTGTCTGAAGTGCTTTGAAGTACTATAATTCATGGAAGAGGAGAAGCTTATCTACCTAAGTAACTACAAATGTGTTTACGAATGTTACTTGTCAACAAAACATATTGCTGGAAATTTTAGAAGAACTAACTGCAGGTGCAGTAGCTAATTCAATTTCACTCCAGTCTTCTCCTGTATCTTAGGGCAAAGCTGACTTAGGGTTTGTAGTAGAGCTTGCCAAATATCAGAACCTCTGTTTATTGGAAAAGCAGAGTTGTGAGGTAACAAGGGGCAGCAGGGACATCTTTGGGTGCTGGCAGTTCATCCAGCAGCTGGCATGGCTGCAGTTAAAGTCTCTGCCAACTGTCTCAGCTTCTCAGCTAAACCGCTCACTTGTTAAAATCACAGAGCAGGCTTTTCTTTCAAAATTATTCTGGTTTTACTCTTGATACCTGTATTTTAATCTCAAGGGAATTTACAGGAATATTCATTGTACTTTGTAGCAGATAGCTATTGTTTCACAGGTACTGTTGTGAGTGGCAGAGTGCACTGTGATAAATAATTCCAGCATAGGAAAGCCTTCACTGTAATGTAAGCTAAAACTGAGGTGCATAAACTCAATTCTGTCACAGGAAATACACAGCAACATCTTTGTAGATGGATCTTAGCAGTGTTTTAAACACAATCCTGAGCCTTGTAAATAGTATTTGAAACCTGTTTAATATCCTAAAATGAGTTACTGCTTTTTTCTTACTACACTTTCTTTTTTTGGAAAATTGCATTTCATTCCTATTTTTCCATTTATCTGCTAGTTATTTAAACTGGGGATTTGGTAAGCATTATTCCATTTTAATCTCTTGTTGGCTGCTCTTATTTATGATTAGCTTTTCTTTGTAGAAATAAAGCTGCTGTTTTATCAGCAGGCCTATTGAGCTGTCTTCATACTCCACTAAACAGGGTGTTTGTAACCAAGCTATAGCTGTGAAAACTGATTTCCTGTTGTGAAGTGAGGGAACATTTCTAGCTTGTGACAAAGATCACGCTGGTCATAGCTCAGGGAGCTCTGAAACAAGGCAAGCTAGGTGTTTTCTTTCTTCTGCTTGTTTAGGAGTATGATTCTCAGGCATGTGGTGAGCTTGCTCGGCAAGCAACATTGTGAAAGGAAGTTCATTACCTCTTTTTGAAGTGGCAACTTTACCTCCACTTCCCCTAGCAGTGTTGCTGATGTAGTTGCTGAGCAATTATTTCCTTTTCCAGCAAAGAACATAAATTCCTTCCTGGTCTCCACAGCCCACTAGGTTCTACTT
The DNA here is from genome assembly GCF_901933205.1 of Camarhynchus parvulus. NCBI lineage: Eukaryota > Metazoa > Chordata > Aves > Passeriformes > Thraupidae > Camarhynchus > Camarhynchus parvulus. The sequence continues at coordinate 18,831,532 of NC_044575.1, read as the reverse complement.
CCCCTTGTGCTTGCAGGCAGTGACAATGATCTGGCCTTTGATCCTTGCACCACAAGTGCTCTCTGACATTTTTCCACCCCATGTATTTTTCCATTTTATTGGTGTTTCCATTAGCACTCGGGAGCTTTGATCCCTCATGCCTCTTTAACTGCACTACTTAATTGTGAATCAATATGTTAGCCTGCTGCTTTTAGAATGAGCTGATACTGGCAAGTTTGATGGACGGGATCCCCTTTTTCAGAATGAGCTGATACTGGAAAATTTGATGGAGGTGATTCCCTTTTTTACTCTATTTCTAATGATTTTTGTGCATACATGCAGGTAGGCATGATGAACTGGAACAGGCTGTTAGTTACCTTGTGCAGGTTGCAGGCATTCATGTTCCATCAGATTCCAAACCTTCACCAGTTAGCACTGACTTCCAGTCTGTTTGCTGTTCAAATGGCTTCAGATGCAACACTCAATTCCAAGTCCAGTGTAATTTTCATAGTTACTAATAATTTTTGTGTCTGGAGGTTTTCACCCTGTTTGCTGTATAATGAAATTGAAGGATGACCAACTGATCAAATGGTTGTATAACAAAACCAACAAACTGAACAGTGTATAATGTAATGCCAAACAGATGAAGTCAGTCTGGAAAAAAAGACAATTTTGCTTTTTTTCTTAGCTGTGATCATCTTGGCTGTTTATAAAATGAGAAACAAATGAGAGGAGGTTTAAGAAAGTTTAAGTAATTGTTTTGAAGTAGTATGTGAAATATTCTTTGATGTTTGAGCTATGTGAAGTACTTGCAGAAACAGGACTAAGTTCTTAGTGTCTTTACATATTCCTCAAGTTTGTTTCCAGAATACTTAACGTGCCATTTGTACAAATAAAATGTGTTTGAGTTTGAAAAGTGCTACAACCCCAGTCATGCCACCTCCAGTGAAACCATGTATTTCCAAGTTTTCTGAAATTCATTTCATATTTTCTGGTCATTGCCACATAAATACCATTGTTTTTAAAGTTCTCGCTGTGTTATTATTTGGCCACTAATGTCTTGCTGGTGGTAAAAATATTTTAAATTAAGTGCTTGGAAATCTGTTGGTAATATTGGAATATCTTTCCTTGCTTTTCTGCATTGTAGAGATGCAGGTCACAAATGTCCTGTAGACAATGAAATTCTGCTTGAAAATCAACTTTTTCCTGACAACTTCGCCAAACGGGAAATCCTTTCATTAATGGTCAAATGTCCCAACAAGGGCTGCAGCATGAAGATGGAGCTCAGGCACTTAGAGGTGAGAAGTAGTTTTGAAAATATGGAACCTTGCTTTCATGGACAAGTAAAAATTTGAAGTTACTTAAATAGATGGTCATATCTAGTACTCATTTATGCTGAGTCCATGCATTTTTCTTTCAAGACTATAACTACACATACTGTTTTTTAATGAGTATTTAATTATAGTTAGGTGATTCTCAAGTGAACATCAGAGTGCATGACAATTGTACTAATGCAGCCTTCTGCTGAGGATCATTCATGTCTGTCTTTTGATCAGCTATGTCTGTGCTTCACACAAGTTTATTATATTCAACTAATATATGTAGCTACTTTGAGAGACTATTTAATAGTCTCTCAAAGTAGCTACATATAATAGTTGAAATAACTATTTTGGAAAATAATATATGCCATTAAAAGGATAAATATAAAACTCAATTTTTACTGAGAGCTTTCTTAAAGCTCTGAATACATGAAGCCTTAACCTTAGTAGTGCGACAGTAACAGGCTGTTGGTAGAGTCAGCATAAGTGTGATTCGTTTGTCTTGCACTGTGCTTTCTCTTGAAAATGGATGAGATGATTGTTCTGATTTGAAGTATCAGATCCTTCTTCTGCCCTTCTGCAGGACCACCAGCTGCAGTGTGATTTTTCCACTGTGGAATGCCTACAGTGCCAAGGAACCTTCCCAAAGAACCGACTGAAGGAGCACATGACCCAAGAGTGTCTGAGGCGTCAAGTGTGTTGCCCAAACTGTGCCACGTCCATGGCCTATGAAGATAAAGAGGTATTTAGCAGGAGTCTCAGTTTGTCAGCCTGCATTCACATGGGTTTGCTTGGAAAGGGAACAGCAGTTATAAAAAAAAAACAAACCAAAAAAAAACAAAACCAAAAAAAAACCAACTGAAAGGTTTTGGTCTAGAAGAGCTCTCTGTGCTGCTGCACAGCTGAGAAGCTGCGAACTCGGGACATGAGCCTAGAACAGGCAAAAGCTGGGGAGAGATTGTCCTTAAGTAAAAACTTATGTGGAACCATGTAGTGTGAGGAGACTTGTGGACTTGTGTAAGAACCACTGATTTCTGACCTTACCATCAGACAGGCTGTATCTACTGCCCATGGAACACAAAAAGCAGTATTTACACGTGCAGTTTTTATGCCTGGGAGAGAGGATGTAGCAGGAGATAACTATTTTGGGGATATCTGCTACCACACAAGACCAAGATAATTTCTGAATTCTTCTTCTGGCTATGCATTTTTCACTTGGGTGATACTGAGGATAATACTTTCCTTTTGCTGTTACCATTTCTTTATCTCTATATGGATGTGTTTTATCTCCAAGACTATTGAATGTTCTTGGATATTAATATTGTGAATTGTCAATCAAATGTACCTCATATAGTCCAGCAATACAATTAAAAAACAAACAAGTGCTTTCATATAGTTCCAGTACAATTGAACATGAATTTTAGAAACTTACGGTTAAAATCAGATTTCTTTGAAGCATAAGAGCTTTAGGAAATCAAATATCTGCAACTTCATGAATCTCTTGTATAAGTCCAGGAAAAAGCAGTTATGTAAAACATACTGTTAAGGGTAAAGGTATTATCTTTGTTTCACAGTTTCATATAGCTAAATGCAAAATTAGGTATATAAATAAAAATCTAATGTCTGATCAAGCCCTCTCTTAAACTGGGTAACTTTACTGATGTTTTCTTCCCTTTCTTTTTTCTGTTTGATCACTTAAGCTTCATGACCAAACCTGTCCACTTGCCAATATATATTGTGAATATTGCAACACAGTGCTCATCAGGGAGCAGGTAAGAGACTCCCTTTTGCTCTGTTTGTTCCAAGTCAGATGCTTTGTTTTTACATTGCTTCTTTAATCTGAAATTAAACTTGGAGATACAGTTTGTCTACTAGCTGCTAAATCACTATCTGCCTTCTTTCAAAATGTTCAGTGCAGGTGTGATACTCCCTTAAATGCTGCTCCAGCTTGCAGTTGCAGTCTGGCAAACCTCTGTAGGATTTTGGCTGCACATCACATTGTTCAGCTGTACTGCTTTTTGACAGGGGCCATGCTGCACATCTTTAATCTTGGATGGAGTTGAAAAAATACCAACAGCTGCCAGTAGTTATAGCTGACATTACAAGGGAAGGCTTTGATTTGGGCAGAGAGGGGTAGTTTTTGTACTTAGAAAGCTGCTATTGGAAAGTAGGTATAAATAGTAAATTAAATACTAAACTGAGATGCTGCTTGTCCATTACTGCTTGTCCATTACTGTTGTAATAGCCATTATTATTTCTTCTGTTCAATAACAACTTCATTGGCAGAAAAATGATAAATATTGATTTGTTTAATTTGGGATGGCAACTATGTTGATGGCCTGGGTTAAAATAAAGAATGATCTTGTAAAATTGCAAAATACTCTGAGAAACAGGATTGAGCTTAGTAATGACAAAGGAAAAAGTCTGTTGTTAGGTAGAATAATGAATTGCAGAAATGGGGAACAAAGAATTCTAAACATTTGTAATAATAGCTGGTCTTTATTAGCCTTGTGCTTCATCATGATATTTAAACAAGGCAAACACCCAGGGTTATATAAACAGGGATTCTGCCTGTGAAACACTGAATTATCCTTTGCTCTGTTTAGGGCTCATAAGGCATCAGCTGAAGTTGTTGTGCTTTTGAGGGAGGATAGATAGGCAGGATCCAGAGCAGTGAGATGACTGATCTGGATCTGGAAAACATGGACCACAAAAAAAATTGAAGTAAATTGAACTTTTTGAGATGATAATAAAGAGTGACACAATAAGCATTGTGCAAGTAGTCCTTCAGAAGGGAAGGAATTGAACGTGAACTGGCTGGAGGATAGGCTAGAAACAAAAAGTGTTTGGTCTAGCAAGGAAACCTGAATGCTTTCTGAGGCCTTATATAAGAACAAAGTCAATGAATTGTTACAGTACATACAAGTGGGATGTATAATTTCTATCATCAGCTAAAATTTCTGTTCAAAACTTCTGTATTCCCTTAAGAACTTCCGTAGGTATAAACTGATCTGACTTCAGGTGCATTTTAAACTTTTCTGTTCAAAATCCATCCAGCTGTATCCTTTCTGGATAAGAAAATACTCTTGATGGAGAAGTAATATCAAATCTGTTCTGTTTTAGATGCCTAACCATTATGATAATGATTGTCCTACTGCCCCAGTGTCATGTTTTTACAGTGCCTTTGGGTGTCCTGAAAAGGTAAGACTTTCATCAGTACCTTCTGAATTGCAGACTTTCTGCATGATTTTGTCCGTTGCTTTTGTAATGTGTTTTCCTAGTATGGTCTCATTCACCAACCCAAAATCCTCAGTGATTTGTGGTTGTGGGTTTTTTGTTTGGAGGTATCTTAATTCTGAAGCAGTGCATGTTGATACATTGCATTTCAAATTTGCTTTTTCAAATTTAAAAAGCTCTGTGAACAATTTGCTTGATGATCTTGCTTTTATTGTTTCATGTTTTCTCAGCTTTCATGTCAAAAAGTAGCTTCTAGCATTTCTTCCAAAGTTGTGGCTAAATACGCTTATGACTCCTAGAGTTCCATAAAGAAAATCAATTTTATTAAATTCTAAAATTATTAATCTAGATACTTTTATTTCTAGTTTTTAATACTTCTTGCTAAAATTGGGTCTTTCACCTTCATTTCCACAGTAGTTTTCATACACCATTTGGTACCATGGACAGGTTAGCAAATTTAGAACACAGAAAAATTCTAAGTAATTTGTTACTAACAGTCTTTCAGCATGTGTTTGTTCTGAATTGAACGGTGTTACTGGAAGTGTACACCATAATTAATGATGGATTCATAGGGATATTATCACTCCTACAAAACCTGATTTTTTTTATCATGAATGCTCATTAACAAGTAGATGACCGTGAATGCACAGCGCTTGCCTTTGGAATATTTGACAAGAATATTTTCAGTATAAAATATTCCATATTTCTTCATATCTTGCTTTTACTTTCAGGTGCACAGTTTGAAATATACTGTTCCTATTTCCCACTTATGTACTACTGAAATACTTCATGTTTTTACTCAAAATTGCCTCCATTTGAAGTGTGGGTGTTGGCCTTTAATAAGAAGTTATTATTATATTGTTATATTATATTATTATAAAGGCCAGTTCTCAGTCTTTTCCGGAGAATTTAAATTTTGTTGTTTTCCTGGAGATGCTGCAGCTTCTGTAAAAATACAATCAAAAGTTCCCTTATTAAGCATTACATAGAATTATGCAACTATACAATATGCTATTACTAATGATAATTATTCTAACAAGAATATGTTTGTGACATCCCAAAGTCCCACGCCAACAAAAACAATAATGCACATATCTGATTTATATTACAGTCATTCATGTCAGTTCTACCTTAACTTTCCAGGTTTACAATTTTATGCTGAAATCACCTCATATCTGTGCTTTTTTTGAACCCCAGCTGTATCAACATCAGGCCAAAGACACAAAGACCTTAAAGGTCTTTTCTAACCTAAATGATTCTGTGATTTGCCCGCTGGTATTTGAACTTCTTTTTCCATTTTTCCTAACAGTGATATTGAATTTGGAGCTCTCCGTTGGTAAAGTGCTATTTTGTAAAACCTTTGTCGTTGATTCACTGCAGCTTTTCTCACATGACAAAAGCAACTACTTGTTTGATTTTCTTTAGAGCCACATTTAAAATGTGATTTTAGATTTCTGATGTGTTCCTAATGCTGTATCTCTTAAATCCTAGATGCAAAGGAATGAACTGGCACGACATATGCAGGAGTTCACTCAGTTGCACATGAGGTTGATGGCTCAGAAGTTTCAGAATATCAGTGTTACTGCTGCAAATCCTGTGCCCTTCATCAATGGCCTACCCTTTGAGCCTGCCCTGTTCTCACATGTGTCACATGCTGCATACAACTGCAATCCAGAAGTTGAAAACTTCAAGGAAACTATTCAGCAGTTGGAAGGTCGTCTGGTGAGACAAGATCACCAAATCAGGGAACTCATTGCTAAAATGGAGACTCAGAACACACACGTGGCAGAACTCAAACGCACTATACGAAATTTGGAGGAAAAGATTACTGAAATGGAGGCACAACAATGTAATGGTATTTATATCTGGAAGATTGAGAAATTCAGTGAACTGCAGAAAACCCAGGAAGAAGAAAGACCTGTAGTGATACACAGTCCTGGCTTCTATACAGGGAAGCCTGGCTACAAGCTGTGCTTGCGCCTGCATATCCAGTTACCGACTGCTCAGCGCTGTGCTAATTTTATCTCTCTGTTTGTGCACACTATGCAAGGGGAATATGATGGCCACCTGCCCTGGCCTTTCCAAGGCACCATTCGACTTTCTATTCTGGATCAATCAGAAGGCCCAGAAAGGCAGAACCGCGAAGAGGTGATGGAAACCAAGCCAGAGCTACTGGCCTTCCAGAAACCGACAGTTCACCGCAATCCGAAAGGTTTTGGTTATGTGACTTTCATGCACCTGGAGACCTTGAAGCAGAGAACCTTCATCAAGGATGACACGCTGCTGGTGCGCTGCGAGGTGCTCACGCGCCTGGACTTAAGCAGTGTCCGCAGGGAAGGCTTCCAGGCCCGCAGCACTGACGGAGCCATGTAGCCTGCAAGGCTTAACCACAGCAATAGAGCCTTGTTCGTGTTTATCCACATGGATCACAAAAGAGCTTCATTGTCCACAAAGGCTGGGTTTGTAAAAGATCATAGTTGCCAATGGAACTTTGTTGTTGCTGGTATATTTTTCTCTATATGAGCTCATAGTTTAAATATTTGGTAAGGTTCTCTCTTAAAATAATAAGCTACTTCTGTAGCAAGCTAAATAAATGAAGTGTTAATCAAAACTTAACCGCCTACAGGAAAATCCTATTGCAGAACCTGTGCATCTCAGCTTGGTAAAACTTTAGTCATATCGAATAGACCTGTAAGTCTTTTCACCTCAGTGCCTTGGAATAGATGCTGTTGCAAGGAAGGAACGAAATTATTAAAGAGGAGGGGTTTTTTGTTTGTTTGGGGGGTTTTTTGTTTGTTTGTTTGTTTGTTTTTTGTTTTGTTTTGTTTCACAGAGCTTGGGAAAGTTGAGAGAGTTTCTATATTGACTTATCTAGAATTTTGAATTGGCTGTGTGTCTCTTGAAGTTTGAAGTTAGGGTTAAGACTTTGTTCATGTCACCAAGGGTTCAGGGATGCTTTGATCCTTTCCTCCTTCAGGAAGTTGCATGTTGGTGCAGAGTTGATGTTGGTATTTCCAAAAGATACAAGGTAGTGTTGTGGAGAAGGCTAAATTACTCTGAGCTGAGTTCACTGAAGAAATATTTGTAATGTGGTCTGAAGATGCCTCCCTAATTCTCTTTATTTTGATAAATCTTTCTAGAAGTGTGTGCTCTAGACCCAGAATGTCAACCGCAATCATCAAGAGATATGAAAGTTTAGCATTTGAATGAAATCCCTTTGTGCTGGTGGGATCTCCTAGTGCTGGACATGTTTCAGGTTGTGAGTGCACACATGAGGAGCAAAGGGATGTAGTGAACAGAGAGGGTGATGCAGAATTTGTTTTACTGTTGTTGAAACCTGAATTTGTACCAAAGCTGAACTTGTGACCTGCATCTGGTCAAGTGATCTCTTGGTGTTGTGGGTGATGTACCCAAGTCATCCCCTGTGAATTCTCCATGGGCAGCTGGCCATATCAGCATCCAACTGCTGTGGGTATTGCCTGTCCCTTTAGACAATAGGAGCTGGGCCAACTCAGAAATATGGATGGTAAGGAAAGCCTGTTAATTCAGCAGTGTGATGAAAAATCGTAATCCTGTTTGCTTTTAGAAAGAAAATCTGGCTTTCTAGTTACTCATTTATCAAACACTAGATTCACTGTCAAAGAGGTTCCTAATGCTGTGTGTATTATTGTTTTCTCTACGGATTATATGCCATGTAATTGTTAGCTTTGACCAGTCAAAGCTGAATAGTTACAGTACACTGGTGCTAAAAATTTTAACTTTCATGGTGCTGATAAAGTTCTGAATCTTGTCTTTAAAAGGAGGGAAGAAAAAAGTTTTGTTCATCCCATAACCTAAGTACATGTCCAGATACTGAAGAAAGAACCAAAGATGCATGAGCTTATGTGTATTATTTATCCAAGCTAGTGGAACAACCTAAAGACTGGAGACACTGCAGCTTAAGAGATAGTGAATAGTGTTCCAACTATTTGGCATCATCAAAGCAATACCAGTGGGAAAAGGGTGCATTGCTTAATATAAAAGACTAAAGAAACACTACTATACTTTAGTGGTTTGGGAGGATACTCTGCCTGCCTGCATGAGAGGTAAAAGTTCCAGGACCCAGGCTACCACTTTGTTCATCAAATCCAGATGAGTAAAATTTCTTCTGCTAGTAGAACCTATTAGATGGAAGAGGGATTGTGTTCAGTGGAGTATTGTCACTACTGAAACATGAACTTCCTGGCTAATGGTAATTGCAGTTAGTTGTTGATGACTTTAGTTGATTCTCTGTCATTAGGGGACAGGTAAGCATATGTTACTCAAAATAGGGAAAGATCTCAGGTTTAAAACCAAAGCAGATTTTATAATGAATAGCCTCGTCCTATCAGCTGAGTTGTTCTGGAGTGTCTTCAGCTGGAGCATTCCCAGTAAAGCTATTTTTAGCCAAGAGCTGTCAATGTCCATGGCAGTGCACAGAGCCACTCTGCACAGAAGGCACTGTACACAGGTTCTCCATTTACAGGCTGTGCTACCTATCTGTGTTTTTTCAAGATGCTCTAAAACTGCCATTCTCTTTTGTTTCTCTACTTGTTTTTGGGAGGGCAGGAGGGAAGGGAGGGGGAGGCTCTCGTAATTTGAGAGCTTCTTCCTACTCCAGGTCCTTCCTCAACCCTAGAAATAAGAAAAATGTCCTTATTCTCTGTTCAAATCATATATACCCAAGACCCACTAAATGCATTAACACTTTCTTTGCTTTTGAAGATTTGAGTTTTGAATGGAATTTTTGCTTCAAGCCTTATCTGCTAGATCTGATGTACTTCTGCCTCTGAGGAGGAAACTCCCTGTGGTGGCAGGATTTAAATGATTCAGGTTAAAGTTGTACCATAGCACAAGCCAATAGGGAATAGAAGGCTACTGCATGTATAATTCTGTACTGGCCACAGTAATATGGATTCTTTATTGACTGCTGCTATTCTATTGGTTTTGTATTTTTATACTACCAACTAGAACTCTGAGTGATGACAAATTACTGTAATATCAGAGTATTTCACGAGAGACTGTCAGAGATAATTTTCTAAGTAGCAGTTAAATCTTACTGTCATAAAAAGATTATAAATGTTTATTAAATATTTATTCATATACTTATTCTATTCTCCTCTTTCCCCTTTCTTCAAATCTTCTTTTGAGAATTTGTTTTACCATGGTGTGGACTAAGGTATAATTGCTGGAACTATTTAAATGGAAGGAGAAAGGTCTGCAGCATTGAGTTGTATCTCAATCAAAGAAATATTTGATTAACCCATGTCCTGTGTAACTTGTTCAGCAGTGGGGTTTTGTTCTGTAAATCAATGCTTTGCAGCATTCCTAGATCTCAAGGTGGTTTAAAAAGTGGCTTAACTTCTTTTATCTTCCAAATTTCTGTTGTCTTTAACATGGTTTAAGTCACTGACTCTTAGTACGTGTATTTGCAAAGCTGCTATGGCACAAATTTTCCAATTACAATATATTATGAACGTGTTATCTCTTTGCCTCTGAATGTCTTCCCCTGCAGGGCAGGGAAAATTATTTTGCTAGAAATGTTGGTATGTAATGTATATGTGGGAGCTCAGATAATGTGAGATGTATAGAGTTGTTTTTTAAGCAGTCTTATGATGTGTCGGTCATGTTTGCTATCAAGGGATTAAACTTGTTAATGAAATGAAATCAGGGTGACCTTTCTATTGTTATTTAGAGATGGCAGCAGACCAGATACATTGATGATGGATACAAAAGATTATTCTGTATCAATGTTAAAGGTTTGTATTGGTTTGCATTTGAACAAAATGAAACTACTCCTGTTCCCTTGGATGAATTGATTTATAGTTTAATATATTTTGTAAATAATGCACATCTTTATTTCTGACAGAACTTTAAAAAATAAACTAATTAAACTGTGCACTGCATGTTGCATCTTTATTCACATGGAGGGCTGTTCAAAAACATTAACTGGTACAGGACTGCTCTGGTAGTTTCTCTGTCTTGTGGGTTTTAGAGATGGGTGGTATCATATAGTATCCAGAAAGCAAAGAATATATTTCATGATAAAAACCTTCTGGCATTTATAATGAGTGTTGATGGTTTTATTCATTACTAGAAGATACAGCTCATGTAATAGATAATAAATTAAGTGTTCTCATAATCATCCTGTAATTTAAGATGTAATTCTCAAAAAAGCTGCACACTATCACCTCTCTGCTCATATCTGCTTGCTTGTTTTATTTGTCATAAAAGCAACTATGGGCTGAAACTTTGTTCCAAGAGACTGAGATCAAAAACTAGAGGAAATTCCTCTGTCAGTAGGAGAGGTACAGACAGTCTTTATTGCAATCTCTGATTTATCTCAGTCTGGATCTGTTTTTAATAGCATCTGCAGGAAGGGATATTCAAAATCTTAAGGTTCTTCTGAGTAACGTTATTGATATTGCAGCAATGTGTTGTTAATGTCAAGTTAATTATGACTTTGTCTTTCATCCAGGTTGGTCCTAATAGCTTCCATCAGTAATGGATAGGAAGGCTTGCTCAGACATTGGTTATCTGTTGTGTTAATCCGTTTTTAGTGTTCCATATTTTAAGTGCACTAAAGTCTTCATTTGATGAGATGCAGTAATAATAACCTTTTTTTCTAAGCAGGAAAAGCTGGCATTTGCAGCTGCCCCAGGAATGGAAAGTCCATGTGCAGAAGCAGAAGTGCAGCAATACAGAAGCATGTTCTCACCTGTGTAAGTACAAACGTACATGTACCTGTACATTTCTGAAAAAAAATGGCTGAACTAGATATGGACCAGGATACTCTGACTGGATATTTTCCTGAACAAATACCAGTTCATTGCAGTAACTTCACTAAGAGTGTGTTTTAGCTAGAAACTTTAACTAGTGCCAAACCAGTTGCTTTGCTACCTTCCTCATCCCCAAAAAGCAGGAGCCCAACACTCCAGCTGTTCTGGCTGGAAAGAGAAACTCCCTGTGCCATTCCTTACTACGCTGTGCTAAACTTCAGCTCTTCTGTGCTGTCACTCATTTAGGAACTGTGACTTATTTCATCTGTTCCAAGACAGCATTTACAGAAATCAACAAAACTTCCTGAATTAGCCCTGAAAAAGGTCAAGTGTGGTATTGGCATATGCAGCAGATAGAAAGCAATACAAGGGGAGGTTATTGGACCAAAAATGGTGCAGAGGGAATCTAAGGGCTGTCTGGATGAAATGAGTAAGAGGGCTGATAAATTCTGCCTGTTACTCATCTGGGATTAAAAAAAAAAAACAAACCAAAAATCTCATACCACTGAAATAGGAAATTTTTATGCTAGCACAAAAACTTAACCAAAGGAAACATTTCCCTGGCACTGGTCTCACCCTCATCATTTACCACCACTGAGCCTTTGTCCACTCCATCTTAAAGACAGAGTGAGTCAACCCTTGTGCAATCACCACCCTCACAGGACCTGACAGTCTTCGTGACCTTGAAGTACCAAATGTAAGGAGCTGTGGCCTTCAGGTCTTTTTCCTTTACTGGTTTTAAGTTCTTACAATTAAACCTAACCACCTTGATAAAATACAAATCTCTGAGCACACAGGCAGATAACATGCTTAAGTTATTTTAAGCATGTCAGGGCTCAGAATGGGTGAAGAGCTCATGCTAGTTCTGTAGTCCTTTCCAGTTTGCAACAGCATTAAAAAAGCCAACCCCCAGCCAGAACTGTCCTTGTTTCTCCTGTCCTCTCTTTTTTTTCATTTCTTCTTGTCTGCACAAAAGCAGAAAGATTCTGAAGTGTGGTCATATCTTGAGTCCCTCCTCACCCAGGTATTATCCTAAGTGGACCTGTTGCCACCACTTCTCAACACTTCTAAAAGACTGCAATTCTTTCTGTTTCAAAAAAAAAAAAGCTCTGTAAAAAAAAATTTACCTTGCTAGTGCATGCTGAATGCAGAGCAAATAAAGACTGAGCTACAGCACAGTGAAAATAATCTTTCTGCTCAAATGCTGGGGCCCTGCTTCCCTGTCTGCTCTTCTGGTGATCATGTTCTTTGAACGTTTGCTCCACTGAAACAACCACTTGCATTTCACAGCTCTGAAAGCTGCATTTTGGCTGGGAGTTTTCCTCTTCCATGGAACAGGAAACTGTGTGCAAGGAGGAGATTATTTTCCTATTGCACAATTTCTTTATTAGCTACAGTCCCAGCCTCAACTAATGAGCCTTCTTTTCCTTTTGGTTTGTGCTCTGAGTGATCTCTGAGGCCATGCAGCCAGAGTGTTTCCGAGTTCAGTGATTTCACACTGCTCCTTTGTTGCCTCCAGGAGCTGGCTGCTCTGCCACACCAGGAGGTGGTAATTGCAGCCAGTCACCTGCTGATGAAGCAGGGGAAAAGCTCTGGTCTACCCCTGGTCCTGAAGATTCCAGCTGAGAGTTTCTCACTGAGGTACCAGCAGGTTTGACGTGACTTGCCAGACTTGACAGGTGTTGGCCTGGGGCAGAATGGATTCGTAGGCCATGGCTTTTGTCCAGAGACTGATCCCACTTAACAGTGAAGGGAATAAGAGTAGTGTTTTAGCAGTTTGGTACTGACAATTTTGAAAAAAAACCCTCCATTCTCTTAGCTGATTAGAAGCAGGACAGATATCTTTCTAGCCCTGTGTTAAACTGTCCAAAAATGTGAGGTTTCAGTTTCTTAGTCCTCTTAGACAGACCTGATTTCCATGAAACTCAGCTGATAATTGACACACTGGAGGGAAAAAAAAAGAAAAAGTCAACAACACAAACCTTTCCTTGTCGCGCCTGATGTGCAGAGTCCTGACTCCTGCTACAGACCAGTATTAGTAACTTGTTGGTTTTCCCTTCTGTCTCCAGCAGCAGCTGCTCCTCTCTCTGCACACACACACAGCAGGTGTCAGGTGAAGGTGTGAAGTCCAGGAGTTAAATCCTATAATAGTATGCTTGAGTTAGCACCTGTATTTCCATTCTGGTATTCCTGCCTCCCTGGACTTGTTTCTCTCCAAGATTTAACTTTGTTTCTGTTGCTGCCTTTAATAAAGAAATAGTTTCAGCCAGGTATGACCTTGGCCTTTGCTAACAGTGTTAAGGAGTGAAGGTACTGCCAGGGAAAAGTGACACATACAAGTGTTCCTAGTTTCAGTATCACACCCAGGTGTGATAAACTTCACAGTGTGGAGTTTAGACTTGCCTAAGCAAGTGCCTCCAGTGTGATTCACCTTCTAGAAACAACTCCCTGAGCTTGAATTTCTTAATGCAAAAGTCCTTTACATGGGCATGTGCCTGTACTCATCCTTCTAGATAAAATGCAGGGACTGAATATTTTAAATTCATCTCAGTGATCTGTACAGCATGTGCTTTTGGATCTTCTGGGAATGGAAGGAATTTAGACTTTATATAGGTAGAAATAAAATTGTCCTGGAATATAATTATCCTGAAAGGTAAGTCAGTGCTGTTGGGAAAAGGGAGGTCAGACCACCAAACACCCAGGACAGCAATGAACAGGCGCAGTGGCTTTCTTGGTTTCTTGGCTGCTTTCAAACAGCAGTGGAAACCAAGGTGTGAATGCAAAGGAGCCATATTTTAACCTCTGCCTATTTTTGATTCCTGTATATTCTCAGTCCAGTTTTAATAGTCTCAGATAAATAATTATAAAGATAACAAATTCAATACAAAAATAAAAAAGATATTATATACATAAAGAGACATGTTTTAAATTATTAAATGTAGTTTTATATTGATGTACTGTATTAAACATATACAAATGTACACTGTAAATAGATCATGTATAATACATAATAATGTATCTATACAAAGATAAGAAAAATAAATTCTAACAAAAATTTCCCCAGTCCAGTCCAACTGTCCCCAGGTTTTTGAGCCAGAACTGTGCATCCAACACCATCACATGTCCTTACCAAAATGAGAAAGGGTAAAAGGGTGGGTAAGCCTTTCTCCCATGGAACTGTACTTACTCATAGTTCCTTTGAGCTGCATCTCTAATCCTGTGTTCAGTTTTGGACTCCTCACTACAAATAAGACTTTCAGGGCTTGGCCCATGGGTTCTGCTCTCCTCCTCCTCCCAAACCCACATTTTCTGCAGTAACACCAGGTACAACCCAAGCCAGAGGCTCCACAGCACCCAGTGCACACAGCAGGGACAGAGGCAGAGCCTGGGGAAGGGAGGGCAGGCTTGGAGGGTAAGAGACAAATTTGCTTTCCTCTAAGACTCTCAAAAGCCCATTGGAGGCTTCCCCAATAAGGACAATCCCTAACAAGCAATATAGGAAGAGCACATCTGCAAAGTAAATAGTCACTCCCTCAAAGGCCTGGTTCTGCTCCACTGGTCTCTCCACAAACAGCAGTGTCGGCTGCTGAATGGACCCTCATTCTCTATTGCATATAGAGCTGAGTCTTTGTAAGCACTGCCAAGGCAGAGGAGTGGAGAGAGGCTGCTGCTGCCCTCTGAAGGCATCACCAGCTCTGTACCGTAAGGGAAAGATGAAATAGCAGTGAAACCTAAGCTATAAACAGCAAAGATCAACCCTTGTACCTTTTGCATCATGGTCTAGCAAGAAAAACCAAGCAAAATGAATTTAAGTTTGCCTCCCCGAAACCCAAGCGAGCTACTTACGAGCAGCTATTGTTGAGCGAACCCGTCTCTGTGGCAAAAGAGTGGGATGACTTGTTAGTAGAGGTGAAAAGCCAATCGAGCTGGGTGATAGCTGGTTGCCTGTGAAACGAATCTAAGTTCACTCTTAATTCTCCTCCAAGGAAAACCCACAAACCCTAATGAAGCGAATTAAGGGCTCTGTGAGTCAACCACCACAGTTAATCAGGAAAAAAAAAGAGATGAGAGAGGTCCAGATCTTGAACAATTTCCTCTCCTGTAAACCCCAGGCAAGGGAGGACAGCTATGTTGATGCAGACAAACAGTGGTTAGATTAAGCATTGGATAAAGCCAAAGAAATAAGCTTTTGAAAATGGGCTTTTTTGTTTGTTTGCCTGACAAGCGTGGGTGCCTTGTTCACAGCAGCTCATACATTTCAATAAGCTAGGAGAGGCTCATGACAAACGCTCTCAGGTCTCATTTACTGCAGCATTTACTTTGATTTCAAAGAGCAGACTTTTTTAACAACTACAGGACCCTCTTTGACAGGGGAATGGCTGGATGGTGGCAACTACTTTTCCCTGAAGTTTTTAAGGAAACTTTCCTGTCTCACCATTCAGGAGTCACTCTGGCAGTCACACTCCCACCACTCCAGACTGTCCCTGCTGGGAACAAAGCCCAGTGGGTTTTACCCCAGTAACCCCATGGGTGCCCTCTTGGCTTGATGCACACCCCACACTCACAGTCAGAGAAAAGGGTTCCTTACCAGCTCAGTTCTGGGTTTCCCACAGCTCAGGGGGTGGGAGTGTGACTGCCAGAGCAGCTCCTGGATAGTCAGACAGGAAAGGTTCCTTAACACAGTGCTGTTGAGGGTGAGCCACTGCATTTAACCAGGACTGTGGGTCCAGCAGGCAGCATCTCTCCAGCCTGCTGCAGGGTTGCTTCAGGGAAGAGAGGTGTTGAACATTTAAGAGCCAGAAGAGGCTGATGGCATTCAGTGACAGGCTGAATGGAGGAGCTCAGAGGAGCTCCATCTGCACTATCAAACACAGCCATGCTCAGCACGTAATCACCATCCACTGCTGTCTTCTGAAAAAAGCAACAGGATGGGGGAAAATCACAAGAAATCCTCTACATTCACTCAAACTTCTAATGGACAGTGGTTCTGAATCTCTGAGATTCAAAGTTCCAAATGCACATCGGAATTCTTCTTCCATTCCCACCAAAAAAAAAAATTAGAAGAGTTTTTTGTAGATGTGGTGCACATACCACTTAAGAAGCACTTTTCACACATACTGTCAGTTCTTTCCTGCAGAACAGCTTCTCCCACCCTCTCATCTCTTATATCCAGCCACACAGCAAACACACAATCCATCAGCCTGAGATGTGCCTGAAGAAAGACAGGTTTAGCACTTGTCATAGTGAAGCCATGACACAGACACACAGGGGACAAAAGTGAACAAGTTTCTACACTAACAACCACTGATATGTTAGTCAATAAGCCTTTTGTGTGAAGAGGATTAAAAATCTCCAGTGAAAAAGAGGGCTGGCTTACCAGTGATGGGTGTAAATCAGTTTCAGAGGCCTGCAGGGCAGGTGATTTGTGGCACAGTCTGTGGTTTCTTACTGACATTTAATATAAATAAATTCTGTCACTTTCTAGGTAGTCCTGTTGCAGGTACTGACTTGAAGACTGAGCATCTTGTAACTGGTCTGTCTTTGAGAAGCCCAAGCAATTCTAACAGAACTCACTCTTTCAGGGTAAAAAAAAAAAAAAAAAAAGTTTTTTAAAAAGTTAAAAAAAAAACCCAACCAAAAAAAAACCAACTCAACAACCAGAGAAAAGTCCTGTGTGAGAGCCAATACAGCTGTCCTTATAAATTTCAAGGTCAGAAAGAATGATTCTCTGACTCCAATCTATTTTCCAATGTAACAGAGGTTGTTAACTGCACAGTCTATAATAATTATGCCACAAGAATTATCAACTAGCTCTTGGCATAAGTGGGAATTAGCTTTGAAGCTAAATGAGAGACACTTCAAACAGCAACTCCCTGAATACTCCTGGAATTCACAGCTACTGAAAATCTACTCTGTGCTCTGGCAGGAGTTCAGGGTAGGTAGGACTCTTCAAGCCATTATCTTTTTGTTTAAGGAGTTTGCTTTCCTTTTGCTCATTGCAAAGTCTGGTGATCAAACTACAAATAGGCCTCCACCTTCCATTATACCAATTATTCAGGTGAAGATTAATCTAGCCAGCTATTTCCTTTACCTGCATGTGCCTGTTCTTTGCTGCTCTCTCCCATACAGGTGAGTCTCCTACACACAAGCCCATATTTGTGGCCCCAAGAGTGTGTTGGTTGTGCACAGCAAGCAACTGTTGATAAATAATGACAATTTTCACTTCACTTACTTATGCACTGGAGTTGTCACTTCTTTTCATCACTTGGTTTGGAGAAACGTATCCAAACTACTCAAACATCTGAGCTGCCACTCCTTGTGGACTTAGAACAGTTTTCACAAGACCTGAAGAAGGGCTTGGGGCAGGATTAGCCCCCTGGAAGGGGGAACTCACACATAGGAGAGATGTAAACTGGCACAACAATGATACAGCACTTGCTCTCCCAGGTGGAAATAACTAACAAGGGTACTCCAGGTAATTTCATATGCAAGTAATGAATAAAAGGCAGCCAATTCTCAGGTGGCAAGTGGCAGTTATTTTACAGCATGCCATTTTGAGCACCACATTGATGTGAACGAGCTGTACCTTTGCTGGAAAGTTGCTTTAAAAGCTGCTACCTCTGTTTTAAAGCTTTTGTTTATGTAGCTGAATGCTTGGTGCCCTTACCTGGAGCTGTTGGGATAGCAGGGGGAAGAGAAAGCCCTCTCCAAATGTGTGGGTAAGCAAGAATATCCCATTTAACCTATTTTTGTCGTGCCAGATCCACCTTCATATTTGAAATATGAACAGGATGACTAATCACCTCCTCTTTGCTCAGGGAAATACCAAATACCCTGCCCTTCACACTTTTAATTAACAGGAAAATTTGCAGTGACTTTCTTACATAGAATGTTGACCGTGGGCTGAATTTCCAGCTCAGGTACCCCTGGGAAACTCCCTGGGCACTGTGGGGAATCTGTGTCAGGGTGGGTCTTGCTTTCTCACCTGCTTTCCTGAGTGGGAAGTGGTGCTGGCTCTGTGCAGACCTGTCCCAAGTGGGGAAGGGGCAGCCAGGGAAGCCAGCCAGCCTGGCCTCTTTCAGGAGCTCAGACACCCATTTGGTGGCTTTGTCTAACACACAACTTTCCTTCAGGGTGAGGGAGCTGCACTCTGCCAGGCCCAGGAGTCCTGCTGCTGCCATGGGGAAGGAGCCAGGCTGGGAAGGAACAGGGAATCCAGTTAGGAAGGTTTTCTACTCTGAGACTACAGCAAAATTAAGAAGTTTGCATAATTAAGCACACCATAAATACACAATTTGTCTCTCACTAGACCAGCAGTTTCTCCTCTGGAGGACACAGGTTGCCTCTAAGAGCCAAATATTTTCCATCTGCTGACTCAGTGGCAAGTTCCAAAAAGCCTTCCAGGTGAACCTGGACCTAAAAAGAAAAGGCAACCCAAACCCTGCAGTGTTCACCCTGCTCCCATCAGTGCCAGCAGCAAGATATACTGCAAGTTCTCTGATTGATAAAAAAATAAAAAATAAACCAAGTTGCTGTCCACGTGGCTAGGACCAGAAACAGCTCTGCTTCCTGGCAATAAAAACATGTGCTTGGCTATGGGGAATATCAGGAACAAGGCCAGTGGTAATAAGAATAGCCC
This sequence comes from Camarhynchus parvulus, assembly GCF_901933205.1. Lineage (NCBI taxonomy): Eukaryota > Metazoa > Chordata > Aves > Passeriformes > Thraupidae > Camarhynchus > Camarhynchus parvulus. The sequence continues at coordinate 18,812,561 of NC_044575.1, read as the reverse complement.
CATCAACAAGTTTATGACAGAATTGCATGGACACAGAATAAATCACTTACCTTAAGAAGGAGACAGAATAAAAAGGGAAGACAGATTCAGTGTGATGAGAAGTGGCTCAGTCTAGGTCATTATTGAAGTAGAAGGTAACAGACTTCAGGAGGTGGTGAGAGAAATTCCTTCTTCCCATTCTGACAGCTCCTCCAGGAGGTTTTCTCAGGTTGGTGACCACGAGGGTAGAAAAGAACCACCCTGTGGCCCCATCACAGCCATGTGACATGGTCAGCAACCACAGTGCAACCCAAAACCAGAACCCCCTATCCAAAATGCAAGTGTTTCTCATGCTGCAGCTCTGGCATGGGGACAGGGTCTTTGCTTCCAGAGGACTGGAAGTTTCCTCAGCAAAGAGCATCTGCTCAGCACCGCTCCTCAGAGCTGCTCCCAGGGCCCTTCCAGGCCAGCCTCACCCTGCCACCATGGCACAGCTTTCCAGCCACCTTCAGGTTCACCCAGCCTGGAAAAGAAAAGCACTTGCAGAGGCTTGTGCAACCTCACATGGCTGTAAATGTGGTGGTCATGACCATACACTCAGTGTGGTTTACAGAACAGGTTGTGTTTACTTCAGTTCACAAAGTAAAGCCACCAGCTTTAATTCTCCATAAAAACAAAACAATGGGGCAAGTGCATGATTCAGAGGGCTTGGTGCAAATTTTTGCAAAGTAACAGATACAAAACCAAAATAATTAAAATCATACATACGTGTAAAACAAAAGAAATTCAAGTTAAAACCAGGACTAATTCCTATTAGCCCTAGAGATGATCCAAGAATATGTCAGGAAATAAATACATTGTTCTAGTTTTCACCATAAAAGAGGGTGCTGCTCTCTGATCGAAATGGTTTGGGTATTTACAGAAGCCAAATGGGTTACAAGAGAAACAGAAAGAAGAAAGGCATTCATGAGAGTGAACTGAAATGCTGCAGGGTGACCACTTCCCCACACACCTCGGTGTGACTAAGAGAAGACTCAGTCACAGCAAGGGCTGAAGAAATTAACTGTGAGCAGGACACCATCATCTGCCCCATGCTGGAGGGACTGTGCCAAGGCGAGACCAGCATGGTGCGGCTGCCACCACAGAGGTTCTGCAGCTCCACCACAACCCATGGCTGCCCTGGGGCAGATGGCAGTAAGTTGGCCTGGTCAGTCCAATTTATGGACAGGAGAGCAATTTATCCTACAATCCACCGGAAGGGAATGCTGCTTAAAGGCACATCTTCCTGGCCTCTGCTGGACTGTGGGTGCTCTGAGGAAGAGGAGGCAGGCAGCACCACTGAACCTCTTCTCCTGACACGGAAAGCACAGCTGCTGATCCATCCAATCACTGGACCTTTTCCCAAAGGCCAAGAGCTCCAGTGACAGACGGAAAAGGAGGCTCTTCCAAGTACCTGTCTCAACACTGCAAAGCACAGCTGACAAAGCAACACTCATTTACCAAGGCAGCCTGGCTTGTGCTCATAGCTGGTATTTCTGATGCTTTGTTGCCATATAATAACCAGCTCTCCATGTGCTACTAATGCCAAATCCTGGCAGGTCAGAGCTGTGCTCCAGTGCAGCCAGTGGAGCAGATGTTTAATGCCTAACAGAAGCATGGAAAATTCTGCAGTTAATGTCATAGCATGCAAAAAAAAACATCCCAAAGGCTCATCCTAACTTTCTGTTTCCCTGTCAAGACACACTTATTTACCAAGTACCACTTGGAGTAGATTCAAGTGGTAGTTTTGTTGTATCCATATTTTCAATGGGATTTGACATTTAAGGCAGCACTGCAGTTCATCTCTAAGCCTATAATAACACTTGCAAATCTGCTTAGCAAGACATCAGCACAGTATCCCAGGGACAGCTCAAACAGATTGGCTCTGTCCCCACAGAAGCAGCACTGGGGTACCAAGTGATGCTGCAAAGCAGACACTGCAGACTGCAGTGCCTGACACAGACACCTCCCAATCTTCACAATAAAAACAAAACCAAAGACTGCAAAGAGCCCTCACTTTATCTTAAAAGCAATACTGCACTGAGTCAGATACCACTGGAGGTCAGGAGCACTTCATGAATACACTGAGTGAGGACTCCTTTCCACACCCCGCTGATTATCCTCAGTCTCATGAAATCCACAAGTGCTACAAGTACCAGGGTAGGCCCAGGATGAAATACTGATCATCACCTCCTGATCTGCAGTCACAATGGCCCAGTGCTGAGAAGCACCTTTACATCTCCTACCCATTTGATTTTCTCCTTCATCATAGCCCTACCACCACTGAAATTTTGAGAGCAAATTGATGTCAAATGCCAGGATGCTCAGTATATTTTGCACCCAATTTACACACCGCAGCCATCCTTTGCACCCAATTTATACCAGAACCCCCAGGATATGACTGGAACCAAATAAACTACATATGAAGTACTCAGCTCAGATTCCACATATACTCAGTTCTCTTCAGGCCTGGGAAAAAAAAAGTAAGTCTGATCAATTCTGATTTGGACTTTTCATCCATGCCCATGGGAAGCAAAATGAAGGATCTTCTCTCACAAGTCACCTCAGCAGATATTTCTGCAGGATGCAAATGGTTTCAACCCTGAGTTCAACTTTAAAAGAGAAATTAAGTGCTCAGCATTCACCACAAAGCACCAGAAGCAAAGAACACTGAGCACAGAGGCCTCCACTGCAGGGACAAAGAACAAACAAGCACAATTGGGAAAGATGGAGAAAAGCAGAAAGAACTCAATTTGTATCATACTAAAGAAAAAGGAGGAAACCTGACACAAAAAAGTTTATGCTAACAGAGAGAGAAAGCTTACAGAAGGCAGACTGTGCTGTTCAACAGCAAAACCTTTGCCGCCCTCAGTGGTCACTTGGGAGCAGCCTGGTACCTCCAGCAGCAATGACCCCAGGCTGGTAAAAGAACCTATCTAGATACCATTCTCAACCCTCGAGCCCATTTCAATGACATGAGCAAAATTCCTATTTTTCTCTTTTTTCCCCAGCAGGGATGACACAGCCCTTTGTCCAGCTTGGTGCACGCAGTTCTCCACTCCTCAGGCAGCCTCCTCCTAGCAGACAGAGGTGCAGCTGAGCTCGGCAGGGTCCTGCCTGCCGGCTGCAGGCGCGGCTGCCTCGGGGCCGTCGGCGATGCTGGGCTCGCTGGAGCACTGCCGGTGCCCAAAGCAGCTGGGCTGCAGCAGCAGGCACTTGTCAGGAGTGTCCTGCTCCTCCACCACCATCCCCGTGTGCATCATGGAGGCCATGGCCAGCAGCTGGAGGTCCGAGTGAGCGTTGGCCACCGTGTGCCGACGGATGCTCCCACACTTCTCCAGGTAAGCCTCGCCCTCCTGCTCCGTCAGCGGGGTCAGGGCCTTAGGGCAGGATCTGGAGTACCTTCTCTCTGGAAGGGAAGGAGGCAGCAGGAACGGTCAACAGCATGCAGAGAGCTGCCCACACTGCTGGGCTGGCCTCGGGGAACAGAGAGAATTCAGTGTGCAGTTACAGAGTGCCCCCCTTCATTACTGCTGCAAAGCAGTCAGAAGCTCACTAGTTCACACTGCTAGGTGTTGGGAAAGGAAATCTGCCTCTGCCACAGAGAGGAGAGACTTCCCATCCTGCTGCAGGGGCTGCTGCCTGCGAGAGAAGTGAGCCAAAATGTCACCAGTGCAGCCAAGGGACCCTTTTTAGCATCCTCAGAGTCTTCTCTTTTATCAAGGGGTGAAGACCAAGCAGGTAGCCTCAGGTTCACTAAAATAAGTGACATTAAAGTGGCACAAGTCTCCAAAAAAAAAAAATTCAGTGGAGATTTGAATTGCTATCCCTGTCTCTGAAAAACTTCTCTCAGGAAGTGCCATTAGCTGTTGTCAATGTGAAATTCCTGATGCTTACGTTCACTGTCTCTACATCTGCCTAGGAACAGGCCATTCTGTTGGCATTATCCCACCATATTTTTTAAAAATCATGCCAGAAAAGGACATTTCATCCACTTTGCAACACATCTGGTTTGGAGGCTGGACACAGAAAACACCTAAGAGTGCACAGGAACAGTCCACAACAGCTGGGGAAGAGGGGCACAAGGGAAAGGCAGGATTTGTGCTGAGGAGGAGAGGCAGTGGCACAGAATGGGTGGCTGTGGGCTGTACAATCTGCTCAGCAAAAAACATTGAGGAAAATTGCCAGGTCTAAAGCACAGACCCAAGGCACAGTCCCCCGAGCAGTACCATGAAGCACATGTCAATTCGAACACTGAAAGCCTGAAAGAAGGCAGGGGTCAGAGTTTTGCCTGGGCTCACTGTAATCCCACCCCAGCAGGTTGAATCAGACACTGTTACTGTTTCCCTGCTGGCTTCCACCTTCTGCAATGTTCCAGGTGGTTTTGGGCACCTCCTGGGGGTCTATCCCTGCAGCAGCTGACGGAGCCATTCCCTATGTGTCCCTGTGCTTCTCACAAACTTCACTGAAGTGGAGGGTCTCATTTCATAGTCAGAAGCCTTTAAACCATATAAAAGGCTTCCAACCAAGACTGCAGAAGATAAGAGTAGCAAAATGCAAAACAAAGCACTCATCACTGAAGGTTATAAGAGTTTTGGAAGCTTGTATCAGGAAGAAAAGCAGAAAACAAACTATTTGCTGCAGGGAGGAACAGGTGAGCAGCCTTCACCCTGTTACTGCCAGTAATACATCCATTCAAAATGGTTCATTCACACTTGAGAGTATGCAAAAATCACTTCTGAGGCTCGTTACAGCAAACATACTCTTTAGGTTTCATCTGCAGCTCAAGCCACAGCAAGCTGTAGTGTTAAAGGGCATTAGGATATGACTCTTTTGAGAAAAAAAATTAGGAGAAATTAGTCTAAACTCTGAACATGCATTTATTGCTTTACTTTCCCCCTTTGCTTTCTTGGCCACAAAAGACAGTCTCTTAAGGGAGTTGTTCTGCATAGCTTAACTAGAAATTTTATTTTTATTTTGGTGCCTTATGACCAGGAATATAAACTGGGAGGAGTTTTTCTGGGACTTTTTTGCAAGCAACCTCAGATCAGCAGTGATGTGTGGCTGTTTTATCTTCTCTCCTATCCTCAATACAAACCCTGTTTCTTAGCCAGCTGGATCCCTTTGGCATACTCCATCCTTACCATGCAGGTTATGGCTAATTCACACAGGCAAAGCAAAAGGCAAAAAGTTAACAGACCAGATGGAAATGCTGCCATCTACAATTCCCCTCTGTGAGGGGTCCTGTCCCTTTCACACCTCTCTGCTTTAAATCAGCCTAAGATACATCAGCCTTGCAGGCTGAAGCCTCATGTATACTCGCAGCTGGGAGCAGACACCTTCAGTCACATTTCCCAACACTCATTTACCCTGAAGGCTCCAGTCCAGAGGGCAGTCTGGCCTGCAAGCACACCCAAAGCCCAACAGCACCCCTCCCAAAAGCAACTACAGGGAACCTACTGGGCTTCACCATCATTACAGGCTGCCCAGTGAGAGAAGAAACTGGTTCTGAGAAAGCAAAATGATGACTGAGAGAGGGAGAAGGAAGAGAAAGAAGCCTGATTACAAATGAAAGTTAAGGAATAGAAGTCCCCTCCATATCAGCACTGTGAAAATACCGAGATTATTTGTAGAAAACTGCAGTTTTGCAGTCCCTGTCTTGTACTGCAAACAGAAATTCCTTCTTTCCTCATGATCAGCAAAGGGTGGAGCAAGGGTAAAAGGCCACCTTGGAAATATACACAAATAAATGACAGCTAAATATCAAAGTAAGTTCAATTATTTTAAGGCATATAAGCTTTACAAGGCCAGCTTGTGTAGGTTTTCTTTTTTTTTTTTTTAATGGCACAAATGCTTTGTTCAGCTGGCAGAAATCCAGGATGGCTAGAAACTTCAGCACAGGTCAGGCAGCTACCTTTCAATCTATCCCAGAGCATGCACTTGTCCATAAACAGCAAAGCAATCAAATCTGTCAAAGTCCAACTTTTACAGGGGATTTTGGTCTAGGATCAGATCTGCAAATCCATGCTGAACTGTACAACCATGCTCACTTGTACAGAAGATATCTGATTGCCCAGCAACCACAAGAACAAAAATCTTGAGCCACAGTTTTCCTAAAGCAATGCCATGGGTTTATCACAGGCACAGACTATCTGAGTTCCACTAAGTTCTCCTACCACAAGACCATCTTTGCCCATATGCTGCGAAGTGTACTACAGGGCAGGTTGTGGGTCTCCAGCTTGCTACAATGTTGCATCTAAGCAAAGGCTAAAGGTAGTAAAAACAGAGGGAGACCAGAGCTTTCTTCACTTGTTGTATTTAAATTTCTTGACCATCAAATCAGTAACACTATGCCCATTTGCTAGCCAATCTCTTCTGCCTGGCCACATGTGTAAGCAGAGCTCCTGCATCATGTGAAGAAGTTTCCCAGAATAATCATGCTCTTCCTTACGTGAAGTGCCCATTCTCTCACCTGGACATGTTTATCCATACTTTAAACACAGAATTTTAATTTGGGGTTTTTTTTAAACAGAATCCTCAGATGGAAGGAAGACTTCATGCAAAACCCCTGTCATCCCTTAGAATTAATATGCAACAGTTCTGCTGTCTGCAAAAGCTGATTGATGCAGCAGGTAAAGCAGGCTAGCAAGCAGGCAGCAAAGGACCAGGTACTGCTCTCACTATGGTGAAAGCAGTACACCAAGCATGGACAAAGGGTTTTTAAAATCCAGTCCATGTCCAGAGAGAGGGGAGACTTTGTGGGGGTCTGTGTGCAGTGATGGGGTACTAATAGTTCACTAGGTCATGGACAAGAAAAAGCCTGTCACAAAAACTTGTATACAGAAACATTAATCAGGGCCTTTCCAAGGGTGTTTTAGCCTTTGTTTTCTGTCTCTCAGGGAGTCACGCACTGTTTCCTTTTCCAGTACAAATGCCTCCCACCACCCAACCTGTGTACCCCAATAATAGCCCCAGTACAATGTGCATCTCTTACCAAGCAAGCAGGTGCTACCAGAGGAGCTGTGATCCTCACATAAACCTAAGAATGGTGATACCACCTGCTTGACCAGTTCTTCCAGCTGTAGATAGCCCTCAGTAGGGCCAGTAGGCTCATGGACACTCTGAAAATCAAACACAAAAGGTCAAATTACCTTTAAAAGATTTTGGAACAAAGCCTGGGGTCTGTCACTTTGCTCTGTACTGGAATATCCCAACTGTGTTAGTAAAGCTTTTGGAGCTGACGGAGGTTTGGGTGCCTTTCAGGTCAATCTCCTTGTTGAAGTTACAGCACACCCTATGGCCATTGAGCAGACAGTTCTTTTTTCTGAGCAAGTGACAGAAGGTACGAAATGTGCTCACACCGAGGATGTGCACAGTGCACTGCAGCAGTGACATTATGCCAGGGTGGTTCTACCAGAAAACATCACTTTGTAGAAAAGCCTTAACACACCTTGGGCAAAGCACTGCTCTTTCCCTAGGCAGGACTGCAGGCAAAGCACCCTCTGTGGTTCAGCTTACAGCTGTGAAGATGGTAGATAACACCAACCAATTTAACAGCAATTTCAGAAACCGTTCAGGCTTAACTTCCTGCAAAGCCTCAATAAGCTTTTTTCCTCAAATGCGTTGCTTTGAGATTCTCTTTGCTCTCAAGAGTCTTGTACTAAAAAACATTCAGGGAAATTGAGGTAGCACTTTAGTATCACCTGCTCCAGTCTGGGTCACTGGAACATCAGAACAGTGAGAGTTCATACAGAACTACCAGCTTAGCCACTTTGCACTTTTGGTTGTGCTTCATAAAGTTTAATTCTCAGACACCCATTATGTTGGAAAAGAAATAAAAGTCACTAGGCTGTGTGGTATGTTGGAGGGAAGGGATGGCACAGAGGGACTTTGAAAGGCTTGAGATATGGGCCTGTGCAAACCTCATGATCATCGACAAGGTCAAACGAAAGGTCCTGCACATGGTTCAGAGGAAGGCTGGATGGAACTCTGAACAGCCTGGTCTAGTGGAAGGTGTCCCTGCCCATGGCAGGGAGGCTGGAACTAGATGATCTTTAGGATCCCCTCCAACCCAAACCATTCTATGATTCTATCCACTCTAACATGTAAGATGGCATTTTTCAGGACTGTCAGGCTGGGCAATATCAGAAAAAACCAAAAGCGGCTGTATTTGGCGTGCTTGGAAAGTATTCTGTTGAGACCTGGATAAAGAGGATAGTTACCACAGATGCTCTAGATCTCTTGGGAGAGGCCTTTGAAAGATGGCCTCTCATTTTGCCTGCTGCCAAAAGGTATTTCTCCTCTAATGGGCACTACTCAGCATCCCAACCAGCCTCGGTGCTGGTGTCAAGCAGCCAGAGCCACAGTCCATTCAAATTCCATTATCTGCTGCGATGGAGACTTGCCCTGTCCTTGCAAAGCTGAGAAATCAGGAAAATTAGGGCACAAAGAGGCATTCAGACAAACTAGAAGATGAAAATTTGTGTGGAAAAAAGAGTCCTGACACTGTTCCTAGATGGGGAGGAGAGATACCAAAAAAAATAAAAAATCCCTTCTCTTTCAAGGCAACATCTTTGCCTTTCCCAGGAAAGCCCAGGGCATCCAAATTCAGCTCTCATTTTAACACTGACCACTCCCAAATAAGCACATATCACATCCCCTTCACCACACCCTCCACTCTCCCCACTTTTCCTCCAGTGTTTGTATGATTTCAATGAGGTCAAGATACCCAAGTGAGCCAGACAAAGAAGAGCAGAGGTTCCCCACCTGCAGAATTAACAGCATCTGGACAATGGAAGCTGGAACCTTTGTTTGGACCAGGGGAAGGATTTCTTCCAACTTTACTTTTAGCAAGACCAAGTCTCTGAAGCCAAGAAGAGCAATCTGACGGATGGTCAACTCCTGACCCTAAAAAAACAAAGGCAAAATCCAAGCGTAGATAAAGGGATGTGTGAGCATCATACCAGCACATGGGCACACAGACAGGAGGGTTTATTGGGCCCACTGCTGCTGTGGCAGAACACCCCCAGTCATTCATGTTGAGGATTCATGATACTCTTTAATTTCTTCCCTCTCAGTCTCACAAATTCTGAAGTGGGCATCGCCTCAGCTGTGGCACCACTGGGTTTGGAGTGAAGCCAGAAATGGGCCTGTAGTTCACCAAATGACTGATTATGTATGTATTCATAAAACCCACTTGACATCCAATTTATGCACAAAAAAGCCCAGGCTGGATGTAGCTTGTGCTTCTGGCACTTGGAGATGAAAAAGCAGAGAAGGTTTGGTAGGGAACGAAGTTGTTTCAGAATATTTCTTAACTAAACCTACCTCTGACCTGTACTGTGCCCTCTTTTTGCTCAACATCTGCACTTGCTGATATGACAAAAAGCTGCAAGTTAGTCCATTACACATTTTAGAATTTAGGCTGGAGCAAAGCTAGCAAGACTGCTTGAACCAAACATAATTTTAAAAAGCAACAGCTTTAATATCCTCTGCAAGGCATTCCTATTTTACATCAACAACACAAGTGAGCAGGCATAACAGATGATATAATATTTCTCAGCATTTTTAAACACAGTCTAACTCCATTTGGCATTCTGGTGTTACCACCTTCCCTCTGCTATGTTAATATCTGCATGACTTTCTCTTGCCCCAGTGCAACTCAGTAGCAGAAATTTTTCTCCCAGCTCTGCCTAGCACTTTCCAGCCTGAAAAGTTTGCTTTGTTCTTCTCAGTATGTTAATCTCTGTCCCATGGTCTGCTTGGGAATCATTTTATGATCTCCATAACACACTCATAACATAACAAAGCAAATATTTAGCACTCATAAGATAGCAAATATTTAGCTAGAAGAAATTAACAGCAGGTAATCATTAATTCATAACAGGTTGCAGGTCATAATTAACAGCATTATCAATATGCAAATATGAATTAAAACCAATAGTATGGAGGGGAGCTTGGCCATAAAAAAAAACAGTTTGCTGTTTTAAACCGTCACTGTGTAGGGAAAGACCAGTACCTATCTTGAAACTATATCTCAGCAGCTGCAAACTTTTTATTTATATTATGCAGTTTAGTCCCATTAACTTCATACCCCATTTCAAAATGCAAATATGTTTCTGTGCCAAGCAAAACAAGATTTGCTATTCTTTTTCCACACCAATAGTCACATCAACAGCTGCAACTCTACCAAAGCCAGTGAGTGACCTGTTTACATAGTTTCCCTCTGTACAGCAATTTAACCAACTTGGCTGCTTAAAGGTCATATTTCTGCAAGAGCTATGAGCCTTGGGGTTACACTTAGCTGAGACAGTAGCCACATGAGGCTGGTGTGAGCTGCTACCTTTGGTAACATACAGTCACACGTGTGGCTGACTCAGTTTCATTCTAAATGGGTAATTGCTGGGATCACAGAAGAGCACAAGTAAAAAAATCCTGCTGGTATTTGCAGGAAAGGATAGGGAATCGAGAACAAATTGACTTTCCCATCTACCAGAGCAATGTACAGAGAACTGCAGCGCTGGATGAGCTCTCCTCACATGTGACACACCACATAAGTGGTTACATACAGTTCCCTATTTCTAGGAAAAGCCCAATCTTGTTATTAGGACGCTGGCCTGGCATAAGAGCAATTTCTATTTCTTGCTGCACCAGCAACTCTCTCTGTGGTAGCCTAAAGCAGCTCACTCCGAGTTAATCCATACATACATACAGTGTAGTACTTAGGTGCATACAAAGCTTTTTGTATCCTTCCTGTTTACCTTTCAGTTCCTCATCCAGAAAGTGGCAATACTTCCCAAGCTTTACAGCTTTGCTGATATATTTTGAGTGACTCAGATATTGCAACAAGACAAATACAGCTAAACAATTATGCTTTCAAAGAATCTCAACATGCCATAGTCATCCTTTCACCACTAAGTTAATTCCAAAAACTTTACCCACAGTGTTGTAACTTCTGTCCCATTTTTCATCACAGACATTTAATAGCAGGGCAGTAGATTTTTCTGTTAAGTGGCAGAATTATTAGCATCAGTGGGTATGACACAGTCAGCTCAACTGTTTCCACAGTACACAGGTAGCTGCAGTGCAGACAAACCCCTGCCTAAATAGGTCACTCCCTCACTGAGTGTCAGCTACAAAAGGAGAGAAGGGGAGGGTATTATAGTTGCACAGTTTTACCTGTCAAACACCTACCTTCAAGCATCTGGAGCAAGGAAAGAACAAAAATAAACACAGTAGAAAGGTTAGTGTCTGTCTTTGCAGAAGTCCTTTCTCTTTTAGGAAATGCCAGCTTTAATAGGATTAGAGGAAAAGGGCAAGCTTTGAGCTTTACCTGCTGCCTTTCAAATAATACAAAGGAAAAATAATTCTAAAAGGCTCTGGAAATAATGTGTTCCAGAAGAGGCAAAAGTCAAGAGGAGGAGGCTAGCATTTCCAAGAATGTCATTCTCCACATGAGGTACATTTTTCTTTTTCTCTGATGGCAGAAAAGTCAAAATAGGCTGGGGAGGTAATTAGACTGCTCATATAGAAACTCTGAGTAAAACTACATTAAAAAATTATACAGCTCAACATTTCTGATGGGATACTCAGCCTTCAAAATACACAGTGTAAAAGGTTTTACATAAAGTGTTCATTCTTCCTCTACCCATAGACTTACACGGCCCCTTACTGAAGCTTCAAAAACCTAACTGAGGATTTCCCAAAGGCACAAATGGGATATAAGCCCTTCAAAACCCATTAGGGTGAGTTAATCACATTTTTTCCTGAGCTAGTCTTCAGATTTATACCTCTAAGACAAGCTGTCAGTGTTGTCATCTGCACCAACAGTCACAGCTATTTAAAAAACAAGGAATGATAAATACAAATAGCCCAGAGCTTCAGTCTAGACAAGGCACAGTCCAACAGTTTCAGTGTGCAAGCTTAGCTAAGCACAGAGAGTAGACAATTAGGAGTAAATTCAGTAAATTCCCCAAAACACCGTGCTTGTCCAGTAGATTTTAGCAGTCCTTCTTATAGTTAATACTTGGATAAACTCTACTTTCTCCAAGATTTAGTTTAAAGGTTTTGACGTGTATTTAGCCGCTGGCCAAGCAATGCTGCTGGCAGAGAAGTTATAACCTGCCATTAGCAGGCATTGCAGTCACTTTGCTTCACCTGAGTGAACTGTAATTAGGATTACCTGGACTGGGTAGAATATTGCCTGGAGTGTAGGAAGAGTCTCTGTAAAATAGTGATCCCAGATTTCAGACAGGACATCAATGCGATCCTTGCCTATGAAAACAGATTGGAGCAAGAGCTTTAGTGACAGGGACATTAAAAGCAAGTTGGATTTTCCAAGTACTCCCTAATTCCCCAGGCAAGGAACTTCATTTCTGCAGTTTCTGCCCAAAACTGGACATCACCTAGCTACACTTCCCCTTAACCAACAGAGACACAAGGCTGTGACCTTTCCTGTGCAAAACATGAGACCAATTCCAAGAAAAGAGTGAAGCCCCTCTGGAACCAGAGGCTTTAACTCCACAGCCCAGGATTGTGCAATGGCACAGCTCACAGTTAACATGCTCAACTAGCATGGGAGAGATCACACAAAACCAGCTGAATCTGAGAACCAGCAGGTCACAGCCAACATCAGCTGATCCTCCAACACGATGCTGCAAATGAATCAGGGAGAGCATGCAGAAGAGCTGAGTCCCCTCCAGCATCCACTCAGTACCAAGCAGCAGTCAGGTACCTGTCAGGAACCCCAACTGCTTCCCAAAGGCACTTGGGAAGGTTCCCAAATGAAATCCACGTGTGGCCAACCCTTATATGACTCTAATTCAAACAAACATCCCCAAATGTAAGTGGGTATTTAAAACCAAGGCAGACTAAGCTATGAATCTTGGGATTCCCATAACAGGAATACAGTTGTGATCAAATTGTGCTCATAGGTTTGACTTACAGAGCTGGGCACTCCTCAGCATCTGGGCCCAAAGCCTCTAAGTTTTTTAGCTTAAGGTTTGCAATGTTTATTTCAAGTTTTAGAGTGATCCCTGAAAATCTCAGGTGTAAATAGACTCAGGGTTAAAACCACAAGTTTCTGACAAAAGGATTTTCCAGGATACCTCTCAGGAGGTCAGAAGCAGTCTAGATTCAAGGAGCAGTAATGGAAGATGGTCACTCAAAACAGGTTTGAAGGCTCATCCTCACTGTCACCAAAGGCCCAACATGAGGAACTGGAATACATGAGGAACTGGAATACATGTAAAATTGCAACTCAAAGGAGCCTTATGACTCTGTACTGAAGTGCTTTCCTCATCTGCAGACTTCCACACAGACTTTCACTCTGCTTGCCCATGGGTTGTGCTGCTTAGGGCACAGCCAGAGAGCAGAGAGCCAGCAGACTAGATCCTGCAGACATTTCCCTTTAAGCAGAGAGCCAGCCCACCAGCAACCACAGAAAACTTCAAAGAGATGCTTCACTCTGTCAGGTATGACTATGGCTTCAAAACTGGAACTGCAGGCAGACAAGAAACGACCCAAAACCCCCACAACAGCTACCACAACAGCCAAGGGCAAGCGAAAAAGACAACAGGAAACAGATTAATTGAATGTTTAAATTTTTCCCTCCTCTGCCTCCTACCCAGGACTACAATGCTTTGCTGTCTGGAGACACAATGAAATGTCAGAGATCACTTCTCCTTCTGAAGGGGAAGCAGGAATGGTTTGTTTCTTCAAGAAATCATAAATCCTGCAGGCATTGAAAGAGATTCTGACAGACAGTATAAAGAAAAATCACGTTAAAGAGGGTGTGATTGAAAAATAGACACAGATGAAACATTGCCATGCCCTGCAGCCACTCTGTCTGGGTGCAGGGCAGTGTAAGTTTTCCAGGAAGACAGAACTAACCAAGAAGCATGTACAAGAAATCCTCATTGCTCTGACCACAAGACCTGCAACAAGCCCACACATTATAAAAGAAAGGTGCCCATGAGTCATCTCCTGCAGTGATGCCAGCTGGCACAGCAAAGTGGCTCCAGTGTCACTTCAAGCTAGGGACAGAAAAATGAGGCATAGAAGGTGTTTTTCTGTCTGCCTGGGAAACTTCATCTGACCCAAACTACCTGAGCACCTGCACAATACTCTTGGGCAGCTCTCAGCTTACAGACTCAAATCCAATTTTCATAATGCTAAAGCAGACTCTGGAATAGTTTTATAAGAGTACAGAAACCAAAGTCTCTGATAAGCTGTGCAGCATTCATTCTGAAGAGCTGGCAGTGGCAAGGCAGGTACCCACATTTGGAAATGCAGGAGTCTGCCTTTTTTCCACATCTTGGAAAATACAGGAGTCTGCCCTTTTTCCTCCCTCACAGGGTAAATGCTGAAGAAGCACACCCCAAGCAGGAGGCTGGCAACCCCTTAACTCCTTTGGGGCCCAAATCCTACAGCCTGCCAGCTGGGTGAAGTCACTTGGTGAAGACTGGTTCAGAGGAATCCAGGCCCAGCAATGACGTGAGATTATAAGCATCTATTGGCATTTAATGACCCACACACAACACACTGGTGATTAGCAAGAGATCTTCCCTGCAGGCTAAAAAACTGGGTCAAACCAAACAGCAGCTTGGTTTTGAATAAAGATGTGCTGGCTTCGCTTGAGCAAACAGTTACTGGATGTGAGCAGCTCCCCACAGGTCCAGCAGTGAGCGGCCACACCACACTTGCCTTGGCCCACAGGCTGTGCAGCAGTAGTTTGAACACAGCTCCATGTGTGATCAACTTCTTTCCTGAAGGATTTCACTCTCACCCAAAAGACTGTTCTTTTCTTTAAATTTACACAAAGCTTGATAGTTCAGCTCTCAATGGCATGACAGAGAAACCAAAATTATGCTCACATTAAGTTGCAAATCACATTGAGAAGTGAAAGGCAGAAGGCAGCTCCAAGCAGTTCACAAGAGGATCCATGTTCAGACCAGAACTGCCATGAGCTCAGGTTTAGCTGCCACACGAGAGCCACGTTGCTGCTTTTGTGGTGCAGTTATGGCTGGTGGGAGCATCGTGGGGTATTCCAGGAGCCCACCCTCTCTTCAGCCTCACAGGGCTCCCAAGGGGCTGTGTGACACCCCAGGACAGCTCCAGACAGGGCTGTTCACTTTCCAGACATGAAAATCATCTCATCTGACCAAACATCAAAGCATAACTCCTTTCCAGAACAGGTTTCCTACTATACTTACCTTCACACAGCTTGACCTTCTCCTCCATTAACAGCAAGCCTTTCGCAAGGAGCTGGTTCTGCCAAGGGAAAAGAGAGACATGCATTTGCCTTTTATTTATTTATAATGAACATGGAAGAATGCATTTTTGTCAGATACTACCCACTTTGCATTTATTAATCTTAAAATTAGTCATGTTGCAGTACCTTCCTCCAGCACTCGTCTCAGTGTGAGTGCTCAACATTCTTTAACCCCCTCTTGTTCAGCTAGACATGAGAATGCAACAGACACAGCAGTTGAAACATCTCCCAGAAATGGGAAAGGTCACAGGGAGGGAGTCAAGAAAATAAAATGGTTCTTACCATAATGGTGCACCCACATATGCTATAACTCAATTACAGGATGAAGGTGATCAAAGAGTCAAATGCCATGAAAACATCCCACTCTCTTCTTCTTTTTGCACTTGCTCATTGCTCGTCTAACTGCACAGCAGGCCAAGTTCAGCTCCCTAACATCATCTCTCTTCCTACCTATTGTCTTTCCATGAGGCCATTCTTTTTGTATTGAGAAGCTGGATCATCTCAGTGTGCAGTATCAAGCTGCAGAAGAACTAACAGGACCTGGTCTTTCCAGATAAACTTAACTCTCATGGACTAGACAGATCAGGACATCAGTATGCCTGTTTGCAGTTCAGGACATCCAAATACCTGACTAGTTTTTTGTTCCCACTTCCCCAAACAGAAGAATGGTGCAAAAACAACACCTATCCTTTTGTTCTCCCAACAGCACCAGGTGAATCAGTTATTCTGAAAACCTTTGAGAATGCCAGAGAAAGGCACTGCAATCCCACATAACACACTACTACTACATCCTAAAAAAGGTGTAGAGATCACACTGATGGAGAATATAGGCCTTCTGCCTCTCTGAAAGGATTCAGTATCAGGGTAGCCCACAATAGTCAGAGATGACTCCCCCACTGTTCAGTTTCTGGTTTTAATGGGGAACCAGGTCAAGGCTGCACTTTTGAACCTTCCATCAGCCAAGGAGCAAGGCACATCTCTGTCATTCCCAGGGGACACTGCTGTTACCCCACTGCCTGGACACCACCACAGCCTCCTGATGAGCTGCTATAGGGCATCCTGCCCTGGATCTCCTGCTCTGCATTGCAAACCTGCCTCTGGAACCACACACCAGCCTGGCTCACCCTGACACAGAAGACAGGCATCTGTGGAAGCACCCCGAGCCAAGAGAGCAGCACACCTCTGCATCCTCCCTTCAACAAGAAGCTATCACAAAGCTGGGTATAAAAAGGAGGAGACATTGCTCTGTGACATTCTCAGGCTGGGAGATATTTTTCACTTGGGCAATGACAACAGGAATTAGCAAGCTGGATAAATATGGTCACACAATGAAAAAACCTACAACATCTCCAAATGTTAGCAATGAGTGGAAGGTGACAGTTTTATGAAGATCCTCTAGCAGAAACATGGGCTTTAGAGGGAAATACTCAGTTGCCAGGCTGTCCGTTTTGATTTGTTTTCCACTTTAGATTTGTTCAACAGATATAAATGGCTACACATGTCATGATCTGGACAACAACAAAAAAACTTTCTAGGAAAAACCAACAGTGTGAAAAAGAAGGGAGAAAGAAATCTGTAATGAAGAAAACCATAAGGGGAAAAAAGTGAAACGCACTTACACTAGAAATATTTTTCTGCTTGAACAACAGATGTTGGAGTGATATGGCATGTTAATCCTGCTTTCAGTTCATTAAAAAAAGTACTGAACTTTATTTTTCAACCTGTAGCTCAAGGCAATTACTTCTCATATACTGCAGGGGAAATTTACAGCTGGTCTTTAATACGGTATTATTTTAAACGACTTTGTAATATAAAGGTGTGTGTATATACATATATACACACATATGAGGATGTGATTCTTATTTTTTTGTGTTTCTCTCAAGAAATATTAATTTCTTCTCTATCTGCCGTAGAATGTTAGATTTCATTTTATGTATGATTCCCACTCTGGATACAATTTTCCAGGTACTTTGCCTAAAAGTTAATATTATTGATATTTTTTGCTTCCAGGGATAGTTTTTTCTTTTGCAACTATGTCAGCAACCAAAGAACACATTTGTACATGCTAATGGACAGCACAGCTGTATCTATTGCAAAATAGATATATTAATCATTACTCTGTGGTAACAAATTTATAATGCTCCTATGAATGTATTATAGCAATTCCATGTGCTAAAGAGATTGCATAATCCCACTTGAAAGGTTTCCTTAAAAAAGAGATTAGGGCTATATAGTTACTGTAGTTACTGCAGACTTTTCACTTATCCTCTCGGATTTTTCCTTTTCCTGTGGAAGAGACTTTAAAAAAAAAAACTAAGTAAAATCAACCACACTTTATTTCCCTTCTCCCGGTCCTGAAAATATCTGGAAATGTTACTTTTCCTAATTTTCTGCAAGAAGTCACAGGCTTAGGAATTGATTCAATCCAAACATTAATCCCTCAGAGCAAGCCAGACAGGCAAATTGTCATTAGCAAACCCTACAGGCTCTGCTGACAAATCAATACAAGCTACTTGATGCAGCTGCAGGGGAGGTCTGTTTCAGACCTTGTCTAGATTACAAGTCTCATTTTGCTGCTGCATCCCTACTTGCCAGAAGCACAGAGCTAAGAGGAAAAATAAATCTTCTATTTAAAGTGGGACCAGATAAAGACTCATACCAAGTAAGCTTGAAAGGTACGTTTATTTGAAAAAGTTCAGCCGCCACCTTCCATCTCTTTGCAATTACAGCTGAACAGGGATGGGATCTTGGGGGAGCAGGGATTCCCTTCCCTCCCCAGACGAGCTTTTCCTGGTTCCCCAGGGTGTTTTCCTCACCCTCTGCTGGGACACGACGGGATGCTATATGCTCATTGTGGGAGGTGGAAACCTGCCTTTACTCTTTGCTACCCTGCTGTGCAGAGAAACAAAGTCCCAACTTCAAAACATGTACGTGCAGTTGAGAAATCTAGATAGAGATCTGTTTTGCAGCAGATAGAAGTGACCTTGTGAAATCTCACAGGCTGACTCTTTTTCTGAGAGCAGAAAACCAAAATAGCTGACTGAGATACACCAGTAAGAAGGGCAGGTAAAAGAAAGCTCTTAAGTAAATTTTTAAATGCCTTAAGCTTTTAAAGACAGGATTCAAAGTGAAAATAATCACTTTTCATTTGTTCCTCAGTAAAAAGACTCTCACAACATGTCTGTGTTTGCTACTCCTTAAAGTAAGTCATCCTCAAACCATTTGGAATAAAAAAAAAATTTGAAGGCAGGCAGCCACCACCTTATAAAACCCACACACTTTCCTGATAATTCCTTCCTTTTTTCCGGCACAGATATTTTCCTCTTTCCCTTCCCTGAGAGAGAAATTGAGGCAAATTTCTCCATGCGTGCCCAATGGAGTAATACCAGTGCCACCATCCTCCCAGGTGGTGAAAGCTGTCCCAGGCACAACAGCTGGGGCTCCTCTCTCAAACCAGCAGTGCCTGCAGTGCCCAGCACCTTCCCCCTCCCTCCCACTGCAGGATCTGGGCATTCCCAGTGGGGCCCTTCCTGTGCACACCCCCAGTACACCCTGGGCAGAATGGCAGCCCTCGGACTGTGCCTCAGGAAAATCAGAGGCTGCCTGTCAGAAGCACTCAGTCAGCAGCATGGGTGTGGTGCCAGCCCCCAGACAGAGCCAACAGGAAGGATTTTGGGGTGGCAGCCATGCCACCAGCACAGCTTGCTCTGCTGAGAGTGCTACATGCAAGCAGAAGGGTGGTGGGAAACAGCTGAGAAGCTTTGGCTGCAACTCCACAGAAATCATCAAGGAGGCTCAAGCCATCCCAGGCAACTTCACATCTTGCCTGAATGCCATGTCTGCAGTACAGCAAAGTACAAATTAATCCCCCTGCTAATAACAAATAAGTCATTACCTTTGAGGGAAAAAGGTTTACACAAACATCCATTTAATTATGGATAAATTCTGCTTTCCCTTAATGCCTCCAAGCCAAACACGGCTAGTATGCCTTTTAAAAGCCACCTTCAAATTAACAAATTAATATTAGTTCATCAAACAACGTAAGCTTGAAACAGAAGTAAACTGATCCAGAACATACTCAAATTAATTGACCTCATTTTGCTGGGTGGAAAAAAAATTCCTACAGAATGCTACAGCATTTCTTAAATGCACCCTGCTTTATAGGCAGCTGAGGCTTTGTGTTCTAGGGCTAAACCACACTTTTACAGGCTCTACAAGCACATAGCCACTGCTTTGTGGATAATCTGATGTAAATTTGAGAGAAAAAGCATTACCCAAACTTACTTGGCAAGTATTCTCTACAAAGTTATTGCTAGCTGCACACAAACACCTACCTAATTCTTGGCAGTGTTTCACAAAATACAAATTTGTGTTAGCTGCAGTATCTCATATCTAGAGCATCCTCCCACCCCCATCTTTTTTTCTTTAACAAGAGGGGAAATACTGACAGAAGCAGAGAGATCACTTCAATCTTACATAGGGGAGAAACTGCAAGATAAATATGAAATCACATCCTAAAATGACTCTTCCTAGAGCTGGTTTTGTTCACAACAGATAAAAGAGAAAGCCCACTTGAAGAGATGAAAGTGAGGCAAGGAGGGTAAGAAGGAGAGCAGAGCAGGCAGACCAAGTAGGCAGCACTGCTACGATCTAGACCACGACGAGGCAGGGAGCAACTCTGGGAAAATCCCACAGCCAGGGCCCCTGAATTCACCCTGATTATCCCTGCTCCTGGGGGAATCCTGCTCAGCCAGGCCATGGCACCCTGACCATGCTCTGAGTGGGAGCAACCTGGCTCCCTTTGGAAGGATTCACACACATCTACAGGGTCCTGGGGCATGAAAGGAGGTGTCCCTGCTGCCGCCCAGGACTAGTGTTGAGCTGCTGGGGGATTCCATCCATGATAACAAACCTGGGCAGTTGCCATAGAGTCTCTGGAGCTGCTCCATGAAAGCTGCTCTAGAAAGTGCCAGATGAAGCAGAAATAATTACCAGACCTGCACGAACAGAGGTTCCCAGCCAATGAGGAGACAAATACAATAATAAAGACCAGCTTGACCCAAAAGAGTATTGCAGACACACAGCTGAGCTCTGCAAATCACACAAGTGTGAATTCTGTTCCCTGTGCAGCAGCTGAGCTGCTGCAGCCCCTGGCAGCAGGCACAAGACAGCACTTGGCCAGAAAAAAGCTGGTGCTGCCTGTATCCAGGAGTAACCATCACTGCAATAGCCTACACAATTATTTCCTTGCCTTGCTGTGAAACAGGTAGACACAGAAACCTGGCATGGAGGAAGGATGCATCACACCCCCTGTATTTTTCTCTTTGGCTAAGCAGCCACATGGCCTTTTCAGCTGTTAGCTAGGCTTCACAAAGCAGCCTTTCAAAGGAGCAAGCAAACATCATGAGAGATGCTGGAGTCATCTCTCCAGGCTGGAGTCCCTGGAAAACATGCAGTGGGGACCTAAAACAAAATCTTTATGGTGCCACAAGAGAGGGAGGAGAGCAGCTTTCCCCCTATCACTGCAGCCACCTTGCACAGCTGCAGAGCCTACAGCGAGAGAAACTCTGACCACAGAAAGGTTCACCAGCACCACTACTGACTGCTCTAAAGGCAGAAGATAAAATCAGTTTTGGTTTGGACCCAGGCTCGCCTCATTGCTGACATCACTTGCTTTTCAGCTATTTATTATCATCTTGCTGCCTGGACTTTGCTTGACACTTCAGCAATGTGTGCACGCTGCAGCTTCGCACAAACAGAAAGCTGGGTCTAATTCTGAGTCAGGACTTGCCACCTCCGGCAGCTCTCCACTGCAGCAGGCTGGAAATTATGTAACAGCTTGGCTCTGGTTTTGAGACATCAAAAATCTCATTGGATTAGATGAGGAAATACAGTCCACTTGCCATTCCTCACCTACCAGCTCTGCCAGTGCGGGGAGTGGAGATCAGGCATCAGCTCTGGGAATTTGACTTTCTGATTTGCAGCCTATGGGTGCTGGGAGAGGATACAGTGCCTGGGAAGGGACCAGGTCTCTCTGCCTTGGGAGGAGACAGTTTGGAGTTAATAGACACAAACGCATTTCCATTTTGCCCCCCATGAGTTTCAAGATTAACAAACCCACACAGAGTGAAAAGACTAAATTCATCCCTTCCAGAGGTTTTGTTTCAGGCTGTTGCAGAATGAGGCAGATAATGCATCAATTTATCAACGCTTGCTGATCTTATATTTAAATATTTTTCTCCACCAAAACAAGGGCCAGACAGTAGGAAAATGAAGGGAGCTTATCCGAAAAATCACACAGCTGCACCAGAGAAGTCCCAATTGCCAGTACACCCTGTTCCTCCAAATCCCAGCCTCTTACCTTCCATAGTTATAGGATTTCCACCTATTGCACTTCTGCTGACCACCAACAAACTAACCCAGCAGTGAGAGCAAATGGTGCCCTGCTGGGTTATTGAGCAGAGAGGTAGGTACAAATGCCCCTTTCCAGGAAATTCTCAACTCAGTTCATGGGCAAAGTCAGTCCTGAAAAACCTGAGCATGAAGCACTGCTTTAAGGCAGATCTGCAGTAAATGCTGCAAGTCCCAGCAATCCAGCATTTTCCCTCAGGCTTCAATCCAAGGAGAGGGGTTGTATATACAGTAAGATTGCTAAAGCGGCAGATTTATAAACACAACTTTCCTTCAGAATGAAACATCTGAGTTTGCACTGCAGCCCTTATGGGAATTACATTTCTCTTCCAAAGACAAAACAGACTCATTAACTCTGGTATGATGATGGCTTGGTAGCAGAAAAAGACTGCATAAACTCCAACCATTTCCTAAACATTCCTTTAGCAATTTCAGGAGCTAAAAACTTTTAATTTGCATGAGTGCTGATGAAAAGGACTTGTGAGTAATTAAGTCAAGTTGATCACAAAGGTAGCTTTGTCTCACTAGAAAAGCTCTGTTCCATTTTAGTCTTGAATATTCAATGCTTATAAAAAATGTGCATGTGTGAGTGTATAAAATTTACATAATATAAAATCCCCAACTCTTAAAACAAATGTGATTTTAAAGTTCCTCTTAGTGGCTCCAGTTATAAGTGCCACAGCATAAGAAATGGAAAACGTTCAAGTCAGTTTATCACATCTAAATATTACATGATCCCGCTAGTTGCTCTAATTGCTGCTAGGATATTTAAAACTGCCTCGCTACACAGAGAGCATATTCTTCAGGGTCCATTTCAATGCAGGAGGACAGAAAACGTGGTTCTTGGAATAGTTTTCAGTGGGCTTTAACAGACGTCAGAGGAAGTCACTGCCAAAAGATGCACTTCCACTCTGCTCCGCATCCTGGTGACCCACTCCCAGCACCTCCCCCATGTCAGAGGTGATGACCACAACACGTCAAAGGAAGTAGTTGGAAACTTTGGTTTTTTTCTTTCAAGGTTATTTTTCAGCCAAATCAGCAGCTTGATTCAACTCTGCTCATCTTGGTGGCAGCAGTACTGCCATAATTCAGCTGGCATCAGCAGTGAAACAGAACCCACAGACAAATGAAATAATGCTGTCAGCCCTTCTTTGGCACATGAACAGTCTTTCCCCATTCCATGGCCCTAGGATTTCTGAGGAAAGAGGATTTCTGAGGAAAGACATTCAGGAGGGAGTGGTAACTTTTATCATGGCCATATGCCGTTTATCTAGAATCAGAAATAAGTCTGCATCTCAGCTCACAGAGGGAAAAATCTCACTTCTGACAATAGCCTTTATCTCACAGTTTGTCCCACAACTTGCCTGCACCAACAGTTTTACCTCAGGCTAAGACTGACAGATGCCAAGTTGCTCCTTTTGACACTGAGCAAAAATACCCCAGAAATTAAATGTGAGTGCTGGTGGCTGCCACCCCACTCAGGGTCTAGGAAACATCCTGCCTTGTGCTGCCAGCTGCCTCTGCAGTAAACAACTTGTGCAGAGAGGGGCTGAGGAAGTGAAACATAACTACCCCTGGGGCAGGAGTTTTCTTCTCACTTGATAGCACAGCAGGGGGACTTTTTAAAGTCATGTAATCTAATAAATCACGTAATCTGATAGGAAACAACACTACTCTTCTTTTTCCTCTTTTAAGCTGTTAGCATGCACACAGCAGCATCAGCCGCTTCAGAAAGTACAGAAATTTTCTCTCCCTTACTCAAAGGGAAGAAAACCCTCTTGTTTCCAGCAGCCCTTCTTTTTTTTTTTGTTAATAATCAACAAATTAAACTGAACAAATTAAAAAATTGAAAGCCATCAGTGCCTTCTAAAAATCATCCAGCAGGCTTTCACGTGGTTACTTGTGAACCTCTATCTATCTGACCAGTGTCAATAAAACACAGCAACACGTATTCACATTTGTGATTGCTCAAGTCTGTCATGGTTACTTCATCTTGCATATTTTCCTTTTTCAGAAACTGCATTTATATTTGTGGGAGTAAAAGGCAAACAGCACCCAGGTTGATTTCCTGCTGATAGAAACTTCCTTCTCTTTGCCCCCTCCTGCCTCCAGGCAGTTGTCATTATCTCTCCTCTTTCCCTTTGCTGGCCTCGGTTGCAGAAAACCTTTTGATTTTTCTACACTCAAGAAAAGGCATCCTATCTTCTTTAAAAACTTCAAGTGAATTCCTTGTTAATCTTGGCAGGCTACTAGCAGCATTTCTTAAGTGCAAAGGAAGACTGTCCTTAATTCTGCACTTACATCAATAAAAATGATTACTCCCAGGGCTATATGGCCCACATTTTAAAAGTCCAGTACCTCCATCATCTTCCTCAGTAAAACAAAACCAAAACTTGTAGGCTACACACATGTAAATAGGGATCCTAATTTTGTTATAGGCTAAAAAGCTGAAGGGAGCAAACCTCAAAATAAAGCAAGCAAGTCATGCAATACCTGGAAGTAATCTGTGATGAAGGATCCAAGTTCACTCTTCAGCAGCCGTCTGTAGACAGAAGGAATGGAGCCATGAAGTAGCAGCCACTGCTGGTCATTTCTTACAGCTATACCTGCACTTTACTACCATTCATACCAAAGATACAGGAATGTATGGGAATGGGTCCCTTTGGACACAGTTAGATTTCTCTTACATATGTATTTTACAAAGGCTATTCTCAAATTATAAAGGAATTAAACAGTTTATCTGAAGTCTTCAATATTATAAACCATATACCTAGAAAAAGCAAAAAAAGAAATTACCTCCCTGAATGAACAGAAAGCTGGGGAGAAAATCTGGAGTTATTTAGATTGAAATCCATAATTTTTTTCTGCTTTTTTGTTTAAACAAAGATGCTTTTCATGTCATTGAAGATAGCATATCTCCCTAATATTGTACTTCCTTTTCTTTTGGAAGTAGAAAGTGAGGATAAGGAGAGGAGAAATGAAACAGAAGCTGCACCCATATTTTAACTGCCACATTTCAAACAATAAAAAACAAGGCATATTTTCCAAGGAAGAAGTTCTAGAAATTTAACAAGAGGTGTCTTAAATACATACAGGAAAAGCCACTCTAAAGAAATCTTTCTGATGAAAATTGTTGGCTTTTAAATTAAGCTGTGATAAAAGTTTTAAATTCTGATACATATTTGCGTTTTTAAAAAAATTTATATAAAAATCAGGACTGTTTTACATCAGACGCAGCATTGAAAAAAACAACTTAGGATATTCAGTGCATTTGCACTTTAAGCTTTCAGTGATTGAAAATAAATTCTGTAGCAGTAAATTCTGCCTAAAATTTAAAGGTTGCCCAACACTTTCCAATGCCAAACACTGAATTTTTTTTTCCTGCTCTAAGAGTTTTGCTTTTTACCAATGTGAAGTACAGTCAAGAGTGCTTGAAAATAACATTTGAATCAGCAACCAGCCAGTTCTGAGGCTGGGTTTTTACCACCAAACTATGCCACTTTACCTCATCTCTGCTCAAAGTCAAATTCAACAGCCTTCCTCTCTAACCATTTTACAATGCTTCTGCATTTATTTGCATGCCAAGATGCCTTTACTCTTTCTCTCTCTGAGTGCTTGTATTCATCCACCCAAATCAAAACCCATGTCTATGTCCATGAGATCAATAAATCAGGTAAGTCTTCGGGGACTGATTTGTCAGAAGCTTTTCCACTGGCTTCAGCCAAATCCAGCAGGCTCTCCACCTGACTTGACAAGCCCAGCAGGATCTGGCTTCATGCAGGTAAGGCCAGATTCTTGCACCTTAGAAAAAGATCAAGGGAGGGGTCTCTTCCTAAGCATGGCCAGGTCATCTCCCACTTAGGGAAATTCCATTTACCAAAGGCATTTCTTACATTTCCTCTTGCTGTGATAACTGACTTTCAGAGCAGGTAAAAAAAAAAAAAATAGCCAGTGAGATGGTATCAAATCACAGCAAGATAAAATCTAGGTGGCAGCAATCCAGAACAAAATGTTACCACCTGCTCATCTCCTGGTCCTGTCATTACCATCCTCCTTCAAAACTGTCCTGTGTTTCCCCTCTGCCAAATGATGAAGCATCGTGCAGAACCTGAGAGCCTCTTACTGTATTTGCAAACTACAACCCAGGAGCTGAGTGGAGAACTACAAACAAGGGCAAGGAAAATGCACCAGCTCAACTTCATGGCCCACAAGAGTTGTCTGTCTCAGAGGTCTGGCTTTTCCCCAGTGTCAAGCTAGGGATTCGCCTTGTGCACAGAGCTCACCCTGTGCTGGGAGCTCCATCCAGAACCACAGGTGTGAGGCTGCAGGTGTTCATACAGACACATGCAGAGGCCTGTTCTTTGCTCCTTAGATGGGCATTAATGTGGATGTGAAATGATCTATTTAAAGAGTGACATTTGGAGATGTAACCAATGCTCAGGACACTTGCAGGAACATTAATCATGTAATTCAAGGTGAGTGCTTCCAAGTACAGCCTGGCAGTGCATGTCTGGGGAAAAGGGCATTTCCCCTCCCACCATGAGCACTGCTCTCAAAGCGTACATAGTTCATAAAGAATTTCCCGTTCTTTGCCTGGTTTTTGCCAGTCTGCATTCACTTCAGCAACCAGCAAGAAGAGAACATGGTCCAGCCTCTGGGGCCAAGCCCAGACCCCACAGCAGTTCTGCCCAGTTCTGCCTCCCTGGAAGGCTGGGAAGGAGCACCTGCTTGCACTTCAGGGGAAAAACAGGATGCAGCCACTGCCACAGGCAACAGGAGAGTCACAAAGCCCAAAGCCACCCCCCAGGTCTGCTAACAAGCTGGGGCTTTAGGTATTTCCCAAGCCTTATGACATCTGGTTTTATTTTCATGTCCACAAATACTCATCCCGTGGAGAATTAAGACTGCTCCAAGTGCTTAAACCTAACTTGAAGACTTCTGACCTGAACACACTAAAATATCATTAAACTGCAAGATGCTGCCCTTGCTCAACTCTCAAAAGGAATGATATTAAACTTTTTGGGTTTGGGACTAGACCAAATTGGACAGAGTTTCCTGCCCTAATAGCTGCATTTATTTTGAAAGTGGGGAAAGGGGTAGTTTAGACTGCTGTTTGGTACATACTTAGTTCAAACTGTCATTTGAATTTTTAGGACCTCAAAAAAATGCAATAGGAATGAGGGGAGGGCATACAAAAGAAGAAGTAGAGACACGTGTGACAGCACTCTTGATGAATTAATATGGATGCAGTGGTAAAAAGAGAAGGAGGAACCTACATCCATTAGCCCTGACAATACTTCTCTCAGCAGCACTTGAAACCAAGGCAAGAATAAATAGTTCTTTATCTACTCCACAGTCCTATCTATTGCTAATCAAACTTTCCAACTAATCAGAATGAAACCACAGATAATCATGAAACCTGCTTTTAAAAGAAAACGATACTTTTAACCATCACTAGCATCAGTGACAAAAAATGTTAGCTAGGCTTTTAGTTGTTTTTATCTTTACTGTTCATATTTTCAGGTTTTGCTCTGCAATTATCATGTGAAGATTAAGCTTTTAAACAAAATGCTGTGGTTTGCTTTAAACACTACACAGTTCTGAGAAGTTTGGTTTCAGAAAAGAGATGCCAATATTATTATGTATAAAACACACCCAAAAGAGGCATAGCTCCTAGGAGGGAACAAAATCCTCACAATCCAAGCCAATACACAACCTGTCCTTATCAAAACTACACAAGTTGGAGAAAAATTATCCAAATTATCCCGTACCATTCATATCACTCAACAGCAAGAAAGAACTTAGCCAGAAATCCCAAAGCTGTGCTTAAATTTGCTTTCACCCCTTCTCCTCCCACCAATATCTTTTAACTGTGGTTCTGAAGGCAACAGATCCCAGCAAACACCAAACAAGAAGCCACAAAAATCCATTTTCATGCATTTCAGCAACCTACCTGATATTTTCATTGAGGGTGTAAAGTTCATTGTTCTGCAAGCCTCCCCCTTTGAACACATTTATCACTGCTGTTTGTACACTGCCAAAAAAAGAAATGAGACAGGACAACATCCATGAATAACAGTGTGATTTACCACAGAGCACAATGTGAGCAAGGCACCAAAGGCAGAGATTACAACCAGGTGAAGATAATTGCCCTTAAATAGTTCCACGCTTTCTCACCTTGAAATTGTTACTTTTAATTACCTACATTTGCCCTGGGAGACAGAGCAGAACCAACCTCAAGTTCTGCATAGGGTAAGCAAGGGAAAGTTGTCACATGGGTCCTGCTCATGCCAGATGTCTCTTGAACACAACTGTTTGGGGGATCTTTGCTGGGTGCTGCAGGCTAGTTGCTATGAGGAGACATAGGTTTTTTTGGTAATATTTGCCAAACATATCATGCTGCATTATCCAGGGACTCTACCATGAAACACCCACTCTGAGCATCTGGCAAGACCCTGGCCATGCTGGAAGATGTTCTGCAGCCACATCACCTCAGTCAGATCCGAGTTTGAGCACTGTTAATGCTTGTAAGATGCTGCTGGAGTATCTTCTAATTCTCTTACCAGCACAGAGGAAGTCATAAAGTCACAGCGGACAAGAAGGTTTAGCAGCTCTAAATCTTGCCATGGCTAACAAGGGCATATGTCATTCCCTAAGCAGACATTCCCTTCTGCAGGCCAGTTATGGCATCTGCATGCTTCACAGACCTCAGCTCACTATCACGGCACAAAACTGCTGTGTTTTTGCCAGGCTACTTTTGTGTGACATTGGTAAAATGAGCTAGGTCAGCAAGCAAGAACAGTCTGCAGAGCACAGAGCTGGTGCCATGTGGCAGAAGGGAAGGTGGGAACACCCACTTCTGGTAGCAGCAGACCATTACAGCAGATCAAGACACAGGACATCTCTCTCTTCACCTTTCACACTGCTTTTCCAGTTGCCATTGCTGCAAGACACACACAGCAGACAAGATTTAGCTATCAGTAGGAAATGCTGATTGAAGCACAAGCTTAGTAGTTGTCAGAGGAACTTGACTGTGATAAAAGCTTCATAATATGCAAATACATGCCTTTGTGAATTAATAAACTGGCATTTATTACAGTACTAGGATTGTGTTTTCCTAAATGGTACTTAAAAGATGCAACTGTTTACAAAAAGCAATTTTGCTTTTCAAGACAGTATGGCTGAAAAACATTATCCAAAACCAACTGAGCACTAGTAGGTCTAAATTTTTCAACTCCACAGATGCTTTCAATGCCAGCAAAGCCTGGACATACCAAAAATTTGTGCATGCTTATAAACAGATGAGTTTAGTCTTAAATGGTGTGAAGCACAAGCATAAGATACACACAGCCCTCATTGAGGAGCTGCTGCAGGGCAAGAGCTCAGGCAGGTGGGTCCTGCTGACCTGTTCCAGGCAGAGTTGGAGCTGAGCTGCATGGCCTGCCGGGCTGCCTGGAACCGAGGCAGATCGCTGAGGACAGGGGAGCTCATGAAGCGAGGTCGGGGCCTTCTGAACGAGCCCATCTTGTGGAACTGGAGCGCAAAGGACAGAGCTACGGTGAACCCTCCTTTCATAGGGTCAGGTGCAGCGGAGCAGGACCATCAGAAAGGCTCTTCTCTCCAAGGTTCAAGCATCAATCTCAGCAATGTCCATGAGTCTTCAAGCCCAAGGACTCAGTCAAAACTGAAAAGCCAGCCCTGGACTAGCAATTCCCCACCGTGCCGGGCTGTACATGCGCTGCATGATGAAGGAACTGAAGCAGTCCTGCAACAAAAAGAGAAAAGAGTAAGGAACAAAAGGGAGGGATGAAAATACCCTGTGCCATTAACAGCAGCTTGAGAAGACTCTGGAATTCCAGAGTTCTTCAACAGCCCTATTTCCCATCTTGCCTCTTAAACGATGACCCAACAGAGCCAGTCAGAAATGCAAGCATGGTCTCTCTTTTGACTTCAATTAGCAGAGCTGCAAGATGCCTCAACTCTTCTGCCAGAGGCACTTGCAAATACCCCTAAATACAGTTAGCCACTCAGCTTGTATATAAAATAGTAAAACTGGAGAAAGAGAAAACTATTCCACTAGAGAAGTACAAAAGATGAACAACAGAAAAAGAGATGAATAGTCTAACAGTGCTTTTTTTTGGGAAGTGTTGTGCAAGGGAATAAACCCACTTGCTATCAGCTCACTACAAAAAGAATATAATAAGGAGCTTCTTCAAAAGAGTTCTAACATACAGATATTTTGAGCATGAGCAGGGCTTTTATGTTTCTGGTTTTTCTACAGCATGAGAAGTAATTGCTAGGCCAATTACGAAATGCCCGTATTTTCCACTCTGATCATCATCTCCATGTAGATGACTGTGTAGCCCCAAGTAAACCACAGAAATAGAAGAAGCGAGCTTGAATAAAAGCCACAAAAAAACTTTGGCAAAGCTTCTGTACTTTGAAATCCTCCCACTTTAGATGAATACAAGCAATAGATGTAGTCGGCAGTTTTGAGAATGAGATGTGAGACACAGGAGAGCAGAGGAGAAAAGAAACAAACAAAAGAGTTGTGTAACTGAACTGTACATGAAAGATGTAAAGCAAAATCTCTTTTCTACTACATCTACAGCACGAGGTGAAAAGAGAGATGGTCAGACAAAAACAATGCTATGTGTCTGCACTAATTTGACTGGTGTTCAGCCTCGGGAAAATCTTTCCACTGCCCAAACTATAATTAACTCTTACATATAAGAAAACAGCTTTCTTCCCACCTGGCCAGCCCCATTTTATGCTGAGCTCACTTTGTTACCCCAGTTCTGCACAGCGTTGGCAGATTCTGATCCATCACCAGAAGGCCTTTGCAAGGCCCTTGCTGTGCCATGGACACCACATGCCCTGCCAATGAGGAAGCTAATGGAGAAAACACTCCACTTTTTAGGCACTGAAACACACAGTACTATCATTCTTGGTGCTGTTCAAGAAATAAATACCATTGTTATATCCTCACAAGCTAAATACAGTTTGCAGAGATGTCTGTGGAACTGGAACATGGCTACAAGTGCAACTTTTTCCTGCTTTAGACAACTCCTGGCTGTCTTCAGAGACGACAAAGCCCAGACAGTCTTTTGTGACATAAGCTTAGCCTTAACTATTGTTGCTTGAAAGGGTATGTTGATTCTTTGCCTGCTCTGTTACAATTAAACTAAAAACAAAAACAAAGTCATAACTTTTAGACATTAAGACTAAATGTAAACTAGTACAACCACATCAGCAGAATCTTTTGTGTGCATTTTGCAGCAGCAGTTCATTTGACATTGCCCACACATTTTCAATCTGCCAGCAATTTCTCCATTGACAACTGTAATCACATCAGAAAGCACCAGAGGAAAAAGCTACAGCACCTTGGAGAGCCGAGGCAGGTTCTTTTCATAGCAGACCAAAGGGTGGCCGCAAGGCAAAGCCCAAGTATAGAGGCTGCTTCTGTTGCAAAACAAGAGCTCCTGCCAATGTTTGTCTACAAGTTCTAAAGCTGACAGCATGAGGAGCTGAATGAGTGACAGATCACTTCTCCCAGCACAGTGTAAAACTTCTCACTTAACAATCTTTACACATAGAAACACAAAATTATTTGGGTTGGGAGAGACCTTAGAGACCATCTGGTTCTAGCCCCCCTGCCACAGGCAGAGACACCTTTCACTTTCAGAGGTATAAAATGCAATATAAGCATTATTTCTAGCAGGCATTTAACAGGGCTAGAAAGCAGTGGTTAAGATGTGCTAACCCACAAGCCTCCTCTTACCACTACCCCAGGTGCCACAAAGGCATGCAAGCACCCTTCTCCCCAACAATGAAATCATTTTATAGGATGCATTCATATCCATTTGAATTATATTAAGTTGCAAGGGGAAAGCTTAAAATCAGAAATGTAAAACAATATAACAACCTCTGTGCCTTAACATATATAAATTCAGGTATGGGTAGGGAATTCTTCGGCCCGTTCTGTGCAAACAGTAAACCAGCACGAGGAAGGTCTCTTCTGAGCTTGGGCTAGGGATTTACAAGACTGATTCCACACAGCAGAACCATGGCTTTACACTGGGCCCTATGATGAATTTCCTGTCAAGTCAACCTTACTTTAGAATCTCATTAAGAATTTAAAGCAAGATCTTCAGCTTTAGGACTTGATTCATGGTCTTATTTCCTCAGGACTCAAAGACTCAAATCTCTCCTATCTTATCTAAACCCAGTAACTATTAAATAGCAGGCCCACCAAACTCTTACTCTGAAGGCAGGCTAACCCTAAATGGTATCCAAGCATAACTGACCTTCGTGTTACCAGAACTGGAAATGTCAGTCTGTGAGAAGGATCATTCTCTCCCCATGCCCACAGCCCATTTAAACTGTTTTCAGAGCTCCATAAAGCTCAAAGTAACAGAGTGTTTACTAAAAAACTGACTTTTGTAACAGGTACTCTGCAGATCCTGTGCACCTACCTGAAGGTACAACAAAGCACCTGAACCCAATCAAACACTTCCATCACTCCAGATTTTCCTTTCACAGCAACTAGCTTCCACTGAATGTTTTCCCCAAAGCAAGGAAGCCTTGTAAATAATGCTTCATTTTCACAGGGAGGTTGCAGCAGCAGTTTCTTGGCAATGTCTGTGGTGTGCATTCTGCAGTGTGCAATTTTTTGGCTTTTTAAAAACTGGGAGAAACTACCCCTGTGGCAAGAAAGGCATTAACATAGTTATAGGCTAGTAAGAAGCCCTCATGGTATTCAGGCTATTTGAGCTATTGGGAACAAACAGCATTTAGCAAAATGCTGAGCAAGGAACAATTTCATCTTGCTGTGAAAACTCTCACAGAATTATGCAGAAATGTTCAGAAACACACTGTTCTTCTAGAGGCTTTCACTATAAACTCCTTCACATCTGCATTGTCTTCTTGCTAGGATTAAAGTGGTTTAGAAGGCTACAAAATAAAACTCAACTTCTAATAATCACAATCCTATTAGCAAACACAGAACTTGAAAAAGCTTTACAGAGAAGCAATCACTTTTCCCCTTTTACACAGAATGATGGGAGACACCAGGATGCAGCATGTTCCGGGCACCAAACAACATTCTCTCCATCAATTATAAAACACATTAAGAGTCAGAGACTGAAGTGCAGTGACTGCATAAGACATACAGCCATACCAGATAATTTTTCACTGCCATGTGGTTGAGCTGCTGGGATAATGCTTTACATAGCATCAGGGGATTTCAAACTGTTTGCCAGCTGATATATCCTAAAACATTCCCCATTCTTCTCATCTTGCTTAATGACCGTGCACACCTTTTTTGGCAAGTCACTTGTCATGACTAAGTCAGAGAGATAGGTACTGCTCTTCCTTCCCTGCCAGATGTCCTACCTCCCAGTCCTTTTGTTTTCCTTACCCTTGATTGTCATCTCAAAGTCCGGCTACCAAAACCCTCTAGAGCTCTAACAAGGCAGAATGTCATCTGTGTAAAACTCAGGTCTCCAAGGGAGCTAACTCTGCAGAGATGAAAGTCAATGTCCCCAACCGAGGCAGCACAGCAGGACCATGAGTCAATCTGACAACAATGTAATTTCATCTACTTGTAATTCATCACATCTGAGTAAACACTTTTAGGATTAA
Organism: Camarhynchus parvulus; assembly: GCF_901933205.1. Taxonomy (NCBI): domain Eukaryota; kingdom Metazoa; phylum Chordata; class Aves; order Passeriformes; family Thraupidae; genus Camarhynchus; species Camarhynchus parvulus. The sequence continues at coordinate 18,779,218 of NC_044575.1, read as the reverse complement.
TATGAATCTTCAAAGAAAATAATTGAACATCAAGACAAATCCTTTTCCAACACACATAGATACAGACATTTATAAAAACATTACAGTCATGAAGCTAGGAAACTTTTATTATTTGTTTTCTGTTAGCCATGAAAAACAACAGAGAAATCATTATAAAATGATTTCATGAATTGACCTTTCCCTCCCAACAGACCATAATACATCTGACTGTCTGGAGGAAAAGCAAGATCAGGAGTCACCCCTACTTCAACATCTCTCTCTACTGAAGAAAGAAGAACCCAAATTAAAAATGGGCACCAAGGTCTCCAAATTATGAATCTTCATGATAATCTTGGGCCAAACAAACAAAAGGCCCATGGTAACTGAGATTTAACAGAACAGACCGTTTAAAATTCCTCTGATGTCTTCTCTGTGAAACTCAGAGCAACAGTTGCTAACAGAAGTGACATGGCAGAAAAATCTACAACTGTTTTTGCTTCTTAGAAGAAAACTTTCACCAACATTACTTCACAACAAATTCACACCAAAAAGCCACAGGTCCAAAAGTAACTTTAAAACAGGAGGGAAAGAAATAGTGGAGAATGAAACAGAGCAATAGAGAATGATGGGTTATCCTGACATAACTGACGTTTTGCCATTGAATTATTTTTAGTGTTAAAAATAGCCCCTTCATGAAGAAAAATACACACTTGCTTATATTTGTCTTTTATATGCTTCATGCAGTTGTGACATTGATGACGTATGATCATAAAATACAAAAACTGGACACTGCAATAAGCATCTGAGTGTTTTGTAATCATTTTCAGTGTAGAAGACAGAACCTTTAGAAAAATGCCCCACTGTACTAAGCCTACAGTGCTTAATGAGCGGTCCCATCCTGCCTTAGACACAAAAAGTATGCAGAGAGCTAACCAGATTCTTGTTAGCTGATTCTTCTTCCAGCCCAATAAATCTTCAACAAAGTATGTGACTGGCAAAACCCTTGATGAAAGTTCATCTGACAAGATCTGAAGACACCACTTCTGACAAAAATCCCTTATTTACCTGCTATGCAGCCACACTGAGAAGTGGAAAAGCAGCTCACAACCTGTAACTTGGAGCCTTGTAGCTCATCATAATTACACATGGCACATGCATGAATTTTATTTATATTCTTACACAGGCAGTATTTGCCAATACTACATCAACAGCACATTCAGCTCCTCTTACAGGTCCAGTTGCTCAGTTTCTTAAACAAGGTTTGATCATCATCTCGCCTACTTTTCAGGAGAGAAGATGATAAAATTGAGATTCACTCAATAACTAACAGAGGTTATTTCTGGTCAACAATGATCAGAAGCTGTGTCTTAGATACACCTCAGAAGCTATTGAAAGAGTTTCAAAAATGTTCAAGCAGTCTAGGGTCCAGTTTTAGGAAATATTCCTTCCTACACCGTCATGCTTTCATGCCTTCACACCTTTGGCTATCTGACCCATGAAAAGTTTAGTGCTTAATCTACAGCCCATAAAAACAACAGGAATTGAACTAAATATTGATCTTAATATGATTTGAATCAAGTCCTGAATCAGCATGGAGAAGTGGTGACACTTTGTCTTGTGAGCAGCTCCTTAAATAAGGAAAAGTTTATCTCCAGGTGTGCTCATGCCAGCACCAGGAGCACAGCCCATGCCAGGAGACATTCCCAGTTCAGGAAGGTAAGTGGAAGAGTGTGAGACCAGCCTTCAGGTCTTTCAGTCTTGTCAATAGGATTGATCCAAGTCACAAACTGTAACAGACAGCTTCTTCCACCCATAAATTAATGGCATTTGTTTCTGATCCCAAAAATCATCACCCCTCCCTGCACCATGGGAAAGCCCTGAGGGATCCCAGGGAGGCTCAGCCCCAGGCAGATGGGCCACTCAGTCCTGCAAATCACTCCTTTCATCAAGAGCTCTTGGAGGCATGCTAATAAGAGTAAAAATAATTTGCTCAATTTTCTGGCTGAGGAAATAAAAGTTGCTAAGCCAGTGAAGTGACTTAGCCTGGTCTTCAACCTTGCAAGCCAGGATCCTATTCATCAAACAAAAATATCCCTCTAAGCTGCTTTAATGAACCTTTCAAATTATTTGACAGGGTTGGAGAGAAAAGGATGAATCTGATCTACCTCTCCTTACCTCTCCCTTCCTAAGCTGATTGAATACCAAAAGGTGTCTTTTTTTTTTCCTGGCTTCACCACCACAAAGGCAGCAACTTGATGTCCCATAAATAGTCCTGAGGTGTTCCACTGGCCTCATATATCTGTAATTAAAATGGATAGATTTTAACTATTGAGCTTAAATATGTTATCAAAGTGACATCAATAGAACTGGGGAAAACAGCCCTCTTGATACAAAGTTCACACTCTGGTATGCAATCGTATAATCAACAATTTTACTGCCACAAAACAAGATCTCCCCTTCCTTATCTTCCTCATACACACCCATCTCCACAACAGAGACAACAGCATCCCTCTTTTCCATCCCCACCTTTTGCATACTCCTTCTTCCAATTTGACCCACACCATGCCTTTATTTCACCATACATATCAAACAATTTCACAAACAGATCTAACTTGGCTTTGATAACAGAACCATTTATGAAGAAATTCAGTGGTATTCACTCAGTTGTGCTCTGAGTTTCTGAGGTTAAATCAAACCTGAAACTCAAAGTGAAACTCTGTTTAAGAGTGAGAGTAAATATATGAGGAGGGGAAAAAACCTTTGTGTATATCCCACCATGGTCTGAGAACGTTCTCTGTAGCAGAGAGACCCCTGCAGTCCCCTTGGAGTTTACAGCCAGTTCAAAGCAAGACTGCTACTTCACATCTATATACATGATAGTACGACTACTCATTAGAAATTTAAGAAATCAATAATAACACAGAGCAAGCCAGTTCAATGTGAACTAAAGAGATCTGCTCAGAGTAAAGAACACACAGAAAAATAAATATCTTATATAGGAGTAGCATCTAAGACAGCAAAGTTATTTTGTTTTCTACCATAGATGTTCTGAGTTATTTCAAACAATTTTTTTAATTCCTAGGACTCACATCATTCAAAAATTGAAGAAAATTTTTATGGCTATTAAAAGGCACGATATGGTTGCAAAACACTCTGACATGCCTGGGTGAGAAGAAGAGCTCATTAGGATCACTTAGCTGACCAGAATGAAGGTAGAGACAAATTTGAATTAGATGCACTAACAGATTATTTAATCTGGTTGAAATAAATTTTATCTCCCTAATAAGCGATTACCACACCAAAACCTAGCTACAAAAATGTCACACAGGCTCAGAAAAATAAAACTGTTGGAGTGGTTTGAGAATGAAAAAATACACTTACCTCTTTGGTACAATAAAAAACAATCCAACAGAGAGGAGGAATGGATAAGAAGGGGGAAAGATAAGATCTATCACCATTTTCTGATCAACTGAAAGCTTTAGGGTATTTTAGGCATTCCATAAAGTTGCATCCATAACAGCTGGAGCAACAATCCTTTCAAAATGGATCACTGCAGTGCTATCATAATCCACAGCACCAAACTTACCCTCAACTGTTTTTTGAGTTTCACCCACCAACACATGGCAAATGTAAAATCACCACTGCTTCATCTCCAATTCTGTAGCAAGGCTTTACTTAAGCTGTTAACACTCCAAAAACCACAGCTGATTTAATAGCAAAGTACTCCAAGGATCTCAGGCCCCCTTATGCTGTTCCTACCAGTCTTAAACTCACTTGATAAGCAGGTGATTTTCAAGAAATACAGCTAAATGGGAACACACAAGAAAACAAGGAAGATGAAACACACACAGTTGTTTCCTTCCACTGGCAGTATTCCTGCATTCAACAGATGCCCTAGTAAATGCACCCCTACTGGAGAAAAACAGCCCAAGAATGTATCACTTGAATGACACAAGCATGAGTAAGCTATCAAACTCCTTCTGTAGAAAAGGCCTTTGGACTGAATTGACAAATAGGTTTTCAAACCCAGAAACTAACTTAGCATTGCTCTCCCTTCTGAATTTCACCCATGTGGGAAGTGAAGAGCCATTCCTTCAGCACGGGCTCTAAAAATATTTTCACAAATCTCAGAGAAACTTTGACCATTTAGACCATTTGACCTTTTAGACCATTCCTTCCTTGATCAAATGTGGTGAATTCACAAACAAATTCCTAAGGGAATTCACAAGAGAGGAACAGACAAGCCACAGGATGATTTCTTAAAGGTGGTCACGCTCAAGGAGTTGCGGTGAATGGCTCCTTACCCAAGTGGAGAGCACTGGTCAGTTCTGGGATAGGCACCATTTTACACCTTTGTCAGTGACAAGGACAGTGGCACTGGGCACGTCCTCAGCAACTTCACTGATGACACCAAGCTTGTGGTGCAATCAACACACTGGAGGGAGGGGATGCCATCCAGTGGGACCTAGACAGGTTTGAGGGCCTCAACAGGAAGTTGAACAAGGCAAAGTGCAGAGTTCTGCACCTGGGTCAAAGCAATCCCAGGTACAAATACAGGCTGGGCCAGGAACAGATTGAGAGCAGCCCTGAGGAGAAGGACTTGGGGGTGCTGGTGAACAAGAAGCTTGACATGACCCAGCAATGTGCAGCTCTGGCCCAGAAAGACAACCACATCTTGGGCTCCACCCAAAGCAGCGTGGCCTGCAGGTCAGTGGGGAGGATTCTTCCCCTCCACTCTGTTCTCCTGAAACCCCACCTGGAGTGCTGCATCCAGCTCTGGAGCCCCCAACACAATAAGGACCTGTTGGAAGGAATACAGAGGAGGGCCATGAAGATGATCAGAGCAGTGGACCAGGGTGGGAGAGCTAGGGGTGTTCATCCTGGGGAAGAGACAGCTCCAGGGAGAGATAGAGCACCTTCCAGAACTTAAAGGGGGCCTTACAAGAGAGCTGGAGAGGAACTGTGTTCAAGGGCATGCAGTGATAGGTGAAGGGGGAATGGCTTTAAAGAAAATAGCTTTAGATTAGACATTAGGAAGAAACTTTGTACTGTGAGGGTGATGAAACACTGAGCAGGTTGCCTAGAGAAGCTGGAATTGTTCAAGGCCAGGTTGCATAGGGCTCTGAGCAACCTGGTCTACTGCAAGGCGTACTTGCCCATGCCTGGGGCTTGGAACTAGATGATCTTTAAGGCCCCTTCTAATCCAATGCTTCTAATCCTATGTTTCTATGATTGTATGCCAGGCAAAAGTATGGCGTGAGCGAAAAATGTCATTTCAGAAGCAAAAAGGTCATTATCACTCTAAATGTAATGACATGTTCAATTTTCTAGGAATGTTAATCAGAAGCATGCAAGATATACTTTATCAAAATCAAACAATAAGTCAGCCACCAAAATGACTTCAGAACTATCCCTACTGCAACTAGAATGAGAATCTATTATCTTTGTGCTTTCTTGCACTTCATTCTTACTCCTTTTTGTTTGACTTTTGTTTTCAAATTCCTGTTGTTGTTATTAAAAACCTAAGTATGCCCCACATTTTTAACCCTGAGGCTACAAAACGTGGCAGTTAAGTAACTGCTTATACATCACAGCCCATCCTCAGCCAGCTGTAGTGTAACTGGGGTTTTGCTAAAATCCTCAGTCCATCTGAGCTGCACTTAAACTCATCTTGTGCAGTAAAAACAGGTTGTTATGCCCTACTGAATAGGCCCTGGAACCCAGCACATATTTAGTCAGTGTATATTTATGCTTGAACTCACATCAGCAGAAACAATGAGTACAAAAGGCCATACATTATGGGCAAAAAAATCCACAAATACTACAGGCGGCTAAAAAAGTCACATGAAAACTGAACTCACTGAATATGAGTTACAAGAAGGATAAAATTCTGGTATTTATGTGTGTGCTACTTTCAAATCCTTGCTGATACATGCAAGTCCCATCCCTCCACTCTTTTCATAAGAACGGAAGCTACATCAAAGGTTAAATATCTCACCTATTCTGTCTTTGGTTGCTGAAAATTTAAGGAATTGAAATTCTTCCAAAAGGGAGTAAGGACTCAGTAAACACTACCTGTGTTCCAGCTGAACTTTGAAAGCGAACGTTGAAAGCCTTATCAGAGTTTCAGGTGATATCAGACAACCCATAAACACACTGCATGAAGTTATTACAAAGAATTTTATCTTGAAGGCGGAAGACAAATGCGAAACTGTCACCTTAACTGTGCTGTAAAACTGCCAAAAGGAGATATTACTATTAGGCTGACATACCAAAAAAGACTCCCAATAAGGGCCTGAGTGCACTCATACTTCCCTGCCCACCCTCATCACTGCCAGCTTGCCAGTGCCATCCATGCAGAACCCAGTGCAACACTCCATAGCTGACATGATAGCTACTTCAGCCAGAGATTTAGGACACGCCCCCTCATGGACAACCAAGAATAATCCACCTCTGGAAAAGTTTCTTCCTAGCTTCATCAAAATGCACGTTTTTTGACTCAAGCCCAAGAACTTTGCTCCCTCAGATGTTATATCTTAGTAAGAATGCCATTCTGAATGCTAATGATTGTGCATGAAGAGCATACCTCGTCCTCGATTGCTGTGAAATTTGCAGTTACTTGGGATTTGAAGTCTACTTTTTCTTGTGTTTTGGAACACAAGAGAATAACCTTTTCATTTTTTAAGTTCAGTAGCACCCCTAAGTTCATCAATCTCTTCTATGTTACAGCTAAGAGAAAAGCTGCATGCCTTCTGCAGGAATTTCTTAGCACTCTTCACCTTTGTGACAGGTCCATCAATCACAATGGTCTCTCTTGGCTGTAAAAAGTATATGTAGCTTTAATAGGAGAACTTTAATCTAAGCAGCAAAAAAAGAATGCCAGTGCTTTTACATCACAATTCTCCACTTACCTACACAAACATGCCATTAAGTTTTGGGTTGCTACCACAGACCACATTCTCAAATCTAACATCCTTATCATGGCTGTAAAACAGGGGACATAATTTACTGCACAGATTTTCAACTGTAGGTCATTTTTTGTTGTCAAAATTTTTGCTAACAAAGTTCTTCACAGAGGTAAGAGGATAGGATTTTACTTGCTGGTAGGGGGTTTTCAGGACAGTCAGTTCATTAGTAGACCACAGTGTCTTGTCTTCTCTGATTTAGAGCTATACTGTCAGGAGCTACTGCACAGCTGGACTGTGGCATCTGTTTAAGAAAAAGAAATACGCAACCTGTGTATCAGTTCCTGTGTTTTGTGCATGCTGCCTCACCATGAAATACGATCTGTGGGTATATACATGAAATATGCACACACAGAGAGCACTATAGGCAAGATGTAAACAGGTCCTGCATGCTGATCCAGGTATCAACGAGTTCTGCATAACCGAGGTCTTTCACACCACAAAATTGCAGCATTGCCTATAAATACGCTCAGCACTTGTTTTTGACAAATGAAACATCCCTCTAGTCAAGACAGCCCACTTACATGAACAAATCATCATATGACTGGAAAAGGCAGAAAAAAATAGCTGTGCTTTGGACTACTCTTTTCAGCATAGACAGCCAGGAGCTGCATTGACTGGGGGACTGCTGGCATGACGTGTGGCTGTGGCTGATGTCCCATGGAGAAGACGGTGGCAGTGAATGTGTTTGGCAGTGGAAGGAACTGGGAAGTAGATTATGCCCACGAAATTGGAAAGCACTGTAAATATTCCTAGGGCAGAGAGGCTCGGAGCGCACGTTGGGGAAGATGGGTGGCGACAGCACGGGAGAGGTACAAGGGAAGAGAGAAAGGGATGGAGCTATGCTTCACTTTGTTAAACAGGTGGCCAGCTACTCTTATGGCTTTTGTCTCCTCTACGTGCTAATTCAATTTATTTAGAGAGAGACGGGAGAAGAATCTCTTTCCCTCCGCCCCGGTTTCAGAATTATTGCATCTCCTGGGGGGAAGGGTTAGACTAAGACATTTGGTTTGGAAATGACTCACTCGGCAGCGCTATGGAGCCGGAGGGTCTATTTTTAATATTTTTAAATGGAGAACTTACCCAGGTCTCATGCCTGCACAGCGCTCCGGAGGCACGGCGAGCGCGGGGAGCCGGCCCAGCCCGCTCCCTTCCGCAGCCGCCCCCCGGTAAACATCCATCCCCTGCGGCACCGCCGCCGGCCCGGGCCGCCCGAGCCCCCCCGGCCGAGCGGGGCCGGCGCCCGAAGTCGCGGCTCGCACTCACCCCGGGCCACGCTGCCGGGCTGCCGCTGCCCGCGCCCGCACGGACGGACGCACGGACCGACGGACGGACGCGCTGCCTCCTCGCCGCGATCTGGCGAAATTTGCCACCCACCGGCCAGGATTTTACACTTCCTGGCGGCCGGCCAGCCTTTGCTGCTACAGCCTGCCCCGGGCTGGCTCCTCCCCGCCGAGACAAGAGCCGGCCGGGCCGGGCCGGGCGGAGCGGGGCCGGCCGCGCCTGCCTTCCCCGGCTCCCGGCCCGCTCCGCCCGGGGGTGCCCCTCCCGTCCCGCCGGAGTCAGGAAGTTTAAATTCTTCTGACCTTAAGCGAAAGAAAGGGAATGGGAAGGATGGAGGAGCTCGGGAGGCCCTTGCCGGGGAAGGGCGGCCGGCCCGGGTCCTGCGGGGCGCTCCCGGCCCCGGGTCCCGGCTCGGCCGGGAGATGCTGGACCTCCGCCGGCTTCTCGCTGGCCCGGCTCGGGGCGCACCCAGCCAAAGCAACGGGTCGTGTAGCACGGGGGAAGGGATGTGCCGTTTAAAGTTAGGGTTTATTTTATTTTGATCTCACGGTTCAAGGTTCCTCTGGCAGCCGCAGCGCCGTGCAGTTTGCTCTGTTCTGCTGTCACAGCATACAGCAGGTATCAGACAGGAAACTGCTGAAAAAAACCACGTGTAATTCGGGGTCCTTAAAGATATTAAAAGCCGCAATTAGTTGCAATCAGGGAGCAGTCGCATGGAACATGTAAGTCAAATAGTTACGCTGACTTTTGGAGAGCTGCTCATTAATTGAAAACACTTGAGACTTTTAAGCGCTTAAAGGAGACAAACCAAATTGGTAAAATAGTGTAATTTTCTCAAACTGTTTAAGAGCGTTTTGTGAATTATGCACTATACTGGTGAAGCTTGGTAACCTGATGCACTCCTTGTTAAGAGAATTCAAATCGTAACTTTACAACTGAGTTGTCTCTGGTCTCAGAATGGAAAAACTTGATGCTACTCTGAAACCAGTATGTAAATCCATTAGCTCATGCTGGGATCCATTAACACTTTTAAGTTGTGTCAATATCCATAGTTCCTTCAACACTTTTAAGTTGTGTCAATATCCATAGTAAGCTTAGATAAGAACAGCTGCCATATGTGTTTGTAGGAGAGGTATTCTTGTGTCTTTTTTCTATCTCCAGATGCTTAAAACAAAGACTCACTGGGGTTCTGCGAACCTTACCTGCTCCCCATTGCTTCTACTAGTTAGGGTTTACTATTATGAACATGAAATCATTACCTAGAGATTGTAGACAAGACTTTACTGCAAGCTTATGAACACATACAAAAACATATTTCCTGTCTCAGACTCGTGTCATATGATGAGAGTTGATACCTACTCAGAATATAAAATCGGTTAATCTACAAATAATTAAAGTTGCATATTGTCATTCATTCTGCACCTGCTTTTCAAGCCAACAATTACTTATTCTTCAGAGATAGCATTGCTGGAGTGGAGTTTGAGTGGTGATCCCAATCTGTGACTCATGGTATAGCTGGGAAGTGACCATCACTGCAGGTAGATCAACTGCAAAGCAAGGATGGGACTTACTGTACTTCAACTGTTCTCCATGGGCCAGCAAAAATCCTAAGGAATTTTCAGGTGAAGAGTCTGGTGACCTGACCTATTTGTTCAGGTGGCATGCTCCATTTAAGAGAAATTCCCAGGTTTTCTTAAAAAAACCAAAACACCATCCTACAAGCTGGCATCTTTCCCCAAATTTTAACTCACATATTTATGAATCAAAATTTGACAAGACATTTCAGGTGTGGGACAAATTCCTGCATAAGGTTTTTGAAAGAAAAGGTCATTGTTGTACCCATGTGGTTCTAGCTCCAGGACTACCACTGAGGGACATCACTGCCACAGCACAGATTTACTGTGACCATCCTGATATATGGCTGGACTCTCACTTGTGGGAGAAGAGGAAGGAAAGAGCTGAAAAGACCCCTGCCACCATACCAGAAGGAAAGGGGAGGTCCTCTTTAATTTCCTCGTTAGGAAGAAGTCAGGATTCTGTGGAAAGAAAATGGTCTTTGTCTCTGAGAGTGAGGGCCTCCAGATATGTTATGCAGGAGTATAGGTACTGGGAAGACTTTAATATGTGGCAAGGGCAGACAAAAAAGACAACTAGAAATACTAGCCCAGCAGAAAGAGATAAAATACTTAGGTGGGATTCATTTTACCTAACTTTAGCTCTCTGAGTCCATGCAAAACACATCTGGCTTTCAAAATTAGATAAGGTAAATCCTGCCCTACAGCTTGCCCAAGTGGAATAAGGTAGCAGTAAAAGGGATCTGAAGAGAAAAGACTTGTGTTCAGGTTGACAGATGAGAAAATTGAATTGCTCATTTTCCCCTTTTAGCTGTGGTTTGAGCAAGAAGAGAAGAACATGGTTTTCGAAGAAAACTCTTTGCCTTACACAGACAAGTGCTAATTCACAGGTGTCTGTTCTCTGCCCCAAAGACAATGTGTGGTGCAGATGCACTGCTGTGTGCTTTCTGTGAGAGGAACAGGCTCTTCTATGGCCTTGTCCTACAGCATCATCTCTGAGAACTGAAAAGCAGGCAAACTGACAGCATCAACAATGTTGCCACAGACATTTCTATAATGAACAGCCATGTGGAAAATAGCTACAGCCTTAATTTTGTTTTTGCCACTCTGCCTTAACACCACACATCCTCTCTGCAGCACACTCTATAGCGGACTGAGCACACACACGCCCTGCTGTCACACAGCCTGCTGTTCAATAGGAGCCTAACCACAAGAGTTGTGACTAACAGATGTGACCTTTTATTGGTTTGCTTATAATGCACTTGATGATGGGATGAACCCACAATGTATCGCATTCACTTTGGCTGTGTGATCCAACAGGTCTTCAGCATCATGTGCTTCCCAGAAAAGAGTCTTGGGAAAAGATCCACAGAGTAGTCTGTGAGGAGGGCAGTGAGGAGAGTCATCATTTCTGAAGAGCATTAGTGCCAATCCTAGCACTAATTTCAAATAGTGAGGGTTGCAGCTAAAACAGGCTAAGAAGTCACCAACCTACATTTTATTCTTATCCAATCCACATGCATCTCTTGCCCATTCCATCTGCAAGGATAGTAGGTCCTGCATCTGTCCAATGTGTGGTAGGGAGGAGGGGCCAGCAAAAAAAAAATTACTTCAACTAAAGTAGATGATTTTGGCAACAAAGAATTAGGCAATAGCTACACTTGAAGTTGCCTTGCAGATTCTTGCAAGCAGTATGGGGCAGACAAATGAGGATAAGCTGGGAGCAGCAACCTCCTATCACATCTCAGACGGGGAGGACATGTCTGGTAATCCTCAGTGAAACTGGAAATTGTTTAACAAAGCAATTCATCTTTCTCTTGGGACTGTAGTGAGAAAATTTCATGTATCAGTGATGCCATGAAGCTTAAACAACTCTTTCAAAGAGAATTAAAAAAAAATTTCTTTAGTTGCCATTTAATGTTCATTTTTATGATTTCAAGCTTGGGGATGGAAGGGGAAGGGAAGGAAACACCTCTAAGCTGTGGGGTTGAGGGTACACTATTCTATTAATTTTACAAGTCAAAGCTCTGGCACAAATGTTATTCAGGAAACAAAATGTAGTTCTACAGGGGATACTACTACATCTGTCAAAAAATAATTCAACTCACAGATACTCATTGAGAAGATGAATTCTCAGAAGCTGTAATGCTGAGAGAGACCTAAAATAGCAGGAAAGCAGACAGTAAATTAGACAGGCCCATAATTTGAGATGATGGGAGGGGAAAAAAAAACAGAAACAAGAAAACAATGGGATGGTAGAGTTCATAAACAGAAACTGTTACAAAAGCCTCTGTTACTGGTAATGTTGTGGAAACTCTTTGGAATACTATATTCAGTCCTGATTATCTTCTCATCAAAAAGACATCAGTAAACATAAATGAATTATTTTTTAAAAAGCAGAAGTGATGAGGATTGATTTAGAGACCCTGTCACGTGAGTTGGAAGAACTAAATACAGCTGCCCACGGTGTGTAGGACACAACACTGCAAAAAAATAAACACAGTTGTGGGAGAACAGCTATTTTGGTTTACAAAAGTGAGAGCATTTTTATTGTGAGGAGGGAGAAACTAGGATAAAACAAGGCAAAAAGATTAGGATGAGTGCCATCACAATGGCTTGGCTGTAAGATCCACTGCCTGGTGAAGCAGTTGCTGTGGGAGACTTCTTGCGGTATTTTAAATAAGCAAAACACAGTGTTTATCCCTTGGCCTACCAAGCACAGTGGGCTAGTTGATCTTTTACAGAGGAATTTTCCATCTTTAATTTCTGTGTTTCTAAAGCTTCCTCCTCTGTAGAGCACTGCTTGTCACGCCAGTGGCAAACCTTGAGGAGAAGACAAGCAAAATAGCCCACGGGCAGAGACCTAAACAGAGAAAATAACTGAGGTATGTTTGTGTTTGATGCTTTACAGTCACACCACAAATCAGAGCCAGGCAAAGGCAGTGGCAACCAGTATTCCTTACACTAAACCCTGCTAGACACCGTAATATAAATTTCCAAAGGTCAAAAGCAAGCATAACAAACCATTCTTTCCATCCTCCTGCTTTGTCTTCCCATCCCAGTCCTGACTTCATTTGTCTCTCCAGTATCTCCATCTGCTCCATCTCCCTCTTGGCCTTTCATCCCTGAGGTCAGTAAATTGAATCTTTAAATTCATTACTTGGAATCTTACACATCCACCTAAATCCTCTCCAATCTGGTTTCTATACCTCCCACATCAGAGTGGTGTGTCCCATTTTCTAACTACAATGATTCAGAGCAGTTCCCATCTTCTCAGACATGTCAGCAATCTTTGAAACACATGGCAGTCCTTTTGCCATTCATTTTCCATCTTACAATTTCCTTTTCCTACTTAAGTGCTTCATCAATGTATCATCCTTTGCTTCTTCTGGGAGGGCTTTCTTTCTTTTGGTCACTTCTATTCTTCTTCATCTTGACTTCAGGTAATTTCACACACACAGACCAATTAAGTTACTGGTACATGGTTGCCTTTTCTACTTTAGTCCCTTCTCTTCCTTTTTGAGCTTACTATACCAACTATAAATACACACAGATTTATTTGGGCATTGTTTTTAAGTCAGACTATTATTTCTCTAGGTTCTCATTTTCAGGCAATGTCTAAATTTTCCAGATATTTTCTGGATGTCTTCTTTCAAATAATGTCCTTTCTTACCCACAGAGTAATATGACTCATCACAGTTATCTTGATATGAAGTGACTAAGGTCAGGCTATCTTTTCCTCCAGCTTTCAAAAATATAATCTTCACTCATGTTTATGCAGAACAGTGCTACAAATGTCATTGCACTCACCTCTCACATTGAAAGCAATACCTTTTACTTTCCTTCCCTCTCTTGGCGTGTCCTTCTCTACTTATCACCACAGTTCCTCTCCTGTCTTCTTGTTACTGCAGTTTCTTACATCTTAGTTGCACCAAAGTCAGCTGTGATTGCCACTAAAAAAGCAATCTCACACTGGCTTTGGCTGTTGGCTCTGGCCAGCACTGCCCCTCCCTTGTGCCATCAATATCTCTGTGACTGCACACCAAATTGGGCCAGGAAGATGGGCTGGGTTACAAAGATGACAGTGCCTTCACTGCTCACAGGGAGCTTGATCTGACTTTGTGCTGTTGGTGGCATCTGAAAAAGACAACTGGACCCAGTGCTGTGTGAGGTCCACCACAATACCAGCCTAAAAGCCCAGGAGACCCTCGCTGTGTTCTCTCAGTGTAAGGACAGGCTTGGAAGTAGAGCTGCAAGCTTCTCTGCCATGTGTGCTGTCCTGCTGTGAGCCACCTCCATAGCCATTTAGGATCTGTAGGCTGTGCCAGTAAAGAGCTCACCACAGGGGGTAATTTGGGTAATTTGGCAAGCTGGCCAAGTTACCAGCTGCAGAGAGGTTTGGTATTTCAGATATCAGCTGTCTGCTGGCACCAGCTTTGGGTTATATTGTCTTTGAAAGCTGGCATCATTCTTAAGGCGAAATGAGTGAACACTGGTGAACGGATACCAAATCACACTGTTTCTAATTACAGGAGGTTTCCTTTACTCATTCTTGACTTGGTGTGATTCATCTCTTAGTTTTCAGTCTGTCTTTTTTTCGCTTTCTACACCTCATTTACAGACCATGCTGGGCTCTGCAGAACAGAAGCAATCCAACACAGTGAAAGTCACTACTGGGGGTAGACTTCTCTTAGTGAGAACAAAACAGGCTTTCCTCCTTAAAACTCCTAAATGCCTTTGGCACTGTCACTTTGACGGCGCTCTCAGAGCCAGCTGAAAACAAATCTGTGTGCACACAGCAGAAGGACGCTCACCTCCTGAGCTGACTGGCACAAGAATCAGTTTAGTCGGGGCCATGAGGAAATCATGTGCTGTACCAAAAGGGATCAGAGTAGCTCTGCTTATATTTATATTCAGAGAGAATGTGGGAGAAACTTGAAGCCTCATCCACCCCACAGTTGGTGAGATGGGATGATGGGTAGACATGCCTTTTCCTCTAGGAGCAAGAGTCTTGTTTTGTGGCTTATGTTTTGATTTGGCACAGCTGCTGACAACTTTTCCTCACCTCCCTGAGGTGACCCTGCCTCCTTTGATAAATGGAGGAATGATAGAATGCAGGTGCCACAGACAGAACATGCGTGTTTACAGCTTGGTGTTTATTTACTCATCTACTCTTGACTTCCACTATAATTACCAGGTCATCTTTTCCAGACGTAGCAGTGCTGAGCACACTGGAAGATGCCTTTACTGGCATCTTATAAGATCTAAAGGATCTTATTTTGTCTGCCCAGGAATGGGACTGTGCTGTGGGGAAGATGGCTGGAGGCTGTGTGGGGGGAGAAGAAAACCCTTGGCCATTCTGTGTTCATCTGCACAGAGAAAGGCCTGGCAGAATGAGTGAGTCACAACTCAGTAACTATATGCCTCTTTCTTGACCAACTCTTGTCTCACAGAGGAGGGTCAGTGATCTCTGACATAGAAGTGATGGATACATTAAACTAGGGAGGATGAGAAGGCTTGGAGAACAAGTAGAGGCATTTGAAATGTGAACTGCATTTCAATATACAGAGCAAGATGCAAACACCTATAATATGCACAGCTTGTGGGAGGGATGTGGATTGTAAAATGAAGGAGAACTTCATAGAATTCCTCCATGTTATCAGATGCCTCTGATCCCAAATTATCTATTGTTATCACAGAGATCCTTTGTCCATAAAGCAGGAGGAAGGATACAAGATGCTAAAAGCGCTGCATAAAGGAAGATGCAGACTGTATATCGACCTTCTGCATAGGATGAGACTTTGCAAGGCAGAAGGGCATGTGCACCTGTGGAATTCAGCTTCTGATTGCAGAACAAATGCATTTAACTCAAGAATCCCATATGCACATGTTCATATGAGTCTTATGAGTAACACTTTATGGTGGCCACATGGGTGTGTGTACAGACACATTTCTCCAGTGAGCTAACACAGGTTTGTGAACACCAGGTGTGGAATCTGTGTCTAAGGCTCTGCATTTTTGTGGGGGGCAGTCATATCCCAACTGTGTCAGTTTGAAGCTGGGTAAATCAGTTTGACATCACCAGTCTTCAGAATTTTTCCCAGTCTCATAGGTTTTTGATTTATTTTCAAAAACTCTCCATGGAGACTGCTCTTTATGTGGAATTTACCCTTCTGCCAGGCCAGACTGGAATTTCAGCCGTTTAAAGGAAATATGAAATTTTTGTGTGCGTATGTGGTGCCAACTCTCTAGAACAGACACAGAGGCAACACTTGGGCTTTGCAACCAATAAAATTCAGCAAATAAACCAGTTTGCCTCTTCTCCTTCATTTCCTCTCTCCCTCCCCCCTTGCCTTCCTCCCCCACTATTTTTGCACCTTGCTGAAACATACGAAATCAAAATGGTAAAAACATTCCAAGGAAACAGTCATTGACTCTGGATTATTATTCACTGGATTCATGCCCACCATGCCCTGAGCAGGCAGTCTCTCCCCCATCCTTCCCTTGCACCAGCAAGTGCATCTGCTAGGTCACAGCTAAGGAGAGGCACAGTCCTGAGTTGTGGAGACGAGCAGCTCTGGTGACAGCGCAGTGAAGCAATGCCTGGCTGGCACTGTGTCACTTCCCAGGCCAGGAGCTCTGCCCAGCAAGGTACAAATGCAGAGAGTGACAGGGACAGAGTGTGGTGTTCTCCTGCAGCTGGGACATGTGCTTCATTAAGGGACTCTGCCTTAGGCTGCACCCAGCACAGAGAGAGGTGATGTTCAGGACTAGGCAGGGGAATTTGGAAGTGACCTGCAAAAGCAAGGGCACCTACATGTTGTCTGACAGATCCATTATCACCATGAATTATCAGCCTGTTTAAAAATTGGTAGTTCTGCCACTAAGAGAGGCTTGCTTCGTCCAATTATACAATTGTTACAAGCAACTGGAAATAGGAAATGTGTCTGATTGCATAAATCTGTATCAGGTAGGCTAGCAGGGATCCCAGCCAGCTTGCATTTGGTTACTAGGCAATGTAACATATTGAGGGCCAGAATGGGTCCCTTTAACTCAGACTTCTGTCTCTGACAGTAGCCAAACACAGATGCCTTAGGTGGACCATAGGAACAGGAAAAGCATATGGAAAGATGACTTCTCTCAGTCATCTCCACCAATATTTTAACCTGTATTAGCTAAGTTGAAGCTAGTACAAGGTGCTCCCTGCAGTTCAATCACTTTTCCTCTATAATTGCAGGTACCTTTGAATTTATTTTCATGTCTGTGTTTTCCAAAGTCTGTGCAGGACAGGTGTCTTGCTGGAGAAAACTCCATGGCATATGTTCCTGATAGGAGGCAAAGAGAGGGAACAGTGTTAACAGGAGTTAAATTGCTGCCAAATGACTTTGCAGTAAAGCCACAGCCTGAACTGCAAAGTCAATGAAGTCATTTTCAACCAGTCTTAATGTGATTCTATACTGTCCCCTTCTCTACACACAGTGGTCACAAAATTAACCAAATAAAAGCTTTCCTCTCTTAAATACAGAAGTCTAAGCAACAAAACTTCTGTCACCTGCATAAACTTGAAAAAGACATTTGTTGACATACATGTATTTTTCTCATCTGATGAAAGTTGCAGCATGCAGCAGTGCTCAGGATATGCACAGGATACACACCGCCTCCACTTACCTTCTTGCAGGAGCCTGCCAGCAGGGACAAGAGGGCAGAAAGAACCAAGGTCAGCAGCTGATCCAGGAAGATTGGGATTCTTGTAGCTGCAGTGCCTTATTACCACTACAATGAGCTTCCAGTGCTTACTGTACACACACAGACTGGTATGCAGGGACATGGACTGTCTGAGGGAGTAAACAGAAAAGACCAGGGTCCAAGTCAGGCTGAACAATAGACTGAGGAGAATGCAAGACTCCTCTTTGGCTGGACTTCCCTCCAGGAAACCCAACTCATACTAAAATCCTCCTGTATCCTGTGCCCTAGTCTGGGGGTGTTGACTCGGTTCCAGCTAATCATGTAAATCGTATTTGCAGAAGGAGGTGAGTGCAGGCTGCTGGATGCTCCCAAGAAAGTATTCTGGAAGAAACCTCCCTGCTCTAAGATGGGAGGAGAGTTGGCCTCAGCATTTTGAGAGAGGTTTGTCTGTTCAAGTGTCCCCAAACACAACTGCTTCTCTAGTGAAGTAGTTGCCCATGCATCAGACTTCAGAAATATTAAAGCTCCTCTCCTGCCTCCTTATCTTTAGAAATGGGAATGGTTGTTCAAACACAGTGATTCTCATGACTCCAGCAGAAGGAGATTTTTAGACTCTGAGGCTCCCATTTCAAGATGACTGGGGTTGGAATTGTGTAGTATTTGAGGCTTACTGTGGTTTTAAGCTGACCGAGAGAAAGAGAGAATTGGGACAGGAAGTTTCTAGCTGAGGATTAATATCCAAGCCCAAACCTGGATTGTAAGAAAACGGTTTCTCAACCTTTTGTAATTAACAAGCCAAATAGTGTTTGAGGGGGAAAAAAAAAAGGAAAATGAGAGTCTCTGGAGCATTCTACATACTAATAGTGTTTGTCAATTTGCTCAATAAATAAAGCATCTAACATCTAATTAATAAAATGTTGTGATTTTACAAAAATTAAATTACATGTTATAATCACAGCCATTTTGACTGGGATTTTGAGTAGAATATTGATTTTGCTCTCTTCCAACAGTCAGAAATCAGCAACTATTCCATTTTCTGGAATCTTACATTTTATTGATCAATAGTGGTTCATAGTTCACAGATATTAAATTGATTGATACAGTTTGGAGCTTGTAATAGTGATGTTGAAAACCAAGGTACCTAGGATTTCTGTGTGCTTTTGTGTTTTCTGTCAGTTCTTTTAATATGCTGCACTGTCATATATGAAGCTGGTTAGGTCACTGTACTTGCTTTTTCAAAAACACTGTAAAGTGTTTTTTTATGGAATGAGTGACACATTTTCACCTCTTTTAGAAGGATTTGGAAGTACACTATTCCTATTTTAACATTTCCTGTTCCAGGAAGGAAATAGGGTTTTAAAATTTTTTGTTACTATAGACTTTTCTTTCCTAGTTGAATCAAATCTGAATCAGTGGTGATACTGAAAGAGTTATGCTTCCTGTTTGCTTCTGCTTAAGAAAAAGTTCTAGTAAGAACTGTTGAAAAGGCAGCTGTAACTAATTAACATCCAACTTTCTCCAAACACTGTTTAACATTTACTTATCAATTTAAGTCCTTACATTAAACAGTATCTCAAATGCCTTTCCATTTAGAAATGCCCAGGAAAACTCTCAAGGGTGCTGTGAGTACTCTTTATGTTCTACCATAGAAAACATGTTTTCTCTAGGACTTCTGCCTCAGTTTATGGAATTAGAGCATTTCCAGGCTGTTTCCCAATAAAATGTAGCTGGTAGGATCCTGACTACTTAAAAATCACATTGGCTCTTACAATAAAAGCAGAGGCAAATGCTAGTCCAAATCTAATATAGGTTGCAATATGCTAATTTTTACCTAGGACACGGGATTCTTTATGCAATTTCCCCTTTTACCCTCCAACTTCCTATAGTTACATTGTAATTTTGTGTGCTGATTCAGCTAGAACATTTCACTCTTGAAGGGAGTCCATTTTCAGCAACAATTGAAATATTTACCACTTGTATAAGTTGTGAAATATTAGAGAATATTATAGAATAAACTACCAATTTTCCTCACCATTACCAGCACATTTACAGAAATGACGAATCACTTTCAGAGATATTATGTAAGCACTAATTCACTAATGATCATAGTGTATGGAGGATAAGAATTTCACATGGTCAATTTCATTTATGGGGAAAATGAAATTAAAAATTTGGAGCCTAATTTTCACTAGGTGTTGTCATCTCATTGCAGGGGTTGCACACTGTTGTCTCCTTATCACAAAAGTTTCATGCTTTCTTGGTGTTTCTCATGGGCAGCTCCTCAGAGCACTAACTCTTTCTTCTTCACAAAGCAGCCAACTGAGTCCAGTTCCCTTCTCAACCAGCCACCCCACTCTTTTATAGCACTCTTCTCATTGCTTACTGCTGTGGCCTGTTAAAGTCAGGCCTGTTCCTAATCTTTGATAATTGGCCCAGCTGCAACTCCTCAGGGGTAAGATTACTTTCTACACGATCTTTATTTTCTTCTATTCTATCCCCCTATAATGAGGTTCTCTCAACTACTCTTAAAAATCAGATCAAGTTCCATCTGCATGGTAAGGTCAAGCAGACCAAGCACCTGTAGAATAGATGCTCTTCACAAACAGTTGCTGCTGAGGATCTGACTATGCATACTGAGGATTGCACTATGCATATTCCAGGTTTTTTTTTTCAATTCAAATCACCTTCATTTGGATCCCCTGGAGCGAATGCCTAATGAGGTCTGAGCATGTTGGGTACACTTCTGGAGAACATTTTTCAGTTTAATTTCACTCAACAGAACCTAACCCCTGCACTCAAAATCAGCCCCTGATGCAAAATCAAGCACAGGCAATAAAGATATTCAGAAGATTTCCATCAAAAATAGAGTCCTGATCCAAACTAAAACACCAGTGGAGCCACATCACACAAGCATTGCTGGCAGGACTGCTGCAATGGCTGTGCTCTGTCCCACACTTTTGCCCCTTCACTGTACACTAGATCCACAATGTAAAGAAAAGGCACAACAGGCTGACACATGGTTCTGTTTCCAGACTAGTATATGAGGTCCTGCTTTTAGATGCATCTCCTGAGGTGTAAAGCATCTACACTTCTCTAAACTCTGACAGCTTGTATCTGAAGGTATGAAAATTCATTCTGCTTCATTTCAAGACACGCTGATTCAGACCAGTTGGTGACCCATAGCTGCCTTATTACCAAAACCCTGTGTTTGTGCTGATTTAAACATTTTTTTTACTGCTGGAATAAATTTTTCTTGAAAGTAGTGCTTCAGCTCCATGGTATTTGTGTCACTGCATAATGAAGTTGCATAACATCACTGTGCATTGGCAAGATGCTGCAACAGGAGGCTTCAGACAGCAGTGCTCCTGTGTAGCACTGGCACAAAGAGTTACAGCTGAGAGTGGAGAAACCTTTAAGGCCTGGTTTACATCACTGTATTTACATTTTATATATTATATGCATTTCATAATCACAGGTTTGTATTGTATGTGGACACACTGAAATTACAAAGTCAGCTACCAATATCCAGCCTCTCTGTTGCATGCACAGATTCTCTTCCTGAGCTGACACACATCCTCAGCAAACATATTGTTGTCACAGGAAAACACTCAACCAGTAAAACCATGGCTGCAGCTGTCTTCCCTGAGCTCTGGTTCCCCAGGCAGGGCTCTTCTGCTCGTACAACCTGTCAGAGTGGGGATGCACAGCCTGGGTAAAAACAACCAAGCACCCCAGTGACAGGGCAGCATCAGTAGCTATCAGCCAAGGAGTTACTTCCTAGGGTTGATGTTAGAGTTGTGATCATTTGGTTTACCCTTCAACTAAGGTAATTTTATAGCCTTGTCAAAAGATGTTTTAAACAGAAAATATGCTGGGGAGCCTGGTTTAAACAACAGCTATCAAAACAAAACAAATTCTAGGTTCAGCTATGTCATTTTTTTAAAGCTGTGGCACTCTTCAGTAGCCCTTTGATTCAGCCTCTGGTACAATGAGGCACCATGCATCACACATCAGTTGATGCTGATCTGTTGCACTCTACAATGCTGTCATTGTGGGGACAAGGAATAAGTTGGATTGTTTGCAGGATGTATTAGTCAGGAGGAAACAGAACAACAAGCACACCAATGCTTAGGTGCTCTTTTCGGCATAGCAAAACACTCAGCTAACTCATCAAACTATGTAACTTGGGATGGCAGGGCTAAACACAGCATGTCCTAAGAGGCTGGAGGTTTTGCAAGCTCCATTCTGCAGTTTACTGAGAGGAAAAAAACATAAAACACCACAGCCATAAAATGTTCTGAATTAAGAAAAAACCCCTCATTAAATTAGTAACAGCCTACAGGACATGCACTATGTAAACACCAGAACTTTCTACTTTCAGAAGTGAGCAACCAATACACAGTTCCCATCTTTGACAAACCAGACCTGCCAAAGCTCACACGCTGAGCGTGAGAGTCACACCACTGACGGCTCCCTCCTGCCACACCACAGCTTGGTTTGCACTTCATGTGCTCACAGAGTTACAGCTGCTGCTCTGCATCGCAGAGCTACTGGGCACAGCACAGTGTGACTGCATGCTCTGCAGAACTGCAATTTTTTGTTTGTTTTCACCTCCAAACAGCACCTCTCTCTTTCTTCCTCCTCTGTGAGTTACGAGGAATGCATACAAAATGATTAAAGGTATTTTTTCTAGAGAAAGTATTAATTTCTGTTACACATGCTGCATTTACTATGTAACAGATGATAGGCATTGGGGATGAAGTCTGTTTTGGTGTATTTTACATAATCTGCTTGAAGAGCTTCCCTTAAAAGAAAGTAATTAGTTTGTACTATTTTGCATACCATTCTTATCCTATTGGTAAGAGCCCAGCAGACTGGATTCAATTTACTTGTGGCATAATGTTTCACATAAACATAGGCTGAAGTCTTAATGTAATTAGATAATTTCTGCTGTTCTGACGTTGCCTCATACACCCTTGTTACTAACACTGAGATTTTGCAAAACTCCAGAGAAGACAATATAAGCTGCCAAGTGGAAACTTCTTTGAGAGGCTGGCTCATGTCCTGAAATTATAGATGCACAAACACAGCTGCATTTGTGCTATTTCTAAAATGCCAGAGGCAAAGCATTTAATATACATTTATATAGATATGAAACACCCCTCTGGGGATTTACTACTTACACACATGGAAGTGAACAGCGGCAGCAGCAGATAAATAATGAAAAAGTCAATTACGTTTTAAAGAGCCTTTTAATTTTAATAGTCCATAGTGATGTTAATAATACAGGGAAGGACATTTTCAAAGCATTTATCCTGACATTTACCCTTATGATGGCTTGGTAATTTAAGGATGTGGTTGTGGAGAGGTAGAGCTAAAGCTCTACCTCTCTAGAGAAAGAGAAATCATTTATATTCCAGTTTGTTAGTTTTTACAATTCTGCTCTTCTGTTTTCAGGCATTAATAGAGGCTTTTCTGTGTTTGTGTTATACCTCCTCTTTTCTGAGTTTTAAGCCATTTAAAATAGAGAAAGAAACTGCTTTTTGTTGAAAACTGCTGTTGAAACTGTTTTCTGTTGCAATTATATGTGTGATCAAGGCATTGTTGAAATAACCTGTGGCTTTATGATTTCATTGCTATTTCTTAGCACCTTAATCTGGAGTTCTTTGAGCTAGCCAGCATATTAACACCGAATGAAAAGACAATCATAGCTAGCAAGGCAGAAATAAGCCCTCCAAAAGTGTCATTTCAAACCAATAAAAGGCAGCAATCGCAACAAAAGGGGCCTGAATAACTCCAGGATTTTCTTGATAATGGGATATGAATCCTTTTGCCTTACTGAGATGTAACTTGAACTAACGGTGGCTGTTCTCTGTCTGTGAGCTATTCCCATACCAAATGAACTGATGGGGTTCTTGTTGGGGTTTTGGGTCGCGACCCAAACCTTACAGCTCTCCTTACCTCCCTTTCTGCAGGCAGCCTGAGCTGCAGGAGCAGAGACAATGCAATTTCTTGAAGTCCCTAGGTGCCCAGGGCTGCCTTGATCTGCCACTGGCTGTTTCACACACCTGCCCTCACCACAAATGTAAACTGAGCACATGCACAGCTGGGTGAAGTGGTTCGAGCCTGGTGCTTCTCCTGACGCAGGAGAACGAGCCCGTGTGCGAGCGGCTTCCTGCTGGGAGGCCCCTGGCACCCAGTGGTTAAAGGCAGGCAGTGCAGAGGACAGGGCTCAATGGGATTTAGGCTGTAGAAGAGTGGAAGGGCAGCAAGACGACGTAGCAGACTGAGAATGGTTAGGCAGAGTTTATAGGCTGTGTCACAGCAACATTGCAGACTGCAGTGGGCTGGGGTGTAGTGAGACTTTGTAATGAGAACAGAACATTAAACTGATGCAATGAGCCTACAGCTGGCTTGTTGATACTTGGCATCACTGCAGCTCCAGAGCTGGCCCTTGATGTTTCACTCTACAGGCTAAACTGCCACAAGTCACCAGGGTGACCCGAGGCCCCACAGATGTGCAGGAACGGCCCTCCTGCCAGCAGTGGATCCCAGTAACAGATGTCATCAACTACTTGCCATGGCAGATCACCTCCCCTGCTGGAAGAGAGAAGCCATGCAACTGAACCAGGCACATCTGAGGCTTGCTGGTTTACACACCTTGTCTCACAGGACACATTTCTTGCAGCTGCTGTTGACCAGTTTACCAGCGAGCCCCAGCATGTCTGAGCTTTCCCTTGCTGCCTTCCCCTCCGTATTGGCACAGTTGCTTGCACAGAGTGGTGGTTGCCTCCAGCAGCCAAAAGGGAGAGCTGGGAGCCCATGCTGGTGCTGGCCTCTGCCTCCTTGTTCAGCTTCAGCACGACCACATCATGCAACTGACATTCAAAAGGAGAGTGGGGAGGAAAGGCTGGTTTACTTTTTTGCTTTTATAAGAGCTATTAAATGTCTTGCTTTTGTCTGTGCTGGCTTGCTCCTCCTGTCTTGTCAGAACTGGCTCTGTTATGCCATTGGGGCTGCAAATACCTCATGGAAAATGTTTTGTTGCACGATTTAATTTGCTTAATAAAACCAGATGAAGTTCCATTGATTCTTATACAGAATTTTTTCCCAGGATTTTTGTAAGCATCAATGAATGGTTGTTAAATCTGAATGAGACCTTGAATAAAGACAATGGTAAAAGCTTGGTATGATGCTTAGGCCAAATACACTTGGCTGGAAAACACTCAAAAAGCTTCTTTTTTTCCCAATGATGCTTTGCAGTTTGAACACATTCATAACCTCATGAACAGTCTGAGCTGCTCATCAAATTTTATAGGGATTGTCTTGGAGCAGCAGGCAAAGAAAATTGCCTTAGATGAGCTGCTAATGTGCAATGTCCCCTTTACAAGTGTGAGGCTGCTCACTTTCCAGTTTTAATACAGATTTACAGCAGTGTGAGGCTGCTCACTTTCCAGCTGTAATGCAGGCAACCGTCCACAGACTTACAGAGCACACAGAGTATCTGCTGGCACAAGCCTTATGGATCACATCTGTCAGCAGTGGTCTTACCCTCCAATTTGCAGTCCCATCTGAAGAGTCTCAAGTATCAGCAATCCAAACTGAAAAGGAAGTTCAGCTGTTTCAGCTGAGAGGCCAGGGAGGAAGGAATACTGTCGTCTGAAAGGTGATTGAAAACTGACACGGAAGAGTACGAACCTGAATGTTAACAACATGGTTTGGCTCCATCTCTTAAAAAACCCTAACAATAAAAGCCTGTCAAGATGACAAGTCCTAAGTGAGTATAGATGGGGACAAATAGGAAAGGCGTTGATTCTATGTTACATGCACTTTGTTGGGCCACTGCAAGAGGCAACAGACTGGCAATGAAGAGGGTGCACAGCCATGCAGAGCCAGGCCAGCACTGCTAATCATGCCCATAGTGTATCTCCAGTGCTTCTGGCCTATTCTCTATCACATAGTTAATGGGTTTCACCAACAGAAATAAATGTAGGAAACTGGAAGATGAAAAGAACCGGACTTGCCTAAGTCTGTTAAAGCAAGGATTACCTGTCAAGTCCAGTGATCAGTTCAGAAACTTTCCCCAATAACACAGACCAATCAGTCTTTCTGAATTCCAGCAAAAAGTAATATGTGTCAAAATACTAATTACAGGTGACTGTTTGGAAATCCTGTCCCCTGAAGCCCTGCAGGACTTAGCCACAGACTGGCTGGGACACAGAGCTTTCCTCTCTCACACAGTCTACATCCAGACCTATGAACACACTTGATGTCATCTCTCTAATGCATTCCCTTGGAGCTAAATCCTGCATTTCTAATTTGAAAAAGGATAGGCAACTTTCTTACTAAAATTGCACCCACCCAGCAGGGAGCAGTTACAGAGCAGAGCCTTGCCTTGCAGCTGGAAGCCCTTAAGGAAGAGACCACTCCTCTGCTACGCATGCTCCAGGAATACAGGCTATGCTGTGGGGAAAAAAATAATAGTTCTTCACATCAAATCCTTAATATCCCAAGGATTTCTCTCCCAGAGACCCTTAAATGGACAAAGTGAGCTAGAACTGTTTGGTTCTTTCCCTGGAGTGTAAAAGATTACAGTTCTCTAGGTAAGAATTGTAGGCAAGCTAAATTTAGTATTTCCCGGTTTTACTTGTCAAGGAGAAAAAAAAATACCTACACTACTTTAGGGAGAATGATTTGCAGATACCCTAGGCTGGCTCAGCCAAGAGAGAGTCACATCAGTCAGTACTCCAGCTGTATCACCCAAGACTGGGTGCAGGCAAGTTTTGCCATCCCAGAGGCAAAATTTAATTCTCATACTCAATGACTGGACAATTTGGTTCACGAGATCCAACCCAATTCCTGCAGACAGTGCTGTGACTCATCTGCAGGCTCAGAACTCACAGCTGAGTCCCCTTGGGTGATACAGACATGAAATCATGGTAAAAAAAGGGCTGTGAGAAAACTCATCTGGAGGACATCCAATCCATCTCACTCCCCTAAGTGGGTTTCTTTTTTCAAACTCAGAGAGAAGTGCCTCTGGCACAGCAGATAATTGAACTGGTGTTTCTCAGACCTTCCTGACAATCACACTGATCACAGGGCCAGCCTTCCTTACAGGATGCAGTCTCCCACTTCATGCCTGATGATAATTTAATTTTGGAGGCCTTGCCCTTGAAGAAAGAGGAAGGAAAGAGGGAAAGAAGAAGGGAAGAAGGGAAGGAAGGAAGGAGGAGAGGAAGGAAGGGAGGGAAGAAGAAAAGATAAAACCAAATAAAGCTTTTTACTAAGCACTTCTGTTGGCTTCAGCTATTTCAAGTTTGATATTAAACAATAGCATTTCAATTTTGATATTGAATCAAACCTGTCATTATTTCTTCATAATTATAAGGCTCCCAGAATGAGGAAATGGCAGCAATAGGAGGTGGACTGGAGAACAAATTCAGCTGGGATGCCAGCTGTGCATACTGGCAGGCAGCATCTCTGTTCTGAGTATGTGACTCACAGGTAAATGTTCTCTTGCCACACACTCCTGTGAGAGCTGGCAGTGACAGTTATCTACACTTCCCACCCTACACCCTCCCATCCTTTCCATCTCTCCACCTACTTGTCTGACAAAGTTACTCTGTAGGATTAAGTCCTTAACCCAGGTATGATGGTTTGATCTTGGCTGGATACCCAGTGCCCACCAAAGCCCCCTTCCTCAACTGAACAGGGAAGAAAAAATGTAACAAAAGGCTCATGAGTTAAGGACAGGGACAGATCACTCACGTTACCATAATGGACAGAACAGCCTTGACTCAGAGAAATTAACTGAATTTATCACCAGTCAAAATCAGAGCAAGATAATGAAAAAACAAATCCTAAAAGCACATTCCCCCCACGCCTCCCTGCTACCTGGACTTAACTTCATTCTTGATTCACAATTACTTCTGTGCAATAACTTTTGTTTTTTCTTCTTAGCCTTGATATCCCAGAGGTGCTCCCACCATCACTGATGGGCTTGGCCTTGGCCAGTGGCAGGTCCATCTTGGAGCCAGTTAGTTCAGGCTCTGTTGAAGATGGGGGAAGTTTCTAACAACTTGCCAAAGAAGGCACCCCTGTAGCCTCCCACTACGAGAACCTTGCCACAGAAACTCAATAAACAAGGCATGGATCAACCTGATTTTATTGAAGTCCTGTAAAGTCATTGCTTTAGAAAGGCTCTGAAAAAATGTAAGTGTCCCTCTCCCCCAGTTAGATAGGGCATTTCAGAAGTGTTACTGCTTAGAAAAATTCTGCCTACCTCTTAGAAAAAGTTAGCTTTATTGGTTTGGGAGCAAGACAAGCAGGCAGATTATAAGAGGTCAACGATGCAAGAACAAGTACATCCTGTGAACAATCCCTGTTTCCTTTGAGGCATACTTCCTCAGATTGTAACATAGTGTTGTTTTTTCACAGTGCCTCCATTCTGTTTATCCCTTCACAACCTCCACGCTTACTGCTGGTGTTAATAAATGCCCACACTTACTAGTGCAGGACGTTATGGGTTATACAGAGAGTGCCATTACCTTCCTGGCACTCGTGACAAACTGACCTACCTTGATTCATCTAAAGACTGAAGCAGGGTCAAGAGAATGTGATTCTGGTTTCCTAGCTCTTTAACCCCAACCTCTAACCACTACCCCATGCTTTTTCCCCACTGGGGTGCTATTGTTTAAACCACTAGCTGCAAACCCTTCATTTTGGAAATAAAAAATTAATATTTCACCATCCTTCCCTTCACTTTCTGTTCTATCCTTGTGTGTAGTATGGAATCTGCTTCTCTACAAGAGTAAACCCTGTTTCCTGCCAGGCTTGTGAAGCCCAGTGGAAAAAGCATTTATATGTTTGCATTTCTCACTGTGCAAAATTCTGCTTACAAACCAACAGAGATGGAAATAAGGATGGGGATGTGACAGAGGCAGTGACAGGGAAATACCATAGGTTAGTGATGCCCTGGATCCAGATGTGCTGGAAGCCACGCAAGGCAAAGAGAAGACATTCTCTCTCAGAAAGAGGACTTATTTAAATCCCTTACAAAGGGAAAGACACAGCTTGCAAAGATAATGGTCCGTCTGGCTACCATAGTGCCATGATAAATCCTTCACCTCCCGTTCCCGCTGGCGGAAAGCAGCGCGTTTACAGCTCAACTCCGAGGCAGAGCTTTGCACTGAGGACAGAAAACGCCCGAGTGGAGCGGCAGGGGCAGTGCCACACACGGAGAGCCTCCCTGTCCCGGTCCGCGCGCCCGCCCGTGTCCCTGTCCCGGCTCCCGGTCCCGGTCCCTGGCCCCGCCCCGGTGACGGGCGCGTGATGGCGGCGGGCGGAGCGCGGCGGCGCTGACGGCGCCAAGATGGCGGCGCTGCGGGACGGGGACTTCGCGGCGCTGCAGATCCTGCTGAAGGTGAGCGGGGCCGGGCCGCGGGGGCCGGGGCCGCCGCTGCCGGGCCGCGGCTGAGCGGCCCCGCTTTGCTCCCCGCCAGGCGCCGTCGAAGGACGCTGTGCGGCAGCTGTGCCAGGAGTGCTTCTCCAGCCCGCCCGCCGCGCTCGGCCCGCTGGCGCAGCGCGCCTGCCCCGGGCTCGCCGTCAGCGCCGAGGAAGCGGAGCAGGTAGGGCCGGGCGGGGCAGCCGCCGGTCCCGGCGGGAGGGAACGAGTGGGACTGTGGCGGTGCCAGCACGGGGCTGGCCCAGGCCCTCGGGAACTTGCGGGAAACGAGATGGGCGCGGGAACGGCGACTCTCGCCCGCGGCAGAAGGAAACGGGCTGAGGCTGCGAACCGGGGGGCGCTGAGGAGCTCAGCCCCATCCTGCTGAGGCTGTCGGGCTGTACTTGGATGCCCAGGGCTCTGGTGGTGAGGGTCTCCAGCATAAGCTGTGTCTCCTGGCTAAGAGGGCCCGTCCTGTGGTGTATGTAATGCAGCCCTTCTCTTGCCTCTTGACAGCTGGTGTCTGCTCTGCACAACCTCACCAGGCACGTGGTGTACCGCGGCTTGACCGGGGCAGAAGACATCCTCCGTCTCTTCCCAGAAAACTTCCACCAAAATCTGAAAAACCTCTTGACTAAGATAATCTTGGAGAATATGTAAGTGCTATCCACCTGCCATTTGCTTTCAGCTGGAGATTTAAAGGCTTTGTATGTGGTTTGATACGTGGATAGTTGGCAAGGTGAGTCTTGTTTCTGTAAATGGCCAATGAAACACAGCCATGGGCACACTGAGTTTTCCCATGACTTTGAAACAGACGTGGGCCATGATAAAACTTAGAAGGGTGGATTTCAGCTCTAGAAAATGCAGGTAGTACCCAGATATCCATCCACTTGTCACCATGGCTCAGGTGCAGAGTCACTGGATGTGATACAGCATACGTGAGGTGGTGGCAGGGGAAGGCACTTCTGCTTGCACATCTTAGTGCTTGGAGCCCATGACTTTGATAAGACCAGGGAGGAAGGTGTGGGCTTTAAACGAGCTGCCCTTCCAGAAGAAGCCATGGTTGGTCACCAGTTTGCCTGCCATTAGCCACCAGGCCCAGCCTTTCCATGGCACTCAGTAGCATAGGCAGTCTCTGACTTCTGTTTTCTGCTGGTGACCCTTCAGTCAGGGATAAGCCATGCTAAATGCTTACCTCTTTTTTTTCTCCTCAAAGCACTGTTGATACTGTTTTCTCCACTTTTTCACAGCTCTTCTTGGAGAAATGAAGCACAAGCCAGTCAGAGTAAGTAGTAATCTCAGGAATGAGATTGTCTGCTAGGAAAGAATGGATTATCTTAGTATTGTATTTATGAAGTATCTGACATGCATTACATAGGGATCAAGGCAGTGGTCCAAGGCAGACATTCCAACAAATTGATCTGTGTTAACATAAAAAAGTGAATGGTTTCCTGCCCCTCCCAATCCACCAGCAATCAATCTTTGCAAATTAACATACAAGGTTTAACAGATGTATTTTGTGTTGTTGCAAATGCTGCCAAGTGCTGGCCCTGACAGACTGTGAACTGGAATTTGTTCCAAAAGCAGGAGCAAGGCAGCCAGTTGTCACTGCCCCCTGGAGCTCTGTGCTGGGAAGCAGCAGGGGCAGGGAGAGAGAGCCTTTCCCCAGACAGAAAAAAGATTCAGTTATTCAATAAAGCACAGAGAGAAAGTGACTTGAGTGTCTGTAGTCAGTAGGAAGGCTAGCAATCAACCCCTGGGGAAGACACTAAGCATCTTACAATAGGCAGAATCCATACAGGCTGCAATTGCCTACTGAGACAGCCCTTCCCTAGCAGCCAAGTTAGACTGGTGTTTCTTTCCTTGGGTGGGCCCAAAAGGTCTCCAGCTCTGAGCTATTGATATCAGTAATGCACCTGTTAAATGGTCTCTGCTAGGCTGCATGTAATTAGGATGATATTTGAAATATTTTTAAGGAATGTGAAGCAGTGTATTTGCTGTACTTCAGGATGCTTTGGTTGGGGAACTTGAAATAACATGTTTTATACTGCCAGATTTTACAAGCTTTCCTGAGTGCTTTCTTACCAGTTTCTGAGCAGAGCAATAAGCATGCAGGTGCCAGAGCAACTCACAATGAAACACCAGTTGAGTGTAGCAGGCAGCAAGGCAGGGCATAAAGATGGGGAGAAGACATCTTACTGCTCTCCTTCTCCCAGCTGCTTTGGAAATTTACCTCTGTTTCTTGCACTAAACTGTCATTGCATGTAATGATGGGAGAACCCTTTTTGCCCTTCTGTGTCATGAGGAGGTCTTTAGAGACTGGCTTATTCCAGAGTAAAATGATGGGAAACCATGTAGTAGGAACTAAACTTGTACACTTCCCAGAGCCAGAAGTGGAGAGGCCTGTGCATGGTGGTAGTCACAGGTTGCAGGGTCTGGTATCACCATGTGCTGCTGAGCCTAACAGAGCCATTTTTAATCCCCCAGTCTCCCTGCCTCGGCTGGTGGACATGGACTGGAGGGTGGACATCAAGACATCTTCAGACAGCATCGTAAGAATGGCAGTCCCTACCTGCCTGCTGCAGCTAAAGGTAATGGCAGTGGCTGTGAAGGACCCACATAACAAAGTCCAACACCTAACTTGCCAGGGAAAACCAGTTTAGACAGGCATCTGGTGCTTGCCTCATGCCGGGTGGGCCATTAGACTTTCTCAGAGATGATACCTGAAATGCCACAGAGCATGGGAATGGTGTCTCTGATGAAAGCTCTCTTGCACAGAAGTTTTGTGTGCATGAGGATGTGAGAAGTCACCATGTTTGTTCCTAGTCACCATTGTTTTCTACAGAAAAAAAGAAGATAAATCATGAAGCCATCATCCTTTAATTCTAAGCACTCCATCAGCATGTTTAGCTGACTTCATTAGTTGGGAAATGACTTGAGATTACTACTAACTGCCTTCATTAGCTACATCTATCATTTGGGAAGTATACCTACCTTACTGCTCTTGTACTGCTTGTGTTCTGCAGAGTTTTGGATCCCCCCAACCAATAAAAATCAGATGAATGAGATTAAGAGGAAGAATTAAAATCTAGTTTCTGTATGCGGGGTGGGGTTATTGTGGTATCTCTGTGGTATCTGCTGAGATGCTTTTGATACAAATGTGGCTTCCTGCCACAACTATCTTCAAAATATCCCAATACTCATGGCAGTAGGTGCTCACTTGCACTCTGTCAATGGGAGTGCACTTCACTAGTAAGGCACACAGCTTAGAAAATGTGCCAGGGTTCTTCAGGATGGAGCTGGATTCCAAATTCAGACCAATTTGTTTAATCTATGTATTAAACACTACATTTTGTAGCGGCTCTGGAAGAACAACACATAAATTAATTTTTCATACAGCTAACATCTGCATTCCTATTTTAAGATTCAGGAAGATGCTGCCTTATGTGGAAATAATCCTGTTGTTTCTGCACTGACTGTGGAACTGAGCAAAGAAACCCTGGACACTATGTTAGAAGGTCTGGGAAGGATTCGGGACCAACTTTCTGCTGTTGCAAACAAATGAATGCTCAGGGCATGGATTCCAGCAGAAAGGAAGGGAAGTATTCTCTACCTACAGCTGTCAGAAGTTGCAGCCTAATGTAACACGTTGTCTATTTCAGCAAACAAAACTAAAGAGGTTTTTTCCTTGAATTAATGAGATAGCTTTTGAAAAGCTAACACTCAAATACTCATTTGGTTGGATGCCAAGAAATGGTTTCCTATTATGTTGTTGAACAAAAGCTGTTCACCATTTCAGAAGAGGATTTCAGGGCTCAGAGGTTGGCTTAATTACAAGGGTCATAACTGGAAACAGCAAATAGCTGCAGCCAATGAAGCAAGTTCTATCTCTGTCCTGAAATGAGAATCTGAAAGGCTCTAGCTGGGTAATGGGCTGCCTTCCAACAAAAGGAGGGTGCTTCTGTCTGGAATGTGCATGTACTGAGGTGCCTGATGGATGTAGCACTCTCCCTCTCAGTGAAGCAGAGCCATGCTGGAGATTGTTATTACAGGATGATGTGCTGAAATAGGGCAGTTATGCTACAAAACATTCCCTTCTGATCAGCTTCACAGCACCATTTGCAAAATGACTGTTCTCATCATCTTTAGCAGAACTAATTTCCTCCTTCTGTTTAAAAAAGGAGTTCAGGTAATTCATGTTTGGGGTTTATTGGACTCTGGGCTTTGTCTTTGCTGCACAAAAACCAAACTGGGAGAATAAAGAATTGAAGGCTGTTTTCTGTGCTGTAGGAGACCCCTCTGTAGCAATATGTGCCTATACTTCTTCAAAGTGTTCTGTTGTTTGTGTAAATCTTCATTTAATTATTAAAGAATGAACTGCTAATTGATTTTGTGAATCCTTTTCAGTCTGGAAGAGATGTTGTCCTGGGTTACCTCAGCCTCTCTGTGATGGTGCCAAGTTTCTAGGCTGGTTTAATGGATGTTCCTGTTTGTTGCTGAAGAAGGATCTTTTGTTTCCTATTCAAATTGATTCATGTTTGCAACTTCCTTCTCTTCATTGTAATACAGTTTCAGGGCACCTTCTTCCATGGGCATCACCTCTGTACAATATTAGAGGATTATCCTGACCCTAGAAGTTTATAAATATGTGTGCATTGCGAGTGTGGAGGAGTTACATGCAGAAAATCAACAAAATTCTTTCTGATGAGCTTCTATAGAAGTCTATATCCTAATGTGTTTATGGCAAAATCCAATCTTTCCTGCAACACTGGGCTCTCCTCCAAGACATAAACATTGTTTATTGTGTTTGGAAACACAGAATCATTCAAGAAGTATGCATAACTACAAGAACTTTGTTAATTAATTGTACACATCCCCCCAAAGTGCAGGCTAGAATATAAGTGTAAGTGAAGGCTGTGCCTTTAAAAGATAATGGAGCTCATAAAATGCAGCTCATGCATCAAGATCAACTGGGTGGCAAGTCCCTTGTTAATGTCTTGGGCAAAGATTATAATGCTTAGTATGGTATCAAGGCAAACTGGTACATTTCATGTATGATAGGGACATCTCAATGGAGGAGATGGATATTTAAGAGTATGTTCTGTAAGATTCAAGCTGTGAAAAACATCTCTAACAGTACTTCAGTTTAAGGAAATTTTGTTGCCTTTGCAGCCTAGCCTTAAAAAAAAATTAAAACGAATAATTTATATAAGTCTTAGAAGGTAAGGATTACTGAGGAGGTAAATAATTCAGGATGAACTACTGCAGTGTTAGAGGAGCTGAGGAAGTAAAAACACAGAGGAAATCCTTGAGGAAAATACTGAAGTTATAATCAAAAATGTAGGATCCAATGCAATGAAGAACTGATAGTTGTTCTCATGTAAAACAATTATACAACTATAGAATAGTTGTAAAGAAAATGAAGATTTAAAACTTTTCTGGTGGCAGAGTGGAGCTTTCTGCAGGTAGCTAAAAGTTGCTTGTGGAGTCTTAACAAAAAGGAGTGTGCCCACTGAACCAGAGACGTGCCAAACATCTGGCGACTCCAAGGGGTAGATGTCAAGTCATTCTGCAAGAAGACACTGGTATTTTCTAGCCCAATATTTAGGATGCTGTGAGAGCTTGCCTTCAACTCTTTGCCTAAATTGTTAGGTATTTTATTGTGGACCCTTATCTCCTTAGCCAGAAGAGCTGAAACTGCTCTGAAAAAGGTACATAAAACAAAGGAGGCTGAGTAGGACTGTCATTACCCAGACAGCAGGAGAACTTCACATTAAAGCCCTTTTTACGGAGACTGCTACACAGAAAGAGAATAAATTGCCTGCTACTGCAGGCAATCAGATGTGATCTTTTTCATAAAGTTACTGCTCTCTTAAAATGAGTTAGATTTTCATCCTCCTTCCACATATTGCTGCTATTTGGTAGGGCTAGCCTAAGAGATGATGGAGTCATCTCTTCTCTGTTACCAGTTTGTTACTGTGCCAACGCTGTCCTCTTTTGCTTACTCTTTCTTGCCTTTCCATTTTTCAGTCCTATTTAAGAAGACAGTAATATCCCTGACCACTTTTGATGACTAAGCCTTGTAAGCTCTATATTCTGTGCCTTTCAGAATTGCAGTGGCCATTCTTCACTTAACAGTTTGCATCTCCCTTGAATGGGGTCATGACCACAAGTGTTTCTGGAGGATTGTCCAAGGACATTACTAAAGAATGAACTGTCATAGTATGTGAATCACCTGAATGAGCTCCTGCCAGGAAACCAAAAGCCTTCATCATGAAGTGGAGCTTAAAAGCTCCATCCTCATTCCAGTATTTGAGAAACAGAAAATTCACTTTCTACATGTACACTTGGTAATGATGTAATTCCATTACAGTAAGAAAAACAGTGATAAACTGATTTGTAAAACACAGTATGCAAGTTAAATTCAAATTGTAATTTCACAATCACACATTGTGTTGAATCTGTGTCAAAGTGTTGAAAAAGCATTATAAACAATAAAGCCTACTTTGTATTATTCAAAACAACACAAACAATGCTAGCTTTTATTGCAAAAAATTGTGCACTTTAGGGTGTTCAGACTGAAAATTGTGTAGGTGTGATTGAGAGCAAGAAAAGCTTAGAAAGAAAATGCCTTTAAGGTTCCTAGCTTCTACTTCAATTACTGATCTTTAAACTCTGGTTTAAAACTATAGAAGACTTTCTAACACTCATGATGGTTTGGTAAAGATCTAATAATTACTCTATATTTAAGTTTTGAGTTTAATACATGAAATTTATATATATTCAAGCTCTTCTGAAACTAACATGTATACAAAGTGTTTGTTTATAACTGAGGTCTTACTGTTTCACATCAAAGTTATTTTGTTACTAGTAATCTGGTTTGGAATTGTTTTGACCTAGGTTAAAAATGTTAGTTTCTATTTTTTTGCAATCTAATTTTCACTGGATATAATAAAGTTTCTTTAACAATATAGATGGGGCCACCTGCCCAGATCAGGACTGAAGAAGGCATTTTGGGATCAAGAGACCAATCTGGGATAGCCCTCTTGTTAAACAAACATCTCTCTTAAAAACCACAACAGTTCGGCTTAATCTCAGTTTAAGTTTTTGGAACAAGCAACAACATACCTAGTGGTGTAAATTTGTCGGCTGTTCTATAACTATGGTATTCTGAGTTAAAATAACCCCTACAAAAGTAGCAGTTTAATACATTTACCACTCTTTTTTATACACCCTTAAAAGATTAATCTCACTAGGCTGTAGAGTGGCAGCACTTGAAGTTGAGGAATCCCACCTCCCCAGACTCTTTCCTAACATTTTGACCCCTTAGTCAGAAACTTTAGTCCACGACACAGTAATTACACAAACTCATGTATTTTTCCCCCCGTGTGCACAAATGTTGTGCAAGTAGTTGCTGATTTTTTGCTCTGTTTTTAATTTAAGAGATTAATAATGCTTGTGACACTCAGGCTTGCCTTACTAACTGATTTCTCCAAGGTATAACTTGGTTAACATTATGTAATTTAGTCTCCATTATCACTGCACCAACACAGCCCTGTATCATTACAATGCAAGACCTTGGCTTACCCACCATCAGTATGTGCTCACCCTGCCCAGGATTTCCATCTGCTCTCATGATTCACAT
Source organism: Camarhynchus parvulus (assembly GCF_901933205.1). Lineage (NCBI taxonomy): Eukaryota > Metazoa > Chordata > Aves > Passeriformes > Thraupidae > Camarhynchus > Camarhynchus parvulus. Next base: position 18,742,642 of record NC_044575.1, on the reverse strand, counting down.
TCATCTGGCCCCTGCTTGAAGGCAGCTGCACTACCATCACCAGTGAATTAAACCTCACAAACTCCAGCAGGGACACATTTATAGCAAGGCTGATGAGAATGTGCTAAAGGTCTTGAGTTTTTCAGTTACACTCAAAAAACTAGAAGCCTCACCAAAAGAATCAGTGGCCAAACAGCCCTTGCCCTTTTGAGCATGTAAGAACCTGACTGTTGCTGCTTGATGCTTTATAAACCTCTTGTCTGGACTTATTAGTGCCTATGAGTCTTGCCACTGACCATGCTGCTGCTGAAGTACCCATGAAATACGTAACAAAAACACCAACACAGCACACCCACCTTGTGACAATTCACTGGTGTATTTTACTGAGTGTCACAGGAAGAAGAGGGACCACAACAGGGTCAGAGCTGGCACTGCAAGCTCACAAGCTTCCTAAGCTTTCTGTAACATTGGCCTTTAGCAAAGAAAGAATCACAGAATATCCGAAGTTGGAAGTGACCCACAAGGGTCATGGAGTCCAACTTCTGACCCTGCACAGGACAGCTCCAACAATCCCACCATGTGCTTGACAGCGTTGTCCCAAACATTCCTTCAACTCTGTCAGGCTGGTGCCGTGACCACTTCCCTAGGGAGCCTCTTCCAGTGCCCAAGAACCCCCTGGGGAAAGAACCTTTTTCAAATAACCAGGCTAAACTTCACAGAGACTAGGAAATGAGCCTAGATTTACAGTCCTCCTAGTTAGCTAAAACACTCAAGCCCAAATGGCACTGAGAGAATTTGATAAATTAACCATTTAGCTGACTATTTCTAGCCTTCTGAACTGGTACTGCTGGCCCAGCTCTGAATAGCACCTGACCATATCCCGCCGACACGTTGGACAGGTGTGAATGAAAGCAGAGTGAGAATCAAAGGATGCCACAACAAAAGAAACATTCCTGAAAGCGCAAATTCTTTTTCTCCAGGAGATGGCGAGCTCGGTCTCCCATTTCTCTTCCCTCCTCAGTTTCTCGGCAGGACACAGCAGTCTGGGCTGTCCTCAGAATCTGGGAGCAAATCAATGCCTGCCGGAGTCCAAACGGTACCAAACCAGAAGGGGGATATTATTCACTGCTCAGCAAAAGGTCTCCCAGCTGCTTCCATAGTCGCGGGTTGAGGCAGCTGAGCACATTTTAGGCGAAGCTGGCAGAGATGGAAGCAGCAGATGGTTCTCTGGACTGTGCCAGTCATTTCAAACACCAAGAAGGAGGAACTTTCCCTTCTTTTTCCCAGGCTAGATGCATAGTCCTCCAGGGAGAGCTTAGGCACTTAAAAGGGTAAGAACAACGTTACATTTAAAGGGATGAGGACAACTTTGAATGCTTCAAACTGGCCTCTCTCAGACAATGTGAGTTTTGTATAGATTTGTCTTTAAATAGTGGTGAGCAGGACACTGTAAAAATCATGTCTGGAGAGGGAAGTAAGATGGAGGGAGGGAGAGTTCCTTCTTTCTTAAGCACGCTAGAAAACAATTTAGAACAATGCACAAAGCACAATGGCATCCTGTGCAATGTATATACAAATTCTCTTGTTGCTTTTCCACTCACTTTTGCTGCTGCTGTTAATACAAGGCCTGGGGTGAAAGCATTCCCTCCCCTTGCTGACCTTTCTGCACCCCCTCCTCCCAGGAGGCATCATCTTGCCACTCTGGGAGGGGAAGTGCTAATGCTCACTAGCAACACTGACACACCACACAGTGCTGTCAAATATGCAAAGTAAACACACAGAACAGAGGCAGTGAAATAGTACCCTGCTTTCATCCTTACTCTCTTCCAGTCACTGTTCTTGTAAAGGCTGCTTTGGAACAATGGTAGGTACGGTTTCACCCCCCCTCTAAGGAAGACACAATTTGTCATGTTGACAGCATCCCTTTATGCTGATGAGATAGTGAGGGTTGAGTGCCAACTAGCAGCAGAAATATAATAGCATCCATCAGAGCTGTTAGCTAGAGTTGGCCAGTGCTTTTGTTTGTAATTTAGAGGGCTATAACTCAGCCTTGTAAATAAGATGCAGGAGAAACTCCACACTGAAAATTGGGACCTTGCAGTGGGCCCTTTAGTTTCTTAGGGGAAAAAAATTTAAAAAAAAACAGGTTTGCTTTGACATTCTACACTGTGCTGAAAAGAAGTGATAAGAAACCTGGATGAGATTACTGCAGCGTACCAATTCTCTGCACTGACAGGGTAACTGGAAATGCTGATTTCTTTACAACTATATCAGTGACTCTAGGTCCAGGGTGTTCAAACACACTTTCTGTATCAGTAAGTCTTGAGGTAAATGGTATCTTCACTTCCAAACAAATCACTGTACAGGTCAGCAAGGCTCCCCAGGTTGTATCTCTACTCCACACAGCAGCAGGGCTCAACCCACATAAAGCTCACTGCAGATTTATGATCAGAATCAGTAAATTACCCACTGTCCGAACTATTCCGGTTCCTTAGTGCTTGGTGGCATTTAGGTATTGGGGCCTCATTCCCAAGCCTGTTCCTGCATTTTTCATGCCTACAAAGACACATGACCCCTACTTTCGAATGTTTTCTTTTTTTCAATCCACTAGTGTCAGCCAGTATTATTCCATGCTCTATTAAGCCAGAATGGTAGAAAGTCTAGAAAGTTTGAACTGGATCTCAACAGACAACTGATAGACTTTTGTGTCTAATGGCAAATAAATAATCAGAAGATCAGAGTGAAATCAAAGAAACACAAAACATGTCTTTAGTGCACTGCATAACTGAAAGTTAAGAGAACTGCATTTAGAAAATACTGTTTTTCCTCTCTGAAAAGAACAGCATGAAAGTGTACTTGGCCATCTGTGTCTCAGGATGTTTTCCTTTTCTTGGGCACAGATGGTAAACTTCAAACATCACTATCACTCCCATCTACCACATAAGCCCTGTAAGCAATCTTATTTACAATTTCTAGCCATTGCTTTCCAGTGACCTCATTTCTCCCTTTGGTGCTGTCTTGGAAGTTCTGGCTAATATTAAAGGCACTGAAATAGTCACTTTCAAGACTCCCTTGTGGGCGTGGTAACATAGTTTTCAATAAAGAAAAGACTCTTTAAACAAAATGAAAGCTGGCCATATTTTCCCCTTGTCCTTAGGCAAGTAAAAAATAAAATCCCTTTCCTATGCTTTCAAAACAATACAATAAAACAGCTAAGCAAGAAATCTAATCAAGGTGAACCTTCATTCCACCTTGTGGTTTGCACACCGGTGACCTCTCCAGACTGGACATTGTCTGAGGCAGAGACTTTGTCTTCACAGCCCCATACAGAAGACTGACTCTGCTACTAATACTCCATAAGTAACAGCAAGGATTCTGTCCCCTGGTGTCACCAAAATACTGCAGTTATTTCAGGATCAGATTTCCAGTTGCCTGGCATAGCAGCGGTCTTATCTTTTCCTAGATAAATAAGGCTGATCTATGCAGTTTAATGGGTGGATTGTGTCACCATTGGCAGCTCACAGAGAAATGGTCCAATTTTCAGAGGTGTGGAATACTTACTTTGGAACTTCAGATACTTCTGATATACTTCTCATAACCCTCCCTCTAAGCCCATCTAATCTGCAGTGTCAGAAGGGATCTCACTACAATTTCCCCCAAGAGAAGCAATTGCTGTGGTATTTTTGGTTAAAATTTCTTCTTCCTCTACAATTCTATTTCCTTATATCATTCTGTATCATACACACTGTCATTCTTCAGTCCAGAGTGGATTACACTCTGGCAGTGAAAGAACAGCATCCTATTTCAAAAATTCAGTAATAAATGAAAAGCACCAAAATTAAAAAATAAATTACATAGACTGTCCTTTGTTGTAATGGTGAAGACAGCCACAAAGCCTTCTAGTAACTGAAAATGAACTTGACTTTCAGGTGATGAAATTCAATTAATTGGCATTTCTCTAGAGAGGGAGAAAAATCTTTGGGGACAATCTCTGCATACAAAATCAACACATTGGTCATTAATGATATTTATTCTTAAGTACAGGCAGCTTACTCACATCAGCAATGTTCTGGGGAAGAAGTACCCTCTAGCACAGAGCTGTTCTAACAGCAGGCACTGGTGCAACTCTGGACCACAGCCTGGTTTTGCTGAGGGCTCTGCATGCTCTACAAGAAATCAAACTTTTCACAGCTCCTTGGCTGCAGAAACAAACAGGGCGCAGGAACAGCTGCAGTTCTCCAGGCTCAACAGCATGTCCAAGCCTGGGTAGTGGGACTGAGTTTGGCTTTTACAGCAGACCTGGAGGCCTTGATGTCACCTCTGGGAGCACAGTAAAACTGAAGCAGGCAGCCCAGGTGGGGGTGAGAGTGAGGCCTGGAAACGCAGACCTCTGAGCCGAGTGCTTGTCTCTGCAGTGTCTCTGAATATCTCGCTTTACCTCTGACTTCTGCCTAGCAGGTAAAAAGCTACATTACACCTGTTGTGGTGGTGATAGAATAACTAACTGATCCACTTGGTATTAAGCCTCTTGCAGTGCGTAGCTAAAGGAACCTACACGTGTACTGAGCATTTTGCCAAAACAAAGACGTCAATACTGGGGTATCGTGTTCCCTACGACAGCAAAGGCTGAAATGATTTTCTGCTGCCTACAAAGAAAAGAGTGTTTTGCAGAATTTCTCTCTCAAGTTCTTCAGGATCACAGTACCATACATCTTTGAAAATACAACGGGGTTCAACTCCTGGACCTAAATCACTGTCACAATGCTCTTCAAAGGAATCCCATCCTGCTGGGCTCTTTAGCTGATTGCAACTCTTCACCTCTCCCTGACCCACTTTAACAGTGTGTCCTTCTACCTCATCCATATGAAAGGCTTCAGAAGGAAACTGTGAATAAAGGCCACAGTGAAAGACCAGCCCATCTGTTTGTTTAGGAAGAGCCCCCTTTGCTTTGTCTCAATTTCAACCTTCCATGTAAATCGGCAACTATCCAGACGATTTCCCTGCTACCCTCCTTTCCTTTCTCCACCCTCTCCAGCAGCATCTTATCCAGTAGCATTTTGTGTCTCATTTCATGTAGCTGTGACTGGACAGATGAATGGGCACAGGAAATAAATTCCATGTATTTGAAGTCTCTGCTATATGAAGCTCATGTGCATGCAGGGTGGGGAAGGGACTGAACCAAGCCTGGATGACTCTGATTGATTCACTGACATTAATTCCATTTTCACATCTAAGGTCCCTTTTGCCTAGGGTGTTTTGGTTTTTTATTTTTGTTTTAAATGCTGTTTCCAGGCATTTACTACAGGACATGGTACAGAATAAATGTGCCCTGCAAGACAGTACAGCCTCAGCAGGCCTTTAGGAAGTCTGCAGAGCCTGCAGACACAAGGGACGTCTCATGGGTGGAGTGATGACGTATTGCTCAAATAAACCTAAGATGAAGCAGATGCAGGGAACAGTGAAGGGGCCTTCAGCCATCCTAACTGAAATAGAAATACCGATTTATTGTTTCTTCTGAAATCAACCAGGGACTTCATCATTGCCATTTATTGCCTTATGAACTCACTTTTCTTATAGCATTTATGATATTTGGACATTCCACACCTGACAGAGAAATGTTCGCAATGAGCTAGTTACGTTCAGGTGTTGTCCTTTATTTGGGCTGACCTACAAAGAATTTCATGGGTCTGTTAGTTTCCCCTTGAGATCTACTGTATGTTGACTACCAAAGAAAATGTCACAAGCCATTTTATAATTATAAACCAGCCCCTTAACCAGTGTTCCTGCCTCTCTTCCTCCTCTCACACCCCTCAGGAGCCCTCCACCAGGAGTCCTCTGAATGCATCACCAAAAAGATCCCTTGTCCACAAAGTCCCTATCATTGTGTCCTGCCTTTGCATGACCACACAGTCCTACTGCACTTCTGAAAACAAAGGCAAACCCAAACCTTACCCCCTCCCTCCTTACCCCAGCTGTTTTTCATGCTGTGGTAGCACCTTCCCGTCCCATTTGGAGCACAGTGGGAGGGCAGCTCTGCTGTGAGGACACAGGACTGGGCTGTCTGGTGCTAATTAACCTGGGATAGGACGGCAGGCAGCGCAGGGCTCTGTATCCAGGTGGGTGCTGTTAGGAAGGCAATGACAACATCAATACTGCTCCAGTGACTACAGCTTCCTTTTTATTTGGTGCTAGGTGCATTACAGGGGAAAAAGAGGAAAGGAAGTGAGAGAGAGAGAGATGCAGGGAAGGGAAGGATCAATTGTGCTCTGCTCTTTGCAAGCAGCCAGACTGAAAATGTTCCCCAGTCACCCTAGTGATGAGAAATGGCAGGCTGAGAGCAACCCACACCATGGGACTATTTTAACACATGTGACCTGACTGCTAACTAATCTAACTCCAACTGGACTCAGCAAAGCCTTGGATTTAGAAGAACAATACCTATATTCAGCTGAAAAAACAATCTGTGTTAAAAATATATCTACTAATTCTGGCCCAAAAGGCCAGATACCCAAGCCATGCCATGTTTGGAGTATGCAGTGAATGCACCTGGTCCTGCTGATTTCAGTGCTGAGTTCAGTCAGCTGTTCAGTGAGCCAGACCAGGACAGCAGTTTGGAAGGGAGATTTAAGAACAGACAGTGTTCTAAACAGACAATTGTCAGCCAGTATTTGGAGTTTAGCAGTCAGCAAGCAGAAAGCCTCCAAATAAGAGAATTAACTGCTGCTTAAGGACTTTGTGCTCTATCTGCTAGCTGACAACCAAATTTGTGCTGAATCTGATGCAGCAAACTTTAATCCTGCTGTGTTATCAATAATGTGTATTTCCAGGTTTAAACACTCCCAGTAGATAAAATGCCCTTGAAAACTCCCTGTTTCTTTAATTGCCAACACTTTATTTGAAAACATAATCCTAAATATCTCATTAACCAATGGCTACAACATCCTTCATCTACTCCAAGATCCTTTTCTATTTGATATCTACCACATTATCACCATCCACAGAAGCAGGCCCAGAAGTGCTGTTAAGAGACTCTGTGCAACACTGCTGAAGCCAAATGACAGATTGCCCTAAAACTACATATCCTGACATTCAAGGAGACAATTAAAGTAGAAATACTTCAGAAAAGGCAGTCTTCCAGAAGAGAAAAAAGATGACAAGGTACAGTAAAGACATTGTCACATGCCCTCACCTGATCACAAACTGAGACTGGTTGTAAATGAATCCCCAGAGAGTAATTACATTTCACGGTTTTAAGCTCATGCAAATCTCAGGGTTCAGCCACACACCCAGCCCACCACCTTTTAATGTTATGGCACATCAGCTGAACCATGCTAACTCACTGTGCCTTCTGCTGCTAGTGCCTGGGAGCACACACAGCTGCACTGACCTGAGCTGCAGCCGTAGGCAGGGCAACACCCTTCACCTAGGACAGGTCACATTGGAAATGCCAAGTTAAGGCCACACTGTATCCCCTTCTGAACGGATGGGACTAATCTGTCTCACCCTGTGCTTTAAATGTGGTTTAAAGGTTTAAATGTGGTTTAAAGGTTTCAATGTGTTTTGCAGTGCAGGAAGGGGGCCTAAAACAATGAGATATGCCATCAGATAAATAGTGAAAGGATTTCCATCAGATGTGCTGAGAGATTACGTGGTGAAGGGATTATGTTGGCATGACAGTGGGCATGATGGCCTGCTGATTGGTAGCTCATCAGGTGGGAGGACCCTTCTCTCTGGGACTGGTGGAAGAGGGAGTGAGACACTAAGACATCCTGATGTGTTCTGTTCTAACCTTGCACAAACCCCAGACTGTATAATCACTTGCTTTGTAATTCTCCATATCCCTCACTGACACACAAGATGGCTGCCTCCCCCCTCCCATTTATAATGGCAATAACAGGATATTTCAACTACAGTTTCACCTCCACTTCTGCCAGAAGTAAAAAGGGGTATTTGAAATCCTCAGTGGCAGAGGATGAGAATACGACCCTACCTTGCAGATAGATCAACTTGCTCTTCTCTCCTCCCCAAAGCAGGGAGCCTCTTTCATCAGGTTTTGCCTCTGACTGCATTGGAGTATTCCCAGGAGCACTTGTACATAGTGCTATCCATTTATATTTTGCAAGTCTGGTGAATTTACCACCAGCATTCTCACAGTAATCTGTAACCTGCTGCTCCAAGAAACTGCACTATTTGTGCAGCAGTGATAGTGAAGGTGACCAGACTTACAGTGTGACCCACAGGATTTGTGCATCTGGGATTTTATTAAATGCAACCAGACTTACCAGAAATTAAGCCCAGCCACATCCAACCCCTCTGATCTCTGAGGACCAGCTGGAAAGCAGGGGGGTCAATTTTTTGCCAGATTTCTATACTTTTAACACAACAGCTAGGAGAGAACTCACAGGAGATGGACCCACTCAAGCATCCATTCACCTGCTTTGCAAGTTTTCTGAACACACTCCCTGAACTTACCTTTGCAACCCAGGTCTGCTCCAATGGCCAGCTTGGCTCAGAGCTCTGCAGTGCTCAAGAGAAGAAATGGGGTGTAATTCTGCAGTGTGACCCCCAAGCTCCCTGTTGTAACTGAGGGTCCCTGAGCAATCTCTTCAGTGATGAGTCAGAGATGTGGCTCACATGCACACTCTGTCCCACTCGGAAGATTTGCAGCTCTCTGAGCCTCATCTGCAGCTCTTGCCTTGCAGACAAGCAGCAGCCTGGAATGATAATTGGGGATCACAACCTCAGCAAGCAGATCCCCATGGCTTTCATCTCTGGCTGTTGTGCCGTCAGCATTATCAGGAGTCAGAGAAAATCAGATGTGATAGCATCAGCATTTAGGGCAGGAAAGGGCATGGAACACAGAAGAGTTTTTAGGAATCTGGAATGGGAAGGTTGGTGTTTGGTATTTAGATAATAAGGCTACCAATTTCAAGATAAATTCTCATGGGTTGCCAAAGGCCTCTAATTAATTCCAACTCTCCTCTTTTTTTCATCAGCCTACTTTTCTATCTGCTCCTTCACCCAAATGCACTGTAGTCTCCACTGCTTAGGAACCCTGATGGGGATGCTGGGGAAGGGAGGTCAGTCCCCTTATGCAACCCCTGCTGACAGGGACAGCATTCAAAGTGAGCAGGTGGCCTTGTTTTAAATAAGTGTTTGAAACAACCCCTTCCAGCTTTGTATGTAAATGAACTGTATCTTACTGAGCAAAGTAATGCTCAGTCATGATCTTGGATTCATAGCTAAATAAGACTGACCACAGCTGACATCAGCAGGGAAGCAGAAGATTCACACCTGTTTATGACACAATCTGCAGGATGGGCTGATGCCGGGATTTTCAGCTCTGCCTGCAGGAGCTCCCACCAGTCACATGGATAAATAGGATGTGATAGTCCAAACAGCATGTCTCTCCCTCCTCTGAACTGCTCATTTGTAAGTCTTGAAAGGGTTAACTTGGAGAGAGTCCCTCTATACCCATGTGATGGATACATCAAGTGACCCCTCTGGTCAAACGTGTTCACTCAGACCAAAGTGTGCTTCCTCATTAGCAACAATAAATTCAAAGCAGATGGAAAAACTGCTTATTCTCTGATCCAGCTTTCAAAGCCCTTTGATTTCAGAATTCCTCTGCTGCTCTTTGACTTTTCTTGCCTGTCAAGTTCCCTGGCAAGATTGATAGGAGAAGGATATCAGTGCAAATTCTGGTTCTGGTCATCTCCCCTGTCAAATTTCCTACATCTGACCATGTTAATTGCTTCTCTCCTCCTTTGGTGTAAAGACTGTTTGATTTTTTCCCTATCCTTTCTCCATCAGTGGGTTATTACAATGTTTTGAAAGGGTCAGTGGTTAACTCTTTACTAGGGCTGCAATACTTCTCCCATACACTGTTGTCTGCATCTCACCAGATCAGGCTGGGAACTGACCAAAGCTAGAAAATGTTTCTTTATAGAGACCACGCTCTGTTTTTTTCCACACCACTGGCTGAAAGCCATGAAATAAGTGGACATCTGGAAAGGACAGCAAGATAGCAACCTAAGCACTGATGTCTGGAGAAGACTCCACAGCAAGTGTAGCACCAGGACAGGATCAATGACTAAGCAGTGGTCAGAGCCATACCACAGCTCACAAGGAGTCTGGCAGGCAGGTGCTGCAGAGTGACTTGGGCAGAAGGCACTTGCAGGACTCTGAGGACTCTCCCTCAGCTGGCACAAGACATTTCCTGCAGCCCAATCCATGCCTTACTGCCTTTTTCACAAAGGTATTTTTCCCAGTCCCCAACCTGGATGTGAATTTTCCGCCAACTGCTTCTCATCCCGCCCAGGTGGGATGAAGGGACCCTCTCTCCCTCCCTTCCTGTGATCACTGAAGTCTCCCCTCTCAGCTCCTGAGGCTGCTTGAGAGAGCCCTCTGAAATAAGCAGGCACTGACACACTGAATTCCTCAAGGTCACCTGGGGGAGCAATCCTGACCTTGACACCTCACCATCCTTCTGGAGGCCCAGAGCCATCTGCCTTCCCCCTGCCCCTTGCAGAGTCTCATTTTAGCTGCTGCCATCCCACGCTGCCTCCTGCCTCACTAAAATCCCCTGAGCAACTATTACCCCTAAGAAAGGAGCCATTTCCACAGGTAGAAACAACAGGGAGCCCCAGTGGAACGGTCCTCCCTCCTTCCCTCCCTGCCCCGAAAGCTCATTTGGCCAAGGCAACACAAACGGATGAGGCCTGGCAGGCACCCCATGCACCATCCCAGTCCCACTGCAGAGGGAGACCAGCTCTGCCAGTTAAGCCAGCTACTATTTTAATACACCACTGCTGCCATTGAGAAGCAATCTCCTGTTTCCCCATGGATCTGTGATCTTGGCCACAGAGGTGTGTGGTCCCTACTCCCCACTCTCCTTCTGGGCACTGCAGACACTGCTCCTCACCTGCAATCCAGCTCAGAGAGTCACTTGCCATCAGAGGCTATGAAGAAACACTTCTGAAAACTGGGCAGGTTCCTGCCATCCTGGAGATGTCCTGTCAGGCCCTAGCTTTTAAGGAAGACCACAGAAAAGTTTGTCTAAGCATGGCAAACTGAAATGAGGTTAAAAAGCAGTGGCATTGCACAGAAACCTCTAGGAAAGTATAAGTAATAAATCCAACCTCAAATCACATTAGTCTGAGGTTTTGACCTCGGCTGCTGGCCCAAGAGCCTTCCAAAGTACAGCAGAATTCACTTTTCAGCATCACTGGGATGACTCCCTACTCCTTGCAGAAAGACAGCAACACACACAGCTAGAACTAGTGAATGGCTGGTGGGATGCTCTGGCCATCAGGGCATGTAGCAGGCAGTGAACACAGGAGGAAAACTGAGACATTTCCTTTACTAAAAGCAGCTCTCTAGGCACTGTCAGCAGGACTGAGCTTATGATGCCCACACCAGCAAAAAGCTGATTCCATGTAATGAAAGACAACCACATACTGAGTAGGTTTTTGACTAAACAGTCACTTATGGCCAGTGTTTGATAATCCACCTTTAGTCCTCAGAACTATCGTGGGCAATGTATGTTTTGACACATCCTGTAGTAACACAGAGCCGTGCCAGTGGCATACTGAACATGCATGAAGTGCTACATTTTGGAGTACATAATGCACTTCTAAATCTCTCAGATGATTTCAAAAATCGCTCCATCATCATGACTTTAAGCTGAAGCCAGTGCACACAATCCAGATGTTGAAAGAGCAAGCCAGGATCCAGGGATCCTGTCCTGGCTCAAACAGCAAGCCTTGTGCTTAGGCTGTTTCACCTCTCCCTGCCAATGAGGTGCACCAGGGTAAAAGTAGGATCATAATTTCCTGCTAGTTTACACACAGAAGCTGAAAAGCTTTAGTTCTCTGTAAGAGACTGTGTAATAGCCTGCATAAGGATTTTGAGGCAAGACTGACTGAAGGATGTTTCAGTTTCTCTCTAGAGAGACAGGAGTGGGTGCATGCACACAGAACTGATGTGCATCTGCAGGAGAGGAATCTGCTCTTGCTTAAGTTACATATTATTACTAAAACTAGTAAAAGGCACAAAGTGACACTAAAGATTGTCTCTCAGACTAAGCAGCTGCCATAGTTGTTTTAGAGTAGCAGCAAGCCAGGCCATCAGGGTACCCACAGCTCCTACTTGTTTCTGCTGCGGGAGATATTATCGTCACAATTTTAATAATCAGACAGAAAGAAGCTGGAGGGAACCAGAGAACTTGCCATACAGCAAGGGAAGGTGAAAGATGATGCTCAAGGACTGCAAAACTGTTGCTTGATGATTATGAAGAGACTGAAGGCCGTTTTGCTTTCCTCCTTTTCAGGGTGCACTTGCAGGTACAGTAGAAACAAAGAAGAATTTTGTTCACTGCAAAAAAATCCCAGCCAAGCAAACAAAACTAATTTCTACTTCCTTCAAGTTGGAAGAGAGAAACTTTTGTCTGTGTGTTAATGAGGCTGCTGTGGAGACTTGGGTCAACAGAAGAGCACAATTAATTTTTACTGAAAGTATTGGAACATAAGACACTGAAACATCAAAGCTTTGGAGATGTGTGCTGTTTGGATATTGATTTACTTGTCACTTCCATGTAGTCAGTGCAGATGAAGGAGGGGTTACCCTGCAGCTAGGTGAACCACATTCCTTTTCGGCCAGCTTTGGTAGCTGGGCCCAATAGAAGGTGCCACCTTCCCTCTTCCCATCCTAAGGGATTTCATCTCAGTTTGAATTAATCACTTCCAACATCCCTAAGTGTTCAATACCTAGGTAACTTCTAGTGCCATGGCAGGGGCCAACAAAGCAAGCTGCAATGAACTAGGACAGGGAAAACAGGTGTGAAGGGAGACACTCCATTGCTTCAGAACCAGAAGCCTTTGGGAAGAGCAGAAATAAAATCAGTTTAGGGTTTTTCCTCAGCCTGCAGTCTTGGGGCAGATTTCACCACCTATTTTTACTCTGAACTTGAAATAAGTAAATTAGTTGGTTCTGTCATTCCCTCTCCTCACAGCAGCTTATAAAGCCTAAGTCATAGTGTTCGCAAAGCAGTCAGCAATTCCCAGAGAGAAAGTACCAATGAAAGGGCAGCAAGCAGCCTCAGCCAGTGCTGTCATGAAGCCCAAGGAGTTCAGACACAGGGCAGAGGGAGCAGAAAGAGGGGAGTGATGAAGCAACCAGCCCAAGGGCCATCTTCCTGAGCCCCTTCTCCGACTGAGGGATGCTCAGCTTGCCCTGATACAGTTTAATATTCAGAAGGTCACAGTTTCAACTTTTGCCTCAGGCCTTCCAGACTCCTTGGCACAGCATTTCAGATTGCGTTAGTTTGGGAGAGAGGCAAACAGAAAAAGTTAGTTTTCTCCCAGGCATTGCTTAAAATAGAAAGCAAACAAATGTCATTGCTGACATGCACAGCCCTGGAGACAGCAGTGAGATACACAGACACAGACAGATGCTTGCGACTGGCCTCTGTGCTTGATCCAGACTACAATTCTTTAACTATCAGCCCAACATTTTCTGCATAGAAAATGTTTTTTCGTATCAGGTTATGGAAGATAATTTAACAGCTTTCCATTCACAGGCTAGACCATTTGGTCAACTATATGAATACTGTGGTGGTTTGCTGTCAGTTTTCCAGCACTTTCTTTTCCACGGTCTCCTGTGTAATTTGTTCTGTCTGGCTGTTACAAAGCACATCCTTATGATGTCCTTTTACTCTATTCAAATCACCATCTGTTTGTTTCATTAGCAGTCTCATTTGGGAGGGTGGGCTGTGTTGAGGAGGTTATTCAACATTTCAAAATTAAAAGCTTGGAACTAATATTCTTCAACTAGAAAATGATAAAGTGCTTCTCTTTGGCATTTTCCAGAAGCTTGTCTAAAAGCAACCCAGTGCCAATTTCTTGATACTTTCCCCCTTTTCTTTTACCTTAACTGAGAATCACTGCTTTACTTGCAGACTAAAGACTAAATGCTTCACACAGTTCAAGGAGAGGTTGCTAAATAATCAGGCTAATACTCCACAGGTCCACTTATTTATCTGAGCACACAGCTTTCAGCAAAGAAATGTGATGCTACTGGACACGATCCCAGTCCCCCCAGAAGCACCAGCTCCTTCTACCCTGCTTTCAGCGGGGTCAAATCCAACCAGGAGTGCTCTAGGCCTGCAGTTCATGGGCCAGCAGCATGTCTGATTGACGAGAGGGCTGCCACACAGCTTATCTAGAAAAATGCACAACGCCGAAACATAAGCAGGCATAAAGAGGGAAGCGTTTGTCACCCACAGTGCCAGTGTCACATGAGAGACAAAGGATCATTTTTCATGTCTCTACCAGGGAGTGCAAGCTTGTTGGGACATGATGGCAACTCATTGATCTTGGAAAAAAATCTGAGTAATTTCTTGCTGAACCAGAGGGGGTGCAACAAATTCTGCTTCATGTCTTCATGCCCGCCTTGTTCTGTAGCACAGGATGAAAAACAAGCCCTGCCAGAGAACGCAAAGGAGACTACTGCATTGTTTTTGATTATACTGCCTTGTGTTTGATTTTTGGGTGATGCAGACTGCAGGGGGAAAAGGAAGATCAGGCAGACTACAAACATGAAGGGTCACACAGTGATTTGTTTATTCACTGAGTCATTAACTCAGCAGTAACCATCTGAGATGTTTGATTGGTTTCGAACATGGTTTTGAAAGGTTCTTCCTTAAGTTGTGACTCCTGGACTCACCAGACTACAGCTGAAGCTATTAATTTCCCACTGGAAAAAACAAGACACTTGAAAACCACAAACACATCATAATTAACGCACTGCTCTTTTCTCTGAATGCAGAGCACTGCTTACAGAGAAGTACACTGCCCCTTGCATGGGCTGCTGGATGGAAATATGGCTACACTAGGATCAGTGGTGCCTCAGATGCCAGGCATGTCTCGAGCTACCAAGCCATCACCAGAGTGCTGCTCAGGAGAGACTTTCCCAAACTGCCACTTCAGAAGAGGGATGCTTAGCTGCTTCTTCCCACTGGCTGCCTAAAGACAGCGAGCAGAGACTCAGGCAGTTGGTCAAGCCTCAACAGTGCAGCCAGACCTCCATGCTGGCAAGCTATGGGACAAAACTATCAGGAATAGTTTCAGCAATAGTGTGGCCAGCTGGACCAGGGCAGTGACTGTCCCCCTGTCCTGGTGAGTACACTGGCGAGGTCAAACCTCAAGTGCTGTGTCCAGAGAAAGGCAACAGGAAGATCTGGAGCACAAGTCCTGTAGGAGCAGCTGAGAGAGCTGGGATTGTTTAGCCTGGGGAAAAGGAGGGTCAAGGGGGACCTTATCACTCTATATGACTACCTGAAAGGAGACTGGAGCCAGAGCTGGGGGTTGGCCTCTTCTCCCAGCTAACAAGTGACATGGATGAGAGGAAATGGCCTCAAGTTGGGCTGGGGAGGTTTAGATTGGATCAGGTGAATGTTGGGCTGTGAAAATATCCCGTAAAAGCTCAGAGGTTACATTAATTCCTTGAATTACACTTCATCAGCAGGGCACTGTAAAGCAGTTGTGCAAGCTGAAGAGAAAGCAAGGGCAGAAGGCAGCCTTCAGACAGAGCATGCACAGGAGCACCAGACCTCCACTAAACGGACATGTAATACCAAGCTGACAAAAGAGATCTAACCACAGACACAAATAAAATCCAAAATTCTTCAAGGCATCTTAATAAACTCTCAGACTGAACAGAGATAAGGACAGACAGATTCTCTGGCATTTTCCTAACAGTTGGTAGTGGTGAGGAGAAGCCTCCCCATAGTCTCAGGGATCCTTCATAGGTGACTGAGGGTGTGAAATCAGACACTTGCCAAAGAGTACAGCACAAACCTATTTCCAGATGACAGTTCATATTCTTATACCCCTTTCCCCTTCATTTCCTCCCCTTTGCCTTCAGACCTGTCATAGTCCATTTGGTAAAAATGATCTGTGCAGCTTCTGTTTAAGGAGATACTTGGATCCCATGATGTGGTTTAAGGGCTTTCAGACAGCCTTAGTCCTGGGGCTGCCACAGAGGTTCAGCTACTGTCCTCAGTCACTGTAAGAGGGCTGAAGTCCAAAGCCCTTGTATTGAGCATATCTAGCAACCCAAGATCTCTCCTTACATGGATCCCAGAACCATTGGCTGCAGGTGATTGCAGAATTCCAGATCACACTGCATCCACTGAAATAAGTGCTTGTTTCTTCAAAGGAATGTGAAACCCTTGGGTGTGCCTGTGCAGGCATGTCCTGCGCACTAAGAGGTAATGAACAGCCCCTGGAGCTGCTGGTGCTACCAGCCCACCATGCAGCGGGATTAGCCTCTGTTTACAATGGGGTTAATAAGGCTCACTACCCAGCAGCTGAAGGGAGGCTCGCCCTGACACAGTTGTATTGCCCTCAGCTCTCACCTGACCTGGGATTTCACCAGGCATGTAGCATATACACACACCCCCAGGGAAAAACCAAGAGCAGGGGCTGCCCTGATGGGATTAGCAGGCAGCAATGCTATTAGAACTCCAACTCCCTGTCTGCCTTTTCCTTCCTAGCCAGAGCCTCATCCTCTTAGGGTTTTGCATTTGCTCCTCTGTCTTGGTCTCACAGCACACCTTCCCTTTCCTGCCCAGAGCAGCTCAAAGCCCATCCTGCTGAGCACAGCAAGTGCTTCCCTACACTGCACCTGGCCTGTGCTAGGAACAGCTCCTCTGCTTACTTCATCAGATTAACACAAAACATTCTATCAGCACATTGGCAGGCTCTTAATATCTTTGCTGGCAGGTTTTAATGGCCTCAGGTCTTCTAAGGCATTTCATTCATCTGGTGACTGTCAGGCTGCAAGAGCACCAGGGTGCCCTCCCCCCACACCCCCTTTCTCAAAGCAGAGATAAGAGTGCATCTATTTTAAAAGCAGGAGGTGAGATGAAAGCACTCACTTTAGTTAGGATGCTACTGCCATTCCATAATTAACTTCACCTAAATTTTCAAAGGAAGGAAAAAAAAGCCATCCAAAAATCATTTTGAATCACTCTCGCCCACGTTAGCCATCTCATTCTTGAAATCAGTATCAAGAAAAGGAAGTGGGGACTTCTTTTATTTTTTTAATAATATTACCCTTCAAAGCCCTATCTTGAGCTAATTTTTCAAATGTCAGCATGAAAGGCAGCCAGGTCACACTCTTCTCTCTGTAGTTCCTTGTATCTCTTTGGGCTACCTATAAACTCAGGGTCAAAATGACATTTCTCCCTCCCACCTCCTCCCCCTCCTTTCCCCTGTTCCATAAAGCAGAAAATGTCAGTACCAGCCACCTGACAAAGTGTTCCCTCAGGGCCTGTAATACCTGTGGTCCTCCCTCCACACACTGTAATTCCAGTGTGCATCTTTAAACCAGCATTATTTACATCAAACCATTTCCAGTACACCCCCCAGCTCCCTTCTGGAGTCCATATATTTGTTAAGCTGCAACCTTCCTTTGTGGAAACCTACAGAAATATCTACTCCAGGTTAAGACCTATCCTGGAATCTTATTCTAGAGCAAAATCCTCCTCCATGTGAAGAGCTATACAGAGTAACTGTTTCAATGAGTCTGCAGAAATAACAGGGCTAACAAATACCTGAAAGATAGAAGAAAATAAGGAATTCAAACATTTGTTCATGTTTTTTTGATCACTACATAAATTTTCATAAAAAGAAAAAGAACTTAAAACAGTTACCTGCATCTCCAGACTTACCTCTTTTTTTTTTCTCCATAAATCTGCAAGAAATCTTCTGTTAAATGGAATTGATTTAAAAGATTTCAAATACATGGATTAGACAACACTATCCAGTGGTCAGGAAGCTGGATCTTGGAAGATGTAGCTTCTGTTATTCCTGAAAATCATTTTGATGTCTCTCCCTGTCTCAGTTGTCCCTACTTAAACAGTGCAAATCTTCCTCCCATCCCTGCAATGGATACAAAGGAAGAGAGAGTGGTTAGTTGCTTGAGAAACATGATGCAAACAAAGCAGCCAAATGATTTCCATGTAGCTTCCTGAAGGAAGCTGACAATTGGTCTAGAATGATTTTCACATATTTCAGGTATCAGATACTAGAGAGACTAACTCATGCTGCCAAACTTGAAACAACCATTGGTTTTTCCTCTGAGTGCTGCATTGCAGCTTCACAAAGGGTCACAGTACAGGAATTTCTAACCCTGACCTGCAGCCAGCTCCTAGACTGGCCTTGCTGATGAAGATCTGCTGCATCTCTCAGATTCACAGGTTTGCTGCCTTTTTTTTTTTCCTATAGAAGCTCAGGTACGATTTTATTTTATGTAATTCATGTCTTAACCAGCGTATCTAACATGACACCTTGCAAGTGGATATGTAAGCCAGCTCCTTTACTTCTGAAGCAAAGCACTCTCCAAATCCACTTCAGGTAATTCATTGGTTCTGCTAACTCCTCTGCTCTGCACAGATTGCCAAGGGAGAACAATAAATACAGCAACAGAGGCATGAAGAATTTTTGCTCTTGACTATGCATCATATTTGAGCAAACAGAAATTAGCAAAAGAGCAGCCAAGTATCAACCATACTTCCTTAGTCTGCAAATTCACTTATTGTGCAGCACTTAAATATTTCTTATTCAGGTACAAGAGCTGGAACACATAAGAAATCTTCCAAGCAGTTTTATATATATATATATATATATATATACATACACATTAAACAGCCAACCTTAATTGTCCTCCCCTTGCCCCACACCTCTGCAAGATAGATGCTGCTTTGGATGCAGCATTGGGCAAGAAGCATTTGAAGCATTTTCTGAAATAACTCTGTCACCAACAAATGAGAAGAAAAATCTACTCTGTCAAACACAACATCATACTTCTTCATCACTGTGCCACTACAGGACCCGCATCTGTCAAGGAAACAGCAGGTGTTGCAAATAAATGTAAGAGACTCAGATTCATTCAGTCAAAATGACGCTGCCAGGGTACTCCTGGAGAAGTGAGAGGTTTGGGTGAAGCTGAGCTGTTACTCCTGTTGTTCCTGCACAGGTGAAGGTTATTGCACTTTTGAGCGCTGAAAAATGACAGTGGTTTAAATCTGAAGGGGATACAGGCTGTGGTATCTAATAATGACAGATGAAAGGTTTTACCTCAGGGTAACTGACAGGAATTAACCTTAGGTAAGAGACTAGGAAAAAAAAAAAGAAAAGCCACCTGTACAGTGGTTGTTGGGAAGCACATAGGAAGTGATGGTCTCAAATCAATTCTCAGTGAATGGAGGTCTTCTGCACAGTATCCAGCATCAAAGCAACTGCACCTACTGAAACACTTTGTCCCCATTCCCATAGAAATGCTAACGGTCAGATCAGCCCCAAAACTCTCTACATCTTCTTCTTCAGTGGTCCCTGCAATAAGGCTGTAAGGAATACTACTGGGATTTTGGGGAACAGAGAATCATGTTTCAGTTTATCTATTCACAGTGTGTTTGGCAGATAAACAGAAAAGTTAATTCCCTAGAGAGATCCATCCAGTACTTTTCCAAAGTGCTTTATGCAATATGCATATCCTCAACTTCGCTTTGAAAAGCAAAGAACTGTGAATTTCCACATGAAGATGTCTTTGCTTCAATTAATAACAGCACATCATTTTGCACTACAGTTCCCCAAGCAGTGAAAAGCTGCTTAGTTCTCTCTCCAACAGATAACTAAGGCTGACTGATTAACAGACTGGTTGCAAACCAGCAAGAAAAGATGTTGCACTCAAAAATCACTGCTGCCTATTTAATCTTTAAGGTGTAAAAATAAGGATCTTTAAATAAATCAAAGCAGAGAGAATAAAAAAGATTAATTAGGGAGCTTAGCTGGAGACTATGGTATTTATTATCAACATTTCTCAAGCAAAGCTTTTGTTGGGTGTGACTGAATAAGTCAGCCCTGAGAGCCCAGTATTCCCTCTCCTGCAGAGAGCCCATTGTGGCAGCCTCAACAGTTCCATCTCCCTTGTGCTGCTGGTGTGAATTCTGGAGCCACAGCTATTTTGGGGCAGTTTGCCAGCACCAAACAAAGATTTCCATCTGAGAATCTGAGTCAGGGCATGTGATTTAATTAATGAGGATAACAATAAAACTGGCATGCCTTTGTGAAGTTAGCAAGAGGAAAAGAATCACTGAAGTGGAATATGTCAACTTCTGTATACTTACAGAGATTCAACAATTTAGACATAACATTTGAATTAGTTCTCCTTAGTCCGGGAAAATAACTTTATAACATTGGGGTACTTCTTGCAGTAATCCTTTGAGTGACAGGACTTTGTGGGTCTGGATGGTTCCCCTGACAGTGGTGGTGCCTGCACGGGGCATCTGTCAGTGGCAGAGCCCTGACTCAGGACCACAGGCAGACACGCTGCCTCCACGGAGCATCCGCATTCCAACCTGGCTCACACACCCGGCACGTGGATCCCAGACCTGGAGATAAACAGGAACATTGTGCTGGGCACACAAGGGGTGGGAAGTGGCAGGCAGAAAGTGGGAGGTAGAGGCCAATGTTGACAGCCCCTGAGCTCTGCTGGTAAATCCACACATAGCAGCCAGCTCAGAGCACAACCTCTGCTGCAGCCTCTAGAGCTTCGCAACAAAGCAGACAAAAAACTGGTTCTGACACCTCTTCTTTGACAGCACAAACAGGACTGCAAAATGAGAAATTATAATATTAAGAAATTTTCATTTGTATAAATACGGATCAGTAGATTTTTATACACATAGGTACATGTGATTTCCAATATCATTTCATTTAAAAAATATATTTAAACCCACAAAAAATTAACAAAACTTAACATGGAATGTAAAAGAAATGGTAAGAAGCCCCATGTAGGAGGCTATAAAAGCAGAACAACTGAGACTTTATGAGACAGGGGACATGCCCACTTGTGAACAGTATTAAAACACCAATTTTATTCAGGAATACAGAATACATTTTTGAAGATTTCCAGTTTACAAAAGTTTAAAGACAAGGCTGGCTTTCAACATACAACCTCTTTTAAAGCATTTAAGTAATGTCTCCATTTCAAGTTGACAAAACCCCTCAAAGAAAGAATAAAAAGACAAATGAAGGCCACGGTCCTGTACTGGGATACATTCAGGCAGAAGCCAGCACAGTATTGAAATTCTTCCTGCAGTCCATATTTTAGTCCATGGGTATAATATAACCTTATGTTAATAAAAAAAATACTGCAGATCTAGTAAGAACTGCAAGAAAAGCCCTTGCCTTACAATTTTAGTTCCAGACATTATATGCAAAGTAGCTTCCAATAAGCAACAGTTAAAAACAGTACTTGTCATTTGATCACCACATGAAAAACACAGCATTCAATTTTTTTCTTCATTTATACAATTTTAAATATTCATTAAAAATCAGAATCAGTGTCCCTCCATCCTTTTCATCGTTAATAGTTTTCCTTATCTACTAAAACCATTTGTCTTTGCTACGATGTCTAAAAGGAAAGAGCACAAGATTAACAAGCTGCAGCATTAATTAAAGTGAGAGTCATCTCTTTCCTCCACTCAGTTTCTAAATCTATCACAAGGGCCCTATTAGCTGTATCAAAGTGAAGTGGTGTAAATAAAACTGATTTGGCTTAAAAGTAGAGGAAGAAGAAACGCAGTTATTTAAAAATTGCAATGCAGTCAGTGTTTTTGTATATGTCACTGCAGACAAGAGCCAAGAAAATTATTCACAGACTGTCTTTTAAAAGCATCAGTGCTAGTTTTCCATTTCAAATACCAGAGAGGTAAATGGCAGTTTGCCTTACAAGGAACTTCAGATTACTATCAAGCAGAATCACTAATGGCTTCATTTTAAATACACAGCATGCTGATTTCAGCAGAGGTTACAGTTGAAGCTCCTGAATTTTATTTGTTTGTATTTAAATGACCTTTCCAACATGCCTTCATTTACTTCAAGTAATCATTTCTTCAAACTCTTTTGTTCAAATATATTAATAGCTGCACTGAGAACTACTCAATACAGTGGTCACCACTCAGTACAGATGTGGAAACAGAATTTGGCTCTTGAAGAGAACTTTAATTGAATTTACTTTTGTAAGAATAAGTCTTTGAAATAACATCCATTTGTTTAAATATTAAGTAGAAAGGAAAGCTCTTGGATGACTAACATCAAACTAAAAGGTTAAGAACAATTGCAAACAATAGGATGATCAATTCCAATTTTACCTGCTACCGAAAAGAAACCCTACCACATGGTATTGGATGAACATTTAACTTCAGCCCTACAAGCTGCAGGATTTTCAATGAAATATTTAATTTCATCAGCACGTTTCCCAAAGATCCCACTGAATAATGCAGCGTAATGCTGTATTAACACACTAGAAGTGATACACCATAAACAATTTCTGTGTGATTTCAGCAATTTCAAAGAAACCAGCCTAGCAAACCTGTTCTACAAACCAGAACACTGGAGTAAGATAAGCCACCCCAAGTTTTAGCACAAATTTTGGAACAAAACACTGAAGTGCTGCAGTCTCTAAAGTTCAGCGGTCCCCATAAGTAACAAAGAAGAGGAAGACAAGACTTGTTGCTCTTTCTGGATCTCTAGACAATGATATATAACACCTAGAAATGCAGGTAACAGCTTTTCCAATCAACATTCAAACAGAAAGGCACAATCTCCTTTTAAGTTGTGTTCTCAAAAACTAGACAATTCCTATATAAAGTTTCCTATACACCCTTAGCTGGAAGGGAAAACATGACACCATTAAGAACGTTTTTTCTTCTTTTTTGGTAAAGTCCAAATGGATTATCTTAATGCAAAAGTTACGTGAATATATACATCCTGAAAGAGTATCTCTTTTTTAATATATATATGTACATATATGACAGTGACTGACACAAGACAGAAGAAACAGACTATATTCACTCTTTTCCTACTTCTTAGCAATGTGAGGCAACGTTTTTCAGATGCCATTGGTACACAGTATTTGGGCTGCACACCCTCTGGTATCTTAGAATACACATGGTGAAATGCAATCCCCTGTGGAAGGCTTGTTTGAGGGGTAGTGGACACAAAGATTTAGTTTCACTAATACAGCTTTAGGCAACTTTAAAATAAAAAAGATACCTAATTACAATGAAACTACTGCAAACTCTTCAATAGTGTGTTTTCAAGGCGAATATAAAGTTTATAAAACTGTAACAGAAAACCATTAAGGTTAATTCTGATACAGCATAACACACCTCTCTTACAGAGGCCAAGCAGAACCTCATTGAAAGGCAAGAGGGACAGCAGGGTCCACTGGAGATGTCCCTGCACCCATCTGTACTATTAACTCATTCACATACTTGAGGCTGATCTACCTGTAAAATAAAGAATAGCTGTCTGCTCTGTGCAATGACAACAGCCTGCCTATGACCTTGGTCAGTCAGTAATAAAGCTAAATCCCGCTTTGTGCAGGACAGCATAATTACATTGCTTGAGTTCTCAGCAAGGATGAAATCTGAGCCACTCTTGTACATTACTTTGCAAGGACTTAGGAGCATCTTCACCAATGCACTTCACCACAGGCTGCCTAAGCCTGTAATGAAAGCTGCCCCTAATCTGCTTCCAAAGTCAGCCTAGCCCATCAGCATTAGAATTCTCCAGGACTCCCCACCATGTCCTCAGTCCTGGAATGACCTGTGCTTGTAAATCTATCTGGTCCCTGCCTCTTGCATACTGTGGCAACAGACTCCAAAGCTGGAAGTGAAAAAAAAAAAAAAAAAACCACCAACCCAATAAACAACACCCTAACTCCCTCCCTGAAAAATCAGGTGTATTTGTAAGAATTGAGACTGAACTTGAGTTGTTGCCTCACCGACACTCCAAATTCTTGGGCTCTGAGCATATAACCTTTGGACAAAAGAATCTACCTTACAAAGATGGGGAGGAAGAAAGCAGAAGATATGGGCAGTCAGCTTCCTTCACTTCCTTTAAACAGCAAAGTCTGTTTAATGACACTATTCTTTTTTACATAGAAAGAGTGGGAAATGTGGGATAAACAAACACAAATAATTTTTCAAGGCAAATTTCCCTCCAGACAAGAGGAAGACACTGCACTGCTTTCTGTACACTGAGCACAAGTACAGCACTGCAGTGGCATTTAAATTCACAGCTTCTTCCCTCTTGCCTCTCTAAATACCTTTAACCTCAGAGGTGCTTTCACATGGTGATTCAACAAGGTGCACTGAAACACATTTGACAGGAGACCATTACAAGACTTATGACAGAGCAGATATAAATTGTTCTGCTGCAGAAGTTACAATTTCAACCAAATGAATGTGAATAATGCAAACCCTGTGAAAACCAATGAGCTTATCAAAAACAAAACTTTAACATTAGAGTTCTTGTGGTATAGCAGAACTAAACCCAAGTGATACACTCTGTACATACCTACACACAGGTAGGTATCCATGCCTGTTCACACACATGCTGTAGATGGGATGCCAAGCCCACACCTTTCACTGCATGACCTACTTTCAGGTGTTTTACAAATATAGCAAACTACTAATGTAGCAAGCTACATTAAAGCTTTCTGTGCTGGGTGTTTGCCTTATAGCAGTTTTGGTGTTGAAACTTTTGCTGGAACAATTTGGGGATTTGTTTTGTTGTTCAGTTGTGGGTTTTTTTTAAAAGGGAATACATGGAGTAATGTTATGCCACACAGGAAAAGAAGCCCTGCCCTGTTGTTTTGAGAAGCTTCAGTGCCTCTGTACTCAGCCTTGACATTTGACAGATAAACCAACCCTTGTGGTGTTGCTGAGACAACCCATGCAAATTTGGCCTAGATACTGGCATCTGGGGAAAAAAAACCTGACTTAGAGCTGTTGCATCCTCACAAACTTAAACCTCCTTCACAGTGAGAACGTTCCAGGCCACGCAGAGATGGGCCAATAGGAGATTTTCTGCAGTTTGGGCACTGACAGGAGACTGGCATTGGGCACCAGACCTCCAAGCAGCATGAGTGCCTCTCATGTGCTTCAGTGACCACCAGTTGGCACCAGACAGTAAGAAGAAACAGCTCCCACGTTGAGAGGATAGAAGGCAGTCTGAAAACAAGAGTCTTTCTGGCACAGTTCTCCTGTGCAACTTCTGTAAATATTATACACACACATATATACATTCATACACAGTAAACAGTCCAATAAATACAGCACATCAGTTCTTTTGACAAAGCACTGATGTTTCTCTTAGTTTTCTGAACCAGAACTTGCTCACAGAAATACTGTGGAGAGCTGACGTGACTCTACGTTTAGCTCTCCTTGCTCTGCCTTCGATGAGCCCAAAACGTGGAATTCAAATATTAACTCAGTGTGAACTCAAAGCAAGTCATCATTCAGGTACACGTTCCCCTGAAACCTATTAGCCACAGCAGATTAATCCACACAGACACAGTAAATGCCTTCTGGCCATCTCAACTACTAGAGCAGTTACAGAACTCTCAGCAGAACTAGAGCAGAACTCTGTTACAGTTCTGTTACTAGAGCAGTTACACTTCTCTTTCAGCAGTGTGGCTGACCAGAGGATCACTCTGATCTACCGTCCTCTCCAGCAGAGTTCTGTGCCCATCCACGCTGCCATGGACGTCTCCTGTCCAGTTGTCAGATGTGCCCACAGGACTTTCTGCCACGGGGCTGTCTGTGCTGGCCAAGCTTCCCGACCGAGAGCGGTAAGGAGGAAGGTCTGCCTGATTAGGGGATTCAGATTCAGAATAGTAAGGTGGTGGAGGAAGGTCAAACCAAGGTGGTCTGCTGTAAGACACACAACAGAGTAAGAAGTTACTGAAAACAGTGGAACAGAAGATAGTACATGGTATTCCAATGATGAAAAAACAAACAGTATTTCTTAGCTTTTCAATTATGACACATATCAAGAAATCTCAGACCTGCTCACATTATTCAGGTAATTTCAAAATATCCACACCACCACTGGGAAGCAAGATTTCTGGCCAAGGTGCAATACAGTAATTACAATCAATCAATTTAACAATCCACATGCTGAGTTAGATGGCTATGAACTTCCAACAAAGCTGGCTCAAAGACAGATGTACAAGAGGTAAAAAACTTTTCTGTTTAACATTTACTCCAGAGAAAACACTAAAAGAAGTCACATTAAGTGGTGGATTTACACCTATAGATGATGATGCGAGCAGAAGAAAGCTCCAAGGAAATTTCCACTAAGTGACAGAGATTAATGGCTTACAATCTACAAATAAATAACAAACTGAATTTTCCACACTGACAAATCACTTTGGCTGTCATGAGATCACACGCAGAACAACTGTTAAGTAGGCACAGGCAAGATGAGCACTGCATTCAGGAAGACTGTTCTGATAGCAAGCAAGTAAGGGTTGAGCAGATTGGTAACAGGCACCGGGAGCAATCAGCTCCAAAATTGCTGATGGTTTTATCAGCCCAGGTGAGAAGTGATTACAATCTGGACACCTGCTCATTTAGTTGTCCTTAATAATGAAAATATCATTATTATGAAAGTCAACATTAAGACAAGGGACCTGCAGCCAAAAGCAGAAAAGAATAGGAATTTACAATTATTCTTAAATCCCACAGTTTGTACTGTAAATACCAACAGGGTAATAGTGAACAATCTGAATTGTTAAAGTTTGTATTATTATCCTTTTTAGGTACAGGTGATGTCTGCTTACAAGTTTTGTTTGGAAAGACTTTACAGACAGAGGTTAAAATGAAGGTCAGTTATCTACAAATAAAACCAGTGTCATAACTACATAACTACAAAAGCATCACATACAAGCCACACCCACACCAAACTTCAAAGCACTTTCAGTTATTTAAATTAGGAAGAGTCCTTTCCATTCCAGAGTTCTGTTTTTTTCTTCTCTTGGTAAAAAGTAAAGCAATGCAGAGCAGAAGAATGATACAGTTCTTTATAAAAGAATTGAAGAACGCTCTCATCTTTATATTGTTATCATAAATGAACAGGGCTGTATTTTTTCAGTGCTATGACCTACAACTTACCTGGGTTTTTTTTGGTGAAACTCCAAATTCAGTTTTCACATTTTGATTCCAGACTGGCACAGGTTATCACTACTAGACAAGTGATACATTCTCCTGCCATTCTTAAAATCTTACTACCAATATGTGCTAAGAGACTTGAGTTTGCCTCAAATCCCTTTTAATACCAGTAACAGTAAACAGACCTGAGGACCATGAATTTTTCATACACAGAATGAGCTCAGATTTATTGAAACTTGACCCTGTGCAGGCGACAGAAGCGCAGCACTGGACTTCTGTCAAAAGCAGCAGTAAGTGGGTAGCAGCCGCACAGGTTACCAGAGCTGCAACCAGCAGAGGGATGCTTTGGGGAGGCCGCAACCAGCTTCTGTACATACCTTTGGTCGAGCACGGCCTCTGAATAGGACGGCGGGGAGTCCAGCTCCCCTGGCCTGGGGTAGGGTTGGCTGGCCATGTACTGGATGCCGTTGTTGACATTGTAGGTGACGCTGCAGTGGTGCGGGTGGTCGAGGACCACCAGGCGGGACAGCAGCACGGGGTGCTGCAGGCGGTGCACCGGCAGCGTCATCAGATTGTTGCGCTTGCGCTGGTGGTGCAGCACCAAGGCCAGGAAGGCCACCACGAGCACAAAAATGACAGAGCTGCCAATGATGGCGTAGGTAATGCTCGGGTAGTAAAGCAGCTGGTTTTCAGAAGTCACATAATCCTGGCCGCTCCCTGCCTCTGCAAGACACAAGGAAAAGGAAGCCTGAGATTGGTTTCAATATAAAACTGCTTTTGGCCTAGGCTGTGTTTTCTGCTAAGAAAGTTTTCCCTTTTCCTTCAGATTGTGAAAAATGAGCTCATTAAAAGCACATGCATGCAAATTGGAGATGGTAAAGTATCCCTCAGTCCATCCTCACCCACAGTAGTGCCAGCACGTAAACTACTATGGAGAAACAAGCTGAGAAAGAGGAAAATACACACTGTAGTAGAAAGCATGAGCATTATAATGGGAGTATCTCCCCCATCCCTAACAGTCACAGCTTTGGTTTCCAGAGGTGAGACACCCAGATCCGAGCCATAACCACAATACTTTAGCTACACCTGGCAAAGCTCACTAGAATCAGACATATAGAAGACGCAACATTTTTGGGTGGTTTTTTTTTTTTTACTTTACATTCTCCTGACACCATTTAAGCCCCACATCCACAAAGTCGTGCAGCCATTGAGCAATATATTTTTGGGCAGGAATTTCTCTTTCTGTGCAGCCTGTAATTCCTTATAGCCTCAAACAGGCTATTCTGACATTCATCTACCTCAAGAAAAATATGAGACTGAGTAAAAACCAAACCAAACTAAACAAACAGAACCTCAAATCCACACAATTAGAAGAGCATGATCTATCCAAATTCTTAATTTCCTACTGCAGAAGGCTGGCACAGTTAAGTCTTGGCATGTGATTTTCCTTTCTTTTCCTTATCAAGCAAAACTGCTTTTCAGCCATTCAGAATTGCAACAGAGCCACTAACATATTTCTCTAACAACAGTTAATGAAATATACACTGACTGTGCCCAGCATAATGGAAGATCTTTACTCAAGCGCCCACTGTTTCCATCCAAGATGCTTTAGGTATCTCTTTCAATATTTCACTTTGGTAGTTCACTTCCATGGTTAAACACCAAACCATAATTTCCAGCATCACTAAAAACAGCTTCTGCATTTGTCAGTAAGACAATACAACATAAAATGGCTAAACCTTTAAACACCTCCATTTTAAAGCATAGATACTTTCATAAGAAGAGATGAGATAGGAAAAAAAGACTGTAACAGAACAAAGAAAACTTGATTTTTTCATTATGAGAGTAGTGAGGGACTGGAACAGGTTGCTCAGAGAAGCTGTGGATGCCCCATCCCTAGAAGTGCTCAAGGCCAGGCTGGATGGGGCTCTGAGCAAACCTGGTCTAGTGAAAGGTTTCCCTGCTCACAGCAGGGCGGCTGGAATGAGAAGGTCTTTATGGTTCATTCCAACCCAAGCCATTTTGTGATTACTGATCCTGCTACCAACTATGAAAACTACCACTCAGATAGAGCTGTTCCACTGATGATGCCACTACAACCACAGACCAAAGCTTTGCAGGACAGATGCAAGCCAGACTTTTCCTGATACTTAGTGTAACACCTCAGGGAGGATCTTTGCTAACTTTATTTCCCTGTGCAACTATGCTAGAGAAAGCAGAAATCACTGTTTCCAGTCAACATTTGGTCTCTGGCTCACTCGGCAAAGTGAACCAAGTCTGCATGAGGAATGTAAATGAGAACAGAAGAAAGGAAAGGAATTGACATGCATTAGTAATTTTAATTACAGCTCATCACATATTACTCTGGCTCCTTTAATACACTCCCTAAATTCAACAGCTGAGAAATGAATTCATGTCATGCGTCACAGACAAGGGCCAGTGCAGGGAATATAATGACAAGCAGATCATTTTTATGCAAGCATCAAGAAGTTTATTTGCAAGGACTGGCCCGTGGATGAATACTTCTACCTGCAGCAAGTGCAAGGAAAGTAAATCTATTATGACATCCCAGTAAAATACCATAAGACTCTCACTCAACTTGGCTCACTGGTTACAGTACATTGGCATAAGGCTGAAAACAGGATGCCTTTGCAGACCTGATGAGACCTAATTAGTTACCATGGGGTCATTCTGCAGCAGCACAGTCTCTTCTCTGTATAATCTCCATCTTACTAAAAAGGGGAGAAAAATGAGAAGTGAATCATCCATCAACTTTTTTTCCCAAACTTTTAAGGTCATCCACCTGTTTAGGAAAGCATCTTCTAGGTTCTACAAGAACCAGTTCTATAAATCCAAACAAGTTAACTAGACTGCTGCAGGAAAACTGCTTTGTCAAAAGTCAGAAGGGATCTGATGACCAGCTTCAGAACAGTGTGAAACAAAACATCTCTTATCTGATTTTACAGTCCTTTTCATACAACAACCACAGACATATTTTGCAGAGATTTGGGATAACTTTGCAGCTAACACACTGTTTTGGAGATTTGGGATTACTGTGGCTAATGAAACATTTATTTACCAGTAACTCTATTCCTTTTTGGGTGTTTAGATCTGTGTCTCATATTTCCATTTAATTAATTGTCTTTCTGAAACCCAGAAATCTAAGGGCATGCCTACAGATCTGTGTAGAGGTCTCTGAACAAGAAGCAGAGCTATTAGGGTGCTGTTCTGAACAGTGCTGTCTGGTGCAAACTTTGAACCAGCCAACACAGCAATATTGCATTTGGGACTGGAATTAGCATCTCCATCAGTTCAGCTAATTCTAGCCCCTGTGTGTCCAACATGAAGCAGCACAGAGGAGTACAGATATATCCTGTGAAGAGGAAAGAATCTGGTTCATTTGTCAAGTGCTCTTTCTGACACCCCAGGCAGAGTTGAGGATTTGCATAGAGACACCCTCCCCACACAAAGAATCCAGCTCCCTAGACATGCATAGTCTTTATACCTGTCCAGGAACACACTGTACCTGAGATTGAGTTCTAACCAGGAAGCTTCAGCTACCATTGAAACTAAATCTTTTTTCACCACAAAAACAACATCACTCTTACCTCATTGGCGGCTTTTCTGGGCCAGGAAGACATAACCTTAAGGTCCCTTAGCAATCCACACTCACAAGTGAAGTCCAGCGCCACTTCACTTTGGCTGTGATATAATTTATTCCACAAAAGACCAACGTGTACCTAATCTCTCTTTTCTAGCAGGGCCAGTAAATCCAAGCCCGCAAAAGATGAAAGTAACATTACCTGAGCCTATCAACACTGCTTGGCTTGCAGTCCTAGAGAGGTGAACTGCCCTTAATGGTCTCCCAAAGTAACGCTTTGACAAGCAAATTGCTCTATGGCACAGCTAAAACAAAACATAGTAGAGAACTATGAGACAGTTTTGCATGCAGGAGACTTTTGCATCAAGTTTTTGCTTTGTCTTCCTGTGTACCTGATCATGTTGAAATAAGTAACTTTTTAGAATTCCTTGATAACATTCTGGTTTTTTTTTGTAGAGCCTGGTGCATATTCAGAGATTTGGAAGGGAATGAGGGGTACTGAGCTGAGACTGCCTGATGAACCTCTATCCATTTGGTACTCAATGCAAAAGGGAGAAGGTGAGACAAAGAGAGCACCTGAAAACTGTCTGTAGGACATGCACGACTACTTAAGGAAACAAAATCCATGACTCTTTAGCTCTGCTCTAATAACTTTCAGCAAATGTTTACACATCACAGAAGTCATTTAACTGAATTTCTTGGTAATTCAGTTATCGTCTCCCAGGAGAAGCAGGCATTATCCAGGTAGGTTTAGAAAGTTCTGTCTGCTCTGCTACTAAGTGCAAATGCATGAAAAAGAGTGAGTAAGCAAACAAATTTCATTTAAATTCATGGAGTATTTACTATTTTGTGCCTTTTTTTCCCCCTTAAGAAGATCCATTTTCTATCATGCAACATATAAACAGTTTATCAATGCCACTTATGCCTATTAAACCCCAGGATCTGGGAAATGCCAAATTCACAGATTAGAGATTTCTGGAGTGTAAAAAGCCTTGTGAATAATTTAGGAAAATACTGATAAAGGAAACATAGCAGGTTGTGCTTAGAGGTCTATTTTATTGACTGTGAACAAATTTGCTGCCTCAAAGTTTAAAAAATATCTGAGAGTAACTGCATTAAGTCTGCCAGACATAGGGATGAGAGGCTATTATTTTATCTTTCACAATCCTCTGCTCAAGCCTGGCTTTTCACAGTTCATTGGAGAAAAAGCTTTTGAAATACATAATCTGAACAGACATCTGTAGCCTTAATGAGCACGAGTCACGGTCCATCTCCAACAAAGATGCTACTGTAACCACACATTTAAATTCCAACTGGTTAAAATACAGAGCTTGGAAGGTTAAAGAACAAAAATCAAATGCAGACAGGCAGAGCCTCTGCACATTATTTACTTTCTGTGTTTAGAGTTCTTAGGGCATCCAGCTAAGTCTCTCAAAACTCTTATTAAATTTTTCATCCTTGATGATTTTATGTGCCACTAAAACAAGTCTTTCATAGATTTTTGTGCACTAACTCTCAGAATGTTCTTAATTCTAGTGATGTTTTTCTAACTGACTTATCTTTTTTCCCTATTGCCCTTCTCAGTGTTACAAACAAGATCTCTCTCAGACAACGCAGCACCTTGACCTCACGAAGCCTCCTGCTAGGTTACCACCACTCCCCTCCTGAACAGCTTCACAGTTCCCATAGACACCAGAGACAAGGATTTGTTTTCAACTGCATTCAAAGCATGCTTTTGCCCTGCTATGGCTTCTCTGTTTCAGGCACAGAACAGAGATTCACTAATGGAAGTGTTACACATACTAAACAGGTCTTACCTATGGGAGTTGGCCAAAGGAATACAATATGACTACATTTTTGCTTAACAGTTACTTGGTAAATGGGTAAGATTTCTGGGAAGGCACCAGGATGAAGCTCCTTGCAGGTATGTCTATAAATTATGGATTCACAGACAGACAACAGGCATCTGCACAGATGTCATGGCTTCAAATGGCACCAAGGTTATCCTGTGTTCAACTCCCTGCTAATCACAAGTGTCCCAAATGCTCACAGCCCAGAACCACAGCAAACAGAACAGCCCTTCATCCAAGAAGCTGGAGCAAAGGGTGGATCTATTCCCAGCTCTTGAAGTTGCCCATCAGGTAATTTTCTCCATCTCTGCCTGGCTAGCCCCACCTGAAAACTAGATAGTGATGTTCCCACATTCTCAGGACATTCTCCAAAGCTGTTTCATACTGACAAGAACTACATTTTCCTAAAAAGTCTAAGTGTTTCAAATATCAGTCAAAAGTCTTAAATACCAGTGGACGCTCTGTCTTTACCTATTCTTTCAGATGACTGGAAAGACAGTCATGACCTTGCCTGCACAAACACAGCAGGACCTCTTGATATGAAGCACTTGTTAGCTGTACATATATATATATATATATATATTTACATCACTATTGGTATTAGCATAGCAACTTCAGCTCAGAGCAATGAAACAGAATTTCTCTGCATAATGCACTTTAGAGGCTCTGAGCAAAACAATGGTTACTGCTCCCAAGAATGTAAAGCTAAGTGTAAGACTTGGAAATATATATAGTTATAAAAGTAGCTAGCAAGACACAGATAAACCTAAGGACAGTAGCAGTCAGCAGAATTAGAAGCAGTGCCAGCATGTCTCATTCAGTGCACCAGAATGGGTGCATGACCAGTGCCTTCCTCCCCAGACTTAAATCCTCATCCTGACCACACGCTGCAAGAGCTGTGCTTTCAAGTCTTTGCAGCTGCTCTAAATGAGCAGCTGAGTCAGCCTGAAGATCAAGAGCCTCACCTCTCACATGCCATCCTTTTTTATCTTCTGCAGGGCAGGATAATTACTCCATGCACTTC
Source organism: Camarhynchus parvulus (assembly GCF_901933205.1). Lineage (NCBI taxonomy): Eukaryota > Metazoa > Chordata > Aves > Passeriformes > Thraupidae > Camarhynchus > Camarhynchus parvulus. The sequence continues at coordinate 18,709,160 of NC_044575.1, read as the reverse complement.
ACATACACACACAAAGAAAAGCAGCAAACTGAGCAAATAAGTGGAGAACTAAGAAATACTTAGCGGTAGTCATAGCAACCAAAGTTCTATAATTAACTTGGCAGCAATGTCAAAACCTGCAAAGCCAAAACCTGCCATAAAGCACAGAAACAAAAGGTCCAGGCTTGGCAGCTGGAGGGAGCCCAAGGAGGAAATTAAAGTGTTACTCAGAAGTAATTTAGGATTACTCCAGCACTGATCTATGCAGCAGTTCCTGGACACATGACAGGATAGTGGTGTACTTTGATTAAATCATAGCCACCACAAAAACCCGGCCCAAAAGCAGGGGTAAAACATAAAAAGGAAGAACTTTGTCCTGTAAGTCTCCTCTTTCTGGTTTGTAAATGTGGAGTCACCATTAACAAGGCTACCATGAAATTAGTTACTATAGAATTCTTGTAACATTTTAGGACAGGAAGATGCCACTCAGGAAGAGTCTGGGGCACTGAAAGCTTTAAGGGCTTGTACTACTATTGGCCCCTCCATGCACTAAATTAAACCTGCTCTGCAGAAGGAAAATCTCTAATTGCACCCACCAGAAGGCTCTTTGGTACACCAAGTTTATAAAAAAAAATCAAGAATCTGCTTCAAAGAAAGAAAACCAGTATTATCTTTATAGCATAAACATGCTCCAGTGCTCTTGCTGAGACACATGACAACTACACACCTCCCAGGCTCTAATGCCATTTCAAACAAGGTGCCTAAGTTGAAGATAACAGCCACTGATCCTAAAGCATAGCCTGCTCCTTCCTCCAATCTCGCAAGAGATATTCCAGTCTCACACAGTATTCTCCAACTGCATAAAAAGTCCAGGTTTGGGGTCTTTGGCTGCTGCATAATCTCTTGTGTACCATTAGTGAGTAGTATAGGACAGTCTTGAAAGTTAAAACAGTATGCTTTTAATGGAGAAGTCAACAGAACTGTGAAATTCAACCAGCAAGACCCAAGCATACTCAGTCTCCAATATTTAAGGAGTAATTGACAGACACTAAAATACAAGTTCCACCTCATCATGAAAAAGAATTCCTTTACATTGAGGGTGGGAGAGCACTGGAACTGGCTGTCCAAGGAAATTATGGCATCTCTCTCTGGAGACATTCAAGAGGTTGCTTCCAACTCTAGTGATTCTTTGATTCTGTAACTGTAATCAGCTCCATCTTCACTTCTTTAACTAAAGCATACTATTTTCTACCAAAAACCCTTGTGCAAGTGCACTGTGCTGTCTTCTGCAAAGGTTAATTGGAGCTCTGAGCCAGGTAAGAGCCTGGACATTTTATCAGCTCCCTGCCAGAGCAAAGGCATGCCCTACCTTGATTAATTTTGAAAGGTCATCAAGTACAATTCTAAGCCAAAAGTATGATGGAAAACAGGTTCAGCAAAGGCTGTGGGTGGCTTTGCCTTTCCTATTCCCTAAGTGTTTAGAATCCACATTTCCATGACATACTCCACTAATATTCCTAGGAATCATGTGACTATCTAGGAGGCAGAAAAACCAAACAAATAAAAACAAAAAGTAAATGAATTAAAATGAAAATTTGTGGATGAAATGCTTGTGTTTTTATCATCTATCAACTGTGAAAAGAAATTACACCCATTGCAAAACTGTTACCAATTTATTTTGAGTGATCTATATGCCTGGAAAAAATGCATGTTATTTCAACAGAATGTCTGGGAAAAGCTGAACATGGGATGCTGCACAGGACAGCTGAATTGCATTTTTATAGTGTTTATTCTGGAGGCTTGCAAGAAGAGACACAGTGCTCAGCTAGAATGTGCACATTAACTTTTTCCTGGGTGCTGATTAGTGCTATGAACGGCTGGAGCATAAGAAGGATAATAAGGCTTGAAGAAATGCAGTGCAGGATTTATGCTGCCTGCAGTCAGGTATACATGGCAAGAAACACTGCTTAAATGTGATTTAAATCTATTGTAGAGTAAGTTTATAAATTTAATCTAATCGCTCAAGAACTGTATTTTAATGGCTCTGATTTTTGAAAAAGTATTAGTACAACATCCATGTCCTATTTTACATACTAATTTTGTCAATCCTACTTATTTTCTACAATTGTGAAGAAGAGACGTTGCCAGATACACAGTACACATAGTTCACTTGTTCAAGAAGTGACTAACTATCTAGAAACCACGAGCAGGTTGTGATCCCGAGTAAAAAAGAAACAAATCTGCAGAGAGAGAAAATACCTTCCAGGTCACCTAATCCCTTTCCATCAGCCATTCATTCATACCTACTCAATGCCCCTTCAATGACTGCCTCCAGGATGCCACAGAAGAAACCAGCAGCAAATCCACTCCAGCAAGAGCCTGCAGGCCACATTCTGGCTCTAGGAATCAAAAGGAGATGGGAGAGGAAATACTACAACAACTGAGCAATGTGGGTAGACACACAGTCCAACCCAAGATTAGCTCAGTGCTTGGCTCCAACAGACAATGCACCTGTGTGAAGTCACATTCTGAGATGCTTTCCCCCTTAAAATTATCCTGACTTTGCATTACATTTGTTTGACATACAAACTGATGTTTCCCTTCAGGCACAAGCTTTGTAAACTCAAGAAACTGCTGCCAAACAGTGGCCTCAGCAGCTTTACTGTGTTCAGGTTCCACCTCCAGGAAGGTCTTAAGAAACACTGTACCTGGCTGCAAACCAAATTCTAAATATTCCCTTAAATATTATATGCACATACATACAACAGGGAAAAAAAGAGCAAAATACAACAGCAGAGAAGACAGCAATTGGGTGCGAAAGCAGCTATTGCACTGCCCTTTTTGGCCTTCCTGATCACAAGACCCAGACTGTCAAATGCCAGAGAAAGGGAGAAGGAGGAAGAAAGAACAGAGAAGCAAATGAGGCAAAGAGAAGAAAAAGAAAAAAGCTGCATTTGAAAGCTAGTGTACACAAATGGGACACTAACAAGCATCTGGAAGGCATTAACACCAGGAAGAAGATAAACATGTGCTTTTCACCCTCTGATAAAAATCTCACTCGATCAGAAGAGATGACATTGAAAATAGGGCGTAGGAGGGACACATTCAAAGGCTGTGGCTGCTGTGACTCATTAGAAAATTGAAAGCTTTTCAGGAGGGTCCAAAAGGCTCTGCTCTGAACCTGAAACTGTTCAGTAATTACCTGAATGACAGAGAATGCTTATTCAGGTTGCTGTTATGCACATCAACCGGCTAGATGAGATCAAAATTAAAAATTATTTTAAAATAGCAGAAATGGTCAGGATCACATGTAGTCAGGTGTCAACAGGGAACAGCATGTTCACTGGCAGTGAAAAATACAACCCCAACAGAACCTAGCTCTAGCAAGGTGTGTGCTCAAGCATATATCCAGCTCAGGACATCACACTTAAAAAAAAAGAGCAAAGGTGAATCAGAGCTTGATGGAGAATAACATAAATCATCAGATGCCCACATAGACACTAACTACCAAGAAGGGATTGTTTAGGCTGAAGAAAACATTGCAGGGAAGCCTTTAATATGTTTAAACACAGAAGTTTGAAATTAATGAGAATCAAAACCATGCCTGCTCTAACAATGTAAGTGCAGGGCTTGCAAACATTGCAGGGAAGTGTCCCAGATTACTAATGTGAGAAATCACAGCTTTATTTCACACATCTAATTGATTAGAGCTGTCACCTCTGTCAGTGAATAAACACTAGTAGCACCATGTGCCTCCATGACTTTAGATTTCCAGTTACACTGACCACTCTGATGGTTTTTCCATAGGGACTATCATTCCTGTAAGACCTCAGGAGAGTTTCTCAAAGTTTTTCTGACGAATATAAAAAAAAATCCTATAAATTTAAAGTATGTACAATCCAGGTTGAATTTGAACCACTTACCACCTCCAAAGGGAAGGCACCACAGTAACTTACTACCTACATGGGTAGCTCTGGTGTGAGGTGCAACTTGGAAAGTGGCAAGGAGAATGCAGCATTGGAACAGATCCCCTTGAGCTAGCAATGGTCTAGCTGTGCTTTGGAAATACCCTGAGACCTCTGACAGCCCTGAATGTATACACTGGCCTGCAGTCAGAAATAACAACACTTTAACCCTGCCAATCAAATAACCCAAAACACCTCACAGAACCTAAATTTGGGTTATTTCTCCTGGTGAGCTGACAAACCTGTTTGTTTCACCAAACCTGTCTTCAGATACACAGAAAAAAGACGAAAAACACCTTCTAACAGTGAGGATGGCGGCCCTCTTGTAAGGAGTTTTATATCACTTGTTACATGATCCCATTATTCTCCCAAGTTCAGTAGGAGTTCATACTTCATTGACAAATCAATAAATTCTGTAAGCCTTAGAAGCTAGCCATGCATTCGGAACGGAAGGAGGAGCTCATCCCCTCCTTTAGAGTGCAGAGAACACTTGGACACCTTTACCCTGTGAATGGACTTAGTGTAACATTTCAGACAGTAAATCAAGATATCATAATACCTGGGACTTTATCCAGAACCTTTTTTTTTTTAAATATGCATTATAAAAATTTTGGTCTCACTTCAGCAAGTTTTCATATAAATAAATTAAGCAAAAAAATCTTTAATTACAGAACAGAGAAAATTGCTGCACTTGATGAAAGGCTGTTTATTCAGCACCGACAAATGTAGCCTAATGAACGTGAGAGTGCCAGATTTTATTCTTGCTGAAGATGTAGTCTTGCTTTTTGTTTCCAGAGAGATTGTGGAAACATTTATTTTCCCTTTGACCCTGCCTGACTGACTAAACTAGTCATACTGAATTGTGCAATTCTTGATATGAAAAGCATGTGCACAATGCAAGAAAGAAAAATGTATTTTAAAATTTGTATTAAGAGGCAAGAATCATAATTATTAATCACTATGTCAAGATAATTACTGTATGCAAGGGCAAATGAAGAGATTTTTGGTGGCATACTTATAGTTCTTGTTCTGCCTGAAAAGACTGGAGGCAAATAATAATGATTAGTACAGCTTAGCATAGTTTAAAAGGCACTGAATTAGCTAATGTGTCACATGAGAACGAACCTTTATTGACAGAAACTTCAGCTAATGCATAGCAGTGGTAAAGAAGGTTAATAGAAAACTGGCTTATCACAAGGAAAGGATATTAACTGCATTATGGCATGATTCTGCAAAACCCCAATGAAACCATGTTTGAACACTGGCAGCCTATTTTGGCCAGCTTACTTGAAGACAGAATTAGGTTGATGGAGAGTGCAGCCTGAGAAACAAAGATGATGAATGGGGGAAACAGGGCTGAAATATCAAGAGAGAAAAAAGCATGCTTTATTTAGTATTGAGAAAATATTATTAAGAGGAGATATGACTGAAGTATTTATAATAGCCACTGGTTATAAAAAAATAAGCTCAGTGACTAATTCTTAGATTATTGGACAGATCAGAACTAAAGGTGAATGAGGGTAAAATGGAAAAGATACAAGACAAATTTAATGAAACACTTCTCAGGAAGAAGAGAAAATAGGTAAAATGATGCTTCATGACTAAATTTAAACAAAAGCTAGGGGACTGTGTGGGCTGGGTAAAAGTTTCTAGGGAGCATAATTTGTAATAGCTGAGACATGTTTCCATTTACACACACACACACACACAAGCATCTGCTGTGATTTTAAAAATCATTCTTAACAAAGGTTAAGAGTTTATCTACTTCAAAAGAGGAAAAAAACAAAACCATTTACTACTACTCCTTTATAGTACAAATGCAAATGGCCAACTATAGTAATTTTTTAGCACTATTCCTTTAAGTATTTAAAGACAAATCACATAAATGTTACAGTAATCCAACAAGATAGGTAAACCTATTCCATACCTAAAAAGCAAGACTTAAATTAATAAAACAATTCACTTCAAGTTGCAGAGATAAACCTTGTCAGCCAGGATCAGAAATTGGGAGTTCTCAGCGTCCATCAGCATACCCTGCTCTCCAGACACACAGACTTTAATGAATTATTTACTTTTTCTTTACTATCAAAGAGGAGGCAGCTTTATTGCTTTACTTTTAAGGTGCACTTAATTATCCTTGAGCAACCCAGTCCTGTCCTCCCCAGCACACTGTGGTATTTTAACAAGCTGTCTATATACAGTGTTCACACATTAAAGATGGAAGCTGATTTAATATGCCTATGTCTCAGCTTAAAAACGTGTCTAAACTCAAGTTACGAAAGAAAATTAAAAGCAAGAAAAAGACCAAATCACACTGGATTCTAGTCTAAGTGGAACATATCAAGTATCTAAAAAATACTGAATAAAAATGCATAACAAACCACAGACACACACTGGTCTGCATGACTCCTTGCTCCCTTTACAAACAGCTTTAATTTTTCAGCTAATTTTGTTGCTGTAGATAAGCACCCCATAAACAAGGACCTCTGGATGCTGAAGGCCTGACTGATCCTAACATAACTATTCAGCAGTCACTCTTACCTTATGCTTGATGGTTCCTCTGCATCATGCTCACCTGTGCAATTCTACATCCTTCTCTTTGAATATTTTAAATACACAAACAACAAATTGTGCAATTTGCTTTCATCGGGCTTTTCACAAAAGTTTCGAGAGCTGTAAAACTGGAACATAGTGGTTACCTGTAATTCATAAAGTGACAGATGACCTGGGAGACCTCTACCTAGGAAAAATAAAACCTAAAATGCAATTTTCACACACTGGGGTGTAACTACCCTGCCTTGGGAGTGTCACTGCAGTTTTGATGGGATTAAAACAAAGAGCAGTCTCCATAACTAAGCCAGCTAAAAGTTTAATTAAATACAATTGCTTGCTGTGCTTCCCTTCCCCAAACAGCCTCATACATATTTATCACTGTAATTACAGCAGTAAAAACCTCCACAACTAATTATGCCATGCTTCTCGTCTTCTGTATGCCTGGAATTTTTTACATAATTACTACTGAAATTAATTGCAAGTTAGTTAATTTTGCACTTTGTCCTTTCAAGCTTAATTGAAAATTAAAATTTTTCAAACCAGTCATTCTTGAAAGCATGGTGCTTTTACCTCAAATGGTGCCATAACCAAAATGCTATTTTAATGGCTTTTAGTAATACAGCATCGGGGAGTAGTGTAAATGTTATCATTTAAAATAAGAGAGCGTTGCTCTAATGCATATGTACCATATGCTTGGTAGTGCTACACTTTCCATAGAATGTTCAGCCTGCCCAGTGCCACTTGGCCCCTGGTGCAGTGCATTAGCATGTCATCCCTTGAGGCAGAGCCTGCTATCAGCCACAGTTAGCTTAGATCAAGCTCAAACCTGGAATTTCATTTGACTATGGTTTAAGCATTGTGCTAATATTTCAAGGGTGACTAATGATTTTGGATGTCCAGTTCTACAACTGATTTTGAAAAAATAACGAACATTTCCTCCCTTAAGAGGTAGGGGGAGAGGGGAAGGGCCAATATTTTACTTGGTCTAGAAAAATAATTGCCAAAAAAATTTTGACTTAACGCAGGAAGCACACAGTGTCCTCATTTTCTAGGGTAGTCTCTGCAGTCAATTGTGATTTATTGATTTGGGAGTGCCTTTAATGAAGGACAACACAAAATCTTCCTATCAACTAAGGAAGTATCTAAATGCCATGCTGTGACAACAAACAGAAGATGCAGAACCCCTGGATGGGGATCCCACCAATTTCCAAAACACAACTAGCACTCAAAGAGGACCAGTGACACACCTCAGCAAAGCGCGGGACATTTCAGGGGCCCACACCATAGAACTCCATGTAACTCAACCCACTATTTTTATTATTTCACTATTATTTTCATTTAAACCTACATCCTTAGGATCTTATAATAGTGGCAATATTAGTGGGTTTTGCCCACTCAAATAATTCATTATTACTTTAAACAAAACAAAGTATTTATTTACTTCAAACACCTTTTCAATCTCAACTTCAAAGCTTCAATCTTGCTGTGTTTATTTTTTTCCATGTGTCAAGAAATCTTGCAAATTTCTAATCAGATGGAAGACTTTCAAAAGCACAAGAGAACTTTGCTAGGAGAACACTTGTTCCTTACTCCTTCACTATAAGTCTCCATAAGCCAATGACTCAATGGGTAATTTTTCTCTTACAATCTTTTGTTTTCAATTTCTGTAGAATCTTTCAATTCTGTAGAAATATTTCACTTTCTGTAAATTAGTTCAATATCTTGTTCCAACAAAAATCAGGGTGGTTGGGGAGTAATTAAAAAGGTAATGAATAAGAAAAAGCATTGAAAGTCAAGAGTCCAAGAATGCCAAGAAAGCTCTTTCAGCAAGTGTCAAAGACCTATAACAAGCGATCCCTTAACAGTAAATGAATACAGTATTTGTTCTGTCCCAGTAGACTAAAAGCTGCCAGTGAGTAACTGTGAACCTGTGAGCCACATGTGTATTATTAGCTAGGAGGTTCTGAACAAACTAGACTGGTACAGTGTCAGAAAGCAATGATTTCTGTTTTACAGATAATTTGCAATTCAATGAGCAAAAATCCCTACTTGTTTACTATGTCCAGTTTAAAAGCCGAAGCAAAACACAAATTCACTTGTGCATTTTCATAGACTGACTACAGTTCAATATTTCTGCCCACATAAAATTGCAAAGCTCTTTGTAAACCAGTCTCACATTTTCCTAACCAGAGAAACTTCATTCTGGTAGCAAGTGTTACACAGACGTATACACAAAATTACAATGAATGATTTGGTGTGAAATTCATGATTTTTTTGTACTCTGCACCTTAATCTGATGAAAGTCTTCTATGCTCTTATTTGAACCTCAGAAAACACAGTTCAAAAATTTCATGCTAGTTTAGATGTTCTAAGGATTTCTCAGTGCTTACCTACATACTACACTAAAAAGCATTTTTAAAACCTAAAAAGAACAAGGAAAAAAAAAAGATTCTGTCAGCGTTACAAATGTTGACAGTCATTTATTTCAACTACCCCGCCACAATACTTCTGCTTTAATTAAACATTAAATCAGTCAAGTAAGCATGCAGATTTAATTACTGCTGTGGTTTAAAATGAGCTTATTTTCCCTTGAAGCCAGTGAAGGTTAGCAGGATGACCTCAGTATAATGGAAAATCCTCAGTCTGGCAGGATGCTGGACATGAATTTGTCCCTTATGGCACAGTTTAAATATCATTCTCAGTAATAGAATGCTCACAAAGAAGTACTGGTTTTACAAGTTTAATCCAAACATACCTGAGGTCTATGGCAACTGAATATTTGATGGATATAAATCAACCTCTTTTAGGGAAATAGCCTATTCAGCATTAACTTTGTCAGCTCAGTAAGAGTGGACCTGATGCAGAAGTCCCCAGACTTCTTCATGTCTGACTGATACTTTTCTCCTCTGACTCATCACTGTGAGCATTTCAGCCACCTCAGTGCGAGAGTCAGGGTCAGGTCACTTCAAGTGAAATGGTCAGAGAGCTCTCTTAGGGGACAATGGGTGGTACAGGAAAGGGGAAAGAAAAGAGGAGTCTTTTCAGGCCACATGGTACCAGTTCAAAGCAGTTTCCATCAGACATGAGAGTGAGGATCCTCACCTTGAGCAGAGTCTCGTCCTGCTCACACCAGGGGATTGAAAGAGGCCAAGAACGCACCCACCACAATGATGGTAAGAAATTCTGTTCTCTCCCGAGTTATGTCCTACAGGGACTTCTGGGATAGCTGTCAGCAAACTGAAACCCACCCACTGATTTCCAGACCTCTGTGAAGGAAAATTTGTGTACGTCTTCATTCTTTTTCTGCACTAAGATTTTTGACCAAGAATCCCAAAGGCTCTACGTCAGATGCAGACAGTGATTCTGGTTCTGGGCAAACCCCAAGCAATGAAGGCAATTATCTGCTTAGTGATAGATCTGAGTAGTTGAAAACAGGGCAAAGCTGTTTAGTAGGAAGCAACTACAGACATTTATATTTATTAAAAAACCCAAGTATGCAGTGAAAAGCAACTGGCAGCTGAGAAGGTACTTAGTAATAGAGTCCTCTTGCATTTAAAAATTGCAGATGTTTCTGAGTATCTTTGCAACCCTACTCTAATACTCTGTCTAGACAAAAACACCATAGACTGTATAACATATGACACTTTCTATATCCTCTGTGGGGATTCAGCAATAAATCAGGTTTTCAGACTCAGAAAAATTGCATTCTTTTGAAAGTGACTTGCCAAATTTCAGTAAAGAAAAGGTTTTCTGCCCTCGGGAATAAACCCATGATGCTTTAAGGATGAGTACCAAGAGATCATATTCAGGCAAATAACTGAACCAGTTTTGAAGTAACAGGACCTGTAGAGATCAAGGAGAAAACAATGACATTCTATGCTGCACATCCTCTTTTTAATGCTGCATCTTACACAAACACTCCAAACTTGATACTCATTGTACAGAACAAATATTATGCATGTTCCTCATTGCATGCTAATTCTGTAACAGAACTGCAGCATTATGACATTCAACACAAAATCAGTATTCTTCCATTTTCCTTCTTCACTAGCATCTGATAACAAAGGCAACTGGGGCTGTGTGATTCTTTCATCTCCCCAAGTTACTGAACCTAAATTCTAGGTTGTGGCCTAACAATTACAGAGTTCACACAGGAAAACAGTAGATGCCAAGTCTCATCTCTTCTTCAAGGACCGCTTATGCTTTTCTATACAGTGCAACATATAAATACATGAACCCTACTTATGGAGAATGGAACACAGAGCTGCCTCCTCCCATACTTCTTTTGGATCATTCTCTCTTTCTCTCCCTTACCCACCCAAGCACTCTCCAATTCTCTCCTACAAAGCAATAAAATGTCATAAAAAGAGTGTTTCCACCCATATACCCTGAAGCTGTAGAGTTCAAGGTTCTCTCTCTTAAGGTGTTTTGCTCATAAACATTTTAGGATGAGGGCAGCAAGGTGTTCCATTCTCCAGCAAAGATTTAACTAACCCTGATAGAGGATGAAAGGAAAAATCAGCCTATCCTGGGTATTTCTGAGGTAAGTGAATGCAAATGTTACATTTCTGGTGGAAATTAATCCTGTTTGTGCATGTGAGCCCTCCACCTTGGAGTCTTTGATAAATGAACTCCAGCTGAGAGCATCTCAGTCAGATACACGTATGAAACCAAAGCCAAACCGCTTTGCTCCACCCAAATGGAAGCAGATACAGAACACTTCAGCTGTGTTAATCTAGTCCCTCTTTGGACTAACTGCTTGCTATACAGTGGCACAGATCTTTCCAAACCACATCCTTCTCGTTCTGTTATCTCCACCATTATCATCCGCGTATTGTAGAAAGTGGCAACAAACTTTCTTTCTGATGATGTCTTTGGCATAGTTTCCTTACTGAAACTCAAATGAAACTAATTCATTTACTTAGTAGTTGCTTGTTGTTCCACTGCTAACAGGATATACAGCATTTCACTTAATGAACTGTACATCCTTATTTAGCAATCCTTTATACTGCACTGTTTTTAAATAAGGACCCAAGTGAAAAATCTGCTGCATTACATCACACTAGGCAAACACTTTCTTAAATAAGGAAAATTTGCTTTCATCTGAAGCCTACAGACCAACTTCATTGGTTCTATTTACTTATACTTGGTGAATGCATGCCACAAAGCATAAGCATTTGCATGGCAATACATGGTGTGTGATAAACATTTTAAATACTTTATGCAAATTCCTTCTTTTCCAGCACAGGAAAGCTCCTATCCATCCTATACAGTGAATTTTTAACACTTCAAGGGGTGGCTTAAACAAACCCTAACTCAGACTGAATTGTATGGAAATAACCCAAAGCTCTGAACTTTCTCCTGTAACTAATGACACCCTTATAAAACACATAGTACATGCTCCTAACTATTTTTCTTGATACCCCATAGTAAACCAGGTATCCTGGAATTTTCCTTTCACCCCTCCACTCTGACAAACTCCTGATCATTAAAATATCAGAAAAAGATGCAAACAAGTGCTTTCATCTGTCTAGAAGAATATTTTGAACTAGGCTGAAAATCAAGAAAGAGAAGATACAGACCCCCACTATTCAAGCCACAACATGTCCATGGATGAAGTCTGCTGTTCATTACCAAAAGCTTTTTGGCAGGAAGAAAACATGCCAGGAACCTGTCCTCCAGTAATATATGTGCATGTATATGAAAAAAGAAGACATCTGTTAAGACTGCATTAATGTTCACTTTTGATTGCCCTGGACAGACAGTTAAAAATTAACCTGCACTGTGGACTGAAAAAAAAAAAAAACCAAAAACTTTCTACCCCTTCTAGTTAATACAGATGCTTTCTCTTCAGGAAGAAAAACACATTTTTCTGTAGCACCAAGAACTGTGAGTGCAGGTTTGCTGTTCTGCCTCGTGGTTATACTGTGCATTTAAATCATACACGATTTAAGATAAAATAATATGAAGTTTATGATCCTGTCGGTTTTTAAAAGCTAATGATATGTGCTACTTAAAGCAAACTGCAAGCCCAGTGGGAGGCATTATAATTAATACAGTTTGTTCAAAGAAAAACAAATGCAATTCCCCCTCATCTGTCAGCCAGCTGCACTGCAACCTGAATGCAAGGAACATGGAACAATAAAGCAAGAGTGTGAGAAAATCAGACAGAATTGGGACTCAACAAAAACGAGTAAGACTATAAGCCAACTGCATCAATATCAGGCAGAAAGATTCAGGTTTGTAACATCTATTTAATAAATATAAAATTTCACCATCTGTTCTGATTTCAGGTTTATTTTTCCTAGCAGAGATTACAAGGCAATTTTGAAATGCTTCCTCCTAAGGAGAGCTCTTCAATTGTAATTATAAATGACGAGAATTTGCAAATTCAGGCACAGAGAAATAGCACAGTAGTAAACAGGGGAAAGAACAAAGACAAGTTTGCACAGCAGAACAGACCATAGGAATTTCTCCCCAGTCCCTGAAATCACACCCACACCAATCAGTGGGTCCCATCAGCCACTAATCTGATATTGATTTTAATCTCATTTACACCAGATTAATTGCTACAATACCAGATGACTTACTACTCATTTAAAATGGAGTATGTTATACTCAGATTAGGTCCCTAACATTTTGACAATCTTAATATTGATTCCCCCACGGCATCTAGTCTTGCAGAATTCCTCTCAGGACATCTACAAAGCCATTATTTTAATATTTTTTTTTTTTAAACAACACCACCAACAAAATTTCAAGACTGGCTGTCAAGCACTCACAACAAATTTAATCCGTACTTGCTAACATTTTCATGCTCCAATATTAGTATGGTACTTCCAAGCACTTGCTGAGGCTTGAAGCAACAGAGACATTTCATTTTTCGCACTGACGCAAATGTAAATTTTTTAACGTGCTGTGCTGCTAAAGTTAGACAGCCTTCATCTGAGTGAGAAACCAGTCCTGTGGACTGCAGGTTAGCCAACAGCATCCAGGTAGGACATGTGAACAGGTATCCTTGGTAGAAATCTACCTAGACAATGGCAGGGACACAGCCTCCTCCCCTCCTGCTGAGCCCAAGTGATCCCAGAGTTGCCAGCTGAATTTCTAAGTTGAGGTGTACATAAATGTATGGATAAGTTTAAATTACCATGTCAGTACCAATGTATTGCTGGGAACGTCTTCATATACATAAACCTGCAAAGCTTCATTTTCCTTCATCATGGGCTTCATTTATGGCCAACAGCTGTTTCTATCTTTAAATTATCAATATTTCATTTCATAAGATAAGGAAAATAGTCAACCAGGTCTTCTCTACACCACTATAAAAGTCACCTGGCCTGTGAGAGGAGTAACTGCAAAAGGGGGAACACCAAGAATCTTCCTCTTAGCACGCTTCCCCTTAAAGCACAAGGCACGCATTTCTTTAATTGTGTTAAAAGGAAATGGGTGGATAATGACATACACTGCAGATCTACTGAGAAAGAAAATTACTCAAAATTTGGCATTCAGGAAGCTTTAAATAAATTTTTTCTTGCACTGTTTTTTCTCCTTCCCTTCTCCCACACCTCTACAGATGTGAAAAAAATCGAAAACTTAATTACACAAGTTCCAATATTTATCTTGGTACAAAAGTTGTAATAATATACTCTTTTTCAAGCAAAAGGGACAATTCTGAGACCACACAACCCAGAGGAACTCCAAAGGGCATCCCTCAGCACCCAACTAGGAAAGTGAAAAATCACTTTCACCACCAGCACCCGATCTCCTCCTCAGAGCTGATTATTGCATTGCTCTAATTTTTGCTTAGCTCAGTATTATACAGCTGTGCATATGATACATGCGTCATACTTGTTAGGAAAATAGAAAACTGTTTTATTGCTCATTGACTACTATAAATGTTAATAACTGTTCCACAGCCTCTATTCTTCTTGCTGCTTTCATACTCTTTAAGGGAACGATGTTTTTGCCTCACACAACATCCTGACCCCATTCGCTGGATTTTCAGCTTGAATGGTCATTTCTTTGAACTGATGATTTAAAGTGGTAGACACTGTATTTCTACCACATTTATTTGTGAATGAATTAATGATACCTTTTAAATTTGGGTAACCTGAGGACTGTTGCACTTAGCTATGCAGAGAAACTGAACAGAAGCAGCTGAATGAGCAGCACTGAACACAGAAGTCACATCAATGAACTGCCTAACACACATAATATTTTACATGATGTAGGGTTTATATTCTTTTCAGTATGTACAGAATCATATAAAATTCAGAATTGTCTTCAGAATGGTAAACGGGTTTAAATTTTAATGGCTTAGAAGTTTCCTTTCAGACTCCACTTCTGAAGATGCCAAAACAAAACAGTGCCTTCTCACATATTGATTTTAAGCAATTAACAAACAAGAGCTGTTCTCAGCCGAGTTGAGGGGGCATGGGAGCATGCCAGGTTTGGACTGCCAATAAAACAAGAAGCAACGAGTCTCCTTTCCCTAGCATCTCCACAGCACTTGTGTCATCCCCCAAACTCCACAGGGCTTGTACATTTTAACTTCAGGGGAACAGAGGCCACCATATACAATGACTGTGTGAGCTTGATCATTATGAAGATGTCAACAAAGGAATTACTTTCCAAGTAAAAAGCCTTGATAGAACACAGATAATTCTTCCTGCAGTTAAGTAGTAACAGCAACAATTCTCCCCCACCTCTGCAATAGAAAAAAAGGCCTCAGTGTCTTCCCTGTTCTCATGTTTATTTAATCTTTTGGCCTTCATCACTGATTTGCAACAAAAATTCCTCTTTCTCTATTTCCAAAAAGAGCAGATCTGAACAAGCATAAACTTATCTTTTGAGGAAGCACACCCTGGAAACACTTTTAATTGCACCATTTTAGTGAGAAAATATTAACCTCTTCCTGATAATTAGTGGATTTAATTAATAAGGACAGTCTTTCAAAGAACTAAAATCCGACTTGCTAATGCACACCAAGCTTAATGAAAAAAAAACCTACATAAAATCAGAAGCAGGGATAACATACCAAGAGTCATTAAAATTATATGTCAAGACTACAAAAAGGAAAAAGGCTATCCAAGAGACAAAAAATACCTGTGTAGGCAAAAAAAAACCCACCCAACGAAAAGTCCCAAAACAAAACAGACAGCAAGAGACAAATTATAAACTTTGATTCATCATTATTTACTTACATAGATAAAGCAAAAGAGTGACTTAATGATATTCTGATACTTCCATTTAATCACTGGACTAATTTCAGATGGAAATGTAAATATATGAAAAGGGATAAAAACATTTGATAGAGAGATTTAGAGGTCAGAGTAAGTATTTTGAGATCATAATGTAAATACTTATTTTGCAAATATCCTCTTGTCACCACACTATTTTTTATACAACTCTAAAGTGTTCTTATAGGAATTCCTAGGTGAAATGGATCTTCAGTATTACACTCTTCTTGCTGCTCAAGAGGATTAACAAGGCATAAAAGAGTCACACTAGAAAACAAAGACGAATGTCTACAATCAGACTCCATTGATCAGAAGGGGACCTATACTTTTCCTGTCGCACTTCAAATTGCTGATTGATACAAGTATGTTCCACAAACTGAAAAATGCCCATTTCACCCACGCAGAAGCCACACAGCATTTCTGTGTGTCAGCATAATGAAGTATTAAAAGCTTTTTTGGGAAACTCCACATATAGGAGCACCTCACTGCTAGAAGTGAAATAATCTACTGGGAGAAATATGATTTGAATTGAACTGCAAACATATAGCAGGATCCAGTCAAGATCACCCTACTCCAAAACATCTTGTTGGAGATGCCCTGGGGAATTGCATGAATTAACTCCTAACCTTTCCAAGAGCATGTCCAAAGGAGAAATGGATTCACAACTTCTTCCTGAACAATGTTATCAAGTGAACTTGTGACAGTATGTTTCTGTCCTGCTGGATATAAGAGACAAGATACCAATGCTTACTGTCTTTTTAATGTCTTTTTACACAGGCATGTAGTGACAGGACAAAGGGGTGGCTCTAAGCTGAGAGCAAATTCAGATTATGTATTAGGTAGAAACTCTTTACAGTGAGGGAGGTGAGGCACTGAAAGAAGCTGTCCAGGGAAGTCATGGATGCACCATCCTGTTTCAAGGCTAGGCTGGGTGAGGCTCTGAGCAAACTGACCCAGTAGGAAGTGTCCCTGCCTCTGGCAGAGAGCTTGGAACTAGATGATCTTTGAAGTCCCAACCCGAACTGGTGTTAATGATTCTATGATTTAAGTAAGCAATCAACAAATCATTTACATAAATCTCTAACTATACCTCTTTTGACGATAAAGGAAGTGCAAGTGCTAACTTAAAAATTTGGGGAAAAACTTATCACAACAGAAACTTGCTGTAAGCCACATAGTAGAACCACAGATGATCAAGTAATTAAATTAATTCTCTCAATTCTGTGATTAGTTGGCCCAAGTGTCAAGGATGCCTTGTTTCATCTTTATGGTCTCTGGTGATGATTACAGTGTGCCAGGAAGCCTTTAGACAGATCATTCCTATATTTCTCCTCTAGCTAAAAGCAGAGTAGGAATAGAAAGTATTTTTAAAAATAAAAACTATATCTTTCTTGATTTGCAAAACCAGTTGTCAACAATGCAGATCCTCTTAGTAACACTGAGAAGGATCAAGAGCAAGGAATACCTTCACATATTCAGCAAGGAAGCACTCTGAATCGCACTGTCAAATGCATGACTAAATGTCAGACTCCCTCCAGCAGCTCCCCTCCTTCTCTGGAGGATGCATTCAAAAAGCTAAGCTCCACAAATATACCTAGAAAATCCTTCTTCCCTAGGAAGATGCTCTGTATAGAGGAATCATTAGAATCATTACAATATCAATAAAGCAGAAGATTAAGACCACAAGTCTTATCATCAATATCCTGCTGCAGGTCTGTCAATGCAGCCATGGCTACACCAGCACAAGCAGCTGGGATGTTCCCATTTACTCTGCAATTGGTCTGGACAACAATATTCCGGAGCCACAGTGGACTGGAAAATTCAGGATAAAGAAATGACATTAAAACATTCTTCTTTACACCTCTGAAGATTAAGAGCTCCTGTTTTTAGGTGAAATCTATTCAGCGTAGGATGGCAGTAAATGAAGCATGCAGTGAGTATCTGCTCACAGATGGGGCTTCAATACCTTTCCTAGATTAGTGACATTTGGCTGAGCCACTGCATCCCCAGCACAAGTCTGTAGTCTGAAATCAAAAATACCTGGGCCATAATGCAAAGTGCTACTTTGGGTTAAGACATTTAAAAACAAGTGCCTGCATCTGAAAACATTGTGCTGGATAGACATCACCAGCCTTTCTTCAGCTGACCTAAACTCAATGCTGCAGTTAACAACAAAAATATGGCCAAATCTGTACCTCTGACTGACAGAACAGCAAACATTCCCAGGATTAACAATTCTGGAACCACGGTCTCATACCGATCCTACCCTCTGGTACAAGGCAGTTTGAAGGAAGACAGTATTGATCATCAATGCCTTATCCATGGGCATACATTTTAATTCTTTGGGGTAGAAAAATAGGGTGTTTGTTTGTATGAATGCTTTAGGTTTGCTCATTTTTACAGTTACTGTCCACTTTTAGAAATTCTACTATAGTTCAGGGGCAATATTATTCCCATGAATCAGGGAAAAAAGTAATGGAGAGCAGAGAAACAGCATCACAAGGTTTGCATAGACAAAGAAGGCAAAGAATTTATAGTATGAAAGGATGCAAACAGAAAAAGCTTAATGTTAACCTGATGTGATGCCAAAGAAATGAAACAGACTGAAAAGAAAATATTTGACAGTACATTCTCTGGATCATTAACAATGTCTAAAAATATCCTTGGTCAGCAGCTTTCCTTGACACAAGCAATTTGTTCAGAAAGGCAAGTCAGCCTCCCACTAAATCCTGATCAATAAAAAAATCCACAGGATACAGTAACATCTTCTCTTGGCAAGTTAAACAACCAGTGCTTTGAACATCTGACTAAGCATGGTAGTGAGGGAACTAACAATTAAAGCAGCAGAAAGCTGAGGAGGCACGTGAGAGAGAAGTGCAGAGGACGGAAGTTGGAAATACCAATGTTCAAGCTTCACATGAAAATGCCACTCATAAGCACTTGATTTACATAGCTGATCTGAAAACTCATGTAAATAAATATTTCCTTTGGAAAAAAACTCTACTTGGCATACAAGAATCAATCACATGATTACATGTTAATAGACAGAAACAGAATGCTCCGAATGCATTTAATTATAGTAATGGGAACCAGAAGGGAAAACATTACCCACTGGACTGACAAGAGGCTATGGCAAGCTATTGTGATAGAAAATCAAACATGTTATTCCAGAGTTTTCTATGTGTAGCCCAGAGAAAATTATCTTCCCTTTGCTCTAACAATTTTAAACACAAAACAAGCTCAGCATTTACATGGTATCATTAACAGCAAAACAGAAACTAAAATATAACCAGCATAACCCCGGCATGGCACAATTATTTGAAAGGCTGATAATCCCTGTAGAGTGATTGTAATACACCAGAAAAGCTCAGCCACAACACAACCTAGAGCTGACTTCTTTATCTGTGCCACAGAGGCACAACAGCTCTTGAAACAGGCACAAACTTACTTAGCAACAGCTCAAGACATTTCACTCATCCTTGACAGAGGCAATGTAGTTGTCAACACAGGAAATTATACACAACTCTTGACATTCAAGTGTGAAGTTTCTAATTTTAAAGATTCATCTTGAAAAAGGTCTAGCTCAATTTTTACACAGGAAGGTGTCTGAAGTGGCCTATTTTCAAGTCATAAAATGTGATGAAACAGGAATATCCACAGCAAAATATCTGGGGCAAAATATGGGAAGCACGCCAACATTATTTCAGCTTTCAAATCAATCTCTGTACTGGACAAGGACAAACCAAAAGCTTTGACTGTTAAAGCCCACAGTGATGAGTTGAATATTCATGAACCACATCATGGAAAATGAGCCCACCAGTAGCAGAGATGCTCTGGATCTGCTGCTCTCTGGAAGCCAAGACCACGTTCCTTACAGAAGGTGGCAGGTTTCAACACTGAACACTCACACTGCAGCTCAGGAGCCTCCCCTGACTGCGAGACAGCACTTGGGGTGTGACAACCTGTGATGGTTCACTGCTTCACAATGAAGCCTTATCTTCATCCCTATCTGGCTGCAGATGCCAGGACAACAAAAAATGCAACTGGTTTACCTTGCTGGTGTGAGGAGGAAGAGCAATGTTCACACCAGACTGTGCTGTAAAGACATTACAGAGGTTATACTGAGTAATTATCAAGTTACTGCTTTTCACTCTAAGCTTAAAACCACATGGAAGTGATCAGATTTAATATTTTTAAAAACTGAACCTCACCTCTAGCTATTTATATAATTTATTAAATATTGTGCAACAATCAAACTACAAGTTTAGTAGTGCTAAGAAGTTGCATTGTCCATGTTCTCAGCATAACATAGACTTGGGGAGGAAAGTTCTTTGCCAAACACAAACCTCTGAATTTAACAGGTGAAATTCACTTCCATCCTGAACAGCAATCCCAACTTCATCCATTGCAAGCTTCAAAGTCAGAATTCATAAACTGACAACCTTTTAAGGTTAAAGACATGTTAACTAATGGGCGTTGAAGTATGGTCTTGAACTATCTGCCTATTGAATCCCCCCTCCCAAGCGTGAGAGCTAGAAGGAATTTGTTTTCACAGAAGGATGGGACAATTTGTGAATGCTATTTCCAATGGCATTTGACAGCACTCACAAAAAGTAGCTTTGGTACCATGTACCACACATTGTACCTTCACAGAAGAACACTATTCTCCCAGTGTAAATAAATCCTCCCATGCACATCACCTGTCCCTACCAGCTCCTGCCTGTACATGACTAACACCCACAACTAGACTCTAATGAGCCTTCTAATTCTACTTTTCTGGTAGGTGAACTACCTGACATGGGAACTCCCAGAGCTGCCCTCCAGCCAGTAAAGTTCCAAGCAGTAGGATGTTTCATGTGGTGTTCTCGTTCCCCTCATGTTGGATCAGACATACAATCAAGAACAAATACATCAGGTCTCCAGGTGTAACAGGAATAAGGCTTTGTGAAACCTCACTCCCCTGACAAACACTTCCTGTATTGTACTAGAAAAAATTAGGGACCCAACACTCATTTATTTTTTTTTTAGCCAAATAGCCAGAAGTTTTTGTTCTATGTATTTTCACACAGCCTCACAACACATCCCTTTCCTTAAAGAAAGCAGGCAATTATGCAGCAGTAATCCCCCAAGCTTTAGTGGAAAACGCACAATACCATGCAGGACACGGTCTCACTTGGCAGACACTGCCATCGCACTGTTAGATTTGTTTGGTTTATATTGTCAAGATACTTTAAACTTTTAAAGATTAGATATAAATCAAAGCAACATTACTCTTTTTCAACAGAACAGAGAGTCCTACCCAGCTTTTGCGGATGCATCTCATGCAGCTCTATAGACAGACACTAATTCTCCTGGCAACTGCACAAGTTAACAAAACCACATTTACATAATAGGATTGTGTAATAAACTCTTGGAAACCAAGAAGCTCAAAGTTAACAGTCAGCTCTTTGTCAATGTTAATGATGTGCATACTTGTGTGCACGTGAGTGGGCAACAATCATCTGCAAAATAAAAAAACTGCATTAGCATTAAATTTTGAATTTTCTGTGTCTTGCTTGGGTTGTAGATTTAATTACTTTTTAATACAGGCTTCTTGTCCGTTTTCTGAAAAGGGAAATAAATAGAGGGTTGTGAAAAATGAAATGCATCCACAGAATGTTATTGCTTTAGCCAAGTGATTATTTTAAACTGTTTTAATGTTTTGAAAGCTTTGTCTCAAGTAATCAACCACCACTTTAAGGAGGCTGTTCATGATATTTATGAATGCAATTGCTACAGCAATTTATTCTCAAGCTATTAGCTCATTGGGTCTCATGAGTCAAACACAGGACTGGGGTAAATTACTTTCCTAAGATGCTTGTGACAGTGCAAGACAGAAAAAAAAGGGAATCAAAAAGCTACTGCCAACAGTAGAAATAGGAATTCAGCAAGTTAAATGCTTACTTTCATCAGGAATACTGCCACACCACCATGCTAAAAGAGTCACAATATTCAAGGTTTTGTCTCAGATGAAAGCACAAGATCCTCACTGAAATACAGTCCTGTATTTAAGCATCCATACCTGATTTGCAGTTTATTGGCACTTTTCACAGGACCCAGATTACAACTTCCCTTAGGCTGTGCCCCATTGCCCTCAATGCAATTTCTCTGGAAAGTGAAAAAAGCCCCAGAGCTGGCACTACCACAGCACCAAGTGTTCACAGAGAGCAAAGCAGTTCTTCTGTGTGAGCTCTCAGGACTCCCACTTTGCCTTCTGGACTTCTATGAACACGTCTCTTCCAAGCAAGCTCGTGTAATGAATTTAGCTAGTGGTAGTTTGCAAGGAAAAGCTGACATTAGCATGTACCTAACAGAAGACAGACTGAGAAACTTGAGCTTTGGAAGCCCATTTGGAAGCATTTTGAAGATGTAGTAGTAAGTTGTAAGAAATGATGGCGAATCTGTAGAGTGGGAAATTCTCTCTCTCCTGTAGGAATGAGAACTACACCAACACTAAGGACTCCTGCTGCAGTGACAGCTGTACCTCGATGAACCAAACCTGGTGCTTCATTTAAAGCCCACTTGGGCAGAACATAGGTGGCATCGTAATTCATAATAGTAAATGCTTTTAAATGACACCAGACAGGAGTTTTGTCCTTGCAAGGAATGAACTTTCACAACCTTGGGTAAGCAAGTGAAACTAGAGAAAGCAGCAGCTTTCTCCAGGGCTGACAGAACAGATGGCTAAGGTGCAGCATGAAATCAAGAGGGAAAAGACAGGTTGATAATCTCTTCTGAAAATGCTCCCACTCACACATTACTGCCAGAGAACAGACCTCTCCCTCTCCTTTCTCAGACTGCATAGTGGTAAAGGACCTATCTCCCACTTACATCTACTTTTGCACCTTTCCCACTACTTCTCCACCAACAGAACGAAAACCACATCAGCCAAACTGCAGCCGTACCACACACCATTTATCACCAGAGGGGGAAAACTGCCTGGGGAAGGTGACACCAAACTGCAAAGCCCACAAGGCCCAGCAGAAAAACCTAGAGCTTCTCATGTCACTAAGAGACACTGTGCAACAGTCAGCATCCCTTTCAGATTCATCAGAAAATTACAAATAAGCTGGTGTAGAGGACACCAGAGAATTTTTGCCAGTTAGAGAGAGAAGATAGTCAAGCCCTCAGAATAACCATCACAAGCAATAACCACTCCTTTTTGTGTTCTGCACTGAGTTACATACTCCCTCATTTCAGCAGAGCATCCTTGTGCCTCAGCAAATGAAGAGCACTGAACATCCACCTGCACTTTCAGACACTCTGCCCAAAGGGCAAAGGAAAGGATTTTCACCAGCATTGGTGAGACAGGGACTGGTACAGCATTGTCAGTGAATCAATGTGAGATGAAGTAAAGAATGACAGAAGGAAAACACCTTTTAACAAGGAGCAGCAACAGTTGGAAGTTTTAGGAGATACTGGTGGGGCAGAAGAAAGGAAAAGTAGGACTCAAACTTCACTATTATGGCCAAAGAGATATCTCTCTCTACCTCACTGAATTCCCTCTGAAAGTTTCTATTATTTTCTTCTTCTTCTCCTTCCACCCTACCATGGAAGGTCATCTAGCCAGATCTGTTTTCCGGATCTTTCATGCAATACTTGGCTAGTACAAATGCTTTTCTGCTGCTTGAAATAATTTTCATGCATCCTGAGTGCCTAAGAAAAGAGATGCTGTTGAGCACTTTCCGAGGCTGCAGCAGAGCTACCTTTACCCACAGCAGCTGGACACCAGGCAGAGCTCCCTCCCTGCAACAAACCCTGGCCATTCCCTGGGCCAGGCAGGGGACAAGGGCCTGGAACTGGATCTTGCCCAAGGAACCAGCTAAATAGGGAGGAGGAAACACCAAGCATTTACCCCCAGGGTCACATGACACATTTAGTGGCCCAAACTGAAAGTGTAAACTATGTAGGGCAAAAGTAAGGTTTAGAAATTGAGATCCAGCAAAAAACACAAATAGGTAATAAATTCAGCTGAACTGAGGATGGATTCATGTGATTTACCAGTCACTGACTCTGAAAACTGACCTCAGTTACTTACATCCATGGAGAGAGAAACTAGTGCCAAGAAAAATGAAAGAGAATCCTTGTTTGATCATTGTTGTGAGTTCCAGAGATCAAAAAAAGCCCAAACAGTATGATAAATAATAAAAAGTGAAGTCATAACATCCGTATCCCTCCTGTACTCCTCTGAAATGAAGCACCTATGCAAACACAAGACTTGCAGGAAAAAAGACCTCGTAACAGATAGAATGCAGAGGATAGAATGAGATCAGGCCAGGTTGAACCATGAACAAAATGTCAACAGAAAGGTTGATGTTTGAAGATGAAGGCACGGAGCAACAATTTAATAACTTCCTAATGACAAAATGGGCCTAAATGCAGCTGATCTAACCACTGGAAAAGTAACAAGCTAAAGGACAAGCTCAGCGCTACACGATCCAACCTCTAGCCAATGAGAATCTTCTTACAAGAGTAATTTAGCAAGACTCAGCAAGAACTGGTCCACAAGACCTTAATAAAAAAATGCAGCTGGGATTGAGTGTTCATTAAAAACAGGAAGCACATTTAATGTATAGTTCACAGAAAGAGTGGAAGCAGCCCAGTGAAGGGGAAACCTCACTTATCTCAGCATCAGTTTTCATCCAAAACAACTGAGATAAATTCAATATCCTATTCAGGATAAATCAATGATCAAGAAAGTTTGTTCTGGATGCAAAAGACAAAGGAAAGGTAAAAGTTAAGAGTCATTCTACACTACAGGCTTGCAGAGGCCTTTAAACCACATATGCTATGTAACACTTGAGTTTTCCTTGGCTTTAGAGCAGAGGTGAGGTTAGAACAGAAAAACATGTGAGAGCTGCAGTTACAATAATCCCCCAGAAACAGTAATTAAATCCTCACAGCCTGAGGCCTTGAAATTTAGACTGAACAAAGCATAGCACAGTGTACAGGACAGGGCAAACTGAATTGTCAAGGTATGGTGATCCTTCTTGAAGCCTCTAACAAGGAAATAAGTGGAAATAAGGACTCTGTGATATGTGCTCCAGTCAGCATTCTTTCAAGCAGGGAGAAGCCTTGCTTGTATTATCTTTCGTGCTTCATTATTCACCTCCTTTAAAGAAAACCCACATTGACATTATATAAAAGGGTGATCTTTTCAAATTTGCCTAGGAGTACAGAACCTACTACAAGTTGACCTTACCTGTGCATCTAAACATACGTTTTGGGAAAAAAATCCACTTCATAATTATTGGCTTTCTTGTTGGGACAGAGCCATAGCACACATAAAAGAGACACATTCCTTTCTTAATGTGAAAAGGGCAGAGGTGTGCAGCACCTTCTTCATTTCCTTAGCTTTCTCACTGCATAGTAAAAGTAGAAGGGAAAAGGGTATGGAAAACAAAAGAAAGAAAAAGCAAAAAGCTAAAGAAATCTGTCCAAATTATCAGGAGAAGAGACAGAATATGATGTGATTGCACTTCCAGAGACAATTGCCGTAAGAGTAAAGTAATGGTTTTGGAGAAGCAGTCCTGCAGCCCCTGGAAAGGAACAAATTGAAGAAGTCTGAATAATTTTTTCCCCTCCCCTATCTCCCACATCTGAAAAACTTGGGGAAGAGCACAGCAGAGAACTCCACTCTGTTACGCACGACAAAGACTTGTGGTTGAAAAAAGCCAAGGGAGATTTTTCTTTGAAGCATCACTCACAGCAGTGAGGAATGCTTCTGGACAACTGCTGGCAGCAGCCTGAGCTCAACCCAGCTGCAAAGGCTTCTTCCTCCTCCTCCCTTTTAATGTATGAGTTCCTGCTCTGCACCCCAATCTCAGCAAAGCCACGTTGGCTGCTGTGTGCTGCATGTGGCTGGGGTTGGCCAAAGGCTTGCCCCCAGCTTACACTCCAGAAGCAGACTATTAACCCAGTTCTTGTGGAAACTTCCTCCTCTAGCAGATGTTTAATGCAGTAACTTCTTTCAAGACATTCCCCCCACCACCTCC
Organism: Camarhynchus parvulus; assembly: GCF_901933205.1. NCBI lineage: Eukaryota > Metazoa > Chordata > Aves > Passeriformes > Thraupidae > Camarhynchus > Camarhynchus parvulus. Next base: position 18,683,387 of record NC_044575.1, on the reverse strand, counting down.
TTCCACTGCAAGGGTTTGGTTCTCGTGTCCAAAGGGAAGGTGCTGCAGCCAACAAACACACCTCATGTCAAAAGCATCAGGACACTGCCCCCACCTAGCAAACCACAGGCAGGGAACTGCTAGCAGCATCAGAGAAACTTGTGACATATGCTATAAATCATGGCCATAAAATACAAGCAGTACAAATAATATGGTAAAAAAGGCAGAAAGGAAATTCCTGCTCTAACAGCTATAGCACAACCAGAGCAGAAACTGACTCCTTTTGTCACCTGATTGTGAACTGCAGACACCACTAAACTTACCCTAAATCTCCGCTGAAAGAAACACACAACTGCTATTAATACTGCCAGGGGCAATGTTCTTGTAGAGAGCCACTGTCTGGCAATCTCATTGGAGAGAAGAGATGTGGTCCAGTGATGGAAGAGAAAAGAACTCATATCCAGTCTTCTCAGGGAGATGTGTGATTGCTCCTGCCGGTGAGTTTTGAGGGTTTTCTTATATTTGTTTGTGTTTTAAGCCTAGATGATCCCCTGCCCCTCCAAGGTGACACTAAAATAGGAGAACAATGATTGTGTAGGAGAGATTTACCTGTATAGGACAACAAAACTTTGTGACGTTTTAACTAGCACTAGTAGAGTGAAGTCTGGATATGGCTTAGTGCAGAGTTCCCCTTGTCTAACACATTCAGAAAAGGCAAAAAACAAACATGTGACAAAAAAGCAAGATGCAAAATCTGAAGACAGAAAGAAACTAAAGCAAACAAACAGAAACAAGTGAGGGAAAGGCCCTGATGTCTTACAGGAAAGAAGGCAATAAAAAAAAAAGCGGCAGGGAAGCAGCACAAGTTTGACTTATTTCTTTACTTGAAGAGTTTTTCCAACAAAAGAAAGTAGAGAGTATGGTGAAGGTGAAGTGATGAATGAAAGAGCACAGAAACAGGAGAAACAGGTTCAGTATGTTTCCTCTACTCTGTATTTACACAGGCTTTCTGGAAAGATTGACCATATTGCTGATGTACAGATAAGAGAGATACAAACCAAAAGCATTCGGGTACCTTGCTGGGAAATGCATTATTCAAAGGTTAACTCATTGCACAGTGGTTTTCCAGGTGCTTGGTTTCCACCTCAGAGAGGCCATACAGCTTGCAGAGGCATCTGCTGGGATCTGTCTCCAAAACGTGGGCTCACAGCACCACATCTGCACGTTTCCTCAGGCACTTCCAGCCAGCACTCCTTCACATACAGAGTCTTGAATTACATCCACCTTGGCCAGGAAGGCACTCCCTGAATATTTTCTTGCAATTATCAGTCATGGCTAGAACCTGATCTCACATGGCTGCCAACTAACCATCAACTGGGATTTACATATCAAGAGGTGCAAAAGGTAGTCTGGAAAACAAGGGAGAGGCCAGCAGTGGCTTCCACAAACACTGAGTGATTCAATCACACGTGCTGTGACTTCAATGAAAAAAGCAAGAATTTGGGCTCAGGATTGTAAACCTTGGCAGCTAATTCATCACAAAACTGATCGTGTGTGCATGTGAACAGCACACATATGTTACTACCACCTCAGTCTTCATTATAGGAGCTGCCTCCCACACAATAGCAATTGACAAGACCATGGCCAACTGACCCTTTCATAAAATGCAATTAAAAAAAAAGAAAAAAATGAGGAGGAGCACGGCTTAAGCCTCTACCTGTGCTGTGCAGTAGTATTTGCACAGTAAGCTCCGCTCTCTGCCACCAGGCCTCATCTTTTATCACAACAGCTGCTTGCATCCTCTCATTCCTGCTGTAGCCTCCCTGCTGTCTGAGCCCATTTCTGAAGAACCTCGCCATCGAACCTATCCCAAACACACCTGTTCCAATCTGGTCAGACAAATTCTGCTTTAATAGCAAGTAAAAACAACAAAGAAAATCAACCTGGAATTTGTTCAGTTTTGAATGGAACATATGGTCTTCTTATTCCCCTTTTGGTAGCTGAACACAGTTGACCAGTTTCTACGCAAGGACACAACTTCCCTCACAGCATTGCATTCCTGAAGTCACATACTTATTGTTTTCTAATTCTACAGTATGAAATAAAAAAACTAAATTTGATGGTGACTTACTGTAAGGACCCATACAATATTCCCTTGCAGTATTCCCACAACTATTGATTCTTACAAGTATCAGCACGAGATACCTTGCAGAGCTTCCATTTTAATTGCACATAATGTTCCCTTTCCCTAAAACTAACTCCAAACCACATCCTCACAACCAGTCAGCCAGGTTCCAGCCAGCATGGACTTTGAAGCTGACTGACAAAACAGTTCAAGTTTTAGTTCAGAAAACCTCTGAGGTCTAGAACATATGCTGCAGCACAGTTCTTAGTCTTCTGTAGAGAACCATAAACACTATTTGCGGTGAAATAACCGCCTCAAAAAGTTTTGAAGTGTTCTCCTATAACAGCCATCACTAAATCAAGGCTGGTGTTTGTTTCCTATTCAGCATGAAGGAGGCAGAGGAAAATGACAATCTACAAAAAACACTTGAACCAATGGAACAAGTTGGTTTTTAATTCCCACAGGTAACACGTTTCCTACCCCTTAACAAAAACACCAGATCCTCAAAATTATGGCCACTTAAGAGCTCGATAATAATTGCATTTACTGTACTGCGTTAGTGCTGTTAGAAGCTTTGAAAGCCTCTGCTTTGAAGCCCCAGAGGATGTACTTCAGCATCAACGACCAGACTGAACACTGACTGGCTGCTGTACTGCAGCTGACTGACAATATTCAGAAATTATTAATAATTTATTTTCTTCAAATGGCTTAATAGTATTTTACACACCTTTTAAAAGTTGAAAGTTTGGTATTTTTCCCATGCAAAATAGAGATGAGGCATACAACCCAAACTGCCCAAGGTTATTTACCACACGAGTAGCAGTGAGCATCAGACAGCTCCAGCTGCTGCCACCTCTGTGCTCAGCACACAAGAACAGGCACTCCCAAGTGTCCCTGCCTTCAGCCACATTAATGGAAGCACTATTTAATCATAGGATGCCACAGCATATGTCACAGCTGAGACAGCCACAGTACACAGAGCATCACTATACAATTTCAGAAAGCTTCAACCCATACAGAATAACACCTTACCACATCAGAAGGCTTCAGGCATCTACCCATACAGAGCAACCTCACTTCAGAAGGCTGCAAGCATCTGCTTCTCTTCTTCTTTAGCCCAACCTTTTATACCCCTCATGTTGATGTATTGCAGCTGTGTGCCCTCTGTTCCCTTTGGTGATTGGTCAGTGCACCTGGGCACTCCAGGGCTCATTTCTGTCCATGCTGCTCACCTGCCTCTCACAGCTGTAGCCCATTGGGGATGAGGCTCTGCCACAGCCCCATTCCCAATTATCACAAACTGTGTGCCTACAATGGGGCATATGTATCAACAGGAGTTCTGAACCCAGTGCTTTCACTCACCAGGTTGTGACCTCCCTTAATAGCCCATACCTGTTCTGACATCTGAACTGAACAGAGATGCTAAAAGCACCTTATGGCACCATACCCTTCATACTTGTCTTCCGGCTCATTCTCCAGGTTTTACTGTTTGCATAGACTCTATATTACAAATAAACAGAAAATTAATTATTCAGCTTCTAATTTGCATTGTATGTTGATGTTTATGTAATTGAAAACCATATAATTACTTTATGTTTTAACATCCCTCATAAATATGGATTTTTAAACACAATGCTTTACAGCAAATTAGCACCAAAAATCTGGTAACGTGAGATGGGAGTATGAGTTACTTTGCCAAGCTCAGGGAACAGCACGAACACTAAATACTGGTGTGATGTCTCTCATCACTTCACAATTTTCAGCAGGCTGAAGAAAATCCGCTGCAGTTCCCAGCTTTGCTAGGAAGCCTGATCAGACTCTGGGATACAAGTCTGAATGCAAGAGCAACAGAGAAGGGAAATCTAGAATTCAACAGCCTCATCCTCCACACATTTACAGGTACTGAAATGCTTGGCCGAGGATGAATCTCAGCTTAATCTAAAGCCTGCCAAGAAACTTCCTTTTTCATGACAATCCATTTACTCCTCAAGTTTCATTTGGTAGTTTTAGATCAGGCAGTATGAAATACCTTTCTCTGGAACCCCAGCTGGCAAGTGGCTTGGGCTTTAAAGCCATCCTCAAGCAATGTGTGCTCCACAGTGAACAGAGCACACTGGCATAGCAACTTAAGTGTGATCTACAATAAAGAAACAAATGCCTTCAGCTGCAGAAAGTTAATGCGTCCATTGACCTGGCTGGGACCAGCACGTGGAAGGAGTGGGCATGAAGATCAGTAAGGCCTGGTAGACACACTCTGACATTAATATCACCTCAGTGATTTGGTATCCCCCACAATTCAGTTTTCCATACCTTTATTTGTCCTATAGGATGATATAAAATAGTATTTTCTGTAAGGCAAAATAAAACTGCAGCTATGCTAGCCCAGTGAAGTGAAACCACAGAGAAAAACAGGAACCACCCTGAACAAGGATTTCCTCAAAGTAATAGACACAAACTGCCAAGGTCTGTTGAGGTCCTGCACTCATGGGATCACCTGCACTTCTAGGGACAATTCTGCATTTCTACCTGCTCTCCTCCCTACAAACCAAGTGCACTGCAGCAGCACGGATTCCAGCTAAAAGGACATTTGGCTAACCTGGAGCCACTGACCTTGTTGTTGTTGAGCAAATGTCAGTAAAACCTTTCAGCACAGCTTGGTAACCCTGCTCTAAGGGACTGTCTACGCTGAAAACATACTGCTTTAGGTCAGTCACATAATTGGCTATGTACTAAACTGCTACACAATTTGAATGGAGACCCTTTTACATCTGGCCATGTTGGCTCTGCTTGTGGCTTTAGCTTTGCGTAAGAACACACATAATACAAGCTCTGACAGAGCTCACATGCCACAAATTATTCCCAGATATAACTGAAGTAGTGAAAATATACAGATTTTAACCACATGCAAAACTAGTTACTGCTGGGGACAGAGTTGCAGCCTGACATTTTAGGAGCCACATCTTCCAACTTTACTGTTGGCAGCTGCAGGTGGAAAAAACCAAACCAAAATTAAAAAACTGCCCCAAAGTCAGACACTCAAGTAGCTGAGTCCTGGTTCCCCCCCCTCCACCACCCACAGGTATATGACACAAAACTGGTCTTCTTGCCAATTCCAGTGCTGCAGAAAAAACCAGTCCAACTTCTAAAAAGAAAGAAAGGGACAGTGGTGCTCTCTGCCCAAGTCCCAGTGCAAACTGCTGAACGCAGCCACCTTCCTCAATAGTTCATCTTGGGAAATAATTTCTAACCAGTGGTTACAGACATGACAATGTCAGACCAAGATTACCACAGGCACTTAAGCATAAATTAACCTCACACTTTTTGCTGACCTGGTTAATGCACACAGGTCTCAAAGCTAGATTTAGGCTAAAGCATTATTACTACCAGAGATTAATGCCACTAATCAGGCTAAACAGCAAGGTTTAACTAAAAGTGCAGGGTTGATGGGGCCAGACCTGGCGGGAGAGCCATGCAGACCAGCTCCCAGCTGGGCTTGAAAGTAGAATTACAGGCTGGGGCAGGCCAGTGATGAATGAGGGTTAGAACATGAAACAGAAGACACAGCCAAGCCAACTCCCACTCTGCTACTGAGAGTGTCTCTTCAGTACTTAACCCAGGAAACCTTTGTGGAGGCTCTTCCATGACAAATGTTTGCTATGACAACTCCCATTTTCCAACAAAAAACAGGTTGCCCCTGTACTGAAACTGCAATAACAGAAGGTTTCATTTTAAATACAAATGCTATAACCATTTTCTACAGCAACTGTAGAAAATACACTTGGTCATCTTACCTGGAACTGATTTTGTTTCACAGCAAGTCAAAGATTAACATCTGTGCCTTTTATTTGGATTTCCCCCATTGACAGCAAAAAGACTTGGGCTTGGCACCTAGAGTCCAGCAACAAGAGCCTTTTGCACAATTAGATCACACTCACATAATGACAAGTTAATGCAATTCAGTGGCCAGGGCATGGCATGACTTGTCAATACATACAGTGTACTTCAAACACCAATATAATGTTATAAACTTGTGGAAAATGTATTTCACAGGAATTTATTTATTTTTACTAATGAGAGCTCAAGAGATAATTTAATGAGCCTCAAGACCAATGGGGGAAAAGAATGTCCTTTATTTCACGCTTGTCTTCCTCAGGTGTAACATTTTGTAGCCTGTTTTTGAAGTTTTGAAGTATGGGTAATGAAACTGGATATCCATGTCATCACTTCTTTTGGGAACTTTTAATTAGACATAAATGCCACAAAGTGAAGGTAAGAATATCTGGACACAAGCGTTCAGAGCTCATATTTCATTTCTGCACAGCTGAGAAGACCCCATGCCTTTTCAGAGTCAGTTCCCAGGTCTTCTCATCAGCCACTTGATGAAGGAAAAGTATCCCTGCAGCTCCTGTTTTTTTAAGTAGCCTAAGAACTGCAATTTCAGTTCCAGCAACAAAAAAAAACAACCAACCAAAATTAAAAATCATGGTATTACAATAAAAGTCCAGTGAGGCATTCCAGTGATGTCGTACTGCACTAAATAGTTTATTTAGTTGTTGTTTTGCACCGGGTGATGGAAAATTTGTACTGAGTATGTTAGGTGACGGAGATTGTTATTCCCCCTTTCCCATTACATGGTCTCTCCCCTATGCACCCCCCTTTCTATATCCCCTGGTGGTCTGGTCCTTGGTCACCCCTCCCCTCGCCCCTCCCCAAGCATATCCCATTGGCTACAGTCCTCTTTCCTGGCCCCCATCCTCTTGGGTATAAAACTCCACTGCAAGGATACCACACCCTCTTTTCTACTTGGATGGTTGCTGCAGCAGCAGTGTCCTGTCCCAAGCTAATAAACTGGGCACTCGTCCCCATGTGGAGAAGAGTGCTTCTCGTCTCTTACTTTCTGTCCATGTAAGACCGTGTGGGCTTGGGTTCGAGCTAGCCGGATTGGACCCATACAAAGCCCAGAGAGCCATGGATTACTGCACAGTGAGACCAGCATTTCCACAATGGGAATAAGCTGTGCCTTGAGGGAAGGAATTTTGAAGTATACCTGTCTAAAGAACATACTTAACACAAGCTGGAAGCACAATGGTAGTTCTTCATCCTTACTATCTTAAGGAATTGCTTTCAGGTCAAGGTGATTGTTGCTAAATCCTATTCTTCTTCCCTATTATCTCTGATAAAGCTGTTGGTAAACATGGTGACTCCTGGTGACACAACATCCCATCCAAGGCTTGACCTAGATCATAAAACTGACTTTTACAGTAGTTAGGTAACTCTCAGCTTGAAGTCATCAAAGGTGAGCAGAGCAGGAGATTAGGTAGAGAGTCTGGACACCTCCCAGATCTAGAAACACCTTTTAAAGTAAGTTTCTTGCCCATTTGAAGACTTGAAGTCATTGCTTGTCTATTGTCATATCACAGTTGCTCTTAATAGAACATCTGTGCTTCAAGCAGGGGCAGCATAACATTTTGGCTGCATGTGTTTTATTACTCTGCCAAAATGACAGGCCTGTAGAAGCAACATGCGGGTCTACAAGGAGACTGTTCCTCATCTACATTTGCCTGTTCTGCAACAAAACCTTGTCATACTCACAAGCTCAGGGAGCTGAGAGGCATAGCAACTCAAATCCACTTGTACCAGCTGTCTGGACCTCTCCCTGAGATCCCCGCATCTATTTTAAACTGCTTTGATTCCAAAGCCTCCATGCACAGTGAAGTAAGAGTTCCTCTCTCAATCCCACTCAGAAGATACCATGTTTCTGAATGAGTCTGGGCCCATCTACAGTAATGGCTGGTTATTATCAGCTGTTCTTATCAAGTGATCAGCAATCCATTTTACAAATGATGGCCTGCCCTGGGAGGCAGCACAGACCACAGAGTCCACATGCAGTCAAAATTAACAGAGATGAACTCGCCCATCGCCTGAAAGGTCAGTACCAACCACATGAACACCTGCCTCCCACAGCTCACCCTACCTGTTAGACCCCATGTTAGTCCCAAATAGATGGATACATTTTCTCCACGACAAGAACCCTCTCAAATAAATAATCTTTTCAGGAGAAAAAAAGGGAAAGAAGAGGAAGCATGGATTCAAGGAATGGAGAAACATAGGAAAGAAAAAATTCACAGCTAACAAAACCATTTCCATTAGTAAGTATTACAAAAGAAGGATATTAGAGAGCAATATATGGTCAGGCAAAGCCTTCATTTAATAGAACATTCGGTGACACTTTATTTGTGTCCTTCTTTTTGTTTCTGCTTCTATTCAGTCTGCCTCTGAGTATTAAATTCCTGCTGCAGGCTGAATCTGGGCTAAGATTATGCACAATAATTGCAACTTGAGCTTCAGTTTACAGACTGAGACAATAATGAGTCAGAGAGACTCAATAAAACTGTATACAGACAGGATCAGACTACAAAGCCTTGGGATGTCTAAGTGATACCACAGCATTTGGGAATTTCAATTTATCATGTGCAAAGGGCTGGTTACAAGCTCCATACAGAGCAGAATGTTCTGGGAGCTATTTGTGCTTCATAAACTAGGTTTTGTGGTATTTCATTGAAATTTAGAGTACGTGTGTTCCACTTAGTTGTCAGTTCTAAAACCCACTTTGCTTTGCAACTCAATCATGCAAACAGTAACAATAGCCTTGGTGCTTACTTCTACAGCCAGCCTACTTCCAGCTTTACCTATAACTTAATCCACAGAAATTATTATCACAGAATTCATATCATCACTTAAGGATTCATTTCAGGAAGTCATCATTTTGAATGATTTTCCTCTTATTCGACACATGCTGTGTTCCGTGGGTTTCTGGGCTTATATGAATCCAATCTGGCCAGCACGAATCCAAGCCCAGCACGGAACCAGCACAGACGAAGGACAAAAGACAAGGAGCGCTCTTTCTCCACGTGGGTGTAGGTATCCATTTATTAGCCTGAGACAGGACGCGAGGTGGTGCAGCCACCCAGGTAAAGAAAGAGGGTGGGGTCAGCTTGCTGTGGGGTTTTGTGCCCAGGGGAGAGGGGGCGGGGAAACAGGACCGTGGCCAATGGGATGCCAATGGGGAGGGACCACCCGTGGGACAGCCACCGAACCAGGTATGGAAGGGGACATCTAGATGCAATACAACAGACACAGGGTCAGATTTTTAACTTTTTACTACATTGACAAGCTTTATATAAGCGATTTATAAATGTCCCAGAGAAAAGAACAGAGACTTCTAAAACTATGTATGCTTCTAAATCTGTTTTAGAATACTGGAGTATATAAAAATCATAATGCAAATTCAATGAAAAGATATACATAAAATAAAAGTAGGAGGTATCCACATGGACAGCAGTGGACATTACTAAATAGACAGAACAAGAATTAACTTCTGAACACTTGCAAAACATTTGGTTCATAATCTGACCACAATGGTACTATTTACAAACAACTGCAGAGCTAGAATTTCAGGAATATAACTTAAGTCAAGAGCCTCTCTTTACAGCAGCAGACAGAGTGAGTACAGACTAGCAGCAATAAAACTCCCTTTCCTAGGCAACGGGGTTAAAGCTAGTAAAGGTATTTAGCAACTTAGATGCAGAAAAAAGAAGGGCTGTGAAAGAAAAATGGGTTTGAATTAAACTACTCAGTATGCTTTTGTTAGCATCGAAGTCTTCTACACTAAAAGTACAAAATGGAGGAAAAGGAGAACTGTGAGGACACATTTAGATTAAAAAACCCCAAACCAATTAAGAGAATAAATTAAACACAGTCCTAGAGCTGAACAAATTTATATGGTTGTTGGAAGATACTGAAAAGGAGTAATTCCTTCCAGATTGAGTGGATGCCTGTCACAGAACAGGAAATCCCCCCAGCAACAGACAGGCCTGAGGAGTACACCCAGAGTAGATGCTATGAATGATTAAGATTAACACTGTCAGCTAAATAGAGGCATAGGAGGAAAGTGTGTGGGGGAGAGAAACTTTCCTCTGAATTGAGATCAAAAAAACACAGAACAGGAGCAGAAATTTCTAATCGCTGCTGGTTTTGTTAAACCTGGAGTAAAGGCCTAGAAAGAACAGTTCTTAAGTAATTAATGTATTTGATTGGTGTGGATAATCCAAGCAATTATAACTTCCATCCAATCCCAAAACTCAAGCACATAGTTTGATGAATATATCACATTCCAGATTAAGGTAAATATTTTGCCATGCTACTTCACTGCTGGAAAACTGAGATGACCAAAGTACAGCCGGAGTGGGATTAAAAGAATTGCTCTGAAATTCATCATGACAGTGACAAGAGCTACAGATAACTTCTGTGAGGAATTACAGAAGAATTCTTTGATGTGCTACTAAATTGGCACTTTTTAATTTGACACTTTCCTCATGACATACAGACCTTTGTAAAATACACAACACTCAGTTACAAGTGTTAAGGAGAAAGGAGGACAGGAACATCCTCCAGAATTTGATCTTCTTCTCAGTTTCACAATTAAATCATGGGGCCCTCCCTCCCGTCAAATGAATCTGCTCTTATTTGCGACTAAAATTAATCTTTATAAATGCACGTCTTCAGGTTCATCTCAAATTGCAGCATGCTAGCAAAGCTGTTATTCATGGAGGATGGCACATTTTGAAGTGTTCCATGTCAAAGCTGGGTCAGCACTTTTTCAGGAGGCAGCCACATTCCTGTTTTCCTTGTCTGCAGAATGACCCTTCTTGACTGAAAGGATCCTTACACGTGGAGAAGTATCTGACACAAACCAAACTGATACGCTACTGGAACTCTGCAGTAACGACAGCAGGATAAAGGAGGCCTTTGAAGTTCATCGAAGAGCAGGAAGAGGTGATAATTTAAAAAGCTTGTCAGTATACCCAAGAGCAGAAGGAGAGCAAAGTAGCAATTAATAATTCACACTTCTATTTCCCATGTTGTCACAGTATCTCAAAACAGTTTGCAAACATTGATTAAGTCTAATGGCATGCCCCTGAAGCAGAGAAGCATGGCTGAAGCTCTATTCCTACCAGCCAGGATGGCACTCTGGGAGCATTTCCTTTAGCTGATCTATGCCCTCTCTTCCCCATCTGTTAAATGGTGATAACGACACTATCATGCAGTGGTTCAGAAGCTTAGTGACTTCTAAATCAACACATTTACAGATAGAAAAACAGCACACAAGGACAATTTCATATGTCAGATTACACTCAATTACACTGAACTAAAGCTACCACATTTGACATAACACAGTCAGTGGGAAGAAACCCCTCTATCTTCATTTTATAACACCCTACAGATTTGCCTTGCCCTGTCCCTAAGTACCCACAGCACTTGAGTTCTAGTTAATGACCAGGATACTTCAGTACTCTGTGAACACAAACACATTGTAATTACAGTAATTAGATCTGCTGTAGAAAGAATTGTGAGAAATTAAAGACTGTCCACAGTAGCATCTAATTCCCAACGAACACAAAGTAGTTGCTGTGTTTGCAAGCCAGGACAGACATACCCATGGCTGCAAGCTCCAGAGGGAATCGTCATTTATATTCAGATGGGAAGCTGAATGCATCACACTGTTTTAATCCTAGCTTTGAAAGACAGGTACCCACACAGTGTCCACTTACAGATGGTGAAACAGCAATTCAGGGAGGCTCTGAGATGCCAGAGGGAAAAGCCAATTACATAGGTTCCCCACAACCAGCATTTCACTTTGGGAACTCCTCATTCCCAACCCCATACTTTGACCATTTGTTTTTTAAATTAGCCCACAACCATGCTGTTCTTGTCCTAATGGAGAGAGTTTCTTCTTCCTTGTTTGGGTCTCTTTCACACACATAATCAGAAAGAATTACTTTGCTTGCCCTCTTACTAGTCTAACATTTCCAGAAGGACCAAATATCAAGACAAAAGTAACAGCTTCATGAAATACAGCTCTTTTCTTCTCTTGAGCCTGACAGTCAGTTCCAAAAGCAGATTGTCATGACAACAAACAACCTGGAGGCAATCCAGCCAATTAATCTGCAGAGGAAGCAGTCATCCCAATCTAAGAGAATAGCACTGCTGTTTTAAGATTCAGAAGCCAAAATAAAAAAAAAAAAAGAGAAAGCAAAAGAAACCTTACCACCCACATGAATGTGATTAGGCTGCCTTAGAGTTGTAGTGAAGAACAGCCCAGCCCTGGGCACACGCTAGGCCCTTGGCAGCCCTTTCATCCCGCTCCCAACAGAGCAGGGGCAGGCCAGCCCCTCTCCAAGGCTCTGCTCCGAGCACAGCTACGTTCCCAGGCTGTGATGTAGCTCAGCACACAGAAGAGTTAGCAAGGTGACCCCTCCGACCTTTACATGTGGAGCCAAGAAAAGAGCTCATAGGTTAAGCAGAGGTATGACACAGAAGAATCTGTCACACACCACTGCTATAAATCCCTGTTTTGTCAGCATTGCCTTTGTGTGTTCTTCTTCTTCCTCTGTGAGTTGTCAAGAATATTTATCAGCTCAGGATTATTTTTTATCAGCATCTTAAACTCGGGATTATTTTATTTTCCACAAAGGATTAATTCATTAGAGCAAGTAGATAGTAAAGTAATTGTCCTTCAACTTCACTAATTACAACTTCCTTCATATGTTGCTTTACCTCTCTTCATCTGTCCTGCTTTCTACAGGCTGAAGCACATCACATCTCCCCTGAAAATATCCACCATCTCCCATATTTTTACTACTCTGGCTTCTTAGCAGTAACTCAGACATTAAAATGTTTGGCAACAGATGCCCAATATACATTGTTTGTTAACCTCAAATCATTCATACATACTTCTTGTTTTATAAAATACTGTGGTATTAAGTTACAGAAAACAAAACTGAGAAACACTACCTGTAGACTTACACGATAGGTTAAAAAGAATAAAAATGTCACTATGTTTTGAGATTCTCCCAAGACTCAATACACAAAAATTTTCAAATAAAAATTTTCTTCCCTCTCTTCAGGAGAAGGGTAAGAATAAATGCTTTCATTATAGATCTGTCCTGCAATTAAACACATCTTTCAGAAGGTAAGTGAGCAGTGAAGATCTAAAGCTTTAAGCGTACACAAGAGCTACTCATCCGGTAAACAGACAGATTCACTTCCAACTCAGGTTTTATTATCAACCCCCCGGTCCAATCCATATCCCAAAAGTACTAAATGGATTCCCAGCAACTTCAGTGAGCACTGGATCACAGATTACAAGCGCCTCTTGCAAAAGTGTATTTTTACTAACCGGTAACAGATACCACCACTCTTCTGAGCACTGAGAATGCAATGTACGCATGTGCACACTCTCTACACATTTCACTCTCACTATCTGCAGTGCTAGCCAACACAGAGCAAGCCAACAGAATCATATTTTCTGCTGAGCCTGTTCTGTCTCGAGTTGGTATAATATTGCAGAAGAGAATAAAACCCCTGTGCCTACCTTGAGGGCTTTCACAGCTTTCTTCATCGCTGTTGTCTTGGCAGTTATTTTGACTGTCGCACACAAAGCTTTTATCAATGCAAAGACCATTTTTACAGTGGAATCGGGCAGTAGAGCAAAGCAAGGGATTTGCTGCTGCAAAAAGAGAAAGTGAGACCTTTCATTAGGAATTCTCTTGCTCAGGCAGTTAACTAGCTGATAAGCATCAACCACAGGTCACAACTCAACAGCTGGTCAATTCGATGGGTATGTGGGAGTAACTTGGCAATCAAACCAGCCCTGGCTCTCTAACCAGGGAGAGCTGAAACTTCTAATTTATGCAAGATTCATTACAATTAGCAGAGATTTAGCCCACCCACAGTTGTGATAAGCCTTCTGTTCATTTTCATGAGAGCCCAGTCATGATCACTGTTCCACATTTGCTCACACCGAAGACATATGGAGGGTAGAACTGCCTACCATAAACACTGCCAATTGATTCCCATTACAGAAGGCTCAATTTAGCTGAAGTTTCATATTATAAGACAACAATTTTGACTGAGAACTGCCAGGCAGTGGTTTATTTACCTCTGATTCTCTTCCCCATTCCCCTCACTATTTTGAATTGATATAACAGCAATGTTGAAATCTCTCAGCCTCTCACTGTTTGAATTTCACCTCCTTTTTAAGGAACAATGTTTACACCCTTCATATACGTCATATATCCTTCAACATAGTCATCACTTAGCTGAGATATGCATCATTTAGCTGGTTTTAACATCTACTCATAAATCAATCTCTGTCCTTTAATACTTTTTGGCACTCTTCTCTGAACTCCAAACATTTTTTGTTAATGGGGTGACTGAAACAGAATGCAACTTTCCAACTGAAAATTTTAAAAAGGCTGCTTAGATGCCCTATCTACTTCAAACTGCTTCTCTGCCACAATAACAAAGAGAATTAGTTTCCAAATACTAACTGGCTTCCATTTTTTTGTCTTTAAAGTAAAAGCTACATTTAAAGAGTTTTTAATAAATAAATAAAACTTTAAAGTCTGCCCTGCATATAACCTGCAGGAAAAATAACAAACACTCCCAATTTCTCCAGCTCCCCAAGAGCTTATTTAGCACAAACATGCTGAAACTTTTTTGGTTTGAAACTCCTGCACACTTGCATACCACATTGATTTTTGAGGTCACCTCAGAACCCAAATGGTTGTTCCTCTCCATAAGCAGTAACCAGACATTTAGACATGCTACAAAACACCAAGTGCCTCACTGGCATAGAATAATGGGGAGATCAGTAGCATGTTATCATCAGTTTTAAGGTCCCATTACAGCTACACAGTACAATGACACAGGAAATTGTGTCATTCCTAATGAACTCCATAAGCTGGTGCACTTTCAATTGAGACCTGCACTTGTCAGTCCACCACCTTAAGGATATTCAAAGCACTTTTGTCAAATCTTATTTTTAGTCCACTTGTTCAAGCGTAACCCAGAGTAATTTCCTTAGCCTTCAATGCTTCTCTGGCTTCACTTTCTCCTCAGATGCTGACTCCTTGCCACAGCCACACAGTCCTTGCAGGGCCCAAACCAGACTCTCCAGGACAACAGATGCCACCTCGAGAGGTTCATGCTGTGGAAGCACACCAATCACCAACAAGAAAAGCAACTCCTCCACGAAGCAGACAGTGACAGATCATGCTAAAGATTGCCCCTTTTGTTATCTTTGAAAGCTGCTGTCTGTTGTCCTCCTCCTGACCTTTAAAAGTCACTGATAACAAAACCTCATCATGCCTCTAACAGGAGAATGAGCAAGTATTTTGCTGCAAGCTTTCAGCTAGAGACCCATGCTTTTACCAGCTCTTGATAGTAACAACAGAGCTGCTGGATTCAACATAACATTTCCCTACTGCTCTGCTATATCCCTGCTAGACTTACAGATACAAAAGGATCTGTGTAGCCACATGCAGAGGGTTTAGCCCAAAACAAGCAGTACTTCAGATCATCTCTCTGCTACAACTTCCCTGCTGCTGTGCATTGGCAGGCATGTCTGGCTTCAAGAATCTGCCTCTCCTTCCAAGAACCTGTTTCACTAAATATACCATCATTTGCTTTTTTGTTGTTTGAGAACACGTATAAACAGAGAAACCTAGATGCACTGATGACCAAATACATCATATTCTTCAGTGACATGAAACAGGCAAATAAAAATGGAACAATTCCAATTATAGTTAATATTTGTCCAATCTGAGTGTACAGAAAACACGTTCAAAGCAAACATGCAGCTTAAAACTAATTTCAGGCGCTTGGAGTAACAACACAGGCATTATATACAAAGCAAGACTGAGATAGACCTTAAAAAAAAACCAAAAACAGCAGACTCATTTTCATGAAGTGAAAAAACCAAGGATCGTCTGGATCGCAAATGACGGGGAGAATCATTTGACTCAGAAATGGAAGGCTACTGAATGTTTCCTTTCTAAGTAGCATCAATTAGCTGAAATAAGCAGCAGTGCCCTCACTTGCAGGCAGGCTCCCACTTACTGCAGTTCTCCTCATCGCTGCCGTCGGGACAGTCCTCGAAGCCGTTGCACCGGAAGCGGCCAATGATGCAGTGGATCCCGCTGGCGCAGGGGAAGAACGTGGCACCACATTTGGATTTGGCTTTTGCTGTGAGAACAGACAGAAGTGGGCAGAGGTGAGGGAAACAATTTACAATGGTTAGAGATCCTGTTGTAGCAGTACAGTTAAGGGTGCTCTATGCAGTACTGTTGGCACTCATGCTAGGTGACTTACAAGCAAATTAGTGTCTTTGTGAGACTAAGAAACACAAGAGACCCTCATAAAATATTTTGCAGGACGAAAACACAAATAACACTGCCTTTATTCAACATGATTTATATAAAACTGGATGCAAAACAACCACTGTATCTCATGTTGCACAGCAGAGCTATTTATAAAACATTAAATACTAACAATAGCATCAAAATGTGTTTAACACGTGATTACAGAATCTCATTATGATCTCAAATGCTACACATTTTTTATTTACTGCACAGCCACTTTTCGTAGCAAGAGAACACTGCCCTCAGCCTCAGTAATGCAGATGGTTCCACCATGATGCTCAAGGCAAACACCAGTTAAGTACTGTGGTATCATATCACAAAACAACTCCCAACAAAAAAAGCAATTTTACAAGACAAATGGTTACATTTTTGCTTTTTCAAATTATCTCGTGACTTGATAGACCACACCACAGGACACTGAAGACTTCAGAGAGTCCACTCTAAAGCAAAGGCAGTCTCTGCAGGAAGGTGTGTATGGTGCAATGTGGTAACACCACTGATGGGAGAACATCAGGAAAGAAGCTGGATCCAGAGCTTGCTGGCATTTTAAGCAAATGTTTCCTACTCCTACACCAAATCTAAGACATGCTTACAACTCACAGGTTTTGAACTATGACAGACTGGGTACCATAGCAAGAGGCAAGTTTTTTAATGTGGCCCTAAGGCACATCAATACACCAACCTGCGCAGTTTTACAAGGCCAGGGACTATCAGTGTACAGACCAAAAAAAGTATATCTAATAGGGATAAACAGCATTAATTTGGAAGGAATCCTCTCTTCCAGGATTAGCTACTAAGTACAGCTGTAGCAAAGCTTTCTTCCATCACTCAACAGAGTGCATATAAATTGTTTTCAACCACTACTACAGTAATTCTCACTTGCTTTAGTGTCCTCCGAAATCAAACTCTTGCAGTTTCTCTCTTACATGTTTTTATTCATTTTATTAGCAGCTTTCAATTACAATTATGAAGTAATTATGATGAAGTAAAATAAGATGTATCACTAAATTTCATATATTCAACTACCACTTTTTCTGAAGACTATCCAAAGTCCACTTGGGGAAAAGAAAGTGAGCCATTACTTTGCAGAAAAAGATGATAAATTACCCTGAAGTAGCCACTGTGCTTCACACCTCTGGCAATAGAAAACCATCAGCAGAGATATTTGAAGCCCCTGCAATTCTTCACACAACTTCAAAGAGCAGCTTCTATGTTAGAATTCTGAGACAGACAGATCTCAGCTAAATAATTTAATAACCTTGAGGTGTGAGGCAACATCATACCCCAAAAAACCTTTAAAAAAAGGCAGCAAAACAACCTCAGCAACAGATTCAGTGTCATCAAAGCCAACAGCCCGTCCTAAAGCACTAACAAGCCAGCCAAGATGCTGCTGGAAGAGAGTGATAATAGGACACGCGTGTGAAGAGGTGCTCAATGTTTCACATGTTGAGCTTTTGTTGCTGTTTTCCTTTCTATAAGACTTAACAACTTTCTGAAACCCCACAGTGAACACACTCCAAGTGCTTCTGGACAACTTATTTTAGAGATGTATTTTGAGCCAGAACAGTTCCAGAGGGGACAAAAAGAAGTTACAAGAGTTTCAAGAAGAAGAAATAAGGAAAGAGGGAAGCAACTGTACTTTTGCCTCTATTAACATTTACTGGATCCCATTTCTACAAGCAGGTTTACTTTCGTCACTTGGGGTCTGAATTCAGAGGCTATCAGCTTTCTGGCAAATCATACTCAATGATGCTCTTTGTCCTCTTTGAAAATCTTGACAAATTAAGGCTTCAAAATTATTTACTTGTAACATTTTTAGCATGGACCATTCTCTTACTCTTGTAACCTATTCTTCCTGACAGATTTCAGACCATGAGTTGTCAAAACCAGAGCCTCTGGTCCTCTGAAGAGGTCATGTGGCTGCACATTCCTAAGCAGAGTGAACATGCAGCCAGAAGTGGTGGTGAGTGGTGCACGAGCCCCCTTTCAGGCATGACAGGCACAGGTCACAACGTCCTCGGCTGCTCTGACCCCAAAGGGTACAAAGCACACCTAGGACGTTGCCTTGAGCTACCACAGTAAAGCCATAAGTAATATTTAATGTTTGGCCACACCTGGAAGAAAATCATGCTGGAATGACCAGGAACAAAGTCAAGAGCTCTTTCTTCTGTATAAAGCATACAGATATCCCACCAAAAAAAGAGGGAGAAACCATTCAGGACAATTATCTAATATAAGTATTACTTAGATAGTTATATAATGTTTAGTTAAACATTTTATCCCCAGACATCTTTCTATCTTCTCCTCCTCCTCCGGAGACAGCAGCCAGAGCACAAGAAAATTCTGGTTTAGATTAACTGTTCATAAAAAAACACATACTAGTAACCACAGACCAAAAACAAACAAGGAACTAAACACCTTAAAATTATCTCTAAGTTTCCCTTTTCTATAGTCCACTGATTTTATTTTTTAACTGGAGAGAAGGAAAAAATAACAAACAAAACTCAAATTCAATTCTCAATATTTGCAACAGACATGATATATAAACCAATCCCAATTCAAACTCACACTTATATTAGAGACCCTAGGAATATAAAAGAGCATTTCAACCACCAAGGCGATTCACAAGTCAGTCAGTTGCTTACTAGACACAAGTCTTGCTCCCAAAGAGGACTTAGTTTTCCAAGTTCCAATTCCAGACACAAAATGCATTTTTCATATGCTGTACACAAACACAGAAAAAATTAGAAACCAGTAAAGGCTAAGTCCAAGTCACGTCCCCTGACTCTGGAAAACTCCACTGAAGAATTTCAGCTTTATTTTCAATTTGACATCTTTCTTGTCCCCTGGCATAGTTTTCCCAAGGTTTTCAAGTAAGTGTTTTTTTGGTCACTGCTCATAAAGTTCCTATGGAAAGGACAATAATTTCTTCCAGAGCAGAAACCTACCTTCCCATTCTGCAGGATCTCTGAAAATACTCTAAACACAAAGGGCTATAATTTTCTTCAGGTCTTTGGCACCCTAACAAGTAACAGATACATATACCAGGATCATGACAGCCTATAGCACATTCAAGTCATGTGCTGCACTATCCCAGCATTCCTCTGCAATTCCAGCTCCCATTACGTGACTGTTACAAGAAGAGCTTTCTTCTCTTTTGCTCATCATTGTGTCTTCTACTGCACAGGTTAAGAGTTTTCAGGCAGATCTGTATGTGAGAAGCTTTATATTTATCTAACAGCAGCTATCTATTTGGCTATTTCAGTGACTTCAGCCTCAATAAGCTTTCAAGGACAGCATTGTCTTTGCGATCTATATTCTTCTCTGCTATGCTTGGTTGAAACAGGCTCAGGATAATCAGGAATTACAGGGATATCTGGAAATGACAGAAGAGAAGTGAAAAAAAATGAACAGGCACATGTGCATTGTTTGACCTTATTTATCCAAGGTATTACAACCAGCTAAAGGAAAGGGAAGGGAGGAAGTTGGTTGTTTTTAAAGGAACTTGCAGGCAAGTCCCCTTGAACCCATGTCTCCAGAAAGGAAGAAACCAAGAGACCACACACTGGACAGGAAGGGGTGAAATACAGCAAGAAACCACAGAGCAACTTACAAAACTGTCACTCTGGATTCAATATAGCAAGTACAAAATACATCCCAAAAAACTGCCATTCAACCAATTTGTGAGCCTATGTCAAAAAAGAATCAATTCACTCTAGTTCCACTCTTCATTTGTTACCTGCTCATAGCAGAAACGACCCAGGACTGGAAGATTAATGTGAATCTGTATTTACATTACATAAAAGGGAACTGCTGTGGTATTTAAAAAAAGGCATCAGTGAACTACCATGAACTTGAGGAGCCTCCTATGACTCCATCACCCATGGGAAGAAATTGCTCTTCACTAAAATATTCTTTTCATTCTTAAAATTGAAACATGAAGCAAATGGTGAAGATGGTGGCAGAGGGTTGCTGGCCACAGTAAAAGTTTGCCAAATGTTCCCTCCAGGTTGCTTCGCTTAAGTTAAAAAAAACTATTTTGGCAGTTGTACATGTGAGTGCGTGAATTCACGCCTTATGCTACAAAGAACCTAATCCTCCCACCCTCTACTTTCAAACTCTAAAAAAATACTAACTTCCCATCAGGACCAGTAGTACACTCCACTGACAATGTGACAGTTTGCAGCTCTACAGCAGTAACAAAAAAACATTTTGCTATCTTTAGGATCCCAAGTGTGAAACCACACTATTTTTAAAAAAGTGTAATCCATTTTATTATTTCTCAGCAGAGATGCACAATAGCAGAGAAAAAGAAATCAGATTTGGCAATACTGTGTAAAACCTTATGCTGTATATAGATAACACTCTTGAATAAAAGCAATTTTGATACTCATGGCTACAATGACTTGGAACCTGATTAGAAGGTTACAACTGATTTGCAATGGGCAGGCGATTTTTCTTTTCATAGATAAAGCAGCAAAGATATCAAATGTATTTTATAATTAACAGTATTAACTGTAAGCTTAACAAGACCAAGTGCAAAAGTGCTGCACCTGGGCTAAGGAAAATCCTGATGTGAACACAGGCTGGAGGGTGAATGGACTGACAGCAGCCCTGCCAAGAAGGACTTGGGGATTCTGATGGATGAGACTGGACATGACCCAGCAATGTGCACCTGTGGCCCAGAATGTCAAATGCATCCTTGGCAGCATCCAAAGCAGTGTGGCCAGCAGGGTCATGGAGGGCATTTGCCTCTTTACTCTGTCCTTGGGAGACCCCTAGAGTACTGCATCCAGCTCTGGGGTTCTCAGCACAGGAGGGACATAGACCTGTAAGAGGGAGGGCAGAGAATGGATCATAGAGCTGGAGCACCTCTCCTGTGAGACCAGGCTGAGAGAGTTGGGATTGCTCAGCCTGATGAAGAGAAGGCTCTGGGGTGACTTTACTGTGACACTTCTGTAGCTGAAGGGGATCTACAAGAAAGCTGGAGAGGGACTATTTACAAGAGCCTGTGGTGACCAGGACTTAAGCTGAAAAGGAGTAGTAGATTTAGATTGGATATAAGGAATAAATTCTTTAATGTGAGGATGGTGAGGCACTGGAACAGGCTGCTCAGAGAAGCTGCAGATGTCTGACCCCTGGAAGTGTTCAAAGCCATGTTGGATGGGGTTCTGAGCAATCTGGTCTAGAAAAAGGTATCCCTGCACACGGACAGGACGACTGGAACTAGAAGATCTTTAAGATCCTTTCCAACCTGAACAGTTCTGTGATTCTGTGACTGTCACTGTTGAGCCAGCTTATCTACACCTCAGGTATTTCACAGGTAGCTATAGTGAACTGGGCACTAATTACTGTGTGCAACATGCAAAGAGCACACAGGCATCCCACACGTGGCCAGTAGACAAGCCTATTTCCTTTTAACTTTAAAAACACTACCATTTTAAAATGTTTCTCAATTATTTTGTAATCTGAAGTGAGGAAACGGGATGCAGCAGATAAAACGTACAGACAGAAGTAAGCTACACAGAACCTCAGCGTCTTTGAACTAAATTGTTGCCTTAGAACCTCCCCAAGCAGCAATCAAGTAACTTTATGCTGCTTCACAGCTACACATCTCAACTCAACAACAGATAATGATTTATTCAGCTAATCAAAACTTGATTACTTGTATGTGACAAGAGCAACTCTCCAGACAGAAACCACTGCCTGCAGATGCTGCGTTATCACACAGCCATCAGTATTTTCCTGACTTTGATTATAAACCACCTTAAACTCCTCTGTTGTGGGTAATTTTGGTAAGGGATATTACAGCCACATCAGACAGCGCTGTAAAACCAGATTCTTTTGATGAATGCATGGTGAGATGCAACATTTCAGTAAAGGCTTCACATGAAGGAGATAAGGGTTTTAACTTTAATTTACAAAGAAGGACTGATTTGACAACAACATGTAACACAAGCTGGATGGCACCAGGATCTGATTCCTTTCACCCAAAGAACTGATATAAACCCTAACCCTGTTAACACTTACAGTTATTTTGCATTACTTAACTGCTGTTTGAACCCTACAGTGTTTTCAGTTCTGTTCCCAATAGGAAAGCTGCCGAAGGAAAATGCATCATTTGTTGGTTCACAGAGCTCTGGAACAGGGCTGTCTTGCAGAACAACACAGAAGTTTCACTTCCTCTGCTTGCTTTTTCCTATCTATAAAAAAAGGCTAGCACTTGAGTAATATTGTCAGTATAAAATGCACTCAACAGTCCAGTATGTCAGAACTTCTCCAATTCAAAACTAAACAACTATTTAAGTTACTGAGTTATGATACAAAACACAGCCAACTGCAGAGCATTCACTGCACCTATAAAAAGCCCTTGGGTCACTCTTGCTTTTGGTCCCTGTTTAACAAGGCAGGTGAAAGAGCTGCTATTCCTAAACTGCTAATGCAAACATAGAGAAAAAGAGACTAAGACGTGCTTTATTTTAAAGGAAGCAATTTTATGGGTTTTTAAGTAGTGAAATTAGCCCAGTAGGAAGCATCAGAGGTTGCCTCCAATATAGTAAACTATCAACCACTTACATGAGTAATATTTACACTGTAGTTAGCAGTAAGAGAGAAAGGACAATGCTAAAGCAAAAAAAGCCAAGGGAGTCTGCTGCCGTGAAGGTTTCCTTCTAATAGGGTGAAAAAAAGAAAGCACTTCAGAGCTGAATTACTATGAGACGGTGGCCTTTAATTCTTGCCAGACACTAAGGCCCTAAAGTAATCTTTCATGGTCTAGGAGTCTATGTTTTAGTCCTTCAAAATCACCACAACGCAGAGATGTCAGAGGAGAGCATGGACAAAAACCCTGGTCTTCAGACATTCAGTAAACCAGTTTCTAACTAAGAGAAGTATTTTCAGAAGTTACTGCTCACTAAAGAACCCGAACAATACCACCATACTAAAGGACAAAGTGAGCACAGTTTCAGAGTTGTTAATTTACTCAGGATGCAAACAGACAGGACAGAACACCACCCTTAAGGCACTTTAGTAGCAGTACTCCTCAGGAACAACTGTGTGCCTGATGGGCTACAATCCCTCACTCTATTCTGGGATACTACCTACCTGTTCTTTTTCTTTCAGTGGTGCCACTGATTCCATCCAACTGTAAAACCTGTCCAATTCCAAGCTCTCCAACCAGGCTATTTACTGACCTCCATCAAGAGGATTAAATAATTAGCACCACAAACCCTTTTGATCTCCCTGCATAAAATGCTATCAAACATAAGCAGCTATTGCACTTGCCCCTACTCATGTGTAATTGAGCTTCAAATGAAACATTCACCATGGTCACTTAATTACAAATCTTATTATAACTACTAAGTATTTGGTTGCTTAATCATGAGTAAAAACAAGAGCTAATTTCAGTTTGAATTCCAAGTTTGAGAGCTGTCTGAGTAAGTGGCAAAAAGATCAGCAGCTGCCTTACAGCATCTTCCCAATTAATGCTGATGCTCATTTCATGCATTGCTTAATATCCAGCTTTGCTTAAGAATTCTGATGTTTTTTACCTACCTGCAAGAAATATTCCAGGTCAGCCTGGAGATGACAGGAAGCAGCAAGAAACACAGCAAGAGACTTAAAAGCACTCTTTGATTTTGATATGCAACTAGAAGTCCACAGGTCTTCCATGTGTATACGTGCATCTACTACACAACATACAACTACCTTCATTGAGAAATTCCTAGCTTTCTGCTATGTATTCTAGTTATCTAGAAAAAGAGGTGTTAATTTCATTAGATTTTTACACAAATTATTATTGGGTTCTAAATAAGAATGAGACATCTAAATACTGGTTTGCTGGAATTCTAGCACACGACAATGTTTATTAACATTAATACACAAAATCTTCTGACAGCAGCTTTTCATTGCCATGACCCTTTCAGGATGCTAATTCTGGTAGAATATTTCTCTCTTCCTAAGTTCAGGTCCTGCTGTTAGATTTTCCCCTTCCACATACTAACACACTCCCCACCAAAAGTTGCCAATATATAAAATAATGCCTATTTATCACTGGAGGGGTATCGGGGACAGATGAAGGTGATACAGAAACTCCATCATCAGAAGGCATGAAAAGACACTTTATTATTAGAAATCTATACTTCTTAGAGAAACAATGGTGGACTTAAGACCTGATTGGCCTTTAGGAATCTTCCCTCACACTACTGGTGAACTATGAATAGCACACTCTGGAGAATTATATCTCTAAACATTGGTTACAGAAAGAGAGATAATAATTGTTTTCATTCTTTCCTCTAAGTTTCCCAGGCTCAGCCTGTGAGAAATTATCTCTATCCTTTCTTCAACCAAACTGAGAATATCCACACCTATTTATCATCCTGTAAGGGACCCACCTGTTTAGAAGAGGCAAGGGGATCTTTGGCAAAGACTGGCCAACTCAGTGAGCAGGCATTCAACTGAAGGACTCAGTGTGTGAGGTCCAAAGTGGCAACATTCACTACATCACATCCAGCTGGGGAATAAGCCAGGCCAACCACAGCAACAACAAATGTTCCTGATCTGACTACCAAGATGAGATCTAGAAGGAAAACTATCTCAAGGGTGTCTGTGGCTTTGGTGGATCCTCCTGCATCCCTTCCTCCAGGAAAACCTGCAGGAACCATTACTTCTCTGAAATGCCTGTACACCAACACACAGCACAGGGAAAAACCAGGCAGAATTCGAGATCTGTGTGCACATTCTCTGCAGTTACAGAGACATAGTGGCATAGCTCACGACTGGAATGCTATCATGGATGGCTACATCCTTTTTAGGAAAGAAAGGCCAGCAATGTGAGGTGGTGGAACTGCTCTTTATGTGAGAGAGCAGCTGGGATGTACCAAGCTCTGCCTCAGGTTGGGTGAAGAACCAGACAAGAGCTTAGAGGTAAGAAGCCAACACATAAGGGACAACATGGGTGACACTTCTGTGGGTGTTTGTTATAGGCCACCCTGTCAGGAAGGGGAAGTCAATGAGGAATTCTCCAGTCAGCGGGAAGGAGCCTCACAGTCACAGGCTCTGGTGCTCATGGGGAACTTCAGCCACTCTGATCTCTGCTGGAGAAACAACTTGTGGGCAGACAGGAGCCGAGGAGGCCCCTGCAGAGCACTGATGGAAACGTTTTGACACAGGTGGTGGAGGAGCCATTGAGGAGAGGTGTGCTGCTGGACCTTGTACTGACAAACAAGGAACGACTGGCTGGGGATGTGAAGACTGGGGGTAGCCTTGACTGCAGTGACCATGAGATGGTGGAATTCAAGATCCCAAGTGAAGGAAGGCAGGCAACAACTGGAATTAGAGCCTGGACTACATGACAGCTAACTTTGGCATTCTCAAGGCCAAAGGAATCCGGAGGAGAATCCTATGAGTTATGGCCCTAGAAGGTGGGAAGGTCCAAGAGAACTGGTTAATACTCAAGTAGTGCTTCCTCCAGCCTGCAGATTGTTTAATTTCTTATTCATAGGGATGCACCAAAGGGGGCAGGTGCATCCCTATGAGTAAGAAATCAAGTGAAGAGGACAAAAGACCTGCATGAATAAGCAAGGAGATTCCGGCAAACCTCAAACAAAAATAAATAGTATCTAATGTGGAAAAGGGGACAAGTCACTTGGGAGGAACACAGGAACACTGTCAGAGTAGACAGGGAAAGCTATAAGAAGAGCTAAGGTCCACTTAGAATTAATGGGCAATGGATGTCAAGGACATCAAGGGCTTCTTCAAGTACATCAACAGCAAAAGGAAGACTAGGGAAAATTTGGGTCTGCTCATTTAGGAATGAAGTGAGTGCCCTGGTGACAAAGAATACAGAGAAGGCTGAGATATTGAATGCCTTCTTTGCCTCAGTCTTTGCTAAGGGCAACCCTTGGGAATCCTAACCCATGGAGGCAAGAGAGAAAGCCTGGCTTTCCCTTGGCTGAGGAAGAACAGGCAAGAGATCAGGCAGACTTGACACCCACAAATCCATGGACCCCAATGGGATGCACCGACACGTGTCGAAAGATGCTACTGCTAAGCCACTCTCTATCACCTCTGAAAGATCAAGGAGAACAAGAGAGGTACCTGAGCACTGGATGAAAGCCAGTGCCGCTCCACCTCTTGCCTTGGTGAGGCTGAGTTGGGAGGATTCTGTCCAGAGCTAGTGCTGCTCAGAGAAGTTCTATAGTCTCCTCCTCTGGAGATATTAAAAAGCCACACGAACATGATCCTGTGCAATTGGCTGCAGGTATACCTGCTTTAGCAGAGGAGTTTGACTATGACCTTCAGAAACCCATTCCAATTCCAATCATTTCATGACACTGAGATTCTGTGACTCCTCCTGTTTCCTTTGGAAGAATTTAAAATGCACTAGATGGATATGTAGAGTAAACTAGGCCATCACAAAGGTAGACTGTTAGTCCTGTTTACAAGGAAAGTCAAACTCCCAGATAACACTCTCAAACAAATGCCACAAGCCTCACACTTCCACTTTTCACACAGATGTTAACACTACTCAGACCTATGAAGTATTCCATCTCCTGTATTTCTACTAATTATTTTAACATACTAATTTTATATTAACGTATATCTAATTTAGCATGTTCGTTATGCCAGTATAAACCTCCATTATGCCCACAGGGGATCACAGATCACTTAAAATAAGTCAGTATTTGACAGCTAGGCAACTTTTGCTGCTCTACTTAGAGTAAGGGATAGGCCTAGGGTTAGGGTTTTGAAAACCACAAAGCCCAGGGCTCCAGGCACACTGCAGCTGCAAAAGGCATCCCAAGGGGAACACGGAACTGCCAAGACGTGGCTCCCTCCCTACCCTTCTGCTTAGCACCAGCCTCATCCCCACGCACCTTGTACTCCCTCACCTAGGGTTAAGCTTTTTCTTAGTGTTCGGGTTAAGCCTAGTTTGTATCAACCATTTGTCTGTCTTGGTACACATCCATTTGCAGCAGAGGCTTGTCATCAGTTACACAAAGCCATTGACCAAAGTTCACAGCCACCTAACTCTCTGGTAAGTACTTTGAGCCTTATCACAGACACTCCACACTTCCCAAAGTAGCAGACAGAGGTTTGATGAACTGAAGACTACAAATTCAGTTGTAATACTTTTGAATTGTGTTACAATCATAAGGTTGTAACAAAATCCTCAGATATGAAAAAGTGATTTCAATGCTGGAGTTCTCCTTTTAATATTTTTTGGGTTTACTTAGTTTTTTTTAAGTGCCAGGTCACTAAATCACTTACTTGCAAATAAGAAACAAATGAATACTTATCTTCTCTAAAAACGAGTGAGCTTTGGTATAAGACCACTTCACAGCTATTTAGCTCACACTGCCTATAAGCTGTTCACTAGCAAGACAGAATAGAGCTTATCAGCAATGGTATTTTCTCAAAGCTAAAAGATAGACCTGGTTAGCAACTACAGACTGCAGCAACTGAGATGCCTTCAAATTTATTTATGATGGGGCAATCCAAAAACTTGTTGCAGGTATGCAATCCTGGATCTTAATCCCAGGAATCTGAAAGCATCTCTTCTAAATATCACCCTGCTCCTCATCTTCTGTAGAATTACTCTTAGTCTACACCTAGCTTTAACTGATGCTTTAAGCATAATTTTCTAGGGCTGCTGAATATTCAAAATCAGTAGTCTTTACTGGTGGGTAGGATTAGTCCTGCCCAAGTCCTGGCCCACTGCTGTATTTCTAGACCTCAACTGGTTTAGACAATCCCTTCTGAATGAGGCAGACATATCTATTTTCTTTTCTAGCAAAACACCACATCTCATTCTTCAGTGCACTGAGCTCTGCTTGTCGAATTGAAAGCCTAGTATTTAAAAGGATAGGAGCCAGAGTTACTTTGTGCCCTTTGTTCCTGTACATGAAAGCCATTCATTAGACTGACCCCGCTAAGTGGTTAAATCCAAGCAAAATGTCTTCAGCTGTAATAACTGCACCATCATAATAAGCACTTATTAAATACCTTATAAAGATTGTAGCACTCATTGTCTTTACAAGATTTTTTCTCTGTCTTTAAAAGTAGCTATTAAAGCTGGTTACTTATTCTTAGCAGTGTGGAAGTCATGATTTTGACTGCTCTCAGAGCAAACCTTAACAAGGTGAGGACACACATCTAAATTCAGACTGTTGCCAGAATGATCTGTGTTGTTAGTAATGACCATTTAGTACTAAATTTTGCCTTTGCCTCTATTGTAATTTTGGGACTTACAAAGGGAAAAGCACATATAATGTGCCTTAGTCTATCAACTTGTGAACTTCCTGTAGAGCTGACTCAAAGTGTGCTCTTGATTGAGGGCAAACTCCATGATTTACCTTTGTGTTGTTTTTTTTTTAAGCATTAAATCTAAAGGCCGCCTCCTGAAATATACCCTGCATCAAAGAGGGCAGGACAAGGCAGTCTGACACTCCTCATTTGAGGCTTCCAAGCATATGACATGGCTTTGAAGCTGTTGCATCCCCCACTCAAACCACCTTCTTCCTACTGCAGCCCGTGCCAGCAAGTGTAGGAGTTCTTGCACTCAAGAGCTTCTCCAATGACAGACAAACTTCCTCAGACTTGACTTTGGTTCCAGTGGGATTTTTCCTTTTTCAAATACTTTCCAGCCCTCAGATGCAGTTGTTAAAAAAATATCTCCTTTGTAGAAGCTGAATGCAATTAAGTCAGTTAAAATTCACCTGAAAAAAACCTAGCTAATCTGCTTTTGTTCTCCAAGAGTTTCAGTTTCCCAAATGAAAGGGTTTAGAGCACAGTAAAATATTCTTCACATGATCTAGGAAACCCGGGCTACTAATTGCAGAGCGTGGGTTTCACTTGGCATTCCTGTGAAAAGACGCTTTCTCTCTCTTTCCCAGGGCCGTGTGTAGCTGATCATTACGAACCCGTGCCCTCGCTGCTCCTCAGCGTAGGGAGCTCCAACACCTGTTGCAAGTGAACACCAGAGGGAGCAGTAAACATTTGTCTGGTAAGAAAGCTTCATATTGGAGATGGAAAAAACAAGGAAAATAAGGTACAGCAAACCTCGGGGAAACTTAAAAATGGTTACTATGTGCTGAACTTTCAAACTACAATATACCGCTGATCCAGTTTAAGTCCTCACCAGTGCAGAGACAATGAAGATTTAGAGCAAGCATGCAGATACAAACACTTTGATGCAGGCTTACTTGTGACATGTCTCCCACCCCAGCACTCCACACCCCGACGACACCTGATCTATAAAATCTTCTGAGACTATAAAGCATTTATCCAAAATCCTGTGTGCGTTTAGATAGATTAAATGGAAATGCAAACATACTCAACATAGAAAAGAGACACAGAATGGAATGTGACAAAATAGGTCATGTTTACTATACATAAACACACAGTTCCAATTCTACAGGGTAAAAGCAAGAACATAGTTAAGAGACATACAAGAGAAGATGAAATCAAAGATTAATATGCTAACATATCAGCAATTAACAAGTAATTACAGGACTATCTCAAATGTTATTCTACTTACCTGACAAAAACAGTTAAAAATGCTTCTGCATTCTTGCAAAACCAGCAACAGAAGCATGGCCACAAGTGTAACCAGAACACATTCCCACCTCCCACCTTCATCCTTGCACTACGGCATGCAGCCTACCAGGTGTAGAAGTTCCTACAGTGTTTGTCACCAGACCCTGCTTTCAGCAGCGGTGCCAAGGGCTTAAATTTCCTGACACAAACGGAAATGTTCTTACCGGATCTACTGGACACTTGGATTAAACTGGTTTCTCAGATTGCCCAAATACAAGTCACAGTGTTTAGGACCTTGAGAGTGAGCCTGCTGCTGTGAAACTGCAGAAAAGCTTGGCTCACCACACCATGCTGAGCACAACCCAGGATTGCAGGTATTGCAAAACCTTCAATTCCGATTGCGCTGGACTCCCTGCAAGCATATGCGTCTCAGACAAAGAGACAGAGCTGACCTTTAGCGGAAGCCTGCTTGGCAGGTGGCTTCAATACCTGTCTGGGGAATCCTAATTATAATGGACCATTTTCATGCAGTACTTCATTTAATAAAGGCATTCTCCCCATGGAGGAGACTTGCTCTGTCTGAAGGACGATCAGAGATCACGGCTTGATGACAATGGATTGCTGGTGATGAAATGAGCTTTTTATTACTACAGTTCCGGATGTTCCTACAGACCTGGCTCCTGCTAGCCAGCCCAGGAGTGCATTGGCAGCACATCTTTACAAGCATGGATGATACTCCATTGTTCAGACATCTATACAACCCAGTCACAGCTTTTAGCATTGACTCAGAAACCTGCTTTACCTTTATGTTTGTGTTGAATGAGCAACAGCACCAACCGGAAGCAGAAACAAGTGAGACAGAGGTTTCAAACGTGAGAACACACTGCCCTGAGGCTACCCTTGCACACAGGTTTCTTCTAGCCCACAGCCTACATTCTTCAACCCTCGGATTAACACAGATAGTCACTGCTTCACTGTGTGCCACTATTTGCTCATAGCTAAACATACAAATCTGGCATCTCTCAGAAGAGCAACAAAGGAAAATCTAGACTCCTGGGTATTTGGTATGTCTCTAATTCTGGCTGCTGTCATGCCAGGCACTTAGCGTGGATGATGTGCCATGCTCTGAATCCCCACCATCTGCTGCTCGTTAGCTGACAAAGGCAGCACATGCCATCTCCCCACTAGCTGCAGCTCATTAGTGACAAAAGCCATTCTGTGTTCACAGTGTTCTCTCTGTAATAATCTAATACAAAGATGTACAAAGAGGCAAAGGAAAGAGGAAACCAAGATGACAGAGTAAATTATGAGCTTAACTAAGAGTATTAATGCACTCTTAAATCTCAAGATGAGAATCCTTCCAAGAGCAAGACACAGGTCTTGGCTCCAAAGGAATAGGTCAGCAGGTAGGTATAAAAGTCAGCACTAGAGATAATCCATTTACCTCAAAATGTTTCAAAGCATGCAAGCACACATTTATAGGCTCCTTCCATTCAGGCTCTTTATTTTGCAAAATTTTGTACCTTCCATTCCCGATAACAGAAAGAACTGAGTGCTGACAGCATGCAGCTCCCAACCTGACCAGGGCAAGCACTAACACCAGGTATCTATAAAGCCTGGTATGCAACCAGGAGGATTTAGGATCTGTGCAACCAATCCCTCCAAACTTCACAGGAAAGTCCTGTTGGTAAAGATTCTGCATTTGCAAAGAAGAGCCTCAGCTTCCTTTATAAATCATCTACGCAGGTGAAAAGCAGTAATAATAGCAACACTTCAAAGAAATGTGCGTGACAGATACTGGACAACAGACTGAGGAGCAATCCAGTCGATGAGAACCAGAAGATGGGAATGAACTACAAAACAGTTCTCCACTGGGAGATACACTGATGACAGCAGTTTACTCAAACTACAGAGAACTGGAAGTACTCACAAAACATTCACATTGATATGGTAAATTAATCCTTTTCAAGCTCAATTAGTTGCTTGGAGAAAGAAACAAAGCAAGGTTGTTCTTCAAGAAGTAGTTCTTATGCACTACAATGAGAAGTCACTGTCTCAGCTTATTCCCTCCCTTTCATGCTTTTCCTCAACCCTCTTCCCCAGATAAAACCAGGTAACATTTTTCAGTCATCACATCGCCATTAGAGAAGGTAAGAGTATGAGAAACGTTCTGTGCACTAAACAGCACAAAGACAGCTAGCATGGGATG
Organism: Camarhynchus parvulus; assembly: GCF_901933205.1. Classification (NCBI taxonomy): domain Eukaryota; kingdom Metazoa; phylum Chordata; class Aves; order Passeriformes; family Thraupidae; genus Camarhynchus; species Camarhynchus parvulus. The sequence goes on along the minus strand of NC_044575.1, from coordinate 18,651,271 downwards.
CGTTAAGGTGACCAGTTAGGAGCCCAGAGGAAGCACAGAAGATAATAGATGGTATGTGGATGTGTGTGTTCTGGCAAGTGTGGGAGACGACGGAAAGGCCATAAGCAAAGTGACATGGTTAACAGAGACGGTCCTGCAGAAGAGACAGAAAAGGGACAAAAGGAAGAGAGGGAAGAGTTAAGACGTGAATGGACAATGTGCAGGCAATTCTGCTTTGCATCTTATTGCCTCCTCACACAGACCATCACTTTTCCACCTGCTGGCCACAAAAATCCAGAACCAGACCCAGAGTTCAAAGTTTTCCTGTTTAAAGGGGGGCAGACAGGATGAGATGCTAGAGCAACAGAATTGATAAAATATTGTTGGACATCCACATTCAACTGTAAGACAAATGAGAAGAGAAAAGCTTTGCAGATAACCACACACATGTGCATGACTACTTCCTCGTGGTCATGCCACAACGCAGCATACTCATCTTCACAGCAAATGAACCCTGTAACCAGGCTCTGACTCACACACATTTTTAAGCAAGGTTAACACTTTTCAGTGTGAAATAGTTACTTGATGAGGAATCACAGACAAAGCAGCTTAAAGTACAGCTGTGAGTAGTAACACACTGGGAACTCAGCCATCTCATGCTGCTAATGCAACTCCTATGGCTTTGTGCTCACCATCAACAGCTCAGCTACTGCAAAGCAAAATCACAGCAGAAAACAAAGAACTCCAATTTCACTGCAAGGTAACTTTTACGAAGTAGAACCTGTTCTGATGGAAGGAAAGTAACAAACTGTAGAATAAAATGATGAAAAAAACTATATATACCTATAAGGCTGCTTTTCAATGCCTTATCTCTGAGCTAGGAACAAATCTAACACCAGATTTGGTCTGTATAAGCCCATCCAACCTCTGATTACTTTATAACCTAAAAGACTGGTTGGAAACGCTACAAATGTGGAGATTCAAATGAGCACTATCTGCATTCTGTTTTGGCTTATCTGACCTGTTAACAGCAGGCCAGCATAGGATTCACATCGATTGCTCTCCCTGCAAGCCTCTTTTGTATGCTAGTTTTACATTTGTGAGGGTGATCCAATAACAGATAGATGTATGGCAAGAGGAAAGAACAGTCTAATTATCTCCATCAATTTGTGCAGGATCAAAAGATCGTTCATCCAGGAAACTGTCAGCCAATCAAGCCGGATAGAAGTATTTGAAAAAAAAACCCAGGAAGGACAGTTCTGCAGCAACTTAAAATTCAGAGCTGCAGCATAGCCTACATCACAGAGGTTTATTTGAGTCTGTGGTGACAAGAACAGCTTTTATGAACTGCCATTTTACAGCTATTTATATTTTATTGTCAGTTACTATGTTTATTACTGTCTGCAATTCATCAGACCCAACTGATTTTGGTAAGGAAATTTTTGAACAGAGTCACAAAGCATATTTTCTTTTTACTGATTCCTGAGGAAATACCCAGTCCAGCCTTCATTAGGAAAATCTTCATAAACATCATCTAATTGTATCAAATGAAAAAATTTACGCAAGCCAGACAACGACAACATTCATAGAGACACAGAAACTCCTGGTGTGTATCCTATAAATACAAAAAAGTACTGTCATTCAGCTTGTTTTAAAAAGTAGAAGCAGCACACCAAAAGTCATGCCAGCAGCCTATTCAGGAGCCAAGTAATGAGGAACCTGAGTCACACAGCTGTTGTCATCAGGAACATCTCACTGAAAGGTACAGGTTGAACTTTAGATATTTTTATTCTTGCCAAAGCTCCCACTGATATAATTTTCTGCTAGGGTTTACACAGATATGCATGACACTGATCAATCCTTGCAACAGGCCTATCCTTTAATGTCAACATTTTAGTGTGAAAAAAAATTAAATTAACCTGTCTTCAAGGCTGCAACACAAGCCTGATGCCTTACAAAGACTGAAAAGCATTAGATACTTCATACAGATAGTTTTAATTCTTTAGAAAGTGGGCAAAGCTCACTGGCCTAAAGCAAAACTATATATGGAGATTTACACAGCACAGGTATTAAGGCCCCATTATTTAAAAGGGACGGATTACTGGGGTTAAAGTAGATGAATCAAGTTTTAAAAAGCAAGAGCATTTAACAATTCACGTATTTCTAGTCAGGTAATTTGAAAGAAGCTACTCCTTTTCCCTTCTGCTCTATCAGCAAAGCTAATGCTGTCTTGGAAATGTCCTGGGAAAAGTAAGCTTCTTATAAATTCAGTTCAAGTGTAACAAAAACCTCTGTAAGGTATACACATAGAGAAACCACATTTGCTACATGAAAACCAGTAATGTCTCAGAAATGTCTCAGTTGCTCTAGAATCACATGAAATTTCATTTTTTTCACTCTTAAGTGGTTTTCAAATCACAGCATTATGCTACAGCATAATTTTGCTGTCTGGTTAACACACGTAGGCTAGAAATTTTCATGTTGTGGCCGAGTAACTTCAACTAAATCTTGCTTAACACTAAGAAAGAGATGAAATCACAGATGAGAACCAGATCAAACTTTTTTAGCTCTCTAGAACTAGAAGTTCTTTAGGAAGGATTAAAACTTAAAAAAAGCAATTAGCAAATTAATTTAGCCCACTTTTTAGAAAGTTATTGTTAAAGTTCATAGAGTTAAGAATTGCATTTTGATTGGAGATAACAAAAATCACAGGATACAGTCAACAATTTTGAAGTGGAAGGAACTAGGTTTGATGGTAGTGAAGGTCAACTTACAGCACTACACCAGTGTGCTGAAGCAGTACATACAAGATACCTAAAAATCACAAAGTATCATGGAAGAATTGTAAGTCAAGTCCATCTCAATTTATCCATCAGTTCAGGTACCTCGCCAAGCGCTGTATTAAAACTGGACACTGAAGAACATTAAAGACCTGAAACACTAAAACCTGAGTGTTTTTTCCAGCAAGATCCAAATGAGGAAAGTGGCAGCAGCTTTGTTCCTTCTCTAACACAGAACACAGCAGTAACACCAGTTAGCCAAGCCCTGTGATAAAAAGCATGATAAGGTCACAGCAATGGTCACTTACGGCATTCCTTCTCATCACTATCGTCAAAGCAGTCTGGCAGCCCATCACACTGCCAGGCCCCTGGGATACAGCGTCCATTGCTGCACATGAAGTTTCCAGGAATGTTGCATTCATTCGTGAAGTTATTCCCAGGCAACAGTTGGCTGTCTGCGGGAAATGAAAGAGAGGTAAGTTCATTGAGGATTTAACAAAGGCAGCAAAAGCTGTCACTGAACAAGCTGTTTATCAGTGGTTGAATGAAGATTAAACAAATGGACCCTGATCCTGGTTATTTTGTCATCCTATCAGTATCCTGTGCCTGGTACTTAGTAGCACTTTCTTTTTCTTAAATTCTCATTTTATGTTCTCCATTCTCACACACTATTTTGCCAATTTCTTCTTGCTATTTTCTTTCTAGGAACACACATGCAACCTCTATCCTGGTCAAAGCAATGTTTATTTTCAAAAAATTCTCTTTTCTTCACAGGGTCAGTCTAAACAGAATTAAAAAAATGAGGCTACATAAACTCAGCTCTATCCTCCCATGCTTTTGCCATATTAGTACTTAGCTTGCAGAATATTTTGTTGTTGTTGTTATTAGCCAAGGGCTATGCACAAAGTAACACACTGACTAATTCATACTAGATTTTCAATTAAGTTTTAAATATAGTGCTTCTGGTCAAAGTTAGAATTGAGTTTCTTGGTGTCAATACAGTCCCCTGGCACAATTTGTCCACAGGCTAGTAAGGCAGCTGGCACACTGAGTCTACCAAGTGGAGGGGGGACAGTAGCAGGATACTGGAGATCAAGAGAGAACAGTGAGAGAAAGAAACTTAGAGATCTGCTGTCAAGGGTAGACACAGCATTAGTCAGCCATTTTAGTCTACCCTTTTTCTTATTTTGTGCACTTTCTTTTGGAATGCAGATATCACAGAACCATGAACGAAGACCAGTGAAGGAAGAACAATGACACCCAATGGCTTTAATAAGCATCAAAATGGCATGACCTGTCACAGAGCTGGGAGGAAGCTGCAATACAAGGCAGAAACTGATAAAAATAATATCCTTCCCCTTGTCTTCCTGTCATGTTCCAGACTAGTCAGGCAACATACACTTGAGTAGGTAAAAAACCCCAGAAATACAAACCTTCCCAGATAAGGATGTCCTAAAAACATGTCCCCTGTGCCAATCTGCATACCTTCATGGGTCAGAACCAGGAAGAACAAACTAAGCTGACACTAAGCTTAAACACATACCTATCACTTATCTATTTTGAGGATAACCACATTATTTTTGGAACTCTGCAGGAATGGCAGAGCTGTAGTTTGTTCCCTCCCCTGCCCATCCCTACATCATCTTGGAGTCCAACTCCCTCCTCTCCCAGGAAGGCCTGAACACCAAGGGCAAGGAAAACTATTATGAACACAACATGGCGAATGCCCCATTCTTCAGTGCTGCACAGGGCACAGAGCAGATCACAACTGCCAGCATAAGAAGTTTCAGGTAAGCCCTTTTTCCTAGCTCATTCCTGAAGCCCCAGGGAGGAATCTGCTTTGTACAGGCACCTTTGGAGAACACATCTACCAAAATAGTAAGTTTTATAGCATGATTAGTGCATGAGGCTTTTCGGAAACTTCTGAATCAGCCAAACGTAGATTGTTCTCTCCCCTCCCCCACAACGCATCACAACGCTCCATCCATGACACAGGCAAAACTGCTAAGTTTCACATCACTATTTCAAAAGATACAGAGGAATACTTCAGGAAGGCAGTCTCTTTAAACCTATGTCTGTCTCAAACAATGTACTTCCATTCAAATGTTATTTCTTGCAAATGGCTGACTTTCCTGGGGATGTTTCAAGAATCTGCCAGCACAAAGCAGATGCCTTAATGGAAATTTGCCCTGAGCTGTTAAAAGACAACACAGTTCAGAAAAAAAAGGTGGAAATAAGGTCTCCAGAGCCACCTGTAACCCTCATGCTGTATGTAGCACCTTAAAGAAAGAAAATGACAGCCACCAAAAAGCATGCCCAGGCATGCAGCTGGCAATTAGACATCTTTTAGCAGTGTCATTCAAACCTCAGTTTCATTCCCTGGATCACTGCTCTTCCCATGGAGAAACAGCAGGTTTGCTCTCCACGCTGTTACAGCCTGCAACACACTGGCACAGACTCATCACCATCCCAGTCAGGCAGGGCCCTCACTGCTCCCAGCAGCTCCTGGGGAAACGCTATACCAAACTTTGCCTCATGCCTGAGTCCCTGACTTTAAATCAGCAATGGCAACAGTTTGTCCTTAGCTACTCATGCCATGCAACACTGAACAGATACCACACTGCCAATCAGCACCCTCAGCCTTACAGCATCCCATTAACTGAGTTCTGCACTTCTGTGTTCAACCAGCGAGGACTTTGATGCTGTTGAAGGCAATTTTTTCCTGTTACAACAGTAACCAAACACATTCAGCTCAGTCTTTGTATCACTGACATGTACCTGCTAAGTAATGACCAAATGGCAATCGACACATTCGAGCTGCAGGGTGAAGCTCTCAGCATTTGCACAACCTTTTATTAGCAACTTACTCGCAGAGCATGAACACCACCTCTGCCTGCCACTGGAGAAAACCTACCACAGTAATACAAAATTACAGGATGCCGTTGTCAGATCAAGATTGGAAAGAGATACCTCGGTATTCTTTGCAATGCAGAAGTTCAGTCAATGTACTCAAGCTAGTTATAAGGCATGTAAGAACTTCAACAGTAGAATCTAACTAATTCCCTTCTCCACAATCCCCCCTAAAAGCAGTTTCAGGTCAGTATGGTGCTAGTGGGAAACTTTTCTGGTAATTTTCTTAACTTTCATTAGAATTTACAAGTTTTTAGATACTACAAAACAAATGTCCTGGCCAAGAATAAATCTTGTATAAAACAGCTAAAACAGCTTATTCAAACTTGATATGAGAACTAAAAATTACCAAGGCTTTTGCTCTTTCAGAAGCTAAGAAACTAAGGCAGTACATTTAGGCAGCAACATCAAAAAGGCATCAGCCTCATGGCATCTCTCTCCATTTTTCTGCACTACCTTTTTATCTAACCTCATATATCTCTCATCCAACCTGCTCCCTTTCCACATGGAAGCAGCACCTATCTAAAATAAATCCTTCTGTGAACACTTAAGTGGGATTTCTTCTTGACTTGGGCAAGTTGCTAGCTAAGAACCAGCAGCAGGTCTCACAGCCACCTGTCCCAGCTACAGAACTGCCTTTGCTCTATGAAGCATCCTGGTGTTCCCAAGAGAAAACACAACTGGATACATCTCAAGCACTGTAACACCTTCTGTGCAGAATAACCAAACATCAGCTCCTATCAGATCTACTACTGTTATCCTGCTGAAAAGTTTCAGCCATGATCTCCACATTCCTTTAATGAAAAAATTTAGACCAAGCCAACTAATTTTAGAAATGTTTAGAGTTTCAAAAAGCACGAACAAAAAACAACTTCCCTAAAAAAGCATTATCAAGTCCCTGTTCCTTTTAACAATTCCTTTAAATAGATGCCATACTTCTACCCTATAGATTGAAGCAACATTTCAGGAACACATATCAAATTTTGTCACCCAGTAAGTTATTTACAGGATTTCCTTTGTCATATAATAACCTTATCCTCAATATTCTTTTAAAGCAAGGATGCATTATTAACTCTTTCACTGAACAAACAAAAGATAGAGGCAGATCAAGATACCTACAGACAGCCCTACCCAGGCTTTGCTGAGGAATGGGAACATGGGAACTCTGACTCAATCTAGTTTCAAAGCAACCAATACTTCTCTTATAACACGACCTTCATCAGCTCCTAGGAGACTTGCATGTTACAGAGAACAATTTGAGAGTCACAGCCAATGCGTCTAGAATCTTGGTTCGTGCATTACGCCATGCCCAAAAAATCCACTGGTGGATAAAAAACTGTCAAAACAATGGCACATGTGGAACTGCTTTAAATGGTATTACCCATTCTGCTTCCCTCACACTTTGCAAGTGTCCCCTAATGGATCTTAAAAAAAAACCCTCAAAGAAATCCTCAGTGTGGTCCTCAGCTCCCAGCCCTCAGGAATGTGGCGCTCCTGCCCACCCAGCACACAGCCCAATGCAGGACTGCACATGCACAAGGAGGAGCAGTGTCACAGATACCCACTACAGACATAGAAAGGACCAAAACACATCATCCTGTCCATTTTTCTAACAAGGTCCATAAAGATGTCAGGTTTTGTGTAGCCAACTTGCAGCACTGCCTGTTGGCAGGGGCAGAAACTCCTTCAATCTGGCAGAGCTGGCATTCCAAAGCTGACATATTTACCCTGCAGCCTCTTTGATTAATTTTGAATTCAACCCAAATAGGAGCTACACGGATGTGTTCAGTTAAGGAAAGGAGGAAGGAAAGAAGGGGAAAGTAGTCCATTTTCACTGCAACACATTGCTCACTTTAAGCGGCATACCATCTGGGCTGAATATAAAAAAAACGGACTTGTGTTTCACTCTGAAGGGGACTGAGTAAGGAAAATCAATCTGTTTTAGCAGCCAGTGCAAAAATGTTGGTATCTAAATATTTAATATTCCCCAAAAAAGAATCAGGGGAAAATAAATGAAAGGAAAAGTCATACTGAGCAAGCACTTCACAATGTATTAAGAAAGCAAGTCAAGGATATCCTTCACAAAACCACCTTTACCTGAAAGCACTCCAGAGAATTGTGCACATTACAGAACAGATCATTACTGATCACACAGCTTTGTATCAGAAAGTATAATCAGTAAGAGCAGGCAATCAGCTTGGCCAAGGAGGTTTTGAGGAAGAAATACAGGACACACATGTGTTCATTGCCCTCAAGAACAATGCCAGTAACGTCAGCTTCATGGCAACAGGGATCCATCACCAAGGATGAAGCATGAACTCTTCACTGCCAAAGCTTTGACATGTATTTTGTGGGAATCATGGGATCTTGACAGGATACTTTCAATGGATTGCGGCTTAAAGCTTTACATATGTGAAGAGAATTATTTTGATCAGGCTGGTATGCAGCTGTGAGGCTGAGGGTTACTGATGATACTTTCCTGTCACACCATGCACATATTATACTCCATACTAATTTTTAATTCCTGCTTAAACCTCTCCCAGGTATAAATCCACACTAGGTTTGATTTAAGCACATCAGAAATCTGTTTTTAACTCTACTGAAATCTGTAACATGTTATGAAAACAAATGGAGAGAGACTAAAGCAAGTCAGTAACTGGAATTTGCAGCAAGATGTCATCCAAAGACATACCTTCAATACCTGCCAATCACCAGCAAAACAGATCACAAATAAAGAAAAGCCAGCAGTAGTAGCAGACTTTAACAAACATTATTTGATCTTCTTCTGTCACCTTAAAGGACTGCAAATAAGCACAGTCAAGTGACTGATTTGATCCCTCAGAGAACACAAAACTACTTCCAGTTGTTTCTGCATCCAGTTGTTTCTGTGAATTTAGCCGCACAGGACAGATGTTTCTTTTCATACCTCTTTACGTTCACATGAAGCATGTGACTCACTCCGTGTCTACTTTACAGAGATCTAATGCAGGTGATGCATTCAGAGGATGAATTCAAAAGCTGAGCATGAAAAAAGTGCTTTGCCTATAAACTTCCGTTTAATATGTGCATGCACAAACTTCACTGGCAATAGAAGTATGTTGTCAGCAAGATAATACCAGTGGCATTAAGGCAGACTTGGATTAACGCTCACTGCACTGAAACAAAAGGCAGAGACAATTTGTGCCTATGGCAGAAAGTCAGGACTCACGCAGTCACCCAGAGAGACTGTGGGACAAACATGTTCAACCTCTTTATTACACTTCACCCCTTGTTTAAATGAAAACAAAGTACTAGTTTTGAAGAGGAAGGCACCCATACTGAATTCAAGCACATAGGGTATAAATGATTGTTCATTAACAGCATCAAAAGGGTAAGGAAAATACATCAATGAGGGTGAACTTTACATTCCATCTCAAACAAACACCTTTGGTATTACCCAAAAAGTTGTTTGCAGCTCAATGTTCATAAGTGTATCATGTAAATCACCAAAAATGCCAGTCTTCAGTTTAATCTGCTTTCCTGTGCACTGCTGCAAAGGTCCTTGCCAGAACAGAAGAAAAGCATGCCTGTGCACATTCAAGCTGGCTTTGGGAAGCAAAGAATAAGACAAGAGCTCTCTTGCTCTGCAGTGAAACCTCTGACAACACCTAAGCCATCTGCCACAAGTAAAGGACACCTGCCACTAATTATCTGACAACTTAAATCCCCTTGAGTAGTTTTAATCCCTATACTCCCCTATCCTCATTTAAACTGCCTGATGATTACAGTGCTTGTGCTATATTAGAAGTTCCGAGGGTTATTCGTAAGGGCAGATTGACAGTCCCACTGCAATACAAGTGCTCAAAAACGTTTCTTCACTGAAGCAGCAGGTAATTAGTGATTACTCAAGGAACTGCTCATTGATCAGGTTTAACTTCCCCTCCTTCAGTTTTCCATGAGATGAGGTATATTTGGTATCTGGCATTTTCAAGATTTACCATGGATCAGTCTTAGCCAAAAGACCAGAAACTACTACGGTAACTTCAAATTAAACACTAAATATTACTGAGGCAAGTCAAAGACAGTGGGAAAACCATCCCTCTCAGAACACTAAAATGGATAGCTTCTTTGAATTTAGACAGAAAAACTACTGCAGCAAGGAACACTGACTACTACTCAATGTCCATCATTCACCCAGTAATTCCTCACTGCAAAACCTGACTTTGTTGAACTGGAGATCAATTAATCCATCATGGTCTCCACCATAAATAACACAATATGCATAGAACAGAATATCTTCTGTTAAATATCTTACAGTGTTAGTTGAAGCAACTGACACATTCCCAGTAGTAGGTGGCTGCATTTCAGCACTTAGCCATGGAAGCACCTTAATTAAATATAATCTTCTAAACCATTCCCTATTAAACAACCATTTGCTTCTTCCTTGCAACAACACGTGCAGGAAGCGAGCTGAGGTGAACAGGCTTACTTTAATCCTGCACCCTTCATGGCTGGATTCTATATTTGGGGGACTGGGCATTTCACTAAAGCTTCCCCACTTGCTTGTCTCAGCAGCAGGGCAGCTGCTTGAGTATAAACCAAAAATACACCCCCCAGGTCTGCAGGCTCTCGGCACACTTACCATGATGGAAGAGAAACAGGCTGTGGGCCATTAACAGTGCAGAGTGAACACAGCTCCAAACTAGTACATGTTTAAATAGAAAAAGGAAGCAGAAATAAATAAGGAGGAAGGAATAGTTTAGATTACTGAACTTGGTCCACCTTGAAAGACAAGCATTCCCCAGCAAGAAGGTCAAATGGAGATTTTATGCTGCTCTTATCCAAGCTAGAGCTACCCACACACCACTTCCTTAAAGAAGCAGCAAAGATAAAAATTTTTAATATCTTTGAAGGACACCAACTATGTTAAGTCTAACAAGGGCAACTGCCAGATTCTGCACCTGGGACAGGGCAACCCTGGCTGTGTGTACAGATTAGGAAATGAGAGGCTGTAGAGCAGTGCCACAGGAAAGGGCCCTGGGTGCCCTGTTTATGGGAAGTTGGATCTGACTCAGCAGGGCCCTGGCAGCCAGGAGGGCCAACCCTGTCCTGGGGGCATCAGGCACAGCATCACCAGCCAGAAAGGGAGGGGATTGTCCCCCCTGCTCTGCACTGGGGCGGCCTCACCTCGAGTGCTGGGGGCAGTTTTGGGTGCCACAATATAAAAATGACATGAAGCTGTTAGAGAGTGTCCATAGGAGGGCCATGAGGATGGTGAAGGGCCTTGAGGCGAAGCTGTGTGAGGAGCAGCTGCGGTCCCTTGGTCTGTCCAGCCTGGAGAAGAGGAGACAGAGGGGAGACCTCATTGCAGCCTGCAGTTTTCTCCTGAAGGGGTAAGGCAGGTTCAGGTCTCTTCTCTCTGATTAGTGCCAGGACCCAAGGGAATGGCCTGAAGTTGTGTTAGAGCAGGCTTAGGTTGGCTATTAGAATAAGATTTTTCACCTGGAGGTGGCTGGGCACTGGAACAGGCTCCCCAGGGAAGTGGCTACAGCACCAAACCTGACAGAGCTCAAGAAGTGTTTGGACAATGCTCTCAGGCACAGGGTGGGATTCTTGGGGGGTCCTGTGCTGGGCCAGGAGTTGAACTTGATGATCCTGATGGGTCCCTTCCAACACAGAACGTTCTATGATTCTATGGCATGTTGCTACAACAACACCCTGAGGAAAACATCATTTTTGCCTCCGCAAAAACAAAAGACTAAAGGATTTGTGCACAGTTATGCAGAAAACCTACAACAGATCTTACGACAGAATTTAGATTTTATTATTCCTGTCTTTCATTTAATAATACACTTGTAATTACCTGGCATCAGTTTTTGTATCAAACAGATGTGCCTATAAGAAATTAAATGGGGAGTAGGGGTAAACAAGTGGATAATAAGCTCATGTGATCCATCACACTACTCCAATTTCCCAAAAAACAGGCCAAGCTCGACATTCTGCCCAGAAAATATTGAGATCATGCCTGAAATATGACAACAGTAAGACAGTCTGATTCATTCATCATCAAATTTAAAGGAGTAACAGAAGAGCAACAGAAGTGATTAAAAAGCCCCTTCCATTTAACAAGAAGCACTATGGGCATACTGTTTTTCTAACAACTGGGACGGACTAGGTTTAAACTTCCTCACATGACATTCTATGCCAATAAAAAACCTACCTACCATAACTAAGTTTCCCAGTCAGAATTAGAACATTAGCTTTCAAAGATCAAAAGCTTTTAATTGCCTTTTGAGACTTGTTTCTGCAAGGACTTTTTTTGCAGTGTGCAGATGCAAGAGATCATAAATGGCTGGTGTTAACCAGATTTTCTTACTTAAAAACATGTATTGAATTACCTGCATTTCAGGGCCTTCAGAGAAGATGGTTAGCCGTGCAAATTCTGGGATGTTCAGCCTTACTAGCTTGGGCAAATACATTTAGGCCTTATACATAATGTAAGAAAAATCCCATAGTTGCTCTGTCTGGAGAAAACTGAATTCATTATTAGGTTATTTCCCCACAAGCAAGTGGTACTTCAAGCTGTTCTGTTATGTCACATGGCAATCACTTAAAGCACTGCTCCAATGAGAAGTAATCTCAAGGACAGGCAAAAGTTAACTGTGAGGCTGTAAAAGTGTTAATTCTCTGAAAAAAACCCCAACTCCATAATGTCAGTTGCCCTAGGAACATTTTACTATGGCAATGGTTAAAGTACACTCTATCTTATAGGCATAAAAACCACCGAAGTCCTTTGGAATTGGTAGCTGACAGTGGACACGCTCCTCCCTCTTTTACATCCCAGCATACAAAAACAACAATGCCCAAATATGCAGCAGCACAAAAACACAGACGGGGAGAAAGAGTGCTTCAGCAAAGTTATCATCTTTCCTCTTCTTCAGTGAGTAGTTGCTCGGCACTTCTAACAATATTTAATATTTCTGTAGTCTTATGTCTCAGCACACAGATCAGACATAAAATCAAGTGATCAAATTCACTTTGCAAGTGAACGCAGTTTAAGGAAGAGCTACATATTACAGGAAAAACAAACAAGCAAACAAACTAATATCATTAACTGGTAGGCAAAAGAATGTTTCAGCCAGCAAGGAAAAAACCCAACCATACAAAATTACAACCTCTGCACCCATAGAGAGCCCACAGAGTCCAAGTCCATGCAATTATGACAGTATGGAATGCTAATGCTGCTCAGGGGCAGAAACTCCATGTCAAACTTTTCTGTGCTGCTTTCTGTACATAGCTGATTAGCTAAAGGTGTATGTCTTCAACAGTTCAAGCTGATTTAATCAGAGCAAACAGCCCCATCTTTCTTTAAACCTGGTCATAAATTCCTGTCTTCCTCTTACTATCCACTTGCATAAACTCCACCACAGGTGAGCAGCAAGCTTTAAAAAACACTTAACCTAGAGCCTGTAGTTCTCAGTGCTGCCTGAATTAACCCACCACAAAGTTTCAAGAGCTTATGCCACCACAAAACAGAGAGAAAGGAACATGCATGCCCTCTCCAGATTAAGAACATAACAAGGACTGTAGCCTTTCCTCAGGCTAAGTCAGGTAACCTAGAGCAAATGCTTCTGTCATTTTCAACTGCAACAGACACCACTTAGTCTCACAAAGTTGCTTGTCTTTAACAACGATGCCACCATTGCTTCTTTAAACAGCAAAGTTTTCAACAGCACCAATTTCCTCTTGATAGCTGTGTATCAGTCTTCTCCAGCAAGGAAAGCTGCCTGTCAGAGCCAAACATGCCACTGTGTGTCCCAGCATACATGTAGATGGTGAAGGCTGGTTTCCCACACTGACGTTTACTGGTGTCACAGGAACTTTCCTGTCCAGCTACCCAGGAGTCACTCTGGCAATCACACTCCTATTACCAGACTCTCTCACTGCTGGGACTGAAAACCCTACACAGTGTGTGGCTCAGTGACCCAAGGGGTGCACTTGACTCTCTGAACACTCACACCATCAGACAAGGTTTCCTTACCACATTAACCCTGGTTTGCCATAGTGCACTCTCAAATCTCTGGTTCCTTTAAGTAATTTAATCATGGTGCATAACACAAAACCAGCTCGAGCTGGTGCCTCTGGAGAGGGAGCCTGAGCAAAGGAATCCCTGTTCTTTTATACACTCAGTCTGTGCTGCCCATAGTCTGGGGTCTTCCTACTGAGTCCTTGGCTCCTGCTGTGTCCCAGTGTCTGGTCACTTGGCCAGTGCCGCAGGTCCCTGTGCCCTCTGCTGTGCAAAGGGTCAGCACCTGGTCACAGCCCCTTCCTTGTCTGGGGCTCCCAGCACTCCTCCCAGGCAGGGCACCACCCGCAGCTCTCACTGCAGCTGCACACAGTGCCTGCTCCAAGTGTATCCCTCAGCACTGGTCACTGACCATTTCAAAGGTGTGCTAGAGACAAAACGCGCAGGGCTCTGAAAGCAAACTCACTGTGAAATAATGGTGGAGAAGGTAAACCAAGATGAAGTGGTGGAAACGATTATCTTTCTGATGATAGAGATTGGCAGAGGGACCTTCCCTCCGCATAGTTTGCATTTAGGATGCGATAGCACATCAGGAAGAAGATAAGCTGTGCTATTGGTAATGAGGGGAGAACTTGGGCTCTGACACTGCTTGAAAAGGTCACACTTCAAAAAAAGCCTGGAAGAGACAGATGCATGTGAGGCTCCAAAGAGGAACCAAGCTCAAAGAAGTCCAGGATGCAGGACAGAGTAACAAAACAAAACATCAACACTGTCCTTAACAATAAAGAAAAAACTCATAACCCTTCACTCAACAACACTAAGCTAATTTCCAAGTGTGAGGAGATTGATGACTGATAACCATTATTTTCATCTAGACAAGAGACAGATCTGCAGACTTCCCTACCCTAGGAAGGCAACTCAGTTCCTGCTTTGAAGTCTTGCCCTAAGAAAAGAAAAGGAGACCAGAAACCTCTCTCCTGAGGCTCCTAAAAAAATCTGGAAGAGGGACAAGAACATTTTTCTAAATACATTGAATCAACAGTTAAAATTAGAAGAACTACCAGAAGACAATCAGAGTCAAGGAAAGGCAATAGTATAAGGGACAGACTGTACTAGGTGGTAGTGATAGCACACAGACAGTGAAGATGGGATAGTATTCCTAAACAGAAGCATCACCTGGAAATAATGATAACCTCTTCATATACATGCAAATCCAACAAAGAGGTAGGAGTGAGACTGAAAAGAGGGCATACATGAAGACCATGTGTACTGGGTGACAAAAAATGACGCAAAGTGAACTTAGAACATCCCTGAATCTTTAAGGAGAAAGGTAACTCATTGCTCACCAGCTGCAGAATGCAGAACTGGACCCTGATAGAAAAAAAAACAATTTTAACAGGACAAGCCAAAACAGAGCCTTGATTTCAGAGCATCACCAGGCTAATTTTCATCTACCCTATATATATGAAATCATGACAAGCCATGGGGCGGTCACAGCAACATCCTTCAGACAGTCCAGGAGCTCTCACCACTCTCACAGTATTCTGGAGACCCCTGCTAACATACTGGTCTAATTTAATCACAGGACACAAGCCTCTTCAAATGTCATGCTCCAGGTCCACTTGAAGAGATTTTGCCATTACTTTAGAGTTGAGAGGTTTCTTTTTACAGAAGACTGTGTATTTGCCCTTTTTCTCTACCTCTGGTCACATGTCCTCCACTAGGTAAGCCTCAAAGAGAGTTAAGTGGGGGCAGAAGATGGGGCTCAGGAATGACAGACATATACAAGTAATGGTTATTTATTTGGAGTTGGAAGTTTCCTATCATCACTACCAGAGACCTAGAAAATAATAATTTCAAGTGAGAAATAACAGCTTTTATAACCACTTAAAGTATGAATTTCTCCCATTCAAACTGAGCTCTTTGATGTGCTTTATACAGCAATAATAAAAATTTATCCAGAAGATCAAGTTACTCAGTGTTTGCTGCATGGATTGAACTGCTGATGCTCTCTGTAAGCAAATCAAAACCAGAAAAATAAGTATCATTTGCATTTTGTCAATAGGAAATGTGCTGTTAGGCAGATATATGACAGGGATTATACTGAAGAGAGGGTCTCACTCTTTTCACTGGAGTTTAGTTTTCACTTTGTCTTTCACTTATTGTCTTTCACTCACTGCCAGAAACCATAGCCAAGAGCAATGATGTTGTTTCCCTGTAGAGGAACGTACAGAGTGCCTCCACACAACAAGACATTAACATGGAGAGCACAGTGGGGCTGTGCAATCTTCCTGCAAGGCACTGGTGACCGATTCTTTCCAGTAAATACTGCCACAGCAAGACACCGTTCCACACACCACGTACCCCAAACTGCTTTTGAGCCAGCAGTAAAATCAGGGGGTTCACTGCAACATAGGTAATCTTGGAGTTTGACTCTTTCAACAGCTGCTGTATTTAACAGCACCGCAAAGAGTGAAGAATACAGGAATGAAGCTAGACAGAAGAAGATTTAGCAAAAAGCAGAAAAGCTTTTCACAAGACCGTGAGAAAAGTGAACTTTCCCTAGGAGCCGTGGATGCAACTGTAGACAAGTGACTCTGGAAAAGGCCACAAAACAAAAAGACCAAAATTCAGTGTGCGTGGTGTACTAACTTTCTTCCTTTCCCCACTTTTTGCTTCCTGACAGTTGTTTCCTTTATTTCCTAAAATCCTCTGAAAAAATTCTCAAAAGAAAAAGAAAAAAAAAGTGGCATCTGCTTTTTAGATACATATCCTGGTCCCAAAAGAAATAAATATCCTATCTACCCAACTCAAACTGCCTATGACACAACAAGTCTCAGAAAAAAGCTTCCCAGTAGGCCCTAGTTAAGAACGATTCCATATTTCAGCCCCTAATCCAAATATTTTGGGTGTCTCACTTGAGCCCTCTTGCAGCTTCCAAATCTGGATGTGTTTTATTCAGATGAGTCAATCCTGGGCACAAACTCAGCTAACAAAAATGAACACATTTCCGGTTAACTACAAAACCATTCTTGCCTTTTAAGGCTTCATTCAACATTTTTTTCTATCAGGTATTCTCCACTGAGCCAAATCAAAACTCAGGAGATCTCTAAAACCCTATGCTATAATGCCACATATCATTTGCCTGGCTAAACAAACTGAAAGGTCCACATTCCTTCTGGCACCCATCATATTTCTGCATGCTACAAAGTGTACATCCTGTAGAAGCTGGGGCAAAGACATGTCCAGGCAGAGTGCGCCAAACTGGCAAATGCTGCGAGGGCTGCAGGGCAAACCCATGAGCTCGGGAATCACCTACAGAGCTGCACACACTAGGATCAGAAGAAACACACAAGATCTCAGGAACCTCATGAAAATTTTCAATGAGGCAAAAATCTTAATATCTCAGTAAGCCAGAGAACTCAAAATGCATAGACAACAGACATGGAATCTACATAGTCAGTAGTAAATTTTTGATTCGCGAAGTGCACAGGACTTGGTTCCAAGGCAAGACACATCTGTTTCTAAGCGAAATCCAAGCTGGAAGTTAGGGCGCACTAAGCTCATAAATTTGCCAATCTTTTCTTCAAGCTTCTTGGAAAGTAAGCATTATTGCTGCAGTGGCACCTGAGGCTGGCCAGAACAGAGGTTCTTCAGCACCTTGCTCGACACAGTAATGAACAGCAGTTTCAGCATGCTGCCATAAGGGTTAATTTTAATTTTGACTCTTGTTGGCCTGGTTGGCTATTTCCATAAATACCAACCCAGCAGATATAATTGCAAAGCAGGTATATTTGGTTCCAGTCCCTCTGCCAATTTAGTGGCAACTAATGTTTGAAAATTGCAGGGTGTAAATTTAGCATAGTGGGTCTCACATCGTGTTTTTAGTGCTGGAGACTGTATTTGATTAATGAGAATTAAAAGAAAGATATCAGACTTTATGAAAGCTTTTCTTTTTTTCCCCCAAATCGCTGGAAAGAAAGAAGCAAGAAAAATCAAACTGTATTGACTTGATAATGATGAAAACAGTGCAGCTCAAAACTGTGCATTTCTGAGTTTCAGCAGTCATTTTTTTCAAGTTGATGAACAGAGAATTGCTAGTGCCAAGCAATGCCAAGACTTCTGCCAAGCAGTTATCAAATCTTGGTAAGAAAAAACAAGCAGCAAGATATATCTTTGGAATACAAGAACAACCTGAACATATTTTCGCTGTAACAACAATATTCAATTTTCTTTCACAGCCCCAAGAAATCAGCAACTGGCTAGCTCTAATTGTGGCTCTCCCAGTACTACTCACATACACATTTGCACCTTCCTGTCCTTCTCACTCATTACAATAAGTTTAAAAGACAATGAAAACTGTACATAATAGGTATTTTTAAGGACACTTTGTTAAGTAATACACAGTGCCAGACTGACACCCACTGCCATCAAAAGAGACCACCAGTGTAATGCATACAGACACTAGCCGAGGTTTCTCCTACTTAACAGAAGTGTGCAACAGAAGCAACAAAAGCAAAGCAGCCTCCAGCCTTTGCATTTCCAAAAGTCAGCGTGGAAGTGCATCACTGCTGTTATGACAACTCTGATTCTTCCTTGGCAGAACAATGTCTCAACCCACTCGCAGTCTTTACTTGCTTCTGCTCATTTGGAGTTGAATTTTCTAACCAAATACCTAAGCAGACTTACTCCAGACTTACTGAGATTTTCAGTCCTACAGCACCAGAGCCTCTGCAACTCATACCCTCTGTTTAAACACAGGCCTATATTTAAAAGAACAGGAATCTTGCCAAACATTGAAAACTCACTTTTCTCCTGGGGAAACCTGAACTGAAGACACTTGAGAGCAGTAAAGTTCTTAAAAAGGCACTTGAGATTCTTCACAGATTCATTTCTCTAATTTTGACTCCCAGTTACTGCAGTAATTTTCTTAAAACTCAAGGTGACAGATTCTGCTCAGATCTTCTGTTGAAGGGTCACAGTCACAGCTGCCACCTTCACTGCTGGAAAGCCCAGTAAACTCCAACCACCCATACACACTGAGGCTTTGCCTATTCTCTGAAGCTACTCCATTAGCATCAGAGAAACAGGCTTCACAGGTGAAGTACAAAGCTCTGAGGTAACAGACTCTGCTATAACTGGAAAATTAGTTAAACACTTCAGAAAGGTTTCACATACTTTGCATCAGACAAGATGTAAAGCAAATGGAAAAAAGATTAAAGAGAGTGAAGACTTTCTTCCTACAAGACAAGTAGGAGGGGGCTTTCATTTTACACAATTATCTTCCCTAAGTTTTCCTTTCAGTTTTATTTCTCAATACTGACAATTTACTGAAGTATGTGGAGATCAGCACCTCAGCAAAAAAATCACACTCACAAAAGCAAAAAATATTTGGCCAAGAAGACAAATCCTGTGCTTATATCATAAAGACCATGAACTTGGGACCACTTTCAATATTCTTTTTATTACACACAAAAAAGTCACTAACTTTCAAGATGCTTCCAAAAAAGGATGCTTTCATTGTTATTATCACTAATGCTCAATTTAACAGGTCAGCTGTGCCATCCTGTTAGCAGGAGACATTACACAACACAAAAAGACAATAAGCCACACTGTCTAGGACACAGGATAAGCAACATGATGGGAATGGTGATGTCACTGGCTAACCTGTGACCTCATATATTATACAAGACACCAGGCTGCTCTGTTTTCAGAGACCCCTAAGCAAGCACCTTGCACCCTGGATTATTCCAGACATGCATTTGTTCATCAGTCTGTACGAGAATGCTCATCATACATTGCACCAGAACCTAAACTCCTTGAGTTTAAGGACCCAGAAGAACTGAGTTTTGTGAATGACACCGACAACTCAGTCGCATTCTCTTCAAGTCTGGAAGAAAGTCTGTCTGCATCTCATACTGCTCCATGTGGAATGAGACTCCCGTGACCCTGGTGACCAGCCCAAACAAGAGAGGATGCTGAGTGTCAGGAGAGGCTTCCTTCAGACTACCTCATTCATAATTTAACTGTTAACAGCCATGTAAACTGGAGTGGCTGCAGGAAAAATTAACTGTATAGTTCTCTGTTATGTTGAAAGCACTTCAATTGTGTTTGCTTTCTACTTAAGTAACAGGGTTTCACTTTATTTCAAGGGTTAGTCCCTTTGGGGGGAAAAAAAAGGGATGAAGCTCAACTAATAAAGAGAATTCATTTAACTTCATTTTTAATCACTTAAGAAAGGCTGAATGTGATTACTATAGTCTTTCACATTCTCCTCATCTCCTAGGCAACTAATTTTCACATATTCAATCACAATATAGTCTATAACATAGAAAGGAAATATTTATGCACTTGTTGCTTCACTACAAGTTTTGTGTATGGATAATTCTGATTCAGGGGGTTAACACAAAAACAGCATTCCTTTTGACCGTGCACACTGACCCATATTCTGTGAACAATCTCAAAGTATAAAGGGAAAACTAACAGAGAAAATGGAGTGCTAGGATTCAGCCAGGACCAAGAAACTTTGTTGAAGCTGTGTCCTAGATCATATTGTTGTGTTTCATACACAAAGCAGATTATATGGTTCAACCAGAAACACTTAACATTATCTATAAGCTCTTTGCACTATGGCTGTGTTTTCTCCAGATTTTTCACAAAATAAATGCAGAAGTAATACACTAAGTATTGACTTCATTACAGCTGATGACTGCACACACAAACTTAACTGAAGTGTTACCTCCATCAAACAACATCCGTTCATTCCGTGTGAAGTCAAAAGAGGGTCATGAGAAAATGTCTATAATACAACACCCCTAACACAGACATCCTTAAGATGAGGATAGAAGTTCTTGCTTCATTTCACCTTATCTGATCACCACGTTCATTCATATGATCAGAAATCGTACAGAGTATCCTTCAGCAGTCTGGAAGCTTCATCCAAAAAGCAGGAAGACGTTCTCAGAGACTGCTACCACAAGGTAACTTTGCAGCATCATCACTGCCATCATTTGAGTGGCCATTATTGTATTGCCGATCACGCACAACCTGGCTGACATTCTCCATCACACTCAGACACAACAGACCGTCAGTCACAGTGACTGCCAGAGAAGGGTGGTGACACAACTTTCCCAGTATGTCCACATACCTTGTGTGTTTCAGAAGCATCTTGGCAACAAGAAGCACACACTGACAGAGATGCTTTGTGATCAAACACTTACTTAGCACTGAAAAAAATCTGTATGGCAAGATCAAAACCACAGAAAAACTTTAAATGTATGGCAGAAAAAGTTTCCTTCCCCCACGTATTCCCAAACCAAAAGCACAAAATTCATTGTGCCATTGGAAACCGGAAACTAATTACTCCTTCCTCAAGTCTTAATTTTTCCTTCTGCTGCACCTTTATATCAGAACTTCTCCATGGAAGATGTTAAAATCTCACTTGAGAAAAGCACTGATTCAAGGATTACTCTTGTTTGTTGAAAGTGATGTTTTAAGCCATTGTACAGACTTAAAAATTACTCTTTTCCCTTTCTCAATTTGCTGCCTAGAAAGGTTGACAATAAATAATCCTGTTAATACACAGAAGAACAGATTTAGGAACATAAGGCAGGTACATAGTTGTGCAAAACATCCTAGCTGCAACACATTAAAGTCAAAACTCTCAGTTTGACAACTCCTCCATGGAAAACTATTTACTCAAAGTAGCAGCATCATTTGTGTCCTCTTTCCCTGAAGACAGGCAAGAGTGACTACAGACCTAACAAAGAGCAGCAGGCTGAAAAGATTAACTTTTTCATTTTAATGAAATATCATCATTTGAAATTTCATTTTAAAACCAACACTTTTTAAAGGAAGCTTGGTAAATGGAAACTGAAGCAAGACTGCAGTAGGTCTTTAAGGAATCCCACAAAGCAGCTGATTGACACTGATATTCTTTCCAGCCTAGTCCCTTTAATGAAGTTTAAAGACATCAGAACACATTAAAACAAAACCAACAAAGGGTTGGTTTTGTAGAGGCACTTGAAGAGGCTCCCCAGGCAAGTGGTCACAGTTCCAAGCCTGACAGAGTTCAAGAAGCATCTGAACAATACTCTCAGGCATAGGGTGTAATTCTTGGGGGTGTCCTGTGCAGGGCCAACGTTTGGACTTGATGATCCTTGTGGGTTCCTTCCAAACCAGGATATTCTGTCATCTCT
Source organism: Camarhynchus parvulus (assembly GCF_901933205.1). NCBI lineage: Eukaryota > Metazoa > Chordata > Aves > Passeriformes > Thraupidae > Camarhynchus > Camarhynchus parvulus. The sequence goes on along the minus strand of NC_044575.1, from coordinate 18,629,399 downwards.
GAGAACTGAGATGTCAATTCATTTTTATTCCCACAGCAGTCGAAGGCAAAAAGTTAATGCACTGAAACAAACCCATTGAGGTTATTTTAAAGAACCGTGATGCAAATTCTCAAGAATGTATAAAAATAGTAACAAAGTCATTCTTCATGTGTGTTTAAGATAGAACTGAATCAATCTGGAAGCTATGTATGTTTATACAAAAAACCAAAAACCCACCCCAAAAAACAAACTATGTATTTCCCTTTAATGCCTCTTTGGTGAACCAGACTCAGATGAAAGACATGCTCCAACAGATTGGGCACTGATTTTTTAGGATGCAGCACAGTGTTTGAAAACATTTGGCACTGCCAAACCCTGCACAAGTGTTAAACAGTTCAGATTTTGCAAGGTGAGGCAATGTCCAAATTTTAAGAAAGTGATCAGAAAACATATGAATAAAGTCCAGTTGTAGCTATTTATCTTTGGACCTTCATCCAGGAAAGTAGATGAAAAACCCTTGCAGTGTCCCAGGGGATAAGCTATATAGATAAATGAATACTTCTTCCCCATCTCTCATTTCTACATATCAGAGAGTGTGACACTGCCCTGCTTCCTCATTTATATTTTAGTTCACATCTTACACGGAACAGAGGCTACCCTATGCTAATAAAAATAAGCACCACATATTTTTCAGGACATCTATTTTAAAGTTCCCCTCTGTAGCATCCAAAAAGAAACCTGCCTATGCTCCACCCTAGGAGACTGGAGGCACTAACTTCTTGCTATCAGGAAACACTGGAAGGAGAACCTGCACAACTCCAAATCCTCATCTATGACTCCTCACATAAAAAAGCAAAACATATACAACAGTTATCCACTCCCAACCTACATATTCTGATTATAATGAAAAGCTATCAGAAATAACCACATATGATTCAAAGTAGGGATATAAAATGGACAACTGAAACAGCCTTCTCACACAAGCTTAGAGACAAGCAAGCACTTTGAGCATCAGTAAGAGGAAAAGACAGCAGTCTAGAAGTAGCCTACTTGAACAAAGAAAAGAAGCAAAAGTAACAAACAGTGACAGTGTGTCACACACGCAGGGCTGAGTCCTCCAAATTCAGTCTGAGTTTCAGCCCTTCCTGGACCTGCTGCTTTGCTGATGCAAAAAGAAATCCACCATCTCACTTGATGCTGTTTGTTCCATTCTTTTCATAAGCTACTACAATTATATTGGGGCCTGAAGGCAAAGCATTCATGGAGGAGAAGGGAAAAGGCATGTGCACAACAACCTCATAAAACATTGGGAAAAGCAGAGAAGTGGAACTGACAGTGGCAACTACCGCTTCCTAGCATCTAACTTAGCAAATCTATTGGAAATCAGCTGCAGCAATTAAGTGATAATGAATTATTGATGACACTCACTTTGGGGAACTGAGCACTTACCAGCATTTATGAAACTAAAGAAACTGAGGTGGGTAAGTGCTATGCCCATTTTGCAGATGGCACAAAGCCAGGCAGACAGCAAACAATTCCGCGACATTACGCCTTGCCGAGGATCACTTATCTCTAGCACGTTATCTCAGTTCTGTTTGTACATGGTCACACACTACCTTGATTTGTAACACACTCATGCTTCAGAGAGGCACAGTGAACACTCCAGGTACAGAATTTAATAATTTCAGTCACCACATCCTACTACCATTTCAGAGGTGGGGAGAAAAAGGCTGCTCAAAATAAAGGACAGCAATATTGAAGCCAGGGAAAAACCACATTAAAATGTGATCTACAACATATGTTCAGTGGCAGAATTTGCCCTTGAGAAAGCAAAGAAGGTATTCAAGCTCTACTATTTCAAGATACTTTAAGTCTGTGCTTAACATGTGTTTAAGTCAGCCAACTTATTTTGCCAATGCAAATATATTCACCTAGAAACTCAGAAGAAAGCCAAGAATTCAGTCTTGGATTTAAAACACTCTTGCCAGCCACTCAAGGCTGTCAGTAATGCCATACAGGAACATTTCCTATCACTTACACACAAAAGTGATCTAGGAAAGAGAACTCACTCTATTCCTACCATAATTCACAACTGAGCTTTCCAACTGATGCCATTATCTATTTATACCATTAAAAACCAAACAGACAAGGAGGATGTGAGCATTCACTGCACATTATCTATCCTGCCCCTTCACAATGTTTCAGCAGACTTAGCAAGCAGACAGGCTATTGTCTACATGCACTTAAAGGTAAGTCTCTCACACTTGTACAGCTTTCACCCTCAACAGCAGCTGCAAGAGCTGAGGCAGACACAGATGCAGCTTTACAAATCAGTGGCCGTACGTCATCCAGCTGGTGTGAAACACCACAATGTCCCTTCAAACATCACAACGGTTACACCCCTGCAAGTGTGCTGACTTGGAGTCAGCTCTCTGAGAGGAATGCTGGTGACATAAGCTTCAGGAGGAGGAAGATGAATGTCAGTACCTGCCATGTAGTCCAGCCTTGCAGACAGAATGTCTTTCAGGGAAGGGCAGCTTGGCAGCTTTCTGTGTGGAATTTGAGATGACCGGACATAGGGTTCAGCCCTGCCACAGATCTTACATGATCATATTATTCTGCTTTCCTTGGCTTCAGTTTTCCTTATCTGTTAATGACTACTAATGCTCTCCTATCCCATGGGAATACTGCCAGCATCCATAATTTATGTTTCCACCCTGCTTGGATGCTGAGAAGATGAGTACCTGGAAATATATACTGATCAGTTGTCTGCCAAATATATAAACTGTTTTTAAAGAAATATAATAAAAATGCAAACTATTAATATTAAAGCCCATCTGTGCATCATATAATCATTAAGGAGGGAAAAGGCCTCAATAATCACCGAGTCCAAGCATTAACCCAGCACTAACAAGTTCACTACTACATCATATCTCTAAAGACCACATCTACATATTTTTTGAACACTTCCAGGGATTGCGATTTCAACATTTGCTGGGCAATCTGTTCCAATGCCTGATCACCCCTTCAGTGAAGAATTTTTTCCTTATTCCCAATATAAACCTGCCCTGGCACAACTTCAGGCCGTTTCCTCTTGTCCTATTGCTTGTTACTCTGTCTACCTCACCTCCCTACAATGTTCTTTCAGGATGTTTTAGAGAGCAGTAAGATTTCTCCCCCCCCCCTCTCCTTTTCTGCAGGTTAAACAACCCCAGCTCCTTCAGCTGTTCCTCACAAGACTTGTGCTCCAGACCCTTCACCAGCTCCACTGCCCTACTCTGGACTCATTCCACTACCTCAATGTCTTTCTTGCAGTGAGGGGCCCAAAACTGAATGCAGGATTCATTCAAGGTGCTGTCTCACCTGTGTGGAGTACAGGGGACAATCATTGCTCTGGTCCTGCAGGCCACACTATCACAGGCCAGGATGCCGTTGGCCTTCTCAGGTTCAGCTGCTGTCAACCAGCACCCCCAGGTCCTTTCCACAGGACATCTTTCCAGCCACTTTCCCCCAGGCATACAGTATTGCATGGGATTGCTGTGATCCAAGTGCCCTAGGACTCAGCACCTTGGCTTGCTGAACTTCACACAATTGTCTTTGTCCCATTGATCCAGCCTGCCCAGATCCCTCTGCAGAACCTTCCTACCCTCCAGCAGATCAACATTTCCATCCAGCGTGGTGTTGTCTGCAAAATCCATTTACTCCTCAACAGTAAACAGGCATTTTTATATTTTTATAACCAAAAATCTTTGAGTTATGCAGGTATGCAGCTGATACACAGTTCCTGGATTCTGACTAAAATAGGTAAGACCACTCTGTAACAGATAAGCAGGAAGGAGTTTGGGAAATTGCAGCTTCAACTACCAACCAGACTCAGTTCGCATAGTAACTCTCTAGAGATAAGTGATCCCCTAGACCTAAGAAACTCAAACCATTTTAGATACAGAAATTAACTGCCCTCTTATTTACACTTACAGGTCCAACAAGAACACCTGGTATGGTTCAATTTCTGTTTTCCTTTTGCACATACCCTTTACTTTGTTTAATGCTGGGATGTGATTAGTGGGAAAAGGGAACAACTTGGGAAGTTTGTTTGAAAACAGATTATAAATCTGTATGTATCCAAAGGAACCAAAAATCACTCTGCCCTGGAAACATGCAATGACTAGTTCTTGGTATAGCTGCTTACACCTAGGGTTTGACAGTTGAGATCACTCAAATGGTTCTCTAACCAAAACATTTACTACAGCATTTCAGTAACGCATTTTTTCCAACACAGTCCTTCTAAACCAAAGCAAACAATGCTGGAACAGTAACTAAACCTGTACCAACTTAGTTTTCTTACAGGAATGTGCAAAGTAGCTTGGAAGGCTTGTGTTTGCAAACACCCAACTTATTCAATCTTCAAGAGCCACACTGGCAAACATGCAAAGATCATTCTATTTCCTCAATGTCACGGCTCCTTTGAGACATCCCATATCAGACATGCTTCGTTTACAAAATGGAGATAACCACCTGATATTTTAGAAGTCTAAATCATGCACTCTTTACTGGGTTAAAACCTGGCTGGATAGCCAGGTCCACTGGGGAATGTACATCCAGCTGGCGGCCAGCCACAAGTGGTGTTCCCCAGAGCTCAGTGTTGGGTCCAGCCCTGTTTAATACCTCTATCAATGACCTGAATGAGAGGACCAAGCGTCCTGTCAGCCAGTTTGCAGACAGTGCTAAGTTGGGCAGGAGTGCTGATCTGCTGGGCAGGCTGGATCAATGTGCCAAAGCCAGCTGTATGAGGCTCAACAAGGTGAAGTATGGGTCCTGAGGGAGCTGGTGTTGTTTAGCTTGGAGAAAAGGAGGCTCGGGGAACCTTACCACTCTCTAAAAATGCCTGAAAAGAGGCTGTAGTCAGGTGGGGTTTGGCCTCTTCTCCCAGGCAACCAGCAACAGGACAAGAGGACACAGCCTCAAACTGCATCAGGGGAGGTTCAGGTTGGACATTAGGAAGAATTTTTTCACTGAAAGGGCGAGCACTGGAATGGGATGCCCAGGGAGATGGTGGAGTCACCACCCCTGGAAGTATTCAAGAAGCAACTGGACATGACCCTTAGTGCTACAGTTTAGTTGACATGGTGGTGTTCAGTCAAAGGCTGGAGTCAGTCTTGAAAGGCTTTCCCAACCTTGGTGAGTCTATGATTCTATGTGGGCTTAATTTTAACAGGATCTAATGGGCCTTACAGAGGTCTTTTTGATACAGGGCCCAAAGGAAGTTACACTGATTGCTTCTTCAACTGGAAAGTTGGCTCACAATAGAAATCTGCCTAATTTTGCAACTACTGATGAGAAAAAGTACCAACACTGCAGGGAAAAATTAGCTAAACCATGGCTGAACAGTTTCCCCATGAGACTACTCACAAGGAGCAGTGGCAGTCAGCAGGTCAGCAACTCTGGATTCAACCTCAGTTAGGACATTAATATCCTGCCAATGATCAGCACTGTTTCTTGTGTTTCCAGATTTTATTTGACTCAGCTAATTGGCCATTAAGCTCCAATGAGGTGGACATTTATCTACAGATAACACAAGGAAATTGGAAAGTAAGCAGCCTGAGGCTACCCTGAAGACTGTTAACCAAATAGCAAGGCAGAGCTCAATTAAAACAATTCATCAGAAAACCTATATAGTCCATTGGCAGATTTTCAAGGATCCCATTAGAAATTTTAAGGATATTCAATATGATTAGAAGCTGAAGTCTATCTCATGTAGAAACCATTAATAAGTAAAGAGCCTTTAACTTTGAAAGCCTGAACATTACCAAAGCCACAGCAGGAAGAGACACTGGGCCTTTCCTGTGTAACTAACATGCAAAATTTAGCATAAGAATGGCAAACTCTTTCTGTACTATATTGAAAAACTTGAGACTGATGAAAAGGTACAGCTGTGCAAACCAATGTCATCAAGTACCCACCACTTCTGGGTGGACTCTGTTGATGAAACTAAGGGACACACACTCTTACATGCTACCTCAAAAAAGCCTACATGCAGGACCTCTGAATCAGGAGTATTCCATGAAATGTCTAATACCTCAGTTGTTGAAAAGGACAGGCATTTCAATCACTTGAAATTGCAGTGCAAATAGGAAATTACACTGAATAACATTTTGTCTCTCATTTTATGAAAACTTGAAGAAGAAAAGACTCTTTTTTTGAAAAGAAAGGTTGCAATGAAAAACATTTCAAAAAACATGACACTGACAGTAATCCCTATAAGGGAAAAAATCTGACAACACTCTACTTCAAACTTGCAGTTTTGAAGCTCACATTCCTCATGGAAGATTTTCAGGGTACAACTGGTACTGCCAACTCGTATTGTCTAAAAATACTCTTAGCAACTCAACTAGGATGTCCTTTTTATCTTCCATGTACTCTGTTAATGTTCTAGACAGACCACTTTGATCTTTGGACAGAAGTAGATTCTTGATTTGTATACTGCACGTGGTAGCTCCATTTTCAGAGGAGATAAAAAGAATAGGTTCCTGAAATTTAAATACTGCTTCCAGGTAACAGAAGGAAGTCCTCCATCTGACTGCAAAAGGACAAATGCTTGTGGTTGGATTAAGAATATGTAAGCTGAAAAATATCACAGGGATTCACTCTTTCCTTTACACTTGCTGATATTCAAAGCCAATATATTCAGAAGACTGAAAATGCCTAAAAAGAGTACGTAGATCTCATCTTTTAAGACAAGGGTACCAAACACTTCTTCGAGAACATAAATCAGAATTCCAACAGGACTCGACCCAATTAATGTCAAGTTTAACATCTAGAACCTGGTTACATAGCAAAATGAATGATCTGTTCATTTAAAAGTTCACAGTGTTTTGGGTTGGTTTTTTTCACAATTCTACCTGTAACTCCATTTATGCTTTCATTTCGTTCACAACCAGGTACTGAACTTCAGCACTATGGACTGTTTTTCCACCTCTCCACCTTCTTTTTACCTTTTAAAAACTTGCTGAAAGGAAAAAGAAGCCTTTTTTTGAGTTTGAAGGACAGCAATCACCATGAACACTGCTGTTCTTTCTTAGCCAATTCAGAATTATGCCTACTTAGTTTAAGGACTTGGTCTTTTAAAGTGGTTGAGCAGTAAGTTCTTCCAGACTCCAGATTTCACAAGGGCAGGTTGCTTTCTACCAGTCTGAGCAGATCTTGATCTCAGCATCTGTACTGTGCCTTTCCAGTTACACAAACAAGCAAAGATGTTCAGATTTTACACGATGCCAAGGCCTTGAGAAGATACATTTCTTACTGTTGATCAGATCATGGAAGATTTAGTTTGGCATCTTCAAGATCACCCATCCAAGATCACCATCAGAGCCTCAAACTCTTTTGGTGGACAGCCATTCTCCTCAGGACAAAAACCATGCACATCAGGTTCCATATAACCATATATTCAGTTTAGGGGTGTGCAGTTCCACACAGCTTTTAAGATTTCAGTTTTGGACCCAGCCACAAGAGCAACTTGTGCCATTGTCCCAAACTCAGCAGCAAAGTCCTACACAGCCTAAAGCTGAGCCTTAGCACACAGCATAGCTAAGCAATGGACAGGAAGGACAGGGAGAAGCAAAGCAAGCCCAGCACTGGTGGTAGAGTGAAGCAGAACACCTGCAATAGATAGAGACAACGGAAAAATGACAATTCCTACTTGCAAGTTTGGCTTAGATATAGTAAGTATACATAACAGCATCTTTCTTTTTAAGTACAGAGGCACGATGAGGAAATCCATGGCTAGCTCTATGCATCAATGGGTACAATTCGGTGAGGTCATGAGGCACGAAGGAAAAAAAGAGAAAAGGATACTGAGAGGAGGAAGGAAGTGGCACAAATCATCTATGAAAAGAAGCGTGTAAAGACTAAGTCATCAGCATGCAGCTTCACAACAAGAGAACAAGGATGCAGGCAAAGAAAGAAAAAGAAAGGAGTTTAAATCTGACAAGTAAGGGATACACAATCAGAGAGATAATGGCTATCTTTAGCTGCAGAATTTTAGCTAAGCTTATACAAATAGAAGCAGAAACATTTAATAGCCCTTAACGTAACTCCTTCTTGCACTGGGAGACAGCAGAATACCAGCCCTGTGACTGAATCAGCAGCCTCAAAACTCGAAAGTGCAAGCTCAAGTATTCCCTTCTGTAGCCATGTGTGAGCAATGACTGCATTCCCTGCCAAGCAGCCACTATTTAGCAGGTTTGACACAGTCCTGAACCATGGGTAACTTGTGCAGAGCACCCCAGACAAGCAACAGTACTTCAAGTTGTCAGCTCCCGCCCCGCCTTACAAAAGGGAGAGAAAGTGCAACTTGAGAAATACATGGATTTTCATAAGTACATCAATTTGTGTGTCTCTATCATGCTTCACATCTTTGTACCCCTAACACTCCCATGCTCGAGGAATCTTAATGCCTTTATGCTAACAACAAAAAAGAAAGAAAAAAACCAGGAATACTTGACTAAAAATTATCATATCAAGAAAAATCTACTTACCTCACATCAAATCCATACCAGGCAAAGCAGAACATCTCTAAAATGCCAAACCCACTATTTTGAACTGTAAAAACATATGCCTGATATTTGTGGCACATAGCTCTTAACAAAAACTAGGGTAGCACTAACAGCATCAGAGAAATATGGTAAGAAAGCTGGTGTCAAAAAAAAATAGGCAAATAAAAGAGGAGGGAATACAGTGAGGAAAGAATTAAATCTTGCCCAAAGTCATACCCTGATCAGTAACACAACCTAGAGTAGCTCTGTTGTCATCTCATTGCAGTGGTTCCATACTGTTGTTTCCTTATCACAAGCGTTTCATATCTTCTTGCTGTTTCTCGTGGGCAGCTCCTCAGAGCACTGACTCTTTCTTCTCCACAAAACAACCGACTCCACTTCCCTTCTCAGCCAGCCACCCCACTCTTTTATAGCACTCTTCTCAGCCAGCCACCCCACTCTTTTATAGCACTCTTCTTCTCATTGCTTACTGCTGTGGCCTGTTAAAGTCAGGCCTGTTCCTAATCTTTGCTAATTGGCCCAGCTGCAACTCCTTAGGGGTAAGATTACTTTCTACACTATCTTTATTTTCTTCTATTCTATCCCCCTATATAGATCCTGCAGCACTAAGATGGTGAACAGCTTCACCTAGAAGAATACAAGTCTTCAGTTGACACAGATACACATGGCTGGCAATGGTGTTCTGTCTGGAGCTATAAGTATCATCTGACTCATTAACATTTGAAGTGATAAATTCATCCAAAATACATAAAGCAAGAGAAATTATTCCAAGGAATGATGGAATCTGAACACAAATACTTAATAGCCAGAATTCACATCTTAATTTTTAATGGAACCACAATCTACTTGCTGCAGTAACATTATTACATTTTATGAAAACAGAAATAAAGCCTCACAGGAAAATGTTACCTAAAATCAAACTTTTCATCCAACAAACCCAACAGTTTCCAAACAGACCAACATAGGATGCCTCATGTGATGTAACTGATTTCCATCTAAAATTTTCAGTAAGAGAATCCTGAACCAGGAATCTTCCTCATCACATTCCCTAGGAGCCATCTGGAATCTGTCTAAGCAGATGAAAGATAACAACACAACACCAGAGACCCAGAGCAAGGTGCAATACTTAGGGATTTCTCCTTTAATTTAAAAGGAAAAAAACCAATCAGAATCCCTACTAAAGGATAAAAATAGCACTACAACCTGAAAAACTGTATTTTTGCCCCTACTGAAACAAGCTATTTCATAACACAACAGCCTATTTCAACCATATTCAACTTATACACTTCTCAATCTTTAATAAGTTAAGTCTTGTATGCTCCTTGAGAGATACCAAAGCCATTTTAAAACAGAAATCATTTGGCTAAGAAGACATAGTATCAGGACCTTGGAGTTCATTAGCTCCCAATCCTAAATGACCCCAGATTTTAGCAGTTTCACAGCCACATCACCTTCCATTCATTACTTCAGCTCCCTGTTCACTCTGACATGTGACACAGCAACTTACTCAACCATTTACACATTGACAAAGAGCAGCTTTGCTTGATATGCTCTAATTGTGACAAATTCACAGCTGTCCAGCCCATGGCTGGAGGAAGGCTCAATAAACACAGAGGAAAAAATTATCAGCAGCCACCCACCCCCCCAAACTGTTTCCATTTTCATTTTGTTCATCTGGGCCTTTTGACTATCCACCCATACGATTCCCCAATCCTTCAACACATTTCTCACATTAACAGGAGCTACCTATTATTTCTCTCCAACTTCCAAAGAGTACACATTTCTATAAGCTGCAACTAAAATAAGTATGTGATTCCACAAGTTCCTTTGCAACGAAGAAGTGGTAAGTGGGGATCTGCATAAGCAACAAGAGACCAATGGCTCCATTTAGAAATCTCACTGCCTCAGCTTTTCCCATGTGCAAGTTAAAACACACCCACACACCCAGCCAGCTACTATTACACCATCTTCTCTCCTAAAAGGATTTTTCTGTCCTGATAGACAACACTGCATGCAAGGTGAGGCTGGCCTAAAATGCCTTTTAGTCTGACAGTTCCACTAGCACAAGAGGCTGCATGAAAGAAACTAAACATCTGACCAAGTTACTGCAGCTTACAAGATTCTAGATGTCAATTAATCTGGACACACACACAGTCCTTGCAAATGCAAAACTCCATTGATCATATAAATAAAAAGTTTCACTATCAGAGGTAACTAATTTAGACAAATGCTTTCTGCCATGGTGCTGTTTGCTTGTTTTTCTTAAGCTGTTTAATTTTCAATTTTGTTATTGGTTTGGGGTTTTTTTGTTTCTTAATATATACAAGCTGCTCCTCAAAAATTCTATAGCAGTCAGTAAATGTATGATAAACTGATTATCCTAATGGCCAACTATACAGTTACCTCCAGCCATGATCTATTTTACATTTCAAGCAAAGGGCAATCTGTCACTCTATGTTTCACTTGAGAGCTACCTTAAAATACATAATTAAAACTGTTTTCACTTGAAATATTCCATTCTGCATCTTAGATATAGCCCATTATGAGGTCCTGCCAGGACAGAAGAGTTGTTTTAATACTTGAAAAGACAAAAATGCCAAAACCCAACTATTGAGACCCAAGATGTTTCTCCTTCCTCGTCTTCAAAACCTGCCAGCTGATAATGAAGCTGTTTTCAAATCCTTTTAGACCTTGAAAATGCCAGTTGAAATAGTTATCACAGAGTGCCTTGTACCAAAGGTAGAATATCCACAGCTCCAGTCTGCAGCAAGCAGGACAAATGAACAGCCTACCAGACTTTCTAGCAATTCATAAAACTCACCAGCTTCTACAACAGACAAGACACTAAAATGGAGAGCACTGCTACCATCACAGCAGATCTCACACTACACATTTTTCAGGCCTACTCCATCATTATTGCATTTCTGCTCACACGGACAGAGAGAGTAACCACAGAACAGGATATATGACAAACACTACTCCGGTAAAATGTACTAGTTTGGAAAAATAAATTAAAATTTAAAAAACATAAATAACACAAACAAAAACCAAAACAAATTCTTTCTCCAGGTGACAAATTAATTTTTAATTAGGCCTTCCCACATTGCCCTGAAACACAGAGATGCTTGAATCTCAGCTCAATTTATCACTGCTAGTTAACATAAATCAACATAACCCTGTAACAGTCTACCAGATTTACAGCAAAGGGAGCCATTTTATTCCTCACCCAGTAGATAATCAGCATAAGAATGAAAGCAGGATGCAGGTTCCTATTGTCACAACAAAAATATTATAGTATCATCAGGAACTTTTTTTTCTCTAAAGAGGTATGGAGCTTGCTGTTCTCAGCATATCAAGCACTACAGACTGACTGCCTGCTTGTAACAATTTATTCCACATTTGTACAAAAGGTGCATTTTTACTACCTATTTTCTTTATAACAATCTCCACTTCTATCACAACATGTGACTGCAACATTGCAGTCATGCTTCCTCCCTCTCAACCTGGCAACTGCAGACTCTTTGCAGCAATTATGCCAGGCGAGATGGGATGGCTGGAAGCTCCTGGGCCCTGCAACTCTCCACATTCAGTGAGTAAGAGAAATCTGTTTAAATCTAGCCAAGGACACACCTCCCTCAAGTCATCCTCTGCTTATTTCAGTCCCTGCACAAAAAATGTACTTGCAAGAGTAAAGTCTGACAACAGCCTCAAACATCAAATGCTGAATAACCAGAAACTGATTCAAGACAACTTGTGTGTGGGCACAGGCTCCAGTGACAAATTCCACATTCTCCTCAGCATGCCTGGGGAGCTTTGCATTGGAGTGAGTACCCCTGGCTGCTCTCATTATGACCACTGGCAGACTCACATCCTCAGCAAATATCCAGTGCTTGTTGTTTGTTAGTGTCCCAAGCTGGAAGTTTCTTGACTTACCAACTCCAGGAATCTTTCTCCATCTCTCCCACACTGATGTGCTACCCCTGCTCACAGCTGGCTTATGTACCAAGAAAGACAAACAGTGGTTATGAAGCACTAAACTCAGTTTAAGAGTTTTTAAGAGGACTGCCTAAAAAACACAGAACAGACCTACTGAATATACAATACAGACATGAGTCTTCAAGTAGAGAGTGGCTTTTTTCTCTCTGCTTATCTAACAGCAGAGACCACTACTCAGCACTGCTGATTACTCCTGCCACGTAGTACATAAGGTTTTCAGCAAAGAAATTCTACTATTAGCAATACCTCTGAATGTCAATACCAATGAAGACCCATGTAAGGAAATAATGGCTATCCTCCTTAACACCATGTGGAAGTTCTAAGTTAGCAGATATTACACAATGCAGACTTATGTGGTAACATGACTCTTCAAATAGCTCCTACGCCTGCTTGATTTTAGGGATGTTCTGGCTTTTTGCAAGATTTTGAGGTGAAATTGGAAAATGTAATGAAAGCACACGTGTGGCCCTTCATGTTTATGCTGTCTGTGGAATAGGTCCTGATTCTAACAATCTTAGACCAAAATACTAGAGGGAATAAGACACAGAAGCCTCCTCTTAATACAGAGCAAGCTGAGTATATTTTAAGAGGCATAATATCTACATTATATATTTGACTAATGTATCAGAAAGGCCCTTATATTGAACTGTGACACCTGGGGATGATAGCTAGAAAACCCAGCTATGCATTGCATTTTGATTCTCCAGTTAGTTAAAGACTAACATTTTAAAACCTTCTTCAATTAAAACAGAAAGGTCTGTAACTGTCAGAAAAAAGTGTCCCTTTTTCGCTCACTTTGTAAAAGCAGTTAATTTACTGGAATGTTTGTGACTCCTGCCATCATTTCTCTTCTCAATGGATGATATACAGGTTGAAGAAAAAAATACATAAATCTATATTCAAAATATGTTCAGTAGGATTTAGGTTTCCTTAAATTAAAAAAAATGTCTTGAATGCACAGTACAGTGGCAGTAAGGATTACAGAACTCGTTTTTCTGTTAGGGATTGTTTACATTTCATTGGTTTTTCAGCTGTAGTATACTTGCAATTCACTGAAACAATCCTTTCCAAAACTCACTGTAACTGTGTGTAGATCAGCTTCCATTACTTCATACAAGCAGTAGAAGATAAACATAGATGTCTGTTTTCTAACTAACAGACCTTCTTCTATATTAACTTAACTCGATAATGCTGTTACAGTCTGAGCTGGAAACAGGAATCCTTGCAGGACCTAACCTACATCCAGGAACTCCTGGGCTGACACTGAGCCCAAGTAAAGTGCTGGAAACTGGGTCACACTATGACATGTACAGGGCAGCAGGAGGGGATCCGAGCTGAGCCTGACCTGCTTATACTGGCAAGAGCGCAAGAGATGAAAGAAACTGGGCGCATGGTGAGTGAGCTGCCCAAGAGCTTGATGAGACTTGAAATGAGATGGGGACTAGAAGAGGAAGGAAGGTAACCAGGAAGCTCCGGTGCAGGGAACAGAGGCTGAAACTTCAGATCCTTAGTCTCTTTCTGATCAATTACCAGTTAGTTGCCAACTGAAATTAACAAGCCTGCTGTAAGTTCAAACTCAAATATCATAACAAAGTAAAACCTTTTCCATGCAGATAGGCTCTTTCAGGATGAAAAGCACTATTTGATACAACTACAATATTATGAATAAAGATAAAAATAAAAGATCAACTTTGCCTTGCAAAGGTTCAAGGCCAATGCAAGTCAACAGTTACTTCTGCACGCTAGCAGAACAACTGTTTACACAGGGACACCATACACTGTTTATCTTCTGTTAACTGAAATCCATCCCTAGGGTTTCAAGGTTTTCCATCTGTACCCAAAAAAGATTCAATAGGAAAAGAAGTATTTATATCAGGAATTACCAGAAGTAAAATTCAAAACAGAGTGAAGGCCAGGCAGAGACAAACTTACGCTCCCTGTGGGAAGCTTGCAGGGGTGCCAAAATATACAGAGGAAGCAACATCTAAAAAACAAATCCCTGAAGACCCCCTACTTTATTTTTCAAAAGAAAAACAGAACACATGAAAAAAGAAGTTTCAGAAATTTCTTTGAATCTGCCCCAAAGTAAGCCAGAGTCTCTGGTTAAGTAACTGCAAGAATGTTGTGCAAGAACCACAGCCAGTAGTCAAAAAGCTGAAGTACCAACTTCCACACAAGAAACAGGTCTTTGTCACTGCCCTCAAGCCAAGGTGGAGCAGGAATATGGGGTGTGGGTGGCTGGGAAACCTTCAGATGTAAAGATCAGTATCTTGTAGATGGATCCCTCCGTGTTAATATAAGGGTGGTATTACAGGCAAATATATTCAACACACGGAAACATACAACTTGCTGTGAATAATTAGATGAAATTTTGGCAGTAGTAGAATGGAAATTAATAAGGAAGGAGGCAACACAATCCAGGTAAACAAACCTGAGCTTCGTCTGAAGCCTCCCAAAAATGGAATAGCGGAAATAGTTTTACAAAGACACCTAAACCTCCAAAGACTTATGAATGTCACAGACAAAGTTTGCAGTTGTCTAATTTCAAAACAGTGCAAGTCCTGTAACTTGTCTCCTCCTTCCTACCCGTCTACACTAAACTCAAACTTTTACCATAGAAGCTGTGAAACTTACAAGTTCTTCATGACAACAAATACTCTTAAAAGACAAGAAAAGAAAATAATTTGAGCTTGATAATCTGAGTTTTACACACTGTGTGTCATCACTTCATCGCCAAGGCGTGATTCGGAAACAGACACAGCAGCATGCAGCCAGGCTACTTACACTGTCTGGAAAAGTGCCCGCTAAGATAATGTTGCAGAAATAATTCACACCTGCAGCAAAGCTGCACAAAACATCATCAACTCGCCAATTTTGACAAGCACATGCCGACCGTGGCGGGGAGAAAGAGTTTCTATATAGATGAATATGAGCAAGAAGTATGAAATCCCCTTTCCGCACCCCAAGTAAAGCCAGGCAGGACCCGAGGCTTCACTTGGCCATATCCCGCCGCGGCCCACCGCCGCAGGGTCGCCAGCACCAGCCACGGCCTCCTTGTCCCCGAGGCGGCCTCGCAAAGGAGAAGGGGGCCCGCCCCGGGATGTACCAGCGGAGCCGCGGCCCCTTCGGCCCGGCGGCGACTTCGACGCCCGGTTCGGCCCCGCTGCCCGCTCCATGCGCCCCGCTCCATGCGCCTCGCCCCACGCCAGCCCCCCTCACCCCCGCTGGGGCCGGGACCATCCCGAGCACGCCCCGAGGGGCGGAGGGGCCGAAACGCACCCGCGTACCCCCGCCGTGGGCATCCCGGCCCGGCCCGGCCGGGAAGGGAGGGGAGCGCGGCGAGCGCAGCCCGGGGAGGGGCGGCCAGCGGCGCCCCCGGCCCGCCACGAGCCGCCCAGGGAGGCGGGGGGCGGCGAGGAGGCCCCGGCGCCCTCCCCCGCCGAGCGGAGCCGCCCCCTCGCTGCCGGGCAGCGCCCCGGGGCACCGCCCCCGCCCGCACTCTACCCGCCGAGCCCAGCAGCAGCCACAGCAGCCACATGGCCCCGCGCCCGCCGCCCCGCAAACTTCGGGGCTGCTCCGCCAGTCCGGCCCGACGGAGCCTGCGGCGGGGAGCGGCGGTGCGGGGGCCGGCCCGGGGGGGGGGGGTGCCGCCGCCGCCGCCCCGCCCCGCCGGGCGGCCGTGCCCACCCGCGGCTGCCGCCGCCCGGCCCGCACGGCTGAAGGGCCGCCTCATCTTCCTCACCTCTGCTACCTATCCGACACCTCCGGCCAGTTTTGACGGCCCGGTTGCGGTGGCATTAGCGTGTCTTATAACAAACTCGCCACTTGCCGTGCAGCGGCGAACCCTTTAGGAACACCTGGAAGAGTTTGGGTCCGAGCTGCACCTCTGCGGACATGCAGGGTCATACGTGCTCGCTCAACACCTTCTGCAACGACCAAGGGGTATATAATTGCTTTCAAAAAGCCTCCCCTTACATCTTCTGATGCATGCTCCTCTAAACTTTATTCCCTAACTAGAAGACGAGGTGTTTCCATAGCCAGTCAGTCAGAATCACATTGGAAAAGACTTCTGAGATCATCAAGTCCAACTTATGACCAAACACCACCTTGTCAACTAGACCTTGGCACTGAGTGCCATGTACAGTCTTTTCTTAAACACTTTCAGGGACAGTAACTCCAGCACCTCCCTGAGCAGTTCATTTCAATATCTAATCACCCTTTCTGTGAAGAAATTCCTCATACCATCCAACCTAAACCTCCCCTGACTCAGTTTAAGACAATGTCCTCTTGTCCTGTTACTGGCTGACTGGGAGAAGAGGCCAACCCCCACCTGTCTCCAGCCTCCTTTCAGGCAGTTGTAGAGAGTGCTAAGGTCACCCCTGAGCCTCCCTGTCTCCAGACTACACGTCCCCAGTTCCCTCAGCTGCTCCTCACAGGACTTGTGCTCCAGACCCTTCCCCAGCTCTGTTGCCCTTCTCTGGACACACTCCAGCACCTCAATGTCCTTCCTGAATTGAGAGGCCCAGAACTGGACACAATACTCGAAGTTTGGCCTCATCAGTGCCCAGTACAGGGGGAAGAGCCAAGGACAAAGGGAAATCAGAGCCAGCCATAGGGTTTACTATCCTAGTAAGGCTCTGAGAGCATTTGGGAAATTTATATTGCATTTTCAATCTAGGGGCCCAATCCTGACTCTGCTTGGTTTCAGTGGGAGCAGGAGTGGGCCTTGTTTTAAGCAACAACATTTTTCAGTATATGATGACCAGGAAGAAACCCACATTACTGTGTGCCATTCTGCTTTCATGCAAAAATCATGAGCGGTTCATTAAGTGGGACCTTTTGGTTATAAAGTATTCCCCTGTGTGAGTGTCAAGTACATAAGCAGATCTGCAAGTGTATAGAATAAAGTTTAACTCTCTAAAAAGCTTGAAGCATGTATTTAAGACCTGGAGAGGAAGGCTTAGTGCAGAAGGTATTTTAGCTAAGAATTAAAGCCAGTTTGTAGCAGTAAGAAGCTGCCAAATGATTTCTAAAACTGTGCTCAGCTAATCTGCACAATAATAATGTTTCAAGCAGAATTCTTACAATTCGTGTTTAACATACTCAGAGGAGCTTGTGGAGATTTACTGATAAGGGTTTCACAGCATTTGGAAAGATTAATTTTTTATTTAAAATAAGGCTTTTATTTGAATACTTAGATGTAGCTTCTGTTAGTTTTTCAGTGGTATTTTAACTACTGATAGCTAATTCCCACATAGAAGTCAGCTTGGGGACTGGTTTCCAGAAGGGGGCCTGAGAAGGAGGAGTGGTTTCTAACTCCTGAGGGACGTGGCTCTGGGAATTTCCTCTGCCTTCCAGGACACAGATCTCCAGCTGCTGCCCTTCCTTCCTGGGGTCCGTGTGGCACCCCAGTGTGACCATCTCACCACCTGGTGGGCTCCTGCCAACTCACCCTGACTACATGCAGCAATTGGGGTTCAGAGGCAAAGCAAGGGGGATGGGAGCCTCCTTAAAAAAGCAGCTCCCAAAAAGCAGGATCTTCTGGTTTGCTGAGATTAAGTGGGAGGCTCTTTGTCTGTAAAAGCATTTTGTACACCTCAGTTTCTTAGCCAGCACAGAATAAAAGGTCCAGTGTGTGTGATTCCTCGTTACCTTTTGGATGTTGGGCTGTGTGACTAAAAGCGTAAACCCTGTTAATACAAAGATGCAGGGAGAATAGAGACAGGAAGAGAAACCTCAGTAACTTCGTCAGGGAAAATGGACCAGACAACACTGGCTGCTCCCAAGAACATCAGATAAAACTGATTAAACCTTGGTAGCTGGTGTGAAGTCTGCCAAGAAACTGTCTCCCAGATGCCTTGCAAACTAAAGGTGATTATTGCCTATGGTATAGGACTCATGAAGGGATGCAATGGGAACAGTATTTTGGGAACCTGCAAGATTTACTGTGCAATGTTTAGGGCAAAGAACACAGGAAGGGAGAAGGAAATCTATGAGGTGGGTTGAGGAGGAAAAAATGTGGGAAAATAAAGGGAAAAGGGGATGAAAGGGGCTGGCCAGATCTAGCTGAGCCCTGTATTTGATCACCACAGCCTATCTTATATTTTAATTAAATCCTGTTTCTAGCTATCTTACATGTAGGTGCACTATCACTTCTGAGGGGATATGTGTGAACACCTGTGAACTTCCAGCTATATTAGCCAACAAACAAACAGTCTGAGTATGTGTGAGTGAATAGGACACAGGCCTCAGGTCAACAATACACACTTTGATTCTCTTTATCCTCACATGAACTGCCTTCTCCTCTCTCACCAGGGGAGATTTCTGGGTTTGTCCCTCAAAGCAAGATGTGATCCCAGCTCTGCTGCAGACTTGGTGTGCCCACAAGCAAGTCACTCTTGTCAACCCACGCTTTGACTCTCGATGAAACTCAAGCCATCTACACCACAAAGATGAAGGATAAATAAATAATTTCAGGTTGCTCAGAATGTGGCTAGATTCTGACTGGCTACCAGTAATGCAGGATACCAGCCCATAATCAGGAAAAACAAGGAATATACTCTGAAAAAGAGATTAGCTCCATAGTAAATTATGCTGAAGTAATGACAAGTTGTCATAGGATCCATTATGAGAAAGCCACATCTTTGAGCTGTGAGCACTGTGGTTAAAGGCAAGAAAGGGAAATTTTCTTCAAACAAGCTTATCACAGAAGACTCATTGGTATTCCTACAAGATCACAGAATTACAGAATTACAACATGGGTAAGGTTCAAAAGGACAACTGGTGGACCATATGATCCAAATTCTTTGCTCAAGTAGGATTTCCCTAGAACACATCTCTTGGGGTTGTGTCCAGACAGCTTTTGAGTATCTGCCATGAGAGAGACCCCAGAGCTTCTCTGGGAAATCTGTTCCAGTACTCAGACACCCACACAGTAAAATTCTTCCATATATTCGGGTGGAACTTGCAGTGCATTGGATTCTGCCTGTTGCTTCTCATCCCAATGCTTGGAGCCAGCAAGGAGAGCCTGGCTCCATTCTCTTGGCAACCCCTTTCAGATACGTAAGTACAGGTACATTGGTGAAACGTTCCTCTCAGCCTTCTCCACGCTGAACAGGCCCAGTTCCCTCCTCCAACCCTTGTAAGAGAGATGCTCCAGTTCCCAGAATATCCTTGTAGCCCTCCACTGGAACTGCTCAAGGGGCTCCATGGCCTTCTTGTACTGAGGAGCCCAGACTGGACCCAGTGTTCCAGATGTGGCGGCAGCAAGCCTGAGTATAAAATTGTTCTTTTTTGGGTTTTGCAGGTCATGGAGTGTCTCCAACAACTCACATTGGCAGACCTGACAGCTCTTATCTAGGGGGACAGATGATTATTCCTAACTACATTGCAGAGGGCCTGCATCCCCAAGAGATCTCTCAAGAAAGTACCAATCTCTCAAGGAAGTACCAATTCTCAGCATGTTGTAAGCTGAAGCTCAAATTTTTCATTTCTTGTTTCTAATCAGCTCAGTATACAACCCATATTTATTTTCACAATCATTCTTATAAGGTAGAAGTTGATTTTTTAGGGAGCTGACATTGGCTTGAGGCAAAAGAGCAAAATGCAATAATCTCTCTAGGTACAATCTAAATTTGCTGACTTCAATCTGTAAATAGAACTCTGAACAAAATTAATACTAGTAGTTTATATGTGTCATGCTCAGTGACAGGATTGATAATGATGAAAAGTCAGGACCGTTGAAATTAAGGATAAAAATTTGTTATAATGTATTGCAATATTTTGTATGTGACAGAACTGCCACTTAGCAAGCCTGGGAGTTTGGAGCTGTGATTAGCAACAGCTTTTTAAAGAATTCAATATAATAATAATCAAATTTTTAAGACACTGCAGCAAAATTATAAATGTGGATCCAAATATATTTATGAACTTGTCATCAGCATTAGCATCTATCAAGTTAAACAGGTATATTAGCATATCAGCCATTATCCATCTATCCATGAGAATTCATCTTCATTATGGCTTTGTAATGTTTTGATCTCTAGTTCTCCTGGCTGTTGAAGCAATATTCTCTCTGCAAAACAGGGCTGGAGATCAGTTTTTAAAGGAGTCATACCAGGCATTCAGATTCCCTGAAATGACTCATTTGCTTCTCTCAGCTTGACATGTGAAGGGCTAGTAACTGCATTGGTATGGTCCTCATAACTGTGCCAGTTTAAAACATAAGGATCAAACCAAAAGCAAGGGACAGTTCTCAGACATGTGCAAATACATTGGCAGCCTTCTCAAAGAAAGCAAATTGAACTAGGATGGAGCTCAAAGAGTGAGACAAGCCTCTCCTACCCCCTGTGCAACATGGGCTCCAGAGCCTGCAGTGACTGGAAGCACCTGGGCAAACTCGTGCATCTTCCCTTGAGCTCCAGCAGTACCAGCCTTGGATTCAGGGATCCATCCAACCTCCTTGGCCTGCCTCTGTGCTCTCAGGGGCACACTCCTCACCGCTTCCTCAGGCATGCAAATGGTTAATTCTAGGACTGGTCTCTAGAGATGTGAGCTACTCCGTAGTTTGTGTACACAAAAGGGATTTAATGAGCCTCCAGAAACAGTATGTTATGATGGACCAAATCTGTGGTGTTCTGCTAGTATGGATGAGGCTATCTTAAGTGTGGAACCCTCTTCCTCCTCTCCTGCCAGGTCCTGGGCTCAGCAAGTTAGAGACTCATAGCTTTCAATAGCCACTGGCTTTTCTGCTCTAGTGCGATGAAAAGGGGAGGTCCCAAAGCTTTGGCCCATTCATTTTCATTTCTTCCTTTGCCCAGTCTGCAAAGGGCCCTCTGCTGTGCAGCTCCTGTTTGGCCTGAGCTGCAGCTCTAACAATACTCCATGTTTGGGACTTGGAAACCAGACATGAAAAGTCTTGTGAGGTCAATTTGTCCATGGGCAGTGCAGGACTGATAGTGCAATGCTTTTGTTCTTGAGCTATCCCATACTGCCATGGTAGGAGGCTGGAATGCCTTGGCAGTAGCACCATTTGCTGACAGCAGGCAAGGGGCTTAGCTCACAACTCTGCCTACCATGATGGCAACTTGGGAGTATTACTGGGTGATGTCTCTGTGTTCCCTGATATCACAAAAAGGTGCAGGATACCACCCCTAATTTTTATCACTCCGGGTAGCACACAGCTACCTGTTTCTCCTCATCCTCATTTTACTCTGAGCTATGCTAAATTTCAGCTGGGTCATTTTCAGAGCAGTTTTCTCTCTTCCAGCCACCCACTCACAAACACACACCCCCCATACTTGCCAGCACCAGTCTGTCTATTCCACATTGCTTGCTCAAGCCAAGTAAATTCCCAGTTCCAACTAGTCTGATACAAAGGACAGTGTTCAAAGTCAGAAATGCTAGTGGAAAGTTCTGATACCTGTTTTATCTTTTAACCCTATTCTGTGGAGTGTCAGGGGGGGCTACACTAGCAGAATCATTGGCAAAATAATAACACTTTCCAAACTATTGCATCCTTTCTATTTTACCTGTTGTGCTGGTTTTGTATGAGGTGGAGGTGATTTTCTTCACAGTCACAGTGCATGGGTCTATGTCTTGGATTTGCACTGAAAACATTAATAACAGAGAGATGTTTTTATTATTTCTGAGCAGTGCTTGCACAGTGTCAAGGCCTTTTCTGCTTAGTGCATTTCCCCACCAGCAAGTAGGTTGAGGTTGCTCAGCTGGAACAGCTGACCCCAGCTGACACAGGGTAGCCCAGACCATATGACATCATGCTGAGCATAAAAACCTGGGGATGATGGGAGGGGGACATTCAGAGTGATGGCATTTGTCTTCTCAAGTCACTGTTATATGTGAGGGGGCCCTGCTCTCCTGGGGATGGCTGAACTCCTGCCTGCTCTTGGGAAGTGATGAATAAAAACCTTGTTTTGCTTTGCTCATGTGTGTGGCTTTTGCTTTCCTTATTGAACTGTCTTTATCTCAACCCATGAGTTTTCCCATGTTTACTCTTCTGATTCTTTCCCCCATCCCACTGGAGGGAGGGGAGTGAGTGGCTGTGTGGGGTTTGGCTGGTGTCAGCAGTCAAATCAAGACACCTATTTATAAATATGGAGATCAGTTAGGAAGTTCTATAGTTACAGTTCTGTAGCTACAAAGCCACACAGAGTTCTTGTTTACAAGCTCCTCACCTCCCACCTCTCCCCTACTCAGGTCACAGTTTTATTTTACTTTATCTTCTGAGTACTTGTGTTTTCTGGAGGGACTCATTAAAAATCCATTGCATTTGAGTGGGAAATGGGTGAGTATAATTCAAAATATGAGTTTTAGTTATTACCTAACATGTCAATATTTTCAGCCAATGATTTTGAAGGAAGTATTCATAAAGAGCATGTAGAACAGGAAGATGATTATGCTGTTACCAAGTCTTCCAACCACCTCTTGGACAATCAGCATATCAATATTTTCCACTGAGGTAATGGGCAGTGTGTGAAATTTCCAGGCTGCTTCCAGAATCTAAAGTACATGAAGACAAGTAAACAGGGGGGATTATTTGGAAGTAAAGTAGCTAATCAATAAGTGAATGGATCAATGCATATCTCCTGGCAATTTAGCTCCAGCTGTCCCTTAAAGAGAATCTAACAAATAAATAATAAAAGTCAAATTGATTTGTCTAGGTAATGAAAACTTGCTGTAATTTGCAGCAAAATTATCTAAACTACATTATGCATGTAAATCCCCTGCTAACGTAAAATGTTACACCTCCCATGGTGTCTGTGTCACTTGAAGGTCTGAAAGTTTAAGTCCTGCCTCTGGTTTAACATCTATTTCAGAAGTAGAGTGCCTGTCTTTTGCTCCAGGTCATAAAAGAATCACATCGTGAAAGCTGCCTTTTAAGTGTATATGTGGGAATCTTTTTCTAAATATTTTCACAAAATATTTGGTGCTATCTCACATTGATGCCTTTGTATACAGGGCAGAGGGAAGGTAACCAGAAGCAGGCAAGTAATTAAAAACACAAGGTGGGAGGCAATAGAGTAGCCAGGATTCTAAAACTTCATAGCAAAATAAGCCCTAAGCTAAAACTGAATTTTCTGAGTGCCAGATCTTAAATTAATTCTTTTGGAATTGAACCCTGAGGTTCTAAATCAGTCTTTTAAAATGGTCTTGACCACAAAATTACTTTGTGATAAGGTAAGAAGTGAAGGAAGGAAGGCATCTTATCTCTTCGAAGCTCTCCTGAAATACAAGGCAACAAGATGTCAGAAGAAGATAACCAACATGGTGTTTGCAGTTCCTACTGAGAACATGGCTAGTGTCTGAAAAACTGTGAATTAAGTAATTCTATGTTTGCTAACAAGGCTAAATTGAACGGGGTTTTTACATGAAAATGTGTGTTTAAAAGGTTTGATTTTGAAATGATAATCTGAAATTTGGATTTTGTTCAATATTCAGTCTTTTCAATGGCTAATGTTCCTCAAGCTGTTCATGAATAAAGTCCTCTTAAGCACTTCTAGGGTTCATCTGGCTTTTTAAATGTCTGCTTCAGGATGAGCTAAATCCCCAGAAATGCCTAGTTCTCTCAATTAAATGTGAAAGAAGCCCACAATGTCTGGCTCCAGTAGAAACAACTGCACTGGAAATGTCTGGAGCTTATACGGATGCAGATCCAACACCCTGTGAGCTGCAGCCCTCCTGGGGCAAGAGAGGGTGCATAAACTGGGCATCAGATCCTTTCTCCCACCCCTGAGGTACAATCATCAGTAGTGAGTACAGAAAGAAGTTTGCACCCTGGGAGGCTCAGCAGAGGAGGCTCAGCAGAAATTTATGATACACATAGGAAATTGTCCAGGTTTCTCTAATTTTCTGAAGGATGAAAAACTCACTGGTTATTTCAAGAACCCCTTAATCAAATATAATTTTGTGTCCATTCCCTTTTTGGGAAAAAGGAAAACTTCAGTATCTGCAGCATTTTCAGTGTGGTGGTTCTAGCATCCCTGATTTGAGCAAAGTGCATCTTCCATTTCCTTGCTACTGCTTCTGAACACTTGGATGCTTCCGAACTGAGAAATGTAATGGCTAAAATGTGTTTAATATATAAGATCACAGCACAAACTTGTATGACCCAAGTCTGATGCAGGGGCCAGAAACGCTGCATCTCTGTTTCCTAGAGAGGAACCTTTAGAGGAAGAGAAGCAGCAACTGAATGACTGTGTCCCACCAGCTCAGTCATCTCAGCTTGACTGCACACAGCATAGACACAGGTATGGTATGGATTTAGACACGTGTTGTGGTTTAACCTCAGCCAGCAGCTCAGCCCCACGCAGCCCCTCACTCACTCTCCCTTGGTGGGCGGGGGAGACAATCAGAAGGGTAAAAGTGAGAAAATTTCTGTGTTGAGATAAAGTTCTATGTGTAAAGCAAAGCCATGCACACAAGCAAAGCAAAAGAAGGAATTCATTCACCACTTTCCATGGGCAGCTGTTCAGCTATCCCCAGGAAAGCACGGCTCTGTCACGCATGACAGTGCCTTGGGAAGACAAACACCATCACTCTGAATGTGCTCCCTTCCTTCTGCTTCCCCAGCTTTATATGCTGAGCATGAGGTCCTGTGGTCTGGAACATCCCTGTGGTCAGCTGGGGTCAGCTGTTCTGGATGTGTCCCCTCAAGGCCTCTTGTGCCCCCCCCAGGCTCCTCACTGGTGGGATGCATGAGGAGCAGAAAAGGCCTGGGCTCCCTGTAAACACTGCTCATCAGCAAGGAAAACATCCCTGTGTTGTCAACACTGTTTCCACCACAAATCCAAACATAGCCCCATGCCAGCTACTCTGAAGAAAATTAACTCTATCCCAGCCAAACCCAGGGCAATAAGGGGTATGATTCTATGATATTTTTATTATTGATTGTTTGTTTGTGACCAGTGCAGGGTGTTGGATGGGAATAAGACCCCAAGTTGTAATGGGGAGTTGCTCTTATTTTACACAAGAGAGCAATGGCATATTGAAACACTCACTTTGATGGTTTGCCTTGTCTGCAGGGAGTGCTCAGTAAAAGCTTTCTGCTACGTCTGGATCGACATAACTGGGATTGTTGGTCCCACATGAATTGAGCCAGGAAGTACTGCAGTACAGAGATGGTGCAGATAGAAAAACAAATGTCAGTGACAGACAAGATCTAATTTCAGCATTAGGCTAACAATGTGACTGATGCTGAGCCAGTAGGAAATTATTATGGCCCAGATTAGATTATGCATGCAATGTCAGAAGGGCCCTTCTCTACCCCTGCATGCATCCCTGCCCTTCCCCACAACTCTACAATGAGCAGTCAACCCCTTGCCTCTCCTCCATCACACTCTTGTTAATACAGGTAGGTCAGAAAGCTGTATAAGCAATTACAAGCTCCATCATAATGTTCTATCACCCACCTTCCCTCACCCTCTCCTGAAATCTCATTAAAGAAAGAAAAAAAAAAAAAACCTGTCTGTATGGAAATCCAAAGTGACCTCTCTTATGCATCCATTGGTATTTCCTTCAACTGACAGAATCACAAAAGACTTTTCAGGTCCAGAAGCTACTTGCAACCTCAGCAGGGCCAAGAACAAAATGAATGACTTTGCCACAAACCAGAATGAGAATTCAAGCCCTAGCAACTCCAGTCTCACCTGGAACTCTCCAGTCAGCAATTCCAACTGGCACTGCATTGGCCAGCAGGACTTCCCCAGCAAAAACACCTCTATTTCTCTGTCCAACAAAAAGAGCAGGTTTGAGTTACAGTAAAGGACAGTTATGTTTATGAAATGTTGTTTCCAGCCTCACTGATGAGGAGAGGCTGGAAACAACATCTTTTCTCATACTCCAGCCAGAATTAACAGAGCACTATGCAAAGCCACACATCCACATGCAGTAACATGAAGCTCACATTACACAGGGGGATGGCAAGATATCCAGTGAAGGACCATCCAGCTGACTTCATGGGACAGTGGACAGACTTCGTGGAAAGAGCCCCATGGAAACACCATAGAATCACTATCAGGGAAACTGTTTCAGGCTTACCATCAAACCTCAGCACAAAAGCTGGAAGAAAGGTACCAGTCCAACAGGAACTGTAGGAGAGGATGTAGCAGAATACGGGAGTGATCCCTGTTTCTCCACATGTGGCTGCGTAACAACAGGGATTGTGCAGAAAGGAAAGAAACTGTAGGGGAGAAGGTTTGGGTTTCCCCACTCAGCAGCACATACTTAGATATCTGAGAACCTCCTTGCTTGGACCCAGGTGAATCTGACTCAGCTCTCCTGACCCTAGCGTCTCATAGGTGTGCATCAGACTTAAACTGAAAACAAAATAAAGTTTTCACTGGTTTGAAATTTCATATAAAACCAGCGCAAATCTGGATCTGAAAACAAAATAACCCGAAGTCAAATAGGCTCATTTTTTAGAAGCTGGTGCTAATGCCCATGAAATAGCTTCATTACTCTTTGTGTTACACTTACAGTTTTGCAGGAGATGTTGCACAAATCCTTAGCATAGGATTGTCCTGCACTTAGATGGCCAGAGGGGTGATTGATTTATTTGGTAGCAGCTAAGTGTTTATTCCATGTATTGTTAGAAGCCATTCAGGATTGACTGGAGCACTGTATAGGCATTCCTTTGGGTTAGCTTGTAAAAAATTTAGTGATACACACAGGGAGTGCTTCCCTGAGCTTGCAGATTTTAGCAGAAGTCAGGCCTGAGCAGAACTGTTTGAAATGCTGGTGTCTGAACTAGCTGCATCAAATAGCATGCTGGTGGGATTTGGGATAGCATGAAAGTGGGATTTTTCTTTATTAACCCTATTTTCAAAATTTTATTTTTGAGTCAATCAGTTATTTCCAAGACTCTAAAAGAGCAACACATGTTGTATAAGTATTTTTTCAAGACTGAGACAGATCATAGCAACAGCATAAGCCTCTCATGGCAAATTTCCTGTCTTCATCACTAAGTTAGGAGGACACAATTTTTTTCTGTTCTGTGCAGAGGAAGAAGGAGTTAATGAATTGATACCACATCAGGTCTGTTAAGATACTTTAAAGCAAATGGTAAGTAAACAGGAAACCAGACAAGAGCAATGCTAAGAAACAGCTAGTAACATCAAGCAATCTAACATCTCCAGGTCAAGACAACTTCTGTCTGGCATATTATTACAGATCTTGCATCAATCCTGTTCTAAATAGAAGATAAATAGTTAAACCAATGTTTAGAGTCTGCCCTATTGTTCTGAAGCAGGAGACAGAGTTCCCAGATCATCTGTGTCAGAGATGTACAGCCTAAATGCAATGCAAAGACTTACCAAAGCCACTTAAGAGCTTCCAAGAAATCCTTTCAGGAAAGAGATACTCTCAAAAGATTGCAAAATTACATTTTAAATATTCTTTCTTGCAGCATGTAGGATTAAAACCAACTTCTTGCACTTAACTCTTACCTCCTCCAGCTCCCTTTTGGCAGTGATATTGGGGAATTCTTCATGGCATCTGTGATTCCTATTTAACAGTGTATCTTCGTGAGTGTCACTGTAGGGAATCACTGAGAAATGCAAGAGCAGGCACCTGGGGAAAAAAAAAGGCAGGGTATCAAAAATATACAATAAATCTTTGAATTTAATCTGCATTCAGAAGAGAGAATGGAATCTTATATCAGGAATGAAAAAATAACTTCACACTGTAAAACTAGCCCAGAAAGTCTTTGCCTTGGTGGAGTACTGGGATGCTGTTATCCATTTCCACTATGAATTGTATGAGCTGACCAAGAGGATATCCTATTCCATCCATGTTCCCTTTTGGGAGACAGCAGCATTTTGTTGTGGTTGTTTCTCTGCTGCTCTTTACCCATTTGGATGATAATTTCCCAGGGTGCTGCCCCTGTGCTCAGTCCAAGGAAGACACCACCCATGACTGTGACCTTTGTACAAGGCTGATATAAAAACATTTTTGCAAGTGTGGTGCAGCACCTGGCTACTTGCCCTTGGTGATGAGACAACCTCCCTGTCTTTGGGGAGGCAGGCAGCTGCCTTCCTGCTGCACTCAGGCAGTGTTCAGCTGGTCTCAGGTGGCCAAAGCTTACCAGCATGGCAGAGACCAGTCCTTCCCTAAGGAAAGAAAGAGACCATGGGGCACAGGATCTGGAATGCCCCCAGGCTCTGTTTTTTCTGGCCTGGGCTAAGTACCTGTCAGGGCTTCTTCCCCTACAACGTTTCTAGAAGAGAAGCTTAGACTGGTTCCTGGTGTTAGCTTGCCAGGGATTCATGTACACCAAGAGACCATCAGATGGGACTGGATTTCACAGATTACAGGCTCCATCCCTGTGTCCCAGGCCACCCCATCCATGCTGTGGTTGGCAGTGCAGAGCAGCTTGGCACACATCAGCTGGATGCTGTACTGTGCTTATGCATTACCAGTGCCATAATGTGGGGTGCCTGCGGCCAAGCAAAACAGCCTCGTGGCCTGCTGCCTGCTCCCTGCACTACCACAGCCCACTAACAACGTGTCATGGGAGCAGTGGAGTGCCCCTGTCCATTGTGGGCCATCTGAGGCTTTATCTTCTGAGGCAGCATTCGCTGGGAGAGGGGAAGGGTGCAAGGAGGGGAGACAGGGGCTGGGGTGGCTCCCCCAGGTCCTGTTGGGCCCTACAGCAGTGTCACCCCAGGCAGTGGGCAGGGAGGAGAAGCTGGCAGCAGGCACCAGACCTGCCTGCACTTTGTCTCAGAGGACTTAATGCCCTTAGTCCCCTTCTCCACCTGATGTGTCTACATACAAAGCACTGCCAGTCCTCCTCTAACAGGCATTATATTACTATAGGCATTTATCTAAAGCACCCGGGACCTAGACACTGTAATTAGACAGCAGTTAAGGTCAGACAAGTGATAAGTTAACAGTAGTCTCTGACTCAGCTTACATGCCTTGTTCATCTTCACTCAAAACCATTCAGATGGCTGACAGTCATATAATTTTCTGCTAGGTAATCCTGAACTTGTGAGTGTTTGGCCCTGAAATCTTTCACAAAATTACCAAGGTTGAAAAGTGAATTACTATCTTCCCAGATAGCATTTCCCCTGGCCTGCCAGCATCGAGCTCTCCCATGTGAGTTTAGTCATCTCCCATGATGTCCTGTGCCTGCATGCAAATGGATTAGCAAAAATAAATGGCCATGACAGGGAGGAAAATACTTTCCTTGATTTCATATCTTATCCATGGTAATTACTTCCTTTTCAACTTAATGCTCCTCTTGGTATCTCCTTCCTTTTTCCCTATCAGCTTTTCCAAGGCTGATAGGGAAAAAGGAAGGAGATACAAAGAGGTTTGCAAGGTTAGCTGAGATTTTTATTTTTTTTACTCTATGAAGGCCACAGCAGCACATTAACTTACTGGACATGTAACATCTGTAGCTGCTCAGAACACAGCATCAACAGCACCAACAGCAGGCAACCCAGTATGCTCTTCAGCAAAGACACTGTCCTCCAGTGCCCAGGGGAGACAGTGCAAAACATTATGCAGAGGACCAGGATGACTGTAAAAGTCATTTTGCCCTTAAAATATGCAAGGCTTCACATAAGGGAAATGATCCTTTTGGGGCAGAAAGCCTACCCCCTAAATGCAGCTCAAGCCATTAGGAAACAACCTAATACAGAGTAGTTGGATTATTATATGACTAATATTTTCAGTTTTAAACTATCTGGCCAAAAACTACCCCAAAACCATGCTAAAACATAGTTTGAATACTAAATATATTCCTAGAGCTATGTTTGGTCTTTGTCTCTCTCCCATTGCACTATCCCCCTTTTCTCTCATCTGCTAAGTTCATCATCTGCCTGTTACATCAGGTATGTACCAAACCCACCCCTGCTCTGCAGACATGCTTCTGGGAGATGAGCTGGGCCCTGCAGAGATCTACAGGGAGCCACCATGGAAAAGTTACCATGTCCTCACTGAAGTGCATGTGCTTGGAGAGGACAGCCATGCCACCAGCCAGAGGAGAGCAATCACAACAGCTACATCATGGGACTTCAAAGCTTTTGCTGCTTTGTGAATCCTCAGCACAGCAGCTGACGGGTATTGTCATGGTGAGCAAAACTGACCAGTCTCATTTAATCATGTCACACTTAATTTGTGCCACAAGTGTCAGGAAGCTGGTCAAAACAAGGTTAACGGGCTACAGCTCGTCACAGGCCAGTAATCAGATTAAGTGGGCAGTTGCCCAGTTACTGGCCATGATTATATTCACCCCATGATACTGCTTTAACTGTTTGTGACTGGGCTGCCAATCTGGTATTAGAGGCAGGAAGGACAAGGCTGAGAACCCAGGGGAAATTAGTTATTTCTAGAGATTAAATGAAGCTTCCACAAGTGCAAAATAAAAACTGACAAGAAAGATATAGAAGTATTTTCATTTTCATACATAATCTATTAGTCTTTTTTTTGTATTGTGAGGGACCATTTGTATGGACACAGTAACTTTGAAGCTATCATTATACACACATGTATTTACCTCAGCACAACCCATTAAGCAATCTATTAAAAACTGAGAAAAATGCACAGGGCCTTTTCCTACTGTTTTATAGGTCATAATAAAACAGAACCTTTCCTTTGACACCTCCTTGATTATTCAATTTGGGATGCATTTTTCTTAGCTGTCAGATTTCATTGCCACATCATCAGCCCAATGGGGACAGAGCATAAACTGTATGCTGTCAGTGCAGCTCCAGGTCATGTTACAAATCCGTGGGGTCCTGCAGACTAAGTATGCAAAGAGAGTGATGTAATTTGAAAGGAGACACAGGTCAGTCATGGTAATGTCCCTGGCTGCCTGGCATCAGCCTAAATGCTGGGCCCCTGATGTAGAGTTGCTATGGGAAATAACACTGTAATGAATTCAAAGATTTAAAAACCACCGTGTTTTAAAGCCAGTGTGATAAATAAAGATACAAAGTCTCCTCCTTCCTCTTCCTTCAGTTTTTAGAGGATAAATCAGAGGATTTTGCTGAGGAGGGCAAGCGTGGGCAGGAGGGTCTTGGAATGGTGGTGCCTCCTGATGGCAGTCAGAACAGCTGCTGTGCTCTTCCCTTCCTGTTTCTTAGGCAGATAAAACAGAGGCACTGAATCAGAGCTGGCCACCCACCTCACACCATGAAGTACTTTCCCTTTGCCAAGATGTTAATTTAAGGGAGAATAAAACTGTTCCCAAGTTTGCACAGAAATACATAATTAATGAAAAGATAATTAAATTGGTTTATTATTTTGGGAGTCTGACCTTTTCTACATTGAGATTCATATTCTCTGCCTTGGCATGTGTTCATGTGAAAAGTTAGACATCTGTTTCTCTTCTGTGACTCTGGTTTTACTGTCTGGAAAGCGTATTTGATGCCATTATGACATGAAGCCTTCCTATGCAATCAAAGCAACTCAAAGATTCACAAACAAAGCCCTGATTTTCCTTCAAGTACAGTTTTGCCAACAGGTAGAGCTCCTCCTATTCAGAGTCTCTGCTTCAAGAAGTTAAAATATTTAACACAAGCAGGAAGAAGTATTCCTCTATGCGCTTTACTCAGCCAGTGGAACACAGACCCAGACCAAAGAACAGAGCCAAGCTAAGAACGATGCTGAAATGATAGGAGGTAACAGCCCCATGGCATCTGCACCCTGGCCAGCAAGAGGCAGGTTTGCACCTAGCCTTGCCTTAAATCAGGGCTGTTTAACCAGTGAGGCAAAATGCTCTACTGGAAATCATCTTAACAGCAGAAGAATCGAGGAAACTCCTGAAGCCAGGCTTACCCAAAACAGCCACAGCTGCTAGAGCATACGCTCCTGGGTGAAGTCAGGCCATAGGCACTTTGCATTTCGAGGCTGTCAGCCCATCCTTCGCTGTCACATCCCCTCAGATTTCCATCTGGCATACACCTGTGTCTTGCTCCTGCCTCTTGGTAGTATTCAGATATCTGAATACGGGAGAAGCCTTTTCTTCAGCTGGTTCAGAGAGGCTGAAAAATTGATTTCTGCCCTGACTTCCCTGTCAAAACACCCCTTAATCCATTTCAGGCAAAATTATCTGGATTAATTGAAAAAATGTAAGAGGCTGCTGTGAGTTATTCTGATTGGTTTCGCCTGGAACAGGACCAGGAGTGCTCACACAAACCAGTTTGCCAGGTGAGCTGATGAACAGTGGTGGCTACAGCCAGAGGAGGAGGTACCACCTCTGACTGGCACAGTTGGATTGACAACAGGACTTGTGGCCTTAGCCCTGCACCTGGCCGGAGAAAACTTGGTCCTTTCACCTTTCTAATTCAGGACATAGGTTTTGTCCTTGAGGGGATGGGAGTGAGGCCTGGTAAATCAGCACAGTGAAGGACAGTTTCAGTGAAATGTATTTTTTAATGTGGAGTTGGAGCAAAAGGAAATACAGCTGAATGAGAGACACTCCCCAGAATTCCAGTGTTGTCCAGGGAGGGTGGTACAGGCCTGCGGGGACTGTCTGGGGAGAAAGCTGATAATGGGAAATCTTGCAAAATCCAAACTTAATCTCTTGCGCTGTAGAGAACTAATCCTCATGCTTGACATTAATCTTTTCAATGGAGATATAACACCCTTATCTTCCATGTTGCTGACTGAGACAGAAAGTAGGGCCTATGGTCTTTATAGATTGGATATAAAACTGTAGAAATCCTTACACTGACATTGTCTTTCCCTGGGTCTTTTCAAGATTTCAGTATAGACTGGGCTCCCTTTGGTGGCAGCCTGCCTTTCCTCTTTTTAAAGAAACATTCCTACGTGTAGTTGTGATACAGCCCCTTCTCTTGACATAAAAAATATCTCTTGACCCAGCAAGGAAGAGGCCGTTGGCAAGTAGGACTGTGACAGCTTGAGACTCACAGCATCCCACTGGATGATCTCCAGACCTGGCTGGTAGTGGATATGGCTCTGGTTTCTTCCACAGTCTTCCATTTGGCATCACCTGAAGGGTCCTCATAGTTTGGGTTTGCTGCCACAAAATCAGTACTTGTTTTGCAAATGAGGGCAGCCAAATTAGCCTTGAGACAAATCCTTCTTTTCTCACTGGAGCAGAGGCCAAACAGTTTGCCCTACATATAGGACTCAAGCCAAAACCCACTGAGTTTTCTGGTCTTCTGGACTATGGCTATAGGTTCATCTTCCTCTACCTCTTTGTGACCCACCAGCCCTTCTGGAGAATTTTTGATTTCTCTTTTTTATCCCTGCTTCTTGGTTTTGCTGTTCTTAGTTTTGTTTCTTTAAAGAGAAAGGCTCTAAGTGGATACAACAGATTGCACAAGCCCTTGCACTATCCAGGGCCTTGAGGCAGGGATATTTAGACGCTCACCAGCATCTCTATAAGCTGCAAGGTAACATATAGGTTTCTATGGAATCAGGAAATATTGAACTTCATGGTGCGAGATAAAACTCAAAGGATATAATGCTTCATTTACCAGCAGACATGTTGTGGCAGAGCAGTACAGCCTTTCCAGTATTTAAAAGCAAAATGGTGAAACAAATCTGAATGTATGAGTCTTAATATGCATTAATTGCAACTAGAATCAGACTTCATTGGAGAGCCAAAATTATAAACACAGTCAAAATCTTCAGGGTTTCCAGATAACTCTAGGATTTGTGAATAACAGAGAAACAGGCAGTAGCAAGGGAAGTAATCGAAGTTCCTATATATCATATTGATTAAAACACAAGGACTGCCCTTCAAGGAGGAACTTTGCAAGAGGAGGAAGATATATTGGCTGCTCTCCTAAGCTGCTTCTGGCTCTGCCAGAGGCAATTCAGGACACATGACTACATTGTCACAGATAAAAACAAATCTGTGTTTTCAGTCTCTCTATAGTAAAAATGTAGCCCAGGAAGGATACATGTCTTAATTAACCCCTTGGGAACAGAAGACAAAAGCAAATAACAAACAGAATACCGCCACACATAGAAAGCATTCTGACAGCTAATCCATTGAAGTCAGGTGATTTTTTTTGTTTGTTTTCCTACAAAAGAAAAATTCACCTCTGTCTGGCAACCTAGCAAAAGGTCACACAACACTGGAATCTTGTTAAGAGTCCAAGCTCAAAGACCCAAATGAGGCACTGTGTGGATTTCACCTACCTGCTGTTGCTCTTTTGTTGGCGAGGATTCCAGCTGTGCGTGGGCTGCTGCTTCACTACACAGGATGCAGGAGCAGGAGTGAATTATGACAAGCTGACATCACTATTTCCTTTGAGAAACAGATGCCCACATTTGACATCCCTTGAATCTCTTGCTTAAAAAATGAGAGCAAATGGGTCTATTTGAAGTTTGTACAAGCAGGTGCATGTTGCCCTTCAGCTATACACAAACACTCGGAAAGCACAATTAAAGCAAGAAGAAAACAAAAACAGTTTTTCCTTTGCAGCTCAAGAACAGGACACCTGTGCAGCAGGGAAAGAGCAGAGGGGGAGAAACAAAGAACAGTTTGTGCTGGGCTGACAGAGATGCAAGATGTTCTGCCTTTTCCTGAGCCACTTTTCATCAGTGTAAGAACCCTGATCAGATCCTAGCAGACTCCAGAACGACAATAGTTTGTCCCAAGTATTTCATGGAAACTGAATTTTCTTCTGAGATATCTTCTAGTTGGTTTTCTACAGAACAGAAAGAAAAGCCCTCCTTTTGGTAAAAGAATTACTTGGCCTAATGGGCATTCATCTGGTGGCAGTGCTGCTCACACCATGTCAGGGCCTTACCTGTTGATACCTGGGTAGCACTCAAGGGTCCAAGCAAGCTGCCAGGGAGGCTGCAGAAAAATCAGAAAGGTGATTTTGCTCAAGTAAACCACTGGCAGACCGATGCCCCAGCTCTTTTCTTCCCCCACCAGGGAGAGCAGCAGTGCCTACATAGGGAAGTCACCACAGTGGGTCTTCCTCACAGTCCGAGTTGAGTTTTACAGTGACTATTTGCCATGAGAGCAACTGTTTCCCAAGTGAGATATAAAACAGGAAATTTTCTCCATTATATTGCTGCTGTGGACTTTATTGGGAAGATGCTTCCCTTTCTGCCCTGAAGCTCCACCTCTTTGGTATACCAAATAACTGTCAATATACATGTTGAGGAATCTTGTGTCTGCTGAAAAGGAATCAAATCCTTTGAATCATACAACAGAAAAAAGAATTTTCTTGAAAGTAAAATTCTAATTCACATAACTAGGAAGCAAAGTGCAGCTCTGTATAAGTTATCTTGAACTCCTTGGACAGTGGAGAGAACTGCCAGGGTCACCTCAGTAAACAGTATTAGCAGCTGGGAGGGAGCAACCTCGAAGTAGATGGTGATTGACTTGGGATGTGCCTACAGGCTGAAGACTCTGCTGCCACTTAGTCCTGGCTTCTCTGCATCACTGAAGCATCACTACAGCTAATTAACAGCAAACACAGTGGTGAAATG
This sequence comes from Camarhynchus parvulus, assembly GCF_901933205.1. Classification (NCBI taxonomy): domain Eukaryota; kingdom Metazoa; phylum Chordata; class Aves; order Passeriformes; family Thraupidae; genus Camarhynchus; species Camarhynchus parvulus. Next base: position 18,593,424 of record NC_044575.1, on the reverse strand, counting down.
CTCTCTGCATATCAACATATGGTCACCACAAGCAATCCAGAGCCCCGAGCTCACTGATAGAGTTGTGAAGTAAGAGCAAGAGCCAGGATCCATGCCAATCCTGGTTTAACTCAATGTAGCAATGCTACTTTCCCACAAGGTTTCCATGAGTTGTCTTCTCATCTGAATTTCATTCCTTTATCCTGCCACTGCATGAAGCACTTGTAGCCAACAAAGCCTCAGAATCTGGGTAATCCTCTCCTAGTGTAAATAACAGCAGCCTCTTTTGGTAAAGTGCTGCCAGCCCATCTCTTCAGCAAGTAATACTGGCAGGTGGGGTCTTAGCCTGTCTGGACAGGAAACGAAATCACACTCAATGTCTCTCCCTCATCCCAGAAAAAGCCTGGAGGCTTTTATCTTGTGCCATCTGACTTGCCTTCATTAAGTTTTCTCTCCTGCTTTGCACTGCACAGTCTGTAAGGTAGGTCGACCATGCAAGACTGAAGCTAGCAATAAATATGTCACGTTGAACAAATAGGACATGCAAATTGGAAGGAGTAAGAAACCTCTGTGGCACTAGGACTGCCGAGGGGCCTCTGCAAGACTGTTCTTCATTATGACAGCAAGAGCCTACAAACTACACTAACAGTACAACTGTGGATATACAGCATCTAAAATGCCACGTTTCTGAATTTCCTGAGAAATGCTGAATCCTTGAGCTCGAGTTCTCTCACACATAGAGGGCAGTTCTGATCATCCAAATGAGAAAAGAAACATTATGTATTGACAGCTAATATAATTTTCAGTGGGGAAGTAGTACTATCATAGCAAGCTGTTGTTAGGCCAATAAGAATTTAACTGAGGATGTATTGTATGAATGTTGTATTCACACAGCTTATCTTTGCTTTTAGAAAAATATCTACTCTCTTTAGCTTAATAACTATGAGATGTCTCATTATATCCCCACACCAAACACCTCAAGTCAAACTGCAGCATGTATGCCAATTATGTTTTCAGGGCTTCAGCCCTCTTTTCCTGGCTTCTTTGTGGGTATCAGCTTGACTTATGCCATCTCTCCTTCACCACCTAGGACAGCACACACAATCCTGGGTGTGCCAGAGCAGTTCAGGGGTTGCAGCTAGGTCAAGGCAGAAGTTGTGTCTGCCAGTTGTGGTCAGGACCTTCTCTAAGCTCTCAGGAACCAGAGACAGAGAGTATCCCTTGGTTTCTTCTCCTGCTTCTCCAAACAACTCTGATCATCCATCTTGTGAAATAGGCTTATCTAATAAAACTATCATATTGCATATAATAACAAGAAGCAACTCCAACCACTCCTAGTTTTCAAACTTTTAAGTATTTTCTCAGCTGGTGTCACACCAAATATATCCATCATCAACAGGTGATGCTTGCTGACTTAAAATGAACAAAGTTACCTTCTTCAGCTACTTCCAAGGAAAAAACCCAAAGATTTTTATGAAGGCAAAGAGAAAGAAAGTATGTGTGAGCAAGCGACAAATGTAACTGAAGTAAGGAGGAGCAGTGCTTATTGTTTCATAAAATTCACCCTATGTTGTGTGGCTTCATTTCCCCAATCTTGTATGTGCTTATTTGATGATTTGATCAGCTGTTGACTTCATACTGCTGCCAATTCATGACTTGGTTGATTGGATTTGAGCTGCATCCCTAACCAAGGATTGCATTTTGTTAATTTTCAGTCACTTTAGTTATGAAGGGGGAAAAAAATAGTCTGCTTTATAAGTACTTTTTATGATTTGTGTGTGTACGGTTATTTCATTTGCAGTAAAGACTAACAAGAAAACACAACCCAGAGCCTTACAGCCAAGGCCCTGGAAGAGCCACCCATCCATGGGCTGCAGAGATGGGCAACTATAATGTTCTGCTTCTCCATCCTTCACAAGCTGCTGGGACATTTACTAGCTACAAGGTAAGTTTCTTGAAGATTACTAGGAGTGTAAGGAAGGGACTTAATGGACCACCAAGGCCAGCTTCCTGCAACTACAGATAAACATATTTTTTAATCTTCCCTTATACACTTCCCATGTAAACTTACTAATGTGTAACTTTCAAAATTTCCAGTATTCTCTCTTGGGAGTTTTACATACTGCTACGTGGAGAAGGAAAAAAAAAAACTCTACAATTTTTAGTTGTAAGAGCCGGAATGTTTATTACAGCGCTGGACGCCTTAATGTCAGCCAAAACTAATGGAGCTGTGTAGCATGAGTTCCACTGTTGCCCTCGCTCCCCATGACAACCTGTGCCCGTGGACAGAGACATCCATGGTCTGAGCAATGCTCACCATGTGAGCACAGGTAGGCTGCACTTCAACAGAGGGAGTAGAGGAAGTGTGTGATTGTGTATGTCAGATTGCTGCATGAGTCCATATATTTTAGTGATATGTGGAGACATGATTCTGGCAAGGTGCTGAAAATTATAATGTACCCTCTGCTAATCTGGGCCATTCAACATTTGTGTGTTCAAACCTTGACTATGTAGAAGAAAGTTTTTTTGGTCTGTTTTCCAGAGAGTGAAGAAGGCTACAAAGGTTATGGGGAAATAATCTTTTTTCTTCTCCATATGAAAGTCAACTGCCGTGTTGCAGATGTTACCAAAGTCAAAAATAATAGTTATTAATGAGTAATCCTTAATGTGGTGCCCTTCTGCAAGGGCACAGAGCAGTACAGATATAGGATGGCAGAGTGACAGGGAACAAAGTGACAGGGAAAAGCTGGTGAAGAAAAGCTGTATCTCCCTTGCAATACACACCAGGGGAGCATTTACTCTTGAGATTTTTGTTTTCTGAATTTCAGATCAAGATGCGGAAAAGGCATTAAACATGACTGTCTTTCATTTGAGTGTGTGTGTGTCTGTGCACATATGGCACACCTGGAAGTAGAGAACATGCAAATAAGAAATCCTCCCATGATGCACAGAAGAGCACGCAAGAAACGGAGGTACAGCCCCAGCAGCCCAGCGTGTGCTGTTGCGCTCTTTGCTCACCAGCTGCTTTTGAGCAAATGCAGGAGGCTGTGAGGGCTACATACCAAACAGACCACACACGGCTCAGGGAACAGTGCACCAGGCACGGCCATGGTTACTCGTGGTTACTTAGCTGTGGGGAGAAAGAAGTCAGGGGAAAGGCCTCTGTCTGGGAGGTGTTGACAGGCAAAGATGAAGGAGCAAAGCAATGCAGAAAATGCTGTAGATTACACATACATGCACAGGGAAAGAAAAAGAGGAAAAAGAGAGAAAAATAAATATGACTATGGATGTGAAATGTTGGGAAAATTTCCATCTAGGTTCACAAAGTGAAAATATATCTCATTTCACTTGCCCTCTCCCCTCTCCACATTTATTCACAGGACCTGTTTTAGCAGCAGTAGTTATGTGGACCTGATACAGTCACACAGCCAGCTCACCTGAAATACCACTTGCCACCAAAGGGGAGTTGCAGCAGCACAGGGCTCAACGAGGCTCACAACTCTTGCAAAATGAATTTCAAAACCAGATTAATTTTTTCCCTTAGGGCATCAGGGAGACAGTGTGTTCCAGATTTCTGATCATACCAGTCACCTGAAGGACAAAAGGATCTGAGCAACAGAGCCTTAAACTGTATTAATGACAATTAATTTCCAGATCCCAGAAACAATAGAAGGCAGAGTTTTTTAATTAAAAAGTTTGAAGATTACACTGGTAGAGGCAGAGAGATTTATGACCTGGTTTCTTTCTTCCAGAGGACCCAAGCATCTGCACCACCTGCTAAAGCTAGTGGGATTCTTGGGTGCCCATCACCTGTGAAAACTAGGTCATATTTGTCTTGTCTGCTCTGCAGATGGGAAAGAAGCCACAGAAATACACTTTTTACTGGAAAATCTATTTTTTGGGGGTTTTTTCGGTGGAAGCTATCAGTTGACTGATGTATTATTTCTCTGTCTGCTGATATTCCACAAGATCCAGAACAGAGAGGCATGGAAAGGGTTTACTCTGTGTTCTTTAAGGTTGCCAATGACTTCTCCTGCCCTCTTGAAAGCTGACAGCTGTCAACGTGACAGGATGTACCACACAGCTCCTGGGCCTCCAGGAAGCAGAGTGTATCTTGGCAGGACCCTCCTTTCACCCCTGCTTCACTCACACCCAGCAGAGACATCGGGTTTGCCTTTGGGGTCCTCATAACTCCCTGTTGCTCACCCTGGTCTTTCAGAATGACTTAATCTCCTTAAGCTGTGAGCAGCACCACAGCTCTTCCACCCAGGGGTGGCAGAAGTCCACAGGCAGAACCTCACATCCCAGAAAGGCTGTGGAAGCCATGGAGCAGTACAAAGGCTGGGTAGGAGGTGGGAGCAGGGAGGTACCTCAGTGGATGAAACCTTGGGGTGTGCACATAAAATCCCATTTATCAGGGACATCGCTCTACTCCAACTCTGAGCAGAGCCATGGCATTGCCACAGCTTGTCAGCAGTTTGAGGAGCTTTGGGTTTTATGGGTTGGAACACAACAGAACAGAGCTTCCAAGGGTGCCAGATACACCCTGCTCCCTAGACCCTGCCCTCCCCAAGGCTGGTCCCTCTGGTGGTGGTGGTTGACAGGGTTTTTCACTAACAGGCAGGGAAAACCCCAGGATGTGTCTCTACACTGAAGGGGTCAGCAGGTTTCCAGGTTGGCCCCAGGGTGCCCTGGCCTGGATAGGAGCTCAGAGTGGGGAGTCCCAGGTTGAATGTGGTGCTCTGGGATCCTGCTGCTGCTCCAGCAATGCCCCAGGTTCAACTCCCAGGGCCCTCCACATTTCAAGAAGGATGGTAAGTTCATCCTGCCTGTCTGAAAATGCAGTTTATATGAAAAAAGATTTTCCGTGGAGCTCAAGTGATTTGCCAGTGGTCATGACCTATCTGTACATCCACAAAGAACCAGTCACCAATAAAGACACATGCTGAAAACCTGCTGGCATGGTGTCTCCCTAAATGAATATATTTTCTCGAGTAGCATGAGGGCTTTTGCTTACAATGTATTTAATATACTTTACTGCTGACAAGGGTATCCAAAAAAAGGAGAGGAAATTAATCTCATGATTTACTTTATCTCCAAAGAGACTATGAGATCAGTTACTACTGTTAGGAGACAGGGCACGACATTTGTATGCATATGTATTGTGCATATGCACAATATTTGAGTGCAGTGCATAATCAAGAGGCTACTCCTGACCATAAAATGAGTGTCACATTTTTCTTTTAGGCCACAGCATGTGAGAAGGGTGGCTGTCAGGCCCCTGACAGAACAGCCACAAAAGACACCCTGAACCTGACAGACAGTGGGCAGGAGTTGGTTGCCAGCTTACCTCTTCCCACACACTCAGCTGCCTGCCAGGGGGATTTGTGGCTTTGGAATTTCATCCCTCAGCCCAGTAACACTACCTACAACTAACCAGAGTGCCATTGCAATTCCCACCTGAAAAGAGAGTCCATGACATCTTTTCTCCTATCTCACCTCTTTTTAAAGTGGAAAAGAAATTAACAGGAGCACAGGAACACAAGAAATGGGCAGACATGTGACTCTGATGCCTCTGACTATCTCACTGCAGCAGGCTTGAGCCTTTGCTCCACATTGTGGCTACTGACCAACATGGCTGTGGCCCTCATTATGTTTCAGAGTACACAGAGGTTTAATGAATATGGTGGCTTGCTGCTCTTCAGCCCTTCCCTGCTATTTGGATTCACACTTCATTAACTGAGAAATGCTTTTCCTTGGGGGATCATACTTCTTCATTTCACCTCAGCTCTCAACTAATTTCTAGTCTACTTCTTGCCTGGCCCTGGGAAAAAACAAAGTGTTTATAGCCTGGATCAGCAGCCAGGGCAGGAAATTAGTGTAAGAGATGAGATGCCATCAAGATTGGTGACTAATGACTGCAACTTCAGAAATGGAAGTCCCACTGCAGCAGAGGGAGCTGGTGTCCATCAGAGCGGCACCCTGAGAGTCAGTACAGCCACCCTACTGGTTCTGACCCTGCCACTTTTACCTCCCTGCTCTCCCACTGCTTGTGGCACCTCTTTGTGGCTGTACCTTCCTCAGGAGGAACAGCAGCATCCATCACTTCACTTCTCTGCTGTCAGTCAAGCAGGCAGCTGATTCTTCTTCCTGGGAGGGGCTTTGCTGCTTTTCCTACCTCCCAGCAAAGATCCATCAGAGTGCATCAGCAGACCTCATATGTCAGTTGTTTCTTCAGCCCTAGAGGGGTCCATAGGACTGTGGGGTTTTTATTGGAGAGGGTAAGTACCACTTTCTGCCTTGTCCCTTTCTCAGGGGCAGCAAAACTGATGAGGAAGGAACAGAGTGGTGGGGAGCAATGTGAGGAAAGCCTCTGTGGCTTTCACAGGGTAGGCTCTCAAAGCTCCAGCATCAGGTGTTCCTTGTGTCCCTCACCACCTGCCTGCATGCAGTGGGGACCCAGCATCTCCAGTGTCACCAGCAAAGAGGTCACAGTGGACTCAGGGAAATCACCAAGGCCAGGTCTAGGACTGAGGTGTGAGGATTAAACACTGACACTTCCAGATGCTGCATGTCCAGGCTAAGGCAGGAAAGCTGACCAGACACAGCACTGAGCATCAAGAGTGGCCCCAGGCACCTGCAGGGAGCTTGGAGCCCTGGAGTACCCATCCCCTGAGCTGGAAAACTGAAATAGGGAGTAGAATAAAGCCCTTGTGTCATGGTTTAGGAATGGTGCTCCCAATTTAGTGCTCCCATTAAAAAGAAAACCATGAGCTGCTCCTCCCTATTCCCTTTTGATGATTGCCACCAGGCTGAGGTAAGAGCAATTTACTGGAAAAACAATGAGATAAAAAAACCAAACAGTAACAGCAGTGATGGTCCCCCTGTACTTCCCACTGATGGGGACTCATCTCAGGTCCTGTGTTCAGTCCTGGGCCCCTCACTACAGGAAAGACATTGAGGTGCTGGAGTGTGTCCTGAGAAGGGCAGTGGAGCTGGGGAAGGGTCTGGAGCACAAGTCTTGTGAGGAGCGGCTGAGGGAACTGGGGTTGTTTATCCTGGAGGAAATGAGGTTCAGGGGAGACCTTATCACTCTCTTCAATGATCTGAAAGGAGGATGTACATAGGCAAGGGCTGGCCTCTTCTCCCAGGTAACAAGAGATAGCACAAGAGCAAGTGGCCTCAAATTGCAACAGGGCAGGTTTAGATTGGATATTAGGAAAAGTTTCTTGACTGTAAGAGTGATCAGGCATTGAAACAGGCTGTCCAGGGAAGTGGTTGACTCACCAAACTCAGAAGTGTTCAAAAAATGCATGGATGTGGCACATGGGGACACGGTTTACTGGTGAACATGGCAGTGCTGGGTTAACAGTTGGACCAGATGCTCTTAGAGGTCTTCCCCAACCTTAACTATTCTAAGACCCAGGTATGGGGTAATTCTGCTGCTTCTCCAGAGCCTGCCCCTGCATATGGCTGCAATCCCTATCCCTTTGCCTGTGGAGGCAGAGGATTTATTTATCACATTTTTGCAGTGGCTGTTGCTTCATGCCTCAGTTTCCCCACTTAGAAATACACAGGATTAGAAATACACAGGATGTTTGTGCCTCCTCTGGGATGCTTTGCCTCTTTGCTGCATGGCTCTTAGGGATAGGAACCATCTGCTGGCATGTCTCTCCAGGGCCACACACAGTGGTGCCCCACAGGACCTGGCTGCTAATATTAAACAGGGCTTTGGAGCCAGTTCCAACTATAAATTCACATTAGCACCAGGGCAAGACTGCACACAGCAGACAGAGCTGCAGGCAGCCCTGGGTGTTCACCCTTGCTCTCCTGGCCATGGCACTCCCTGGATGTGTGAGCAGGCAGCTCTGGCAGCTCCTCAGCTCTGTCTGAACCACATCAGCATCCCCTGCCTCATCCTCTGGCACAGAGGAGCACAGGCTCTCCTCCCTAGCCCCCAGCTAGGCTGCTTTGCTTTCACCCCCTTGTTCTTTGCTGAAACCCCTCTGGCACAAGGAAGGGGACGTGCTCTAAAGACACTGCCTTTTCTAAAGCTGGGAGACAAAGCCCTTATTTGCAATATACCTCAACAGGGAGGAATCAATCATTTTCAGTTTCTTTGGATTTGCACATCAGGGAGCTTGTTTCTTTTCTTTCTCCTCAAACACGTCGTGGGTGGTTTCCCTGCAACAAGCTGGGGAAGGGAGGAAGGCCCTTATTTATTTACTTCCCTATGGAAACATCTCAGCTGGTATTAGTTAACAATGGGATTTTGTGGTGGGAGATAATATTCTGAGGGGAAGCTCTCTCTCAATGGCCTGACTTGGGGCATCTGCACACTGAGGATATTTACCCTCCCCAGTGCTGCTGAACAGAGAGCAGCAAGGAGATGCCACGACTCCTCATGGTCCCTTCATGTATTCTACAGAGATAAATATTTTTACCTGCAGTTGTGACATTTGGCTGTGCAGAAAAGACAAAGCCACCTAATGGACACGAGGTCTGCTCAGTGCTGCTGCTCTTTTAAAGCTAGGTTGTGTTTTTTTTTGTTGGTTTAACCTCACTCAGACCACTGCAGCACCATAAGGGGCTTAAAGCACAATATTCATATATGAACTTTTCCAAAATATAAGGGAATTTCAAGTTTTAAGCATCAATATTTGCATTTAAACCCTGATGGATCCAGGATGAAAAGTCTGAGATCTCTTTTCCTATGTGCTGTAGTGCCTCTAAACACTGCTGGGAGATGCCCCAGTGCTGCAGAAGGAAAAGGTGACCATAGCCAGGTGTTTTTCACCACAAATTGCAACATGGTAATGACCAAATAGCAGGGTGGGTTAAATCCTTATAAATCCACACAGCCTAATCCCAACTCTAGCCGCATTCCTGTCTTTCTTTGAACTTGATTTTGTTTCCGTTGTACCCTGTCAGGAGCGTTTCCCATTCAGAGGAGGTCAAATATAACCTTTTCAAGTCCCAGCCCACAGAGGATTAAATACTTGGCAACTCTGGGAACAGCAGGGGATGGGCATACATGTGTTCCCAGGCAGGATCCCAAGCCTGTTCCCTCCTGCTTCAGCAGATGTTTCAGCCTGGTTTAGGCACTCAACCAGCTGCTAAGACCCTGAATTCCTGTCTTGGAGCCAAAACACATCACCTCATCTACCTGGACTCCCTCCCTGAAACCAGGTCTCTTTCTCCGTGAGTCAATGGAAGAGAACTGTTCATAGGTAGGCAGCTTCTTAAGGAGAAAACAGAGAAAGAAAACCAGCCCTCAAACCAGTTTTTGGACTACAATCACAAAGAATAAGTATAGGAGCTCTGAACATAACATCTTGATACCTTCAGAAATGCATGGTCTCATCCAAAAGAGAGGACAAAGCTTCAGCAACTGCACTGAAATGCCCCTGGTTTGCTGCTTGCAGCATTTGTCTTACAGGAGAGCGGGTCAGCCCCTCTGAAGCAGTAGAGGAAGCTCATTGCCCCAGGAAAGAGACTAACAGAAGCATTAGATAGAAAAGAGAAGTGCCAGCACAGGCCCCTGTGCTTTGCAGTCAGCCCCATGTGCACGACTGCACCACAGGTGCTGCAGACCTACCCACGCACCACAGGGCTCACAGGAGAGCTCAGGACTTCACTGGTTTGGGTATATCCATCTGCAAATACTTTGCTACTTAAAAAAGCCTCCCAGCTGAAGTGTAAAGGCTGTGTTAGGCAGCCCAGGAGCATGGCAGCCACTCAGCACTGATGTTAAAGACCAAAGGTTTTCCCTCAGACAGTTGGCATCACCAAGTTGTGTCTCTTTGTTTGCCTGTCCAAACCCCATTTCAACTTTCCAAGAGTAACTATTTAATATTGCTTCAACCCCCTCCTCCTCTCAGGCCAACCTCTTTCTTAGCTTTGGAGAAGCAATTATTAAACTTTTGTTTAGTCTTGGGAAAAGCTGAAACAGTGTGAATTTATTCACCAAGGAGACATGCATGCTGTGTACCCTGGCTTTTGTTGAATTGCCATTTTGACACAGGCTGCCTTTGGAGAACTTCCAGAGGTGCCTGGCATTGTTTGGGTGCAGTGTGAATGTGCTGTGGAGAGCAGATCCTGAACAAAAGCAGGAGCCCAGTCAGGCTCCTCTTCTCTCCACCATTGTACTAAAGCATATTACAATTTAACCCCTCTAGCAGCAGGTGAAGTTACATTTAATACAGAATTTGAGAGCTGCACTCATTTAGATGCAACAAGAAGCTGTTCTAACATAGGCACAATGCTACAGGTACTTTCAAAATAAACACCTGCAGGACAGAAGTGCATATGCATTAGGTGACTGGACACTGAAAGGGCAGCTGAAGAGCTGAATCCCCTTCCCTTGGCTACAGATTCAGGCCGAAGAACACAAGCACTCCTGTGGTTTGAGGACTAATTAAGCTACTTGTGAACCAGCAATTAAAGGAGGTGGGAGCTGTGTGAGAAGGGATACATCTATAAGATGTTCTGTTTCTGTGAGGGGTTTTTTTTTCTGCCTTTGAAAACATAATTTTTGTTGGCTCTAATCTTGTGTCAGCTTGCATTTAATTCCTCTCATGTGAAAGCAAACCACAGAACAACTGATGCAAAGTTGCCTCACAGGGTTGTCTTCATGTGCTTGCGTGCCGGCCCACTAGAGGCGGTGTGCAGTACTCACAGATGCTGTGCTGGGACTGTTCCGGGCTCCTCTGTGGTTTCTTTTTTCTCCGGCTGCCCGAGGAGAAGAAGCATGTTTCTCATCCTTCTTGGCTGTAACAGAAGTGGAGGCAAGCGTGACTCCTCTGTCTGGCATTGCTCTCCCTCTGTGATTAGCTCCCTGCCTGCCTTGCAAACAGCAGATGTGGGAGAGGAGAGCCACTGCCTGGCTGCGGGAGATGCACTGGAGGCACTACAGACACAAACTGGGTATCAACTGCTGTAGCAGATAATTTCTGTGACCTGTGAGAGCCACCAGGCATTAGGGAGTTAAAGCATGCAGGCAAGTTTTAAACAAAGATCTGGCTTTGAGGTGATTCAGGACAGTATCTGCAGCTCTGCCGAGTTAAAATGACGATGTTCATCAGCTCTCAGGCTTCAGGGCTTCCAAGTCATCCACAAGCTGGAGGTAGGAAAAATGTCCCTTTAAGGAAGCTGCATCTTCCTTCAAAGCAGCTGGAGCTGCAGGTCCTGCTGGCAGGACGGTGCCCCAGCTGACCCACTGGTCTGCCCCAGACAGAAGCTGGGCTTTGATGAGCTGTGAAGCAAAACCATCCCTGTCTCCTGCTATACAGTTGGGGCTGATGTCAGAGGGAGTGAAGCTCCTGGCAAGTCTGTGATCTCAGTACAGCTCTTCATGGCAGGCTGATCATTGTGCCTGAGCCTCATCTCCTCTCTCCCTCTCCCCCTCTGGCACACCAAGCACAAACAGGGCTCAGACATGATGCTGCTTTTGGGTAAAGACTTGTCTTGTTCAGTTTTGGCATGTTTTCACATCACTACATTTCTTTGTCAGCCCATGTTCACCTCTCCCATTGCTAAACATCTCACAGCTTTAGAAACCCAACCATCTTCTTGCTCACAGCACACATGCAGAACTCACCAGAAACTGCAACCACATAGACATCACAAAATAGCCCTTATCTGTGCCTCCTCCTGCAAGTTTGATTTACAGGAGCTGGCGTGTGAAGCATCACCATCCAGCAGTGCTTGCTGACCAGCACTGGCAAATGAGACACTGCATGTACATGCATCTGCTCCAATTGCTTCTCTTCTTTGGGTCTCCTTTTACATATAAAGCCTATAGAGGTATAACAAAATAACTAGAACCTTACATTTGTATCATTAAATCAACTTCAACCAAATGCTTTCTAAGGAAGGAGGAAATAAGGAATGCTTTACATCCTTAAACCTCTTTGTTTTGCCAGAAGATTTCATTATTTAAGGCTTAGTGAAACAAGGGGGTGAAAGATGTCAGCCAGGGGAGCCCTCTTGGCTCACATTCAGCTTCCTGTGCTTAAAGAGGTTTGATGCGGCCATCGGGAGAGTGTCGCTTCCTATTGTGGTCACAGCCAAAGCCTGGCAAGCAGGGAGGGAGAGGAGGGGAAGCAGACAGTGCCTGGGAGCTGGAGGAGTGCACAGAGCCTTGAGTGAGTGCTGTAGCAATGCAAATTCAGGATCCAGAACCTCACCCCAGGGCACTGAGCTCCTGGTGAACTCCTCGCATGCCATCAGCACCAGTGGGGATGCTTCAGGTGCATTGGGGAGGGAGTGAGAGCCCCTCTTCCATTGCTATAGAAACAACAGTATGAAGTAAATCAAACATGCTCTGTTTTTTTGCATTCCAATAAAATGGATGATTAAGAAGCACAAGGTTGAGACAAATGTCTTGCTCAGGCACACTCAGACTGCAAGAGCAAAAGCCAAGTTAGATTGACTATGATGGGGGCAGTAGTGTTTAAGCCACATTGAAGGCTTATTGCTGGCTCTATTCAAGAAGTATTTCTCTCCGTTTCTACCTCTGTCATCAAGACTGCCTGCTGAAATTCTTCATTTGTTGCCTCCCTGAACAGATACATCTTCAATTTTGCACCAGTGTCAAAGCATCTGCTGAGTTCAGAGCAAAGTGAACTGTAAGCTGACACCTCTGGACAACCAGCCTGGGCCAATAGCAGCACACTGCTTCTCAATGCAGAGCCAGAAAACACACACACACGCAGAGGAAAAAAACCCCTCAGGATCTGCAGGTTTTGGAAGTAATTTGTAAAATAATTCTGATGTTGCTAATGCCTCAGTCTGATGGGCCCTTTACACCCATCTGAAATCAGTCCATCTGGTTCACCCATTCTTTATCTGGGACTTGCAAACCATCCTATGCTTGGTAAAATCTATGTTATGAAGTAAGAGCTCAATGCAAAATAAGCCAAAATGGTAGTTATCTGTCTATCAGTGGGGTTGAGTTGGTGGTGGTAGTGATGTTTATTTACTTTTAAAGAGAAACATGGTTATTTTTACTTTCCAAGCCAGAGGAATGGCAAGTGTTAAAAATGCATAGTTCTTGAGAAAGCACCTACACACACACAGGAATATGTGTGCAGTCACGCAGAATTACCTAACTGATATTGGTAGTTAGTAAGTCAGACACAGCTTTAAAAAAAAAAAAAAGGAAAAAGAATTACAGCCCTCTCAGAAAAGAAATTAAATATCCAGGTCTCCATCTGCTTAAGAATCCTGGGAATTTTCTAGTCTTTCTTTAGGAAATGCCACATAATAACTTTATCTGAGAAAGGACTGAATAAAATGAGGTAGGACATCAGAATCTGCCCTTTCATCCTGCAATTGGATCTACTGCCTTTTGTCCTGTGTGCAGCACTCTTGGCACCAAGAGAGGTCTCCTTAAGGGCAGCCGTCTGTCTGTTCCAGCTAACTATAGCACAGGAACTGCAATTATCAACCTTTCCATTCCCCAAATTCCTCTGCTGATCTCCACTGGGATAGTATTATAGCTATTCTTTGTTTGCAAATATATATATTTTACCAGACTAATTAGCTGGGAACTACATTTAAACTGAAGCCACATGGCAAAATCTTGAGAGTTTTTTAAATGCTCATGTTATGGAAAAGTGACTTTCTCTCTGTAAGCCTTGGCCACAAATTATTTGTGTTTAAGAGATGGATTGAGGGATAAAGGCTAAATGCAAAATCAACTCAAAAACTTACCGAGGGTAACGTGGCTTACTCTGAAGCCACTTTCCTGGAAAGCCCCTTATGTTCTTGGTTTCATTGTCCCACTGATGGAGTCACGGAGATCGGTGCTGGAATTAACTTCAGTTAGCTGGAATGACCTTCATGGTTACTAAGGCCAGCCCTCATTCTAAGAAGTGTCAAAAATATTTTAAAACCTTCTGCAAATAATATACTGTGTTCTCCATGTGTTAATTTTTTAGCAGCCCAGATGCTGCTTGGATGAGATTTCCATACAACTTGTGTGATTAAGAACTGAGTAAGGATGAATTTTATTTGGGTAATTTTTGAATTAAGCCTTTAAGTATCTGACTAATTTTGAATTCAGTATGACTTAATCTCATGCTTTACTCTAAGTACCTGCTTAAACATATGGCTGAAGCAGGGCTTAGCCAAGATTGGTTGATCTTTGCCATATGCAGAAAGGTACAGACTGCACAGGGCATCCCCATCTGGTGATGGTGAGGTTTGAAATGTGCAGCAAAGCAGTGAAAGAAGAGACTACTGGTAATAACTGATATTTGCTCAAAAGGGTCTTTTCATCCCACATGAAGTCTACCACATTACATTGCTGTTCCTGAGACTGTTGCTATTCTGAGACTGACAGGCTGCCAGCTGAAGAGGCCCTCAGTCACTTAGGAACAATTAACTGGTGACACTGGCAATTATGTCTGTATTGATCACCTTGCTTTTCAGGTTCATTCAGAGGTAAGCAATAATGATAACACACCGTGCTCTCTAGTTATGACAAGACATAATTTGTGGTCTTTAGAGAAATAAATTTAATTCAAATCAACCATCTGAGAAGCTAAATGAGCAAAGAGGCTCATAAGACGTGCAGAGAGGTGGTGAAATCTCCACTGTGTTCCCATTCCATGTATGTGTTGTGGATTAATCCCAAACGGCAACTCAGCTCCACACAGCTGCTTGCTCACTCCCCGGGTGGGATGGGGGAGAGAATGAGAAGGGTAAAAGTCAGAAAACTTGCGGGTTGGGATAAAGACAGTTCAATATGCAAAGCAAAAGCCAAGCTCACAAGAAAAGCAAAACAAGGAATTTCTTCACTAGTTCCCATGAGCAAGTGTTCAGCCATCTCCAGGAAAGCAGGGCTCTATCATGTGCAATGGTTACTTGGGAAGACAAACACAGTCACTCCAAATATCATCTCCTTACTTCTTCTTCCCACAGCTTTATATACTGAGCATGGCCTTCTGTGGTATGGAATATCCTATAGATACCCACTGTCCTTGCTGTGTTCCCTTGCAGTTCTTCTGAATCTGCTCGGTGGCAGAGTGTGGGGAACTGAAAAGGCCTTGGTCCTGTATGAGCACTGCTCAGCAATAAAGAAAACGTCCCTGTGTTATCAGTTGCATTTCCAGCACAAATCCAAACATAGCCCCACACCAGCTACTATGAAGAAATCTAACTCCATCCCAGCCAAACCCAGCACAGCATGCCTGCAAGTTTAAGGTGTTGGGGTTTTTTTGTTTTTATTTTAGTGGCAATATTAGAAGAAATGCTCTTTTTGGCAGAGGGACAATATGATATGTATGTACATGAGAGACTGCAGTGGTATAATGGAATAGCTAAGATCTGCATGCCTAAACAATGTCTATGGTACCATCTGTGGGTAAGCAGCACTGCACACAAACAGTGGCTGAGTCACTATTTGCCAAGTGCCAAACAGAGCGCATAGATGGTTTCATTTCAAAAGGCTATCACTGTTTTTCTTTCAGATTCTCCTCCTTGGTATTGTCTGTACTGTGAGCCTAACAGAGAAGCAAAGAAACCTGGAGAGGAGCTCAGTGGCTGCTGCACAAAGCGCAGGCTGAGGACTCCTGGGGGCAGCAGCCAGCTCTGTCCAGCGCTTGCACAGCTCCACACACTGCAACTGGGGTTAATGAGCCTGTGATAACAGCAATAACCTGAACAATAAAAGCTGATCACTGATCCTGAGATCAGGAGAGCAGACCAATAGAGCAACCTGCCTCCTTGGCTTACTCAGTGTTTTGGCAAGAAGTGCAATGTAGGCCAGGTCAAATCAAATCATAATTCAGTCCAAATCTGAATAATGCACCAGCACAGTCCAGGAGAAAAATGGAAACAGTGTGATTTTCATGCTCAAGAGCTAAGATGGCACTGTATAGCCTATGGGTACCTGCTCTGGCAGTCAGGGGAACTATCATGGGATTTAAACCAATAAAATGAGTAAACCAGAAACCCTGGTCTTGGTCTGTGTAAGTCATTGCACTATAATTAATGTACTTGCTGCTTTCAGTTTATCAGGTGACCTAGACAGTATTAAACTGTAAAAAAATATTAGAAGCTCTCTTAAGATTACTGCCATGCCTCTTAACTGATAACTGAGTTTTACAGAGTTTTCAGATCATAGCCTTTAGTGTTCCACAAATTTTGATTTAGAGGAAGCTGAAATATTTGAATGTGGATTGGAAAACCTTATTTGCTTTGAAATTCATTGCGCTAGCAAAAAGCTAAGCCTAATGAGGAAAAAAAAATCACATTCTGGCAGATGACGAAGAAAACAACCAAACCCACGAAATCCAACAGCCTGTGATGCAAACTGGCACTTCAAGAAGAGATGGGAAGAGTCTCCCTAAAAGATTCCCATATAATTTCAGGTTATCCTAGAAACTGAAATGAGCAACAGAAGTATATAAAGTTGTTAAACTCTCCATTATGTTCAAACCAATTGACCATTCATGTAGGATCATTCCCTGACTTCAGAAGGCAGACAGAGTGCTTGGCTGTGCCTATCAATTGCTGTAAACAGTAAGGGGTATGCACAAGGTATACAAAATATACCTGGCAAAGCAAGTGGGAGAAAGCCTGAATAATTTCCACATGTATAACCATCACTGCAAAGTCAGGGCCGAATGCAACATATGCATCCCAGCTGTAACATACATCTGCAGTGTAACTCACCCACCTAACATATGGACAGGAAATAAGGTTTTTCCAGTGTCTGAGTGTAACAAGATAAAGCTGTTGAGTTTAACCCTATCAACATCAGAGCAAAAAGAAGCTCAGACAACTGCTCACATGCTTACGGCATCTTGCTCTATCGGGATCTAAACTGGACTTAGCTGGTGAAGTTTTCTACCTTTTGGCAGGTCCAGGGCCAGCTTCTGATCATAAGATATTCTGTAGTCAAGCAGAAGACTATAAACCTGCCTACCAGCCACAGATCAGCACTGCTTGGCCTCACCTTAAGCAGAGAGAGCAAGATCATTTATTGTGGTAAGTCTTTTCATAAACTAGAGGAAAATTCTCATCAAACACAACCTTGATGCCTAAAGGATCCTTAAAGGAACACCCAACAAATTATCCTGACAAGTGGTTCTTTGGCTCCACAGAGCTAATCCTTTCAAATGGATTTGCTGAGCCAAGGAACATAAGCAAATGAAGCTCACAGCTTCTACACTGGCAGAGATCCTGTGTGAGTGGGACATGGTAAGAACTAAGGGGTCCAACTGGAAAATGCTCTGGCACAGCACTCGAAAGGACAAGATAATGAACCCCATGGGACCACATGCAGAAAGAGAGTTTAGTGTTTGCAAGGAAGATTTGCATGGCTGGACTCTGATGATAGAAGCATCCCTTCCATTTGAAAACTGATCTGATACCCTAAAAGCTATTCAGTAAGGGGGGAATTCCTGGGATTCCTGGGAGATGGAGCAAGGAGGATAAAAGTGATCATGACTACTGTATCTACCCAGAACTTTGCACATGTGGAGTGCTTCCTTTAGCAACTCCTGCTGAGGGAGGTGGTAGCTGGGATTCCTCCCCTCCCCAGTCACATTTCTCCTATACATTGATATCCCCCACTCTATGCACTAACCTACCGCTGAAAAAGGAGAGGATTTCCTTCTGGCCTGCCCTGGAAGGTTTGTGTCATTAACAAGCACTTCATCACAGGTGTGGTTGGGCAGGTGTTTGGTCCTCAACACAGCCCCCCTGTGCTTCCCCCTGTGCAGAAACTGATGCAAAGTGACCCACTGCAGGTGTGGCTGGGGGACTGGGCCTTTTTGGCTTCTTCTCTGTTGGATCACTTCACTTTGCATAATCCTCACTAGTAAGCGTGTTCCCCCTCTTACAAAACCAACTGTGCTGAGTTATTATACACTAATTCCAGCAGCATCTTTCAGGATATACTAAAATAAATTGTTAACTACACCCCTGGTCTTCAAAGACCAGTTTTACCTCATACCATTTATTAATCTCTGCTGCACTGAATTATTAAAATGAAACTCTCAATTACTCCCATCACTAAAAGTACCAGTGTGGCTTTTAGATCCATATTTCTACCCTTTACTGTAATGCATTCTTCATTTTAATTACTGGCACCATATTTTCAAAGGGCAATGCCTTATCTTTGCAGGGTATTTATCAACTTAAAAAAAAGTTTGACAAGTGCATAAATCATTAGGTGTGACAAGCAGTGAATTCTTGAAGGAGAAATATGTGGAAAAAAGATCATGTTATCTAGGTGAACCAAAGACATGTCAAAGTGAAGCAACAGGAGGAAATATCATCTAATTCTCCTGCCAGTGTGTGCATTGTGCAAGAAATTATTCTGGTGTTCATTACCAGAAGGAGACTGAGCAGATTTTTTTCCATAAAGAGAAGAGATCTTCTGCAACAAAGGGTTTATGGACTAAAAGGATAACAAGAATTGCCAGCTAAAATTCCTAAATAGAGAAATCAAGATCACATCTAATCAAAGCCACAGAACACACCCAAGTAATAACCCCAGCCCAAAATAACCTTCATCTGTCCAATGGCTCCTAACAATGAAGTACTGCAGTCTTCCTATTGCCATTCTCTTTTCTGATTCAAAGAACAGATGTTTTATCATGAAAATCCTATTTTCCAGGTCTGTCAGTGGTCTAGATGATGGACACCCACCATACAAACTCCTCTGCACCAGTACACAAGAGCAACAACTAAATTCAGGAATGTTAGAAGAGTAAAAAATATTTTAAAATGTCATCTGTGTGGCCCAATCAACTTCAAAGGCCCCTACTGACCTGCCAGCTGGTCAGGGCAACTGGAAAGTTCTCCTTAGAATGCAAAGGTTTGGTTGTGACAAGGGGTTGCCTTGCAGCAAGCTCTGGCTGTTTTTCCCTAACCAGAAGACACATTTTAAAAAAAGACAGCACACACTGACCAGTGAAACATTGGAAGACAATGCCCTTACACTGATTGTTAGCCTGTGCTGAAGGCTCTCATGCTACATTTTCATTTCTGCTCCCCAGGTCAGCTGCCTGTGCCATTTCTTGGCCATGATGTGTGGATACACCTGCACACCAGCCATGACACCTCACAGATTTATGGTATAGGCACTGCCTTGCAGGAAAACTGATCTCAGGTTTTATGGATTCTAATGGCATTTCTGATAGCTGATGATCAAGAATAATTATCCCCAGCATTCAGCTTGGAGCACATGTGGGGAGACAGTAAAATGCCCAGCATTACATCCTCAGTATCCTAAAGTCAAACACAGTAATGGGTTTTTTTCCTCAGGGAACAGCAATGCATCCAGTCATCATCTTTTTAAATTCACCTCCACCTCGTACAGCAAGAGTAATTCTTTTTCTGTCTAGCTTCTTTCTTACATGTAGGCTTCCAATTTCATTACTTTTAAAAATCCTGAGACCAACAATAACTTCAGAAAATAGAGATAAAGTAGAAGATGCAGGGAAATCTTTGGAGACCATGCTGGATTTTTTCTTTACAAGACAAATAATGTATTCCATGATGTCTCTCATTCCTCTTCTAATCTTTTTAATAAGAAAAGACAAACACTAGCCCAGCTGTACACAGCCAACACCTGATTGGGTCAAAAACCTTTAACCCACAGCATACATGGTTGTACAAAAGGTGCAATGAAAAGCAGTTTTTTGGGATCTCTACCACCAGAATGATACTTTGGAGGTGATTTATATAAAGGTTCTGTTAGTCTTCCAAACTAATCGAGTGCCAGCAGGAAATGTAGGAGTAATCACCCCTGAGGCTTAACCACTTTTTCAATCTGCAGAGCAAGAAGCACAGGATGAGAAAAACAACTTTCTCTTTTGCCACTCCCCACAGCTTCAGTTTTGTTCTAGCAGCTACGTCCTGCAGGTATGAGAAGGAATCTTAATATTTTGCCTCTTTGGAGTTACTGGATTTCCTCCACCATCTATGCCCTTCAAGGGTAGGCCGGAAAGATTCTGTAATTCACCTTACCTGTTGCCTTTTTCATTTAGCATCAGGCAGAGAGACTGAATTTTTATAAACAGACACAAACATCTTTCCTTGAATTCTTGAACTCTAGCTGTGTCTCTTCTATCAGAAAAAAAAACAAAAAGAAATAAACCTTGTCCCACATACATTCTCTCCACCCACCAATACAAAGGGCACCACATGGAAAGAGTCCTCCAGAAACCTGCTTTCCTGTTTTACTGCGTCAGGGTCACAGCATCGGGGTCATGCTGAGGAACTAGCTACCAGAGCTGCCCTGAACGCTATGAGCAACCCCTTCTTTTGCTGGGTAGATGTACTTCTTACACACCTAGTACCTTTGGTATGCTCACAAACCCCTGTGTTTTTGTACACTGCTCTCATGTCCAGTCACTGCATTTCTACATGCTTCTGATGAAAGCTTCAGTTTGCTTCTCATTTTAAAAGGGGACAAAGAAAATCAAAACACAGCATGCATATGAACAAGAAAAATACCCGCAGATGCAAAGTAGGGGTGAATTTTCAAGGACAATCTGTTGATGATTAAATACAAAAAGGTCCCTCTTTGCAATTCATAATGCTATTGAAGAAGGTGAATTTCATTTTTGTTAGTGAAAGTGGCTCCATGTTTATATGTGCATTAACTACCTCACCCATTTGCAAAAGTCACCATTGCACCATAGGAGCAGAGAGGGTAGTTAATGTTCCACAGATTTCTTCTGGGGCAACAAAACTAGGGACCTTAAAGTAACGTGGTTGGTCAACTCTTTTCTCTTTTTAATTTATATCCCATCATCTCCTAAAGCCCTATCTTTCATTCTGCGCTGCTGGTGTTAGAGCCCCACTGCAGTTCTCAGAAGTGGTCCTCTGCTATTCAGTGCAGTTGGCTTTTGAATGAAACATGAGGTTTTTTAGCACCTCAGGAGGCTGAGCATGCTTAGCAGCCCAGTCCCAGCCTCACACACAAGGACTGCCCTTTAATTCCACTTAAATAAATTCAGTGTTGTTGGTTTTGCCCCTGCTCAAAAGGAGCTTAGTGGGAAAGTCAAAACAGATCTCAGCCAAAGGGAAAAAATAATAAAGCAAGCCCATAAATTAAGTCAAGCTAGTGTATCCTAGGAACAAGAAAGAGCTCATGCAGATGAGGCAAACCATGCCATGCATAGAAAGCAAATCCCCACTGCTGGTCCTCCTTCATGCCATTCCAAAGAAGCAAATCTCTATGTGAAGTGTTTGAGAGCATGCTGGAAACAGAGAGGCCCTGGAAAAATAGTTAAAAATAAATTCCACTATTTGGTGGCATTTATTCCAAAGGAGACAAAGTGTCTTTTGTGAAACATTCCCACCAGAAGCCTTGCAGAGTTTGAACTGCATCCACAGCCTACACTAGTGTTAGACATCAAGTGAGATCTTATTGTCTTTCCTTTTGAAAATCCAAACAGATTTTAGAAGTCTGACTAATTAACTAGGAGTGAGCTGTATTTTTTCCTAGGATATGAATCAACATAATTATAAATTAAGAAGGTCTATTATTATTATGGCAAAAAGAGTATGACAGAAAGTAAGACAGGGTAAGGTGCTTAAACACAGTGAGATTATTCCTGACTCCAGGACAATGAGCCCCTGCTCATTCATTGTATGAAGTTACATCAAGTCCATAGAATTGTCAGCTAACTAGAATTTATTAGGTAAGGAAGAGATTTTTAGGAGGAAGTAAATGCCTTCCAAAAATCCCTTTTGGCTCTGAAAGGTTTAGAAACCTAGCTAATCTTTCACAGCTCACAGCCAATAACCTTCATGTTTATTTTCTTCTGAAACTCTGAGAAGTTAATAAAGACTGATCATACTGCCTTATGCTTTGTGGGAGATGCTGTGGGATTGGAGGGCAAAAGCCAAGCCCAGGCTGATAATGCAGGAAGAGTTTCAGCAACGGGTCCCTGGAAAAAAGGCAGATCAGTGGAAGTGTGTGATCCTTTTCCTTTTTTCTCTCAGGAAGGTTGGTATGTGAAGAGCAAGATGCCCATAAAGTCTCCCTTACAGCCAAAATCACTGTCTCAGCAGGGTCCATTAGTGGAGGATGCATCATCATCATTGTCTTGCCTTCCTCCTGGGAAAGAGAAATGGAAGGGAAAGGATGAGCTCTGTAAGCAAAACAAAGTAGAGAATGGGAAAGAGCTGAGAGACCAATTAAGCCCTGCACACAAGTAGGCTCCCTGCATGGCAACTGACCTACAAAGGATATTCAGAGCCAACAAAGGGCTGCACATTGAACTGATAGAGCAACCGGATGCAAAAGCAATGCAGCATCAAGCTGTGTTGAGGGGGGTAGATGGCCCTCACAGTAACTCTATTATAAAGCGGTGATCAATGCCACAAAAATCAAAACAGATATACTGGCATAAACACTCAGATTCAGTTCCATTGTCTTGTGTGTATTTGGTAATTAACTTTAAATGTAAAATGAAAAGGCAGTTTCCAGAAAATTTCTTTTATTGTATTTGCACTTATGCAGCTGGGTGAAGCTGGAAGAAAACTTCCCCTGAAAAACCCAGTTCATCTACCTCCCCATGGAAGGCAGAGTTTGTGTAGGCCATTGCCACCTTCCAAGTACTGGAGTGTGTTTTGTTCCTTCTCCTCCCACAAACATTCCTTGCTTTTCCTGCTGGGAAGAAGGCAGTGAGTGACAGCTAGGAAGGAGTAAAAGGGGCACATGCAGGCTTGAAAACTCACAATTCTGTGTTTGGCTTGTTTGCAAGTGAGCATCGAGGCGTGTCCCTAGACAGACATGGTGAGTGAAAGGAGCTCTTTTAAGCATAATAATCTTTTATAGTCTATCATTTGAGACATAGTCTGAGTTCACATGAATGATTTTTCAACCTATTACACTGTCAGTAGCATACTTTCCAATCTTCCCCTTATTAAGAAACACTTCCACTCCTGCTTCCTCCTCTCAAGCCGGGGATATTGGAAGGATGCACCCTCTGAGACTGTTTACTTCCACGGAAATCTTTAATAAAAGTGCAGTGACTGGAAACAGTGAAGATAGAGCAGTCTGAGGAAGAGGAAATTTAAAGAGACAAATATGCAGAAGTCCTCAAGATGCTGCCAAGGCAACAATTTCAGGAGGAAAACAATGCTGAATAACATAATTTCCCCTAGTAGCTGCAAGTCATTCAGCAACCTTGAATTAAGCTCACACCTCTGCTGTCACTGCACAGTTTCACAGGAGAGGAATGAAATCCTTTATCAGCAGGACCAAAAAAACCTCCAAAGAGGGTGAATGTTAGAAAGCCACAATTAAAGTCAGGGAGCTGGCAGCTGCCCTGGAATGATTAATGGGCTCACACATCTCCTTATGCCCTGGCTCAGCCATGCTGAGCAAATGTTTGAGAATTTCATAATCTCAGCAGCCCCTTTGCTTTCATAGGCATGTCCTGGCTGTGCAGTGATTTCTCCAAGAGACAGTTAAAATGAGTTTGGCTTAGTCTTTAACTCGCCTCTTTCTTGCAAACATCCACAAAGCTGGGGTGTTGCACAGCTTCCATATACCGAATTGCCATAGACAGTAACACATTGTACACCTATGAGAAACAACTGAGAAACAACTCTGAAAATTTAAAAAGGTTTATTAAACCTTGACAAAAATACAACAAAAGGACTAGATAAGGAAAAATTCTCAGTGCTGGGAACTGCCCCCATAGAAAGCACATGGCCGGTTCATCTTCAAGATGGATGCTCAGTCTTTTATACCCCTGGGGGTTGCATCAGCCAGCCCTGGCCCCTCCCTAAGTCTGTTAGTCAGCTCTTCTTTGCCATTTATCAGTGGAGACTGATTTCTTGTAACTGGATTGGAGATCAGGTGTTGCCATGCCACACCCCCTAAGCACCAAGCTTTTCCATTCCCAACTGCCCCAGGTAAGGGACACGTGCAGCCTTCTTTGTACCTGTCCTAGACAACCCTGGCTGTCTGATGGCAACAATACAGGGGGGAAAGGGAACTATGGGGAGAACAGAGGACACCTAAACTACAATAATATAACTGTATATCACTAAAGCTTTTCTTAATATTCACACAATAGATACTCCTTAATTGCGAGAGCCAATCATCTCATTATCCATCTATAACACACTGAAATAAAGAACAACTGGACCTTGACACTAAGGAGCAGATCAGACAGAGAAATCTGTTACCATAAACAAGCAGGACTGCCAACACAAGTGGGTGATGTGTTGATAATAAAGAATACTGCATTACTGCTGGGAAAAAAACAGCAGCAAGAAAAATAATAGGAGAAAAGTAAGCACACACAGACACTGTGCATCAATAGGAATCTCCCAGAGTGCACATCTTGGCCTCAGCAGGCTGTGTGAACCCATGGACCAGCCTGGCTCATGTTTGTCTGCAAACACACATGCGCAACTACATGTGTCTAATGCTCAGGACATGCAGAGAAAAGAAAATGGAAACTAGCAGAAGTAAGGAAGATGCCTGTATAGACAGAGTCCCCATGAACAGCTGAGGAGTGGGATGGCCCATACCTTTAGTGCTACAAGTCTAGCTGCAGTTTGTACCCTTGAAATTAATTTCTAACTTGTAATGGCAAACTCATTTGCTTCTTTAGATGCCTGACTTTGGAGTCATTGCAACATGCTGCTCTCACAGCCCTGGAAGGTGATGCCTCATTCAGCCTGAAAACAGGCACCATCTCCCACCCAGCAAGAAAATCCTGCTGATGAGAGCTGGGTCAGATATCCAGGACCTTTCAGTTCTTAGTCCTTCCTGGAGCAGCTACCAAGTGCTGATGAACATCACCCTGAGTGCTGGTACAATAGATATGTGCCTAGTAACCCACCAGGGACTTTGATAGTAAAAATCAAAAGTTGTCCACATTTTAGTCCCTTCCAGTCATGCAAGCTGTAAGTAAAACAAGCCAGGTCTCTGTGTGATGATAAATCCTTCAAAGCAGTTTCCCTTAGCACACTGGTCTTGTCAAGAAAGTATTTTCAAACCTGTACCTAAAAAACTAAGGCAAGAAGCTTGAGGCATCCAGCTATCCTGCCTTACCCACACTGTCCTGAAGGTGTCTGGGGACACAAGGCGTGGAAGACAGACAGCTCTGTCTTCACAGTTTAGCTGGGTTTTTCAGCAGATTGATGAGCATGTTAGTGAAGTCCCCCATGGCATCCCATGCCTTTTGATGGCTTTCACTTTGGTGAAGATTTTTTTTTTCAGTATCCATGCCATGTCACTCATATCTTCCCATCAAAGTTGTATCTTTCTCCTTGATTTTTTCCCCTGCTTTCTCAGCATCTGTGAGGTTAGTTTTGGCATGTTTTGGTCCTTTGCACTGCACCCCATTTCCTCCCAGACCATTTTCTTGTAGTCACTAAGTTTCCCAATTTTCTGGGGTATTTTTGGGTTTTTATTCAATTGTATTTCATATGATCCTATCTCCTTTCCAGAGTAAGTCTTTCTTTTCTGTTTCATTTCCTTTTGGGAAGGGAAACAAAATCTTGTGATTTTAATGGGGATCACAGCACTAGAGAGAGGGCAAGCACAATCATTTCCCCTTTTCAGCAAAAGGGACCAAATTGTCAGGAGACCAACTGACCTCCTAAGGCTAAGAATCAGTGACACAGCTCAGGCTCTGCTGTTTAGCTAGCAGCTCACTTTTTCAGCAAGATTCTGGGCTCAGGAAAGATCAAGACCCCAGAGATGTCTTAGTCCCTTGTGGGTGATCATGTGGGGCTTACCGCATTCTGGGTAAGGGACAGTCACACAGTGCACAGAAATTATTCATTGCATACCCATGTGTACATTCTCCCCACTCTATTATAAACCAGTCCTATCTATTAACTCTGTGCAAAAAGAGGTTTTTATTGCTTTTCCACTTGCACTATAGTCACTACTGTTGTAGAAAGTAGAATGAACATGAAGCAAATTCATGTTTAGAACACAGAGCTTATTCCAGAATCCTCCTGCATTTGATTTACTATCAGGCTATATGTTTTATAACAATGCTATTGTTTCAGTTGCCTCTCCCTCTCCTTGAATATGGAGATTTTTATTACTGCCATATCTTTTAAAGGTGGCAGCAGTGCTGCCCAGGAGCTTTGGACATACAATCTCTGCTGGCATGACTGCAGCAATAACAAGTGGTGCTGAGGCAGCACATGAGGCTAAAGGGGGCTAAGGTCAGTCACGAGGGAAAACTTCAGGCCTGTTGTGAGCAGTTGTGGTAAATGGCAACAGAGCAACTCATTGCTGCACCAGGGAATCTCAGTAAGTTGTCTCCACTTTGCAGTACATGATGAACTTTCCCTGGCAAATTTATTTTCCTCAGGGTTTGTTTTGCAGCCTACCCATCATCTGAGAAGTGAGGGGAAGTGGGGAGCAGGAAAACAAACTCTCAACCCACCCTTCATGAGTTGCACAAGGGGTAATGGCAGAGGGTGCCGTGACAGTGCTGTGGGCAGCTTCCTCAGTGGAGAGGGGTAGAAAGGCAAGGGAGAAAGGGAATAGGGCAGTGCTGAGAGAGGAAGTGAAGCTGGGGAGACAGAAGACCAGCTAGGTCATTTGTGAATGAAGCCTTTGTGTTATGAGCTTGGGAAGAGCGTCTCGGGCCATCACCTCCAAGGCAGCTGGAGTGAAAATTCCCTCATTCCTTTAGTGGCAGGCCTTATTTCCATCAGCTTGTGTGCAGTCTCAATTGACAGGCAATCCCAAAGCCAAACCAAAATCTTCCATGCCAGCCATACACCTCCAAAGCTCATATGACAGTTTCACATTGGAGACTATGCCTAATAAATCTACCCGACTGCTTTGTGCTAAATCTCATCCAGGACTAATCACTTCTGTCAGACAAGCTGACCTTTCTCACTGGTTCAGTTATAAACTGATATAGCAGTGCTGAACACATTTGATTTCTGAGCTTTAGCTTTGTTCAAACATGATTTTTGGTACAGTATGACTACAGACAGGAAAAAATAACCAGAAAAAAAGAAGAGGTGAAATGTTCAAAGAAGAAAATACATTATATTGTTTATCTTTCAGAGAAATGAAGTAGTACCAATGGCCATGCAGGAAAGAGAGAAATCTCAGGTTCAGTAATACCCTGTTTCTAATGGACAGTCTGAAATTTTCAGTGTGACCCTGTTGGAGGCAGCAAAAACACAGATGTCTGAAAGCAGATGAGGAGTGGTTCAAGTAGGTGCATTCATACTTCAAGGAGTTCTCAAAGCTGTCCTATACCTTGTGTGCAAATGGAAAAATGGCTGGAATGATAATACATGCTACTTGTCTGGTTGTTTCTGGGAGAGGCATCTTCTAGGACCAGCCAATAATAAAATCACTCTCTTAATTCCCCCTGAATGATTACTTTTATCTGCCTTCTCATTTGCCAGAGGTTTCACACTTGCTTGGGAAAATTCAGATTGTCATCTTTCCTGATTACAGTGTCAGGCACGATTAACCAAGGAAGCCAGCTGAATTTCCTCTGAATTCATCCTTATTTTAATGTCCAGTCAGTTTCAGAGAACAAAAAAAACCCAAACCAAAAACCACAAATAGCTACATTTCTTCCCATTCTGTAGATGAAATACAATCTTGGTTTCATGCATCACTTACACACCTTTGTGCGAATACGCATAATGCACACATGAGCATGCTCCCTGGAAACCAATGATCCCTTTACATAAAAGTACAGAGATGCTATTTTTTCACCCAGGAGCCAGCTGCAAGTATTTTTAAATAGGCTAACTTGTTCAACAGTTGAGCTGAAGGGCCCTTATGGATCCAGATAGGGACCTGCTGTATTAAAGCTTCATACACACCAGTCTCTCACTCAGACACCTGACTCATAGCAAGCAGCCCAAAGAAGAAGCCTGAAAGGGCAGTAGAAAAAAAGGCCACTTCCATTTCACAGCATTTGTAGACAAAGGCAGAGTTCCCTTTGGATAAAATTTCTAATTTCATTCTGTATCTCACTCTGATGCCAGTGGAGCAGGGATGGCTAAGAGGGATGTATGCTCCTTGGCTACTGCAGCTTATTTTTGGTTTGTGCTGTTTCCTTTCTATCGGTGTTGAAACAATGGGCTATGGACTAGAAATGTCCTCCATTTAGCAGTTGTTTTAGCATGAAGCTTTGGCAGAGGAAGTGCTAAGGCAGCAGCATTTCGGTCTCCACAGCTGAAACAGACTGCAATTGTTAACTGGGGTTTGGAGATGGGACTCTGTGTCCAAAGCCTCAGTCCTGAACACCCCTCCTTGGCTTTTTCTGTTGTTGTTGGCTATTCAGCAGTGCAAATGATCACAGGCAACCTGACTTCCAGAGCCACTTTTCATTTAGAAGGAAGACCTCAAACCACCTTAGTTGTGGTCTGTCCTAAACCAGGTTTTGTTAACATTTATTTGCCTTAAGAGGTAAGGGCCTGCACAGCAAAAGCAGCAGAGATGGTGAGTGCCTACCAAACACACCTGCATTAGCCTAAACTAGTTTTTTTTTTTTTATCTTTTATAATTTATTTAAATTATTTTTAATTTAATTAATTTTTTTATTATTTTTTTTTAATATTATTTATTTATAATATTTGTTATTAGTTAGTTATTATTTTTAAGTTAATAAAAAATAAGTTTTAGTTTTTTGTTGGTTTTGGTTTTTGTGCTTTTTAATTCACTTTTTCTTTTTGTATAGAAAGG
Source organism: Camarhynchus parvulus (assembly GCF_901933205.1). Lineage (NCBI taxonomy): Eukaryota > Metazoa > Chordata > Aves > Passeriformes > Thraupidae > Camarhynchus > Camarhynchus parvulus. The sequence continues at coordinate 18,564,764 of NC_044575.1, read as the reverse complement.
TTTTATTTTTAATATTTAAGTTTTAATAAAATTTTTTTTCTTTTTTTTTTTTTTTATTTTTTCTTTTTTCTCTTTTTTCCTTCTTTTCTTTTTTTTATATATTACTTTTTTTTTTTGTTGTTTTTATCTTTTTTTGGGGGTTTTGTTGGTGGCATCTCTTCTTTTCCTTTTTTTTTCTTTTTTTTTTTCTTTTTTTTTTAAAAAAAAAAAAAAAAAAAAAAAAAAAAATAATAAAAAAAAAAAAAAAAAAAAAATATAAAAAACAAAAAAAAAAAAAATTAAAAATAATTATTTTTATCTAACAAACAAATTTTTTTTTTTTTTTTTTTTTAATTATTAAAAATTATTATTTTTTTTTTCTTTTTTTCTTAAAAATAAAAAAGGGGGGGTTAGGGCCCTCTTCTTAATTTTTTTTTTAAATTTTTAAAATTTAAATTTTTTTTTATTTACAAAAATTAATTAATTTATTTTTATTTATTTTTATTTTAATTTTAAAAAAAAAAAAAAAACTATTACCAGCCAACTTATTTAATTGCATTTTCCTTATTTTCATTCAGAAAGAAACTACAAAAATATTTGCTTTGGCAAAAAGACAACTTCATACAAAACACTGCAGCAAAAGAATAAGACAAATTAGAAAAGCATATTAAAGTCACTTGGAGCAGCAGTTACAGCATAGTAGCCTCCTATTAAGGAAAGAAGAATAAGTGACACCCCGCACACATACCTATTTTTTACATCAGTGTGTGTGCTCATGTAAGACCTTGAATTGTCCGATGAATGTCTTTGGCTTATAAACCTATTTAATTTCTTTTCTTCCCTGCTCTTCCACTCCAGGCCTCTAAAAACTATAGGACCAAAAGACAATTGCCTCTCATGGCTTTATTTCATTCTTGAGAATACAGATTAGAAGCAGCAAGCCAAGGAGACCTTGGGATGATTTTAATTGCCTGCAGCTCCTTTTGGAAAAGAGGAGAATAGATATGCAAGGTCCTTGATGAAAGACAGATGGATGACAAAAGTCTACCTCATTGTAAGCTGCCGCAGCAGAAACAGAGATATGGCAGCACTTATTTGAGCACACACACAGTTTTACCATCTCCTCATAAAGAAAAACTAATCTTAGAGGCTCCCCACAGCTGGACAGTAAGTTTTTGGGATGAGACTGTGATATGCATGCAGATATAACAAAATTAATTACAACTGGGCAACAAGAAAAGAGGGGAGGAAAAAAGGCAAAGGTCCACAAATTGTTAATTTTTCTGGTTCAGCAGCCATGCTTGCCTTCCTGCAATAATGCACCTCAAGCCTGGCCAGGAGAAATTCTTCCTGGGTCACAAGGGACCTACTCTTTGCCTTGTGCTGTGTCTGCTAGGACTTGTTTCTTATTGTTACCTAGATTTGCACCTCAGTGACAACCAGAAGGATGTCACAGACTCCTTTCATACAAATCACAAAAAGAAATCAGAGCTAACAGGCTGTCTTTCAGAGGGAACCACGGTCTCTTATTTTAATCTGACTATACCTTATGCAACCAACCTCTTGTTCCTTGTCCTGAAGTTTACAAAGATCTGTCAAGCCCTATTCCCGTGGGGTCTGTTTAACATCTTACATTCTTTGCATGAGATTGGTTGCTTATTTGTATCTGCCTTTGCGGGTCTGTTCCATCTTTAGTGTGCTGCTGAGGCAGAGGAGTTGCCCACTGAAGAAGGACAAAGAGGAATCCAGAGTTGTTGAGACCTCAGTTTGACAGGTTGGCATACACCATTCAAGAGCTGTAACTATTCTCTACCAAAATTTTCACTGCTGCTAAGACAAGAAGTGTTTTGAGGGAACGTTTAGGTAAAAAAGCAAAATATAAAGATCAATATCTTTGTGACACCATGACTTCTGAAATTCAGTTACACCTTTACCTGAAGTATCTGCTGGTAGTTCAGCAGATACTTGCTGATGTATGCTCAGTGGTTCTTGTGTAAACCAAGGGTACTGCTTCTCCTTTGGATACTGCTTCACCAAGCACATGAGGTCAATTGACTGACTCTTATTTTGGATTGCCAAGGAAAATAAATTATTCATTGTTTGATTTATAATTAAAAATATTTTATAAATTCATGAAAGAGCAAACGGTTTCACTGTTCTAAGAACAAGTAGTTATATAGTGTCATGTTTAAGTTTTTAAAGAAAGGAGGACACCAACAAAGATATTTGACAGCTCTGGAAAAGGAACAAGGAAAGCAAGTTATATAGGGAACTAATGGTTTTAAAGGAGACATTTCAGCCTCACAAAGTCTTTGCAATTCTCTAGTAAGACTTCTGGACTGCTCCTGATAGATCAGCATTGAGAACATACCCAAATGGTGTTTCATCATAGCAAGCAGCTGAAATAGGAGGAACGTGGCAATAGACTGAGAGGCAATAAAATTTTGCTCAGAAAAAGGACAAATTCTAAGAAATTGTATTCAAACTACTTACAGGAAAAAAGAAACAAAACATAAATATCCACAGGAAGCAATTTGTATCCTGTTTGGCTGCTTTTGATGCAACTTGAACATAAGAGCCAGTGTACTGGATCAACACTTTCCAAAATGGGATTGGGGCAGGAATTCTGTGCCCTATAATTTGAGTAATGCATCACCAGAAAGCAGCAAGCTGGATGTTTGCTTCTATTAACTCCTTAAGTCAGCTCAAACTTCTGTAGTTTCAGTATACTCCTAGAACTGCTGGACCATTCAGAGTCATGGAGAGCAATTTTTATGATCCAGGACTTATGAACCCAGACCCTGGTCCATAGCAAAATTCCATGAATGTGTCACTGCCTAAGGGCTGCCAAGAGGGACACTGAAATAACTGGACTCTACCCCAGCATGTGAAGCGGCCAGCACAGCTTTTCACTCTCTGGTGCACTGTGATCCAAGCTGTGGAAACTAGCTCCAACCTCAGTGGACAATGCACCAATAGCATGGATCATTAATAATAGTTCATAATATGAAGAAGACAGTGTCTCCTAAGTATTACAAACCACTAAACTGAGACTGGACCAGGAGAAATTGAGAGGAAGTGATTCATTTTCCCAGGGAACACAGGCTTATAAAAAAACCTCCAGATATCACAGGACTGGGAACGTTGACTTCCCAACAGTGCTACAGGGCATCATTATAGGATGAAGTGTCCAAATAGTAACAGTAGGGATGAAATGTCAATTCTCTGCGCACAGAAAGCAGCCTCAGGTGGGTTTGCTAAGGAGCTGTTAGAAGTTTTGGAAGTCACCTTACAGGGAAATATGAAAGCAGGCTGGAACTGGATTTGTACTGCTGGTGTTCACTGTTCAAGGGGACCAGAGGGGACAAAAAGTAAAGAGAAGCCCACATTTCTGTTTTTAATGCCGATATTTTTTAAATTATTTTTTACTGTTTCTGTGAGTTAAATAGATATTGCAGCTAAAGCTCTGCAGTCAATATGGGTGCTAGAGCCTTTTGTATTAAGATTGGCTACCATCTTTTCAAAGTGTTTACATTTTACAAAATGTTGCTGAACAGTCAGACCTCTCACCTCTTTCCTATTTGTGTTCTGTGAACCACTACATGCATTGTAATGCAAATTGTACAATATGTCTATACTTGATTCTTTCCGTATTGTCCCCACATCTGACAAGACACATGATTTCAGAGCCAGTGAAAGCCATCATTCCTCCCACACAACTGGTGCAGGAATGTTCTTAGTCATTTGCATCAGAGCTGTGACAGGACGAGGACCACTGCCACATTTAACAGTGTGGAACATCTTTTGTGCCACTCTCAACAGCAGAATGATCTTTTAAGGGCCAGCTCCCTTTAAAACAGGCCAGCTTCCAGCACAAACATGAAAACCTTTAGTCATACCACAGATGTAGGTAAAAATCCAAAAGTAAAGAGGAGAGACCAGAAGGGTCCCCACAAGGCCCCCAGCAGCACCACTGCCCCACCCATTCCCGCAGTGGCTGTTCCTGCTCGCAGCACTGTGGGGCATTTCACCACACTGCCCATATCAGTCAGCACACTGTGGGGCATTTCACCACGCTGCCCATGTCAGGCTGGTTCCAATCCGTTCTCACTGCCTGACAGACGTGACCTGCGAGAAGCAGCTGACAAGCACTCAGTTCATTGCCTCATAAAAGACTCAGTCACTGCCATTCAAGCTTGATTTTTCATAAGAACAAGAATATGCTGTTCCAAATGTTGCACTCAGCATCTTGGAATGATGTCTTTGACCAGGGGCACTGGGGCCAGCAGAAAAATGAATTATTACACAAGACACTGTCTTTGTCCATTTCTACAGTTTAAGGGAAAGATGCAGACACTCAGCCAACTGATTGCTCGATACTGTTGTTTCTGTAATATCCAGGACCCTGCTAGATTTCTAGAACAGAGACATGACCAAACTGTTCTTCTGAAATAAGTGTCAGACTCTTTGATTCATCAAAATGGTGCAAGTGACAGCGCAGGAGATGATGCTGTGCCTGCAGTGTGTGAGAAGTCATGGCTTATGGTAAACAAAGATGCATTAAAACAAGGATGTATTTAAAAATGGCAAGAGAAGCATGACTTGAAAACACTATTTCTTTGAGTTGTTGATCTTTGTCTCAACATTGTTTTTATTTGGAAGTTCTTTACCTAGAAATGCAATTGTTTGCTAAATCATAAATATTTGGGGTTCTTCCCTGGAACAATCCACTGACTTCCTCAGATCAGAAAACTATTTAGGCTGCACTTGGCTCATGCTCAGGCACTTCTTTTTATAAAACTGAACACCTACAAATTATATTATAGCAATTATAAATATATCCCTTAACAAATGAGGAGCTAAGGAATTTCATGATGCAATCTGATAACTAGACAGATGGGATGCGGCAAGACGGGTCCAGGCGACTCTGTCGGAGCAGGGGAGTGCCCAGGACCCGTCGCAGCAGTGCCAGGGTACTGCAAAGCTTCCCCGCCCTGCGGGTTTGCTGTATGGTTGGCGGTAGGGTACGGACTTCCCCCCCCCCAGGGTCCCCCCAGGGCAGGAGGAAAGGCAATTACAGAAAGAGGGAAAAGGAAGATTAAAAAAATCCACCTAATTAAGATGGTGAGATGAACCCCTAGAGCACACCAAAACCATATCATGCACTCTCATGCACTGGCTCATCACATGTCCATTCCCTAGAGAGAACTGAGTAGTGATTGATCATGTATTCACGTGCTTTTAAAAGGTTTCAAATGATGCTCTCATTAGAAAGACTGCTGTAAATCTGTTGTTTAATTGCTGCCAGGTAGATTCCTACCTGCTGGCACATTCCCCTCACCTGCTTCACCAAATATCTCAGCCAAATCTCTTCCTCTCACCTCAAGCTCTCAAAGTGCCACACCAAATGTGGTCAAACAATACTCTTTAGCACAAGTGTGCAGTGTTTCCTACTATATACGTGCAAAAACTGAGATCTGCAGGGATGCAGGGCAACTCCATTCACTTTTCACTCATCATGGGATAAAATGAAGAACCCAGGATGCAAAGACTCCCTCTGAACCATCCAAGCTCTGTTTCCATCCATCACAGGTAAATACATTCTGTAGGCTCCATCTTAAACTAAGAATATTTTCACTTTGTTTTTTGTCAGGAACAAAACTGTCCTGTTCCAAATTCTCTAAGTGGAAGACTACTTCAGAGCCTCACTTTTCCTATAGTTAAAAACTTTCTTCTAATTGCTAGCCTGAATGTATTCCTCAATAATCTATGCCCTGCTGTTCTTGTGCCAAGACTGTCTGTTAGCTTATTATTCTTTCCAACACACAGGGCAAACCCCTGCTGCCTCTTTGCTATCATTTAACTGTGTGGCACAAATCTTCTTCTCCCTTTGTATTACCTTTTCCTTAAAGCAAACCATCAGTGAACACATTTCCAGGTTCATCCTTCTTGAATATGAGTGACTGCACTCTTGATTCCAAGTACATAACAGCTGTAAAGCTCCTCTCTATCAACTGCACAGGGAGGATTGCATTTGCCCTTTCCCCAGCTGCATCACCTTGATTGGCATCCTATGCTGCAAAATACAGTACAGGTTTTCAAAAAAACATATTGTACAAATTAACTCAACCCTTTTCTGCAATAAAATAATTGAATTTCCAGACAAAACAAATGCTGCTAGTCTTATCTGGACCAAGCCACAAGCACTAGTGCCTCACTCCTCTCTAAGTTATGAGTCCATTTTCCAGCAAAGCAGATTATGTTTAATCCTTAGGTGAATAACCTTGTACTTGGTACCATGCCATTTTACAACATTTCTACTGCATAATCTTCAAGGTCATCCAATTCTTCTTGCACGGTATCTTGATCTTCCTTTTATCAATGTGTCTCACAACTTCATGTCAGTAGCATAAAGCTATTTCATTAACTCTCTACTTTCTGAGCCAAAGTCACTAATAAAAATATTAAGCAAGATTGGCTCCCAAACCATTCCCTGATAAAGTCTCAATAACCTCCCTCCAACCTTCCTATCACTTCCTGGCATCTCCTTGTTACCCATGTGCTTCTGCTACTTTCTAATCCCCATCTTCTCCAGTTTCTCCAACTCCCTGTGAACTGGGGCTTCAAATAATTTCGGTTTATTGCATTTCTTTGCCAAGATGATCAGTTATTTCATTACTTAAAGGTATCATATAAATTTGGCACAATCTCTGAAAACCTGATGTTGTATTTATTTGGTTGCTCGCCGAGGAAAACAACTCTGGCACAGGCACATCCTGCAGCAGAGCAGGGAATTGCAGCAAACCAGGCAAGTTTCTGGAGCCAGGGGAGCCACAGAGTGCCAACACCAGCTGGGAGCTGGCAGCTCCCCAGGGAGTGCCTGCAGAGGTGTAGGTGGGATTGGGAGGGACAGTGGATACCTCTGCTGCCACATTAAGTAATCCCAAGTACTGCTGGTGAACAGAGCAGGCAAATAGGGCATGGTGCGGCAGTTCACAGGTAGGGTGCCTCTCCACAGGAAGCCATTCCACTGGTCCAGTGGGAGAATCAAGGTGCACACTACTCAGCAACTGGTCAGTCCTTGCAGGTCCCTTCCAAATCAGGATAATCTTTAAGTTCTTTCCTACTTTGCATTCATTCTTGATTGTTCTCTGCTTCCCAAATTGATCTACAGTAGTGAATATGAGCTGAGGTTAGATTAGTATGTCTGCCTATCCCTGAGATCTCCTGTTGTTTAGTCAAATGGGGTAAATTCAGATTTCACATTTGTTTTAAAAACACACCAAATTCTTACTTTGACACCAGGACTTCATGTACAAATTGTAGCAGGATTCTGGGAAAGATATAACCAACCCCTCAGGCATGTCCATGAAGTCAGGAAACTTCCACACCACCTAGAATAAGGTAGCTGTCTCTCCTTCAGCTCTCTCAGAGCTCCTGTCACCTTCCTTTTGTCCACCCCCAGTATGGAACAATGGTGAAAAAGTATTGGCTTGATCAGGTCCAACAAAATCATTTTTCCTGAACAGAAAGGCAGAGCAGTTTCTTAGTTTGGAGCTCCATCGATGTTACATTTAATTGTAAGCCACCTTTATTGCACAGTACATCTTCTCCCACCCTCTCCACTCTTTCCTCACTTTGTCATTATTTGATTGCAAAATCTTTTTTCTATTTGCTTTATTTGCCTTTGCTTTGAGTCCAGCTCAAGCTGATTTTTGACAGTTTTTTCTCTCTAGGGATATATGTGAAATTTTCCTCTTAGTTTTAAACTTTTGTGCTTACTTAAGCTACATCATTAATTTACACCTGGGGCCTAAAAATTCAATTTCTGCTTTTTAAAACTTTTTAATGTCAAAAGTGGGAATCACCCTTAGGATAAGAGTAATGTTAAGACTGAGATTGTCCAACAATCATGTTCACTGTAGTTTAAGCATCCATCCTGAATAAGATTTTTCTAACTTACATGACCCGAAGACTGAGAAGAACAGGCGAAACTCACAGAACAAATCTCATTCATGTTGCTTCACTCCTCATTGGATACCACATTCTGATATTGTTTCAGTCTTTGAGGTTGAACAGTTGATTGTCTCCATAATTAATTCTTCCACTTCCTCTCAGTGACAAAGGGGAACTCCATGAATATCTGATAAGTAAGTTGTACATTGGCTCACAATAAAAATGGGAATGCATCCCAGGATCCCACATAATGAGCAACAATAATAAAAGATGGCAAAGGACCAAGAACACTTTTTTCTACTAAATACACATTGGAAGAGATAGGAAGACTAGAAGACAAAGGGTTACAATTATTGCTTGCTCACTAGCTTTGCTTAAATGTGTGGCAGCTCCCACCCATTACCATGACTCATTTGCAATTTCCCTTCCAGAAACACTGGACAAAATGGACAAAGAGGTATTTATGTCATAGTGAATCCCTGTCCTCAGAGGGCTTCTGACACCACATTGCACTGGAGCCACGAGGCCCCTATTTAGCCAGGGAGCCTGGGACAGGCCCTATGACTGCCGTGAGGGGCTCCCATGCAAATCTGAGCTCCAGCAGCTCCCCATCACTTCCAATGGGCAACAGCTCCAAGGGCAGAGTTAAACTGTCTTGTACCTTATATTGCTCCAGGCTCTCAGCCTGCTCATCTTCAGGCTCCTCTAGAACAGTGAATTTAGTGGAGATTATTTTGTAATAGAAAATGTCTCTTCCAACAATTCACTTTATAGAGTAAGAAAGGCAGAAAAACTGAGCAGTATTTTTTCCATTATTAAGTATCCAGGAAGTGTATTTAAGAAATGAGGAAATTGAAGAGCATTTATATCTAAATGAAGGATAGAATTCCACCTCTCATATGCCCTCTGAAGACTAGAGGAAATGTGCCACAGAGACATCTGGACGTTTTTCAGGACTTGAGTGCTTTCCATCTGGGACCATAAATAAAAAAGTAGCACTGCAAAAATTTCCCATTTCTAGACCAGACAATAAAATTACCTACCCCCAGAACAAAAAAAAAAGTACCACTTCACTTTTAATAATTATTGATCAAAATTGAGCTGCATTTAGATGTGACAGTAGCTAGGACAGAATTGGTAGCATGCCTGCAGATCAGCCACATAGAGCAACACAAATAACACATCCAACAGGAAGTACTGATACATACGCAGGCACAAAGCTGAGAGGCAGCAAGTTGACACAGGCCTCATCCTGTTGCCTATGGGTCCACCAGGGCCCTGCCCAAGTGTCCCAGCTGGTCAGCATGCCTGCTTGCAGGAAACAGCTATGCTTCTCAGAAGATGCATGCACTCCAACACAGCTGGAAAAAGCAGCTGACAGCAAAACTCTGGCAAGAGCCTATTGTTATACTGGCCAAATCCAAACATTTGTCCAAAAACCCAAACAAAACAAACCAAAATTCCCACTGTGGTCAAGTGGACTCTTGTATAAACATGGCTAACCAAGGTCTTTAAAACAGTGACTCTTCTCCTCTTAAACCTCTGACTCATTTCTAGAAGCATTTCTACAATTAATACTAATGAGTTAGAGTTAATACTGCTACTAGAACTGATGTTTCAGAAGCTGCCTGGGCAATATGGCTAATATGGATGCCCATAGAATTCTATTTTTAATGGGAACTCAGCATCCAGATGTCTTAAAACACTTCTCTGTTCTCACACAGCACATAAACCCCCTTCCTTGATAACATGCCATAACTCAGTGTCACAATCCTGACATGGAGACCAGGGTAGTTGTAGTTATATTGCAAGAGTTCTATTGTCATTACATTGCAAGGGTTCCATATTACTAGAGTTTCGTACCTCCTTGATGTTTCTTGTAGGCAGCTCCTCTAGGCACTGACTCTTCCTTATCCTTGCAGCAGCCAACTGACTCTAGTTCCCCTCAACCAACCAATCAACTCTTTTATAACACTCTTCTTATTGGCTGCAGGCGTGGCCTGTTAAAATCAGGCCTGCTCCTAATCCTTAGTAATTGGCTCAGCTGCAACTCTTTAGGGGGTAAGATTACTTTCTATATTACCTTTATTTACTTATGTTCTATCCCCTGCAGGTAGTCACCTCCCTGTGAAGTAAAGATGTTTCTCCAGTCCTGGTCCAGGCAGAGAGGACTGGAGTGGGAGCTGCTATTCCTGAGAAGACAGAGCAGAACAGTGTTCTTCACCACTGACAGCGGCATGAGCCCTTGCCTGCCCAACACATGCACTCTCAAGCTGGAGAGTGTTTAATGAGCCATTCTGCCAGCTAATGCAAAGGTTTTATACCAGATAAAACAAGGAGTAATTGCAGCTTTAAAATGGAAAATGTTCTCTCTTATATAAAAATGCATGCTTTCACTAAAGAGGGTAATTTACATTTATTGTTTGAATAGTGAATACTATGTATTTCTTGCAAAATACGCATTTCTTAAAAGCTGAGAATCATTTAGAAATTGTTTAGAAAAAATACCTCCCTTGAAACTACATAGGGTATTTCAGGCTAATCTCGCCTTCATAATTTGTTCTTCATCTTCAAGGTAGACTGGCGAGCTCAGGATTCCCACACTTCATCCTCAAACCCTCCCCAATTCCAGGGGTAAAATGTCAAGTCTCCAGGCCTCTTGTAGTGCAGTTTCCTTACTTTGGCTGGGTTCATCTGATCACAGCCAAAGCAGGAATTAAAACTAAACCCTGCAAAGTAACTAGAGCAAGTCTATGATCCAATATAAGATACAGTTCTTGTTTTCCATTTCCCATACAATCCACTTTTCATTAAAACGGGACAAAAAACATATTTCGGTCCACCACCTGGCTTGGGGACAGAGTGGATTAATTACGATAAATGTTCTTCGACACAGATTTCACAGTCTGGTACCACCAGGTCACTGAGGTAGTTTGCAAGGCTAGAGCACCATTAAGTTTTGCCTCTAGGGCAATGCAGGCTCGTGGCAGAAGCAGCACTGATGCTTACGCTGCTGTCACTGCACTTAGGAAATTGTCCTTTACCCATGTAGCACTGGCCTTGTCTTAAGAGAGGATGTAATTTCCCAGCTGTAATCTCCATAAGCATTTCTGAGTGGCACTTTGATGCCATGCCTGTAAATACTGATGCCAAACAACTTAAATTAAGAGATAATGGGGCAAACATTGGTCTATATATTGAATTCCTTTTTTTCATCTTGCAGAGCAGCACAGAACACAAAAAGAGTTCTGCATCTCAAGTAAATGATCAGCAAAGAGCACTGCAGTCACACTCTTACTCAGTAATCTCTCGAGGTTCAGTGTGCCGCTGCTGCTCACAACTGTAAGGTGAAAAATTCTAGTCTCCTTTCACAACAAACTGTTTTCCTCTCTAACTTCACATATGTTTGCACAGCTTGCAATTTGGAGTTGATTCTTAGACCTTTCAAAAAAAACCCCATAAAAGCTATTCAAGAAAAAAATCACCAAGGTTTGTACAATCTCCATCCAAAGGTACAATTTACCTAGACTTCAACTGAAGTGATTACTGGAACATGAGATAGGAATGATCCTTCAATGCTGGAGATACTTGGCATCTTTTGAGAATGGCTAAAAACCTAAAAACGAGCCAAGACCAAAAGCTATAGCAGCTTGTATGATCAATCTCTGCAGCTCTGACACATTATACAACAGGAGGGGCATGACCAAACTAAATCTGCTCCCTTCAGTCCTACTAAACCAGAGAGAAAAATTCCCAAAATTGTAAACCTTGAATTCAGGAATGAAATAAGGCATATGGAAGTTTTGACACCAGTAATTGATTTGACTTAATATGCTAAGACTATGTGAAGAAGTGACCATAGGACTCAGGCAGGTTTATTGTCCCCCTCCAAGTCTCTTCTAGCATAGACACAAAGCAGCAGATATTAACCATTATAAATTTCCGCCTAAAAAAACCAATAAAGGGTAGTAGTACCTGTAAGAACTTACCCATAAAGGAATATTTCCGAATGAACTAAGAATCTATTTCTGAAGTACAACAGCTATTATGTTTTCAATCCCCATCTGCACATTCCCCTTTCACATTAGGAATTCCTCCTTGCAGTTCAGTGTCTGGAGCGATTATGCCTAAACCACACGACAGCCTTCTTGGTGTGGAAAAAGTGTTGATTGCAGCAGGAGCAGACTGGTGGTTTTGAGCCCATGATCCCAGCTAGCTGTCTGAACCAATAAACCTGAGAAGAGCCTTTCTCCTGCATCAAAAAGGTAAGTAGCAATGGACCTACTGGGTGCCTCTAGAAATTGCTGTCATGCACATGCATATAAGCACAAAGGTCAAAATTATCTCTTTCAAGGTGATGCAGAGATTTCATTATTTCGAAAATGATAGAATCCAGTGGAGGTGAATCCTTATTAGATGGAGTGGTCAAGTGGAACACATTGTTTTATTCATGATGAGATCCTGACTGCATTATCAAAAATGTCTATGGGTTTCTACTCAGCATTTTCTCTACCTGTGCTGCTCTGGTTTAAACTGGGTCTCCTGTTCTTTTGTTTCCCAGTCTTTCCCTCTTTCAGGCTCTGAAAATGAAACCAGCCAGTTGGATACCTGAATGCTTGATTTGATGACTCAGTGCTCAGGACACTGAACCCTATAGTCCCGGTGTGAAGTCGCAGATGTTTTGGGGCCAGCTGGGTCTGACGTAGTAAAATGGCACCAGACTTACTTACCAAGACATGGGGAAAGAACAGAGGAGACTGGAAATCTAGGACAGAAATCTGGGGATTGGAACTTCAACATTCCAATCTTTCCTGTAGCTTACCTCATCAATGATGCTCAGCTGATCACATAGTTCTTCAATGCCACTGTTTTCTCAGCTGACTCACAAGTGTGTTGGGAAACTTGAGTAACTTATGTGCCCACTGATACACAAAATAGCTTAGGTGGGTTTCCAGAGACACCTGAAGCGCTCAGACCTTCAACAATCTTAGAGAGCATCAGGAAATTATGTGAGTGTGTGGTATGTAAAAACTTGCATGTTTTTCTTTGAAGTGTGATGACCCAGTAGAGATTGGGTTAAGTAAGAGAACTCTGGAGTAATTTAAATGCCTTCCTTTGGCTCTCTTCACTGCACAAGCCCTCTGGTCCCCCAGTGCTTCTTCCTTCCTGTACCCTCCCCACACACTCTGCAATTCACATTAGCACTTGGAAGTTCAGTGCTGTTTGAACTCCAAACATCTGCCACCAAATTATTTCTCTCTCCCAGTTCACTGAGCAGACATTCTGCATCAGTGAACTACAGAGTTTATCCACTGACAACAGGCTGATCATGGCAGCGCTGGCCTTTCGCAGATAAAGTGCACTTATGTGAGGGGAAGCACCCAGAACACTCTGCAAAAAAAGAGGATGGTTCTTCTGATAAATACAGGGAGTTCCTTCCCTTCCCCAGCTCCGAAAGACCCTTAGAGCAGGTATCTGATACAGTAAGTGGTTCATTAAATTGAGCCAGCCTCTAAATGACAGTGAAATGCCTTCGGCAGGCACAGATGTGCCCGTTGTGCATGCAACAAATTGATTAAGGTCCATGCTGTCACAAGGAAGAGTCAATCAATCCAGAAGGGCTGGTTGCTAATTTCTAGCCAGGAGGAAGCTTCCCTGCTGTGCAAGGGATTATGCAAGCCTGAATCTACAGGCATGCTTTTTTTGTTCATTGGCAGAGCAATGGGTGTACAGAAACTGCTTTTAAGTGTCCCTTTACTGATTTAAATTAGGGGAGAAAATAATCTAAAGTGCTCATGACATCTACATGAATACAAAATGAATTCATCATGATTGGCATTATTACATTGAACAGCAAATCCCTTCATAATAGCAGGACATTTAAGAAGTAATGTGCTACTGGATCCCTTGTCTATAAAAGTGATAATAAGGAAATGGCTGTGTCACATATATTTAAGAGGAACTCAGCTACTGGCAAGCTGCTGCTTCAAAGACCCAAAAGAAAAATGCAAATGCTGGTGTTTTTTAGCACCTCAGCTGCACAATTATTGTTGCTCTGTACTTAATGGATTTTTTCTGTCTCTGAATCTGAGCCATGTAGACCACTTTACAGTGCTGAAATGTTCCCTATAGGATGCTTGCTACTGCTGTATCCAGCCTAATTTTCAGACTTCTGAAAAGAGGCTTTTAACCATTCCCTTGGAAAATTTTAAAACTCAGTTTTAAAAGTCTCAGAAAGGTTAAGGGTTGGAACAGGCACCTGTAACTCAAGCCAAATCTCATTTCTCTGTTCATCTACAATCAGGATTAGAAGACACCTAAAGCATGCAGGTTTTGTCTCTACTGTTACATCAAACCATCCAGCAAAGACCAAATTCATCTCACTGAAGGCAAAGCATTGGTTATTATGAGGTACACCTCAGTGCAAAAAATGTGAAGAGAGTGTGCCAGTGTGCATGTACAGAGCAGCAAGGCAGAAAATATTTCCTGGGACAGATATTCAGACTTCCCGTGCAAATGCCATATCTATACAGTCAGCAATGGCTGTAACCAAATCACACCACCAGCAGAAGTTGCATCAGCATGTGGCAATTCTTTTTTTCCATATCTCTGTAATGGAAGATTAAAAGCATCTCAAGTAATTAGCTATTCATTCCAACAACCCAGGGCAAAAATACCCAACAGGAAGCAGAGCACCTGGGAACTGTTGAAGTAAATGAGTGAAGCACTGCTGAAAAACAGGTATTTTATTGGTCAGTGCCACCAGTGCTAATTTTGGCTCAGTGCCTTCAGCACTTTATTAAATACTCATGACCCACAGTAAAACATCTCATTTTCCTACTCCTCTTATGTTGTCCCTTACCTTCTCCCTGGGATACAAAACTCCTTTTTTAACACAGACAGGCCACAGCTGGAGGGTGGAGTCACATTGTAAGCTTGCCCTATAAACTGAAAAAGATCTACAGACTCTACTTTTTGTGCTTGAAATGAGAAGAACCATTTGCTGGTGCTGTCTTAAGATAATGCTCCAGAGAATGCTTTGACAACAAAAACATTTATAACCTCAGCAATTTTATTAAAAAATTTAAAAGCTCAGATGATAGGAACAAATAGGTTTGAGCTCTCGTACACAAAAGCAATCTTTATAATCAAGTGTCATTAAATTTCTATGAAAGCTAGTGGTGTTCATGTTTTAAGCTGCTTTAGGAAATAGATGACAAGGAAGAAGTTGTTCCTATGTGCTTTGAAAATGTGAATCCTTTTGAAACCAATTTCACAAGAACTTGGTAAGCTAGCTTAAAAACACCTCATATTTGTTAGAGGATTGTAATACAAAAAAAGGCTCTCATTCAGTACCTCTGCGTTTGTGCTTTCACTTTGCTTCAACATAAATGTTTTTGTAGAAAATTGTCGCATTCCATCCAAGCTGTATATCAGGCCCAAAAAAACACCATTATATTTTCTAAAAAGGGAACTAGAAAGCAACCAAGAAATTCATTTGCAGGCTGTGGACTGGCTGCTATTGCTCAATAATATGCAAAATTACTGCTATGGTGAATTAATGAAAAAGTGTGTCCTGTTTTGTGTTTTTTCTGCTGGTTTCCAAACCCAGTATGAAAGAAAATAACAAGCCCCACAGTTCTCTCACCGTGTTCTGAAACAAAGCCATGAAGCTGCCCTGTTCCACTTCTGAAGACCCAAGTCAATGGGCAGAACCTGAGACTGACTTTCCACTCCACCTTGGCAGAGGCTAACAGTGACCTTTCCAGAAATGGCCCAAGTTCCCAGCTAAGCCCAAACTCTGAGCCTTCCACACTGTTATCTGTGCCCAGCTTTTGGATGCAAAGGGAGAATCATAAAATTCTTGAGTTTTGGTCAGACTATCTTTGCAAGACACAATTTTCCCTTTTTCAGAGACCAGCTTCACTACTGAGGCAAATGAAGTGCAGGCAAGAGAGGCTCCTTGCTAAGTGCAACAACAAAAAAATGCACAGTGCCAGACCTCACCCCAGACCAGCACCAAGAAGTGTATCACACTAATACTGTAAATTTTGCAGACTCAAACTGCTAAAAAGGAAGCTAATAGGAAGTTTTAAAAAGAAAAAAAGTCAACTTGGAAATCCTGACAGATATTGAGGTTGGATGTCAAATTACAATAGCCTGAAAAGTTCTGTTTTTCAAACACAAGAATATTCCACAATGTTACAGCCCAACCACAACAGTAGCTGAGTACACATTTTGTGAATTTCCTCCCATATCTGTCTCACTGTGACAGTAAAACAAACAAGAGGGGAAAAAAATCTAAACACTAAACGTGTATCTTTCCAGTAACAGCCTTCCCTCTGCTTTGTTGCATGAAAGCAGGCAGTAAAACACTGACAGGGGAACATCCAATGATACACGAGACACAGGTAATAAAAGTACTGTCTCCGAAGAGCTTGACAGGCGGAAAGTGACACTGTGAAAGCCACAGAAAAGGTTGAGCCCAAAGGAGACCAGGGTGATGTGGCTGCTGGTATACTCACAGAGGACCCTGAGAGCAGAAGGCAGTCAGGCAGTTCGGTACATCACTTGTCTTATGAGACAGTTTACCTCCTCCCATCCTGCATTACCAACCAATCACTCTTCTGGTTCTGACCAGGCTAGAATGCATTTGAACAGGTATCTCAAACCCTGTGCTCCATGCAGAGATCTTGCTGGACAGGTATGCTTTGGCTGAACTAAGGTCCAGTGCAGCAGCACCAGATAAAGCTCCCAGTCTTGACTTCTGAGGACATCAGGAGGGATGATCCGACCATCACTTCTAATGTTAATATGTGGTAACTCACTGAAATCATGCTATTTGCCTTTGCTATTCTTATGATTCCAATCCAGTGGAGCCTTTACACTCCCTTTATTCTAAAGAAGCATTGCCTAACAAACAGCAGTGGAATTAATTTGCCTTAGCATTGAAATAATAAGTTGAGCCATAAATAACGCTCCAGTATTCAAGTGGATGATGAAGCAATGTATACAGTTTCAGAGGAAAGAAACATGTTCAGTGGTTTTGTTTACTTATTTAAAGGGAGTGTTATCTGTGCTGATACTGACTTTGACCTGGTTTACCTACTGAAAATGCAATAGCATTTGGCAAGTGAGACTTCTGTAAAAAAAAACCAAAACATAACAGTATTTTAGGAGGAAGAAAGTGAGAACCTCCAAAATCTGTAACTGAGGTTTAGGAGTAGTGAGAAGTTGTATTGGCTATCAATTCCTTCCACTATCACCAATGAACGGCCTGACCATTAGTCTTTTATATTTAGTCTGTTTTAACAAGGAGAGGATGAGCAGATACAGCAGCATACCTGAGATTCTGTTATGCCTGCAACTGGCTGAAAGAAAGTAATCAAGAATGTGTGACCATAAGAGCTCTTCCCATGATTTTCCTATCCAGAAATATGAAAATCCTATTTTCAACTCCACTGAGACACAGCAGTATATTAAAAAACTTTTTAAAGATTTGATGTTCTTCAGCTATACAACTGCTTCACTTAACTGGTAACTCATTGTGGCCTTTAGGAAAGGTGTTTTGGGGAAAAAGAGGAAACTATTACTCTCCTTTGTCCAAGAAATGTTACTGCAAGCCCTCTTCCACTCACCTCAGGGCTCTTCTGCCTTATCACTAACATGCTTATCTGTTTAGACTGCAAAATATTTAAATTAAATGAGATACCTTTCAAAAAACATTTCTTTGGCATAGAGACAACCTTGTGTTCTAAATTTTCACCAAGTCCAGCAAAACAATGTTCTCAGACACACCACCCTTCTCCTGGCTCAAACCATAAATTAGTAACATTTAACACACAATACCTTGCACAAATGCCTTCAGCCATGACCAGTGTATGCCCCAGAATTGAAAGCTTTATAACTCTGCAGTTTATTGTACCACTTCTACCTATGCTTGTATAAGAATAATAAACATAACGTTACAAGTTGGCGCTATCTATCTCATAAGCAAACTGAAACTGCATCAAAATATACTTCCTAACTGCAGCTCACTACACTGTGCTGAGCAAACTTTCAAACCACATAAATTTGAAGTAGCCTTTCCCTATCCCTATTTCTTCATATTGTATGAAAGGTAATGAGATATCAAGAACGAAAAGGATAAGCAATGATTCATTTATTTATTTTAGTGCTAAAGCAGTTAAGCACACAACTTGTATGCAAGAGATGTCCTGGGTTCC
This sequence comes from Camarhynchus parvulus, assembly GCF_901933205.1. Classification (NCBI taxonomy): domain Eukaryota; kingdom Metazoa; phylum Chordata; class Aves; order Passeriformes; family Thraupidae; genus Camarhynchus; species Camarhynchus parvulus. The sequence continues at coordinate 18,546,603 of NC_044575.1, read as the reverse complement.
CCTGGTAAGCTATCAAGTTTAACACCAAGGAGTTTAACACCACTGCACTCTATTACAATACATCAGCGCCTTTCTGGTAAAAATCAATAGTGACATTGAAGACTCTACTATTGGACATACCTCCCTTTTTGAAGTAGAGTTAACTTGTGGTTTTAACTTTAAAAATATTTGTAGATGGTGGCAGAGCTTGCTGCATTAGCACAGGACAGTACAGACTGGACTCAGTTGCTGTTTGCACATTTAGCCCAACAATAGGGACCCCTGACCCATAACTGAGGTTCACACAGACCAGCAGTGTTGATAATAAATGCCATCTGGTTTTCCTCTATGGCACTAGGCAGCATCTCCCATGTTTAATGTAGCAGCAGGAGGCTGCACCTCACACCCCATGCTGGAAGGGAGGATCTCCCAAACATTCTGTGCCCTGAACATTTCAAGATGATGTTTACATGTAGCGCAACAGAGGCAAAATCAAAACAGATGGTGGACAGATGTGAGCAGAGTCAGGAAGGGGAAAGCTGCCTGAAAATGTTTCTGGCAGTGTCACTCTCTGGCTTACCCAAAAACACCCCACAGCCATCAGCAGGGAGTATAAGAAGTTTTGTATAACCAGAAAACACATCTGCATCACCTACATAGTGTCCCAGAAAAGCCTGAATTTTCACGTTGATCGAACTACAATCAAACTGACAGCATCCCTTTCCATCCCTCTGTATTCCCATTTCCTGCCCACTTCAGAGCCCAGCAGGTCAGATATGATGGCAGTAGCTGTAGTCCATATGAGGGGTGCAGACCTTACTCCATGGGAGCTGGAGCGCTGCACAAACAGCCATTAATCTTAAATGACTTGTGGACAGTTATTATCCACATGTTATAGACAGAGAGAGAAGCAGCCGGTAAGAGGGTCATGCTTGCTGTTACAGGAGGAAGTCACTGATCTAAGGAGGGATGCCAGAGGAACTACCTGCCTGCTCATCCTCACCTGCTCTGACCTCTGCTCCAGGCTCCCCTCTGAACCTGGGATTTCACTGCTGATGTACAGCATCTGGACAAAGGATTTTGGGCACAGATTATCCACTAGCTATTAGAAAATGAGGATATGTCTTTTAAATGAAATCAACTCCTGTATGCCCTCACCAGACAGGAGAAGATAATTTATTTCTTTAGGGGAAAACCTTGAATATATCACCCTAGCAGTCTCCTGCATTATGACCCCCATGCTAATCTTATTAAGAAAGAGGTTACTGGGCTCTTTGTTGGTGAACAGCACATTAATAAGATCTCCTTGAAATAATCCCATCTCTAATATGCAGGGAAAATTACATTTTCCAGTGTAATTACTATGTCAGTCAAAATTCCCAACTCCTTTATTAATTGCTTTTCTGCAAATTCAAACAACTTCTCAAGCAGTAAAACTCCAGGAAGAGGAGGGGGCAAGAAACCCAGGCTTATTGAGTAAAACCAACAGCAACTCAGGGAGGCTTTGCTTGGATGGAGTCTGTTGTTTCAACATGGGAGCTGCAGACATCCTGGCAGGGCGGTCAGAAGTAGGTCAGTTTGTTAGGGCACATCCACCTTCACATCTCTTCCCCATAACCTCTGCTGCCCAAACCATTGGGGAGGCAGTCCTTGAGGCACCACAGAGGCAGCAGAGCTCAGCTCCAGCAGTGGCTCGTGAAGCCCAACCATGCTCCCTGTGAGCCATCAAGTCTTACAGAGATAGGACTTGATAAGACTTACCTCTTACAGAGGTAAGGCCAGCTGCACCTTGAAAGGGCTGGCTGAGGAGAAACCAGAGCAGCGAAGGAAGCACGATAGGTGATACGCATGTCCTTCCACTCAGCCCTAAGCCAAGGACCAAGGCAATAACAGGGAGCAAGTTACAAGGTAAGACATGGAGACCAGACCAAGAAAAGCTGTTTCCTAAAGGTGTCTAATATCCCCTGAGGCCAGGAGAACAGGGGAGGCACAGGGAGGGTGAAGAGGGATGCTGCTGAGCAGAGGTGGGAGGTGAGATGCCACAATGAGATGACCTGGCACCTGCAGTCCTGCTACCAACTTGTATTCAGAAAGGGCATTCAGCTCCCTTCTTAAATTTGAGACATTTTTGTTTGGTCTTAAAGAAACGCATTTCAAAAGTTCCTATATTTCCATCTAGTAACAAAAGGGAGTTGATGAGGTCCTTCAGAAACTAAACACAGGCAAGTGTGAACAAGAAACCTAAACCTGGCACCTTGTTTGTGTAAAGTATAGCCATAACTTCTTCTTCTACTTTCCTCTGCAAGAAAAGCATAATGCTTTGTCCAAGAATCATAAGACAATAAAATACTGGTCTTCCATAACCTATGTCAGAAAATGGGGATTACAACAAAAGGTTTGATGCACAGGCACAAGTCACAATTTGGACCTCAGTAAAATATTAGCAGTTTTGGGTCAGTAATCATTGGGCACGTGCACTGTGCAGGAAAACCAGGTGGTGACCATTGTAGATAACTGCCGGACCAGGGAGGGCTTCCCGTTTCCCCTGTCCCAAAGGGAATTTAAGGATAACTGACAGACCTTTGCTCTTAGTTCAGAAGTGTTAATCAGCTGACATATACCAAGTCCAAGAATGAGATATGAAGAATAGTTCTGACACTACATAGTCCAATAAATCTGGGGAACAGTATACAAGAAGGAACGCATTTCTAATAAGCACTTACTGTTAGTGGACAAGCAGAAGTGGGAGCTTGAGGAAAAAAAATTGAGAAAGCAGGTATTTGAAGAAAGATAATAAGAAACCAAATTATGCATTTTAAATAAATTTCTAAGAGGGTAAAAATGGGAAACAGTCACAAGATGTTGTGTTAACAACAGAAAACTTACCTAGCAACAAAAAGTTTGCCTGCAGGTGAAGTTTGCCTGCAGGTGTGGAGTAAGGGCCCTGAGACATTTGCCTGAGAGCAAAGGAATAAAGGGATCTCCAACCACTGGGATCCTGTGAACAGGGAGAGTCAAAGTAGAGGAAGGGAAAGGAGAAGGGGCAGAAGGAAAGGAGTGTGCCAGTGTGGCTTTAAAGCTGCTCCACAGAAGGCTGCTGTACCCAGATGTCCTCTTTGTCTGTGTCCCATGGTCTCTGTCAGCAGCCTCCAGTGAGTCTGCCATGTAAAAGCAACAACTGAAGAAGGAAAAGCACCAAAGTCTTGGCCACATTGCAAGCCCTGTATGAGACCCTCATCAGACTGACCTGATCGTAGTGCTTGCTATGGTCACCATAGTGCTTACAGCTGAGCAGCTGGCAGCCTTCTATGTGTCTCTGCCTTGTTACCTCACAAGATCCTTCTGCATCGTATATGCAACCACTTACTTCAAATCCTACGTAACGCCACATCAGCTGCAGGACACTAAATAGCTCTAGTTCAGCCATTCTTAGGAAAGAAATTGCAGAGACAAAAGACACACAGGTCCCTTCTGGGGACACATAGCACCAAACCTATTTTCTCCCACTTCTCTAATTTTATAGTCCCTTTTCTCAGGTGCTGAGAAAATTGTGTTGTTAGTGAGGGCACATGCGGGTGAGAGTCCAGAGGTTTCTCAGCAGCATCTTTTAATCAAAAAAAGGCTTCACACTGAGAGGGCCTGACCCACCCATTAACTTCTCCCACAATATCCTGTTTTATTACACTACATGGAAAACACAACTCCTGGCGAGGGAAGAGCAGAAAACTCTGCATCAACAGGGTGACTAATGACTCTTTCCTTAGCTGCTGAACTTCTGGGAGGTAGCGGAAAAGAGAAACTCAGCTAGGAAGACAGGAATATATCCTTTGTTTGTTTAGTGAGCATGGAAGCAGGTGCCCTCTTGCAGCCACAGTGATCCAGTGAGACAGGTTGCAGTCAAGGGACCAGGAAAGCTTTCAGCAGCTTACACCACCTCCTTCCTAGATGCTGCACACGCTTGGCTCCTCCTGCCCCACTAATGGGTCAGTCCCTGCAGCTTTGGGAGAGGACAAACTTCCTTCCTTCTGCTGTTTGATATCATGCTGTCAGCTGCATCTTTGAGAGCTGTCCTGAGGAGCTGTCTATGTACTCCAAGGAGTGCTCACAATTATGGCTGGGATTTTAAAAGATACTTTCCCTAGACCTGATATACTCAGCACGGAAAAGATCATCTAGGTCTTAAAAAAAAGAGTTGGCAATGTTAACTGCTATTTGTCATGTAGATTTTTTTTTTTTGCACTGATGATATTTTCTTTTTAAAGACCCTGCAGAGGTATTTTGGTCATGGCCATATTCAGCTAATGCAAGGTCTGAAGCGGGATTTGAATACAGGAGGAAAGCTGGATGCAGGCCCTTATTTTAATTTCCTTTTGCAGCAGTATATGGATTAGATAGGAGAAATAACAGCCTTCAGACCTTTGCACACCTGAGAACAGATCCTTTGCTTGGGGAATCGAATTCCTCCAGTTCAGGGGAAATTCTCAGTGCAGGACAGGAGGAATTTACAGCTTTGTACTGCCATGGCTGCACAAAAGTATTTTGAATACGCCTTGTTTTCTGTGCATCTGATTTGTTAACTGCTTACTTAGACATAAATCTGTGGGGTTTGGGTTTTTCTCAGATGGGAAAATCAGACATTTCAGAATGATCAGATTAAATTAGTGAGACAAAATTAACTCATTGAAGACTTTGCTCTGCCTGCAACTACTGCAACACAAAATGACATGACTTTGACAAACATGCCACAATGTAAGTTCCCAGATAAACTAAAGTGACCACAAAACAAATACAAAATTTTATTATGATCCACATGATAACAGCAGGAGCAGAGAAAGTTGAAAACTACATGAATGTTTAATATTGAGCACAAAACAAAAACATTTCCCCAACCTTGGCTTTCATTTATTTCCTTGGCTTTTTCTAAAGCTGACATCTCCCTCCACCTGCCCAGCCTGACAATCATTTCAACAGTGCACAGTTAACAGGAACAGCCTCCCAGCCAAACCTCCACAAATCAAGAGAGTTCGCTGGCCAATAATTAAAACAAGTCAGACCATCATTACGGATTTCTGCCACATCCGTACTGACAGGTCACCCTCTGAAAAAGCCCTTGTAACATGCTTGTGTTAACTATGTGCAAAGTGGGTAGAGCAACATTTTAACACTGAAAACAATGTGCTCATTAAAAAATTGCCTCGGCATTCGAACGCGTAGAGTAACTCTACACACCATGTCTATTTGTGGCAAGGGGTCATCCAGACACCAGAGGATACCACATAGGATGGATGGAGCGCTCCTGAGATCTGCCCAGGGTTCACTAACTGGGGCACTCTCAGGACACAGAAGAAGTTGCTTCAAAGTCATGGCCTGAACACAGCAGACGACAAGTTGTTATTGGTTTCCTGACACCTGAGCTGCTTTTGATAAACAACATCAAAAAGGAAGATAGCCCACCCATGCCAGAGGGACTTGCATTAAGGCATTTACTGAAACCCTTTGACAAGGCTACACATCCTGTGTGCTCTGCTGTTCTTCAAAAAGCAATGCAATGCTCTGCCTGGCTCCCTGTGGCTCTGAACAATTGTCCAGCTCTTCATCTGGAGAACACTAACACAAACAGAGTTCTTCACTGTGAAGACAACTGACCAGCTGTGGTGTCTGTAAACACCTTTCAATCATTTTTGTCCTTAGTGGACCAAAGTTTGAACTGGAGCTACTGTAAAATCTCTCCTCCTCAAAGGCAGTAGTGAACAACGTAAGCAAGAGCATGCAGCTATAAGAAAAGTGCTAATTCCCTGAGAATGTGGCCAAGGAACTCTCAAATCTTTGGCTTATGCCACAGTTACTTGTAGAAATTTAACAAAACTTCCCAGTCTCCATTTCTCTGTATGTCAAATGGATGAGATATGTCTTCTGGAAAGTGCCTGGAGTTGTGCACATGACATAGAGCAAAGTGTTGTTACTTTGGTATTTTTGCCAAAATTCTGTTGTGAATGCTGATATTCCTTCCTGTTTAATTAACATGCAAAAAGTATGCCTAAGAATCTTGTAGCATGTAGGCAAGTCTACTGAAGATGCTAGTAGAAAATACAAGCATGAAGATTTCTGTTAAATCCAAACTATCCTAAAGAAAACTGGCCTCATTAAATCAATACAATAAGAAATTAACAGGCCACTTCACATGTACTTCTTTGGAGGAGAGTCTGTCACAATCACGTCGAAGCTTTCAGTGAGAGCTGTGATTACTGAGCTGTTTATTCTGAAAATGAATTGCTTGACTAGAGATTAGATCAAAAGAAAAGTTGCCTAAATTTATACAAAATGCTTTTCTCTTAAATGAGAGGAGAAGAGGAAAAGGACTCTGCTTATCTGCCCTGTGAGAGGCCCTCACATGTCAGTCCTACAGGAATGCCTCAACATCTCTTTGAATGATGAAAGACTATGATCTCATATCCCATGCTTCCCCAGCCTCATGCCACATGCCAGTGCTTCTTCACAAGTGCACTGAAATTAAGACAATGCAACAAACGAGCAATGGACCAGGATCTGAAAAATGAAAAAAAAGTGGTTGAAGTAACAGTTTTGCTCTTTGGGCCACAAAGTGGCTGGAGAAGCATTTTGTGTGTCTAATGCACAGCAGCAGGAAAAGGATTAATGAAACATTATGCTTTAGAGCCGAATATGTTGCTTTTCTTAATTAGATGCTGCGAATGTTAAAATGAAAACAGAAGCCTGCATCTCCTGTTATGTATTCCTGTGGCATCTGGGAACTCCTTTCATTAGTTTTTGAGTTACATTGTTTTTACCTCAGCACGAAGGAAAGCAGGTCTCTGTTCCAAGCACAGGAAAGCTGATCAGCTCTGCGAGAGCAGAGTGGGGTTTCTAAAGCTAGGCTATCCTTCCATGAGGAGTCCTGGCATAGGAAACATTGAAGGTCTGTATTCTTGTACCTGCACACTGCAAAGAAGTTATTGCTCAAGTTTCCAATTATTTAGTGCCCTTTTTTGTATACAACTTACTACTAAAGCAAAGTATGGCTTATACAGGAAAATGAAGTGAGCAATATATGGAGGTTAGGAACTGCAATATTGCTTTTTGAGATGTAAAACATAGGGTAAGTACTTGCCTGTCAAACCAAGCAAGCCACTTGCCTTTTCATGATTCCAGGAAGATTTCGTGCTTAGGCTGGTAGACTTTTCCGCAACATCTGCCATAATTTACCATTTTCCTTTCAGATTAAGCAGAAGGAAAAAGCCAAACTGAACAAAAAGAAAACTTGAGCAGAAATAGAAAAATGTTTCTTCAAAACAGGAAACTTCGTGTTTAAACAGCCACTCTTCAAAGATATTTTGCAAAAACCTTTTTAAATTGACTAAAATTAGTTAAATTTCCATTTCCACCCACATCTGAAGCCATTTCTAATCAAGCTAAGACAGAAGATGGGCAGATGGGAAGTCAATGGATAACCACTCCCCAGTGGCAAAGCGAAGCTATTAACTCAGTACTGGTCTGTGTAAGGTGAGCAGATTGCTCTGGTTCATGATTTATTCTTCTGCTGGGATCCTGTTAACATTTCATTATTGTGAGGAAGGCAGCTTTATCTTGGCTTGGACTCCCCAAAGGCAGTCCAGGTTTGAATGGATGTCCAAAGTCACTTTTGGAATTTACTTTAACAACAGAGATCATCTTTGATATACAAAATTGAAGTCTTTCTATGTGGGGCTGCAAAAGCAACCCATGGCCACAAAAAACAGAATTAGAGATCAATATCAGAAAAATCCAGAGAACTCCATGTAAGCTTTCTCCATGTGTTGCACCAGTTGTTCAAGCCTCATTTTGTCCATGTTAGTTTTACTCTGGTCTCTTCAGCTTTTTCAAGGATATATGTGATGCTTAGAATAATTACTAACTGGACCCAGGAAAAAAGAAAATGTGGTAAGAAAGTATAGTTTCTGGTTTACCACAGTACAGGATATTGCCAACACTAAAATGCCTAGAGGAAACCACACTATTGGATGAGATATTTGTTATGCTGCAGAGAGGATTGAAGAGAAATGGCAGAAATCAACTCATTCTGAGTTAGCATTAAGGCAGAAAAATTGCCTTTTGCATTTCCAGAGGAGCTTTTGCATACTACAGAACAGCAGTAAAACATAAAGCCACTTAGAAGGAAGTAACATCAGATGCAGAGAAGACCATGAGCATCGAGGAAAAGCCAATCTCAGGAAGAACTCATGCTAACAAGCTCCTGACTTCAATGGTTGTAACTATAAAATATGGACTTTCACATAGAGTAGATCATGCAAACTACAAGGGTGGTGCCTTCTAGCTGGTGCCCACTCTGAGTAGAAGGAACCAAATGCCCCAATCCTTGGCCAGCATTTCCCACTTTTAGATAGGGCTTCAGCCTGCATAAACTGTGGTTATACTGTGAGTGCAGGAGGAGTTATGGTGGCAGGCGAAGGCTTTCCAGAATTTCCAGAGTTCTTTGCTTCACTGGAAATAGCACAGGTGTCCTTGTCCAATTCTGTTTCCTTGTACATATGGAGTCAGACAGCTTTTTTGCAATTACTCTTTCTCTGCTGCAGCAGCCAGCCTCACTGACAGGTGCCACAGCCCAAGTAAAAAAGGTCTCTCATATTTAGTTGCAAATTATTTTTAATAACTGTTGTGAGGTCCCTAGGTACTGCTGCCTCTGATCTATATTTTGCAGTAGTTTCAGCTATATTCTATTTGCAAGGCCTATATTTAACTTACAGAGTAGGTACTGATTTTTTTTAAAGCAAATGATATATATAGACTATAGAGAGAGAGATTTGTGTATAGTGTGCTTAGTTACAAATATATACATATATATATAATTTCTGAGCATCTCATTCTATTGATTGTATCTATTGTATCTTTTAATGTTATTACATAGAATAAAGAGGTAGAGATAGAAGGAATAAACACTGACCATAACTGTCTGTAGCCAATACAGGGGCTCGAACAATTCAACCTGGTAGACAAATTACAGCTGCAATTCTGAGTGGCATTTTTAACTCGTTCTCCCACTCAGGCTGTCTTGTCGCCTCTCTCCATCTCTGAGATACATATTAAACTGCAGTCTGATAGTGTTATCAGCACCTTTGTCAACAAAATAAATTTGTCTCCCTGGGATGGTGAAATGTGTGTCACAAATGAATGAGATATCTGGAGTTCAGCGGCAATCTACAGGGAAGTGTTAATTAGAACAGACTGTGTCATAAGGAAGCTCAACAGACACAAACTAATTAGCACCAACAAGTGTAGCAGGGCTGCTCTGCGGAGGCAACACTCCATCACTGGCTTCTAAGAAGTTAGCACTCCTTCCTATTCCCCAGCTCTACTCTCAAAATGGCATTAAAACATATGGTACCAGAGCAAGAGTCCCACAAGGATCTAGTGGGAAGATCTGCTTGTGCTCCATCCCAAGGTTACCTTCACCAGCTCATTCTCAGCACAGCATTCAACTCAGTCTATCCACAAATCAAAGATATATCCAAGATTTCATCCAGGTAAAAACAGTGGCTCCTCAGAAAGGTATACATCCCTCCTGAGTCTCAGCTGGACTGATGGTCTATAAATGCTACCAGTTTCCTTGGGGAAGCTGAGAACATTGAGTGTCCATGCAGATTTAAACTAAGCTGTTCAGTGCAGAACAGCAAGGCATTCTAAAAGTCCAGCAGGAATCTGGGTAAAAAAGAACTAGAAAGAGCCCTTCAGCAGGTCAGCTTAAAACTTGCAGCTTAAATATTGCTGACAAGCTGACATCAGTCAAGAAAAAAAAAATTCCTAAATGACACAACAGATGTTCTTCAGATGAGTCTCCATTTTTTCTCAGATGCAACCTTAGCAGATGGACTTGAGAACATATATTCTGTAAGCAGATAAGAGGATGGAGATGCTAAAAAAAAAAACCACTGAAAAAAATAGAAAGTAGTAGGAAGCATCATATACAATGCTTGCTTCTCACCATCTTGTGCTTGTTATTTTCCTCATTTTTAAGGGAAACTATTTCAGACTAAATATAAGTGATACATAATACTAGTAACCAATGGGTCATCATCTAGCTGGGTTTCCTTAGATTTATAGCTATAAAATTGAAAGTAATACTGCAAGCAGAAGAACCCATACCCACAAACACATCATACTTCAAGAAGATTTGCTAAATCTTCCTTTATAACACAGACATTTAAAACACTTTGTGTCCACCAGTTCAAACTTCTCTCTGCCAGCTTCTTCTTTTGTCAAGCACACAATTCCTTTAATAGACACAACAATGCTGGAACTCTTTGGGATCTTGTTCTCTCACCTCTTTTGGTGAAGAACTTATCTCATCTGAGGATGAGAAGCTTTCTTTCCCACTCCAGTCTAAATGTGTTTGACAGGCATAAAAGAAGGTAGTGTAAAAGCTGGTTTCCAAATAATCAAAAGTCAAAGCACAGGGCCAGACAAAGCTAATGGGACCTGTGGATGCATAACACATGCTAAGAACAAACCATTCATCCTGCTTTTAGATGTGTTTGAGCATTTTAACAACAAGCACCTTTTGGCACAAATTGGATTAGAAGGTTTTACAACATTAATGTTGTGACCAGTCCCTACTGGCTCATACAAGTTTCTAAGAGCTGCTTCTCTCAAAACTGAATTTCAGATATCAAAGAAAGCTGGAATAGAACAGCAGGGGAAAAAAGTATTCTTGCCCACATTCCGCATTTTGGCTCTGCAGGCAGAAAGAAAAAAAAAGAAGAGAGAGAAAAGAGAGAAAGTGAAGGGTGTTACATTCAGCACTTTAGAAAACTCTACTTTGTGAACCAAACACTTAGCAACAGGATAGTCTTTATCCTGCTGTCATTAGCAGAGAGGAGGTCTTACAGTCTGATGGCTGAGGGCATCATCCTTGCAGATGGCTGGGCCATGAAGGAGCTAGGAGGCCAAATGCTTTTATTACTGCATTTAGGTTGCATAACAAGATGTGATCACAGCAATTTAGGAAGAATGAGTATACATTCTAAGACCTGTTTTCTTTCCTCTTACACTAGTAGAGAACTGGGACCGATATTATCCATTCACAGGAACACCATGTTACCTGCTGCTACAGAAAAGAGCTGATCAGCTACCCATTGTGTATTGAAGCAGATGGTGTGTAAATACCACAAGCCTTATGATATCAAGCTTTTCAGAGATCCCATTTCTGTTTCATAGCAGGGTTTAAATTAAACTGCAAATGCTGCAGAACACACAGGGGCAGATTCTTTCTTCTCACAATCTATTGCAATAAGAACAAACTCCAGTCAAGTCAACAAAAACAGAGGTCTAAAGCAAGTATCAGAAGAGAATCAGTGTTCTCCAAAGCCATATACATTACAGAAGAAATTAAGATTACCTGTATCAGGTGATGGTAGCTGCATCAATCACACGGGATTTGTGCAGACTGGAGTTTTTGCTGTGGGCACACATGAAAAACACCTTTTTCCCTGCTCTCCACTGTTTCCACCCAGAAAACAGTGACAGAACTGCATTAAGCAGGCATTGATTGCTAAGTACTTGGACAATCTGGGAAGGAATTATGGCACATAAACCAAAGCAGGCATGCAATTTAACATGCTTTGCATAATGAAGAAACTAAACATGTACAGCATAGCTCAGCACAGCTCAGACCACTTCAAGCTCAGACCACCTTTTAGGACAGCTGAAGCCTGTGGACATCAATGTGAAAGATATTACATTAAGACATCTTTGCTCACAGATAATTTTATTATTGCTATTTAGGCATTTACATAAACTATGCTCTTGTTGCTAATTCCTCACCATCCATCAGGGCAAGGACAGAAATCTGGTTGGATATATCACTCACCCTACTGAGATACAGAATGAAACACAAAGCCTGTGGACAAGCATAGAACCAGTTGGGTTCTTAGACATCAAAACCCTTCTCTGAAACTATTCACCAGACTGCTGGCTATGAGAGATAGAATTCTAAAAACATGGTTTTCTTTTCAGTATTTGCTGTGTGTCTTTCTTATTTCACTTTCTCAAAGGAGAAATTGATAAGGGAAACACTGTCACATTTGTTTGTAGTTTATTTTAATTCTGAACTCAGAGGAGAGCACAAGGGATCCATCCACAGAGCACAAGTGCAATCCATTTCATTGGTTTGACTTTTCTCTCTGAAGTCTCGCAGAGACACTCGAGCTTCAGTTGCAAGCATCATTGCAAGAATCCCATCAATGGACTTATTTGAATGGAGAGGAAAATATACCAAATATTTGTTTCTTCTACCTCTCCTCCAAACCCACAAACCCATTCTAAAAATAATTTTCCTTTACTTTTGAGTAATAAAAACTGTACTCCTGTGCATCATCAATTGCTTTTAGGCACCAGGTGCACATTTGCTTAGTACCTAATCAAATGTTTTGTGTAGCATAAGGGAAGCCAAATTCCTAACATGTCAGGGCCCAGTTAGTGGGACACTGGTAGAACTACTCTGGAGCCTCTAGGTTTGAAGCATATACTGATCTGCTCCTTTGGTTTTGAAAAGAGCAGGCCAGCTCCTGTATAAGCTACTGACTGCTTTGTCAGAAAGCAGGTTGTAGAAGGCCTGACTTGACACGACATGCTTTGAGCTCTCACAGTTGCACAAACTGATTATGAAATTAAATGTGATGGTGAAATACACTAATTATCAAACTCCTAGATCAGAATGGTGTCTTTTTTATCCAATATTACTAATCTGAACAGGAAAAAATGGCTTCAAGTATCTTTTTAACTTACTGTGTAACACTGCTACTATGGTCCCCTGCAGCCATATGGATAATTAGGAGACCTGCTGTAGCACATAGCTACTCTGGCTTGCTCCTCTTTTCATACACACTTGGAAGAAGAACAGAATAAAGAATCAATTTTCCTCACTATTTCTGTCAGACTGGGGAAGTCCCCTCAGACTATTTTATTTTGCTAATTTTTTTATGGTGTGGCAACTTATAGGGCCCTTGGTGCACCATATGTGATTATACAGGAAGAGCTGAGCCTGTGCCTGTGTACTGGAAACTGGGTGGCCACATGGTAAAGCCATCAATGACCCAAAACCATGTGGTTTCTACTCTGATGTAGTATGGTAAAGGTAACAAGCACCTATTCTGTGTTTCCTTGGCACTCCAGACTGTGTAGAAGGTACTTCAAGATCCATGAAGTACTTGCCTTTCTTATATACCTTTCCACAAAACATAATATAATAAATAGAATAAATATAACAAATCTAATATAACATATTACATAGATATATATATAGTAGTCATCCATGACATCCTCTGAGAGATGAGCAGGACAGTGCAACTTGATCTGGTACTAGTCACATATTACAGCTTGCACATAAGAGGAAATCCAGTTTAGCTCATACAGCAGAAATGTAAAGCTATGACAGAATACTTACCAAGTTATTAATGACTTATAATATGGCAGTAGGCAAGGGGTCAAGTCCCAGACTAGGTATATTTCATGCAAGTCCTATAAAGTCTAATTCAAAATTGTAGAGACCTTCACACACATAACCCAGTATACACTCCCAAACGCCTGGAGCAGTCACTTGCTGCTACAAATTCTACTGTACAACCTGCACTTTAAATGCAAAGCCCCCTGGTGCTAGCAGTAATGATTTGGATTAGCACTTTATTTCCCACTGCTAGGGAAATAAAAATCTCTTAGTACCACTATCAGGGATTTCTGTGGCAACTCAGTGAATAATGGTAAAAGCTGCTGCAAAATAGCAAGCGAACAAAGCCTACAGAGATATAATGGTGACTCAACAACCTTTCAATTCAGATATTAAAGTGTCTGCAGTTCTTTTTATGCTGCAGGTGAATAAAAGGTGATTGAGCAGAATTAACCTCTCCCTAGAGCATTAAGAAAAGTTAAAGTTCCAGTGCAGACTTGCTGGGCTCTTTCAAATTTGAGTTTCTTACAACTTTTACTGCTGTAACGCCAGTGAACTGAATGTCCAACGAACTGAATTTCATCAGAGCTGAGTTTTAGAGGACTGAGTTAAAAGAATTATGTGAATTAAAAGTGCTTTTATTGAGATGCTAAGTTTCCAGTTGAAATATATAAGCCTTCAGGAAATATTGATATTGAACTGCAACCTCTCTTGTTCTCTTCCCAAGAACGTATACAATACCAAGATGTACTCACCGTCCTTATAGAACTTTGATTGACTGCGTGAAAATTTGTGTAAATTCCGCACTAAGACAACAACAGATATTCAAGCATGTGCACAGCCATTTTATGGGTTTAGCACTAATTTAAACATCAATTCAGGAGCCACAGGTGAAGAACAGGCACCACAATTCTGGCTTGGAAACCTGAAGCCCTGACTCATACATGCGTATCCAGCACTTGGGTTGCTTTCTGATCTAAACAGAGCAATTTTTCCTGACCTTGCAACAAATGCTGAAACTATAAACAGCAAGGGTTTCGTGAAGCTTTTTCTGAGGGGAAGACAAAGAAAAACAAATTGATGAGTAAAATGATTAATGTGGAAAAGTAAAGGCTCGGGAAAAAGCACAGAAACCACATCACAGGTTTTTAAAGTTTTCAAGGAAAATACAAACTGTGCATTTCCAAAATGTTTGGATAGGCTTCTCCTCTCCTCAGAACCACAGTTTCTCCTAAACATCTTTGCGGTTTTGGCTCAGACCAAAATTACAGAATCAGAGGTGTCACAGGAGACTTACTTCAGGTGAATGAGCTATGAAAGTCAGCTGTAAGTGAATTTTGGATGGTAGTTTATCCAACTCAAACATTACCTACCCAATACTTAGCACCAAAGTGAGCAGGTAATAAAAAAGTATGAAGGCATAACATTTCCCCTTCAGAAAACAGAAAGAAAAACACAGTCAGAGAGAGATGCAGAAACTTAACATAACTGAGGACAACACTGGGAGAGGGGAGGTTTTTGTTTGTAGATAGGGCTAGCTCTAAGAACAAGTTTATTAATGGAAGATGATCAGCAGACATGCCTATTTTTGAGGAATAAAAAAACCAAACCAGTTAGTTGGAGCTGTTAGTCTTGCTGTCTTCTGCAAAATTCTTTCACTCTGGGCAGCCACCAACTGAATGAAGATTAATAAGGGCAAGTGTTGAATTCTGCACGGGGGATGGGGCAACCCTGGAGGTATGGACAGTTTGGGGCACAAGACACCAAAAAGCAGCACCACTCAAAGGGATCTGGTGGTCCTGGTTGAGGCAAGCTTAATATGAGTCAACAGTGGCAGCCAGGAGGGCCATATATATTTAGTGGACTATAGGTGAGTGTTGAATAGCTGGGTGTCTCTATTTGTCATGTGAGTTATAAAGATGATAAAGTACTCTTTCACAGCAGCACTCAAGAATTTTATGTACAATACACCAGAAATCATGTATTAAGTGGCTGAAGACTTTTGGCTTTTTGCCCTCCGTAACCACTGACAATATGTGGGCATCTAAGTTTGTGATTGGACAACTTCCTGCATTATTACTCATGTCACGGCTTATCAACCAGGATACTTAGTGGCATTTATGAACATATTAAATGCTGATACAAGCAGAAGAAGAGTAAGCCATGCATTCTTTTACTTCAGGTTTGAGCAAAGCCAGCTCACTGAAGGAAGGTGTTGGGCTATCTTTAGGTTTCTGCTGATCAGATTTGCCACAGGGACACGGAGTCCAGTCAGCATGACAGTCAGAAAAGCAGGAGCTGCTGCTTCCTGCAGGCTCTTGAAGTGGAGAGAATTCTGGCCCTCCTACCAGACAGTTTATCAACATTGCTACTGCTGAATATACATTTTGACCTCACCAGGTTACCTGCAGACCTTAAGAAGAAAAATCTCTTTTTGTAAAGCCTACATTGTTTGTCCTCAAAGGACTCCTTGGCTGCAGACAAAAGTGTAGCTTAAACATGGAACTGGACTTTGGCTGTACTCTCTGACACGGCCTCAGAACTGAGTAAATACTGGATTGTCCGCACTGGATTGCGCCTTCAAGGAGAGAGTTTCACCCTGAAACTCATTGCCCCCTTCCTTGAGTGAGTCATCCTCTGGAAAAAGGATTAGGATCCTCTAGGAATGCAAGACTCACAGTTCCTGGGATATAGCACAGATCTGCTAGCAGACCCAGAAGAATGCAAACCCCTGTAATGTGACAGAATCCATAATATACCAGTGCTTCAGGATACTTCTGAGACTCTGTTCTTACTGAGAAGAACGTCACCAGATGTAGAGTCCTACAGAATATTCTGGGAAGCAAAGAAGAAAAGATACTGGAGAAGAAAATATCATCTAGGAATTAATGCACGGCTTGAGACTGGGGGATACAGAGGTGAGATAAACTAAAGCTGCAGAGGCTTAACTAAACTGACCCAGTCAATTACCAGGTAATGGCAACTTTCAAACTTTATATCTCAATTACTAACAATTTGGCTACAAATAGCAAAAAGAAACTTCATTAAAGTAATTTGATTTTACTTGGGAATGTTTCAAAACTAATATTAGAAAATGGGCTCATGGTAAAAAGTTTTAAATAGTTGCAGCAGCAGGGTGGAGGACTATTTTCCCAACAAAACTGTACCATTTCTTCACTGCTTCAAGGCTTCCTACCTTACCTACAAAAAATTGTTCAGTGAAAAATCCATTTTGTTCATTTTGTCCTGGAAAAAATATGTGAGTGGGCAAAGGGAGGATCTGTACCACAGCCAGCAGAAATCAGCAAGATTCCTGTGGCCTTTAAGTACTGGGCTTTGTGATCAGACAATCTCAGATAAGACCAAACAGTAGAGCTGGGAGAAGAAAGGCTTTTGGGCATACTAGTCATAATTAAGTGCTGGCTGAGTGTTTGAAAGCATCTTTGACTTTTTCAGCTGTACTTGCTGGTTTAATGCAAGACATTATCACTACAAACCTTGGATTAACAATGCCCTTAGATTGTCACAACCTTGACAACACACCAAACAAAAATAATGAATGAAATTCAAACAATGTTCAAAAACTACAGAGCAGTTACAGATTCAGCGTGCTCCTAAAAGTAAAGTCTGTTAAACTGATTTTCTTCCTTGTCAGAGTACATTCTGCGCTGGGTCACAAGGTCCAGGGACATGAAGCTTAATATCATGACTGATTTTCTGGTTTCATCAGAGTCACTGATATGAATAAACAGTTCTCACTTATCACTTATTTCCCCACTTCCCATGTAGAGCAGAATATGCAAGACTGTAAACATACTTTAAATTCATTGCATTTATCTCTAAACAAAGGACTTTGAGGAATATGTGTCTGTCCTGATATTTGTGGAAATGAAAGCACGGGGTCAATGCCAAACTAAAACTCTTTTCACTAGATTGACAGAGGGGAAATCAGGAAATTTTCTGACAGAGGCAAATCAGGGGTCATTCTGCTTACAGGATTAAACCATTACTGAATACAGTGAGGTGACTGACCATCTTTTTCTATCTATCCTCTGTCTACAGACCTCAGCAAATAATTGGCATCACATAAATAAAAAGGAAGTTTTAAGGAGGTGTATTGAGTTGACAGAACGAGTCTTAAACCAGAGAACAAAAGGAATGCATTCATTATGCTGGCAGCCTGGTTTGATACCTCTCATGCAGAAGATGCTGCTAATCTTGATGAATATTCATTTTGAACAGGAGCCTGAAACAAAATGCATAAATTCACACCTCTCAAATAGGACATCTTTTGAAAGCCATCAGAATACAATATTCTCCACACATTTTTCCACTTTGGCTTGTCCCTTGTATTTCAATTAATTAAACATTACCTGCACATGCTTATATGTACATAGCAAAGAAAAGCCTTGTGTTCTCAAAGTTCAGACCTTGATACTAAGACCACACACATCACTGGCACATGAACAAGAAGTATTTTTTCCTCTTAGCACACACTGTTCGTACAGTAAAACACTTGCATTTGATGGCAACACAAACATCCTAGGGAAATATAAGCACATATTTAGCATTTTGTAATGAATAGCCAGAACTAGCCCCAGAGCTTTAGGGGCAAGGCAGGCTCCACACCCTGATGTAGCCCCAGAAACAAAGCAAAAATCCCACAGGTCTTCACTGTTACCTAGGAAGCCTGAAGACACAGAGAGTCTTGTGATCCAGAAGATCCTGGGGGTAAACTACAAAACATTCTTCTTCTCTGTGGAAAGAAGAATCTACTAGAGAAAGAAGATTACCAACACTCTTTCTACAACTAAGTTCCTGTATTGACTCCAATATTGTCAAATAGCTCAGCATAAAACATGATAAGCATTCTGAAACCTTTCCCCCTTTATTCTAGTCCGTAAAGGGGAGTTTCCACCCAGTGCCTGTACACTGTGTTCACCTTTCCTCACACAGGCATTTCACAAGGTCCTACAAATGCACAGTCTCGGATCCTCCTCTGGAAGAAGAGCAGGATCTTGCAGAGGCAACAGCATGTCTTCTGGACCCTGTGACTTCAGACTTCTCTGTCAAAAAATGATCATATAAGATGTGAGGTGAGATGTGACAACGAACAGAAATTTGGAGAAGTTGCTGTCCACATTATCTACAGGTAAGTGGTGGGAGCTGGTTTGTGAGGGGCTGTCCAAACTGGGCAACTTTCAGGAAAAAGTAGCATGACTACAGCAATTTCAGCGCAACAGTGCCAAAATGGACATCTTAATTCCCTCATTATGAGAAGAAAAGTCATCTTAGAACCCAGGAATTCAGGCCAGAAGGCTCTTTCTGTCAAGTCCATTAACACCATCCTCCTATCCAAAACTTCCTCTAAACTCAACTCAAAACTGGTGTTACCAGGCCCTGGTACAATGTATTCCATGTGGATACCTAAGGAAGCATGCACCACCAATTTCACTCAGTACAGTTGGAGTTCCATTCCTAGGTCACCCCACAAAGAGCACAGTGCAGTATCCTTCCAGTTTTGTGGATTTTGCAAAGATACTTGAACTCAGGGAAAAATCCCCAGACAAAAAGAGTGTGACCTTTCTTCAGAGTGGCTTCCAGTGCTCTTCAGGGCAGAGACCCTCTTTGTGCCTTGTACAGGCAGAGAACATAGACTTAGCAAAATAGAAGCTTTGATCTAATTTCCTCCTTCACCTACATGCACTTGAGCTGTGCAAAGTACGTGAGGTAAAATCTCATCTCTTCAGGGTCCATACAGAAGCACAAAGGAGTAATAACATTGGGACTCAGTGTCCAGGACAAAAGGACATAACCTCCCAACAGGGTCCCCTTCTCACTTTAAGAACTGAGTCACAAATGAAAGGAGTATCTTTGTGTGAGCTTCTAAGAAGCTGCTGAGAGGGCTGAGCACTTTGGAAATGTGAAAAGAGGATTATGATGTTTAAATATTAAGATAATCAGGAGATATTTTTCTAGTATCTATTGGGATTTTCAGAAGGGGGAAGGAGACAATCCCTATACCAACTTGTGCAATTACCTTAATTGCATCATTAGATTCTTTTCTCCTTGCCTATTCCATCCACTCCATAGAGTGTGGCCTTTATGACAAACATGAAGAGATTCAGTAACTTTCATTGCTCTGTAACCTCATCAAGGTCAGAGTAGGTCTACCATGGTCAAAACTACCTGCAGTCTCAATAACATCATTTCTACATTTGTTTCATATGTGAGTCAAAATCAAAATTAACTGCAAGAAGAAATTATGAAAAATACCCACAGAACAACAATACCCTAAAATGATCTCATGTTTGTCACCCCTGAAGATCAATGGCAATGCTTTGCCTACCAACCTGCTTCACAGACCTCCTTTACCTGGACAAACATATCATCTTACAGGAGTTACAGTAGTTGGCCTTTGTATTGATCAGCTGGAGAAGGAATAAAACAAGCTGCCAGTGGAGTTCAAATGCACTAGCTGCCAGCAAGTTCTACAGGACATTTGTCTGCAGGGAAGTGCAACCTCCTCATCCTGTACTCCTGCTTCCTTTGAAATGTCATGTTATGTCATGGGAAGTTGCGTCAGGCAGCTAATGCAGGGGAAAACTTGGGTAATTTTAGCTGGATTGCCCAGTAGAAACATGGCAAAAGAGAGAGGGAGAGTTGGGCTGCCAGCTCTGGCAGCAGAGCAGGCTGAGATCCTGGCTAACAGTAACCATGGGTTCCTCTCCAGAGGATGTAGGACATGGCACACTTTCGCAGGCATAGCCTGTCCTGCCTTTCCTTCTACTTGCTTGACTGCTTCTGA
Source organism: Camarhynchus parvulus (assembly GCF_901933205.1). Lineage (NCBI taxonomy): Eukaryota > Metazoa > Chordata > Aves > Passeriformes > Thraupidae > Camarhynchus > Camarhynchus parvulus. The sequence goes on along the minus strand of NC_044575.1, from coordinate 18,526,363 downwards.
GCTGTCTCTTCTCCTGTCTCTAACTAATGCACAGCCTGTCCATCTTCACTTGTTCTGCTCCTCAGCAGGCTGGTCAGCTGTAATTGAGGGGACAGGTTTAGCCTTTCAGTGAACAGAAAACCTTAATGTTCAGCAAGAAAACTCAGTAATCAGTGCTGCATATACACAATATGGGTTAAAACTGGGCAACTTCTCACACAGAGGGAAAAGGTCACTCATGACCCCAAAAGTCATCCCTGTGCCAAATCCCTAAACTGGCTAACAAGCTTTCAGGACACTCTAGCTCCTAAGAAGACAGTTGCCAAAATGTGTTTGCCCATTTGTTTTAATGTAAAGCAGTGCTCTCCTTCTAGTCCTGTTGCTGGAAAAGGCTGGACATTTTTTTTCTGGATGACAAAAATAATAACATGGTGAGATAGAATATTTCAGCCAAAATGCTTGTTATTTGGTAATAATATAATTCATTCAGAGCTGCTTAGGACAAAGTGTTGAGATGACCTTGAGAAGTGTACTACTAAAATTTCTCACTGCAATTGCAACAGAGACAGAAAACGAAAACCCTTTTTAGGTCCTGCTAGCATCTTTAAACTGGCACAGGTTAACTTTGATAGGCAAGGTACCTAGAATGGTAACAGCACCTAGAATGGTAACTTTCTCTGCTACAGGTTTGCTTCTAATTAACATGGTTGGTTGTATACTGGTGGAAGCTTGTGTGGAAAGTTCTCTTCACAACTGCTCACAAGGCATCTTCCAGCAAAAACTTACCAGGGCAGTAGAATGAAAGTGGAGATCTCATAATAAAAACGAAGACAGGAGCTTCACTTCAGACACTTATCTGAATGGCTGCTGTTTTGAAAAGGAGAAAGGTAAGCAAAGAACAAGGGGACATTCTCTTCCTGCCAGGAGCTGTCCTGCCCTGTCTGCACAACAGCAACAAATCACTGGAGACCTACCCCATCCAGGTTTTAAAATTTATAAACTTGGAACAGGAATTTCTCTATTTATTCCAAGTCAATTTACCTGGCTGCTTTCCAAAGTTCTGGTCTGCTCCAGAGGTGATGTTGTATTAAACACGTTTACAACAATACTTATACGTTACAGTAATATATGATACAACTATACTTATGCATTACAGTAATACCTTATACCAGTTACATTACACCAGCATCTATCTCTATTTGTCGAGGCGGTCAAAGTAAATGCCTTAAATGTCCCAAACCAAATCCCTCAACATAATTATTACTGGTTGGTGGCTCACCTATTCCCAGGTGTCTTGATTAGATAATCAGGTCTAGACCTCTTTGTGGCTTCCACCTACCACTCTCAGCTTCACCAACGCCGCCTCCCCCACTCCGTCCCAGTGGGTCACAGTAGCCCTAAACACTTTACACTAATACTTATACATAACAGTAAACAATACAACAATACTTCTATATTACAGCAATACATTACAACAGCAGAGTCCAGCCCCTCCAGGGGCTTTTCCCAATGCATGTCCATCCCCTCCAGGGGCTTTTCCCAAAGCACACAGCCAGAAGCATCTGCAGCTAATCCAGCAGCAATCCAATGAAGGATATTGCTGCCAGACTGCCATAGAGCCCTGGCATGTCCGACGCTTCTCCAACCCTCTCCTGGGGTCTACCCTCGTGGGGTCAATCTTCCTCTGAAATTATTCATCCCCTCCAGGGGAACTCACCATCTTCTCCTCCTGCAGTCTTTTCCTGAGCAGCCTTCTCCTGCTTCTTGCAGTCTTCCTCTGCAGTCATCTTCTGGGCAGCCTTCTGCTAGCTCTTCTTGCAGCCTTCTGACTCTTTGTCCAGCTCCACCCTTTTATGGCCCTGGTTCTCAATTACTTACAGGTGTCAACACAGCTGCATCTCATTGGGGAATACTGTGCCCCCTTACAAGTCTCCCTACAAGGTGATGCATTTTGTTGTTGTCATTTCAAGAAGTTTAATTAGGTAACTGGAACCAAGTGCCAAAAATACCCTCTGCACAGAGCTCTTCCCAAAATAAAACCTGATTACTCTAAGTAAGGGCCATGCCTTGAGAGAATTTGCAATCCTCACACTATTTTCTGTCCAGCTTTTCATTTGGGAGAATGAAAAAAATAAGAAGTAGAGGCAGAGTCAGGTGGAGGTATTTCTCAGTGACACTCACTGGGTATGTGCTTGTCAGCTAATTGTTTTTGGAGCTGCAGATGCTCACATAGCACATACATTCACATTTTCTCTGCACACAGGGATAGCTGAATAACCATGCATTTCCAATCTGAATTTAAATTTAATGTCTCTCTTGCAGGAGGTGCTGTATGCAGCTTCCTGAGAAGTCAGGGAATTGGCAGCAATGTGACAGCGCCATGTCTTACACTTTAGAGCTACCTACTTCCAACACTTCTGCAAAACTACTGTAACTTCCAACAACTTTTGACTGCCACATTACTCACCAACTGTTGCATGGTTAAATTCAGCACTGTCTTGGAAAATTAGAGAGTACTCACACCTACAACAAAATGTACAGAAAAAAGGCAGGCAGTCTTCCCACTTACATTGCCTAAATGGGACTTTCCAGAATGAGAGATAAACCCAATCTTTGTTAGGAAAAGTCTGGCAATGATACTTTCCTAGAAAGGATCCATCATTTTCATGTCATGAAGGAAAGCCCTCAAGCTTGTGAAGTGCCTTTTTTCTACTTCTTGAAGTACCTTCCAAGTTTTATTGCTTTACAAACAGAAAAACAACAACAACAAAAAAAGGCAACTTGCTTTCTTTGCTTGTGTTCCTAGAAGACAATGACAGCTTGTCAAGTAATAACAGAATGTAAAAATAAAATAAAATATTTAGGAGAGCTGGGTCTGTCCTGCTGAAGCAGTTCTGTGCCCCACCACTGGAGCAGATGCCAGTAGCAGGTGAGGAGATTCCCCTTCTTCACCAGATCCATACCTGGCATTGTTCATCATCCAGGCTGCCAATCCCCCACTGGGCAAAGTTGCTGGCTGTGAAGGACCACTGCCCTTGCAGCCAAGGGTCCCCTTCCTGCTCTCTGGATAACAAACATTCTCACTGGTTTCAAGGAGATATTTTAGTCCACACATGATACTAAATGCCACATCCACCCTGGTCTACCCTCTCCATACATACCAAATAAAATTGCCAAAGGGGTCTTAGCCCCTCAGTGGACAAGGGAATTAATGAGGGGAGAAAGACTTCAGCCTTTTTCCAAAAGCCCTGAGAACACATTAATGCCTTAATGAAAACATGGCAGCACCAGCAAGCAATCAAGGACATCAAATTCTACTTTGCTCTCAAACCATGCCTGCAGTACAATTGTTGGGTGCTCAAAGAGGAAAATCCAGGATGGACAGCTGATTTACCTTGTTTTAGTGGTTTTTTTAGCCCTTGTTTTGGGCTTTTTTAAACATAGCTCTAACAGTTCTACTAGGTTTTAAAAAAATCTGTCTGTTCAAAGGGAGGCTTATATTCAATTTCATGGATCTCTGAGATGCAACTCTGTAAGACTTCAACCACTGTACTTTACAAAAGGAAATCTTTCATTTGAGAACAACAGGTCAAGTAATAAAGGAGTGAGACACAAAGCAGCTGCACTAAGCAACTGCAGGACTACAGAGGATTCATCCACAGGCCCTCCCCACAGCCGAGGCGCTGTGACATGTACAGTGCCGAGTGGGACCCAGGCACCCAGTATGAATGATTTGTCCAGGGCCAGATCAAGTTTATGCCTGACAAGGCATTGAGTTCATGTCTCCTGACTCTCTCCTGACCCTCTCCTCTCTTTGTTGCTTTGCACCTCGTTGCAGTCTTTGAGAGAAGGCAGAGGCAGCCTGCCTGCTCTTTCAGGCAGTTGACAAAATAGGACAAACACACTTCTCTGTTCTTGGTCCAGACACTTGTGAGTGTAAAAAGCAGGCAATTAAAACCACATTTTCCCCTCTCAGCAATTTCAGGAACAGTCTTTTGCATATATCCAAGTTCATCTGTTTATCACACAGTTTAGTTCCCTCAGAAACATGTCTCTGACAATAGCTCAGCATCTTCATAGCACGATATGCGCTTCACCTTTTGATTGCTGTTTGTTTGCAGTGACCAGGTAGATTGGCCAGTATAAAGCAGGGATAACAGTCAACAGTCCTTTTTCAACACAGCTGAGGATTCAGCTGACACTTTTGTGTCTTGCTGGAGCACATCTCTTTATTTAACATCCCAAGCCAGGTTCTAATTTCTCTGCTGTGAAATAATAAACCTCAACAAGGAAATGATAAAGAAACACATGGTCTACAAGCAGCTCTGCCCAGCAGGCCTGCAGTGTGAGGCTGCCCAGTTATAATTAACACTCAAAACATTGACATGCACATGCCAAACCCACGCAGTGTGGGATTAGCTGTACCTAATCCCTGCTGCTCCCTGCTCTGCTCTACAGCAGCTGCACCAAAAGTATGGGCTCCCGGTCTGGTAGTGAGAAACTCTCCACTATCTTTCCCACAGTCCCTATTCTTCTGTGCCCTCAGCATTTCCTCACAACTATTTTCATATCTGCAGCTTCTTTGGACCTGCTTTCAGTATATTTAGTCTTCTATAGCACTTAACCCTTGTTCTCCAAGTTGCAGTCTATTTTCTGTAACTTTTACCCTTAGGTTCACTAAAAAGTGTGGTGCTTTCCTCACTCAATCTTCTCAAACAGCTAGAACTCGGATGACTTCTCTTACCATCAATGGTTGAACTGAGATCCACTTATGTTCCTGAGGTAACTCTCTCCCAGTGCTTCCTTTTCCTGCAACTCATCAGCCCCTCCACCTACTTTTTGCCTCTCCCGCTCAGCCAAGGAAAATCTTACAGCTGTCTGCACAATTCCATCAAAACCTGGCAAATGTCTTCTTTCTGCTTTGTCATTTCATAAATGGCACTATCATATAGTGCTTCTCTGTGCCTGACATATTAATAGCACAGCTAATTATTCTAGATCACTTCAGCCAGATCCTGCTAACCCTCCCCCCACTTTACTTAATGAATTAATTTGAAATTCATGTTACAGCTTCTGGTATGAAGCACTTCTGCAAGTGGGAACACTGAACAAGCCACTTATTAATAAGGAATAAGTACTTGCAATAGTTATTCTTACTGAAAAAGGGAAGGTGGTGGTGGTGGTAGGTAGGAATACACGAGAGCTAGTAATAGTGGGTTTAAGTTACAGCAAGGAATATTTTAAAGAAGATATTAGGAAAGGCTTTCTAATGCTCAAGGTAGTAACAGACTTGGACTCACTTCCCAAAGAGGCTGTGGAGTTTGAAGGTTTGCATTATAAGGTTAGGCAAATATCTGTTTCACAAATGATCCTGCCCTGAGGGAAGGGCAGACTTTGATGCTTCCTGGAATATCTTCCTATCTGAATGTTTTGTGGGTTTCTGTGTTCTGCTCTGGCAGCACCAATGGGATGGCTGTGGCAGTGGTTACAACCTGCTGCAGACAGCCCCCTGCAAGCCCCACTGCCTCAGCTCCTGTTCTCACTAGAGCCTCTCCTGCTATCACAGACGTGTGTCTCCTCTAAAAGCCTGAGCCATAGAACTACAAAGTATGCAACACAACAGCTTTTGCAGAAGGGTGGTGGTGGCTTAAAACCATCTTCTGAGTCAGGTTTGAGCAAGGCAAGGCAAGACCTGCCAGCCAGCCCCCAGACAAGTCTATCTGCTGAGACATTAAAAGCCCTGGAATGCAGGCTAAGCAACCTTGACACAAAAAATGTGCAAAAACCAGCATGTTTGCAGACTGTTTATGAAGTAGACTGGCAGTGGGGATCCTGGCTAATCTCCACTGGCTATTCCCAATCCCAAGAATACAGATATGCACTGGAGCTAAGTTTCAACAGTGTACTTTCAGCCCCTCTCTGTGAGCTGTCTCTTCACCGTGCTTTAACCACATCTTAAACAGCTACACACCTTTTCCATCACACATATCCTAAAGTAGCCACAGGATTTTCCAAGAATAACGGGACAATTTTAGTGGGTTTTTTTTGTTTGGTTTTTTGTTTGTTTGTTTTGAGTTTTGGGTGTTTAGGTTTTTTAAAATAGCGATCTTATTAACTGCTCAGAGCTGGAGAGAAACAAGTGCACTCCACACAATTACAGAGGAAGTGCATGGTTGGAAGTGACACAAGGAAGGGGGGGCCTTCATGCAGGCAGGCAGGCAGTATTTGAAAACCTTATGTAGAATATTTGTTCTGCTCAGAGAAAATCCATTCCCTCATACTGTGCCATACCCTCTCACTTTAAATTAAAAGACTTCCAATACTATCTATCTACTCTTTCTAGTCCCTGCTATAGGACTGGGTACATAACTTCTTCATGGGAAAGACATTAGATTCCAAGCACTCTGTAAAGCAATTTTTATCTTCCTGTAAGAATTCACCTCCCAGCTGGTTTCTACCAGGGCTGTCTCCAACACACTAATGAATAATATTTTAATCTGCACATTAAAAGCATGATTCACCACAGCTTTTTCTCACCACACAACTAACAAAAGTGACAGAGCACTGGTGTTGAACCCAGTAACAGGGCATTTTTAAATAGTGGAAGGCAAAAGGAGGAAAAAATGAGCTCATTTTCCACTGTGTTCCTATGTCTCCTGAGACAAGATTGTTTCTCTGCCACCTTTTGTAATTTGAAAGACCACTGAGTAAATCAGCCTTCTGCAGTCAGAGGGCAGGACAGCTAACATGTGTATGTTATGCATAAAAATAACATGTGTTCAAGATCCTGAGGCACTGACACTGCAGTCTTCAAATCCTGCTGCTGCAGCGAGCCTGTGGAAGTGCACCAGGGAGAGGAACAGCAAAGACAATGCACCACTGACACGGCCTGGGCCCCAGCATCACCACCTCAGCTCTTTCCAAGTTTGTCTGCTTATGAAAGACAGACATATTGTCCCTGTCATTTGCTCCTCTGTTGCTCCCTCCAGAACAGAGCAGCCCCTGCTCCCCAAAGGGGACAAGCTGCCATGGCATCACTGACCTCTGCTTCTGAGGGATTCTGACCCGACCTACTTTCCCCAGCAGGATACACTGAAGCACCCTCAATGCAGATGCAGCTATACATGATTTCAGAAAAAAATCCAGCTATCTCCTCCTCAGTACTAACACAGCCTTGTGGATACTATTAGCACTGATTTTTTTCTATTGGAGATTCTCCACTGATCAATACAGTATGTGCTATTTTGTAAGAAAATGAGTAATTGGATGAATTATATACAAAAGGTCCTTCTGCTGACCCTATCTCTCACCCATTCTTTCTCCTCTGAATAAATTCTTCCTGCCAACTCAGGAATGAGCCAGTGAAAGATCTCATAGATAGAATAAGATTCATATGTAGATATTTATCTTCAAGTAAAGCCTTCTCAATTCATTTAAAAAAATATCAGGGTTTAGTCTCTTCCTCTCTTTAATTCAAGTCAGCTCTTTCAGCCCAAACTGGGTATGGGGATGTACCAAAAGACAGAAAGAAAAGATTGTCAAATCCAACACTCGGACACTTTATCATGGTAAAGCTTTATATGCAGGCACTGAGGGTCCTAAATTAAATGTCAAATACTATCTGGCACCAGGAATATGAAGTATAGTCACCTACAGGGAAAAGGAGCCTGACAGCTTTGGTCTGCTTGTCAAAAGAGCAGTCATCTCATTCAGCTCTTCAGGCAAAAGAACCACCATTTGGAAAACCAGAAGTTACCAGAATTAACTCACTGATTCTTACCAAAAAGAGGTGATGGTGATGGTAGAGAGTAAGGACAAATTTTTAATCCTACTCAGATGTTGAAAAGATTAATTTCCTCACTGATAACACTGAAGATACAGAGATATTTTTCATTATTTTAATTTTTTTTTTCAAGTTGAGGTTGAAACAAAGTAATCAAATCTTCTTCCCTTTCAGCTTGCCTGTGTCCTCCTCACCAGTTAAACAAAAGAAATGCCCTGAGCTCACTTCCCTCTCAGCCAAAGCAGCTGCCTTTTTGAACAGACTCCAGAAAGCTTGCCAGCTGAAGTTTATGAAGTCTAGTTAATTGCTTCAGCATATTGATTTCATGTTTGTATGTGGAAATGTATAATTGGAGACACCCCTAGCTGGTTAGTCCTACAATGGCTGGCACCACAGCACAGCCACGTGTGGAGGAAGAAGTGGAGTCCTCTAACACAGCAACTGCTCCTGTATCTAGAGCCACAAAACCCCCCAAACCTCCCAAAGCCTCCAGCATCACCGCAAAGGCACATTACTAGGCATTGCTGATAATCATCAAGGTTTTAGAGAATGTTGCACCAAAAAGAAATTCTGCAGAATAATTTAGATGCAAACTTTTCCTGATTCTTCATTAAGGAACATTCTGTGCCCCCACAGTCCAGGAATATAGCTCTCCCTGTGTATGGGGAGGAGGAGGAAGCCTGCAAGCCAGAGGAGGACACGGAGAAAACAGAAGCTCCCTGCTGGCAGAAGTGGGCACACCTGCATGGCTAAACACATGCTGGAAAATATATGGTAATTACATTTGCCTCCCTGATGCATCAAATTCATTTTAAGTGGGGTGTAAGCATGATTTTGGGATGTGAGACTTAGGCATACCAGGATGGTGTATGTCAGGCCTGATTTGGGGAAAAAAAAAATCCATGGAGAAAGCTGTATCCAGGTCATACTGAAGCACCATGGCCATGCTTGAATGTGCAGAGCTCAAGAAGGAGAGCAACATTCAAGGAACAAGCAAAAAGAGACACAAACTAATTCTTGACATTTCTTAATGAAAAAAAAAATATCTTTCCCAACTCTTCCACAAGTACAAGCTCAGAACATGCTGGAGTCAAGCACTGATATGTCAGCTACTGGAGGAAATTGAAGGGTGGATGAACACATTAAAGTAGAAAATAACACAAGCACCCACTATGAAAGTTGCGTTTGGGTGCTCAGATGCTTAAGCAACCTTTCTTCTCCCAGCTCACTACAGAAAGTGCTAAAAAAGGCTCTTTCCAGGATGAAGATTTGCAATGTCTGCAGACTAGAACTCAACATGCTGAACTTCAGAATGATGAGGGACCCACTCTGCCCCACAGTCATGAGGCAAAACTGCTGGCTCTCACAGCTCTTTAATTAAAGAAATAACAGGCAATTTGGAGTATTTGGGGGGATGTTGGAATCCATCCAAGTTGTAAAAGAGATAGGAAAAGCCACGAGATTTGTAGGAGACAAAATCATAAATCTTCCTCTATCTTTTGCAGAGCTCTAACATTAATGCTAAAAATAACTACAGCACCTGCGGGATCTCAGCGTTTGGCTTAATCAATTCTTACAGACTTGTGGGGGGAAGTGGCAGAGGAACAAAGGGCAGGAAGATTTCAGGACCTGAGAGTATCAACAAGGACAAGGCGTCCAGATAACAAGTGTCTGTTTGTTTCTGGCTGGGGCAGATGCTCCATAAGGGTTACAGCAGGGAAAGGAAGGGAAAAAAAATTAGGCAGGCACAGAAGCACATTGAGAAATGGGTCAGGCTAGAGCAGAGCTGTCAGCCTTCCCCAATCATAGCATTAAAGTTTAATTAGTCTGAGATCTCTTATTAAGGTCCATGAGCCAGGATAACCTATCTAGGAGCAGTATGTTTTCAGACACAACCTTGCTCCCTAGCTTTGGCTTACAAATGTTGTACCACTTCCACACTTGATGCAAACTTCACAAGCACTGAAGTATGAGAGTCAACAGTTCCAAACAGCAGAAATCACCATTGTGCTCCACAGGAAAACAGATGCTGAGTGCTAGAGATGGGGAAGACCTATTGGGGTAACTTGGCTAGTCTCACTCTAGTCTCTGGTTTATGCTATTACTTTATCCTGTTCAATTTATATCAAAATAAGGCAGCTAAGCTTCTGGTGTCTTTCTGAAAGGAAATTAGTGACAAAGGCTTGGGACTTTTTTTGTAATGTGCAAACCCTTTTTGGTTTTCCTTATGTTTTTCCTGACTTTTCCTAAGTCATGAAAATCTCGTACCAAATACCGTTATCTCAAGCTTACCAATATGCTTTATATGACAAATATGCTGGGGACTAGGAACCACCTCCCTTCTTTTAGGGTTGTTTACAAAATGGTGCTAGAGGGTGGCTTTGACCTCCGGCTTCCTCTCTCCTGATGCCTCAGGGGAAGGTCCAAAGCCACATAATTTGAAACTTCCACTTTTGGATTTTGGTTATCAAATTAGGATTTACACTAGCTGTAACTATTGGTGATTCTTGCTCCAATGTCAGATAGAGGATCCAGTACTCCAATACTCTTCTGTTTACAAAAAGGCCTTACAGAATGATTAGTCATATTTGCCTGTCCTGATCACATTAGCACTAGCATGTTTTCTGACATTGCATGAGGAGCTAACAGCTTTGAGTTCTCTGTGATCCTTCAGTGTGACCTTAGCTACAGCCTGGTAAGGTCTGGACCTTTCATGTGATGCTGTTCAAAGCCATTTTATAATGAAATTTAGTCATTAAGGTAAACATTGGGGTATAAGTTCATTAAGTACTTGTCTACAGTTCAGAGAGAAATGAACAAACAAAACACAAAACAACAACAAACCCTCACAAACAAATTGCATGTTTGCAGTCAGAAAATTGAGGGTGAAAATACAACTTACTACTAGGCTCATTAGAAGGCTACTTCCTGAGTTTTTTTGATTGGCAGGCTTAATTAGAGTTTAATGCAATGTTCAGATAGGCATTAACAATACATTGTGCTTAGATCAAGGAGAATGAAAGGCAGCAGCAAGCAAGCGAACGCTCGAACAAGCAATCATTTCTGTAACTTACTTTTGGGTCTGTGAACTTGAACTTTAGCCTTCCCACCATCTCCAGCCTGAACAGGTTCCACACAACAGGCTCTGTTCTGGCAGGATGGGGAGCAGAGGGCACGAGACAGCACTCATTTCAACTCTACAAAGCACAACAAAGATTCTCAGTAAACAATAGGAGGCAGCATTTTTTTCAGCTTATTTTATCAGCTAAGTTGCAGCAAAACTATGAATACATTAGCCTGCCCTTGTGGGACTGCTTTTGTTCAGTCAAAAGGACTAAGAAAGAATAGGAAAAAATGAAAGAAAGCATGAATTGTCAAAGAAAAAAAAAGGAAGAAAGAATAGCTGCCAAGTGAACTGGGAAACCTTCTAGAAAGAAAATTAAATGTAATTGCATAGGCAATTCATTTTTCTCATGGCTTTTTTGCATCCTTGTTAATGAAGCTGGGCTACAAGAGATGTTCCTGGATGCTGCAGTGCCACCAACAAAGTCAGTGGCTCAGGAATTTGTGGGGGGCACTCATTCCTTGCACGCACAGGTGTTAAATTTGCTTTTCTAGGGTGCACATCGAGTGTCTGATAAATTAATGCTCTGAACATCTATTTTGATTTATTTATAAATGGAATGTAGAGAGATTTTAAAAGTACTAATTAGGGAAGCAATCAAGGATTCATGATTCAGGAGAGAAAATGTGAAGTGTGAGGCACTTTAGGAATACCTGAAATATTTGTTTAATTTGCTTCAACAACTCCCTGCAAAAAATTGGTGCTCTTATTTGAGAGGCAGAAGCTTACTGGCAAATGAAAGAGTTGAGGCAAAGTCTAATGGAGCTGTTTTTCAGGAGCAATTTCTGATTTCATCTAGAGCATTTAAGAGAACAGAATCCTGTTCTGTCCTGACACCTTGCTAGAGGGAGGCTTAGATAACTAAACCTTGATTCAAATGCTGACTTCCAAAATGTCAATCCTCAACTCCCATCTAATCCTAAAGACATTTTAGCATCTACCAACATAATACTCTAGATATTCTTTTTCCCTCAAGGAGACTTCCTAAGCCTCAGAGACCCAGCAGCGTGGCAGCAGCCTTGCACATTGTTTCCCATCTAATTCATCCACTAAACCATTCTTTTGTCTTTGCCACAGGCAGGCCACATGTAAAACAAATTTAAACAATGCTTCCATGATGGCCTTTCTTGCATAGCTGACACCATTCTAACAAGGGTCAGGCTCAGTGATGCTGTCTGTTTGACAGACCTGAATCCAGGTCCTCTCAAGAGAAGTGATCCTGTGCTTGGTCTGCTGGCCCTTCTGGGACAGGGCTCAATATCTCACTATCTCCTCCTCTCTGCATAAATAATTAGTTGCAATACAAAAACGGGTTCATTGCTGTATTTTCCAAGATGAAACAGGTGTTCTCCTTGGCGTGGAAGACAAAGGATAAAGCTTAAACTATATATTTCTTCTAAGCATCTGTCGACCTCATGGATCCACATTCTGGGTTTCCTAAATCATCCTCTCAGGCAGTAACTGTTCTCATACACAACCTGGGAAGCGTAGGCCCTAAATCAGATGAGCATTTGGTATTACAGTAGCTGCCTAATGATTCCAAAGCTGGGAGATGTGACACTTGAGCTAAGGCTCCTTGCTAAATCTAGCCCCTCATAGATATCACTCTTGACAAACTCCCTCTTGCTCACACATTGAAGAACAGGAAGAATGCTGGAGGTCCTCTTTGTGTTTCTGCCCAGTAATCCAAACCACGTATTAACAAGACTACTGGATTTTTACATCAAGATGCTGCTGTTTGCTTTATCCTTCCACTATGGGTCACCATGAAAAAGAAACTGCTACCCCAAACAGGCATCATCTGCTATCAGGCGCTGGGGTTCTTGCCTCCACTCCCAGAGGAAACAAAGAAGTGGTGTAGATGCCATGGCTACCCATGGTTTCAACCTTCCAGGGGTTTGTCACAGCACAGTTGATAGGAATCAGTGCTGGTACGGAAGTTTTCCAAAGTGAGTGTGGGGCAAAGACCAGACTAACTTAACTGTACCACAGGAGACAATGAGAGGGGGAAAGGAGATCATCCCCCACTGACACTGATGGCTTCCAACAACAGAACCAACAATCTGGGGTTTTTTGGATGCACCTTGTTTGACACTAACAGAATTCCTTCTGATGCAGGTGAAGGCCCCCTTGTCATACAACCAATTACCATTACCTCAAGACTTTTTGTCTTCAAGGTACTCATCCCATTTCTGAAGAGTCCTTCTAAACTTCATTTACCAGACAGTCACAAAACAAAATAAAATCCCATTTCACATGCATTTGGGGTTTAGTGCATGGAAATGAATGTACTTCCCTTGATCTTCACCCGCCTTTCTCACCCTAAGTGTCAGGATGTTTCTGGAGTGCCAATCACCACACTTGCTAGGAATTGCATCCTCCACTTTGGACAGCACAATTATCTCTTGAGCAATCAGCTTGTGACATAATAAGAATAAAGAGCTACAAGAGATAAAAATCAAAAGCCACAATGTTTTCACACAGGTGCCCCAAGTTGCTAAGCAAAGGAAACCATAAACTTCTAACAGATGCTATGCTGGCAGAATTGCTTCCAAATAGATACTCTTTTTCTCGAGCACCATTGCTGTCAAGTATCCTGAGGGACTTGCAATACTCAAGATAGAAAACAGAATTATTTAAATGAGCCAAGGAGAATCCCAACAGTCACTAACATCCCCATGAGGTGACTGATAAAGGGAGAAAACATGAACACTTTTTCTCAAGAGACACTGCAGACACTGAACATGAAATCAGGGAGATTTATGTACAATTTCCACCTGACTCCAGCTTCAGCTGTGGCCTTGCTCCACTTTGGCAGCTCCACAGCTCTGACCACTGATCAGTGGGAGGCATCCTCTGCACCCTTGGTTTCCCTTGCTGTAAGGCTCTTCTGCAGGATGAGATACTGTCCCAACTGCTTTGCCTTACTGTCCCCCTTAAAGGAAGCAGTCATAAACTAGTAAGTGGGCACAAGGACAACATGCAGGAGCACTTTGCTAGGACAGGAGGTGAGTCCTTTAGGCTTACACACACACATACACTGCAGACATTGTGATCTATCCCAGTGCTAAAACATGCTGGCCATTAAAGCCTTTCCAGCACAGACAAATCCATCATATTTGGGGTCCACCTGACCAACCCTCCCTCCACTCAGCAGGAAGCTACCAACACATAGATGTGGATGCTGTCCTGCAGAGTGCTTCTAACTCCTAACAATTTTACCTGAGTGTCCTCAGCCACAGCCCATCTCACACAGATGGTGCAGTCAGGCAGCAGCTGCCTGGGAAGGCGTCAGAGGACACATGATGAACACCAGCTTGCAAACTCATCTCAAGAAAAATGGTACTCTAAGGAAATTAAAGCTTTAGCTAGCAACTATTTATCTTGTCAGTAATGGAGATGGGTGGATAATGATTAAATTTCGGTAAATATAAATCAGTAACACTCAATAATTTAACCTGTGTACATTGTAAGTAAGAGTCAGCATGGATCAAAGGCAGATTATGAACAAGTTCCAGGGGGCATGCAGTGACAGAAAGGACTGTCAGTAATCTTAGTGCAACACCAAGCCAGCCAGAGGTCACTTTGCTCCAAACCAGACTCCAGAAAAGACTTTAAGAAGGTGAGGCTGTCTCAAAGGCTCTAGCATTCTTCTAGTAGTATCTTGAACCAAAGCACAGAATATAACAAGGGATCCTTGCCTCCTCCAAAAAACCCCAACTCAGCTAGCCTGGTTGCTCCCTGATTTTCTGGAGTTCTTGGTTTGCTTAATGTCTAAATGTAGACATGGACAAACAAGAACACCCACAGCTACATAGAAATCTTGCTTGAATGAACAGGTCTGTGATGTGACACCTCCTTTAGAAATAAAGAAAAGTTGTGATCTTCAGGAGTAACCTGAAGCATTAAAGAAAGACCACAGCCTACTCCCTAGATGAAGACTTGATGTTACATTTCTTCAATTCCCCTAGATAACAGCCCTCATTTCTCAGAAAAAGTTTAATATGTCTAATTCCCACTAGAGTCACAATGGACCCTGGGCACAAAACAGGACCGTGTTCTTATAGAACCTGAAGACTGAAATCCCAATTTTACATATAAAATATGTTAAGTAATAACAGCATGTTTTTTTCACCATGATTTAATCTAGCAGTTGGAAAAAAACCCCTTCACCATTAGCCTTTTTGAAAACCCTGCCAGCTGAGGCAACAGTTATGGTGTACGCACTACCCATAGCAATCATCACATGGCAGCAGCCACCCGTTACGGTTGGAAGCAACTGGAAGGCTTGAGGATTGATATTTTGCTGATAGCCGACCCTGAACCACTCCATTCCCCTCCCTCACTAGCACTGGACTGAGGAGGAACTTCCCAAAGCATCCAGCAGTGAAGGAACATGGGAGAACACAGGGAGTGCTAGCTTCTTCCGCTGACTATTGTCTGTTAATGAACATGACTGAGTAATGAACTTCCAATCCCTGGAGCTTCATCCAAGTGTCCTCCCTGCCCACATCTAGTTAGTACTTTAAAAGCCTGCCACTGCTTTGCCCTTTCATTTGACTTCCAGGAAAGCAGCCATCAAGCCACTTCTTGGGAGACATTACAAAGAGACCTACCAGGTTTATGATGGTGCCCTGTGCCAGCAGGTTCCTGGAACAATTCTTAGGCTGCTGCCTGACTGCGCAGGCCTGCAGGCTCAGCCGCTCCTGGAGTGACATGGCAGCGGGCTGGTGGTGCTCAGGAGAGGCTGGCTGGGTGGCACAGACATCCAAGAAATCACTTTTGATGGTTATAAAGAGCCAGATGCACAAATAAGCTATGCCAGGAGTTCCCAGCAGTTCCCCTCACGGGAAGCACCCGCTGCAGTCAGCGGTGACATCTTCCCTCCCTCACAGGCCGCAGCGCTGCCTCACACCCGCCTCAGGGCCTCAGGGGCCACCGCGACCCCCGCGCCTGGTGCTCCCACTGCGGCACAGGGCCAGGGTGGGATCCAGGCCTTACACAGGGATTACTGCCTGCCAGGATTTGTGGGCAGAGTTTGGGGCGAGTCCATGGCCCAGCAGAGCCTGACACCCCCAAAAATCACACCCCAAACATGTGGCGTTCTGCAATGCACACTCTGACGCCCTGTTGTGCCCACACGGCGACTCCTCGGGGACAGAGACCCACTCTGCATCACCAGGGACTTGCTGAGGCTTTGGAACAAGCAATTATCGTTAATCTTGTTAATTATCACTCCAATTGGTATGGCTCTTCTCAGTGATGTCTGGCCTGAGCATCAGGCAATGTAGCAACATGCATTGTTCAGTCTTTTATTATTTTTGTAGGGCAAGTTCTTCCTGCATCACCGCTACCCAGGCTGCTTCAGTTTGCTTCTTACTGTTGATTGTTGTGTCCTCTAATTTTGTTCTTGCACATCAGGGAATGAGGATGGTGCATTCTCCAACGGCAAAATCCATCAAGGAACACTCCTGGGGAAAACCAGTCTTTAGCGGTGCCCTTTTTTATTGCACTAAATGAAGGCTACACTAATGCTGTTAGCTGTGCCACAGCTTTTTTGTGGAGTTGCTTGTTTCATGACAGCTGAGCTCAGGCATTTTATTCAGCAAGCTCCTTGGGCAGAGCAGAAACAGCAATGTCTGCCATGTGTTTCTCCTCCTTATCTTACATAGGTGGACATGGCCAGAGCTCACTCCCACACCGGCCATAGCAGCCAGAGCCAAACTCACAGCCAACATTCTGACAAAGGAGATGCAGAGGCACCTTCCTGCCCCTGTGAGGGGAGAGCTCAGGAATTGTGCTGTGCCTCCAGAAGGGGATGTGAGTGCAGGTGACTGCAAATGACAATGCTAAAGCGTTTGAAATGATTTGTAGAGATGGAGGCAGCCCTGAGCTGTCTCCAGTGCAAAGAACAATGGCTGCACTTTCCTGGGAGTGGGCTTTGGATTTGAATCCAGAACTGCAGTGGTGCAAACCTTACGCTTGTAAGCTTTTATCAACTTGGTTTCATACAAAATTACATTTCCAATCAAAATGCCAGCCAGACCCCAATTTTAGCAATGCCCCTGGAGATAGGTGTCCCATGGAGAGATGGTTGTGGGACATTTGGGGACGTGAGCGTTGTCCTCTGTTCCTCTCTATTTTGTAATGTAATGGGCTACTGTATCTCCTTGGCACAGTCCTTAGGGGCTTTAGAAATTAGGCTTGTCAAGAAAGAAGTTGAAGGCCCTAGAGAGCTGTCTGATGAAGAACAAGCGAGTTTTTATGTGCTCTAAACCCTCCCACCCAATTTCTCTGCTGCTGCCAGGCAGTCCACCCCTTTCAGCACACATTAGCAAACATCGCAAGCCTATTGGAAAAAGTGCTGGAAATGAAAAATGAAATGTACTCTATTTAGTCTTCAATTAAGGAAGAAGAGTTTACTCCATCTCTCTAGGGCAACAAAAAACTGGAGCAGAGTGTTAGGTTCATTGAACATTAATGATCTTTTTCTATTATGCTAAATTATTGTTTCCTTAGCCTGTGATCAAATACAATAGCTTTATTAAAGCCCTTTTCAGTTAGAAAAAAGAAAGTGCCTTTCTGCAGCAGTGGCTCTTATGAATGACAAAGGAGCAAGGGCTCTGCAACGGGGTGATTGTTGGAAACAAGGGAAACAATGGTTCCTGCTGCTCCTGCAGATGCCCTCACCTTCCTCGGCCCCAATAACAGAGACATCGAGCTGCGTGAATGAGAAGCTAATTTCAGCTTGGTGCTCACCTCTGGCCTCCTCTACTCTGAGCCAGGCACTGCTGAGCAGGGCTCTGGTGGTGCTCTGCCCACAAGTACTCAGAGCTTGCCCAGCAATAAAAAATACAAACCCTCCTGGAAAAGCATTTAACACATGACCCAGGCTGGATGAAAGTGTGTGCTTATGGCAATGAAGAACAAGTGCAGGCTGTAATAATGCAATCTTGTGGGGAAAAAATTAATCTGAAGCAAAATGAGGCAATTTTGGTGCAAGTCTGTGGAAGCAACACTACACTCTTTAGACAAAATTAAATACAACAATTTTAGAGGAGTTCTGTGGAGGCCACAGACCAATGTAATTACAATGGAAAATTGATATTCTGTTAAGTATGCTGTTCCTGAAAGGAAAGGGTATGAAGCCATGGCAAAAACAATAGATATAAAAAAATAAGGTTGAAATTAAGTTAGGGAAACATCGTAAAACACTTTTGAAATGTATTTATTTATACCACAGCCCAACTGTGTCCCTCTCTGGCATGATAACACTCTTGTGAGATGACTGCCTCTTACATTGGCAAGCATTACTCCACGCACTGTGCATAAAATCCAGGTGCTTGCTCTCATCTGCTGCAAGAGAAAAACACAGCAGCAGAAGTGTTGTCTGCAGAAGTCCCTGAGCTGTGAGTGGCAGTGTGTTCCACACTCCCTACCTGCTTGTCCTAGCTGGATGGGCAGCTTGACCCTGATGGGTTATTCTGCAGTGGGGGATCCTCCAGCAGCACTGGTAGACATTCACCTTCACAGCGCTCTCCCACGGCATTAAACTCCATTGCTGCACCATCTGTGGCATCCACAACAGATTTCTTATCTGAGATACAGCTCAAATCTGAGTGGGTCTGGGGGGGAATGGGAATGAACCATGCCCCTGGCATGGTGGGAATGCAAGGAGGAGGCGAGCGAGTGCAGGCAGAGGAATGCTGCTGAGCACACAGGGAACAAGTCCAGCAGCTTCCCCAGGGGGCATAAGAGTTGCTTTATTTCACCAGGATACTTTTGAGCTATGGGAATTTCAATTTTAAAGTCGTTTCTTCCTGCCCCAATCTGTCTTTGTCTGGGAATCCATGCCATAGTGCCCTCTGATGTTAAATATTCTGCTTGAAATCTACCTGGTAAAGGGGAGGATCAATAGGCTCTCAGTTTTGCATCCATGGCAACACATACTTTACATATCATTTTATCCTGAACAAAGGAAAATTAAAGACTTGGGGTTTTAGGGAAAGAGGGGAGGGAAGGGAACAGGCTTTGCCCCCAGGTGCAAACCTGTCATATTGAATTCTTAATGAAGAGAACTTAAGAGAAGTGTTGATAGAGCAAAACTTGAGGCTCTGTGAGGAGAATATGAATGCCAGATTTATTTCAGCAGACAGTACTCACGTCTAATGCAAACTAACAGATTCATCAGCAGCTCTCAACAGACAAACATTCAAACAAGTCAGTCTCAAAAAGTAATTATAGGAAAAAAACACCCAATACCTCACTCAAAAAACCCCACCAATAAAACCCCCAAAACCCAGAAAAACCCTCAACCCATAAACAAACACACAAAAAAATCACAACAAAATGACAACAACATAAAACCTACCAAGCATTATCAAACATTTATATTTCAGTCTAATAATATTCTAAATATGATTCTGATCTGACTTCTGCTGGTAGAAAGCTAGAAAATCAGTTTTCAAGCTGCAGTGGTTTAAAACATAAGAAGGTCCTTCCTGTGTTCCCAAATGCTCAAAATTTTTGCTAATACTAGGTGACATTTGTGATAAAATTGTATTTGTTACCTGATGATCTACAGAAGGCTCACCTATGTTTAGTGATTTAAATTCATTCCTTTGTCTTAATAATAAAGGTTTTGGTTTTCTTTTTCAAACCCAGTTATTTTGAAGTGATTGAATTAGGTAGTCAACAACATAAAATTGCCTGATTTTCTTCTGCTTTCTCCCTAGAGTTTTATTTACTCAAATAGAGAATGAGTAAAATGCATGAAACTACACATTTTGTGTAAGGTTTAATTTTACAGTCATTATGATCTACACAAAGTGCAAATTCCTACACCAACAGCAAGGCAGTGGAAAAACCATTTCCTAGTTGAATATCTATCCGCATCCACATGAAAAAGGGCACTGAAATACCAAATCTGTTCAAGTCATTACCATGCCCCTGTAAGTGAACATTTCTGTGCTAATATATAGTATTGCGCTGACTCCTCCAGTCACAAATTTTCAAATTTCAGCTTTAAAACTCTGCTCTTCCAGGAACAGCTTGGAATCAGCTGTGCTGTGGGGCTGCGTGTGCCACTGCTGAGGTAAAACAAACCCATTTCATGGCCAGGCCAGTGGCAGGCAGGAGTGGACACCACCTTCTACAAGAAGCCCAGAGACAACTCCAGAGGGATGAGAGCATCACACTGGACTAACCACTGTGCAAGCTCCCACCTGCACATCACAAGCCTTCCTGCATCAACATTCCTGGGTCAACAGTACAAAGAGAGGAAAAGCTTCACCTGAACGGCTTCACCAGCACAGAGCTTCTTCTTAGTCTCCTGTTAATAGGGTATCTAAAGATGCTCTGTCTGATTGCTAGCTAAGGCAGGCACAAAGAGCACAGCCTTCTCAGAAAATGCGTGCAGTTTATACAGCACTGCTGGGTAAAACCTCATGGATTTATAGCATACTTTAATGCTGTGTACTAAGCCATCTTTCCGGGGTCAGGATCCCAGAAGAAAACAGATGTAGGTATGTGAGACATTGATGCCACCTTTGTGCTCATTAAGAACAGAAAGATCTGGTCCAAATAGGGGAGGGAAGAGAAATAACTCATCTGGATACCGAGGAGTACTTGAAGTTGGGTTATTCCATTGAATTCACATCACTGCCCTTCAAGGCATGTGTCACACAAGGACTCTGGGAGAAATGTGAGACAAAGATGTCACAGTTTTCTTTTACTAGCAGTTATGCAAGGATAAAGCTTGTATCTATAATCCCTCTTCTTTACCCTGAAACCTGTCTGGCATTCTTGGGAAACAAGGGGAGCTCCTCAATGTGGCTGTGCTGTTCCATCAAGGGCAGAGGTGTGGGGGCAACCAAGCAGCAGGAGCGAGCTTTCTGCTGGCTCCTGGCAGCAGCACAGGCAGCCTGAGCTGCCAGCTGCCAGCTCTGGGGAAGTGGGTCCCCAGAGGGGCCCTGAACAAGGGCCCCTCCTGCCCGTGGCAGATGGTGAAGGCTCCTGCCAGCCAGCAGCATTGAGAGCACCACTGAAGTGAGAGAGTGCTGCTGCCTGCACAGCATGGCTGGTAGAAAAAACCCTGTGTCCAAGTCTTGGCCACATGGGTGCAAGGTTTGCCTTTGCTCACTTCCACTTTCAGTGCTGGAGCTCACCCATCACGGGCCTTGTGCTCCTGCTAAGCTGGGTGCTCTGGCTCTGCCTGTGCCATGCAACATCCTCTCATGGTTTCTTCATACCTGTTTTTCTCTCTGTAACATGACAGCAGTAAGACACATGCCACAAGAGCACTGTGATGCCTAACCCATCCTCATAAAATGCTTTGAATCCATCATGAAATGCTCTGCAAAAGTTCAAAGAATATCATCAATATTAGCACCAAATTTATTGTCTCTGAATGGTCCGTGTCATTATCATTAAGCATGAATATTATTCTTTATTATGAATCCATGCTATCTATATCTTTGATTCTCAGCACTTATTCAGAGATGTTGGAAATGCTTTTCTTGTATATGCCCTTTCCCAACAATTTCAGAAATATGTATGCACACCTGAAATGTTAGAAGTCAAAATTCTGTAATTTCTAATGCACAAAGATTCTATCTGTCACACCTATATTTTTCAGCTATTATGCAAACTGAGAACTGAAATATTAACAAGCCTTCTGAGTAATTCATATCAGGCAGGATAATTTTTAAAGTTTTTCAGTGAGTATACTTTTCTTTCTGAGAAAAAAAATTCTCTTGATGACTCTGAACATACTGATAGTTGCTGGAATTGAAATAAATGGATGGGTATCATTAAAATGACAGCAGATTGAAAAATTACAATGAGAAAAACACTTATTTGCATTTCAACATAAAAGAGCATGTCATGTGTTTCTTACCGCCCTAGCTGGTGTTTCTGGGGCACCCTGTGTGTGGGTAGGTCCTCCTAATGCAGAGTAGCAAAGGGGAGGGAGCATGACCCTGGGGCAGGCAGACTTGTGTAACATGTACCAGCATGTGTGAACATCAGAGACATCTGAGAACTTGGAGCAAAGTGGGGACAGCAGCAAAAATTACCTGGACGGTAAAGAAAAGGAGTTGAGCACTTTGAACAAAGTAAGGAGTCAATACACTCTAGTTCTCTTTCCAGATAATACGGATTTAAGCATTTTCAATGCCATCAGAACAGATGAGTTGGCTGGAGCCTGTTCCTCTCTGCTGGCTGGACTCTGCTGAGCCTCTTGCAGAAGCAGCCATTCCACCTCTATGTTTTGGCTGTGCCCCTATTCCAGCCTATCCACTGGCAAACTTCAGCTGAACTGCTCACAGCTGCAGCCTTGACTTGCATGATGACTCCCGTCTTCCTGACGGATCCTTCTACTTTTGCTTCCCACCTCTGAGGTCAAACTATGTCTCAAGAGCAGCCTTAGCTGCTGAAGTGCTGAAAATGATCCTGGCAGGGAAAAGCACAAAGTCTGGAGCAAGAAGATACCTTGCATCAGCAAGTTTACAGCAACAACATTTTTTTTTTTTACCACTTGGTACCTGCTAGAGATCATGTGTCAGGTTTCTCTCTTGTGTAGGAAGAGAACTGTGCCTGTCCCAGTTCCTGGCCCCCAGCACAGCTGATGATGTGGCCAGACAGAGCACAGAGCTGTGACATGGTGCTGCGGCAGACAGGGTGACTGCTCCTGGAGGAGCCCAGCTCCACCCTCTGGGCCAGCTGCCACTCTGCTGACACAGAATTACACTGGGGTTAGCGCAGACCTTGCAGCTTCATGGGCCACCTGTTTTGATCCTGCCTGAATTTGCTTCGGCTTGCTCTGTGACTCAAACATCTATTTTCAACTGAAGAGGGGGGAGGTGAAGGAAGAGGAAGGGAGATGGTTGTTTGGGGGTGATCCTAAGGGTTTTCTTCTCCCAGTGCAAAACAGAACCTCTCTAACACCTGAATTCACTAGTGCCACAATTCACATCCATTTCTGACACTGCATATGCAACATACCAGCCCAAACTGTCCATATACTCACAAAGCATCAGTACGTTACCCATGAAGCAACCAAGCCTTAGATCAATACTCCAGTAAGTAGCCTACCTGTCCTATGCCTCTTTTATCAGAGACAACCTTCCTGATGTCACAAAAAGCATTGCAAAACCAGATGGGACTGCTGGGTTGTTTAATTAGAAATAGATGTTGTCACATGAAGCAGTTGTATCCTCTGCCTTCAGCATAAAGGAGCTGAAACTGACAGTCTGAAAGCAGGGGAAAATTGTAGCCTGTTTGTTCAGATTCATGAGGAAAAAATCTTAAATATTCTCTTTTATAAAATACATGATTAATTTTAATTATTTGTATGAATATGGCTTCATTTCAAGGAATACCAATTGTAGTTGCTGCACTGCCCTGATTGTGTTGGAGAGGTTTAGGAAATGAAACTGCCTGGAGACTCATTATTGACAAAAACTGTTTTGTATTGACAAAACCTCGTTTATGTACCTTGACTGGGAGGAGCACCATATTAGTAAAATAATTATCTGGACTATTCCCTGATAAGTGAATTGCATTTCTAATTTAGTTTTAATCACCTGAAGCACTAATAGAAACCTAAAGAGGGGTACTTATTTATTTTGTGTTTTTAAAGAGGAATGTCTCCTTCCCTGGACACATTCAAAAGCTGTCTGGACACAACACTGAATAACATGCTCTAGGGGACCCTGCTTGAGCAGGTAGGTTGGACTAGATGGCCTCCAGTAGTCCCTTCCTACCTTATCCATTCTGTGATTGTGTGATTACAGAAAAACAGAAGGCAACCCAGCAGCATCCATTTAACTATATCAGCTCCAACCACTCATCTTCATTGTTTTTATGAGCTAGAAGATGATGGCTTCAATTTTGGCACAACCTACGGGAGGTCTCAAAACCTCCTGTCATCCTGACTCTCACAGCCAGCTCTGGTTAGCTGGGATCCCAGCTATCTGCTGGGTTAGCCAGCAAAGAAAGGAGCAAGAGGCTCCACTGTCCGTTCTCCTTGCTGTTTCTAAAAGCATATTTTAAATAACACATTTTGGATATACACATGACCAGGTTTTGCATCCAAACTGCAGGGAAATTCATGTTCTTATGCCTGCAGGGCTGTAAATCAGAAAATGCTTTAGTGTGTTACTTGCATTTAACAAATCACAAACAGAGGGTTTAATTTTAATCTCTGGTGGCTATTAAACCAGGAATAGCTCCACTGTGCAGCTGCCTTGCGGGGTAGCTGGTGTGAAAGGAAATAATACCATTAATATCCTTCAGATCCTTGTATCCAGGTTCATCCATAATCTGCCACCTTACTTTGAACTGCACTGTTAAAAAATAAAAAGTAACTTTTTACTGATGAGAAAATCCTGCATGTTTTCAAAAAAACAGAGGAAGCAATTACCTCCCCTTAGCTTGAATACAGTAAAGGACATTGAAAACTTTAGGGGTGATAAAGGTGACCCAGCCAAAATAAAGCAAATTAACTAACTGCAATGACTTAAATAAATAAATTCTGGAGCAACCTTCTAGCTTGCCTACAAGAAATCATGTATGGCTAAAAAATATTCACAACAGCAGCTTGAAACCATAGTTTATTAATGCCCTTTACCCCACAGCAGGACACAAAAAGGAAACCGGCAAAACAGGGACATTAAAAAATTATGACTTTTCTGACTGAAACATATATTATGCAGAAATACACCTCCCTTATTTCGTGCTGAGGCTGGAGATACTGATAAAAAATGTGTTTCTTCCTTACCTCATTACTGGGGGGCATTACTGCATTGCTATCACTTGAGGGAAATGCCTGTTTGGCTTCACTGCAATGCATTTTTTAAGAAATCCACCATGAGGGGAGAAGGCTTTTGGCAGAAGGGGGAGTTTTTTAGGGAGGGATAGGTGGTGGGAGGCAGGACATGGTGGATAATAACACTTTTCTTTCTGCGTTCTGGTAAATACTATTCAGAACAAAGCCCTTCAGCTACATTTTAGTCAAAACAGGAAAATCAAGTCAGACCTTACAGACCAACAGTGATTTTAACTCCTGCACATACTTTTGGGGAACATAAGGAGCAGCCAGTGGCAGCAGCAAAGAGACCATTCCAGCCTCACTCACACAAAACCACACTGATCCCAAACCCCTTAATCCTCACCATCACACAGCTGCAGATGTAAGATCTGAGGATGCCCCAAGGTTGACAGCAACCTCCAGTCCAAATAGTTTGGGTAAACCTTAACTGTTACATACTTATATAATGGATTCTATGGCATCAAAAGAGAGCTTTTGGTGAACCGCTCCAAATTCAGAATGGGGAAAGTACTTAGTGAGTTTTGGCAAATAATATTGATTAAATAAAATGCTGAATGCAATAAAAATTATTGAGGATACATAATGTTACACAGGCTGAAATCCACCAGACAACAAAATCATTTAAGGAAGGATTTTGAAAATGAGCCTATTCTTTCAAGATCACTAGTTGCCGATGGTCTACACAGGGAAAAGGCAAGTCCTCCATACCAGGAATGCCAAAAATTTCCACATTTTTCTACTTGTTCTGTGACACAGACTGCCTCAAAAAGGCCCATTTCAGAGGCTGTTTCAAGAAAGCTGTCACAGAAGGTAGAGAAAGGGGCTGGGGGGGGGAATGACACTATCTCTGCAGCCATCCAATTTCATCAAAGGATATTTGCTGTTTGGTCCCACCATCTGGATAGAATTTGCCTGCTTTAAAGTGCCTCTATGTCTTTTTTTCTTTTTAAAATATTTTTTGCCTTTGAATACTCCTTATAAAACATTCTGCTGGATTGACACCAAAGACTGGCTTGACAGTGTGTCACTTTAAAAAGCCCAGGTGACAGAGGCTGGAAAAGTATGGTGACATCCTGGCAGTACAATTTATATTTCCCTGTCTAATTGTCCCTGTAACCAGCTTGCACTCTGTTTGCATTCCACCTGAAATCCCCTTACTTGTGTATCCCCCCTTGGGATAGGAACTGGAAGGGTCTGGGTCTTCAGGATGTCTGTTCAATTTTCCCTGCATCAGCAATCACTGCATTTTGCAGTCAGTCTTCCCTTGTGTTTGCTTTCTTGCAGAAATGGACCAAGTGCCACACACACAAACCCCACAACCCAAACCCTACAGGCAGTGGCTGCATAGCAGAATCATGCAAAACCAGACAATATATTTGCAAAGTCAGACCCTCTTCTTAGTCCTATTGTTGTTGTTCATCCTCCAATAATCCAGCCAGAGCTCTTTTCCTTGAGTACAGCATTGGTTTGCTTTCAGATGGAATCAGTCTCCTTCATCTGCACAGCTCATTTCACACCTGCACACAGCAGCAGCCCTGACTGATGCAGGCTTGTGTGTGTCCTTCTTTCCCAGAAACTCATCCAGCCCTGGAGCAGGCAGTGGAAGCCACAGCACATGACGGTGTTAACACATCACAGGTGTAACACCTTGTTTCTGCTCCATACCCAAAGTACTCAGATTAAACAGTCCCCTAGTGTGGGACTGATAATGTTTGTTAAAACACCAGTTGATTCACAATAAAATACATTAATCACCCCATCGGGAAGTTAACTTCTGCTCAGATAAGCATGCATTGCTTCAGAAGGGAAAGCTCTACTAGGACCTAAGCCAGCAAGGTAAAAGGTTTTTTAGGTCACTGAGAGTAGCAGGAGCTCAGTGGGTGCCCAGCAGGCACTGCGTACTGTGCAGCCCAGCCCCTTCTCCCAGGAGCTTTGCCACATTTAACCCAGGGAGCACAGCTCTGAAGGAGTGATTAAATTTCATGCTGTGGTTGCAAAGTAGGAATAACATGCAAAATGGGATTAAGTTTTAATATAATCTCCTATCTCACAGTCCTGGACCACCAGTAATGTCAGTGAGATAATTCTAAGTTTATTAACATTAAAAAAGGCATCAAACTTCAAAGGGAAAGCAAAAGAATACACTGGTGATGTCAAGAGCATGCTGTACTTCCAGTGAGTCAAAGTGTTACTAACTATATTTTCACTGTCTTCCACTGGCCCTGAGCTATTTCCCCAACCTTTGAATGGGCTGACACAGCCTCAGCAGGGCAGTGAAGCGTGGCACCAGAGGTCAACACAGTTCCATCCCCAGGGCAGCTGCTTTGTGTGAGAGGTAAGGGAACTCTGCACCTGGGAAGAGCTTCCCAAGCTGTGAAGAAAATTCTCAAAGGGAAATCCACACTGAAAATAAATCCATATTGGAAATTACTTCAGATGCAAGCAAAGAGAAGCAAAGGAGATCTGTGCTGCAAACAACATTCTTGCTTTTTTCACCAAGTGGGAGCCCCACTGAATTAACAGGCTTTGCTGTTTGGTGCACCCTAGGGGTGCAGTAGCCAATTTTGATATCTGTTAGTTCTCAGAAACTGTGAACTCAGTCCTCCCTTCACTATGCAAGACACTGTCCCTGTGTGAACCCAAGCTGGGAATAGCAGCAACCACCTAACCTTACAAGCCTCCTCAGATGCCAATGCAAGAAAAAAACAGGAGTTATTTTGAATTTAACTGGGGAAACATACAGAAATATAGAACTGAATGCAGTGCATTTAAATCCTCTCTAGCTAGTTTTCCCTGTTTTGTTTTGGGGTTTTTACTGGTTTGTTGTTGTTGTTTTGGGTTTTTTTGGTTTGGTTTGGTTCCCCCCCCCCCCGAAGCTTGTGTTACCAGTTAAGCACCTAGGCCTCCTACCCACTTTACTTGGTTAAGCACCTCCTGTCTCACACCTGGGACAGACCCAAACCACATCTGGGCTGTGACCCTCACCCAGCCTCTCCAGATCTGTGCAAGAGGCCACATTTGACCAAGGCACCACTGCAGCACACCTGTCAACACATACTTTATGGAAAGGCTGTGAAAAGGAGTGGGAAGTGCATCCTTAAGTGTTTTGCTGAGTGAGGTCTAAAGCCCTACAGCCCCATTCTGATTCAGGCTGTGCAGACAATTCCTTGAGCCTCACATAAAATGCTGCTGAGCTGCTGGCAATGCATAGCCAGAACCTGCCGATCCTACTACTGACAACCTTCTACTCACAACTTTCAGGTGCTGAAGTCTTCCTGTTCTCAGCCTTCCTTGCCTGTCTGATTACTGTGACTCAAAGAAAACTCTGCTGGAAGTAAGCAGAGTTAAAGGAGTGCCACTGAAATTGCACATCAAGTTTTACAGAATTTCATCCCTTGCTTCTGCAGGAGGATAGTCAAATGTAACACAGCACATACAGCTAAAATACGTGCAAAAAGTGCACGTATTAGTGAGACCACTAATTTACAAAGCACTGTTTGCTTTAAAGAAATCACACAGAAAAGAGTAAGTTTGCCGCAATATAATGATAATTCAAAGCTTTTACAGAAGATGATCTGCACCAGAAGAATAAAATAGAGCAACAGAATGAAGTATCGTCATCCATCTGTGCTAGTTGTCCATCCTTCCTGAATGAACACGCTTCCCAGGGCACTGCTTCCCTAGCACAGCATCTCTAGTTTCACACCAACCTACAACTACACCATTTTTGAACATGTAACATATATAAACTTATATATAACTTGAGGTAGTCACCAGTCACCAAATAGGAAATCATGTTTCTTCTTGAAAGAGGTAATTAGCTAGGCTCTGGCTCTAAAGACATTGCAAACAAGATTTACTTCTCATTAGCCATCAAAGCCACAGTTGTGCCATAATTATAGAAGTACTTAAACAGAAATAAAACCTTAGATGCTTGTGGCACAGCAGTTTGCTCTTCACAGTGGTTTAAAATGTATGCCAGCAGTTTATTATTTAAATATATTTTCATGAGGTGAATGCAACAGAAACTGCTGCATTCCAGTTACAAAGCAATGCTAAAGAAGAATTAAGAATTACAGTTAAGTTGTGTATTATCATGTAAATGACAAGGGAATGTCACATGGGATTCTGTGCATTGTTCGTAGAGATAAATGCAGTGAACTATAAATACAAGTTCAATAGAGACCCTTGACAGTTCAGCAGCTGAATGAAAGCTAGTCTTGCAGGCTCCTGGGACATTTTGAAATAAATACTCATACACAAAGATGCACTATCTAACATATCTAATTAATCAACCGTTATTTTTGTTTGTAAAACTGTTGTCTTATTAAAAAACTACCCCCAAACCCCCCAACAACACTAATGGCCAAAGAAAATTGTATTTATGTGAAGTTTAATCTAAATAATGAATATTAATAGACCAAAGACCTCCTGCAGGTCGGAATGCACATCCCTTCCTGAGTTCAAGGGAGGGTTAGTGCTCAACACTGAAAACAGCACCTACTTGCACAGCAGCCACTGGGGCATGCTGCTGCCTTCATCAAGAGCTGCCTGTCCAGATGTAGAAGAGATTATGCTGCTGTTTGTTTATACCAGGATATATACTGGCATTTGGGGTCTAAAAAGGATTAGTTTATCTTTTGTCCTTATTCTAGCGTTATTTCAAGCCATACAATGACCTCTTCTATGAACACTGGTACATTTAAAAAAGCAAGAGATGCCAATATTTTATTTTGTACGTCCACCACTACTACTTCGCCCTAGAACAGAACTTCTGTAGGAAAAAAAAACCCACCAACTACTTCAGCATGATTAAAAAGCTTTCCTGTTCTTCAGTTCTGCCTCAATCTCTTCATTGCAAAGATAACCAAAATGGGAAGACAGTATGAACACCACTGAAAGCAACTGCCATCCCTGGACAAGGCTCTGGAGCAGGAACAGCTGACATGACCTGTGCCAGGTTGGTATCCAGTCCCAGCACCCAAATAGGCTGACAGCAGCTAGCCCTCACCTGCTCTGTCAGCTTGCTGAAGCTAGCTGCTTCAGTTATCTCAGGGTTAGGCCAGGCAGTCCATTTCAGGCTTTGAAAACCAGATAAATGTCTACTCAGCTGAAGCACTCACACTACTCTAGCCACTCCAAGAGCTTTTCCCCTTTCAGGGACACCTAGGAATGAGAGTAGTGTTTGAAAGCTTAACTCTACCACTCCTTGCCTCAGAGGGAATGAGTAAAAGTTCATTCTGTTCACTGGAGTGACAAGCTGTGAAGTGGTGACCTCCATCACTCAGCAGGAAAGACCGAGCAGATGCATGCTTCCCTGTCAAAGCTCAGGCAAACATCCAGGCTACAGAAGGCAAAACATTAACACACTTTACTGAAATATCAGTTTCTTTAGTATGTTACAGAAAAGTTTATGAACATATACAATGTACATAAAAGGCAGACTTTGTAAAATAAAAAGGTCTTCTATAAAAAAAATATTAAAAAGTCAAAGTAAAGTGCATGAAACAGTTTTCCCTCCACTTTAACTATTGTGTCAAAGTCTTAGCATATAGCAATATTTTTTTAAAAATGGGAGATCTTCTTGGGCCACCCATTAGTCAGTTACTTTACTGGTGAGATGAAATTATGATTACAAGCAAACCCTTAAAAATCAGAACAGTTTAACCCAATGAATCCACAAAAAAACTAAGAATATGAGCTCCTATACACTTCTCATCAACAAGACTTAACAATCAGTGGAAAGATTCACTCTCATTAAAGAAAACTGGTAGGAAACAAGTTTCATAAATAGGGCAGTTTCGCTAGTTAGGGGCTCCCCTATTGTGCAATCAATTCTTGGTCTATGAACATCAACATTCATACTTAAATATGCCGTTGCAAAAGGAATAATATATAAAAAAATTTTCTGCCTGCCTTCGTTGGAAGGAAACAAGTTACTCGACCCCAATCGAGACAAAAGATGACTGCATTCCTATGAGGTCTCTTACGAGGGCGAGTGCACGAAGTGAGTTAAGGAACTGAAGATGCTGAACCCTCTCATTTTTCCAACTCTGGGGGCAGAGTCCTGGAGTGGAACTGGGCCGTAATTATAGCAATTGCGTTCTGCATCTTCAGAGTTCTTGACAAAGCGAATCAATCCCTCCTCTCGACAGCCTCGGCAGGCAGGTAGCCCATTACTTCCCCCGTCCCCGGCAGCCGCAGCGACTGCGGGGCACCGAGAGGGCAGCCTGGGTCAGCTCCGGCCCGCGGCCGCTGCCGGGCCAAGTCAGCCTCGCTGCCCGGGAGCGGAGGAAAGCCAGGCGGAGCGCCGCGGCCCCGGGGAGCTCAGAGCACGGCGGCCTGGGCGCGGCAGTGGGCGATGTGGCGGTGCACGAAGTCGACGCGGGCCTGCAGGAGCTCGGCCTGGCGCTCGGAGAGGAAGCCGAGGCGCGCCCAGAGCGGCTCCCGCGCCCGGTACCGGCGGCGCAGCTCGGCGGCGGCGCTGCGGCGGCGGTGCAGCTCGGCCACGCGGCGCGCCGTGCCCTCGCGGAACACGCACACGGAGCGCAGCAGCGGCTCGTTGTAGGGGTCCCACATGGAGAGGAGGCGGTAGCCGTGCACCAATCCCGCCTCGTTGTCCATGAAGACGAGCCCGCCGTCGGGGGCGCGGAGCAGGTTGCTGGTGGCGCGGCCCATCACCCGTGGGTCCCACTGCAGGCTGAAAAGGTTGCTGACCAGGCGGTCGAAGTTGGCCGTCAGGTAGTCGAAGAGGATCAGATCGCTCCACTGCACCAGCTCCACCAGCTGCGACGGCGATAGCCCGACCAGCTCCCCCGCCGACAGCGGCTGCAGCCGCCGGCCGGCGCCCGCCTCGGCGCCCCAGGGCGCGGGAGCCACCACGGCGGTGAGATTGTCCACCCAGCGGGTCAGGCTGACCACGGCGCCCTCGGCCCAGTGCGAGCCGCGCAGCTCCTCGCGTACCGGCTCCCACTGCCGCCCGCGGGCTTCCACCAGGGCGAGGGCCATGGGCGGCAGCCGCTCCTGCATGCCCAGCACCCCGGCCAGGTGATACGAGAGCGCCTCGCCCTGGATCTGCTCCGGGTTGATGCCGTAGCGGACGCAGGCGCGGCTCCCGTCCGACAGCCGCGCCAGCCGGTTGGAGCTGCGCCCGCAGCCGCCCCGCTCCAGCGAGGCCACGCGGGCTGCGCGGGCGGCCGCCAGCCACGCCGCCGCCTCCTCCGCCGCGAAGCCCGGCGGCACCTGCTCCTCCAGCTCACGGCTCCAGAAGATGCCCCGCTCCACCGGAGAGGCGGCGTCGGCCGGCGGCTGCGAGTCGGTCACAGCGAGCCGCTTCTCACCGTCCCGCTCCTCCCGGTCCGTCGCCGCCGCCGGCACCGCCAGCAGCGTCCGAAAAGTTTTCTGCCCGCCGCCGCCGGACTCGCCCCGCACCGGCGGGGAGCGCCCCCAGCCCCATCGCCCCGGGGACTGCCCGGCGGGCGGCCGCGGCTCCGGCAGCGCCGCCGCCTCCCGCCGCAGTAGCACCGTCCAGAGCCCCGGCAGGGCGCCCAGCAGCAGCAGCCCCAGCACGGGCAGGGGGCCCGGCGCGGCCCGCCTCGCCCGCTTCATTCTTACGCCGCTTCACGCCACTACAGCGGGACGCGGCGGCGGTGCAGCCCCGCCGCTGGGCCGCTCGGCGCAGCTCTGGCGCATGGCCGCGGGCCGGATCTGCCGCCCGGGCAGCGGCGACGGGAGCAGGAGAGCCCCGGCGGCTGCCCCACGCCGTGTGCGCCCAGCCCCGCCGGCGGCCTGGAGACACGGGCACCGCACCACGTGGGGGAGCCGGGGGGGCGCGCCCGGCCCGCCCCGTCTCCCGGCGTGGCCCTCCGCTTAAAACGGCGATGGCCCGCGTGGCGGGGGTGGCGGTCCCACCCGCTGCGGAGAGCCCCGTCGAGGGGGCGGAAGGGTCGCGGATGGCGTGGGAGCCGAGCCGGGCGACCGCCCAGGGGAAGGGAGAGCGCTGCGGCGCGGGCGCTTGGCCCGCCGGTTCTTCCCCGCCGCTGCAGGCAGCACAAAGGAGCCTGCACACCGAGGGCGGAAAGCGGGGAGGGGGAAGGGGAAGGCGGTACGCACGCCAGCGGGGCCGCCCCCCGCGCCGGTGCTCGGGCGGCCGCGGAGCCCCGGGCGCGACCGCGCCGCCTCCCGCCCACTGCCGCACGGCAGGGTCGCGCCGCGGTTAGCGGCAGAGCGGCAGCCCCTCCGCTCCATCACCCCTCAGCCCCGGCCCGATCCTCGGGGCCGCGCGGGGGCCGGGAGCCGGCAGGTGGTTGCACAAAGGGGTAGCTGCAAACACGAGCACCGCGCCGTGCACACCCGGACAGACATCTGTCCCCCGGCCGCAGAACCGGACCCACCCGCACAGCGCTGCGTGATGCCGGCGCTCCCTGCCGGGCAGGGCTGCCGGTGACCGTGGGCGAGGCGCGGTGGTGAGACCCCACGGAGCATCACCTGTTCTTCCCGCTTCGGTGGGGGCCCGCCTGCACGGAGGGCAGCGCCCTTCGCGTCCTTTTACACCGGGATGTGCGCGGTGCTCGAGCACCAGGTGTGTCCAGCTTTTCCTGGACTTTAACCCTCTCGAGAGGGGTTAGCCCCCCTCGCGGGATATCCTGCCAGAGGGAACGACAGCCAGCCTTTCTTTTCAAGTTGTGTCTCTGTGAAGTGTTTAGAAGAGTGGCTATTTCTCTATTCCCCATTTCAATTTTTCTGCCTTCTCGAGGCAAAGATGCTTAGCTCTGCTCTTTCAGTATTTTACTGGGGACTTCTCTTGCAAAGAACACGTTTGCGAGCTGAATGAGATTAAACACCTCTCCCTTTTGCTATCATTGCCGTGGCTATTCTCCAAAGCAGTTATTGAAGTTGGACCAGTGCAGCAAAACCACTGCACGTAGAATCTTAACTACAGCAAAAGAAAAAAATTGCCTTTCTCGTCTCTTGAACTCTTTTTGCTCTCCTGAGGTATCACAACAACTCCGTTTTTCAGCCACACTCCAGTCTTCCAGGTTGGATGGAATACAGTTTATTTTCTTTTAATATAAGTATTAGGGAACTCTTTATTTTTCACAATTTTGTTAAAAACGTTCAAACTCACCTAATACGCCTTAACAACTCACAGTTATGCACACCATAGAGCTTGCCCACCACAAAAAAAGCAAACCCAAACAAAATTAAAAAAAAAAACCCAAAACACTACAAACAACGCAAAGAAAAGGAAAAAAAAACCCAAAGCAGAAGTCGAATTCGCTGTCTTTTTCCCCGTCTTCTGCCTCAAATTCCCGGGCAGAGCGCAGCGGGCGCCTCCCCGCCGCTCCGTGCGGCCGCGGCCGTGTCGCACCAGCACCTCCTGCCGCTCCCGGCTCCACGCTGCAGGCACCGCCGGCACGGGGCAGAATGGTAATGAGAGATATAGTCACCGGCCTGGCGCCCCTCAAAGGCAATACAAGCTGTCAAGCATTCCTCTTGCTACCCAAGAATTCGGGTCCCCAGCTGTTCCTACCCCGAAGCCTTATTGCCAGATGACGCTTTACATTTTCGCCCTTTGAAGCCACAGGAGCTGCGCGGTGAAAACCAGGTATGTACTTTGGAGCTGGTGATTGCTGCACTTCACAGTGGTCGATGAGAACAGTGCCGTTACTCTGAGCAGGAGGCTTTTATCCAACGGTATTTTTACCCAAGAAATGGCACAGAATTGTCTCTGTTCTCTGCCACTTTCTAGCTCGAAATAGGTTTAAGAAAACTCCTAGCTTGCTGGAAAATTATTGAAAGCAAAAAACTAATTATAATCCATACATAGGTTGGACATGTATTTTGCTTTATATGAATTTGTGGTTTTTCAGGTGAATTATGCTTCTAGTGAGTATCTAGCTGCCAGTGTCTGCGCTGGGATTTCTCCCCAGAGAAGAACCATTGCCAGGGATAAGGACACTAGATTTCCTGTTATTAAGGTGGACATAACCTCCAAGTTATGCATGACATTAATTTCAATTACAGCTTGCCTCTTGTAAGCTAGGCAGTTAATCAACAGGCTATACTGTGACTACACCCTTAAATCAATAGCTGGGAAAACATCACTTCCCCCAAATACTCTGCCTCCTCACTGCACTCTTTGAAAGGAATACAAGCCAGAGTTTAGCTGAGCCAGCCTTCTGGCTAATAATCCTGCTACAAGCTGCAATATTTTTAAAACCAGACAATTGGTAGAGGGTTAAACATCAGCCAAACTGTTCAATTTATGGCATGTTAAGCATTCCTGAACCTGTGATCACTGATATATTTGGGTCAATCAGATGTCTTGTTAGTGCTTTGCAGACATTGCAATGAGCAGCTCAGAGATAAAGGAGAAAGTCTCCAGGCTTCACAGCCCTGTACTGGGGAAGGGAGTGCTGGCTACTGTCCAGGCCCAGAATCCTACCAGGAGAAAAGATAACAAAATAATTTCTGGCTTCTGTACGTTGTTTCTTATATTAACTTGATTTTAGCTGCCTGGCAAAGCTAGGCTCACAGAATACCCGACTGCTGGTGTTTCACAGTGTTTTTAGTCTAGGGAAGGTTTTATTCTGCTCATTCTCTTCCTGGCACCCCAGTACCCACCTTCTCAGTGATGTGGAGTGTCTCTCATTGCAGACAGCAATTCCTCCCAATAAAGGCAGAAGAAACAGGAACTGAACAGAGACTTGATGATTTCTCCCCTACAGTGAAAATTATTTTGCATTCAAGACAAATGCCAAACTCTAATGGGCTTTGATAGGATTAGGATCATGGGAAAGCAGATGGGGACTTTATTTTTCTGGACACTGTATCTATGCTGAAGTTGAGTGGCCCTGCTTCGCTAACAGTCTCTGCTTGGCAAGGAAGGCTGGCAAACAAGGCACAGAGTGAGTCTCCATTGCACCAGAGCCTGAAACTATGAGCACCTCCAAAGCACCCAGAGGTGTACCAGTGCTCTCCAGGGCAGGAGGAGCCTCCTCCATGGCTGGAGCTGCAGCTGATAGAGGGGACATATCTGTAGCCTGCTGCAGGGAGGACTGTTCCAGCCATGAGCAGGCACCCTCTGGCTCAGGCGAGTTCTGGCCTGTGCTAACACTGCATATCTTAGAGTGATACTCTCCCACAGCTCAAGGCTTCAGTACAACGCCTCCACCCCCACATTTCAGAGGCATTGCATGGAAGTTATTTCCCAGCACAGACCTTTTTGGACTACCAAAATTAGTCAGTCCCCTCCAGTAATTCCCAGGCTCAATAAATTTTTTCTTCCTTCACTGAGTACTGACAGACACTTTCTATTCAACATTGGTTTTACTGCATACCCAAAGCCACACCTAACACGTCTCAATGCCAAGTTACCGAGTTTGGTGACTGCCATATTAACCACAGCAGGGCTGTGAGCTCCTTTCCTGGAGACTACAGGGGCTGAGCCCAAGCTATTGCTTCATGGGGATCTCTCTCACTAGCACAACACATGAAGCCCTTCCTTTACTCTACACTGGAGTTCAGGATCCCAGGGTAGGATGGGAATAGAGTCCTTTTATTCTGCTCCAGCACATTTTTTCTACATTTCACTTTTATACAGCTTGTTCCCACCTTGAGTACTTGTCCAGCTCTATCTACACTCTTTTTTCTTTATCAGTCAGGTTACCAAACACCTCTATTTCTATCCACCATTTCCTCAACTGTCCATGAATAGCTTGTTCCCACCCCTGTTTAGCACCTTTGGCTCCTGGCAGTGAGTTTGTGCCAGTGAACTCCCAAACCAGTGAGAGCCATTTCTAAAGGGACCTCTTGAGATTGCTGTTGGGAGAGGGGCACTGAGTACATGGTACAGTGTGCCTCCACCTGTGGGACTTGGGTCTGCTGTGAAAGCTGCTGCAGACAGGCTGGAGCAAAACAATGCCCCTGCTTCCTCAGTGCTGCACTTTCCTGACTCTTGACATTTCCTCTCTTTGCATGTTGAGTCTCTGGGTTAGGGTGACTGTGGGTGTCAAGATCTTCCATCATAGCAGTATCAATTCTCCCCTCCCCAGTAACCTACCCTGGTTGATTTGCAGGGCTCTTTTTGTGCTGCAGGCTCAGATCCTCTTGCCAGTGTAGCCTATGTGTTTCAATTCTTCCTGTTGCAAGGAAGTTACTTAGACTAGCTGGTGAGGGGTGAAGAGTTGTGCCTGCAAAGCTACCTACAATAGGTACCTGTTGGGATTACCTTCAAACACTGATAGTGCCAATACAGCTTGTTTCTCCTGGGGAAAGGTGGGGAGTTTGGAATAAACCATATAGGCAACAAGTTAGTGTGCAAAAAGCTGCTTAGTGTCACTGTAGGTTATTCTCACCCTGGGAGTGCTTGGTACAAACCTATCAGCAGCACAGCCCATGTGTATGCCTGACTGGCTCTGTCAATGTGGATTTGTATTTCTCAGCCTAAAAAGTGCATCCCTCATGATGAGATATTCCAACAACTGAAGGGCAGGATTTGCAGCTGGTTGTGACTGGGGAGGGCTGAAGAAGTTAAGGTGCTCTGCATTTCATATCAGGGAGGTCTACCGTAGAGATGTTACCCTGCAGGCGTGTTGGTGATTTCTGGAATTATTTACAAACTTGTCTCAGCCTGGAATAGAGAAATCTGGAAGCTTTACTGTTGCTTTGATTCTGTCGTTGATTTCACAGAAAAGCTCTCAGATATATGAGACTATCTAAAGATTTTTTTGTTGTTTTGTTTTGCTTTGTTTTATTTTGTTTTGGTTTTTTGTGGACTTTTTTTCAATTT
Organism: Camarhynchus parvulus; assembly: GCF_901933205.1. Taxonomy (NCBI): domain Eukaryota; kingdom Metazoa; phylum Chordata; class Aves; order Passeriformes; family Thraupidae; genus Camarhynchus; species Camarhynchus parvulus. The sequence goes on along the minus strand of NC_044575.1, from coordinate 18,488,853 downwards.
GATGTACCATGCAGAATATGAAGCTAGGCAATTTCTGTACATAGAACGGAACCTATCTCCCCTGTGCTCTGGGACTCTCTTTTTTTAATATCAAAGCAATAAATGAGTAAGTACTTGAGCTCTTGTGCCCGGCTCTTGAAAGTGTTCATAAGATATGTCAGGTGCCTGATGATGCAAAGTCTTTTAGAGGATATTTTCTCATCCCCATTAAAAGTGAGCAGAAAAGATGGAAAGACATTTGTGTTATGCTCAGACTGACATTCTAAGGGTCTCCAACAAGCAGACTCTGCAGAGCTGTCATGAAAGAAATAAATTGAATTGATAGGTCAGCAGCATCCATTATACAAATACAACCCAGCCTCTCCAGACAGCTGATGATTAAGCTGGGCGGATTTTTCATGTGAGCAACATCAGGCATGATGGCCTTGCTTTTCATGGCTTGGGGGGAAATCCGTGGCTGATCTGAACTGGCAAAGCTGCACAGTGGTGAGCTGCTCACTGAAACTCTCAGCATGCGCATTAGAACAGTTCTGGGAGATCACCACTCACCCTCAAATACAGTCCATTCTAGAGGGAAACATTAGCCATTTGTGTCTGTTAAAAAATATACCTTTTTTAGAGATCAGGAGGTAAAGAGGTTCAAGACCTCTTGAAGTGAAACTGCTGAGGTGATTTAGGGAGGGAAAAGGTAATTACCCTGTGAGAGGATAAATAACACATTTAGTTATAGCCTCTGCTTTCAAGTAGGGTGTCTTGAAAGCTAAGACACCATGGCCTACAATATTTATGTCAGTTATATCAATAACTTTTCTTCTCTCCTTCTTCTGGCTGCCAAAACATGTGAGTGAAGAATATTGTTCAATACAGGTCTATTATTCAATACAGTAATTCTAGGAACCTGCCCTGTTGTAGCAGAACAGAACAGAGAGGAGAACTCCAAATTTAGTGTCTTTCCAGAAGAGAGAAGGTCAAACCGCCTTGACTATAGCCCATGGGCCTTCTTTCCTCCTGACCCCTCCTGCAAAGCCATGAGATTTTATGTGGAGAAGTATGTGTGGTTTGGAAAGATACTGTCTTTAGATTGAGAGCCTCCATCACCTTCTGGTAAGCTGTGCCAGGGGTTAAATACCATCACTATTAAAAATATCATCACTTTAATGTGTTCTCCAGGCACTTAGCTCTGTGATGGCCCCAGTTAAAAACTGAAGCGGACCAGACTTGACTAGAAAAATAAGGTCTAAAGGTAGAGTTACTATTGTCACAGAAAGGAAAAAAAAAAGGTCATAACATTCAGCTTCTACTGCAAAAATACACTCAGGACACTTCTTAAAATTTTCAGCAAGTCCTAAAAAACTGCAGCTTTTCCACTGCCAGTGAAACTGTTCTAATGAATCTTAAGGTAAAACCCCCAGCTGTGCCAGTGGAAATCCAGATGTTCAGTTGTCTCTAAGTGAAGCAGAGAAAAGGACCAGCTTAAACAGCAAACTGAGTTTCCAGCCCCCTAATACCTTCTCTCTCATGTGTTGCCTGGAGAGGCAGCTGGGTTCTTTCTGAGGCCAAAGGACCCTCTTTGGCTGCCAAGAGTACTGAAGGGGGAAGACACAGACAAAAGAAATGTATGAATTCCCTGGACATTTGCTTTTCTTCCCCCAGCCTCTCCCCTCCTTGAAGGTATCCTCTGCCCTTACATGCAGCTGCCAGGTGAGGCAGTAATGAATTTGGAGCAGTGTCCCAGTCCTTCTCCTTTGACCCACAGGTCCTGCCAGAGGAAGTCTTACACTGTGCCTGCATGGTGCAGGGTTTCTCTGCTCTGTCTGCCTCTTACCCACAAAGGCATTGGAGGGAGCCCGGAGCTTGTCCATAGGGGCATCCCTGGCCTGACACTCAGGCAGTGAGGGCTTACAGCAGCAGGCAGGGTACACATCAACACGTGCAGCATCCTGAAGGATACAGGATACAATCTCCAGGCACATGTGGGAGCAGCCCTCCCTCTGGGGAGAGGTACAATTCCATCTCACGTGACAGTGTAGTCTTTTGCATCAGGCCACACAGAGGCTCATCCTCTCTCATGAGGGCTCTTCCTTGTCCACATTCTCTAGGGTTTTATTTTATTCAATTTTAAGTGACTCAGATGATGAGATTTCCACTCCTCCTTGCTCCATCCAGCAGATGTCTCTGCTGGGAGCCCTGACTGTGGCTGCAGTACCTATTGTAATAACTGTTCTACACATTCCTGCTGTTGGGAACGAGTTATTGACTGACACTTTCAGACTTCAAACAAGAGTAAGGTCTGTCTCTTACTTCCCTTCCATGTGGTGGGTTGATGAAGTCACAGCACAGTTCAGGAGGGATCAAAAGAGACTTCAGAGCCTTGGGACAGATAAGGGAATGTGGGGCAGAGGTTATCTTCTCACCTATCTTTCCAGTTGCAAGCAGTGACTTTGGAGGAAACAGATGGGCCCAGTTTATGAAATACATGGCTCTGGGGTTGGTGTCACCACCAAAATGTTGGAGATCTTGACAGGGGGTTAGCCTACATAGCACCTGGCATCAGGTGGGATTCATTGTTCTCAAAGCAGGAGGAGTGTCTTCACTCAGGAGCTAGTTGGGTTCAGTGGCAGAGCTTTAAACTAGACTTGAAGAGGAATAATGCCAGGCTTGCCTGTGACAAGCTGTGGGATGAAACACCAAAGTTAGAGAGATGGGGACCTAGTGAGGGCCCTCAGCAGGTCACTTTGAGACATCCTGGCTACACTTGAAACCGGAGCAATGCAGTTGGCATGCCTGAGGGATGGGATGTATCCAGAGGGACCTGCATAAGAATTAGGCCAATGGGAAACTGATGAAGCTCAACAAAGCCAAGTACAAAGTGCTACACCTGGATCAGGGCAACCCCCAACATCAACACAGGCTGGAGGATGAACAGATTGAGAGTAGCCCTGCCAAGAAGGACTTGGGCATGCTGGTGGATGAGACCCTGGATATAAGAAGATATTTTCAGCTCAGAAAGCCAATCATGTCCTGGGCTGCATCAAAAGAACCATGGCCATCAGGTCAAGAGAGATGATGCTGCCTGTCTACTCTTATGAGACTCGCCCCATCAAGTGCCCTATCCAGCTCTGGGGTCTTTGTCACAGTAAAGACATGGACCTGTTGGAGAGAGTCCTGAGGAGAGACATGAAGATCATTGGATTTCCCATTGTAAAGATAGTCTGAGACAAAAATTGGGGTTGTGCAATCTGGAGAAGAGAAGGCACTGGGATGACCTTGTTGTGGCCCTTCAGTAGCTGAAGGGGGCCTACAAGGAAGATGGAGAGGGACTTTTAGCAAGGGTGTGTACTGATAGGACCAGGGGAAATGGCTTTAAGCTGCAAGTGGGTAGGTTTAGGTTGGAAAAAAAGAAAGAAATACTTTACTGTGAGGATGGAGAGGCACAGGAAGGGGTCACCCAAAGAAGTTGTGTCTGGCCCATTCCTGGAATTGTTCAAGGCTATGTTGGATGTGGTCTAGCTGCATTAATGGTGCTCCCTGTCTCAGCTCAGGAGCCCAGGTTCAGTTCTTAGCACACTTTCATGATTAGCCTAAATTAAGGCTCAAGTGGGCTAAGGGGCTTGTGTCTCTGCAGCTTCAGTGATGCATACACCACTGCTCATTGGGCACTGGAGATGTTCCTTGTCAGGACTCTTACATCTGACAGGGTGTGAAGCAGAAATCAAAATACACTCACATGCACACATCAGAGTCATGAAGGTGACCAAGTTTTGAAGGTCCAAGCTCATGATTTTTCTGTGATTAGGGTTGGTGACATTGAGAATTTTCCCTGTTGCCCCTCTACATCTTAGTGCAACCCATTTAAAATTATAAGCCTGATTAACATTCAATAAATGTCTTATTGATTACATATTTACTTATCTGGTATTTATGTAGCATTCTCTCAGGGAATAAATAAAAGGTCAGAAGCAAGCAATAGTTATTGCATGTGATTTAAAAGGAACTCTGAAAGGACCCTTCTAATTTTAAGGACTAGACTCAGGAACTGAATCTGCCCTATATCTAAGTGCCACGAACATTTTTATATGCAATGAACTTTATTAAAAATATCATGATGCTTTTTTTGAATAAAAATGTATTTTAACTAAATGAAATCCAGTTTACCTACAAACAGGAAAGCCTCTCAGTTACTGCATAGCTTATCTGGCCCAAAGCAATACTTGAGGTTCTTGAAGCTGCAAAGTCTGTGGCTGCTGCTAAACTGCACAGCAGGAAGAGTAACTCTGCTGAGTGGCTGGAGCTCTGGGCTGTAAAACTGCAAGATAAGGATAATTTATAGTTCTGCTGTAGCTAGGCTGCATGCCTTCCATGTGCTCTGTAGGATAAGCCTCCTCCACTCCACTGGGCAAACAGGGGCTGCTCGTCGTGCTCCAGAACCCTGAGGCAGTTTCAGGAGTCCTGGCAGCCAATTTATGGGCAGTGTAAGAAGCTCCATGTGGAGCATACCATGTGCTGCACAAAGTGTGTCTTCCATCAGGAACAATGAAATGCAAAAGCAGGAGTCTCTCCCTTAGCCTTTCTTCCATCCAAAAGTTTGGCAAGACAGCAAATGTAGGTGTTTGTTTCTACAGTTGGCCCTGTGCATTTCCCCTCTGCAACAGTGAGACATTTAGCTTGCCAGTGCCTTGGTTTCTCCACTTGCAGAACAGGATGCTGTGGAGATCAGTTACTTGATAATATCTAATGAGGTCTTTGAGTTCTCTTTGAGAGCTAGAAATTGCTGGTGGACACTCAAGACAGTCAATGCAGAAGAAATTTTGTTGTTGTTGCTATACACTGTCATTTCACATAACTTCTGGTTTATGTAGGTCTGTGTCCTTCTCACTGATCTCAAACTAAAGATTGGAAAACGCCAGAAATTTTGAGGGATAAGTGAATTTCACTATCTTCCAGACCAGCTACAGTTCTTTCAGTTTTCATCTGTACCCAGTCCCCCATTTTATCCCATTTGAACTTCCCCAGTATGTGGGTGGAGAGGAAGAGCAGAACAGACATAACAGAGAAAAACCTTCTCTCCTCTGGGAAGCTGACCAACATTTTTGTTTTAATTTAGCCCAGTTTCCTTGTGAGTGACTTTCTGCCTAGCTGTTGAACTTTCTGTAAACAGTTTAGTGAGAGTCATAAAACAAATCCCTCAAAGAAGAGAAAAATAAACACAGTCATGAGTTACTGAATTGAACTCTCTTCTCTTCCTCCTGCTCTTTGTTAGGCATCACAGAGCTGTTTTTCAACTTAGTCACAAGAAAACAGACCAGGGAGATAAGAGAACACAGCACAAACAAACAAATGCATCATACAGAAAGTGCGTGTATAAAAAATAATATATTTCTATAGTATATATATAAATATATATATTTCTATAGTATATATATAAATATATATATTATATTTTTTAGGCTTTGAGATAGGTTTGAATAGACATCTGAGCTTCCTCAGATATGGAGTGGCAGTAGAAATGGAGATTAAAGTAATCTTTCCCAGAGGAAGTGGCAAGTTGGTGGTAGGGAAGAGCTGAGCTGGTACTGAGTGTTTCTGGGCTGGACAAGCAACTGCATGGGCCCATGTGCTGTGTCAGCTCCTCTGTTCAGATCACCAGGACCCACTTGTATCCCACCCTGCCTTCCAGTCCTTACCTTAAAATTGTCTTTAAGTTCAGCATTGGGATGTTGAAACCACTGAGGCGGACACGGGCATTACAGGTCCCTTGGCAAGTCCATACCAGAGTCTATTATTCTGGAGCAGAACTAAGTGTAAGGAAATACATTGCATTTCTCTAGTTGCCTTTTTACAGCTTTCTCAAATTAAGCACCAACAAGGGGCAATTTGGCTTTGTATGGGTCACATCACCATGAACCTTCTCCACACTCTGTGCTGCTGTGTTATGCCAGTGTATGGCCATGCAAGCTGAAGCAATTATCTGAAATTACTTTTGGTGCTCTCTCTCTGCCTGCTAGAACAAAGGACAAGGACAAAGCCTGTATAAAGACCTTGGACCTTCCTTCTGTATATCCTCTCATCAGGAGCTGCAGCACTCAGGAGCCCACACAAGGACTTTGAGAACTTCCTGCCTCCTGCTGCCAAAACCAAAGAAAGCACAATATTTACTAAGTTAAATATGCAATGTGAGGATGATGCTCAGGCTCTGATTTAGACTACAGCTGTGACATGCTCAGATGAGCTCATGTTATGAATTCTGCCCAGGAAACAAAATAATATTTAATGTGCGACACCCATCTTATTTGCTTTATTATCTTCAAACAACAAGGTTGAATCTGCTCATGGTCAAGTGCTCTGAAATGTCAAAAGTTGTTTAGATGCTGACAGTGGATCACTAAAAATTTCTATATAAACACAAGTTATTCCATGATTTGTTGTTTTTAGTAGGACTTGATGGTCTGAATACCAGCATAGCAGTAAATAGCTCAGTTGTCTCAAAACTTGTCTCTGTGAGACTTTTCCTCCACCTTGGATGAAGAAGTCCTGCATCCAAGTAATTTATGAAGATATTGAAGAGCACAGGGCCGAGGATGGAACTGAGCCCTGTGGAACCCCACTGGTGACAGGTGACCATGTGATGTGCCCCCATTCGCTGTAACCCTTTGTGCCCATCCTGTGAGCCAGCTGCTCACCCGTCACCTGATGTGTTTGTCCAGCTGTGGGCTGGACGTTTGTGTTTGTGGCTCTCACTGTCAGTGGGGAAGTCAAAACCACACAATCAAAATCAGTCCTCATGATGAGAGCTCTACAAATTGGGATGTCAGATTTGAGATGAAATAGCAAAAGCCTTCTGTGCACATGTACTCAGTGTCCAGAAGCCAAGGGGAGTCAAGTGCCAGCTGAGACGTTTCTTGGAGCTCAGAGCCTTTGATATTCTGTATTCTTGGATGCAGCTGACTGGATGCAGCTGACACAGAAGTGCAATTGGCAAAAAGATGACATCATCTGGACCCGGACCTTTAAAATAAAACAGCAGAAAATGAAATCAACCTTTGCTCCAGAAAAGTTGGTAAGAGTTCCCTTCAGGCAGCCTTAGTAGAACAGCTGTGCTATTAAATTTCCAAAATATTTCTGTTGGTAGAAATTCAAACATTGAATTTAGCTTGTGTATTAACTTGGCTGGTGAGGGGGCAATTAGCTGGGCAATTAGGCTGGCTGGCAAGGAGGTAGGAACAAAAAATCATTTTTAGCTTGTCATGTACAGAAGGGAGCTCAGGGAAGGGAAGATGAATCCACAGCTGCCCCCTGCCCCTGCCAGGGGTAAGTCAGCAGCCCTGTGCTACTAAGAAGCTTGAGCTGGGGATTTCCAATGTGCAGTTTCCATAAGTGGTTGTATGTCTCTAATCTTTGTGAGAATCTGCCTGTATGGGTCTTTATTTAGGATCCTTTTTAGGATCTTTATTTAAGAACTTCTTTAGGATCTTTTCAAATCCTCATTAGGATTTTAGATGCAGCTTGAGCTTTTCCCCTCTCAAGCCGTGATTTGATTTTCACAATTGTAGTTCTGCTGTGCAGAATCAGACAATATTGCTTGGATGTACATCTTGATTTTGCAGTTGTTTTTACATCCCCCTTGGCTTTTACTGCAGGCTCTAATTTGACTTGCCCAGAAATGTGCACATTCTCTGATAGCCAGGGAACCTGGAAAAGGAGAAGATCCAGATCACCCTACCTATCAGTCCTTAATAGCTACTTGTGCATCTGGTTGATAGTTTAATAGCTTCACTGTGGATCCTAGCAAAGCTAGAGAGACACAGTGATGGGAAATGTTCAGATAACAGAAATCCCAGCTAGAGACCCTTTGTAAAGGTCAGGTATTGTCCACCATTCATTTGTCTGGGCTGCCTAACAAACGGACCTGTAATTGCTGCTCTGCTGCAGACCTGCTTTGTGCTAAGCCAGCCTTATCAGCCTCTGGAAGAGTCTCCACAGGGAAGCCAGAACATTTTCCTGTGCTTTTCCAGAGCAGTGGCTCTTCACTGCTGCAGCAACAAGTTCCTGCACTGTTGCACAGGGCTCTGGCAGTGAGGCTTGGGGATTCCCACAGCTGATCAACATTTTTTGCTTCCCTAACCATGACTTACCCAGCTTCTCAGCCTTGCTTCTATTGTTAGCCCTCTTTTCTTTTGGACTCTCAAGACAGTTCAAATGAGACACTTTCACCCTGAGGATTTTACTAGTTTCCCCTTTGCCAGAAACATTCTTTCATGTGCGAAGTTAAAAAAAAAAAAAACACAAAAGGATATTGCTTCAAGAAGTGGTAATAAAAAGAAATCACCATAGTATGGCCAACAAGCTCTTTATTGAAATTCCTTTCTCTCAGGGGTTTTCCCTGAGCAACATAACCCATGAGTATTCAGGAAATATTCATCTAAAACCACAAAAGACCACAAGTGGGTAGAAACCAGGAAAATTGTTTGCATTTGGCACCACACTTCTTATTTTAATCTCATGAAAAGTCCCAGGACTGAGATTAGATTTTCTTTTCCTTTAAATTCATGAGGGTCAAAAGTAGAATTTGAATGAAAAAGTGTTAAAATTAAAAAAGCACTGTATAAAATGTTCTGTTTGCAAAATAATTACTTCCAATTTAATTTAATTTTCCCCATTTCTAAAATTATCTGCATTTTTAATGTAATTTCTCAATACATGGCTAGCATGTACTGCTGCTTCTGATATATTAGAATATGGCATAATACAGTAGCTAATTAAGCTACTGAAGTAATAAGAATTTTTTCTCATTTTAATAAAATTTAGTGAAATGTATAATGTTAATAATTAGCAGTAGCAGTTACTTAGAGCTAGCTAAAACTTAATGCTATATTCCCCAGAGTACTTTATCCTATTCTTGCAATCTGCAGTGCACAGTAACAGATTGACACATTGTACAGCCTAAATAATTTGAGTGCCAGGGTGAGTCAACAGCAATGTTTTGCAGAAAGCAGTGCTAATAATGCTGTAAGAAATAGCTTAATATTGCTGGTACTTTGTGCTTAGCTCATATCTTCCATCCCTGTACCAGCAGACACTTTACTAAGGCAATTAAATATATCTGTTCACTACTTCTGGTTTTCAGATAGACAACCAGAGGCTCAGACCTGAGGTAAGCACATCCCACCCTAAAAATCACCCTGACAAAAGCATAAGGATTGCTGCTGTGCCAGAGGATGGCAAAGGTCCCTTCCTCTCCCTGTCCTTGAAAGGACAGGTAGACCTAGAGAAATGAGATGAGATGCACAGAGATGTTTGCTTCTTCCTCACTTCTCTCATTCACCCTCAGCTGTGCTGCTATTCCTAGACACAGGACCTAAATCTGAGCCACAGGCATTTACATGGCTTGATATTTTTATAGCAACAAAAATGAGTTTCCCTTTAGCCAAAAGTGGCTGGAATCCCAGGTCTGGAATTGTGCTGATGGAGTAATGTCTGGAAGGAAAAAAAAAAGGAAATCTCAAACATGGAAACATTAAACGCTATGGCAACAAGAGAAGAAACAAATGGGGCTTAAAGACACAGGCTCAGCATTAATTTAAGCAGTGAGAACTAGAGAGGGGGAAATATCAGCATTTTATAATGCTGTGTTTTATCTCGAGTGAGAAGGTAGGATCCTACACCCAACAGAAGTGTGTATCTGCTAGAGGGAGACAGGCAGCATCCTGCTGCAGGCTGCTGGCTTTCCTGAGAATCCCTTCTGGCCACTCAGCTGACATTACATGTGAGTTCTTCTCACATTATCCTTTTTTCCTGAGCCCTCTTTCCAGTCATGTGCTGTAAATACAAAGCATATCTCTGTAATTTGTTAATCCAGTGCTAGGAGTTGCCTGTGCTGCTGCTGCCAAACCATCTGCTCTTGAGTCACGGAGAGATTCCTCCCTTCCCTGAAGAGCAGAGATTTTTCTCCAGTGACATCTGACTTGCTCTGTGCTAATTGACAACTCTGTTGAAAATGATGTATCTCTTCAGGATGTGCTGAGGTTTGTTCCATTTATCCTGGCCCTAGTGAAGACACTTCACAGGTCTCCCTTCAACCCCTAAATCCCTGGCAAACAGCTATTTTCCATACATAAACCTCCTGAGTTCTATCCAGAGTAGCCCAAAGGAGGTTTCTCTTGTTTCTTTTATTTCCTTTGTGGATCTGAATCTCTAACCACCATGCCACAGTAGTTTCCAGTAAACATCTGGAGAGGAGAGACAAGAAAAAAAGTAGTCTGAAATTGCTCAGTGGAAGGCAGGGGCTTTTGAAGTTGGGACACAGGCTTTAGCTCAGCAGATCTGAATTTATTGTGTTTGCACTTCTGCCACAAAACTCCCTTGAGATCCTTGACAAGACATCCCCTTTCATTATGCCTTCAAGCTCTGAAGTGTCTACGTTAGAGAGACCATAACCCATCTGGGTAGGGATTCTCTCCCTGTGCATGCACAGCATCTGCCATAATGAGGCTTCATCTGGTGAAGCTACTTCCATATAATCACTGGGTGAACTTGTTGTGTAAAGTATTGCCAGGCTGTTCCCTTGCAGCACAATGCACTGCAAAGCTCAGCACCTGGATTTCCAGGCTCCTGTAGCTGCTATCTCCTAATGATGTATGTACAATAAGTTGGAAAAGATCTTGGTGAAAAAGACATATTTCCTTATAAAAAATGGATCAGGTTTAACTGTTTTTTAATTTAAAAAAATGACATCACAAGACTGCTTCTCAGCATTCAATGGCAATAACACCTGAATCTCAGGCAAGTGACTACATATCTGTTTCTTATTCAGCTGCTCTGAGCATCTCTTTCCCAGACTGGAATTTTCTCCTGCTGTAAGGTGATATTGCATTTCCTCCCTGCCCTTGCCCTTACCTTGCTGTAAGACTGTCCCAGGCTGGGAGGATTCTTAAGTAGGAGACATATGGCCTGGACATCTGCTGCTCTGAGGACAGGACAGGCTACTCCCACACAGCAAGGCTGCTGCGAGCTGCAGTGTGTGTGGTGTGAGCTGTGCCTGCATGTGTGTGTGCAGCTCACTGCTCAGAGCTGACTGCCCTGCAGCAAAGCACTGACAGCAGTGACAGCAGTGACAGCAGTGACAGCCACAGCAAACCTGCCCTCTTCAGTGGTGCTGCCTCTGTGTCCAGCCTGCTCAGGAGTTGGAGAAAACATGCCAGGCTGGCAAGAGGGGATGAAGAGTAGCAGCAGCAGCAGCAGTAGAGGGAGAAGATGAAATTCCATGAGTGTTAATTCCTCCCTCAGAAGATCAAACTGAGGAAGCAACTCTTACCTTCAGCATGTTTCCCAGGGCAGGCTAAACATGTGGGACAGGAACAGGACACTGGTTATTTCTCACCCACCATCTACCATTTGATCTTAGACTAGTTCCCTTTGGTATAATGATAGGATAAGAATGCCCTTCTTTGTGAGGTCTTTTGGAGGAAAAACATCATATCGAAATTACAAATTCTTATTTTTATCAGCATCACAGCTATCTTCCTCTTGAATAAAGCCTCTCATTTGTACAAAAGACATCATTGTTGAGTATCTCTCCCTGGTGTCACCCTGAAATATACCTGATTTCATTGTACAGAAAGAAAGAGAGTTGTGTTCCTGCTTCAAGGACCCAGTAAATTTTTCAATGTGTGTCCTGGCAAGGCATGATGAGGAGAGGGTAAAAGAGTAAATGAGAATAATGACAACCTTTTTCTTTGGCTCCTGTCTCCGTGGATTTCTCTTCTCTCAGCTTCAGCAATTTCCAAGTTAAAAAAAAAAAAAAAAAAAAAAAAAAAAAAAAGCAGTTTATGTTTTTCATTATTACATCCAAATTTCCTCAGAACTGGGGCCAGGTACCTTCCAGACAAAGGGATCCATTTTGACCAAAGTTCTCAAGTGTGTAACACTCATCCTATGCAATGCTGTGTTTCAGCTGAGCACATTTCACACAGCTTTGTTCAGAACCAGGGCTGTGGTGTTGTAGCAGCTTTTAGAGGACAACTCAGTGCAGTGTTTTCCCCCTCACCCACTGCCTGTTTTGTGCACACATGAACAGCTTCTGTGTGTGATAAGCCCTGGTCCACTGCTGCTCAAGGAGCACTGGGGATCCCTGTGGCACTGTTCCCTGGGGCAGCCCTGGTACATTTCGCATGGAAGTGGAACCCAAGATGTTTGAAATAACAGTGGGATCAGAGGTATTACTGTCCAGATGAACATCTTTTGAAGGCTGAAAGACTTTTGGTTTTCACTACATCAGGTGTGTGCCTCATGTGTAAGGAAAGCAGCCTGCAGATCCGGAGCAGGAGAAATCAGAAAACTCCTAGAATTACAGCATCATTTAGGTTGTAAAAGATCAAGTCCAACATAAACCTACTACTGACAACTCCACCACTAAGCCATGTCCCAAAGCACCTTGTCTACACACCTTTTAAATACCTCCATGCTGACTTAACAGCTTTTCCCAGCTTTTGGAGATGATATGAAGGGAGGAACCCATGTCTTTGCTTTGCATTCTTCTGTCTATAAAGAAAGCCTGAAAGTGTTTGCATTTTAAAGATATTCTCAGAGAAGTTTTCAGCAGATACCTTGTGCATGAAAAATTCAGATTTTGTCTCTACTCTTTTTCCTGATAAACCCTCTGGACAGCTGAAGAACTAATAGGATTATGATATCTATGATAAAGGTATGGCACAAATAACTTAGTGAAAAAGTAAATTGACTGTTTAAAATTCTGGCTTTTGTTAGTACATGTTTAATGCAACACTACTAAAGACAGCTGGAGGAAAAAATACAGCCAGCAACACAGATATCCTTTCATTTCCACAAGGAAAAGCAGTTCTGATAAGTCTTGACCTTTCTGATGCTTGAAAGGTTAAAAACAAGAAGAGCATGGAGATTTTTTAAGGGGGGAGAAAATGTCCCACTTTTCAAGCCTGTGCTTATTTGTCTCTGAAAGGAACAAGGACAGCACAGACTCACCCTGCATTTCCTTTTGCCATTGTTCCTTTCTGCTTCTCCTTATATCCCAGCAAATGTCAGAAAGGTGCCTCAGTCAAGGCAGAAGTTTCTGGCTGGAGAGTAACCAAGTCACAGGCAGCCCAGCTGTGCATCTCACCCTCAGCCTTGAGAAGCCGACCTTGCAGCTCATTCCGGGCTTGAAATGTCTCAGAATGTTTAAAATAATGGAACAAAAACAAAATAACAATTGTTCAGACAGCAGGGTTTCCTGGGAGCACCAAAAGCCCTGAAAAAAGCCGCATCCTCCAAACAAGCATTTCTACCAATTGCTTTGCTTATCTTGTACAGAGTGACACAAAGGGAGAGAGCTTTGTAAAATGTTGCCTTTTGGTGTTTAACCAAGGGTAGGAAGTGGTCAGACATCTGCCTTACAGCCTGCAGAAATTGGCTGTATTGTGGGGAATTGAATCAGGGATTACAAGAAAGAGAGGATGCCTTCTGCTCTAACAGGCAGAATCCAGCAGATTTTATCCACAATTCTGTTAAAGAGTGGCACAGAAAACCCAAACACTTCATCTGGGTTTCTTAAGCCAAGATTTTCACCTGTTTGAATTTGGTTTTTCAAGATTCCTCACTTGGCATCCAAAGACTTGACCACCAGAAGAATGGTCACTGACAGCAGTAGTGGAAGCCAGTGGGAGTCTGCTCTGGTGCTCTTAGAAGAAATGATAGAATTTAAAAGCAAACAAAAAAAATTGCCTAAGCATCTAATTTTGGACCATGTTGACAAATACACTTGTGAACTTAATCTGTCAGCCCATCTGTCTCAGCCCCTCAAGTAAAAAATGAGCGATAGTCATCATCTCCTTGCTCAGAGCTGTGAGAAAGCATTCATTACTGCTGTGAGGTGTGACAGTAGGATATGGACTTGAGTGTGTTAAGAAGAAAGATATTCACAGTCAACAATGCCAAATCTTCAATTGCCATAAAGTGTTTAATTCCTTTTGTGTCTCCTTTCAGTCAAAATCCAGTCAGGAGATGTGTGGGGTTATCTCACAGAGATGCTTCCATCAAGCACACTTGTTAATGTACAATTACTGTGATGTGTGAGGTCCAGTGTAATGCAAAGTTATACATATTTATGGCTGTGAGAGGATGTGGAAGGAAGCACAGTGAATGGGCAAGTGGTCAGAGAATGGAAAATAACACCTGGTGCACTGCAGGGAAAGTCAAACAACCCATATTTTAATGAAGAATAATCAGGATTTTTCCTGGATAGAAAAGAAATAAATGGATATCGGGGAGAGGGATCTGACCTGCCTGCATTCTCTGGAAGGCTTCCAGGAGAAACCAGGCTTGAGGCTTGTGGTAATCTGCCCAGCTGAACCCTCCTGTGGATTAAATCTGAGGGGAAAGGCAAATGGACAGGATTACCCCTGCCAGGTGGGCATGGGGAAAGGCTGAAATGAACTGCTGGGGAAAGGCAGAGAAAAAGGTCTGTAGGAGGGAGTTCCCTCCCTAATGAATCTCAAATTAGTTTTCCTTCCATAGCTTTAGCTTTGCCTTTCATAGATTCTGAGACATTATTAGCTATTTTGGATCTCATGAAAAAATGCTTTTATTTGTAACTGATTTTATTGTGGATTGAATTAAGAGCGATTTCAGGGCAACAAAGGCACTTTTCAGCCAAGGATGTGCCAGTTTATAAAGTGGGATGCTAGGACACTTCATTGGGCTCCTGTGCTCCCAGCAGGTTTTCCATACTGTGCCCCCAGAGGATCCATACAAACCAGGTCACAGAGAGAGGAAATAGCTCTTGTAATAAATACCAAGTTTCACAGTTGGGGAAAACTGACAAGCTTCTGGACTCATTTATGATTGTGTGCTTGAAAGCTTGTCTGTTTTTTCCAGCTGTATCACTTGGCCTGATCAATAATTTTCCTCCACCTGTGAACTCTGCCATATCATTAGCCATGAAATTTTGATTGTGTCTTTTCCTTCTATTACACTGGAATAAGAGGCTGAGTTGGAAAGAAAAAGCAAAGGATAAGGAAAAAGACCAACAGCTATGCCCTTATGCCAGAAATAACTGCACTTCTGGAGACATCTGAAAACTTTTTAAACCTCACATTTGATAGGCCAGTTTAAACCAGATTATGATCTTGATAAGATATTCCAGTCCATCTCCATTGAAGAAAGCATTTCAGGACCCATTCAATGGTAAACATTATCCTTATGAAGATAAGCATCTCTCTGAGAGGTTTCTTCAGTGTGTATGATGCAGCACAGGATGGGTTTGCCTGTTTTTGGTGCAGCTGCCCAAACCAGCCAGCCACTGGAGCAGGAGCCTCTCTTTCTGGCATTTCTGCCTGGTGGGCGTTTGAGATAATAGTGTAACTCTGTGAACCCTTTGGATGCAAAACCTTGTGAAATACAATGATTTACTTAAATGAAAGCAAACATTAAAAAAAGAAAAATAGTGAACAAAGTAGAAAAAATGTATCAGTTTTCTTTGACAGGTGTTTGAATTGAGCAATAAATAAAATGTACTTTGTTCTTCAGTCATGGTGGGGTTTTTTTCTCTCTTTTCTTCCTTGTTGAAGAACAGCTTGCTTTGACTACCCATTCCCACACATTAGGAGAAGACCTTCTGCTGTGAAAACATTTCTTTGATCCTCTCACCTGCTAAGATTTCCTGTCCTTTGGGAATTCCTCAGTTTTATACAGCCCACCACCAACATCTGGTCCTCTTGTTTTGATGTTAAGCATGTTTCACTTTTCTCTTGCAGAGAAGTTGGAGAAGCTCCTGAACACTTGTTAGCCAGCCCTTCCTCCCAAAGTGTTTCCCTTAGGCAGGGTATCAGTAAGTCTGAATGAGTGGCACCCCTTTTTTTCTGGCAGGCACTTGTTGAGATGCTTACAGCCCCACTTTCCATGGCAGAGCAGGTCTGGACACCAGGGCTCATGCTTGGGACTGAGGCACCTGCTCCAAAGCAGGGGTTCTGCTTCCAGTAAAAGCACTCTTGGAGTGTGGTGTGGCATTCACTGTCACACTGGCTCATCACCAATTTAGTTCTGCACTTCATAAATTAAAAGTTATTTTACACAACAGATAAATGGGTGAATTAAAGGCAATTTGCAATGCTGAAGAATGTCTCCAGTAGTGAGAATCTTCTTTTTGGTCACCAGTGACAGAACTTGAGGGAATGACATAAAGCTGTATCATGAGAGGTTTAAGTTGGATATTAGGAAAAGGTTTTTCACCCAGGGGGTGTTTGGGCAGTGGGAGAGGTTTCCCAGGGAAGTGGTCACAGCACACAGCCTGGCAGAGTTCAAGAAGCTTTGGACAACAGTCTTGGGCACACAGTGTGTTTTTCTGGCCTGGGGCCGGGAGCTGGACTTCGGTGATCCTTGTGGATGCCTTCCAACTCAGGATATACTATGATTCTATGATTCCATGATTCTATGAATAGTGTGTACCCAAGGCTGCACCAAATAAGTGTCTGGCAATTAATACTGAGAACAAGTGTGAATTAATGAAGAACCAAAAGAGAGTGTAGCAATGGTAAATATCTTTCCTGGGAAACTCACTATCTAGATATTAATCTTCTATAAATACATCCCTTATTCTGTGGAGTTACAAAGAATAAAAGAAACAGTGACACTTTCCTGTAAAGGCACTTTCCTGAAATTAGATGTTCATTGCCTGTGATCTCTAGGGAGATCATATTTATTTTATTGAACATTTTACCAACACTGGGAAAATACTCTCTTTTCCTGAATATTTTCCCTTTGTCCCATTGCCAGAGCCTTACAGAATGATGAATCATTCTTTACTGACAGCAGTGCTATTATTTCTCATTTGTAACATAAGCAATATTTTTGGTGCAAGAATTTCAGACACTTGATACTGATGTTGCAATGAAACCTAGTGCCTGCATATTTGACCCAATGGGGAAGAAGGGCATGAAGACATATTAATAAATAAATTTCTGTGGCAAAAGTAGGTGATGTTCACAATGATTGCTCATACCAGTAGAGCTGCATGGGAGATCCACATCATAAATAATGGAACTGCACAGGTGAAAACAGAAGTTCATCAGGAACCATCTGAGGCTGCAGCAGATGAGGACAGTGGCAGTTGTGCTGGTGCTGGGAGGACCTCTGGGCTCAGAATAGTAAGGGGCATTGCAAGACAAAAAACCAGTGAATTTGCAGGAGAGTACAGCAGTGGGTAGAAGATGGGTAGTTGTCATAGCTCAGACTTCCCTGCAGCCTCTTCTGAGGTGCATTATAGGAGGACAGAAATAAATTTAAACCAACATGACTCAGAAACAAAGTGCATGGGTCAAAATTGTCTGAGAGACAGGAAGAAAGAACAGGCAAATGAGCTGGATCCTGCTCTGGGCAGGCCAAAGAGGAGGTGGCTACAGTGGCAGCTGCAATCCAGCACACCAGCAAGTACGGACAGAGAGCAGGATCAAGAGAGGGATGCAATGCTTTGATCTTATCAGTGGGATACTCACCTCATCCCAATCACTGCATTTCAAATGGATATTGTGGAACTAAAGGATGGAGAGGAAAAGGAGAAAAGCAGAGTAAAGAACACTAAACTTGTCTATTGGTGGCAATTAAAAAGCTGGTGAGCCTTGTCTTAACAAAAAATACCAAGCTGGTGAGTCAAGAAAATGTTGGAGAGGTGTGGTTTAACTTTTTGTCTTGGGTTTTGGAAACCAAAGGGTAATTTAATGAAAAAGAATGTAGGAAGTTCAAACCTGACTAGATAAATTTTTCTTGTGTGCAAAGTAAGTTAGATAATGGATCAATTCCACCACGCATTTCTGGGAGCAAAACATTAACATGTTTTAAAGAGGAATTAAACATATATATAGAGAGAGCAAGAGGTAAGAAGCATAATTACTAAACCAAAAACACTTCAGGAGCTGAGATGGCCTTTATTAGTAGAGAACAAGATAGAACGGTGAGCTAGAAAGGTTATCCCAATGAGTTTAAGGTTTTATCTGTTGAACTAATAAGAAATTATCTGGTCATTTCTGGAGGCAGAATGCTATACAAAGAGGATACTTAATCTTGTCTGGCCTGGGTGCATTTATGTGACAATATTCCAGCAGATCTATGAGCCCTAGGCCTGAAAAAAAAGGGAAGGATTGAGGAGTGAGGCTTTTGGCAAAGCAGTTTGTGGTCCAATAATGAAATAGCAGGGGATACTTCAGGTTAGTCCTGAAAGTGCACTGCAGGAGCCATCCAGTAATAGAAGTCATCCATTATGTCTCAGGCACAAATATTTTGAAAGGAAAATTTCTGCACAAGCTTGGAAAAGATGGCTGGCTCATCATTCTGATGAGATTTCCATAGAGAAGTTACAATATTTGCAAGGTTGCCAACTTTTAAGCAATCTGCTCTCAGCCAATTTCTTTCTTTCCCTCCCCACACTACCAAACATTATTAGATCATATTATGAATGTGCTGCCTGCCAAATTTCATATCTAGTTAATCACACTGAGCACTCTGACCTTATAAAAGAATCTTAAACTGATTAAAATCTTTACTCTGTGCCTACACACAGGGTAAAAAAAAGTCTCACCAACTTATTTTTGAGTACTGTTTATTAAGGCATTTTGATTTATGTTTTGTTCTTCTTTCTGTAGCTGATAGGTCATACTTCAAAGAGAATAGCTGTAAAAGAATGCAGTGGGTCCACCTTAGTTATGACCACAGGGAGGAAGAGGACAATACCAAATATACTCCAGATAGCTGGGAATATGCAGATCTCTTTCACATGCATCTCATTGTTCCATTTGTTGGTTTACAGCGAGGCCCATGTGGCTTATTTTACTTGATAAAATCCTAAAACATGTAAAGCAGCTTTACTCTGCCAGAAACAGCAGAGCAGGGCTGGCACCAAAGGCCAGATCCTGCTACCCTTCTGGCACATGCACTTTGCAGAAGCAGACAATATTGTGCCTCGTGATGAGTGGCAACCCAAACCAGCACAATCTGCCTGGCTTTGGATCACGTTTTCCTTTGATTAAAAATACATGAAAAGAAATCTAAACCAAATGTCAATGGCCAAGAGATTCTTCACACAGAAAACAGTGGCTGAATATGAACAATGGTATTGTGGGCAGAACCAAATATATAGGAATAACCCCCCCACAAAAGTCAATAATCTTGCAGCAGAAACTAAAGCAGTTAAAACTACTTGAAGCAGATTTTTCTGTATAGACTTTTTCTTTTCTTGACTGTTTTTTGTTTTGTTATAGTGCAATAGGAGTTCGTGAAGGTGTCATGCAGGAAGTTTAAATCTGTGCTGCCATGAGACACGTACTCTTGTGGCTTCAAGATAGAGAAATAAAAACAAAGATGGAGAAAGGTTGATTTTCAAGCAGGACAGAGTGCAATGGAATAGACTATTCTTTTATTTTACTGCTCAAACTTGTAAGATCAAAGCCCTGCTGGAGAAAACAAGAATTGCTATTATTTCTTTTCTAGTCCTTTTTATTGCTCCCCATTCTAGGAAGAAATGTTCAAAGTAGTAAAAATCAATACCCTCTCTGTCAACTTGCACACCACTGAATGCTAAAAGCCACGGGAGCAATAATACTGTGGAAAAATCTTTTACTTTTGTTTCAACTGAGTTTTTTAATCTTTAAAGTGAACCAGCAGTGTTGATTTCTAATCCTGGAGTCTTCTACATAAATACTTGCTAAAACTCTGATACACTTATTAACAATGTCTGCTGAAGGATTTAGAAATTAGAATTCCTGTCACTCTTCCAGTGTCTCTGAAGCAGTGTTCTGGTGCTAGTCTGGTGGTAATCCTAGAGAGAAATCAGCTCTGATGGAATCTATTTCTTTTTATTTCTTGTACAAAGCAGGCAGCACACTGCAAAATGAGGGCCAAGGGCAGCACCTGCAGTACTGATAGTGATGCCTCTTGTCTCTGCAGGTGAGGGAAGCCCAGCCACCTCAGGACTTGGGCAGAAAACTTTCCACATTACCCTTAGCATTGTCACTTCTCCCAGTTTCAGTTATGGCTATCCACTGGCACTTTTAGGCTTCAAAAACTTTAATGAGTCATTAAGACCCACTGAATTCAATGGGACTACCGATGCAACCAAAGTTAGGCACATACTTAAATTCTTTACTAGGTCAGAGCCTAAAATACCATTGTGATCAGCACTGTGTAGTATCTTCGTGGATAATTTTAAACAAACATCTTATGAGCTACACAAGATCTTCTATTAACTTAAATAAACACTTTAGTTCACACTTCTTGTATACAGGGCATTTTTACTTGAGTAACAGCTTATAAGTTGTCTAAACCTCCCCAGTTTATATAGCTATGTAAGCAGCAGAATTATGTCAAGATGTATTTTTCTGTGGTACTCAATACACAGAGGAGGGTTTCGTGGTACAAACATATCCTATACTTGCTGAGGCTGCACTCCTGAAAAGTGCCACAGTTGGTGATTTCACAGATGCAAATCAAATTTTCCCCTCAGAATTATACAAGGGCAGTGGATGGGATTTGTGCTTCACAATTATGCACAGGTTAAATTCTGAGGGACAGTATTTAACAATGTATGATCCAACTCATATTCCAGTATCACTGCCTAAAAATAATAAAAGAAAAATTGTTAGGAAAATTTTTCTAAGTATTTAAGTGAAACAGCAGTTGTGGTCTGGCACACCAGAGTTCAAAGATGACAAGGATGACATGGAGGATAACTGTGTGGGAGCAGGACCACCAGGACCGACAACTTGGCAAATCAGGGCTTGGTAGGGACAGAAAAAGTGGATAAAATTATATTTTTCAGCAACTTGCTTCTCAGCACTTGGTTTTGCAGTAGCTGAAGATGGTGATGACTTTTTTTTAATAAAAATTGATGACATGACTGCACATTGGTCTGGGATTTTGAGCAGTATATATTTTTATAACATGAGATCAAATTTTGCAATCCCCTGGTGACCTTGTCCAACTGTTCTCAGAACAGACTGCTGGTCTCAAAGATCTCAGCCACTTCATCTATTAGTTGGGGGAATCTTGTTCCTTCTTTCTGAACCATTGTATATATTTCTTTTTATCATCTTTGTCATCTTATTTCAGTCTCTCCCTTTTTGTCAAGGGCGGTCAAGTCAACTAAGGAGACGTACAAAAAACCTGAGAACTGATTAGTGTAAGATGGTGTAAAATGATGAGCAGCAGAACTCCCAAAAGTTGCATCAGGAAAATAAATGGTGTGTTATTGTACATTTCATGATTATTTACTTGTATGACATGTAAAACAACTGCATAAATGGTGAATGGTTTTGTTACTCCTTGTTATCAGAATTTCACTGTTATTCCCAGATAGATGTTTTCACAGAACCTTCCTAAGGACATTTTGGCAAATTTGACCTACAGGGACAGAGAAAGTGAGCCTCAATTTCAGTTTTATGAGGATCAGTGAAGGGAAAAAAGGAGATGACAAAAAAGCAGTACTTGAGGCTAAGCTCTTACTTTGTTAGACAGCACTGCTCGAGTCCTACATCACTCCATTATCTCCATTACCTAGCCACAGTACAGTCACAGCTTGTGAAGTGTACTTCCAGAACTGCTGCTCTTCTGCATTTACAGTTTGAAAAATCAGATACTGAGCACCTATGGAAAGCTGACCTTCCACCAATTATTTCGCACATACATTTTTCTGACCTTTGTTTTATGCATCCATTCATCTGACTGGACTTTATGCTGCAGTTGGCCTTCTTGGTGGAACATGGTTAGGTTTCTGTCCCAAAACCTTACTCTTTTCTTGGCTTCCATCCTGATTCATATGTACCCAAGACTATAAAACATAAGTCCAACTTAAATAAAATCAAAACAATTCCTAATCTTCTGTGTCTCATGTTTTGGTGATTAGTTTGAATTTGCTATACAGACTAAAAGTTTTATTCATTAACCTAGAAAGCCTTATTTGTTAACCTTCAAACCAAAAATGTGTATCACAAGAATGACTGAATCTACAAGCTGTTAATTTCCACACAGGGAAATAAATAACTGCAGCCCTTTTTTATTATCCTCTTAGACAGTAATATCAGTGTCCGACTGATTGTTAAGAAGGATTGCCTACTGGCTAGTTTTAATTTCAAGCCAAATCTTCCACCTGTTTCTTTTCTTACACGTTACTATGGTGAAGATTATCATAGACTGCATACAAAGGTGAAACACAAAAGGATCACTGAAAAAACCATCCAGACAAAGACATGTAATAATAACTGAAAAAAAAGGCATATTACTTGGTTGGTGCCATTAAGCAGTCATAGTTTTCTGGCCATATTTTTCTGCTGACCCGTCCAGAAAAATATTTGGAATTGTAAACTTTGAACTGTTTCAATCTTCCTGACAAAATATTGCTAGCAAATACATTATCAAATACAAAAGCTTTCTAACAAAGCATTTTAATTTTCTTTACATCTTTACATGCCATTAGGTCAAGGGCTGTATTGTGTGCTGGCACTGCAGCTCCTATCTTTTTGGCCGCTTCTATTCACATCCAGGTAGCTCTCCTGGACTGTAATGCTCCAGTCACAGGATTAACACCCCACAGGGAGATGGGAATATTTTGCAGAGCTCAGGCCAGAAAAAGCCAAACAAAGGGCCCTTATCTGTAGGTGCCTGAGTGGGTAGGCTGCCACAATTCCAATGTAATTCATGAACACTGGGTATTTGCATTGCACATGCTCAGCAGAACTTGAAGCCCAAATGGCAAAGTATACTCTTGATAATCCTAGGAGCTTATAAAATGTTCCTCAGATATTCCAGTAAGGTCGGGAATGTGGTTTAGAAGCTTTATTTTAAAGGCAAACACTCTATAATCTCTCCTCTAAGAGGACCCTCCCTATTGGACAACAATGCTTTGAATGGAGCAAAATATTAGTGCTAATCTTTCATTAACCTCTTTTGCTGTTACTCCTGAAGTGCCAGATCTGTGTTTCATCTGAACTTTGTTTCCCCCTGAGATACAAATCCTTTCCACCCTCTGAATGGAACTATTTTCTTTTAAGATGTTCTTCCAGTGATTTCTCCATATATTTTTTGAGTGGCATGGGTATTATTGGGCAGTCAGTAAAGTTCAAGACCCAATTCCAACAATCTTCTTGAGAGTACGTTTGAGTCCAGATGATTCAAACTCTTTCTTTGGCAGAGGACTCTTCTAGTTAAGTGGGAATATTGCCTTTAAAAAAGAAATGGGCTCCAAATGTTCTTGTAAGAAGGAGGTCCTGTGAAGGCATCTATTCTGTAGCAGCAGAAGTGTGTAACATTGAAAATCACAGATTTCCTCCTAGAAGAACCTCTGAAGCTTTGGATGATGATCAAGAACATTTGGGACAGAATTGTTTGAGCAGAAGTCACAAAAGCAGAAATTTTTCTGGCAATGTTCCAGTAATAGAAACAAGAGATTTCTGTAGGTTGGGGGGAAATAAAAAGTTCACTAAAATTTTTAAGACTGAAAAGACATAATTTTTATTTCAAGTCCAAACTGAATTTATTCAGAACTATATATCCATCCTTAATTATTCATCACTGATTCCTCTCAAGCAGGACAGTCCAGAGCTACAAGTACCAAATAAAATGAAGTTTGTGCTCCACTCTGTTGGAACCTGCCATTGTTTTTCAGGATATGTGCCTCAGCTCATATCCCTGCATGTCACTTTTCCCCAATATAAAATAATGACATTCTTTCTGTTTTTGCAGGTTGGACCACACACTGTTTTTAAGATTTCATGGCAAATTATTAGAAACATGAGCTGGTGATATTAATTGCACATTCATTATTCACTCAGTGGTCAATTATTAATTATTGAAGGTCTTGTTTTACTCTAGGTTGAAATGGATTGCTAGGTACTTGGAAATTATTATTAATACACAATAACTCCATCAGTTTTTGCAGCACTCTCTTTTACAATTCATTTTCAGTGGAATGTATTTTCCAAACCTTTACATCCAACAGTAAGGCAGATACAGCATCGAAGCCAAATGCTACAGTGAGATTCCTCAGCAGCACAGACACATGGTTAAGAGCTTTCAGCTTTCTTTCATAGAGGATTACATACAACCTGAAATATTTGGCTGGTGCACTGTTCCTGGTTTGGTCCCTGCCTCTTAATAGGAATGCAAGAAGGGCATTCAGGAGCACTGTGTACGTTGCCCATAGTCATTCCTGGGGCTAAAGCTGCATCCCAACAGACAGCCCGTGTGAGTCAGCCATGTGCAAACTTGTGGGCTTATGACTGAATTCTCTTCTTTGGCTGCTGAGCCATTCTCAAAGGAAGCAGTGGATCCACCAACTAAACTGATTTTGCAAGGTGCCAAGCTAAGCTAAGCACTGTAGAGTAATGCTGAGTGTGGCTATATCTTCTGATGGCATAATTACATTCCCTCAGAGACAAAAAAAAAGGAAAAAAAGATGTCATAAATCTACCAGTTAACCCTTTAGTTCATACCTCCTTAGTATAGAAGGACCACTTTTCCACCCTAAAACAGGAGGTGTTCCTGCAGAGCTGATTCCTGCAAAGACACAACTTCATCTATTCCTTTTCTAGCATGTTGAAGGTCTCACCACAGGAACTGACTCAAAGGAATAGCTGTGGTCCTTGTGGGCATATTTTCCCCAGTGGCTCTGGCCTTTATGAAACCATGTATTAAATCCTCTGTGTCTGGCATTAAAACTCTGCTTCCCTGTGTCCAGCGTCATTCAGTGCTCTGTGATTTCCATTCACTTTACACACCAAACCCAGATTTTGGTTTGCATCCCCATGAGCAGTCCCCATCAGAGATATCTAAGCCTCAGACATCTGTAAGTCAACTGGCAGTCCAAAAAGGTCTTACTAGCCTAAAGAATTTAATTGCTTACTGGAAAGAACGGCTAGGAAATAAACTAATGATTCCACAGGCTTTAAAATAGCTAATGTTTATTTGTGAACATGTAAGAGCTTCCAGTTTTCACTGTTTTCGTCTACTCTTGGGGGCTTCAATTTTATCCTCCATGTTTTTCCTCCTGGCACTGACCAGAAATGGCTTGTTAGAGGAGCCCAAAGCTGGAATTAGGAAGGAGTTTAGAGCATATATATGAATGATCAGAAAAGAGCAAGGGACCACTTGACCAGCAAGAGCAAGGCAGAGTTTCAGGGCCCTGGGGCAAGAGATGTCCACCAAGGGCTCCAGGAGAACATAGTAACTGAGCCATAACAAGGCCCAGTGGGACTTGGAGAGCTTTGGTGACCTCCTCCTGAGCTAAGAAGCATCCAGGGCAGCAGCCAGGCTAGCTCAGCAAGGATTATGTGCCATAATGGCTAAAATCTTGACTCCCATCTCAGGTCTTCTGTTAGTATTCTCAATGGTAGGTTTGTATCAGTGTTAAAGATTTGAGAAAAAAATACTTTGGTACTGTTTTATATGGAAGGTGCAGAAACCCTGAAAAGACTGTTGACACTGTAAAGTCAAGAGGTTGGCAGACAGACAAGCCTAAACTAGAGAGATATGTGGTAAAAGGAATTCACCCTATGAAAGACCACCTGAAGGTATAGGGGATTTTGCACTGCGCTGAACTACTCAAGGCTTCCATTGGCAATGGCTCTCAAATTTTTGAGGCTGCTCAACATGCCTGAGTTTTACAAACTGTTGGTATTTGTTAAAGCTTTTTGGGTTATTTGATTTCCTACTCCAAAGCAAATGCCAATTTTTCAAATTTTCCCCCCTCATAATATATGTTAATTTTGAAATCTTGCTATAGAAATCAAATTGAGAAAGTCTGATTTAGAGGTAAAAAAAGTCCTTTGGAAAGTATTAAAAATTGTTCAAGGAAAAATTTAGAGAAAATTAAGTATGCTGCTATAAAATATGGGTTGAAGACCAGAAAAAAAAGTCAGTAGCATGTGCTAATAGAAAAGGCAAAACAAAATATGACACAAAGATAAAATCCAAACTAAATGGTCTCCTTTGTTTGGATTAAACATTTCCTCAATATCAGCGTGTTCCGGCAAAACATTTCAATTTTGCCAAAATTGCATTTCCTGGCAGAAATGGACAGTAAGAAGGTTTTGACTAGCACAAGCACACGTATGCCAAGTGATTCCTTTTGTCTGTTGTGGTTTTCATCCACTGTGGAGTGAACTTTTACTGAGCCTCATTCATTCATCTGCGCCACCATAAAAACGCATGGCTATTTTAAGCACGTCGTAAAGTGAACCGCATCACTTGGCCAGGCTGCCCAGTTGCGGGAGCGTGGGACAGGAATCCCTCTCTGCACCCACCCCACACCCTGCCTTGCCACCCCCCGGGATGCATCAGCCCCACAAGCCCAAGGGGAGCAAGGACAAAGTGCCTCCTTCTGGAGATGTCTGCAACTTCAGCTCCCCCGCAGCAACCGGGATGGCTCGTATAGAGAGATATCTGCATTTCTCTTTCTCCCCGCTTTGAAACAGCTTTCTTTGCATAGGGAAAGCTGCTAGCACTGAGCCAATAAAGCCATCACAGAAAGGATCTGTTGCCAGAGTCCAGAAAGGGTTAAGGCAGCAGTTGGAGAGGTTTGGGGTGACGTGTGCTTCTGGACGCCTGAGAAGTCTCTTGAAGGTAGTTCCCCTCTGGTGAGGATGGGAGCGTGCTGAGGTCTGAAATCCGAGATCCCTCGCAGCCTGGAGCTGGTGAGGTCCCAGTAAAAGCTGTTCGCCTGCTTTCCCTTCCCGAGCAGTCACACCGCTGCACTGGCCTGGGCAGCATGGAGCCAGCACCCTGGACACTTGTAGGACTCACCCTTCTCCAGCTCCTGCTCATCTCCTGCTTGCCAAGAGGTACTGTAAGAGAGCGTGTGTGTTCCCGGCATGGTCGAGTGAGCCCCCTTCCTTCAGTGTGATCACAGGGGTTTGATCTCATGCGCTGTCATGGGAAGCAGAGAGATCTGCAGGGACAGCAATAACAGAAAGAAAGGGCTCTGCTTTATGTACTTTTTTTCTTGTCAGCATGGAGTGTGTGTATGTGTGTGTGTGTGTGTGTGTGTGTGTTTTTAGGTTTACCCAGGAATGATTTTCAGGCAAACTTAATAGCCTTAAAGAGAAACAACTGGCTGAATGTGTTTGCCAATGGCCATTAAGAAAAAGGTATGCAATCACTTTGCTTATTACTCCTTTTATTTTCTCAACACTCAATGCTACGGATATGATGATAAAAAGAGGCATTTAAGTCTCTGAATTGTAAAGCGTAATTTGTTTAGTTTGGCAAGACAGAGATTTTCCTCTCCAGCCTCAACACCAAGAATGAAGGCAAGGGAGAAAAAAGTGAAGGAAAAAAAGAAAACAAAATCCACACATTGTTTCCAATCTGGGATTTAGCTCTTCCAATATTATTCTCTCAAAGGGGAAGCCTTGTTAAAGCAGAATGATCTTTTTTATACTCAAGCCCTTTCCCAGTTTCTGCTGAACCAGCAAGTATTATCTTGATAAGGTTGAGCAAAAAGCATTTACTGTTGAGTGCAAATTTGCTGTAGTTATGGCCACGAACCTGGGCTGTTTACACCTGGAGGTGTCCAGACCTGCTTGCAGCAGCCAGCTGTCAGCATCGTGGGCTGCTTTCTTGGGAGCTGCAGCCCTAAGGACTGGGAGGTGAGGCGCCCTCAAGTCACCCACCCTTGAAGCTGCTGCATATTTCAGCACTGCTAACTCCTCTTACCAGGGGAGCTGTCAGATCTGCCGGCACTCAGATCTCAATGACTGTGAAGAACTGGTGTCAAGGATGGTGCTTCAGAGGCCCCTCAGCAGGGGCTGCAGCAGAGAGTCTGCCTCTGCAGTGCCCTCCCCTGCCAAACCCTCAGGACACAGGGAACAGGTGATCACCAGGGTCATCTGCCCACCAGGCTGGCCAGCAGCACCTGCAGTGGCCTGTCCCTCAGACACGGGCCACCTCGCACAGTGGCCAGGCAAGGTGGCTCCATGGCATGTGCCATGTGCTGGAGTGGCACAGAACTAGCTAGCCGTGCCAGTGGCAGAGCATCCCTGGGCACAGGCTGTGGCTCTCAGGCAGCTGGGTGGGCATAAACCCCTCCTGCTGCAGGGGCAGCACATCTCTCTCTGATCTGCAGAGTAATCTAGCACTGATCCCCTCGGCAGCAGTGACAGGGGGAGGCAGGAGGAAGGACAACAGTGGCCAGTGAGACACAAGGGCTGTGGGGCTGTGAGCTTTGGAGGGAGGGTGCTGGTTCCCCCAACATCCACTCCTCACACACCAGGAGCAGTGTGGAAGAGCCTGTGGGACACATGGATGTCAGCTGTCCCCCTTGCCCCCTGCCCTTCCTTGCCATGCCTCCCCTGCCCTGCTGCTGGTGGCGGAGCAGCTGCTGGCACTTGCTTGGCACACAGCTGGCAGCATGAGGGGGCCAGGAGCCCCCTCCAGCCACAGCAGGAGGGGCTCTCAGAGACAGGGGAGCAACTCAGAAGTGCAGTGGCCTTAACATGTCAGGGCAGGTTGGAAAATAGTGGTTTGTCTCCTCCCCACAGATGTATCCAATTTTTATCCATATTTATCACACCCAGTTGCACAGGGCCTGCCTCGAGAGCTGGGGGCAGGAGTCAGGGCGGTCTGGGAATTTACTTTTTGGAATAAACTTGGAGTGCAAGTGACTCATGTTTCCTTAAAAATATATGTGTGTTTTTGTGTGTTTCTGCCTATCTAAACCCTTCCCAACCTCTCTTCCCCTCCCCCTCCAGCCTCTGTCTAGAGAAGTGAAGGCCAGATGCACTCAGACACATCCAGATGCATTCAATCTTAGCAAATGGGTTACTTCAGTTCACATGTTTAGGTTTCTAGCATGGACAAAGGGGAAGAGACTTGCTTTTTATTTTGGAAAAAATGCTGGGGTTACTCAGTTTTGACCCTGAGGTCTCTTCAAGTAGCTCCCAGGAGTCCCTGCAAGCCTGCCAGTGCCCGGGATTTTTCTCTCCACCAGCCCTGAAGGACCCCTGACCACCACAGGACGATGCAGCTGTCAGCAGCAGGACCTTCCTTGGGCATGTGGATGCCCCTCTCCCTCCTGCAAGAACAGGGACATGGTGAGGGGCAAACTGGAAGGAAGGCTACAGGGCAGGGAGGCAAGCCATCAGCAGGGACAGAGGCCTGGCAGGCTGAGAGCATCTTCAGCCCTTGGTCAGGGCTGGACTACACACTCCACAGGAGCTGTAAGGATTAAAATTTGAGGAGGGTTGCTGCAGTCTGTGTGGACTGTTTCTATCTGGGCAACATTAACTGCAAGTTAAGTTGTCAACATGTTGCAGGTCTCACACCATTACAAGAGGCAAGTCCTCAAGACAGGTCCAGCTCCACTCTACGTTTAGGACACGAACACATTCTCATGTTATGTGGTCATGAATTAATTTCAATACTGCAGCTGCTTCTTCTCCCCAGATTTCCAAACATTCTCTCCTATTGCAGAAGTCTAACATCATCAATGCTGTCACTTACTCAAAAATTCTACATTTATTACCTGTTCCTGTTCCTTGTCTTGCAAGCACAGAGAAGACAAATTCTCTTCCTGATCATACTAGTATAATTTTTCTGCCAGAATAAGATCCTCTGTCCCAGAGAGAATTGAAGCCTGAAGGGTGATGTGGCAACATCTGAAGAGTCTTAACCTGGCTATTTCTTCCTGTCACAGCTTTTCTCAAATAAGCTAAAAGGCCACAGTTCCAATAAGATCACAAATGCCAGGTGATAAATACTGAGAAGAAACTAAAGGAGAAGGGTATTTAAAAAAGACAGTCAAATTAGTGTGCATTTATTAAGTGGGCAGATTCCACTTAGTATTGTAGATTTCCTCCTGTGTTCTTCCACTGTCTTTGATTTTTTCTAAAATAGAGATCCTTTCTTTTTGCCTCTCCCCACTTGCCACTGTGTGAAAGCACACACTACAGGCAGAAAAGGATGCTAACTGACTCTGTAGAACCAGCAGTCTAATTATTCAGCAAAGATCTGTGACCATAAAGTAAGCACAGTGAGTAAAGCTGAAACAGGGATGTATTTCAGCTCCTCTTTTAATTAGCCCAGCTGCTGAAAGAGTAATAGGTACATAATTTCTAAAGAGAAGCAAGTGATTTTAGAGACAGCATTATCCCTTTCATCCTCTTAACACATCAAAGAGACAAACAGACATAATTTGCACAATAGTTTATCGGAGGCAAAAAGGTTAACAATAAAGACCTGCACTTTCCTTTATTATTAAGGGTTTGGGGTACATAATTTTCCAAGAGCCCCAGTAAAAGTCTCTTAAAAGGAACATCCCTCTTCCCTTCCAAGGTGTCTTCCTCTTGGCTTCACTGAAACCAATTGGAGAATTTTACTATTTATCGCAATGGAGCCACAGTTTTAGCCAGTGTTTCACTTCAGAGCATTTCCTGTTGTCAATGTCCACACACCTGAGGCTGTGGGGTGAGGCCCAGCTTGCATACCTGTGCAATGGCAGTAGAGCCAAGTAAGAAAGGAGCAGAAAAATGAGATGGACCTAAAGTGTAAGCTGCTACTAGGTTTCATCTCTGTTGAAGCTGTCTTTTCTTTAATGAGAAGTTAAAGAATCCTTTCAGAATTATTACAGGGCCAAAAATTCCCTACTAATAGCCTTAAGAAATTGCTCCTTCAAATTCAACTGCTTGTTCCTTTCTTCAAGACAGTAGTTGTTGTTGAGCAGCATGTTGAAAAATAAAGATGAAATCAAACACAAAGGGGCAGTGGAACACAAACTGGTTAAATAATCACTTCAAAAAGTCATCCTCTATGGACTCAAATTCGAGAGATGTATCTATCTGTTTGTATCTGGTCTTACACTGCACTGTTACTGTAAATGGCACTTTTCAAAGCAATTTGAAATAATATTTCTTTGAGCTTAAGTAATGTTTGCCAATGTACTGATGGATAAACTGAGGCATGGAAGGATAATTTTCGCAGGGTAACCGAATGGGCTTGCAGCATAGGAAGTTCCCTCCAAGGACAGATATGGCAAACTGGTTTTTTGCTCAATCAGTTGTCTGATCCCTCCACATAGCAGCTACTGTCAGCACAAATAAAGGGATGGGAATGGGAAGTCAGGAAGAGGAGGGAGAAAAATGTCCCATTTCAGCAGCAGCAAGAGCTTATATCAGCTTAAAGTGACTGTACTCTAAAAAAATCCTCATTCTTTTAAAGTGGAAGACTCAAGAAATAATTGGTATAATTAGACTTGCTTCAATTCACCTTACTTCTTAGCTAGAGTTTTCCCAGCTCTCAGATCTTTGGAGCAGAAATCCCTTTCCATCTAGCAAGGTATCTATGATATACAAATTCACCATGGCAAAAGATCAGTCAGCTGAAGCTGACATTTCACCATGCTGAGTGGCCTGACCCACCTCTGAGGCAACAATGTGCTTGTGAATCTCTTCCTGAATCACCAAAGCTTTAAGCCTGATCTCAGCCCTGGGCATGAGGGGAGGCAGCAGCATCACTGAGGTGAATTGTTGGACTGACACTGCCAACAAGGAGAACATTGTCTGGAGCATTGTCTCCAACTAGTGTCCCATAAAATCCATCACCGACAGCCTCTAGGATCTGACATGCTGTAGGGATTAGGAGGTCTTGCTAGGTGCAGATGTAGGTAGCAAGCATGACTGCACTGCCATCTGAACCTGAAAATGCTGATCTCCCACCGCAGAGTCCTGCACAGGCTGGACCCAAAGCATCAGGTGGAGTCTTGTGTTGGGCTGTGCCAGGCTCCTGAGCCAAGCAGGTCTTCCCTCCAGCACACGCCCTGGACATTTGCGTGCTTTCCCAACACAGGCATTTCTTGCATGGTTTCCATGGTCTTGAGCTGCTTCCATGTGAGCTGTTTATGCCTGGATTTAATGGGCTTTTCTTCCATCATTAAAATCTCATAAATTAATTCACTGTTTATTTGCCTGTCCAGAGTCTTGTTTGTTCTTTGCAGTTAAATATTTTGCATGGGTTGTCAAGCAGCTTCTTCCGGCTTGTCCCAAAATCAAAGACCCAGTCACTGCCTGCAAGCCAGACTGCCTGCTTTGGAAGATTATCAAAGTAAAGCTCACAAAACACCCCACAATTATCTCTGCCACAGCTGGCCGAGGCCTTGCTTTCAGCATTTTACTCAGTCAATAAATCTTCCCCCACTTTTCTCTGCCCCATTCTCCTCTGTTTTGTGGTAATTATGGCCAAATGTGTGTGTGGGGGAGCTGCCAGTGGTTGCCCATCCCCAAACACACAAGGGGGAGCAGAGTTATGACTCTGCCTCCCTGGAGCACAGGCTGAGCTCAGCCACACAAACAAACATTGCTTACACACATAAGTGACTCTCTGCATATCCCTCTTAAACTTCTGAGGCAAAGGTTTTATTTGCCTTTTTTTCAGTAGCCCAGAGATAAAACAAAAGGGATCCTTTTGTTATTAAATGGATGCATAAACCCTTCAATCATATTTATTTAAAGAATAGCTTCTACAGAACCTCAAAATAATAGATTCCATGATTTCTGTGAAGAAAATCCTTAAATGGCCACTTAAAAAAATCTCACATCCACATATTTCCTTGTCAAGGCTATATAAATTGCCCAAACTGCAGAAAATGAGTACCTGAAAGGGAATTAAATCATCAGTAAGTCAAAAGATAGTTTTTTAGACATTTTCATTGTCTAAACTGAGACAAAAGAAGTGAGCAAAAAGCATTTCTAGGTGGCAGCAAGTATACTTCTACATTTTTTTAAGGGCCAAGATCAGCTGCTCCCTTCTTAACACTAAATATTACCTCAAGGTCAACTTATTCTACAAATACACACATGTGATCCACCAAGAATTAACGTGGCCTCTGCTTTTTGGCTCTGTTGTGTACACAAGCTCAACATATGAAAAGAAATATTCATATGCACACATTCACACTCTCTACCTACATGCAAATACCTATGTAATATTTTAGGGAAGAACAAAGTAATTTAGGTTGAAAGGGGCCTCTGGATGTCACATGGTCCGGCCCATCTCTCGGTGCTAACTTGAAAGTTGTGTTGCTCACAGCCTTATCTTGCCAGGATGTGAGCTCCTGCAAGGATGGAGACATTCCTTTGTCACCCCAATGTAAGTTTGCCTGTGAATACTTGGATCATTTTACAGACAAAAAATTCTCTTGAATAATCTATCCACTTTATTAATAGGCTTTAGCAAGCTTGAGATAAATTAGATTTCTATCTTGAGTTAGGAAAAGAATGAGAATTTGAAGGATGCTTTACAAAAGCTCTGAGTGGTGGGTAGTTATTTATTAGTCAGACTTTAAAGAGTGCTGCTTCAGGAAGGAGTGAGACCCCCACCCCATACACCAGAGACACAGCTATTGTCTGCCTTGTATGGTGAGATGTATCAAACTGAGTGTCAGTTCCACAGCGATAATTAGACGTGTGTAATTAATTTTCTCTGGAATCTGAATCAGATACAATTCATAGATAAAAGGCTTAATTAAAAGGGAATAATAGCCATAGGTTAAGAAGCCCCAGCCTGGCCAGGATGATTGACTGCCATTCTGGAAATTAGAAGGCATGAGTTTAATTCCCCACTCTACCATTGTTTTTCCCTGGGACCTTGAGCAAAGTCACTTCACCTCCCTTGTGCTTCATTTTCCCATCTGGAAAGAGAACCTTGTAAAGATCTACAGGCAAAAGGGTCTATAACTGCTGAACAATAAGATTATTTCAATGCAAGATTCCACTACTGGAATAAAAAAATACAGAGTCTTATTGGATGGAAGGAACAGCTTTTTCTTTTTGGAATGATTATAGGGGCAGAGAGGGGGGATGGAAAGGTTTCAGCACAAACAGCAGCCTCTTTCCTAAGCTCAGAGCAGCAGCAGACTCTCCCTGGTCGGTACCCCAGGCACAAGGGATAGGCTCAGCTCCGAGGAGCACAAAGGGCTGCATTTCATTTCCCAGCCAAAGGTGGGGGGGGTGTGAAGAAGAAACAGTTTGGTGGTCCTTTTTTATGGAATCAGTAAAAATCATTAGGGGAGAAGATAAGCTTCCAGCAACCAGGCTTCATGAGGTCGTGGAGAGTCAAGTGAGACAGAGCAGCAAGGCTCAGTGGTAGGGAGCTCCAGCAGGCATAGTAATTAGGTTATCAGTGGCATTGAAACAAAAAAAACAGTCGTGTGAGAAGGCAGACAGGTACAGGCATGGATGGGAGTGCTTCACCTTAGAGATATATGGCTTGTTTCATGACAAGGCAACCCTGTTACTCAGAGTTTAAGACATGAGGAAAAAGAAGGTTGTTATCTAACCACAATAAAAAAAAAAAAAAAGAAAGAAAGAGGAGGATAGAAGGGGAAAAAAGAGCTAGTCTCATTAAGTTTCCTTCATGTCTCATCTTTCTAGTCTGCTCTCTCTTTTTACTATCAAACTCCATGAAAGCAGTCATCAGGGGTGTCAGCTGCTTAGAAGGCATGGTGACAGCTCTGTGCACTCCTTGGATCTCTCTTTGTAGAATTTAGACAGCACACTGGTGGAGAAAGACAGGATCTGCACTTATTGTGGCAGTCCTGAGTCTCAGTCTGAGGTTGTTTCTTAAAAGGGTACTTCTAGCATAGCTTAGATATCATATGAGGTTATGCTAAATAATAGAAAGGTGTTACCATATTAGAAATGCCAGGCAAAACGAACCTTTAAAAATAACAAAAAATCTTGTTTCCTTTGGCAGTGAAGTCAAATGTAACAACGTGCTTCTGGGTGAAAATAGGGAGTAAAACCAGCTAAAATCCAACTTTAAAAATGGCCTTTCCTGGTGGGTCCCCTAGTTTTCAAGAATAGCAAATTCACAAGCAGAAATACAACCAAAACATGCTATCATAGTTTAAATAATCTATACTATAGATGATGCTTTAAATCAGTCCTGCAATTTGAAGAAACTTTCTCATATGAGATCATCATCTGTGTTTTTTTAAAGCTATTTTTCTCACCACAGAAGTGGGCAGGCCTTGCAGAGGAAGCAAACATATTCCTTCCCTCTGGTCTGTTTGCTTCCTCTGGCTGGCACTGTGAAACTCCTGTGTGTTCCTTAGACATGCAAACCATGCTGACATTTCAGGTGCATGTTGCCGCGTAGTTTGGGTGTTTCTGGGCTGAAGACCTTGGCCAGCCTCATGGCATCCATGATCTGACAAACCACTTGACAACAGATCCTGCCAGTCCTCATCAGATAATGGATTGTGTGTCCTCCTCTCTGTTCCCTGCAGAGTACACAGTGATCAACGAGAACTGCCCAGGAGCTGAGTGGAATATCATGTGTCGGGAATGCTGTGAATATGACCAAATCGAGTGCATCTGCCCAGGACAGAAAGAAAGAGTGGGCTACACCATTCCCTGCTGCAGGAATGAGGATAACGAGTGTGACTCCTGCTTAATCC
Source organism: Camarhynchus parvulus (assembly GCF_901933205.1). Classification (NCBI taxonomy): domain Eukaryota; kingdom Metazoa; phylum Chordata; class Aves; order Passeriformes; family Thraupidae; genus Camarhynchus; species Camarhynchus parvulus. Next base: position 18,453,416 of record NC_044575.1, on the reverse strand, counting down.
ACCCAGGTATGTTTGTGGCCATGCTGTGTTCACACCAAATCTTTGGCCAAGGCATCATGGCAGATGCTGGGCAGGGCACTGGTGAACAAGCACATCTCACTGAGGCATGGGATTGTCCTGCATTTCCTCAGGAACTTCATCTGCCACTCAGCTGACAGCAGCAAGACACTTGGCAAGGTTCCCCCAAAGCAGGTAGCATCACTGGCCAAAAACCCCAACACTTTCTACTAGGAGTGTTGTCAGGATGTCTTGGGCAGCCTTGGAATCTGCCAAAGGGTGACACTATAGCTGGCTTCACACCAGGAGTGTTTTGGTGATACTCTTGGTTGATTTGCATCCCCAAAGCAAAAAAGGAGAGATAACTTGGAAGTCCCACAAGCAAGGAGGAAAAAGAAAAGTTAAAGGTGATAGGAGGAGAGAGCAGGAGGAGCTAGGATCAGTTTAGAAGTCATCAGAATAATTTAGGCTGGGCTCAAGTGGCATCAGCACACACATTCGGACTCCTGAGAGAGGTGTTTACAGCTGGAGCAATGAGATTTAGAGGTTTGGGCAAGTCAGACCAGGAGTTTGGTTCCAAATCTCAGAGTCTGAGCTGCCTAGGGCGTGTAGGTTGGGTATGGTTCCCAGCGGGAAAGCTGTCAGCACCTCTGCAGTCATTAATGTCATTGGCATTTTCTGTGGAAAAGACAGAGAGGCTGCTCCTCTTCCCACAGGACAATCCACCTTGGCTTTCATCTAACACAGTGGCTCTCTTTTTAGGCTGCACCATCTTTGAGAACTGCAAGTCCTGTCGCAATGGCTCCTGGGGAGGGACACTCGATGACTTCTACATCAAGGGAATCTACTGTGCAGAGTGCAGAGCTGGCTGGTATGGAGGGGACTGCATGAGTAAGTGTCCTGTGTGGGTAGGGAGAGATGGCAGGGACAGGGAGTGGTGGGACAGAGCCAGGGCCATGCTGTGCCTTTCCAGCTATTCCTGCACAGCGACTCTTGCAAAGGGCACGAGCAGGAGAAGGCAAACACAACCAGGCAGTAAGCAGATCAACAATTAGGAAAAAACTTCTCTCCTAGTGCTTGTCTGAGAGGAATTGGACTGGGCCTCATGTCATGGTGGGTTAGAACCCTATTAAATGTCTGTTTGGGTTTGGTTTATTTTAAAACTTTAACTACCGTGACTGTGGAAATCTTCTGTAATCTGCATTTCTTGGACTCACGTCATCATAGCCCCTGAGCATAAGCATAAACATTTACAAGGGCAACAGCTTTATCAAAAAGAGCTTACTCTCTGTCCTCCTTCAAACCCTGCCAGCCCCAAGGATATCCCAGGGTTTCCTTCCTCTGCCACACATCTTCAACACACTTCAAGGTGCCTCTAGAAAACACTGTCTTGTAACTTCTGATTACGTCACAACAATGAGTGTTTCAGACCCCTCTAGCAATATCTAAAGGTTTTGTTCCTGACAGTGTACAAAAGTTCCGGCTTTTTAGTTTTGCTAAATTGTAATCCCAATTCTGTCTTTCAATAATGAATTCCATCAGCGAACTGTGTAATGTTTAAGACCAGTATTTCCTTTGCCAATTTCCCACCAGTGAAGGTGAAGCACTCAATTTTTATTGACTGTCTCTTTGTTCACATTTTGCTGGAAGGGATAAAAACAGAGTCTTCTTTCCCTACTCTGTTCTGTCTACTGGGCTATGTACCTTAGGCTTGTGTCCTCTTAGTCATTGATTTTAAAGCAACAATTTAACTTGCTTTCACAACACTGCCCATGACCATGCAGGAGATAAAATCATTGCTTCAAATAGCAGAATGTGGGAAATCAACATGTTTCAGCAACAGAGCTATCTCAACCTTGAGGCTTTGGAAGTTGATCAACTGAGTCTCCTGCCATTTACGGTGTGATTTCTGGGAACACTTTAAAGTCCCATTTTCTTTAGGTGCACACTAGAGCTTCTCTGGAATTTTCTTTAAAAGAAGAGCCAAGAAAGAGTCATTAGCTCATCTAATTTTTCCTCCATCTGCCTGAATATGTAGGCAACCAACAGTATATTTCAGTTTATTCTTCCCACTTGTATTGAAGCAAACACACCTTCACACAGAGGTCTATTTGGATATTTTTGCGGTACTGAAATTGGACAGCTTTGTCTTATAACGTTTTTCTTACTACTTGCCCTTTTAAGGGAAGCAGTGTGAGCTGAGGCTGTGCTCTCTTTCATGTGGTTCTGTGGTACTTGAGAGGTGGGGTAGGAAAGTTAGACAGTGCTGTTGTCTCTTCCACTCTTAAAGTGGGGACACAGAGGACAGTTGTGATGCCAGCACATCCTGAGCTCCCCTTTTGTGGCTATCTCAATTTTGGCCTTGATGCATGGCTCAGGCATGGAGAAAACCGCATGTCTGGAAAGCAGCCCATAACCATGATGGGTGCCCGACTGCGCCTCCCAGCGATATGGCTTTGGGTCTGGAGGGCGGCCAGCAAGTAGCCTTGGAATACCAGCAGGCACAGGCTGCTGGAGCCGTGGATATGCTAGCACACCTCCGCTGGGAGAGCACAGGAGGAGCCATCTCTCTTTGGTACCTGCATACAGCATCACAGCTCAAACTTTGCAGCCAGCCCTGGGTGCCTCGCCAGCGGGAGAGGGCCAAGAAATCCCAGGATTACAAAGAAGCGACAGCACGGTAATAGCGGGATGTAAACAATTTGCGTACTCCGTCCTACACTGCTAACGCCAGCGCTGCCGGGCACGGCGCGGCCTCCCGTGCGGCTCTGTCTCCCTCTCGCGGGGCCGGCGGGCGCTGCCGCCGTGCCGCGGCTCCCGGGCCGGGCCGGCCGGCAGGGCGAGCGCCGCTCCGGCCGCCTCCTGCACTGCCGGGCCGTGCTGAGGCAGTGCCCTGGGCACGGCGCGCCCGGCCCGGCGGGAACGGCAGTCCCGGCCGCCACGGGCCCCGCCGGCACCGGCACCGGCCCGCATGGGCGGCAGGGGGCGGCCGGGGGCCCGCGGAGGCCGCGCCGTGAGGCCCCGGTCATGCCGCGGCATGGGCGCCGGGAGGGGAGCGCGGGGCATGCGGGGGATCTGCGGGCAGGATCAGTGCCTGTCAATACTGTACGCGGCGGGGCGAGTGCTGTGGCACGGTCTGGGTACCTCCGGGGGAACAATGAGGCCTTAGCCCCCGACAGCGCTCCAGGGGCTGAGAGCATTGGCCAGCGCAGGGTGAGCCCCCGGGAGAGATTTGTGGGAGCTGCCAGCAAAAGTAGTGATGACAGAGGGCCAGGGCAGGGAAGAAGTACCACGGGATGGCCCATGGGTCTGTCCGGTTTGTAGTGTTCACTGGCATAGCTGGAAGCATGGGTATGGCTGAAAACCCACCAAAGGATCCTAGATCATTTGGTAAAAAGATAAATGATATAGGGTAGGCCAAAGAAGTGCTATTAGGTAATAAGCACACTGACTAGATTTAATTGGGTGCTAGGATATTTCCTAATGGGACTTTTTTTGGATAGAATCATCATGACCCAAGAGGCACATCAGGCTCTAAAACCAGAAGAAAACCAACCCTGCAGAACCCTTTCCTCTATACCCTGCACTCCAACAGTTTTTGCCTGCCCCAAATTGTAATGTCACTTCAAGGCACATGCTCCATCAAAGCAGGGAGAAAGTGGTGTTTTCTAACAGCTGTTCTCAGCTCTGCTGTCCAAATGTGGACCTGGTGCCAGACAAAAGTACTTGCAGTTTTTGAAACTTTCTGAACATTACTGTTTCACATAATACTGGTGACCAGCAACCAACAGGAAGCAACAAGTTGTGACAAGTGACAGCTGCCTTCCCGTATCAGCCTGTTTCTGAATAGCAGAAACCTTTCTACTGTCTTTCTCCTCTTTTCAGTCATCCTGACCTTTGAAGGAGCCTCACATCTGAGATGCAGCACTCAAACAGAAGAAAATGTGTTCTTACCAAAGGTCGTCTCAGGACCTCTCCCTCCATAGACCTGTCTCTGTGGGCTACAACTCAGAGGTCTCCTGAATTTTTTTATTCTCTGTTAGTAACAAGCCTTGGAGGAAATCTTACTGTGGCCCTGAAAGCTGCCTTTTTTCAGGAACAGAAACGGAACAAGGATGTTGATACTCTGCCAAAGTGGTTTATTTTTTTGTAAATGAGGCAGAATTTGCCAGCATTTGTGTTTATGATGTAAATTATTTTTGAGGGCTTTCCAGGTCTCCTGCAGATTTAGAATAGGAAGAGAAAAGACTCTTTTGGATCAACATATGATTGAACTGTTGGTCTGGGGAGTCAGCCTAACTTCTGCTAGAAGTGCTGGAGATTAAAGAGCACAGATTTGATGTGATTGCAAAGGTGCTTCGTGCAGAGAGGGGTGGGAGCAAACCTGAGAACATTCTTTTGGAGAGGGTCACTGAATGGCTCCTCTTTAGTCTCTGGACCACCTGCTTTGCTGGCCAAACCTACTTCCTCGGCGCCAGTGTTCAGAGAGTTCAGGCTGTACCACAGCAAACAGAGAACTGTGTTTAGTATGCCGTGCATACAAGTATCTCTTTGCACCAGTTCTCTGGCTTTCCTTTGTTAAAGGCATCGAAAACTCAAAAGCCCTTCAGGACGAAAGGGAAACTTTCTTTGAGGTGGTCCAAGCCCCCTGTCAAACCCTCTGAAGATTTCTAGCAGCTTTGTCCCAGGTTGTTTTTGAGGCAGGAGCCAATGGCAGCACAAGGGCCTGTTTCTTGCTGTGGGAAGGAGCATTATCATTTTCACCACAGCAGATCCTGCTGTACTCGTTGAATCCTAATGTGGTTGCTGGGCACACTCATTAATCCTCGCCTTTTACAGAGGGAACTGAGCGAGCCACAGAAGAGGATGAAACACTTTTGAGGAACTCTTCTGAGAAGGATTTCTGTTTCCTTGGGTCCTGCTTAATTAAGGGTAACCAAGGGTAAATGAACAAAGGGTATTTCATTTGAGCAACAATTTCTTAAGAAGAAAGAGGGGGAATTGACCTGCAGTCTTCATGTTTCCCCATAGACCAGATGCAGCAGGATTGATTTCCAGACACTATGATCAATGGGAACCACAGATGCTCGGTACTTCACCAAATCAGGTCACTGTCACCCTTTCTCCCTCGGGAAGGAAGGGCCCGGAGGCGAGTGTTAAAACCCTCTGTTTCAGTAGGAAGCATTCATCCTGGGTTACTGGTTAAAAGCTTAGGGTTTCTCTAGGGAAACAGACGGAAGCAGCAGAGCTTTCTGTTAGACTGAAGAGGCAAAAAAAAGTGAGAGAATTGCTGTGGATGTCTTTTGGGTCATTCAACCTTTTGCTTATCCTCATCTGCCGTGTGTAGGCTCTCCTGATTAGGTGACACTGTTAGACTGAATTGCAATTTTTGTCTTGCAGATACAGCCTCATACTCCAGCAAAGCAACAGAAGGCTTACCAGGGGAGGTAGCCATATGCAAGATTCCAATCAGAAAGATGTAGTCAGAAAAGTAGGAACTGAAAAATTAGCTCTGCCTGATACATAGTGACTTAACTGTGCATTTTGCTAGGATATGCATTTGCAGATCACAGTAAGCTCTGAAAAAAATCACTAAACAACTTTGCATCTTCCACAGAGGAAAATATAATTAGCCATATTTTATAGCTGGGGAAAAGGGAGAGGTTACTGAAGGTGAGACAACTCTCTGGGCTAAAAATGTTCAGCATTCAAGATGAGGAATTAGGACAACTATCCCTGGACAGATGCCTAGGGACAGCTGCAGGATTTTCATGAAAAGATACTGCTCCCCCGGTGTGACCTTGTCTGCTGTTTGTTCAGCTCATTGTCCTCTGATGGTTTTCTTAGATTGGGCACAAATGACTGGAGCACTTCATCTTATCCTGTTGGTGCTGAAGTACATTCCATAGTATGGTGAAAAACTGAGAGCAGCACAGGCAGAGTGGAACAAGACTAGAGGAAGGATAAGAATGAACCTGAAAGAAGAGATAAGGGCTGTATATTCTATATGTGTCCCACTGAGTCATCAGTGTCACACTGATGATAGAGGAGCTGTGATGTTTATATATCTTCATTGGCATGGTGGCATTAACATGCAAGGATGATGCAGTGAATCCTGAGGACAAACTTGTCCTCTATGAATATATCAGCTTTTTCCTCCTAGAGTCTCCTTATGAAGGACTAGCAACCATGACATTGGGTGCAACAGATTTTTTGTCTCATTCTTTTGCTCACTTGAGCTAATTCAAATGTTCATTGTAGTTTTGTCACTTTCCCACCAGCTTCCTCAGCTTCAGTGGTTGCAAATGTCAGCATGGGCTCCATCAAAACTGTTCTGAGCTGGAGCATCAGCCAGGTGTGTAGGTGGGCTAATTAACAGAGAGGCAAAAGCTGCAAGAAATGTTTTAATGGGATTGCATTGCAAACCAGAGAGAAGCAATCAACTACAATTTTCCTGGGGGTACTCTTAGCCTAGACAATACTCCAATATAGTCCTAACTCTTCACAACCATTGTGTGGCTGTCCCAGTATTTTATACACTGCCTTGTAAGAAGGAATGTATCTTCCTAAGCCATCCCGTCGTCTCCTTCTGGTGTTATTTCTATGTATTTTTTCTTCAAATGTGTCCTGAAGGTCCTTCACACAATTTTTTTTCTTCCTTTTCTCCCCAGGGTGTGGGCAGGTTCTTCGGGCCTCCAGAGGTCAGATTTTGCTGGAGGGTTACCCACTGAATGCACGATGTGAATGGACTATCCATGTTCAAGCTGGATTTAACATTGAGTTAAGGTGGGTCCTGCTGACTTTTAGCCAGCTCTGATTTCAGGTGGACGTTGGGGTGTGTGGGTAACCAAGAGTCAAAGAGAGTCGGCAGCTGTGAGCCCTGGGGCAGTGAAGGTATAGCAACCACTTTGCTTTTGGTACCACAGCTCTTTCCCCTGATCTGGCTTGTGATGGACAGGCTCTGGACAGATCAGTGCTGTGCTTTCAATTCCCATTAAGGAGAGATGGATGCTGAGGAGAGTTTCTCAGGCATTTGGCACAATGTGTCTCATTAGAGGTGTTTTCAAGACGTTGACAGCAAAGCACCCAATATCTTCTGAACTAAGCTGTACCAGGCTGAACTAAGACATTCTTTGAAGAAAAGATCTAAGAATCACAGAATCACAGAATCACAGAATTTCTAGGTTGGAAGAGACCTTTAAGATCATTGAGTCCAACCCATCTTCTAACACCTCAACTAGATCATGGCACCAAGTGCCAGATCCAGTCTTTTTTTAAACACATCGAGGGATGGTGACTCCACCACCTCCCTGGGTAGATGATTCCAGTATTTGATCACTCTTTCTGTGAAAAACTTCCTCCTTAATTCTACCCTGTATCTCCCTTGGCGCAGTTTGAGACTGTGTCCTCTTGTTCTGTCTATTGTTGCCCGGAGAAAGAGACCGACGCCCAGCTCACCACAGCCACTCTTCAGGAAGTTGAAGAGAGTGATAAGGTCACCTCTGAGTCTCCTTTTCTCCAGGCTGAACAACCCCAGCTCCCACAGTCGTTCTTCATACGAATGTTTTAATATAATGTCTCATGCAAGGAGAGAGTTGCCCATGAGTCCTACCTTGCATTTAGCCTTCATTTTGCATCTCTCTTTTTTTTTTCTCTCTCTTTTCACCAACCTTGTTTTCTATCAGCCTCACTTATTCCTCTCACCATTCCTACACCTGGAGGATGTGATTGGTTTTCCTGCAAGTCCCAGAATCACAGAATTAACTAGGTTGGAAAAGACCTTTGAGAAGATCAAGTCCAACCTGTGACCTAACACCACCTTATCAGCTAAACGATGGCACTCAGTGCCACATCCAGTCTTTTTTTAAACACCTTCAGGGATGGTGACTCCACCACCTCCCTGAGCAGCTCATTCCAATGCCCCATCACTCTTTCAGCGATTAATTTTTTCCTAAAGTCTAGCCTAAACTTCCACTCACACAGCCTAAGATTGTGTCCTATTGTCCTGTCATCGCTCTTCTGAGCTGTGTATGCTTGGACCTATTAACCAACCCCTAATGCCTCAAGCTCACAGTTCCTTCCTAGTGCAGGAGAGCCTCTTGTTGGTGTAATTAATAATGTTTCCAAATGTACACAGTAGGGTGCTCACACATGCAGCAGGAAGTATGGCAGGGGATGGTACTGGAAACACACTAGCTAATATAATAAAAACAATAGCTTAACCCTTCACATCAATATTTCACCGACTTTGGAGCCCAGGCAAAAGAACTATGCTAGATACATAAACAGTTAAAATATGTTTAAACAGTTTAAATATGTTTAAAGAGAAACTTAATGGGAGGAAGAACAACAAATCAGTTGAAAAGAAGAGCTTGTGGTTTTCCCACACTAATGCACTTTTTCCAGACCTGCAAATGCAAGCCTATTGTGTAGTTATGAGCTGTTATTGCCTAGATAGCGTTGTGTAGAAGACACAGGAAGAATGCTATGAGGAAGGGTTTTCTGTGCACATGACACAACTTTGCATCAGTGTCAGTCAGCGTGGATTGTGCCTGCCTTCTTTTTAAGAAATATTGTTGGTGAGGGTATGATTTGCACAGCCCAAGCTTAGGGAGGTGATATTTTTCTACATTTCTGAAAAGGCCTTTGTTAATTGTGAGGCTTAAAAAGTGCTTCAAGAGCTATAGGTGTCACCCTGTGTTTGCTGTTGTGGGGAGGGATGTGTGAGAGTGGAAATGGATCCTGTGCATACATGTAATTATTGAATGCACCTATCTCTGGGCAAAGTGTTAACAGCCAGATGGCATCGGGCACAAGATGCAAGAAAGGGACCAGAGGTTATTTTAACAAAGAACACTATATTGAAGAGCAGAACTTGCTGTGGCTGCACAAAGGAGACTCTAATCTGTTTTCAAAGCAGTAGAATGGGGAGTGCTGTAGTTAACAGATGTACTAACTCTTTGGAGAAATCAGACTTCCACTCTAGACCCTGAGGGCCACCCACATGCAGACTAGGAAGATGTGTCCCATGAGGTCCGTACAGTTTACGGTATGGTTCACAGTTCACTGTTCAACTTTGCTGTTACAGAAGATGGAAAACTTTAACACAAGAGTGCCTTTCTCTTCCTCCCTATGTCCATCCTTCCTGCAATCAAATAAACATAATACTAGGTATCACCCTGATGTGAAATAATGTTACGTTTCAACTGTGAAGGTCTCCCTGAGGGAAGCCTGAACTACCAAACTTCTGTTGTCAGCATCTGATTTATCTGAGCTGACTAATGTTGGAGAATCCTAAAGCCCTTTGCCTAGCCTGATGATGAGCCTAATATCTCAATGCCTAGAGATCTCAGTGGATGACATAGCACACCCAGTGAAAGATCAGGAGCTCTCCTGAATGTCCACACTTAATCCCGACACCCTACAAGTCCTGCAGGAGGGATAAAGGAAAACCTTATTGGCAAAGATGGAGCAGGAGTTCCTCATAGAAGGTAACCCTGTAGTGTGTTCTGAGTCAGTAGTTGACTTCTTCAAGATGCACCACCTCCGAGCTGCCCATTGAGGTATTTCAGCAGTTAGATATTGTGGAAAATGTGTACATTTAATCTAAAACTTCACCTTTAGTCTACTCCTACACAGAAGGGCAGGTTCACCTAAGCTAACCAACAGAGCTTGCCTCCTGGGTCCGCCATCCATGTTTCCTTCGCTGTGTTTTCATATAAACGTGCTGATCCCCTCTGTGGGTGGTAACTGCTTAGAGCTGTAATGCACAGCCAACACTGTGCTGAATCAGCACAACTGCCAACAAAAGAACTCCTTTTTTCATTCTCTCTGTGCACAAATCCTGTTTGCTGCCACTCTGGCTTGCAAGGGCAGGGATGGGGACAGGGTAATACAGAAGGCGAACAAAGTGGTTGTCTTTGCTTACATAGGGCAAAACTCCCAGGAGCACAGATAAATCCTCCCTTGCTTTAAGCTGTGCCATGCAGTCCTTCAGGGGCTGGCTCAGTAGAGCTGTTTTGATAAATAGTGTCCATGTTGTGGTGGTAGTTTGTTTTCTCTGCTTTTTTTGCCAGCCTTGGGGATTTTTTTTGGATTGTGATATATAGGCTCCCTCAGCCTGAGTCATGTCAAGGATGTCATATCACAGTGGAAGTAGCTCACAACTTCCAATTCTTTTCTTTAGTGCCTCAGTGGAGACGCAGTTTTAAATATGTCCTTTGGCTAGAAGCTTTCCTCAGAGGGGTTGGCCAATATGTGCCCACTGCAGCCACTGATGACATCAAGACAATACTTTTCATTCCACTTTGCATCTGATGACCTGTAGCACAAAATTAGCATGCTGAGTTTTATACTATCCAAGAGAGTTATGATATAATTACGCTTTCACTGGTGAGGAAACTGAGGTCTGTTGAATTGTGTGTACCTGAGGCTTAAACAGCAATAGACCTCAGGGTCTGTAAAGGGTCCTGTCAACTGGGCCATAGCCAAGAGGTTTTTAAAAGCTTTGGCAGGTTTCCTGACCTGCCAATTCTGAGTCTTAATGACAGGATCCCATGTCGTCAGTACAGTGTGTCTGCTTCTTTGCCAAGTTAAATAAAATGCAAGTCAGAACTCCTATGCCTTTCACATTTTCCACTCTGTTTTCATCATTTTTTAAAACAGAGAAAGCAAACAATTAAAACCAGTATTCTTTGTATGGTTCTTTCATTCTCTGTGCCCATGTCTTGACATTCTTTGTTCAGGGACACACATCAAGACACAGTTTACCTCTACATCTATAAATAATACTGCTCCCAGTACATGGTGGGCATTCCAGAAATTTTCCTTCTGTACTTGCACACATACTTAATTGTAATCAGAAATGTACCAGTTCAGAAAACCAGAAAGTATTTTTAGGATTGGGTCAGGATAAACTGTAGCCTGATAAGTGTGACAAAGATGAATGGGTTAATTTGTATTGCTCTGTAACTTCCATAAGGGTAGATCCCTGGGGTATGTTTCACCAGTGAAAGAATGTTTTGAAAATGTAGTGTATAACCTGATACATGTGAGGATGTCTCTGACAGACCTGACAGAACTAGAATTCAACTCATGCATTTTATGCAAAGCAAAGTTGAATTATCTCTCTCTAATGCATATTTAAAGCAGATGTTTTGTTTTTCTTCTACATTCCATCAGATGATTTAAAAAAATGAGGGGCTCTGCTCCATTGGTGCAGCTTCCTACAACTGCTCAGTCATTTCTCTGTAGGTAGTGTACTCCTGATGTTCAAAAATCAGCCATATGACCTGGACAAAGGTGACTGAGTGAAGAGGCCTCTTAAGTCAGCTCATGAGTTGTCAAGGGAAGGTGGAGGAACATGGAGGCCTCCTTAACATGGGCTCCTGAGTCTCAAGATAGACTATGAATAGTTTCAAGTATAGTATGAAACAGGCTTCAGAATTCTCTTACCTTCAGACTGTGAGTTTCAGGAGCAGATCCAAAATTTGTCTCACCTCTTTGGTGTGAAAATGCAGTCTTTGCAAACCACTAGGCCCACACTGGAATAGGCAATGTGGGAGATACAGCCTAATCCTAGATACACATCTGCAGTGTTAGGAGTCTTCAGGAAGATTGAGTACATAATGAGTTTCATTTATAAAATATCCTGCTGAACAGTTAGTAGCACAGCCTCTCCCAGGCCCAATTCTCCTTTTCCTGCTGTACCAAGGCTGAGCCCAGCCCCCTGACCATTGCACATTCTCCACAGGCACTTGGTGTTGCTCCTTCTGTTTCTCGTTCATATTCTGGTGGGGTGCTTTGGCTCTGTGCCCACCTGAATTCCAGTGGCAGCATATAGCATGGCTGTTAATGAACAAAAGCCTTGCACAGTGGCTGGATCGAAGTCAGGAAAGGGAAAAGGCTTTAAGTATTTCCCTTTTGAACTAATTCCTGTGCCTTATTTCTGCTCTCAAAAGACGGGCAAGTGCCACACATTGGGGATTTACTACTATTCTGCTTTCTAATGCAAAATGTGCTGCAGTATTTTGATTCTGTTTCTGTGGCTGTTTCTGCTTCTGTTACATCCCCAAGCTTCCCTTGTATCCCTAATTGCTGACTTCTGAGCATCACAATGTAAACAGCTTTTGAACCTTGTTATTTTATACTGTAACTTTCAGTACTTAGAACTTTATTTAGGCCAAATAGAACAATTTTTAGCAAACAACGACAGTAGAAATATGCCCCTGCAATGCCTGACCCTGGATGAAAGTTCTGACATTGTATTATGGTTAGGGACCTGATGCACGTGTATAGACTGTATGACTTCAATTTAGACTTCTCTGTTCTGATACTTGTATGTTCTCATGGAGCAACTGTATAGAGTTGAGCCAGCTTCTTGGGGTCATGATGCAAAAATTGAGATGAGTGAGGAGTCTGTGTGTGGTTAAGGACGTGTTGATTCACTGAGGGGGTAGGCCCTAAATACCTAAATGCCCAAATAAATAATATTCAGGGTACACAGGTAAGCAGTCTGACTGTTTGTCCTTGTTCCCCAAGATTTTCCATGCTGAGCCTGGAGTTTGATTATATGTGCCAATATGACTATGTGGAGATTCGTGATGGGGACAATTTGGACAGTCAAATAATAAAGAAATTCTGTGGAAATGAGAGGCCACCTCCCATCCGAAGCACTGGGTCTTCACTCCATGTCCTCTTCCAGTCTGATGGATCCAAGAACTTTGATGGATTTCATGCTGTCTTTGAAGAAATTACAGGTAACCTAATCTAAAAGTGGAACATGCCACTCATTCTCATTAATTCGATTTCACTAATCTCTTTGCCTGTTTTGCTTCATTAAAAACTTTCATGCTGTGTTGCCAACAGCAACTTACATAAAGTCAGTGTGGGGAAGATTCAAAAGCTGTCAGATGGCATGTGAATGTGAGGCTCTTCTAAAAAAGACTGAATTCCTTCTACTTGTGTGAAGAACAAGCACATCAGCCAGCAGAGAAAAGCTGCTGTTTTGTGTGACTTTTCTGTTTGAGTTGAAGAATTAAGAGCACAGAGGAAGTAGAGGAAGGGACATGTGTATCTGCAGTGGCAGAACTGCTCAATGTATATGCAGGAGCAGAGTCATTGTCTCAGGAAACAAAAACCCAATGCAAAGTCTCATAGACAGTTCAGTGAAAATGCCCTGACAGAACTCTTGTTTTGGCTCATGTACCATTAGGAATTAAAAAAAAAAAAACCCAACCAAGCAAGCAAGACCAAAACAAACAAAAAATCTCCAAGTGTGTACACAGAACGAATTATTTTCTTTAAGGAAAAAAAATGAAGAGGTGTTTCCCATTCTGTGATGATCTCAATGTTATGAATGACAGAAGTGGGGCTCCAGAATTACTGGTTTCATTACTACTCAGTGCTTCAGTCCCCTACCTTGCTTTCCATAGTTTCAAAATAGCACTGAAAGTGTAGCCGGCTTGTCATTTTGCCATTGGATTGCAGCAGCCTCCACGCTCACCCTGGATCTTCCTTATTTAGCTATGTAAGGAATTTTGGTCAAATCTATCTACAGAACTCCTGGCACAGAAGACTAATCAGACTGTGCTGTTTTGCTATAGATAAACCCTGCAGGATCTATGACTCACCATAACTTGCCTTCTGTACACCCTGGTGACCCACATTTCATGAGGCCATCCAGGGTATATCTGGCTCAGGAAATTTAGTTAGTTTATATAACCCTTGCATAAATACACAGACCTAGCTCTTTACAATGATCAGAGGTGTATCTAGCAATATGAAATGTTCATACTTCTGAATGTAGCTTCTATGACATTTCTCAGCCTGCCCTGTTCTTCAAATGTCACCTTTAGTACCTGCTAGCAGGAGCACTTAGCTATTGATAGTTTGCCTGGGCTTACAGCAGGAGAGGTGATATAGAACAAATGAGTGTGGCGTGGGCTATGTTGCATAAGGGCTGCCTACACTCAGGGAACTAACATTTTCCATATGGTGCAAGCTGAATTGGTTCTGTTTTCTCTGCCCAGCAGAGAACACTTGGTATTTGAATATTGTGGAGCACTTTATTTCCGCCCCACTTTGAGTGGTAATTATTCTGAGGCTGTGAGGCTGCAAGTGTGGTAATCCACACAGAGCACATTGTAAAGGGCTTCTCAGAGTTTGTGAGGAGCTCTATTTGTGCACTTTATTATGAGGCTGTTCTGGTCTAATGTGTAGTGGAGTGAAAGGCTTTTCAAACACTCCCAGTGTCTTTTTATGTGAAGCACTAACCTGGCCAGCAGGACCATTTAAGGGAAGAATAGAGTGTGCATGGGGCAGCATAGAATCGAAAGTGGGGGCAGCACAGGATTGAAAGCTCTGGCAGCACATTGAAAACTGAAGCATTTGCCCTGAAATTTCCTTCTGTGCACAGCACTGTGGAAGAGCCAGGGTCCCCAGAACAGATTTCACGGGGCTTACTAAAGCAATTCTCTATGCTGCAGGTGAGAGCAGCAGCAACAGAGGTGCTTACAGGATGTGGACTAGCACATGAAGGTGATCTGGTGTCCCCCAGCACCTTAGTGGTGTAGTGGAATGGACTGAAGAAGTATGTCAAAAGTTAATTCCTCCTTTTTCTGCCTCCTCTTCCTGTGAGTTCTGTACTGGCTTAGAACCCATAGTTTGCTGAAGCAGGGGCACTGACTGCACACAGATCACTGGTTCAGATTCCAGAAAGGTCTTGATTGATACAAAATAAGCTGCAAAGCCTGTATCTCCTTTAGGAAAGGTCACTGTGTGTATAGTTATTAAAGGATGAAACCACACAACCTGCTGTGCTGCCTAGTCTGGAAGCAGGTGCTAGGTCCCATCCCATGCCAAGTGTGAAATGGGAACCAGTAATTGGCATGAATGACTAGAAGTCACTGAACAGAATTCAGATGAGAAGCATGGGAGGCCAGATGGGGAACTATCAGAGTCTCTTAAGGATTAGACATATGCTGGATCCAGTTAGATGAAAGCCAGTTACTGACTTTCAATAATGCTTTCCTTTCTGTACACCCAAGCTAGTGGACATAACATAGTGACTTTAAACATTTATAATATTGCCCCTTGTTGTTTGACTTAAGCCAGGAAATCAAGAGTCCTTAAAAAAGAAAAAATATTTAATGGTTTTTAGTATCAGGCATTTTCACTTGACTTGCTTACTTTTCCAGAATCGGGAGACAAAGCTGGGACAAAGACAAAGATAAAAGTTCACAAGCTTTAACCAGTGACTACAAAATATCAGTCTGTAAGGAGTCTTCTACTTCTCCTTCCCTTTCTCAGTGATATTTTATATTAGTTGTATACAGTACAGTTGCCACATATATATTTTCTTTTAACAAATGAATTACTGTCCTTATCCAGGCCTTAATCTTCAATGAGACATGGAAGATATTCATTGCCTAGCCATGTATAAATTGATCTTACATCACCACATGAAGTCTTCAGAGAAATCTATATGTGGCATCTATATATTTCTTACCTCATGCCATCTGGATAATAAGAAACTTCTCTGAGAGAAGCTGCTCTGAGGTCGGTCCATATGGTGGCAGTGACAGATCCTGGCACATGGGGGCTTTTCCTGAGTTGGGAGACACCTGAGCAGCTTGTGGAAGGCTGAGGAGATCTGCACAGTGCCAGAACAAGCACCCCTCTGTACCCCCATGCCTTTCAGAGCAGCCCAGGGTGCAGCCAGGGTGTGCAGCAGTTCATGGCACCTTGCGAGCACAGGGAGGGCAAGGTCCTGCTGCAGCTTCAGAGCGGAGCCCAGGCAGGCGTCAGCACCTCCTGGGAGGGAGTGCAGCTGTGGTGTCCCCTCGGCAGGAACCTGTCCTCTGCATGCACCAGGAAGGAGGTGATGACCCAGGCAGGGCTGCCACATAAACATGGAGCCATGCAGGTCTGGCTTCAGGGAGGGCCAGAGCCTGTCTCTTTTGACTCAGTCATCGCTGGCAACCTCTCTTCACACACTCCTCGAGCAGAGGGACTGCAAGGCAAGGACTGGGGTAGCAAAGTCCTTCCCACCATAAGAGATGCTCAGTGTTGTTCCTGAGGAACCTCAACATACATGAGCCTCTGGGACCTGATGACATACACCTCAGAGTCCTGAGGGAATTGGCTGATGTAGTTGCCAAATCACTTTTAATGATATTTGAAAAGTTGTGGCAGCTAGGTGAAGTCCCTGGTGACTGGAAAAGAGATAAAAATGCACCCATTTAAAAAAAGGGATAGAAAGAAGGACCACAGAAACTACTGACCTGTCAGCCTCACCTCTGTGCCTGGGAAGTTCATGGAACAGGTCCTCCCAAAAGCTGTGTTGAGACAGATGGAGGGCAGGGGGGTGATTCAGTACAGCCAGAACAGCTTCACCAAGGGCAAGTCCTGCCCTGACCAATCTTTCTGGCTTTCTGCAGTCGAAGGACTATACCAGTGCATAAGGAAGGGCTACAGATGTCACGTCTATGGACTTCAATAAGGCCTTTAGACATGGCCACAACATCCTTCTGGCTAAACTGGAAAGAGATGGATTAGATGGGTGAACT
Organism: Camarhynchus parvulus; assembly: GCF_901933205.1. NCBI lineage: Eukaryota > Metazoa > Chordata > Aves > Passeriformes > Thraupidae > Camarhynchus > Camarhynchus parvulus. The sequence continues at coordinate 18,436,851 of NC_044575.1, read as the reverse complement.
ATTCAGTGGATGAGGAATTGATTGGGTCTACAGGGTGGTGGTCAACAGCTCAATGGTCAACAGCTCAATGGACATCAGTGACAAATGGTGTCCCTCAGAGGGCCATATTGTGATCTGGATTTTGTATGGTAACACACTAATGTTTTAGTGATTGTAAAGTAGTGCTTACTCTAAATCAAGGACTTTTCAATTTCTCTCACTCTGCCAGTGAGGAATTGCACAAGAAGCTGGGAGGGAGCATGGCCAGAACAGCTGACACAAAGTGGCCAAAGGGATGTGCCATACCCTTTATATGGCATATCATAAAAATATGGGGGGAGTTGGTTGGGAGCATGGTTGCTGCTTGGAGAAGGTCTGGGCTTCAGTCAGTGGTATGGTGAACAACTGTGTTGTGGATAGATAGTTTTTTCTCTCTAGCATTATTTCTCTCTCTCTCTCTCCCTCCTCCTTTCAATGTAATTATTGCTCCTATTATTATCATCATCATAATATTTTATTTTATTTCAATTATTAAACTGTTCATATCTCAACCAATGAGGCTTAGTTTTTCTTTCTCAATTCTTCTCCTCTCCAGCAGTGGTGGAGTGAATGGCAGCATGGTATTCAGCTGCCAGCTGGGGTTAAACCACAATAGTTCTATTGACTCATCTCCTCTTAGAGCAGGCACCAAAACACATGTGTGTGCATGTTATTACACAATGGAATTTGCTGGTATTTAATGCACAGTTACACATTCTGATATTAAGTTATGCTGGTGTATACAAACTGTATACAGTTTGATGTGTATCATTGTTAGATTGTTGTATGCAAGAGTTTCCCAGGGACAAAGCAACTCCCAAAATCTAAAACAAGGTCCAAGACACAAAAAAAGACCACAAAAACCATGGATCCCAGAACTTATCCCTAAAGTCTGGGCTGAATGGCAGGAAAAATGTAGGTTGCTATTAGACTTTAATTTAGTCTAAGCTCTAAACGTTAATTGAACTTGATGTAAATTAGTTTTGTTCCATAAATCTTTCTCACCACTTAACTGCAGTTAAAGGAAAATGGTAAAAGTAATGTATGCTGGGGAAAGAATTGCTTATCCCTATTAGATCCCTCCTCTAGTAAGTAAGGGCAGAAGATTTTTTGACATGCATCAGGCCCTTTACTGTGTCTTTCTAACTTCTAACCATGTTAATATGTAATTTACCCCAAGACACAGCCACCATGAGGAAAAACAGGCTCCCCATCCTATGAGAGACCGTGAGCATTCTTGCTTTTCTTTTACAGCTTGTTCTTCATCTCCATGTCTTCATGATGGGACATGCATTCTGGACAAAAGCAGCACCTACAAGTGTGCCTGTCTGGCTGGCTACACAGGGAGTCGCTGTGAAAACTGTGAGTACAGGCACTGTGTGCATGACCAGCCTCCAGGGCTGTCACTGATGCATTAATTCTAAGGAGTGTTGGTGTGTGTAGGTTTGGTCAGTCATAGATTCAGAAAAGGCACTGAATTTCTTGTGGCATTTTTTGAGGCGTGTTTCTTGCAGTTCATGAAGATTTCCACTCAGTCATTCTGGAGATTTATGTCAATGTGTAAAAAGGTAAAACAGACTTGAAGCCTGGAAACTGCACACAAGAAATCTTTGTAATGGATTAGCCTTATCAGACGGAAGTATCTCTGCCTGCTGCTTTCCACTATGTGCATCAGCTGCTCTCCACTGAAAACACATACCCCAGCTGAGCCCTGTGCTTAATGCTCTAGACTGAGTTAGTCAAATTCATCTTTCCTCACATTCCTCTGGAAAGTAGAATTTTGGCACCATGAATGAAAGAGACTTGGGATCAAAACAAATGGAAAAGGGTAGATTCTGTTCATATCTGTACCCATAGTCATACACCTGGTTTTGTCCTGACAAGTGAATTGTAAAATTACTGGATTCAAATCAATTGTCTGTTCCATTGATTTACTTCATGCATGAGAATATCTTCCTTTAGCAGGGCTCAAAAGAGCATGAGGGAGTAAGAATTTTGCAATATATGCCATGATAAAAGCTGTATCATCTATACTAGCTGAAAGGAACATTCTGCAATACTTGAAGTCACTGAGCTGATCCTGGAAGATTTCACTGATAGTGGTGAAATCCACTTGGGATCATATTTAGCCCAAGACAGAAAGCATGGCTTACTCTATCCTGCTGTGGCATTCCTCTGGCCGTAAGGCACACAAATGACATTTTATCAATAGAGATATGAAAACAGGGTAGGGACAGATAAGGAATGTAATAGGAAGCAGAGTTTTCAGTTCTATGTCAAAGGAACCAATATACACCAAACTTCACTTCAAAATCTTTTCCCCATGTATGCCATTGTTAGGAGTGGATTTATCTCCTGGAATTTCTTTTATTTAATCAGGGGAGTTAAATCATAGTGGCATGATATCTCCTTTGATGAATCATTTTGAGGTAAAAGACTTTTCAATTTCTACACATCCAGAAGTAGCTCAGATATGAGGAGAGGTTACTTCATATTTTCCAGAAACCTGAAAAAATTTTGTTTCTGAACAGATTGCACAGATTCCTGGTACGTTTTCTTTAGGGAAGAGATTGCTAAAAAGTGGAAGTTCCTGACCTCAGGACTAAGAGTGTCTGGCTCTTCTGCTAACAGCCTCTTTCCTGTGAGTAGTTGTTTAGCAGGTCATTTAGGGACTGGAAACTCCTGAGCTCTTCGCAACTGCTCAGCAAGATTAGTTCTGCTTCTTTAGAACAGAGTGAGGAAAAAAAAAAAAAAAGAAAGATTCCTGTCTGATTCAGAACCAACCAAAATTTCAAATAATTACATTTCCAGCAAACCTCAGCCCTAGTTTTGGCAGGCTCTACAGTACAGGCAAGGCAAAGAATGAAGCTCATATTCTTTTACTGACTTTCTTTTGTAATTCCAGTGTAGAAGCTTCACCAGTGCAAACAACAGGGGAGATAGTTGACAAACAATAGGATGGGATTTCTGTCACTGAAAGCAATGAAAGGTACAGGTACTAACAGGATGAAAGAGAGGAGACACTTAAACACATATACAGTAAGATTTTTAACTTGATGAGAATCTTTTAGTTTGATTTGTAAAAGAACAACTTTGGTGGATAAAATTCTGTTACATTATGATGTTTGTGGCTGTATGTTTGCCTTTTGCTCATGCTAGGGATAATATTGTTTTCCAGCATCTATATTACTGCCTTCTATGTGAATAGCAAACCTCACAGTTAGAAAACATCATGGCAAAACTTTTTTCTCTCCAGCCTCAAGTAATTTTTTTCTTAAGATATTTCCTTCAGTTTTGCCAAAATGCATCCTAAGTATTTTCCAATGTATGGGGAGAAAAGCCAGAAAATTAAAGTTTGATTTGGTTTTTTAAGAACAAAAGGAAGAACTGGGGAAAATATCTATGGCTGTAATTCTTTAAAAGCTAGTTGTAGTTTCCTAAACAGCCTTTTAGTTTAAATGTTAAAGAGAGATTGTGTTTTCCTCAGAATTTTTCTTTCTGTTAGGTCTTTCAGCAGAAGTGCTGTCTTTTGAGGTAAAGATGAGGGAAATAAATTTATTTCTGCAGAAAACTGTCATAAAAGTCACTTTTGTAGTACGGAATATGAGTTTGGGCACTATAAGACTGACTTTTTTTCAGTCTGGTTTTCTCGAAACCAGGTGCAATCCCATTAAAGTTAATGGATAAAAAATAGGTATAAGAGAGAAGAAAATTAGAGCCCCTTAATGTTAAGTGCATGTAGAAGCTCTGAGGTGGTGCAACAGAAGGTACCCAGAGAGATATGAGGGTTTTAAAGAAATCCAAGGGACATAGTTCAGATGAAGAGAGACTGTGGGATTATCTCAGGAATGAGTTAAGGCCAAATTAAACAAATTTAGCAATGAGTATTTCATGACAGAATCAGAAATGTTTTTTGTCCTGTACCATCCCAATGCAGCTCTATCTTTTTGTCTGTTACCAAGTTTAATTTTAAAGATGTGGGAATCACTATTGGAATTATGGAAATCACCTTAATGAGCTAAACCACAGGGAACCTATTGTTTCCTCCATTAAATTAAATTCCATCTATTTAGCAGGATGATCAGCATTGGTCAAGCTGCTTTCCTGGGGTCATATTTAACCCTAATTGACCTGTCACTTACAATTTGCAATATTAATAAAATAATCCAAGGTACAGATTACTTACAACTAGCAGTCTCTTTTATCTTTTACTATGGCAGCCAAGAAATTAACATTTTGTTTACAATTTGAAGGGCTAATATAGTGATCTAAAGGTTTCAACAGCACGGAGTGAAACGTAGGCATTTATCTTTGTGACAGCTGCTAATATATTTCAGTCAGTCCAGTTTCAGGGCAAGAAATATTTTATATAGATATGTTTGATTTTACTCCTGAGACTGTTTAAAAAAATTAAATGAAATTGTAAAACAAATGCTAACCTTCTATCTTCTGACCCAAAACATAATAAACACAAATCCTAAAGATAGCAAAAAATACCTTCTTAAAATAAACACACTTTGCTATCATGATACAGTAGGTAGAGAAAACTAACTCCTGTTTTAAATACTTGAGCTTCTTTCTGACCTTAAAGTGAATTTGCAGTATACCTACATCCCCCTCCCCGTGACCCCTTAGCCATGCTGACATGATTGAGAGCAAACTCAGGCTTTTCTCTTTGACCTCTGTATATTCTAATGCTGTCAGAGGCATTAGGAACCCACAAAATCAGATAATCTTGTCCTCCTAGCATACAAATACACTGAGACAAACCAGCAACTTCATCAAAAGAGGCAGGGGAAAAGTAAGAAACTGACTAGTGCACAACCTGCCTGCTAAAAACCATCCACTCTAGTGTCAGAATGCCCATGACTCTGTGCAGTGTGACAACTACTTGTCCAACTCAAACTAAGAAAGGTCTTTTCCGAAGTTTCCCTGTTGAGTTTGCCTGCTGAGGATGCAGCTGTAGAAACAGTATTGCTGGTACCCCATAGCAAATGCTCTTGCTCTCTGCTTGTCCTCCTAGAACGGGCTGTTCTGACTCAGAGTCCTCCCAGGGCTTGCTGGCCCCAAAGCAAGAGACCTTGACCTCATCCTGCCCAGAAATTTCCTGTTACCTTTATTTCAAACAAAGCCAGGCAAACTGGAGTTCCTACGCAACTAAGAAGAGCTTCACTGAATGGGGAATTCAGGGCTGAGATCTGATTTCCATTTTTATTCTGTTTCTTGTTCCTGTCTGCCAAGTAGGAGAGGTTTGTTCTGCATCCTAATGAAGAGTCCAATCCAACTGACAGAACTGTATAAACTAACTCCTTGCTGTAGCCTTTGATGTTGCTAGGGCTGGCCTTACTGTGTGCCAACAGGCCTCTGAATATAGCTTTCAGGCCTTTCCCCACAGCTGATACAATCCACTTCCATCCTTTTTGGCCCCATACATCTGTGCCTTGGGCTGGTTCTTAGGGATGTGCTCATCCTATCAGAGCCTCTTTAAAACAGGGAGGAAGCATTAACATCCCACCAACCACACCTCACCCCCTGTTCTGCTGTGGGAGAAAGGAGCCCAGCTGTCAGTGCTTGGCATAAGCTAGACAGAGTTTGAAACCCAGCAGAGCTGAGGATGAGGCACTGGGGAGAGGTTCTGGGCATTGAACCTAGTTTTCTTACCTAACCTTGGATATGGAATGCGGAGTTTTCTAATAGCATGCTTGGAGGGTTGCTTTTTTATAATTTTTTCAGAAAGATTCTCAGTAATAGACTTCAAGGAGTGCCATAATCACTGTGTAAGTGTATAATTACATTATATCAGTGTGCAATCACTTCACCATTTACAGCTCACATGTGTTACATCTTACCTACACTGTGTGATTACAATGGAGAACTTCAGGTATAATTAAATAAAAACCCCTGAGTCCTTTCTTGCAGTGTTGTACTGGAAATTAGCCCTATTCCAGCTAAGGAAAGTGTTCCTAGTAGAAATATGACTCTTAATTTCCCTGCTCCTGGGACTGCCATTGGATCTTTTTTGTTTGTTTGATTGGTTGGGTTTTTTTGTTTGTTGGTTGGTTTTGGTGGGGTTTTTTTTGGTGTTTTTTTTTTTCCTTTGGTGTTTTTTTTTGGTTTTGTTTGTTTGGGGTTTTTTTGGGTGGTTTTTTTTGGTTGTTTGTTGGGCTTCACTTGAATTTTCCAGTGGAAAATGGCTTGTTACAGATTTTTTTAAAGGGACAGGGTTCTTCCTCACTTGTGTCAAGGTCATATTTTTTGTGTGGCTATGTCAAAGATATGAGATTATTGCCACTCCTTCTCCACCACATTTCCATTGTCCTTCCTATTGGCATATGTGTTTGGGATGGGAATGAAACCCTGCTCCTGCTGTTGAAGGACATCTACCTGGAGCTGCTAAGGAGTAGAGGCTAGTGGCTTTTTTTCACTGTTACAATCCAAGGGCTGCCTTGAGAGGCACACAAAAACCTTTCACTCAGTGTGGCAGTTCTTGGGTTTTGAAGATCCATTAGGGGCTACAGGCTGAAGCTTAACACAGCACCACCCTTTAGCCTGTCATGCAGCAGCTCTGTAGTGTGACCACAGAATGGTCTCAGAGGTGGCTGTTTTCCAGAACTTTCCTGGAACTGCCTCTGAGAGGCAACATAATATAGAGAGGTTTTTAATAAGTCACTTCAGATTTCAGTTCTGGTGGCATAATGCCCTCTCTTGTTTTATTGAGCTGGTCAGAAGAACATTGTGATGCTGTGTAGATGTTTGCTGGGATGTTAGCAAACATACATCCTGCCCCACAACATACTCACTGTCCCACAGTACACTCCGTTCCAGGAAAATCATGTGCTTACAAGGCAATCTGTATTGGTTAGTGCCTAGTGCAGGAATTTGAAGGGCTTGTGTTGAGATGGAGGTAGAGATTTCTGCTCCCAGTTTTCACTTCAGTATATTTTCTGGAGATTTCTCCCTTGTTTAGAAGGATGTTGGACATGCTCACAGAGAAACTGCCAAACCACCAAACACTATGTGTGGTGATTTAAGATAACCTAACATCAGTTCTGGGTTGTCTTAATTCACTAAGCAATAAACTAAAGCTGTGCAGCTCGTGTTACACAAACAGCCAAGGTGCCTCATAGGAGGACAGAAACACCTAAGACAAAAATGATGTTGATGGCTGAGGATGGATATTGAAACAAACATCTGAAGCAGCCACTGAACAACAGCTGCTGTAAATCAACCTGCAAAAATATGATCCCTAGGACTGGCCTTTCCCTCAGTTCCATCAGTAAGAATGTTGGATTGGGTAAGTCACACACTCTCTGGGAGGAAGGTGCTCATACCATTTACCAGTGTTTGATCTCATAATACTTTTATAGTGTCTTGAAACTCCAGTGAGTAAGTGTCACTGACAGCAAGGCTGAAAGAGACAGAACATCTGCTTTACTGACAACTTCTCTTGCTGCTTTGTTATTTTCCCAGTGTCAATTAACTAGACAATTCTTTTAGTTTTTCAGAAAGTGAAACGTATCTGGGAAAACTCCATGGTATTCTGCCCAGAGCACAGCCCCAGGCATAGCCAACATCTAAATAAACAAGAAATTGTCTCTTTGTAAATCAAATCTATCCAAGGATAGGCCTGCCATAGGAAAAGAAGTGTATTTCTAAACTACATTAAATATATTCGTAGCAATCTCTACTTGCCCACCCCAAAACAATACTGAACTTTTTCCTCAACCTGTGAAGACATCTTAGAGATAAAACCATCCATAGGATTCTCCCTGGTATGGCTTGCCATGTGGAAGGATGAATCAGTATCAGGAGGACAGGTTGGACCAAGCTACATCTCAGGCATTTTCCCCACACTAGATGGGACAAAGATACTTTTGCCTGTCATTTCACCACTGAATCACTTAGGAGGCTGAGTCTTTCTGAAAAGGCTCCTCTAATGCATGGCATAAACCAGCTCTTCAGCACAGAATGACTGCCTGCAGCCCAAAAACCAGTCTGCATCACTGGCACACTTCAAGCTCAACCCCACCTTCTGCAAGGGTCCCAGAGTAGGGGGCTGGAACACAGTTGTTAATTTGCTGATGGAGGTGCTTTCTGCCTCCAAGCTGAGTGTGAGGAGATGTAACTTTTGGGTTTTTTGGAGTTAGAAGAGCTGAGAGAAAGGCCCAGAGTAGATTATAGATTTGGGATCTCTGTCTATATCAACCATTCACCATTGCTGGCCACCTAGCTTCCCTCACCTATTTCAGCATCCTCCTAATCCTCTTCCCCATTACTGGAGCCCTAGAAAAACAAAATACTCAATTTCTAAAAATACTCTAACAGTTTTGAAAAAACGCTGGTCTTCTGAACCAATGAGTGAAGACTACACCTCTTAGAATTCCACAAATCACCTCAGAAAAAAAGGACTTAAACCTCTATTTCAAACTCCCAAAGCTGGAATTTTACATTAAACTATTTTCTGATTTCTACCCTTAAACTGCTTGAATGACCCTGTCATATAACCCTCACACAAGTTCCAAAACAACAAATAAAGTTAGTAACAGCCCCCACTAAAACTATCCTCACCCTGCAAGAATAAAACATAGCTACACCACTAAAATCTGTTTGAACAGAAAGCATGTCCCACTATCAACAGCAGCTATCCCAAACTATCAGCATTCAGTAAACTCCCCCAAAAACTACCTCCAAGAACTAAAACAATTCCCACACCATCACAACCAATCCCCCCAAGACTCTGAAAACAATCTGCCACTAAAGAAAAAGAATCAACATTATCCACTGACATTCCACCCAAATAAACCACAGACAACACCAAAGACATAAAGGAGACCCCCAAACTCAACAAGCACCCACACCCTACAATAGATGCCAACACCAAACCTACCTCTCCAGAATACAGTGAGGGATTGTATGCAACTGCTAACCCTCCCAAAACAAAGCACAGACCTAACAAAAGTACAAAATAGGTCATAAGTGTTCCTGCTTGGCCTCTCTCCAGTGTCTATGGCCTGAAAACACATCGTCGTAAGCTTTAATTGAAGGAACCCTCCCAAAATACAACTTTGCTTTTTCTTTCTTCCCTCTCCTGCCCTTCTGTTCAGTCCTCTTTGAAGCCTGCTGATACACTGTTTGTACTTCTGGGGTGCAAGCACACGGACTGCAGCTCTTGCAGTGCTTTGGGGTAACCTTAAAACTATGGTAAAAGTTTGCTGAAATAATCAGCATTCTTCAATGCTTACAGTTTTGTTCTTTCCCTTCCCCCTCCCTCCAAACTCATTAAAAGGCTTTGTTCTTCCTTGAGGATTATACACTCAAACATCTCTGAGGCAGCTACCTTACACACTTCCCTTCATGGGAATCATTGCATTGTCTTCCATGCTGTTCACTGGTGATGCAAAACACTGCCAAGGCAGAATGGCCCCAGGAGGCAGGAATAATGACAAAATTGACCAGGCAGAATCCCATTTGTTCTTTCTTACAACTCCCACTTTCCACTTTGGTTCCTTCAGGAGCTCAGAAACTGCATTTCACAGCCAATGAAATTGCCTTGCTACTTCCTTAGTACTCTTTTGCTTTTCAGTTCCCTTCATTTCCTTTCCCTATCCTCTCATCTCAATGCTTGGTAATTGCCATCTCTTTTTCTAAAATGGGCAATGCCAGATCTTACTTCCTGTATGAAATTCAGCTGAGATCCCTGCAAAAGGCTGAATGAAATATTCTGTCAGCTATGCCAAGGTGAATCTATATCATTGTATATTGTTCTCTTGTTTCAGTTAATGCGCCTTCAGAAACATTTTTTCTGAGCAATATGCATTTGTTTAGAGTGCCTTTTCCATCCAGTATTGCTTGGGCTTATCCCCGTTTATTTGGAAAGATGACATCTCCACAAGGAAACACCTCAGGATTATTTACTCTCTCATTTGTAATTTGATGTAATAATGAGCATACCTGCTTCTTTCTTGCCCTATAATCTTCCCCCTGAGCAGACAGTGCTCTCCTCTGCAGGATGATATTGTGGTTTTTTCCCAAGAGACACATTAGAGAACTTATGATAAATATTAGCTCTTGCTACTGATAGAGAAATGAATGTTGAGGATTGTTAGGATTTCATTCACTCCAGTATCCCACGCACAGACAGGTCCAGTTGTGTAATTAAATAGGCCATCCAAGTACCGGAAAGGTTGTATCCAGAGACATAGCCTTCTAAGGGCTAAGAACAATGCTGATAAAGATTAAGTGGCTAATTGTAAGCAACAGCCTCCAAATTGCCTCCGGATGAATAAATCACAGTGAGTGATCCAAGCATATTTTCTCATGGATACGGTCTCATTCACAGAGGCAGGGAGTTAGAAAACATCAGAGGCAACTTCCAATTGGCTGGAAGGGAATGAAAAGATTTGGTTTTCAGTAGGGATGATGTCATAATTTTGTGTAATTATTCCTAGCTGGTGGAACTACTGCAAAAGCAAAGAGGCCCAGAGAGCAGGACTGGAAACCTACTCTCTGACTCTTGGAGCTGGTTGATCAGCCACTCTTGTTATGATTTCCATTGACATTTCCAAGATTAATGTGAGGACTGGCAAAATGCAACAGTGAGAGGTGATTTGAACTTCCAGGACTCTTTCATGGGGAATAAATTAAGGCCAAAGACCTTTGTAATGAATAGCCTGTCCCAGCATTTCTGCATGAGCTGTGGCTGGAGTTGGGCATGGAGCTGGGAGGATGTGTCCTGGGACATCACAAGAGGCATGAAGGAGGTTAGAGTGTTTCCTCTCTTTTGAAACACAAGTGACTGAGGGCAGAGGTAGTTTATCAAAAATCCTCCCTTACCAGAAACCTAAATGAAGGCTACTGTAATGCACACGCAAACTTTTGGGGAATAGTCGTTACTCATTCAGGACTTGTATTTAATACTGAGGGCCAAGTTCCTGAGGGATACTGGCTCTTTTAGCTACTGCAATCACCATGACATGAGCACTTCTGTGGAGCTTAGACTTGGCTAAGTGCTTGTGGTAACACAGAGGCTTGAGGTACCTCTGGGGCCCCTGCCTAGAGCCTCATCCACTCCTTGCTGAGTCTGTGGTGACAGGCATGACCAAGTAGAGCACAGCTCCTTTGATAAGTGGCTGTAGCTGTTCAGAAAATACTGCCATCCCTGTGAACACCTTTTTATCACATTAGTTTCCATGCTCTTTCCTGTACAGGATCTACTGTGGTGTTTCCAATCATTTGCTCTCTGCTATGAGAGTCTTGCTTTAAAAAAATTAGTTTATTAGTTTTCAATCCAAACCTTAGCACTCTTGGCTTTCTTTGCTCACTCCCATCTAATTTCTGGTTCTAAAAGTTGCAGCCACATTCTTTTTTCATCTAAATTGCAGAGCCTGTCAGCTCCAAAAAGTAAAAGTTTTGAGTGAAACCAGAGAAGACAAGCGAGCATTCTAGTCATCAGCAGCCCCCTCAGACACAGCCCGTGTAAACACACACCACCCCCAGAAAGCATTTTCTTTAGAGTCCTGACCAAGACCACCTGTCCTCCAAAGCTGTTCAGCTCCCAGCAGTCTGTTCCTGCTGTGGGGAAGAATGAAGATCACATTGCAAAGCTAATGCCATCGAGCCTCTCTGGCTCCCATTCACATCCAGCTCTTGCCAGAATCTGGAGCAGAACAGCTGGGCTCCTTCGTGTGGATTCTTAGTCATCAGTGCTCTCCTGTGCAGGAGAGGTGGGACGTTCAGGGAGGTGGTGAAAGAATGTTAGTTTCTTTAGGCTGGATCCTGCAGTGTTTGCTCCATTTATTCAGGAGATGTTGAGCTGAGAGTTGCTCTTGAGAACAGCTTCAGAAGATGCCAGGCTCTTTCCTGAGTATAAGTACCATCACTGTGAGTCGAGCTCCTTGTAGAAACAAAGCCTGTGCTGAAACAATTGTAGGCTCAGAGAGAGTGTCAGCAGTGTCACAGGACATTCCCAGCACAGTTTACACATTTTGCTCTATGAGGCACTACAGGATCTCACAAACCCTATGTTGCTATCAGCAGATTTATGATATGCCCATGATCCCAGCATGCAGAGAACCTTGAAGGCAGACAGGAGCCAGACAAGAACACTGGGACTCCTAAAGAATCAGTCTGGAGGCAGGGTTCCTGCCTCATACTGTGTGTGACCTAATACAAGAAGGTCTCTAATGAGCATAGAAGAATGCACAGCCATGCTGCCTCAGGATGGCAGGATAGCCTGACACCTCCCAATGCAGATTATTTTATCAAATCCACTGCCAAACTCATATGCTGGTTTGAAAGCCCTGTGCACTACTTATGAGAAACAGTAGAAAAGCAGGTCTGAGCACTCTGAGCCGTGGCCTCCAGGAATCCCGCACCTCATTCCCTCTTGGAGGATACAGCCATTCTAAAAATATTTTGACAGCCAATATCCTTATGCTTTTGGCTAAAGTTAGTCTCTGTGGGCTTCTGTGTTAGGCATTAGCCATCTCTGGCTGCTATGCCAAGCTGCCAAAGGAGGATGTCTCTGGAGAACCATCTGAGTCCTCCCCCATGACAGTTCTTTGCTGGCAAACCTTGTGAGAACCTGGGGTGTCCTCACCTTGTGGATGCATGCTGGGGAGAGAAGGGATAAGCATAGGAATAAATGGTATCAGAGATTTGGACTGACATCAGAGACATGGACCTGACAGAGCTCATGGGCCAACATTAAGAAATAAGCTCTGTTTTGAGTGAAGACTACAGATATTGTCTGAATTCAGAAGAGCTCTTTACACATGGGGCTTTGCAAAGGGAATCACAATACCCAGCACTAGCTGCTGAGCTGCTCATGGCTGGGTCCCTCCTTAACTCACATGCTTTGTGGTCAGACACTCTGAACTATCTGCTCCCATATGGCTTCACCTCCTTTGGACAAAACCGTGCTGCTGAGAATAGTATGTTGATTACTAAATGATATAATAATTACTGCTGACTTTGCACAAAGTCAGGTCAGTTTAAGTGCAAATGTAGTAAGAATGTCAGGAGATAACAGGAATGTTCCTAGCTCTGTCAGTCACTCTCTGCTTGCCTTCAGGTTAATCACTTGATAACTCCATGCTGGAGCTTCCCCAGTAGTAAAATTCCAATATGCTAATGTTAAAAAAAATTTTGGAAAAACAGATATTACTATTATGTAATAATACTCAGGGAATCAGGCTTGCCCTCTAAACAAAACTTAAACCAAGAAAAAGAATTTGATCAAATCAGACTTACACTCAAAATGGCAAACAGGATGGGATTTGCCACTATTGACTTTAGCAGGCTTGGCTGTAGGCAGCCTTTGCAAATACCAGTGAGCTGTATGAAGTGCATGTAGGTGGAGCTGGCTGGGAGTTTTCTGTTAGAATGGTTTCATAACAGTAAATTTCAAAGAAATTTGTATTATCTGTTGTATTTTCCCTTTAATTTTTGTTTTCTTAATCACAGAGAAGGAAAAAAACGTCACTTCCACATACTCTGCATGTTGTGCTCCCTCCAGCAACAGGATCCTGGAGCCACATTTCTCAGGCTTCTAGGTCCTCTAGCTCCAGAGCACTTGTTGGCCACTGCTGTGAAACCATGAAAAATCCAAAGCTCAGATCCAAATCCTGATGCTCAGATCCCTGTGCAGGCGTTTTTCTGGCTCAGGGGTTGCTGTGACTTTTAGCAGCATGCAGAGTAATGACAGCACTCACTGGGGAACAGAATGTAATTTAGGCTTCCTCCAGACAAAATGTCCTCTTTTTGAGGATAGTTATTTAAATTTCTTCAGTTTCAGTCAATCAGGCTTTCTCTGACAGTCCTTAGAATGGTCTGGGTGGCATGGTGGGCCCAGGGGTTCCATCCTAAGTCCACAACTCTTTTTCTGCAGAAAGATGCTAGGATTCCTAACAGCAGAAGCTGCTCCTATTCCCCTGCTGGTTACCAAGTGCTGTGAGCATTTTCAGTGTTTGGCCTCCTGAGCACACCAGCACAGCTTATGCAAAAGCAACATTACAAGCACCTAGAAGAGCTCTGTGGCCCCCAACACAAGAAGGATGTGGACGTGTTAGAACAAGTCCAGAGGAGGGCCAGGAAGAGGATCAGGCTGGAGCACCTCTCCTATGAGAACAGGCTGAGAGAGCTGGGGTTGTTCAGCCTGGAGAAGAGAAGGCTCTGGAAAGATCTTAGAGCAGCTTTCCAGTACCTGAAGGGGCTACAAGAGATCTGGAGAGAGACTTTCCACATGGGCAGCTAGTGACAGGACAAGGGAGAATGGCTTTAAGCAGAAGGAAGGTAGATCTAAGTTAGATATTAAGAAGGAATTCTTTACTGTGAGGGTGGTGAGGCACTGGCACAGATTGACCAGAGAAGCTGTGGATGCCCCATCCTTGGAAGTGTTCAAGGCCAGGCTGGATGGGGCTTTGAGCAACCTGCTTTAATGACAGGTACCTTGCTCATGGCAGGGAGGTTGGAACTAGATGATCTTTAGAATCACTTCCAACCCAAACCATGCAATAATTCTATAAAAAATGTACAGAGCTATACTACATAGGCAAAATGTGCTATATACAGTAGCACAGCTCATCCTGAAAGCCAAACTCTGACTTGGGAATATGCAAGTAGAAATACTAAAATATTTTGTAAGCAAATTACGAGCGAAATTCCATATAAGCTCTTGCACCTAATTTCAGGGACGGACAAAAAGGGAAATATAAACCTTTTATTAGTACCACCAATGAGAAATGAGATTTATTTCAGGCATGCAATATATTATTGAAAGGTTGTGCAGAATATAGAGATCATAAATTATATGTATGAAGGGGTATATATTATTTAACAAAGTGGGTGAGAGGAAGGTAGCAGAAAAAAATAGCATTCGTTTAATGAAGAGACTCTGGGACAAAAGCAAATGATAATTCCATCAGGCAGGATTTGAAGGATATTGGAGAGAGAAAAGTGTGGCTCAAGAGATCATCTAATTTATCTCACTGGTGATAAAATGAGCCCAAAGACTATTTCTAAATGGCAGATAATTCTGATCTAAGGAATGTCTCTTACATATAATTTAAAAGGGAAAGGAATTTGTACTGTTATTATTAATAATAGAATATTTTACTTAAAAATTCAGGAACTTACTGTTCCTCTAGTCAAGTTTTTCTCAGATTGAGGAAAGTTATCCATGAAATGTGAAGCCATTTTAATGTTTCATATGGGCCAGAAATTGTTTTCTTTTCCCCAAGAGACCAAAGCAAGAGGCAAGAAGTATAATAAGTTTTATCAGGAATGTGTGAGTTTGTGATAACTTGAGGCAGCTCTGTTTTTTATTATCTAACAGCTGTTCTGTCACAACTTAGCATTTCTGCCAGAGGAGCCTGTAACCACTCTCTCCTACTTTGCTCTCAAGCCAAAAATTCATCTCAAACCCTAAAGTGGCAAAGGTTACCTAACATGGCTGTATAGATTAATTGTAGAACTTTCCAGGAATAACACTGTGTAGCAAAATAAGGAAAAAATTAAACAAAAATCTCTCCGCTCATGATGCATTTGCTGGTGTTGCTCTGTTCCCTACATTTCTGTTCCACTTTTTTTAGCTGGAGTTTCAGTTTTCAAATGACAAGACTCATAAAATTTCTACTTACATCCTACCATACCTTTCCAACATTTGTCAAGGAGACTTTTATAATTTTTTTTTTAGTAAGAATTATCCTGTTCCTAATTTTTTCCTGCTTGAATATACTTTGTTGTCCTTTAAATATCTTAATGTATCCTTTCTCTTTTTTACATTTTCAATCATTATAGTTTTTGACTTTTGCATGAGCAGGCTGGTCATTCTTAGCTCTTAATCACTTTCAGGATTATTTTTCCCTAACATTAGTTTCACCTTTCTAGATGTAAATTCACCAGGATCTTTGTAGATCTGATGACATCCTGGCAAGAAGAATGGGATCAGGACCCTCATGGAGTCTCTGGACTGCTCAGATGTTTTTTGACAGAACGTGAATGAATGTCTTTCATATTTGGCTGTCCATTACCACTTCATAGTAGAATTCTGTAGACTTCTACTCCATTTTCTGGGTTCCTGGTGGGTTTGGTCCAAGAGGAAGGTGCAGAGGTTGAACCTTTGACACATGTCCCATTTGTCCCAAAGGCAGGAAGCCAGAGTCACAGGGCAGTAGGAATGTTTGTGTTTTTTTCATGTGGAGCAGAGCAGTCTAACTAGTGGCCTAGGAATGGTTCAAGCTCATGGAGTGCTCCTGGCCGTTCCACCATGTGCTTCCCAAGGGAAATGCTGTCCAAACAGCTCATAGCCCTCTCTGTGCTGTAGCAGTCAGGCTAGACCATGCACAGGTACAGCTGGGGTGGGGGTGGCTGGAGGTGAGTGAGAGTTGTGAGGGGGACCCAGCCCTCTCTGCTGGACCATGCACAGAAGGAGGAGTGATATTCAAAATTCTCAGTCCATCCTGCGTAGGCAAGGGAATCTGAAATCATATCAAATACCTTAGGAAGCTTAGAACCTGAAGACAAGTAGGTCAGATCACGTGGTTGGATTTTATGACTAATGTGTATCCAGAGGGCAGAGCTAGGTATGAATGACATTTACAAAATGTTCTTTTACTTTCCTTTTGACTTCTGAGAAATGTCTGTTGGAGAGTTGGATTTAGTTTTTCACCAGGAGAGAATATAGAAAAACTTCAATAAAATATCTCAAACAAAGAAGGCTGTCTGAAAATTCAATGAAATACACTGCCCTACTGAAAGATGTAACAACCAGTCAAATTCACTCTTGATGGGAAGCTATCCACAAAAAAATAAGATGGACTTGGATGAAACACATGGGGGCTAGGATTCCCTTCATAATAACTCTTCAAAACTCCATTGCCTGAAGTGTTCACAAGTAAAGGGAAAAGGTGGAAAAGAGCTCCCTGAAACACATTAGGTGAAAGGGATAAAATGCAAGTCAAACTGAAGAAGAAAAAACCTACAGAGTTCAAACCAAAGCAGTAAAGAGCAGGCACTAGAGTAACTGTATGAGACTTTCACTGAAAACAGAGAACTCAGCTGTGGGACTGAGATGCAGGGAACATCTCAAGATTCAAAACCACATTTAATTTGTAGAGAGAAAGAATGAGCTTACAAAATTATCCATAGTAAAAAATTAAGGGAGTGGCTCTGTCTCCAGTGGCAGATTCATCCCTATGTTACAAGAGAACAGACAACCAGTAGTTAGAGGCATGGGTAACAAAATGGACACATCTATTAATAAAGCTAAGGTGTTTGCCATCGGAGAAACCCTACAGTGGCTCTGTGACACAAGTGGGTATGAGCTAATGCTTGTAACATCCCTGTGATGAAAGGCGTGCTCTCATTTGTCACATACTGCAGATGAAGCAACCTACCTATGACCACATTTCTTTAGCTGTGATTAGATCTCATGACCTTCTGCCTCCATGTCCTCTGCTCTAGTCCATAGTTCAGTATTAAATGAATCTGTGTATGAAATACTGAATTTTCATCGTAAATAAAACCAAAATTGTGCCAGCTGGCTCCCAGGGGTGCAGAGAATCTAAAGAAAGTCAGGCAACAAACAAATCAAAAGGATGAGAAACTAAATCTCTTCAGCACTTAGGGAGTGAACAAGGACAGATACTGGTAGTTAGTAAGCAAATGTAGCTTGGTGACATTTTTTTCTAGGATGGACCTGGAGCACAAAAGCACCAAAATATTTGTTCTGCAGAGCTGAACTGGACCATAAGCAAAACAAAAAACCTGTATTTATGACAAAAAGTAAAAGTCTGAGAGGTGCACAGATAGTTGGTCTAGTTTTCTCATTTGACAAGCTGAGTGTGACTTTAAATTGAAAGAGAGAAATAGAAATGGAGGGAAATGGATTGCTGCTCAGAGAAAGATATGGAGGGAGTGACTGGGAGTACAGAGATCATGAGTGGGAAGATGAGTGTTCTGAGAACTTAAAACACCTAGAAATTCTATGTTCCCATTATTTATGTTTCATTTATCTATGTCCTTAGGTATACACATATGCACCTATATATGTATGTATGTATATATACGTGTCTATATTTCACATGAGAAACATCAAGGGCTAGGAATTACTATTTTTTAAAATTCTTTCTTATTATTCTTTTGCTAATGATGACATTAATGAAGAATACTTGTAGCCAAGAGGAAATGCTGACCTACCCTAACTGGACTTGATTTGATTAGGAGCGTAATAGTCCAGGCCTCAATCTAATGGTTAATTGTTAGACAGTTTTTCTTGCCAAGATCTTTGCTCACTAGTGCACAAATGATTTTTCCAGCTCATTGTTGACGTTTTCTTTATGTGAATCATTGGATGGTCCACAGTCCATATACATGGATTCATTTATGTGGGCTCTGTGTAAGGATTACAGAGCAAAGGACTTAGAAGTTTTCCTCTGAAAGTTTTAAGGATAAAAATTTGGCTGCAGGTTAGCAAGCAACTGGCTATGAGGCAAAACAGAAAAGTCAAATTCTAAAAGCATAAAGTAGGGATGATCTCTTTAGAACTGATCTATCTATTGTCAGCAGAGTACCACAGGTGATAGGTAAAAAACCCATATGCATATCTATGTCTTGCACTGAATCCTCTCCCATGCAGTTTTTCACAATGAACGGCCCAGGCAAAGCCAAAGAGATAGGTAACTGTGTAGATAATAAACCATGTGTTTCCTACATTACCTACAGAAATATACATGTAATTTCTACATACAGGAAACTGGCCTTAAAAAGTGGCTTGGAGAAGGTTAATAAGGCGTGGACATTCTCTGCCTCTCATAATGAAGAAAGTACAGCATCAAATAAAATTATCAGGTGGCAGGCTAGAAACAAAACTAAAGAAGGCAGTGCATGTTTGGCACTTTGTAGAATTCATTGCCACAGGATATTGTGGACACCGAGTAGGTGGTTGAGTGTAGAAAATACTAAGACAAATAAATGTTAAAAAAATATCAGCGGGGTATGTTATACCAAAAATGCCATTGTAGTTCAGGTAGTCCTTGAGCTTCACACTTTTGAATGCTGACAGATTATGCCAGGAAAGTATTCTACATGCTTGTTCTGATTTTATAGTCCTTCCTTCAAATCTATTGTTTACCACAATTGGACGGGTTTATGTGCTAGGTGGACCTTAGCATGGCTGGCTTGATGCTGTCAGAGAAATCTTGCTTTTGATGCTTAATTTAATATTTACTACTTGCAGTAATTATATAGAACATCATCTGTATTTTCCCAATATCCTGTGGAAAGGGTAAAAATCCCAGTTTAGTAAATATCAAAGTTCCTTTTAAATATAATTATGTTAATGTTTGATTTACACAAATAATGATGCTTTATAATTTCTGAGATGTTATCTAAAAATCTATATAAAATGTAAAGAGGTATTTGAAAGAAATTCAGTATAAAGCTTTTAAGGATCTAGATTTTTTTCCTGACCATGCATGGTAGCTCATTTAAAACGCTTGTTAAGATGGTAAGTATTTCAAGTACTAATATTCCAAGCAAATGAGCCCTAATAGTTCAAACATTTATGCACATGATCATGTGACACTTCAGAGTAATCCTGTTGAACCTTATGATGTAGATAGGTTTTGAAAAGTGGGATGTGTGTGTAGAACTGATGTCTAAACAACTTTCTAAAGATCAGCATGTACTGCTCTTTTAATTTTAACTCCTGTGTCCATTGTAATTGGTTTTTCTATGTTCTAAGTAAAGAATCATCCTAACACAGTCCTGTTTTTGTAATAAAGTGGATTTTTTTGAAATATCTGAACTGTCAGTGGTGATGTGTAGGACTCCAGGTGCTCCTGCTCATGGTATTGTGGAAGGAGATGACTTTAAATACGGGGCCCGGGTTTACTTCAAGTGCAACGCAGGTTACAGCTTAAAAGGCAGCCATGTTGCCTACTGTCAGCTTGATGGGATTTGGTCAACACATCATCCTGAATGTGGTAAGGTCACTTTAAGTTTTAATTCTTATAAAATCTTTTGGCCAATGTATTCCCATGAAACTAGACTATCAGTTTCTTGCTTGAAATTTGGTAGGTCTGTGACATAACATGTCCTTTTGTCTTGTCTTTAAGAAGCAGTAGGAATTCTTATTTTACTCTGCTGGAACCCCAGCCTGCAAGACTTTTTTATATAAAGGTCTGACTGAAACATCACTTTACTGAAAACTAATAACCTCAAAGTCTTTAGGCATGTATCCTCCTGCACATAGAGAGAAAATGCCTAGAACCAAAGCCAAGTGAGGGACATAGTGCAACAATGAATAGTTACTTCCATTACTATGGTGTCTGACACCTTCTCTGCAGAAGCCTGGTGCACTCTGTGGAGGTGAACAGGAGCTTACTGTGTGAACACAGACTCTAATAAGACTCTTATTTCAATTCCCATCCTAGATAGAAGTTGATGTAAAAGAAACTTCTGATTCTGACTGTGCAGGATGGCATGCCTACCATTTACATTGGTTCAGCTGTAAAACTCCTTCTTGACATCCAAAGAGACTTTAAATTTCCTTAGTTGATTTGCATTGCATAATTTCATTTTCATATTCCAGAATAATTTGTTTCAATTGATAAAGTGTTTTATAAGTGTGTTATGTCAAACAATGTACATTTTGGGGGGAGTGTTGTAAAACAGCTTTATATAAGTTCATTTGAAAGAGCAAGCAATAGGTACTCTTCTATCTAGAGAAGTCTCCAATTGGAGAAAATGTAATCTCAAGATCATGCCAAGTCGCTGCTGCATGATGGCCCTGGCTAAAGATCTATAGAAAGAGCTGTCTTTAGATTTGGAAGTCACTGAACTGCTAGGTCTCTCCTTCCCAGATGTTTTCTCTTTGTTTTTACTAAATCAAAAAGGTCATAACCCTGAGCCTAAGGAAGAAGACAATTACTGTCAAAGTACTGAAATAAGAGAAGGCCTTAAGTGACTTACTTGGTCAAGCTTTTGGTACATTTGGAAACACGCGCACTGTGGTGATCAGATGATGCCTCCAGGCCAGCCATCAGTGCAGAAAGCAACTTGCAAATAAAGCATTATTCTGTGGGGGATTCTCTGTAGTCTTTAGCTGCTATCAAGTTATCAGTCACTTATGGTTCACAACTGAGAGAGCCTGTGAGGTACACAGAAGGAAAATGGAGCCAAATAAAAAGGAGACAGGGCTCTGCTTTTCCCTTTCTCCTGATAGAGAGGAGGTTCAGAAATCCTTGTTTACTGAATATAACTTGTGGAAAAGTATTTAAATACATATATAGCTTTCAGCATATGCTAAAATCCTATGCTTGCAAAGAAAACACTGAAATATAGACTTGGCTTGAATGCTATACTCACTGTTAAAAGCACACGCTCTTCATTGGAATGGCATTGTTATGGCTGGCTGTGTGTTCACACACTTTGCTGAGCTGGGCTTTGTCTGGGGGCACAAGGTATGACTTTGTGACAGGACAGGGCCATACCCTTTCACTGCAACTGTGCTGATTTCACGGCAATTTAAATAAATGTCTGAATGCTTTGTTACATGTTGGTGCTTTTGTGAACTGAGGCTCAGCAGGCAGCCAACTCTGAAGCACTGATATGAAGAGGTAATTTTGGGTCAATTGATATGTCCCAGTCCTCTGGGCACTCTGTGAGCAGCACCAACACCAGCTGTCTGAACTAGATGTGCACTGGTTATCATGCACTGAGGCACCAGGCAGAGAAATTAAATAGGATTGCATGTTAGTGTTGTCCTGACAAGAAAACTGAGGTGAAATCCAAAGGGAAAAAAAATGTACCTTGTCAGCTGCTGAATAGAAAGAGCAGAGTAGTTAAAAATAAAGGAAAAATCATCTTCTAGGATCATATAGTGAATACTGTCCTCCAGATTTAGGCCAAAAATCTAAGTTTATTGAGGAAAAAACCCAGAAGAACCAAAAACACAAAAAGAATTTAAAATAAGTGGAAAATACTGGGAAGGAGGAACTAAAAGAGGTTTTATAGGCAGAATATAGCATAACTAAGTGTTTCATATTAAATTTTTATTGTCAGTAAATACATACATATGTTCTCTTTCATTTCATGTATTTCCCTGGATTATTGAGATATCTCTCTCAGTGCTAAGAAAACAAAGTGCAACCAAACATAAAAGCAAAATTAAGTAGTCTAATTTTATATCTAAGTGCAGTGAAGTATTGAAAATACAGAAAAGGGAAAAGAATGCCAAAGGCCTGTTTCCTGCAAATAATTTAAGTGCAGCCTTTTATGCTGTTGAAGAAGCCTTGTTAATATTAATGGAACATTAACATCATAGAAAGTCAAGGTTCTTTTTCAGGATTGTCAGCTACTTCTTAAGGTTTTAACAATTTGAGAATTTTTACCAATTTGAGAATCTTATGCTTTCAGTGAGACTGAAGTGTGTATTGTAAACAGACATCCCTACATTATAATTTCTTCTTTAATATTTGACATTTTCAAAAACAGCAATCCCAGATGGGTCTTGAAAAGGCGTCTTTAATAAAGTGTAGATTGTTTAGTAACATCTGAATGAAATGCCAAGCAATTTGATGGGTGAAAATAATGTAGTGAACCTGATAAAATGGTTACTATCTTTTTCCCCTATCATTAGTTCTAGAAGAAAAAAACTGCTCAGATCCTGGTGGTCCACTCAATGGCTACAGAAGAGTAGTAGAAGACACTGGGCTCTTGAATGGACGCTATGCAAAAATTGGCACAGTCATTGCTTTCTTTTGTAACAACTCATATGTTCTTAGTGGCAATGAACAAAGGACCTGCCAAGACGATGGAGAATGGTCAGGGAAGCAACCAATCTGCATAAAAGGTAGTTTACAAACTTTTTTACCACAACTCACACAGGCTGCTATTGTTTTACTGGATTGTGTTTAATATCATTTGCACTGAACAAATGATCATATTTGCTAAACAGTAAGCTGTCTGGCTGATACCTGATACTGAGTTTTGTAGTTTGCCAGCTCTGCTGGCTGCTATACTCAGACAGAGAAGATGCCAATGATTCCAGAAGATTCCATCTTTAAACAGGGAAAGCAATGTTCCCTAAGAGCCTTATTATCCTCATTCTAGGACTGAACCTATGTAAGATCAAGATCAAAGAAGGTCAGCAGGGAATTGAAATAGAATGAAATAATTGTCTCATGAGACTGTTAACAATCAGTTGCTGTCACAGGGAATAACTGTCCTTTCACAATCCTTTTAAAACAATGGGACCAGTCATGAATGCAAAAGGCAGAGCCTGTACAATATGATTAAATTATATGTATTAATAAAAACTCTGCATCACACCTTTAAATCCTATGCTTTTCACCTGGAGCTAGTCTACTAAGTGTTTATGAAACCCTGAGTGAGTGAGTGAATGAATGAATGAATGAATGAATGAATGAATGAATGAATGAATGAATGAATGAATGAATTTGGGCTGGGGAACTGCTAAATTCATTTTATGAATGCAATTTCTTGACATATGGATTTTTAAAAAACTGAAATGATGATAGTATAAGGAAATATGTCTGTTCCTTGGGCAATTTGCTTTATTCTGTTGTTTTAGATGAAAATAATCTCCCCCGAAGCATGCAGTCATCTGTGGAAAGCATCTTTATTGATGCCTACTGTGATACTGACATAATAGTTAACACATATATCAATCACAAAGAACTAGATATTGTTAAATTACACAGAGAACAAGGCATACAGATAAAATCCATCCTGCAAGATTCCTTTTCTTCCATTCAGGGCAGCAGGAAGGAGACCCTGGCAGAGTTAATTGAACTTGAGTATTTTATCCTAATCTTAAAGTAAGTAAACTGAATATGCCAAACTAGAAATCTTAGATCTCCCTTCTCTTATTTTACACATATTTAGGTAACTCTGAAGTGTTCCTTTGAATCAGAGCCTCCAATTTCTTCCATAAGTGCACAAACAGACTCCTAGAAGTGCATATATCCTGCAGCAGATGGAAATGAAGCATTTTTATATATAATTCCATTACTGGAAAAGTTTGCTCTGATACAAAACCATCATCAATAGTGGTGCAAGTGTGGCATTCAGACACATTGAATGATGGAAAAAACTTCCTCCATGCCTGAAAGTGCCAATGCTGACTAGTTCAGAAGCTTCTGCTGTTGTAAATGGGATAGATCTTGTGAACTGTGAAGAAGTATTTTTCCAATGCTTTAGGTTTTAGGATCGTTAATGCTCGTAACTTAACTGCCTCTTTTCTTAATCTAGTCCACTATAGTTAGAGAGAGGAAAGGTTGGAAATGTATATGAACCATAGCACTTGAGATGTGAATGTGAAAAAGTACTGTGCAACATTATATCTTTTCTAGCCTGCAGAGAGCCAAAGATCTCTGACCTGGTGAGACAGAAAGTGCTTCCAATGCAGGTTCAGTCAAGGTGAGAATGCAATATGTCAACTACAGTTTAAAGAAAAAATGTGATTTCTTTTCCCCTCCTCTCCTTTTCACTCCATGTGTTTAGCCTGCCTGAGCAGTGACTCCTACAAATCCACTGATAATTGAGCAATGAGAGCTGCTGGGAGGGGAGGTCTGATTAAGCACAGGCTGCCAGTTGCAACCTGGAGGCAGCCAGGAAGAAATGCACAGAGACAGACAAACTACAGGATGATGCTGGAATTCTGCTTGCAAGCTTGAGAACAGTCTAAGAACAGTTCCTTGAGGCTAATGATGAAAAATATGAACATGTGCCATCTTAGTGCACAGGGAGAACACAAGGAGAGAAGAGGGTATGGCAATGCAACCTGCTCCCAGTAAGTTTCACCATCCAAAGCAACATGGCACAATTTATATAGGCTGGGTATGAGGGAGAGGAGGAAGCAGAGTAGGAGGGGAGGAAGGAATGAATGAAAGATTAGATCCTTCCTGGGCTTACCCTTCTGATGATTTCTTGAAATAAATCCCATCAGAATTAGATATGTTGCAATGTTCAGGTTCATTTTCGTCCAAGTAGTAATTTCTCATTTCAGGGTTATTTTTGAAGTACATGACTAATTTAATTTTCAATTCAGTGCAAGAACTGTCCTCATCTTTGGTCTTAAGAACAGTCATATCAGGTCAGAATGAAGGTCCAGCTCAAGTCATATCCTGTCTCTGGCAACAGCCAGAATGGCTAGAGAAGATCTGAGGACAAGGCAGGCATGTACTTCCCAGTCACTCTGCCACTCTCCAGGTCTGTGATGTATGATTGTAGAGATGGCCCTGAGAAGCTGACATGAGGCTTTAGTAGCCATTAGGGGATTTTTCTTTCTTAAATTTCTCTATTAACTTTTGAATATAGGACTTTTGTGTTCCAGATATGAACACCAGCTGTATTGAGAGAACACACATGTCGTCCCATCCATAAGATGCCATGAGATGATGGCATCTCATGTTTGTGGACTGTTTTTAATCCCTTGAAGTAGAATCTCCATTGACCTTTAATAGGTCAATAGTGAGGTAAAGTCTAGATTATGCAATACTGCAAGTCACCTGTGAGTTTGGAATGGTACCCTGGCAGACTAAGTATGACCACAACAGCTCTCATCCTTCTTCAAAAATACAAGAGACTTGCCATTGCTCTTGTGCTTTGTAACTTTACTTTCCTGTTATGTATTGCCTCACAGATTGGATATGATGGAGGTGTCTGTGTCTCTCTGTGATAAAAAAATGAAATAATCATGAGGAAAAAAAAAGTCTTTTATGTATGTAGACAGTACCAGAAGTCTCAAGGGAAACTAATTTCCTGCTGAATTTTTCAGGCATAAAAAGGGGTTTTTTTGTAGATATGAGCTTTTAAGCATTAAAGCAATGGACACATTCTAAATGATAAAAAATTAAGTATAGCTGTAGTCAAGCTTATGGTCCATATCTATGCTGGTGCACATATTTATTTCTTAATGACGTGCCCTGTTTCAGCTAATCAGTACAATTTCTAAGTGGAAGCTTAGCAATTATGAAATTATTAAATCTCTGTGGTTAGGCAATTATCTCTGTTAATTGCCAAATCAAGCAACTTTAGCAACATCATTTAATCTGAATCAATTCCTAATACTGTCTATTAAAATATTCACTAGAGGAAAGATGTGTCTATCTCCCCTCTACTGAGAATTAATAATGACAATGCCAAATTCAGGTGTAATTTCTTAATTTAAAAAATGGCGTCTCAGTCCTTTTGTGAATGGAAAAAACTTCCACATTCAGAGGCAGTTGATTTCAATTAAGAAACTGTAAAATGAACAAAGAGACACAAATAGGATATGAATAAGCATATGTGTAATTATATATATGTGCAGATATATGTAAATAAAATACCTGGGATGTAAATGGGAGTATTGCTAAACTATGCTGGAATTATGTTTTTTCCTTATTCTTTCATGAGCAAACTTTATGTGATTTTAAATGATACTTAACACAACTGGTGATAAAGTTACGGCAACAATTGCTTTTATAATATTATAATTATTGTGTTCTTTGCGCCTTGAAACAGAGAAACACCTTTGCATCAACTTTACTCTTCTGCATTCAGCAAGCAAAAGCTTCAAATCTATCCAACCAAGAAGCCAGCACTGCCATTTGGAGAACTGCCCCCAGGGTACCAGCACTTGCACACTCAGCTCCAGTATGAGTGCGTTTCTCCTTTCTACCGCCGCCTGGGCAGCAGCAGGAGGACTTGCCTGAAGACAGGAAAATGGAGTGGGAGAGCCCCTGTGTGTATTCCAAGTGAGTCTCCAAGGGGAAAAAAAAAGTGCAGATCTCTTGAGTGAATGAGGGAACAGGATGTGTATTCATGTTAGATATTTACGGAGTCACAGCAGTGTAGGCTGCCTGTACTTCCAGCTGGGAGAAAGCAGCAATAAAGCTTGAAGGATATATGTGTCTTTTTATCCACCAGTAGAACTTGATGGTAAAGTGATCAGGCTTTCAGCACTGTAATTTGCCATTAATTTTTCTACTCTTTTATTGAGAAGAGGTATAGTGAGTCTTTCTCCTGATTTGAAATAGCTTTCTACTACCACTTCATGTTTTTCTGTATTATTTACTACAAATGGGATTTTTCTTTCATTTGTATACTTTGGCACACAGCTGACAAAACCATCAAAGTTTAAGCAATATAAGGGAGAATCTGCAATTTTAAAGAGGCTCTTCCTTTAATAAACCCTGCTAAGGAAGAGTTCACATTGCAAACTGTAAGTCTAGATAAAATCTAATCTGGAGGTAGTGCACAAAGTTAGTTAGGGTAAGAATGTCACAAGATTTGGTAAACCCCACTACTGACATCAAACAAACTGTGAAAAGTAGATCTTAACAACAAACAAATTTTTATTGTTGTTGTTTGTGGTTTTACTTTGAGATCATATCATGTATTTTGAAAAGTATTGTATTCACTATGGACATGTACACACTACATACTAGGAACTAAAAATGCAACAATGCAATGTAACTCTTTCAACTGAAGTTAAACCTTTTATGATATAGAGGATTTTACCCCAGGTCCAAGCATGGATAAGGTATTCCTAGAAAAAGGCAGAGCTTTTTCTTTTCCCCAGGATGACTGTTGATTTAGATGCATTTGCTTCAACATTCTTGTCGCAAGGCAAGTCTGTTCTTATAGGCATGAATTGACCTGTGCAAAGATTTGTGCCAAGAGGGGCTTCAAAAATACACTGTGACTGCCTAGCGTGAATTTTAGTGCACTGATGGCTTTATGGCATTTTATGATAAACAAGAATCAGGGGTGTTCTTTTCATTTCTTTCTGCAGTCATCTCATTATAGTGCAACTCAATAAAGTTGTTGTGAAAATTCACCTGCTCAAGTGCTAAATCCATTCCTACTTTACCTAGGAATCCAGATAATAATGGAAAACTTGAATATCATTTTAAAAAGCCATATCAAATACTCCTATAATTTTGCAGGTTAGAGACAGAGGCTAATTAGACAACTGTCCTTCATATTCATCACTGCAGTTTAGTTTCTTTTGGCACATTCTAAGAAGGAATCAAGAGTAATGCTCGGATTCTTTTGGGGAGAAAGTGTTACCTACTTTTTGCTTCATGTTTCTCCAGTCTGTGGAAAAGCAGAAAACATCACCCTTAAGAAGGCAGTGACCTCTATGAGGTGGCCATGGCAAGCAGCCATCTATCGCACAGCCAGCGGGGTGAAGGAGAACAGCCTTCGGAAAGGGGCCTGGATCCTGATCTGCAGCGGGGCCCTGGTGAACGAGCGCACCGTGGTGGTGGCAGCCCACTGCGTCACTGACCTGGGCAAGACCATCGTGCTCAAAACAGCAGAGCTCAAGGTGGTTCTGGGCAAATTCTACAGAGATGATGACAGGGATGAAAAGACTATCCAGAACCTGAGGGTAAGTAAGACTGGCAGGAGTGAAAAATGATGAGCACAGGTAGATGCTGATCACATCTGTCTTGTATAGGGACAAAACATTGACCCTTTGGGCAATGCACTCTCTTACATGTTGTTCTTTGAAATGCATGTGTAGAAGCTCAAGTGGAATGGCATAAGAAGGGCCTATGCTGTAGTTCATTGAATTCCTCGAAGCCATCTAACTCATACATTCACTCCTAATTAAGAAAATAGCTCAGGTTCTGTGGGCCATAATGTCTTGAGTGATATTGCCAGTAAAAAAGTAGAAGAGATGCCAGCTACTGTCAAAATTGATTAGCATAATTTATAAGGGAAACACTTGTGCTCTAAATCCTGGTTTGATGCCATGAGCACATTTCAGTTCTCAGCCCCAAGGCCGTACAGCTCTAAACTGTAAAGAAGTTTGTGTCTGACTCCAGCTCCAAAAATAGCACCTTGGGCTCACCAGAGCGATTTGATTTTTTCAAGCAGAACTAGAAAAGCTGAAATCAAAATGAGAAATGGAGCAAACCTTGGGTATGTGTGTCTCTTTTTGGGGGGAAGTTTGGGGTGTGTGTCTGAGTTAATTAATGGAATTTATCCAAAATGTCATAATTAACTTGATGCTTTCCCTCCTGACCCCTTTTTAGTTTCTTTCTCTAATCCCATCTTTTTAATTCTTTTCCTGTAAGAAAATATATTACTTTTTTTTACAGTATTTTCTTATAGGAATCCTATTTGTTCTTATAGGATTTCATTAAAGACACGAGCAGTAAAGGTTTGGCCCCAATATTATGTAATGTATTGCATGTTTCTCATTTGAGTGGAAGAACACCATAGATGGGGGTAAAGGAGAAGTATGCAAGATAAACTAAAATGTATTTTAGTAGTATGGAAAGAGTGCTGCTGACCTGCCATTGCTGTTAACCCTACAATTCTTCCTACTGTGTTTCCTCTCCAGATTTCTGCCATCATAGTGCATCCCAATTATGACCCTATATTACTTGATTCTGATATAGCTGTCATAAAACTCTTGGACAAAGCCAGGATCAGCAGTCGTGTTCAACCCATTTGCTTGTCATCTTCTCATGACTTGACTTCATCCACAGAGGATTTAAAGATAATGGTTACTGGCTGGAAGGTATTGGCTGACATTAAAGATCTCGGATACAAGAATGACACAATCCGCATGGGAGTGGTTCAGATGGTGGATTCACTGTTGTGTGAGCAACAGTATGAGGATAATGGGATACAAGTCAGCATCACTGACAGCATGTTCTGTGCCAAACAAGACCACACAGCCTTTTCTAATATTTGCCCTGCTGAAACTGGTGGGATTGCTGCCATAACTTTGCCAGGAAAAGCATCTCCTGAGCTAAGGTGGCATCTGATGGGATTAGTGAGCTGGGGTTATGATAAAACTTGCAGCCTAGAACTCTACAGTGGCTTCACCAAAGCTCTTCCTTTCAAAGACTGGATTGAGAAGAACATGAAATAAAAATCTGAGTCTGGAAATGGCATTTTATAATATAATATCTCTCAGTCTCTGCTACTTTAGGCTTCTCATCCCAGTGATGAGACACATCTGGGATAAGGTTAAGGCAGGCAGCCTGGTAATTTGTCCTAGGATCAGATAGTTCATCGGGTTACTTTTACTTAACCCATGACAGAGGGTCTTAGTGCATGAGAAAGTTTTGCCATATTTTGTCTGTCTCCCCTGGTGGGAGGACGATGCTCTGCTCCTGAGTCTGACATGCAGAAACAGGACAGTAAATTCTGTCTGAAATTAATCTGTAGTGTGGAGCTCCCTGGAGAAATTGATGGTGAGCTTCTCCCAAAGATCTGTGTGACTGAGTGGATTAAGAGTCTGGAAAGAGTAGCCTGAATTCATTATGACGGATGAGCTTGTTGTGGTATGTGCTGTCTGTATTGCCATAGTACAATGTAATCTTCTTCCCTCCCAAGTACTTTACACATTTAAATAAACCATGGTTTGTTTTTTTAACCTACATACTCATGTCTGACATTATTTAGATCCATTTTTGCTTTATATGTGTCACACTCTTGGAACTCTCTACTGCCCTTGTCTCTTTGCATGTCACTCTCACTTGAGGCTCTTCAGAAACACTAAAAGGCAGAATCAGCATAAAATTCAAGGACTATTTATATATATAAATAACAAGATTCATTTTTCTTAATACACCCATTTGTACTGTTGTACATGAACCACTACAATGAAATGTACAAAGGAGTTCTCTTTCACCTTGTATTCTAAACAGGTGAAAACATCAAACATATTTTAAACACATTTTTTTCAAGTGGGTTATTTCATAAAACTATGAAAACCTCAGGAAAACTTTCGGTTCCCATTAGTTTTCATACATTTGTGGTAAAACTACTCCTCTGTTGCTCTTCAGGATAAGAATAATGTCCAGGTCTCACACTTAGCAGGAACTTTTCTTGAACTGAGGCTGAACTGTTTGACATCAGAGTAAGATTCTCCTACTGGGCATGTTGTCCAGGGAGACACCTGAGTGTCCTCAAGGTCCTTAGTCACTCCTCTCACACTAAATCATTTTCTATTCTCTATTCAGTCATGGCTAAAGACTAGGGATTAACCCTATAAAAGTTGGGGAGAAGAGACAGTACTGACTGTCTTCCATCAATAATGATTTCTTGGTAAGTCATACATGACACTCTGGAGTTTTTAGGACCTTCAAATTATTACAGTGCTCAAAACAGCTTACAGCAGTAGCTGGATGTGAGGGCTGGCAATCTGATGAAAAGATTTTGTGCTCTTACCAAGAAGGACTCAGATCCTGAAGTTGTGCTCTGCCTATCGCATGGCTATGGCAACTTGAAGTTAGCAAATCTGATTTCAGTTCTGATTCTTTGCTGCTGTAAAATCTCATTACGAGTTTCTTAGCATTCAGTAGTTTCTACCCACTTTTGAATCTGAAAACTGCTGCTAAAAGGACAATTAGTGTTGGACATCATTCCATGCCATTTATTTTTTATTTTCTTGGCAGAAATACTTCTTGTGTATGCTTTTGCACTTTCCTTGTTTTCACTGGCAATAGGACCACATGATGTTGCTTAAATCAAAAAGTTTAAGGGCTACAATTAAAGTATATTGCTTCTCTTTATCTTGTTTGTCTGTCTTCTCCTGCCAGGAAATTATGCTTGGCCGACAAAGTGCATGGCAACAACAGCAACAAAAATCCTGCATTAAATGTGAAAAACATGATGTGTTTCATTCCTCTGCCAGGAGGAACACATGCCAATGAATGTGTGGTACTCCCCTGCTGACAGAATGGCTTAGAGTAAATTAGGTGTCAGTTTTGGAAAAGCACAAACTTGCAGAAAGTCAACATGTGTTTCTTCCTAACAGCCATGAAAAAGAGTGAAATGAGAAAGCTCTTTCATGATTACATTAAATGAGAGTTTCTACACTCTAAATAATTATTGGATTATTTAATGGTAAACAGAAATTATGAAGACCTGCGAGCTGGTTGTCTTCTCAATTAGGACATCATGACTGCATTGCTTTCCATAGTATTGTTGCTTTCCACTGCTACAGGTGAGAGAGATGAGGTTCTAAATGCTTTTTTCTCTCTTTAGGTTTTGTCCAGTCCAAACAGCTCTGCAAAAGTCTGGTTTAATTCCAGCCTTAGACCTCACTCTTCTTTTTCTAAAGATCAACTATATTTTAATATATACTGATCCTCTAACTGCTCCTCAGTGTTGAATCCCATGCCCATTTGGCTTCAAATCAGCTGAAAGTTTCTGGGCTTGGACAGCAACAATATAGCTGTTCACTAGCTGTATATCACACAAAAGTACATTCTTGAAGAGAAACTTGTAGGAATTAATGGAATTAAAACCTCAGGAGGTTGCTATAGCTGTGCATGCACAGCACTATTCAAACCCTTCTTTTCACTGCCATGATGCTCTTCAAAGGAAGCAGAAGTAGGAAGATAGCCAGACACCTGGCACAACCCCAGGATTCAGATTTTAGCACAGCCCTTTACAGGAGGAGGATGAGGTTGCAGCCTTTGCTTCTATTTCTGGACCTCAGTCATGTTTGAATCCTAGATTCAAATCTGGCTATCTCTAAATACCCACATAGTGTTTTATTGCTCTGGTTGTATGACGTAGGTATTCACATGTACAAGTGAGCAGTCATATCAACATATCCAAGCACCTGTACCATGTTGAGTATTCCCAGGAATTACAAACCAGCTTGTCCATCCTTTCTGTCAGGCTTACCCACAGCAGTTTCCTGTTTACAGACTGAGCAGAACTATGCAGGGGTTAGCATTTAATGCCAATAATGAGGAAAAATAGGGATGTTTGAAAAAAAGCAATGGGTGACCTGGAATTGCTAATATCTTTGATAGCTTGCCTCTATTTTTAAGATGTAGAACTATTTCAAACATCTCTTTCTAAACAGGTGAGGATCTGTGCCATCTGTTGGAGAAAGGGTGTGAAATAGCACAACATGGATAGCAGCTCATTTTCCCTCCAAGGAAAAAGAGCTGTGCATTCTGGAAAGGCCATAAGGATATTGCTATGGAAAGAGGAGAGCAAAACACTCTCTGCATTCTTATTCCCTCCAACGGGTGTATGTTTTTCCTTTGTATGTTTCAGGGCTGCATTAAATTACTTCCAAAAGCCAGGGTGCTTAGCTGAAAAATAGGAAATGGACATACTGAAATACAAGCTCTTTTCAGACACCCTCAGTTACTCTCTTAGAATTGCCCTTGTAAATGATTTTTGTTGAAAGCCTACGTCCATGGTAAGATTACAAGAAAAAAAATGTGTGTTTGATTAGGACTGGGGATTGCGCGAGAGGCTGCATCCTGCCATTTTTTAAGGGCAAGTAACTGGAATTGGCTTGGTTGCAGGAAAAGCATCCTGGGGGAGTGGGAGTCGTGCGGAGGGTCAGGCAGGCCTTGCTCAGCTGTGCAATCCCCACAGCCTCCCAGCTCCTTATCGTGTCAGGGGGCTTCCGCATGGCTGCTGGCTTTCCGTGCCCCCTCCTCGGTGCAGAGGGAACGAGCTGTGGCAGAAATGTTTGTTCCCTGTGAAACGGGACATCAGGTTGGTCAGACTTGGATGGAGAGACAGCACTGAGGTTGGCGGGCAGAGCTCCAGCTGAGGCAAACGGGAGCGAAGGTGTGCAGCAGTGTCTGGGCGAGCGTTCTGTGCCCCAGCACCTGAGCGCGGCTACAGAACAGGACAGAAATTTCCTGCCCTACGCTGCAAAAACGCCCTGGGCGACGCCCGAGCCCAGGTCCGCCGGGCCGCGGCCACGCGCGACGCCCCCGCGGCGGAGGAGCGGGGCGGGGCGGCGCAGGTGGGGGCGCGGGGCGGGCCCGGCCGAGGCGCGGGGAGGGCCGCAGCCACAAGCGAGACGGCAGCCGCTCGCCGGGCGCGTGGCGCGGGGCCGGACCGGACCGGGCTGGGCCTGAGGGCCGCCGGCGGCAGGTGGGGCCCGGGCGCCGCGCCGCGCCCACGTCCCGGCAGGGGGCAGCACCGCCCCGCACCCTGCGCGTCCCTGCGGGCGGGAGCTCTGCTCCCGCGGCCCCTGGATCCCGCCAGCGAGCCCCGGCCGTCCCGGTGGGACAGCACGGCGCGGGCAGCGGCCGGCCGGGCCGGGCCTCCCGGGAGGCGGCTGCCGCCTCGGCGCGGCGGGGCAGGTGCGGTGGCTGCGGGGGCGCAGCCCCTTGGCCGGGCTGTGGGACCCCGCTGCCGGCCGAGCGCCGGCCCGCTCGCCGGGGCACGTGCGGGTGTGCGGCGGCAGGGAGACACCCCGAGCGGGGCCGCGTGTGTGTCTGTCTGCGTGTGTGTCTGTGCGATCGCGCCTTCCCGCGGCTCCCGGCTGCTCCCCGGAGTCCCGAGCCTGCGCGGGGAGGCGGTGGCGGTCGCGGCGAACGGGGCAGGTCGCGGTCGGCGGCGCCCGGCCCGGCCCGGCCCTCCCCCTGCGAGGGGCTCGCCGCCTCCCCCCCCCCCCGCTGCCAAGGAGCTGTTGGGGGGGATTTATAGGAGTAACAACGGCTCGTGATGTCAACCCGTGCCTAAAATAGAGAGGGATTGACTGCAAATCCACGGCTCGAGGGCTAAACCTTCCAATCCAGCCTCAGCCAGCGCCGCGCCGATGTGAAGTCGCCCCCCAGCTCTCGCACACAGCCGCGCAGACACGCACACGCTCCCCGCGGCGAGGGGAGGGCGCCGGGGATCGCAGTCCAGGTGCCAGCGCCTCCTCGCCCCGCCGGCCACTGCTGGGCGGCTGCGGCGCAGCAGCGCCGGTCCCTGGGGCACCGAGAGCCTGCTCTGGGACGGCGGGGTGGGGGAGAGCCGAGGAGCGGAGCTGCCAGATCCTCGCCCAGCGGAGCCCCCAGGATTACAAGGAATTGCGTGCTCCTTCCCAGACGTGAGCGAGGGTTATACCAAAGAACCAACCTCCTTCGCGCCCTGCTGTCCAAATTAATCCCTTGGACCCTTGAGAAGACAGGGTTTTTTTCGGAACCATGGCATCGTCAGAAGGGTGAGGGGGACCATCTCTTGGGTGGGAGGAACGGGAGGATGGGGGAGATGCCCGGCATTGTTCTTTTGGTAACAGTTTCCTGTCATCTGCTTCATTGTTAATCCTTGCCCCTCGCCATTCCCTAACACAATAATTAGGGAGCGAGAGGAAACGAGAAGCAGACGATCCACATATAGAAGAGAGCGAGGGAAAAAATTTCAAATATGACCAACTGAAAAGGTCTTGGGTTTCCTTCCCATCACTTCTTTATTTAACCCCTGGAGGGCAGATCAAGCTTAAACCACCTGCCTGTGAAGGAGAGTACAAGTGAATGGTTCACTCAGAAGGGAGGGGGAAGCTTCTTCCTAAAGATAACAGTAATGTTAATAATAATAGTAATAATAATTATAATTTCAAAAATAATCGAAAACCTGTCCCCCCAGCCATCCCTTCAAAAGGCAACAAACAAATCCAACTTCTTGAGGAGTTGTGCAATTTTGCAGTTCTGTGCCAAATGCGTTAAAGTTCTAGCAAGAAAAATGCTGGGAAGGGCAAAGGGTTCTACAAGAGGCTTTAAAGAAAAGCAAACACAGTTCAGCTCTGATAGTGTCTCCTGGAAGGAAACTGTTGTCCCTACCCATGCCCGGATTGCCGGAGTTGCCCACTTCATCGCTCTCTGATGAGCCAGGGGGCTTGTTCCGTTTACAGACTTGCTGGTTGTAGGAAAAAAAAGATTTCATTGATCTCTGCTTGCCCTCTTATAACACTACCTAGCATTAGACTGCGTTTAGTGTGAGCCTCCCCTTTATCCCTGGATGTTGTCATGTTGTATCAGCATGATCTGCTCAAGATAGGACTCTCTAAGGACAGAGTGCAAAAGGAAGCTCTGTTTATATTGCCTTTGTGTCTCTCAGGCTAAAAGACTTGCTGAGCTGATTTAAATAACCCAACACATGTCTGGGAGGGTGTGCACACAAGCGTCCCATTACCTGGTCAGAAGAAGAAGCTGGCTGTCTCTGCAGCGGCCCCCAAGCAGTTGGCTTGGGAGGAATGGAAGCTTAGAAAGTGTTGATTTGGGTTGCTTTGGGAAAAGGACAATCCCCCAGTCTAACAGAGGACAAATATGTGAGGCTCTTTGGCTTTTCACAGGACTGTGAGAGAAATCATTAATTTATCATTTGCTATTGCCTTACCTTTGCAGGGAATTTCTGCACTGAATTTGTATGTTTTTGTTTTGGTGGCAGTGTAGCAGTTTAATCTGCCCTATGTAGCATTTCCTCTATTTAACTAGATGCTCTCAACAAATGATCAGAGCCATGAAGAAGAAGCTCAGAGGTGGAAGGACCACCCTAGGGTTGCAGCTCTTTCCCTTCTGTATCCTTGGACTACCCCAGCTATCACTCTCCTCTGGATGGTGCAGTCATCTGCTGTTTGTATTCCCACATGAGGTGGCTGTAGAGGTCTGTGCTTGTTTTGGACCAGTGGTGGAAGTTGGGATCAATTGTACAGGAGTTTAGTAAGAGGTGTTCGGGAGATCTGTCAACTTTGGATGAAAGGAGGTTTTAAATGTGTATAGAAAGAGATGTGCTTTTAAAAGAATTTGACTGAATAGGCGGGCTACAAAAGATCAGGGTGCTGAAACCAGAAAGGCTTCAGTAGATGCGTGCTTTTGTTTTTCTTATGGAACAGAGCTAAATTGTCAGGGTGAGAAAAGAAACTAAAAGTTTAGGCCTTGTTTTCAAACCTTGTAGGAAATTTACCTAGACTAAGACAAACTGAAATTGTTGTTTGGTATGATTCAGTTAGCGGTCTGTGACAGCTGAAGGAGGTGTGGAAAAAGAAGTTGAGTGGGAAGCATTTCAATTGTCAATCCATGTTTACCAGTAAGAGCCTCTTCCAAAACTGAATTCTCATCTTTCTCTTCCCTCAAGTGAAAAGCTGGGGGTAGAGATTAGCTTTCATTCTGGCATAAGGGTCAGCAAACTGAGGCACCAAAAGGATCATCAGGAAAAGGGAATATTGACTGGACCTTGTTCAAGAAATGCTTTCCACCAGCACTGGCACAATGTGAGAATGATGGCAGAAACCCTGCTCTGCTTGCAGCAACGGGCACTATCTCAGGCACACACAGCTACATGGAAAAGGACCTACTGGAGATGGGAACAAAGGGATACACTCCATATTTACGTCTAATCACTCTGGGGATGTTCAGCTAGATATGTTAGTTGAGATCAGAAGTATATAAAGGTTTTATTTTGTGGTGTTAAAACTGCTCCAACTACAATAGTTTTTGTAGCGACTTACTACTCTTCTCACAGGGAAGCTTATGTAAAATCTTCAAAGTGAGGATGTGAGGTGTATGACAGGATGTTTAATGAACAACAAAAGGCCATGATATATATACAAAAGAAGGTAAATCTGTGCTCCATTATTAAGAGTTAGTCATCACTTGCAGACAGGATTTGGTAGGAAAGATTTCCTTGCCTGTGCCTTTTCAGTCATTCTTTTCTTTTTCTTTCAATATCTTATTTGGGTAAGCTCATCCATGTATGGAAATTTGCTGCACAAATCCTTCTGTTCCAAGAGGATAGTCAGCAATGGGAAACTTCAATTGAAAGAAAATGGGAAAGGAAACATTCAACACCATGGCAAAATCAGACCCATATGCCCTCTGGGTTTACCTTATTGTAGTTCCAGCTAGTGGGGTTTTGGTTTACGCTGTCTGTATATTGAAGGTTTAGTCTTTCACAAAATCTCCTGATACAGATCTCATTACTAAGATGGATTTTTGGTGTTTAGCTGATGCTGGAAATGGAAAATATCCTGTTTAAGGAGGAAGGGCTAGCACCAAGTATGGATGCAGTTCAAGGTTTCTTGTTTTTATGTTCTGTTTAAACGTCCTCTGCTGGCCGTGACTGCAGGTGGGATGCTGCTGGAAGACCTGGCCTCCTGATCTGTGCTGGCATTGCCTTTCATGAGTGCTTAGTGTGGTACAAAGATCCCAGGATGTGAGTCCACAGCCACAGACTGTGGTGTCTGTTGTAGGACTCAGGATGTGGTGGGTTGATCTATGGAGATTTACCAAAGCAGAGCATTTCAGCATTTCCTTTGCTTTTACAGGGTCTGGATTGGACCTAAAGGTTACATGAGATTGACTGATCAGTTGATGCCCATGCTTGCTTTCAGACCTCTGAGCAAAGTCCTTGCTTCACATGGTTTTATTATGGCTCTTATCTCTCTCTTTAGTCTTACTAAAGGAACATAATAAAGTACCTTGCTACTGTTTTGCCGGTTTTTTATTTGTCAAAAAAAAAAATCTTTCAGAGTGCTGATTTAGATACTCTAAAAATCTAGAGATATGTTTGTATTTTGTATGCCTCTAAGAGCAGGAGTTTCAGGTGTGCAGCTTGGATTAGGGTCTGCTCCTTCAGGAATGTAGCCACTAGGAGACACTATCACTGCATCGATAGAAGAACTTAAACAGAGGCAGAGCAGGTGTGTGAGCTGGGAGCTCAGCCCTCTGTGTGCAGGTCAGCCTCAGGGCAGCCCCGTGTCTTTGGCTGGGCAGCCCTCTCCCAGTCCATGGGCATGGTCAGGGACTCAGTGTGGGCCTGTGGCCATTCCCAATGGGCACTTTGAGTGTGACCACCATGTTTTGCAGAGGTTAATGAGCCTGATGTGGGCTCTTCCACTTGCATTGGTCTCAGTTCTGGAGAGTGGTCCCAGGCAAGGTTTATGAAAAGCACAGAGATGGCACCTGTTCAGATTTGTGGTGCACAGTTAACAGGCGTGTCTGTGTGTGTGTGTATGCACCCTGCTAACAAAATAAATCAGTGAAGTGGAAGAGTTTGAAACATTACCATGTTTGAATAGACAGAAGTCTGGGTAATTGTTTAGTGTTGTGGTTTGATTAGTGAAATAGTGCTTCTCAGTTCTACGTACACAATATCAATGGTGTTTGTGTAATATGAAATGGCACAAATGCAGTGCTCCCGTTCTGTTCACACTAGCAGATAAACTGCATGGCAGGGCAGAGATCCCCACCATGGTATCTGACTCTATCAGTATCTTACCTAAAAGGAAATGAACAAACAAAAAATCTCATCTGAGGTCCGTTCCTCCTCTCCAAACTTGGTTGTTTCTACATTCATCTGTAGATATTCCTATCTTCATCACAAGTTGCACTGTCTTGGAAACTGCTGTTTCACTGTCAGGAGTACTGTTTGTCTGTGCTACCAGATCA
This sequence comes from Camarhynchus parvulus, assembly GCF_901933205.1. Taxonomy (NCBI): domain Eukaryota; kingdom Metazoa; phylum Chordata; class Aves; order Passeriformes; family Thraupidae; genus Camarhynchus; species Camarhynchus parvulus. Next base: position 18,397,657 of record NC_044575.1, on the reverse strand, counting down.
CCCAACAATAAAAGTTTGGTCGAGACCAGAGAGCATATGATTTGATTTCTCCAAAATTAGCTACAGCTGTTGAACCCACATAGGTTTTATACTAGCTGTAGGTGGATGGTTATTAGTCAAAATAAGTTAACACAGGAGGCACAAATAATAAATACCTTACTGGTATAAAGCTCTGTGAATACAAGTTAACCTGCCAAAATTTTTTGAACAAATTTGAACATTAAGAATTCATTTACTACACAGGATTATTTTTTTTAGTTATGCAGCTGTGATGGTTTTGGATCTTGGAGCAGGAGTCATAAGCCATTTGCTGTATTGTCAAGACAAAGCCTGAAAGGGAGATTGCCAGCATGTATTATGCACCTAGCCTGGAGACAACATGACCCACCTAGGTGAGTCAGGAAAAGTAACTTGGCATTTCATCGTAGGATTCAGGCACCTACATAGGAGAGTGGGTTTTCAGGATCTGCCACAATATATACAACAAGCACACCCACACATTTCTTGTCATCTAAGTTCTTACTCTATAATTTACCCACAAAATTTCTCTACATGGAAACTTGAGGAATTCTTCTGGCACAAATATTTAGATACTTCAGATGAAATCTTCCAAGTGCTCTCACTGTTATTTTTACAAAGTATTTGATGAGCACCAGCATAGGATGGAGATGTTTTACCCTATACTCTTTCTTAGACATCTTGTGGGACAGATAGAGTGAATGTAGCTTGGTAATTAGTCATATCAGCTGTGGCTCTGACCTCATTTCACTGTTGTCAATTGCAAATCTCTTATCAATTTCAGTAAAAGACAATTAGGCTTTGCAGAAGATAACTCGTGATCCTTAAATGATACAATAGTTCTCATGGCTCCAACCTTCAGTCTTGTCTTAAAATACCCTTTCAAAAAGAAGTTGTCACCTAGACAGAAACTCCATTTTTATACATATTCAGATCATTTTACAGACACACAGGGGTTAGTATGTTTCCTATAAAATCTACAGGTGCTTATTTACTTTGAACTTCTTATAAACAGCAGGTTATATTTTTGGATTAGATATATAAAGGGAGATTGGGCTATCTTAAAAAATTACTGAAGTTTTCAAAAGCCTTATCTTACCATAGTTTTCTGTGAGATAAATGTATGCATGTGTATATATGTATATGTACAGCCTTCTCCGTGGATGTACGTGTAGATGTTTGTATACAATGGACTAAGAAGTCAGCATACAAAGCAGTATTGTATTGCTGTACTAGCAAATTACAGCATTTCATTTTCTCTTCTTCATTGTCCTGTTTCCCCTTGATCTAAAGGCTGCCCCAATGAAGACTGCTAAAAACTGTAAATTTGTGAGCAGTGTTTAAAAGGTCACAGTTTTTCGGTTTAAGAAGAGTAACATTAAAACTCTGTCCTCTTTCAGAGGCAGTGTGGTTGGCATGTGGGTTCCTTCGTGGTGCAGGTGACAGTGGGAATGCTGGATTCGGTGTGGATGTGGATCCCACGCTAACAAGAGCCTCAGTGTTGGGCTGTCTCTGTAAAGAGTTGTCTCCATTCCAAAGCAGTCTATGCTTGTGAGGGGTGTGGGGTGAGGGCACAGTGCTAACAAGTAACCCTTCATCCTCAGTATCTTCTCGTGTAATACCTTTCCGTTTTCTGTGGGATTTAATTCCCTTTGCCAGCAGAATGTGTTATAATGCCTGCTATTTAGAGCAATTAATTGTATGATTTCTTGAAAACATTGGCTGGATCTGTCAAATCCATCATTTCTGTAATTGTCCATCCATTAATGAAACTCCTCTTTTGCCAACTCAGTACAATGTTTCACACAGTTTTAGCCTCCAGCTCGTTACTCTAAAATGTTATTACCAGAGGCACACAAGCAATAAAAATAAGTACGCTTTTATATATTTAATCCTACTTCTGTATTAATTTTAAGGCTTTCAGTGTGCTTGAAGTTTTAAAATGATTAACTACAATACATTTCAGTCCTTAGGAAAGAAAACAGACTAAGTTCAAAGCTCATCATATTTTCTAACTTTTATCTTCAACATCTTTGATTGTATGTAAGCAATTCCAAATTTGGGATCCTTACAAGGAAGAACTAAAAAAGGACCAGGGCATAAAAGAAATAAGGAATACTCCTGCTAATTACAGGCATCTTTAGGAGACTAGCGTGGAATTCAAGAAAATGCAGTATTTCAGGTTCACTGCTATGTCTGAGAAATCAAATTCGTTGAAGTGTTTTAAAGAAAAGAGGATAGGATGAAATTTTAAAAACTAAAATAATTTAATTTTTACTTTCAAAAATAAATTGTTAGTTTCATCTTCAGTTAAGAACACTAAAATGGTGGGCCCTCCAATATAAAGGAAAATATTTCACTGTGTATTAAGGAAATGTTTTGAGTAGACTAGGACAGTATTTGTCTTTTTTGTGTTTTTCAAGGTGCCAACAATCTCCTCTTAGACAGTTGTAGAGAGCAATAAAGTCCTCCCTCATCCTCCTTTTCTGCAGGCTGCATAAAAAGACATATCTGATTCTGTCTTCAGCTGGTTCAGTGGTGTTACTTCCAAAATTTCCACAGTTTTGAGCTTTTTTTTCTGTCAATCTCACGCCCTGCAAGTATATTTTGCAGTGTGGATTTTCACAACTGCAGTTTTGCAGCATTGGTTTTTAGTACTGGTAACCATATTGAGGCATAGAGGCTGCCTGCCTAAATGTTCAGTGAGCAGGATGCTACTGCCACTCCCAAAGTCAAAGTCCTTGAGCCCCATCTATGAATTGAGCTTTTTCTTATTCTCTGATAGCTCACTATCAACTGCATCCCTAATAAGAGGATAATGGATAGCAGCTCTGAAGTAGGTATTTTGGTGCAAACTTAAATTTAATTTATCATCCCTTTGGCAGATTAAGAATAATCAAAAATGTATCCAAGTGTAAAATCTGTGTGAATGAGAAAATGGTCAGTTCGGTACTAGAACAAAGTGTTCACACAATGCATTCAAACTGATACTTATCAAAAGTGTAAATGCATTCATTTATCCCAGGGAAAACAGGTAAATGAGTCTAAGGTTGCATCATCTGCTAGTTCACATCTCTGCGTGATTCAAGTTAGTCTCACTTAGCCCTACTGCCAAATTTGTGCTTCACATCTGGGAATGACTGCACTTCTGATTGACTGGTGGCCTCCTCAAGCCATACCATGTGGTTTCCAGATGGTGGACTTCATCTCCCTTGAGGCAGGAACCCCTGGTGTTTGCCTTTCCAACTGTTCGTTGTACTTTCTGTACGGTCATTTACCCAGCAGCTGAGTGAAGTTTGGATCTTGTGGATTTGCTCTCTTGCAGGGACAATGACAGAGATCACTGCTAAACAAGTCACGTGCACTGCGAAGCTTCTGACACTGCTCATCATTCACAAAGGCTGTCTGGAAGGTGCAGGGAACAAACCTGCTCCTTCCTACTCCTTTGGACAAGTGTGTCTGTGCAGCACCCTCTTAGAGGGATTGACAAACACTTCTGGTACAAACTCTTCTGGTACATGTTTCCAATGTGGAGGAGCAACGTGACCAGGGACCAGTTTAGATCCTGAAAGTGTTGTAACTGTATTAGTCTGGTATTGTATCCAAGCTAATGACAGCCTCTAAGTCCAGCTAATTATCTTGAGTGCAGGAGAGCACTAGTATGGATCTGCCCAGCTAGCACACAGGCAGACACAGGTACCCTTTGTATCCCAGGTTCAGCCCATACAGAGTCTCAAGCCTGTTTCTTAAGGCAAGGAAAAAAAGATCAGCATTATTTATGAGTACAAAAATTAGGGCCAGCATTTGTGGGTTTTACAAACCACCAACTGCCTGGGACTATGGCTTCCTTAATTGAAAAAGTGACAACACATATGTAATGTGTAGCTGGGGATATGACAGTGGACTAGAGGCTCTTCAAGAGGTCCCTTCCAACTTTAACTGTTCTGAGATTCTGTGCATGACAAATACACGGTATACAGCCATTTCCATGTAGTATATTTATATCCTAGGTCTTGGCTATGGCTGTGATGCCCTGTACTGCTGGCACACCATCCTGTAATATACTCATCCATGTACTGATTTTTCATGAGCCTGGATTCAGGCTGTGTATACATGAGTAATAATCCAACCCAACAGAGACAGCCGGACCTGCTAAGTCCACATGGTGCTGGTTACCATGTGACAAGCCTTAGGTGTGCTTCTAGAGTGCATTCCTGGTGTAGCTTCATCCAAAAGTTATTCAGCTCCTTAACATCAACCAGAGCACAGCAGGTGGACATCTTCAGGAAGTTCACTCCAGAAGCTCACTTTGGACAAAATTGCTAATATAAGTTTACCCTCACTTGGTCACTGATACACCTCAGGTAAGTGTTCCCCAGTGGGCAGGTGTTCCTGGCAGGCTCTCATCATCTTCTGGCTGCAGATGTGCATGCTGGCAGCATGGCTCCTTCTGCAGCCACAAGCTGAGGTGCTGCTGTGGCCTTTGAGTCTGTGTAGACTTGCCTGTGTAAGTCACTAATGAACAGCACTTGGCCTTGCCATGAGCAGCACAGACTGCTGCAGGGCAAAGCATGGCTGGAGGTAAAACATGGTCTCCAATCACACAGAATGTGAAGGCTTCTGTTGTAAATTCATGCCAAGTGTGCAGGGGGTTCTGGGCCACGTTCAATGGCAGAGGCAGCATCTCAAGTATGTATGGTTTGGTATGCTTCCTTTGAGGCAGAAAGCTCTCTCATTAATTAAGCATCTGGTCCTTATCTGTGTAAGACCTACTTTTGCTGTGGTAACTGAAAAAAGATTTGTTTCGAAAAGCGCACGTGTATAGAAGCACACGTCATCCACATACATGCATGCATATGGGAATTAATTAACACCTGGTTGCTATTTATATCACAGAATTTAGGTCAGGTAGTGGAAAACAGATCAGAGTCACTCACCCGACATTTTAGGAGGACTTAGAACAGGCATTTTGCAGTGTCCCATGCTGGAAACTGTTAAGAAATACTATTTTTATTGACATAAATAATGCCAGAGGAACCTTCACAGCTATGTAGGGAAAAAACATACAAAACCTGTCTCATTGTAATACCAAAGCACTTTAGTAGGAAGCTTTCTGCTGCTTCCAGGATTAGCTGTTTCTTTTCTTCTTGCTTTTGTTCCTGTCCCATTGCAGGCATCTGTTCCCTGGTGGTCTGCTGAAGGGGGTTCCCAGTAACCCTTTCCAAGGGGAACCTGGGGAAGATCTGAAAGATACAGTAATGGGCTCAGCACTTAATGCAGAAGGGCCTCACAGCAGTCACCATTTCTTCAAGTGAGTTGCTGGAGTGCCTTGAGGACATTCCTGTCACCTTTTCTGGTAACAGGTTTGTGTCACACGGTGGCACCCTTGCAAACCAAATAAAGCTTGAAGTCCCACTGCAGCCTCTCTCAGGGAGGTCTAGGGGGGTCTTCATTCTCACTCGATAACTGAGGCTTCAGTGTCTTTTGAATGTTGATCCCCTAATTGTGTCTGGCTTGAAATCAGTGAATAGGTGGAAAGACTTACTGGGCAGCAGGAACCGATAAACCCACAGGGACAGTATGGTTGTGTAAGACTCAGGTTTTTTTGTCAACCTGGCAGTAGACACAAGATCATAGTGCAAAGGGGAAAATCCCAATACGTTGGTTGGTATTTATAGTGATTAATTTTGCCAGCACACTTCTTTTTTTCCTCAATAATATTTAATAATGATGGTGTTACTATCAGTTGCAGTTAAGGATTTAGTGAAACATAAACCAAGAACATATTCAGCTAAATTCACACTGAAGGAATCCCGTTCTGGCCACCTGGATTCTGAACAGCTTCCCAGCTTAGATGGAAGTATTGTATTACCAAGTGCTCTTAAATACTTACACCATTTTGCCTTACCTACCTTCCAAAGGAGGTACATTGTTGAGTATAGGTGTTTCAGTTTTGCCATTGTGTGTGTTTTGGAATCATCTGCATTATAGGAGATCAATCCACTTGAGTCTTTTGTCATTGTGCTGACGGTGTCCAAAAGCCTGGGCTGGAGGTCAGAGCCCAGCTGTGTTGTGTTATGTGCATTTGCAGTGGAAAGACAGGTAGTTGTCTGCTTTGGACAATTACACTCTCTTACAGAGCTCCAGCAAGCTGCTGCAGCAAAAGTGTGGCAGTGTTTATCACCAAACCCTCTTTGTGTGGTGCGTTTTTGCAGATTAAAAAAAAAACTCCGTTGTTATGGCCCTTTGATGTAGCGGCCATGGTTATGGCAAGGAGTAAGGTGGAGTCCAAAACCAACTCAATTTGTAGGCATTATTTATTCACTAACCTGCAGATAAATGTTTCTAATTGAAAATATCAGTGGTTAGTTAATCTGTATGTATTGTCCAAGTCAGGAGAAGAGAGTGCATTTTATGACTTGTCTAGTAAAGATGTAGTCTTAGAAAAGCTCGAATGCCTGTGACTTTATTTCTGTCCAATTTAAACTTGCTCCCAAAATACCCTGTGAAGCCAACATATGTAGCCCCTAATAGTAAAACAACAAAAATCAGTAATACTTAATTTGTGAAGTTTTCCCATGTGTCTGGATCACTCAGTCTGGGTTTGCCCTTTGTTTTGATAAGTACAAATGATTTTCTGCTGTATGTCATGCTATTTGATCTGCATATAAAACTTGTTCATTGCTTAGACTTCCTTGACAAACTGATGGAATGACAGTGTAGGATTGATACAATGAACTTGAGTGTTAAGTGACAGTTTAATTCCACTGGGTGGTAACAGTTCATAATATTTCTATTCAGGCTTTGCATTGAAGGTACAGAATCACTGTGATGCCTGAATCAGTGTAAGAGCTGACATATCCCTCCTCCTCGTGCAAATACAGGAGGATTTAAACAGTCAGCACATGTATGAGATTGCCAGGCTGCTTCTGACAGCCACTGCCCCCTGAGTGCTGGAGATGATGAGAAGAAAAAGATAGAGCTCTCACATCAAAGCCTCTGGCTTTACTTCTGTAAAGGGAGCACTAAACACTGTCACTTGGAAGCTGGTCAGTGCTGATGAAAGGACCCTGGAAGAACAGGGCATGGGTTGGACAGACACTTCAAACATCAAACTGAAGCTGCAGAAACAGCACTTGGTGCCTGGACGTCAGATGTGGCTGCAAGGCTGACAACAGAGAAGAGTGGCACAAATTAATAACCATCTTTTACCTGTGTGTTAATGCCTCATAATTACCCTGGGTTACTCACTGACCATACACCATCCTGTAAGTGTTTTCATGATTTTGGATACCATAAGGATATCACAATAACTGCCATATACTGTTTTTTCATTATTTCCAAGGAGGAAGGAAAGGAAAGAGAAGGAGGATTTTAACTTTTAGCCAGTTACCCTTTTTTTATACTCTCTGCCATCAAGAAAAATGATAGTTTGGTCAACTTCCCTTCTCATCCATAATGTATCAAGAATGGCTATATAGAGGTGTTATTTTTCCAGTCTGTTTATTAGACTAGTATGCCTAAGGTGTGCCTCTTTGTGGCTAAAATTACATGTACAGGAAGAACAATTTTCCAAAATTTGTCTTTATAGATGGAGAGCTAAGGTGTAAAGTTTTCTCCCTGTCACACCAGAATCTGCAGGTGTGGATAGGAAAATTTTTCTGTCACCATGGCCAGTCAGGCAATGCAAAACTGTCTGTTTCCCATATTTTTCGTCACAGATGATATTGGTTATGCCTTTGCTCTGCTTGACTAGAGCAGATGGAGACCAGATGAAGGGCTCAGCTCACTTCTTTGTGTAGACCTGCAGTGGTTTCCCTCGTCTTACAAAAATACCATGTTGTCTTCACGTTTGTTGAATTGATTGGGAAAGTTTAGATTCTCCTTTTGCTTTCTCTCAGTTTTTTTTTTTCAAGGTGAAGCTTAAATGATCTGTAAACCTGCCAATCATGATTCATTTTTAGAGGCAGACCTCCTTTCTCAGAACTGCTGTTTATAAGTGCTGTTGTGAACTGATGGGTTAATTAAGAGTGGCTGATTTGTACATCTAGGCTTTTAGACATCAAGAGCACATGCCTGAAAGAAAGATAGGATATTTACCAGTGATGGGAAATAAACTAGTGCCAAATGTACATCAAAAGCTGGAATGGAAACATCAGGTGATCAGGTTATTGCATTTTGCTAATCTCCATTACTGTTTGTTTTGTGGACTATTACAAAAGAGTGCTCAGGAACAGGAAAGTCAAAACCTATCTGAAGCTGGTTGTTCCTTTAACAGTTTCCTGGAATAAAGTGTCATGTTCCAACATATGGTTTCTTCCTAATAACTTACACTTGTGACATAACCTTAGATTCTGTCTAGCAGGACAAAGTTGCAGGAGAGAGAAAAGTTATTATATAAGTTATATAAGTTATATAAGCAAGATCACACCCTAGGAAAATATTTTTTGCATTACAAAGAGTAAAAGAACAGAACAGTGTGTTTTCTTGAAATTGGCCATAAACAATTATTGTGAATGGTCTTCCTTTTTTAAAGAAGATGCATACTAGACACATACTAAAAGAAACACATTCAGGCATGAAGTCACTGTTACATCCCAAGTGGTAATCTGCCACTAAATTATCAGATGTCTCTAGGACATAACTGACAAACGTGGCATAGTTGTAAATTGTCCCACTTGATGTGCTGCAAAATTTACATTGAAGTGAAGAGGGCCTAGTTATCATTTGGTTTGTGTGTCTGGGTATTACTAACTTCAAAACACCTTTCTTAAGGTTTTATTGTCAAATTGTTTTCATCATGGTTCAAGTTCAGTGTAAAAGAAGTATAAATTAGAATATTCTCATCCCAGTGTAAATTAGAATATTCTAGCAGGTGTTTTAATTTTCAAAACTATGTTTATAATGGCTAATGAGTGTACTAGACATTCTTATCTTGTATTTCCTCCTCAACATTTCCTTTGTCCAGAGTTTGGAGAAGGTGGTAGAGGACTGGCTGAGCTGTATCTTTATCTTTGTGTCTTCTCAGATGAGTATCCTTCTGTTCAAGAATTACACTTGTAGTTCCTCTTGAAATACTCAGATTATGTATGTGGAACAGAAAAGACTCCAGATTTTAGCCTTAAATCCAGTACTCTCATAAAATCACTCATTCACATACAAAGTGGAAGTTTTGTACGCCTTGTTTAGTGCCTGTATGGACAGAGCTTCTTCTGAAGACCCTCCCTGCACTGCACTCCTTTGTGGCTCTTGGCAGACTCATAAACAGTCTCCTGTGAGTGTGTGGTCTCAGTGACTGTGAGTGCAAACACCAACACTCACATGCACATCACTGTTCACATGCAGTGTCCCACAAGTTTGCCCAGACATTTTAGCACCCCTTAGACCTGAAAACTTTTCAGTCTCAATTTTTTTAACTGATCAAGTAGTGACCCCTGACAAAAACTACAGTAGGATTTAAAACAGTGCTGGCCACCTGCTCTCTTCTGTTTACACTATAAGCCTCTATGTCATATTTTTTTTCAGACTATTTGCAATAGTTGGTCACCTGAACTAGAATCAGACTCAATAGTTGCTAGAACTAATTCATTATACAAGCGTCAGGTTTTAATTGGAAAGGAAGTGAGGAAAACAGTGCATTCTAGGATTTTCACAGTGCTAAATACTTCTTTCAATAGTTGCAAGGTAGGTATTCTACCTCTTGGTTACTTTTTAGATCTTAACACTTTGCAACAGCAAATAAAAGTTTATTACAAAGGAATGTGAGGAAGGTGGTGCACATTTAATTGCACCTCTCTTGGCCAGCTTTGCGTCTCTTTTTTGGGTTTACCAGTACAGATTGCTCTGGCTATTTGCCCTTGTTCTGGCAATCATTTCTCATCAGCTGTAATAGTGGAAAATTTAATTTCAGGCTTACTCTTCCTTCAGCGAGACTATTGCCAGTGTGGCTGGCAGCAAAAAAGCAGTGTTGGTGGAACATGCTGGTCTTTTTGCTCAAGCCCAGACTTCCATAGGATACATGTTATGTGTCACATGTAAATTTTAATGCTTTGCTGGATTACCTGTTATCTGAAAGTCTTTCTTTAGAAGTCCTTCATTCTATCTGGAAATGTATGGGCTTGCCTTCTGTGAAGGAAGTGTTTGCTAATGGGCTGTGCATGAGCTACTCTGCAGTAATTTCTCACAAAGGTAGGATTATCTCAAAGCAAGGGGAAAGTAACTGACTATACCTTGAAAGTATAGAAGACCCAGCATGCTACTTTTGCCTGCACCACAATGGATTACTAGTGCAGGCAAGCCTTTAGAATTGGAAAGGCTTTGCTGCCTCCCTCAAAAAGAAAAAAAAATCTTCTTTCAGTGCACTGTGTTTCAGCAGCTTTGTTTTCCTCAGCTTGGTCCTGAACGCGACTGGCCAGATGAGGCCAGGAGGTGGGGTTGAGAATTGATTTTGACTCTGCTTGTTTCTGACTGCCAGCTACCAGTACATGAGGCACTCTGCAAGTTTGAACCTGGCAGCTAATAAAACCACTGGATATTGTGCATGAAATGAATTTGACTCATACTTGTCTTTAGAAATACAGTGTCAGAGCCACAGGCCTTTCTTTGCGTGTTTCAGACTTTGCCTTGTTCCCTCTGTGGCACAGTTCCCTTGTGCTATGGATATAAAAGAATCAGGACACTTAGAAAAAATAGTGCATGATTGCTTGTGATTCAGTGGATAAAAAATCCCCGTAAGAGGTAAAGCTCAGTAACATTTATGTGACATTTCCCAGTTTTCCCTTCACACAGAGCATTTGGTTAACAGTAAATGCTGCCATACAGTAATACATAACCACAAGGACTCAAAAGGCTGTATGGGAGGATGTAATTAACACTAAAAAAAGATGACTTGAGAAAACCAAAACAAGCCAAATAGATGCTTCCTTGGTGAGGCTATGAGGAAAGTGCTCACATATGTTAAGTGCACTTTTTTCTGTAATGAGATACAGTAAATAGGCAAAAGAAACTCCATTTAGTAATACATTGATAATACAACTTCTAAGTTGCAGTTGTGGAGTGAAATTTTCTTACTGTCTTATGAAAATACAAACCTGGAATTCAATTCTGCTAGCAGATGGAGAGCAAAGATTCTCTCTATAGACAGAATCCCTAATACTCAGATCTGCTTTATAATAGAAAATATGACATAGCTTGGACTATATATCTGTGAACTTTTTTGTTTGCTTCCCAAAGCAGAACAGAAAGGTGGTTCATATCATCAAACTCAGGTAATCACATTTTTTAAGAAGTGGAGAAAGACCAGTCTCTCTTCCTCCCCGTTTGCATAACGCTGCTGCTTTTAGGGTAACATGCTGGTAAATTGCAGATTGGAATGTATAGGTGGATGCTTGAGGTACAGAAAGAGGTGGGCTTGGTCAGAAATTAATTTAGAGAGCTGAGACTTGGCTGTTGCCTCTTCATACAGTTAGCCTCAAGATGCAGATCTTTCAGCCCCTTGCGGTGCTGAGACAGCTCTGGCTGTGCTCTGGGCTGGAGGGATGTAGGGCAATTCCAGTCAGGAGAGTTGTGCTGCTTCATTAGCCCAGTGTCTTGTCTGTCAAATGAGGCTGTGTGCAGTGTCATGGTAACTGTTCTGGTCAGCCTGAGCAGGGGCAGTCCGGTTCTGCTTGTCTTGCACTGCTGAGCCCTGGGAGTCAGGGTTGGCGTGCAGCAGCCCTTCTGCAGCCTGACCCCAGAGCACCTTGTCTGGTGGAGCAGGAAGGATGTGGTTGTGCTGACCTGAGATCTGATCTCTGTCAGGTCTTCAGACAACAGCCTGAACCCAAAGGCTAACCCGCTGAACTAAAATTCTGTCTAAACAATTAGATACTGTAGTGCACTTAAAACTTTTAATGTGGATTGTCATATGCTAATGCAACATAAGAGATTATGAATTAACTTTTCCTACCTGTTATTCTCTGCTTCCTACTATTTTATTCACAGCTCATCAGAAATATGTGCCTGCCAAGCTTCTCTTTACTCTTCATTTGCCTTTTAGACCTTAGCATATGCAGATTCTCTGAGGTTTTTTTCTCTCCTAGCCTTAGATTTTAAACTGAACCATAGTTACCTGATGGATTTACTTCGTGTTAGCATGCTTGTTGTCTCCTCTAGGTCAGTGTGAATTCAGTAGTCATGAAGGATGCTAAATGAGCAACCCAGAGGATTCAATTTGGGTTAGTATTTCTCCATGGGAAGGAAGGTCTCTGCTTCAGTACAGTCTTTTAAGGAGGCCTCCAAAAGTACAAGCATCTGATTTGTGTATGCTTGAAAAACCTCATCTTTATGCTTGCAAGGAGTGAATCCAGTCCCAACAGACATTTATCCTTTGGCTTCTCCCTGCTGTGTGTGCCACAAGTAATGTTTTTGTGGTTTGTGGGATTGTTTCCTAGGGACTGAAATCACTCCTTTTACATATATCACAAAACTGCTGTTCGTGGTTGTGCGTTTCGGTCACAGCCGAGTCAGGCTGGACTGAGGCCAAGAATGATCCCAATTCCCCTCCCTTAGGCAGCCAGTTCCACTCAGTTGCAACACCAACACCCTCAACTCTGTAAAATTAACTCTGCCTCTCCCAAAATAAAAGACATTGTGACATTGTGTGTTGCTCCATCCGTCATAGAGGAGTGGCCCTATTAGGGAAGCAAGGCTGACAATATGTGCACAACTCATGCAGTAATGAGTTATGTGTTGTTATAAATAATAATTACTTCAAGCTGGGAAAAATGGCCTGAACTACAAGACACTCCTTCTGACATCATGGTCAGCACCACGAAGCAAACCATGTACCTGTCACCATTCCTTCTGACTTGCTTTTATGCTCCAGGGAACTGGAAGGAGCTGTGTAAAAATGTGACATAGACTTTTCTGGCCAAAGGACACAGACTGAAGCTGTTCTAACTCAACATTGGAGGTGGTTGTGTGAATGCATTTGTGTCCATATACAACTGGTCCTTCACTAGGAGAAACAGATCCTTTTATAATGTTAACATGAAACCAAACAATGCTTTTCCAGGAAGTATAGTCAGACAGAAAATGGAAAGAAAGGGTGTTTCTTGTTACTTACTCTCAGTGAGATACATTTTCTGCTTGTATCCACTGATCGTCACTCTACTGACTTCAGTACAGTTCCATCAGCTTATGCCAGCAGAGATGTGACCTTCTGATTGCCTGTAATTTATAAAGACCATTCATCTCTCAGGTAGTTGCAGGCTGTGTGTTTTATGGGGCAACCTCAGCTTCAATGTACACACATCTACCTGTCCTTTGTCAAGACATACACTGTTCAAATTATTAGGGGTTTTCAACAGCAGAAAATGCTAAATTCTGTTCCTTATCACTGCAGAGTCATGTATTTTAATGAGAAAATAGTACAAGAGTTTGGTAGCATGGGGATTTCATAGTACATCATGTAAGCTATAAGATTTTTTTTCTTTATATATTTTATCCTGGAGCTTTGTCTTTTACTCTCAAGCTTTAAGCAGCTCTAACAGTTTTTCTAACCATTAAGAGACAGAATGGGTTATGTTTAAAAGGAAATTTCTTCCTCTGAACTTCAGAATTCCAATGCAAAAGATTTTAAATTTATTTTATACAAGATGCCTCCTGACATTTAAAAAATAACTATTTTAAATTAAAATTAGGTGATAACTATAAAAATTAAAATTTTGGGGAATATTTGGGTTCCCACTAGTTTTTGATACAGTTTTTCTATGCAGAATTGTCATGGTTGCAAAAGTATTCCAGAAGATTTTAAGGGGTTTTTTGTACATGCAGTAATCCACAAACTATTTTTTGACCAATATATCTGTAAGGAAAGACTGTAGTGTTCTAACATCACAAGAAAATAGAAGGTATATTGATGAGCTTTGAAATTCTGGTTTTACACTATTTATTAAGAGTTTTCATAGTGGGTTTTACTTGCTCAGATCTGCCCTCTCCTGAACATATTTCAAACATTTTCTTTCATAAAATTTCCTGGAAATTCTTTTTAGGGCTTAGTATGAAAATCATCATGAAGATAAGGGGACAATTCACATGGAAATTAAATATGCCAGTGGCATGATTTGAGGACAGTTTTTTCCACCTTTAATAGCAAGATGAAGGTGCACTACTGTGTTCTGGGATTGGCATGGACAGCAGCTTCTCACAGAGGATCAGACAACTACCTTAAGCTTACAGAATTTGTTGACACAATGCTTATTTTTTCAAAAGGCTCTGAATAACTGCTCTTGTGGGTTACTTCTTTAAAACCATTTATTGGTGTGATCCTACTTACCAGTTTTTCTCATTTATGTACAGTCAGGTTTATTTGGTTATTCAGATTTGTCTTTAGTCTTTTCTCACTAAGGGAGTTGGTTGATGACTCCAGATAAGAGACATTTTTTCCCACTTGTGTAGCTGAGGTAGGGTGCAGTGCATCACCCTAATGCCTTGTGAACAGGAATTTGTGTCTTTGAGTTAAATTCAGAGCTTGCTGTAGGGATGTGCAGCTTAATCAAAGACTTACTCCAATTCCAACTTTTCACATTGTGGTGTCTGGTATACTCAGACATGACTGTAGGCTGACAATTATTGTTGTGATCTTTATTAGCACAGATTTTTCCACAGCTCTTCTTGTCCTTTCTTGGCTCTCCATCTAGGCTTTGATATGCAGGAATGACACCAAAGACAGGTTTTACACGCAGGGTTTGAAATCCACATCTGATGGTCTAGAACAGATACTATAACCTTATCAGCCAAACAGACTAGAGCTGTATCTGCCTGTCTGTCCATCACAAGCCCTTAATGAGGCCTTTGGATAGAACCAAAAACTCAGTGGTGTGGGATGCTTCACTTTATTGAGACACCTGGCAGGTGGCATTGATCATTTCTAGGAAAAGCAATAAACTGAAGAGTAGGTGATTTTCTTGCCAACTATTCAAGTCAGATCATGCTTCAGTGCAGCTTTATAGAGGTAAACGTGTGATCCCGTTTCAGAGGGAATAAGGGAACTCATCTGTTCAACAAAGCTGGGAGCAGATCAGGCCAAACAGCTGACATTAACGAGTGGCAGCACAGCAAGTTTCTCACATAAACTTACAGTTCAAAGCAAAGACTCTTGCTCTTTGTCAGATTTTGTTTTGTTAAAAATCAATTTTCTATCCTAGGCTACAAAATTAGAGGGAGAAGCCGAGTTGGCCTTTACTATTACTTCCATGGGAAGGAGTAGTGTTGGTATTAACATTGTTAGTAAATTGCCTGTGCTTATCATAGGACATTCTTCTATTTCTAGGAAAAGCAATAAACTGAAGAGTAGGCAACTTTCTTGCCAATTGTTCAAGTCAGATCATGCCTCACTGCAACTCTGTAGAGGTAAATGTGTGATCCCATTTCAGAGGGAATGGAAGAGTTCAGCTGTTCAGCCGGCCAACCAGCTGACCTCAAATAAGTGGCAGCACTGTAAGTTTCTTGGGAAAACCTGTAGTTCAAAGCACAGACTCCTGCTCTTTGTCAGGTTTTTGTTAGAAGTCAGTTTTCTGTCCTAGGCTGGCAGAATGAGAGGGAAAAGAAGAGTTAGTCTTTACCATTACTGCCATGGGAAGGAGAAATTAATACTTTGATGTTTTAAGGAGGTGGCCTGTGCTTATCTGAGGACATTCTACTGCTGGGCTCTGAGCTGAGCTATAATGCTGCCAGATGAGACAAATATTTGTACTCTGAAGAAAGGAAAGCAATTAATTTCCTTGGTCCTCGTGAGATATAACTAGGAATAGTCAGATAAAAAAAAGAAAAAAAGGGAAAAATTAACTTGAATTTACTGAAAAAGAATCCAAATGTATGCATGTATTTATGTATTAATGACAAGATTCATTAGACAGTTTTGAACATTTTTAGGGGAAAGAGTGGAAGATAAATTCCTTAAAATTTTAAAGAGCAGGCTGGACAAGTGACTCCAACATCACAAGGCATACCACCTGAATTGCTTAGGAAGTGCCCAGATAACCTACTAGTTAGGTTATTTCTAAACCTATCTGGTTTAGAGCTTTATTTGGGAGAAGGAAGGTCAAATTAAAAAAAAAAAATCCAGCCCTCCTTTTTCTTTTGCAGAGGGATCCTATTGTCCCTAGGGTTTTGAGACCTTCCACCACACTTGACATTCAGTGTGCGCAATAGAGAGGGGAGCACTTGTTTATCTTCAGTTTCTTCATCACTTCATTATCTGCACTACTGCCCCAAAGCCATCTCTTAGCAGGAAAGAAACTATTCCTTCCCCTATGTGGGATGCAGTCCATGGCTGGAAATGATCTCTTCACTAAGGCCAAGGAGTGACCCTGAAATGCAATCCACTGAAAACTGAATAGCTGGGAGGGAAGTAGGTGGCCTTTGGGGAATATGTGGGGCCATAAGATTAGCAGTGGGGTTGTCCTCAGCAGATAATTTAACTATTCAGTAAACCCAGATAAAATCCTGATTCAGGAATATTCAAGGCAACTCCCTCTTGCTTGTGGCTTAAAATGAAAACATTATAAATCAGGTTGAAAAAAAGCAAAGAAAATAAGAAAAAAGAAAAAAGAAAAAATGGAAAAGAAAAGGATAAACAGAAAAAATAAAAATAAATACCAGTAAACCTTCATGAAAATCCACAAGGTTTGGGGATGATATGTATTTTTTGCTCTGTGTTGATTACCACAGGGGCTGGCTGTAATAAACACATACTGCTTTGGACATAGTCATTGCTTCATGACTGAGTTAAAAATAGAGAATTACCAGAAACCCCAGAAGTTCTGATTGTAGCTAGAGAAATGCTGCTCTTTGCTAGTCTCCACCCATCCCTAACACTTGTATATTTTCCTCTGTCCTGCAGCCCGTTCAGCCATCCCTTGCAGACAGCTGATGGCCACCAGGCTCTCTGGAAGTTACCGTGTATTAAGCCCTACCCCACTCAGCTGATTTCCCTGCAGAAGCATTAGGAGGACTGGCCAGGGGATTTAAGAGCCAAAATTCATGCCCCAAGAAAGACAAAATGCTACCGCTAGAGACTGGTTTATAAGTTTTAGTCAAATTATTTATAGAGACCTTTACTTGCACTTTCAAGGCATTTCACTGCCCAGAGTTCAATAAACATCTCAAGTTGAGTAGTACATCTAGGTGTCATTTCACCAAAATGATCCAGTGTTTTCTTGTACTTGTATCTTAGTTCCCTCTGTGAAATGGAAAGGAAATTACTTAAGCATGGGGCAGAAGAGTTCAAGCTTGGTTTTGCAATGCCTCCTCTTACAAGCAGTCCCTGTGAGATTACTTGGAAGAATAAAGGCTGCATTCTTCCTGTCTGCAGAGCACATCAGGCTGAAGCCAAGGATTTTTTCCTTACTGAAGAAAATCAGACTACGTCTGTGCCCTGAGACACGGTGAAATGGGGAGGTGCCTGCCAAAGCTCCCCTGTTTTCCACATGGTCACTACTCCAGCGCAGATTAGGAAAACATATTTGGGTCTTTACCCAGCTGGGAGTAATTCAAGGTCTAGGCTGACACTTCCAGGACTGATGGAGTCAACTAGTTGTCCTTCTCATAACTCTTAGTGTGTGAAATAGTTTTTTCTTGTACCCATATGTCTGCTGTGCATACATGTGTATCTCTGTCTTTAGGACCTCCCTAGAGGTCCTAAAGAGAGAGAATTCTCTCTCGATTTTTATTGCATGATGTCCAGGTGACCCTTACCTTTATGCCACCTGCAGTAATCATTGCATCATGTTTCCCAGTACAAGGGAAAGGGGTACTCAGAATTAGCAACTACAAGGCTGTGAACACAAAAAGAGATCTCTCTGTGTGTCTGTCCATCTCTGTCTCACAGGCTCAGGCTGTGTAATTGCCAGTCACAGACTCCAGGAGAAAGATTTCTAAGACTTTCTAAGATTTCTGTTGGTGGCTTTGGTACTGTTTTTATTATATAATAAAACTCCACAATAATATGTATCCAAAAATGCACCATTCTGTTAATTGAGCTTGTTTCTCCCTCAGCTGTTTTTTTTTCTAACATCCTTTTTAGAGAGGCTAAGATAAAAGTAAGAAAATCTGAGCAAGTAAATCTGATTCATGTTTTCCTCTCTCTTTGAGATGCAGTCAGTAATTGCAGACAGAGCTAAAAACATCATCCATTGTAGAGCTGCTGAAAAGACTGTGGTAAGAAAGAGAATACAGCTAAATGCATGTGGTTGCCCCACCTTTTCCAGGCTGCACTAGGATCCCAGGGAGGTGCTGCATGCTGTGTGGCTCTTTCTGTCTTCCTTGCCCTCTTCTAAAGGTAGATATAAAAGAGGATTAACTGAAAAAGCACTTGGTGTCATCTTGCTCAGCCACCAATCTAAGCAAAGATTTATCAAGAGATCAGCCTAGTCTGTGGTGCAGCAAAGATTAGTCAGGCTTTAAAATAAAACTGCTTGGGAAAAAAGTTCACTAAAAATAAACTGTCGTGCTTTTGTCCATGAATAGGTGCAAGGACTACAAATAGACACCAGTGCTTAAAACAATGTGGAATTACAATCATAGAGCAAAGAAACAGCTGTCTTGTTTTGAGATATGATAAATAACAATTTTAATACATCTGCACTAGATGGGCTGTGGTATCCTGGGTTTTTGAAGAAATCAGGAATCCAGCATTATTTTAAATTACTAAATGGCATCATGCTATTAAAAAAGCACGTGTACAGACCTGTCAGTTGGAATCTTCCTGCTAATGAACATCATTGAAATTCTTGGTGCTTAAAAATGCCATGTTCTTTGAAAAGTGTCAGGGTGCTTTAGATCCCAAACAACCCAGACACCACTGTTAGGGACTTAGCACATCAAACCTGGTTCACAGAGAGCAGCATGACTCCTCTTCCCAACATAAACTGTAAAACACATTCACTGTCTGAGGCAGACTGATAATTAGTAAGAGATTAAATGCAATCAAGTAATCAAGGCCCTTTGATCACAGAAGGAAAGAGTGGTTTGGGTTGGAAGGGACCTTACAGATCATCTTGTTCCAATCCTCGTGACATGGGCAGGGACACCATTTGCTAGGTCACGTTGCTCAAGGCTCCATCCAACCTGGCCTGCAGCACTTCCAGGGATAGGGAATCCACAACTTCTCTGGGCAACCCGTTCCACTGCCTCACCATTCTCACAGTAAGAAGTTTCTACCTAACATCTAATATAAATATCTCCTCTGCTAGTTTAAAACCATTCCCCCTTGTCCTTTCACTATCTGCCTGTGTACTAAGTCCCGCTCCAGCTCTTTTTTGTTTGAACTAGAGGGTCAGCAAAGAGACACCACAGTTTACTTCCCCAGCCTCCACAGTTTACTTCTGCTGAGTAGAATAGTTTTCATAGCACCTAACCTTAGCCTCCTCACTAAACATTAAGGTTTTTTTCTTCAGTCTACTACAGCCACAGATTAAAAACAGTTTCTGTCCCATAGAGCAGCCTATTTCATAATGGAATGCTTTTCTGATCCCCACTTAGTATTATATCTTAATTATGGGACGAGTTACCTTTGTTATATTAAAGCTTACAAGAGATGCGGTGCAACCACAAAATACAACTGATTTTTGTTCCAATCATAATAAAGCTATCAGTCTCTTGTGTTTATAATATGGTATTTTCATGATGGTTTGCTATATTCAGCATAACCTCTTTCCATTTTGCCAGTAGGTTAGATTTAGGGCCTCTCTTGTGGAATATTTTGAAAAGAGCTCTTGTTTGGTGAGAGCTCTACCTTAACATCTCTTCAGAGAGCCTCCTTTAACTCCCAGCTCACAACTAGAACTTATTTTGCTTCTTACTGAAAGGTGTCAAGATGTCTTTGGCGACTGGTCTCCTTGAGCTCTCTTACAGTGTTTGTGTGTCTGGTACTGTGGACCAAATGAGGTTACAGTCAGTGTTCTTCACTATGTGCTTTCAAAATCACTGGCTTGCCTCTGGAGAGAGAAAAAGGAAAAGTGAAGAACCTTGTCAGATGGGATGAACTGCACTGTTCAGTGTGTCAAGAAGTGTTCTGCATGCTCACCTAAGGGAGTGTTGTCATTAGGATAGTAAGGTAAATGATGCTGTTCTCTTTCTAGAGAAATCTTACTTTATTTGTCTTTCTACATTATAATAACATGCCTGCGTTTTGAGAAGAGTCTTGAGTTGAAACATGATGATTTTCATTGTGAAGGGGGTGGCAGAGTCTAACTTCATTTAAGCTTTATAAATTTAGGTGGCATATTCTGATTTTCTAAGAAGTTTCATTTTTGCTATTGTGCTTAACCACAAATGGGATTTAATTTGCTAGACTATCTTCGTTTCCTCTTTGTTTTCCCTTGGTAAAGACATAATTTGGGAAGTGTAATTAGAACTAAATAAGAGTTTAGTACATGGTCTGAATTAAAGCACTCTGGTTTTTGACGAAAGCTGTTTAGAATCCTACAATAGAAGGACAATGATTTATTATGTCTGTGGTAAAGCATGAAAGGAGAATGTTTAGGTGATTATCCTTGGCAGCTAAGTAATCTAAATTGAGCAAACAGCAAAATGCTGCATTGTTGGTCACTTTAGTTTTACACTGTTTTAGTTCTCTTAAGCTGAGTGGTATAATAAAATTTAAATAGAGGGAATAAAGCCTGTGGTAACTCTGGCCTAAGAGTGCTTTAATTTTCATTTAATGTGCATTGTTACAATCCCAGGAGGGAATCCAGTGAACTGATGGTCCATGTTCTCACTACAGAGCGCATTTGACTCCAGGATGAATCTCTGATGCCAGCCTAAGGAGAATTAGGCTTAGCAAAATCAGAGTTCTCTAACAGTGGTGTAAGAAACCTGAGGGTCAGGTAATTCTTTTTAAGGTCAATATTTTTAAATGTTTTGAAATGCATGAGAGAAATTGAAATGTTTTTTCTATGGCAAATGCCTATGTGTTATTGTCCGTGTAACATAGTTCCTGCAAATAATTTCTGATTTTTGTTGGGGTGGCTGGGATCAAGCAGCTTGAAACAGAAGATGCTGGATGGGTTGTTGTGGAATAAAGTTACTAAGAAGTACATCAAGGTTTGCAGTAGTTTCTCAGTTTTATGTCTCAGATTCTTCTTTGGAAGAGAGCACCTAGAGAAGGCCAGGCCATATCTACACAATTGTGCAAATTAAGGGTGTACTGACACTTGCACACTCACTTACCTTGCATGACCTTCCCATGCTGATGATCTTTGAGATATAAGAAATGTGAGTCCTAATATTAACCTTGTAAAATTAACATTACCTAAAACTGATGCCAACTGATGTCAATTCCAACACAGCAGGTTAAGACAGAAGAAGGTGAAAATGGAAAATTATTCTTAAGAAACATCAGAAATTCTCACCAGCATATATTGATAAAGCATTTTCTGTACAAGCCTTTAATATCTGTTTTCCCTCTCAAGGCAAAAGGTGTGTAGCATAAAAGAATTTGGATGCAAATTTTCAGAGACCATACCTGTGCTTGAAATAAATAAGATATATTTCAAGCTGATTTATTTTCTGGAAGACTGCTGGGAGGAAGAGGAAGGTAAAAGCAAAAAACACACTGGCTTTTAGTTTGTATAGCTAGAATTATGAAGGGATGCTATGCAAGGACCTTAATGTTGTAGTGGTCAGTAACTGGAAAAGAGTCTGGAGAGAGCTCTGGGCTAGATTGGGACCACTGAAAAAAGTAATTTGTCTAGTATCACCAGCCCAAGATAAAGACTGTGCTCCTGTGCTTTCTCCTGGGTTTCTGTTCTGAGACTGTTTTTTGTGTCATTTTTAGGTCCAGGAGATTGTCTGTGAGAGGAAAGTGGCAGAAGCCTTGAGGCTCTGCTGTGAGTCTCTCAGCATTTGGTGAGGTACTGGCAGTTTGAGTCATTGCCCTGATAGGGGCTGGCCTTGTTCCCCAGCGTGCGTGCTGCTGGCCTCCTCTGCCGGGGAGCAGCTCCTCCTGCCCCCCTTCAATCAGACTTCCATGTTGAAGCTAAAGTAAAACAGCAGTGGAACCTCTAGTGGCCTCAAACACATTTCAGCATCTTAATAATGCTGTTGTGAGAAGCATTCCATTCATTTACTGTACTGGCAGGTGAATGAAGGTACGGGGAATTTTGGCAATTCACCAAAGTAACCGTTAACTCATGACAGAGTCAAGGACAAGTCTAAAGGAGTTATAATTCTTCAAAATGCTACTAATTAACTAATTAATCATTAACTGGCTTATCTCCACTATTGCCAATAAAGCTGAGATGGCTCATTCCATTTAACTTATTCCTTAGTTATGCAAAATTGTCCTAATAGTTGCCAATAGCACTTATATCCTGACTTAAATCCACAGCAGAGGAGAAAACACTGATAAAAGAAGGGGAGTGTGTATCTGTGTGTATTAGCAGATACATGTCTCCTGTAAGGCAGTTGGTGATGCCTACAATGAACTGGCTTCAGTTAGGCTTTTGAAAGAGTTGCCAGGTGTCATAAAATTCCTGCCTATGTTTCTAGTCCAAGATCTGCCTTCCTATCAAGTCTGCTGCACAATCTCTTTCTGGATGGTTGACATTTTTTCACAGGGTTCATCAGTTGTGAGCTGTGGTGTGGGTTTTTTTCTTTTTCTTTTGGCTGGATTAAAAAAGGCTGGGCCGATGGGCAGAGCTGCCACTAACCTTAAAGGGAAGAGGTTATGATCAGGAATGCAAATCCTCTGCTTTTTTCCTATAGGTGTTGTAATAGAGCCTTTAAAGCATGTTTGTGTAAAACATGGAACTAAGATTTTTTTTCTGGAATGGTTGTTTTTATGTGTTCTTCAAATGTACAACTATATATATATATTTTAAAAGTTTTTTTTCCAGATTCTCATGAATTTGTATTTTTTAATGAAAAGAAACAAACAAGTGCAGAAATCCTGTTTGTTTTTCAAACCCAGACTGGAAAATCTAGACAGAAAGAACATATCAGCAAAAAGCTATGGTTGAAAATATTTCTAAAGGCAAATGTTTTAAATAACGTGTGCACTACATGTGTAACAACTAAATAGGACTTTTTCAGTGTTTGGGGCCTCCACTTGTTCTGTTTGCAAGAACTCTCCCTGAAACAAGGGGGACTGATGATTCTTTTGAGTTTATTTCAGCTCATGTTAATATTGCATGCTTTAAAATTAAATCTGCTTCTTCATTTGAAGTTAAGCTATACAGTCCCAAAAAGCCAGAAAATATATAGCTTAATGAAGTAATTAGTTATTTGTTTGACAGTATTGCATGGAACCATTTTTTCCCTAAGACATTGAACACTATTTTCAGTATTCCCAAAAGGAATTTGTATAGCAAATTATTTCCATGCTCCAGTGACAAAAGTTTGAAGATGGAAATATTCTTTGATGGCATTGTTGACTCTAATTGCTGGGGTAAAATAAAAGGTTTCAAGGTCCCCTCTGCAGCATATCAATACTGAATAATGGTTTTTTTTAATTGCTTGAAATCTTAATATCTGAGCTATATAAAACTGCGTAGTATGAGTCTTTGGAAGATGTGTTACACGGGGGGAAAGTATGGATTAGTATCTGTGGAATTGTAGGGAATATACTAGACAGGAGTAGAATTGCTGCTCCTACCAGTTAAGTCAGTCTACCTTTTTGGACAGACATGTAATGAATGAGATTTACATCTACAAAAGCAGGAATGGGATAGCTCCTTCTTCCTACTCAGGGGAATCTTTCCTGGCATGTAGCTCAGAGCCAGGAGCCCACATCCTCCTATCAGGCAGCCCTGAGGTTTGAGTGCTTTCTCTGAGAATTGCTAAAAGAAACAGGAATCCCCCATTAACTTGAGTATGGTTTGGCTCAGGTTCAACAGCACAGAGTCTTAGAAGAACAGAGGAGATCTGGGTTCTGTCTCAACTTGTCTAACCTTTAGCAAACCTCTCCTGTTAGAGCCCTGCAGCTCTAGATGATTGTGCAGTTCTGCAGTACTGTATCCAAGGGAAACATGCTCTGTTCACACCTGTAGGAGGATGCATGCTGAGCTGCCTTCGACACCTGGTCATCTCAGCTGGCTGGCAGAATAATGGGGGCCTTCATTCTAGATCCTTTCTGCTTCCTTTGAAGAAGCTCCTGATTGAAAAAAAAGAGACCTTGTGCAACTATAGCTTTAGATTTTTCATCAAAATATAATCTGATCATTGTCATGCAGCTGGCTTAGAAGGCAAATCCACCACTGTCTGGGTAATGCAGTGCCATGATGGGGCTTGGGGGGACCTAGCCAATCCTAGCATAATCTAGCATAATCTGAATCTCTTATACTCCTATAATATTTTATAATATATCAAATGCCCTAAATCTCATACAGTTTTCATGACAATCATCTGATCTAATTATTGTGGTATTCAGTTACTTTTCCTGTCTGTACCCTTTTTATTGGCTGTGGAAAAGGGCTTCTCAGGCATCTGCTGAAAAGGGATGCATCCATTGATAGTTGAATGACCTTTAAGGCAGTTTGGGTCAGGCTGAGTAATCAGACAGGCTCCTTTTCTAAAACCTTTAGCTTTATCATTTCTGACAAGCACGTGAGACCATGACACCGTGTTGTATGTACAGGCCCCAGCATTAGGAGGCTGCACACAGCTCACAGCCCAGGAACTTGAGTCTCCACCTGCTGAGCTCAGTCTCTAATGGCTGAGCATAAGGAAGATCTTTCAAGGTTCTTTTTTCTTTGAAACCAGAGGTGAAACTGTGCTATGGGCATGAGCAGAAGTGTATAAAGTAGATAACAGAGCAAAACCATCCTTGTAAAAAACATCTTTCTTGTCATCTCTTCATTCTTTGAATGAACCCACAGAGGTCTGCAGGAGCAAAATATGTCAGTTCTAGAGCTCACCTGGTCTGGACCTGGGCAGAGTCAGACTTGAAATAGTTTACATCAACTCAGGGGTTTCAGAGACTCTAGCAAAATATTTTCAAACAGCAGTTGTTTTCCCCTTATGTTTGTTTTTTCTGTTGTTAGTTTTGAAGTGTGAATCAAGGTTGTACCTATTTCTCCATGAGTAACCAAACAAGAGAGGAATCTGCAAAAAGCAGCAGCTAAGCACAGAGAGTGACCACCGTGAGGGCATGTTGTTTGCTGTCTGCTGACCTTTATCCTGAGTGCCAGTCACACATGCACTTCCTGAAGCATTATTAAAACAGAAGCTAAACCAAATGTACTCCATCATAGAAAACATTGTGTACTCTCCAACACTTTTAATTGCACAATAGTGCATGGTTTGTGCCCCTCAAAGATTTGAGGTTTGAATGTACCCAGGGAAGTTTGCTTTGGGGGAGTTTTTTTCCCCCTTGTACATTAAAGTTAAGTAAGAGAAGGTGTCTTTATGAGGTCTTGTCCTTATCTTTATAAGTTAATATCTCCCATTAAAATTTCCTTCTTTTTTTTCCTTGTGTACACTCCTTTTATGTCAGAATGCAAAGTTATGAAACTGGAGTTAGGACATTCACAGGCATTTGCAAAGAACAAAGGTGGTATTCATTCAAGTTGTTTGTGGTGTTTGCTTTCCTACTCTGTATTTCTTTATTAATAATTCCTCACTTGGAGTCTTTATCCTGCTTTTTAAACATCACTTTGGTTACAGATTGCTTGGCACAGGCACAGCAGATTCAGCTGTTTAAAAAAATAATTTGACAGCACCACCACCTTTTTATGACGGATTGCAGTAAAAAAAGAATGTTAATTCAGACCATAGAGACATTAGGGTGGAAAAATCCCAAGCAAGGAGCAGGAAGAATTAAATACGTAAGCACTGTGAAACTTATAGGCAATGTAGGATCAGACCAGACATCCAGTCTTCCTTCAGATCTATACAAATGCTGAAGCCCTTGCTAGCCAGATGTTACTTTTCCTGCTTCAAATACCACCTCTTATGCTAAAACTCCTCAGCTGAATGTGTCTCCTTATCATTAGGCATAGTTTCAGGATCATGCCTCAGTAAAAGGTTTTTTTTTTTAAAGTCACTTTTTGCCTGCTTCTAGGTGAGTGGAAAGGGAAGAGAAAGCAAAGTGAGCTGCTGCTGCTTCTCCTCATGCCACTGTTCTCTCGTCTAGCACAGCAGGTGTGTCACAGCCCATGCCAGGAGAGACAAAAGGGAAGAAGAGGGAAGAAGACTGGTGCAGAGCAAAACAGACTTTGCATGACTCTAGGGCAATACAGTTGCAGTGCTTCTGTAAGACCTTTCTTATCACTGCAGTGTCCTACATCCTCCTCTACCAAAGAATTTTAGGAACAAGCTCTCCTGCCCCAATAGCACTGCATGCAGGCTGATGTGACAAGGCTGCATATTTGCTGTTGAAAATGTCAACAAAGAAGAAATGTCTGGTTATGAATTCTCTTTCCTTCACATACATGTTTTCTTTATACCACTGGCTGGAGCCATGCTGACTTCAGCAGCAACTGGCAAAAGACACATGGGGGAGTTGGTGTTCTGGCCAAATTGCCCTGCAAGCTTTATGCTAAGGGTCACTTTCACAACACCGCTTGTCATTTCACAACTTCTACGTTGAGAAGTGTGAATGTTTCTATTGTCCAGATTCTTCTTTAGAAGTTTTTTTCCCATTCTACATTTAAGGGAAGTAAGAAGCATGTCATATTCAAAAGAGCCTGTAGGTTGGGTTGCTGGACCTGTGGAGGCAGGCAAAAGCAAACAGTGAATAGAAATATTGAATGCTGGTTTTTTTAAACTCTGATTGTTTACATCCAGCACAATCTTCTCTATGAATTTCAAGTTGCTGGACTTACATGAGGTTTAACATCTATTTCATTTCAAAATCTGAATTGCTATTGGCATTTTTGGTTTGGTTTTAAATTCATAACTATTCTATGGGTTCAATCTAGTAAACACAGAATGGATGGAGCATTTACTACAAGAAAACATAATCCAGCACAATGACCATGGAATAGAATGGGTAAATTGGGTTCTTCTGTTGCCTTTCTGGCAAGCAGTGGTGGGCCAGGTAAAACCAAAGTTTTGTTTTTTGTTGAATCCCATTTGCTCTTCTCCACAACAGCTGCTACTTGGAGAAAGACTTGAAGGACCCATGTTGCAATTATGTAACTCAGTAGTGTGCTTTCAGTGTTCATTTCCTTCAGTTACATATGAAGTATTTATTTTGCTTCACCTTTGGGCAGGAGATATGTGGGAAAGAAACTGGTGGGGAAGTATCACTATCAGATATTGTAGTTTTGTGTTGAATAATTTTCTTGCAAATGAGATTTCACCTTTCCTGTCCACAGTCAAATACTACTTGAATAAAGCTCTATTACTTGGTGCTTTCTAGCTCATGCTTCTGTTAAAAAATTTCTATGGCACTTTACTCTGCAAATGCAGAGTTTCAAAAGCTCTTAGAGAAACTACAAATGCATTTCTGCATTTAAGAATATTTTCTAACCTGTATGCCTTTAATATTTCTCAACAAAGAAAGATCTGGCTAGGGAAAAAAATGTTCGAATATGTGGACCTGGGACATTGTTCATTGTATTACATATAATTCGAGTTCTTCTATTTGTTTGTTTCTGATTACAAACATGCTTATTAGTATACTTTGGACATATTAGCATTCATTTTTATGTCTCTTCCTAAGTTAACCTGGTTTGACAACTTCTAATGCTATCTTTTTACATAACCATTTTTGTGTTAAGGCTGCTAAAACATTTCCACTGTTACTTTATTTTTGTTTTCTAACAGGTTTTGCTTTTGAGGGGAAAAAATTCATAGATTTTTATGTGCAACCATATATATGGATGCTCATAATATATATTGATAATAAATATGTATTAGCAAGAATAAACAAAATCAGCAGCTGTAATTTTTTTTTTTGCTTTGATATAAAGATTCACATTTCAACCTTTGTAATAATTAATGCAACCCCTAGTCAGGAATCTGCAGAGTAGAAATTGTAAATCTACTGCTAGTTTAACTCCTCTCTGAGGTTATACACCAAGGAGTGGTAGTATGAGTATGTATCTTGGCAAGTAGTGATGAGATGTTTGTTTTGGTATTGCATGTTTGCATTTGATGGACCTCATGGGATTTTTCTTGCTTATATTTTATTCAAAAAGCATACGAAGACCACATATATATTGCTTTATTTGCGTTGAACAGCTGAGGGGTTTATTATTCAAAAAGAAAAGCATTAAATTGCATTAATGATGCTGTCACAAACTAAAACATAGGGTTTCCAGACTTCTATGATGTTTCATTTATTTGTCATACAAATATGGCCCAGGGATGAAGGAAGTTTAAGAAAATTGAGGTAATTTTGTGAATCTGATTTTATAGCAGATATTTAAACTGCCTGGAGGATCTGTGTGAGAAACAAATATGCAAACGGAGATCTTGGGGCATGCTTCCTTTCCCTTGTATGGAAATCAATCACTTCAAGCTAAACTCAGATCAGAACTCCCCTGGCTGGATTATCAAACTGTCACAATGTGGTATTGCTGCTGTCTTGCCAGAGTAGCTGTATTCAGGGTACCCAGATGGTTTCCCATACTCTTAATAGCCTGGGCTAAAGCAAGCATTATGCCTGGTGATGGGAGGAGTAAATCATGTTCATGTCCCTTACGAAGATGAAAATATGTGTGGACCTTAGGAAATCACAGACCTTTATTTTAGCATATCTAAAATGGGAATGTGTTCCAAACCTTTACTGAATTTTTCTCAAGCCCTGAATTTTGACTAAGCTCTGAATTAGGTGCAAATAGGAAATTGAGAGACATGGTAATGTCCCACATTATACATTCCTTTGTACCTGAGCTTTAGGTACTCCTAATTTTGGTCACTTATAGATCCAGGTCTTCTCTTGCCATACATACCTCTACAACCAAGAGAAAAAAATCCCTCTTCTGACAGAAAAAAAAAGGAAAGAACGCAAGACAATTCCTAAGTGGGCTGAAGACTTAAAAATTGTATAAATCTGTCAATGTGTGAGAGGTAGCAGCTCAGAAAAGAAATTAAACATAAGGAGATTAAAGGGACAGGCAAGTGAGAGACAAAAAAAAGAGATATGCTGACCTTGCTTAACTTGGAAAAGCTAATTAATAAAGAGGAAAAACACAGTTCAGGATTCAGCATGAAGGTGAGCTTCTTTTTAGGTGATGCTTATTAACATTCTGGGACATTACTGTACAGAATAATGGTCTGAAGAGCTATTATTTCCAGTAGAAGTAAGTGAGTCTAGACTGTAATATGCTAGTTCAGTGACTTTGTAGAAAACCTGTGAATTATTTTTTCTTAGACCCTTTTAAGCAGGACAGCTTTTCTCTGGGAGGCATGGAGGACCAACCTTTTATGTTCCAAGGTAAGAGTGAAGGGAGTTGAAATGTAGTCATTGGCACACACATGAATAAAATAAGGGACATCCCCTTTCAATTAGATCTTACACAGTTGTAATGACAATAACACTTCTTTAATATAAAGCAGGAAATGAGAAGAGAGACAAAATAAGTAGATGTTACCAGGGACATTGAAATGAGTGGCAGAAGACTCATTTATGGAGTAATGGATACCAAGTGTGTTGTTTTACTGTTAAAAACTGTAGTAATATTCTGGTGAATTTCCCCAACCCTCACCTTCTTTTATGCTACATACAGATAAACCTTATTTGAAGGTAAAAACAATACTAAATTTAACATGTTTAATAAAATTGTGTCTGTACTATAAAAACACTGTGTTAACAAGGCAAACCAATTTCCATTTAATGGCTTTAAAAGTAGATTTTCTGCTAGTGCAGGTGTGAATTTCATCATACCAGGCATATTGCACACTTCTGCAAGTGCAATAACAAGCCAAGTTGTTTTTAACCCAAGTCATGTGTGAGAGGAGGGAGAGCAATCAGAATAGTGTGATTTTTCTTCATATAAACAACCCAGGAAACTGGGTAACAGGTTCTGGCATCCTGTAGTCTTTGATATTATTAGTGCTAAGCAATGCTAGTAGAGTGGATAGTCAAGTTCCATGTTTCTAGCGATGAGTAACTAAAAAAAGGAGATGCCAAGATTTTTATTTGTTAAAAATATACAGTAAAATGCACAGGTTCTATATTTTCATTCAAAGGTCAGATTTCATGCAAGAATAGAAGAGGTTAAGGCCTCATTTTATAACTTTGGTCTCTTGTATATTTTCACTTACCTGCCTATGCCATATTTGTTCACCCTTACTGTTCATGTTTCATGTTTATTTTTAACCATAGGTGAAGAGTGTATTTTCTCATCTAACACCTATGCTTCCTGTTATAAATAATCCCTTGCAAAACACCTGTGAGTCATTATTTGTGCTACTAATAAACTAGCAAGCAAGGCAGTACTGAAATGCAGGGAAAAAGTTATGTGCGTAAAAATGTTTTGCATTAGTCTTTGCCGTGGAAGTGATCAAATGATTAAAACAGAGAGCCAGAGGCAAACATGCAGAGGTCATTAATTGTGGCTCTCACCAGCTGCCTGCCTTGTGAAGGCAAGGGCTGGTAGGTAACTTGGGCTTGAGGCATCAGCAATAGTGGTGGTGTAATGTGCTGCTCTGCCCATGCCTCTGCTGCCTTCTGCAAGTCTGCACCAGCTCTCAAACTGCTGTGGGGAGTCAAGACAACTGCAAGGAGTGTACCTCCAGCATAAACCATACTCTCTAGCTCCTGTCACCCTAAAAGTGTGTATGTCAGATTACCTGGGTCATTTCAGATGAGTCTTTTTCCTTCCAAATGGAGCCCTTGTACTGTTCACGTTACTAAAAAGAATCACGGCCTCCCACATCAGTTGAAGATTTTTTTTTCCATTAAGTGTTTTAAGCTTCAGTTGCTGAAGAGTTTAAAGCAGAATAATGGAGAAGGAGGCAGAATAGGAATAAGTCCAAGGTTAAAATAAATTGAAATGTTTTATAAAACTATTTCATTGCCACCTGTCGATTGTAGCCCAGAATACAAAAACTATAGAGGAGTTAATGGGTGTCCCCAAATTTACATTAGCCTGGAACAAAATTTGAGCTCCATGAAGTTCTTAGGAAACTGGATTTTCTTTTAGTCCAGTTTGCCTTCTGACACTATATGTCAATTCATAAAGTCTTGCAGAAAAAACCTCTTTTTTTACCAGCAAAAGGTGTGCCCATTCATCTCCAGTAGATTTCTGCTGTGTAGCAAGAGAGAGAAGAGATCTTTCTCTTTGTGGGTAGTGCTGTGATTGCCAGGCAAAACCCTTCTGAAGTCTCCTAGAAGTAAAACTTCATAAAATGTTAGGAAAGCTGAAGACATTATTTGTTCCAATGAAATTTATGACAGCTGGTAGGGAGAGTTTGCTGCAAGGAATTGAAACAAACTGTGCTTTTGCCCCTTGAAGGTTCAAGTGAACCTGTCAAGAAATATAATAAATATAGTAATTATGGTAAGAGGAATGATGCATTGGTTCTGGCTTGAAATTTTTCAAAATGTCACTCTCATACACTTCTGGAAGGTGACTTTTACCTTAGTTCTGGGAAGCCTGCCTGTGTGTGCAGCATGGCACAGCTGGAGTTTCTCTGCAGGCAGGTGGTGGGGGACAGCAAGGAATGGGGAATGGCCACCTGCTGCTGTGGAGGAGAGGACTGGGGACAGATGAAGGAGATGAGGCAGGGAGAGAAACTGGTCAGAGAAAATGCTGAGGGCTCCTCTTCAAGAAGTTAATCCTTTGATACTTTCTCTAGAGAAAATACTGTGATTTTGATGAATCTTCTGGTTTCCATCAGCTGAAGGAGCTTGCTCATCATTTTTGGGGATGGCCACAGTGCTTGTGTAAATGTCCTAAGGGACACTTGTGTATTCTGAAACATTCTCTGACCAGTGCCATGTGAAGGATGCAGTGGCCAAAAGGTCACAGGAGACATTTGCTATGGCCACTCACCGAGCAGTGGGGTGATACTTGGGCTGCACCAATGGCTTAAAGAAGCATTCACAGCAGAAGAATCTGAGTTAAGGGATTCAAGAACTGCAAGACTGAGCTGTTTAATTGTGTTACAGTAAATGCAACTGTGAAAACCTATAGTTTTAGGTAATTAGAAAGTAGCAGGGTTAGTATATGAGGCTTGAGCTGGGCAGCAAGAGCGAGGGAAAGAGAATTGAACAAAAATATGAGGTAACTTAAAGTCAGTGACTCCATGATGCCTCAGGAAAGACATAAGAATGCATGGTCACAGATTTTTCATTCCCAGAGCTTTTTAAATATTTCAGTAGTACAAATGTTGTGCTTTGATTGGTGTTACCTGTTAGTTAATTTGGCAGAAAAGTACCAGAAATTAAACTGCAGGATACGTGGGTAGGGCAGCAGAGTTTTAATGAGCCTTTGAAGAGAATGCTTCTTCAATTAGGTTTGCTGTGCAAAACCTTTAAAATTTTCCCACTTAAATCTGTATACTAAATATGTAGCTAAAGGCAATTAAAGTAGTACATACTGAATTGTTTGCAGGGATGCAAAGCTAGGTCATGTACTCTGTGGATTTTAAATAGACATTTCTTCACAAAGCTTAAAGCACCTGCTATAAGTTACTGTAGAGCTTTGCATCATAATTTCGGTTCATGATTAAATGGACACAACCACAGCATTACTTGTCCAGTGTATTTTTAGTGTGTCCATTGTGGCTGCTTCTCCCCCTTGTTGTTTTTGAAGGAACAATCTGCTGATGAGGAAGAAGCTGTAAATGATCAAGACATGCACTGGCTTACACTGAGGACCCCTGTGGTCACTGTGCTGACAACCAGAGCTTGAGTGAGAGTGCCAGGAATCAGAAGCAGTATGGCCAGCTGGGACTCCAGCTCATTGCTGGCTACAAACAGCAGGACAATGGCAATGAATCATTGTTTCAAGTGTCCTTTGCTATTACAGTTTTCAAGCAACTAAATACAAATGTAGTAAATAAAAGTAACATAAGATAAAGCCTCCCTAAAGCCTCCTAACTAAATAGAATTTTCTAGATGATCTGCATATAATAAAAATAATCATTAGTCCCTTTCAAAGCAGTATTAGCTTCAATGTCCATAAATACTTAGAAACCTAATATTTGGTCATCATTAAAAAGATTAGCTGGGATATGTACAGCCATTAGCTATATTTGATATTTAGGCACCAGTTGTTTGCAGTTTAAAACTCCATTTTAAATTGGGGTTTTTTTATGAGAAGTTGCCTAGTAAATTCTAGGGCTGTATCTTCCTGTGGTTCAGTGGATGGCTCCAGTTGAGCCATCCAGATAAACGTGTACTTAACTTTAAAGACATGTGCAAGAGCTGCCAAGTTAACTCACAGCTGTGTCCCAGATCTCTTTTCAGTAGATTAAAAGACCAGAAGATCATGTTTGGGTGTGATGTGTTGTAAAGTGAGCCTCCAGTTGTGTGCATTTCCTCTTATGTTGGCCTGGGGATGAGCCAATGACAGCTGAGCAGTGTCATGCTTCACACAATTTTACTATTCTGTTTCAAACTCATGTGGAGACATCCATTGCTTAGGCCTTTACTGGTGTGAGATTTTTTTATTTCTTGGCAATAACTTCCTCCAAAAGTGAGTGAGATTTTCCACAGCTCCAACTTTAGGTAAACATTCAAGTGGCTTTAGTAGAAATGTCTGTAAAAACTCAGCAGAAGCCTTAGGATTTACCTTATGGGAGTTCATTATGGGGCATAAACTTTCTATTCCTTGGACTAAAGCACCCTGCCATACATCACTATTTTGCTGGACATGATATTTACATAATATGCTTTGGAATTCACAATGGAAAACATAGACATAGTGCATGTGGTTTGGGTTAAGACCATTCTGTAATTTATGACTGGAGATGTAGATGAGTATAATTTAAGCAAAAGTCTACAGGCTTTCTACTTGTATAGTGTGTTCTACAGAGGTTCCATCTTAGAAAAGCCATCTTAGACTTGGTCTCTCCTTAAGCAATCTCGATCATAAATCTCACAAGGCAGAATGGGAAAAATTGCTTGTGGTATGTACTTGTCCTTCTTTTTTCTAACTTTGTATTGAAGGAGTCATACAATTTATGTTGGGATAACCCTTGAAATCCTCAACCCACAGACCAATGAATGCCAGGATAGTACTTTGGGAAATACTGGGCTACTTGCTTGTCTTATAGTCATGTCCTGGGTGTCTAGAGCTGCTCAGTGTCAGAGATTTCAAACCCATTTAAATGACCCCTCTAGTTTTACCTGCTTCACTCTTCATATTAAAACACCATGGAATAACTGGAAAATGAAACATTCTAGGTTTCCACTAACAGAAAAATTCAAGTTTCAATGTTTGAATTTGGCCCTGGTTAGAAAATCCATCCTAGTTTTCAGAGAAGCTCTTGGATCCTTATGCAGTGGCAGTAGTTGTGTCATGCAGAAAACCAACTTCAGCAGCTACAGTATTGCAACCTGCTGTTGAGCCTCACAAGTTTTGGATATAAAGACTTGTCTTCAACACTTACACAGTAACTGTGCTGCTCTGTGTTGAAGGTAAACACCTCTCTAAGAAGGCACCACCAAACTCAACTCAGTATTTCAGCTGGGACTACTCCAAGCGGTGCTACAGTCCAGCTGACAATATTAAATAAGCAAGAAAAGTGTTTAAGAAAATGCCTCGTTAGGATAGAGACTTTTGGAATGCCAAAAAGAATCTTGTTCTTTCTATTGATGACATTGTCTCAACTCTTTTGCATCTATAAAATGTTAGCAGACCTGGGAGAAACAGGCAGATCCTTTGATGGAGTGGGGTGTGCCCTGAGGGTGTCACATGTCTAAGGTAGAAAGCAACCCAATCACCCTTCTTCAGGTGCATCATCCTAAATATATTCTACTTTCTGATAGCTATTTTGTATTTATGAGTTCCCACATTAATACTATGGGTTTTCTGGGTGCAGTTTCCCAACGGACATCTCTGATATATTGGTAAGAGAGAGCAATAGAAGCAGATCACCCAAGCAACCTATTTATGTGAATGTCCATGCCATTTCATGCATCTACTAGAATAAATTACTAGTCCATGTGAATAGGAAACTTCTCCCTCCTTTCACAAGATTGTGGTCAAAGTGTGGTTACCACTGTTTTTCATTTATTTTAAAGGCACAGTATGAAAAAAAGGCTCCAAACCCTAATTACAAAGGCACATGAGACAAAGAAAAAGATGCTTTACACTGGGTGAAAGTCATTGCTGTTTTTAGGACTTCCTCTGTAAGAAGTCCTTTTGATTCCAGTAGATGGCATGCACTCTTCAAAGCTTGCTGTGTGTGATCACAAATACTGCTCCAAGGAGCGCACAGAGCTCTCTTTTCAAACTGTATCCCAAGGGATTCTGTTATACTACATGTGATTTCTATAATCTCTTTAACATACTACAGGGAGTTAGTATGTCTTCAAAACTAAGTTTCTTCACTTTTTCAGGGCCCAGCCCAGGAAATTTTTGTTGAGATGTTTTTCAAGAACTTGAGCAGTTTGGCCAAAGCAATTTTGTTGGAGAAATAGTTATGATGAAAGCAATCTGAATATCTGGCTACAACAAAAGTGTAGTTGCATTAAAAGGGAAGCAGACATTCTAGGTAAGAAAAGCTAAAAAAATAAAAGAAATAAGAGAAAAGAATATCAGGGAGTTTATTGAATGGGATGCTTTTAAAGCTAAATATGTCAGAAGGTGAGAGAAAAAGTTTAAAATGTCTTTTTTTTTTTTTCGCCCTGTGACGTAATATTGTATTGGGGAACAAATACAATCTCTTTATAATGTTATGCTATGAAACTTCTGCACTTTCATAGAGGTTTCTGGCACTCAGAGATTCCAGTAATCAAATTTACTAGCTTTATAGTTGTAAATCAGATTTTGGAGAACAGCTGAGAAAGACCATTGTCTGTACTCAGAGGAGAGTTAGGGTACGTAGGAGCAAATTGGGACTTTGAGTTTTTATACACTAATTCAAATTCTGACATTTTCTGCATAGAAGTTCAAATGTTTTCTTGTAGGCTTCTTAGTAGTTGCTCTTTGTGCAGTTTCTGACTCTACCCACAACAGTTTCTGGAAGAGATCTTTTCCCCACAGGAAGCTCTGAGGAATGTTTTCAAACAGAATTAGTGCTGGATACACTGTTACATGCTGGCTCATTGACAAACATCTCATGGAAATGAATGCATTTTTAGTGAGTTTTTGGTTGTTTTTTATTATCTGAAGCCTTGTCAAACTTGTATCTACCTGTGCACTTTGCAGGGTTTAGAGGAAATGTTACATGTAAATGGTCAGCTGTCTCAGACCTTTGCTGTCAGAGAGTAGCTCTGAGGGTTGGGGTTTTTTATCTTGATTTTTCTAGTCTTCTGACTGAATGTGCATAGCAAACCTATGCATAGCACAGCACTACTCAGTCACTTCTCAGAAAACATAAAGGGCTTTTAGTACTTTGAGAAGCAATTTATTGGATATGTATCTTCTAAATCAAATTGGAAAAGAAATACAAATTTTTGGTATGAGAGGGAACTTTTGTTTGCAGGTTAAAGCAGTAACACCTGTGGTCACTATTTTTAGCTGGAAAATACTTTGGAACTGTTTCGAAATCACTTGGAATTTTACAGCACAGCATGAGTAAGACTCCTGAGCCATTGGATGGGTAGATGGGCATTTTCATATTTCTGTGAAAACGATGGGAATTTTCAAAGTAGATAAAGAAAAAACTGTCATGATGAGATGGCCATAGAGGGTTTTCCTAATTTTTTGTATTTTTTCCTTCTCATTAATACATATCATACTTTTAAAATATATAGTTAACACACAGATTTGGTGAGAAAATAAACTAAGAGATTGCATCCTTTTATACCTAATGATGTCTAGATGAATGGTAATAACTGTTCAGATTTAGCTAAGACTTGCTTAGTTGTAGAGTTCTGATGCACTAATTCGGCCATGGTGGGGGGGAGTTGCAAGGCCACTAGAAACTTGTTCTGTGAGTGATGTGGTCAAAAATCACTGGTGTAGCCACCTGCAGTCACAAACCTGTGACAATTTACTTCAGGAAAAAAAGTGTATCAGGAGCCATGACTCAAGAAGTAAATTAATAGGAGAAACTGCAATTTTCCCCCTTGTCATGACAAATTAAATCTTACTGTTTATCTCAGTCAGAGCTCCTTGATCAGTCTCTCTTTCTGTGGACTATTCTGAATTATACAAAACCCCCCACTCTTCTACTCCTTTTTGTCCCTAGCCAGCATGTCTAGGAGCTGCTACATTTCTGGTCTTCTCACATTCTCACTGGCTTAATCTTTACTCAGTGCCCTTGAAAACTATGCTAATCCCCAGTAATTTCATAGCTTTTTTCTTTGTGCTGCCTGTCACACCCCAAGTAGAAGCAAATGCAAGGTCATGATTTTACTTGTTTCAGAGTTTCTGAGGATGTAAGGAAAGGACTTTTTGCACAAAGCACACTGTTATTGTATAATTTGCCATTATGATAATAGTATGATTCATCCTTAATTCTTCATCTCAGCCTCAGTCCATAATTCTTGGGTAATGAAGCATGCACAGTCCCAGGTTGTTACACCACTGTAAAGCCTTATCAGCAAATTGGCAGATAGTCCACATGTGCATTATTACATAAATAAATGATCATCTTTATGTTAGGTATTATACTGTTTGGTCTAAACCACACTTTCTTGCTTTAGACTCTGAATGATGCATAGAATAAAATCCCTGGAGATAGAAATGCACCTCATTTCTTCCAAACAAGAAACAAACTGGTGGCCCTTCTTGCATATAGAACTGATATCCCTCTAAAGTCTGAAATACAGAGTAAATCTGAATCTTGCCAAGTACTGTGGAAGCCTACAAGGACGCTTGTCTGTGTGAGGTCTGAATAACTACCTTAGCTTTGTTCTTACAAACTGTAGCTTAATCTTTTTCCATCAGGCTTTTTCATGACCCTTAAGTCCGAGTCAGTTGACTCATACACTCCAATACACACTCTCTTTGAGGTGTTCAGGTCAGGTTTTCATAAGATTAGGTAGGAGATGCCTGAGGACAATGCTCTGCAGGGTCCCAAAGGCACTGCATGGCTGCCACATGGAAGGATACCTGTAAAGCTTCCATGGCCCCCCTCCATCAGACCCACCATGCAGTGAGTGCACAGGTGGTGTTACACATCTCCCCTTTTGCAACTTACTGCAGAAATTTCTCATAATTTCTAACACCTAGGTGTTATTCTGGTTGCTTTATCCCTATCTACCTGACACTTCCAAAGAGTTTCCAGGCATGGAGGTGCATACATGTCTGTATAAAATTCACTTCTTTCTAACAAAATCCATGTGATTCAATGTGATCTCTTGGCCTCATATGGTTTATGGTGCAGTGTTCCATGAAAAGTGAATTTACTTCTTTTCTATAGAGACAAATACTCTTTTCCACGACATGCTATGAAATGCTCCATGAAATCTAAGCTGCAAGTCAATAAGAAAAACTGATCATAGGAAAAGACATTATCCATGCATTGTGGTCTGTCTAAAGAGATTACTGAAAGCCATGTATGTGGCTATACACAGGATGTGTGATTATGAATAGAAAAGAATTCCTGCCTGGCAGATCCATCATCTTTACCTCTCTTATTATTCCAATGTATTCCTGCAGCCTAGTTAATAAATAAGTCAACACTTTAGTCAGTCAGACATAAAGAAACCTTGAGGGGGGAAAAGTCTCTCTTCCACAGTGATATATGTGTTTGTGAAAAGACCTGGATAGATATGGAAAAAAGGATCGTACACGTGTAAAAAATTAATGTGATGTTATATTTCATTTTCCTTTGCACCTGCTATCAAGTACAGACTACTCTCTCTCTCTACAGGACAATTTAGCTTCCCAAGTCAGATTTAAAAGCTGGAGAAACTCTTAAAGGAAGCATTTAATGAGTAGAAATCTCATTACTATTCTAATAGGGTTTTAAAAAAGCAAGCAAATGTAGCATAAATTTAAGGATTGCAGACTCAGGTAGATCATGAAGAGTTGTTTTCTTAAATGATCTCATGGAACAATACTTTTAAAAAATCAGAAGAAAGAGATGAAACCAGGAACTAAATCAGAGTAAGAAGTCAGGTCACATGGACCACTGTTCTTCTCAGGTTCAGTGAGGATGCTGCTGATCAGCCACTTGAATATATAACTGGAGCATCACAGAACTATTTAGGTTGGAAAAGGCCTTTAAGATCATTGAGTCCAACTGTTAAATCTTCATTCCAAACTCTTCCATCAAACCTTGACCCTAAGTACCACATCTACACTAACTAACTCCAGGGGTGGTGACTCAACCACTTCCCTGGGCAGCCTATTCCAATGCTTTTTGGTGAGGAAAGTTTTCCAAATTTTTAATCCAAACCTCCACTGCTGCATTGGGAGGCCATTTTAATTGTTTTATCTGTAGTTGCCTGGGAGAAGAGACCAACCCCCACCTGGCAACAGCTTCCTTTCAGGCAGTTCTGGGGAATGGTAAAGTCACCCCTGAGCCTCCTTTTCTGCAGGCTAAACAATCCCAGTTCCCTCAGGCTCTCCTTAATAGACTTGTGCTCCAGACCCTTCCCCAGCTCCACTGCCCTTCCCTGGACATATTCCAGCATCTCAATATCTTTCCTGTAGAGAGAGGCCTGACACTGAACACTGGGTTCAAGGTGTGGCCTAATCAGTACTGAGTACAGGGGACAATCGCTGCCCTGGTCCTTTGGCCACGCTATTGCTGATCCAGGCCAGGATGCCATTGGCCTTCTTGGCCACCTGGGTGCACACTTGGCCCTACCCTGGCTCATGTTCAGCTACTGTTCTCCAGCAATTCCTGGTCCTTTTCTGCTGGGCAGTTTTCCAGCCACTTTCCCCCCATCCTGTCGTACTGTCTGAGGTTGTGATCCAAGGGGAGGACCCAGCACTCTGTCCTCATGCCATTGGTTCGGCCCATTGATCCAGCCTGTCCAGATCCCCTTGCAGAGCTTCCTGCCTTCCAGCACATCAACACTCCCACCCAGCCTGGTGTCATCTGTGAACTGACTGAGAGAACACTCATCCAGATCATTGATAAAGATATTAAACAGGACTGGCCCCAACACTGAGCCTTGGGGAACACCACTGGAGATTGGCCCTCAGCTGGATTTAACTCCAGTCATTTCTGGGCCAGCCATCCAGCCAGTTTTTAACCCAGCAAACAGTGCACCCATTGAAGCCAGGAGTAGCCAGCTTCTCCAGAAGGATGCTATGGGCACAGAATGTGCAGTAAATGCTAACTAGGAG
Organism: Camarhynchus parvulus; assembly: GCF_901933205.1. Lineage (NCBI taxonomy): Eukaryota > Metazoa > Chordata > Aves > Passeriformes > Thraupidae > Camarhynchus > Camarhynchus parvulus. The sequence continues at coordinate 18,357,341 of NC_044575.1, read as the reverse complement.
GAAACAACATGGCTGTAAATTGTTCCAGGGAGAAAAGCTCTTTTTCCTGCTACAAAAAGGCAAGTCATACTTGAGGATGTTGCTTATAATACCAGTCCCTAGGCCAAATCAGGCTCCATAGTAAATCTCCACTCAGAATTCATTAATGTCTCACAAATAAGAAAAAAGCCTACACAATGCACTTAAAATTCAATCAAAGGGCTTAGCTGCAGCAAGCCATTTAAAACCCTTGTTACTGCAGACTCTTTTGCAGACTGAAGCTTATGTTACTCTTGTTTGTAAGCTTTGTGTGTTTGGTTTTGCACTTCTTTTATTTTTGTGCAGAAGCTGAGACCTGACCAGATTATTTTACTGATCTATAATGCAGCATTTAACAACTGAACATTACATAACAGGAGTGATGCCAAAGCCAATGTTTGTTTTCCATAATAAAAATATTTCAGCTGTTTCACCTGGGTGGCCTGTCATATTTTGGCTCTATATGCTGAGCTTTACCAGTTCCACTATGGTTTGAATATCTAATATAAGAAATGAAATGCCAAACTATAGCACATGGCATGGCACAGCGGAATGATAAAGTCCGAAACTGTCTCTCTAAAGAAGCTCAGCAGCTGTTGTGGTATAATTAATTTAAGCAGCAGAAAACATTATTTGAACTCAAACTATAATTTTCTTGGTGAGTTCATGCTTGAGCCCTAATTTCAAAAGAGTTCTGGCAAACAGTTTGGACTCCTTCCATCCAGCTAGTGAAATCCCTTTTTGTTCTGGTGGTGTTCCATAAGTTTTCCTAGTCACTTCTCTTTTATCTAGCAACCAGAGCAGGCCCTTTCCTACATATGAGATAGGAGTAAACTGATCATGGGGTGGAGCAGATCCATACTCCCTGTCCCTGTCACGAACACAGCATGTTATCCTTAATAATTAATGTTATACTGTCTCTCCAGGGAAAGCGGGAGAGATTAGCTGCTAGCAAATATTCTTCAGTGCATATTAAGCTCTTATTTACTCCCATGCAATCCCACTGATTGCTAGGAGAAGCTCTGTCAGTGAGGAATCACCAAGGTTGCTGTCCACCAAACTTCATCAGACCACTTTTGCCATGGCTTTTCAGCTCCAACTATGTGTGAACCACTTGTCTATGTACTATGAAATTGGCAAGACAAGATTTCCAGTCCATTCACTTTTTATTCTGAGGTCAAAAAAGCTGATTCAGCTTTCTATGCTTCCTCTTTTTTTCTTCTTTCCTTAAGAAGAACAGTTCTTCCAGGAACAATTGGGCTTTTGTAGCTGCTGTTTACTCATTGCTTCAGAAGAGACCAGTGCTTGGTCTGACAATAAACATGTAGCTCAAGAGAAGTTCTTAAACCTTGATTTTAAGCCTGTCTGTCCAAGATTGTTTTCTCAAGAACAGCTCTTGCTACCTCGATTTAAGTAATTGCTACAAAACAAAGCAGACTTTTATACTGAGAATACCTGCTTGATTAATTGTCAGAGCTGAAATACCTTGAACAGAATAAACATGATCTCTGTTAATTTACCTTGTCCCCAGCATCTGCTTTCACTAGCCTTGTTATGGCCTTTGCCTACATTTTTCATTTAAATGAAAGATTATTTTTCCCCTTTAGTCTGTAATCTAGGTTTATGCCAAGATGGGGGAGTATTTGGGAGACGGAGAGTTCTTTCCCTGTAACTGACTGAAAATAAAAGGGCATTGTCACTCAAGGACTGTGTAAATCATTAACCCTTAACTTTTATGAGAAAAGGAGTTACATTTGGTAGCAAAGGAAAAACAAACATCCCCCCCCAGCCTTTTAGTTCTGGAAGCTTCAGTGTGAATACAAGAAAGAAATAAGAAGTTGAAGAGATACAGAGAGCAGACTAGTCCAGAGGGAACTGAGAGAAAACCTAAGGAAAATGCTTTAGGAGGAAATAGGAACAAAACATACCAGGGACCTTAGGGTTTTAATAAATGATTTTCCTGCATTTTGGCACATTATGTGTAGCAACCAGTAAGAGAAACAGACTACAGCCTAAAAAGTGCAGATAAATAGATTATCTCATATGGCACTGTATATCCATGCAAAACTGTCTGTAAATATTTAGATAATGTAAATTCAATGTTTATAGACAGATTCTTTTTCTTGTGCTTGTGCACATTGTGAAGATGAGGGACAGTAGCTAACTTTTGGATTATTCAGGCAAGAGGTTGTTTCTTTGCTTAAAAGGGAGTAAAATTGAAGTTAATTCTGATACTAAGTTCTATTAATGCACTTATGTATCACCTTGTCCGGGTAAAGCATATTTGAAATCAGTGAAAATACAGACTTAATTTTGGGACAGTTCTGTACTCTACCAAGGTGAATAAAAATAAAATCTACTGGGCTCAAAGGAGTTTCTCTCTTTTCTAGGGAAAGCCTCAAAAGGGAGAAGGGTAGGTGACAGAGCTAAGCAGAACATCTTGCTAAATTATTCAAAAGCTACAACATATGTCTACCTCTTGGTATGTGCTGTTTCATGTGACTACTTGACTAGTTATTTTCCAATATTTGTTTCATTTTTCATAAATCCTGTCAATGTTATTAAGCATCTGTAGTTAGCAGCAAATATTATCATCTTTGAAGGTTTCTGTACTTATGAGTTCTCTGTGGAGCTGTTTTGCAGCTTAGCTGTTTGGCTGCTTGTCATAATGACATAAGAAAATAATGAGCAGAATTAATTTATGTCTTTATGTTCTGGCCTCAGTGGAGTTAGACTAAAAGATGTTTTGGTCAGATGGGTTTCAGATAAGCATTCAGGATGGGCCTTTTGTTTGAACTACCATAGGAGCTCAGCACAATGCAACAATGATTTATTTAACTAAGGTAATAATGTGCATGTTTGAGAGATCACAGCTGCTAAAACGCATTCTTCACTGTTTTGTCATACTTACCTATGTGCAGAGGGACCATTAACACTGAGATTTAATTAAGGATGTTCAGATGTGTAGGAGGGCCTCTGGTTGTTGGTACGCTTCTGGCTTTGTACTTAAGTATGGTACTGCCCATGACCTGGAGTGTAGTCAAGCTCCACTCCGTCATGCATTCATTTTTTTCCATCAGCATGAAAATGAAGAAAGCCTTATACATGTTTAAGTCCCTTCCCTGAATGCTTTAACGTGGCACTGTGGCCTTCAGAGTATGAAGAAAGTCTGCAGTGTCAGTGTGAGGGGCAGAGGAGTAGAACAGATCCAGGGGGTCTGGCTCATAAGGGCCTGTACTCAGCCCGGACTTACATCTGTGCATCTTCCATTGACTTCAATAGGCACTTCTTGCAGTTATCTCATCATGTGACTGCAGGTTTCAGGTGCGAAAATTCTGCATTCTTCTGGAGCCAAGTATCATTTACAAGATGCAAATAGAGGTACACAACCAGCACAAGGAAGATGTCTCAGTCCATAAGATAAAAATTAATTTCCATGATTCTGAGATAAACAGATTTTCCTCTTCTAGTAATTGGATAGAAAATTTCTGTTGCAAAATTCCAGTTTTGTCATGTGCTACACAAGAAGCTTCTCTTATCCTTCATAGAAGGTTTGTATTTCACTATTTTTTCTCTTTCTCTCCTCCCACAACATAGTCAAAAGCCTGAAGCAATACTTCCTCTCTGGTCCAGTGATAAATATCTCATTGTTGAAAAGCAGTGCTAACTCCTTTATGGTACCATTTTTCATGTTCTGATATTCATCTGTCTTCACTTTTTGTAACATGGGTGCACAGTTAGCATATTTTCCTACTGTGTTTTTTCTTTAAAAAGCCCATACTTATCAGAATTTCACTCCATGCCTACAATCTTGAAGTAGATGGAGAGTGTAAGACTTGGAAAAGTGGAAAGAGTTCCAGGAAACCAAACTAAGATTAGCGCAAAGTAAAATCATCAAGTACTTCTGTTTACTGATCCATTTCAGTTCCACCCAATTATTTACTAGTGAGCAAGACTCCAAGGTTTTCTTTTGAATTAGTTTCAGCTGTCCATATTTCAGAGTTTCTAAGGAGTACATAATTAACCTGTAGTGAATAATAGGTCAGAACAAGTTATGTCTTCATCCTTGGAATGCAAGTGAAACTAGTTGTAATCCTTGGTTGCAAAGTTTGGATCCCAAGTTCCTTGGGGTTTTGGCACATTTCCACCAGTGATTTCATGGCTTTGGGGCCCATGTGCATGAAAAGTACAGACACTGTCTCATCTTTCTTGTAATTCCTCAAGTTGTGCACAGTATCCCTTGGCTAATCCTCATGTATCTCTGATACTTGCATGGATAAGTCTTCAAGAAGAGGGCAAGCTTTACACCTGAGCTGTCAGAATGTGCACTGGTATTCTTTGTTGTTTCACTGTCAGAAGCATATTTTGTTGTTACCACTGTTGTGAAATATTTTTAAAATTGCAGAATAAAGGTTACAACACTTGGAGGGGTTTTCCCCCTTAAAAAAAAAAGGAGTATTCTCTAAAGCATTTTCAAGTGTTGTTTTTTTTTTAACCATCAAGTGTATTGGAAAGAAATGCAATTTCAGTTTGAAAGGGAAAATTGTAGAAATATTTGTGTCAAAATGACTGGATTCTTATTACAAGTCTAATAACTTTCTGTTGAAAAACTTTGCAGAATAAAGGTTATAACACTTGGAGGGACAAGAAGTAGTACAATATAAAAAAAAAGTTTTAATTCATTGGGAATGGCTCAGTACTGAGAACACTGAAACTTCATACATCTTTTCAGACCTGTTTGAGGTCTATAAACCTCAGTCTACTGTTATAGAGGAAGATTTTCTAAAATCTTGTCCTAATCTGGCATAAGACCAGATCTCAAAAGGTATTATTTTCTTGATAATAAAAATTTTGTTCTTTACCTCTTTCTCATATTTACATAGCTTTCCCTTTTAGGGGAAATGTTTAATTCATAGTAGCATTTTTAATATTTTTTCTAATACATTTTAACACTTTGTATATAAAAAGGGAGTCTATTGCTATTTATATAATTTCTCAGCTATTGAGAAAATTAGAGGCGTGACTTTTGCAGTCCTGCACTCATGTATGTATCACTTTCTATTGGGTTTGCATGGCCTGCCTTTGGTAGCAGGGGAGAAGGGGTGGCTTCTGTGAGAAGCTGCTGGAAGCTTCCACCATGTCCCCCAGAGCCAACCCAAAGACAGATGTGCTGCTGGCCAAGACTGGGACAATCAAGAATGGTGGTAATGCCTGTGTGATAACAAATTAAAGAAAAAAGAAAAAAACCCAACAATTTATTGCACAGATAAGTGGCCAGAGAAGAGCAGGGTGAGAACATGTGAGAAAAACTCAGCTGACACCAAGGTCAGTGGAGAAGGAGGGGAAGGACGTGCTCCAGGGACTGGAGCCAAGATTCTTCCACAGCCAGTGTTGATGACCATGGTGAGGCCCTGCAGACCATGGGGACCCACTGGGGTGCAGAGATCCACCTGCAGCCATGGAGAGAGGGGTTCTGTTCCCATGCTGAGGCAGCCTGTCCTTGGAGGACTGCACTCTGTGTAAGAAGGACCCATGCTGCAACACTTGGAGGGGCACAGTTGCCCATGGGAGGGACTCGTGGTACAGCAGTTTTGGCAGGACTGTGTGCCTGTGGGAGGGACTCACGTTGCAGCAGTTTTGGCAGGAGTGCTGCTGGTGGGATGGAGCCACACTGGAGAAGTTCACAGGGAACTATCTCCTGTGGGAGGGACACCATGGTGAAGCAGAGGAAGGACTCCTCTCCCTGAGCAGTGATGAAGCCTCAGGTGATGAACTGACCACAGCCCCCATGCCCTGTCTCCTTGCCCCCTGGGGTGGGAGGGAAGGGTGGCAGGAAGGCGTTCTTAAGGACTTTTCATTGTCCTACTCTTTGTTAATAATAAATGCAACTCATATCCCCAAGCTGAGCCAGTTTTTCCCATGATGGTATTTGATGAACAATTTCTCCCAGTCTGTATTTCAACCCACAAAGCCTTCGTTAAATCTTCTGTCCCCTGTCCAGCTGCAGAGGGGAGTGAGCGAGCAGCTTTGGTGGGTGCCTGGCATCCAGCCAGCATCAACCCACTACACACTTCCTCAGATATAAACTAGAGCTATTGAAAAAACTTTTTCCTCTAAGCATTGCCAATTCAATGAAACGAAAGGTTTTCTTGGGAAATGCATAGTTCTCTAACTAATTTTCAGTGGCAATTGTTCAAGTCTCATTATAACCAAGTTAAAAGTATTCTCTTGACATCAGCATTCTGATTATATTAAAATAAAATGTTAATGTTGAAATTAAATGTTTCCAAAAGATTGAGCAAAATGTTATTGAATGCTTTCTTTTGCAAATTAATCCTAATTTTTAAACTATTATCCTCATTTGGAATTAAATAAGGTATTAAAATCTACATTTTCCTGCTAATAAAAACTTTGTTCTTTCAGCTGTCTCTTCTACTTAACTAAACAGCCATGGGTTTTGGGGAAACCTAATTTTCTTGCTCCATACCAATAGTTTAGTCCTTGAAACATTTGTGATGCTATGTCCAGTGAATTAATTCTGATTGTATCTCTACCATTTGAGAAATAACTGCAAAAAATACAGTGCAGGCTACACCTTTAGAAGGACACCCCACTGCCATTTCAGAGACTTCTTTGGAGCAGTAACTATGCAGTGTTTATGAAATGTGGGAGGTGGTGGAATATGCATCAGATTCCCCAGTTATATATGATGGAAGTAATCCAGACTTTCCCTTTTGGCGCCTTGTGCTACAACTTCTACTTGATTTTCATTTTTTATTCTAGTGCCAACAATATGCCTAAGCAAGTAGAAGTCCGGATGCATGAAAGTCATTTAAATCCAGTGGAGCACAGATCCAGGAACATATGTGTGCAGTTCTGCCAGTCCCTCCACAGGAATCTGCTCCTGACTCTTACTGTGTTTGGTAAGCTACATCTGCTGCCCTGGACACCCTGTGTGTATCTGCATTTGTTCCTGTGGCACCACAGCTCCTGTCTGTGGCCTTCAGCTGTTCCAGCTGAGCAGCCAGAGAGGAGATAGGATGCCTATGGGCACTGCTTGTGGAGTTCAGGTGAGCAGGGTATTCCTGACACAACACATAGCAAATCCACACCACTGAGGTATCTGGTTTGGAAAGGAGTATGATTTAAACCCCCAGGTCAGTGTCATCCAGTAGAACTGAATGCACTATTCTTTTTTTCTCTCAGTGATTTGGGGAAAAAAAAAGATAAAAACTCTTCAAAATTTTCTTTTATCTCTCAGTTTACACTTCACTGGTTTCAAGGTTTGTCTTTCCTCTCTGTAGCTGTAAGCCAGCACTCCATGATCTCATCTTGAATATTGCCTCTGGCTTTAGCAGCTTCCATATACGGAACAGTTTGACATTTTATTGTGGTTCACTGGCTCTTTGCCTGTTTCTTTTTCACTGAAAGCCCAACAGCCATATGCAGCAAATTTGTAGACATACTCTTATTATTGTTTGAAAAAACAGCTGCAACTGGTCTTGAGCTGCAAATTTCATATCCATATTTTCAGCCTGCAAAACCACATACTGCTGAAGTGTTTGCCTTGAATCACCTTTCAAAGGTGTACCTGATGCTGTCCAAGAAAAAAAATTTAAATACACATATATTTTTTCATTGTATCAAAGAGATACTTCATAGTCGTAATTGCTGCGAATTGCAACACAAGCCTTGCTATCTGGTTTTGCTACACTTGGGCTTGGGATCAGGAAAAAAAGACATACTGGATGTAAACATAAAATACCTGTTCACAGAGATCATGTTATGAAAGTAGACGTGGTATTTTCCCCCCTAGTCTATTCTTTAACAGCCTTAATCCTGAGCAGGAGGTTTAAGTTTTATCACTTTATCCACATAAATGATGAGGGGTTGTTTGTGTTTTGAGAATATCAGCACAAGGAGAAGGATGCAGAGAATCAAAAAAGAAATGAGACATGAGCCCCAAGACTCAAGTTTTCCTCAAAGATATGTGCATTATTCCACATCAGGCAGTTCCTTCCAATACCCACCTGCTCCTTTGTTTGTTCTTTGTCCAGGTGTCATCCTGGGTGCAGTGTGTGGGGGTCTTCTTCGCCTAGCAACACCTATTGACCCTGACATCATCATGTTAATAGCCTTCCCAGGAGACATACTTATGCGGATGCTAAAAATGCTGATCCTCCCTTTAATTATCTCCAGTTTAATCACAGGTAAGATCCATTAGCCATAAATACTTTAAGATGCTTTCTACAGGTATCACCTGGTTTGCTTTTTGTGATGTAGGAAGAATAATGATGGGATCCTGTCAGCATTTTGCAGTTGCAGTGAGTATTTCAGAGTAAATTTCTGAATAACTCGGTTGGCTTTGGTATGTATATGCTCTAGTGAATTTATTTCCAAGCACATGCACACATGCTACAATCAGAAATTTCTTAATATGCTGTTTGATCTAATTTCCAGATTGGACCTTGCAAATAAAATGGCCTGACACTACTGAGCCTAGACTTCTTGAAGGTGTGGTGTCAGCCAGACAGTCACCAGTTTGCAAAAGTCAAGGGCAAAAGATGGTAGAGATCTTCTCTATTTTATAATGCTTCCTCTGCAATTAGATGGAGTTTTAAATGCTTCTCTTCAAATTATTAGCAGTAGACACTTCACACATAAGAACTAGAGGGGGAAGCATCAGTAATCTGTCTCATGGTGAGAATATCACAAGGATGAAAGTAGACACCCAGAGATAGTCATTAAATGTTGAAAATTATAAAGGAGTTTATTTTATAATTATTTAATTGGATATTGATTGTCAATATATTTGCTTGTATCTTATACACATGCAGGGCTGTCTGGATTAGATGCTAAAGCAAGTGGCCGCCTGGGGACAAGAGCCATGGTCTACTACATGTCCACCACTATTATTGCTGCTGTGCTGGGTGTGATTCTGGTTTTAGCCATCCATCCAGGGAATCCAAAACTCAAGAAACAGCTTGGGCAAGGGAAGAAGAATGATGAAGTATCTAGCCTGGATGCCTTCCTGGATTTGATCCGAAACTTGTTCCCTGAAAATCTGGTTCAAGCATGCTTTCAGCAGGTAAATCCTTCTGCTCCTTGGTAATATTCTTTACAACCTTGTCAGGGTTGTCTGCAGAGTTAATGTCATTGTTTAGGTTAATCAGAGAAATGATGATGTAAAGAGGAACACAGGTCTAAAGTCTTGAGCAGGTAAATGAAACAGCATTATTTATAGCTGCCTTGGTTTATGTTGTAGTTATTATTTAAATTCATGGGGGTGTTTTTAATGAAGTTTATTTAAATTTTGTTATTAAGTAATCTTTAATTTTCTCCATGCCTTTCATACAGTATCTATGGTCATGAATGCTGGCTCGGTCTTTCACCCAGGCTGAATTTTAACTTGGCTGTTAATTACAGAGATGATGGTTCTGCAATGCCCTGTTTGGAATATATGGATGACCATCATTCCAGCTCATTGCCAAAAATGTACCCCAAAACCCAACCTCCCATAACCTCTGTTGCTGTGTTAGAGTCCAGATGAGGTGGGGATAATAGATCCAAAGGGCTGATGCACCTACAGGTGGCTCCATCTCACCAGCTTTGGAGTATGCTGGGAAGGAAGGATGCTTGCACAATGTGTTGCTTGCCCTGTAGGGAGTTAATTTTGTCTGAAAGCCTTTCACCAGTGCTTAATCAAAACACCTGGACTTTAAGAGGTAAAATATGCTTAAGCATATTTCTTGTATGTAAGCTGCTTTTCCCTCCATCTGAATTGTTTGAAAGTAACGCAGACAGGGTTTTTGGGGGGTTGGGTTGGTTTTGGGTGTTTTTGATGTAACAGGATTTTGTTGCCAAACCTGTTCTGAAGTGTTCCTGTGTGAAATGGCATGATAGCTGGTGCTGTGGTTATAGCCAAAGAAAAAAGGAGCAAGAAGAGGGGGAAGGGAAAAGAGGCCATGGGAGAGTGGAAGAATGGAGAGTGACCTAAACTGCCAAAAGGGTTTGGATTGCTTCACTTCTTACATGGACTTCCACATAAAAACATATAATCCTTGGGGATTTAGAGAAAGAACATTCTCAATATTTCCAAATCATCACAGGAATGTCAGTCATGTGTTCAAACTGTTGGTGGCTTAACATCACATGTAATGTGAAATGTATTTCTGCAAAATTAAGTGAGGGAAAGCAGGGTGCTTATGGTTTTTTCTTCCTCTCCCTCATTTGAACTGTGGAAGACAGGAAAATTCAGTTTCTTTTCAGTTGAAAGTGGTCAAATATCCTGACAAAGGGAAAAAAAAACAGAAAAAAGAATCAAGCTACCTGTGTCAGATAGATTTTTTTTTTTTAATGTTAGTATTATTTTTTCAGTGTGTGTAATACCAGTGTTCAGGTTATTTCACTGGTTATGGATCACTAATTTCACTGATTATTTTTAAATTTAGTAAAAAAAAAAAAAAGAGCTTTCTGGCTTTTCAGTGTTTGATTTTAGCAGATTCCAGACTAATTTCTACTTAAAACCTCTGCCACAAAGCCACGTTTCATTTGTGAAGTGTGACTAGATGGAACTTTTGCTTCTGATAGCCCTTAACTCCTCTGTAAGGAGTTAGGCTTTACTTTTCTCTCTCTTTAGGAGGAAAAATAACCTGCTTTTATGGTGTCAGTATATATTTCCTTTCCTACATTCATACAGTCTCTCTCCATAGACACTCAGAGTTTCCAGGTAGCCTTAGGTGGAAGAAATATTTAGCAGTAATCATGCAAAGAGTGGTTCTGAAGGGTGAACAGCAATGGTAATGAACTGTGTGGGGGGGAAGTTTTTGTGCCTTTCATTGCAACCTGGCAAAAGCCAATGAAGAGGTTCATGTGCAGCTTTGGAACTGTTCATTTGCAAACTGGACTGTGGCTATCATGAAATTTCACTCTCTCCTGAATTTTCACATGGTCCACAAGAAAGTTTGAATTTATAATGAAAATTGCTATTCCAGCAGAAAAACCATGGGACCATCTGTGAATATAACTATGACATTTAAATGGTTTTTAGTCTCAAATGTCGTCAGAATCTAAGCTTTATGTCAGACTCAGCATTTTTAGAGATTGTGACCTTGAGCAAAGGACTGCTGAGGACCTTTAACTTAAGTGACTGTAGTGGAATATGCGAGTGTGAAGAGTCTAATATTTTAATTTCCATTACTCGGTTCTTGCATTCTGAATGCCTCACATTAAAAAGTTCTCTGTTGACAAAATCCTTTAGATAAAATTTAACTCTGAAAAAAAGTAGGCATTCAAAAATGTTAGGTGGCTTCAGGACGACTGAAGAGTTTCTCATGCAAAGCTATGTAAGTTTTCTGTCTATATCCCTCCCCCTCTCCAGATTTAGGCAGCAGGTTTCAGAAGGAAAGATGTAAGGTATTTTAAAACCATAAGGCTTTACACCATATGGATCAAATCTGGATCCTCATCCATAGTACTACAATGTCCATGTCAACAAGAAAGAGGTGGAAATGTTCTTTGAAAAGCTAAATGAACAGTTTCTGTTACCTTGCTAAGTGTTTCTAGGAGCAAGAGGAGTAGGGAGCAGGTGGGAAAACATCGCAAGCCAGTCATAGCTTCCAAACCGTTTTGCCTGTCCCAGGACCATGAAGAGGGCGAAAAAGGGTCAAGGTGTGAGGTGGGAGGAAAACATCCCTTCTAAAAGCAGCAAATCACAGGTCTCTCTTTTTCCACTCCCTCCTCCCTTTTTCCCTAGCTGTAACCTCAGGCTCACTCTCCTCCTATCACTCCTTCCCAGCTTTTCCTTTACCCTGACTTTCATGTGCCAGGAGTGGGTCCAAATGGGGTCAGAAGATGATGCCTTTTTTTTTTTAGGTGGTCAGATTTGTATCTGGCAGCATTGCTAATCTTTCTGTTATCTATCCCCCACAATCTTTTAATTAGAGATCTCAGGGCACTGTGTATATTCCATTTTGAGCTCTTGCAGTCAAGAGCTCAAAAGTTGTAAGAGAAGTGTTGGAAATGTCCTGAATTTTTGATTCAAGTTAACCATTAAACTGGGATGACTTGAGATGGACAGACCATCCTGAACAACAGGAGAGCTCTGCTTACTGCAGAGCTGCTGCCATGACTGAATTTACAGGCACCTGGCTTTTGGTGCTAAACAAATGGTATCAGCCTGTGACACACAGGCTGGGAAGCACCCTTTGTGAACTGCCTGGCCAAAGGGACTAACTGTCTGTAAAATGTTTCACTGTAGTGATAAAAAACATGAATTTGCCATACTTTTCACACTAGAGTCATGAGGAAGATCCCCAGTACTTTAGCACTTGAAACTGTTGAAAAATAAAGTTAGTTTTAGAAGAAGGATTAAGAGGCTGTGGAATGCATATCTAATCCTTTAAAAATATAGTTCCCTGTAATTTCAAATGAAGACTTTTTATTATTAATTCCTTGTCTACCATATGGATGCATTCAGTCTATTTCCATTCTCATCCTCCCTTTTTATTGCCTTCAGATCCAAACTGTCACCAAGAAAGTGCTGGTGCCACTACCTGTTGAAGAGCCACCTAATGTCACTGATTCTGCTATTGCTGTGGTGAATGAGACAGCAGCACCTGAAGCCCAGATGGTCATTAAGAAGGGACTGGAATTTAAGGATGGCATGAACGTCTTGGGTAAGAAAATTTCTTGCCTGCCAAATATGTACATGGTATGTATGTCACAGCTTTTTGCTGTGGCTAGGTAGTCAGTGCTGTCTGATCTGGTCTTCACTGCACGTTTAGTCTCTCTAGATAATCACCAAATATTATCATCTAAAGGCTGTCCATTGGTCTCTGCAATAATCACAGAAATCAGCAAGTGAATTGTTCTGGATTGGCAGCTTTGTGGTTATGAATTGGAGGAGTACAGTGGCAAAGCATGTAGGAGCTACCCAAAATATCCTTTCATCCTAGAAGAAGCTGACCTAGGCTAATACTAGTGCATATTGGCAAAACAGTATGGGGGAGAGCTTCAAGAGCCAGTGCTTCACACACCCCCTGATGGATCCAAGTTGTTTCCAGTAGCTGGCTTGGGTGTGCTGAACTAATTTGGCTTGAGGCAGAGCCTGAAGTGAGAGGTGGAGTGTGAACCACACCACCCAAGAAAATTCCCAGAAAGGCTTGACACATTTCTGAGTCACAACTCCCTCCTCCTTTCATCTTGGCTGCTGACCTTTACCAGCTGCAATTGCCATCATGCCATCTTGTCTGAACAAGCCATCAAGTGGAGGTGGTAGGAAAACTTTGCCTATCTCCCACCCCTTCCTGAAGCAACTGTTCAGTCTGGGATGGGGGCACACGAGAAACAAACAGCTTCCACACTACTTCTATTTTCTCTTCTGCGTCTAGAGTCCCTGTTTTTTCATCTGAGAGAGGAGTGCTCCTCCTTCAACTCCTTCCTTTCTGTATGTGGGTGAAGTCAGTCACAGATTAGCTCTCCATTTGTAGCCTCACACCTACGCTTGAAGATGCTCTGTGACAGCACATCCACAAGGCTGAGGCTGACACCTCTCTGTCCATAGGTGTCCTCAAAATGGGACAGTATGTTGGGGTACCTAATCCCCTGCTTTCTCTCACCAGTAGGCCATAATCTTTGAAGGGCAAATGGCCTCTTACAGCTGCTGAACAGCTCTTGCTGACACAGTGCTGTCTGCAGACCTTCCTGAGGTGTTGGTGAGTTGGTTGGCTGCTTTGCTTAGATACAGGGGAGATGATAGCATCTGTAAGCTGGTCTTGTTTTTCTGTGAAGCAGCCTGCTCTACAAGAGCCCTGTATCCTGCCTGCTTTCATGACTCTCGTTCCATTCAGCATCTGTGGGCAGAGGAGCCACTTTCAGAGCTGCAAGTTGGCATTTTGCACCAGGCATGAGGCAGCAGCTCGTTGCCAATGCTGTTTGCCCTCACCTGGTTTTTTCTCTCCCAGAATTCTCCTTATGCATTAAAATGAAACAGTTGTTTTGAGTGAGAGATGCATTGCATTTAATGCTGGGCTTGTTTTGTGTAGGCTCTGTCACGGATAAGAAAAGGCTGAATACAATTCCTATAGAAAAGAAATAGACAGTATAGCTGGGGAATTTGCTGTGGTGTTTTGACCAATGACTCTCAAATGTTCTTGAGGTTTTTGGGTTGGTTTGTTGTAGGTTTGATTGTGAATGAAGAAATGAAAATGTTGTGGGAATTGCCATCCAGTTTGGATAATCTGTACAAGCCAGGCAAATTCCTGCAACTAGGAACCAATCTGACTCTCATGACTAACATAACAGCTCATTTGGAATTAATGAACAAAACTACCTATTAACATTTTCTAATGCAGATTCTGAATTCCAGGAAGTAACTTGGTCTTTGAAAAGCTTTTCATCATTTCTCTACGCTCTGTGGCACACAAACATATGCTTCACTTCCCTATTCAACTGACTCAACAAAGATAGCTTGGTTCTAAAGAATGACTTTGTATACAGGAAACTGGATTTAAAAAAAAGGAAGAAAAAAAAAATCTGGTTGCTAAACCCAGTGTGAGGCTATGGGACAGCCTGTCTTTTCCCAGGGTATTGGCAGCTCATATTCCCTTATCTTGAATGTTTTTGTGTCCCAATAGGTTTTTTCCATAGGAATTTCCCAGATTAGTTTACACATTTGTTAAATATTGGACTGAATATCATGACTGAAAATTTAGCCTCAAAGAATGGCTGAAGATTCAAACCATCTGTCAGTATCAGTTAATAATCCAGCCCTGGGCACTGAAAATTTCTGGATATAAAAGGTTAGCATTGAAGAAACAGCTCCAAAGTAATCCATGACAGATGCATCCGTTGTTCTTTCACACTGATAGTCCAATACTCCAGATAAATCTACATTTAGGAGACAAATGTTGCCCATTTTGAATGCTACAATTTTGTATCAACTGATAGCCTTTTCAGTGAGGTTAAGCTACTTAATGGGAGTTCTGTGGTTAAGTGCAATACCCACCTTCTCCTCTCGCCTCTACCTTCTTCATTTAACAGGAATACTCCGGCCCTACAAAAGTTCTGGGGCTACTTTGCCTTTTCCCACACTCCAGGACTGATTGGTCTGTCAAGGCACTTTTGTAAAGCCTGAGAAAATTCCTCTTGGTTTCTAGAAACTCTTTTAACAATGGAGTTACAGTGCAGCACTGTGTTACCTTTCCCATTTGTCAGAGCTCATGAGGTTTCTAATAGCTGAATGGCACTGAGAAGATTACTGTATATGTATTTTTTGATGATCAGATCAATACAGGACAAAAAACCAACAAAACTGTAATTGGGCTGTGAAATTAGTAAAACATTGAAGAATCAAAGATTTTCTGGATTTAATTATGGTAGTCGAGCATGAGTGCATATTAAAAACTCCCAAGACATGTGTAATACCCTATAGTTCTGATATCCTGACCAAAGTGCTCTAGGATGACCCTGCTTGAGCAGGGAGGTAGGGCAAGATGACCCACTGTGGTCCTTTCCAAATTTACCTAAACTGTGATTCTATGTTTCTGTGAAATCTGGATTTGCAGGTAGCATCAAGACATTGACTAAGTACAAAAACTTCTTCTTTTTTGTCTTGCAATTTTTCCCAACAGGTTTGATAGGATTCTTTATTGCTTTTGGCATTGCTATGGGGAAAATGGGAGAACAGGCCAAGATGATGGTGGACTTCTTCAACATCCTGAATGAGATTGTAATGAAGTTAGTAACCATGATCATGTGGTAAGTTTGTAGTTCTAACTCATAAAACAAAAAAAGTAATTTTTAAAAAGCCCTTATAAAACCTTGATATAGTGATGCCAGTTTGTTAGTAAACTGTGTAATTAAATAGTTTACTTTCTAAAGCATTGAAAGGTATATTAGAACCACAGCAGCATTATTTCCATTTGGTGAGGATTATTTAGGACCCAACTTGAAACATTTCTGAAGAGATTCTGTTCTTTGTGTGCTAAAATACAATGCATGTACCAGGAAAGGCCTTCAAATGCCACATTGACTGTGGAAGTTCATTACAGGGGAGAACAGCTCAGCGAGCAAGAATGGCCCACACAAGAGTATCCCAATCTTCCTGGGAGGTTAGCATAATCCCATATGCCTTGAAGGTATAATTACAAAAAAAGCCTGTAAACACACTTTATTCATGGTCTTCTTTAGTAAAAATACTTTAGCATCAAATAAAATTCCAGTAGTTTTCAGTGATGTGTAATCCTTTCACTCATCGTTTCTGCAGAATGTCTTACAACCTTGCTGCAATGGGGTCACTGGAAGATATCTGCCCTCTTTTTGAAGTATACCTGTTTGTAATAATGGGGCCTGACTTGCCTTTAAGAAAGTCATAACCCCCATAACCCTGCAGGAGCAAGAATTTACTCTTATTTAGCACCATTTGGTAGACCCAAGATGTAATACTCTGCCTACAATATAAACATTCTCTAGTAGTCAGTGTTGCAACAGCAGGAAATCTTTCAAGTTTAAAGAAATTCACTGTAAATATTTATTTTTATTGATGTGATTTTTATTTCTCTTCTCATGAAAAAAAGGAAATTGATGTTGGGAATTCCTTTTGTTCATCTCTGTTTAGAATTTTTAGAGATTTGTTGAGCCAGAAGCAAGGGGATTTTAGTGTGTGTTTATAAAGAAAAAAGCACTTCCTTATGCAGAGTTACATTCTGTTTGGTTTATGATTGCTCAGCACAGACATCTGCAACTCCCATGGCACCTAGAGACTCTCAGGAACATGGCATTGCTACACAAGCATAAAACAAAACAGACATCTGGCTCTGACAACATGTAACTCTCTGTAAGAACTGCATTTTGTCAAGGTCACTGAAACGTGGCATTTTATGATAACTGGTATAACAGCTGGCCTTGCATTTGAAGTGATTGAAGGCTTCCAGGCCTTGGGCACATTGCTTGAGAAACCATGAGATATTCTAACAAAAACCAGGAAGCACTTTTATTCTGAAAATCAGTTTCCTTTGTATTGTTCTAATGATTGAGGAGACAAAACCCCTACCCTAAGTAACAAAAGTACATAATTAATGAAGACTCCATAAATTAAAAAGCATTTGTCTGAATTATTGAAAGAACATAGTGGAAACATTTCCAGCCTTCAAGATATAAACAGTTCATTTCAACAAATAGTTTAACTGAAGTAAATAATGCAACCTCCTGAAACCAGATAAACAATGGGTTGTAAAAGTTACATTTTAAGAACAAATCTGCACCATACTTTATAATGATGCAAGCCTGTGTAACATTATCATATTCTTGTACAATGTTATTTTAGGATTGAGAGCTATTCAGGAAAGGCATGTTCCATTTGATAGGATGGAAAATGAAGCAGATGGGGAATTTGCTATTTGTTTTTTAAAAAAGATGTGAAAACTGTCCCTTGAATTTCCATCACTTATTTATGTGCACCTCAATGTTGAGCCTGAGAGCTCCCTGCTCTTCGCCAGTCTGTGTTTTGTTCAGCCCAGCTTCTATGACTGCACTGCCAAGATGAATTCTGCCTATGCTTGTTTTCTTTCTCCAGGTACTCCCCGTTGGGTATTGCTTGCCTCATCTGTGGCAAAATCATTGCAATCAAGGACCTAGAAGTAGTTGCTAGACAACTTGGCATGTACATGGTCACTGTGATTGTGGGTCTTGTCATCCATGGAGGGATCTTCCTGCCTCTGCTCTACTTTGTGATAACAAGGAAAAGCCCATTTTCATTCCTTGCTGGGATTTTCCAGGCATGGATCACAGCACTAGGCACAGCTTCCAGGTACACCTGAGAAATACCAGTGTGCTTTATTTTTTGGCAGATTATTACTGCTGTTTACATGGTACATCTGCTGTTCTAACCTTCACTGCAAAATCATTTTATGCTATTGGATGAAAACTATTTTTAATACAACCATGTTTAAATAAATCAAAATACCACTTGACTTCAGGATTCTCTAGAGAGGATGTATCTCTGCAGAGACCTGCAGAAATCTGGGAGACTTACTTTTTTGTTTTTTCTTCCTTATTTTGTTTTCTTTTCTGCCATTTGCCTAATCACTTGTGCAAATTGTGTTAATTCTGTGCTTGTTTCCTCAACTAGGAAAAGTGATAATTCTTTTTCTTTTCAGAGCATGGTAAGTCCAGTCTCATTACATTCAAGAAAGAAAAACCAAACATTTCTAGGTTTCACAAAATAAAGGAAAAAAACCTCTCAGTTTTATTTTAATCAATTTTGGCAAAATAATTGGGCTTCAGTGAAAAGCTGAGCATTCATCCAGGCACTCTCAAGCTCTCATCCTACATCAAGCCACATTCATGTCTTGGCTACAGTCCCACTTCCAGTTAAATGTAGGCCTAATTTAAAAATTGTCTAAAAAAGGCTTAAATCACAGCAGAAAGTGGAAGTAGAAAATATAAACAATGGTATTAGAATTTCTGATTTTGCTCCCTTATGCGTATGTGTTATATTGATTTTAATTATGACTTTGTGTTTTTTGCTTTCTCTCCCTAGTGCTGGAACATTACCCGTCACATTCCGGTGTCTTGAAGAAAATCTTGGCATTGATAAGCGTGTAACAAGGTTTGTTCTTCCTGTTGGAGCAACTATTAACATGGATGGAACTGCCCTTTATGAAGCTGTGGCTGCCATCTTCATAGCACAGATGAATGGAATTGACCTGGATGGAGGCCAGATAGTTACTGTGAGGTCAGTTCAAAAGAGTCCTTTGTTTCTACAGACCGTAAGATGTGAATGCTTTGGCTTGGATGTCTTCTCAGTAGCTGAGTCGTCTCAGTTGGATTCAGTATGAAATCCATGGATTTCTAATAATGATATGCAAATGAATGTTTTATATATGGGTCCTGGTTCTCTGGTGGTGTGTTTCTATATTTGCAGCCATAGTGCTGGTGTTTTACAGCCGTAATGCTGGTGTTTTACACTTCTACAGTTGACAATTGTCATGGTTTAACTCCGGGTGGACACCAAACCCCACACAGCCACTTGCTCACTCCCTCACCAGCGGGATCGGGGACAGAATCACAAGGGTAAAAGAAAACTCATGGGCTGAGATAGCAATAGTTTAATTGGGTAAAGCAGAAATAGTGCCCACAAGCAAAGAAAACCGAGGAGTTAATCCACTACCTCCCACAGGTGAGCAGGTGCTCAGCCACCTCCAGGAGAGCAGGGCCCCATCACATGTGACAGTCACTTGGGAAGACAAAGGACATCACTCCAAACTCGCCTTTTCTCCTTCTTCCTCCCACGTTATGGAGTGATGATTCCACACACATGTGGTGTGGCATATCCCTTTCGTCAGTTGAGATCACCTGTCCCAGCTGTGCCTCCTCCCCTGCACCCCCAGCTCCCTTACCACCATGGCTGTACAAGGAGCAGAAAAGGTCTTGGCTCTGTGTGAGCCCTGCTCAGCGATAACAAAAACATCTCTGCATTATCAACCCTGTGCTCAGCACAAATCCAAAACACAGCCCCATACTAGGCACTGTGAAGGAAATGAATTCTACTCCAGCCAAAACCAGCACACAAAACAATGTCAATTTTAATATAAAGCATTCTCTGTCCAATGAAATGTGTTTTTTTTTTTAGTTTAGGGGTGTGCTATAACTCATGTACGGGCCATTCACTTTCTAGAATATATCTGTTTATATACACTACAAGAAAAAGTTATGCCTAAAAAATCTTTCTATGTGTTTATTTTTTCCTGTACTTTTTCTGTGACTTTGGTGAACAGGAAAAAAAATAATGAACTGAGAATAGCCCATCCTGAGGGTGAGATTGTCTGTGGCATGGTCTGGATACTCCCAGACCTTTTATCTCTAACCCAGCAAATATTAAATGTAGTCTTTTCATATCAAATTGTCTTATCCAGAAGAAAGCTGAGCATCTGTAAGGACAAAAGAAAGTACCCATTAAAAAGGGATAAGAGTGATTGAAGGCTGTTTACTGTAAGGGAATTTTAACTTGATGAAGACAGCAGGTCTAACATTTTGAATAGTTAAAATGGAAACCACAAGCGAAGGCTGCCAAGTTTGTCTTCTTCCTGTCATTTTCACCCACACAGTTTTCTTTTATTAAACATTTTTAACACTAAAGAAACTCCTTCAAAGGGATGTCTAATTCTATGTTTCTTGCCCAGCTATACTAGTTCCACACTTTCCATTTGTTTACTTCCTGCCCTGACTCCTGAAATAGTAAAGCCAAGTTTGTAAAAGGTTTTCAGGGCTGCTTCTGATGAAGGCAGATGCTAGACCTGCACGATCCATATATGTTCCTAAAACTGGAAACTGTCATTTCAGAGATGCCACATATTAAACTAAATTGAGACCAGGGAAATTCAAATCAGGAATCTGCTGTTGTCCAGGAGATTTGGTAGGCTTGAACCTGAGTTACTCATCTTCTCTTTCTCTGAGGGATTGAGCAATTGGCTCTTCCTGATCTCACCATTTCAAGGCTGGTGTATCCAGATTTGCGACTGACATTTACAAAGCAGGGAGCAACTTTGGTCAATTTGTAAAACCACTGCTTTTCCTCTTCCTGCATTTTTTGCTATAGCAATATGACTAGAGCTATGTCTTGAGATTACAATACAAATGAAGGAAAGATTATTAGGTTTTTTCTGGAATATGCACTTTGTGATGACAATATTCAAATGACCCAGACATAAACTTATAAAGACTTAATTAGCCTTTGACCAGCCTTAGTTACTTCATACTGGTAATTTAATTCCTCTGATTTTCTGTGTTCTTTGGGAAAGGGTGATCTTGGTAGCTAAGAGAGTTTCTGTTTAGTTCTAACCTCTGCTAGTTTCATTCCCCTCCAGGTCTGTAAGTACTGATGTGGGAAGGCAGGAGCATTTGCTCACAGAGTTTGGAAGGAATCCCTTACCAGTTTAGGCTGGAGGTGCCTGAGGATCTGGCATCATGTGCAAAGCCTGACAGCAGAGCAGAGCATCCTGCCTGCACATCTGCTGGACCTATCTGGGTATTTAGTGAGCCAGGCTGCACTCTAACCCAGACACCTGACAAACACACTGCAGCCTAGGTCAGACCCAGCCAGACAGCATCTGGCAGCTCTAAATCAGGCTAACAGATGAGTTCTGGGGCTAATGGGCAAGTATTTCCTGCAGAGTCTGTTCTCCCCTACTTGGGTATTGGAAGCACTTTTGTCGTTGTTGTGACAGTCATAACGAACTGAAGAACACACTGTAATTAAGAAGGCTTCTCTATATTTATTTTACAGCATGCTGTCTTTTTATACTCTTTCACAAAGTTTATACTTATTCATTGGCCAGAGTAAATCAAGAAATTATTCATTGGAGCAAGGCAGCCTGCCCCTCGTTTGTATCTCTCTCTCTCTCTCCTTCGTTTCCATGCTGACAGCCTTGGTAAAGCTCCTTTCAGGAGCAAAGGCAACTCTTATCAGCTCCTTCTCTTTCACTAACCCTTTCTGACTCACAGACCAGCTGTGAACCCCTCCCACACACTTTCAGGTTTGTTGGGTATGAGTGGTGGGGTGAGCTCCCGGTCCCTCCAGGAAGCCCAAAGGAAATGGCACCCACTGCGGCACAGTTCATGCTTTCAGGAGCTAAGGTGCCACCCACAGCCCCATTTCCCAGCATTTATTCCTGGGCAGCCCAGTTGTGGAACTTTTCTCTGTCCTGACTGGCTGCCAGATGAAGTCCCCCCAGAGACAGAGCATCCCTCCATTTTCTGCTTCCCTAACACCTGGCATGCATTAGGGCTCTCAGCATGTGTACAGCCCCTGTAGTAGTTTTTCACTTCATGTATAGCATAAACAAGGCATAAACAACAATCAAATTTGTCCCTCTCACCTGCTTTCCTTTTTATTTACCCTCCTCCTCTCCCTCTCCTCTTCCCTGTTTTTCTCCCCTTGACTTCCACTCTGACAAATTTATTTTCCATTCTTTATAAGACTGTCCAATGATGTTGATATTTGTTATGGGCCGTGTTGTATTTTTGCAAATATTTGAAGCTCAGACATTCACTCTACTGATCTTCATCAAAATATATGAGGCAAAAACAAACACAGGTTTGGATTTATGAAACAATCACATCAATTTTGCTTTTTCATCTAGGCTGATTTGTATCTAGGCTTGGTAGACCGCTGGCTTATATTTTGGGAGTTCTGGATACCAGACTTTTATTCTTCTGTATTTAATAATAACTGCTTTCTCTCAGCCTTTAACTCACAATTCCGTCTTCAGGTAACATAAATAAACAGAAATGAATCACCCTGAATATTCAACCTGTAGTCACCAAACTTTGGCATGTCGAGATGGTCAAAACTCAGGATTCAAAACCCTGGATGAGTTTGTCAAGTTTAGAAAACACCACAACACAGATTTGAATGTCATAACTAGCTTACAGACAACCCTCTTCCAACTCTCTGAACAAACCCCATAGATCTGGCATCCCCTAATAAATATTTCTAGAGAAACACAAGAGTGAAAAATATGACCTGAACTTACCTTGATTTATCATATAGTTGTGTTTTATGGGAAGAACACACTAAAAATATGGCCTTCCTAATGGTCACATGAGTATGCAAGTAAAGTATGTGTTCTCTTCCTGCTACTCCCATTTGATGTTTGGTTTTGCAGTTTGACCGCCACCCTTGCGAGTGTTGGAGCTGCCAGCATTCCCAGCGCGGGACTCGTCACAATGCTGCTGATCCTGACTGCCGTGGGTCTCCCTACCCAGGACATCAGTTTGCTTGTTGCTGTTGACTGGCTTTTGTAAGTTGTGCTGATGCTGCTGCTCAGTGCAGAAAAGGCAGTGAAGTAATGTTTGTCCACAGTGCTTTACAGCCATAGGTCTTAAAGAACTGTAAGTCTCTCCTCTGCAGATAAACCAAAGGCAGAAATGGGCTATTCAGTGAAGTAGGAGACATTGAAAGCAGCTTCTCAGCTGTTACAAACTCTTACAGACCTACTGAAGTCAGTTTCCATGAGCCAAGGGTCTCCTTGGCACACTTGTGAGCTCACACTTCTATATTGTCTTCTCCTTAATCATCTTTTCCATCACTCAAGAGCAGTTTTCTAATCTTTGCTTTCGTATTTCCATTTGTTATAGTTCTGGTCTAAAATGAAGGATGAACGCTGAAAATGCAAGTTCCGTCAGGATGCTGCCAGCAGGTTATAGAGTGATGTGGGCATTTGTAGTATCGAATATTTTATACTTTAGGGGGGCAAGTTGGTTTCTTTTTGTATATAAGAAAGTAAAATACCTTTAAAAAGAGCCTGTTCCAGGGCAGGACAAAGACCAAAGACAAATAAGAATGAAAACTGAAATAAAGAAGGTAATTCTCTAGTTTCATTTTACTGACAGATCATTCAGACTAGAAAGAATGGCTTTCATTTCCAAGAACTTGTGATCAAAGTCCTCCAGTGCTATTGCAGGTCCTCCAGCAAGAAACAGCTAACCTACATATTGTTTTCTGAGGCTACTGGTCTTCAACACTTGAATACAGAAGCTGTAAATAGAGACAGAGGATATGCTAGGCCACATCCTTTCTCTTGCTGTAATTTGACAGCTGGGATATCCTTCTGTGATCTGGGCAGAGCTGAAAGAGACTCAGTAGCCCTTAAGTTGTACTGGCCTCTAGAGACAGTTTTGTATTGTTCTGTACTGCTGTAGCACAGTATATTCTGGCCAACAGCCAGCTCTCCCATAATATCCTTTGAAGTAGTAAAGACATTTGTTTTTGTTGTTCCAGCTGTGGTGGCCAGAAAGGGAGACATAAATGTAACTGTACTATTTATGTGTTTTCTCCTACACTAGCAGCCTCAGCTGCCTGCTTCTGGTAACTTTCAGTTCCAGATATACAACTAAAATTATGCAAGAAGAAATAGCAGAGTTGAGAATGTACATATGCAGATAAAATAGAAGTTTAATTTTCTGTCATTATCTCTTGGCTTATTGAGAAGAAGAAACTAAATCAATCCTCTGGCGTGTATTTTGGGTCTACTGGCATGGTCTATCTGTCACTAAGAATTTTGAAGGATAACATGCAGCTCTGATTTCTGCTTCAGGGAAGAAAGAAAAAGGAATTTACAGCTTGAGAAGGCAAAGGGAAAACTTGACTTAGATTATTTATATATAACTGAATCTCATGATATCATGATGGAGAATGGTGAAATGAGAAGGTACAGCAGGCATAGGGAAGGATGTGATATTCACTGGGTTTATTATATTTATGATGTCATAGTTGAAAACAGGAAAGTGGTATAGGAATCTGCAGCTGGAAGAAAGTGAGAAAAAATATATAAAAATATATTTTAAATATCTGGTTTTCTTCATTTCTCCAAGAAAGGCAAATAGGTAGGTTTCTGCAGCTGGTAGGAGGATGTGCAAAAGAGGCCTGTGGTTTGCTTGGTTTTTAGAGAAATGTATTTTTAAAATATTCCTGTGGACTGAGAAGCTCTGCCAATTCTGGCAAGCCTCAGAGCTGTAAGTTTATCAGCAGTTCTGATCCACTAGTGGGTGTTGCATTTCAGCAGCATTGTCCCCACTGGTTAATCCAACCTTGCTTAAGAAATAAAAACTTCTGTACTGTGCAACTGTAGCCATGATGAATGTAGGAATAGGAAGGATAGGAATTCTGAAAGAAATACTTCAAGATGTCTTTCCAAAATAAATGGAAGGCAAGAGAACTTTCAGCCCAAATGGTTGGATTTGGATCCTCATGGCCTACTGATCCAGCAGTGCCAGTGCAGCGTGATTCAGAACTGAGAGGTAAAAGAAAAAGAGATAAAAGAAGAGGTGAAAAGCTCTGTGTCATGCCACTGTACTTATTAATCTATGTTCAACAACTGATAGCTTCATTTTCCATCTTCCAGTGGCTGTGTTGTGGTAGCCATAATGATCTAATGAACTATGAAAAATGATGCTGCTGATATTGCTATATTAAGAAAAGGCATACAGGCCAAATTCTGAGCAAGATTTTGCACACACAAACCACACCTAAAGAATATCTGAAATGAAATGTAAAAACATATTTTATTTACCTACAAACATTTAATAATGTTACAACAGTACTTCTAACAGAATGTAGAAGAGAAAGTTAATAAAATATTTAAGAACCAATTCCAGTCAGTTTTCTGGGGCCCATGAGTAAATGCAACCAGCCATGTACAAATACTTAGAACATCCCTTCAATAACATTTCAATTTCAGACTAAAAATGTTTTTAAAAAATATTCTACTCTATGAATTTTTCATTATTTTGGATAAAAGCAAATATCAGAACATCAGGTGATTTTACAGTACTACCACCATCTGAAATTGTGGTCTTACCAAAACCAGTTTTGCATGATTTGGTCATTGTGTAACACAAAGATCACTTTATGTCAAATCCTTAAACTTGACACTCTCTCCTTCAAACTGGAGCTGAAAGGTTTTCATATTGATTTTTTTCTCAAGTCTCTCCAGTATCTATTGAGTTGTTCCATTTTTCTACCTCCCATGCATGCATACCCAGTGTTAGCTCTTTCAACCAGGCAAGTTTCCCAGGATTTCACAACTCTTACAGTCTCCATTACGGTTTAAAAGCAAGCACAACACAGCAGTGACATTTAACAGGACAGCAAATATATGCCAACAGATGGAATAAAATGAGCTTATTTTGCTTGAGCCACAAACTGGGTACTCTCCAGATGTGAGCTGACAAGCTTAGCAAATATCAGTGTTACCAGATTAGTGGTATTTTGCAGCAAAGAGAGAGGAATTAGGGAAAATAAGCTTGGGCAGCTGATCCAGTACTTAAACCTTCATTCAGTAACTCAGAAAAAGATTGCTTCAGTTCTGACTCTGGGTCTGAATATTCTGACTCTGATCTAAGCCTTGGCTTAGATCAGAGTCAGAATATTCAGACCCAGGTAAAGTCTGGATGTAATGAACAGGGTCTAGACTGCAACTTTCCTATATTTGTTTTGTTTACATCATCCCACTTGCCTGGAATTAATTGGTTGGATGGTTTTAACAAAAGAATAAGTGCAATTGTCTGTGTTCTTCATAGGGTGTTCTTTGCCCCAAAAGAGGTCAGTGGCACTTTGCTGTTGATTTCTGACAGCTGAGACTTTGCTGTTTCTGTTGAAAGGCATTTCCTTGTTTCCTTCAGAGCGCACAGTGTAACACTTTGTGCATCAGTGTGCAGTTTGTGTTGCTTTATCTCTCAGCTAGTAGTACGTGTGCATGAGCTGGAGCATTTCCTCAAATGACCCTTCCAGAATTTGAATTCTGCTTCAATTATATTTATGTATTCTCTTCACCTTGGTTTTTTGGCATGCTATACTATCCCTCTGTCATCTGGCATCAGTGAATCCTTTCCAAATTTAACACCACTCATGCAAAAAAATTAAGTAGGTGTTCTTTTTGAAGAGTTGTATTGGCAGGTTCAGTGTATTTAATGGTCTTAATTAAAAATCATACCAGACAGTCTTATTTTCCTATTCTACCACTCTGACCAGGTTTAAAATAGGCATTTTCACAAGCATTGGATGGGAACTGTATAAAGCATTTAATTTGCATGAAGCAAAACTGGAAGGATGTTTTCCTCCTATAGGTTGTTGGTTTGTTTCTCGAGGGAATTACTGTAGAGGTTTTCCCCTTCTGGGTATTCTTTTGAAGCCAAAAAAACAGAAAATTAACTGCTTCAGCAAAGATATTACACCACAAAGTCTGTAAATATGTAAGCATGATAATGTTGAGAGGGAGAGGAGAAATTTGAATGGGACTCTAATTCCACAGCTGAGAAAGGAAGATTTACTGATGTGTAGAGCAAAGATGTTAAAATGTGCTCAAAATCTGAGATGGTCATGAATAAGCATGAATAAAGAATGTTTACCAGTTGAGACATTATATATTTAGATGTTTTCTTCTCGATGTTCTACAGAAAAAGGAGATGTCACACAAATCTATTACTAGAAATACTAGAAAGGTTGTTTTGAAATTAATCACTATCTTGGGAAATGAGGTCTTATATGCTAGCTTTTGTCACTTGGCAAATGTCCACACTGTTCAACCTGGCCATTTTGTGTAAATGAATCTTCATAAATATACTTCTGAGAATTAATCAGTGTAATCACTTCTCTGACCTATTTGGCAGAGCTAGACTTGGCTGCTTTCAGTCTGTTTAATTTGCAACCCTTGGTCAGAAGGTTTTTAGGAGTTTTATGTTTAGTGTAGATATGAAGAGGCAAATGAGATTGTAAATGATTTTTTTTTTCCTGCAGGAGGAAAGACAGCAGGACCCAGCTCCCATTTTTGCAGAATTTGGTCAGGTTTGGGGCAGAATTCTGAAGGCTGGGAAAATCCACAACTGACTTCACTGTTGTCAGATAGAGCCACACTAAAGACAAGACAGGAGAAAGGCAGCATGTCTGTTTAATGGCATCCTGTCCAGAAAGTGCCAACAAACATATTTCTTTGTAATGAAGCATGTTAGCCTCTGTTGGCACCCTCCTACAACAAGGGTCACTCATTAGTGAAATGCTGTCACAGGCTCATAATTTTGTAGGCCATGACCTATATTTGGGTTGCTCATATGCCAAGCTCTGGTGCACATAGTGTGAGTGGGCATGCTGCCACACCAACAGATGGCCATCTGTAAAGATGGTGCCAGGAGAGGAGCTTCAATAGCCTAAGCATTATGGAGATATTTCAGACATTTTTGTTCCCCGTAATTTGCTCACTAAGAGTAAAGGGAGAGGCCTTTTGTTAATTCAAACTAGAAATGAGAACAGCTCATCAGAACTAAAATCCTTTTCTCTGGCTGCATTAAGTTCAGTGCTCTGATAAATTCAGATTAAACGAAGGGCAGGGGTGTGAGCCTGGCACTCTGATATTGAAAGTTCCAGCTCCAGAAGCAGGCAAGGGGAATCTCAGTAAAGCACATCTCTGCAGTTTGGCTGTGATCTAGCATACATTCATACATTCTTTGCCATATTCCATGAGAATAAGCAGCTGGGACATAGGAGTTCGAACAAATCCCTTGGGAAAGCAGACTTCTCCCATTTCCCTTGAAAGCTCCCCTCTCTCTGTTAAAAAAGATACCTTAAGCTTCCTGAAACAAATGCAGTAACTGTACCATAAAGAGGGCTGCTATGCCCTACTTTTTCTTCCTCTCATGCCATTCAGCCTCTGCCTTTTCCTTCTTTTGTAGGGACCGGATGAGAACGTCAGTCAATGTAGTGGGGGATTCTTTTGGTGCTGGCATTGTCTACCACCTTTCCAAGGCAGAACTTGACACCATTGATTCCCATCATAAAGGGCATGAAGACATTGAAATGACCAAGACTCAGTCAATCTATGACGACATGAAAAATCATAGGGA
Organism: Camarhynchus parvulus; assembly: GCF_901933205.1. Lineage (NCBI taxonomy): Eukaryota > Metazoa > Chordata > Aves > Passeriformes > Thraupidae > Camarhynchus > Camarhynchus parvulus. The sequence continues at coordinate 18,328,925 of NC_044575.1, read as the reverse complement.
AAACAACTCAAACCAATGTGTTTTTGCAGCTCACAACTCAGTCATGGTAGATGAGTGCAAGGTACCTTTCACATTTATGGATATTGAGACATGTATATAGCACTGCATGCTTTATTTTATCTTATTTTTTAACCTGCATGTATTTTTCAAATCGTTCTGCAAATAACAATGTGACAACAAGGTCCATGAACCCCAGACATTTTGAATGTGTTTGAGCAGTTCAAAAGATGGTTTTTTGCACTCTTCTTAAAACTTGTCATTTGATGGGAAAAGATCATGTACTTTGTTTACATATCAAAAGGCAAGATGCAGCGTATTATGGAATATGCCAAGACACAGAGAATATGGCATCACCTTCTATGGACATTTACTTAATTTTCTGTGGCAACAGAGAACTTAATTGCCAACCCAAATGAAGGATGGCTGCAATTCAGATGCAGGTGTTGTCACTTGCTGACTGCCTTCATGATATGCTGTTCAGAGGTCGACACGTTGAATGCGCTTTAGCATGAGAATGCTCCTGCAACTCACACAGCACGCTTCTGCTTCTCTTCTGTCAGCATTCCTTCCCCAGGCACTAAGGCACAAACACTCTCTCCCCTCTGTAACCCTTGCTGTAACTAACATGCAATATTAATACTAATAATGATGTCTTGATCAGAGTGAAGTGAGCTTGAGCAACCCCACCAGTTGAATGTGAAGATAGCTCGGGAGGTTAGTGGTTAAAAGTTCACTAAGAACCCACCACTGGGATGGAGCTGTTTAAAATCCAGAGAGAGCTTTGGAAAAGAAGGAGAAAAGAAAGTAAAACAAGGTGGAACTTCTCATTTCATAGTCTTTTTTTTCTAATTTCATAGTCTTTTTTTTTTCACTGATTAATGCTCCAGTCTGATGCTCTGCACTGTCTTTGAGACAGTGGATTTGCCTATCAGCCTACCTTAGCCATTTATCCAAACAGATTCTCTTGTATCTTCCAGTTGCCACAACTGAACCAGTATCTAGCTGTGAATTACTGCACTAAGTTCATTAGCAGATCACCATTTCTATTGGAAATATAATCCTATACTGTCATTTTCAATTGTCTCTGGCCTGGCTTATAATGTTTAGAATGATTTTTTTTTTCCTAATGCTTACTTCCTGAGAATGCAGGCCAAACCTTAATTTTCAGGGGAAGAATTAATATTGAATTCAGGAAAAAAACCAAACAGCATTCATCTTATCTTTAAGTTCTCCCTGAATTTTCCAAGGTTTCAATGACATGATTTTTTTTTTAAATCTTCCTTTTTTTCTGACATGGCTCTCCCCTTTCTCTTCAGACCCACTCTTTTTACTTTTGGAAAATTTAAAAACTAAGATCTAAAATGGAAAGGGAATACAGGCTTACACAAAATTGAGAATTGTCATTAATTTATATTTCTCAAAGAAGGCAAGGACACAAGAGATTAAAATTTGAAGAAAAAAAGGAAACTCTCTGGAAAGAAAGAAAAAGAGCATGTGCACACACACACTTTTTGGATAACTTCTTTTGGAATTTTTTGAAAACTGTTTTTAAGTTAAATAGACAATGCTTGGTTTAAGATTATGTTTATGGAACTGAATACTGATAGTTTTGTCTGCTCCCAGTTTCTCAGATTTGCAGAGAAATCCAAGTCAAGTTAAAAAGTAGTAGCCTGTTGCTGAAATCAGTACTTGCTGCACTTTTTTTTCTCCTTCAGTTTCTCATATCATTTCCCTCAACTGAGGCAACAGATTGCCTCAAAGCCATGGATTAATGGTGCTGTATGTCATCCTAAGCACGCCCTTTAATTCAAGTTTGGAACCAGTGATTTATGAGCAAGAAATGTTTGTTCTTTTTAATTGTTTTAGGTTTGCTCTGCTTACAGTATCAGTCTCATGAAAAGAGCCAGGCCTTACTGGATTGAGCACATGACTGACTTTGAGCAGGTCACTTCTCTTTTCTGTCTGCAAGCTGCCAAAAGGATGTGTTGTTGTGACCTAATTGATGAGCTATGAATATATTCTGGCACTTGCAAAGCATTTGGATCATGTTGAAGTGGTCTACAACTCCCAAGTGTTAGACTTGCAAAGGCATCAGAGAGTAGGATCTGGGGCTTTGAAACAGCCAGCTGTTAAATTTGAAAAGCCATCTCTTCGTCCTGTCCAATGCACTGGTGGGTTGAAAAGCTTACTGCAACTCTGGTCAGGATATGGAAAAGCTAATCTACTAGCATGACCTTTCTATTTACTTTCTGTAATATATTCCATGTATAACACTAGTAGTTTATAATTTTGCATGGTCAATGTACATAATTAATAAGTAGTTTACCTTTGTATGGGGTTAGAGTGGTTGTTATTGCATGATATTTTTGTATTTTTTTATTATCATATTTCACGTGACTGTGTGATTTTCATTTCTGAATAAGCTGTTCATTCCTGTACTTGCATGTTTTCCCCTTCCAATTATCTAAGAAAAAGCTTGACTTTGTTTCAAAAATCAGTGCATTTTGTCATATTTCCATGTCCCAATGCTTCCATGCATCCTGTTTATCCAGCATGGGGAATTTCAGCTCTGTCTTTAAGTTTTCATTTGAAGCTGAAGATGTTAACTTACAAGGTAAGTTAGGAAAAAGTAAGCCATCCACTTAGAATTAAATGAAAGATTCTCTCACTTTATCAAGATCTACATAAATTTTGTAAAGTTAAATTGACATTTTACCTTTTTGATTTTTGATTTTTTAAAGTCATTTGGCTGGAGATTCTTTCTTTAAAAATGGGTTCATTTATACTGGTCTCTGAAATGGAACACATTATCCAGTGTTCACTGTGAGCTGGTAGGTCTCTATAGGTCTTTTACCATACTTAGAACCCAAAAATTCCAGCATATATCTTTACAGGAAAGAGTGAGGTTTTGCTGTACATCATGTGAGACCAGTTTAGCATTACTATGATTTTCTTAATTGGACTGTAGTCAAAATCATTCACTACATTGTTACAGTGGTATGATGAAAAATACTTTCACATGTCTTTTCTTCCATTTTTTTAAAGGTGGTGTAATGTAGGTGAGTTTGTATAGATACACATCTATGATTATTCTGGCCTTGCATATTTTTCATGGTGCATCAGGTATGCAGCTTTGCTAAGGAATTCCACTGAAAAAACCACTATTTTCTACATTTTAAAAAAATCTGGTTTTGACATTATCCAGAGAAATCTAAAAGAGACAGAAGGGATAGAATCTAACATATTGATTTTAAAAAACCAAAACTGCAGTGAAGGTTAAGAAAATGTGGAACATTTTTCTACTACTGATGTTTTCTAGTCATTATAATAAATAAATGAAGAGGAGTCTCACTATTTGGGAGTGTTGTGAATTCTGAATAAATACATATTACTTATATAATAAGTGACAGTGTATGTAATTCCTGTAAATATCATAATCTTCCATATAAAACTCACTACTTTTCTTGTCAAAGTGCCTTGGCCTTTAAGTTGCTTGTTGATGATAATTACTTGCAGGTAACACTGGCAACCAATGGCAAATCTGCAGACTTCAATGTTGTTGAAGAAGAGCCTTGGAAACGGGAAAACTAAATGAAGAGGTTCCTAGCTGCTTCCTTAATAAGTCCTGAAGCTATCTTGAGGCAGAAGATACCACAATTAAGAAGATTTCTCTTTTTTTTTTTTTCCAATTTAACATCTACAGTTTCTGCTTAATTTTGTAACTGAAACTTAGCAAAGATCTCATCAAGTCATTGTAGTGTCTTTGCCAAGCAATGATCCATAGCCATCTGTCTCCCTTGTGTTACTGTTTGGATGATGCACGTGGAGAATGCTCCGTGCAGTGCAATGAGCTCTCACCCACTTCCCCTTTCGTTCAAGACACTGAGAATGTAAATGCTGCAAAATGGGAAGATCAAAGTGCCAGTACAGTTCACTACAGGGACTCAGGGTCACAGATACAAGAGAAACATAACACCACATAAGCCTTCAAGTGTTTTGGTGACTCTTGTGGCATACCTGATCTGTTTATCACTGTATGGCTAAAATACCTTTTGAAAACATCCCTGAAGATTTCCATTTGTTTTGATAATAACAAGCACTGTACTTTTGTGCCTAGTTGTTCTTCAAACTGAGCTTAGATCCGGGGGCAGGATTAATGCATAGAAGTCAATAAATTGTCCCAGACATTTTGTTAGATCAGTACAACTAAAACTTAGCATCAAGAGAAGACCTTCAATTTGTATGTGCATGTGATGTGTTTCTATCAGATGTCCCAGGGCAGGTGCAGCCTTTCTTTTATGCTGGGGCTGTGCTGCTTTGTGACCACAATGCACCATACAATACAAGGCAGTATAATTACAGGGGTAGTAGTTCCTTCACCAAAATCTATGGCTGATGTGCAAAATATAGAAAACCATGGACTCAGTTGTGCCATTTTTAATCAAAGTAGGTGGTACCTTACTATTCACCATGATGTCAGAGGAGTTTCCGCCATGCATGGGAAGTAGGGTACTACTAAGATTGATTATGGATGTCATGATTGGGTACTTGATCATGAGCTGCAAACAAGAGCTCTGAATCCATTACTCTTATAGAATTTTTGAATATAATCATCAGTAGCATTTGCTATAAAGTGAAAGCCATCTTTCGAGTACATCATGTTTCATAGAGTGGCTAAATCCTGAATTCATTGCTAAACCAAATTCCATATAAAGTTAAGAGAATTTGTCTAGGATTAGGACTGAATGAAAATGAAGCCAGAATTTCAGGATTTAGGCCAGTATGTTGCATTACATCTCTGTCTCTTTTGCAGAGTAATAAGTATATAACTCCCTAATGTCAGAGAAATGTTTCTTTGAGCACATGGCATCTGAATTAATGAGACAGAGTTTGATCAACATACTATATCTGACTCAACCTGTCAGAAGAAATTGCAGTGAGAATAAACACCTTATGAAAATTTTTTAAAGGTGCTTGTTAATACTTAGCAATTTTAAGATGCTGGTGAATACCATTATACTGTTAGCAATGTTCCATAGCAAAGCTGAGCCACGTGGTCTTGGAAGGTTCTTCTCACAGAACAAGATTTGTGCAATTTTGGGGGGAGCTCTCAGAAGTTTTCAGAATGAATCATAATATGAGCATATGGTGAACTTAAAAATGGCAAGAAACAGAGTTCAAACATTTATGGAAACAGGCCATTTAGTGTCTATGCTCAGACCAGTCATGGGTTTAAAGGGGAATAATGTGTTTAACTGTAGAGTGTTATTTGGCTCTGTAGAAGCTATTAAAGTAAAAATATAATCTGCTTTTGTTCATCTGCATTCATATAAATATCTCTGAAACTGCACATGGACCTAAGCCAGCCAAGGCTACTTGCATCGTTAATGATGTGCAAGATCAAGTCCACTGTCAGAGTATCCCTCATTTAAGCATTTATCGTGGAATAGTTTTCTTACCACTGTATTTTTGTCATCACTTGAATGCCATGGCCAAGCAAATCCTAAGCAAAATGGCCTATATAATTTAACCAATATTGAACCACTGTGAATTCTGTAGGCCTCTAATATGTTTTAGAGGGGGAGGCCTTTCCCAAAGGCCTCCTGAAGGATCTTGAGGATTTAATTTTTTTTTTTTTTTGTGAAGGATGGAATTGTAGATTTCTCAGAGAAGTGGCAGGCAGGTTATATTCTCTTTTCTTCAGTCATTGCTATTAGCATATCCAGAGTTAACCTCTGTCTAGCTATTGCTTTTCAAGTAGCATTCCCTGGGTTATGGGCCAGAAATGTGCCTGGGATGGTGTGTAGGTACTGTAAAATGTTCCCTACTCTGAGGGTGCTGGCTTTCATCAAGTGAAATTTGCTGTCTCTTGAGGGGCAGTTATATCCAAGAATGAACACGCAGCATTTACCCCAATTTATATCCAGCATTCTTGAGCAGTTTCATGGCACAGCTCACCCCATTAATAGATGATTTTTTGTCCTCTTCACCACAGCAGTTTCTTAGGAGCAGCCACACTGATTGCTTGCATTGAAAGTAGCTTTAGAAAATTGGTCCATATACTTTTAGCTGTCATTTGAAACTGTTTAGCAGTTGGAAACAAACAGGAATGTCAGCAACATGTGACCAGGCAGCTCCACAAAATTACATATTGAGAAACACTTAGAATATGCTTACAGTTATCCACTTGGGATGTAATGCCCTTTGAAGAGTGCTTCTTTGGATGGAGACTAGGGAAGGAAGGAATGCAGTGCTAGAGAAACCCCACCCACAAATGGGAAGATAAATTTGGATCTTTTGATAGGATTAGAATTGCAGACTGTGATTTTAAAGTGGTAATTCTGTAGATACAGTAACTCAGGGATTTTTCAAAATATAATTATGACAGTATTTCTCTATTTAAATGTGGATGTGGGAGAAGGAGAAATGTTGGGTTTCATATATTCCTCTGCTTGTAGTCTGACTGAATATTTAATATAGTGTTACTCCAGTGCAGCACTGTATTAAATCATCAAAAAGCTTTCCATTTATGTGGGAAAATGTAACTCACTCTTGGCTTTCATTTCTCGATTTGCTCATTCCATGAGGCTGGGTTGCTACTTAACTAAATAAACAGAAAATAACCCAGGGACCATCCACTTCAGCTAATCCAAGGTTCACGTTTCAGCAGGCAGTGCTGGTTACTGGCCAGCCTCCTTTTACTTTCACTAGGAGTCTCAATGCATTAATTTGCATCTGGCAAATTTTTTGTATCTGCTCACAGTGCTGGGGTGGCAAAGTCAAAGAAAAAGCTCAGTGAAAAGTCATTTGGTTTCTGTGTAGTTTATATTAACATTGTTTTCTGCTGCTCTGTCGGTTCCCTCCACCTTTGTCTGTGCAACTGTGATATCCTTTGGCCTTTAGATTGCTGGCAGCACATTGGCACATGGAAGAGTCTAGACCAGGCAAAGACTCAGTTCATTGCATACAAAATTACATACATGCTTGCACATTTGCTTCATGCATTTGCTGCTGAAGCTGGGTCAGTATTCTCATAGTATCTGTTCACTGAAAGTAAAGCAGGCTGTATGTTAGAACTGCAGGAGAGGTGGAGCACTTTGCCACTTAAATTGTTTCTTCATTGCTTCCCTTGGAAAACAACGTCTGCACCAGCCTTTTAAGAAATGTGTGTGGGTCTTAGACACAAAGATTCTTCAAACATGTAGGGCAAAAGCCACTTGGTCCCTATTAAAAAATGTGGTTTTTCCATTCAAATTGGTGAGAAACTCATGCCTTTGAAAAACTGTTTGCAGTAGTAAAAACTGTGCGTGCAATGTTTTGACTACGTGAAAACCCCACTGAAATCTGTGGGAGTCACAATGTTCCAGGAAAAATCAAGTCTCTTCCTGACTCTGTTAAGTTATAAGACATTTCACAATCCTATCCTAGGGAATAGTCTTTGTCTGCTATTTATAATGAAGTTGATTCTCACATGGAAAAGATTTCTGCCAAGATACTTCTTTTATACCTAATTGTTTCAGTGCTACAAGTCCAGCACTGAATTTAAACTCAGCCCAAAAATAAGGCTCACTCTCATTACAGATTTTTCCCTTGTTTTTTCTGAGATATAGATGATCTCCATTTCTTTCTCAAAGCACATGGAATTCTAGACTTTATGCCACTTTTAAAAGTAGGAGTAATATAGATTTCTAATTTGTTTTCCATCACTCCCAGGGCCACTAGTTTTCTGGCAGTAGACACGCAGAAGAGTAGACTGTTCATCTGAGAAGCTGAGGCATCGGCATGTGAACAAATTTATTCTGGTGACTTGCCTCGATTTTCTTTGCTTCCTTGCCTTCATCTGTGTTATTGCAGCCTTGTTGTAGCAACACAGAAGCAGTTGCACAAATCCCCATAATTATAGGCAATAATAAACCTCCCCTCTAACATTCACTTCTCTTTCTATCTTTAAAAAGGCTCTGAGCTTTAGTACCAGGCTCAGAAGAATCCTTTTGTGGACACATAAAGGTATAACTGTTTCTCATCTCTTTAATTTCCATTCAGATCTTTTTATTGCTGCATTTGAATTAATTTACAGAAGGATAAATAAGGGCACTTTATAAAAATGTACTGTAATATTATTCTGTTATGAGCCTGAAGACTATCTTGATTTTATTACTGTGACTTTTAAGGCCACAATTACGATATTTTTCATATTAGCCATTATGATAGGTGTGTAGTCCATTGAGACAGTTCACCTTAGCTATAATTCACCATATAAGATTATGCAGAAGCACCTGTTCCCAGCAGAAAGCATTCTTGGAAAGATGAGTTATTTTCTTCTCTCCAATAATATTGGTGACTTTGAAGGGAAAATATTTACCCAGTTTCCTTTGCCCGAAGAATGGTATAGAGAGTGTAGCTTTAAGTAGTAAAAAGAACAAACAAAGGATTTACAGTTGTGAAGTGTCAAAGAAGGCAGTCAACTGTAAATTACTTGTTCATCTTTGCCATGCTGTTTTTGAAAATGTTGTGTTCTTGCTCATGATTTTCCTGAAACAATGTGTTTGGTGTATATTCCTTCCAAAGTCATCAGTCTTTCTTCCCCATGGGCACCAAGGCTGTGTCTCCCCCCAGACAACGCACAGAGCCGAGGCAGGACTCCTGGGGAAGCCCCCAGCAGCACTGCCTGCTACCAGCTCTACAGTGGGGGCCTCCCTCAGTTTTCCTCCTGGTCATACTTCGTGTTCAGTGGAAATCTGCTACTATGAATGAGTCAAACTGCTGCTGATGTCCAGGTCCTGGTAATTCTTTTACTTCTCTTTTGAGTGGCCTCCCTGGCACAAGATTCCAAGGAACTGTCCCTTACAGGTGCCCACCATCCCAGAGACATCTTCTGGGGAAACCCAGTGCCCACCATCCCAGAGACATCTTCTCCTGTTCAGGGGAAACCCAGTGACTCCCCACTAATGGTTGGTACAAATCTAACAGATAAAGTGGTTATGCAGTTTCAATTAGGAGTCTTACAAAAAAGCCAGGTTACAAACATTGGAAAAGCCTAGAGCACATGACTGAGCCACTGAGTATGTCTCTACTAAGTCCAGGATGGAAATAACCAACAGCCTAATGCAAGATTTGGGGAGACAAGAAGACTTGTGAGGTTTCTCACTTAACCCAACCTTTGATCTCCTTTCATTTCTAACTCCATCCTGCTGCAGAGCCAATGCTGATCAATGCTAGAGCATCCAGTCTTTCTAGTTTTCTACTCACCATTCAGGGGTCCTGCAACTGTTTTTAATGATGCTCTGTGGCACACACCATTGCACAAAGGGAAGCTGTCTTAGGCAGCATCACACAGCCTGGATTGTCTTGTACCTGTATATTGCTTTGTACATAAATAGTGTAGTCGACTGGAATTTTTGTATCATTCTATTCCATTCATTTTTTCTACAGTTTTTCAAAGACTGTAAGCAAACTGTGCTTGCATATTGATTTTTCAGTCAGTATTGTAGATTATAGCATTTCCATGTTGGCGTTTTGTATGGACTTGTGAGTTCTTGTGTACTACAGGTTGTCCTTCCTACTTAAAGACGACTGCACACACTTCCATCCAATATATCCTGCTCCTTTCTTAAATATATCTTATTTCCTATGATCCAGTATGAGCTCTTGCTTGTAGAATGCATCAGAAGAAGCTGAAAATGTATTTATAGTGTTAAATATTGTGTGCTCAACACTGATTTAGTTAAGAATAATACAGGTTTTAGGGATTTGTACTTGTTCTCTGGAAACTACAGTGTAGACTGAATTAAATTACCTAGTATCTGTGATTTACAGACACAGAAATATTTTCTTATAATGTTTTGTATGGGAAGGGAAATAATCCTTTAAAGGTGATCTATACCTTAGAACAAAATCAGTTTTCTTATGACATTTAGGATCAATGAAATATTTTTGTGCTATGTTTGGTGATGAATTATAGACAAAGCACAAAATGCAAGAAGCAAATAGGAATTTCAAGATGTCCTTAAATGCTGCAGTTCATCATGGAACAATACTATAATAATCTGAGCAATCTTCTAGATTGACTGTCTTGGGCAATCGTCCCTCACTTTTATAATTTTTCCTGATGTTACCTTTGCCAAATCCTGCAGTTCTTCCTTAGGACCTGTTAATGTATAACTGACTGGCTCAGAATGCAGTTTATAGAAAATAGATCTGGGTAGGCAAAAAAATATGTTGTCAGGCCCCATCCATCTTGCTACAATACAGTGTGTGTGAGTTCAGCCTGTGGAAAAAGTTCAGGATTTTGCCATCTAATTTTGCCTTCTTGAAAAAGGACCAACAGAACCACCATGGGACCAATGTAACTAGGTAGCATCCATAGAAATACCTCCTCTGTTCTTAAGTATTTTTAAGAGAATAACCACTATATTTTTCAACCCAAATGACAGTTACTTCTCATTTTGGTAATTTCTTCCCATTAGGCAAATACCTGTTGCCATCAAGGTCATGGCTATAACAATTTCAACTCAATTAATAAAGAACTGTTTCTAGAGGAATAAAAATAAAATAATATAAATATTCATAACAACTATGTAACAAAGAAAAAAATCTTCTATGGCCTACTAGCTGTTTGACTGTAATTCAAAACAAAGAAAACATGGAAGAGGAAGGACTGCTGTCCCAGTGTGACTGATACTGGGTATCTCTTCAGCTATTCAGAAATCCATGGGGCCATGTTATTCTGCGGAGGTTTTGGAGCCTACGTTTCTAGTAGATATATATGTAGGAAGTGTGTTGATATACCCTTGTATTTTGATCTATATTGTATTTTAAATCAGATGTAACAGGTATTAACTTAATAGGAATTGCAGGTAGAATAGTGCTGAGTTACTAATAGCTGTAAAACCTTATCGATACCAGTTTTGACATTTTGTTGAAGCATGATGTCCAGTGCCTCTCTGCACTTAGTGTAGATAATGTAGCTATCAATACGTAATTTCAGTGAAATGGTGTATACAGTATGTGTAGCTGTGCTTTAAATTAATTTAATTGGTTTCTGTGTATTGAGCCATAGTAGAAAATTAGACTGTGTTTTAAAATTTTGTTCAACTTTCTGTTTTTCATTTATATCTGGGTTTGTTTCTTTTTGACCGTTCAACTGATTAGATTCCACAGCTTAGTAACTACTTTATCTGTCTCTTATGGAGCACCCAGGTTTAATAACATTCAGAATCGTGTATGCAGCCAGCTTATTGTAAATAGGTTTCTTTTAGTTTTCAGTATCTAACCAGTATGGTGTGTGTTAGAAGCTGCATGTGTGTAGTTCCCTGGCAGTGAGTGAAAGTGATCCCAGCATAGGTTTGCTGCCTGGTGAATACGCTTGTTAGGACATAAAGAATTAATGTTCGCCTGGAATGATAAGTTTCTGTTTTATTTTCTTCTTGTTTGCTTCAAATGTTTGGACTCTTTATCACCACAAGCTTAGTAAGTCACTGTTTAAATTGGCACAGTGAATCAGGGGAAGTCCATCTAGCTGCATTCCTGCTGGATGCCCGGGCTGTTTTTGGCTCTGTGCATCATCAGCCCTTAGTCACCTCACAGCATCAAAGGATCCCTCTGAGGCACTTCCAGTCCCTCCTTGACCACAGGTGCCAGGAAAGCAGTGCAGTCCCACAGCTGGGGCTGGGCAAGCCTGCAGGCAGCAAGGGGCTGCCAGTTCTCTCCAGAGTGCCTGAGGAGTACCAGTAGGAACCTCTGCTTCGTCCCTCTAGCAGGAACAGTCTCTGAGAAGGATGAATCCACTCATGGGCAATGGGGCACTGTTTCTTTCGTTGCTAAAAAGGGATATTAGCATTTATTGGAAAATAAATGCCAAATTAAATACCTCTAAAGCTACTGTGGTTGTTGTACAGGCCTGTTATTTACAAAAGTATGTCTGATCATAAAAACAGACAGATCAACTACACAGTCAGTGGCAAAAATCTTCTGATATCCGAGCTACAGTTCAGATCTATGAAAAAATAGAACCCTGCAGCAACAAGAAGCTGATTCATTCCTAGATACTCTGGACCTGGGGCTTATAAATAGAATCATCCCCTCTAGGCAGAAAGAAATAAAAATTAGGCAGGCCCCAAAGCATGGAAACTATCCTGCTTGGTGAGTCCCATTATGATGCTTCAGGATGAATTGCACACTGGAGTATTCTGTGCTGCCTGCTCATCATCCCTTGCCCCTTCTTTAAGGTGACCAGGCATGAACTGGAATGTTTTGCAATGTTCTATTGTAAAAAGGATTAAAAAGGAGAAGGATAAGGTTGGTCTTTACACACAGAAAGTTCCTGAGATTTTGAAATTACATGCTGTACAGTATCTATAGCACAGTTTGTTTAGAAATTAATAAATGCAGATGGTAAAATTTCTCCCAACCCTGGGCTCTGTTCTTGTATATTGTAGTTGGAATGCCCTGTAGACTGATTCTATTTTTGTAGTTCAGATCCTTTCCTCTTTACAAGGATTGTTAGTCATTTGCTTTTAATGCTTTCTTACAGACCGAACTGATTTCTGTAACTTCCATGTATAAAACAACTAGACATTCTTTCTATACTGGAAATAGTCATGAATATAATATTTCACTAAGTGTTGTACCTCTTATGTACATATCATCAATAAATGTTGATTCATAATTTTCACAGCTTACATCTGTGACTTTTCATTTCAGCCTGGGCTCAAAATGGGAATGCTTTAGGAGTTTTAGCATTTTCTAAATGAAAATGCTTTTCATTTGGATGAAGCAGTCTGATGAGAGAGGCTGCCTGTTCTGAGAACTACACGCAGGGTAGAAGATGGACCTGACTTTGCCAAAGACTTAGAAATCTCATCCCTCACTTTATCCTCCAAATATTCCAGGATGCTGGCTGCAAATGAGCTCATTTTCCACAAAGGCCAGGATTCACTAATTTATTCTTGGCAAGAAGAGAAGTGAAAAGACGTTAGAAGAGTAGGAGGGCACAAATCAATGGCTGCAGTTGCTTTAGAAACCTACTTCCCTCCCGTGGCTGCTAAAAAATAAACCTTTTATTCATAGCCTTTCTAAAAAAATAATAAACAAAGCCTGTAGCGGAACTGGTGGAGTTCTTTATAAAGAAATCAACAGTATTTAACACATAAATTAAGAGATCTCATGGAGTGAACCGTGGCCCAGTGGAGTGGCAGTTCGCCAAGTATGGAGAGAAAGCTCCAAGGTTGCTGCATGCTCGGAATAGCAGGCGCTGCGGAAATAGCACAGCTACCGGTGTGTGATAAGGCACAGCCGAAACCTCGGCTGCGAGCACTCACAGTCTGCACAGCCCTGGGCTTTCTTGTTCTTAATCATCCACTTGAGAAATTTCCAAAGAAATCCAGGCATGGCAGGAAGTGGCTTTGGCAGTGCCTCAGCTGGCAGCCTGCCCTCTGAGTCAGTAACGAACTAAGACCTGATGTGGTGCTGGGAGAATCTTTGGGCAAAAAGTAAATCTGATTTACTGAAAAAGTGAATCTATCTGCTGCCATTTTGATACCAGAGCAAAAATGTCCTGATCTGGCCTCATCAACAAGTGCTGTTAATAAATGCATTCTGTTAATGTAAAATTCCTCTCTCAAGTTTTTCCAGGATGCCCATCCCTCACATACTTCATGTGCACTGTGTACATTCAAATTCCTTCCATAAAAGGAATCTGTCTGCTCCTCTGTTACACAGCAGAATAAAAGTTTAAAAATAAAGGCTCGACACCAACCTGTGTACATTGCTTTTTTCAAAGCAATGTTTCTGCAAAATTACTTAAAATAACCAATCCTCGCAGGAACCGGTACTGCAATTATATGAAGCTGACCTTTCTGAAAATACACACCCCAAAGGCTGATCCTCTAAGCCCTTCAAGCTCCTTGTATCCCTTTTCTCCATGTCCATAGCCTTAGAGAAAAAAAATATTTCAGGAGTGTGTTTGTGTCTGGAATGTGTTCCTCTCTACAGGAAAGAATCTGCTAAAAGGGGATAATAAAAGCCAGTGAGTTATGAATCATGAACCCATAGTAAGAGATATTTCTGTATCTCCTCTAAGGCATGAAAGAACAACTGAGATAATACTTCGGGGTTGTTAGATTGGAAACAGTCTTCTCTTTTGCATTAGTACAGGTGACCAGGACAAGGTTATGAAACAAACAGGTGGCCCCAACGTACAGCGCTTTAGGAGGAAAACAGCATTAAAAATCACACTCACTTGGGCTGGGTTATTTGCAGCAAGCACCTGCATTGCAATAATGTACAAACACTCTAGCAGGGCTTGGTGCCATTTTGCTTCCAAAGCTGAGCAGAGCCCTGTGCAGGCTCCCAAAGCTGAGGCAGCTTCCCAGGCCGGCAGGTGACTGCCTGCTGTCTCGCTGTGCAGCGTGCAGTGGAGGCAGGCAGGAGAACAAATTGCATGCAATATAAGGGCTTGTGGTCCTGGTGGCTGGGGCAGGCACATTCTGTGGTGATAAACAAGATGTGTCTGTGTACACAGATAAATGACAAAACTGACTGCTGCCCACCAAAACTACAGGAACAAGGTCTGGAGGAGCAAGGCCTCACACTCTTGGTAGGGCTTCTGAAGTACGGGGATGGGCATTTAGAAAAGCAACATAGGGTCTGTTTTACACAGTGTTGTGCTCTTCATTCTCATTTGTGACTGAAGTCACAAAAATCTTTGCTTTTCATGTAGTCATTTGTAAAACAGATCCGTCTCCCATGTCTTCTACTGGGGTGCCTGAAGAGGCTGCATGGATCACTCTCCCGTGATCCCTGAACATCCCTTGGTGAAATGCTGCTGAGCAGATGTGCAAGGGAGAAAAGGCAGATGACTCCCAGTGCAGTGAAGGGACAAGAAGGAAGCTTTTTGCCTTCCTAGCATTTCCAAGCTAGGAAATGCACTCAAAAATCATTTCACTATTTCGCCCAAGTTACCAGTGTTATCTAAATTGACTGGATCATTTCAGCTTTGTTTCTGAACGAGGCTTCTCCCATTTTTCACTGGCCGGTAAACAATAGGCAGGCTTGATACCTGTCCTCTTCATGGGTGGAGGGGGGAAGTCAACCTTCTTGAACAAAGGGTGAGTTTGTTTTTAAATCACTGGCTGAACAAACAAACATCCCTACCTTGAGTTTGTTTCAGACTTTGACTTGACTAATGAAAGAAAGATTAACTAGAAAATAAACCACTAAAGAACTTCAGGGAAATACCCAAGAACTATAGAGCTAGTGAATCTGAAGACCTACTGCTGGAAAACAAACCTGCTGAACAGAGGAGATGCTTGTGAAACAGTTTTACAGGAAGACAAACTCCATGTACTTGCACACTAGGTTACAGATAAACAGGCAATGCTTGAACAAAGCCAAAACAGAGCATAATATGTGGATCCAAAAAGTAAAAGGAGCCCAGCATTTGCTCTGAGGATTGTATCACGGATGGCTGTAGTCCACAGCATGTGCAGGAGCATTCTTCTCTCCCTTTGTGTGCGGTTGTCAGCTGAGATCACTGTGTCTCGTGTATGGGGCTCAGCTGTCATGGGCTCACCTTAGATAAACTCAGCTGCAGGAAACTCTCTCCCTAAGCTAGCTCTGGTAAGGTGCTGCTAGCAATCTGCAGCAGCAGCCCTGAACAGGAAGCTTGCTTTTAAAAAAAGTACTTTGATAAAATCTAAATCTAACTTTAAATATAAATATAAATAATATAAATATAAACTCAGACTTTAACCCCATCATGGGGCAGAACAGTTTATTACTGTTTCTTATAAGAAAAAATGGAAGTGTGGAGTCTCAATTCATGCAAGGGAAAATGTGGTCACTGAAAATGATCTAAGGGGTCTTTTTTTCAGATTTATCCAGGAAAGAAAAGCCTTTTTTCCTGCCAGAAGCTAGATGATTTATACATCATGACTAGAAGTAAATTTAGAATTAAAGCTAAAACTCAGTTGTACCAAAGCCATTTGGTACCAAACAGTACTAAACAATTTATACACTTCCCCATGAGACTGGCAATAGGGGCGTTAAAACTGACTCCATCCTACCACAACTGCCCAAGGCAAGGCTTTCAGATGGCAGGTACAAAATTTAGAGCCTTCAGAGGAGTGGAAAATGCCTTACTGCATCCTCCTCTGCCCTGGGTTGCTCTGAGAGGACTTCAGGACAAACTCAGCAGACCTAAAAGTTTCTGGATATGCAGAGTCTCCACTGCCTATGAGCCATGTGCTGATTTACCACTGCCAGCCTATGTACCCTTAATCTCAGCTGGGCCTCAGCTTCAGCAGCAGCAGAAAGTACACTTGCTCCCCTAAATTCTAAGTGGGTGTTTGAGTGAGACTTTTACTTAATTTTCAAAAAAAAAAAAAAAAAAGCTGGAGGTTTTTCTGAGAAATGCACTTAAATTTATGACATCTTAGACTTTAACAATCCTGGGGTTTGTTTGCATATCTTTTTTTTCCAGTGAGACCATAAATTACTTCTAAGAATTTCATTTTAGTAAAGGGAAAGCTATACTATGTATTAGACATGGAGATTCTTCCCCCACCCCCCACAAAAAAAAACCCAAACAAAAAACCACAAAAACTGCCCCAAAACCCCAAACCCAACCAACCAAAATAAAAAAAAAAAAACAAACACCCCCAAAAATAAACAAAAAGAAAAAAAGAGAAGAAATTTATACAGCTGTATCTTCTATATGGAATATTAAAACTTGATAAAACTATGTCTGTTTCTGAGAAAAAAAAGTCATCTTCTTTTTTGACAGTTTTTGTGGACTTGTTTTGATCAAAAACTTCATAATTTTCAGAATTTTCTTTTAAAGAAAATCTAAAGACATTCACATCAGTGTTCAGTGCACACCTTTTTGTGGCAGAGGATGTATTAAGGTGGGTCTCATTCCCCTACTTTTTCACCCAAAACACTTTTTCCTGTAGAGTAAAATAAATAAATTCATTTTAATAAAAATTTTTAAATAAAAAAGTCTGAGACTCCTTGAAGGTGCCACTCAGACAAAACCTTTCTATTGGTTGCTGGAACCATCCAGACAAAATTGAAAAGCTGTGTTTAAAGCATAGGTAAAGCTTTTACTGCCCCTGCTTTACCTGCACTTTGACAATAATCAACTGCCTTGAGGTCAGGAGAGCTGCTTTGATGGTGGATTCTCTTCTAGAGTTTTAACTTTTAAACACCCCTATGCAGCAGCTCACTTGGCCAATGTGAAGATCTGTATCAACCTTGCACTTTCCCAACAGGAAGATAAGCAAGGAGCAGAATTGTCCCATCCCACTGTAAGAGGAGTCAGGGAGGATTCCTTTTGATAGATTTCTTGGGTGAAAATAATGCCCAAAAAGCAGCAAATACTGGAGAACCATTTATTGATATAGAATATGGTTCTGACCAGAGAGGGATAGAAAAGAGACCAGAGAGAGAAAAAGGGAGATGGAGAGAGTAACTGCTTTTATCTGCCAAGGCTGCTCCCACAGCTCCATTTCCCAGGCATTTTTTCCCAGGCATCCTTGACACCTGGCACGTGTCAGGGCTTTCAGCACCTGTACAGTCCCTGCAGTAATTTTTCACCTCATGTGTAATGTATGTTAAGGCATAAATAAAAATCAAATCAGTCCCTCTCAGAAATGTTTTTGAAATCTTGCCTTTACTACCCTTACTCCAAAGGGATGAGAAAGAGAAGACAAAAAGTGCAGTCTCTGTGCTGTACAGAACACACAGTTAGTCATCTTGCCTAAATTTGCCTCTCCTCATTGCCACAGCTGCTCGCCCCCAGCATGGGGGATGCCATGCAGCAGGGCATAGCAACAGCGAGAAATAAGTTACCAGGGGAAAATTCAAAATCAGCTTGCAAATGAGGTGGTAGATGTAGAGGATGACTTGGAGGTGGGGGAGGTTCACAGGAAAAGGCTCTTTTTTCCTTCTTAGAGTTGTGAAATATTTGAGTGCCAGAGTGCTGGCGGTGTTGAAGGTACTTTCCCAGTTGCAGTACAGAAATTTCACTCTCCCTTTACATCCTTTCCCAGAAATTGCGCTCTCCCTCCATCCTGAACCCCCCAGATTCATGCCCAGAACACCTTTGCACAATTTTTTCCACCCTTAAGGAACAGGAATTTTGTCACCCACGCCCACACAGCTGGAACCACACCCCAAGGAACAGCCCTTTTCCTGCCACCTTTTGTCCTTTTCCCCTGCACAGAGAAGAAGTAGTCAGAACCTGTGGCTACCAAAAGGGCAGGTATTTTACTAATCAGAGCTCTTGCAGAGACTCAGAGGCATTAGAGCCTTGAACTGTTTAATAAAGCTTAAGAAAAAATTATTGTCTAATGGCCTAATATAGCTTAAAATAAACCCATTAACTGCTGACTTACAAAATACCCTGGGGTCTTTGTATGTGGAGGCAGAACACAGTTGTCAGAGGATTTATTTCCTTCATCTACAGAAAGAATAATCAGGACCAGCCCTACCCAGAATGATATGTGCTAAAGAGACACTTGGCAGTTGTCTCCCAAAAATATTCCAGGCACAATGCTTCAAACTAATTAGTACAGAGGTTGTTGTTGACAAGGGACACACAAAAACCATCCCTATCCTATGAAAAACCACAAAAGTACAATTTTGGAACTGGTATTGTGGAAAGGGTTTCACATCCACAAAGGCAGACATGACAGCTGCACATCCTTTCTCTGCTTTAATCAAATATTCCTTTTCAGAACTTCAAGAAAATACAAATGAAACAATCAGCCTGCACTGCTTCATGAAAATATTCATTTCCCATAAAACATACAGAGACTCTCTTAAATGCGCTTGCTGCTTTAGACAGTATTCCACTGGTCTGGATCACATTTATTTGAAACTTTTCAAGACAAAGGAATAACAGAAGCTGATTGCAGGCTCCTTATCATTTTTAGGAGAGATCCTCATTCTTCTTAGGCACCAAGCAAGGACAGACCAAGACACAGTGAGATTTGTCAGTCACAGCTGATTTGTCTGTCAGCACCTGGATCTTGCTGGGTGCTGCACTCTTCGAGTGTTGGTTCTGTGAGCCAGGAATGGTCGTCAAGATCTTACTGGGTTGATCTTTAACTGAACCAAGTTGTTGTAGCTGTTGTCTGCTTCTGGGGTGAAGCCGAGCTCATCACTAACTCCAGAGCACCCATGGAGCCTATGGGAGGCCAGCAGAGCAGACAAGGTCACAGCATTCACCTCAGCCCCGCTTGGAATTTGCAAGCAGGAAAAATGATCACAGCACTCAACATGACCATCCAGCCGAAGACTTCTCTCCCACTAACAGCTGGACTTACATTTCATCCTCAGTGTGGAATCAGGTTGATTTTGGAAGCTTATTTTAAAGTCCGATGTGTTTTTAGCAATGCTATTTCTAGTTACAATTTAGAGATGGATTTTCTTTAATTCTGATTAATCTGTTAAATAAATATGCAAATATATCAAGTGCTCTATATAAAAATACATACACACAACAAACAACCCCTCATAATAAAAGCAAGATTAATAAAAATATGTACTGTATTATACATATGAAATGGCCATCTAGTTTTGAAACTATAAGGAAACAATTACACATAAACATAAGTCACAGGACATAACCTAAAAATAATCAGCATATATAAAATAATGGCATTGCCTCTTGAGCATCTCTCCTTTAAAAATATACAAAGAACCCAACCAGTGTTGCCTAAGCTTTTATAGCTACTGACTATAAGAAAAATTACCAAGAAGCTTGCGGATTTCTTCATTTAATATCTGAACAGGGAGATGAATAACGTGCCACAGACTTTTTGGTTTTTTTAAAGAGAAGTTTAGCCTCCAAGACAGTGAAATACATCCTTCTCACTGAGACCTATACCCAGTTAGGATTTAAAGATTTTTAATTCTTACTCTGGATCTCCATACTCAGTGGAATGAGTACCTAACAGCAGTTTAAACACAGCCTTCAGCAGATCACTTTGATTTCTAATGACAAATAGAAAAACATTAAACAAAAATCAATGCACTGTTCACAGATGAAATATCTGACCTGCATAAAATCAAAAAACATCCTATGTGTGTTTTAAAACATCACCTTGTCTTGGGGCTTTTTGCCCAGGTGTAAATTGCCCTGAGCAGATCTGCCAGCAGATACCAGGGCACTTGAGCATTTCCATGAAGCACATGGGAAACTGCTGGAGGGCTGTGATTCAGAAATATAATCAACAGTCTTGTGCTTTATGTTCCAGTAAAGACCAGTGCTAGCTAAAGTCAGTATTTAGCCAGCTGAATATTCATCTTCCAAACTGCTTCAGATGGAGAACATACTATAACATGCTTTAGCAGAACAGTTTCAAAGACGGGCTACGGTCAGTGAACAGAACTCCTGAACAGCCCTGCTACAGACCATCCACATCCCACAGCTGACACAGACCAACAGTTTTCCCTGCATTTCCTGGGGGGAGTCCAATTAGAAGTTACAAATCTCCTTCTGTTCCAATAAGCTTTCTTAAAAATGGCACATACCACTGGTAGTAAATAATTGTTTCCCTGACAATTCTTATCAATACAATGCACAGCATCATAGCTTAATACAAATACTTTACAGACACAAAAGGACAGAACAAAAGCATGTAACAATGCAGCTCAGCTACTCTACTATATTACATGGCTGGGAAGAGTTTCCTTTCCTTTCCTTTGATCTTTTCTATAGAAATTGAACTTCTGGTACCAAAAAGCAAGCAATGTTTCTTTTTGGTGTTTTTAAAAAGCTGATGGAAAAAATGTGAATGAAAGAGAATACAGAGGAAATGAGCGAGATCATAGAAAAGCAGCTTTTAAAATATCAGCAATCTCGTATAATATAATAGTTATAGAGGAAAAAAATTAATAGGCTCAGCATCTCCTTAGTAAAATGGAGCAGAATATAGAGACCTATTTTCAGGAATAAAATACTGTCAGCTTCCCTGGTGATCTCAATTGCTTGATTTGTGCATATGTGTAGAGCTGGGGTCATTTTGTTTTATTCATTATCTTAACTAACAGGCTCATTAAAAACATGCGCAAACTTGGACCAATGAATGAGGTGGGGAGAAGATCAATGAACACCTCAAAAACTGAAGGATAATTGTACAGGTTGCTAGGATAATAAAGAATAGAAGTTTATTATATTTCAGCTCATGTTTTCATGCCTTTATTACCCTTCCCAAGAAGACTTGCGGTATGTCCATAGATATTTAAAAATAGAGATAAATAAATTTTGTCCTTCTGAGTTTCCTTCGTTGCAGATGAAGCCACACATAATTATAAAATGTCACTTTTTGTTTTTACTGGCAGATTCTGAATGTACCCACAGCTATTCCTGGCTGGAAGGCATTTCTGAAGGATTCTGCTGTTGCAGACATTGTAGAAGATGCTTTTTGGGTTTAAACTTGATTTTTTTACTCTTGACATTTTTCCTCACTTATTTCTCTACCATGGCATGTTTTATACTTTAAATATCTGTACGATGGAGTGACTGGATACTTCTTTAGCTTCACACAGTGAAGACCTTCCATCTGGGAAATAATGATGTAAACTTGTATGCCTCCTAACATTCAGGACACAGTGAGAGTCCTCTGTGAAGGGACTGGGAACTGAAAGCATTATGCAACTCTTGGGGGTATATTTCAGAAAGCATATGTCAATTTTTAAACTCAGGCATCATAGCAAAGTGATTGAAAAGAAATAGAACTTATGCTTATGTTCAAAAGACATCAGTAGCACAGTGCATCTGTGAATTCCTGTTCAAGTTCCACATGATTTTGGTTTCCCCAGCGCTGATCTGCTTGGCAGTGTGGTACCATTACACTCCAGTCTTCATGTCAAACTCGTGATGATTTTGTGTTTCATTAACAGTCAGGAATTCATCACATGCTTGTGTTCGGTCATTTGACTGTTCTTTATGAACCAAGTGCACCATTTCTTGTGATTTGCTGATATCTCCGTTTAATTCACTTGTCTTCCTGTCCTCCACTGCCCCTTTGCCATTGTTAATCACTAGCTTTTTCTTCTGCCCACATCTAGAAAGAAATAAAAATTAAATATTATAAATAGAGTACAACGAAAATAATAAAAAACTGAAGGTCAGTATTTAGGAAAAGGTGATTGGAAATTAAAATTGTGTCTGCCAGTGCAGACTTACACCATACAAAGCGTAAAGTTTCCCCATACTGCATATTTTATTTTTGAAAGCATCCACCATTATATGCATAAAATTTATTAGGACCTCACTTATCTAATTTATATTTACTGTTACTACATGTAGCAATAACATTCATTACTGAAGGACAGAATTTTTTTTCTGTCAATTGAATTTATCCACATTTATGAACTTTGTAAATAGCCCTACTATGAAGACACCTTCAAAATCCAGGCTTGGGACCACAGCTTTGAAAATGCACAAATTCTTAACCAAGCAGAAAATCTGGATCAAGCTCTCACCTCATTAAACAGGACAACTGTTTTTCCTTTGTCTTAGCATGTCAAGCTTAGAGGCCAACCAACAGTAAGGAAATATGGAGAACTATTCTGGCTGCTGCCTGCAGCACAGCTCCTTGGGATGTTCAGGTAGGAAATAAATAGACACTGTGATTTTAAAGTTAGACTTGCTGCAGGACTGCCCAACAAACCTTATATGTAGCTCTGAATTAAAACACATGCACACACACAATCTTTTAAAGAGTCACCAGTCCAAAGCTGATGCACACTGGTTATTGTGGGCTGGGTATCCTTCAGCACAGTAAAATAGCACTACTTACACAGCTGTCAGATTTACTGTTTACATGACTCCCTGGCTACACAGTGCTGGACATCCTACTTGTCCTCAAACAGCCTTGTGTAAAGTGAATATGCAGAGCCCAGCATGCCTAAGAGGGACAATGTGTCTGTGAAGTTGGACTTTTAAGTCCTTTCTTCTTAAATGAAGCATATTTATTCCTGGAGGACTGATTCGGCTGTTCAATTTTACTGAGATGCTTCTGAAATAGCTTTTTTATCATGCCTACTGACTCATAGATGAGGGTTATTTTATCTGAAGTAGCTCAGTTCACTCTGCTAATGCTACACACACCCTTGGGAATGATTTCCTGCTCTGCAGCCATAAAATGCCAAAAGACACCAGCAAGGAGCTGTGGAGCTCCACAGCCTCCTAAAAGAGCAGCTCCGAGTGCTCTGCAACCAACAGACTAGGAAAAAATGTGCTCACTGCTTCCTGCACAAAAATCTCCACATATTATATGGTCATTCTGATGAAAAAGGAGTTAAAATCCAACATTCAAGTAGCAAAGAGTTACTCTGTTTAAAAGCTCAATTTTAACATTCAAGTAGCAAAAAGCAGTTGAAAACAATTGGCAAGAAACCTCAGAACAGGCCCCAGAGAAAAGAGAGGTAAGAATATTATAGCCCATCCTTTAGGCTAGGGTTTTTCCAATTTCCCAGCTAACTTTTCACAGATCATTGCATTACTTTTCACTCCTCAGATTCCTCATCTGTAAAATGGAGTACATAAAGCTACTGAGAGCTCAGAGAGCAATGTTAGCATATATGCTTGCGACTGCCAGCTGTGATACTGGCTCTTGTTCAGAAGAAACAGAGTAGCAGGTTTTCACAGAATCACTGTGACTGTCTAAGACAGCCCTTCACGCTGCACACAGACAATGCTTTAATGGTGGAGGATTATTCCTGGCTCATCCTGTGGTTGTTACTGTCTGTGTTCATCTCACAACTTCCACTCTCTGTGAACCCAATTTTCCCATTAATAACGAATAGACAGAGGGTAATCAGTTTTCTGTGATCTGTGTACAGTTAGTTTCCATTTCCAAGACTAAACGGTTCATGTAGCTGCTGACTTCAGGGGAGTGGTTCCAGGTGAGTGTGAAGGCTGATGTGTGACCTGTGCAGGACATGGTGACCTGGGTCCCTACACTACAAGCCACAGAGCTTTGCAGAGGATGCTCTTTCCTGTCGTTTGCTACTCTGCTCTTCGAGAAAGCTTTGGAGACTCTCAAGGAAGAGAAAAGTGAGGCAGTGTGTTTTGGAAATGTAAAGGGGTGGCCTTACCTTCTGAGACTGTTGACAGCAATGCACACTGCCAGGATCAATGCAAGCACCACCAGAGAAACAACAATGATCAGCCAGTCTGCAGGGACAGATGAGGGAGGGCAAGAGAGAGTGTGAATGTATCTCATGTGGTTTTGCCATTTCACACAACTGCAGAAACACAATCTCTTCTACTTCCCATAAGCTGTCACACTCTTTTCCTAGCTTCCATGAATGTTTGTTTGGTGTACAAAATCTTTCTGCGCAAATCAAACACATTTTCATCACTTAGCTATACACAGGCCAGCTCACATTAAATACCCCATCACTATCGTCACCTGCTAGCACTTTGGTGGGCATATGTGAAGAGGACCTGTTTCACTGATTTACTCCAATGGCAAAAGAAAAAGCTCAGCATGACACACCTACAATCTCAGGCACAGAAGCAGGATGAGTTTTAGCACATTTTTAGTAAAGCAGGTTTCACAACCTTCCTAGTAGCCTACTTTCTACTACCATTATAGCTCTGCTACCATTACAGATGGGGGTCCTCTCCCAAGAGCTATGTCCTGTATTTTCTTTGTTTGAAACAACCGTTCTTGTTTAACAAGACTCATACATTAATTTGCAACAAATTACCTCTTCTAATTAGTTAATTATTAGTACTCCATGGTGAAAAACTGATAGGCATTCTTTTCGTAGCATGCTTTTCTTATATCTCCCTTCAGTTTTCCCTGCAAATGATGAGTTCTTCAAAAGGTGCTTCAAAGGTTACCTTCCCAAAATTTTCTGTGTGCTCTTCTCCATTTTTTCCCTGTGACTAATGCAATGCCTTGAACTGAACACAGAATTTCACCTCTGGACTTGCTAGGCCTAAGTACAGTGGGATAATAACCTTCTCTGTTTTAAAAATGACTTTACCACTAATAAGTCCCAGAATATATTTGCATTCTTTTGCAGTTGTATCATGCTGTTGGCTTCTTTTTATTCTGTTTTAGTCTGCACACTCTCTTCTGGAGAGCTTGTCTCAGCTCAACATTCTCATGGATATCATGCTATGCATATAACTTTATCAAGTTTTGCTTGATTTAATTTCAGTTTATAAAAGTTAATTAAATCTTATTCCCACTCCCCAAATGCATGGTTTCTCTTATCTTAATATTGCTGAAAAACTATATGAGTTACAATATGCTCTGTCTTTCGGACTACTTGTGAAATGCTGAATATGATTGGATCCAGAACAAAGCCCAAACAAAGCATTTGACCTTCATTTTCATCTCTTACTTCAGTTCATATGAATAGAATTCTGTCCTTGGATTTTTAAAACATTTGACTTCAAAAACCCACCTGGTACACGGGCCGACCTTGGTTGTGAATCTATTTTTGTTGTGGCGGTCTCTCCAGGGGAAGTTGTGGATTCATAATGTCCCTTGTTTGGTCCTTGGTTGCCATATACACTAGAGGTAGAGCCTGAAGAACAAAAACTCCAGCCATTAGGCCAAATATGCTTGATGGATATTTAACAGCAATGTATTAAGACTGCAACTTAAACAGTGTAAAAATCATATTCTGGAAAGTCCATGCTGAAGCAGTGTTTATAATGAAGTGTTTATAATGAAAATTATCATGAAAATTATCACACAGACTATAAGCATGACACTCATTTGAACTATGGCTAGCTTTAGTACTTTGAGAAGCAAAACTCATGGCTTTCCCCTCTTGTCTCCCTCATATGTTTCAATTCTATTCTGACACAGGATAAAACTGAACACCTAAAACTCTAATGCTGCCAAAAAATAGAACAATAGTTCTCTGAATGCTTGTGACTTTTGCAGCTAGAGTGGGACTCTAAAAATTAAAAGTAATCTTTTCCTAATAGAAAAAAGTGTTCTCTGCAAACTTAGATGTGGATCCTCTTGTCCTTTTTAATAAGTTGTGTAATTTGGTTCCAAGATGGTATTAGATATTAAATCAGTCTCTCATATTTTCTAAGCTGGTCATACTGCTTAAACTTTTAGGCAATTACATTCCTGGCCCGTGCTATTACCATAAGGGTATCCCAAGTCTAAAATTATCAGCAGACTATAGGAACAGTAATTTCATTATCACTACCAAAAATACATTACAGATCTCCACCTCTCTGAAATCTTCCAGACACTAAGAAATTAAACACTAACTCTAATCAGCTGTAAAGTTCTTTTTCTTTATCACACATTACAACTTATTTCTGTCCAGTATTTCTGATCTCATTTCCTAGTAACAGCTGGCAAATGCAAAACTGAGAAGCATGTTTTATTCTTTCTGTGAAGCACAGCCAGCAAGCAGCTCATGCATTTTCCAGATGTTTTTATTATTTTTGTTAACAAGAAACTAATTGACTGGCGTGTTGGTTGGTACTATCTGGCAACAAAGGACAGAGCATAAATTCAACAATGAAAAATCTTGATCTAGCAGCAAAGAAAGCTGACCAAGAGGGACCTACTAACTTGTATACACTACATCTCAGCAGATTTTTGAGCTTTTCCTCCACAAAACCCCTTAGAAAGGCATTCAGGCATTCATTAAAATTTGTGTGCTTAGAAACCTGCTACATTTGCTGCTCCCCTGAGCACTGAGAAGAAGCAGCAAGGGTCAGCCACGTTCCCTGCTGTTCTGGCTCTGGGGAGGTGCTTGCAAGTGGCAGGGAGGGAACCTCAAAAGCCCTCTACATTTCATTTTGGGAGCACACCAGATTTTCTTTCTTAACGGGCAGTTATTTTTTGTGTCCCTTCAGTGGACTGACTTGTTATGCTGCGGACACTTGGACATTTGGTGTGATCTGACCACAGCTTAAACATTGCTGTAGAAAAAAAGCAAGTGAAAAAAAGTGGTACAGTACATCAAACCATTCATTTGATCAGAGAAGGCCTTTAACAATGCATTCATGAATCTTTTCCATTCCATTTCACCTATACTGGGCAACATTACAAATGAATGAACCCTTCAATAAGCTTTTTGATGACAATCATAGTGCGTTAGTAATTCCCATAAACTGTGTTCTTAAAACACACCAAGAGAAGGTAAATGAAAAAAGGAAGAGTTTTGAGAAAATGGCATTCTGAGCCTTTTGCCAGGATACTGACATTATTCCCACTGAGAAAAGATTCAAACCTGTTCTTACAGGTTTTATGTGATTAAAACAGAAAGGTAGCAAACATTTTTTCATAGTGTGTAATGTCTACACAAAAAAATTAAGAAGGGAGCTTAAATTAATTAAGTGAATAGGGCCTGTGAAATGAAAAAAATGTATTTTAGTAGGAAGACATTATTTAAAACAGATTTCACTTTCCAATAAAATTCTGACGAATACATATTTTGCATTATATTCCTATGCCTATGTCAAAATACTATAACCAGGCAATTTTGTTAAGAGTTGAATTTACTGGTTTATACAAAATTCTTGAAAAAATAATTAGCCCAAGTTCTACCTCACAATATATTAATTAATACTAATGAATTATTAAAAGAATGAGCTTTCAAGTGTTTTCTGTATAATGCTGTAAAAATATAGGTACGTAACCTTGTTTATATGCAATGAATGTCCACAGAGCATTGGCAAAATTCTGCTCTGGAATGGTTCCACTAACTTCCAAGAAAGTGCAAGAAAACAGTGTTTGGATTAGCTGAATTGGGGAAAAAAACCCCTTACTATTAGGATGGTTATTTGTGTGGAAACTACATTTGGGAATAAGGAAAAGTCCCTTCATTTCCCATGTTATTAGCACGTGACCACACATTAAAAAAAATACCAAAGGCTGTATGTAGTAGAATAGGCAAACACTGTTAACTGCAGTAACTTCATCAGAAGAATAACCCTTTGAAAAACAAGGCTGTTCACAAATGAAATGTCAGTTACAGCCCAGTAACAGCTATAACTAATCACTGGAAAGATACCAACAGCACATATAGCTAGGGAAAAAATGGTGTCACAGAGAATTACCTCTCTTTAGTACTTATTCAGCCAATTTAAAAGGTTACAAATGGGGAAAAAGTGACAGATACTTAAGGGTTACATAGCTGTCATTTGTGCCCAGCGAAAAAAGAAAGACAAAATGCTATCACAAATATATGGGCATGAGCAGAAAGTTTGCATTTCTTCGTTTCAATAGTTGTGTTACCACATGCTGATAACAGAATACAAGAAAAGCTTATTTGCAAAACACTATTTTCAGCCTTTACCTAATGCTTTTACTAGAAAGAGATACCATTCATGACATCTTATCAGCAGGTTAAAACCAATAACAAAACCCAAAAAGGAAATCATAATATGACAACCATTTACAATTATGCTTAGTACACATTTTTGGACAATAACAATCGTCCACAATAGCAACTTACTGACGGATAAATGAAAATGGTTATAATTCACTATTCTTACTGGTAGTAAGAGAAGTCCGCAAGGGAATAAAACGGTCTTCAATGTCTGAAAAAACTCCAGGTATCCCATGGACATGGAAACCATCTGTGGTGTTTGCTGGTTCCCCTTCCCTTCCAGGTGCAGTGCCAGGTGCCAGCGGCTCCTTGGTTGCTTTCTCTTGGTCAGCATCATCCATGGACTCTATGACTGCCATGATGGTGGCATGATCAGGGAGCACTTACAAAAACCACCACCCACATCATGTCCTGGGCCACAGCAAGCCAGAAGGCACCTTCACCTTCCTCATGCAAAGCACAGAAGGAGGGGAGAAGACATGAAGGCCTCTCCTTATTCCATACTGTCACTGGCTTCTGAGAGACCCTTAAGCTCCACATCTATCCTCAGCCTGTTGGAGCAAGATGCTAGTGACATACACAGATACCAGTGACAGAGGGAAAGGGGAGACCTTTAGAAGAAGAGACTTTAGCAGCAACAACCTGACCCTGTAACTCAGGAGTGAGCGGCCTCACCTCTGTCAGTCTTGCCTGGCAATACACAGGGGAAGAGAAGTAAGAAACTGATGGCAGAATTTAAGGGATGTTATTCTTTAATGAATGCACTGCCCTCACCACTGGGACACCACTGCCCAGTGAGGGTGCTGCTGCTGAGTTGCAGGATCAAGTCATCTGATTAGCCTGCCAGAGCACCTCCACCACACCAGCCATGGTGCCAAAGCATATCCAGCCTAATGCCACTGATGCACAAGAAAGGAAGATGAGGCTGAGGATTCAGAATCACCAAAGTGCATGTCTCACAGAACATTTGGGAGATCACCTAAAAACATGCTTCAGCAAAGGTCAGAAACCACCAAGTACACCAGCAAGAAGGAGCAAGGAGTCCCTTAGGCCTCACTCACAGATCCTATGCCAGGTTTTTCACTGCAAGTCCACACTAAGAATGAAGATCCCCAGGATGAGAAAGATAGTGAAAGAAGTAATCTTCAGCAGAGATAATGTCTCATTTCACACCACACATGAGAAATGAGAATGATCCATTATTCTTGCTGGTACCCATCAGAAGAGAGTCATTACCAGCTGTGGTCACACTGGCTGTGGTCCTGTGGAGGACTTCATCCCTGGGCGTATCCGTGGGATTTGTGATGCCTTCAGTGCCCTGTCCTGGTTCATCATCTGAAGGCAGAGGTGTTTGAGTTGGCTCTTTGTGGTGGGCACCCTCAGGAGAGGAAGCAGATGTCACCACAAGGTGAGGTGCCCATGCTTCCTGGGTTACATCTTCTGGTGCCAGAACGTCATTGGAGGCTGTGACTGTTGTGATGATGGCCAAGTTAACGTCAAAAACATTTTAAAAATGCACCTTACATATTACTCCCTCTTTATTTTTAGTAAACTCTACCTTTTAAATTTATTTGCCTATGTAGACTATGCAGGGATAAGAAAAACAAAATAAAACAAAGCCACAAGCAAAGACTATCCTCTGCATATGACACACTCTTTTTGGTTTGCCTCTTCCTTCATTAATATTCACAGTGCAGCCTAAAATACTGGTTTTGAAAATACCTAGTGAACACTGTTTAGAAGTGAGAAAACAGCAATATTATTTTCAAAATGAGTATAAGAATTCCTGTTGTTACACAGCAATCAGATTAGAATGACTTAATTAATAACATCTGAAAAAATTGCAAAATCATACTTGGGTTTTTGTATTTGCAACTGACCTGTCAAACCTCATAAAGTTTGAAAACAGTGAACTGGGAAACTTTACAGAATCTCATTCGTATTTAGAAAACATGAGCAGATGATAGAGAACACAAGCTTTTTAATCTACAAACTATATTTTTAATCCACACAATTTGTAGTTTTCATAGCTTTCTGTCAAATCCTAAATGTTGAAGATTAAATAATCCAGATAAAAATGGATTTAGAGGTAGAGAAGCAAAAGGATAACAGCTAATTTTTCCTTAGAACATCTTTTTTAGAAAATGCAGGAAGAAAAGATGCAAAAAGTTCCAAACAACTTCAGTGTGATAAAAAATATCTTATTGTATTAAATAAAAAAGAAGTATTTTGAATGAGAATAATTTTAAATGGATAACATGCAGAGTTTGGGAATTTAAGTTAGAACCTTGCAGAACTATATAAACAAACTCCAACAGATTATTTCAAATTTTACAGTATTAAGAGAATACGTTGAAAAATTAAGACCAGGAATGACCAGACATGAAAAACAAGTGTTTGCACTACCAGCCACCTCCAAAAACCAACTGTTTTCACAGTTAAAAATACACTCAAGCAAAGTCAGGGGGCATAAGAAACAGGGCACACAGGAAAAAAAATATCCTTAAGCAGACAGGAATTCTTGTTGGGATATTCACATGTAATAAAAAACATTTGCACTGTAAATTCACAACAAGAATGCACACTTTGAAGACGAGAAAGACAAGGAAAGAAGTCAATTTCAGAAGAAATAATGTCTCACTTCACACCAGACATGAGAAATGAGTACAATCCATTATTTTTACTGGAACCCACTAGAGGAGAGTCATTACCAGCTTTGTTCATAGTGGCTGTGGTCCTGTGGAGAACTTCATCCCCAGGGGCATCCGTGGGATTTGTGATGCCTTCAGTGCTCATTTCTGATTCATAATCCCAAGGCAGAAGTGGTTGAATTGGCTCTTTGTGGTGGGCACCATCAGGAGAGGCAACAGCTGCTATGATGGTTTAATAACAGATGATTTAAGCACGGATTATTTAATAGCTGTGAATTCCATGTGTGTGCTGCTGCGGCCTTCCCATTACCTCCCATCCAAGCCTCCTGTTCCCCTCAAAGCACTGTTACCCTTTTCTCTCCACAAAAAGGGCAGAGAAGGGAGACCTTGTGTACATCATCACTGCTCTCTCACAGTTTTGGTGAGACATATCCATTTGCTGTCCTTGCCCACTTTTTTACTTAATCAAAAAGACTCCTGAGGGCAGTGGACCCAGGGAAAGGCACAGAGGCAGAAGTCAGAAGGATTCCCTGACCTGCATCCCAGGCTACCTACAGAGTCTCAGCTTCCTTGGCACTGTCACTTGCTCTCACAGTGTGTTTCACACTACAGGCATCAGTACTGAAATACTGACAGTCAAGAAGACATGAAGGCCCCTGCTTCTTACTCCACCCTGTCACTGGCTTCTGAGAGACCCTTAAGCTCCACATTTAAGCTCAGCATGTTGGAGTGAGATGTTGGCAAAATATACAGATTCCAGTGGCAGATGGAGAGGAGATACCTCCAGAAGAAGAGATCACACCATGTTTTTAGAACACTATGTTGATGTTATAAATACTGTGTTATATCAGAATGGATTGCTGTGTCTTAACAATTTTATAGATTCCAGCCTCTTATCATTGTATGAATGAACCAGAGGGATAAAGATTTCGGTAAAGTCTATGAAAAGAACACTCTTTCACCAGATGAATATTCACAAATGGAATGGATTAACCTCTTGAGGTACAAATATGCATAAGTATGGATTCAACTTTATGATGAAGACAGTCTGGTAGGACCAAATAATGTAACTTATGTAATGAGCTGGATGCAATTGCACAGCCATGCTCCAGTAAGGAATGAAAAGCCCTCTAAGTGGTGGTGGCAAGTAAAGAACAAATGTTTTATAAAACTAAAACTGAAGCTAAAATTGAAATCTTCTGTTTCACCACTATCCAGACAGGGCACAGAGAAAATTAATCACTCTACAGTTTATGAGATTATTTTAAGAGATCAGTAATTACTCCTGTCTGCAAGTTCATGCAAGATCTTTCCAGGACAGGCCATCTGAGAGACACAAGTGATGCAGCATACATAACAGACATTATTACTGGTACCTGTAGTGGAAGACTCTCTTTCATGATTGCTCTCTCTGGAAGGAGTAACTCTATCCATTCCAGCAGGCTCTGTGGCATAATCCTCTCCCTCATCCCAGCCTGGGTACACCAGTGGCTCTCGCGCTGAGTCGTTCTGTTTGGCCCCACGGCTGGGGACCATAGCTGTTGTGATGATGGTGAAGCAATTATGAACTCAGTATATAAAGATCCATTTCTCACATTATTCTCCTCTTCAGTTCTTGTCTTTATGACTGGTCTTGCTCACATATCTACTACATTTAATGGCAAAGAGAAGTAAAGTAGATTTGCTTCTCATCCTCGTTTATATTTAGAAAAGCGGCCAACTGTCATCAGTAGGACCAAATCCTTCCTCAAAATGAGCATATGCATTTTAGAATCAAGTTGTGTTACTGTTTTTCAGAAGTATTTATCTGAATCTTGCTGTCAAGTTCGTACTGTTGAATATTAAACAGAATTTAAAACCTCAGACATAAATAACTGCAAGGATATGACCCATCAGTAAGATTTTAATCACATAATTTGAGTGTGTTGACTATATCCAATTTCTTCTCAAAGTTTCACTGTTTCATTAGTTGCAGCATCTCCAGGAAAACACACAAAGAGGTGTGACAAAGGGTAATGCTAGGTCATGGCCAGATTTGTGAATGGTGCACACAATGAATAAGACAGCATACAGACGGAGAATATCTGATCTTGTAGTTATTTAGAAAAACACCATCCACGTCAACTAACCTGTAGATTTTATTACACAATCAAAGCAAAAGAGTACCCAAATTGTGTAAAAAAGCATAAACCTTCTTAAGCCCTTCAACCCAATAAGGGGGGCAAAAAAGCAGGAAGTTTGCCACAGTGTGTTACAATTTTAATTGCAGTTAGGCCATTATGTATTGGCGTAGTAGTGTAGGATAACAGATTATCAGAGACCTGCATTTGATAATCCACAAGGGCAGATGATGACTGTGGTGCATTCACTGTTGGCAGTGCTTAGTACAGCACACCTGTCATTACCTTGTAAGTTTGGTACGCTCACAGGAACAGAAATTAAAATATATTAATTTTCATTTACCACCTTTACAGTACGATTTTATCTTTTATGTTTCAATTGATTCAACCAATGAAAGAGAGAAGCCTCTCTTATTCTACATTGCTTTGTCCTCTTCCCTTCATATTGCTATAGTTCAAAAGTGGGATGAGTAAACAGTTTAGATAATTTTTTTTAGATATAACTGTGATTAACAAAAACTGGGAAAAAAAATCCCAGGACCAAGAATGACTTGCAACAGGAGAGCGAACACAGTTGCCAAAGGAGTGAAAAATGCAGCACACATTATTATTTTTCCACTTAAGCCTTCTCTGTTTCCTGCAGACAAAACCCTGGCTGACAGCCTGTTGAAAGCTTGTGACTGCATGACACACAACAACAAAATGTAGGAGACAGTTACAGAATTAACCTACTAAAGGTCTTGACATACAAGACAAATAGAAGAGAAGCATCCAGGAAAAGTCTAAAGAATATACTAATTAAAAAAATAATAATGTAACATCAAAATTGCTGAGGTTTATTGACAGAACATGTGTTATGGCCTCAGAATGCAAAAATGTGAGTAAAACATCCTAAAACCAAATTTTTATAAAACTCTGAAAATTTGCTAAAATGTGACCTGCAATATTACCTGTAGAAGTTTCCTTTCCAAAATAATTTTCACCTGCAGTAGTAAATCCATGTTGTTCAATACTGCCAGTGGTATTTGCAGGGTTTTGTTCTTGACTGATCCCTCCAGAATGAAGGCTGTGTAATAGCAGATGTTGGGTTGGTCCTTGATGCTTTTCATTTTCACTTGTAACTAGTGCTGGTAAGATTGTGATTGAATCAAAAATGATCAAAATACTCAACATCGTCATATTATCCTTATCATCATAGTCTACATAACAAGGGTGTTTGGCTTTTGCATTTTGGCTTTTTCTTGTTGTTGCATTTCATGTGAAATGAAAGATGAAAGAAAACAGAAGTCCTTTGAAAACCTGATCACACAAAAGCATCACCAGGAGCATCAGAAGATTTAAGTACACTAGAAAGGATCCCAATGACCAGTGGAAGATAAGAGATATCCAAGAACCAGAAGAGTTCATAGAAACAACAGCTTAAATATTTCATATTTATTATTAGAAACTTAACTGTTGAGTTTGTTCGTATTCTGTGTTTTTAAAGTAAAACACTGATGAATCTTTTCTTTTGAGTTATCTCAATTGCATAATTACAAAGCTGGCCCTAAGGAAATTGTAATTTCTTCTGAGATTGGATGAATTAAATAAGGAGGTTCATGTAAGTAGATAAGCATACTTATTTTGAACTCAATAATAATTAAAGCTCTCACCAATAAAATTAATTCACTGCTTACTCTTTAACTTGCTGTTGTTTACACAGCAGAAGATGCAGTCAGCTGAAGTACCACCACCATAAGAGATGCTCTAACGAAGGTTTGGAAAAGATACATCAGGAAACCTAAGATAAGCATAAGAACTCAGCTGGAAATATATTTGTCTTAAGTATCAAACATTTCCATGAATGGTATATAAGAGTAAAGCTAAGGTCCTTAATCAGAGCATGCAAAGAATGAGCTGGATGTGTCATACATGTCATAAGTTACCAGAGAGAGAAACGATGCTATTTCCCAAGAAGAGAAAAACTGGAGGAATATTTATCTTCACATTCAGGCAATGAAATATTTGTAAGGACAGCGCTCATGCAAATGTAGTTCATAATTTTAAAATTAAACTGAACACATATACATTATCTTACAAAAAAAGAGGCAATATTAGTCAATGTATGAATACAACTGATCTAACAATACTTCACCACTAAAAGAAAGTTATCACAAAAACCATTTCTGTGTGATGACAGAATCTGTTCTAAAGCCAACTGCATAAATTTATGCTGTTCAAAACAATCTCAGAACCAGAAGGACACAGAAAAATAGCTTGAGGATGCACTCTGTAGCTCTTACCTACAGAATTCAACATTTTGGTATGTCAGTTGGCTACTGGCACTAGCACTGATAGCAAAATTTTCACCCCCAGTTCATCTGGAGGTAGTGTATTATCCTTTGTAAGACAATTTATGTATTGGAAACACTAGCTCCCTTTTTTGTCTTTTATCTTCAGATTTTAGAATAGAAATTTTGAAGTGGAAAAAGGAATTTTTTTCTCACCAAAAGTTACAGTCTGCTCAGTTTTATTGCACGCTACTGGTAGTGCAAATTTTAAAATACCAGAGATGTGAGGAGAAGCGGCAAGAAATGAACTTTGTATACATAAGATAGACTTGAATTGACAGATGAATGTTACAGACGCCACCTTTGAGGTCTCTAGCACAAATAATGTAAAGGTATTACTCCGAACTGATGAACTGAGGCTAATGATGTGAGAACACAAACAGCTGCACCCCGAGTGTCATACTTCACTGAATTATATCAGAAATCTGAGTATTATCTCAAATGCTTGATTGCGTTACCCCTGCTAGCAGAGCTAGAATCCTGCTCCTCTTCATCTGTAAAGGTGGGGTTCCAATGGCCTTGTGTGGTGATTTCCAGAAGTGTTTCGTGTTGTGAGTCCACAGCTGTTGGGACAATGGAGGATTCAATGCTGACCATGCTCTAAATCTACTGTCTGTGTGTACCATAAAGGTGATGGAAAATGGAACTTCTTGTATAGCCTAGCTGTAGTCTCTTTACTCTTCTTATCAAATCCCTTCACAACAAACCAGTTGCTCTTTTCTTTGCATTCAACAGATGCAAAACTTCCCAAGAAAAATGGGAAAAACAAGCAGCAGAAGAAAAATGTAGAGTAGAAGCAATGCAAAACCAGTAGAGCAGTTGTAGAAATTTAAACTCATGTTTTAAGAATAATGCTGGACCTAAGGAATATGGCAGGTATCTCAATAGACATAAAACATGCTTGCTAAGTCCTCAAGGAGTACTCAAGAAGTACCATGTTAGAATACCCATGACTGAGCAAAAAAACGACGGCCAGCAAAAAAATGAGAGCACCTTGACAAGCACCAGGAGGCCAATATTAGTCAAGTTATAATACAATTAAAAAGATATAAACCAGAACTTCTCCAAGAGTCTGTGACCAGAGACTGAATAGACTTTCACCCATGGATCATGCAGACACCATCAGGCTGTCAAAGGTATGGAATGCAGTACATCTGTGGGACAAGTTACCAATGCAGAGTCTCAAAGATGAATAAACACCAAAACTATCCAAAGCATAGGAAGAAACATAAGAAGTCCCAAAGCAAGATAAATTCCTGATTTTGCATTTTCTACTAAAAATGGAAATCACTGCTGAAAAAATGCAAATACTGCACTATCTTAGAAAAAATAAAAGGCTTATGAATAGTGACTGCTGATTAAATAAGAGCACAGACAACAGACACATTAAGATGTACTTACATTAAATAAAACTACAGATATAGAACAGATTAATATCTTTGTACAAGTAAGAGCATTAGAGTATAGTCATTAACAGGAACATCTATGCTAAAAAACCCCCAGGGCTGGGGCCATTCCCTGGTCATAAAGACAAGTAGCAGCTTGTGCACTTCAGTGACACATAGCATTTAGCTTTGACCTTCATATGTGGTGTTTTTCTGGTTTTCAGACAAAATTATTTCACCTATGGATGGCTTTTGAATTAAAGAAGAGTTCTCAGATGATCACTGTGGGACTATAGATACAACGAAAATAAGGCTATGTATTAAAATATCTCAGTTGTAATACTGGATGATGCCTAGGCATCTGAGGTCAAAAAACAAATCAGATGAGTTAGAAGACTCATCTGTGTGTAGAAGGTAGCAAACACAAGACTGTATTGTTGACAGTTCCCAATGAAAAAGGGACTTGGGGTTTGGTCTTTCCAAATTGTGCCTGAGCATCTTCAACAGAGAGGAAGAATGCTATTGAATAGATGTAGGTTATATATAACATGACCTAGAATTATTTTAATACTTAAAATAAACCAATAGAATGAAAGATAAATTTTTTGTCTTGAATAATCATGAGTAAATGCAAACCTCTGAATAAACATGAAACTGATATACTAATTCTAAGTAGAGAAAGAACGGACATTATTTTATGCTAAGGATCTAAGATAATTTTCCAGTCACAAAAGAGGTATGTCTGAAGCCAACAGCTGATGAGAAGATCATCCAATTTTCACAAAATAAATGCATGACAAAGTAGTAGGAGAATCAGGTAAGAGAGGAAAATCAAGAAAGATACTATCCAAAGAGAATAGAAGTTCCTTACTCGTGCTGCGAGCATGCTCGTCCTTGGCCACACTCCTGCCCTGGCCTGGAAACATGGTGGGATACACAATCTCCTCAG
The DNA here is from genome assembly GCF_901933205.1 of Camarhynchus parvulus. Classification (NCBI taxonomy): domain Eukaryota; kingdom Metazoa; phylum Chordata; class Aves; order Passeriformes; family Thraupidae; genus Camarhynchus; species Camarhynchus parvulus. Next base: position 18,291,149 of record NC_044575.1, on the reverse strand, counting down.
AAGAGTCTTCATCGTCTGAATCACTGCCACTGGAGGTCACATCTGCTGTGGTGATGTTAGATCTGCCATGAAGCCTTAACCCACAAGGCTGAGTGCCACTGCTGGTGGCACTTCAGCTTTCCTGCCTCCCCTACGCGCAGCCTTACAATCACAGAGGAGAATTTACAGCCCCAATGCTTCCCAGGGGCCATAGCTGCTCCTGGCCTTTTCACTCACAAAGGGTTCTCCCCTCTGCCATGGCCCTGATGAAGCTGCCCCTCTAGAGCTGTTGGATACATTTTGGGACTCTCTGCATAGTCACAGCACTAACCATGCCCTGTCCCCTTCTAGCAGATAGAGCAGAGCATACTGGCTTGAAAACTTTTCCCTCCCCCCCACTAAAAGTCCTTCTCATTGGAACAGTCTGCTCCTAAACTGCTTCCAAACAGGAAGAAAGACAGACCCAGGTACATGCTTTACATAATGGCATGCTCCCAGACTCATCCCTTTCAGACAGGCAGAATGCTTCCATGGCACATGGACAATGTGCACAACTGCTCCATTGCTACCGCGTCTACACTCTGTGACAGGGAGCCAGGGACTTTGCCTCTCCTGCTTCAAGTACCGTGCAAGGAACAGCAGTGAGAGATGCCACACATCCATCCCCCCTTCCACCTAGAGTTTGTGCAGCTTGCTGCCCTGCTCTCTGGTAATTCAGCCCCTAAACCAAGCAGCCTCTGAGCATGGCATTCTTTACCCCTGGTTGCTGGCGTGGGCTCTGGCGTCTTCTCTCCAGGATTCGACCACCACCAGTTGTCTGGGAACGGATTCCACCAAGCTTGGGTGGTGGTTTTCTCCAGGTTGTCATGATGAGGCCCTGGAGCTGTTAGGACATGGCTCATTTAACCAAGATCTTGTGATTATTTCTTGAGAAGCAACTTTTCCTCCAGCAAAGTCCACTCCACCAGCAGCAGCACCTTGAGCACGCTCATGCCCATAGATGGATGTGACAGCAGGGTGAATGTATGAACCCATGGTGTCATTACATTCCTCCAATGCCTAGCCAGATGCAAGCACTTTGGGCAGTCCCAGGAAAGAACATGCTCCCTTGAGAGCAGCCACCAAAAAGCCCCGTGGGGCTTTTCACTGCTCCACGTTCCATAAGGTTAATGAGTTCCTCACAGGCTCTGACAGCAGGAGAGAGCAGATAGTCCTTGAAATAGAGCCCAGAATGAGGAACATCCACCAAGATGACATAAAATCAAAAGATGAAAGAAGTATCCAAGGCAAAAGGGATACCCAGAGATAAGCACACCCAGAGAAGCAAACTGGTCTTCTACCAACAAGCCCATGAAGCCAATGCTGCCAAGGACCTGAGCTCAGAACTGAGGCCATTCCTCTCGAAAGACACATGCACTCCCCTTGACCTGACGCTGACAGCTAAATGCACACCAGAAACACCTTTCAGAGGCTTCAGTACAGCATGGAGAGAGAGGAGCAGCTTTACTTGTATCCTGTTACCAATGCACAGCCTATTCTCAGAACAGAGTCTATCAAATAGCAGGATACCTAGATTTATGCCTGGCATTAATAGATAGAAAGAGATTTCAGCTTAGAAAAGTTACAGTAATCAACAGCCTTTCCATCCACCATGCTAGGCAAGCCAACTAATTGTTGGCAAAGAGAAATAATCACGCCACGTCCAAGAGGTTGGAAATTCCCTCCAAAGTGAAATCAGTCCTTGACTCCCAAGAAGTCACAAGAAAAATCCACAAGTCAAATGAGAAGGAAGACAACAGTTCAAGAATCAACAGAAGGTAGTGCTTTTAGCTACATGGAGTCCAAATATTCTAAATTGAGCTTCTTTGTGACATGGGAGATGTATCTGAGAAAGAGCTGATGAGATCATCCAATTTTCAAACAATATATATGCAGCTAAGGAGCAGGAGCATCAGGTGGGACAGGACAAAGAACAAACCAACCAAAGACAAGAGAAGGTTCTTACTTGTACTCAGAGAAGTCTCGTCCTTGGCCACACTCCTGCCCCAGCCTGGAAACATGGTGGGATACACAATCTCCTCAGAAGAGTCTTCATCTGAATCACTGCCACTGGAGGTCACATCTGCTGTGATGATGTTAAATCTGCCATGAAGCCTTAACCCACAAGGCCTTCTGCTGGCGGCACTTCAGCTTTCCTGCCTCCCCTACGCGCAGCCTTACAATCACAGAGGAGAATTTACAGCCCCAATGCTTCCCAGGGGCCATAGCTGCTCCTGGCCTTTTCACTCACAAGGGGTTCTCCCCTCTGCCACGGCCCTGATGAAGCTGCTCCTCTAGAGCTGTTACATACATTTTAGGTCCCTCTGCATAATCACAGCATATTCAGAGCAGAGTACTGGCTTGAAATCCTTTCCATCCTCTCCCCTACATGTCCTTCTCATTGGAACAGTCTGCTCCTAAACTGCTTCCAAACAGGAAGAAAGACAGACCCAGGTACATGCTTTACATAATGGCATGCTCCCAGACTCATCCCTTTCAGACAGGCAGAATGCTTCCATGGCACATGGACAATGTGCACAACTGCTCCATTGCTACCGCGTCTACACTCTGTGACAGGGAGCCAGGGACTTTGCCTCTCCTGCTTCAAGTACCGTGCAAGGAACAGCAGTGAGAGATGCCACACATCCATCCCCCCTTCCACCTAGAGTTTGTGCAGCTTGCTGCCCTGCTCTCTGGTAATTCAGCCCCTAAACCAAGCAGCCTCTGAGCATGGCATTCTTTACCCCTGGTTGCTGGCGTGGGCTCTGGCGTCTTCTCTCCAGGATTCGACCACCACCAGTTGTCTGGGAACGGATTCCACCAAGCCTGGGTGGTGGTTTTCTCCAGGTTGTCATGATGAGGCCCTGGAGCTGTTAGGACATGGCTCATTTAACCAAGATCTTGTGATTATTTCTTGAGAAGCAACTTTTCCTCCAGCAAAGTCCACTCCACCAGCAGCAGCACCTTGAGCACGCTCATGCCGACAGATGGATGTGACAGCAGGGCGAATGTATGAACCCATGGTGTCATTACATTCCTCCAATGCCTAGCCAGATGCAAGCACTTTGGGCAGTCCCAGGAAAGAACATGCTCCCTTGAGAGCAGCCACCAAAAAGCCCCGTGGGGCTTTTCACTGCTCCACGTTCCATAAGGTTAATGAGTTCCTCACAGGCTCTGACAGCAGGAGAGAGCAGATAGTCCTTGAAATAGAGCCCAGAATGAGGAACATCCACCAAGATGACAAAAAATCAAAAGATGTAAGAAGTATCTACAAAGCCAATGCTGCCAAGAACCTGAGCTCAGACCTGAGGACATTCAAAAGGCACATGCACTCCCCTTGTCCTGATGCTGGCAGCTAATTTTACACCAGAACCACTTTCCAGGCAGGTATTAGTATATCACAGGGAGAGAGGCGCAGCTTTACTCCTATCACATTAGCAATCCACAGCATTTCCTCCGAACACAGCATATCAAATATTAAATTCTACAGGTTTGGGATAGATATTTCTGAATGGAAAGATGTTTCTGCTTTGAATAATTACAGGAATCTACAGCCTTTTCTTCCACTGTGCATCCATATAGGTATTGGTATGGAAATAGATGTGTCTATTGTATATGGATGAAAAAAAATCAGTCAGAGTTACTGTTTATGTAGGTAGCTCATTAATCAGTAAGAGTTCTATGTCTGATTCATGGCACACCTAGAGGTGAATCATAATTTGCTAATAACAAAGAGTAAAACCTATCTGGGCAAGGAGAGAAAGTCAATGGTAATGTGCTGATGCTGTATTAATCTGGCCCATTAACTTGCTGGAGTACACCACCAGTGATGCCCAAATCCAGAGAAAGAATGAATGTGTATCATCTGAAGAACAAGGAGCTGTGCAAACTGCTCATTTCAAACCATAGCACAGAATTCTTTAGATTAAACTATGTATCTTTTAAAGAAACTGTAACTTTACAAATTAAATGTAGTACAGTGGAGAGCCACCAATTTTGTTTTTCACTTTAGCACACTACAGAATTATATAGATAGATTTTCAGCCATCTATCTGAAGATATACAACAAATACTTTTCTTTACTTATTTCTAAATTTTCTACTTCCCTGTCTGTGGGTTTTTTCTCTGGGAAGTTAAATTGTGACCAGGATATTCCACTGAGCCTGCACTGCTATACAAACTAAATAACAGATATTGGGACATGGCTTTATTCCTTCTTTTTAGGACTGCTGTCCATGAATTTTTTTTCCTGTGCTACTGAATATTTGATGACTTCTCAGAGAGATGCACAGCTTATACTTCATGTCTTTCTAAAAGGAATGCTAGGTTACTGATTCATTTATAATGCAGTAAAATTAAACTAAATGAGTTAAACACTTCTGTGTTAAAGTGATGTTGCTGGGTAACAGCCAAAGCTATCAGAAAAGCCCAGGAGCATTACTTTCATAATATTTTTTTTCCTCCAGAGAAACCAGTTTATCAATCCTACCCCTGTAAACAAACATACCAATGCTATCACTTCTCTGATTCACATTTATCATTATTGACACATTTTATCACATTTCTCTATAGCTTCTTTGATCTTTTCAGATGTTAAATATCTCCATTTTTCTCTCTGTAAAACAATCCTGCCCATGAGAGAGAGCTGCTAGCAAGAGGAAGGGACATAGATATTTAGGACCAATACATTTGATAATCAAGTATTAAAACAAAAACAGAAAGCTTTCCTGTACAGAAACAATGGACAGGTTTTTTCAGTGGGTACAGAAACACCAGCACAAGGAAACATTAAGTCACATGTGCACACAAAAGCAAACATATAGGAAGGAAAAATCACCACCAGAGCCAACCAAACTCCCCACTATTACAGGTGGGATTTTCTGAAACCTCCACCCCTTACAGGCAACATTTTGTTACAATAGCTTTCACTGGAAACAAGCACCAGAAAATTCTCTACTTTTTTTCAAGGTTGGGGGTAAAATCAACCTAGTATTTCTTTTTCTATCTACATACTTAAAGGCGTTACTAATCTTCACATCTTCTGAGAAAAGATGTTTGGGTTTAATAATTTATGTCTTTTAGCAAAGCTTTTGCTAACTGTAATGCATACAATCATTCTTCCTCTAAATACAGTGATGAGGGCACCATTTCTCCAAGTCACTTAGACCATTTGACCAACTATCAGCAGCCAACAGACAATCAAGCTACATGGATTTCCCCCGATGGAGAAAAAAAAGAGCCAGTGGGAAGGAACTTTCCCTTCTATCAGTTTGATCTTTACTACAACAAGCCTCTGTAGATTTCCTCTGTATAATTAAAATGTTCTCCCTTTAGGTTCACTATATTTTCTGAGGCAAAGATCTTTATCACTCTAATCATAAGAACTAGTGTGAACATATGTACATTATTTCCACTTTAAAATGTGGAAGAGGACTTCAAAAGCTTTTTATTTATTGTAGCTGCTGTGCACTACATATTTGATAAAAACATCATAAGCAGTTTTTCCAACTCAGTAAAGCTATTTAATGACAAAGAAGAGAAGATGGCTACTGTTCTTTTGGGTCCTCAAAGACTGTGGAGTAACCACAGACCCCAATTTTTTCTTATGAATATTGCCAACAGCAAGGATGAAATTAGTTTTTGCAGCGCACAAATGGCTTGGTAGTTGCAACTACCATATAAAGCACTGCCTTCGTTAGCAAGGCCATGGTTTTTGACATGGAACATACATACATTCACAACCAAAAATATATTAGAATAACATCATGAATCTACAAAAATATCCTTTTCTACCTCAGAAATAAATTGACTTCAAGCGATAATAGGTTGTAGTAATTTGTGATTCCTCATAAAGTGATAAACCAGCTGTGAGAAACCCAAAACAGCAGTCTTTCCGAGCTCAGGTACAAGCATTGCAGCAAACATACTGTAAATGATTTTGCTCCCCTTGTCTCAGAGAGTGAAGCTCATTTCCCACTTAACCAGTCTAGAGAGTAGTCTATTTCAATGTCTTTCCAATTGCTGAGGTGTTGTATACTTCACCACTTACCAGAACACGCTTCTGGAAGAAGCAAGCAATTTTAATGTGATCTATGTGTAATGTTGTTATTATGAAACATAAATCTTACTAGTACTTGCAGGATACTGCCCATCATCTTCGTCATGGAAATCACCAGCCGGCGTCCCAAAAGAGGTGTCAGGTGATACAGATGGAAATTCATCATCTGTATGGTGATGGATAAATCATTACTATTTCATAAGCTCAGTTGCAATATTCACAAGAACTCACAAGTACTTCAACTATTCCACCCTGCAAGTTCCATTCCTTCATGGGCTGGTCCAAGAGAGAAGAAAGATGCAGACCCCACACACACTTCTCTCACTAACACAGTAAGGATACCACCCAAACAGATCGTTTGAAGAGCAGAATGCATTACAGTGACAATGAACATTCTGGCAATGATCTGTTTATGTGCTACAAGATCTTATTGTAGCTGTATGACATGAGGACAGGGACTCTAGAGCAATGAGTGAAGTTATTCATATTCCCTTCTGCTGAGATATATTCTGAGGTTTAGTCCAAAAATCTAGACTATGAATGCAAGCAGAGATAGTAAAAGTTGTAACAGCAACCAACAGAAATACACTGCACACACCTTGGGGAATGTGGGGAATGTTTCTGATCCTAGTTCCTTAGCAAGACACTCTTAGGATTTACCTTTAATGGTGCTAGCTACATGTCAAAACAAGCATAACGTGCCGTGAGTACACCACCAGTGAAAAGTAATTTTATAATCCTAATGCTCTTGCTTTTTCTTTTTATTAATTTCAGTATGTATTGAGGATATTAATGCAAAATACTGATATCCTTCACTGGTAATTTATTGGTGATTTGATAAAAAGCCTGTAGTCACACAGTAAGCTTTATTGTCCCTAGAGGATGACTTATATCTGTATCCCTAACGTTCTGGGAGCGAGTCTTTCAGACCTCAGATAATTTCAGTCACACAAGCAACATAAAAGATTAAATAAAATAAGTAGAAAAGAACATGGCATTTGTATTTGGCAGGGCCCCATGAAATTAGTGTCAACCTACGGTCCTTACCATAGTCTCTTCCAGGAAATCCTTTTTCACCCCCTCCAGAAGAATGACCTGGCAGCTGTGAGACTGGAGTAGGACTTCCATAATACGAGGGGCTGGACCTGCCGATGGAGGCATCCATGGCAGTTGTTTCATGAGTTGATCCACTACCTACATTTTCATCATCCGCCCCTGAGGTGGAAGACTCTCCACCGGTGTGACGTGTGCCGTCCGCGTTGTAGCGGGAGCCGTCCGTGTTGTCAATGACTGCGGAAACGGAATTAAACGGAATTCATGTCAAGGAGGTACACAGCCATAATAAAGAGTAATGCCTATGGATCAATACCAGTTCACCCGTTTTTGCCCTCCTATCTAACCTAGATAATACATCACTAAAATATGTCTAATGCATATATGCTAATTTATATGTTTTTTGCATTTGTAGGGCCTGAATTGCATCACTTATTTTTATTAAACAGCTTGATTTTAACATAATGTCTTGGCATTTGTAAAGTCAATTAGAATTTAGAGTTGGAAGAAATAATTTATTATGAACCTTTTCTCAGCTTCCAGCATCTTTTCTAACAAACAGCTCAAATCACATGTATGAAGGGTGCAGTCTTAAGCAAATTCCTTTATCTCAAAGGGATGTTAGCAGCTCTGAGGTCCCAAAAATGTCAAATACCTATATAAAAAATGTTTGGTATCCTGAAATAAACCAAACTCCATAGGCTTTAGGGGAAGACAAGTGACTAGTTGTTTTAATTTCTATTGAACATCTCTCAACTTCTTTTTTCTTATGTTTGGCTTGGCTTTTTTAATATTACTGATTGTTTATGTAAAAATAAGATAACCAGTTACTAAAAATTGAGCAAGTGCATGTCTTTCTAATCAGTACAGTACCTGTTTCATCCTGGTTACTGAGTAAGGAAGTATCTATTTTTACAACTGGCTCACATGTTTTTTCCTCTGTTTCTGTGAAAGAAGGAAAACAGAAAGTATTAATTTGAAAAAATGGATTAAAAAATTGCATGTATGCTTAAATCAATTGTACATAATGACAAAACATCAGCTTCAGATGAGGAGGACTGAAAGCAAATTTCCAAACAAATGTTATTCACTGACGTACCACCTTCCCAGGTGGGGCATTGAGACTGTTCTGTCAGCTAACAACGAGATTCTCCATTTCCATAACCCTTCCAGAAAATGTCTGCAATCAATGCCAGTTAAAACAGCCTTATGACACAGTTTCAATGCTGTCAGACTCCCTGTCATTGTGGCAGTGGCAACTCTAATCTCTTTTAGCTGGCAAGACACCATCCCCTCCCCGGAGGGCTCGGCAGAGGCAGCGCGTGCCCTGCTCTGGTGAGCACTGCTGGCTCCTGTGGGCTGAAGTGCCCCACCTGGGGATGGTGTACGAGCTACCTGCTCATACTGCTGGTAGGGAATAATACTTGGGAGGAGCTATAAAGATCTGGAGGGGATGGACATCACCATTGTAGTCATCTGTGAGTGACAGACAATAGCAACTCACATGATACTACAGCAATGCAGAGATTTTTAATTATATCACTACAAAGAACAAAATAAAAAACATTACTGCATTCAAATCATCGATGAACTTTTCCTACAGCTCTCTGTGAGAACTCTCTGCTTCCACTACAAATGTCACAATCTACTGAAATTCAAGATCCTTGAAGTTAGTTTAGATCTTATTTTCAAACAGTGTGTTCAGCATCTGTCACAGACTATATACACTTTCCTAATAATTTGCTATAATATCTCCAACTATTAAAAAGTCCAAAACCTTAGATGAAAGCGGTCTGCTGCTGACACATGTTACTGTCCAGCTGCCTCATGTCTAAATGGAGATCTGCCTGAGCAAATACTGAATGAATCTGCCACCAGGAGAGCAGCAGCCATGTCCGTGGGCCTGGGATGGACATTGCAGGCCTTGCAGCTGCTGCAGGTGGCAGCCACTCCCAAAACACAAAAAACTCGCAACTGTAAAGCTTATGTCTGCATGAACAGAAGAGCTGAGTGCCAGGGCTGACAGCAGTTATGTCTTTCAGATTCACTGCTGCAATGGTTCACTTCACTAAGCCATTATAATGAACTCTTCTGAAGCTGCAAAGTTTGTCACAAGGCCAGAAAAGTGATTTAGTTCAAAACACCCTGATAACAAAATAGTCATTGCTGACATGACAGATACACTTCTAGAGGCTGACAAAATGTATTTCTTCTCAGCTGAAAACCAGCCTATGTTTATTATATGAGCCCTCATCCCAGTACCTTAAATAGGCAATTACATATGTTATTTTTAGTTAATCTGTTTCTAAAATGCATCATAAAATCATCTCCTTACCTGTTGCATTGTAACAGTATGCATCATACCGAGCAGTTGTATTTGCTGAAAGTTTGTAAATGCCAGTGTTATTTGCTGCACAAAGATGATAGGGATTGATCCGTGGGATAACAATATACCCCACCACGAAACCATACCTGTGAACAACAGAGGTAAATAAACCATATTACTTACTATAGCAGATGACACGTCAAACACTAAGAAGCTACAAAGAAGCCATTATTTTTTACAGGCACATGCATTTATTAGTACTGTTTTGTTGATTTTTCTTCCTTTTTCATTTGAGTGCTCCTTTCTCACATGCAGCTACATCAGTCCCCCATCACTCAACATTGTTTTGTGTTTTATTTCTAGACCTAAACACATTTAAATTAAATATGCATCTTATTGGCTAGCTAGGGTGATCAGTTCCAGAGCAAGGGAGTGAAAGTGAGGGAGGTGAGTGCACTTTTTGTTCAGGGTGAGTTTGTATTACCTGACACAAAATTCCCATTCTTCAGGAATTCACATTTTCATTGCTTTGACATAACACACCGAAACATTTCACACAGAAATGTTGAGGGCTCAATTTATGGTACTTGAGCAAGTTTAAAGAATGATTGCAATACACATCATTATCTGCAAAAACTGATGGCCTAGTAAAATATTCAAATACAAGAATCATTCATCCACAAATTCTTACTGTATCTTTCAGTGTGATTATTGTGCACAGGGCTCACATAATTCAGTGAAGACTGTGATTAGATAAGGTACAATACATTGTTACTGTTTTGCAATCCTGTAATACCTGATTGATTCCAATGTATTTAACTGGAGATCTGATAGAATGGTAACAAGAACTGGAGTTTGGTTTGGGTTTTGCTTTACTTCTTGAGAGGAATGATTTATCAGGGAGGAGTAAATGTCACAGCTTTGCAATTTTTTATCTAGGAACATCATTCGAGTTTCATGTCTAATGTGCAGATACCTGCAATTCTGAAACTCCTGTAGGTGGAATTATAAATTACTTTACTCACAGTCCCAACTAAGCATACAATGCTGACACTTTACAAACCAATATTGACCTACTTGTGTTATGTTCTGTTGATTCATCTTATTCACACACATTTGGATGGTTATATGCAGCATATTTTCCCTCTCCTACTCATGTTTAATAAGAGCTAAAGCTTACTGACAAGGACTACTTCTAGCACAGGTAGGAGGGTTGGCCAGAAGGAAGGGAGGAAGAAATCCTATCTACAGGGCTTGCATGTCCAAATCTGTCCTCTGGTAAATTGTGAATTAGGGAATTGTAACGTTAATTAAAAACTACAGCTTCCCCCTGGGAAAAAAAAAATCCTTCTTCTTCTTTCAATTGGTTTCATATTTTAGCTTTAGAAAATACTTTCCACAGTTTAGAATACTCCTAATTGCTTGCATAGAAATCTCTACCCCTATGCATTATTTAGGATTTGATCTCTAAACATTGTGTAGTGCTGGGCCATTCAGAATGCTGTGTATGTTCATGTGCTAATGTCTGAAAAAGATCATGCCTACTGCGTTATGAGGGACTTCCCCTCAGAGCAAAGAACTGTTTCTAGTTTTTACATGGTACAATTTAAAATTACATTTCCACTTCTGATGGAAGAATCCTCTAATAATTCTCTGTTCACATATTCCACCACCACAATATTTGTGAAATAAACATGCCAGAAGAGGAAATAGTTGCAGGCAGCACTGATGTCAGTACTATTTCTTATGGTACCAGAGGGAAAGTCTTAAAATTTTGGAGAAATGTCCACCAAATTTTTCTGTGCCAGTTAGAAGATAAATTCCATTTCTCCATGTTTGCTGTTTAAGTTAGACTGCAATAAAGTTGAAAATCTGCTGACATTTATTTAAACTCCATAATGGTGTGCCACCATGAATCTCCTGGGCTGCAGTGATCATGCAGTGGTGGAGTTTGAAGTCCTGAGAGAAATGGGCAAGGAGAAGAGTGAAGTCAAAACCCGGAATTTTAGGGAAGTAAACTTCCAGCTCTTCAAGGAGGTAGCAGTAGGCCATCCTGGGAAACTGCCCTTGGGGACAAGAACAGAGATGGTCTTCAAGGATTCCTTCCATAGAGTGCAAGAGCTCTTGATACCAGTTTAAGAAATCAGGAAACCAAGCCAAGAGACCAGAACAGCTGTTTTGGGACCAAGGCACAGGAAGGAAATGCACAGGCAGTGGAAGCAGCGTACCAATACCAGAGCAGCCTGCCCAGAAAAACCTGGGGGTACTGCTGGATGAGAGGCCGGACACGAGCCAGCAGTGCCTGCTTGTAGCCCAGAGAGCCAAACTCATCCTGGGCTGTGTCCCAAGCAGCGTGGGCAGCAGGTCAGGGGAGGAAATTCCCCCTCTCTACTCTGTTTTGCTCAGACTCCACCTGAAGTGCTGTGTCCAGCCCTGGGGTCCCCATCACAAGAAGGACATGGACCTATTGGAGTCCAGAGGAGGGTCATGAAGTTGATCAGAGGGATGAAGCACCTCTGCTATGAGGAAACACTGAGAAAATTGGGATTGTTCAGCCTCACATATTTTTATTCACCTAATTTTTTTGAATTAAAAGTTTTCTGTAACTTCTAGTCTCTTGGTCTAGTTATTTTTGGAGAAACTGGGGAGTCTGTATCATCCACATTTGTTGCCCTATACATCATTAATTACAGCAGGTAATTAGGTCACTTGACAACGTGGTTTTGGGATTTTTAATAACCACTGTAGCTGTCATCTGAAACATCTCCATTCACAGATTACAAGAATGCACTTGTATTGTGGCCATTTTTTCACTGGGATGTCAAGAGTTGACCCCTCACAGTACCACCTGCTGCTTTTTACTGTTCCTGGGCAAGACTGAGTTCCATACACTGCATACACCATCCTCAGCCTTTGACCTCACATTGGGTCCTTACTTCCCACATATTTATCTTACCAATTGCTCAGTGAAACACTAGGATCTGAACATCTTCCTAATTAGCTTATTATACTGTCAGTCTTTTGTTCCCTTTATATTTTATCTGTGTGAGGTTGTGATTTCTTTAAAAAAGAAATGGTAAAAACTATATGCATCAAGGACTCAGAGCAAGCATACACATGCACAAAGATGTTTTTTTCATGATAGAATATAACTTATTTAGCTAATCATAGCATCTAAAGTAAGTCAAATGTAATTACTACACTAGTGGTGTCATGAAATACTTTGTTTTCAAGTTTCTTTACCTGCAAGTTTCAAATCCAAGCTCATGAGCTTTCTTCAGCTGCTCTAGTGTTGCCAAGGTACTGTTGAGAGCTCTGCAGAGTTCAACTGCTTCAGATTGTGTGAGACTGTAGCGACCATTTTTTTCAACATGAAAAACTCCTCCATATCTGCAACTTACATTGAATTCTGTTATCAAAAGAAAAGAAAAAAGATGTTAAAAATTTAGACCTAATGCTTCACTGAAGACCTGGAAATTATTTCTTTTCAAGTATAATGCTTTCAAAGCAAACCCACAAGAAGTAACAGCTTCCAATTAATTCAGAAAAAGCACTGCCACTTTCAATCACTTTTTTCATACTTTCCCTCTCTGGGCTGAGGCATGAGCCAAATCATCAGCCTTCCCAAAACCAGCAACACAACATGTTTTTGTAGGGTATCCAGGACAATTAACATGCCATTAACACTAATGTGCAGAAGAAAGGGTTAATAATAATAATATCAATACAACTAAGAATAATCATGTGTGTAGATGGGGAAACAACACTATTGGAATTAAATCCCTACATCACACTGCAACACAACACGACACTTCAAAGCAATGTGAATTAATTTTGCTTCTGCCCCACCTTTCCCTCTAGAGAAAAAAAGCAGTGGCAACTCCAGACTAGAATGACAAACTGCAAAGCACACTTCATAGGAGTAGCTATTATTTCCAGTGCAAAGAGGAGCATGACTCATTTTTATCTTAATTTTAATGGAAGTTCCATGTGCAAGAAAGGGAAAAATAGACCAGTCTTCTCCAATATTAAAAGAGTGTGTCCTTAGTGTCTATTTGAAAAAAAAAAGATGCTATATAAAAACTGTTTTTCTAAACGACACGAAATGCAATTCATGCACATTTGCATTGACACATTATAAATAATGAGCAACTTTCCTAATGTGATTTTTGCTTGACAGTCTATTTTGTTCTACAGCCTAAATGTGAAAGCAAACTATAATATTCGAGGCATGCACTCTTTAATTACTTTTGTCCATTCATAAATTGATGTTATTCTGTGTACAGGGTATCTACTCAGGGTAAACCTCAAGGAAATTTCCTTTCCATAGCTCACAGGAAACATTCAAAGAGATAAAATGCAGGAGATAAGATGTAGGCTGGGTGATGCATGAGAGGCCAACCACTATTCACAGCATAGGTAGGAGTCCCATAGTATTGATGCTTTCTTGTCCAAAGAAGCTCAAAAGCTGTGCATCCAATCTTGAATGCCTGCACCATAAGCAACAGAATTAATCATTATTGTTACTTGGATAGCCTTCCCACAAAATGAATGGGAAAAAAACCTCTTTTCCAACAATTCCACCTTCCCAGTATATTGGCTGACAAAAAAAAATAATTTAGACAAAATCAATTAGTATTTCAGAGCTCCTTAACAGTCTTGGTGATTACAGTTCTTCATATTTTTAATATTTTGTTGACATATGTCATTAAAAAACATATGGCCCTTCTGCCACTCCTTGACTACTGCTAGGAGGGAGCTGCTCTCATATCTGCCATGCAAGTGACTTCTACTTTGGCTCCAAATGTTTCATATTCAAAGCCTGATATTGTCTTGGAAGTTGTCCAGCCAGTACCTGTATTAAGCAGCTATTAAATGACCTAGACAAGAATAAAGGTTTTTCTTTAGTTTTCCCTTCTTGATTCTCTCTTCCTAAAACACACTCTCTGAGGTCCAAGACTTAATGTTAAATATGGGGATAAGATCACAAAGTTGTACTTGATTACTTTAATGTAACAAGCTCAGTGATTTTGGAGATAAATTTTCTTGGAGCCTCAACATCTTTTCTGATCATTTTAGGCAAATTTCTAAAAAGCTTTTACTGTGAAAGCAGATACCACATACACTTGCTTTGGGTTCCATTTGATTGCAGTTAATCCTAGATCCACTGAATTATAAAGTGAAGTTTGCTTTTCTTTAGAGAGAGTTGACTTGGCTATCATCAAAACTCAGGCCATTCCCGGTTTTAAGCACTACAATTTATGCTCTATTACCACTCTGAGATTCACTCATAGTCAGAATTCCGCTTAGACACTCAATTACTTAGAGTTCTGCTGCTCAAAAAGGTAGGCTTACTCACACAGATAGGCTTAATGGAACTACACGTGGGCTGCATGCCTACACATGTGTACATTTTCCATGGAAATGCTCAGCCTGAGTAGACCCTGCAGCCCAGGACGCTGCTGGGAGGTACCAGGCTGACTGCACGTGTGCTGCCCAGCTGCATACAAAAGCCCAGCCAAGCTCCCAGGAAGCCTTGCCTGTGCAGCATAAGAGATCACGTGGGTGTCCAGGAAACTCCAGGCAAAAATGTGGCAATCCAGTTCTCAAAACTGGGTTTGAGGCCATCCAATTCATTGGCACTGTGCCCTAAAGTAATGCTGAGACAGCATCTTTATCTTCACTTTGATGATATCTTCTACGCCTACTATTCCAAAAGTACCACTGCTGTAGCAGAGACACTCTGTTCATGAAGAGCTGAGTATGGAAAAAGGACCAAAGCAGTACCCAAAACTCACATGAATTTCACAGTCGAAGCAAATTGTGTAAATTCAGCATCTACTCTTTGAAGGCAGTAATTACCACATTTTAAAAATGAGCTATCAGGGAACACAGCATTTTTACTGTATAGTCTCAGATTTTAATGTTCACACAGTGGGGAGGGACCCTTAACTGAATTAACAAAAAAATTTCTAATCACACTAATAAATACCATATTAAAAACAAATGATGGGCTCTAAACTAAATTAATACCTTAATTTTTTTCCCATGCTGAGGCTTATAGAGTAATTTTGAATTAAGGAAGAAACACGACTGTAAATTTAAATCAAAACACATATTTCACCTTTTCCCGTAGGGCAAGAAGGTCAAATCCATTAATTTTATATTGATGTTACTTAGCTGGCTATAACACACTTATGAAAAAGATGGATTTTTATTGTGTTCCAAGAGCCAAGGCAATGTAAAACTCATTCTGCATGACCAACTATTGCTGATCCTTTTAACATTTTTGAATCTTCAAAGGGGCTGACTCAGAGTGGACTCACAGTGAAACCACCAACAGCACGCTAACTTTCCCTCCTTCCTCCTCCTAGAGCTGTCTGGCTTTGGAGACTGACAGGACACAATCCTCCCTTTTTTCCTTCATTCACATGATTTGCTACAGCTGTTTAATAATAGCCCTTGAAGAAGGCAAACAGTACGAAATACATCTGAATTGTCATAATCATCAATCTCACCCAGACCATGAGATTGGGTGACACAAACCAAAGCCACGGAGTGCTCCTGTCTGTGCTGAGCTTTATGAGCATGGAAAGCATAAACTTCCACATTTCTCCCCATCCTTGCTGGGATTTCTGGTGCCCTCTCTCAAGCAGCTGCAAGCAAACCTTTCTCTACTATCCTCATTCACACATCTAAACCAGGTTCAATCAATACTTGTCAGCCAAAATCACTAACTTTGGTTCCCCAGACAATTTGCTAGCTAGAGCCCACTGGTGGGGTGGAATCGCCTCACACAGACTAAAGAGCATTGTCCTGTCAGAGAAGTGTGAGTTACACCCTGATAATTAATAGGAGAGGCTTGTTATAAACTGTCACTGTAAGAAACCAGGTGCAATTTCCACTTCCACCCTGATTCTGCAACCCTTATGTATAATGAGTAACACTGACTCACGCTAACTCTTCCCACTGGAATTAATTTTCCATGAAGATTTTTGGTATACTGTATGGATGCCTCATGCACTACTCCCCAGTTTTCATTGTTTTCAAGACACCACCTGGGGGCTTCATTCTCAAGCTGTCTTTTGTTGGAGGGGAAAAAAAAACCAGCAGATCTTTTAGCAGCTGCAGAGATACATCAAAGCAAGGCAAGTGGAAGATGTGCGAACACCCTGCCCTCTGCAGCGAAAGCAGTGTAAGACTTGTACATGCTAACAGACTTCTTGGTAAAACCGCACGCTGAACTGCATGGCAACCAGGAAATGTTAGGGGGATGTTTTGGTGGGGATTTTCCTTTTCAGTTTGTGGTTCAAGATGACTGATAGCTCACCAGGATGTGATAAACTGGGGCTGACAACAGGGACAGAACTAGAGGTTCGACAGTGCATATAGTTTTCATTCTATTTGTTTTAATAGATACAGGATTTACATTTACTGTAAGAACTATGTTCTATATTTATTAAACTGATTTCTAGCTCTAGGCAGATGTACATGCGTAATTGTTTCCTTATAATCACAGATTAATTTTGTACTGATACTTCTGAACAGGAACCACCACCAGCTTAGCACTGATATCTGCATTATGAGTATTATCACCTGCTTTAAATGCATGCTAGCAATGAAGTAGCAAAAAGTAACATACTGGAAACAGATTAAAATATATTTAAAAGAAAATCCTAGTCATTACTATTCCTCTTCAGGCAAATCTATGAATTGGGCCACATGAGTCCT
Source organism: Camarhynchus parvulus (assembly GCF_901933205.1). Taxonomy (NCBI): domain Eukaryota; kingdom Metazoa; phylum Chordata; class Aves; order Passeriformes; family Thraupidae; genus Camarhynchus; species Camarhynchus parvulus. The sequence continues at coordinate 18,273,963 of NC_044575.1, read as the reverse complement.
AAAATCTGAGGAGATCTGGACAATCCAGATCTTGTCTCTCAGTTCAGACCTATCTCTAGTTATGCCTGGTTTTCTAATTGTTTCTCAAGAAAAATACTTCATGGCTAAATAAGAATGCATATTTTATTTCTGGCTCAAGGAATACAAAATTTCATATGGGATGGATTCATAAAACATTCAGGATCCAAAACATTTTGTCAATGTATATATTACGTAAGTCTGATTACTGCCATTTTGACATCTGTGAGAACTTAAAATGTACAAAAAATATTATTCAGAGATTACCTAATATACTACAACACACATGGGCCTGGAAAGCCTTATTTGCTGAGTATTCTACCTTTTTTTTAGTCTATTAGTAAAAAACTTCACTCAAGCAACTTGCAGCCCAGGCAACTGTAACAGGATACAGAGGCTTTTACCTTTATGTCAGAAGTTGGACTGAAGCCCAAGTCAGTGATGAAAACCACTGGATAGCTGTTTGCTAGGTTATGTAAAATGATTCATTAATCCCAGCCACAGTCACTAATAGACACGTGTCGACATCATTAAAACACACCTATACTTGAATCCCTTGGGGCTTGATGAGGAAAGGAAAACTGTGCTGGGAAAATAGGACTCAAAACTGGGATGACTACACACTGATCAAAATTCAGAAGGCGAATTTGCAAGATCCATATGAATGAAGCCAGCAGTCCTTTACCATCCCAACACAAAAGCGCCAAGGATCAAGCCACATGTATCATCATTAAGTGTGGCTGGTTTTGTGTTCCTCCAGTTATGATATTCTGGTTCTGTCAACCAACATTCTCCAAAGAAAGCAGAGAAACAAATCTAGAAATAGACCACCTGCACCATAAGCCAGGCTTCTCCAAATAGTGACAGTGAAAGTCTTCACAGATCCTTGGGAGTTGTCTGATTAAATACTTTCCTTGGAGTATTGCCAAGCTGTGAAACCTACAATGATTTATAGGAAATACATTTCCAGATTTAGTGGCAATAAATCTTATTTTTGGTTTTCAAAGTATCCCTTGTGGATACTTAAATAAAGCAAAATAAGGAATTTGCTTTCCAGTATGAAATTACCCTTAATTCTGAAATTAAAATAATTCATTTGCACAAAATAAAATCACTTAAGGAAGTTCAGATTAAATGTTTACATGGCTGCAATACATGTAGATGATTTAAGGAACCCAGATAAAAGTTTTCCTCAGGGATTTTTTAAAATGTCATATTTTCATTTCATTTTGGCATAGAAAATATTCTAAGCCTTGAAAATTGTAATGGGAGAGAAAAACCCCACATAATTCTATCCATAATAGATATGTGATATTCAGAGAGGGAAAAATTCTCTGCACACCTGGCTTTTTAAAGACAGCAATGTCCAGGAAAACAGTTTAAAAGGGATTTACCTGCATGTTTGCAAGGCGTTCCTGCTATAAATAGAGACAACACATTCTTAGTAGCTGGGTGTGGTGACAAGAAAGTGAAGATGACTCTCCATAGATCCAAAGGTGTAAAGCCAGAACTTTCTTTGAAGTTGTGCCTAAGCTGTTCCTACTACCCAGTTATATTTGGGTACCTAGTAATTCAGTCTAAAAAAGCAAATAAGAGTGTAGCTTTCTCACTCTCCTGTGTGCTGCTAACTGCATAAAAAGTCATGAGACAGCCATGCTAACCTTGAGGTCCAAGTGGGGTGACGTGGATCTCTGCAGCGAAAAAGCAATGTGGCTGGACGTATGCACAGGGGCCAGAGTGGGATACAGTGCTGTGGGAGGTTCTCCTTTCTCCAACCAAAAATTAGCAAGTATTCCTTGCATTTCTGTCTTACTTCTGGGAGTACACACCGGAAATGGGATGTGAGACAAAGCTCAATCTCCTGGCTTTCTTCTAAATGTTGTTCCTTATGAATCTGCCTACTGATCATCACAGTCACTGTCTCTGTATCTGCCTGCTGATGGACAAAAATCTCCAGTCTCTTAACTGACAGCTCTCCTGGCTACTGCTTTAAAACAATGGGTGTGGGGGTAGTGCTATTAATAAATCAAGCCTTCACAGAGTTACTCAAAATGCAAGTAAGTACAAGAAATATGCTTCAGACCTCAGCAGCTGCTGTAGGAAGAAAAGAATCTGCTAATGCATCTTCCAATCATACTTCATCTGCGTGGCAACTGTTGCTCTGGTAAACATCCTGAGTGAGCCGATACTGTGTCATCACTTATGATAAACCTCCTTGCTGCTGACATTAATATTAGTCTTTTTGTAATAGTCTCACCCAATAGGGAGCTGAAAGTTTTCAGACTCTAGCAAGACATGGTACAGCTGCACAGCACCTCGGGGAAAAATTGCAGGCAGTGATATCATAGTCTGCAATTAGTTATCTGATATGCCCCCCTCAAAATGATGAAAACATAATCAACATTGCCGATACCAGGAGAGCTCCAGGCTGTACAGTGAGTAGTCTAACCCCAAAGGATGAGTAACAAGGGCTGTGAGGAGAATCAGTTGGGATCAGTTCCATGCGACCCAGGCGAAGAAACACGTGAAACAAAGCTGGAGAATAATAGCTGGAGTCTGATTTTCACTGTTAGACCGATTTAGTTATTTGGGATAAAAGCAGTTGACACGCACACAGAGACTCTGCAGACAGATCCCCAGCCTGGAGCCCAAAGGACCTTACTCCTATTCACTGCTCTGTCACTTGTCCAATCAAAGAAAGGAACCTCAGGAATCTTTTCAAAACCTCTGAAAGCCAGCCAGTTAAAACAAAGATAACATTCCTCTGATAGACATACCAGAGAAAGGAAGGTTGCTCAGAATACGCCTCACAGTGTAGGACATGATCTCTAGAAGTCAAAGTTCTTATGCCAAGCTTCTGATGATGGAAGAGAATATTTTCATGTCCACTATTCCCTTTGTTTTTCCCCTAATACAAGAATGACAGGGATCCCATAGCCTGTAACCAGATTGCCTAGGCCAGCAGGCAACTTCCGGAATTTTTGGTGGCAAAATATTTCCATTTTCTGGAGTCTTTGTGGCTCTATCCATGCATATACTAGGGTTTCCAGAATCTTGAGTTTTATACTGAAAAATGCTGACTAGCAAGTAACTTTCCTAAGATGTATGCAGGTTATTCATACATCAAGCTACATGAGCAGCTAAATTTCTTTAATTCTTATAGTCTTACTTACAAATGTTTTAGAACTGGTTTCATACAAAGGCACATTTAATAACTAGAGTTTGCAATAAACATTAAGATGTACACAATGCTGTTGCTATCACAAATATGGTGGAAATAGTGATATTTTTCCTATTTTAAAAAAAGCTTATTTACATTCAAAAATTCATGACAGGAAGTGAAGATTCTCTTGCTTGAGAGAAGAATGGGAAAGAGGCACTGGCAGTGTGGCCTTGACATTCTGTGATTTCAAATACTACATTAAATCCTACATATATTTAGGCAGTGGAGATACATAAAGGCAAAGCACTATTGTGTGCACGGAATCATCCTCAAATAGTGAAGCATCATTGTTTCCCAAAAGTGCTGGGATCATTGTGAAGCCAGTGATTTTGTTGTGATGCTCATTGATTCTAGTAATTTGTTTTCATGAGATATAGCTGGATTTTACAAAAAGATCCAGAGCTAAATCCAGGTTTGAATGGTAAATGATACAGTGGCAGATCTCAGTTCAGGTACAGTGAGTTCTACGACACTGGATTAATTTTGAGCATGAATAATTTCAAACATCAGTTTGGGAATATGCTATCTTAATAAAAAAAAAATTTTGAGACAGTTACTAATTAATAAAGCACTGCAATATTTTTTCCCCCACCAAGGACATTACTTGAAGCAAAACTCATCAAGGAGTTTATCAAGAGCACTAGACAAAGCATCCATCCAGGACATAAGAGTACAGGCTGGGAGAAAAACTCATTGGGAGCAGTCCCGATGAGAAGAACTTGGGATTTGTCATGAATGAAAAGCTGGACATGCGCCACCTGTGTGTGCTCCCAGCCCAAAAAGCCAACAGCATCCTGAGCTACATCCAAGAGAACGTGGCCAGCAGGGCTAAGAAGTGATTCTTTCCCTCTACTCTGCCCTCATAAGACCCCACCTGGAGGGCTGCATCCAGCTCTGGAGTCCCCAGCATAAGGACATGGACCTTTCAGAGCAAGTCCAGATGAGGGTCATGAAAATGACTGGAGGGCTGGAGTGCATCTCCTACAAAGAGAGGCTGAGAGAGCTGGGATTCTTCAACTCAGAGAAGAGAAGGCACTGAGGAGGCTTCACTACAGCCTTGCAGTACTTAAAGGGGTTTTTTTAGAGAAGAGAGAGAATTTTTTTGCATAGGCAGATGGTGATAGGACAAGGGGGAACAGTTTTAAACTAAAAGACTAAAGATTCAGATTTGATGTTAGGAACCAGTTCCTTACTGTGAGGATGGGAGGCACTGGAACAGGCTGCCCAGAGAAGCTCCACCCTGGAAGCATTCAAGACCAGGCTAGATGGAGCCCTGAGCAACCTCATTTAGAGGGTAGTATCTCTGCCCATGGCAGGGGTTGGAACAAGGTACTCTTTAAAGTCCCTTCCAACCCAAGCCATACTGTGATTCTGTGATGTCTTAGAAACAGCAGAAGTAGCTGATGCAGTGAGAAACCACTTTTCCAGGTGATTTGCTACCAATCACTGTGCATAGATCCTCGTCTTCCTTGAACAGCCTAAAAACATGTCTTAGACACACCTTGCTGTAACAAACTGCTGATTGACCTGACTCATAAAACTACTTTCTCTGGAAGGGTGGGAGAAATCGGGCTATTTCCCAATATAGAAATCAATTCAAGATACCAAACCCAGCAAGTTAAAAAGTAAAAGATAAATTTCGATTAGTCATGTTGCCATGACTGTCTCTGTGGATATATTTGTATCACATCAGGGGTGGAAAAAAGGTGTCAATACATTGCCTTGCAATTGCTGTGAGTCAACAGTGATGTGATTGTGACTGTGTTGATAAAATGGCATGACCTGACCACTATGAGTAATAAAGCCAGACAGAAGACTAATACTATTAAGAAATTCAGTGTAGGTCTACAAAAAAGGGGTTGTATTGATGCCTTGAGAGGCTACCTAGAGCAGAGGCTAGACAGTGTTAAAGGAATAAAGTAGGTATTTATTAAAAGGCCTTCAAAGAATTTACCTTGGGCACTACAAGAGCCCGGCTGTGGCTACACACAAGATGAATGATGGGTCATGAGTTTTTGCACTTTTATAGGTTTTGGTCCATTTACATGTTGGGGTTAATTGTCCAATTACAGCTTCAAGTCATGAAGTCCCATCCTCCCAGATTGCTCTCCTCAGTTTGCTGTTTATGCTTTTTGGGCCTGAAGCTGCAATGGTGTCCTTGGTTCTCCTTGGAAAAGGATTGTTTTGTCTGACTAAAGTGTGAGGAGAACTTGCTAGCACTTCATATGAAGTTCAGAGTTATATACTAATGCAGTACAGAATCTGCAAAACATGAAAGCTAAAACTTAAGGCATCAGTATGGGTGTTTCAAAAATTAGGAAAACACTTGCTCATAAGGGGTATTTTCTCACACATACTGTTTGGCTGAAGGAAGGATTGCACAACCAGACTCAGTGATGGATTGCCAAACAGTAACTGAAGAGAGTTTCCTATTTTTACGGTAACAGTTTTCAGAGAATGCTCTGGTCCTCTGTGTTCTTGTTCACTTCCTATCCAGTAGAATAATATTTGCACAAGAACGTTTTTCTTACAATTAATCATAATGCTTCTTTCATCTGAAATAGCCCTGTATGTGAAATGATACCTGCATTCTGAAACTGAGGCAAGAGAGGCACTGATCTTGTTGATGGGACCAGGGGCTGGGGCTTTGGAGAGGATGTTCTATTTACAGCTACATTGCTGTCTCTCTGTTGTCCTGCCTGTGAGGTAGGGATAAAAAACACTGCCTTCCCGTGGGCTACAAAAATCACAAATCAGTATTTTCTGCTGGTAGCATGTTTGTCAGTTCACTTCTTTCTCATTAGTTGGGAATATTATTTCTCTGTTAAATACTACTATACCTAGACTTCAAATTTGAAGTTCTAGGGTAATTTAAATACATTCAGCCTGACTCCAGCTCTGCTGAAGATGTTGATGAAATCCACCAGATAATGTCACTCCCTCTTGACCAAATATTGTAATATTTACGTAAACTCTGCGCAATGGAAGGAGAAAAAAAACAGAACAAAATTTCAACAGACACCATCTATTTCCGAAGTGATACATTGAGAAAGCCTAAGACAGCAAATCTGTTTCAAGAATTCTTCTACAATAGTCAGAAGAATCCAGCAGATGAAAAACAGAAGGAATACATCTCAGACATGTGCTGGTGTTGAAATGTTTGAATGTTTAAGGTACTGTAGGATATACTGAGGAGACACCACTTGTTTTTGTTACTAGTGTCTACCTTGAGCTTTGAAGACATGGATGTGTATCAAGTAAACATTATCAATAAATACTTTTGAAGGTTATTAATGAATATAAACCTTGCTGGGCCCAAGACTTTCAGTGCTATGCCTATGTTTTTAAGGGGCTTGTGATAACACAGAAGCAATTGAAGCAAATAACATTGTTTATATTTTATTTTGAAGGGTGGCCAAGTCAGGCATAGAGAGCTTTTTTTTTAGTTTTTCCTCCTTTTCTCAGCAAAAGAAGTTAATTAAAGAGTTTATTCATTTGCAAAAACTTTGGATAGAAATTCTACTGTTCTTTAAGGGCACTGTAGAAACATCTTACCAGTCTTGCACTATTCTTTATGCAATATATTATTTATGCTGCACCAATGTACAATAGGTCTGGTCCCCACTGGCATATATATAAGTAATAGGAGTTGTTACGAAATATAAAAGAAGAAGAAAAATTATCTCCAGCTCCAGAAAGAAACACAAAATACTTGTTATATGTACTACCTAAATTAAAATAAGCTCCCATCAAAGCATTATCAGAAAACAAATTCAGATTTAGCCGTTGGTCTTAACAATCTCCTACGCACAGAATATGTCTCCTCCTGGAAAACTGGACAACTGGGCTTTTTCTAATCCCAAGAACCCACAGAGACAGAAAATACTGTCTAGTGTATATGCCTAGAGATGCCCTTGAAAATCACCCGAAAAACTGTGCTGATCTTACTCTTCCGTGATGCTCTAAGATTGCCCCAGCTTCACTATTTAAAAAAAAACCCAGATATTGCTGTGCTCTGTCCAGTGTGAGCACAAACAATATCACTACTGGATTATGTGTGAGACTTGGCAGGTCAAGAGTATGTTGAGAAAATAAAACAAAACTACTGTAATCTCTTCCCACCTAAAAAGCATCCAGGAAATTAAGCCATAAGAATAAAAGGAGAAAAAAAGAAAGAAAAAAAATAGTGAATAGAACTGATCTTGTAGAAATATCGTGAGACACAAAAATCATCATAGAAGCACTCTGTAATATTTTATACCACAACAGGGAGCAAATGGATCCAGGGTTTTACTGAGGCAAGCCACAAATGCAGGAAAGAAACTTTTCTCTAGGCAGTCACCATGGGAATGTGTCTCACATGCTCAAAATGTCTGGCAGTTACTGCTTTTAATACAAGAATTGTCAAGGGGATAAGTGCTTCTCTAAAACCTTAGCTGTGCCCACTCAGTGGTGAACGGGAACCACCAAGTATCTCTTCTCAGTAGGTTATAAAATGATTTGGTTACACTGTGGAAAAGAGGAGTTTAAAAGTTTAGAGCTCAATACCCAGTCTCAAGGAGTACATTTTTATTTTCTGTGCTAGGAGAGACTGTGCTCCTCACAAGACAAAGTTACTCTGACTAGTGCAATGGAAGAGTGGTATTTTTTTAATAGCAATCTTCCAAAGTCACTGCACACTCCAGCCCTACAGCCTTTACCAGAGCATCAAGTTTGAGTAGGAATACCTCCAAAATCTCAATAGGACAGTTGATATTTATCACTAGGAAGTATTGCTTCAAACAGGAGCAAAACTTGACTAAATTTAAGACACTATTCTTCAGCTAAGTATTAAATAAATTTTCAAGTTCTTGAACCTAAAGAAGTGTTCATTCTGACAGCAGGGCAAAAGATGTAAGTCAGTTCTCACTTGGAAAACAGCTTCAAACACCACTAATCATAAAAAGATAAGCATGGAATAAGAACTCTTTAAGGAAACTCTACTTTGCATTTGCTGTTGTCTAACAGGAAACAATTGCTATTGAACTCTAAAAAGCTACCAGTCCTCAGTGCATATATAGATAGCAAACACACAAGTAAACAGGATAAAACTGTCAGAGCAATAAAGTTTTATCTGATTTTTACAGCACTGCTACTGGTGAAATTGATTAAAACAAATATGTATTATTTCACTTCCATGTTCTAAGGGTTCCCATATGTCAAATTTATGTATAGACAACATATAGGAACAGAGAACAAAACCCTACATTTATAAATATGAAGACTCATTAGCAAAATAAGTTTTTTTTTTTCTACATTTACACACCTGTGTAAGTGAGGGAAAAGGGAAAGGACCTGTAAATAATGAAGGACACCTAATCAAGCAGGAGGAGGAAAAATAAGGGAGTGAAAGATGCGTTCAGGCCGCACCCTCAGTGTCTCCATTATGAATGGATCATGTTTCTTTATAATTGGCAAACACTACTTTCCCTTGAACCTGCCTGGTTAACTACTCCATCTTCCTTATGCAGAAGCTTTATCCAGAGCACCAGGATGGAGCTGGGAAGACCTGGCCGTCCTTAGCAGTGACATATTGTGTCACTCCCTTGCCTCCTCATTCCGTGATAGGGGCACTTTGTCTCAGAGATGCGAGTTGGCCGATGGCAAAGAGCAGGTAAAGCACTCCCATCAGAGCCAGCCCTGCTGCTCAGCTGAGCTGCTGCATTTGCACGCTGCAGGAGGAGCACTTGCAGCCTGTTCAGCCTGGTGTGTGTGGGCATGTGGGCTCAGAGCTTGCCCGGCACGCAGCCGCAGCCTCGCTGCCCTGGCACGCACCATCCATCCCTCGCTGGTACATCTCCCTGCTGGGAAGCTGTGCTCCCGAGGAGAGGCTGCCAGCTCCGGGCTGCTGCTGCTCAGCTTTGACACCTCAGTTTGGCCAGCAGCCTGCCTGCTGCCTGGGCACTGGCTCGCATCTGTTCACCGGGGTCTGGGTGCCCACAGAACATCCACCGAGCTCCAGTTAACCTCTCACTTCTCTATGGGAAATCTGCAAGAAACTATTCATTACAGCTACCCACACACACCACACCCTGCTTCTTTACAGACACCTATCCATTAACAAAAATAACAATAAAAAAGCCCCCTAGGGAAATGTACTTCTGAGAACCTGTTTTGCTAACATGCTGTCACTGTGAGACATACATAATTAACAAAAGCTATGCCATGGCAGGTTTTTTTTACTATTACACGTTCTGTCAGAGGCAGCATCTCATTTACGAAAGCAGGTATTTGGTAAAACATTAATTGTGAAGTTGAGGATTGCCGGCTAATGCCCTTTTCCTAGGCAGCTGACAGTATGTACCCTGGCAATCTCTTTTACAACCCTCTCACACTGCTTTTGGAACAGTATCATTAGCAGAGAGATGAAGTTTTAACACAGCTGCTGCATGTCTGGCGTTTTTTCTTTTTTTTTTTTTTAAGACACAACACAGTCTCTTAGAGTTTGCAGCTACTAAACTACATCAATCATCAACAGAAAAGAGGAAAAAAAAAAGGTGAAGCAAAGTATTTTTAATACTCCAAATGTAAATAGAATTCAGGTCTTCTCTGCGATTTTTACTTTGAATTAGCATGCTCTGATTATGCTTTCATGTTTTTAATGGCTAAAACTGTAGATTATTCTTCAACTCCTTTTAGGGTTTTTTGTTTTGGTTTTTTTTTTTTTTTTTTTTTAGGGTGGGTTTTTTCTAATGTTTCACAATATAAGAATTGAAGGTTATTGTACCAAAATAAGACAGCTGCATTATATAAAGTTGCCGGCATTGTCATGTAGAGGAACTGGAAAGTCCCAAAGCCATTGCTTACAAAAGAAAGTTCAATTATGTTCCTAATTGAAAGCACAGACTCAAAAAACGACTGCAGGTTTCGTTAGGCAGGAAACAGTCACAGAGGCTTGAACTTTAAATTGCAATTAGCTGAACTTTCTGTCTGACTGGAAAGATTCTCCAAGGAAAACCCCTCTTTTCCTCAGCTGCCACTTCACATTGCTGCCTGCAGACTCATTCATAGCAGGAGCTGCTCTGCCGTCCTTGGGCGGGGGCAGCTCCGGCAGCCGCGGCAAGGGAGGGAAATCACAGCCAGCTGCTACTGATATTACTGCCGAGGCACTGGGGGAGGAAATGATAAACACACAGCACTGACACAACCCTCTCTGCCACTGCTATTAGCAGCACCCATCACGGCCACTGATAATTACAGTGTCTGATAGCTTTGAAATCATTATTGCCTCTCTGGGAGGGAGAGATGGCTGGCTGTTAAGAGATGATGGACTCCTGGAAAATGACCAGCAGCTACACCAAACTGGCTTCCCGCCCACAGTCCTGGATTACACACAGAGAATGGTCCAAACCACCAGGTTTATCACACAGAAACCCTGACAGGTAAAGGCAAAGGACAAACTAGAATGTGGATGTGTTCTGCTTTCTAGCAAGTTGGAAGTTTCCATTTCTCTATTTTAAGAATTCAGTTTAATGCTGACAAATTGAATCAGCATGCTCCCAGATGCCAGCTGATTCTAAAATACGATGTGTTTTGGACACCATTAATTGTTCCAGTGCAATGCTGCATTGTTTTCAAAGCAGGCAAGATTACTGTGATGGGTCATGTTTGTTTCACAATTATCCTCTCTGTGAAGTTATATTTCACAAATAACTATGTACATTTAGCCTTGGTCCTGGAAAGGTCCAAAACCAATTTTAGAGGCGAGTTTTGCAGAACTCCTTCCCTTGCTCTCTCACATGCTATTTTTTTTTTAATAAAAGACCAAACAGTGATATATGAAGGGGAGAATTGTCATCTTCCATATTGACTGTATTTTCAAACACTCACCCCTTAGTTCTGGAACAAAAATGTGATGCAAGGAGACCCAAAAGCAGATGGAGAAGGCTTTTTACAGCATTTGGAACATCAAAAAAGTTTTAAATTCCTTGACTGATTTACCCTGTCCTTATAAAGGAACTCTGCATTGCTTTATCTCTGCTTCTCTACAACGTTTTGCTACCAGTCAACTACATTCAGAACTAGTATTATCAAATATTATCACATCTTTTCAACAAGTATTTTAGGAGTAACGAGCTCATGATTCTCTCTGGTGTTTATCTGTCTATCAGCATGTCATGATGTCTCCAACTCCTGGCACATTCTTGATACTGTCAAACCTCATACATGTTCAGGTGATAGATGAATAACTGCAATATTCACACTATCTTCAATTCAGGCCTATAAAAGTCATGGGAACTCTTCTGGAAAAAAGATACACCACATATGGATGAACATTTTGTTTAACCTTGGCTAGGGCTACCAGTGGTTTTAAAAGCATTTGCTTTAAAATGTTCTTCCTCAATTGTACGATGCTATCTGTCCTCATTAAGCTTTTCTCTGACTTCCTGTTTTCAAGGTAATGGCTCTTCATTGTGGTGAACACCAACATCTAAAGAATCTTCGAGCATTTCTCCAAAGACTGCAAAACAATCCCCTGCCATGCTTTGTTGGCTCTGTGTGTGCGAGTGTTTCCAGCACAGCTCCAGAACCCTTCCACTAAACAATGATGGAAAGTTCAAGTGAACTCTTAATAAAGTCTAGTTACTTTGCAGCTTTGGGAAACTGCCAAGATACACACTGTAAGGACTGAGTGAAAATAAACTAGCACAAAGAGCTTCTTCAAACTGCTTTATTTACAAATTTACAGGATAGATATGCAAACCAAGGGGCAGGCAGGTCTCTTCCTTTGTGACTGACCAGCCACTGCAGGAGCCCTGTCTCAGAGCCTTACCTTGGAATGGGCTCTGGCAACCTCTCCAGTGCCAACAGGCAAGCTCCTTCCTCCCATGGGCAGACTCATTCTGCCTCTTTCCATTTCATCCTTACCACTACTACTTCTCTTCCAGTTTCTTCCAAGTTTGGTGGTCAAAATTCTAGGACTCGCTTTGTGTTAATCAAGGAAAACTTTGAGAAAAATATTTCTACAAATACATGATGCTTGCAGGAGAAAATCTCCTCTGAAAACATCAATAACCAAGATGTCCTTATGCTTATCCTCCAGGATCCAGAGTCCTTAGACGAGTCATGTCAACACCAAGAGTGAGAAACACATCAGTGACAGTATAGACACAACACCACAGAAATCAGGATAAGTTTTTCAGCTTTCTCTGTATCTCATTTTTCCTTCTGAAATCACATTAAGAGTAATTCCAGGTCCTCTTTAATTCCATAAAATTCTGTACTAAAAGAATCAAAATTCCAGTTCAGGAGTTTCCCAACAGCAATAGCCATTAGTCTGTGATACACAGCAAAATCACTGGCTAAAAATAGAAAACAACACCATCAACTGCTGTTTTGGAATCATTACTGACTACAAAGTCATGCTGGAATGTACTCTATACCAACTCAAATATACTGTAGCTATATTCTAATACCTTACTAAGCCAGTAAAGAAACTTCCCTGGAGGGCATATGTGAAGTTTGACACACTTTTTGTAACTATGCTGAGGGCTCAATAATGGGGCTCTCTGTCTCACTGTAAAAACACATCACTCCCAGAGCCAGGGCAGACCCTGCTCTCTAGGACACTCCAGGCAGTTCATAGAAGTCATTATCAGTTGAGCAGTTATAATATTTATACAGGTCACAGACACGGACCAAGCCAAGGATTCAAACACATCTTAGACATACCTCGCTTGCCTACAGTAGCCCTGTCCTTTCTCTTAAGGCTTTGTCTACAGACCTGATCTTAGCAAGAGCGTTTTGGTACAATGGGCACATGATTTTAGACAGAAAAGCTACGAGACTGCTTCAGCTATCACAGAAGCATTGGGAACTTGTTCCCCCTGACACACCCATTCCCAGCCTGGCAGAGCTGCAACCATTAACAGAAGTATCCCCTGCTGCTCAAGCAAATGAGACACGTATTTACTATACACACACAGACACACAGCCCTTGGGTGACAATGGCCATGAAAAATGCATTTTGTTAGTCTCTGGAACTGATGAGTACAAAAACAATATAGAAGCACAACTGTTATCCCTAACCACAAAATGCCTCGAAGCAGTTGCAGTCACAGTGAGAGTCTGCTAAAAGTATGATCATTCCCCTAAAACATGGTTGAGCCTGCACCATGTAAAGTTTCAAAAGCTTTTTGTCACTTTGGACATAAAATTTTTAGGTTTTTTTCCCTGTATTAACCTTAGATTTTTAAATACAAATATTTGAAGCAGATAACCAAGCTGCAGGAAGGTAAGTGATACACAACTGAACTTTGTCACTTCTAACCCCCTTTGTTCCAAAGCTCATCAGTCAGCCCAGAGAGCCCTTAGAAAGTCAGAAGGAAGCATGCTTGGCATAGAAGCTCTCCAAATTTCAGCAGAGATCCCTGCAGTTTTTCTCCTGTTCAGCAAGGCTGTGCCCAAATGCAGTTTGTTTCAGCTGTTGGTTCAGCTGATGCAAACGCCAGAGTGCAGCTGTAAGCTGGGGGGGCTCACCCCCTTCCTTCCCCCCCCCTTTTTGCTGCAGTCCGGAGGGGAGCGGGGAGAGCAAACTGCCTTTGGAACGGCAGTCACATTGTCGAACTGAGCTTTACCAGAGCCATTCTGAATTCCCTAATGTAGTTCTGTTCCTGTTTAAACTTCATTCTTTAATGTTCTGCAATTCAGTTTTTACAGATTTGGAATTGCCCTTTACAAGCAACACACAGCTTTCTGTGATTGTACAGACCAGCGCAAATGAGATTACACTTCTGAAACATCTCTGATAACGCTTGAAAAATAAAAGTTGCAAGAAAGCTGTTAGCTGTCTAGCAGAAGCACACTTGCTGTCTGAAGCATTAACTTAACAATCATAAGCATTTTCATTCATAAAAATCTTACCTGTTTCTGCTAGACAGAGCTTCAGTAAACATAATCCAAAAACTGTCCATAAGGAGAAGTTGGCCATTGTTTTCTTGGAACTGTTTTGCAAAATCCAAAGATCCTTGCAAGCTGCAGAAAGAAGGAAAGCCCCGACGCTTGTTAAGCTTGCAGTCAATGAGTCTGAAGTTTGCTGCACTTTTTATTCTGATTCAAAGGAACTGAAGTAATGACATAACTGGGAGGGGGAAGCTCCATCAAAAGTCACACCCATATTGCAACAAAAGTTACCCAGCAGCAGAAGAAGGGGGAGTGGAAGGAGAGCTAGGACTGACTAAGCCGGCACGCTTGAGTTTTAAAGAGCCACTAAACCTTCTCTTCTTACACTAGTCTAGTCAAAAGTTATACTTAGTGTGCCTGTAGGAAAAATTGTGTAATCTCTCCAGAGTTCTCTCAGAAATGCACTGTTTGTTATAAGCTTTTCATCCTGCATTTTAAAATCTCTTCATTACTGCAAACCAAGTGAACATAAAAGCACTAGAGTTTCTAAGCCCTGGTAAAGCATCTATAACAGCCTAGATATTTCCCAAAAATATTTTGCTTATTTATTCCTATCTCACCATTTTCTCTTTGTGTGGTTCAGCTAAGAGCAAGTAAAATGCCTGCTCTGCAGTGAAGATTTCTGCAATGATTTTGCTCACTGCTGGAGGATAACATCATGCAGAAGGTAAGTCGAGGCTGTTCAGTTTCCCACAGCCCATTCTACCCTTGATGTCCCTGCACAGGCTGCTCCAAGAAGAATAATGCATGAGCAAAAGTAGTGAATAATTCCAGTGCCAGAAGTGAGGGATACTGAGGACTAAGGCTGATACTTTATTCTGTTGATGGCATAAGGTACAGAAAGAATTTTTCCTCCTATTCCTGATTCAGAAAGCAGAAAACAGGATGAAAAGGTACCAGATCTTTGAGGTTCAGACAAGGTCTGAACTTAGTTTTCTGAGGGACAGATGTTCATTGCAGTGTGTGGTTTTGTTTGGCTCTTCCTGAAACCCCTGGTGAAAACCCCAAGGCCTCTCTAGATAAGCAAAAGGCTTGCCTCTTGTGTGCCTTGGAGATTTCCCGTGGTGTCTCCACGCACTGGCTTCTCTTTAGAGCTGGAGCATTGGAACAGCGGTTCCTGTGCCATGGGATGAGGGGTTGGTCAGGGATCCCTGAAGCCAGCACCTCTCACCTTTAACAACAGCCAGAAATGCCCAGATTTCAGTCTCCCTTGCCAAATCTGGAATGAATAGTCCTATATCAGATTACCATTTTGTCGATCTTCCCACTTGAAAGAAGTTTCTCATTAATTTAACCTCCGTTAGCACAAACAATGGAAAAGTACAGACAAGGCTTTCCAGCCACATGCACAAGAAGGTCACACAAAGAGGTTTTCAGGACTTTGCCCTTTTTTTGCCTGTTGACGTAGAGATGGCTGGCTATCCTTTCCTCAACCAGCCAAATTTCTGGCAACAGGTTCCAACAGGCTTTTCCTACAGGTCTAGACTATCTGATGGGACAAAGTTAAAGTAAAAATCTTCCCTTTAAACATAGGAAATCTTTTTATTATGAAGCTAGCAACTTTGAAATTACGGATAAAACACATTTTCTTTAGTAAATATGCTACTTTTTTTTTAAGAAATTACTTTAAAAGCCATTAAAAAGCAATCTTCTATATACCTTATTGTTTAAAGTGGAAATTGAAATAGTTCTGTAAAATCCTGTACCTTTATAAATGTTTTGGCATCAAAATCCATGAATAAAGTTTAGTGGGATTTCAAAATGCTGGCACACACTTTATGAATGTTTTAAATTTACTAAGTATATCTTGTCTCTAATTGCTAAGTTACTTTTAAAATTCACATCCTATGGATTAAACAGAATAATTAAACATTTAAAATTCAGGAAATTTTGAGTCCTATTTTTGATTAACATAAATTGCCTCTTCATTATTATCCTATATTCATAATGATACAGAATTTTAAAAAATAAAAAGTTTTCTTTGGCACAGGTAAAGGGAGAATAACGTCCATTTTAGGGATAGAGGCAGAGTCTTAGGGGTGGAAATTCCTAGTCTCTTCATGGTCTGAAGTTTGTTATTTATCTCAGTCTTTTCAATACTTCTGCAATGTGTTCAGCAAGGGTGGGTGGTATTCTGCTTTGGAAAGACTCTCTCTTGGTTGCTGCCCTGAAAAACTGGGCTAAGATTAGACACATTTAGACCACATGCATGGAGGTGCTAGTACCCAATGCAAAAGGAAAAGACAGATCTACACAAGAAAAATAATTGATAACATTACATCATTTCATGTGATAAATCACAAAACCAGTTCATGAGCTGTTTGTATGTGACGTGTGAGCTTGGCCATTCCTTGTGCCATCAGCCTGCCTTCATGGCAGCCTAGAACACACGTGCATTCCAACAAAAAAACGACACAAAAAAATTTCCTGCTTTCCCAAACAAACATGGTCAGCTTGTGTCAGTCTCAGGTAGCCAGCAGTCCAAATTTAGCCTGGCTGCAGGGCATAATGCTGCTGAGAAAATTTAGTCAAAGCAGATGTACGACTCTGGAAAAACTGTTGGGTTTGGGGGTTTGTTTTTTGGGTTTGTTTTGGTTTTGTTTGGGGGATTTCTTTGTGAGAAATATGTAACTTCTCCTTTCATTTGGGAAAACCTTATTATATAGGAACAGAAAAATCCTGAAGCAAATCTTCAGCTGAAGAAATGCAGCAGAGCATCCCTTTTGAGCCTGTCAGTACAGTTAAATATTTGAGATCTGGAATTTACTTACTTCCTTGGCAATAAGAAGCTAAACTGCTAGCACCAAAAATTTGTAAAATGATTAATGAATTAAGTTTTCATAAGAGACCCCAGCAAAACCCCAGCATTTAAAAGAGTATTTTTCTATGATGCCTTTGAGACAGTGAATACTGAATCTGTGATGGCAAAAAATAGTACAGGAACACCAAACTAACTAATTTGTGATTGTATCACATATGTGAACTGTAGGCAGCACTAATTAATTTTGATAAAAATCGTAATAGGGAGTACATATATTGGAGTCCTAGAAACATATGCATGGCTTACAATGATATAAAAAGTTGGGGTTTTTGCAGGAATTCACATACAGGATGAAATTCTGGCCTAGCGAAATTGAAAGACCAAAATTCCACTGAACTCAGCTGCACAGCCTCTCCATAGAATGAATATTTAGATTTTATTTTGTGGACAGACAAGAAAATGGATGTACCTGAATGAACCTGTACTTATGATGGAAAAAAAAGGTATCAGTGGAGACTGATTTCACTATTGAATGGGAGAAATTGAAAGAAGGGTAGAATGGAATTCTGCTTCTGTGAAAATAGCTGGCATTTGTCTTCTGAAAGATAAATTTCTAAAATTTCTAAAAAAACACAGCTCCTAATTTTAATTTTTTTCTATTATCAGCAGAAATACTATTTTTTAATTAAAAAATAATTTTATGAGTATAATTTTGTGAATATTTCAAGCTTGTGATGCGGGAATTGAACAGCAACTGGTCTTAGTGAATATAAAAAGCACAAATGTCATTAGGTAGTTCTGGTCATGGCTGTGTATATTTTGTGTAGACTACACAGTGATCTGTGAGACTGGCTGAAAATCAGATTTGGGGGAGTAGGGAGGATTTCATACCCACTTATCTGTAATATCAATAAAATATGCTATTTTTAATAAGATTTCCTCCATGTCCCTAGACTGCAATCTAGTTTCCTGCATTTCAGACTGGATTCAATTTCAGAGTAGATTTAATTTTCATTATCAATCCTGAAAACAGGTTTTGTAATGGCAACGGCCGTAAATGCTCCAGTGTGGCAAATCTTGAACTGCACACTTTTCCTGGGCTCTGAGTGCTGATGGGAAGGCAGAAGAAGAGCCTGTGCTGGCTGAAGCAAGAAAAGCTGCTCTTTTGGCTGGAGGGCAAAGCACTCCCTTGGGAAGTTGAGCGCCCGGTTCTACTCCCATGGAGCTTTTGTTCCTGGATGTAATTTACAGCCTGTGTCCTGCAGAGAGTTAGGAAGATGAACAATGGCTCCTAGTTGTTTACTCCTGAAAAAAGCAGCAACCCAGATTGGCACCTACCGTGTGGATTCATCAGCCTGTTTTACTGGTTTGCCCCAGATCCCTAAACAACTCACTAATCCAAGGCAGGCAGAAGCCTCCAGAGTTCGAGCTGCCTGGAAGGAATTCTGTCAGACCGTGGCCCCACCATCGTTCTTGTTCCCAGCACCACCGCAGCAGTGCATGTAGCCCCTGGCTGACCCTCGTGCGCCAGCAGTGCACAGGCAGCAAATCACATCCCAGGCCTCACAGACAGCTCCAGCACCACGGTCCCCCCTCGGCTGTTGGTGGGGATGGAGCTGGGAAGTGCCCCCAGCAGGGCCACCAGCTGTCCCAGAGACACGGAGACACATCAGTGACCCACTGAGTCAGCAGCAGCTGCGGAGCTGGGGGAACACAGGGGAAACCGAGGGGAGAAGGGCACCCTCTTGTTCTCTCTAGGTGATTTCTGTCTGTCGCTGCCCCTCCTTCCTCTGGCTGGCCTTCCCAGAACACGCTGAGCAAGAAGTGCCTGGAACTGATGCATCCAAGCAAAAGAAAGGGGGAATGCAGAATGCTGAGCATGAGCTGCCCTCTTTGTGCTCAGCATTCTGTATTCCCACTTTCATTTCTTTTGTTTGCAGTTAGACAAGAGGTGAATCAAGCTTATACTAAGCCACTTCCTGGATGTACTTTTTTGTCCCTGCTGTCTTTCCATTTTCTTCTACTTGATTTTGCTTCATGACTTCTACCTTGACTTCTCTCTGTCATCTCCACTAATTTCTCCTTTTTCATAGCCCCCATTCTTTCTCATCCATTCTCTGTGTCATACAACATATTGGAATTATTAAATCAAACATTGAAAACCCCAGAAGAGCAGGTGAGCTTTACAAAAGGCAAACATTCAGGAAACTCAGGAAACACTTCATATTTGCATAACCAAACTGTTAACTGTTAAATATAGATAAATGCTTAGGGGCCCTTGTGCCTAATACAGACCTGACCAAAGCCATTCAAAGTCAAGGGACGTTTTCCATTGATTTTGAGAAATTTTGAATCAAGGCAGCTGCAAACAGTGTTTAGTTCAGTCCCAGTATCTGTATTATGATAACTCTGCCTACTGCATTGTGTTTCCCCTGTGTATATATATGTATACATATATATATATATATTAGGATAGAGGGGTTATATCCGATTTATAGCCACAGATAAAATATTTTCCTATCTAATGAAAGTAAATAATGAATTTTAGCTGAAACAATTTCTGTTCACACCAGATCTGTTTGTGCCACTCTTGCCATAGCCACACACAACATATCCACATTTAGACTGTGTCTTAAACATAGCAGTGTGGGAATGAGCAGCTAAGCCTATCTTTTTCAGTTAAAAAGAGTGCTAAAACCAGACCCCATGTGTATATAAACAGAAATTTGCTAAATTTCAGTAGTCTCCCTGTTAGTCAGCTTAGGGAAGGAAAAGCACCTTAATTTTAGACCATAATAAGCATGTTTGTTTTCAGAGGCAAGGGTTCCAGCTGTTTCCAGTGTGGCTCTAGGAGAGAAGGTGCAGGTGTGCACACATCATAGCAGGAACAGGGTGAGGAGGCTGACAGGCACAGCAGTGCTAGGTTTGGAAATGCTGAACTCGCTGGCTAAAATACACACAAAGCAGTCTGGCTCTTGTATACTGTTAGGGAATATATTGCTCCAGCGGTGGCACCTTCTTCCTCAAATGAGCAGTCCTTTTGCCTTGTTGGATGTGCAGACATCGGCAGCAACCAGCATTCCCCCTAAACCCTATAAGCTGTGCAGGTTGAACATAGCCAGGAGTCAATGAATTGGTGCAAGAGCAGCAGCCTGTTTCCTAAGGTTTGGTCCTTTCCACCTGGATATCCCCAGACGAAGCCAGGAGTGCCATCTCCCTGAGCTCAGCTGGAAGACAGGGTGCCTAAGGAGCTGTCTCCTGTCCAGGCGGCACTAAGTGCCCCTCCATGGATGGAGAATGCACAAGGCAGGAAACTCTTCCCAGTCTTTCCCCTTGGAGCCTTATTTCTGAGCTCTACATAAGGTGTGTTGGAATTGACAAGTAGAAAATCCTAGGACTTCTGAGGGAAGTTCCCTTCTCTGTAGTGTAAACAAGCAAAGGAAGGTGATTCTGGGTGACTGAGGGCAGGAGATTTGTGTGAGGCTGGGGCAGAGGCACAGAAAATAGAATTATTCAAATTAGTGAGGCAGAAACTCTGGTTTTGCACATTTTCATGTGCCTGAATTTCTGCTATAGAAATAGGTAAGGGAGGAGCTGAGTGCTATTACCAGACAATGGGTATTTCTTGGAACTGGTAATTGTCACACTAGACTGCACGTTCATTGCCTACTCAACAACTTGGCTTAAGTAACAATGAAAGCCAAAATTTTAGAAACTAAAAATAAACACTCATTTGAGATATTATTACACAGTTGGTAAAAGTTCATTTATGGATTAAATTTCTCTCATTAGCAAGAAATTCATACCTAGAACAACACAGCTGTGTTTGAAAATGTACCTTTCTTACTGACCAAAATTTGGTTTATTTTCTTTTTCTTTTCTTTAGTAATATTGAGTGAGAATAGCTAACTACATTTAAGACAAAATATTATTTTCAATATGATTTTGAAAATGTACTTGCATTCACTTGCAGTCCTTTTGGGTTACCTTTTGAGGGATGTTTGACAGGATCTATCAGCAACAGATATTAGCCAGACAGAAATTCTATAGAGAAAAGAGAAAAAGAAATTCAGTGTTTTATGCAATTGTACATTACAAAACTCACATTATGCTGGTGATTTATATAAACACAGTAATCATCAAATTACACAGTATGACATGATCATCATAGCTAAACAACTCCATATCATCTTTTGGTTCCTGAAAGCTCCTTTTGAAACTCCTTTTTCAATAATTTCACTGATAAACAAAATATTTGTTCATGAATTCATCGATTCTTCAGAATAGTGCTTGTCTAAAATATTTGCAATGTGTTCACAACCATTTCATTTGCAGAAATACAACTGGCAATAAATACATTATAAGCTATTAGTTCACCTCTAAAACATTACTTATATTGTCTAAATATTTTACTGAAGAGTTGGAAGAATTAAGCAGGTCATGTCTGAACAGCTTTTTGAACAAGTCAGATCTGGAAAGCTATTAAGACTCCTTCAGATGTTAAAACTTCAGCCAACTTGCACTGAATTTACAAGAAATTATCTCTGAGTCACCAGATATTTCAAAGATACATGATATGAGACCAAATTCAGTGACAGACAAATATATATGAAAACTAGCAAGAGAATCTCTAGTTTATCTGCCGTCCATTGTACCCAAAGTCTCAGCAGTACAAAGTTCCTCTTCCTGCCCTTTGCAAGACACATTAGGATAAAGAAGTTTGTACACATGAAGATTTATCTGAGGTTCATACTCCCTTCACTTTGTTTTCTATAAGCAACCCTTCCATAATTGTTGCGATAATTTAATGAAAATTTTCCCTAGGGGAATGGGTAGAGAGGCAGAGATGATAGAAGGAATAAAAAACTGTTCTGTTAGTCTGATAGATTTGGTACTATAATAAACTCCACACACCCCTAATCTAGCAAGCAGGAACTGCTAGACAAGACCACAGAAAGTGAATCATACTGCACAGTTTTTTGAGAGTCTTGAGACAAAATGGAATGTGTTGAATGCACTTCTGCAAAGATTCTTTCCCATATGCAGGAGGAGAGTCATTGTTTGGTATTAGCTGGCCCTGGAAGGACAGATCTGCATCAACATCAACATGATCTCTAACAAATATATTACTCCCTAAGTGATGAATTATACAATGCATATCTCAAGGGGCACAGATGTGAGATAGGCTATGAATGTTCAAGTGTCTAGTTCAAATACAGATATAAGGATACTGAAGCTTATCTCAACTATTTAAGGATTCCTTTTTAACTCCCTATTCAAATTTGGTTCTTCAATCCCAGTCTAGCTAGTTTTTCCTCTCTTCTTAATCACAGTTCTGTACAGACAGATATATCTGAAATACAGTTCACATGGTCCAGTCCTTCCTGAACTTAGCAGTTCCAGAATACTTTACACTTTTTTTCTAGCTTTAGAGAACTAACTGAAGCACTCATAGAAGCCTGAGAAATAAGAGTGTAAAAATACAGTACACAGTGCTAGTCACAAGCAGCCAGAAGCCCCTCAGCCCAAGGAGGCTGAGGCTGCCTTTATCTGCTATAAACATTCCCAGCACAACTACCACAGGATATTTGGTCCCCTGGGTGTCTCCTGGACAGTCACATTGAAGTTGCTCCATTTTGCTTAAACAGAGTAATATTAGGCCAGAAAGAGAAGCTGAACCTATGGCTGATGGCTTTGTTTGACACTCTTGTGTGAGAATCCAGATCCTCCTTCCTTCAGGGAGTAGGCAGCTTAGCATGAATTTGCACATCTGCATAGCAAAGGCAGCTCCAGCCTGCTGTCAGCCGAGCCTGCCTCAGAGCTGAAAACATCGTAGCCTCACTTGTTTGGCATTGCTTATGAGCTAATTAGCCTTGCAGATAAGCCTAACTAGCTGGGACCAGCTACACTCTGCTAGTGATCTCTGGCTTTCAGGAACTCCTGTCTTTACGTACCTGGTAATTACAGCATGTGGAAGTACCAGCTGGGTGCAGCTCTTTGCCCTCTTCTACTGCAAACTGAAGTCATGGCCCTCATCCCTTGAGGTGAGCTTACCTAAAGAACACCTCATTGCAGGATTTAGTCCCAAGTCACCTGTAAGATAGCTTGTGACCTGTCAGATAAGAAAGACTGTATGAAAAGAGCTGTCTGTGCTTTCCCCATCTCCCTACTCTTTTTCTTTGGAAAGGATCTGCAGGATTTCAGAGGTATGGATTTCAACTGAAGCCAAAATCACTAACAGATTTAAAGCCTAAAGCCAACAGATTGTAAAGCCTATTCAGTAACAGATTTTGGTCTTGCCGAATAAATTCTTTGCCAAGCAGGAAGCAAGTCTAGCAAGCCAAGCAAGACTAGGAAAAATTTCTCCTGAGGCTTAACTGGAGTAAGCGGTAAAATTCAGACAGGAAAGAAATAAATCTGAACATTAGAAAGGTCTTGTTGTGAGACCAGCTCCATAGTGGAATAGCTTTTGAGAATATGCTCACCCCTACAGAGGAATAGATGAAATTACTAGACCTTTTTAACTATGACTCTGTGATTCACTTAAGAGGATCCCACATCTCAAGTGCTGTACTTGGAACATCTGAACAGTCGCTGAAACCAGTACTAGGAATTAGTCACACCATGGTAGCATTTGCCACTCCTCAGAGACTTTGCTGCAGACAAGGGGTGCTTTCAGTCATACAGCTTTCAGACTAAAACTCAGCTAGTAGCTTTTTCTGTTTCTTGAAACACAGGTTAATTATTTTATGGGAAGGGACATTTGTATTTTAACCCATCTATTCTCTATTTGTTTTATTAACCATCGCACAGACATCCTACTTTTAAATTTCTCAGTTATCTACTTAACATCCCTGATTAGACATTGTCAGTATGTAGCAAATTACTGACTGAAAAATTAGGAATAGTCTGTCTATGAATTTGTAAGATTCATTTTTAATCATCTCTTACTTTTTACTCCAACAGAAACACCAACTTATTTTCACTATACTCCACTTAGTGCCATTGATATGGAAAGAGGGCATTATGCTCTGGGCTCTGCAATGCCATTAGAACCTCACAGGATCAAGATCTTAGAATAATTTCTACTCCCTCACAGATTCAGTAATTGCTTCTACCGCAGAGAAAACATGTGGGTTGATGCATGACTGAATGGAGAGTTCAAGACACAGGCATTTTAAAGAAAAACATTTGTACAAAAAGAGTTCTCATAGAGACATATAGTGATCTCCTAGGTAAAGTACACTCTCATTGCTATTATTACACAATTGTCAGTGCTTTGCATGCTGAGCTATTACTTTGCAAATAATATTTGCTTTTTAGACTGCAGGCAGTGCTAAAGGAATATTGGAATTAATAACTGTGCGGCTCTGACTTGTTTCAGAAATTCCTGTGAGTGGAGTGGTACAGAGGGAAAGAAATTGTAAATGAGAGGCACACAGGATTTGAAACAAGGGAATGAGGACTGGGCTGAACACATTCTTTTCTTATTAGCATTATTCTACTGAGGTCAGTGAATCCCTTCTGAGCTGCAGCTCAGAAACATGAAATATATAATGATCTCTTGCTATAAGTATGGTATTAGAGTAAGGAAAAAGTAAAAGATCTATCAGGAGATAGGCTGTCACTGAAAATATCAAGTCTAGAGAGACAGAGATCTGAAGCAAAATGTACTTATATAATGTTCTTCAGATGACTCTTGACAAGGGTCATTCATGAACAGTTTCAGCCAGGCAGCACTAGTCATACAAGCAACACAGAAGCATCTGGGAGTCACAAGAGAAGTTATAGAAAACAGGGGGAAAAAGAGGGGGAATTACAGAAGTTCACATGATGGTGGCTCCTTTTTCTTGAGGTAGACCACAGGCTTACACAGAAATACTGTCCTCAGCCCTTCGTTCCTTCAGGCAGAGACTCTAATTCACCAGACTTTGTTCCAGCCTGTGCCTTCCCTATTGCTAAATAGTCCCAAAATGAACCAGAATTTGATCCTATATATGTTTAGGCTTTGGCTCCTGAATGTATAGACTTCAAGACAGATTTGTCTTCTTAGAGCTAGAAAAGTAATTTTTGGTTTGAGTAAAGATTCCTTTTCCATGTCAGTGTAAAAATACCTTTTTCCCAGGACAAACACCACCATTTTTGACACTTTGAACCCTTTCAGCATTTTGAGATCTGGGTACTGTCTGTCAGCCAGTCTTCAAGCATGGAAAGCAGTCTGAATTCACATGTTCAGCCCATCTTCAAAAAAATTATGACCAACCCAAAAGGCAACCAATTGTATCTGTCAATGACCTCAAACATAACAATAAAAGGAGAATAAGATGCCAATTAAAGTCTTAGAAGTTTGGTTCCATGCTGGAAGTATTAAAATCAAGGAGGTTGTTTTCCCCATTTCAGTTGTAAAGTTCAGCTTTGTTTAGGAATTGAAACCTATGCCTAAGGCTGAACACTTACAAATGTAGAATTATGCTCAGTAAACCAATCTGCTTCACTAGGGCCAGATACTATGTTGACTTTTCTCCTATGTATGCCCTAAAACCTGACAGATTTTAGAGGGGAAAATAAAATCCAAAGTCTCAAGAGTTACTATAAATCTCAGTGTGCCTTTGTTAAATCAAAGACATGAATAATTTTGCATCTCAGGTGATTGCTATGAGGTGGAAAGAGGTGCAAACCGAAGGAGATGTGCAGAGTAGAGAAAAGGGGAGTCTGGAGAGAATTCAGAAACCTGCTACAAGTCACAACATCTCAAGCTCCAGAAAGGAGACAAAAACCACAATATGGACAGGGAACTCATTTCCACCCAGCAATTAAGCCAGTGTTGTCTCAATCAGTAGTCATTTGCATGTAACCACCTCCTACCTACCCTAATTCTGGATAAACAAAACTTCAATTATTAATTTTATTTTTTAAGTCAACATCAAACACATTTGCTTAATTATTTTTAAAAGTTTTTGAATTGGAATCAGAAGCCATGTGTGGGGTTTATAAATAAATTCCAGTTTCCAAAGGAACAAATACCTATTTCTCAACTTCCACCTTAGTCCAATAATTTCTTTCTTCAGCATGTGGCTACATGAAGAGTAAAGGAAAGTCATAAATAACATGCCAGGTATTTTGCAATGAGCTCTCTCAATTATGGTCAACAAATTGCACATCAGATGAGAAGCTGCAGAACAGTGTGTTACACCAGGTTTGGGGATTTTTGTTTCTTTTTTTTCCTGTTTCTTTTTTTTTTTTTCTTTTTTAGTTAAGTTTCTGTTTGTTTGCTTATTTGGGTAGTTTTTAGTTACAATTTACTTTAAACTTGAAGAAATTCTCAGCATCCTCTTAAGGGAGACAAGAGTATCAGCTATGCAAGTAGATTACAGAGAGGGCCAGACTGGCATTCAAGGATTTGTTGGTTTAAATATTGCTCTGTATTTCTCTGTGCTCATAGCACAGTTGCTGTGCTGCTTGAATTCCTGTGCAACTATTAATGGTGCTTCACTTTTGTGGAGACATTTCTTTTAAAAGGAGAGAAACTATAACAGAAATAGATTTGGTTATAAATGTCCATCATATTAATGATCCTTAAAAAGAAAAAGGAAAAATACAGTTGTCATAGCAGGTTTCTTCATATCTATTTTCACTTTAAGATGCAAATAAAGGCTGAAACAGTAGCATGCAATCATCCAAGTATACTTGTATATGTATATATGTGTACATATTTCTAGCACTATGTATGTTTGTGTGTGTGTGTAAAGCAAGAAACTTTGTGAATCCCCCATCACATATTTAAAGAGCAAGACTACAAGGAAAGCAAAAAGACCAAAAATGCATGAAAATCCTGAAGGACTTTATTGGAATCCAGCATTAACACAAATCAAGGAAACACTCCTCTGTATCAGTTGTGAATCCCCATTTAGGATCCTGCCAACTATGCCAATTTGTCATGAAAAGTGTTTAGGATTGCTCAAAGAACCACTATCAAAGGTATTAGCAAAAGAGACTTTAATGGAAATTTATAAAAATGCAACTTAACAATGCTTGATGGCAAGGTTCCATCTATTGCTTACTACATGGATGAATCATAAAAAGGAAAATTGATTTAGCATTGATTTAGAATGATTTACACAAAGACAAAAGATTCAAAAGGATAAGGGAGACCCTGTTGTTGAGTCATAAGGTTCAGAGTAGAACCCCGTTGCTTTCTAAAGTCCTGATGGAACTTAGGTGTGGCTTGGTCCAACCTGTATAGCTCAAGGAAATATAATGATTAAGCTTTTATTTCTACCAATGACTCAAAATACAGTAAAATAAGTTTTCCTTTTACACCACCACATTACTGCATTTTTCTGCTGTCAGAAACTGAGTGTTTAGTGCAGTGGGAAGCACAGAGAATGTCCCTATGTCCTGTGTCTCACTAGAATCTTTAATGCCACAGTAGCCATACAAACTACACAGAAGCACATGTTTGGGGCTAATTTTTCCTTTTGTCTAAAAGGTCTAAAATCTGCATTCTTGTCTAGTGACTCTTCTTAACAACTCACTGAAGAAACTTCTGACATCTCATTATTTTAATTTCTGAATTTCCCCTTTCTACTCCCTCAACAAGTAAGAGTAATCTCATCACTTTCATCACAAAAAGTACCCAACATTCTTACCTAGATTTAAGAAGTCAGTGGGTCATAATTTTTCAGTCTTTATTTAGGTTTTACCAAACTCGTGTTAGCCTTTTTTTTTTCCTGGCAGGAAGTTAGGTTAAGAATTGAGCCCATAGAAATTCTCTTCGAAAAATTCTTTAAAATTTTTAAGAGAAGATGTGTTTAACAGTGAACTATCCATATTCACTTCAGCATGTGGTAATGCTCAAGCTATCTGCAATGACTGATAGCACATTGCAGGTACTGGATACAGAGACATGTTCTGTCACATTCCCAGTGGAGTGCAACTTCCTGTATTCCTGTACAGTCATCAATGGCTCATGATCCTGGCTCATCAAGTGCCTATTTCATACTCCAGGCAGCTTCATTTATTTGTAACTGCTGCTGAGAAACCCTTGATGACTGCACACATTATTCAAATAAAAGTGGTCAAGACAAAAAGAAATTCCCAAAGAGAAAGACAATTGTTTACCTGTTAAAGAATCTCTGAAACATTATTCTTTTCTACCTTTCATAATATCACCTTTTGCAAGAAGGTACTGTGATTCCTGCCTGGGCTTCCAGTGATTCAACAATGGCACAATTCTTTATTATTCTGATTTACTCCCTGGATTAAGGAGAATTATGTCAAAAGAGCAAAAAGTGAAGCTGTGTTAACATGTTAGTTCAGAGACACATTCTGCCCAGTCTGTTGCCCTTTTATCTTCCTGATTAAGTAAAAATTAAAACAAAGAATCTTCTTGCATGCCCTCACTTTTCTTTAGATATATACACGAGAATGTGTCTTCATGATTTGGGACACTTGTAAATATTGAATAGCATAAAACAGGATCCCTCCTTTATCACCATGGTCAAAATAATTTTTTAGTAAGACAATTTTTTCCCCACTTTATTTTCTCACAGCACTTCAGGGCATACCCATTTACTGTATTTGCACAGAATACATGGTCAGAGAGGGAGTTACTGATGGTGATGGGATTATTTCTCCCCTCATTTAGCAGGCTGTAAGACGTGTACTCCCAAAGCAGCAATGACTGCAGCTTTTCCACCACCCGTGAGATCACAACCATAATGAAAGAATTTCCTTTTCCATTACTTACAACATTCTTTCTTTTTATTTTATTATTTCCCTATTCTTCCAGCTTAAAACACAAAACCTGAACATAGAATATCAATTTCCCTGAGCACTTTAAGCAAAGTGGATATAAAACCCTCCCAGGAGTCTCTCAACTTAGAACTCTGTATTTTAAGGAATTTCGCAATTCTAACCTAGAAATTGAATTGATTTTATGTTTATAAGAATATCCATTTACATTTAGGTTCCCATTTATGAATATTTAGACCTTAATGGAAGAAATTATTAAACAGGAAAGCAAAGCAGTGATAATCTGTGCAGAAATGTTATTGTTGAGCCTAATAGTTTCTCCTTCAAAGGCCTAGATATTCATCTGTGCAATGCAAACAAAACCATTCCTCCAAAATAGATTTTCTGATTAGAAGAGATGTAGTTAAATTATTTATTCATCAGCTCTCTCTTACAGAGAAAGGAAATTATATTCTACTGCAACTAGAAATAACTGGATGGGTCACTATTGCAAAAATCCTTCCCAGCACTTTTAAAGAGGAGTAAATGAATGATTTTGTGCTCTATGCTGATGTATGTGGCCCCATTGGCTTGAGGGGGAGTGCACATAGTGACAATAATTTCACAGCATTTGAGAAAAAAATTTTTACACAAGCAGTGGCAAAGGGAATGACAATAGTAACAGAGCCCAGCAAAGAAGTGGGTAACACAAAATATAGAAAAAATTCTTCTTTGCCAGGATCAACAGATTAATTTGCATGTTTAAGCCACGTTGTTTTGGTGATGTGCAGAGATGTCCAATTTAAAAATGAGCTAAAATAGATAGACTACTTTGCTGAGAAAATCTGAAGATATACTGCAGTGCTTGCAGGAATTTTGCCAGGTTGTGCATATTTACCTCTATGGTAATGAAGAAAATTGTTTCTACAGGGTCAGAGGAGATCAGTGGTTTATAAACAGATGATATTCTCTACATAAATTCTAATGCAAATGATAATTTTACAATCTCCGTACGTTTTTTTCTACCAGCTTGCATTAAGCAAAACTAAGTTATTTCAGTGACCGAGAATGCAACCCTTGTTTTGAAAAGTCTCAGGAACAAACCTGATTTTTCCACAGTAAGATGTCCTTGGTATTTTTCTAAATAACAAGAGTCAGTAAAGATTTAAAAATCCAGTATGTCATCCACTGAAGCCACTGATAGCCTTTCTTATATTCATTTCAGGAAAAAACGACAAGCAAGCCCACAAAAATTTGCTTAAGCCAAAAATAATAGGTTTTATAGGGAAATCCAATGTTTGCACCAACCCCATCACACGTTTTGCTCTCACAAATAAATTGGCTGCCACCCAGAAAAGCTCCCTTTTAATATATACACCCATTTGGGCTCTTAAATTGAAAAATCAAAGCTTCGTAAGGTTTTAGTCAAAAGATCCTGCAGTTACCCAAAAGGACAGGAGCAGCAGAACTGCTGCTTCAAAGCAGCTCTCACAGTTTACATGGCCATGGTTTTGCTTTTCTATGATGTTTGTTTGGCATTCTTGTTCAATATAAATAATGCTTGTGCGTGATACTGATACATTTCTTTTTCCAGAATGTTACTAAAGGTATGAGTTTAACCAGTTGTAGCAATTACATCATATTTGCTTTCAGTATGTTAAACTGAAGTCATTTGGAAGCCTATATTACCAGTTAAACAGCTTATGTGTAAGGCTTTCTTTAGCCACTCTAACAGCAGATCTCAGAGGAGTATTAGGATCTTTCTATTTGAAATTTAAAACAATACAAATGAAAAGAATCTACTTACATGCTTGATTCCAGGATTTCTATATTTCTTCTTCAGATTAGTTTATGATACCTTATTTATTTTCACATCACTCCATTTCAAGTGAATTGAAAATGATGTATTGCTCCTCTGTCCTGATGTATCAGTACTGATTTTCTGATCATCATTAATTATATTTGTTGGTCTGGGAAGACCTATATTACATAAAAATTTGTTCAGCTTTAATTGTCACTGAATTAAATACTGGGACAAGGGAGTAATTCACCACGAAGCCAAGACCTGTTAATGGACACAGCACTGCAGTTGTGGCCTCACCAGTGCTGAGCAGAGGGCAAGGATTGCCTCACTTGATCTGCTGGCAGTTTTTTGCCTGATGCAGCCCACAACATCATTACCTTCTTTGCAGGAAGGTGTCCTGGTTTCAGCTGGGATGGAGTTAATTCCTTCTCAGTAGCTGGTACAGCGCTGTATTTTGGGTTCAAAATGATGATAATGTTGATAATAAACTGAAGGTTTGGACTTTCCTAAGTTGTGTTTATCTGAAGTCAAGGATTTTTTTTGTTTGTATGTGTCTCATGCTCTGCCAGTGAGGAGGTACACTAAGGAAAGAAAGGTACACCAAGGAAAGAAGGGTACACCAAGGAAAGAAACTGGGAGGGAACATAGCCAGGAAGGGTGACTTGAACTGGGCAAAGGGATGTTCCACACCATAGAATGTCTTGTCCAGTACATAAACTGGGGGAGTGACCTGGAATGAAGGGCTGGGAGGAAGGTCAGTTTAGGTTCAGGAGCAGGGTCTGGCGTCAGTCAGTGGGTGATGAGCAATTGTATTGTGCATCAGGGTTGGGGTTTTGTTTTGGTTTTTTATTGTAATTTTTGTTTCAGTTATCAAACTGTTCCTATCTCAACCTGCAAGCCTTAGTTTGGATTCTCCTCTCCCTTCCACCAGGGGATGGGGGGCAAGGTGGCTGAGCAAACAGCTGGGTGGATTTAATTGCCCACTGGGCTTTAAACCACGGCACAAGGGCACATTACTCTCTCATTTACCCAGTCTGCTCATCATTTTCAGTGTTTTGTTTCTGTTGCAATTCCTGGAGAAAATAATTTATGGTCTAAAGGTCAGCTTAATTGCTACCTGAACTGCCGAACAGGGTACCAAGCACCTCCCACAATTAGTAGGAGACTGTCTTTAAAAGCTACTAAGTTTTTGGTCTTGCTTTTGCAAGCAATCAGGGGAAAAGAACTTTAATCTTTCAGCCCTTATTATGGAAACTTACAGACTCACTTCTAAAAAAGTGATGATTTTGTATTAGAAGTAAAGCTAATAATTGAGCAAGACTTTGAGCAAAATGAAACAGCTGAATCAGTCTGGAACAATGTAGTGTTGAAACAGGAAGGGAAAAAAATAAAAACATTTACATTTGGAAAGAGGAAACAATTCAAATGTCACTGTGTGAATTTTTTGTTCAGAAGATCCTAGTATCAAATCAATAAGAGGGGAAAAAAACAGAAAAGAGAATAACAGTTTAGATGTAGGTGTGGTCTAAGGCAAAAATTATACCACAATCTCATTTCCAGTTAGCCATCAATCATAAAAAAAGAGACATGCACATTGCTGTTCGCTGTTTGTGGGATCCAATTTCCTGTGCAGCAAACTGCTCTTTGCTCACAGTTCTAAAATATCACATGAAGCTGTACTAAAATATAAGGTACAGATCCAACCATGTGAACTATAATGGACTCTGTATAATGGACCTGTCTGACCATTTTTTAGTGCATCCTCTTTTCCATAAACTTGTTTGGAAATGGCTTTATATTGTAATAGTCAATAAAGAGGAAAATACTAAATAACAAGTGAGCCAAGAAAGCTAAGTCCTCTAGAAACTTTTCCATGTTGTTCTAATGATTCTCTTTTTACAGTTACTTCTTTCTGATACCTCAATTAGTCAAATTTTGTTTCACACATGTGCTGCTTCTGTGAGATCTCTTCCATTCATTTTCTCCCAAGTTTCCCTGAAGTGCTTCCTACAGATCTCAACTCTGTGTGCTTTTATGCTGTTCCTGCTATTGCCAAAACTCTTTACCACATGCTAATATAAGAGCTGGATGGTATCAGCTCTCTCCCATGCTCACTAAGTATCTGTGGAAAATGTAGCAGATTCTTTCACTCTAAAAGTCACTGAAAAAATGTTAGTAAAGGTTGTATTAAAATTTTATCAGAGGGATTGAGAATTCAGTATGAAAATCAACACTGCCACTTTATAAAACATTGTGATAATCTAGATTAAAAACATTTTCAAACTATTTTGACTGCTTTTATCTGCTAGGCCTTCAGCAAGTTCTCAATTAAATTGTCCTTAAATACTCTTTATGAGAAAGTAATGTAGATCAGCTTTTTTCCTGCCAGCTATTAAAGCACGCCACTTCATTCATACAATTCATCTATTCAACTGCAACAGGGATTATTTAACTAAAACTTTTCTCTTTGACTGAGTTCTGTGTTTCAGTTCCCCTTCCTTTCCTTCCCTTTTTCTTATTTACTCTCTTCAGTTTTTTAATTCACCAAAAATTTATTGCAAGAAATGTCAAATTTAGTACGTTACACATTTGGGGATATAATTCAGATGGTTTGCTTTACTCTATGTATTTATGTTTAACATGATCTTACAGAAAACTCTTATCTTCAACAGATTGCTCTCAGATTTTGGACTTCCCATTTCCGTGGTTTGTAAGGCTGAACAGAAAGAACCAAGCAAAAAGAAGCTGGATGACGTAAAAGACTATTTGCTCCCACTATAAAGAACACCAAGCTAGGGAGGCAATGAACTTGTGAGGTTTCCTGAGGAAACTACCTTGCCATAGCAACCAAAGGCTTTTTAGAGCTAACAGAGGAAAAGGTTGATTCTTGACATTTGGGGTACAGCTCCTATCACCCCTCTCATGCCTCTACACCAAAGCTCTAGCTCGTTCAGCTCTAGAATTCATGTTTCTATTTGATTTAAAATCTTAGAAGAAACTTAAAATTGCCTACAGCAGGCAAAACAATAGTGACACACCTGAACAGCAATGGCTTTCTCCCAGATTTCCAGGAAGAAACGCAGTAGATGTGTAATCATCAGAACTATGCCACTGCACTCCTTCCCGCCCTGGGAACTACCAAGCACCTTTGCCATGGAGCACTGGTAGGAGCACAGAGATGCAGCTGAGATTTAACTAATGGCAGACAATGTTCCAGTGAAGACAGAGAATGCTCCTGCATCCTCTCAGTAGTCTTTTTGTTTTCACTCCACAAATGCATGAAAGAGCTGTTCATTGTACTGGTGCTGTGCCAAGGAAGAAAGTAATTCATGTGTTTGACCTTCAGTGGATTGGACAAAAATACTGATGCTAAATCTCTCCTTCACCACATGACTGCCCTCCCAAGTGCTCCCCAGGAAACACTGAATCTTCACATTGTGTTTTTCTCTTTAGTTCAGGCATAGAAAAAATACTGCAGAGTTTGTTCCTAGTTAAAAAATTATTGGTGAAAACTGTTGCTGTCTCTACCAGGTCTGATTAAATGGGATTAGGTTACTGAGAAGCTGACAAAGGAAAAATAAAGCTTTATGCTACATTTCCGTTTGTACAGTACAATCTATATGAACAATTTATATTATCTCTTCTGTAACCACAAGCTGTTTGAGCCTCACACTTATATTGCCCCATATTAACCAGATTTTAATGGCTATGCTTGTGCACTTCTGCAACTACAAATTGTTTATGCAAAAATAAAAGCTATAAAACCTAAAGGATTACTATCCTGAGGAGGAACACACTATAATGTCCTGGCAACAGATCAGAAGTTCTTTGCCACAGTTGCATTAAAATAAAAAAATGTTGTCCTCTGTCCAAAAACCCACCCAGAAACAACAGAGGGTGAAGGTTAAGGGTAGAATATTTAGCATCTAATAATTGCTTACCACATCTGTTGGACTATGGGGTAACTTCCAAAATTCAGATATGCTTTGAATTCCAATGAATAGTATTCCGAATAGTATTCAATAGTATGCCAAAATGTTCTTTCAAAAATTACTGCAACTAGGGGAAAAAAAACCAAAACCAACAACGAAGCATCAAGGTTTGCATGCAAAACTCCTTCAAATAAATTATATTAAAAATGAGTACAGGTCAAGACTAGAAATTTCTCCCTTAACAACTATACAGGAGCACAGTCTGGAAACGAGAAATCACTATCACTTCTGGCTCATGTCCACTGCTGCATCTTTTGAGTTATTCCAGGCTGATTTCAGGCTGGTAAGCAGTAGGAAGTAGAACTAGCTTTGTGTTTTACTCAGTCTCTTCTGCTGTGTTTTGGTGATACCTCCACTGCCAGTTTCCTTCAAGCATTCTGTTGCCTGTGTATTCCACCCTGTGCTTGCACTCCATCGCTTCTGGGAAGTAGGACTTTCAAAGTAGAACAATTAGGTTTGTGCCCAGTAGGAAACTACAGGCAATAGTACAGGCATTCCAGGTGTAGGCAATGCCCCAGCAGGCAGTGGGATTGAGGAGCAAGGCATGGCTGGCTCACTGCTCTGCACCCAGCTGGCACTCCTTAATATGTTAAACCTCATGCCTGGCCCTTCATGCCATGTCTCTTTATATGCAAATACACACCAAATACTGCATATTTTAGGAGAGCAAGGCAGGTGGACTAAATAATCTCAAGAGATCTATTCCAACCTCAACCAGAAGTGCAAAGTCTTTTAGGATACCAACTCAGACATGAGCCTCAGTGTGGATTGTGCTTGATTGTCCTATGTCAAATGACCTAGGGAACACTGACTGTCCATGCAGAAGTCCAAATTTACACAAATATAATCAGTGATCAGATGGCATTGAACCAAGGCACATTTAAAACCACATTTAGAAACAGGTTGATATGACATAAATGGGCCAGAAGGGATATGGGGAAATTTTATCAAAAATGTACAATAACAGTTCTATCAACTCTTCTTCTGGACCTGAGAGAGTGACTGAAGGTCAATTTTAAACCACAGATTTTACTTGTACTACAGAATAGTAAAGCAACCACTTGGAAACAAAACCAATTATCATGTTTGAATGCAGCAGCTGAAAGTATGATCATATCCTACTGCTATGCAGATTCATGTAAAGAATTTAGGCACTATTTATAAACACAAACCCACTGAAATTATAACTTGTATGTTCACAAGAACATTTAATTTATTTTTGTGTCCCTCTCACTGCTTGCTCTCGATGAAATCAACCTGCCTGAAAGCAACTGAGTTGAGGTTTCCCAGAAAACAACAAAAAAAATTCATTAAGAGAAATATAGAATAATCAGGCTAGAAATCATTCTTACTGCATTAAACCTCCTCTGTTTACAAAAATCTGAGAGAATCAGATACATCATCTACAAGAACTTCATTTTTTCATTCCTCAGTTTTTGCCACACCTCTATGGAATCATCATATGGTCTTACCCCTGGATCACTTACTAGAATGGCAATCAGAGACAAAGAAATGGAAACACTTTTTTGTTGTTGCCTTTTAGTTCTTCCACTCTAGTTAAATCATCACCTGTCACTTAGGAATACCATCACATAGGACTTGTATCTACAAAAGCAAAGAACCGTGTAAAAAATTACTTTGTGGGCTTTATATGTTGACCTTGATGTGTTCCTTCCAGAAAAGAATTACATCATTTTACTTGATACTGTGCATGATTCCTATGGGGAATTTTCCCCTGAGCAGAATGTTGCTGGCTTAGTTTTATCATTCAAAACCTCTAAAATGGTTTCCAGAAATTTTTCAGCAGATAGATGAAAAATTATTGAATTTCTGACACAGCTTTTCTTTTCTGAAACATACAAATTTAGTTACTTCTCCTGTATAAAATTCATTACACTGAAACCTGAAGAATCTCAGGGTTTTCAATTTCACAGAGAAAAAGCAAGTTTTATGGCAATTCATACTCTTTATGAAATGAGCATTGTGTTGCTTTTGCAGAAATAAAATGCCTTGTAGAAATGAAGATTTTTTTTCTAACAGGGTTTGAACATTTAGATGAAGACATTGCCAGTGACATTATTCAATCTCTTGCTAGGCTAGGATACATGAAGTGAAACATCAGAGCAGTTGAGACCAAGTACATTGTTCTGTACTCCCTTCCCTTTATCTATCCTGCATTTTTCAAGCCTCTCCACAACCGTCCTAGTGTGTTCCCTTTGATTATGACTCTCCTATATTCAAGGGATTAGATAGTTCTGTGCAATTCCACCGCTTTCTCGTTTTCTGTCAACCACAATTGTCTCCCCTATTCAGCATCCAGCGCAGCAAAACTAAATTGTGGCTATAAATGCATGTCCACTTCCTGACAATGTAATGCATTGACCAACTGAAATCTTCTGCAAGATTTTTCTGAAGTGAACTGATGAACAATAATGAACAATAATGTAATATTTACTTTACCAGATCAACAGTGCTTGTACTTTATTGTTTCCTATATGTTACATCATTTTATGCACTATTTACACATAAAAATTCCTGGCTGACATAGCCGCTCTGGGTGTGCAATTAACTCAGACACTGAGAGTGGCAAACTGCCCTTGGAGCCTCAGGCACTGGGGGAATGAGGTTTTTCCCCATGGAAAATGGCCACCGTTCGCGTCCAGTCACACGTGGCCAACAGTGGGGTGCCACCTCCTAAAATCGTGAACTTTGCTGGATTTCTCCCAAACCAAAGCTGACACCAACCAAGACCCTGACTGCCCTTGCAGTCCCAAACACCAGCTCTGAGCTGAGCCCGAGACACTGAGGGAATGATGCTTTTTTCCCAAGGAAAATGGCCACCGTTCACATCCAGTTGCACATGGCCAACAGTGGGGTGCCACCTCCTAGAATCACAAACTAGCTGGATTCCTCCCAAACCAAAGCTGCCAGCAAGCAGGACTCTGGCTGCCCTTGGAACCCCAAACACCACATCTCCAAGTGATATTGTACATACCTACACTAGCAAGATAAATACATGAACGACGTGAGAGAGAGCTTGGTCCATGGAAGGCAGGAGATTAGCACATAATTTCTGTTCACTTCAGCCACTCAGAACTGCTCTGCTGGTGTAGCAAATCCAGTAATTTGTCACCTGTGCAATTACACATGGTGATGTCCTGTGCCACATATGGACTTCTTGCAGGGGTAAAACAATGTTTTCAATTACTAAATGGGGGGGAGGAGGAGAGAAAGAGGTGATTAACTAAAGAGTAATATAAAATAAATACCCAGTTAATATTTAAGAGGGGCATTTTTTGGTTGTAATTTAAATAATCTCAGCAGGATGAAATTTGCATGTTGCCCCCTTTCTCAGACTTTGACCTGTGCAATTCCTCAGACACAGCAGACCAGCAGTTCTCTGAGGAGACAGTATTTTGGTGTCATTAAAATGATGACAGGCCATTCAAATGAAGTAAAATGAAAGGGTTTGGGTTTTTTACCTGCAGGATCTTCCATAGCATTGATAGATGTGAAAAAAGAGTAGTTTTTTCTCCTTGCCTACTAGAGGAAATGCTACTTAACCCACTACATTTATGAATAAGTTCATTGTTGTGTTAACAAGGATGAATCTTGGGAAATGTTTACTGAGAAGTCTGTTTATATGGAAGAACTAAACAGTTCCTGCATTGTAGACTAAGGGAACTGGAGAGGGGAATCAGAGACTAACTATTCACAAATGATTGAATACACATTTAGACTGCAAGTTTAGAAAGATTTTCCAAGCTCACTCAGAGCAATTTCCTGTTCAAACAATCACCTAGGCACAAAAGTGATTTTTCATATTATTCTGATCTTTGTCTTAGAAGTCCCATGAGTATTCTGGACTATTTCTAATGAAGGGCTCCTCCAGAGCCTTCTTGTTCTCATTTTCAGATTCCATATAGACAAAGCACCTCTATCTGTTTGATCATGTGCTCCTTGGGGTAAGATGTCATCTCTCGGTACTGGTTATCCTCATCATTCATGTGCAGAGAGCAATATCCCCCTTTCCTCTTTGTCCTTCTAAGCCAAAGAATACAAATTTCTCCTGATTGTCTCCATTCCCTTAAGCATCTCTTGTGCCCCTAATTGCACCTCTTCCAGCTTCCATCAGTTGTTCAAATACCTTCCATCATTACTAGCAATGCTCTGAAAGATATCTCTCAAGAATTTTGTCTTTTCCTAGGTTTGTGTATCTTGTCAGCAACCAATAGCTGTCCATTCTCTCACCTAAATTCATCTTCTTTCTAAGATGCCCTAATTGCCCACTATCCCTGTGGCAGTGCCAACTCAGAGTTGTTTTCTGCTTAGTCTCTCCATTGAGTGCTTTTCTCTGCTGTACTGTTGAATGTGATCTCATTTCTATTGCTCTAGTACCCAACGCAATCACAGATTAAGACCTTTGTCATTATCTGTCCAACTCTTCGCTCCTTAATCTCTCTTCTCCTTTATCAGCTTCTTCTCCACTTTAAATTTTGCACACATTCTCTTCTTCATGTATAGCCTCTAATGTGGTCCTATACATGTTGCATTTAATTCAAATAAATCAGATTCTCCCCACTGCCAAATCATCCCCTGATCTTCTAGAGAAAGAGAGAAAAGATTTATGTGGTTCAACAGTCTGTTTGCAAAATCACTGTTTGGATTCTTCCTTGTTTTCAATCTGAGTAATCTTGTCCTCAAAACTTGCTTTTAAAGGCTTTTTTGTATTCCAAGTTAAACTAATGCACCTACAGATATGAAGATAATACCCCTTCCTCTGTAAGTGCTGATAAAAACATATGTGTCTTTAATGTTAACCTGACCCTTGTATAATAAAACAAAAAAACTCAGCCTCACAATTTTTTGCATGCTGGCCAACTTGGAAATCTGTGAAAGATTGGGCACTGATTTAGGTTTTGAGTCATAATAGGGAAATAGCTGTACTCCTGACAACATCTTCACTGCATTGAACATTTTTCACTATAAACTTCTCAGTCCACATGGCCAGAAGATCTCTTGAAATCTACCCTGCCTTTAGCAAGGTTTGTCTCAACTGGCTTTCTGTTGATTCTTACTGTAGCTATATATTTCCTGTCTAAGATATGGGGTATTTTTGGCAAGCAGGCCATTTTCCATTCTTTCTCAGCTCTACTTATGGTAGTATCTCTCTGGAGGTACCTATAATCTAGTTAGGTACAGAGTGCCTCAAGGTTTTCCTTGCACAACATGGGAATTGCTGATGGTTCCACAATATTCTAATTAAGCAAGTGTCAGTATTGTCTTCATGCAAGATTCTCAACTTTCCTGCTCAAGTAACTTAACTAATTCATCCCCATTCATTCATACAAGAAAATTGTTCCATTTCCTCTCTCTTGAAACTGAAGGCCTTATTCAAAGATCTTCTTTTATCTTTCCCTTGACTTACAGCAGATCAAGCTGACATAATTCAAGTCACAAGTAACTTCTGTGACCAACTCCTCTGTAGTATATTTGTACCATATTTTATTATGCACCCGAAACAAGCTAAATAACATCATCCTTTTCTAATTCAGGTATGTGATGAGATGTGTTAACTACCAAATCTCAGAATTTCTGAGGCTCATCGTTGTAAGTAAGACTTATTTTCCAACCCTATCAGCAAAAGCAAAAATATCAATAAAGCAATTTCCAAATGTAT
The DNA here is from genome assembly GCF_901933205.1 of Camarhynchus parvulus. NCBI lineage: Eukaryota > Metazoa > Chordata > Aves > Passeriformes > Thraupidae > Camarhynchus > Camarhynchus parvulus. The sequence continues at coordinate 18,233,811 of NC_044575.1, read as the reverse complement.
TTCCTAACACCATAAAAAATCTGAAAAAATATATACAAATTATAGTATTGGCACACAATAACTTATTTACTGTTTTAAAATGGACTTACTTTTGATTCAAACCTATTCCACTAAAGCCATGCTACTTCTTCTTTGTTTGTTTATTTCTGATCATATTGTGAGTGTGCTGCACTCTCCATCTGCCTTAACAATGTAGAAAGAATGGGGGTTGCATATGGCACACATCTCAGTGCCAACAACTGGTACCAACATGACCATTATTCCACCACATTCCTCTTGTCCTCCACTCGTCTAGTTTCATTTCCTCCTCCAGCTCAACTTCCTCCCTTGTGTTACTATGCTGTGGTGTTGGTGTATAAATATTTGGTTTCTCACTGACTACACCCAGTCTCTGAGATGACATGTCGTTTCTTCAGTACCTATACTGTTCCCTGTTTTCATCTGCATATTCCCTTTGCTGACTTTCTGTCCACTGGTCATATTCCTTTGCATTTTGTTGTACAGCTATTCACTTGATTTAGGCTCTTGGTGAGTAAATACTGAGCGTTGAGATCACACAAGACTTTATTTCTCCCTCAGTTTAAAGTTCATCTTTCTCATTATCATTGCAAAGATTTTTCCCGGTATTGGATTATTTTTAGTAGGTCAGCCTTTAGGTTTTTATCTCTTTTTACATGGTCTATCACAGAACACTTCATGATTATTAATATAACAGGCAGAAGGGCAACATATCAGCTCTGTATGAGTGTTGAGGTTACTGGCAGAAAAATGCTGTGGTGGCAGGAAGTCTACAAGGCTCAGATATGATTGTAAAGTATTCAGTTCTGATGTAGAGGCTGGTTCCTGAACTATAATTTTTAGACATGCGCCCAGTCTTATTTTTTAAGTCTATTTTAGAGCATTTTGCAGTCTCATAGTTATACTTCCTCCAAACTTTTCAGGTTATTAATTCTTACAGTACTTCCTCTACATCATAGTAAATTCTTCTCCTTCTTTGACATTAATATCCTTCAGCTTTTTGCAGACTCTTGTCACTATTCCCTCTGAGCTGTCCTTTCACTTTTTTCTTCCAAGTCCAGACAATAATAATTTTGCTGCCATGCCATACTCTAGGATTTTTGCAGTTTATTATGCAAAAATGCATAATAATTATAATGCATTATGCAAACATGCATTATTTAAAAGTAATGCTGATTTTTTTCCTCTGTCATATTTATGATTTACAGCCTCTCTACTGAACGAGGCCATAGAATTGTAATACTCTTCATGCCAACAACTGACTAAAGCACTGCTTGATTTTTTTTCTCCCAGGTTTAGTCATGCTTTTTTTCTTACAGTGCAGTGCACCTTTTGGGGATGAGGAAAGATCTTTTTCTATGATTGTCTCTGTGTCATGCATGATAAAATGACTCCTTGATACATTAGGGGGATCACAAACATTAATCAGAAAAGAACATAACAGTGGCTACAGCACAATATCTTGTATGAATCTAGAAAACAAAATACTGGTTTTTCTTTTTTCTTGAGTTTATTTCTTTTCAACTCCTTGATGTGGAAAAGGGTACAAAAGGTGGTTTGGTACTTACACAGTACAAAGAATCTTGAACAGATTGTTACTGTGCAATTACCCAAGGTTTCTAAATCTGCGCTTCAAATCTCAAAGGTTGTTCTTATCATAGAGTTCTAAATAATTATAATAATAATGGTTCAAACAAATATTAGTCATCTTAATGAAAAATCAACACTGGTGAGAGAAAATTTGCTTTAGCAGCATTTGACAAAGATCATTTGGCTCAGAAAAAGGGGGCCTATGGACTTGCATTAACCTCCAACTGTAGTGCTGATTTGCAGATGAAATTTTCCAAGTTTCTTAATCTCAGAAAAAAAGACTAAAAATAGCAATTAGTTTTCCTTTTCAGAGACATTGGAAGAGAGAATATTAGAAAGGCCCTCATTGTCCTTTTCTCACACAGCATTTTTTGCTATGAATTTCCTTGCTGTTCTATTACTGTGCACCCAAGACCTGGAAGTCACATTCTAATATACTCCCCATTAAGTGTATGGTCACCAGCTGTGAAAATACAAATATAGCATTTTGAATTTATTTTCTTCCAAACAGAAGAATTCATTTTCCTCAGTCCATCTTTTCCCTCATGGACATGAAAACAGGCGTCGCATGAGCCTCTCTGTGAATGGGATGGAAGGGATTAGAAATTCTTCAAAAGCTGTACAGGGAATTTCTACATGGTGAAAAGTTGGGGTTTTTCCTTTTTTTTTTCCTTTCTAACAAAGAGGTACTCTTTTGATTTACAAGTAATGACATAGAAGTTCAATAATCTAATCTAATCTAATTTTATCCATGTCTTGATGTGAGCAATAAAATGAGTAGTAGAAAGGAGGTAGAGAGTTGGAAAAGAGGAGGAGAAAAAACAAAAAAGAAGAAATGTAGGAGAATAAGAGAAGGTGGAAAGGAAATCAAGGGGAGAAAGTACAAAATCTTTCCAGCAACTTTTAACACTGGAGTACATTTAGGTACAAATAACTGTGCAACAGATACCAGAGCTATGCATTATGAGCACTGTTGTATATTTGACTTATTTTGGTATGAAGGTGTACAGCCCCCCCTTTAAAAATACTTCAGGCAATCCAAAGGAAACACCGGCAGCTCACAGAAATCCTAAGAAACCTGGAGAAGTTCCAAGACTCTTTTTTTATTTTTGCCCACCACTTTTAAACAAAATCTACTAAAGGAGAATGAAATCTGGTTCATTTCCTCTGCCTGTATGTTTCAGAACTCTGCAAGAATATTTCCTTTTTCTTCCTCCATTTAAGAATCAAGCATCGAGTTGTTGGTTTTTTTGTTTTGTGAAGTACTTTTAGGTCATGTTATTACAAATAATAAAAGCACTAGGAAAATGACAAAGCACAGCTAAAAGAGAATGAAAAATTCTATATACAAGGTTTAACTAATAGCTCCAGTATCCTCCTACATCTCTCTTTTTGAAGGATGCCTGGCAGGACTCAATCTCATTTCAATACTGTAGATCAAGAAAAACAATTTATTACCGTAAGGAAAGGGGAAGAAAAGAGGGAGACACAAGACTGACTATGTGGGAATTGCCTTCTAGTGAGGAAAGAGAATCCTGAAATAAATACACTTTAAGGCTCAGAGACTGGAAATAAAACACATAGTCCTGTAATTTTAGATTATTGCTTGGGTTCCTGGTCAATCTCATGTAGATAGAGGCATAGTTCCATGTGCTGGTGGCTTAGTAGCTACCATATGTATAGCTCTACCTATTAAAGTCATGTAACTATATCTATTTTAAAAATGATATTTTTAGGTCTGCTAAGTTTTGAAATGAATTTTTTTTGTGTGTTTGCAGTGTAAAGTAATTATAGGTTTTGGAAAATTTCAACCAAAATAGCTGGTTTTTTCAGACGTAACATTTGAAAAATCTAGTGTTTTATTCAAATATCCATACTTCTGACATGCTTATTTTTTCCCCAATTCTTCTAACACTCACAGTTTTACACAGTGTTTGTTGCATCAGGAGTATGCCTTATTCCAATCCTCTGAGTGCTGCTAAAATTCTAAGAGTAGCCGACCCCCATATACACCCCATGGCTCTTTGCAGCCATGATTACCAAAAATTCCACCTCCACAGGGCATGCCCAAGCACAGGGCTAAGCATAGCTATCCCTGAAACTGCCGAAATCCACACAGCCACTCAAAGTCCAGGGAAATAAAGAGGCTGCCAGAGCTAAGGAGAGGACAAGAGTTGACCTATATGCAAGTGGACTGCAAAAGGAAGGATGTGGAAAGACCTGGCAGGGAGAGAAAACCTGGGCTGACTCAGTAAGGGGGAAAGGCAGAAAACAAGAGGGAAATCACAGTGTAGAGCAGAAGGAGTAGAAAAGCTCATCTCTGTGTTGAAATAAATAAATATTGCAGCTGTGTCCACACTCATGCCCTTTCTCTCCTGCCAGGAGTGGTGTCCCACTGGATGCAGAGTAAATGCCTTCCAGAAATATGGTTCCTCTACAGTACAGCCTCACTGTCAGGTACCACTCCCTCACTTTCCCTCTAGTGATGGTCTGGTTGCAAGCATTACCACAGATAAACAGTCCTGTTAATGCAAGGACTGAGATAACAACTCAGCTGGAGAAGGAAAGGTTCCAGGGGGACCCCTTAGATGCCTTCCAGTACTTAAAGGGGGTTTATAAAAATAGGGAATGACACTTTACACAGGCAGATAGTTAGGAAAATGGTTTGAAACTAAAAGAGGAGAGATTTTGATTAGTTATTAGGAACAGATTTTTAACTGAGAAGGTGTTGATGCACCGGAACAGGATGTCCAGAAAAGTTCTGGATGCCCCATCCCTGGTAGGGTTCAAGGCAAAGTTGGATGGTGTCTGAGCAACCTGGTCTAGTGAAAGGTGTCCCTGCCCATGGCTGGGTGTCAGAATTAGATGATCTTTAAGTTCCCCTCCAACTCAAGCCTTTCTATGATTCTATGAAAATGAGGAAATACCAGCACTCATTGGTGTATATTCATGAATCAGTCTTGATGCATCTGTTCCTTATGTGCATAAAGAAACCACCTTCACAATTTCACAAGTAATACTTCATTCAGCATGCATGCTACAAAGCACTCTGGGAAGGCAGGAAAGCTCTGAAGTAAAAGTGATTACTCTGTTGGTAGCACCCATAATCCTCACAGAGACTGGGAGGTATGCAGCAGTTAGACTAAGGGCCTGCAGGAGAAAAAGGTGTGCTCAGCATTGAGAATTAAAGGTTAAACTGAATTCCTCTCTCTGCCTTATATTTTCTGCCTGAAACTGGAGAAGTGGCTTGATCTAATATTTTATTTTTTAAAACAAGTAAGTTCTGCATGTTAATTTCTGGGCATCTAAACTGCAGCTGCAGCTCCAGTAAAGAAATAATCTCATTGGCTCACAGCTGTGAGTGAAGTTTGAGAGAGCTATACTTTGAAAGTATGAAATTCAGTTTACTCCTACACATCCTTAAACAAGATTTCCTGCATGTTTCAGATTTGTCAGAACTACACTGTCTCAAATCATGCTAATTGTTTCTTTTAATCATAAAACCTCCTGGAGGTGGTAAGATTTGCTTGTCTCGGGGCCTTTGTGAAGAAAAACTGCTTTTGAAGCATTCAGGCACTATAGAAAAGCACAAGTCATCTCAAAGCACATCCTGGTCATCAGACACAGCCCTAAACACCAATCATAGAAAAATGAGGCATAAGCAAAATACTGAAAAGATGCTTGTTAAGTGAGCAGCACTGTGTATGTCATGCAGCAAGCATCCCTCAAGTCCTGGGAGGGTTAGGAGAGAAGGAAGCATGTGATATGCATTGAAAAAGAGAATTGTAATCAGATGTAGAAAGAAGCTACAAAAATGGAAGCACAGATAAACCTGCTTCTGCTATTTCCTGCTGCTTCCCAGTGTTTGCCATGGGGACTGTCTTAATGTTCTCTTCAAACTTCATGTCTATAATTATCAGCTTATTTCTTTTTCTAGTTAATTTCAAATGGTTTCTTGGGATACTTAATGGGGCACCTTGGGCCATCTATTGCCAGGCTAAAGACAGTGACAGTGGGGAAACCAGAAATAAGCAACAGCTGAGAGAGCGATTAGTTTTAAGCTATTGACATGTGAATATTCACGTATGATTAGTAAGGAGAGAGATTCATAAAGAAAACCTCCCAAATCCCCCATTTTCCCTGGAGTTTTCTGAATTATTTACCAAGCTGACATTTAAGCAAAAGAACCTATCCCAGTCAAACTGACTGTGTCCTCTAAGAGCCTCTACTGACAAGATAGAATTGAATGGACCCCACTTTCACACACTGGAGCATCTCTCACCAAGAAAATCCTTATTTCCTTCATCTAGAATAAAGTATAGCCTCTTGCTAAGGGGCTAAAACTGCTCTGCCTGCACACACCCATCTCCAAGCAAGCCTAGAAAATTCTTCTCCATTTATTCCTCAAAACACCAATTTCACAGTGAGGCACTACTGCAGGGCAGAGGAGCAGAGGCCCATTCAAATGAAAATGCCACTTTAATACCTCAGCTACAGTATTTTTAGACAGTATCTGGGCTCTTCAAAATATAAATCCAGTAAACATATTCCTCCTGTGCTGCTCAGAGGGAGGAAATCCTTAACTAAGAAATAAACCCATGCCTCACTGTGGAAGATTTTCTTCTCCTGCTCCACAGCAGACATTTTCCAGTTCCAAGATCGCCTATCAGCTGGGGAATGTCCTGATACAATTAGCAGGAAGTTTAATCTTAGGGAGTCACAAGGAGACAGAGACAGCAGATCACATGTGCCAAGAGAGAAACAGAGAGAGAAACTGAGGGAGGCTCTGTGGGCTATTAATAAAAATTTTATCTGATTGCAAACCAGCAATTTGTAACAGAATTATCTTAAGTTGACAATGGGAAATTACACCAAAGTGGGAAAATCCTGGGTTCTGAAGGTGTTTTAAATGTTTTTCCCCTTAATTAGCATCCACTAAAGGCAGATCAATCAAGTTACATGTGGGTGACAACTGCCCAAAACACGAACTAGTAAAGATTCCTATGATTCACATACACATGGACTTAAAAAAAAATCCTGCAGGGCACATATAAAAATCTCAAGTTTTAAAGGAATGAAGGAATTAAATTAAAGGACCATCTAAAGCAATATCTTAACTGAGCAAAATGTGGCAGTCTAATAGGGAAGAGAAGAAGACCGGGCAACATATATTCTTTCAAGTACTAAGAATCAAGCAATCCAGCTATTTATCTGTTCTACTTATAGGGCTCAACACTACTGATCTGATGCCATTTCTAAAGTACTGTTAAGTGAGCAGGATTTCTTTTCTTAATTAAAAATCCCTTTGCATTCCAAGCTGCCAATCCAGCATTATTCATCAGAAATTTAATTAACATAGTAGCCTCTAATAGTGAAGTTCATTTTTCTATTAGGTTTACTTTCCATTCTAGTAATATTTCTTTATTCTTTTTTTTTTTTAATTTCCTGATCACAATATTTCAAGCACCACCAGTTTTATCTCTTTAGGACACCTCAACTTTATTTTAGTGTCCTTCATATTTTATACTAATGGATCATGGGATTTTGCTGTTACCTTTTGACTGGCATAAAGTAAACTAACTTAGGATGCTGTTTGGCATTGATAAGATATGCTATGAAATTCAAATCTCAACATTAAAACTACCAAGTAAAATACAAACCACATCAATTTCATTTTCTCCATCCACCAGTTTCACACAGCAATATCTAGTCAACATTTATTTTATGGGTACTTATAATGGACAACAATTGCTATTTATTTGGCAGTCCATCATAATCAATTTACTCCAACTGCAGGCTACATTTAAGGATAAATTTGTCACTGCAATACAACAGCTGATTGAAAGCACGTTTTGAAAATTGTTTATTTCAGATGAATATGTGTTAGAATTTAAGGAGGAAGAACATGGTGTCTTGAAATCTGATCTGAATTCTGGGTCCTGCTCTTAAATGCAAAGAAATATTCATTGTATAGCCCCAGCAAGTTAACCATCAGCATTCTGTGCCCAGCTGATTTCATCCTGGCTAAAACAAAATGCTCAGCCAGATGGGCAGAATATATGAAGGACCCGTCTCAGAGCCACGGGCAGGATACAGAGAATGAAATAAGGTCCAATAATGAAATAAGATGTTAGTCATCTGCACCCCAAAACTTCACTGTCCATTATTCAACAGCTCCTTATTCATGGGTGGTGATTGCTACACTTCCATGGCAAAAACCTCCTCTTCCCAGTCACACCCTAAGCTGTTTTTCTCACCCAGGAAATAAACCACAAGCAGGTTGCTTTGCTGTTTTTCTGGTTTCAACAGTACCTTATTTTGTAATGCATTATATAATTATTGCTTCTTTCTGGCCCCTTCCCGTAATGATTAAAAAAATAAAAAAATTTCCAAAACAAGTTTATGATTCACTGCGTGGAAAAAAAGGAGAAAATACATAGAAAACAGGTGATTGTTTTCTCAAGTGTTAAAGATACTAACTGGTCTTTTTCCACAGAAAAATATTTTAAAACAACGTTTGCTTTGAAGGAATACAAAACCAGCCCCCAGACATATGCATAGACATTTTAGTACCTGCACTCCCTATGCTATTTTTTTCCAGGTGCTTCCTGTGTCCTCTTGTAGGCTTGCTTGGTTTTTGGCTTGCATCAGCAGGATTAAAGCTTGTGGTAGTCTCCCCATAACCAGCTAAATGTGATCAATCAATGCCTAGAAAAATCAAATCTTAAGTGATTTGCATGCAAAAATTTGTGGAGGTACTAGACATATTACATTTTAAAGCAAATATGAATGAATGCAGAAAACAAATTGCAGATGTGTCTTTCATATAAAGTTGGAGTACAGGGGAGACAAGATTTGAGAGAGCTTTGTCCAGTGAATTCATATTTTAAAAGCTCCTGGATACTAAAACAGCACCTATGTGTTAATTAGGAGCTCTCTGTTGTTATTTTTGATCTTGACCTACCTGCAGTTAAATGCCAAGGAGACACCATATAACTGTGAGCAGTTGCAACTTCTGTTCCAGGTTTCACAGGTGTTTGCTTCATCTGATTTTGTATAAAAGCAAACAGAAAAGCATGTGAAAAAAAATTTAAAAGAGGGTCCTAGAATAAAGTAAGAGTTTGAAAGAATCATTTCATTAGAAAGTTTACGTGTATTTTGAGATTAAACTGAAGCCCCAAATGCTGCTGTTTGCTGCAGCAAGAGCTGCCTTTGCATGCAGGAAAGTAAAACTAAAGGCAACCCAGCAAGCTGAGGCATGTTATTTCTTAGGAGCTGGTTATGGTGATGCTGTGAGAGCAGCATTAATAGCTGAGCAGTTATTAATTCAGCTGCTCCTGCCTGCTGTGATGCTGAGCAAAGCTCCTGCTTGTAGCTCCAGACTCAGTCACGGGAATGTTTGCAGTGCCAGCAGCACATCAGAGCACCCTGGGACAGCAGTGGTCTGCTGGCTCCAAGCCTGCATAACCCAGCTTTCCAGAGATGGAGGAGACACTTTTTAAGCAATTTAAATTAAGGGAATCAGCGTTTCTAAGTTACCGAGCACCAAGCCTGGGGACTCCCCTGCTGTTCCCTTTCCATACTGTAACTCTTACCAGCTCCGAGACAGTCACGAGCCGTTCCACAAGTACTTGGGCTGAGATTTACCTGAGACTGAGAATTACAACCAGCACTCCCTGAATTCCTCTTGAGCACACAATTTTTTATTTGTTGCAGAATAGTTATGTCAGTGAAGCAACACAACAACAGTAGTATTTAAAAGTCAGTGCTTATATTCTCCTTACAGCCATTTTAAGAAAACAATTTCTTATAAAAAATAAAAGTCTTGCCTCACTCTAATTTTTATATTTTCCAGTTACAAGTGTATATCATTGTCCATTTACACACAAGTGTTATGGGCAGCATGCAGACGGAACTGTTTTCAGTTTACTCAGTTGGATTTGTTTATCTGTTTACTTACTCTGATTTATATGAAATGCTTACTGCAGGCTTAATGTTTCATAAACAAGAAAATCTGTCTTTTCTGTTAAATAGCACACACATCAGTGTGCTCTCATACAGATAGCTTTCTATTATAAACTTCTCCATGCATAGAAATTGATATAAAACTAAATTCTTTTGATGACTTCAGGTAAAAAACGTTTGTTAAGAAATTTCCAAAAATTCAGAGAAAATACCCTGGACTGTATAGTTAATACAAAATAATTTTGAAATAGACAACATGATCATAAACAACCTCATATTTTTATCATATCAACATTTAAATTCCTTAAATCTTACTACCTATGATTTATTTGTTGCTGTACAAAGTTGCTTTTTCATAAAGTGCAGTTTGTATAACACAAAGAAATACTTGGACTTTTGTTATGGAGTTATTCTGTACCAATTTAAAATATATTTTTCCAAGCACAAACAACCTAGAAAAGTCCTTTGAGGAAGAGGAGTTCTCTCTTCCCTAAAGGGCATTCTTCCATTTACTAAAAAAAAAAAAAAAAAATTTACTGGTTTTCTAAATTGTTCTCTTTCCTAGTTAGTATGTGCATGAATAATACCAGCACGTCATACAAACCAGGTATTTACTCAGGGTATTTTCTGCCAGTAGACAGACAGACCCCAACAGCTGCCCTTCAGCCTCACATTCTCCAAGCTTACTCAGAAGATAACCAGACACATCTGGAAAAGACAAGAAGACAAGACAGTTAAATGACTCAGTGAAAATTATCAGATTTCCAAAAATTGTCTCCCTGATGTAATAAAAATATCTTTAAAAGAACAAATGAGTCATGTTGCTATAGCAGGGCAAGGTTTGCGTGGATTGCAGCTATGTAGTACAATCATGGAAAACTTTGTGGCAGGGGGATAATGATCCTCATGTAACCCATGCACGCAGGCTTTGCTGTCAGCTCAGTCTAGCTGCTCACAATCCAAGGCTTCCCTTGGCTTCACTTGCTGAGAGCTACCACACTCAGAATTTGACAAATTCCTTTGCTGACACACACGTCATCTTTGGCCAGGATTATTCCACCCAGAAAGACTGATAGTGGAGCCACAGTGTGCTGCAATTCCTTTGGCACTTTCACATGTTTACTTCTCTGATGCTGCACTTAATAAAGAAACACCTCTAGAGACTGGTGTCAATCATTTAGAAGACAACACTTCCACCTTCTCCAATCAAGTATTATGGCTGAAAGGAAGAATATAAGATATTTACACCTTTCTTTTGCAGGAGACATAATTTCTCACTGAAAACTAGGCTGCAGGCAGGAGGGTTATGTCTATTTTCTATGATAAGTGTTTGGCTCTTCTTTTCTCTAAGACCTGAAATGATAGAGCACTGATTCACAATTAGACAGCAAATCCAAGAAATGTGTGCCTAAAAAGAACCAGACCAAAACAGACTCTTACAAACCAGGAAGATTCGGGGAGATCTCAGCTGAAGGCTGTGACTGCCAACAATCTAATTTCAGCTTTGAGAGAGATTAGATCTACGGCTTGTGTCCTTTAAATGATTTTGGTTCCTGCTACTGAATATGCTCAGAAAGTCCAATTACAAAATTCACCAAGATCATGAGAATTAAAAGTGTGATCAGATTTCTTACCATTGATGGGAAATACCACTTTTACTTTTCAACCAAAACTGAACAGTAAGATAATTTTTCTTTAGAGGAAGTAATAACTAATAAGGCACAGGCTTAATCCTGAGCAAGTCTGTGTCAGATTGCCCTTCAGAGGCATGCTAAAAACTCTTCTCCACTGAGCCAGAATCCTGACTGAAAGGACAAATGGGCCTCTGAGCTCCAGAATGTGGTTTCTAACCAGGAATTTCAAGGAATGACTAGGGTAGAATTCCAAGCACAGAAAAAAAGGCCAGATTTAAGAATTACTTCTCTTGTCCTCTTTAATTCTGCCTTAAACAACCAGACTGGCTTCTAGCCCAATTGTCCACGTATTGCATGATGCTTAATGTCCAGATGTTCCTTTTTTATCTGAGACTTAGACTTCTCTCATTAGCTTCCAATTAAAGATTTTCCAAGATTTTCAGTAATTTTGACAGCCCAAGAGACTAAGAAATCCTAGGGCATAAATTAGGAATATAATTGTAGGTACTGGGACAGCTGTGTGCAAAATATATGTGGGAAAGTCTCTTATAAAAGCATGTACCAAATTCTCTTCCTTCTGAAAGAAGCAGCGAATTGATTGCCTTGTTTGGCAGCACATATTCTCTCAAAATCTGTAAAGCAGAGTGTTGAAAGTTAGGAGTGTCTTATTTGCCCCTTCATAATGTTCAGATGCTGGATGGCAAGAAAAAAATCAAATTCTGCATGCAAAGTTCACCAGGCAGGACCACTACACTCATAACAAAAGCATGACAAAAACCTCTATTCTTCCTTCATGTGTAGGTAACATTTACCCCACAAGATTTCATTAGAATGAGAAGCCTCCTTACATGCACCTCTGATCCCAGTCTGAGGAGCACTGCATCCTGTTCTCATGATGAGTGGGGTCTTCCTCTTTATGCCTTTGAGAGGGGAAAAAAAGCCTCTCTGAGCTTGGTCAGCTTTCATACAATACTCTCTTTCCTTCTTCTATATCCATAATTAGTGGCAATTTCAGGTGAGAAGTCAAATAACACCACTAGAGTGTGTTCTCCTGATTATGATCCCATAGCTCTGTTAAGGCAGCAGAAAACACAACATCTGAGCACACAGACAGCAGCAAATGTTGCATTGTCTGAACTCGCAAACGGCCATGTCTGGAAAGTAGGTGAACTGAGGCAGCACATTTCATCCTGAAAACATGACTTCTGTTTGTTAAAATGCAGTTAGTTCAGCATGACATGACGTCACTGGGAGGATTAACTCATCTCTATTTCTGTCCCCATGTTAATACAGAGCTGCAGTCAACATTTCAAATGTTACTTTCAAAGGAGACGTGACAAGCATAAAGAGGAACTACTAACGTTCTAATTTTTTTCTTATTGATTTCACTCAGTTTGCTCTGCCAGGCTGAGGCCTTGACTTTCAGAAGGAAAAAAAATTCTTCCATTAAGTGTCCAGAAATGTGTTCAGATGAGCAAAAACCACCAAAATAGAAGGTCTTAAAAATTACTTTATCAAGAGATCTCACACTAATTGACCTGTAGAGTTTGGTGTTGTCAAGAGATTACCTGCCCTGTGTACTGAACAATTTACAGATCACCATGCATGAACACTACAATTTGCTGATCTGTTAAAAAACAAACCCAAATCTAGATGACAATCCAATTAAGTTTTGGACAAAAAGGTTGGTGTTCCAAAGATGTTTTGCCATTTAAATGAGTGGTTGTGATAATTCTGTCTTTTCTTATACAACACCAGAGATCTGAATAGATAAATTATGGAAAGAGGTGTCACAGCTGAATAGGTTTATTCTGAAAAAGGTTTACTCTGAAAAATATTTAAAGATATTATAACATGGGCTGAAGTGTGAGCTAATAACTTGTAGAAGATATGAACTGAAAAGGAGGAAGAAACTTCTGTAGCAGATGAAACTATCAAACATAAGAAATTGAAAATTCAGTAGCTGAATGCAGAGATTGATTCTCAGAATTTGTGTCTCAGAGCCTGCTGCATTTAGGGAAATAAGATATTTGTCACCTTCAGAAGAAAATTACACAAGAAATTCCCTGAAGTGGAAATAAAGACACATACCTCCTCAGAACTAATCGGGGGTTAGCTATGCAAACAAATTTCATTAATTATCAGACTGTTTTGGATAATTAAGTCTCATGAGCCAGGGTGTAATCACTGGAAAATTCCCTCTCTCTCCCCATCTCTATGTATAACTTTGAATAGATTCCTCATGTGTCTTGTTCCTGTTTTACTTTAGCTCATGTGTCGTACCACACTAGAGAGAACAGCATGCAGAAGTGAGCTGTTATCTCCCAGATTGAATTGCTAGACCAAAACAAGTGACTGGAACTCCTGCTCTAGTGAACCTAAGCTCTCTGCACCTGACTATTTCTGTCCTCAGAAAGACTTCTCAGAGATAACTTAATTTACCTCTGTTCACTGAGACTGGGAGCCACAGAAGAAAGTAGACAGAATAGTTGTCTAGATTCCTGTAGGTGAAGGTCAGCCACAGGTTTGGATGAATCCACAGAACTGCCAGCAGGCAGATCACGGCATCAGGCTTTTGACTGCCCCATGTGTGAGCTGCACACAGTGGAAGGCTGCTAACCATTCCCTGGATCAGCACTGGAAAAAATAGAGCTTTGAATAAAAAGAGTAATTGAAAATTTGCAGTCATTGAAAATGGGCCCAGTTGTTGGAAAAGGAGGTGGTGGAGAGAGCATAAAACAACCACAGGCTTGCATGGTCAGCTAGGCAGGGGAACACCTGGAGATGTCCTGGGGCTCCTTTGGCCATCATCAAGGCAGCTGCATCCACAGCAAGCTGAAAAAACTTGTTTGTCTTGCATCTGCTAATGGCCTCAAGGGAAGGAGAATGTAGGCCTGAACTTTGGGACTGCCATTTTCACATTTTTATTTGAAAATCCATAATTAAAAGTACATACATCTATGTACAAAGAGTCAGTTCCAGGAGATAAGCTACTGACAGCCAGGGTCCAATGTCTGTAATTCGCTTTTCTTAACAAATTACTTTCTGCAGTCTGAGAAGCTTCATGAGGAATTTAAATCCTTCTGGAGCTATTTCTCCAGAATGGACTTTGCTGCATGTAACATGCTCAAGAAGATTATTTTCTTCATCTTTTCTCTGTACTGACTTCTGGGTCAGCCTGAGGCTGTTACAAGGCAGTGTACATCCTCAGAAATTAATTTAAGCACTCTGAAAAGGCTGGTTTTCCTTAAAAGTTTTCTTCTACACAAATTTATAAAGATGATGTCTTTTGTTGAAGCCCTCTGAGGGTTTCAGCAATATTGCGTTTATCATTTACCATGGTTCCTTTCGAGGTACTGTGTCATCACATAGGCATAAGACCCATCCAGCAATATACTTACAGATGCCAAAACAGAGCAAAGGAAGAAAACTGCCTCAAGGGAAGAAGGAAAGAGATATGAGAAAAGAAAATGAGGTAGTCTGGAAAATAGAACAGCGGGTGCACATGGCTTGCTGGAACTGGAAAGTCAGCAACAGGCAGGACAGGTCGATTCTGCAAAGCAATCTGCAAGCAAAGGCCTTATGGCTACTTCCATACAAATAAAACATTAGCTACCAAAGAACCATTTTTTGGTTGCATTGAGCAGAAATGTGCCCCTTGTTCTGGCTATCTACCCCTGACTTCAATGACCCTGAGTGGAAGAAAGGGTTGATATCTCTTGCCTTGTTTCAGTTGCAGTCATCGGTCACAATGCTGTGTCTGATCACCACAAGTTTACCCGGCACTGCAAAGCTTCTGTTCTTTCTGGAGTCCATGAAAACTGCAGAGAGGAGCTGGTGTTCACAGGTTAGAGTGCATCTGTGCTGTTAGAAACACATTGGCATATTATAACAATTCTGTCTCATATTATAACAATTCTGCTGCTGAGACAGAAGTGCAATGACAGCACTTTTCTTTCTCAGAAACAGACTGCAAATATTGAATCAGTGAGATGCAGTAACACTGTAGTAAACATTAGAGATAAAGCTTATTATTTATGAAGCACAATGGAACTTTTCTCAAGAAGACTCTGACTCTCTCTAATACACTGCTGTCATTTCCTTAGCTTATTTACTGCCATAGAAATTAATCTGCTGTTTTAAGGATAACAGCAGTTACTTTGGTGGTTTGGCAGTGGATCTAAATGTCAGGGATGGAAATGGTGACATTCTTAAAGTTTAAGATAGTAAATGTTTTATTCTGTTATAGGCTGAAGATTAGAAAAAAAAACCTGTGGAAAATTCAGGTCACAACAAGAAGCAAGTTTGTTCCAAATCTAGGGGACAGCTGCATTACAGGCTTTGATTCCTGTTTCTTTCTCTCCATACTAGAACTTGAAACCTTATGAGTGATGTATCTATGTCCATACTTAATTGCAAATGACTTATTTTCCAGACATCCTTCTCTGCATCACTCCAGCTGTTATAAGGTAATACAGTAAGTTAGGTGGATTTTTTTAAACTTGTCTTGGGTATTAGCAATTCTCTTCCTACCATGTAATTCTGTTTTCTGTCCCTAGTGCAGGCGTATTTAGAGAGTTTTCCACACCCTTTGGTGCATTCCAGAAAACAGAGCTTACTTTATAGTAGATTAAACTGAACTTGCTTGGTGAAATAGGTGCAGAATCAGAACACAAGGGTACGCCTGCTTCAAATTCCAGCAGATTAATGATAAACAGTACACTGTTGAAATGCAGCCTGGAAAGTTACAACCATTTCCAAAGTTCCAGAAAGAATGAATGATACCCCCACTGGAGGTTAATCACTCTACCTTAGGGATGACATACAATAACAGGTATTTATTGCTCCAAGTCCTTCCTATTATAGAGAAACTCCTTCCTGCACAAGTACCCACACTACTGTTAATAATTCTGGAAAGATTGGCTTCTGTGTAAAATCCAGATTATGGGTTTTTTCCAGCTAAAGAGCAAGAACAATTTTATAAAAGAATCTGCCATACGAGGTGTTGATATGTGGATGAGAGATTTGACTCTCTGAAATGTTAGAATTTAATAACATGCCTGGAGAAGATAAAGGCAGAAAATCTTTGAAGCAGTGTTCTCATGGGGAATACACAAGTGGACAGTGAACAACTCTAAGGCTCCAACTTCCTTGGTTCCCCAGGCCTGCCCTGCTTCCTACAGTGCCAGCCAGGTCACCTGCACCTCCATTTTTGATATTTGTCTCTAGTCTCTGGCATATGTTTTTTTCTTGGAAATCCAGAACTCTCTTAGCAAGTCTTTTGCTGGAACCTTCTATCTCAACTGCCAGCATGTACTCCCCCTCCTCAGACAATTTATCTTCCTTGGAATACAGTTGGAATTGCATTCTCACTTGGTCTAAAAGTCAGACCTAATTATAGACTTAATTACCTAACTTTGAATTACAATAATGTTAATTAATTGTTAACTCTTATTCCATATAATCAGCCGGAATGGTAGTGGAAAAAAATCCTTTGTGTGGCATTTTATAGCAATTAATTTGCTTTGGTGTTTGAGAACAAAGGCATTGGTTTGATGATGTTCTTGGTTTAAGACAACAAAGCTGGTGTGTTGTAATCAGCACCAACATGTACATGCATCTCTTGCTTTCTTCCCCTGCTGCCCCAGTGTCAGCCTACTATTCACCAAATAAATGTTTCATTGTGTACATGCAAAGTATTTAAGAGATGCCTAGCTAATTATCCTTAGGTTTTGGAAAGTAATGTATGCTGCAAAATGTCTGTATACTTTTAGTGAGATTTTTGTCCTTTTTTTTGTCTAGGTTGAGGGCTTTTTCATTTCAGAAAATCAAAAAATTCATACAGAAGTAGTAAATATTTCATATTTCATATTCATTTACTATGTATACTGAGAACTATTAAATTTTAACTGTTATTACTACTCTAAATACTCAAAAAAGATTATTGTCTTCTTGGCTGGATGTGTTCAATATGAAATCAGAGCATGCTTCTAATTTAATTTTGCACATACCTTATACAGTTTTAGTAGCATTTACATGTTTTTCAGTTCCTGATTTTCAAAAATTTCTGTGTTTTCTTTCATATGTAAATCGTCTGGTAAGCACCTGGTGAAGCGGGCAGTCCTTGGAAATCTGGGGTGATACTACGTTTGAAGTTTGGAGTTTCCTGGGCACCTAAAATTTAAACTCAACAGTCATTTGTACACTGTTAGTTTTGTGCCAGGACTCACTAGACAGAGCTTTCCTCCCCTTCAGGTCATGATCCAAATCTCCAAGTTAAAGATAACAGCAGCTGATGCTGAAGATTGGATGAGGCTTAATCAAAAGTGAAGACAAAAGTGTGTCCTGTTTCTATTTCATTGAAATTCAGTTCACTGCTATGAAAATCTGAAACCTACCAGAACAATAACAAAATCAAACTGTTTCCCAGCAAATCCTTTGTTATCTAGTTGAGAATAGCATTCAAAATGACTTCTTACCTTTTACAGTGAAAGTACAAAGGTCCTATCAAAAAAAACAAACATTCAATAGAAAAAAAATCATTCAAGCTTATTTTCTAGGGAAACAAGGGATGGCAAGTCCAAACCTAGCAGTGGTTTCTCTCTGTGCTTAGTGATGCAACTCAGCAATGAGTTTGTTGTTTACATGCAAGCCTCTGTGTTATTTTACACACCTTTGGATATCCCATCTGGCCTCCAACTGCCGCTGCTGAAAAGCAACTCTTGTCCCCTGTTCCTGTAGCTTTTTCTTTTTTTTAAATCAGATGTTAAGGACCACTACAATCACAACATGGCTTGAGGGGTAAAGAAAAAAAAAAAAACAGTAAAATAAAATTATAAACCTAGCTTCAGCAATGTATTTTATATATCAGTCAGTGAACAGTCTGTTAACAAAGTGATTTGGTAACAGTCAGAGATACCCTGCACAAAATCTAAAATATATTATGTCATTAAGGAGTCCTGCTTTAGTGAATCTGAAAGAATTAAACCAGTTTATGGATAGACAAAGGAATTCTTTAGAAGGAGTAGCAAATCCTGCTGGATAACATGAACAGCTTACAAAGGAGGAAATAAAGTAATCTTACTATTTCTTCCTGCTTCACAGACTTTCAATACTTAGCTCAAAACAAGCCATTCAAAGAGTTTTCTGGCTAGGCAAATGAATGCAACAACACACACACACACACACACACACACACACACACACACACACATATATAATAGTAATATATAAGTAATTCTTACTTAAAGCCACTGCTTTACTCCTTTTGCAGAGCTGTGAAGATAAATATCAACCAGTTTCTGTCACAGTGCTGCTAAGCACAGGAGATAGCTTCAGGGAGAAACAGCACGAGCAAGGATTGTCCAGAGCCATGGGAAGTGGACCTAATGATTGAGAAGGGACAGCAGCCTGGGCTTACAGAGGAGGCAGCAGGGCTGTGGGGTTTTTGCCAGAAGATTCACAAACTGACGGAAATTTCAAGAACTACATCTAACAAACACAAACCAAGTGCCTCTAGATCATCTCAGACATAAACAGAATGAGGTCAACCCCAGGAACACCCAGACTTCACATTTCTGGTGATGGAGAAATTGTTATTATTTAAGATACAGTGTGGGGCACTGCTGAAATCAGCACAAGGAAAACAGAAATCTATCTATCTCTCTGGTAAAATACCTCTCACCCTAATTTCTGGAATCTTTAAAATGTCCCCAAGTAGCTGAACCAGATCATAGAATCATTTAGTTGGAAAAGATTCTCAAGATCAAGTCCAAATGTAGACCTACCACTGCCAGGTCCAGCACTAAACCATGTCCCTAAGTGCCACATCTACATGTCTGTTAATACCTCCAGGGATGGCAACTCAATAATTTCCCTGGGCAGCCTGTTCCAATGGCTGACAGCACAGATGTAACTGCAGTCACACCATCCCCAGGCTCAGCCATCCAGTCAGTGTTTACCCAGCAAACACCCATCCAAGTCATGGGCAGCCTGCTTCTCCAGGAGGATGCTGGAGAAAACGCTGAAAATGAGAAATGCTGTTAAAAGCTTTACTAAAGTCAAGGAAGACAACATCCACAACCTTTCCCTCATCTACTGAACAGGTCATCTTGTCATAGGAGATCAGGTTGGTGAAGCAGCACCTCCCTTTCCCAGCCTATGCTGGCTGGGCTGATCCCCTGGCTGCCCTGCTTGTGCTGTGTGACCACACTCAGGACAATCTGCTCCAAGTCCTTCCCTGGCACTGAGGTCAGGCTGACAGACCTGTGGTTCCCCAAATCCTCCTTCCAACCCATTTTTTAAATGGGTGACACTTCTGCTGAATTCCAGCCAGCAGACACCTCCCCGTTTAGCCAGGACTGCTAGTAAACATTTGAGATGCTTCAGCTTTCTGCTGTGTGGTCAGTTGTTTTCTGTGCCTTCTCACAGTTTGAGTACTTGAAAGAGGTGAGGCAGCCCCAAGAGACCTGAGACACATGAACACAAAGGGCTTCCTCACTGATATTTCACATTATCAATGGAAGCCAAAGGCAGCTTTTTAAGATGTAGCTGGAGCTGCTATCCTAATCTTTTCAGTCTCTTGGCACCTCTGTGGGCAGTCCCAGCACTGTTTTTATTTCAGAAATCTACATTCTCTGCATACTAGCAAGAAAACAGTTGCTAAAAGAAGGATAGACAGAAACTCACAAAAATTTAACTCTTTCTGAGAAAGTTGACTCCTCACAGCCTTCAAAAAAAAGTTGAAGATTTCTTTGAAGTCCAAATATGCTTCTATTGTAAAAAGGTCTGTTTGTATAAGGATTTCAGAGATAACACAAATTCTTAGGACTTCATGGTGAGGTGAGTCAAGGTTTTCTGGGATTGTCGTAAAAACTGATTACACATTGCCAGATAAGAAATTCCTCAAATTATTTAAACAGCTGACACATAAATGACTTCTTACTAAAATGACCTCTTACTAAAATGACCTCTTACTTTAAAAGTGGTGGTCAGTACTAAAATAATCTTTATGCATACACTTTGCTGCTGACATAAATCTACATCTGAAACAAAACTTGTGCAATTGAGCATCTTTGGAATGTCCTTCAGAATTCTAATGAAACATTTTTATGTGCAGATATAATTCAAAATTTTGTAAAAACATCATTGTGTTTATAAATGTTTAGGTAAACTAGGTCACTACTTCTTTCACTACATTGAAACTAATTTTAAGTGGAAAAAAAAAGGAAATTGAGCAAGAAGAAATTAGATGTTGTTCTCACATGGTTGAAAGCCCACAAAAAGGCCATCTTTACATTTCCTACTGTTGGTGACAAGGGCAACTACTCCAGAAAACTTACCTAGCAGTTACATACATCAAGCAAAGAAAATTGCAATCTCTAGTTGTTTAATCTCTTCTTCACTTATGAAACTCCAGCCAAGCATTCTAAATTACCACAAAAAT
The DNA here is from genome assembly GCF_901933205.1 of Camarhynchus parvulus. Lineage (NCBI taxonomy): Eukaryota > Metazoa > Chordata > Aves > Passeriformes > Thraupidae > Camarhynchus > Camarhynchus parvulus. Next base: position 18,213,159 of record NC_044575.1, on the reverse strand, counting down.
AATGGCAAACCACATGAAAACAATTATTTTTAATACCACAAGAACTTCTGAAGAAATCCCTAAAACTTCCAGAGTCAAAAGAACGCATTCTAGAACTTTTAATTAGAACTTGTGGTTGCTGTGGGAAAAAAATTGTCACTTACAACAAAGCCACATCTCTCTGTATTTAATTAATCTAAAAACTGAAAAAAACCTCAAAACAAACACTCCCCACCCTCTCAGTGTTTAGGTATGCAAGAATCCAGAGTTCTTATGTCACTGAGTTCTCCACAGAGTTACTTTTTTCCTGTCCTAATGTCACTTTCTGCCACCAGTTAGGCAAACTCTTGTCTCAGTGGAGCATTATAGCTATTCAGGAGGGGGATTTTGGTTGGTTGGTTGGTTCTTTGTTTGTTTTGCTTGTTGCTAATTTAGAGATGTCATTTCCTTTGGCATTGATGTCACAATTCTGAAATTAAAAACAAATTATCAATTACCATCCATGACCAGTTTGATTTGAATGGTATACACAGACACACACTACTGAGCTGTACATAGTGCACATCCACAGAAGGACAATTACCACATTCGGCAGCTTAAAAATTAAACTGGACTCATGCTTAGAAAAGCACAGAGAAAAATAATGGCTTAGCCTATACTTAAATCAGTCCCAATACCATATGTTTTCTTAGATATGTTAGAATTATCTGTAATCTATGTTAGAATTATCTGTAAGTTGAGTATTATGGAACTATTGCAGGTTTTACTTGGTTAGATGTCTTTCTATTATTTAAGAAAAAAAAAAGTTTAAAACCTCTTCAATTGGACAAATTATTCTCACAAAAGACAACTCTTCGTCCCTCCACAGCTCCAAAATACTCTGGTGAGGTAGGTACAAGGGAAGGCTGCTTTCTCACCCAAAGATTGCTTCACCGATTCTTCAGGGTGTCTCTCTTAGCCAAGAGAATTTGCTCCCAGCTATCATTGCACCTGTCTCATCACTGGTGTTTGAGCAACAGATGCAATGTTGCAATTACTCTCTTCAAATGTAATCAGGGCAGGTTTCTCTCAGGCCTCCCCCAGTGTTGTACCTGTACACACACATCGAAACACGAACATTAAAGCAGAAATGTTGAAGTCTCAGCAGGGGAATTCAGAAGCCTGCCTCTGTTCATCCTGTAGCTGAAATCTGAAAGGCTTTAACAAACATGGTTTAAAAAGCAGCAGATGGACTTTACCTGTCTCTGCACATACAGAGATTGTACATGGGCACTCACACACACAGGAATTACGCATTTCCTTTAAAAGGAGGTCCAAGAAGTAAAATTCCCTTTCTAAATGCATTATGGAATATTAACGTTTTGAAGCATTATTTCCTTTAGTGTTTGCCTATGACAATTACACAGTCAGAGATCATCTGCTTATACTTGATGGCTTAAAGAAATCCAGGCGCTCCTTGATAGTGAATAAAATAGAGATCATGCTACACAAAGAATGCGGTTCAAATACAGGTGAAAAAGACTCCTTTCTTTTGATTTTCTTTCATCTCTTCTACCCTCCACAATAGGGATTGTCTTCAAAATTAAAGATGTCTTCCTGCAACTGCTTAAATCTACTCTTTGGTTAAAGTGCCTCTCTCAGCTCAGACTACACTTAAAATTTAAGCCATGTGAATATTTGAGACAGCCCTGACAGGTGAATTTCAATAATCACTTCTCTTCTATGAGTATTATCCACTTCAGTAAGAGGGCTTCGACCCTCTGTGGCCTCTGTCTGCAGTTGTCAGGACACAAGTGCATATGGATAGCAGCCCAGGAGGTACCTTAGAGCATTGTTTCAGACAACTTCACATATCCGGAAATTTCTTCTGCTCCAGCCTGGGAGTCACTCAGAATTGTCAGCCTCCATTATGAGCTTGAGTAAGACACTACCTGCTTTGAAGACTGTGATAGTTATAGTAGGCTCAAAATATGAATGGACAGAGAAAAGACTCTAAACCTACCTGAAAAAGCTGTAATTCCTCTATATTTGTTAACAGGGAAATGCAAGGTGTTAAAACACAGGATGAATTTCCCTGGGCGCAACCAATTAACTTCTGAATTGACTCCAAAATAACTGCAAATTAGTTCTCTCTCTACTCTTGGGGGTGGGGGTGGAATTTGAATGTTACTTTCATTTGAATCTGTGCATTGTTTGTACTTTAAAAGAATGTTAAAGGTGGTGAGAATTCTTTCCTATTATCCTAGAATGAGCAAATAACATATTGCACTCAGAATATTGGGTTGAAATTCACACTGTAAGTCAAAAGTTTTCAACTTCAGAAGAGTGTAAGAAGAGTTCTTTTTCTGATCAACCCAAGGATCAGTTCCTGTTCTCCAGGCAAGGAGGAGGAAACAGCGTGTTGCTGTCTGCAGAAACCTCCAGAAAGTCAGCACATGCTGCTAATACAGACTGGGACGTGACACAGCAAGTATAAGCATCAGCACAAACAGCCTCCTCAGATATGTAAGCTTAGAATTTATTTGGCAGAGAAGAAATTAAAAGTGTACCAAAGCTGCAAAATGAAACATAATTATTTCTTAAAATAGGAAACTGAAACAGGAATTAATTGATGGCTAGGTCAATGGAGAGTATCCTTCAATCAATTAATCAGATCCCTGCAAATTGAAGAGTGTGCTGTAATACACATCACACAGACAATGCAAAAATCATGAAACTGCAGGAGAGATCTGTTGCTTTAACAATTCACTTCATTTTTATTTCTGCTCACAACAGTGAGCAGAAATAAAAATGTTCACAGCTGCCCTTCCTTCCGGTCTAGGTCTAGGACACAAGAAAAACTTCCAAAGTATAAAAGGGAATCTTCTCTTGTTCTCTTATCTTTTAAGGAGATAAATAGTGGCATTCATTAACGTCACATGAATCACTTTCCTTAGTACAGGTATTGAACAAACAGAAATGTCCGTCATTTTCCAGCTACTTATTGTCTCATAATGACACAAATGTTTAACTTGCCAGGTAGGGCCATTATTATGGAGAAAGGGAAGAACAGTATGGTTATTGTAGCTGAATAATTATGTACCACAACACCTACAAGTTGAAACAAAATTGACGTAAAAGTGAAGGAGCACAAACGGAGCTCAAGCAAACAGTGATGGTTTTTCACTGATAAAGATGAAAGATGCAGATCTTGTAAAGTAAACATGCAGAGCAGCCTGTAGCTTCCAGTAAGTGATTTTCACCCCAGTTTAATCAACATGTGATTTCACCCAGATCCTAAGTTTCTGTGTTTCTTGGACATGTTTCTACACATCTGCAACCATGAACATCCTCCTGATTCACTCAAGCATGACGACACAGAAAGAAATCCCAAGTTTAAAGTTCAAAACTTATGCTTAACTAAAGAACATGCTGAGAGATACTTTCAGCTTATCAGGTTTTTTCCTGTTTAATCTATTATGGATGTAACTGCTATACCGGCTTAGAGGAATCTGCTTTCTATGCCTTCAACATTTTTGGGACAAACAGAATAAACATCACTGCATATGAGTCAGCAGTGGGCCCTGGCAGCCAGAAGAGCCAACTGTATCCTGAGGTGCAGGATACAGCATCAAGCAGGAATTACAGAAATTTGATTTTGAGTAGATTGCAGGAAAAAAAAAAAAATGCCCAAAAGTCAAATATTCTGACATTGCAATTAGGGATTAAAGTGTGACACACAATTCAGTATTTGCCAACAATCACGTACTTCAAAATAGCTTTTTTTTCCCCAATCATGCCTCCTGCAATGTAAAATTATACAAAGATAGTATGTATCCTAAAGGCACACATTTCTAGCACACATTAGTATACTCCATTTTTATGGTTTTTAAAAAATTACTCACAAAAATAGATGTCTTCATTGTATTTCTTGCTTTGGTATGTAAAGAATAGGCTGTCAGAAGACATTCGAAAGAATAAAATACAGAAAGCTAAATTTTTCATCTGAAAAATTTTACTTTGAGGAAAATTTGCTTCATAAGCAAGCATGCCCTTTACCAATTATTCACTTTCTGGCAATTTACCCATTGTTCCTTTCCCAAATCATCAAGAAGATACTGAATATTTAATCTGTATGGGCACATATTTTTTGTCTCACTTCTGCTGAAGTGCTAGATGTTGCCAAAGGGTACATTTCCTCTGAATTAAGGAGACCTGACTGCTACCACCCATCTGAACTCCACACATTTCCTTCACAGGCTGATGACTGACAAATTATATCTGCTTCAAATAACAATGCTGGCAAAGCAGGCAGGTGCAAAGAAACTGCAATTCAACCTTGTGCTAGCCTTGCCCAGTTCCGAAGCTCCACAGGTTTATTTAACCTGCAGAAGCTGCCTTGCCTGCTGGGACAGCACAGCGGATGAGAGCACCCATGCGGGTGAGACGGGACACAAATCCCATCCCATCCCATCCTTGCATGCAACAGCGCCTTCCAGTGGCTCCGAGGGCGGAGGAAAAGCCCTGGCTCACAAGAAGGGATCGCAGCGCACGCAGAACTGCAGCGACACAGAGCAGCCATGCAGCCCTCACCTGCGGGAGCACCACCTGGGGTGTCAGGGAACACACAGCACCACTGCAGCAACACGTGCACGAGTGAAAAGCAGGAAACCAGATCTATAATCGGCCTGGAAAATCTCCTGGGCAGAGCAGATTCAGCAAATAATGAGATCTTCTTGTACATAAAGGACAATATAGAAATTGGTCCTTCCCCCCCCCCCCAATACGAGGTTGACAAACAGCTTTGGAAAAATTGGAAGTCAATAGTTTCAAATTGCAAATTAATCCTCAGGAACCAATCTTTAATATCGTTTATCAGTAAAAACCTCTTGGAAATACAGAATGGCTATGTCCATTCCTGCACAGTAAACTATATCTGGTTATCAAAAATCTCTCCAAACTAATAGTTTGTTAAATTTATGACAGAAGAAGAAGCTAAAGAAGCAAACTCATTTATCAAAAACTCTCACCTCAGTTTAAAGTAAAGGCTGTCTTGCAAGTAGCTGTTTACTCATTGAGCTGCTACCATAATTAATTCCTACAAATCATTAGGAAAAAGCAATTGCACAAACCAGAATAAGACAAACTCTCATAATTCTATTGACAATTTATATTCTCATGAGGTCCTGTAAACACAGTTATTTCATAACATTTACATGCAATATGTGGTTCCATATTTATGTGTAAGAAAGATACCAATCTAATTCTGTTAAAGATCAGGCCACTGCACTTGAGCCTCCCAGTTATATTTCAACATACACTGATGATGAAACACTTTCTACTTACATCTACATTCCATCCATGCAAAGAACAGCATTAATCAGCAACTATTCAGTGTGCAAAATTTGACCTTTCATACTGGGACCTCTATGAGAACACTTTGCACCATTAGGTTCTGTTTTTTTCAATACTTAAAGGACACTTTTAAAAAAGACTGGAACAAATTTTTAGCAGGGCCTGTTGCAACAGGAGAAGGGGTGATAGTTTTAAACTGAAAGCAAGTAGATTCAAACTAGATATAAGGAAGATTTTTACAGTGAGGGTGGTAAAAGACAGTACAGGTTGCCCAGAGAGGCAGAAGATACCTTATCTCTGGAAACATTCAAGGCCAGGGTGGGTGGGGCTCAGAAGGCATCCCTGGTCATTGTAGAAGCTGGACTAGACAACCTTTAAAAGTTTTTGCAACCCAAATTATTCTATTATTCCCTTTTATATTTCATGAAGTTTTATTGAGTTTCTTTTACAGATGAGATTGACTTTCCTATGCAAACCTGTGCCATTGGTACTATGTGTTTAAAGAAATGTGGTATGTTAACTTCAAAGTCTTTTAGCTTTACAGTACGAAACCTGGTTATTATAGAAGACTAAAATCATGAGTGTTTCACATTAATTCATAAATTAAATATTTTTAACTGTCCATCTTCAGCTATTTACTCCTCTATACAGAAAAACAACCCTAAGTATATAATAGTTATCTATGTTGTCAAAACAGGAAGCAATCTTCACTGAGTTTAATTTAAGGCCAGTCGCACTGGATTCTCTATATTGGCTTTCAAGGTCTCCAGAAACTTTGAAGCCAGCTCATCATCCACCACCCGACCATCGCTCGAGAGAGTCACTGTCATGAGCTGATGCTGTTCAAGTTTCTCATTCCCTTCTTCATCTTCCACGATCTTGAGCGCTGGTCTTGCTCGGCCCACAGCGAGGATGCAGGCCTGAGGAGGGTTTATTACTGCTGTGAAATCACTGATGCCAAACATGCCCAGATTGGAGATACTGAATAAAACAGAAAAGAGTTTCAGTAACATCAGAAATTACATATCCCCTCCAGGAAATAATCTATATACAAGAACTACTATGATTTAAATTCTCTCCAAGACAAAACCCATTAATTTAAAAATAGATCTGAACTGTTTTCAGTTGAGCACATTTAGACTCTCAAGGGTTTGGAATTTTTGCAATTAAAAATTATGCACCTTTTAAAAAGTCCCATTTCTTTACAGCAATGTATTCTTGCACTGCACACAATGAAGCCAGAAAGTAAGCCAGCAAAGCAATGTCTTTAAATATATTTTGCCTGTCCCTGTTCCAAGCCAAATGTCTGTCTTTTAGACTGAATCTCACAACTGCAAGTTACAATGGCTGCTGGTATCCACTAAGCAATAAAATTTGGGCATCCAGGTATCACTCAGGTATCACATAAAAACATTTCTGTCCATGTCACCACCTGTCAAATCGTATACTAGGAAAGGCTTGGATTCTTCTGTGACAAGTTGTCTATGGAGAAAGCTGGCCCACCATCTCCTCCTTTCTGGTTATAGTTACAGCAAAGAGTGGAAAAAGGATTAAATGCTACAGTCCAACCATCAAATGGTACCACTGCCATGTTCATCATACACCAGATCCTTAATTGTCACATCCACCCGCTTTTTGAACACTTCCAGGGATGGTGACTCAACCACTTCCCTGGACAACCTGTTACAATGCTTGACAATCCATTTCATGAAGAATTTTTTCCTAATATCCAATCTAAACTTCCCCTGGTGCAACTTGAGGCCATTTCCTCTCCCTCCTGTTACTACCTGGGAGAAGAGGCCAATCCACACCTCACTACAACTACAATCCTTTTAGGCAGAAAGAGTGAAGAGTGATATGGTCACTCCTGACTTAACAATTTCAGCTCCTTCAGCTGTTCCTCACAAGACTTGTGCTCCAGACCCTTCACCAGCTCCACTGCCCTTTTTTGGACACACTCCAGGATCTCAATGTCTTTCTTGTGGGGATGGAACAAAAACTGAACACAGATCTCAAGGTGTGGCCTCACCAGTGCCAAGTACAGATGAAATGAACCTGTAGCAGGGTAATTGTTTCCCCCTGACACAAGACAGTCAGTCTAGGTCTGACCCTCAGAATCATCACAAGGAGTTTCACCCTAAACAGCACAAGATTTTAAAAGCAATGCATTAAAAGACAGTGGAATAGCTAAAGATAAAACAGTTCTGAACCCATGGTGCATGTATTAAATGCTGCTAGAGTTTCACCTAAAAGATCCTCCCTGGTACTCTTCTGGTAACAGTTTTCCATCTCTGGCCTTCTTTGCTAGAACCTAAAGAAAATGAAAGAGAGAAGGCACAGACAAGAAAGAAATTAGTGTGTTGTAACAGACTAATTATTTTTATTTCAGTAAGACATTTTAAGTACCATACAGACATTAAGTAAGCAAAAGTCACTTCCTTTTGGACTTAGGGAAGCACCTCAGCAACACTACTGTTGTATCTGCCATGATTTGGCAAAGAGACTAGGACACAAAACTTCATTTTCCCACCAATATTGGCTGTTCAATAAAAGCTGTTCTCTCACCTTACAAATATTGTTCCAGTTTTTACAATAAACCACCATTCTCCCTGGTGGTTTTAGATTATCTAGCAAAATACTGATGAGATAAATTCACAGTATTCCTAATGTATTGTTTAAAGAAACTGACATGTACCATTTCAGAACTTTGTACCAGACTGAATGAATATATTTCTCCCAGCTAAACATTCAACCACCTTTAGAAGGTTGCCTTTAAGGCCACTCCTTCTGTGATCTCCATTTCATTTGTGAGACTTTTCTTTAAAATTTAACAGAAGAAAGCTTCAAATACAGCCCAAGAAGTTCATACTATGTTCCAAGACAAGATCACAGAGCTGTACAAAATTCTAAAATTCACAATAAGCATGTCAAAGTTACACTAAGCTTTAGTTTAGGCTTTTTTTCATGTCTGAATAATTGGTGAAGACAATAGCCATGGGAACAGCATTCACACAACAGGATCAATAGAAGCGTGATGCGTTTGTGCAATTGCATTATTTGAATGATGACAATCCAGTGGCAGGATGCATATGACCTGGAAAGAAGTCAACATTAACATGCAGCAGAAGGGGGCTTATAAGCAATTACACAAATAAAGAGCCTGCCAAACTACAGGGAGACTGACAGAGAAGCATCTGCAGTTCCAGTGCGTGCACATCAGGTACGTGTTTATTTCAGTAATTCAGTGAAGAAGTTGAAAAGCAAAATGATGTTGGTGTGGACACCTATGTCACACACATTCCACTTGAAAGGCAAGGGGAATGCTCACTATCATGGCCCCATTGAACGTAAAACAAGCTGCATTTCCATCACGGGAACTGCAGGACATTGATCTGTGGTAAGAGAGGTTTGCAATACCACACACTATTACAGGTATTGGGGATTATACTGAAAGCACCACACTGAACAATGTTTCTCTTCTTGTCATTCTATCACTAACCCCACAACAATCTCAGCTGACCTTCCTCCTCAACTGGCTACTAGTGTAAGGAATTGTCTTCCCAACACATTCAGCATAAAGTAAGCAATATGGACTGGAAAAAAATCTTAAAAACACCTGTTGATGAATGTTTTGTGGTATGACCCCATCTTTTTCTGCCACAACTTTTTGACTGTTCCCCTCCATCAACACAAACTATTATGGCTTCTATAGTTTCACACAAAAGGCAAGAATTTATGAAGTGCAGTAGTGTCTAGTTTGGGGACACTTTTATGTCCCAGGATCTGCTTCCATTGCATTCCTCAGACGCTGTAGGTCTTTGATGAGCACTCGTTAAATGACAAAAAATGGCCTGTCTTGGGACATTTAATCATTCATTCTACTTTTGCCTGCCAAAAAGCACTCCTTTATCTGGCAACAACTGCCACATATCACTCTGACTGGCACCTGGTCTATGCAAAATACTGCTCATTAGTCTGAGGAGTTTAATGTTACATCCTTAATTGAACTGCATATTGAAAAAAATGCAGACAGAAATATGTTCCATAATATAACTGCAAATGCAAAGAGAGTAGAAAAAGCAGACACAAGAAATTTTCTGGTAAAGGATAAAAACACAAAAAACCCAAAATCTCAAACTCCAAGACTGGAAATACTAATGAAACTAGCATTAAGTAGCATTCCCTTGAGGATTAAAGAATTATAATAATATTAAATTGCAAAAGTCTGTACAGGTTTATTTTTCAAGCAGTCTAGCCACCATTCAACTAAATAACAAAATATTATTGTTGATGAAAAATGGAGTTGCAAAATTAATAAGAATTTTGAAGTGTAAGTCATGCTGAAACCGCTTTAGTTCCACTGCCTTTGTTATTACTGATGTGTATCTGGGTCATGCTACATTTTCTGCTACAGAAAACCATACAGCTGCTCCATTCCTCAGCCTGCTGCACATTTCAGACCCACCTTTGCAGAGGCAGCAATTTCCATTATTCCCTTGGCAGCAACATCTTTTATGATTGGCGTAATGAGCCCTCGGTCCGTTGCCACGGCAATGGAGATGTCAATGGACTGCAGCCGCCTGCAGGCTTCTCCATCCCACGTTACATTCACATCTGGCATTTGCTAAAACACAGACAGACAATAAAAAAAAGACAGCTGCTAGAAGAATAACAGTGCAATCAGTTATTAAGAAAAAGGAAATTTTTTTAAGACACATAGCTACCTACAGACATCCACCAAGTGAATTAGCTTGCACTGATTTTATTCATATTTACATTGGCAAAAAGCATGAAATGTATGCACCAGAAACTAAAAATGGCAGGACAGACAGAAGTTGGTTTGATGTTACTAGGAAAAAACCCCACGTTATTATAAATTTCTTCACCAATACCACCTTATGATGGTCAGCATATAAAGCCTCAAAGCAGTGCAACTTCTCCCACAAAGTAAATCACAGGATGCTGGATTTTAAAGCATAGAAATGGACATCCTAACATCCTACTATACCCACGTGTTGTTTTTCACTGATGTCTCAAGCATGAGTCCTAACAAATAAAATATGCTGCAGGTACACTCACTGTTATTCAGATGTTCTCCTAAAATGCATCAGACTTTTTTTTTGTGGGTGGACCAAGTTAAAATTGAGATATTCACTGATAATTTCATTTAGTTTTTTTAGTTTAATGAAATGAAGAAGTTATTCCAGAAAAATTATGGGAGGGACACAATATCAAAAGTGACAGTCTATCTAAAGTAACTGCACTCCTAGGAAGAAGTGGTATGACAGTACTCTGTGTTCCTATTCTTCAACACCAGCATGTAAAGTGAAAAAAAAAAGAAGAGAGAAAAGAAGAAAAAAGTATGTAGTATTGTTTGCAAGCTAAATAAACTTCAACAAGTCCCATGATTTGGACAGTTGTGAGATGGTGCTGTGCAACACTAACTCTTTATATAAAGGTATTCAAGAGAGATGGTAGGGACAGAATTTGTCACTTGAACAATGAAAGATTTATTTTTAAAGGACAGCTGCTGTAGGAGCTGTTGTTACAATGCCCAACCCCTTGAGGATGTCAGCCTGGAAGTTTTACTTCCTTCCTGCATCCTACTCCCTCCTTGTTCCAGAAAGAAGAAGGGTTCTACTGGGCTGTCACCTGGTGAGCCCACTGGCACATTCACAAAATCTTGGCTGTCGAATGTCAAGACCAAGCTGAAACACAGAACCCATAACTGGATTTGTGAGATCCTAAGTGAAGGAGAAATTTAGCATGTTCAAGAACCAATATAGACAGTATCTTGAGGTGTGTCATAAACTGTCAAACCAGCTGCAGTCAGCTCATTAAAGATAGAAGAACACATTTTTCATTGTTCAGAAATAAAATAGTAACAAAATATTCTCTGAAGAGTACCCAGAAAAAAGTCAATTAAACTGCCTTCAATTTAAACTTGAAGATGTATTCACATCACCCAGTTTCAGGGGGAGAGGCATAAGTGGAAGTGGGTTTTCTTTTTTTAAAGCAGTTGCCCACACCTTTCCCTAAAATGCTGACAGAAAGTAGATGAGACATCCACTTGATCATGAACTTGTTTCCTGATATACTGAGTTAAATCTTTTGGGTCTTTTTTAATGTATTATTTTAATAGTCAAACAAATGCTAGCATAGATTTCTAACAAAGCAATAGGATAGGAGAATTTTATTGATTATTTCCATAGCAACATAATATTATTATCAGCTCAAAAACTAACAGTCTCCTCAGAAGACAAAACACAAAATCTCTTGCTCTCTGTCTCCTTTTCTTTTACCTGATCTCTGGTGCAGAGATAAGTTATCCAACAGTCCCAGCCAGTTCATGGTAAACTTTGGGTGTCACTATTTCCTCACAAAAGGTTTCATTAGGCCACTAAAAAAGCTTCTTGTTATGTACACATCTATCAAAAGCACAGCACACATATTTAGCCGCTCCTTTTGGTTTTGGTATTAACTTGCAGAGGTTTTTTTTCCAGTCTAAATAAGGCCTCAAATTTCTCTCAGGCACTTGCTTATGAAACTGTGTAGAATCCTGTCTACTTTCTGTCCAAATGACACATTAAGCTACACCTCTTCAAATTATACATTAACATTTAGTACATGTTCAGCTACATCTGTTAAGTCTTTTCCAGTCCAGTGTTCTCTCAATTCCATACATTTATAGGAATACTCCCCCAACTTAAACATAAATTCCTCTCAACCTTTAAACAGTTTGAATTATCCTCACAAATGAGAAAACCAGCTCTCACATCCTTTCCAATGTTTTATATTGTTGTAAGCTAATCCGGGCCATGAGAATTCCTAGCAATGAGCAGAGTAGTTGCCAGAAGAATTTTTATTTCAAAGAAGGTATCACTCAATGTGCCATCAGAATACACCTGAGGTAATAACAAGGTTTGTGTAAGACTTAGATAAATGTTTGCTTATAACTAAAAGAAATAAGATGTACCTATGATTAAATTAATGATCTTGGCAATGGCTTTAGTCTGCTGACTAAGCAACTACTGTGATTTGCAGATGTTAACTGCAGTAAGTGGATCTTTGCTAAGTTGTTCTCATTTTTATAGTTCACAGCATAGACAGTGAAGAGAATTTTACCTGGAAACCTAAAAAACAAGTCTGACAATAAGTAATACAGAATTACCAGCTTTACTGTGATCCCGCTCATATCTCCATATACTCACAAAATACTTTTCTTGTCTCCTTGGCAGTTTACTTTTAAAATATATTTTTAAAGTCAATTGTTTGCTTACCTTCAGAGTAACTGCTGTTGCCTTGATAATAAAATCATTTACAGATACTTTAATGTCATCTGCAAAGGGAAACAGAAAAATTTTAAAAAAGGATAACAATCATTGTTCGTAAGATTTGCTTTATCAGCATTTGTGTGATGACAAGATTCTAGTGATTCAGCAGATTTATTTCTTTGAAGCATTAACAGAAAGTCACTTATCTTCAAAATCCAATAATAAAAGAGGGAAAACTTTTTCCCCCCTTGGGACAAAAGGCATATCCATCAAGAAAAATCTCATGCAAAGACACTCAGGAGAGTTTCAGGAGACTAAAACTGGTAACTAAAATCAGGAGTGGCATCAGAAGCAGGGATAATACATACAAAGCAGATTAGACTATAAAATTACCCTGAAGTGCATGACATTTACACAATATTAAACTCATCATTCTCACAATACAAAAAACTACATTACCCTTCCACCACCATCACCACTGTCAGCAAAACTGATCAACTTGCAAAACTGCCTAATTTTCAAATCTGGTTTATGGCATATAACATACACAACTTTAGAAATATTTTTGCAAGGGAAAATAATTTATAGATAATTATATCAAATGAAACATTCTTAAGTCATCACAAATTTAGAGGAGTGAACCAAGTATCCACTTACCACATAACTGGCCTGCAACATTTGCCATGATTAGTAATCTATGTATAAGAAGAGAGACAGCATTCCAACAGAACATAATGGAACTTTCAGTTCTATGCTGCACTAACAGAATTTCACATCAGACAAACCTGTACCTTCATCATCAAATATACACTGGTTTCTGTTTACATACTACATTCCTAACCCTTGGCAAAAATGTCACTGTCCACTAGTAGAGCAGCAATACAGTTACATTATCTACATCTGGTAATATTTTGCTGTGCATCACTGAAGTTTATAATAGTAGAAAACCCCACAATTTCCTTCAGAGGAAACATAAAAATCTACCAGGACAAGCTCTGTAATTCAATTTCACACAAAGACATATGGCTTTTCCACCTCTGCATTTAAAGGAAAGACTCATTAAGAACCAACAACAGCAAGAGAGGTGTGAAAAATTTCAAGTGAGAATTCCTAACTAAGATCGTTTTTTGGTTCATTCCTTATGAACTGCTGCTGTTTAAAGAAAATATCAGCATCAGAAAATGTCTTTGGCATTCATTTGTGAATATGATACCATTAGGAAAAATAGCAGGTAGAAAAATCACCTGGGTACTACTGCATTAAAAATTAGTCACTCAAAACTCCAGTAGAAGGACAAGCAGCTCCTGCATCATCATCTAGGAAACCTGAATATATCTGTCAAATTTAATTTTAGACCGCACAAACAGATAAACAAGCATGGGCTAGTCACTAGTACAGAACAGTTGGCCTCAGTTTCTCAATCAGTACAGCAATAAAAATGTAAATTAAAACTATTCTGCTGTGTTATTCTGAATGCAGAGCTCACATAGCTTAGGAAAGCTACCATTTGAACCTATAAGCTTTCAAACCATGACAGCAACCATGAAGCTTTAGATCAACATTTGAAATGTCTTAGACCTAAAATTATTTTACCCAAGTCACAGACTTAGTACTAGTCTAGGAGGTGCATTTCTCCTTCATCAAACAGAGCATCACTAGTGCTTATGCAGCCTGGTTACTGTGGAAAATAAGACTTCAGAGTGATGTGTGAGTTGGCCAAGTAACACCTCTGTCTTCCTGTATCCTGACAAGTTGTCCAATTCAATAACTGCCAGGAACCACAGCTTGAGTCCAACATATTGAAAAAAAACCCACTTGAATGCATAGTGGGCTACCTAGACAAAATCTACACCTCCTGGGGAAGTTTATGTAAACAGGAAAAATTAAACTATAGTATAACCACATTGGTATTACCACATGTTAAAGTAAATCACACTACTAACCTTTGGCCAATTCTTTTCTTAATTTCAAAACAGCATCAATGGCACAGTCAGCAGCAGCATATGCATGAGGTATGGTGGTTTTAGATTCTGTTAATCTCTTAGCAATAACTCTTCGGATGTTGCTAGCTGGGATTTCTGTGAATGTGCCCTGAAAGAAATCACATGCTGCATATTAAATATCAGGACAGCAAACATTTCCCCTTTGCTGAAAGTACTCCAGCACTCATGCATTACCATCAGCGACTCCTGCCCATGTCAACTATCCCCTAGGTATCCAAAAGTGATACATCCCAACTACTGAAATTAACATGACAAAGGCCATTGAATGTTGTAGTCTATTCCTATTAACTGGGATCAACACAACAAGTTTTACATAACAATTCCATTTTACTGTATAGAATTAACCTTGCTTTAAAAAAAAAATCCAAATATTGAGGCATTTATTTTCAGCCAAAGTATATAAGCCCTGTTCCATCTTTCAGGCTTGGCATATTGCTCAGATTATGCTTTGCGCCATTTAAATTATAAAAGAACACTTCCTCAGTAAACTACTGCTTTTTCAATTGCCTTAAGACAGGCTTTACTGCATCTTTTCTGTTATTCTTCTCTCTCCTTCTAGATGTATCCAATAATGTTTCAATCCCCAAGCTCTTCCTAGAAGCAGGTCAACTTGCAAGAAATCTCTTAAAATATTAGTGACTACAGAAGGCAAGATGATAAATGATTCTGTAAAACATTATTCTGTATACTTAATCTTTAGCACATATCCCTTGAACAGATAAGGATTCATAGAATCCTTAGTACATATTCAATAGTACTCAACACACAATAAATTACAATATGTATGTTCTGGTGCAATCATAGAAACATTTTATTCCATAATGGATCTAAGTCTGAATTTTTGAGTTGTTTGGTTCTTTGTACAGTGCAAAACAATGGGCAGCATTTTCTGAATCTTATTAATTGTATAGCTACATTGTAAACTTCAGACTAAAAAGATACATCAAATTTAGTTCTAGAGCCAGAAAATGTTTTCCACAAAAGCTTTTCAATTTCTACTGATGTCTATTTCAGCAACGGCATTTATTCTTTAAAAAAATATTTTCTGGTATTTCCAACATTTCAATTTAACATAGAAACTTACTTAAGCTCTAGAGTTTACACAATTACTCTCCAAGGCAACCACCAAAAAGCCTTTTCCTTTCTCACTTCTTGACAACTCATTAATGGACACTTACATCTTGCAGGAAAGCAAACAAATCAAGTACAATAAAAATAAATCATTCTAGTTTCTCCAAGGCCTGCAATGTAAATTTTTTCATCACTTCAATTTGCAAGCTACACAAAATAGTATGCAGACCACCATTTCAAGGGTTTCACAGTTTTAATTACATTGCCTTAGAATCACTGAAACATACTAAAAACTGCACATCCCTGAGCTTGGCATCTGGGTGGCGTTTGTTTCCTTCCTGTCTCTAGATCTAGAAATCTCAGAGCTACTGAAGCAGCTTTTGCACTATTCAGCTGTAGCAATGCTGAAATCTTAGCAGAAGTGTTACCAGTGCAGCAGGTTGTCCTGGTGTGGAAACTGGTGGAATTGCTGGCCTTGGATAAGAAGTCACGGCTGTTGCTTGTGAGGGAGAAGGCACTGCAGCAGGAGCTGGAGAAACCACAGGCTTCAATTCACTGGGTTTACCTTTCTGCTTCTCTTGCAGAAGTTTGAGAGCATCCCTGGTGATTAAACACAGTGAAATACTGACAATAAAGAAACTATTTAACAATTACCTAGGTATTACCATTCTATCACTTACTCTATTTAATTAGCCACTTCTGTACATTTAAATTTCTACTGTCAAACCAAAAATTAAGAAGGTGATTATTATTAAATTATATTAATTTTGTGTTGCCTTTGTGGTATCTTTTTAGTAAATTCTCATTAACTTCTATGAATAAAAGGGCCTGAATATGCAGTAACAGAAAACATTAGTGTTAGAGAAGCATAACAATTATTATCACTAACTGTAAGCATGCTAAGTGATTTCTGAATTGCACTGACAATTCTTCTAAATGAAAGAGTACATTTATTCAGGCTACAAAGTCTTAAGTAAAAGCTGTTTCATCTGTTGTATTTGTAATAATCTGAATTTAATGTAATTACTTAGTGCTAAGAGAGAAAATTGAGTAATACCTTTATCATTCATTTCTCTGCACCTTTCTGACATAAATTTGCAGAGTGAGGCACCGATGTTATACAGGCCCATACTTCCTAACACCACACTGGAGAAACAAAGCCGAAGCATTCTGCAAGGATTTTTTTACTGATACAGTTACCAAGACAAAATTTTCCTGTTGTGGGCACAGAATGACAGAGAGGAGGGATTCCCATCTCCGAGCCATGACACTGTACCTGCTCCAGGTGCACTGCATTCATAAAGCAATAAGCTAAAGACCAGCACCTACGAGGCTGAACAGCAATAATTGCACCACCACCACTGCCAAGGGCAAGGCAAGCCAGTTGTAGATCTCCTTTCTTTATTCTCCGGATCTGCTAACAAAAGCCTGTATAATATACCCTAGACAAATCTCTATCACTTCACCAAGAATACAAAAGTTAAATTCCACAAATTGGCAGAGGAAATTAAAATAAATTAAAAATCAGGCTCCTTACAACACTGTCAAGGTTTTGAAACACAAGCCATAAATACTAAACAAAGCTATCTAATTTCAGTAGATTACTGCTTGAGAGACTATTCTTGAGTGACAGCCAAGAGTTTGTTATTAAGTCTTTATAGAAAGAACAAAATCTCAGAACATTATGCATTCTCCATTCCTCCTAAAAAGTAGCACTCCAGAAACAAGAATGAAAAATTGAAAACCTCTGCAGAATGCCTCTTACCATTGCTGACTCACTTCAATTTATTCTTACCTTCAATACATACTTCAACAAACAATATTGAAAACAAAAAAGCAAATGAGCTCAAGATAAAATTTTTCCTAATTAAAAGTTGTTCTTGTTTTCCCAAATTAATATGCTCACCAAGATTTGTTTTAAAATTAAGTGTTTATTATTTGACACAACTACTGTATCAGGGAAAAATATTAGATTTGATAGAATGAAAATCATTCCCTAGAATGACAATTTGAGCCATAAAAAGTAACTGCATGACATAATGCAAGCTTTTTGGTTAACATTTAGAAGCTACCAAAAATTTGTTAAGGGCTTGCACTTGGCAGTCATAGGAGAGACCATCTGGTTTTGGTGGTTTTTAGTGTGTTAATTGGAAAACATATTGCCAAAATTAAGCTTATTTTTAGATTAAAAATTCGCTCAATACTTTCTGAAACTAACTTGTAGTTAGTTTTAAGTTATGTTATGTAGTTAGTTTTTATATATTTAGGCACATATATAAAAATCAAAGCTCATATGTATTTGTTATACATACATATGAATAGAGATCCCTCCATCAATTCCAAAATATTTAACTGGTTAAGAAAAACAGGTACAGCAATGTTTTGACTGTCATTTGCAACACTGCAAGCCTGAATATAAGCGGAGTTAGAAGAGGCATCTAAGCACATAAAATAAAACAGCTTTAAGGAAAAGTCAGGTAAATAGATATTTTATTACAACTGGAAAAGGAAGGGTTGGTCACATCTTTCCAACAACTCTATAAACTTCTATCAACATGGGTCAGTAACAGAGGAAGAGAAGAGAGGTAATGAACATCAAAGAGCAGCCTACTTTGCAGAAAAGATATGGAAGTTTATTAAACATTTCTTAAATAAAAATATGCCTTACCAAACTGTTATTATTAGAAATATGCAGATTCTGGCAACTTTGTTACACTTCAGTTTACCACTACTACAGAACCATGTAGTCTTTTTACTTCATGTTACCCAAATCCCAAAGAATGATGAAAGCAAACTGAGTCTTTTGTGTTCAAAATACTTTTCTTGATACAACTTAGGTTACCCAGACACCTAAGAATCACTGAGGATCCAACAGTGCAACAAGAGATGCCTGGATTGACACAAGCTTCCTGTGGCGGCAGTTACTGTTACCAAATTGCACCCAACCCCTTTCATATGTTTCATATTCCCTTTCCACATGTTCACACCTGTTTACTCATTCAAAGATTTCTTGCAAGAAGGCAAATGGTTAGCAGAGATTCAGAGCAGATCAGAAACCTCCAGGTATCAGATTTACTGCACTATCATTGTAGAAGGAACTCATTCCTCCCATATAGCAGGTAACAAATCACACACAGCAGAGATCCCAGGGTCAGTTCTTACTCCATACATGCACAGGAATTTCATCTCCAGAAAAACAGTACTCCATGGGTGTGCTGTGTGTTCTCTGCAAGCTGAAAATGCTTGAGCAGCTCAGAGATCCCAAGACACGCTGACTTAACAACAGCTGGGAGCAACAGGGCCTCAGAAAAACACAGTTCTCAAAAACCAGCTTTTTCATGGCTGCATTTATAAATCCCTAGACCACTATGAAATAGAATGGAAAAGGGCAGTAGTAGCTGAAACAATCCATTTTAATATAGCCCTCCCAAAGTGTCTGAGCTGATGAGTAGAAACATGGTACAATCTCTGACAGAGTATTTGAGTTACTTTGTACTGGCACACCAATTTTCTAGACATTTCTAGGACATTTTTGAAGAAAATTATATTAAGCAATATAAGAGGATATTACTTAGAAATAACAAATAAAAACCCCTACCACTCCTTAAAAAAAAATCACACACAAAACCAACAACAAATCAGGCAGGAAAATAACAACAGTAATTCAACCTTGAACAGACACATAAGAGAAGTATAAATAAATAAAAGCATACAGATAAATAAAATAAAGTATTGGCCTGCTGAGGGAGAAAGTCATGACAGAGAACACCAGCAGAGTGGAAGTTCCAACTGCTGTTGCAAGTTTTACAGTGAACTGAATTTAAAGATAGAAAGTTGAGGGAAAGAATCTTGCTTGCTTATGTAACTCGCTATCTTTCTTTCTTGTAGTCTGGTGAGTGCAGCAAAGGAAATATTTCCCTGAATATCTGCAGCAGCTCTCTATAAAAATCTGCACATTTCATTTCAAACTGAATATAACAACAGTCTGTAGGCATCTGAAAGATCAACCCAATTTAAAAAGAATGGTTAAAAAACCCCAGACATTGTTCATCTTAAACTGACATTTCATAGTCAAATCTTTTGTATGAAAAAAACAGTTTTAAAAAGAAATTATTTTACTAGACAATTCTCATAACTACAGAAAAATCTTTGCTAGATCTCCATGACAACTAGGAAGTGTTAATTTGTTAGCTCAAAGTCCTAGAGGGTTTCCACCTGCCATAGCCTCATTACCCACCATAAATTACCATTACACTTATATAATTAAGAAAGAAGTCTCTCTGATGATTTGCTGTTACATAGCATACTCTACGTTTTCATTCCTTATTATATCTCAATTCAGCCAAAGGTCATAAGGAAAAAAAAAAGTTTGAAAAACTGTCTGCCACTTTTCTGGCTCCAGTTCCAAGTTACACTGACCTGGTCCAGGTTGTGTCTGAATGGAACTAAAATAACAGTAGCCAGCAAAGTCTGTGTAAGTGAATGATGGTATTTGTCAAAAGAAATAATTTTCCTGAGAACAAAAATATTTCTTTCTGCCAAAATCCTCACTTCCAATAACATACATACTCATGTGAAGAGAATGCATCATTTCAAGGCTAAATGCACCGAATCTACCACATTTTTTAACACTCAACTTTCTCACTCAAAGGCTTGAGTGCCAATCATTACATTGCAATACTCAAAAACGTATAAAACAACTACTAGTTCTTAACAAACCACAGCTTGGTAAACAAACATATTTTAAATCATGGAGAGGAAAGAAAAATGGGAGAAAAACAGAATTCTGGAATTTCTGATCATTACGCTTCATTGCTCTCCCCAGCCTAATAAAAATAGGAAACAAAAATCTGACAGATTTCAGACCAGAACTACAGGAAAAAAAGCAAAATATCTGAACTCCCTGAAGAAAAGGAGTTGAAGAAAATACCAGAAAACTGGTTTTGATTTGGGCCCTGTGTGCATCTTGGGAAGTAAAATTCTTGAGATCCACAGTGGTAGCTAATAGTGCTGCTTAGGAGGCAATAGGCACCATTAGGCTGAGCTGCAGGAAATGTGACAGCAGTACCCCACAGCTAAGATGGGACTTAAATACAAATACACGTTTTGGTTTTTTTTCTAATTAAGGCCTTCTTCAAATACTGCCTCTAATCCATTCTCCTTATCTTTTCAACAAATTTTTCAAATTTAACTAAACCTGTCCATTGCAAAAAATGGAACAAAGACATAGCTTTTTCAATAAGCAAACTTTAATCTTATGGAGGTTACTCTAATATCAAAAGTTGTAGGTTTACCAAATTCTCTACATACTCTTTAGTGAAGATTCCTCGAGGCCCAGTAGGCGTAACATTGCTTGGATCTAGTCCATGTGTCTCCAGAATGTTGCGAGCTGCAGGACTTAAGCGAACCCTGAACAAATGAAGGGGAAAATTTAAATTATTTAAATAGCAAGATTAACTTATTTCATTAATGTACATCACGAGAACCTACATCTCTCTCTGGTCAACTACCAAGCACAGCACACTGGTACAGAGTACCCAGTGCATCTTAATATGATTTGCTTTCTGAAATGAGGAGAAAAGCCAACATCTAGAGAAAATGTTTTAGAATTCTTAGATACAAAGCAACAACATACTCATAAAAGAATAAGTACTTGGTTTCAAGTCTTTCCACAAAAATCCCCTATTCATTATTTCCCAAAGGAGACTACATTTGCACCTCATTGAATTTTAAGAATGGTCCATTAAGCCCTCGCCAAAAAACCCCCATGTCATAAATGATCATTTTGTTCCAAACATGCTGATACATCTCTAACAGTTGCAGTGAAACAGCACTTCTGTTCTTTGGTACTAAAATGAAAGACATAATCCTTTCAAGGATCCTTTCATGGATCATCCTCCTGCTGCAGGTAATGCCTGGGCAATGACCTCAGCTGCCATCCACTTGCATGAGAAAAGCCTAAATGCTGTCAGCATTTAGAACACAGCAAATCAGCAGACAGATAAGATAATGAGGTTTGGGGGGTAAAAAAATAAGCACAAATAAGGAGTGATACCTCCAAACAGGATATATCCTGTGACACAAAGTGATTATGGATTATTGCTACCTGACTAACACCCTGGAGTTGACCCCTCCTACAAGGTGTTTGCAATGCTTAGAATACCAACAGATCCAAACCAAACTAACAAAGAGCACATAAACCGACTGGTTTAAGTTTTTCACGCTCCACTGTTAAGAAAATATTAGAATAATATTTTTCTAATATCGAAAATGCAAGAGCTTAAAAGGACTTTGGAGTATGCCATTTCTTTACTTTTTCTCCTCAAATAAATAGACAACAAGTCACAGGTACATTTGGCATCTGATGCATAAGCACTATTGTCCATCCTGTATTAGAACAACTTCTTTCCAACTGTAAGCTTAGTATCCTTCATAATTTAATTGCAGGACAGAGTATAAATACATTTAATTCTATTAACATTATGCTGTTTGAATTGACTTACTGGGCTTATGAGCAAAGAAACAGTCTAGGCCTGCAAGGTTTATCACCTCACTCATGCTCTCAAAAAACACTCTCAAAAAACAGCCTCCTGCTAGGTAAAAAGGAACAAAAAATATTTCTTGTTCAAAAAATATTTTTTGTTCTTGTTCAGTTCTACTGATCTAATGAAGAGTTCCATTTCATAACAAACATAGAAACTTACTGCAATTTCCCAGGTTGATGTTGCAGTTTGGGAGGGGCTGAAACTGAAGGAGCTGCAGGAGCTGAGGCAGGTGCAGGTGCTGGTGGAGCCACAGAAGATGGACTTCCAGCATCAGCTGGTATTTCAACTTGCTTCCAGTCCTGGCCTTCCTCTACCAGCAGACCAATTAGTGAGCCCAAGCGAACATTTTTGCTTCCTTCTTCCACCTAAATTAAGAACATTAAGTTACATATTACACTGTCTGCTCTGATATGACTAAAACCAGTAGACATCAAAGTTTCAGGCATATTAATGACAATTCATCAGTAAGATATATCCCATTTTATTGCTACTATTAATAAGATATTTCAAGACTGAAATTAATTATAATTGCTATTATAAGGAGAGGAACATTAAATTATGCCACAAACCCCATACACCTAAAGTTAGCACTCAGAAATCAAAGTAACTTTTTATACGTACAGCCTTTGCAGCTCTGAACTAGAATAGAAAAAGAAAAATTATTACAATTTTGCTTAACTTTTCATCTCCTGGATTTTTGAGTCACTGCTGTATTTTTGTTACTCACAATAAGAAAACCTCTGCATAAACCTCAATGAAGCCTAGAATCTCAGATGTAGAAAGAGCTGAAATAAATAGAAGGACTCTAGGGTGCTGGATGAGAGGCTGGACACAAGCTAACAGTGTGGATTAGCCGCCCAGAAAGGCAAATGCAGGACTGTGGCCAGCAGGGTGACGGAGATGATTTTGCCCCTCTACTCCACTTTTGTGAGGGCCCACCTGGAGTGCTGTGTCCAGGTCTGGGGTCCTCAACAAGACATGGACCTGTTCAGAGTGGGTCCAGAGGAGGGCCACAAAGATGACCAGCAGGCTGAAACAGCTCTCCTACAAAGACAGGCTGAAGGAGATGGGGTTGCTGAGCCTGGAGAAGAGAAGGCTTTGGAGAAACATTCTAGCAACCTTCCGGTGCTTAAGAGGGTCTTATAAAAGGGAGGGAGAGGCCCTTTTTATACAGGCAGGACAAGGGGCAATGGTTTTACAATCAGAGAGGCCAGGTCTAGATTAGAAAGAAACGCTGGGAAAGCACTGGAACAGGTTGCCTATAAGGGTGGTGGATGCCCTGTTCCTGGAAGCGTTCAGGGCCAGGTTGGATGGGGTCCTGCACAACCTGATCTAGTGAATGGCATCCCTGGCAAAAGATGATTTTTAAGGACCTTTACAAGCCAAAACATTCAATGATTCTATGCAGCCAAGAGGAGTCAAAGAAATCCTAGCTTTGCTAACAAACCAACAAAGCACAGGTGACTGTGACAGGGAGAAAAAATTGGAGATAAAGCAAACAGAGAAGTAAAATTCCCTTGGGGCTTTTGCCCCAGCATAGTGCTTTAGTCACTAACAAATATATACTGAAGTAAATGTTTATTTCCTCCACCGGGAAGAAAAAGAGACTGAACTTATGCTGGCTCATTCTGCAGTGGAATTTTTATACAAAGTTGTTTCCATACCAATTCTCATTTAGGTCATTAATGAGAAAAGCGTAACAGATACCAATGTTAGAGAAACTTTCCTGTCTGACCATCCAGGAGCCACTCTGGCAGTCACAGTCCCACCACATGAGGGGGGACCAAAGCCTCTTTTATTAAAGTGGGTGGCTCCAGTAACCCCATGGGTGCCTCACCTGGCTCCCTGCACACCCTGGCCTCACATTCAGACAGGGCTTCCTCACCAGATCGACCCTGGGTTTCCCATAGCAGAACCTCAGACATCTGGATCCCTAAAGCAATTTTAATTGTGGACCAGCTCAAGCTGTTGCCTCTGGGGAAGGACCACAAAAAAAGGAATTCCTGTGCTTTCATACCTTCACTCTGGGGTCTTCCTACTGAGTCCTTGGCTCCTGCTGTGTTCCAGTGTCCAGTCCCCTGGCCAGTGTCACAGGTCCCTGTGCCCTCTGCTGTGCAAAGGGTCAGCACCTGGTCAAAGCCCCTTTTCTGGTACTCCCACCACATCTCCCACCCAGGAAAAAACCTGCAGCTGCATACCCAGTACCTGCTCTAAGTCTATTCCTCAACAATTAATTACAGTTCTTAAACAATCATTCATCATCTGTTTTGTTCCAAATTGAACCATATTTTAGGAAAAAAAAATCAGTGTTCATTTAAGAAGCAACTCTACTGAAAGAATAGTCATCATTCTGAAATTACCCTTCTAATATTTCATTCAGTTATTTAATCTTTTACTGCATTTTACACTGAATCAGATGTAATCATTAAAAGACCTATTCAGACAGAGAAGAAATATATATGCATGCGTTTCTATTTTACTGTTAGCCTGCTCTTCCTAAACCATACCTAGATTATACAGTCAAGAAAAACCAAGAAGGGTTACAGAAGTTGAATTAATTTAACCTAATGAACCTCCTATCTTTAAATGCAAAGCCCAAAGCATTAAGCAGACAGTGTGCTCATCTGACTCAAATCTTCCATTATGAACTCTGTCAAGATGGTTCAGAATTGTAGCTGGCATCAAAGCCACATGCTTTTGTCTCATTTCTTTAGGAGGTGAGTGAAATCCAGCCAGATGCTAGCTCAGAGGCACAAAACATTTTTAAATTCCCATTAACTACATCACATGCGAAACTTCTGAGTGGCCCTTGGAAGCACAATCTTTTCAATAAGTAATCATCACCTCATCCACAAACCTGACACAGCTCATTTTATAAGACTTACACAAACATCTACTGAACACTTAATACAGAGCAGAAATATCCACCAGATAGTGCAGAAAGACAACCAAGGATCACACACTAGAGAAAAAAAAAGTCTGAAAATTTCTGACCTTATTGCTCTCTTATTATTTTAGTTTCTGAAACATCAGGTTTTCTCTGTAATTTTTAGGAGACTGGAATAAAAGCCTGTCCATCATGTACTCTTACGCCCACCATTTCTAGATTTCAAGGATTAAAAGAATCCATTAAAAATTGGGTTTGCATAATGATCTGTTCATGTTACTCCAACAAAGCTGCCTCTCTTCCCTTATTCTGAAAGATGTTATAGTTTTTTTCTACCTCCTGGTATTTCCTTCTCAGGTTCAGCTCTTGGCATTGGATTGTTACTGGATCATATAGATATAACTAAGGCTGAATGTCACTGCTCCATGACACTGATATCATGCAGCTGCTGGAAAATCTGGCTTTGATCTATCAAAAATGTGCCACAAGAGCAATACACAGAGAAATTTTGAAATTTGCAATGCATTTGAAATACACGACAGGAAACAAAAAACCCCACAGCTTCTGAAATACTAATGTTACTTGTAGCCATCATGAATTACTATTAAAGAAACTAAGCAAACTTCAATTTAATCTCTCTAGGATTAATTCTTTAATACTTTTGACAGAGAGAGTCCCCGTATCTCCCCCTCACACTATCTAACAAAGCAGTGTTTGCAAATGCAGATGCAAACTGATTATCAGAAACATTCAAAACTGAATAAGAGAGATTTAAAAATAGTGAAAGCATTGCCCAGCAATTATTTAAATAACTACATGGAGACTAAACACAGATTAAAAAGTATGTCTGATGTGAGAGTTCATCCTGGTATGGCAGAACAGATCCTCTGAAACCTATTAAATGTGTTGTTCCATAGTTGAACACCAATTTAGCAACACAACTAAAAGAAGGAAAAATATTTTTAAAACTCTTGTCTATATACACAGTAGTGCTTAAATACAAGTTATCCTGTAGAATTGAAGACTAATGAGTTTTTGTAAGCCCTGATAGACTTCATTTCCAGTTGAGTTCTATCTTACTTCCCCTCTCCTCCCTACCCCAGCCCCCCATCTATCTCAAGACTTTCACTTTTGCAAAGGATGTTGCCTTTGCTTATACAAAAAAGGAAGATACCAAACAGAACATCACTTTTCAAATGCTGCCATAGAGGAAACTACTCTCTCTTTTCTGTTTTTGCAAAGGATTACTGCGCAAATACATGCTGATGTAAGAAAATGCAGCTGTAGCAGAGATAGGAAGTCTAATATACCAACCCAAAAAGCTTTTGTAATAGCAGCCCAAACACATGTCTGACTGAGTATAGGGTAGAATTTTCTCATGGTTCCAGGAACCAGTTTGTACCTGTTCCCATTCTGCTGTTTCCTAAGTAGCTGGACTGCAATTAATACCAGCATGCCTAATTTGTATGATTATGTGATCCACACCTCACGGGTAGATGCGCCCTAGATGAGACCTCCCTAACCAAGTGATGTAATGTTTACTGAAAGTACTCATCTCTCCTTTTTATTCATTTTTTCCCAAATTCTTGCAATTCACCATGTTGTTTAATTATTGTGGAGGGAGAGAAGAAACAGCTGCAAGACACCACCAGCTGAGACTGCTTCAGAAAATTTCCTACTCATCCCAGTTCTTGTTCTTTCTATTAAGCTTAATCAAACTAATTTTGATAGAGGAAATTATTAACTCCAAAAACTGTTCTCTGGGTCAGCCCATGTTGTATAACATGCCACCTTGAATGACTAGCACAAGACAACCTAGCAGAGAGATGACACATCCTGGGTAAAGTACCACCCAAAATTCCAGATTCCAACTGATTGTTAACTGTTTTCCTATAACTCAGAGTAAGAGGTGTCATAAACTACAACATTTCGTGGACATAATCCACCAGGTGTAAAACATACAAAACAACAGGTTAAGTGAAAATCCATTAAATAGATACAGAATCATGTACCATGTACCAATAGTCTGGTACACACTTGGCACAAATGGGGCAATTATTTCTCCCCAGGAATACAAGCAAGTGCATATTTCTGAAGGCTGAGCAGAAATTCAGCTATCTAAACTAGTTTTTGAGGCAATATGCTAAACAACAGTCTGAAGTTATAACACCCTACTGAGAAATGCAGGATTCCTACCAGTATTTTAGCCAATATGCCATCATCACTTGATTCCATGGTAACCACTGCTTTGTCCGTTTCAATTTCACACAATGCATCTCCAACATTCACTGTGTCACCTGCAAAATACAACAGAACTTAAGAATACTTACGCTAAACTTCCTTTCAGATTTGTTTAACCATGGAAGATAGATATTCACCATAGAACACAGTTATTTTGTATTCCTTAATAAATTTTATAGCTAGTTGATCCCCCATACTTACTTATCATATCGTATCTTTCCTTTCCAAATAAAATCACCAAGATTCAAGAATCACAAGCTGCTGTGACAGAACACTGACATGTTCCCAGTACTGATGTTTTCAGCAGACTTTCCAAGGAGAAGTACAGTCTTTTCAGTAAGTCATCATCACTCCAAAATTTATTTTCAGAACCCCATACTCAGTAGCACTGCCATGAATAAAATACTGAGCCTTCCATATTCACTGTTAGCCACCAGTCAGAGCAAGCTATCTAAAACTGCTTAGGACAATCAGTAACTGGTGTCTACACTATTAGAGAAATTCAAATAAACCTCAGGAATTTTAATGTCTTTGGGAAAGCACAGCTGGAAGCTTGCTTAATCTCCTATATAGTTCAGAAAGGTCTATTCAAGCATTCATTCATACTTACTAAGTGAAATAAAAATATGCACCAGTGCTAGAAATTGTTTTTGCTACATTACACAAATCCAAGATTAATTCTGAAGAATACTCTTCCTCTGCTTTTGAAGAATATCTGTATCTGCTAGCAGATGATAAAGATATTATGTGTCTGGATTATTTCAACAAATCAATACTGACTAGATGTCCAACATTAAAACTGACATTACATTAAAAACTGTTAGGTAGTTGAATGTTTTGTCTTCCAACAAAAAACAGCTTTTTTTTCCTTACAGAGACATACAAGCCTAAAACATGCCTACAATTTCACATAAAATTCTAATATTTCCCCATTACCAGAAACACTGCAACAGTATTACCTGTCTAAGCATTTAACTGAACTACAGCTATCACTCCATGGTGCTTAAGGATCAGAATGAAAACCTAGTGTAGGTTACCATCTACATTTAGGTAAGAAACAACACTACAAAAAAAACCCATCTCCTGTTTCAGGACTGCATGAATTAGAAAGGGAAAATGAGGTGTTGTACCTCATTTGTGTTGAATAAAAACATCAACAGCTCAGTTACCTACATAGTTTTATAAGTCATAAACGTTCCTATTACAGAAATTGGTAGAGAAATATACTTCATCTTTTTAATGTAATAATCTAACAGCCACATTCCACTTTGCAGTAACTAGAGCATGAACAGTTCATAAGAGGAAGTCAAAACTCTAGGCTCTATACGAGTGTTCTAATTTCACTGGATCATTAATTCAAGTAGGCCATAGATCAGATCATTAGGCAAGTACTTCTCAGTTGTTAAGAAATCAAATTGTTGGGCAAATTCTGTAATTTACAGAGCTAAGATTGGCAAGCAGAAAGGAAGTTAACTCTGTATCTTAATCTGCCATCAGACTCTAAGTGTTCTGCACCATTAAAAAGAAATCTCAGGGCTCAGAGACCAACAGCAGTACCTCCAGCAGGGTGGGCCAGCCAAGGAAATACCTTCATCCAAGTGTTTGTCACATGTCACACCTCAACTTGGGTACCTGAAGCTGTTCCCAGAAAACTAACTTCATCTTGCACAGGGAGGGCAAGGAAGTCTTCTGAGAACTGGATAAACCACTTTTCCACTACCTTTTTTTTAATTTTCCTTTCATTGCTGCAGACAAAGTTACCACAAAATTGAAAGGCAATTGAATAAATGCAGTGTAAGAATCCACTTCAGTGCAGCATTCAAGTCCTGTGCCTGTTTCAGTACCCAAGTGCAATAGATAGGATCATAGTTACTTTCATTAGAGATTACAATCTTTGTGATAGCTCCTAATCAATGCCCAGGTTGATGTCAATTACGAATCAGCTTTCCCAATAATTAGGATTTGAAAGAACACTTTCGCAAACCCTATCTTTGCTTTTACACTTTAAACCAAGCAGTATTTGCAACAGAAGTTGCCTGAACCAAAGGTCTCTGAAATTATATAAATAATGCCCTTGAAAAATTTTGTGTGAGGTTCAGGTTTTCTGTTTATTTGTTTTTTGGGGTTTTTTTGTTTCTTCATTTGTTTTTGATTTGGTTTTAATGATTAAATTCCCATAGCTAAGCTGAATGGTTAGGATCTCTACTGAAGCAGAGTTTCCTTCCAGGAGATCCAATTGGTATCCAATAGCCTTGGTGCTCTGTTCAACTACTGACAGACAAGTATCCAAATCACAAGATACAAACAGCATTTCTTAATGTTGCAAATAAAATAAGAATTGACTGAACACAGATACTGAAGTCCCTGGAGCTGATGTCTCAAAAGGTAGCAGAGTTACACTGCATGTGGATGCTGCCAGCACTGTTGTATATTCTGTTTTCTGCCCACATTAACAAGAGGATTTTAGTCTCCTGGGCTGTCAGTCTACCAGCTTTCATCAACATTAAATTCATACATAATAAATACAAGTTTTTAGAAACATAGTTTTATCATTGTGAGAATGACTTTATTACCCACAGGAATCAACATGAAACTGCATTAACAATGAGAAGGAAAAGTAAAGCTACCAATTAAATTCAGCGCCCTCCCTTCTGTAGTAGTGAAATTATCTGTCCATCCCGTGAAACCATGAAATGAAAACATTGGAGACTTACACAAAGAACAGAAAGTCTATCAACGTAGTATTATACTGACCCCTTCTGGCTGCACAGTGGGAAAAACATACCATATGCAAGCAGCGTGCTCCTGTCAACTGCTTAAAAATATTTATTTTCTTGGACATCAGATTGTCAAATATTCATATTCAGCAATTACACTGCTTTTACATGGCGAACACTCTAGAGAATTAAGTAGTTAAGAGCATTCCTTACAGAGAGGTGTGTAAACATTAAAACACTTCACTATTTTCTTCAAAATTCATCTTAATATTGTCTTTATGTTTATTCTCCAGACTGTTAGAGGAAACAAAAGCATTGATAGGAATTAATTATGGTCATAGATGCAGCCAATAAGACAAAATACTATACTTGGGTTTGGTCTTTTTTCTAACTAGAAAACAGAGCAATAAAAATACTAACATAGTTTTTTTTCAAAGTCTAATAATCAGTTAAGAATTGGTTTTGATTTAATTAAGATAGGTGAGAAGCTTTTTTTTCTTTTGTGTTGGGGTGGAAGGCTAGTGGAAAGACTGAGAAAAAAAATTGTATAGCATTTACATAGTAACACTTTTTTATGAGGAAAGTGGATTCATTCATTTTGGGAACAAACTGTAATCTACTTCAACTCTTACCATGCTCTCTTTTTTTTTCTCCTGCAATTTTGAATGCTATAATTACTGTAAAACAAGTTACTGTTGATATTTGAATTTTACAGCTATTGACAACTAACAAATATAAAAAGGACTTTGGATCATTCTTTCCTCCCTGCATCATCTCGGACTTTATTAACTGAAGCTTCAAGTTTCAAGAACATTGGAGCAATTTTTTTTATTGACATAAACTTCTGAATTGTTCCCAGTAAATTCTGCAAAATTCTTACTAAAAGTTTCATGAGCAAAAGGCCAAGTCCACTACTGGAGCAAGAAGCTGTCTTTTAGCCACCTCTCAAAACGTATTCAAAATGTAGGAAAGCAAAGCTCTCCAGTAACAAAATAACGGGAGCAGTACCAACGCTTACAAGGATAAGCCAAAGGAAAAGGTTTATCTAGGCACAATAGTCAAAACACATTTAGCTATCCAAATTGTGTCTGTCAAAGATAATAAGCTTTAAGATATTTCCTTTTCTCCAGATGTATTCATCTTTCCGGGAAATCTAAAAATGCCCGTGAACAAGATATATTCCTACTGCTATCCAAAAGCCTACAATGTACAACAATCAACAGCTATCTGGAACCCAAAACTACAGTCAAAATTCAGGTTTAATATTAAATTGAAGAAAGGACAGGGTAGGAGTAAACAGGACAAAGGTCTCCTGACAGAACAGGAACTGCTGATTCTTCTACAGATCATTTTTCATTTACATACAACCTACATGAAGACAAAACTTAACTTTTATCCAGACTTTTTGTCCAGTTGCTCCAAAATATTTTAGCAGAAGTACATAGTTGTCAGAACACAGAGTTCAGGCTTTTTTTTTGGTTGGTTTTCAGTTTGAGTTCTTTTAGGAAAATTTTCCCCATTTGCTATTAGGGTTATGAAAGGAATTTAAATTTCTCTCAGTTTTAACTGTAGACTATAAGATATTAGAAAAGATACTAAAAAAATACCATATCTTTCTTGGTATTCCATAACATAGCAGAATAATGAAAGAGACCCTCCCCAAAGTCAATGGCTCTCAGACTTCCAAAGCTACTAGGCAACATGACAGCGCGGGGAATTAAAAACAGCACACACACTCACACCCTGGAAGAGCCTAATGGAAATTTTTCAAAAATATGATCAATGCAACCTTTTGGAAGACAATTAAGCAAAACAACATTTCAAGAATGAACAATTTCAAAGTAGGTATAGCTCATGATGACAGCATCCATACACCAAACATTTTGCTTCAAAATATTGATCTGTACTATAGCTCGCTAGACTGATCTATAACCAGGAAAAATTATCTTATTTTTACAGAACAGATTTACATAGCTGAAAAATTACAGAAAATGCAACCACAGAAAATGCTATCTTACCTTCCTTTTTTAACCATTTCACAATGTTTCCTTCTTCCATTGTTGGAGAAAGTGCAGGCATAAGAACTTTAATACCAGGTGTACCTGCAAAACAAGCATGTGATTATCTCAACTGAGTACTTTTTCAGTATAATTCTTTTCTCACTTAACTGCTTAACACAAAAGAAACTAAAAGTACATGAATCTGAAAGATAATTGAACAAAGGATTCACTACGATGCTCTTTTTTAAGCTTACATACAAGCATGCCCACCAAAGAGCTCAAAGGAAAAAAGGCACATTACAAGAGAAAAGGAAATTCACAAACCCTGAATTCCTAGACCTGAAGTTTTGTTGATCATCTCAAAATACATCCTCCTTCTCCTGTCATCCTTCTTCTCCTTGACTCAGGCTGTGGAATTTTTTCCAGATGAAAGCATATCTTTTAAATTAATAAAGCCTTTGTGATCCTAGTATTGCAGATGCTGATGACACACTTCTTTCACTGATAAAGTTCGTTAATGTTTATTTATTCTTTTTTACTATAAAACTATATCTACTTTGCAGAAATTACTTGATTTCAAGTTTCAGTACTTTTGTCTTGGCTCAGTAAACCCATATGCAGAAGCAGCACTGTGTAACAGCAACTGTGTGCCATGTTAGTGGGATTCTTCTGAGGGCAGAGCTCAGGATACAGCACAGAGCTTGGCTTCACAGCAAATTACATCTCTTGTCACCTGATCCTCTATACCAAAGAGGACATCAATATGAGAGATACTACCTTTCTGAACTTTTAAATATACTTATGAGGCCAAAAAAAAAGAATCTTTCTAGATCCATTTATTTTGTAAAAGCAGCTTTCCAGTCCCTGACTTTTGAGGCTCTTTCTTGAACTATTATGTCTGAATTTGTGTTTAGTTACAGAACAGAAATAGACACATAGAAGGTACATTGTATACAATGGCAAGGCTTATTTCTGCTCCATATTCCCTTTTCTCTAATACCCAGCATTAAGGATTGTTCTCATTCTATAGGAAACAACACCACATTTCTCCTAGTTGCTGTATTGCTTGGAGTAGTCAGAAACAGCTAAAAAAAAAAACTTCAATATTAATAATTTTTCAGGTTTTTCCTTATTATCTGCTTTTCAGCTCAAAATTCTTCTAAGATTTTTTTTTTTCCCTGCCCCCTTTTTTTTCCAAAAGCTGTGCTAAGGCACATGGAGAACAGGGAGGTGATTCAGGACAGCCAGAACAGCTTCACCAAGGGCAAGTCCTGCCTGACCAACCTAGTAGCTTCATAGGACTGAATGACTCTACCAGCAAACAAAGAAGGGCTATGGACGTCACCTCTCTGGACTTATGACATTGTTCTCTGCAAAGTGATGAAATGAGGATTTGATGGGTGGACTGCTTTGTGGGTGAGCATTGGGCTGGATCTACAGGGTAATGGACATCATCTCAACGGCCCCATAGACACTGGTGACAAATCTATAAAGGGTACTGGCACATGAAAAGCTGTGATGTGGCAGGTTGTGGCTCACAGCCCAGAAGGCAAATACAGCCTGGGACACAAAAATCAGTGTGGCCTGCAGGTCAAGGGCAGTGATTCTGCCGCTCTGGTCTGGTGAGATCCAACCTGGAGAAATGCATCCAGCTCCTGAATCCTCACCACAGGAAACGCATGGATGTGTTGGAGGGGGTCCAGAGGACAGCCACAAAAATGATGAGGGAGGAAGCCCCTCTTATATGAAAAAACATCAAGAAAGTCAAGGTTGTTCAGTCTGGAGAAGAGAAGGTTCCAGGGAGACCTTACTGCAGTCTTTCAATAGTTACTAAAGGGGCTTTTAAGACAGATGGGGACAGACTTCTTAATTGGGCCCACAGCAATGGAGCATGGTGTAATGGTTCGAATTTTAGACCGGCTGTAAGGAAGATTTTTACAATGACAGAGGTGAAACATAGAAACAGGCTGCCCAGAGTGGTGGTGGATGCTCCTGGGAGGTTGGATGGGGTTCTGAGCATCTGGTCTATTTGAAGATGCCCCTGCTCATTGCAGGGGAGATGGACTAGATGACCTTTAAAGGTCTCTTCCAATCCAAACCACTCTATAATTTTTTTTAAATGTGGCATGGAAACATTGTAGCAAACCTCTACTGACCTAAGCAGCCATCAATGATCCTGACATTTTAAAATGCACCAAGAGCAGAAAGTTAGTTATTCCCTAAAGTCCCCAAGACAGCAACACAATCAGGATAATGCTACCAAAACCACTTAAGTTTTGTAGAAATGAGCTCAATTGCATGGTTGATGTTCCCAGAAGACTGCATGAGTAAATGCACTTTTTTTTTCTCAGTCTTTTCATGGTAGTTTCAGTTTAATATTACTCATGACTGTCATGTTTAGAAATTTATCCAGACAATGTTCCTTGTAACACTCACAATTTCCATCTGAATTACCTCTATGCACTTTCTTTAAAAAGTTTCCTGCAACTTCTCATCTAGGACTAACAAACAGAAAAATGAACTGTGTTATGTACATGAATGCATACCTGTGTTCATTTCCCAAATAAACTTTTGTAGTATTTGAAGTATGATTGACAAATTAAAGTATGAGTTAACAATTGTCTTGTACTATACATATTTACCCAAAAATAATATTTCTCAATAACAGCAAGTAGGAAACATTATACATTACATGATACATTATAGGATGCAAAGTGTTCTCAGTTTCATTAGTCTAACTTGACAAGTCTGACTCTGACAATCAAAACATTATTTTGAAGTCATATCCCACAAATATCTAGGTTTATTGAGAACTAGTGGACAGATCTCTTTTAAAAAAGTGAAAATAATCCACATCTTTAATGAGGAAAAATGAATTTTTAAAAACAGTGGTTCACATTTCTCTTCCATGAAGAGCTACTTGATCCATTTCCCAGAATATGCTTCGTACTTTCGAACAAATACAAAAACCAAGCAACAAATTTGTGCCACAGTAACATTTTCCCTTCAATGCTATGAGCAAGTACCACAAAACATACAATTCATTCTGGTCCTTTCATCATGTTAGAAGAGGAACTCCAGCAGCACCTAGTCATGAAATGGACAAATAAATAAAGCTGGATACAAAGTAGAAGACAGGACCTTGTGCATCCATCTAATGCCTATGTCCAGAGAGGCCCATACTCAGAGAAGTTCAGTGCTGCTGCAATTAAGAGCCTTGTTCAGCATGAGATACAGGAGAACACCAGCCACAACAGGAGTATTTCAAAGCTGTTTTAGCTACTTTTGAGTTAATGACCAAACACAAACCAGGCTTCAGTGTGCCCCCTCAAAGAAAAGCAACCTTACAATGTAGAATTACCTTCACCAAATATTATTTGCCTCCATTAAATTAAAAAAGGGGATAGTGAAAGCAATCACTGCATTTACATAAGTTAGTTGCACTGTACAGGCAGCCCTTACAAGCACCTTGGGAAGTAAATATTGTTGCTTTGCAATTGTGGGTCAGCAAAAATCCTGGCAATTTGCACAGAATCTCAAAGGCTAAGCTCATGGGCAAATCAGAATTTAGAACCATAAGCAAGTAAAACTTCTGAACTTCCAGTCACCACCCACTGATTTTTACTTCTATCAACAGCAGCTGTGTTGTTATACTTCAATTATGTGAATATAAAAGGAGGAAGACTTAAAAAGAACCCAAACAAAGTTCACACAAACAAGAGATTGCTGTTTCAAAGACAGCTCTCTGTGTACCAAGAGAATTTGTTCTTGGTGACACGTTTTAAACATCAGGTTGAGTCTGGCAACATTGCTGCCTTCCCTCTCCATGAAAGGATTCAATGCAAATTTAACCTGTCCCACCAGAAAGATATTTAATAACTTCCTACACACACTCTGCAGTCAATAAAGAATTGAAAAATGTACTGCAACTTAACACCAATGATAGGATTATGAAACATTAAAAACAAAGAAAAATTGACACAATTTACATAAAGAGGTCATGCTATTCTATTTTCTCTTTTTCCTCTTTCTCTGTGACCAAAAAACTAGGAATTCCATTCTGAATTAATTGTTTTAATTATGCAAAACAACTTTTCCTCTACCAGCACCACAAACAAGGACAGAAACATGGAAAAAAACCATAAAATTCATGTGACATGATAAACTAGATCCATATGAACCAATACTTCAAATAGTGGCTTTTTCAGAAACAGAAAAGCAGATAAATAAAAGCAATCCTAAAATAAAATCTACTTAAATTTACATTGTCAAACTAGGAACCAAGGGTGAGTTTTATGTCCAAATGTATTTTGTATTTTATTCCAAACGTATCTGTATTTTACCAGAGAAGTTGTGACTTTCTCATCTTTAATTTTAGAGGCAACAATGAAGTTAAGAAAAATGGTGTCATTGAAACACACACCACCTTGGAAAGCTGTAAGTACACTAAGAAGGGTTGAATGAGGAAAGCCTGAATGAGTTAAAGGTGTGAGCTATCCACCCTAACACTTTAAAGCTTACTGTAAGGAATTAAAAGATATTAGTCACTTACATATCTAAATTTAGAAATTTAATTCCAGCTATATATTAAGCAGTCTCAACATAATAAACACAATAGATTGTCTGGGAGAACTGCAGACAAGAGTTATTTAAGGAGTTAAATAATAAGACCAATTTAGAAGCACTTTATTGTGCATTATATTATATTTGCATACTATTATATGTAGAAAGAAGCAAGCTTTTTCTAATAAAATCTGGAAACAAATAACATTTATTTCAAAAAAGGGACAGACTTCCCTATATCACACACAGCAGGTTTTACAAAGGAAAATATTTTCATACTGCAAAGTAGCAAAGGCAACAGTGCTGGAAAGAAGGGGATGTTGAGTCTAAACCACAACAATGAAACTGGCTCTGAACTACTACTGAGTTCTATTACACAAGGTTAATGAAAGCTCACTTTTTTGTAAGTGCACTTAAACCTCAAAGAGTTCAGGTACTTCACACCAGGACTTCATGACAATGCACCTGATCATTGTTTAAATGTTTGACAAGTTGTAACTCACAGAGCAAGTAGGGACAGATCACATTTCATTTCAGGATCCGTAACTCTTCTCACGTCTCTTAAGAGACAGAGGAAAAGGGGAAGGTTAAATGATCTGCCTGATAATTGTGTAACAACAAACTCCTGAAAAATACATGTTGAAAGTGCTGTCATAACCTCACACCTTGACTTCTATGTAGGAAAGGATGCTAGACATGCAACGAATAAATTCTATTTTTCCCTTAAAAAACCAAATAGAATTGCATAAAAGATACATCACACCCTTCTCCAGTTACCTGCAACATTACCAGGAGAATAAGATGACAGAAATGTAGTGGAATTACCAAACATGGACCAAAATAACCAAATAGAAAAAACTTTCTTTTTCAGTGCTTAGTTATACATCCACTTAGAAAACACACTCCTGTTTTCAATGGTGAGACCTCTTCCCCTATCCACAACAAAGTATTTTCATATTTGAAGGCTTAATTTTATTTTCCTCTGTAGATTTCACTTTCTTCCTTTCCAGACCTTTAATAACTCACATGTCTCTCCGAGTTTTCTCCTCCAATCTCCTACACATCCCGATGTGCTTTCAGTGCCTCCAGAGACCAAAGCAAACACAGCCCCGTGTGGGGCTCACGCAGCTCCCCGGGGCCCTGCCCAGCTGTGCCCAGCACACCGCGGGCCCTGGTCGCCTCTCCACCCCGGGCACCCCCCCGGGCACCGCAGCTCCTTTTGCCTCTGCCCAGCCCACGGAGAGCCGCAGCCTAGGCAAGGATTCGCGCGGAGCAGCACACGGAGGGAGGGCTGTGTCCCGGGGACAAGGGCTCCGGCTCCTCTCCGCGAGCAGCAGCATTATAGCACGGGATGAACTGACCGTGACCCTTGTCTCCCTGCGCAGCCGGAAGGGAGGAGGTAGAGCGGGATGAAGGAAAGGTGTTTGGGGTTTCTCTTCCCCCTTTGCATTATCCTGCTCTGATTGGCAACAAACTCAATTAATAACCCCAAATCCAGTCTGCTCTACCCACGACAGTAACGGACCAGGGGTGTCTCGCTGTCCTTATCTCAGTACGTGAGCCTTCTGCTGTATTTTATCTCCCTGGCCATTTACGGAGCTGTAGAGGAGCTCCGCTGAGTGCCTGACATCCAGCCAGGGTCAACCCGCCGCAAGCACCCGCTCTCAACCTCTCCGCCGCATGTCCTCGCAGGCACACCTAGAGCAGGGCACCAGCCCGCCACTCACCCAGCAGCTCCCAGGTGCCGTGCAGGTGCCTCCATCCTGCCCGGGCGGGCAGAGAGAGCCCAGCGCCCAGCGCCGAGCGCCCGGCCCGCAGCAGCCGCAGCAGCCGCTCCCCGCCGCCGCTCAGCCACAGGGACGCCGCCATCTTCCCCCGCCCCCCGACCGCGCCGGGGCTGCCCCGTTGCCTGCCCGAGCAGAAATAACCGGGCACGCCTCCGGCGCCGGGGGGCGGTTTCAGCGAGCCCCCGTGCCCCGCCCGCGGCACCTGCCGTGGCATTGGCCGCCTCGATCGCCCCAGGCGTGGGCAAATCCAATCGCGCGGACACCCGCGCCCAGCCTGGCGGTTCGTCCCCGGGGCGCACCCGCGTCTCCTCTGGTCCCTGCCGGCTCCCAGGCCCGCCGGGAGAGCAGCGGCCTCTCCATTCCGCCCGCCGCGGCTCGGCTCGGTGCCCGCGGCCGGGCCATGCCCAGCGCTCCGCAGGCGCCCGCGCGGCACCCCAAAGAAGCCCCCGAGCAAGGACCCCGCGCTGGCCGCGCCATGGCGGCCGCCGGCGGGGACGCGGCGCAGGTAACGGGGCCGGGAGGCGGCGGGGCTGGGCTGCTTCTGAACCTCGCCAACTGGCCAGCAGCCTCGCAGCTGCTAATTAGGAGGGAGGCCCTAGGACTACTGGTGCATGGCGAGTTGACTGTGAGCTGGCAGCGTGCCCTGGCGGCCGGGAGGAAATTCAGGCAGCAAGATCCAGGCAGAGCCAGTGGCCGGCACTCCAGGAGCAATGCTCATAAGCTAAAATACGAGTTCCACCTCAACGCGGGCATGAACTTCTTTACGCTGAGGCTGGCAGAGCGCTGGAATAGGCTGCCCAGGGGAGTCGGGGAGTCTCCCTGTCTGGAAACATTCAAAGCCTATCTGGAGGCTTTCCTGTGTCACCTGCCTTGGCAGGGGGATTGCACTGAATTGTGTCCAAAGTCTCTTCCAACCCTGGCTATTCTGTGCACCTACATAAATGTGTTGTAAAATTTAGTCCAATTTCCAGAATGTTGCCAGCTGTCATTCTGGCATCTACAGGACTCATGGCTCTTTTTGTGTTAACTGGAGTTGTTTAGGTTTGTTTTGTGATTTGGTTTTCTTCTGTTTTTTTTTTCATTGGTCTTTGATTGGGGTTTTATGTATCATTACAACCAGAACATGAACTGGCAGTGCTGTGCTTCGTCAAACATTGAGCATATAGAGGCATTGCCTGGACAAGGCTCAGACACCTCTCCAGTTTGTGTGTGACACTGGTGGAGAGACCAGCCCAAGCTTCAAAACCAGCCAGAACTGACAGCAGGGAGATGAGAGGTATCAGCAGCATAGATAATGTGGCCTGCCAGGAAAGTGGGAAAGAATCCAGTTCATTATAAACAAAGCAAAGCAAAAAAACGTCAGCAGACTGAGCTGTTGTAATACATAAAACATTGTCACAGTGTAGGTGAGAGGGAAGACCAGCTCCTGCATGTCCGTCATCTTTGGTAAGAGAGAACAAATCTCACTGTCACTGGAGGTTGTAAAGATGAGGTTAGAGTAGGAGATTCCAAACGTTGTTAAATGTGCTCCAGGCTGCCATCTCCAGGAATTCACCTTCCCACTCTCCACTGCTTCTGCCTCATGCTCCTGTTCCATCCCCACCCTTAGCTGTGCAAGTCCAACTCCACCTGGAAGCATTTCTTTCTAAACATCTCAGCAGAGGTATTGGCACCAAGTAACCACTGCCTGCCGTTTTTGCTGTGTGCTGCTTCTGCTTTGGGTCTCTCTATTCTGTTGGTGTTGACAAAATACTCCTCCCCAAGGTGGATTCCTGCTGCTAAACAGAATATTTTTCTTGGAAATGTTTTGGCATGAGCAGTAGAGCAGCTAACCATTTGTCATTTTAGAAAAACCTTTAAAGCTTCTAGTTGCTGCAATAAAAAAAAAGAACCCTACATAAAAGCACGCCATAAAAGCAGCTGTTTTACTGTGGTAATGTAGGTAGAAACCTTACCTCTGACACCAGAGATACTTTTGGTTAATATATAGATATGGATGTTAATGTAATAAACAATGGAATATGGAAAAAATACAAGATGGGTTTTTTTCCCTCCTAAAGAAATATTAAAATAATGCAATTTTCTTTCCGACTAAACTGCATGTAAAGTAACTTTGTGTAGTAAAAATGTAGGAATGTAAAGTTCATAAAATAATTTTCCTATATTTTCTGTGGTATTTTTGAGAGCTGTTTTAAAATGTGTATTGACTAATAAAGTCTGTTCTACTGAAATTTGTAAGTCAAGCAAAATAAACCTACAGAAAAACTGATTTAATAGGAAAAGTATTAGTCAAGCTTTTAAAAATTGGTAATGTTAGATGCATTTATTTTCCCCTTTTTTGATGCAATAGTCCATAATATAATCCTGCTGGTATAATATCTATGGCCACTGAACTCAAATAAATTTTAGGTGAGACCTTTCCTGTGGAGGATAGTCAGACTTGTGCCTTATTTGGGGTTTTGTTTGTTTCAAGGTGTGATGTCCCTGGCAGAGCATAAAGGGCATTGTGTAAACATGCAGTTATTTTGTAATTGAAGTTCATTAGCATAAATTAGACCATTTTGCTGCAGTATGAAAGTACTAATCCTTTAAACTCAGTTTGAGAGCTTGAATTCTTAGGTGTGAGGTGTTTCTGATGGTTTCTCATTTATTTATTTATTTTCTTTTTAGGATGGGTTACATCCAAGGAATCTTATTCCAGAGCTTTGTAGGCTGTTTTATGGTTTAGGCTGGGTAACAGGAACTGGTGGAGGAATCAGCTTGAAACATGGGTAAGTGATGATGAAAGAGAGATAATGTGGTGGTGAGACAGAGGGGGCTGTGCTTAGTACTTGGTGAGGGCTTTTCAGCTCCATGAGAAATGTTTGCAAGTCGAGAGTGAGCAAGAAGTTAGAGGGGGAAATGAGCAGTATGCCAAAATTACCATATGGGAGGAAGGTAAATAGTCTGAATTAATCATTGCAGTCCCTTCAATAACAAGAGACAACTTCAGAGAGTGACCTTATCCTGTCTCTTTCCTACCCTTTTTTAAGGTAGATGAATTGCCTTTAAAGAGCAACATGTTCTCCCTTTTTCATTTAACTGACTATGGAATTTAGAGTGGGTTACATCAGGCACATGGCTTTCAAATGCCTGTGGTTAAATAAGATCAGTCTCACCCTGGATGTATTTTACAGGCCAGATATTTCTTCTAAGAAGGAAATTACTGTTCCGCTGAGGTAATTTCTAAGGAGACAAATACTTTACATATAATTAAAGCACAGCAGGTAACAACAATTTTTGGTCTATGTCTTGAAGAATCACCACTTTGTGTTTTAATTTGCCTGTCTCCCACCATTTCATAATCTCCAATCCTTTTAGTGGGAACAGAGCTCCTCTCAGTGGCCACTGAAAAGAAAATAAGTCCTCATTCTGCAAAGAGCCTTGCATAGTGCCTGCAGTTCTGTGCCCAGTCACAGGGTTGTGACACGATCTTGAAAGTATCTGACCTCTCATTTTTCTGGTGTACACTTGCATGCATACACAAACAGCCATTGCTATTCAAAGATGTATTTTATATATATATATATGAATAAAAGACCCTAAATGCTCATAAATGCTCATACTTGTTCTGTTTGGACTTTGTGCAGATCATTTTGCCTCCCTGCTTGATTTTGCAAGGAAAGCCACAACAGTAATAATAATGAGATGAATTAAAAGAGGGTAAATTCTGTGGGAAGACCTTTCTAGCACTAATTTGTCATCAGTACCTAAATGCAGCCTATTTTCTTTGTCATTCCAGTGCAACTCCTGTTGGTTTTGGCAAGACAAATGTCATTATCAGAGAATGCACTAAGATAGTAATAGTTTTCCTTAGTAATTCTATAGCTTGTTTACTTGGCATTGTTAGAAAGGAAAATGTAAAGGAACAGTTGAAATTTGATTCAAATATAACAACTGTTTTTACCAGGTAATCTTAATCAGCCTTACTCACTGTGCAGTTCATATCAACTATCAAAGAAAAAAAATGCCAATTTGGACTTGGGATAGCATGTTAAAAATGGATGTAGAATTCTTTGTGAGGTATCTTGCATTTGAAGACTTTATTTTATCATCAGATTTTCTGGTTAAGTTCTAAAAAATAAAAAAATCTGGTTTAAGAAAAATTGTGTGTCTGTCATAAGTAACTGAGTTTACCACTTGATTTCTTATCCTGCTCATACAAATGAATCAAGACTAAATTAATGCCATGCCGGCAGTGTTAATTCATGAATGTCAAAAATTACAAATATTATATAGCCACATTTTTCTGTGCTTCAGAGACATTTTACCACTATGAATAGTACATCAAATTAAGACTTTTATTTTTGGAAGAATTAAGATCATGGAATTGTTTAGGTTGATAAAAATCCTTAATATTATCGAGTGTCCAACCATAAACCTACCACTGCTAAGTTCTCCACTAAACCACATTCCTAAGCATCATGTCTAAAGGTCTTCTGAAAACTTCCAGAGATGGTGAGCCAACTGCTTTCCTGGGCAGCCCATTCCAGTGCTTGGTAACCCTTTCAGTGAAGAATTTTTTTCCTAATATCCAATTTAAACCTCCCCTGATGTAAATTGAGGTAATTTCCTCTTGTCCTGTCACTGGTTACCTGGCAGAAGAGACCAGCCTCACCTGACTACAGCCTCCTTTCAGGCAGTTGTAGAGAACAATGAGGTCACCCTGAGCCTCCTTTTCTCCAGGCTGAACACCCCCAGCTTCCTCAGCTGCTCCTCACAAGACTTGTGCTCCAGACCTTTCACCAGCTCCATACTCTTGTCCAGAACTACAAGGATCCCATGGTCCATAGGAAATGTGTCTGTAACTTGACTAATTATTCACTAGATGTCTCTGTGCTCCTGAATTTAGTACATGACTGCTGAAGCCAAATGGTGATTGCAATTCAGAGAGAGGGTATCGTTGGGGTTTTTGTGCTAATAATGAAAACAATGCAGTGCCATCTTGAAATCATTTTAGTTTCAATCAGTTTTTACAGTTTTTTGTTCATGTACTCCTTGCAAGACGTGATGCACTTCTCCTTAAATTTCAGTCATTTAATTGCACTGAATTTGTGCTATCTCTTTATCAACACAACTAAACATGGAACTGCACTAGAAACCTAACCTGCATACTTAAAAAAAAAAAGTATTTACAATGTTGAATGTTGCAGATAATTATTTCTGTTTAAAGATAGGTTATGGAGTTTTATATAATGGTTTTGTCACCTGCCTTGTCACAGATCAGTATCTGTTTGCAATTTCTAATTAGATTTTTATTCTGAATTCTAGGAATTTGAATTTGAGTTACTGCAGGGAGAGGCTGTTTTTCTTTGTTGGAAAAATAAGGCTGCACTTCTTACATGTGTTTCGGATATCTGTCAAGTTGAAAGCAGGGTTTTGTACCCCTGCAAGATTTTATTTGCCCTTGTACAATTTGGTTCTATTTTGAAAACTATCTACCTGTCAATGTATGGGAAGAACAAGAAGGTTTTTTAATTGTGAGGGTCTAGATTTGCTGTTTCCTTTTCAGTGGCTCAAGAGCTCGAATGCCTGTCCAGTGGGACAGTCATTGCTCAGCTGTGTTTACTGATTTTTCTCATCTGCAACTTTTCCTAGGGATGAAATCTACATTGCTCCTTCCGGAGTCCAAAAGGAAAGAATACAGGTGTGTTAAACTGTGCTTTTACCTCAGAGCTCATCTTGAGATGGATGAAAGTGCCTTTGTTTAGAGTTTCATTTTTCCTTATGTGAAGTTACAAACTTGTTATACATTTGAAACAACTGCTGATTTCTCCCAGTACTCCACTATCATAGCAAGCCAGTATGTGTTTCTGTGGCCAGTGTAGATTAGTCTTGATGTTCTCCTTGCTGTAAATTAACACAAAGCAGCATGAGAGTGGAGCATTACTCCAGTCCAGCTTTATTCTTTGTCAGGCTTGGTTGGCTAGAGCTGTCTGGCTACAGTTTCAAGTTACCCGTGTAAATGGACATTAACACCTCATTGCTGTTTATTTTCATTTGAGTGATTGCAAATATTTGTCTTGATGTTCTCACTAAATAACTGGGCTCTCCCCATGAAAAGGTAACCTTGTCTCTGTTTTCCAAAAAAACCCAAAATAGAAGAGGAGGGGGGAACGGTAAACAATACCTATTTTATGACAGCAGGAACTCCCCCAGAATAGAGTAATACATGAAAAGGATTTGTCATCTCATAAATCTGAGGATAAATACAGTGAGGAGGGAAAGGAGTTTCTTCTCTGATAGAAACTTGGGTTCTTAGAGCAATGTTTGCTGGGGATGTGGAGAAGTAAGGCAGACAAAGGTATGTAAGATAACCACAATGCTCTGGTCTGTGCTCACAGTAACAGAGGATTGAGCGCAGTCAGTGAGGAAATCTCCTGTAATT
The DNA here is from genome assembly GCF_901933205.1 of Camarhynchus parvulus. Taxonomy (NCBI): domain Eukaryota; kingdom Metazoa; phylum Chordata; class Aves; order Passeriformes; family Thraupidae; genus Camarhynchus; species Camarhynchus parvulus. The sequence continues at coordinate 18,168,331 of NC_044575.1, read as the reverse complement.
GTATTTTCTACTGATTTTTAAAATAACATTAAAATTTTATTACTATCCTGAACAATTCTTTGCACTATTACGAATAGTTAATTGATGCGAAGGTAACATTCATGTAAAGCTACTAAAAGCAAAGTTTAAAAAGAAATAGTTCTACAAGTTAAATGTATTGTTTTTTAAGTTTAACTTGTGTCATTTGTTGGTTCTTTTAAGTAGGGAAGGAAAAGTGCATCTACATTTCTTATTTTGAATCAGTTACTACTTTTCCTTTTGATCAGTTATTACTGAGCTACACTATCTCCTTTCTGAGAAAATTGTAGTTTTACAAATATCTGCATGGCATCAGTCTGACGAAAAAGAGTACCTAATAACTAATTTCCATTACACAATGTTGGTAAGTAGTGTTAGAAGCTGGAATAAATGTGGAGCATAACAGCACTTTTACGAAGTTCAAATCACATTCTCTATTAAATACATGGTTTGTATATATTTGTTTCCTTAGAGGGAAAACAAAACTATTTGAGGTTAAATATCAAACAAAACTATCACAGATCAAAATAATTTCTTCTTTCTTACAGCCAGAAGATATGTTTGTTTGTGACATGAATGAACAGGACATCAGTGGTCCTCCACTGCACAAGAAACTAAAGAAAAGCCAGTGCACACCTCTTTTTATGAATGCCTACACTATGAGAGGTATGTAGCAATGTTTGCAGTTCAGCAGTGACTGAAACACTGTATATGTACATCCACAAAATTGCTATTCAGTACCATATTCTTTATATATAGAAGTTACAGTGAAATAAACATGAAACTATAAAATTAATTGATATGCAAAGGTATATATACAGTGGGATATAATTCACAGTAACATCCTGTCAGTATCATTTGCAATTTAATCTTCTCTTGTAGCTATGCCTGTGATCATGTTTTCAGCACTGATTTTAGTGCAGAATATTGGTAGGTTGCAGGGGAAGCCCAGGATTACAGCAGTTTTACATCAGTGGTTTTGCAAATTCAGCTATTACCGTTTAAATCCTTTTGCATCCGTTGGCTGAGATTAACAGTTATAAAATAGGAATAGCTGAAAACAGTATGAAACCTTTCTTTTTCAGGTAGATAGTAATAGAGAGTTTTTGATGTTGTGTAAAATTTACATCTGTTATTTTAGAAAGGATTTCGGGAGTCTCTTCTGGTCTTCCTGCACAAGCACCTTACATTGTGTCCTCAAGGAATAACAGCATTGCATCTTTAAGTAGATTATAATTATTGTCTACCTATCTTTCCATCATGACACAGTAAGATGATGAATTTTTTTCAGAGAATCAGCAGATAATTGAGGAAAACATGAAAGTAAAAGGCTTTAAACTTTCATTTAACAAATAAGTTTGGGAATTCCCTATAACCTCAGAACTCTGATAAAATTAAAAGTGTCTCAGTCATTGTAGTATGTAAAGAAATGTACAAGTAGTGTTTCTGCTTGAATTTGTACAAGCAGTGTCTCTCCTGGAATGTGTCACTAACTGAAAGTTAACACAAGTGTCCTAAGACAATCCATAATTATCCCTTATATGAGTATTTACCTCATACCTTCATTTAAGTTGCTGTATATTTTTTCCTCTCATACAGCAAATCAACATTTGCTGAGATGCCTAATCAAAGGAAATGAATCAAGTATGTGAATAAAATTTGCATAATAGAGAAATTTTAAAATTAATTCTAAATTTTCTTTTTCTGCTCCTAGGGGCAGGCGCAGTGATCCATACACATTCCAAGGCTGCTGTTATGGCTACCCTCCTTTACCCAGGGAGTGAGTTCTCTATTACCCATCAGGAGATGATAAAAGGAATCCAGAAGTGTACTTCAGGAGGCTATTACAGGTACTTCTCTATATTTAGGAAAAGAGGTGTGGTGTTTGATCATTTGTTTTCAGCAATATCAATACAAGTCATTTGAGTTATATACTTGAAAGTGTATAATACAAAGTATTAAGAATAAGAAGTAAAAAGACCTCTGGAATGAATGAGTCACCACTGGCTTTCTGTAAGATCTGAAGCCTGTGTAAGAGATCTGAGATAAGATCTTGTAATGCCAAGGCTGCTGTGGTCTGTTGAGCTACAGGAAGAAGCCAAATAAAGAGCTACATCCTGAGATGTTGCCACATCTGTACAACATTCAGCTGAAACTGGTGCCAGCCAACACCAGGTTGGATTGATAGCATGTACAAACTACATTTGGGTGGACTTCACATATCACTGCCTGTGCTAGTTTAGGGCATGTTAAGAGAGTAGAGGATTTCAGATTTACTTGACAGAGTTTGAAAGAAAATTCAGAATAAACAGCTCATTAAAGATAATGTTATTACTTTTCAAGGATGAGCTCTGAGGTAAGTGCTGAGTTATTCCAAATTATGTGTGATGGCTTGTTTTGAGGTCTCCACCCACAGAGTGTTGAATTGGGATCTGCAAACAACATTTATATAACATGTGACAAGGAGATGAGAAATTGAAATGCTAAATTCTTTCCACTTTTTGATGTTAATTTTTGTATCTAACTATTGCCCTTTGGCAAGGGAGCAAGCCATATGTGATTTTACGCCCAGGCATATTTTATTCCATTTTGGTCAACTTGCCAACTTTACTTTCTTGTCACCATTAGCATGTGCATTTTTAATGTGGTAAAATGCAAACCCTTGTACTCAATTGTCTAACAACATTGTTTTTTTAAAAATCCACAACAATTTTTAATATGTATTTTGAGCTCTCAAGCACTACTAAATGTTAGTCAGGAAACATTGGATTTATTGGGTTCCATGCCTCCAAGTTTTCTGTGTCATTCTATTAATTTACCAGAAACACCGAAGAAATCAAAGCTCCAGGTTATATGGCTCATAAGCACATGTTCATTCACACTAGACTGATTCCACTGGCTTGCCTCACACAAGACTCCCCACTGAATTCGAAGGAAAAATGGGTCCTTGGATTCAAAATACAAAATGGTGCTTTTCAAAAAAGGGATTGCATGTTGTTTATAGTTACATAAATCTTTTCTGGAAGCTGTCCAGGAAAATGCTACAGATAGAATAATCAGAAGTATATGTTGGCCTAAATATGACTCCAGTGATGCCACACTAGTTTTACCTTTGATTTCCATAGAAGGAGAATTAGATCAGTAGTAAACAGGTTTGAAAGTCAGACTGTCATAAGGTATTTTACATCCGTGTTTGACTAAACATAGGCTGCTTATATTTCAATTTTTTAAAAAAAGAGATCCCAAGTATTTAGTTCATTCAGAATCTTCTTGACATTTTTTAGGTATTAGTTCTTGATAGAAAGCTCATAGTCCCGGTTAGGAATCAGTTTTCATACTTGTAGCAGCTTCCAAGCTCAAGCAGAAAGCAGAACCTAGGAAGCCAATCCATTTACTCATTTGGCCTCATTAGTAACAAACACTCCGAGTGTAATTTTAGTATTCCAAATCTGTGAGAGTCAGAGCTTCAAATGCTACCTCACTTTCTTCATTCACTGTTTTTATAGCCTTCCTTGAGAAAGTGTCAGTTGAGAACCATAAGAGATGAGACTTTATCTTCTGACTATTTGATTTCAAATACAAGCTGTTGGTGTTGGGTTTTTTACCATTGCTTTCTTTCTGTGTTTCACAAAAGAAAGTACTACTAGCATCCACTCATGAAATATCTATGTGATCTCAATGATAGATCTGAACCTGAACTGGGGACTTATTAAAACTATTTAAACAAGTTTCTGCTAGTGTTAATTAAGGTTCAAACAATGCCAAATATCCCAGTCCTCCTTCAGAAGAAACTCTTAGGCAAGTTCCACTGAGTAACGTGCATCATCTTGTCTTTGGAGCTGGGGTTCTCAGGCTCTCTTAAGATCACATGTAGCCCACCAATGACTCCATCACAGAGAATTTATTTTTCATGTGTTGACTCTACTTTCTATTTATATGCCTTAGCAGGACAATCTTCCAGGGGCTTTTTGGACTACCTAAATTAATTTTTCTGTTCTCCAGCAAACAGCTTCATTTCCTTCTCTGTGATATGATTCTTTTAAATAATTTAATCTGAGGTAAAACTTGTAGATGATGCCAGTACAGGATGAAAAGTTTGAAAAAGTTGTAAAGGGACCCAGCTGCAAAGTGATATGGGAATAAACAGCTACACCTAATAGATTAAAGTGTTGTTTTCTTTTTGTGCCTCAAGTGTAGCTCAGGTATTGCCAGCGTAATATGTGTTTGGGAGTGAGAGATGTTCCTGAGAATTCCTGTGCTACAGCATGACTCACAAGAGAAGAGAATAAAATCTAGTACTGAGAATTTAACATTTTCTACAGTCAGAGGATAATTTCTTTCTTAGGGAAAAGTTTCATACATCCAAGCACAGGGTTTTTTTAAATACATGAAGATGTCTTTTTTTTATAGATATGATGATACACTAGTGGTTCCTATTATTGAGAATACACCAGAAGAGAGGGATCTCAAGGAGAGAATGGCACGTGCAATGGAAGAATACCCAGACTCTTGTGCTGTGCTGGTCAGACGTCACGGTGTTTATGTATGGGGAGAGACGTGGGAAAAAGCCAAAACTATGTGAGTACAGTTCAGGAATATGCTGTCTCTAGCCTCAAGATCTTAATGAACTTAATGCCATGTATATTTCCAGCCCATGGACAATGATCCAGCATATTAAGGCCTCACTGCATATATAGGGAGCTTTTGGGAATGGATTCATCCATGATTCCATTGCTTGGTTTTCCTTCCATATCAGTGCTGTCTGATAGGGTTGCCAACATTTTCCTTTCAGACAAGTCAACAAATCCCTTCTCATATGAAACACGCAGGCAGTCTCTGCTTTTATATGACACCTGCCAATACTGTTTGTGTAGCCCTCCGTAGTCCCATTTTTGGAATTTACCTCATCTGCTGATGGAAATGCAGCAAATCAATATTATGTAGGAAAGTGGCACTTTCCATTCCACAGCATTGGAAATAAACAATAATAGAGCTGTCCAGTCAGACTATCACATTGGTGATAAAATCTTAAGGAAGGAAAATACTAATTTTCATAAAACATGATAAGGCTTGAGCTTTACTTACATTGCATTTTTTCCCTATTTATTTTAGGTGTGAATGTTATGACTACTTGTTTGATATCGCAGTGCAGATGAAGCAGCACGGGCTAGATCCTTCAAAACATCCAGCAGGAGAAAATGGGATCTTGTAAATGTCAACAACATTTATACTCAGGTGTGAATTTATCTGTAAAGATGATCTGTTTGGAGGGAGAGACTATAGATGACACCATCACTTCAGTCTGCTTTCCCACTCAGGAAACTTCAGTATTGCTCATCTTCCCCCAGTCTGCTCCATTACCATTGCAGTTGTGCCTGTGCCTGAAATAGTGCTGCTTTTCCGCACAATGCAGCAAAATATATATATATATTAATAGCTAGGTATGTCCAGTGGATCTTTAGTGTCAATGTACAGCATGGAGTGGGATTTCTTTTTAAAACAAAATAATATCAAGCAATGGACTTGAAAGGCCATTGGACTAAAAAGGCCAGAGCCTAGCGAGCTGATGTGGACAGAGATGTCTGAACACCCACATTTGTTCTTCTGCTTGCAGGATCAGGTTTGATTTCAGACCATCTCAGTGATATTACATATGTGGTGGGTTGGTTGGGGGTTTTACGGGGTTTGGTTTTTTCCTTCAGTGTGGCTGGTTTGAGTTTTACTGATTAGTGTTACCTGTTTACCTCATGTAGGAAATCACATTGACTTTCTGTTTTCTACTGTAGCAATGATCCGTTTTGAAAGTTTTCATAAGAAATTGTTAAAGCCCAAAGACAATATGATTAGGGTGTACTCTACCTGAAGGATACCTGAAACAATTCTCACATATGTACAGCTTGGTATGGCAAAATGCAGTGGTAGCATAACGTTTCAGAGTTGGAAAATACAAATTTAAAGGTACCAGTACTGAGATTATAAAGGAATTTCTTGACCAAAGCTGTGGGGCAGGAGGTTTGCTGTCAGTGAGCCTCTGCCATAGCAGGCATTCAGGGTGCTGCTGCTGCTGCTGCCTGCAGTGATGAGGACACGCTGGCTGCCACTCCTGCGCAAAGCTACCTCATGGCCCACAAGGGCCATTCTAAAATTACTCCTCAGCCCCTGCAATTGGATAAGTTGGGCTTCTGTAGTGGCATTAGTATTCCTTTGCCTCTTTATTGTGACAAGTTTTAGAATATTTTTGCTTTTATTTTGTTTCTCCTGTACAGGTTTATTACATGATGATGGGAGTTCCAGCTTTCACCCCACACTATTGAAGCCAGAAGGGGGTGCTGATCCTCAGCTGATTGACAAATCTCAGCAGGAACTTTTAACTGTTAAATGCACCCAGGAATTAAAGCAGAGTTAAAAAAAACCCAACTACTGAACAATCATTGCAATTTCCAAGTCCTGTCGAATTCCACAGTAGGAGGAATGAAAATTCAGATGCAAAAATACTTTGAAAAACTTTGGAGAACTAATGTCACATTTTGGTTTTGTGCCTTAAAATTCATATTTTAACAACCTGCACTTACTGATCCTGTCCTAATGCTGCATCATTTAAATTGAAATAAGTCTGCATTTCTGAAAGTTATTGTAGCTTTTATTCTTCCAGAAAAAAGTGAGGACAGCCCCTTAATTAGAAGTTAATAAAGTTTAAAGCATTGTTTGAGCTGTTGATTCCTTCATACCATGTTCGTGTTTATGTTTTTGGGGTTTTTTTCTTTTTTTTAAATTAAGCCTGTAGCATATGTATTTTTAAACTCTCCTAATTGTCATTATAATGAGAAGAAAATTTTTTAGCATGCATTTTGCAGTTGTTACTGAGGGACTGCTCTGGGTCTTACCTTTTTAAATTCCTTTACTTTGAATAACAGCTTTGTTTGACCTCTGCTTAGCCCCCACCCTAAGGTAGATTTAATCAACCTGCTCATTAAAACAAAGTCTCACATAATTATGACAGTGTCTTCTTTCAAAATTTTCTGGAATGGCCCCCTGGTGGCATCAGTGTAAGCTCAATTGACCAATTTTCTAATTGAGTATTGAGACTTCAGTCCCGAGGGTGAGCTGAGCCAGGGGAAGTGCCGGCTGACCCTGGTTTCTGCTAGGGGCTGTGCATTCCCACCACTTCCCCTTCTATCATCTCTGGCACTTTTTTGGAGCTTCCATGAGATGAATTAACTCTTCAGCCTAACATTAAACTACTGTGGATGTGGGGGAAAAATTGTTTCAATTATTTCCTACTAAGCCACTGATAAAATCACTGAATCAAGTCAAAGGTGGGTCCAGAGAGAACCTGGAACCAGGGCAAGAGGACACGGCTGATGCCGGAGGTGGCAGACACCACTTCCCCCTTTTCCTGGGGAGGACAATTAAGGTCAGTGTTTTGTGTACCTTAGGCATGTTTGCCCTTCCCTCTTGTACCTCTGTACCTGCAGTGTGCAACATTTAACCCTTAGAGGGACCTTGGTTATGGTGAAATAATGGTTATCACTGAGTAACTACAGGTTGTTGGCTATATGTTTATTGATATGTTTTTTCATTATTAGACACTTGTCAGTGGCAAATAGTTTGCAGTGATTCCACATCTTCTGAGTCTAGTGGATTGCAGTAAGAACTTGTGTGAAAATGCTATTTTTAGACCAGGGGGTGACTTTGGACAGGCTGCTTCACTTAAGCATAAAATATCTCTGAAGTGTGTTCAAGACTTGAAAGGTGGAGCTGACCTTAAGGGAAAGCAGTTGTAATTCTCTTAGCTTTGTTCCCCTGTGGATGTACTAATAAAAACACTTCATGTGACAATCCAGTTAGTCTTGAAATCTAGCTGCCATCTATTCATTGTGGCCTTTAATTATTTATTTAAATTGTCTGATTTTTGCAAAAATTAACTTTGTGTGGTATTCTGATGATGATTTCAGAATAGATGATAATTGTATCGTTCCATGATACTGATGTTTTATAAGCATGAAGAAAATTTTACATTTGATGTTTTTTTGTTTTGCATATGTAAAGACAAACCATAAAAGAACACTCATGAGGAAAGGTATTTTTTGCCAAATATATTCCTCTGGGGTTGTGTTAGTTACAATATTCACTTTCTCATGCAGCTACAATTTGCTCTGTAGCCTTTCTAAAATCTGTAAATAATCACATTTCTACAGTAGTAGTTAAGTTCTTTCATACAGGATTCCTAGATGCTCAGAGTCCCATTCAGCGATTTTTGGAAATTAGTTAAATGCATCCTTCTCATGTCTTCTCATATGAATCCTCATCAAAGAAATTAATGCCTTCACAACTCTGGTGGCTTCATAACCCTGTGAAATGATTACTGTTTCCTGAAGTGCTCACAAAGCTCTGGCAGTACAGCTCTGATTATGTAGAACAAAAATAGAAAAATGTCTCATACGATTCAAAGCTCCTTGACTCACATAATTTTTAAGTCTATCTCTTTTCCTGATGTGAATATAAGACTTTTAAGCCAGCTAGGTGTTTTTCTATGTTTGCAGCAAAGACTTGATCTCCACCAAAGCTGATTATCTAGGTTTAGTATCACAGATAGGCTCATGGCAGAATGACATAATTCCCATTTAAATGGCTCATCCAAAAAGCTAAGTTCCAACATTTCTCAATAAAAGTAACTTCCTAGCAAACATCCTGCTTGCTTTCCAAGAAGGAAATAAAACTGCAGAATACAGGATCTCGAAACGTTAAAGAGATAGAACTCTTAACTTACCGTAAGCAGTTATGATGCCAATGTGTGTTCTGTTGTAAATGCTGTAATGCCTGAACAGTTGGCATCCTCTTCAACTCTGAAATTTTAATTTAAAAATTAACATTAAAAAAGCCCACTGACTAGTGGAACATTACAAATAAACCAGTAGCCTTCCTCTAAATTGTTTTTTTTTCTACATGTTTTGGCAAACAGGTTTCTAACAGCTTTTTTCTCTTTTACAGAAGATGGTGAATGGGAAAAAAGATCCCTAGAACACTCTAAATGGGTTCCTCTCATACTGAGTAGAAGAAAATATATAGCTTGATATTAATCCTTCCTGATTTCAAAATAATTTAAAAACCTCTGGAAATGCTTCATTTTTCAAGTCACTTCATATTTGTATTTCAGGTTTGTTCTAAGGGGAGGTGAACCCTTGCAGGCTTTGATTTTGTTTTGTTTTCCTAGGTACAATAGAAAGTTGTGCCTTACAGAGCCAGGCTGTGTCCAAGGACAGCCCTCTGAGATGAGACAGACATTTGTGACAGGGGTAGAGGAGCCTGTGATTGCACTTTGCTACCAACTAATCTGAACCTTCATGTGTCTGGACATTTGCTTAAATTTCAAGTCAGCTTAATGTTAAAGGCTTAATGTTACCCCAGAAGAATGCTACCTGACCTGATTTTTAAGAGTGAATTTTTAAGTCCCTAGGTCTGAAAAGGAGCTCTCAGGCATTTATTCTGGTACTGCTAAAGGTTTTGCTGCATATAATGAATGGTAAATAAAATCTGGCTTTTGGTTGACTTGATTAGCACAGGCTTGCATTTCTGCTAAATATGAGTGCCAGAGTTTCAGCATATACTGACTGAACCATTGCAGAATTATTTTGGAGGTGAAACCTCTAGTGGAACCACATCCATTGCCTGTTTCTTAGGATTTTAATCTATTGAAATCAAAAGCAATTCCAAATATTAAATTTTTTTAATTTTTCTATAGTCTTCACACTTAATCTAGCATCTGCTAGTTTTCGCTAGAGCAGTCAAAGAAAACCAGTGACTGCCTAATGCTCAATACAAAAAATGGATTGAGCATGTTTGTCTGGATGGGCAATCGTGGAAATTCATATACTCTGAGTAGCATTGACAAACACACTCTGTATTTTTATATGTCTGTTGGGGTTTTTAACTCTAAGAGACTGTGCTGTTGGACTAGCAAGTTTCTCCCATCTATGACAGATAAAATTACAGGTTAATCTCCAGAAACCAGATCAACAGGAATTTATTTAAGTAGTTAAGCATAAATTCTGTCTCCTTAATGAGCCTCAGATTAGTTTCAATTTCTCTAATGGTAATTTCTGGTTATTACAAACAGAATACACTGGATATAGAAGAAAGAATAGGTTTTATATTTAAAACAAAGAGCTGGATGTCTAGATTTTGTGGCTGATTGAACTGTTACCTTAAGGTCATGCCTTGAACAGTTCACTTTGATGGGAGTTTCAAAAGACCTTGAATGAATCAGATACTACCCTAAATCCCATTGGAAAGTTATGGGATTCATTTTGTTAGGCTCCCCTCTTAACTCTAAGGATGTAGCTGTCTTTATTTCAATCAGGAGTAAAAAAGAAAAAAAACAGAGAAGGTCACCTTGAGTACAAGCTGCCAACTTAATCGCTGCTGTGTCACAGTTTGATATCAAATACCTAACTGGTATTTTTTCTCCATGCTAGAAACTTGTAGTTAAGAAAAAGGTTACATAACTTGATTTCACCTAGAAGGAATTTACAAACCCAAGAAATCAGGAACTGAGCTGGCCTGCTTACTCAAATGTGCATTAAGACTACCAAAAGTAACACAGCACAATTTTTGTGACTCCAATTTCTCCCTTCCCAAAGGACACCAGCTCTCTGTCTTTCCAGATGAAACCTCTGTTTTGTAATGGCATTTTTTAGTTCCTGTTCTCCAGACAAAGCAGGTTACCCTGACAGTCCCCATTTCAGGGCAGTTCCTGAGAACACTGCGATAAGGAATATGTGTGAATGACGACTGCACATTGCCTGGGCTCAGCAGCTTGCTGGGCACTTAACATGGATGATTCTGTTTCTTTTTTCTTTATGCTTTGTCTCATTTCCGTGCTTTATTCAGTTTTAATCCTGCTTTTCTCTAAGACTTTCTTCCTTCTGGTGTTTTCCTTACATTCATTGAAACCAAATGTAAACTTACTACCATTTGCATTCTGGTTGAACTTTCAAACCCAGGAATATTTTTGTGTTGCAAACATCTCTTTCCTGATTCATCTGCTACATCCCTGACATATCTGGGCATGTCCTGTTATTGTCTGTTTGCAAAATTTTGGTACTTAAAACAGTTAATGTGTCTTTTGTATCTCAGACACACTAGGATTTTGCAAGCGTCTGTTGATTGCAAGAACATATGAGCAAGTATGAGACTAATTTCCTGTTAAGGAGTCGCTACATTAAAAGGATATTTGCATAATCATAGACCAAGATAATGTAGGGAAAACCCCTGAGATCATTCTGCTGCCAGGATTAAGCCAAGCCCAACATGTAATTTATTTGAATGCATGAAAGCTGCTCCTTATCGTTCACTTCTATCTCAAGTCTCCAAGCACTTTAGTTGGCAGCAGCAGGCTCTAACTCCTCCTGGGTAATTCATTATCCTCAACAACTTTTAAAAGGGTTATTTTAAGTTTAACTTAACAGTCCCTGCAACTTAATTAATACAATAAAAAAACTATTCCTTTTATGAATTTCTGTCACGTGTTCAAAATCAAGCTGCAGCATCTTCTTGGGTCATCATTTTATTTGATGCCCTCCCATTCAGGTTATGATAACTTCAGAAATATTGCATGCACCACAGAAACAGGGGTTCAGGAATACACCTATGAAAAACATAAGCAAAACCAATGAGATTTCCTAATGCAGGTACTTTTTTCAACTTGTATATAAATAAAGAAGTGTCCACATAGGAGTTCAGCAGAAAGAAGTACAAAAGAAAGTACATTAGCATGAAAAATCAAGGTACATACCACTGCTGTTTCTGAACAGATTAATACTTAGGGCTGGAGGTTCCCAATTTCCATTTTAAATTCAGGTGCATGCTTGAAGCTTTATTTGGAGAATCTCATTATCAAAGTAAAGAATTTGTCATACTTGCCACCTGGTACTTCCTCCAGGTAAACAGGCTTAGAGGCTTATGGCTAGAGTGCTGTAGTGATACCTGAAAGATTTGGTTTCTTTTTCTTTTTTACTCTGCTTGGATAAGTAAGTTATTTGAACCCAGAAATCCAATTACCAGGGAAAAAAAAGAGGCAAAGAAATCCCAATGCTGTCATGTTTGCTTGCCATGGTTAAAATAAATAGGGACACAAAGAGATGTGTAGGTGTAGCAAGAGGGCAGCTGCTGTTTCTGAAAAGCAGCTGAGGGAGGAGAACCCATTCAGTAGCATTTCAGGGACAGCTCAGGCTATCAAGCCTCCAGCCATAGCACAAGAGGAAAGAGCAAACATTATGATAACAGATTATTTAATTGTAGGAAAGTCAAAAAGAGAGATTATAATTAAGGTCTCAGACACCTAAATAAAAAGCATCTAGTAGCAGTGGTAGCAACATTAGCAGATAAGCACAGTTAAACAAATAGCATGATGATCACTGTCCATTTCAGTTTAAACACCAATTAAACAGTTCCACTCCACTAGAAAATTGTACCATGATTTACTATAACTATGATTAAAATAGTACAGCTCTAGTAGCCTGAGTACTTCAATATTATCAATAAAAGAGTTGTATACTAACCTACATTAAGATGTATCGTCCTGTTTGAAACTTCTAGTCCTTAGTAAGGAAGACTACTATATATGAAAAAGTAGTTCATACAGCACTGATTCCTACTAAATTTTTGAAAAGGTAAAAGCAAAACTATCCAATACTGAAAATTAGGAGCTAATTCTATTCAAACCAGAAGAGAACAGTAGACAATAAGTGTAACCTGAGTGTAACCCTCAGTGTAACTTGAAACTCACATTGCACAAAATAAATTCTCAAAGACAATGAAATGACAATACTGTGCAAGCTGTTCCCATAGGGAGACAACGGACTGAAGACAGTCATCCCAGCTATATTTAATTTCTCTCCATAAAAATAGCCTATGTTTAACTTGATAAAGGTTCCCAAGCTGAAACACTGAGACCAAAACTGTGGCATTATGCCATATAGCAGCATTATGCAAGACATGAGCTTTGCCTTATCATCTTTCTGTGCCTTTGGAAATCTATGCAGAAATTGATGTGAAGAAATTTATCAGAAGGCTTAATCTCTGGGGGAAAAAAAATCCCAAAACTACTCTGCTTATTTCCTTTGTTATTAATTATAGTCCATTCACAGCTTCACTTCCAGAAATCCCTCAAAGCTCTGCAGGATTCCAGTCTGCTTTGCCCAGCTTTACCAGTCTCTGATTTTTTTCCCCCTCATATCATATCCAGAATTGATCCTAACAACACAGGGGACAGTTTTACAAAGACTTCTTCAGAGAAGAACTGCCCACACATGAGAACTGCTTCAGTATGAAAGAAGGAATACAGACTATTCATACATGGTAAAAAAAATTCTACCATGAACACAAGATTCCTGAACAGAGGAATAGGGTGCAGATGAACAGGAAGGGGCATGCTAAAAGCCATAAGTAATTAGTGTTAAAACCCCAGAAAATCCAAGTAATACAGCAGGGATCACTAAAATGCTGTTATCCAGGAGAGGTTAAAGTCAGGATGGTTTCATAAATTGTATTTTTGTACCTTGCCACCTCTGTGTTGAAAATGTACTTTTGGCTAAAACTGATTAATTAGACAGACTAATTCCATCTATAGAGAAAATTTATCAGTAGCTTTCTATGCTTTTTATATTGACTAGAAAGACTAAAACATTAAAAAGTCTAAGATCAGGCCAGAGATTATTTCACTAGGATAAAGAATAATGTAAGCAACTGAAGACTTCCTTGCAGAACTCTTGCACACCGTCCTTGAGGGGCTGAGCACAGAGTGATTTCAGGAGCAGGAGATACAACACTTCCTCAGGATTTGCAGATGTCCCTGGGAATTAGCTTCCATAACCCAAACAGGCTCTTGGGATTACCTAAAATATTTAGTGAATTCAGCTTCAAGAGCACAAGAGCAGTATAGAATCACAACATCCTTCCCCCAAACTACAACTTCAACACTTGAGTTCTTAGAGGAATTCCAAGTTCCTGTTATGGTTTAATCCCAGACTAAGCCCCACACAGCCACTTGCTTAATGATCCCTGCTGAGCTGGATAAGAGAATCAGGAGGGGAAAAAAAGACAATTCAAGCAGTCAGATACAGACAGTCCAATAGGTAAAGCAAAAGCCACATGCACAACCAAAGCAAACCAAGAATTAATTCACCACTTCACATGGGCAGTGTAGAGCTATCCCCTGGAAAGCAGGGCTCCATCAGCCAGGATGATGACTTAAGAAAAATGCCATCACTCTGAACAGATCCCTCTTCTTCTTTCTTTCCCCAGATTTATATGCTGAACATGACACCATGTGGTGTGGGACATGTTTTCAGTCATCTGGGTCAGCTGTCCAGGCTGTGTCCTCTCCCCTGTACACCCCCAGCCTCCTCACTTGTGGGGCGGGGCAAGGAGGCCTCAGTTCTGTGTAACAGTGCTGAGCAAAAACAAAAAGCATCCCTCTCTTATCAACAGTGTTTCCAGCACAAATCCAAAATGCAGGCCCACACCAAGGACCGTGAAGAAAATTATCTTTATCCCAGCCAAAACCAGCACAAAGAGAAAGGTGTGATTTCCAAGTTGGGTACAAATCAATTCCTGTTCAGAGAAGTAATATCAGGTGCTTGACTCTTCTGTGATGTATCTAAGCTCTGTAACTGTTTTGTTCTTCCTTATGCATCTTTCAAGCATTTATAGCTTGAAAGTTCTGTCCAAAAAAAGGAGGTAGGTTTCTGATACCTGTAATGAACTGCCTTGTAAAAATTTTGTACTCAACAATGGAAGAAAATTTACATTTTTAAAATGCAAGCTGTATGTGAAGTAAAATAAGGAGCCAGTAGCAGACAATGGGAGCAGCAGTAGGTCTTTAATCTTGAGCCATATCTGGGTGTTAGACTGAACAGAGCGGAATAGCAGCCTCCTCCTATTTGAGAAATCCCAACCTAGAATCCATTCCTAAAGGTGGATGACTAAGCACTGTCTTTGAATAAAATGTAACCAGGGAATTTTTTTTTCCTGAGGAGAAGGAAGTACCCGTTCCATCAAGTTGTATCCAAGGCAGTTATTCAGAATTATGAAAACCTGGTACCCTTTTGTAATGAGGACATACAACTAAGTTTCTCCCATCTCAAGACAAGAGCTAAAACTTTAGTTATTCTAAATTTTGTGGGAGTATTCTCATTCCTTTTGGCTGAAAACTGTGTGAAATTATTCACTGGTTCAGAAAGAGATAGCAGTGGGTACCTATGAAACATCAAGCAACCAACAGGTCATTTACATGGGACAGGGGAGTCTTGAATTTTATTCTGGGTTTAGTTTATCGATAGATGCTTGCATCTCTGTCCTACTTGTTGGTTGTTTGTTTTGTTTTTTAGCTTGAGCTAGAGGAATATGAGTAAGCAGAAGGAAGCTAAAGTACTGTCACTCAGCAAAGCTTTTGTCATGGGAGATGCAGAAATGAAGACCCTTCAGCAGCAGAAGGAATCACAGTGTACTCTGTACTGGAGATTTTTGAATGAGTGTCATTTATATAAAATGGAATTGTAAAAGCTTCTTTTCTGAGTCAGTTACAAAAAATATTTCATTCAGAGCCTGACACAGATGTGCTCGCACCCTCCAAAGACATCAAGATTTTGGCTCCTGAAAGCGTTTAAGTTTGATGTATGTGCTTGGTTGTTCCAGGCTTTTGATTATTGTACACAATTCCAGAAGAAATTTAGATGACAAGGAAAAGAACCTATGGATTTGATATCTCTAATACAAATACTTAAGAAGCTTGAGAAAAGTCCTTGATCTTGAAATGGAGGTTTGAATAAGCACTTTGGAATAAATCTAAAGAAATGAGCAATTACAGATTCCAGGCCACCCTTTTAACAAAAACCTCTTTTGCTTTCCATGTTTCTTATAATCTTCCTTTGGTCCAATCATTCATCTCAGCAAATTTTTCATTTTTCAAATTAGTAACCTTTAATAAACACACCCCTGTAATTTGCATTGATAATCCTTTTCCCTAGAAGAGTGGGTGTTGCTGCAGGAACATGTCCAGAAGTTGCTCTCCAACCAGTTTCTACTCAAAAAAAACACTGCGCCAGTAGCTATTATGACTCAATAACAGATTGAAATCTCTTGTTATGTGTTAATATGGGATAACAACTCCCTTAGAATTTCCATTAATAATGAAGCATCTTAACAAAATACAGACAGAAAAACAGCTGCTGTGAGCTTCTACTAGAAACTATTCCTGCAAGATCTCTGTATTACATTAGCACTCAAGACACTGAATCCCAATCTTCCAGACACCCAGAAAAAAAGATACCAGGCCCAGTTCAACTGCTGACATGTAAAAATGAGTAAATGCACTTTTAAGATAATGCAGTAACAGAGATACATAGTGCCTTTGTGAATGCAGTAATGTTACACTGTTAAATGCTGCATTGTTCTGACTAGAAAAGGGTTAAGTTCACCTGAAATAAAAGCAGAAGAAACCCCTTTGTGTGGTATGAAGGGAAGGGAGTTTTTAATACCTATGTAACAGCATCATTGTAACTGGTGAAGTCTTCTATTCTAAAAGTGGTTTGATACAGATAAGTTTATTTTCTTGGAATACAAGCATACATTGAGGATTTGAATAAATAACCTCTTATTCGTATCCTACTTTATTTTAATGGTAGGCTGAGCATGATTCTTTCTGTTAACGTGCAACTATAAATGCTAAAATCCACTGAGAAAACCTATTCTTTCAAAACTTCTTTTGAGATAATTGAAAAAAAAAAAGGTTCTTTCTTTAATTTTTTTTTTTGTCCTGAACCAGGATGTTTTTAGAGAGACTAAAGATCAAATTTTCTCTCTTATCAGCCAAATATTAATTTCCACATTAGAAACTTCAAATCTAATTATTAGATCTGTTGGATATTTCATTTCCACTCCCATTAAATGAAGCTGATTCTATCTAGCTGTCAGAATTAGAAGTTGAGGTTTGGAGAGTTAATGTCATCCAGAGTAAAAGGACGATAGTCCTTTTGCTTTGTAAATGAGATAGAGCATTAATTTCACCATGTAACTCAAAAAACCTGTCCTCAACCAAATCATTTGCCACACAAGAGGACAACAAAACCAAAAAGACTGTTTGATCTTCATTTATACATGTCAATCAAGTACCTCTTCTCTTCCTTCTTTTCCCCCAGTTGTGCACCTTTCCCCATTGCCCTACAGCAGTACAAGGATAAAATTAAACAAGGGTACTCATTCTATTTTTTTCCATTTGTTTTTTAATAAGTTATGATAAGAGTTGTCAGTAATGTTTAGAGAGGTTGTGGGAGTAACATTTTCTTGCTGTGTTAGCTTGGGATTTTTTGTGCAAGCATTCTTCCAAAATGTCATTTTAAAATGTTTAAATATCAGTCAGTTACATGATTACTGGAAAATAGCAAGCACTGAACACGTTATCTTAAGTTAAGCGTGCAAGTTATTGCCGTTGCTGATAGAGTCACAGAATAGTTACGACCAAATAATTCATTTTAGTGGAGCTCTTTTTTTTTTATTTCCAGAGCAACTATGCAATTAACTTGTGTGTCTAATGTTATTTCAAGATGGGTGTACTGTTCAAATTGCTTGAGTTATGCAATACAGGTGTTCTGTATTTGATGAAACATCCTGTAACCTGAGATCCTTGCTACTGAATGGGTGGAATACATATCCACTCAGCAAAGTGGCCAGGGGTGAGTACAGTTCGCTCTGGAAAAGTACAAAGGAGGAAACAAAGTGTACATAGAGGGTGTGGTTAAAAAAAAATTTAAAAAAAAAAGAAGAAAAAAAAAGATTGATAGCCTTGTATCAGTAGGAGTCATGGACAATCTGGGTTTTCTGGATTTTCCTAAGGCTTTTGATACCATCCCTCACAGTATCCTTCTGGACAAGTTGTCCAGCTGTGGAGTGAGTAGGTACACAGTGTGCTGGGACAAGATCCGTCTGAAAGCCACAGGGTTGTAGTGAATGGGGCTTCACCTGCCTGGCAGCAATTCAGCAGCAGCATTGCTCAGGGTTCAGCTCTGGGCTCAGTCTCGCTCTGTGTTTGTATCAATGGCCTCGGTGCAGCAGCTGAATGCATCATTAGCAAGTTTGCTGATACCACCAGACTGGGAGATGCTGTTGACTGGCTTGAAAGACAAGAGGCCTTGCAGAGGGATCTGGATAGATTGGAGCATTAGGCTACTGTTAATGGGATGAGATTTATCAAGTACAAATGCTGGATTCTGCACCTGGCATGAAGGAACGCTGAGCATAAGTACAAATTGGGAGAGGAGTGGCTGGAGAGCAGCAGGGATCTGGGGGTGCTGGTTGGCAGCAGCTCAGCAGAAGTCAGCAGTGTGCCCTGACAGCCCAGAGGTCAAATTCCATCCTGGGTGCATCAAAAAGCATCTCCAGGTGGTCAAAAGAGGTGATCAATCCACTGTATTCAACTTTGGTGCAACCTCAGTTTGCTCACTGAGGGCAGTTCTGGGCCCCACAATTTAAGAAGGATGTGAAAGGATGTGACTGTATCCAGAGAAGGGCAAAACAGCTGGAAAGCTGATGAAAAGGCTGGAAGGAATGTCCTATAGCAAGGAGGCTGTCTCTGGCTCTGTCCAGTGGGGAGAAAAGGAAGCTGAGCTGTGGCCTCCTTGGTCTTCACAGCTTCCTAAGAAGGGGAAGTGAGAGGCAGGTGCTGATCTGTTCTCTTTGGTACTGAGTGACAGGACAGATGGGGCAGGTTCAAAGCTGTGTCAGGGGAGATAAACCCTTACTTGACGTTGCAAAGCATTTATTTACTGAGAGGGTGATCAAATACTGGAACAGGCTTTCTAAAGAGTTGGTCAGTGCCCCAAACCTGTCAGTATTTCAGAGGCATTTGGGACTTTCCCTAATAATATAGGCACTGTCCCTAATAACAGGTTTTAACTTCTGGTCAGCCCTGAAAGTAGCCAAGCAGCTAGACTAGATGATCACTGTAGGTCCCTTCCAAGTGAAATACAATATTCTATTCTATGCTACCTTATTCTATCCTGTCCTCCTCTCAACCCCAAAAAGCATCTGGTTTCCTTTCATGGGTTAGGTCAAGACACTGAATGGCCAGAGCCATGTTTTCCTTATCTGTGAAAAGAGGATAAAATTCCTTTCTGCTATGCTCTGTAGATTGTGACCAGTATAATATGCCCTCATGGCAGAAGGTCACTTGTGGTCAACTGAGGCTGTTTAAGTACAGTTAATAAATAAATACAATACTGGGGGAAAGGGAAAGGAATATGGAAGAGAGAATAAAGGAAAAAAAAAGAAAGAAGGGAAAAGGAAGCCTATTGAAAAAGTCAAATAGTTCAAAGACTTTAGATGCCAAGAGGACATTAAGAAACACACACATGAAGAAAGCACTAGGAAAATATAGGGTGAAGAACCTAGAACAAGAGTATCTAAAGGGCAGAAAAATAGTAGAGCTTAGAAAAACATTTACTTTATAAAAGTATTTGATAACAGAAAAAACAGTGGCTCTGTGGTGAAACAATGAGCACTCTGTGGCACATCATCCATTTTCCCCATGCTGGAAAAACAAGTTTCCTTCCTCTGTAATTGGTGGCATTCCTCTGTGATATAGCCACACACCTTGGACCCTTCTGAGACGAGAGCTCCGCAGCGCAGAGACTCCCAGAGAGCTGGGTAGGGGAACCCAAAGTACTTGCAGAGAAGGGCTACTAAAAGAAGTTGCCCTGAGGGCTAGGAACTTTAGCACTAATTAAAGTGTCTGTTAGCAGCTTTGTGGTTCCAGTCTCCCACAGGATGTCCAGAGATGACTTTCACAGCTTATTTCTGTGTGTGTAGTGCAGCTAACACATCACTCCTGATCCCCTGCAGCAAAGGCAATTACTTTTCTTCCTTTTCCTTCTCTGTGGAAACTTCTAAAGTTGAATGGAGTCTAGGCTTTTGTTGGTGTTCCCTAACTCACCTGTACCAGCCCAGACACTACTAACAAACATCAGCCAGCCATGACTGAAGTGGTTGGGTTTGACTTTCACTCTTAACCTTTGTGTTGATGTTGACTCAGCTCATTCACCCTTCCTCGTGCATGGCAAGCTTCATGCCATGCTAAAAACACGCCCAGGGAGATGTCACCAGCTTGCCACCTCTTCCCAAGGCAGGGAATGGCCAAGGGCTTTGAGCTCAAAATATGGCTGTGAGCTGTAGGAAGAGCCCTCAAAGATGGGAGAAAAGGCAGGAGTTTTGAGGAGCAATGTGCTGGAATAAATCTTTCATTCCTGGCTGAGAATTATTTGCAAGTTTGGCATTGAATTATCTCAGTCTCAACAGGATCCTATTGATTTTGATAGAAACCTGATGGTTATGCAGGGAAGTCAGGTTCAGGAGTTTTTAGAGGGTTGTCTTTTGGTTTTTATTTTGAGAGGATGGAGGAGGGAGGGAGGTGAAACTTGTTATTTGGAGGGTGGGAGAGCTAGGGAGGGGGAAAGAGGATGACTAAAAAAGAAGAATTCTGCTTTGCAGAAGAAAACCCTAGAGTATTTGCTAGTATTCCCCTTTTCTCATGATGATGCATTTTCAGAAAATTACATTAATGTTTTCCAATCTGACTTGTGCTTCTGTTTGCTTACATTTCATTCCATATATCCTACACCTCTGTTAATTCACAAAAATTTCTTGGTGCAACAGCTACACATGTGAGACACATACAAAAGCTACACACATGTTTTGGGTCAGAAAAGTGATCCAGTGAGACAGTGTCCATAACAGGTTTCTTAAGGCAGAAGGCCAGCTTCAGTCCACTGAGTATAAAGGTTCAGCAAAACTTACTTTGTTTTATCCCTGGGGATGGCTAATCAATGGCCTGGTAGCAAAGTCTGGGCCCTGACTTTTTACCAGGTCCTACAAGACTGTGGCATGGAGTGATCAGACCAGCTAATTCAGAAATACTGGTAATGTGGTGGGCAAGGATGAAGACTGGGCGTTGAAGGGTTCACCCAGTTTCTGCTGCACTGTGCAAACACATCAGTATCTTGCTCCCTTCTACCAGCATAAGAAGAAAAGTGACACCCAAGCATCAGGAAAGTGACTGTCCTCAATTTGTGCAAACAATTACTAGAAGCAGTCCCATAAACTGGGATACTCATGTACAGCCTGCATGTATTTTTCATACAGGGCAAATATATAAAGGAATTATTCCTGACTTGACCTAGGGAAACACCACTCCCACTCTGCACACAATTACATCTTTTATGTTCTGCATGAAAGAATATACTGCAAATGAATCTAAGTACAAAGTTTAAATAAAGAATTGCCAAGTAATAATTAACTCAGTCTGTCATTTATTATGATTAGGCACTAAGGTAAGGTCAGTTTCCTTTAATGCTTTTCAAAGAATGTACTCATTTTAGAACAGGTATGACCAGTTACACAGACTTCTCAAAAGACAAAGTGTTCTCCTCCTGGCTTAGTGATGCCCTGGGTATTCATTTTCATTGCCAGTTTTGACTTAATTATCAATATCACAGCCATGTTGACATGCTAAAAGCCCAGTCACACAGAAATGACCCAGCACTTTCACCTGCAACCTCCTCTGTAAGGTTTACCTTCTGGGATGAAACACTTTTCACAGCAGGACAAGATATGCTATTATGGTCCCAGTGTGAGCAATCTCAGATTACACTTTATTCTTAAACTCTGTTACTGTGGGAGGCTCTTTGGGCACAGGTGGTCAACCAGAAAACCAATAAAACAGACCTAAGTATGTACAGAACACTTTGCTGTGTACTACAAAATACCTTACAATGGAAATACTTTTTGTTCTAACTTCCTAGTCTGGATGGTGTTTTGAGAGCAAGCGGTACAGACTCACACATGCACAGTTCCACAAATCTATTAACATTCCTCCATGTCAGTGGGCAGGATTTGTCTGATGCTGAGATCCTGTTATGGCACCCCAGTGCACTACACATCACCTACTAATGAGGTCTTATTTTGAGACTTTTGGGTTAATGGTAATCTCACAAAGTTACTATTTACTGTTTATATTATAGTTGCACCTAGAAACCCCAAATGAAAGGATTCCATTTAATTAGGTATTTTGCAAACAATAATAAGAAAAAGTTCCTGCATCACAGATCTAACAGGGTTCTTATCAGACAGGATAAAAGCAACGGATGAAAGAGATGAACAAGGTGGGAGTGGATTGGAAAGTCTGCTTTACAGTTGCAAAGCAAACAGACTTCACTGCAGCTCACTACTTGTCTAACTGATGGGAGTGGTTCATGAGCATCACAGCAGAAAAACGTTTTGAGGAGGGATTTAGAGGAGGATAAGGAATAAGGTTTTATGATTTTGGCAAGGACTGGTTTCTGCTGCTAGGGACTGCAGCAGGGAAATATTTAATACTTTTCTTATCACTGAAAAAAGCACAACTGCTGAAGAAGTTGCACTAGGTGACCATCCCTCACTTTAAAATTAATTAACTTCTATAACATAGGGTGAAAGATGTTTTTTTTCTAATTGACTCAAGCCCATTTGACATCTATAAACTGGAAAACAGTTTTAATTTTCATCTCCTGTGAGTATATATAATTATATCCTCTCTTTGTTGTTTATCCTGAGGTTGATCATGCTCCAGTAGGGCTCAAGTCCAGAGAGCATAACTGTATGTTGAAATGCAAATTGCACAATAACCATTGTCATAGAGACTTAAATGGAAAATTATGAGATTTGTTATAATCTCCTATGGTTTTAGAGGATATTAAAAAAAAAGAAGAAGAAAAAAAGAAAAACAACCCACCAAAAAAACCATTTTGTGAAATAGAAAATATGACCTCATTTCACAAAAATCTCAAGCTTTTTCCACTGTGGGTTGAACAAGATTGTTTCTTTCCCATTTACTTCTATGCTTTCAGTGAAGACAACCAGTGTTAAATACAGTTATTTGACAGTAAGTAATAACATTTTATTCCCAATGCTATCTGACTTATGTTGCATTAAAATATATATATCTAAATTTGAATCAAGTTAAACCCTTAAGAATATAAAAATTGAGATCTCCTCAAACGGACGTGTGTGCTATTGCCAGCTCCAAATCCTTCCTTGCTCTCTGTGCCCCACTGCCACTGATCCGGGGTCCCTGGGTGCTGCTCTTGGCTTGGCTGTGCATTCATTAGCCCCTCACCCCTGGCAGGAGCCTCTCTCTGCTGCCAGTCAGGAACTTTCGCTCAGCCAGTGGCCCTGCACCACCTACTAAAACCAAGACCAGATTTGTTGCTTTGGTTCCCTGCACTGGTGTAATTCAGTAAATAACCAAGCATGATGCCGGTCAAGCTTTCAAGCAGGTGAGTCAAAAAATTTGTATGCAAATCTCTTCTGCCTTGCTCTTTAATTACATCTAATCTGTTTGTTTTGATTTCCCCCCTGTATTCCCTGCTGCTTAGCTTTTGTCATCAATCTGCAAGGCATTTTTCAATTGATTAATGACTTACCTATACAATACCTACCCATGCTAACTCCAGTCATTTTCTGCCCCACAGGCTCATGCCCTAAGTTTGGTCACTTCCTAGCTTTCATGTGCTTACTGAGACAAATACAGACCCTTTGGTGGGCTGAAATAACCTGCTGAATGTTCTCTAAATCACCTCTCTCTACCCAGTCAATCTCACCCATTACTTTTGCTGCACTGTTCCAATAATCGTGTCTCCTATTTTTTTCTAGGCCTCAATCTCATTGTTTTCACTGACACCTATAAAGTTTTATTTCAGGAAACAGGAAAATTAACCACAATCTGTATTTATTTACATCCACATAAAATAAATCCTTGCTAGAATTGTTAAATCACCTGGCACAGATTTAGAAACATAATTACAATATCATAGAATCAGTCAAAACACCAGCTGCTCTTTCTCTCCTGTATCTTTTCCATCAGCTACATATCGTTCATTATTTAGTGAGAAGATTCAGTACAGATTAAAACTCATCCTAAACCATATCTATTATGCAATCATATCTTTACCTTGCTCCTATAGTTAAGCATCTCTTGGATAATCTTTGAAAAGAGACTATGGGGAATAAGCAAACAACTTCTAAAAACAAAGCATTAGTGTTGTCTTCTATCATGTAGCTTGGATCACTGCACCCATAGCACAATTCTGCAACTTCTATTGGTCAGAAACTACTTTAATGTAATTTTGAGAAATGCATTGAAGAAGCCTACCCTTCTCACCATGCCGAAAAGCAGAGAATTAATCATCCACATAAGATCTGAAAGAATTCCTACTATATACTATTATCTGATAGATAGCAAAAAGTATTTTCAAAGGTCAAGAGAGAGGTGGAATGCAGAATTAAATACTGATTAGTCAGGATAACACTGGTAGTTGAAACAAGAGCAAGTTAACTACCTAGTCCTGTAAATAATTACTACTCTTGTAAATTTAACATCTGTGAGTACAGCAAGAGAGGCATGTTCAAAAAAATGGCCCATTTCAATATACATGGATGAAAAAGAATTCAGCAGAGTTCTTCCAGACAGTCTGGCAGGAATCAGCCTCTGCTCATGTAACAGCTGGGAGTATACTACAGCAGGTACCTTACAGTTTCACCTAGAATGCTTCCAGGCCAGCCAAAATATTCCCTGCTGATCCAATCTGAGTTTGCACCAGATTACATTTTGTCCAATATATATTCAGAAATGCAGGGAAGCCTCAAAATTTTAATTGTCAGTTAAGTACACAGGAATGTGTATTCTGTACATTCACTTGAGATGCTCTTCAGAGGGTGGGAGGCTGGAAGAGAATGCCCAGGTTAACGTTTGCACTATCAGGATGGAAAATAGGCACCATGTGTTGTGTCAAAATGTGTACCTGAAAAACATGAATGTAATGTAATGAATGTTATCCAGAAAACTGACATTGTAAGTGATACTTAAAATTAGCTTTTTGTGAAACATTGGATACATCTCACTACACATGCTCTTACTGTTTCTTTTATCAGAAAAACCTTATTCTGTGGTGGGATTAGTGATGGTACTTACCTGTAAAATACCTCCCAAACTGTCTAACCATTCTCTGCATAAGCAGAAAATTTTGCTATGTTTTCTTACCTTTTGCTGGTGGGAAGGGCTATGCAAACATTTACTACATTAATAAAACCTTGAAAGCAACTAAAGATTGGAGTGCAAGAAAGTCTCCCCGGGCCTGCAGTTGGACTGTACCCTCTGGGTCATCACAAGAGACTGAGAAATTCCATTGATTGCTTGGCTGGCTGTTTTATTTTCCCTCTATAGTTTAATCACATCTCTACAAAATCCAGGATTTCCCTCCTCCCTTATTTTTTTAAAGTCAGCTAAAAACTAATAAATATCTGTCAGCAAGCAGTTCATCAAATAGCAATGAGAAGCTTTGGTATATCAAAGGGCAAGAGATCATAGAACAGGCATTTGTCTAAAATCTAGCCAGATTTTCCAAAGAGCTCAAGGATAATTTTTTCAAGTGCTCAGGATCCACCTCCATAGGCAAATTTTCAGAAGTGCTCAAAGCCATGTGTGCCACAAGTCTTTAAGAACAGGGTGAGTTGATTTGGTTCTTAAGACAAAGCCAAGTTTTTGAAAATCCTGTCCCCTTTGAAATATTTTTGCTAAAGGCTATTCCAGTATCCCTAAGTTATTATTTTGGATTCTGTGCGTATCTGTACATCTCCACAAAAGAATCTTATTGTCAAGCTGATATTTTGTTAAATGAAAAATAAACACATTTGCTTTAGAACATCACTCTTTCATTTTGTTATTTTTGAAATGGTTTCCTAGGCAGCCTTTGTATAAAATACATCATCCTTGAGTTTTGGAAACCTTTTATCATAAAGACATATATTTTTTTGCTTGCAATAATTTATAAAGCAGGCATTCTATTTTGTTCCCTTTACAGATATACCTGTTCCTAACCTAATGCCTATTTTCCCCACTACAAATACTGTGGCCTTTATATTTTAGTCAAATTATGTGTATGGGGCACTACAATTGTATTTTACAAAACCCTTAACTCAGAATAAAATGTGGAGAACAGCGTCAGAAAACAATAGTGACTCTTGTAGTTATCAATAAGAAAATTCAAGAAACTGGAAGAAAAACAGGTTAGAACTTGAAAAAGGGTCAGGTGGAGGATGCTACACTTACACAGATGTGTTCAACTCAACAAAAAGAGAATGGGCAATTCAAAACGGACTGTTCAAAAGTAATTTTAGTACATGGAGGCAGGGAATCTACCAAAGCCCAGCCTACACTTGAGTAAAGATTATGCAGCCACAACCAAAAAATGAGAGACTGACATCAGCCTTGGATGTGTGAAGCAGATCACAGCCTGACAGACACATGGAATTATCTGTTCTCAGTGTTTGTAAGACTTAAGTTGAAATACTGAGCCTATGGAATTGATAATCCCACTTCAATAAAAATGGCATCTAGAAGTGACAGAGGAGAGCGAAAAGAGGCAGGGGTCTCCAAAAGACTGCAACAACTAGAGATTGTTAACTAAAAATAAAAGTTCAAATAAATGTGCGCTACATTTGCAGTTGCAAAAAGGATAGGTATTATCCCTTTATCAGTGACACATCCATCTGGGAGTAGCACAATTGCCAGGTGATAATCTGGTCTGCCAGCACTCTGAGACGCAGCAATATATTTCAGGGAAGGGAACCAGTAGGTGACTTAATTATTCCAGTGCCAATGGAGATTAAAAAGAGGAGGTTTGCACTTGTGAGATGGAGCAGGAAAAGGCTCAGTTCCTGTTCAGCAGTAGGAATACAGAGAAAGCAGAGGAGCACTGAGTAGGGATGGCAGTTTGGTGACAGAGTCTCTGTTGTACACCAGGCTCTGAAACAAATCCCTTTAGGAGATGTCACCAAGGGCATCTGGTGTTGATATCATGACAGGAGAGAAGAGTATTCCCTGCAGAAAATTCCACTCTCCATGCAAATAATGCCAAAAGACTGCACAGTGTGACAACCATGGTTATGTAATGTGAAGTATTTTATTAGAAATTTATCAACATTTTATGAAATGGCTCTCATAATTATGACTAAATTCAAAGTGTTTTAACACAAGCATTAAGTATGCTTTGCTAAGATGTTACTGCAAGATGTTTTTTTTTCTTCCAGGTTTAACATTTAAGCAAATTGTCAGTGGACTGGAAAGAAAGAAGGAAGGTAACTTGACAACATCCTGCTGACCCAAACCTGGAGAAGACTGTTCTACCTTTCAAAACTCACAAGACAATTTTTGACTGCTGTTTCTGCTAAAACATAAAATGAATCCTAGGAGACTACCAAGCACAAGATTAGTTTCTGGCTGTGTGCAAGGGAAAAACTATTTCAATGACAAAATGGAGTGTCCAAACAGATCAGGCTGGGGAATGTGTGGTTTTGAGGGCTTTTGAGACCCATTTGGGCAACATGGTCTGCTTTCATAGTTTGCCATTCTCTGTGATGGAGGTCAGTGCAGAGACCTCCTGGGATCCCTCCCTACCTTTATGACTGTGTGCTGATCCTATGGATTCACTTTCCTTGAGGTTACCAGCCTTGGAAGTGACTTTTCTTCTAACTGGGAAAGAAATCCGTTTGCAAGGGAATGCTGGATGGGTCAGTGGGTACCATGAGGGCCCAGTGTGGGGTGAGCATTTCAGGAATGGCCATCTCTGCACACAGGCACTGACCCTCGTGGGGACACAGGGCAGGGACCAGAGGCTGCCTCCAAGCCTGGAGGCTCTCCAAGGCCACAGCATCCACCATGTAGAGAGACTCCAGTGGAAGATTAAAAGAAATACTTGTGTGTTGCTTGGCTCAGAACACCCAGGAAGGAGAGGAGCTATCCTGAATTGCCTGTGGGATTTTATGACTAGGAGCAATGGGGGTAAAGTCAGGTAAAGAAAAACAGTTTGAACATCAGTAAAATTTCCTAACTGTGAGTGTTATTAGACTGGAATAATCTCCCCTAAGGGAAGCAATAAAACCAACATCATTTGCATCTTTGCAAACTAGACCAGACAAAGCACAGGGAAATATACTGTGGGGAATAATCCTGTAAAATGATTGCACTAATTTTTCTCATCTATTCTTTCTTCATAGGATTGCTTCATACATGGAATATGCCATACTCTTTTTCCTGTAAGTTTATTCCCTTTCCTGTGGGTTGAGTAAGAAAACCCTGAAGGAAATTATACCATTCTAACCAAAAAGTAACATATTAAGACAATTTGCATTTTTATTTTAAAAAGACATATTTTATTTTTAAAATATAACCAGTGATAGACACAAGAGCATAATGTCTAAGATAATGACACACTTCACTACACTAGGCAATTAGGTTTGCCTTTAATTATTTATAGTTTGACATGCTGCTCATACAAATGCTCTGTGTAACAGGAGGAAGTCAGTTTGACCTTAATTATTGCCTGTAAATAATTCCTGAATTGTAACTAAGTAGTGCCTTTTAAAATGTAATTATTATAATGCCAGAGTTACAGAGGTCATTGATTTATAATTACTTAATTGTTTCTACCCATTAAACCACAGCTGTGATAGGTTCATCTTGCCTACATGCACTAGCCTGGAAACTGAGGGGTTATGGCCAAGAACTTGGGCTAATGTTATCTCCCACAGTTAAATGGCTGAACAATCATTCCAGTCTGGTCAAGGCTAGTAGGGCTCAGCAGATGGCTGAGAGATCCTGGGCAATGGGCTGAGCATTTCAGCACACATCCTTCAGAATAATAATGAAGGGAGAAAGAAGGAAATAAAAAATACCCATACCTCCAGGGGGTCCTGAGCTCTCACCAGGTCTCCCCAATCAGACCAAAAACTACTCCTTTGGGACTCACTTTTGGGGTCATAATGTATAGTGAGCTATTGGGCAAACTGCTAAGTGTGCTGCTGGGAAACAGAAAACCCAGAAATTATGTAATTTTTTCCTCCATCTATCAACACAGGGTATCTAGTTGTTTTCACATTTGTATGGAAGGGAGAGACTGTAATTTTGCTTCTTGTGACTCGCACTTTAACAGTGTAAGAGCATTTCACAGAGAGAGTTCAACCCACTGTGTTGTGACTCAGCCCCAGCCAGGCACTGAACCCCACACAGCTGCTCCAGTCCCTGTGCTATCAGCAGTGTTTCCAGCACAAATCCAAACATAGCCCTGTGCTGGCTACTCTGAAGAAAATTAACTCTATCCCAGCCAAACCCAGCACAAACACATGATCCTCTTGTCTTTAATATGTTTGGTTCTTTGTGTACCACTGTCTGGCAATCACCATCCAAACCACTCTGTTGTATTAAATGTGTTTCTCCAAGACGAAAAAAAGAAAAAGAGAGAGATTAATAATGAAGCATTTTAAAGTAGTCAGCATGACACACTTTCACTTAATTTGTAAACTTCATCTGCCAGAGAAGCGGAGTTTCTCCAATGTCAATTCTGACAAAGATACACTTTCTACTGAAAAGATATACTACATTTTGCTCAAAATAAAGTGGTATTTAGAAATAATCTGTGTAGATTTTAAAAGCATTAAAATTTTTATTTAGTTCAAATAAGCCTTGGTTCAAATCTTTTGCTGTCTTACAGTGCAGTCAAAGCCAGCAGGTAAGAAGTGTATGAATTCTGTGTGCTATAGAAATAGACCCTAGAAGGAGTCTTAGAACTGTGATCTGACCACTCAAATAACCATTCACAAAGCTGGTCTCAGGAATATGAGATTATGCATGTTCTCAGTATTAATACATTTTTAATATGTTTCTTAGAAGTGCAATGTATATTGAAAGCCTGAGAAAACCTGTTCTGTGTTAAAGAACACAGAAGTAAAGAACCATTAAAGAAGTTCCTTCTGTGAATTTCTTTGGACTATGCCCAAGACCCTGAAGCTGAGAATGAAGATTTTTTGTGCAAGCTGTAGATATACTTTAAGGGTTAAGGCAATTAACCCTTTAAGGATGTGTTCCAATCTCAGGATTTTCTAGTCTGTACAGTGTGGAGGGAAAAAATACCAGCACAGTTCATCTCAATTTCTGCATGCCTAAAAAGAGGAATATTAATCAAGTAGGTTCACCAGTCAGGTTACATCTAAATTCCCCATGGTAAATGAGACTAAAGAAATGCAAACTATTCTAGTGCTGTACAATTCAGATGTAGTGATAATGCCCTGCTTGTTATTAGCAACATTCCACAGCAATTAGGGAATTGTGGAAGAATCCTAAATCTATAGGAAGAAAACCAGATTGCCTCGAAGTGTGGTCCTGTCCCATCATGTGACTGAAAGTGTAGGATTAAAAGAATCTCTATCTCAGTGTTTCTTGTGCACCTTTTAGTTCATAATTGAAGGCGGCCTTTTTCAACTGTCAGTTATGCAATTACAACACAGGTTCTTGCCCTCCTCTGTACCCTTCCCAGTGATCCAGGCTTTGCAGCCAAACCCTGCTCTCAGTTCTGCCTGCAGAGACCTATTCCTGCCAGTCTGTCTGTGATATTCCAACAATAGGCAAAGAACAACTTGCTTAAATGTAAGAGCCATCCACTCCGAAGTGTTGATTCCCTTGAAAATGTGATGTTTCTTTTATCTATTCTGCTTTTTCAGATACAGCATGAAGAAAAAGCATAACCTTGGAACCCCTGTGGTTTGAGTACATGCACAGAGGTACTTTAAAAACCACAGTTTCAGAGATTACTACTTCATACAAAAAAAAAACACCAATACATCAACACACAGGGACTATAAACACTCAGAAATAAATTTTCCATGTCCATGATAAGCCCTTATACTGGGATAAAGTAAATGAGTAAAACCTCCCCCAATAATTCCTAATAGAAGTAATTTACTAATTCATTCTATGACTTTTTTTTCCCCTGGTAATATAAAGGGACATAGGAGTGAGGCATTCTCCAGTTCTGTTATCAATCCCTGCTCCAATATTTAATGTGTATCTAGGAAAGTCTTTTTGCTTTGCCATCACCCTGCCTGACAAGGAGAAAACCTATCTTCTTCTTCTTCACCCCATGTAGGCACACAGGTGTGACATCCTGCACCATCTGTACTGCTAATGTGGAAAAACAGCAAATAAATTGGAGCTGTCCTCTGATGATGGCCAGGCACATCCTTAAAGAGCACCCTTCCATAGGAGGGAATCAGGCAGACTGATAGCTGAAGGGATGCCCACAAGTGCAGGCAGAACAGCCAGTAAAGACCATGTCATACAGCTCTAAGCTTGCACATCACATGTCCTAAAGAGACCTGCTCTTTCAAATTCACCTGCACAGGCTTGCTTTCTTCTCCTCCAGTACTGCATGAACTCACTCAGCTTTCAAAAACATTATCTATATATAAAAACAACCTGTGCACAAAAAGTTCCTAAGAAAACAATTTGAATTATAAGAGTACTAAGAAGGTAGGGCTTTCGTTTTTTTAAGCATTTGTGTACATTTAAAAAGGACAGCTACTACATGAAAAAAGAGTGTGATCAAAGAATAAGATTAACCTCGATAATTGACAGTCTTACTTGAGGACTCTTAAAGCCAAACAAATAGAGGCACCTCCCTCTATTTCACATCTCACTTTATCCTCTCAGGTGGGAGGTTCTGTAGGTATAATGCCCTTTTCACACAGGGCCTATTAGTACACGGTCTAACACACTTTTAACCCTCTTCTAATTGAGATCTGTAAGTAGTGAAATACAGATTAAGTACACCTCTTTCCATCCAGAGCACTTTTCTGTCAGCTTGAAAGAGCTGTCAAAACAGACACCTCGAATTAGCACAGAAGTCATATGTGCTGACATGTGTAATGCAAACAGATTGTCCCACTTTTCCACCTACTGAATTCTTATTGCTAATCTAATTAATAGCCTCTGATTATTTCAGATGGTCACTTGGCAAGTGACAGCAAAGATAAAAGGTTGAGGCACGTTGTGACATGTACTTGGGTTTTATCTGCCCCATTTCCAACACACTTTTCTCTGTGTATTTCTCTCCTGTGTCACCCTTGTTACTCTTACAAACATGGCACCTCTGCTTCCCAGATTTGGGAGCATTGAGACACCAAAAAATGGTTGAATTGGAAGTCAAATACATAATTTTGTTTTCCCTACTTTTTCAATTTATCACTTCTGTTCTAAGTATCATGTATCGACCTTTTGTCAACCCTTTTTTGGATCCCTTTTCACCTCACCAATACTACCTGGTGCTCATTTTGCCCGCAGTCCTTGCAAACTCACACACCACCCACTGGTACCGTGCTGGTCTAGAAGTGACAGTGAGGGCTGAGGGCATGCTGGGCTGGGCAGAATCCATGAGCAGGAGGACAGCCCTCACCTCATCCTGGAGATCCTGCAGGATGAGTACTTGAAGATACAAGGGGTAAAGCAAACAAAGAGGATGCAGATTTAGTACAATATTTGCTTGTTAAATATTTGGCCATATTCAGGCATTCTGGGAACAAATAATAGGCGCTGAAGGGGCAGGATGGTGGCTCCTTTGCCAAGCACAAAGTGTATATATTTTCCCCTTCTCATTATCCTACTCCTTCACCTCAGACTGAGGCTAAACAAAGCTATGAACAGCCATGGTGAAACAACAAGGGAAACTACTGGAGTTTTTGGATGTGAGATGATTTGGAGTTTTTTATTTAGCATTGACATATTTTCAGTAATAACAGAAGATGCACATATACACACACAAAAGAGGTCTCTTTCCAAGAGAAATGATATAGTAAAACTCTGATTGTAATTCAAGAATTAAAGCAGTATGTGTATATGTGATGGATCTCACAGAAGAGGATCTTTTGTGATGTTCTGTTACAAGGGAAACAAGAAAAGCTGCACAGACACGAGAGGGTGGGAGCAAACAAGAGCATCTCTGCAGAAAGTTCATGAAGCACTGAGGGCATACCAAAGGGGGTGAGTGGGTCAGAGTATTTTGAATGCAAACGTGCTGGTTGTCAACCTTTTATACCCACTGTTCTTACACTCCTTACAACTGACTCATCTGCATTCAGAAAACACTGCCCACAAAACTAACACTGTTCTTATAAAACATCTGATTCAAATTCCATTTTACTCAGCTGCAAAAAAATAAGGAAATTGTGGAGACATCCCCAAAAGTTAAGTAAGGACCAATAAATGAGGGCAGAGAATAAATCCAGTTTTTATGTTTTTTTAATCTGAATTTTGCTTGGCAAGAAAAAGATGTAGTATGAGTAATAAGGTTTGTATGAAAACATAGCCCTTGTATTATAAAATTTATCTTCTTATTTAAAGAGGAATAGTATAGCTGTGTTATTTTATTTTATGCAAACTCTATTAGAGTAGAGTAGAATTCCTTAACAAAAAGGCTCAAGAGTTAAACTATACCAAGCCCAATATTTCACAAAGGCCTCATTATGTTGGAACAGCTTAACATGCTGCTGGCAATAAATACAATAATTGCATTCAGTCAGGCAGAAAAATAAAGACAGGGGCCCTGAATTCTTTATCAGCGTAGGTCTTTTACCAGCTCAAAAACATTCCTTCATTTGCTCCATCCCACTTTCTCTTTAGGAAGTCACTAGAGGGCATCATCACCTACCCAATCCTGCCTGCAGACCAGGTCAGATCGCTCATACCCCACCCTACCCAGAGAAGCTATGTTGCTCTGTAGAAGCACCTTCTGCAGAGCTCTGAAAGCTCAGATTCCAGGTGTTCCCACAGCCCTAGCAGAGGAGGTCCTGCAGGGGCACAATGAAAATGGCCTACTTTGGGTTACAGCAGAGAGGAGAATTCTTTAAAATGGCACTACTAAACAGACCTGTCCATCAACATCCTTCGCTACTTTGTGGGGTTATTTGTTGAAGTGCTCCCATACCAACTTTTCCAAACTGCCCTGACCATTTGGAAAGACGAAGTGCTGAATAGAACATGAGAAGATGAGTGGCTTTGTAAAACCCAGGGCAGGAATCATCTCCCGCAGATTCACCATGGATGGGTCTACTGTGCAGCACTCCTAAGATCAACCCAGCTCCCATTTTTCCACAAGGGCTCTTACAGTGAACACGAGAGTTGAAAGATCTGGGTGTTGCTAAAGGCATAGGGGAGAAAGTCCATCAGCCCCATTCTTTATTTATCCTTTTCTAACTTGCTTCCTATGCTTCCTAAAAAGTCCAACAGGGTATCATCTTCACAGCTTTGAATTTTCATCCATAAGCACAATTCCCACTGTCTCAGAATCCTTAACAATACCAGCACTTGGACAGCTTTCCTGGTGGTAAATATACATACAACCTGGGAGTCAGGGAGGTTTTGATCCCTTGAATCTTATTACAGACAGTGTTACACATGAACAAACTCACACCAGGGTGAAACCCAGGCACAGGCCTGTTTGATAAATGCCCTGTTTATCATCCCCATGTCCCAGTGCCACAGCTGGAGCATGGTGTGGGTGTGACAGGGCCACAGGACTCATGTCCCCCTGTCTGTGCACAGGGGTGGCACAGGGAGCACCTGCTGCTCAGCTGAAGGCAGGGCAGAAGAGTTTTTGCCAGTGTGAGGCATCACTGCTGGCATTTTCCAAATTAATCTCTTCTGTGGGTGGAAAGCTGCAGTATCTTGAGAAAGGTCTTCATCCATCAAAGGACTTGGAAGGAAGATCCTTTTTTCAGGAAACTATGGAGCTCAAAGAGACTGTGGACTAGCGACACATTGGCTTATGGCATACAAAATACACCTGTCTCACCAGGGTCTTCCAAGAGCAGCTTTGGACCACCTCCAGAGCCTGGAGCAGGGCAAAAAGCACCTGAATTTCCAGTGTTGGAAACACCTGTTCTACAAGAAACAGGTCCATAGGTCATAAAGAGTTTGTTTCATTTTGATTTTCACCTGGGATTTTCCCTTCAAAGGGTGGGTACATGGACCTGCTCTATCCCTGCTAGCTCCCAAGTGCATGCTTCAGTTTGGAGGGAATAAATAAGCAGAAGGTGGATAAAACCCCTTCCCTGCACTCTGAGCCGTGGTGTACCTGGCACAATGTGCAAGAGAGCACCTTTATCATCTTTTTTACCAAAATAGATCATCAAGTGTTGGAAGTACAAGAGGAACTGGAGAGGACATTTCTGTCTATCACTAAAATTGTGGAGGAGCAGAACTGTAAAAGGCAAGTAGGTAGGTAGGGATGAAAAGAAGAATGGGAAAATATTGGAACCACATCCCAATTAAAGAGGTAAAGCATTCAGACTGAGGCACAAATAACCTCATCATCTTCATTGTCCAAGGCTTGGAAAAGATAACACATTTTTGTTAGAAATATCAATAAACTGCACCCAAGTGGGGTCACACTTGTGGGTATCAGAAACTTCAAACGTGGTTAAATACCTCTGTGAACATTCCATGTAACTTTCTGGGATGAAAGTTATCAATGTATTCATGGAGCATCAAGAAGAAAAATCACACTAGAGTAAAAAATTACTGTTTTTTCTATATGTACTGAGAGGTGGACTGGAAAGAGTGGCTCCTACCTTTCCGTGTACAGACAATGGGAGGACACTTGGTGAGTATTATTCACTGAAGCAGAGGTACAGTCTCAGTCGTTCTACCAGAAACCCACCCATTCTCAGACCTAGAGTGCTTACTCACAAGCCAGCATTTAGATATGCAAATACCAGCGTATTGTTATCAGCAGTTTGCCCAATAATATTTCCTTTGTTTCATCAAAAAGGCGTATCAGTTTTGTGCAGTTGGCAGTGAATATGCAAAGAGGAATTTGAAAAAGCAGGACCAGCCAGAACAGCAGCCTCTGCCAGCCTGATTGCAGGCATGGCTGATGTCAGACCATGCATCAGAAGGTTAGGGTGCTAATGACTTGATGATGTGTTTGACATTATGCAGCCATCTCTGAGCAGGTATTTTCACAGTAAGTGTTGTTTTTATACATGTTTCCCTATTACTCATGAACTGGAAGTTTCAAGGGAAAATTTTGAAAACAAGACAAAAGCTCAAGGGGACTGGGAAGAAGAGAAAGAGAAAGCTTGTCTGAATACTCACATTACCTCGTCCAAAACACAGAAATGTGAAATACCATGTCCTTGGTCACAAGCCTGTTAAACAATCAGAAATACTGGACACTTAAACTCATCTTCTCAGCTACAGTAGTAGAATCATTGAATGCCTTGGGACCTTTAAATGTCATTTAGACCAACCCCTTGCAATAAACAAGGAAGAGTCATTTGTTTATATTCATATATGCATAATAAACTACAGTCCTTGAAAAGAAGTTAAAAGACATTCAAAAAAGAGGAGGGAATTTGAAGCAATAGATCTAACTAAATTATCATCCTGAAATAATCCAGCTAGTTTATCTTCTTTGAGGTTTTTTGACAGTCTTTCCTCTGGAGATTTGCAAGACAATTTTTAAAGCCTAATTAACTTTTTGCATGAAGATGAAGTCCTTTCATTTTGGAGAATTAATCACGCTTAATCTCCAGACACTAGCCATTATAACAAATCTGTCTGTCCACTGTAACAGCAGGATTATGAAAAAATAAATGGAAAGTGACATTCACATTAGCCTGAGAGTGTTTCTGGCAGTCACCAACTGGCTTTTCTAGTTGCTGTGACTTTAACCCATCATCACATTTTCATTACAAGTACCCGAGCAGTGCAGTAGGTTAGGCTGCCAAGAGGCTTTTTCAGGCATTTATTATGTCAGTAATGTTTATGTTTGAAATTATCAAGCCCCTTCTGAGTGAATTGCTGTCTTAAACACAGGGTTTCATGCTGCCAGCTAGACACCAGCTGTGTGGGGTGGTTTTAGAGTCAGCGTGCTTTGGGCACAGAGGAGTGCAGAGTCGACTGCAATCGGAGGAGCCACAAATGCATTGTGAGTTGAATATCCAAAGAACTTTATTCCAGGACTGAAGGTGCTGGAAAAAGTGCTCTCACAGGGGACTTTGCATAAAACAAAATGTGTGTATCTGTATGAGAAGGCAACTGAGCAAAAATACCAATGCAGTGAAATATGTCTGGGGGGGCAGGGGGTGAAAGGAGGAAGGTGGAGGGGGGAAGAACAAGCTCTCTGTAGATAAAAGGATTAAGAACCACGGAAAATATTCCCATAACCATGCCAAAGAAAAAGAGATACATTGTTGGATTTTGCACTTCAGCCAGAAGTGCAATCAGCGCTTTGCAGAATTCATGCAGAAATATGGCTGCCTAGGAGAGTATGTGTTCTGGGGTGATTCATATCAGCTAAATAAAGGTAATTAAAGATATAAAGGACTGAAGCAGTAAAAACAGGACTGAGCTATTTAACCAAGTGTGACAGCTTTGCATGACTGATTATTCATGAACTACTCCTAGGTAGTTAAGAAACATAAAATGTGATTCATTATCTCTAGAAAGAAAACAAGCTATTAAGAAATCTAACTTCGTGGTGTTCTTAAAACTAGTATAAATATTTGAATTTCTGTCTATAAAGTTTCTGAAAAACATGAATCATCCATTCACATAAGGCACATATGTATACATACATCTATTTCTTAGATGGCAGTTAGCAAGTAGGCACGAATACATGCAATGAAAATGCATATCCCAAAAGCCTTATGCAATTAGTTATTATTTCTACCTAGTTCTTACCATCTATTTTTATGGAGATCAACTCTATCAACTAAGGAATGCTAAATCAGCAGCCTTTATAAAAGAGAAATGATCCACCATATTATCCTCTGATCAGGTTGAAAGCTCTACTCTTCCCAGGTTTGTAATTGTGCAGCACACTAAATTATCATCATAAAGTGTATTAAAAACTCTTCATTAACTCTTCACATGCAGTTATTTCAGCTCATTTACTTCATTAGTTAGCTGCTAATACTGAGGGCACTGGAAGTACATGTATGTGAGGGGGTTAATGTGAGAGCCACTACAACACTATGAATTACCAGCTCATTGCACAGCACCCAGAAAATCCCTAATTACAGCTCACAGGCTCATAATGAACCAAAACCAAACATATATAACTGTATGGAATGATCTGTTAACAAAAAAAAAGCTTACACTAATTCTTGTTTATTCATCTGGGCATCACAGCAGGATAAGAGATAACTGCTCATTTACATGTCATTTGGGCTTTTTGTTATTTTTTAAATTTCCCCTGCACTTTCTTCTGCTAAGCATGACTATTTCTCTTGGTTTGCTGGGATTTTTTTAAACTGATGAGGTACAGTATATAAATATATATTATAAGGAGTCATGCCATTATAAGCATGTTTTATTATGAGCCTGCTTCAAATTAAACATAAAACAAACACTAGGAAATTGCTATCAAAGGTATTTGCTATAAAACAATGTTGCTTGACTATTGAGAGCTGTAATTGGATATTGCTACAGTTGCCGGTGTGTTTGCAGTTGAACTATTTGGGTATTATATGGAAGGGATTTTCCTGGAATGTCCAGCTGAATCAAACAGTAAATTTCACAGGCTAGCTTAAAACAGTTTTTCTTTCAGGGTAAAACAATGGCACAGCTTCTCCAGGTTCACTTTTGGAATTACTGCATTTTAGTTAGGTTTTCCTTCATCCTATGCTACTAATATTGAAGAAAAAAAAAAAAAGATACTTTATATAAGCACCAAAAAATAACAAAGAAAAGCATCTTGGTTTGAGACCACTAAGCCACCAAAAAACCCTCCAACCATACCTCTAAACCTCCTTCATGTTGATTCCTACAGTTGTTTTCCAGCTCATTTTTTTTGTCAGTATTTCATTAATAATTGATAGTAATATTTCTAATATTCCTAGGTTTGTTCATTGTATTTTGATTACAACTACAACCTGGAAACTTACAAGTTTCCAGGAACAAAACAAAGCTTATATTAAAAAAATACTTTATGGCATATGAATATGGAAATTACTTTTTAAAATTGAGTGGCCCCTTATAAGATTACTGCTATATCTGACTCCACTGCCCCTTACTCACTTTTCTTTGCCACCAATTAATACTTGCAGCTAAAAGAAAAGGACAGATTTTGCAAGGAACCTGCAATGTGATGTTTAGCTTTCTCTGCTTTCACTGGCTTAAGTTTTGTTTCTCTTACTGTAGCCTGAGGACAAATAGTCATCATAACAGCATATATTCTCATTTTCCTCAGGGAAATTTTGTGGAATTTAATGCCTAACCTTTCTGTAAAAACTTTAAAACGCTTATGCAGCTCTGCTACAGCAATATCCCTCTTTATGGATCATTAGGGTAAATTACAACATCCTATGAAAAAAAAATTATGTATGACTTGAAAATATTTTTACTGGACTTTGCAGGATTTCCTCCCTTCATCTATTCAAGATGACTTATCCACAGAGATTAAATGCAGTTTTGAATCTATGTCCTTGAATGTAGTAACAGCTGTAGCACAGTGTGAATAAAATAAAGGCAGATCTACTTCCAGAAAAACACACGTAATTATGCAAAACAAATTCATGTTATGCTTGTAGGATTAGATGTGGAAGATACTTGTGGAGGTTGTCTATGCTGCCTCTCTTTTTGTGAAGGTTTGAAACATCTAGAGATAACTGTAGCCAATACCAAGGACATCATCTGTGGTTTCATGTGGTACCTGTCACTGGACAAGAGAACATCCTGTTTTCTGCAGAGCACCTGCTCTGCATCATCCTCCAAACCTGCTTTGTTCCAAGAGATCTTTGTAGCACTGGAACAATTAGCCTCAGTGTTGTTACACTGCAACTTCATCAGCCCAGGAGAGGAAGATACACGATGCAAATGATGACCTGAGGACTCGGGAATTTAATATGCAAAAAGACCACATG
Organism: Camarhynchus parvulus; assembly: GCF_901933205.1. Lineage (NCBI taxonomy): Eukaryota > Metazoa > Chordata > Aves > Passeriformes > Thraupidae > Camarhynchus > Camarhynchus parvulus. Next base: position 18,128,473 of record NC_044575.1, on the reverse strand, counting down.
CAAACTTCAGCGGGGAGAGATCCCTGTAATATGGATGAGTGCTGGCTTTAGAGCAAGATGGAGTGATCCTGCTGGAATAAGTCATTGCATAAGTGTGGAACATCCTTCTCTGAACTTCTGAATTCAGACAGCCCGGCTCTGAACGTGCAACACTGACCCCAAAATTACTATGGGGATAGTTACAAATAATCTGGAAGAAAGCCAGTGGTCTGGCTTTTAGCTGGAGTCAAGGCATTTAAGCTGTATGACATAAACTTTTTCATTGCGTGATAAAAATTTTTTGTGGCATCTAATAAACTCACTATCTGGTTCGTGTAGGTATTCAAGGCTGTTATTATTCCTGTGGTTAGTAGTAGCAGCGCTAATAACAATCTGCCAGTCTTAGTAGAGACTGGGCTTTGTGAAGGAAAAAAAAAAGGCAGAACAAGTCTCAAAGATTTTATGCTGGAAATGAAATTTCAAAATCTATTTATTTATTTATCTGAGGGGTCATGTGTCACACACTGCTGCCACACACTGTTTTAAGGCAGAGTAGCATAAAACAAAAGCAAAAAAGCAGCTTGTTTGTCTGTATCAGCATATGACCTGGAGAGCATATGAAGCTGACACTCTGCCTTTTCACTGCCCCTGTTGCAGAGCAATAACAGACAGACAGGTGTGGCAGCCCATCTTGCTGTTAATCTCTTTTATCAGCCCAGCATGAATGCATAGAGCTCATGAATCAGAGTCCAAAGGGTGGATGTGAGAGAATTATCTTGGTGCTACCTGTAGAATGGAGGTGGCATTTCTCCTGTAAAGCAGGACCATTTAACCCACACTGGTCCTTGCCCTCCAGACTACAGGGGCCTCCTTGGCTGGGAAAAAGAAGGAACAGAATAAATTCAGCCCTGCTAGGACAAGGAGCTATCCACTTGGCAGGGGAAAAGAATCTCAAATTCTCATCATAAAGCGCAAAAACCACAGTGCTGCAAGCTCAGCAAGGGCTCAGCTAGACAGGCCTGGGGTGCCAAAGGGCCAGGTGGTTTTGTCACCCTGCTTCTGTAGGACTGCAAAGCCCATTCAGTTTGCAGATCCTGCCACCATGTCCCTGCAGGCAAACTAAACCCTGCAGTGCCCAGGACCATTGGCCTCCCTCTCTCCATGCAGACTTCTAGTGGGGAGCAGCCCATCCTAAAACATGCTGGGAACTGCTGGAAAAGTGTGCCAGGGATGTTGTGAAAGTGTAATGGCATAAACAATCAAGCAAGGAGTGTTTCTTCACTGTTCAATTTAGCAGCTCAGATATAACCACAGAGGCCATACGTGTTTACTTCCCATCAGAGCTTCCCAGAATGATTATGTTCAAGTGCCAGCTCCGTGCAGAATTGACCAAATCCACCTCTGCTGACACCTCATTCTCTTCAGCAGAATTATAGGAACTTGGTCAGATACGAGAAATATTACTTGCTTGAACTCTCCCAGGTCTTGAGACTTTACAGGAAATATTGAATGGGAAAGATACCAGATACAGTAAAATCCTACATAATTCTCTCTCTCCCCCAGCCAGGTTAGATGTGCTTTCTGAAGGGCTCCAGACAAAACTTTAACTTTTTGCTTTTTTATCATTACTCTTTTGCTTCAGCTTGAAATTAAAACCGAAAAGAAAAAAAAAAAACTTTGCTTTTAGAAACACATGAATACATAATGCTTGAATGGGTAAAGAAAAAAGAGGATTTTTCTTTAACCAGCTTGCCAAAATTAATTTTGCAGTGAAATTATTCTTCCCTCAATCCTGCCTTTCCTTCTTCAATTGAACTTACACTGAAATAACACTCTTAATCCCCAAGAAGCATCAATATTTTTGCTGTAAAGCATTGCACAACTTGTGGTATGGACTAATGCCATGCATTAGCCATGAAGCAAGGTTTGACGTAGCTAAAGAACATCAAGTACAATACCACGTTTTATCAAAATCAAACAGCAGAACAATGCACACAAGGCTCTCACAAATATACCAGACCCATCAGATTTCAATCTGATAAAGTCAATACAGAGAAGAAATATAGTGTACAGTCTGTCTTTATTAGCACAGAAACAGGCACAGCAGTTCCAGTCTCCCTCTGCAGCTGTTAACCCAACAGAGAGCAGGACCAGCCTCTTACACTGAAATAGAGGGAGTTTGGAACTTGAAGATCTGTGTTTTTCCACTAGAGCTCACATCCCTCAGAAATGCCCTGGAAGGGACTTGCCCTCCCCCAGCCAGACAAACCAGGCAGCATTTTGGTTTCCTGGAGCACCTGTCCAGAGACCTTCAGCAAGGGACTGACCTCTATCCCCATCTCTGCCTGCAGCTGGAAGGGAGGCACCCACCCTGTTAATCAGTTTGCTGGCAGGGCCGTAACATCCATCCTATGGCCTACTGTGGTTTCATGGGTCCCTCATAGCAAGGAAGACATAGGTTAAAAAAGAATGTGGGGTGCACCACAGTGAAAATGTGGAGAGCAGGAGGCTGAGCCCTGGCCGTGGGTGTTGAACCAGGGCGGCTCAGCAGTGCCCCAGCACAGCCATGCCTCCTTCCTGCACTGGCTGGCCACACCAGGAGCATCCAGGACACTGGAGGTGCATCCTGAGGCACACAGGAGGCAGCACAGAGGGGGTAAACCCAGAGCTTGGAGACCTAGCAGCGACTGCAAGGAGTGCTGCATGGGCTGATTGCCCAGAGGCTTGTCCCATTTCCCAGGAAGGTTTGGCTGTTGGCCATGTACGCGCAATTCAAGTGCCACCAGTACCTGAGAGCACTAAATGGAACACAGCTGCGTGCCCACCTGGCAAACTCTCTAATCACATGGGTTGTCTACCTTGACAAGATGGGTGCATAATTGTCCATGTGCCTTTCATTGCCCAGTACAGAGGCAAAAGATCTGATCGATGTTTCAGTTTGTCTGTCAGGGTGACAAGCAGTACCATGCAAAATTGTGCAAGCCAGTCCAAACACCAGGAGCAACATCACCCTTAAAACAGAGATCCACCTAATGATGTAAGAGGCTAGCCCTGCTAATTAAGGAGCTACAACAGCCCTGGGCAGCAGGTGAAAAACCACAGGGGATGGATTTCTGCTGCACTGTGCACAGGCAGTTCAGCAGAGCAGCTGTGCTAATTTTGTGGCCACCCTGCTTCCACAAAAGCCTGTACCCAGCCTGGCTGCTCAAGATGACCCAGGGCACCTCAACGCTGCACCCTGTCCTGAGTCACACCTGAGATGAACTTGTTGGCTCTGACATAAGGGAAGCCCCAGGACATCACAACAATTTTCTTGAAAACACAGCTCGTACCAGCATGTTCCTCACTTTTTCTGTTCCTTTTGGGGAAGATGTATGAGATGCACCTTGCAGAGGGCCTGACTGCACTGCATAACCCTGCACAGTCCAGGGTTACAATCCCTTTGGTGGGTATCACAGGGTTTGGGTTACACTCCTCAGAGCCCCAACTTCATGGTTTGCATTCTAGCTCGTGCCTATGGTGAGGACCCAGAGGCAGGTGGGATGGAAGGAAAAGTATTGACTCCCAACACTGAAGCTCAAATAACTCACCATGGATACGTTTAATAAAAAGAAATAAACATCCTCAGTGTTAGGTACATGGTGGCTGAAAAAGTTAGGAAGAGAGTGAAGCTCTAAAGTGACGATAATTAAAGAAGCAAACGCTGCTGAAACTCATGTTGTGACTAGTTTACAGTAGAGCCAGGGTTTTTCTTAGCCCCATAAATATCCTAATCTAGACACCAATCCAAACCTCATTTTATGAGATGTATGGAAATACTTCAAAAAGAGCCTGCCAGTGCTCCTGACTTTGCAGAGTTTGAAAGTTATACTGCATGACTGATTTTCCCCACCATGTTTGCTCTTTCAATCATGACTGAAGCCAGATAATACAAAAGGTATGTTCAAATGTTTTTAAAATGAAGCTTTTCTGAACCATTATTATATTCTGAAACACTTGTTATAAGTGAAGATTTAGTCTCCCTGAACAGGTTTGTTCTATCTAGCAACCAAAATTGATAATTTTCTCAACTCTCATTTTAAAGGGCGGGGAATGAACATTTTTTCATTAAAGAGGAGATTTACAGAGACCATGGGCTGCTCTAATTTATGGCTGGGCTGTCTGGTGTATGTTATGGCTTGGATTGACATGAAGCCATTGTAACTTAGAGTAAACTAAATAGGGACCATAAATGGAAAATGTTTAAAAGGCCATTACATAACTGAATAAATGGGCTGAAAATCTTGTCTGCATGCCTCTCCCACACACATTAGCTGGGGATGATGGTTTCACCTGAGATTGAATCTCATCTGTTGCCGCTATATGGATTGCCAGGCTACAGCAAATATTACTAATCACATCTAATTATTTTTGAAAGAACAGTGAAGGAAAACAAATACAATCAGATAAACTTGCTCCTTTTGCAACTTCGCCAAGTTTGCTCTAGCATCATTACATGTACTGCAGACAAGAAAATGTTAGGTATTAATAAAATTACCTTTTTATGTAGAAACTGGAGGGGACACTTAACCTGGGCACAAAGTTTGCCTCCCAGGCACAGCCTCACACCCACATTTCAAGGTAACCATTGGTTTATGCCACCAGCCACCAATAGAGAAGCCAAGCATTTTGCAGCTCACATGGAAGGAAATGCAGGGTCAGAACACAAGGGACTGAGAAAGAAAGCCATCAGCTATGCCTTCTGCCCAAAGCTGTGCCCTGTCACCTCTGGGAACGTGCATGACTGCAGCCTGCAAACCAAGGGAAACAAAGTCACCACAGGAGAAAGCTACAGCTCCTTTTGGCCACCTGATTCAAAGCAAGCACAGCATTGCTGAGCAAGCACTGGGGGACAGGGACAAACTTGTGTGACCTACAGGGACTCTGCCATGGGAACAGCAAGTGCCCAGCCTCCACTGACTCACTGCTGGGATATTGTTCAGAAGCATTGGAAAGGCCACAGAGATCCTAGTGTTATTCCTGGGCAGCTCCCTAGTGACCTGCCCTTGCTTTCCCAAATCTTTCCTCCAAGCCTTTAAAAAGCAGTTGTTTGCTGGTATTTTCTTGGGAAAACCTCTCAAATACTTGATCACCTATGTTTATTTATGAAATACTTCCACTGCTTCAACTACCTCAAAAAATTCACCCATCTGCCAGGTTTTTGTTTAGACTATATTCTTCTATATGGTGAAGAGAAATGCATTGGATTAACAGAAACAAGCCACAGCAATGTCCTCATCCTGGCACTGCCTGTGTGACCTGGGACAGCCCCCATGCTCCCCTGTGCCAATGTGCAGATCTGCCCTCAGAAAAACATGCTGTTCCTCTCTAGGCCAGGCTCAGTTATGTGGTGGGTGCTGTGATGATGGTTGTGAGGTGCTCAGTTACCAATGAGTCCCATTTAGGGATGGTTTTTTTCATTCAAGTATCCAAGTGCATTGCCCAGCAATTCTGTGCACCTCTTCTCGTCAGCTTCTGGGAAGGGTTCAATGTTTCTCCATCAGCTGTGATGACTGATTCTCCACGTGCCTCTACATCTTCACTTTACAACAACAAAGTAAATCTGTTATCAGCTAATAATTAAATAAATATTAATCTAAGGCGCTTCATGTGAATGCAAATAGCTGTTTGTGAAGATTTCTCCCATAACCAACTCGGCATGCCTCTTAATTTTTATTTTTCCTGACATCTTCATTTCACTGACAAATTCAACTGAAATCTAGACTGAAAAGTTACATCACATCCTAGATTCTGTAAAGAATAGAGAAAACTCTCAGTGAGAGATGTTCCCAGTTTCTCTGCTACAGTGATTTTACAAAGCTCTTAAAACATGGCTGAACTATTTGGTATGGCAAGAGGCAATCCTATTGATTCATGGTTAACGAATTGCCCTCTTTCCAGAGAGCCAAGATCAAAGTGTGCTTTCATTAGGAATTTAAAACCTTGGGGGGTGTTGGATAACTGAGCAGTGAGTAATTGGGATATGGAATCTTTCATCTGCAGCAGTCAGCTCCTATTCACAGCTCACGTTAAGAACCACTAAAACTTCTTGCGGCATGGTGCCTATGCAGGACCATCATCCCTGGAGCACCAAATTGGTGCCTGTCAGGGCTGCCATCTCCAGCAGCATCTCTCCAGCCCTCCTCCTGTATCCTGCAGTTGGGAAGGGGTGAGGCAGGAGCTGATTTTAAAATGACAATAAAATCTACAGGGGATCATAAGGAAAATTTTACCTTAGCGGTTTCTGGAGATAAAACATTTCATGCCAAAATATCATGACTGCTTCTGGTCTTGAGCAGGGGAGGACAGAGTTATTCACAAGCTATAGATTTTTTTTCTCAGAATGATGGAAACATTCAGAGAATCTTAAAGCTGTATCATAACTATAAGCAGATCATTTTGCCACCTTTCCTACATTGCTGAAATCAACAGTCTACCCATGAAGTGAAACAGCAGTTCTTAGAGAATTTATACATTTGTGATAGCTCTGCTTTCTTTTAGCTTTTAAATTCTTTTTATTGACCTTTTAGGATTTCTTTTTTTTCCCCCAAGAGTGAGCACATGCAAACTATTTTTCTGCTCTATTTCCCTGATTAGTAATATCTAACTCTGCAGGCTTGTGTATTTAAATCCACACCTATAGCATATCTTGTGGTCAAGATGCCAACTCTTCTTTCACATACATTTAATTTCATGGGATGAAATGCTGATTCAAGTGGACTTAATAAAGAAGTAAATAATTTAAGCATGGAAATGAAGCTGTTGCATGTGAGAGATCTTCTCCAGGCATCTCACCAGTGCATACCAATGGTGGAGTTTAATCTCTACATCTTTTGTTTGGTCTGATTAGGCATATCCCAGTTCCTATTAGTCATCAGGAAGAGAGCAAGTTATCCTCAGAAGATAGCAGCATGAGACGGAGTCTTTGATTACTGATATATCCAAGCCCGACATCATTGCATGTACCTGAGTCTGAGGATGACAGAACCAAGTGCCAAATCCATTTTGCTGTGGTCTGGCAAGTGCAGGAAGAGGTTCCCCTCTTGTTAACTCTTGGGTCATCATCTCTTTTGATTTTGCACTAGAATTCTCCAAATGCCAAGGTAGAGAGAGCCTTGTTCTAGGTAATAGAATTAACTTAGTAGTGCTAAGTAAATTAGTCATTAGCACTTATCTGTTGTTGCTACAAACTGATCTGATACCACAGCCAGCACAGGCTTGCTCTTTCTTTGCATAGGATTTTTACTCTTCCTGCAGTGTGGTGCAGAGTGTGCTGCTGACCTGCAGTGTTTGTCTGCTGACTCTCCCAACACAGGCATTGCACATCCTGCATGTCCCAAACCCACATGCAAACATAAAAACTGTTCATTCACTATAGAGGATCCTCAGATAATTGATCTTAGTAGGCTGCAGCCAGGCTTTTGTTACTACCTTCCTACAGAGCAAGTACCACTCATCCTAGAAGATCAACACTAAGGCATTTTGGTCCTATCAGCTGCATTTTGGATGGCTAGATCTCCTTTCCTTGGTGCTTTGTTGATAGTGATATGGAAGTTCAATAGTAAGATTTCTCAGCTTTTCTCTTTAGCTGAGAACTCAGCTGAAGACTAAAACTGGAGAGCGAAACCAGAGAACGAAACTATTGCAAAAGAGAAGATCTACATGTGAAAGAAAAAAAAATAGCACAAACTCCTTTCACTTGTTCTGTTTCTTTTGAAACCAATTCCACATATTCATCTTTCACTGGGTGTCTACCACTGGTCCACAAGAAGAATGGGATTGGCTAAAAGTTTCAATTTTCATGAAACAAAAGCCAGCTAGGAAGGCTGATTAACTGGATGGATGATCTTTTCTGTAAAACCAGAAATGTCTGTTTTCTTTCATTTTTTAAGGTTAAGAATTTTTTTCTAACAAATAAACAAAACCCATTTAACTTTATGTTCTAACACTTTCAGCAAAAGCATTTCACTAGAAATGGGAGCGCTTCATGACAGCTAAATGAAAGGAAAGGACAATACCAGCACAGGGCAGCTGCTTGTACCTGGCAGATGCATTTGCATTCAGGATCTATTCATATGTCATTGAGGAAGTTGATTCAGCTCAAGTCTACACAGGCATGTACATAAGCATCTCAAAAACACCAACTAGAGACTGCCATTCTTTTGTGTATAGAAATGGTGTGAAGATTACTGTACTTCTGTTTCTGACAAAAATATTTTGAAGGCAGGATTGAAAGGTATTTTAGGATACTGCATCAGGCTGGGTGATGAAATTGTGTTATATGCGTACAGGAAATTTTTTGTTGCATCTTTTTGTAGAGATGACAGCAGTTATCCGCAGCACATGATGCTGCCAGTGTAGCAGCATAGACCAATCTAGGTTAATGTTCTCCACGATGTAATGAGAACAACAACCTCTCAATTTCTTTTAACATTTGAACTTTCATTATCACTCACCTGCAGGGAAACAGTACACAGTAAACAATTACCTAGCAGGTTAGAAAGGTGAGGCTCAAGCATGACTCAGAGTAGGTTGTTGTGAGATGTTCTCCCACCTGTCCTCTGCAGCCAGTTTGAATGCTGTACATATTTGAATTTAAAAGGTTTGTCCACATGCTACTGTCCAAGAAATGCCTATGATTTCTTGCAAAATATAGAAAAAAGTCACCAAATACAACAGTGAAATCCTAACAAAAGCCAACTTTATGAACTGTCAATGCATGTAGCTTGGTCAGAAGATTTTGAAAAAATATTTTTTTCATGGAGGCATTTGTGTTTCATTGGTGCTTACATGATTCATGAAGACATATTGCAGAGTCATAAAAAGCCAAGCTGGAAAAGATCTAAGATGATGCCAGTTCATCCCTCACCCAAAAGAAAGATCATCTGCACTTATGTAATTCCCTAAGATGTTGGTCTAACTAGTTCTTACAAATGTCTGCTGTTGGGATTCCTATCCACACCATCACAAATCTCTTGCATACATGTAACCCAAATTTCATTCATTATAATTCTGGCTTGTTATTTCTCTTTTTGCCTCACTATTAATGGGGAAAGATTCATCTTTTTTTTCTCTCACAACTTTTTACATGTTTGAAGACTACCATACTGTAAGATAACCCTGGTTTTCCAAACTTTCTTCATAAAACATCTTTATTAGCTCTCCAGTCCTTCTTGCTGCATTACCAGACAACTGGTTTTGTTTCGGTTTTTTTTTAATTTTAAAAGAAGTCCAAAGCTGATCATGTTGCTGTATCTAAATCTAGTCCCACTTCTGCTGAGTAGGCTGGAAGGGCAGTGTTTTTATCTCACAGCTGTCACACCTATTTATTTGTTCTCGTCTATTTTTTTCACAGCAGCATGGCACTGCCAACTCGTTTATAACCCGTGATCCACTGCAACACTGCATTACTTCTTTTTACAAAACAACCATCCAAGAAGTCATTACCACCTCATATTTGTGCAACTTGCATATTTGTGCAACGTACTGAGCCACTGCTCTTGCTTTTGTTTGTCTGGAATGGCCTTTTACTTATTTACTTATCACTTCTCTAGTGTATCATCACTGTCCTGAATTTTCACCCTTTCCTTCAAAGGGCTGGCTGGCATGACCTACAAACTCAGCAAACTGACTCTGTTTCTTCATAAGCAAAGTCATTAATGAAAATACTGAATAGCACTTGGCCCATGAAAGATCACAGGGGAGTCACATTTAATTTAACTTAGTTTGACAGTGAATCAATAATAGCCACTCCTGGAGTACAATTTTGCAACTAGCTTGAGCACAGTTTAGAGTAATTTCATTAGGATCCTGTTTTCATGCTTTGTTTATGAAAGTGTCTATGAAGCAGTCGAAAGCCTAGCACAGTAAACCTAACATGTTCTCTTTCCTGTTTGTAAAGAAATGTCAGCCTATCACACTGACACAGCATAAAAGTGGTTGGGATTGTCCTTGGAAATACATTGTGGCTTTACACGTGTTTTGCATATAGAGTATGGGTAGCAATTTTGGAGAAGCTGCAGTTACACTTTCTGACTTACATTTGACTTGGTCCTCTTCCCACCATCCCCTTTTACAGTACAGTTTCTGCTGTTACATTTTCTGTTTACCATAGCTCTGATTTTTTTCTTTGAACGCACTGTTAAATCAAAGATCACCTCAAGCACCTTCCTAAACCATTTGAACAGATTTTGGAAAGACCTGCTGATGTGAAACATTCAGTTCATATTCTTTAGGCATTCCATTCTGAGGTGTCATTTCTTTTTTTCTGATCTTAATTTTTGTGGGCAGGCTGATCAGGAGTCCAACCAAATTGCCAGTGGGAAAGTTTCAAAAGGCTCTCACTAGTCAGATGGGTACAGAGAAAAAAGAAAAAATAAAAGAAATCTACACCAAACTAAAAAATAGCTTTTTATATATATTGCAGTATATTTTTTGAAAACTTGCAAGATATTTTTTAAAAATAGTATGTTAAAATTTTAGAAGTCATAAGTCATGGTTGCTTTTACTTATTTGCAACATGCCTTCTGGATAAAAGATAGGCATAAAACCAATCCAACAGAAAAAACATTGTGATTAATTTAAGAACCTAGTATTTCTTTCCTGTTTTTTCCTGAGTCATGCATCAAGAAAAACCTTACTAGCAGAAATTTTCCACTTTCATACCATGGCCAGTACCTAGGTTATAGTTTCTACATGGTGAAATAAAACTGACAGGCCCAAAGTAGAGTTAAAAATTTATAAGAAAAAAACTCCAGAGGCCATTACTTGAGCTGTCTCATCTGTGGGTTATACTGGGTCCCTGTGGTAAACTCTTGCTTTCCCAACATTAGAGCAGAAAATAAAGCTGTATAATAAAGCAAAAGGCATTGCAGAAATGGTCTTTTCAGAAATAATTCAGCAAGAATTGGTGTAGCAGCTGCATCTCCCACACAGACATTTGCCATAAGCCAGCTTTGTGCTTCAGCTGCAATCACCAGAAGCACTGAGAAAGATTTGTGTCTGGATACAACATGGCACAGTGATGAGCTGCAGAGTCTCTGTCTGGAATGGTTGGCACCATCCACTACAAAATCTCTCCAAGTGACTGAAACCAAAACAGTTCTTTTTATATACCTGTGCACACAACAAAGTCCTTTAATAAGTAAGCACATAGCATGTCACAGAGGTATGAGCACATCACCCTGTTTATCAAAAGCAGAATTTAGGAGAAAAACATTTGCAATTACACTAAAGGAAAGAAGAATGAAGCCTCCATTACCTCAAAACAATAGCCAGAGGAAAAAGAAAATCAGCCTTTGCCAATGAGAAAAAGAGAGGACACATGCTGAAGTGCTTGGCAAGTTTGGACTCCAATATATGGGACAATTTCTCTGGGAACCACTGATGTATGAGTATATGTGTGACAGATGGGTCATGGGTACATTTCCACACCCAGGTAATGATCCAGGTCATAGCTAGGATTTATGCTTTATTGCATTTGGTAAATAAAAAACAACATACTCCAGAACATCTCAAGATAGTAAAACTTGAACCCTCAATGCTATCCCTTTCCACTGCAGTGCATGTACCTGCCTTTTCACCAGGACACAGCAGGAAAAGAAGGATGGGCACTGTTACTGCAGTATCTTGGCCTCCCCAGCTGTAAAGGGATCTGCTTTCTGCTACCCAAACATTTGGACCATAGACCTCTTAGTACCTCAATCAGCATATAAAAGGATACTTGTAGCTGTCTTGCTTCAAATAAACCCATAAACTTACTCAAAGTCATATTTTCTTTCCTAATTTTCCTGGAAGGAAGCAGCAGCATCTACTCCTCACAGGCCAGTTCCCATCTCGCAGTGTCCACCACCTGAGGCAGAGAAGCATTGCTGTCTCCACATCACCTCTGTGCCCAGGCTCATGTGCCCAGAACAGATGTCTGGCCTGGACACACCCAAAACCAAATGTGTAGTTGTTGCTCAGCATTAGGTAGGAGATGCATTTTTCTGCTTCAGTCCTTTGGGCAGATGTGTAAGCCCTGGGAAAAATCTAGCTAAAAGAAATTAATTTTCTGCAACCAAGCCTTTGCAGGGGTGTGATGATCCACTCCACTTGTGGTTTCTTAGGGTTTTTTTTCAACCAAGCATTTTCAGTGGGCTGAGGAAAGAAGGTGTGGGAACTGGCAGAGGAGCTGAGTTCTGTGGGTTGATTACAGAGTATTTTTTTAAAAAATATATATTTACTAGCATATCATGTGAACACAAATAAAGCAATCCCAAAAGTTTGAAACTGAAAAAATATGTAACAGCTCACAGCTATCCTATCCTGCTGGCACCAGTTTGTTATCTGCAGTTCATTTTCCATCTTGGTTTTTCATGGATAGGTGATTGCTCACTGCCTCTGAAAATCAGGCCCTACTGGGGCTCAGTGACAGGGCCTCAACCACTTCTCTTAGGAGGGATGAGGTAATTATTCTCAGATATTAACAGGCAAATGCAGCATCCAGAGTTCAAAAGGACTTGAGGCATCACACTGCAATTTCAGTCATAACAGTTATAATAGTTTTGAATTCTGACTGTGCACTGCAGCATAGTGAGCATGGAGCAGCAACGCAGACCAAGCACCTCCAGTTACTCAACCTGCCCTTCAGAAGGACAAGTTGTACAGTCAAGAAGTTATTCCCAAAACTCATCTTTGCAGTTTCTCTTTTTAAAGTTATATTTCACCACTTATATCTCTTTGTCTTGGTGATACAAATAAAAAACACCAACATCATCCCAAGCCCATTTATCAGTCGTTTTGATTCCTTTTCTTCCCCCACTCCTCAGGTATGGATGTCAGAGTTTCAGAGATCCTTGTGACTCATGTGACCTCCTCACCATCCTGTGAGGACACTCACTAGTAAGAGGCATCTTTCTCAAACAAATACCCTGTGTTACTGACTCCCCAGAAAATTTGGCTGTGTTGCTCAGCAGAGGAAGTTTGCAATACCCCTGGATTGCCACATTTAGTGCTGAGCGTTTCAGGCCCCAGTCTCACTGGTCCCCGGAGATTTGTACTTTGCTATGCACACAAAAACACTCTTAAGGCCAGAGAAACATCATCATAAAAGTAAAACACAGAATTATCTCATTAACATACAAAATAAAAAGAAAGGTGTTGCTAATTTAGATATTTACACACTTCCTAGGTTCTCACACACATGCACATGAAGTCTCTCCATGAAGCAGGTGATCACTTGAGGTTTCACAAATTGCCTTACACTGATCTAACTGAAAGAGTTGCTAAAGGGGTAGGAAGTCATCTCCCACTCCTGTTCCTCTGACTGCAGGTTTCCAGTTGCTCCCTTGAGTTGGGAGTAACGATCCTGTGACCTCAGCATACGGAGATCTAACAAAAAGACTTACCCTTTCTCATTTCAGAATGACTTCTGGATCTGGCAGGGCTGGTACAAACACCAGGCAACAAACAGGCACAGAAAAACAAGACAAGGGAGCCAGAGCTGCCCTTTCAGCAGGATTTCAAGTCAGCGTGCACAGGCTGTGACTATTATCTGCAATCAAGCTCAAGGTGTTTCACATGGGGGATGAGCTGGGACATATGTTTGTGATAAGGCTCAATTTCCAGCCTTGCCTTCCCCCAAGCTGAGGAAAGGCTTGCTGCTGTGCACCCTTTGTGGTGTGGGGGATCTGCTTAAAGCCTCTGTGGCCACAGGTCCCCAGTAACTCTTAACCTTGATATCCAAACAAAATACCAGTTTTTAATAGCTCTCCCACAGTGTTGCTGGCTTTTACGGTGTGACTTCTTTTTCTGAAACATAAAGAGTCTTTAAAAATGCTGATGACCCTTGGGCGTAGCTGCATGGAGTTATTATCTTGTGAAACCATTTATTTAAGGTGACAGCAAAGCTTATTAGCTGGCTTTGTTCTTAACCTGAGTATAAACAAATGGGTTATCCATGCATAGTGAATTAAATTCTTTCTACACACCAGAAAAAAAAAAGTTTTAACACCACCACATAATTTTTCATTGTATGTGTATTTAAAAATTACATCAGATGAAAAGTCTGGGGAAGTAGGAGGGCAAAGTGCATGTGTGTGTCATACAGTGGCAGCAAAGTAAAAAATTAGATTAGCTTTATCATCTAAGGCTAAACTTTCTTGAAAGTAAATATAACTTTTATTAACCCTTCACCTCCAAACCTACTGGAAAAAATACAAAGTGTCCATAAGACAAATGAGAGTGCATGGCAGCTGCTGGGTATGCCATGTGTCCCCATGCAGAGTGCCCGTCTCCATGAAATACCTCCTGGCATGCCAGTGATTTCAGTCTGAACATGCTGAAATGTTTCACTCATGAACTATAAAATACTGAAAAATATTGGTTTGGCATGAATAACTGGTGATTCATCAGCATTTGTAATTGTTTGGGGGTATGGAGGTAGTCTTGGCTTATTTGTATTCTGATTTCACATGAGAACATTGATATGAAACAGCAATAATTGAATCTGATAAGCTCTGGGGAGCCTTTCCCCAGGAGAGGAGGTACGATTTAGAGAGAGATACAGGAGTACAGAGGGAATTCTAGAAGGATGCATGGAGAGTTGCAGGTTGCCTCACATCACAACTCATAGATTTTATATACTCCTAAAATGAGTGATCATCATCTCAGGCAAAGCTAATTACCTGAGATATTATGATTCTATCTGCAGGATGAAATTCAAGGTGATGTGTCCTCTTTTTTTTTTTTTTTAATTAATTGTATGTCTGTTTAAGTTTTCTTTGAAAATTCAGGGATCTTAGACAGCATAAGATTCCATTCTATGAGTATTTGGTGGTGAATGTTGCTTCTCCTTCTGTCAGTGTTTGGGCACAGGCTTCACGGGATGACTGTGTTGGGAAGTACCACAGTCTACAGGAGGCTGGGCAAGATCAGACCTGCAGTGTGAGCCTCCATCCTCTCTGAAACTCAGTGACTCCCTAAGAGAGCCCCTGGTTACAGATGTGGGTTGCACTTTTGAATTTCCCGACTTTGGCAAATTAACATCCTATAAAGATGTGAACTAGAGCCAGAGGGTTTAGTCTTAGCCCATGAAAGCCAACTCAGAAGACAAACGCTTTATATCCCCTTCCAGGGAAAGAGTAGTTTCCATGGGCACAGCCAGGGATGTTAAAACCACACCACTTGGGAAAGGGATGTGGGAAAAAAATGGAGACAGAAGCTGACAAATAGAGAGCAAAGCTAGCAAGACTTGAAGAAGGGAGTTCCCTTTTCCCAGACCACTTCTCCAGCCAGCAGCTGTGTCTTAGCATCCTCATGTCAGCATCACCTCCAGGAACTTCAGCAGTGACAGTAATCCTCTGACCTTTCTGCAGCACTCACAAAAGCATTTGCAATGCATTCTTAAAAGTCTCCAGCCCCTCTTTGCCTTGGCACATCTGAGAAATGCAGATGAAGGTGTACAGTGTCATTAGACCTCAGTACAGGGAGAGCCCTGCAGTCTCCAGAGGCTGCAGCATGGACCCAAACATAGCATTTCTCCTGAGCCCTGCAGTCTCCAGAAGCTGCAGCATGGACCCAAACACAGCGCTTCTCCTCGCCTCTTTTGCTATGAGGCCATCCTGTGCCATTCCCTAGTGAGCTGTGAAGTACAATAATCTCCTTGCCACACAATGCTGAAGGCTTCATTATTGTCCAAAATTTTCAAAACACAGGCAGGAGCTTTAGGAAACAGGTTTTAAGGTGCTGAATTCAGCCTCTCAACATACTCAGGTATAAGAAGGGGGCTTTCACAATCCTCATGCTCTGAACACTCCTACAGAGGGACGGGGAGGCTCCTCTGCAAAATTCACAAGATGTGTCTCTCATACTGGTATTTATCCCCAACTTCACATCTTGTTCACAGGGATATTTAAATGCTAAACAAGGAACCAAGAATTTAGAAAGAACAAGCTACAATTTGCCTATTTGCTTTGAAATACCTGCTACAACAATACAGATCATCCATCTCCTTCTTCATTCCCCGTGTTGAGACTGAATCTTATTGTTGAATTTCAAACCAAGATGAAAGCAAAGATGGTGTCACACCATACTGAGTACAGAGGGGAGAAATTCTTCAGCAGAAATAATGCTTCAGTCATTTTTCATAATTAAATTTTTTTAGGTACACAAGATGATGCAGTGCACACAGGAATATTGCTATAATTTCTTGTTCTTCTAAAAGTTATAATTAAACTTGTAAACACTAATTTATGTTTAATTTTTGCAACCAACCTGTGATGGAAAGACTATAAATAGACTGACTTGGATGTTATTAAATTTTTTTGCACATACAGCCTTTGTATTTCCACACAGAACTTTTGGCGCATTAAGACCTGGTCATTGACCCAGTCACTTCTTCCTGCTTCATTTGTTTCTTTCCCAATTATTTTTTTTAACACTGAGGTGACTGAAGGAGCTAAATATCTGGGGAAAGGGTGGTTGTTGGAGAAAATTCTTGGCTTGCACAAAGTTTAGGACTTAGACTGCATTGTGCAAATCTTCATCAGCAAGGGAGCCAATACTAAAAATCCAGATAGCCTATCTTTCAAATTATTGTAACTAACCCATTTTTTGGAAGCTATTAGTATTGGTAACTCTTCCTATTAGTACTGGTAACTAACCTTTTTTTTTTTTGCGAGTACCAGATTTCACTTACCTGAAGCAATTCTCACTTGTCATTGATGCAGACAAGCACTCAAGTTTATGTCACATTAAGATGTAGGTAGACTCTGTTTACAGCACTCCTCTTATTTATTCTCAATTTACATAAGATTTGTAAACTGAATTTTGCCTTGAATTTTTATTTCATGTGGCCTTAGACTGCAGCTGAAAGCTGCAGTTTTCCTCAATTTTAAGTGACAACCAAAGAAGAGTTTTGGTTTTCTTTAATTTTTTTTTGGGGGGGAGGGGGGTGGGGTGGGGGGAGTTTATTAGGTGTGCACTTATTTGCATGTTTCCAAAAAATATTTTCATCTGTGATTGTCTCAAATATTGGCCTCAGCTTGCTTGAAACAAAAGCCCCAACCATTTACTGGAAAACCAGCTGTACTTATTTAAATCTAAGTCTGAACTTGCCTGAAATCTAGTTCCAATTCCTTTTGAAACCTAGTTTGGGACTCCCAAGTTCTCAAACTATGACCACTCTTGGGACACTGATTTTGCATGCTAAACATGGGGTTTGTACTTGGGTTCAAAATTCAAACCCATTCTCATGTTTATGTGGACATAATATTGGAGCCCCTTTGAAATTCCAGGTTCAAATATAGGCTGATTCAATATAGACTGAACACTTCCAGAGCCACCATCCTCAAACACCCATGCATCATTTCAATGGCAGGGGAACCACTCACTTGCTTAAAATTATGCACATTTGCAGATTAGAGCATGATGGTGTGGCTTGTCCTATTGCAGTGGAGTTCCTGATCGAGATTCCAGCCCAACTCCAGATGTGCTGGCACAGCAGCAGGCTCAGCTCTCTGTCAGACTGGCTGCTCTGCACCACCTCGTGCTGCCAGCCCGGGACACCCAGCAGGGCACCACAGGGGCTGCAGGGTGGCCACACACGGCACCCTCACACCCAGCTGGCACAGCCACAGTCCCCACTCTGCAAATGCCACAGGAGTCTGCCTTGACATGCTCTTAACTCTAGACATTTTCACTCTTTTTACCTCAAGCTGCAGAATAAATCAGGAGAGATGTCCCCTTTTCATAGCCACCACTTAGATGGCAAACAACATGAAGGACAGGATTTCTTCGTCTCAGCTGCTTTGACTCAGTAAAGGAAACGCTTGGTTTGAGTAATGGCATCCTTAATCAGCCTAGCCCTTGCACACACTTCAAAATACCTTGAAGTTAAATCAGTGCTGAAGTCAGGCCTTTGTTAAGTTTAGCAGCCAAACAAGAAAGGCAATCTAGCTGTGTTGACATAATCCATTATTTCGGTGAGGCTTGTGAGACATAAAACAGGTTTGGAAACTGAGTATCTTCACAATAGATCGGGTATTCAACATATCAGTAAATTTAAGCTATTGGATTTTGTTGTAGTCCTTTCATAAATATTAAAATATTATTCAGTACTGAAAGCAGTCACATTAGTCGCTTCCAATCACAAGACATAAAGAAGAGAAGATAAACATTAATCAAATATATTCTTTCATGAGTGTTTTATTTGAATTTATATCATATTCACAAAAATAGAAACAGTCTTTAGAACCATTTTGTAAATACATTGTCTCCAAGCTGAGCTTCACAATGGCAATAGTGAAATATCTAACTTGGATTTGTTTCCACATGTAGACATTGAAGACGATGCTGTGAGAAGCAAGCAGGAATTATGCAATGTGCTGCAGAAAGAAATATGAAAATGTAACTAAACATTTTAATGTCTATGTAGTTCAACAGCCTACATACAGTTTCTCAGGATGTTTTTAGAGCAAGTTGCTCTAATTTTGTGCAGAAAATATTGAGAGTGCTCATGCCAACCCTTTGACGTTGTGATTTGCATCTGACTGTATAAATACAATATACGTTCCTATCTAAAGCTTTATACATACGAAAAATTATGGTACAATAAAAATTTATACACATGGTGCTACCAGTTCAGCAGCTGCTAACTTAAAGGATACATCTAAAAATATGATTGCTCAGCCTCTGAAACACAAAATAAAAGAGCAATCAGAAATGCTTTTTGTTTAAATAGCAATTTACATAAAAATTCATCTCTTCATTTTCTCCGTTTGCTTAGGTCTGGTAAAAAGACTCTCTTTGGTTGGTTGCATCTGTACTTGGCAAGAACTGTAATTTTAAACAGTCCTTTGTGTTGGTCTTAGGCAAAGGTCTGTAAAACAGAGTAAATGTTGGCTGGCTTCTATTCCAACTTTGTGCTATTGTAATGCTGAATGACAAGTACCTACAACACTGCAAAGTTCTGCAGGCTGTAAACAGAAACTTGCATGATTTCCATGTGCTGAAAGATGTGACAGTGGAAGACCATTTATACTGCACCCCAATGTAAACCACTCTCTCAATTTATACAGAATGCTTCTAAGTACAGTTTTATCTTTCAAAACCTTTTAAAAGCAGGTTTAGCTGCTGCTCAGCAACCAAGTGGTGACACGCATATATGGCAGGTTCATTTTATCTCTCAAGAAATTTTGTGAGAGATCAGGTAGAAAGCAAATTCATGAAGTATTACAATCAATTGCTATAAGATAAATGTTAACCTAAGATAAGGTACAATTGCATTGCAGATTTGTGATGGTACCACTGATCTCAGATTTTCACCCAGGATGTGGAGGTGGTGTGAAGAGCATAGAGCAAAGTGCTACAAACAACCATCAGGTAAGGGGAAGAAATGGTCTTAGGAGCAAAGTGAAAGTGCTCTTCTTATCTGGTGGCCTGATCCTTGTTATATGAACTACAAAATGATGGTAAAGGAAGTGAAATGTAGCAAATCAAGCTAAAAAAATGAAATTATTGAGTTTGCAAAAGCAAGCAAGGCTAGCACAGACAGTAAAAAAAAAACAAAGAGAGATAGACTGAGAGAAAAAAATGCTTTGAAGTACACAGGCTTATTATTTGATTTGTAAATAAGATGAAGCTCTCTCCACCCAGGTTATGAAAAGTAAAAATTGTCATGTATGGGTAATTGATGGTGACAGCTCTCGCATACACAGTGTAGGAGGTGGTGCTATTGTTTAACATGCCCTACATGTGTAGATAACAAGTTAGGCTCTCATGTTTGCCTACAAATTGTTGCTAAGCACTTTTTATACTCTTCATATTGATACGTACGTTGTCTCTTGGTTTCGTCTCTATTTCCTTTTAAGACAAACAAAAATAGACAAAACAAAAATCCTGCAATCTCCAGCTGTATCTTGCTGTATTTCAAGCTAATATGGATTCAAACCCAGGGGATGCCTCAGGAAATAGATACTGGATGGATTTAATATGCTTGATTTTCTTTTTTTTCCTTTTTTTAAATTGGGCTTCTCAGTCCCTGTTATTGTTTTCCAAATTCCAATCCCTGAAAAAGTAATTTGAAATTGATCTTGGTTTCACCTCTGTTAACATCACCAAGACAATCCTGTTTCTTGACTCCCACATCTCACATACTCAGTGACCTGGTGAAGTCCTGCCTCCTCTAGATTTTATTTCCCTACATTCTGCATATGCTCAGTGCTGGCAGAAAGCATTTGTGAGCTGGAGAAAGGAAAAGCTGCTGATGAACACTCAGTGTCTGCATAGTGCTGCTACAGGTGAACCCAAAATACTGACCCAGATCTGAATGTCCCTAAAATCTCAGTGTCTTTATGTTAATGGGTTTTTTCCTCCAAGAATCCCAAGCACAAATGACAAATATAAGTACAGTATAGAGTTAGACTTGAGGAAAGCAAAGGGAACTAATATTTCACACACAGTTTAGTTTTGCATTTCTCAAAGGTTTTTCGAAAGTATCTGTCCAAGTGAGCCTTGACCTTCCAGGAGGACCACAGCTTGAAGTAACTGGGGAGACTGCTTCCTCATGCAAAGGGATTAATAAAGGTTCTGCTTGCCCACCTCCTCACTGCTCCATATGGCACAGATTTGAAAGCTTTAATTAGAAGTGCAAGAGGGTGAGAGGATTATTAACATTCCTACTGGAAAACCAGTGCCTTTTAATAAGCTTTCCCAGTCAGAAAACAATCTTCCTTCAACAGCTTTTGGTCCCCAAGATCGACACTCTTCCAGCAGTTCAGCAGGTTAGGGAGGACACTGAGTATCAGGTAAGGTCTGGTCCTAAATGTCTGCCCACAAAAGAAGGTCTCAGTGGTGGAGGTAGTATGGGGTCCCCAAATAAATGCTGACAGCCAGCTTGCAGAGCCACTGTTCTTGTGGCTGGGATAAGCCAGCTGAAGAGGAACCCACTGTCTAATTCAAGAAAAGCAGCTGAAAGCCAGCAAAGTATTAAAACACTCAGAAATCAGAGGCGGGAAGGAACAAGTGGTATTGGCCAAGGAAAGCTATAAACCATCTGACTATGGAAGAAGGCTACTTGGCTCAGAGATGCTTTACTGTTTCCTCCACTTATTGTTGCCTTCCAAAGTGGATTATCATACTCCCTAAATGCCCTAATAGTTAGCTCCTTCTCTTTCTTTACATGACTCGTAAATCACATTATGCCTGTATGATTTAAAAAAAAAAAGAGGAAAACTTCACAAGAAGGGAAAAATAATCATAATTCTATAATGTTAACTTATATCACAGAAAACTGTGTACATTTTTTCCCCATACAGGACATACTTCAAATAAAATAATTTTAACACCAATAATGATAATGTTCTTTCTTCCCGACAGAAGTAGAATTGTTTTCTCACCCCAGTTTGATACATAAATATAAGAAAATAGTCTTTGAATATTTACATCCATGTGTTTTAAATGTAATTTCTTGATATATTTAATTTTCATTTTCTCTCCAACCACGGGCATTCTTTCCAAATTTATATACTAATCTCCGACCATCCACGCGCTCAAGGATTTCTCTTTTGTAATAGTATCTGTTAAAATAAAAACAGAAAAAGATATAAGAGTAAATTCACCTATGGTCCTAAAAGGCCACTGCCAACTAGACAATCCCTTAGCTAGCTTAAAAAGTCTTGATTTTCTATTGAGATATATATATAATATCTAAGATCATTATAACTGAATGACAGAGAAGGAAAAATTGATGTTTTCTTTTTCCTTTATATTAGTTAGCTTCTGAGTTTGAATTTCACTATGTTCAGGTCAAAGCATATTGCTGGATTTATCACACACTCTTACGAGATTTCACAGGGTTTTTTCTCTAGATAAGCCAGGATCTGAAAACGAGACTGGGAAAGAACCTCATCACCCTTTTAAAAATATATTTTGAAGTTTCTGAGATTATGTAAAAATTCTCAAAATGTTAAATTAAAGAGGAAAGAAAATCCTAACATTGATTTTAAAACAATGGATGTGGGGTATCCCTAGTTTCTGAATGTTGCTGGAAATAACAAGGTCTCCAGCCATTAACGGGCCATTTAAACATTCTCAGGTTTCTGCAACCATATTCCCTTCCTACATTGGTTGTTTGGATGGAGCCAAACAGAATTTATACATATATAAACAATTATTTGTGTTTTATATATCATATATTCTACAGAAACAGGAGAAGAAAAGAACATAATGCTACAATCTCAAAACTGGTGTGAAATACTGTCAAAGAAAGTAACTTCTGCTGTTGAGAAATCATTTTTAAAATTCAGACAAATTCTCCATCCAGTTGGTCTGTGTGCCATAGTCTTCCTCAGCAACATGCAGCTCACCTCATAGCCCGGCTGAGTTTCTCATAAGTCATGCTGCTGTTGTTTTTCTTCTTTCCCCACAGCTGAGCCACAGCTTCAGATTTTAAAAATCTGAACACACCTTCTGACCGGTCTTCCCACTTAATTAATCCTGGGTTTTTCTCAGGATTGAGAAGAATATCTCGAATAAATTCCCAAAGATGAGTTCCTCGAGGGTCTGAAAAAGGAAAGAAGGGCAGGAAGGAGTGTCTCAAGAGCTCTCTGGGCTATGCTTGCAATTTTTATGTCATCTACAGAGGGTGAACACTCAAGCCATAGTTTCTGGAGCACAGGACCCCACCTCAGAGATATACAGGTGAAAAACACTGGCAGCCTTTTGACTGCAGGTAAGCATTGGCCTCAGGCAGGCAGGTAGGAGCCCCAGCAACCAGGGGAAGCAGAGTCCAAACCTTCCACTGCTTCCTTCTGCCTTTGGCACTGCTTCTGCCCTAAAGAGAACATGTTTAAGCCTTCCCCTCATCTCATTTGCCCATTTCTCCTGATCTCTGTCTACAGCACAGCACGTAACCTGATATTATTGTGTGGCACATGAAACGGCTGAGATTACTGTGAAGGAGGCACCAAACCTCCTTGCATTTAAAAGACAGACAGAAGGCACGGGAGGTGAACTGCCATTCTGCATGAATAAGTAAGTAAGAAGGTGTAGAGTGGATAGAAGGACAGTGGCAAAACTGGCCAGCCAAAACTGCGTGTAAAAAGGGAACCAAAAAGTTTGACGATGGTGTAGAAAAGACGAAAACAGATCTCCAAGTTCAACAGGTAGACCTCTCAGTTTAATCACAAATACGTCTCACAGTTACTATACAGATAGCACCAGAAAGTCCAGGTCAAAAAAAAAAAATTAAATCCATCAAGTCAGATGAAGTAGTTTACAAATGAAGAATAACAAACAGTGACAAGGTGAGCCAGAAAGACAGCAGTCCTTTGGTCTGACTTCAAAAGCATGCAATTAGACCAAATTAAGAAGGAAACAAGCTAGTCAAAGATGTGAAGGTAACTTGAAAATGGTATGCAGTGCAGTATAAGTAGAACTAGATTTAAGTCAACGAATCCAATATTTTTCTTTATTATTATAATTTTTTCCTGGACCCATTAAAATGTGGTAGACTATCTGGACAGTAACTTATGGTCATGATATGGAGCAGTACTGAAGGAACTGGAAATGAAGAGGATTAGCCCAGACTGCCAATATCACCTGTTTTATACGCCCAGGCTGTGACTGATGAGATGCTAGAATCACAGAACATCTCAAGTTGAAAAGGACCTATAAAAATCACCAAGTCTTACTCCCTGCTCCTTGCAGGACATCCCAGAACTAAGCCATATGACTAAGAGCATTGTCCAGACGCTCCTTGAACTCTGTCAGGCTTGGTACTGTGATCGCTTTCCTGAGGAGCCTGTTCCAGTGCCTGACCACCTTCCGGGTGAAGAACCTTCTCTGTTGTGCAGTCTAAACTTTCCCTGGCACACCTTTACTCCATTTCCTCATGTCCTATTACTGGTCACTAGACAGAGGAGATCAGCACCTCCCCCTCCACTGCCCTTCCTGAGGAAGCTGGAGACTGGGATGTGTCAACCTTCAGCCTTTCCTTCTCCAAGCTGAACAGGCTGACAGACCTCAGTTCTTCACAGGACTTTCTTCAGATCAGTCCTGTCTAATCCTTTCATAAGCAACCTTTTTATACACACACACACACACACAAAAAAAGCCCCACCGCCCAGATATCTGTGTACAGATATAAAGTTCAGGAGTTCTGTTGGGGCAAAGCGACAGAACAAGAGTAAGAGTCAGGAAGAGACATAGTCTGAAGGTCATATTGAAAAAGGATGAACACAAATACCACAAAATGCAGTGAAAGACCAATACTAAGCTTTCCTATTATAATCAGGGAAATAAAAAGGATGGAAAAGACATACATAGGACATTTTCAGCATCAAAAATCTCGGTAAAGTACATAAATGGAACTATGTACAGAAATCAAAATTATGGTATCTTGTCTTCAGAGTCAGGTTGAATAAAAACGTGCAGAAAATGTAGGTGAGGGGAGTGGAGAGACTGTCATATCAGGAGATAAGAAGGTGGCAAGACTGAGGCACAGGTGCTTGCTTGTGATGTCGTGTGTGAGAAGTTCTGCAAGGAGATGCTGAGCAGGGTCTGTGGTGTGTGCTGCACCTGGCAGGCACAGGCACCAGCATGACTGTGCCCACGCACAGGCTCTTCTGATTAAATCCTGGGTCTTCCTCATCATTCCTTTACTCCACTCCACCAGCCCAGCTCAACACAGGGCAGAGGAAGCTGGTTTTTGGTTGCTTCCCCATAGGACCTCATTGATAAAAACAATTTGAAGAGTTTAACAATATTGAGTCCAAAAATGACGTAAACAAGCAGTACTAGATAGTCAGATCCTTTCAGAATTCATTTACAATAATGATTTAACGAGTTTTGCGTTCAAAATGCTTCCTCTTCCCTCCCAAATAGGATCTAATTTTCATTTGTTTCTTTTTCCTTCAATCAACTAACCAACCTTTATAAGCATGGATGTTGACTTACTGTGCTTCTTGGTGTGGGACTTTGGGGTATGATCTTGCGATTTTTTTGCATCTGAAGAGTCTGCAGAGAAGGAAAATGAAGCCTATTTGTAAATTTGATTAAAGGCTTTCCATTGACTAGCAGGTTGAAAGAAATAAAACCACAAAAAAAGAACAAATATCTCTTCTAAAGATAATCACTTTTCGGAAGGTAATCTAAGTGAGGAGGGAGAGTTTTGTTTTCTGTACTATATGTTAATCAGCACACTTCTCAAAGAGACCACTGATGAATAAAGAATGAATGCAGAGGTAAACATTTGGCTTTTGAAAGCTCAATTTGATTAACAAATACCTCACCTCATATTGTGTGTGAGAGAGAGAAAAATAGGATGATCACATCTGTAAAAGGAATCCTGAATTGTCCCATTATCTTAGTCTTTGCTGAAGCACGTATCTTTGGGGGCTTATTTGTTTCTGAAGAGATGATCTAATGGGAAATGTATGTGCTGGTACCAATGCACAGAACACCTACCTGACTCAAACATAATGAACTGGCAAAGCGCTGTTGTTTAGGGGGGCCGGGTGGGGAGAAGGGGCTGCGCTGGTAGGAGTTTTTGGCAGTAGGACAAGCATATATTTCAATGTGGCTCAGAGCCATAGGAACAAGCCATTTCTCATCAATGGTACTTTATCACCTGCAGCCAGCCAGAGGAGAAATAGGATTTCTGGCACAAGCATTTCTTCAGAAATGAAAAGAAAGAAGTTCCGCCTGTTCACTACTGTAACCTACCTCGCAGTCTGCACGTTCAACCCTCCCACCCGCAAACCATGGCAGCCCAGCTCTGCTCTTGTACTTAATGAATAGCTTTCATCTGATTGCTCTAAGTCTCACAAAATCTGCGGGATAGACCTGAGAGGGAGCCCCTTCTGTGTTTGCTTTTCAGCATACTTTGTCCCTGAATCCCATAAAGCAAAGCTTAAGGTCCCACGCATGTTTTCCCAGCTTCTATGAATGCACAATTATCATACTTTTCATGGAAACCAGGCATTTGCATGGGAAAATGACTCACAGGAAATATTTATTTGCATAGAAACTTGTCAGATTTGCACAAGCTACTGCAATAACTGCATGTGAAAAGGTACATGCAAAGTTATTCACACACTTGCTTTATTCATACATAACTGGAAACATAAACTGAACAAGACCGTGGGGATAGGCCTAACCTCTGCTATTCTAAGTCTGATAAATTACTGTCATTGACCCCCAAGCAGCAAACGTGCTCTGAGTCATTTTGCCTTCCCACTCTCAAAGAGCAGGAACTAGTCTGAACCTCACTCAGCTTGGAGGGGGGTGTGGTGTGGGGGAAGTAAAATGAGGCTTATTTCACTGCCTTTCCTCAGATTATGATTCCCCATATGTTATTAAAAGCCTGTGTGAACTCCAGGTAACGACTGCAGGACCCAGTTCTTTATTTGCCCTCATATAAATCCTTCTCATTTTAAAATCCCACAATTCGCTTGCAAATGTTTGTTATGCTCCACTTAGCTGGAAATTTATTCTTGGAAGTTCAGCTGCCTTCTGCCTAGCCAGTGATTTATTCTGGATTTCAGCTGTGTAAATAGCCTCCTGCTCTGCCACAGCTCCTACGTGGAGACTGGTTTCAAACATGCCATGTTAGGAGGCTGGGGCCTGACAAATGAAGAGTTATGATGCAGTTTCAACAAAGCCGTCTTGCAAAACTTTTGACAAAAGGTTACACATTATTTGCATATGATTCAGGAATGAGCCATTTTTTTACGGGATATACAAATTTAGTTTTTACAGGAGGCTGTGCCCTTGGCGTGCCACCCTAGCTCTAGGCTTAAGCAGTGAGCAGATAAACACACCGTGCCAGGATCTGGACAGGTCCCCAGCCCTGTCAGAGAGCCCTGAAATCCTGGTAGCCATCTTGTGAAAGTGGGTGGAGGTGGTGGAGAAAGACAGGGTGTTTGGTTGGGGTTTTTTAAGGTTTGGTGGTTTTCTTATTCTGGTCAAGTTTTCTCCCTCTGTCCTTTTTTTTTTTTTTTGGGGGTTGGTTTTTTTTTGTTTTGGTTTGGTTTTTGGTTTGTTTTTTGTTTTGGTTTGGTTTGGTTTGGGTTTTTTTGTTTGTTTGGGTTTTTTTTGTTAATTCTGTTAATTTGTTAAATTTTTTTTTGTTAATTTAATTAACGTAGCTGAGTGCATTGGTTTAAACTGTATGTCACTTGGCCAATCCAGCTCAGGAGACTGGAGGAGCAGGGGATGGCAGGCACAGGGGCTGGGGCCATGGGCACATGCAGAAGCACAGGGCTCTCTCCAGAGCAAGGCTGGACTACAGCAACACACTCTCCTTTCTCCTCACAGGACTTCCAGCGCCTTCTCCCTCAGATGTCTGCTTAACAGCCTCCTAAGAAGAACCTGCCTTCCCTCCCTGCTTTCTCGCTCCCCTGCCACCTCTGCTCTACTCTTTCCCCACTGCCTCGCTCTCCCGCCTCCATCCTGGTGGCAGGACGGGGCCCACAGGGCCTTTGCCATGTGTGATCAGACTGCACTTTGGCCAGGCACAGCTTTGCTGCGTCTCCTGCCCTTCAGCAGGCAGATTTGAGCTCTCCCTCACGGAAGGCAGGGCGTTCAGTGAGTACCCCATCTCAGCTCAGAGAGGCTGCAGCAGAAGCCCTTGTGCCGGCGCGTTTGGGCACAGGGCTTGGTGCCTGCCCTGCAGCTGCCCCAGGCCAAGCCCAGCCCGGCCCCATTCAAGCCTGCTCAGCATGAATCACGGGCTCACTGGGGAACACGGCTGCTTTGGGGAGGAACGGGGCACTTGTTTGCCCCGTGTGCTGCACCACAGAAAAGCGTGGTGTAGCTGGAATGTCTTGTCTCTCTGACACTAATGTTTACCCCTTTGACTCAGTCACTTTAAAAGATATGTGGAGATTACAGATTATTTGATCATCTTCCTCTTGACAGAGAGAAGACAGAAGCATTTCTTTAAAGAAAGCTATTGTAAAAATGACAGCTAATAAATCTGTCAGAATCATCACTGCTTGGTTTAAAATTACTGGAGGCTCAGATGCAATCCTACAACAGAAGACCACAGAGACTATTACATGTCGGTAGCTCTGGGACAAGTGACAAACAATTGAAAATATAATTACAAGTTTCTTACCAGAAGATTGGTGACTAGGTGTCATCATGGAAATCTGAGCACGACAGAATGTTTTACTGTCCAATAACTCTGGGAATTAAAAAGAAGACGTTTAAACTAATAGCCTCAGACAACAATAAAGCCATCTCAGAATGCATGAAGTATTGTGATGTTAGTTACCTACTGTGCTACCATAGCCACTGTCATAAAGATAATTCTCTTCTTTCCAGGACACCATTAGTGATGGATCTGAAGGTAAAGGACCAAAAAGAAAATTAGATCACTAAAAGAACGTTTTTCAGCACAGAGGTAAATACTGAGCACTGAAAGAATTTAAAATGTGAAAAAAAAAAAAAAAAAGCTGTCAAGAGAACCAAGAAGTGAAGGGGCTATGTACAAAATAATTTCCCTTCACTCAAATTATGCATGGAGTTTTGCATATTCAGGCAAATGTATTTACACAAAGCACTGACTTTTAGAAATAATGTATTATGCTCTTCCTTTTCCTGACTAGTATATCATTTATGCCTGGCCTTGG
This sequence comes from Camarhynchus parvulus, assembly GCF_901933205.1. Taxonomy (NCBI): domain Eukaryota; kingdom Metazoa; phylum Chordata; class Aves; order Passeriformes; family Thraupidae; genus Camarhynchus; species Camarhynchus parvulus. Next base: position 18,099,839 of record NC_044575.1, on the reverse strand, counting down.
AGGAGGTTTCCTATGCCAGATCAACTCTAATTCTCCCCAATCCAGTCCTGAATTCTCAGCCCCTGATGATTATGACAGTGCATTGGAGCCACAGAGATGAAAGTGTTTTCAAATATCTAGTAAAAAAGAAGGATGCTTATGATGAGTATTTATTTCTACAATGGTAGAACTCGAAAGTCCTCTCTGAAACACAGCTTATTGTTTAAGCACATAGTGAGAAACATCAAAGCCTAATCCTAGATGAAGGGCCATTTTATTCCAGGCACACTGTGTCCCCATCCTTAACCTAAAAACCACTTTCATGATTAAAGAGGAATAATTTTTAGTGACCTTCTGGTCATATGGATCAATATAAGCAGAACAGAAGTATTGTCTTTATGACCTGTACACTGGTCTGGAAATTACTTCCTTCACAGCGCATGTTTAAGGTCAGAAGCCCTAAAAATCTTTTTCTTTTGAAACCAGGTCAGAAAGGATGAGATAGAAAGTTCAAATCTAGGTTAAACCGAATTTTTTTCATGTTCATATAAATGAAATTAAAAACCCCAAAATGAGTTACAGCTAAATAATCACGTTTGGCCAAGTTACCACTTATGACATAGGAATTTAGCAGGCATGCTAACTAATAGCTGCATGTTTGGGCACCCAGAGCTTGCGTTCCTACAATAGCACACACCCTTTGCTTGCTTGGACACCTGATCTGCCTAATGTTGCCTCTGAAAACAGGCCTTACCCAGCCAGAACATGGGGAAAGTGTTCAACTTTGTTCATTTTGCCCTTTTTCAGTACCCATGTCTTTGCAGCTGTGATGGTTCACTGGAGTGAGCCGGGCTTCCCCTCAAAACCACCAGCCCTGTCCCCGCTGCCTCACATGAAGTAACTTTCCCAACTCTAATCCACAGTTCCTGCTCCCCCACATGCAGAAACTTAACCCACTCCAACTGGCCACGGTTGGCATCACCAGAGGCCCGCCAGGCCATTCCTGATTCAGCACATCCAGGTGAACCACCTGTCAGTTAGTCCTTTCCAAGATGTGCAGCTGAGGTGCTTTGCCTCATCTCTAGTAGGAGGAGGAAATAATATTATACCAGGATCTCATAAATCAGGACTTAAAGGATTACTGGAGTTACCTCTATGGAAAGCAGCAAGGCTGCCTCATGCACATCTCCCGTACCAGGAGCGGATTGCAGATTGCAATCCTTGCCTGCTGCAAGGAGAATATGGGCAATGTTCCTGGCTGGAGAGGCTGGGCTCCAACAGGTTAAGTGGATAAACAGGCTGACAGTATTTGTTGGAGACGCCACATGCAACAGATCAGTATTTGTTCTGCCAGCAGATATCAAAATGTGGCTCATGGGCACACCTACATACAAAAAGAGGCTGGGACTAGTGGGATAGAGAGTGTGGATATGGATAGACGTGATCTGGCAAAGGAACAAGGGAAATAATTGTGCCTGAAGAGGACGGTTGAACCAAGCTCAAGTTCTTTTCTCAGTTAAACAAAGCCCTGGGAGGAAAGGGATCTAGCTGTAAACACATTCAGAAAAACAACTGCAACACCAAAACTGCAGATTTGATCAAACCAACTACTGCCTGAATTTCAGTTTCACTGAAACCTGTGAAGAAAATGAAACATTTAAAATGTAACATTTTGTTTTCTCTCCAAGCTGGTTTTTGGAAATCTCCTCATGTTTCAAACATTACAGCACTTCACAACAAAATATTTGTTCTTCCTTTCTTTTTTCCTTTTTATTTTAATGGAACATATTGTTAAAATAGTTGTTTTGAAATCTTTTGAATGAAGTGTAGAATGAAGTTCTCTACAAAGCTGTTTCCATGGAGCACCTCAAACTATTCCAACTTTGAACATCAGCGTAGACTGCTGATACTGCAGAGGTCTCCCAGGAAAAGTGGCCACATGCATGTGGTATTACCTGCAACTTCAGAAGTAGGCACTGACTGACATCTGTATTGCTTCTTTAATTCTGCATGATACACTTTCCATTTTATTTAATGCCACTTTGATTTGTCTCCCTTGGAAGAGGGGTCCCCTCTTTTCAAAGGACAATTTATCCAACTGTTAACTCACCTGTTTGCTCTGTCTTCACAATGACATTATGAGATTGGTACATGTCACTTCCACACTGACCTGCAAGAAAGCAAATTGGCAGATGGGAAGTATGAGAATGAGCACAGAGAAATCAAATGTGTTAGCTCCAAGCAGCAACTTCTACACCTGAGCCAGAGGGCTGATTTTGGAGGAGAAAACATTCCCTCTCTTCTTCATCCTTCAGATTTCTGCCTTAAGTCATATCCAAGAAATTTAGCAATACCATAAATGTGCTATAAGCAGAATAGCAAACATAGCAAGTATAATCCGCCAGGCAGACTTCTGGGGAACGTAAATGACTTCTGAGGATCTCAGAATTCAGAGTAATGTACACGTGTGTCTCTCTAGTATTTATTTACCATTCCATTTTAGGTGCTGGAGGTTGCTGTAAAGCAGCTGTCCTGCTGTCCCAGCTGCCTGAGTGAATTCCTGCAGGCTCATACTACACAGATGTTCCCCATTGATATCAAACTCCTGGAAAGGTATGCAGTTGGCATCCAGTTGGTTGGTATCAAGGAGGTGCTGCAGCCACTCCCAGACTTGAAACTTAGTCCAGTACTGTGGGTGTATTTCGTGCCACTGGGTTCCATAGAAGCTACTGGATACTGGAAAAGAAAAAAAATATTTACTGTCTCTGATAGCTTAATAGTCATCAACAATAAGATCTACAGCCAAATTGCACGTCTTGGAAGTCTACAGATCTGATGGTGCAGATTATTGCTGTAGTCATGTAAGGTGGTTTCTGAATGTAGTTATAAAACTCATTTTTAGCTATGGAAGCTGCCTGATTTTCTTGTTAGAATGTCTGAGTCTTTTCTTGGCAATCTCCTTAACTGCTCTCAGTTGTATGTCATTGCACGACAGTAATTTGCATGTGCAAATGGAAGAAATTCTACATGGGACAGGATCATTATGTAAGATAAGAGCAAAAGCAGGATTGCTTTGTCTGTCCTCACAGAGTTCAGTGCAATTTATTCCCTGGGAAAGGAGGAAAATGGACTATGCCAGACAGAGGTGACAGTGAGATAAAATGTTCACAAGTGCAAAAAGGGTTTAAGGCTGAGGGAATGAGAGGTTACAGAGGGAGGAGAGACTGCCATGGCCTAGCTCTGCAGAGACTTCGCTCTGCATGATATGGCACCAGTCTGTTCCCAGTCTCCTCTAGAAGAAAATTAGCCACACAGTGAGAAACACTGACAGCAGCGGATATTGCTAGGGGACCACAAGCACCAGAATTGGCACATTTTAGGAGATCACCTTAACTCAGGTACACTAGACCTCGGGTTTCTTCAGCTGAGATACAGGACACAGTTTCCAAGTAACACAGAAACAATACCCACAGTTATTTAGCTTTCTTTATCAATATTAGCCAACCAGGCTTGTGTAAATAACTTAGGGAGTTTGCAGGACTGTTCCTCATCCTACTATTGAAGGACATGGGGAATGAGTGTGGAAATTATTTAAAGTGTGGTATGTCAGAGAAAAAAGGTTTGCTGGAGCTGTCATATATCCCCTGAAAATGAGATTGATTTGTATTCTTATCACTTCAGAAAAGTAAAGCGATTTCAAAGGCCATGAGAATCCTAATGTTAGCAAAGATACTTTCGTGAGAGAAGAAAGTAGCTTAGGTAAAAGTAAGTTTAGTGGTGAGTTACTGGGCAGGTTGGTCTGAGCTTTGAGATTCCTGTCCCTCTAAAACATAAGTGAACCCTGAGGAGTTTCACCGTGGAACGCGGATATAGACCCCCACCATTTGCCTCCACAAAATCCTATGGAAGAGTGAAACTCAGACATTACTTTTTTTTGTGTATGACACTGTTAGAGAAAAACAAGCACATGTATTAAGCACATGTTGATGTATTCCTGTGTATTTAGAAATTACACAGCAAAAAGGATAAGCATTTCATTAAGTGGGAACTTTAATTAAAAGGTTTGTTGTAGTATTATTTGGATCAGAAGGACAAGAGTAGCATATGATCGTCTGCTTAGATTTTAAGTTTTATCTGTCCATTGAATAATGAAAAGAATTCTAAAATTATGTCAAGCACCTACAGAGATACAGGTTTATATATATTTTTATACTGAGAGAATATATATGAATACATTTTTATATACCCAGATATATAATCAGAAAATAGTAAGGAGAAATAAAGAGAAAAAATCACAAGCCACAAGCAACCTAGTGCTCTAATGCCTAATTAGAAAGCTATCTAGAAATTTGAATCAAAAAAGCAAATACAGCAAAGGAGTAAAAATATTACTCCCCTGGAAAGCCAGAGGGGTGATTAGCATTAAACAGTAATATTGGTTGAGAGGAAGCACAAGGGGTAAAGGTACGAGAGAAAGAATTCTGGACTAAGAGAGAACTTCTGGCATTTTCAACACCATTAAATTTTAAGAAAGAGAGCCAGTAAGGAAATGAACAATAAACTGGTCCCTATTGTAAGTTCAGCTTTTTACAAATGAAGTAACAAATGAAAATTTTTCTTACCAGAAGTGAAACTCCGGTAAATTAGTACTACTGAAATATAATACTTGTACATGCTTAAAGGTGTAGCAGCCCCTTTCCCCTGGCTTTATTCCCAAAAATACGGCTCAGAGCAGTTCAATTCCTCCTACCATTGCATGTGGAATATCCGTCTGTCCAGGAAGGCTGCTGGTGGAGTAGATTGCTGCTGGAATTGATACTCATCCTGCCAGCTCCTTCCAAAATCATGATCTGTAAGTGAATCAAACAGCTTGCTTAGTGAGCGGTGTCTAGTCCAAGAGGTAAATGGCAAAAAAAAAAAAAAATCCACTGAAGGTGAAGCAAGGAGGCCAATTCCATTTGTAGAAGATACAACTGAAATCAAGAACATGTTGACACAACCCCTTTTCCACTGCCACAAAATCTCCTTATGATAAACATTACCATGATTAATTTGCATATGCAAGAAGCAAGTTTCTACAGCTGCCCATCCATAAATGAATAATCTCTAATCAGAAAAGAAGCCGAATGAAAAGACAAGGCTCCTGACAGAGCAATACATGAAAACTTCCAAGCTTTGAGAAATGAAATACTAAATAGTTTTACTTTTTTTTTCTGCTTTAAAGAGAAATGTGATTTAAACAAGTTCTTCTTTTTTTTTTTTTTTTTTTTTTTTAGGAGAGAGAAAGAACTTCCCAATAATTGCAAATGAAACTATACAGTAGACTACAAGCCATGCTCAGAAAATCCTTCGCACAGAAGGATACCCAAAGTGTTACAGGGAAGTAGCCTTACAGGGAATATCTTGTCAGCTGACCCAGTTTCTTATCTGATCTGTGTCAGCAGTGTCTATAACACTTCTTGGTAACAAATATCACAGATCATACATTTCAACCCACCAAAAAAATCAGATGGTCAAAGATCTTGTAAATGAGACAGCCAGTCTTGTTGCTGTCTGTATAGAATCAATATAGTGAAGTGACAGCTCCCCCAAGACTGCATTCCCTCTTTTAAGCAAAATTTCCTTTCCATGTATCTTAGCATTAGCAGCATGAGTAAAATTGTCCTGTACTTTTTTATACTTCAAAAACAAAAAACCTACTTGCATGACATTCTAGAAAAATGTTACATTTATCCCATGTTTAACCATTCCAATGAAAGTATACAAAATTCCCCAGTGATGGGTACTCTTGATGCTTTACATTATCTTTCAGTTGTATGAAGTCGTAAAGCTTAAAAATGTATATAATAACCAAAGATATTTGTGAGGACATTGGTAAAGTAGTTTGTTAAACATTACAAAGGCTTTGGATTGTAATTCTTATATGCACAGGGGAAAAAAAAGAAAACCAAACCCCTGTTCAAAAATATTGAAAGCCGCAAAGTCTGTAAAAACAAAACATTAGACATCAGGATGGCATGTGCGTGCAACTAGACTTCACCCTAGAATTAAAAAGGTTATGAAATACAAAATAGACTTGTGAAGGGTAAAGTCACTGGTCTTGCCTGTTTATGCACTGAGGCCAGTGAAAAACATCCACAGAGAGCACATCTGTACCCCCTACAAGCTGATGCCAGCAACCTTTTTGGTATAAGACAAGGAGTCAATAGAAACACTTACAGCCTTGGTTTTAAAGAAGCCGTCTGAAAATTAGTTGGCATGGTATTTTCCTCTGTCATTTAAAATAAACCATGTAACTTAAAACTTACAAGTATCTATTCCTTCCCCTCCTCCCTGCACTCCCCTACCCCCGATATGTATTTAGAGAGGGAGAGAGGTTACTGAGGTTACTGACAATTGCCTAAGAAGCCAAAGCTTTAGAAAGTTTAAGGAAGTTTATCATAGAGAATGGTGCTTTACGGTATAAAGCAGTTTAGGGCTTTTTTTTTTTTTGGCAGCTACACAGAATGGCAAAATCAAACCATGGATGATTTGTCAGTCACTTTCCACTTTTAATTCTAGCCAATCTCTGATTCAGTGACCACTAGCAAGGAGGATTTAATTTCTCATAGTAGATATATTGGGTTATAAAACATTAACAATTGAGAGAGATTCTTCTTGTTCTGGCCAAATGAAAGATGATTATCACCTCAGTCAGTACATTTATACAAGTTAGAAGACTTTTTTCAGCCCTGTGTAAAGGACAAGTGACTTAGTACTGTGAGTGAGAAGGCGTGAGGAAAAATTTGAATTCAATCTCATGATTATAAACATGTTCAGCCTACAACGCATATAAATTATATACTTGATGTGCAAGAACTCTTAAGCAATAACATATGCTTGACAGTCAATACATACACTTCTGACGCTATAAAGGTTGATGATGTATCAAGTTATTTCTTAAATTTGGTTTAAATCATTAAAGACAATTAGGTATGAATGAATGAAATATTAATGAAAAAGACCTTATTACAGTATCAAATAGACGTGAGGTAAAATACCATCTATTCTAGGAAAACAATAAAAATTGAGGATTAGGAAAATACACTTAGAAACATAGTTTGTTGAATTCATTTCTTTTTAAAACATTATAATATGCAATTCATAACTTAAATTCATTGATCTGAATTCACAATTTCAGAAGCTATTTCAGAATTAAAAGTATTGTGTTATGTGGTTTTGTATTCCGCAACTTCTGTAGTTTCTGGAATTCTACACAGATTTCATGACTTGTACAAAAGGCTTACAAGTACGTCTGGGAAAGCGTGCATATGAACTGAAATTATGTCTGTGTAATTTAGTCCTGAAAATTCAGTTAATTTTTTCTTCTTCATAACTAATCAGGTGAACTTCCAAACCAAAAGATCCTATGACACTTTTATTCAGCAACTGAAGCTATGGATAGTTAAATAAACCAAATAATGTGTCTTGCACAGTTTTTCCACCCTAGCAGTAACTAAAACCAATGCACATTAGAGTTCTGAAAAGAAGAACTTTTGACAGCCTCTTCATGAGATCTGGATTTTAGTTATTTTCCTTTAAAATGTCCTCTCCCTGTCGCAGTCTAGCAGACAATTGGTCTTCACCGTATCCCTGATCATTAATATTATTTTCAAATAATGTCCATGGAACTTGCTTTTCAATTTAATTAATCAATCATTCCAGTTTTGGAAGCTAAATAAATTATCTCAACCTCAATAACTTAATTAATTTCTAGTATCACCTGTAGGAACAACTGTGCCTAAGGAGAATCTACAATATGGCATTAATCACAGAACAAGAACTGGATTTAGCTTTAACCTAAACTTTGCCGAAGTTCTTCGTACTACTCAAGGAACAGGTTTTTTGGTGTCTTGAAAATTTTCAGGTCACCTCCTTTATCTTATTGCAAGGGTGTTCCTTCTTTGGAAATCATTCTAGCACTTTGTTTAGGAGGATTATAAAGTCCTACTAACACCTTCCACACCTCTGCTTGGAAGCATACAGCATTATGCTCAACAATATTTTCTGTATGAAAACTCTACTGGGATTTTCTTCATGTCATCCTGTATATGCCTTTCTTTGCTAAAAATTCATGGAAGATTTATGCTTACAGCAGTGGCTCATCCCATACTTGAAAAGATTTTGAGTCAGGATATTGGAACCAGTGTGTTCCTCATTAGTCCAGGGCCAAATGCTCAAATCTCCCCGGCATACATACGGATAAGCCTGGTTAAAGGGTGTGAAACCTCAAGGAGAAGGACACATAAGTGTTCAGTTTTATTTTAATTATATTCCATATATCAAAGTGAATTGTGGAACTAATGAAGCCTTGTTTCCTATGAATGCGTACCTTGTGGTTGGATTCTCTAGTGTCTAGTAAGATGTGAGTGCTGATTGAAGTTTTTCCCACGGTTGGGGCATTCATAATATCTCATTGTCTCAAAGCAGTGAGCTCAAGCGTCACTCTTTCTTTCAGATCAAGTATTAATGGATTTTCCTTCTGAAGTTGGCAGCCAGTTTTCATTAATCTTGTAAAAACTTCATATCTCTGGGACTTCTACCCCCATATCAAATTTAATTAAAATTGGTGATGAAACTCAAAGATTGTTACAGGCCATATGTAAAAGCCAAAACACAGAATTACCACAAAAGCCTCATTTCCTCTGGAAACTGTATTAAAAGGGTCTCTAGCTGAGCTGATATTTTGTAAAATAAAATAAAAAACCCTTGAGATCTTTCCCTCTACTATGACATGGTACATTTTAAATGAAAGCACAGATCATATATCATTTGAGTATATAACCACATGTAGTTTTATAGACATACACACATACACATTTATGTCTGCGTGGCAGGTGTCTGTACACACAATCTCATTCTGTTCCCCTGAAGAGGTGCTGTCTCTGGAGTTATAACACTACACAAATAACACTTTACTCAGCCAGCACAGTTAGATATAGCTGTGCACTGATGTTCAGCAAAATTCCTTCTAGAGAGAGTCCTATTAGAAGGGATTAATGCATTTTAAAAAAATCTTTCCCCAATATTCATTATACCAGGTGGTATTTTAAGACCAAACCCTGAACGTCTCTCTTAGTAAAAGCTCTCACTGGAGTCTGAAGGAGCTTTGGCTAAGCCACAACCCAGCAAGCTGACAGTAGAAGCAGGTCATTTGCTCTGCTCTTCTTCTCTTCTGCGACCACCTGACCACTCTGAGTAAACAGTGGTAATGGAAAGAGCAAGGAGCCATGGCCTGCCTGTGGAGCAAATCCAGTATTACAGAAAAACATATTTACAAATCCTTGAACCTTGAACACTGCATAGTGCACCCTATGCGAATTATTTTATTGCACTACAGGTGTGCTCTGAAAATAAATTACTCTGATCCCCATTTCCACATTCAACACAATGAATCTTAACAACCATGTAAAGAGTTTCTCCTTCCTTTGAACCAGAATCTTTCAAGAACAGCTTATATTAAATGACATGAAAATTCCAAACACAGGAAAGGCGAATAAGCGGTACAGAGAAAGAGACTGAATCCTGAAGTAGTACAGCCAGAGTGACTGTTCTGATATAGATTTGAATAGCTGCTCATGGACACAACTCTGAAGTGAACTAAGGGGACGTGGAAGGGGAGCCCATAAAGAAAGGGGTCCACAAGAGAAGGGGCCCCCAGCCGTCCCGCTGGCAAAGCCATGCACTCTGCTCAAAACACAACAACAACATCTAGGGCAAAACAGACTGAAACTACTAAACCATGACTCCACCTGTAAGCTATGCAAAGTCTAAGAGTGACTTCTAGCTGAGACAAGCTCATTGCAGCTCCTCCTGGCGTGTCCAAAAGGGTGGATCTCTTTTGGCATATTTACCTATGGGATTCTTCCCCATTTTTCCCCTTTTACCATCATGGCTGAACTTCAAATGTAGATTTCACCTGGGCCTATTTTCTTTGAAGTGTGTTATGTACACAGTGAAGACACAATCCCTGCTTTTCAGGGCTTGGAGTTTATGGAACAAGTATCTACAGAGTATGTTAAATATTTTAGATCATTACTGCATCTTGGATTACAGTCAAAGACTTACACAGTGATCTAAAATAAATAATACCAAGTGGTAATTGCAACTGAAGAGTAACAAAATCTGGATTTTTAATCCTTTTCTTGAAAAATCAAAAGACTACTAAATGGGCAAAGTTTTCAAGACATCACAAAGGACATGTAGGACATAGCACGTGGACCTGTTTTACACATATAGCTGCTTCGGAAACATAAATGCCTTGTACTTGTAATGTATATGATCAATTAGCTGCTTTGCATTCCAACCAGCTATTTTACATCTCCAGTGGTGGTAAGGGCAGGCACAAACTGAATATATGAATGTTGAAAGCCTGTTTGCATGTTACTGTGAGCTTTGGGTCTTCTGTTATGGTTTTTTTCTTTTTATTCCCTTTCATTTAATGTGCATTACTACCAGGGCTCCAGGGTCCTAGTCTGAGCCAGTGTGTCTATACATACAGCCATGGCTGACCCAAAGATTGCCCTGTGATCTTTATCTGTCTAATTTGCAAAGGTCTCAGGTTCATGCCTGGTGCCTGTGCCAGACTCCTACATAAGGTATCATCCTTGCTCACTTTCAGATGTGACCTTTTCTGCAGTGTGTTAACATCTCTTCTGGCCATGTAGATTCAGTTGTAGCTAGCACACACTTCCTTGTTTCCATACCTGTAGTGCCTACAGAGCACAGAGAAGCCTCAAAAGAAACAACTCATCTGCAGGCTGATTATGCACAGGCATCTGTTTCACAGCAAAAAGCTCAACTTTAGACCACTCTGCTGTGTCCTGCAAGGTACCATTCAGGTGACAGTCTATGCAGCTTGACCTGTTTGATGACAACCTGAAGACTCACCACTAAGAGAACTGAAAAAGTCTTAGAAAGCTTTGAAGAAAGTTCATATAGAAACACTCTGATCACACTCAGTATTTGTCGTAAAACATACTGAGCATTTGATGCATTTCATTTTTAGTCCATTTCACATGCCTTTGGGCCACAGTAACAAAATCTAGTTACTGAATCACATTATGACTATAAAGTTCAAGGAATCATTTTTATAAGAAACTTTACTAAATAATCTCCAAAATTTTTAGTACTCAGAATTCTGGTTTGGATTATTTGGGCTAATCTTATTTCCTACTACAACTCTTTGAAGTGTACGATTCTGTGCTTGCGTATTTTTGGAGTATAGAGCTGTGGTTCATATGCATAAACCCACCTTTACATGTGCAAAACTGGTGAGCTCTCAGCGAGCTTTCAGAGACTATATTGAGACCTTGATTATTTACTGTTGTGGGCTTTTGGAAAGGAAGACTTTGGTTAATTCTTTTGTTTTCTTTGAACCTTGTACATTAAATGTATACATGAAGGTAAACTGAAAGACCAGAAAAAGGAAGATGAATGGAAAAGGAATGTTTAACATATACCTACATTACAGATAGGATCACGATAAACAAAATCAAATAAAGCTTGATTGGAATATTTTATTACTAAAGATCTTATTTTCATGATGCACTACAAGGCAACGTTTGTAAGAGATATGTGGTGGTTGTTTAGACATGTTCATATGGATGCTTCAAAATCTTGCATATATATTTTAACTAAAGAGAACCTTGGGTAGAAAAGTTAGGATCTAGATCTGTATCTGAGCTATCCCTCTGCTCCAGGGTTTGGGTTTGGTTCTTATCTCTCTTTTAACGATGTAATTTAAAGACAAAACCATAGTTCAGTTTCCTTTTTGAGAGAGAACAAAGTTCACTTTATGAATGCAAGGAAAAAAATTACTTGATGATATGCAAAGTTTCATAGGTTGTTTTTCTCTGACCCCTTTTTTTCCCCAATAATCTTCATATGAACTGACTTCAATTTTCGAGGTGCTCATTAGTAAAATGAAAATAAAAGGAAGAATTTTTAAAGAGGAGGTTTTTGGTTTGTTTGTTTTTCTAAATCAGAAGTAAACAGAAGGCAAATTTTGAACAGAGAATCCTCAAGGCAGAGATGTGTCTGACAGTGTTAACTACCAAGGGCTTGTACTTCAAATTTTCCCAATTGTCATGTTACTTTAGCAGAGAAAACAGGGAAATGCAACCTGCCACTTAACAAGGATCTGGTGTTTCAGATCCATACTTTCCTGTCACATCACAGCCTAGATGTGCACCTTCTTTCCATGCCACTACTTTTTTAATATGAAAAGAATAATATCATCATTTATTTTACTGTCAAAATCCTCATCCTCCTTTTTGACAAAGTTCTGTGAACAGATCCACATAATAATATTAGTGAATTAGCTATCATAGAGCTGATACAAAAGTGAGTAAAGAAAAAAATTTATTTCTTGTGATAGATATTTGGATTATATTTGCAGTAATGTATTCTCAGAATGTTTGGAACAAGTAGATAGATTCACTAAAAACTGGCCAAAAGTAAGTGGGCTATTTTCTTTTTTATTTTTCAGAGTTGGCTTTGACTGGTATATAGCAATGCTTTCATTACTGTCAGTCTGCACCACCTCAGCAAGTTCATGATAATTTGGGTCAACCATTTTTTCCTGAATATTTAGAAGTCATTTGCCATAGATTCATCAGGCTAGCCTCAGGGATACAGAGTCTTGGAAACACAATAATGGGAAAAACTGCCTTTGCTCTTTATTCTTCTTTCAGCACTTAATACCACACCTCATGGAACAACTCCACACCTCCTTTCATGTCCTTCCTATCTCTCTGGTATATCCTTCCTCTAACCAGGAGCCAGCTCATCTCCCTAATCTCCTTTTGCTAAACACCTTTCTTTTGCTTACAATACACTAAATATACAAATGGCCAAAAAGCACTCTAGATGGCCCTGTAACTTGACAAGCCACACGTCTATAATTACGCATGAACCTCATCAGCTAACAAAATATTACCATCGTGTTCTAACACCTTCTTCTTCTCCCTTGGCTCTGGTTCCCCAACCACTTCCCTCTACCTTCCACGACAGCTTCTCTTTGCATTGCTTTAAAGACTAACAGCATATTGAGGGAAATGTTTTCCATACTGCTAATATAGCCTGTGTGACTGTTCAGTTGTTAGTGAATAATGACAACAATAACAGTAATAATTGTGTTTGTATTCATGTTTGGCTCTCATTAGATGCTGACTCGGTGCTGACATAACAGCCACTCAGATATATGCTGCAGCAGCAGCCAGTATTTCATGTGGAAGTTCACTTTAACCACTATCACCACCAACACCTCTCTTTTGTTATGGGACTTTTGTCTGGTTTTCAACAGTAACAACCACTAATTTGCCTACTTTAAAAAAAAAAATTGTGTTTTTTCTCTTTTCCTTTTTGTAAACTCTGTTTCATATGTTTTGTTTTAATAAAGGGCATCTACCTGGAAACTGCAAGGTTCCTCTTTAGGGCTGGTTTTCAAAAGAGAAGCAAACAGAATAAGGAACTTGGGATGGAGGCCCAAAACAGAAAGATGCCTTGGGGAATGTGCAAATTTTCCCATTGGACTACTACTTTTTACATTAATTGGTTCATTCAATCAACAAACTGATTGTACTTCTTCATTAAATATGTGAGGGCTGCAGCACAAATTAACAGAGAAGCTGGAAATTAAGCACAAAGAATTTTATGCTAAACTATGCAGCTTTCTGGGGATCCAGCCCAGTTGACAGAAGTATTTATACCATGTTACAACCCACTGCCTGACTAACCACAATATGATCACACTTTTTTGCTGATGGGATAGGAAGAGCATATTTCAAAGAGGAGATGTAGCAGAGCTAATGCAGGGCTCATGGTGGGAAGAGTCATTCTGCAGAGCTGCCAGAGAGGGTTTTTAACTCCTCTACCACATACCCTTGCATCAAGCTGGGACTTGCTGATCCCACCTATGGGATAGCTCCATCCAGGACGCCTGCTTGCCCTGCATTCCTCCCCAGAGTACCAAGTAACCCAAGGTGAATCTCTGTCTGCAAAGGAAATTGTCCCCACGTGGGTAGCTATCACTGAAACAGCCCAGGGGGACCCACCGACACCGTTTCAGAAAGCTGCTGTCAGACCATTACTTTTGCTACGACACAGTCTTTCACATTTGTGTTTTCAGTAAACATTTACTTGGAGCCCAGCTGTATCCATGCAGTTTCTTCATACAGTATTTGTTGAGAAAAGAGTAGGAGATTGCAAGACCACTTCCCTGGTGTCCCACTCCAGTGGCTGCACAAGGGCTGTCTGCTGTACTGCTGGTGAAGCAGCAGGCTCGCTTCCCCCTTGCTCCCAGCATTGTGAGCCTCCCAGAACCACATGTCACTGGGACAGTACTTTACATATGTGCCACCACCTGTTTATGCTCACTGCCTTTATTAAAGCAAACAGAAAACAGGGGAATGAGGTTTCCTTGCTCTGTAGCCACTTTCTACAGGTAAGTCAAGAAGTTGTGGGAAACGATGTCTCCCCACCTCTGTAAAAGCCAGGAACACCTTCCCACCTTCCTTGTCTCCCTCCTGCCTGTGGTTAGAAGAGCAACGCTTCCGTGGCGTCGCTCCTTCTCACCTGGCACAGCAAGAGCTGCCCATCCTGTTTCCATTGATTTCTCCAGTGGTTGCATTAAACAATACAATGGAGTATTTATGTGTCAGTGTTAGGAGCAGGTTATTAAGTAAAACCCACCGTAAATAGAGCCGTTAATTCAGTTGCTGGCATGGCTCTCTGTTATCTCCTCAATACCTCCCAGAGGGTATTAGTCTTACCCTTTCGTTTGAGTTGGCAGCAGAGTTATTTTTTTGCACCTGCTGCTCTACTCCGATAACAACACAGGTCAGCTTTGATTTGTTGGAATATAAACAAAAAAAGCAAAGCCAGGCATCTGCCTCAACAGCCGGGGCTGGTTTGACGGTAGAGCTTTTCCCACTGGGTTTTGTACAAATGTGCTCTTTCAATTCTTACGTGAACTCTCTCCTGTTTCACAAACTGTCCTTTGCTACAGAATAACCTGGTGTCAGAAAAGAGCACAATACTATTCTTTTCCATCAATGGAACCAGTCAAAGCAATGCTCTGTTCTAGGACTAAGCTCAGAAGTATCATGCAAAATGCACAAAGAAAAAGCAGCTAAGACATGGTGGTTCAAAAATTACTAGAAAAAGCATCAAATAAGTGTAAACAGTAAAGTAACTTTCTTGAGAGATAAAACCTGAAAGACTGGGAGGGTTTGCTTTCCCATATGAACCCACACACTCTCCATCTCCAAATTTACTATTTCACAGGAAAAAAAAAACAGCATTGAGTCCATGTGAAGTAGGTACTCAGCTGGGAACTGAGTACTTAGTTCAGCTGGGAACTAAGTTCTTCTGAAAATTAAGCCTGCAGGGCTCATCTACTCTAATAGCATCTATGGTGATGGAAGAACTGAAACACTGACAACCACAGAGCAGAAGAGTCCGCACACACAGCAAAGGCAGTAAATAGCACAAAACATAGAAATGAAGGAAGGAACCAGCAGTGCATCCACATTACAAATAGGAAAACTGAGACACTGCGCTGAAATTATTCACTTAAGACACGTAACAAGTCAATGGGGAAGTCAGTCCAACTCATATCTTCCAGCTCAAGCTCCATTGCTATCCATTGCATCATGTCTCTGGGAAATCTTTCAACATGCAGATCAGTTAGGTTGAATGTGGTTTTTTTGAGGGCAGGGAGAAGGTATTCAACAAGAGAAAGAATTTTCAAGGAAAAAAAAAGAGACCTGTTCAGACTTAAAACAAGATTCTTCTATGCATCATGGCTATTATATGAATAGTAGAGATTTTAATGATAAGTTAGCCAAACAATTAAACCTACACTTGAAGTATTAAATCAAAAAAGCTACCCTTGACCTATGTGTGATCCTGAAAATGAGCTAGGAATTCCTAAGCAGAGCTGGCTGAAATTCAAAATTTCTGTTCTGTGGAACTGTGGCTATTTCTACAGGGGTTTTTCCTTCCTTCCTTCCTTTTTTTTGTTTGTTTGTTTGTTTGTTTGAGCTTTTTGGTTGGTTGGTTGGGTTTGGTTAGCTTGTGTTGTTTAGAGGTTTTTTTGTTGGTAGGATTTTGGGTTATTTTTATTTTCTCTTTTAATCACAACAAAAGAAAGGAATTTTTGAAAGAAAGTTCCCTGGCAACAGGGAATCAACTGACATGTAAAAACGTATATTCAAGTCGTTCAAGCATCAAATGTGCAACTCTGTTATGTGGAATTGTTTGTGAAAGACAGAAATGTGAAGCATAAAACTGAGGTATACAGGCAGTAAAATCACCCCAGAGCAGCTGTGCTGGGAGCAATAAACTCACATAACACGGCTGCTGGGCACATGGTGACCAGGGAACCCTCTGCAGAGCCCAACCACACTAATCTTGAAATGCAGGCAGCCTTAAAACCAAGCTAGGATGTGAAGTTTGTGATCCCCTTCATTCTTTTTCACGGAACACCTCTATTCTTCATCTTCCTCTTTTACTTTTCTTCTTTAAATTTTTCTTTCCTTTTTTCCCCTCTTTCTTTAATTTTTTGCCTTTTAATTAGTCAGACTGACTGACCAGGACAAGTGATTTTTCTTCAATACACCATAATCCTGTAACCAGTAAAAGAGAGTAAAATATCATCTTCAAGTATCTATCTGTGGCACAAGAATGCCAGGTCTTACAGCAACTGCAGAGCTGGACTCTGGGAGGGAGGCTGGAGGAGTCAGAAATCAAAAAAAGAACTCTCCTTCCTCCAGTTCTTTTTGCTCTCCTGTACTGCTGTGTGTCTCAGTCATCAATGTAACTGGAAGAGATTCCCCAACAAAGCCAATGAAAATATTTCCAGACTATTTCAAACAACTATTTTCCTCAAAAGTGGGTTTTTTACCACAGAATCATACCTATTTTAACAATGTTCGGAGAAAGGAGTATTATCAGAGATCCTTATAACAGCTATTTGCAGATGCTGGAGAGTTTTTTTTCTTTTCTTTTTATCTTTAATGATTAAATCTTCATTAGATTTTTAAAGATTTAAGATGTTTTATAGCATAAGGAAGGCTGATGCTTTGATCTGCTGCTTATAGTACACAGTTTGGGGAAGGGCAGCCCTGGGCACCCTAGTTCTCAGGCCATACACGTATTCCTGCAAAAAAAAAAAACTCTACTGCAGCACAGGACAAAACCTGCAGGCATGCAAGTGGAAAGCAGCTCTGTCTAGGACTCGTGGCATGAACAGCCCCTCTTCCTACAAGACAATGCCAGCTACTCACTTATACCTACTGAGACAACAGACATGCCAAATACCAAGAGCCGTGCATTTTAAAGGATTTTTAAATCAAGGCGCTATGCAGATTGGAAAACAGAATTGTTGGAATTTGAGAAAAAATACTTGAATTCCTCTTTTTAAAGTTACAGGAAGAAAGCCTGTGAAGGAGATAAGGGATTTGCAAGTCTTACAAGGAGCATTTGAGGGAATTGGGTTTTTTTAGACTGGAGAAAAAAAGGCTCCGAGGAGACTTTATCACTCTCCACAACTACCTGAAAGGAGTCTGGGTGTTAGTCTCTTTTCTCAGGTGACAAGTGACAGCATGAGAGAGCATGGTCTCCAGTTACACCAGGGGAGTTTTAACTGAATAGTAGGAAACATTTCTCCACCAAAAAAGTTAGCAGGCATTAGAACAGGCTGCCTAGGGAAGTGGTAGGGTCTCCACACCTGGAGATATTTAAAATACACATAGATATGGCACTTAGGGACTTGGTTTTGGGACTTGGTTTTGTGGTAGACTCAGCAGTGCTGAGTTAATGGTTGGACGCAATGATCTTAGAGATTTTTTCCAGCCTAAATTAATCTATAATTCCATGTATTTAGAGCAAGGTGTTTGTTATGACTGTTGGAATTAGCAACAGGCAAACAAAGAAATTTACGGGATTGACTGTTGTCCAAATATATTTAAGATTTTAAAGAAGGAAAGGAAGTTTCTACTTGTTCTTATAAAGTATTACAGCTCCATCATTAAAAGTCTTAGAGTGGGTAAGGATATCTGCAAGTCACTAAATGTAGAAAAAACTGCATCTATTTCATTTTGTACATTCCAATTTTTATAAGTCTATAAGGATATCTTACTCATCTAATCACCCATTAATTCAATCTTCTAAAACTTTTTCATCTTCCTCTGTCAGGGCAGGTGCCTGCGAATATTAAGTCTTTTATGTGAGTACTATGTTAGATCTCACTGTAAAAGAGATGAGAACAGCACCCTCGAGTGTGTCAGAATTTGACTCCCTGATAAAGCCCCTCCAATCTATGAGACAATTGCTTAACCAAGCATACTTTGAAAGTGCATCATCAAGATGCAAGCTTTTAAACTATTGTGTAATAATAATTACATGTTGCAGTAAAAATCATTAAGAAAGTTTGGGGGTAATCACTATATCATGAACTTAGTCTGATTCCTGGCCACAGCATCTTGGGCAGTTTTACAAGGGTTCTTTAACTATATAGCAACATAAATTAGTTAACTGCTCACTGCTGAATGAAAGAAAACCTGGAATGGTTTTAAAAAACAAAACCAATTCTTCTTGTGATGGCACTACTAATTTAGGCAATACAATATATTTTTACACATAGTTTCTTAAGCCTTACAGACTTACAGGGGCTCAGGAGACTATTCTGGCCACATCCAATTGTGAGTTGAGAAAATATCTCAAATATTTATGTCTGTATCCTTCCTCCATAATAGGCAGAAACTTTTATTCCATGTTTTTGTAACTCCTGTAGGTAAAATTACTTCTTTTCCACCACCACAAACCAATTCTCTTTTATTACCCCATCTATTTGGTCTATAACCAGTGATTACCCAGTTCCAGTTGGCCGTTCTGTCTACTAGGTCTCATACTCTTTCCTGTGAAGCACATTTCACAAGATCAGCAGAGGAATAGGTAATGATAACCATGTGCAATGTCAGCTTTTGGAAAGGCAGCCTTTGAGAGCTCTTCCTCAAAGGGAGACATGCAAAATGCCAAATGCCAGTTGATTGCTCTACTGGCTACATGACTCCATGTTTACTCATTCTCACCCGTCTGTAGACCAATGACCAACAAACGCCCCAAGTATTCTAGGCATTCATGAGGGATTTGGTGCAGACTGCATCCCCAGTAGAGTTCAAAGGAGCTCTCATACTAAGACTCCTGATGATTTCCTCAAAAACAAAAATAAATTCTTACTTTTTTTGTATACCACCTGTGAGAACAAATCCTTCTTTGCTTAGCCTTCCGATCAGCATTGTTACTCGTGAGTTTCACTGTTACCAAGTCTAAAATGTACCTTTTTCTTGAACATTTACTGAAATATTTCTTGGGATCATCAGAGACCATAACACATGTAGGCTGCAGAGTGTGCTGAGGCAGGGACAGTGCGGCAGAGACGCAGCCATTTGTGGTTAGAGATCTTGAAGTGCCCTTGGACACCAGCTGAGCGGCTGAAGCCAGAGTGCTTTGCTGAAGATTGTGCTGAACTTCACCAAAGCTCACAAGGCGCTTATTATTAGGAAGAAAATTCCATGAGCTTATGGCTGAAATTCAGTAGTAGTGAAGCTATGAGATGGGGCAGACACTTTACTTTATTAAACATCACAAACTACGCTAGCTACAAAAATAGTTTTTCTGCTCATTTCCTTGTGGACATAAAGAAAAAAAACCAAACCCTTTACATTTCGTTCTACCACATCCTAATATTGTGTGTCATTAGTAATGACAAATGACAACTAAGTTTGTGGCTGTTTTCTTTTTATGTGCTGCTTGTTGCAGGAATGCCTATACCTCAGCAAGAATACCTACTTTACAGCTGTAGGAAGGCTGATGAGAAAGAGAGTTCTGTAAGACCAGAAAATCTTACAAAGGGTAGGCATCTTGCCCTCAGATTAAGAAAGGGTCATTC
Source organism: Camarhynchus parvulus (assembly GCF_901933205.1). Taxonomy (NCBI): domain Eukaryota; kingdom Metazoa; phylum Chordata; class Aves; order Passeriformes; family Thraupidae; genus Camarhynchus; species Camarhynchus parvulus. Next base: position 18,079,864 of record NC_044575.1, on the reverse strand, counting down.
ATCTCTATCTGTATCTTGATCTCAGCACACTGACGAATTTTTAAGCCAGACAGGTCTGTCCTGGAGCACCCACTTTCCAACCAGTAGGTCATTGCCCCAGTTCACAGAGATGGTATTCATAGTATTGCAGAAAGAGGTCAGACAATTTTGTGAGGATTGAATCTGAACAAGTTAATAGGAACAGAAAGCATGTGGCTGTAGACTCCACAGAACAGATCCAGGCTACATTACGGTTAGCGAGAAGCTTTCCTGACTTGGTCTTGTCACTAAGTGAAACATGTTTATAAAAAGCATGGAAGGGGTGAACAAGGAAGGAAAGCTAAGCGCTGATTCTGGAAAGGTGTCATGGCTCGTGGGCAGCTCTCTGAGTTTGCTGAGTCAATAAAATCATTAATCCTTTTCTGTGAGAATTGTACATAAATATACACTTCTTCAGCAGGTGTAGAATTGCATCCTCACTGGGGAGTTTGGCGCAAATTGCTGTGGGACACGCAACAGACTAACATATCCCTGCTACCCGAACACAGACGCACATACAGAAATCCTTCTTTTTCCCTCTAATCTCTTTCCATTTGTGTTTCTGGATTATTATTTTTTTTAGTTTGATCTCTTTCCACTGCAGCTTGCTACCTTGCACTTCCCAGACAGAACAAGTACAGATGTTAACAAGAAAATTCATTGAGAATGAAAAAAAAATTAAGGAAGTTGAGTGGGGCCAAATGATTTGATTTTTCACCTGTCCAGCTGTCCCATCCCATCCCATTCCACAGCAGTGTTTCCACCACTGCTGATAACCCACAACACCCCGAGAACATTGACAGTAATAAGAAATTACTGTGTCAATACCACAGCATATTCTTTCAGGTGACAAGAAGGTAATAATATCCCGTGTAAAGCAGACCACATTCTACTACCTGATCTCACCACAACTAGGGTAAATATATGGTTCTCATTCTCTAGGTAGCTGTGAAGCGCGACCTAACTTGTGCTGGGGCAAGCAAAGAGATATTCTGATCTGAGAGCCTTTATTATCAGGACTTGGGGAAAATGTGTATTTTTACCATTGTTTTAGGCTTTACAAGTGACACTTGGAGTAGAAAAAAAATAGAAATGCTAAATGCAAAGGAACAGTGACTCTGCTAATGATAACCTAGTGTCTGCATACAGGACCAGTGCTCAAGGGGGAGAAGGGTGTCTGGAGGATGGCTGCTCTAAGAAAGCCTTGGGCACACTTCATAAACCCCTGAACTGGAATTCCCAGTATATTGACTCATAATATCTCTGTTTGGCACTCTACAGACTCTGATCCATCCTGACATCCAAATTTCACAGCTAATGTTGAAAAATTAGAGGAGAGGATTGAAGTGATTAAAGGATGGAAAAGCTTACAGTGAAACAGGTTAAGATCCTTCACTGTACTGCAAGTTTATCCAAGAAAAGGAACAGGCTTTGGAGCTCAGACTACCACAATTATCAGAGACTAGACTAAGAAAAGACTTGTCCCCAGCTAACTACATAAGGAACAGAAATTTCCTACCCAGGGGAACTTCCCAATAACCATCAAAAGACAACAAAATCAGGGGGCTGAATGTTAAAGCAAGACTGAAAATGAGATAAATGAGACAAATGTCAGACTGAAAATGAGATAAAATATTTTTAGAAGAATGGTATTTAATTGCTGGGGCACTTGAAAACATTCTGGGGAATTTCCCATTACTGGACTTCTGGACTTTTTTTCAAGATCAGAAGTTTTCTAAAATATATGCTATACTTGAACTCACGCAATTATCTCTGAAAAATTCTGGCAAGTCTTATGTTGCTATTGCAGCAATCACTTGGTTTTGAAAATTGTATGGGGCAGGAATTAAACTGTTATTGTGATATTTGTAAGTGGAACACCTTAATCCTGTTGTTTTTCTAGTTTTAATTGCAGCCTTTTTCTTTGATTTCTGCATTTGCATTAAATATAAAACTGCTATATTTTCCAGCTCTGATGTTTTCTACAGTGCAAAATAGATGTCACACAACTGGCTTAAACTACACCCTGCAAATTTCCCATCAAAGCAAAACTTAAAGGAGCACATTATTTAGTATTACTGAAGTTTTCACAAATTGCAGAAAATACTGCTGTATTTTAGATCTGTTTAACACGGTATCAAGTGAGACAAGTATAAATAAAATGACTAAATGAAACTTTTACCTCAAGGTACATTTCTGTCATTATGAGCTTATTTAATTCTAACAGTTGTTTGGTTCTAAAAATGGCAAAGGTAGGAAAGAAAGGATAGGTGAATGTACTTTAGAAGCAAACACAACATATGCCTTTAGATAGTAATCAAAAAGCACGTTACTGATATAATTGAATAACTCTATAACAATATACACACAAGTTGGTACCTAAAATGTCTTGCGGGGTGAAATGCAAACATTTGTCACTAAGTCCATTACACATATTTCACAAAATCAACACAGATTTGTAGCAACTTTTTCTTCACATTCTCTTCTACAACTACTTTAACAATTGTGTCTATACCTTAAGGGGCCAGTTCTGGTTCTATTAAAATAAAATTACCATTGGAACAGAAACAAATTAAACAAGCAAAAACACTGCGGGCCTCACACTATATTTACCTACCCAGTGCCTGAGCAGGGTTCTGTGCAGTTTTTGCTTAGACAGAACTAAGATCAGCAGAACCTCCTTCACCACACAACTGCCAAGAAACTGCCTTGAAGCTGAAACCAAGCCAAATTATAAATGTACTTTAGGGTTTTTTGTTACAAACCCCATGTCCATCAACATCTTCATCACTAAAATGAACTGAACCACGGTCATTTTGGAGTGTATCCCAGTTCTGTGACACAAGGACTCTCCATAGCATTGAGAAAGTCCACTTTTTCACCCCTTGTCTTACTGAACAGATGACAACTCTGTTGACAAAAGTAGCATATTTAGGACCGGGAATATTATTAGATTCATCATAAGAGAAAAGATTCTCAGGATCTGGCCCCATTCAAACATAAACACAACAGAAATACTTAAATAGAAGATACAAGTTCAAACCAGGAAAGCAGAAATCTTTATTGCAACATTAAAAAGCCTTTTGAATAAATGACTTTAGCTGCTGTTCCAAAATGCGAAGAGAGAGGCTTGGTATAGTGGCCAGGAGTCCAGCAGACAATTTTTTTTTCTTTTTTTAATTATTGTCACTGGTGTTATTTTAAAGGAAGTGCATTTAAGAAAAAAAAAAATACCCCAAACACCTTACCTCATTTAGCTGAAGATTCTGGAGTGGAAATCCTGAACTGAGGCTATGGGAAAACTGTCTACAGAACAGTAGGTTGGGTAAGCACAGGTACTAGGTTATGTCAACTAAAGACTCCCAGGAGTGAAGATAAATGGATGTGATACTAATTTTAAAACATTTTGCTGAACACTCAAGCAGCCAATAGGGGAATTCCTTAGGTCACTTCCTGTTCATTTGATTGGATCTGCAACGACAACAACCAAGATGAGGTTGAGAGCGTTTGCATAAGGCCAGCTCAGTCCTCGGCATTCAAAGAGAACAGGTCTAACCAGGTTACACGCGTGGCTCCAGAACAAAAGAAAAACCTGGTAATGGATGAGGGATTGATTTCTTTGTAGTTGTTTTTTTTAAGACCATCCCTTCATTTTTATTTTATTTTTTTAAATGGAGGTTATTTCAGGTAGATAGGGAGATCATAATTAGAATGGGGAGAAGTGAAAAGCAGGAATGTCCTAAATTAAAATTATTCTGGAAATAACATTAGGAGATGGATGGTGTGGAATAACCCTGTACTGACAGGGAGGTAGACTGGCTGAGCCGATGTGATGAGCTCAGTCCTTTCTTTTATACATTGAGAATCCTGAAAAATGCATGAAAGGGCGGTCTATTGGTCTTTCAGCTTCTCTAGGTATTTGAGAGTAGGTAAGAAACAAAATGAGGGAAAAAATAATCAGTGTGTGGGTATATGGGGTTGAGTATGAAAGTTCAGCTATATGCAGGTCAGCAGGACAGAGAACCAGTAGATGTGCTTAGTCCAAAGTTTTCCTTGACCACGTGTGAGTTACTCCTCCAGCCTGCAACCATGAACCTGAGCAGGAAACCAGGTGCTCAAATGAAAATAGGAAACCTCATCTGTTTCTCATTATTTCACTAGTCAAACAAGGCACCAACATGGAAACAGTTAAAAATGCACTAAAATGTGGGTAGGTTCTGAGGTTTCATTAATTTGTATGTATAAACCAAGAAATGCTAAAAATTATTATTCAGTGACTGTTCAGTGGTCTGTGTGAAGTGAATTTTCTAGTCTTTGCTCATTTTTGGTCCCAAGTCTCATCATAAATCTTCCCCTGACAGATGCTGACAGGAGTTCTCAGTGCTAGATTTACCAAGCACAGGAAATGAATTGTCCTTCAACATCCAGAGATACTATTAATTATTAATCAAGGCTCATTGTCAATGTAGGGGAAATATTTCACAAATACTATTTATGCTAAACCTGATTTCAAGATAAATAATGGGTCTCAGACTCAAGGAATGTCACCTTTGTTGCTATCATCCACACTAACACCAATTAAAAACTAAGTTCCTTTTGTTCACATAGATAAGGTGCACCTGTGTACAAGTGTTGCTTGGGAAGATTCAGTTATTTCTCACCCAGGTTAGGTCAAGTTCCATGGCTTCCATTGAGTTTCACCTATCAAAGAAAGTTGTCCCTGAGGAAGAAGGAAGACTGTAAATGCCCATCTTGGAGAGCTTCATTGTCTTGCATTTACAACACCAAGGACTGAAGTTGTCCCTGCACACAGCTAGGCAACTATTTTGATAGGCCTAGCACTTAGAAGATTTCTCTCAGTGTTCATGTCACTGAGTCCAAGTATTTGCATACCAAGTCATGTCTTCATGAGTATTTATAGCTTTCATCATCAAAATAATGCCTTAGCATGATATCAGCATGAACAATTAGTCCAGAGCAGGAAAAGCTAAGAAGCAAAGAACTAGCAAGCAGTAAAGAGCACTTTCCTTCCCAGGAAGGGTACCTTTGGGAGGAAACCCAAGTCTTACACTGTGCTACTGAGTAAAACATGGGAGATTAAAGAATCACACTGAAATTCATCTATATGCTGCAGAAGCACCACAGGAGGGTGTGATCACTGGATCTCAACATAGACAGGGAAAGCAGAATTTTCCTGTTGCTAGAAAGGGCATCAGCAAAAGCAGAAGATAAATGGTTCCAGTGTGGTACTGAGACTGGAATGTCACTTTCTGTTTGTGTGACTGTTGGCCTTTTCTGTTTCAGCTCCTAAGGGCAGAGACAGCTTTGGTGGCTAAGACGCAGAATACTTCCAGACAGACAAAAAAGCACATTGTACCAACAGGTCTGGACAGGGTGAAGCTAGCTTGGTCGGCGCACCAGCATGCATTATTTATTACTGTGCTATTTTCAAAGGCAGGGTGCCACACAGGGTGGTGGCTCCCTAAATTTACTGCCCTACCTGGCCAACTATGCTGCCCCCATGCTTTCAAGAATGCTTATTGACACTTACATGTGGTTCAGCACAGAGAGGATTACGGGTGGCTTTCAGAGACAGCCAGGCCTTTCCCTCTGCATATCCCTCTTTAGCACTGCAGCCACAAAATTAACATGAATTTGGTCCCCACACAGTTCTAGGTGGCAGAGAAAACATTAAAAACTTTATAACTAGGAACTTGGAGGCCACAATCACAGTATGGCAGAAGTGTCAGTGCAGATTCCCAGAATTAATTTAATTATAGCCATCAAGCATCAAGGAAATTACCTAAATCTGTCTAGATTGTTAAATTGGCGTCTCTCACTGTAATGTCTGACACCTGATGAAAACAGACAACAAATGTATGGAAATATCTGTTTTTTCATTAATATTAATCTCTGCTTCATTTGTTAAATTCCAGTGGAATATCAAAAGGTGGGTATAAAGCTGATATGTAGGTTAGACATGCCAAACAGTTTGAGAATACACAGTATTCTCAAATAATATGAGATTCCTGACTTCATTCTGCTGCAACAAAATCAGAATGGATTCATAAACTTTGGAAAATAATACACTGTCTGTAAAAACATCACTAGAGAAGCCAGAAGAAATAGGAGATACTATTTCCAAGCTGTATTCTATGTTATAGGCAAATGCTGCCTATTACTAAGATTGCCCATTATTTAGGCTTGCAAGACCTTGTAATTTTTTCTTCGCAGTTTGCTAAATTTTAGCCTTTAACTCTTTGGCTAAATTGAAATTTTCCATCATGGGCATTTGCTTTGCAACAAAATTTTGAGTAATTGCCAAAATTACTAGTATGAATATACTAGTATATGTTTTTCTGACAAATTCAAAAAAGGGTAAGGAAAGTGCTGTACTTTCTATTTATAGTTTATATTTATATTACTGCCTTTTCTTTGGACAGCTCAGGAACATTTACATTTGAAGCACAGATTGATTACAACAGGCTGTCAAATTACTAGCGTACTATTTACCATTCCAAATAAAATCCAACCAAAGTTAGCCAGTTTAAAGCTTAGTGACAAATCACAGAATCATGAAATGGGCAAACTTGGAAGGGGTCACAGTGGGTCTTCTGGTTCAACCTTCAGGGGCATCCCAGAGCATATGGCACAGGATTGTGTCCAGATAGATCCTGAATATCGCCAGTGAGGGTGACTCCACACTCTCTCTGGGCAATCTCTTCCAGTGCTTGGTCACCTGTACAGCAAAGATGTTCTTTCTCATGTTCAGGTGGAACTCCTGTGCATCAGTTTCTGCCCACTGCCTCTTTTCCTATTGCTTGGCACCACTGAGAAAGGCCTGGCTCCATCCTCTGGCACCCTCCTGTCACACACCTACAGACATTGATAAGGTCTCATTCATCTCTTCTCGAGGCTGAACAGGCCAGACTGCCTCAGCCTTTCCTCATAAGTGAGATGCTCCAGCTCCTTAATAATCTCTGTAGCCCTGCCGGACCTGCTCCAGGAGCTCCAAATCTCTCTTGTCCTGAGGAGCCCAGAACTGGACACAGCACTCCAGATGTGCCTCACCAGGGCTGAGCAGAGGGGCAGGATCATTTCCCTCAGCCTGCTGGCAATGCTGCTCCAAATGCACCTCAGGATCCCATTGGCCTTCTTGGCCTCTGCTGGCCATGGACAGCTTGTGTTCCACCAGGACCTTCTCCACAGAGCTGCTTTCCAAGAGCTCAGCCCCAGCCTGTGCTGCTGCAGCTGGTTGTTCCTCCCCAGGAGCAGGACCTGCACCTGCCTTTGTTCAATTTCAGAAGGTCCCTCTCTGCCCATCTCTCCAGCCCATCCAGGCCCTTCTGAAGGGTTGCACAGCTCTCTGGTGTATGGGCCACTCCTCCTGGCTTTGTGTCTGCAGGAATTTGCTGAGGAGGCCTCTGCCCCTTCCTCCAAGTCACTGATGAATTAGGTAAACCAGACTGGGCCCAGTATTGAACCCTGGGGGACACCACCAGTTACAGGGCCCCAACCAGACCCTGTGAGCTGATCATGACCTTCAGGGATCTGCCACTCAGACAGTTCTGAATGCACCTCATTGTTCACTCAGCCAGTCCACACTTCCTGAGTTTGTCCATGAGGATGTTGTGGGAGACAGTGTTGAAAGCCTTGCTGAAGTCCAGGCAGACAGTATCCCCTGCTCTCCCCTCAAGTCGTAATCCACGTCATGGATTCATGAGGCAGAGCCTCATTCCCTCAGCTTTCTTTTGCAGCAAGTGTTCTCCACTTCCTGGCTTCACAAGGCTTTCCTAGCAGATAAAAAAGGCTATTCCTGTACATCCACCAACTTGAAAAAGCAAATTTTCCAATGAGTCGTCCATTTGCTCCAGCAGCTACTCTCAGTACATCTGGCAGAGGTCTGCAGGGGGGAGCTAAAGGCCTCGTTCATGGGATCAACCCAGAGGCTACTCAATGCCGAAACAGCCATCTCTGCACGCCGCTTATTCAAAACCTAGGAACTGTACAGGGAACAGAACTAAGAGAACATTATTAACCTTGGGACAGGTTGGGAGGCACAGTACTTAGGGCACAGACCACGGGGTACTCATGCAAAGGGAAGCTACCTAATACTATGCATACAGGGAGTGGCCCTGAGCTGTATTTGCTGCACATGAATCAAACTTGTGCTGAAAACTTCTGTTCATTTCCTCATGAGTTTTCTTATGCTGTTCATCCTCATGGTATTTTAGGTATTATAGTTACACATGTACTTATAATGTAAATAAACATTTAATATATGTAGATTAGTGCATTACATTGTACTAATGCGTTAGCACTAACATTACAGTATTAGCACAAAAACATTTATTGATCTTTATGAATCCCTAGTGGGGTGAGAAAGTAATACTTTATTGTCCCTATTTTAATGGAGAATCCTAAAAAGATCAAGACAAAGGTGTTTATTAATTCAAGGTATCCATTTTGAGCTGCCTGAGCACCATGTATTTAAAACACTTAGTATTCTGTAGTTATGTAAAGTACAGAAAGCACATCTACTATTCATTCTCATTTCAGATTTTAGTACTTAGCAGTTCTGTAAATCAAGACTCCTTTTGACATAGAAAAGAAGGAAAAAATTTGGGTTTTTTTAATATTACCAAATATTGGCCCGAGTCTAGAAAACAGCCTAAGCATTTTGTCTGCATTTTTCCAAACGTAATCAATCTCAAGAAAAATCCATTACAGTTCTGCCAGTCACTGACTAGACAAATTATAAGTAAAGAAAGTAATGATGAGAAGGTTGGCAATGGTCACAGCAGAATATGAGCTTTGCAGACAATTTTGTAAAGATTCAAATTTTAAACCAGTACAGGTACATAGTATTTCTACAGATTCTTCACACAAATAATAGTCATCAAGAAGACCCCAACTTTCTGTTAGTTGATCTGATAAATTGAAAATCTTTGTGTAACAAAGTTCCTTGGGTCTGTATGTTCTTTCCAGGAGAAGGATGTATCCTGAAAATCTAGATATGCCTCAAAAGTGGTACTGGATAACCTGATAAACAAAAGGATAAAAAAACACCCTCAAATTCCTTTCCCACAAATACATCTGCCAACTGGAAAATACCATTTAAGCACCACTTCTATTCTTGGTGAGGACCCCCACCACCCTTTGGTCTCCTTGCCACACAGATCATTTCTTGAAAACATTGCAGTGGTTTCTCTCATCATGTCAGTCTAAAGGTACAGAAAAGGCAAAATCAAGTGTGTATCTGTGAATTGGAGAACTTGCATTAAAAAGTTATGTGAGAAACTTTGCAAGGATCACTGCAAAACTGTGCTCTGAGAGAGAGAGAAAAAAAAGCCATAGACATCTGCACTGAGAAATAGAATGGGGATAGAGTAGAAAGAAAAAAACAATATAAATAGCATATTAAGTTTTCCATGGAAAAGATAAGGGTAATAAATGGCCAGAATGAACTGTCAGGGCATACACAAATTGCTTGTGCAAACACTGAAAGAAAGAAATGCAAATCCTAGAGATAATATAGGCTTATAATTAATTATTTATTTGTTTTAGTCTCTTCTTTGTACTGGTCAAACCAATTCAATGCACCATTGTTGGACAAACCATTGGGAATAAACTTGCATGAGAAATAGGGAGACAAAGATTAATATTAATAAATTATATCTGTGACAAAAATATGTTTAGCAATGAGGAGGCCATTAAATGTAGGACAGCATCAGTTATGCTTTGCTTCTGATTTGAAGGAAAAATATTAAAAATTTGTAAGGAGTCCACACTATCAATTGGTAAGAAACTATATATAAGACTATCTTTTGCCCGTATAAACTGACACAATCCCCTGGATTTCTGTGAGATTTTGACAATGTATATCTAACAGTATCTTTATATAGCTGTGTATATTGCCTTTTCAGGACTCCAAAGGATTTAATTTATTATGAGACAATACTGACTGTGCAGTGCTGTCTCAGAGGAAAACTTCATAACTATGCAACAGGAGGTGTTCGACAACAAGCAGGGCAAAATGACCTAATGGGTCTTTTCTATCTGTTGTGGTTTGAATCTCGTAGCAAACACTTTGAAGCTGACAGAACCAAAGCAAAATCATGAGAACATAAAGAAGGCAAACACAAAGTAATGCACAAAGATTAAAAAATAAAGGAGCACAGATATGATGAGATAAACTTTTAGTAGGCCTCAAATACTTCTGCTGTTCCATTAATAAACCAGGACATGCTAAAACCACAAGGAATCAGGAGAAGCATAACCATTCATGGGTGTTGTACCTCTCACTCCCAAAATTTGGTGAATATAGAAATTATAAGTTTGTACTAGGACCACAGAGATAGGAACTGGAGCACAGCTATAGAACTTAGAAGAGGTCTTGTGTCATGTAGATACTTTGAAATTGTAGTACAATTGTAAGGAAAGAAGGAGTAAGCACTGAAAGTAGTGACTGTATTTCACTATATACAGAATATATCAAACAGTTTAGGAAACCTGCAAGTGCGTAAGTGGCTCCCAGACACAGAGTGCTGATTCTTATGATGCAGTGTGTTTTACCAGATTAAACTTTTCCCGGTTTAAGAGTGTTGGATTCCCTAAGAGCCCTATGGGGTAATTTAAAATCTAAATAGTTGGAACTTTCTCAAACTTAAAAACTGTTCAGGGAAGAGAATTTAGGTTGAGCTAATTTCTAGATTAGTTTATTTGGGTAGTAGATCTCTAATCTCTAGAAGAGACCTACAAGGAGCATGCATAATTTCTGTTATGTGCTGGGAAAGCAGAAAATTAAAAAATAAGGACAACAAGATGCTACGAGAACACATTAGGAGCCAATAAAATCAGATTGAAAAGGAATGGCAGGACCAGTTACATGAAAAAATGGGAATTGTTCACACTGTAATCAGCTACTTGCAAGGCAGTCGCCCTTGTAATCCATACAGCATGGGATAATGAAACAGAGATGAGGAGTCAAGGACTACCCTGGACAAAATTACCCATGTCCAGATTTAGATCAAAAGCAGTGTAAGGACAGGATGGCACAACACATGTCCTAACAAAGAATACAGAGACAGACAAATTGAGATGCAGAGCAACTGACTGAGAAATGACAGATTTGATTAGTTAGGAGGGATCTATGGTAGCCCTGCTACTCCCCTGGATTGCTCAAATAGGAATATGCCCAGCAGAGACCCAGGACAGCATGAATGTGATCTTCAGTGTGAGCTTCTCACTCTTCATGATACTGAAGAGCAGGATTCTGGATGAGTGCATTTTCATGCATGTCTGTATGCATGTGAGTGAGCATTGCATGACTGAATGACTGCAGAGGGGATAAACTGAGAAACTTCTTATGCACATTTCTGCCTTGGTGTATAAATGTGAGCTGAATGAATTTAAAAGAGTGCATTCGTGCATTTGGGAAAGGATATTAAAGAAGACTCCAAGATTTCAGCATTTAGAGTCAGGCAATGGATATATCTGCCATTAGGTTAAGTTGGAATAGCTTCACAGAAATGAATGGAGGGGGGTCTAAGAACTATATAGGTACAAAGGACAATAAAAACCCAACCCTTCATGGTTCAAGTTAGCCTTAGGAGTCATACCAGAACAGATCTTTTGAGGGCATCTCAAAGCAAGCACCTACCTGCAAGACAGAGATGTGAACAATTCATAGGCTAACTTCCAATCTTTGTGATTATGAGAGGATTTCCTTTGCCAACATCTGAGCAGGGGAGTGAGGGTTAACCCTTGAACATAGCTATAGCAGGCAAATCTTTCGAAACTAGTTTATCCCAGTTCCAGTAACTGCACAATGTTCAGTGCCTGTGAGATGCAAATATCAAGTTTATGATTAACTGTGTTAAATTCCATGGAACTGCAAGGACTTTTATTTGTTTGTATAAAGAAATTGAGACAATGCACCCTTTCCTTACTAGGCTTTCACTTGAATAACATTTAAGAGAAAATCTTTCACTGGATGCATGTGCTATATCCTTTTATTTCCGCAGAGTTTTCTTCGCATCCTTTAGTTGGAAGGGGAATTAGTTAGCACACTATCTGCCAGGGAGTATGCATGTCTGATGCATGTGTGACCAGAAATATCATTCTAAGGAAGATGGGGGATAGAAGAAGCAAATATTTAACACTGACCCCATTGGAAGTCAGCTGGTTCCCGCTACAAAACTTGCACTGTGGAGAGAGACTTTCTAAGCAGGAGAGAGAGGACTTCAGAGGCCTGGGTTATTCCTCTAGGTTCTGTCAGAATCTTTCAGCAATTTGCCTCTCAGGGTTTTTCAGTCACAATGCTAAGGAGGCTACACTTCTTGAAACCCTATAGAGACGTAACAATACAAAGATGAGCACATTCCTGTTCATGAGGCATTCCAAGTTCCAGTGGTTATGTCTAGAGATGAAGACTCTGCAGAGTTTATTAGAGATGCCATAAAGGAGGATCTTGGGTATACCAGACTGTGTACCAGGCTATTGCACAAGCACTTATGCTAATTAAACTTGAGGGGGACAGAAGTTCAGCCTTTATCCTTGGAGTTCTGTTGCATTAGTGTTGAGGTTTATCCTTGGAGTTCTGTTGCATTAGTATTTGAGGTGAGCTGTTCATGTCTGATACTCCTAATATTTTCCAGATGCCTTTTATTCAGCAAAGATTTCATGTTTCTTATCCTTACATCTGGCACATTGTTCCCAGATTATAGCACATGTACATCACTTTTTACAGGACAAGGGGCCAATGTAATTTGGTCCTGTGGGTGTTTGCACTGAGGAGCTTCATCTGTCTCTTACAAACCAGACTATTCAATCTGGGAGGTGACCATGTGAACAGTATCACAGGCACACTGACATGAAGCTGGCACCTCATCATACCTGTATAGAGTTACTACACAACATTGCATTAGTCAGAATTAATGACTTGATTTATTTAGAAAGAAAAACCTTCTCCTGGGTTTCTCCCATGCCCTTTCTGAAATGGCTTTTAGCAGTTGGCATTCTGCATCTGTGGGAGGAAAGAATGAGAAGAATTGTAGCGACTTTAATAGGATTTATTCTGTGGCTTGCAAACTGGGCTCAGTGACCCACAGCAAAACAGCCCTGAATTTCAAAGGAGTGAGTCTCTCCTTGAGCTGCTCCCTAAGACAGTGAAAGCCTTGGAGCTGGAGTTGTGATCTCCAGGAAACTTCATCACTGGTCTCATGCCCTGCAGGAGATGCTTCTACTTACATGCAGACATATTAAGAGGCAGCAATGCCTCTTGCAATCACCCCACTGGTGGGAATCAGTCCCCCACTGATTAAGGAGACAGGTGGCTTTATCATGCACCCCCCACACATACACACACTACAGAAATGCCTCTCCAGAGCACACCTGAGGGAAACACCTACTGAGGCTGCCAGATCTGGAGGAAAGAAGAGACACAGACTTTCGGTCAATTTCTGTGCTAGGAGATTGCACCACTGCTACTAAAATGAGTTGGATATTCTGTTCTTTCTGCCAAGTACATAATTTAGTTAAAGGTCTTGATGGTCTAATCTAAATGGGGGATGGGCACTAGATCTGTAGATCTGAGCATTCTTGCATATGGACAGAAAGAGCACAAGAAGCATGTTCTCAGATCACAACACAGGAAACACAGGAAAATAATTTAGTATTCCCAAAATTTGCAAAATAAGAAATGGAGTGGAGAAGAAAAGGGAACAGGCTGAAAAAAGGGAGAAAATACAAAGAGAAGTTTCAACTTCATAGGAAATGGTATGGTCACTTTCCATACCTTTTTTCTCCACCATACATTTGATTGTATGTTTTATTTGCTTTTTATATTTATAGATGGCCTGCAGTGGTCCTTTCTGACCTTAACCACTCTGTGATTTCGTAGGACACTTGAGGCTCTCAGGGACCTCAGAATGTGTCTAGTTTAGCCTCCTGTTCAAACCAAGCCAGGTAAGTGATCAAAGCAGGTTGCTATAGGCTTTAGGGTTTTTTTGTCCCCTTAAAGCAGTTTCTTGGTCAATCAAATGTATTTCATGAATTGAAACTACAGTTATAATTATCATTGTAACCAGTCTATCATCTAGACTAGTTTTAAACATTCCTCAGAATGGTGCTCCTACCCCTTCCTTTACAGACTCTTCAGAGATTTATCACATTCTGGCCAGAAGTTTATCCACCTCAGTTTTGCCCTGATCATGTTGAAAAATATATTCCAGTTATAATCCACTGTCATACTCCTCTCACCATGTCATTTCATCTCCTAAACTCTACCCCATATCTCTTTTCACATCTCCAATATTACTGGTAGGTAGAGGCACCAAGGCACCATAAAATCCATTGTCCATAAGGGTACAAGTTGAAAGAAAGGAGCCATCTGTTCGTGTGCAATTGTGTGCAGTAAAAACATAACAGAAGCAAATTCCCCTGAAAATAGTGGCGAATTATATGTGAGTCCAACCACTGTTAAATACTACCTTCAGCATTTTTCTCCACATAGCATAGTTGCATAAAACAGATTCCATTCCCAGCACCAGGTCTCATCCCTGGAAAATCAATGGCAGTGGAGGCAGGTAAGCCATTATGTGTTCATACATTGTTTCATTGAAAGATACAACAAAAAGAAATTATACTAGAACTTGAAGGCATATCTGTCATTTTACTATTCCCAAACATTCATCATATAAATACTGTAGCATATGAATTTGATGTGAGTTTCTAATGACATAATTCTTCATGGAATGTGATTTGTTTATAATAATAAGAAATATAGAATGTGTCATGAAATCCTGGCGTAAAATAATTTGGTATGCAACTTCTAAGGCAGGAACATAATGTTTCTATTTGCTGTCACTGAACTGTCATTATTAAAATAATGAAAAAGATGGGGAAAGAAGGGGAGAGAGACTGGCAATGATCTATGAAGCACAATTTGGTAACTATTACTACTCTTTGAGATGCAATTTGAAAACCTATGTGTAAAATGAAGACCATGTTTTAGAATCACCATCAAGATCAGATTTCAATAATTTAAAATTCAGAATGAATTTCTATTTTATAAATATACATATTATATATATACATATAATTTTGACTGAAATTTGTCTGAATAGAAGTGACCATTTGTAATATTTGAAAGTGAACAAAAGCTTTGAACTATACCATGTTTTTTGTATAGACAGGTGAGAGCTGATAGAAAGAATTATTTGCTGTTCACTTCTGACGGCTGCACTGTTAGTAGCCAGGCTAGCATATTCAAAAATTCACCTTCACTGGATTTTTTAAATGCCCTGTTAACATGGACTCTCATTCTCAGTCATGGGTTTCACAGCCTGGTGGCCTGGGAGCAGAGGAAGGAGCCCAAAGAGCGCAGCGATGCTCTGATGATACTCATTTCAGCCCTGGGGCTGGCTCAACTCTTGGGTGCTGCATTTGGCTATTTAAAATCAGCTCCTCTTTACTAATACCCAGTGGTGTCACTGCAAATAGCTACATCACCTGGCATTTTTCAAATGGTTTTAACTGCAAATTTTACAGACAGATGAGTCCCTTGGACATAGGTATGAAAATAACAAATCTCCTGAACGAAAGGACAATAAATCATGACTCAGGTGACTCACTCCCTGCATAGAGGACAGAAAATGAAAGAGTAAGCCTTGAATAAGAACTGACTGAGACCTGAGTGAGACCAGTTACTGAGATAATTAGCTAAGGTCTTTTCATTTTTACATTAATGAACCAGAAGATCAAAGACTTCGGCTAGGCCTGTAACCACGACTGCAACATTGTCTTGCTATGCAATAATGAACTCGTTATTGGCTGCTTTCATAAATTACATGTGGTAGACTATTTTATTTTTAATACTGTACATAAAGCACAAAAACAACTACAATGTTGCTTTAGAAAATTTTAATCGCTAAGCACGCACTTTCATGTAATAAGCACATTCTTACTTTCAGCCGATTGCTGCTACCACTTTTGTCCTTTCACTGGAAATTTCCTGACAGGTGGCAAACCTTCTCTTTATTTTGTGGAAGAAAGGGGAAATAAGTGACTGAATGACCGAAGTGAACTTGAAGTATGTTGCATCACTTGAGAAAAATCTATAAAATCTACCTCAGAGGTAGGAAAAACAGATTAACATGCTAAGATTATGTAAGATTTAAAAAAGTAAATGTTCTAACACTCAACTTCACCCTATCTTTTTGTTCCAGCATGTTTCTGCTATTTAACATATTAGGGACAGTTATGTCTGGACCCATGACCACAGAGTTGATGTTTAGCTTGGAAAATTATGTATGTAAGGCTCTGGAGTTGATCTTAGGAAATCTGGAATGTTTTTCTACTGTAGACTTTCTGCAACATTGAAGACAGGTTATATGATATTTATCTTTCAGGTCCAGAGCTGTAAAGCACTGTATCATTTTACACAGCTGGGAGAATAAATGTATAAATGTTCACAATCTATAGTTGAGAAAAGTTTACATGCCCACATCTAATTGAAACTTCCAGATAAAATCACAGCAGTTCATGAAGGAAGTTGCTGGCTGTTACTGTTGGCAATAAGATGTGATATGGAGAAAAACTTTGTCACAAATGGGCAAGTTATTATTATGTGGGCATGTTAGTATATGCTCTCCTTTAAAATGGCATAAGAAAGAAAAGTATTTTATCTGTTGGCAAAGTTTCTGATGCAAAAATGATATATATATATAGATTCACATTTATTTATGACCCGCTCAGAAGATCTGACACTGCTGGGGAGAAGTTTAGGCTTAGGCATTAAGCCATCAGTTGCTACAGTAACAGCAATTATTCACTGATCTGGGACATGGGGTAAACCTGACACATTGATTGCCACCCCCTCCTCCCCCTCTGCCCCCTAAATTTTTTACTTAATGATTTACCTTCAAGCCGATGATCGGATGATTCACAACTCAGATGAGAATAAGGGCGAGTGAATCCCAACATCGAACAGTTTATTCAAAAACTCACTTCTCCTGGAAATTATCCACAAGGTAACATTTTTTCAGGTGCTTCATTTTGAATTGCTCATCAAACTTTTGTCAACCCCCACAGTTCTCACCAAGTATTCACCAAAGCTTTTGTTTCCAGCAGGACTATTCATAATGTCTTATTCATCTGTGACCTCAGTAACATGTTATGGTTGTTTTTCTCCCTAACTGGATGACTTGAAAACCCACAAAGAAGAAGGCTGCAGGAACACTTCCACCGAAAATACTCAAGCATGTCAGAGCATGTCATTGCAGAAGTGTGGCTAGGTGGATGTTTATGGCTTGTCCCTATTTCACAAACTCTGTAGTAAACAAAATGGCAAAGCCAAATGCAAAGCCCAGCAAGTACGGTCCTGGGTTGTTATTAAAATATACATTCCCAAAGCTCTTTGAATGACTTCAAAGTTCCCTTGAGAAAGACATGGAGAAACTCATCATTGCTTCACTAATGTGTAAAACCTGTACAGTACAGTTTTGGTGTGCTCTTCTCATGTCCTCGAGAGAAAAAGGGATGTGGTTGAGAGACCTTCAGCTAGATGTAGCTCCCCAGGAAATGCTCACAGCCTGTAAATGATGCTTCACCCATAGGAACTTTAATGTCCCAGTGGGTGCTGTCACTGCCAGTGCTGCAGAGTGCCTTCTACACTGCCTTTGCAAGTCTTTTGTAAGGATTTTAGTGATGAACAAGAACTTGGTCTAGACACTGAGCTCTTTTTGTTGCACAAACCGAATGTTGACTATAGTGTCTATGGGAAAAAAATAAAAAAAAAAAAAGAAAACAAGCAAGAAAAGAGCCTCCTAACACCTAACAGCCAAATCTAAATGCAGGGAGCAAAGTCAGAAGATGTGTGCCATCAGCTTCAAGGACACCAGCAATCGATACCATGGCTCCATGCCAGGAACACTGCCCATCTGAGCTGCATAGCTGGAGGCTTCCTGGAAAACACATCCTTTTTTCCTCACCAGCTCTGAATCACAGCTGTTCCTTGGTAATCTTTTGGAGGCAGAGTCCTCTGCTTCCTCAGAAGGTCCTGCTTCACCCCCCTCCAGCACTAGCTTCTGTAGCCTGCTCATTTCAGTGTTGAGATAGAGCTAAGGTGTTAGGTTAACCTGCCACTCCCTTTGTCAGTGCAGGACTATCTTCATTATATTATGTGAGTCTGTGAAACTTCAAAAACTGTTTCTCTCTGTAACTTTTAGCCCATTAATTATCAGGAAGCATCAAGAGTCCAAATTGCTCCAGCCCAGCAATGGAGTTATGCTTCCCTTGTCCCTGTTTGGCTGGTGCAGGGAGGAAGCAGATTTCTAGACCTGTTCCAGATCTTAACATTGCCTTTTCTTCTGCCTGCCCATGCCTGAAATTGGTAATGAGAAAGCTATTCATTCCTTTGCTCTCAATACAAAGCATTGTATTAGCCTGCTGTCACTTTGAGTGCTAGTTTATCTCTCTCCGCCTGCAATTAAAATGTCCAAGGAAGGGCATTACAGTCTTAAACTGCACCTTGAGATAAAACCCCTTTTTGTTGGATTAACTCTTCTGCACACACACTGCACAATTTGCATTCTTGCATCACAAACTAGTATTTCCTGCAGTCCTATTGTCCCATCCTCATCAGAATTCTGGCTGTTTCCAAACCAATTTTCACACCAACCATTCAATGCTCAGTTTGTCCTCTGGCAAAAATCATTCCCAAAGACATGTGAATCAAGCCATTCTGAATAGGAAAGAAGGAATACCTTTAGCCACAAATAGTCTAAAGGGTTCTTGGTTTTTTTTTTTTTCTCTTGGGTAGTGAACCAGATGAGAGCATAAATTCTTCCAGTAATTTTCCTTCTCCTATAAATGCATCATACTATTAAGGCAGCTCGAGAGTGAAGATGAGAACACTCCAATGAATTCTTTCTGAAAGGAAGCAAATGTCTAGGTAGAAAAAGATCAAAGTGAAATGGGCTTTCCAGTCTGTACTAACACACTGATCTTGAGCCATAACATTTACTGTCATTAATCCATGAAATATTTGGCACAAAGACATGCAATGGCTGTGTCACTAATCAGAACTGTGGGAGTGTATCTTTGCTCCTGTTAGCTTAAAACAGTGGATCTGACTGTGAAGGTTAGAACATCCAGGCATTTGAAAACATGGGACATACAAACCTCACAACAGATGACATGATCTGATGCATCACCAAGACATCAAGGAAAATTAAGCTTAGGATGAGTTTCAAGGTCTGTGCAATCAGTCACCCTACCTGCACATGGGCAGATAGTGAAGAAGCTGTTTCTAGGACACCACTGCAGGGAAAAGAAGAGAAAGAAGTAGAATGGAATTTTAGTTCAGCTTTTAGCAGAAGCCTCAACTGTTTTTAAGCTGGCTCTTGATCTATGGATGTAAGGACTTAAGTGAATTAGCGATATCCAGCAAGAGAGAATAGGACATTGCAGTTACAATGCTTAGGTTTGTTATAGTCATCTAGTTTCACTGAGGTTTTCTTTACTCATTTTAATTCTCTTTTAAATCATCTGTTGTTTCAGAGTCCCAAAATGCATTATGGAATTGCAAGCTAAAGCCAAGGCATACCCACTCAACAGTGACTCACTGTGCAGCCTGGGCAAGTGTCTGTCTCAGTTCAGGAAGAGGTGAATGGGGCAGTAGTAGTTCTCAGTCTCATAAAACACTTCAAGAACTTCCTGTGAAAAGGAGTAGCTCTGTCACTACAGTCTCTTACCTGCTTCCTTTCTAGCCAAGTAACAAAGGAAGAGCAAAGGACAAAAGCCCTGCAGAAAACTAATTCCTCCTGCTCAGCGTCTGTTTATGTCAGGTGTTGGAACCCCCACCCATCCCTTCCTGACACATCTGGTAAGTGTATCTCCTCCACAAGGCCAATAACGCGCCATGGTGGGGGAGTGGGAGGTAGGGCGGGGACTGATGATAGGATAAATATACTGAGAGGGAGAAAGAAATTAAGGGAAAGCCTTACAGCAAAGTGTATGTTCAGTTATTTCAGGAGTTTTCTTAATAGCAGGTCCATGAAAAAGGCAGAGGGGAGGGCTGTGAACAGGTTGACAGCTGAAGAATGGGGCTGCAGCTGGCTCTGCTGTGCCTAGTAAGCATCCAGTGGAGGCTTGTCAGGTCCCAGGAGCATTACTTGTGGGTCACTGCCTTTACTGTTCTGTGCAATGTCGATCCATACATCTAAAATGGCAGAGAAAAAGTAATGGGACATGGTCTAAACTTTTCATACTTTTAGTAGAGATAAAGAAGCTTTTACAACATCCTTTTCTGGCTGTCCTCCTGGTCCTAGATAAAAGTGGAAGTTACAAGAGTACTTTGGTGATCTGCTCTGGGTGGGCCGAAGTGCCTTGGCTCTGGCCAAGATCAAACCCTCTGCAGGGAGCAGTGTCAAGGTAAGAGCAGCAAGTGCACTGGAAAACACAGGCTGCAGACACTGTAGAATCAGGGCTGTTTACTGCTTGACTCAGCCTTTGTTTTTAATTTGGTATTGTCATCCACTTGTTTACACTGATACAGACCCAGTCTGGATAAACCAATCCGTGATTTCCAAACAGCTAACCCATTCCATCACGGGTCATAATCCCACGCTTGATTGATCCATCATGGCCTATAACAGTCATGCCAGTGTGTGGAATTGCACCCATTTCTTGCTTTGCTTGTCTCAGACAGTACCACAAAGGTGAATGTGAATGGTGGTAACAAAGCATTGGGTTGTGCTGACGCAACGTGATTGGGCTCAGCTGCAATATCACAGTTTCATAATGCAGAAGGCTTTGAAGAACCAAACAGACCCCAAACAGCCTGTGAAGAACAGCTGCAGGTCAGAGCTGGGAAAGCAGTGTTGGCCAGAGGGAGACATCCAGAGCAATGCATCCAGGTGTACAGGGTGGGTAGAGACAGATGCAGAGGGTCTGATATGGACAGGTATTACTCATAGAAAGAGCAACTTCAGGACAAGGGAATGAGCACCATCTGGTGGAAAACAGGTCGAAATTAAAAGCAGTGATTCTCCTGATCTTTTCTTCATCACCTGGCAAAGAACAACAGAATTACTATCACCTCTAACTCACTTTGTACAGCTCTGGGAACCCCTGATTTACTCTTCACAGAATATCAGATCTGTCTCAATGTATGTAATCTGTGCAGCTCATCACATGACATAAAAACGAGTCTCTGAGCCTAGGGAGACTTCAAGTTTTAGGACTATTTTGATCTGAATTCTTAAGCAGAATCAGATCCAGGTATGACATGTTTGGTTTTCTTTTTCTAAAAAAAGTCTCCTCTTTTCTCACCTGACTATTTCCACTGAACCTGTGGTGTCCTTGGAACTCCTACTCATGTGTCAAATAAAGTTAAAACTGGTCAATAGCTAAAAAAGTTCCAAGGAGGCAAACAGAAAAGATGCACGTGAACTTAGACACACACTACCTTTCTCGGGAAACGAGTCCAAACAGAAGAAGACAAATGTGAGCCATTAGTTCACCCTCTTTTTTGCAATTAATGGATCTCAGTCTATTGATTGCAGAGTATTTCTGCAGGAGTATTTAACATAGCAGCAAAAGGATATCAAGCAGATATTTGGTATACAACTCAGAAGAACTAAGCGCAACATTCATTAAAATTAAGGGAATGAGTTAGAAGTCAAGTCAATTCCACTGAGTCTGTAATTTGTAAAAAGGAAACATCTAGCAGTAGTTTCAGAGTTTAATATTGAAAAAACACCATTTGAAGTTTCTACAGTAGTAAAGATCCAAGGGTCACCTGGAAAGAAACTTCAGAATCAGCAGCTTTGCAAATTACCTTAGAAGCAGGCTGTATCAAGTTTCTTAAACTGTTCTCTCAATTAGGGTCAGTTTCTTTTCCTCACTTTGATTTTAACTGCATTTAGCTCTCTTTATCTGTACTCTGTCCAGCCACTTGCTTATTCCCTGTTGGTGGGAAAAGTGAGAAAACTCATTGACTGCAATAAACTCAGTTTATTAGGTAAAGCAAAAGCTGCGCACGCAAGCAAAATAAAACAAGGAATTCATTCACCACTTCCCATTCACAGGCAGGTGCTTGGCCCTTCCCAAGAAAACAGGGCTGTGTAACAGCTACTTGGGAAGACAAACACTGTAACTCTGAACACTGTCCCCCTTCCTTCATCTTTTTGTGGATTTATGTGTGAACATGATGTACAATATGGAACCTGACCAAATCTCACTGTCGTACCTTTGCTGTTTACCGTGCTGGGAACCACTTACACAATAGTAACAATTGCACAAGGAAATAAGCACTTCTGTGTTTTCACAGTTCTAACAACAGACGTATGCATTCCTTTAAAATCCACCCTCTAATTTGGTTTGGGGATGTTTCTTTTTGCACTTGTGTATTCCTTCACTAGAGAAACAAGACCTTTTTTTTGGTTGTTTCTTAGCTGGAAAATCACAGTTCAATTGATGAAGTATTCTCTTACCTGGATTATCATTTTGGACATCATCTGCTCTAAGAAGCTGTTTGCCCATCCTGCTGTTACCACTTAGCTTCACATATTTGAATCAGGTAGAATTCACCGTCTGTTTTGACCAAGAATGTAATTTAATGTAATATTCTTTTGAAGTTGATATATTTTCACAAAATAGTGCAAATTTTGTCAAAAGGTAATTTTCTGGTGGAAAAAATGCTGCCCTGGCAGATTCCTCACCAGCACTGCATTTAAGTACTTACAAAAAAATGCAGTGAGTATCTAAAAAAAAATTCCTAACCTCTTCATAGGAACTTGGATCTTTCATCTCACCAAGGAGTCATAAAGAAGGTGGTTAACCCATGAGCTGCATTCCTCAATGACACACTGACCTGCTTGGGAAGGCGTGATACACGCCTCCTACACTTGCCCATGTAGCGTATACTGCATCTGCCAAGCAGCAACTGCATATTCCAAGGAGAAATTTCCAGAGGTAACAGAGGTAATAGTGAAGTCAGACCTGGAGCCAGTCTAAGAGAAGTAAGAATTTGACTCACTTGCTGAAAGTATTTGATCAGTCCTGCTCCCTGTCTGAGACCCATGCCTGCCTGGGTGTGTTTAATGTAGTCATCTTGCTTTTTTGCAGGTAATTGTGGGTTCAAGAACATGTATGTGTCCTCCGAGAGACATTCACTTCTTTTATTATTTTTATTTTTAAATGGAAATGGAATTTAAACAAGGAGCTACCTTTTCCCACTCTGCAGTTAAACACAAAAGCTTCATAAGTTTAAGATATGTACATATTGGTTTAAAACTTCAGGCTTCAAGATTTGTATGTAATTATGTTATGATCTCAATGAACACAGACTGCTTGCTTATTGTGTTCTTTATTGAAAATTCTCTATCCAAATTGAGTTTGAGGTTTCTCATTGCCACAAGATATATAATTCTTTCCTTGACCACACTCTTATTATTCTGTTTGTTGTTTGGGATTTTTTTTCTGTAATGAGCTAATAAGAGGGATGGTTGCAAAATGAGTCTAAAGGTTTCATATAAAGCTACTGCAGACAGTCAGTTGAAGCCATTTGTAGCTTAATTGACTAAGATGCATGAGAAGATTCAGGTCAGAGTTCCATTTTGTGAAGTAGTTACATGCATTGGCAGATAGATAGATAGATGATAGATAGATAGATGACCAAATTTTGAATGTAAGGGTATTCAAACCCTTGGAGCTCCAGAACACTTAGCAGCATCCTGAATGAGCAGAAAGAAGCCTTTGCCATTGACAATTCTTCATATTTTATCCTTGTTCTATAGGCAGTCATAAACAGGACTTTAAGCAATTTGAGGTATCCAAATCTGCTTTCTGTTGAGGTTTACAAATATATTCCCCTCTGAAAATTCTGGGTTATGGATGGTTACTGTATTTCTTTCAAGAAAAATATTGAAATGGCAGGCAAATCACTTAGATGAAACCTACCTTTCAATACTTAATAATGCATGTTTCTTAAAGGAGTTGATTTACCTTAATGGCAATGACACTCTAAAATGTACCTCATCATGCGTCTAAATGAGGAGGGACTGCAGCCACACTAGGTACTGAAGACTTTTTCCAGGCACAATTTAAAAATAAAGGGATTGTTCTTATTTGAAAACTGAAATGCCTGTTAAAAGCCCATTAAATGCTAGAGATTCCTTCCAAAAGGTAATGTTCACAGTTTCACAGGGCAAAAAAAATGCAAATAATAATATTAACTGGGGGCTAAAAACTGAAGCAAGAAGGACGAGTGGTCCTTGTGGCTGTAAAGTTTACACTGTCAAACATTGCAGAAGCACTATCTGATAGCAACTGTATCCCACTCCCATGTGTGACAGCTGATGCTGTTGTAATGCAGACTCTTGGTTATCCCAAAGGGAAAACTGAAGGTTTGAAAATACCATTGCAGACCCCAACAGTAAAAATGTAAAAACAGACTTTCCTCATTTTCTAGGGGTTTGGCACATATGTAGAGTGGCAGCTCCCCATTGCTCCCTGCCTCTGCCCTTCCAGGGCACCTCCCTGGCAGCTCTTCCCTTACAGAAATGTACAGACACATATTAGAGCAAATGTTCTCCAAGCATGACAACTGATTACTATCTGACTTGGCCTTGGTACAGCCTAAGCATGTTAAGACCTGACAGTATTTCAGTGTTGCAAAAGGAATTCAATGTGCAGTGAGGGCATGCCTCCTAAACTTCACTGAAAGCTGGTTTGGGAGAGATCTGCAAGCCAGCGTCACAGAAAATTAATGCATTGTCACAGACATTTCTTTTATGAAAAATCCTCTCTTAGGATTTTCCTGCTGGAGCCGAGAAGTTCAGCCACAAGATGTAAACAATAGATTGTCTGCTGAACTTCTCAGCTCCAGCAGGAAAATCCTAAGAGAGGATTTTTCATAAAAGAAATGTCTCTGACAATGCATGGTAATAGGAGTAGTATAGCATGTATAATCCTCGGTGAGTTCATAAAAAAAAGAAAAACATAGCAACTGTTGCAGAAACTAACATTGTATTGCTAGCTCCCAGTTCCACTCCCTGGCTTTCTGGCTGACCACTGTCTGTCATCTGTCTATTCGGGAAGGTGGACATGAATTAGTTAAGTGTGTGAAGTTGTTATGTATATCTTAAAGGAAGTTAAACCTCCAATTCAGTGCTCTCACATAGCCTTAAATCACTATAGCCCAATCCTCAAGAGTAAAATGATGACATTTAGCTTTCTTTTAACAAGCATAATTTATCCTACCCTAGCTGTCATTCTATCTTCTGTCAAGTTTTTGCAGAGCTCTAGTCACATACTCTTGCTTTCTGATCCTTTCAGAATGTGAGGCAAATGAGGAAGTTCAGATGTGAATCCCTTGTGAATGCAAAACGAAAGCCGAATGCCCCTTCCCCAGTGCCTCTTCACTGCCCAGACCATGAAAATGTTCTTTGGGATGTGTGAAGGGTTAAGAGTTGTTGCTCCTGCATAACAATGTGCATTTATCTGTTAATCCTTCATACTCTATTCCTAAAATGTCAAAAGCATTGTTTGAGCCAGGAGCATCGGCAGCATTAAGATTTCTGTACTGCTCAACATTCCTGAGGAACAGCAGACACAGAAATGTTCATTTCTTTCTGGAAGCTGTCTAGTGAAGGGTTAGTTTCAACTGACTGCTGCACTAGTAGCTTTCAAGGTCATTTCATGGAGAAATTCAACAAAATTAAACAGAAGAACAGCCTTAAGTGACATTTCCAAATAGTCATGGACTCCCACTATGCTTCTTTACAGAACAAATTACTGCTACCCCAATTTTCAGATTAAACCGAAGGAAAAGGTCAAACGTGTGCATTTCTACAAAGAAATGCGTGGCAAGACAGGAAGGCAGGCACCACTGTCCTGGTTGCTGGCTGCTCTCAGGGTCCCTGGGCTGTACTTGGAGTTGTCCTTCTCTGTGTTCTGAACAAAACACACATCCCTCTGAACTTCCTGAACATAGTTTGGAAGGGCTACACTTTCTCCCAAGGAGGTAGTGTGCAGTGTTAATGGTGTACTACTTTAGGAAGAAGAAAGTCTTCCAATGGAAAGAGGCCTACTTATGTAGACACCCACCATAAAGCATATAAGCTGCCTTTGCAGGCAGTGGCAAAGGCATACTCAGGTTTGTGTAGCAGCTAAGAGGTTACTTTTCTGTGTCTTTGAGTTTCAAGGATTTTGAAACAGGTTCAAACACTTTCTGAAGTTTCGTCTTTCACTGACTCCCTTAATCCCCCCAAGTTTGGCACCATTTCTCATTCATGTTTATATTTTAATCTCACGTTTCTCAGCTTGAGAGCTATATTGTTTAAACCCGAGGCTGTCAGTGATGGTGCATCTGGGAGTTTTGTTACAGATTTTCCAGCAGCTTCTCACAATTTGGGGTGTGTGGGGTGTGTGTGTGTTCACGGAGGATGCGCATGAGCTCTGCATGAGGCTGATCACATTAATGGGAGCTCATTTTAGCTTTGCATGTTTTGTCACTGGGCCTGAGTGCCCATGAGCTGACATACCAAGTAGTACCAAGAAACTCTCCAGCCTGTTACAGCCCTCTGGATATTATCCACTACTGTCTTTTCTGGTGAGCAGTGATGAAGTCCCAGCAAGAATTCTGAGGTCAATCAAGAGTGACCTCACAGCCAGATTGAAGGATCTGGAGCGAAAATGGTGTTCTCCTCTATCCTGCCAGTTTCAGGGAATAATGGGGCTAGAAGCAGGAAAATCACACAAATGCCTATAGCCTCCCCTGGCTCTGAGCCTGCTGTTACCAGCAGAATTTTTGATCACAGGTCAGCTTACATGACACCGAGCTTTCTGGCAACAGACGTTAAAAAAGGATCTTTGCTCAGGAGTTAGCAGGTAACCCAGATTAGATGAGGGGAGGGGATAAAACTGGGATTAGCAGGGATAAGCACGTCAATTTCTGCTGGTTTTATTTTCCAAGCACTCTGCCTATTCTCACTAGGACCCAGCGTCATCCTTTCTCATGGACCCTGCTGGAGGCATGCAAACCCAACAAGGTCTCCAAAACTTGCTGAGCTAGAGGGCTTCAGCCAAACCTGCCGCAGGGCAAACTGCTCCTCAGACCAGGTTGCTCAGGGCCCCATCCAACCTAATCCTGAACACTTCCAAGGATGGGAGCATGGACTTTACAATAAGGGGGGCTCAAGCTTACAAAGCTACAGAATCTGCAAGGTGTAAAGAAAGGTATAGCTTTGTTCAGACTTACCTAAAGCCCCATTTTCCTGCATTATGCCTTTCTAGGCTCTGGTGAGTAGAAACAAAAAATTTGGCCTCAATTTAAGAGTGATTAAATGTATTTTTCTAAGACACAGACAGATTTGTTAAACCAAGAAACCTATTGTGTGTACACATCTCTAAATCAGCCTTTCATATTGTCCCACATTTTTTAAACAGGAAAGTAAAAAATATTTTAGGGAACATCAAATGATGAGAAGAACCAAATGCATACAGATAATGGTTCCCAGGTCAGAATAAATATGAGATTCTTTACCTTTGGATCTTTCCTTTACTTGCTTTTACCCAAAATCCTTACTTTCGTGTAGAGGTTGTAGTGAGGTGTGTGTCAGTCTCTTCTCCCAAGAAGCAAGTGGCAGGATGAAAGGAAACCACCTTAAGTTGCACTGAGGGAAATTTAGATTATATATTAGGAAAAATTCCTTCACTGAGATTTTCTTCACTGACTGTCAAGAATTGGAACAGGCTGCCCAGGTAAATGATGTGCAACACCATCCCTGGAGGTATTTATAAGAGCTGTAGATGTGGTGTTTGGGGACATGGTTTAATGCTGGACATGGTAGTAGTGGGTTAATGGTTGGACTTGATCTTAGAGGTCTTTTGCAGCCTAAATAATTCTATGATATCCAGTGTAGATAGACATCTTCTTGAATATTGGCCATCTCGACTTCTGAGAGAAACAGGCACTTTTATTTTGCCTTTTTTATGGGCCGTGTAAATGAAGAGATGAAAGATATTTTTTAATGGTGATAATTTTTACAGCACTAAGTTGATCTCTCCTACTGTTTTCTAACCCTTGAGCTGTCTCAGATTGATCAACTGTATTGTTTCCTAACTCCTCTGACCTGAATCTCTAGGGGAATTCCCATCATAATTTCAAAGGTCAAAGACACACCCTTGCTTTTTCTTCCCCTTTAAAAAATAAAAGAAGGTTGTGCAAAGCATTTTGACCCTCATTTCTGGTGACATGAGAAAAATGGCTGTCACTCCACCTGATACTCCTTAGCAGGGATACATCTACATACTTTTGTTTGTTGGAGCAGCTGCCCACTCACGGCATCGAAAACTGGGAGGTGGCTAATGTACTTAGAAGAAGAGTGGCATCTAAAAGGAGAACCATTTCACATCCCAGTGAACTGGATTTTGGGTTAAGAGACCAGTGCCTGTGCCAAGTCTGTGGCCCTGCTTCCTTTCTGCCAATTAGAAGGCAAGAGAGAACATGAGTTCTCCCATAAAGTAGTAAATCAAATTTCTTGAGTTAAAAAGTGCACAAAGTCTTTTTGGCATCAAAGCATCCTTTTCTGTAGAAAAGTCAAAGCCATGCTGTTGGATTTGGCTGGAGAACGAAAGTTTCCTTTCTGATCTATGTCCTACAAATGCAAGCAGCTGTTGCCAGACAAACTCAAAAACTCAAGTGTTGCCTATTCTTCACCACCAAGGCTCTAGTCAGGCTTTGTTTTTTCTCAATGTTTCTTTCTGTCACCAGATTTAATTTTAATACTAAAAAATTCAACACTATCTTCTCACAAGAATTTCCGAGAGCAGGAAATGTGCAATGTGTGAATCTTTAACATACAGTGATCGCTCCACATAAAGCCAAGGAGAATGCCAGTGGTTCCATCATACTCCAGCCCCACCCTGTCTGGTGCAGACAATCTTTAGGATGCAAGGGAATGGTATCTCAGAGGTGACCTGAGAACTTGTTCTATGATGCAGCCTTGTTTATACATGTTCCTGGTTTCTTTTCACTTATGGACTCTGCTGTCTCTAGTCAGTAGCACTGTTTCTGTGTGGGATTACACCACAAGAAAAAGAAAAAGAAAAGGAAAAAAAACGGGGCGGGGGGGGGTGGAAAATCTACCTTTTCAGGGGATAAAAAACTTGTGGTAGTAGTTGCTACAAAAGTCAGCAAAAGCCTGATAAATGCTGAGTGTGGCATGATTCTTATTTAGAGGATTTACATGTATAGGGGTGAAGATGTGATGCAGTGTGTTCATGACATTCTCTGCTATGACTGACCTTGAATTGTTTGGTGTTGGTGAGTCCTGAATGGAGTCAACAGGGTTAATCAGATTTCTCTTCTTCTGTAGCTGAAAGAAAAGAAACTAGATTAATATTTATGGTATTACCATCCCCACACTTTCTACATCATATGAGTCAAAGTCTCGGGTCACTCTTACAATAGTGAGCGATAAAAAATAATATCAGGTTATAAACTAGGAAATATCAGATGAAGCCGGTTTAATAGACTGTGAACAAAGTTCACTTTTTCAAATCAAAATCAGAGATGTATCTGAATCAGAGACATCTCACTGTGGAATTCTTCAGCATCCATTTGCACACCCCGGCAATACTTCTCCAAGTGGTCTGAGAAGCTCTGTGATTGACAATTTTATTAAAAACTGTGAAAGACTGTGTCATGGACTAATACAGTGATAACTTCTTCCTGCTAATCTCAAGAGTTTAGTCAAATTTATTTAAACCTGCACCTTTGTTCATAAGCTGAGCACTAAGGCTCAGGTACATCTGTGCAAAACCAAGTACACAGCATGGACTGGGGCTGACTTGAGAATTCACAAGTGCAGAAGCACATCAGTAAGACTGTATCAAAAAAGAAGTCTGTTCCCACATCCTTAAGAAATGATGATTTTGTTTAAATATCTGCATGGAGTGCCAGAGAAAGGAGAGGAAATCTTTTTTTTATGGCTCATTTCTTAGGGTTATACTTATACCTATACATTTTGTTCATACAGCCTTTGAGATCCCTTCTGTAGTGTGCAGAAACTTCTTATTTATACAGCTATTGATGTTTACAAGGTTATAAACAATTTCCTGTCTGGATTGTCCCACAATTTATATGCTGCTTTATCAATGCAAAAGCCACATTAAAAGAAATCAGACGGTTGCTTTGGACAAGGTGATAAGCTGTTGCACAACCTTTCATGTTCGGTCTCACAGACTGAGTTTCTGGAAACCGAGTTTCTGGAAAGATCTTTCTGCAACGGAAGTGCCACAGTATGTGTGCATTTTCCCTAAAGGTAGAAGTGAATCCCATCATTTTACCATTTTGAAAGCAATATGAAGAGCGAAATACAGAAGAAAGGTAAGCAGAGAAGGAAATTGAAAAAGAAGCACAGAGTAGAGAGATCAGTCAGTTGAAGGAGAGCAAGGAGAGGGCAGTGGAGAAGGCAGGCAGGTCCTCTAAGGCTGAAGCTTTGCCCAAATGGAGCCTGTAGGCTTTAGTTATGTTTGTCAGCCATCATCTTGTGTAACAAGAGGTAATTCTCCTGGGACAATGTGCTGTTCTGAAGTGGCTGGCTGGGACGCTGCACCCGGGTGGCCTTCGCCCAGCTCCATTAGCAGTGTTTCTTGGCATGGCCCCTATTGTGCTGGGGAGGTAAAATGTGGCACTCCCTCTGAGTCACCTGTCCTTGTATTCACACCGTGCAACATCACCTTGCATCAGAACTGCTTCTCCCTCTGCCACGTCACAGCACTAGCACATGACAGCAGCACGGTGAAGCTCCTGAGGCACTTGGCAGCACAGAATGCAGCGAAGAAATGCCTCCACTTGTAGTGATACCTGCCTACATTTTTTGCTCTCGCTGTTTATGCAGGCATCCTCAAGAGAGTGCTAATTAAGATAGAGTTCTGGGGCACAAAAATCAAAACTATTCCTATTTTATATTTTTTTGAAAGTATCATGTTATGTTAGATGTATGGTTTTCTGTAGGTACAGTTTGTGGTAATTGGGAGTGGGGCTGTGGCTGAGCCTCATCCCCAATGGGTACAGCTGTGAGAAGCAGGTGAGCAGCATGGACAGCAATGAGCCATGGGGTCCCCAGGGACAGTGACCAACCACCAAAGGGAACAGTGGGCACACAGCTACAATGCATCAACATGAGGGGTATAAAAGGTTGGGCTAAATAACAAGAATGGCAGATGTTTCCAGTCTTCTGAAGTGAGGTGATGTTGCTCCATATGAGCAGACACCTGAAGCCTTCTGGTGTGGTATGGTGCTACTCTGTATGGGTGAATGCTTAAAGCCTTCTGCAATTGTATGGTGATGCTCTGTGTATTGTGGCCCTCTCAGCTGCAGCATATGCTGTGACAGTTTTCATTCACCAACTCATTCTCACTACCTCTAGTGTTACTGATCTGTTGCTTCTAATCATGCCAAGCATCCTATCCATGAATCCTGTTCAAATCTCTTAATAATAATTTCAGACCTAAGAGCAGCTGCATCTGGGCTAGAGCCCAGCAGGCTTTTGTGGGTCTAAGAGGCAAAGATGTCACCTGACCTCAGGTGAGTGCTGTTCATTTTCCAATACCCATAGTGGTTTGCTGTGTGACTTTAATCCAGTTACTTTTCTGCATCCTGGTCTTTGCCAAATGCAAACAGTGAGCACACCACTTCCTGGGCTTTGAGAGCTCTAAACAAAATTTGGTAGCCCTTCTTACATGCTAGGGTCACAAAAGAAGGAGTGAGACTCTCCTTAGTTAAGTGCTTAAACAGCTGGTTTGTTTAGGTGCTCTGTAAGCTACATTTGCATAAATCAACAAAGAGGGAAAAAACCCCACAGGATAAAGGTAAGCTTTCTGTACATAATAGTGTTTCCCCCTCTGTCTCTGGGTATGCTGTGCTATATATATTATCACAGTCATCAAAAGAGGTGTGTATAAGAGCTTGAAAAACCAAACCAGCCTGTCTCTAATTTGGTCCCTATATCACAGTCCTGCAGGTGGCTTTATTCCTAAAGTGCTGGGCTGTGCTGCTGTTGAAGCCTCCTGCTCCCTCTTGCTCCCAAGACCTACTTCTGGACTCAAGTGCTGCATCACAATCAATAACCTGCCTAAAAGTAAGCTCAATTTTTTTTACTGAAGTCATTGTTTATAAAAGAGCTGTAGGCTGTCAGAATGGTTTTGCTGTGATGATTTTATCAGGCACTCAACTGATGTACTCCCTGCCATTCGCATTTCTGCATCACTAGTTTTCTCAATGGTAAACAACTGACTTTGCTTCAATGAATTAATTGTGGCCACAAACATGAGCCTCAACACCTTTTAGTAAATTAACAATCTCAGCCTGTATCACTAAATCAGAAGAGATTGTTTGTAATGTGAAAACTAATTTATAGATTTTGTGAACACAGTACCAGGTGGAGTAAAATTGAGAGCTGTAAAGCTCTCCTGTTGTTTGGGAAAAAAAAAAAAGTGCCTGACTCTTCCACTTTGTGTCTCCTAAGTGTATTTAAGCAGATATGTGCATACATGAACAGCACTGGTAAATGGTGAGATACTATTCCCAAACCAATATCCTGTTTGCGTAAAATTCATGAAAATATATTCTTTTTTCTAATAATACTAATGATTATCATTAATTTCTGGAGCATCCAGAGCTCTATATGGGATGTTCCAGAAATTAATGGTAATTAATAATATCTTTGCATATGGGTAAAACAGGATTTTTCCTTCCCCAATAGCTTTTGCTGCCTGTAAGGCATGTGGTCAAACCTGCTGATAGGATTATAGCTGGCAGCTGTACCCTACACTTGTGAGCTCAAATCTGGTCCTCAGCAGGGACTGAGGTTGCCATTCCACTTCACAGACAGTTTCCCAGCTTAGAGAAAAAAGTTGTCCTCACAATAACTACAAAATCAAGCACGTGCCTGGTTCCAAGGGCTTTTTTTAAGTCCAGTGGTTTTGGAATTTTTTTTCACACCCTTTGCTCCTAACAGTTAATCCATCTTCCCAGATACTTTTTCAGCTTGAGGATATCTACTTTCCATTGTTCATGGATTCTGGATTTCATTGCAGACATTTATTTGTGGGAAATCCTACATATTGGGAGGCAGGTATAAAGAGTGAATGCGATACTTTAAGCAGGTTTTCTTTGCAATTATTCTTAAATTGTGTCTCTCCAATGATCTGTGGAGATATTCTATTCTCTCCAAGATGGCAATCGGTTTTCAGCTGCTTATTTCTGCCCACTGAGTTGGCAGCACCACACAACATACCACTCCAGCTGTTGAGTACAAGTGAGATTTAGTCCCTAAAATGCTCTGCAGCTTGGTAATGAAAGCAGTGAGCAGGTAAATACACACGGAGCTGGCAAGAACAAGGATTCTGACAGGCATCAGAGAAAGGCATCTGTAATAATGCAGGAGTTCACCAATACAGAATTGCCAGTGTTAAGAGAGCAATATTCTGTGCATTGGAAACCCTATACTTTACCAGGCCTTGCATTTCCTGTGGGGAATCTCAACTCTGTTTGAAAGAGTTAATTCCAAATGTTCTGGTGTCAGGTCAGATCCCTATTCAGAAGCTAAAGTAAGTACTGCTTGCTAGAAATCTTCTCCCTTCCAAACAGTTGGTTCAAATTCCTAAATGGTCTTGGTACTCTTCTCTGCACTCAGGCTGAATCATTCTGAAAAGGGAGGTTGTACAACCCACTCAT
Source organism: Camarhynchus parvulus (assembly GCF_901933205.1). Classification (NCBI taxonomy): domain Eukaryota; kingdom Metazoa; phylum Chordata; class Aves; order Passeriformes; family Thraupidae; genus Camarhynchus; species Camarhynchus parvulus. The sequence goes on along the minus strand of NC_044575.1, from coordinate 18,046,092 downwards.
GTTAATGAGCTAAATTTTTGGTCAGAACTGGGAAAAAATTATGGATGCATGCAACATTTTTCTCTTCCAAAGCTGCTTTTGTTCTTTTACATGATAACATTGCTGATCTGCTGGAAAAAACCTTGCCTGCCAAGTCACAGTTTGAGTAATAACAGTAATTTCCACCTGGCTTCTGGTGATGCTAATCCAGGACCACTAATCATGTAGTGTTTTGTTTCTATGTCACAAAGTTTGACATATGATGTAGAATGTAAATATTCTTGCTTCAAGCAAATGGTTGTATTTAAAGCCCTGCAGGAATTGAGTGTAAAATCATATTGTTTTAATATTAGTTTTCATTCCATCCTAGAATACAATTCTAGGTTTCTTTTGAAATTACAGAAATCACAGAAAATATTCTGTTCTAAAATTTAAACATGCATTTTAAATACCTGATGTGATTCAGTTAAAGTTAATTTTGGATCACTCAGATTAACTGCTTTGATTTTTATTAAATATTTGCCTGTTATTTACTCTTCTTCCAGTTTTTAAAACAAACATACAAAAAACCCCAAATACAAACCCCACAACACTGAAATTGAAATAATTCCTAGGGAACTTGTGATATCAGCAATTGCCAAAGGCAAAGCAGCCCAGCTGAGGCATTTTGGCAGTTTCCAGCTTTACTGCAGACTATTACTTGTTATCAGTGTAAGGTCTGGCATGCAGCAGCTGCACAGCTCTGACTTCATCCGGGTGACCAGCAGTGCAACATCTACACCCCAGAGAATATGCTAAATTGAATTCCCTGTGTAGCTGAGTGTGAGCTCCCTGCACTCTTAAGGGATGCAGCTTTACTCAACAATCAGGTCAGATGCCTCTTGCTAAGCAAAGATGAGCTGAGGAAATAATGAGCCTCCTCTGACCAAGGAATGCTTCTTTTCTGTTGCTCAGTTCCTGATGTTTCTAGTCTTTCTCGGAGTCCTTCACAGTTACAGTAACTTCTCCCCAGAATCAAATTTAAACCAACCTGTGAGTTCTCTTGTCATTTCTTCCCCAGTAGCCTAGAAGTACGTGTTGAGCACACACAGATAAAGCCACTACAGCAGTGCCACCAGCATTGCACAGGCAGCCCTTGAACAGAAAAGCACTTTGCTGTGAAGACACAGAAGAATGTAGGTCAGCATAATAACATTTGACCTACACTTTCCTCTGGTGACAGTAATAGGCTTAAGGATCCTGATGTCTTTTGAAAACCTGTTTTGTGCTTGGTAGAAACAGAATAGAAGGTTAATTAAAAGAGATGAAACTGTGGCAGCAAGACTGCCTAGAAAGGAAGAGATGAGGACCACTGAATTACTGGCTATTGCTGAGCTCAGCTTCTCTTCTGGAAAGCACCCTGCTATTTTAATGTACGAGCCCAAAGCCAGTTTCTAATACATTTTCTGAAAAAAATGTGAAATAGTTCTGGCAAACCTCATCAGAGACAGGACCCTGGCTTTAGAAGGACTGCCACCTAGGCCACAGCAGCCACTCCCCACGTTCCCATGGGATGAAACACAGGGTAAGTTTGCCTTTTCAGTCCCACATTGGTCATTTTAATGCTTTTATTTTCTGCCAATCAGGATATATCAGCATTTATATTTGGGAGCATTTTTTCTAATACAAAGTGGAGTATGTTAAAATTTGTGGCACCAAAAATATTGTGTAGTTTTTAATTTCTTCTTTGTTTTCCAGCACTTGTTAAAAAGAGGAAAATGACCTTAAAAGGCTGGAACAGGAAAGGTCTGGATTCTGTTTTTTCCTCCATCTTCAGCGATTCACCATCATCCTGCCAGGTATCTTTCCCCACACACATCAAGCTGTACTTTTAAGAACAATTACATCACAAGGGGGTGTACTGGCTCTTATGTTCTTGTATGGTGGTATGAAATTCTACCTGCCCCTTTTTTTTTTCTCTAAAAAAATATCCCTGAAGTCTTTCATAGACCCTTTGGCTGATCTTTCCCTCCTCAGTGGCATGAAACCTTGATCAAGTTCATCATTTACAAGACAACAAAGCTCCCTGAATTCTTTACTCTGATATGAGATATAAAAGGTATGAGCACATGTGAAGGTGAGGTCTCAGTGTCAGCACCTTTAAAATGCTCATCAAACACAACAGTACTACAAGGGGCTGTGAAATATTTGAAAAGAATGTTCTGAGTCTTTCCAAAACCAAAGCAAAGACGGAAACTGGACCAGATGAGTGCTGTTCCATGAATGAAACATGTCATTTCATTTATATGACAGTACAAATATTGCCAGAGAAGATATTTATTAAAATCAGATCAAAGTTTCAAGCCCAATGGACAAAGTATTTCAAGGTTATTCACTGTACCTGTGGATTGGCAGAATAAATACTTCTGCTTTTCTTTCATATCACCTTTAGATAGAAGAACAAGGAGCAATCCAACACTCTTGTAGATAGAAAAGCAATGTCATGAACTTTTCACTTGGAAACACAGATAAGGGAAAGGGTCTGGACTGCCCTGTTGCAGTAGCTCACAGTAGCCCCTGAAACACAGGGCTGGATTCATGCCCAGCCCCACAGGGATGCTCATCTCCTCTAAATCTGTGTAGTTGAGGATGTTATGATATTCTAGTTTTCCTAAGGGAGGCTGGAGGCTGTTGGCAGATGTTTGAAAAAAAAAGAAAAAAGTATGCCATGTGCAGAAAGAGATGGATTCAGCCCTCTGCTTTTCTTGAGCAGCCTCTAAAGTTCCTCTAGAGCTAAAGTTTAATTTTAAAGCTTTTTAGTTTTTTTTCCCCCTGGCAGAAGACCTGTAAGCCTGCACTCCCAGCACTCCCATTCTCTCCCACAGAAACCTTCAGACCCTGACCTAGCCAGGTGTGTTCAGTCTGCAGGGCTTATAAAGCTGATCCAATGTCAAGCTCATCTGATTTTCCTTTTAAATAACGAGGTGAATGAAATCTGACATTCAAATATCCTCGAGGTATGGGTCTCAAAAGTCAGACCCAGAGCTTCTGCCCACCTCTTGGCTTTGCTACAATGTCACAGTAGCATCTCAGGGTTTAAAACACGGCATGCAGTATATTACATTAATTCTGTATGTGCATACATATGAAGATATTTATAGCATGAGAATGATTCATGAAAGCAACCACAAATTCCTCTGTAAACATTTAGGAGTTGTAATTAAAGTAATTAGAAGTATTAATTACTTTACAGAAGCCAAGTGGGATGCAAGATCCATATTACAGTTATTCTGTCACAATTTCAAGCCCTTTGAATTAATTTTACTCTGGAAACTCCTCCAGCCTATTTGCATCATTTTGCACTCTGAACTTGCTGTCTAGACAGACACTCTTCACTTAACTTGCAGTGCTATCATAGGCCATTTTAAATTACAATTTCATATAAGCAGTGCCTAAAATCAGATTTTCTGGATTCAATTGAAACTTATGTAGTGAATAATGGAAACTGGACTAAGAAACTGTGAAATACAGGTCAAGTGTAGGATGCTGTGAGATGTGAAAATAGCTACGTTTTCAGATTTCTTTAAATTACTTTCATTCAGATCCTTGATGTGATCCTTCACAGGCCTTTCTTTTGCTATTTACTGTTCTGCAACTGCCCCACTCAAGTGATAGAATAAATATTACAGATAATACATTAAAAATTAATTTAGAATCCTTAAAGATCCTAAAGCAATAATTCCTCAAGTCTTGGATTCCTGTAACTGCTTAAGAATCAAAACTGAGAGAAATTACTAGTAATCCTTAAAAAGTTAAAAATCCAATAACAAAGCCTGTGTTTTGAGTCTAGGAAGAAAAATAGTGCTTGTGTCACAAATGATGTTTGTTAGCTGCAGTATATATATCACACTAGGTCTAGATTTTATACCAGTAACAGTTAAAATATGTTTTTCTGGGGGGAAAAAACATTTATTGCAAATATATACATATTTCTACCCATTTTCCTGATAACTGCATTGCTGAGGAGAGAAGCTGTTAAAAAATTTGGAATTTGATTTGCTATAATTGTCTGGCAGGGTTACTTGGAAGCTCTTTGTCCAGTGATGTGTGTTGAGAGTAATACATCTTTCATTTTCTAATCTAACAAAAAAAATTTCCCTCTGATGACATTAACATGTTTTTAGATGAAATGAGTGAAAGAACTTGCTGGAATTGTATGAAAAAATGTATAAATTAATATAAGTTATCTATCTGCCATAAAGTGTAGCTAGGTGGCTTTAACTGAGTACTTTCCCATCTAAGAATCAAGTTATTTAAGTCTAGGAAGACATCACTGCTTTTATTACAGAGTTCTAAATTCTCACGAATTCTCTTCTTTGACCTTTGAAAAAAATTTTATTGCAGTTTTAAGAGAAAGTTTTTATTTCCAGGTGAAACACTTTCTCTTGAAATATCTAACGCAAAATGAAGTACAAAAGGCTGTACCATAGAAAGCAGAAAAAGGCCAAACCCGGGGCTTGATGTGCTCTGCCAGAATAAAGAAGGAAGACTGCAGTCAGGAGAAAGTAAAGGGATTAGTTTTGCTTGAAATAAGCAGTTTTTTGCTCGAAAAAATCAATGTTTATGTGAATTTTCTATTGCAGTTTTTCTTTCTTGTCAAATACATTACAGATTCTAATTCTTGCTGGACATCCACCCTCTCAGAATAGTGGAGTGAGCACAATGTCTGTGAGTGGTTGCAATTTTGCTATGACCAGTACAAACTAGATTTCAAATGCATTTCTTTTCCCCACTTTAATATCAACGGCTTGCAATTATGCAACATGACCCAAGAGCAGCTTGTGGATGCTGCAGACCTTTGTGGAGAATACTTGTATTTCATCTTACAGAATAGCAAGTTGTATGGTTAGCGTTCCAGAAATCAAAGTCAAAACATAAAGCATTGTATTTTTGTGTGTGTTTAACAAAAACTGTAGAATCCACTTTCTTGAGCATTGAAAAAAGGCAAAATACAGAGGCCACTTAGATACTACATGAGGAGTATGCAGAAAAGGGGCAGGCAGACAGCAATCTCTGCAAGCTTTGGCCTCAATCACACACAGTCCAGGCTCATCTTTGCAAACCAGTCAGATTTCCAAAGGGACACAAGCTCTGCTCTCTCCTTTGGTTTTCCACTCAACGTGGTCAACCTGAATGCTCCAAGGGAGGTTTGAATTCTGACAGGATATAGAAAGAAACAACATGTTGTTATTCCTGTAACTTGAAGTAGTTTGCTTCTTAAAGAGTAAAGGAGAAGTTGTGTTTAATGGTGTTATTTGGCATACTGCTCTGATAATCCACCTCATTAGAAGCGTGCTTAATGAAACATTTGAATGAAAACACTTTTAATTTACTATTTTCAACCTTGTGTCAGAAGATTTATTTTTGCTTAAATGAGCTGAGATTCAAAAACTAAGCAATTGCTAGTTCAGTGTCAGTGAAATAGAAGTGCAGTTGCTGCTGTAGATGCCCTTTCTTGCTCTTCACTCCTGCCAAAGATCAATTAGTGTGCGTGCCAGGCTTTGGCAATTCTACCCAGCTCCATTGTGGTGATATGAACAGAGAGTTTCCACTAAGCAGGGAATTTCAGAAGGTCATTTCCCTATGCCCTAGCAATGAGACTCTGAGGAGCCTTTTAGCTGCTCAAATCCTTAAGCAGCTCAAGCCTTCTCTGGTTTACAGGAGTATTTGGCCAAACTGGAGTTTTATGACTGCTGGAAAAGGATTAAAGGCTTAGGCATGCAAGTCCTGGAGGATCTCGTGGGAGCTGACACTGCCGGTGGCTCCCAGTGGTGAGCACCTGCTTAGTCACAATGTGCTGGAATTTATCCATCCCTCACTGGTCCACTACCCACCTTTGAACTGCCCAGTGGGGAGTGGAGGCTGGCAAGGCAGAAAGAGCAGTAGAGGGTGACCTGGGTACACGGTGAACAGGGAGGGGCAGGCTGAAGCTGAAACAGGATCACTGACAGACTGGGAAGACCAGAGGAAAAGCAGTAAGAAAATACATGAATAAGCTTTATCAAAGTGCAGCAGGGCTGTGCAGTGACTGAGATTGCTGTCAATAGGCTGGGAAAGGTGAGCAAGACTAGAGACTGTCACAAGAGCAAAACACCCCTGTGTTTAGGTTGGCACTGCTCTGCTGTGGGACTGACCGTCATCACTTTCTTCCACAGACTTCATATATCATGTCAGAGAGGCCATTCTGAAGGCAATTATTAAATGTAGGAGATAAGGAAGTTATTAAGGGAATTAAAGAATACAGAGCTGTGAAGAAAATCTCATTAACAAAATTAACTTTTTATAGTCTGTGGAAAGATTGGACACTTGTCAGGAAACAAACTACAACAGCTCATAGAATATCCACCTCATGAATAACACAAGGCCTGTGAGGAAAGACAGTGGCCCAGCAATGCCAAACCTTACTGCAGCATAATCAGTGGACCAAAACATGGCTGCACAAGCAGGCTTAATTCTAGTTTTTCCCAGTTTTGAATGTCACACTCACAACATGAGTTAAGTTCCTCAAATGCAGATTTGCATATGCAGGCATTTACTTATGTTTTGTGAATGAAATTACTCCTTTAAAAGGTGATACTGGTCTAATAATGTAGGCAAGTTTTAGCCCTGTGAAGATCTGATTTCCAGCATTAGAGATGATTTTTACTTAGGGAAAGGAGGGAGGGAAGACTGCAGGAGTAGTTTTCAAGGCACAAGGTGCCGAATGAGAAAGAACTAACCTAACTGTAAAGAAAGGGAGAGAAACTGGTATAGAGGATGGCAAAAATGAAGTGCAGAGGGACCACAGGGCAAAGAAATAAACCACATGAATCATAAGAACAGAAACATACAGACACAATGCAAAGGGTGAGAAAAATACCCCAGAAGTTAAAAAAAAACCCTAAACCACTGACATAATCCCCCCAGCTCCCAAGTTTTCAGGATAGTTATGAAAGTTATGTCAGGAAAATTATGAAAGAGTAGAAGTCCTGACATAACTTTCATAATTATCCTGAAAACTTGGGATCTTGGGGGAATGATTGGGTGAGTGGTTATTTTCTTCATGTTTTTCCTATAGGTCATGAGGTACTACACTGGGAAGCATTAAATTCTGCACCATTTCACTGCTTTTCAAAAGAAATTCTTTAGGGACCTAGTTAGGTTCCTATACTTTGGAGTAACACAGAAAATTTTCTTTCATTTCATAAGAAAAAGCTTTTTTGATCCATTGTACCCTAAACCATTGCGTTTCTAAGATATGCTAGGATTCAGCATGTCATCCAAAATTAACAATTCAATCCTTTCTATTTATCTGGATTGAATCTGTCCAGTCAACCAAGCTAACAAATAAAGAAGACCCTATTCTGAATTATTTATCAAGGAGCTACCTTCTTTGCCTATTAATCTCATCTATGCAAATGTATCAATCCATATACACTTGGTATATTTAGTTTTTTGAGCCAAAAAAAGTGCTCACTGCAATTATTAATCACTCTTTGTGCTATACTGGGGAGTTGCAATTGCTCACATGATATTAATTTTTTAACATGGCAGAATGAGTATGATTTTTATTACAATGAATTTTCAGGGAAAATATTCACTTCACCGAAATCCAAGTTCACTTTCTACAACTTCTCATGTATGTAAGTTTGAATTTTCTTCTACTAACCTTTTTGAAGGTGCATTCAAGTAACCTTTGCATTTGCAAGAAGCAGTTCTGGAAAGGGTATAAGAATTGCTGAAGTAGAAATTTTGAATATAATTTTGAAATGCAAATTATTATTTGTGGCAAAGTTTCTCTAGAACTTTTGCCCACATCTATGCAACCATAGTTTTAATTCTTCAAAGCAGTCTATGACATACAGTTTTAAATACAGTAGTAACAATTAATGTGCAGTAAGTGTTCTCAGATGCTCTCTACCTAAACTTCACCTTAAGTAAATTGGTTAGCATGAAACATGATATATGAAAATTCAATCGTTTTTTGAAAGGATCACAGTTATTTGGTAGTTTTTATGGACACTGGTTTTTACACACTACAAATTAAAGCAACAGCTGCAAATCCATCAACAATTTTAGGCTAACCACAGGTGGATTTCTGGGCTCTGATCTTGCTTTCCAGTGGACTTTGCAGCATGTTATTCCCCATAACCTCAGTTCACTGTGGAGTTCATTTGTTGTTTAGCCCTAAAAGTCTCATTCTTGAAAATCAGAAGACTTATGGCCATGCCTGCAATGGCAGTTGTGTTTTACAGAAAGCATTTGGTTTAAGAACTGGAATTATCAAATCAGGTGCTGCTGCAATAGCATTTTAGGTTGGTACAGGGTTAGTGGGCAATGGCCAGCGTGGCTCTCACTGCCTGCCCACCTGCATCATGCCCTGGCTTCATCTCTACCAACCAAGTGTTACAAAACTCAGAGAAGTAAGGGCAATGGGGGCAAGGGGGTAGGAGAGAAGGACACTATCATCTCTTACCTTTCGTGTCCTTTCTGTGTGGATTTGAGAACCAAGTGCCATCCTGTGTACCCCATGGTCCTGAGTGCCCTTCCTCGTAACCCAGGGACCCTCTGTACACTTTGGTTCACTTTTCATCCCTCAGATAACTTTTTATGCAGACCTAGAGCCAGAAAAGGCTCTCTGAACTTTTTTTTTTGGGGAGCAGTGGCTGGACATTTTCCATGTTGGAGCTATGTTCGGTTTGATTTGGTGCCCGGGCACGTTTAGTTTCCTAGGCAGGTGCATTGCCCCATCTAGTGGTGCTGCAGAACAGGGACAGCAGGAATATAAAGGCCAGCAAAATCTGTCTCTCCTGACAAATTTTGTGCGGTAGCAGTGCCTGGGAGCTATCAGTTTTGGAGCTGGGCTCTGACAAGAGTAAATACTGTGACAGTACATTTAGGTGGGAAGGAAAGCAGAGTCCCAGGGCTGGTCATGCAGTTTATAACCTGCAAAGGAAGGTGAAGGCAAAGTAACAGCTTTCTGTCCAGGCAAATTTTGTGTAGGAGCAGTCACTGGAAGTTTTCAAGTTTGGAGCTATGCTTGTGGTGTTTTAGAGAGTGTCATTGTACATTTAGTTGGCTGGGCAACTAAATTTCCACAATTTCTGGAGTTATTTTCTGAAGTGTCCCTCCAACAGTGGGACTTATATGCCCCCCTTCCCACCCTCATACTCTCATTCTGGAGCCCAGCTGTAAAACTGTAAATGTTCAGTGGCTGCTCCCACAGTGAAGGTGACAGGACAGAGCTGTTGCTGACCTTCCACCTTTAGTACCCCCACAGCCCTTCCCCCCACCCCAGGCCACACTCTGTGTGCCCCACCCTGCCCAGAGTGAATGCTTGACACAGATATCTGGGGCTCTGCTCTGGGAAACTGGGGGTTGATCCAGTAAGGAAACCTGGTCAGACTGTGTGAATGTGGGGAGTCAGGAGGGGCACCCAGGGACCACTGGAGCCACCCTTGATGAAGGGGCCTTAGTCCCAGCAATTAAAGCATCTGGAGCTGGGAGTGTGATTGCCAGAGAGGCTGCTGGATGGTCAGGCAGGAAAGTTTCCTAACAGTAGATTTGAGTGGGAAGGAGAGCCCATAACCACAGTGTTTGTGGTGAAATTTATGGGCTGCAGGGCAGAGTGAAGTCCAGCAACAGCCTTCTGTCCTTTTGTGTGGGAGTCCTTGCTGAACATTTTCTGGTATGGAGATGGTCTCTCTCCAGAGGGGTCACGTGTGATGATTTAGCTGGCAAGGAAAGTGCATGGCCCCAGTATTGGTGGTGCAGTTGACAGTCTACAAGGAAAAGGTGCCAGCAACATCTTTCTGTCCTGGAAACTTCTGTATGTGAGCAGTCTCTGGATGTTTTCAATTTTTGAGCTGGAGTGTGCTGAGAGTAAATAACCTGGTGGTATATTTAGGTGGGAAGGAAAGCCCATATCCCCAGAGTTGCTAGTGCAGCTTATGGACTCCATGCAGAAAGAAGGCAAGCATCAGCTTTCTGTCCTGACACTTTTTGTGTGGGAGCAGTTGCTGGACTTCAGTTGTGAGCTGGGCTTTTCCTGGAGTGGAAGTATGAGATGGCACATTTTTTGGGAAGGAGAGTGCATAGCCTCAGATTTGGTGGTACAGTTTAGAGGGTGAAATGGAGAAGTGCAGATGAGCAAGAGCTGGCTCTTTACCTTGCCCCGATGCCATTCCAAAACACCACTAGATGGTGGTATGCATCTGCCTAACAATCCAAACGTACCCTGACGCTTCTTCACCGAGCACAAGGGCAGCTCCAAAAATGAAAAAGTCGGGCAAATGTTCCCACACAAAAGGAGCCAGGATAGAAAGATGTTGGTGGTCTTCCGTTTCCCATTGCAGCTCATAAGCTGCAGCACCAGCATTGGAGATAAACATTTTCTTTCCCACCAGCAGCAGTTCGTCCTTCCAGGTCTGGATATAAAGAGTGTCTCCTGCTTGAGAGCTGTGGACGGCCACATCCAAAGGAAGGCAGAGTCTGCCGGTTGAGGTACCATGCAAAGAGGACAAAACCCATGAGAGAGAGATATCATAGATAATTTCTCAACATATCATGGTCTTTCACATGCATTTGATCACCTTTTGTCACCGCAGTATTAATTGGGTGCAATCTGCCATACAGAATTTCAAAGGGGTTTACTCCCTCTCTAGCACATGGAGTAATCTGGATTCTCAGTAAAGCAACAGATAATACATCTACCTAAAATTTGACAATTTGTCTTGATAGTCTGATTCAACCTTTCTGCTTTTTAATTAGATTTTCTCCAAGGGGTGTGCAAATGCCCCTTAACCAAAGGACGGGGCATTTGGTTTAATTTCCTTAAACCAAAGAAAATTAGACAATCCCTGAACCACCTCTTTGATGAAATGTCCTCCACTGTCTGAAGAGAAACCCTTTGGAATTCCAAATCTAAGAATTATTTCTTTTATTAAAATTTTTAAAACCTCTCTGGCTCAGCTGGTGCAGCAATGGAAAGCTTCTGCACATCCTGAGAAAGTACCAACCAGAACTAGCAGGTGCTTATAACATCTATATTTAGATAACTCAGAGAAATCTATTTGCCAGTATTCCCCTGGAGCTATTCCCCCTTTTACCACTCCTACAGGGATTTTAGGATTATTTGCATGGCAGATTGATTTTCTAGTGGTTGTGAGAATTTGTCAGTTCATAGTTCATGATTCAAAGTTCACAGGCAGCCAACCATAATCCCACAAACCCACAGTTAAAACACTTAAAAAGAGTAAATCTGTTTAGCTTGTCCTGCTAACTGGAGTATCCCCAAAGCAACACGCAGGCAAAGGCGCACATAGCTCTCTTGAACTTGTCCATGCTACAGCCTCACTGGCCTGCTGTTCACTCTGCTTTATCAAGGATTATTCCCAGCTGCACGGTCACTTGAGCTATTGACAATATTCCTCACCTTTAACCCATTCCTCCCAACACAGTTACCCACCAAACTGCAGGAATTGTTTTTCTTTTTTGAATGTCTCAGTATTTCTGCCAGTTGAACTTTTTTCATTCACATATTGTCATGGAGTTATGTTGTCATCATTACCCAACCATTGTTCCAGTTCTTTTGCAAATACCTTACCAAACAGAGTAGAGTGTGACGGTTGTCACAAGGGTTCTTGGGTGAAGGAAGAGACGAGATCCTTGACTCCATTATCAGAAGGCTTGATTTATTATTTTATGATATATAGATAAGCTATAACTATACTAAAAAGAAAAAGAAAGCAAGGTTTCCAGAAGCTGCTGCTAAGAATAGAAAAGAAAGAATGAATAACAAACCCTGCTCTCTCAGACTGTGTCCGAGCGAGCTCAGTTCTGGATTGGCCATTATTTCTAAACATCCAAGCTGGGCCAATCCAGACGGACCTGTTGCATTCCACAGCAGCAGATAACCTATTGTTTACATCTTGTTGCTGAACTTCTCAGCTTCAGCAGGAAAAATCCTGAGAGAGGATTTTTCATAAAAGAAATGTCTGTGACAGTAGAGCTGTTTCTTGATCTCTGTTGTAGTATTGTCCAGCATAGCTGCATCTTTCTTCCCATTGCTGGATTTCCGCTCATCCACCAGAATGCAAAAGAAAGCATCTTCTAAACCCAAAACACTCAAATAAGTACTTGCCTGATATTGATTTGGATTATTGCTCTGAAATCCTGCACCAGTCTATGCTCTTCAGAATGTGCCTTCTTTACTGGGAATATATTATATTCAGGTTGACACTCTAAGTAGCATTCAGTATCACATCCAGGATGTCATTCTTGGGTTCCTCCAAGGTCTCGTTCATTCATTAACAGGATCGAGCCTTCCATGCCTTTTCCTGTGGATCTGCAACTATGCAGAATTTCCCAGTTATGTGAGCATTTAACTTGCATAATAAATCACATCCTCTTTATCTATCCCTGCCCCAATGTTATATAGGGTAAAAAGGAGGGAACTGACATTTTCCATCTTCTGGCTCATCCCCTCTGCAACACACCACAACACACCTTGCTGGTTTTACTCTTTCTCCTCAATACATGGCATCACATAACTCCTCCAGTTCACACTAGTGCCCTGCTTCTCCCCTGCCATCTACTCAGCCACCAATGCCATCATCAAAAGCTGCAGAACCCTGCTTCCTGCTCCCACACCATCACAACAGAGCCATCAGTGACCCTGCAAAAACCTGCCAAACGCAGGATTTCCATTCATACACAAGCAGCTATTATGTTCAGCAAGGACATCACAGGCAGCTCTCCAGGGCATGGAAAGCACATACAGCCCCAGAGTCTGAAGTGTAGTTTATAAGCTCTACAGAGAGAGGAAGGCTAGCAACAACTTTTTATCCTGGCATTTGTTGGGGGGATTTTTGGTAGAAAAAAACCCTGGATGTTTTTTATGGTTTATGCTGTAACCTGCTGAAAGTAAATAATAGCATGGTATATTGAGGTGGAAAAGAAAGCACAGGCTGAGTAGTTTGTGGGCTGCAATGCAAAATTGAAAGCCTGCAGCTTCTTTCTCTCCAGATACCTTTTGTGTGTGAACAGTCACCAGACATATTCAGTTTTGGAGCTGCAATTGTGGTTGTATTGCACCATGATGCACTTAGTTTGCTAGGCAGCTGCTTATCCCCATTTAGTGGGTTTGTGGATGAGCAACAGGGGCAAAGTAGAAGCCAGCAGCAACTTTCTGTCCTGGCACTTTTTGTATGGAAGCTGTGCTTGAAAGTTTTTAATTTTGGAGATGGGTTCTGTGGAGTGTAAAATACAGTGATGGTTTATTTCCTTTGGAAGGAGAGTGCTTAGCCACAGTGGCGGTGGTGCAGTTAACAGGCTGCAAGGCTAAAGAGAAGGTGAGCAACACTCAGCATTTCCTAGGACAAGGTTGTTGAATAGAAAGCACCAGGAGATAGGGCTGCTTGGGAAGACACACCAGACATGCAGCAAGTAAATTACAACAGCTTGAGACTGGCTCTAGTGATTTGTGGTGCATGCCATTCTTGCTTTTCCCTCTTTTAAAGCTTGCCAGGCTTCGTTTGTAACCTGTGGGATTTTTCTGTGTTATAGTTGACTTTGTTCAGTTAAAGTGAATTAAATGTTCCAGGCAATACTTAAGTACTTCTAGGAAGTAGATAACTACCCAGTTCCTGTAGTTCATAAACACACCTTAGTTTAATAAGTCATCAGTTACAGGGAATTCTTGCACAATTTTTTGCCTTTGGAGCTGAGTCTGCATGTCTCTCAGCAACTTTTTCTGTACTTCACACTGTTTTGCCTCTTGTCGCTGTATATTGGTGAAAATTACTTCTGAAAATTAACTGGTGGTGGCATCTAGCAGAGAAAGGTATTTCAAATACCAGACATGCACCAAAAATACACATTCTTTGAATTCTGTCTCATTTGTCACTCCTGTTAGTGACCAGTTAAGGACCTGTGGTCCTCTTAGGGACTGGTGGTCTTGTAAGTTGAAGGTCAAGTTTCAGTCTCTAACGTTACAGAGCCCAAAGGGAGGCTTCAGTATAAAAATCACAGGTGAAAGTAGTTTCTTGAGCATAGATGTCACTCAGACGGAAGGCCTGAAAATCTTAAAAGTGAGAAGTTCAAATACCATGTTTTGGTTTAATGCTGCTCTTGTTGTTACACTCCACCCAGCATGTTAAGGACTTGTTCTCCTCTGCAGCAGCCATCGACATGCAGGTTCATCTCCAAGCACAGCAACACTGACACAAAATGCACAGGTGAATGATTTGAATGCTTTGCTGGATTGGAGCCAGGGACTCAGCACTTCACAGTATGGACTTCTCTTGGGAAGATGAAGGATCTGTAACTGATTTTGGTTTTGTCCTTGATAAGAGCCCATCACTAGAAGTGGAAAGGGCTTGCCCCAAGAGTCAGACAGGACTATGGACAGGACTATTATTATTATTTAAATGTCACCAGGATGCAGGTGCAGTAAGCATAATTAATAATTTTGATGAAATACTGTGATTCTTAAGGCTGTGTGTGCACTATGACCTGCAGCCTAGAGGAGCATGGATGTGCTTGAATGTGCTACTTGGCATTCTCAACACAATCAGCTGTCAGAGACAGGATCTGGCTGGCTGAATTAGCAATCTTGCAGTGTGGGTGTAAATCTTTCTACAGTACAGTTTCTTCACCCAGCAAGTCAGTGTCTTTCATGGAGTGTCATGTGGGAAGTTCACCCAGGCTCCCAAGCATTCCCACACTGTCTCTAGCTAAGAGAATTAAGTATACTGGGCTGGATTTCAAAGGAGACTCCCTCAAATTGCAGATATTTCTTGGGATGCCCTGTCATTTAAATGAAGATAAAATGAGTCACTGCAGCTTTTGTGCTTCATTATGGTAAAATATTTTGCTTTGAAGCTGATGTTATGAATCACTTCCTTTTCTAATTAAATGTTTCATTATTTCAGTTGCTATATAGACAAAATGTCAGAAGACACAAAAGACACCTAGTCAGAAGACCAAATCTGTAGCTCTAACCCCCACAGCAAAACACTTCACTCACATTGGAAGGACTGGAGTTAACTCTACGGCAGTCATCAGTGGGAGCAGGCAGGCAGTATCTGGCCATAAATAAACATTGCTGGACCAACTTATTTGAGAAGAAATCTATTTCACTTCATTTTAGGTGTCTAAGAATTAATTTTAAGTGTAAGGTAAGTGTTGAGGGCTCCTCTCCTAGCCCTGGAGAGTCATTGCAATGCCTGTGGGGCATGTTCCAGCTGCCTGGAAAAGAATGTGTTGCCACTGCTCACAGAAGGATCTGGGATCAAATTTAGTCGATTAAGTATCAGAGAGCCACCATGAGGTAAGAAAACCTCTGCCATGATGGCAGACTGGGGCAAGTGCCTGGATGTTGGCAAATTTTCACTAAACTCATTTCCTTGGCCTGAAAAACACTACCTTGGCTTTATGTACCCTCTAAAGTGAGAGGTTTCCCCCTTTAGCCCCCTGAATAAACTGTGCTTCCTCCTTCTGAGGCACAAATCATAAACTCCCCATGTACATGAAAACACCAGTGGCCTCATTAACCACTGCAGCCCAGGGCCTGGGGCCATGAGGAGAACCTGTGCCACCCCGGGACTGCCCCGAGAGCTGTGGCACTAGCAGGGATGCTTTCTCTAGTGATTTCCCCAGTCAAGCATGCAGCTTCATTGACTTCTTCTTTTAATCCGTGCGAACAACTTGATCTGTTGTTAAGCCACTTCCACCATGACTGATTGGTATTTGGTGAGATTTTGCTGAACAAGATATGATTGAGCCACACTTGTCCACCTTTTCTGTCAGCAGGCTGAAATGTAAACACCAGCATAGGTGATAGTGTCCTAGCACCAGTATTTACAGAGAGAGAAATTGCTAAACCTCAAAGCATGTATCTTGTCCAGTTCAAGAGTCCATTTTGGGCAAGGGTGCCAAGTGTTTTCGTTCCTGTGGCCTTCTTTTGAAATGACAAGCTGTTTGAGAAAGACTCCCTCTATTTGTCCTCACCACTTGTTTTTAAGGGATGATTCAAAGGTCTCTACTGTCTCTTGACTGCTGCAAGAATCTGTGTGAGGGAGGGGCAGGAATGGAGAACATACCTAAATTTTCCCAGTAATGTCAGGTCTTACATCTGATATTTACCCTACAGGCACAGTGAATGTGCATAGCCCATGTGCAGCTGCACATGCTGTAATATCCATTACTTAACTCCTGGTAAGGAGTAAGGCCAATGACAGCATCCTACACATGAGACTCCAGGCAAGCAAGGGCATCTTTGGTGGGTAATGACCCTTCATGCAATGCTGCAATCCCATGACACTGATGGGTGACATCTTCACTGGAGCACTGCAGGCACTATGTGAAAGGTTAATCGTGGGCTCACAGGGCTAACACTGTTATCAATGTCATCCCCAGGTATCAGAGGAAGATTATGAAGGTGTGCACCCTGTAGAAAAAGTTGAGATTTCGCAACCTTATCTCTGTTGCAGCATTGTTATTGTTACTGTCATTGTTATTATTAATATTGCTTCTGAAAAGTAGTGATGCATAGAGCCAGAATCCCCTCCACAGAAGGCCAGTGATGAAAGGGGGTGAGGGAAGTCAGCTGATATCTCCAAAAGCCCAACCATATTTGCATCAATATTCATGCTGTTTGTACACTATCACAAGACATCCAGCAAAACTGCACACTTCTATCTCTGGAAGTCATATCCAACTCAAATCCCAGGAGAGGGCTGAGAATTGCAGATATCTGTGAGAAGCCAGCATTGTGCAGGACTTTTTACCAAGATAAAAATGAACAAACAAGCAAACACCTTTCGCTTTTTGTAGAAGAACACTCTGAAAAAGTATGAAAGCAGTGTAACTCTAAGTTTAGCTAATTTCTTAAGTGCAGTAATCCAAAACTATTTAAACACATCTCATGCTGGGATTTAAGAAGAGTATTGACCTCCGTGCAGGTCAATATTCCCCTGAGAAAATTATGAAATAACAAAAGATCAGGCACAAAAATTATAGGATGAAAAAATGAATCCATCATTTCCTTCTTGTCTCCCAACAGATGAGCTGAAATACCTCCTCAAATATAGAAGAGTCCAGGAAAAGGTAAAGGTCAGACAATGGAAGATCAATGGGTCATCTAGTTGAGTCCTGCTTGAAAGCAGCTGCTGGAAAGGCATGAAGAAAAGTTTCAGAATAAGAAAACTACATAGTCTGTGTTTGGTGAGTGCCTCTTCTTGGTAGTTATGTTGCATTAAACCTGAAGCATATATTTTCCAAGGCCTTTGTTTATAATTTCTTTTAGCAGCACCCACATGACAGCACTATGACCTATTTTCTACTGCACATGTTGCACAAAGTGCTTTTTCAATAACATATGCATTGATACTTGCACTCTAAAGACCTAATGTAACACAGTGCAGTACCTCACCAAGTTTTCAAAGTGAGGATCACTTTGAAATCCTGAATTAAATTCAGGATTCATGAAGATAAGTACACTTAGGGACATGGTATTACGGCCTTTTTAAAATGCCTTTATTTTAGAGCACGTATCTTTCCCCCATGCATCCTTTCCAAAGTAATTTTCATGCAATTATTTCTAAAAGAAAAATCTTCCTGCATGAGATTCATGATTCAAATAATATTTTCTTCCTAGAAACCACATAAAATCAGTCACTGGCAGAGTCATTCTCGCTTTGTTACAATTACTAGGCCTGCATAAGATATCCTGAGGAATAGCACTCCACTATTTTCATGAGCTTTGGTAGAAAGCACTCTTTCCTTGCATCCAGTGATGTTTCACAATATTGATTTTCTCCACTATTCTTCATTTTTAATAATTTAAAAAGTACAGTCTTTGAAGGAGAGATGCAACTGCTCTCCCTCCTCTGACCAGCTGATTTTCTTTTATATTGTCTTCTATACAGAAGACAACAAACTTCTCAGCCTTTGCTTTTAATAATTCCACATACCCATGCCTTTTTTTATCTTAGCCATTCTTCCCTGACCCTAAACTGCAGGTGTTATTCTAGTCATCCAGCAGTTCATCTGTGTGACTGCTAAATTCATTAACTTTCCAGGCACAAATGCAAGCTAGGCTTGTTCTCACACACAGTGTGAAGCTCCAGCAGGGAGAACAGGGGGACTTGCAATCGTCACTCCCTGGCTGACAGTATTTTGACCAGTAGCCTGGCAGACATGGATTACCTGGGAAGCTGATCTGCCCTCAGATTTGTAAACAGCCCACAGAGTTGGGCATATTGTAACTGTTTAGGTCCTGAAAATCTTGTTTGTGAAACATGGTGGTGGTCTGTGCTTGCAGTCACTTTTACTTATCTGTTCTCAGCTCTTTATATGGTTACAATATATGTTTTAGATGCCTGTAGGAAGAATTTGTGCTTTGTGTACGACCAGGAAACTGAGCAGAGTTACACAGACTAGAAGTGTTCAGTCACAAACATGAACAAAGGCCACTGGATGCTTCGGGTCACTCCACAGACCACCCAAACAGCAGGAAAGGACTTGTGCGCTTGGTTTGCTTTCTGCTGCCCAGCTTACTGTGACCTGAACTTAATTTTGGTAAATAGGTTAGTCAAACATTTTGCTTTCTGTAACACTTTTTATTACTCCTTGGGATGGTTTGATAAACACAGGGTCATTAAATGTGACTAAATAATTCAATTTCTCCAGAAACTGAAAAATGTTATGGTGCACTTCTTAGCTGTTTACTCACAGAGCCAATCTTTCACCTGCACATGTTTAGGTGAAATTTTATGTACCACAAAATTCACTACTTCTGCACCCAGTACAAAACACCTTTTTCCAAACTTGCTTTGCTTTTTATATATATAGATACATCAATGTTCTCCAGAAATATCAAATTACAAAAATATAAAGGCAATACATTTTGCTTATTAAGTGAGGAAGGAAGACCAATATGACAAATTGTTTGCTCTGGGAATTGCTCAAGCAGGGCTAATAAATAAAAACAGCAAAACCGACTACTGTAGAGCAAAACCATCCAACACCCAAAGTAACTCTTGAACCAATTCTTTGCCTTTAAACAATTTTGCTCTCTAATGAGGCCTTGGTGGTAAAACTAGCCATTGACTTTGCTGGTGTTAGTGTCAGTTTCTAATGATGGGGAAAAATTTTAAAAACCCATGTTGCTTGATGTCAGATATTTCATGGCAGATATAAGGAAGATTTGGACTTTTAAGTTAAACATTCATAAGCAGTAACCAAGATCCTGGTTTGGAAACCACATGTTTCTTCCTGGTAAGGATGTAAGAGGTTTCAACGTGTCATCAGGGACATCAAAGGCAACAGAACACAATAGAAGGGGAGGAATGCTTTCTAATGTTCTGTCCTAATTTCTGAAGGATTTTTCCCTCTTCTTACTCATTCATCACTCTTCTTTGCTTGAGTTGAAAGTACTATAGAAGCTAAAGGAAACACATCACAAATAAATTATGCTTTATTATGGCTGCAAGTATAAAAAGATAAGGAAATTCAACAGAAAAGGTACAAAGGTGGATTTTAATCATATGTGTACACTCAGCTTTGACTGAAGATGAGTCTAGCATACTCTGCAAATCTACAGGGCCTTAAGAGCTGTTGGTTATGCATTATACATCTGAAACAAAGTCTAAGGAATTGAGTTCATATTGCAGCTTATTTATAGAAATTACTAGTGTGATCTGAGAGAAACCACAGCACTGAGAGTTTTTACTTTAGGATGAGAATTATAATGAAAATGAGCCCTCTTTCAGGACTAAAGTTAGAATACTTTTACCTTTCCTGAAAGAGTGGTTGAGGAACAATCAAAAACATTCAGTTCATAAACAGTAGCACTGCGGATCTTAGTTTGATTGCTGTGACCGTGGTGTTCAATACCAGATATTTTATGTGGCTTAGTTTGGAAATAGCTCTGGCACAGAGGCTAGATGCCAAGAGAAGCTGCGTGGGGACAGAGTTGGTGTGATTCAGATTTCCTGTGTTTTCTGAGAAGTATTCTGAAATGTAGAGCAAAAAAACCAGAAAGCTCTAGGCAGGATGGAAGAGTATGTCCTCACACTGGTGTACTCCACACTAAAGAAGGCATATCTGAGTGAGAAGGAAATTTAGTAAGGAAGATGAGTGAATGTGCTTCAATCAGGCAGGCAGAGATGAATGCTGAGGTTTGAAGGGAAGCCCTGGGCTACAGTGACACAGCAACACCATGTAACCAACAGCAGTCCTAGTGAGTGTTGCAAGGCTTGGAGGCTTTATTTCAGTAAAAACTATGAGGAAAGATCTTTTAGTCCACTTCAAATCTTTTAATCCACTCAGCATGTAGTATTATCCTGTGCATTTCTCACTGTCTAAAATGACAAAAAGAGGTGAAACAAAAGGACTTTTCTCCTCCTTACTCCCCACCTGCACAGATGAAGTTTTGTGCAGCCTTCCCGTGTCCTCTGCTTAACTTGAACTACAGGAGGAAGTCAGCTGATACTCTTTGTAATTTAGAGTAGCAAGGAATTGAACTCACTTCCTTCATTTAAAGTTTTGTCTCTAAACAGCAGTTCAATCCATTTCTGAAACCAGTCTGAGAACTACTGTAAGGCACGTAATTTGAACACCAGAAATCAAGCAAGTAGTCAGAAATAATTCATATTATTGTCCTTGCAGACCTAGGTGGGTAACAAATGGCTCTACTTACATCCAGGAGACTGCAGCAGAAAATAGCACATACAGTATCTGTGGCCCAATGAGCAAAAAAATTCTGCAATGCAAACCCCTTCAGTTTGGCTGGCATTTGAAACTGTTAAGGAAAACTGTGCTATCAGTTTCAGAGTGACTGTTAGTCTGCATTACAGATTTTCCACTGACAGTAGATTATTTTAAATATTTTAGGAGTGGACATAACAGTATCTTTTCAAAAGTATCTGCCAGATCCACCAATCTGAAAACCCAACCTCTAAATAACTTTTAAAATAATCTCTAAATACGCCTCTAGTCTTTGCTAGAAATGATGATGTGTATTTTGAGGCCACAGAATTTTCTTTCTCAAAGTTTTGCAGAGTTCAGGGAATGTCATAAACACAACCACCATTAGGTTGCAGCATTCACTGTGGCTTTTTCTAATAAAGTAACCTTTAATACAGTAACCTTTCTAATACAGTAACCTTTAGTATTGCATTTTTGACTTGTTCCCTTACCTTAGAAAACTTCCAACTACTTACTTTCTTTTCAAAGCTTGGCCAGGCTCCATTTTGCTACTGTTAACATAACCTTAGGCACATGCTGTGAGGCTTGCATGTAATACCCTTTGGACCTGGCATGTCGTCCATCTTCTCACATCCAGGATGGTGTCAGATCATCTGTATTCCTCCCCTAATGTGACTGTGAAGGACAAAGGCAGGAGCCATAAATACACAAAGCAATAGATAAGAAGTGAAACATCAGAAGGAGAGACATGAAAACCATGAGATCTAAAAATCTTCATGTGATGCAGTTCTGTCACTTGCTGCAGGTGTTCCCACCAAATGGCCTCTTGGCCCATTTTTCTGAGTGGAGGATCCCCTATGAACTTGCCCAGCAAGGCTCTCTCTTCTGTGTGCTAAGCAGTGCTTTCATTCTGGTCTTACTGGTCAATATGTATTAAAAATAACATGGAGCGACAGTGAATTGCTTGGAACATTGAGTATGCAGATGTCACTTAATTTCTTTTGCACTCTTCTGCCAAAGATGTTCAGGCACTTTTAGGAAATCCCGATGGGGTCTACTCATGGTTAGTTAATTAGAAATTTTAACTTTCCTTAAAAAACTTAGGTACCTGCTCAGTTTATGGACATTTTGGTCAATAGTGTATTAGACCTATACTTGCCCACTTCCCAGTGGATATTGATTAGTGCTTGTGTTCACTTGGTTCCCTGGTCATCTTTTTGGAGGTATTGTTACAAAAGGTGAGACTATCTCAGCTGTTCCACACAGTAATACCAGAGACTGGGGACATAACCGTGGCCATGGAGAGTTACTAGAGAGGATTTAATTTCTAAAGCAATAATGTGTTGCTTAATGATTAAATGGCACCTGCACTTTGCAGACAAACTGTAAAGCCCATTTAGTTTGACTGTACGCTTATTTTATTTGGATTTAAACTCCCATCAAAAGTTGTGAAACGTTTTGAGTGATCATTTTGCCATTCCTTAAAAACAAAACACCTATCTCACTCAAGAAAATGAATAAACTAAAAGTGTTCTAAAAAGGATCTTGATTAGGAGAAGAGGGGCATATTTATTTTCCCAAAACATCTTTCTGTTGTTGCAATCACAGATGCACACCACATGCTCTGTGCCAGATCTATCTCAGGGTAGTCTGATAACCCTGTTGACAACTCAGTCAAGTGAGGTTAGTTCTGGTTAAAAAAAGCAGTGCAAGACATGGCAAGACACTCTGATCTGCTTAAATATCTCTTGAATTGTTACTGCATCTTCATGAGAAACAATTTTAGAATGGAAAAAGACTAAGCCAGTGTGACAGTGGTCACTGGGGTTTTCAGGTGAGGGAAGAGACGAGAATGTTGACTCCATGTTCATAAGGCTTGATTTATTATTTTATGATATATATATTGCATTATAACTATACTAAAAAGAAAAGAAGGAAAGGTTTCCTCAGAAGCTAGCTAAGCTAAGAATAGAGTAGAAAAGAATGATGACAAAAGCAGCTGGCTCGGACAGAGAGTGAGAGCCAGCTCTGCCGTGACTGGTCACTGAATCAAAACATCCACACCAGACCAATCATGGACCCACCTGTTGCATTCCACAGCAGCAGATAACCATTGTTTACATTCTGTTTCTGAGGCCTCAGCTTCTCAGAAGGGAAAATCCTAAAGAAAAGAATTTTCACAAAATACGTCTGTGCCAAGCCAGCTCAAAGTCTGAGACATTAGTGTTCTGGCAGAGCTTGGTGTTACTCAGTATAACAACAGTGGATGAGATGGTTGATTCATACCAGTGAGGGCTTGGGACACATGATTGGTCTGGAACATGTAAGAGAAGGAGGATGTGGCAAGGCATGGGCAGTATTTGTGGTATATGAAGTCACTAAATGATTTTTGCTGGCCAGTAATGTGCACTACACAGTTTTGCAATATTTTGATCCTGACAAAACATCTTATTCCTTCTGGACACTGGATTTTGTAAAGACTTACATAGAAGCCTCTTTCATAGAAGCACAGAGTTGAAAGAGACTTGTCAGGATCACTGAGTCCAGCTCCTGGCCCTTTGCAGGCCACCCCAAGAATCCCACCAGGTACCTGAAGGCATTGTCCAAACACATCTTGAATTCTGTCAGGTTTGGTGCTGTTCCAGTGCCCAGCCACCCTCTGGGTGAAAAACCTTTTCCAAATACCTAACCTAAACTTCCCCCAACTCAGCTTCATGCTGTTCCCTCAAGTCCTGTCACTGGTCATGAGAGTGAAGACATCAGTGTCTGCCCCTCCTCTTCCTCTCAGGAGGAAGTTGTAACTGCAATGAGGTCTCCCTTCAGTCTCCTCCAGGCTGGACAGACCAAGTGACCTCAGCTGCTCTTCACACAGCTTCTCCTCAAGGCCCTTCACCATCCTCATGGCCCTCCTATGGACACTCTCTAACAGCTTCATGTCATTTTTATATTGTGGCACCCAAAACTGCCCCCAGCACTCGAGGTGAGGCCGCCCCAGTGCAGAGCAGAGCGGACAATCCCCTCCCTTTCTGGCTGGTGATGCTGTGCCTGATGCCCCCAGGACAGGGTTGGCCCTCCTGGCTGCCAGGGCCCTGCTGAGTCAGATCCAACTTCCCATAAACAGGGCACCCAGGGCCCTTTCCTGTGGCACTGCTCTACAGCCTCTCATTTCCTAATCTGTACACACAGCCAGGGTTGCCCTGTCCCAGGTGCAGAATCCGGCACTTGTCCTTGTTAGACTTCATGCAGCTGGAGATAGATTGACCTCTAATTTGTCAAGGTCTCAGCGGGGCCTCTCTGCCCTCCAGGGAGTTGACAGTTCTTCCAATTTGCACAATTATTTGGAGAACAAATAAATTAGTACTTTTCCTGTGTCATCTCATGGAAGGTAAATGTGGCCATTTAGTGAGACCACACTCAAGCATATGTGTGCACTGTCAGGGCCCTGAGGATATTCTCCCTTCCCCTCTCCCAGGCGTTTGGCTGCCAGACCTCTGGGCCTCCTTAGAAAGGATGCAGGTGTCTGGTTTATAAATGAGCTGTTGGGAGAATCTGCTCTGCAGGGTCCCAGTGGGGCTCCCTGCTTAGCTTGGGAGTGGCTTTAAGCACCCAGCCTCATTCTCAGTGCCCTTCTGCAGCTGACTCTGCCGTTTTCCACCTTCACAGCCTTGGGCTTTGCCCCATTGCTGAAGACTGGTCTAATGATCCAGCCAGCCCAGTTTGCTGTCAGAGGACCTGTCCTGCTCATCTTGCTCAGATCCCAGGAGAAGGTGCCCTTGTCAGGGAGGGCCCTGTCCAGCCTGCTTTGCCCTCACCCTTGGCTCCTGCCATACAAACATGCATACACTTATCTTTTTATGCAAAGTTACAAAGTTACATTTTGGAGCTGTTTTTAATTTCATTTTCTACCACCTTGTGTTGTCACTCAGGATATTGCCTGTGCTTACATTCTAACTATGGACACTGTCATTTTTAAATGCCATGGGAGATAACATGAAAGGAAAAAAAACCAAGTAGTCTTGGCCCTGTTTAAAATGAAACGCAGTGGTGTTTTCACTAGCAAGCAAATTGGAAAAATACCTGCTCAAGAAACTGAGACAGCACCCAACAAATTTGTGCTCAGAAAATCTTGAATAATTGAGTTCCAATGGGCAGACTAATTCTGTTACCAATATTAAACTGCTTGACATAAGCAACTTGAGAAACTGAAGTATTTTTTTAAAAAATACACCAAAACAGAGAAACACAAAATTGCACTGGAGATAGCCACACTTCCAGACCAGATCCAGGTTTAGGGATTTATAATACTTTGCCACATCTTAAAAACAGACGAAAGTAAAAATAATGAAAGGTAGGTACACTGAGTAAGAAAAGCTGCTACAAAGAAGTCATGCTGCATGTACAGAAACCAGAAAGTCTTGAAGGCCTGGGGTAAGATAACCAAATATATTTAGATCAAGAACTACGTAACTTTCTTGGTAAACTGATATTATTTCAGTCTGACAAAACACAGATTATCATGATCTGTCACTGATTACTTTGATTTCTTTGGATTACAAGGATCAGAATTAATTACAACAGGTCTTACAGCACCAAGCACACCCAGTCTGTGCTGATGATATTCAAAATTTTTTAGAAATTAAAAATAGGCCGATGAAAGGGAAAAAACTGAGTTAACTTAGCTGAGCAGTGCAAGGTTGCTACAGAAACACAGGCCATGCTGCGGGCACACAGAAAATTGCAGTTGCAGCCATGGACATCAGAATTACCTTGTATCTTGTCACCTTCTTAGTTAGCAGAGGAGATAGAGCATTTCAGCAGTGCCTACTGCCACAATCAAAGGCATAAAATGTTCTGATTAGGTTCTTCTTATAGAACTACCAACTTGGCTTCTGTGGGTTAATGGGTGAATACAGCCTGACCTAGATGCCAGTGTCAGGACCAGTGGGAATTACTCACAGGATTATCTGTGATGTTTACACTTGCCAGCTAAACAGAGCCAAGTCAGGTTTAGCTAAGTTGCAATCATCATAGCTTTACGTAAGGCAATAGTTTTCATTTCTTTACTAAGGTTATCTGCAGGGGGCTTAATCATGTTAAAGTAAGCACTCTGTCTTAACGCTTTCTAATACATGGCAGCTCATACAATTATTTGGAGAATAAAATAATTAACATAAAGATATGTTCTCAGCTGACTGATACTCTCCTGATTTCATGTGTAGATGAAAACAAGGACTGGAGACTAAGATATGTATACAGGTACTGGTAGAATGAAAAAGGCAGATTTGTTATTTTTTGTTCTTTTTTTTAATACAAATATCTTGATAGTAAAAGGCACCTGCAAGATACAATAAATAAATGCCTAACATGGCATTTTGGTTGCCCTGTGCCTAATGAGAAACACACATGATTTTTCCCACCCAGTTACCTTCTTGTAACTGTCCACCTTACATTCCTATCCACTATTCCTATCCTAGCCCGATATATGTAGATATGAGTGCTGCTGATGGGTGTAGCTGATGATTTATTCTTTTGTTTTCTTTCTCCCCCTGCTGATATTAATAGATCTAAATGCCTCTGCTTTTTCTTCTCCTCATCTGGCTTTTTTTCCTAGGCTTTATGTTTCCTTCTGAAAGAATAACACCTTAAAATTACATCATTAGGCATACACTACTAGAAGGAAAAATTCTGACCAGAAGTGGGGGTTTCTTTTTGTTGATGCTACATGATCGTTAATGTAAGGGAAAGATTTAGTCTGTAGTATCCACGCTTCTGGATTTGGTCCCATTTGTGTATTTGTAAGCTTTTAGCCACACATCCTGGAAATTGCAGCAGGAAGGATTGCATGGCTGGGTGGGTTTGCCCACATGTGAAAAATGTAGGAATCCCAGCTCTTAGCAGTTCGAAGGAGAGACACCATACTGACACCACTGTGGTCAAACAGGCCATGACCTCCTTTTGGGACAGAGCAGTATTCCAGCTGTTACCATGCTAAAATCAAACAAAGCATCTGATATCCAAGCTCTTGAAAGTGGCAAGTTCATTACAAATTCAAAAACGAGTTATTTTCAAACTGACTGCCATTCTGCCCTGAGACTGGTACCTTTGCATTTTAATAGCTTTCATGAATTTGCATTTTTAAAAGAATGTAGTCACTTTTACTGAGATGTATTGAGTGTACTTATTTCCCTCAAATCCCACTATTTGCTGGAGCAGAGTGGGCTGGCTGGTCCTTCCCACAGGGGTCTATCTTGGCTCCGTGCTGGCGCTCCCATACAGAAGGGTCCAGGGCTGGAAGCTCTTGCTGACGCTCACTGGGGCTCTGCCCTTGCGCCAGGATATCCTTGTGAGGATATCGACTGGGGCTCTGCCCTTGCGCCAGGATATCCTTGTGAGGATATCGCTCACCTAATGCCTTGCGCCAGTCAGAACCCAGGCTCCAAAGAGAAAACTCGAATGAAAGACCCTCCAGCCAGGGCTCCCGAGCAAAAGGAACCAGGAGGGAGAGCTGTTGCTGTCCTACGCCTTCCCTTGGCAGTTCCTTCACACCCCCATCTGCACCTGCTCTAAGATCTGACCCCACTCATGCCAGAGCCCAGGAAAGCCACCGCCTTGGGCTCACAGAGGGGCTGGGGGCCTCGAAATCTCAACTTTCCTTGGCAGTCCCTTCACCACCAAACAGGTGCCCCTCTCGCAATCGTCCTCCAAGGAGCGCGTTTCTCCCCGCCTCATTTACGGCCCCGGATCCCCTCCTCGCATCCCCGAAGCTTCTTTCCCGCGGACGCTTGCGAGGCCACAAGGACCGTGTTTCCCGGCTCCTGTCGCAACCCCAGGACCGCTGCCCCCACGGCCGCACTTCCCAGCAGCTCTGCCTTCCTGAGTCCCGGCTCCCGCCATCCGCCCAGGCCAGGCCAGGCCACCCCATCCCTCCCCCGGCAGCTCCCCGCCCTCCGTGCTCCGCCTCCGCGGGGCGTGCAAGGGAGCGGCCGCCGTCCCACCGCCGCTTCCCTCCCGAGCGGCCGCCGCGGCATTCGGCCCGCTCGCCGCCCGTCGCCGCCGGTCTCTGCAGGTGAGCGGCACGGGGCCCGGCTCCGGGGGCGGGCGGCGGCGGCCGTGTGCCCGCCGTGCCCGGCTGATTCACCGCGGGCTGCCGCTCCCTTCCCCCTGCAGCCGGGACGCTCCCGCAGCGCGCCGCCGTCCGCCTTCCTCGGGGCTGAGGAAGGGCAGCATCGGGCACAGGCGGACGGGCTCGCTTGGTCCGGTTTTAGCATAATTATTGTTTCCATTAGGTCGAGCACGAAGTTCCGTGGTGTATGTGCGAGTGCGCCGGGTGCTGCTTCCTGAGCGGGGCTCGTCCTTGCTGGAGAAAAGGGTGGGAACGCAGGGAAGGGTGGTGGGCGCGGTGCTGGCGGGCGCCGGAGAGTCCTGGAAAGGCGCGGTGTCCTTGGCACGGTGCTCGCGGTTTGCCCCGGTGTGAGGGATCGTGCCTCGGTGCTGCAGGTAGGGGCGGGGATGGGGGCAGGGGAGCGGTGTGACACAGGTACACCGGGAGACTCGCTGAATCTCTGCCGCCACCGAAACAAAGGTGACACGGGTGACCCGCAGCTTCGTGGGTCTGACTCGTAGCCGGGAGGAGTTCCACGTCTGTGGAAGTGTGCATGCGGCGTGGCATCGGTGGTGGGTTTTCGAGTGCGAAAATGAATTTATTGTGTGTGTGTGTATGAGAGAGAGAGAGAGACTAGTCTATATGCCCGTGTGATTCCAGCCTGTAAAACCTATAAACACCGCAGTCACTACAAACTGCTGGAACTGCAAACACAGGAAATGTAGTATCTTGTTCAAGGCGTGACAGGTTTACTGCATGAGAATGCTAATTAGACCTTGTAAAAAGGTAGAGCAAGATTCTCGCAGCATCACATTTTCTCGCCTCAGATTCCCAAAGCTTTGGTCTCTGCTCTATGTTCTCTGGTCTAAAATAGAAAATTGAACTTAAAGTATTACTTGGGCTGCGATCCACTTATAATAGATGTGTACTAGTGTTGATGAAATTGTAACAGGAAGAACCTTTTTTGGAAAGAGAAAAGAGCAAAGTAGGACCAAGACAAACGTCTCATTCTTCCTCTTAACCTGGCAGTTTGTCAGCACTTAGAGGACAATCTGCAGTCTAAAGGAAATTACAGGACAGAAAACTGCTCATTTCCTTTTCACGTGTGTGTAGGGGAGTAGCACTGAAAATGGAGATCTGATTGCTTCGTTCTTCTGCAGTTACGTTTTCCCGAATGTCTGACGTGTTCACTTTCCAGATCTGCTAACTCCTTTATGCTTTTTCTGACCATCAGCATTGGATGCTGCATAAAACAAATGTTGTGGGCATCCGTGGTAACTAGCAGGTTCTTTTCCTCCTGTAAGCATATCGATATAAACTAATGACTGCCAGTTTGCAATAGCACAGCTGGTGTTGTGTGGATCTTTGTTAGCGCAGGAAATGTAATTTCTCATGGTTACACAGGTGTCCGGCTCTGTCACAGCCGTGACTTAGTTTGCAAGTTAAGCTGACCTGAGTGCTTTTTAAAATTTTGGGGTGTTTCAGTCCTGATTGAAGAGCCTCTTCCAGGAGGAAATCACTATTCCTTGTTCAAGAAAAGCATAACCTTGAACTACTGAGGCTTCTCAGCGCTGAGAACCGGACTAGAACTCGCTCGGCTGCAGGAGCTGAGCCCCCCCCCTGCTCGCTGAGAGGTGCGCTTGGCTTCTTTCACCGCTTCCCGTCCTTTCTCTGGGAACTTTTGTCTGGCAGCGCCTTCCCGGCGCGCGTGGAAAAGCCTGGAGCGGCCGGGGACGCGCGGGGCGGGGCCGCGGCGGCGCGACCTTTCACCCACTTCTGGGAGCGGTCACGTGGGCGCGCCGGGAGCGCGCCGGGGGCGGGGGCGCGCCCGCAGCCCGGGACGGCCGCGCTCCGTGTGGGGGAGCGGCGGGGGCGCGCCCGCAGCCCGGGATGGCCCCGCTCCGTGTGGGGGAGCAGAGAGGGGGTCCCGTGCCCCCCGGACAGTGGTGGGCACGGTGGGAGGCTGGAGCCGAAGCAGAGAGGGGGGTGCGGTGGTGAATCCCGAGTCTTCTCTCAAAAGTCTGGGATGAAAGGCGACTTGAGCAAATGTTTGTACTAAAAAGACAAACACTCCCACCCCCGAAAAAAAATTCACAGATAAAACGCCAGTCAGTCAACAAAACCCCTAAACGATGTATTTTTTATGTATATTTTTGTTTTGGTTTTTTTTGTTGTTGTTTTTTTTTTAACGTTCCAAACCCATTGTCTTTGCCCTTCAGCATGCTTGTATCGTAGTCATGAACTCCACATTTGGAAAAACACAATCCAAAGACTGAACCTACTTTCTTCAAGTCTGGGTTAACTTTAATGTGAATGTCAATTTAAATATTTTTGCAAATCTTTGGAACCGGTTGTTCAGTCTTAGAGCCTCATGCTAGCTGAAAGATCTTATTGAGGTCTTTCAGCCTTGTTCAGTGAATAATCATTGAAGTACTGTGAGAACAGTCAACTCAGTTTGCTTTCTCATCGCCACACGTTGTTGTCCATTTTCCAGCATCTCTTAAGTCCTAAAATGTGACATCTTTTATGTCTCGTCAAAGTCCTGTCACTCCAGAAACATTTGTTGTCATAGGGAAGATAATAATTCTTCTTTACTGCAGGAGCACAGAAGCTCATTAAGTTCAAAGAGAGAGAAGGGGTTCAGCTTGTATATTCTAAATGTCTGGGTATGTATTTTATAGCAGTTAAAAAGAAATACCCAGTCTAGAGCCTAGCTTTTATGAGGTGAGGGAGGTTTCTGCATGGTATGATAACTGCACAGGGTTTTAGCAGAGTATGCTTCTCTGTTAGATTATTCCAGATTTCTAGAAGGTCAGAGGATGTAGCTTGCTGGGATGTGAACAATATAACATGTATTGCAGTAGAGGCTAGAATGATCTAAGAGGCCTAGGAACAATAGTATAGTATGTCGTGCATAAGGAAAAAAAACCCCTAGAAATAATCCAACAGCTGTAAAAGTTTCTGGTTTGAATTTGGAGAATGTTGGTGGTTTGTGTTTATTGGGGTTTTTGGGGGTTTGTTTGTTTATTTGTTGAAGTGTACATTTTGGAACCATCTTCTACAGGAGCATGCTAATGGGAAGAGGAGAGAGATCATATGATCCAGAAACTGTAGAGATTAATATTCCTTAGGATTGGCCTAGTAATTAATTAACAGATTGTTTGCAAATCTCCTCCACTTCGCCTGTTTCCGTATCGGGTGAGAAGACAACTTACTAACTGTGGCTTTTCTCCTTGAAGTGCTGGTGAAAACAGTCTGCACACCCAGAAATCTTGATGGCATCTGTGTTCAGTAGTCTAATGGAAGTTTAAAGCCTGCAGACAAACACTTGGTTAGATGTCTTAAACTGGATACTGAACCTAACATTGGAGTCTGGCCCCTGAAATTAACTTGCTTGTCACAGGAGCTGGCAGTCACTACTGGAGCCCTCAGAAATAACTGAGTGGGGAGCACATGAACTTTCTGTCACTCCACAGTTCCTCGCCATCTTGGACATGTTCAGTGTAAACAGTGTCATTCAGTGTAATGGAAAATAGTGTTTCAGAACCGCGGTCTGTGACTATTTTCTCCATTGGCATCAGTTTTTCTGAAATGGTTCCAATCTGATCCAGCCCCTCAGAGCAGTTGAGAGCTGTGTGTGAATCAAAGCTCACAGTGTTTCTCTTGACTTTCTGTCTGAGAGCTACAGCTGAGCGATTGCCATTGCTGCAGTGTAGTGTCTGTTAGGAGCTAGGAGCATTGGAATGAGTCTGCCTTGTGCTGTGTCCTAACTTATTCAGGATCCCAGAGCCAGTGAGCTGCTGGGATAGAAGGCTTGTGTGTGGCAAACAGATCTGAAGCCTGCTTTTAAGGAAGACAGCTGTTTGGGTATGTTTATGTTGCATTCATTGGCCATTGTCATTATCTCTTTCCATCCATATAGACCTGTTGCTCCAGTTTACCACCAAGGAAGGGAATAAGAAAATTGGCACAAGATTCCAAAAGAGATATCTGCAGAGGATAATGAATATATTCACCCACAGGTGATCTTGGAAAACTGCTGAGGTCAGGACATAAACTGTCTGTGGGGCCACAAGTAATTGAAGCCTTCTTAGCTGTTCTGATTTCAAACTCTCCCCTGTGGGTGAGGTTTGGTGTGGGTCCCAGTGCTGCTGTAGCTGGGCAGATAGATGTGTTCAGTTCACTACCTTGGCTTGAGCCACAGCATTTGTTCATCTCTTAGTTGTGAGAAATCCTTAAAGACATTTGCAATTCCAAGAGACCACACCTGTCAAGTGTAGGTGAGGGTGGGAAGGATTGGAGCCAATGATTAGCAACAATCAAATATGAGAACTTGTCCCATCTTACGTGTCATGAGAACACCTGTCAGGCTAATTTTGTTTACATCAGTGCTATGTTAATTCAGCATTTAAAGGAGAGTGACTCTTTAGTTTCTGTTTTATTTGTATGCCATAGTCATTAGGTTCACCTGAGAAGCCTTGAGTAAACTTAATCCTTGTGGCTAATTTTTGCACAGATACGATTTGGCTTCACTCCCTTCATATTTCCCTTAAAGATCTGTGTCTGTAAAATATGATCAGTCATTGTAAGATAATTGAGTTATTGGTAAGGCTTGAAAGCAGCAAGTATCTGTGTCATCCCATATACTGAAGCATGATTAGACATTATTGAAGGTTAGTAGGCAAAGAAGCAATTTAGAAATAGAAATTCTCAAGTGAATAATTGTGTCTGGTTAGTCTTTATAGTAAGTTCAGAAGTGAGCACCTTGTGGAATATCACATGAGCAAAGTATAACCTCAATAAACTGCTCTTTTTGAGGCTTTGGTATCTTGATACCTTTTTGCATAAGTGCAATATACAGGAAGGTGCCATTACCTAAGAGAATATCAAAGAAACAGATATGAGACCAGACAGTCTTTTTGTTCATGTCTTTCAATGTTTCATCTTCAGATTTTATACTGTTTACTGAAGATTCTATAGAACAAGACCTGAATTTCCTTTGAAAGGCATAGAACTCCAGACAAATTTGCTGCTTGTTTAGATTTCTCTTAAACTGAATGCTTTTTCTACAGCTTTAATTTTGTTCAACTATGCATCAAGGGAGCACCACATGCACACACTTGAAAGCATTTTTGGCATCCTTTTGGCATTCCCTGGTTAGCTGCATTACCCTATCGATCCTCTTGCAGCAGGGCAGAATTTTGGCATTTATGTGAGTGACTGCCTCCCCACCATCTGACCCAAGAGTGGATGGGACCTTGAGTTACTGAGTCGGTGCTGGGTGCTGGTGTACAGTGTATACTTCAGTGCCTGAAATGATTGTATTTATAGAAAACCCCATGAAAAACCTCCATATACTTTACTGAAGTCACATCCATTTTATTATTGATAATACAATCATTTTTCATTTGGTAGGAGCAGTCAGTGTTTTCTCTAGATAGGTGTATATACATGTAACATTGAATTTCAAGCTTAATTTTTTATTAGGTGCTTGTACAGTTTCCCACCATATCACTGCAAGATATGGGGCACTCAAAGTCAGCTCAGGAAATCTACCTGCTGCCTTAAAACTGCAGACTTTCACTGGGCACAGTAGTGGTGTTTAAAATCCCAATATGCATTTGAAAACCTTGTATAATAAAACTTAGGTGCTTTTCAGCAAAGGCAAAGTTACTGCAGTAACGCTGAAAAACTGAGATGAATCATTTTCTAAAGGGTTCATTCTTCAAAGTCCAGCTTCTTTTATCCTCCAAACTACTGGCATATTTTTGTCAGTTGCAGAAAACTTGCTCTTTTCGAATATTTGGCTGCTGCTACCCATTTGAATTTTAAGGTATGCTGTTCATTTAAAGCAATTGAAGCACAAGATTTCTTGTTCAGGCCTTAGTGCTCTATAAGTTTATTTTTTACAGCAGATGTCTTATGAAAACTCCTACATTAAATTTCTTAAAGCATCTCTGCAGGCTTGATAATTCAAGCCCTTAATCTTCTTACAGGCTCTTCACTGGACTCTCTCCAGTAGTTTCATTTCTGTCATTGGGGAGCCCAGAATTGCACAGAGTTTTTGAGATGGGGCCTCACCAGCACTGAGTGGAAGGGCAGAGTCCCTTCCCTCAGGCTGGTGGCAGCAGTGCTCCTGATGGCCCAGGGTTCTGTCAGCATCCTCTGCAGCCTGGCTGCCAGGGCCCCTTCCTGCCCGTGTGCCGCTTGCTGAGCTTTGCTTTCCAGCCCCTCAGTCTCTGGTGAGTGGGGTTAGCCCTCCCCACCTGCAGGACTTTGCACTTCTCCTTACTGAACTTCACAAGGTTTCAGCCTGCCTGGTGCTCCAGCCTGCCAAGGTCCATCTAGATGGCAGTGAAACCTTTAATTTGTCAGCCACTGCTCCCAGTTTCATTCCCTGTACTTGAATCCATTCCCCTGAATCCATGAACAGTTTCACTTCGGCTGGTTTTTTCCCTCTGGTGGGTGGGGGTTTCTGTTGGTTTTATTGTTTTGGTTTTTTGCATCCACTTCTGGGATGACTGTATGGGTCAATTGAACTGTAGCAGGTGGCAAAGTGTGGAAATAAATGAACAGGCTAGGAAGTTATTTGAGGATGTTGGCACAGGCTTTGTTGTGCTTCACTGTATATAATTTCATTGCAAACACACTGTCTGGGCAAAGTCAGCTGCCATAGTTTCGTCTGAATACTTTGTGTAGGTGGTACTGAAGAGGCTTGGACTGACAGGACCATCAATAACAGAAATCCAAGTGAAACGTGTAATAATGCATGAGGAGATTGGATAAACATCTCAGTGTTTGGAATTCTCTTCCTTTTGATGTAGTGCCTGGTATAAAATCAACAGATTTGAGCATACAAAGTTCTTTAGTGATCTGTATAAAACAAAATACACTCATAGTTTTGGCTTTCTGGGAGATAGAAAATGCAAATTTCCATAGTAATGGTTTTCACAGCTGAGAGAAAATACTTGGTCACTGTCTCAGCACAAACACAGTGCTGCTGTTTAGGTGTTTCAATACTGGCTTTAATTTCATTAAGTCTGTCCTCAGACTCTTAAAATTCAGTGGCCTATCCTAAAGTGTCAAAATATGTTATCACTAAACATGCAATATAAATCTTTTGTGTGTCCATTTTCTTTTAAAAGCTGTAGCAAGCTCACCTCCTGAAGGGAGATCTGATGTGTGGACAGCAAAATACTGGATAAATTTCTTCAATATTTTCAGTAGTTAAAGAGGTTTCAGACTTAGTATTTTACGAGAACTTTTGGGAGCCCCAGAATTATTTTCTAGTTTTCTGTGGCTGCTTTTAACATTCAAACAGTAACTCTTACTGATTTGCATGTTAATAGAAATAGATTCCCTCCCCCTCACTTTTCTCTTTTAAATAAACTGGTTTGGGGTCAGACCAAGACTTTAGGGTAGTTGCTTGATTTTCCAAAACCATTCTTCATTCAAGGTGTCTAGATTTAAATGGAAATTTTAATATAGTTTTAAGTATGTTTACTAATTAAAATTGGGTTTAATTTACTTTCATCTGTTATTTTTCTCCACTTCTTAACTTGAAAGCTTCCTTAAATAATGTCATTTTAAATAGTTTAGTACCACACTTTTCTCCTCACCAGTCTCTATTTGAAACTGGAGGGCCAAGCTTATTGTAGTAAGTTAGTTTATTGTAAGAAACAAATGAAGAATTCTTCAGGGTCAAGTTCCCGTTGTGGTTCGTTGGATTTTTTGTTTTGTTTTGTGTTGTTGGTTTTTTTTACTTCTAAGCTTTCCTAGTAGGAACTTGGCAGGAGTCAGACGACAAAGCCTTTGTCATAAAATGCTTCTCATTGCTTGATTAGTGGTGCCTTGTATCTACCTGAAATTATGAGGGTTTCTGGGTAATTTTGAATTCAGAAATGCCATGATACAGGTAATTCTGATTTCAGAACTGCCATCATACCTATAATGCTGCAAGTCTGCCCACCATCTATGAACACTCTCTGCCTTGGGTGCCAAGAATGTGTGTCTGAGAGCTCTACAGTATCAAACCTGTGGGTGGTGGTACCTAGCCATGTTCTCAGAAAAACTATATGCAGCAGCCATTGCTTTTTGTAGAAAAATGTCAAATTTTGATTATCCAAGTAGAATAATTGGAGAGAATTGTTTTGTGAGTTGGTTTGGTTACTGACAGTCATATGCCCTGCATATTAAAGCTATTCTATAAATAGGTGTCAGAGACCTGTGAGGAGAAACTCAAACTAAATTATCAATGTACCTTGAAAGTGAGAGTCATAGAATTAAGTCTTTCATCAAAGCTGTTTGGGATCACGTGAATGAGGCCTCGTCAGTTTTCCTCTGCATTTGTTAATTTCCTTTGCAGGAGAAGGAGTATTGATGTGAAAACTGTGTTTAACTAATATGTGTCTTTTTGTTAGATGTTTAGAATTCTGACAAGGAGAAAGGACAGGGGTTTTTCTATTCAAGAGGAAGAGGAAATGGGAGAAAAGTGAATTGCATGAGCCAAGCAATGTATAGGAAACAAGTGACATCCCCTTAAAGCCTAGGATTTGCATTTGTTGAGAGGTATAAGTGTGACTTTATTCTTTTTAGCACTGTCACTTTATCCATGTAAAGTTGAAATCCACAGAAAGATAAAAAAGATTCATGCTCAGTAGAATTTCCAGGACTAACTGCTTCAAGAATAATACCTTGTTTTGTGCTGTAATGCAATTAGCTTTTGCATCATGGCTTGCTACTATTTTAAAATGCACATGGCAGTTCTTTCACTGTGCTTCAGAGAGACATTGCCAACCACTGGTAACTTCTTGCATGCCTGACTTAAATGGAAGCATCTTGCACACAGGACCTCTCTTAGCCTCAGATTTTCCAGAGCTGAAGCCCTTATCTCCTTCTTTGATTGTAGGAACATGTGAGTCCCAGCACTGACTGTTCAGTGTCTGCAACCTGAAGTCATAAGGCCTGTGAGTTAAACCTCAGTCTTTGTGGAGTAAATGTCCTGAAACTGCAAAAATAACAGCGTGTGAGGATACTTTTTGCATAGTAGATGGAGCAGCATAGTTTTGCAGACCATCAGCACACAAGCTTTCTTGTGTGTAATGTGTTTTCTTGACTTAAAAGTGACATCCAGCCTAGCAGTTTTTGTTTATAGCAGTGAGGAAAAAATTGTGCTTAGTTTAGTTTGGCTCAAGCAGAGGTATGAAAAAGGAAGAGGAGAAACATCTGCAACTGTTACAGCATGTTTGAATTTAAATAAAACCAGATAAGAGCAAGGAACAGGCAGCTTTCTTCTTTAAATAAAAGGAAAAAACTCGCAAATAAACCCGATTTTAAGGGGCAAGTGTGTGATTTTTTAATGAAAATAGCCATTTCAGATGAGTTGTAGAAATTATTGTGCTGAGGTTTTTTTTTCCCCTTTGAGTAGGACTCTGCCAAGCTGCTAGGAAAGTCAAAAGCTGTTGTTTATGGCTCTCACGAGGTTAATTAGTATATGCAGTGCAGAAATGGGCCGCAGAGCCGAGTGCCCGCAGTCAGAAGCCGCTCTTGCGGCGGCGCTGGCTGGGTGCTGGATGAGGGCGCTGCCTCGGCAGCGGAGGCGGTCGAGTTGAAAAGGCCGAGGCTCCGCCCGTGCCCTTTCCCCCAGTTCGCGGGGCACGTGGCTGCGCAGGAATGCCGAGGGGAAGCGCTCCCCGCTCGGGATTAAACCGGCCGGCCAGGAGCAAAACAAGTGCTCACAGAGGCGGCCTCGGGAAGCCTTTGGTGTTCCGCCATCATAGTTCAGGGCGGTGTTAAAGGCTTATGGTTTGGAAAGGAAAGGAAAGGAATATGAAAAGAAACAAGCTGCTTTATTGTTTCACATCTTAATGTCAAGCAGTACAGTCCTAGAACTGGACTGTATTTGTTTTCAGGGCTCATTTGCTTTATTCAGGATTATTTATTGGTGGATTAATTTTTTTTTTCATTTGGGAATAAGGAATATTTTCCTTAAGGAAGCTTATTTATTATTATGAGAATGCTACATTTTAATTCATTAAAATGCCAGGTTGACTGTTAATGCTTAACTCTATTTAGAATCTTTTTCTGCCTTGGGCAGTAAAAAAAAGCATGTGCTTAAAAACGAAAGGGTTCCTGAAATTCTTTCCATTCAGAAACAAAGAGGAGGTTAATTAAAAGTTTCTAGGCTGAGAAGTCACAGTGGAGTTGAAGGGTAAGGGAAACTAGCTGATCTTGTACTTAAGACATTGGCATTCCAAAATACAAAATTCCATGAGTGAACTGAGCAGAACCTGTTGGCCCTTCTTGAGACAAATCCAGGTGCCTGATTCCCTGTATGCAAATACGGTTGAGTTCTTTGTACGTGTTTGTTGGGGTTTTATCATCCCACTCTTAATAGTGCCACTAATTTCTTAACTTTGAAAGCTTTTGCACAACCTGTTGAGTTCAGGTTATACCCTGTATTACTGCTGCCTCTCCCTGCTTTACTGCTCTCTTGTCAGCTGGTCATGACCAAGTTAAATGAATGAATGGACAGCTGACTTTGACTTCCTCATACTTGCTTACAGCAGAGCCCATATAAGTAGTTGTTAGTGACAGTCATTAAGTACTACAAATTGCAGTTGTTACTCGGGCACACGGGGCTTGTGTTAAAGCTTTTGAAACTGGTGTTCAAAGAACTTTGTGTTCTTCTAATTTGTTCTTCGTTATTCTAATCAGACACTACACACACATAAATCAATTGCCTACGATCTCTAGGATACTGTGAGCTTTAGGTGACTTGATTCACCCAGCTTCTAAAACCTGAGCAGTGGCTGATGGATTTATGAGATCTGTGAATTACCATTAGGCACTGTAGCAGTATCTGTATTGCAGGGGTGGATCACTGTAGGCTGGTCCAGGAACAGGCACATTAACTATTGCAAAGAATCCATGCCTGTTGGTCAGCAGTCTTAATAGATGATGTGCAACAGCACTTGCCTCATTCATCTCTGCTGAGTATTCCTTCTCTTTCTGTATTGTGTACTTTTTCCTAAGCCTCCTGTTATTGCTGCATTCCAAGTGCCTGGTTTTCTGCTCATACACATTGGCAGCCGTTCTTTGTGTTTCAGGTGACTTTGGTTGAGTAGAATATTTACAGACTAGAGGAGCAGCACTCTGGTCATAATGAACTGCTTTTGAAATGCCCACCTAAATTGCACTGGTTAGTCCTCACGTGCTGTTCAACAGGCATGAGAGTCTACCAGAATTTAATTACTAGCTTTAGGTTTGCAAACAAAATGTGAATTCTAGCTTTTAGGATTTAAAAAGGGTGAAGTAGTTGTACTTTCTTTGATTTTGCTTACATAGAAATGCCAGTGCAACCTTAAAACCCTTGGTATTGATAATGTGTTTTGTACCAATCTCAATCTAACACTTGCCCTTGAATCCTGACCTACAGATAGGACAATAAATTCCACTACTATTTAGTCATACTTCTAGGAGGATATTGCTTTTGGAGCTATGCATGAAAATTTTGGTAAGCTAATAAATTAAGTTACACAAGAGACCGACTTTGGAATCATGATGGTCTCCTCAGGAATGCATGGTTCTGAGCATTTCAATGTTATACATAGAGTCTGTGTGCAAAAATCTACTTTCTAATTGTAAGTGCTCAAAAAAATTCATCTGAATCAATAATTAGTGGGAGTAACTTCAGGGTGTTTATGTATAAATGCTAGTTACGGGAACTAAGCAATGCCATGGAATTACCCACAAGTTTAACAAGGACAAGTGCCAGATTCTGCATTTGTGTTGGGGCAACCCTGGATGTGTGTTCAGACTGGGGAATGAGAGGCTGTAGAGCAGTGCTACAGGAAAGGGCCCTGGGGGTCCTGTTTGTGGGAAGTTGGATCTGAGTCAGCAGGGCCCTGGCAGCCAGGAGGAGCATCAGGGACAGCATCACCAGCCAGAAAAGGGAGGGGATTGACCCCTCTGCTCTGGGGTGGCCTCACCTCGAGTGCTGGGGGCAGATTTGGGTGCCACAATGTGATAAAATATATAAAGCTCTTAGAAAGAGTCTAGAGGAGAGCGGTGAGGATGGTGAAGGGTCTGAAGGGGAGAAAGGGCACAAAGAGCCGGTGAGATCACTCACTCTGCTGAGCCTGGAGAAGAGGGGACTGAGAGAAATCCTCATTGCAGTTACAACTTCCTTGTGAGGGAAAGAGGAGAGGCAGGTACAGGTCTCTCCTCTCTGGTGACCAACCAGTGACAGAACCCAAGGGAATGGTCTGAAGCTCTGTTGGGGAAGTTTAGGTTAGGTATTTGGGAAAGGTTTTTCACCCAGAGGATGGTTGAGCACTGGAAGAGGGTCCCAAAGGAAGTGGTTGCAGCCCCAGACCTGACAGAATTCAAGAGGTGTTTGCAGAACACTCTCAGGCACGTGGTGGGATTCTTAGGGGGGCTACATTGGGTTTACATTTCTGTTTTAACTTCCAGCAGTTTTGGTTTGAGTCTTATGTGGCTGCTCAGTATAATTGTCTTCTGTCTATGTTGGCATGGCTGTTGAGATTTGTTTGGGCAGTTAAGCTGAGCTGCAATTCCATGAAATTTCATCATAGTTTCAGATTTCTTTGGGGAGGTAATTTTTCTGACAGTTATGATTTGGTTTCCTCAACTCTGCATAGTTTTGATTTTTGCAGTTATTTGCCAGTCACAGCACAGAGCCACAGGAACTATAGTCTCTTAGTGCTTTGAGTAATCATCCTGAAATTAGGATATGAAAAAGATTTTGGGAGAAGATATGGCCAGAAGCAGCTTTGTTTTTCCAGCTGAGGTGAAAACTTTAGGTACCTTTTGTTTCAGATAAAACATTTTCTGAATCTTCTTTGAAATGTAAGATGCTCTGTACCTGTGATATGCTTTTTCTAAATGTTTTGGCTTTCACTTTCTGTTCCGCTCTGATTTTTTTACATATTGCATGTATAGGTGATACACAGCTATTGTGATGCTGCCAAAATGCCTGAGTTATACGAATGTTTTGTTTCCATTTACAGCTGTTTTGGTTAAAAGAGGTGCCTTAAATTAACCTTCAGGACACTCAGACTGACGTGCAAGCAGAGCCTGTAAGGAAAAGGCAAGTAGTATATATACATTTTTCATACTTGGAAATCTTTGCCAAAATCATGGCCAAGATTTGCCATATCTTGCTAGAGATGGACTAGGTCCTAGTTCTCTGAACAAGAGGGAAATGCTCTTTCTAAACTTTGTTTTTTGACAGATCTCTCTCTGAAAATGGCGGAAGCTCATCAGGCAGTAGCTTTTCAGTTTACAGTAACTCCAGATGGGATTGACCTGCGTATGAGCCATGAGGCACTCAAACAGATTTACCTGTCTGGTGTCTATTCATGGAAGAAGAAGTTCATCAGATTCAAGGTATGCTAAACTAGTCCACTCCACCAAACTTACTGGTTATTTAATGTTTTATGAATTTATTGAAGTTTTTTTAGGGAGAACTGATTTTTTTTTCCTTTATGGTAAATAAGGTTCCTCATTGTGAAAGACTTAGGGGGTTTTATTTAAGACAAGGGGTGCTGAGGAAGATGGCACAGGGTGATACTGTAAAGACTGAAAGGGTACATATTTTTTATTTACTCTATGGAAGCAAGATGAAGCAGATGTAGAAATTAACTGACTTCATTCTCTTCCTAATGCACCACATAATAATGTAATCTTTTAGCAGAAGTCAAAAGTACAACTAGTTCTGATCTTTAGTGTCATATATCTTAGAGGTACAAGGTACACTCTTTATTATAGCCAAGTAGTATTGTTTCTGATGAGGTATTTGATAAAGATTGGTTTGTTCATGGATTATAATAGCAATGTACATAAACTACAGGTTATCTTCAACATCTCTTTCAAAAACATAAACATATTAACAGAGATATTATTAAAATTTTCTTATAAAGCCATGAGAAAAAACTGTATAAATTGCATTAAAAAAGTTAATTCTGGTTCTCAATGTCTTGCTTGGTAGGATATTTTTGCCATGTATTCATGTACATGGGGTCTAATTCAGTGAAAGTTGAAATTATTGAAGTGTCCTTTGTTTCAGAGTTGTTAGTTTCGCTATTTTTAGTAAGACTTGCAGCAGGATCAGTGGTGTCTACAAGAGAATGTAAAAATTCCTTTCATTGTTGATATCATTGTTATAATTTTCTGTAGTAATCAAAGTTAAGTAAATCCATTTCCTACTGCTGAGATAATCTCATGTAAGAAAATGTTGGATAATCTTAACTATTTGTTTATAACTAAATGACTTTAATGTGTTGATTTTTGTTTCTTTCCATGGTAATATGAAGTCAGTCACTTTGGTATGAAAAAATTATGTGAAGGCTTTTCTTTCCAGAACGGAATTATCACCGGTGTTTACCCTGCTAGCCCATCTAGTTGGCTCATTGTAGTTGTGGGTGTGATGTCAACCATGTATGCTAAAATTGATCCTTCCTTAGGGATAATAGCCAAGATCAACAGAACACTTGATACAACGTAAGTAGACTGAAATGTTAATGTTTCTCTAAAGGGAAATTAGTTTTGTTTGCAGCTGCTCTTAAAGCTATTCCTGTTAAAATGTATCAGTTTTGGAGCAGTACATTTGTGACACCATAAGCCAAATAAACAGCTGTATGAGGATATGAAATAGGGAGGTTGCATAGTTCTGGGTATTTGGGAGGTACATTTGGAAACTTTTGTGGCCTTTGATGTTGCTGCTTGAAAAGGTCTTTGGAAAGGAATGTATGAAAGCAGGGCAAGCAGGCATAACGCTTGCGTAAGGCCTGTCCATACTATTAGACTTATGTTTGCAATACCACCTTCTCTTTGGAGCTTAAATGGACACTAACTGGCATGTGCTGGCTTTTGTTTTAAATAGTGGCTATATGTCAAACCAAACACAGAACATTGTGAGTGGAGTACTTTTTGGCACAGGGCTTTGGGTTGCCCTTATCGTCACAATGCGCTACTCCCTGAAAATGCTGCTCTCCTACCATGGTTGGATTTTCTCTGAGCATGGCAAGCTTAGTGCTGGCACCAAGTTTTGGATGGTAAGGATATGTTGGTTTCATTTCATCTTAGCTTCTAACTGATCAGTATTCAAAGCCTTAAGGGAAAATTTTGTAGTTTTATTTCTTTCTTGTGTTTTTTGTGTCATGGGACAGGAGGCTGTTAGGCAGCTATTTCTGCTGTCACCCTTCTAATGCTGTAATGAAACTCTTCATCATGGCCTTTTAGAAGGAAGAATGAACACTTCAAGAGTAACTTCTAAGTTGTCCAATGCCTTGGGCCTGTGTGACTCAATACCTGCTTTTTTTCTATGTGCAAGTGCAGTTAAAGATCTTTGGCTGCAGCACCAAAGAATCTTGTCCTCACAGGAAGGGCTAATTCTTTGTCATAATGTTAGGATTTCTAGTCATCCATTATAAAATTTTTCTTCCGCTTGAAGAAAATATTGCTGAGT
This sequence comes from Camarhynchus parvulus, assembly GCF_901933205.1. Lineage (NCBI taxonomy): Eukaryota > Metazoa > Chordata > Aves > Passeriformes > Thraupidae > Camarhynchus > Camarhynchus parvulus. Next base: position 18,002,791 of record NC_044575.1, on the reverse strand, counting down.
GTCCTTTCAACTGATTTATTGGCATGTCTCCAAAATGAGGTGGGGAAGAAGCACAAGGTGTAGGTAGCATGTTATGCAGTTTTCAGATAAGGATAAGGTGAGAGTGGTATGTCTCCTGTGGATTGATTGTTGTGGTGCTTTGGAAAAGGATTCGTAAAGGATATGGTAGGTATAAAGTGAGGAAGTGTAGATGTCGGTGCTGCAAGAGATGAAGTGAGGTTTTACTACTTAGACACACTTTTCTTTCATCTCACTTTTGCCTGTATTGTGGTACGAATAGCTCACTTTCTGTACTGTGATAAAATTAGTCTCTGCAGCCTCAGAAATTAACAGATGTGTGTTAAACTAAGCACAGGTCATGGTTTATTATGGGAGCTATTAAAGGATAGATATCCAGAATGGTGTACACTAAAATAGAGTTTAATGTTTGTCGGGTACAAGTGAAATTTCTAATTGATGGTTTCTCCTGGAAGCTGTAGCAGCCTCATGACTCAAACTGGTACAGTGCACAGGCTCTGAATGGTAAGGCTTTCTGTCAATTGCTTGGAGCTGCAGCTGCCTTGGTTTTCAGCATGTCCTACCAGATAGATTCTTCAAAGCTCTTAATATTGCCTTATCAACCTTAAAGCAGTATGAACTGTAATGCTACTTACCGTGCTTTGGTGCATATTGTATTTATCAATTTTTGTCTACCATGTATGTTGCATATGTATTTTGTTGTGTATTGTATGTGTTTAAAAGTACAGAACACCGAAGGTGTATGCCCAACAGTGTCTCATGTATACCTACTATGAAGGGCTATGTAACTAGACCCAGCAAAACTAGTGTAACAGCTCCAACTACCCTAACTTTCTAGATTTTTATAATAGTGTTTTCTCTTCAAATGAACATGCCGATCAAAAACCTGAACTCTAATTTCAGTCACAGTACAAAGTGATTTTTCAGACTGGTTGGAAGTCTGGTGGCACTTTTAATCAGCATATTTCACCTTGAAAAATCAAATTTCCTGTATCAGTGTTAGGGAAAATCCAAATATTAGTTGCCATTTAAAAAAAATAAATTAAAAAGTGGTAATTGTATGTGAAGAGGTGCAACATTTGTTAGAATGACATTATTTGCTGTGTCTGCATATGAAATCAGTGATGTAATGAAATGTGTGTGTCTGTCAGAGCACTATATTGGTCTCAAGCTATTATAATTTCTCTATTACAAGTTTTCTTTAGAGATAAGTACTGTGAAATGTGTTTGCTGGTTTTTGTCCGTTGAGCAGGTGCTCTCTTAAAATAATTTTAGCCTTTTCTGGTGTAAGAGTTTTGGAATAAAATTGTCTCCAAGTATGAAATTAGATTTCCAGATGAAAAGCTGAGCTTTCTCTTTCCCACCTGTTTCCAAAATTTTCTTGTCCTGAAGCACAACTGGATTTCATTGGCAGCCCACTGTGGTGCATCCCATGTACATCTAGTGGCTGTGATACAGATCCGTTTGCAGGGAGGTCTTTGTTGCTGGTAATACTCTGCAATTGTTAGTTGTTTTGTGCTGCCTAAAACTGTCTCCTCTAGCTGTGCTGACCCAGGAAGCTGAGAGGGAAAAGCTCCACATTCCAACAGTTTTGTTAGGAGACGTTTTCAGAATTTAGTAGTGAAATGACATCCTCTGTTTTATTCTATCTTGTCTGTTGGCTTATATATATTATCCTGTGTATTGGACCAGGATTACACTTTGACAGTAAAAGTTCCACTGGGTTGTTGGAAAATCCAGTCACTTCACTCGGCTTTCATGCTGAAATATGGTGGCAGTGTCAAAATCCTTCCATGAGTAGCCGAGAAGTTGCATGGCCTAGAATTTCAGCTTAGTGTGTGCTGCAACTGAAAAGTAGTGGTGGACAGAAAAGCTGCTTCTGTTTTCACTCTCCTGTGGAGCACAGGAGATGCTGCAATATCTGAAGCTAAGTTCTCTCTGGCTTTTTTGTTTCGTTGCTGGGGGTTTTTTTGGTAACACAAGCACTGGGTGTAACACTGGCATGCTTGCACAATTTGCTGTGTTCAAATCATGCTATAGACTACCTGAGATTGATTCATGCTTGAATTAACTCCCTGTAACATCAGTCCTATTACTGATGTTGAGCTGTAACTTTGGAAAATATTAGGCCATGATAAAAAGCATAATTATTATATTTAAAGATTACTGTAGTTATCTAGAAACCTTAGCTGAGTCACAGGCTTGATAATGATTGTGTTTTGAAGCACAATTTAGGTATGTTTTTAGTATCTACTGTGTAATATAGTAAAAGGTCAACTGGTAGATTTTAGTTTTTTAATCTTTCCAGAGGGGAATGTATGAAGAAAAGAAGTGCTAAGTAACTGTATTTATATTGAGATCAAGGTGTGCCCTACATAAACAGCAATATTGTCTGTGACAGGATGATAACTGGGAGGTCAGGAATGACCATGCCTATCTTGCTCTTCCACTGCCATGTTGTTTAACTTTTAGGAAGTTAGTTTCTGCCAAGGCCTTTTTTTACATGTGAAACTGTGATAAATGGGGTAGCTTCCCAAATCTAGTACAGTATAATTTACCAGTGAAAAGGACTGTGAGTTACATTACACATTTAGACTGTTATTTTTCTTCTGTTGAACCTAATAATTTGGTGTGTGTATTTTGTTTTTGCTTCTCTTCAGACCCTTGTAAAACTTTTCTCAGGGCGTAAACCCATGTTATACAGTTTCCAGACATCTTTACCACGATTGCCAGTTCCAGCTGTTAAAGACACAGTTAATAGGGTATGTACATTCACCAGTTTATTTTCTTCAGTAACACAGAAGCCATACCTAGATGCCTTTTGGGGTGTCTTTGCCATGCCTCATGAAAAACTGCATAGTGGTATTAATATGGTGTAAGAGATTCAAACTTCTGCATGGAAATGAAAATAAAGGCTGTGACAAATCAGTGAAACTGGTGACAGTTTGAAGCCAGTGTGATTCACACTGGATGACATAATGCCTGTTGTTGTAAGGCTGTGCCACAAAGTGGGATTTCCAGGGTGTTTGAAGCACATTTTTGTTATCCTCCCCAGTTGTGCAGTGTTATTAAATGTGTGTGTCATAACACAAAATCTTGTAGCAAAGTGGGTAAATATGGCACTATGTCACAGAAACTGAAGGTTTGATTTTTAGAGGAGAAAAAGAAAAATCTCTGTTTGCTACTGAAGAAGTAGCATACCTTACCCTTTGGAGTGGAAAATATTTAGAAAAGTTACCTCTTCCACTTGTGTTTTGCTCACAAATGTCTGAAGAAATATTTTTTGAAGTTTGCAGCAGATGTTTAGAAGAGCATATACTCTTATTTTAAGAACATGGTACTTGTAGCCTTATGGATTGAGAGTGGATAGTCTTTGTTTAATGTTAAATGCTTTATATAGGAATGGTGAGAAGCTATGTATTAGTTCCTGCACTAATCAGGAACACTGATTCTTTTCTTGTGTTCTAGTATCTGGAGTCAGTTCGACCACTTATGGATGATGAAAAGTTCAAAAGAATGGAGGGTCTTGCCAAAGATTTTGCTTTTAATTTGGGACCAAGGCTTCAGTGGTATTTGAAGCTAAAATCCTGGTGGGCCACCAATTATGTAAGTAGATAAATAGGAAGCTCAGTTGTTCAAATTACATTATTTGTTCCCTGATGTTCTTTTTGGCTTAAACTGCATTATTTCTTAAACGTAAAAGAAGGGAATTGAAACTGCTTAATATTTTTTTTAAGTGCATGTGACTTTGTGTGTAAATAGCTTGTGTGATTTGGTAAACAGTATGGTGAGCAAAGGTGAATGAAACTTGAAAAAATTAATCCTTACTTTGCATTTTGTTGTTCTGGAGAATTTTGCTGTTAGGATTGCTTTTGGGGTTTGTTTATTTGCTTGTTGAGCTTGATAACTCAATAATGGGCCTGGCTACCTGGGTAGTTTAGAAGAATGATTTAGAACAGTTTTTTTCATATAGAGCAACTGAGCCAAATATAAGAAAAATAAAGAACTGTATCAATTGAGTTGTTGAGCTGTCTTTTCTTTTTTCCTTTTTTTTCTTACCAAAACCAAAAAATCCTACCCTCAACATCATAGTGAGAACTGTAATGTTAATTCCTTCTTCATATATTGTCTAACATACCCAGGTAGCCTAACTTGTCCTGGCAAAGGCTATGAAGCATTCAGGAGATCTGATACATTTTAAATATGGAGAGATCATGCAAAGATCATGACTTCTTTGAAACCTTATCAGAGAGATATAGTTGAATTTGATTTAGTTCTCTCACCCTTTTCCCCCCTGTTTTCCCTAAGTCTGATAGAAATTAACAGGGTGGGGATTATTGTCTTTTTAAGTGCTAGCAGTTTCCTTCCCACTTCTGGGTGGAATGTTGTCTTGTGGAGCCATCAACAGACATAAACTGTGGAAATGATGAGATTTTACTGCTTTTGTTTTTCCTTCCTGCTGCAGGTTAGTGATTGGTGGGAAGAATACATCTACCTTAGGGGACGTGGACCAATCATGGTTAATAGCAACTATTTTGCAATGGTGGGTAAATAAATCCTATAAACATCTTATGTTGCATAGAAACTGTAACATTTCTGGCAGGCATCTTACTTCATGGTGTCTTTCTGCTTAGAAATCTATTGCCACTCAGGATATAACCTTTGTTTTTCTTTCTTCTGGTATAACCTGCAGCCAGTGTCTTCAGGTACCTTCAGGTATGCCACATACTGAAGTATGTGACACAAACACCTGTCTTAGCAGCCCTAGCACAGCTGCTGCTTTGGCAATCTCATGCAATAATGACTTAAGCAGTTTTGTCCTTACTGTAAAGAGTAATCTTCCAAAAGCTCCATGTAAAACTTCATGGGTAACACAGCTGAAGGAGGCATGTGCTCATGCTAGCAAATGTACATACAGGAAGTGAAATTGTAAAAGATTGAAAATAAAAAGGAAAAAAGAAATATTATGGTCTTGGATCAAGTTTTATGTAGCACTGTCTTTTCTACTCAAATGATTAATAATATTTAAGGAGATTGTGACTGCTGAAGATAAGTTTCATCAGCTCACTGCATTTGTAAACTTCATAAATTTTAAAGCCTTTTCTACATTGTTCAGAATAAACATTTAAGTATGTGGATGAGAAGTACTCTCAGGTTTGGTTTTTTTTTTTAATGTAGCCTGGTAATCATTAACTTATGATTCTTATCTACTTTACAGGACTTCCTTTCTTTACGTCCCACAACCCTGCAGGCAGCTAGAGCTGGTAATGTTATCCATGCCATCCTGCTCTATCGGAAAAAACTGGACAGACAAGAAATCAAACCAGTATGTATATCAGTTTAAATGGCTTTTGATGTTTTTCCAGCACAATCTGTGAGAAGCTGACCAGCTTTCAGAATGGGAGAGGAGAGGAATGTCTTATTGTTACAAATTTTTGTGGTCCAAATCATCTTGGCTATCACTTGAATTGCACATGAGCAGAAACTAGCAACTATCAAAAATACAGAATTGTATGGATACAATACAGGATGATTGGGATAAAGGTCTGGAGGCCACTTAACACCAAGAGTGGGCCAGCTTAATATGATGATAGCATCCTGTGTTGCACTAATTTCTAGGTAGCAAAAAGATAGGCAAATCCCATTTGAGTTTCTGTACTATCCAGTGCCTGTGTATTGTAGTAAACAGACTGTGGAAACAATTAAGTAGTTTTTTTCAAGATCATTGAAGGAATGTGGTTAATTGTATGGAACTACAAATCTGAGAAGTGTGAACTTTTGTTCCTACACAGCCATAAATAGCTTAAAAGAGTGAATTAATGCATGCTGCATGTGTTAAATTTTGCATTCAGACAACCCATGGAGAACTCTTTGGATTTCAGGTGCTAGGTAGCTTCAGTCTTCCCTCATGGAGGGTGAGTTTTTGGTAAAAGGGGAAAAAATAATGGTTCTGGAATGTCTATGGAGTATTCCACATGTAGTTTAAGGAAAGACCATGAACACGGAGGAAAAAATTCAACACTGCATCAATGTATTATGAATCTTACTCTTCTGAAGCCTTTGTTTAATGAGGTCTTGGGGGTTTTTCTTTACTTTTTAATTTTCTGATTGTATATGCAAAATTACATTTTAATGTGTGTTTGCTTCACAGATTCTTTTGATGGGATCCACTGTTCCGCTCTGCTCAGCTCAGTGGGAAAGGATGTTTAATACTTCCCGTATCCCGGGAGAGGAATCAGGTAAGCAGGGCCAGCCAAGGAGAATAAGCACCTTAATGGAATTCAGGGCTTGGTGTCTTTTCTAGTAAAAATCTGGTTTTCCAGATAAAGATCTGACTGGCACAAGTGTACATCAGTACTGTGTTCCAAGACTCAGGATGTCATGGACTGCTGTAGAGTTCCTAGATGTTTTTCATTTTAGGGAGATTTTGAAGCTTTTTTAGTGATTTTTCTCCTTTACTTAAATTTAAAAACCAACTTCAAGATAATATTGTCTGTCCTGTTTTTGAATTTATAAATAATCTTTATTTTTATTTTTCCAAGATCAAGATGATTTTTGAGGTCTTAATATTAAAAGTGGCTTTTTTTGTTGCCTTTTATTGTTTTTCTTAAGTTTCATCACTGTAAGTGGGGTCAGATAGCATCTAGAAGGACTTCCATTTGTAATCAGCAGTGGATGAAAACATTGCTATTCATTTCCTTGCTCTTTGAGAGCTTCACAGCCGATTTTAGTGGAGACTTGTGCTGGTATGTTTTTCTACAAAAGCTAAAGCTATATCTAGGCTTCTCTGATCATATCATATGCTGAAGAGCCTCTTAGAACTGATTTCACCTGTTTACCCAACAGTGCATCATTGTGGCAGCATCACAGTGAAACATGAGCAGGAGTTATTGTTTAGTCACCTCCGTTGGGAATGCACGTAGGGGCTGCCACTTGAAGACAGGATGGGTTTTTTTTGCTTTCTGTGAGTCCTGTAACTCACTCTGATGTTCCAAACTGCCTTCAAACTTGTTACTCCCACTCAACTACAGAATTCAAAACAAAGAGTTTCTAGGTAGATGCAGGGATCTGCCCACTCTTCCGCGCTGGAGGCTGACATCTGCTGTAAGAAGCTGGATAAGGGGGAGAAATGGCATTGGATAGTGGCTAAAGCCAGTAGGTGCGTGTGTCAGATAAGGACTTTGCTCTCAGTTCTGCTGCTGGCCTTTGCTAGATTGTTGAGGAATTTTTTTTCAAGCTATGCCTCAGACAGCTTTATCTGCAAACTGAAGGAAAGGACATCCCTGGTGTCATTACTCCATGTCATAACCAGTAGCTTAAATAGAGGAGCAGGTTTTTAAATCTCTCCTGGACAACTTTAGTCTATGAGCTACTCTTATTTAGAATGCTGCAGTACTTCAAGTACTGAGAGTGCAACCCTTGCCCCTTCCCTGTTGTCAATAAAATAAAAGGTATCAACAGTTTGCATTTAGCACTGGTTTTCCTTCAGTCTAAAATGAGTTTTGTACAGAAGTGTAGAAGTGGCTCGTTCTAACTGGCACCTGATTAAAATACATCCTGTATGTCTTAGGGGTTCTCCTCAGTTTCTCCTGTTTAAAGTCTTTCAAATTAAACTACAGACAATATAATAATTACTGTATTTTTCTCCTAGGCTTTTCACATTTCCTATTACACGTTTTCCATTTTGCTTTGTTTCTGTTTTTCTAAAGGAAAAACAATTATGTCATTCTGTATATGTCTAAGTGAGTTCCTAAAACATTTTTCACACATTCTCATGCGCAGCTTGACTCCTTGTTTCCTGATTTCAATTACTTTATGTATATTAAAGTTTCTAAAGAAAAAAAAAAAGGAAAAACTTGTTTTCCTATCAATTGGTGATAAAATCCTGATGAACATCGTATTGTCACTTGAGCAGCAGTTAAATAGTCATAATTTTTGACAAAACATGCTATGGAGTGAACGACTTCACCTGTGGTTTGATACAATGCCTTCATGACTAAATTTAGGCTTATCCCAGTTAAGCCAAGTAGATGGCAAAATGAGGGAAAAAATGCAGCGTAGTTTTCTGCTTCACATAACATTACACATTTTGGCCATATATGGAATATTCACTCTGCATCTGCCAAGACAAATGTAAACAAAAGCTGATGGTATAAATTCTGAGTTTCTTAAGACTCTGCATGAGTTGTCTAGGACCTGAGTGCAAATGATTTAAAAATACCTTTCCAGATACTCATCTAGCATGTTCTTCACCAGGCTAATCAGCTAGCTAGTGCTCATTTTTCAGATACAGGACTATAGATTTAGTGCTTGATAGTGGCCTGCAATGTAGAAATTGGCGGTGCTGTATATGGAAATGATTGTCAGTTCTGGGTATTTGACTGTTTCATGCGGGCGTCTTTGTGCTGAAATACCATGGGGTGCTGAAATAACTTGTAGTGCATGCAATAGGCATCTGATGTTATTTAGTGCATTGGTGTTTTGAGACTTCAGCTTTGAGCTTACCTAAGTGATTGCAATTCTAGATACCCTCCAGCATGTGAAAGACAGCAAACACATTGTTGTGTACCACAAGGGCCGTTACTTCAAAGTGTGGCTGTACCATGATGGCAGATTGTTGAGACCCCGAGAAATTGAACAGCAAATACAGAGAATTCTTGAGGATGATTCAGAACCTCAGCCTGGTGAAGAGAAACTTGCAGCTCTTACTGCAGGAGATAGGTATGGTGCTTACTACTTTTTAAATAAGTTTAGTACTTAGAAATCATTGCATAACATAATCATTGGATATTGGCTTTAGAATTTTAAAATAGTCTTCAGTCAGTTGTTTATACCTTGGTCACTGATTTTATATATTGATGATGTGTAACACTGCTTTAGTCATTTGTAATTGTGTGGAGTTAAAAAAAATTTGCAGTGGCAATCCTATATGGAGATTATTATTTTTACGGTTGTCTTCTTTCTTATAATAGACACTTTTGTTTAGTTTTAAATGAAGATGATCTATGCTGTAGGTATTGCATGTGCAGAAATGTTGAATTTCTGAGGATTAAGTTTTGCATGTGTGTGATGATGAGTTGAATTGGTTCCTAGGATTCCACTGTACAAGTATTGTCAGAGCTTTTCACAGCTCTCATCGTTTAAATGCAAAGAAAGTAGCTGTGTCAAATTCCACAGAAGTAGGAGGAATGTCTCATAGTGATTTTAACAGTAATCAAACATTGACAAATTTATGTAATCTGGCTATAAACCAATTTTTTTTTTTACAGAGTACCATGGGCTAAGGCTCGTCAGGCTTATTTTAGCCGTGGAAAGAACAAGCAGTCCTTAGATGCTATTGAGAAAGCAGCATTTTTTGTGACATTGGATGACATGGAGCAGGGGTACAAGAAGGAGGACCCAGTGAAGTCACTGAATGCATATGCAAAATCATTGATACATGGCAAATGTTATGACAGGTGCAGTATTCATGCTGTGGAAAATGCCTTCCTTTTTTTTTAGGATTTGCCTAATACATATGAATTAATGATGACTTTTAAGTTGATACATTCCACAGAATCACAGAAGGGTTTGGGTTAGTAGGGACCTTCATCTAATTCCGCCCCTCTTTGCAACAGAAAGGGACAACTTTCACTGCATCAGATTACTCAAAGCCCAGTACAACCTGACCTTGAACATTTGCAATGACAATGCATCCACAGCTTCTCTGGACAGTCTGTTCCAGTGTCTCACCAGCCCACCGTACAAAATATTTCTCCATTATAACACATCTAAATTTACTCTCTTTCAGTTTATATCTGTTGCCCCATATCCTGTCACTATGAGCCATGATAAAAGGTCTTTCTCAGCTTTTTTATAAGCTCTCTTTATGTATGGAAGGGTTGCAAGAAGGTGTTCCCAGAGCCTTTTGCAGACTGAAAAACAAGCCCAGCTCTTAGCCTTTTTTCATGGGACAGGTATTCCAGCACTCCTGCTATTTTCATGACTCTCCTCTGACCCAGCTAACAGTCCCATGTCCTTCTTGAGAACCCCAGAGCTGGACACAGCTCTCTAGGTGGGATCTCACCAGAGAGGAGTAGAGAGGCAGAATCCCCTCCCTCACTCTTCTGGCCATGCTGCTTCTTAAGCAGCCCAGGACAGGATTGGCTTTCTGGGCTGCCAGTGCACCTTGCCAGCTCATGATGAGCTTTTCATCCCCAAGTCCTTCTCAGCAGAGCTGCCAGATCCATTCATCCATCAGTCTGTTGAACTGGGCATTGTCTTGATCCCGGTGCAGGGCCCTGTGTTAACCTTGTTGAACTTCATGAGGTTCAAATTTCTGTCTATTTATTTAAGTGTTCTTATATAAAAAAGGGTAAGTTCTAAAGTGCATTTGAATGTGAATTTTAGAGAGACAGGAAGTTACAATACAAAAATGCTTTTGAAATGTACAAAACCATAAAGAAATCTTGGTTTCTTTTGTAGGTGGTTTGATAAGACATTCACTCTTATAATATTCAAAAATGGCAAAATGGGTCTGAATGCAGAGCACTCCTGGGCAGATGCTCCTATTGTTGGACACCTGTGGGAGGTAGGTGCTTGGCACAAAGAGCTAATGCAGAAGATAATGTGAAGGGGCTTGCAGGAGCCCTGAAGGTCAGCAGTGACTTTCAGTCCCTTGCATTCATGTTGCTGAGGAGTGACCTGGGGCCTATGGCTACAGCAACTGTAGAATTTGAAAAGGATCCCAAACCCTTGCTTAAGAAACTGCTATTTTATGAAGGACAGTATTTCAATGAGCTTAAATGTCCTCACAGAAAAGTGATACAGCTCCCCAGCTACCTTTTCTTTAATGTTTTAAATCCACAGATTATTGCCTCTTTGATATGGCATTGTACTTTTTGTATGTATATTCTCCTAAAGCTCATAAGGTTTCTCGTTCTATGAAACTCCCATGCTTACTTTTAAAATTTAAAAAATTTCAACGTTTTGTCTAAGCATTGTTTGCTAAGATGTAGACTGATATGCTGTTGACATTATCTCTTGTATTTATTTGCAATGAATGCAATAAATTCTGTTTGCTTTGCATTCATCATATGCTTAGTTTAATTCTTGACATCCTATTTGATTTTTTTCCTTTTTTTCATTTTGATGCTTAAACCTACAAACAGTTACATGACTCAAATAAATTAAAACTATTTTAAAAATGTTATTTAATTTTGATTTTTTATGTATTTGTGCAAATGGGTCTTGAGTCTAACTGGTCCCCCAAGTAATTTCTGAGTTTTGTTGTAGAAGTGTTTCCATGTGTATAAGAACAAAAAAAAGCCTCATTGCATTCTCCACCCAGGGAAGAAAGAAGGCCAGACTGATACGAGAGTGACATGACAATGCAGGGGAGACTATCTCAATGAAAGAGGGATAGTTTTTTTGCTTTTAAGGAATGATTTTATATGCTTAATTCATATATCTGTACTTAATATTAGTTGATCCATTTTCTGCTAAGAATTAAGGTTACTGAAACAAGATTTCATTTTCTAGAAAGTTGTCTGTTGTTAGCTCTTTACAGATTGTTTATTTTTAGAATTGAATGGATTAAGCTTTATTTCATAGTTGTCATGTTCTGACCAGTAAGTAAAATGAGAACATGAAGAGAAAATGAAATCAAAATAAGAGATTAGAAATAAATCATTGACAATCATCAAGCTTTTTCTTTCCATATTGAGCAGATTCAAATCTTTTGGTAGTTCTTTGTGTTTGTATGTGGGTTTGTTGTTTCTTGATTTTTTTCAACATTGAGGATGCTTGATATCTTACAAGACGGGGCTTTTTATGTCTGTTCAAGTTGTGCTGTTCATCTTGGAAACATTCTTCTTTCCCACCTAGGAGCTGTAGTGCTAGTAGAATAGCACTATGTAAAATAAACTGCAATTTTGAAAGGGATACAAATCTTAAAAATAATTGAGTTCTTGCAGGATTTGCACGTACTGTGAAATAAATTTCTTCTTGATGAATAAGTTTTGACAAATAACAAACTTGAAGAAATTCTCTAGAATCTAAATTGAACAAAGATGGTGAAGTCTGAGTTCAGTTTTTTGCTTCTACTTTGTTTGAGGTGGGTTTTGAATCAAAAAGGTTTTTATTAAATCAGTAACATTAAACAAAATGCACCAGTGTAATTGAATAAGTGTTTGGTGCACATCTGGTGTTCTTCTTGTAAAACTGGGGGCTGTTTACTTGCAGTTGTTTTCAGTATTTGAAAATGGATTGTGTATTTTATTTTGCTGTGTAGTGAAAATAGGTTATATTGCTTTCACAATGAAATCCTAATTCCATGGCAGTAAGTAATGTGTTGCAATTCTGAAGAAGTATCGTTCTTTGCAGAATGTGATGGCAACTGAGTATCTTGAACTGGGCTATTCAGTAGATGGACACTGCAGAGGAGATCCCAATCCCAATATTCCCATTCCTACCAAACTGCAATGGGAAATTCCAGAAGAAGTAAGTACAGAAGATTTAGTGGTATGAGGAAGAAATGTCTCTTTTCCCCAGTGGTCAAATAACTTATGTAATTATTGATAACCCTATAAATCAGTTCTAAGTTCCTTTTAGTGCTGTAGGTTGTGTACTTCATATGTAGTCATTACTCAGTTTGCTTAGAAAATCAGGGGGTTTTGATATCAATCTTTAAAAATTCTGACTGGGAAATGCCAGCATTTTACTAGAAGCTTTCTTGGTTGGCAATATGTCAAAAATAAATGGCCACCTCTTTAAAATAGTGACTGTATTAAAATAAACATTTACTTGCTGAGGTTTCATTACTGCTGTCACAACAAATACTCTTGTCTAATAGTTCCTTTAGAATAGCTGGGTTTTTTTGTGTTCATAGTTCATGTAATAAGATTTGATTTTTCTAAGTTGGTTGGGTTTTTTGGGTTTTTTTGCCTGAGTTTCTAGAAAAACTGCCACCACCTATTTGGATTTTAATTTTGAATAAAAAGCTAACGGCTGGTGATTTATTTAATTAAGCATGTATGGGAGCTTGGAAGGCACACTGCTAATGCCATTCTGTAACTGTAGGCCATTCTTTTATATTCTCCTGATCTGAACAGTTTTCATGCTGGTGGGTTTTATGAGTTATTTTTGGATGTGTAATGGCTTAAAACATTTTTATTACCTTTTTGAATTTTAAGTCTCTAGCAAAGATAGCTTCTTTTCTTTCTCTAAAGGGAAATTATTTCGGTAATGATGTTCCTGGCATGCATAAAGGCAAGCATTTCCTGTTTAACATTTAAAAATACTTGTTCTTTTTCAATAGTTCGCTCAAATACCATGAATGCATGTTCGTATACATACAGGTGTGTGTTTGTTTGTTTATTTAAGTGCCAAGAAGTGATTGAGAAGTCTCTGAGCACTGCTGTAGCTCTAGCAGATGATGTGGACTTCTGTTCATTTTGTTTTGATACTTTTGGGAAAGGACTAATAAAGAAAGTGAAAACCAGCCCTGATGCCTTTGTGCAGCTTGCCCTGCAGCTCGCTCACTACCGGGTAAGAACAGAGTGTTTCTGCCCTACAGAGCCTCCTTAGGCTGGGTGTAACGTGTGTGTGACTAAACATGGGACTGTGTAGGGTAATCTTGCACTCTTGTACAAGGTTCTTAAAGACATTCAATGCAAATTGATTCCAACCCCAAGCAGGTTACTAGCTGGAAATCAATTCTACAATGGTTCACATACTGATACATTTTTGAAATTTCCTCTTCTGCTTAGTTGGTCCATCCCTAGGCATTTTGGACTAGGAAGAAGATATGAAACTTCTAGTAGCTGTGTTCATAAACACATAAGCAATGTCAAGCTTACCTTTTAGATTAGAGTCACACAGGATGCAGTAGTCATGGACACTCCCTAAGAGAATTTACAGAAATGCCTACATGTATTTTCTTCTGTTGGTTCTTTCCTGTAATGTGCTGTCAGAAAAGACCAGTGTAGCAACATTCAGCTTCTCTTTTAAACTGAAGAGGGTTGAGTATGTAATGCAGAGAGTAGTCCTTGCTAGTCTCGTTGTTCTGTTTGTGTTTATCAAATCTTGCTACTAATCTTACTTTTGCCTTTATTATCTCCGGGTAAGGGGGCTAATGGTGAGCTACTGAAAACTCAAATGTTGAGTTTAATTTCTGGAGTGATTCATAGCGTGTGTGCTTAGCTTGGACTGTTACTTAAGAAAGATGGCCCAAGTCTATCTAAACCTTTTAAATTCTTATTTTTCCCTTTTTCAAGGATATGGGAAAGTTTTCTCTAACATATGAAGCATCCATGACACGCCTGTTCCGAGAGGGCAGGACCGAAACGGTTCGCTCGTGCACGGTGGAGTCCTGTCGTTTTGTCCGAGCCATGGAAGACCCCACTGAAAGTGTAAGTTCATGGTGTTGGTGCCCTATACAGTTGGGAGAGTGGGTTTAGATTGGGTATTAGGAATAAATTCTTCACTGTGAGGGTGATGAGGCACTGGGACAGGTTGCTCAGAGAAGCTGTGGATGCCCCGTCCCTGGCAGTGTTCAAGGCCAGGCTGGATGGAGCTCTGAGCAACCTGGTCTAGTGGAAGATGTCCCTGCCCATGGCAGGGAGGTTGGAATGAGATGATCTTAAAGGTCCCTTCCAACCCAGCCAACCTATGATTCTATGATAATTCATAAGACACATGAGTTACCACTAGACAACCATGTAAGTCCCCAAATAGATTTTAAGCATTTATAGTGGTACAGTTTTTTTTCAGAAGGAAGAGATGCTTAAGGTAATTGTCCATGTTTTCTGTCAATAAAGCAGAAATTCTGGACCATACCAAAAAAGAATGGCAGAACTTACCCAAATATACCTTATTTACTGCTTCTGAACTCCAGGAAACTGTGATTACATGTGAAATTTTTGTGACTTATAAAACTCAAACATAGATTTGTAGAACAACTAATCTCATACCAGTTAAGCTTTTCTTTCTGACAAGGAAGCAAGAATAATTCACAGGAAGGAAGTGGTTGCTCTTATATATTGATTTTGATGACCAGCATTTATGAACCTCTGTAACTTCAGTGTTGGCAGTTTGCCTTCTAAAATAGCTCTGGCAGTTTGTTTTCTTAAATCATGTTGGGATTTGCTTTCTATAACTCTTTAAGACCAGTATCTATAGAAGCTATAAATAATATAGTAAGCTTGAGCTACAATCATGTTTGATTGTAGGTTAGATAACACTTAAAATACAGATTAGTTTTCATTATGCAGTTTACAGCAGGTAACAGCAGACACTTGCTAATAGCTGAAATTAAATACCTGAGGTTGAAAAGCCAGGGGATACTATTTGAGATCAGTTGTCTTGTACTTGACCTTGAAGTGCTCAAGGCTTGAGAGTCATTGCTGTAACTTAGTTTCTCCACCTTCATCCCTAATGCAGTTCACTTAACTGAGTTTTTTTAATCTTTTATTACTTGTTAGAGGGAAAGTACGCTGAAGTTTTTCCGGCAGGCAGCTGACAAGCACCAGCACTTGTATCGCCTCGCCATGACGGGGGCGGGCATTGACCGCCACCTCTTCTGCCTCTACGTCGTGTCCAAGTACCTCGCTGTAGATTCTCCTTTCCTCAGGGAAGTAGGTGACCTTTACTGCTAACTCTTCATTACGTAATTAGTCCTTTGGTGAGTTAGTGTTTTGTGGTACCTGCTCAAGAGACTTGTGCAGCTGTGGTTTTCCTAAGAAAAAAGGTAAAATTGCAGCTAGTGCTGTTTAACATCTGCTGATAAATTGTTGATTAGTTTCATTTTCCTCTATGTGTGCATTTGTTGATAGACCTAAAAGAATGCTTTCAGTGAGCTTTTTAGCATAATACATATAACTTACAGTTGCAGGACATATATAGTCAGTATTCAAAAAAAATTTTTTGCTTTGTGTATTTTCAAGGGAGTACAGCAGAGGCTGTGTGTTTTCTCTGAGAATTTTCTTGTGAAACTGACATTCAATTCCTTTTAAGTTGCTAAGAGTTAAAGAAGCTGTATGTGGCGTTAATTTCATTGTATATTGCTCTGACAAATTATTAACTAAACTACATTTTAAGGCTGGATTTTATAAAAATAATTACACTGCACTTGTTCATTTTTTCTGGTTAATAAAAAATGTGTTCCACCTTGCCTCAAAATTAAGCTACTTACATTTGTCTGCTTGCTCTCTTAAATGTGGCTAAGTCAAGAACAAAACAACTTTCTACAGTTTCCACAAACTTTCAAGATGTGTTGTTAGAGATTTTACAAGCTTCTATCTTTATATAGGATCTTCCTGGGATTTGAATATGACTAATAATGGTCTTGTTAAAACAAGACCTTTTGTGTGTAAGTTACAAGGCTGTAGACCAAATAATCTTGTTTGAAGTAGCATTTCTACTGAAATTCTATTTTATTCTCTTTGAGGAATTGACATCACTTTCTCATTTGATAATGGTTTCCATATCAGGACAAGTTCAAAGTTTCATTTAAGCTTCTTGGTTTTCATTCCATTGAAATGGGAGTTAACCTTAATATTGCTTTATGAA
The DNA here is from genome assembly GCF_901933205.1 of Camarhynchus parvulus. Lineage (NCBI taxonomy): Eukaryota > Metazoa > Chordata > Aves > Passeriformes > Thraupidae > Camarhynchus > Camarhynchus parvulus. The sequence continues at coordinate 17,986,225 of NC_044575.1, read as the reverse complement.
ATGTTTTCTTACAGTTTATAAAGCAATATTGCACTCATTATAACACTTACTATCCTGACTAGTTTTTGAGAAAGTTGCATGTTCTTAACCAGTGTTTTCTATTTGTGTTCATCTCTTTCATATCTAATACAGGTTTTGTCAGAACCTTGGAGACTCTCAACGAGTCAGACACCCCAGCAGCACATTGATCTGAAGAAGAACCCGGAGATGTTGTCCTCTGGTGGAGGGTTTGGACCGGTATGTTTCCTAAATACAAGTACCCACTAAAAAAGAGTTTTACATTCAAGACACCAGTCAAAAAATTTCAGCTCTGTAATCCCTCATTGTTGCATATCAGAGGTGCAGCTCATGCTTTTAAATGCATGTACTTAATACTTTCCCATGATGTGGCTGTGCTCAGAAAAGTCTGGATCACCCTTTTCTGGTATCCCACTACAAGAAGGGATTATTCTTAAGGAAATGCACAGTTATGAAATGAGGTACAGGGCTCCAAGGCTAAGAGAGCTTATGAAATTGGGGTTCTTACCACATTGCCTGTGCCCAGATCTTCTGTACATTAGACTGTTGTTACAGTGACAAATGCCTTATTACTTAAACTGGATTTTAAGATTGGGATTTGTAAAAGTACTTACACTTCACTTGTTCTTGTATTTCCTGCTTGATGAATAAGTGTGTTCATACATTGCTCCAGATTAAGCTGCTCACATTGTTCTGCTTGCCCTCCTAAGTGTGAATAATGGCCGGGTCAAGAATAGAGCCATGTTCTATGGCTTCTGTAGACTTTGAAGAAACCAGTGTATTGCAGATTTGACAAGCTGCTTATTTGCTGTGATAATTTATTGGTATTTGAGTGTGCCCATTGATGAGAATATTGATGTCAACAAGACCTCTTAAGCAGCCTTTATGGGGCTATTATAATAGATTAATCTGTTTTCAAAAAGCATTTCTATTGAAGGAACAGTGAGTGGTATCACAGGACTGCTCTTTGCCTCACAGAAATTAGGTGACAAGTCCCCAGTGTATTTTGGCTGGTTTGTCAAGCTGGAAGATGGGGAATGGGAGTTGGGGTGTGTTAAGTTTTTGATGTTTATTTACTCATGTTTCTGATTGAGCTTTCAGTAGTTTTTGAAGTTGGAATGAATTTGACTTGCAGTATCAAGGAGGCCTGGCTATGGATCATTTTTGAGATTCGGACTTCTTCAAGCCATTATGAAATCAGTATTCTGAATGCCCAAAAGGCAATAGAAAAGGGTTTTGGCTGCAGGAATTCTAACGCTGTTTTCCTTTGTTTTTGTTAACAAAAAACTGTGCGTTGGTTTGCTGGATTAGTCCAGAGACTCAGTACATCCGCTTTCTATGGATGTGATTTTTGTTGGTTTTGAAGGGTTTTTTTAAGCATTCAGTAGAGTTTATCTCTGTAGCACTAACAGTGAGAAGAGTGAGAAGACTGTCAGACTGCTTAGCAGCAGTGGCAGCAAGGACATGGAAGGTTGAGATCCTTTGAGTTAGGAAAGACAGGAAGAGGGGTGACATCAGGATAATCTGTGTTTACCAGGCATAGTTGGAATATAACATCAGACTGAAACTTGGCACAGTTAATGCTACTAATGTTGAAATTGGACCAGACCTCTGCTCATGATACAGGTGTTCAGAATCACGTTTGCTGTAGAGTCAGAAGAAAACTTGCATTTGGCAAGTTTTCATCATGCAAGGCTTTTACACTGTGTTTGTTTACATTTGCAGAATGACCCCAGGAGACTGATTGGTTAGGTATACGACTGAACTAATGTATTCCTTGCTGCTTAAGCATTGAAGCTGTATAGCTACTTAGGACCAGGACTTTCTACTGACTTTCTATTTCCAAAAAATACCTGAATAATTATTTTATTTCAAACTATTAAAGCTGGGAAATATTACAGACAAATATTCAGAAAGTGGTTATTCCATGCACTTCAGATGAGACTAGAACTATTCTTTAAGTGGAGCCAATCTTCAGAAATCATGCATTAAATATAGTGGTTGAAATTTTACTTGAGGAAATTGCAACTGATTTTAAAAACTGTAGCAACTTCTTAATTGTACATAAGTTGATTGAGAATGAAGGAGAAAGAAAAAGTTTAGAAGGTGGTTTTCTCTTCTTTCTTCCCCTAGGTGGCTGATGATGGTTATGGTGTTTCTTACATGATCTTGGGTGAAAATTTAATCAATTTCCATGTCTCCAGCAAAATATCTTGTTCTGAGACGGTAAGAGTCAGCCCTTTCCTATGGTTTAGCAAATCTGTTCTGCTGTGTGCTTATAGAACTGTCCTACTCATTGTCTAAAATATAAATAATGTGGTTTTTTCTTTCTTAATATATGCTGCTTTGTTGGAGTTTTTTGTCTCCAGTGGTATAAATTTAATAGCTTCATGAACCAAGGATACCATATTCTATTTCACTTATGCTTTCAAGCATAAAGAAAACAAGTGGCCCAGGATCATCTTTACACATGTGTAGTTCCCTGCAGCTCATGTGAAATGATCACGTGTCCCCTAAAGAGAAAGATGGGCATATCTTGGTTTTTCTTATTGCAGTTTTGGTTTGTCTCGGGCTGCAGCTGTAAAGACAGAATAAAATGTATGCTGTCTGTTTAAGCCTTCCTGGTTTAAATAATACTGTACAAAGCTGACCCATAAATTATAATCTGTGCTTAAGAAACATAACTAATCAAAAATTTATTAAAATAACACCCATTATTAAAGAGATAGTAGATGTCATATGTTGAATATGCTGCTGTTGTGGAGGACTGCTCTGAGTTCAATTCATCCTTCCCCTTTATATTTTTATGGCCTTACTGAATATGCTGAGTTCATTCAGGGTTACATAGCTGACCTAGTTTTCCTCTTTTTGACCTTAACTTGTCCAGGAGATCATGGTGCTTCTGGTTAATCATTAAAGATTAGGAAATACAACTTTGTTTTTTTCATGGTTGAAATTGTTCTTCAGATGCCTGTTAGCTTGTACTTTAAATTTCACTCTGTTCTTTTGACTCATCAATCAAGTCAAAGGTCCATACAGAAAAGGCAGCCATTTTGTGTGTGTGCCCTTGATATTAGTAAGGTCATTGTGGTCATTATAAGATCTTATAATGTAGCTAATAATTTACATTTGTAATCTTAATTTCTTTCTTGTACCATCCATCTAATGCTTAGAATAAACAGAACAAGTTCCTGTTTTGTTTACACTTAGAAAGTTGTTATTTTCATTTCCAATTCTTTTTTCAATGGCAAATGATTCAGCATTTCTGATAGGAACTCAAAAATAATTTTTCTGCTCTTTCAGTACTTCTTAGTCATTAGTCATCCACTCACTGAACACTCCTTTGTTTTCTGAAAATGAGCTTTTGCAAAATTTTGTAGGAAAAGGAATATCAAAACCCAAAAAAAGCAATATAAACCCCCAAATTTTAAAGTAGCAGAAAGCTATGCATTCATCTGATTTCGAGAGGATATGATCTCATTTCTGACTGTAGGAAAGTAAATGCATAATGAGGAACTCATTGGTCAGTACTAGCATAAACCTGGATTAATTTGTATAGCATTAAAAGTTCTATTATCAAAATCCCCATTGTGCAGTAAAATAGATGCCTGAATTCCAGAAGCTCCAAAACTACAAAATAGTAGAAAGTTTCTTCTTTTGCCTGAAAAATATCTGTTGATGGACAGTACAAGTATTTGGTTTTGGTTTTTGTTTGTTTGTTTTTAAAGGATTCTCATCGCTTTGGAAAGAACATTGAGAAGGCACTGGTTGACATCATGGCTTTATTTAACCTCAGTAAAAACTGTACCAAGTGACCTGCTTGCTTGATGCCAAGCAATCTCCTCTTGGTGGGATGAGGACTCTGCTGCTCAGTGAACAAGGTTTGTTGAAGAGTAGCTGGAGAAGAAGCTGAGTCAGCACCTTCTTGATCACCTATTAAAACCTTAGGCAGTATATTAAATGTGTCTTTTTTGTTGTGGTTTGTTTTGGGTTTTTTTTTTTGTTAGTAGTATGAAAGAGCTTATTTCAACAAAGGATTACTTCTAAAATCTTCTGTGTTTCTAGGGAGGAAGCATAGTATCAATGCATGAAGGCATGTATATTCTAACTTCTGCAGTTTTCTCTTAATTTGTGTACACTTTCTCTTTTTTTTTTAACTTTAAATTAGTTTACTTGTTTCCAGAATCAAAGGGATAAAACACACCGACTTATATACTAGAAAAAGTTAGATTTGCTACATATTAATAGCAGAATGTTCTTCAATGTATCTGCTGCTTTATGTAAATGAGTGACAAAACTTGAGGCCATTTGCCTTCCTTGGTTTCTTTTTAGAGGTATTTTCTGTAAACCATACCAAAAATCACTGCTATAACCCACCTAAACACACTAAGTTGAAGAAATGTTATGGTTTTTGAAAAGCAAAAAAAAAAATGAGACCCAGCCATTGGATAGTACAATGTGTCCCCTCATTAGCAGGTATCACATTTTTCTTACTGCTTGCAAGCCTGTTTGTGACGTTGATTTTATTTCTGTATAATAAATGGACCTGTGTACTTGTTCATGCAAGTGCCTTAGAAAAACAAAGATCCTTAGCCCAGGAAAAAGGCATATGCTGGGAAGTTGTTTCAGTGGTGAAAGAGGGAAGGTTGTAGTAATGCAGATCTGGTTTTCAAATTACAAATTAGGATGAAGTGGCATAAGCAGATGTGAATATGTTGCCAAATGGTGCAGTCAGGTTTAAAATTCTAGTGAAATGCTCCTATCTTAAATAGCAAAGGTGGATGCTTAGGAAGGGCAGGACTAACTTTGTTGGGGATTAACAGATATTCATGTGTTTGTTTTGGTGAGTGGAATTGGTGGTCACTCGGGTTTCTGGGCCCTGGGAAATGTTAATTGAGTTGAATGCAACCTGTTGGAAATCCTGCAAAGCAGGGCTGCCCGTGGGGCTGATGGATTGCAGTTTGCCTGGGAGGACACTGCTGCCTTGGCAGCCACCTGCATGAGAAGGGCAAACTGCTGAAGCCATGGGAAATAGCTCCAGAGTGGGAAAGTCATGGCCTTCTCAACCCCTCCTGGGAGATGCTCTCGGTCAAGCAGTTCCTGAAGGATACAGGTAGGGAGGGGAAGCTTTTTCACTCAAAAAGGAGCATGGTGTTTCCAAGTGCAGAAATAAAACAGCTGCTACCAAATGGAGTAACTTTTGCATGATGCTTCTCTTCCCTGGGCTTTATAGGTGTGGTACCTTTTTTACATCCTACAGTGCAGTAAAGTGTACTTGTTAGCACAATCATTTTTTTATTATTATTATTATTTTGTATAAGGTACATGATGGTTACTGATACAGTGAATGATGCTCCTGAGCTCTGCTGAGTTTAAAAGACCCTTGGGGTGGATATAAAACTTCTCATTAGACTTTGAATGTTTTCTGGCCAGTATCTCTAACTTTCTATGCCTCTTCATGCTTAATTTTACTCTGATCTAGCTGTTAAAACACCTGTGTATGTATGCTTGGGGTGGGAACCCTCAAAAATCCAAGATGCATACTTTAGCAACTGCATGCTTACATAAATGTGGGAATCCTGACAGGAACTGATCAAAGACACTCATTATTTGATTAGGTACAGTATGTGGGAAAGGACACTTGGAAATAAGCCTTACTGCATCTGGCAGGCCTGGCACTTACCAAGCTACTGCAACAATTTTATAGTGATCTATTTTTGGAGCTGCAGAAATAATGCACTGGGGGTTTTGGGGGTTGTTTTGGTGTTGGTTTTTTTTTTTTAATTGACCACTGACCAGTCTGTGTTTAAATTAACATATTAGCTTTTAGGATTTTCTTAAAAAAAAAGGTTTAGATTTGACTCTCAGGTCTTAAGTGTTTCTAGTCTAATTGTAGTTAGTGCAGTTTTGCATTCTTGGAGAGTAAGTATGATTGGCACAGAAAGCTGTTTTTTATTGTAAATGTTTCAAATGTTTTGTGGTGTTAAATGTATCTTTTTAAATTTTGGAATAGATATAGTTCCTGAACAGATAATATTTTATTTCTTTTTCTTTAAAATGTCAGCAGCATGTAAATAAAATTTGCTTTTTGGATGTAAATCTTAGAAATCCACAGTGAATGTAGGTTATTAATAAATAATTTAAATCTTGTTGTTGAATATTGTGTACATACAGTAAAACTGCTTGGGGTTTTTTTTGCTCAAAGCCATAGGAATGTAACTGAAATTACCTAGATTTGAATGAACCTTCTACTACAGTGTATTTTATTGTAAAGTTAAATGTTCATATTCCAGTAAAACTGCTAATTTGTTACTAAAGCCTTGAATCATTGATTCTCAATTAATTCTTTAGGAGATCAAACTTAGGGTTGAGGAGGTGGCTAAAAGCCAGGTTGGATGATAATAATTTTTTCTGTTTATGAAATGTCAGTGTGGAATTGGTGGAATATACCTTGAGTATTTTTCAAGTTTATTATATCAGCTATTTCATGGCAGAAGTTTGGAAAGCATGGAGTCCATTTACAGGGTACCATTGTTTGGGATTAATACTGTTCCCAGCTGAATATTCTTTTAAGGCTTGAGGCTTTTGAGAGACTAGGGAAGTGCGTGCCTGACCTTGAAAATCATGGTTCTAGTTCAGCCTTTGTACCAATTGTTTTCTCATGTGAAATGTATTAATTTAAAGTAGCAGGTTTTTTTTTATCTTGTTTAGTTACTTTACATTTGTTGTTGGTTATTTACGTCCAACACTTTGTCTCTATTTTCTACTTTCTTCTGTGACTTCAAAACATGAAATAAAATTTCACAACTACCACTATCTGGAACAATGTTTAATATCTTTTGTATCTTCTTCCCAGCTCCCTTGCTGTAGTCACTTGAAATTCAGGACTTGTGAATCCATTGCTGTTAAATCCAGTTAGGAACAGTAGCAGTGAACTGTTCAGTTTATTTTAGCAGCGATTTAAACAGGTCTTCTAGTTAATAGGGAATGTATTAATGAGCAGTTAAAACTATAAGGAATTAAATCTCCCCAAAGAAGCTGAACATGTGGATTCACCCTTGTCTTCCATCAAATTTTGTCCACTTTCTTTTTTCTGTTGTGATGCCACATTAAAATTTCAGTGTTCCAACTTCAAGCATTCTCCCTCCAGAAGGATCAGTCATACAGATAATAAAGATGTGATCAGGTGGAACAGTTGCTTTCTTGAAAGTTGAAGATAATTAAAGTTTGTTAGTCTCTGTACCAGAAGCTAAAAATTAAATTTAGGAAAATCTTTGTGACCAGCTCGCTTTCTTACAGTTTATCGCACTATATATGAATGTTTCCTTCCTTTGCCCTTTTTCTTGAAGGTATTAGAGCGAAATTCTGATCAGGTTAAAAATAATTGTATTGAAATAAAGCTGATTGCTTGTTTCTATGCTGCTTGCTTACCTTCCTCAACTGCTCTCTATGTAAGGAGGAGGCACAGCACACCCAGGTGGAGAGCAAATTGTCAAGTTCAAACAAATTCCAGTTTGAACCTAGAAAACTCAGCTCTGGTTGGTTTCTGTCTTTGTTTCATTTTCTGTTTGGTTGGTTTATTTTTGAAAACACAAGTGTAGGTATTAAGTGTGATGCTATTATAGTTGTAAATGCATCTGAACAGAACTGTGCACTGAACAAAAAAAAAACCAGAAATAATATTCAAAATATGTAACAATATCTGGTAATGCTGAACAGGCCACAGCATTTATATGCCTTGTTGTGTTATGAAAATATATGTAGCTTCCCATTTTAACATCAATAAGTCATTTTTTTTGTTTGGTCATTTGGCTTTTTAAAAATGAATAATTTAATACATAAAATAATTATAAGTAAAAGTTTCTTTTCTTCAGGTGTTCATATCATTCCTATCTCTAGTTACAGGTAAGAATAAATGTTTTTGTTTCAAAGACATCAAACACCCAAACTGTTTCTCCCTGCAAGTCTTTTACAAAAGAATAGTAATATTTCTTTCACAAGAATGTAATGCTGCAGTGACATCAAAATCTTTTATTGATGCTTCAAGGGAGTTCTTGGTTAAAAGACTCATCTTTTTATAAAGAAGACATGCATTATTTTATGTACTAGAATTCCCTCAGTGATACCTGTGGTTTACCTCACATTGTGCTTCTGTGTATGATTAAGCAGGGAAGGTTTTATGCTAATTGGAAGAATCTGTCCAACCATTGACTGTCTAAAATAGGCTTTATTCTAAGTGCCAGAGGGTAAGAGGTGCTTTCAAGCACTGTCCTATCTGATCTGTTCACAAATGAGAGGCACAGAAAAATGTTGCTCTTAGATTTCCTGCATTGTGGAGCAAGGCGAAATAGCATCTGGCATTTTTGCCTGTTTCTGGTCCTCAGGGCTCAAGTCTAATTGGCTTCTGTCTTTCCCTTGCACATTCAGATTCCAGTTCAGGTCAGTTAGGAAAGGGTCTTCTCCTAAGGCCACCTGAACCCAAACTGCCAAGTGGGACTGCAGCAGATAACCCTGGGCAGCTGATTCATTAGTATTTGAGCTTTTTCCCCATTCTCAGTCTATGTAAAGAAACAGGGCTGAGGATTCAAGTCTGCCTTTAACATTGCCTACCTATGCAGAAATGTTCTTTACAACTTAATTATTCTCTTAAAATTCTTGATCAAATATTAAATTCTTATTCAAATATAAATTCTGAGGTATGTGCAAGACAAGTTATAGAGATTTGGGCTTTTCATGAAAGATGTTTCTGAAAGGTACTGGTATTTAGTAAACAGGATTTTTAAGGGTTTCTATTCAGGGGTCAAAGTGTGTACTGAGAGTAGCAAGGCTTAGTCTAGAAGTGTGGCTTTTGGGAAGGTGATGCTGTAATTGTAGAACCATAGAACATGCTGAGTTGGAAAGGACCCATCAGGGTCTCTCCAGCTCCTGGCCCAGCACAGGACCCCCCAAGAATCCCACCCTGTGCCTGAGAGCATTGTCCAAACACTTCTTGAGCTCTGTCAGGTTTGGTGCTGTGGCCACTTCCCTGGGGAGCCTGTTCCAGTGCCCAGCCACCTCTGGGTGAAAAATCTTATTCTAATAGCCAACCTAAACCTGCTCTAACACAAGTTCAAGCCATTCCCTTGGGTCCTGTCTCTGGTCACCAGAGAGGAGAGACCTGTACCTGCCTCTTCCCTTCAGGAGAAAACTGCAGGCTGCAATGAGGTCTCCCCTCTGTCTCCTCTTCTCCAGGCTGGACTGACCAAGGGACCTCAGCTGCTCCTCACACAGCTTCCCCTCAAGGCCCTTCACCATCCTCATGGCCCTCCTATGGACACTCTCTAACAGCTTCATGTCATTTTTATATTGTGGCACCCAAAACTGCCCCCAGCACTCGAGGTGAGGCCACCCCAGTGCAGAGCAGGGGGGACAATCCCCTCCCTTTCTGGCTGGTGATGCTGTGCCTGATGCCCCCAGGACAGGGTTGGCCCCCCGGCTGCTGACTCAGATTTAATTTCCATTAATGAGTTGCTGGATTGGCAAGGTAGCTGAAAGATTGGTTTCCAGTAGGTGCAAGTGGCACCACGTCTGCCACAGCAGAAATGCCACAGCACACAGTTGTTAATTTTGGAACAGTTATTTATGGTACAGCTGAATTTGTTGTCCAGTTTCAGATGACTGTTTCTTACTTACACTCAATCCTAGTTATCCTCAGTCCATTTATATAGTTCAAGATTAAGTCTTTTTTTACATACTTGGTTGTGACTATTGCCTAACTTCTTCAGGGCAACTTAGAAATAAGAGAATGCTTCCTGGTGTTGAAAACACTGAATGCCATTGTTACTGTGAAGTATGTTACTGTTCATTGTCATTCTTTAGGAATATTTTTACTTGAAATAAAAGCAAAAACTATTCTGCCATTGACAATTAAATTGACCATTCACAGTGTTATGCTTTAAAAAACATGATTTATGCAGAAAAATTATAACATTTATTGTGTTTGTTTGGGATTTAAAGTAGGTTTTAAATCACACCTGTTAAGAATTAAAACTTTATATTCCAGTAAGAGAGGCAGTGAGTATTGTTACTGAGGCAGCAATTCTTCTGATTACAAATGTTTACAAGTCTGGCTGCAAGATATCAGCATTGCACAGTGTAGCAGAGTAATCCAGATGTTCAACAGAAATCATTCCAGCCCTGTAGTAATTATATGCTGTAACTGATAGCAAAATTATATGCTAGAGAAAATTGACTAATTTGTACCATGCTAGCGTGGAGAGTCACACTTACTAAGTGCTATATAAAGAATAATATGGTAGTTCCTTGAACTCCCAATCTAAGTTTTATCTAGCTATGCTATATATATATATATATATATATATATATATATATAGTGCTATTTATATATATAAAACATATTATTTTCTGTTCAACAGCTGTTAAACAAACAAACAGAAAAACTATGTGAAGATTGATTTATCCAAAGGAAAACTCTTGATCTATCAACCACAACTAAATAAATGAAATGAAGTGTTACAATGACATGTTAAGGAGCTACAGTTTTAGATCTTAATAGGTGTTTCCAGAAATTAAGGGGGAAAAAGCAAACATCTTCATGCACAACGATCTGTTTGTTTAACAGATTCCAGTCTGTGATCATGAAGCTTTCTTGGATAGGTGGTACTCTTAAAAAAATCTTTATGTGCTTGGAATTACATCTCATTAGATTTAAACTAATCATCAGTTTTTCATTCCAGGTTATGCACCAGTTGGAAGTAGGTACTCAAATACAGTTCATATAAAGAGTTCTGGCACACAGAAGCTAAAATTAGTTCATCTAATTTCTGACTATTGCGACCAAAATAATTATCTTCAATCAGGTACAATAAAAACAAAAATTGTCTCTAGATAATTTGATGTTCTGTAGATACAGATTTCTGTATTTGTCTAGATAGTATGCTGTCAGTAGTATATCATAGATTGTTAATTTGGAACTGCTTGTGTTTGTGTTTGTGCTCTTAAGCAACAACAGGGCAGATGAGCCAAAGCTGATGGAGACACCACCACTTATTATTTTAATTTTTTTAACTGAAAAATTGCTAGGCACTCCAGGGATATAAGAGTGATGGATATGTTAAAATTATTGGAAATCTTAATATAGGTTACTTTCCATATAAATCACATTTAGCACAAGCTTCTGAATACTTCTGCATTTTCCTCGTTTGCCACCAAGGGACACTGTTTCTCTATAAGTGAGAAGCCTTGAGCACGGTGGGATTTTCTTTAGTCTTGGGATGTCTCAGTAATATTTAGATAATTACGTGGACTTGAAATGCCATCAAGTTGTTAAAAAACCCTGAGTTTTGAGGTCCTAAAGTTAGTGCTATTTAGATGGAGTAGCACGTTTTCATTTAAGCAGCAACAAAATTTTTGAGTTTCAGTTTTAATGTACATGTATTTCTTTACCTAAATATAGCTTCCTCAAAATATTTTTACATGCTTTATTTCATTATTTATTATTATAATTTTATGTAGTCTTTTATTTTCATAGAAGTTGAAACACAAAGCCTTTTCCCATTAAGCACCATGCAAGCACAGATACTGCCCCAACAGCAGCAGGTGCTGAGTGTGGACATCTCTCAGCAGATGCTCCAGGTGTGGAGCCTGTTGGCTTTTATTTGTCAGAAGCCATCAGAAGGGTAAAAAAGACACATTCAAGTTAAAGGTCATGTTCCCCTTTAAAATTCATTTATTTGCTGTAATGGTAGGGAAGAAGAGCCTGAGGGGGAGCATGCTGGAATATGCTGTTTAGTTTTTATTTGCTTGAGCTTTTTTCTGTTCTGCTCATCTTCACAGTAAGTACCAGAATTAAGACAAGGAATTGAAAGCTTCTTGGGATTATTCTCTTCAGCTTTTGAGTTGTCCTTTGGTTTCCTTTTTTTCATTTTCCTCTTTCCTTCAATAGGAAGGAATTAACTACAAGTTCAAGATTCATCTTCTATTCTTACAATGTAGAGTATAGCATACATTCCTTTTCCTCCTCTTAAAATGGGTTGTTAAGGCTTGGTTTTTAGCAATTGTGTGTAGTTTCTAGTCCACACAGTAGTTTAGCTGGCACTCTATATTTTCTGTGTATAATGGTGTCTGGTTTCAAAATGTCCTAGAAGTGACACCAGAATTAAAAATACAGTTTTCAGTGAGAAAAATACATTTATTTCACTTGTGAACTTTTAAATTTGGTATTATATAGATTATGTTGTTTCTGAGAACCCTTTGAAGACTGCTTTTGGGTGAACAAAAGCACAATGACTTTTACCAAAAAAGGAGAATCTTCTATTAGGATTTTTTACACATTTTTCTTTTTATTCAGGCTTCTTAATATCAATGCAATTGTGCAGCTCATTTGCCTCAAAAACATTTCATTATCTTACTTAATTGAGATGTTTCTAAATCTAATTAGCATGTGTCTAGCCTGCATTTTTAACAGTAATGATTTTCTTTAATATTTAATTGCAGATCATTTTTAAGTAAGAGGCAGACTTGTTAGGTAGCTGCAATTTTAAAAAAGATAAAAACAGTACTTACCATTTCAAAACTATAGAATAATATCCTTGTAGTTGTATATGTTTTTCCTCTTTTTTTTTCAACCTGTGTAGCTTACCTTTTGTTTTAGGGGCTACAAAGTCCAAAAAACCACGTAACTGCACAAAATCTCAGTGCCTTTAAGTGTAAGTAAAAATGTTTCAACATTTAAGGGTTACTAATTGCAGTCTGTAGATGAAAGGACAAAACCACAGGACATGTGCTTTAAGACAAACATTATGTTTGTGTTAAAAATTATTCACCTGATACTGAGATAGAAAGATCCACAACTGATGTAGATTTGTGCCACAGAAGCTCAGAGTTTGGTGCAGGGCTGAAGATGACTCATACAATCCATAGCTTGAAAAATAAGAAGTGAATCTGGAAGCATGTTTGGAAAATCCTATGTAGAATGCAAATGCTGTGTACAAAAATGAAATTTCTCTGCCTTGCTGATGCTTGCGTACATGAATAATGTGCACAGAGATGTAAACACAATAATTAGATTTGATTCTTTGATGGACTAGGTATATTTTACAAAATGTAAACTGAGTTCATGAAACTGAGTGATTAAAAGCCAGTAAGATAAAAAAAAAAGGAAAAAGAAAAATGTAGAGTACACACTAGTATCAGCGTCATGTATAAAAAATACAGGGTTTTTTCCCATTACTTGCAGTATTTAAAAGACATTATTTTTAGCCTAAACACAGCTGAGCGTTACCTCTGTATTATATTTACATAAAGAAATGTAGGGATGTCACTCATTCCCTTTACAGAATGTTGGATTTAAACTACTCATATGTTAACTGAATGATAAATTTTATTCTTTCAAGGAAGCATTCTACCCCAAAATTAATTTTAGAAAGTTTTTTACTTGAATGAAAATATATTGTATCCCAAATTCAGACAATAATTAAAGGGCATGAGGCAGGACTGTTGCATGCAGATGGAGTAAAAGACTTTTTGTTTAACCTTTCCCTGTCTGCACCCATTCAGGAGAATTGATATAGCTTAATTATGTAATAAGAACTTAGTCTTCCGTATGATAAATCAGGAAAAACTCAGAAGCAATCTGTTAGAAGTAGAAGCTACTCAGTATAGAACAGAAATCCACTTCCTGAAATTCCCAGTATGATTGAGTTTCAGTAGAATCATTACCACTAAACAAGAAATTAGGGTTAGGACTAGTGACATAAACATGGATTAAATGTAGAAATGAGGAGCATAAATTGAAAATAAAATTTAAAATTACTGGGAGGAGTAGAAAAAGATAAATACATTACAAGATGAACTTAGAATTCTTGAAAAGCTGAATTTCGTGTAACATGTTCTCATCATCAGATCCATCTTTATTTGAGAACACACAGCAGGGAACAATGCCAGAATATAAAGTGTCAAGTTACTAAGTTCAAAAGACAGATGAACTCAAATGATGATGGGAAAAAAAATAGGAATTTTGACTAGTCAAGAATTAGGAAAATAATAAAGAGGAAAAAATCACGGGGAAAATTTAAAAGAAATAATACAGAAAATTAAAACACAATCCAGTCCATGAGATATTTATGTAAAAACCGAAAGCTGCTATTAGCTGCCCTTTCTATTATTTATGTTTGAAGTTAGTTCCTGCGTGGTTGGACCAGGTGACATCAAATTTAGTCAACTATACTTAATATTCTTAGGTATTAAATATTTCCTTTTCAATGTAGAGATTATAAAAAATTGTAACAGGACAGGAAACCCCTTCTCTTTTGACACTTCATGATCCATTTGAAAAGCTGACGTATATGGACAGAAAAAGAAAAGGGTAACTGTCAAAAGGGCCCAGGTTTTAATAAAAAGCAGAATGCAGAAGAACATGAAAGGAAATGAAAATATGAGAGACACACCTCAGGAAGAGTGTAAGCTGGAAAAAAGTAGCAAGATGTAAGAAATAGCTTCTAATTCTGTATTAGTTTTGTACTGGTGTGAGGCAAGGGGAGGCAAAAAGAAATATGTGAATTAAATGGTGAATCAAAAGGTCACCGTTGGCTACCACTATTTGGTCATATCATACAGCTATAAAAAGTTTTATACTATTCTAGGGAATACTGGAAATTATATTTTTAGTAGAGGAAGGAAGATGTTTGTAGTATTTTATAAAATGCTGGGAAATCTTCATTTGGTTTACTGTGCAGAGTTCTGGTCATCTGTGCTCATGAAAAATAAACTTGATTTGGAACAGATGCAGTCCTCAAAGTCTCCTGGGACAAATGAGAGAATGGAATATGTGTCTTTAATGGAGAGAACAGGGGAGTTTGATTTAGTCTAGGCAAATTAAGTCTGAGAAGATATATGCTTCCTCCTCATAACTGAATTCAGGAAATCGATATTGAAGAGGACTAGAAGTCGTTAAAGGATACAGAGCACTTAAATTTGGAAAGGAAAGGAAGTTTTCTTAACTGTTCAAAGAGTAATGTTCAGAAATGTTCTTCCAGAGAGGCTAGTGTGAGCCAGGAACCTAAACTATTTAAAAATGGAACTTCAAAAATTGTGAAACAGATTTCCTGGAGACAATAAATCCATGGTACAAAGTTTTGGGTGTCTACACGTATTGGCATATTTAGGGGATTCTGAAAGGAAGGACAGTAGATGATGCCATTTTTCCTTGCATGAATCTCATACTTCAAGACTTTTACTAGTCACCCATGGCGTCCAAAAAAATACTTCACCTCATTGATATGTCATTCTTAGAACCACTAAGTACTGAACACTCACAGCTGCTGAGGAAAATGCAGGCAGTGTGTATTCACCTTCCTCGAGATATTGAATAGCCCTGTTTAAATGTTTTAGCTTGAATTGGTCAAACACTCTTTTGGGTTATGAAAGAATTTTCAATGACAAAAATAGGGATTTTTTCCTTTTTTTTTTTTCAGTGATTCTCTATGGGAGAATTGGGAACAATGTCCTGCCAGTTTAAAGTCTTACTTGATGTTGAAAGCCTCTGGCACAGGCAGCCCTGCCCCAGGAGGGGAAGGAGGTTTTGGGGTCTGTTGGTGCTCTGGAGTCCTGAGGGTGGCCAGAACCAGGGGTCTGTTGTGCTCTCCAGGTTCTGCTGATGAGGTAGAGCCCTGTAAAGCCCCTTTTTCTCCCTATCTAATAAACAGCTCATCCCCTTTTTGCACTTTGAATATTCCCTGTTTTGTCAGGTTTTGTATTTAGTTTGGGGTTTGTTTTCCACTTGTTGCTGTTTGAAGAGTTGGGGGCTGGAGGCTGCATCCTGGCTTGGTCGTTTTAGCCTTTTGTTAGTGAACCCAGTAAATCTTTTCATTCTTCACTCAAAGGGAGTTCGGGACACTCCCTTTCAGTATTTTTAATCTAGACATTTTCTCCTTTTGCTATCATATTAATATAGCCCAACATTGGCCAGCTTCTGTTTTCTGCAGAATCTGATTCTTTGTCACAGCCTGTTGTGTTAACCCTGGCCAGGTCTGGCCTTCTGCATATATACCTTTGTAATTAGTATTGCTGAAAGGGATTAATTTTGTACTGATATAAAATTATTACATTCTTCTCATTCTATTATGCTGCACTATTAGAGAGAGCAGTCATTTCTTATTGAATGACAAAACTTCACTGTCATGATTTAATCCCCATGTTTAGGTGATTTTAGTTTATATTTTTCAGTTGCAAGAATAGCAAAAAAAAAAAAAAGTGGGGGAAAAGGAATTACCATTCCTGTTGTAGTGACAGCTCTATGTATGTTTGTTACCCTGGGTGTGTTTGTGTTTCTGTTTCTGCAGTAAAGCCATGGTAAGTCAGCTCATTCTGTGGGCTATCACTTGTGAGCTATTGATCTTTACCCAAATGGTTTTCATTCCAGCTGTTGCAGTGTGGCAACCTGCTGTGCCATTTTTATAGTGCTTATTCACTATAGTGGTTTTTTTGCAATCATAGTCAATAACTAATTAAGCTATGTCTGGCCTTTGGAGATGTACTGATAAGTTTTAAAATGTACTAGTTTTAGTACATTTACACATACAGGCAGAAAGGATGTGGTGTGTGGCTGAGGAGCTAAAGAGGGACTTTAAAGACCTGAGTTCACTTTTGCACTGTGTCACATGCTTCTGGGCTGGGCTTGAGGTACTCACTGAATTTCCATGGCTTTGACTCAGGAAAATATTGGAGTGAATGCTGAAAAATAAAGGCAGTCATGTGGTCAAGAGCCTTCTTCAGTCAGGACTCTTGGAAGTGGGATGACAGGCCCCTACCTCCACCTTGTTTTCCTGTAGTCTGTCATCTGTGAGTCCATAACTCACCCAAAGTCTCCCCATTTACTTCAGCAAGCTCTGACTTGGGCTTTTAAAGGAAAAAGGAATACCAGGTACCTGACAGCAAGGCACCCTGAGCCCAGCTGAGGTCTCAACTAGAACATGAATTATATGTTTGGAAAGAGAAGAGGTGTATAGTTAATTTGCAAAACCCAGTAGCTGTCCTGTAACTACGTGCCAAAATAATGCTTTCCTAAATCTTCATTACAGAGTGGATATTTGCCATTCAGTATTACCCACTTCAGAGACCAAATGTGACTCATTATTAAATTACTTCAATCTGTGCTGATGTAGAAGCACCCCTGACACATCTCTTTGTGAGCCATTTCTTCAGAGTAATTGCATTAGTAATAGCCGATTACACAGCAATCTTATGTTCCTACAAAATTAAGGTAATTACTGTAGCTAAAAACACATCCCTCTGTATTCTGTCCTAGCAAGGAAGCTGGTAAAAGGCAGTGTAATGCTTCAATTCTTTGTAACAAGAGAAACATTGAGGTATAATTACATTATTGATGCGGCGTAGGAGAAGTTTTCATATTTGAAGGGAGCATGGAAACAAAATAAGAGTTTGAAGCTATAAAATCTTAGTCTGGACAGGGGAAAAAAAAAAGATCTTTTGCATGTAGATGCCTTAACAAGTATGGAGGAAATGTATTTGAAATACATGAATGAGTTTGTGTTCTGTACTTTGAAAGTGTTTGAAAGATGTCTGTCTTTGAAGTAGATTTTATTATGCAAAAGTGCAATTTTCTTGGTTCCAGATGTTCCAGAGAAAGTCATACAGTTCAATTTTTATACAAAATAAATGGGTATTAATTTTTTAATTTAATGGCAAACCATCTGAATGCTAGGGGTCAGATTCTAATTAGACTGTGTGCTATAGAATTTGATTTTTATTTTAATTTTCATCTTTCTTTATGTCTTTGAGGGAAACTTGACATTTGACATTTTCTTTAATACAATATTAGAAGTTTAATATAACAGCTGAGAGAGAGCAGACAGGCCATTCCCTGTAAATGTAGTTCAGTAATAAAAACCTAAATATTCTAGGAGGGATATTGAAAAATTAATCTCTTCAGAGACATTGTGCAGTGTCAAAATTCACTGACAGAGGGATCCACCAGGTCATGAGAGGGTGGCAGTTTGTGTTTGGCTGGGGGCTGATGAGAGTCTGTTGCATGAGGTAAGTGCTCCTTGCAGATTTTACTTTCTGTAGGATCAACGTGCCGTGGTTGAAATGCTGATAGCCCTCGAGTGGAGAAGAAATGTTCAGCTGTGGAATATATCTTGCAATATGTCATATGCAAAACTCATAGGATCAACATGGTGCTCAAAATTGTTTTGACTACTAAGGTAAATCCTAGCAACTAAATATTGATTTTTCAATTGACACAGCAGAATATGAGAATGTGTCAGGTTCAGCTAAATTCCTTTTATGCAAGTATCTTAGCAACTGTTGTATACAGTTTACACCTGTTAGGAATATTCATGGTGAAAGAAGTGATTCTTTTAAAATGTTTACAGATTAGAAATCTTAGGAGATCAGAGTAACAACTTCAAAAACATTTTTTGCAGGATGACAAATTATGGAAGCTAGGACTGTATTTTTCTGTTGCATACCTACAGCACTGGGGCCAGTAGGCAGTAGCTACAGCAGGAACCTCTCCAGAGCTACATTTTTAAAGACAATGTGATCACATGTGGGAACATTTTGTGTTGTAAAAGGTATTTTTCATCTGCTGTGTCAGGTGATCACAGAGACAGAGTTTCCATGGAGGCACCTCACTCCCTTTAGCAGCCAAGTGTGTGAGAGGGACAGGCCCAGGAACAGAGAGAAGCTAAATGTAATCATGGAGTTGAATGAATATTGTTGCATCACATGACAGGTTTTGGAAGGAGGCTCTCTGAGGATGGCAAAGATTTATCTGGTATTTTGAATGCTGGTGCTTCCCACAGACTATTTTGGAAATTATATGGACAGCTATAAGATTTTCATTTACCTATACTGTCTCATGCATAATGTAAGGAGAAGAAAAGATGATTCATATTAGTAAGCCTGTAGCTTTCATCACTCTCAGATGTAACTTTAATGAGATAAAATGAAGTTTCATCCTGGAACAAATTGATTTAACACTTTCTGGTCTTTAAAGAAACTTACACTGTGACTTCACAATAGTTACATTCAGTTGACTTTTCTAATTATTGATTTTCAGCATGAGAAGAGGCTTGCAGCAAACATCAGGAAAGCTTTGTTTTATTAAAAGCAGCTTATCTATGTATATTGTACTGTAAATCTTCTTTTGATGTTCAGAACTTTCCTTGGTGTTGAACTCAGGTTTTTTAGTCTAAAGCCCAAAACAGAAAAAAAACAACAATGCATGTATTTCCTGGGCATCTGAGAGAGCAATGCTTGGTATCTATGATTAATTTTCCTAACCTATTATTGGTGCACTGAGAACAAGAAGTTTCCTCTGACAAAAGCAGGTGTTGGGTTTGGGTCCTACATCTGCACAGCAGCTGCTGCAGACCCACAGCTGTTTATCTTACAGGCCTGGGGTATGGTTCTTGTGAGCCTTGAAAGCATCTATTTATCTGGCTCCATACCAGGAGATGAATCCCAAATCATTCTTTGATTCTGTGGTATTTACACTGCTTCACAGCACCCTTATCTTGTCAGGGCTCTTTCTGTTTTCTGCTGCCATCCTGCTGCCGTTCTTTTGCATGTGGGGAATGCATTAAACTGTTGTCAGCCTTTTCTCTACTTCAGATACACAGAAAAATCACAAAACTTCTAACTTGGTGGGGTTTTTGTTTCCAACAAATAATTGAATTCTTTGAATACCGCTGGTTTTGAAGAGAGAGCAGCACAAGGTGGTTAGTGGATTATACTCTTAGAGAAGTCAGATTGGCACTGGCAGCAGAGACAGAATAATTCAGACCCCTTTGGAAAATCCTGACCTCTCTCTGTTGTCCTGTAGATTTCAGTCAGCATACCAAACCAAGGAATGGATTCTCTTTAGTGTGAATAATCCCATGTAGTTAGAACTACTTACACCATCAGAAAAGTATTTTACTTTTCATGTGATAAAAAGCAATGGATATGTAGCTTGTATACTGGTAAATTATGTAGAGATTTTCTTTTAAAATTGCTTTTGAAAAGCAAAAGTCCTCCAGAATAAGCTTGTAATATTGTCCATCATTATCAGAGGCATATCTTCTGCCATCTAGTAATAATGAGAGCAAGAAACAAACAATTCAGGAAAACTATTCCATCAACACAGCACCCAGTTGAAGGTAACAGGTATTAGACTACCTGCTGTTGGTTTTCTGCCAGCACAGATGATGCAAAAGTGTGGAGAAGATTATCACTTGCTGCAATTCCATAAAGTTTTTCTGACACCTGGGACAACTGTAGAAGAATCATTTACTCCTTATCCTGGCATTCAGTGTCCCAGTGAGAAAGAAGCAACTGGAATTTGGCATTATTGACATCTCAATTTAGCCAAAGATGATCCTGCTTTGACAAATAATCCCATGGCTGGTTAAATTCACCTCAGGATTGATGTATATACATCTTCAGATTTCAAGTTGAACTGCTCCAAGATCATTGTAGTAATGTCTCAATCTAGAATAAAACTTCTTAGGCAAGACTGACTAACTTCTGAAAAACCAGAGGATAATAGAGTATTACAGGGGTGGCTCCTGGATCACCACTCACTCCTTGAAATCATTCCTGAGATATTATACATAAATCTTAAAAGTCAGCCGTAGGTCAGATATAATCCACAGTCTCTAGAGCAAATGCCACCTGAATAATATCTGAAGTAGGTGTAGCATTCTCTGTTCTTTAAGTGACTTATTAATTCAAATGTCTTGGTTTCAAAGATATTTTTAGAAGGACTGCCTACTCAGTGACATTCTGTTGTCAAGCAGCAGCAAACTTCCCATTCCACTCAATCATTACTCACAAGCCCTTGTCTTTTTTCAGTTAATATAATAATATAAGCGTCTTCTTATATGCTCTAATGTAAGACGAAGGCTGCATACCATTTAGGTTCTTTTAAGTATCTGTAAAAAATAGGCTACCTACTTACTTGGTAGCCTTAAAAGGCCTCGGAACTGGTGTTTGAACCCTGCAATGAGGTGCATATTTCTGTTTCCTGGTAAAAGAACAGGTAATTAATTATGTTTGTCTGGTTTTGAAGGCTTGACTACAAGCAGAAACATAAGAAAAAGGGTAGGGTTTAGCTGTGTGCTAATCTTACCATTCTGTGGCATCTGCTGGCACTCCCTTCTGTCACTCAAATGCTGCCCAAGCATTTAACCTGTAAAACAGCTGAAGATCATAAAATATCATTTTAAAATATCAGAAGATCATAAAATCTCAGTTCAGGCAGTCTTGGTCCTTCCCAGATTTTTGTCTCACAGTGTTTGTGTGCAGATGAGTTTGTGAAAATTCGGTGTAAGACACTAAGCTACTTTTGTGATTGTGTGCCAGGCTCCATTATATCAGAGTAGTTAATGGTAGTTGACCCCAGGAGATCTGGAAATAATCTGTACCTGAAAGAAAAAAATCACAACACAGAAGTTGACTAAATGTCGGGCATTCCCCATGTGTTTGAAGGATGTTGTGTGCTGATGTGCAAGGTGACACTGTGCAGTGATAGGACACTTGTAAATAGTGAAAATGGGATCACTTTCTATGTCTTAACTGCAGCAAGTGAAACTCAGCACAGCTTACATTTTTATTTCTCAGTTAGCCGGCCTAGCAACAGAGAAAATACTAAAGGTGAGGAAAATACAGGAATGTCTTCTTCCCAAATTTCCCACAGAAGTGTTATCTAGCTGACGTTCTGAAAATGAAGAACTTTTTTCTTTCTTTCCTATCTTTTTTTAAGCAAACTGTAGTGATCTGTAGCAACTTGTCCAAACAAGCTCCCATAGGTCATTTCACTCACAGCTTTGATAATTTATTAAAAATTTAATCTCGTTTAACTCCATCCCACACACTAATGATAACCTAATTATTACGCAGAATTGGCAGGACTTTCCTCAGTATCCACTCATGAATTCTTCTTTAGGTTAATTCTCTTTTGATACCCTTAATGCTGGATTGAAAAGGGGTTGATTATGTTACTGTGATGGATACAGAAGGAACATCAGATGAGTTATGACAAAGGAAGATACAACTTTTTAAATTGGTTTCTGTGAACTAGCTATTTCACAGCATCTCTATTGGGATGAGCATTTCAGGACAATGAGAACTCTAATAACATAATGTGGCACGATACCAATGTATTCACTGCACAGAAGAAAGATGTGGCATTTACCTATACAGAATATGCTTTTATAAGGAAAGAGCCAAGGGCATTCTTTAATCTCTGTCAGAAATGTTGCATCCTGAATGAACTCCACAGAGCTGTCGTTTCATTTAACCTTTTCCAGGTAGGCTAATTTGAATATGTATAGGCACAGTGATGAATAACATTTGTGTTAAAGGAGAAGCCTCTACCTGAGCAGTTGCACACAGACCACCACAGAACTTTACCTGCTGTGACCTGAGTCCTTTTGCACTTCCTCCTCTTATGGACTTGACCCTGGGTCCCCAGGAGTGAATCCCAGGCACTGGATTTATAAAAGTAAATAATTTAACAGCGTGGTACAGCAGCAGGTCAGGTCAAGTTGGGTGCCTCTGCAGAGGGACCCAGAACAAAGAAATAATTAAGGCAATTATACCCTTATAACTCATGTACCTCCTCTGCTCTTCAAGCATTTTGCATGCACCTCTTGGTGGAATGGCAATTTTTGGTCTGGGGTCTTTCAACACCTTGTTGGATTTTTTTTTCTCTGTGCTCATGCAGGCAGGTCATACCCTGTTCTTGTCAAGTTACAGCTCCTGCTGATGGTTACAGCTCCCTTATCTTCTTGCTTGTGCTTCTGGTGCACCTGCTTGCTGGTAGAACATGGGAAACTAAAAAAGCCCTGGACTCAAGATAAACATTACTTAGCAACAACCAAAATGTAAGTGTGTTGCCAATTTCCTTCTCATGCTGAAGACGAAACACAGCACTGTACCAGATAGTGGGAAAGTTAGTAAGAAAATTTACTCTGTTCCAGCTGAAAATATATCTAGATTTGATATCCTCACACCTAGAGATATCCTCACAGTTTGCTGCCTAAGGTTTGAGCAAATCACAGTGCTCCTGCTGAGCAAGTAAAGCAAAGTAACAGTATTATAAATCTGTGTAGCTCATTCTACTTAAAACTTACTTATGCTAAACGTTTCTTATTTCTCAACATGTGGGCAGCTCTGTCTTATTGACAAGCACAGGGATTATGTAAGCTCACTGTTACTAAAAGCAAAGGACTGAATTTGGTGGGCAGAGGAGTTTTTGGTTTGTGCCATCGCTGAGTGAATCCGTGCTGTGCAGCTCTGCGTGCCCAGTGCTAAAGTCTGCCTCTGCCTTGCCCTGCCTAAATGGTGTTTATTCTTGCTGCAGCTGGCACTGCTGAGAATGAGAGGTCCTTGTTCTGAGAACTAGTCATGGAGTTCAAGTTCAAGTGTTGGACACCCCACAGGCAGTCTGGTTTCTCCCTGTTTACAGGCTTGAAGGCCATTGTTACCTCTTCGACAGAAAGAGGTATTGTAAACCTTAGAGTGGTTAAAGCCAGGATCTTTGAATGGGTCAAGGGAAGTCACAAGAAGGAAAAAAGGTTACAAAATTATAATTAAAACTTTTTTTAAAAAATATGATTGAAGAGAAACAGCATATGTGAGGTCTTTTTAACGAGAAAGAAAAAAGGAAAACCCCATTTGATAAAGTAGACTAAATGCTGTCCTGTTATATGCTTAAGTGAGAATCTCTTTGTACCAAGACAAAAGAAAATTGCTGTGGGTCAAGGTAGTGTGATTTACTTTCTTTCCACTGACTTGCTACCTTTAGCAGAGATGACAAGCATAAAAGTCACATCATTGCAAAGTCTGTTTCTTCAGACTAAATGAACTCCCTCACAAATGGGCAGCAATTTGTGAGTTGAGTCCTTTTGGTGAAGGGTGCATGAAGAGCATTCACTGACCATGGGTTAGACAGCCAGCAGATGAGTGAACTATTACTCACATGATTCAATAATCTAACATCACAGGCAATTGATGCAGTCCTTCTTCTTCATTTGGTCAAGGATAAAAGGCCTGATTTTAAAATTTTAGTGAAGGTAGTATCTAGTTGTGGGAATAGTGCCTTGACTTTACTTTGACTTTATAGGATGATTTAAAAGTCTGGGCCCAGAAGTGATGGTAAAATTTAAATTCCTAATGTTCCTTTTGTTTCAACCTGTGTAGAACACTGTGCTGTAAAGTCTGCCATGGCTAGCAGGGTTTAAGTGGAACGCAAGAAGAATTACAGATCCCTTGTGAAATGATGTGAAATAAATTTTAGATTGCATTGCAATAATGTTCTTCAAGTATCATCTTAGAGTAAGTGAACCCTTGTAATGAAATTTCTTGCCTACATAATAATTGCTGAGCTGTGTGATTAGAAACTAAGTGTCACTTTGCATGTGTCACAGTCTTTATTCTGCATGAAAATAGCGCACATCCATCGTCTGGAAATTTTTTTCCATCCAACTTTAACACCAAGGTGTTCCTTGGAGTCCACAGACATATGCTATGTTTTAGAACAGTGTTCTAAATCAGCAATGTTTCTATTGATTTATGTGAATGATCGGACACTTGGTTTATGCCTGGGACTGATACACTGTCTACAAGCCCAAATATCCAAATTTATTACTCTCTAAATCAATAGGTTTGCCTTACATAAAACAGATGTATATAAATAAATACATATTTTTTTATATACATAGGATTTTTTTCTTGTGCTTTTAATCACCTTTAAGCTCAGCAATAACAAAAACAGCTCTATATTAGTGATAATAAAAAGTGACTTGTGTTCAGCAGAGATTCAAAGCACAGCCTCAGCCTCTGGGAAGAAAACTAACTATACCTCAACTCAAATCAGAAGAAACTATAGGCTTACTTATTTCTAATGCAAAACTTATGAGTGCTTTTTCCCTGTTATTTCTCACTAAAACTTTAGCAATTTACCCAGACAGCCACTGCACAACTCGTGTGGAATTTATCACTTGACTTTACTCCCATGATGTTCTTAATGTTCTCCGTGCTCCTACAGGAGCATTTTTAAAGCACAGTTTACTGGCAGTGGGTATCACCAACCCAGGGCATTTTCCTCTCAGCCAGTGCACAGTGTTCTGCTGGAAGTTTTTACTTCCTCATTTCCAAAGGCTCTTTGTAATTCTCATTCTTAGAAAATCAGACATCTCTAGAGTTAACCCTGCTTGCCTGAGCTTTTCCATGAAGAGCACTATTACCACCTTGTGGCTATTTAAGCCATCTCTTGCACTCAGAAGAATAGTGCTGGGGTGCATTGCAGCCTTCTAAATTGTCAGCCTTCTCTGCTTTATCTTTTCTTTCACCTGCATGCACAAAATCTAGAGAACTAAAGCATTAAGAACAAACAGCCCTAATATGTTCTACATAATATTTTTAATTGAAGGGGAAAAAAAAACAACAACCAAAAACCAAAAACCAAAGAAAGCTGTAAACCTTGATCCTCCAAATATGTGAAACTTCTCTTCTGGAAACCCTTCCCAAAGTTTAGCAAGTTGTGGTTTTTTACCTTTAGGAAAAACGTCCAACACGGTTGTGAGACAGGGCACAGTAACTCTCCTGAAACTTACTGGTTTAGTAACAGCAAAGGGAAAAATTATTCCCACGTTCATGGTCAACAAAGTAAGTGCTTGGTAGAAAAGGCAGAGCTGAGCAGAAGGTGAGCCAAG
Organism: Camarhynchus parvulus; assembly: GCF_901933205.1. NCBI lineage: Eukaryota > Metazoa > Chordata > Aves > Passeriformes > Thraupidae > Camarhynchus > Camarhynchus parvulus. The sequence continues at coordinate 17,960,483 of NC_044575.1, read as the reverse complement.
GAATACAGTGTACCTGTCCCCTCTGGTTGTGATTTTGCTGGCACATAGCACAGGGAGCTCAGAAGGGGAAATGCCATAACCAAAACCTGAGTTCTGGCCCTTTTCAGAACTTAAATGTACATTCAGTGTTCATCCTTTTATTCATACCTTTCCTCTTCTAAAGGAAGGTCCTTCCTGCTACAGGCTATGATTTCAGCTTTTTATGTGATTTTAGGATTATTAATCCTAACAGGAATTGAAAGTTCTGGAGAAGTTTTTCCCAGTCTGGATAGCACAAGGGTAAGGTTTTCAGAAGGCGGTGCAAGTCCCTAGGACAATTTTAAACATTGTGGTGCCAAAGTCTTGTAATATTTCAGAGGAAATTCAGGTGTTGCCTGCCTCACCCAGCCTGCTGCCTGTGTGAGGGCCCAGCACAGCCACACCTGCCTGGCTGTGCCTGCCAGCCCAGGCTGTCCTGTGTTGTGTGGCCCAGAACCTGCAATCACCTTGCTCTGCACTTGCCTTGACACTTTCCTGGCTGGTTTTTGCCCTTGAGATGTTGAGTTCATTTTATTTGCTGGATAACATCACATTTTTGCTGGGAAATAAGTAAACCAATAGTAACACAGACAAAACTTTGATAGCATAAGTTATTAGTGTTCTCTATGCTTTCGCCTATAGAGGGCATTTATTTGGCACCCTAAGATTAAGACATGTATAAAGTCGAATTTTTAACAGCACATAAGTTCTTGCGTTAATAATGGCTCATATTGCATATAACTAATTAAAATTTCAAATCTTGTTGGTAATTCAATACTTGACTTCCTTGCACAGTTTAAAATCCATTATTACTTTAATTCTTCTGAAGAATTTACCGCAAGTCTGTCAACAGATGTGACTCCACAGGAATTCACAAAAGGTAGTGTGTCACCCTAGTTTTTTAAGATTTTCTAAGCCTTCTGATATAAACATTCTTGTAGTGAACTGTTCCAGACACTTTCTGTAAATAACTGATTGTTTTGTCTTCTTTTATAGAAGAAGAGAAAGTTGATAGACTACTAGTTTGACCAGTGTCATTGGAGAGGTGTCCCTATCACCCTCCAATCCGCTGTCACTTTTGGAAAACTATAAATGTTAGAGTCAGAGAATAAACCTCCTCTTTCTTGCTTCACCTAGAAAACCGTAGTGTGCTTGCATTCTTGCGTGTCCGATAGCGACAGTAGTGTGGTAAAAAATATTAGGCTTTTTTTCCCCACAAATGAAAGCCTCCTTTCTGTCTGGCTGAGGTGAAGAATAATGCTTATGCTTAATAACTACTACAAATGATAGAAGGAAAAAAAACCTTACATCTTCCCTTTATCCAGTTAGCAATATCTGGCTTATCAACACTGTCCCAAATATTAATTTTTGATAATTACTATCTTTTATGCTAAAACATAACTAGAATGGGGGGAAGAAGATCAAAATAATGATTAACATGACAAAATTATTATGTCTAATTAAACAGATGGTTGAGGGCTCTGGTGAACAATAAAATACCCTATATAATGTGCACTGCAAAAGGAATTCAAATAAAAATGGACTAGACAGCAAAGAAAAATGTAAATATTTTGGGAGAAAAAGTCATATAGTTTCAACTACATGAAATTAAGTAAAATTTCACAGATATGAAATAAATAATGCACAGATAGAATATAATTTCTTTAATGGCTAGAATCAGTAGATGGTTCTGATAGCACAAAGTGACAGTAGGAATTAATGAACAACATGCTTTGCAGCAGGTGGAAAGGAGGAGTATTGTTGATGGAATAAGGGTGACTATAGTTTAATTTCTGAAATTTCACCTTTTGATAAGGTCTGAGATTTGTTGAAATTATTTTCTTTTAATAACATTGCTGCACTGGATGAAGTCAAACCTTAGCTAATATAGATAAATGTACTTTCAAGGTCAACAGTACCACTGCAGTTAGTTTCATAGGTCAGGATTTAGCCCTTCTATGTTGTATTTCATGAGCTTTATTTTTAAACAGTGGCTGAGTGGGTAATCAGCAGGAAAGCCAAGCAGGGATAATTTGCAAAACCGTATTTTGAAAAATGGTACCAAAATGTAACATTTAGCTGTAAAAAGATGGTTATTTTTCCTCTCTGCTTCTACTGGATCTCTAAGCCTTAGGGCCAGGGTTCATTCTTCTTGAATTGAAGAAGGAAATCCAAATGTCTCATTTAAAAGGTTGCTCTGGATTCAGAGCCAGTGCCCATGCTCTGCTAGCAGGGAGCAGATGCAAATTTCATTTTTCAGAACTGCCCTCTTCATTTCCAGAGCCCAGAGTGCCCGTGGAGAGCCCTAGCAGCAGTTAATCTAAGTGTCCTCAAACTCAGATTTGCAGAAAAGATGCATTGAATTCTCACAGAAACCTTTGGAGAATACTTTAGTTAGAATACTTTATTACTTTACTTTTAATTGCTGCAGAGAACAATAGATATGAAAACGATGAGAAAGCTAATGATTCCTAAATCTACTATCTTTTAGATCAGAAGTTGAAGAAGAATCAGGTAACATAATCAAATTGCAGAAAGATCTTAGGGAAGCAGGGTGTGATTCCCCTGTGCTGTCATCTGAATAAATAGTAAGCAAAGAATACTCCTAAAGATATGACATAGGAACTTACATTGATGTAAATAATTGAAGCATCCGTTTTAGATTTTGTCAAGAAATGCTAGCTTTAATATTGATAAATGTAAATTATAGCCATAATGTGCATAAATCTGATCAATTATTTTCCAGTACAATGATTTTTAATATAATAGAATAATTTCAATGAAATGCAATATCTCGTGAACATTTTGAAGGGGAAATTATAGAAGCATTACATTCTGAATTAATTATATTTGTGTTGGTAAGTGATACATAGGCAACATTTATTTCAGAAGCTGTAAAAGAATCCAATCTGAATGGTAACAGGTATTTTAGAATTTCTCCTCTGTCAGACATTCTGTATGAGACTCATGTCTCCTAGCACTCAGATAGGCTGTATGATTTATATATACTTAATTAGAAAATAATCTGTGGAGATCAATTAAATTAGAAATGCATAAGGAGAATCTCAAGGGAATTTGATAAAGTTTTGGGGAATGATTTTTTTCTGCACTGTTTTTGCTCCTTTACAAGCAAGGAGATAAAATAATTCACATCTTCAGTTCAGCTCTGGCTTTTCACAGCTCAACTCTGGGAGGCTCTGAGTGTGGCACATGCATTGACAAATGTCCAGTGCTCTGAGGTAATAAAAACCTTAACAACTTGCTATTTGTACACCCAGCTACTGAATCTGGGTAGTAAAGGGACCAGTGAGGTGTAGTTTTCTATGGCTGGGTCACACTCAGTCCTCATACAATTGGGTATCAGAATTAGTATTTGCATTTATTTAAAAATAAGTGATAAACCACCAAATAGTGACAGAAGTACTGCACCATTCATGTACTCTGTGAATTGGTGAAAAATTGTTCTGCTAATAACACTTGAGTCTAAACTTTCTTTTAACCCTTTTAAACTCAGAAAACTCCTGAGGTAATCTGTATTCTGGACAAACTGCAAAATACTTCTCTAACTTGCTTCCATTTTGTGTCACATGTCATGAAATAATTTTAAAATACTTTTGCCACTTTTTCGGGGATTTATTAATGTGTTTCTTCACGTGCTATCTCATATCATGTCTTCTCATCTCTTTGGAAACACAAAAGAGCACTTAAGGATATGTCAGAATCCTTTATGAATGGACTCACACCCAGCTTCTCTCTGACCTCAGGCAAAAAGATCTGTAGTTTGAACCCTGGTAACATTAAACCTGGAAGCAGAATTCTGGCAACCCCAATATCAGGTCTCATCAAACATCCTCAGTACTCTGAGTCCTACCTAATTTTTCTATGCTAATGTTGCAGACTGACCTTTCCATGAGCAGACAGGTGGGAAAATACATGTATCCTGTCAGCTCCCTGATGGCTTCCTAATCTGAACAGACTCTTCTGTGCCACCTGTGGCACCAGAAATTCCCCCTTTTATGATGAACTGATTTGCATTTAAATAAGTTTTAATGAGACTACCTGGCAGGTAGGTGAAACACTGTACAAAATTATAGGGTTTTTTTTGTTATAGGTAGTGCTCAGAATTCAGTATTTCTCCAGAATTTTTAGCCAAATATAAGTGATTTCCATGTTTCTCTTGTAAACTGGCATCAAATGCTGTGCAGCTGAAGGAGCCCTGTTTAATTAATCCCTGGATCAGGTTCTAAGGGTTGTTTTATAGCTCTGTGCTCTCATGTCCCTAATTTGGTCTGAAAAAAAATTAAACATTTGGAACTTGAAGTACTTTTCTTCCATGAATATAACATGGTTCTGTTTCAGAACCTATGGCTTGCACAAAGTCCTCTGCCACAATTTCATCAGAAGATGTATGGAAAAGCCTCCTGGGTTTTTCTGGGTGTGGAGTTTAAAAGTGTTACTTGATAATTTTATCATCATTTGGCATTTAATCATTATATCTTGGGTTACAAGAAAAAGCACTTCTAGCACAACATTTAAGATTCTCATCTCCCACCTATTTAGTTTCTCTGTGTATGAAAATCACTGTAAAAATATTTGTCACTTTTCCCTGTGTTTTTTCTGCCCTGACAGGGATTTTTCCTCTGCAGGGAAAAAGTTCTCCAGAACTGCTGTTGGTATCAAAATTGGGATATTTTCATTGTGATTCCTACTATTCCCTTTGGCTTTCTATCCACTGTAGAGGTTTAAAAGAACATTTTAGAGGACTGTGTCCAATGAATCTGAGTTATATTTCCAGACATAATTTGGAGCATCAGTATGCGTATGTAAAATTAGTTGTTTTTCTCTGCGTACATAATTTGCTTGCATCAGCATTTAATCTCATCTTCCATTTTATTGTCCAGTCATTCAGCATCATGCAAGCCTTCTGTTCATTGTCAGAGTTAAATTTGCATGAAGGGTAATTTCATATCACTGGCAAACATTACAAGCAATGTTTACTCTTTTGGGGTTTTATTATTTGGCTTTTGTCTGTAGTGTAAATATAAGTTTGAGCTAATCCTACACAACAATGGAATAGAAAATATGCAAAGAAGCAATAAATGATACTATGAGATGGAAAAGGGGATTTTTTATTCTTATTATCTACTGAAATGTCACATTCTTTTATTGTCCATTTGCCCCGTTGAAACTTATTGTTTTCAAATTGTGGATTAAAGGACACTGGACACTTTTATCAGGTGTTTGTCCAAGAGGTTCATTATGGAGATATTATTCCAAATAAATGCAGAACTTATGTTTGAGAGGAGGTGATTTAAGACATACTTTAAATAAAATGAGTGTTAATAAAATAATAATGTTACTGAAATTGTGAAATTAATCCAGAAGAATCGATCCAGAAGAACTCCGTACTGTGGTTTCCCCCTTTCATAGTTGTGAAGATAAGAGGCATTGCAAGGGTGAAAAAACAAGGTGAAAATTTTACCTGTGGCTATTTCAGAATATTATCAATGTGTGTTTGAATGCAGAAATTATTAAATGAAAGTATGTGGACTGCTTTTGGTAATTAGTTTATAATAATCTGGTTTCTATAATATACACATATAACAGTGCAGCACAATGTCAAAACTTGCGAGCCTCCCTGTTTAGACAGTGCTGTAAATCTTCCTGATCCTATGAGCTTTCCACTGTTTCAAATAATCTCCAATGTCAGAATTTTGAATAACCATTCTAACAGGATGACTCCAACTCTAAGGAGCTGAAGGTATACTAATTGGATCAAAGTAATAACTGTTTCTAATTCTATCCCATTATTTCTAATTTCTTATCCTTTTCGAAAAGGAAATAAATTCAATGCTAAAATGAAGTTCCTTTTATTTGATCATAGATTCAGCTGCTTTGCCAGAGATGGATTGCTTCTGAGTTCTCCAAATAGATCCTGGATTTTAGCAGTCAATGAGCCAAAGTCCATGGAAGTCAATGAAAAGAAAACCTCTTGATTTTAGTGAGGTTATTTCAAGGTTATATGAGAAGTGTGGACGTTACTAGTGGAAATGAGAGTTTGGACTTACTGAGCTGTACTAATGTACAGAGGTTGAATTTCACTCTATTCTTTTTTCACATTTTGGGAAGCCCATAAATTTACCAAATACTGTTGAACTAGCAGCATGCATATGAGCAGTGTATACTTCTTCCATTACTCTGAAGAAACAAGAAGAAATCCAGTAAAACATAGTGTGAAGGGTTTGCTCAGAAGCTCGCTGGATCTGGTATGAAGTGTATTTTGATGCTTTGGAAAGCGAAAACAGCAGACATGAGATCAGAGGCTGAGTGATTATCACAGGAAGAGCACAGCCTGAGTGACAGGGTGGCTTGGCTGGGTGGGTACAAAGCACACACTGGTGCCTTGGCTTTTAGAATTCTGCTATGCTAAAAGTGAAAAACAGATTAGATAATAAAGGTCTGCAAAATTTCTGTCAGTCTGTGCACTCCAGTGCACGTCAGCATTTTGAAAGGATGATATTTCATTGCACTGTGAAGAGGCTGAAAGTCATCTGAGTATGAAAAACCTTTCTAAGGTTCTGTAACCTCTCAAACCTTTCCTCAGTCATGAGCTGACATTTATTTTGTGCAGACCTAGCATCCTGGTCCAGCACATCAAAGCTGTTTTGCATGGATTAAACATGGATCCAAGTGCTTTGCTAGACTCAGAATAAAGCATCTCATGAAGTATATTTTTAGTCTTGCAGCAGCCAGGAGCTTTTCTTCACTAAGATTGCAGCCCCAGTGTTCTCAATAACATGGAATCCTACACATAGGAATTGTGTAAACCTGCACAGAACACTTAAATCTGAATTGCATCAAGGTATGCTCCAGCCAATGTGCCAGTGGAGTACAGGTGAATAATATGAAATTTATTATGAACAGGAGTTTATGTCGTGTCTGTGAAAATAGGAACAGGGAGTAATGTTTCCTTGAAGCACAGAACTATAGACAGATCTATGACTTAAAATGATTCTGCATGGCAGCACTCTGAAGTTGTTTTTCTGTTATTTAAAGTACCCAATATATAGTGTATATGTTTTATTCTGCTCTAATATTGCAGAGTAGAGATGCAGCACAATCTTACAATTTACCCCAGACTTTCTGTGCATTGTGTGCTGGTATGTACATAATTTTAAAATGAAACAGCTTCATTGCTCTTTATTTTTATTTTATCATTTACCTACAGAAAAATTTTACCAAAGCAAAATTATACACGATGACATTGCAGGAGAGGGATGGAAGGAAAAAAAAAAGCAAAAAAATAATCCAACAAACCAACTAGAGGGCAGGATGCTGTTTACCATTTATCAAATAAATGCAAACCATACTTCTTAACTTCAGGTCATTTTGGTCTTTTGTTTAGAATTCAGTCTAAACTGCAACAAAATAAAAATGCATTCTTCAAGACTGGTTCATTTCCTCTGGTGTAGGTAGCTTGTCAAGTGCTCCCGCCTCTGAAAAACAGGAAAAAAAGATAACTAACACATATGCAAATATGCATATTTATCTTAGGAATTAAGTAATGAAATCCAGTTTCAGTAATATATAATTTTAGTAATATTTTTCTCAACTAGAAAAGACAAATATTTGAACTTGTCATATTTTAATTTATAAAATACTGGGGTTTTTTCCTTTTGAATGTCAATAATCTCTTCCTGATACAATTTCAACATTTCAGACACAGCAGTGACAGAACAAAAATGTATTAATTTTATTATGTCAATTGATACTGCTGGATCCCAGCATCTCATAAGACTTAATATTATCTAATTACAGCTGCCATTCTACATGTTTCTCTTTATGAGAAGCACTTAAAGCTGGAGGGAATAATTTCCAAGAGAAAAATATGAAGGCCACTTTTAGTTATTACCAAGGTACTTCTTAGCAGTAAAAATACTGCCTTTTTCTTGCAGATTAAAATGTATATCTAATGTGAATAACTATTGCCTGAATCTGAATCCCATGAGTGAGGCTTTTCCCTCTTCCCCCACCAAGGAACATATCTAAACCAATGCATTTAATGGAGTAAGGTTTCATAGAAGTAAATGTGTTGAAGGGTTTCTATCATTAAAAAATATGGTATTCACCTGCTTAATTTACAGTTCTGGGTTTGTGTAAGAGTTTTTACTAAGCCTTTCCAATAAATATTGTTAAGAGATAATATGTGACAACATTCTGTGTCTGTTGCATCCTGAGACTACAAGAACTATGTCTGCAAAAACCAGATCTGCAGATTCATTTTTTGTTTTTCATGAGGACATGGTAATACCACCACCTATTTTGAATAAAAACAACTGTTTGTCATTACCATTCTAAGAAGGGAGCCTTTTAAGCTCATTTGTTGCAGGGAAGAATTTGTATTTCTGTGAGATGCTTTTTATTTTCTTGTCTGATTTAGCAGCTTTTAGCCTATGCAGAAGGTGTGTGACTGAGGTTATTTTACACCCTTTTTGCTGTGTCCAAATATTGATTTTACTTCCTAGGCTCACACAGCAGAGTAAAGGAGAGTTTTGGGCTCTTTCTTCACAGTGGTACAGCAAACAAACTACTACTTTGCCCACAGTAAATACATATGCTAATAATCTACTTTAAATACGTGCTTGAATTATTTCAGGCCTTAGGACTAGCTATACAGAGGTTTTGTTTTCAAATGCAAATTCAATTCAATAAACACTGGGTTCACATTTTCAGTAATGAGAATTATTTTCCTTGGGTGGATACAAATAATTCAGAGAACAATGCATCTCAGGTATGCAGAAAATGAACTGATCTGTTGAAAGTCTCCTTTAATAATGAAATTAAAATACAAATGTACATACAGTTCCACAGCATACACTTGCCACGAAGTTGCTCATAATTTGTTGTATACAAAAGTAAGAACATGGAAGTTACTGATTTATTAATTGTCTACTTTTTGAGACAGAAAAATCCTCAAATGTTTGCAGTGGAATAACCTTTTTCTAGCTGTTGTTTTCTTTGCAACTATCTAAAATGGTTTTATACATTTTGTAGACAGTTGTAGAAGAGCTGAAGAGGTTTTCAAAAGCTGAATATTGTGTTTGTTTGGGTTTTTTTTAAAGCAAAACTAATGAAAACTCAGAAGCAGATACATTCCTTCTTCACTGAATTCCATAGTAAAGTTACCATTCGTACAGAACCAGCTGTAAGCTCAGCATTACAGCTCTTGTCACAACTGTGAGGCTGTACAGAGCTTTTACTTCAGAGCATTCTGAGCTGTTTGCCAACAGCTTAGTGCTGTTTGCTGTTGGCTCAGCTTAGTGTTGTTGCAATTTTGTCTTGCAACTTTATCATAGAATACATGCAAAAAGAGAGATGTGTTCCTTTTGGCACTAACAACGATGGAATGGTATCAGAACTCTGCTACATCTGATCTGCACTGAGCTGCCATTTTTCAGGATCACCTGCACTCTGTGTGTGAGAGTGATGCCAGAGGTGCTGTTGCAAGTCTTGCACACTCAAACCTGCAGCAGATGTGTACACTAAGGGATAGTCTTGCCTCCCCAGTAAATTTCCTAGCAGAAACTGTGAAAGATTAAGAGGTATTCACTAACCTTTCAGATGCAAGTAGGTCAAAAATTCAATTACTGTGCGCACAATGTTTTCATCAGCCAGGGGTCTTCCAAGGCTCCCTGTGAAACAAGCTGGCTGTTACTCACAGTTAACATGGTTCAAACACATCATATGAGATACTGTGGCTAAGTTAATGAGTACTCTGGGGAGGGGAAAAATCCCCAAAACTCTCTGAAATTCCTCTTTCCTTAAAATCCTTGATGGAAAACCTCCTTTCACGGAAGGGCAAAGCCCCTATAAGGTAGGTGACTGCAATTCTCAGAATCTAAATCACCCAGCTTTGTATGCCATTGCTGCATTGCAAGCTGCTTTGACACCTTAATGGTTGTGGTCTCTAGGGCTTAAGAGATCTGTTGCAGAAGAGAATTGTCCTCTGTTCCCAGCTCTCTCCCTTGGGTCCACCTGAGCCTGCAGGGATAGGTTAAATTTCAAATTTAGCAAACAAATTCATCGGCCTTACAGAACAGTTAAAAGTTCATTCATGTAGCCTGACTTTGTTCTAAATAAGCCTTTCAAATTACATAGAAGTGATTTGTGGCCCAAAACCTGGGCCTGGGTGTTTTTCTACAAGTCCAGAAAGCTGTTTTCACAGAGGTATCTAATCCAATACACTTGTCTTTGAGCTTGTTAAAATAGCTTTTGGATGCTGTTTTAATGGCCTAATGGGTGCCTATTATTGCACTTTTGAGAAGGATGCTTTCTGCATCTGTAAATGAGAGAAAAAAATATCAGCCAGGAGTTGGAGGAAGACACCTTGCAATTTTTAGGAGGATGGAGAACTGCTGTCTATTAAGAACGAATGTTAATTCAATTTCCCTAAGATGTTTAACTCTCTGCACACAGATGTGGGTACCAGAACCAACAGTCCATTATTACATCACTGAAAACATTATCAGATGGGTCAGAAGGCAGACTGAGCTCCGTAGCACAAATTTAAAACATTGATGAGAGTTGCAAGGGACACGAAGGTTTCTGGTACAAGGAGAATAAGCATTTAAGAATGCATTGAATAGGCTTGCACCTAAAAATTGTCTTCTAGTCTTTGAACTCACACAAAGACATTATTATTATTTGCATTAATAATACTCTTTTACTTGAATTTTTCCTTAGTTTTTATTCCCACATAACCTGCTATGAATTTTATTATTATATTAGTAATATTTTTATCAAGATTTTATTATCCATGTGATATTTATTGGATAAGTATTTTTCCTCCATGATTTGGAAATATTGTACTTATGTATTGCTCTGCTATTTACCTTAATTCTGTACAGTGGATAACTTGCAGATTTCAGTCAACAAACCATTATGATCTTGTAACTTGAAGATTTGACTGATTATGCTCATAGATGGTTGTATTTTTGTTGTGGGCCTTATTCCTGGACCTATTGCTCAGTCCCTAATACAGCTTACAAATTTTTCTAGGTTATCTGGAGATCTTATTAATTTTGCAGTATTCCTTCAAGGAGAGCACAGTCCTTTGCAGGAACTCTTTCACTTTAATAAAATAATATGTCCATATATTGCCTTTTTAGGGACTTTTGCAAATAATCAGGAGAAATCCTTCATTTTCAATTAAAATTATATACTGTTTACCTTATGCATTTCTTATGCATTATATATATATATATCTATAGATATATTTAAATCTCCTTTGGGTTGGAACTCTGCAATAAACTTCAGCTTCAAAGAAACATTTGGTGAGGGAAGAGAATGAAGTTCATAGCAGAGGCAGCCATGTAATTTTGAAGTCTCATCCTGACAAGTTTGGTTGGGTTTATCTGCAATTGTGGAGGCTCAACAGTACCCAGGAAGAGAGTTCCATAAACCCATAAATTCATATTCCTGTAAGGGACCTGGGATATGCACAAATGGCAAAATGTTGCAATGTGATCTCTATTACTGGATTACAAATCCTTTACTTTTACATTGTTTTCAACCAGCCATATGTTGTTTTAACGCTAGTATTTGAGACAGCAGGGTTGGATTCTTTTCCTTAAAAAAAAAACCCAAAAAAACCTACAAAACCCCAAAAAACAAAACAAAACAAACCTAAAGCACAGCACCAAAAAATACTACACACAAACCCCAAAGCCCCACTGTGTAACTGTGCCAGAGCTGAACTGACAGTCCTTCAGAGAGGGTTAACAATTAAGAAATGTATTAATGTTTCTCTTCTCTTTATGAAGTATGCATCTATGAGATTGTAATTAAGCACATGTCCTTTATTTATGAACTTATTTAGTGTTAACTACATTTGCACTGGTCTAGGTGTTATTTAGAATAGGCTCCAAAACCTTTGTTTTGCCCCAAACATGCAGTGATAAATGTACTCAGGAAGGACTGTGGTCACTTTTATCAGCCTAAGGGTGAGATTCATCCCAGCTCACTTTAGATGTCTGCAGAAGGTTTAGTTTCTTCTCAGGAGATAAAACAGGTTTTTCTAGAAGTTTCTGCACCTTATCCTGAAATAGGTGTTCAAAATAAAGCCTAAAAATTGTCCGCTTCTCTTTATAAGGGAGTCCAGACATATATTTGTATTTTAGTGTCATGCAGCTTGGGATGACAAATCCATGACAAGGCTGCACCCTTTTCATTGCCATTTACTAAACTCTGACACATGCAACATCTGAGCATTTTGACTTCAGTTGTGACCAGGTTCTCAGTCTTTTAATGAAGATAAGCCACCTTGCTTAATCATAGGAAATCTTGGGAGTTTGTATTTTCTACAGCCTTCATTACTGAAATACACCTTTATGGGCTCTCTTTGCCAAAAACCAATTAATTCTGGAGCAGCTTGAGTGACATTTGAAATACTTTAACATATGAAAAGAGAAAAAAAGTTTTTTCAAAGCAATATGATCTATTACACATTTAAAGCAACAAAATTATGATACATTTTCCTAATCACTTAGATATTGTAATCTATGACCATACAAAGATCACATTGAGTGGCCAAATGTCATTTTCTTCCTTCCATGTGGTTATTAGGATTTCTGTTGAAATGCAGAAATAGTTTTGTACCAAGTAGTCAATTCAATAGTAAATAAATTACTTAACATAGAAAACAAATAAAAAATGCTTGTTTCCAGATTTCATTACCTGCTTTCATATCCTCATCAGGCGCTGTTTCACGTTTACCAGTGAAACCATGCTTGTCATTAAAAGATCTGTGGTTATCTACTGCATCTGATAAATAAATTAAAAACCAGAGGAGTTAATTGACTCAGTAAAAGCTTATCAATATGACCTGCTGCTTATCAATATGACCTCAGAAAAAGCTGATGAATATGACCTGCAACAAAGGATGATTCCTATTACCCAGTCTTAGATGTAAAATAGAAGTCTTTGACAAGATCATTTCCCCACAGTATTTTTTCCAATTTGCTTCGATCTGCTTTGGGCAAATATACTTCCAGACATTTACAGAACCAGTTAATACATTTAAGATGCATTAAACGTCTTTTCTTTTTTTTTATGTATCCTTATTGTTAGCTCAAAAGAATGAAGAATGTCAGAGTAAGTATGTGTAGTATTTGTCTATATTATGTGTTACTGAGACTGAAAACATAGAAACACTGGTGATGAATTTTGCCACATTCACCAGAATAAATGGTAAAGGGACAAATATTTGGAACAGCTTAGTTCTGCATTTCTTTTCTTAAAACCTGAATTTGTTATCTACATCTGTAAACCAGTACTCCGGTATTTTGAACACCTTGTATATTGATTTTACATATAGTGAGCTGCTAATAGTCTTGAGTTTGCAAGTTACTGTTTTAATTTATTTTGCTTTAATTAAAAAAAATAGTCTTATAAAGTCAAGTAGTGAAAGTTTGTAAAAAGATTTAGAGGTGAAATCTGAAAGACATGGAGAGGTACACGTTTTGTCATTCTGTCCTTGACATCTAAGATGCTGTAAGAATTTTTAACATTTCTGGTGGTGACATATTTGTCATATGAAAATTACAGTTCAGAAGCATCAAATGTGAGCAGATGTGTTTCTGGACATAAGGCCTCCCATCACACTCCTTTAGAAAAGAACAGCTGTCATCTAAGACAACTCGGTTCTATGACAGGCACGTAACAAACATCTAAACAAGTGTTTTCCCAAATGAGTTTGTTCAGTCTTGCAGGCTTAGACAAAACTGCTGTATTCAGAGAAGTGAATAACACAATTTTTGCATTTTGAAATAATGAAAAAAGAAGTGCCTCACTTACGTGGCCCAAGTAGATAACCAGCACTATTCAAAGTCCAACCCCTTTTGTCTTTCGCCTTAAAGGAAAAACCACAAGTATGTTATTGCAGGACCTACACTCAAAAGGACATTCTCCTAGCTGTAAGAGTCTTCTGAAGGCTCAAAATCAAGAAAAAAAAATATTTAAAAAGTAAAGCAAATCATATTGAAGTAAATATTCATGGTGAGCTCTAGCTCCTCCCTGGCTAAGTCTATAGTGTTGTATTGACATCCATGTGGTTTGACCATTTCACACCACGTAAGTGATGACTGCAAATCACTCTTTGGAGGCAGAAATTTCGACTTTATACTAGAAGTTTATACCACCACCTGATAGCCATCTTAGCAAAAAGCAATGCTTTTTTTTATTGCTTGGGTTTTCATTACAACCTCTTCATAACAGAAGCCCATATGTACACCATCTTTTCGGAGGCAGGTGGGACACCCATTCCATTTTGCTCTAGCAACTAGACATTCTTAGTTATAGTATTTTTTTACAAGAGTGCTAGTATTCAAAATCTCGAAATTCTTAGCTGAGGAAAAAAAAAAAAAAGAGGCAAACTGTTTATAGCCCGAAATGGTTTTGGGTGCTGTATCCTTTACAACCCCTACATCTAAGAACAGTGCGCATCCGTGGGAGGTTCGCGGTGGTACCCCGCTCGCTGAGACACGGATACTTACTGAGAAAACCAGCCCGAGTGTTTCCGAGAGGGTGGCACAAAGGATTAGAGACAGGAACAGGAATCCAGTGCACCTCTGCATCTGCAAGAAACCGCAGGGTAAACGCGCCGCCCGTCCCGGGCCGCGGGCTGGGCGGGAACGGGGTGCGGGCGAAGCGGCTCCCAGGGCTGGACAGCCCAGTTCCCGCTGGGAGAAGGGCCGGGGGTACCTTGAGCTGGGCGGTCTGTCCCTCGCAGAGCTGCCGTGGCGAGGCCGGAGGGGGGCTGGTCCCACGGCGGGCTCTCACTGCATGGCCGCGGCCCCGCCGCGCTCCCGCCGCGCTTTATGGGCAGCGCAGCGGCCGCGCCGAGAGCCGAGAGCCGCCGAGAGCCGCCCACCGCCTCCCCCCGCCTCCCCCGGGCCGGTCCCCCGCCGCCCGCTCTAGGAAGGGCAGCAATTACCTCAATCCAATTAGAGGCACTTGGGAGCACGGCGCGGGGGGCCGGGAGCTGCAGCGAGGGCTGTCAGCCTGCCCTGTGCCTGCGCCTCCGCCCGCGGCCAAGCGGGACAGCGGGGGACAAGGGGGGACAGGGGAGCGCACATCGCTTATCAGAGACCCAAGGGGGGACCAGGGAGTGCACATCGCTTATCAGAGACCCGGGCACGGGAGGGTACCTGAGAGAGGATACCTGAGAGAACCACTCTGCTCTGCCCTGCTCTGCTGCCGAGCGCGGCAGCTCCCGGAGCTCACCCGCGGCCCCGCGCCGTCCCTTTGAGCCGTGCCCGATATCCAGCCCCAGGCGAGGAGCTGCTGGAGTCTGTCCTTCCTGCCGCTCTGTGGCTGGGACAGCATTTCTTTCGGGGTTAAATATAAAAGCCAGGGATTTAGCTCTCTCCAGCAACTAGACCGGCTCTGGTCTGTGCATTTACAAGCAGTGGAGTTTCACCAGTTCGCTTATCTTAGTTGTGGTTGCAGCTGGCATCGGGATGTGCAATACTGAATTACAAAGCAGACATTCCAGTATTAGTTCAATTTTTTTCTCCTCTGCTCAACTATGCTTTCTCTACAACAAATTCGTTTATTCACTGCAAGTCCCTCAAATTCATTTCTCTTCCAATGAGAAAACATCAGAGACAGACGTTGCACAGAATAAGTTCTACTTAAAACTCCTTTTCCAGAAACTGCTAAAGAGTCTCTCAAACTTTTGAACAACACACCTATCATTCACTACTTTAAAAGCATTTTTTTTTACTTTAATGCAGAATAATGTTCACAATCCAAACGAGAAGCAGCAGCTGTGTCTTGTATTTCTATCTCCTGCCCTCTTTTGTTGGATGTAATAGGGTTGTAATAGTCCAGCCTTGTCTTTGGGTCTCTGAGCAAAAACTGCTGGGATAAAGTTTATTTTATGCAATTCTTAAATGCTGATGTACATACATGGGAAGCTCAGCTTTGCAGATTTTATTTGATACTTTTTATCATTTGCTGAAGGTGTTCTCTCAGCCATTGCATGATCCTCACAATTCCAATTAGATAGATATGTGGGAAAAGCAATATAATTTCTGCAAAGTGATGTTGTCCTTTACCTTATCAAAAGTGCATTTTTGACAGAAATTCCTTAGCTTTCAGATGTTAACTTCCACTAAGTAATTTTTGGAACATGAAGCTTCTTTGTGCACAAAATGTTTTCTTTTTGTTATATTATTTGAAAAAACCCACAGAAGTTATATCGAGAGATATCCAACTTTGCATTCAAGAAACGTTACAAAAATGCGTTAATTCTGTGAGCTTTGACTAATTTTATTTTTGATGTTCCTGTAAAAGGTGTTTGAAACGTTTTTGAACCAGCCATTTTTATTCTGATTTTTCATCCACAGTACTTGCACCTTCCTGTCAAATTCGAGTGAAATGATCTCTTCATCTCCACTAGAGTCAGATGCAAAAGAAAGCCTTCTTTTATACTGATAAGCTTAATCCATCACTTGCTCATCTTACTTTTTTGTCTAAATCTATCTTTATGTTAGTGTCAATTAAATAATTTTATCAGTCATCTCTACAATTGATGTTCTCATTCCCACAATTTTCTTTCTCAAGAATGCTATTAGTCTTTTTTTATTCCATAGAAGTTTTAAATCTCACTGCCCAGAGAAAAAAAAATTAGCATTAGTCTGAAGCCTGCCTTTCCTAGCTTAGCTTGACTGATGGCCATCTCAGTGACTGCACAGCTTGTTTCCATTGAGGAGACCCTTCAGTGAACTAATTCCTCCAGTGATTTATTTATTGTCTGCCTAATTGTAAAGGCTAAATGCAATTTCCAGTAGCTGTTAGGTTATGCCTAATCCTCACCAGAGGTCCATCATCAGATAAACTCACAATGAAGCTCATCTAAATTCACTCAAGTCAATGGAACAATAAGCATTGATAACAAAACTGTCTCTGGTGTCTCTGAAGTGATACATGACAGACAGGATTGGCTGTCTCACACAGCAAGATGTATATGTAATTTTATAGATGTGATTGTGACTGCATTTCAAAAATAATCAAAAGAAAAACAGGGAAGAATACTGTTTGCAGCCAGGGCAAAAAGCTTTGAAATTTAAGGAAATTATAATATGGATTAAATAAATGACAGTATTGAAACATTGGATTTGGGAAATAAAATGATTGCATTTTTGTCACTGGAGATTTAATTTTGAGAACAAACAATAAATCCTAAGGATTCTACCATGTCTTTAATGATAAAAATGTCTCTTTTTTACAATTGATGAGGCAGGATGGGCCATTTAAATTTTAATTAGCAAAAAATAAGCCACACAGAATTGGCTATCTTGTATAGTAGGAAAAACATTGAATAAAAGTGTATTTTGCATTATATTTTCAAAGGGTCTGGAGTCTGACTCCCTTCACAGTTGAGATTACTGAGAGATAATGAATGAAGCAGGAAAAAGCATGTCTGCTATTTCTGTATTGAAGTTGTTTAATAGGGTTGTTTTCACCAACTCACCAATGAATATGAAAATCAAATATTAGAAACCACTGCAGTCACAGTGATGTCCATCTGCATAAAAAATGAGTGAGCTTTTTTTCCTACTTCTCAGGAAACATCAAGTGTAAACATATTGTTTAAGACCTTTCTCAGGCATGTACACAAAACCTCTAATATTATATGAGCAATTGTAATGAATTCTAGGCTTGGGAGATAAATTATCAGAAAAAAATGTCTCCCATATATGAGTATTTCAGTGAAACAATGACATTACAGAAAGTAAATGCTTTATTGGAGGAGTGTCATCATCCAGCTAACTAGGAATGATTGGTTGCAGAAGTTTCAAGATACCTAATTTGAATCCTATTCAATATTTACCAGGTGATCACTAAAATGCCGTGACACCAGTAACTTACATTGCTGTGTTTTCTGCATTGGAAACAATTTCAAATTTTTGAGATCAGTGTTTTCACCCTGAATAGATTTATTATAACTTAGCAGAAAGAGTCTTCTGAAAGCTCAAAATCAAGAAAAAATATTTTTAAAATAAAGCCAATCATATTGAAGTAAATACTCATGGTGAGCTCTTGCCCCCTCCCTGTCTAAGGATGGGTCAGAGGCACTGCCTCTCTCAGAAGCAAACACAGCTTTAAATATCTCAGCTCCTGCTAGAATTAGAGCTCAGCTTCTCTGACTCTCCTGAGTCCAAGTGGGAGCCCCTGGCTCAAAGGGCTGATTCAGGATTTAGAGCTGCCGAGGCTCCCTTACCAAACTCTGAATTCTGATGCTTACCTGAAGGAGGCTGGTTCTTGGCTTAGTTTTCCATTTAATTCCTCTCTCACTGATGACTTCCTCCTCCTTTGATCAGCTCCAGGGGAAGCTCACACCTACCAAACACAAGGGAGTTTCTGCTCCTGCAAGACCTCAGGAGGAATTCCTGCCTACCCAATCCCTATAGGGCTGCATGGTCTTTAACATCCCCCTCAATGGTCTGGATGATGGGATTGAAAATCCCAAAACCTTCACCAAATCTGGGGGTGGCACCAAACTGGGGGGTGCATTGAACATGTCAGAAGGGTTACAGGGAGGCCCTGAGCTGGCCAGGCTGGATGAGTGGGATAGAAAGAACAGCATGAACTTTACCAAAGACAAGTGCTGTGCCTCTGGGATGGCATAACCAACGTTCCCAGGACAGGCTAGAATCCATCTGTCTGAGGAGAAGCCTTGCTGAAAGGGACCTGGAAACCCTGGTGGACAAGACAACATGAGCCCAGAGTGGGCTGCTGCTGCAAGGAAGGTAGATTGGATCCTGGGCTGCATCCATGGAGCGTAACTAGCAGGGATAGAGCTGTGAACATCCCAGTCTAGTCAGCACTTGTCAGGCCACACCTGCAGTACTGTGCCCAGTCCTGGTAGGCACCATTCAAAAAAGACATGGAGACATTGGAGAGGGCTCAAAGGAGGGCCACAAAGGTGATCAAAGAGCTGGAGAACCTGATATATGGGGAAAGACTTGAGGAGTTAGCTCTTTTCACCTTGGAGTAGAGGAGGCTCAAGGGAATCTCATCATAGCTTTTCAGCTCCCAAAAGGCAGCCACAAAAAGCATGAATGCTCTCTCTTCACAAGGACACACACAGAGAGGACAACAAGCAAAGGGCACAAGCTGTACTCAGAGAGGTCTCATTTTGATATGAGAGGAATTTTTTACAGTGAAAACAATCAATGTCCCAGGGCCTTAGTGGAGTCCCCATCATGGAGGTTTTAAAGTCAAGTGGTCAGGGTGCTAAACAAGGGATAATTTTTTAAGGTCCATTCCAACCTGAGCTAAATGACAATAAGTGCTTTACCAAATTATGTGTACTAAAATGAGAAGCCACAGGAAAGCAGGTCAGTGCTTTCATGGCTCTTATATTTTAACAGAACACCATGCCAGCTGCTTCATTAGCAAGTATGTTGCAACCTTATAATACAAAAAGCCTCACAAGTAGGCATTTCAGACGTGAAATGTGTTCACAGTAATTCAAAAAGGAGCTACAGAATAATACTTACATCAAATATTTTCCAAAAGTATTTTTATATTAAGTTAATTGAAGTATAAAAAGAAATTGGCAGAATGTTATAAGATAGATATTCAGCTACAAAATACACTTTTGTATCTTGTTTGCTACTGTTTTTTATTTGGTTAAAGCACAAAATAGAGCTAGCAGGATGATAATACATAGCCTTCATTATCATTCTGTAAGTGCACCCAGTTAGTCTTTTCCTGCTATGATAAGAAATAACCCATTCAATCTTATAGGCTCACTGTGTAATTTGAACACAGGTTAGAGAAAATGGGGTGGAATACCTTCCTTGTTGTCCTTGACATCCTTTTTCCCAATTCCAAGTGGATCTGAGAGTTCCCCATCACATCTCTGCACACTCTGACAGCGTTCCTATATTCCTCACAAACAGCCCATCCCTTTTTCAGGATTTCGTAAACTTTCCTCTTCCTTTTGGGTTTTGCCAGAAGCTCTTTGCTCATCCATGCAGGTCTCCTGCTCTGCTTTGTGTGTTTTTTGTATTCATAGGGATGCACCAGTCTTGAGGTTGGAGGAAGTGATGCTTGAGCATTAACCAGCTCTCATGGACATCCTTACCCTCTAGATCCCTACCCCATGGGATTCCTCCAGGTAAATCCTTGAGGAGGCCAAAGGTATCGATCTCTCCTGAAGTCAAGGGTTGTGATCCTATTCATTGCCTGGCTTCCTTCATGCTGGATCCTGTAGCCCATGGCACTGTGGCCAAGGCTGACCCCAACATTCACATGGTTAATGGCTGGACTTGGTGAACCTCGAGGTCATTTCAAGCCTTAGTGATTCTATGATTTTATGGTTCTGTGATTCCCCAGCCAGTCCTTCCTTGTTTGTCAGTACAAGGTCCAGCAGCACACCTCTCCTCAACGGCTCCTCCACCACCTGTGTCAAAACGTTTCCATCAGTGCTCTGCAGGGGCCCCCTGGGCTCCTGTCTGCCCACAAGTTGTTTCTCCAGCAGAGATCAGAGTGGCGGAAGTTCCCCATGAGCACCAGAGCCTGTGACTGTGAGGCTCCTTCCCGCTGACTGGAGAATTCCTCATTGACTTCCCCTTCCTGACAGGGTGGCCTATAACAAACACCCACAGAAGTGTCACCCATGTTGTCCCTTATGTGTTGGCTTCTTACCTCTAAGCTCTTGTCTGGTTCTTCACCCAACCTGAGGCAGAGCTTGGTACATCCCAGCTGCTCTCTCACATAAAGAGCAGCTCCACCACCTCACATTGCTGGCCTTTCTTTCCTAAAAAGGATGTAGCCATCCATGACAGCATTCCAGTCGTGAGCTATGCCACTATGTCTCTGTAACTGCAGAGAATGTGCACACAGATCTCGAATTCTGCCTGGTTTTTCCCTGTGCTGTGTGTTGGTGTACAGGCATTTCAGAGAGGTAGTTGATACTGCTGCCAAAACACTCCAATAAAAACCACTTTGGAGACTCCTCAATACACATAAAAAAGAAAGTAAGTTTTAAAAAAGTAACAAGCCTCCACTCAATGGCCTGGTTTGCAAGACAAATGCAGGAATTGATTTTGTTCTACCTATCCTCTCAAAAGACAAAGCACAGGATATCCTAGATGTGGATGGACCTGATACAATATTTGATCAAGGAGAGGCTTAATCTGGCTGCTTGCAGAGCTACTTGGCCTGTATACTCTGAATTTTGCATATTTATAAAGTGGAAAATTTCTCAGGTATTGGAGCAATGTTAGAGCTTTATCCTAGTGAATCAGCACTGCTGTGATATATGAGCATCTTGATCCTAGACCATTTTCAAAACTATCTGTTGCTGCAAAACATGAATTTGCAAATTTGCAAAAACATGAAGTAGCCAAACATGAATTTGCAGGCTTCAAATTGAGTGTTTCCTCCCATTTCTATGCAAGGAAAAGATACGTTTACTATATATAATCTTCTCCAAAATTACTTCAAAGGACTTGAACTTCCAGAAGAAGGTGACTCATTTGTTTTCAGTGAAAGTTAGAGATTTCTATAACTACTAGAAAATAGTTGCAAGCTCCTCAAGGAAAAAAAAAAAACAAAAGCAATATCTCATTGAGTCCTTTGGATTGCCATCTTTGGAAGTACCACACAAGTTTATTATGTATTACCAAGTAAATCCAGATAAAACCTGCATTTTATTCTTTCTATTTTCCCCATCCACACCCATTTAATTCTTTAATGTCTTTTTTTATGGATAAAAAGGAATAAATGTGAAACACTTACCAGAGGAACATGTTACCTTATTTCTGGTTGTTGTCTTCATTCTGTGTTTCCTAAGAGTTACCTGGGGATATTTTGTTTTTACATGAGGGAAAGAAATATTTATTTTATTTTTCAAGTACAGAAAATCATTACTTTGTTGAATCATTACTTCAGCAGGATTGTGAAGTTTAGAAGTACTGTTCTATGGGTGTATTTTAATCAACTTTCACTTCTTTATTATCAGTGTAAGAAGGCCATCAGAAGGTTTTGGGATTGTTTTTACAAAGTTTGACCCAGCAGTTAATTTTTAATTTCTTTTGCTTATACATATAAACATATATAAGGCAAAAATATTGAATTTAGTACTTACCAAGTCACCCCCACTGGAATACTTTTGTATGTTGCAACTCAGAGTAAAATTATTATCATCTTAGTCAATGATATTACATTAATTTGCAAAAAAACCCCCTAAAATAAGAATTCTTCATACCTCTTTTGGGACTACTATTTCAAACTATTTATAGGTTCATGAAGACAATATTGCAGTTCTGGTGTAGAAGTACCTAAATTAGGGATCAGTGACATCTCAAGAAAGGGATTCTGAGTATTTGTTAGCAATTTCTTTCTCTTCTGAAAACACAAGCAGCTAAGAACTTGTATTGAGAGTCTTGGTTAGATTCTAAAGATTGATGATGTAAAATGCCTCTTTAGTAAAAAAACAAAAATCGCACTTGCCTGTATTACCTAAAAGCCTTTAAGTACAGATTAAAGGTTTGTTCTTCAGAACTTCAGCCACCAATGCCTGACTTTATAAGTCAATTTTCACTGAAAGATTATACTTCTTCCCCTTTTACAAATAGTAATAGTTAATTATTCACCTCAAAATTTAATTCTCCAAATGTACAAATGCTGAGGTTAAAAAAGGGTAGGTTTTTTTAGATTACTTCTGTGTGTTTGTTTTTTTTCTTTATCTCTTTTCTTCTTTCAGCACAGCAGTTTCAATTATTACTGAAAATTTACAAGCTCAATTTTCCCTAAACAACTGAATAAAGCAAATTAAATTAAAAAAAATCAGAAATATGCCTGTCAGGCAGGTACCTTACTAGTTTTCTTGAATAATTTAATAATATTTACCAACCAAACTTCGTAGACACTGAAAAAACAGAAAGTATTATGAACTGTGAAAATAGTTTACCAGTTCTTCATTATAAATCTACGGAAATTTCATAAAGGTTTCTGTAATGAAAATTTGTATCTATGTAGACTTTCCTAGTATGATAAAACCAGGAATAATTATGCTTATTCTTCTTGCAGCTGGTTTTTTCTGTGTCCTGGGTGTCATTAATATATCATTGCAAAAAGAATTAATATCAGTAGCTGCAGAGTCTGGCATGACCCACGTGTTAAAAAATAAATGAAGATGGACGGTCTAAAGCTTTGTCTCCAGTGTTGGGTAAGATATGCACACATGCAAAAAACAGGCTTTTGCTTTTCCATCTGTCTTTGGCTAACCAAAATGGCTTTTTCTAGTCTTTGGGAGTTAGTAAATACACACTCTGGTGAAGGTTATAAGGAAATGTTTCATAATCAAAGCCCTAATGTTGAACAACTACACATTTTTACAGACAACTAAGGTGCAAGATGATATTCTGTGGCAAGAAGAGTATTTTGCCAATAGAAAGTTTTAAAATACTGAGAATTTTAAAGGTTGTATCTGGTATTTTGAATTAGGAACAACAGGTAGGTGAAGAAAGGTGGATTGGGGCAGGGTAAGAATGGATAAAGTTGTCTTTTTACTTGCAAATATCTCTCTAGGCTACAGAAAAATACATTTAAACATGACTAAAATTCATTTTGCCCACCTACCTGTAGGCAGCTATGCTGAGCTGGTCAGCTCCACTACAGAGACTGCTTCAACACTGGAACTTGGAGTGCAAATCCATCTCAAGATAACTGTGTGCTTCAGGATGAGATGCTTCATTTTCTGAACTCCACTGGCTTGTTGTCTTTCAAATATGCCACCTTGAACAGCAATTTCTTATGCAAATACCCTGCAGGGTAGACATGGAAAGTTATTTACTTAGCCAATGCCAATTATAGTTACTTTATGGAAAATGAGAATACCATGCTTGTTTGTAAGGGGAGGATTTTTGTGCTCCAGCAGCTTTAGGTTGTGTGTTCTGACTTTACCTTTGCAGGTGCACTGGTTTGGGCTGGGATAGATTTAATTTCCTTCACAGCAGCTCATTTGTTTGAAAGCACACCAGTGTTTCAGCTATTGCTGAACAGCCTGCACAGCACCAAGGCTTTCTCTGCTTCCATGGGAGTGTACAAGAAGCCAGGAGAGGGCCCAGCTGGGATTCCAGTCCCTTTATATGTTCAATCTATATCAATATTTTTAGCATCTGATTGGTGTGGCAGCCTGTCTGGCTCTGGGTTCCTCACTAACTTTGTCAGCAAATTTGTTTATGTCATGTAAATGTAGCCTCCTTTCAAAACTTTGTGCTGGTATTCTGGGCCCTTGTCAGCAGGATCAGTACAGCAGCCAGCTGTGACAGGAGCTACATTCTGCATGTTTTGTGAGCAGGCATTTATCCTCACATGAATTCAACACTGAGCTGAAATTGGGCTTCAGCTGAATGTGGAGAAATAGGATGAAGTAATAAATTTGAAAAGAATGTTGTCACAATTTAGCTTATAATCTTTCAAGTTTTTTGTGCTAACATTAAAACAATATCTTGAGTCCCACAGACAAACAGCTGGTAAAGAGTTGCTGTTTGTATTTTAGGAGCTAAACTTGAAGCATCAGTGGCTGCAAGATTTCTCTGTGTGCTGTGGGGAAATGAAAAAAGTGTCTTCTCTGCCTTATTTCACAGCAGACATCTGAGTGATTGGAGAACTTCCCTTCACCTTCCCACAGGGGAAAATGACACACCCCCACTTCCTTTGCTCCTCTCACATAAACCAAGATGCCTCAGCTTTGAATTAGGTCATTCCAGATTTCCACTGGGAAAAATAAATGCTTCAAGAGGAAGAACAGAATGGAAGAAGGATCACTGTCCCATCTGTTAAAAGGCACAGTGTCTTTGATTAGACACCAATCAAAAGGACATGATTTCCCTATCTCAATTCTTTATCATGCAAGTGAACTGAAAACACAAAAATAATCATACCTTTGCCAAGTGATTCTGAAGAGTATTACTTTTGATGAATCCTTTTTCAGTTACAGACTTCAACATGAAGAAAACTGGTTTGTTAATAAAATAAACCCCCTAACCATAAAGTTGAAAAATTAATTTTATTTTTTCTATTCATAAATGTGGCTCCAAATTTCAAGCTGTGCTAGTTAAAATGTGCTTTTCCTTTTTCACTTGTAACCCAGGTAAGAAAAAGTCAGTTAATGAAAAAAAATGCTGAAAGATTGTGCATAAAAGAGCACAACACATATTAGAGCTAGTTTCTTCTATTGCAAAAGTCCTATAGATACTGTGTGCATAATACTTTTTAAATATATTTACCATCATTTTTGAAGACTAAGAAAAAGCTTACCCTTTGAAATGGCAGTTCTGTTTTTTTCTCATATGAACCACAGATATTAGAAATAGCTAGAGAATTTTCTCTTCTATGATTTCTGTCATCACAGAGATCTTCCTCTTGGTTTCTTTAAAGAGCATCACATTTTTCTGTCAGTTTTCACTGTGTGGCCTACAGTTAGAAAATGACATTCATGGTTTATATAAATGAAATTTACTCATTCTGTATATATTTATGGTTAGCTTGCTTATTTTATTAGCATTTTATTCCTGCATTAACTCCTATTTGAAAAATATATGCGATATTTAGGGAAATTTTAATGCTTTGAAAGACATTTCAAAATATTTAGAGTGGTCTAGAATATTTTTTATTAGACTTTTGTAAACTAAGACCTTTAAAATGCAATTGGTGTCAACCATGAAGCCTTGTGAGTCATTCTGGGCTATTAAGAAGCAGATTAATCTTTTCTCAAGACAGCATTTTTAAAACAAAGTACTAATTCATAGAATATTCAGAAAATACTAAATAGCAAAATAGCCCTCTCATTTGCAAAATAAGCAAATGTAAGCAATGTGAATTACATTTGTTGTTCTGCACTTCCATGCATCCTGATCACTGTTTTCTGGACACTGCCTTATTGCTCAGTCTGATTCATTGGACACTCTTCATATTGAGTTTTCCTCCTTTGCCTTTTTGTTTGCCTTCTGTTTGTTCTGAAGTTCTCCCTCCCCACTCTGCAACCCCACCCTGGCAATGAAACCACTCACAAAGCTTCAGGCCTTGGCTGAAGACTGTATTAACACTCCTTGGGGTGCAGAACTCTTGCCCCAGTCATATATCAATCAGTTCTTTTTAAATAAGCCTTGCCTTTACAGCAAATGGGGAGGTGTTAACCTCCAAACTTCCTTATTAAGCCATGTTTAAATACATTTACAAAAAAAAAATCCCTAAATTTAAGGTTCTAACTCTGTATTAGGATACCTTAATATATTATTTGATTACCTGTGAATTCTAATTAGCTTCTTTGCATCTACTTGCATGAAATACTATGTTTTTGTAAATTTGTGATGCTTATTCTTTGCAGCTGCACATTTAGTTGAGATGGGACTAAAAAAGTCCAAACTATATCCAACCTTATTTAGGAAGTATCTCCAAGTAGCTTTACCTTTTAACATTCATCAAGCATTTATAATTCATGCAATTTAAAACTGCTACAGTCAGATTTAAGAAAAAAAACCCATAAGATTACTGTTCCTCCCCTAAATTTTACTTTGGAATGACATCCATCATAACAATCTCCCATTCATCCTCACTTTCCCCTCCTTAGGAGATTTTAAAGACAAATAAGTCTTTAGTTATTAGCATATATAAGGTCATGAAAATGAATATGTATTTTCCAGTTTCAGTTACTGTTGGGATCATTCCTGCGGCTTAGTTCCCATTTGCTACATTGTTTTCAACAGAGCGTGACCACAACACCTCAGTGCCACTCCATCCCCTGTTCCACACCTCCCTTGTCATGGTACACAAAGCTCCCTCTGTGTTTCTGCTCCTAAGGTGTGCAGACAGTTTGTCCCTGGTGAACCACAGCCAACACAAAAATGCCCTCTTACTGAACTTTGTTTTTTACCCACAGCTACCCAGGGAAGTAGTAGAAACATGTCTCCTGGAAACATTCAAAAAATATGTGAAGGTGGCACTTGGGGACCTGCTTTAGTGGTGCTGAGTGAACAGCTGGACATGATCATCTTAGGGGTCTTTTCCAGCCTTAACAATACTGTTAATAAATTGCATTCACTGGTGTTGCTTTTCCAACCATGACATTCACTGTGACGCAGTACATGAATAAAAGCACATAATTTCATGTACATCTTTGTTCAGCTACCAACAACCACATCTGAGTGCAAACAGGAAAATGGAGATAAGCTATAATTACCCAGACTGGCCTTTGAACACAGCACAGAAATCTGTGGTGCATTCATGCAATGAATATTATGAGATGCTAATGAGTGCAGGCACAGAGAACAGCTCATTTGGGAACGCAGCCACAGGAGCTCCTCCTCTCCCAGTGTGTGCCCAGTGCTGAGCACAGCCCCAGCAGGCAGTCAAGCTGCAGCTTTCTGCCTTGTAGTGGGTGCCAGGTATGAATCTCTCCATGTACTTGACTGCAGATGTTGTGCAGATTATATGGTCTTGACTTCCCTCCAAGCTCTATGGCAGCCTTTCCCTTAAAACTGCCCTTATCCTACACTTTTCATTTTTTGCTGGATGTATTTCCCTTTCTATAATTTTTCATTTATTCCTTTGTTTGGGGGCTTTTCCATTACCTATATATGTTTTCAAACTTTGCCTGTTCTGTCACAGGCATATTCCCGTCATAGAGGTTCATCTTTACTCTGTATTGAATAAGTAAGGATTTAGATTCAGATCCCCTTCAGGTGCTCTAAATCTTAGGAAATTAAAATGTTGTTTGTACACATTGAGAAATACCTTTTTTAAACAATACCTTGGGATGTAAAAGTCAACAATCCTTGGCACCGGTACTGAACCCTATTTCATTTCTACCTGATTTCATGCACTTTGTAACCCAAAATGGGCTGACATTTATGCAAAAGGAGACAGTGGGTCCCAAGGAGCTCCTTCACACCACGGTAGAATGAGCCTGTAACTCACAGAATGGTTTGGAAAGGACCTTTAATGAGCACCTTGCTCCAACCCCCTGTTGTGAGCATGGACACCTTCCAATAGATCAGATGGAGCTCAAAGCTCCATCCAGCCTGACACTTGCACATCTCAGCACAACCTCTTCCACACAGCACAAGCCACTGACTCGTTAGCTCCTCTAGCAGTACTGCTTCTGCAAGACCTGGGGATGAACACAAGAGTAACAGCAGCACAAAAGCCAACAACTGATAAGGACTCTCTTTAAGACCTTTCTACATTAATTTTTGAACAGTGAATATCTTATCCAAAACAAGATTTGAGACAGGAGGATTAAAAGAAAGATTGCAAGTAAGTATTGTAAAACATAGAGAATACGATGCCTGATCCAAGTTCAAAATGTTTACAGACATAAAATATAGGAGAGGTATGTTCTATCTCTTGAATCTGTTATTTTTTGAATTAAGAAATATAAATTTGCGAGATATTCTAAAGTCTTAGGAGAAACTACAAAGAAAAAAAAATCTTATTTTGAATTCTTGCTTCCACAATATCATGATTTTCATTTCTGCAATAGTTTTGTGAGCCAGTGGGGTGGTGCCAATGCAGTCAGCTCATAATGCAGCTCTGTTTTATTTGCTACAGCAATTTTGAGAACATAATTGCACAATGACTCTTTGCATTTTCCTAATGAAATTATGCATCCTCCACCCTCTGAAGACTGTATTCTGATATGCAAATTTTTACCTATGTCACAGATAACAAATGTATCTTCATATGATATGAAAAGGAGAAAATAAGCTTGTTGTGCTGCTTGGAGTACGGATTGGGGGTTTTCTGTCCAAGATATCTTTAGCCTTATTTTTCCAGTACACTTTTGAAAGATTTTTTTTGCATTGCTACCACCTAATGGTCATAATGTCTTGTCTTAACTCTAATGGCAGTAATTTTGTCTCACTCATGTCCAGCTTTCAGACAGAAATCACACAATAGCTTTTGTCTTTTTATAAAAAAGTAGAATAGTAGTAAAATACTAAAATGACTGCCAGACTTTCATCACCTATTTTTTCTGTTTGCATGGTAAAGACTTATTCCTCAGTGTTCCTGAAATTCTAATGACAAAGAGGGTTATGATTAATTTGCAGATAGAATACCCCTTTTCTAAATGCATACTGCTCAATAAATGAACAAGCTGCTTACAGTAATTAATGTCATGCTGTGCTCAAATTGCTTGTGCTAATAAAGCTAATTGGCAACAGCAAGCATTAACTGTGATTAGTCATATGCATCTAATGTCATCAGCAGTGCCTATAATTTTCTACACAGAGGGAATTTCACATCTGTTTTAAATCACTTGTCTGTTGCCTGCATTGGTGTTCTTTCCAATATTAAATCAGAGATTCTTTTACTACAATAGATGATAAAAAGTTTATTTTCTTTTTTCAAAGAAAGAACTGCATAGTAGAGAATAAGATATGAAGCCTTCAGCCTAAAGTAATTTATTCTGAAATAAGTGCTTGATTTCAGTTACATTAGCAAATCTGCATTTTCCTTCTTTTGCATATAGTCAGATACTCCCTTCAACAGAACATAGATTGTTTGCAACAGAACATTCATTTTCTCAATTTAGACTTGACACTGTATTTCCCATAAAATGGATGAGTCAAAAGATCCATTTTGTATTTGCTGTGGAAATTAGCAAGCAATCATTATCAAGAAGACAACCTTTTGCACCATACAGTAACTCTTAGCTATAAATAGAACAATAATTATTTGCTGTGTCTATCCAAAAAGGTAAATATTAAATTATCAAGAATCAGGGGGCTGAAAATGGAGTTGGAGAGACCAAAAGTATCCAAGAACTCATACAAGTGTTTTTCACAAGTTACATTTACTAGACGTCTCCAACTTGCATAGCTTTCTAAGTTCTCTGTCCAAATGGGTACATTTTTCTAGAAACACAGAAGTGTTTCTCCAATTCTCTAGATGAGGTTTTTTCCTGTGCTGAATAAATATTTCATGCATTAATCTGTTTGCTACAGTTCTTACTTTGCTTTTGTCCAGCTGCTTGGATGTATTGATCTATGTTTAGTTGATGTTCAACGTTATGGCTCACACATAAGGATGCAGAGCTATCTTGTCACCCCAGGATCAGCAAAAGCAAAGCAACCCACCCCAACTTATACAGAGAGGCACCTCAAGGAAAGTAAAGAGAATATGTACTCTATGAACAGTCCTAGTGACCCCTTCTTTTCTTGTTTTTTACAGAAATTTACCTGACTTTTTCCACTTCAGATTTCAGTGCTATGTCCATTATTCAGAATGTTACCCAGCTGATCGAAATTTCTTTTTTTTATCCCATTTTAGAGTATGATCAGCTCATGACTTTTTTCATAATTTTTCATTTTCTAAGACTAAGTTTCAGATGTACTCATAAAAATCCTCATAAGTTTGGAATTTGACATGATTACACTCATATGCATCACTGTGAGCCGACTCTGTGGTTAATGAGATGATAGGACCAGCACTCTTTCATAGAAGAATCTTAAGTTTCACAATATCACTTAATTGTTAAAAGGTAAATCTTTTAAACATCCAGTTTTGAATGAGCTTCAATTTCTTGGATTGTTTTTGCTTACATAAACCACAAATGGTTTCATTTTGTTGGGTTTTTGACAGATCCCACAAGAAGCAAGAATACACATTTGAAATGACAGCTAGAACTGCAGGTATTAACTTTCATTTTATCAGATGACAACATCAACTTCATTATATCTTTTTTAAATTATTTAAGCAACTTGATTGTGAGCTCAGAGGACAGTTATCATATGGCTCACTTTTACCTATTTGAGTGAGCAGCTGCATGGTTATTTAGTTGCTGGCTGGGGTTAAGCCATGACAAGTCCAATGACTGCAGTTTTTTTTGACAGCTTGGATAACTTTGCAAACTCCCAGAGCCTTTGTAATGACAGCAGTACTTGTATTTTAGGAAACAGTAATCCTGTTTGCTTGGGCACACAAAATCAGTAATCCACCTCTGGGAAATATCTATAAAAAACTGCAAGGTTTTACCCATGTATACCCAAGAGTACTCAGCATTTGTTTTTTGGGCTCATCAGCACCACTAAACACCAGTTCACTCCTTCTATCCAATATGGTGAACTCAGTTACTTACAAACACTGTCAAGGGAGCACAGCCAGGACTCCTGGTCTTGTGAGGGACAGGGCACAGGTGGTTAGTGAGAATGTTTTATGACTGAAGACTTCAGGACCCAAGTTCAGATGCTCTCTGTTACAGAAGTTTACTAGGATTGAAAAGACAAAGAGAGTGCACATGATCAAATATGATGCAACCACAAAAATAACTGATGTTGAGACTGATTATTAAGAGAAACTACTTAGTCTGTAAGCAAAGGAGACACTGCAATGACAGGAAAAGGTTTAAGTTTCTCACGTTTGCTTTCAGGGGGTTTGGGTGGATACCCTGCATTGGTTAATCTAGTGATGTATTTGCTGTAATCTGCCCTCAAGAGGGTCAAAACTCCTCTGGCATCAGTGCTGCCTGTCAAGGGCAGAATACAGAGTAACTGGTTTTGGTTGACAAATACTACTTTGTACTAGAGGAGTGGAAAACCATAAAATAGGTCCTATTTTTATGGGCCATTAAGGAGACTAAGCTAATAACTAGTAAGCATAAATTGTAATAAGGAAGAAAATTAGAAATTAAGCAGATAAAGGCAATCTTTTTGGCAAACATGGAAAGTTAAAGGGAAGTTGTGCCTCACAACTGTGAGATTCAGTATTACAAATGGGGTTGTGACCTTCAAAGCTAATCCTAACAATGGAAACAAAACATAGATTTAAATTAATTTTTTTAAAATTACTGATCAGAATTCATATGCATCTGAGGCAATTTATTTTTCTGGTGCTACTTTGAGGTGTCATGGGATAGTTACTTAATTCTTTTAAACTTTTCTAGTCACTGATTCATCTTGTTACCCTTCTCAGTTTGAAAGCTTTAAGGTTCTTACCCTCACTTTGGATTTCACATTCTACAAAGTTAGCCACCAGCCTAACAGGTAAGTAGAGCAGTAAGGGGCAAGTTAACCTACCTGAGAGGGAAATGCAGCACACTGCTTCTTATGTAAATGCTGTTCAGTGCTAAAGAATATCACTTACATTTTATTTGTACCTAATGTTCTGGTGACTAGGAAGCAAGAAATTTGAAAATATAATTATGAAGGTCTTTCTCTTGCCTTCCTCAACATGAAATCAATCTATTTGGAGGAATGAGAGTAAAGAACATTCTAGGGAGAGAAAACTCAAAGTGTTTGAGTTACAGAAAGGACTGTCTGTATCACCCAGTCTTAGTTAATATAATTACATCACTACACATGACACATATTTCCCTAGGCTTTCCCGATAGCCATTGCAGAAACAGGTTCCTCAAGAGGATCACTCAGGATCTACTTTGTGAAGCTCAGGAATGCTGCCTTCTCAAACATAAAAATCAGTGAAGTCACTTCTCTCAGTCTAAATAAATGTGACAAGGTATTAACAGATGAATATAGGCAATCGAGGTTTTAGATGTTAATCTTACACCAACTAACAATATTTGCTGATGCCAGCAACACATCAATCATTCACAGAGTGTTATCCTGGTCATTGTTCAAATGTTTTCTGCAGAAAATTTTTCACCAATACAGAAATGCCCAGTTCTGACCAAATCTCAGTTTAATGACTTGTCAGATTTTTTAAATTTTAATATATGGGGAGCATTATAAATTCCCTGGCAGTACTTCAGTACTACAGCCCAGCCTGCTGAGTTTTTGTTTTCTTTTAATTATGGAGTTAGTAAGATTATTCTGGTATATTTCATTAAGAATTTTTTAAAAAATATTGTAAGACAAAATATGTTCATCTTTTTCTTCCTTGTACTTTCACAGCCACAACAGTCAGATTTATATTAGCAACTGCTGCGTGATGTGCAATTGAGGAGTTTTACTATGCTGTTTACTGTGTGTGCTCAAATTTTGAAAAGGGGCCATTTTCTTCTCTTTCCTGGTTTTGGAAGGATGGCTGTGTCTTTCAATATCACATTAACAGCTGTTGGAGAACATAACACTACTACTGATTATCTCAAGTTGTAAATAGCTCTAAAACTTGATGAAAGTAACAAAAGCTTTGATCTCAAAAACATTTAAGCTTTCATATTTTTATTTAACAGCACTAACCTATTACAAATAAGTTTGGATCTTTTAACTAAACAAATGCCTTCCTTTAAAGATACTGACAGTAGTAAAATATATTACAGAAACTGATCTAGAATCTCTTAAATCCTTATAATGTGTGTAGAAATACATCATGGAGAAAAAAATGCCAAGGGTGGGATGAGTGGTCATGTTTCCCTTCTCATTGTATGGCAATTTGGCTGTGCATCTCAGAAGGTTTTGAAGAATTGGCTATTACTATCTAAGCAAATTGAACTGTACAAAACCTCACTGAACTTCATGTCATCCCACTGCATTTTATTGATTTCTTTGCTTCAGAATTTTTTATTCTTTTTTTAGCACTGGATTTCTTCAATTTCTTCTCCTGTCTCTTAGTTTCATGTTCTTCCCTGATTCCAGCATCCCAGTAATTATAATTTTGGTAAGTTTTACTTATTTTCAGTCTCCCATAGAGGAAAAATACATCCTATTTGGATTTCTAGCATTTTGTCATTTCTCAAGAAGTTAGTGAGGGCAGGGAGGAAAAATAGAGTAAGAATTTAAGCATCAGTGACCTTAATTATGCTGTATGAAGTCAACTGAGCGTTCTACAGAGCATATGACAGACCGAGAGTTCAAGCTGATCTAGAATGAAGTGAAATTCTAGTCTTTGTTACAAAGATTTGTATTTTAAATTACCTCTTTCAGCTTTTACTTAACAGCCATCACATCTATTTAACTTGTAACATCTATGAAACAAGAACTTTTACTTCATGAACACCCATGTCTCTAGTATGTGATTTTTGCACTTCTGATAACAGTTCATTCTATCTTCCCACAATCCCAAATAGTTCTGTGAAATCTTCCATGAGACATCAGGCAAAAAAGAATGACAAATGTAATACTGCCAGGATTTTTAATGGAAAGTAAGGAAGAGCTTTCTGTAAATAATTCAAAACCTGCAAACATTTATCTGTCGCCCTATTTGTTATTTTCATAATTTGACTGTTAAAAAAACAAAAACAAACAAACAAAAAAACCCCAAACACAAAACACCAAAACCAAACCAAAAAAACTAGCACTGGTTCCTTTTCCTTTATTTCTCTAAGAAATTATCCTGATATAGCATTTGGAGAAAAAGGATACAAACCTCTTCTAGTGAAAAGCACTGGGAAATACTGACATGGATTCTGCTCTCACCTTTGCTTCTTAGACTACGAGCAGTTTCAAGGTTCAAGTATTATTACTGTAGGATTTAATCCATTCCACCCTCAGCCACCACAGAAGCTGCTATGGCAGCAGCAGAGAGTGACTCTCAGACACATTCAGTAAACTGAACACCTAATAAATGCTTGTCAGCTTAGCAGTCAGCCTCATTACCTTTATTTCTCCTCAACTGAAAAGCTGTAGCTAACAGAAATGTTTATACTTAATTTTGAGTTTCTAAGACATTCTTGGAGGTTTGTAGCACACATCAAGACCATAGACTGCTAATAAACAAGTCATTCTTGCTCCATTAGCCTGTCTGCTCTGAGAAAGCATTTTTGTCATAAAAACATATAATGAAGATTGTCAGAATCAGCAGTATTCAAGCAGTGAAATACTGCTTTGTGTCAAAGCTGGAGCAAATCAAAAGTCCAGAGGCCATACAAAGTCCTACAGTCACATAAGTGCCTCTGGAATACCTTGATGACGCATATGGCTGGACATTACAATAGTCACAAAAATAATCTTAAAAATTAACTAGTTACTCTTTCAAACATGCCATATTATCAGTCATATCTTTTATAAGTAAATGAAGAATAAATTCACATTTCTCTCAGCAGGTTTAGACAGAGAAAGGTTTTACAAGGTGTAGGAATCTATAGAGTGTTTCAGGTTTGTGTGAAAACAGACAGGCTTCAGTGCAGCAGAGTTATGGATATTGCTGATGCATCTTGTTAAGCCGTAGCGAAGACGTGAGGAATAGAACAATAGAGCTATGTATTAGCGATTCGGAATAACTTTCTAAGTTGCAAAAAGTTCCTAGAGCAGCAGCAACCATTCAAGTTTCTGAATCTTCACATTCCAGAGGGCCAGATGTCACTACACAACACACAGCCACACCATGAGTATCAATTCTGACTTCATTACACAACTTATTCAGAGGATTTCATTAGTGTGTATCTTCTTCTCCCACTGCAACTCACAACTTCAGTCTTTTCCTTTCATGAATAACGTGCCACTGGCATCGCTGTCATGAACTATGAAAAAGAATCCTCCCAGGAACCCAAGGCCATTTGAGGATTCTTGTTTAGAGCAATCCATTTTCCACAGGAAGACAGCCAGCCTGAAAGATTTCATGTTCTTCTAGCTCACTGAAGTGCTGCAATGACCAAAAAGTGAAACGAGGCCTTGCTGAGATTAAGGACTTCAAACAGCCTTCCCCTGCAATCAAAGCTTTGTAGTTCCCTGCTTTTTCTTTCAAGCCAGTATCTTGCTACTTGAAAGCAATTACCTTTCCATTTGAGTGTTGCCTACCTATAGCCTTTTTGCACATTTGTGAACACAAAGACTTCTGGCTCCCAATAAATGTTTAGGGTGGCTAGATGATCTGGTTTCTGTACAAGTGTCACACTACTCCACCACCTCTTTCTTGATTCCTTTTCAGACATTTGGCACAAAAATGTACCCAGAAGTTGCATCTACTCTCACTGAAGGAACCGGTTAGTCATTTAACACATGGTC
The DNA here is from genome assembly GCF_901933205.1 of Camarhynchus parvulus. NCBI lineage: Eukaryota > Metazoa > Chordata > Aves > Passeriformes > Thraupidae > Camarhynchus > Camarhynchus parvulus. The sequence goes on along the minus strand of NC_044575.1, from coordinate 17,924,538 downwards.
CATACCTTCTCATATGACCAAAAAGGATACTGGAGAACAGCTCAGATGGAAGAGCACCAAGCATGCACGTGTACAAACTCATGCTAACATAATCCTTGCCCTGCACTCAGTTTTACCATCCAAGTCCTGAGTTACTCCATTCTAGATTGTCATTGAGATTTTAAGAGACTCCCGGTTGGATCTGCCTTACCACAGGCTCAAATATATCAGGTAGCTGGACTAATAGAGCATCAGAGAAATCATCTGACAAAAGTGAGGCTTGCCTGACACCAGAGGCATCAGCTCCTCCTCCCATCAAGAGACCTTCAGGCTGGCCAGAGACCACTGACAATGTCTACCCATGCAGACACAAGCCTGAAATGCTTTAAAATGGGCTGGAACCTGTGCACTTCATTCTTTCTGGTATTCTACAGTTCTGCACACTCTGGAAATGCACCATGAGCACTGCACCAGCCATGTTACGAGAATGTGTCCTACATACTGATGTGCATGCACACAGGTGTGAATCTAGAGAGATTTATTTAAATAGTTCAGTTAAAAATTATCTTCAGTGCTTGTACATAAAAATAAGTGTGAATTCCACGTGAATGGTGTAACTAAAGCTTGAAACAATTTACTTACCAGGAAGTCACCCACCACTTTCCAAGTTCAGAGATTTGTCTTTGAAGTAGTTCAAACTAGACAAGCAAAGTACTAGCATTAAAAAGTGGCACATTTTGTCAGCCCTTTTATCTTTTCAAGCTATTTTATTCTGAAGGGACTAAAGAGAAACAACAGGGCCCCACAGTCCCACGAATATCTCACAAGTCTTTGTTACTACCTTGTCTGTCAATATGCACAGTCCTCCATGGCTCACTCCAAAGTAGAGCACTTCTCATCTGTAAGCACATCTCAGAACTGTAGGTTTAGCAGTGACTAAAGAAAAACAACCCATCTTAACAAGTAGAGCATTAACAAGCGTTTCATTGAAGATATAGGAGGAAAGGTGCTTTGGAGAACTCCCAACAACAGAAACAAGGTCACTTGAGTTTTAGCAGTCTGAGCTTAGTTTAGCAATCTTGTCTGATATGAGAATCAGTGAAAGACAGTCAGCATTTTTTTTTCATTTGAAAAAATAGCAGAGGGATTTCCCAAACATTCAATTGTTTGGTGTAAGGAAAAGCAGCTTTTATTTGCATCATCTGCAGTCAGTTTCAGTGCTCTTGCAAAAGAGGCAGGCTAGTGCATTACCCAAGGTGAAACTGTGACAACCTCTGACAGATAATTGGTGTAGATAAGGAGAACAGAAGAACCATTCCCAGGTAAGAAAGACATAAGTGTGGCATATTGTGAAGTTTAAAAGCAGACCTAACTGATTCCTAACAGGTCCAGGTTCCATCTGAAAAAATGATGTCTATTAGATCCTTGAGAACCAAACATCCATTTACCTAAATATCAGCTACAGATCAAAGTAGTGAGACAACCAGATAAACTTTCTCTGTGCAAATGGGCAAGCATTCTATCTCATGGGACATGAGCACCAAAATCTACACAACCACAGCTAGGCAAGGTGCAGCTTTCTTACTCTGGATGGCTGTATCGCAAGATCATAGTCTTCAGAATCATGATTAAGACAGAAAACACAAATCACAGGAAAGCACCCACACCATACACAACTCAAATCCAGAATGAGGCCCAAGAATCAGAATTACAGTATTTAAGCTATGGCCAGAAAGCTTAAGGGAATCCCCCCTCATTTTGCAAGGTACTTAGTGACTTAGAGAAGACAAATACAGAAAAAGTTCCCCTCTCCAACAAAAAATAGGCAAACACTAAGCCCATACTCATCTAAAAGAGAAGTTCTGAAAGATGCTATGAGCAAAACACAAGGTAAATTTGGGTCTCCGTGCTTGAGCTTGTGGCAGCAGAGTAAGAAGTACACAGATTTCCCTTGGATATCGTTAGAAGTGTGATTACATCCAAGTCATTAACCAAGACTAAACACAGGGCAAATCACAATTTGAAACAAGTAACAGAAGTCTGAGCAAGTCCAAAAAATGTCATGAACTGTCCTACCTAAAGGAGACAGAAAAATGAATCTATCTTTACAGTAAGAATATTTTTATTTCCATTTTATTACCTTAATCTCCTTTCATGCGGTAACCTTACATACTCAAACAATAATGGAATAGGAAGATGCCAAATCCTTACCTTGCTAGCAAGTAAGATGCAGAAGCTAAAATACAGATGTTAAAACCTTTACCAATAAAGGACATTTTGCTGCCACAATAACAGCCATTTTCCATCCTGGTTTGGAAAACAGTACAGACACTTTCATAATGAAACTCAAAGCACTTACACTACACTAGAGAAAGCACTATTTCTTCTGAGACAGTCAGAGGTGATTAAGTCTATTAATAGAGCCAGTTGTATACAGTAAGTACTTCCTGATATAACTGTATGAGACATATGCCAGAAAACAAAACCTCCAAGGAAATTAATGCTTTAAAATTTAAACCGAAAAGTAAGCTTATAATAAATGACAGTAAGAATCTGATTCATCTTCCTCATAGGTCTGCTCAATGGATTTCACACAAAGAATGAATGACACTGTAAGTTTCCACAGAAGTATGCAGATGACAACACAGAAGTCACTGTTTTCAAGAGGTAGATACAAGGTTTAATAGGTGCAAAAATGTAGACTTCACTCAAGAGCATGGTCACACGGGATTCCATGTACAACGACATAATGAGATTGTTTCCACTGTCCTGTTATCTTTTCAGTGAATTAATAGTAATGTTAGTCAAGATGATGACTTATGCTTTTACTTAAATGGAACAATCTTGCTATAAAACTAATTCAGGGCTTACACTTAAAACTAATGGTTTCACTGGTCAAGAAGGCATGATTCATGCACTCTGCCAGATGGGAAGAGGTAATGAGCTACTACAGATATTACTGGTCTAGCCACTTTTGAAACATACTCTTGCTTGAGTAAAAATCCTTTTCCAGAGATATCCTAAGGGGTAAATCCACTGCCCATTGACATAAACCAACATCATTATTCCTCAGTTTCAAGTGACTGAGCCTTTAGCCATTTCAAAGAGCACTGTGGGATGTGGCAGTGGACAAGCCTTTCAAAGCAAGCTCATTTCATCCTAATTGCTGCTAAAAACACTGTAGGAATTCAAACCTGTACAAAGGTATTAGACTTCAGTCCATGCTGCAAATGCATTAAAGTACCTTTTCTTACAGAAGACTCAAATTCCATTGCATGCAAGTCCAATCTCATTAAACAGGCTGGGTAACAGCCATTCAGGATGCTTGCAGTATGTTCAAACCTTTGTAAGGCTATGTGAGCAGCAGATCAGCAGCAGTGTTGACGAAGGATGGCAGAAGAGGTGTGTTTACACCCACCCACAGACCCTCTCTCCCCTCCCCAAACACACCTACAATGCTTTCAAGTTCTGGATTCCTTGTGCAAGTAATACAGTGAGTGGGTAAAACACACCCTACACGTCCTCAGAACAGTGGACTGATATGACAGTTTGTGAACAGAAGGACAAGTACAAGACTGCTGAACTGAAGGCAACAGGGCCCAGATGCAAATTCACCTCCTGTGTTCTCCAGTTTTCATGGCTACAGAGCTAAATAAATCAACTTTTTAGCAAGGGACAAACAGTTCCACTGGAAAGAAGTTTTTCTCCTTACAAGCACCAACTTATGCAAACCAACTTGCTGTTTGCCTGAATTTGGAACTTCTACTTGACTCCAATTCATGTGTCAAAATGAGCAGTTTTCTTTCCAAAGCTGCTTGCTTGGTGACAGATCAAAGTGACAAGAGGACAGCTGCCAACCTTAAAGCTAACACAAAATGGTTTTGGTCAAGCTGATCTGAAAGTAATTCTGAACTGATAAAGAAAACTTAGAAACTGACTGGATTCCATAATTTATAAAGTACAAATAAAAGGGCAATTATAGTTACCAATTCTACTTATGATATTGTGGTTTTACCCCTTCATTTTCACACAACTGATCACTTTGCAAAAACTTCCCAGGACAAGTGCACTGAACCTTGCCAAAAATGCAAAAGAGAAAGCAATAAGGGCAGTGACATACATGTGGGTTTTTTATTTCTGTATGCAATGTAATGTTTAGGCACGTTGTTTGGGACGCCTTCTAAAATAAATCATTGGCCATTGTTTAGAATATCCTTTTGGGTTTAAATACTGGTCAGGAAAACAAATGATGTAAAAAATAAATGAATGTGACTATTACAGAAACAAAAATGGTTTTGCGTCTAAAAGTGCAGAAGTATTTTAACCCTTTCACCAGACAATGTGGCAATATACAGTATATTGCTTCTGTTTGTTTGAGAAGGCTGTTGGAGTTTTACACTGACATAGAAAATTATAAATTACACAGAATTAGTTTCCATAATCACTATATATATACACAAACCAGCTGTGAAAAAACTGGTTCAGAACATACAAATGAAAGCCTCACACAGATCAGTACAGTGAAATTACCAATTAACATGCTCTGCTGCCAAAATTTGTATTAAAAACACTATTTACTTTTAAAATGCAGGTACTGTAATTACATTAGCAGCATGAGCATTTCTTTTACTTGACTTGTCTAAAAGGATTATAGCGTTTTAAATACGCAGATTGTTCTGAAATGTTCCATTGTATAATGCTTGGTATTAAACTAAATCTTGGTGAACTGTTTAAAGGCAGGTGAACCACTTAAACACAACAAGCCATGTGCACTCCAAATATTCTAGTGTTTCACCTGGAAGGTATTGTTTCAAGCAAACTAGACTTAACAGAACATATGGCTTTACAGTAACATCAATTTGTCAACTAAGCTGTTGCAATAAATACTTAAAATCTCTACCAATAGACTTACATTTTTTGATCTGTTTAGAACAATACAGAAAACAATTACCAATTAAAAAACCTGTTGTAAAATGTTGAACACCAAAAAATTCTTATTTAAATCACTTTTGTAAGCTAAACCAACCAAAATAACATTTATAGGGCATTTCAGTTTCAGAAAAAACATGAATTTTCTTTTTCTTTTTTACAAGGTGAAAAATGTAAGAAAACTGCTAAATACTTTGGTCACACTAATCGTCAAATAGTTATGTCTCAAATACATTAGATTTTTGTATTCACTTTTTTATAAAACTATTCTTACAGCCATTTTAACTATAGTAACACTACTGTCATCATTACATGGGTAGCAGGATCTTATTTCACAGGCCCCCCATTATTTAGAACAATACAATATAAACATACGCAAAAATTATTGGTATTTCTCAATGTGCAATATTTTTACACTTATGAATTTCTGTACAATGTCTTAAAATCTAGAATATAAATGTTGCTGGTCCTGATTCCTTGCGAAATTAGTGCAGCAGTGACTGGCTTCAACAGGGTCTAGATGATATCCTCAAGAAATACTCAAACACCTGGACATCAGTTCTTTCTCTTCAGCCAAGGCAGTAGACATCACATATCATACAGGGCCATTAACAGATGCCTCTCCTAAATGGGTGTGCTGATCAGTCCTAAGAGGCCAAAAAAAGAGATGTAAGCATACAAAAAAGATCAAAGCAAATTCAAGTAGGTGCAATAAAAATCAAACCAAAAAGTAAGAACCCTGGATCCTGTACAGCAAAACCCATGAAGTGAAGGAAGGAAACGTGCTAATAACATGCTCATCCCAATTATCTTCTGCAGTCCAGCATTTCTGGAGTCCTTAATTTCTAATTAGGCATAGCACTCAATTAACTGAGCACACCACTGAAGAATGTGTGGTCTTCATTAACTGATCTAATAAGCGATCTCCAGAGATGTGGTATTCAGAATTACTATTAAGGAGCACACTTCTGATACTTATCCAAATCTTATTCTGAGGCAAAATGTGATACTAGGAGTATTTAAGGTTACACTGGAAAGCCAGCAACTAAGACACAACAGGAAAAAACAACAGCATCTTAAAAAATTCCTTTAGTTATCAATCTAATCTACAAAGAGTCTTTCACAAATACTTTGAATGTCAATCCATTAGGATGAAATGTTCATGAAGTATGGAGGAAAATGGAGAGCAAACCTATAAGAGTGAAAACAGTAACAGTATATACATTTCTAGATAAAAGTTTAGTGTAAACATGGGCTTAGTTGCTCTGGACTGGCACAAAGAGATCAAACCAATGCATGAGGACTTCAAAAATATGCAAGCAACAGAGGCAAAAAAAATCTCAACTTCCATTCAGAGCAAGTCTGTGGAATACATTTGAAGATTCTCTAAAAGAATGCAAATACTGCTTGAAACTACAGATGAGGAAAGTTACCTGTAACTCCTGTTCTCTGATGGTGGACATCACAGAGAAACCACTCTGGGGTCCGTGCTCTACATGCACATGACCAGCAGAAGCCCCCTAGCTAAGTCTTTGGCTGCTAAGCTCTAAAAACACTTCTTAAAAAACATATGTATACATTAGAGAAAAGACAGACAGCACTAGACAAAAGCAAACACTTTTTAGAGAAACCTGGAAGGTAAGAAACAAATGCTGCATGGACAGGAAGTGTGACAGTCTGCACAACCATCACCCACTTATTAACTGTCCACGAAAGAAGCCCATGACAGAACAGGGCTCCTAGTAGAGATTACTCCTGCTAGCCACCAGCCAGAGACCTACCTAGGGGACTCCTTCCACTAGTCATACATACTAGTGGAAGCCCCAAAAAGCACCATTAGGTTTATCTGGTATTAATCCTGTGCTTATGAGGATCTACTGCAACAGCCACCTTTAGAGAAAGTTCTGAGCTCTGCTGAAGCCAGCAGGATTCAGTGAAAGGAGTTCCTTGAGATTTCCCACAACTTAAAGGCAATCTAGCAAACTGCTAGCTCTGAGAACCCTCTGTTGGTTCAGACAAGCATCTTTACTGAAAAGATAGTCCCTGGGTGCTAGGTTTTTTCCCTACAATATAATGCTTACCAACATTTTAAAAAATACTCTTGTCTTGATAAAGACAGCATCTCTAGGAGACACTGTGAACGAGTTTTTGGGTTTCCCACTTTAAGTATACAGGGTTGTTTTTTCTAATTAGAATCCCCTTCTTGATCAAGTTTGAGATTTATGCAGAGCAGGAAGTTAGAAGAAAGGAGCTAGTTAAATACTGGCTCATAAGTAAGTCTTAAAAAACAGAATCTAAATTTGTCAAACATGCTTATATCTTTTTAATCTATCTAGAGTACAATCAGAACACACAGTAGAGTTCTGTGCATCAATTCACTATTCTAACTTGGTAACATCGTCACAGAACAGAATGGGGATATTTACAACTCCCTGCAAAAAAATACACCTTTGATGACTCAAGAGTCTTAGAAACAATTGAAAATTCAACCTGTGAGAATTTGATAAAATAAAAGCAAGCACATTTTTAGACTGAGCTAAACTCAATGTCTTTAGATCAATCCTGTTAGAAAAGCACACAAACTGCTATTTAGAGAATTGAAAGCATCCTTGAATACAGTTACCTCTGTTCTGGACTGCTGTTAGTAGGCTGAAGACCTGAAGGGACCTCTTCTGCAACCTCTGTATTCTCTTCTACTACATATTTACAAGAAGGATCCTGCGAGGTAGTCAATTTTCCTTCCTCACTTAAAAAACAAAACAGAACAAAAGCAAGTCATTATTTAATGTATTTGAAGTTTATTTATAGGGAATTTCAGGCAACAGGAGAAAACTGAGACGGGTCCATATTTCACATGCAAATGGATTTTAAGTTATGGTTGCAATATGAAGATCAAGCACACGGCTCTAGACTTCACAAACACCTAATGATGCACTGGTGCTTACATCCATTAAAACTTGACTGGATAAAAGGGCAGGAAACACAGTGATTGCAAATAAGATCAGAAAGGAAAAAAGGAATGTATGTGATGCCTGAAATGGTAATAATCACGAGCCTTTACTATACATACCGATAGGATTTCAACACTCTGAAGCCAGAAGAACGCAAAAATGGAAGAAAGTATAAAAGAAATTCAAGATTCCCTCAGAAACCGGCTTTAATAAAGTCTGTCCATGAAACATACCAGCAAAATCATTAACTCATCACTGTCTTACATAATAAACTCTCTAGTAACTCCACAGTGAATACTATGGATGGTTTATGGGGTACAAAGACTGCAGCCCAATCTACTTCACAAATTTCCTCTTGTAGACAAAAACAAACAAAGTTCAGTGAAAAAGCTGTACACTCACACTATATAAGACAGTACCATGTAACCAGGCAGCCTCAAAAGTCATTAGTGAACAAATCTTCTGGTTTGCCTCTAAACCCAAACTTTTCTGCCTCACTATTCCACCCTCTTCCACCTCAATCACACCATTATGAGCAAACTAAAGTACAAATTTGAGCATATATACCTGCAAGAGATAGTTATAAAGTAGCTCTGAAGTAGACAAACATCAATCTTATACCTCTGTAGCAACAAATCTATTTATTCAAGAAGTGCCAATCTCCTCTGCTGGTTTTCTTCCTATTCTCACAGTTCTCCTTTCCATGGATCCTTTAAATTTCAATGAATCCTTCTCTTTTCTCCTTCTATCCTGCAGAGCCTGCAAAAATACTGTCTTTTGCATTGCAATCTCTCATCAAGTTTTCCCCATCTAATCTCCCCATCTCATTTGCCTTGATACTCTTTGCATTCCTTCCAAATAAAATACTTGTCACCATCACCATCAAAAGTGATGTCATAGTTTTTTAAAATTTTTTAAGAGGCAATCTCTGCTGGCATTCTTCCTACATGTTCTCCACTCTGAACTAAGTTCAGAAATTACATTAATTTTTGTCCTTTGCAGCTTTCCACAAATTAACTACAGCGCTTATAAATCTCCTCTATGTTGACTTTAACACCATCGATTTTCTATTGACAGAAACCTAGATAAAGCTGGAGTCTGGAAGCATCCACTTTGAAAGGCAAACAGGTCAAAGTAGGACTTCCCCTTACTGCTCTAACTGTCCCTTACTTCAGACCTTTTCCCAACAAGTTGGCTTTAAAAAATGCCACTTGAGCATTGACTCACTATGAAGCTGCACATGTCTATCAGAGTAGAACAGTCTCTACATTTAAGACCTCATCTTTGAGCCCCCCTTGTATCTTCCTTTGACATTTACCTTCCAAATCAAGATCCAAGAAGTTTTCAACGTACAATAAGCCAGAGTGCCTGGTAATCTCATCTGGGCTCTGTTTCCCATAAAAGATTGGACCAGATAAACTTTCAAGATCCCTTCTGACTGGGGCAATTCTATGATATTGCCTCCCTTCGCACCTCTATGTCCTTTTAACTGCAGTTCTAGCAGGTAATGCCATGAAGGGAGGCAGGAACTGTCACCAGATGCTGCCTCCTCATGTTAGTTTTTGCACCAGTATCACAAGTCACACAACCTGAAAGTGCACGTGAGCTAAACTAGTTTAAGGAGAAGTTTAAAGACACAATGGATAACTAAACCAAATTTGCGAACATCTAAGAGTGAAGACCACGTAAAAGCATTGTGCAAAAGACAACAAACTGGAGAGCAGACACATAATTTACTACATCAGCAATGCACTATGGATGGCTTCATGTGACATCGATGTGCACGGAGTCCCAACACCTCTCTAAAGTGCTGTAGTTCACTCCTGTATCACTGCCATTTCATTTAGAAGCACTGTGCAGTCACAAATTCTCTCTCCTCTGTGCTGAAAAACCATCAGAAGTTAAATCACTCAGATAACCAAAAGGATGGCATCAAGAGTGGTGGAAAGCTGTTTGGTTTGCAAGGTCTGTTCATTTTGGATAGTTCAGGAATTATCTCCCACTACTTTTAATGAAGTAAATTAATTTAAACAACAGGCAGTGTAAGAGTAACATGGAAAAGTTTCTTATACTGGAATTGACTCAGGGTTCTTTTCTTTAAGCAATTTCCAAGACATACTGACAATTTCTTTTTAGTATTTAAAACTAGAATAAGGACAGGTACTAGAAAGTTCTAGAAGAACAAGAAGAGGGCTGCATGTTGAAATGCTCTAGCAGTGTGTTCCAATTTGTCAACATCAGGGTGGAGCCAGAACACATCAGCTTCAATAAAAGCAAAATTTTTGCATGTTATACTGTTTGTAGCCTCTGTTTCCCTACATAAATTCTTGATACTAAACAAAAAGCACTTGATCATTAATCTGAGATCACAATATCTTCATAGATGGGATGGAGTAGACAACACTGAAATGTGCTTTATTCTCATAAAAGGATCCCAGTGTTGATATAATATTCAATTTGACCATGTTGCAAGACACTTATTCCTGAATCTTTGTATCAGAAGACAGCAAAATTAAGAAGTTGTTCTTCCAGTTATTCTAGAATTCCATGTGCCACCTGTAGTCCAGAAGAGATTTAACACCATTGTGCATACCACCAACAGCGATCACCCCAAGTGTCTGATGAGCTACACTCAAAAGCAGTGCCTGGCTGGCCTTCAACTTCTGCCTTCCATCCTCCTGGATGAGAAGAATGCAACTCCAATCCAAATCTAAGAATTCTGTGCAAAATTTTAAAAGCTTAGTTTTGATGTGCAATGTTAAAAGAACTGTACGTGAAAAACGCACAATAATGTGCATCAGGGACAAACTGAGTCAGTCCTCTGCTAATAACCTTGCACTGAAACTAAGGCTTGATAAGTAAAGTCACATGTTATAACTAACTAGAAGTCAAATTTCAAAACAATTACTTTGAAAGGTTTCTAGTATGCCTCAGGAATTATCACTTAAACTCTCTTTGATGATACAGTTTTCCATCAACAGAGTTCTATTTACATGGTGGGAAGACAATAAACAGGCATCCTTACCTTTTGAAAACAGCAGTTTCAGTTTTAGCATCTACAGTTAGGCTCAGTGTCTCCTTCATGCTGCCATTCATGACTGTCTCGGTTACCTTGTCTGCATTTTCCACATCATCCTCTCCATCTGAGCTGGCCTCCATAGCAACACTTCCGGGGGCTGCAAGTAGAAATAGAAGCAATTTAGTATATGGCTGGTTATGTTTCTATTTCATGTACAAGCACATAAGCCAATATATCAAGAACGGTATTTTTGCAGCTTTGCACACTTCTTGAATTCTTCCTTTCTGCAAGTCCTGCACAGAGAGCATGAGTATTACTTACAGATGGTTTAAGGAAAAGCCACAGCTGTAGCTTTTTTAGTTTTGACTGACAGTGGTTACTGCAACAGTTTTGCCTAAACAAGGCCTTAGTAGGATTATGGTGACCAATTATTTTTCTGTACAGTCAAATTCATGACAAGTCTACACAGCACAAATTTGACTTTAAGCTTCTGAGTACTGACAAATCTTTGGGATGTTCAGTGTGCCTGGACTTCTCACCTGCACTTCTTGCTCTCTCTGGTAATAATAAATACAAAAAAAGCTCATCAAAATATTTTTGTCCTTTTACCACCTCATACACATAGAACAAACCATTAGGGCATGCACAGTGAAGGTGGCTTTAGAAAGGAATGAGCAGGAAGGAGAAATTTGAACACACTGAGGTTACTGGCCTATTGCCAGACAGATCAAGACTGGAGGCTACCATTCTTTTTGGGCATCAGCTCAGCTAAATGCTGACACAAGTGAGAAGATTCTCTATCAGAACAAACTTACAAACTTTGTTTCTTTGTAATGCTTTTCTGTCCATGATGTGCAAACTTTTTAGCGGGATCAGTAACACTGGCTCTTGTTTTAAATTGGAAACTAATTTAAATAGTTTATAAATTGTTTGAAAAGTCACTTTTAATAACCATCAGAACAGCAGCAGAGCTAGAGAGGAGTCTAAATTTTGAAGTCCATGGAGATTTTTCTTATGAGCAACTCCTATGATCAAGCCATTAGCATTTGGAAATGCAGTGCAGTTTACTTACTCTCTAGCTGTGTTGTATGAGTAGTTGCATTTGCACTCAATGGATCACCTGGATCTGTATTTGTTTCCATTTCCACAGGAGAATTGCTTCTTAAGGAGTCTTTTGAGCTTCAAATAAAATAAAAAAAACTTCAGAAATATCTCTGAGTAGCAAAATGAAGTGTTCTTAAGGCAGTATTAGTTCTCTATGAAAGCTGTAAGGCCTAGAACTATACTGAAACTGAATTAAGCAAGTTTGTTCTAAGAGTGCTGGAAAGACATGCTAAATAGAAGTTTAGTAATGCAAAATGCACCAGAACTGAGCTGAGGGTGTTAGATGGTAATCTCATTTTCACTTGATTTTGTTACATTACAACTACTAGTGGACATGTCCCTGGTAACTAAGGCATACAGGTAATCACCAGCTCCTTGCAATGTTTCCAAATATTTTTTACTGTTCTGCTAAATGAATTTTTCCAATTTGATAGCTCTCTGTTGAAACTGCCAGTGCAGTCATGAAACACTACAAAAGTGATTTCACTACTTAATTTTATATACAGTACAGCTACAAGTTTTTCATTTTAAAGGAACTCAGATGACAAGATTTGGCCACTGGAAAAACATGTCACCATTTACAGAATGTATCTTCTATCCAGTAATGTGGCAACTTCAAGTCTTCATTTTCTAGGTCCTTAATTTGATTATCAATTTACCTGCCTCAATCATGAAACAACACAATTTTATGTTGGAAAAAAAAATCGTACTTTTATATCTGAGCTGTTTTAATGCCCAAGTGTATAAAAGCAAAGTCTTCCAATATGAGAAGGAATTAGTTCCTGACTGCCAAAATTTGGCAACTCAAAATTTACATCTGTGTAATTAGGTACATACACAAGACTTCACTAGAGTGTAGAGTTCAATCCAAAAAAAGAACAGCATTATCTTGTGTGTTCTCAAAATCATGCAGAACTACCTGACCTATTTATCACAGCTGCATAACAGTATGAAATTTAAAAAACCCAAAACACTAGTACCCACCCAACCTGGAAAGGGAGATCACACAGATACATGCTGCTGGAACACACAACACTCTTCAGACCCTTTACATACACCAGCAAAACAGGCTTGTGCAGAGAAGGACACCCCAAGAAAACCAAACTCACCCTGAATAACTGACATTCTTACCTCAAAGAGGATGTGAAGTCAGAAAAGGAAGCCCAGCCAGTTTCTTTAGCTGGCACAGGTGCTTCAGTACTCCATACAGCAGAGCCAACAGAATCCAGACTGGCACCATGTGCAGTCTCCATGGGTACATCAAAGTTCGCTGACCAGTTAGGTGCTGAAAAACCATCAGCAGGGTCATTAGGAACAAATTTCTATAAAGGATATGAGTGCACATATGCCTAACACTGATTCCCTCTATGTACATTTCATAAAGAGAAGCAAGATTCATAACTAGACTTGAAAGCACATGCAGAAAAATCCCGTACATCCTGTTAAAAAATTAATGTATTCCCTAAAATAAAAATTCTGCTAGTAGGGCAGAATTTTAAAGATCAGTAATTCAGAGTACTCTGCTAAAAAAAAAAAAGTTTATCTGAAAACAAAACTAATAAAACATATTCAATCACAAGTACAATCCTGCTTTATCCTTTAAATTAACCTCAATATTTGTTAGCATTTTTCAAACTAATTTCTATAATAATGAAAACCACAAAAGTTTTTATCCCTTTTTCAATTTCTTCAAATAATTTCTCATGCACTAAGACCACTGCTAAATTTCAGAAAAGTTTAAGGCTTTTTACAACTTAAAATATTTATTGATACTGTAAATTTGGAGCAACTGTGAATAGCATCTAATTTAGGATAGGTCAATTCAAAAAACTTCACCTACCCAAGGGAAACATGTTTTTCATTAACACTTACATACAAAAAAACAGGCTGAAAAGGAAGCTCTGACTAGCAATTAGAAATTCCAACCCAGGCAGATATGGGAGGAGACCCACATGGATCAAAACTTGTTTGACACACAGATGCCAACGACACCAATCTGACAAAAGAAAAGAAAACCCTTAACTTTTCCTTCTAATTTAATTCCTTACAGTCTAGATAAACACAGGGCTTTTACCTACAGACATTGCCAGTTTAACAAAAGCCAGTTTAGTCTGACTTGAACGTGAAAACTTTTCAACCTATTACATCAGTTAAGATTCCACATAAAGAGTCTCCTGATTTGTATCTTTCACTCACATTTGAAACCAGAACAATGCAAGTTCACTGATCTTCAGAGGGGAAGTCTTCTAAAAGAACACTGTTAGACAAAAAGCTGGTCTGAAAGGCTTCCAGTAAAAATACCATCTTTTGGGTTTGGATAGTAACATATCAAGTTTTTGTAGGCACTCAATAAACGAGCATTTAATCCTCCCCTTTCTGACTACTCCTCCTTTTTTAACTCTTGAAGAGTAGAAATATGAATTTTAAAGAGAGTAAGTAATTTAAGACATGTAAGGAATTCAAACTTCTCAATATGTGCATGCTCTGTGGCAAGTGGGAAAGACTAAGACAGTTGGAATAAAAGCAGTCAACAAGGAAAGTCCTACAAAATCAGGCTGCTAGATCTCACAATTTCCTATAACCCAAAGCACCAGAAAAAAGCTACGTACGTTCATTTAAGTCTACTTCCATTTTGTCCTCTGTATTGGTGTGGGATTCGAACAAGTCTTGTTTAGTTCCATCCTCTTCTTCAGAATCTGTACTTTCTTCACTGTCTGTACTGCCCGAGCTACAATACAAAGAGAGAGTCTACATTCTGGATTAAGTGTAACACCCTGGGCACAATAAAATACTGCAGAGTTGCAGGCTAGAGTAAATTACAATTATTTCTAACAGAGTACTTGAGGTATAATTTTTAGCTCTTAGTACTCCCCTCATTCCTCTCTCAAAGAAACAAGGTTTAAGATTTTTCACTTGATCACATGAAGAGGCTTTCAGTAGGTATTGAGCGAGGCTGCGCAGCCCTGAGTTTTGGGGCCTAGATGCTCCTTCCACTCAATGCATTTTCCTTTGTTCACAGCCATACTGGTACTGTAGTGAGGACAGCAAGGTCTAATAGAGGTGTGGAGCTGGGCTGCCTTGTCCAAAGCAAGAACAGCCAGGCCAGTTTAAAAGCAGAAGGAAAGAATATACAGCAGGGAAAAATACCAAAACCAACAAGCTATGAAAGCCAAAGTGCACCTTCTGCAAATTATGGCTGGAAAACAAATCACTAGCGCCACATGTCCACTCATTTCTCCACAGAATGGAAATACCTAGTTATGCTGGACAGTCTGCACTAACAGACAGACTGAACCAGAGGACAGGTGTATTACAGCAGGCTCACTACACTGCTATCTGGATGAGAAACACCCTTCTCACCTGGAACGCCTCTGCGACTCCGGTGCAAATGCAATATGTTTTTCTTCCCAAATGTCTTCTTCATCAGAGCCACCATCATCAAACTGCTGTATCCGCTCCTTACAGCATGCCTCAAACAAGGCTATATTGCCCTAAATACAGCAGAAGTATAAAATCCATATTACATTAGTAAACATCTTGAAAATACATGACTATTCCGAAGAGAATTTTAAGCATTTCTCTAAAAGCAGCAGAAAACCAGAATGTTTTAATTTAAAGCTTGTCAAGAAAATATACAGTGCTGCTTGTTTTACTTGGCTCGTAACAAGCTGAGTGGACCAAAGAACACTTAGGAGTTTCCACCATGTTTACAAATGGGATGTGGGAGTGACCCCAAAGAACTTTCCAGATAACCAGAGCACAAAGTACTCCAGGCTTTATTTTCTGTAGTGGGGGGTCCTTTTAGCTCAACCAACAAATAATATTGAGGTTCAGTGACTCTGTCCTTACTTTCCTATCACTACAATCTCACTGAAGATTTAAATAGCTTCTACTCATAAAACACCAGTGCACAATATGCACAAATCAGGTCTAAGCCCAATCTTAAACCCAGTTATACAAATTAGAAGCAATTCTGCTTAATACTGGTCAGAAAGAACAACAGTGTCTTCCACTTAGCAAATCTCACGATACGAGAATAAAGCAGGGTAATTATTTTCCAGTGATTTCCACATAAAAGGAATAAATATAACCATTGCCAAAACTCTGAGGTCATGCCAAAGCTTAAAAAACAGTAATTTTTCTGATAATACTGGAACACATACTTACACTTTCATTTGTATTGAGGGTAAAGTTGATGTCTGAAACCCGATCAAAAGAAACACTACAAGAAAAAAAATGTACTCAATAAAACAGGACTTTCTATTGTGACATGAAGACATTTAATTTCTGTTTAGTTTCTTATATTCCAATAATCCAAAAATAGAAGATAAAAGACAGTCTCCAACACAAACACTCAAAATTACACACCAAGGAGACCTGGCATTCCTGTGATTTTTTTTAACCATTAAACATTTTTAACAAGAATACAGAACATTGCCATCTACAGTTACGTGTATGCAACAAGTCTAAACAAGCATAACTGATATTATATACCCAAATCTCAAATATTGTATAGCTACGCACCGGAGAAAACCTAGACTTAAAGAATGCCTAACCTGACTATGCTCTACCATGATATACCTCAAAATCATGCAAATATCTGCATCTGCAGTTCTTATATCTTTTAACTGATTTCATCCTTCTATCAAAGGACCCTTTCAACAGGAAGGATCAAAATGAAAAATAGTATCAAGTTCTGTTTCCTAACAAAAGAAGCCCACAAATATTTTTTAACCAATCACTGAAATATTATCCTGACCATAATGCTATCTATTAGGCTTGACACATCTTTACATATCAGAAGAGTTCATATGTTCTTTGTCTAGCCATGAGTGCATTCAGCAGAGCACACATGACTCCTCCTCTAATATTCGTTGCATTCCCAAGTAATAAAAAAGGTAAGTGGTCTAAAGGAACCTAAGTTGTGAATGTGACTGTATTACTGCATGATGCTATGCAGGTAACTTAGAGTGTGACTGATTCTTGCACAGAAGGCATAACTTCAAAGTAACTTCACCTACACTTAATTCAACTCCTGAGTACATCATCAGTGTACCTGTCACAAGTCCTGAGACCTCTTTATGTAAGTAGTCATCTCCTTTCTACCAAGACAACAGACTTCCAAAGGCACGAACTTAAAGGAATTCCAATTCCTATCCTTCCCAAAATCCACCTGCTTCTAACAAAGTTAAGGAGCATCCTGTGTTACTTCATCTATCATATCTTAATCTCTAATCCCAGCAGGTTCTGTGGTGTAAAAAAGCAGCAATGCTTCTTGGATGGAAGACACAAGCTTCAGTCAGACATCACTTACTAAACATATCTTATAGCAGAGCACTGAGATTATTATAAAAACACCCTTCTAAAAAGCATCTTGAAGTAATGCTTTTTATTCCTACCTGCATGTTCTGGCATCCCAAGCCATAAAATCTTATAAAAAACAATGATAAACTCTACCATCTGCAAGAACCCTTATTCTCCCTTTTTCTCTTTAATGCATCCATTTACTTAAAAAGAAAGATACCAGCTTTTCTGAGGGGTGTTTTCTGTTGTGTGCTGGTATTTGTTTAGTTTGGGGTTTTTTAACCTGACCAAGACTGTTCTCATTTCCTCATCTTTCACTAACACTATTTGCAGAAATGAGTCTTAATTGCCTCGACCTTATAAACAAATGTAGATTCACAATGTCCTTCCTTACTCTCCCCTACAGAAAAATACACTCCGAGACATGCTGTTCCTGTCATCCTTTCCAGGAGAACTCACAAGTAGAGC
This sequence comes from Camarhynchus parvulus, assembly GCF_901933205.1. NCBI lineage: Eukaryota > Metazoa > Chordata > Aves > Passeriformes > Thraupidae > Camarhynchus > Camarhynchus parvulus. The sequence continues at coordinate 17,906,784 of NC_044575.1, read as the reverse complement.
TATTCATCTGGTCATCATAGGGGAAAAAACCCACTTTGAGTCAGACAGAAAGTGAAAGTGACCCAAACAATGTTAGGTCAACAGAGAGTCATAGCTGTCTGTTAAAAACACTGTTAAAAAGCAGAATTACAATTCAGTTTTTTGTTCACAAGCACAGTGTCCTCAACATTGGCACAACCTGAAGATTAGAAAAAGAAGAGAAGCTGCTGTTTCCCTCTGTTCAGGGAGGCTTATCTATCAATGCACACAGACGGCACAAAAAGACAGGACTGATTGGCAACTGCTTCACATCAGTAAATGCTTGTACTTATCACCAGCAAAACCACAGCCAAACACACAGAAAGAAAACTCACAAGACTATAGCCAAATTCAGTGTAGTGTTATACTCACTTGCCAATGTCATCTTGATCAGCAAACTTCTCATCGTTGAAGCCAAACTGGTCAATAAAATTGGACGTCATTTGTTGCATCTGATAATCAGAAAAGGCCTGGCAACCCCAGGACCAACGACAGTGATATAATGATTCTACTAATACTCTAAAATCTATTTGCCCATTTTGCTTCAAAGAAATAAAAGTCTATCTAAACTAAACATATAAGGACAGGAAAAGGATTTGTCTTAACCTCTGAATTTTGAAAGGTAGCATCAATAACAACCCTACTCACATTTACTGATTTGAAAGCCAATCTAACAGCTTTCAGTAAAGTTAAATCTGTTAACATTAACAAGCACCTTTCCAAATGCACCCCAAAGAAACAGAGAAACAACACTATATAAAAGAAAAAGCTGTCTTTGCTCAAAATAACATGAAGTTATAAATAGTAAGAACCAGAAAAGTAAACTACATATAGATACTAAAGCATAGTTGCATATTTATTATGCAGGTATCACTAGCAAAATCAGTCTCAGGCACACACACCAGCAGCATCTATTAAATATTAGAAGAATGAAACCATTGAACATTTTACATCTCAGTGCAGTGTCACTGACACAACTGTGCTGGTTTTTTAAATAAAGATGAGTGTCAACTGCCAGCAGATCAGTATATACACTAAGGTACATGTGGGCATCATCTGTCCCTAACAATAGCTTTTGTCTCTTATTTCCCAGGACTATCATTAAATTATAAATTACTACACATCCTCTAGGGACTTTTAATAACGTTATTTCCATATGTAAAGTCAGTCAACGCCAAGATATTCTAGGAAGTAAAGCTGTCATTTCAACTCTTGGTTTCTTGCCCAGGTAGCTGAGGGGACACAGTATGGTGGTAAAGTTGAACAAAGTGAAAATGGAAAGAAAACAAAAGAACGATCAAAAAACCCCAAGTTTAGATTAAGGCATTATGAAAATTGAAGGAAAAAGAAAATATATATAAAAGGAGGAGGTATACAGCAAGACAAACTTGAAAGAAGCAGCACTGGACCATCTGCATTTCTCCAGATTAACTACCTGGAACTGCTGGGATTGCCTAGGCACAGCAGGTCACTAAGGGGATGCATGAAAAGCACAGAGACATTAGAAGATCTTACTTTCTCACTAAAGCTGCTAAAGATAGCACCCAACTTATCAAGTTTTCGTACAGTTGCACCTTATAGGTACAAAAGCATTTAATCAGATAAAAATGCATCAGATTCTTTAAGATTGAGCCACCACCCACAATTCAAACTTAGACAAGCAATTACTTATTATAAAAACTATAGAAAATGCATAAAATACCAGAGCCAATATTAGATTAGGTAGTTACTACACAGCTGTTAGTGTGATCTGAAAGATTTTGGTTAGTAACCCCGACAAATAATGCATCTAAAGCATCTGATTCCATCTAAGTGATCTATTGGCAATCTTGTGCCACAAGGCTGCCACTCTTTCACTGCCAGCGAAAGAATTCAAAGAGACGCTTATGAGTCTGGTAAGACACAGTCGTGCGCATACACACATGTCTAGGTTTTAATTTAAACTTTCTGGATTTATATTTGCTTGTGAGAGAAAAGTTTCACTGCTTTTTAAAAAATTACTTAATTTACTTTTAAAGAAAGACCAACCTAAGCTGTTAAAAGAATTCAACTCACCTGCTGCAAAGAAGAATCCTGTGAGAACCCAGTTTCTTTAAAGTCTATTTCATCATCACTGGAAGAATGAATGTGGCAGGTAGTAACCTAGACAAATAAATTGGGTCATTGGCATAGCAGATAATGCACTTATTTGTTTCAAATAAAAGAAGTTGTTTTAATGATTTGTCTTTCTATTCTACTGAAAACTGCAGAGTTTGGAGGTAAGTTTTCAATTAAGTTTTACTGTACCTCCAAGTATCTCCAAGCACATAATTATGTATCTAAAGAGCCAATTAGTGCCATTTCTCATAAGCCCAAAATTCTTCCTCTTTACATGATCATTCTTTTGGTCTTGACCAAAACATAGTTTCTACCAAGAGCAAAGATAACATTCATCTGCAAGCCCTACATACCTCTCTGCCTTCACAGGCTCAAGAAAAAATGCCTTATGTACATCTTTTAGTCCTGTTCACAAGTTGCACAGTTTCAGATGAATTTCCTATTGCTTCTATTGACACCTGTTAACACCTTGCTCCAGTTAATATTTATGTTGAAATAGCGAATTCAATAATTAATTATAGTCCAAGTAACAGAAGACTACCAGAAGTTAATGAAGCCACACGCAAAGCACACATTCCCGGAGAAGTCAGGTAAAAAAAAATTCACTAATTCATCTGTTGACATTGGAAACTGCCTCTGCTTATTAAAGTCTCCAAGTGATTGCTCTTAGACTATTTTTAACATAATTACACAAACCTCTCCTACTTGAGTTAAGTGTTTTTCCAAAAGTGTAATCGCTACAACTGCATGCAGAAGAAATGTGGCAGGTGCAGAACAGTAAGCCAAGTTACTTAAGCAAGGTCAGTCACACAGGCAGTAGAATGCAAGTAGAAGTCTTCTGTTAAACTTGTACTGGGTCATTTACATCCTATAGAGAAAGCAATCAACGCCAGCTCCTGCACTTTTCGTTTGTACTCTCAAGCAGACTGGAGTTTTCAAGGACATGACCTTGAAGAGGCAAAGAAATCCTCATCCTTGCAGATTGCCTGAGATTAGCTACACTAGGTAATGAGCCAGTTAGCTACTACAAGCTGATCATCTGCATGATGCCTGCACAAATATTAATTATATGGCTTTAGTTGAAAAGTAAACTAAAGAATTATCAGTTCCATAACTCAGCAACTAGAGGGACTCCTTAAAAGTACACTAGATTTTGGAAGACTGACAGTGCTGATGACAAACTTAAACTGTCCAAGTAAAGCAGCAGTCATTTTCATACCTTACCCATCACTACTTACCAGATCCACTGTATTCCTCTTGTTGGTTTCTCCTAAAGAGCTTGTGCAGAATGTTTCCCATCGCTCTCTCACCTCCTCTGGAAGTTCTAGCACAGGAAACAAAACACAAAACCAATCAGAAACTATCAACATTGAGGCATCACTTAATCACTTATTTTTTTCTGCTAAACCAAAAATACTGGTAAGAACATATATATCCTCCTAAATCCATAAATGTAACTCCATCTAGCAAACAAGTCCAAATTAAGCAGGTCTGTACCTCTTTGTATCTATTTCAGGGAGCTTTAACTGTTTGAAATGAAAATACTTAAGCATTTGTTTAAGGATGACTGCTTTAAATACAATACTTCAGAAGCAAGCCAGTTCTTTTCTTATTTAATCCAACAGCTGCCTTTTAATTTAAGTTTGCTTAATATCCTCAGCATTTAATAATGAAAGTCCTGAAGATAAAGTCAGGATGAATGAATACCTTTGATGAGCTGCTGGACTAGTGTGCTGTTTGGCCCCTTATCTGTGCTGTGCACAATGCAGTTTGCTATCCTTGTCAGGTGACCCATGTAGCCATGCCTTCTTCCTCCTTCAGCCCTGCAAGAGACCAAGAGTTCATCTGCTGCACTCAGAGCAACTCCGATACCGTGTGCTGTTGTAGAACACTGCCAGAGTCAAGATGGTACACAAGACAATAAACTGGGGTTCTTAAGTTAGACTTGCATCCTAAAACCACAGGTTCACAAAAATATTTAAGAATTTAAGGGATCAACTGGTTTGACTTCACTGAGCCAGTTTAGGAGAGTTAACAAGCACATGAAGTGCCAAGAAGCACATACAAGTGTTTGTACTGCTTTTGTGTGTATGTGTAGAAAGCAAAATGCACACAAAATAATCAAAATGCATTAACAAAATAATGACAGAATTAGCAACTGATTCAGAGTTTTTAGGAAATTCCTTTTGCTGAGAGTATTTTGCAAAACCCCAAACCACCAAATATTCCCTCCAAGCTTTCAGCCTATGATCAAAAGGGAAAAAGCATTCTTAAGTATACTTTAGTATTTCAGGGCTTCTTAGCATACCCATTTAAGTTAGGGTCATTGCTTTCCTGCAATTTAGGAACAACATTTGCATGCTTACCAAAGCGAAAATTACAAAGCCATTTAAATATTTCACACAGTACTGGTCTGCACAAACAGGAATTACCAGATGTTAGAGTAGTGCTCTGAACACCTACTGCCAGTTGGAACCATTTTATCTCTGACCAAATAGCAATCATGAGAGATCCAGCTTGAACTGATTCTCTAGCATTTGGCTGCAAGCCAATCAAACTTTTGCTGCATCAATTTACGGTTTTGTGTTTTAAACAAGAACCAAGAAAGACCCTCTCACCCAGCTAGACAAATGTCCCATGACTGAAATCTCTGTAAAGTGACAGCAGCTCATGAAATACCTTATGTTATGCAAACACAGATCACATGATTTTATTTTCCACTATCATCATCTAACATATGAGGTAACTGAAATTATGTCTATGCAAGATATCACAAATAAACTACCACAGTGTTTACAGCTTGCTTAGGTAACAAGCACATTCAGAATAAGCAGCACACGATAACAGCAAAGGTTATAGTTTCTAATACAGGATATTACACAGAGCACTTCTATTTGACAAACTAGACTAACTTGACATTGCCTAGCCAGAAAGTCTGGAATACAACTGTATCTTTTGTTAGCAAATGCTTATTACGCCCAGCAAACCAAACCACTTTTACTATGTCAGATTTTTACCAGCAGAAAGCAGTCACCCTTAAGCTGCTAGAGCTGCTTGAAATAACATTAAGTGACAGAATACAAAGGGACTAAAAAAATACCCATTTCCTGAAACAGCTAAGCTAAAAGTACCCTTAAAGCTTTATCTTTTACAGCTGGAGCCACACCTCTACAAAACTGGATAAAGGATGAATTAATTATAAGCTTGTTTCCAGATAAAAGCACTACCTAAGGTTTGAAACACTATTTTCTTCATTAGTATTCCCAAACATGAGACTAAATATTTAATTAAATCATTCATGTGGTAAGCACTGGATCAAGAACAGCCATCCAAGTAAAATTTAAGTTTTAGGTTGGAATTACAGAGAAAACTTTTCATATTTCTCTCCTACGAGAATCTAATTGCCAGTGAAGTTGGTAATTCTCTATAATCTCAGGAGAACTGATATAAAATGGAAGACATTCAGGAGAGCATGTTTTTTACAGTTAAATTTAGCACATTACCTTTTCTATTATCCCCCTCTTCACCATCCTTATTTCCAGGTCAGTTACATTAGCCATATTTTTACTCTCTGATTCACTTCAGATATTACTGTTTTTGTGAGTGGTACAGTCTCAACACTCCATCAAACCAGCAGCACTACCCTGGCTAGTCAATTCAGTATTTTGACAGGTCAGAACTAACATCTACTGTTCAGTACCTCCACAGCTAAAATTATTTGGCCTTCATGAGAACATTTTACCACCTCAGGTGACAACTGAGGATTTTTTTCCTGCTACAAAAACAGTTTCTAATATACTATATTAGTTACTTGAAGCTTACATCCTTTCAAATACATAATTTTAGAAGGTATTCTATTGCTGAGCAATTCACTTTTACTATTTAGGAGACTGATGCTCCCCAGTATGTGATATGCTTTGATGTGTTCACAAGTAACTCCCAACTGCTTACTGGGGGAAAGTATCTCCTGTCCCCTCAAAACTTACAGCATGTTTATTTTTTTTACTTGAACACGGGCAAACTTGAAAGATCACAGTAATATCTTATACATGGCAAGCATGACAACTCTTGTGCTCCCAAATGGCCACAGGAAAAAGAATTAGAATGCTACCAAAAAGTAAAAGAGAAAGCTTTAACTCAAATATTAACATACAAGTGATTTTAGAACTGGATAGATCACTTCTGAATTGGTTATAAGTTAATTTCACAACTCAAGTCTTATTTAGACAATTGCAGGAAATCAGGGAACTAATTACTCACTGTTTCTTCTCATTCATCTCCCATGCTTCAAGTATTCTTTCTATTAATTGGCACTTAAGGAAGAGCTGTCAAAAAAGCAAAATATGCTCAGTAGCAGTAAAATGTAACACTATTTATGCACTTTACAGTTGATACTGCAGTCTGCAAGACTTTTAATTTCACGTTCAGGACATATACTTTTCATTAAAGGGTCGAAACTCCAGCAGTCAGATCTCAGCCTGAAATCTAAAAGCTAAACCCTGTATTAATTCTACTCCTCTTTCTATGTGCTGAATTGTGGTAGTAGCATAAAGCTACTGAAATAGTGATTTTAAGCCTTAAAAATGGGAAGAACTTCAGGGAAAATAAATACTTACAGCTCTTCACCATGCTCACCTTGGAGCAACAACAACAAAAAAATCTTCTCTATGAGCAGTTTCAGGTTTAACACCCTGAACTAACATTTTAAGTAAAACCAGAAAGACTTTTTTTCATTCTATACATTAAGTAGAAAGGGGTGCATTTTATGTAAAATTAACTGCATGAAAACAGGAAAATTCAGGAGACTTGCAAAACACAACTTACATGCTTCAGTAAGAGATTGTCCCCACTGGAATCCTGATCTGTAATTGTGCCATTTTCCGTGTTTTCAAGAGGACTTGCAAGAATCAATGCAATACAGATTTCTACTTGAGTATGCAAAAAGTTATTCCACGTATACTTAAAAAACATGTCCTGAAAAACAAATTCACCAAGGTTTACACAAACCAAAACCTTTTCATTAGTCAACAGTCTCACCCACCTAATCACTTGAATGTCTACACTGGAAGAAATCTTTTAAGTTTTACACTATGTATTATTGTACAAGAAAAAGTTTGTGACCCACAAAACCAGTAACTTTTGTGCTTGCCGTTTTCTGAATGCAAGGAATACTACACTGGACCAGAACAAGAATGCAACTAACTGGATTTATTGCAAGGGTCACAAGTAATGCACTTTCAGACTATGAAGACAGGAAGAAATAATGCTCCCTACTTACATTCCTTCTGCCAGCTGCAGCCCAGAAGTGCTATTTAGGACCTTAGAAGTCCCTTTTTGAGTTCACTTAACTTCCTAGTATCTATAATACCCTTTTATAAATGTGCTCCTCACTTCAGTGAGATTCCTTATGAAATTGTATCTACCTCTTTCAAACCCATCATCCACCACCTCAGATAATCTAGAAAGAGTTTAAGATTATTAGCAAAGTACAAGACAAATACTAAGGTTGAAATGCAATAAACAGCATCCATTTAGTCAAGTTCCTGCTTCTCCACATTTTTTTCTCTTAAACACAAGCAAGATTTTTGTCAAGCCTAGCTATTTTAGGCTACTCACTGCAAAATTCAAATGACTGGTGTCACTGGTAAAATGTAGTAAGTTCTGGAAATATGTGCAGTGATTGGAACAGTACTGAACAATTTTAGTCTCATTCAAAGTACAGCTAAAGGTCTTCAATCTCTCTTCAGTCCTAATGACATTCACCTATAACTTTTCTTAAGTCAAGTCTGCCCAGTGAAACGTGCTGTTTCAGCAAACAGCATGAAGCACTGAGGTTTCCATGGCTACAATGACTTTTTTCCTTCTGTAAAACCTGCAACAGGAAAGTGTGTTCAAACCTCACTGAATACAGTTCACAAAATAATCTATTTACAAGAACATGCAAGCATTCATTGCGTGTATGCTCCCTTAGACAATGGATCTAGGAAAAACTGCAGCTACGGTGAAGTCAGCTATTTGTATAAAAGTTAGTACCTGTCTGCAAACCCAATTGTGAAGAAAATTTGAGATGAAAACATTTGAATCACACTGTAATAATCGCTCACAGGAAAAAGGGGTTTTGGACTAAAATCAGAGAAGAGAAGGTATTCACACTTTAGGCTTGCAACTGCCAACTTAGAAGTTTACATGTTCGTATTCAGTAACTAGCTTAAGTTCTACATTATTTAAATTATTTTTTAATCAACCAACATTTGGATTTCTTGGGTGAACTGAAACACAAAGAATACATCTGCTATAGTGGAAGTATGAGGTAGGAAATACTCGAAGCACATGTTCACATCAGCAAAGAGCAATGAGTTAGGTAACTGAGTTTGTTGTACACCACCTTGCTTTGAAGTCTGAAGGAGTAAAAGCTACCAAGCAGAACTGTTCCTTTATGGGACACTGCTGAGATACCATTTTGTAGGCCATATATTAAGTGAGAAAAAGGGGCTTTGAGGGAACAACTTAGGGAAAAAATGAAAATAGCAATGAAGCCTTGAACATGGCTGAAAACTCAAGAACACCCAGTTGAAAATAAGCTTATTAAGAAAACCACTTCATGTATTTATGAAGGTGCAGCAAGTAAGAACCATTCAAGTGGTCAGAAGGAAACACTTCCCTCAGACAGATTAACAGTAAAATCCAGTATTAGAAGTTCTTAAACCAAGCAATAGACATCACAACACAAAGGTGCTGAAAAGTTAGGCTGGAAAATAAGTTAGACTGGAAAATTATCTACAGAGTCAGAAAAGGCAGACAAGATCTTAACAGCAATCCATAAAAATGAAGACAGCATAAAGTTCTTACCAGTATGACTCCTATGCTGTTAAGTTCTATAAGCTCCTGATTCACACTGCTTGTATTTGTCTGTAAAAGGCTAGATATTAATCTAATCACATTTAAACGTGTGTTTCCTACAGGTGGATCCAGTACACCCCAGGTTGTCTTCATGACACTTTTCTAAAAAAAAAAAAGTTTAATACATAAATCCCTTAAAATACCTTTTAAAAATTCAGCTTATCATTTCTACATACAAAAGATGAGTAATGCTTAAAAATAGATACATTTAGTCCTTAAGCAACTGTCTCACTTTCATCCTGCAAAAACCTGCTATTTTTAATTCCAAATACTGTAGCTTATTTTAATTCCACAGACAGGAAACACCAAAACCAGTCACATGAAAGCTATAACTTGGTAAAAAAATTATTGCTAATTACAGACAGGCTCTCAAAGTAGATGAAGTGTATTCAACCTTGACAGGAATTACAAGATAGTTCCTCAGAAATAATTCTCATTCAGTCCAGCTATATTCTATATTACTACAATGTACACAGTACAGCTAGGTGGACAGTATAAATACATTATAATGCCTCAGCAACCCTAACTTCATATATTTAAAAACAATTTCACATTCATTTCTCTGTTAAAATCTGCAGCACCCAGTTCAGGGTGCATTGCTCCAACTGAAATTCTGCTAGTGAAAATGTGCGTAGAAAATACAAATGGATCACAGGTAAACCCCCTATTTATACATTTTTTTTATCTTTGCCAAGAGCATGACAGAGGTAAGTTGCTTAAATCAGTTAAAAAGCCCAAGGAATTTAACATGCCTAGGGTGCAGAGATATGTCATGGATCTAATCTACTTGGGTCCTGGAAAAGTCAAGAGAATTGCATGAGCCTAATGTGGACCATTCCAAAGTTCCAAACAACTGCAGCATCTATAGTCCATATTTCCTAACCAGACCAAGCACAAAATATAGAGCAAATCTTTTTTGTTGCTTTTAGGAAGAAGTAATTGCTCCAAGGTTACTTTGATAATTAAACCAAGTTTGTGCTGGAAAAGCACAAAGCATTGCTGTTCATTATTACTGTTGGCCTGAGCCAAAGCTCACAACAGGCTAGGAAGTAGCCTGGGTGCTTGCCTGAAAGTTGTCAGACTGGGTTTTGTTTATTCTAATCTGCCTAAAACAGACACATGGTTAAGTTTTGCTTCAATTAATTTGTTAATACAAGATTTCACTTACTTTTGGAGGCTCAAGTAGGAGCTCATGGAAGGATGAAAGTCGTGCTTTTATGGCTTCTAAAACACTTTTGTTGACAGAATATGTGGAATTGCTCATGCCTGGAGGACAGATCTCTATATGACCTTCAAATCTAAAACACACATAAGCACAATTTGATAATGAGTACCAAAACTAGTTGTAAAACATCTCTGAAGTATGTAACAGTTCTGAAAGGATGTGAAAATAACAAAGAGGTAAAAAATGTAAAAACCTAGGGTTACACACACATAAAAATTAAGTGTCACATAATGGTTGAACAAGAGATTTTTCCAAACACTAGCCCTGGTATCGCTAGGTTTATTCTGCTTGAAATCCCCAAAACTGTTTTGATATTAAAAATTAAATTTTGTTTTATTGAAGCAGATAAAGAGCTTCATTTGTCTATTGGAAACAACATAAGCTGAATGTACCAGAGAGACCTGTTCAGCAGTTTTTCCAAATTAAGTTGCTACAAGTAACTTTTGCAAAGTCAATATTCAGTCACTGCACTATACTTACTTACTCTGTTCCCTGTATCCAGAAACCAAGTGATGAAATGTATTTAATCTGATCAGTCTACTGGTACTCACACTAGAAAAAGCTGCAGAAAGACCAGTCATTTGGTGAAAGTGTAGTAATGCCAATCACAATCACCTGATTTGCATTTTTACTCCTTCAGCTACAACAGGTCACAGAAGTGGTTTGGTTACAAGCACAAGGAAGGCATTTGCTACTGCAGGCATAAACCAAGTGAAATAACAACACTTACGTCTGTCGTCTTGTCTCAAGTAAGGTCAGTAGTATTTGGATTGCACTGACAATTGCAGATTCATTTTTTTCTTTATGAAAAATATTAGAGAGAAGCTGCTCTATGATTTCTTGTCTGAAAAGAAAAGCATTGGTAACAGATGAAACCACTTCAGGATACAGCTGTCAGCAGAAGTAACTCCCATTTGGCCACATAAAAAAAGGGAAAATAAAATACAGGAGAATTTTTTCTGGTAGAAACATACAGTTAGATTAACTTAAAACAAGCAACAGAACAAAGCTGAAGTTTCCCATATTTAGTCTGCACAGTATCAAGCTGACCTCCACACATAAGATACCGTTCAATTGGGCAGCAAAAGAAATAATTTAATGAGACAACTTCTCTTCTACACTCCCCACTAGAAAATTCTCCAACTGTCCTCTGCTTACTTGCCAAGTTATTTTTCATTACACAAACAAAAGATGGATAGTCAAGAAAATTAACTCAAAAGAGCTTGCCATTTCTGAAGGTTTCCAAGGTCAAAAGTTAAAAACTAGTTTCTTATGAAGTGAGAATAAAATAAAAAATTCAAACCAACTTACTTCTCTAAACTTGCAAGCAGTGGATCTGGTTCTGAACTGTTCTGTACTTGTAGCATCTGGTCTCTGCTTAGACGAATAATTTCACAGAGTGACTGTGATGCATTTGAATGCCTCTGAAACAGAAAACAGCACTTTGAACTACAAGAATAATAACATGCTGGACTTTAATTCTTCAGTTTAAAAAGGTGAAAATTTCAACATGAACAAGAGCTCTCCCAAAAACCATTCAGGCAGTAGCTTTATGCCCTAATTAACCCTTAACAAAACAAAAAAAAATCTTGAAGCATGAGGCAAGAATCTATTTCCTACATTAAGGTGGCAAAACATGAGAGCTGAATCTTCCAACAACTTCAAGTATGCCTAAGGCTTTGATATGGATCTCAAAAAGGGGGCAGGGAGGCGGACAAAACCACTTAGCCTTCCTCAAATAACCACACTTAATACAGAAATCAGCTTACTGAAAAAAGTAAGCAGAAAACAGTAAAACTAAAAGTTCTAACAGCATATTGTACAGCTGAACAGATAGACCCAGGGGGGTGCCAGTGATGCTGTAAGTTTTAGCTTTTATATTTTTCAGATCCTGTACTGCATTAGTGTATAACTGAACTTCATATAGAGTGTTAGTAAGCTCTCTTCACAGTTTGGTCAGACAAAACCCTTCCAGGCCTGAGAACCAAGGTCACCATCACAGCCTCAGGCCTGAAAAGTATAAACAAAAGTGAACTGGGGGGAGAAGCAAACCAGGGCAATGTGACTTCATTACCTGAAGCTATAATTGGACAATTAACCTCTGATATGCAAATAGACCAAACTTACATCTGTCTGAGCAAATTCCTGTCCATCTTGGGTGTAGCCTCTGCGAGGCTCCTGCACTGCCCAAGGTATATCTGTGAAAGGCCTTCAATAAACACCCACTCTATTCTCTAATTCTGTCTAGCCTCTGTTCTAGGTAGCCAGTCCAAGGCATCACCAGTACTTACATCTTCATCTTGAGATGGGTGTACGATTTCCACAAGCCGCTGGATAATTCTCTCCTCATTCAGCCACTGTAAAAATGTTTGTGGATGTTAATAAGAATTTTTCCCAAGTGAATTAATTAAATGAACTCATGAAATTGAAAGCAGCCTTTTGACAACTGCCACAAGTCATAATTCAATACTTCTAAATAAGGACTAACAGTACTTCAGAAAAAAGAAAAAGTAAAATCGGCATTTCTTAGCCACAGTAAAAAAGAAAATCTTAGGTTAATGCCAACAAACTTTGATGCCAAAGTGTGTTTGGTAAGGTTCAAAACAATTTAAAAATTGCATCTGTCAGATGTAAGTTAGATACCAAAGACTGGGGAAGAGACTAGCCATTCAGGTTCTAAGTTGTCCCCAGCAGTAGGGGGGTTTCACTGGAAAAATACTGGCAGCTCAGGAAAAAAACCAAAACCAAGAACAAACAAAAAACATAAACAAAACCCCACACGTCTAATTTCAGCATATTCAAGAAATAAACTTAGTAAAGCCAGCAGAAGTTAAGCCAGCTTTGAGTTCACACATGTCAGACAAAAGTTCTGTGATATTTTACTTACATTTAGCACTTCTTGTCGGGGCTGTGGAGGTTCTATGCAAGTCAGTAGCCTGAGCAACAAGTCCATGATAGCAGAGGTCCCTATGTGCTTAATAATGAGGTCTACAAAATCATGCTTCCTCTTTAAAAAATCTACAATCTGGAAATGAAAAAGTAAGCTTATATTTGCTTCATATATTTTACATGATAAATTACACCAATCACTTTTCATTTCACTCTCCTATCAAAGTGACAAAATAGAGGAGAACTTCTTAAACACTTCTGCCACTTAAACCTGCAGTACAAGACAAGATAAAGTAAAACCCAGGCACAGGGCAGATCCATACTACATGTAGCGTGTCCTGGGTCTCCTCTCAAACCCAACTTGCTGACCATAACCTACTTATAATCCAAAGCAGAGTCAGGTTTTCTTTTTGATATGAATCAGTCGCATCTCTGCTTACTGGGCAAAGTTCAACACAGCAAAACTCTTAATACAAACAGTACCTCAGGTTAGAGAGTCAAGTCATTGCAGCTGTTTGCAGTATTGAACCACATACACTGAGTACAAGAGCATTTCTGAACAAGGACTCCAAATGTTTCTCTCCTTGTTCTAAATAATTCTTCACACCAAGTCAGAATGACTATCACTGATTCAAGTCATTTACGTTTGCTTTTAACAGCAATAAATGCAAATATGATCATATAAAACACTGAGCTAAGCCAAAAGGTAGGCACTCACATACTGATTGCATAAATAGCTCAGGCAAATCTGAATCAAATACATCCTACTCATCCAACTGTATTTTTTAATCATGTGCATAATGAAAAGGTGTCTTCAGTGAGGGTGGAACCTGAATGCCCTCTTTTGACTCTGCTGCTATCCCTCAATTGCGTCTCTTAAAGCAGAATTGCTGAGTACCACAGCTTTATCAGAGCACTTGTAAAACTGGTGAGTTTGCAAATAGTTACCTGTTCTGGTTTTCTGCTGATAAGAATACTTAACACCTTGCTGAAGAAACTGGCCAGTAGAGGGTTTAGAGGAGATTCATTTAAGAGGAAGCTGTACAGTTTCAGGAGTAAGGATTCTTCTTCTCCCAACCTATCATTAATCTGTGAGACATCTGATGTAAGCAGCTCACATGATATGTTTGGGTATCTGGGGAAAGAAAAAATTATTCATCACTCATACTTTGGAACTCTCATACCTGCAGCTCTGAATTCAGAACCTGGTAATGCATCTGATTAAATTTTCAAGCAGGGTTGGTCTATACTAAATTAGCAAACTAACACAAAGTAATAAAACTGCACATTCAGCCTGCAAGCTCTGTTTTTATTTAAGAAGGTCACTACTTCAATCTTCAGTAGCAACAGAACACCAGTAGGGAAGCTGAAAAAGGAAAGAGCAAACTTTCATTTCAAGATCTATTGTTAAATCCATCTCTTCAAGTACTGATTCTTATTTGCTTCAATTTCCAACTCTACTAGAAACATTTACAGGAGACTTGGTTTTTCAGAAATAATGAAGTTCTGCAACTAACAGTGTAACTTATTTCACATTATTTTAACACACTATTTTAAGGAAAAAAGCACCTTTCTGTACAGACACTAAAATAGGCCAAAAGCAGAAGTGCTTTTCTACAAATTGTTAGATGGATTTTGAGCTTGAACCTTCTCAGCAAGCAAGAAGTCATGGCCATACTCTGGAAAGGAAAACATCAGCATTGGGACTCTAAAGACAGTGTTCCAAGGATTATGACAAATCTTCTAAGAGACATCTTCAAAACATCTTACAAATAAACAAAACAAAGCTAACCACACAGTTATACTACCCAAAAAGGGTTTTTCATTCAACTATTTTCTTAAACACAACTACAGGAAATTTAATGTGAGTCCTGGTTGGATCTTTTTTTAGCAACTCCTCTGGACATGAACTGGTTTTGGCAGCATTTGTGAGTAAGAGGCTTCCATTTGAAAACTATACATATATTAGAATGATTTACTTAGAAGTTCCGTGAAGCCTCTTGAAAACATACTTAATCTAAAACACACCAATACTGTACTATACACCAGCACACAGGGATTCACATCATCAAATTAACTAGATTTATTTAGTCCTCTTTCCACCTTCCAAATCTCCCAACCCCAAAAGTTTTCCTACTTATATCGAATTTTTTCATCCATGTCTTGAGGTGGCTCTTCAATAATAAATGAAACTAAGTCTTCCAAACATTCTGACTTCAGCAGAAACTCTATAAGTTTGCGATTCTGAGCCTTGCACTCCTGTAGAACATCCTCTTCATCCATCAATTCCTTCAGTGTTACATCTTCTCTCTCCAGAAGTGTATCTATGTGCGATGACGAATGGAGATCAAATTTCCAAAACATGCTGGTCTGTGTAAGAAGAATAGCAGTATATCAGCAGTAGCCATTATTCAAACATCCAAAGGTAAGAGTTAGGCAGGGTTTTACTTACATGAAAGGAACATGCTAATTTGCATTAAAGAAAAAGGTATTAAATTTGCTTTTCCCTTCCTTGTTTTTAATCTACGCATTGAGTCAGAGATTCAGAACTATTAGCTCAGCAATTAATCAAGCTGGGTGAAGATGAAATGGACAGAGAAAAACTGCACTGAAATACCACCCCCACCACTGAAGAAAACATCTACAAAGGTAGAGGAAATAAAAGAATTTTAGCTTGCAGGGAGCACAATTCAGAGTGCAGGAGCTAATTTCAACACTATACTAATTGTCCCTGCCTCCACAAACTTGACAAGAGAGGAATATCAAAGGCCAAGGTGAGTTACATGGTGTATAAACATGTCAAGGGCAGTGGCCCCAGCCACTGAAACACTCTAAGAGGCTGTAACAGAGCTGTAAGAATGAACAACTTCATCTTTTCCTATAAAATGCTTTATCACTTCTATATTAATTCTGTTTCTCTAAGACACCTTTTGAACAGTTGCTACTGAGACAACTGTGCTATCAGAAAAGAGTATTTCAATCTACAATATATCCAATAAATTCTTGCTTTCACCTCTCATTAAGCTTCTTACAAACACTTCATTTCCCTCCAGCCCTGAAAACAGGGCTTTTACATGACATTTGACCTCTGACACAGTATTAACTGGGCTTATATGAAGGCAGATTTTAATTGGACTAAAAAGAGATACTAGAACACAGTAAGAAAAACTTTCCTTTCCTTACAATTGAAAGCAGTAGTTTTGAGCAGCACACTGAAAGAAAGAGACTCCTTTTACTCCTTTAGTAAATATTTTCCAAATGTGAAAGATTAAATCAATATATTAGTTACTGCTGTGCATTAGCAATATCAGCTGTGAGGACATGTACTTAAGGCAGTGAATTTCAGTGAACAATATTATTTTGGCAAGGACGCTGGTGTAAACAGGCTGTATACAGGAGCAAGCTTAAAGGCAATAATCCAACTATGCTGTTGCCATACACTCAAACCACCCCATAAATATAGAATAGAAATACCTAATTCTTTTGCAATAAGAGGTAGCATTTAAGCACTTACTTCCAAGTTGAAATTGATTCAGCATGCACACTACAGCTACTTAGAACAGCATCCTGTCAAATTTAGTAATTGAGCAGTTTGGAAACAGAAACAATCTCAAGGATCTAGCGAAACCTTTGTGTGCACCATCCTTCCACTAGCAAGATTTTCAGTATTCAGTCTAAATATTATAAAGCTTGGTATATTCACTATGGAGACATTTTAATTGCTTTGAGGGTTTTAATTGTTGCTTTAACCACTACATACTGATCACCTTACTCTGCTTGATCTTTTTTCAGAAGTTGTAACATTCATAACTGGCCCTAGATTACATAGCTTTCTGTTTATAAAGATATGGGGCACAAACAAAACCAATCAGGCAATGTACAGATTTATCTGACTGCAGTACTGGTACTAATCTAACATCCCATGCAAGTATTAAATGATTAGGAAGCAGAAAAAAACCTGTTTTGTACTAGAAGCATTAGTAAACTTTCAAGCAGAGTTTAACAAACCTGATCTTACAAATTAGCTTAAATCAACTTACACAGTTGTGAAAAACACTAGCTTGTGGGTAATGCAAGCTACACACAAACTTACTGTAAGGAAGTGAAAACAGTGCATTATTAAAGCCAGAGGATAATTTTTGATTGGGATTTTTAAACCTCTAGAAAGTAGATCAAATCCCTCCCCTTGCCCCAATTAGTGAAAGTACCATGCTCATAAGTAACCACTATGAATGCTAATTTGAGATGTGAATACCTCTGAGGTGATTAACGCTCATTTCAGTAGCTTCAGTGTATTTCTCAGTCAGTTATTTCAAGAGAAATTCAACAATGGAAAAGAGCAATAACAAAAAAAGAGGCGTACTACTGCAAACATGTTACTGCGTTATTTCACAAACTGTCTCCCAGGCAAGCTCCTTTAGGGGCTGCTCCCTCAATATCTCAGGTGCCGGCCACAGCTTATTCCATCACTTCTCAACAGGAGCCCAGGTCCTTTGAAATAAGGAAAAATAAACAACATAAACTGTGCCAAAGGGAAAGTCAAGGAACCCTGAAGAGAAGAGAATTTTCTCAGGTGTTATTACTGACAGGAATCTAGAATCAGCCTAGCATAGTTTTGACTGGAAGTTTTAAAATCCAAATATGTGATTGCTATTTTTCTCAAAGCCTACTGTTCTACCCTCCCTCCCAAAATCTACTAATTCTGAATCATCACCACGCTTTTTCAAATTTCAGTGCCATTAACAGAGTTGGCATTAGGCCTTCTGTCCAAAAACTCACAAGTGTGCTCCTTCCAAAACTTCACTACCTGCAAATTTATAAAAAATTCAATGGATCAAATGGGCTGTATTACTCCCAATGTTATGTCACTTTCAGCCAGAGCAGAAAAAGACGTTCGGACTTAATGCAAGATAGAAAAGAGTTCCAAATACGAGACATGCTCAAGATTAGAAACTGCAAGAAGCAAAACAATCCAAGATGACATGAAAAACTCACATGTGGAAAGACAAAATGTGTTAAAGTTGGTAAAGATGCTGTATGTATTTGACTGTCTTTTGTAACATGTTAGTTTTCTATAATCTCTGAAAGCTTCCAGTAAGCAAGACTGACATCCAGTTCATTAAACAGTACTCACAAAAGTTTACATGAACTTGATCAGCACGTTCAACTTACAACAATTCAAGATTCTGTGTAACATCTAATATCCATAAAAATATTACTTTGTTTTCTTAATTAATATTGTTAACAGAGTCTTCTCTGAATGAATGCTGAATAGCATTCCATGTAATAAAGATTTAAATATGAAAAGGAAAAAAGTTCAACAAAGCAAACAAAGCCTGCTTTCAACTGCTGGCATACAGGTTACTGAAATTCTCACTTTTATTATGTGCTAAATGGAAGAAATAATGCTTAGAAATAATCCTTTCAGATCAAGAATGAAAATTAAATCTCCTGTCTGTTACAGGGAAAGAAAACCACAGAAGTATTTTTAACAGTAACTAATGAGTGGTTCTTTTTGGAGGTTAAGTGCTAAAGTGGCATTTCCATCAAAAAAAGTCGGTAACAGTTGTATCACAAAGCCTCTCTGTAGCTTCAAGTGATGGTAGCTGTCACACAGCTTTCCTGAACAGACACATTGGTGTTTTCAAGCTACCAGACTAAGATGTGAATTCCAGTCAGAGAAGCATACAGTTTAATTTTGGACAACATCTCCTGAACTGAACCTTTTACAAAACAGACTAACAAGTCTTGAAGGCATCCAGAAGTCTTTTCAGTAAATAAGAAAACTAAAGTAAGCTGTTCCTTTGAGCTGAACTTTTAAGCATCATACTTAGGTTAAATAAACATGAGAAGGCTGTTTTACACCGAGTTCCTTCCAACTGAGTACCTCAGATTTCCATATAAAAGTGAGTATTGGCAGCTCCAAACAGACATGGGCATCTAGACCAGTGCAGAAGGAAAACCAGAAGGATTTCAGTAGCCAGCTGAAGGCTCTTACCTGATAACTACATAGATGTCAAAGGCACATACACAGAGTGTCAGGTAGGAATTTCACAGATTTTACTGCAATGATCAGTTTCGTTTTTCAAGCAAGAGAAACTTCCAGTGTCAAGCTGAAGAGTCTGTAGCATGTGAAATTCTGATAAATGCTACGTGTAGAGTTGTAACAATTACTGCATTATAAAAAAACCTCAGAATTTGTCACTTCTCCTTGTGCACTACTGTATTTTCTTACTATAGAGTTCAAGTACACAGATGGAAAAGAAAATTAGTTACTTTTGCACCAACAAACATTTCCACAATTGAAACACATCTTAAGTGATGCAGCCTAATTCAGCAAAACAGAATTTATAATTTCTGTGCAGCAACTAGCCAAAGCCAACCTAGTTGTTGGATGCAAGGAGAGCAACCATCAAAGGAGTCCTTGATTTTAGGATGGTCTTGCACTTCTTAATGATAAAAGCATTTCCAATGCAAAGAATCCCTTGATCCTAAAAACTAAATAGGTAGGTAAGTTTAAGGAAGAATAAAGTAATAATGAAGATAATTTATTAAGCTTTTATCATGAAAATTTTTGGTAGATTATCTTCTAAGACCTTTAAACACATTAAGAAATTTATTTCAAATGCTAAGCATGCCCCTCTGCCAGCTTCACATTAACCTCACCTAGTTACTATCTAGGTATGTTTAGTGAGATTCCAGTTTAAGGCAGGGGTCCCTTTCTCCAGTCAATGGACAGTAATAAGACACCATCCCAGCCTTTATAAAGTGCTTATTTTGACACTGAAAGTGAACCATGTGTTCAAAACAAAACTAAGCATGAATGCATCTCTGAAAAAAATTTAGAGCTGAAGAGAATAACCAGTGAACAAAAATGACAGAAGACACTAGTTGCAATTTTTTAAACTGCCTGTTGTACTCAGCAGAACATCACCCATTATAAACTTGCTGTCTACAACCGCCTGTCCTAACCTATTTGGAATAAATTTCTTTTCTATCAGAGCAGTAAGGTTCACTGAGTACTATTAGCTAGAAAGATGTAAGCTGGTGTTCAAAATCCCTGGATTTAATTACGGTACTTTACAATTACACCTGGCAATCACAAAAAAAAAATAAAAGCAGTAATAAACTTTCATGGTACACTTGCTACATTTCTTAAACAAAATTTAAGATCAATTTGACATAGAATACAAGTTTTGAGTGAATACAAAATAACACACAGCTGTTTCTTCAGTGTCAGAACAGCCTATTCACGTCACAAACCTGAGACCTAGTGGAAAAGAAATACATCATTACTTTATTATAAGCTAGTGAAGTTTCAAAGAAACTCTGTGGAGAAAGGAATGAATAAATGGTTTGAAATTTATAGGAATTAAACAGAAGAGAAAATAGAAACATCTCTACCTCAACAGTTTAACACATACTTCTAATACCACGCACACTCCTTCCTAGTCCATGGGTGTAACAAAGTAGAAGAGATACTAAAAAGGAAACAAAACCAACCAACAACTCCTTCATGGAAGGCTGGGAGATCTCGTGCAGGCTGGCTGCACTTCATTCCTTACAGCAAGATTTCTGGATGCTTCACCCTCTTCTCAGCCACTGTTGGGCACAGGGGATGCAGAGTGGGAGGTACCAAGGATCTCTGACCTTCCTGCTGCCCCTGTCTCATGCAGGGGAGCCCAGACACAGGATGAAGAGCAGCCTCAAGCTTGAGCACAAGAGGGGAGGCCTAGGGCAGTCCCTGTGCCCAAGGAGCAGCAGGAACAGGGGAGTGATCCCCAAGAAAGGGACCTCAGTCTACCTAAGCCTCCTCCTCCCACATGAGCACATCTCTCAGGCCACAGCCTCCCCAGCTCCCGGGACAGCCATAGCTGGCCACATACACTGCTGCCTGAGCGGCCTCCTGATGTCGGGACAGGATTCCTTCCAGACACTGTACTCATTCACAGCAGGTATGCTCCTCTGCTAATTACTACTGTACTTTCACAGGGTAACTACATCCTCTTGAGAGAAATGGAGGAGATGCCATGTGGCAGTCTCTTGACTGTGAGAAAAACATGCCAGAAAACTGGATGAAGACAGTGATCTCCTAACATGCTCTTGAACAACGTGCCACCTCCTACTGAGGCAAGTTATTAAGCAGGGACTCCCACTCCCCCATCAGACATGAGAAGGAGGAGCCTGCTATTGCTACAAAACAGTTACGAAGTTAAGTGAAATCACTTTTACCCTTCTTTATCAATCCCAGCTGCACACCTATCTAGATGAGAACTATAAAAACACATGTGTGGATGAGTCAGCAGTGTACCCTTGTGGCCAGGAGGGACAATGGTATCCTAGAGTGCATCAGGAAGTGTGGCCAGCAGGTGGAGGGAGCTGATCCTGCCCCTCTATTCAGCCCTAGGGAGGCCATATCTGGAGAGGAGTGCTATGGCAAATTTAGTCTCCACAGCTCAAGCAAGAAAAGGAGCTACTGGAGAGGGGTCCAGCAGAGGCCACAATGATGGACTTGAGGTCTGGAGCATCACTTATGAGGAGAGCCTGTGGGAGCTGGGCTTCTTTAGTCCAGAGAAGAAAAGACTGAGAGGGCATCTCATTCTTGCATACAAATATCCAAGCTGGGTGCCAAGATGATGGTGCTGGACTCATTTCCATGGTGCCCAGAAACACGATAAGGAGCAATGGCCATAAACTAAATGACAAGAAATTCCACCTCAAGACAAGGAAGAACTGCTTTACATTGAGGGTGTCAGAGCACTGGAACAGGCAGCCCAGGGAGGTCTGGAGACAATCAAACCCCACCTGCTTCTGCTCCTGTGTCACCTGCTCTAGGTGACCCTGCCTTGGCAGGAGGATGAACTAGATGATCTCCAGAGGTTCCTTCCAACCCTAACTACTCTGTCATCCTATCATTTTTTATCTAATTCATTATATCTATACACACACACACAGATCATGTGCATATACACCCCCCTTATGACTGAATGCCCCAATAATCTATAGCTTTGACATAAAGTGTGTAAATAAATCCAAACTAGTTCAAGTTTACTCCAAGACACCAATCCCCCAAAACTGAAGAGGTCATAACTGTTCAACAGAGGTACAAAAATCAGGTGAAATCTACACTCTGCAGCGAATTTACAAGAGCAATTTCATACCAAGCAACAACTATATCCTCATCAATTCCTACACTATCTCAAACCACAAGTGTTAATAAATATCTTAATTACCTGCAATAATTACAAATTAAGACACTAATCTCCCCTGCCCAAGTAGAGAAGATTAATGTTCTTTTAGCCATTTCACATCAACTGCCAATTACAAATTAAAATATGCACTGGTCACAGAATTCAGTTAGATTTTTCCTATTCCGAATTCTTCCAATTAGCTTCAAAATGAAAATAAAGATATTATTGCACTAAGAAATGCACACGATTCCATAAAATATAAAGTGCAAGATCAACAATGCATAGCTACCCAGAAGACACTTTTGCACTGAAACATGAAGTTTAGTACCAAAAAATTCAGTTGCAGAAGACAGTATTACTTCAGTATAATAATCTATAAGCATCACTCATATCTACTGTATGTCAGTTCATGAACACATTTGCTTTGAAACTCTTTCAAAAAGGTTGGGCAGCAGACACACTTCCTGGCACAAAAGCAAAACACAGTAAAACAAACAGAATATCCACAACTGTGTGTCTGGAACACCCCTGACTGATTTCTCCCCCAAGCAGGGTGAAAAAAGACAGTGCAAGAGCAGGGCAGGTTAAAAGACAAAGTTAGAATCAGCCAGAGCTAGAAAGCAGTCAGAAAAAAGCTGCAAGAAAAGGGAAGGCATGGCCACAAAGCCTGAACTGAAGAAGGAACTGCAGCTTAGAAAGTGATAAATGTGAACCTGTAAAATCAGGTGATTTTAGTGGACATCAAGGATATGAAAACCTTAAAATTTAAGTAGTTTCAGAATGCTTTAGGATAAAGCTTTATAGATGCAGAAGAAGCTAAATCTACTGCTGTATGTGAAGTTTAATCGTTTCTTACCTGTTAAAACACAAAAGTTTTTAAAAGTTAAAAAATCAGAACGTTTTGTATTCTCTCAGGCTTCTTGCCCATTACAGGGTATCCTGGCAACAGCAAAAAAAATCTTTCAATCTACAGTACTAGCAGATTAGCAGGACTGAATTAGCACTGAATTAGATGAAGCAGATTTCTTCCTACAACGACAAAAAAAAATTGTATAATTTAATATTGTTAATAGGTTCTATTCAGTAGCTTGACAACTGCATAAATACTAAGGACTGTTTTGCAACAAATATAACACATGAACAGAGGAAAGAAACAACTTGCTAGGAAGAAAAGTGTCAGTTCAGCAGAACATACACTGGAAATAAAATGAAAAGCAGCATGTCATCTGAAATACCTATTTACTTTTAAACCAATTTTAACATTTCCCTCCATTTTTGGGAGTCAAAGGAAGAAACTTTCTCTCACTGAAATGAAACTGACTTTATCATCTGCAATTCATTGAAATCCAACACAAATCCAGACTTTAAAAAACCCCAAACTATTAGAAATTTCCCATAAAGTAACATCAGATCTGGACATCAGACCTGGAAGATCTGAAATTCCCATTACTAGAGCTTTCTGCAGTAGGTTTTTTCCTATCTTCATGACTATTCCCTTATATTAATGTCATTTATCCACAAACCTGCACAGAAATAAACTAAGAAGCATTAAGAATATCGGTTATGCTGGCACAAGCCTATAAAGAATTCAGCTAGTTTCAATCTGAAAACAGGCCATCTTCAAAAAAAACCAACACAGACCACATCCAGGCTTCCAAAGTAACAAGCTGAATTAAGACAGCATTCAGTCACCATTATGAAAATATCTACTTTTGATAGTTTAATATTACTTTGCTTTACACTGGAAGAATTAATGAGTCCTATTAGGTATCCTTAACTGGCTTCAGACTGACACTTACCTGTCTGTGCTCTAGTCAACACCACACATACAAGAAAAAGTACCCTACTAATTTATTTTTCTTTCCAATTAGCTGTTTGTAGTAGTTACAGGAAGAATTTCTAAAACAAAAATTCACCTTCCACGACTTTGAGGCGCTTTCTGATTTTGCTTTTTAACACAGGTTTCAAGCAACACAATACTTTGGTTTCTTCTGGGAACATGGGTAATACTGTTTATGGAAAATAAAGTACTAGCAACTAAGAAGGGTAGAAAAATAGTGGCATGTTTATTAATTCATGTCAGTGACTACCCAGTATTTGGCATCTTCAGCTAAAAAACCCTAACTATTCACCTCAATAGCATTTCAAGCATTCTGCCAAAGAGAAGAATGATTTAATTTCACACCTTCCATGTTAAAGATAAGGAGCTGTGTCTCCAAAGCTGGCTTTTGATCTTTGCAGGTGATTTTACAGATGGTGTGTGTCAACCTAAAGATCATAGATTGAAAGAATACCTTGGGTTGGAAAGTACCTTAAAATTACTTCTCAGGTTATTTCAGCAACCAACATGCACATGAACTGAAGCTCAGTGTAATACACTGACCATAATTCTCTCATAGGTCTTTTAAATGCATTTTTTCACCTGCAGACCTTCAGGTCTCCATGCCTGACAGACCTGCCAATACCCTGTGAGTCAAGTGATGAACTAGAGCAGAAAAAGTAAACAGATTTTCTGGACTCAGTTCACTTCACTGAAGTTTTCTAGGTTATTGTTTCTGCATTTTAAAAGTGTACCTATGTTCCAAAGCAGAGCTCCAAAAAGGGAGAGAACATCACTTCTTCAGTTATGTGGAAACAAAGGCCTGCTTAGCTTAATGCACTTTCAGAAGAGTTTACACATTATTAAGATCCAAAGATTTCAATTGCTAATGGAACTATCCAAATGAAAACCACTATTATTACTCCCCTTACAAGGATACCTTTGTTATTTCTCTACTCTGCTTTCTGTTTGAAGACTTCAGTTTCTAAATATCCTTGTCTAGCACCAGAACAGTTGGCTTCTAAATTCAATACAGTAGGATTACACAGTAAATTAGAGACACCACTGTGATCAAAATTAGCAAGATACTTGGAGTGAGTGTATTATAGCATACCCTGTAAAGGGTGTGCCGCCAGAACCCTGCTCTGGTCAATCAGGACTTTTTCAGTCCACCTCAGAACCTACAAGAGTACAGAGGCTGGTCTAAAGACTGACTTACAGTTACTGGTACATATGGTTTATTAACTCTGACTGTTCCTCTCCGCAAGACAGATTAGTTACTGCATTATGAAAAAAGGGACAAACCCCCACCCCCCAAAACCCACAGGAGTTCTTTCCATAAAACAATTTCAAAAAAGAATCACGTGACTGGATGAGGTTCAAGTTTATTTAAATCTGACTTTCCTACATTCAGGGATGGCTTACATTCAGCAATAGCTCAGCCAAGTTAATACAGCTCTGTCATGAAGAACTATCCAATGATGGAAGGTTAAAACCTTAGACCTGAGGTAACATGCAAAGGCAGGATGGAAGTATTGGCATGTGTACAGATGGATTACATTCAAACACAGAACTAAGAAGACTCGTCACAACCAGGACCACACCCATGTTCATGTTTTATGTGATATACCCAGAAAATAAAGCAAGGCACAACTACCCAGGGTAGGATCCATCTTCACGTGAAATGCAATAGTATGGCAAATTCTCTTTTAAGTATTGCCTAACAAACTTTATTCACACATTTTTAGAGAAGAGAAATTAACCACTATGTGACCAGTTGCCATGAAGAGGACTAAACTAATTTTATTAATACTGCATTAACTGGGCCATGTCTGTTTCTAAAACTATTCCCATGCATCTCTATTGGCCCAAACACTGAAATGAAACAAGTGCCTCTACAAATAGAAACCAATGTAACATTTGTGCATCCTGGTAAAAAAGTGCAAGAACTGCAAGCTCCTGAATAGTGCTGCTCTTACAGTAATTCTCTGCATGCATTAACTTATATAACTTCATATATCTGAAATAAAGTTGTTACATAAGCTTCACAAAACCACTAGCAGAACACCAGCACCTCTTCTCAAATGTAAGGGCCTGGACTACAATTAATAAAGGGAAGCACAGAACATGGGATGGTTTAGTTCTATCACCTCTCTAGTCCAAAGAATGTCCAAGAACTTTTATGCAATACATGTGAAAAGCAGCTGAAGCACAACACAGTAGAATCTTTTCCCTTCTTCCACTGGCTCACTGACCCACAAAGATCCCCCAGTGAAATTACAGGCTAGCAACACAAAAGTGTTTAATGTAACATTTCAGCAGAGTGCTGTGAAATTGTCATTTAAGACTCAGCATTGCTCCCTACCACACCTCTCCAGATGTCAGGTGAGAAAAATCAAAGTAATGTGTACTCCTCCTTAGAACACTCCTGTGTTACCACACAATCAGGAACATCTCTTCCTAAAAACTTTTAAGTAACTCCTTGGACAGATGGTTCTCAAAGAAACTTGACCCGAAAGCGTTGTCCACAACTATCAATTTGGTAGTGGTGAGAGCTGAAGGGCCAAGACATAGGTGCATCTGAACTACTCTCATCTATGAACTAATTAAGTTTATAGAAAAATCTTCATGACAACTAAGATAATTTTTAAACAGAAGCATTTCACTTAGGTCAGGGCTTAAACTTTGAATGCTTTGGCTATCAGTTCCCAACACCTTGCTTGGAGGATACATTTGTACGCTGAAATGTCACCATCCACACTCAGAATGAGGATAAGGACTGAAATTCCTCATGGTCTCTCACAGGAGTGCTTTAGGATGCTAAAAGAGCTTATGCAAAGCAGCTTTGTTCTACCCCTTGCTGTGCAGTCACCCCCTGTTAGCTCCCCAACAGTGATGAAACCTCTGCCAAGACATTTCCAAATGAAAAAACCTACTCCAAAAGTGGCAAATGCCAGAAGAAGAAGGGAGAAGAGTTTTTCTGCCATGTCCATGGGATGGAACAACTCGAAGTGTCTACCAATCACCCGGGGCAGTACAGCCAAGGAAGAGGGAACACACCATTAGGGACAGTGCAATCAGGATCTGACTCTTCCATCTTTGACCTAAATTATATCACCTCAAGTCTGCTCAGGATGACAGAGTAAAAGCTCTCCTGAATCCAATAAGATGGGTGATGTTGAATTTGGACAATTCAGCATCAGTTCTACTGTTGTCTCAACCAGCTGATAATGTGCAAGTGTAAATGAGTCCTGAATTCCTGTACTGCTACTCTGGAAATACAAAAAACCCCAAAAAACACTGACTCACTGCTTTAACAGTAAACTTAACTTTTTTGTTTGAACATTTTAGAAACAACTACTGTAACTTAAAGACACAGCATTAAGTTGAAAGGCATGAATTTTACCAGAGGTTTCTTTTACAAGCATGTGTTTTACTTTATTCACTATATTAGTTCAAAGACAGCATGAGTTTGGATTTTTTTTTCAAGTTCATCCTCCTATTCCCCTTGTGGATTAGGCCTTGAAAGTTGGACATAAATCAGATTCTGAGGCACATGAAAAATACATGGAGGTAAAAGAAAGCCACTTCAGCAACTTCTAACCAGGACGCCAGTGTTCTTTCTGCATAAACAGTGCATTCATGTTTATTATTTGCTTTATTTTTTAATGCAAAATCCCAGTCCTGTTAAAAAGAATACTTAAAGACCATCTGCAGTCCAGAAATGGAAGTTAGCAGCTTCTAGGAGCACATCAATGTTTTGTCCCCTGAAGCTCCAGTCAGCCACAGCTGCTGCCACAACTGCAGTGGACTCCCGCATGAAGACAGTAACTTCAAAATTAAGTCCAAAGCAATTTGTAACTTCTTGCTTAATTCTTCACTTTCATTCAAGATTTCTGGGACCTGCTGTTCAGGTAACCTGAATTTTCATTGTAAGTTACATGAACTGCACTAGTTAAAGGCTGTGGGCAAAAGTATCATCTCCCTGGTTTTCATCATACTAAGCTTTACAAAGCCATTAAAGTAAGTTTTGACAGCTGCAAGTTCTTTTAATTAGGATATCAAGAAATGCTACCATATCCTGAAAACATTGACAGAACTATTCAACCCACCCTAAATACACAGAGAAGCTAAATATTCCCTTAATGACAGTATCACAAGCATGTTTTGCTTTTCAGAATGAAAGTTAGAATCCCTAACACTCTTCAAGTTCAAATCCAACATCATGAACAGAAAAGTTGAAGATGTTTCTTCTTTTAATCTTTAATTTAAGCAAGTTAAAACATCTTTTATTTTTATTTGCTCATGGGCAAAGACTACTACATTGACTTGATTTCTCAAAGAGCTTAAGCCTCATCTATGCTTTTTTCTACAATAGCAGCATTTTCTTTCTCAAAGAGCTTAAGCCCCATCTATGCTTTTTTCTACAATAGCAGCATTTTCAAGTTTAACAATACAATCCCTAAGATTGTAGAAAAGTTCTTCCAAGCAGAACTTTTCTAGTAGAAAGTTCTTCCAAGCAGAACTTTTCTAGTAGAAAGTTCTTCCAGTGAAGAAACTTTTCTAGTAGAAAAGCTCTTCCAATGCCAAGCAAGAGAAATAAAACAGAGAAGCAGCATCTAAATACAAGGGGAGTGATGCTACTTTAGCATATTCACTTCTCTAGATTTTGGTATCTGCATTCACCAAAATGCTTTAGTGCCACCTGGAATCTTCCACAGCCTGGTGCCAATCTTACAGCTTTATTTTACCTTTAACCAAACAAGAACACTACTTTCCTTCACAGAACATCCTCTATATATTCAGGGAAAGCAGTCTACGCAAGACCTCTGCAGATATCCTGAGGATGAAGGTGAGTACTTAGAAAAGAAAAATATTCCCATACATATGAAATGTCAATTAAGTACTTGATGCTGAACAGTCAGATTAACTTATCACTCAGAGACTAAGACAGCTGAACAGTGACTCAATATCCTCCTTCTGTAATACAGAGTGCTACAAAGACAACTGTCCAGTAACTGTTGTCACTTAAACAAGCTTTAAAAAAGCATCACCAGCTTGACTTTTCTGAGACTCATCTTAGAAAACTAAGAAAATAATGCTTTGAATGGGACGATTTCACCAATTCTCACCTACATAAATTTAATGAATTACTGTCATTTTTACTTAGGTACATGCAAAAATATGTTTCATAAAAGAAATTAGAAACTCAGCAAAATCATGAAACCTCAGTGCAAAAAGCCTTCCCAGTGAGCTTGAAGTGGCTACTAAGCTAATGCCATCTTTCTTTCCCATTCCCCACTCCCACAGGCAATTTATATTTTGGAGACTGCAGCAGATGAGTTTTGCCATGCTGTTCTTTTACAAACCACACACATAGAGCAGTCACACATTTTTTTAGGCACAGGTGCCTCTGGTGTCTCAACTGAACAGAAGTAATACCTTCCCCATGGAACTCTTCTATTTTGTTGGACAACAGTACAAAAATCAAGACTGCCTAACAGAATAAGACACCTTCTTCCACGTGCAACACTCACCCTAGTTTAATGAAAAAAAAGCTCAAGTTCCATAAAAAAAAGAGGCAAACCTAGTATTTTCTCTGTGATCTTCAAAATAGTATTTTTTAAATTCTACTTCAATGCTTCTTGAATTAAGACTCAAACACATGAGAGGAGCAGATTTGAGTGCCTTTCAGAATTCTATTGCAGTTGCAAGTGGCAACTATGGGGCAAGTCTGTCTTAAATATTTAGAAGCAGTTCTTAATAATACTGTTTCCAAAGGGTGACTAGTCTAAATTTTTACACTGAAGTGATCATCAGCTGAGCAATGCCATAAGGGCACTAGCATGTACTTGCAAAGAGAGTTTAAAAAACCCATTCAAGCAATATGCCACAGTTAAGGGACATGGTGTCCTTCTGAAATGACCCTTCCTTCAACTGCTGCTTTCTCTTTCATTTTCTTTGTGCCCTTTTAAGAGAGGGCTACCACACAGTAACTCACCACGGTATTTGCAGCATCCATTCCTTCCTACAAGTTTTTTCTCTTAACTACCAATCTATCTGCCAACAGTTTTCTTTCTCCTGCTGCAAGAGCCTCAACTCTCACCAAGTGTTACTTTACTAAGAATTACTGAACACACACTGTTAAAACTAATCCCAAAGCAAGACTGAAAACCGTACTGATAGGTTATAGTTACATGAAACTACAGTGATACTTCTCTGGCCTACGCCTACTCAAGGGATTTAAAGCATAAAGTTTCAAAGAAACCAAGCTATTTAAAATGCAAGCTCAGAATTTAAAATGGTATTTATTACAGCATTACATGATAAAGCCCTAAAGAAAAATGCCCTGCTGAGCCAAAGACTTAGAAATCAATTTACTTAAGACCTGAATTTAAGTCTTCTATTCTTTTCAACAACATTTAGGGTTCCACATCGACTTTTGTCAAGAGAGTCTTATTATCATTCCAAAAAGTAAAGTTACTGACTTCTGTGCCAAGTGGCACAGAAATTAACTTAGTTTGAAATGCCTTGAAGTCTATAACAAGACTTCTTAGGTGGCTTCACCCAATGTTCACTACCTACAATAATTTTTTTTTTTCTAAATTACACATTTGGATAACCTATAAAGCCTTCTTCTAATGAGGATGAGATCAGCATCACATTACAAATTTTTATTGTCTCTGTAAATAATTTCATTCCTGGCTGCATGGGGCTACAACTTCAATAAGGGAGGGAAAAAAACCCAACCCCACTGCATTCTAATCTCCAGCCTTACAGCTAGAAGTACAAGTTAAACTTCTGAATTCCCAAATTCCAGAAGAGGGGAAGACTGGACCAGTGCATTTCAAAGAAAAAAAATCTTGTACAAGTATTAACATCATTGCTTTCTGTTATGCCCTAAAAGGCATCCAGCTTCCCATAGTGAAAAACATCTGCAGGTGTTTCCTATTAAAAAAAAAAAAGATATAAATAAGTAAATACATAAATCCCAAGGGTTTTTCAGACTTTGAATCTTTTTTCCACAGACACTCTCATACATAAAAGATTCTGAATTATTCTTGTCTGAATTATTCTTGCCTTCAATATGGTATGTCTCCAATTCCAATCTGGGAAATTAAATTCACTAGTCAGTAACCAAGGCATTAGGGATTAATTTATACCTATAACTTGCATTTTTGCAAATTATAAATTTGCATTTTTGAAGCAGAGCATCAAAGCCAAGTATAGTCAGTTCAGCTATGTTAAAGTTCTTTGGTTTTTGTTCTCAAAAGAAGTTATATTTAAGTACAGTAGGAGGGCATACTGGATGAGGCAGACACAGGGGAAAAAAGTATGTGCCAATCTGTGACTGAAGTCATACGAAGACAACTGCACCTGGCACAACTACTGAGTAACTAAAGCAATCAAGCATTAATGGGTTGAGAAGTTCAGTCTTCAATCACATATTACTCGTATCAGAAAAATGTATAAACTTTCATATTGTGACTCTAGAAGAGAGCATTAGCCCTTAGAGTACAGGCAAGCAGGCTGAAAAGACACGTTTAGTTTTTTATGTTGATCATTAAGAAACGCAGATCTCTCATTAATGTTACCTTTACCATCTCTTTTATCAAACAGATTTCACTAAACAGAGTTCAGTGAACAATTTTCTGCTATTTGGATTTGGATTAAAGCTGTAACAAAGAGCCCACCATCAGCACCAAGTACACACAGAGAAGGATCCTTTGATGGATGTTTGCTTGTCACAGCCAAAAGGAAGAACTGATACTTCACAGCCAGCTCACTGTACCTTCTACAGCTGTCCCTCACAGACAGGAAAAGACTCCTACATGTCATCACCCCACGGAGCTGCCATGAGCAGTGACAAACTCCTCCTTTGTAAGAGCCAGAAAGAACAGAGAAAGACAAACATGGCTGATGGGAACAAAAACCCTGAGCAGCTGCAACTTCTATGTGCACTTCCATCTAGACTGGCCAACACTGACATGACATGGACCTTAAATTCCTGGTAGGAAGCCCCTTACTAAAAAAGCGGGTCTGTTCCTGCCACGACCACAGCTTTGTTTTAGCTGTCTCTAAACTTTCCATCCTTTCCCAAGAAGTTTGGTGACAACAGCTGAAGTTGTCAAATGTAACCTACTACTTATTATTTTCTAGAAGACTCAGCTTTTCAGTTACATGGACATCCAGCAAGTCTGTCAAGACGGTAGTAGAAGAAATAAGCTGAATTCAAAACTGAACTCTTAACACTGGTAACTGGTCCGAGCAGTAGGTACATGGTAAGCAAGAACAGAATATGGAGAGCCCTACCTCTGCAAATCACAGAAAGAATGAGTTTTTTTACCAATACCTAACCTATGATTTTTGCCTTAATGAAACTTAAGAGTAATTGGAAAAAAAAAAAAACAAACAAAAAAACCCCCCAAAAAAAGAACAAACAAAAAACCACCACACCATCAAAAACCACACACCCAAAAAAACCCCCAAAACCCCCACAAAAAAACCCTTTTTTCCCCCCCTATACTACACTAAGTATATTGGAAACACTAGACTTGGTTTCCACTACACTTATAAAAAAAGCAAATAGCATTTTATTTTCATCATTTTTATGAGAATCACTAGTTGTATAAGCACTATGCTACAAAGATGCAGAAATCCACCCTGCGGAGGCAGTGGCTTACACTCCTTTCACAATGCAAACAGAACTCAAATAATATCGACTTGTAGCAAGGCAAGCCTTGAGAGTATCTACTACTCCCTTGTTTTCTGCTCTAACAAAGGCTCAAACAATACAATGGAAAATGCAGTCACACCTGCACTAGCACTGCCTACAGCCACTGCATAAAGCACTACTTGAAGCTTTTAATCTATCAATTAGGCTACTCCCACAAGAGAGAAATGTGCAACACAACTGAGGATTAGTCTTGGGCTTTGCCCTTCTAAAGGAGTGTCATGTACATTTACAGAATAGTTTAGGAAATAATGGGATTCCCTTCAAAAACCCACAGCAGAAGTTAAATCTGTACAACAAAATCTTATTTTATATACTGGTATCCAGTTAGAAATCCTGCCAATAGTCACTCAAGAAGGGAACTCCCACTGTGTAACAGGGGTGGGAAGCCTGCGATTCACTTCTGTAATTAATCAGAATGCTAACTCAGAAACTACTTTTTACTGAAAAATTTGGAGTTTTCATCCTCCATCCTAACTGTGCCTTATTACCAAAGTGGAAATCACATGGCCATCTCTTAAGCCTCACCTAGGACAGGCCTGAGCATCCCAAAAGGGCTTTAGAGATTTCTCCACGTTTAAAAGCATCTTTTGGAACAAGTGACAAGAGATGGCCTATGTGCTCATTTTCAAGAAGGGCCTGTGGGCACAGGGGAGAGACCACCAGGCCATGTACTCCACCTCCTCACAGACACAAAACCTAAACTGTACAAATGTTTGGAACCATCTCATTCAAAATGAAGTCAGATAAAGTTTTAAAAATCTTTCAAGGAAACTAATCCATCCTCAAATCTCACCACTGGGCAGTTTCTGCTTGTGCACACATATTTTTTTATTCTCCTTTTTTACTCTCCTTCCCTTCATTAATCAAATCCCCACTTTGCATTTCCCAGGCACTCTTCTCTGCCATTCTGCCTCCAGGCTTAACAACATAAATCTCCCCTCCAGTGGAGTGCTGCGCTTCACTGGTCCATAAGGTTGTATGCTAAAGTGCTTTTGCTGTTCTTTTCCACAGCTGGCATGCAACACATCCCACAGATTTGACACTGAGCATTTCAAGTTTAAGAGGAAAAGATACCTCCATTTAACAGAATTAAGGGACGACTGTATGAACAACAAGAAGGAAAAAAAAAGTCAAAGGGTGAGGCAGGAACTTTTTCACCTATTCCAAATCACATACAGCATTTCAAACATGCTTCTTGGCATGTTACGTAAGCTCCTGAATAATCAAGGGTCACGAAAAGTCTTGTATTTCATATCAAAAAAATTTTTGCCAATATTATGTGAAGAGCTATTCTCATAAACAGGCAAGATTAAACCACATGTACTCCCAACCTTTTCAAGCCAGTCTATTGCACTTCCTAAGAAGTGTCCCAAACAAGCTATACAGCTACATATAATATCCAAGAGTAGAAAAATACTTTACTTCAGTTGCTTAGTAGCATATGGTTTCTAAAACAGATGCTGGCACCCCGACATGCTACAGAAACAATTAAACATGCTATGCAGAGCTTTCAACATGATGTTCATGTTCTCTGTGTGTCTTTTCCTTGATCTTTCAGACTAGCTTCCCACCCCAAAAATATCAGGATCACTAGTTTCTCAAGCTCATTACTCTCTTCCTCCAACTTACCAAAATAAGACACAAGCAAGATATTATTTCTCATTTACCCATACTTGTTTTATTACTGTGAAAAGTTTTGCCAAAAACAATGGCTCTACATCTTGCTCTTCGGACAACCCAACAGACGTGGTCTTCTAGAATCTGGGTGTGAGATACTAACCTGAGCTAACACAGTATTCCCAAACCTGGCATGTGACATAGTGGAGTACACAGCAAGTTTAGGGACCACAGGTGAAGGTGTTACTACAAAAGACCAATCTAGAGGGCACACAAGGTGCTGAAGCCATCCTGCCTTACCACAGAAAGAGATCCCTGTGCTTGTACCAGCACCTCTTCTGGCCAAGCACAAAAGCCATGGTTTCCACCATAGTTCCACAGGCCATAAATTGCCTCAGTTACCCAAGAAAAGTGAATACAAAAGTCTCCCACCTACAAAGATGTTGTGTACTATGCTGAAACACTGCTCTTTGCAACCATATTGCAATAACCCACTTTTTAGCTTCCATCTTTAACTGTGGAGTTAAGTACATGCTTCAAGGTTTTTTAAGCACTTGGACAAAACAAGACATTAATGGACAGAAAGGAGATGGGACCAGACACTTCTTCAACACATTTCTCCCTTCTGACTGTCCCAACCTCCTGACTGGTTGGTTTTGAGCCAGCTCTTCAGCATTTCACAGTACATGCACGTCAAGCTTAAGCTGAGTAAATAAGCAAAGATGTTGAGCCATAACAACAAGAGTTCACTCTCTAAACATCTGTCAATACTAAAGCTACAGACAAATTTCTGCTCTAATACTGCTAAATTCAGGTTCCATCTACTAATTCACTTGAACTCCACTCTTGGAACACGATCTGGTTCTCTGAGCGGTACACCGGCTATAGCATCACCTCCCTTAAGTGCAAGACAGAAGCATTCCAAAGGAAAAAGTCACTTTTACTCACTTCAGCAACTCAGCAGAAGTGAGCAGTTTGCAGGCAGTATTGTGAAGAGACACATGAACTACTCAGTATCTTTAATTCCATGAGGGAATAGCAGCTACTTGAATTGTATTTTCGAAAAATCCAAAGCTGCGATGCTTACAGCAGTTTACATAAAAATCTAACTGGCTTGTAAAGAAGCTGTAACGCACTACCCTATTCAAAGTTATTCCTATTAAACAGGTTGCTTTTCTGGAATTTCTAAACTACACCTTTCACTCCACTCAATGTTTTCCTTGGTCATTGTAAACAGACCTCATCAACAGTTCTTCTGGCCAAAACAGTATTTCCAAGTAGTTTTAGAAAATAAATTCCTTCAGTAGCTCCAGACAGTGCAGGATTCAGTGCCTATACATTCTGCTTTTCAAACAGAAAGCAAATAAGAAGAATCCCTAATGTTCAAATAATATCATAGATGGACAAAACAAGTAATTCAAGTGAACCTAAACACATACTTCAAAATGCAAACTGTCAAGAAAAACATGTAAACTGGATATCACTTTTGTATGGTGTCTCATTAACAACTTACATACTGAAAGGTAATTCTGTAGTGTTATTTTCTACTTGTATACTAAACTCTTGCAAGCTTCAATTAGTCCATGTCTTGCTACAGAAAACATAAATAACACAGAGCTAAGTAATCAGAATCTTATTTGAATGTTTGTTGCACTGGAAATAGACCGTTCAGTTCATAGATAACTTCAGCGATCTTTCTGGAACACTGAAACAGAGACACTTCCCATCTTTCAGCATCCCAGAAAAAAACCAACCAGGTATTTGTGCAATCCAAAAACACACTGCACTATTAAGAGTACACTTAAGACTCATTCCACTGAAGGACATTCAAAACCTAAGTAATAGCACCACCAGTAAGTGACACAATCTTTCATTTTTAAGTTGTCAACATCTCAAAGGATTCCTTTCAAAAGCTATCCACCTACTCCTAAGTTCTCTCCACTCAGAACACTTTTTTAAAGTAGCAACACACCCATTCCAAGTATCCCACTGTTCTGACTTAAACAACAATTTATGCTGACAGAAATCATCTTTAGCCTCAATTGCACTTATGTCATACAAGATAGTCTCGTACGACATTAAGTAGACTAAAACACTAACTCCCTCTTACACTTTGGAAAGTTCTTAGCAACCAACAAATAACAAAACCAGAAAAACTGGCAGGTTCTAAGCGAGATTTTGCCAAACACATTTAACAGCAGTTAAAGCTCACCCAAACATTGCTACGCTCCTAACCCATTACACTTCCAAGAAGCCGCCTTGCTGAGCAGCCCCACGGTCCCAGCGAGAGCCCCGCGCGGCAGCCCGGGGCACAAGCGGGGCAGGCAGGGAGGGCTCCGCCGCACGGCCCGGCCTCCCCGCCGCGCCCCGGCCCCCGCGGCCGCGCCCCCGCCCGCCCGGGCCCCGCGCTGCGGCTGCGGGAGGCCGCGCACCGCCGGCCCCACCGGCCCCGGCCCGCAGCCGCCCGAGCGGCGCCCGGAGCCCCCGCACGGCCGTGAGCGGGCGCCAGGCCCGCGCCGCCGCGGAGGAGCCGCCGCCGGAGCGCTGCTCTCGTGGAAGCGGCGGAGCGGAGATCACGGCGCCGTCCCGGCCGTACCTCGGCAGCGCGTCCCCCGCCACAGGCCCCGGGTGCCGCTCCGCTCAGGCGGGAAAACCTCCGCTCGCCACCATCACCGACGCTCCAAGATGGCGGACATGGCAGCTCCGGCGAGCCCTCCTCTGCCTCCGCCCACCTGCCAATCACCTGGTCCGGGCACCGCCCTTTTCCCCGGCTCGCCCCTTCCTATTGGGCGCTCTGCCAAACTCGGCCTCTCATTGGTCGCCTGGCCAATGTCAGTCACCTGGCTGCGCAACTGCGACAGGGTGGGACGCGGATGGCGGCGGGCTATCGGCTTCCTGTTGGCCAATCAGTGCATGGGGCGGGTGTGCCTCGATTCCCACCTTCCCAGCCTAGCAACAAGGCAACGTCACGCTGACAGGCGTCTCTTTCGACCAATAGAGAAAGCAGATTCCTTTTAAAAATAAACCCCTTCTGTCCAATCCGGAGCCGAGGAGCTTGGAGGCCGCGGCGGGGTGGGGGGGAGCCAGCGGTGGCGTCCGTCCCGCGGCTTCACCCGCCGCGCCTCGCCATTGGCCAGCGCGCGGGGCCACGCCCCCGGGGCGCGCGCGGGCGCCAAACTGCCTGACAACAGGGCGGCGGCGCGCGAGGGGCCGCGGGGGGGCAGGGGCCTCGCTCGGTGTCGGAGCGCCCGCCTGGGTGCGCGGGGGGCGGTGGCGGTGGCGGCCTGCTGCACCGGCGGGGCTCGCCTGCTCCGGAGCCTGCCGCCTTGCAGGCGCCCGTCAGGCCTCCAATGCCGCCTAAGATGCGGCGGAGTGTGTTTTATAAAACCATAGGATCCTTAAGGTTAGAAGTGACCTACTTTACGGTGATCAAATCCAGGCGTCAACCAGCAACACCGCCTTGCTTAT
This sequence comes from Camarhynchus parvulus, assembly GCF_901933205.1. Lineage (NCBI taxonomy): Eukaryota > Metazoa > Chordata > Aves > Passeriformes > Thraupidae > Camarhynchus > Camarhynchus parvulus. The sequence continues at coordinate 17,868,823 of NC_044575.1, read as the reverse complement.
CACTAAACCATGTCCCCAAATTCCACCTGCCTTTTGAACACTTTCAGGCATGTTGATTGCACCACTTCTTGGGAAGCCTGTTCTTAATTCATGACAATTTCTAAAATGAAGACATTTTTCCCAATAACCAAGCAAAACCTCCTCTGGTGCAACTTCAGGCCATTCCCTCCTATCCTGCTTGTTGGCTGGGAGAAGAGGCCAACCCCCACCTGTCTCCAGCCTCCTTTCAGGTGGTTGTACAGAGTGCTAAGGTCACCCCTGAGCCTCCTTTTCCCCAGGCTGAACACCCCCAGCTCCCTCAGCTGCTCCTCACTGGACTTGTGCTCCAGACCCTTCTCTGGACCCACTCCAGCACCGCAGTGTCTTCCCTGCAATGAGGGGTCCAGACCTGAACACAGCACTCAAGGTGTGGCCTCACCAGTGCCCAGTACAGGGGGACAATCACTGCCCTGGTCCTGTGGCCACACTATTCCCAATACAGCCCAAAGTGCTCAGGAATGAATGTGTGAGATCCAGGGCGGGTGCTGTGCCTCAGCCTTGGCAAACGTCCCTGTCTGCCCCCTGTGGCTGCTGCTCTGCAGCCCTGCGTGGCTGAGCACGGCGGGCAAGGGCCTCTGCTGGAAAGCTCAGGTGGCACACACCTGAACAGGCAGCCCCTGGTGCCCCACAAGTGGCACAGGACACCCACGGTGCATGTTGAGCACCCTGTGTCTTAAAGGCATGAACAAATTCTGCCTGGCCAGGATGCTTTTGGCCTTCCCTCACAAAGCCTCCTGAGTCACCTCTGTCCAAAAAGGTGGTGACCCCTCTGGCTCAAGCCCCTTGGCCCCTCAGGGCAGCCTCCCTGCTTTCAGAATGTCACTGCCAGGATAACATCCATGTCCCTGTTGGACACCACCCAGCTGTGGTCAGCAGCACATCACCTGTGGGCAGCAGGTTACTCTCAGGAACCTGCCTTGCCTGGTGTCCACAGGTTTTTTGTATGGTTTTGGTGTGCTTTTGCTTGGCTTCAATGGAATTTTGTCAGGTTTCAATGTGGTTTTGACTGGTTTCGACTGGTTTCTTGTTAAGTGGGCATGGGCTACTTAAGGCAAGGACTCATTAATTTATTGAGTTACACTGGAAAAGGAAACAACAGGGCTGAAATGATAGTTTAGGATTAGAGTATTTCTTGAAGGCCTCTCGTGTAGAGGACATGAAAACTGAAGGGTAGCACTGTGTTGATTTCATGTACCAAAGGGAGAGGAAAACAAAATATTTGTTTAAATCAGCAGTCTAGGATAAAGCAACTCCAGGGTGAATAATGTATCTTCACATCTCTCACATGCTCATCTGCCAGAGTTAAACTCAGTACAGCTGTACTTACATCCTACTGGAAAACAATCAGCAGGTCTGCTCCCATTAAGACAAAGCTAGTGATATTACAAAGAGACAAATATTGAGGGTGCTGCTGCAGAAAGCAGCACCTTTTTCAGTGAGCCAAGCTAGAAATGGGCTCAAACCTTGGTCTACAAGAATAAGGTGCTAATGGGAGCATGTCTCTACATAAAACATCTTGGGGTTTGGACAAAGGGACAGTGTAATAACAGTGTAAACAATTTATAGCATTTGCTTACCCTTCTGTGTGTATCCTTGTCAGATGAGAGGGACTCCACATCTTCTCCTTCACAATTCTGTTCAAGATTTCAGAACAGGATATAAGCTGCTTGGGGTTTCTCTAAATACAGAAAGATAGGTTAAGACACTTGCTTCTAAGGAAAAGGTAGCTACCGGATTTACAATAGCTGCAAACAGGCTAATGTGGCCTGGCCTTTGTGCTTTGTCCAGGAAACTCTTGCCAGCTGCTCAGGTGCTTGGTTTCATAATGCTTATTGCATAAAAAGCTGGCCACAATGTCAGCTTTCTTTGTGTTTCTGTGTCTTTCCTACCAGTTGACCAAGCTTTGGCTCCCATCCTCTCTGCAGGCATTACTGCTTCTCCCAAACACTGACTTGCAGCATGCATTTATCCTACTAAGGGCTATGCTTGTGCTTGCCCCACTTCAGTATATCAGTATATTACTGCTCAGTAAAACATCCCTGTTTTACACAACCCCTGTGAACAGAAGCCCTCCCCAAGCTGTGAGCCTAGTGGGCTGTTTCTGTTAATAGGATATTGTTGGCTGCCAGCACAGACACATGATCGTCTCATTCTGCCTGAATAAGTCAGTGGAGCTGCAGCAGTTATGGATACATGTGATCTTAATGTGTCACAGACACATGGTAAAACCTCAGCAGCATGAAATGTATTTGCTGATATCTACTGGACAGAGTTACACAGTTAGGTCTCTGAGTGTGCAGCCTGGTTTTTGCTTTCTTTTTCATGCAAGCACATTTATTTAGTAAAGTGTACACACACATACACACACACACACAAAAAGGATTATCCTCAAAACAATCATGAAATAGGACATTGTTTCTTTATTCATCATTTCAGCTGGTGGTCAGTCCAGAAAGCTCTCTAGACTGTATTTGTTCCACATTTATTTTGGCTGTCTTCTTTTTGTTTTCTTTCCTTTCACGGTGTCTGGTTTTTTGGGGGGTGGTTTTGTTTATGTCATGCCACTTGTATGCTCCAGTAGAGTACCAGCACTACCTACAACAAATGGAGATTTCATCATTTAAAGCGTGTAGAGGCAGTTCTAGTTGTGTTGTCAATGACAGCAGGTAGGAAAGATGCTGGAAATTGTGAGTAGAGACTTAACAGGAAATAATGGGTCTAAACAATGGATGGATGAGTGAACCATGTTAAATAGCATCCCCAGGAAGAGCAGGTGGGTTTTTAAAAGGATAATGAGATTATTAAAAAAAAAAAATATATATACATATATCTAATATAGCAAGTACCAAAAGTGGTATTTGGAGAGGGGATTAATAGCTTGAGTGTAGAACAGCTACAACAGTAAAATAGTGTACCTAGTATAGTTCCTGTAAATATTAAGCATGTTCTCACAGATAACTGTGTTAAATGTGCTGCTGTGGCCACATGCTATATTGTGAGCAAATGTGCCCTGGCAGCAAGGGATGCATCTCAGCTCAGAAGAGGCAGGATAATATTGCAGTGGCACATATCTGATTTTCAAGAGTCCTATCACCACCATCACAATTCCAGAAAAGTTTAGGACTTCATAGGCCCTGTTTTTATCTTAGAGATTTCCTATCAATGTATTTCTAAATCTTGATTTTGTGTAATTATTTTTTAAAACTACAATTGTCCAGGTGGAACTGCCATTACCCATATAAGTTGCTAATGCCAGGGCACAACTACCTCAAGGTAGAAACACTTAATGTCTACAAAGAGAATCTCAAAACACTACTGAACAGCTGGGGGAAGTGGGGAGGTTATGAGGCTTGCCCAACATCACACAGTAAGCTGAACCAGAGGCAAAAGAGTGAAATCCCAGTCCTTTATCCCTGGGAGTCATGTGCAAATCTGAAGATCTCCGCATCATTCCTGTGCCTGTGATTACAGGCAAATCACAAACAAAAGCCTAGCCTGCTTCAGGTGACTGTAGTATTTTATTGCTGGCAAGAGAACACTAACTTTTAGGCAATGGACCTGAAGCTTGATGGTGTTTTACTTAATCACTAGGCTAGAGTTTCAAGTGTCAGTATCTTGGTGGTGGCTTCTGCCTGTGGCATTTTGAGAGACAGCACTTCTGATTAATTCCTCTACTCCCTCAAGGAAGCCACTTCCTCAGCATAAATGATAGGCAAATAAAAAAATTACAAATAATCAGCCTGCTCAGTCACGGTCACCCCACCAAAGGATGGTGAGCATGTTTCCTCAGTGTGCACCTCTAACCCTCAGCCACAGCTGTGCTCCCTCCAGGAGCTGGTGGGCTCTGGTGGGCTCCCTGCAGGTGCCAGGGAAAGTATTTCTTAGGGCTTGCTGTGACTCAGCAGCTCTGCCACACCTCGGAGAACAAACTTGTCTTCCCTAGAGCGGCACAGCCTGCCAAGCCAGCTTGTCCTGTGGCTCTGCAATTGCTGGATGCGACAGCAGAGGAGGGCAAGCAAGACTGAAGCCTTTCAGCAGCATTTCACAATTAGTTGCTGCTGCTCTTACCACAATGTCAGACCATGAGCATGTGAGGTGTGTTTCTGCTTCAGCTCTGCCAAGGCAACCATAGTCCTGTCCCTACCAACATGTTGTCTTCCTTTTGTCCCCCCAGGGCAGCTGAGGGACCCTATGAGGGCTTGTTTGTTTCCAGTTTACCCAGCTTCCAGTCTTGGGTTTCCCACACGCACAGGGAAGCACCAGTGCCTGCAAGGCAATGGGAACACCTGCACACAGGTCTGGAGCAGAACCTCCCCAGTGGTGATATCTGGCTGTTCAGTCAGCTCAGGCATAAAATGAAGTCATAGTTTAACCTCTTTTAATCGGGTTGAGGTTCACTCTTCTGAGCACTGACAAGTTACAGTAGGAAACAGACACAGAAAAGAGCGACAATTGGGTGCCTTGCACAAGAGTCCCCATCTCTGTTAACATTGAAAGAATATTTGTAGTGTAAGGTCAGCCAAGCCAGAAACTCCTCTGGTTTAAACATAGCCCTTACAAAATCCATTGTTCATCTTACAGTTCAGGAGAGAATAAAGCCTATTAAAGAATTTAAATGATTTAATGTTTAGCTCAACATCTTATTAAAATTGCGAAAACTAAGTAGCTTTAAGAAGAGAGAAGGGGCATTTCTGAACAATAGCTTCATGGTTATGCTCCTGAGGGTGAACATGGATATTTGGCTGCACCAGACTCACAAGTTGATTCATTTAGTTGAAACAAAATGTTCAAGTTCAGCTTTCTAATCTCATTTCAAGCATTGATCCTATTAGCATTTCTAAGGCAAAGCTGCTGGGGAATAGGGCTGGACCTCCACACCATGCCTGTGGCCCTGCTGGAAAGAACATAGGCATGGAGAGGGGTTTTGGCACCGACCCATTTTGTTTTTACTTGAGAGCTTTGGCCAGCCCACTTCCATCTCTGTGGGAGACCATATATCAGTGTTGGTCATCCTTTTCTCCCACGTGCCCGGCACTAGCAATCAATGGCATATCAGCTGGGAGCAAAAAGCAGACACAACCTGTTAACTTTGCTGACCCGCCAGCAAAGTGCACAGTATGAGCCCAGCATGCAGGAATGGGAGCCTGCTGGGTGGCTGCACAGGAAAGCTGTCCTGAATAACCAACCCCATCCCTCTTGGGATGGATCCTCTCTTTTTCTAGGAGGATGCTGAAGGTTGGCAAGGCATGCCAGCAGCATGGGCAAAGCACTGATTTCTTCCCATCCATTTTCTAAAAGAGCAGAGGAAACAGTGATTGGCGAGGGCATGGTCAAAAGGCAATTTGACATAATTTGTTGGAAACTCCATGAACCTTATTACATGGGAAAATGGGTGAAGAAATGGAAGACTAGTGATCCATAACATTAGGTCCTGGTGCTACCACTGTCCCCACATATATGCAGGGTGGTTTCCCTTGAGCCTTTTGGTTATTTTGTCCAGATAAAAGGGTTGGAAGTTATCTCCCATCCAAACATAATACTTAGGAATCATGGGGAACAGGGGAAGACCTGGGTACCTCAGTTGTTAACATCAGAACCAAATTATGCCCTAGTAATAAAACAAAGTGTGTACTGTAAGCAGAAGAAATAATGTATAGTTTCCAACAAGCATCTGAGGCTGAAACCCAAGTCTAGGCATAAAGGTGAGCAGAATTTAATTTAATATCCATTAAACAACATACACATGCAGCACCCAGTGCAGGTGCAGAGAAATTGTCTTGGATGACTGGTGTACAGCACTGCTCATCCTTCTCTGCTCCTAACTGACCTGACAGGAGCCTGGCAGCACCTTCCCACCCCAGGAGAGTTTGTAATCTGGTGATTATGGGGACATTTGGGAGGTGCAGGTTGAAATTTCCATGGCAAAGGGAGCTATATCACAGTCTCATTAAGACTGTTGTATAAAAGGAGCACCCATCTCCATTTGTTTTCCCTCTGGCTGTGCTTCAAAAGAAAACATACCTAAGGACTCTTGAGCTGAAAAGAGTCCAGTATCCTGGAAGTAGGGCTAGGATTTGGGATGCTGGCCATCCTGTCCAAACTGAACCCCTGGGGACTCAGGCCAAATGATACAGAGCTTCTGCACCATGATTCAGATGTCACCTGTCTGACCCTCTCAGGGCACTCCCAGGGATTTTTGATACCTTAAAGCTTACAGTGCAGCTGAGCAGGAGGATTGCAGGGCTGCAATTTTAGACTGCAGTATCTTAATCCCATTTCAAGCACTTAAATGCTTTTGGTAGAGATACTAATATGACAGAGGAGAAAAGAGAGAAGAAAGCTGCTAGACAAGTACTTGAATACAGATCCCAGGAGAGAGAGAGTGTTCATTTCTCTTTTGCTTCATTAGATGTGCACTAGGTACTGGTTTTATTATGTAGTTACCTATTAAAAAAATGTCACACTGTTCGGCAACAGCACTAATTACCAGCATAACCACATGACCACTCTGGTCTAATGATAGTCCTAAGTCCATGTTATCTTTTAATAGCTAAGCTGATTAAACTAGCACAGAGGAAAAACAAGTTAGAGAAATTACCTTCATGGTACTTCTCCTAGGGAAATTAAGGTGCTTTTCACGCGTGCAAAGTGCATATATTGTGTCATTTCCCAACCAGCCATGATACAGCTGCCTAGTAACTACTCAGTTTCTGTGAAATGGTAGAAGGGGACCGAAAGAGGTGATAGAAACAGGCTGGATTACCCAGGCAAACTTGTGAACAGTCATCTAATCAGGTGCATGTCATAAGAAGCAGTTGCAGGTTATTTTTGCTTTAAGCTTTTCTTTTCTCTTTTCTTTCTTCCCCTTCAACTCCACCATGAAAAAGGGTGTATCATTCCCCCAAACTGTTCAAGATGAAAACCTGTACATAGTTTAAGTACTGTAACCTTGAAATATAGAGCCAAACTCTGGTTTTAACCTATTGTTCCATTGGGTAGGAAGCAACAAAGGAAGATGTTTTCCTGTCTCTATGCCGGGAAGGACCACTATGATCAGCTGACCCATCTTTTGAGAACTACAATGACTAAATGAGCAAAGAAAAAACAAGGTGGAAAAATAACCTTTGCAGTACTGCAAGGAAAATTAAGATGCTTTCTTTATCTCAGCCCCATTCTCTTTGTATCTGTCCTGACCTACTGCCCTCATGGTGTGGAACATGTATGCAAAGATGAGGAGTGCCTGTCAAAGGGATTAGGCTCCTAAAAAGTCAGAGTGAGTGCAATTACCTCTGCAGGTAGTTCCCATCTCTAAGATAGGAAATGCCTTGCAGAGACCTCATGACCCACTTGACAATGCTTTTTAAGCCTTTTAAAATTAGGAACGTGACATAGGCACACTAAGGATGCCATATCCAGACTGAACAGAGCTTGAACTAACCTTAGGGCGGGTCAAGACAGATGCCAGAATACAAGGGTAGTTCTTCAGCCCCTGCTTGAGAAGAAATATCTTCAAACTCAATTGATCTCACCAAGGACTTGACTGTAGCAAATGTGTAACACTTCCTGAGTCCCCCTCCAAGTCTGGATTTTAGATAGCTGATTTAATTCATAGTGTTTGAGGATTTAATCTGACAGCTTCTTTCCAAAAAGTTATTTCACTGCTGGTGTGAAAGAAATAGGACATCAATGAATAAGAGTTTTTAAACTGTGCTTAGAACGTCCTGCACCAGAGAGCTCTGAAGAGTGCCTGGTAAGTGTGATACCCCAAACAGATAAACTCCCCACCCATATGTTTTCTGCAGCATTTAAAGTATTTCAGAAGTCTCTCATTAAGGCATTTAAAAATCTATAAAAGTTCAGAAATATTCTGTTTTCTGAACAAATTTTACACAATATTGAGTCCATTGTTTTTACTACCTGAAAGATCTTTTGTGTTAGTGTGACTCCAATAGCTTTTATCCTTTGGGGATAATGTGATGTCAGGAATGATCATTATGTGCTAGGGCTGATTTTATGTCCATCAGAATTTTTTTTCTTTTTTTTTCCTTTTTAAAATAAATTAGAGAATATAAATACTGAATGACTCTACCCTGACCTGACTGGAGAAACCCACCTAATTTCCTGTATCTCATCTCCTTCTCATCCCATCTGTCCTGACCTTCTTGCCCTCACAGCATGTGATTAGGTTCCTGAAAAGTGTAGGTGATTGCAATTAACTGTTCCTGTAATTTTAACGTCTGAGGAAGGGAGTGCCTTGCAGAGACCACCTGACCTGCTTCAGTCATGCTGTGGAAACTTTTCATGCTAAGAGAGACACAGGGACACTGAGGACCACAAGCTCAGAAGTATTTGCAAGTGTCTGTCTTACAAGGACTCACAAAGGCATCAATCAGAGTTAGTACTTAGCCTTGAGGGTCTAGGCCTAAATAATGTGCATAAGGCTGCTAAGAAAAACCTGGAACATCTGTCCAAACCTTGCACATGGATAATAAAATAAATTGAATGAAAAACACCCAATAAAAGCAGAATTTTTCTCTTTTTCATTAGTCCCTCCTCTTATGCGATTGTATATATGTTTATGTGGGTAAAAATATATTTTTTAAATTAGTCTAAATTAGTAGCTCTGTATGGTATGTTAGAAGTGCTGTGTGTGTACTTGGAGGATTTCTGTCAGGCTTCTTTCATTCCTTGCTGTTTTACTCGGCTTTGTTTGTGCATTGATGTAGTGTCGATTTTCAATCACTCCCCCGCCCCCGAGGCAGAAATAGGTGACCTACTTTTCAGCCCTGGACATCTGCTAATGTAGCCGTCCCTCCCTCTGTCCTTTAACCCCTTCTTCCCTCCCTCCCTCTCTGCAGAGCATATGGTCCCTCCCAGGGACCTGTGGCTGTCCTGCAGACTCCTTTAGGACCGTGGGGACCGCTCTGCAGCAACAGGCAGACAATCGAGGAGGCAGTGCTGGGGCAGGACTGCATCCACAACATCAAAGAAGGCTGCAGTTCTGCCTCTGTGCTACAGAAAGTCGACAGCATCCCAAAAGCATCCAGGCCCAGGTACCAACTGAAAAGTCCCTGGACACTGCACCTCCTTCTCACAGCCACCCAACCACTCCAGGGCTGACCAAAAGTTAAGGCGTGTCATGGTGTCTCCATTGGGAATTTCCCCTTTCACAGAAGCAGCGGTTCCTCCCAGGGGCCTCCTCTGTTATCACTGCTCTTATGAAGCAGATATTGGGTGTTGCCCTGTAATCTGCTTCCACAGCAGTTTTGCTATCCTGGCTAGACCCTTCCTTGCCCTGTGTTAGAAACTTTCAGCTGGAGGCAGCAGGGGTGTTTGCTTGCACAGTGGCTTTTTTAGGCAGTGCCATTTGCATGCTTTGGCTCTGGATGGAAGGCAGTAATCTGCAAGGTTGTCCAGGCTCTGGCCTTGCTGGCCCACAGCATTTGCAGATTTGCAGATCTATAGTGACAAAGGACATGGAAAAGGCTGTGCTACTTAATGCCTTCTTTGCCTCAGTCTTTAATAACAAGATCAGTGTTCTCCAGGTACCAAGCCCTCTGAGCTGGAAGGCAGAGATAGGGAGCAGAATGAAGCCCTCATAATTCAGAACAGGTCAGTGACCTGCTGCACATCTAGACATACACAAGGCTATGGGCCCTGATAGGATCCACCCAAGGGCACTGAGGGAGCTGCTGCAAGAGTTTGCCAAGCCACTTCCAACCATTTGTCAGCTGTCCTGGTGAACCAGGGGGCTCCCAGCTGACTGCAGTCAGCAACTGGAATGCCCATCTAGAGAAGGGCTGGAAGGAGGATTTGGGGAGCTACATGAGCCAGCAGTGCCCAGGTGGCCAAGAAGGCCAATGGCATCCTTGGCCATCAGAAATAGTGTGGTTAGCAGGACTAGGGAAAAGATCTGTACTTGACACTGGTGTGGTCACACTTTGAATCCTGAGTTCAGTTTTGGCCCCTCACTGCAAGAAAGACATTGAGACACTGGAGTGAGTCCAGAGAAGGGCCAAATAGCTGGAGAAGGGTCTGGAACATGTGTCTTCTGAGGAGCAGCTGAAGGGGATGGGGATGATCAGCCTGGACAAAGGAGGCTCAGGAGGATCTTATCAGTCTAGAGAGGTTGTCACAAGGTGGGAGTTGATGTCTTCTCCCAAGTAACAAGGACAAGAGGAAACTGCTTCAAGTTGCAACAGGGAAGGTTTAGACTGAATATTGGGAAAAATGTCTTCACTGAAAGAGTTGTCAGGCACTGGAACAAGCTGCCCAGGCAAGGGCTGGAATCACCATCCCTGAAGAGGTCAGAAGCCATGTGGATGCAGCAGTTTGGGATAAGGTTTACTGGTGAACACAGTAGTTCAATGCTAATGGTTAAAGTCTATTACTTGTAGATCATTTCCAACCTTAATGATTCTATGATTCTAAGAGTGCAGGGTTGCCAGGTGATTTTTGTACGGTGGCCAAGATCAGACTCTAACCTCTGGCACCCAGGACTTTTGACTGGTTTTGCAATGCAAATACATTTCCAGTTTGGTTAGTTTATGCACTGGCTTTATTGACTATACATGTCTCCCTTCTGACAAACAGCAGGTGGCATGTTTTGATCATGAATATAAGTGCTCTGTCAGACTCTGGCAGGGCAGGCAAAGATGAACAGTGATTGGGGGAAAAAATAATGCAGTGGAGATGCCCTTTCACTAATTTTTTCATCTTAATTTCAAGCTGTCACAAAACAGATCCATTCTCCTGGGGCAGTCCTACCTCTTCTTGCTAGTGGTGGTCCTACAGGAGAGGAAGTGTAGTGCTTCCCCTTGCAGCAGCCCAGATGAAGGTGCTCAGGCACCTCAGCCTGTGGCAGGGACTGAGAATATAATATGCCCATGCTGACACACTGCTGCTGCATTTTAGACATTTGGTGAAGTTCAGTGCTGCAAGCCCACACAATGTACAGAAGGAATTCACAGCAGGGGCCAGGAGTAGACACTGAGTTCTAACTACTCACATGTTCTCATTTAGGCCATCAGCTGCTGCAATCCCATATGCCTCACGTACAGGGTGTGAGTCCACAGACATTTCAAACTTCTGATCTCCCATGCAAGGAGGAGGAAGTCTTCAGGTATTTCATCAACTACAGAGAGAAAGGCTACCCAAAGTAAATCTCTGCCCTCTGGACAGGAAAAGCAAAGCAGTTCTAGAAGTTTGATCTCATTCTTGTTGAATTAAACCCTGGACTCCTGCAACTGATAAATAGCACAGTTTGGAGCAGGCTTTGCTTGGGCACATTATTTGCAGGCACCCAGCCCTGAGTCTGGCTCTTTCCAGCTCTGCCAGCCCCTGCAGCAGCCTTGGGACCCTAGAGAATCGTACTTGTGTCCCTGAGGTTTGATCTGCCCCATGAACAAAGGCTTCACAAAGGACAGGAGGCTCAGCACAGTCATTTAAGCCTGTGGCATGGAGCAAAACTCAAAGAAGGAACAGTACAGAAGTGATGAACAGGGGAATAAATGTACATTTTCTACATGGGAATCTGGCTTGGCATATATACAGGGGTTGATTTCAATTCAACAGAGTCAAGGATAGTTAATTCCTCAGGGTTCCCAAGCACTCATATCTAAGCATATGTAGAAATGATAAATATCTATCTAGAAAGATATAATACACATAGCAATTTTATATACATAACCTCCAAAGAGGGATAGTACAGAAGTGAGGGACAGGGAAGAAACTGTGTGTATGTATGTGTATAGACAAAACTATTTTCAACAACACCAAAAGGATCAGTAGTCAGAACATAACAGCAAGCAGAGATGCATCATTGCTGGATGTCTTTCCTTTCAGAAGTAAACAGCAAAACACTGGCTCTTCCAGCCTAAAGGACCAGGATGTCTGCACAGATTGGGCACTGGCATATTTTTTATTAGAAACAAGTTATTTCTTTTTCTCTCCCAAACTTGCCCTTAACCAGGACAAAGACAAACAAAACAGTCTACATGAGAGAAATTATTTCCACCTACTGTCAAACAACACTCAGTCAGCAAACAGAAGTAGCTCCAAGTGTCTGCACTTACCCACGGTAGGCAAGAAGAAAAGAGAAAATGACAGATATGCTGATGATTCGCTTTACTGCTCTGCTTTTTCCTGGTGATGCTAAATCCTCCCTGTGGCCTTGACAAATGCAGCTGTCTCTGCAAACAAGTACTATAAGGACATTGTTTTCTTTTTTTTCTCCCCCAAAAGGGAAGCTCTGGAGCTGTGTTAACTTGGGGAAATGAAGTTTGGTGAGCAACTCTTCAGAGCAGATGACTGTGCCACCTTGTGGCTTTGCTCAGTACTAAGCTCTGAAGTATTAACGTATATTTTGAAATTGATGTCTCCCAATAAATGTCAGATGTGACCAGGAGGATTAGGGCAGTGATTGTCCCCCTGTATTGGGCACTGGGGGGGCTGCATATAATTTGTCAGGTTCTAAAAACCAGAAGTGGTTGACACAAAAATGTGAGGGTAGAACATGCCACTCTAATTAAAATAAATAAATAAATAAATTTGAGAACATTAATCCACCTTCAAAATACACTGTAATTTAAAGTGTTTTAAACAACCTCAAATGACACAGAACACATGAAAGAAGTGAAAATTCCTTTAAAAATCACTGTCATTTATTTTTCTTTAGCCCGAGAAAAAAATAACCTTTTAGCAAAATTGGAAGAAAAGACACTGTTCCTTTGACATCTGCCCTCACCCTTTTTTTTTTTTTGTGAGCAAGCTGAAAAGCCATCCTGTGCTTCTTCAGGTATATTTCTTCCCCAACCTTAATGCACTCATGGCAATGAAATCCAATCCTCTGTTGTAAGGCTGAGAAGATTTTGTCCCTACACCTGCTACTGTCTTTACAAGGGCTAACCTTTGAGAAGTACTTCTGGAACAAGACTGAAGATGGGATTCTAAATGTTTTCTTGTTGGCTGCATCTCTAGAAATCCAGCAGGATCTGAAATAAACTAGACTCTTCAAGTGCTCAATTCACAAAACCTACCCCCCATTCTAGATGGAAACAAGATACCAACTTGTAAAATGAGACAAAACACAGGATCTCTCACAAGGCCTAATTTAAGACAGGATGCACATATTCCTCAATCTCATTCATCACCAATTCCTGATTTTTCAGCTCTGGTCCTCCAAGCAAGTTTACAAGACAAGTTGGTTCCCATTCAGCTTTCAATTGAAGTGTGCTGCTTCATCCTGTACAGATACAGCCGTCAGCTTTCTACATTTTAGATTCTTAAACTTGGAACTTCCCGGTTTAATTCTTCCTGAGTTTGTTCACACACAGCATTCATCCCCCAGGTAACATCGTTCCCCAGGAACCAGGTGTAACAAACAGGCCTTCTGACCACTTGCTTACCTTGCCTCTGACTTTAAACTTCAGTGTTTCATGGATAGAGCAGCCAAAACTCCAGAGGAGAGGGGTAAGAATGAGGACTAAAATCCATTAAATACTCACATACCTGTCAGGATTCCTTATTAACCTTCCTGTAAGGACTAAGCTTAATATTCATGTTGAGAAATGTAAAACACCTGGGCTTCAGTTTATTGCTGGCTCCTGTAGCATATCAGGCATTAACAAGAAAGAATGGGAACTGAATGGGAAGGGAGCCTTCTTTTCTTTTTCCCTCACTTCTGAGAAGAAAGGTTTCTTTTCCAGTTAGGGAAAAGTGTGGCAGGCAGAGGGAAACCTTCCACCATCATTGGCGAGCATTGTACATATAAATTACCCCCTCTTTGTCCACGTTTTTACACTTTTTGTTATACTATTGTTGCTATCTTTGTGGGGGCACTGAATTGGAGAGTACCATTCCTAAACCAGGACAGCACCTCAGCTCATGAGCTTCCCCCTACCTGAGCATTTCTGTCTAGTATGGACCCAGGGAATCCAACTACTGAACACTTGCCACTCTGTTGTTCCCAGCGCCTGGGCTTTTGGTACAACCGCCTACAACAGGAAAGAGAAGCTAAGGATATCAACCCTTCCAATGCTGCAGGCATTGGAATTGACAAACCTTTGAAGCCTGATGCTCAAATTCTGTTCTCATTTTTAGTGACTGCCTATGTACAATGACTACAGTAAAATGAGCATAAGCACTATATCTGTATCCTTACAACCTAGAAGGAATTCAGACAGCTGTGAGAGAAATTGCCTAAGAATTAAGTCCTAATTAAACCTGTAACAATAGCCTGGTAAGCCAAATTAAAATACAATGGAAAGCATTGTCCCTGTTCTCATGAGTCTTATACCCTTCTAGGCCATGCAAAGTTCAGTAACAAACACTGCTCCCCAAGTAATAGATTGTCAAATCTGTTGCTAGCCCTTAAATCAGATTTATTGCCCAAGTAGCTTTGCCTTTGGGAAACTGTAACAGAAGGCATTAACCCCAATTAGGGCAAGGCCAGATCCTGTCTTTGCAGGCTGTCCAGAATATATGTAAACTGTTGACATTTTTCTATTCTAAAAGCCACTCCAGCTTCAAGCCTATTTACTATTCATGTTAATTACAGACAAGAGACTAGTCTCTAATTGCATGAGGAAATTCAAGACCTTGCCATACCTCTTCCAGCTGTTGTGTTCTGTGAAGAATCCATCAAAACCCACAGTGGGCAGACCCAAGCAAATTGCTTGTCCTAATCTTCACTGTAGCTGTGATCTTAGCCAGCTGATCTGGCAATACCTCTTGCAGTTACAATCCTCCCTTCATTTCTTCAATATACTCAGAGTCCAGCAATTAGCCTGGCTCATAAAGCCTCCATTTCTCAGATGCTACCTTAGTCTCCAGTCTTAATTATAGACAGGTTCCTGTTTGTGATGCCTAAAACCACAACAGCATTGGCTCCTGTGCACATTCTTTCTCTCTGTGCTTTCTGAGCAGATTCCAGCAACCACCTGCCCTCCTCAGTGGAAGGTTGTGTGCAGCTCTGTGCTGTCAGCAGGGATGTGGGCAGCCTGCTGCAGTGCTGCTCCTGCAGAAAGCACACAGCATGCACTGCCTTCCTTCTGCAGTGCTGCTCCTGCAGACACCACACAGTGTGCACTGCCTTCCTTCTGCAGTGCTGCTCCTGCAGACACCACACAGTGTGCACTGCCTTCCCTCCACCGGGCTCTCCACAGCACCCCCATGGCCTCAATGCTGCCCCACCGTTCCCGAGCCATTCACCCAAAGGACGACCTGCATTAAACCTCTCAGAGCACAGGTGGCTGAAAAGCAACCATATCTGTTCTAAAAAGCATTGGTTTCACACAAACTCCTCCCCGTAACTCTACATGGGTTTTTGGCAGTGTGTGGGCACAGCTGGCTCACTGTGTTGGGTCTGCCTGGCACAGAGCTCATGTTCCCAGGTCAGCTCTCATGGTGCTGTGCTTTGCATTGTTGGTAATACCCTGGTGTTTTGGCCGCTCCTGAGCAGTGCTCCCACAGCACCAGTGCTGTCTGTCCACAGTAACCCCTCACCAGTAGCTTGGGGGGTGGCCAGGATCTTGGGAGGGGACATCCCCCACACTGACCAAAGGGATTTATTCCGTGTGATACAATGTCAGCTCAGCAATAAAAGCTTGGAGAGAGGAGGAGAAAGGAAGGGCGTTAATTACTTTTGTTTTTTGTCTTTTGGAGCAACCACCATGTTTGAGGCTGGCATAAAGCATGGAAGGAGATCCATGGAGCTGAATAGGTCAGGACCAGGCTGTTCTTGAGCACAGCTGTGAGCCACCCATGCTGTGGCAGAATGCATTTCAACCACTTTAGCCACTTCCTAGCACATCCAGACACAGTTATTCAGTTCAGTCCTCAGTGATGCTGCACAAATCAGCCAAACTCTTTGCTCTGCCCCACCACAGACAGTAACAGCTGGGGCAATTTTGTAAAAGATCAGGTGGATTTGGAATTAGGCCGTCTCCCCTGTGACCATAGGTATAGCCCTGGGATTGTATTCAGGTTCCGTTCAGACAAATGATGTATCAGAACTTTATTTCTCAATTACAACATTAAGAAATCTGTAAGCTGTGGGAGTGTAAAGTGGGAGTATAAGCTCACCATCCAGAGAGGTGAGCAAGCTTTTCTGGAGGAGAAAGAAAATACTGTGTCCTCTGGTTTCAAGAAACATTTGGGATTAAGGCACTGGAGGAGTTGGAATGGTAGGTATGCTGTGCAGAAATCTGTATTATTGTGTGTATCAGACACCTCCCTGAAACCAGCCAGTGTCAAACAGAGTCCACTCCAAGAGGACCTTGTGCATCTTACAGGACTGAAAGCCTGACTACAGCCAGGAGTTCCAGAAAGAGTGGGGCTGTTCTGCTTCATGCCATATGAAACCCTAAAAATCTTTCTGTACTTCAGGGTAATTTGGTCCAACTTTTCTGACACAATAGGATGATGGAAAGCCTGTTCTAGGCGGAGCAGAGGACCAGAAGTTCAGGTTTGTCATTTTCCTTCAAGCTACAAATCCATCCAAATCAGTGATGGTACAAATCACTAGGTGTAGGCTGTCATCATATGGCTGCTCCAGGGTCCATTTATATTAAGCATTATTAGCACTGTGATTTGGGGAAAACTCTTTTTACATTTTCTGGTTCAGTACAATGCAAAACCTGGAAGAACTTTGTAGGAAACATGCAGGTGTATGCTCTGAATGTTTATGCTCTGTTTTTTCTCTAGCCTGGAAAAATCAGAAGAAGCAGAACTGGACTTCAACATGACTGCTGATGACTGCTCAGGAACACTTCAATCTGAGTCCAATCTAAGCATGCAGGGGAAGGGGTATCTCCACTAAAAATAATTTTGATTTCTAGGTTAAATCTTACAAATCTGAGACCATCAATATCGACTGCACAAATCAAGACAAAACTAGACTCAATAGAACTAGTTTTCAAGTATGTTCACAATAAAAAAAAAAAAGTCATTATTTAAAAAGTTTACTTTAACATCCTGTAGCATCTGTTTAAAAGAGATCATACAATTAAAAAAGAACCACAGATCACATCTGGCCTAATCAGAACAATTGAGATTGTTCCTATATAGTGTAACAATTTTTGTAAGGTCATGATGCTGACAAACTTGTGGTAAGTTCTGTAGCTAACAACTCTAATTCTAAAGGTGACTTGCTTTCCAGCTCTCACTGTTGCACATTTTAAAATTAAAACCAAGGAGACAGCACTGTCCTTATCTTAAATACTCTCTAAAACAATTGTGATACTGGCTGGTTGTCTCTACTGTAGGTGATGAAACAGCTTTGCTCATAAAATGGCTGCTAAGCATTTCTTTTTAAAGCATTTATTATAAAACAAAATCCACATAATCTATAGTACAAAAGCAGAGTCTGTTATCTGTACAAATATTTATACAAAATACCAGTTCCTTCAAACAAGCCTTTGGTTTTGTTAACATAAAGAAACATTGCAGTTTCATGACCAGAAAATTGTTAACGTACAATGGTCTGAAGTGATGACAGCCTCAAAGATTTTTTCACAACAGTATTACCAAGTCATTTGTGTGTTAGAAGGCTATGCTTGGAAAAATAATTGATAAAGACTTTCCATAACACAATAAAGATTTTATGGCGCCCGTGAAAACTGTGACATGCTGAAAACAGCATTAATTTAATCCCCAAACATGTAAATATCAGTTACTGGCATTTTTTTTTAAATGCTATGTATTTTTGACAGGTATTGGGATGTTGAAATAGATATGAATATATAAATCAAAGTTAACTTGAAAGAATGCATTTGAGAGAAACTCCAATATATTACAAATTCAAAACATGCATGCTCTAAAAAACCTCCAAAATTGTAAGCTTTCAGTTAGTCCCACAACTTGTGACTGTATGTATTTTAACTGAAGAGAACCCTAACAATACAAAGCTTTGTTAAAACCAGCGGAATACAATCTACATTTCCCCCCGTTTATATGTTAATCTGTTTAAAATACATAAGGCACTGAAGTATTGGGTTTGGTTGTCTTTTGAGGTAAGAAATGCTACAAAATGATACACATATAAAGCTGTAATTATTAGGCTGTTTGCAGAATACACAATTTAATATAAATATAAAAAGATTGCATGTGAGTTATATAAAAATTCTTGGTACTCTTTGTATATTCCTGTACATTTACAATAGCAGCAATTGCAATACAAGTAGGTGAGTAGGAAAGCGGTCTGGGTTAGAGTTGTGTTTATGATACCCCCCGAATTTCCACAGCTGTCCTCCCACTTTCAACACTTGGTTTTACCTCCACAGGCTGATGAATTCCATGTACAACTATTTACAGGCTGTAGGATCTCTGTACAAACCAAACGGGAATGTGGCTCCCTTTGTCAAGCAGCCAGCCCAGGAATGCTGTCACCAGAGCGGCCCCATTCTTATTTACAGAAAGGTGCATCAGTGGGAGCACTCGCTTTTCAGAGGTGTCAATGGCGCTGAATTAGTCTGTCACCGGAGCTGTCAAACTTGCTTTTCTCCTCTGACAAGTCCTTCTAGGCACATTCTCTGCATGTATTTTGTCGATATAAACCGACCCGTTTAGGAACTGTCATTGTGATCTTCTATCCACCGGGATTCTGTGTTGGCTGTGAGGACCCAGCCCTGGCTCCAGAGGTGGGCTGCACAAGGGCTGTGGTTCATGCTGCGAACAGCCAGGATGTTGCAGCTTGTCACAGGTGGTTGGGAGCACTGTCAGCATGTCAGGACATGGCACTTTGAAGGATTTTGTTGTGGAATGCAGAAGACATATCAGACTGGTTTCCATCATTCCTATCAGCAGGCTTAACACTGACTTAAAATAAATTTTTCCTTTTGTTTTTTCTCTTACAGGGAGTATGATTTTATGTGAAAAAGCCCACAGCATAGCTGGCCAACCTCAAAATAAACAAATGAAAGAAAACCACCCTTTAGAAAATCTAGAGTAAGTTCTCAGGAAGGAGAGGCAGAAGACCTATTTGAATTGAAAACATCTATGCCTATTAAATATTTATTTTCATGTGTAGTAAATACCTTAAGCTGTTTAGCTAAACTTACAACTTCTGTAGAAATGGATTTTTATATACAGTGATGAACAGAAAGTGTTGCAGTACCTAAGGGAACAGCAGCAGAAACAGCAGACCCCTCTCTGAGTGTAGGATTCAGCCTTCCATGAATCTCGTATAGACAAGGCAAACTTACAAGCAGGACTCTACTTATAATTCATAATTGAGTCACAACACACAACAACCACCAAATGACTGAGCTGGAAATGGTTATCTTTGACTGTGGCTTGTCTAAGGCTCTCTCCTAGCATGGACCTTTATAAAATGTCCTTCAGCACTGTAACAGCAAATATGCTGCTTCCAGTTCAGGGCTCTGTGCCAGGCATGGTATTAATTATTGGGAACATGCTTGCCTTCTGTTTTCATTTCCCAACATTAATGGATAGAATTTGTAGTACAATTGTAAGCACAGTTACTCATTTGGACTGACTCAACATAAACGCCAACAAAATGACAGAAGAGATCTGCTTCCAAAAATGCTTGAGGCCAACAGGACACACAACTTTTGTGATGTTTAACTGAGCACATTTGTCAAGTAGCACAACATGCTGGAGAGGCTCTGAGGAAGGGCAGCACAAGAGCCCTCCCCAGCAAAGGGACCTGACCCTGCAGGCCATCAAGGAGTGACATCAGCCCACAGTTACCAGCTCTTACTAGAGTGCTCCTGCTTCCAAATCCTTTTCCACTGCTGTGCACACAGCATCGGAATGTCAAAAGCCCCCAGAATCCAAAGGCACCAGTTGGCATAAAAATGGAGAGGACATCATGAGCCCTGGACCTTGCACATGATGTTCTAGATACCAGATGGAAAACAGATCTAGGGTAAACAAGCCTGGAGATTTCCAGAAAGCCCATCCTAGGTCTGTAAAACCTAGGGAATTCCTTGAAGGAACAGGGAATTTTGCTGTTACTTGGAAAAGAATCAGAACTTTTAGGGAGTGCCTGTACCTTTGCAAACCACAGAAATAAACGCTTATTACTGAAAATCAATTCAATTTTACCAAAAGAATTTTGTTTCCACTCGTTTCTGCCTTCCTCTTTAAAATATGCTGATAATGGCATAATCTCATTTTTAGACACAGAGCATTTTGTACTATAACACTATCCTGAAGAAATTATTATTTGTCATACATACTGATTTAGCTTAATCTTAGCCTAAGTGCCCTCTAGTGATCTGTCCAGACAGAAGAAACCCGAGTAAGAAATCTAAGTAAGGCAGCTGGGATGGTACTCATGAAGTTTCCTCAGACTCATCCAGAACAAATTCACTACCTCTACTTATTAAAATTTAAAGGTGCAGTGGCTATAGACCAGTATAGCTCAAGTCAAGCTATAATTTCAAAAACTGTTCCTTGAAGTGAAGGAATCTTTGACTGTCAAAGATGATTAGTTGTCCATTCACCTTACAGCCTCACACTGCTGCTGCACCTGCCCTGCAGACGGGACAAATTCTACAGGAGGGAGGACCCAAGTGGCTGCTTTCATGGCAGCACTGCAGGACAGGTAAGCTGCTTTCTGCTGGGCCATCTGTCCTTTACATCTAACACAGAATCAGCCATATCATCTGCCCATTACTGCCTGCTCTCCAGACACCATTCCTTCTTACACCCTGAGTTGTTTCTAGTGCCAATATGCAGTCACAATGGGCTAGGAAAGTAGTGGTTGAAAACACTGATTCAAGTACTCACAAGCTCACACAGGTAGCTGAATCACATGTACCCCTCTGCAGGTTCCTAGGGTAGAACTCTTAAAATACTTCAGTCAGCTTTCTCACAGAAAACTTCTGAGTTATTAAAACCATGCTTAAGCCTCACCAAAAGGCAACTTTCCCCCACACATTTCCTATTCATCCCTGAACTGCCAGAATTTCTCATATGCAGTCTCTAATCTCCTGCAAGTCCTCCTCTCATCCTTATCTAGAAGAAAATAGCACCTATTTTCTATGTTTTAGCCTGAAAGTTCACAGGGTGGAAACCACTAAGAACACAGTGGGGATATTCTGGAAAGAAGTAGTTCCTGTTGCTCAGATTTTCTTCCTGGTTTTTTCTAACACCTGGAGTGCAGTACTCCTTTTAAAGTATATAGTCCACAGCAATCAAAAATAATATTTAGTATTTAAATGTTAAGATGCTAAATTTGTATACAATTTTTTAAAGGCTTTTAGTGTCAGTAATATGGAGCAGTGTATTGATTTTCATCACCAAAATTCAAGTGCCTCAGAGAAGGCAATTCCTCAGCAAATATCAACAGCAAGAGGCTATGAATGTTCAACTGAAATAAAAATGCATGCTTAATTCACCCAATCCAGCAAATGCTTCCTTCCTTCTTAAGACCTAAGCTCCAAAAGAATGTGACTCTAGATAGTTCAGCTCTGAGTAAAAATGCTAATTTTCTTGGACTCAGTTCCAATGTTTCTAATAGGATACAAATCTTCAGATGAAATGATTAGGATTCTTATAGCTCTTAAAAAAGATCAGTGGTTTAACGAAAAAAAAAGAAGTAATTCTGCATCCATTCCTGTGTAATCACAGGAATAGAGGAAAATTAATGTGGTATATCTCTAAGCTAGAACTATGACATGAAACAACTAATGAATTCATTATAAATAGTGAGTAGTTATCAGACAGAAAATCATGTATGATATGAAATTGGACTACCAACTGCTGTAATGCAGAACAAATACTCTTTTATACAACTCATGTGGCACATAAAATATCCTGGGGATGTATATTCCTAATTTAGTTAGTTGAAACATGATCACATGAGAATTGCTTTCTTTCACCAAACCATCAGTTCAGAGATTGGCTAAATCATACAGAGTAACAAACTATGACCTTGCCCATCACAGCATAGTACAAAATTGCTAATGTTGATAGGGAATGAGGAAAGAACTCATTCTTCAACTCCATTTCTGTACTCTTCTCTATGAAAAATCATCCTCTTTGTGCTTAATCTCTCAAGTAAAAATTTAGACACAAAGGTAGTAAAAGCTACTTTAGGAGTTTTAGTTACACACCAGTGACAGCACAAATCCTATCCTTGAACTATGCAGACAGGAAGAACAGATCTGAACTAATAAATCTGAAAACACAAAGTGGATCAGAACACTGTGGTCCCAGCCCTTCCACAACCACAACAAAGACCTGGCTCCTGGAGTTGTAGGATTCCTCTGATGCGCTCTCAAAGAACTTGCTAAAAAGACCCAAAGCCAAGTACAATTTTAGTTCAAACAAGAAAAAATGTTCATTGTTGCCATCAATATTAAAGCTGTTGAAGGCCCAACACATCTGTTACTGAGCAGCTGCAGAAACAGGTGCAAGTTTGCATATTCAGGACTTCCCTCAGATGTCCCAAGCAGGCACTCACATTATCATCACCAGTGCTGAATTTATAAAGTGCCATACAATACCAAATCCCTTTTGCTACAGAGAAAGAGCAATTAAAGCAAAAATTTGTCTTCTGAATTTTAAAGGGACTGATTCTAGCTTCCCCATTCCCTAATTTTTTTTTGTAGGAATGGGAACAACCACTTTGTTGATCTTGATGTCCTGAGGTTACAGCAGTTTGTACAAGTTAATCATTTTTATATCGACATGAATAGAAAAGAAGTATTTGTCTTTTATCCCTCTCCTGTTCTTTTTTCTACCTATTTGTAAATCTGGATCATGTGGCAAATTTTTATGAGATGGCTAAACTGATTTTTGATTTGAGCTATGCAGATACCATTTTTCTACAAGCACCAGTTGAAACCCAAACAATTTTCATCATTTGAATACAAGTGACCATTTTGGAGAATTAATATTAAGAGATGAAGCAATTCTCTGATCAAGTCAACACAGGTGAACACCTCAGAAACCTGGCACAGTGATTACAGCACTTTTGAGAAAAAATAAACTTGCACTGTGTTTTAAGAAGCAGCTGACCATTACAGCTTCTTCCCAGATAGTCACCAAAGCTTCACAAGGAAGGATGAAGGAGCTTGGTTGCATCACCGTTAAAATGGCGAGTCTGACCAAATCTGCAGTTTGTTGGGCATTCTCTTAGCTTAAATACCACTTCAAACTTGATCCTTGCTGTTACCCACAGGTCACTACAACTGCTTCTGCGACCGTTCACCCAGTCAGGCGGGGAACTGGTTGGGCCTAAACCAAGTTTTTTAGGACTGATCTTGTTTAGCCTGAATCAGTTACAGAATTGGCCATGTGCAGAGTGCCACTGCCATGAGGTAGGACGTGATGCCTGTGGGTGCTCTGCTGGGAAGCTTCAGCTCACTTGCAAATAGGAGCATCTAAGGGTTGTGATCTTGCACATTTTCTTCCAGTGGTGGGGCAGGGATGATACCAACAATTGTATTTAAATGGTTTTTTTTCTCAAGGAATAAGCCTGCATCTTTCTTTAAATGACCCCCTCCCACAAGCCACTTAGTTTTCTTGTCTCACATTAACAAAAAGAACTACATACACTTCTTGCATGTAAAAAGGTGACTTAAAAATGCAGAAAGTTTCAACATTCCCTCCCCAAATCCTTTGGAGACTGAGTCAGTTACATGACTTCAAAAAGGCAAATATGGCACAAAAGAATGGAAATTAAGTTAAAAAAATCAATTTTATAAATATTCTTCCTCTGTACAATTTTTCACAGCCCCACCCCTCCCACCCATTTTTATTCACATTTAGTTTTGTTTAATTCCCACCCAGATTTATTTTTAAATCATAAAATATATATTTTAAATCTGTTCATATTTTAAAATATTTACAGGAAAAGTTCCTTCTGTTGAGGTCATGAAGAGTCTGTACAAGGAGAGGGTGGAGGGGGGTAGAGGTGAAAATAGCTTCGTTCCGTGGCAGGAGATGGAGGGCAACTTTCTTCTGCCGACATGTACTGACTGCGAGGTGTGGGAGGAGGGGGGTAAGGGTCTGAGTCTGAATTTAAATCTATGTAGTATTTGTTGGCCTTCCATCGACTCGTGGTATAGTCACTGTCACAGACATCTGTGCTGCACGGGGTTGTGGGTGGAGCTATCCCTCGTATCAGGTATGGCCTGCAGGAAACCAAAAAAGAACAAAGCACATGCTTTAGTTGCAATCTGGGGAGAAAAGAAGGAAAAAATAAAGAGATTGAATAGCTCTGTATGTTCAGTGAAGATGCCTGCTCATTAATACTATGTGAGCCTTAATTCAGACTCTCAGAGAAATCCAACAAGAAATACCTGAACTTCTTGTTTTTCAATTGTTCTTCAATTTTGAGTGGCACAACTACCCTCAGCCAACAGCACATTCTTCCAGCCCCTAACCTACCAGAGGAGATCACAATGACCACTTAACCCAGTCACTAACAAATAGATTTACTCATGAAAGAATTTTAAGATAAGCTTAAGAGAATGAGCAGAAAATACCAACAGGGATGCTCAGGGACTGTTACATAGCAATGTAATGTACGTAATTTGAATGGTCATTTATTAAGAGAGGAAGAGATTTTTAAATGAAGTCTGAACAAGATCCAGAACTAAAGGCAGATAAACAGAAGATGTAGCAAACCTTTTTATCTGAACTGTACCTGTAAGATCTTGTGTTTGAAGGAATGTTTGAGGAATAAAACATCTCTGCATTGTATAAGGAGCGATCAGTAGCTGGGGAAGGTGGAGGGTTCAAAATCTAGAAACAACAGGAAAAAGACGTGTGAAATTTTGGTTAATTATACAGTTTTATTTAGATTGAAAACAGTATTGATGCCTTCACCCTGTCATTCATCCTTATTCTAGTTTGCTCTCCTAGCTGCTTGGATGTGTTAATGCATTTTTAAAGATCACAGATGTTCATTACAAGACTTTGGACTTGGGTACTGTGCACGCCTTCAAAGTTCTCAGTACAGGGAATTTTCTTCCTTGCCACATCTGTTATTATGCTGGAAGGCTGGAATAAAGCTGGAAATGAGATCCAGTTTGGCTGAATCCGAGTGCACTTCCTTGGACATAAGGACTGATACATCCTCAGCAGATGCTATTGGAAATAAAATATGTTCCACTCCCAGACCCTAAACATGTCCCCAGTCAATAGTAGGGTCAGGAAGCCAAGTTCCTCTACTATAACTAATAAAACCCCAGCCTTCCCTGAACACTTCATTTTCACTCTTGTTCTGTAAACATATCATTTTGGCAGAGTTCACAATGCAAAAAAGTCTATGAGCTAAAAAACATTTATAGCCTGTCTGTGTGTGCATATAGACAGCATACACACACATATGGCTCGGCTACATGTGCTTACACACTCATAGGTTACTGGTAGCCTTCATACAGGGAAAAAGTTTAGCAGGCTTCACAATTATTTAGGATTCTTCTACTATCAGGAAGCTGAACCTCTGACACAGCCATCAGGGCATTGGCCTAAACGTAAGAAGAGCACTTTATCTTTTCCAGTGTGGAAAATTACATCATTGCTGTTGATTGAGCCTTGCTACTGATGTGCACATCTTGTACACTGCCTGCCCTGGGCACTCAGCCAATTCTTGGCCTGCCCCATTGACCATCCTTCCTCTGCCTCTGCTCCTCTCCCACAAAAACACTCTAAAATCACTGAGTAGAGATCATTGTCTGGGTCTTCACTGTGCAGCATCCAGCAAAGTGATTCCTGGCCTTGGAGCTGAGCTCACTGTTACTTATACTGACAAGCCCTGCACCCAGATTCATGTGAAGGCAGACAACCTTTGCCAGCTGTGGGGAGTGATGAGTAACTACCCCAAGGCCATCTTTTAGAAATCTTCCTCCTTGGAGGAGCACTGCATGCCAATTGTGGGTTCATTCCTATTGACACCCTGAGCTGCATCAGTAGCACTTCATGTTGAGACTAAATACAGCAAACAGTGTCAGCCAGGATGCCTGTAGCCAGGTTCTCAGGTATGTAAACTGGCATAACTTCATTGACACTGATTCTTTCCCAGTCTCTATTCACTGGAGCACCTCTCAGCACCACCAAGATGTGTTAAACAAACCAAAAAAAGCCAAGAAAATGAAGGTGCTCAGATCTGTCCTTTCGATTGTTATCATAAAGCTGGGTAATTAGCTACCAGGCAGAACTCACCAAGACGTTTGGATTAAGCAGTACCTCAAGGTAACAAAGCCCTTGCAATAGCTTCCTTCTAAGAACCCAGCATGCCTTTCATGAAGGAAATGCTGGTATCATCCCTGCAGGCCCTGGCTGACACAGCAAAGTGTGGAAAAAGAATTCCCAGCAACAGTCAGATTAACTTAGGCCAGAAGTCAAACGGGAGAGTTGATCTTTTGGCCGACACAGATCCCATAGAATCACACAGGCAGATCAGCTCTTGGCTTCTTTTCTCTTTCAAGCTTTACTTAAGTAAGTGTTTTTTCAGTTCATCCTTTTTAGCCATGGTACTGACACATCAATCAGGTTTAGCATGAAATTGTTCAGCACATTACAGAGACACTGGTGATGCATGAGACAAGCTAAATTGGGAGGGCTGCTGAGTTCCTGACTTATCTGCTTCTTGATGGTTTCACAATGCAAGAAGCATGTACTCAGTTTTACCTTACCAACAGATAAGCTCACAAGCCTCTCTTTTCCATTTCTGCCCTTCTTAAAAGGAGAGAAAGTACCTTGTAACTGGCCAAAATGCCATCAATCAAAATGCCCACATAGAGCATAACAGCTTATGTGTAAACACAAATGCATGTAGACCCACACAGTGTGTGGGCTCCTGATTCAATACTACATAAAAATCCCCTCCACAGCTGGCAGATCAACTCTGGCAGCTTCTTGTGTGTGCCTAAAATCCAATGGATGTATTGCTCACAAGCATAATAGAAAAAACTCATGACAAAATATGCTGGCAAACAGGAACCTTTGTATGTCTTTCCTACATATTCAGAGAGGACTCTTTCCATTCAGAATATACATGTTGGAATTTGTGAAACTGTGATATGGGGATGAGAATTCTGTCACTTCTAACACTCAAAAGTCAGGTATGGAGCTAAATTACAGCTGAAAAAATGCAAAGTAACCTCCGCCTCACCCTGCTGTACCAGTATTTTCCCCCAGTGCATGCACTTGGTTTTCTGAATCAACAATCGACACTTGATCTAAACAGCAAGTCAAGCTTATTTCATACACTTTTGTATTCCAGTCCCCTTTCTTTTTGCTTGCCTTATTATTCCATGTGTGCCTGCAGCATTAGGCAATGCAAAATGTCATTGGGCCATGGCCACCAGAGTTAACAAAGGAGGTGGCATCTCCAAGGGAAAACCAGAAGTATCCAGGGACAAACCAGCTGAGTATCACTCTGATAACAAAACATTTTGGACATCACAGAGCACTGTACAATCCTGATGGACTACAATAAAGCCCTTTTGTGAAGCTCAGTGAGTGTCAAAATGGGCCTGCTTATCATAAACAGTAACACCCAAGAGTTGTTAACAGTTGTTAACATCTACTTAGTAAGCACAAAATTTCACCTTTTCTTTCTTCAGAAGCAGGAGATACCCAACCCACTGGTGTATTTCCCAGACATACCTGTGGATAGAAAGTGGCTTTAGTGCTGGATGAGCTGCTTGAAGATGCTCCAGTAACATGGTTTCTGTCATACAATGGGGCACCACTGCTTCCTCCCATGAGACTCATGGAGCTAATCATGGACTTTCCACAAGAGATGCCTGCATTGAAACAGAGAGGAAGACAAGGTTAGGTAAACCAGTGTTATCTGTCAATGCCAAACAGAAACCAAATCCCTACCTTTGCAAACCCATGCAATGATAATGGTTGTCACACCTTGGGAAGAGTGCTTTATGTAAAAATTTCAGGATTACAAGGAACAGACACTTTTTGTAAAGAAAACATTTCACCCTCACACCTACTGTCTCACTGCAGCACTGAACTCACAACCTACTATCACACTGCTGAGAAAGGAATCTTCAGAACAGCTGATCCAAACTGCTCACCCAAATTAAAGAAGAAATTTTCCAATTAAACAAACTTAGGCAGTTGCAAAAAAACCCCATTAGACAAGGCCCCCAAAAAACCAAGTTTGAGACCTCCAAAGTTGCCATTTCCATTGCAAAAAATTCAATTGCAAGTAAATGAAAAACTGCAAAACTCAAATATTTTTGTTGAAAATAATCACAGTGAAAATTGAAAATCAGCAGAGACAAAAGGACGGAAACCTGAGTTAGAGGAAAATGGAAGACATCATTCTCCAATCTGTTTTACTACAATATACTCTTAACTCAGACAATTAATTTTCAGCTTCTTCTTGTCAGACTATTCAGTGCTAATGTAAGAGTTAAGTCTGGGAAGTTTTCAGAAATTTTTTTTTCAAATGCAGGAAATATTTATTACAAGCAGAGTAAGTATTTGTAATCATCATTCACGGTTATATATCCTTCTTGGAAATGCCATGGTATTAGAAACCTGTCTTTTCTTTAGAATTAGCATAAATAATAAGATTTTCAGCTGTTGTAACTTGTCACAACAATATGGATTAGAAAAAGCTAACAAATATGGATGAGAATCAGAATGACAGCTTGGTTTAGCACCTACAGAAGTACAGATGAAAACCACTGATACTTGCTTTAATTAGAAAAGCTTTAGTGTGAAGTCCAATTTAAAACATCCCTGCAAAGATTTCACCTGCAATTATTTCATCCTCTAATTTTATCTCCTACCACAAAAACCTCTTGATAACCATAGTAACATAATTTAAGCAGGAATAGCTGACCATAGCCATTAAAGTGCAAGAAAAGCTAACAGATTTTACATATTTGATTCAAATGACAGATTCATCCCAAAACCACCAAGCAGACCAATATCTAATTTCTGCTCTCTGAAAACTCCACACCCAGCTGCCTTTATCATGTGCAAAACTCGAAAGCCAGACAACGGAATGGTGCTGATTGGATGCAAGCACCCTTACCAGTGAAAGTGCCATGCTGAGAGCTTCCTGGAGCGATGAAATTGAGAGGGACGTGGGGGGTACCGCTGACATACTCGTGCGGGAAGGGGCTGTTGGGCCCGGCGTAGCGCTGGCACACCACGCGCTGGCACACAAAGTACATTCCCCCCATGACAAACAGGGACAGGATTATCCCAATGACAGGGCCAATGGCACTGCTGTGTGGCTGCGACTCATCTGAGGCTGGCTTCAATTTTTCTGGAAAGAGAGGAGAAGAAAATGAAACGTGGTCATTAAACATGGAGCAGTGTACATGCTGCTGTCCTGGAGCTCATTCAGCAAATCAGGCAGCACACAGCCATTCACACAGTGCCTTTAAAAGCATCTGCATCACACTCAGGCATCTGTGACTCCAGATATTCTGATTCAGTACACAAGACTTCATGCTTCCTCTTCCCCTCCATAAAGCAGTATGAGCAAAGTACTCTTCTTTTTGTTGAGCGATTTATCTTGTAACAGGGTTACTTATCTTGACAGAACAACAGTGTAGAAAGTTTCCTTTTCTTCCCCTGCCCTCCAAAGTCAATGGGTAAAAGATGAAGGATACTTATAAAACTAAGTCCTTAATCAGAGAGGATTGCCGTCTCAAAAGCCATTTGGGTTAGCAATAACATGAAAAATCAAGAAAATTTACCAGTAAGGAACGTACCGTATATACTAAGCAGTGGATGTCTTCCTAGCCAATACAGGTCTTAAAACAGAATACTTTTCCTTCCTAAAATATTACTTGCTTTCAAACAAACTCCACCTTATAAATTGGAAGGAAAACACAATCCAAAGTATCTCAAATACTTTCTACTCATTATTTTTCCCCTTATGTAGCCGAATGTTAAATAATAAAAGGTGTTGCAGTATTTGAGATGAGCTATACCTCGCATCTCTCCCTGATTATGGGCAACACATTCAAAATTCTTGCCAGATAAACCTGACACTTCTCTGTTTTTCACATATGTGATGGTCTTCAGGGAAAGCAATTTTTTCCATGTGATTCACAGGTTTATAATTTTATTCTTTAACATACACTAATAGATGCATTCAAAAAGTGAAGAAATCAAAATAAACTTGTCCAAACTTTACATGCTCTGTTCTAACTATAGACCCCTTCCCCTTGATGAAGTTGCAAGAAGTGAAAAGGTTCATATAAGATTCAGGCCTTCACTTCATAAAATTTTTCTCCAGTGGTTCTGGTTTCCACTTCGGCAGAAGGGAATGAAAAACAACTGAAATTGGAGAAGGAAGATAAGGAAAGACAAAGATCTAGGAATAAACTCTTAACAGCTCAGCATCCAGAACTTATTTCTGTCTTAAAGTCTTTGGTTTTTTCACACTTACTAGTGCATGACAACTTTTATGTCAGCTAAGATCTTAATTTTCAAATAGTCAGATTAGGTCAGACATGATTAGTTTATAAAAGAAGCAAAGCCAAAATTAAAACATGCTCCCAAATTAGCTATTTTAAAACACACAATTCTCATTTTGGTTAAACCTAGCTTCTTTTGAATGCAAGATCCTTATCTAAAAGGTAGTAATCATTTTTATTCCCTACTTGAGCTCTTTCCCTCAGTCAAGTGGGAAACCGCAGAATGCTCTGTTCCACAAAGAGGTCCAGAGGAGACAATCCTATGTCTACATAAAGACACATTCAAACCAGCTAAGATCTAACTGCAGGACTGGACCCAAAGTGCAAACAGGAAACAGCCGCATTAACTTGGCAGCAAGAAAGTTTGCCAAGTGCATGAAGAAACTGAAGGGAAAAAAAAAGCGGAAGAAGTGGCCTTATATTATCCAGGAAACTGGAGGAACTGGATGAAAGCTAAAGAGATAAAGAAGATGTGGGAGAAGCATGTTCATGTTTGAAATTTCCAACAGTTTGTCTCCATTGTTTCAGCCTTTTTTCTATTCACAACTAGGGCTCCTTTAACCATTCTTACTCATGAATAAACTTTTCCTTGCAGTATCCACCATGAAGATGGAAGGAAGAAACAAGGCTACTTTGGATCAAACCTGGCAAACCCTCCTCTCACCTCAGCAGTGGCACAGCTTCTGAATACTGGTGCTTCAAAATATGAAAAATCTAAGATACTAAAAACTTCACAGTCCTATAGGCAATGTAAGTACAGCATTTCTCTACACAAACTCAGTGCAAGCTATTTGTTCAGGATGAGCTACAGACAGAGCAGCACATCTATTTGCTTTTATTCTAAAATGTTTCAACTATTTTGCTAAACCATTTGTGTGATTCCAAACACTCCCTCCATCTGCCCCATTGCCTGAATACTTCATGCTTTAGTCACCCCAACAACAAAACAACAGAAATTGCAAGAAGAGCAAAAGTAATTGAATTTTACTGTTCACTTTGAACTGCAAAATAACAGACTCTCTAAGGACTAACACAACAACTGCCATCAGCATGTCTGCAACTTGCACATACCTACTGCCATGAGAATTCAGAGTTACATTTTTCCCAGAAAAATCAACATCTCTCCACATATTCTTTTCACACCTGCACTGTAAGAGACCAGTTTGCGGTCTCTTGAGGACACTTGCTCATTGCATGTTAGCTCCTCCACATAATTAGCCTCCAGTTTGGCCCTGTTATTGCAGTGGATAGGGCTGCACATTTTTAAAAGCTACTCTGGGTTTAGCAGCAGCTCTGCAAGTTCCAAGGTACTGAGCACAGTCAAATCAGGTTTCCCTAGGGATGGTTCTGAAGGCCCTTCTGCACTATTCTTCCCTGAAGAATACTGCTCTGCAAAGCCCAGGGCTCTGCACAGGGGTGCAGAACATGCCCAAACACAGCAGCTGCATGTCAAGAAAAGCCATCTCACCACACATGAGCTCGTCAGAGCCGTCGATGCAGTCGGGAAAGGAGTCGCACTGCTGCTTCAGGAGGATGCACTGCCCGCTCGCACAGCGGAACTGGTTGGGCAGGCAAATTGCTGCATGGAAAGAAAGGGAAAATCAAGTTCTGACAGCACAGGAGCATTGGAGCCTCTTGAGAAAACTGAAACAAGTGAGTTTCATATTATGACCAGGTAGGTGCCAGAACACTGCTGTGGGTAAACTGCAAGCCTGCACATCTCTGGTTCTTCCCCCTTGCTGTTATACCTCTTACTCAGTGGAGCTAAAATAGAATTCTGGCCTCAGTAACTCCCAATCCTTTGTCAAATCAGTCCTGCTGGGGCAAAACTAAGATCAAATCAGCAAGAATCTCCTACATTACCTAATAAAGTGTGGTTGATCACCTGACATGTTAACAAAATATAGTAATGTGTAGTTATGTAGTCCATACCTATATTATGTATATATAATAGATATATTATGTATAATATATCCTTGCTAAGTAACTGCTAGATTTCTTATCTATATTCAGGAACTTCTGACTTAACAAAAAGGACTTGTATCTATACATTTCAAGAACAGTTAGAATCCCAAAGGGATGCTTGTGTTAGAACCATGAGTTCAGGAAAACTGATCTTACTATCACAATCTGCTTCATCAGATTTATCTTGACAGTCGATTTCTCCATTACATCGCAAGTGTGCATCAATGCACTGTCCCTTCTCACACTGGAACTGGGATGCAGAGCATATGGGGCAGCTGTCTTCATCACTCTGGTCATCACACTCAGGAAACCCATCACACCTCCATGCCATTGGGATACAGTCAATCTCTCCAGTCGCACACGTAAACTGGTCTGGGGAACAAGTTGGAGGTTCTGTAGAAAGAGAAAACAGATCAGATTTGTATACACAACCTTATCCCTTTCAACAGAGTACAAGTATGACAGAGTTTGTCAAGAAAAGCACTTTTTCCCTAGAGTTCTTCTGTGACTACACTAAGATTCCAGCTTAGAGGAAAACATGATTCTGCATAGGGAATGAAATTTTACCAACTTCATAATAAAAACTGGATGCATGCTGATAGAAGAAGTTTGCTTTAGCAGTCAAGCACTGAACTAAGGACAGGAGCTACAAATACTTACTCTACAAATACTTGCTTTGTCTCTAACAGTCGCCCTTTGGAAGACACTGTCATATACATAAATACAAAAGAATACTCAATTTCTGATTGCAAACCAGATCCTAAACAATTTTAATCCCTGCAATTTTATTAGCCTGGACCAATTCTTCATTAAAAAACCTGACACATCAAGTTAATTGGCAATGAATACATCTAAAACATACAACATGTAGCTTCTACAGTATCTGTTTTGTTATTTTTCCAGTGGTTTTTCCACAAAAAAAAATCTGAGTCAGTGATGAATTGAAAAATATGAATGGACAAAAAAAAGTCTTTATAGGACTGCTAAACATTCACTAAGTTCTCTTGCTGGAAAGTCTCTGGGCTGCAGGTCAGTGAAGGTTCAGAGAGCAGTGTAAGGAGCACTGCAGACCTGTCCTAATCTTATATTCTCCCACTACAGACATAGACCACTTTAACTTGTGCATGGCCATTTTTATATTTGTTGGACCTAAAAAAGCTGGGACTTCCTTCAAGTTTGACTTTTCATGGACCCCAAGACTCTGGTATGACTCCTTTTCATGTCCATACTGCTGTTCAAGTTGCAGTGAGGCACTGATAGCATTAGACAGCAGCTACAAACCCATATAGAGATGCAACAATTATGCTCTTATAAGGCATCCATAGTTACTTTCTTCACAATGTCAGGATACAAACACAGTGCAGGTCAAGGATCTATTGCAAAAAATGCTCCAAATTCTTACATGCAACAAGTTAGCACACAATTTTCCACTATTGTTATCAATGAAAGAAACACAATGGGCAAATCCACTCAGTTGTTGTCAGTAACAATTAGTTACAGTCAAAAAAAGGGAGCCACCTCAAAACAGCCCTGCAGCAGCCACATACACTTCCACTGATTTCAAAAGTTGCTGGGTCAAACCCCTGTGACATAATGACATCATTTAGCAGAGGCAGCCACTCCTCCCCACAGCTTCTATTGCCCAGTAATGATTTGAGTAGATATTCACCACTTGGATTAGGAGAGAACCACATCATACCCTACCTACAACAACAGTGTGACCAAGCTAGAGGTGTGCTCTGGCACTGATGGTAACACTCCTCTGGAAGCCCAGTGGGCTTTCCTTAAGGTTCAGGCTCAGGAATGGACTTCACAAAGAACCCAGCATTAGGAAAGTTTCTTAGCTGTATGAGTGCTTTTTTCTCCTGAGGGTGGTGCTAAAAATTCTAGAATTACATGCAAACAGTTTTTAAAGTGCTGCTGTCCTTTCTTCATTAGGGAGAAAAAATTCAAGAATGAGACAAAAGTATAATCAAGAGCTTGAAAAACAAAATGTAAATAAAAATCAAAATGTGCTTGGGTCTTGAAGAAATTATGATTTTTTTAAAGTTCCTCATTTATGATTATTTGGAGGAGGAATATGAGAATTACAAATGTATCCAGTGACCTGACAGCTGTAGGTAAGATAACATGTTCCACGCACACACATTAAGGTAATTATTGAATTATATCTTGATACAAGTGTGCTGTTTGTATAATTCAACAGACAGATCACTACTTCTGCATTTAAAGGCATATTTAATGTTGCACTGTGGCTGCACTTGGCAAGAACAAGTTTGCATTAAAAACTTGACAAAAGCATTCGTAAGGATGTCCAGAATATGGATAAATCCTCTCCAGCCAGCTAAGCTATTTTGAAACACTGGGTAGTGGCTGTTACTAGGACAGACAAGATGGGTTAAAAAGCTGTTGCAGGCTAGAATAAAAAAAAACAAAACACTGAAATGGAGGCCCCTGAATTTTTAGATTTATAGCTGAAGCCCCAAAGGAGTGGAATGTGAGACTCTCTCACTGTCCACGTTGTGCAACAACACTACAGCAAGAAGTATAATTAGATTGATCCACCCTGCCCTCCCCATGTAACCACCACTACTCTAAAGCCACATAACTTGTTGTGGTCATGGGAAAGAAAACAGTTTATCATGGAAATGACTGTCCCATGGGAGTTCAGAGTTCAGCCAGAAAATGAAATCCACAGCAAAATAAATACATGAGAAATCAAAAGGACCAACAGAGCCAAACAAGTTAAGATATAATGGCTCCCAAGAAGAAAAAATGTTTTGTTTTGAATCTCCTCTGCAAGTGTAATGCTAACATATTGGAATAGATCCCTGCAACACTAACAGTTTTAAAAAAAAAACTAGGATGGTAAAAAGGAAGGCTAAAGGAAAAGTCTACCATGTGGAAAGAGGAGAGCTACCTTAATTAAAAAGAATCTCAATAGAGCCTGCATTTGATAAGTAGCCTGCATTTGATAAGTAGTACAGTGTTTCACATTATAAGGCCAAATTAATTTCAAAGACTGGAGGGTCATACTCTGGGAATCATAGGCACGATTTCTGCTGCTAGGTCATCACAGGTTGATGCACTGTAACATCATCTTATAAACACTTATTAAAAGCACAAACCTGTCACATCATGCAATTATAAATATCTCAGTAGCAGATGCAAGTATTTTAAGGTCAAAGAAAAATATTCGGCTCAGAATGAGAGGTCACATGTGCCCAAAACCTCAAGAAGAAAACAGCTGGTAGAACTACCAAAGATTAATTTAACACATGATGCAGCACAACATGTACAGAAAAACTGTGTGTAAATTCACATTTTGGATTGGAATGCAACCTCAGCCACCACATTTTTGATACAAATTGATTAGCAGTGCTGTTAAACATAACTCACCTCCACATGTTAAGAGATTCTGCAGAAGCACAAGGTGCTCAGGGCATGAACATCTTGGAGTTCCATCCCCTTTGGCAATGCAGATGTGTGAACACCCACCATTGTCACGGGAGCATGGATGCACAGCTGGTGAAACACACAAAAATAACATTATGTAGCATAAAAGAAATTATAACTATTCCTCAACAGGGCAAAATCAAAAACTACTCACAAACCACTTCTGTCTGAGTAAGCAAGATTTCACTACAAATCATGAGGAAGATACTTGCAGGATTTCTCAGTTCAATGCTTGAAAGCTTATTTATTACTTCATAAGGACAAAATTTCTCCCAGTCCTAGTAATAGAACAACCTGATTCAGTTGAAGATGTCCCAGCCCCTTGCAGGGGGTTGGAACTTGATGACCTTCAAAAGGTCTCTTCCAACCCAAAACATTCTAAGATTTTATCATATGGAGACCTTTCAAGAACTTCTAAAAAGAATTTGGGAGCTGAGGTGAAGAGAACTGAAAATGCTGATTTGAGAAGGCTGCATTTATGTTTTACCTAGATGCCACCCCTGCATTTCTAGGGTAGGCATCAAGAAACAAGGTATGCCACTGCAGAATGCCAACCTGCAAAACCCTCAGGACTTCTCCTTTAAAGAGCTCTTAGTATCTAATGCCTCAGCTTCCCTGTCCCTCACAAAACTGCAATATAGGCACAAAGATTTTGGGGTCTTTTTTTAAAGACAGGAAGCTACGCATTTGTGTTCCCAATCAGTTACCCAGAAGCACTGAGAGGCCCTAAAAGAATGATTTTTGATGAACATTACGTGGATAAGAAACAGGCACAGAGATGGCAGGTCACTGTCTGATGACCCCAGCCCAGAGGAGTCAGAAGAGCCTCAGTCTCTTGCCTGCTTATTCAGGCTGATAGCTGAGCATCTGCTGCAGCAATCTGTGGGGCTACAGCTGCTGTTATTTGTGATGCTGCTGAACAGTGCATTCTTTCCTACTGCTCAGCACCAAGAATTTACACAGGGAACAAATTGCATAGATATCATAATTTCTCTGCCAAAGTTGTTTTCCAACCGTCCAGGCTTCTCAGCAACCTGCTTTCTACCTTTAAGAAATTTACTAGTTTATACAGTGTTTCAGGCATGAGTTGCTCACAGAAGTGCATGCCTATATACTGCATGTGCCTATGTATATTTACTCCCCTGTTGTAACAGAAATCACCTATATAGAAATTTTTCAGCTGCAAAAGAGGATTCTTTTTCCCTATCTTAAATAAACACGTGGGGAAAAAGCAAACTTCTTTTTTAACACTTTGAGAATTAAACAAAATCTTTTTGCTTCAGTCAGTATGACCTTTGAAATATACCAATATATATGAAATGTGTGAAGTGGCACAGAAGAAGAGCTGGGTATTGTGAAAGAAAGAAAGAACCTCTAGGTCATGATTACCCCATAGAACATACTACAGTTTAAATGCTTATGTTACCTGATTTGTAACAGCCTACCCACATACACAAGTTCAAAAACACTTCCAGCCATCACAGACACTAATGCATGTGACACAGAGTGTTTGTTGTGAGTTTAATAATTTCTCCTGAGAATTAAAGCATTATACAGCAATGTATCCTCCCTATAGAAGATCACTCATCACAGGCAACAGAGACCTCTGTCTCCCCCATTTTGTTTGTGGTTTTGTATTCTCTTTTACAATCCTGTTAAGCAGGAGGAGCTGTAGGTTGTAATTTTGAGGAGTGACTGCTTGAAGAGGTTTCTGCACTCTCCACCAAACCATAGTAATTTGGACCACTACTCCAGAAAAAGAACATCCTGCATGCATGACCCCTTTCAGATGTGAGCACCTAAAATGCTCCATCCCTGTTGGGAGACAAATTCCACATCCACAGTACAACTCACTGTAGGAGCTTCCTCCCCATTTTGCCTCCCTCACTGCAGGATTTCACATCACCCACTGTGCTGAGCAAAATCAGACATACCTTTACATGGGAGTCTGAAGCACCTAGAGACAAGGCAAGTACAACCCTTTTGGTTCTTGTTAGAGTTTTTTCCAATACCTATTACTTGAGTGTACTTAGAAAATTAACAACCAGAATTTTAAATAGCTTTTAGACTGAATTCAGTGTCATGTGAGCTTGCACAAAGCAGGTAACTCAGTGCCATGATACCATATTTTCTAGCTGGGCAGCAATAGTCCCCTCCCCAAGAAGGAGAAATTTGTTTCTCCTCCTCTCCTGCAACCCTGACTGGTCAAATTGAAAGCATTCCATGGCTTACTTGAAGCCCCTGGGCAACATTATTACAATATCCAGACAGATGAGGACTTTGAGATACAATGACCAAGACATCAGATACTGAAACTCACAGAATTCTTCCATATCCAGCTCTTCCACAGCATGAATGCCTGTTAGGTGAGCAATCCTGCCTTGAATTCTAGTCCTTTTGTACCCATTCACTTTCTCCACTCTCTCAATCATCTGCTGCTGACGATCAATCCAATACAGGTGATTCCCCAGCACAGTGAGTCCCATGGGCTGAAGAATGTTGGAGTCCTCCAGGGTCACGCGGTTGGCACCTGAGACCAACAAAAACAAACATTAGTTTTACACCAGTCAACTTCTAAGTTATTCTTTAAAAAAACATCACAAAGCAACATTCCAGCTAAAACTAAACCAAACCTCGGAGACAGTGAGTTACAAGGTCACTGACTTCATCTGTCTCTGCTTGCTCAGTCTCATCTCAGATAGAAGCTACCCGTGCCACACCTGGAGGGCAAGCAGATACAATGTGAAACCCAGCTCATCCCTGCACAGCCTGGCTGGTCAGCTAGCCATGCTCAGCCCCACACTGACATCTCTGTGATGTGCAGCTGTGAGCACTCCCAAAAGCTGATACAGGCTCAGCTCTTGGGCCAAAGGTTTTATAGTGCACTCACACACAGAGCTGTACATTTTTTCTGGAATATATAAGTGACAGCGAAATATAACCACTTTAGTTTCACTGCTGTTACTCCAACAGAACAAATTCATCATGCAAAGCAAGAGGCAAGTACCAAACCTTGTCCCAGTCTAAGTGACAACCACAGATGTATGATCAAAAAAGAAAAGCTCTTTAAAAAAAACCCAACTTTTTTTATTTAGTAACCCATCAGAAAACTCAAACTTTAAATTACTCAATATGCTCCTAAATAGGAACACTGTCAAATGCTCAAGCTCTCTGCTTTATAAAAATGTGTGAAAATCTTCTTTAAACCAGTGAGTAAAAAAGAGGTCAAGTAAAAATGCTTTTATTATCAGTTTTCACTTTAATTACTTGCGTCTTCTTACACAGTCTTCTACTGCGTACTGCCCTACACTTAGAGTCATTTAGTTATTGCTTTTATTATTCTTTTCTAGGGTGAAGATATTCCAAATTATTCTATTAATTCATTGAAACCATTCAACCCTGTGTATGCCTGTGTAACTGGATATTCTTGATTAAAAAAATTAAAATTTAAAACAAAATCATAACTTGGTGCTGCTTCTGCTCTCATAATTAATTTTGGAACTATGACCTTATGTCTGCTTATATATAAAAAATGTAAGTTTTTAGTATCTACACAAAATGAGATTATAGAATCCACATAATAAAAGCGCAATGAGAACTGAATTCAACTAAAAAAGAGGGAGACCGACTTTTTGTATGGGCAGATAGTGATAGGACAAGGGGGAATGGTCTAACTTTTGGTCTAACTCCAACTGAAACTTTTGGTCTAACTCCAACTGAAAAATTCAAGAACCTTGTAAAGAAAACTGTTATAGATGGGTTTATAGTTCTTTCATGCCTCTCTGAAAGTTAAGCACTGGACATCTGAGGCTATTCCCTGATTTAGCAGGATGCTGTTTTAATCAGGGTACAGCGCAAACCTCAGGAATC
The DNA here is from genome assembly GCF_901933205.1 of Camarhynchus parvulus. Classification (NCBI taxonomy): domain Eukaryota; kingdom Metazoa; phylum Chordata; class Aves; order Passeriformes; family Thraupidae; genus Camarhynchus; species Camarhynchus parvulus. Next base: position 17,829,107 of record NC_044575.1, on the reverse strand, counting down.
TCCATAACCATGTCACCTCTGCAAGTCTATAATGGAATAAGGGTATCTAGACCAGTTTAACTGGCATGAATGATGCTATACACAATTTTGGAACTATTTATTCAGCAGCCTTAGTTTATGCTAAAAACCTTTTCCTAACATATGCCCATTTTGCTCAGAAAACTATTTTCTCAAAAATATTTTTTGAAAAGTATTTTGCTCATTTTCTTCTCAAATGTGGTTTGTTTCATATGTCAAAGTCTTGTCTTCCTCTTATCTTTTCTCCTACAAATTTTTGTAGGTTCCCTGATGCCTATCCTGGACTGAGCATTTTGTGGCTGCTCAGGCAGTTTGACAATACTCCCCCCTATTCAGCCTGGTAACTGATGAAAGACATGGGCTGCTCTACCTTTCCATCTGCAGCTTCATTGTTTTCATCTCTGCTTTGGAAGAGTCTGACCTTGAGTCAGTTTTAGGTGCTCAAAAGCAAACTACCCTTGTAAAAAGGTGAGCAGCCTTCTGCTGTTTTAGTTCGTTGCTTCACTGCAACACAAGGGAAGGATGTGACCACATGGCAAGAAGAGTCACCAAAATTGGAGATTCAATTCTCCATAGCATGTACCAATCACTACAATAGCCCAGCTGCTATTCCTTCACACTTGTTCCCTTCTCTCTGCACTTCCTTTATGGGCTTCATTTCTTGATACATGGATGACGATGAGAGAACAAGTCATGAGACAGAAAGTAGGGCCACTGCATCCTCTGTTCTATACTGCTCACCAGAGCAAATTTCTCCACTTCCTCAGCACTATCAAGTGCTTTTAAAAGTCAGTGATGAACTGTGCTCTCTAAGATCCATGAAGAGCTATTGCTTTGTATATGGAGCAATGCTTTATATTACTAATGTGGGGAAACTGTGATGAGTTGGCATCTCTCCAGTGTGTTGCAACACTGTTGTTTCAGATGAGCTGTCTTATCACCCAGATTAGAAAAAAACCAAAACATTGCCCTTTCTTCTGTTTGTTTTTTTCAAGCTACCTTGATTTATTAAGCTGTAAGCTCCAGAGAAAGAAAGATTGAAAAGTATGCAAACTTTTCAAACCACTAAGAAAAACAAAGGGGCACAGAGGAGGTTATTTAGGGGTTCCACGACTAACAACACTTTCAGAACACATCAAAAGTCAAATGTCTGTCTTGGAGGGTGTCAATCATTACAGTCATGTCTATTCTAATTACATCAAAGATGGGAGCCCACCAGCAATTGCTGTCTGTGACTGCCTACACAGAACTGGCAGCGGTGGAGATGAAAGTCACCAGGCTCAGCATCAAAGAGGGAACAATGTCCTGTACATGCTAGCACTGTGCTGCAAATGTTTCACTTCAGAGCACATACCTGACAGGTCACAGCTCTCAATGCGCTTCAGATCCGCATCCACCCAGAAAAGCTTTCCAAGCTTGTTGTCAACCACCAGGGCTACAGGTCGGATCAAGCCAGTTGTGAAAAGCACTTCTCTCTCTGTGCCATCCAGGGCTGCACGCTCAATCTTGGGGGCTCTCTCCTGCATGTTGGTGAAGTACATGTACCTGAGAACAGAGACAGCACCACTGAGTGTGAGCTCCAGGGACAGGCAATTCCCCTCTGCACACAGGGTCTTGTAAGAGGGAATGGTTTCACAGGCATGGCTGTGGTGACTGCTCTCAGGTGCAAAGATCCAGAACCAAACATCTGCTAACTGACACACTCAGCCTGAAATTAGTAGGATTTATCTCCATGCCACAAAGTGCCTCAGCACTGCTGCACCAGCAGCACTGCTCCTGCACAGAGTTGAGGGTTGTAAGAGACCAGCACAGACCTTCTGCAACTCTCCCTGGGTAAAGCTGTCTCCACTTACAAATCGAAGTCCAGAAGTTCTTTCTGACAAAAAAAACCATTAACCACCACCTCCTCCCCTTCTAGGTAACTTCTCCTTCTCAGCATGTAAAATTTCCTACCAAACTCGAGACAAGATTACAGAAGAACAACTGAGGATGGCATGTTCCTGACATCTTAGTTCCATTAATTCTTTATATCTGTCTAAGCCAGTTCAGTTGCAAACAAAAGCGGTCTCTGTCACCCTCATGGATAGAGAAAAAAGGGTTTGTGCACCCCCACGATGAACTGAGACCTCTTTAAAGGAAGAGTCCATTATTTTTTCAGTGGTGAGTAACATGGGCAAACTCTCCAACAGCATGGGCTGCATTGCTGCACAGCCTTTCCTTACAGCACAAGGAGGGGAGGCAGCAGTCAGAACATGCACCCAAGGGAGAGGTGGAGGAAGGAATTTCTGTAATCATGGCAGAAGCCATTGAAGATCACTCATTCAGCTCTCCCAGACAGTCACAGGGTTTAACACAATGTCTTCCTCATTTTTCCTCCTTTAATTCAGAAACGGATTTAGCGTTAAATCACTTGAAAGCCTGACCAAAAAAGTTGAGAGTTTTAGAGATCAACAAACCCAAACTCCCATTTTAATGGAGAAAGCAGATAAGCTTTTATAAATACAAACTATATCCAAGTGACTTAGTCCCAATAAGATTAGAATCTTTCCTCTAATCCCCCTCTCCCCACAACAGATTTTGAACAGTGCAGAGTACACTGGTATAAAACACCAGTCCTATAAACACTCCAGACAGAGTCTCTGGGTACTACTGTATCCACACATTTGTGAAATATTGTCATTCAACATCTGTCAAGCACATGGCAAGCCATTTAGCAGTAAACTGGGATTTAAGCATCTCACTTATTCAAGAGAACAGCAAAGCAACATCTATCTTTGACATCTAAGAAGGAAGCTACTAACGACCAGAAGCAGAGAGAGTGTCTGTTGAATCTAACCAAAGCTGCTTTGCAGCAAAACAACATATTTTCCTCCTGTGGGAAATCACTCTAGTGCATCCCACCTGCTTCAATTCATTTCAGAGGTTTTTAAGATACACACTACATCAGAACTAACTTAAGAACGTATAGAACATAAGGGGTTCAAGTGTTTAAACTTTATACTACTACATTAGCAGGAATAGTTGTATCAAATTCAAGGCTCCTTTCTCTACCCCTGGAAACATTTGTTTTATGATGACTAAACATTTATGACCCAGATTCTGAGGTGATACAGACTCTCTTGATTTTGCTACCAGGTGGCAGGGCTGTGCATCCACAGAGAGAAGAGTACAAGGTGGTTTTACTTTGCTGTCACCACCTGGGTTAGTGCCTCACACATGGCTGTGAGAACAGAGGCAAAGGAGAGAACAGGAAGGGAAAGCTGGATACCTCCAGAACCCAGAACTGGGTAAGCAGTCACCCACACCCTGAGCAAAATTCAAAACTTTCTTTGCAGAAACAGACAGATGCAGCACAAGATTCCCAGGCACAGAGGGGCAGGAGGGAGCTCACCCACGCTCTGCGTTCACCACGATGGCCCTGGGCCTGTCGTGCTCCCCCCGCAGCACCATCCCGATGGATTCGCCGCTCAGCCGGTGCACGTTGACGGAATTCGTGGCCTCGCAGGTCCAGTACAAGGTGTGGCTGTAGATATCAATGCTGAGGTCGTGGGGCTGCTTCTCCGGGTTCTGGCTTTGGTTTGGGGTACTCATCACAGTGAAAGGCTGCAAGACAGCACATGGGCAATGATTTCCAGCCATCACTCTGATGACTGACTGCAGAACACTGACTGCATAGAAAGCATGGTTTACCTGCCTAATGGTTTAGAAACCCCTAAAACCACAACCCTAAAAACATTCAGTAATTCTCTTATATAAATAGAATATCCATGAGTAAGTGGTGACAAGAGCAGTTGACAGTGATGATCCCTTGGTGTCGCAGATAGAAGAGGAAGGTCAAGCATAAAGTAAAAGCACACAAAAAGACTGAAACAAAACTATATACAAGATGTACACTTGCCTGGGTGCCATCATCTTTGGCTCTTTTTATAATATTCTGTCGTCCATCCACCCAGTAGATCAATTTATCTAAGGGATCGTAATCAATAGCCTTGACATTCCTCAGACCATGCATAGGTAGGATGATATCTGGGCTTTGCTGATCATCAGGTATCATTCTGCTGATGGCAGATTTCTGGCTAAATAGCAGGAAACTGGCAGGGGCTGAAACAAGCCAAAACAGAATGCATGAGAAAGCACAATTCCCAAAAATATATCTCCACAGAAGAAACAGAATATTTAGAATAAAGTCACAAAGAGACACTAATATTCACAATGAAAATTAAATAACTCATAACTGGAGATTTTTGCTGTAAAGTTGAAATGTTTCTTTCTATAGTTATAGAAGGAGATCAGGTTAAATCTGCAAGACCTGCCTTTCAAAAATTCACCCTTTCATTCAGTTAAAATTGCCTTATATGCTACTATGCACCCATTTTCTATTCATGTGCCATTTCTACTGGAAACTTAAGCTCCTATTGGACAACCAGTCAACTGGCAGGCTCATAATATCACATGCAGGGAGAAAACAAACTTATATGTATTTTAAGTGCATCTGCAAGTTGGGCAGACTACTTAGGAGTTAGACTGCTTTCCTGAGTGTTATTTTAGCTGACTTTATCAAGCATGTAAGCGAAAAAGACATTTTTTGTTGGTAATTTCTTTTCCGCCAGCTACACACTTAGGTAAGCAGTGGGAAAGGTTCACTCACACAGCTGAATCACCTAGAAAGCGCTTCTGGTAAAACAAGAAAGACCAGACTTGACAGCGCTGTCATTTCTAAGACTTGAAATACAAATTTCCATGACTAGCACATGTCACAAAAATTGATATAAAATTCTATACTCTGTCCTCATATTCAAAGATCATTTTTAAAATCAGAACCTTTGAAACATACTTGGGACCCCTTCCCTTTTAGCACCTGGGAGCCACAAGCACTGAAGAACACAATAGCAAACAAAAAGGCTTACAACTACAGTTCCTGCTGTTGGGATCCAAGGTGTAATGAGCAGCACAGCCACACCTAAATCCATTTGGGATGGCAAGGCACAAGTGACCACAATGGCCATTATTCTGCACACAATCATTCAAGCCGTCCTGACGAGAAGAATGGAAGACCAATATATCCATCACAAAATCCAGATGGCCCTGAATAAGGGTCCTGTTCTTCCCACTGGTCTTGTCTGCTCTCTCTATGCTGTGAAGATTCCAGTCTGTCCAGTAGATGTAGTCACTGTACTGGGTTAATCCAAATGGATGAGGTAGATCATCTGCTATGATTTCTCGTTCTTGTCCTGCAAAAACAAGGATAACCCACTAAAGGACAATTCCCATGGCATAAAATGAAGAGTGTGACTGGCATGCAGAAAAATATTTTTCTTCTTTTTAAAATAAAACCTCATTTTCCAAATCAGCAACATGGGATTCTTTACTAAGTAGCATCTGCTCAAGAGGCAACACTTGGAGAACTCGGAGGCCATCTCTGCTTTGGTACAACACAGACAGTTTCACATCAACAGAGAAAAATGACATCTCACTACCATTATAAATCATCACATGGTTATGAATTTATGAAGGTTTTTAAAATTTTCTCAAACACTGAACTCTGTTTCCTTTTATAAGAAAATATACACACAGATTTACTATTAGTTATATTGCTCAAATTTCCTATTATTCAATTACTTTACTCTGGCCAGTGCGTATTTCTGTACTGGCTGGTGTAACATAACATTAGATTACCCAGCATATTTGATGACTCAATCATGCTTGTGTCTAAGTCAGTCCAGTAGAGCCTTTGGTCCACATAATCAATAGTGAGGTCATTGGCACGCCCCACTTTGTCCACCAAAGTGATGCTGTTTGTCCCATCCATGTAGGCTCGAACGATCCTGGGTTTGCCTCCCCACTCAGTCCAGTACATGTATCTGCAATGAGAAATGCAACAGAAACAGGACATCAGCCAGGTACAGCTGCATGCTTTGCCTATCTAAATTTCTTTGCAGCACTTGAAAAAAAAACAAACAAAAAACCAAAACCCACATGGCTATGTGCAGCATCACAATACTCCTTTTTCTAACATGAAGGCAGTAAAGTATTTTTGACAATTATTACTTTTTCATTGTAACCCATAGGATCATGGAAGGTTTACTGCCTTTTCAAAGACTGAAGAAATAGAGCTGTGCCAAATAACTTGTTACATACAAGAAGACCCACACAAAGCTTTGAAAAACAAGAGAGTCCCTTACCCTTTGGTGGGATCAAGAGCCAGAGACCTTGGGTTGTCCAGGTCCTTCCACACAAGGACCTGCCTGTACTGTCCATCCAGGCGGGCGACTTCGATGCGATTGGTTCCAGTATCTGCCCAGTAGAGGTTCTTGCCCATCCAGTCCACAGCCATTCCCTCAGGATAATCTAGCCCAAACTCAATCACATGTTCAACAGAGCTCCCGTTCATGAAAGCTCGGCTTATGGTCTGGAAAACAATGGTGTAAAAATATTACAGTGCTTATGGATACCCCAGTGAAATAAAGAGGAATTATCATGAAGTTTGGTGTACAAAAAGAAATTGGTACAAAAAAACCCAGTCATTGTTACTTTTTAAACAACTAATTTCTGTTGTCAAAAAAGACATAGAAATTCTAAGGAGAAAAACACCTGAATTTTCAGAAAGCTAGTGGTTTCTGATGGCCAAGACATCTGAAAAGGACATGATTTTCAGAAAGCAGTATGTAGCTGCAGATTTTTCATTGACACCTCTCCCTCTCTTCTATTTGCACACAAGAAGCTGGTTTTAAAAAATTATTTACTTCCCTGTAATGTTTTAAGTCTCAGAAACACATCTCAGTGGCATCTAAATTAAATTGTTTCTCATAATCAGTCACCTGGAGCATGTCTACATCAGAGCACATCTACTGATCCCATCTACATTTTAGTTATACACACTCATCAAAATAAGTCATAGGGCAAGGACTGCACACATACCAATAAGACACTGCTAACAGCTCGGAAACAATGCCCAGGGAAATAGTAACTTCCAGGACCAAATACCCACCTTGCTTATCAACACTGAGCAATCAGTCTACATGCCTGCCAATATTTCAGCTATTGATTTCTTAATAATTCAGTACATGGATGTGTAAGGGTCAGAGACACTTTACACTTTTAAAGGTAAATGTCAAACCCTGAAATCACATAGTGTAGTTCTTGAAAATGTGTCCTCTTATAACCAGAGGCATGCAGAGACCAGGGAAGTGGGCACTGAAGGAAAGGGTGATCACTGTGAGCTCTGAAGTTACAATACCTGCTCCTGAGCAGCTAGATGTGGGGGACAAGGGGAATGACAACCCAGAGGTGCTGGAAGATACCTGGTATGTATATGAAAATACAGTATGCTGGAAAATTTGGGAGGCAACAAACAAGTAAAATGTTTTCCAGTCCTGCACAGACTGAGATCTACTCTCTGATACAACTGAAATGATGTGCTTTCCAGTACAAATGGTTAAGTGTCCACAACTCCTGCTCTCCACGTGCTTGTGTGAGATTTATTTAGTAACTGTGTCTACACTGCACTAATTTATTACACTGGCACTCTTCCTGAAGGAACGCTATCCACAGCACAGGCAGCACTGCTAACTCTGAAGCACAGCCCTCATTAGTCCTCACAGAGAGGCTAAGGAAACTGCCCAAGCCCTGTAGGCTCCAAAAGTGAGCTTTGGGCACACTGGCAAGGAAACTCTGATTGCTCTTGGAAAACCAATTAAGAGTCTAAATAGAATAAAGTTCCAGTGAAGTGAATCTGTTATTTTCTACCAAATACTTATTTCACTTCAAAAGTAACGCTGATGAAGAGCAGAACCCTGAGTTTAGCACACACCTGGATGTGTACCAAACATCACAGGAAATGTGTTCTGGGGAACACATTGAGACAGAACTGGGGGCAGGTGGGCCCTTAACACAGTGTGGAGGAGACTGGACAAGTTCCCTGGATTTTTCTGTGCCAAGCTGAAGCCACAGACTAACAGCAAACAATTCAAAGTTCACTTGTCAAACGTTAATACTGAATACAATTGTCTTCCAAGTCAAAACTGGAAGAGGATAGAAAACTCAGGGGGCTGCTGAGCTCAATGTTTAAATTAGTCTACTCTGACATAAAGTCAGCTTTTCTACAGCAGACACATATATGGATGCAACACATGCAGCATCCAAGATTCAGGCATTTGGTACGAGCAGACACCACTCTGGATTTTTATTTGAAGCAAGAAGATGCCTGTCACCCTACTGTGCATTCAGCAACGCAACTGTCTTCATCTCCAAGGGTCTCCTTGGATGCAATTCAATGACAACACTGGCAACTGCAGGACAGATCATGTAACAGAGACCTTTGTTAGATCAAAGTCACTGCTCTGTGGCTTTATAGTCAAGGAATTCACACGTCAGTAATACCTTCAAACTAACATCAGTCCAATAGATTCTGTTATCAGAGACATCGAAATCCAGAGCAGACGCTTCCTTGACTCCAGTAAGAGGAATAGCAACATCATTATTATTGGTTTCAAGGGAAATCCTATGAATTGCTGCTCTGCTTGTGAAAACTAAGAAGGCTTCAGGAATGATGCAAGTCTTCATGTCACTCAACAGCTCCAGGCCGATGGGACAGGCACACCTGGCCTCCTGGGGTGTAAAGAAACACAGATGGCTGCAGCCTCCATTGTTCTCTGCGCATGAATTAGTTCCTTTGAAAAAATAAATAAATAAAACAACAAACCAGAACAGGTATTAGTGCATTGAATTAGTTCCTTAAAAAAAACAAAAAACCCAACAACTAAAACAAAACATATATTAGTGCATTGTGGAGGTAAAAGGGAAAGGGGAGCACAGGAGGTTGAGCAAAAATACAGTATAATTTTCCAAAGTAAGTTAACACTATGAGTTGTCAGCAGGGAATTCTTAAAAAAAAAAAAAAAAAGGCACTCCAAGTGGATCCTTCCTGCCTACCCAGGATTACAAAGCTGGACCTATCCCTCCTATTGTACAAATACCATCTACAAACAGATCTTTCTTGCCTCCCCAAAGATTAAATTTGTACACTGAAGACAGATATTTAATTAGCTACTTTTCACCAAGTACTCCATCTTCATATCTCTTTGAAACCACCAGCTTTTGCAAATGTTCAGTGATACAAAAGGGTGAGAAAAGAGCTGGATAATCGCAGTTCTTTCCCACCTGTTTAATTTAAAGCTGAGAAGAGTCATTAGCAGAAGCAGTTCCAACAAGATCACCACAATCTCACAATTATTTTTTCATGTGATGGGGATGGAATGTGTAGGGGAAAGTAAGGACCAACACATACATGAGTGCCTCTCTCCATCTGCTGGAACCAAGGATTTAGGTATTTTAATAATGTTACCACACACACAAAAGAAATTCTCAAAGATCAGTCTCAACCAGGGCTCTTTTCATTTTCCCTATTTTAGGGCACACGTATTTCTGACTGATGCCATTTCTCCATTGTGACTCTTCTCAGTAATTTTAACAGCTGACTAATGAATCTGTTTATTGCTATGCCCAAATTCCAGTGTTCCAGGTAGCTGGAAAATCTGTGGTGCACTGAAACCAGGAGGTTCTGTGACACTTGCTGCACAGTGCCAGCAGAGGACCTCAAACACTGGCTCCACCTTTCAGAGATGCAATGGAAGGACATGGAGATCCAGCTGCTGATACTGTGCTAAGGAGAAGTTTTAGTTGTTAAGATTTAGGTACAACTGAGATGTTAAGAGTTAATATTAAAGTGCCACTGCTTTGGGGCAGGGTTGTAACGGTGATTGACTGTGCCTATACCATCCAACAGTGAAAAGCATTCTGCTAACATCATGGGACTTTGGAAGGAAAGAGCAGCAGGAAATAGGGCATTTCTCTGAGAATAATGATTCCTGTAGCATAGAGCAACAACCCCATAAAAATTTAAAGAGTGCAGTGAAAGCTCTGGAAGATTTATGTCACTAAAAACTGGAAGCCACTTCTCTTGCAACACTGTATTTTCCCAACTTTAGAAACAATAGGTGTCATTTTCCTTTCAAACCCATCAGATCACAGTTATTCTCATTACAAGTGATCAACAGCTGTCTAATGAAAGCAAGGCCATATAAAGACTCCTAGAGACCCATGCTATGTTGCCCATGCTTACCAAATGCCTTGGTGACACTCGTTGCCTTAAGGCCCATTAAATCTGGCAGCTGATCAATAATGATGTCTCTGCTGGCCTTTATCTTGTGAACTCTTTCAATGCTTCTTCTCTGCCAGTCAGTCCAGTAGATGTAGTCCCCCAGCAGTGTGAACCCAAATATGTGTGGAAGTTTGTCTTCTAAGAGGGTTTTCCTCATTGTTCCGTCAATGTTTATGACCTGTGGGATGCCCAAAAAAAAAAAAAAAAAAAATAATCTTCTCTAATGTGGGTACAATTAAAACAGCAATATCAATTGTGTTTTGAACAGCTACTGCTATGCAAGTAGCTCTTGATACTCCCACCATGTCCTTTCCATGATCTGTGATTGACAATTTAAATAGCCTCCTCTTAGCTGTTATTTGGAAATTATTTATTCAGACTCATATTAAACCTGTACCTTGTAGGGGATTATGCTCCCTTCACTGTGCAGTGCTTCTGTTTTCTTGTGATTTAAGGATCTAACTTTTAAATTTCTAAGTGTTTGAGCAATAATTTTTTTTTTACAAATACATTTAACTCTATTGTAGCATAATATAAAACCATTAAATGCCTAAATTCTGGCAGTCAAAATCAACCATCACTTTTACCACAATTTTAATAGAGTTGTAAGGCTCTGTTAATATACAACAAACAGCAGAATCATCTAAAATTAATTAATTTTTTAACATGACCAATGACCATTATCACATCTTCCTAAACTAGCATGTGGATTTCAGTATGTTCATGCATGCATTTCAGTAAGTTTATTTTAAATCCAAATAAATTTAAGAATGAAATCTCCGCTTTAAAACCTTACAATACTCTACAGATTTGTGAAAACAGTATGCATTTTGATTTGATTGGCCATAAATGAAAGTAATTTCCCCAAGCTGAGCCTGTTTTGCCTATGACAAATAACAGCCTCTAACTGCTGAGTGATCTCTCCCCGTCCTTATCTTGATCCACAAGCCTTTCATTGCATTTTCTCTCCCCTGTCCTGCTGGGGAGTGGAGTGGCAGAGCTGCTTTGGTGGGCACCTGGCACCAAGGCCAACCCACACAAGGGATATGCACTGGATTTTCTAGCTGCCACCAGCCAAACAGCAGAGGTGAGCAGTCAGCCACTGCTACAACTGTACCCACCTGTGCCCTGCACAAAAATCATCCCTTTAACAGCAGTGAATTTGAACAGAGGCTACAATGTACACTCCTGGACTCCTTCCAGAGAAAAAGCCTCCTGCTGGCGACAATTAAAAATAACACTGGCATTCCTGCAAATGAAGTTTCAAGGGAGCTTTGTATCTGCCCATCAACTTACTTGATGGAGTAGCAGAGACTGAAGATTAATATCTTTTTATTCTGTTAAGCTAAATAGAGTACATTAAAAAGAAAAAAAATGCTCTATCGGTGGTTAAAAGCCAAATGGTTCTGCAATTATGTCATTACATCATGTCCAGGCAAACCCCAAAAGCTCACTTATTTAGAACACTCTCAGTCCCACAGGCAATACTGCAGGTTCAAAAGTTCGTCACACATACTCAGGTGCTGGAGCCAAACTGGTGCCACACTCAGTAACAGGACAGCATTTCCCCTACAACAGTGCAGCAGCAGGATGAGGATGAAGCTTCCGCATTTCCATCTACCTTGACAGAAATGGACAGTAGAAGTATAATTCAAACACTAGAGCTGCTGACTGAAATGTATAAGGGAAGATTGAATCCAAGGATGCAGACACATGTATTGAAATCCACGCACATCTGTGGATGTTGCAGACAACACCAAGCTGCTGAACTTCAGGAATCTCATGAGATTCAATAAGGCCAAGTGCAAGATGCTGCACCTGGGTCAGGGCAAACACTGGTATTGACACAAGCTGGAGCATGATGGGATTGAAAGCAGCCCTGCTGAAGATGTGGGTGTGCTGGTGGGTGAAAAACATCTCCATAGGCCAGCCATGTGTGCTCATGGCCTGGAAAGTCACTCATATGCTGGGCTGGATCCAAAGCAGAGTGGCCAGAAGTGGAGAGAGGTGATTGTCCCCCTCTACTCCGCTCTGTGGATGCCCCACCTGGAGTGCTACAGCCAGCTCTGGGGTCCCAGTACAAGAGAGACTGAGAGCCAGTACAGAGGAGGGCCACAAAAATCATCAGGAGGCTGCAAGACTTCTGCTATGAAGAAAGGCTGAGGGAGGTGGTGTTGCTCAGCCTGGGGAAGAGAAGAGAGACCTTACTGGTGAGACCCTACTGCAGCACTCCCAAATTATACACTGTTCAACATGTTTGGGAAAGGAGGTCCAAAATGTGGAATCAGACAGCAATAAAATGTTTAATAGCTTGTATTTTGGTTAAGAAAATGATGGAGTAAATGTTTGCTGTCTCCCTCTCCCAAACATTCCTCCCCAATACTACAGACAGAACACCTACAAATGCAAGCAGGCTTTCCCTGGATGCAGAAAAGGCAGCTCTGACTTGGAGGATTTTTCTGTGCTAAGAGCAATTGAGCCCTCTAAATGCTAGTTACTTCATGGCAATAAGCAAGAAATGCTCTCTCCCTGAGATGATATCATAGTAGGAGCCAGGGCAAAGTTTGAACAGAGAGGGGTCACATGCAGGTCAATACAGGTACACCTACACAGTCTTTACTTCAAATTTTGCTGCCATCCACCTTCCCAGAAATACAGCTCCACTCTAGCATATCAAATGAAACCACAAGGATTCAAAGTAAAAATCTACAAACGGGCCTCACCATATGGCCAAAAGCACAACTCCTGTCATTAAAGCAGCACTGCCCATTTCTTCAAAGGGACTAGAATAATCCTATAAGATCTTTATCCTCTCCTTTCCAAATTGAAACATCTTCTCAACTCAACAGACCACTAGAAGTCTGTGGAAATAGCACATCACGTAAATATTTACCATGTTGTTCTTCTGCTGGTGAAAATGGGACTGCAAGAACCTTTACAATGTACACGTACAACATGGAGGAAAGACAAGAAAAGATAATAAAATACCATATTAACTCATCTTTTAATATCTGACAACTAAGATCTGCTGACTGCAGACAAAAGGAAAGACTTTAAGGTGCAATCCTTATAATTTAGCACAAATTGACTAGAATAGGCTTTACTCAGGATTTTCTTTCCCTCTCTGTAAGTGATAAATGGATCTCAAAGGATAAATGAAACACTAAATGTGTTGTGCTTTACACATGAAACACTGAAAGCTCCCCTTGAACAGCGTCACACACTGAAAGCCCCTGATTAATCTCAAGACTTCAATGACAAATGTCCTAATGAGGCCTTGCCAAGCTCAGCTAAAATCTGTTGTGGGCAAAGTGAAATCAACATCAAACGCCTTAATGAACTGAATTACACAAAAAACACAAGAAGGTGGTAAGGTGTGATTTTTTTTTAGATGCTGCTGCAATGTATGCAAAATGATTTTACAAATATTTCTAAATATAACACTCAAAAGCTCTTGGCTCTTTGAAGAAGATTAAAGTAAAACAATGCAATTAAATTCTACACATCAGCATGATTCATGTAGTCAAGCTGTATTTCAGGTGCATCTATGAAAAAACCAGCTATTCAGCATAGACACAGGACATCTTTTGACAGAAAAACAAAGAGACCTCTAAGACCATACCCCTCTATTTCAGTCACTAAGATAAAACAAAATTTATTTGATTGTTAAAGACAGAGATGCAGTCAAATGGAAATCAATTCTTGGTCTGAGCTAAATCACTACGTGAGCAGACACAGCAGGTTGGCAACAGTAAAGTGACATGACTGGCATATTCAGGAGACTCATGTGGTGGGCTCGTAGCTCTGTGAGTCTTGCAGATCTCGTGGAAAGCTGCACTTTCGCTGTGAGTGTGCCTGAGAACTGGAACAGGTTGCTCAAGGAGATTGTGAAATCTCCACTGTTGGAGCAATTCCAAAGTGATCTGGTCATGGCTCCGAGCACCCACCTCCAGGTGACCCTGTTTGAGCAGGGCTTGGGCCAGCTGAGCTCCAGGTCCCTTCCAACCTCAGCCTTTCTCTGAATGGCTTCTAAGGATTTTCACCAACAGACTCTGGAGTGCCACCTCCAGCGAACATACTCAGCCTTCTCTAGCTCAAGAAAGAACTTGTGAGACAGATCAGGTAGGTAGCATGGAAAAGAAAAGAGGAAAGTCAGCAGGGAAAGAAAAAGACAAAGAAAAATGGAACGACATAGACAACTCCTATGGGTAAAGAAGCCTGCCCCAAAAAGAGCAGAGTGAAGCAGCTGTGAGCAGTCTATACCACAGTCTATATTCAGCCGAGTGTAAGCCATTCATTAATATTTCCAACAGCTGAAACACAGCCACCTTTCATCAATGCTTTGGGATAAAAGAGTGACTTGTTAATAACCCACAAACCAACCCAACCACCTACAAAGACGACAAATGTAACAGAATATAAAACTACAGAATAAAAAGTGGTACTTTATAGTGATCTCCCCTTTTCTCTGGGAATAATATAAACAAAACATATTGTTATCCTTGTGCTCATATTACCACTATGTGAAGCAGTTATTTATTTGCAGTGTTGATTTGTTCATATTTTTCCATAAGAAATCACCATCACACCTAGTGTTCTCTTAGGACTTCGCAACATTTTTTAGCTCCACAGAGAGTACTGCATTTTCAGACAGACTTTCCAAAATATAAGTACATGAAATAGACTCTAGCAGACACTGATAGTTGGATGCTCTTCTTGTTGGAAAGGCTGTGTTAACAAGACTGTGATTTTGAACCTGCTTATGTTTTATAAGCCTCTTCTAAGAGTAGCTAATGTTCTCCATGAATTACATCAGCCTGACATTTCCAGGACTTTTTTCTGCTTACAGGATAGCAGAGGATTAAGGGTGCAGCTGGTCAATTCTGTAACTTACCTCTCATAGGCAGGAACACAATCACATACTTAAAAACTATTTAACAGGAGAAAAAGTTAAACACAAAAATAATTTATGGCAACTGGTGGCTAGCCCCTAAAGCATGCAGAAACTACTGAATTAGTATTCCAGTTTTATTTTTAGGTAGAAGCTGCTTATTTAACACACCTGAGGGAAATTTTACCTTCAGTAAATAGTTTTTCATTCTCAAATTCTGACCACTGTGAGTTTAAAGGGGCATGCAACAACTCTGAAATTTAGCTAACACCCATTATGAAAACAATATGCCTTTCCGCCTTCTAGATAACTAGTCTGGGAAAGGTGAAGAAGAATTTAAACTTTTCACAGGAGTACTTTTAACCCTCATGTATCTTAATTTTTGTCTCCTGATTTCCCATTTCCCAAGGGTCTAGAATAATCCAGTAACATTATATTTCCATATTCAAACATTTTCTCAACTCAATAGACCACTAGAAGTCTGTGGAAATAGGACATCATGTAAATATCTACCATGTTGTTTTTCTGCTGGTGATACTGGGACTGCAAGGACATCTATAATCTACATGTACAACATGGAGGAAAAGCATGAAAAGAAATGCAATGAGCTTGATATGAAAAAAAAGTTGTGGTAAATTTTTGAGTCCAAAAAACCAATCAGCAATTTCAGCAGCCAACTGGAATTTCTTAAAAAGTCAAAAGGATGCCAAAAATAGCAGAAACAATAGATCTTGACATAGAAAGTGGCACCAATACTGGTCAATCTTTCCAAAGAAAAACCTGTCTCCTGTCCAATGTTACCATGTTTAACATTAACTTGCAACGAAATATAAAGATAAACGTAGTACGTACTACTGTTATTTTAATTTTTTGTTCCCTTACCCCAAAATATGTGGATTTTAGTGTTTTTTTCAAAAATAATCTTTTATTTCACAGCCAATGAGAGGTTCCTGCACAATTGATTGAGAAACACTGGTTGAGTCATGCCCCCTTCCAGAGGCCCTACAATGCAAGGTCTCCTGCAGTCAGCCTCTGTCCACAGCAAACTGAGATTCAGCTGCTGGTGTTTTGTCCAGCACAGTGGGACCTCTTGCTCAGAACTCAACTTCTTAGCATGGCCCTGGAGAATCATAACATACTCTTTTTCTCAGCCTCACCACAGTGCAATTATCTGAAGTCACTTGTAGCTCTTCACACCATGCTAGGCACATACAGTGCTTCAAAGAGCGCAGCAATGATCCCTTATGCCCTGAGTCACCACAAGTCTCATGCACAGAAATTCCAATGGAAGCCAAAGGTTAAACAATAGACCCTAGATTAGCTGGTATGTCCATTTATGGCACTACACCTGGAAGAACGGATGCTTTTATCCTCATTTAACAACCTATCAGCAGAAAACCAGGATTCAGTTTTAAAGAGGTGGGGATGGGATATCTGCATTTTAAAAAGAATTAATTAATGGCAGTATTGCCCTCCCTGAAGGGCAGCACAACTGAAAACCTGCTACTACAGGAGACTGAACTTACAAGAGAAGGACAATGAAACACCAGTAACTGAAAACAGTAGCATACTCACTGTTTTCGGTTGGAGGGCTTGTTTTTTCAGGGATGTTTATTTCTAAAGGAGTTCTTTCTGTAGCAGACAAGCAGCTGTTCCCATGGCAGCTCAGGCTAGAGCAAGAGTGATGGAGTAGTAGATGAAACCAATAAAGCATTTCATGTGAGCCACAAACACACTCCTCCAACAGTGTATTTTAATATACATAAAGGGCAAAGGCAGAAATACTGATGACTCAACTCTTATCTCCCAGGCACCCAAACTATAAGGATCAATTGTTGCCCTGCCATGTCAAGTAAAAGCCCCTGAGCTTAAAAATAATTGAAAGATAAGAGAGCTATTCAGGTAAATAGCATATGCACACCCAGCCTCTCTTCTTCTGTAGATACCTGGTTTGGTTCACTGTTGGAGTTAGAAACTAGGACCAGATGGACTTTGGCCTCAGCCCACATGCACTTTTAAAGTTCTAACTCAGTAATTTAAAAGGAAGTCCTGAAAGGAGCAAGAAGCAAATCTTACTTAGAAAGAAAGACTAGAAATGACCATCTGAGGAAAGTATTTCCTACCTTCTGATACTAATCAGGAGGAGAAGAAGCTCCAAATTGGAATCCTCAAGGCCCCTGAGGTCAAATATGACTTTAGCAGTACTCAGGCTCTTAAAGGAAAGAGAGGGATCACAGGAGATCACCAGCTACGCCCGCTGCTCCTTGCCAGGGTCTTACAAACATCTCCTCAAGCAATACAACTCTCAAGTGTAAGAGGAGAGAAAGCTTGAAATGATTCATGCCAACCCCAAACTCACATTAACAGCAGACAGTTTGCTTTTAGACTGGACATGACATTTCTGGTTCATAATACTTTCAAGAGATAGAGAAATAAGAGGTAAAAAGGCCAAGCCAATGCTGTCTAATACTCCAGGCTTTGAAGGAGTATTCCAAATATGACATCCATATGCAGCTCTGAGCACAACAGCATCCAGCCTGGACGCAACTTCCATCCGTTAAAGCAACCCAAAACCATAAAATGTTAAGGGTTGGAACATAAAGATATCACCCTACTATGCACTTGTTCATGTCATTATCTTTATCATTGGCATAACACTGTTGATTTTTTTTAAGCTGTATAAAATCACGTATTCAAAATTAAACAAAACTACTTGCAGTCATGTTATCAGTCTACTTGCCAATACTTGTACAGGATGTTTTCAATTAATCAGAAACACATACTGTTTTCTGTACAATCAGAAAGCTTTATTTAAAACTGATGGACCTTCTGACAACAAAAAAGCTTTAAGGAATCACTGGTAAGCTGCCTATAAGAACACACACACAAAAAAAAAAAAATTCTGCATGAAATTCCTGAAATCCTGAACTAAGGCTTAAACAAAACAAACAAAAAAAAGCAGTTCATCTCAGTAACACAGAATGAAGGCAATGCAAACTTTTTTCTTATTTCTTAAGGAACTAGGGACAAGTCTATCCTCAGCTTAGAAGAAGTCAATGGCAGAAATGAAAGATGTTGCAAGGGTATTCACAGAAATCTCCTCAGGAGTCAGATATCCAATATTAGAAATCATATTCTACTGGAAAATTAGTTTAAAGCTGTTTCTGTGAAAACAGTTACATAATCAAAGAATATTTCCTGAAAATACTTTTGTGTAAAAAGAAAAAGGAATCTTGGGATTTTTTTAGCCAAGAAAAACTGAAGCATGGTAATTCGAACAGTATTATTTCTTCTCAAGTTAGTACCTCTAGAAATGCATATGAAGACTTCCAGCTCTCTTTGCTTGCTTCTCAAGGGGTATGTGAATACAAGAAACTGTTTCTCCTGGATCTCATTGCTACCAGTGCAGCACTATTCGATATGCCTAGGAAACAGCTCTTAAATTTGATTCTCCTCTTGCTTTGGATTAAAAGCTACAAAAGTCAGTGTTGTTCCACAGGTATCTAAAAAAAGTGTTAAATCTTCTTTTCCCAGGTGAATGCTTGGCTCCACTTGAGAAAACTGAAGCCAGCAGTAAAGGTTTAAAATGTTTGTTTGCCTCTCTTAACACAACTGAGATTATAAATTTATTACACAATAGCCCAGCAACCTCATGATTATTTTCAGCCACTTGAAGAGACAGTTCAAGAACCTCTCCTACACATCAAACTTTGCAGCTTGCTCTCATTTCCTCCTCTGCCAGCACATGCTTTTCCGTGGCTGTATAGCCAGACAGACAAAGAATTTGAACTAAAACCTGAAACTTGTCCCGTCCTCTCTCAGCTATAGTGCTGTGTGAATAAAGTCCAGGTGAAGCAAAGCAACCTAAGACTGAGCCACTCTGAAACACAAGAACAGCACATTCTTCTCCTGCATTCCAGTTTCAGACTTCCAAAACAACTGAAAGGTGTAAACTGCTTAAAATGACAGAAATATGGTAAAGAACTACATCTATAGGTCATTCATTCATTTATTTTTGTGGGTGTAATGCACACTACATTTTATGAATGCAGGTAGCTTGATTACCCTTGGACACAGCATTCATGCAGAACCTGACCCACAGAACACTACTTTTTCATTTAGCCCTTTCTGTGGCAAGGTCAATGGCAATCTACACAGCCTGTACCAAATATCCTGCAGTGGGGGAGGAACAATGCCAAGGCACCTGCACATGCTGGGTGCCACCCAGCTGGAAAGCAGCTTGGCAGAGAAGGGTCTGGGGGTCCTGGTAGAGACCAAGCTGAACGTGTGCCCTTGCTGCAAGAAGGTGATGGCAATCTGGGCTGCATCAGGAGGAGTGCTGCCAGCAGGGCAAGGGAGCCAATCCTCCTCTACTCAGTACTGATGAGGGTTCCCCTGCAGTATTGTGTCCAGTTCCACGCTCCTGAGCACAAAAAGATAGGGATGTGCTGGTGTGAGTACAGCAAAAGGCTACAAAGGTGATTAACATCTTTCTTATGAAAAAAAAAGCTGAAGGAGATGTGTCTGTTTAGCCTGGGGAAGGCTCAGGGGGAAATCTCATGAATGTATGTAAATACCTGCAGGAATGGAGTCAAAAATGCAGAGCCACACCACTTGTCAGTAGTACGCAGTGACAGCACCAGCGGCAACAAACTCAGACTCAAACCCAGGTGATGCCCCCTGAACATCAGGAAGTACTTTTTCACTGTGACACTGACCAAGCCACAGCACAGGTTGGCCAAGGAGGCTGTGGAGTCTCCATCCTTGGAGATACTCAGAAGTTATGGGCTCTGGGCAACCAGTTCTAGGTGGCCCTGCTTGAGTGTGGGGGCTGGACATGACCTCCAGAGGTCCCTTCCTGCATCAACCATTCTGGGATTCTGTGTGACTGCTGTTTAATGAAGCCCTTTTAAAGTAAAAAACAAGGAGATGAGGGCTTCCCACCTCCACTATTTGCACTCCAACTTGTACTCTGTAAATCCCTTCACATTGTGGTCTCCAGCACATATGGAATCCATTGTGAACAGACAATCTGCCAGCTCTGAAAACAGCAACGCTGTTATAAAACAAGAAACTTCAACCCTGGTTTTGGCACAACTACGTTAGTAAGTCTCAAACATAACCATAAGAGGGAAAAAAAGCCTTTTTTATACTTTCCTTTTTTTTTTTTTTTGTTAAGATTGATATAATTAGATTAAGGAAAAAAAGCTGCACCGTGGCAAATTACAGAAATTCTAATTTCTTTTCCAGGTTAAACTTCAGAACTTAGACTTACAGGGCAAACTTAGATTTCAGATATATTTCCAAGTGTTGTTTAAAGCTTATGAATAGTTAACAATGTAAAATTTCTGTCTGGTTTTGCTATCTAGAGGTAATTACTACTCCACAAGAGTAAAGTCTCCCACATGTAGCCTAAAGCTGCATCTTTCTAGATAGTCTTTGCAAGCATATTCTGAAGTAAAAATAGGTGACAACACACTCTGAAATCTTGTTTCTCTTCATAGCCCCACACCTTTTCATACACTTGACAAAATATTTAATAGTGGAACAGGAAAAGCATCTGCAGTATCATCACAGATTACAGAAGACATTTTGTCATATCTATGTGGTTTCATTCAATTAAAAAACTTCACTGTAACACATTAGAAAAATCTGAGGAATTGTAGTTGGGCAAACCTGCATGCCACATGTCAGACTAGCACAAGACTTCACACCAAGGATGTCCTGGATCTGAGTCATTTTGACATAGTAATGAAAAAAACTACTTGGCAACAACAGACTGTTACCAAAGAGAAAAACAAATATATTTCTCTCACTCAGTACTACATGCATTCAGGAAACTCTTCTGATCATAGCTTGAGACATGGGTATCAGACCCAGCTTTTGAAATATCAGAAGAGACTACTAGTTAACAAGTATTCCTCAGATATATTATTACCCTCTTCTTATTTTATGTTAATTTTAGGAAAGCACTTGCATACTTTAAATTTGTTCTTCCTAGAGCTTGTGGTTAATGAAAGCAAATGACTTAGCTGCTGTGTCATTTGAATTATTGAAAAAGCACACGACTGGGGGGCACGGGAGCCCTTCCCAACCAAAGCCATGGTTTCAGTGGCTCCCAGCGCCCTGTCCACGGCACTCCTTATTTCCCCCAGTGTCTGCAGGCTCACGCACCTCTTCTATGAGTACACACATGGGCAATGCAGAAGTCCTGCTCCTCTAAGAGGTCCCTTTTTGCAGTGGAATAAACAACAAAAAAAGGAAGTGTAACATATGATTTTGGTGTTGCAGTCACTGTCTTCTCTTTGCAAACTGTACTAAGTATTCGAGCACACTTTTCGGCGCTGTGGTCAAGATGCAGTCTACCTCAATATACCACAGCTAATATTCCACTCACTCCTACAGCCAACTTTAAAACAAAGCAGCTCATAAAAAGGCTAGACAGTCTATTTTAGCTACCTTCTGCCTTTTCATTTAAGAAGTCTGCTGCAAGAGCGCAGCAGATACTCAGAATGAAACACTGTGTTGCATTCATAGTTCATGGTTTATGAGTACAAACCATTCCCTCCAGCCTCTCACTCAAGAGTCAAGTCGAGCTCCAGAGAATGATAGCTGAGATCCAGGTCTTGAAAATGTGGCAGGGGTCTAGGTATTAAGCTGCCAGTACAACCAAAAACATGATTGGGTTGTGGAGATACCTCCTCTACCCTTTACCACAGACCTCTGTCAACCCTGCATCGTATTTAAGTAATTTGTCATTTAGCAACCTCAGTAATTGCCAATGGTTTTTATTTTCATTATAATCACCACCAAGTTTGCAGGCCTGCAAATGGGTACAAATATTCAACTTCTTTTCTGAAGATAGGTTTAGACCTTGGTTCAAATGGCAGGACCCCACACTTGTGAAGCATTCTAGTCCTGTTCCAAAAAGGGCTCAGCATTCCTGCTTTAGTTCCAGCTATCCTTTTAATCTTACACCTTGCACAGCACTCCTGGCTTTATGGAAAGCACAGAATGAAAGGGTGTGTTTCAGGAATGAGACTTGCCTCATCAAAAACCTGGTCCTTGGATGTCCACCTGCACATGTGTTTTTCAGCCTGCTCATGTTTTACTTTTATTTATTTATAACATGGTGAAAATCATTAATTTCTACATACCAATTCATCAGTTTCCCTTGTGCAGCACTCCCAGTGCCTTCACCATTGCTGACAGAACAATGGCAATGGGGAGCCGCAAGACAAAAACCACCTAACAGACTTCTACTCTGACACAGACTGAAAAACCATCACTCTTTCAACTCTGGCAGTTAATTTCAATCACCTGACTTTTGGAAAGAGGAAGCAGACTTGTATGTTCAGAAACAAATGATCTGTGGACAGGCATAGGGCAATGGCAACCACAGATTTAGTTCCAGAACAGAGAAAATACCTTGCACTGGAGCTGCTCTGTGTCCCAGTGTGTCCTTCCCCACCAAGCAGAGAATTCTCAAAGTATCTGTGAAGCATCAACAACACCTGGGTAGTTCAATGCCACTCTCAGCAGTGGAGATGCACCTTTTTTCTTTGCGCAGATCTGGACTTAAACACGAAGTTTTGCTGGTTTAAAATTCTATTTGAACATGGCAAATGTGGTCATTGCTCAGAAATAGCTCAGATGGGCCCTGGAGGGTTTGCAGTGTCTGAGAGGGAGCAGCAGATATGTGCTGCTTGTTCTGGGGAGAAAGGAAGATCTTTTTGCCAGTTTACTGCACGCAGCACCCAGCCAGAACTGTGGGATCTGACTGTGCTCACCTTGACTGCTGCGAGTCACAGGATCTTTCTCCTCTTCATCAAGTCACTGCTGACATGACCACAACCCACATTACACCCTCAACCAGAGGAGAAGATGAGTTAGGTAGGGAACCTTTGTCACAGCAGAGCTCAAGGGAAAGGAGCAAAGCAGAACCAGGGTGGACAGATGCAAAAGTGGCCAACAAAAATGAGCCTACTAGTCTAGTTGGGGCAGAGTAGAATTCAGCTGGAACACACCCAACATTAAATATTTATTAAAAAATACGCAATTGAGAGCCAAATCACTAATTGCACTTGCAGTGTTAACACTCATTTTCTCCAAATGCCATCCCTCCTGATTCTACAAACTTCTGGAGACTCACAAACCTTCTGTTTTACTCTGTGAGGAAGAAGTAGGATGACTTCTTCTTTTGTTCCTGCTACTGGCCACCTGCAAGACTGAACTAGTCTCTTCATTTCAGTGCTTGTGTCTCTTCCTCTCCCCTTTTGTTTTGTCTATTTAGCTATTTAGCTTTGGGGCTTTGTGGGTGGCTGCTTGTGTATTGTGCTAGGTTTGTGGGTTTTTGGGGTTGTTTTTGCTGCTTTCAAAATTTTTGGTGATAGAGGAGGATGTGTTGTAATTTTTATTCAGCACTTTACTTATATCTTCAGCTCTTGGGAGACACTGACTGGGACAGAAACTTGGCCTAAACTGAAATATAAATATTTTAAGTTACTCTGGGTTTCAGAGAAATTCCAAAGATGTAACACGAATCCCTGAAAGGCTTCAAAGATAAGGGCAAAAAGCAAGCTACAAAAAGCCATTTTAAGTCCCCATTTTTAAGCAGATCTTTAGGAAGAAGAGCTGTTACGTTCAGCATGAGCTGAACTGCCTGGGGCAATGGGACAAACCCCAGGTCTGGGTTTAGTAACACTGGAACACCCACACACTGCTTTCAGGCTGTGACTGGCATCAGCAATCCAAATAAAAAAAAAATATTCAAAATCTTCAATTTCTCCCTATCAGGAACTGTCTCATGAAAACACTCCTTGGGTAAGGGCTGAGAAGTTTCAGGATCTGGCTCTATGTATGTGCCTATGTATCCACACAAATATATATATATATATTTCCATATTTCTCTGTGTGTGCATGTATGTGCATGTGTGTGTTTCTAAGATGTTCTCAGAAATCCTGTTCCCTGTTGGAAGATTCAAAGACACAAATAACCCACCCATGGCCAAATCAGTTTCATATTCTTTACTTCTCAAGCCAAATTTTCCTGGTGATATATAATGAGATTTTACATTCTTTGTGCTCCATTGACTAATTAGATCAATGCAGGCTACTCCCCCTGTCCCTCCCTTTTTGTAGTAGGGACTTTCATCGCCCGTAGCTACACAAGTGTGGTTGCTTTTGCCAAATATTTGGAGATACTGCTAATGGCTTCATTTGAACTCTGCATTGCTGCATATTAGTATGGAGGAGGGTGGGTTGTGTATTTTAATCCATACTGTGATTGCTTTGATGTTGTTTGTAATGAGGAATACGGGTTTATTTATACATATCAGAGCTGTTATAGGAATTTGTGCTTCCCAAAGGATTAGATTTCCACTATCAAACAAAACACAGTGTATACTTAGAAGAAGGGGGAGGCTAACTAGAGGTCAATTTTCCACTCACAAACTACAGTGCTTAGCCTCTCTCTCAGTTCTTTCCATCCACAGATCCAAACACTTTGTACAGAAAGCTACCAGTTATCCCCACGCTGCATGCAAGAAAACAAGCAGGACAGCACCACACACTGCTCCAGCTCACATGGAGCTGTGGTTAATGCAGCATTAGTGAAGTCACAGGAGCCACTGCTGCCTCCAGATTGACACCGCCACGCACACATTTTTAAAAAACCACACAGGAACTACCAAAAATAAGGATGTAAGTTTTACATCCTTGACAGACGGTGGATAAGAGGGTAGAAAGGATGAAGTTGAAGGGAAGGGTGGGCTGAACATGTATTTAAAAGGGATTCAAAATATTTAACCAAGGGACTATGTATGGTTCCTGTTACTCCTTCTTATTCTGAATGCTGAGACCACAAAACTGCAGCACTACTATTTTCTCCCTTCAGAAGCTCAAAGTCAATGTACAAATTACTGCAATTATTTAATCTTGAAATTAGGCATTTATGCCAGAGGCAAAAATGAAACTTCATTTCCACAATATAGAAAAATGATAGCCCAGTGCAAGTCACCAGGATCAAGTACTTAGCACCCAAAGTAGAGATAACTGTTCTGGAAAATAAAATCAAACTCACCACTAAATGAAGTTTCTGACACAGCTCACTGTCATGTACATTTAAGCATAACTGTGCACCAGGTCTTATTGTACAAAAGCCTGGAAAAGAAATCTGTCTTCCTAAACTGAGTTTTGATTCCCAGCTGCAGGGGCTTTTATCCTTTCAGCTTCACTAATTCCTCTTAGTGTCATTTAACCATTTACTTTTAACATGAGGATCTTCTAAAATTACACCATTTACAAGGGGAGAAGACCTTTACAGAATACTTTGTGGACTCTCTAGAACTTCCTTTTCAGAGCAGATCTGCTCGGGGTACAGCTTTGTCTCTTCATATATATTCGACACTAAGTTTTTACCAGTTTAGTTACTTAAAATATTCTGGTGGAAAGAAATTATGAGGGTGAAAGTAGAGAGGAGAGAGAGAGCAAAGGTGTGACAACACTCCAGATCTGGTAGAAAATGCACTTTTACCAACCCCTCAGCACCCACAGTCAGATACACTGCAGAACTATGGGAGGAAGAGGCTCACGGACAATGCATGGAGAACCTGGATGATCCTGGGTGCCAGAATTGTGCTCTGCACTCATGGGTGTGTGAGAAAGCCTTTTTCTCTGCCCAGTGAGAGCAGCACATTCTAATCACTCACTAAGGAAAGCTCCTGCAAATGCTCCTTTATTTAGGGACTGCAAACACCACCTGAACAAAACCTCAGAGCACTGCTGGGTGACAGGAATCATCTGAATCATTCTCCCACCACCCAAGTGACCATGGTGAAGTGGCACAGTGACTCTTGGAGCACAGGGTAGGGACAGACAGACACCCCTCAGTCCCGTGTGCCTGGCAGTGCCCCAGCTGAACACAGAAAACACATTTTACCTGCTACAGAAAATGGCTCAAGGCCATGTCTGAGCCTGAGTTCCCAGCTCACTGGCAGCAAGGATGACAAGCCAGGTCACAGGGATGCACAGAAAACCCTGTGTGTCAGCAGAGGTACAGACTCATGGAGAACCTCTTCCCCTGGTTTTATTAAGCGTGGCTGAAAGCAAGATAGAGCATCAAAACAGACCAAAATAATGAAATTTTTATCCCTAGATACCAAGTTGGCTTAAAAGAACAGCATTTTTAACAAGCATTCCACACATCTATTGGAAATGTTTGGGGGTTTTGAGCACGAGGACATGGGAAGAGGCAGCCACTGTGACTACAAAAATATCAGTTTCCTGTTTAAATTTGGGACTGTATTTAGACTTGATGGCTTATCGTCTGAGAAGTTTCTCTGGATATAGGGAAGGTTGGTTTGTTTGTTTATATTAAGGATAACACAGTTTCCTGACTTGGATCACAGTGTTGATATTTGCCAGTTTCATGTCAATTGTGAGTAAAAAAATCAACTAATTTACTCAAAGACTGTGGTGAATTTGTTCAGTACATCCAACCCCAATTCTTTTTATAAAAAATTGGCCATTTCCACACAACAAATATTTCAAGTTTGGAAATGCTTGGACTATGCAGCTGTTATGTAGTAGACTATTAGATACTTAGAGGAAATTCCTCTCAAAAAGGAAGCTGAAAGCTGGTTTGATCATAGATAGGAGACTTCCCATGACCTTCCACTGCCTGTATCTTAATGCCTATGTCAGAGTTCCAACTCTATATTCAACACATGAGACTCTTTTTTATGCCCTGACTGTGAACAGCTGGCACTGCCTACTCCATTGGTTCTCTAAGGAGTTGGTGAAAGAAGCTGCAACATGGACACAAAAGTAATTGCAAAAAGCTAGGGTGAAAACTTTAACCCACTCATTTGGAAAGATACCAGGGTGAGAAGCTGACAAGCGAGATGCTTTTGGCTTGTCTAGTACTCACCTCTCCAAAGCAGAAGATATCTGAGAACTTATTGAAATGAATTTCATTTCACTCTTTGCTGGGGTCTCTAATGGAAAAGCTCAAATCAATTTACTTTAAATTACCAAGGTTGAAAAAGAGAGCAGTTCTCAAGTTGATTCACCAATGGATTTGTGGCTCAAGAACTCCAAGACAAGCAAGGACCCAGATGTTATTGGAATAAACTGTTGGAGTCTCATGTGCTGACACAAACCTGTCAGATGCTAACAGCATATAGATGCAAAGGGCCTCCTCATCCTCTTGTAAAAATGCTTGTTTTGGCACAGAAAAATGTGCATTTGTACCAAGTTTAATCTGGAGAAAAAGAAATTAACTCATAGCATGAGTATCCCACTCCACTTTGGAGATAAGACATGTTTAAGAAGTCTGTCTGCTGCTCCATCACTAAATGATTTGTGTTTTATTATCAATCCATAGCAGCAAATTAGCTTTGACCTCAGCCATCTTCCCTTTCCCAAACCTCACTGGCAACCTTTTATCCTTTCAACTTCTTTGTCAAGATGGGATATCCACCAACAAAACCAACTTGAACTTTACACTGACAAATCTGTCCTGTGCTACTGGATGTTTTATTGCAGTCACAAATCCAAACTTTCAAAAGCCAGAAAATAGATGATGAAGGCACAGACTGGTATGACCTGTGTTCTCAAAAATGGTGACAGCCAGCACTGATTTTCATACATTGTAGCACAATCAACAGGTAACTGATAACCATGAAAATGAAGCGAAGGGGAAAAAAAGGACAGTAGTCTTGTATATCTCAGAAGTAGAAGACAACACAAACCATGGATGAGAAGCTCTTGACCACACAGGGATGACATCAGGTGCACTGGTTCTGTGGAACACATGGGATTCCTCCTCCCTGTGAACTGTCTCCACACTGGGAACAAACAGGTGACAGACAAGGCAGAACTGTCCCAAGGGTGTTAGGTTCACACCAAAACAAAACTCTGCCCATGCATAAGCACCACACAAAGCGCACAGACCCACATTCCATAATGGCATGATTGTAAAATGTTGAAGACAAGGAGAACACAATGTTGCTTTTCTTGCCTGTGTGGCCATGCCAGAAGCAAAAGGCAAATGCTTCTACTGAGAACAATTTTGACATTTTGTCTGCTGCTGGGTCCTCTAAGGTGGATTCATAAGATCAGAACATTAAAAGTGTAAGTCAAACCATACAGTAGAAAGAGCAGAGCCCAAAGGAGAGCTGTGGCACTCTGCAAAGATGCCTCAAATCTCATCTTCTGGCAACAGTAAGTTTGCATTTGTGTAGCATTTCATAAACCTTAAATTAGTAAGGCTTTAACAAGCTGGAAAACAGTAACCTTCTTCCACTGCAGGGGCACAAGATGCTGAAACACTCAGCCAAAGGTCTTGCAGCAAGTCAGTACAAGTACCACAAGTACTTTTGTCCCCTGGGGATCTACTTTATGCTGGAAGATTTCCCCAGTGCAGCTCCGCCAGAAACACCCACTAGCAGAGGAACACCTCACACTGAAGGAAAGAGGAGTGATGGTGCTCTCAGGATAACACAGGTGCTCTGAGCAAATGACCTTCCTGGCCCTGGTACAGGCTGAGGGACACAACTTCTTCCACACTCCTAACCTGCCCAACTCCCAGACCTGGCCTGAGACCCAAATGTGACCATCTCCCAGCAGTTCACTTAATGTCTCAATTTAATAATCTGTGAAGTCAAGCAGGGAACATCACTGCCCTTCACAAGAGCTCTTCTACTTTGTAGAACTGGGTGGTGCAAACTTTAGTCCTCCTCTAAATGGGAAGTATTTATTTTTCACTGCCTCACAAGATGCTCTAAAAAGTTGCTGCAAAATACAGTCCCTCCCTAGGGGAACAAATCCCAGCCTGGACCTTATGAAACCTCTGCTAAACACAACCAGCTGGTAAGAAAAGAAACTAACAAAACCAAACCCCAAACCCAGGAGTCTTGCAATTACTCCTCTGGGAGAATCTTCAGCAAGTGCTGGTTCTGACCTCTGTCACCTCCAAGATTCCCCAGGGAATCTGGCATTAATTGCTCATTCTTCTGTGCCCAACATTTCTGAATCACTAAGCTAATGTCACACCTTAGGCTGGTCTTTCCATTTTTAAGTAGGAATTCAGCAGGGCAATGTACATTTCTTGTACCTTTTTTCTAGTTTGGACTAGCAGAAATTTCCAAAGCACAGGACAGCCTTCAAGAGTAACTTCCAATCTAAGCATAAATTCACAGGCACGAGATTTCCCAGCTGCAGTGGTTTCCACACAAGCTGTCCAGGCAGTGACAAGCTGGGTGTTGAAAATTTGCTTACGTTGACTTTTTTTTTTGTGGGAGCTGTGCAAACAAACCCAAACAATTCTCTTTTTAATGCTCATGACAAACATTTCACTTGCATTTTATCAAAGACACATTTTTGTGCTTTCAGTCCAGGCCCTGCTTCATGTTGCTACAAGCAGGGAGCACTGGCTCTACATTCAGTTGCTGGTTGCAGCTTCTCTTTAAATCATTTTTACTGATTTGATTTAATAATATGCCATCCATTAATATTCTGGTCTGACAACAGACTTGGGTAGTTCTGTTATTCCCAGTGAGGATGAACCTGCACCAGAAACTCGAGTGTTCAGAAAGGGTTATACAGTTAGAACAAGGTATATGTAGATTATCCTATGCTGCCTTATGACAAGACCATTTATCAGTGCAAAGCACAAAACTGCTTTTCAAAAAAGAAACACAACTGCTTTCCCTTCCAACAAAAAAACCTGACACCTGCCAACTCACCAATTCATCAAATGGCTTACAGATGTCTATCTCAAAACCATTTAAGAACATGGGTCCAGGTAAATTCATCCACTGCTCCACACTGAGGTCCCTCTAGTGGCACTGAATGTCACCCACCCACATGCCACAGGCAAAGTGGATGACACCTACACTGCCACACAGAGGCACAGCTCCCACTTCTACACCGTGCTAACAGGAACAGAGCCATACATCAGACAGGACAGCAAATGACAGGGAATATTCTGTCAGATCCTTCTGAGTCTGCATACACATACAAGGCACATCAAGTACCCCTTAAGAAAGGATTTTCTCTATCACCTCAGACAAGAGTGTCATGCCTCCAGATGTGGCCAGGGTGAATAGGTCTTCTTGGTTACACATAAGACACAGAAACCTTCTGACTCCTACAGGAACACAGCTGGAGCCATGGGAGCTAACAATACTGCTACCTCACAGGTCTTCAGACTGAAGAAAAGTAAAGCAAAGACAAAACCAAAGGAACACAAAAGCATTCAGTAAAAACAGTGTTAAAACAAAAGAAACATTTTTATTTATATCTTACCTCACTGGGAAAGACAATTACATCGCTTTTATTGTTCACAGGTAGCAGAGAATTTGGATGAGACAAGCTGCCATGGTTTCTGGGTTAGGAAACACTCACATACGAGAGCAGAGAGGACCAGAAAGTGAATAAGAAGACTGACCATCCACATGGTTTGAACACAATTTGTAAAACCCTTCTAACTGCTAAGGGAAGCAAGACCTGAAACCAAACCAGATCTTTCATCACAAACATTGGTGAAATTGAGGCATGGAGTTTGTCAGTTCTGATTATCTGATAAAACAAAGATCCATTCTCAGATGTTCTCAAGAGGCATGGGGTTTGAGTGGGGACTGCCCATGCAGAACTGTGGTAACTGCTGGGGCCTTTAACAGATGGACAGGCTCCAGGAATGGAAGGTGACAGCAGGGTAGCTGAGCCCACAACCTCACTGCTTGAACCAGCTTGGTAAGGAGGAATCCCAGGGAGGAGGAACAAAAGCCAGTTCTACTTTCCTAGAGACAGACCTCACCTGATTTCTCTTCAAGGACACAGCTTTTTGACTAGGGTCTCTCCAGTGCTTCACTTGCTAGGTGACAGCACTGGGGTTTTCAAAATAAGACTAAAATATTAATATATTTGACTAAAAGGAGGCCAGTTTTACATTAGAAGTGACTACCTAGGTTCTAATGATGTCCTTCCTGGAAAGTTTCTTCTTGCCTTAAATTTGTCAAAAAAGTTTAATTATAACTAGGAGAAAAATGCACTCTGTCCTTCCCACCCATTTTACAAATCATGATGTTTTACTGTTCAACACCTAAAATAATCTTACCAATAAATTCAAAAACACATGATCCAAAATTTCATAAAACCATGAATTAGTTGGCAACATAATTAGAAATAAACCAATGCAATATCTGATCTAGGAAAAAATGCAAGGTTTTTCGTCTGGAAAGTAGCTTTAAGTCAAGTGAAGAACTCAAAGGCAACTCAGATGAATAACTGGCCAAATAAAACCTGACCAATCACTTGTCTTTCTAAACTAAGAGCTCTGCTCAAGGCGATTTATAAAGGTAAAATGAGGATCAAGATGTCCCAATAGTTGGAATCAAAAGAAGGAAACTACCAACTTGACTGTATTTCTCTGCAAAGTTTGTTATTCATTTGTCCAGCTACAAAAAAATCAACTGACATTGACCATCAGTTTTAAGCTAAGAAATTTACAATTTAGAAAACCACAAAGAAATTAAATATGATAGAATCTCTTATCTCCTTAGTCTGACTGGCAACTGCTTAAAAACTGCTTTCCTGGTCTTGCTGAAGAGCACATTTCTTTTTCTGTTTTTCCTCTCTTCTA
Source organism: Camarhynchus parvulus (assembly GCF_901933205.1). NCBI lineage: Eukaryota > Metazoa > Chordata > Aves > Passeriformes > Thraupidae > Camarhynchus > Camarhynchus parvulus. The sequence continues at coordinate 17,797,394 of NC_044575.1, read as the reverse complement.
CTAAAAATGTGAACAGCACTGACATACTGCTCCCCTTATTTCCTGTCTGCTGTTCCTCTCATTTTTACATTAGCACTAATGCAAAAACCACTGGAAACCATGCACAGGCTGGGCTTTAAAAAAACAAGGTATTTGTCAACCTTTTAATTCCTCTGTTAAAGAAAGGAAGAGAAAAACCACTCACACAACTAGGTTTCCATAAGTAATGGAAAGAGCAATGCAAAGAATCTATAGACCCATTCTTTAAAAACTATGAACAGGGAAAAGAAGACTATGAAAAAGGCTGCCCTTGCTAATTTTTGAAAGTAGAAAAAAATGTGAAACAAAAGGTCTAAGGAGAAAATAAGAAGCAGCTTTCAAAATAATACCACACAAAACACCACTGTGTTAGGAGAAAAAAAAAGGGGAAAGGGTGGAAGAAAAAAGGAGAGGAGAAAAAGAAAAAAAAAAAAGGAGGGGGGGAAAGAAAAAAGGGGTGAAAAAGAGAAAAAAAGCCAATCCAACAGCTTGAGTGCTAGGATCTTTAACACTCACAAACCTGTCAAACATTTTCCTCCCATCTACTGTGTCTTTCTTCAATACTACAGTCCTTCTGAAAAGGGGAGGCAGAAGAAAAATGATTGCACTACATTTACATAACTGCACAACACGGGAGATTTATCAGCATTTTTGAACAGCCAAATCAGCCAAACAAATTGTCTGCAGAACTGCAACAGTAACCATTGGAGTTCTTACCATCGGCAACATCACAAGTGTGTGGGGAGAATCAAATCTTTTATTATAAAAATCAATCACAATTCCCATTCTGTTCCTCGATCCCTTAAAAAAAAAAAAAAAGCCACAAAAACCTGAGTGCTGCTAATTTAGCCTTCTCACTAAAGAATGAATACCAGATAAAAAGGGAGCCGATGGCTGGCCCAGAGCCAAAAAGAAGGCTTTCAGGCACAAAAATTGCCCAGAACAATGTTCTGCACTCAGAATTTTTTTACATGCAACTCTGTACAGACATGACAGGCATATCTGGCAACATGGCTAAGAATATACATTTATGATGGAGTACACTGCCTTTTAAAAGGAGAAATAAATTAGAGATTAACGCCTTTTATGCAAGCTGCAAGGAGAAGAATTCCTGGAGCAATTCAATTCAGCTCAAGGAACAAGGCTTCTTTCAAAAAGTCACCCTTTAACTGGGAAGGGCGCTTCTTTGCAGGGAGTCTGAACTGAGAAATACGCAGCTCCTTGCTTTCTATTTATAGTCATTCAGGCAGTGAATAGCCTCATTCCAAATGCCACAAGGCATACTCACAACCTTTTATTCCAGAGACCTGATTTGTGTTTCATTTCAAAAAGTCCAGCGTGATGGGGAGAAAAAAAAAAAACTCACAGAAAAAAAAAAAAAAAAAAAAAAAAAAAGAGGGAGGGAGAAAAACGGTACACATCTTGCAACAGAAACACTTTTCCCCCCCAACTTTTCCTTTATGAAGCTGGTGCTGGAGAGTGTGGAAAAGAGGGTGGGTTTTTATTTAGAAACTTCCCTATGGGAAGGGAAAGAAAGTGGGAGCTTTGGAAGTGGATGCATTTTTACTCATTTAACACTGAATGCCAGTTGCCCTGCAATTTAAGCAAGTCTGGGGGAAGGAGAAAAAGGAGTGAGGGGTGAAAGCATTTCAATTACTTGGCTTTGAAGGACCCTTCTGAATGAGAAAGAGACAGAAAACACTTGTCAACTGCAAGTTCAAGTGAAAGCCACTTCTGCCAATGAAGTGTGCAGATGGCTGTGGGGGTTCCGCTGAACCCTAACTGGGCCTCTATTATGTCTTTATTGCTCACAAAAAGGCCAGGGTCACCTTCAGTTTAGAATAAGTTAGCATCCTTTCCCACAGAATGACTCTGGTCAATCAAGCCAAGCAAAGGAAGTCTTCCTTTGAGTGACTGCTATCCCATCAGTGCACTGAAGAATTTTTAGAAAGGATAAATAGACACAAAAACCTTTGGTCTCATCCACACTACCGACATTTATCAGAAAAAATTCCCACCACTGCAGACAACCTTGGGAGAACCAGGGTAGGCTGCTGGTGGCTGTCATGTGTGTCTGTTAGATTTCTCTCTCGTTAGCCCTGGATGATATGAGTCTAAAAATGGTACTGACAGCTTTCAAAATTTCACTAATAAGATGTGGCATGAAAAGCAAGTTCCACACCTTTATTTGTAGTGGGAGCTCTTCAGCAGCATGGGAACCTCACCAGGCCAGCCCAGCACGCCAAGTTCCCTATTTCTTACAGCATCCACATTTCATGTGTTTCACAAGCAAAAATTGCAGAAATTTGTGCTGACAGGCACCTGTGGTACCATCACCTGCCCTCCCAGCGTTGCTCAAGACAATCCGCCTGGAACATTCCAATATGATCTTCTGTGGTGTTGTGAAATACCATCACTAATGCAGATGGGCTTAAAAAAATGACCCAACAAAGCTGAAATAGAAGGCTGGAATTTGTGTTTGTGGCAAAAATATTTCTGTATTCTTAATTTAAGAAGTTTACACCTAAGGTCGCTAAACACCAAGAAAGGGTTCAAACAAGAGCAGAGGAAGGAATTTTTTCCCAGAGAAAAGTTAATTCCCAAACTATGGCATATTGGCACAACTATCTTCAAAACATCAGAGAAACAAGTCTCTTCCAACACTGGTATAAGACATTATTCATGAGATCTCAACTCCTGGGCAGCAAAAACCACCTTCCCTCTAGGTTAGAGGTAAGCTCTATGGCAAATTAGCATTTTTCTTGGGAAAATACAGAAGAAAGTAGGAAAATGAAATCATAAAAGGTAACAGTATTTAAAGGAAATCACTCATAGCTATTGGCAAACAATATAGCCAAAAACTTCAAGAAGGTTACCAAGTTAAAACCTCCCTCAAGTATCCTACCTGCTAGTCTGACAAACTCAAAGTTACTCCAATTTCCATAGAAGCCAACTTTTTCTCAGCAACTGGAAAAACACATACTTGTTCTGTGCTAGAATATACATCAGGCTCTCTTAGAGCGGGGCTCATTTCCACTCTTCATAGGTACAGAAGCCTTTGTGCCACTATACACAAAATCCCTCTTTTAAATACAGGAAGCTGATCCCAACAGTGGAAGTAAAGCAGAATTCTCTCCCTAGCCAGACAAAAAGGGTGATTTGGAATCGGATAGCCTAAAATAATTCTTCAGGGAGAAAGGAGAGCCCCAAACATGTACAACTCAAATAATTCTTCAACTTTGTAGTTTAATACATCCTCAGGATTTCCTCTTGATAAATATGGCAAAAGCTGCACATGCAGAAGTAATTTCTGAGCACTCCACAAAGACCAAATTTAGAAGCTGCCTGTCAGTTGTTTCTTTTTTAAGTTGTCCCTTTAAAAGAATAGTACAAAACAAAAGAGTTCCTGGATAATTACACAAGATTTAGAGAGTTTTATGGCAATAAAACAGTAGCTCTAATAAATCAGAAATTGTTATAGATTAATGTAAGTTCATACTGGTAGAAACATGAGTGTGGAAAGACTCCAAGGTGTATTTAAACTGTATTTTTTTCACTTTGAAGCTATTTGACACAGTACCAAGAGGGGCATATAAAAGTTTAAGAGAACGTCTGATCAAAACCATCCTATGGAGGGATCTCATTCAATCCAAACATTATTTGAGAGTTTTCTACTAGTGCATTAAGTGACGTGACTAACACAGGCCACATTATCTCCTGTATCATCTAGGTGGGACGAGTCCCTGCTGCAACTGCTTCTACACAATGGGGTTTTGCTGCAAGGCTGGTTTTGCTCTACTTCTTTACAGATGAGAATTTCTGGTTATTTATGATGCTGAAGGCAAGGTCAACTAATATGAACCTTGCATTTGGAACAGAGAAACAGAACTCCTTGATGTTTTTTAGTTCCTGAAAACTGGGGAAGGGGGAAAGAGAGAAGGCTAATCCAGCATCTCAGCACAACCTCTAAGGAAAAATTCTCTTTACTACAGAAAAGATTTGCCTTTATTATGGAAAACCCATTTATGCTCAACAGTAGCCCAGACAACAGTCTTCACTTCAGACACGTAGCTGCCTTTTCCATATGTATGGTCTAGGCTGTGAAGAAAAGAACTGGCATCTTGAATTTGATTTGTAGTTAGTTATCTGGGAAATGTCAGCTTAAAGAATTAAAAATGTGCTCATGGCACCTCATGCTGCCAAGGAGACATGGTACATCCCTTGAGGACTGAAGCCCCCACACCCCTGTCAACTGGGCTGCTGCATTTCAGCCAAAAGGTGATAAAAACCAGACTAATTGAGTCCAGGCCATCTTTCATCTGCAGAGGAACTGCACCATCCCTCCCCATCTTATCCCATCCAGAACAGCAGAAAAACATTTCTCAAGAAAATTTTGCTGAAGAATGGAAAGGTTTATGTATCTCCAAGAGCACTGCTGAACACAGGATGGAACCAGCCACAGCTTGGTTGTGTTCCTTATAATTAACACTTTCTTCTTCAACACTGTCATACCTTTCACTTGCTCAGGGCTCAGATGCAAGTTCACCTGGCAGTTAACACTCAAAAGGGACAGGAGGAAATTCACCTTCATAAGTTTATCTTCTTCCCTTTGGTCAATGAGTCTCTATGCTCTGTGAACATTTCCTTTCTACTTAGCTTAGAGCAGAAAGGTGTGACCCTTCTGTTCTGATCTAAAACATCTAATTCTGTGAAACTGGATCTGACTTTCTTCAACAGCTCCCACACTTGGCAAAAGTCATCTTAGAAGTAAACAAAGCTCATGTAGTGCAAGGTACAAAATAACATATTGAAATGCCTAATTAAGCAGCAAGCAAAACACAGACAAACTAATCTTGTCATTAGAAGAGTGGAGCTAGAAGGCTCTGTGCTCCTGAACAGGATATGCGCATTGTTTGTTGGCAGGTAGAGGCTGGCTATATTTCTGTGTTCCAGAAAGAAGTCGTATCACATCAGGAAATCCTGAAGCACAGTTCAGGGTTTAGAAACATGCAACAGACTCAGAAGAATTTCAATTCTCTAAAGGCCATTAAGATCTGAAATCACTCACCAGTCTGACCTGCTGAACATTACAGATCATTGTCTGTCATCTCAGCACTCTGTTCCACACTACAGACTGGTGTCTACAAGGCTGGACAAACTGCAACATCATTTCTATGACAGCAAATTAGTCAAGATCATTCCAAATATGCATAAGCAGAAAATTCTTAATTGCAGAGGAAGTTGGGACATCCCTGGGAGTCAGAACTGAGGTGCTTACTCTTGACCCCAAATCTGGGGACAAGTCTGGTATTGTAAGCTGAACACAGTCAACAGATAGATGAGGGAGTGGGGATTCTTACACAAGAGAGAATAAAGATCCTTTTCCCCTGGCTGCCAGGTTTCCTTCTTCCTACAGGTGCACACTCCTGTGAGGCTGTACATAATTTTGCAGAAATAGAATTTTAGTCAAAGATACAGCTCTCTTCCCTCCCTGAAAGTCTGTGTTCCATCCCAGCATAGTCCCTCTGGGAAAAGCAAACATAACTGATTTATCATCAGTGTTGTCAAACCGTCACAGAATCACTAGGTTGGAAAAGACCTTCAATACCATAGAGTCCAACCCATGTCCTAACACCTCAACTAAACCATGGCATCAAGTGCCACATCCAGTCTTTTTTTAAACACATACAGGGATGGTGACTCCACCACCTCCCCAGGCAGACAATTCCAGTACTTTATCACTCTTTCAGTAAAAAAAGAACCCTGTAACAATATTTTAAGGTAGTCCTCCCTCCAAATGACTCCTCCTATCCATTCTACAATGGCTATGTGGCTCCTGGTCTAAATCTGGTCTCAAGCTCACCAGTACAGATTATACCCCTCCAGAAGCTTAAAAGACAGTTGGTTATACAGCAGGTCTTTGGACACTGCCACAAACAGAGCTCTCATGTGACAGAAGTTTGCTGAGCAGCTCCCTTCAGGCAAAACAGAAATCGCCATCCACCTACAATAGCATTCATGCTGGGTGGTTCCTCAAGCTAAAGGCAGAGCAATACAGAGGCCTGACAGCTACTTCAGATTAATAAAAACACAGAGTTATATAATGCTCACAAACCACACAGACAATCCCCAACAAAAAAAACATACCCAACAGCCACACACATGCACACATGTCACTCCTCCAACAGCACAGCTTAATGCCAGTCAGAGGAGCAGTGCACTGCAAACAGAAAAACCAGAAGTGGCAGCATCCAAAGGAGCTGCAGGAATACAGAGCTGAACAGAGCTCTATGAACTGCAGGGACAAGCATGAGGTTTGCCAGCCCAATTCTGACATGTGCTATTCAACATGAACACATTCTATGTCAACATCATGTGCTGCAGATCACATATGTAGCACTTGCAGCTGGAAAGGATGTAATCTACCAATTTATCAGAAGTAAAAAATATAGGATGTAGTGAAAAGTGTAGGAGATACCTATCTCATTCATCTAAGGACCACAGTGTAAGATTCAATTCATAACATTTCTTTGCCACAGTTTTAAACTGAATCAAATGTCAGTGAAAAGTTTCTAAAATACCCCACTGAAATTAAGGCTCCCTCACTATTATAAATCAAAATAATTGTATTAATGCACCTGCCTATTTAGACTGATCTAAGAGTGTAGCTCTGTTCTTTTAATTACAGGGATCCTGCATTCCTTATTTCTACATCCATTTAACTTTTCTGTTCTCATATATTAATAGAAATATGCAGTGTGGGAATTATTTACATTAATATAAGTATAAACTAGGTCTTCTGAAATGCATTTATAGAAAAACAATGCTTTGAGATTTATACAGCTAATTAGCATGTGGCAATAAGTTTAAATTCGTTGTTCTCCCTATAAGATTTGCCTGTTTCAGTAAACCAATACAGAATACCTTCCAAGTAGTTTATTATGTTGCACAGTTTTTTTAAATCCTTTGTTGAAAAATGAAACACACACACACACAAAAATGTATCAGTTATGAGAAAATGTTTCATGTATAAACTAAATACTGCATCTTTCAGGTCAAATAACTGGAAAAAAAAGTGTAATATGTGACATACACTTGGACTTGTTTAGAAAAAGCAACTTTAAGTTAGTTTAATTATTATTTTTTCTCCCCAGTACAACTGACTTCCACAAACCCTACTCCTATATTTAAGCTGCAAATTGTTCCAAACAGCCTTTTACATTATTTATGCAGAATGTGATCAACAACACACTAACTATAAAGCTTGTTTCCTGAAAACTCAAGGGCAGCCCACACAACTGCACCTGGGAAAGAAATTCCAGTGAGCTCCATGATCATCATCTGGTGCTTACTTACACTTAAAGCACCCTATAAACTTGCACAGACTTACTGTATGTGATATGTTATTGTGTATGTGATACTTATGTGATTATGGATCTCCCACAAAAAAAACCAAAAAACAAAAAACAAACAAAGGACATTTGTCAACAGAGGGGAAAGGGAAGAGGGCAACGAGGGGAAGCTGCCAAAAGGGACAGTCTGCTGAATGCTTATTCCAAGAATATTGCACAAGCTCAACTAAAATGCATACATAATGACAGGCAGCTGAAAATTTCATAATTGCTCATTATGCAACTATACCTTAGGCACTTTAAGCAAACACTGAAGAAATAATACATGGGAAAACCTGGCTTGCCATAAATTTTTTAAAAGAAGAATTAGGAAACTATACACGTGGGCCTTTGCTTCTCTCTCTGCTGGAATCCTGTAATCCTTATTAATCTGCTGTTTGTTCCTGGAAAGTAACTTTTCTCTGTCAGTAAAATCCAAAGTTCAGCTGGATTAATCCATGCCCTTTACTTGTAGCTGAAGTTGTGTGGACAAACACATGATTTTGACAGACACGACTCAAAATTTGCTATCTATTTTCTATTTGCCATATTCTTTGTCAAAGCAATTTAAAAAATTAAACCTGGGAACAGTGCTACCACAGGGTGTCAAATTTGCAGCAAAAGCCCCGTAGGCTCCTGTCACACAAAATTTTGACAAGCCTTGCCAAGTGGTTTCTCCAGGATGCAAACTGCTTGCAAAGTGACTGGGCCCTTTGTGTGGCAGTTGAATGCTGCAGATGGGAAGGTTAGCAAAGGGCTTTGACAGGAAAGGGTGACTGCTGTTTTCACCCTGTGAAGTTCTCCATGCACAAATAAAACACAGTCTCCTGCTACAGGGTGATGCTTGGTGTACCCTCAACAGCTCTGCAGAGATTATCTTCTAACTGAGGAAGAGTACACCCAAAAGTAATATCACAGTGTGTTACCAGAACTGAACAAAACCACCCCTGAAACCCACCCACCCACCCAGGGACATTCACAGGGCATTTCAGACCCGAGGTCCAGGAAAAACAGGACAGATGCCTTCAGCCTATCAAATTTCCAAGCTGTACAAAGTTCATTCACTGTTTAAGAACTTTAAATTCAAACAGGCCTTCCCAGTCACAGTAAGATGACTCCCTGCAGATCTAGAATACCAGAAGCCAGAGCAGAATGCCAAGCAGAGACACACACCAATATGCACAAGCTACATTCACTCTTCACTCTTGTGTTTTGCTCTATGCAGAAAGCAGTTGAAGGCATGCCATGTGATGAAAGCAATTCTCAATTACCATCTAACAGCAATTTCGGATCCCATCTTAAGTACAGACAAGGCAGCACCTTCTTTGCCTTCTGCAGTATAATGCAGATACAGAGTGCAACTTTCTGATCTGTGTAGGGGCAAAATACTTGGTTGTAGACTTCCTTCTTCAGGAGCACTCAGCATAAATCTGATCATTTTAGATGAAGCAAGAACTCCCTCCTTGAAGTGTAGCCAGAGAGTAAATCACCCAAAACATCATCAACTTTTTTTTTTCTTTTGCTACCTAATGAGCTACAAAATAGTTAGAGCTTACTATCTACCATCCCATTTATGCTGGTTTTAGGTGACAACAGCAACTAAATTTATCCAGTAACACGCTTCAAGTTAGTTTTAGGTGTCTATTGGGAAAAAAGAGAAATCCCAATACCCAGCTGGGTCAACTACAGTATAAAATATAAATATGTATCCTCGACTTGAAGTCAGCTGATTTTTGTTTCTGACATGCTGTGGATGCAACATACATACACACAGAACAAATCACTATTTGCAGCAGCAAACAAGCCAGCTTAAACAGCAATCAGTGAAACCAGTATTAAGTTTGAGCAGTAAATAATGTAAATAGTAGCAGTGGCTGCTACTAAAATGGCATGTTCTTGGCAACAAAACACAAGCAAGGGAAAATGAGTTTTTGCTGAATGACTGCAGCAGCAAGTGAAACTGGAAATGCCCCACCTCAAATGACATACAGTGAGGTTTCATGCCTATTAGGGCCAGTAGAGTAGCATGAAAGAAAAACAGAGTGAATAAAAAACCCTTACATTGGTTTCTCTGGTTTTCCTAGACGTTGATGTCAAACCAAAGAGTATTGCTGGATTTGCTGCCTGACAGTGAAGTAAGACAGACTGGACAGATTGCTTAACCCCATGAAACACAAGGCAGCTATGAAAGGTGGCATCTGGAGTGTTCCCTGTCCTGCAAGCTGAAAGGTAAGGGGAGACAGGATCTCTCTGGTAGTCATCAAACCCAGTACTAGCTACTGCCAAACAATGAAGTTAAATTTCTGGAGCTAGAAGACAGTCTGGTTTCCTCTCGTCCTGATGGAAAAATCTTTAGAAAGTAGTCATTCCTCAAAGTCTATTTATCTAAATTGTTTATCAAAAAATGTTGCATATACTACTACCCCAAACAACATTAAAACTCGATTGATTTCACAGGCCATGATCACAGTAGAAATTTCCCTCCTCAAATTCAGGCACAGACTGCCTATATTGTTTTCAAAGCAGTAGGTACATTAAAATTTATCTCTTGTCCACAAATCTGGACATCACATAATCATTAACATCTTGAAATATGGCTTTCCAGGGCCTTCATATCCACTGGCTCCTGTACAGGAACCTTACACTGTCTTTTGCATCCAGCAATTTTAGATAGCAGTTCCAAGCATCACAGACAAGCCAAAACATCTTTTAAACAAATTTTACCTGAGTGTCTCAATTTGTTGCAAAAGCCTCAGGTAAAACCTGAGATTTCAAGCAATTAAATTACACTTGGAACAATGAAGGCATAACAAACACACCATTTCTTGCAGAAATTTTCTCAGCCACATGAATGTACTTCCTTTCTTCTCAAATATGTGTTGTTATGCTAAGTATAATTTTAATATTAATGAAACAGCAGACTCCTCCAAAAATGGGTAAATGTACCCAAGACAAAGCTGCAGATGAGAACTGCACTTGTTTTCTACAAATGCACTCAAGTATGGCTCTGTTACTCACCTCAATTTTATCTGTTTTTGCATCTCCCCAATAAAGCTTGTTTTTCTCAAGATCCAGTGCCAAGCCATTAGGCCACCCAAGAGAAGTATTCACCAGAACTCGCCTTTCTGAGCCATCCAAATAAGCACATTCTATCTTTGGACTTTCACCCCAGTCCGTCCAATACATGTAGCTGTAAATAATAAAAAAAAAAAAATTAGAAAAAGGGGAACAATTAATGCATGATGCATCAGGCAACAGGCAAGACAAGAGTTAAGGTCTGTGTTGCTTTTGAAAGAATTTGCTTTTTGCTTCCCCAGCAGCAGCAAACAAGCCAGCTTAAACAGTAATCAGTGAAGACAATATAAAGTTTGAGCAGTAAATAAATTAAACTACTGAAAATATGCAGTGGCCCAATTCTTTCATAGTTAAGGTAACATTGAAGATGCAGAGAAAAGAAAATTTAACCAAACACCCAATGTATAGGTTCATTGAGGAGCACTATATTTAGAAGTCACCTTTTAAGTACACAGTTATTAAAGGGATGAATCAATGAATCAGTCATTTCCTCAATACCTGACAAACAGTACAGTCATCATCCTGCAATTTGCATGTTTTCACTTTCAGAAGACCATGAGCTGGATCCCAAGACCAACCAGAGGGCTCTCGCTAAACACCAAACTTACCCCATTACAGGATTGAGCACTATGGCTCGGGGCTCATCCAGGTTTTCTGAGATAAGAATCTTCCTGGATGTCCCGTTCAGCCGGGTCACCTCGATGCGGTCCGTGCCAGTATCAGTCCAGTACAGGTTCCTGGCCACCCAGTCCACAGCAATCCCATCTGGGTGGTTGATCTCCGTGGTCACCAGAGTCTGGGCTCCAGTGCCATCAAGGTAGGCCCGACGGATTGCCCGGACATCATCATCAGTCCAGTAGATGTAGCCTTCCACAGGGTCGTAGTCAATGGCAATTGCATGTCTGATGTTGTCTATCTGCAGAATAATGTCAGTGAAATCCGGCATGTCCAGGGAAATCCTCCTCAAGTCAGTTCTTCTGGCGAGCAGTAAGACTTCCTCAGCACCTGGGGAGAAAAGCATTCATGGCATCATTTGCACTGCTACAGATGTGAAGATTTCAGTGGAGCACAGCAGGCTCTGAACTGCTACTGTCACTGTAACAAGAGATTTCCTTAAATAAGGACATCAAGCTTTCATGAAAATATAGACTTGTTTGTATTTTAGATGACAATTTCTCCCAGCCTTCTAAACTAATACAGACCATAGCAATCTGTCTCTAGAATCTAAGAAAAACCAACAAAACTTGGTGGGTTCAGGTCCAAATATTTCATCACATTAGAGGGACTTGTTCAGCCAAATGTCTCACTGGCTCTTTGAGTGCACTAGACAAGTTTTCACGCATGCCCTATGTAGTAAATGACAGGGGCTAACAGAAGACTGGAGTATTTTGTAAACAAATTCCATTATAGATTTACTCCAGACAGTCCAACAAGAAAACAAGTCACAACCACAGCAAGTATTTATCATTTGGCCACAGATGACGCAAAACGATTCTAAGGCAATAGGATTGTTGTTTTTTTCTCTCCACTGAAAAGTTATCCTGCTTGTGGAAAGGGTGCCAAACAACTTGGAGCACATTTAAAGGACAAATGGGATCTTCAGTTGACTGACACTGAAGCAGCAGTTTCTTTTATTAATGCAAAAAAGGGGACAGACAGCAAATGTGCAGTTGCTTAATAAAGTTTCCCCACATCCACCCATGCATGCTTCAATACAAAAAGAGAAGTATGTGAGGTTTTTCCTAATTCTGTTACCAAGTTTATGCTGGGTATTTTGAAAACTGACAAGGAAATTTTATTGTTTAGCAATACTCCAAAACTGGAAACCTAAATAAAAGTCATTTGTTGTATTTCATCCAGACCAGCAAACACTACTAGGAGGTGGCAATTTCCAGCTTCCCCCAACAGCTGAGATTGAATGAAAATGGTCATCATGGGGACATATCTAAAAATAACAGAAATTCAAATCCTCATGAGAACATTTTTCTAGAAATACTTCACATCTAGGCATGCTCATGTAGTTCTGGAGACACAGAGGTTGAATTTATTGTACAACACAACCAAATTTACGTTCACTATGGGTGCTGGATTTGAGTTTGGAAATCAGGGTTTAGCCTCCATGTATCATCTCAGAAGCTCTGAAAAGAAACAGTGCTCAGGGCACAAGTGTATAATGACAGAAATGATGTAAAAGAGCAGCATTTTAATATCATTAAAGCATTTCAAACTACCTCAAGCCATCACAACTCTTGGATGAAGCAGTGCTGCTCTCCTTCTGCTTGTTCTCACTTCTCTGTCACCCGGTCAGATGCAAGCACAGCATGGCTGTGTGCTGCAAACCACACCGAAGAGCTGCCCAAACGAAAACTAACTCAGTAGAAATGAAGCCATCAGCCTAAGTCAACAACCAGACCTGCAGAGCTCCACAAACACCTGTGCTGGCACAGTGAGGGGCTCCAGCAAGAATGCTTCTCTCAGTCAGCATCAGCTGACAAGGACAGTATCGCTTTGAGAGAAGGCTTAGGCAGAAGAGAGAAACAACTCAGAGCTGAAAAACCCCATGGAGAAAAGGGAGGAATGAAAGCCCATGCATTCATGACAGCAAAGCAAGAGAGACAGTAACTACAGCAGAACCAAATACCTCATGTAACAGTTTTATGTCTAGCTTCTATGCTTCTAAAATATTTCATTATGGGAGTCAAAATAAAAACTGTTTAGTGCAAGTTAAGTAAAAATTCAGGCCTCAAAACTCAACATGGAAAGGGTGATGTATCTGGTCATCTAAGTGTTGTACAAACACACAAGGGTTTTCAATTAAACATTTAAAAAACAATTGAGATGTTGGAGTTGCTTTTTATTTAAGAGAACACCTGGAACACATGGCCCTCTGTCTCATGGAGGATGATGAGCGAGTGAAGAGTTTCTGGGTTAGGATTAAAGAGCAGAGCAGGCAGGGTGATACTGCTGTGTGTGCTTGTTACAGGACACCAGATCAGGAGGAGCAAGTGGATGAAATCTTTTACAGACAGCTGGCAGGAGCCTCAGCCACACACCCTGGTTCTTATGGGTGGCTTCAGCCACCCCCATCTCTGCCGGGCGACCTGAGCACACACAGTGCACGAGGCTCCTGCAGAGCACTGATGACAACTTTCTAACACAGGTTCTGGAGAGGCCAGTGAGGGAAGATGTGCTGCTGGACCTTGTACCAACTAACAACAAAGGGCTGGCTGGGATGTGAATGTGGGGGCAGCCTTGGCTGCAGTGATCAGGACTTGGTGCAGCACAGGATCCTGCAAAGAAATGAGGTCCTGAGTAAGGTCCTGAAGAGATAACTGATCTCTTCAGGCATCTTCTTGAAACAATCTCATGGGAACATGCCCTAGAGGGAAGAGGAGTCCAAGAGAGGTGGCTAATACTCAAGGAACAGCATGGCAGCTGTTCATACACCAAGAGCACTCAAGTTTATATCCACCTTAACCTCTGAATTTCTACTATATCAATGTGTCTGCAATCATAACCTTAATACTGAAGTACAAGTCCTGTGAAGCAGAGGACCATCAAATACACGTCTAGCAAGTGATAACACAGCAATTACCAATATTACATGTATTTCTAGGATAACCAACATTACAAGCCTCATTGCATGGGAACAAACAGATAAGAATCAAATGCATATGTTTTGCCTCTTCACACAAGGGATTGCAGGGTCACCTTAGTTCACTGTAAACAAGTTCAGAGGAAGCAACCATCAGTCTAAGGCCCAGATTGTGTCTAGAAATGCTGACTAGGCAACAGGCTGAAAGACACTGTTAACACCCCCTAAAACTCACAAGCAGTACCCAAACAGCCTTCACTTCCTCACAGCAGCAATAATTAGACTCAGATTTATCTCCAGCTCTGTGATAGGTTCACCTCTGCATAAGACCATGTACTTATTGGCACCCAAAGTATAATTTTGACCAGGAACAAGACAGCCCAGCCACCTTGAATCAACTACATTACTAGAATCTTCTTGCAAATCAAAAGAAACAATTTGTTTCTGACACGTTCAGCTGCTGTGACTTTTTCTCTAAGCAAACGCTACTGCAGATACAGTCCCAACCTCAGTTCTGTCCCATGGACATATACGGCTAAAAATAGACAGGAAGAATAAAACTTCTCCCTGCTGATCTAGTGAACAAAAAGAAAATCTTCAGTTGACAATTGGGACATTTTGTTGGTAGTTGAATGAGATATCTCTTGGTAATTTCTTCTATTTTCTAACATGCCTTTAAGTGAGGCTTGTGGGGGAAAAGAAATAATAAGAGGAATGAGCTATCTGGTTAATTCTTTAGGGATGCTTAAAATTAAGTGAAATATTACACAAAAAGACTCTTGACAGACATGCACCTGCATTGAACAATAAAATACACATGAACAGAGAAAATGTTACCACAGCATGTATCACTACGTTACACCCCCCAGCCCAAAGCCTGATTGTTATCAGAGTTAATTTTTGATAGGTTCAAAAAATCCTGCCTTTTATAACAACACAGTTTAAAATTACAGTTGGTTATAACTGTATTTGACTCCATTAACAAATTTCTGCTAGAGAGAAAGAATTGGCAGCAGGCTCTGAGCACAACACCAAGAGGTGAGAACTTGACACTGGCTCTCTCTAAAAACCTGGACAAACACGCTTGTCTGGCTCATTAGTTTTATCTGCATCACGGAGGTATTTTGATTATTAATGTTGGTAGGAATGTTTTCGAGGCTGCAGAAGTGCTGTGCTGTGACTTGCCCAGCGTTATCCTAGATACCCTAGAATGTGCTGTAACATACATTTAATTAACTTCATCTTGAAAACCTCTCTCACTGCAGTCACTTCTCTAACCACGCGGATCAAGAGATTCCCAACAGAACTGCTAACTGTTACAACACGGTCATTTATAACAACACACAATGAACAAAAGCCTTTTTGGAGGGGAGTGGGAAATGCAAGCTATTCCAACAGCACAACTGCAGCAACCAAACACTTCAGCAGAAGTTTATGAGAAGTTCTCTATGCAAACCATAAATAGAAAACCAGGAGGAACTAGATCAATCTAAAACTTCCATTCAGAAAACATTTTAAAATACCCATACTCAAATTGTTTTACTTTTTCAACTGGCTTAAATTTTGAACTGCTTATTTTTCTTTACTCTATTCAGCTGAAGCTTTCTGCAAACCTTCAAGAGAAATGTTTAGTAGATCTAATAACCATAAGAGCTGACAAGCTGTTCTGGTTGACATACAATCACAGAAAGGTTTGGGTTGGAAGGGACCTTAAAGATCATCAAACTCCAACCCCTCTGTCAGAGGCAGAGATGCCACCCACTAGATCAGGTTGCTCAGAATCCCACCCAACCTAGCCTTGAACTCTTCCAGGGATGGGGCATCAGAACAACATCTGAGTTTACAAAAAAAAAAAAAAAAACAAATAAGACTCTAAACTCTATTTTCAATTAATAAATCCTACAGAAACCGTTTAGGAGACTTTTTTTTTTTGGCACTTACACAAGGTGCTTTCCTGCCATACCCAGAAATCAGTATTTTTAATATCTGTGCTAGGATATCATTCTTGCTTTTATTTGATTGGTTTGTGCTCTTGCTATTAAAAATTCATGCTTCACTGCTGGAAATGGCAACTGTATGCTATTTGCAAAACTAATTGCAATCAGAGCTGACAGCAGCAAAACAGGCCAACTCACCAGCTTGACAAGATCCTTTTTTATTCTTCCCTTGGCCCACTTCACGTTTGACAAGTAACAAGACATCTATAACACAGTAACAAATGCTCCAATTTATTCACCTAACCTAAACATGCGGACTGCAGTGGCTGCCTCTATAAATCTTTGCCAGAAAAGGCCATGCTATTCCTTTCCCATTTGTCTGTCTGCTAATTAAGCTAGAACAATGACCTATTGTAGGACTCATCCCCCAGTTTATGTATATGCATGAGCATGCACCTGCATGTACAGACTCAGTCTCATTACAAACAACTCTGGAAATCTCTAGAATTGTGGGGAGAAAAATCAGATACACTCTAAAAACAGGAAAGGTTTTAGCTCTGCTCCAAAGAACAAAATGGTAAGTGCTTTCTGAAAAGACTGTGCTAGAAGTACTTTGACTGCAGGCAACTCCCTTACAAGCCGTTTGAGCACAGCTACCTTAGCACTCTTGACAAACAAAATAGATTTATCAAAAAAAGCAAGGGATTTTGTTGGTTGCTGCAATACAGTGAATTATCTAGCAAACTTCCAGTGTATGGAAAAAGGGGGCCAGAGTATGGTTTTGGAAAACATGGAGCATATGAATACTGGTAACACTGCCATGATGTTTAATAAGCTTTCCAATATTCAAAACAACTACAACACCTTGCACAAGGGTTTAACATTAGTCACTCTTCACACCAAAAGAAAAATAATATAATGAAACTGACTGGATATAAATCAACAAAAACTCTGTAAAACTCCCTTCTTGTTCCTCAACCTCCTCAGAAAACAGTAATATTTAAGGAGTTGAAAGAAACTTTAGCAATACCTAGAAATAAATGGAAAATCTTTTTATACCTTCTCCGTGGTTACCTTACTAGAGCCAGTTGCAACATGAACAGCACTATGCATTCCAGTCCAGGCTTTTATTTATCTTTCAGTCTGAGAGGAACACAGGACTGCTTCTTCTTACTGTGTGACAGTGGTGGGCTGGGAAAGGCTGGCCAGGTCCTCTCCAACTGGACACTGCACATGCCATTTAAAACCAAGGACTGTGTGCAGTGGGAGTGTGCAACCAGCAAAATAGAAACAGGAAAGGTTTCTTTGAAAGAATGTTTTGAGTGGCCACATTCAGACAGGACTTGATTTAATTGAAAGGTAAGTAAGCATAAGGAAAACTAACAATTGTGACAAAGAACGGAAATACCAGAGCACTTACGTAACTCATAAATTACATCATTTCTGTCTGCATGGTACAGGGAAAAGCTATTGTCTCCTGTTTCTTCCACTATCATAGCAGCAGACTTCTAACTTTGCCTGAACCAGAAAAAACACCTACAAATCAGAGTTTTGACACATTCACATAGCCACCAAAATGAAATCCCACAAATGGAATATTAGTTTAACTGCACAGCTGATAAGATCATTAGCACAAAGCAGATGACTAGGACAAAAGTAATGTTCCTTCCAGAAAAAGCTGTTGCAAGACAGAAATCAGTTACCCTGTTCTAGTTTAGAATGGAGTTTCTGTGAGACACATTCAGTTTTACATGCCCAGTACCATACTTGTGAGCACAAAGGTTTGAGAAGTTACTGACAGAGGAGTAGACAACTCTTAGGAAGATTTACTCAAAACAGCATTAATATAAGTCATAAATGCATTGGTATTAGCCAGAATCAAAGGTCAGCACAGCCATCTGGCTACTGCTGTACCAAGCAAAGAAGCTGCCCTTACACACAGCTTTCATCCAAAGAGCTCAAAGCACTTGAGCAGCTAAGTCTTATCCTGCCCTGGGGTCTGTATATTCTCTGTGTGCTTTAAAAATAGAGAACAGAAAGTTGGAAATGTTAAGTGGTAAGTCTGTTACCGTATGAATATCATACTCTCAGCTTCTACTCTTTGTTAACAAAAAAAATTAACATCCCTTGGCACAGAATTCTTAATAACAGTTCACTGCAAGCCATAGGAAGAAGGATGGGCCAAGAAAAAGTCTGCCAAAAATCCCTCCTGCTGGAAAAAGGGTAGGCTTTGGATTGTGGTGTTTCCTCACAAAGCAAGGTTTTAAAGTTTACGTGTACCTGCTCTCTGCTGGAGATACACAATTCCACTGGCTCAGAGTAAGGAATCACTGACTTTGGAACTGACATCCATTTTACCACCTAGTTTCTTTTAAACAGAGTTTTGGTAGTAACACCTCAAATGCACAGAGACAAGAATCAAAAATTCATCACAACTCAACAATATACATAACTAATATATTTTGAAAATGAACAAAAATATAGTAGGTTTTCTACAATCCCACTTCTGTTGACTTCTAATTGCAGATGTTTCCCATTCAGCAAGAGACCTTGAACATATTAAGTTTCTTTGCACTGCTGTCATCTTTTACACAAACAGAAATAAATATTTACACCCCACGAGCCCTCTCTGAGACTGAAAACTGTGCAATGCTTTGAAATTTAAGCATTATTTACTATGTGCCAAGTCTGATGGAGGCCCAGAAAATTCAATTCTAAACTGACACAACCAAGGAAAAAGCAAAACAGCAAAACAAAACAGACAAAAAAGATACAAACGGCTGCAAATTAGGGTTTGCAAATCCAGGGAGAGTCTCAATCTCACATTGGTGCAGTAAAACAGAGAGACAGACACCCAGTGCTGGAAGAAGCAGTCAAGCCACAGCAGCTTAGGCAGTTATCACTGGGTCTTGGTGACTTTGCCCGTGTATGTTCCCAGCACAAAGAGAATGCAAGATAACAAAGTTTACATATAAACCTTTTCAGTGCAGACTCAGGGTGTGGTTCTTTTGCAGCATAAAACCAGATTCAATCCCGAGACTCAACAGAGCTGAAAAGGGAGAGCGTCGCTATTTCCTTTATAGGCACACACCAAAGGAAAAAAAAAACCAAAACCAAAACAAAAAATCCCTAACCACAAAAATAAGCTCTAACTAGACAGTGTTTCAGAGTCCTGGAAAGTAGTCATCAATTTGAAACATGCACCAACAAAGCTTGAAAAGAAAGTTTCATTCACCATAGCCCAGGAAAACCACCGACAACAGAACTAGAAGATGATGTGGCAGACCTTCAAGAATGCTCCTCACTCCCTCCAGGTTTGTTCCTTATGGCATGTTTCTAATGGCCTTTATCCAGTGAAATTATAAATAAGGCCATTTCCATATGAGGCTATTTCATTTTGTCGCTACAGAAAGTGGTCCCCATTCAGAAGCATAAAAGTTGCTATGAATAGAAAATAATGTAATCTTTTCATATAAATCAAATAAACTCATCAATATAACACACTAAATAAAGCAAGGGGAGGGAAAACAGACTCAAAACAAAGATCTACACATGAATGAAAGGGAAAAAACCCACTCACAAAATGGAGTGGAATGAGAAGAGGTAGATTTCCCTCTAGATTTCCCAAACTCTCAGGAACCCATTACTGAACAGTTTTTAATTACAAGCTTGCAATTTCAACAATTCCTGGATAAGCACAGGAATTACAATACACCTTTGGGAGTGCAATACGGAGAGAGGGAGTGAAGAAAAAGTCATCCATCTTCTGGATAATGTCTCCCTACAGTAGTCAAACACCAGGCACAGGGCAAAAGACACCTAAGAAATCAAAGCACCTTGCAACCAAAAGCCAGTGGTTTTCCACAGCTGCATTTCAATGGCAGAGTTGTCAACAGGGAGAGATAGATATCCAGTCCAGGCAATAAGGTAAAATACAGGGGTTTTTTGCCTTTGTATCTCATGACAAACAAATTAGGACACGAGTGCTGCTTCCAAATAGAGCTCCAAATCAACAACAGAATGTAATCAGAGTCTCTCTACTGATACACCAGGTTGCTCTTCCAGCACCTTCTAAGTGCTAGAATACTCCAGACAGTTACTCACACAATGCCAGCAGAAGCTTTATTGGGTATTTGAAAGAACTGATTCTACAGCAGTTATCCCAAATAAAATATATCTCCCTGTCCCTTCCCTTTCTCAAAAGGTCTGTTCTTCTCAAATTAGTGGTTGATTTGCTTCATTAGAACGTCTGGATTAATCCATATTGTTCCTCTTATTTAGCATGCTAGTAAAGAAACCTTCTCTGGTGGTTAAATGGCATGAAGTAAGTACTTCACCATGAAGGTATTTGTCTGCCAACTTGTCTTGTTTGGAGGTTTAGTTGCCGTAATAAATTCATGATTGCTCACCAAGGAACCGCAGACAAAACTTTTAAAACATATGATGTGCACCAGAAACACACAGGAGATGAGAAGAAAGTGTCTTGGCATTTCTTCCTTCAATACTCTTCTATCTCCTGCATATTAAAAAGCCACTGGATGCTCTGCAGTATTAGCCAGCAGGTTCCAAAAACAGTTTTCTATTTCACAACATGCAGAATGGCAAAGAGAAATAAGACATTGGGAATGGTAGCCAATCCTGATCAACTGCCTCAACAACAGGATCCAGGATAGGAAAGGGTAGCTGACTCTTCAAACACCTGAAGCAAGTATTTTCTTTTCCAGTTATGAAAAGTTTTTCTGGTTTTCATTTGGGAGAACAGAATTTCCTCATTTATTTGAGAAACTGCAGCTGTCACACCTTCTTGGCAGAAACCCTACAACTTCTAACACCACACAAGACTAACTCACAGCCAAACTCTCCCATTTTCAAGCCAAGAACAGTTGCCATCCACTGGAGAAATGCCTCTGCTGAGTTGAGGTCAATGTACCATGTCTCAAATGGCCACTTACATTCTGACATAGAAGGGACAATATTATTGCAAAAAGCAGCTGGCTAGTTACAACATTTAGACTGAGATATCTCAAAGGAGCCAGATTTCTACAAAGTACCCATCAACTGAGGTACATTTGAGGAGGGGGAGCAGAAGAGAGAAGAAATTCTCCTTGTTACAACTTTAAAACAACCAAACTCCTGCCACTGAATATATACAAGGTTCTAAAAATGAGTAACTTTTTCATTTGACTCACATTATGCTTAAAGCTCAATATACAGCAGCAGTTCTCATGCTGGCTTTAAGGAATGCTCATGCTGATGCACAGCAGGAGTTTAATTTCCACATCTCAAGCAGTGCAAACCCCTTTTTTTTATAAGGGTAGATCTGCTGTGGTAAAGAAGCCACTAACATAATTGTGAATTCAGGTACCTGTCTCACGGTGAAACCTGCCAGCTACCTCAGCATTAAGGCAAGCCACTAGCAAGATTTGATGCAATTGTGGATATTTATCCCTAACACATTTCTGTACAGCCTTTAGGAAAAGAGCCCTTTTAGGAGCAATCCATTACCAAGCATTGCATGGGTAGCATAAGCTCACAAATCTGTGCCCCAGCACATGGGCACTCACTTTTTCTGAGTCCAGTAATAACATCAGTGTGAGCAGAAGCTGAAGTACCATTTTGATATGGTTGCTTCTGCAGCCAAATTCTTTGTCTTCAGCTATGGCAGAGAATCATTTATGCTTTTATAGCCCTTCCTGGAGACAGTTTTGCTTGGTCTACTTAGAATCACAGAATATCTCAAGTTGTATTACTTAACTATTGAGTCCAACTCCCAGCTCTCTGCAGGACCACCTAAAACTAAACCCTGTGATCAAGAACATTGGCCAGACCTGCCCTGGCTTAGATCTATACTGAGCCAATGCCCAGTGTATTAAAGGAACATACTTAGCTCTGCCTTTACTTCCAGGCATCACTTCTTTGTGCAAAATTCAAAATCTCAAAAGCATTCCTCCAAAACTGTGGCAAACTTGGATGTTGCATTTGTCACCTACTCTTTGCATGGCATGCAAATACATCTATACCTCAACCTCCCTTATGCCTTCTTACCAAGAGGCCTCTCACACTGCTTTTAAACACAAGAAAGGCAACAGAATCATGACCTTTCCCAACACAAATGGAAAAACAATAAATCAGAGTAAAATTAAATCTCCAAGAAAGAGATTCCAGTGTCACAGAAAGGCTTGGCTTGTTTCGGTTTGTGTTTTTATGTGGAAGCAAGTAAAAAAGGATTCCTCTTAATAGATATTTAAATTTGGTTAGAGAGGAATTTAAATATGTAAAATGGATCAAGAATTAATGATATCCAGGTCATGTGAAATTGCTGCAATGAATTTGCATAATGAGTAAAGTAAAATTCTGTAGCATTTACTGAAATATTTTATCTATATACTGCAGCAAGCATTACATATTTAATGAGAAATAAAACAAAATCCTGAAAAATATTTTTTTTTTAAACTACAGCTCTGGAAGCTTCCAGAAGCTGCATGGATCTGGACTAATTCTGACATTGTGTAGCTCTGAGTGTCCTTGCTGAAGTTAAAAAAATAGAATAAAAAAGAACATTAGCTGAAGTCCCAGTTTATCCTACTTATTAAGCTTCATAGCCATAGAGCAAAGCTAGTAAAAACTTGGGAGAGCGAGGTGTGGAATAATGAAAATATTTTGCAGGTATCAGCCCTGGATAATAGGTTTTAAAATGCTATCCAACTAATTCTAGTTCATATACTTTGACTAACTTGATACTATGATATCAGAAAATTATGTGCAATGAGAGTAAGACTCTTTGGGAATGCAGCTCTGACAGGCAGAGGGAATTCAGGTAGTCAAGGGACTGCTTACAGGAAATACATCCACTTAGAAAAGAGATGAGATTTTTGACATTCCTTTAGAAGTCCTGCAGTGATAGCTGTATACCAGTGACACTGAACACAGCAGAAAGAAATTATATCTTTTCCAGAAACATAAGAGAAACATGCTGCTGAATGCTGCTTACAAAAACCAGCTTGGTCTTGGAAGGATGCAGACACATAGCTGCTGTACAGGAGACTGGGATCAGGGTTTAATCACAGCTGGCAAGATGCACAAAAAACATCTAGACTTCCCTGAATGTGACTGACCTGAACCACATGGTCAAGCCACAGAAGGAAGCAAAAAGCAGAGGGAGTCATCCAATATTCTGAGACTGCAGCTTTGCCCAGTAAAGCAAAACAAACCTGCTCCACAAAGGCAGAACAGGGTGCAAAGATCCAGCTCCATTTTATCTGGAAACATTCACTTCAAGTGGTACAAATTACACCAAAGGTGCACCAGAGTGGGAGTGAGAAACAGATGAATTCATGTCATTCACTGTGCACAATGAGAAGCATGAGGAAAGTCAATCTGCTCATGGGGTGACAGGTATCACCTGCAGTATCTGCCCTGCTGGGTAAAAATGGAGCAAATAATTTACTGTAGGAGACAAGACAGTAGCCATTAATACATTTGTCTTTCTCACAACACTACAAACTACCACTGACCCACAGAACTCACAAAATCCTAAGAAGGGAACCCCAGGAGAGGAGAAAGAACAGCTTCTTGAAAGGAGATATTGCACACAAACAGAAGACTCATGAATCAAAATAATTCTGTTCATAAAGAAAATAAATGTGATCCTTAAGCAATGAAAGCAAGAAAAAATTCAGGATAGTCCTAAATCAGCAAAATTACTAAAAGAAGGTCCTCAAGCTTGTGAAACTTTCCCCCATTTGCTCTGCTTTTAACTGGCCTATTTGCTGGTAGAATTACACAACCCTTCTAAATGACTGCAACCAAATTTTGTTTCCTTTCTCAAATATTCATGCAATTGCTCAAGTCAGCTTAGGAAAGGCTTTCAAACAAATTAACAAAACAAACAAACAACCAAACAAAACACAGATCAAGAAAACTATCTAGTCTGAGAACTAAAGCTGCATTTGGAGACATGAAATTTCACTAGTCAGTTATTCTTGAAAGTTACAAGGTGTTACCAGCTCCTACTGAGTAGGCCACTCTCCACAGGCACAACCAGAACCATCAGACTCTGACAGCCTTCACAAACTGTGACTTCACTACCTTCTATGCCAGCAAGATTAGGTTCAGACACCCATCTAAAATAATGCATTTGACACATCCAACAAGACCATAGCGGTCCAACACAACCTCCTAAGTCGTTTCAAAGACCAGAGCTTGAATGTTCACTTTGCTAGGAGGTTGCGCTCAGGAGCAGCTCATTTACTTTCCAAAGTTATAACTCCCTTGCTTGTTGATATGGGAACTTCAAGGTAGTGCAGAACATTTTCAAGCCAACAGAGGAAAACAGACCTAGCATCACAGGTCTGCAAAACAATAAATTTACCTATTTACCTGCACAAAACACATACACATTCCCAGAGGAGAATATACACTTGATGCCAGTTTCTTTCTTTCTTTTTCTTTCTTTCTATCTATCTATCACCCATTATTAGTGATGGATATTTACTGTAAAGCTAATTTTTTAAAATTTATTCAGAGCAACTCTTTAGAACCAGAGAGAAAGCGAGAATGAACACCAAAAGCATAAAACTACAGGAAAATAAACTATATTTCAACACAAGCACAATACTTAAGATTCCAGCATATCAATGATTAGTTTAGTCAAAGCATAAAAATCCAGAGTTTCAGAGTTTCATTACATACAGATGTAACTCAGCAAGACAAATACTGGCACAGCCTGTCCTTGAATTCATACTTTTTGTTAATTACCTAGGCCCTTTACCATTTGTAAAGAGCTACAGAGTGCTCTCATCTGAACATTACCAATGTATGTTTACTTCAATATTCAAGAGAGCTAGAATCATCTAAGCGCTCAAGGGCTTTTCTGCTCAAGAATTCTTTCTGACAGATATATACAGTAACCTCCTATAGTTACATTTGCACCAGTAAACTCTCCACATGGACAGGGATTTTGAGAACAGAACGCTTTTCCCTTCTGCAGATAAACCCCCAGCAGCTTTTGTGTGATTCACTTAGCAGCCTGAAATCAAAGCTCATATGCCCAAGTGACTCTGCACTTTTGCACCTCTGCCCAAGCCAACAGGAACAAAGTGAAGAGGTGGTCAACACCCGCGGGTCTGCAGCTCCTGCTACAACACCACTACAAAGGGCTCGTGTGGAGAACAAAAAGTCAGCTCCTTGCAACCAAGGAGTTAATTAGCAAGATGGGAAAGAAAAGCACATGGATATATGTCTGGCATAAGGCAGACAGGGCAACAAAAGATGTGGAGCTTGGGAAAGAAATAATCCATAAAACTGAACGAAAAAGCTACATTCTTATGCAAAACCAGATTTCCTGTTCTCATCCCACTTTTTTGCCCTCCTTTGACAGAAAACCCTTGGCAGACTGTCTGGCCTGACAATAGAAAGGTGAAAGCACAGTATAAGCAGTTGGTCCTGCTTGTGCTATCTGCCAAAATGCCAAAAGCAGGCTGACTTTCATTCCCACTGCCAGAAAGATGAGGTCAACATGAACGTCTAAAAAAGTTGTCCTGAGCATTCAGTGAGGGGTTTTTAAAAGCTGTGAAAGGGAAACTTTCCAAAGCTGGAAGGAGTAAAGGGAAAAGTCTCTTAGCAGCTGCAAAACTACCTTATAAGCCTTTCAATTAGAGTAGGATGAGCTAATAAAACTGGCCCTTAAACCCTGGAGATTCAGCGTTTAAATTGTGTTTCTGGTTCACAAAAGAAAGGCATCTCTTATGCGTGCTCTAGTACGCAGAGGAATCAAGCCACATCAGAAAATGATTATATTATTTGACTAGACTCAAAAGCACACTGGAGACCGGCAGTAGAGTCAGCAGAACACTCTCCAAACCTTCCCTCCTAGGGTTCTATCACCATATCAGTGTTACTTGCCTGCTTTTCTAAGATGCATCTTTAAAAAAGACTTATCAATCAATGAAAAAAACAAGTTTTCAAAGTATACCACAAGGCTCATTCAATCTGGGAATACAAAATATGCATCTAGTTACACTTACTAATTAAAAGGTATACTCTAGCTATTCTTCTCTAAACAGCTTTTATTGGTGATACACAACTCTCTCCCCTACTTCTCAGGGACATCACCTAGAACAGTATTTTCTCAGTTAACAACTCAGCCACCACTGCTTTATCACAGACCTGTTCTGGAAAATGAATGGGAGGGAGCAGAAGTTTCTCCTCTCTCCAAACGGAAAGATGTCCTACATTAACTTCTAACAAAATCCTTCAGCAATGGGTTCCACATACTACTTCATTCCTACAGAGAACTGTCAACCCTAAACACAGGCAAAATCTCTGATTTCTACTACAAGAGATTACCTTAGTTCATAAAAACCAGTGTCTTTGGTAGCTTGGTGGGAGGCCTGTATGCAAAATGACATTTCAGTTTATCAGGCAGCTCCTCTCAACTCAATTCTTCAAGGATCAGCCCTGAAGCAGTGAACCCAAACCACACCAACACTGTGACTGTAGAAAAAAGCCAAGGTCCTACCTGCTTTGCATGTCCTGCCATCATCTTCCAGCTGCACACCAGTGGGACAGGCACAGCTGTAGAAGGGGTCCCTTGGAGACAGCAGGCACAGATGGGAGCAACCACCGTTGTTTTCCTCACATGGAGTGTGAACTTCAAGAAACAAAGCAGATTTAGTCTAATTTTTCTAGAAGTCCATAAGCTCTGTTTTCTCCATGAGGAAGAAATTACAGATCCTAAATGACTGGCATATGCTTTAGTGCTAAAAACCAGAGGAATCACAATATGAAATGCTTCATTTCCCCTCCCCTCAGCATCTTAACTCTAGGGGCACCTAAACTGAGATGTATGCAACTGATGGGACAATCAGTTCTATGAAAGAAAAGAAAACAAGAATTTGTACAATTCCTACATTACAAATTCCTACTGTTGCATGTACAGGACAAGGATGGACATATGACAACTGACTACTCCTCCCTCCTTAAATGGGGAAAAAATGGCACCAAGACATGAAACCATATTAATAGGTAATTATGGATAAATATTGCCCCTTATAAAAAAACACTTGCAACTTTTTCAAGATTTCTGCAAAACTGAAAATCATCATCTGATTGAATCTACTTTAATATAAAAGCACAAAATGTCTGGCTAATTTGACTTTTGTTACTTCCACTGACACTCACAGAGTAAAAAAAAAAACTGGTGAGGAAGGAATCCAAGCCTGATCTTAATGAAGTCAATGGCATCTGAGCTATTTTCAGCATATGCTCTTTCTCTGCATGCTCTATTTTCTTTGTGACTGACTCAAATACTATGACCCAAGGCTGGGACATTCCTGGAGCCTAAAGCAATGACAAGAATTCAGCACAGACAAACTCTTATCTGGAGCTGTGAGATATACCAGGGTGCTGTGCACACCCAGTAACCTCAAGGAAAACTTGCACATGTTCCATCCCCAAGATGATCTCCAAACTCCTTTTGCTTACTTTCAGGCCTGTTTACTCACATCCTATTAACTTTATTGGAATAACAAATGTTATCTTGAGGGAAGCAGATTTTACAGTTGGCATAAAGAAAGAAGCCAGTCCAAATGGCAAGAGTGTTTCCTCTGGACAAGAGCTGATTCTTCCCAGAGCTACTCAATTTTATACATTTCACAACACTGATTTTAAGTCCCATTCTCACAATTGTAAAAAAATTCAAAACCTCCAAAACCAGCTGCCACATGGAATCACGTGAACATACAAATACATGCAGCTCTACTCAATTTTCAATACCCTACTTCCTTTGAAGTAGCACCAGAGAATGTATAGAAAAATAGAGGCACATATGTGTCTACATGAAAGCTCCAAATTAAAACCCTTCCATACTAAGATGTGCACAAACTATTTGATATGTACTGAAGATAACCACGCTCGAGTTTGGACTGCAAAAATGGCACGTATAAGTACAACATGAACATTATCTATTTTGTGGCAATTTTACTTATTAAAAAAGTAATAATAAGCATTTCTTACAGATATCATTAAAGCAATGGCATTAAAAACATGCCAGATAAGTTGGTATCATCCTTGTTCAAATATTCCAAACCAAAAGAAATCACTGAAGTACTGCACTGCGTTTTGCTACCAACTGGGGCAGTGAGTGAGTTCACATCACACCAATTCAGGCCGGAATACTCAAAGCAAGGCACAGGATTCAAGCACTTCTACCTTTAGCAACCAACCCCTTGATAAGTGTGCAGAACTTTGAAACTCCACACTGACCACTTTCCTGATTGACATTTTCCCTGCCAGAGAAGCAGCAGCCAAGCAGGGGTTTGGGGGCAAGCAGGACGTACAGTAGGGCTGTCGGTCGGGGCTCAGGACCTGGATGTCCATGGGTGAGTAGAGGGCAGACAGGATCTCCCTCCTCTTCTCTCCTGTCCGTTTGTTGCAGGCGTGGATGGAGCGCGTCTGCCAGTCCGTCCAGTACAGAGTGTCCCCCGACAGCGTCAGGGCAAAGGGGTGAGTGAGGCTACCTTCAACAACCTTTTGCCTTTTGGGGAGAAAGAGTAAAGATTAAAAAATTGATTGCTTCCACTTGTCACCACACACACATGAAAAAATTTGGCTCTGTAGAAATTCGCATAGGAACTGTCATCTTTCAACAAATTCACAGGACCAAGAGATTCAGCTGGTGATAAAAGTGACAAGCAGACTGAAAAATGTAAAATAAAGTTTTGTCCCTTCACAGCAATAAGGACACAAATATACTGGGTTTCAGAGCATCAAAGTATCTGATTCAGGCTCTACACTGACCCCTTAAGTCCCTTAACTTCAGGAGCCGCGCAAATACCCAAATACAAGTGACTTTTCAAAGAAACTTAGGTCCAAAGAGTGCTCCTCTGATTATAGCAGTATATGATATCTTTGCCCAGAACTTCAGTTGCACTCAGTATTTTTTTCCTAGCAGAAAAAGACAGAAATGACCTATGAGTCTCATTAAATGACCCCCCTCTTAACTTTGTCTGCAGTAGAATGAAATATTTTTCAGATTAATTTTTAATGTAGAGTAAAGGTCAGTTATACTTTTACTAAAACTAAATACTTATAATTACTACAAATGTGAAACATTTGAGGTGGTTTTCAATGACATACAGCCACACCTCCGAGAATTAGATGAACTGGAAGCCACAAAACACATGACATTTCTAACATGTTTTCACAGGATCCCAAAATTTATACCAGTTGCAATAAATTTAGATTTAGTAGTTTTGAAGATATTTACTAAGCCATAGAAAAGACACTGGACAATTCCTCAGTCAAAACACTAGGTACTCGGTTTTCAAAAACCCATGCATTTTATGTATACACAAAGGTATGCACACACCTTTCAAACCAGTGTTGGGACACAGCAAAGCATTATTCAAAATTTTTCATCATATGACTTTGAGAAAGCTGAAGTCCCAGTGTCATCCTGAAGGAAAATAAGGAACGTAATTTTCTTATATCTCTATTAAATCTGCATTCATTTTTTTTCCACTGAAGATGTTCAAGGAAAAATAAAAACCAGCTAACATTTGGCAGGGAAAGGACTCTGTTTCATTCTGAGCAGCACAGGTAATTATCTGCATTTTTCAGGGTAGAAGGGAATAAAAAACACCCCCAAAATTCTTGATATATATTCAGACATAGACAAGTTTAAAACAGACTGAGACATGCACAAAAGTACCAGTACATGAGAAAACAAAATTATTAATAATATTTCTCTTCTAGAGATAAAATTGAAACTGTTCTAAAAATTTTCTCTAATTACCACTACTTCTTACCATAAAACACAACAGAATAAATACAAATGCTAATTTCACTTTCTCTTTCCACTCTCACCATTGCTCTTTCCTCTTCACTAATAACAGCAGTGGCTGTATCCTAATATCATAACAGCTGCTTTCCACTATGTATTGCCCCTATTTCCATCATTCTTAGATATCAAGTCTCCCTTTCTCCTGTAATTACATCCCTTGAAATAGTTCCAGAAAATGTGGTTGCAAATTGAACCTTGCTAAGAGGCAGATTGCTCCAGTAACATTAATCCACCACACAGAATGCAAATTTCCTTTTTATTTAGATTTTGAGGTAGTCCTGAATGGATTCTGGGATGGGAGGGGTGGAAGTATTTGAAACATCATAGATTTCTTTATTGTCATGGATGAGTGAAACTTACTCCATGTTTAAGGAACAGAAACAACTTCAGAAGTTACCATCTAGTCTGAGCCCTTACTGAAATGCACCTTAACACCAGAATCCAGGAGTCCCAACTTCACAGACATCTGTTTCAACATTGATCAGTAGAATGGAAAAGGGAATAAATAAAAATTTCATTTAAAAGGAGTTATGATTAAGATCAATCTTCATGGTGTTTTATCAACATCCATAACACTTTCAGAGTTATTACGCTGGACAATACCTAGAAGTTCACATGCAGTCAGACATCAGGAACCTCCAGAATGCACCCTGTACAGGGATATTCTGACCTCAAGTGTGCATTTACATGCTCTAGCACCTGAGCAAAATATGCAAGAGAGCAAATTTTTTCTTAATGCAAAATACATTATTATTTCCTAAAACACTATTTGATTTATGGTCCAACAGAAATCTGTTTGGGAGGTGGGGCATTGATCTATCACAAAGTAATTTGGATAGATTGCTGGAATTAGTGCATTCAAAGCCTTGATCCCTTTCAGGTGGCTTTTCTCTACCTTAAAATGAGCAAAATAGATTTTACTTGCCAATTACAACTTCAGCATTTACACACACATGCAAGCAAAGTCTGTACAACTTGTATGTGCATGAAAACCCCAGAAACAGCCTGGAAAGCTCAAACTCTCCCACTCACCCCCAAATCAGACAAGCATATTCATGCTGAATCATATGAAAATCTTTCCTTCTGTCTATGAACCTGCAGCCAGACTTGGAGCTACCACTGCCTTCCACAAAGGCCTTTTCCCTGTCTCCACTCTGGACTGTCAGTCAATACTTGTCACTTACTACAATGCCACCATTATCCAGCCCTTACACAGTGCTCTCAAAGGAACTTGAGAGTGTTTTATAAAGGATGTCAATATTGCTATTGCTCTTTTATGACTGTGAAAATCAGGCATAGAATGCAACTCAGTAAAAAAAAAAAAGAAAAACACCATTGAACATTTTTTTGGGGAAGGCATATTATTCTATTACACAGAAATGCGTAAAATAGAGCTCCTCCAACTTTTCACCAAGGCAAAACAATTTTATTGACACAGGCATTTAAAATGTTATGAAATCATGAAAATGTCATTTAAAACTCCCTGAAGACCAAAGCCAGACAACAGTGCAGAGATTACTTTGGCAGGACATTTTACTGCATGTGACACTCACCCTTCAGGACCAACACAACCTGCCCATTGAGCACTGCACAGAATTGAAGATGCAATCTCAAATGCCCTGCCTGAAGTGTCATTTCTCCATGTCTACAGAAGCCAAAACTTAACAGCACACTTGGATAGCAGCCACCAAAAATCTTCCATCCTGTGCTTTCCAGCAAGCTTTAGGAAAATCTGCTTCCTAACTGCTTGTTGTTTGAAACAACCTAAAATTTGTTAATTAACAGGCATGACATAAAGGACATCTCTGGATGGGGCCATGGGCCAGCACGTCTCAATGTGTATTTCTTGTGGGTAAAAAAAACCACATTAACAATAACGTAAAGTCCCAGTCACAAGTTAAACGTTATGTTGTCTAGGGTCAAGAATAAGCATCTCCAACTATTTTCAAGATAAGTAAGAGCCTGAGAAAGAATAATCCTGCTGTACAAGGAGGCTGTGAACAGTCTATAGTGAAATACTGATACAAACAGTCTTACTCTTAAAATCAGTTTTATAGTATGAGAGGTTATTTTTTGCAAGCCTATTAAGAACTGAGTTTAAAAAAAATGGTATTTGCATTATTCTAGATTACGGGGGGGAAAAAAAGTCTCATTTCAAAATGAACACCTTGAAAAGAAAGTTAGAGATTACTTACACCTTATTGTAGAACAAAGAGAGCTTACCTAAAGGAACCATCCAGATTTGCCCTATGAATGAAACTCAGCTTTGCATCTGCCCAGTAAAGTTTCTGCTCGTCGAGATCTATCGTGAGTCCATTTGGCCAGTAAATGTCGGAATCAACAATGATCTTGCGCATGCTGCTGTCCATTCCTGCCCGCTCTATTCGGGGCGTTTCACCCCAGTCAGTCCAGTACATGTATCTGAAAGAGACACACACAATGAGGCCACAAGACATGCAAGGATAGCAGCTCTTTGCAAAGCCTGTAATGGTACATTGGTACAATGGTAGATTACCTACAGCAGGGTATAGACACCAGTGTTTACTCCCAAAACTTTTACACACTTATTAAAGCAAATCACTTATTATATAAAGCAAATATTATATGAAGCAAATCAGTTATATATAAAGCAAAACACTTATATATAAAGCAAATCAAACTCCAGGCCCACAGGGCACAAAGTTAAGTCCTTCATGAAATCATCTCACAAGTTTTGCCTCCGTGCAATGTATTTACCATTGTCTCCCAATGATGAGCAGTACCTGACTGTTATAAGCATTTACAACTGAGTATCATCCTTGTGTGGTCAGTTACTACAAGTTAACTATATAACTATAACGATATATCTATATAACTATAACTATATATAACTATATAACTATATTACAATGACCACAGCTTAACCTCCTTTTGCAAACCCATAGAGAAAAAAAGTATAAAGTCAAGCGTCCTGAAATTTGTATCTGTCAAAAAAATAAATCACAAATCCATGAAGTTTTAGAAAGACATTAAATTTTTGGAATTTTTTTTCCCCATTCCCATCCATGTCCCAGTTTCCCTATCACTCCACCTACGGGCAATGTAAGTAGCCTGAATAGACGCACAATAGATTAACAACACGTACCAATTGGAAAGGACCAGATCAAAGTGTGGCAAATCACACAACATCTGCATGAAAAGCTGAGATTGTACAGTTACAAGAGAAATGGTCTGGTGAGAAAAGGACAGCCAGTTCACAGCTGGTAAGCATTACCCAGCACCACATATGCAGCCTGCAAGCTCCACATGCAAACACACACAGGCAGCTCCTAGCACAGCTGCCTCAGGGGGCTCAGAGAAACACACTGCCTTCCCAATGCCATGACAGTCCTTTGGGCCATGGGTCTGTGTGAGAAAGCCTTTGTCCTGAGGGAGCTCTCAAACATAACCAGGGATCTGCGCACTGGACCCATCACCTCCCCAGGCTCCCTGCACAGTATTAGATCAACAGGAGCTCCAGATGGGCACCAGCTGGGCAAGAGCATTGAACTGCATCTGAGCTAAGTCCTCCTAACACTGGAGCTCCAGAAAAGCAAAGAGACACCTATTCAGTGCTGCACAGAGGGGGGATCCTCTGCAGCTCTCCCCCCCCTGCAAACTACAGAGCCTCTGGAGCTGCTTTACCTGCAGCTGGGCCATCATTTCAGCCAATGAGGAACAGGCAGCTCTGCAGTTATCACCACCAAATGTCCCTCACAACACACTTAACCTTAAAATGCTCTGATCTCCATGTGCATCCTCCACCCCAATTGAGGCAGATCTCCAGTTCCAGGGCAGTCACAGTATCTACACAGCAGCATATATAATCATGAGCAGTTTACCCCACAAAGAGGGGAATATAGATAATCATGCAGACAGACAGACAGAAATTGCTCACTTGTATCACGAGTGTGAGGTCAAACAAGTTTCCTAGCTGAAATAAAAGACTTCCATGCAGGTGACTCCACAGGTTTCTGAGATAGCTCACATTAGTGGCTGAGGTACAATCATGTCCCCAGATGCCTTCCCAAAGCTTCCTCAGCTCCAGCAACCAGGACAGACTGACAGCTCCTGAAAAAGCAGCAGCAGTCGCTGAAAGCTGCCCCAGAGTTCAGAGGACAACCTATGAATGTAAATTGCCACTCATTTTGGTTTGCCTTAACAAGTCAGGCTGTAATTTGTGGCAACTCAGACTGTGTGGGGAAGCAGCTATTGACAAACAACTAAAGACAGAGAAAAGCAGACTTAAAAAACCTGTCTGCACAACCAGCTGCTGAATCACACTGTGAAACTGATATGGCCAAATACTCATTTTTGGTCAGGTCAAATCATATTCTGATCCAGCTCATCTGCACTAGCTTGCACCACCAGCATCCAACTCTACGGGAATTAAGACAGACAACAGATAGACCATTGAATGAAGAAAAATATGGCTATTAAAAGTGACTTTGGGCCATATCATGTAGCTATTGAAATGTGTAAGTGCAGACTAAAAAGGAGCTTAGACCAAAATGAAAAATCCCATGAAAGTTACCTAAAAGAAAAAACAAATGAGACAAAACTAGTTAAGTCCTATTAAACCCTCAAAGCAGGTTAAAAGGATGAAAACAGATCCCCTAAATTATCATGGAACAAAATTCCTGTCCTCAGGCCTTCCATTAAAATTTCAGCCTGCACTCTCAATGCATTCAGATGAAGGAAAAAAAATCTAAACCAAAGGGCCCTCATGGCTTTTCTATGATATTAAACGAGCTCCACCGCAAGAGCCTCTTCCCAAAAAATAATGTCATTTAATTTCATAGGTGATGTGTGTTTACCCTTGGCCTCACAGAGACTGATGTACAAAAGTAGTACTTTCAAATTCACGAATTTGCCACTGAAAAATCGCATCTCTGCATTTCAGCTCACTAGCAGGCACCAAGCTCAATGTTACTCAAAGGTTTAATACTGTGTGGTATTAGCAAAGTAGCTGCACCACAAAGGAAGGGTCAGCAGGATGAAGATACACTTAGACATCATGGAGAACAATCTGAACACAGGCAGCTTTCCTTCAAAGCACTTCTCTCTCAGGTGGACTTTTCTAAAGCAACACACCCTGTCACCACCTTGTTCTGACAACAGGCTGTCCCTGCAATCCCTCAAGTATCATAAAGCCGATCTTCTCTGTGAACTTTTCAGAGTATACTGAGCCTCTGCACTAACCAAACACCTGAAGAGGTAAAGGTTTCCTTCCCTCTGTGCGCTCCACCGAATCCCATGGTCCATCGCAGGAGCAGACACCAAGCCACGGAATGGCGAATACAATTTTTGCATCCTTTTCAAAGAGGTTTCTGTCCTTTCATCAGGCAGCAGGTGCTGAATTGCCATGAATTCTAGGAAATGTGCTCTGGTTTGAGGATCTCTCAGCACATCAAGACCCTGAATTGGGAGTTTGGAAATCAATGTAGGAAGCTGCTCCTACAGCAGGACTGATCACCTCTAGTCCAAGTGAGCCCATTTAAAACCATACCACTGCCAAATGAAGCACTTCTTCCCTGGTGCCCACGCCTGGTGTTGACATTAGCATTCTACAAGGAAAAAAATGAGAAAACTCAAAACTTTTCGGTTACCTTAGCAAATAATCAGTCTTCCCAATGTTTCTTCAGCAGTGGTGCTTAAACAGGAGCAAAGAATGGCAGCAACCAGCCAGCTGAAGCCACCTGTGAAGCTTGCCCAGAGAAAGAGGCATTTCTCATTATCTCCCCCTAGGCCAGTCACTCACCTTTGAGTCTACAGTTAGCTAGGGCAGTCCTTTCCATCCCTCCTCCTCCACCTTTCTCTAGCCTAACATCTAGGCTCTTTTGACTTTTTTTTTTTTTTTTTTTTTTTTGCAGCACAAGGCACAACAGAGCACTGGACATGAGACTCTAACAGGCCATAAAATGTCATGTTTTAACTGCATGCCTGTGAGGGATTTTCAAGAATGCACAAAATGTCAAGTTTTCCCTTTTTTGCCCTCCTCTATTTTGAGTGACAAAGCTAGTTCAAACTAAGGCAAAAATACAGTGCTCTGGCTGGAACACAGGAGTAACCTGAAGACAGAAATTTTTTTGCACAAGTTATAAATCGTAAAGAAAAGAAACATCCATGGTTACTATGGAAAGAATGACACAAGCTTAGCTAAACCAGCACTGCAAACTTAACTGGAACAGTAATAAGAGAAATTTTTGGGGTGGGGGAAAGCCTCCTGGGTATGATTTGTGATAAAGAAAAAAAAAAAGAGGCTAACTATCCTTGAAATAACCTATGGATCTGATTAAAAGTATTAGTCTCCTGTAAAAAGTATTGAAATCTGCTTGCAATAGCTGGTTCATCAGAGAAAGAGAAATAAAAGATTTTAGTAATGTCCTGAATAATAATTAGGCCTTACAGCTTGCATCTTCCAAATGCCTCCAGTCTACAGGATCAATTCCTACACAAAAGCAGACACTTTTGGTTGGAGCTTTATGGGCAGGGACAGAATATGGCAAAAAGCTCCAAGTGGCTTCTCAGAGAAAGGAAACAATCTGCATGCTTTAACAGTTTATATGTAGGAATGGATTTTGATTCATCCTGATTTAAATTAACCTTCATTCAGGAGCCTGGAGTGATAACTGACATATTATTTTGGGGGGCGGGGGGGGGGGGAAGGAAGGCTTTCCTGAATTTACTTTTTGAAGAATGCTCAAGAGTCCACATCTCTTCATGACCTCAATACAAAACAAGCACTTTCAAACAGTCAAGACATCTGGGACAAATGATGGTTCAGGACTGGGGTTTTTTGCTTCTCAAACAGAATCTATTTTCCAGGTGTCCAGTATATTAACAATCCCTATCATTCTCATTTCACCATTTAAAAAAGAAACACAGTATTTAGCCCAGATAACATTTCAGAAAAATAAGTAGACTAAGCAAAGGATCTCAGTCTGGCACTACCTGTGCTATTATGCCTCCCCCAGTTTTTGAAGCCAGCTGAAAAGATGCACACTGAATAACAATGAAGAGCCTAAGGCAAGCATTTGGGTAGGTTTTTTTTGTTTGGTTGATTTTCTTGGTGGTGGTGGTGTTTTCAAATGTAAATTCCAGAGTTTTAAATACCCCTGGGCCAGGGCACGCCATAACAATTGTAAGAAACTAAAACTATCAAACCCAGTATCTCTGTACGCATTCGATCACATTTTAGGACTGGCATCTGAGGAGTTTTATATCCTCCTTGCATGGCAACAGGTCAACAAAAGTCTAACAGCACTGAGGCTGTCAAAGAAAATGAAAACATGAATTCCTCAAGAGCTAATGAGAGGAAAAAAAGCCCTTGTGAGCAAAATTCGCTGCTAAGCAGCTATTGCAAATCAATACCCCTTAAAAAAAGTAACCAAGCAGCCCTACAGAAGCTGCTAAACAAAAAGCAGACCTTGGACAAACTTATGAGTTACTTCATTTAGTTCTTCAGAGATGCTTAAGTGTCTCCCCCCCTCACTAGTTTTAAACCTTAACTCCAGACTTCCAAGGCAGAAAGGAAGGAGAGGCAGGGAGAAAAAGAGACTAACATCAAATAATAATTTCACAGCACTTGCACCAATTCTGTCCCTAAACTCACCTGCTGCACCACTTTGCTACACCAAAGAAAGGAGCTGGAACAAAGCAGAGCAGAAGCCAAAGCTCCATCAAAGCCATGGTGTAAATGTACACTTTCTTATGAACACACAGCCACCAAAGGTCCATCCAGTCCAGCAGCCAGAAGCACCAGACCCAAGAGAGTACATCAAATTCAGTTTCTGCTCTATATGTAAGCATATACATGTAATGTGTTACATATATTACAAATATGTAAGCTCTATATGTAAACTGCAAGCTTCACAACCAAGCTTTCTAGTCAGAATTTAATTAAATGCAATTCTAGTGCAGCCAACAAGTCCCTGGGTTTTAGCATATAAACTACCACATTGAATCAGGGCTTAAATGGTGCTTCCCTCCTATCAGAAGAATGGGACTGAAAACCACCTTGCAAAAACAAACAGATTTTGAAGTTGGCAAACTGCACCCCAGTGGGGTTTTTTGTTGGCTTTGTTTTTTGTTGGTTTTTTTGTTTGGTTGGTTGGTTTGTTTTCTTTCCCTTGCTTAAGTCATTTTAAAATTCCAGGTGCAGGAGCAAAACCAGGATGAAGACCACATTTCCCCTCAGTCTTAAAGCTGCAGGTCATTTCTTATTTTCCAGCGCTTCACATCTCTTGTCATCATTTTCACAAAGATTAGAAATCAGGGCTATGCCCTCCAAGAGCAGCCAATCAGCCATCTGAGCTGGAAGGTATCACAGACATAATAAAAAGCAGCCAACGTTGCCCAAACACTTTTTCCATCTCCCAAAATGCAGTACAGCTGCCAAACCTTACATAACCTGCTTACACAAAAGGGGCCAGTTGTACAGATGATATAAATCAGTACAAACTTCTCCAATTTCAACAATGCTCTTGAACTTATACAAGCCCATGGCATAAAACAGGAGTTTACAGGAAATTGCTATGAAGTTTAGATTCCTGCACATTTAAAACTTACTTCCCCCATCCCACCTTTAAAGCTACAAAAACTCCACTGTGAAATTAAATATCCCCAACTGTTTACAGAAGAAAAGAATGTCTATCTCACATAGCATTAAGCTGCAAATTACTTTCTTTTTTTTTTCAAATTACCTTTTTGTTTTCTTTTCTTTTTTTCAAGCACTGAATTTTGAGACCTGGATGTCCTTGACAAAATCATTACATCAAACCCAAAAATATGTCACAGCAGGTAATCATTACAACTAATCACATTGTATTCAAAAAATATGTACAAAGCAAACAAAACCCTTGAGAACCAGCCTTCTCCACTACAGTTTTCCTACAATGTCTTTTATGCTGAATTAAAACATACTGGGACAGTCAAAAAAAATTGTATCTACACATTAGACTGACTTAAGGGAAGATGGGGTGCAGCAAATGCACTGAACCACAGTAATCCAGCTATGTAAGTCAGGTGCTGGTGGCTCTCTAACCCACACATCTCACAACTGCTCAAATGTTTAGCTCAAACCAAAGCATTTTATGTTTCTCTGTGGTCACACACTTTAACTCAATGTTTAGGGAAAGATATACTCCAACTAAAGACAGGAATTTGTCAAGGCACGGAACTTCAGCATGTTCATTCACATCCTTGTAATTTCAAACACAGTAATAAACAAACCCTGAGAACAACACCCTCAGCAGGTTAAAAAGTGGAAAAATTCTTACTTCAGCTCATACTAATGCTTAATTTTACGTGAAAAAAAAAGAAAATAGAAATATGTTTTGAGTTAAACCAAAGCAACTCACTCATGACAAACAGAATAGTGCCAGTCCAGCCAGACCAACATGTTGTATATGCCATGATCTCCACATTATGCAGCTATAAAATGCACCCAATGACATCACTCAATCAAAGAGCTTCCATCACCTCTCTGGTGCCAGTGCATTCCTGACTTCACCCAAGAAACCACTGCAACACTCACTGGCACTGTGACAGCTAAAGCCATCCTGTTGTTCCTTCTGTTCCCTCAAGAAATGGTGTAGAAATTTAGAAGAGAAGAATACAATTCCCAAACTTAATAAGACTAAATGGGTACAGGGCAAACAAGTATCATCTCCAGGACTCAGGATAGGAGGAGTCACAGAAACTGCAGCAAAAGAAGAGTG
Organism: Camarhynchus parvulus; assembly: GCF_901933205.1. Lineage (NCBI taxonomy): Eukaryota > Metazoa > Chordata > Aves > Passeriformes > Thraupidae > Camarhynchus > Camarhynchus parvulus. The sequence continues at coordinate 17,757,795 of NC_044575.1, read as the reverse complement.
CAAACAGGGGAGGGAGCTCAATGGAGTTTTTAAGGAAGTCTACACATTTCCACCTCTTTCCTATGCAATTTTGGGGAGTAGGGGAGAAGTAAATTACTTTTTTCCATCATCTCTGAACAGGCAGGTCTGCTCTCAAATGAAGCAAAAGGTCTTTGAACAATAGTCATATCTATGAGCAGGAAACTCATAAGAGACTAATGAACTATTCAAAGCAAGGCTGTCACCATCAAGGACAATCGTCTGAAAATTAGAGTAAATAACAATTCCCACAAAAACCTCAAGTTTGTTATGCATGAGACTATTTGCAGTTATTTGGAGGCACATATCAAAAGCTTTCCAAGTCCCAGAAATTACTGCCATACCAAGATACTGGATATGACTGTGAACCAATTTTACAGTTGAGTACTTTTCTTTCATTTTAAGATAATAACTGTGCTACTCATATATTACAGAGTTTCAAATAACTAACCAAAAGCTTCAAAATAATTTTATACTTGCAATTAATTACTAACTAGAAACACACAGGATATAAAGTAATCTCTAGCTTTCAGGCAGCAATAAGCACGTTTCACTCAAAACCCGGGCATCTTCTGCATTTTAACCAAGCAGCCACGAGTTCGGGTTTCTAAAAAGCACAGCCTTCTTTGCTCAGAGGACGTTGCTTGCTTTTCTTCTCCACCACTTGCAACAGTGACAAGTTTTTCTTCAGTATTCCCTCTCCTGTCAACTATTCCAAAGGAGATTAAGACCAGAAGATACACTGCTTAAAAGATGCCATCATTCACCCTTATTTGTATCAGAAGCTTCATCTGACTGCAGCTCATACAGATCCCAATAATTCCAACCCAGCAGGCCAGTATGCTTAACCTTTAGTACCTGCCATGCTGCTGTGTGGGACCAAGGTCCTGCTGAACCATCAGTAAACACCACTGCAGTTTGAAGTGCTGACATAAACACAGTTGTGAGTTAGAACAGCTCCAGGTCTTGTTCATGGCTTTGCTGCGACACTGAGCAAACACTGGATTAACAACTAGGCATGTCTGAGGCTTTTAGTTTTAGACTCTGAACCGAAAGCCTTCTAATTGTGATAGCTGTCCCTTCTATATCCATTTTTTAGTATCCCATTTGGTGCATTTACCATCTAATCCTTTCTTTGGTGCCAAATATACTTTAGGTCAATGACAGCCACTGCTTGCAGATTTTGGCTGATTTGCCATAAGCACCTGAGGCAATGGCTAAGCCAGGCTATGGCACACAATCCCTTAATGCTGTTGAGACATGATTAGGCTTGTGTTAATCTCTGAACTAATAGCCATTCTGCAGAATGCCAAAACACATGATTTATTTTTAGTACTCAGTAATTTTTTTCTTATTGCTGCATTCTAATTTGTATCTTATTTCCTTCACCCGAAGCTTTGCTATTCCAGAAGGAGAAGATTGCTCCATAAATGAAGTCAGCTTCTGGGGTGGTCCACAGGCACCAGCACTGCCTCTGCCCAAGAGCCCCACACCATGCCTGGAAGACTTTTTAAGAATTAAAATGAGGGAGAGAATGTGGACGGCAGTTTGCAGCTTTTCTTCAGTCAAACCAGTTCAAAGGTCCTCATTCTCCTCTTTCACAAGCACCATTCCTACAGATCTCACCAGGGTCAGCAGGCCAGCTCAGGTATGGCAAATTCGACAACCCCAGTGACTACACCAAGTGATGGTTGTGGTTATACCTACACCAAAAAGCCCACAAGACAGCACACCTTTTCTTGAGGCAAGCAATTTTTATCTTTCCTTAAAATAATGATTTCACAAACATTTCACAGATGTCTTGTTTAGTTCTTTTTGCTTTCAGCAAACAGAGGGGGCAGAAATTTCTCAAGCATTATTGTCTGCTGAGCAAGGCAAGCTATAGAATATACAGGCTGGACCTGGACAGTAAGCTCACTCCAAAGGCAATACAGCAGCCATCATACAAGTAGGAACAAATTCAAGATTCATATTAACCAAAGTAAATATCTCTAACACATTGTAGACTTTTATTATGTGAACTAACTACTTCATTAAGCACTTAGTGAAAATCAGATATGAGGATTATGGATATGCTACAGACCCTCAGAATCAGAGCCCTGTGTAAAATGGAGAAGGTAGCAAGCATTGAGATTTTTATGTCATAGATTTAATGACCCTTGTCAACACACATTCTAGGGTGTCCTGATCTAAGACCTTCACTACAGGACTGAGAATTAAATAATTTGTTTTGGCTACTCATTCATGCATTCTTTTGAAGACTTCTTTTCAGGAAACTGAAGTTTGCTTGCCACGACACGTGATAAAAACTTGTTTTTCAAATACATTCCTCCTTCTTCGGACAATATTTGTGACACTTAAGTTTTTTGCATGGCATTGCAGGGAATTTGAGCTACCTCTTTTACTTAAGCTGGCCTTAAGTAAAATCTTTACAGACAATAAATTCAGATTTGTTAGAAGTTGCTATCCTGAAAACATGTAAATACTTATGCAACGGTATCAAATTCAAAGTTAATAACACCAGCATTACTGAATCCCCCACCAGTGGTCTATCTGTCAAGAATTTATATAAATGCTAATGTTCTACAGACAATACCAAGAATTTAGCCTAATGTCCTACATTATATAAATTAAGGTTAACATACCCTACAGCAGGACTAGGATCTAAATGTTCAAAACAAAACATCAGCAGATTTATAGAAAAATGTTTTGTACTGTCCTCTATCTTAGTTTATCCTTCATGTCAAGGAAGAAAAATTGAATTAGCACATATTCTGCTTCCTTTAATTCCTAGAATATACAGTGGGTCCAGCAAGCAAGTTTTAATGTGTATGGGAAAGAATGATGTTACATATTAAGCCAACTCTGGTCAATTATGATACTCTTTCAGAGTATCAGAAGACCCTGTACAATTAATGATTTTCACTAGCTCTGGGAAGAAAAGGGACTCACAGATAAGATTTAAGTGTCCCACAGTTTGTCTTAAAAAATGAAATTTTAGGAATGCACTGAATGATCATTAGAGGAGAGGAATCTCTCTTTCTCGGTCATAACCATGAGATAATCACTGCCTTTAAAAAAGGAAGATAGGCTGAATGTGCAAAAGATGCAGCTCTCTTTAAAAATGTCACTAGACTACAATCATCTGACTTACTACTTAGGAAGCCCTTCAGAACATCTGAAAAATCATACTCCTGAATGTCAATTGGAAATCACAGAAAAACAGGTTTCAAAAGGAAACTCCAGAAGTGAATTTAGCCCCTCTCTCATGTCCTAAGGCTTGGTCATCACACTTCTGGTGTTCCTGAGAGATAATGACCATATTTTCAATAAGTTCTTCTCTATTCTCTCAAACTAGTCTATGTCTTGAAGAATCACACTCAAAATGGAATAAAATCTATTTAGTAAGCAAACATCACTCTGGGCATAACACCCCACTGCAAACACCCCAACACACAGTCCTCCATCCACCTCTGCAGAACAGCCTTACTACGGCTAAAAGACAAGAGAAGATGTCACCATTCTGCCCAACAAAATGTTATTATCTCAAGAGAGAGTAGATTTGTTTCACTTGGAGCATTCTAGATAAACCCATGTTTGGGTACTAATAGTATCAGCTAAGTATTTGCAAACTGCTTATTTGTCCCATTTTGCCTCTGGAAACCTAAGTTGCCTAATGAAGTTTTCTTCATCATTTTCTAAGCTTCCCACCCCACTTCTCTAGTAGAAACTGTTAAAAGGACAAAATCACATCTACAGAATGGAAATTCTTCCAAACTGAAAGCAAATGATGAGCCACTGACAGATTACCTCAACCAGTTTTAAGAACCCTAGTCTGAACTGCATCACATTTCATGATCCAGAAAAAAACCCTACAAACTTACTCAGGTGCTCTGATCTAATACTGTTCTGACAGTTGTAGGAACAGTATTAGCCACCTGATTTCAAAAACTTATTAACAAAATGACAAATGAAAACTTTAATAAATAAAATACTAAATGGTTCTTTTCTCCTACTGTCACCCACTTGTCTTCCCCAGAGAATACCTGGGAAATGGAACACACGCGAGCTCAACCCCAGAGCCTGCTGTGCCAAAATCAAATGTCATGATCACTATTTCACAGATGCATCTAGGATATATTTCAGAACTACCAGGTGAAATGAAGTGGTTGTAAAAGCAAACCTGAATGTTTTATTCCACAAATATATGTGCTGTCTGATTTTTAAAATTTTCTTTTAAGTTCAATATATTAGTTTTTCAGACAAACCTGTCTTTGATTCAACACTTAAAGAATCAGTCAAAAGGCAAGGAACTGCATCCCCTTAGGAAAAGTAAACCTGGCACTGGCATTTTATGCAAAGTGCCATACCACTCTCTGTAATCCACCTCACCATGAAATACTCAATTTAACATTATATCCTCTCTTTAAATACACTACTGAACTCAATATCTAATTTATCAACATTTAATTAATTCTGCATAGATTACTTGCTGTCAGGGTACAACAGGATTCCTGTTAATTTATTTAAAACCCCTCTATACAACAATTTGCTGTGGGGAGAATTCCTTTCACCTAAAAGCATCTGTAAGGAAGGCAGGATTAGGAGGATAAGGACACCTCTGGAAAAGTCCTTTGGCCCAACAAAGTCATTCCACTTCCCCTTCCACTGGTAATGGCTGTACCTTTCCAGCCATTATCTGAAGGATACAGGCAGCTCCAGTATTTGACGTACCAACAAAACTGAGGATTTTGTTTCTTTGGGTACACACAGTTTCATTTAGCCTTTGCATGCCCTTTATGAATTAATCATAAATGTACCTGTAACACCTCACATTCATCTGGAAAATCTTATGCAGCAAACACTGCAAAAACAACCACAGTTCCAGTCGGTGGCCTGGAAGGTGCTGACCTGTGATCTTAAATTGCCCTCTCTTGCATAGTTTCCATCTTCACAGCTCGCACACTTGAAGCAGGTAGTTTCTCTAGGAACTGCCCATTTCCCAGAGCAGGATAAACCACCAAATACTTTCTTTTTATGGTTTATACTAAACCCTTGCATTAACTCAGCATCATTGTCTGAGGACAGACCCAGTATCAGTTAATGCCAGATTTTCCTACAGATGAGAAACCTACCTATGTATACCCTAGAGGAAAGTATTGTGAAAATGGCAGCAGATCAGTGGCAAACCAGCCCACTTGTGTGGATCCTGGCACACAAGAGAAAGGCACTAGAGTTCTCTTTCCTCATTTTCATGAGGGTCCATCTAGCACAGCACATCTTCAGTCATCACTGCAATAAATGCCAGGCCCAAAGGACACAACAGCAGCGCTGCTTGTGCACAGGAAGAGCAAACAGCACATGTGAAACCCTGGGGAGGACTGAAGAGGGAGGGAGGAGCCATGCACATAACACAAGAATCTTTAAGAACTGACATATGCAGCCTGCACTCTTACTACTTCTTAATATGGTCACTTTACAGCATTGAGAATCCACAGTTTCACCTGGATTCTTTCCCTTGCTGGCACAAACATTATTATTCAACATCATCACTTAAAAATATCCTGATTTTGTTTACCAGAGCATAGCAAGTGAGAATTCCTGTTTCAACACATGCAGACTTGCACATCTTGCTGTCTACATTAAATAGACATCACATATAAAATCAAAGTTAACTTACTAAACAAGATCACTGAGAAAATAATAACAATAAAATGCTTGGAAAATTAATTACTTTTCCAAAGTGCAATGGGATTAGCCAGGTAATTATACTGGTTGAATATTTGGCTTGGCACCTAAGAACCAGCTGTATTTTTCTTTTTGGCTCAAAGTCTGGGCTGCCATTTCTTGCCACAAAATATTTAAGCTCAAACATATGTTCAGTCACAGATCTTGAGAAAAATACCTCAGGAAAATGTTAAGTGAAACAAAAGGCTATGTGTTCCTTTTCTTTTCAGAAGTAAAAACTCAACATAAATCACCACAGTATCCATTTAAGCATTTAAGCCAAATTAATATTTACCCATGAGCTGGATCCAAAGCTATTGCCCTGGGCTGATCAAGGTCTTGCCAGAAGAGGACTTTTCTAGATGTTCCATTGAGATTAGCTACTTCTATCCTATTGGTCTCTGAATCCGTCCAATAAAGTTTTTTCCCAATCCAATCACAGGCCAGGCCATCCGGGGAAACCAGGCCAGAAATGATGACATTCTGCACCACATTCCCAGTTTGGTTAATGTAAGTTTGCTTGATGGCTTCTTCACTCACATCTGTCCAGAAAACGATGCCTTGTGAATACTGGAAGTCGACTGCCGCAGCATCCTCTAGGCCGCTGACCACCACGGTGGACTCCAGCTTCGTGCCCCCGGCATCCACCAGCCGGACGTCCCGCCGGTTGGCAAACAGCAGAAAGGGAGATGCTACAGAGGGAAAACATGGAAACATGTTAGCATTGCAGGCACCTACAGATGTTCAAAAGCTGGCTATGGATGTGGCACTGGAGGATTTCTTCTTCCAGACTGCCAGGGCAGGGAGTACAGAAGCATCACCATACCTAAAAACCTCTTCCTTCCCTATGTCAGACAGGGGTGTCAAAGAGAGATGGAAGAGCAGGCCCAATTCTTTATCTAGGGGATGTGAGAAGCATCTTCCGCATAGTTAGAAGTTCACATCAGACCTTTCAACAACACCTTCTGTCTGTTATTCTAACAACAGACAAATTAGAAAAAATTAAGTGTTCATAGTTTAAAAGCTTGATTCAACCAGCTGAATTAGTAACAACACGTGGAAAGCAAGCTCTGCTGCCTTTTAGCAGCAGGCTGAAAGCCAACAGCACTAAACACAACACCCTGAAATGCTCCTACCAAGTGCCCTCCCAAACTGCAAAAACCGTGGCAGAGTTTCAGAACTCCTGTCTTCTCTCCTGCACCACAAAGAGAAATTGAATATAGAGTTTGAAGGCAGACAGTGGCATGGGTTGGGGGTGTTTGTGAAGAATGCTGTTAGAAAGAGGCATCGAGAGCAAAAGGCACAAAGATTTCCCAACTTCCCCAATCTCACCCCAATTTTTTAACTCAAGCAGTGGCTGCTGGAGCTCTACACCAGGCACCTGCTGCCTCCCAGCTTCACAGGCAACCACTGCATCCAATGTGCTGTCTCCAATGCACAGTCAGCGCAGGTCCAATCTTGCTACTCAAGGAACAACACACAGGACAGAGCAGCATATATTATATCTCCTATGGTTAAAGACTACCATACAAATACCTTCAGTTTTAAATTCATGTTAGTGTATGTAATATGTAAGAGTTACTTCTTGATATTGTCTTTCAGATGCAATTTCTCCTGCACTTTTTAAAAAAGAAGACAGTTTATACAGTGTCTGAATTGCAGGTCTGCAATGCTGGCAGCCCTGTCAGATGCTAATGCCAGTCTCATGAATTCTGGCTCTGGCTACATGAGTGCGTGCCTCTGCACATCCTTGACAACAGCTAATGTGTTTATGTGCAGGCCAAGGACCTCAGTCAGAATATACAACTCAACTACAGATGAACAGAACATACAACTCAATTACAGATGAAAGTATGCATAGAAATTCAGAGTTTTTATTATTATTCTCCATGGTCTTTTTTTACCCCCTAAGCCAGGAGAGAGATTGTTGTATTTTGCTCTTTGAAGGAAGAGTATGCTGACGTAATTTACATCACCTGCTGGTTTTAGTGAGCATCTTGGACAGCACAGAGAACCAATTGTTATCATTAATGTTTCACTGAAGATGTAGTATCTTTTTTCTCTAAAATATTTAACTCAAGAAAGTTTATACAGCTTGAGGAGAATTACTTGTTAAGAAATGATGTCTCAGTATCCCCCCTATTTAATTTTGCTGACTTGTCAAGTCCTTCTCTCCGTCATCTTTTAAAACATTAGGAATAGTATCAGGAAAATCCAACAGGTTAGTTAGTGCAAACAGACAAGAAAAGTCTGAAATACCAAGTGCTTGTTTTCTTCTCTGCAGCTCATTGGTTCCCATTGCCACGTCTGTTTTAAGTGGCACTGCATCAAACCATTTGAGCACTTGGGAAGTTTCATGTTAGAGGGCTCTAAGTCACAAATTCCTTGGGGCAGACACCTTCTCAAGTTATGCACACTGCCTCACAAAACCTGCCCCACATCCAGTAAAATATCAAAGCTGTAGAAAGCCAATGTAGAATTTTTTAAAATATTGTCCCAAAAACATGTTTAGAGGAATCTGAATAGATGGATTTTCATCTAGACATTTCCATGCTGAAGGCATTATTAATGCTACTACAAAGGAAAAACGAACCTGAAATATCAAGTCCAATCAACAGCAAAGGAACTCAACAGCTTCTTAACTAAAGATCAGACATGAAAAATGTCTAATCCAATCAGTATCAACATTATTCCAGCTCCCCATCCCTTTCAACAGATTTCTTCCCCGCTGATGTACTCAGTGGGGCAGCAGCAGGCAGATAAGGCATTAACTGCTGTGTTCTCTGTCACTTCTGTCCTTCAGAGACGTCCTGACTGAAGTGCAGCCACATTGTGCTGGCCATGAGCACCCAGCAGGGAAATCACACTGCCCTGCTTGCAACTGTGTCAGAACTTCACTGCACTACACACTCCTGTAAACTGATTGATTATTGAAAATGACCAGGCTTGATCCTCCTTAAGAACAAGTAAGTAATCCACTTCCTTTGGGAAAGATAAAAAGAGAAGGCAGAACCCTGATTCTGAAAACTATATTCACTTCTCTGCTCCTCTCCACCAGCCTATTTTATTAAATTTTATTAAATATATTATTATTTAAAGTTGTATTATATTTAATATTATTTAAATTACTTTTCTTTTTTAAATGGTTACAGAGTCCTTTTAGAGCAATACTGCTTGGGAAAATAAACAAACAAGCAAAGAAACAAGAAAAAGACCAAAACTCCAACAAAAAACAGTGATCTGCTTCTCTACAGTAATTCTTGCCTGACATGCTGCTGAAGAAAGCCATTGTCTCCCACATAAATAACAAAAAATAAAGTAAAAGCCAGAAAAGTACTTAAATGCTCAGTTTCACTATCATGTATTTATCACTTCAGGTCAGAATGTGATGGCTCATGAGCAGGCAAAGTTAGTTCTAGTAACTCTGCAGCTTCTAGTAACTTTGCAGCTTGGAAATCTCCAAGATGTCCCAAAAAAAGTTCACAGAACTTTTCAAATTCTCAACTTTCCCAGTTAATAAGCAGTAAATCTGAAAGAGGCAGCTAAGACAACAAACATGCTTCTAGAAAGACAGACACATAGCATTTCATTTCATAAAATTACTAAACTCAACAATTTAGCAATTCAAAAGATATATTCATACTCTACAAAATGACAGCCAACAGGGTTTTTAAGACATGAGAATGAGAAACAAAGCTCAAAAAGCATCAAAACAAATGGCATTGACAAAACACTCGATTTGCTGTGCCATCAGTAAACCATGCTAGAGATTCAAGGTCATCCCACCCATACATGGTGCAAGTTTATCTTGAATCCAACATGAAGGGAGAATCAAAATTTCATTTCAAGAATATGAAGACCAATCTCCTTCTAAATCATGCTGTCTTCTCAGTCCTGAACTATGCTTGATGGTCCACAGAACACTCTTAACCCTTGATGCATTTAATTCTTTACTGCACAACTCTTGACAAGGCAAAGCAAACTGGAAAGCAAGTTAACAGGAGTTTCTGAGGGACGGGGAGACCCAAAAAAAGCAGCAATAACTGACTACCATTAACCTTCTAATGAGCTTATTTGTTTCACAGGAGGAAATATCCCTTCCTTGAGAAGGTATTCCACGTTTAGAAGGTTAAGAGACTCAAAGGAACACTGAGTGTTATGCTCTATTTTGATCAGCAATACTCTTGACAACTGCAAATTGCTTGAAAAGGGAAACACCATTTCTATTCTGCAAAAATAGAAGAATAAACAGTGAAAGGATGAATGATGAATAAACTGGAGGATAAACTGTTTATATCCAGTCTATTACCACCCAACTGAAATGACATTTTAATGTAGTCACAAAAAAAAGTATTGTTTTTCAGTAAAATTAGAACAGTTCATATTTTTCCATAATAGGAAATATTTTAAATGTCTGTACACAGCTGCAGTTCACAGTCTTTGGACAAAACAAAAAAGAAACCCTGAAATATAACAATTTTTCAAATAAACTCTAAAGAGATAAGAGCCTGAACTACACAAAGTTACAGAATTTCTTCTTGCAACAATTCTACAATCTTACTTGGATCGTGCAGTACTTCATCAAAACCACTTCATTCTAGAAAGACATATTATTTCTGTTCAAAACCCCACCAATTTTCCTGTGGTTTTCTGCTAAATAGAAAACACCCTTGACTCGACAATGTAGTGAGCTATCTACACAGAAGCCTATTGTACAACTGTGTGAAAACAGAGCTTCTCATCAGTCCATTAACTGCAGAAAAGGAAACACTCCTGACCAGGCAGGGTAGGAATCAAGCAAGGGTTCAATTTCCAGCTTTGCCTTTGATCCTTCAAATGCTCATTCCTTGTCTGTGGCCATTTACTAAATTTTAATTGTTTCATCTGCATCAGGAAAGTTGTTTTATGCAGACATAACTTAAGACTGGAGGATTTGTACACTTTTGTATAATTTATTTGGTTGGCCACCACAAACAGTATCAGTTTCTGAATTCAGTCATCAACTTCCATTGTTTTAATTGTGCCCATTTAGAGCATCTGAATTTTACTAAGTGCTTCAGGGTTACCTGTTAGTCTTAATAAAGTGACATGGAACAAACAACTAAAAAATGCACTATATGGTCTTTACTATTAGTTTCAGTAACAGCTTTCTAAAAACCAGTTTGACAGGGCTCCACATACATATTAAGACTAAGATGATCATGAATGATAATCAACAGTGTATTTGTCATCAGTTGTTGGTTTTTTGCAAAGCTGCAACACTCTAAGAGAAGTTGAGCAACAGTTTAAAAAAGTTATGTTCATACTACTGCTTCATACTTGTTGACATGCCTACATTTTGTCTCCTTCCCCTTAAAGCCAAAATAGAAAGACATGAGAATACTGAGGCACATGCATGATTTCTACCCTTGAAAGCACCAGAAGCACAGAACAAACACAAATCCTATGTATAGCACAGGAGAAAAGCCTAACTTACTAGCTCTTAAACTGGTTAACTAGGCTGAAGTTCACAGAAGGGTTTAACTGTGATTTTAAGAAAAGCAACTGAGCATCTTGGGAACCTGGCACACAACACAAAACAAGGGTCTCATTTTAATAAGCATACAAGTGAAAATAGCCATCCAAAATTATAGCATGTGCACCAACTTATATTTTAAATATTATTTCAAACCTTAACAGGACAATTGCAATGGAGATCTCTGTGGTTAAGCCATCTGTATGGCTGGACAGAGAGAATAGCATAATTCTTGGAGCAGTCAATGTCCCAAACCACAAAAACATTTATTACCAAAGAGCAAAAAAACCCCACACACCCCTACCGCAGGCATGCAAGATGGTCAAAAACAAACATGTCAAAACTTTTGCACCCAAGGCTGCACCATGTTATGGAAACTCTTAGGCAGGATATGGAATTAGCATGCATCAGCTCTCTACACTTAAAAATAGCTGCTATGCAGAAACAAGACTGTGTAAGTAGGATCCTAAGCCATAAATTAATTGAAGAAACCACTTTTACAACACAAAGCAATCCCTCTTGTCCAGCTCTAGCTCTCTGGAGCATACGGAGGCTTAGAGCTTGGATGTCATAAAATCGCAGAATGGTCTGGCTTGGAAGAGACCTTAAAAATCAGCTGTTTTCAACTCCCCCTGCCATGGGCAGGGTGACCTTTGAATAGGCCTCTCAAAGCCTCATCCAGCCTGGCCTTGAACACTGACTAGGATGGGGCACCCACAGCTTCTATGGGCAATCTGTTGCAGGTCTCACCACCCTCACAGTAATGAAATTTCTGCTTAATATCCAATCTAAGCCCACTGTCTCAGTTTGAAGCCATTCCTCTTTATTCTGTCACTACATGTTCTCATAAAAAGTCTCTCTCCATCCTGCTTGTAGGCCCCTTCATGTACAGCTAGGTCAACTCAATATCTTCTTTTCTCCATGTTGAACAACCCCAATTCTCACTGCCTGTCCTTGCAGGAGTGGTCCTCCATCCCTCTAATCATCTTGGTGCCCTCCTCTGGACTCTACAGCAGGTCAATGTCCTTCCTGTGCTGGGAAATCATCAACATCAGAAGACTGAATGTTGATCTTCCTGTATTAACTGCACATACTCAAGCCAAGTTTCAGCTTGCCAGGTGGAGTCTTCTGAAGAACACAGGGCTATGGCTGTCATCCTCAAAACACATTATTGAAAATAAAGTGAATTCCCAGTGTAATAACTAAATTACAGAATATTCTTGTTCTGACACAGAGGTAGGTGGTAGCAGTTTTAGGGCACAAGACTAAAAAAAAAAACAGGACTCCTTGGTTTCACTCCCACGCATTTCTTCTCCTTTAGCAAAGAACTTGAACAGGAATCTCAGCCCAACCATTTGTAAAACTCATTCCTTCTGCTACAAACATGCCCTTCCTTCTGCTATTAATTATCTCAAAGGGCTGCAGTGAAGCCACTCATGCTCAAGTAAGGCACTTGAAGATGTTCCAACAAAAGGCTCAGTGATGCACTCAGCTTTTCATTCCTGAACGGCCAAGACTTCTCCTCTCTGTGAGCTGATCCTCTCAGTGATGGCTGGTTTATAACACTACTTGAAGATGAAAATACACTCCTTCTCCAAATTACATCCCATTCCTCTAACCCTTCCTGTTCAATCAATTTGATAGGAATTTTGCTTTGCAAGCCATGAGGTGTTCTGGTTATAAAATAATGAGGATTCATTTCCATTTTATCTGGTTTTACTCAGGATCAAGGTCTGAAATTCAGGATGAGGCCACTAAGAATATCATACATTTACACACGTTGAGTACAGTCAGTAATTTTTGTAAACTTTCCTCTTTACCAGCCTATATTTTAAATTATTCACATGGTCACACCAGGCATACAACGGTGTGCAGTAATCCAGTCCACGCCAATATCCCATATTATAAAACATATTTGGTAAAATTTTGTTTATATATGCTAAGTATTATCTTGAATATACAAGACAGACAGGATCTCAGTGCTCAGATCTGTTTGCTATCAGGCTAAGGTAGAAGCAGGGCTGTTCATTCACTAATGTACTACAAGAAGTGACATGGCTTTAGCCACAAACATATTTGGAAGTGGGTTACGCAAATAAATTACACAAGTTTAAAGGACATCTGGTTTAGCAGCAGCAAGCTGGAAAGGGTCCACAGAAAGTATATAAAAAAGGTTTAAGTGGGTTTAGAAAACATATGAAGCCTGTTCTTATCAAGAAGAAGAGCTGGGAAGGCTGTGAGATAAAAATATAGTAAAACAGACCAACAGTAAACACTTTTACAATAGGCTGAAGTTCAGCTTTTCTCAGCCAGTGGAGAAGGACAAACTGAAGAAACTAGATCAGGTTAGGCTTTTGTGGCTTTCGTTGATGGGGAAGAGAATGCAGACACATTCCTCAGGTATAGTTTTTGTACAGTTAATTCCTGCCTCAAGAAAGCAGTTTCTTTTATGTATCTTGAAATAAATAAAATATTTTAAAAAAAAAAAAAAAAAAAAAAAAAAAAAAAAAAACAGTGGACTGCACTCCCCACACTGCTTCACTGAAAATCTTGATTAAGGAGGTCTGGGATTGGTTGTCTTTATGCCAGGTTTTACACAAAATAGTTTTGAACTTCCCAGTAATTCACATCGCTGTTTCTGTTGCTGTCCTGAAACAGATGAATTTAGCAGCTTTATCAAATAGTAATGTTAAAATATTGTTAAATAAACTTTGAGCTACTTTTATTTTTTTAAATAAACAAGCAGCAAGTCTTTGAAGATCTTGTTATATTTTTCACATTGCATAGGGTTCCCACACACACAATAATGACAGGGTTTTAGGAGGATGAGAGTTACTTCAGACCACTGGTTTTATTTGGCAGCCTAATTTTTAAATAATAATGTTAGCAGTAACAACAAAATATAGCCCTGATTATATACCATGTCATCTCCACTGGCCGAAATTAGTTCATTTCCCTTGGTCAGGAGATGCCAAAGTACGTCCCTGAAAGCATGCTCTGAAGAAGTCCAGCAAAGGTGGTCTATGCAAATTATGAAATTTAGGATTTGTTCTATTTAGCCGGGTGGCAATTAAACATTTTTAAAATATCCAACAGCATGCTCTGAATTTATTATTCTTCTGTCTTGTTATATTACCTACTTCAAGTAAAAAAAATTCATGTGTCAAAAAAGCCAAGTTAGTGGATTTAGTGTGTGTAATTCAGTGCACTTGCATCTCTGCAGATCCTGGAAGCAACCTACATGTGTTCAAGACCACTTTTATGTGGACACATCATTTTAAAGGAGGGTTTCTCAAACTCTCTCTCTTTTCCCAAGACCACCCATTAAGCACACCACACAAATGCCTCTCCTGGTGCACCAGGCAATGGCTCTCTCAGACTGCCCTTAGTACTGCTGTAGTAAATACTGAAATTGGTTACATAGGACAGCATATTTCATCTTCTAACACAGCTTTAGCAGCTGGAAAGGATGACAGCCAAGCCCATGTGAGCTGACAACACTACAAGGACCACCAAGCAGCATACAGAACATATTTAAAGATCCACTGAAAAACTAAACAAAACCTAAAATATCAGCTGTGATTTGGGGACACATCAACTTACAATGAGATACTCATCAGATAAGACTTGCAAGCACTTTAAACATTTAGAGAAGAACATGATTCACTAGATCATAAAGCAATTTTTATTTGGTCTGTATTGTTAGAAGAAATTTCTAAACATTATTACAAAACTGGTTCTTGGCAATCTCTCTCTGTGCAATGCACAACTGGTGTTCAGCCAAACAGTTTTGAGGATTGCAGCCTCATGCAATCCTGACTAGCTAATGTTAAGCAGATAAAATCTCTGCAGTCAGAACCCCCACATCTTCCTGACCTCAGGAAAGTTCTCACCTGAGCTTTTTATAGAGGTTAAAATATACAAGAGATTTTCCCAAAATCACCATACTGTTCACAACCACTTGTTTGTTCTTCTGAGGCTTCTGCTGCAATTTGCTATTCAAGAACCACAACGCACATGACAGCCTAAATACAAATATACCATCTACTGGGGATTAGGGAATTGGCTTCAGGCACACACCACCAACAAGCCCTGGAAACTAGTACTTTGACAATGGCTGCTAAACTGAGCATTCTCCAGTCTTACAAGTCAGCTTTTGAGTTTGGTGCCGGTTGGAGATAAGAACCGGCACTGAACTCCGAGGGACAATTTCCATCCATCTTCAATGACGATGGTCAAAGCTCCCAAGGTATACTGAAAATCCCACTCTAAATGAAGACAGTAAACACCACAAGAAAGGTGAAAACTGCCCTTCTCTAAGAACAGCAGCACTTCAGAGGAAGGGGAAAGCAGAGACCCATTGCACATACACGGATGATCCACTGGCACCACAGCCAGCCTCCAGTCCTCCTCAGTGTTAAACTAAGAACAGTGTGACACAAGGAAGGCTGTCACAGTTCCCACACACCACTTGCTGTTTCAAGATGTACCAAGCAACGTCTGCAGAGCCATCACAGACTACTGCCCTGGATGTTCACTCCTCCAGCTGTACAAAGCTATGCTCGGTGTGCTGCTGCCCCTAAGAGTGGAAGATGCTGTAAGCATTTACTGTTTATAACCCTGGGCCAAGAAAACTAATGCTATGGGTAACCTTTAATGACAAATTACTTGCACTTAAGGAAGAGAAGTATTGCTTAATACTGTTTCTCATGCAAAAGCCCACAGTGCCCCTACCTCTGCCAGAAGCTCAGTTCAGAAGTCTCTGACAACCATGTTCTGAGGCAAACCACTCAGCAGATTACTGACAAGATATCATCATAGAAAGAGAGATTCTTATCACAGGCACATTCACTTCAACAGCAGGGTCATTGCTCTGTCAGTGAGGTTTCACATTTTGATTAAGGATTCTTTAAAGTACAAATCTGCATTTTGCCTAATACCATTAGCTTCACCAACAATAGCTCCCAATTCCATAACAATGTTCACCATATTCCACACAGGACTCACGACAGTTTTCTGTGTGAGAATTAATATGGCACTCTGCTTGTGCCCACAAAAGTGGGATACAGCCTGTCCATTGAGATTTCTGGTATTTTCTGATTTTAGAATAAGCAGAAGTGGCACTGAAGTAGTCTCTTACACGATACTGCTGTTGGGCTTTGCCAAAATGGGTAAGTGCCGAAGGCAGTGCTTAAAAATAGGGTTGGGGGATGTGATAGGAAAAAAATATACTTGGATGTTTCACATTCTGTGATGCAGAGTACATGGCAACAATTTTCCTGTTGTTATTCTAAATGCAACAGGCGTGGATTTCCCCCCACCCCCATGATATGCTCCACAATTTTAAAACTGCAGAGGAAACTGAAGATTTGTCCTACTTCTGCATAAACTGGTTTAGAAGAATGCGGACAAGAGGGTGACTTCCTTGAACATCTAAACATGACTTTTTCTGGGAACAACAGTTCAGGTCAATCCATGAATGGAAAAAAACCCTGTGCTGTCCCCTTTTTAGATTCTGGATGTCAATGGGAGCAAGGTTCTTTTCTGTTGTTTTTCCTTTTTCAGTATTCCTCCTTGGTTTGGCAGACAGCTGTCTGGCCAATAATAGTAGATTACACAGTGATGAGGGTTCCAAACTTTTAATGGATAAAATAGTGGTTCTATATAATTTGGAAAATTTGGCTTGCACATTTTATCCAGGACTTAAACAAATACAGACTTGACAAAGGTATGCTTGTTTCTGATCTGAATTGTTTCCAATTTTTAGTTCCAGTTCCAGATGTTGTGTTAACTCCAAAAAACACAAATCTTTAGAAAGCTGAAAAAAAAGATATTTTATTTCTATTTCCACCAAAGGTACAATATGTACTGTATTTGCAAATTGCAGAAAAAGAGACTCAGAAATAGCATGTGCTGGATTCAGCTGCTGACAAATGTTACTCACTGGAACAAAAATGCAGTCAAGTCTCAAATGTAGGTTCCACAATTTGTCATGGTTTTCTTCTAACAGTTAAGAATATTCCCAAATAAAACCACCTTGTTAAATGGAACCTGCTACATGATACTGACCTTCAGAGGGTGTAAAGTTAAGAGAAGTTTTTAGTGCCAAGTTGTAGACACAACTTCTGGGTTTTGGGCAGACTATGTTCCAGTCAAATATTCAAGATTTAGGCTTTGTGAGAGCTTGTTAGGAAGGAGGAAAAAAAGAGGATGAGGTGAAAAAGGTTATTTCAGATAATGAAATCTGTAACCCTGAGCTTGTACTTATATCAATGGTAATACCTAATTGACCACCTTGAAGGCAGCAAATAAACAGAACAACCCGTTCCAAGCTTGGCAGATCACTCCTTGCAGAAGATGACTGCTTTAGCCAAGAACATTGATGCAACCAAATCAATTCCTTATGGCACCTTTTATCTTTTTAAGGTCAGTATTTGTCATGCAAGTTTTCTGAAGTGTTTGTACTGATGGAAATACAAAAAAGAAGATCTTCTGGTAGCTTAGCTGAAGAAACATAAAATAATAATCTATGTTATTTGTCTCTCCACAACGTAAAATTTAAGGACATTTCCAGAAAACACAGTTGTCAGTTCAAATCCTCCAGAATAAAAGAGTCTCCACATTCAGAGAAGTGTTGATAATATTCAAAAGAAAGAAGATTGCATTAGTTCTGTACCTAAATTTATAGACTGGTAGTTTGTGTGTGCAAGACAGGAAACATGTTTTAGAATTCAGACCCAGAATACCTCATTTGGATTTTGGAAAAGGTTTTGAGTCTAGATAATTATTTAAAAATTAAGAAAACCTGAGAGGCAATTGAAATTTGGGGCTTTAAAAGGTAAGTTACACAGGAACTGTTTAACATTTTTGTTTTGTTGTTTTTACAGCTAATTACTGCTCTGTATCACCTCAAGATTATTAACTCGTCACTCTCCTTGGAGTCTGCAGAATTGCGTGACATGCCTCTATTGGCACTGTGGTGTATAATCAAGGATGAAGAATCCAAAAAAGAGACTAAAAACAATATTAAAGAAGAGCTGGCATGGTGCACAAAGAGAAAGCTGTGAAACTGCAAAAAAGCAGAAACTGTGCAAATCAAACTGCAGCTACACTGTGTTAGGAGGGATCTTGATTTAAATATGCCCTTTGCATTGGGCTGGGTCAGAAGGGTTTTGTTCTGCTGTCTGATTGAATTGGCCACCCACTCCTGCCCCTCCCCAGTGCCATGTTACTCCCCATCCCCCAGGCTCCCACCACACCACAGATGTTTTGGTGCCCTGAAATCTGCCCATTTGACTGCACACACAGTTGCTTTCCTTTAGCTGATCCCGTCAAAAGGATCTTGGTTTCAAAAGGCATATAGATTTTTATAAAAAGCAATAAGACAACTACTTTGCTCAGCTCAGCTGCAGACAGAATATTACAGACAGACCTGCAGAGCACCTTCTCTTGTGCTGCTGTGTCTTGTCCACACAGTGCTCAGGGGAAGGAGTTTTAGAAGAGGCTTTGTGCTTATAAAAAAGAATTCATTGCTATGCACAGGTCTGCTATGCTTTAGGCATAAACCTAGCCATGAACAACCTCCCAAACTAAAGACTTTTAAGTATTTCCATGTAGAGCTACAACAAATTATTACCTATTTTTCAAGTTAGCCTTTTTTGCCTCTTGAAATTTTCACGTGAGTCTCAATAACATCTTAGTGGCATAAGAAATTAACTGTCTGCACTGCATAGGCAAGAGAAGCTGCCACAATGTTGTTGAATGGTCTCATATTACAGAAACAGAAAGTAGGAGAGGTACCAGAAAAGCATGCTGCACCTCAGCTTTGACAGCAGGTTAACTGCAAAAGAGCCAAGAAATAAAAAGAAAAAAAAATTACTGTTTTCTTCCCAGATCATTTCAAGACTTAATTCTTCCTTTTCCTTCTACATGATTTCCCCACCTGTACAAACAGCCAAGCCTAGTTATTGTTTTAACCCAACACATATCTGCCTTTCCCAAACAAGAAAGGAAATGAATGTCTAAAAAAACCTGAAATTCATTATAAAGCGGGGAAGGGGGGGATCAGAAGAAAGTAAAATTTGTCCCTGCAGAGAAACGAGGTTGGGAAAAAAAAGGCAACAACAAATTTTACACAACATGAACTGTGGTCATTCATACTAGGGAGACACCTACAAGCCAGAATTGTGATTTGCACCCTGAAAGACTCAGTGTGGACACACCAGGAAGGACTGTCACAGCTGACAAACCTGCTGTCTAGAAACACGAGGCAAAGAAAGAAAAGAAACACACAGAGGACCAGGATTAAGGGTCATGCAGTCCACAGCACATCCAACGCAAGAGCCCAGTGTGCTAATCAGGACCACAGCAGAACCATAGCCAGTAGTTTTTTTCCAGGCAGAGTAACATATATTTTCTCATACCTCAAGCTACCTTGCAATTCCTTTTGTAAAAAAGACATAGATTTTACTACAATGAATGGTTTAGGAATGATCTCAGCCACCCCAAATCTCCCATTCCTTTGCAGCCTAGACAAGGTGTACTGCAAATAAGAAACAGGATTTCTGATAAACAGCAACAGGATTTCTGCAGAAGGAAGGGCACAAGCCTGTTAGCATTACACAAGGAAGCAGTATCATGGAGGGCAGAACAAAATGCATTTGTTTATACTATAACTATAGTTCCAGCAATGCATGGCCATGAGTGATCTGATCATCCTGTTTTATGCACCATATAGCCTTTCTCCACCCTTCATTTGCACTGCTTGGCTGTGCCTTCATTGCTAAAGACAAAGATGTAAATTTTCCATTGAGATAGCTGTTTTAATGTAAAGATGCCTGAGGAGAACTGGAAATTTTACATCAAGTAAAAAGTCAGCAGCATTATTTCACTCCTCACCCAAGATTTCATAAGCTGCACAGAATTGCACTGACTCTATCAGGAATTTCACATCAGGATTGCAGTATCAGTGTAGTAATAACACCTGTTTCAGCAATGAAGACATGACCCAGGACTTTCACAGCAGGAACGTTTCTCTCTTGGCATCTGGAAAACATCCAGGGCATTTCAGAGAATGGTATTCCAAACAACTATTTCAACCACACACAACAGTTGAGAAAAACTAACAAATACTGCAGTCCTCCAGACAGCAGACTGGGAGTCAGGCAGAGCACAAGTAACACACTCACCACTGCAATGCTCTGCCCAGCACTGAACACAGCTGGACTAAAGAGCAGCACCATTTGTCCTCTGTCTGGTGAAAGCCTTTTAGCACAGTAAGATTATTACAACCAGTTTTGCACCTCTTCTATTTCCAGCTGTTGCAGACTGTTTTGGAGTTAAAATGTCCTGGATCCCATCCTCCCTATTATACATGTGCATATCCTTTTACTTATTAAAATCACCACAAAATACAACTGTTAACACAAAAAGCTGTTTATGACCCACAGCCTAAAATCACGTTTCCAATCCAGAAACGTCAGGTGCCAGCACACTGTTAAGTACCAACTGCATTTTAACTTTTTATAACCAAGACTGTGCAGCAGACTGTTAATAAACATGAAATGCATGCAAGAAATGAGCATTTGCATTTAAGTAACTCCCTCCAGGTATGAATGACAATGACTAAATACAAAACAAACATCTGCCCTCTTATAATACAATGGGGGCTTATAAACAAAATTTAACCCACACATTTTATATGCAAAGGGAAGGGCCTTTTTTCCTACACACTGAAAATAGAAGATTTGCTTAAAAATATATTATGCCCCAAATGTAAGGCTTATGTGAATAGTTTTAAAAGCAAACAGAAGACATCTTAAATTTCATTTGTAAAATGCAAGAAAATTGAACATGTTGTCTGCATTCACCTAACCTTTGATGTACTGTCTGAAGAGAAGGCTGAACAGCCAGAGTATTGTTAAACTAGAGGAAAAACCTACCTTCTCTAACAACTAGATGTGAACTACACCACAAAAGCATTCACTTGTTATAAAAAACTGCTTTCTCCTCAATAAAAGTGCCTACCAACAACAGCACCACACCAAGCTACACCAAACAAACACTAACTCGAAGCACAGTTGACAAAAGCCCTTTGCTTCTATACTAAACTTAGGCAGCTCCTGTAACTAAATAATTGCTCAGAGTTAAGGCAGCCATCACCTTGTCCTAGCAGAAAATACTGTAATATTTCAACAATAGTAGTGCCAAGTGGAAATAGGAAAGTCTTTTATCAAGCTTATCTGGTACAGAGATGAACTAAGATGAAAATGAAAATTTAAACTTTTTCTCCTTTAAAAAGGGGACCTAAAATCCAGAACTCCCTACTTATGTCAGTCTTCTATTAATTACCATGGGCAATATGGGTCACCTTTGATATCAACAGACTTCACGTGGGTGAAGGAAGTTACTCACTTTTTAGGACAATTCAGAGGGTTTTGTCTCCTTTGCTGTGGCAAGTACTTGCAATGTAGAGCAGTACTCTGTAATACATGTTATCACCTCTGCAGCAAGGAGATTCAAAACCATCAACTTACTTTATAAAAGCCATCCAGGGGCCAGTAACTACAAGTCATTATCACCAATTCACTGTTGTGCATCAAGAAGCTTTGTAATGAGAAGATGCTTTATTTCCCCAATGTTATTATCAACGTATGAGAAACATCAGCTTTCTTAAATTTTACTTGGAGGAAGTTAGGACATCTAAAACCTCTCAAGAATGTTTTCCACTGATTATAGCATTAAGTTGTTTCCTTTATAAAACCTCATAATGCAGAGGACATTTTTATATAGATATACACATACATACACACACACACACACATATATATATGCTAATAAGATAATAAGACTTGACATCAAGTGACACCAAACATTTGTAAAGGCTACTTAAGCCGAAATTTTCAAACCAAAAACTTCAGCTCATGCATTAATTGTCCAAGGACACCACAACATCAAAGGAGAAAACATCTATCTGCTCCATAGAACAGTTAATCCATACAATTAACCCTCCTTCACATCACATCACACTATAAATGCGAACACATGCTCCGTTTCTGCATTGCTCAGAAGATTCTCCAAGATGCTATTCTTGTCACTAATGAGGTGCAGCACAAACAATTAAAGACTTGCAAAAATAACACACAGAGCTTCGATTTTTTTAAGAAAAGAACCCCCAACACCCCCAACATCACAGGCTGTGCGACATGTGAATTGCATAGAAACATGTGGCATCATCCTTCCTTCAAAGCTGAATATGTTAGACCCATCAAATCCTTGATCTTTCAGTATGACAGTTTTATTAGACTACAGAAAATTTGATTTAAGTCCCATTTTAGCCTATGTCATTGATCAGTCTCCCTCTTTCTCCTCTCTGATGCAGGGATTTATTAACAATATGTTTGACAGAGAGGGGTGACTGGTGTCAGAAGAACAGAAGGAAGTCAAAACAATAAAATGATAATTAAAACAATGAGTAAGGATAAGACATCCCACAAAACAGAAGATAACCAAGCAGGTTACTTTCAGGCCTAGTTTACTACGTGGCCACACATTTTTGTGCTGTCACTAGAAGGAGCACAGAACTGAAGCAGAATTCTGCTTCAATTGAAACCGCCGGGCAAAACACTCCATTTGAAACACAGTCTTGTCCTAATCTACACCAGGTGTTGCCAAAAAGCTCCTTCTGGCTTGGTGTAACACCATCAGTTACCAAAAGTTCCCAGTAGGATCTAAAATATATAAAATTGGTAACTTCACTGAATAACATTCCATTGTTGCAACTTCACTTGCATGATCTGTGCCTATATATTGTATTAGAGGGGCAAAAAGCCCCACACAACCATTCTCCAGGATTTAGAAGTAAGGGAATCAGTTGTTGAGTTCTGTGTCAAATAAGCCTCTGGGGAAGAGTAAAAAAATAACTAAAACCTAAAGAATAAACTGCAAATAAATCAAATTCAGGCCTTTTCTGGTAGTGTCAATCTTACAAAGATATAGAGAGATGTGCTTTGAGTTAGCCAATAGACAAATTTCAGGAAATCTTGCGTTTTTAACATGAACTTGCAGCTGTCAGAGCTAGGAAGTTTTGTGCCATTTCAGACACTGGGAAGAGTTTTGATACCATTCCTCCTTGGCCAGTGCAACAGGTGGAGCTGAAGTTGGGAGATCAGTAGGATCCAGCAGAGTCTGACCATCCACTTGGCACACGCTCAGCCAAAGGTGGGAGAAAGCATTCTCTGCCTGCCTATCTGCTGTACACTCATCTATTTGTCAGTGTTTTGGGATCATCCCAGCAAAGATTCTCCTCTCAGGATTAAGCAATATTTATGGCAAGGCTTTGAATAAATTAAAATTCCATGTTTCAAAGGCTTTCTGAATAAAGATAATAAAACACAGTCACTTCTGGCCATATACACAAGAGAGATCTTACAACTGACATCATACACATCAATAACTGCAAAAAAAAAATCCCCCCCAAAAAAACCCAAACGAAAAAAAAAAACAAAACCAAAAACCAACCAAGCAAAAAAATCCCACATCGATTTTTCTTCCCAGTCATCTTACCTTCCTGGTGAAGGCCAAAGTTTTGGAATTGAATTTGAATAGCTTAAAAGCTAAACTTTCATTAAAAGAAATGTTGCCAAGCACACTAAGCAAACACAAGTTACTCAAATACTCACAGTAATCTGTTCCCAGTGTCCTGCTGAAGTTTAAATGTGAAAATAACCCTGTGAAGTCCATTCCCTTTTATAAACAGCCAACATTAATTCAGACTTTAGAATAACAAACTGGTGCTAAAATTTCTTTTTGCAGTTTTAAGTGTGTGCACATAACATTTAAACATTCCCCACTGTGCTTGACTGCTCTATTCTTGCATATAAAACACTTCAAATTAAAAAGAAAAAAAAATCAATATTAGTTCCTGGAGAAAATCAGAGGTTTTTGTAGAATTTGGTGTACTGCTTCTGCCTCACAATAAAGCAGAAGACAAGTTGCACAGGAGAAAGCACTGCATGCAGCTGTAATTCAGAGCACAGCAGCTAACAAGTTATATTTATATCCCTGCAACTGCCTCACAGTCTCCAGCTGATGCTCAAGACTTGAGAAAACAAGCAAAAGCTTTTCATTAGTAATGGAACATCGTCCCTCAATGCTGTGAATCTTTACTGACCCACTCATCCCTTCCTGCCAACACACTGGTTTGCAACAGCAATGGCACTTGTGCATCACCAGAGAGACACCTGAAGTCAATTTAGTTTCCAACAGAGACCAAGGTTTTATTCATTAAATTTAAATGAGTAAAAAAAACAAAAACAAAAAAAAACCAAAAAACCACCCAACCCAAAAAAACCCCCAAAAACCACCAACCCACACAACAAAAAACCAAACAAACCTGCTGCTACAGATTCAAATAAGCAGGAAAGAATATGTAAAGCAGCTAATGGTCAGGGAGCTAAACACCTGGAGAATTTAACAGCAATTAAAAAATAGAACAGCAGAATTTACAAGTAACCAAACAAATTCCTACCCCACACTAGTACACATGAGTTGAGTGTACCTGTCCTACACCGTGGCTTCCCAAGCAAATTAACATTTTTCCTCTTGTCCATTCAAACAAGTCCTCCCATCCACCTCTGCCTCATTGCCAATCAAGGGCCAAATGTGTCTGAAGGACACTCTTGCCATGTGACCCAAAGTGTTCCCACAGATTCTTGGAAGGCTGCCCCCCTCACAAACCACCATTTGTGGACAGACGGGTCCTAAGAGGCTATCAACAAGTGAATGGAAATGTGGCATGTTATAAACAACCATGATAATGAAACAGTTTACATCAAGATGTGACCAGCAGATGCTCAGATTCAGTAACATGAGCCTGTAACTCACTCTCAATCCACACAGTTTGAAATGAATTCCAAGACCAAGATGAATATAAGACCATAATAAAGTATTCCAGAACTAATCTTTGAGGGGAAACCATTCCAAAATACAAGCACCCCAGGGGAAGTAATTGTGGAATAGCTGTTAGATTTTGAATTCATATTCTACCTCAAACAAAGCAAGTTTTGTTACCCTACAAAAGCCTTATAATCTGTCCAAGGAAGAAGCTTCTAACAGGCCCCAAGTAAGTTCCTCAAAGTTGAACACTTGAGTTCATCTCCTTTAGAAAGAAAACTTTCTGCTGTGGCCCTGCAACACCGACTGCACAGAATCCCAGGAGTCAGAAAAGCACAAAAGACAGGACCCCTGTACCTGTATCTACCAAGGGCTTCCCACAGTGGTAGAAGCAGGCATTTTGCATATATAAGAGCACCATTGTCAAGAAGCAAAGACTGCTTGGAGGACCAAGTCAGCTATATCAAGACCTTACAGTACTCCACATCCTCCCTCATTGCACACAGACTTCCTGAGGGAAAAAAAAAGCAACAAAACCAAAACACCCAACAGGCAAGAGGCCAACACTCACAAAGATCCCATAGCCATTGTTCAGAGAAAACAAGTCACTTGCATCATTCCCCACATGCAACAGGCTCTGGGCTGGCTGTGTTCTGCCTCTGAGGACCAGCACCAGATGTGCTCTATCTCCACATGCCAGGAGTTCCACAACCTGGGAATCAGCAACCAGAGTTCTTTTTAATTACTTTTTTAATTACTGTCACAGGATGGTGAAGGACCAGAGGTGTCAAGGTGGTTAATACCCAAGGTAAATGAGTCCTAGATCACTTACATCTTTTGCAGGTTAACAATGAAAACCTTAATTTGGACCACGCAAGTTGAGAGATAACATCAACAGAGGTCACAAGCAAAGTATTTCCACATGCTCATCTTCTCTCCATTGTGCCCTAGACTGAATGAAAAGCAGCAATCCTCAAACACACACTCAGCTGCAGCTACTCCAGTTTTACCAATTCTGTCATGCCAGACAATGTTAGTGGAGCCACATGCTAAAGGGACAGCAGGCAGCTTTTCCAAACTGCCAGAAATAGAAGGTTGGTTTGGGGCTGTTTTTTTGTTTTGCATAGGGTTTCATTCAATGATGCTGCCTCATCATCCTACTTAGGGAAGTAACCTAACAAGTTCCCAAGAGCTCTCTTGACCACTGGATAATAGAAATTACCCACCTACAGACATTTCAGCCTTAAGCAGCCTTGATTCTTCACACAGTTGGGGGAGAGGGGGGAACAACACAAAGAAAGCAGGTAAAAGTTTTAAAAATAATATACAAGATCTCTGCCTAGAAGAGCTTTCAAGTTAAGAAGAAATACTACCAATATAGGAAAGTGATACTGCATGCAGAAATTGTCGACTGCAAAAGGGAAGGAAAGTGGTTATGCAAGGTCAAATACTTAGGTGCAGAACACTGATCAGGCATACAATTTTGATTAATAAATACTCGTTGCCCTGCCTTTCAAGGAATACCTTACCTATAATGCTAATAGCTTGAAGCTTCATTCCTCTCTAATGGAACAACAGCCATTAAGAGAACAATGCAATGGAGTCAAACAAAGCAGGTTCACTTCTAGATGGTTATTTAAAAACCATATGCACAGGAGAAGATGGCTCTGAGGTGCTTCTTGTGTAAAACACTCCAAGATGCAATCAGAGACCATTTCTGTATCACTGTCACCTGTTCTCAGACAAAATGCTGAGAGTTCACAGACTTCAAGGCAGGGAAGGACTGCGAGTGATTCAATTCCAATATATTGAGGCTTCACAATAATTGTGCCTGCATTAGCCACACCCTACCTACTCTCACTATGTAGCTTGCCTAAGTAAGTCCAGATGTGTAACTGTTTCTGAGTATGCCCTTTCTATCACTGAACACCTGCAAACTGGAGATTTAAAACATAAGTAATAGTCTACCACATTCAGACAGTAAAAAACATACTGTTAAAACCCAGACAGACCAAAATTTCTCCTAACTACATATTTCTTTTACTCAGCTTTTGAAGATGTAGATAATGTATAGATTTTTTTTTTAATCATCCACCGCTGGGCAGATTTTCTAAGTGGAAAATGCCACCCATGTGCATTTTCATCCTCTTAGTTCTCACTTGGGAACACAAATAACTCAGCAGTTTAATTTGCTTTTATATCTTTTGGGATAGACACATCCAGGTAAGTCAGCAATACAGATTTCTGAGGTTAAAATATTTTCCCTTTGGAAAAAAACCAAAACATAGGTGCTTAAACACCTCATACTTCAAGGTGCTGGATTTCAAGCAGGGGAAGCAATCGGGGAGAAATCTAAAGCAAAAGTAAAACTATTTGTATCATTTATATCATATTTTATGTTGAAATTCATTCCTGTATGGCAGGCAACTCTATTCTGAACTTTTCCTAGAAACAGAAAGTTCTCAACTACTGAAAACAAAGCAAAAGGTGACAGAGAAAATAGGAAACTTGGTGGCCATGAGTAAACTCCCTTAAAGGGGACAGAATACATAAGTGACATTTTATTTGAAATAACTAGTTACAAAAGCCTCCAAAGCTTTTGGAACAATATGCACAATGTAAGTAGGGAGCAATACATATCTAACACTGGGTAATTTATGATTCAGTGGCCAAAGGTGATACCTTCTATAAAACAAAGGATTAGGGGTTTGGTTTTTAAGTTCTGCTGCTTTGAGAAGTTCAAGAAGCATACTGACTTTTGGATTAGCTTCAAGTGCTAAGAAAGAATACCAAGTATATTATGTAGACATTGCCTAGTTATACTACAGAGAATAAATCTCATAACCTCCCATTCCTTTTTTTCCTTGAATGGTTAACTGTCATCACCAGAGACAGCTTGTAATCCAAGAGACAAACTCTCCCTTTTCCTCTATAATGTTACACAGATAAAAAGATAGCTCTATTTCAGAATGTATTTTCCTGGAATCAGTAAGACACTGGTCTAAGTGACTGAGCCTGTATTGGGTTAGTGTGGCAGTGTTTTGGTGATAGAAGGGGTGGTTTCTGTGGGAAGCTGCTGGAAGTTTCCCCCATGTCCCATGGAGCCAATGCCAGGCAGCTCCCGCATGGACCCACTGCTGGCCAAGGCCAGGCCCATGGGTGATGGTGGGAGTGTCCCCGGGGAAATTAACAAGGAAAAACAAGTTATTGTGTAGATAACAACATGTGGTGAACTGACTGCCGCCCCTTCCCTTGTCCCCCTGCACTGCTGGCAGGGAGGAGGAAGAAAATCAGGAATAAAATTAAATAAGCCAGGCAGGAAAGGAGGGGTGAGGGATAGGTATTTTTAAGATTTTGTTTTACTTTTCATTTCACTTTACTTTTCACTCTGACTTGATGGGTAATAAGTTGAACTAATTTCCCCAGGCTGAGTTTGTTTTGCCCATAACAGTAATTGGTGAGTGATCTATGCCTGTCTTTACCTCCACCCGTGAGCCTTTTGTTAAACTTTCTCTCCCTTGTCCAGTTGAAAAGGGGAGAGATAGAGCAGCTTTGGTGAGCACCTGGCATCCAGACAAGGTCAAACCACCACAGAACTAAAAACAGTATTGTGAAAACAAATATGCAGCAGAAACATTTCCAAATACCACGGCTTTGCAATTGTCCTTCTAAAGCAATCACTTTTTGCCCCAAAAATCTTATTTTGTTTTTGTATCTGCACAAAAACTTGTAGAAACTGTCCCTTATTCATTATTTGAAAATAATCCTTGAACAATAATAACTACAGTAAAGACATAAAGCCATTCACATTGCCTTGAGTATAATTTCTGCTCCACTTCTAGAACTAAAACTAGAGAAATCAGCTTAGAAGACTCTTAAATTTGACACACAGATTTCAACATTCACCAGCCTCTTCAGACAAAGTCTGGTTACACAGGAACATGCCACAGCTTTCACAACACCCTAGAAATGATGGGCTGAAGGAAAATAACATGACAAAGTCCCCACGCACCCCACTGGGTGCAAGGAACAGCAAAACCTTATAACAATAAGGCAGCTGGCAGACCACTCACTCAACGTCACAAAAAATACCCTTCAGTCTTACCTGAAGGAACAGATTTAAAGGATGTGTTATTTAGGAAGTCTGAGAAACAAGGAAAAAAATCCCAACTACAAGAAATCAAGATACAAGGTGGCATAAGTCGGAAAGCCCCCAGAGATGTGTCATGGTGGGATCCCTGTGAAATCTTCACCTACTCCATGCAAAACCCAGCTGTTTGCTTCAGAAGCACATACTAAAGACAAGCAAGGTAGTTCTGATCAGTTTCTGATCATAGAAAGTCCAATAAAAAAGAATTTCATCTCCTACAGCAAGGCCAAAAGGAAGCAACTTGACTTTCTTGATAGCCATACTCTACAGCATGATGTTGTGTGATAACAAAGAAAAAAAAATCAAAACCAAATCACACCATTTAATTAGATTGAAAACACCACAGAAAGGGGGGGTCAAGCTTCTGTCTCCACTGACTGCCCTCTCCTACCTCCAGTCTAATTCTTGAAAGCTGAGAATCAAGAATTCCCCAGGGTTAATTTATCATCTTAGCAATCATGTGCAGCAAGTAATTTCCAAAAACCTGTATTGAAAATGTATAATGCATCACATTTAATGCAACAACATAGTGAAATAAACAAAATGTACAGTCATGGCATTTAAAGAAAGGGCAAGAGAGAACCTCTGGAATCACCATTACAAAATGTTACCAAACTCTAAGCCGCACAAAGAGATGTTAAGATAAGTAACTCAGTCATTTATCTCCCTCTCAGACAAAACTCAAGCCAACAGATGTCCTGTAAGGACAGAACTACCAAATTAAAAACACTGCACTTTCACAGAACACCATATGCCCTTTAACAAGAATTCATGAGAAAAACATGAAAATCAAGACCTTTGAGTAACCAAATAAAAACCAGAAATACACTTCCCATCTTTCTACTTTCCATAATAGAGGGGAGAGTTACACCCTAACTCACATGCAACTTCATTTCTCCAGTTGCATCACCTTTCATGACAGCTCAGGAATACCACACTTGATTTATTGAACAATTACCTGGTTTACATCTATAGTCTCAACAGAAGATCAGACTTCAAAAATTCTGCCTACCACAAAACTTTAAACAGGAACAAAAGTTGTTATTTTTGTTACTGTTTAAAGTAAGTGAACTTTAAGTGGGGAAGCTCAATTTCCTTATGTATAATGATAAATAACAGATGCCATTCTTGCAGAACATTCAGAATTAGCAAAAAATACATACAGCATTTCAAAAAGTAAAAGTGCCAAACAGAATTCAACAATTATTATATTATTAACCAGGCACATTTTAAACACACATGCCAACATTTGAGCTTCTCAGACCACTGACAATCTCACCAAGAACTTACTATTGCATCTGCTGTCAGTGCTGTTTATTGCAATAGCAAAAAGCCTTCATACTGTGAAATGAAGACAATTCTGTAGCTGATTTACAGTCGAGAAAGCTCTTTTCCCAGTAGGCTATTTCCATTAAGTTAATCTAACACACCACAAATTTACTGGTTTGAAAGCAATTTCAATTGCTTTAACACTTTTATCATCCAGAGCAAACACACCAATTTAAATCAAGCATGTGTCAATTTATTGGCATCCTTGCAAAAGTTACCCATGGATTTAACATCAATACAAAATGACACCTTACATCTGTCTGCACTGGCAGGCAAAGTGTGAGTCAAGCAAGAATAAAGGAAAGAAGAGCTAAATTAAAAATCTTGTTTATTACGTAGACCCTCAACATCCTTACCAGCCCATCACCCATTCCTTACAATCTTTGGAGCTTCTCAGTCAAATTGGGTGCCTTAACAGATAGTTTCAATCTTTAGTAAACAGAAACCACAAAGATGAGACACTGCTAAGTTCCACATTCCAATTTTTCTGAGAGAAAAGAAACCAGAAGAATTGTTGGCCCATAAGCTCCAAACAAACAACTGTACTGAACAATACTTTGTGGGACATAGTTCCCATTTTCTTTCCTGTTCTCACCACAACTGTTTCATCACACAAAATCTCAAGAATTGCTAAAAATATCCTTTGACTCTATCATGAGCTTTTTAAGAGCAGGACTCACCAGAACTACTTTTTCCAGTTTAGAAGTCCCAGATGTGAGCTATCAGGAGATGGCACATCTTTGCCTTCTTCAGAAAGGCCTCAGTGTCCAAACAGCACATGGGTTTGCCTAGCCAGCATCCCTAGTCATCATCTCAATTCTTTGCTCCTGTCCTAAGTGAGCTTGCAGTGCTGTTAGACATGTCCTGTCGGGAAGAATACAAAAAAAAAGAACAATACACGTGCCTCAAAATCTAAGCAAAATGCTGTTTTCCACTGTGCACAGTAGAGCTGCATTGTTGCTGGCCTGTGCCACACAAACTTGGGGGGATAACTGTTCTACTGTCACTCCTCCCCCAAAGCTCAGGTTGATACTTATTTGAGTTCTCCACAGAGGTCTTGAGCAGAAAATAACATCCATTTCTTTCAAGGGTTCTCAGTGCTGTGAGGTTTTTTCCAGCCACATCAACTCCCAAGAGAAATTCTGAACTTATAAAAGCCAAACATTTTGACTGTTTAATAGCCCTAGGTTACACACATAAGAAAAAAAATAAGAGGATTTCTTAGAAAGATGGTATTGTAGGTAGCTTTTTTCTCTTCATTCTAAGAAGGAATTTAAACCTAATTATTGTCCTTAGTCTCAAGATGGCAGGCTGCTTCCATACAATACAGTAAGCTCACAAGAAATACTGATCTAACAAGAAACTAAACCTTGTTATTATAGCTGTTTCTGAGCACCACCAATTGAAATTCACCAAGTGCAATTTATTTCTGTTTTGACAAAAAGAGAGAGAAATGCTTTGAAATGTACAGGGGCTGGTTAATTTTTAACTAGAAGCAGAGTTACAGTAGACAGTCTTATATAGTAAGTCAGGTGTGTCTATATTCGAGGAGAGGTTTTGTAACCTTTATTTCTTGTTACGCTGCCAAATCTTACCCGAACACTAAAGGTAACAAGTTCCCAGAAACAATCTCTGTTTGCTAAAAAGTTACCTTGGCTTGCCTTATTCGAGAAACTTGCAGAACTGAGAAAATTTACAGCTGGGACAAAACCCATAGCCAGTTTTACCAACAACTACATTATAAACAACTAAAATAAAAATTTTTGAGCTAAAGCAGCAAGAGGCAAGGATGGAACTTATGCTAGGGTATCGATGAAATACATTCATGTTCTTCTAAGTACTGACTTTGTACTTGTCGTGCTGATCTACCTATTTCAGGCATCTATAGTATGAGTGATTTTAAAGCATCTCTGTGTGCTTTAAAATAAATCTAAATAATTTAATTTTAAATGAAATAGTAACAAATCAGCTCACATACCACACCTAAAGACAGTTAAACCTATTTAACTTTCCCTGGAGAACGAAGACTCAGTGCTTTGAAAGTATGAACCTAAACTTCACAGTCTACCTGAACTTTCATTATTTCCTCACTATTTCAAGAGGATTTATGACCATAATTTGTGACAGACCCTCACATCACACTAGTAACAGTTATTAGGAAAATAGTAACTAGCCCCATAAATCAATGACAGACTGACTGAAATGGCACTGAAATGCACTCGAGGACTCCTACACAGCACATTTCCCTGTCATAATATTAGTAAGTGATTTTTCCTGCTACCTTCTACATTTAACCACGGCAACAGGTTTCACTAGCTCTGGGTTATCTCATGTAAACAATATGGATTAAAAGTCATTTTAGGGTTGGTTGTGCTCACATGCATTTTTTATTTTGTGCTGCATCCCCAGTTTTAAGTATTTGTAACCACCACACTTCCCTCTTCACCTTTCTGTATCCTGTGTTTGTTAGTATCAGGCAAATAATTGTTACATTAAAGAAAACTAAGATACAATCTCACTATTTTGGGAAATTCATGTGCATGACAAGACACAGGCAAGCATTTTTGAGTTTAAGTAAAAATAATTTTGGCTTGAGATAGCTCTTAAGCAAGAATTACCTCAACTTACTTGAACATTTTAAGAACCCCACATGAAATATCCACTGTGCAATAGTAGGAATCCTTAACTTATGGTATTTTCACAAAAATGAAAAAGCATTAAATACTTTGCATGAGCAAGAAATTCCTCCCTTCAAGGAAGGACCAAATGCAACGATCATTTTGTCTTTTCACAGTTAAACGAGTCAAATACAAGCCATATATGAAACAGGTTTATCATTATTTCAAGCCGCATAAATAAAACCACTCCCGACACCACCACCTACAGAGCAAGAACTTAGAGCTCTAGAGCAAAATTATTTCACAGCCAAAGTATTCAAGATCTATTACAACGTGCCAAACTTCAGTGAAGCAGTAGCACTGCAGAAGCTCCCAGCAGATCCCCAATCATGCACAGATGCATTTACATATTTGTAAGATAAGCACATCAAAATACTTTTAATAGCTAAAAGTCAGGCATCTCCTTACAGAGTAGGGATTCTCAGAAAGGAGATTACATCCATGGAGAGCCTCTCATAGTACATCCATGCTCCTTCTAAAAGGACAGATGAACTGTCCTTAAAAGTACTGTCTGGATCAACACAACAAAACGTTCCTACTAAGTAGGCAGAACAAAAGCAATGTCATTAAGATCTATAACTAAGAGTCCCTAACTAATCACTAAAAATTGTACATTTGTAGCCCATTTCTTCCATGCATGTTAAGGAAGGTGACTGCTCATATCAGACAAACACTATATTAAATGAATCACTGTCTCTCAAACAAGGTGAAAGAAAACCAAACTCCAAGTTAGAACTTATTCCTTAGTTTTGTCATGAACTCTTATTTTCCTAAGAATTCCAAATGCAAAGTTATCCCTTTTTAAAAAAAGGAATTTTTCTATTAGAACCTGTTAAGTAAATGTAAGGAAATCCCTTAAAGAGCCTTCATATAAGAACCCTAGAAATCAATTTCTACCCTTCACCCCCCAAAAGCTACATTAGCTTCATTCAGTCAAACCGGAATGTGAACATCTGTACACAAACATAAGTGTTCAGAAAGGAACAAACCACATTTCAGGTTTTCAGAAACCTTTTCGAAAGATTGTGGCAGTGTGTATGGAGAAGGTGGACCCTGCGATATGAAGGGTATCTTTTTGATATAATCCAGAATAAGCAATACATAATACACACCCACACAGAGCTCCAACTAAAAATACAGAATGATGATGCCAGCAGAATATGGTCTGTTCTCTTGCTCTAAATGACAGTTCTAATAATTACAGGAGGTTTGAAAAGGTGGGTGGCCTAATAAAAAGAGGCCCTGAGGTGATGTTCTGACAGCGTTGGCCACACTGCCGAGTTTTCTAAACTACCAGGAAATCGCAACAGCCAGGCTTCGGCTTGCTCAAGCACCGGGATGATGTATCCAGGCAGACCACATGCAGCAGCAAAAAACCAGAAGTCTTGCACATGCAGCCCGAACTCCCCGTCTCGGGCGAGACAAAGTCGGGAGCGAAGCCGCACGCAGGACGAAAGGACACCGTCCCGCTCCCCACGGATGCTGCAGACACTGTACCGCCCCCGTCTATTTGTGATTTAGAAGGATTAGCACACTCACTTAGAAACGGGACGGCCAAGGGAAAGCGGAGGGCAGGCTCCGTGCCCGGGACGGGGCACCCGGACTGCAGCTCCGGCATCGCCCGCGGGGCCGGGCCGGGCCGGACCCCCGCCCGCCGCAGCGCCGCCCGCCCGCAGCCTCACACCGGAGCCGGGGCGAGGGGGGAACGCCGGGCACGCACAGCAAACTCGCCTTCCCCCCACCCCCTCCCCGGCCCAGCCAAGAGTTTGAGCGACACCCGACACCGACCCCTCCAAACTCCACAGAAATCCCTGCCCGGGACCGCGGAAGGACGGGAGTGGGGGGGCGAGGGGGGTGGGCGACTTTTGTCTCTCTTTTTGCAACTGTGCGCGTTTACCTGAGCCACCCCTGAGGGAAAACCGCCTCGCCCCCAAGCGGGATATGTCCCGAGGGAACAGAGAGGAGAGGCCTCCTTTTCCTGCGCACCCTTTCTGCAGGAAAGCGGGGCGAGGAGCAATAGTTTTGTGTGGGGGAGCCGGTGCAGGCAGCCTCCCGTCCTCCTCCCGGCCCGTCTCGTCCATGTGCGCGTCCTGCGCCTCCGCAGGAGCCTGGCCCCGCTCCCGCCCCTCCCCGCCGCACTCCCGGCGGAGCGCGGGGGAAAGTTTGCCCAAGTCCGACAACAAAAGGGACAGCGGCGCTCGCCTCCCCGCCCGCCCGGGCCCCGCGACGCCCCGAGGAGCTTACCCCCGGCCGAGCCCGGCTCGCAGCGCAGCACCGAGGCGGCGAGGAGCCGCAGCAGCAGCAGCAGCGGGAGCGGCGCGGCCGCCGCCGCCTCCATGTTGTGCCGCCGCAGCAGCTGCCGGAGCGCACGGAGCGTCTCAGGCAGGCTCCATGCTCGGGGCGCTGCGCTCGGCGAGGAGGGAGGCGGGGAAGGGGGGAGGCGCTGGAGCCGACCCTCCTCCTCCTCCTCCTCCTCCTCCTCCTCCTCCTCCTCCTCAGGCCGCCGCCAGGGAGGGGGCTGGGATGGAGGATCCCGGCTCGCACCGCATCCCGGGAGCGGGCGGGGGCGCGCCGTCCCGCCGCGGCGCGTCCCACGCGTGGGAACACCTGGCCGCGCGGGGAGGAGGTGCGGCTCCGGGGCTTGCTGCTTTATCTTGTTAACTCCTTCCTGCTGCAGCAATTACTCCAGAGCCAGCCGGGAAGGCTGCAGAAGATGGCTCGCTGCGTGTGCAAAAAGCAACCTTTCGCTGGTGGATTTGGAAGTTAACAGCGGGGACGCCCGCCACCTTTTCTGTCTCCAGGAAAAAGAGTAGTTGTTTTCTTCCCGAATGGAGGTTCGTTCTTTCCTTTTCTCCTCCCGCCAAAGCAAACATTTTATTAAGTCACTCTTCCACAAAACACTAGTTTTCAAAGAAAAATGCATTCAACAACAGTCTTCTGTTGCCTTTCCCCCCATCTCTGTTAAGCATGGCACCTGCTCCTATAAACACATTACCACCAGGAAAGAGGCAGAAACTGCACTGTGACATGGGGCTTGCTTTGTGCCGGGGCCAGGTACAGAGGGCTGGGAAGCACCCGGCTCACACTGAGACATCCGGCACCTTTCACAGGCCAGATACTGCCCCCGTCTCTCTCACAGGGATAAAACCAAACGGCATTAGTCCAGAATTTTCATTTAAGTGTCCATTTTTGGGCATCAGTGTCCTTGTGCTGACACTGATTTGATAATAAGAAAAAGGATTGCTACATGGCCTTGTATAGAGGTGGAAATCACAAGAGTCTGCCCAGCATCCCCTTTAAACAGTTTTTGCAAGTCTCAGAGCAGGAGCCATAAATCACAAGCAAGCACTTAGCAAATGGATGTCACATTTTAATAGTTTCATTACATTTCAGAGATTAGGGACTTCCAGGTTGACCTGTTGCCACATACTAATTTATCTGCCTTGCTGTAGGTGCTAGAGCAGCAGCTGAGATTTCTTCTGGGTGTCCCATGGACCCCTGCCCAACCCAAATACCAGGATCAAATATTCAAGAATTAAAGTCCTGTTGGTTACTCCATTGCAGACCTCCCTTGCAAGGGAAAAGCCCGAGTGTTTTGATTTGGTTTGTTTCTAAAGTCAACAACATTCAACTTAGCTCAGAAAGCACTTGAAAAATTCAAGGGTTTACAAAAGACTTATAGTGCTGACATTAAAGATCACCTATAAAGGGGGAAGAAAAGGTTTTCTTCTCTCTCTTGCTTCTGGTTTAACATATAGAGAACATGTATTTTAAAGAGGGGTCATTTTAAGTGGCATTTAAAACCTAGAAAAATCCCAACTTCCTTGAAGGCAGGAAAAGCAGAAGTTGGTCTTTGGTGGTAGATCTGTAATAAACTGGAACCCAAATCTAGGCTGCTGTAGATCATTAATGGAAAAACTTTGTGTGAACACCAACTGAATGAGGGCTTTGTTTTGCATGTGCTTAAAGAAATTGCCCAAGACCAGACAAGTAACTGGAAGAAAGATTTCTTTGTTGAAGACAGTGATTGGACTTTACTTTCGATGGGTCTAACCTCCTGCATTGTGGAAATTACCCAGCAGTTCTGGCATCACAGTAAGTGGGGTTAATTGAAGTCAGAGGCAGAGAAAGGGCACATGAAGCAGGCAGTGGGGTTCCCATCCCAAACCCTAATCAGCTTGGGGGCCATATACAAAACTGGTTTGTGTGCCTGGAGGGAGAGCCAGGCTGTCCTGTGATGGCCTCAACAGCACCAGAGCAATAGGGTTCCCTGCCCTTCCTGCCCCTGGCCCTAACAGGATCAGGGATCAGCTGCTGAGATGACCTATCCATTATTCCAATTCCACTGCCAAGCCATGTGGAGGAGGTGAGTCTGCCCACAGGCTCCTGGAGGGCAGCAGCAAGTTCTCTTTCAGTGTGCAGTTGCTCCCAGCACTTGGTAACTTGGGTCCTGAGGTCCCATACTAGGATGCAATACCCTGCTGCTATCCCTGCTCCATCCAAGAGTTGATTATCCCCCTATCTGACCCTTTCAAACTGCGTGGTCAAGTTAGGAACAGCAGCAGTTTATACCAAAAGGGAGACATAGCAGCATGTGAACAGATTGGGTAATTGACTCAGAGTCTAAAACAAAATGAGAAGAAAGATCAGGCCATGGAGGCAGGCAACTAGGGAAGAGAATCTTACCAGAACACATCTTTAGGGCTTTGACCACAACACCTCTGCCAAAAAAAACATTAAAAACATTCATCTAAAGTGATGGCAAATGCAGTAGCAGCCAGGAACACAGTCTTTCTCCAACCCGGAAGATGCCATCTTAAATTTAGATAATATATTGTAAGAGGAATTTGGAGGAAGTTGTGCAAATCTGAAGTCATGAGCTGAGCAAGCTGCCTTCCATCTATTTTACAGCCCTGCAAAAATCCCTCCAGCAAAACTAGGGGAGGCAAAGCTGTGACATTCCCAAAATGTCTAATGTACATATTTTTGCAAGAAATTAAAAAACAGTGTGAAAATAAACAAAAAACACATATCAGGGTAGCACAAGCATAATTCTATCCTTTATTTTAATTGAAGAAAGAGGGATCTCTTTTCATACTGCTGCATCTCACAGTGTCCAAGAATGCAAAAACAAAAAAGCCAATGCCCCATTTCATCTAGTATTTCTTGTGTGATTCAGGGCAAGTCACAGTCTAATATTTCCTCAGTTTCTCTTCCTACGATAAAAGGAGCAGAGGGAATAGTTTTCCAAACTTTCATAATTTCTGTTTACAGTTTGACAGAAACTGCAGCAAGTTTGGAGCCCAATTGTAGGAAGCAGGAAAGGGAGGAAATCGAGACTGGGAGCCCAGCCCTCCCCTGCCAAGGTGTAAAAGCAGGTCAGTTCCTGCATTCTTCCATTGCCATTCCTGGTGGGGAAAGTAAGGACACACAGAGATAAAGGAGGGAAAACAGAGTTGTGTCTAAGCACCAGGATAATATAGCCATCCCACCACAGCTGGGAAACTTGGTTTGACTGAAATGCTCCAGATGTTTCTTCATGTTTACTCCTCCTGGATGTCTTCTTCCTACCCCAGTTTACAGTATCCTCCTCTCCCAGCTGCCAGAGCTGTCTGAGTTTCTGTGGAGCTAACATTTAATGACAACTGCAGAAGGCCCTAAAGTGAATCTACTGTTTTACAACTGACACCCAGGTTTATTTCATGGTGAATATCAGTACCAAGACACACATCTTTATTCCTCTGGGGCGGTGCAGTTTAGTCAAGATTAACTCAGATAGACTGAGGCTGCTCTTTCATGCTTTGCAAGTGAAAGGTAAAGTGATCAGTAAAAAACAAAGACATCATCAAAATATTTTTCTTCTTTATTTCCAAGGCCATATGACAAAATAATTTTCCTCTACCCACGTCTCAAATACACTTCTTCACCCTTTCACTCCCAGCTTCCAGTTAGAAATTGTGTGTAGGGACCTCTATTCTATATCACCCTGTATCAGAAGAGAAAATGTTTACAGATAATCTAGAACAAGTCAGAAATTATAGCAGAAAGTATTATCTGGATACAGGTTCCCCCATCTTCTACAAAAAATAGGCACACAGAGAAAAACATATCTATGCATTCAGCTGTAGTCAAGATTACACCTCCTGAGCAGAAATCTGAAGTAGTCTTGGTAAGGGCTGGGTTTGGTTCTGAACCTGTATGGGGCATTTAGGTGTTGGAAAGGGTGGGTTTTTAGGTGCCAAATAATACTTTACATTTAAACCCAAATCACTGCACCGCCACTCATTAAGTTGACTGAAAGGGATGGAAAGTGCCACCATCACCACCTTCTTATCCATAAAGAAAATGACAGTAAGAAAAACAATAACTTTGTTTGTATCGTGCAGTTTCCTTGGCACTGTGAAAGGACAATAGCCTAATTTTTTCAAACTAATTATTCCCTGAAATATTTCAGCAACCTAACTTTGTGTGACAGTTTTCTCCCCCTTCCCCAGATCAACTCTGACATGCACTAACAGTTAAACCACCACAGTGTGCCATGCAGACAGACTAAAATCAATGCTCTTTCAGCCTGTCGGTTGTAGGCCCCTTTTAAGGCAGTCCTAAAAGAAATTATGAAAAGGAACTCAAATTTTATAGCATTTAAAATGTCTATACAGAACTTTTTTATGCTTGTTGGGAAATCTTTAGGATTGAAAAACCTTGAAAATCTTAGGATCCACAGTGAAAGGTTAAACTTAAATACTGAAGAAAACTACATTTTTCAGGGAGCCATGTGAAAGAGCACAGGTGCATTATAGCTATTACTGGAGAGCATTAGGCACATGATTATCTTACCTTATAGTACATGTAAGCTGGAAAACTTTCCTGCACAGAGAGGGCTCCAGTGCCACATCTGAACGGCAACCCCAGTGTTTCCAGTGTGGTGACCCCAGCAAGGTCGGTTGTGGAGTCACAAACAGGACTGGGAGATCTACAAAAAAACCGTTTTTTTTTTTCAAATAGTTATGGCATGTTTTAAGGGAAGACAATGCTGCAAGTAACTTAGGTGGAACTACAGAAAGAACAAGACAGAGAATGGCAATCTCTTAGTGTTTGCCACTGCTTGACATTTTCTGCAATACCCAGGGCCCATCTGCCAGCAGTTTCTGCTCCATGAGGGATAAATGGGACACACATGCCAGTAACTCAAATACAGGGAAATCAGGACACACTGCAAGCCAAGGGAGCAGAGTGCCGCAGGACAGAGGCTTCCTGGCAAATATGAGTTTAAGGAGAGAGATGGCTCATATAGGTTTGCAAGAGGAAAACTAATATTAAAAAAAAAGTCTGACAGAGGCCCCACTGCTATCTAACTTAAAGAACATTTAACTGAGACAGTGAGTGTAAAGAGTCTGTTCCCAAAACCTCCTGCTGGCTGGCAACGTCAGGAACAGAGGGGCTGACACTGCCTGAGAAACATGTCACCATAAAAATTTCTGAAAACATAAAAATAGCTCAGTGGGTTTTTTTGGTGGTGATTCTTGGACTCTGAATGCTTTTTCTGGTTACAACTACACTCCCTGCTACAGCTACCAGAACAGCAGTCACTGCATTTCCCAGCACGTATGAGCTAAAGTTTTTCTTTAAAACCTCTATGACAGCAACATTTGCAAAGCTGCTTGCAAAATTAACTATTAGTCATCAAAGTTCTGTATCAGAAAGAGGAAATATTGTGAAGGGACATGGAAACTGATTGCAGGGGAGAGAAAAGATGACCATCTTCAGTGTCCCACAGTAGGAGTCCTTTCCCCTGTAAAGGCAGAATTGTGAAGGACTATCTTTTATTACAAGCAACATCAATATTTCTGTAGCAAAAGCAATACCAAAATTAAAGAAGTCATCACAGATAAATATTGAAGAAACACCAGAAAAACCCTAAATTAATCACAGAATTGTTTGTGTTGGAGGGGATCTTTTTAAAATTATCTAGTCCAATACCCCTGCAATAATCAGGGATACCTTCAACTAAATCAGGCTCCTCAGAGCCCTGTCCAACCTGACCTTGAATGTTCCAGGGACCGGGTATCTACCACCTCTCTGGGCAACCTGTCCCAGTGTTTTATTACTCTCAATATAAAGCATTTCTTTCTTATATTGTGGTGGTTTAACCCCAGCCTGAAACTAGTATCATGCAGCTGGTAGCTCGTTCCCTTCTACCACCCTGTGGGGAGGAGAATCAGAACACAAACAAAACTCATGGACTGAGATAAGAACAGTTTAATAAGTGAATTAAAACAAAACATAACAATAACAATTATAATAACAACGCTAATAATAGCAATGAAAAGGAGAGGAGTAAACCCCAATAAACACAAGAAGCACAATACTACTGCCCATCACCTGCTGACCAGTGCCCAGCCCATCCTCCAGGCCAGCTTCTCCCAGTTTCTATACTGAGCCTGACATTTTAAGATATGAAACATCCCTTTGGCCAGTTTGGATCAGCTGTCCTAGCCATGCTCCCTCCTCCTCACTGGCAGAGCATGGGAAACCAGCAAGTCCTTGGGTTAGAGTCACACTATTTAACAGTAACTAAAATATCAGTGCAATCACACTGTTCTCATAATAAATCCAAAACACAGCACTGTACCAGCTACTAGGAAGAAAATTAACTCTATGCCAGCTGAAATTGGGATGCTTATAACTAGTCACAATCTATCCTCTGTTAGTTTAAAACCTTTACCCCTTGTCCTACTGCAACAGGCCCTGCTAAACAGTCTGGCCCCATCTGTCTTAGAAGACCCCTTTAATAACAAACAAAGACTATAACAAGGTCCCCACAGTCTTTTCTTCTCCAGGTTGAACAATTCCAATTCTCTCAGCCTTTCCTCATAGCAGAGGTGCTTCAGGCCTTTAATAATCTTTGCAGCTCTCACCTGGAGTGATTCCAGCAGGTCCAACAGCCTTTCCTGTGCCTGGGAGCCCAGAGGTGGATGCAGTACTCCAGGTGGAGTCTCACCACAGCACAGGAAAAAGGGTAGCACGAGGAGCTTTCTCCAAATGCAGTGGTCATCACACAGAACCTCCTTGAGAATACAAGAACAGATGCTGAATGGGTAATGGAAAATTGATGTGATTTAGGGTAGCATATTTGCATGCCTCTGCACTGCTCCAAACTATATCTGCACTTCACAAGGGTCTGGGCACTGAGGAGACCAACAAGAGGTTTTTTTGAAGGAAGAATAAACACAATTTGTATTCATATATCTGCCAGCTTCTGCCTCACTTTACAACCCAACCAGCTGCTGTTGATCCACACATGTAAAATAGCAGTGCATGACAGGAACACATGACTGTCATACCCATTCATACCTTCAGTGACAAAGCTCATTTCCACCATTAAAAGCATCAACAAAGTAGGACTGGAAGATGTAGAAAGAGTATCAGAACAACCTGGTGGTGATGTGCTCCCTGAAATGGATTATTGACATGGACTGAGGTAGGCTTTTTGACATTTTCAGCATTGGAAGTTTCTTTTACTTTTGAAAGCTGCTCTTTTACTTTTTGAAGCACAAAAAATCTTGTAAAGTAGGGGTAAAGCCATACTCAACTAGTTACCATCTGACTAATTTTTGTGGGTGGTTAAGATGCCAGGCAAGACTTGCTCTGTCCCAGCAAGATAGAAATCTTTCCACTGTATGCAGTGGGAAAGGCCCTTATGATATGGCTCAGTGCCATGACTATTTAGATATTAAAATGGTGGGTGTCGAAACCAGCCTTGAATGCAGTTGCATCAGTTCTACCTGCCCTCTGCTCCCTGACAGCGCTGAGAGCAGTTCTTCCTGGGATTACACTGCATGCTCCTGCAGGGTGGCTGCCAAACCAGGCAAAAGTAGAAGTTAAGGGAGACAAAAAAAAGAGAAAAGTGACCTGTGGGGGAAAGTTGCAGACTAGTGTAACCTAGGAGGAAAAAAAATCCCTGATAAAGTTTCCTACAAGATTTATGTGTTCCTAGATGTCAATACACATGAAAATTCATTGCATTTAACATTCTCTTGAACAGTACCTGGTCTGCACTTTGTAACAAATGAAAGTATATAGAATCATAGGATGATGTGGATCGGAAGGGACCTTAAGAGTTACTACCACACCCCCTGCTATGGGCAAGAACACTTTCCAGCAGACCAGGTTGTTCAGAGCCTGTCCAGCCTGGCCTTGAACACTGACAGGGACAGGGCATCCACAGCTCCTCTGAGCAACCTGTTCCAGCGCCTCATCACCCTCACAATGAATTTTTTTCCTAGTATCTAAACTAAACCTACTCTCTTTTAGTTTGGAGCCATTCCCCCTTGTCCTGTTACTATGTGCTGTCATAAAAATCCCTCTCTATCTTTCCTGTAGGCTCCCCTCAGGTACTGGAACGCCAGAATTAGGTCAGTTCAGAGCCTTCTCTTCTCCAGGTTGAAAAACCCCAATCCTCTCAGCCTTTCCTCACAGGACAGGTCCTCCATCCCTGGACTCGCTCCCACCGGCTGCTGTCCTGTACGTTCTGGGGCGCCCAGAGCCGGACACGGCGACAGCTGGGCTCTCACCACAGCAGAGCGGAGCACAGAGGCACAATCGCTCCCTCCCTCGCTGCTTTGGATGCAGCCCAGGGCACGC
Organism: Camarhynchus parvulus; assembly: GCF_901933205.1. Lineage (NCBI taxonomy): Eukaryota > Metazoa > Chordata > Aves > Passeriformes > Thraupidae > Camarhynchus > Camarhynchus parvulus. Next base: position 17,713,841 of record NC_044575.1, on the reverse strand, counting down.
TCGGCTTCTCGGGCTGCGAGTGCACAGTGCCTGTCCTGAGATGGCCGTGTGGCTGTCCGGTGGCCGGAGCCGTGCCCGCAGGGCCGAAGGGAGCCGGGCCCGGCCGTGCCGCGCTGTGAGGGGGCCGCGGGCCGGCCCGAGCCCAGTGCCTGCAGATGGCGGCCTCGGGACCCGCGCGGAGCCTGCACAGCCCGGCCGCCACACACCGTGCCACAGCCGGGGCCTGCGCCGCCTTGCTGGGGGGAACACAGCGGGCTTCTCATCATTAATTTGCTTCTCACGTTTTTTTGGTTTTTGGTTTGGTTTTTTTTTTAAAGAATTATTTTTCCCTCTCACATCCCTGTTGGACAAAGCACATTGAACCAAATCAAACCAGCTCGAGGGAGCCGTGGTCAGTGACAAGGAACTCGCTGCAATGGGCAGCATCCAGCTGTAGTAAGGATTGCTGCTACTCCTGCAAGAGTCATAATTCTAGTGATGAAAACCTGAGCTCCTGTTGCTCTGTCAACACTAGTTAAAGAATGTTCATTTTCTTTTACAGACAGTGCAGGATTAATTATAAAATTAACAAATTTTTCTTCATACAGAACTACAAAACCTGTTCTCACTTCAGAGTTAATTTGAGTTTCAAACTCTCATGTGCCAGCAGGTGGCTGTTGAATTTCTGTTGTAAACAGCACAAGGGAACTGAACAGGTTCAACTGTATGCACAGTGATAAGCAAACAGGACAACACTATTTCTGTGCGTTTCTCTACCCTCCAAGCATCAATTACTACAAACTGGTTTTGGGGCTGGATTTTCTGCATCTATTAAGTTATTTACATAGTTTGCACCTTACAAACCTCTAGCATCCAGAAGAGAAACTTAAAGTCATTATCAGAGCTATCATCCTGCTGGGGGACTTCAACAAATGGCATCTGCTGGAAAAGTAGCAAAGCAAGCTGTGGGTGATCAAGGAAAGTCTTGGAATGCATTTAGAGTAAATTCTTAAGCCAGGCAAGCCAGGTAATAGACATCCCTGCCAAAGGAGATGTGATACCAGACCTGTTATTCACCAGCACAAGTGATCTAATCGGTGACATCAAGACTGGAGTCAGCCTGGGCTGCATTGGTGGAGTTCACAGTCCTCAGAAATATGGGCCAGGCAGAGTAAAGTCAGGCCACTGAATTTTAGGAAAGCAAAATTCCTAAGTTTTGCTTTCTAAGTTCAATAAGACCCCCTGGAAAGTGCCCTTGGGGCCAAGGGAGCAGAGCAGAGCTGGCAGGTCTTTAAGAACCCTTTCCACAGAGCACAAGAATTCTTGATCACCAAACATGAGAAATCAGAAAGGTCTTGACTCATGGATGATTCAAGACCTGGTAGTCAAAGTAAAAGGGCAAGAAGGAAATGCACAGTCAGTGCAAACAGGGAGAGGTATCCTGGGAAGAATAGAGGGACATTGCTTGTATGTGTAGAGATGGGGTCAGCAAGGCCAAGGTGTGGCTGGAGCTGAACTTGGCAAGGGACCCGAAGTATTGGCAACACCAAAGAATACTAAGAAGGGCTTCCACAGGTATGTCTGCCAGAAAAGATAAAAAAAATGTACTACGTCTGATGAACATGACTGGCAAACTGGGAACAACAGACAAGGTGCTTCATTTTTTGCCTCATCATTCTTCCCACACCTCTTGAGTGGGGCAAGGGAGGGATTGAGGGAGCAAAGTCCCTCACACTGTGAGAGAGGATCAGGTTTGAGACCACCCCAGGAACCAGCTGAAACATGCCTAAGTCTATGGGACCTGACAAGATGCATCCCAAAGTCCCAAGGGGACCTGGTGGATGTGGTTGTCAAGCCACTCCCCATGGTATTTGAAAAGTCATGGCAGTCACATGAAGTCCCAGGTGAAAAAGGGAAACATTGCACCCATCTTAAAAAAGGGTAGAAAGGGAGATCCTGTGAACTGTCAGCCTCACCTCTGTGCCTGGGAAGATCATGGAACAAACAGATCCTTCTAGGGCTCAAAACAAACTGATGTTGATGAAGATGCCCCTTCTCATTGCAGGGGCATTGGACTTTATGATCTTTAAAAAGTCCCTTTCAACCCAAATAATTCTATGATCAGATGTTGGGAACATTCTGGACCTTATGGTTTTCCTCCACCCATCTTCATCTGATAATAAAAGTACATGTCAAAAATACAGTATTTGCCTAACACAAATACATATTAGGTAGGATTTTTGACAGAATAATACAGCAGGCACACACAGGCACAGGAACATGAAGCTAAAATACCATTCAGGAGATCAGAACTTACGCACAAGAATTTATGTAAGGCTCATAGTTGTACTAATGAAGTATCAGCATGGCCTCAATCCAATTAAAATAAAGAACACATGATGTTCTGCTTAGGAAACAGAAGGATTAAAGTTTCATTACTTGTTGGACTTCTGTGAGATGAAAACAATTGTTTCAGCCAATGCTGCAGAACACTCTGCTGGCAAGGAGGATGTGACTAAGTTAATGTCTTCATCCTTTTCACTCAAGGGCAAAATGGGGTCTTCAGAAGAAACTTCTATCAGCTCTGTCTTCAATTTACTGACTTCACTTCAGAAACAGGCTAGCCTTGAAGCTAACTTTGCTATACCGATTTTCACAACCCTCCACCACACACACATCCACCATTTCTGAGTTTTCTTTGCTGCTCTCTTCCCTGAGGGATTTTGTAAAACAAGCATTTTAACTCCTCAATGTGGCTGGCAAATTGGAATAAGATCTGAGAGAGAGGGCAGAGAAGGTTGGGGTGAATTCAGGCCATAAGAAAACAATTCAGAAACCAAATTATGAAACTTTAGCCAAACTGAAACATGACAGTGGTTACCTATTGTAACCAGGGGAAGCAAGGAATGAGCTGACACAAGAGCACAGGCTGCTCCACAGGTTGTTCAGCCATATGCAAGAAGAAATACTGTAGATGCAAAAGCTCTGAAATCACTCAGAGGAGTATTTGATGCTGACAGTAGTGAAATGCAGTGAAACAGAAAAGCAAGGAAGGAAATTGGTAGAGAAGGAACAAACTATAAAGTCTCAGAGTCTTAGGAGAAGAAAAAGTGGGAAGAGCAAAATAAGTTGTTGAATATGAAATCAAATGAAAATTATTTACCTCCTGTGAGGTAAAAAGTTCATAGGAGCCTCCAGTCCTTAAACGAAGCACATCTAGCTCACAAACTGTTCTAATGCATAAATGGCATGGAGAAAGAGACTAAATCTTGTGGTTCTTCAGCAACCTCCTCCACAGAGAGGAAGCATATAGATTCTGGAAAAAGAGATAAAAATTACAAGCAACGATAGTACAAATGTACAGAGATGAAAAACTGAGAGGGCATGGCAGAAAGTAATGTACAACTAACAGACTAAAAAAACATGTTAAAGCTTGCATTTGTACAATATTAGCAAAAGGAAAACAAGTGATGAACAGATCTATTAAGAGGCATTGCAAGCTCCTATTAAATTCTACTAAGCAAGGAAATGTTTAATGGGGTTTTTTTTATGCTTCAATGCCTATTAAAAAACACTACAGGTCAGGCAGTCAACAAAATTAATACCACCAATATCAGTAATATTTAACCTCAGGTTAGAGTTCATAAAGAACAAAATAGATAAGCTATATAGCTTTTAGTTGGATGAAATGAATCCAGAGGAATTTAGAATAACCCTCAGAGCCATCAGAAGTGGCACCTGACAGCTTGTGCAGGACCAGGATGCTTCCAGAAGAGTTGCAAAGACAATGACCATTTTAGAAAAGGGGAAAGGGAGGAGTCAGAATTATGGGTTGCTTTGTTAAACTTCAACTCTAAGAAAAAACAAAACTGACAAACCATGTAGGAGCATCTACCCAGTATTTGGGAGGTAGTTAAAATCCCACCCTCCTCTGACACAAACCGATCCAATGAAGTGTGTTTCTTTCTGTGACAAAAACCTTGTAGAGAGACCAGGCAAGCACAAAAGACCGGACTCTGCTGAGGGTTTTAACAGTGTTTCATGTGACCTTGGCAAAAATAAACTAGGAAAAATATGGTCTGGATGAAAATATTACAGAGTAACTGGGGTATTCATTGTAAAAACTGCATCAGTACCTGCCATGTTCAGCAGTACTGGCAGCCTAAAGGAAGGAGGACTGAGAGGAGAGGTGAGAACAGTATTAGCTGCTGTAAAGAGGAAAAGAACAACCTACCCTCCCTGCCCTTGGTGAACAGCTCAAGCACAGGCATCAAAACACAGTAAGATGGGGGCCTGGGGTTTAGATGTGAAATAATATTACAATATTACACATTCCAATCCTTTCTATTTTCTCTATTGCTGTGTGAGGCTTGGAAAAAAAAATCAACAGATGTCAACATTAGTTGCCATGAAATAGCCTAGTCAAGGCATAGTTTTTTGGCATTTTTAATTAAACCCTGTCCTCTCTGGGAAAGAAGCCACAGGTCTGAGAGGGTGGAGAGTTATATTCTGATTGTATTCTCAGTTCAGCACCTGATCTGCTGAATAACTTTTATATGTCCTTTGGTTTGCCCACCCATAAAAGGGCGGGAATTAATCTTGCTGCAATCTCTGAAATGCACTCGATTCTACCAGTAAAGCCCACTGCACGACAGCTACACACAGGTTCCCTCAGTTCCTCTCATGAAAATCAGCCTGTCTTTACCTTTTGTGCACTAAAGGAATTTCATGATGCACTGCCAGCTCATAGGAATTGGCTCAGTGGGCAATGCTGCTTTGCTCTATACAGTCTGTGCCACAAGAAAAGCCATGCTGACGTCTGCTGCTATTGTGAGAAGACACCATAACTCAGGAAGTACCCAAAACCAAATGGCAATAAAGAGAAAAACACAACAGGAAATAAGATTCTTAGCAATTGGGCAATAACAAGCTGAAGTGGAAAGTTTTTAGTGGCTACTTGCAAAAAAAGACCTTGCACTTTTTATCTGCTAAGCCTAAAATAAAAAATTTTAAAAATCAACCTCAAGAAGGCATGCCAGGGAAAAAAGCATCTATGAAGGGGCATAATGTCTGAGAGCATTAGTAGGTGTAGGCTGTAACAGGTTAGTAAGCAGCTTGGCATTGAGAAAAGCCAAATGTTTGTTTCCAGACCTCTAAAAACTGCAGGCTGAAATATGACCATGTGTCTACTTACTATAAAATACGAGGACTCCTGGGGTTTGAACTAAAAGGTATGTCTTAGTCTGTGAATAATTTGAAATTAAGGCAAGTGATGGGTAAACCTGTGGCAGTTAACTTAAGCAAGAAGCTGTGAAAAGAACCCAGAGCAGTGCTGCTTGGTCAAAGGGGGAAAACAGAGAGGTGAGCATGGGGAAATCTGCCTGTGCCTCCTCTCTGAAGTGCCTGTACTTGGAACACAAAGGTTTTGTTCCCAAAGGACTACAGAGGCAAAAACGAGAAGCCACATCCTGTGGCATTTCAGCTGGCTGGGAAGCAGAAGCCAGACCTACTCTTCTGTGCAAGTATTGCAGACTGGGAGCCAAAAGGAAGAGAGATCTAGAGAAGCAACATCCAGGCTCAATAGAGCTGTGCTTTAGCACCACCTTCTCCTCTGCCACCGTGGCTGGCACATCCTCTGCACTGACTGCAAGAGCAAGGACACAAAGCCCATTGCTTACCTTGTGCTCCAGCCCAAAGTGAATCTGAATGTGAAAAATAAAAGAAACAAGAAAACTTGTTCCCATTTCTCATCTTCATTTTTAGCCCTTGGAAGTAATTAATAACGGTGATTTGGGAGCTAAGAGAAAAAAAATAAGAAAGATTGAAAGAAAAGGGATGAGGGAAAAGATAGAGGAAAGAAAGAGGTCACCTGAGCAGACTTTTTTATTATGGCAGCAATGAAAAAGGCTAAAGGTCTCAGCACTCAAATTTCTGAGAAGCCTGTGATGTTACAGAGGCAGTCTGTGCTCATCAGCCTTTGCTAAAATATTTACTTTGGCTCCGTGGCTCCCCTGACCCAGGCCCTTGCCACTGTGATAGCACCACAAGGATCCAACACCAGACCCTGGTAGGAGACGTGGTCATCAGGCTGGCTTTCTGGCACTGACCTGTTTTATCCACTGGCTACCCTGCTCCCCATTATCACACCAGTGTGCCCACAGGGAGCAGAACAGCTTTTGGCTCTGACCTTATTTCCCTAGTGCTGTCTGCACTAGGATCTCTCCTTTATTTGCTCTGTAACAATAAGTATCCAAAAGGGCTTTGGCAGAGCTTAGAAATGGTGGGCACAATCCACTCTGGAAGAGATGGGAACAAACAGCTTTCAATAACATGATACCCCTGTATGTTGGGATATTATCGTTGCTAGGAATATCACTTCAAGAAGTGGCAAAAGTTATTCTTCCCTTCTGTCTAAATAAAAGGACACTTAGGAAAAGTGAAATATCCTGATATCTTACACAAACAATCCTAGGAACATCATGGCCCTCTTAAATGGCCATAAGCGCTCAGAAACAGAACTGTATGTTCAATTTACATGACAGGGCTCAACCTGTGCTTGTCTGCTACCCATAATTTTCTTTTCCCTCCTGAAATATTTTAAAACTCTTTGTCATTCTTGACAGAAGAAGTGAGGGCTCAAAGATATCAAATTTGCACGAGTTCATAGAAATAGATGCCTTGTATTCCTATAAAGAGGAAGGGAGAGGCAGGACCTAGATTCTTCTTAGACACCAGAGAATCCCTAGTGGTCAAGACCCTTTACTGGACTCCCATGTCCAGGTAACTTTTCAAATCAGGTCTTCTCTCTTACTAGGCACTGAAGGCTCCAGCTGATCCATAGGAGAGCAGATTCATGCTGACATCTGCCCAGGCAGCTACAAGCTAAATCTCTTACAAACCACTAGCTACGAGTTGAACGAGCAAAGTTCAGAAATGCTTCAGCATCCATTTCTTGAGAACAGGTATTTAAATTAGACTGGCAGTCAGAGAAGCATCAAAATAAAGACAAATGTATCTTAAACATCTGAGTGCATTAAGTATGGACAGATTGGTCCTGAGGGTCACACTTGAGAAATGTGAGCCAGCTGCTTTGCATTTGTAACATCAGGATAGCTGATCCCACTCGGGCACAGGGAAGTGTCCCCTTTTCCCCTAGGGAAGGTCCTTCCAACAGCCAAAGCAGCCCAGGCCTGCTGAGGTGAGGATGGCTCATATCTGGGTCACTTCTGAAATCCAGTGAAGCAGCTGCACAGGAGCTCATCCAAGAGGTCCCATCCAGGAGGAAATGCACAGCACAGAGAATGTGTCAGTGTCAGTCCTGCTGGGCAGCTTTGTTCCAACACTAGGACAATGCACTGAGAATTTTCCTCAAAAGTGAGACCAGAACATCCTGTGACTGCAATACTGTTATTTCTGGTGCCCCAGACCCTCCTTTTGCCAAACTCATCACTGGTATTACTGGTGCAGGACCAAAGCCTGTCAGTACTCTGGAGGAGGAGGAAAAAAAGGATGAAGGTGTATCTCTGTTCTGTTTTCATTTCAAATCGCATTCAGTTCACATGAACACATCCTGCAGAAAAAGAAGCTGATGCTCCAAGTGGAGGAACAGGGAATGAGTAGCACAGCTTACCCAGAGCAGTGCAGAGCCCAGCAGGAAGGGCTGAGACATGGCTGCCCTGCTCATGCTTTGACTGCAGCCTCTTGCCTGGCCCTGCAGACATTGTTTCACAGCTCTGCCTCCTGTGAGCAGCAGGTGATAGTGTGTGCCTGCGTGCTGGCACACTTCTAGGTTGGACTCACAGAGCTCTCCTGCACGTCCCACCTGCCCTTTTACCCTCCACTCCCTCTGGCAGAAATCTTGATGGAAACCCAGCAAAGCAGCCATAAATACTAGCACTTCTTCCACAGCACAAGTTCAAGCTGGCCTGAGAGCAGAATTTAGAATAAAATTTTAAAAGCAAGCATCACATTCTTAAACACAGTCCATGAAAAACAAGTGCCCAGCCCCTGGCACAGCTGGGAACTGCACTGCAGTTACTGCCAGGTGAGGTCAGCAAGTTATTTCAGTGGAGATGGAGAAGAAAGGGTAACCTTATGCCAAATTCATTCAGGTGCCACCTGCACTTAAGAGATTTCCAGTGTCCTCCAGGCTCCCTCCACACTCATCTCCACCTACTTTCCTGCATCTTCGACACCAGCTCTACCATAGTAAACAAGGTTTCCTTGTCACCAAGTCCTCCTCTTGCTCCCTTATAATGAAAAACAGCTGTGGCAGGCATGTCCAAAACAAAGCTTTACACATTCCTGGTGGAACTGCCTCCTCACCGCCAAAACCCCCAGACTTTATATTTACTACAGAAAATTCAAAACACAACCACTTTTCCTCCTCCAAGCTGTAATTTCCTCCTTGACAAGCCTGTCAAATTTAAGATTTCACTTACTATTCTTATCTCAAGTATCTGCTTCCCCCCTGCCTCACCACTTAGCAAAGCTGACAGCTCTCCAGCACCATGAACATTGCTATAAGTAGCTTCTGTGGAGCACAGTAGGACATTTTCCTTTCTCTGAAAAAAACTGCAGAGGGTGGTTTGAAGTAGAGATAGGAAAATCACCATGACACAACAAGACTCCTTCTGAACTGTACTGGACCTTCTCAGCAGGTGGACCCCTGTTTACAAACAGGCAGCTGGTAAACACATCTCCTCTCCTGCCTTTTACTTTGCATTCTGTTTTCTGACAGCTTTTCCCAGAAACTAGTGTGGCAAAATTCAGAGGGAAAGCCTGGACTTGGGATATTTCAGGCCCGGTTCTGCGAAGAGAAGCAGTCTGGGTAATTCAGCTTAGGTTTCAATACGAAGAAAAGGGATAGGGGCCATACTGTGAACCAATGAACATTCTACCCCTTTGGTTCGACTGCAAAGAGCCAGGTCTTGAACTTGGCCTTTGCACACACAAAAGCAATTAAATTGATTTTTGTAGATTGCACTCTGAAAAGCCTGAGGACAAACATGCAAGGACCTGAATGCTGCTCACAAGAGGAAAAAGCCATTTTATGCCAGCCACTGACATAGCCAAGACACACAGGATGAGCTCAGGCACGAGCAGTGCCTGTCAATGTGTGCTATTGTAATGAAGTGGCTTTAAGTGCCACAGTGGTCTCTGAGTGAACTAGATGGAGTCCCACACAGCCCTCAGCTGCCATACAGGGGTTCCAGACAGGTTCCTAGGATACCCAGTGGGGTATCTTTCCACAGATGATGACTGGTACCCACACCACCATTCTGCTCCTTTTCCTCCCCTCCAGCCCTTCTCAGTCCCTGCCAAGGATGAGGTTGGTGATGGAGGTTAGTGGAAGCCTCCCATGAGCGGGGTCCCACTCCACCAGTCACAGACTGCTGTCTGGAAATGGTGAGGAGCACAGGGATGTATATTGGCACACTCTGTGCAGCCTTTTGCAGGGAAGGTTTCTTATGCAGGCTGTGCTCACCCCTTAGCCTGGACTGAGCTTTAACACATGCTCCTGCAAATTGCTCCTGAGGTCTTGTCTGCCTTTTGCTGCTCAATTCTCCTCCAACCCAGCACCTTTGTTACAAGAACAAGGGCAATCTGAGCTACCAATGGCCTCAGTGATAAGGGGAAGGAGTGGTCACCAGCCAGGGGAAAGCAGTAGCGCTGTACTTTTCTTTCCTGACCTTTTTTGGCAGTTGTTTAGGCTCCAGATCAGCAATTTAAGTTCTCAAAGTTTGCTCCAATGTTATACAAACAAGCAAGGGAAATCAAAGCCAAGCAGGGGAAGGTCAAAAAGCAGCCTCTTCTCCCATCAGACCTTGAAGAACATTATTTCTTGAATAGCCAGGATGTATTAAGACTACAACCACAAGGCTTGTCCTCCTTCAAGCTATCTTCAGGCAACAATTTCCATAAAACTGGAATTCTGGAGGCTTAGAAAGGCAAGTCTTCTGTCTTCCTGACTGCCAAAAAGCAAGGTTTCCTGCCTTTTAACTCCTACCTGGTTCTCCTCCTCAGTGCAGCTACTTTGCTACAGAGGAGGCAGCATGATAGATCATGTACTACAGAGAGATCACTCCCCTGCCACCTCCTCCTTGCTCCAGATGATCTGAAAATCACTCAGATATCCCAGGAAGCTCCATCTCACCAGAGTACCTGGAGGCCATTAGTAGCAAACACCAGCCCTCATGGGACTCTCTAGAGCTTGTACCTGCAGCTTTACTTTTGTTAAGCAGGGAAATCCCAGCCACATCCACGACCATCTCAAATGCCACCTCCCAGTGAGGTCCTTGGCCAATTCACTGCAGTGAGTTGATGAGACTGTTTGCAGAAGGCCCCAGAGGGGTGGTTTGGACACACTTGCTCCTACCCACCCTCACAACAGATTTTCACAAACTACTGGCAAACGCTGATATCTGCACTCTTCCAGTAGAAAGAGATAAATCAATATACCCGACTCTTCCAGTACCACAGCACTCTTAATTTTTTACCTTATACAAATCTACCAAAAAGAAGGAATCAGCCCATTCTGTGTTGGCAGGAGATGCTCACTTGACCTTTGGCTAGAGCATTGCTGTGGCCACAACCAGTCTGGCTGCTCCAGTGCCTCTGAGCCACCAGGTGGGTGGCCTTAGGGAAGAACTGAATCACAGACAGCTTCTGGCCACCAGTTGGCAATCAAAGCCAATCTCGGCAAAATCTACATAGTATGTGGTTGCCAATATTTGGTCTATGATTTCCTGTCTTTTACACACAACTTTATTGCCCTTTAGGATAGATACAAGGCCACTGTGTGCTTTCTACACTTACCAGCTCCAGCACCCAGCTGCACTCTCTGGAAGATTCCACGCGATTTTCCTGAGTAAGCTATTGAGAATAAGTAGGAAAAGGAAGAGAAGAAAAACCATTTTCATGTTATCTATAGACACATCTGTACAGTAATTCCTTCTTTACTGAATCAGACCTATAACATTACTGAAGCAGAACAATCAGGGTGGATCTCTTTGGGAGGAAAGTGTGTGGGACGCTTCTGTGCAGGAAGGGAGTTTTAGATCAAGGTCAAGAAGTTTTAGGTCAAGGAAAGTCAAGATGAGGGGAAAAAAACAACAGCTTTGGTGATTTCAAACTGTAATCATAATATGCTCCTTGATCTTTCATTACCCTCAAGCATTAAAAAATGGGCAACCTCTTTTCTAAAACCTCATAAAACCCCATAACATATATTTACTGTGCTTTTCCAAAAGCAGTCCATGAAGCAGGACTTGTCCTGGCACAGAACACTGTAGTGCTTCAGTCTTCCAGAGCAGTGTTAAACCTGCAGGTCACTTCAGCCCAGCCACAATCCCGCAGAGCCATCCCTGCTAACACTTGGCCCAGGTCTTGCCATTCTGCTGTTTTGGAAAAGTGCATGTATTAAATACATGCAAGAGTGAATGATAAAACACACATAAAGAACAGGAAAGACCCACTATTATCAGGAGGGAAAGGGGCAAAGAGAAGAGGTTACATTTCTCTCACCAGCAGCCATGCTGCTTTGTTGACATGCAAAAACTCCCTTTTAAAAAGCGCTAGAGGTTATATGGTCACACCCAAAGCCATTACTTCAGGTCATGCTTGGAAGAGAGGCAAGAGATTATGGTTACATTTGCTGAGTACCTTGTGGGACTGTAAGAGTTTTAGGTCATGTAGTTTTAGAACTTGACATGTCCAAATACACACACACACACACACGCAATACCTGCAGCAGAACCCCTCCACGCTTGGAGCACCATGCAGGGGCAGTCCCTTTTCCAGCAGTGGCTTGGAAAGTTGGCAGACAAGCAGGAGAGCCCAAATGAGATCCACCAAGAAAATTTCCCTCCATCTTCCTCTGGTGACACACCATAGCACAGGGACACCGTGGCTGAGACAGATTATCATCCAACTCCCAGCCAGCTGCTGGAAGTCAACAGCCCATGTGCCAAGGAGTCACTGGTTCCTGTGAGACCCTGCAAAGAAAGATTTAAGTGATTTACAATGCACTACTAAAAATTGAATTTTTGCATTACTTCTCTTTAAGCTCTGAAGAAATCAAACATTTCCAATTATTGTTTCAATATGTTATGGGTCATATTTCCCAGCACATCTACTCATCCTTAAATTTTCTGATGAAAGCTTTGATCCTTAAGTGATCATCTTCTTTATTTAGCTGGATGGAATATTAAGGTGAAGAACTGGCAGACTAATTTGGCCAGGGACCAGCATTTAATATTTACTTTCTCTTGTAGAACCATGAAACAAAATGGATGAAAGAGATAGAGGCACTAATAACTTCTCAAAGTTCATGGCCCATGTGACAGGAATGTGCAGTCACTGTCCATGAGTGGCCTCATTCCCTGCCACAGATGAAATGAGTCAGTTTAGGACCTTAGTGAAGGCAGGCTGCTGCTTCTGTTACAACAAACAAACATACAGGACAGCTCCAAGCAGAAGTGGACAACACCAAAGCAAACTTTTGGTTGCATACCTTGTGAGATGAGAGCCAGGAGTGCTGACCAATTGTCATAGTTTCTCTAGAGAAGGTCCATTTTATTCTAGGATTTCAGCAGTGATATACTGCTGTTTCTAGAAAAAAGCCACTGCTGCCACAGGTCTATGCAAACATGCATGATATGGAGGACACTTGCTATTTCTCAGAATGCAAGAGCTGATGGGGAATAAAAGGAGTGGGAGCAGTGGTTAAGCTGCCAGGCAAACACATCTGAGACAAGCTGTGGGAAATATGTTTTTCGTGTGGATAGCACGTAAATTGAGGAACTCAGTGTCACCAGATGCTTTGAAGATTAACCATAAAATTTGTCTAATCTCTTTTCCAGTCAATTGAATTAGCCCATCAGGGTCTATTAAATGTGGTGATAGAAATGCAACCTCCAGTTCAGAAAGTTTCTAAACCACTGATTGCTGAAAGCTGAGTGCGCCTTATGCAGGAAGCATATCCCAATTTTTAAATTTTCCCTATTTATTACTGGGCATATGAGACACCCACCACTGTTTTGTGTGAGTTGGTATTAAAGGGTCTTTCTACAATTGTGGATCTCTACCTTAGCAGAGTTTTAACATCTCTCAAATCTCTCTCACTCAAAATGTGATCTAGTTAAAGGAAAACAAACAATATTCATAGCTGAGGAATTATGACCAAGAAAAAAGTTCAAAAGAACACATTTGTTTTCCTCACGGGAAGAAAATTAGGACTATATGGTAAAACACTTTAACTACAAACTTTTAAAACTAAATTACATTGTTCAAGTTGTTCTCTGCCTGAAGAATATAAAAGGCTACAATTATAAAAATCAGGACTTAAGTTAATAATTTCAATAAAATTTCTTAATTTTAATTAAGAATATAATTAACTGTAAAGGTAGTTGGGCATTATAGTAGAAACAGATGCAGAATCCTCTTCATGTAGGATCTTCAGGAACAGGTGTAAACAAATCATAGTCAAGATGTCTTGATAAGGTCTACAGGGTGGTCCTCATATGCAGATCCCACCTCTGCTCATAGGCAGAATTGCATGATTTATCACGTCTTTTCCAGCCTACATGTCTAGGACTCCCATGGATTCAAGATGCCAAGACTGAAATTAGCAAAGACTAAAAATGAGAAGTATAGATGAGGCAATACACGAGGTGAGCCAGAGCTGCCCTTAGAAAATGCTACATTTTATCACAAGGCATTTCTAAAGCCTTGTGAGAATGTTCAAAAGAGCTGCTATACCCCATTTGATAAACACTTAGCAGTAGGAGAGGAGGGAAATCTGCACTGATGATGATAAGCTGCTCTGATAAGAGCAGAACTGATACAACTCTTTTTCCAGTAATATATGTCCAGTGTTCACTGTGATAGTTTCTGAGTTAAAAGTCCTTCACCTCCCCTGTTTCATGCCCACCAGGCAAGAAATATTGCTTTGCTGCTGGTTGAGGGTTGTGTGTAGGCTGATCATCTGTCTAGCATGTGTGCTAGGTTGGCCAGCCCACATCATGTTTGTTTGGCAAAGCAGATCCTGGGGCAGTGTGACAGCTGAGTCCTGCTGGCCTCCTCCCTGCTCAGGGAACAACCTGTGCTCCTGGCTTCTGCCCACCCAGGACAGTCACTGCATTTACAGACACTCAACTACTCCCCTCATTACAAGTCCTCTGCCTAATTCATCATCAGTGGGCATCACTGGAATTATCGTAGGAAATTAATTATTCAAGTAGTGATTGGTTCACCTACCAGCTTCAGTGGGATCCAGCTTTCCTCTAAGCTGTTAAATGGAAGATTAGGGGTGATAAGACAATAGTTTAGACAAACCTACTTTTCAAAATAGAGGGCTTGCCATTACCACTGACAAGGATATAATAAACACAAGTTGTCACATACTAATATCTTAGAATGGTTTGGGTGGGCCTTAATCATCTAGACTGAGCACCTCTGTCATGTGCAGGGACCTTCCACTACACCAGGTTGCTCCAAGCCACATCCAACCTGGCCTTGAACACTGCCTGGAACGGGGCTTCTTTGAGCAACCTCCTCCAGTGTCTCACCACCTTTAAAGAATTTTTTCCTAATATCTAATTTAAACTTACCCTCTCTTTTAGTTTAAAACCACTGCTCCTTGTCCTATTGCAACCGGCCCTACTAAACAGTCTGTCCCTATCTCTCTTATAAGCCTCCTTTTAATATTGAAAGGCCACAATAAGGTCTCCCTGGAGCCTTCTCTTCTCCAGGCTGAACAACCCCAAGTCTCTCAGCCTTCCCTCACAGGAGAAGTGCTCCAGCCCTCTGGTCATCTTTGTGGGCCTCCTCTGGACCCACTCCAGCAGGTTGGTCCTATTTTGGGGGCCCCACATGCCATATCCTGATGCAGTAACCTGACTAGCAAAGGAATGCACATTTTTAACTTCATCCCAGGACTTTTTATATCATCATTTCGCTCTTGCTCTCACTGCAAATTGCTTTCAAAGAAATAAACGCCAGACTTATGTGGACATTCTTCCTGTCCTCCAGCTACGTCCAGTTTCCCGACATCAGAAATGTCTCATTTCTGGCCCAGGTTTCTTCTGGATAATGGCAACAGTGGTGCTTGCAGGTAATAATCTATTAGCTATAATTAAATAGCAACTGCTGCCTTGGGAATTGGCGGCCATAACCTGTTGTATTAAAAGGATGAAAACATCATTTTGGTCAGATGGTTTACAGGAGAGAACATGATTTACAGGACAACAGATTAAATTATGTCCAATTAAATAGCTGGATTAAGTCTCAGGGCTTGATCCAGAATGTAAAACACTGAATGTAAAACAGACAAGCATGCAGGAAAGAAACCTTGTCATGGTCCCTCTCTCTGCACACTCTGCCATCTCCACTTGAGGCTGAGATCCACACAGATTCTGGCTCATCCAGAAAGGAAGATGCCAAAAATTGCCAGCACTGTCGTGGGCAGTAGTGCTCTAGCCACTTACAGCAAAGCCAAATGACAGACAGCTTTAGTTATTAATGGCTGCCAACACCAACCCTCTCACCGCTGCTGGGCTTGCTTCAAATCTGTGTCATCCTCTGCCTCCTCTACTGAGTGCAGGAAGGATGTGGTTCACCAAGAATCATTTCCCAAATTTGTCCCAATTGCTCTATTAATTATCCTTTAGCTTCAACATAAGGAAACAGTTTCTACCTTCTGCAGCAGGTCTATTTTTAGTGAAGCATCAATTTGCCTCTATTTTGTTATCCCTCACTGTTAATCCTGCCCACACAACAAATCTGGCATTGATCACTTGTGGTAGACGAATATTTTTGGCTTAGGCTATGAAAGAGGCAGGAGGAAGGGTGTACAGAAAAAGAGTCTTAATAATCAGAAAGAGTATCATCAGAAACCAGAATTCATATGGAGAAAGCAAAGCTAGCAGAAAGAAAACAAAAAGGAAGGGTGGGGTAGAATGTGTTCTTAGTATCTGTTTTTGAGTATAAATCTACTAAAGTGACAAGAATCCTTCAGCTTCTGCAAGTGCAAATTTGCATCAGCAAATTCAAGTTCATATGAAAGAAGGGTTCAGTGTTGGATAGCATTCCTGGTGTTTCAAAGACAGCCCTGCCTGCTGCCCAAGACCATCCCTTCCTAGAAAACCATGAACCTAGCTCAACTGAGGAGAGCAAAATGATCTGTCAGTTTTGCCAAGAAAATACTGCTCTGAGTGATGGTCCCGCTACTTGAAAGGGGAAAAGGACAGGACAGAAGAAAACATCCTCCTTGTCTGCCTTCATCCACCTTGTTGAATCAGTCCCTAATTCCATGTTCTGTCCCTCACCCAGCCTATCTGACCAGATCTGCTTTCCTTAGAGAAGGCCTGAAGGTGAATCCAGAGCTGGACTAGATGCAGCTGATGAAGCAGCATAAACTGTGTCCACACCATGGTGCTTCTGCTCCGTCCTCAGGATTTAATCATTAAATGATAGAACTGCACAGTTTGGAAAAGACCTTTAAAATCATTGAGTCCAACCATCATCTTCACCACTCACATTGTAACTTAGATCTTCTTTGAGGCTGCCCTCAAAGAAGCTGAGGAAGGTGAAGAAAAGCAGCATGGCCAGTTCTCTTTGGCCTGTGTTCTCTATAATGGTGAAGGGCAAAAGACACTGAAAAATTATAAAACTAATGGGAAACTTTATCTAAACCCCTACATTTGTGACCTCAGCCTTCTTTACACAAGCCCATCCCCAGCACTGGCTCTCTGCTATGGGCTGTTAGGGATTTGAGAGCCCTGGAGCACCTTGAGGTTACTGCTGTCCCTAAACCCCAGCTGTGAGAAACAAGGGGCCTCTCAAAATTAGGCAAGCCAAAGAAAGCCTGAAACTTGATGACTGTAGTTTATTGGACTTGGGACAGCAAGAAGCAGACTCAGTTCTGCCTGAAAATATCATTTCAGCTCTGCCTGAAAATATCATTACTATAGGTCCTGTTATAGACTGAGGAATCATAGCACAGTAGGCAGCAAAGACAGAGGCACCGGGAAAAGCAGAAGGGACAAAACTATTCCTAAACTGGTTATTGCTGTGGGCTTACATGCCTAACACTTTTATCCTTCAGTCACTATTTTGATCTATGCTAGCCTGGGATATGATCTCCAGCTATGGTGTGTGCAAGAAAGGAAAATAATCCTCATTTGATCTGGAAATCTCATATTCCTCACTCTGCTGAAAGGAACAACTCTCAGACAGGCCAGGTGTTTAAATAGCTTGAAACTGGAATTTACTGCCAGTTTGGCAGTTAAACTGAGCCACAGTTTAGCAGTTGGTAAACCTGGGCATGTGCCAGTGCCCTAGACTATTAACCATTCCTGTAAGTCCATCAGCATTTTTGTCATCTTCTTCTGGAAAACTGAGGAGACTGAACCAGACAGACAAACAAGAGAAACTAAATCTCAGACATGCCTATAATCAGTCCAAACACACCAGCTGTCTACAGCTATGAGTGTGTCCACCCCTTCAAATATAAACCAGAGAGAGGGAAGTTAAACCTTGTGGCAAGACATTTATCTTAGTGCTATGGTCTGAAAGAGCCTTCAGGAAAGCAGCACAGTTTGGGAGGCAAATCAGTAACCCAGAAGAGCTCCCAGGACTGCTGTCAGTAGCTAGGAGGAGCAGGAAAGGAAGATTATGAGGCTCCACCTAGAAGTCTGCCCCAGAGCCCAGGGCGAAACACTGCTGCCTCCCATCCACTCCCCAAGGTGTGGCCAAACCCGGTGCAATCACCGCACCCTCGCCAGCTCTGTGCAAGGTTCATGGGCACTGCTGGAGTCCTCTCCCGTCATCCTCTTCTCTGCACCAGCAAACAAAAGACCTGAGATAATACTGGCACATTTTTCTTCTGGATTCCCAAGTCTGTAAATACCAATTTAGCTGGCTTTTTTTGTTGTTGATGAGTTTAAGCAGAGAAAAAATAGCCTGTTTGGGATTCCTGGAGAGAAGAGCTGAAGCGAGTGGAAAGTTAGAGCAGAGAACTGTCACATATAGAGGATAAGCCAGGCCTTGCAGGACAGAGGCAACACCTGCTGTTTAAGGGAGGTTGCTCAGAGGCCTTCAGTTGAGTGTTCAATTATGGTCTCCCTAAGTCATCTTAGCTGTGTCATCAGTTCTTCTTACATCCTATTTTTCCTCATCTGTGAAACAGGAATAGAAAAAACTCCTATTTCTCTACATTTTTTTTTCCTCGTCAGATACCATATCCTAGAGAAGTTCAGGACTGGTTGTGGTCTTAGTTAAGACTTGAGGCCATGAGTTCACAGTAGAGCTGAGCTTAACCCAGCACCAAGGGAGGCAAACAGAGATCCCATCTTCAGATTTGCATTTCTCTTCTTCCCAAGGAGCAGCACCTATGCAGATACATCCATTCCCACTGTGCTATCACTGCTAGGAGAAGGGAATCTTTCTGGAAATACTCTCCTTCTACTTCAGCAAGGCAGAGATGTTTAGTCTTTGCTTCCTCCACAAGCACCACACCTAAACCATAAATCATATTTCAGAAGGGGGAGGATTTTTTTTGGAGTTCTTTTCCCTCCATTTTAACTTTTTGCTAGGGTGTGGAAAGGGAATAATCCAAACTGAGCATTCCTTACTTAACAAATTTACAGTTGGCTGCTTAATTAGGAATTTAATAAATGTGACTTAATTATCTCTTAATTAGATTGCCTTATTAATGCCCATGGCCATAAGCCCTTAGGGCTCTCAATCTTGTTAGATCTCAAAAGCTAGGCTGAGTCAACACTTGAATAAACAGCTGCCAATAAAATACCTTGTGCTGCCAAAGGTGGCATTTGAATTTTGCTTGATGATTCCCTTCCCAGGTTGAACTCTGTACCTTTGCACAGTGCCAGCTAATCTTTGCTCTCAGAGGTTTCTTTCCTGTGTGAGATGCAAAGTAGAGAATACACAACTTTTGACAGAGCTCACAGCAAGCAAAGTTTTAAAAATCTTACTGGCCAGGCCATATTCCAGCTGCAATAATTACAGTTCCTTTTACTTAATTCCATTTTCATCAGAAAACAGTTTTCTCCATTTCTGAAGAGCTGTTGTGCAATGCTGTCTCATACTGACAAGGCCTGTCAACATGACAGATTTTTGACATCTTCTTAGGTAGCTGAAGCACCTATAAAATGCTCCTTGACCACCTAGGACTCTCATTACTGTTAATATTACAAGAGAAGCACATATGGACAGCTCTCACTTCTATTCCCAAGTGTCTCTTTTTATTTATAAGCAACTTCAACCTTTTCAGGTGGAATTTTGCCCTTCCTGTTTCTGCCAGAAAACTTTTTTTGAAAGTTTGGTTCAGCTGTTTTTTAGTTTTAAGACAGTGAGTAGGCGGGGGAAAATACAACTGTTGCTATGATTTAAAAGTTAAAATAAATATTCTGTCACCTTGTCTTGAGCAATCACTCACTTCACCAAGAAAAGGGAACCTTAAAGTTGGCTCACACATGCACTCATTAGTTTTTCAGTAAAAACACATCTCAAATTAGCTGAATCACATCAATGCCTACTGAGCTAACTTACCCAGAATCTGCTACTTAAAATCCAGGAACAAATCCAGAGATGAGTGTCTTAGGCAATAACCACTCAATAGCAGCAATGGTGATAGAGGTCATGGCCCTTGAATGCTAGAAAAGACTCTCTATTTTTCCAAGCTTGTTCTTGAGGTCAAAGAAAGGTGATTTAAAGGCAATATTGCATCCAACTCCTGAAGAGGGGAAGATGATGCTGGGAGAAAACCTGTTCCTGATCTTAGTTTGAAAAAGTAGAAAAGCAATCACCACCTACCTCCAAAAAATCCTGCTGTTAATTCAGTAAAGACTAGAGCAGCAAAACCAGCTGAATCAGGGTGCTGCAGATCAGGCAGCAACACCTGGGAACAAACACCTGATGAGGTGATAGCTCAAAAAAAGCCTGCAGCTGACAGAACAGCAGCATGAAGACACAGGTTCAACACAAGGCTCTTATCCTGCTAGCAGAAGGAGAGGGAATATCAGACAACAAAGTTCCCTGTTTTTGCGATGGCTGCCCCCACTCCTGAAAAGACTAGAAACAGGTCTTTATGAAAATCCACGGATTTTAGGTCCTTGTACTCAGCAGACCATCTCTTGTCCTTTCAAGGCATACTAAGCCTTGGTACCATGTTTTCTCTTCTGCAATGTGAATTATTCATTGTTTCTTACAATGCAAAACCTGTACACATTTTCTCCTGGCCTGGCAACAAATAAAGGTTTCAATAAATAAAGGTGTGTTTCCTGGCAGGCAGTTTGTTTCTCTTCCAAGCCAACCTGAGTGGTCTGTTCAGCTTTACAGCCAACATGGACTGCTGTGGCACAGCACACTGAGCAAACATCCTGAACACCTTTGTTTGGGGTTGGCATCTCTGACAGGGAGCCAGTGCCTTGTGGAAAGCTGCAATGCCAGACTGACACTACCTCTAGAGCAGGACGACTTCTGTTTCCTTTCCCCCTTACCACAGATCCTTCTTGTGTCAAAACAGGTGAAGCTGTATTGTCAGGGATGGGATGGGAAGCAGGAAACTGGACATGAGAGATCAAGTCACTTCTCTTGACTTCACCACTCTCCCCGTGCTTCCCTAAGTCAGCTGCCACTTCTCCACATTCCCTCTCTGTCGTACCCCAACGCTGTCTTGGCTGTACAGGTCATGAGCTCCTTAATCCATGCAGCATCTCAATATATGTACGCTTCCAGCCTAATGCAATGGGGAGCATGGCTAAAATATTTCAAATAATTAAACATCAAATAATAAACCCCATATTGTATAGGAGGGGCTGGTCAGCTTTTCTTCTTTTTATGTACTTGAAAGGTAAATGCTTTGTAGCACAATTCTGTGCCAGCTAATCTGGGAAGTGCAACATTAAGGGAACATCTCTTACTCCTTTGTCCCCAGATGTAAAATACCTCTGGGCACTGTATGACAGCCACAGAAGGATGAAGGACAGGCCCCACCAATAAAGGGTTTCAGAGCATGAGCACCAAGGCTGGCTCTTGTCACTGGAATTCACATTACTCATTTTCAGACACCTGTATCTGAGGAACAAGGTACAGCCACTCGCACCTCCATGCTCTCACCCATCCCAAGCTGCTGCTTTGCCAGCTGTCCAGGCCCACATCTCCAGCCAGTCTCATAAGCAAGGGAACCTGGTGCTCTTCATCAGCCTGTCCATGCAAGGACTGCTCTTCCTGAGCAGGCAGCCGAAATTCAACAGATGGGGAGCTTGACACAAAACTTCAAGGACCTGTCTCCTCTTCCTTCTGTTCCCTACTTGGACACAGCTTGTTGTACACAGCTTGCTGAACGCTCCCTTTTTCTGCCCTCCCTGATGCTGGTGAATAAAGCTATGAGAGCCACAGAGAAAGAATAGCCACCCATCAGCTTATTTTCAGTTCTCCTGGCCCCTTCTCTTCTGAGTCAACAGGGGAAGCCTCCCCTGACACCAAAGCAAAAATACCAGTTACCAAAGCTAAAATACCAGTGACCCCCTTCTGCTGCCTGCCCACAGAGGTCCCCCAGAAAGCAGTGCCAAGGACAGCCAGCAGCTCTGGCCCCACCAGTGCCAGGCCACCAGCACACACACACAGGGAAGAGGAAGTTGTTATCAGGCCCCAGTAACACAAACCAGCTGTGCTTGGGTAGGACAGCTACTGCTCACCCCTGCTGGGGGCTGAGCAACAGCTGTGCTCCAGAAACCTTCTGCTTTAGCTTGTGGTCCAGATCCAATGAATGAGGAGGCACCTCAGGAGGTCCCAATGAAATCAGCACCCAGTCTTCATTTGCCTGAGCTGTTTCAGCAAATCAGCCCACAGACCTTACTGGCAGGGCCTTTTTCAGAAGACACCCCTTTCTCTGAGTTTTGCTGGCTCAAAAAGGTGATGCTGCAGCACTTCCCAGTAAGTGACAACTGTAGATAAAATGTATTGGGCAGGCACATTGGAAACCTTGCAAAAAAAAACCCCAAAAAACAAAACCTGTCCATCTCAGCCTTCCACTGACTTGCCTTGGCACCTCAGTCCCACCTCAGCTTGCAGCACAGGTTGCTCTCCCTGTCCCACACCCTTGCTGAGCTCCATCAGTGCAATTCAAAGCCAGCTGCTAATGGTAAGGGTGAAGCCTAATGTCGTGGGTTTACAGGAAGCAGGTTTTCTGGGAATGGAGTGGCCAGAGGCCAATAGGTGTTCAGATTTTAAATTGACACCCGGCTTGGCCACTGAGGGTGGATGCGCCTCTGAGAACACAGGGGTTAGAAGCAGAGCACGCGCTTGGGCTCTCTCTTTGATTTCCGGCCAGCAAAGAGGCAAGGCCTCCCCTGCCCGGCTTCGAGCTGGGCGGGGGAGGAGAAAGCCTGCGGCCCGGCAGAGGTAGGCCTGACCCCTCAGGATGGAAGGGTGGTGGGGACACCAGGAGGCGTTGGGCAGCCCCCCAGGAGAGACAGAGGGAGAGAGGCCCCGAGAAGATTTGGGCAGCGCCCCCCAGCCAGAAGACGAGAGAGGGAAAGCTGGTACGGGCCTGTGGCCTTGAAGTGATATCGGCCTGTGGAGAAGGAGGGGGAAGGGGGGAGTGCAGCAGGGAAGGAGCCTGGCCGAGTGCAGGAGTTTGTTAAGCCCTTTCTGGACAATGAAGACCTCACAGAGCATTTGGACCTTTCCTGGAGGGGAGATGGAGTGGATGATAAAGAGGAAATGGGCAAGAGAATGACGGTTGGAGCAGTGAGTGAGGCTGGGAGAGTAAAGAAGAGGCCGGAAAGAGATGATGGAGTAGCTGGTTGCTGGACTCTTTTTGGTACAGCCATGGACAGAACCATGCTTCCTCGCGACACAGAGGCTGCATGCAGGGGGGAGGCGATGGCTCAGAACTGAGAGGGTTCAGTTTTGGAGACCCCCCAGCCCCAGGGGGTAGACAAGTATGGGGGGGACAAGAGGTCCCGAGATGAGAGAAAACTGTGCTTTTTTTGGAACTGGTCAAAGCACCCTTAAAAGGATAACCCTTGAAGCAGCTCTGGTCCTTGTCCAGTGGTGAGAGCGCTGGGCATGCAAGGAAGAGGTCACCATGGCCCCAAGAAGGACTCCTCTCCTCTTGATGGACTGGAATTGAGTATTTAAAGGGTGATGGATGGAGACTTGAAATTTGGAAGATGTATTGGAAATGTGGTGGGGGGAGGAGGAAATGCTTTTTGTGGAGTTTTCATTTTCCAGGTGTGTGTGTGTGTGTGTGTGTGTGTGTGGTTTGTTTCCCTTTTGTAGTTTAGTTAATAAACTTTTTTTTCTAAGGTAGAGGCCTGCTTTGCTTATTTCCTGGTCACATCTCACAGCAAACACCAGGGAGGTATATTTTCATGGGGCACTGGCATTGTGCCAGTGTCAAACCATGACACCTACATAAGCACCCAACAAGAGGAATCTGCACTGGAAAAAAGCCTTCAACAAAGCTGTTCTAGCTGGGGGATGAGCAAAAGACAAGGTAAAGGGATTTAAAATGCACCATCCCCAGAGGTACTGCTGACTCCTACCCAGTTTACCTGTCAGGAGCATGGGAAACTTGCAAAAGGACCCATGCAAAAGCACTCATGCAATCTCCTCTCTCCCAGAGTACATAGGTGGCCCAAGCCAAAAGGTTGTGCAGAAAATCACTTTCTCAATGTCAGATGCTAAATTTATCTGTGTAAATATTGTAGCAGTAGGTTAACAACACAGGCTGCATCCCCACCCAGCCCACACAGTATCACAAGGCAGGCAGGTCAGCTCCAGCCTAGGTTTCAATTAAAGAGCACATTGCAGTTAAAACTGTCCCTGCCTGCTTTGCTTTGGGGTTTAAAGTTCCTCCACAATGCAGCCGTTTCTAGTGCAGGTTTATTATTGGTCTCATCTACATTATGGCCTCCTCAACCCACTGGAATGCCCAGGAAACCCATGGAGGGAGAACAAACAGACACTACATGGCAGTCCTGCAAAAAGGTACATGGCCCTTTGATAAGTGGAGCTTAGACTTAATTAGCAGTGCTAAAGGATTTGTAGTGTAATAAATCTCAGAATAAGAATTAGCCTCCCTCTGGCACCTTGCTGGTCATTTTTGGCAAGAAATGACAAGATATGAAGGAATATTAAACCTCAGCTCAGGGCTGGAGCCAGATTCAGAGATGTGGAGGAGACATCTCAGGCTATACAATTTTTTTTTTTAAACAGGAGAGATCTTGCATTTTCCTTTGAAAAGAGCCATAACATCTGTGTTGGCAATAGGTGAAGAATATATACTTCAAAGCTGTTGTGGGACAATTCCTAGACCAAGACATGCCCACATGAACACACACATGGAGGGGGGGAAGGAGCAGCCACAGTGGGCATCCACACACCATAGTGGGGACATGAGGCAACCCCACCTCACTGCTGCAGCGCTCTCTCCTCAGTGACAGGCATCAGAATAAAGCTAAGTTAAGAGAAGGACATGGTAAAGTAGCAAACCTTTACCCAGTCCTGGGGCCAGAAATGGCTCTGTGACTCTGGAGCTACTCAGCCCAGTGTTTTAAGCCAGCAACTCAATGGGGAGACAATTGACTTGAGTACAAATATCACGTACCTCAAGGAATGTTTCTGTTCTGGCTTTTTAATTCCCTCTGCAGACAGTTCTGTACAAATGCATTCAAAGGTATATTTTGCTTTTATCTGACCAGCAATCACGTACACCCAGAAGCATGAGGAATAATAGTCCAGTTATGGAAGGACTGTTCTTCATGGAAATGCCTGATCTTCTTTATCTTTAGTATGCACACAGTTCTCTCCAGCTCGCATCATTCATTACTTCTCCAAAGAAGAGTTCTCAGGTCATCCTTTCATTGCCAGGATTTTTCCTATGCTACATAGGAAAAGGTCTGTAAGGATTTAAACTCCTGTAGGGATGCCACTCCTTCCCCTTGGGAGATGATTACAGGCTTTGACAGCTCTCACTAACATTTTCCAGCATTTCCCACTGTCAAACAAAACTGCAAACATTCAACAAAAAGTACACTCTACCAAGCCTCTCACACACTGATGGCAGAACCAAGGCTCACAGCTGGAAAAAACCACATGGGTTGTCCTCCTGCAAGCCACGTGCATCTGCTGCCCACGTGGAGCCCTCCATCCCTTTCAGCCACTGCTCCCCTTCCTGCTTTGATTCACATGGATGTGATTTTCAACAGGTGAGATCATCTTTTGAAAAAGTGTTATGTTTGGCTATAAACAGGCCCCAGGACTGTGTGATTTGGGAGAGGCATGGAGGCTGTGTTCATGAGGCTCCATTTCACCCTTTCCTTCCAAATGGGCGCTCACTGCATGTCACAAACTGCTGGCGTATGAGACTGCTCTTTCCTGCAGAAGAGTCTCTCCACTTCTCCTTGCAGACTGAAGTAGGATGAAAAGTATAAAAATTTCCACAAAAAATCCCAAGGCAGTTTTGGACCACAGGAATCTGCCTGACCCTCTGTGAGATGCTGGGGACTTAAACCCCAGCTAAGGAAAGCTCCATTGAAAATTGACCCACTCCAGGGTGCCATTAGCAGGGAAGCTCATGGTGCTCTGAAGAGCTTTAGCCCAATACTACTTCAGTCTAAATACTGAAGACATGTAAGTATTTGTAAAAATCAATAAACTGGGGGGGGGAAAAAGCTGAAAACAACTTGCCTTGAGCTCTTACAACATCTCTGTAGTACACTTTGACCCAGCAATCAGAAGAATGAGATAGTACAGCTGGCTTTTTTCCTGCAGATCAGACAGCTTTTTGCCTGGAGCTTGTAGGCACACACAGCACTGCTGCTGCTCTCTCACTGTTGGAAATACTCACCAGGATGCCTGCTGGAAGAATCAGCCCAGAGCTGTCTTCTACCAGCAGAGAGTGCCCATAAGCTGAGCTGGTCAGAAGTCCTCAGTTCATCCAAAGTCGCTTTCATTTACCCCATGTCCCTTGAACAACCATATTTGCACCTCCCTACATAACAAGCTTCACCTAGTTCTGATAAAAGTCATCAGCAAGGATTTCAGCTGCTCCCTATCAGTACTGCCTGTGCACCAACATCAGCAAAGCTTCCTCCCTGAGCAAACTCTTTTCTGGTACTTTACAGGCTCATCTGCTCCCTGGCATCACCTGGATCACCCAAGGCACCACACCAGACAAAGGATAGTCTTGTCACTGCCACAAGGGTGCAGGACAAGCTGGCAGCCACTGTGCCCATCCCCACTCTTCTACTGCAGTAAAAGGTTTGCTTTGCAAGAGCAGGGGAACTTCTGCCCCATGGTACAGCCCACATTGGTCATTAGTCAGCTGCTGAGTTCAGCTTAACTGCAGTGACCAAGGATGAGCAAAGTTGCTCAGGAAAATGCCTATAGTGGGTGCAGCACTTGTGAGAAATCACAACATAGGTACTTTCCAAAATTCCCACTTTGTAGTCTTTGCACTTTGCAGCAGTGACTGTAATCTCAACATTTGAGAGCAGAGATTAATTTAAACTTTAGAATGTGGTTAAATCTTGATTGTTGTTTTTGTTTTAACTAGCCATGATAGTCACTTCTAAATGTGAACTTTTTCCAGATGAATAAATACCTCCTCCTTTCTTTTCCTTTCCTCAGTGTTACAAGAGTTATGTGAAAGATGTAACAGTATTCACCTTTACAAGCTTTGGCTATATGATCGGCAGCAAAGAACAGGAACAAGTTGCATAAGTCCATGACCCTCAAAAACGGTGTAATTGGTTTCACCTGTCCCGGCCCAAAAGAGTGAAAATAATTTCACCACTTTTTGTGAAGACAAGTTATTTGTTTGCTTTTTCAAACAGATGGTATAATCCAGTCCAAACAGCTTTAGCCCATTTAATTTGGACCAGCAGGATGCTGGGCAAGGCAAGTTCTGCGTGCTTGCAGAACCTCTCCTTCAAACATCGTAATACAAACAGAACTCCAGCCAAAGCACAAGCTGAACATCACCCAGGGCTAACCAGGAAGCCCCGGATCAGGCAGACTTTTTCCCAGCTCCTTTGGGGTTTCCCTGCCAGAGGGAGGCTGAACGACAAGCTCTTGTGGAGCCCCGCAGCACAACCTGCTGGCATTTCTCAGCCAAGGCAGGGCTGCTCTAAACACATCACCCAGCCCAGCAGCAGCACAGAAATAGAAGACCCGAGGACGAGAGACTACAAGGACATCGACCTCAAAGGCTATAGAACAAAAACCAGCTTTCCCCACTATAACCAGCTATCCAGCAAGCCCAAAAAGTCAAAGTAATCCCCAACCCTCAGCTACCTCGTCCTTCCAGCAGACAGGAATCAATACAGCTCTAGGCTCTGCTGTTCTTCAGCCCAGTTTCTTCTAGAAAAACACAATCTTACGAGCCCATACTTCATGCAACATGAAAGCGTTTGCTTTTGAACCCACGGGCCAGCGTCAGCCAAGCACAACAAAGGAAATTAAGTTTCATGAGACTCAGAGGCCATGGAAAGGAGGCAGCTGGAGTTGCCCTGGTCAGGGAGATGTTGCAATCTGAACTTGTTGTCACAGCTTAATCCCAGCTGGCAACTGAGTACCAAGCAGCCCCTGGCTTTCAACAACTAAAATATCAGAGTATTGTCAATGTTTTTATCATACTAAATCCAAAACATGGCACTGTACCAGTTACTTAAAGGAAAATTAACTCTCACCCAGCTGAACTAAGGACACTTGCCTTTACTGCATACCAGAGAACCCACAGTGGAAAAAGCCCTCAGAAATGCTTCAGCAGAGAAGGGCTCAGGTTTCCTTTTTTCATGCCAAAAATAAGCAGCCACCAGACAAATCCAGAGAAACCAGCTCCATGTACCTCCGTTTCCAGACCTTCCTGAGCATTTTCCAACTACATGCAATAGCTGCTTTAAAGGTCCTGCTAAAGAGTTCTGCATTTGCTCTTTAATGCTCTGAACACCACATGGCATATTGCAAACTCATATTTGCAATTGCATAGTTCTTCTTTCCTACTATTCCTTTAAATGTTTTAATATTCCATTATTTCCTTCCTTCTCTTCTGTCTAGAGCAATGTCCTTCTAGTACAGGTAATTAAACAAAAGGGAGGTGGCATTTAGAATTAATCTAATCTAAATTTAATTCCAGGATGTTCCTGTTTTAGGCCATACAACAGGTTGAATCCCAGTTTGGATCAGATATGCTTCACAGCAGCAGAACGTTGTTCTTGGCAGATGTGTTTTAGATAACCTGGTAGGACCCTATCTACTGTTATATTGTGAATTCTGCGAGCAAGCTTCCAAAGAGGTTGCATTTTTCTCCCTTAAGATACTGTTAACTACTTCAACAGTACACCATGAAATGCAGCAGATGGGCCACCATGTGGGGCCTCAAAAGCAAAACAAGGGAAGCCATTCCAGGAGGATGATTTTAGCCCAGACAGAAACAGTGTGGAGGTAGAAACAACCAAGTAAATGTTTGCTGCTGGTGATCTCCAGCTCAAAGAGCCGGAAGGGAAGAAATCCTAATAGCTTTAGATTTGCAGATCAAGTCATCACTACAGAAGAGCCCTTTAGAAAACTGCACATGCACCCCACCTTTCACTGTCCCACTGCTCTCCTTCTTCAAGGCTTACAAGTAGCTAGACACAACACATCAAAGTTGACAAATCTTTACAACTGGGTCTCAACATACAAGCCAGAAGACACACCTAGCCTTCCAGAGCCAAGGCTCCTGCCCAGGTTTTTATGACTTGGGTTTTTCTGTTTGTTTGTTTTTAAATGCCTAAACTGAGCTATTATGAAACCATTGGGCTGCAAAGAAAAACCTACTTCAGCTGGCACTGCAACTTGAGCACCACTGAGACAGGACAAGCAGTAATGGTTTTAAACTAAAAATGGTAGATCCAGACTAGATATAAAAAAGAAATTTTTCATTATGAGGGTGGTAAAACACTTGCACAGGTTGCTCAGAGAAGCGGTGGCTGCCCCATCCCTGGAAACCTTCATAGAAAGGTTAAACAGGGCTCTAAGCAACCTGGTCTAGTTGAAGATGCCCCTGCCATGGCAGGGGGGTTAAAACTAGATAACCTCTAAAGGTTCCTTCTAACCCAAATCTGACTCCACAGCAAACAAAGATCTCCACCTTGTATGCAGAAATGCACTGAGATCTATGTATGAGAAATGCACTCATTCTGGTGCTCATCCTTACACTAAAAGGCTCAGTTTCTGTTGAGAAAGTAATCCAGACCTGGAAGTACAATAACTCAAAGCAAGAACAGAAAAGACAGGCTTTGCCAGTACCTGATGAAGAGACCTGGATGTAAACATACCACAGCTGTGGGAACTGCATCAAGATTCTGATGAGTATTCACCTTCCTGTAAGGACCTGCTAAAACGCCACAAAGATTTTTATAGTGGTGGTTTCATTTAGCCATGATGTACTTGTAATATTCTCACTATGTCCATGAGAAACTCCCAAGGACTCTTGTAAATAGAGCTGTAACTCAATTCCAACTCTTGTAATTATATCATTCCCATGTAAATTATGCCTGAAGGGTTTTATTTGTTTTTAATATACCAATCTTCAAGTTTTAGAAAAAATTCAAGAGTTTCTTTTAAGTAATGTGACTTTTCCTTCCATTCCTAGTCTCTCAAAGCAATCAGTGCAAGAGTCAAATACCTCTTCAAATAGGAAAATAAATACCAATGCAACTTCACAAATTTCCATTCCACAGTGGACATCTGGTGTCCAACTTCAGGTCTGTGAATAGATCCAGAGACCAAAAGATAAAAGGCCACAGTGAATGCAAAGTTCATCAGAAATTTCCCCATTTTCAGGATAAGCAATCACAAGTCTGATGATCACAGTTTGTGTTTGTGGAAACAGCTCAGGCAACTTAGGAAAAAACCAAAAATACTGCAGAGAATCAGCAGAAAAGCTGCAACACTGACCCTTTATGCAGGAAGGCACTTCCTAAAGGCAGGAATTCACTACACAGACAAAGAAGGAAGAGCACTACTGCCTGGATTTGTCCTATGAAAAAGCATTTATCCAAGCTGCCTAAACAAGGAGGAAAAGAAGTGAGCGGAGTCTGAGGTAAGACTCATCTTCCTACTTGGGAGATGGCAGGGAGCCAGCAGACAGCTCTTATCTCAGTATCTGGAGCAGAGCTCAAGACCACATGCTTAGGTCTGTGGTTAGTGACTCACTTGCAATTAAGGTGAAACCTGAAATCACTATGTAAAGATAAATCTCTGGACTCGGTGGATGTGGAACAGCATCTGCCAGACATGCTAACAGCTCAACACAATCCCAAGCACCTCAACAGGGTGCAACTCCCCAGCTGTGCTGAGGGATGTTCCCAGCACCTTGTTTGCACAAATGCTCTACACGGGTGGCTCCTGGAAGACTGAGAAATCAGAATTCAGCTCCCTTCTGCTCAGGGCAAACCAATTAATAGTAATCTTAAAATACAATAAAATTGAGACCCTGAAAAATTCTGCCCCACCCCAGGGAAACATGGAGTAAATTTTGTGGCTTATACTTCAAACTTTCCAAGGAGGTAGACTCCCCAAACCACACCACCCCTTTATCCTCAGAGATGCTCTAACCTATTGCCTACTGGCATGCAGAAGAGGTCCCTTCAAAAGTACTGCTAAATGCACCCTGATGCTGAAAAACAAGTGATCTCGCTTCCAAAGCAGTCTCTTTCCTCAACATGCTCTACTTGCTGAAGCTTTGCCCTCAAAATTTGTGTTGGGTAAGATTCAGGAAAATCTCTCCAGCCAATTTTGTTCAAACAACCCCTTGGCTGTGCTGCTGCTTGTGCTCTCTGCAGCTGTTTTCACAGCACTCTCAACTGACAATGAAGTCGGCTACAAAGCAGCCTCTTCCAGGGCAAAGGCTCCCTCCAAATTCTAACAGCCCAAAAACTTGAATAAATAATCAAACTGGAACTCAGCAGCTAGAATTCTGAGGTTTGCTTATTATCAGCTCTCACTCAAGATTACATGCAAGTTGGATTAAAGAAGAGCCAACTAATTCAAAGTGAGAGACAAGCCATCAATATGGTTACAAAACCCCAACACCTCAATCCAGCACTTTGGTATTTACATGTCATCCAAATAAGATGCACTAATCACTGAAGAATACCTGCCCAAAAATCAAGTGTTTTCTACTCAATTCTCTCAGCTGCAGATCTTGGGAGCCAAATTGCAACTGCATGTACAATTAAGTTTCCAAAATAATAACAACTCTGTCCTAAACACAAAAGAAAACCCAAAACAGAGGTCTAGGTATGAAAGATAATAAGCAGTAAGTGGGTCTGCATACCTGGGAGACTGACAGCATAATGGCTTTAAATTAGAGAAGCAGTACTCCGGAAGATGATCACTATCTTCTGTGACATGTCCATGCTTTCAGCAAGGTCTTCAAAGTCCCCACACTTGGAATACTGAAGTGGACCTGACTTACTTAAGCCCCAAGAGCCCATTTGCTTGCTTCTGAACTGGCAGGGACAGCAATGAAACGAGAAACACAAGAAGATCTGCCCTTCCAGGGCCCCATTTATTAACTGAATATAAAAATAAGATCATTTAAGTGCAGAGGCACAGTAATCCACTCCGTGGTGAAAAGATACCTTGAGTTAGCAGTAAACAGAGTTTACAATACCTTGTAAACAGACCTCTTCATAAGCAAGAAGCACACTGAATTATGACACACACCGGATTAAAAGTCCCCTGTTGCAACAGTACTCCACATTTCTCATCTGGCTATTTGGGAGCACTTCACAAAAGGCGACAGCATCCTTTGCTCTGTTTTCAGAGGAGCACACATGAAACAAATGAAACACAACCTGCATTGTAAACAGCTGAAAAGCACTACAGCATTTTCAGATGATGGCAACTTACACCTTGTTAGATTTATTTTGCAATGAATTATAACGGCCAAAGCTACTGTGCATTATGAAAATGTTAAAAATTATTCCTTTTTTATGGTTTTGCTGCAACCTGTTGCACAGTTGAATAAAAAATTATTATTTTTTCTTAATACAGTACATGGCATTTCTCCTCAATTGCACTAGAAGTAAATTTGGAAGCACTTTCAGTTTGTGTTATAGGCAGATAGAAAAGGAAAACAAGTCATGCAGACTTTGAATCTCCTTTCCATCTCTTGACTACTATTTACCCCCATCTCTTCACATCTCTGAGTCCGCATACATTCCATTGATCAGGTAATCCACTTGTGTGTAATCTTTCTTCTTGTAGCTCTCATAGGCCTGCATGAGGAAAAGAACTATAACAGTTAAGAAAAAGAACGTACCAACTAAAAGCACTGCAAGTAGTGAACTTTTGTCCACTAAGTACTGAGTCAGGGGCTCAGCAGCAATGAGAAGATACTCATTGTCTGTGTCCTGAGTTTCTGTGAGGCCTGAAGCTGTTCTTTTGGCTGCATCTGTTGGAGCAATGGTTGTTGAAAAGACATCAGATGTTGACTTTACCCAATGTTCAGTTGTGGTTGCTACTGTAGAGATTGTAGTTAAAACCATGGCACCTCTTGTAGAGCCCAGAGGAGAAGCTGATTCATTCAAGGATGCTGTGGCTGTATTTGCCTCTGGCTTTAGATTTGGTGATGTGCCAGCATGCACTGGATTCACAGAGGGAGAGCTCTCTGTTGGGATGGGTGTCGTGGAACGCGTGGAAGCGCTGGAAGACATTCCTGCATCCTGTGGGATGGGGGTGGGCAGGGCTGTGGTCAGTGCTGTGGTCAGCATCTTCAGGCCAGCTCCAGCAGTGGTGAGGTTGTCAGTGTGAGGAGCACTGCTGCTGGTGGTACCTGGCCCAGGCTGCTGTGTTGGGGTACCTGTTTCAGAAGGAACAGTGAGGGGAGCAGATGTGGGGGACAGTACTGGGACAGAGCTACTACTTCCTAATTTTTGGCTGGTCATCACCATCTGGGTAACATTGCTGGAAGGGGGAGCAGAGATGTTACTGTGAGGGGGAGAAAAGGCAGAGGATGACATGGTTGTAGTAGAAGTATCAGAACCTCCAGGGGTGTTTGAGGCTTTGGCAGTTGCTTCATAAGTGGTAGAGAAAGTTGCATTTGTAATGCTTGTTGTTATGGCAGGGGCAGTAGTGGTGGCAGCATCGCTTGCAATTAGTTTCCTTGTACTTGTTGTGACATCTCTCTTCTCAATGCCAAGCAAATGCCTCAAATGAATATTGTGAGTCTGAGCAATTGAAGAAAACGTGTTTTCCACACTGTGTTGGTCAATCTGTGCATTCAGCATCCTCTCAGTCTTCTGTGGATGGCTCTGGTGGTGAAACAGGGCTGGTTCCCATTTGCTGTTGACAATTTCTTCCAAAAGACAAAACAAATTACTTTTGTAAGAATAAAAAGCTCTCAAGCTCAAATCTGACCTCAACTCCCAACATGCAAACCAGAACACATATTCTGCAGTACACACAGTACAAGTGGAATAAATCAGTCCTGAATTCAGCAAGAACATGAAAACTCAAGACCCCCCAGCCTTTATTGCACATAATCCCTTTGAGGTTTTTTGGTTTGTTTTTTCTGCCACAGACCTCTCGTATTTGCCCAGTCAGGGAGTTAATTTCACAAAAGGGGAATAATGAAGTAGAGAGCTATAATGCAGAAGCACAGTATCAACAGGAGCAGCCTTACAAATGTCAGTTCCTGAGAAGAGGATTCATGCTTTCAAAGTTACAAGTCATCGACAAAGTCTTTGTGCCTAGATTCGTAATTTTCACTTGTCAAATCTGAACAGAAATTTCTACTTACACACTCATACATCAGGATCATTTCCTTCACAACTAAGTGAGCTAGATTTATAGTGACATAAATCCCATCTACTTATCACACAAGTCCAGTTGTTACATTGAGAGAAACCTTTGCCAACCCAAAAGAACCATGAACAAACTTTTTTTAAAATTTGGGCACAGTGAACTCTAGAAACAGACTTTAAAAGATTGATTTCCCAATTATAAATAAGCTCCATTTTTTAATTGTGTCACTTTATTAAAACTGAATGCGCTGGCACTGGAAAGTCACCATGAGCAATTGCTGCTCTGATTAAAGAAGCAGTCTGTTGACTCTGGAACAAAACCCTGGCAATCTGAGAGAAAAACAATGCCAGGACATTTTCCTTTCTCTGAAAAAAAGATATAAGTACATCTGTTATGCCTTTATTTTCACTAGGACAGCTTGTGGCATGCAAATGGCTTGAATGAGTGATGTCTTCAACATGGAGACAAAATGTTACTCAGTAAATGTTACAAAAGCTATTCAAAGACACACCATGCACTCCTGCAAGTGCCAGAGTCCCTAGGACAAAGTGAAACAGTTATTCCAGTGAACTGTAACTACAGAAACACCCCACAGGCATTTCACAACCCACCCTCCTCAGCTGAAAGCCTATCAAGGGTTAAATGTAGGCATTTAAAGCAAAAGAATCAGGATCCTGGATTTCCCAGAAGGCTGAAACATGGCTTTACCTGCAAGCAGGTCTCTGATGTCCTGTTCTCCAGCATTCTGGCACACGCTCAGCTGGTGACACTGCAGGAGGAGGCAGTGATTCTGGTAGGGCATAGACCAATCACAGTGATGGCTCCCTGAAAACAGCAGAGAAAATGGATTGCTGCACACAGGATCCCAAAGACGTTGCTTTGGGGCTCTAGTTAAAGAATTGAAAAAAAAGGACAAAAAAAAACCCACAACCAAAAATAACCCCAAACCACACAATATCTAGAAGGTCTGGCCTTAAAGGATCCTGACTCAGCCTTAGTGAAAATAACCAAAGAAAGCCAATGAAACCAATATTGCCAATGTAGCTGACCCACCTGTGTGTCCTTCTGGTACCAGCATCTCCTGACAACAGCAATTCAAACAAAGTGCACTACAGTTAGGACCCATGTAAATTCATCTAGATGTCTTAATGAGGAAAATGATCATTAATGGCCATTAAAACCAGCATCTTCATTAGGTTCCTAACCATCTGAATGTCAGATATTCATCCACCTAAGCCAAGGTCTCATCTTCACCACAGCATCACTGGCTTTTTGTAGGAGCTACAAACTTTCTCATCTGGCTAGACAGGACTGGGACCTTCATAAGGACAATTGGAGACTCTTTTAGAAGTTTAATTCTTTGCAAAGACATCTCAGATGTAGTGAGAAGGCTTTTACCTCAACAGATTTAACCCTGTGCTTGGTTGCAGGACAAAGTGGTTTCTTCTAAGGCAGAAAACACACACAAATACCAGGGAGCAAAGATTACTCATTCTAGTGCAGCTGTCTGCAACAGCACTGCTCCCTCGCAAACATCTGGCAGCAGGGAATAATTTCTGCAATTCAAGTGACCTAACACTTTGCACGCCATCAGTGCACACCAACAGCACATGCTGTTTCCTACGGAAGCCTGAAGGGCCCTGGGAAGCAGTTGTCCTGGATTCAATTTAACCAAATCTGCCAGAAGTTATTCAGCACCACACACAGCAGCTGTAACTGTACATGCCTATAAACAACTGGAATTAAAAAAGAATGTCAAAGGAGCAGCAGAGACCTTCAAGGAGCAGAAAATGCAGCTGGAATTCCATCCAAGGGACAAGAACCTCACCTGAAGCACCTGGGCTCTGACAAGCCTGCCTGCATTGCTCTTCACTGGTAAGCCTGCTTATTTGCACTACATGGACTCCTCTCCCTTTCAGGACAGAAAATTGGTGTTCACAGATACAGATGGAAATCAGCAGGAAGAACACAATGGCAGTCCACATCTTCAGGGTTGGCCTTACAGGGAAGCTTCTCTTCCCAGAAGAAATTCTCTCTTATATCAACTTCAGATCCACTGCAATATACCTATTAAAAAAAAATTATATCCTTATGAGCAGGAATGGAAAACAAAAAAGGCAGGCAAGTATCAATCATTACACATCACAAACAAGCAAGGGCTCAGAGGCAGGAGGAGTAAGGACCTTTCCCAGCTTCCCAGAGAGGCTCTTTCTTTGGAAAAGGTACTTTGCTCTCCTTCCTTCACGTCCCAAAGGAGAACAGCTTAAGTCAAAAGCTATGTGTACAAAGTCAACCTCAAAGTCCAAAAACATGTGGCAGCACAGATATTATGTCTTTGGACTCATTCTGGGACCCTAAATGTTGTGCCCAGGCTCAGCAGAAGGGTTTTCACCAGTTTGAGCACACTGATAATAAGGGGAACTACAGTCCTGGTCCTGCCTTTATACCAAGTCAGGCAAAACCAAGTAACCAAGGTTGATTTCTGCTTTGGTTTTCCTGCTCATTACAAAAAGCTCAAAGAAATTCTTATTGAAAACAAGCAAAAACCAGTACTTCTGGTCTTCCAAGACATTACACAGACACACACAGCTGTTACTGAAGAATATTCACACCCAGAGTAAGCCTTCATTTCCCCACATAAAACAACAGATAATGTACTTCCTTCAATATTAATGCACACATGTGACTGACCCAATGGAGGGGCTTTTGTCACTGAAGACACTGAAACAGCTCCCACTGACATCAGAGCAGATTAGTAGTTTCTATCTGGATTTACCCTCTTGGTTCAGAGGTTTTTTGAGCTTTGTGTGAACTTCCAAACATTTCAGTCAGAACTAGATCCATTGTAAGCCTCTTCCCTAAGTAATTTTTAAGGGCAATCCTCTTCCTCATCACTTCAGCAAGCTTTAGTCACCATCCCGAAGTTATGAAGAGAAATGTGACAGCCTTCAGAGAGTGTTGAGATTCAGCTTTGTGTGACATCTCTGAGCTGGATGTGATGACTGCAAAGGCAGTTCCCAACCCAGAATGAGCAGCATGTGTGAATGGTATAAATACCACAGGCAAGAACATCCAGCAGCCCTCAGGAATGTGCGTAAGACCCTCATTTAGCCATCCAGGCTAGAAGTCTCAGTTTCAACCATGAGAACTCCAGTTTCAACCATGCTTGTGAATTTAACAATCTAAGAGCTATTTCTCCTCCAAAAAAGCTCCAAATAATGTTTGTTAGCTGTGACTCAGATTGCAATATTTTGATACTTTGTACCACTAAACTTTTGTTTCTAATTTTTTCCTTCTGCTATATCCTAAAGCCCCAAACAGGGCAACAGAATTTTAACTTCAAAACCACCCTATCTGAAAAGGAATGAAATATAAACAGCTACCCCAAGCTTCTCAGAGGACACACAATATACAGGTCCACACTAGACTGTCAAAGAGCCAAAGATGGGGACAAAACTTGACACGAAAATGCAGTGCCTCAAATTCAGTTTTCCTAGTCAACCTTCAAGTCCCCTGAGGAACTCAAGAGTCTCCTTCCTGCCTATTTATTCTAGTAAAAAGAGTTATTTTACCTGTTGAAAACAGATGGATCATTTTTAGATCTTCTGCTCTCCCAGAGAGATGGGAAGCCCAAAATGAGTGTAGGGCCCTTGCACCTCTCTGCAGCTTTCTCCCTGAGGCAAGTGTGCGGAGCATCAGGCTCATTTTGTGTGAGCAGGTTCCTCAGTGCAGCCAGATGTTCCAGCCTGCGTCATCTCACCTGGCAGCTGGAAATATTTCTAAATCTAACCTGAGACCAGAAGTCTTGGCAGAGAAAGGCAGCTCAGCAGCCCCACCTAGTCCTATGTACCAACTATGGCCGGTGCCCAGCTCCAGCGGGGCCTCTCTCCCAGCACACACTGTGCAAGCACAGCACAGACTGACTTTGCTCTTTCCTTATCACTTCTTCTTCCAAGTGCACCTTAGCAAAGCTGAAAGGATCAGGACAGGAGAGGAGATGACCTGTGCAATACCAGCACGGCCTTTGCAACACGCTACACCAGCACTGGCTGCTCAGGAAAGCAGCCCCACATTCTCGTCAGGGAATTGGCTATACTAATTTGGGTTGCTCAGCCAAGCCAATTTCCAATACTTCTCCCACTGCCCCAAATTGCAGGGCACTTTTACAAGTTTGTTTCAGCCTTTATCACACTCTTACTGTCACCCTTTGCATATGTGGTAGATTAACCATTGAAAGCTGCAGTTGACAAGACTGGAAGCAAGGAGGAAAGCAAGGGAAAACATTAAGTATTCTGCACACAGAAGATTTTCCTAGAGCAGACAGCAAGGACTTCCTTTAAACCCCAACTCCTTCAACTTGAAGCAAGTGAACTGGGTTCCCTCAAAGACACTAGAGGTACTTCCCCTGAGAGCACTGTTTGGCAACCTGCACGCCCACCACACAGTGCCAAAGTAACTGCACTTTTTGAAAAGTTCACAGGTCATAGGCAGAGATTCAGAAAGCAGTACTTAACCCACAAACATAAAAGAAAACAACCCCATCATTAATGTATTTCACATTTTAAAGAGTGCAGCTTATGTCCCTTTTCAAGGGCCAGGCTTTATAAGAAGCATTATTTTACAACCTAAGAAGTAACCCTGAGAATGAGTTACCCATTTAATAATGTATGTATACACTGTTTCAAATAAACTAGTAAGGATTAACAGCAATGAATACAAACACTAAACATTTATTATAGGAGGTTTTTTCGTACCTTAAGTAATAATTTTGAAATTATAATAACCACCTCCTAAGAATAAACATCTTGCATCGCATTTTGAAACTGCAGATATAACAGGATTATAGCTATAAATAAATACTATTATTATTGTTAAAATCTCAGTTTTAGGACAAATAAAATATTAATATTAATCTCAACCAACCCAAGAACTACATATATTTGCAAGATCAAATGATAACACCAGTAGCTGGAAGCTGTTGCATTCACATGCCTCCCCTATGCAAAGAGATGCTTTGTATCCCCAACCACATCAATTCACTAGAGTCCTTCCCAGCACAGCTGACTTTGGTTCCACTTAACTGCAACAACTGCAGGGCAAAACAAAACCCCAGAAAATGATTCTCACCTCTTCCAAAGTACCTGGCAGCCTTTCTGGATTAGGTCAGCATTGTTTTAGGGGGACATGCCAAACTCATGCACAACAGATTTGTCCCCCCCTTCGCCTCTCACTAAACATGGTCTCCTCAGGGACCAACTGGCAATACCTCCCCTAAGGCACTCAATACAAGATTACAAGCTTAAAACACTTTTCAACATCCTTCAGCCAATTGTAAAAATCCCTTTGCAGACTGCAGAGCGAGTGTGTGAAGCAGACAAACACAATGCACAGACTGTGAGTGTACCAGACAAGCAAACAGCTCCTTTCCAAGACCAGTGAGAAGATAACCAGTTGCAGCCATACCTTAATGCTTTACAGATGAGGCTTGGGATGCTTAAATATCAGAAACTCCAGCTAGAGGCATGGGTTTTTTTGGTCTCTTCCACCTTAGCCAAATCCATTCATCCAGAACAGGAGTTACAACTACTTGCAGATCACTTTTCCCAACTTAACAACTGCCCTCTGTTATCACAAGCAATAAGCTCTATTTCTGACTTGCTGTCCCACTGCTAGCCAGTCCCACATGGCTCCATTGTACTCAGAGACCCCTCTGAGCACCCAGCCCCTGCACCCACATCCCAAAACAACACTCACTAAACCTTCTTGTCCAAACCTGTTGAGCTGTCTGGAGAGCACAGTGCAAGCAATGAATGCTACTGATCCCGTCAGAAGTAATTTTGAGAAACTGGGGCAAAATTCACTTCTCAAGCATTACCTTCTCTGCCTATAGAACATCCCCAAGGAAATTCAAAGCCAAACCAAAGCAAAACCAAACCACAAAAGACAGCAACAAATAAAATCTGGGAAAAGACTGCACTCTGAAAAACACAAAGTTCACTTTTGTTATCTGTGGTTGTAACTCAGCAGGGAATAAGCACGCTGGCAAACCAGAATAACTTTGAGTCAACAACTGAATGACTGATGACTTTGCAATGCACACACATACCCAGAGGGCACTGCCTGCTGGGTTTCAGAAGAGTTCCTTGCTTCTTGATGATCTCACAGTGCTTAAGCCAAGGAATTTATACAAATAAAAAAAAAAATCATTATTGCAAAGAACAACGATTGGGATGATGTTGCAAGAGCAGAGAGAAGCCCTTGGAATATAAATCCCTTGCCTCCATGTCCCCCCACCAGCAGCCTCAGCTGTTCCTGGTTGAGCAGCTGCAAGGTGCATGCAGTGACTGCAGCAGGGTGAAGAGAGATACAGAACTAGACCAAAAAAACACAAAAAGAGGGAATGTGGGTGTTAGAGATCACAGGTACAGAGTGAGCAAAGCAAATCATTTAGGGCAACACATGCTCCTTTGAGCTGTCACTGAACAGCCAGTAGACACTGCCTCAAAATTCATACTCACAAGTGTGCATGGACTAGGTATGAAATAAGGTTGGAGTAGCAAAGAAATAATCTATCTTCAGTATAACAACAAAGCAGGGAAAACAGGGGTGGAATACCTTTTGCAGACAACAATGCTACTCTCCCATCAAACTGAGAAGGCATAAGGCCTGTTTCCCACTTGCATTTGGTGCTAAACACTTGACATGTCAGCTGTCTGAACAAGTGCAACACTTCTCTCTTTCGAAAAACAGAATTAAACCAGATTTTGCTAAGGCAAGACAAGCACAATCTCATTTCGTAAACCAAGGCAAGAGTACAGGAGACAGGGAATCTGCACTGCAATCCTCACATGCATTTTACTTCCCAAGCTTCTCTCCAAGACTGAAGATGCACATGTAGATAGGTTTGGAGACAGAAGGGACAACACCAAGGCACATGAGGTTGACCCAAAGTCAGCTAAGTATGACCAGGTGAAGTTATATGATTTTCTGAACAGCAGCTTTACAGCCATCACATTCCTTTGGCTGCCCAACAAAGTTATTAAAGCTGCAAAGGTGCTCCCACCAGCTTCACCCATCTCCATCTCTCTGTTCCTTGGCTGCCCACTTGGTTCCTCTCTCAGGGCACCAGGGATACAGCTTATACAGCTGAGGGCTGAGGACAATCCACACTGCCACTGTTCATGGCCACCACACTTTGCCTCTGAAGAAATAAATGTTAAAAGTTTAAAACTCTAAAACTCCCAAACCAGCACCACCCATCCATCATCCTTTCTCACTCATATTAGTGCCATGTGCTGCAGTTCTAATGCTGAGAAGTACTACTCAGCAAAACATCTTTCCTGTGAAAAATGATCAGACAGCTATTTGATTTATGAAAATGTGCCTTGTTTTGAAATATCTGAAACAATCTAGTTTTACTATACAGAAAAGAAAGCTGCCAAAAGCTAACTGCATAAAGCTGTGGCTGAACAATAAATCTGTCAACAAAAATACCTTTAAGCAATAAAAATGTGTACTATGGCTCAACTGCAACCTTCCCTAGTCTGGTCTGCACCCGAAGCAGATAGAAGTTTTCAGACATGTTGCTGTCTCATGGGAACTGGAGATCATATGCAGGGCATTTCACACCATGTGTTTCAAATTAACCAGCTTTCAACAAGACCCTCAAAGGAACCATCCCAGTGGGCTCCCACACGAACTCTGCAGCCCTTGAACTAACACAGAGCAAAGTTCATCAAGAAGGGTAAAAGGCCAGCTCCCAACGTTGGTTCCTCTAAGTGCCTGCAGAAGCAGGTGTTCTGCAGTGCAGGTGCTTCGTGCTTGCTGAGGGGTGGAACCAGCACATTCCACATGCACAGATATAAACTGTGCCTGAGGTGCTGCTGAATCCAAAACTGACAAGTGTGGAGCTAACAGAGACTTAGCAAGCAGTGACTTCAGCCTGAAGGTACAAATAGCCAAGTGTTACTTCTGGAGCAAGTGCCAGTGTGTTGAAGTCTGGTCGCCCACCCACCTCCTGCCCTGCAGAATTTGACCACAGTCAGCAAATTCTGGCAATCCAGATCAATTCAAGTTTCACTGAAATGTTATCTTCCACTTCTGATATTTCTGAGAAATCATTATGCTTCTCTATAGGTTCATGTAGCTGAAATACTAATTTTAGGCCCATGGAAACACAGGACATACCTCCATCCAGATCACAAGGTTCTGCATCTTTGCTCAGGAATTTTAAGTCTATGCATGGTTTTTAGTAGGGTTACACACAGCAAAAATGTCACCTTACATTACAAAAGCATCAGGCAAAACTGTGGGAGCTCAGAAACTCAGGAATCCCAAGTTCAGA
The DNA here is from genome assembly GCF_901933205.1 of Camarhynchus parvulus. Lineage (NCBI taxonomy): Eukaryota > Metazoa > Chordata > Aves > Passeriformes > Thraupidae > Camarhynchus > Camarhynchus parvulus. The sequence goes on along the minus strand of NC_044575.1, from coordinate 17,671,687 downwards.
GAGCCTGGAAACAGCCAAAACATGACCCCAGGGCTGTGACTGAAAGGGAATATCTGCTCAGCCCTAAAACAACTGGAAGAAAGGGAAACATCTTTGGCTATTTCTCTTTTCTTCAAGGAAGTAAGATCTTTGTACATATCCTGAAATACGGAAAACAAACACAAATTAAAAAAAAAACCAACCAAACATATGTGGCCCCAGCTCCAGTTATCCTCACAAGCAAAACAACCTAAAGGCTCCTAGATTATAGGAGGTTTCCCTTATTTAAGCAAAGAACTCAGGTTAAAAAACAAAGGTATTTTCATATGGAAGTTCTCCCAGGTGAGATGCAGCACAAAAACAAAAAGACACTCCAGCTTATCTCAATGCAATCTGACACTGGGGAGGTTTTCACCATACATATGTTAGGACAAAGAAGAGATTCTTCCTAAAGTCTCTAAGCCAGGAATACACTTACAGCAATACCAAATAAAGTTTGTTGGCACATGCATCCCTGCTTTATGATTTTGACAGCTTGACAGGTTTGGAAATCACAGGGCAGGGTGGGAGGGAAAGCTTAGCCAAATCTATTTTTTTCCAAACAAAGAAAGAATCAAATGCAGTAGCAGCTCTCCTCAGCCATGCTGGTCTTCTGTGTGGCAGGTTCTTCTTAGCCAGCAAGTCTTCAGGTCCTGCACCAATCTGAATTTAAACCTATCTGTTATCAGAACTTAGAGGAAAAACAGCCTTCCCTCTCCTGACCCTCATGAGCTGCCAAGGCAGCATCTGCAGCAGAGCCTCAGCCCAGCCCTGGGGTCTCATCTCCTACAAACCAGCAGGGCAGCAGCTGTGCTCTCCTACCTGTTCTAGGTTCCCTCTTTTCCATTTCAGAGTAACTCTTTATTACAGCTTTGAGTCCTGATACTCAAAATCTGATCAATCAATCAAAGTAAAAGAAGCTTGGTTTGAGCTTCTCAAAGCTCTTCCAGTACCCCAGAGCCCCTCACTCATGGAAGAGGAACTGCACAGGGAGCAGCAGGTTCTTCCAAACCTTTCTGAGCTCCATATGAAAGGTCTGTCTGTCTGCTGCTGATGTGGCTAACAAGAACTACAAAGCTATTCCCATCTGAATGTCATGGGCATCTATAGAAAGTCAGCAGAGCATCTCACCAAGAGAGATTACAACTACCACAAACATCAGTTTAACTTGTACCAGACACGAATGCAATAAGTGTTCTGTATTTGACTGGACAGATGGCGTCACAAATACAGATATTTTCAGAAGCCATCTCAGATGCCTCTGTGCGAATATCAGTCTTCAATTTTTGCTCAGCAATACAACAAACACAAAAAAAGCCCCAAAGTTGAAACCTCTCTCTCAAATTTTAACACCTGAACTTGTAACAAAATTAAGAGATTATTCTTACTCCTCCAGAATGTGTGACCTAGAAGCAGCAGGAAGACTGAACCTATTAGAAACTTCTGGCTACTGATTTTATGCCAAAGATGCCCCAGTCCTGTAATGAGGGGAACAGCAAACTAGAAAAGCCAAACTACCAACAAGATAGACCCTAGTTCAAAGATGAGCTCACCATACATTAATTATCTAGGCAAGAGTTTCCCCAGGAGAGGTTGTCCAAGCTCTGACAACAAAAATAAGGGAAAGGACAAGGATGTGAAAACCACACTACAAGCAGTAACTCTCACTACTTGCTTCTGACTGGTGTTCTGAAGATTTCAGCTCCAGTGTACTCCAGTACAAACCTGTCCAATATCATCAGATCAGCAGAACACCATTGTAGGTCAGGAATCAATAGGTGGAACAGACTGTGACTGAATGAAATCAGATACAAAACAAAAGATGTGCCAAGAATTAAAGAATTCACACTTGAATTAACATGCACTTCTACCTATCAAACAACACCTTTTGTTTCAAATTGTTTGCTGCTAGAGACTCTGCAAGACTGGAATGAGAAATGGCTATAAATGCAGAAAAGTGAGAACCCAGGCAGCCAGCATTGAGGTGCAACACTTCTTCAGCCTCACCCTTTGTTAAACAAAGTTTAGGACCCTCAGAACTAGAGACCAGACTAACAAATCCAACTTGAAGGCTGAAGAGTCCCATCAGCTGGTTGTAGGGAACTCAAACCCATAAACCTGCCCCTGCCTCTCAGCTGCTCTTGCTCCTGTTCAATTGTAATGAAGCAGAGGGGTTAAATCCCACCACTAAACTCCCTCAGAACACAAGGTGAAGTGGCACCAACGCTGCTTTCCTCAAAAGCAGCTGCAGTTTGCAGTAAACCAAGAACTGCCCTATAGCAGCAGAGTCATCCCTACAGAATGTCAGGAATCTCAGAGTGACAGAATGCATGCTTGGCATCATAACTGTCAAATACTGAGAAGTGTGTTTGCTTCTTAAAAACAGCCAGAAATCTGAAAGTTTCCAGAAGAGATCAGAGAAAACTCCAGCCAGCAATGGGTCAGAGGACCAGAAGTCTTCTCTGCAGGTTCCTTCTCTAGTTTGGGCAGTTTAGAACCAGCATCTTCTCAGGATGTAATGGAGAAGGGCACTTTCACTTCAATTGCCTGGAATTATATCATGAGGTAAATCTGCCCAAGCTGACAGCAGAGCAGAAAAACTGCACTGCAGTGAGGATCATATGTTGAGGATTTTGGGGTTAGTTTTGGGTTTATATACCCTTTTTTCTGACAGCCATCTGAAGAGGATCTTTCTTAACAAACCCTCTAGCTACTATAGGCCAAGATAGAAAACTCTCTACCAACGCAGATGCATATTAATATCTACAAAATCAAATAATCTCTAACCATTTAAACTGCATGCCCACCATTTCAGTCTTTGCTTTTTAGAGCACTTCCCTCCAGCAGTAACATTCCTGGAGATGAGATAAAAATACTGAAATAAATTTGTCCACATATTTTATTTACAAATTCTCTCCTTCACCCAGACATCTTTTATGCAGATGAATCTCTGTATGAAATCCTGGGTTATAGCCCTGTGTTCACTGGATGGCATTCACTGCATCCTGCTAAGAAGCAACTGTAAATGTGAATGCCTGAGTCAGCTGTTCATCACAGTTCTGGAGCATGTATTTTAACTCCAGAAGGGACCTCTGCAGGTGTTATCTTACTGATTTACTGCAAACAAATTTGTCCCAAGACATGCAATAACTTAAGAGCTCATTCAGTAGAGGGGTTTGTTTTCAGTCAGTTCCCAGGGGACAGGTTGACTACTCCACAGTTTGCATTACATCTGTTTCCACTTTCAGAGGGGTCAAAGACCAAGTGCAGAACATACCACCCAGAAAGAACTGCTTACTAATATTGCCAAAACCTGCAGGAAAAAAAAAAAAGGGAACCAAAATCCCCCAACTCACCAGCATTTTCTGTTTATATTTTATTTTTAAAATCTTTCATTCAGATATTCCTTAAAAGAATTGATTATCAACACTGGAAACCCACTTCTGTTACAGCTGTTAATTCACATATTTCATATTTCATTGCATTAATATATATCCAGCTTCTATACATTACAAGATTTTCAAAACCTAGAAATCCTTGCTCCCTTTGCAATGGACAGAAAAGCAACAAACAGGAATCTATGAATAGATGAGACTCAGTCAAAAGCTATTTGCTGAACAGCAAACAAACACAAGTTCCTGCTTTTGCTTACCAAGTCAGCTGGTAACAAAAGCCATCTGCGTTAGAGCTCAGACCAGGCCACGTGCTTCTCAAACTCATGCAAGTGTCCCTGCAGAATGTTAGCAGCTGTTTCCACATTAACATATCTGTCTTAGGCAGTAATTCTTCAAACACACAAAGCCCATGTTTAACTTTATATGTGAGAATAAGTGTAGCAGAGCCTGTGGAACCTGGGACCTGCACAGAACTGAGCTGTGTAGCCACCAGCAGGCCCATGACACTGCATTCCCTTGCTGGCTTCACCACCCCAAATGTGCCCACTGGAGTCAGGGATATCCCAGACACTGTCAGTGATGCATTTCAGCCACAGCACATGCCTCCTCCAGCCACCTCAGAGATGGTCATTACAGCCACAACACATGGGTCCTGCCACTTCCACAATGCAAATAATGAACTGCTGGCATTCCTTTAAAAAATCATCATAATAGATGAAGATATCATTTATGTCTCAGCAATGCATGCTTACAGCCTAGAAAGCCTGGGCTGCATCAAGAGCAGCATGGCCAGTAGGTCAAGGGAAGGAATTCTGCCTCTCTGCTGTGCTCTGGTGAGACCTCACCTGGAGTGCTGAGTCCAGCACCCCTCCTACAAAGACAGGCTGAGAGAGTTGGGGTTGTTCAGGCTGCAGAAGAAAAGATTCTGGGGAGACCTCACTGTGGTCTTCAGTACTTAAAGGGGGCATATAAAAAAGAGGGAGATGGACATTTTACAGGAGAAGTCAGTGACAGGACAAGGAGAGATTTAGATTAGATGCTAGGCATAAGTTCTTCACTGTGAGGGTGGTAAGACACTGGCACAGGTTGCCCAGAGAAGTTGTAGATACCCCTTCCCTGGAAGTGTTCAAGGCCAGGTTGGAAGGAGCCCTGAGCAACCAGATCTTCTCTGCCCATGGCAGGGGGGTTTGGAATTAGATGACATTTAAGGTGCCTTCCAAGCCTAACCCTTTTACGATGGGAATAAACGCTTTCTGCTTGCCCGTAGAGAATTTCAAGGTATCACTGGACATTTCTAACCTGTCAGAATTCCCCATCTTTAACTCCCTTAATAAGCCAATCTCTGTTTATCTTATGGAAAAAAAAAGCCCAGAAAGCTTTTCTCCCACCATGTTCTCCTTTTTTAATTAGATACAAGAGTTACAATCTAGATGCTACTGCCAGCAAGACAACACACTGATGATGTAAAGTTTCATCAAAAGGACTAATGTCATAGAGGAGTTTTGCTGACAAAAAAACACCAGCCCAACCTTTGCAATATGGATTAGTCCATAGCACAACAGGGCATCAGTTCAAAAGAGCAGAGCAGAGGAAAGGTAGAATCAACCCTCCCTTATCTCACAGGGTGGGAAAAGGGGTGTGAAAAGACTGAGTCATTTGTGTATAGCTATAGGAGGAACTGATCAGAGCTGGAAGTGAAAATGTAAATCAAGTCTCTCGAAATGCAGCATAGTGCACAGCTACAAGACAGTCACCTTTTCTTAGGAAAGCCCATATGTAGTAAGCATCTCATTAGGAGCATCTCAAGAACAAACAAATCAAATTCCTATATCAATATTGATATTCAGGGCATGATGTACACTGAGAAATGTGGAAGTAAAGAAGTAACAGAAGTAACAGAAATGCATGAAGCAGCCTCCTCTCCAGCTAATGGTTGCTCAATCTTAGACAGACTCCAAATATTACCCTTCAGCTAGTTTGCATTCAAACCACTTCTACCTTTATTTCCTGTACTTCAGTTTATTCCTGGTTGGTGAACAGAAATTAATTTTGCCCTCACCCATCTGCACATGCTCAGTTCCTGCTGACTTCTACAGAGCTTCTCGCTACTAATTGGCTTGTTTTACAGCAGTTTCAAATCTATCCAGAGAGATCAAAAGCAAAAATAATGATTTTGAGTGTAGAAACTTACCATGCAAACACTTGTAACTGTTTTCTTGCTGCCAGGAATTATTGCGCCTTTAGGGAAAGCAAAAGCCAATAAAAGCCTGGATACAGTAGGACTACAGCTGAAAGCAGAGGAAAAAAATGTGTAAAATGTTATTGTATGCAACCAGAGAGACATTTCTGTGAGCCTATAAAAGCATTTCACAAAGAGGTGGAAGAGTGGAAAAGTTTATCCTGCTTTCTATATAGAAAAGCCAAACAAAAAAAAAAAAGATAGAGCAGAAGACTCAGCAAAAGAACATGCTTAATCCTATTAAAATTAATGAGATTTCATCCTGGTCTCCACACACTAGATGTAGTAGGAGTTTAACTTAAGTGGATTTAAAAACAGATTTAGTTAAAGTGCTGCAAAGTCTCCTCAAGCCAAACAAATATAAATCCAACACAAACATACATGTAAAATTCAACACAAATTTTATCAGCCACCCTCCTTCACCTCTTTTTTTTTTTAAGTCTGAAACTAGGACACATGAGGAATATATACTGACATGTTTTGCTGGACTATTGCATAAGTAGTTCTCTGAGCTTGGCACCAAGTCAGAGTCAGGTGGAGCCAGGGAAGGCAGTCCCAGTGCCCTCCTGGACAGTCACTGTTAGCAGAAGCAGTGAAGGGGACTTGCTGAATGTCTCAGTAAGTTAATAAAAAGGCTCTTGTACACAGACCACCTCTCCTTCCCTCTCTGTGTACTTAGGGAATAACAGAGGTAGCTGTGGGGACTTGGACACCCCATGGCCACATCTGCAGAACACAGTTTAGTTGTCCTTTAGGGGACACAGCCCAGCTAAGTCACCCCAAGCAAAGGTGCCAGGAGCTGTGGTGATGCACAGAGATAATCCAGGCACACCCCTGCAACCCACACTGCCAGCACAGGCCAAACTTCCTGCTCAAATGGGGCACCAGCTGGTTCCTCAAGCAGGTGCAAGATGTACAAATGGACTATGGGTCCTGCCATCCCGGGGGTCAGTCCAGCTGGCTGCAAATAAACAAGGACCCATATCCCTGGCTCTCTACCTTCTGTTCCTTTCTTCACAGCATGTTGTCCTGCAAGAAAGCAACCAACCAAACCAGCACTCAGCATGCTTTCCAAATGGTTGATGAGTTATGTGCAACAGGAGGAAAGGATGTGATGAAGAATCCAGACCCACACACTGTCATTCCACATCTCTCATTCTGCAAAGGGTGTTTAAAGAGCAGCCTTCCCACCACGGCAATGCCACCACTGGAGACAGAGTTTCAGTCCCATCCAGTCTGACAGCACTCCACAGCACCACCTTGGCACCAGTGCAGCAGCACATCTACCTCTCAGCACTAAAACTCAAGATCTGAGCCTTGAGGAGGCTGTGCCCAGAACAGCAAAGAAAAATAAAGCCAGCAAAGGAAACAAAGACTCTCAGACATTTTGGCACCTATGGTGATGGACACTCAAAACTGCCCTGAGGAAACCTCATTCCAGTGAAATCACAAGAACAGCAAAGCAGAGCCCTCAGCTAAATGCAAGGTTTCCACTCACAGAAACAAAGCAATGCACAAGCCACACAGCAAAACAGCAAGCAGCTTTACACACCAGCAAGACAATCATGTGGTTCCAGTGAGCATTAGAGCCCACTTCTGCAGTTCTTGCTGCTTACTTTCAACTGGGTAAGTTGTTCACAGGAACATGCAGAAATGTCTGTGCAGACATTCCTTCAAGAAGGGAGTCTCCATACCATGGCAGAGATAAGCTGTCCTTTCCTGAATGAACTGCTGCCCCACAAGCATCCCAGCACCTCACCTGCATGGGGACTCTCTTGGATTGCCAGCAGTCAAAAGCTAGAAGAGCTGTGAACCCGAAACGCACAACCTGGTGCTGCCTGCACTAATTTTCAGCATTGTCACTGTCCCTGCAGTGCCAGAAGCATCCTTAGACTCCAGCTGCCAATTCACAATTCCTTCACTAACTCCCCCCAGTCTAAGCTGTAGGAAGGAAACCAGAAATGACTGGAGGAATGAACACATCAAATGCTTGCTACCATCAAGCAAGAGAGGGCTCAATAGCAGTTTGTTTCACAGGACTTCTTGGCTCCGCTACCAACCAAGTCAACAGCCCTCTGGGAGCCCTTCCTACAGCCAGACAGGCTGGTGTCATTGACACGTGGGGTACGACAAAGGATTACACCTGCAGAACAGGCTGGAAGCTGGGAAGGGAACCAACCTTGCTGAGCCAGAGCACACAGTGTCAGATGGCATCCAGCAACAGCACACACAGCAGGGATACTGCCCTCCCAACCCTTTTAAGAGCAGGAGGAAAAAAAAGTCATAAAGATCAACTGGCCTGGCTGCTGGTTCAGCACAACCCGTGGAGTTTCACCCTACAATTACTGTCTTGGACAGGGTTGGGAAGGGCATCTTGTGTACCTCACAAATGAACTTTGCACCAGCTGTGTACCTAAAGGAGGTACAGACACCTCCTCCAGAAAAGCATCCCATCCCAACTGAAACAAGGACAAACAGCCAGCTGGTGTGGGTTGTCATTGCTCTGCAATGCACAGCAGCTGAGGAACTACCTGCAAGTCCTGGTGAATTGACTGCTTTTTCCTCCAGCCTTCCCATGCACAAGCACCTCCATTCCTTAATGTCCCTGCAACATTCTCACTTGAAAATTTAGCCAGTAACATACAAGTGAAAAGTCTGCTACTACATTTCCAGGATATGCAGACATTTTAAATACATCACTAGGTCTTCAACACTGAAGTTTTTCATTACCAAAGCTTGAAATTTTGCTTGCAAATTACTCCCTTCAAAAAGCCTGTGCCAGGAGACTTCCTTTAGAAGGCAGAGGCTTCAGGTTGTGTGGATGTGCCAATAAGAATTTCAATAACAGCTAACCAGATGCAAAGTCTGTTTTCCTGGCAGATGGGTTTATAAATCCAGTAGGGAATTTGCAATTAAAAACAAAAATTAAAGATGTCCTTACCAACATGTTAAGAGACATGTAGCCTGAAATTTCTTCCAAAAATGTACTAAAACAATACATGTGCGTGTGCACGCATTATATACACATAAAAGCCAGAATCAAGCAGCAAACACGCCCAACACATGCACAAATCTACTACAGACATGAAAGCTAATAAAAATTGATGGTTTTCTCCTAAACTATCCATTGCCACATAATGGGCTGCATTACCATACATTGTAGTGGTTGACTGTGGTAGATAGATTAGATTAATACAAAAATATATGCACTTTTGAGACAAACATTGCACCAACCTGCATCCTGTAGCCTAGTTTTACTGTTCAGTCATAAACCCTTTGAGGACTAAAGGGCACCAAATGTTCACTATCAGTAAGCTTATACTGCTCATGAAAAATACATGGCAATCTGTCTTAAGGTGGGGAGGATTTCTTGAGTTTGTCCCTCCAGTAAGCAGTCAGATAACTCACTTTATCAGGAAAGAGCAATGGTGTTGCATGACCAAGTCTGGCAGGGATTCAGTCAGCTAACATGTAGGACACCAAGGCACATTACTTGACACGATCCTGCGACAGGAGTATTCTTTGCCAATCCTAGAAAATAAAGTTTCGGAGACAGAGGGGAAAGTTAAAGGATTTGTTGTATCCACCAGCAGAAGATTCACTGCAATAGGATATCCCCATGAAATGCCATATTTGAGAGCTTGGTCAAAGAACAGTGTTTATTCTTCCCGCTATCTCCTGGACTCCAGCTGACACCTTGCTAGCATTGCACAGGGTACAGTTAAATCTTCTGAAAACCTTCACTTCAGCTGGGATAAACAGAAAAAGATTTCAGTGCAACACCACAGGATGCCACTTACCAGCCTAACTTGACTTGCACACGTTCAACGTTATTTATTCGGACACGCGATATATTTACATATCAGCGACGTAGTGCCTAAGGGTGGCGACTCCTACAGACACCGGATCTTTGAGGTGGCCCGTAGGGCCTAAAAATGTCATACTCGGGGGTGAGTTACTTGCTGAGTCAATCACCTCTTCCCCGCAACGAGACTCAGCTCTCCCCGCTCCCGCCTCCCCACGAACAAAACCATCTAGGAGCGCTCACCGACCACAGCGTTCGCTGCTGCGGGGGCAGGGCTGCAACTCACGGCAAAATTCATTCCCAACTCCTGCCGCAAATGCACTCGCAACTTGTGTGGCAGTTCACGGAACGGCTGCCGAGCCGCCGCTCCCCCCGCGCGGGCCGCGGCTCCTCGCCCGCCGCACCCGCCCGGGCTCCGCGCCCCCCGCGGACCCCCGGCACGGCCGCTCGCCGGCACCGCGTCCCTCCCGCCCGCGCTCCCTCAGGCCCGGGAGCAGTCACCGCCCGCCCGTAACTCACGACGCGGCGGGGTCCGTTGGAGGAGGCGGCCGCGGGGCGGGAGAAGCGCTGGGCCGGCGCTGGCGCGGCCCCGCGGGCAGGGAAGGCAGGGAAGAGCCCCGGGAAGGGAACGGAAGGAGCGCCAGAGCCCCGCGGCCCCGCCACATGCCACGGCCGGGCCCCGCCCCGCCCGCGCCCATTGGTCCGGCTCCCCGGGCCCCGCCCCTCCCGCGCGGGCCCCACCCCTCGGCGGTGGCCCCGGAAAGGCCCCGGAAGGGCCCGGGGCAGGGGGCGGGCGCTGCCCGCGGAAGTGACGGGACCGGCGGTGCTGCTTGTGGGCTCCCCGCGGCTTAACGGTGCCGGGGTGTCTGTGCCGTTGTGTCAGCGCACAGCGGCGAGAAGCTGTGCTCACACCAGGCTGTTTTCCTTCTCCGCCTGCGTTTTCCGCACCGTGCACTCCGGCGTCTCCGGCCGCGGGTGGTGGCACAGCAGCCTTGGCAAAGCTCCCGCCGACCCGTTTTGCGTGTGTTCCCGACGCCGGGCTGGACGAGGCTCTGAGCAGCCTGGTCTAGTGGGAGGTGTCCTTGCCCATGGCAGCGGGGCTGGAGCTGGATGAGCTTTAAAGCCCCTTCCACCCCAAACCATTCTATGATTCATTTTCACCACCCAGCAGGGAAGAAAAAATACATAAGTGTACTGGCTAACAGCGTCTTGCTATCCCGGAGTATGAGAAACACACATTCCACCACAATCCAGACATACCTATTCTCAGATAACCCTTACACTGTGCGAGGCTTTGCTTTACGGACACGCCAGTCCACTGCCCTCAGCATTGCTTAAACAGAGATTGCTGCTGAAATAAATAGTAAATCAAAGACCAGAAGTCAGCTCTTTGACAATTGTTTTGTTGTTTTTAGTGTTGCTGTCTATGGCAAAAGTTTGCACATCAGCAGCCCCCAGCTGCTTGGGGCAAACCCTACCAGCAACAGAGCTTTGAATCTTTTATAGACCATGTACTGCTCATGTATATACGGACACATTCATGATACAAATATCCGAGCTGCACTCTGAAGTGTGGAGCTGGCTCCACGAGATGGCATCAGGTGCAGGACTTCAAGAAACCATGGGTGCCCATTCCTGAGCAAGCTGAATTCAGCTCCTTTGGGTTATTTCCAGATTGCCCAGAGAGGCATTAGACACTGGAAGAAATTCTTTGCTGTGGGAGTGGTGAGTCACTGGATCTGTTCTCCCGGAGAAGCTGTGGATGCCCCATCCCTGTCAGTGTTCAAGGCCAGGCTGGATGGAGCCCTGAGCAGCTTGGTCTAGTGGAAGGTGTCCCTGTCCATGGCATGGGGGTGGGAACTGGGTGATCTTTAAGATTTCTTCCAACTGAAAAAAGAGCCATAAAAAAAAAAAGTGTGCAGAAACCAGCCTTGTGCACACACAGACACAGTCCACTGTGAGATGCTTTACATAGTAATTGTACCATTAAACAGGTGAGGAAGGAATCCTTGTTTCTTCAAGTCATGTATGGATTTGTCTGCTACTGCTAATCTGGCCACAGATGAAAGTGATGCCAAAATCATTCACACATGCCAATGTAATTTTAGAACACAAAAATTTGCTTTTCAAAATGAGCAGTGAGGAGGACGAGGCAGAGGAGCTGAAACTCTGGTCCATTGGTCCATCAGTTAATTAAAAATAGACAAAATGCAAAGCTGGCATTAGGTAGTCCATTTAAAGCATGTCTGTCTGTATGTATTGTATAGATATATCATTCCATCACTCATGTAGGATACCAGCATTTACTGAAATATTCCCTCCCCTCCTTTCCAGAGGAGGAGGAAGGGAGAAGGAAGCTCTGCAATGGAAGAGAATTAGAAGAGACAGTTGAAGGGGGGAGGGGGACTGTCTCCTGTAGAACAGATTATCTGGCAGGACCAAGCACAGTGGTGGAGGAAATATTGTGAAGCTGTTGAGCAAAGCACAAGGGCATGTGGCCCTTAGGGTTGGTGTAGTGGAAAAGCACATTTCTGGGAAAAACAGTCCCAGGAGAAAAAAAATGCCCAGAGAGAAGTCCAGATATGCAATGGGAAAGTACAGGCACTGAAAAAAATCTGTGATTGTGCAGCCAAAGAGAATGGGATGTCATGAACCTGCCCTCACTCGCCTGTCTCCCTGCCATGCATGGAGAAAGTCAGCTGGGCTGTTTCCTTTGAGACACCCAGAGAACAATCTTGAAGTGTTTAGAGTCTTTGCAACTTTACATGCCTCATGTGGAAAGCCAGGGTGCTAAGACATGCTTGCAAGAGCAGGTTTTCATAGAATATAAATGAGCTTTCAGTTGGTTTGCATTTATTCCAGATTGTCAGGAGAGTAGAGATTATGGGATATAACAAAATGCTATCAAAGGGTTTTGGGCAGGAAAGGAGATTTTAGGATATTAGTTTAAACACAAATGGCTTCAGTATAGTCCAGCCATGTCCCAGACATTAACCCATTCAGAGACTTTGCACTGGCTAAGCTAGAGACCAAAAGGCAGATCTGTGTTTAAGAAATAACACTTTTCTGTTTTAAGAACAGATGGTGATTTGAATAGGGAATATTTGCTCTTCTGGACTATTCAAATAAACATAGCCAGTTAATGCAAATTGAGGAATAGTCATACATCTCCGTTATGTCTAAGAAAATGTGGAACTACATTAAAACATATAAAAGGTTGAAACTCCCTGCCCTGCATTGTAATGGCCCATTTTGTCCAGTGCCAAGAGAGGTTCCCAGCCTGCTTGGGAAAGCTGTCCCCCCAGGGAAGCATCATCTTTCCAGCTCTGTGTGTGGTACATACAAGCTGCTATAACAGTTTTGACTTGGTGTGGGCCAGATTCACCTCTGGTATAAACTCCAGTCTTAATTAAGCCAAGAACCTATTTAGCCTGCTATTATTTTTTCTGATAACCATCTTCTGATGGAGGACATGCCTGTGCCAACTCCCAGGCTGCGATTAGAGAAGAATCTGGCTAGAACTGTTGACAATATGTTTGCATAGTACTAAATACCATTTAATATGATCTATAAATATTTACACTTGGAGGAAGAGATTTGCTCTTTGCATAGTTTGCATGCTGGCATCTGCCAGACTGAATAAATTACTAATGAAAATCACATTGTGAAAAAAAAATTCCAAGATGATTCTTTGGAGCTTTTATTTTTAAAGACAGTGGCGTGATAAGGAAATACATTCCTTAGGAATTACATTCTCTGCAAAATACCAGTGCTGGAATAGGCAGTATTGCTCTGTGCAACTGAGGCAGCACAGGCTGCAGGAGCACTGGTTTTCCTAGGCTGACAGAAGAGACATTTTAGCTGGGGAAAGAGAGTCCTTGTTCTCCAGCAGCCAAGTGTACAATGGATTGCTTTGGTATAACAATCTTGAAGAGAACTGGATTTCTTTCTGATCCTACATCTTTCCCAGCCCTAAATTCAGTCCTACAAAATCATGAATCTGGCCAGCTCTTCTAATTTTTAAGCCTTTTCGGAGCATTCTAACTTCCTCAAGCAAGATACTGCATACAAATCTTGACTGTCATTCTAAATTGGTTTTGGTGTATGTGAGAAAACATATGGAAATGTGAAACAAGTGCCCTTAGAAGTGATAATGTGGATAAACTTATCTAAATTTCACTGAGATTAACTCCTCATATTTGAGCTGAGGGGTTCCCATCCACTGATAGTAGTCACTTAAAATTTTTCATCATTAAATCCTAAAACTTCTTTTTAAAGTTACTTTAAAGCCAAGACTCTCATGTAATTTGATTTCAACAATATACATCAAATTAAAGAATTGGTCACAAGCAGAGACCCATCTAGTTGCCTGGATTTGTAATTACTGTAAAGCATTAAATGCGTGCAAACAGCTACAAATTATCTTCTCTGTGCACCCACAGAACATTACAACATTACAACATTACTTGTGACCCATCAGGGCGCTTCTGTTTATGTTCAAACTCCTAGAGCTGTGCCACTGGCATCACATTACTGCAGCTTTGCCATGAAAAATGCATTTCCCACTCTGCCAGAAATCCTTCCTCTCGGAAGGCATGGGAATCTCTGAAGCACGAGTTAAATATACATTAGCTCCTCACAGAAGCAGCCTGAAAGATATTTCTAGCAGTGCATTGTCAGATGTGCATTTACCTGACATTGTGGGGCAATGGATTGCAATGTCCTGCACTCGTCTGTCTTTACTCAGCTGTCTTTCTGTCTCTTCCATCTTTTAACTAAGGTTGGCTGAAAATGGAGAGAACCTGGGACCAAAGAGAGACACAAATTGCACAAGAGGTAGAGCAGAAAGAGGGTATCAGAAAACTTAAAATTGCTTTGGGGTCATGTCACAAGGCAGAAAGAAGCTCTTGAGAAGTTTTTGACCACAGCCCCACTGTTGTTTTGCCCTGCCAACACGCTGCAGCCAGGAAAATCTCTTAGCCAAGCACAAATGCACGCTTCATCCGTGGAACATGATGTGAAATCTGGATGGGAGTCCTGTGGGAGCTCACCTCTAGGCTGCACTTGGCAGCTGTGGCCAGGTACAGACTTCTGCCATCCTATACCTATAGATCCTGTATACATCCTGTAGGGTTATATAATAAACAAGAACTGGAGCTTGCCAGATGAATTCATTCCAATTCCGAAGTGTCCAAATCCACTTTTGTGGGATTGTTGTGGGAATTGTTGTTGGCTGTCTTAGCATTTGGATTTCTCCTGATGCAGAGACTCCAACATCACCACAAGGGGGAGAATGTGGTGTTTTCTGCTTCTGTTTGTAATGCTCATTTGAGAGAGATGTGGGACTTGTCTCATGCTTATTGTACAGACACACGCAAGAGCTGGTCCTCACATGCAAAACACCATTCTGAAAGGGGGCAGACAGGCTTTGCTTCACTAATGGGGGTGGAAAACACTTCCAGTAAGTGAATTGATGGATATTTCCTAAGGAAAAGTGAAACATGCAGTTGCTGGTCAGTACAACCTGTCTTGTCCATACCAAGATTCTCTACATGCCCTTCCTGGCACAGGTGTGACCATACAGGGAGTAGAAAGGCTGGGAGGACAGATCAGAATGGCCAGTCCAGGAGTACAGCTGAATTCTCCTGAGAGCTGCTGTTGACCTGGTTTCTGCTCCGCTCTGTTCAGCTCATCCATAAGGATTTCTGACTCACGCTAGAATGCTTTGCACCGGCTGCTTCCTTTTTTTGCAGAACAGCCCAAGCTGGTGGAAAGAATGTATTTGGGAACAAGAGATAACCCCTTCAGAAAGTAATGCTGGAAAAGCAACATAAGCAAGAATCCACACAGTGAGAAAAGTGGGGGTTTGGGTGGAGTGGCAGAGAACAGGGAACTGCCAATATGAAAAGACAAAAAAATTTAATTATGCCAGTAGTTACCAAATCTTTGCCTAGAGCTATGCCAGGGGGATTTTTAGCTTGAGGGATTAGGAGTGCATAAAAAGAATAATCTGGAACTTGAGCCTGTATCCTTTATGCTGAAAGCAGGGATTTTCTTGCTTGAAACGATCGTCAATAATGAGTCAAGCTCAAATGCTACTTTCCCAATTGAATGCACCACACCTGATTTTGAGTGCAACATATTCAAGTCAAACACAGGACTTCCTGCTTCAGTCCTTCTACAACACAAACCAGGATCTTGATCCAATACCAAGAACATCTGAAGATTATATACAGGTGAAGCCAGAACTGGATGAATACTCAGCAAATGTTGCTGTTGGTGTTTGCTTGCTTTATTTTCAGCCTGTGTGTTTGAAAGCTGTGGATTTGCCAATGAATTTTCCATCATTTTCTCTCTACTTGCCACCTTAACAGCAACCTCCCTTGAGCCACCTTAGACAGGCACAGAAGGAAAAGGCTGTAGCTATTTGCATAACCCAAAGAAACAAAGATCATCAAAGCAATGCCTTACAGTGCTGCTGTCAGCCTTGTGTCTGGTGGCATTTCTGCAAGTCACCTTTCCATTTCTGACCACCATCTTTCCACTCCAGGGTTTATAGCTGCAATATTAAAACATGAGGTGATCAGGAGCCTGCACAAATTAACTCAGTGTGGAGCAGATGTGGTTTTGGTTTGTTGTGCTACAAAAGAAAAAAGCTGGTTATTTTAAGATAAAGCCTTTTGACTGGTTTCAGACTAATTCTGAGGCATCCCTGCATAGAAGGAGGCACTGTATTATTACCAAGCCATCACAGTCTGTACCTGTAGATTTTGCTAAAAAAAAGAAAAACTTAGCCCAAACAAGCCACACAACAGTCTAAATAGTAGAAATACTGATGGAAGAATGGGGTAGCTGCTCTAATGATACAGCACATGCATGAATATCCACGTTTTTTAAACAGGGGTCCATGGAGTGTCCACAGGGGCTGGAGGACAGCAGAGCATGGTGCCAGTCTCCTCCTGAGATCAAGTACAGAGGGGGCAAGAGAGGGCAGTCAACCATTAGCATACTTTCTGGTGCTTATTTTCCAAAATAATCATCTCCTTAGTGAGCTGAGACCTGACCACCGATGGTGCCATATGAAGGTAACCCTTTCCAGAGCCTGCAAGGAAGCAGAAAAGGGTTAAAGTATCTTCTGCTCGCTGCTTTTTCTGCTTGATTAACCTATTGCCATCCTGTCAGACAAAATGAATATCTTTGATAAAGGCCCACCCTCATGCCACTCTGGTGACAGACCATCTCCTCCTGCTGCCCCAGATCTCCTGCACATCTCAACAGAGCAGCTTCTAATAAGTACTTGGAGGCTGTCCAAGGGGCCAGTGTAATGTGGGAGCAAGCTGGCAGGGGAGCCTTGCCCAGTGCCCCACCAACTGTTGCACATTTCTGAGGCAAGATGGGACGTGTTGTGCCTGTCCCACCACCGCTCTGCAACATTGTTCTGAGAAAATCTGAGTTTCAGTTTGCAACTTGTGCTGCTTGCAAGGTTCCCCAGGCTGCTGGAGACACAGAAAATGGGCCTCCATTGCTATATACACTCCCAATGAGCACTTCACACAAACAGTGTAGAAGGAGACTGTCACCAGCTACTGCTTCTGTTACCTTTCCTTCAGTTTGGTGTGTCCTTCCCCATTGCGCCATAGTGATACCTTCCAAACTAGCCAAGTGCTTTTCAATGAACTTCCAAGTGCTTGATCTTACAGCTGCACTACATTATCTGGTCATAGCAGTGTCTCTTCTGCCTCTCTCAAACTGACAGAAAGTGTGCACTGCCTCCCTCCTTACAACTAGGTCATTTAACTCTGAAACCTAGTGGTAATCACTTCAAAGTTGTTTAGAAGTGGCACCCATTTTCTTACCCTGAAACCACACACCTAGATAATGGTAGAAAAAGTAGAAAAGTTTCCAAAGTACATCCATGTCCCTAAATCATCAGCAGACAGATATATGTCTTCTTTGGCCTCACATCTTTTACTTCCATTAAGATGACAGACCTGATGTGAATGCAGAATGTGGTACTGCCTAACACAATAGCCAAATACAAGTATGCAGAATGTCCATATTAATGGGGCAAGATATCTGTTGCCCTTTATAAGCATAAGTGTTGCTTTCTAAATGGTACTAAAATGTGTGTTCTTATACTGAAAACGCTCACATTCACTATACCAGAGATCACCATCTGTCAGCATTCATGTTCAGGTCTTCAGAGAATCACCCTGAAAGCAGAAAACAACCACTTGGCAAGCATTGACTCATGCCAGCCCTTGGAGATCTGCTTGTCCACAGGGCAAATAATTGCCTCTGTCTTGTGTATATGCAGAAACTCACTCATCAGAGATCTTGCCCTGGTCATCTCTTTTTCATGTGGCTGTCCTGTCTCTAAGGTCTTTCTGTTCATAACCAAGTTTAAAGTGCCCTTGAAATGGCTAATCCTGTTGGCTCCTTGGACATAGATGTAGAGCTAAGACTTTCCAGACAGAACAGCATGGAAGGGGAGGTGTGTTGTGGTAAATGTAGATTCATGGTCTACAAACATTTTTGATCTTGCATACCACTATCAGTAAAAAAGTTTTAAATAGTTGTGTGCACCCCACGGTGTGCACACACCCCACTTTGGAGACCACTGATCTAGTCAACAGCTAAACTTTCCTGCTTGTTGCTCTGGGCTGACCCCTTTAGTAATCTCTATTTCCCAAATCAGGAGTGTGGAAACTCCTTTGGTCCAGGTTTGCTCTCCAGCAACGCAAATTGGCTCAAAGGGTATTTGCTACTGAGAGATGGAATCCACTACAAAAAGAAGGGTGTTCTATTGTGGAAGGGGAGGGGAAAAGAGAGTTTAAGCAGGAGCTCTTGAATGGCTCCCTGAGAATGAGTCTTAACTCCTAATTCCACCAGGTCTCATGGCAATGGGTGCATAGTGGTACTCAGAATAAATCTGGTGCTTTTGTAAGAAGAAAGAGGATAGAGAGGGAAGAAAAGGATACAAATAATAGAAATAATCACACTGTACCATCTGACAGCTGCGTCTAAGGGCACTACAATACTTCCAGGTGATCAGGAGCCTGCACAGCTTCTTGCAGGCTCCAGAGAAATATCTTCCACCATCAGTCATATGACATGGGCTGGATTACTTAGCCATAGGCACATTCAGTCTGACTACTCTTTAGTATAGTAATGTGGAAGGACAAACTCCAAAAATTAAGGGTTTCATCCTAAGCTGACAAGAGGTGATGTACAGGACAGAAAAGTACAGGCTGCATCTTGGATAGGGACATGGTGAATGTGATGAAACACAAGCTGAACACAGATATGTGGTGCCTTGCAAAAGACTTAGCAAAACCAGCTAATACAACTTTAGGATGAGTTAACAGGAGCTCTCTGTTGGTGCAGGGGGAAAACTCTGTTTTGTTGGGTACTAAGAATTAGTTTTGGGCTGGCAAAAGCCATGTAGAATTGATCACTCTTGAGGGAAGGGGAGATACAACACAAAGTTGACAAATTGAAAGCTTCTTTTCTTGCCTTTTATTCTCATGAATGTTCCTCTCTTGGAGAGGAAAAAGTTAGAGCTAAGTTACTGGTCTCTGTGTTTCCCCAGCTCCTTTCTCTGTGGATAATAACCCAGTTCAGCAGCTGCTAGATCCTTTGGGACAGAAACCTTAGCCAGACATTTCATGCCAAGAGAAAAAGAACAGCAGGTGAGAAGAGAGCAGGTGGCTTAGGAGCTTGTCTCAAAGATCTGTGTACCCTGGAGAGCTGTTTATAGGAGGAACACAGGAAAAGGAACCTGGGAATTATTCAGGGCTGGCAACTGGCAATCAGATGTAAAGTCATGAGTCATATCTCTGTGTTAGGCACCTCCTTGGTCTCATCAAAAGTGAGAAAGAGAAGACTCAATATTCCTGATACTGCAAAAGCATAGAAAAAAAAAAGCATAATCACATCAGAAAAGAAAGGCCCTTGAGCAAACAAATATAGGCCTTTTTTTTTGTCCATCAGCGTGAAGCAATATGGCCACATGCCACTCCTCTGCTCGTTTGGTCGTCAGAAAGAACCCAACTAGAGGAATTTTCTTCACTCCAGGGAAAATGTTCACATTTGTTGGCATAGAAAACAATGCAAACAAACCCCTGACACTGCAGAAGGTTGTTAGTTCCCCTTTATCTGAGGCTGCAGCATGTTATTTGAATTAATAAGGTAATGGGTGCTGTCTTTCTAAATCCTGAGTGGTTGCACAACTCATTGAGCAACAACATAACACAGTGAAAAAATCTGCCATTGCTGGCCCCTGAGCTCAGTGAGTGAGGTCTGTGGCCCTCTGTTTGTTAATGGCTGCACACAGCCACTGGTTTTCCTTACATCCTAAAGCCACATCAAACCTTCAGCAGTCCAAGCAAGTTAGGCAATACTTTGGGCAGTTCACACTGTTACCCAAAAGGCCAGCAAAAACTTCCCAAATTTTTAGCAGATCACAAACCACTTTTAGTAGTTTCTAACTTACCCATAGTAGCATATTAACTCTGGTTCAATAGGTTAGAGAGCAGAAGGGGAAGTGAAAACTGGAGTTCCTGCAAAAGAGGGACAGCACCCTTGAACGAAATAAGTACATTTCAGGGACCATATTCATGGATTGCAACCATAGCTCGCAGCCTTCCCTTTGAAAGGGCTAGAGCCTCTAAAAGATCCAGGGAAGACACATGCCTCCAGAAAGGAGAATGACCTGATGCAAAAAACAGGATTATTCAACATCCTTCCTGACTTCTTCTAGCTTGAGGATGACTGCTTGCTAGGTGCCAGGAGACATTACTCACCACAAGAGAATTTGTTAATGAATAAGGTTGTTAATTTGCCATATTTTTTGCAGATGTGCTTTCACATTGGTTTCATTTTGCCAAGGATTTGAGTTGTCAAGCTGCTTTTTTCCTTTTGGTTCATGTTTAGTTTCATTTGAGCTGGTTGTCACTGCATGCACTGAGGGTACTGGTCTGGGTGTGAAGGTGCAATGTATGCCATCAGTCTGTCCCTCTGGACACTCTGCTAATGTTGCTTCTCACTTATTTCCATTTTGCCTGCATGCATTGCTGCAGGCTGCATAGGCAGCACTGACAAACATATTCACAGCCCCTTTACTCCCAGCCCAGGAGGTGCTGCAATCCTAAAGCTGGTGGTAGAGCCCAGAGTCAAAAAGGCCTTGGAATAATGGGCTCCCAGCATGGTACTGAGGAGCTGAGAGCAGCAACACTGTCTGTACAAGTGTGTCAAAGGGGTGTTGAGTGGTGGTTGGTTGGACCAGCTCCTGCCAGTAAGATACAGGAAGGCAAAGAGTTACATTGGTGGTGGCTCAAGGGTTTGTTCAGGACAGGAGGGAATAGGAGAATCATAGTCTGGACCTGTGTGAGAAGATGGGCTGAATTTCCGAAGGGAACAGAGCAATGCCATTTTATCCACACTGAGAACCTGTATTACTGCACCACTACCTCTGCCAGCCCTGAAATACATCTGAGCAATGTGAATAGAAAACAGAGTGAGCTAATCAGGGATCATTTCATCCAACAGGATATCATGCATCATATATAAATTACCACAGCAAGAGCATTTAGACTATGTCCGCTAATCCATGCACGTTGTGCCACTATGGCTAAGCAGCCACAGAACTGATCCAGAAGAGGTTCCCAGTCCAATCACTTCTTTTTAATCCTTGACTACATATTTGCTGCTCTGGCTTCCCCTTGAAGTTTGAAGTCATACTCTCCAGAGTGGCTGGGGCCCGTGGGACAGAATGCTTGTGTTCTCTGTTGCTGAGTTCTGAGGAGCTGAGACTGCAAGGAGCCAGGATCTCATCAGTGCTTCTGCTGAGGAAGAGGAGATGCCAAGCATATAATCTGTCATGAGGCAGGAGGGAGCCATACAAGATGCCTGTTGCTCCAGGAGTCACCAGAACCAGCCTTCCTACCTAGCTTTTTATCTGTCTCATCACAGCACCATCAGGATAAATACACACCTCAGGAGAAAACCATTTGTTGCTTTATTGAACTGCCTCTAGGGACTGATGTTGCTTTTGCCTTCTCACATATCTCTGCATTATTAATCAAGATCACTCACATCAGAGCAGTCAGGAGCCCCTTAGGAGGAGGAAATGCAGGAGAGGAACCTTTGGAAATTAACTCAGATGCTTTAACCTGAGTTATCTGCAGCATTGTCAGCTCTGGCTATTTTGCAGTCATGAAATAGGGCTTTCAGATGGTGTATTTCCAGTTTCATAATAGTGATTTAGATACCTGAGCTTTCACCCACTAGCAATAAGACAGACTTACAATTCTCAGGATCAGAGAAAAAAGCCTAAGAACAAGCATACCTTGTAGCCTACAGTAACCAGCAGAGCGCTGTGTTTTTAGGAATAAACAAACCCATAGTATTTCAAGGTGTTTAATGTTGAACTAGCACATATTATGCTTATGGTCACTCTCTCCATCCCCCAGCTTTACTCTCCCTTGAGGAGTCTGAAACTTCAAGCAACTTCTTGAATCTCCAGCCAGATTCTCACTGAGCAGGTAGAACACCTCCTCCCAACCTATTTGTTCCACTACCACTGCCAAAGGGCAGCAGCCCTGCTTCACCACCCAGTGACAGCTGAGCTCAGCCTTTTATCGCTCTGTCTGTATCCAACAACTTCCAATGGTCGAGTAGAGCAGAGTGAATTGATATGTAATTAATCCCTCTTGGTTAGCCACAACTTATATTAGAAAATATTGGCACTCCTGAGCTCACAGTGACATAACAGGTCTGAAAGCCCCAAATTCAACAGGGATTTACAAATTTTATCTGTCTTTGCAGCTTGTGTCCTGGGTGGGTGTTCTGTCACAGACATCTTTTGTGAAAATCCTTTTCTTTAGGATTTTTCCTTCTGAGAAGCTGAGGCCTTAGAAACAAAATGTAAACAATGGTTATCTGCTGCTGTGGAATGCATCAGGTGTGTCTGTGATTGGGCCATCTTGAATGTTTACAATTGATGGCCAACCACAGACCAGATAGCTTGGACTCTCTGTCCAAGCCACAGATCTTTGTTATTCATTCCTTTCTATTCTTAGCTACCCTTCTGAGGAAACCTTTCCTTCTATTTCTTTTTAGTATAGTTATAATGTAATATATATATCATAAAATAATAAATCAAGCCTTCTGAACATGGAGTCAACATTCTCGTCTCTTGCCTCATCCAAGAACCCCTGTGAACACTGTCACAGGCGTTCCTGGGGTGTAGGTTGTGGGGTGTCATTTTGCTGAGGGGATCTAATCCCTTGCTGAAGGCTGGCAGGAGGAGTGATCATTTTACCATGGAAAGCTAGGCTGAATGGACAGCTCTCCTTCTTCCCCACAGGTTTGGTTTCTGACCCAATGGAAGGCAGTATATATTACATCAAAATCTGCTGCTTCTTTTGCAGCTGTTTCTTCCTGACTCTGGCAGTCTTCATGCACAGCCATGCATTTCAGATGTGTAATGCAGCATGTCTGTGTGCCCTAGAGGTGCTGGCTCCTGCCAATACCATTCCATACGGGCTTATTCAAGTGTAAGAGAGTCACAGATTTCACCCCTAGCCAATGAGCATTTCTGTTTCCAGGTGAACTTTTCAAATATTTCTTTTGATTTGGGGATGACAGATGGTCTGCTCCCATGTTCTGACTCCCCAGACATCTAAGGAAACAGTAGCAGGTAGATGAGGTTCAGAATTTACCCTTGCAAACCATCTGAGTCAGCATCAATGCAAAAAAAACCACATCCCAAATCAGCTAGCAAGGTCCTCCCTCAGGGCTGGACTGCAGTGGCTGGCAAAGGAAAACAGAATGGCTTGAAGGTCTCCAACAGCACTGTCAAACTTCGGAGCAAGGACACAGAGCAGTGGACATCCTGACTTCACCCTTTGCCTGCCAACCTCTTCCCTCTCTGCTATTCACAGCAGATATAGATTTAGCATCAGCTGGCAGAAAAAAAATTGTGCAGACTATACAAGGTCAGAGATTCCTGTATTTCCCATGATTTCAAACTGCAGAGTTTTCTTAGGCTTCATCATTTGCTACTGGAACCACTGCCTTTAGTACCATGTAATAGCTATTGCCACTCCTTCTTAAGCTGGAAGTTTTCATTAATGGCAATAGCCACAATAACAGAAAACTTTCTGGGCATCTTGGGTTGCAGCATTAGCTGCCCAGGTTATGAAGGACAACTGACTGCTGGAAAACTGCCTAAACAGAGAGGCACCTCAATGGGGAATCATGCAGAGTAATGTGCATGGTTTTTTCACTGCAGAGTGTTCTGTATTCACACATGAGATCTGGGTGGAAATAAAACAACCTTGGCTTCCTAACCTGCATCATATTCTCCTTTTATAACTACTACACTCGATGACAAAATGTCCTCTCTCCCCTTTAAATCTGATCACTTGCTGGGATCAGAAATAATTAATGCTATCTCAAATGGTGTTTATATAGATTAAAAATCCCCTTGCAAATTCACTTCTTAGACCTGAGTTTGCAGGGCAGGGGTCCATTTGTGTCAGTTGGAGACTGATTCATTGCTGCAGGACCCCACTGCTGGAATTGCAAGCCCTGTACCAAAGGAATCAGACCTCTCCCTTTCCACTGCACACCAGTGGGGATTTGTACAGCTCCACGTACCAGGCAGCTACAAACAAAGCCCAGGGCGTGTTGCGGGTAGGAAGAACTCAGCTGCCACCATCAGGACTGCTGGGGCAGGATAGGCGAGTGCAGGATCTGCTCAGACCTCAATCCAAGCTAGGGGCCAGGAAATCTCTCGTCAGGAGCACACGACAAAGGAAATAAATGAGTCTGCACGATTATAAAGACCGTTACATGGAAATGAGAGGCAAAAGGGGGAAAGATGCCAAGCCGTACGTAAGAGTGGTGGCTTGCAAACTGCCGTGAAAGAAGAGGTCTCCAGGAGGATGCGCTAAGTTTTGCTTTCCCCGGGGGGTACTTTATCCCACAAAACCCTGTAAAGACAGCGAGGACTTGGCTGCAAACCGAAAAGGAAGGATTAGGCAGGAGAGGGCGCCACTGGTTTGCTGGCATCTCCCACGTCAGCTGGCAGGCTTTGCTGTTCCCTGCTGACACAGATGCAATCCTGACTGAACTGCTTCCACCAAGTGCGGCGAACTCGGGATGAAGTGGACGGCAGAGAGAGAGAGCGAGACATGCAGAAACTTCTCTTCTGGGAGGGGCGAGCGGCGCTGTAGCATCCGCTGTGGGGTGTTATCCCAAGGACACATTTCTCCTCACGCACACCCCAATCCCGAGCTGGCTTCAACCCAGAGCCATCCCATAAAACAGGCTCGTGGTCGATGCAGCACGGGAGCAGCTGCGGCTCTGAGGCTCTTGGGTGTGGGGGTCACACCACACACACTGAGGGGCACTGTCCCCTCTGTCGCCACCTTCCTCCTGCCCATGGCTGCAGGAAGCAAGGCACAGCCTGGGCACGAAGGGAGCGAGGAGGCAGCATGGTGGGCAGATCCATACGGGCTGCGAGTCCCTTTGTGCTGCCACTTCCCACTCACATTGTGACAGCTCGGCTCAAAGTTCCGCCAGGCTGATGCTGCTGGCAGGGAGGAGGAGGGAACAGTGCCGAGGGATGTGCAGTTCATCCTGCCCTGTACTGCAGCATGTGCAGCTCATCCTGCTCTGCCCAGCCGGGCAGCCTTCCCTCCGGGCACGGGAGGAGCAGCGGGGCTGGCACTGGGGAGGGAGGAGAGCGCTCATTTACAAACAGGGTGCAGGACTGTAGGACTGCTTCTCCCTGCTCGGGGTGCACCAGAGAGCTCACATGCCGCATCACACACTGGCTGCACTCAAGAGCTGCTGAACAGCAGCAAACACGAGCATTGGGGACAAGAACTAGAGTGATCTGGACAGGGAGGGCACTGCAAATAGTCCCCGAGTCTCCTTGCAAAGCGTCGGGGCCGTTTTGCAGAGCCTGCACTGGCACTGTGGCAAAGGCACCGCTGGAGGGTAGGGCTGCAAGGGTGGCGTGAGGGGGGGGAAGGAAGGAAGGAATGGGGTCCAGATTGGAGCTGCATGGTGGCTGGGGCTGAGCATGGAACAAAGCCCAGCAGACAGCCAAGCTAAAGGAGTCAAAGAACAAATTCTCCCTGAGGGATTTTCCTGCTCACCAAAGCAAGGCAGAAGGCCTCTGCATCAGGCAGAGCTCCAGAGAGGACTGAAGGTTCCAGCTGCTGCAGGAGGCTTTGAGGGAGAGAACAGAGGGGCTTTTCTTTTAAGGAACTGTGCCACCACCTGACCACTTCTCCTCACCCACTGCAGCCTACTGGTTGTGCTCACCATCTGCAGGGCACCCAGGGGCCCTCCTCAAAGAACTGCTTCTTTGGCTCACTCTCAATACCAGCCTGACCCTTTAAGAGCAATGATGTTGCTTCCTCTGAAAGTAGAAAATGATTCCAGGTGAGAAAAAGCCCAGTGTGACTACAACATGAATGTTTCAAAAAGGATACTCAGCCCTGGTGTTTTTCCCCTTGTAAAGAAATGCAGCAGCATCTCCCAGCTCCTCTCTGCTGTCTCCCCTCAAAACCTGCCGGTGCTGTGCTGTTTTCAAGCTGCATTTCTTTCCCTCCTGCTTGGTACCACCTCACCTCTTTCCCTTCCACCACCTATTCTTTGAGAAGTGAGGGCATCCAGGCAGCACCTGGGTGTGTCCTAAGCTGCACACACTCTGCCAGATCAGCAGCACAACACTGGCACAGGAGATCCAGCAGTGTAGGAGTTAAGCTATTCTGTTCTGGCTATCCGGGTCTCTCCCTCCCATCTTCTCCCATGAAATAATCAGCGGGTTTTAGCCTTGCAGGCATGCAGAGAAGATCCAGCTGCTCTTGTGCAAGCAGGAGTATCCTCTAAGCTGCTGGGCACTGGCTGTCTGAAGGAATAATATCCAGGGACACATTCAGAGTTGAAGGGTAGAATTGAAAGAATAAGCAATTGAAGAGAGAGCAGAGAGGTGCAGCTTATTCCAGTGACCTTTAACACTGAGGCCAACGTCTCAGTGTTTGTATATCCCAGTATTTTAGGGACAGGATGGATTGTTTTCCTGAGGCCCTGACTTTTTTTTTTTAAAGCAAACATATAAAGAAATACTCATTTTTGTGGAGGAGATAAGAACACAGCTGAATGTCACTCCCTGTCTCAAAGTGAATTTCCCTGGCTCAGGAGATGGGTGGCACACAAGAACATGGGCTGAAAAAGTGCGTTTTTCAGCATCAGGTCATAGCAAGCAATGAGATGCTGTGGGACTTCTGCCTAGCTGGCCTGGCAAACAGCCAGGCTGGGATAAGGCAAGAAAGGCCATGGTTTCACCGCACTGTTAGCTGTCTTTTGTCTGAAACAGTCTAGTAGTTGCAATAATAGAGAGAAGCATCTGCCTGGGTACCTCCATCCCTTTCCCTCTATGCCATCAAGTTACTAAAATCAACTCATTCAAAGGCAGAGAGAAGACAGCCTGCTACCTATCCACTGCATCTTTGCTGACATGTCAGAGCACACAGAGTTTGCAGCCTTCAGCCATTCTGTGCCCATTGAAATCATGAAATCAGTAGTTCAGATGGCATGGAAGAAATTAGAAAAGATAACTAACTTCTGCCTTCTCTCATAAAAAAGCTCACAGAACTCAAACAAAAGCAAGAGACAACAGATTCATAATGTTCAGGGGGAACAGGAGCTTTTCCCATGATGTGTAGTGACACTGCAGCACTGCCCACAGCAGAATGTCTTGGATTCTGGACAGGAAAGGATGGATAGATTCAGGGCAGACAAAGGCACCATAAAATATAGAAACCAAGCATTGGTGGAGTCTGTGAAAACCCTCACGCTCTGGGCTTGATCTGTTCTTGGGCTCTTCTTCATGTGTCTGCAATTGCCCACTGCCAGGAGGCTCTCACTGTACCCAAGACTCACAACTTTTACAATTGTTCATTTGGAGCACAGACACAGAATTACCAAGGTTGGAGAAGACATCTAAGACTGTAAAGTCCAACTATTCACCCAGCACCTGCCATGTTCTCCACTAAACCATATCCATAGCTGCCTTTTGAACGCTTCCAGGGATAATGATTCCAAGTCTTCCCTTCTTTCAACACCTGACCATCCTCTCAGTAAAGAAAATTTTCCTAATACCTAATTTAAACCTCCCCTGCACAACTTGAGGCCATTTCCTCTCATCCTGTCACTGGTTACCAGGGAGAAGAGACTGACCAGCAGCTCCCTACAAACTCCTTTCAGGTAGCTGTAGAGTGACAGCTCTAGACCTTAATTGATCTAACCAAGCCCCACACGCAAGCTCTGCCCAGGAGCCCATTCACATTCATCCTTGGCCCTTCAGCCCTGTCCTGATACACATTGTGGGAGTAGGCAGAAGGCTGTAAAGCAACAGTGAGTGTCAAACTCACACCATAAAGCACAGGACACAAGAGCAAAGCCAGGGTAGTTTAGAAGGGCAACAGGCCCCTGAGGGGCAGGAAAGCCCTGCAGCTGAAACTACAGCAAGATTTGTCTGTCAGTCAGAGATGAGACACTAGGGCAGAAGGACTGGGCACTGGGGCCCCACACTGATTCTTTATTGGTAAAGGACACTTCACAAGGGCTGGATTGCTTTACTTAGGCAATTTCATCCTCCTGCCTGGCTGAATGACCTTTCTCCTATAGAGATGGTATTTACCAGAAGCTAAAAACTGCAGTTTTGTTTTGAGTTGGGGGGTCAGCTACATCTACAGATACTGTTTTGTTAGAAGGTGCCTGCATGGTTTCAGACTGACCTCAGAGCCTCTAATCTTGCTAAAAGTACCTGCTACACTCAAGCAGGCAGCTGGAAATGCCAAGGGAGTTGGAACTGATTGCTCTAGCTTCACTAGGGCATCCTTGAGGCTGACAGCCTCAGACCTCTGTCAGATGCTCCAGCTGCAGCACCCAAATAAAATGACCAAATAACCAAGGCACATGGAGCCACAGGTACAGCAAGAGTGGTGGGAGATCCCCCATGGCTCTGCATGGCTTGTGACCTCTTTTCAGAGTCTATTCTCCCAGCTCTTAGTTGAAAATACAAATTGATTAAGTGTTGACAGAAGAAAATATGGTTGTGGGTTCTTTTCCTCATCAATCCCCTTCAAATCCTCTTGGCATCTGTTATGTTACAATGGTATTAACTCACCCATTTCTGCATCACTTCAGAGGAAAAGCTTGGTGGCACTTGGCTTTATTTGTAATGAAAAAAGACCAAGCTGAGGGAAAAAATACTTCATTCCTCATTCCCAAAAATATAAAGGACAAGATTTCAGGCCTCCTTTTTTCAGCTGATTTAAGCCTTCCCCATCATCCAAAGGAGCACATCCCCTTTTCCCATGGGGAGCTGACCTCTCAGGAGGAGGATAGAGTTGTTCACACAGCTGTTGCCTTTTGTTACCAGTCCTGTGTGGCTGAAATACAGCTGTTTAAGTAGCATTTGCTCCAGAATTTGGGCCTACCAGTTCCCCAGAGGCTAAAATATGCATTATCTAAGGCAGGGAAAGAAGTGAGACTTGTGGGGTTCTTTACTGGAGGACTAGGAAATCAGCTGTTGGCAAAACACAATCATATCAGCATGACACGTGAAAATTTTGTAAAAGCTGTTGGCCACATGACAGTTTGAACCCCATATCCTCCTTGGAGGCTGGTGACTGAGCTGGAGAGGCATCAACAAAATCAAGAGTCCATTGACTGACATCACCATTAATTCAACTGCTCTCTGAGATAAGGAGAGGGTATTGTCTTGGCCTTAGCCAGGAGAGAATTATGAATGTTTACAAATGCATCTCTCCATGGCTGTCACCACCTCTCAGCAAAAAGAATAGCAGAAACAGAAAATATCCTTCAAACAATGGCAGTGGAGTGATTTTTTTAAAAAATCTTAGCAGTGCTGATTGTGGAATGTCCTGGCAGCATTCCTTTGGAATTTGTTTAATAAAGGCTTTAAAAAGGCTGGGCTGGCAGTATACACAGCTCTGGACAGATCGAGCCACCCCGAAATGGAGGCTGCCTGGCTGCAAAATGCCACTTGCTGCAAGACTTCCACAGACCAGGCTCTGCTCCCTACCAACAGTCCCTGGAGTCTCAGGACCTACAGAATCCTGGGCCATGGCACAGACCTTTGGTTTGCTCTGTTTTCTTAAAGGAAAAAGAAGACACTGCATGGGGGACTGAGTGAAAGGCTTGAGCATGTGGGGGAGGTGATCAGTGATCTCTTTCTCTCTGGGGTGATAAATTCCTAGCCACTTGATGGTTTCAGATTTGCTGACATCAGACTGTTAGATTATTGGTAATTTGAGAGTCTGGGAGAGGCAATTTATAATGTTTGCACCATGCACAGTAAAATCATTGATACCTCTAATTATCATCATAGTAAAAGGAAATGTTAGCAATAAAACTTCACTCAGGACTTCAACACCACAGTGAGGGGGGTTTGCATGACATTCCTTTAAAAAAATTGACTTATCATTCTCTCCTTTCCCCTTTTTTCACTCTCCAACAAAATAAAAATCTCCCTGAGAAGTTTGCAGCATGGAACATGTGACAAAGATGAGCAGTCTGAGCTCTCTGAAAAGCAATGATACAACCACAGACACAGAGTTGCAGCAGCTTTCTGCAACCAGTTATCATTAAGCTATGAGGAGCATCTCACATGTCAGTTTGTGAGAATTCCCTTAGAAAGTTAAATGGTGCACACTTTATTCATAATTGGATGCAAATTAAGATACCACTCATGAGAGGGCTGAAATGCTGGAAGGGCAGATTGCATGCAGTAAACCTCAGGATTTGAATAATTTTGGAATATGCTGTTCCTTTTTACAATTTGTTTCTGTCCTTTGCCACCCCAGCAAAGTGAATAAATCAGTCTCTTCCCCCTTCCTGGAAAGTAAAAGGGAAAGAGTCAACAACTGGTGATGAAGAGCATTTGAGTCATTCACAATCTGGTGATTGGAGTTGTTCAGTCCAAAATCTGAAATGCAGGGATGTCAGCAGCTCCACAGGGCTTGGAACAGGGACAACCAGCCTGAGACCTTGTGTCTTACTAGGCAGGCAGCCTTGCCACATCCTCTGTGGCTGAAGAACAGCTCAGGATCTGCCCTTGAATTCAGCTGGGAAGAGGGAGCCACTATTGGGAAATATCTTCCTTGTGCTTGATGCGGCATTGGGCTCTGAGGAGAATATACCCAACCTCCCTTGTGCCCTGAGGAACAAAATGTCTTGCTTAGAAGCCATGCGTGATCAAAAGCACCTGGAAGAGATTTCCCTGGGTTTTACTTTTTCAATCAGTGGGCCACAAGAAAAGGTTTTGTGCCTTTCTTTGCCCAGCCTTGTGGATGGAGACTGGCAGATTCCTCCCTTGCTCCCCCATACACAGAAATGCCTTTAGAGGGTGAGAAAATGCAGCAGCTTTCTTTATCCTAAGGGAGGCCTGGCATAAACAAGAGATGAAATTCAGGCTTGTCCCCACTTTCATGGAGTAGCCATTGGCCAAGGATGTGTTGCTGAGGAGAGACCTCTGAACTGCTCCAGAAGGAACAGTGGGGTTCCTTATTTGACTCCACTCTCACTAAAAAGGTTGAATTCTGCAGGCCCTTCCATAATAAAGATGGGTAACATGAAGGTGGAGGCCTCACTCAGAGCTTCTAGCTGGTCTCTAATCAGTGACCATTTCCTTTCATGCCTTTCACACCCCTCAAAGTGCTCAAATCCACAGCCATCACATCTGCCTGCCCTGATCCTGTGGCTGGGCTGTCAGCTTGCATGTATATCCAACCCAGCATGATCAGTCCTGCCATCACTGCCATTCTGCTGTCACTCTCCAGCACATGATCACTGGATTATTTCAGAGGTGGTGGAAAAAAACTCACCCCAAAACCTGCCAACCAGAGTGCTACTCAGGCAGAGAGGCCAGGGCAAGGTCACCTTAGCAGGACAAGATGGATTAAGACTGGTCTGGAGGGGGTTTATAAGGACATCCCATCTGTAGGGTAACTTTCCCTCTGTGGATGACATTCCATTGTTCTTTGGGATGGAAAACAGACTCTGGGTCAGAGGAAATGAAACCAGGGAAGGAGGAGGTTGGTGTAGCTCTACAGGTGTGTGGAGGAAGCTCCTCAGAAAGATGGGAGAGTCTCACAGCCTTCAATATCAAGCCTCCCTTGAGCAGAGCTATCCCTTTAGCAGTAAAAGAGAATTAGCAATAACTGGTATTTCTGCTGGAAGGCAAAACAATCCCTCTAAGCAAACAATGACAGGTCACACTGGCTTGTGCAGCCTGGAAATAAATGTAAAAGAGAGGTGCAAAACTGATAGCTCTGCAAAATAAGGAAGCTCCTCCTTATTGCCTTGGATAAATATTGTCTTTTGGGGAAGCTTTTTGCTGTGTTTCACTGCAACAGCTGCCTCTCTTGTGGCTTCTTTTTGTTAACAGGCCCAGGGGATTATAAAGCTGGAAGGGAGCAGGGAAAATCCTCCCCACAGCACATGCACAAAGAGCTTGCAGGGAGACCAGGACCAGTTTCTGAATGCTAACCATTTGGAATCACTAGGAAGATGCTTTTGTCCTGGCTTGCTGGAAGAACCTGTTCTCCTGGGTGTCTCAGCCCCTTGGGGCATCCTGGTGGCTGGAAAAAGGTTATGGGCAGAGGACAGTATTTCCTCCCCTGCTGCCTCTTAATTTAGGGAAACTTAACTAAAAATCTAAATGTAACAAAGCAACTCCAAGAGCAGATAAACCGTCTTTGCTTCATGAGCAGCATATAAACAGACTGGTGTCATACATCAGCTCTCTGTGACTGAGGTACCTTGCTCCTCACTGCAAGGCCAAGGCTGTCCCCTCACAGATGGGCAGAGCAATTTTTCAGAAGAGGCTTTATAAAGGGCCTCACCTCTCCCCAAAAGGCAGTGCTATCAAAACAGGACCCTCATGGATTAGGAATAAGAGGAGAGGCACACCTTCCACCTTCACCTTGCATGTGGAAGCTCAGCTCCTCCCCTGTGCACCACCTCAGCAGGGTCTGAGAGGGTCCCTGCCACCTCAGGAAGGACAGATTGAATGGCAAAGAACAAAACTCACTGTCTGTTTCCCAAGCTCAGGCAAGACACAGAAGCATGACTACACTTGTATGCCCAGACACCTTGTGTTAGTGAGCCCACAGAGGGAAAATGTGGCCATAGGAACCAGGGGTCAGACACATCCTGCAGGGAGCCTAGCTTGGTTTCCCTCCAGGTGTAGGGCATGCAGAGGAAGATGTGCTTGTCACATTGCTTCTGTGGAACAACTGTCTGTGCAGCACTGAGCATTTCCAAGGGAAAGGACAGAAAAGTGGTGTCTGGGTACAGACACTCAGGCACAAGCTGACAAAAGAAGTGACACCACTAACACCAAATAGCACATATTGAAGATGTTGGAGGCATTTGTTCTAGCTCCCTCCTCCTCTCAGTCAGCTTTCTATAACAAGTGTAGCAGCCATAGATACCTCCTTTGTAATAGCCTCCAGGGCACTACAAGCTCTCTTACCTACACTACCTTTGTAACTTGCCTTTCTTCTGCCAGTAGAAGTAATCACAGCCTTCCTTTTGACATGGAGGAGGTCTCAGAGGTAGGATAATTTTTCAAATTTATGTTTTTCCCCTTTTTCTCTCCAGGTTTCCAAACATTCAGGACTGAACCCTGGAGCCTTTACCTAGTACAGCCATCAAATCCTCACTGTAATCAGTTTTGCTAACCAAACAAGTTAACACAATTTTGCTGAGTAAATTGATTGAATTCCAGTATCTCTACAAATATATGGGGTCAGGATTACTTGTGGCCTGTCGCAAAATAGCCAGCTACTCATTGGCCAGATGCTACAATCCCATATTATACTCATACCATGATAAAAACAGGAGGTTGTTCACTAGGTAGCATTGGTCAGATTCAGCTGATTCTTGTAGAGGAAGAATTATAAAGTTTAGGCATTTCAAATTGCAACATTCTTTTAGCTTGGTTTAACCAACAAGCAGATTATTCCCCCCTCCTTTTTAGCACAGCATATAAACCAAAACATGAGTTAATGTTAGGGTCTAGATCTGGGCCAATTGTTAACACCACTGCTAAGAAAACTTCATGCAGAAAATGATCTGAACAACAAATACAAAAATCACTTCAATTCAAAAAGCAGGAGCAGGTGGTTTTGCTTAGGTCTGGGTTATTTCTGTAGCTTTTAACTCTTCCTTATTGCTAAAGACTGTCAATATTTAATTCAAAGTTTTTAACTGAAAGAACAAAATAAGGAGGGGCTGCTAAAGACCAGGTTCTGCACAAAGTTCATAAACTTGAGAGTACAGGTGAGTACATGAAATCACACTGTGATGATGATAGAAAGAAACCCTCATTTCCTAATAATAGTCTTACTAGCATTGAAATAGCAAACTTAGAGAAAAGAAGAAATAAAGGTCTCTTGGGCATTGATTTACCTCATCTTGTTGGAAGCATCCCAGGTGAAGAAGATCAGCACAGTAGGTGGGATCTGGCTGGAGTTTAATAAAGGCTGCTTGAGTGCCAACAGGTGTTTCCTTTTCTAAATCCCATTGAGGAGGTACCTGGCTCTCTTCCCTGAGGAGACACTGGCTATCTGTGCTGATTGACCTTTGCAGTTCAGATTCTAGGAAGCACTACAGACAAGAAGGGGGGTGGGGAAGAAAAGCAGAAGACATGTACTTTGATGAATGCATTTGGGTGTTATTTTGAGAAATGCTTATTCAGCTCTGTTGGCATGGAAGTGGATGGGCAGCAGGGTCTCAAGACAAGACCCCATCAGCACAACTCTAAAACCCACAATGTATTAGCAATATTCTGCCAGGATTTTTTTGTTATAAAACACGTATCAGTATGTATTTGTTGTTTTGATTTGCTTAATTTTCCCTAAAATAATTATTATTGTCATCATACTGGTTGAAAAACTTTGCCACAGCCAGAAGTTTTGAGAAATGGTAACAAAACTGAAGTAAATTACAGTATGTCTGTAATGAGCAACTGTAACTGTAGCATTTTGCAAGCAGTGATGGCTATATTATGGGAGGAACTATCATGATACTGAGTTTATATGCATTTATTTTTAAATGATTAATTGAATCCCTGCCAGGTTTGTGGCCATCATTAGGTTTTGGGATGAATGGCTGCACCAAGTGAATGAGGGGAGGCTGGGTGTGTGAAGTGGAATGTGCAGATGCCCTGGCTGTGTGCAGCAGTGTCCTGCCTGCTGCTGGAGCCAGCAGCCAGCTCAGCACAGCAAACAGCCCAGCTGCACAGCAGACAGGATGAGATGGGAGCTGCAGATGGTCCTGTCACCCTGTGATGAGTACAGAAGGTAGGAGACATTGCTGCCCTAGGGACACTGAGTGATGAGATGTCCCTTTTCTGTCACAGTGCAGAGCTGCACTGTGTCTCACCTGGGCCAAGGAGCCCCAGGTCCAGCACTCCCATGGTCACAACATGATCCCAGAAGATGCACTGCCAGCCAGTGCCTGTGGTGGGGGAGAAGGAAGTCTGCAAGGCAATTTATGGATGAGTAAGAGCCCTGCCTATATCTTCCCATGGAGCAAAGGCAGACAAGGTTTTGTGTGAACTTGTCTCCTCTGCAGGGCCAGGAAGTCAGTAGTTCATTTTTCTCTCTCAGCTCCTTTTTTATATGTATGTATTTGTTTAATAATTTTTGAGAATTAAAAGCAGGATAAACCACAGTGTATTTTCTGCTGCCAATGAGCCAGTGACTTACCTGTAATTAAAGAGGAGGTAAACTCATTTATTTGTTGATTCAGGTTGGGCAGGGAGGAGTTCATTGACTCTTCCCTGCCCAAAGTAGAATTAGGTAAACCTCATTCACTTCTGTGGATAGAAAAATCACTCTTATATCTTCACTTAAACTGTAAAAACACAACCAGTCCCACAAAACAGATGACATTTAGGAAAGCTCTGAGTAGATAAATTCTACTCTTTGGAGCCTTAAGTCACAATGTGTTGTTTCTTCCACCCTCAGCAGGGGGGGAAGTCTGCCCTACAAATCAAAATTCTTACAGCCTTAATCCTTAATACCACAAGGCAGTCTTCATCACGTGAATCTTTGGTCCAAGGAATATGCAGTACTGCAGATAAGGACAGAGAGATCCTATTAAAAGTTAAATCCCCTACTGTTCCCTGCTGTGCTTTGGGTAGAGGACATGCAAAGTGGCAGCAGTGTAAGTGGACAAGGCTGAGGCAGAAGCTGGGGTCTTGAGGGTTCATTTAAGATAGGGCTAGCAAGCAGCCTTTGGGACTCAGAAGCTCCTTTGTTCTCTTATAAGCTGTCAGTGTAACACATCAGTCCATGATTCTCCCCCCTGGAGAACCTGACTGTAAGAGGTCCTGGAAGGTATAGTCAGGAGGCTCCGGTCACATCACTGCAGCCTACCCATTTCACTGGAAATATGTCCACCACTGGAAAAGGTTGGAGAAGGCTGGTGTTGACCAGTTGTGTTAGGTTTGGTTTAGAGAAAAAAATAAAAAGCTTGTATATAAATGCTACTGCTCTATCTCTCCCATTCCTGCTCGTGCTTCCAGCTTTGAATGGAGCACACCTTTCTCCTCAACAATCCCCACACATTCCTGTAAGGAAGGGCACACTGCAGGACCCAACCAAAGAACATGCAGCAGGTGGGTGTGACAGATGGGGGACAGCAAGGGAACAGTGAGATAATTAGGATTAGAACCATAAACAGCAGCAGTGGCAGACACTATGAGAGACACTTGAAAATTGAAATTGGATGTTTGCTTATGAAGAGTTCATTGCTTCCTGCCTGTTTTCACCAAAAAAACCAAGTTGCTTTGACATCACAGTTAGTTGCTATGGAAATGCTGATGCTACTAAAGATAGGACTGCGCTGGAGGACTATAAAAAGTCCTGGAGACCCAGCTGAGTCTGTACATATTTAGGAAAAGCCAGCACAGCATTTATTATTGGCAGTGGCACAACAGCCCATTCATGTGACAGAATGTGACACCAGAAGTGGATAAGGGGACATCACAATACAACAAAGTGCCATGATGCTGAGGTGGGGAGGGAGGGGTCAGAGTTAGGCCTATGGGGAAAGTAGAGTACTTAAAGCAGTACCACCCTGGCAGTAAAGAATAAAGCTCCCAGAAAAAAATATAAAGCAAATTTTAGAAAGAGGAACTGCTAGAAATGGAACTTCTCTGTTCCCACAAACAGGTGTCATAGGCTTTAACAACCTTGTGAGAGATATCTCCCAGTAATTTTAAATCTCAGTAAACACAGAATCATAGAATCATGTAGGTTGGAAAAGACTCTTGAGATCATCAAGTTCAAAGCTAATGCTGCCAAATCCACCACTAAACCATGTCCCTAAGCGCCACAAGTACATGTCTTTTAAATACTACCAGGAATGGTGATTCCACAACTTCCCTTGGCAGTCTGTTCCAAAGCTTGATAACCTTTCCAGTGAAGTATTTTTCCCTAATATCCAATCTAAACCACCCCTGGTGCAGCTGGAGGCTGAATTTACATTGTGTTATCACTTGTTACCAGGGGGAAGAGACTGGCCCCTACCAGATACACCTTCCTTTCAGGCAGCTGTAGAGGGTGATGAGCTCCCTCCCAGCCTCCTTTACTTCAGGCTAAAGAACTTCAGCTCCCTCAGCTGCTCCTTGTAAGATTTGACTTTGCTAACAAATACTATAGCTGTGTACAGCTGGGATGTCAGCAGGTCATCATCATCATGATGAATACTTTTAGATCTGGTTAAAAAAAATATTTCCGTTTTCAACCCTCCTTTTTCTAACTCAATTTTTTTTAAACAATAGCTGAGCTTTTCTGCCTCACAGTTGTTGAAAAAGGAGAAATGATAGCCTGAGCAAAATTTATCTGACATTGTTGTCATCTCTCTGAAGGAGATGGATACAGAAGCATTGTCCCTACGAGAGAAGGACTTCACCACAAACCAGCTGCTCACCAAGTTTGTTAGGACACTGACTCACACCACAGGCAGAATGGACAGGTCCACCAGAGACATTTCTGTGCCCAGGAGTCTCTCCCTGTCTGCCACACTGCTGAGGTCTGTCTGTGGATGACAGCTGGAAGCATGCAGGAAGTCTCTGGGGCACTGCTCTGGCAGGGCAGGTGGGCTGTACAGTAGGTCAGCTCAGGCTTCACTTGATGCTTTTGAAATCTATGGCATGATTGTGGCTTTCAGGGTAAAACATTTTTCAGAGGAGCGACGACTCCTGGGCAAATGCTCCTTTACCCACATCAGGCTTCATGTGGGCTCCTATCTGTACTCCTGTTCCAGAAACCAAATGGAAGATTTGCCTCCACAAAGCCTAATGCCAGCAGCATTTTCATCCTCCATTAAATACCCCCAGGCTGTGGATATCAGCCAGTAGTAATGAGTGCTCCTTCCCCTCCCCACTCTCACACTTCAGCAGCCACAGAGTCTTTACTCATGTTGTGCTGTTCAAAAAGCAGGACAGCACTTTCTTCAGACACCACTCTGTCCAGCACTGAATGAAAAGGGGCATAAGAACAGAAAATACTCCTTGGGCTTGCAAGCACTGTCCCCAGTTTCACAGGCAAATCCATCACACCCATCCATACTCTTTTAGGCTTCCTTTAAACTAGGCAGAACCAGGGAGAAATGCTCACAAAGGATGTTTCTGTAGTCCATAAATCCACACTGTCTCTGATATGACTGAGCAGTTATGATAGGGATGCTGCAGAAAAGCTCCTCTGGTCTTCCCTCTGCTTTGTTTGATGCCACAGCAATTTAGCAAGGGCAGAAATTACTCTCCACCCCTGCAAGCTCAAGAGAGACCTGTAGCATTTGTATAGAAATGGAGAGTCTGGGGGGAAAAAAGGCAAGAAAAAAACAACAAGCTAGATTAAAACCCAGTTTCTTCATTTAAGAAATCGTTGCATCAGTCTAAGAAGAAACCTTGTAGAAACAGAAGTCAGAGAACACAAATTGCTCCAGTGCATGTCTTTGCTGGAAATGTTTTAGGACATGTGTTCTCACTTCTCAGGGAAAGACAAATACTGCCTTTGTTGTAGACTCTGGAAAGAAAAGCAAAGGCTTTTATGCTAAAGCTGCCCAGCAGCTGAGACATCCCTGAAACAGCTAAAAGCCTTCTAACTTCTTGCTTAAATTTAGACATACTCCTATATTCCCAAATAAGTGCGTTAGACATGTGTCATTATTTTCTCTCTTCTCAGTTAATGCATACATAGATGCAGGATTTACAGACAGAAATCATCTCTCCTCCTCCATTCCTGATTACCTGGCTGAACAGCCACAGCCTTTCTGATTTATTCATGTAAGATAGGATCTTCACTCCTTGATCATCTCAGTAACCTTTTCTTGTGCATACTCATTATAGCCTGAATTAATCTTTCTTGGAAGGGAGAGTGGAGTGGGGGGGCGCTGTGCCTTCACAGAACTGTGTCTATTGCTTTGCTTCCTGCACCCTTAGAAATAACTGCCTAGGGATCAAGAATCACTCTCCTCACCTTATTCTAAGGACTGGAATGTTTCCAAGCCAGTCACGCCACTTCCTACAGAGGCAGGTAAAGATTCCTGGTTGGGCAAAAGGCAAATGCTGCTGGCAATCATTAGCCACAGATGTGCTGTCATGATGATTTGAGTGGCATAGACAGATCTTACTTTATTGTTTCTGTTTCAGAATTGCAGTAGATCATTCAGAATGAAAAATGGGAGGGTTCTGATTTAAGCAGGAACCTGTATCACTGAAGCAGAGAGAGAAATAGGACAGAAATGAAGCTGTGAGTTAATGTGGTTTTTTTCTCCTCCACCTTCTCGCCTTTCCCTGTCCTGTCGACCTATGAATTACAGAATCACAGGATATGCAGAGTTTGAAGGGACACACAAGGATCACCAAGTCCAGCTCCCATCCCTGCACAGCACCATCCCCAGGAGTCACAGCATGTGCCCAAGAGCATTGTCCAAAAGCTTCTTGAGCTCTGTCAGGTGCTGTTAGCACTTCCCTGGGGAGCCTGTTCCAGTGCCCAAACACCCACTGGGTGAAGAACCTTTCTCTAATATCTAAACCAAACCTCCCCTGCCACTTCAGGCCATTCCCTTTGGTCCTGTCACTGTCACCACATAAAGTCACACCACACAAGTCCATTTATTGCTTGGTCCCATTTGCTGTCAAGCCTGCTTGCCTTTTAGGTGACACACAAGCCAGGTAACAGCATTGCAATTTCCAAAGTATGCTTGTTTAAACAGGAGCAGTAGGAACTGTCAACTCAAGAGCAGCTCAGCCAAGTGTATAGCATCTCATCTACCCCTGATCTGGCTGGCCATAGTCTCCTTACCACCAGGCCAAGGCAAGAGGCTCCAGGGAAAGCTGCAGGATCCCCTGCCTGCTGTTAGGAGACAATTAATCTTCCTAACACAGTTCTGAGGAACTCTGGACTGTTCTGGCAGAACCAAACCACACGCTCTTGTTTGCTAAGTCCACACAAATCTCTAAAACACCCAGCAAAGACAGCATGGGCTCCCCTTTGAGGGAAAACTCCCTGCAGAAGCAGCACACAGAGGACTGCTCTCTCCTGCAGTGGCAGCCCTCTCGTGTCCCCACTGCCAGGCACCAAGGGCAGGAGGAAGGGTGTGTTGGAGGTACAACCAGATGCTGTTTCCAGCAGAGGAAGGGCTTGCAACTCCACCCATGCATCTCTCGTGCCAGAGTTTTTTCTGTAACAAAGCACTAAACAAGATGCTTCTTGTGTCCAATGTGGATTCCTACCCCCCTCCACAAATCTCTCTCAACTCCCCCTTATAGCTCCTTCTGCCTTTAGATGGAGAAGTGACCATGTCTGGTGCTGCTAATTGAAAGGAGCTCCAAGCTTTGGCCAAAACGAGGCAGACCTTTTTGTCTCAGAGGCATACAGAGATACACAGAGCAGGCAGAGGAAGACACTGTTCAGCAGGCTTATGGCTCACTGATCTGAGAAAGGCCTAAAGGATCCTAGTTTAGGGATGTACAATAATTTTCTTTCACAATCTTCACAGAAATCCAAACACACACACACACATACACACACATACCCCATTTACATTATCAACTCTTTATCTTTTAATATTTACTACTGGTACCTCATAATTACGTTCTCTTATTTCATACAGAAGCCCCCTGGGTTTTTTTTAACAATGCAAAAGTTTCTTCTGTATGTAATGGCCATGTTGCTATTGC
Organism: Camarhynchus parvulus; assembly: GCF_901933205.1. Classification (NCBI taxonomy): domain Eukaryota; kingdom Metazoa; phylum Chordata; class Aves; order Passeriformes; family Thraupidae; genus Camarhynchus; species Camarhynchus parvulus. The sequence continues at coordinate 17,630,918 of NC_044575.1, read as the reverse complement.
TTCGGCAATTCTTTTTATGAAAAAAATCTGTGCAAGTTTTACCAGCAGTAGCGAAGTGTGCCTTACACCCTGGCTCCCCTGAGAACCAGAAAGCTTGTTAACTTCATCCTGTTAACTTCCACTCTGCTGTTCACAAGGTATAAAGATATAACCAAAAATAATTCAGCTTCACAAGTTCAAGAACCTTTAATTCAGCTCCTTGGATGTGAAGCATTCTTTTTCTGCAGCTTGGTGTGTCACACCATAACAACATAAAGCTTTAGAAAGGTAAAGTCCTAGACAGGAAATCTGACATCATGCAACTGCTCAGCGGCCCAATGTGCCAAGCAGAGCACATAAAAATGCAGAGAATTTCACCAGAGAGAGCCAAGTGAGTCCTGACAGGCTCTTTTAAAGTCATTAGCATTATATTTCATGGTGCACAGACCCCAGTACTGTGATGTTGAAATGTCACAAGTGATGTTTGCTTAACAGACAAGACTGATCTCACATGAACCTTTAACTAAAGGTAGAAATCACATACAAAATAAACTAACAAAAACTTTCACCAATTTTGTACTTAAAACTTGAAATGTGTCCTGTACCTCCCCAGTCTTCCCTTGCCAGCAACAAGGTTTTACCAGATTTTCAATCCCACGCTGTCCTGTCAGCATGCAAAACTTCCCCCCTCAAATCAGATTCCCCACCCACCCCTTAAGTGTATAACACAATACTTGAGGTTCTTGGGACAAGCACTTGCCATTGTGCTCATGTGTCATTGGTTTTTGTCATTGTGCCAGGTCATATGAAAACAAAGCAATTTTAAGTACAGTGGGTGCAATTGTTACAAAAATAGTTGAATGGGCTATTATAGGCACAGTGCTTTCTTTTAAAATACATGCATTCTTGAGATATATTGTAGGATGTTTCTAAATTCAAGGTGATTTTCCCAGTCTGAATACGTGGGAATATGTTGCGTGGGTTTTAAAGAAAATAAACTGATAATGCTTTGCAGCCTACCTCCTGATGTCTCATAGACAACAGATTAAAAACTACTGTTCTATATCAAACCATACCACTTTTTAGAACCCATTTGAAATTTCCTTTCTTACTTAAAAACCTGTAAAGATAGCAACCTGTAAAAGACAAAATACCATAAGCCTTCAGGTTGTTCGAAAATCATGGTAAGTATGGCACTTTCTGGAATTTCAGTCAATCTTACTAATCTGCTGTTATGTAACTTTTTTTAGATAAGTCCATACTAGCAAGAGATTTTTCAGCTTTGGAACTAACAAGGAAATAATTCAGTGAATAATTTCCAACCTCTGAATCTGATCTCAATTTCCTTATCCTGGGCATGCATTCACATTGTGTAGAGTTCATTTTTTCACCTTTTTTTTATGACTCTGAGCAACAGGCAAGGGGCCACATGAGCAAGCTGATATCCATATGTCTGTTGACAGTATCTGTCATTCCCAATAGTGGATGTGACTGCCAGGGATAGGCTGGGCACATATGTTGTCTCAGGAAGATAGGCCCTTACACACCTACTCCTGGCTGACCTGCTGATATCTGTCTCAACATCTCCTACATCTCCTACATCTCCTCCATCAGTCAAGTGTCATCCACCCCAGTCCCATCCCATGGTCTCTCACAAGATACAGATACAGGCTGGTCACACCCTCACAAAATTCTTTCTCCCTGAAATTGAAAATTGTTCACTGAGCAATCTCAGTCCTTTCTCCTAAAAATCTCTGCTCTTCTGGGCTGGTCCATGCTTGACGCTCGTCTTGCATTTGTGTTGTACCTTCATTGATCCACGTACAAAACAGAACTTCTCTGCCTCTTTCTTTTGGATATAGTAATTGCTCTTCTCTGTTCAGTAATTTCTCATCACAAGACCAGAGCAATCAGGGCTATCACAGGATACTTTGGCTGCCAGGTTAGTGTTGTGCTTTCCCGACAATTAGGCACAGGAACAATCTCTGAACATAAATGGGGAAAGCAGGGTCAGTGCCCCTTGGCCTTCCTTGAGGGTTTGTGCACCTGCCTCTCAGTCAGACCTCATTTTTACAGTAGAAAAATGAAAGATTAAGGGGTGAAGCTTTGTCTCTTTCCTTAATATGTAGCACATCTGAAGCCTTTTTTTTCTACCTGATTCACACTGGAGACCCCTATAGCCAGAGGAACAGAGATATAGTGGCCATTTCAGTGTGAAATGTCTAATGCAGACAATGTGATTGTGTATTGACTGATGGAGCATGAACTGTCACACATAGTTAGGTGACTTACATCACCACACTAGATGACTTACATCTTAGTTTTCTAACCTTTTCCCTTTCTCAGGGCATGCTCTGCCAGCTCAGGCACAGTTCTTCCCAACAGCAGTTCATTGCAGCTTTCTTTGTAACCTTTCCATTTTGACATACACCTCACACTGACCATGATATTGCCAGTAATGGCATGTTTGTGACTCCTAATTGAAAAATCCTTTTCCAGTTTGATGCACCGTGTTACAATCCAAAGAACTTCTTTCATGATGTAGGAATCTCTTTCTTTGCTCTCTATGCACAGTTTTCCTGTGTTTTGTAAATGTTTTAACAGTGACCTGGGTCTGTTACAAGTTCTACCTATTTCTTGCATCACTTGCACTGATTGCCACTCCATTGATATTGTTTTCTGCTTCTCATATTTCTGCCCTCCATCAAGTTTCATTCTGTTAACTTTTTCCTAATACAGAGAGTTATGAGCACCAAGTGATCTTTTCAGCACCTTTATCTTTAGGAAAGACAGAGCATCCAGCATCTATTCGGTCAGTAAACTTTTTAATATCCCTTAATGATAGAAATAACCTCTTAGTCCTGAACAACTCACAGTATTGTTTTCCCTTTGCTGTCACCTTGAGTCCTTCCACGGTAAATGACTTTTTTTTCTTTTGGCAAGAATACTTTAGCACTTCCAGACTTTTCACAAAATGTCCTGCCTCGCTCCCACACTCCATCACACTGTGTGACAGTCTCATGTCACACATCTGGGTCTGCGCTGTTGAGCAGTCTTTCCTGCTCCTCCAGATCATTGTCACAGAAACATTTAATTTCCATTTTCCACAGCCACACATTGTTTGTGTGTCCCATGATTCTCAAGGCTGCTCAGGCTCAAGAGTACCTTTCAATATTACCTCTCTTTCCAGGTCTCTCACATTTTGCACTGCTGTTTCCTCGATGAGCAAGACAGGTTTCATGATAAATCCTTCATGACAAATGAAAACAATGAATAGAATAAGATTTTTTTTTTTTCAAATATCTGCTCTTTCCTCCATGTAGACTGTCACCATACTCTGTCCCTGTGCTCTTGTGTTTGACATTTAGCAGCCTGGTGTGCTGAGACACATTTGAAGCCTACCCATATGCCACAGCTGGATCTCTGCAGAACTTGTCATCAAACATGTGCATCTCATTAAGTTTCAGGTTTCAGTGCAAACACACTGTTTCACTGGATTATCTGAAACCTGCTCACTTTCAGAAGCTTTTGGCTTGATTGGAGTGGTAACTTCAGGTGGAAGTAATGAAAAATTTGAAAGTTTTACTTGGATTTGCCCCAATTTGACCCCAAAAGCTCAATTCTAAGCTGAATCTTAAAGGATTTAGGATAAAGCACAGTCATCTGGACTCATGTGACATTAGAGACTTCCAGTAATGGAATAATACTTGAGGCTTCATCATGTATATGTCACTGTAATTCTGCTCTCTTCATGTAGCTGCAGATTGCTTTATAACCAAATATAAACATATACGTTTTCCAGCAGTACTTGATAATGAAATTCCGAATGGATAGCTCACACTTGAAGAAACTGTTATTATCAAATGACTGCAATTCTACCTTTTCAGATTGACTACTGGGACTGGCCCTTGCAATATTGTGCTAAGCCAGTTCATCTTGTTGATATAAATCTGATTTCACTCAGTGACACATCCATTGACTATGACCCCTTATACACAAGAGAGAAGAAAAAAAAATCTTCCAGCTTTGAGACTTTTCCCTACCTTTGCTGTATCAAATAGGTCTGTGTGTAAGAGTGTTCCATGAATAAAACCTTCAGCCAGTGCCATCCTGTCTGTTTAAAGTCAATATCTACATGCCCATGGCTAAGGGCTCCAGGAAGAAGTGCTGCCATTCTGAACACAGTTTGCAACATCAAAAGATTTCTCCATGGTTGAAAATTTTCTCTGCTCCAGGAATTTCATTGTAACACAAGTGTGGATCTGTCAAACCAGCTCTACCTCTCCCTTAGCATATCAGTGTCCAAACACCAATCTTGGTAAAATACAAGCCAGTGTCAACAAAGCTCAGAGCTGAAGAACTAGCCTTCCTCCCCTCTCTCCTGGCCTGCAGCCATGCTACTGCTGCCTGTGCTCTGGTCACACAGAATTCTGTGTCCTCAGGAGGGGCAGCAGGGGTGCTAACTCACACAAAACTCAACTGCTGGGGGGCCACAGTTTTTGTGGAAACAGGGTTTTTTAGGCTCAGCCTATGTTTCCATTCCCTGTGAATTTCACTCTCCATGTCATTTCCATTTTACTCTGTAATATGAATGACAGCAAGTTAAACAATAATGAGGGCAATCATTTAGTCATGCCGAACTGGATGAACTGTGGGGTTACTAGAGATCTCATGCCACCCTTACCAATGGAGAGGATTGTCCCTGGGCTATGATCAGTCCCCCCCTAGATGCTGGCTTCTGTTTCCTACTGTCTCTCCTGCTCTGGTATCTTCATTTCCCCATTTACAAATCCATGTGTAACACTGAGGGTCCAAAGAACACCAGTGCCAGGGCATTAGTAAATCTATGTGTAGGAGGAAGAGGGTCAGAGCATTTCCAATTTCCAGAGTGCTTCCAGATCAGTCTGTGGCAAGTAAGATGTACATTTAATGCTGCTTATATATGCACACATATGTATGTGGGCAATCCTGGATGCACAGACAGGCTGGGGAATGAGAGGCTGCAAAGCAGCACTGTTGAAAGGGCCCTGGGTGCCCTGTTTATGGGAAGTTGGATCTGACTCAGCAGGGCCCTGGCAGCCAGGAGGGCCAACCCTGTCCTGGGGGCATCAGGCACAGCATCACCAGCCAGAAAGGGAGGGGATTGTCCCCCCTGCTCTGCACTGGGGCGGCCTCACCTCGAGTGCTGGGGGCAGTTTTGGGTGCCACAATATAAAAATGACATGAAGCTGTTAGAGAGTGTCCATAGGAGGGCCATGAGGATGGTGAAGGGCCTTGAGGGGAAGCTGTGTGAGGAGCAGCTGAGGTCACTTGGTCTGTCCAGCATGGAGGAGACTGAGGGGAGACCTCATTGCAGCTACAACTTCCTCCTGAAGATAAGAGGAGGGGCAGACACTGATCTCTTCTCTCTGGCAACAGTGACAGGACTCGAGGAAATGGCCTGAAGTTGCATCAGGGAATGTTTAGGTTGGCTATTAGAATAAGATTTTTCACCTGGAGGTGGCTGGGCACTGGAACAGGCTCCCCAGGGAAGTGGCCACAGCACCAAACCTGCAGAGCTCAAGAAGTATCTGGACAATGCTCTCAAGGCCCATGATGGGATTCTTTGAGTGTCCCATGCAGGGCCAGGAGCTGGACTTGACAACCCTTGGGGTCCCTTCCAACTTGACATATTCTGTGATTCTGTGATGTATATGCACATACATGAATGCAAGGTCCATATCCTCTCATTTGTAGCTACTCTCATTTTCAGACTGTCTCACAGCAATAAAAACATCCTTCTGAGTTAGGATAAAGGGATAAAGGGGCATCTCCTCTTTCTCATATGCTACAGAACATAGAGGTATGAACTTTATCTACAAGAATAAGTCTCCCCAGCCTAATTTGTAGGTATTGAATGAAACTCAACAATTAAAACCATTGTAGAAATTTTATAGAGGCAAATTCATGGACTCAGGTGAGCAAAATTCATTAATTCTTCCTGGGGCAGCCTACTATACCACCCTGCTTAGGTTTCTGCTAGCCCTGCTACAGCAGGAGCACACCTTGCAGCACAGTTGGCAGAATGGGAGAAGCTGCCAGGTGCTGCAGTTCATGGACTCATGTCTCAGTTCAAAGTCCCCTTTACCCATAGCTAAAGCTGAAATGTTTGTCTGTGAACAAGGGGCACTCCCTTGCCTGCATTTTGGTCAATGGACAGTCCCATCCACCAGCCACACATTCAGAGTTAGTGCTCTATGAATCCTGTGTGGGCAAACATGGGTCAGGACCTCATGTGGGATATCCATGATGATTAGAGTCTGGAGGTATGCTAGAAGCAGGGTGTTTCTGAACACCAGATTGGACTGTGATCCATGAGGACCCCCCATGGCTATCCTTCAGGGCAGAGGTTTGTCACCAGGCAGCATTATGAAACTCTCTGGCTTCAGAAAACTAGACAGCTGGACTTCTACACTGACCAGCTCTCTAGATTAAGTTATTTTGCACTCCACTGCCATGGTTTCCTTACCTCTAAAGGTAAGTGCCTCTCATGGCATGGGCTGCCAGGCAGACAAATACATACATACACTCCTCATTCACAGCTCAATGCAAAAAGTCAGCAGCATTCTGGTTGTTGCGTTCACATGAAGACATTAACAAAAGCAACAGAGCAGCAGCCCCACCTTCCTCCTCTCCCTTCCTCCCATCTAACTGTGCTCAGTAATAAAATTTACAGCCTTAGTATTTGGAAATGCCCCAAATGCCTTTCCCTTGGATACCACGTGCAAACTGAATTAGGTCTTAGTTTAAGAATGTTGTTAAGAAATTTAACAGCTCTGCAGAAACAAGTGCAAATCACTCAGTTCTCTACTTTCTTTCCCCAGTCATTGGGACAGCCATAAAAGTGCAATGAAGAACCAAATCTGCTGTAGTTACGCTGAATGGAATTCAAATTTTGGAGACAACATTTCAAAAATGTAAAGGCTTCATTAACCAAGGAAGACTCAATGAGCAGGGATGAGTGACAACAAGATCCCCATAGCTAATGATAAGGTTTGTGGAGATCATTGGTGTAAAATGGAGCCCAAAGCCCATATTAATTTTTGCACAGTCTGCACCTGACAGCAATAAGGGATCAACCTATGTCAATCTGCTTTTTCACCTTGGCTTCCCACTTATCTCCTAGAAATTCTCTGTGGCCAGCAAGAGCTATGATTCGGGTTGTCCCCTGTTCCTTGAGAAACTTTTTTTTGGCCTAGGGAAAATGAGTCCGTGATCATTCTGTCATCCTGTTAATGATGAGAAGTGACAGAGCCAATCCATGGATTCAAATTCTAAGATTTTCAAGGCAAGGTTTTAAGGCTTGAGTGGAAATCTGAGCATGCCTTAAACTGCCATGGAAACCCAACAACTTGTCAGCTCAGGAAGGATCACTGCTACTGTGTGGAGGCTGAGCTCATGCCTGATGACATTTATGCTGCCTGTCCATGGGTAACTCACTTCCCAGAGACCCAGTCCTCTACAAATCCTTGAAGGTACAGGGATGGACTGAGTTTCAATGAGTGCTGAAATAAGCACACACTCCCCAGCTCACCCCAAGGGTCACTGAACTTTTTGAGGTTTGGCACAAATCGTTACATTCCTGCAGGTAAGGGGAATTTTACATTATCAGCTTCACCTTATCAACTTCTTAATGAAGATCACCTCTTTGCAAAGGGCGTTATAATATGAGATTAATATTTCTGTCTGAGAGCCCTGATAAAGGGAGTGAGTCACACATCCTTTTTCTGTCATGCTTTGCAAGATGATGCAATATGACTTCAAGCACCACAAAAAAATACTCTTCTTTCTCGTCTTAAAGAAAAATGTTTGTTTTTCTTTCATAAGGAAGACTGAAGCTTTGGGTCATGGCAAGTTGAGCTCCTTGTGAAAAGCAAGAGGCCAGCACGGCTGTTTTTCAAAGGATAAAACTAAACCCAGTGTTAAATAAAGTTTATTGCTAGTCCTAAAATTAAAATCATGTTAGTCAGTGCTCTGATTTTGTCCATGAATAGACTATTTTCCTACAATGGTTCTCCAGGTTAGACTGATTCTATAATTGAAAATAAAATGATGCAGAGAAAAGTCAATAATTCTTCTACAAGGTTCTGGTACTATGACCACCCTGTGTCAATCAACACCTTTTTGGTTTCACAGTTCACTTAAAACTGGGATCCTATTGGCAGAGCTTGTGTTGTCTAGGAGTGTTCTAGGAATAGGGATATGTGGTTATATTTCTGATACTGTGTAAGGGATGAAGAAGGCTGGTATATGCCCCTGGGCCAAATTCAGTTCAATCATTTTCCCCACAGGCACAGCAGATTTCCCTCATGCCAAGTGAGACCACACATGCTGGTACTCGGGAAGATTTTGAACTTGTGCACACCTGTGAAATACACTCCAAAAGACTACATTGCAATCAAGATATGCAACAAAAATCCTAAGTAGAGTTTAGAATTGCTGATGTTCAGAGATTCTTGAAAGACTAATGCTTTTCCAGTTTAAATATTAAAATAAAAACTCAGACCTTGTTACCCACACAGGGCCAGGTGGTGAGGAGGTGACTTCGTTACATGAAAAGCACAGTGCAGGGTGCTGTGTGCACTCACAGTCATACTGCAAAATAGAGAGTTCCAGGTGCAGCATGAGCTAGATGTGAAAATGGACAAAAACATCCTACCTGCACTTTTCAAGAGAGTGAGGGGTTATTGCTTAGGTCAGATGTTGTGGGTAAGTCTGCACAAAGTAAGGATAGATCATAATGTGTACACTGGCATGATGAGCTTCAGCAACTTCCAAATTTTTATACTAAGATCTTTATGCAGTACCATTCCTGTTTCTTGTCAGGAAATAGCTCATGTCAAAATCCAAAAGTATTATGATTAACACCCTATCTACAATTTTGCAAGTAAAACGTTATATCATTTGCCTTTGAAGTGTTAATTACTTTACCACCTAAGAAAATATGATTCTAGGGAAAACACATTGCTGATCTGATCCAGAATTTGCTCTGCTATTCTCTCTTGGTGGAGACAGGTATCTAGGCAATTCTATTCTTCAGCCAAAAGTTAAAAGATCCAACTCAAGACTTCCAGCAAGAAGCTTTGTGTCCTCTGTTAGATGGGAAGGGTGGAGCTAGGCAATAACTGTGATCCTTTCTGATTTAAGTTTGTAACTGTGCCTTTCTGCAGTAGCCCCATGGGAACAATCACACAGATCTCTGAAAGCAGCAGAGCTTATAAAAGAAGAAGTAGTGGGAAGGCAGGATGATCCTCATGGCAGAGCTGACAGTGGTGGCGGCTGTTGCTTAGGAATGCACAGAAGCAGCAGAATTATAGAGTCTGGGAGTGCTTTCAAGAAAGCAATGGCTGAGGCTCTGCCACAGAGACTTAAAAAGCTGAATCCTCAGGGAAGAGGAAAGCAAACTGCTAGCATACACTAAATAAACCCTTTTATAAGTGGTTTTGGTTTTGAGGGTTTTTTTTTTGTTTTGGGGTGGGGTTTTTGTTCGTTTGTTGGTTTTGGTTTTTTGGGGGTGTTTTGGTTTTGTTGGTTTTTTTTGGGGGGGGGTGGTGGTTTGGGGGTTTTTTTGGTAGTTTAAAAAGTAAATGGCCTGAGTTTTGGAGCAGGTGGTATTCGTGCAATCAGGGAGCTGCTCCGTCGGCAGCTCAGCCCGAGCACTACAGTGCAGCAACAACAGAGGAGTTGAGGAGAAAATAGCGGGGAGGAGGCGCAGTCTGACTGCACAGAGATTAACTCCTTCCCTCCACTTCCAATCTCTCCGCAAAATTCTGCCGGAGGGGGAAGAGAAAACTCCATTTCTGTCGCCTCCTCTCCTGTAACTGGCCAGGAGCACGCTATGCTGTGACTGATACGGGACCTTCTGCGGAGGGACCTGCTGGTCCCGTCCTCACCTCCTGACATCCTGCGATGAAACCGGTCACTTGCAGCGGAGATCAGCACGCAGGGCTCGGAAACACCAGCCGGGTTTTCCTTTCAGCTCTCATCTGATGCTGCTCGGTCCCCTTAATTCTTTGGGTTAGTTCCCGTTTTCATTATCTCTGCCTTTGTCTTGCTGATGGTGGCTGCATCTCCGTCCAGCTGAACCCGGGCTGTGCAGAGCATGATGCCATCCCAGCCACAAAGGTTTTGAAGTTGTTTCTTTCTCTTTCAAAAGCGGACAGGAAAGTATTTCTCATTCTAAGGAACAAGCTCGGGAAGTGAAAAGCGGATCAGGTGATTCTGCCGTTTAACTCTTTTCTAGGTGGAAGAAGAAATAGTAATGTAAATTAAACACCAGTGTTCACACACGCATCCCCACCCCACGCCCACGCTTCTTGTTTGCCCTTCCTAAGCACTTTGTTCCAAAGGTTTTTGTTTAGCCGGGATGCTCGGGAATGGCAGCATTTCATACCAATAGCTGCATACTGATACAATCAGAGCAGAAACAAAGGAACTGCCTCTTACTCTTACTAGAGTCTTCAGGGATTAAAACGAAAACCCAAACCAACAGCTATCCAAGACACACAGAACAGGAACAAACCCTCAGCTAACTGGTCATTTCCACAGCTCTGAATTCTCGGTCTCACTTTCTCCTGTCATTCTCCGTGCTGTGTTTTGTAAGAGCAAGTTTGCAAGAACAAAGCGCTGCAGAGAAGCAGATAATATGCACATACATTGCCTTCTACTTGGTACCCAAAACACAAGTTTTTCTCCAGGCTGTACTGGGATAATAGTAATGTACAGAGATTAGTCAACCCATGATACCAAAAGCAACTTGAACGTGCTAAAACAACTTCCTAGAGAACGAAGTAAAAAGAAAGTAAAAATTACACATTTTGCTTAACAGCTGCAGCAGTAACATCAAACCCACCAGCAAGTATGAGATTTAATAGCCAGGGCGTTGTCTCTTTCAATAAGCAGTATGAATATGTATCAGTTAACAGGCTTAGGATAGAATTCCTTGAGTTGGGGCAGCAGGGGTCTAAAACAGAGGAAGGTCAGCATTTAAGCCTTCTCCAGTTGCTTCAGTTCATCTCAAGTGTAGCAATTCCTTATGCTGTACAGGTCAGATTTGGTACAGGTCCTGTGGGACCCAGGGTTTATGCAGGGCTGTAGATTATGCATTCCTGCCAATGATTTGGTGGGATTGCCACTGCTGTGTTCCCCACAGAATGCTTTTGCATCATACCATTGAGTATAATCTGACTGCAGAAGGCACAAATAAAGGATGGTATGAACCTTGACTACTGCATATTCAGCTTCAGCTTTCAATGTGTGCATGTGTGCAGGTGTGGCCTGATTCCTAAAATAAATGGAAAGTGAGAAAGCGCAAATATTTAATCACCATTTCTTGCCAATCCTGCCCCTCTGTAGGAAAAGCGATGCAGAACTAGGACCACATATTTTCACTTCTTCCATATGAAAATCACAGGTCTCAGTGTAACATAAGAGAAAGCTGAGAAGGCTAGAGGAAAGCAGTAGAATTAGCAGGTAGATCCTGTGAGAAAGTGAGACCTTTTCTATCCTGTCTCTGTAATCTAGCTGGAGCATCTGCTATCCAAGTTGACATCAGCAGTCTGGCTAAAGAGAAATGCTTCCTGTCCCTTTACAGCTCCTGATGTGTTGCATCAAATGCCGTCAGTTCAAATTAAGCACTGCTGTTTTCTCCCTGCGCCCTGCCTGCTGCCTGATTTGTTGCACTTCTGCATGCAGCTGCAGTGGATGCGCCCTGGCAGAGGCTGGTAACTGCCCTGCTCCCTCGATAGTTTGAGGAAGCAGCATGGCCAAGTTGGCAAATCACCGTAACAAGGATCAAACCTGCCCAGCTCTGCACATCTCTGAAACCGGTCCTTTCCCTCCCTGTTTAACTCCAACGTTTTATTTAGACAGAAAGATTGCAGTCTAGCAGCCATTCAGAACAGGAGCCTTGTGCTTGGGCAGCCCCCAGAAAACAGATTTCCAGACTCAACTAAGTACATGGTCTCAAATAAAATGGAGCAGCACTGAAAATAAGTGCAGTGCACCCACCTTCTGCTGTACTGTATATTAAATAGTGTTCCATATCCAGATGCTTCTACTTTCTCCAAAGACCAGTTTTCTAGTGATGTGAAACATCTAGAGAGACCATTCAAAAAGTACAAATAGATACAATAGTGAAGCAAGGATTTTTGGAGGAGATAAAAAAATCTCAAACTGTGAAGATGTAAAATGATATTCTTCTGAAAACTGGAATATACAAAACCCATATAATTTTTTGGACCCTGTGGCTTGTCCTCCCAGTTCTTAGCTTAAGTTCTTATCTTTTTGGATCTGAGACTGTCATGAGACACCAGCTGGCAACTCAGCCAGACAGAGCCACTCACTCAATCCCTCACAGTGGGATGAGGCAGAGAATCAGAAGGGTAAAAGTGAGAAAATTTGTGGGTTGGGATAAAGACAGTTTAATAGGGAAAACAAAAGCCACGTGCATGCAAGCAAAATAAAAAGAGTAATTAAATCACTTCCCATGGGCAGGTGTTCAGCCTTTCCCAAGAAAAGAGGGTTCCATCATGTGTAATGGTGACTTGGGAAGGCAAACATCATCCAACCCTTCCTAGTTCTTCCCCCAGCTCCATGTGCTGAGCACAATGCTGTATGGTCTGGAATATCCCTTTGGTCAGCTGGGGTCAGCTGCCCTGGCTCTGTGCCTTCCCAACTCCTTGTGCACCTCAGCCTCCTTGCTGGTGGAGTGGTGTGAGAAGCAGGAAAGGCCTTGACTCTGTATAAGAAGAGGTCAGTGATAACTGAAACATCCCTAAATTTTCAGAGCTGTTTCCAGAACAAATCCATAACACTGGCCCCCACCACCTATTGAGAAAAAAAATAACTCTACCCCAACAAAATCAGCACAAAGACCAAACACTCTTCATTTCCTCTCATCTCTTAAATGACATCACTGGACTGTTGAGCAAAAGAGTTTCGATCACAGCAAACACAATTTTTCCCTCATAACATACTGAAGATCAGCTTTGACACCATGCCAGACTCTTAAAGGCTACCAAATTAATGTTCTGTTTGACCTCCACACACTAGCCCTGGGATTCCAGGCTTTTAGAAGCCTTGTGCACAAGGTTTCACACTGACTACTTCAGGAAGATAAGTGTGGGTCAGAAAAAAACTTTTGCTTTGCCGTGGGTTGGAAAAACACTTTTATCTCTCCTGACTTTAGAGACTATCTTCCTTTTTCAGATGCTCCAATAACATTATAGGGCTTCATCTGTTGGAGGAAATGACTTGCACAGTCCAAGCTTTCTTCCTATGTTCATCCTGGAGATGTTGCTTTTTCAGATATCCTGCCTAATGCAGCCATTGACTCCAGCTGCCATTATGCCCCTAGGTCCATGGGGGATGGGGATGTCTTCCCTACACCATCTCATTGGAGCAATTCCTTGCCAGGGTGTATTTTTGATTTGTCAAGACACACACTTCACTGCAGAGCTGTCCTTTGTTGAGCAATAAAGGAGGCTGCCTTCTCTTGCTAGTACAAAACAAGTGGCTCAGAAGGAAATATCTCACAATTTATTCAAAAAGCCTGCCCAAAAGAAAAACAACAGACAGAAAAAGTACAGGTTTAGGTCCCTTAAAGTGTCCTGAGAACTATATACACTCTGCATTTGATTAGACTGTAGTGTGATATAGTGGGAAACACCACTGGAGCCATAATGAACCCACAGGACATCCTGACAAGTTCCCAGACTAAACATGAAACCACAGTCTCTTGACTGTTTAATATGTGTTTCTTTTTCCCTTGCATTTCTTCTCTGGTTCCCAGTGCATTAATTTATCTTGTCCACAGACCTGAACATCTTCTAAATACTGTGAATACTGTGTTCTCTGCCTGCTCCCTCTCAGGTAGAGCATTGCCTTACTACTGAAGACTTCAAGTAGGTTTCTTGCCAGGTAAAGAAGTGCAACTGGCACTTGCTGGGACTTGCACATACAACCACACCCTTTCAAACCCTTCAGAAGGAGTGTCTCAGAGCAGGTTTTCCCACTGAGAGACATGATCTTCCACCTGTTGACCTCTGGAATGAAAATTAAGAAGGAATGTGTCTCAGTAGACCATGCAAATGTTGGGAGAAATCCTGCTCCTGATACTGCTGAGAAAATCCTCTGCTCCTCTTTTCTTTCAACCCTTCTTTCCAAATTGAAAAAACATTTCTCATTTGACATGCCTATTAAATTCAGAGACACCCTGCTGCATAAGAAAGGCTGATGCAATGAAGGATTCTGCAGCCCCTTTCCAGCACCTCATGGTGCTAAAACAAATACCAGATATTCACCATGGGACATCAAACAGGTGAGCACAACCCAGCTCAAACTGGTCATGCCATAGGGAAAACCTCCTTACAGCAAAATGGAGATTGAAAACTGGTGGGCTTCCAATGCCATCATGGCATGGAGTCTTAAAAGAGCTAGCCCAGATCCTGAAAACCCTAAAGCATATGTAGCAGGAAGATTCATACAGGCTAATTTACACCTGCTACTCTGCAGTTAGTTTGAATATCTCCATAGAGTTCCTGAACACAAACACAGAGAGAAAGAATGTCAAAAATTTAACATACATTGCAGTGTTTACTATAAGGACAACTAACAATGATCCCTCTGTGATCATACAGCAGAATAAATTGATTGGAAAGAGCAGTCAAGAAGCGCTTGTTAAAGCAAAGAATCTACTGAACTTCATTCTTCCCTCCAATTTTTGCACAGTTTTGGCACTTTTATTTAGCAAGTGTTGCAGTGCCTCTCACTGAACAAGAATTAGGTGTTAGAATAAGCTTCTGCCAATAATGCTGACTAAACACTTGTGATGCGGAACAGATGGAGAGATGCAGCTGAGTGGCATCCACATGCATTTTATTAATTTCTCCTTTCTTCTTCTACCCTATTCCTAACCCAAGTCTCCACTATTGAAATAAAGATTGCTGAATCTACTGAGTCCTCCCCCGTATAGGGTCAATATCCAATTGCCTCTGTAATATGGTCTACTGTTTTATCAGTCCAGTCTTACATGTGTTGTAACAATGCTTTCCTCATTTTCCTTGTGAGATAATTCATCAGTCTCCTAGACTACATGACAGTAGTGCATAGGTCCGAAAATTAGGCAAGAGAAGCTGTATTCTAACTCCTCTGTAAGACATCTGGTAAACAAACCTGGTTCCACAACTTCTCTCTTCATGTACTTCAACTACCACTAGATAGTTATCAAACCTCTGTAGCACAGTCAAGTTCTTCTTTCTTGAGTCTTTTTTCCCCTCATTGTCTTGTTTGAATGTAGATACAATGCCTGGTTAGAAGCAGTAGCTGAGTACTGTCACTAGGTAATTTTTAGTCTTGTTCCACACACACTGAAGTAACCAAACATTTCAGTTAAATCCAGATGTTCGCAGTTCTTTATTGAAAGTTGCTAAGGTAGGTTTGGCACATTTTTCTAACCACTTCAAGTTGTTCTGCTTTCTCTTAGTTTCCTGTAGAAATCTTTCTCATTGAATAAACCCCTTCCTCTGGCAGAATAAAGTATGTTAAATCAGACATTCATTTTTTTAATGTCTGGCACTTGTCCTTGTTAGAACAGAAATCAAACAAATCCATATAGAGAGGATTCCTAATTGTGTAATAAATCGCCCTTGTTTAACCCAATGTTGTCTGTATGAGCAGAGGCTTCTACAGAGCTGAAGTTGCAACATGCTTTAGTTTGCCAGTAACCACACATTTGCTGGAAGTCTTCAGTGACATCTACATGAAGGCCCAAATCCTAAGAGGTTGCTCAAGCAACCAAGTGGAAATTAAAAATCCCGTTACTCATGGGTTTGCAATGAAATAGCTCATTTAAAGTCATGAGCAGGACATGCATTCAGCAACTCTGAAACACAGCCATGCTCAGGAACTTCAGGCCAAACTCTATTATAAAACAGGGTGAATCCTGATGGATACAACTGCCTTGAAGGTCTCCTAGAGACCACTGGGAGCTTGCCACACCTGTGCAGCAATAATCAAAAGTAGATCCATTCTTGTCAAGATTTGAACTGGAACTCTGTCATATATGAACATTTAAGTTAGTTGAGAATTATTTCTGTAGGCAGTAGTGTGTTAAAATCTTTATAAAATTTTATAATATGGGGAAGGGAATCAACATAAGAGGAAGAAGGTAGCAACTAAGAAGAAAATTCAGCAGGGAATTTTGAGGGGATATCTTTTCTCATATCTTAGTTATTACTGAAAGAAATGAACTAGGACAGGCTGGGGGGAACCTTCTGGAAAGCAACTCTGTAGAGAAGGACCTGGGGGTCCTGGTGGAATACAAGTTGCCTATGCCCAGCAGTGGCCAAGAAGGCCAATGGGATCCTGGGGTGCATATGGAGAAGCATTGCCAGCAGGCTGAGGGAAATGATCCTGCCCCTCTGCTCAGCCCTGGTGAGGCACATCTGGAATTCTGTGTCTAGTTCTGGGCTCCTCAGGACTAGAGACATGGAGCTCCTAGAATAAGTCTGGTGGAGGGCAACAAAGAGGGTTCAGGGACTGAAACGTCTCACAAGGAAATGCTGAGGGACCTGGGCCTTCAGCCTCAAGAAGAGAAGACTGAGACCTCATCTATGTTAATAAGTACCTGAAGTGAGGGTGCCAAGAGGAGGGAGCCAAGCAATAGGACAAGAGGCAGTGGGCAGAAAGTGATGAACAGGAAGTTTAATCTGAAGGAAGAACTTCTTTATTTTGTGTGTGATCACATGCTGGACTGGCCAGAGAGAGTGTGGAGTCTCCCTCACTGGAGATATTTAGGATCTATCTGGACACAATCCTGTGCCATGTGCTCTGAGATGGCCCTGCTTAAGCAGGGAAGTTGGATCAGATGACTGTGGTCTCTTCCAACCTGACCCATTCTGTGATTCTGTGAAATGGCCCCAAACAGACAAATATGGTCATAGACTTATGACATTTTGGATTTAAAGAAACTGAGATTCAGTGTTAAAGCATGAATCTGTAACACAAAATGCTTTTTAGGTAGAATTAAGTACAATATTTTGCTAAATCAGGAAGCTAAGTGCCTGACTGTTGACTTTGAAATGTTTCCATCACCTTTTTAAGAAAGAAAATTTAGTATCTTAACGATTTCCCCTACTCCTGAAATACTTTTCTTCTTCTTTAAATGGGCCATCACTACTAAACGCTCAGAGATGTACAAGGAATGTACAAAGCAAGAAATGGTGTAATGCAAGCACATGTTTTGTTCTCCCTTTAAAACATACTACTATTAAAGATAGAAAACCCATATCTTAGTTTAGCTCCAGACCATTCAGAGATAGGTGAAATATTCATTCAGAAATTCAGGAATAAGTTCATGTACAAGAAGGGAGAACAAAATGCTATTGCTGAAGGGAATTAAAAAGGGGAGAGGGACCTTAGATATGAAACATAATATTCTTCAGGCTATTATGTTACCCACTTGTGTTAACATCCAATATTTCTTCTTTTAAATTGCAAATTGTATGCCCTGTATTTTAAGGCATCAAATTATACTGCCATATTGAGGATTATTTAAACAATCCCAGTAAGTAGGTCAGTCAGTAATTTACTCTTGGTTTATTAGAGGGTGCTAAAAGAAAAGAGCAACACCGTTATTTGTTAAATGAACAGCTGGATCCAAATGGTTGGGGGAGAAAAAGTCATTAGTTGAGGAAGTGTTTTGTTAAGATTTCTAGCATAATGAAAAGTATGGCAAAACCTTTGTTTACCACAAAAATTTGTGTAGGGAGCAAACACAATTAGAGCAACCTCCTTTGCACAGTAGGTTGGATTAAGCATCAGGAGGAACAAAGCAGAGTTCTGATGACCCAGGGGACCAAGATGGGGGATGCATTTGGTCTTGTGCAGCCTCATTAGACCAGGTTTTTCCACAACCAGAGTGGAAAGACTCCAGAAGCTGATACTGAGTGAAAAAAAGGAGAAAAGGATTTCAGTCAAATTTCTTTAGAATCACAAGCAAGAATTATTCAATTATGATTTTGACATACACAAAGGCAAAAAATTATTAAATTGTGCTTATGAAACCAGAACAGCTTTCTGGCATCAAACCTCAGATATTTACTTGGTAAGTAATCTCCAATTTCCCAGTGTTCCCACTGGAAATTCTCTCCAGTACTGTAATGCGTCAAATGAATTCTAAAGAGAAGATATTGATTTTGATGGTGGCTGTAGGTAAATATATAAGGCTAGAATAAAGCTATTGAAAGGCTTTAGCTGAATGGCATAGAAGGGGGTGAAAAGGGCAAAGATCTGGTCTTAAAGCTGGTAGAACAAGGCCCTGACACTCATTCTTCCTTCTGAAAGCAGCATCAGCAACTCCTCCATGTGAATACTGCGTGGTGAGGGATTTTCATGGCTTTGGATAGAGATGGTGGTGATGTCCTGCCTGTGCATCATCATCCTCACCACCACCCAGAACTAATACTTTGCATTCATAACAGAGGTAAATGGTAATAATTTTTGGCTGTTATTTTACATCAGTATAACTGTGCCTGGGCTGTGGTAATAAACCAAAAGTTTTGCTGATGTTGGCCCCAAGAGTTCCTTGAATACTAGCTCTCAATTACAGTTTGTCTTTTCCTTTGCCTAGAAACCTTGCTCCATAAAAACAAGTTTTATTCATGAACCTAGCTCTAGCTGGCTTTCCTCAGTGCAAGAGACTGATTTCAAAAGTTCAGCTCCCTTTCCCTCCCTCACAAAGAAATTTCTTTTCATAACCTCTGAAGCAAAAACATAATTAAATTTCCAAATCACTGCTACAGGATTTTATGGGAGGCTTAACTTTCCAGAAGACTCTGCAATAAATCAGAAAGGCTTTATTAAGAGCTAATTTAAAATATCCTGGTAATTTTTTTGCCCTTACAGAAACATAGAGATCAAGTAAGATCATTACATTGTTCCGCTATAGAAAAGAAGTCATGTGGGGCAGTGAGCAAGAAATGGTTTGTCAGAAGGTCAGCACTGGGACAATCCCTGGTCTCTATTTAGTTCTCAGTTTTCTAAGTTCATAGCCTGTGGAGGGTAACAGGATCTTCCTATTAAATACTGGAGAATGTTAAGCAGTTACAGAATACAATTTTTGAGCTTATTACAAGAACCAGCTTTCCACAGAAGTCCAAGTCTCCACTGTTCAGAGCATCAGGAAACTTTGGACAAATGCATACACACAGGCATCTGCATCTTTAAGGGCTCAGGAAACAAGTATAGACACAAAATATGAACTGAAAGTCAATAAATTATGGTGCCAGCCTGATGGGGGAAAAACATTTCATCAGAAATTCATTATGAAGGAAAACCCTAGATCCTTTTCTGGCACCTGTCTTGTGATTGAAGAGTTCATTAGCCCAGATATCTCAGACAGTCTTGTAAGCAGCAGTATCAGTTCCTCTTCTCCAGGTAACCAGGAATCAATCAATTTAGGACATCATGCATCACATTTCATCTGGCAATCCAGAAGCCAGCAAAAATTGCACAGCACAAAGAGTTGTTTCCTGAAGAAAACACTCTGTCTGCCCATTGACTCTTGAAGCTCGTGGCTAATCCTGAGACACAAGCAGTGTGAAGAGCAGAGAGTTCATGTGGAATCCTTCAGGTGGCACAAGCATGGACTGCTGTTTTCTCCAAATTCCAAACCCACATTCATTGCTGACAGCTGTGGTGACCTCATGTGTGTCCAGCCTCGTGTCCTGTCAGCAGGATAATGCAGAGCTGACTAAACAAACCCAAACAAGAAATTCAACACCTTGCAGATGGCATAGCCTGCATAGTCTCACTGTTACCTTGAAATGGCTGTAGCACTGAGGAGAGGCTGACAGAAAAACTGACAATTCTTAATCCATTTTGAGATGAGGAGGATGACAGAGTCAAAACAGGTAAGCCAAGCTTATTAGTGTCTTTTGCCATTAGAGAACGTGTGTGTCTCTGCCACAATGTCTAAGCATGTCAGTATTTCCACAGTCAAGGGAAGAGAGAGATGACCCAAAAGGATCAAATGTTGACCACGGGAAGCCACAAAACTAATGCAGTCACCCAAGTTTGTACAGGGTACACAAACTATCCAGGCTCCAGAGAGTCAGAGGGGTCAGGCATCATGAGTGATGAATCACCTTTTTCACAGTTCTCTCCTAAAACAGGAGGACTCATAAATAAGACTGCAAACAGCAGGAGAGCAAACAAGGATCCAGTAATCCCTTGTCTGAAAGCAAGCTTTACTCTGTGCTGCCCTGACCCCCACAAAAATGGCCTTGTCAGTCTGTCCTGTCTATACCTACCATCTCACCACAAGAGGCTACAGAGGCACAGTGCATTAACAGACTTCCTCAGCAAAATTCCACTTCAGAAAATATTTCACTTGAAAAGAAACTGAAAATTCACATAAAAATTAGATCATCTAGCCCATAGGATATGAAAAAACTTTCCACAAGAAGCAGACAGATGAACAGCTAGACTAGGGCAGCAGGATTTTGCAAAATGCCTGCTCTGTAGCATCTGGCTGATATAATGAATCAATAGATTACTGGCTTATGACCTGTGGAGTTTCCATTCCCTTGCAGAGCAGAGAGGAATATGGGCTAGGACATGCTCTAGCAGAACAACTCAGTAGTACAGCACTTAGGCATTAGCTACAAAATGCTGATGAAAAATACACCAAAAGTAGAGCTCCTCCTGGAAATCCCACTTACTAGTATTTTAACCAAACCCATTTTTATGCCTTGAGTAAACAAACATATGAGGAAAAAATGAACAGCTAAGAAAGGTTTGGATTTTTTTTTCATTTTTAAAGTAACAAATAGCTGACTTCTACACTGATGACTTCTCATTTACGAGGTGCCATTTGGTTTTTAAAAGCTTAACAGAGACTGTAACTACACTACTGCTGCTTGTCAGATTTGTAATCTAAAATTCCATCCCTAACACAAAGCAATTGGAAGAAGAATGCAAAAAAGTGTTTGCATTTTTGTATGAATGCAGAAGGTATGGCCTCAAATGCACACCCAGAGATGCAGCAGCCTCACGAGGGGTGCCCACTGCCCCAGCTGAGCATGGCCAGAGCAGCTCTGACACCATGCCTGGGGGAGGGGGCTTGCAGGGAGGTGGCCTCTTCGGGACAAGGATGGTGAGACTGGCCAACTCTGTCCTACAAGCTCTGCCTGTTATACCTAATGGATGGATACTGGATGAAAAGGATAAAAGCCTACAGAACAGGCTAATGGTTATTATGGGGTGTAATTGGATTGGCAGACTGGGGATCATACCCAGACTGCAGCCTCACAAAGAAGCTGAGCCAGGGTAGGATCTTGTAAGCTAGAATCCTGGAGTTTATTTTAATATTAAAAAAAAACCAAAAACCAACAACAAAAAACAACCAACCAAAACACATAATTGAAAGCATTTATCTGTTCTGTGCATCTATACTTTCAGGACAAAAAAGGATAGCAGAAACCAAAAGCATACCTACATCAGATGTTAGGTGTTACTATGAAAAAGTAAAAAGTGAATTTATATTATTTAACCATAATGAAAAGACCAAACCTGTGAGGGAGCTATAATAAAGAACAAGTTCTTATTCCAGCCGTGGAGCCCTTTAAAGACATTGCTCTTACATACCAGGTCTAAGGCTTTCTTGAGGAAGACACTACCAAAAGCAAGGCTGGGCAGGGAAAAAGGAAGGTTATTCTTCTGTACTTCTCAGTTTCAGCACAGAAGCTGTTTCAAAGCAAAGAATAAAGTTGCTGTATTTCTTGAGGCAGCTGAGGAAAACCTTCAGGGTTTGCTGTGAAGGTGCAGTAATCTCTGCATTCAGCACAACACTGCACATGCAGCAACATCTTTGGCAGCTGGGCCTTACACACTGTGCCCTTTATACACAGGAACACAAGGCAGTTCTTAATGCCTGATCTCAAGCCTGGAATTCTGTCCATAAGACAGAGTCTATCAGACTAAGACATTTAATAACACATTGCTCTTACCCTTAAGGTTCCTCAGTGAAACCAGGGCCTTCCCACTGAATTCAGCTTTCCCTGAAAAATCACTGCATCCTGCAGCCACCTAGAAAGCAGTTCCCTGCCATCCCCATCCCCCTGAATGTCACCTACAGATTTGAACCTAGCAGCCTTTTCTTGGGACTAACAATTTATTAGCTGCCAGCAAGTAGCTATTTTTCCAGAGTGGTTGGGATATGAAGAAGCTGTATTGATAAACTGGGCTCTGAGCCCCTGAGAGAGCAGCCTCTCTCTGCTCATGGCAGGACAGGCAGACATGGCCTCTCATGTTGGCAGGCATCTGTTGGGGAAGCAGCTTTCTGACATGATGGCACATCATGTTCCTCTTTGTGTGAAGAAAAAAAAACCAAAACACTGACTAGAAAAGCCAGAGCTCCTTAAAATGGTGTTCCCATCAATATTCACAAGAATCAAGAAAAATTTCCCCTCTCATCAGATGTTCTCTTGCATTCAGATAATGGGAATGAGAAAGGACAGCAAAGCAGGAGAAGCAAAACTGATTTGCTTTATGTAGATGTGTGCAAGCCTCTACTCTGATCACTCCATCCACGTTCTCACTAACTCTGAACAGGGATACTCCTTGTTTCTCCTGATGTGTCACTGGCCAAGTTTCCCTGTTTGTCTCCACCTCTCCTCAGAGGCATCTTGGAATTCTTCAAAGAGGTGAATGGGTTTGGCATTTAGATGACTGGCCTTCAGCTACAGACTCAGACCCTGAATCACGAGAGCCAGACCTCCCTCAGTCCTGGAGCTCAGGCTGCTTCTTTGTCAACACTCCATTAAAGCAGTATTTGCACACTGGGCCCTCCGTGCTCCTGCTGGTGGAACTGTACCCTCCCAGCAAGCTGATCCAGGTCTTCAAAACCCACAGGAATTTCAAGAAAGCCAAAACTGCCAATCAGCCTTCATCTTGCAAGACCTAGCACTGCACTGCCATGATCATGGTTACTTTTGGCAGAAGGCTGAGAAGGAATGTCAGGAAGTTACAGCAAATCAAAAAGATTTTTTTTCTAGCTCATCTAGAAAGCTGGATACAAGTTAATTCTTCCTCTAAATAAAGGGAAAGGAGGAGAATGTGAAAGGCTGAATTTCAGGAGGATCTTTTACTTCACTGCAATGCAATTTTTAAACACTCTTAAGTCACACAGCAAGGTAGACTTCATTAACTTACTGATAGGGTATTAAAAACAAGATTAGAAGGACAAATAACAGAGAGAGACAGGAGATTAGTGAAACGTTTCACATGCAAAACTAGAACTGCATTGAGGAATCTGTCATCCTAGCCTTTCCCTATCCTCTGATGGCATCATTTCCAGTGAAGGAGTTTGTGTTTTCATTATGCTCCCTCTGTAAACTACTAGTGAATTGTTACAACTAAGAAGAAAAGCAGACAGACAGCTTCTGAGACTGACCAAGAGGAAGGTGCTGTCTGCAGAAAAATTAATTCAGGAGAATGGGCAGGCATGTCTAGAACACATTACATCCCTTCTTTTCTGATTCTATCCTTCTGTCATTTAAAAGTATTGGCCCACTCACCAACTTCAGAGCTTGCAATTCTGCCTCTTGCATCTACCACTTTATGGTTTCACACAAATGCCAAAGTCATCAGGATGGAGTCTGTAAAGGAGAAAAAAAAAACCAACAAAAACCAAAAACAAACAAAAAACAAAAACAAAAACCCAAAACAAAACAAACAAAAAAAACAAACAAAAAACCAAACAAACAACCAAAAAACAACCAAACCAAACCCTGTCAAGCCAAAAAATCCCCTTGTTGCCAAGGCAAACCCCAGTCCAGATGTGTTGGTAATTTCTCACTCGCCTGTATGACAAAATGAGTACAGATTAAATTTCCATCTCTTGCCTTCCATTCTGCCTCCAGGAATAACACAGTCTTTCCATACCTTAGAATAGAGGCATCAAGCCTCCTCCATGAACATCCATGGCAGTAACCAATTTTTTTTCCATGCTTCAGTCCCAGACAGAGCTGAGAGGAGAGTAAAAAGGCTTTTTACAATAATATATTTCAATGTGCTTTACAGCCACAAGGAAGCAGGTCAATTATGACAGTTCCTGAAGTGATAATAACTGAGGCAGATTTACTGCATTGCTCTTTGGAGTCCAGCAAGACTTTCTATCATATTTAGGTAAGACATCTTATCAAAGCTGTAATTCCATTGCACTGAGATACACATACCTATCACAAGCACACTGAGGGAAAGCCTCAAAAGTAAGCACAGACAAATGATCTATTTTTCTTTCGTTCTGTGTAAACAAATTATTTATCACAGAGACTTTAACAGAACTCACCATTACATGAACAAAGTAGGCAACTGGGCATTATGATCAAAATTTTGAAAAGCAGACAGAGACAGAGTGCTCACTTTGTGACATTTTACAGTGATCTCTGATTGCCAAAAGAACAGAGCAACAATCTCTCTCAATCAGCCTAAGCTTGGCACCCTAAATGGATAATGATTTTGAAAAACCAAAGGGAAAGTCACTGAAATTCCACCTCTACAGAGTGAAATTTGCCTTGGACCTTCACGAACCTCTCCTGAGGCCGATCAAGTAGTTTTAGGGCCAATGTTATGTAAAATGGTGTGACACTCCCATCTGCAGAACTGTAAGGGTGATACAGCAAAGCAGATACGATGCACTCTGGAGTTGAATCACCAGAGGAACACCAAGACTCCTGTATGTCTTTCAACATTAAATAAAACCAAAGTGGTTTTTCCCACATAACTGATAGCTGGTACTGTATCCAAATGTCTAACAAAAATTGGCTGGCTTTGAAAGAGATTTTTTCTGGCTTCCTTCCAAACTGCTCTCAAAACTACCTCCATAAGATGCAAGCCTCCAATGTAACAGACATGCAAGAAAAAAAGATGCTCAGTAGTTGCATATATTAAATCCTGAGATATTTTCCACTGTTGCAGGTGTTGAAAGATCACCTGGTCCAAACTTACCTCAGCTCAGATTTTTTATTCTTTCCCAAAATACATAAATGAAGGAAAAAATGACATAATTTCTTTTAAACTCCTCATCCTTGCCTTCCCGAAATTAATCTCTTGCCTTCTTCCAAAATGTGTAATCAAATGGTAGAAGACATTATTCCCCTTTCTGAGCAAGTAGTGAACAAGTAAACTCCATCTTGCTTGATGGAAATGCTGCAGAGATGCACTCATTTTTTGCCACTTGACAGAAATTCTTTAATTTTTTCCTTTTTTTTTCCAAGGAGAGGAAAAATTCTTGTGCCAGCCCTGGGATATGAAGCCAAAATTACAAGAACACAAATTATCCATGCTACTGCACCATTGCTGGGTAAGGCAGCCTCTCTGGAAACAATAGCTGGGGCTTGAGGTATCCACAGGGAAAAGAGAACATTGTGCTTGATTTACTGCCCTTCTCATGGGATTTACTCTTGGCAAAGTGCCTGTGTGGTTTATGTCAGAAGAGATACATGATTTGCATGTGCATCCAGTGCTCACTGTGAGGTAACTATTTCGTGCTGATGGAGCATACCAAGAAAAAAAAAAAAAAAAAAAAAAACCCAACCAAAAACAGACCTGAGAACCATCCTCCATCAGGAAAAGCCAAAGGCCTGACAGGCTCTGGTAAGAAAGGGAGAACGATGAATACCCACAATATCTCTCCAACAAATCAAAAAGCAGTGATGAGAAGAAATTACTGTTAGATTTTGTAATTAGATAATGGCAGAACAGTGTGAGTGCATGAAAATCTGCAACAAGGACATGAAACAGGCACATTTCTGGATCATTTTTGCCCTTTTTCTGCTGTTTGGATCATTTTAGAAACAGACACTACTTTTTCCAGATGTGTATTAGTACAAGTAATGTAGATAAATATAGATGGGCAAATAACACTTTGATCAACATATTCAGGTGGAATCAGATCAGTATCCATCAGAAATATTCCATGATCCTGTACATTTAAAAACAAACCTAACTCAAAACCGAAACAACTCCATCCAAGAAAAGAAAAGCACTCACCCAAACTTTTTACAAGAACAAAGCTTGCAAGGTGAAATCTGTGGTTTTGCTCTATCATGAAATGGAGAACACTTTTGCAACTGCCCTGGAAGTTGCAAGTCATGGGCTGGCTGTGGTCCAGCTGTCACCTGCTCTATGTACAGTTCCTATGAAGTTAAAGGTGAGCCAGGAGAGTAAAGCTTCCGGAGATGTGCTACTATAAAACCACAAGCAATTTTAAAAGCATCCAGAAGTGAGCATCTCATTCCAGGAAAAAACAAGCAAACAAACAAAAAACCCAAACAAAAAAATCCCACCCCAAAACAAAACAAACAAACAAAAAAAACCAAAACCACAAAAAAAACCAAAACAAAAAAACCCACCACAAACAGACTCAAAACAAAAATAAAACAAAAGGAAAACAACAAAAGGAAACAAAAAACAAACAAAATGAAAACCAAACCAAAACAAAAAACTACATCTTTATTTGAAATACTTTTTTTGATACCTTTCTGTACATTTGTATAATTGCTAAATTTGTGGGTCCCTAATGTGATTGGGCTTTGTCCATGACACTGTAAGAGCAATAAGAGGCTTACTGAAATTAGCAAATTCATAATGAATTGGAAGGGCTTTGCCTCAAGGCTGTGAACAATACCTAGAGCTTGTTTTTCTTCAAGTTCCAACCTTTGTTTTCTGTACAAATACCACCTTCCTTCTACTGGTACCTCTTACACAGAGACAGGTCAGACAGACAAGGGAAGGGAAGCAGGAACAAAGCAGTATTTGCTCAATAGCAAATCAGCATTCCTTTCTGAGAACAATAACTGCAGCATTCTTCCAAGGACTGGTGAAATCCAACTATCAACAAACAAAACTAATCCCAGAGAAGAGAGGAAAGAGAGAAAACCAGAAGGTTTTCACTGGGTTCTAACTGGCATCCAAACATTCGCTGGGAGTTCTCTCAAGAAATTCTGCATCTTTAGCAAATGTAATGTGCATAGTTATTTGCAAATGAATTCTGACTGTTCCTTCCTGCCATGCAATTCTTCATAATTTATTCTCATCTCCCTTTTCCTCTTCCTCTACAACTCGGATTACATTTTGGAAATGCATCCCTTGTTTGAGAAACATGATTTAATATCACCCTAATCAGCTCCAATTTTTTGGGGAGAAGGAAAAAGAAACTGAAATTATTATTGTTTCATTTGCTTGCACATCTTCATATGTTAGAAGGGTGTGATAAATCTAGGATCCATATTCAGAAAAATTTGATTTTCACCATTTTTATGGAAGAAAGGAAGGTTTTCTCCCTGAACATGCAGAACCTCCTCCCTGTACACAAAGACTTTTGGTTTCCAGGCACCTTTTCTAGCCCTCTGTGTCCATTGCCTTCTTTCTAAACAGCAAAATCCAGTTATTATTAGAGATAGCAGTTACAGCGAAACTCCTCAACCCTCTCCCAGCTTTTTGTGCTGGACACAGTGCAATGTGCACAGAGGCTGTCACTACAGCACTGAGTGACAGAGGTTCCTGTACCTGAAGATAACGACGTTGTTTATATTTGATGGTGGGGGGAAACAAAATCCAAAACAGGACTTACGTAAACCTCTACAGATTAGCTGATTTCAAAAATAAAGGGATGATGTTGATATGCAGCAGTGGAGAAAATCTGTCTTTAATCATAGGCAGGCATCTGAGCTTTTATAATCAGCATTTCTTCACCGTGCCCCTGTACTGGAGTCACAGAAGAGATCCCCATAAGCATCAAGAAATTCAAACCTACACATTTTAGAAATAAAAATCTGCAGACCCTAAGTGAATACAAGGATGTAATTCAGCCTAGGAATTCTGCAGCTGTTAATAAATCACTCAAGCTGCACTCTGGCAGCTTATGACATCAGCAGATCCCCTCAAGTGAATTACAGCCATTAATTTACACAGAGGAGGCCATCTATCATCTATTATTGACCATCTGCTACTAAGAATACATATATTTTTGATAAATTAATAAGACTTTGGCAGGAAACATCTTTTATTTTCTTCCTGAGTAGAGTCACTTGTGAAATCCAGCTTTGGGTTTGTGACTGTCAATCAAAACCAACTTGTGACATCAGGCAGAGGTGGTCACACCTTGATGGCCTGGGCCCACCTGCAACACCTCAGGTAAGACACAGTGGCTGCTGCTTAATATCCTGCTCCTGCACAGAGGGAAGGGACCAATCCTCTCACAGCTACCACAGCAAGGTATTTAGTCACCCAGCACACAAAGGAAACAAATTCTCAGTGTGACCATGCCAACAGAAGAGTGTTGTTTGCAATGTGAAACCTGTTACCTCTTTGCACATCATTTCTTCCCAGTAGTGAAAGCGATGGCTACAGAGCAACTCCTTGCCCTGCACAGAATATAGAAAAACCACCATAAATGAAAGATCAGGCTCATTAAATCTGATTACATGCTTCGGCTCCTTCCTTGTAACCCTCTCTGCTTCTGCATACTTCACCTCCACTTGGTGATACTGCTGGGCTCCTAAGACTGTCAGAACTGATGGTAAGGATTTGGGCACAGTATTTCCAGTTTAGAATTCCAACACAAGTTTTACATAAGACATAGCACAAGTCATGGTGTGCTTTAAAACTTCTATGGCATGAGGGAGCCTTAGAGCCTGGCAGGCATGCTAAAGAGCCAGAACATACATGACAACTCAGCTTTGCCACTGGCACAGGAACACCCCCAGATGTCTGTGTCACAGCAGCTGATGCTGGGTCTCTGTAAAAGCACTGCAGAATAAAAGTCAGAAATAAAACCCCAACGCCTGCATGGCAGAGTAGAACTGTCAAGCAGATGATGGACTTTTCAATCGTAGTTGTATGTTTGCAGTTCTCTAAATTACCCACTGCCACAGCCTGTAAATCAGGTTTGCAAATAAAGTCAGAGTGGGCACACAGGCACAGAACACCATTTGCTCAGCTAGAGCTGTATCTTCTTCAGCTTAAGCTGGATTTGGCTTCATGTCAATGGCAAGGTTTTGTTGCAGGGGTGGCTTGGAAGAGGGAGGCTCAGGGCTGCATTCTGACCCTGCAGCCATGAGCAGAGGTCTGGGCCCACACAAAGCCCCAGAGATCACAGTGCAGCAGCAGCTTCTACACACAACTCAAGTCTAAAGTTCACATTTTGCTTCTTAAAAGATAATGCCTTGTACAAAACCACTCATCACATTGACATTTGACTAACTACAAATTTCCAGTAAAAACTGGATGACCAAAAATGTTTACAATATTAGAGCTGTGCTGGCATAGCATATACGGGATGCTGAAAATGTGAAAATTATTCCCAAAGTGGGAACACCTAGAAAATCTTCAAAAAACAGAGTCTTTTTATAACTAACAATTTAGGAAGGCTATTTTGGGAATTTAAAACTACTGATTCTTTCCATTGCACACTGAGACTTATGTGGATTTTGGTAGATGCTGAAAATCTCTTGGTCTAATAGTACCAGAAAAAAAAAAATCCCAGAAGTCACAAAATCAAGATTGAGCTCTTGAGTAACATGTGACTGAAATTTTTACACCTTTAAGGATTGATTGCATCATTCCCATCCTTTGATAACTAAGTAGAAACAACAGAGGTTTATTACCTGAGATTTTTTCATGTTCTGATGAGGGTCCAGGCTGATGTGGTAACATTAACTTAGAAAACAAAACTAATGTTGAAACTAACTTAAACAGTTTCTCAACTGAAGTCTGAAAATACTATACAAAATGTAATAAATTACCCCCCCCCAAATTAGATTTAGTGGGAGATAGTTGCCAAGTATCTGCTGGTTTTCAAAAAAAAAAAAAAAACAAAACACCCAAACAACACAAAACAACAACAACAAAAAATGACAAAAATCCCCAAACAAACAAAACAACAACAAAAACCAAAAGGCACATTTAACATAGTAAACTTATTCTTGAAGCATCCTGTCATAATTGGGCCATGATTTGATCACCCAGCTTTCCTATTTTCAAAGACAGTATTTTGTTCTATTGAATCAAAGGCCTACAATGCAAAAACACTACAATGCAGAAGAAATAACAAACTGGAATTGAATTGGAAATAGTGATTATTTTTTCATTAAACTTTTGTCATTGTTACCAGAAGAAATAAGTCTCAGATAAAATAATTCTGGGGGGAAAAAAAACCTGCCCTTTCAGATGTAGCCAGAGCTTTGTCACCAGATCACCTGCTGGAAAGGATGTAAATAGGGGGGGTTTTGTGTGCTGCTTTCAACCACACTAAGGATTCACTAGCCATTGCCAGAGCTATGGAAAACTCTTGTTGCCATGAAGACTGAAGCCAGTGTCTTCCAATCTAGCAATATCCAACCTTCCAAGAGGATTGTAGCCATTCCCATAAACCTACAGAGCAAGCTGGTGCACTACAAAGCAATATACACACGTTGTTACTAATATTATCACAGTGCTACTGCTTGCAATGCTGCTGACAGTCCGTTCTGGTTTGAATTAAATATTTTAGACGCTTAGAATTCACCTGTAAAAGTGCATGTTAACCTGGTTTAGCAACTGGGCAGGCAAAATCTCAGCTTCAGAGGCAATTTCTTGTTATCAAATTAGAGTAAAATCAATTTGCCTAGCAATTTGGCTTGTTGAGACACATGGCATTTCCAAATATCATCTCACTGGTGTTATTAAAGCAAAATTAAACAAAGTCACATGCAAAATTACGTTCAGTTGAAAACCTTTAGCATCCTACTACACATAAAGCTGAGAATTTGGTATTCTGGGTGAGTAGCTGTTGACAGGATAGGTGTTACATAGAAAAGCTTTCCTCTTCCACAGACGTTTCTGGTTGCCTTAAAACGAGTGCAAACAATATAAAAGCTTTGGGAAACTTATAAAAATAAAGCTCCTAGGCGAGAATACTTTGTACTGCCCAAGCTTATTGTACAAGAAAATAGAGAATATGCAGCATGAGACATCACGCACATCAGAGAATTCCTGAACTTCCAGCAGGAAAACGCTGCCCTCCGAGCTTTCCAAGCCCCGCCACTGTAGTACCGCTCAACAGCTACTGCACTAACAAGCTTTTTTCCCCCACAAGCGCGTGTAATCCTGCCCGTTCCTGCCCTCGGGCGCTATCGCAGCTCTCTCTCCCCGCCCCGCCATCGCGACAGGGCGCGACACTGGCGCCGCCGCCTTTGTTCGGGCGCGGGGGGCAGGGCCAGGCCCCGCCACCGGGGGGCGCTCCCGCCGCCACCGCTCCGTGCGGCCCGCGGCCACCGCCCGCCGCCCGCCGCCGCTGTCTTCGGCGCTGCCCCTCGGAGGGGAGGGGGGGAAGGGAGGGACGTGCCGTCCCAGCCCCTCCAGCCCACGGGGGCCATTTTTAAATGCCTCTGTCAGGCAGCGGCGCGGGGGGGAGCAGGTGCCGGAAGAGCTGAGTTTGCGGTCCCACTCCCATCTCAGGCGGGGCAGGGCGAACTGTCGCCTCCCGGACTCCCGAGGCCAGCACGGCAGGGGACCCGTGGGGCGCTACAAGGAAACGCATCCCGGCTTCAACCCGGTGCGCGCCCCGCGGCAGGGAGTCCCCCGCGTTTAAAGGGCAGCACCGCGCGGAGGGATCCCGGAGCGGGACTTCTTCCCGCACACACTGCCGTGCGGGGCGGCCCGGGTCTCGTTCCCGTCCTTCGGTGGGATCCCTCCGCCGCTCCGGGCGGTCATGGGCCCCGCGGCCGCCGCCGTCCCCGCTCCGCGGACGGACGCGCTGTCCCGACTGCCCCCGGGCTGCCCGCGGTGAAGCGGCGGCGGGAGGAGGCGGTGGCGGCGAGCGGCGCGGCTGGGGGCGGGCTGTGTTTTCCTGAGAGAGGTGTATCCTTCCGCGGCGGCGGCAGTGCGCGGCGGCGGGTGTCCGCGGTGTCCCTCCGCCGCCGGGAGCGCAGGGGCACTCGGCGTCTCCCCGGACGGGGCGAGGAGGTCGCGGGCTCTGCCGGGAGGAACAAGAAGAAACTTCGGGGCGCGGCGGCCGGCGCGGCGCTCGCCTGGCTCGGCAGGGCGGCGGAACGAGGGCTCCCCGCAGGGAAAGAGGAGAAGGACGAGGAAGCGGCGGCCGGTCCGCGCCGCCACCCCGCGGGGTCTCTGCGGGGGAGCCCGGGGGACTCTTTCTCGCGGGGCGCGGCGGAGGGATCTCCAGGCGGCTCTCCCCTCCGCCTCCCCCCTGCGCCGCTCGCCCCTCGGCGCCGCCATATTGGATTTTAATCCGCCATTTTTTTCCTCCCCCCACTTGGAATTATTTTTTATCACTATCGCCGCTTTTTTTTTTTTCTCCCCTCTTCGTTAGTTTTTCTCCCCACTCCGCCCCTCCCTGGCTCGGTCTTCACTCTCTCCCCTTCAGCTTCCTCCCTTCCCCCTTCCCCCCCACCCTCCCGCACCCTTGCCTTTGATGATTCATTTTCCCCCAGTGGCAGCGGGGGCAGCGCCGGCGGCGGGGGACCCCAGCGCGGGGCGGTGAGTTTGGGTCTCTGAGGAGGGTCTGTGTGTGCTCTATGGGGCAGGGGAGGCGCCGGGGCCGTCAGGGGGCTGCGCCCCTGAGCGCGGGGGGGCCGTGAGGAACCGCGCCCGGGGTCCGGCAGCGTGCGGGGCCGCCGCGGGCAGGGCGGGGGCGGCCGTCGGGGCGCTGACAGCGGCGGGCGCAGCGGGGACCCGCGGGCGGAGGGGCGGCCGCGGGCGGGGCCGGGCCCCGGGGCCGGGGGCGGTGGGGGCCGCGCGGGGCCGGGGCGTGCGGCGGCGCCGGCGCGCGGAGAACGCCAGGGGCAGCAGCGGGCGCGGGGGCGGCGCCGCCCGGGCCGGACCCGGTCCCGCTCCCCCTTCCGCCGGGCCGCCCCTGCGCTCCGGGCCGGGAGTTTCTGCCACTTCCAGTAGTTCTGCCTCTGGGTTGATGCTTTTAGGGACCCTCTCGATCTTGCCGCGGTTTGATGGAACGGCCGGACTAGTTGCCTTGGGGTTTTTTTGGTATGTTTTTTTGGTTGGGGTGGTTTTTGTGGTTTTTTATCGGAGGATACATGCCATTAGGGAAGGAGTAAAAGGCACGTATTTGCCCAGTATCTGTATCTGAAACTTTAAAGGGAAGTTACCTTTAAGACGTTACTCTCGGAATCGCGAAAACCGGTGAGTGAGAGGGAGAGTGCGTGGTGTTTTGTCAGGGTGTGTCACAGGCAGTGTGAGAACCCGAGGTGTAGAACTTTGTGGAGTTTTCTGGTGCATTAAATTCAGTGCTGAGAAACATGTCTCAGGACAAGACGACAGTCTTAAGTTGTGCCGGGGGAGGTTTAGCTTGGACATCAAGAAGAATTTCTTCACAGAAGGGATGATTAGACATTGCAATGGGCTGCTCAGCGAGGTGGTGGAGTCAGCGTCCCTGGAGGTGTTCAAGGAAAGACTGGACGTGGCAATTAGTGCCATGGTCTAGTTGAAAGGGTGGTGTTCAGTCACAGATTGGACTCGATGATCTCAGAGGTCTTTCCCAACCTAATTGATTGTGTGATATGAGACGGCAATATGATCAGTGTTTAATAGTGTAACTATAAATACATACTGGCAGGTTTTTATCAATGAGAGATTAAAATGTATTGTAGGATAAGTTCTCATGGAGCCATGCCTTGCTTCCATAATCTGATCACTATAACTACGGATGCAGCTGCTTCAATTTTCATTAATACTGAACTGTTCAGTTCTTTGCTTTCTTCCTTGCAAGTAACAATATGGGAGGAAATCAAGACTTACTTGGTTGAAAAGTT
The DNA here is from genome assembly GCF_901933205.1 of Camarhynchus parvulus. Lineage (NCBI taxonomy): Eukaryota > Metazoa > Chordata > Aves > Passeriformes > Thraupidae > Camarhynchus > Camarhynchus parvulus. The sequence goes on along the minus strand of NC_044575.1, from coordinate 17,597,070 downwards.
CGATGTTATTGTTTCTTTATCAGGCTGTTTTCTTATTAGGACCACATAGACACAGACATCTCTGCTTTATACCCACTGGAGCTCACAAACGGAAATTCAGACTTACTTAAAGCAATTGCTTAATGTATTGCATTTAAATGAATGAGTGGGACGATGTATCCTTGTATACTCAGTAACAGGACTGATTAGGCTCTTGAATGCTTTTTTTGCTCTCTTAGCACTATCCTATTCCAGGACTACACTTCCCAGTATGCTCTTCCTTGCAAACAGCACATGCTTTAAGGCAGCAGACTGTTGCTCAAGTCAGCATAGTAAGTGTAAGGTGTGATACTCTTGTGCCAAAGCAGAGCTGTGGTTTGAGGATGCAAAGAGGTCTCAGCTTAAGTACTCCTGACCACTTCCCTGACCTTGTGTGTTCCCCCTGCCCCATAACATCCACTCTTGGTTCAAGCCAGCCAGGTTCAGATTTGTCTGGTGACTCCCCTGATTCAGTGACTGAATCATTCAGGTCACTTGGCTCTGCATTTGTTTCACCGGCACAGAGGGAGGATGACATGGAAGAGAGTGCAAGCAGCTGGGGGAGCAGCAGTGCTCCTTTTGGAGTTATACTGGTTTGGAGTCTTCATTGAACTGTTTGACCCAGCCATGGTGGGGCTGCCCCAAACTGAACCTGAACCTGTGTAAGTCACATAGCTGCACACATACAGAGCTAATTTGGGCTCTGGAGAAGTCCACGGAGCACTGGCATTGGTGGAAGTGTTTGTGTGAATTGGCAAGTGGGAGGAAGGATGTTCTCCCTCTCCTGGAAGCAGCAGAACTTTTATATTGTCTCTGTGACTGCTGAACGCTGGAGTTGTTGCAGTGACTTGAGCGACTCACACAGGCTTTGGGGTGCTGTGCTCAGCCCCACCCTGAGAGAGTACCCCGTGAAGGACATGGCAGGGCAGAGGAGGAGGGGCAGGAGCTGCTCAAGTGTAATTTGCTCTTTGACACTCATTTTGTGCTGGTACTGGATTGCTGCTGTGCCTGTGCTGTGCTTGGATTAGTATCCAAATTGACACACAAAAATCGCGTGGCTGCACAAGAAAAAACGGGAATGAATGTACAGGCCAAGCTGTTGGTGAGAGACTGGAGCCTGGGTTCGGGTCAGTTTTGGATCCAGGTGTGCTCTCCCAGACCTGCATCCTGGGGCTGCAGTTCTTCAACAGTCTGGACTGACCTGAGTCAGTTGTGACACAGTCTTAGAGTCTCCCCATGCCACTATTAATCCATGTCCAGTTCTGCACTGAGCTTATTCTCAGCACTAATTAGCTGAAAAGAACCAATCAGAAATGTTTTCTGGGAGTCTGGTTTACTGAACCTCCAGATTCAGTACTCTCAAGTCTCCTCAACAAGACTTGAGACTGTTCTGAATAGCTCCTTAAAGCTGTGCAAGTTTTCCTTCAGCTTTGATTTTTATCACTCATTTTTATTCTGGTGATCCCATAGGAAAACTAGTTGCACAGTTCTGTTCTGCTTCCCAAATTCCAAGGTCTGTTTACTTTTTGTAGGGTTACCAATAATGAAGCCTTTGTCTTTTCTCTTGATACCTCTGATTTGTCCAGAAGAGCTGAGGCTGGGTTTTTTGTTTTGGGGTGGTTTGGTTTTTTTGGTTTTTGGGGGTTTTGTTTGTTTGTTTGTTTGTTTTTGGGGTTTTTTTGGTTGGTTTTTTTTTTTGGTTGGTTTTTTTGGTTTTTTTGTTTTTTTGGTTTTTGTTTGGGTTTTTTGGGGGGTTTTTTGGTGTTTTTTTTTTTGGTTGTTTGGTTGGTTTTTTTGGGTTTTTTGTGTGTCTTATATTTGCTTTAGGTCACTGTCTTGTTGAGGAAAACTTTCTTGCAGCTATTGTTAATTAAAAACAAAAAAGCCAGACTGTAGGTGTTTGAGTTCTTAAAAATAATTTTTTAAAAAATCCATAAGCTATATTTTAAAGAAGGTCTGTTGTCTGTCTGTATTAATTGTGTTTGTGCTTCAGTTTTCATTTTTAAGAGTACTGTTGCAATGAAATGCCAGATACCTCAGTGAGAGGTACCAAATGCAATTGAGCTATATTTTGGCATTTGAGGAAATGTGCCTGTCAAACTAGCATAATACAGTTGCTAAAGGCAGTGGGATTTAAAGAGTAGTGGTGTTATTAATAAAGGGTTAAAGCAGCATTGTGTTATTTATACTGAAATACAAAAGGTGCCTTGGAAGCTCTAATTGTGCTGGTAAACTTCACGGTTATAGTAAACCTGAAGTCCTGAGTGGTCCAGGTGTGGTGTTAGATTTTGATGGCAGAGCTCTGTAGCAAGAGTTTCGAAATATGTGGTGGTGTAAGTATATTTGAGTGTTTTCCTGAATGGGAAGACAGTGTTCATCTCTGCCTTTTCTCCCTCAGTTCCTAAAGGACTTGTCAGTATGAATCTGATGTAGAAGGCAGTGAGAACAAATCACATCAGAAGATATAAGTACCACATGGTGGTGGCTAGTGGTGCATCTCTTGCTTCCTTTCGGGTTTTCTGTTGGCATTAGCAGCTGAGATATTCATGGGGAAAAGAATCCTTGCTGTTGTTTCTGGCTTTTGGTATCATGTCTGGAAAGCTGGTTTTGGGTACTGGGGGAAGGAATCACAGAGTCGCAGAATGGGTCAGGCTGGAAGGGAGCTCAGTGGGTCCTCTGGCCCACCATCCCTGCTCAAGCAGGGCCATCCCAGAGCACATGGCAGAGAGCTGTGTCCAGATAGATCCTGAATATTTCCAGTGAGGGAGACTCCACACCCTCCCTGGGCAGCCTGTTCCAGTGCTTGTTCACCTGCACAGTAAAGATGTTCTTCTTCGTATTCAGGTGGAACTTCTGTGCATCTGTTTCAGCCCACTGCCTCTTGTCCTATTGAATGGTGGCTGAAGAAGCACACTTGCAGTCTTCAAGTTTGTTATTTGGCTGATATTAGAAAATAGAGGCAGCAGTAGAGACAATGTTTTCTTGCTCATTAGGCTGATGAGCCCAAACAAATAATGATTTTTTACCAGAATTTTGCTATGCATCACTAAATGGCCTGATTTTGTTTGAGGAGGACTTATGTTGCTGTCTATATCAATCTCTTTTGGAGCAGAACAAAGTGTTTTTCCTAATGTTAAGTACAGTTTGAGTATCATTCTGTGGCCACAGAATTGCTGCTTACCTTTGCAGTGGTCCCTTCCTTGTCATTGCTGTTACTGGTTAAGCACAGTGAGAAGTGTGTTAGCACAGACAGTACTCACCCTGCCCAAAGGGCCCTTGTGAGAGATGGGTTTCCTTCTCCATGCAGAGAACGCCTTTCCTTCAGCCCACTGTGGCTGCTGGACCTGGTGATTGTCAGAAAGTACCACAGTAAGCATTTCCCCCAGACTGCTGGATGCAATACAGCATTCACCTACACTCTGGCTTCATGGGAGTTTCATTCACCTGTCCTGCTTCTGAGCTGTAGCACAGCACAATGTGGAGTTCAGTTCTGGTGTACAAAGACACCAAGACTGAATTTTGTGCAAGTCTTTAATGTAGTTTCTGTTCTAACGCTTTTCATTACCAATGTTACAAAAACATGGCAGAATGTGGGTTAATTAGAGTATATAGACCTGTAAAATTAATAGATTGAGATTTAGGAAAAGAGAAGTTTGAGAGTTTACATCAGAGCCAGTCAGTGGCAGATCTTCACAGAGTTGCTCTTCTGACAGGTGGGATGCTTAACAAGGAAGTTTAAGGGGATTGTTTGGTTGTTTTTGAAGTTTTGTTGGGTTGGGGTTTTTTTCAGATGTATGTTATGATAAACTTACATGTGTATGTTATCAGGCAAGCTCTGTGAAATAAAAAAAAGCCTATCCAAGGGTGTTTTGATGGCACTTTGTAAAAGAGCTAGGTCTACCTATAGTTGAATGACTAGAATTAATCTTCAGGTTAAAGAAAATCCCTTCTATTACTGGCAGCAAGAAAGTTCTTTGTCCACTGAAACTATTTCAATTCTTTTTCTTTATATTGATGCAGTAACTGAGCCAGTTTTTGCTCAGTGTGATTCTGTTACACTTTGTTGATAGTCTTTACTGCCCTTCTGTGTGAATTTGTAAAAGGTTCTAAAACCTGTCCATTTCTGGGTGATATGTTCTAGTAAGATGCTTAAGCCAATGTGTCTGTTAATATACAACACACTTGTCTTTACTGTGTTTCCTTAATTGCCTCAATCTTCTGCATCTTTGTAAATAACTTAATTACAAATCATCTGGTCATAAACATTTCTTTAAGTAGCTGGATCACATAGGTGTCTAACAGAAATCTAGTAATTTACTGCTCTTACCTGATAAAAAGCAGAATTTCTACATTAGACAGTATTTCTAACATCTCTTAGTTTGTTGTTCCATTTCTTCCATCAGATTGAAATGTGTGTTGCAATGGCCTGTTACCAGCTGTGAGCAGAGCATTGCTTTTTTTATATAATTGCAGTAAAGTGAAAAGGCACAATTTATTTCTTTGTGAGGAAGCAGTAGGGAGAAGGGTGAATTAAAATCAAGAGAATGAATTACTAATGTGTAAGTGCAATTGTAAAATAATTTTGTAAATCAGATCTTTTCCTGCAAGTTATACAGAGTGAGACGCAACTGTGTACAAAAACATTATTAGCTTTCTTATAGTTATTTATGCAAAAGACATTGAGACTACAGGCAAAAACTAGCATGTGCTTTGCTAGACATTTATGTACTGTAAAATAGCAACTCTGCTCGTGACCCCACTTAGTATTGGCATGTTGAACCAGGTGTGTTGTGACAGGTTTGTTTTGTAAAATGGAATAGTAGGAATAGTAGCCTGGGTTCTCTAGGTCATCATTGAGGGTTTCTTGAGCTCTGATTTTTGAATAAAGATCTAACATTTTTCCCCTAACACCATTCCAAAAATGTCCATTTTCTGGTTGGGTTTTTTCCTTTTTTCTTCTAAACTGTGCTCATCTTTAGTTCTTGGAGGATGCATGTGAAATGGTCTTTGCTGTAGAGTTCCCAGTAGATTATTAGTTTTATGTATTAGGAGATAGAATCTTTATTGGATGTGTATTTGAAAATGCTCTGGGTCTGGAGTCACATAGCTCTGGGCATGTTAACCCAAGTGTACGTATGCTTGTACAGGTATATGTGTGGGTATAGTCCAGCTCTTAAAAATGAGCTGCCATTAGCAATTTATCAGCTCCAGAATTCCGTCCTTGCTGCCAGATGCCATTGTAAGTTGTAGGACAGTCCTTCACCTGTTCACAGTTCTGTGTGCTGGTGCTAATGAACAGCTTTTCTTTCTTCCTGATGCAAATGCAGGTTGCCATCTTTCCTCCTACCTTTCCCCACTTTTTCTTTGTGGGGAGTGGGGGTGAGGGTGTGTTTCCATTTTCTTTTACTACTATATTATTATTATTGTTGGGGTATTATTACTATTTTTTTTAAACTCTGTCTCTTGAAAACAGTTTCCCAGTAAGTTCTAATCATGTTTGTTTTACTTCCAGTAGGAATTGGAACTGAATTTATTCATCCACTTCTCCAAGCCTTTTGAAAAGTGACTAAATGCAACTGAGTCAGATTGTCTGTGGGTATGAAGTGGCTGGGAGAATCCAAGAACATGGTAGTGAATGGCCGGAGAAGTGGAAGCAAGTCGTCTAATGACCACGGGCAGACCAAATTGCAGCATGCAGGAAAGGAGAATCCAAAGACGGGCAAAAATGGAGTTGAGAGAAGATCAAGCAGATGTATGTACATGTGTCTGCTGCTTAGTGCTATGATTCACTTCCTGGTTTGCCAGCCAGGCTTCTGTCTTACCTAATTCATGAGGGAGGTCTGCAGTCAGCATGGAGCTAACATAAAAATATTAGTTATGTGTTTTCTGGATGTGTTAACTCCCTTCAGGAATATAGATTTCTTCAGATCACTTTAAAAGTCAAGTAAGAATCACTGGGTGTAAATTAATTCTGAACTGTTGTAATTATAAAATGCATGATTGGCACTAAGTGACAACTAGTATGATTTGAAGTGGATAACATCATTTGAAGTACTTGCCCAACTTTCAGTGAATACACTTGTAGAAGTAAACCCCATTTTTTAATCAAGTCACATCATTAGCCATTCTGCAGCCATTCTCTTTAAAACCTTAAAAAAGGTCTTAAGGAATATGGATTCTGATTTTGCTATTGGTCTGGGATGAAGGATTAAATGCAAATTAGTCCTTTATTCAGATGTCCTTTACAGTCCTTTATTCTGCTTCTCCAGGTACTTCGTCATCTTCCTCAACTGTTCTGTATTTTTTGCCTCCAGCCTGTGTGTCTGTCTGTCCCCAAATGTAGCTGGGCTCTGTAACATCCCTTAAGTGATATCTAATTTGTGCTCTCTTGTTTGCAGGTAGCGGTGCTTCAGGATTTGAGGGACAAAGTCGTTACGTGCCTTCCTCTGGAATGTCTGCCAAGGAACTCTGTGAAAATGATGACCTAGCAACTAGTTTGGTTCTTGATCCCTATTTAGGTTTTCAGACACACAAAATGAATACTAGGTAACTTGTCTTTATTTTTCTAGAAAAGAATTCATCTTCTTAGTTGATGTAAATCAGCCAAACCGTGGAATTTTGTGCATGTTTTAAGAAAGTGAAAGAATGCAAATTTGTGAGTAGCTTCTGCCTTTAAAATGGTGTTGCATGTGGGTCTGGAACTCAGCACTACAAATGCAGCCTCTCACAGTGCTCCATCACAGGGCTTTCCATCAGTCTCGTGTATTTGTGCTCTAGAACAGGTTGGTAATAGGCACCGTTTTCTAGCTTAAAGAGTTAACTAATTGTAAGTTTGAAACCAGTAGTCATTTGAAATTATTCAAAGGCAGAAGCCAGTGTTTGGTAACTTTGTGTTTATTCCATGTGCTGGATGCTTTATTTTTCCTTCCTTACCCTTAAACAATGGAAGAAATATGTAGCTCCTGAGCAGTTCAGTGTTGGTGCTACTCGATCTGAAGTTCTGGCAGACCCCTGCTGAAGGAATGGCTACTCAGACGTGTCTGTATGGATGAGATCAATGAGTGTGCCAGCTGGAAACTTGCTTACCAGGGTTGCACCTACTTTTGCACTGTTACACATCCGTGTGAATGCTTTGATTGTGCCTTCTGTGTGGTCTCGGGGTTTAGCTGTTTGTATTTCTCCCTCTGTTACAGATGTATCACTGATGATAACTGTGTTCTATAGATCTCTCTTAAGCTTGTCTGCCTGCAAGATCTGAATTGATAGCTCAATGGAGAAACTGGATATAAGTTTCTAAGGACAGGAATTGTATTGCAATAATACACAGTGCAATAGTAAGAGCTGGAGTTTCCTGGCAGCACATCATGGGAAACAGACTCTCAGCCCTTCAAACTGTTGCTGTGACTATTTTTAAAGGACAGTTCACCTGTGCAGCACAGTCACATGCACACAGTATCAGTTAAGCAAATTGCATGTATGCAATGAACTAATTGATTCAAAAATGACTGCTAGATTAATTGCTGTTGTCACATGACATAAATAGTTGTTGGTATAGCCTGAAAGCATCAGCTGCACATGAAATTGAAGCAGTGTGGTCCTAATAACTGTAGACTTACCCCAAAGGGATCTTTCGTTTTTGCTGGAGAGTGCAACATCCACCTTTAAGAAGGATATTGGAGTTTTTCCTCTTCCCTCCCTGCTGTTGGTCACAGTAGCACAGTCCAGGTAGATATTCTTACTGTTCAGTTTGAAGTGTCTTTGTATTTTCATCAGTTAATCAAGCTAAGAATATATGCTGAAAGGATTTTTCTTCTGTTGCATGAATGATAGTCTGCAGGTTTTGCACAGGCTGTTAGTTCTTAGGCTTTTTGCTGTGGAAATGATGTAGTCATTGTTTAATAGTTGGAAAGGCTACTTTCATGGATGTTGTTTTATGTTGATAGGTTGTCTGCTAAAATACTTATTTAATTACTATTTTGAATCAAAAAGCTACACAAAGGCCATCATGTATTTCTTCCTTTCTCAGACTTGGATAACAGTTACAGGCAGTCTTCAAGAACAGTGGTTAATAATCTTGCAGCACTATGGGAAGTACTTAGGTGAGGCTTACAACTCCTACCAGATGCACACCTTCTGCCTCTATCATATTGTCCGATTGAGAAAGTTTCTGATGTTGTTATAATTAAAGTCCAGGCATTAGCATAGTTCTTGTTTATCTTTTTGGTGCAGTGATGACACGTGCTTGTTACTGTGGCTGTGATGCTTAGATTATCTTTTTCCATCTAGTAAACTGTAGTCTTTCTAGCGCTCCTTACTGTTGTTTTAATGGCTTTGAGGGAAGGTGAGGGGAAAGCAGGTGTGAAAAAACTACTGCTTCCAAAATGCTAGGTGCTAGTACCCAGATATTATGATGTAGTAGAATTGAAGATTTGCAGCTTATGTTTGGGCATCTTCTGCTTCAGTGCCATGGAGTCATATTAGTTACATAGTTTGTGTATGGAGGTACACTTAAAATAGAACAGCCAGTTATGGTGGCAAAAATTTCCTGTTCCCTTGTTCTGATTTGTTTGAAGATGCCCTGTGAAAGTAGCTGTGCCACTGTTCTGCTGTGCTGTGTTGGAAACATGTAAGAGGTTTGTATTTTTGCAGCCCATTGTAGGTTGATGATCACTTACTGAAGTTCTTCCCCTTACCTTGGAAGCCAGGTCTGTACTTTTATATGCACGAGTGTCTTCTCTGTAAGAACTTTTTCTGCCTAATGCTTCCAGTTGAAGAGTTTGTAAATTTGATTTGTCCAGAGTATATTGATTGAAGAAAAAAACCTTAAAAAAAAGTGAAATATATAGGTTGATGTTGAAATGTCCTTTTTTTCCATCTTCTTTATATTGAGTTAATGATCTTATGGTAGCGTGATGACAAGAACATGACTGTTACTTTACTTGCTGGGTTTTTGTGTTTTGGTTTGTAGGTTTTTTCTGAGTGTATAAAGTCCTGCAGTTTGTGAATGCCCACCATCTTAGGAATAGGGTTGTTGGCTCTGTAAGCTGTCAAGTCAGGAATGTCTGAAAGAACTGAAGACTGTTTCTTAAAAGCTTACAACTGAATCCGCTAATGTGTTTGTCCAGTGTTCCTCTGAAATGTTTTCTTGTCACTAGGGATTTGAAGGACAGTATACCATGTAGCTCTGGAGGTGTCCTCAGTGGCTTTACCCAAAAGTATTTTTTTTCATTCTCTTGGATTTCCCAGAGAAAGCAGGATGTTTTCAGAGCTTCCAACCCTTTTTACAGGCTCAGTTGTCCTTCTTTCATCGATTTTGTAGCTCTTATCCCAACAGAATAGCAGCTTAGCAGTTAATAAAAGAAACCCCATGTCTTAGAGAGTATGTTCTTGTCAAGTATCACTGTTCTAAAAAGTTTTGTTGCTTCTTGTACAAATCCTGTTATATCAGCCTTTGTTTGTTTGCTCTGGTAAAAAACAAAACTAATTTTGCAAGCTACACTTCCTGGGCTGAAAGTTTACAAACACTAGAGATTAAAATTGACACTTGTAAAATGCCAAATGAGTTCTTGCCTGTCTTACCATTTCTTATTTTTGGGTGCTTTTCCCTAGGCTGAGCTCTGAATCTTGAAGTCACATGCCTTAGTGGCTAATCTGCTCTTTATCCTATCTCACATACCAAGTTGTTACTGTTCCAACCTGAAGCCAGACTCCCAATCATGTTGCTGCTGCAGTCAGTGTTGTTTCCTGGTTCCCCAAAGCACCAGCATCATGCTAGGGGATACTGAGAGCACTTCCAATGTGTCTCCAGATGTGCAAATGATTTAGGAAGTGAGATACGTTGTGGTCTGTTTGCTGCTCTTAGTGAAGTTACAAGCAGGTGTGTGATATGGGTGGTTTTGTCTGATTACATGGGACTAAAGGACCAAGCCTTCAGAATTTCCATGTTTTCCATTGGAAACGTTAAATGCTTGGGGATGATGTACAGGAAGCTGCTTCTCTCGACACTGCCTCAAGAGCAGTCACTGACTTAGGTGACCAAACTTGACAGGGTACATCACTCTTCATCCCTTAGAGTCACCACTAGGCAGTGAGACAAAAAGCATGAAGCAGTTCCATTGCATTTATGAGCCTGTGCTGAATCTCCCTTGCCTTCTTTAGCTCATTTCAATATAATAATTGAAGAGTTTGGTATTCATCTTGAGTAAGGTCTGGAGGCTGAAAAAGTGATGTGAGTTCTGCTAAATAAGGTTATGTGGCCATACAGTTCAGCTTCAGTGTTGTAGTCCTATGGAGATAGTGGATTAGGGATACACAACTCTTATCTGGTGGTAACCTGGTTCAAAGTGAAGCTTTTACATTCTTCAGACCTCAGTGTCTGTGTACTTTACAAAATTGTTTTTAACTTTTGCATAAAATCTGATTTTTCCATTTTTACTGGATTATTTTCACTGGTAGCTTAATTGAGGTCCTTTACCTTGCTCCTGATTGTCTTCCTTCGTTGTATATAAATCACACAGTAATTACATTGGAACCAACTGTTTTGCTGTTCCCGCATGTTTTGAATTAAAAAAAAAATCACAGCCATAAAAACACCCTAAACAACCACGCCGTTCCTCTCAAACCAACACCCATCACCTTACTTTTACAGTTTTCTTATTTGTACTTTTAGCTTCAACAAAATGTGTTACATCTTCAAAACGTGGAATGGCTTGCATCTAGTGGTCATGTTAACTGCTAAATTAAATTTACCACGTGGAGTGTCAGAATAGGATTAGAGGACAGTGTTAGGTTGTTGGTTTGGGTGGTTTCTTGTCTTCCCCATGTTTATTTTTTAAATGTACTTCTTTGCTAAGTTGTGAGAATTTTCCTTATTTCTGTTCTCACCTATATGGGAGTTTCGACCACACTGGTGTGTATTTAGTGTCAATTCAAGAAATTTAAGTAATGTGGATTACTTTCTTCATTAAAAGTGCTGTTTTGAAATTTGGCCTTTAAAGAACATTAGTTTTTTTTCTGTATGAAAACACTGGCAATAAATGCTGAACAAGTTGATCATAACTTGTATAACTAGCTTTGAGGAAAAAATGCTCACACTACAGGGTTGGGCAGGGAGGAAGCCAAAATCTATGTTAATTAAGTTAGTTGTTTATGCTTATTTTAAATAGATGATTTTCAACTCTTGTTCTGCTGTCTTGAATGCTTAACAGGCTTGCAGTTTCAGCTTTTGTGCTCAGTCTCTGGTACTAGGTGAACATAAACTTGCTGTTTTCCAGAGTTGCTTAAATAGAAATACCATCCAGACAAGCTGCCTGTTGTTAAAAGGCTAATGGGTTGATATGGTTTTGATAAATTCAGTCTTCTTGATGTTCCCTAGTCAGAAGTTAAGAAACAAGGTTTGGAAGTAAAACTCTTTTATCATGCACTGATACGCTGTTTGGAGTTCCATACTGAATCTCTTGCAGGATCAATTTATCCTTTTTGTTCAAACTCACTGCTCTCAGTGACTGAGACTGAGCAAGGTACTGTGCTTCTGAACTTACCAGAAACTCTCCTTTAACTTCCTTTATAGGCAAGCATCTCACTGACCTTTGGCTTTATACCTTGGAGTTCCAAGAGTCTTTAAGTACTCCTGAGGTAAGAGAAACTTGAGAGAGAAAGAGCTTTGCTTCCCCAAGCCATTTTCCTACGTCTTCCTTGTTGAGACCATGTCAGTTTGCCCTTAATTGGGACGAGATCATCTTCTATCTGATTTTGAAACTGCAGTAGCCACAGCTTTATCAGATCTTGTTGACTAGGAAAAAAAAGTATTTTCTAGAGAAGTGTGAGAAGTTTCTGTTCTGCAGGTTGTCAGGAAGAAGGGCTGATACTATTTCTTTAAAGACCGTGTGGTAGCTGAGGTTTTCATTCTTTGCTCACTTATAACACCTGACTGTCTGGCAGCAGGCTTCATGTCCTGTGAGACCTGACCTGTGAAGCTGCTCGTAGGGTGGCTCAAGGAGTCTGTGTCTGTGAGCAGATTCAAACAGCAATGTGTCTTGTTCGGTTTCCATGATGGAATTTAATAAGGGCACTGTTCAGAGGAGGAAACCAAGAGTCTGGATAAATAATTCTGATTATAATTGCCTTTTTTTTTTCAGAGACTGGGTTGGCTGGTTTGGTCTGTTGGTTTCCTTGTGCTCTTTCTATCTCTCTTCTTTGAACTAGTTGCTTGTTTTACTGATACTTAAAAGTCAGTTTCTTTGGCTCATTTTATATGTATACATTTAGCTGTGGGGCCTTTTCAGGCTCTCTTCATGATGGAGCTCAGAAACAGTGTATAGATTCTTCCAGCAGGTATATAGGTTTTTGGTTTTTTTTTTAATGTCATGAGTAAATGTTGAAGCCCTGTAACACCAAATGGTAGTATACATGGTTGCTTCTCAAAATCATTTGGCATTTTGGCTGCAAAAAGCTAAGGAATAAACGAATTGATTATACTCCTGGGAGAAATGAAGTATCAGCAGACCCAAATTCTTGAAGAACTTTGGACTTCTAGGGTTTCTTGGCTTCTTCAGTATCTCAAATGAGAAGGTACCTATTAAAGTATATATGGAGATACACCTGTGAAAGACTAAAGCTTTCGCTTACAAACTTCATGTGCTCTCAGTGCAGCTTACATGTGCTGTTGAACTGTGAAGAGCCCTCCAGCTCAGGCTCAGGGTGCACAGTGTCATTCTGTTTCATCTGTTTAGGAACCCTTGGAGTGAAATGTTGAACATAACGTTGGTTTCCAGCATATTTCCATGCACTTGTGCATACTTCTTGCTTGTTTGGATTCCTATTTATCTTTTCTCATTATCTCTGTCTTGTCACTGTGTAAGAACAACTTTTTGACAGAGGTGCTGCAGAGAGTCCTTGGTATTAATTTTTGAACCCCTGGGTGCAGGGAGTCGTGTTCTTTGAAAAACCCTGTTCCTGTTTGAAATGCCTGCCATGCAGTCCAGCATTCATCTGACCATGTCATGTCTTGGGGGTTCTACAATCTCTTCATCCCTTTCTTGTTTCCAGCCATCTTTATGGCCTTTGAAGGGCTTGGGCATACACCGACTATTTTACCTCACAGGAATGGCATTACAAAAGTTTCTGCTAATTGCTTAAATGAATTCCACCAGGAGTGTGGTGCATGAGACAAGGATCCATAGGGACACCTGCTGAATGTGACCCATGGAAGTGTGCCAGTGACTTTCCAAGGGCTGGGGCCAGGTCACAAGCTACCTAAGGTAGCTGGTCAGGTAGACATTGAGTCAGCCTCTGAGAATAATGTGTTATGAAACACCTAAAATATGAGCACTTGGGGCTGTAAGATTTGCTTTGAATTGCTAGAAAATAGAGGGTGTTGATTCTTTTTCTGTAGGTCTTGAGAGGCACTGTTAAGCTTAGCATCTGCTCTCCTTTTCTATCCGTATGTTTTCCACACTGGTGGTTCAGTTGGGATGCTGCTTTCTTAGTTAGCCTAGAGCAGGCTTCTCGGTGATTAATAAGTATGATGATGTCTGTCAGCACATACATTGCCTGTCTCAGGTGCTAATGCAATTTTGAATGTGATGGCTATTCCACCCACCTTTGCTCCTGCGGGTCACTTAGCTAAAAAATGGTGTATTTCAACATGTAAAATACAGTGTAACAGAGAGGGCAGTTATTCATGTAGCCCAGCAAGAACAGACATAGCTGAAGACCAGTTCTAACTGGAAATCCTGTAGGTTTTTCTCTTGTGTAATGTTTGCAGATAGAGGTGTAAGCAACATATTACTGTTACATGTTTGAGCAGATTGGTGAGCTCTCTACTTCTCCTGGTGTAAGTGCAGTTGGCTCCTTGCTGGGAAAGTTGTTTCTGGTTGAAATTGAAAGTGAGTGCAGGTCCTGTTCTGAAGCTAGTCAGGTTCGCTTCAGGCTATGTGATTTTAAATTCTCTTCATGCATGAGGAAGCTCTGTGAGTTATGACTATCAAATCTAGGTAAAGTCTTTCTGGTTTTGGGAGAGCAGAGATGTTTCTTTGTGTGACTGGCAAGTTGAGGAAGACATTGGTGTGCTGCAGAACAAAAATAATGATTGTGTCATCTTTAATTTTAGGCGAGTTTTCTTGCGTGATAAGGTCTCATCAGCTTGTTAGGTAGTTCGCTTTTTGGGATGACAATACAAGTATATTCTTTATTAAAGAACTTAATTTGAAACTTTGTGGCATGATATGTGCTACAGTTGTAAGTAGGCATCTGTTTCTTGATTCCTGCTGTCTTATTCAATGTCATATCCCAGCCAGCAGAGAACTGAACCTGATGTCTGCTCAGAACTCCTTACTCGCCATGTCCCCTGAAAGCCCAGAGGTTTGTGCTGACAAATTTTGCTGGATTCAAAAAAGTCTAAAAGGGTGCTTAGTTATTATGTCACGAGGAAGTTTTTCAGATGGAGATTTGAGAGATTTGTAAAAGCAGTAGCATGGAGTGCTGAAAATCTGCTGAAAGTCATTCTGCTCTTAGGAGATCTGTCTTCATTGTATCAGGTGCATGAATACAGCATCTTCCTTCTGAGGAAGGAAACTGAATCCTCACGGTTGTTACTTAGTTCTGATAAGACCCTTAGTATTTTACAAAGTGAAACAAAATCAGGAGGTAACACTTTTTTGTTTCCTTTATACAAGTTGCATGGAAGAGGCAAATCTTATGTGGCATATTAAAATAAGTTACTTGTAACATTCAGCGTTCTAAGGTAACAGCAGGCTAGTTCTAAAGGTAATTTAAAAACAGGGTATCAGTGAGTAAGTTGACTGAGGTTTCCTTCCATCAACATCAAGAATTCTTTTCCCCCTTGTTTACTTTTGTAATGAAATACAGATTTCATTTGATAAGTAAGAGGAAATAAAATCAGCATAGTAATGCTCTTCCAGCAACAAGTAACAGGACTTAGTCTTACATGTTTGCTCAAAACTCTTTGTTTAGCACTTCTGTCAGATGCTCTGTAAGCAGAACATTCCAGTTGTAAAAAGAGCTGCAGAAAACTGTTTCTCATGATCCTGGGAAATTTTTATCTTTGTGAACAGTCCCCTGGGGTGTGGCATGTATTTAAGAATACCCACACCCCACCTCTGCCCTAAAGCAGAGCATATATGGGTATGTGCTCAGTCAAAGGCAATTTATAGGGATTTGGCAAAATATCTAAGTGCTGCTTTCTCTTGGTGATTTTGCAGCTCAAAAATGGAGCTTCCACTTCTGGCAGTCATGCAGGTTTTTTTCTGTTACTTTTTCCCACTGAATATATGAAGGGTAACTTTTCTTAAATCTCAAGCTTTGGGAAGAAGGCAGAATTCTCTGCTAATGTACAGATGTTTGTTTTCATATTTACATGCCCAACATTTCTTGTTTGGAGGGAAAAATTTACGATTGCACTAACTTTTGGAACCTTAATCTTCCACAGATGTAGCATCTGCTGTGTGTTAGTATTTGTAGGTACTTCTTGTGTCGTCATTAAGAGCTGTATTTTATATGAATGCACGTGTTAAGTTTGCAATCCACATAAACCCATGTAGTGAATTCATCAGTATGAAAAGGCTTTGGGTTTGGCAAAGGTTGGTCAGTGTCTTTATGCAGGGAGTTAAATATTTATATGGGTAGCAAAAGAGCTGTGTGCTGTAACTGAGGAAGAATTGAGAATGACTGATGGTGGACTGGAATAGCTTTATTTTTTTATTTCAGATTTCGACCTATTAAAGGAAGGCAAGAAGAACTCAAAGAGGTGATTGAACGTTTTAAGAAAGATGAGCACTTAGAAAAAGCCTTCAAGTCCTTGACGTCAGGTGACTGGGCCCGGCACTATTTTCTTAACAAGAACAAAATGCAGGAAAGGTTGTTCAAGGAACATGTAGGTGTATTTGTAATTAATGTGCTTTTTCAGATGGTTGAAAGGCAAAGAAAAAGTAAAATTTTCTTAAGAATACTATTAGCAATAGTAAAGCAATCGAGTGTTATATGTTTTACTGTTTTTTAAGAGAAACTTCCTTTGATTTTTAAAGCCTAACTAGACACACCCTCCCTTTTTTTTTTCTTGTTAACTTGCATTGCTTCTTATTAATAGAGTGTAGAAAGGAAGGGGTTTTTTCCTCCCTTCATCATTTGTTTGTATTGTGGTTTGTTTGGAGTTTTCATTTTTTGGGGGGTTTTTGGGGTTTGTTTTAGGGTTTTTTACTTACAACTGAGTGACAATCAAATTGGGTGACAAAGGAAGATAAAGGAAAAGGGAGTAGCCTTGTTACCTCAAAATACCCCAGCTGTTATGGGTATAGGGGCTATACCCATAAGGGTTGTTCCCCCTCCACTTCCCACAGCCCAAATCCATTTTGTATGTAGCATAAAAGTTTTTGATTCTCAAAGTTGAAAGGAAAAAAAATCATAGTACTGTTTACTTAACAAAAAAAGATGCTTCTTCAAGAATGAGTCTGTTGTTTCAAGGTACAACTAAAAAGAATGTGGGCTGCTTTAGTAATGCAAGAAAGATTTGGCAGAAAAAGTTCTGCTTTGTTAGAGTGGTTTTTAGAGTAACACAGTCACAACTCAACTTAAAAAAAAATCAGCAGTCCCTGAATTCAGCATCTAGGTTTGTTGTGGAAGTAATACCATTTTTCAGAACTTCAAACAATAAAATGGATTTCTAGAGATTATTAGGTCTCAGTCGTTCTTAAAGATATGAACAGATTTCTTGAATGCAGCTATTCAGTGATTTTAAGAAAAAAAATTATTGATTTTCATTAGTTGGACCAATTTTGGTCCAGGTATCTTTAATTTTCTTAAACTTTTTGGATAATCTCAATACCTGTGTAAGGATTACTGCAAGTCACTGTGAAGAAATAAGACCAACATAATATGTATGGCTTAAATGTATAGAAACATTATAAAACATAGAAACACATTTCAGCAGACAGTATCCTGCTCCAGTATCCTTTTTGTGTGTGTTTTTGTACAGTTCACTTTCATTATTTATATAAGAAGTTCCTCAGTGCTTTCATTTTGCGAGTAACAGACAAGTACTGGGTTTTTTCATTGCAGGTATTTATTTATTTACGAATGTTTGCAACTGACAGTGGGTTTGAGATACTGCCTTGTAATCGGTATTCTTCTGAGCAAAATGGAGCCAAAATTGTTGCAACAAAAGAATGGTGAGAAATACAGTTTACTGTTGTGTTCTGTTTCTGTCAGTTATTTGAAATAATCTATAAAAATATTTTCAAGTGTGATTTAAAATTAAAACTGCAACCAGTGAAATAGATAGTTTT
The DNA here is from genome assembly GCF_901933205.1 of Camarhynchus parvulus. NCBI lineage: Eukaryota > Metazoa > Chordata > Aves > Passeriformes > Thraupidae > Camarhynchus > Camarhynchus parvulus. The sequence continues at coordinate 17,579,752 of NC_044575.1, read as the reverse complement.
GTATTGTTACTTGAAAAGTGAATTTTCTGTCTGTTTTTGATAAGTACTTAATACAGGATCTATGCCTCTGGAAGGTAATCCTTTGTATGTTTGGGTTTATGCATATAGTGTTCATTATACTTTTTTTTTAAATCTTGTTTTCAGTCAGATAATTGGTTTTCTCTTTTCAGGAGTTGTTAGACTTCCATGAGAAACACGACATTATGGCAGATTTGTTACACAGCAAATAATTGTGTGGGAAATGAGTTTTTTGCCATTTTTAAATGAGTGTTGTTTGCACATTTTGATTGTGCAAGATAGATCTCTCCGGGAAGCACAAGGCTGGAATCTTAGTGTGCCCCATCTCACTTTGGCACATCTGAGTTTCATTATAAGCATGTGTGTGGCAGCACCAGCAGATTCTGGCTTAATTCAGATTTTAAAATCAATTCAGATGTAGACACCAATTGTATGAGCTTTGCTTTGTGGCAGTACCCATTCATAGCAGCACCCCTGAGGTGAAGAAATGAGGTTGTGTTCACACTGGGATTGAGTGGCTAAACACCCTGCTGGTGGCAACACAACCTCCACGTGTTGTAGAACCTTTAAATATGCTGAGGACTCCAGCTCTTCATGACCAGAGCTGAGGGTTCCATGATCATGATACAACCCAAAAAATACTGATTGGGTTTTGGGGTTTTTTGGCTTTGGTTGTAGGTTTGTGTGGATTTTTTTTTTCTTTTTTTCTTTTTTTTTTTTTTTTTGATGATGTTGTTTGAGTTCACCCCTTGGCTGATTCTTTGCGGTAGAAGCTTTGCATGTAGGTCTGTTGAAAATAGATTAACTTTTCATGCTCAAAATCTAGAGTAGCCTGAGAAGTGAGCAAGATGGGAGGGCTGCAACTTAACCCTGCTGATATCTGGAAACCTGTCAAGAATCAAAACCAGAGATTAGAGTTCTCAGCGCTCTCTGTCAAAGGAGAAATTTGCACTTAAAAGGATTTACTTTCAGTTTGTGTCCTTCATATACCTTTAGTATCTCCATGGTCATCTCTGTCAGAGTAATGTGGAATGGCTACTCTGAGCAGTGGAAACAATGCCTACGCAAGAAAATGGAAACTCTGTGCTCCTACTAGAGTGGTGCCTCTGCACTGCTCTAGTCATGATGGCACATGGGCTGTCTGCACACAAAGGCTTCGTGGTTTTGTTGATTTTTGTAGGTGTCATTCCCCCTCCTCACTCTTATTCAAGGGCCATCTTCATGCTGAAGAACTACTCATGAGTGAGGAAAACATCTTGCTTGAATTCCTGCCTTTGTTAGAGTCACTACTGGGCCTCATTTAAAAAGCCGTGGAGCTGTAAGCATTTTCATTATGCTGGGTTTTCCTGGTCACAGGAAGAAGTTTAGGAAACACAAGCAAGAGCAGCTGGAGGAAGTCGAAATTTCTCAAGTGGTGATGGGGAGGGAGTGTACACAAATGAAAGATCTTGCTTTTGGTTTTAACAATTGCAGAAGCTGAAGTAATCATCTCTTGCAAGCAGCCTCAGACAATGGTCGTAATTGTTTCTGACGTCAGATTTGATGTAATTGATTCTATAACAACTTTTCTTTCTGTGAAACTGTTTTGTAATTTCGGCACATGTAGTCTTATTTCTGCTCTCTTTTTACATTAAAGGAAACGAAATGATAAAATAGAATTACTTGTGGGCTGTATTGCTGAACTATCAGAAATGGAAGAAAATATGCTGCTGAGACATGGGGAAAATGACTTCAGTGTCATGTATTCCACACGAAAAAACTGTGCACAGCTATGGCTTGGTCCTGCTGCATTTATCAATCATGGTGAGTAGTAAGTATAGGAAGCTTGTTGAAGCACTTAAGAAATTCAGAAGTGTTGTATATGAGCCAAACAGCACAAGAACTTGGAGAAAAATGTCTGAATCTGGCATACTATATTAATGTAGGACAAAATCATACTGAGATTTTCCCAGCCAGAGCTGATCAGTTGTGAAACTCAGAGAAGGCTCTAGGAAGCAATGCTATCTTCCTTGAAAGAGACTTTGGAACTTGCAGCTAAATTAGTGGAGCATATTGTGGGTTACCTTGAATTCTTTGTGAAGTCAGTCAGCAATAACATCTTTATTAGGTGAACTTCTTATGGCCCTTTAACCTTTTGCAGAAGCTTAGCTGATTGTGTTGCATTTGTATACCAAAGGAAGAGCAGGTAGGATTTAAGATGAAACTGTTTGCCCTAAAGAGGAGGGAAACTGGACGTTTGTTATGGCATAGGGAAGAGCTCAGAAATGCAGCTATACAAAAGCAGGAATCTTCTGATGTATGGCTTTGTGCAGTACTAACTTAACTCCCAGTATTTAGTTGAGATTCTGCAGTCTTTGAAGTCAAAGTGAATCCTTACTTTAGATATCTACAACTATTCATGTTTCAGGTCTTATCCACAGTTAATTGACTTTATCTTTTGGACCTTTTTCAGATTGCAGACCTAACTGTAAGGTAAGCAAGAAATTATAAATAAATAAAGTACCCTACTTTTTATTTCTTTGCCCTTCCAACTTTTCTTCCCCAATTGTTTTAGTTTTATTTCTTACTCAGATACTGTGCAGCCTTAATGATTAGCCTTTTTTTTCCCTTCCTGTCATCTGCTTCTCCAGTTCGTATCAACAGGCAGAGATACAGCATGTGTGAAAGCTCTAAGAGATATTGAACCTGGAGAAGAAATCTCTTGTTACTACGGAGATGGGTTTTTTGGAGAAAACAACGAATACTGCGAATGTTACACCTGTGAAAGGTATGCATTGATGTAAATGGCTTTCAAATAGAATTGGACATATTCATGATCTATTTTGTGAAACTGAAAGTCCTTTATTATGAATACTCAGAGTTTTGGACACAAAATAATTGCTTCCTACCTGTTTGCTATAATGATTTTTCTGTGTTGTTACAGAATGGTGATGTTCCTTGAGAACTTGTGTTCTATTAATCTGTTGATTCTCAGTTCTGGAGATTAGCTCACACTGAGGCAGAACAAAACAGGGGTGTAGATTCTTAAAAATACTTGTACTGAATAAAGTAGAATTGGAAGGAAAGCAATTACGTCTTCTACAAGACCATTGTGAACTGATCCCTAACTTTTGCTCTTCTTTGCACTTGATAAAGCAAATTCCATTAATGTTTTATTTGCGGGCCTGAAGTTCTCTTCTGCTGAGAATGGGCAAAGTAGTTTTTCACCCAGTGTTGTTAGAACTTGGGGGTTTGTGTATTTGTAAATATCTACTGGTTTGGACAGTATTTGCTTCTCTTTGTTCATCATTCAATATTTGTTTTTCACACGTGCTGTCCCAACCTGGTTTGTTCACATCAGTCGAAAGAATTCCATAGCTGGTTTTTGCCATTTTGAAACTTCTGCTCACTGCGAGCAGGGAGGCTCAGCATCATCTGAGAGAGCTTCACTCAGTTCCAAGGGGACCTGCACAGAACTCACCATTCTGTTTGATCCAACTGTAGGAAGAAAAACCCTATAAAGGACAAAATATTGTTCATATTGAGAAATAGCCTAGTGCACCTGCATACAAATGGTTTAATAATCCTACTTTCATTTTTATTGGCCACTTTCGTCACTAACAAATCTTGAAATTAAAGGGAAAATGCTCTGGCATGGGCCTCCAAGCTCATGTGGTGTTATGTCATTCCAAGTGAAGGGTGCAGTCAAGAGCTGCTAGTAAAAAGTACTTCAGTCCTGGAGATTTTAAAGTGTTGAATAAATAGGCACGAGAATTGTTCTTCCCTTGTGAATGGAGTGATGTGGGGTTTTTCTCAATCATTGATTTCAGTGTAATATGAGCATACTTTCTTTTTCAGCACAAACTAGTTTTATGTGTCGGAACATTTTCATTAACTTGTTGTTTTTGTATTTTAAGTACATGAAAATGTTATTTTTTAAAGCTAATATTTGGGTAATTCTAACTTTAGGAATCTGCTTTTCAGTTACAAAATTGTAGCAGATGCCGTCAAATATATAAGATTTTATTTTGGGGGGAGTTAGTAAGGACTCACTTTTTGCTTGTTTCAAGATTGATGAGGCAAGAGTCACTTTGTATACCACAAAAAATTATATTTAAGTGTCTTAATTTTAACTGTGCTGTAAAGAGTGTTAATTTGCAATGTTGAAATGGTGGGTTCTAAGGATCTGTGGGTATGTTTGGAGCAGTAGGAGATTTGGCGCAGTGCGATTTCTTTCAAGCCTCCACAAGTCATCACCAGGAAGATTTGCATCTCTCTGCACATGTCCATGTACTCTTCCTAGGTGATCAATCCTGCTGTTCTTGCTGGCCAGCTGAGACATACAGGCACCCAAGATGACAGGTAGAAGACAAAACAGCCCACAAAATGCTAACCAGTTCTGTGGCTGTTGGTATAATCGATCCAGATAGATATGCCTGGGATCCAAACTACTGTATATGAAACAAAGCTCTAAGTTTACATTAAGATTTATTAATACTTGTGTCCTCTTTTTATTTGTAGACGTGGAACTGGTGCTTTTAAATCAAGAGTGGGATTGCCAGCACCTACTCCTGTGATTAACAGTAAATATGGACTGAGAGAAACAGACAAACGATTGAACAGACTTAAAAAGTTGGGTGACAGCAGCAAGAATTCAGACAGCCAGTCTGTCAGCTCTAACACTGATGCAGATACCACTCAGGAAAAAGGTAATGCAAGTAAGTAAGGGGAAGAGCTTGGAGTCTCTAAAGGCTTCACAAAAACATGGAAAACTTCCACAGTGATGGAATTCCTCTCTTAGTATTGCTTCTCACATACTGGTCACTAAAACTAATTTATTCAAGAATCTGAAGGCAATTTAAACAGTAAATTCATGGGTTTCCACAAGTGCTTGTAGAACAATAGGTGGTATGTTCTTTTGTTTTCTTTTTTTAATATCAAAAGGAAATATTTATAAACACATCAGTTAAAGTCCTGCCAATAATTTTTGTATTTCAAAATACAGTAAACTACCGCAGGCAGTAGTATGGTTTAGGAAAGAAAACTTACATAGTTTGAATTCTTAGGAAAAGATTTTTTAAATAAATACTCTTAGTAGATGTTGCTAAACCAATAGTTGTTTCCTTTAGACATCTTTTAAATTGAGCAGCTCTTGCCTTTCCACATCCCAAATTGATAGTTCTGGCACCTCTTGTGCAGGGAAAGTGCGCAGTTAGTAATTTCAGAAGAAATTGGAAAGGTTTTTTGTTTGTAATCTTCCTGCAAGACTTCTCTCCATGGAGTAGGGAGTATGATTTATTTGGTTTCCCCACCTCCACCAACCTCAGTATGGGCAAAATACAAATAATTTAAACTTTGATTTAACTGGTAAACAGGTTTGGAGCTATGTGAAATACTGCAGTTCCATCTGTCTCCTGTTTGCTGCTCTGACATTAAAAAAATGAAACACAGAAACAAAACATAAAACCCAACCAACCAATGGAAAAAAACCCTAAAAAATGTCCCCAAATCTTTTTAAGATCTCTAATTACCAGTATTTGGAGTTGCACCTCTGTTGAGCAGACAGAACTTCTTTGCTTGCCACAGTATGCAGTAGTTTCACCTGAAATTGAAACCATTACATTAGATAAAAGTATTTGTAGTTTTTTCCCTCCTTCTCCGTGAAAAACATCCTGGAGATAATATTAGATCATGTTGACCATCAGATTTTATTGGAATAATACTCAGCAAAAGCTGTGGATAATGTCAAATAGATTTTTTTTTAATTGATAGAAGAAGAAATTCAGTAAAAACACAGCTTGGTATACTGGAAGTAGAGAGGGGAAGTGTATCTGGAAATGCTGATGTACTTGTGGCCTGTTTGGCAATTGCTTTCATGTGTTGAGTTGCAAGTTAAGCAGTCTCATTCCTTACTACATACTGTCTATCCTCTCTCATGGATTATTTTGAGGTTCCCCAAATAAATGAAGTAACTGTAGTATTTGGGAGTGGGAAATTCAGGATACAGTAGTGTCACAACAAAACTGCTTTTTTCTTTTTCAGCTAACAGAAAATCTTCAATTGGGGTAAAAAAGAACAGCAAAAATAGAACATTAACCAGACAGTCTATATCAAGAATTCCAGCATCATCAAACTCTACCTCATCTAAGCTAACTCATATAAATAATTCCAGGGTACCAAAGAGACTGAGAAAGCCTGCAAAGCCTTTACTTTCAAAGATTAAGTTGAGAAATCAGTGCAAAAGGCCAGAGCAAAAGAATGCTTCTCGAAAGCTTGAAATGGGAAATTTAGTTCTCAAAGAGCCTAAAGTAGTTTTGTATAAAAACTTGCCCATTAAAAAGGATAAAGAATTGGAGGGACCAGTTAAAGTTGCAGTCTCTAGCGGATGCTTAACGAGGCATGCAGCGAGAGAACATAAACTGAATTCTGTGAAAGGTGCTTATGAGCAGGGTGATATTGCACCCTGCACGTACATCACGAGGAGGTCAATGAGAACAAGGATGAGTTTGAAGGAGACCTTTGACACAAAGCTTGAACCAAATACATTGGATAGCTATAAGAGTAACTTGACTGGAACACAGTCGGACATTGCAGAGCAGCAGTCTCGTGTGTTAAACGACAACAATGTGGCTCACGGACCATCACATAAAGGAGAGGGTCGGTGCCAGAAAAGTGATGCAGGCACATCAAAAAAGAAATCTCGACAAGGAAAGCTTGTGAAACCATCTTCAAAAACAGAGGAAACTGATACTATGCACAACACACCTATGAAGGATGAAGTACCAGATTTGATTAGTTCTCATTCAGAACTCGAAGAGAGGAATAACGTGGTGGACACACCTGTTGGGTTTAAAGACTGTATCCCTGGATCTGGTGGCTGCTCTGTAACAACTGACAATTTTAAAGCAAAAGACAGCTTTAGAACTGCAAAAAGTAAAAAGAAAAGACGAATCACAAGGTATGATGCACAACTTATCCTTGAAAATAGCTCTGGGATCCCTAAACTGACTCTTCGTAGGCGCCATGATAGCAGCAGCAAGGCAAATGATCAAGAGTGTGATGGAATGAATTCTTCAAAAATAAGCATAAAATTAAGTAAAGACCATGAAAAAGATAATAATTTATATGTAGCAAAGCTAAATAATGGGTTTAACTCAGGATCAGGCAATAGTTCAACAAAATTAAAAATACAGCTAAAACGAGAGGACGAAAACAGGGGCACATACCCAGAGGACCTTCATGAAAATGGTGTGTGTTGTAGTGAAACTCTCTCCCTTTTGGAGTCAAGAATGGAAGTAGATGATTATGGTCACTATGAAGAGGAAACAGCAGATGAATCTTCATCAGAAGAGGACGATGAAGAGGAAGATGACTATGATGATGAATTTGATGACTTTATTCCTCTTCCTCCAGCAAAGAGATTAAGGCTTATTGTTGGCAAGGATTCAATAGATATTGATATTTCTTCCAGGAGGAGAGAAGATCAGTCTTTAAGGCTCAATGCATAAGCTTATAGGTCTTAAACTGACCTGGATGTCATTTCTAAAAAAAATTTTAAAATAATAAAAAAAAAAATAGAAAACCCAACAAAAATTCCATTTGATTATTCCTCAACTAAAGAACTTTCTGAAAAACTTAGTGGCAGCACTTCTTTATTCACCTATCAACATAATATTGTAGAAAGTGTACAGCATACTGACTCTTCTTAAGTCTGATTTGTGCAGATTTTTATTGTACTTTTTAATAGCCTTCTTATGTGCAATTCCAAGTTAGAGGTAATGCTCTGTTGTAAAATAAAGGCTCAAGCAAAGTTACGAAATTGCATCAGATCTTTCCATGCAGGACAATGAGAATACAGTGTGGCTACAGAATTATTTTTGATCAGTAGGAGCTTTAGTTTGCTCTTACAATATTTGACTAAACAATTTACAAAATCATAGTAGCAGCATATTAAGGTTTTCTAGTATATGTTAACATCACCAGCAATGATCTACAGCTTTCCAATTTATTTGCTAGATGGTTTTCCCCCCTTGGAGTTTGTCAGTTTTAACACTGTATGCTGTCCCAGACGTACTGTTTGTGGCCTTTGTTATAGTAGCAAACCGTTGGTTGGAAGTCAAATTGATTTCTTTTTAAAAAGAGAAAAAAATATGAAAAGGTGTTGACAATTTGCTGACTTTTTAGTACATTATATGTACAAGGGTAGCAGTATGCAGAATAAAGTTTGGATATGGTGTATTTATTGCTTGTTACGTAAATTAAACACCTTGTATTTAACACTTTTCAATACTTTTAGATAAAATTGTTCTTTGCAAGAATGATTGGTGCTTATTTTTTCAAGAATTTGCTGTGAAATAATGTGATTACGACGGGCAACATTTATCCAATGAACTGCAGCTATCCTAAATTGGTTCTTCATATTTTTCTGTTGCACTTGTAAAATGCTACAAGGAATTTAAAGAAAAATCTATTAACTTTAACTTATGATAGTTTTATCAAATTAAAAACAACTAAGTCACAGCTTTTGTTCTGTGGTAACCTAAGAATTGTTTGTCTTTTAAGAACCAGTTGTAAAAGAATGAAAAAATATGTATATGTTGTAAATATTTCTGTGTTGTGAGAAATTTTGTCATAAGAAATTGAGATAACTTGCCAGAAAGGTTTTTAAGTTTAGAAATACATCCATGCCAATAAAATAGGAAACTGTAAACCTAGTTTTAAACTCTGCATCAGTTGGAGTTCTTCACTCATACATGATTCACTTAATACTTCAGAGTCTGCTTTATAACAATGAAGAGCATCAGGGCGATCTTTGGCTCTTTGGTTTTTAATAAAAGAATGTTAGGAAACTTCTGGGCACAATGGATTGTTTGTATGTATGAATCAGCTTTCTAAGCCATTTTTTCAAACAGGTCTGAAACGTCAGAGTTGACATAACTGTGTATTGCTTTGGTCTGTAGTATTTGTGTTTCTTCTTGACTGTGGATTAAGGTTTCGAGTTTTTGTATCTAGGGGTGTAGAAACACAAGTTTCACACTAAAACAGGTGCTGTTGGGTGGGCTGAATCCACTGTTGGCTGCTCAGGATGTCAAGTCCAACTCTCTCTGCCCTAAATATCAAGAGCTTCATTTACACAGCCACCGTGTTATTCAGTAGTGAAAGCATTAGTGGAGAGAATTAAGTGTAGAATTGAACCTAATACTTCTAACTTTGTCAGTCTTTGGGAAAGGCCTTGTGTCATGCCAGGGTGTGTATGTTTTTAGAACGTGGGTGGATCTCTCTGTGCAGTCCATGGCTTGTACTGTCACACCTTGGCCTTCAGTTCAGGGAAGACTACACAGATGCTTTGGAGAGTATGCTCACAGCTGTTGTGACTCGTCTTGTGGGGTCTTTAATTGTACTGTCAGAAAATGGGTTAAAGGAGAGAGAGATGGGTTAATAAGGGCTTGCCTTAAAGTCAGAAGTGTCCAGGAAACAGCTGATGACAAATGGCACTCTTAATAATAATACAGCTCTTGCTTCTAGAATTCACAGGCATTGTGACTGGATGCTGTGCTCTACAAGCATTTCTGGCTGCATGAGCAGAAGCTGAACATAGTCTCTGCATACTTTTACCTGCAGCCCTTCTGTGCCCTGCTGCTCCTGCTTGCAAGTTCATACTCAGTGCTCCTCTGGCAGCCTCAGTGGATGTAAGGGGGGGGGTTGGTTTGCAGAAGTGTCATTCACCTGGACATGTGAGGGAAAGGGGGTCCATGCTAAACTAAACAGTGCCCACCATTGTAGGTATTTATGATCAGTGTGCTTGAGAGCGAGGTTAGGGCTTGCTAAACCAGCATCAAGCAACAAGAGCAAATGATGAAACAGAAGAAATTGTAAGTGAATCCTGCCCTTAGAGGAAGAAGTTGTTTACCTGGATTGGATGATCCTTCTAACTCATAGTTCAGCTAGCCCCTTAATGAGAACTGCTTTCCTTTTCCTTTAGTATGAAGGTAAGTACAAGTAACTGTGAGCATCAGGATCTCTGGATTGGTCTTGTTCAGTGAATAACCTTCCTGTCTTGGAGAATCTGGTACAAAAGCATCCTAGTCATTTCCATGGCCACATCTGTTTGTGTTACAGATACCTTGAAAACAATTAAATGTGTTCCCCTAAGTGGGGCAGGCGGGCAGGGCTTCCACAACCCCCGTTGTGCCCCCTTCCCCTGATGCTGGAAGTGGGCATTTTTTCTTTATTCATCTATGCGTGAATTGATGGATCTCAGTGTTTCCATAACCTTAGTAGCCGGGGAAGGTGTATGTCTGTCACCTGTATGAGAACCTGACAACCTGGCCGTGTTTCTTGTCCAGATTGCGAAGCACTGTGGAGCATATAGTGGTTTGACTGTCAGGGATCCTGTTTAGCCTTGACGTCTCATTGCCCAGGATACTGGTAAGAAAAGATGCCACAGCTGAGTAGGTTTGGGGTGACCACAGCACCTTTTAGCAGGTTGAAGAACTGGAGGAAGTGCATTGTAGATGGGTTTTGCCAGCTCAGTATGTTATGTGTAGCAGGTTGTTCAGCTATAAAAGAAACATCCCAACCACTCTGAAAATGGCAGGCTGGCTGGCTGCAGATTTGGGAGCATCCTGTCACGTGCAGTTATGCTGCCAACCCCTCCCTTACATAGCCAAAGTATGTCCATGTCTCCTTTGGGCTGGGGTTTTTTTCTTGTTTCTTGTGCATTTTTGCCTAATACTGCCAGTTTACCTTCTTTAAAATTAGCTCAGAAGAAGAATTTCTTTGCTGCCCATATTTGTATGGTTGGTTGCCCTGTTTAGAATGAAAGGTTGGCGGCTTGGGAGCTGCGCAGAATGAGACCTACTGAAAGTCAGCTAAATTTGCATTGTATCTTCCAGTATCATGCCTATTCCTAAGTCCCCCTCCCCTGTGAGTATTCCCTTGTTTGGGTTGGGTCTTAAGTAAACCTATGGCCTCTACTGTACTGTCATAAGATCCCACTTGGAGTGCTGTGTCCAGGTCTGGAGTGCTCAGCACAGGAAAGAGACAGGTCCAGAGGAGGGGCACAGAGATGGTCAGAGGGCTGGAGCACCCTATGGTCCATGAGGCTGGAGACTGAGAGAGGCTATGAGGACAGGCTGAGAGAGCGGGGGTGGTTCAGCTTGGAGAAAGACCACAGAGACCTTAGAGCACCTTCCAGCACTGCAAGGGGGCCTGCTGGAAGGCTTGACAAGGACTTTTCACAAGTGATAGGATAAGGGGCAATGGCTATAAACTGCAAGACAGGAGGTTTAGGTTAGATGTTAGGAAGAAATTCTTTACTGTGAGGATTGTGAGACACTGGATCAGGTTGCCCAGAGAAGTTGTGGATGCCCCATCCCTGTCAGTATACTCATGTGTTCATTCATCCTGCCCCTTTGGCAGGATACTCACACCCTGTTTCTTTCCAAGAGAATTCTTACTTTGCTACAGAAATATTTTTCAAAATGCTTCTCTTTTCCTCCTTTGAGTTTGCAAAGAAACTCGTAAAAACATTCCAAGTGGTAAAAAGATAAAACTTAACTGATCAACAGCAGTGCAAAATCTTTGCAACTGACTTTGAAATACACTTTTTTACAAAAAAAATAACCTCTCATTTTTGAACAAACTAACAAATAAAACCATGAGGCTGACTATGCTAAAGCTCCCCTAAAACTCAGTGTAAAGAAGCAGGCATTTTCAGAAGTTCAAATTTGACTATATGGAATTTAACTCATCTTTAGAGAAAAGTCTCAAAATAATTTTAAAAGAAAAAAAATAAGAAATTCAAACCCTGCTTTTATATCCTCCAAGGAAGTGAGCTGGCTCGTTTCACCTGAGCATTGGTTTAGGATAGCAGTATTTTGCAGCTGGAAATTGCTCTGTAAAATGCTTGTTGCATTTTACTGGTTCATCCTCTACACCTGCACTACTTATGGGTTTACCTGTTGCAAACCAGGCTCCAGAAGGGATGCCAGTAATACTCAGCAAAATTTTCCTGTCTGAGGTGACACCGTGTTTGTCCCTGGACTGGTCTGTGCTGGCATCTGCCAGCTGCAGCTCTGTGTGCACAGTTACGGCAGAGGTGTGACTCACAGCCGCTGTCTGGGGTCAGGGCAAACCTGCAAAACTTGCTCGCTATAGCCCACCTGTCCCTTCATAAAGGACTCTACAGGGGGATATTGGGAGTAATGCTGGTTTGTACCAAGAGGAAAGATCTCCAAAAGCCAAAACACTTAATGCAGCTTTGCTCCAACGACGGGTTCTCCTGCCCTTTCCCTCCCTGACTGCTCTGGACAAGCTCTTTTATCCATTACTGTTACCGTTCCCAGCACAAGGTGGCACTAAGATTCCAAGAGAGGGACTTCCCAGCCATGCAGCCCTGCTCCCGGTTAAGAGAGCAGCGTGTATTAGTTTCAAGTTGTTTGGCCATTTATTGTTTTGTATGTGAGGTATCCCGGAGTGCATCTGAGCATTACATGGGGGAAGAAGACAACCAGCCATGCTCAGCAAGGACAGTTTGGGAATAACTTGGTGCTGAATGCTGCTGTGCTCTTGCCGGTTTGAATCCTTTTGTATTCCACCAGGAGTTTCCCCCTTCAGCACCTTCCAGCCTTCTCCATGCCTGTCTCTCGAGTTTCCTCTGTTTCCTTTGGTCAGAGCAACTCCTGCCAAGGGCAGGCAGGCTGCCTGCATGTGCTGTTGTGCCCTGCATCCTGCTGGGAGCCACTTGCCACTGTGTTAAAGGTCCTTGTGCAAGGGGCACTACAAGTACAGGAGCAGTGCGGCATGAGGGGAAAGGAGTGGAAAAAAGCAAGCAGTGTATCATCCTCCTCTTGTCCCCTGAGTCTATAGGAATTCTTTCTTGGTCGAGATCCAGTATTAACACTTGCCTCAGGAATGCCATAAGGGCTCTTGAGGGGAAAGGGTTGTTGGCTGGTCTTGCAGCTCCCAAAATCAAGTGAAAGCAAGTTGGCTGCTGCCTGTCCTGTTGCTACGCAGTACTTTTAAATTAGTATTTGCTATGGGGTTGTACCTCCCTGCTATGTGCTAGTAGCTGTAGGAAGATCCTGGCCATCTAGGCAGCATCTCTTTCTGGAATACTGAACTCTCTCATGTTTGGTTTTCTTGCTATTCTCCCCCACACAGTGAGATATTTATTATCCGAGCAGACCTGGTAGAATAATTTCTGTGAAGTCTTAACAAAAATGATGGATGAATACAAAAAATGAAAGATGTAGCTGAACACTACCTGACCTTCCTTCAACCTGGGCTGTGTGGCCGTTTTTCTTTGTTCTGCAGCCCTGCCTTGCTGCTCTCAGAGCAACCATGGGGTTTAGTCTACAGACTCTTACTTTTGCCCACGCCTTTTTTTAGATGAATTACCCAGAACAATACAGCAACAGTCTACCACATGTCCCAATGGTCTTGAAGGAGATCAGAGTTACAGTTAGCAGTTAGTTCCCTAAGGGAACAGAGCAGTGACACATCTTGAAATAGCATTGATCTCCTAAACACTGATTAAAGCACAGAGAAAACACCTTCTGTAGAGGTTTAAGAATTCCCTGACTGACTGGGACATCCAGTGAGGGGTGACAATGGTCAGGGATGCAGGAAATCTTGGTTGGCTATTATAAGTTGCTTGTGTGCCTTTGAACTGGGTTCCAGAATCCAAATTTTACTTGTTTTGTAAAAGCAGAACAATATCTGAAAGTCTGGCTTAGGTTGGGTGCTCTAGAAAGTTAAATTGACTTACAGAAAGAAAAGTGAGAAGATAGGAGGCTTTACCAAATCTATAACATCTATCAAAACAGCATATTAAATGCTTTTAATCAGCGACTGAGTAGTAATAGTTATCAGTAGGTTGGGGCCCTGAGAACTGAGCTTTTCCACAACTTACTGGGAAATGCCTCTGCCAGAGCTAGCAGGCTGGGGAGACAGAAGGGGATTTGCCCCCTCACTGCAGCCCTCCCAGTCTGCACACGTGATCTGTGGTCGAGGTGGGTTGGTGACAAGCACAGTGCTGTGCACTATGGAGTCTGAGCCATCCCATGCTGCCATCCCATGCTGCAGTCCCAGCAACAGAGGGGCAGTCTCTGGAGGAGAGGAGCAGCTTGTTTGAGTGCCTGGGAATCAAGACTTCTTGGCTGCATTCCTCGGGAAAGATTGCAATGGGTATTCTTTTGTGTAGTCCTGAACTTTTCCACCTTATATTTATTACTTCTGTTCTAGTGCTTCCTTCAGACTCGCCTTACTAGACTTGCCTTACACATCACAAAAGCATTTAAAGTCTGGCTCCTCATCTGTGATCTGTCTGCAAAACAGAGATGATCTTGCCCATAACCTAATAAAGCCTTTAAGTCCAATGAAACTATAAGCTCCTCAGGACAAGGACATTTCCTAGTTATGCAAATTTTGATGTATGTAGTATGAGCCTTGAATTAGGTACCTGTATCTCACATAGAACAGTAAAATTATTAGAACCCCTCTTTTTTTTTCTTTTAGATTGTAGAAGATATAGGGCAACAGTGACTTTCCTACATTCCTCTTTATCTTTTGGAAAAGCTTTCACCTTTGCCCTAACCTACCATATCTGTACAAGTGAGACTTGCACCTTTTTTTATGTTGCCAAGCAGATGCAGCAGCCAATAAAAATCCATTTAGAGTAAATAAATGTTGCAAATCCATTATGGTTCTCTTGTTGGCACCTGTAGACACAAAAAAATTATGTGTCCCTTACAGAGTCTGACTTATGGCAGGGCTTCCCAGTGCTTGGCAGGCGGGAGTGCTGCTGCACTCGCCTTCAAAATGGTGTAAGAAGGAGGAGTCTTGGCTGTGGAAAGCAGCTGTAAAGCCAGGAGGAATGGCTGTGTGTCTTGTGACCTTTGCTGATTGCGTGATTGCCTGAGAGTTATCATATGATAACTCTCAGAGACCATTAAGGATCAAGCAGGGCTTTCTCACCAGGATGAAAGGTTCCACAAAGCTGTCACAGCACGTGCAAGTACACAAGGTGGATGACTTTGGTCAAACTCTAGGGATTCAGAAAGTGTTCATTTGTTTGTTTTTCTTACACCCTGTCACTGCTTTCTGTTTACAGGCAAGCCTGTCCGCCTCTCTGTAAAATGGAAATAATTCTTTTCTCGTTTTTAATTGTGTGCATCTAAATCATCACTTTTCCACACCATTACTCATACCCCAGTGTCAGCCAGTATGGTATATACTCATGAGCTGTTAAGCTCAGCAGAGCCTTTCACCTCTCTAGGGCTGGTTCGAGTGGGTATTTACTGGCTGCAGTAACATGCCATTTTTCACCAGCTGGTTCTAATCTTATTGCAAGATCTTCTGAGCTAGCTTCACTGCAAAGATTTTAACTGGACTTTGGAATCCTAAAGCAACAAAGATTAAGTAAGTGGTGAATATTTCTCACCATGAGAGTATGTTTCAAGGTCATTCTTCCATTTCCTGACTCACAGACTCTAAAATTTATTTCTCTGGCCAGAAATTGTCAATCCTTACCAGCACTAAAGACTGGAACTGCTGATTTCTGTCCAATTCCCAGCAAAGAGGAAATTGTACTCCAGCATTCACTCTGAAAAGTGCTTGCAAGCACTGTTTCCCGGATCCTTGCCTGCTGTGCCACTCCAGTGGTTTGAGAGTGGAAGATGATCTGGGTGGTGCTTGGAAGCAGCACCAAGCAGGGAGAAGACAGTGTTGCTGTTGTCTGCACAGGCTGGAGCAGTGCTTGGCTGTGCAGGAGTCTGGAGGTCACAGCTGGCTTCACCAGCTCAGGCTCCTGTAGCCAGGACACAGACTGTCTGGAAGGGCAGCACGGGGGTCTTGCACCTTGCCCTCTCCAACTCGAACCTGGAAGCAGGGGGCATGTCTGCCTGTAAACTCTGGGGGTGCATTGTTTGCTTGAGGACTGGTTTGGGTTGTGATTTTTTTTTTTTCCGTCAAGTTTTCCCCAGGAGAGGGAGCAGTCCACACAAATGATGTCAAAGGGAATGAATCTGCTTGTTCCAGCTCCAGCTTAACCGTGTTTGCTGTATTGCTGTCAATGCCTTCTTTCCTCATGCTCCTCACTATCAACTTTTTTTTGTTTCACCTTCTGACTCCTCTGGTAACCTTGCAACAGCTCCGGCAGTGCTTCAAGGAGCCTTGGAGGCTGCTATTCAGGGCAGGAATTGCACCTCTTTGCTCTGTAGCCCCCCTTCCCACCACGGTACGCCCCAGGCTGCTCCCAGTGCCTGGTCCCACAGCTCACATCTGCCTAACCGGGCCCTGAGTCAAAGTCACTTCATTCCCAGCACAGTGTCCCGCCTGCCTCCGTCCCAAGCCACAGGGCCAGTGGCTCGGCGGCAGCTCCTGTGGTCACTATGGTGACAGTGGTCAGGCAAAGGAGGACATTGGTTAATTCAGGAATTCAGGGCTGCTTTGCTGACAATCTCCTTTTTATTCTAGCAATAGTAACTCCCAGATGCTTGCTGCTGCTTAGGTATCCATTTGGAGGTTGACTGCTTCCCTAGCAGATGATTGTATTTCCAGTAACATATGCATAGAAAAACAGAGGAAAGTTGGGGGTTGTGGAGTTCAAAACCACTGCTGCCAAAGTTCCTGTCTTCATGGTGTCTTTTGTTGTGTCAGGAAAAGTTCCAAAGCCCAGTAGCCTGGTTACCACTTAAGGAATGGATTGTGGTTTCTTGTTGACTTACTTCACTATTTATTCCTTCCTTTTCTTCTTTCTTTTCTAAATAACCAAGGTGGGGGATGTAACAGAGCTAACTTTGTGATACTCAAGCCTCTGCTGCATTGTATCCCAGTGCACCTGATATAAAACCACCTACTGATGCGTGCTGTGATTCTTAGCACTGCTGTAAGCTGAACCACTCTGGGAAAACTTCCAAGGAATAATGGGTGGAATTCTCAAGGACAAGATGAGGAGGACAGCACAAGGTATCTGTTCAACAGCATTCCTGGGAAACTAGTGTGCCATGGAGGCTGTCACAGCAGTGACTGGCATGAATAATAGTATTACTCTTGATTTTGGTGTGCCACTGGAAAGATTGAAGAGGTTTTGTGTATGGACAACCCTCAAATTAAGGGCAAAACTTGAGTAGGGGATTTTGCAGCAAAGATTTGAAGTTATAAAGCTGTTAGGGGAATAAACTGTTTTCACTGGATGAGATCTGCAGCTGCCTGCTTACAGATGGTCATCTCTGGTAAAGACATTCCCTGGGATAGATGCAGTCTTTTAAGAGCACATAGCTGCAACAATTGCATCTCTGCAGTGAGCTATCTGAATGTCTGATACAAAGACTACAGACACATGCTGTGATTTTTAATGCTACTGTCAGCTGAACCACTGGGAAATTTTCCAGGGAGCATCGGGCAGAGCTCTGAAGGACAGATTGAGGACAGCGCAAGGTATCGGTGCTAGCAGCACTCCTAGGAGACTGCTGTTCTAGAGCCATAGCCTGAAACAGGGTACACTTTTGAGTTTAGCCTCTTTTAAGTTGGCACAAGCAGCCATGCTGAAGCACCTGCAAAATGCTTGTGTTGTGAGCAGCTCCCCCTACTCCCATTTAACAGTATGTAGGCCATGCTTACGTGCCCTTTTCTGTACATGAGCACAGTGGGATTTGAGATGTGAAGCTGTGTGTGCCCTTTCTTTGGGTGGAGGGGTATATCTGAGCAGTGCTGCAGTTCATGAGGCACTGGGTGGAGTATGACAGTTTGCTCTCTCTCTGTTGGTGAGTGTTATCTGAACCATCAGATCATGTAGTTCATGTTGATTTTGCAGCCTGGAGGGTGACACTACACAGCAGTCAGGGTAAACATTTCACACAGCAGCCAAAGTGCACTCTTGCAGGTCTGAGTTGTCATCTCTGTTTCCAGGTTACATTGACAAAATGGAATAAAAAAGGAAGGAGGTAAGTGGAAGTGGGTAAGGCAGTTTAACTCATATCATTGATGTGTCCATTCAAAGGGCAACATCAGTCAGCTGAGCATGAGTAAATTCCCATTTATGAAAGCCTGACCTTAGACTCTGGACCTCCACAGCTGAAGAATCACTGTAGGGCCAATAGAAATATATTTTTATTGAAAAAACCATGACATGAACATCAATATAAATACCATCTCCACCTTATCCTTGTAATGTGCTCTGAGATAAAAGTATGTATTACTTCATTTTGCCATCTCAGCATAGACCTGTTGGCTGGTACCACCCAAGGGACAAGACTCTTAAAACAGTTTATAATCTCAGTCTTATAATCTTTTTGTTCAGAAGACATCCCAAGGCAAGGAATTCCTGCTTCCTGTTAAGGCTGGGTGTGCAGCAGATTTTGTCTGTTGATGTTGGTCAGTCTCTTTAGGCTTCATTTTAGCGTCTTTTTAGCACTTTGCTTCCATGCTTCATTACTACAATTGTGTGTCTGAAGTTTTAAAGTTATTTTCAGATATTTCTTCCACTTGCTGGCATTGCAGTGCCTGGATACGTCTGTATCTAAAAGCACAACAGTAATGCTTAAACCGTGACAGTCATGCATAGTGGATTTTCATTGTGTCCCTTTTTGCTTGAGTCTGGGCATTTATTTAAACATGGAGAAAAACTACCAAACAGGATAGGCTCTTGCAAGAAGCCAAGTTCAACTGAAGTTTTGGATGTGGCCTTAGATGAGTTCTGACAACTGCCGGGCTCTCTCACTTTTACTTGCATACAAATCTATGTAGGGAAGAAGTTCCTGTTTAAAGGGTACTGATTTTGTTAGTTTGTGTAGGAGTCTGGTTAAAGGGCAGATTCCCAAGTGCTATTAAGAAGAAGGAAGAAGGAAGAAAAGGACATTTGTTTAGATAGCTCTCCTCTACTGTCCATCGTCTCCACAGTGCTGCAGATGAAAGATGTTTTCAATTCTACTGTGGGATAGAGAAAGCAGCCCAAGTTCACAGAGCCCAAGGGTGGCATTTTTCAATAGTACCAGCTGCTTCATAAGCCAGTGGCTGATTCGACCCTGACCTCCATGGTAGTGGCACCAGGCCAACACTGTATGCTCCAGCAAATCATTCCCTCAGGCTCTGTAAACCCTGTGCTATTGTCCTGCTTCTGGGGCACTAAGAGGACACCCTCTGTCACTCATGCACTGAGTGCAAACTATGCAGCAAGGGTGGTGACAGTGCTTTAAGCTGCTGCACTCAGTGTGCAGGGATGGAGCTGAATCCCTAATTTTGGAATATCAATAGCCAGACCATTGCCAGTGAGTGAGCATCGCTCGTCTGCTTTGGCATTTGCAGAAGTGCACGTGCCACCCTACCTGCTGAACATGAGGCTATGGAAAATAGAGGCCTCCTGAGCTGTGAATCAGAAATAGAGCAGCTGACACCATGGACTGCCCTTCTTCCCAGTTGGAAGTACTATTTGCTGCAGTTTAAACTGGCACAGCCTCACAGCACTTTCTACTCCGTCTCTCCTCTGCTCTTACAGTCAGCATGTACAAACCTTTTTGTTACAAACTGAGATGCTGTGTGAGAACACAATATCTTCACCCAGCGCAGAAAGGTAAAGTCTCGTTGCAAAGACTTCCACTTATGAGGGACAGCAGAAACATTGGTCCTGTAGCCATGTTTGAAAGCTGCTGTTTCTCCTATTTCTACCAATGTCCCGCCTTTCAACTGCTCTGGAAAGGGATAAAGACTGTTTGAGTTAGCAAGAGACAACAGAGAAGGTGAGTGGCATTTGCGTGAAAGATGGTAACAGGAGAAAGGGGGAAAAGGTAGAAAGAATGGAACAAGCACAGAGGTAAGAGTGACCTTGGCAGGAGAGAATAACAGACAGTGATGGCCCAGGAGAAGGAAGGGCAACAGACAGTGGAAAGGGGAGACCTTGGAAAGATTAACGAGACTCAACTGTGCTGAGGCAGAAGGACCTTGCACTGAGATTTCCAGGCAACTGTGCAACCATTTTCTCATGCAGCAAAAGACATAAACAATCACGCCATGTGGTAGAAAGCAGAAATACAAGAGTAAGGGATTTTTCTGTTTCCTCTCCCAATCTGGTGAAAAATTTTGCCCTTTCTCCACAGTTGGGTTTTTTCTAGAAGCCATTTTCTCAGAAGACATGATCGATTTTGCAGTTCCCCAGAGTCTGGACTTTAACTATACATACAGTATAATGCCTAGGTTTGAAAAAGTGCCATGCACAAACAGAAATCTGAGATTTTATGACTGGTAGACTGATAATGATTTAAAAGAAATTCCTCTCTCTGTACAAGTTAAGACATGTCAAATTAATTCCTCCTCTAACATTTGTGGCACCTTCCATGCAAACTAGTCTGAGCAGGTAACATTTTTCATCTTCTTTGAAGCTCTAGTCAGTGGCAGACCCACTGAGAGACTGAGTGAAATTTGTCCTACCAACTCCACCACACAATTGGCAGGTTCAACAAAGCCTGTAGTGTGGATGTCAGTGCACTGTTGAGTTAATAAAACCTTGAAGCTGCCCTAATTTTGCTGATGTAACTCTCTCTTGGGTCCCAGAAGTGATATGCAAGAGCTCAGGTGGCTGTTTCTTACCTTTATCCCCAAGTTCATTCCAGTGTACATGGAGGACAGGCCCTACTTTCCCTTTAGCAATCTAGGCAGGGCCCCATTACTCAGCTTTGCTTCAGGGAAAAGTTGAGGATGGATTCTCTTGCCTACAGGAGTACAAAATGAGCAGAAAGCACCTGACTGGACACTGTCCATCCTGTTGCAGTTCAGAGCTTTTCTAGATGTGTCTTTGGCAGATGGATTTCTCCCTTTGCTCAGGATTTGTGTGTGACATTGGGTCCCAGAGGAGTAGCTGCAGCACAACAGTGGTGTTGTCTGTGCAGGGCATGCTCTGTACAGTCTGTCTCTGGGTACAGCATTTGGGAAACCTGGCCAAGGTAGCTTACCTGGCACGCTACAGTCTTGGATGTTCCAGCTGGGAGTGCCACCCACCTGTGAGCAGTGCTGGGGCTGCAGCTTCAGTACCCAGGCCTGCAGCTCTGTCTGTCTCTAACTGCCACACTGGGGGATCCCCAGCCCAATGGCTTTGGCAGAGCCCCTTTCCTCTGAGCCCCAGGCAGCAGCAGCTTGTGTCAGGAGCGCTTTCATGATACTCAAATGGAGGCATCCTATCCAACAAGCCTTTCCAAACGCCCTACATGCCTGGTAAGGATCGAGCTGCCCTCTGCTAGTGCTATAAGTCAACAGTGACAACAAATGGGTTGAACATTGGAGGAATCTCTCCTTTGAAAATCAAGATTATTGGATTTTAGTAGATTGCCAGCATAGAGAAAATTAGAGTTAAGTGAATTTATTTCTTCCTTCCTCTCACATTTATATGTTAAATTAATATTTTATATTCAGCAAGTCAATTAACTGTGCCTGCAACTGTGTATGAAACACCGAAATTTGCTTTAATTCTTCTTTCAGAAGACTCTGCACATCCTGCCTGTGTACAAGATATGTACCTGCAGCTTACTTAGGAGACCTTTATTTGTACAGGGGGACTAAAAGGTATTTTGGAATAGCTGGTTCAGTTGTCCCTGGTCGTGTGTTCCTAACTCAAATCTCATTAATGGGGCAGATGTTGGTATAGAACCTCAAGTGTTTGATTTGGTTGATGGCATCTTGTTTCAAGTAATACAAGTGAACCCAGAGACAAGAAAGGAGATGTTATTGACTGGTGTTTTTCCAGAGATTTGCACTGCTAAGCTGGCAACTAGCCCTGCTTTCATTTCCCCTCAAACTGACACCTCTACCCTTCCTGTCAATTTAAGTGCCAGCTACAGTGATTTACATTCTTCCCTTCTAGAAGTGAAGTTTCTTAACCAATTATAAATGAGCAAAATATGTTTCTTGACAGTCATTTTATCTGTCCAGAAATGATAATAATTAATACAATGGACAGAGGTATTTCACAGTTAAATAGTTCAGGAAGTGTTTTTAGGATGTATTAAGGAGGGCTCTATACTGTATCTCCTTTCCTACCACAGCCCTAGACACTGGAGAGCAAGTCCTTGATATGCAGGGCTCGTGATTAGCGTGGTAGGGACAAAGGTCTTTTACCAAGCACTGGTTTGCAGAGGTGGGAAGTTTTAAAGATATGGGAAATTAGAGAAGTGCTCAAGGTATTTCAGTGTTGGATAAGCAGGGGAAGATGGAGACAGCATAGGAAAGATTATTACAAAAGCAGAGATGGTCTTTAAAACTATGATAGCTTTTCTTGCCTGAAACAGGCAGATGAGCAACTTCTTTTTCTGGCTGTTGGAAGCTGTTGAATTGATGGGTTGCAAGCAATTTGGCCCCACAGCTATGGAGGGGATTATTCTCTAAAATGACCCAGCCTGCCTTCCAAGGTTGTATCCAGACCCACAGCAGGTTTAGAAAGACACTGGTATGTTGCTGATTTGTGGAATTTTTGTTTCCCATGGTGATTTTGCCTCACAAAAGGGAGCTGGGGTTAACACTGGAGCTGGAGAGAAAATTTTGATTTGTGTGGGGCTTGAAGGGGAGAAGAGGGAGCCCACTGTTACTGTCTCAGAGGGGCAGTGGGCTGGGGGACTACTTCCATGAGAAGTGCAGGCATTTCCTAGAGAAGGATCTCTGAAGTACCTGCTGACTGAAACATTCCAGGCATTCCTGCACTGTGCTGCTAAGCTCCCACAGCAGCAGCTCATGCTGCTCAGGCCTCGGCAAGCGTGTCCTGCTCAGGGACAGACATACAACTCTCATTAGTAAATTTGCTGTGTGGAGCAGCACTGTAAGCTGTAAATTTGCAGCTGCAAGAGAAGATGGATGTGATTCTAGTGTGCTGCTGTTGTGAACAGACCTGCCAGGAGCAGGTAAAGGGCTTTCAGCGGGCTACCAACCACAGCATTTTCTCCAAAGATTCCCTGGGTGCTTTGTGCACAGACTGGAAACTGTACTTCTCTGCAGCCCCTACCCCTCCTGTAGCTGCTCTTTCATGTTGTGTTTGCATCTACTGTAAGGAGCAGAAACTCACACCACCTCAGTGTCAACAAGCTTGTAAATCATCTACTTAATAGTCACAGGTGAGATAACATATTAAATACTAAAGGCACTAAAAAATCTTTCCCACCTCACTCACCCTCCCCTCCAAGTACTGAATCTTGTCCAAAGCTGCACAAACAGGATTCTAAGATAAAGACCTTGGGTAAGAATTACTAAAACAAACAGAGCGTAGCATGGTTTGTTAAGGGACTGGCTTCTCAAGGCCAAAGGGTGGGCGCGGAAGAGCACATCACACACCTCACAGAGAGGAAAGCTAGGAACATTTTAAAAGTATATCTTGGAACAAAGCCCTCCTCAGAAGTCTGTAATATTTTAAATAAGTTGATATAGCATGGGAGGAGAATCATGCAAGTACAATGCAAATTATATTGTCTGTGATTTCAGTAACTAACAGCACAAAAGCTTTCTAAGAAGTAGAGGGGTTCTATTCTGCTTAGCGTGATGCAGTGGAGTTATTCAGAGTTAATGCAGTTCTAGCAAGGAAACTACATGCTCCAAACTACATTTCTGTGTTTCCTTGAAGAATGCTTTGAAAGAATTTACCATGCAGCTGCCAACTACCTGATTCTGAACATAAATAAAAGAGCAGAAATTTCCCAGCTTACTTCTTCCCTGCCCTGCCATGTGCAGGAAACCTCTCCATAGCAGGACAGCTCCTGGGGGCATATTAGATCAGTCACCATACTGTGCCTGTCTATTGATGGCTGGCTCAGTGTCAGGGTTTCTTTCCTATTTTTGTTGTTGCACTGATGAAATCCACTGCTAGAGCATTATCTGCTATTGACAGGGGATACATTCTGATCTAAAGGCAAAAAACTTCATGTCTGTGATCCTGCTAGCCCGTGACCAGCACCTGGGGGACATATTTGAAGGTGGAATATGATGAACCACAGGACTACAGTTTTAAGCGAGTAACACCTCAAAACTTGTTCCTTTTGCAGGTTGACTTTTTTCTCCAGAAGAATATGTGGTCTATAGCTTTAGTCAGCGCCTAGGGGTAATACCTATATCCCCTTGACTCAAGGCCTGTTTAACTTTCCTATGCTGCTGCAGAGCTATTGTTAGTTTGCAGATAAGGAAGTGTTATCATTTTAGCACAGTCTAAGAGAAAAGGATAGGAGGGAGCAATTAGATTCTCTCCTGTGTTACTCTCTATCTGGTGGCAGGATTGTCCTTCATACTGATCTCTCAAATGTGGTAATAATAACAGTAAAGTTTTACTTTTACTGGTCATCAGCCAAAAGCAACAACTAGGCCAAACCAGAAAATACCATCCTTTCTGCCTTTGCAGCATGTGTGCTCAATCTCTGTGCTGATGCTGATACTTCTCTAGCTCTTTTCTGAAGAAACAAGGAGACACAGACACCTTCATCCCTCCCCAAACAACCTGGTCTACCTAATCCTGGCCATCATCTAAAAACAGGCCCTCTGCCCTCTTCCCGGCAGGCCAACACACATTCCCACCCTCCCAGTGCAAACCTGCAACAGCTCCATTCTGTCCTAGCTTGCTTCTGCCATTAAGACATAGTAGACTTTTCAGAGCTAAGTGTTGCTGCCTCTAGCAGTTGCTACCTCTTCCTCATCTGTATGTGCATGACAGTCTCCTGTTGCTTCCAGGGGGCTGTATCACAAACAAATTGCCAAGTTTGGAATCAAGGAAAACAAATTATGTGTCTGACCCAAAAGCCCCTGTAAGGGCCAGAACTGGGAAAACACATGGACTGATCCTTGTGTGAGTACTTTGCATCTCTCTGGAGTGCAAATGCTCTTTACAAAACACAGACTGTCTCACCCAAGGTGTTGAGGAGTATACAGAATTGAGGTGGCTCTAATCTCATATATTTCTCCTTTAAAAGAAAGAAACCTTGCTGCAAAGGTTACAAACCAAAAGGAAGTCTGGCCCTCCTGCTGGAAAAAAAGAGCATTCTCCTGGCATGCTTAGCTTTCCCTTCATTTGTGTGAACAGTGAGAATATAATTAGGAGGGTAAATCCTGTTCAGAAAGAATTCAGAGTCACTTTCCATGGTGTACATCATCATTCTAGATATCTGCGAAATAGAGTTGTACACCAAGCTAGCCAGTCTGGGTTCTTTTAATAGCCAAAGGAAAGAAACTAGCAGTTGTTTGAAGAATTTTCAGGTTAAGTGAACCTTGCTCTTGGTGCTGTTGACTGCCCACAGGAGTTTGGGCTGAGCCAAGACAGGTGTCTGTGGTGAAATCCCACCCTTGGTGTAATAAAATCCCAGAAGAGATCCTAAGACCCAAGTCATTCTGCACTGTGAAAGGAAGATGTAGATCACAATAAAAGTCTAAATGAAAAACCTATTAAGAAAAAAAAATCCTTTTCAGGTTGTGACACTACCAACTTTACACAAAGATGGATGGTTTTTCAATAGGGAAAAATGGGTGTAACATGGATGAAGCCTGTAGGCTTCAGTGTGGGAGACTAAACATTGCAGGCAGCAAGTCATCCATTTCAGGGCCGGCTTGCTGGACTGTGTACCCTTACAAAACTGAAGCTCCCGTGAGGCTTGCCAGTAGGTGCAAATGACGGAAATTGAATTTTCTAGGAAGGCAGGTGATGACTGCAGAGCACTTCTATTTTTGTTTTTTGAGGTCACCCTATTTGTTTTGAAGTCATTCTAATCCAGGACAGGAAGGGACCAGGAGCTGTTTTTTTTGGCTACAAACTCAGTTTGAACTTTAACTGAGCAGTGTCTTACTGTGGCATGCTGCCATGCAGCCACGAGGAGCGATTTTGAAGGGCAGAAAGAGGCAGGATTGGCAGCATCCCTCAGGCTGCATTGACAGACTGGTCATGCACAAGTGCCAGAACGGCCTGACCCAACCTGGTGCCATAACTGCTGGACCTCTGCCTCTCACCTCCCTGGGATAACAAGACTGCTGGGGCTGTACCAGGGAACAGCAATGGCCAGGCAGGTAAGGGGACACTGGTGTCCTTCTAAAGACAAATATAGGATGTCCCAAGCCAAACAGGTTAATAACAGGGAAGAGGTGGCCTGGTTCTGCTGTTGTGTTGGCACACTATGTGGCTGTGGTTTTGTTGTCATGTTCTCAACAATGAACTTCCAGGAGGAGGGGAATTGTCCTCTTGTACAATTTTCTAGTCACAAGACAAGAAGATAGCTGCACAGTTCAAACACTCTGCATGGGGAGTATCTTACTGACATCCTGCACACCTGTCAGTGTGCTAAGCAACTTATCCATCCCTGAATCAAACCCTTCTTAGCAATAGCCTTGGCAGCCATAGCCTTGGCATGCACACGTGAAAGAAAGAAACCTCTTACAAAGGTTTAAATAGGCTTTTTCTTTATTCCACAAGGAAAAAAAATCTTATCCACTAGCTCTTCATTTAGCATAAATGCAGGTTTCAAAGAGCCATGCAAAACAATGTGTGGCAAAATCTATGTGTAGGAATAAGAAAACAAATTTAGGACTTATGTTTGGAAGAACTTATTCTTCTTTGAATGCTCTGTAGACAGTCTAAAACCTCTGAGTGACAGGAATCTTACAGATATTGTGCTTGGAGTCAAAATTAAGTAGGACTTTTTCCTGTTCTCGTGCAAACCAGGAATTACAAAAATTTTTGCTTTAAATGGTTGATGATCTAGAATTATTTCTCATAGCAGAGCCAATTGCTGAGATGTACAAAATTGTCCGCTTGAATCCAGCACTAGAGAAGGGGGGAGAGGAAATGACGCAACAATCAATCACACCTTGCTTACAATACTTTCTTCACTCTCATGTGGTGCTGAGAACTGCAAAGCAGCTCAGCAGATCTTTTGTTTTTCTCAGCAGAAAAGGTACACACGGGGTCCAGAGCAGCACTTCCTGAAGTTAGTTCCTAAATTAGTTGTTTCAGTGTTTGCCTAATGTAGCTGTGATTCTATTGGGTACCATGCAGCTTTGGTTCTCCAAGCTGCTGCTGAATCTGCTGCTGGCATTTCTACAAATGGTAGCACAAGCTTTCCCAGGCTGCTGGGGCACAGATCCCACAGTGATATGCGGAGGAACGAGTGCTGTGGCCACTCTCATCCTCCCGCCCAGATGCAGCAATGAATCACTCCATGCATTATCAGACGTCTGGCTGTAAGGTATGACATGTTTTGATGAACTGTATAGCTGAGATCCCCGATGTCCTACTGGAATTCACGACAGAGGGGTCCCATATGCTGCTGCTGGAGGTCCTTTGCTCCTCCAAGGTGGAGGATTTGCCAGGCCCATGCCAACATTTGAAGAGAAGCTCAGGCAGACATCCACCTGGCCAAATCCTGTCCCAAAAAGGAAGCTCATTTTGAAGAGGACTGGCAAACTGAATTCCTGTGACTGATATAGGGGAAAAAATATGGCTACAACAAGATGGGAACCACCATGTTTGTTTCAGCTGCGGAGGCTGGATTGCAGTAGCAAAAATGACCCTTACCATCTCACTAGTTTGTCAACCAGTGGACAAAGGAACCAATTGTGCAATTCATGCACAGATATTGTACAGAGCAGTCTCCTAACTACATTTGTAAGGAAGGGGTTTAAAATTGCACAATGTGCTGATGAATGATACATGTAGGCATTTTGTCTTACAGCTATTGGCAATTAGAAGGAATGGAGGGATAACTGAATTTGCTTTGTTCTTCATTCCATGGAGTGTAGGGAGGCTCAACCACAGCAGATACTACAGGCTAAAAGTATTCAGTTCGGCATGCATGGGATGTGTCCACGGCAAGGAGAGTCTGCACAGAATTCAAGGGACAATTTTCTGCTATGTGCTATGGCGTTGTGGAAAGCATATCACAGTAAAGATGCCACCTAGAGAATGTTTTCTTGGGCTAGTTAGATATTAGAAAAAAGTTCTTCACTGAAGGGGTGCTTAAGCACTGGACCAGGCTTCCCAGAGAAGTGGTCATGGCACCAAGTCTGTTGCTACTCAAGAAGCATTTGGGCAACACGCTTAGATTGTTCAGCCTTTTTTAAAGTTGCTCTGCATGCAGTCAGAAGTTGGATTTTATGATTCTCATGGGCCCTTCCAGCTCAGCATATTCTATTATTTTAATTAGCCTGAATTCAGTGACTAGTTAGGTATTATTTACTTCCAAATGTTATAATTTACATCGTGTCTTATGTGGTGCAATGCTCTAAGCATTGATTCCAACAGAGTTGTTAAAAATATTATTAAGAAAACAGTGTTAGTCTGAAAGCCAAGATAATGCATAGAATTATTTTCTGTGCCTTTAAATAATAGAAACAATGAGCTATTCTAAGAGATAGAAGTAGGCCAGGTTGAGCTGTTTTTATGTAAATGTACCTATCTTAAATTGCTCAGAAGAGGCTCTTCATTTTTGTGTTATAAACCTTTTTCTTAGCAACTTATTTAGTCAATACTGCAATTACAGAGCCACTCTTAAAAAGCATATCTACAACACATGAAGATTTAGAGCACCTGGTTTATGTTATTCATCGTCCACTGATTCAGACTGGTTTGAATGGAATATACATGCTTTTTTCTCTAACTGCTGCCTAAGGACTTGCCAAGACAGCAGTGCCCGAGAGACTGGGGAGACTGGGGAAACTCATTCTTGTTTAGATCTCTAACTGTGAAACGCATCCAGAAGGATCTGTGCTTGTCCTACTCAGAAGAACAGTTGGGATTCAAGGCTAAGCAAGGGAAACCACCGTATTGCAATGGAAGAGCAGATTGCCGTGTAATGTGGCTCTTGTTAGAGTACCTCTTGTTAGAGCAAAAACCAGTTGGATGCTGCACTCCTTTTCCCTTCCAACTGCTTGGAGCTTGGAGCTTCCTCCAACTGATGAGAGACTCCTATTTTCCAAAGTGTTGAAGATAGTTTTTCATTTTGATGTTCAATGTTTCCTAAGCTTCACATTCCTTATTCTGCTTGTTCATTTGTTTTTGTGTAGCAAAATATATAAGCAAGAATTTATAAGCAGGAAAAGGTACCTGCAAGTCCCCCTCCTATCCTGCTCTTAGTGTCCCGTAAAGAGTAACTTCTTGTGTCTCACTCTCCTCTTCCAGATGTCACATCTCTCTGGAGTGTAAATAACTGAATAACTTAGTACTTAAACATGATGCGATACCTTTGATTTTAGCACATCAAAACTAGGTTCTGATAGAGAGTGTCAGTATCAAAAGTGAAGGCAAATGCTCTGTTCTTGTGAATTCAAACTGAAGTGAGCACTTTGATGTTGATCTCAAATGAGCACGGAGGGAGCAGTCCCCTCTGAAGTGGGTCAGTCAGCACCTGTAACCTCTTCAACTGCAGCCCTATCTCTCATGGGAATCAATATTTGAACCAATATTGACTTAGGACTCAGGCATGATTTATATGGCAGTCTTGGTATTGCAACAACTGCTGTGTTACTCAATCAGATTCCCAGATGACTGGTTAATACATAACAAACCGGATTTGTAAATTCAGCCGGCACGTGTTATCATCAGAATGGAAAGGGGAAATTAATTCTGTCATGTTGCATTTAATTCATAAATCTGTTAAATACCTGTAACTGAGTACTACGTGATCTGCTTAAAGAGGCAATGGGTTTCATTCTGTTTTCAGAGAGTTTCTAATCTGGATTAATTTCTTGGTGACCAGTATTTTATAGTTATCATGAGTAATTGTTATAATGAGTGTTTCAAAATGGAAACAAATTAGGATTAAATTAGTTACTTCCAAAATTTCACAATAAAAAGCTCTGTAGTTTACAGCACTATTCTGGTAATAATTAACAGTCAGCTTAATTCTGGGGTCAAAAACCAGTCTACAGCTGTTACATTTAGGTAGTTTAGGCGTATCACAATATCACTCTGGCTGTCTATAAAGTTACCCTCACCTCCCAGGCATTATCAGTGGCTGCTTCTGAAGGGAAGCCATTCATCTGGATGATTTTGAATGTTTCACACAAAAATCCACTCCACTCATTCTATGCCAATATAGCAATTAAATATTATTGAAAGTCTAAAGACCTGTACAATAACAAGATATTGTTAGTCAAAGATACTAGGTCAGAGGACTGACTTTAAAAATGTTATTTGCTCTTTTAATTTAAAGAGAGGATTTAGATGTATATATATATATATATATATATAATAATAATAAAATATAAAATAAATAATATATATAATAAATAAGCACAGAAAATTTAGAGTTATGTGTTTCCTCCTATAAATAGCAATATGACTTAAATCTCATCAGATAGGCTAAGAAATTGTCAGTGTCTATGTAAAACAGACAAGACCTGTAGTTTTCTAGATTTCAGGCTAGAGCGCTTGAAAATCACTGTGTGTGCATGTGTGTGAGGAAGAACACGGCCAGCCCCTGAAATGCTCAAACCTCTTTGTTTTGGTGACCCTCCTGTGTTTACCCTGTCTGCCCTCCACGTGTGTGCTCCAAGTCCAGTGACCTAGTCTTTGGCAGTCAGTTCACCATGAATAATCACACTGTGTCTATTTGGAATAATTTTCTAACTCAATGACCTTTCTTTAACCTCAGACTGCTAATTGTTATCACTGGCAAGGAACAAACGGGTCTGAGTGAGGTGAATAGGTGAAGCTTTTGCCTAGAACATGTGTCTTGCCCCAGGCAGAGTTCCACTGCTACCATTGCTGCAGGCTTGGCTCCCCAAAGATTCCAAAACTTCCCTCTGCCACCTCCTTATGCTGACTGTTAGAGGTTTAATGGCCCATGAGGAAATAACCAGCTAGAAACCATTCTTTGTCTTAAATGGGGAAACTGCCAGGATGCCATAAAAGTGATGCTAATTGCTTAAGTATAATCAGCACCTGAGTCAAAACTATGGTGTCTGGAAACCATATCTGGAATCCACCTTTTTACATCCTAACATAGGGGGAAACTGCACCTTGCTTGAATAACCAGCAGTACTGGAGTTGCAAGTTCCATCACAAATCAGTTATTTCAGCTTGCTATTAGTCCATTGCTATGCATACTTAGCATAGTGAATTGTTGCATAACAAGCAAAAACAGAGTGGGAAAAAAGGTCTTTTAGAAGTCCAAATCATTCTAAGATTAGTCAGTGACCTACCTCATTATTTGGATCAATAATAAATTTTGAAATGTTTTAGAAATGTATGCACATTTCTATTTTACTACTGGCTGTTGTTCAAGCAACATATTGATGTGGGTGTGTTCTGGAATCTTTTTATTGTGTTGTACTTAAATATAGACCATTTACTATCATGGTAATGGCAGCTATATGAACATGAGAAGGAAGTCTTCTAGTTGGCCTGCTCCTGCCTAGTCTGTCCCAGTGTCCAGCCAATACTTTTTGGGTCCTTCATAGCACACAGACTCCGAGCATTTAACACAAGGAGTGACAGTGCCTGGTGCTTTGTTATAGTGCACTACCTGCTCTGTCCTACATGATTCTCTGCAGCCTTTTATTAGTGGCCATAACTACATCTACAGTAGTTAATTCTGTGGCTTTTTTCTCCCTCCCTAGTCAACACATCATACCCTCCTGAGTCCGCTTGCTGTCCGGGGAACACGCCCCACCTTGTGCAGGCAATTTGTCCATGTTGCACAGGCAGAACTAGAGGTGGGTCTGGAATGTTATTCCTTGCAGCAGGTTTGTTTGGCTCCCAGCTATACACTTCCACAAGGGAATTCATAATGCAGAAAACTATTAGTCTAATGTCTGCCCACAGCAGACACATGGGAAAAGATACAATTTAGCATAGTTTAGAATTTTCTCAGTGTATTCCGGTAATTTTTAACCCTAGGAAGAGTTGCAAAAATATGCTATCAAAGAAAAGAGACTGTATTCAGTTTCTTTTTCCACTGAAATTTATCCCAGTGAGGCTACAAAGGATGTGCAAGGAAGGCTACAGATGGCAAGTGGCAGGTCTGTTCTTGGACAAGATAGCAGTAGGGCTCCACCACAAGCTGGGGTAGGAAGGGGAAGCAAAGCGCCTTTCCCTCTGCAGCTCCTGTGACTCTGTCACAAAAGGCCAGTGCTGGCAACCCTCACACAGGACATTCTTCAGCCGGCAAAGTTAGCAAGCAACAACCACCTGATGGGTGAGGACCCCCTGCCCCCACCAGTGCCTTCCACGCATTCCTCCAGCCTGCAGAACCAAGCACAGCCCTGACCTGACAAGCTGCTTCTCGCTCAGAACTAATAAAACCATAGAAGATTAAGAGGGTAGAGAGAGCCAATTCCGTGCAGGTAGAGAACTGGTTACTATAGCAACTCTTCTTCTTTGAGCATAGGCTGGGAGGGACTCCCTCGCAAGGGGATTTCTGTGCAGTCCCCAGGCTGGGGAGGGAGGCTGCTACAAGAATCCCGTTTGACAGAGGCTTCGTGGCTGCACTCTTGAACTCTGTTGGGATCATAGGGGGGCGAAGGGGGGGGCGGTGCTGGGATAGGGCCATAGAAGAGTTTGACTCCTGTCCAAAAGTAAAGCAGATGTTGGAGAGCCTGTATTTAAAAGTCATGGTGTATTGTGTGTATTGTTCTGTGGGTTGCAGCTACATCTGAGGCTGGTGTTGTACCACAGTACATGTCACAACCAGGAGTTTCGAGGCTACAGTTGTTAAAAGACGTAAGAGAATATTTAGCTTATTACTACTGGATTTTTAAATCTGAGATCCTAAGAAAGTTTCCCAGATATATTTCTTCAATAAGCCCAAATTAGTGCAGAGTAAGAAATTAAGCATCTTGTAATATAATAAAGGCTTGGTCAATTTGACTCTGGGAAAAGTCATTCTCTGGGACTAGGGCCAGGTAATGTTATCTTAGTGTACTGCTTGGAGTACCTGGCACTGTACAAGCTCTAAGTCTCTGTGGTTACCTTAGACCAACATAGCAAATGAATGAGCATATTATCCTTTCCTAGGGCTGCTTTCTGGTGGAACACACCCCTTGCATTCACAGGAGAAACCAAGCTGTGCCTAGGGTAAATCCCTCCCCTTTACCCTCCTTAACCCTGCGTGCTCTGGCAGGTATACTTCAAGGGCCAAAGTTGCACCTCAATTTTTTGCTATTATTTTGTGCTGGAAACTAAAAACACAGCAGGAAAATGAAACAACCTATGATTGTCTCAAATTTAGTCCTGAAGTTCTCTGTCTCACAGCGTCAAAGCACAGAAGATGCAAATTCTTTTGGGAAGGGACAAGGAAAGGGAGCTTTAGGTGAAATATTATGCTCCCCTATTCTCCCTAGACTGCTTATTTTCTACTTCTCCATGCACTATTTTTGCTGGAGACACAGATCTAGGAGAATGATGTCTGCCATGATCCCACCACCCTTCCTATCACTGAGGAAGAGGAAACGGGGACAGCTGTGTAGCCTCTGTCTTGCAGCTGCATCTTGCCTAGGTGTCTAACACAACTGCAAACCTTCTGAATTCCTATCTTTCAAAGCAGCATTTTTTTGGCCGTTGATACAGGGAATGAGAAACAGCAGCCCTCATTTTTGTTTAAAATTCAGCAAGTGTTTTACCAGATGTAGAACCAAGGAATTGAAAAACAAAAGTAGGCTCCCTGCTCCAAGTGCAACCTGAATGCAGGACTAGTCTGGGAGTACTTTGCTATGGCAAAATGCTCCCCTCTGAGTGCACTGAGGAGGTAAGCCAAGAGGCAGAGTGACTCAAGGAGAGCCCCAAACTCTCACCCAGACTGGAACAACTGCACAGTTGCCATGTCTAAGTCTTGGGCTCAGCCTAGCTTCAAAAACTCAGTATCAACCTGCTACTGGTCCATAAAGAATCAACAATTTATCAACTACTATTATGATGTCTGCAAGCTTTTCAGCTGAAAGAAGTATCTGCACTCTGTCATTCTCTTTATGCCATGTGGTAGATCTGGCCTTAGATGGCATTTGATCTTGCCAGTAAAATCTGCTGCTGCTTGGAATAAAAGAGAGAGACTTGTGAAAGAAAGTTGAGTGCTTTATGAGTCAGAATTGTAGACTTAGCTTTTTTGTGAGCAATAAGAAATATCTGCTGTAACAATGCAATTGATGTGAATAAAATCACATAAAATTGCATCAATCCAACAGCAGTTCCCTTTGCTGCAGGTATATAAGTTTTACAGAAAAATGGGGAAAATATCCCAATAAGCTTTACTGAATTACACAAATTAATAAATTAACAAAAGGCTCATATTATATTGTCATAGACAAGAGACATGATTGACTATTTCCTGATTGAATATGTGATTAAGGCCACACTCACAGGCAATGAAAAATCGAAATTTCCTTCAAGACTTGCAGAAGTGTCTCCATTACTTCATAGGACGTAGTGGATTCACTGACAATTATATTCTGTTCCGCCATTGAAGTAACAGATTACACGCTCATGGTATGGAATTGAAGGCAAAGTAAATTGCAGAGAAAGAAAATGTGTTTTACTGTCTGAGAGGAAGGAGATTTCTGTGATGAGCAGTTTTGTCTCCCTCCATGCTGACAGCAGAGGTCATACAAAGTCTCAAGGCTCTGCTCACACAAGAAGAGGGAGCTTAGTCCAGCTTGTGCCTTGCTTACAGAATTAGTCATTATGTGTTTGTCTGTAGCCTAACCTTCCTTATCTCAGTTACTTCCTTCACAGGCTTTAAAGGCAGGTTATCCAGGGGATACAGGCAGCTGAGGAATTATTCTCTTAATAGGTCTCATTTATTAGATGCTACATCAAATTAACCTATGAGATTGAGGTAGAAGTTGAACATAAATACAGAACACACATGTGCTATAAAAGTGTGCTAATGCAGCTTGGTTGCTATGGTGTAAAATGCAACATAAGGATCATGAAGACACATTTGCCTTTTCCCATTACTGAAGAAGATGGCTGGGTGATTGACTAATCTGTGGGACAGGATATTGCATTGGTCCTAACAACAATGTGCTTCTAAATGGAAACAGACATTCTCAGTTGCTGCTGAGAATGTAGGTGATCAGGCTTCATAAACCCAAGTTCAGTACTTTAATTAGTTAGTCAGTATTGGAGATTCTGAGCCACTAATTCAGTACTTAATTCTCTTCTTTCAGGTTTTTTTTTTCTGATGCCTTTTAGGTTTCAATACATTCTGAAGCTAGCAGAAGCCGTAGTTTTGTTAAATTTGATTACAAGTATTACCTATATGTAATTGATTCCTCCTCAGGAGCAGAAAAATATTGCACATACAAGTAGAAGAAATGGTTCTGTTTTCTTTTTTCCTGTTTTATTTGAATGTGGACTTAAAACTTATGACAAGTACATCTCAGTAGGTCTCTAAGGAGAGTACCTCACTCTGTTGATCTGTCTAATGCATACTGCATGAAGAAGAGCAATATAAATTTCTGATGCATTGCCCCTCCTGAATGCTTTGAGCCAAACTGGGGAAGTTCTGGGATAACAGCAGAAAATTTTCTTGGATAAGAGCAGATTTCTTTTCCTAACTTTCCACATACTCTGCTGAGTTTTGAATCATGATTTCAGACCATGGACTTCATATCTCTGGCACTGCTGCCTAGGATTTCAGTCAGAGCAAGCTTGTGCCACAGCTGCCACATTGCTTCCTGTCCACTCCAGCCAACCACACTTGAAATGTACAATGCAGGGTACCTGGCTAAAAGAACTCCTACCCACAATGTAAACATGAGCATAATCTTAAGCAATAACCAATATTTACTTTTAGACATAATGAAATAAAAATAATTTTGGCAAGTAACATATCTATTTGCTTTCATATCAACTAAACCAGCAGTCCCTTATGATTATTCACCATATGCATATCACAGGTTCTCATAGGAGTATTTTGTTCTTGCCTTTATTGTGCTGTCCACTCTTGTGGCTCCCAAGGAGAAGAGACCGTGTTTGTTGGAAAATACAGTCAACCGTTTTCAAGTGAGTTACACCCTTTTTGCAAAATCAACAATGAATGGTTGTGAGTTGCTCACTGCTAAGAAAGCATGAAATCAATAAAAGTTGATGCTCATGAGCAGAGCTAAAGTCTAAAGGGAACACGCATGTGGCCTTCACATGGATCCAGGGTCCTTATCAAAAGGGAAGTCAAACGACTGAAACCCGAGCTAAACTTACACTAAGAAAGGGTGTGTTGTAATAAAAAGGTTATAAAAAATAGTTCATAATTTTCCTATCTCCTTTTAAATTCTCTGATATATTGGAAGAGATTATTGGAGGTTTTGAAGCAAAGCTTTTGGATAACTGTCAGTGAAATGGCAGTACCAACAAGATGGAGTTTTCTTGTCTAATGAAAGTGGGTAGATTTCTCTATATCCAGGAAAAACACATGTTTCTTTTCTCTGATTTTACCGCCTTTTCTTTTTACTTCCTTTTCTGATAGCAATCTAGAAAAAAAAATCGGTCAACTCTAATTAGGAAAAAAACCCCAAGTCCTGTTATTCATGCTATCATGACAAACGAGTGTGAAGCTCGAGCACTTGGAAACAGAACGGCCTGTATGTAAGGCAAATTTTTTTGCTATTTTCACCACTTCTTCCCACATGTTTTTTTCTGTTTAGCTATTCAACATCAGTAATGTTGACAGGTACTTGAACAGGGTCCTGAAAAAGAAAGGACTCCTGTGCAGTCCTGAGTTGCCATCTCCAGCAGTAACTGCATGTCTCCTCTCCAGCATCCTAATCTGTGCCTGAGTTAAAGGATTTTATTTCATAAATGAAGAGCTGAGGTATAAAGACAAAAGAAATCTCTGTCTCTTCTGTCCCACTTTGGCATCCCTAACTCATTCATCACTCTTCCTCTTAACTAGGGTCTGGTATGCCTCAGCCAAAACAGCTTTGGTTGTGCTGAAGCTGCTTTGCCAGCACAAAGCCTGTTCCAAAGCCAGTTCTGGAGGTTTCCCACCATTTCCTAGAAAATCCATAGGCTCCTTGGGGGTTTTCCAGCATTACAGTGCTGAAGTGAAGCATGCAACAAAATGAGAAAGTAGCCCGTTTGGTGAAATAGATTGGGGAAGGGTGAGGGAAGGAGCCTATCAGGAGCTCCCTCACAACCCAGCAATCCCCATCTTTAACAATGATCACCACAATAACGGCAACTTCTATTACAAAAGGCCGCAAGTCTCTTGTATACAGAAAAAGACCATCAAGGGTGAACAGCCAAAGGAGGAAAAAAAAATCAGGGAAGTGCAGAGGTAGTTCAAGGCTTGAAGGGATTTATTGCTTTACTGCTAATTTATGACGAGGTGATATAAGATATTAGGCGACAATCCCAGCCGCTCCGCTGGAGGGGCGGGACAGCCGCGGTTCCTCCAGTGGGCTGTGACATCACCGCTCCCACACTTGGGTGCTGCGGGGGAAGGACCGTAAGGCAGGTGCTGGCGTTTCCCAAACAAGAAACCGTATTTCTAATGCCAAAACGGTAAGAAACTCAGCTCGAAAGCACTGCGTGTAGACATTATTCTTGCTCCCGTAGCTTTACTCTTCTGTTCAGGCGCGATCTTCTCCCGTGCCACGAGAGACTAGTTTACCATGAGGACATGAGCCGGCCCTCACACAGTAACTAAGTAACTCAGTAACTTTCAGTAAGGAGCGGACTTTAAATAAGCGTATAGTTGGTTGCCGCGACCCACTTCGCACCGTGCGGAGATTTCCCACATATTTTGGTGTCACGTCACGGAGCGAATAACACCGGCGCGTTAGGCAGCCCTAAGCAAGGCCGGCCCTGCCTGAGGGCGTGCCGGCTCCATCCAGCACCGCATCACCGCGGACCCAGTGGCGGCAGCTCCACGGCACAGAGCACCGTGAGGTGTCCCCTCTCTCCCTCCCTCCTTTTTTTCGTTCCTTCCCTCTCTCCCGCTCTCTCACCTTCCCTCAGCGCTCCCCTCAGGCTCAGCCCCCGCCCCGCGGGCGAGCGCCTCGTGCTCCCCTCGCGCGCGCGCACCAATCACAGACGCGTGGAGGGGCCGCGAACCGGGTGCGCGCGCCCGCCCTCTCCCTTTCCTACCCACCCCCGCTCCAAGGGCGGAACCGAGAGCCGGCTCCAGCCAATCACAGGCAAACGGTCGTGAAGCGTGAGGCGCGAGCGGACCCGCGTGCCGAGACGCCGTATAAAAGGGGGGCCGGGCGCGAGCGCGGGGCTCACTCGCCGCCGGCGCTGACGGCGGAGGGACGCACGCGAGCTGCCGCCCCCGCCCGCCGCCCTAACGGCCGCCGCGCCCCCCCCACGCCGCGCCATGAAAACCAAGTTCTGTAACGGCGACGCCGACCCGTCCCCGCTCGGGCTCCTCCTTGGCCGAGGGTCCGCCGCGACCGGGCAGCCGCCCTCACCGCTGGCTCACCCGGACCCCGAGGGGAAGGACCCCACCGTGGCGGGCAGAGGCGTTGGTGTCGCGACCCCGCCCCCGGCGCTGCCTCCGCCGCTCGAGGAGGAGTCGCCGCCGCTCGACTCCCGGACGCGGCGCCGGGCGTATCTGTGGTGCAAGGAGTTCCTGCCGGGGGCCTGGCGGGGGTTGCGGGAGGAGCAGCTGCGCATCAGCCCCATCAGGTCAGCGCGGAGGGGGAGGTAGCCCATCCAGGGGGCGGGGACGGGGGCGCGCCGCGGGTCCGAGCCGACACCGGCGGGGGAGGTGAGGGGGCTCCGTCTTTAATTTCATTTTATTATTTTAAATCCCTCCCGGATTCGGTTTAGTGGGCGGCGGGAGCGGGTCGGTGGCTGCGGGGGCGGTGCGGGGGTCCTGGGGGCGGTGCAGGCTGCGCTGCCGCGCCCCCGGCCCGGAGCGGGCGGTGGTGCGGGGAGGCGGCGGCTGCTGCTGCATCGCCACGGCCCCGTCTCGGCCCCGCGCCGGGGGAGGGGCCCCGCGCCCGGCCGGGAGAGGGATGGAGCCGGCAGGGACCGCTGCACCCAACTCCCTGCCGGGGGAAAGGGCCAGATGCGCTGGCCCTGGCTGCTCCGCACTGAGAAGTCATCAGGTAAAACGCGGTGTGCCGGCAATGTGAGTCATCTTCTACAGCACACAGTAACGAGTGCTTGTGACTCAGCACGTTGGCAGCAGAAATATGTAAATTGGGGACGTTCTGGAAACCATATGATGTAATGTGTTGGAGATCTTTGCCTTCTTTGCAGAATTAAATAGCATCTTTATTTTGCTCTAACTAAACCGATGTTAGTTCAGAGTTTCCCCTTTACGCACTGCTTGTCTCAGATCTTCCAGACTGATCGTTCTACCTGATCCAACATAGAGTCGAGGACAGTTGCAAAGGATACTGTTATCAGTTTGCTTTCCCTGTATTTCTACTTTTGTCCTACATAAATCATGCACACATCTACCCTAGGTACCTAAGGGAGCATACACAGTTGACAAAGATCTGATGTGTAAAAGTGTGGTCAAAACACATCCTGCTCATTTCTAAATTTATTTTAAAAGCCTTATTGAAAAAGTTAGAGACTCACTGAGACCCAGTGCAGGCAGTATTTATTTTTCTAGATTGTTTCTCCTCACTTGATATGATCGTAAGGAGTTAATAAAGGGAGAGAACTTTTTACAAAACCAATACAAGTCCTAAACAATAGACTAGTCTGATATGTCTAGTTTGAGTTGCTTAGTTAAATATTCGTCTGTATTAGTGTGTATTGCTGACTTTGGCTCTTACTTTCTAAAGCCTTACATTTTAGCACAGTTATCTTTGCCTTTCTTGGAAACCTCTCATGTGAGACAACACTTCAGAATGGCTTGGGGGTTTCCACATTTGGCAGAAGAGCAGATGAGCTGAAACTTAAGAACATATAAAGCCATGCTAATTGGTAGTTGGGATTTTTTTGGCCACTTTCATTTCTGGCAGATGCGTTGTATTGGTTTGCTGATTCTGGTTTCATTCAGTGTGCATTCTCCAATGTGTTCAGTAATATTGCAAAATCATGTTCTTGTACAGCTGTCAGTTAAGTAGCTGTATCTGTATGAGTGAGATGTGCCCTTTTGACCTTTAAACAAGCTGTTGAGTTGACTGACCTTCCAGAAGAACAGTGCCTTTTATTATGGATTTCCTTGATAACTTTTCTAGGTAACCTTTGAAGTCTTAAATGCTATGGTGAACTTAAACTACAGTGAAACTTCTGTTAAATGGAGTTCAGCATCACTAAGGCAATCCACTTTAGCTTGTCTGGTATAAAAAGAAGAATTTCTGGGCTTTCACACACTGTGCAAGCTGAGCATTTGTTTAAGTCATGTAACTATACAGATTCTTGATCTTTAGTTCAGTATTTCTTGTATTTTTCAGTGTGCTTAGTTCTTCTATTTAATTATTGATATTTTCACCAAAGTTTTTGTCAGAGACTTAGAAAAGGCAGCAAATGTTTTGTTGGGTTTTTTTTCCCACAAAAAATCTGTCTAGCAGAGTTCAGATAAAGTCAGAAGTGTAGTTAGTATAACTAACCAATTTTTGGATTGTCTTTGAGTAGCTGACTCTGCTCTTCCTTTGATATCCTTTTCATCTGTCTCTTGGGTTTTTTTCCAACCTGTTCACCTTCATGGTTCAAAGTTACTTCATATCTTGTCACTAAACATGCCTTTTTGGGTGCCTGCCAAGCCACCTGGTTCTTTTCTGTCTCCTTTCTTAAGCATATTGTGCAGCTGCTGTTTTACCCTGTTTTCTTGAGATTTCTTTTTTTCTTCTCAGTTGTTGACTTTGGATATGTAGGCCAAGCCCTGTCTCCTTCTTGGAGCCTTTTTTCCCAGAAAGTTTTTTCTGCTTCCCCACTGTGTTGAAAGAGAGCCCAGAAGAATATTTGAAAAAGCATTGAAAGGAATGTCAGGTTAGGACGGAGAACTGCATTTTAGCCACTACATTATGGATCTGCTGTGGATTCTTGTAATCCAAGGTCACTACAAGGTATTTTATGTTATAGGCACAATCACTTGCAGAAGGAAAATTTGAACATTTCATTCATGAACATAATGATAATGAAAAGATTGCAGAATGGCAAAGCAGTAAAAAAAATGTGGGTTGAGTGGATGGGTGTTTTTAAAAGCCACAGGAACCTCAAGAAACTTAGCATCTCATCAAGATAGACACAAATTAGGGAAATCTGTGCTTCAGTCATTCAGATGATACACAGACATGCTGGGTTTTTTACATAATTCCTGTTTAACAACAGTATTTTTACAGGATGAAGTCACAGCATTTATTTTGTTTTCCACAGCTTTATCGATCTAGATAGATACTAGATCAGAGAAACTGAGTGTGATTTTAGATTTGACAAATACATAAGCTACTTATTTCAAATAAAGAACTGCTTTAACTGTAAGGATCCAAAATTGAAAATGGGTCCCTAAGAAAGACAGCAGAAGTGAGGCTTCCATCAGCAATGCTGTAGCACAGGTATTCAGGTTAAACCTTTATAGCTGAATTTTGTAGCTGCCAATCCCAGTGATAGCAGCTCTTAATTCAAATTTGGAGTTTTATAGTCACTGCATGGTTTTAAACTTTTTCTGCCATTGCTTTGCTTGTGCAGGCAAGTCTATCTGACAAGACTCCAGCCAGCATCACTGAAAATAATTTACTTAGCTCTACATAGTTGTTTGTTGCATTTTACATCCATTTGAGCGGCAATTTGGATCAATAGCTCTGGGTGGTGAACTGTACACCAAAAAGCACAAAGCTGCCATTTCTTTATTGAAGCCTCATATGAGTTATTGGTACTGTTGGAAAACTTTCTTGTTAGAGTAGACCAATTAATCACACCAAAAGGATGTTTACTGTACCTATAATCTGTTGAAAACAAAAGGAGCGCTTTTCCAAGTTAGCTAATCACTGTATTTCTGTCTCCAGAGGTGGCCTCAGCAACATGCTGTTTCAGTGCTCGCTGCCTGACACCATTGAGACAGTTGCAGATGAGCCCCGGACAGTTCTCCTGCGTTTGTACGGTGCAATCCTGCAGATGGTGAGTACATACAGGGCTTTGGGAGTGGGAGGGTTTCTGTAGCTTCACTCTAATGTTTGGAGGTCTTCATTTGTGACACTGCACATCTTTCTCCTTTAGGGAGTGTTTCTGTGGTGGGGGCTAGATTGCAAACTGAAAGCAGTTTTCTTTATGGTTTGTTATTGTCTTGAACTTACACTCCTTTCTACACAGATCCCGACTGGCACGAATTAGCTGAAGGCTCATTTGCTGTTTGTTTGGGCACTAATGTTTTGTTTATGGTCTTAAGTTTGGACTGTGGTGTTTCAGAAAAATTTGCTTCTGTACAGAATGTAGGACTTTGACATAACTAGCTAGATTGCAAGAGACTAAACTGCTTAATTTTAATCTTGATAGCACTTACAGATCTTGGAGATTAGTTGAAGGTTTTGTCAAGCTTATACACTGCTCAAGCATTTTATTAGATTTTATGGGTACTTGTGCTGCTAGAAAATTTGATCTGTAGTTTTAGACTAAGAATGGAGCGTGAACATCAGTACTGTACAGTCATCTCATTCCAAAACATGCTTTCCTGAATGTGTGAAATGCCTTATAGCTGGCACAGAAACTTAACCAGATGTTTTGTTGCACTCTCTTAATGTTACTTTTATTTGGTTAGTAAAATGTAAATAATATTGAAATTTGTCACACCTTAAGTGAAGTGCTTGGCAAATCTGTTTCAAATAGTAACATTTAAAAGCAAGACTGTTTTGTAGTCTTCTAAAGGTCTCTTCTAAAGCTGACAGACTGTTACTCTAGCACTGTGCAGCAGATCTTCTCATATCCATCTCTGCTACGTACTTGATTATATTGTAAATAAGTGATCATAACGTAAGTGTTTAACCTTATGAAAAATTGCAGCTTCATAACATTA
The DNA here is from genome assembly GCF_901933205.1 of Camarhynchus parvulus. Taxonomy (NCBI): domain Eukaryota; kingdom Metazoa; phylum Chordata; class Aves; order Passeriformes; family Thraupidae; genus Camarhynchus; species Camarhynchus parvulus. The sequence goes on along the minus strand of NC_044575.1, from coordinate 17,536,907 downwards.
CATCTGTAAGTTGGCATTTGTTTCTGTTTGACTTAGAGGGTCTGGTTTTATTATCCATTAATTTTATATTTTCCAGTACTCAGTCACTTGCTTTGAACAACTGATCAAATATCTGCAGAAGATTTTCTGTTCCTGAGATTTCAGCCCATTCTTCCTGCTTCTGCTGTCTTGACCAAACTTACTATTAAAAGTCTCATTAGATACTGTTGCTTCACTGACTTTGAAGTGCTCCTTTATTATATTATGTGAGTTGTTAACTTTCCCGTGGTAACAAACTTTACCAGAAATATGTAAGATATCCCAGTGGTTTGGAATAGCATGAATTGCTTGGCTACAGCATTGTATGTGTGTTGGGAAAGTTGAACAAGAAAAGTGTGTAGAAGTTCAGTAATTTAAGCTTAAGTAGTTTTTAGTTTCACTCTCACTAAAAGCAGAGTGAAAAAAGGGGGGTGTGAAAATTTGTTTTCAAAATGACTCCTAGGATTGATGCTCAGTTGGAGTTATTTTTAAGAATTATTACTGGTTTCGATGTAATGCTGAGTTAATATGTAGAAAGCTTGAGTAGGAACATGGGCTGTAAAACTATTGTAGTGGTAGAGCGTCTGTTTCCCAAGAGCTGTAAAGAAATATGGCCTTTCCCTTATTTTTCAAAGGAAAAATAAAATGGACTCTAGAATTTGGCTGCCCTCTTCTTCCCTCAGGGTATTTTTTAACTTGCCTCTTCTCTGCCCCTATCCACTGAAGAAATCAAAATAAATTTTTGGGCTCTAAAATCAGAACTAATTTGGTTTGAAAATTGAAAGTATGTTCATAACTTTCTAATCTTTCTGCTCTTGGTGTTGAAGGATCTTTTGAGATGTCTAACTTCCTTTATTTCCATAGTGGCAGTGAAATGACTGCTCTTGTTGGTGCAGTTCACTAATGGTTAAGTAAGCAGAGAAAGTCCCAAGGTAAAACTTTGATTGCATTGAGGTTCACAATTTTTGTCAACAAACATTTGTCTCTTCCAGCCCCTATACCTTAAATGCAAGTTAAAATATAAGCAAACTGTTTTATTGGGTATTTTGAAAACCTCACATAGGATTTCTGAGTGGCATAAGCAGAATGTTATGACAAGCCTGTTAAGTGGGAGTAACTTGACATTTTTAGTAAAGTTGATTAAGTTAAAAACCCTGTAGGAATTAAGGAACACTGCTTAAGTTGAGGTTTGAGACTTTATGCTAAAATCACAACTTAATTCTCAATGATTTTGTTGTAACTGCCACTGGGTATTAGTAGTTACCACTTGTTTGTTTGAGCCTTTGTAGCATGTTTTAACTCTTGTCCATTTTACCTTCTGTTGAAATTGGAGCACAAACCAGTGATATCAGTTCTTTATCCCTTTACTGTATATACTGTGTATCTATAGCAACCTGCACTAAATTATTGGATGTACAGGAGACAAGTTTAAGTTAAAATTTTGAATACAAGTGAAAAATGGATCTCTCATTACTAACTTAAGAAGGAATGATACTGGCATCATAATTCTTTGAGCCACCTTTCAAAGGAACCTTTTTTGCAGTTTGAAAATAGCTCCAGTTTGCTTATTATGACTCTTGGAAGACACAAATGTCAGTACATGAAACTCATCCAATATAAACCATGCCAGCTGGCTAAAGCTGCCACACAGGGAAGGCTTTGTGCCTTCCTCTGTCATAGCTGATATGTTTAAGCCAATTTTTTGTGTGCATGACTGTTTTGGGGGGAGCTGGGTGGAGATGAACTGTGCTGGCTCGGCCATTATTATGAATGGTCACACTGGCATGGATGTTTATAAATCAAGGACTTCTCTTTAGTATATCCTTGAGCAGAACTTTTTTTTAAGACAAGTTTTGTACTTGTGACAGGTTAAAGTACTAACCACATTAAAACTCCAATGTTTGAGGCACAATGCAGATATGTCCTACACTGAAAAAAGGGAAATGTCTTACTCTGCTTCACTTACTCTTGCTCCAGATTAGTTGCTAAATTTAAAGGGGAGCATTGAAAGTAAAACTTGTGGCAAAATATCTTTAACTGTTGGTTGTATTAGTGTAAACAACTGAAACTAAAGGTTATCCAACAATATGCCATTTAATGTCCAGATTTTAAAATTGGATTTCATATTCATATCACTATAGTGTTTCTACTTAAATTCAAAATAGCATCTTGAGAATGCTAATAGGATTTCAACATAAGATGGCATTAACACAAAATAAGCTCAAATCAAGGTGAAATTTAAGTTCACCTATCAAAAGGTAACTTGGATTGACTCCCATTCTTTTATACGTGTTAAAAGAACCTTGAACTCTGACTCACTGGGACTCTTTTACCTTTATAACAGCCAAAAACAAAATCTTGTATACAAATGAGGAAAAACAAACCAGGATACCTAATGTTCCTTTCTGGTCTCTCAATTTCTATGTGAGCAGATGCAAAATGATTATAAATGGTTGCCACAGTTCTGTGGTAAATCTTTTTCCATACCTGCCTTGCTGCCTTTTATTTTGTCTAACTAAATAAAATGCAGACTGCTGTGTAACTGTAATGATCAACGTCTTCTGTGGTTGTTGGTGTCCATGTCTGTTTGTAGCATGGAGTAACTACAAATCCCTGGCACTGGCAGACGGCTTGAAAGAAACCAAGCACCTCTTACGGGGATGTATTTGTGTTGGGTGGCATTAAGGGTGTTCTGGGGTAATGTACCACTTTAGTTGTATATGCATGTGTTCTCTGCTGCAGGCTTGCCCATGCGATCGTGCCTAGAGCACTCTGGTTTCCAGGTGACAGACACGATTCACGGTATAGTATGAGATCTCTGAAGTGGAGCGTTCTCTACAGCTTTCATTTTCTTTAGTACTGGATTTCATTGTTTAAAAGTAAGCCTTAAGTAGCACCAGCTACTGTCTGTGCATCTGAATGTTTACAGCAATAACAATATCAAAAAACTGTCCCTTCCTTTTCTCTGCTCCCTCATAACAGAATGGTAACTTGAAATGTAGAGGATTGGAATTGTGGCTTTTGTAGAGCTTGAATTGGGAATTCTTCACATGCTAGATTTTTAGGACTTCAGCTAATTAGTATTGGTTCCTTCAGGTCTGACAGGAATTAAGTGATCAATAGCAGATCCTTAGAAGCAGAAATGGTTATTGCTAAATATAAAGCTGGTTTTGTTCCATATACTGAAGTTCAAATTGACATCTCCTGACATCTTCTAGAAAAGTTTCCCCTGCTCAGGTCACCTCTAACCTCTGAGGCAATTCATTGTGATGTTGTGATTTAAGGTTTGAATTCCTAGGGATTTATCTCATTCAAAGTATTGCAGTATTTTGAATTATTGAAAACCAAAGCTGAGTAAGCTCAGGAAAATTGAGTTATATTTTATTTAAATTTGTGAACAGATCTCAAAGTTGTGTATGAAAAAAAAGATAAAAGTTCCTTCTCTGTACAGAATTCTCTGGTCAAGCATAATTAGGGTTTTTTGGTAAGAGACTTCATCTTTCAGTGACAGAAGAAATTGGGGCATTAGGAAGAAAATGTTGAACTCAGTTTTCTGTATCAAATTGCCAGATGGATAAACACTGTCTGGTCATCTGAGCAAAGATCAATGTGTACTGTTTCCCATTCAATTTACATGATTACAAATTAGACTCTAAACTTCTATTGAATATAGTTGTCCTCCTTTACTAAAACTGTAGTGAACTTTCTCAGGGCTTTGAGAATGTCTTCCCACAATAAAAAAAGCTCTGAACAAATATTTGAAGAAATCTTGAAGCAGTAGAAGACATGTCCTTTTCTAGTTAGTTTCCATGTAGAGAGAGCAATTAAGAAGCTCTAGGAGTTACTCAGCGATTCTCTTTTTGAATTAAAATCACCTCATTTTTGTTGATGTAAATAGCTCCCAGAATTGGACATTAGTTGGAGTGGGCTATTAAGAGTTATGGAAAAAGTGAAATTGATTGATTTCACCAAGAACAAGTGAGCTAAATAGGTTGATCAAATTATGAGATGCCTTATTTTGAACCACTGTTCTCAGAGGTGAGTGTGGAATCAAGAAATAATCAAATTCTACTACTTTAATCTGTTAAACTCTTAAACTTCTGGTACATAATATTGCATCCTGCAAACTTTGTTCTCCTTGCCCATGTATAGTGAAGAATTTCCTAATCCTATGCTGAGTACATGGCCGCTTGTGAAGTCTGATCCTCTCCAAGCTCCCATTCATATTTGCAAGTTATTTACATATTTGTATTCATTTTCTTCTGGAAACTAATGCTTCATGCTGAGGGAACAGAAAAGAGGGAAGGGATGTTGCAGAAGTCTCCTCTTGTGATGACTGCAGTAAAGCCCTAACTGTCCCTTTCTAATGGCAGAATGCCAGATGCCATTAGGCTGTCTCCAACACCGATTTGAGGTGGACTTTTGGAACTGGCTAGCTCTTTATACAGTATGATCTCTGGAAAGCAGACGCCAGTTCAGGTTTTAGGGAAAAGTCTAACGTGCTTACCTTCTGATTGAGCTGAACCATTCTGAGAGCACCATTTATCAGGAAAGACTCCTGAATGGTGAGTAACTTTCTGACTGTTCAAGAAAAATCTGAGTGGTATTGATGTAGACCATGCTTGTTCAGAGAAGCCCTTCATAAATGATTTTAATGCTATTGAGTAGTTACACATTTAGCTGTAGTGAAAATGTTTGGACTTCATTAATTTCCTTGAAAGCAATACAAAGTAATATTAGTTTCCATATTGTCTTGTTTTAAACGTGCATAGTAGTGTTATGGGAAGTACTTGCTGAAAGACCATGGATTGTTGTTAACTATCCTTCTTCTATAGCTTCTGAAATACTGTAACTGCAGAGCTTGTTGTATTGTACTTAAGGCAGCTGGTGTTGCTTAACTGTATTCCATTAAGTTCATATTTCCACCCTTGTTTTGGACATGTTAGAGCTTTGGAACAGGAAGGTGTGCACATGGTTCTGTGAATGCAATATTTGTGTTAGAAGGTAGAGATGCAGGCTGCCTTTATGGGCCTCTAAAGCTAGTCTGGTTTAAACAGTCAATGGTGGAATTGCAACATAAATAGCAGCCACAAACTGTCACTAATTCTAAGCAGATATTTGCTTTCTCTTCTCCTTACCTTCAAGCCCTTTAAAGGACAAGGTTTTTAATACATCTTGTATTTTTAAATGTGCAGCTCTATTAAAAGCATGTGCCATTGAGGGTTCAGTTGCTGAGGGTATGGTTTAATATTCTGAAACCGCTTTATAATGACTCTTAACAACCCTAGTACAATACATTATGCATGGAACTTGTTAAAGTTTTGCTACTATACTGGGGTTCCTACTGAGACACCTTTAGCTTACATGGGCAATTCATTCCAAGAACAATCTTGGATTTGCACAGCCAGTGGTACACTGGACATACAGCCAAGACAGCACGCTTTAAATAAGAAAATTCTAGCCACAAGACATTTGGAAAATAAGGTAATAAGCAAAAAAAAGTGCTTTGCAACCTTCAGAACATGACTCTTCCAAGAGTCCTTGTAAGGCTTTTATGTAATCTCTGTAATGCATCTCAAGTGCTTTGGCTGGAAGAATCTCATCCCAGATGTCATGCAGAGGGACTTAATTTTCTCTTCATTAAAAACATTCCTCTGAGCTTATGGTGCACTGAAATCTTGTTTTGAAAGACTGGGAAACAATAAAAATAAGTGAAAATCAGGTATTTACATGAGTGGCTTGGTCTCAGTGGCACATCCTTTTGAAAGATTTTGGAATTGTTGAAAGTATGGTGGTCAGAGGTCAGATGGATACTAGTGCTGTAGCTGTCACAGGTCTGAGACAGTGCTGAGACTTTTAGTTAACTGTAGCTGGTACTTCTACTCCCTTTGTTCTGGTGGCTGCAGGTTAATAACTTGAAATTTCATCTTCTCATTGTGTTTGCTTTTTCTCATTCATAGAGGTCCTGTAATAAGGGGGAGTCTGTACAGTCTCAGAAGGAAAATGACTTGCAAGTGAGTAAATAAATTTGCTTATTTCACAGAATTTTGTAGATTATAGGGAAATGTGGTGATCCTGCTTGTTTTAAACCAGTAGTTACTCCACCTGGACTGTTTCTAGAAAACGTAAAAAGTAATGAAGAAAAGAAATTTATTTGCTCACAGAAGCAACATTGTGTCTGGACAGAGTTTGGAAAGATTCAAGCATTCCACATGATGAAGCATCCCCCAGTTCTAGCCTAAACCTAAATGGTTTCTTATCATTTTGAATATTGGTATCAGTACTGCTATTTCTAGTATTAGACTCTTCTGAAGTAGATGAACATCAGTTCTCTGCTTTACCTAATCCCTAGTTTTTTAATACATTGATGAACTCATCTGAGGAAAGTACATGGAGCTGGAGAGACTTGCTCTTGGACATGAAGTGTTCATGATTAGCACTGTGCTTGGATCATCTTCTCTGCAAACTTTCAAGTTCTCGCATTTGGAATAATTTCTTCTCCTGCAGCATAATGTTTAGCTGAGTGTATCTTTTCCTAAAGTCATCTGAACAGGATTTGGTGATTTAGATTTCCACCCTGGCAGTATTTTTTCAGAAAGGGATAACATTGCAGCATGCTAGCCAGACGCCTTGGTTGTTATGTACTGTTTTCAGCTCATGATGATTTTGGCAGTGACTAGGGAAAAGTACATTTTACTCAATTTATAAGTGCTGCTTTTCTCCACTTGTATTTTTGCCTTCTGGGAATGCCATCTGAAACGTTTTCAAGCATTTGTTTGGTTTGGTGTTTTTTTCCCTAGTGAGTTGAAACTGGTTTTAAATTTTTTGTTGTTGAATGACTGCTTTTGAAGTTTTGCTGAACTTTGTTTGCCTTACTGGAACAGCTTCAGTCAGCTGAACCAAGATTGAACTAAAAAATGTACTGGTTTGATACCTCAGTTTTTTTCAAAGATGAAAAATGGAGATAGCTTGATTTCTCCTCTACCACAATCATGTAGAAAAATAGTTAAAGTTCTAAAAAAACCCCAAAAGTCCAAACAAGCCCCACCCTGGTGACAGAAGCTCATAGAAGTTTTGCAGTACAGGAAACAAGGTTTTGAACTTCAGAATTTCATTTATGGTATTTGTTGCTTGAAAATACTGATTCTCTGCTGATAGGTTTTCTGCCATTAATCTCATCGTGCTGAAATGTCACTGTTGAATCAATGTTCTCAAGAATTACTGTCAGGATGGATTTGTTAATTTTCATGTGTCTAGGTTATGGGAGGAGATGATATTCTTTAGAGACAATAAAATTCTCTGGGTTCACTAACAAAGTCATTGAAGCTTCTGAGCTGCCTGGTGTGTGACAGTTGTGTCTAGACATTGGATAGTCTTCTGCCAGCTCATAAGGCCTTTTAACAGGAATTTATTTGTTTTACTTTGGTTTTCCTATAGTTTGCCATAATTTTCCTTAGAATATGACTACTTTATGTATTTTACATTGAAACTTTTTGATAAGGTAGAAAAAAAGCAGAAGCTTCAGTTCCAACTGAAGCGTATAAAGGCTCCCTGTATGGGAGTTGCATCCTGGGAAAGTCTTGTAAAAAATGTCTATAATTGCTAGGTTAGAAATAAAACATTGATCTCTTAAGTACTCATTTAAAAACATGAGTGGTCCAATCATCTCTAGAAATCTAAACACAAGTGCTTATGGATGAATCTCTAAAACTGGTCAAAATTGAGAGCTTTAGATCTTAAAGTGTTGTCTTGGCAGCATAAGTATATTGCAAGGTGTTTGAAAGCATTGAGGTACATAATGTCCTTGGCTACAATGCTTGATCCTTTGAAGTCATCAGGTGAACATTAATCTGAAGAGTCAGATACCTAGATTTGTTCAGTGTCCATATGAAGTATGCTATAGAATTTCTTTCAGGTCCTGTAGTAGTTTATTGCCACACCTACCCTGTGTTTGACAGTAGTGTATGGAGTGGAGACTTGGTAAAAGGTCTCTTGGGTTTTATGAAGGAGAAGCCTTTGTGCCTGAGATTACGTGGATGGTATTGTTCCAAAACTCTTATTTGACTTGTGTTCAAATAACCATTTGGTTTCAGTAGAGGAAAGTTCTTCTAGTGCTTGTCGCTTCTGATGCATGAAGAGATGTCTTGAAGAATAACAGGGGCTTTTTGTACTTTCTGTTATCCAAGAATAGTGAGTTGCTTTTCAGTAAGATATGGAAATAAGGAACTGATACCTTAATGGGAACAGACTTAAAAACTCCAGGTGTTGTACCAGGCACAGTCAAAGTCAGTGTTGGTTAATAATAGAGTGGACATTCAGTAGCTTGTAACTAATTTCATTCTTGGTGCTTGGCATTAGATTTCAGAACTGAATGGAAAGAGTTCAGACCTGTGATGGTGAGGGCATGTGAAAAGATTAAAAACATATTTTTTGTGTGTTAGTGGATAAAGCATTTGGTGCTTTGAGGAACTGGGATGAAAAACTGGTGGAGAACATAGATGCAATACATTCATATGCAAATTGTCCTAAAGCCTCAGTGCTGTAGAACACAGTTACATGAGTCTCTACTACACTTCAATATGAAACACTAGAATTTATTGAAGATCTCAGAATAATGTGTGGGACAATAATAAAAATAATTTATCAGTGGTGCTGCCTGGAGTGTACTCAAGAGTGGAACTTTATATACTGTCTGATGCTGTGTTGGCTGCAATAATGCAAAAGGATCTGTGGTCAGAAATACCTGAGAGGTTTCTTAATGTTGTGCTCTTCATACTTACACTTTTAAGTGTTATAGGTCTGACTTTGAGATGAGCTGCTCAAAGGTAGGCAGATGCTTGGCAGATCTTTAGGATTTGAGTAGAGCTGGATTCTGGTGAACATAATTCCTAGAAGTAGATATTTATAATGTGACTTCTGTGCTTACTTACAGATAATCTTACCCATCCAGAAAGCTACACTTCAGAGATTTTTAACTGTGTTTTTGAGACTAAATATTTCATATTTCTATTAACTTTTAAATTCATATTAAAAAGTTGTCTGTTTGTTGTTATGAACCAAGCCTATTGATGTATGAAAACCTTAGAGAAAAGTTACTGAAACTTGAAGTATGCTTGGTGGTAGAAAGGGAAGAACATTTATTCACACACACACAAATATTCCTTAGCAGGAGCTTAAATTACTTCCTCACTTCAAAAAAAAAAAACCCAAACAACTTAGGATTTCCTTCCATTAAGCACATTCTAAGTCATTCTTCTAAATGAAAAGTGTTGTTCAGTTCATTCACTTGTACAGCTAAAATGTTCTTTTGAGAGGCAGCGTTCTGAAGGGTACTAAAATAGTTGATATAGGATAATATTTGTAGTTCCTGTGGTGTGTTTTAGTGGGATGAGCTCCTCCAGGAAATGAATTTGCAGAGTTCTCACAGGGTTCGAGAGGAGAGGGTGTTTTGGTTTTTGCAGTTTTCCTTTGACTTGGCCCACCAAAATTAAGTATTCCCCGGCTTTAAACTTGAAGGCAAAATACTTGTATTGCTCCCATGCTGACTAGAAGTTATTAGTCAAGAAACTTTGACTAGTAAAATGTCAAGTCTTTTCAAAGCTAGCCCTAAAAATTCTCACTTGGTAACTAACAGTTTAGCTGTTGCACACACCCACATTAATTGCTGTGCCAGCACCAACTAATGCTTTGATTTCTTTGGTAGGGAGCAGAGGCCATGGTTCTGGAAAGTGTTATGTTTGCCATTCTTGCAGAGAGAGCGCTTGGCCCAAAGCTCTATGGAATCTTCCCACAAGGGCGACTGGAGGAATTCATTCCCGTAAGTCCTGCTCACAATTAGTTAGTGGGCTGCTGGAAGCTGTTGTAATTGATCATGACGAGAAGGTCTCTGGACTGCCCAGAAAAGCAGGGATGTGGGAATGGAATACTTGGCTGCCTGTAGTAATTGCTGTCTGTAATTTGATACAGTTAGAGTGGGTGTTGGAGAGCCCCATTGTAGCTCTTGCCAGGGGGAGATATCTAAAAACTCTTCAACTCTACCAGAGGCGAATAAATGAAGATCAAAAACCCATTAGATACCAAACATAGCATGGGGAAGCTGTGGAGTAACACTTCCCTTTAACAGCAATGAGAGCAGACGCTTTTGATGTTTTTAAATATTTATACTTGATCTGCTTTGAAGATATTCTTAGTGTGAGATGTGATACTCCCCAGGTCTTGAATCTAGAAGTGAATTGATTAAGCTGTTAGTAGGGCTGGCTAACAACTTTGCAAAGGCAGCAACTTTGTAAGTTCATCTGTGAGCAAGAAAGAGTATTGCTTGAGTACTACACTAGTATTTCACAGTAAACTGCATGGAACCTAATGCTAGTGCTTATAACTAATCACAGTTCTGTTACTCATCAATTAACTGTATTGTAAGACTACTATATTTTATTACAGAGCAGGAAACTGAGCACTGAAGAACTAAGCTTACCTGACATATCTGCTGAAATAGCTGAGAAGATGGCCAGATTTCATGGCATGAAAATGCCATTTAATAAGGAACCTAAGTGGCTTTTTGGAACAATGGAAAAGTAAGTTATGCAATACTTTATGGGGAAAAAAGGTGACCCGTTGTAATTTTGATAAGCAGATCATTCTTCCTGAATGCCTGAGAACACAAGCTTTCACTGTACCCAGAAACTATCACATGAAGGACTTCAGTTACCTTGAAGAACAGCAGTTTTCTTCAGTAACTCTTTCAAACTTCCTTGATTTTAGTTTAAATGGTGTCATAGTATGGGAAGAATAATATACTCGTTGTTACAAATCCTTTATTATTAATAGCGTCTTTTCTTACCAGGTATCTAAATCAAGTGCTGAGAATTAAATTCACCAGAGAATCCCAAACCAGAAAACTGAACAAACTTCTCGGTTACAATCTCCCCCAGGAAATGCAAAATCTAAGGTAGGCTTATTTTGTTTATTACTATCTTCTTCTAATCTCCACAGTTTCTGGATGGATTTTTGTATACTTGTTCAGACATGTTATACAGTATAACACTTCATATTCATCTTACTTTGCAAGCTGGGGATTCTTTTTGGTTCTGTGACCAACCTGAGTCTCATACAAATACAAAACTCTATGATGAAACTGCTGATCTGACTTACTGATCATGAGGTCAGACTTTATTGTGCTGATGTTTTGTTCCTAATTAAGAAAATAGGCTGTTTCTAGGAGGGAATAGTGTTTCAAATTCTTACAACAAAATTACCTGGAAGTGGAACTGGACTTAGTGATTTGTTACTTAAAAGATGCTGTTGCTTTTTTCTAGAGCTATGCTTGAAGCTACTTCTTCACCAGTTGTATTTTGCCACAATGATTGTCAAGAGGGTAAGCTGCTAATATTTCAATATTGCTCAGTGATGTACTGTTGAGCCTTTTCTGGTGACTTGTTTGCTTCTGAGAGGTAGCCACATTGTGGAGGTACTGCCCTGACTGGTGTGCTACAGTACCAAAGCCAAGTATGGGCTTCTGTGGCCCTTCAGGCTTTTTCAGAGAACTCTGCTGTCATGACTGGGTTAAGCCAAGAATGTACTCATGCTCTGGTAGTACAGGTCAGTTGATGATGGGAGCCTTATGTGTTTTCTGTTTAGATCATACCTTGCTTTGCTGCAATATACATTATCAGAGTAGGGTATACTGGAGTCATTCTAAAAGAAAGATGCCTAAGAAGTACACTGAGTGGTGAAAATGGAGAGTAGGGCAGTTTGACATGGCACTTTTTAATTTGTCCTGGTAAGCAACATTAGGAAAACCTTATCCACCTTTTTTTAGTGTTGTCTGGGAGTCATGGAAGGAATAACAATTTTCCTGAAAAAGATGAGGAGGAAGCAAGGCTGAAGGTGTGTTGGGTATGCTGTGTCACCTGAACAGTGGGTAAGCTGGGCTGGAAGGATGCTGTAGTGGGACTGTGTGCAGGGCTGTTTTGTTGTCACTGGTCCCAGCTTTGTCAGCTGTGACTGAGGAACTGCCCTGCAGGGTGGACACAAGGATAGGCAGCACAAGGGGAAAAGGCCACTAACCTGAGATGTCAGTAATGGTGGAGTTGGAGGTCTCCTTGCTGATGTGGCAAGGTGCACTACTGCAGAGTCAGAGCATAATAGGGCTGAGGCAAGCTGGGGAGCCTAAAGGTCCAAGGGGTTTGGGGGATGTGTGTGAAATACTGTGCTGCTTTTTCTGTTGGTGCAAGAGTGTGGCATGGATGACAGATGTACCTGCAGAGTCACACTGCAGAACTTGACATTGCTCTACATTTATTTACTAACTGCTACTTGACAGGCAGACTTGATGTCTTTTAGATGAATTATAGTGACTGTGTGACTTGAAAGACACATAAGCAATTGCCTAAGCTTTCTGTATAGGTACTGGTTGTGCCACATATTAGAACAGTGGAGTGATCAGACTGACTTTCAGGCTGCTGAAAAGCAATTTCTGTCCCAAGTGTTGTATGATCAGTGATAGTGCTATGCTGATATGAGAGATTCTGCAATTTATAGATCTCAAGCTGTTCAAAGAAACAATGCAGGAAGGACTGCTAGGGCTGACAGGACCACCTGAGCCAGCTGCAAGCTAAACTGAGGAAAGAGGATCCTTGGGAGAACAAATCTGCCTCTCCCTGTACAGAAAAAACTTTGTTGCTTTCAGCTTTACAAGGTAAAGCTATATATCTCAACTTCCAGAGAGCTGGTGAACAGCCAGTGCAACTTGGCTTTAACTAAACCCAGCTGGCAACTCAGCCCCACAGAGGCTGAGATAAAGGCAGTTAATTAGGGAAAGCAAAAGCTGCTCACACAAGCAAAGTAAACAAAGAAATTAATTCACTGCTACCCACAGGCAGGCAGGTGTTCAGCCATCCCCAGGAGAGCAGGGCCCCATCACACACACCAGTGACTTGGGAAGACAAACATCACTCCAAACATCCCCTCTTCCTCCTTCTTCCCACTCTATATAGTGAGCATATAGTATTGAATATTCCTTTGGTCAGCTGTTCAGCTGTATCTCCTCACAGCTCTGCCTGTACCCTGGTCCCTTTTTAGGCTGGGCTGTGAAGCAGAAAAGACCTTGACTCTACAGATCTCTGCAATAACAAAAACATCCCTGTGTTATCAACACCACAAATCCAAACACAGCCCTGTGCCAGCTACTGTGAAGAAAGCGAACTACTCCTGCCAAAACCAGCACACCGATAACTTTTCAGTGCAGATATAAGGGATAACTAGGATTAGCTGAACAATGTTCCTTGAGATACACAGTATTGCTTTTTTCCTGCATTATTAAATATGCAGTATTATCTTAATTTTCAGGTAATATCTTACTTCTGGAAGGCAGAGAGAGTTCAGAAAACCAAAAGCTGATGCTCATTGACTTTGAATACAGCAGCTATAATTACCGGTAAACACTTTCTTTTCTCTTCAGCATGGGAGTGTGTTCCTTTCTGCATGCTGCAGGGAGGCCAAGTGCTGCATTACTGATTGGTTGTCTATTTTAGTGATTTGTGTCCTGCTTTGATAGTGGCGGTTAGCAAATACAACTAATCAAAATAGTTCTGATGCTGTTGAGTTTAGGCACACAGCAGAGGCAAAGTTGTTGTGGCTTCTTGATTGTTCAGATTAGAGGGTTTGTTATGCGCAAATGGCTTCTTGCTTGCATGTCAAAATTTCTTTCTAGTGGGAAGCTGAGGAAAAGGGTAGATTTTGTGTGCATATGTATGTAGGGCAGCTTTGCTTTTGTGTTTTTTCTTTCTGTCCTTTCTAATGGCTTTTTCATCTATGCAGATGAGAATACAAGTTTTTCACTACATGGTTATGCAACTTGCTTGTTTTTTTTCCCTCAACCATCTAGTTACGTGTTTTTAAGGATGATCTAAGTGTATATAGTCACTGGAATTAAACACCACCATAGCTGGAACATAATAAAACAGTGAATTCCAATAATGTAAAAGTGAAATATGTTGAAAACTGTATATGATCTCTTTGCCCACAAGAATGCTGATGTTAGAGATGTCTGAATTCACACTGAGATGTACTACATACTCAAGTATTTTTACTGTATCCATTGGTATAAAGTTTGGTAGCAAAGTCTAATATTTTCATGTGGCTAATAGCTTTCATTTTCAACTGCCCCTCTTTACTGTTTTATAATAACTTGCAAAAAGTTGTTTGCTTGTTATCAGTTCTCTACCTCCAGAAAAAACTGCAGTAAATTCTGAGTAGAATTGCTTTTAAACTTGATTTGGGGTTTGCTTAAAAAAACCCCAGATTGCTAGTTTGCAAATATTGAGGTTCTTTGTCTTTATTTCTATTTCAGAGGATTTGACATTGGAAATCACTTCTGTGAATGGATGTATGATTATTCATATGAGAAGTACCCATTCTTCAAAGCCAGCTTTCTTAAATATCCTTCGAAGAAACAGCAGGTAGACACAAAAGTCATAGTTAAATGCCAGTGTCCAGTCTTCGTATCTTAACTCTTTTTCAGTTCCCTTTTGTACTTACTGTGTCCCAAGATATTTCCTCCATGACTTCAAATGTAATACTTTATCTAATCCTGACTAGCTTTGCTTTAGAAATCATAGTAACTTAATAGCTATTCAGGATAGAATATTTACTATGTGCAGTGTACCCATCTACCACAAAAAGTCCAGTAGTTGTAGACTGCAACTATGAAATTAGTTGGCAGTAGCAATATGCTGCCTGTCCTAATACTATAACTTTTCTTAAACCAGACTTTCAAGCAATTGTTAGGAGCACCATTAATCTTAAAGCTAACTCCAACACTGTTGATGGTTGGAAAAAACCAAATGCCAATTTATTAGAAGGTCTGCCTAGGCCAGAAAGAAACAAGTATATCTTGAGATGAAAAGTTGTAACTCAGTTGTTTACTTGCCTTCCAGCTTCATTTCCTCTCCAGTTACCTGTCTGCATTCCATGATGGCTTTGAAAATCTGAGCGATGAAGAGAAGTCTGAACTAGAAGAAGAAGTGTTGGTAGAAGTTAACAGGTAACTTGCCTTGCACAGCTTATCTTCAGACTTCCACTGTGGTACCTATACTTGTACATACCTCACTGGTGAGGAACTTGAGCCAAGAGAGATTGAAAGCTGTTTATATGTGCTAAAGAATGATCTGTCCACTGTAACATTAGATATGTGATATACACTAATAGTGAAGTAAACAGAACACTGCTCAATGGGGCATTATTTTTGTAGTATCATAGTTGAAGAAAAGGTGTGGACATCCCCAAATTAGGGAATAGTGTTGTTAGAGGACATGGAAATAAGGTGTTGTGACTTAGCTAGTATTTATTTCAATAACATAGCCTTGTAATTTCAGGTTTGCCCTTGCATCACATTTCTTCTGGGGTCTGTGGTCTATTATACAAGCAAAGATCTCATCCATTGAGTTTGGATACCTGGTAAGTTTTATAATTGTAGTTTTACACTACTGAAAACAAATAATCTAAATAACCTGCGGTACATTATTGAAAATGCAATGGAATAGCCTCTCACAGCAACTAGTACCTTCTAAGGGGTGTACGCCTTTAAAAATCCATTTGTTACTAGTTTGTGCTCTTTCCTTAAGAATGTACACAACATCTAAGATCATAAAAACTTCAGAAATTGTTCCCATGGTTATATAGGAAATGTATAGCCTTGTGTCTGGCTACATAGCAGCATTATTTTACAATAAGACATCCCAGGCAAGAGAGGCCAACATGCAGTGAGAATTTCAAACTAAGTGCAAACTCAAAGTGCACATGTTGTCCCATGGTGATGTTCAGTGTGCAGCAATATCTGTGCCAGGTAGCAGCTTGTACTTGAGAAACTGATCAGTCCAGCTTTTGGTCTGTGCTCAGTGTACTGCAAAGTGACAGGACTGGCAGGTACATGGAATATCTAACTGGAAGTGTTGCAGGAGCCAGCCTTTTCAGTGAAGTCCTGGCCTTTTTAGTACCTGTTTTTTTCTGACATTTTGGCAGCAGCCAATTGTGTTAGAGTTGAAACAAAACTGGAGGAAATTTTAAGAAGCCAGAACACCTCTGGAGAGATGATCCTTCTGAATAGAGCTAATTAGTGCATTGAGATGATGGATTAGGAAAGTAATGCAGTTAATACCTCATTGTTTCCCCATCCCAAAAAAGAAAACAGCTGTTTACTGTATTGAATACTGAATGTCCCTTATTTCTCCAGGAATATGCGTTATCCAGATTTGATGCCTACTTTGATCAGAAGAGGAAGCTGAAGGTGTGAATGTGGGAGGAGTGGCCTGTTGATTACCATATGAAGAGGGCAGCTGAACAGAACTTTCACTGTGCTTAGGCTACTGTATCTCTAATGAAGGTGTCACTGAATTCCAGTTCCTGGGAATGCAGGTGTACAGTACTGAGGACTATAAAAATTACTTGTTTACAGTTCCGTAAATAGTTGGAAAGAGACTGGGAGGCAAAAGTAAAATACAACCATGCAATATCTTTAAATCTTTTCAATCTAGGAGCTATTTTGTATTATGGGAGAAGCTTAAAATTAGGCGTCAATACCACATGCATCGGAGCAAACTTGCTGTGGGTACATTTTTGGGGGATGTTGGCATTCTGGTTTGTGTTGTAAGCAGAACAGCTGTAAAAGCTGACTTGTTGTAGACACTGCCTCTTAAGGAAAAGGAAAAGCGAAGGAGACAACTGCTAAACTGTGAAGTAGGCTTAAGAACTTACTGTGAGTTTAGGTTCACCATGCCCCAAGAACACTATCTTCAAAGCTGCTGATACCTTACACCACTTTAACCAGAAGCAACTAAACACATTGAAGCAGTGTGCTTTAAAGTGAGTGACACACATATGAATGTTTCTCTTAGGCTGGTGTGCCTGGGAAGTGAAGTATGAATGAGCTTTGAACTGGACATTCTGAAGGAGTTTGTTTTGAACTATTTGTTCCATGTCATTCAAAAACATGCCTGGTTCTCTTAAAATGCTGTGTCCTGCACAGGGGGTTCTGTGGGCTGGCAGCACTGGGAAGAGTGCCTTGAATTGCTCTAGCAGCTCCCCAGATAACTGGATTGGCATTGACAGTACTGGTAATTGAGGCCCATCTCTCTTCTCGTGTTGCCACAGTATATGGCTGTGTAATAAATAGAGCCAAAGACTGTGGAGAGCACTTCAGGAAATTGCTGCTCTGCCCATCCAGTTCTTTTGTGGCTTGAGAGGTGCTTTTCTTGCACCTTCAATTCTCATCATGTTCCAGGAATCCAGTAAAGTGGAGCATCTTGTGGGGAACAATAACATGTATATTGAAACTTGAGTATAATCTGTGTACATGCCATCTAAAGACTTCTTTTGATTTTTGGGAGCTTGTTTATTTTGAATGTTATTTGTTTGTGCTTTCTAACACACTGTATTATAAAGAAACTTCTAAGTTTACCCTTTTTGACTTGTATAGCAAATACTGTTTGAAGCGGCTGAAAAAATGTGCAGCATTTCATGTACTGTATAGCAGAACTTGTAAAAGCTGTCATGTTACTCTCTTGTACAGAGAATCATTTTCCATACATTCAGTTATTAATACTTTATAATAAATATAAAGCACTTAAAAACACTGTTGATATTCTTGAGTCTCTGTTACAGCTGCAGGATAAAGTAGGTGCCATTTCTGGCCTTAATCTCTGAGTCCTTGCAAAGGCAGACAGAGATACAGGCTTAGTGCTCTGGGATATATCTTCTACTTTAATGTGTCTTCAGCATTTATTGTATAATTGAATTCTAACAGAAAGAAAGGTATTTAAAGCAAGCAGTGAAGGGCAGACTGGACATCAGTTTCTAAGTCTATAGCTTTAGAGGTGGGAAGAGTTTTGGTTTAAGCACTTCACTCTATCTGCCCTATTGACTACCCTCAAAGTAAAGTTAAAAGGTACCAGCATACATGGAATTTTACTACAAACACTTCATGTGGTGTGCCAGTGTGAACAGTCAAGTCTTTTCTCTAGGCTGTTGAAGGCTTCATTTAGAGTATTGCTGCACACAGCAAACCCAGTGAAAATGGCAGTACAGGGAAAGGGGTGGGAGCAAACAGTTCAGAATGAGGCTTTGCAGATAGTTAAAAATATTGATATGTAATAGGTGTCTGGAATCTTGGAAAAGTAGTCCAAGAGTAAATTCAAGTTCTTGAGAGACCACCCATGGATACTGACTCATCATTTCACATTTCTCAGAACCAAATAGGGAAGGGGACTCAGTCACAGTAGTGCTAACTGTAATAAAAGATGTAATTGGAGGTCATCCCGCTTTTTCATCCTTGCCTATTGATGGCAAGTTCCTTCTGTTGTCTACTCCAAGTTCTCCAAGAAAAAGGAACTGGACTAAAACCTTCTCTTACTCATAGTCACTGAATGTTGAAGGTGATTTATAGGCTGATAAAGCAGCTATTTAAATGTGCTGGCACTTCATAAGACTTAGTATAAAGGTAGTTAAGTATTTCTTAGTTTTTCTGATTTGCTTTTCAGAAAGGCAGTTTAAAAACTACTGATTGAGCCTCCTTTCAGTTGATTTGTAAAAACAATTTGTGCTTGAGCTCTTCTTGCCTGAAACTGCTGGGTTTTATCTCCACTTTGTGAATTCTTGTCTCTGGACCTGCTATTAACTGGTGAAAATGTCACTTAGTATAAGAGTTAAAAGAAGAACATTTGTTACTTTTAAAGGAAGCTATTGCTTGTCTAGCCAGACAGCTGATCTCAGCCACCACTTGGAGGTAATTCAGTGGGTAACTGGCCTAGTTTAGTCTGTACCCCCATCACTTGTACAACTACTTATATGCTCAAAGCACTTCACTACATCTCTTTAAGGATTTTCTCTGCACCATCCTAGGGCCTTCTCTTAACTGGAAAAGTAGGTATTTCTGGGCTGAATTGCACACAATCAATTAGTAAATTAAACATCTTTGATAGTGGTGATGCTACTAAATAGAATGACAGTATTTTTGGAGTTGCTGTTCTCCACAGAATTGATTAGGGAAAGAGTTTCTTTCCAGCTCTTCCTCAGGGTACACACTAAGCAAGAAGAAACTGGCAAAAAGCAACAGCAGCTTTTGCTCTCTGTGACTCTGGGCCTTTCCACCAAATGCAAAGGTACATGGCATAGTGGGAGGAAGCTGAGATTTACCAGTATTTTGATCTCTTGCTGCTTGAGAACTGCTAGGCTTTGTCACTTAAGGGTTAGAGGTTACTTTGGAAAACCCCTGTTCCCCAGCACTGAACACACCTCTGGGAAAATTTCACTGGGGTTGTTTGGGGTTTTTCTTCACAGTAGTTTGGAGGAGTGACAAGTATTCTGGAAAACATGGAAATGTGCAAATCAACTCTCTTTCACTGAAAATTTGCTACTATCAATAAGAATTTCTACTTTTTCCTGCATATTGACTTGGCTGATGTTGCACTGCAGCTTAAATGGAATCAGCTGGGTTTCACTCCTCCAGGTGGATGTAATTATTTCTCCTCAGTGATTATGGCTGTGGAAGCCCCCCAAAGGCACTGGGACTTGCAGCCATGTTGTTCAGAAACCTAGTATGTCCTGCAATTTTATTAGACATTTTGATGGGAAGGCAGGAACCTGGCTTAATTCTGCAAGAGTCTCTAGGACTTGGAACTGAAGAATGAATCCTCTGATTTGCAATAGAAAATGAGAAAGCAAATTCATTCCCAGAATAAAGAAAGATGACTGCCCTTGGCCCAAGTGCCAGCACCTCAGCTTTGTATATTCTGCTTTCTAGCTGCAGTGCTGTGAGTTCCTCAGGTTCAGCTGAACCTGATGAGTGAGGCTGTGTTAAGTCACACTGAATCTGCTGGTGTCTCAAGACACCAGCCTTGTCTTGTCTGCAGACTACATCAGCCAGTCATCACAGCTTTTCCAGGCTGCTAAAATCCCAAGTCCAGCAGTCTCTGCTGCTGTTTCCCCACCCCAGTTCAGCTACCCCACTTGATACAGCCAGCAGCTGCTGGGCAGCACAGCCTTGCATTCTTTCAGTGGCCGACAGAAAAGCAGGTAGGTGAAGGATCACTGTTTTCTGGGCCTTACCAAGACAATAAGGCTTTTGAGAGTTCAAATCCTCCCCTGAAAGATCCTTGAGGCACTCTTGGGTGAGTTCCCTCATCAGGCAGGGAGGGTTGTCCCTGATGCCAGCCTGGGTCTATGTGAAGCAGCAAATGGAGCACTTCTGTGGAGATGGATAAATGGCCATAATGGCTCTGGACTGAAATAAAATACAGCATACTCTTACAGGCTTCTGGCAAGAAGCAAAAAGGAGCTTCTGTACTTGGTACCCAGGCAACAAAGCTGATCACTAAAAAACAGGCTACTTGTTTTTTCCTAATGCAAGATTCACTTCCTATGGCCTTAATTTTCAAAGTGTGCAGAGCTCCTATTACCTCAGCATTAAGCGCTATTGTATTATAATGCACAAACAAGGCTATGTGTGTGTGTGTGTGTGTGTGTGTGTGTGTGTATGTACATGACTTCCTACCAGTCTCATTAAATAGGGATTAGCTAATAAAGTCTGAATGCAGTCCAGTCTGCCTTGCATGAATACACTGAGTCCTGCCTTTGGAGAAAACATCCTGAGCAGAAGCTGTTTGAGATATGGTACAGGCACTGGAGTGCTTGTCTGAGGAATGGTGCTAGAAAAGGCAGGAGAGCAAGCAGAGGTGAGGGGGTTTGTTACAGGTCACAGGCATGCTCTGGCAGAGCCAGGGACAGCACACAGCACTTGAATTCCAGCCCAGCATGCTGGACTAAATATCTTCGCAGAAAGCCTTACAGATGCTGCCTCTGCTGCCAGTCCTAGGGGATGTTACTTTTATTTATTGTTTCCTTCTTATGAAAATAAAATATGCCTTGGGAATCAGCCATCCTTCCTGATTTTCAAAGCTGAAACAATTCTGAAGGTCCTTTAAAGCCCAGGCTGGCAACTGCTGTCTAAAGAGCTCTGACATTCTGTGAGAAGCTCCATAAGAAGCTCCCAGCTCCCACCAAGAGAGAGATAAAGCAGAGCCAAAAGGCACAGCCTTGAAGAGAGTTGAAGCATTACCAGCTGCCTGTGACCTGCCTCAAGATAGAGATCTCCTCCCCAGCAGGACCCTCAGCCTTTGGTTGGGCAGAGGAAAAGCACTGCCCACAATCATCTCAAACATTTGCTGACCTCTGCTCTGGTGTTCACCATCTGGAAACTCTCAGAGCTTCCTCTCTGCTTGTGCTTTTTTCTCCCTGCTGCTGCACTTCCTCCTACAGCCTGTGTTTGTCTAGATATGTGTATTGAAGGCAAAGGGTATTGCAGTTTCTGTGCTAAAACCCAAATCTTCCATGCTGAATAATCCCTCCAAGCCTGTGTCCCATGCTTCTTGCTGCATCTTACTGAAGAATAATACACGGGAAAGCAGCAGAGACTTTGGCCCTAGGAACCCATTGCAAATGTACATAAAGAGAACAAGGAATGGAAAGGAGGAAAGAAGCCTGCTGTAATTACCCAACACAAAGAACACTAAATAATACAATCATTTCCTCAGGAAGAGATTATAGAGGATTTTGTGTAATGTCTCAGGTCTGAAGGGTTTAAAAATTCACCTCAGAATGAAAGTCTAATTAGGAGACTACAGCTGCAAAGGCAAATGGTTATTTCACAAATCCCTCATTAGAGTTGTTTGGAAAAATACTAGTTTGTCTTTAGAAATAAGATGAATCATTTTCTCATTTTTTAATCATAATTCATTTACACTGAATTATGTTTTGGATGAAGGCTCAAGACAAACTTCAGATTTTTAAATTCTCTGAGGTCTTTTCACTTCAGTCTGAAAGCATGAGCAACCTAAAGTAAAATGGAAGTTTATCCTAATGTCTTCATTTATTTTCCTTTCTGACCTCTGGCAACTAGTTTTGATTTTTTCTATATTTTTGCTCAGTTTAATTAGAAATC
The DNA here is from genome assembly GCF_901933205.1 of Camarhynchus parvulus. Lineage (NCBI taxonomy): Eukaryota > Metazoa > Chordata > Aves > Passeriformes > Thraupidae > Camarhynchus > Camarhynchus parvulus. Next base: position 17,514,898 of record NC_044575.1, on the reverse strand, counting down.
TGCAGGCTTTTGTAAAATATTTATATTAAAAGTATTTGTACACCTACAAAAGTATTGAGCAACTGACAGGTAGTGATGCTTTCTGAGGAGCAAGTGGATCTCATGGTTATGATCCCTTCTACTGTTCAATTTAATCAAAAGAAGACAAAATAAGAACTAGTAAGTCATACTTAAGCAGAAGTTTCCAAGGTTGAATGCTGTGTTATATCTGAAACCACACCTCGTGTCACAATTTCTGTTCTCACTTTCCAAGAAAGGAAAGACAAAAAAAAAAAAAAAAAAAGAGGAAGGGATGGAAAAGAAAGAAAAAACTGGAGAGGTTGTAAATAGCAGTTTTAAAACGCTCTTGTTGCACAAGTCCCTGGTTTTCACTGGGCATCCTCAGGGCCTTGCTCTGCCAAGGCCCCTGCAGGGCACTGTGAGTTGGTGCTCTGCACCAGAGCAAGGTGGTAATAGAGAAGCATGGATCTTTCAGGGAAGGGGCTTCCCAATCCAGCTCAGGCTGCTTCTGCTTTTGCCTGGCTGCCTCACGGCTCACAGCCTCCCATGCTGTGACCTGGGCACTGTGCCAGGAGCTGCCAACAGAAGAGAGTGGCTTCAAATGAACCTGGGATGCTGGAGTAGGCATGTCCAGCAAAGGTCCTCCAGGCAGGAATGCCCTGAGGAAGGGGATGCCAGCACCCTCACTGTCTTCAGACACCCAAACCAGGCCTCTTGCTTTCACTTGCTGCTCAATGTAAGAATGCAGCACCCAGAGCACTAACAAAACTGCAGTCTCCCACTGAAATATTTATGTATTGCAAAGAGTTCCTATCTCAGATGTCAGACCTCCTGGTAATGTTTCACTTTTATCTTCACCTGTGGGAGAGACCCAGGCTTTCAGAATTCAGCTGTAAATTAAGTCTCTGGATACAGCTTTTTCACTTGGACTCTTCCAGTATGGGTTTGCATCGGACACTCCTGCCTTTGTCATAACAAGCAAGTTCACACTACCTTGAGAACCTTATGTTCTTCTGTCAAGTATTGGACTCCTCATGTCAAGTCTAAGTCATCACTGAACAGTGCAGTGGACTAGAAATCTTGGCATGGATCTGACCAAATCTGTAAGTTAACTACTTTCTGTTCTCACAGAGTATTCTGCTCCAGGACTAACCTTACCTCCAGTACTTGTGTGTCATGGGTTGCTTCAGTGGCAGTGCAAGGCTGGCATTGTGCATCTACTGAACAAGTTTTGTTTTGCAAATCTGCTGGTATTGCATCACTGCATGGGCTCTGGAAAAACCAGATGCTCCGTGAGTACAAGCTTGACCTCTGAAAAATGTAATGGGATTATGTGTTTGGCTCAAGAAACGTGTAAAATTGCAAAGGCACTGGGCAGGAGATGCAGGAAATGGGGCTTTAAAAGCTCATCTCCACTGGGTCAAACCAGAGATGATCCTGTGGATCTTGGTATGCTGCCAGCTGAAGCAGCAGTAGGTGACAATTCCTAAAGAAGCTACTTTAAAAGCCCCGAGTGGTGTTCACCAGAACCTGACCTGAGGGAGCAGGACTCGGGGTCTAGTGGAGCTCACTACTTGGTTTATCCTCTTCTTGTAGAGGAGTTCAGTGGGTGAACAGCTTATGTACACTTTTTTGACTTTTTTGCAGAAATTGCAACATAACTTTGCTTATCCTGACTCTGATCCTTCCCCAGGGGGAAGCTTTAGTCATAAGCTTCTCTTACAGTTCCCAGAGGCTTTCAGGTCACCAGGAATGAACTCATCGGTCTTCCCTGCATCCTCCCTGAAGAATGAGGGGTTCCCTGAAAAAGCAGGACCAGGCAGTTGATGTAAAGGCCAACTGCCTTTTGTGTAGGATTTCTAATCCTACAGAAAGATAATGCAGAAGATGGGATGTCACTCAGAAAGGGAAAGGTTATTTTAATAGTGCTTTGTCCTTGAGCCCTAGCTAAATTACAGATTTCTTGGCTTAACTGTTACCTGCCACCAATACAGAGCAGAAGACTGGTTACTGCCCTTGTCACCAATGGATCCATATTTTTATTACATCAAGACTTCTGTGAACAGTGCAAGTACTGATGAGTTACTGAAAGGCTGTTCAGCCCGGTCTCCTCTTTCGAGGACGAAGTTGTTTGGATGCTGCATTAAGGGATAGGGAAAGGACTGCACAAGCTCTGTAAGCGTATGATAAAATAGAACATTTCTGGCCCAATAACCTGAATCTGTTCTTCTTTCAGCTCTTGTGTGCCTGACGATGGCTGTAGACTTTGCTTTTTCTTTTTCCATGGCAATTTCCCCCTCCTGTTGCCGGAAACCCTGGGAACCTTCAGTTGATGGCACCAGTTTGTTTACAAAGCATGCCCTGTGTACACACATACATAAAAGAAACCAACCCTCTCTTTCCAGGCCATTCAGTACCTGGATGTCCTTTTCAGCAACTGATTTTGGCTTCAGTATTTGTAAGCAAATACTCTGTGCAGCGAGCCCGACCGACTGGACTCAGAGCGTTTGTGGAGCAGCTGATAAAGACGCTGGGCTGACAAAGGGAGCCGATCAGCCCCTGGGGCAGCTGCCTTGCAAAGAAAACCACCAGCATGACTTCTGTGCCTCCAGCTCTCAACGGCTCCCCTGTCCTCAGCCTTAAGAAAATCAAAGCAAACTCTGCCTTCCAAGGTCACACCCTGGGTTTCACACAGTGCAGCTTCCCTGCACTAGCACAAGGCTATTGGGATATCTGACTACATAACAGAAACAAACACCAAAACAAAACCCCCTCCACCAACAAATCAGCTTGGGGATGCCTTGATTAAAAACTTGAGGTTTTGTCAGCCTAGTTGCTCCTTTTGGGGTTGACCTGAACTCTCCCTCCTGCATGCTAGAGGGCAGATCTGAAAACCACTGAACTTGAGAACAGTTCAGCAATGCCTGGATGCTTTTGATTAAAATGAGATGATAGGAGGAATCCAGGGGAAAGAACTCTTTTTAAGCTGTAAAGAGGCCAAACTAAAGGCCTCCTGGGATGTATATTGGGGTTCAGTCCGGTGCTTGCTGCAGATCAGTGACTGGGGGGGACACCTTCAGTCGATGTAAGCAATAATATAGCATGGGCTGTGAGTGGTCCTTGCTCAGTGCCCTCCCACGCACTGGAGCTGGGATGTTTCCTGATGGCCCTTAACGAGATCTCCATCTAAATCCCTGCTCTCTAAGCGGCAGTGAAATTGTGCAGTTTATGGTTAATGATTAAGGTGCTCTTCTGGGAGCCGTGACTCTGCTTGGAGGCATTGGTTTGTTCATTAACACACGTTTAAAAACAGATGTCAAGGACATTCCCCAGAAGGCACATGTTTAGTGTGGTTTTGACCCAAAGACACAAGTCTCTATTTCTCTTAGGGAAGGAATAGTTTCACTTCCAGTGAGTGAGAGCAGCAAGTTTTCAGACTGCATGCTGAGGGTATTTTCTCAAATTCCCAAAATGCATCACTTAGGAAAATGGCTCAGTACCACACAGAGCTATGAAAGAGATGAGAATGATGAGAGGGACATCTCCAAAATGTCACCCCTGAACACTTCTGAGTCCCCATGCAGAAAGCCTTTAAAAAAAGGCACAAAGGTACCATTTCCCTATTAAACAACCTGGAGACTGGGATGATGGGGCCTAATCTTGAGTAAACAAAGAGAAACCATTGCACAAATTGGGCAACAAACAATCTGGGGCACCAGCACTGTAGTTATTTCTAAAAAATTCTATTTCTAAACCCTGTGTGCACACAGGGCATGCTGCAGTCTGTACCATCTGAATTCATTTCAGGACTCCTCTTATTTATAGTTTTCAGTGCTCATTGAAATGTGAGCATTTCTAACTGCCAGTCCTGCTTTACTAAAATTAAAAAAAACTGTTCAACTGCTGCACTTGAAAATAAGGGTGCAAGAAACATTTGCAGGCTTCTTTTGAGTTAGAGTAGGGAAAATTCAACATACAGTCTGATGCGCAAACACACCACTCTGGTGAGGCTTGAGTTTTCCAGGACGTACTCAAATTTCATAAGAAATTAGGTGCCCTTATGATGGGATCTTTAACTGCTGGGGCAGTTAAAGACTCAACAGATTTAATTTTTTCTCTCACCCTTGCCCAGCTGTCTTTGGATGGCAAACCTTCCCTGTGGGAGCAGAGCTGGCTCCAGGAGAGGGCAACAAAAGGGTTTGTTGCCAAAGTTCTTTGGGCCATGGTCTGAGTGAACCGGTGTTTTTACCTCTCTTCAAAGAAAAACAATGAAGTCAGTGCTTGGCTGGATCCCTGGCACATGAAGAAGACCTCTCCCTGCAGGCTCATTTGGCTCACCATAGCATTTCCTCCTTTTGCTTACATTGCTTCTTCCTCTCCCCATCTCAGCCCCCACACGTGTCTTTTTCCTAGTGTAGTTTTTCCTGCCACATTGTTATCCCCATCGGGACCACAGCAAGATATTGCTTGAGCCAGAAGCTGAATGGTGCATGCATCCCATTCAGAAATCCCTTCCCTTTGGCCAGAGGAGATGTTGCCCTTGCTGTCCGAGCTCCACCGTGCTGACTGCAGCCAGGTAGTGCCAGCAGGGCTGTCTGGAGGGTGGGTGCTGGGCTTCCCCTGCCTCGGCAGGAAGAGCAAGCTGTGGGAGCGAGTGTAAGATCTTCTCATCGGCGGGGGCAGAAAGCCAGGCTCAGCTCACTGGGGATGCTTGCAGTGGGGCACTGGTGGCTCCTCAGAAAAGAAAAGCTGAGCCTCGGCTCTCCTCAGCTTGACACAGGCAGGTGTGCAGGGAGACAAGGCCACAGACTGAGCAACGTGGGCCAAGCATACTGCCCTTGATCCCTGTGCCAAATCCTAGAGGTAAAAGGAACTCAGACTTCTCTTTCTCCAACCTGTTATTCCCCCTGCCACTTACCCAACCTCCTGTTTTTTTTAGAAACCCCTCATTTTAACCCAGGATTGGAAATGTTATGCTACTACCAGGTAGCACCTTTCATCTTCTCATTTCTGCCTCAGCCACAGGGTGGTTGGATAAAATGGTTTCCTAGCAGGGTCTTTAGTGAGAAATGGTTTGTAGGGAGATCAGCTGCACTCCCACATGGAGTAAAGCTTCTGCCTGCAGCTAATGAGCGATACCAGAGCTCCACAGGTTTAAATTCTCTTCCTTCTTTATAACAAGCTTTCTAGGTGAGTTCAATCAATATGCCCTTATCTCTAGCACGAAATAATACTCACCTCCCAGCTAGTTTGTTGTAAAAGGTAAATCAGTCATGAAGCCTCTTAGCTCCAGTGATGAGAGCCTTGGAAAAGGAGATAAGTGCAGCGTGGGGAAGCAGATGCTTATCTAGAGCCAAGCAGACCTTGGAGGCTGCTGGGTCAGGCTGCTGCTGTGTTCTCCAGGGGAACCGACTGCTCCTCCTTTGAAAGGTTGTTGTCTTGGTGATGCTGCCGTAGGCCCTGCAAGAGCTGACACAGTGACACAAACATGACACCTGGTCCCCTGCCAAATCCCTGCAGTTTGTTTTTTTAAACACATATTTGCATTTTGTTTCTGTGGGGTAAATATAGGGCAAAGGAGGCACTAATTCTGACTGCTGGTTGTCTGTACAACTCCCTGCTTTGCTTGCCTGGGTGGGGCCCTGGGCTGCCACCAGCTGATGAGACTGGGTGAGGACCATATGGCAGTGGTGTGACATCACACAAGGAAGCAGACACAGAGATGTCCCAAGCACACACTACTTCTGTACTTCTGCAAGACAGAAAGAATCTTAAACACACAGAGAAGCTCCCAGAGGGATCATATCCCCATGCAGAGTGTGTGAGTGGTGTATGTGGGGACACAGCTGCATGGGGGCAGGCACAGCTTGGGGTGCTTCCTGACTCCCTGTATTTGACCTCTCACTGCTTGCGATGCTTTACTCTTGTCTGGGACTCCAGTTTGAGTGGGAGATGTTGCCCAGGATCGGGCCTGTCACAGACATATTTTCTGAAAAATCCTTTCTTTACAATTTTTTCTCCTGAGAAGCCAAGAGGCCTCAGAAAGAAAATGTAAACAATTATTATCTGCTACTGTGGAATGAAACAGTTGGATCAGTGATTGGTCCCATGTAGTTGTTTCTAATTAATGGCCAATCACAGTCAGCTGGCTCAGACTCTGTCCGAGACACAAGCCTTTGTTATCATTCCTTTCTTATTCTTAGCTAGCCTTCTGATGAAATATTTTCTTTTATTGTTTTAGTATAGTTTTAGTATAATATATATAATAAAATAATAAATCAAGCCTTCTGAAACATGGAGACAACATTCTCGTCTCTTCCCTCATCCTAAGACCCCTGTGAACACCACCACACAGGCCCTGTGTGTCAAAGGCGAAGTTTGGCATTTCTGGAGAATAGGGTGCTGTATTCATAGGAAATACCTCTGAAGGAATATTGGTGCAGCTGAGAACGGTTGTCAGGGACAGCAGCTTCTGTCCAAGGTCGCCAGAAACACTCCTGATGAGGGATTGTTCTTATCAGCACTGCTTTGCTAGGTCGGATTAGAAACAATCCCATGCTCGTTATTTCCAAAGAAGATGCATTGCTGGTTTTCCCAGCAGCAGCCACTAGCACACAAGGATGGTGGGGAAGGCTGGGGACAAGCAAGTGGGCTGTTCCACCTCACCAGCAAACACCACTGTACCATCACTGTCATGATGCTCATCCAGGAGGGTTAGAACCATCCTGGACTTGATTTTTCAAGTCAACAGCAAGGAAGAAACAGCATCCAGATCTGGTTTGGTCCTCAGCAGGTTTCACCAGCTCCTGAAGATGCCCACCTGTGCCAGGGAGTGTTGCTGAGGGTGCACAGGCAGGCAAGTGGGGCAAGTCTCAGCACTTCTGACTCCTTCCCATGACAGCCCATCACAAACTGGCACTTTGAAAGATCCCCACTCCCCACTCCAGCAGCTGCCACTATCCCCAAGGATAGCTGCACAGGCCAGGAGGAGGAGACCCCAGCAGGGGACAGGGCAGGGAGCTGCCAGCCTGGCTGCTGCAGGCAGGGGAGAGAGGACTCACATTTGGCAGAGATTTTGGGTGGCTTTTGTTTACCCAAAGGGCCCATGTGGGGCATGAGAAGCACAGTCAGGAATGACTTCAGGGTCATGGTGGGAGGGCTGCCAAAGGCCCAGTGGTATGGAGAGCATGGGAATGGTGGGGGAGATGCCTGGGCTCGATGCACGCCTCACGATCTGGGTGGCTGCCTTTTGTCTCCTCCTTTCAGCTGAGGAGACATGTCTGGAGAGCAGGACTTGCACTGCACAATGACTGGGCTGGCAGGGATGGGAGAGCCAGGGCTCCACTCCCTCCCTTGCCATGGAAAGCAGGTGCTTAGAGAGGAGGAGGGAGGGAAGGGTGGATATGGGAGGTCTGCCAGGCACCAAAGCAGCTGGGAGATCCTGGGGAGGAGACATGTGGCACGTGTGGGCAGATTAACAAGTTGAGCCGATCAAAGGCTGCTCAATCCTGCATCCATGTGCCTGGGCTGGCTGCCAGCACCTCTGAAATTATTTTTCCTGGCCAGCATCTGAATGAAGGTGCCATTCAATGCGGCAAATCCATAATAATTTTGTTTCTACCATCCAAGCCTTGTCTGAAGACTCTCCTGGCTGGGACCAAGTCTTGGATGCCAGAGCTCTCAAAGTGTTCAGTGACACCTCCGGCTACCTTCAGAGCTCCCTGCATGGCAGCATCGCACAGGACACTGTGGCTTAGGGGACTTGTAACTAAATGCTGAATTGATTTGACCCCAAAATTTGTCTCAAGAGATGAATCTCAGATTTGCCATAGTCTGAGGAGATCTAACATGAGTGTAGAACAAAAGGAATTCTAAGAACTTTGGTGGTTGGGTGTGCTTGAACTGGACCTGTTGCTTCAAGTCCACTTACATGGTGTTTTGCCAGGGCTACATAAATATTAAATAAAGAAGGTCCCTTCAGGCTTGTTTTTAACAGAAAAGCAAAGTGTGTGACACTTCTGTCCCTCAGGCAACTACAGGAACTCAAGGTGAGAAATGCCCCTCCTTCAGTCTCTCCCTCCCAGCTATTTGTAGGGAAGAGCTTGTCTTCATTGCAATGCATGAAGTCTGTGGAGAAAACCCCTGGTGATGCTGGGGGGGGCTTCTGCTGGCTCCAGGCTGAACTTGCACTGGGCCCTTGGAGCTGGATCCTGGCTCCAAAAAAGCAGCTGTGCATTGAGCTCATGCTAATCTCCTGGTACCTGCATGAGAGCCCAGCACTACAAAGCCAAGCTTGGAGAAGGAACCACAAACCCCGGAAAACACACGGAATAATCCCAGGTGATTAAGGCCTCTTGCTCCTTTCCCCAGACCAAAGGGAAAAGCCTTCACATCTCCATTCTGTGCTCCTTTCAAACAGCTCCCACCCCCTGTGTGTTTCCTGGGACTCTCCAGTGCATCACCAAAACATTTTTTGCTACTTCAGTAGGGCATTCTGCTTTACAATCCCAAGAACATCATTGCCTGTAGTTACCACAGGCAGGCAGGAGAATCCGTGTAAGGACTTGAGCCTGCAGCTCACTGTCAGAGCTATCCCAGGCACCCCCAAACCAGTCGGACACAGCCAGGACAGGCAATTGTACAGGAATGAGCCTCCAATTCATGTTAATAGCTCCAAACCTAAAATTGCCCAAGTCTAATTATGGAAGCTTTGAGACTTTGAGGAGTAAAATTATCTTAATAGTTTAACTGTGTAAACACACTGAGTCATTATATTGAGGGTGGAATAACCAGTCTCCTGAGAGTTTTCACCTGTGAGCCAGAAGCTGGCTTCTTCTCCACACCTTTGCCTTGAGATAGGGAAATCTACATCAGGAAGAAAGGAAAGTTATGGCTCTGTGGTAGTACTTTGCTCCAGTGATATTCTCCTGGTAGATTTTACAGAGCTATTTGCGCAACTCTCTGTACTTCAATCCGAATTTAAATATTTTTTATTACATAATCATATATATTTATATAGAAATACCAGGTATTTAATTATAAGCCTCTTTTTTCTTTCTCAACCCACCATCCCCTGGCTGCATCTGGAATCATACCTGTTGTCCATTCATGCTCATGTGAAGGCAGCACAGCACCAGACCTGGTGAGTAAATTTCAAGTGAAATCTAATATACTGTGTTTGGGAGAGAAAAACCGTCCACTATAGAACACCTGAGCAAGTGCTTGTCTTGGGGTGATGAATGATGATGATCTATATTCCATGACCTGCCGCTTTGTGCCCCAAAGTGGCTCTCGTACCTTTAAGGTGTGCGGCCGGGGGAGGGGATAGCCTTGAGCTCTTTGGTGGCTTTTTCTAATCCTCACTCCCCAAAACCACGGTGCGGTGCAATCTGCTTTTGCTTGCCTAGCTTGGTTTTGTTAGCTCAGGCAAGAAGCTTTTCTCTTCCCTGGCCCTGGAGAAGCAGCAATTCTTCAGCTGTCTGAGGTGAACTGGCAGCCCGTCAGTCCGAGACCAGAGCCACGGCACTGTGGCACAGGGGCCGCTCCGCTCCGGCCCCGCATCTCGGGAAGCCGAGCCGGGGAGAGAAAGGAAACCAAGAGGCGCCAGCTCAGCTGCTTCCTCCGCCCTGGAGAGGAGGTCGACGCCAGAGAGTTACCAGGTTTTCATCTGTTGCCCGCACTGCTGCGTGAAGCTCCTGTTTGTGTGGGGATTTTTCCCTGAGGGAGACGCCGGCGCCATCTTGTACCGCGGGTCATCATGAGCAGGTGTTTTCCCTCGCACTTAGGGGTTTCGTTCGGTGTGTGGGCGGGGGATGTATATAGTTATATATAGTTTATATAGATATAAACTATATATAGATATATATAGTTTAATATCTAACATTTCTTTACTTTCTTTTTTCCCTTGCCTTTTGGGCATTCTGATTGTTAATAAACTGTTGGGTTGGTTTTTTTCCCCCCACGTTCAGCCATCAATACTCATTTCCTGTTGGTGGAAAGGGATTCTTGGAACCTTTTAGAGAGACGACTCATTCCAGAATGTCTTCTCCTACACTTGTCTCTGAACTCAGACAGTGGTACATCCTCAGAGAGGCCAGAGAAAGCCTCTGCCCCAGAGCAGCAGTCAGGGTGATGGGCATCAAAGAGTGCTGCTGCTGCGTGTGGACAGCTGTGGAGATTGGAGCTTAGGAGGGCTGAAATGGTCATGGGTGAAAGGAGGAAGACCCCAAAGACAACCAAATTACATTTGGCCTCTGCAGGAAGGGGTGGACAGAGGATGACAAAAAGAGTTCTTACTTTCTGTTTTCTCCTTGCAGCACTAAAATCCTGTTTACCTGGAGAGCTTCCACCACCCAGGAGCCAACCTCCTGCAAGCAGCCCTGAGCTGTCACCCACTGCCATGGCCCTGCCTGGCCTTTGCACCTTGGAGAGCTGGACACTGGAGACACCTCAGCTCAACTCCAGAGAGCGGGACACTGGCCTCTGGGGACACCCCATCCCAGGTGACACACCCCCCTCCAGCCTGCAGTGCATCACAGCCTTCCTCCTCAGGGCTTCCTTCTTCCTGCCTGCACCGGACCCGGGAGCCAGGCCTGTGCTGCCACCCAAAGACATTCTGTAGGGCAAGCAAACACAAGAGGAGCTCTGCAAAGATGGGGATGGCTGCAGGGTCACCCATTTCAACTCAGCACCTCCCCTTCCCTCCCCTTTTCCACTGGCCTCCTTTCACTTGCTTTCCACGCCGACGTAAGCCTTTATGACTTTACTCTGTTATTTTTATGATGCTCTATGCAAAACCCATCCACGCATTTAACAGATTTCTCAAAACCCATGCATACATTTAACAGATTTCTTGGAAGGTGAACTCTTATATGTCTTGCAACTAGGGCATAGTGGCAGAATTTTTAAGCAGTGCCACTAAGAAAAAATGGAAAACAAAGGAAGACTGGTGTTCCAACCCACTCCTCTGTAGGCGAGTCAGAGGATGGTTCTTTTATGAGGGAATCTGCTACTTTGAAAGCCTGGGAAATCAGTCACAAGACAGGCTGGGAATATATGAAATGATAAATGGGTCTCTCTTATCACATCATGACAGTGAAACACCTGAAAGGAAATTTTAAGCTGTGAAAGTCTATTTTTCTTAATTTATTTTCCCCTATGACATGAAATGAGGATGCCCCAGAAGTTCCCGAGGGCAAAGATACATCAAGATTCAGAGAAAGACTAAATAGATACGGACAGCAAGAATATCAGGATTCATTAGAATTAATGTCAGTAAAAATGTCATCAGGTATATTAAACTTCCTGCTTCAGGGTGCAGAAAACATTTGAGCCATTAGATCCAGCTGGAGTGGAGAGAAGAAGGGTGGGGAGGCAGATCCAGCTGCAGCCCTCCCTGAGGATCTGTGCCAGGTTCCTGCAGCAGGAGGATGATGTGACATAGGCACATGCCTGGTGTGTCTCACACTGGTGTTTGTTCCCTTGGACATGGAGACAGGGCAGGGCCCCACAGCCACCTTGGTGCTGCCAGGTTCTTGCCCTGCCAGTGCAGGGTGCTCGATGCTGGGAGCAGCTTCCTTCCCTGGCGAAATTGCTTCTGCACAGAGGTGAGATGAGATATGGCCCTTGTGTCTGCAGCACAGGAGAGGTGCCTGTGCTCAGTTTGGGGATGGCTGCAATGCCATGGAAAGCCTCTGTCTGGTACCTCAGAGTAGAGAGGTGGAGGATACATTCTCATTACCAACCTGTTCTGTGCAAGCACAGTAGGGCTCACTCCAAGACAGTTTCACTTCAATATCTCCAAAGTCTCTGTTTTCACTCTTACTGTAACAAATTTGGAAGTCCTAATAAGCCGTCTGGCAGGCTACTAGGAAAAAAAATGGTGATGGCTTTCTGAGCTGCTGGAGAGGATCTCAATACAAATTCAAGCTCCCAGCTACATTTCTTTTTGAGATTAGACAAATCAATCAATCTTATAGTGTCTTTTTGTCTTCTTATTGTGCATCCATATGGTACACAGCTGAACTCATTCAAGGGATGCTACCTGCCTTTAGGGCCTGTGTTCATGTGTTTCTGTCACAGTCATGGGCTTTTGGGGAAGTCAGGATTGGGCTCTTAGGCTAGCAAAGGGGCTGGTGTCAAGAAGGGAAATTCAGGTGCTTTCTTTCAGTGGTATCACCCTAAAAACCTTTTCTGCTGTGGTTCCACCCAGCTAATGACCTAGTGCTCTTGAACTCATGTGGCATTAAGTCACTCTGTCCTCTTTCTCAGACTGCCTTGAACAGGCTGTGTGGAGGCCGTGACCCCTCTGACCTTGCTGAGTCCTGCCCTTCCTCCATGCAAGGTTTGCCAGGGCTGTGTGGTGCAAGGTTTGCTAGGGCTGTGTGGAAGGCTGGGAATGCTGGAATCGCCTTGCACAAGGGCATGAACTCTGCCAGCTGCCCACACTTGCTCCATGGTGGCTTGGGGCTGTCTCTGCACGTGCTCATACAGGGCTTCAGCCCTCAGTCACCTCTTTGTGTCCCCCCTCCACAGCTGTTTCTCTGGCATGCAGCCATTGCCCACATCCAGTCCAAGCTCCCTGGGTTTCTGCTTGCTACCCCAGGAAAACTTAGGGGCCAAATCAAAGGGGCTTTGAGATAATGTGCAACTGAACACTTATCAGGAACATGATATCTTGTAGCAGCAAGTGAGAACTGCCACTCAGGTTCAGAGCCTCAAGCCATTTAGTCCAGCAGTGCTTTTAGGAGCAGCAATTGCTCCAAAATTGCTAGCAGTCGCTGGCTGCTCCTGCAAGGAGCAAACATGCCTAAGACCAGAAAAGGATTATGTTGCCCCAGGAAAGCCATCAATCCTTGGCTGGTTACACCCCTAGCTAGCACCTGGAGAACTGTGAGCTTGCACCAGCTCTGTAGTGCCACCTTGTCTTCATCCTGCTGGTGGTGAAACTCCAGATTTCTGGGTGAGCCCTTCCCTCTACCTCCAGCTGTGCTCCTGGGCACCATGGCATAATGTGGAAAGGGGTTCAAAGTACAAATCCTTCAGTTTCATGCGCTTTCTTACTGCCAGCCCACAGTGTCTGCAGCTCGTGTGCAGGGAATAGTTGGTTAAAAAATGAAATACAGATTTTGGGGAGATCAGTTCCGCCCCACTACATAGGTAATGCACAGCCCAAAAATAAAATGCCCAATAAATTGGTACGGCACCCCTTTGAAAGCTAAAACTTTTTGGGGGTTCTGGGCTATCTGATTGGTTCTGAGTCTTCTGATGGCAATTTTGGGGTCTTATTCATGTTGCAAAGGGCCAGCCTCTCATCTGGCTGCACCAGCAGGCCTGGTGACTGCCTCACTCTGTTCCTCAGAGGGGTAAGAGAAGGAGTTGTCTCCAGAAGCCACTACACATTTCTCTGGGCAAGGCACCCTTCTTTATGCCTACTGAGCTCACACCCTGTCTCACTTCCCACTTCAGAGTGTTTTTCTCTATCTTGGCATCCTGCAGGGAGCAGAATGATCCCAAAGACTGGTCTGCTGCATTTCATCACCACCCATTTTTGCTGTCCTGGACCACACACTGGAGTTTGGGGACGTGGATGAGACCTGCCTCAGCAGCTGGATCCAGATGGGAAGGCAGGCAGGAATGAAGGTAGGAAGGGAGGCAGGAAAGGTGGGCTGGTTCTGGTAGTAGGGCAGAAGTCCTGAATTCATGCTGCTGAGGTTCTTGGTCCTGTTGAAGAAGGAGATGGAGCAAGAGCATGGCTTGTTCAGCTCAGTTTGTAACAACTCCACCTAAGGAAAATGAAGACAAGAGGAAATGAGAGGTATGGATCTTTTATAGTCTGGTTGCATTGAACTTCTCTCCTGTTCCTACAGTGATAGTAAGAAAATAAGGTTTGTTTGGATCTGGTGCCTTTGCAGTAGAGCCGGGGGCCCATGAGGGGTTGTGTGGTACAGCCAGAACTCCTGGCATAACATGAGCATCTAGTCCTGGTTCAGGCAGTGGGAAGGAAGAGCTGGAAAGAGCATGGCCTTGCTCAGGAGCTGCGTGTTAGTTCAGGCTGGACAGTGAATACAATGCACAGCCCAGCCTGTGCTGCAAGAGGGAGAATAAGCATCGGCTACTTCCCTCACCCCTGGCCATGCAGGACAGGCTCTTTCAGATTTTAATCCCCTTCTTGCTGTGCTTTTCTTTCTGCCCCTGTCTCTTAATCAGAGAGGAGCAGCTGCAACCTTCTAATAGCCTCTAATAGTTTGTCTTAGCAGCTGTCAGTGGTATTTTGGTGCTGCCTCCTCTCTCCTGTTGCTGAGGTGGCTATTTCCCCACTGAAGAGCTGCCTGCCTAGGCTTTCTCCTCCCCAATGAGCCATGGCCAGCTGCAGGAAGGTCACTGGGGACTTGAGGAATTAATTTTACTGGAAACCACATCCAGTAACCAAGACAGTCTGGAGTGGGAGAAGAAACTAGATCCGTTTGGTCATAGGGGAAGAAAAAGTGTGGGAAAGGTTTGCAATTGCTTTTTTTCAGTGAAAACTTAAGAGATGGGTAAAGAAGAAGGAAGTAAATTAAAACTATTGATCAGGTGAGAGGAGGGATTTTGCAACAGTTTCCCCAGGAAACTTGTCTGCCAGTGTTTTCACTTCTCAGTCTTGTACTTCAGAAGCTCTGGAGCTCCCCTTAATGCACAAGGAAACAAACCAAGGTCCCCGTCCCACACTGTGATACCTCTCCACCATGTTTTGCTTGCATCCCAAAGAGCTCATCTCCTCACTTCCCTGTTGTGTGTCTCTCTGACTGGTCTAGTCCTGGCCCCGGTGCACACATGGGAAGACCTTTTGCTGGAATGAAAAACCAAGATTTTCTGGTACTTGGATATAAATGGAAGTGCAATACTGCATGTAAAATATCTTGTGTTGTGTTTTGCTCCATTCTGTTCTAGGTAATTCTATTTTGCTTTGCATCTCTAGTATTTTTGGGCTCTGTTGTACATGTGGTGCACACCTGGGAAGACCTTTTGCTGGAGTGAAAGGGAAATATTTTCTATTACTATGATATAAATGGAATGTAGGAAGGGCTTATGTTTGAGGGAAAGAGGAGGATTTGATATTACAGGGATAGAAATGGAAGTGAAATGTTCTGTAGAAAATATATTGTCTTGGGTTCCTCTCTCTTTTGAGAATAAATTCCAAAAAAGGCCTGCCACTTGGCTGTGTGCCAAATAAGATGGGAACTATTGGGTTGTGATAAGGTGGTTTAGTAAAGCAAAAAAAGGGAAACAAAAGTTTTCTTGTATATAAGCAAAGGGAAGCATTAATCTCTAATTCCCATCAGTGAGGATGCTCTGGAAGGCAAACACTGTAGAGTAACAAATGCCCCCTATTCCTTCTCCCTCCCTTAGCTTTTATATCTGAGCTGATGTCATATAGGTATGGAGTATCCCTTTGGTTGCTTTGGGTCAGCTGGCCTGGATGTGTTCTCTCCCAGGACCTTGCCCACTCCCGGGCCCTTCATGGGGGAGAAGGAATGCCACAGGGACAGCACTGCTCAGCAGTAGCCAAAATGCAAGTTTTGTTAACTCCCAGTTCCCATAGCCTCTTTAATTCTCTGATTACTCCTATGGTGGTGCTTCTCGGGCACAAGTCTTCTCCTCAGGCACTGTTCCAAAATCTCTGCCTTCTGGCCAGCTCATAATCTCTTCTAGGATTCCTGGGAAATAGGGTTTTCCCATTCGGGCTCCTTGTGTAATCAATGCTACCCACTTACTCCATCTAGCGCTGGTTATGTGATGTGTTGAGGGGATGTTTCCTTGGAACATCCAGTGTAGGACAGGCAATTGTGGCGCCAAAAGGAGATGCTTCTGTCCCAGCAACTCCTGAGGTGGCTTGAACTCCCTCATAGGCTGCTAATTTCTCTTTTTTGGTGGGAGTATAGTGGGCTTCTGGTCCTCAATAACTCCAGCTCCAAAACTGTAACAGTTGATCTTGGGTTTCTCCTGAGGTCCTTTGCCAGAGGCCCCAGGTAAGCCCCTGCTCCCTGGCTGCAGTGTCGGGTGTATTTTGCACATTTCCATCTCTGGCAGACACTCTCGTTCCAAACAAACTTGTTAACTCTCTGTCATTCACCAGAGAGAAATCATTCAGCCAGGTCAGAACAGGGCAAACATGGGGAAGGAACAAGGTGGAGAGGCTGCTGCTTCATTAACTCCAGCATAACTCTGGAGGACTGGAGTTTTGGGTGCCTGCTTGGAAAATCCAGCTATCGGAGTCACAATGAGAGCTGCTCCATACCTGCTGCCTTGCAGGTCCTGGGAGAGGCCCAGCAAGCACCAGGCAGGACATGAAGGAAAAGGCTGAGCTCTTGAGGGGCTTGCAGGAGAGTAATTCCAACCCCTTGCTGGACTTGGTGACACCAATCCATGCTGACTTGTGAAGTCCTTCCAGCGCTGCAAGCCCTTCATGGGCACAGCAAAAATGAATAGTCCAAGAGTATGTGCTTTACACCTGCTTTTGCTTTGCAGTTGTTTTAAATCTGCTTTCTCTATCCAAAGCAGTAGGGTTTTGGTTTTTTTTTTGACAAACATATTCTGTAGCAGCTTGATGCCAGCAGTGAATACTCTTTAATCTTTGCACATACACTTCTGGAGCTGGATCCATAGTCTCAGAAGCACTAAAGCCATCCCATACCCTTTCAGTTCTGCCAGGCCTAAAATCCAGGAACCTAGAAAGGCTTGAAACACTTAGCAGCAACGAGCCATCTGAATAGCAGGAGTGGTTCTCTCTTTCAGAAGATGATGCTAAATTACATGAAGATTACAGGGCCAAGAACTCTGGAGGGAGGTGAGGAAGGATGGAGAGCACTATCCTCCAGTGCTTTCCTTCCTCCCTCATCTGGTTTTCGCTCCTTATCCCACCTGGGCTTTGATGAACTTCCCTGAGAAGTCTTGGATCGGTCCCATTTTCTCTCTCCAGCCTTGGAAGCTTGCTTGCTTTCTCTCAAGTGATCCGAACCCAGCCAGATTTCCTCCCCAGAGCATTCATTAGGTGACTCTAACCTATGTCGGTGGAATTACAGCTATCTTTGATCCTGCTGTAGTTAGGAGGCAGGGCTGCATGCCGTGTAGTGTGTCTAATTTAGATTTGCTTTGCATCCTGTGGCACTGAGCAGGGAATGGATCCCCTGGGAGCCTGATGAAAGCAACAAGTCCCCACTGGAGTCAGGGATGAACAAAAGAGTTTTCTTTTCCCTCTTTGTGGGAAGTGCCATGGAGCAAACTCTTTGGTGCTTTGTATTCTGATTATCTCTGAGTGCAGCCTCATGCCTTGGTTTGCAGTTGTGGCACGTGAGAGATGAGCTGACACCTCTAAGCTGACTAGGAGGAGCTGGTTCAGTTGAGCTGCACCAAGAAGTGATGGAGGCAGGCAGCACTTCCCAGACGATCCCAATATGGCCTGCAGAGCACTTCTGTACCCAGGAGCAAAGAGGTGCTTTAATCATCTGCCAAGCATAACTGGGGTCTGAATGAAGTGTTTGTGTGACGTGTAGGCAAGGCAGGAGCAACACAGAGGGGATGTAAAGAAATTGGGGTGGGCAGTGCTAGGTCTGCGCGCTGTCCCCGTGGCACCGGGCTGTTCCTGGCATGTGATCACCAGTGAAGTACGAAACAGAGCAGCAGAGGAGGATTTGCCTGAGCTGCATGTAGGGTGCCTGTGCAAGTGACAGCTGTGCTGGTGCTTTATTTCCCTCTGCGGATATTATGGGCTACTGTGCACCAGCCTGAGGGCAGCACAGCCTGGCTTAGGACTTTTCCTGAGTGTTTGCTCTGGAACATCTTCAAGGGCTTGAGGAGGTGCCAACAATTCACCTCTCTCACTGCATACCTGCCTCTAATTGCAAACCAGATAGGCTCTGACACGATATTGGCCAATTAAAGTTTCCATCTCCCCCAGCCACATGGTCCTGCATCCCACATGCCACCAATTTGCCCTCTAGCTTGGAAAGGCTTGTCATCTGTGCAGTCATCTGACCCAACACAGTTTCTTCCTCTGGCTGGGGGCTGCATTTCCTCTCATAGTGGATGCAGCTGGCTTTAGCTGAGAGAGGCAAGACTAACCTCACATATTCATCAACCTGCCAGTTTGCAAGTCCTTGCCAAGCTGGGAGTGCACTGGACTGGCTGGTGTTTATGGCGTGAGTGCCAGAGGAGTGGGCATCACTCAGTCAGGAGGGGGCTGTGATGCTGTGCCCCAAGAGGAGAAATGTCCATGGTTCATTTGCAGCTGTGAGGAGGGGAATTGGTAAAGTAGATCCAAATTCTTCTCATCTTATGGGGAGAGGGATTTTCCTGCCTAGTGATTTGTTTGGGGTTTTTTCCCCATGTTTTTTCCCCTTTAGTAAAAGATGAAATAGAGGTGTAGTGGAGGAAGTGGTGACTGATGAAATCAGCACACAGAAAGGAGAAAATATATTGTAAATGATAGCTGAAAGTCACAATGATCTGTGCAAAAGAGGAATTCAGGCAACAAGTAAGTCCCTTTTAGATTATTGTAGTAGAGGTTTGGTAGTGACTCAGATGTAAGCACTGTTTTCAAAGCAGGGAGCTGTGTGTGGTTAGCTCTTCAAAGACAGTGGGCTTGAAATCCCCTTTCAGACTCAAGTGGAGCTCTATAATTGCTGGTAGCATCACTGGTATTTGAAGCTGGTACTGGGGTCTTGTTGTGCTGGAACTCCTTTCCAAAAAGCCCAGGTACCAAGAGAACAGGAGGGATATCAGAGCAGCCATGACTTGATATTCCAAAGGAAGTAGGAGGTTTGGTTGGGGTATAAACTGTGAGGACAGTAATATTTGTTTAACTGCTTCTGACAATGTTAACTGGAATGCTGTGATCTCCCAGCTCAAGATCATATGTTGTGATGAATAAAAAATTACATTTATTGTAGAATCTGAAACTATTAGCAAAAACTTGAAATTTTACTATACCCTAAACCACTGTTGCTGTTACTGAAGTTCAAAATACAAACCTGTTTTCTCTGAATTGAAGACCTCTGGGACATATCTTTTAAAGTTCTAATATTTGCTTAAAGTGAAAGTCATACTTGTATTTCTTAATCTTCTATTTTGGCTGCATAATTTTGTCCTAAATCTTCACTATATGAGGTGAAACTCAGCCCTTACTGGTAGAAAGTCAGTACTTGCAAACCACTGAATTGGGGGGTCCAAGCATTTGCCCTGAGAACCAGTATGTGACTGCAATGTCCCAGGAACTGCTGAGTTCTCCAGCTGTGATCTTGGTATGAGTAAGGCTTTGCCTGCCAGCCTACTACCTACTCCACATGAAAGGTTTGTGACTCAGTTCCTGACTACTTTAGTTTAAAATGTTGACTACCCACACATCTAAACTGCAGAAGCAAATTCCTGTATCTTTCAGCTCTCCCAAGTTCACAGTTGTGACAAGGTTTGTCAGCGAAGTGAGCTGGACCAACAAATAGATGAACAAAAACAAATGAGTTTTTAGGAATAGAAGTCCTTGCTTGAGTCTTGTTCATGAGCACAAGTGTCTCTTGCTAAGCTGGCTTGCTCCTGGATCCTGGGATTTCTACCTGCATTTTAGAGCCAAGCACAGGACCTGATGTTGTCTTAAAGAACAGCAGGGGTTCTGAGTGCAGATTTATCCCCATCCTGGGGGAACTGTAGAGCTCTACCAGGCTGGCCTGGCCTGAGATGCCCTGAGCTCATAAGGAAGCAAAATATGGCTCTTGTGGTTTTCCTTGCTGTGGCTGGCAGCTGGAGAAACTGCCATTTGTGCATTGTGGCATTTGCTGCAGAGACTTTTCCAAGTTCTGTCTGCATTCTTGGAGGAAATGCAAAGCCACTCTGGGATCAAAGGCAGGTGTGGACTTCACCCCTGGTGGGAGCAGGCTGTGCCAGGCTGAACGCCCTCAGTGCAGCCATGGTGGCGGCAGACCCTGCCCAATGCTCTGCTGAGGGGGAGGAACAGGAGGCATTTCCAGGCATTGCAGCTGCAGTGCAAGAGCAGAGTGCCCCCCCTTGGGTAGCCAGGATAGGGACAATCCACTTCTGTTTGCTGTGTCTTTTCAGAGGGCTGGTTTTACACCCTCCCAGTTGCCTGATTTTTTTGGCTCTCCCTACACATC
Source organism: Camarhynchus parvulus (assembly GCF_901933205.1). NCBI lineage: Eukaryota > Metazoa > Chordata > Aves > Passeriformes > Thraupidae > Camarhynchus > Camarhynchus parvulus. Next base: position 17,494,754 of record NC_044575.1, on the reverse strand, counting down.
TCTTTACCCTCTGGTCTGTCTCTCCCCCAGCATGAAATTAATTTGGGCATCTGTGCATGCCAGATCCAGGAGAGACCATGAACTGAAAAGCCTGTTTATGAGCCCCTTAGAATGGGTAAGTTTTTATTCATGGAGAAGACTAAAGCCAAAAGGAGTGGGTTTTTAGCATTTTGGGCAGCTATGAGAGACATGCCTTGAGGAAAAAACCAAATCCTATCCTTCACACCTGCCTGAAGACACAAATAAACTATTTCTCATGCACCATTTTAGGTTTGTGAAGGCTACTGTAGAAACCACCTAGGTCAAATCTTCTAGGACAAAGAAAAGCCAGCTGTGGCCTCTACAGGATGAATGTGAGCAGCAAAAAGCAAAGCCTAGAGAACACCTTTACCTTAGGTGCCACACAGAATTTTCCAGTGAAGGAAACACCAAGTGACCAGGAAGACACATTGGGGAATGGGATTTTTTGGCATTCATCCTGCAAGGCCAGCCAAGGACAATGCCAGGCTTGCCTTGTATATTTTTAAATCCATATTCATTCTTTTGTGGTTTAGATGTGCAGCAGTTGCATTTTCTGTTGGAACAAGGGTTTGTTACAACTCTGGGCATGAAACCCCAGTGTCCCCTGAAAACTGAAATGTCTTCTAGGCTTGTTCTTTACCTAAAGCCTTGACTACGATCTTCTCCTGGCATGTTTCAGCTAGGGACTTACCAAAAACAAACAAGTAAACCAAGGTGTTGGTAGTGTTGCAGTTCACAAATAACTACATTGGTCTTAAAGGAGAAATATACAGATATATTTATTTTTATAAGTAGAAAAATTAAGTATAAAGTTCCTGTAGAACTACTCTTTGCCAGATCAAACATATCAATCATTTAATCATTTCCCATACTAGCAGAAATGCACACAGCATCTTTTGTTTGTAGGAAAATCACTTTTCAAAGGACATGAATTTTGACATTGCACAGCTGAACAGCTGCTCATTTCTTTTTTTTCTAGTGCCTTGGCCACCACTGCTTTTCCAAGAACCCTTTTAGGGAAAAGACAGGGGAGAGCTCAATTTTAGATTAAAAACATTTAGGTTTTTTTGAAAGCCTTCCCCAGAGACCTATCAAAAGCACCACCCAGTAACAATACAGTGGGTAGTTCTCTTGCCTTGGCAAGGAGCTCTCTTTAAAGCCCAACTAATTCGTTAGAAGGGATTATAGGATTAAAGAGCTCCTAAGGGCTAGAGACCCACTTCTACAAGACAGTAATTGTTTATATCAAGGATAGTGATGCTGCAGCTTTCAGGAGTCTCAGAGTTAGTACATCCAGAGACACAGAGAAGGCCGATCAGCTCCCCAGACACCCACTCAGGGAATCCACAAATGGTTTTGGTACAAGAAAATTCCCTATTAAGTTAATTAGTTTTACGTATGAAAAGTTCAGATGAAGAAGAGGACATTGCTTTGACGTTGTTCTGCAGGCAGTCACCACTCATGAAATGATCTTCACTTCAGGCTTGGACTCTTCCAAGGCTCTCAGTTCATCATCCACTTCAGAACTCCACAAAATGTCATACAAACTACACCAAAACAGAAAGGCAAGTGAGATTTAGTGAGCATCCTCCTGTTAAGGGAAGAGTCAGATGCACAACTGGCCAGTATAGGAAGGTCATATGCCAGGAAGGGCCCCATCTAGCTTTAAGAGCAGCCAGAAATTGGCTTTACAGCCCAGGACACCCTTAGTCCCTGACCAGCAGCAGCCTCCCACCCCTGCCAGGGCTACCGCCATCGCTCACATTAACTGCTGCACGTTGCAGCTGGGCTTCTTCAAGGCTTCACAGATCTTCCTGATGCCTTCGTCTTCCAGAGGGTTGTAGCTCAGGTCCAGCTCAGTGAGGCACTGCTTGGTGGCCATGACGGTGGCGAGGGTGGCACAGCAGCCTGCTGTCAGGTCACAGTTCCCCAACCTGCAGGGAGAGGAGGGAGAGGTCAGCACAATGAACCCTGGCTCCAGGAAACCCTGCCCACACCTGGGCAGCAGGTGTGGACATCCCCAGCATGGACCAGAAATTCTGGCAAAGATGGCATCTCCAAGACTTCAGCAGGGGCTGGCCTGTGGTCTTGCCACAGAGACAGATGCCCTCATGGTGACTGCTGAACACCTCAAAGGCCTCCCTAAAGCATAACAGCGTGTGGCTATGGACACAGGAGGAACCCATCGAAGTTATTCCCAAATTCACCATCATGCATCATCTTCTCTTATCACTATACTTGAGACTTGCACCTCTCTGAAGAGAGCAACTGAGGCCTCTCAGTTGATGACCAAGTAGCTTTAAGTGGTCAAAAGACACTTTCTGGGACAGACTTGCAAGTCTTACTGATGTCTCCCATGACCTGTCTGCTTCACTCACTCACTGTGAATTCAGGCATCAGAGCACAGCTCCAGCTTCTGTCCAACAGCATGGAGAGAACAAGCACAGAGCCCAGAGCTGGGCCCAGCTAGGAAGGGAACAGGCTCACGGGGAAGGCAAATCCCACCCCAGGGCTGGAGGTGATGCTCCAGCTGGCTGCCTGCTCCTTCTAGTGAGGCTAGACCAGCACTTGTGCTGGCACCCCTAAGGACCATGGAAGTAGAAGACAAAGGGTGAATTCAGACAGCAAGAGAGAAGACAACTTCTGAGAGTGCACCTTACCAGAGGGACTGGATGTTGCAGCTGGGGTGCATCAGCCCTTCACACAGGAGCTCCACACCTGCATCTCCCAGCTTGTTCTCACCTATGTGCAGTACTTTCAGGTGCTTGTTGGTGCTGAGAGCAGAGCTGACAGCCTTGCAGCAAGCAGTGGTGAGCCCACACTCCCTAACCCTGCAAGGCAAAAGCGAGATGAGATCTAGGTGGGTCACCTAGAGACTATCAGGCACCGTTCACTTCTTCACATTTATTTAACAGGAGTCCAGACAGTGGGAACAGAGGCACCAGGGCTTTCCTGCAATCACTGTACTCCTCTCAATGCCTATCTGCTCAGTCCTTTCTAGGCAGCACCTCTCCCACTCTTTGTGTGGGATGTCTGTCTTGGAGCGTGCACCTAGGAAAGGCACCTGCCCAAGAAGCACAGGACCAAGGAAGGAAGAAGTGTGCTGCTCTAACAGTCACTGTTGGCTCCACTGTGCACTCCTGAGGCACCCCACTGACTTCCAGGCCACCAGGGCAAGAACCCAGCTGGGGGCAGGAGCTGAATCTGCAATGCAGGAAAATTCAAGTTCTAAGTGAAAGAACAAATTTCTTCTCCTAGACCATCCCAGCCTAAAAGGTAAGACAGTTAACAGGACAGGATGATGAGAAATGTTTAATGTCACTAGAGCTTTCTTTTGTCTCATTAGTGAGAGAGTTTAGCTCCAGTGGAGAGAGAGCCTGAGATATCTGATTACAGCATTCATTTTGCTATTCCATCAGGCCTTTCAGACTTCAAAAGTCTCTTAACTGTCATTTGTTGCATGATAAAACAATTAATTAGAAGTTCTGCAAGTGATGCTTGGTCTCCTTTCGGTTTTAACAGGATAACTGTGATGGGGCACATCTTCAAAGTGTCTATGAGTTTAGAAATACAAATCCTTTTAAAGTCTTTAAGTCTAGAAAAGCCCTTTTTAACTCTATAAATCCTTTCAGTAACAACCAGCAGGAGTTGCTTATGGAACCATCACAACTGAGGATCCATCTGGGTGGGCATTACTTCACCTTACATCTTTCTTCAGTGAGGCCTCCAAAGAAGGCAGTAGATATGTGAAACTTGACAGCAGCTCACCATAGCTCCTGAAGTTTAGATTTGGGATCCTTGAGTGCCTGACAGAGCATTTCCATCCCTGAGTCTCTCAGGTTATTGTCTATCAGACTGATCTCTGTGAGGGTCTCCTTTGTACTGATGAGTCTGGAGAGATCTTTACAGCTAGCACTTGTGAGATCACAATCCCATAACCTGCAGGGAAGAACAAAATGTTATTTTCTCCCAAGAATGACTTAGATTAGAAAACAGAGTCCTGTTTTAGTATTCTGAATTTCTGGTTACGTTGTCTCATTTTCTTGTATCCTTTCATACATCATACCACACAGCTTCCTCCTTTCCTTACTTTCCACTTGCTGCACCAAAAGCTCTGCTTGTAACACACAAAAAAAGAAACAGAAATATGCAATTCTAGTAGACAGCTGACTCAACTGGAAGCCAAGACAATGCCATCATAAACTTCTATTTGCCCTCTCACCAGAATTTGATCCAAGCAATTTCAGTGTGGTCCTACTTGTTCATGGTGTTCTCCACCCAGTTTTTGGGAATTAACTGATTTGCAGCTGAGACACTTTTTTGACCATAATGGGTAAATGAGAAATTTCCACTTTGGAGCAAACTAGCAGCACAACCTAAACAGCTCAGAAGCTGCAGAAGGAATATAAGAAACCTCTGCCCACCCTTACCACAGCTTCTGGATTTTGCAGCTAGGATGCATCAGTCCCTGGCACAGCAGAGCCAGACCGGAGTCCCCGATCTTGTTGTCCCCCACAGAAAGATCCATCAGAGATGACTTGTTCCTGAGAACAGCACTAATTTCCATACAGCTGTCGCTGGTTATGCCACAGTTCTCCAGGCTGCAGGAAAAAGCACAGTTGGAGTTGCTGCTCCAGACCCACCCATGTTAGATACACCCCAATACCCCAGTTCAGACTGGGAAGGGTCTATGGGCTGGTTCCTTGCTGCAAACCAGTGCAACTCAGCCAGGCACTGCTACATCCTCCAAGGTTCAGAGAAGATACAGATGTCCAAGATGGGACTCAGGGTGAGGCTCTGCTCTCTGCTCTTGCATTTCATGAGGCTGCAGGGCACTTTGACCCAGCCATTCATATGCATTAATGCAAGGATCATTCTTGCCAAACTTCCCTTTTTATCAGTTATCCTTTCTAAGAGGAACTTTTGGCAGCATCACACAGTGAGTCCCTGCTGAGCCAACCCCTGCTGAACCTCAGAGGCAAGATAAAATGAATTGTGCTTTTCCCAGAAAGTTCTTCACAGGCTTTACCATAGAAATGAGGCCAAACCCAGCACCTTTGTTTTGTAGCAAAAAAGGGCTCTGAATAAGTATACTCAACAGGCTGGTAATTCCAGTTTAAGAACTAGAGCTACTGAGGGTGATTGTTCCTCTGCTCTGAGACACAGGTGAGCAGGCTCCCTTAGTAAGTGGTGGTTTAACCTGGAGTGCCAAAAACCCCAAAACTGAAAGACCCAGACGTTTGTGTGCAGTTTCCAGTTACATAAATCTGAGCCAGCCAAAAATCTGGCCGAGATTTCAAACATTCCTGACAACAATTTTTCCTGTCTATGGATGGTGTGACTAGCAGCAGCACTAGTTGCCATTAGAGATGACCAGCTCTTCCTTACTGTAGTAGCTCCAGGTTGCAGCTTGCCTCCACCAGGCCCCGGCACAGCTGTTTCACAGCTGTATCTCCCAGCGTGTTGTTGCTCAGGCTGAGCTCCTTCAGGGTGGCCTTGCTTTGCAGAGCAGCATTGAGAGCTTCCACAATATCAGCTGTGAGCTCACAGTACTCCAGCCTGCAAGAAGAAAAGAAGTCCAGGAAAAAAGACAACCCTCCTTACACATCCTGCTACCAACAAGAATCAGCTGAGCCTGGTGTGTGTTAGCCAGGGCAGAAAACATGCCAGTGTGAGTTGAGATCAGGCAATGCATTAACCAGACATAACTGTAAGCTTTTAACAGCATCTCTCTGCTCATTTCAGGAAGCATTAATTCTTAAACTAGATCCCAGAGGACCCTAGCAAGACCAATTTTTACACTAGGCCTCCCATTAAACCAGTGTACAGGCAGCTTGGAACACAGGGCTGAGTTCTGCACTGCAACACCATCAAGAGCCTCAACTCTGGGCCTGCCCAGGGGAAGCTGGGGGCTGCAAATACACCCAGGTCCTGCTCAGTCATGAAACAAGGACCAAGGGCAGCAGAATCTGATGTTTCCTGGGCCTCTGAGAGGTCTTGCATTTACAGCCACCACTGCCAGAAGGGCTAAACAAAGCCTATGGGAACACCTGACTTCCAAACCCACAAGATCCACCTGCATGAATAAATAAGACAATTTCAAGTAAAACAAGAACAAATTCACACCTGGCACCAAAACTCCTGCTTGTGTCAAGGGAAAAGCAAGCATGGCCTGTGTGATGACTGAAAAAGCCAGTGACTACTTACTGCAGCTTCTGCAGCTTACAGCTGGGGTTCATCATCCCTTGGCACAGCACCTTCACTCCAGCAGTTCCCAGCCTGTTATCCCCTACATGCAGCTCTGTCAGGGATGGCTGGGCACTGAGGACAGAGCGCAGGGTCTCACAGCTGGCACTTGTCAGGTTGCAGTTTTGCAGCCTGCAGGACAGAGACAACAGGGGAGAGGGAAATGCACTCCTAGAATTACAGAGGTTCTTCTCAGAGAGCTTTATTTGCTGAGGTTGGAGCTCAGAAAGGACACCACACCTCTCATGGTGTGGAAGTGGTTTGTCCAGTTTGGTACCATTATTCTACAGCTGTGCCATAATAATTTATCAACTACACCTGTGCCACAAACAACAGCTCGCATGCTTACTTCAATGTAATCACTCATCCAGCATCTCCAGCAGAATAAGGACTCACCCTCTAGGTAGCCCCACAACCGGTTTCTAGAAGTGGTTTAAATATCAGGAGGCTGACCCCAGAGATAAAGATGCAAAGGCATCTTATGATTTCTTGCCCCCTCCAGAAATGTGATCCAGAGTCAGTAGAAGTTAAAATCTCATCCAACCATGGATATAATTTAGTTTAATGGTATAGTACAAGAAGGATCTATGAAGTTGATCCTTCAGCACTCAGGCTTGGAGAAGTAGCATAGGAACTGTGCTAGTATTGCTGTGGGGTGTTTATAGAATTATTAGATAAGACTTTAGAGCAATAGAGAGGTGTTGTGCAGGGAGGTTTGACTTGGGTTTGCTTGCTCTTTTATTTCCTCTTATTTATTCTTCTTTATATTCCTCTTCCTTTCATTTCCTTTTTTTTTGTTTTCACTTTTATTTAAGGCACCTTATCACAACCCCAAAAATGGACAATGTTTTTCCACAGAACTGAAAAACCCAGACTGCTGCTTGAGCATGTGGGGAAATCTGAAGCCTAGGGCAAACTCTCTGAAAATTTACTTAAGTCTTCCAGTACAGAGTACCACAGTTACTTCTTGAAGGTCCATTAGAGAGCTGCAGTTTCATCAGCTTCACAGTCAACTTTCTTTCTATTTGCCTGATTCCTCATTGCAGGCGGCACAGGGACTTCAATATCTGAACCAAAAGTCATATTATTTTTACAAGGTAGTGTTCTGAGGATCCCAGATTCCTCTCAGGAGTTGGAGGACTCCTGCACCCTGCAGAAGATGCTGAACAGAGAAGGCAGAAGCCCTCTTTGAGGGCTTCTGAGGGGCAGAGGCAGCAACCACTGGCTTTGACTAAAGCTCCTGCACCAGGGATGCTGAGGGAAGCTCACTAATGCTACAATGTGGTGGAGTGCCTCCATAAAATGTCTCCCAGAGCCAGGGAACTCTCCAGTTTGCTGCATTCTGAGGATCACTGAACGATGACAGATCCTGGGCTGGCACGCCCACTCCCCAAGGCTCGACCTCAAAGGCATCTGATCTGAGTCCTTCACTGAATTTAAGGGGAATTTTCCACAGGTGAGCACTTTATACATACTCCTTTAGGTTTGTGTGCTTGTGAGTGGGAATATACTGTAGCAAATGAACTGTGACTGTTATTGTCCTAGATTATTAAGTACTTTAGATATGTAAGTTAGGCCTGTGAGTTACTGTTGCATTATAGTAAATTCTATAGGAACCTTTGTTAAATTGTTTAACCCAAGCTATTAATGAAGTGCTGTTAAGTTTAAGTGCTGTTAAAACTTTTAGGCCTAAAGTATTGGTCCAGTCCAGAACTCAGTTTAGCAAGGATTCTGAACCTTGAAATTCAAAAAGACTGTCTTCTTTATTCACCCTTTCCTGTCCTCACCCTTCCCCCTTCTCCCAGCCTCCATGTAGATAATTCTTCAATTGACATTGGTTATTGACTTTAGATTTTTGTTTGCTTTTTCTCTACGTGCTTTAACCATCTAGTACGTAGTAGAGTGAACCTTGTCAACAAATTGTTGTGCTTTCACTTTTATATTAAACCTGCCTTTGCCAGTGATTCTTTAAAAGACCTCAAAACACTCATTTGTGACAGCATGATAGAGCAAGACAATCAATGGAGCTTTACCATAACTTCTGTAGGCTACAGCTTGGGGTCAGCAACCCTTTACACAGGTATTCAACACCTTCATCTCCCAGCTCATTGTTGTTCAGCTTCAGCTCTGTGAGGGATGGATTTGTATTGATGATGGAAGAGAGATCCTCGCAGTTACTGCTGGAGAGATTGCAATCATCCAACCTGAAAGACAAGGACAGAAGGAGCACTTTAATCCTCAGAGTTGCTCTGCTCTCCCAGGCTGGAGCACTGCTCATGAAAGCAGTGGGCAAAGTTCCTGTGGTTCCTGGGATGCCTCCATAAGTATGTGCAGGACCTGCTGGGTGTTGCATGGCCCAGACCAAGGTGTGTTCTGGGCTGCACCACAGGATGGGCTGGAGGGCAGCTTCCCAAGCCTTGCTCCTGCTCTGTGCTGCACAGAAGAGGGCACAAATCATCCCCTTACAGCTGGAGGAAGTGCCTCCACTAAAACAGTGACAGTGACAAACCACCTGCCAGCTTACAGTGTCAGACTGGTTCTGCACTGAGAACTGCAGCCAGCCCAGACACCCATCAGCAGGTTGGTGTCTTGCAGGTGAGTCATGCTGGTTTGCACCATCTCCCTCCAGCAGGAATCTCAGCACACAAACCCTGAGTTTGCAGTTTGGCAGCAGCTTCCTCCACGGGATACCAGCATTCTTCTAGGTATTACTGAATGGATGAGGATGAATTTAATTGAAATGAGAACCAAGCAAAGGATCAGGAGCACAGGACAGCCAGGGAGGTATAGAGGGAGGCAGAAAAGACACAGAGCAAAAAGAAGGTGTCATTAAGAACAGTACAGGCCCAGGCACAGCCACAGCCAGGAGTGCCAAAAGTTGCCTGGTCATTTCTCCTTAGACAACAGTATGAAAACTGAGGCTCTATGAGGGTTCTCCTTCCCTCCCCCTGCAAGAAGACATGGCTTCCAATGGGATCATGTTCAACACTGATGAAACAACCCCTGCAGCAGTCAGCCTTATCCATTGCCTCTGGAGCAGCCCAGCAGCCCTGCCTCATGCCACTGCCTTCTGCCACCCAAGGCAGGCCTTGGGAAGTCACGGCCAGGCCCATTAAGCTTTGCCTGCAAAAGGCTCCTTTGCAAAACAAAAGGAAGTTGCCCTCACCAGGTCAAATGCCCTCCGAGGTACTGCTGGCATGAAGTGGCTCATCCTCTCCAGCCCCAGCAGGATGATGCCATCCCTTGAAGTGTAAGTTCCCAAACAGCAGAGGGGAAAGATCGCAGTAGCAACTCTTCTGGGCCCTGTCCTACACCTTACACCCCAGGAGATGGTTCTCTCCCATTGTTTGCTCAACAAACAAGGCTGGCACTTCTGATGGTCAAGTGAAGAACTAAAAGCTGATGGCATGTGGCTTGTACTTGACTACTGAAGCCAAAATCACTTGACAGCATCAAGCCTGCAACCCAAAGAGTGTGCAACCCAATAAGCACAGAGTGATGTCTTCCCCCTCTTGAGAGACAAAGGCAGAATAACCAAAATGGTGGTCAAATATTTAAATCACATTACCTAGCTGAGCCCTATGGCACAGCAAAAAACAGGGCAACATTACTTCATACCAAAAGATATTTATCTGTAGTTTAAAAAGCTTTGCAAGAGGATGAGGATTTACCCACCCTTTAAATTAACTTTCTGGATAAAAATAGGTAGACTCATTCCTGTTGCTGTGCAGTTTCTAAGTCCCAGGTCAAACAGTTCTGAAGATGAAAAACACAGGAAAGAAATGCAACAGTTCTTACTCAAAAGAGAGAATATGCAACTAGTTACTTACCTGATGGTTTTGCAGGATTTCATTGTGGTCAGAAGTTCAGCCCATCTAGATGGGCTCATCTCTTCACACTGGATGTCAAGCTCCATTTTGACAGTTGAGATAACACCTGAAAATTAAAACAAAATAAAACCACCTTTTTTTTTAAATTGACTGAGAAGCAATGATGTTCTTCAATCCCCCCAGCTCTCAGCCATGAGTCATACTGTGCAAAGGGGACAGATTATAATTTTCCAAAACCTGCAAACACCAGTACAAGGTCAGGAGAGTTGGAATGGTTTTGTCTGGGACTTGGGAAGCCTTCCTCTGAGAGGAAAAAAGAACAGGAATCCTGAAGAGATACGGCAAAAGCCTGTTATCTGGAAGCTGCTTGTGTGAGAATAAGACATTCCCCTTCCCCCTCCAAGGGAGCTTAATAAGCAGAAGGAGATTTATAGAGGCACTGGTGCTCCTCACTACTGCACTGCTGAGCCACACAGACACCAGCGGGGCATACCTGACCCGTTGTGGACCCTCAAGCTGTACTTAAAATTGGGGTATTTTTGAGAGAATTTGGGTGAATGAGGACGATGAGCATGAGAACTGCCTGGGCTCAAATTAAAAATCCTGCTGGGCATGTGTCTGTATGTGAGAAGTGGAACTTGCATGGATGGGAGAAGTGTTCCTCCACAATTCCATATCCAAGGTTTGAAAGATCACTCTGGTCGGGCAAATGCAAGTACAGAGAAGCTGGTAAGCAGATCTTTTTTTTTCTTTGGTCTGCAGTCAAACTGCATTTCTGAAGTGATGTAAACACAGCGTTGTGCAGAACAGCTCCAGATAAACGTGCACAATGACATGCCAAGGCCAGTAGCTGAGCCCTAGGTTTAGTCTACAAGGGATGGGGTTAAAAGCAGCGCTGCAGTAGGTGACAAAATGCAGCCTTGGACTCCTGGTTTGCCCAACATGACTCAGACTACGGAGCATGAAAAAGAAATAATCCCTGAGCTATCCCATCGGAATGTGAGCAGTAGGCAGCTACCATCTTCCCTCCTTGCAGTGCCCTCCTGCCGCCGTAACATCGCGGGGATCCCAAAGCGGCTTTTCCCGGCGGCCAGCCCGGTGCCAGCGCTGCCGTCAGGTCGCGCCCACAACAAACGCGGCACCCACGTGGGGCGGGGCGGCGCTCGGCAGCCGCGGCCGGACCGGGACACGGCGCCAGCGGCATCGTGAGCTCAGGACGTGCTCGGCCGCTGCCCTTCCCTTCCCAACGCGAGCGCTGCCGGGAATCCCGGCCCACGGCCTCCGTGGGACCGCACCACAGCCCCACGTGTCGCGGGGCGATGGGGATCGGAGCCAGCGGCGACACCCGAGGGGACGGTGGCAGCCGGACTGTCACAGCCCTCCCTCCCCCACAATTCCATATCCAAGGTTTGAAAGATCACTCTGGTCGGGCAAATGCAAGTACAGAGAAGCTGGTAAGCAGATCTTTTTTTTTCTTTGGTCTGCAGTCAAACTGCATTTCTGAAGTGATGTAAACACAGCGTTGTGCAGAACAGCTCCAGATAAACGTGCACAATGACATGCCAAGGCCAGTAGCTGAGCCCTAGGTTTAGTCTACAAGGGATGGGGTTAAAAGCAGCGCTGCAGTAGGTGACAAAATGCAGCCTTGGACTCCTGGTTTGCCCAACATGACTCAGACTACGGAGCATGAAAAAGAAATAATCCCTGAGCTATCCCATCGGAATGTGAGCAGTAGGCAGCTACCATCTTCCCTCCTTGCAGTGCCCTCCTGCCGCCGTAACATCGCGGGGATCCCAAAGCGGCTTTTCCCGGCGGCCAGCCCGGTGCCAGCGCTGCCGTCAGGTCGCGCCCACAACAAACGCGGCACCCACGTGGGGCGGGGCGGCGCTCGGCAGCCGCGGCCGGACCGGGACACGGCGCCAGCGGCATCGTGAGCTCAGGACGTGCTCGGCCGCTGCCCTTCCCTTCCCAACGCGAGCGCTGCCGGGAATCCCGGCCCACGGCCTCCGTGGGACCGCACCACAGCCCCACGTGTCGCGGGGCGATGGGGATCGGAGCCAGCGGCGACACCCGAGGGGACGGTGGCAGCCGGACTGTCACAGCCCTCCCTCCCCGCGTCGCTCGGGCACTCTCCCGTTTTACCCCGCCCGGATCGACAAAGGGTTCCTCCCCCAGTCCCGAGTTCTGCACCTTCCTGCGAGCCGAGGGGGGATCCCGTTCGGGGTCCCGGCCAGCGGCCCGGTCCTATCCCGGGGCACTGCCGCCACCGCTGCCGCCCCTGCCCGGTTCCCCCCGCACCGCCGCCTCCCGCGCCGCCAGCAGGGCTTTTCCCTCCCAGGCTTTCTTCCCTCCCTGCTCCCTCCGGCCCGGCCCGGCCCGGCTCCCCAGCTCCTACCGCCGTGCCGCCACCGCGCAGCTGCCGCCGGCTCCGGCCCGGCTCCGCCTCGTATCGCGGCGGGGAGGAGCAGGATCTGTCCCTCCTCCCCTTTTTCCCTTTCTTCCCCCTTTTCCTCTTTCTCTGCCTTTTTTTTTCCTCTTTTCCTTCCATTTTCCCCCTCTCCCTTTTTTCCTGCCCTCTCTGACACTTAATGCCCTTTCCCCTCTCTTTTCCATTTGTCTTTCCCTTTCTTAATTTTTCCTGACTTCTCCCTGCTTCCTGCCCCCCTCTTCTTTCCCCCTTTCCCCTTCTTTCTTTCCCCCTCTACTCTCCTTTATCTGTTTCCTTCATATCTCCTTCCTTCCTTTTTCCTCGATTCTTTTTTTTCCCTTTTTACTTTCTATTTTCCTCTCATATGCTCCTTCCTTCCTTCCTTCCTTCCTTCCTTCCTTCCTTCCTTCCTTCCTCCCTTCCTCCCTCCCTTCCCTCCCTTCCCTCCCTTCCCTCCCTCCCTCCCTCCCTCCCCTCCCTCCCTCCCTCCCTCCCTCCCTCCCTTCCTTCCTTCCTTCCTTCCTTCCTTCCTTCCTTCCTTCCTTCCTTCCTTCCTTCCTTCCTTCCTTCCTTCCTTCCTTCCTTCCTTCCTTCCTTCCTTCCTTCCTTCCTTCCTTCCTTCCTTCCTTCCTTCCTTCCTTCCTTCCTTCCTTCCTTCCTTCCTTCCTTCCTTCCTTCCTTCCTTCCTTCCTTCCTTCCTTCCTTCCTTCCTTCCTTCCTTCCTTCCTTCCTTCCTTCCTTCCTTCCTTCCTTCCTTCCTTCCTTCCTTCCTTCCTTCCTTCCTTCCTTCCTTCCTTCCCCATTCTCTCTTTTGTTCCTTTTTCTGCCCTCTTTTTTTCTGCTATCTCTCCTCTTACTCTGAATTTCCTCTTTTTCATCTCACCAACTTTTCTAAATTTTGTTCTCTTTTCCTCCCTTTCCTTTTACTCCTATCTCCTGTTGCCCTTTTTTTTCCATCTACCCTGATCTCCCTGATGCTCTTCCCCCTGAGCTGGAACATTGGGATACACAGGAAACAAGCCAGGAGAAGGAGAAATCCCTATAATGAGGGGATGCATAAAGGCTGGGAGTATCAAACATAAAATGAGGTAGTGTACCAACCAGCTGGCAGGGCAGCCTCTGCTGTGTGCCAGGACCTGGAGCAAGATGGGAATGCAGGCAGGTCACCCAGGGCAGGGGCACTGGGGCAAGGTCTCTGCTAGGGGAGATAGGACTTCCCCAGGGAGCTCAGAACTAGGAATTGTGTGAACTGGAAACAACAAAAATATCCTCAGTGGTCTCCGTGACTTCCAGTTTACAGACAGCTGTGCATGGGGGCCAGCTTGGAGAGCCTGGGAAGTGCCTGCTCCCTATCCCTGTCACCAGTCCTATCCAGGACGCGTTCCCTCATTAGTGCAACACGCCGGGCAGAGAGCTGCACGTCGCTGGCACAAAGGCCTCTCTCTCTGAGCTCTTTGGAACGAAGCTGTGACAGCAGTGGAGGATGGGCGCCTCGGGCTTGTGCTGTGCCAGGCCTGCTGCCCTCCCGGGCTCTCTCCGTGTCACTGCCCGCAGCCGACCCCAGTGACCAGCGGCTGTCCCGCACACCCGCCCCGAGGCAGGGCGAGGGTGGCAGCGCTTGGTCAGGGCTGGAAGGCATTCGTCATCCCTTGGCTCGCTTCCTCCTCCGCCTGCCGGCTACTCCCTGTCTCCCTCCCTATTGTTTCCCGGTAGTTTTAGCCCCGGTAAAACCTCATTCAGATTTTCACAAGACGGAACAAAGAAAGGTTTTGAAGTGCCGAGAGGCACTAGGCAACAGCCCGATTTGCCTTCCTCCCTCCACTCCCAAAATCTCGGCATCTCCCCCAGTTTTTCCTTCCTACCAGCACCCTCTTCCCATAACCCTGGCTCACACAACAGTTCAAGTAAGCCCAACCAGCTGTTCCCTACAAAGCAGGGCTTTAAAATGGTTCCGTGCTCCTCCCCGGAAAGCAGGAGGGAAAGTTTCGGGAGTTTCAGAGCTGCTTTTGCCGCTGGTACGTACCTTGCTGTTGTCGGTTCTGTGCGGGAGCGAGGGGGGCCGAGCTGGCGCCTTCCTGCTGCCGTTACCACGCAACCTCTGCTGTCGTACACACGGTGCCTGCTAGAGGGAGGGAAACAGTTTTGGGCTCTGACGGCTTTTTTCCTCCCGTGGCAGCTCTTCAGGGCCTTGCAGAGCAGCACTGTGCACACAATTGTGTCTGGCCTGTGATGAAGCAAATGTTGCAAAAAGCTCCTGATGGTGACAGAGGCAGCTTTTACTTCTCACACCGGATCATGTGGCCACTTGCCATGGTTTAGCCCAGAGCAAGGGAGTAGTTGCCACTGAAGGATCCATCGGAAAATGAGGCCACTGCAGTGTTGAAGTGTGGGTAGAGATGATGGAGTTTGCATAGTCTCTCCATTCTCCAGGCAAGCCTGTCCTGCCAGGCCTAGGAGTGATGCTGAGCACATTAGTGCCTACCTGTCACATTACCTGGGGGTTCTGCATCCCTCTTCCCAGCAGGGGCTAGGATGCAGGCAGCTCCCTGCTTCTGCACAAGCTGAATGCTCACAGTGCCTGGAAGGGTCCCTTGAGCACAGCCCTGTTGTGTCTGCCTAAAACTGCCCCTCAGCAGCAAGCATGGACCTCACTCCTATACCTCCTTCTCCTAAATTCCCACTGGCTCTTCTCCTCAAGGAAAACCCTGCCATCACTCAAGCTGCATTGCACAATAACTGTGGGTTGAAGTAACCTTCCTTCTTCCCCCGTTCTCAATGGTGTGATGATGAATTAATGTTTCAATAGCCAGCAAATGATCCAGTAGCAGAAGGACAGATTTGTCTTTCCCTCCTGTGGCTGCAGATGCTGACAGAGATGATGGTAGAATGATAACCTGGGAAACAGAGCCTTTGTTGAATCACAGGAGAAACATTAGAGGCTCTCCCTCCAGCTGCTTTTATTACCCTTCTCCTGGAGGAGATGGGAACCAATCACCAGGAGAGCCTGATGAGCTAAAACCCACCTTTCTCAGTGCCCAGAAGAGAGTTGAAAGCCAGAGAATTCATCTCTTCCCTACTTCCTCTCAGGGGAATCCACACAAAGAATTTGCTAGAACAGTCCTTGTGCTTCTGGGTCTGACCTGAAACCTGCTGAAGCACAGGCAAGAGCTTGGGGATGCCCCCAGCTCCCAGCTTTGGTGCTTGTTAGGATGCTCCCTGGCAGGTAAATGAAGGGGATGCTGAGGCTGGTGAAGGATGTCTCTGCCCTTTTTGCTTCACATGATGCTTTCAGGAAGACCACCAGTGTTAGGAAGAAAGTTTATGCTGACAGGAGATCCCCTGGTCAACCAGGCAATTTGAAGTCGGTGCTTGTCATTCAGCCCAACAGCAAAGGTGTCATTGCCTATCCAGCCACTGCTGGCATCTCTCTGCTCTTGGTTCCCGCTTCGCTGCACTTATCAGGAGTCTCTAAAGGACAAAGTCTAGTGTTTGTTAGAGGTTTCAGAGAGGTTCATGTCACGTGGGCCTTCCGTAGACCTCCTGCCCTGGGCAAAGCACCCAATACACTCTGGTCTGTGTTGGTGAAATATTAGATTTATAGGCCAAATAGCCATGCCAAAAGGTTATGTACTTCTGTCTCCCATGTCAACCCTTTGGCTGCCCTCACTGCAGGGACAACAAAAGGCATCTCTGGAAAAATCTATTGCCCTTTCCCCAGCAAGCAGGACAGGCCATCCTGCTCATTGAGATACACACAGATCCAGAGGAAATGATACAAAATGGGGCTGAGAAAGCCAACAGCAAACACCAGTGAGAAATACCTTGTATGTCTTGCTGCAGAAACAGTGGAAGACTCCTGGCATGGAAGGCATGCCTATTTGATTATTTGTACAGACTGAGGCTGATTCCTTAAAGATGCCTCCAGGAGTGTGGCAGTGCCATCTGCCCTGTGTTCCCCTCTTTATCACAATTTCCCATTATCCTTTCTGAGTTCATTCAAATTTATCTCCTCTTGTTTTAGATCCTCTCCCTCTTTTGGTCTTTGTAGCAGGGAGGGAGAGCCCAGTGATGCCCATCTTGCCCCTGCTGCCTTTGGGCACAGCTGGCATGAAAGCATGAAGTGCAGGTCTTCTGTCCTGGGATCTGCATTTAAGATTATTTCATTTTAAAACTAAATTTATGCACATAACCCTAGAGTAAACTTAGAAAAGAATACTTAAATTAAGACCATTAGTGTAAACTGAAAACTCTGCCTCTTCCCCTTCTAGCAGTTTCCTGTTCCATCTTCTCTGCTCTTATGATGCCTATGTGCATATACTTAATGGTAATTAAAGACAATAAACTTCTAAAAGTAGTGACAGATCTTTTTCTAACTTGACTATGTGATCCCTACCAGAAAATTCATTCCATAAATTCAGCTGTGGAGATCAAAACAGCAAGTTGTAAGCATGTGCCGAGCTCCATTTGTTGCAGTGAGTGATTTGTTTATATCCTACTTGATCCTTTGCTGGAAGCCATTTGTTCCTTGAGCTTGTGTGTGCAAACTTGAAGTAAGGCTTTGTAGGGTGAGGAAATGCAAAACTTGGGTCATTCCTGAAGAGTCAGTGGGCTGATTAAGCACTGGGGAGCAAAGTAGCTGTGGAGCTAGAATGCAGAACCTGACACTGGCTTAACTGATGCCTCAGAAGCTAAAAAAAAAAAAAAAAAAAAAAAAAAAAAGGAGGTCAATAAACAGGTGTTGGTAGCAAGCTGTTAGTGAGGTGGCTGAGCAAGGTTTGGGTTTTTCAGCAAATACAGGCAATAGCTCACCCTGACTTGCATGCGTGCACACACACATATGGATGTTCCATACTGTGGCAGCTCATTATAGATTCCCACAAGAAAACCATTAGGGAGGAAATTCTTGCTGTTGTGATGTGGTCGCCTTGTTCTTGTAAAAGAAAAGCTGTTGTTTCCATTTTGCACTGGTTTTGGTTTTTGGGGAGTGGAGAGCATTATAATGAAATAATGCTGTGAGTGTTTGTGTAATATTTTATCCCTGTGAATACAGCCTTTCACAGTGGGTCCAGCGAAAATGGAGCCCCAAAAAATGGAGCTTCCCAGATATGTTCATCAACCAACACACCTGCAGAAAAAGTACTGTCAGAGGAATTTTTCTCACATCCCTGCTTTTCTTCTTCATCTTCTCTCAGCCTGCCGCAGTGTTTGCCTACCCGTCTGCAGAGGGCGATGCAGCATCAGTTTGACCAGACTTATGGTCCTCTGGTTTTCCCTCATCCCGAAGTTGCCCTTGGTCCCCAAGACATTGCAGGGGTTGAGGGCTGAGATGGGGCCACAGCTAGAGGGGAAAACGAGAGGACCAGAGCAGAAACACAGGTGTATTTCACAGCGCAGTCTCTTCATGCCAGCTGTGCAGCAGCTGATGAAATGGGAGACTGGAATGGATTTCATTTTCCGGTTAAATCCTGCTGCACAGGAAGACTTGAATAATTTGCTGAAACTTTGAAGGCCACTATAGGGACAGCTGGTTATTTCATTAGTTTGTACAGGACTCAGAAGTGTAAGTTTAAATCAACTTTAAAAGGCAAGAATGAAATCTTGAAGTGAAAAGAACCCCAACAACCATATACTTATCTGGTTTTCAGACTTCAGTTTGCATGTTAGCACTGCCTTTTTGCAGAAGGGAATAGTAGGTGTCCTCTGCCAGTAGAGGCATGTCTCTCTAGTCTCCATGAGAATACCCATGAGAATTCATGGGTATTTGTGCCCCAAAAATCACTTTGTATCCTAAAGTCACGATGGTTGGAAAAGACCTCAAAATGATCATGTATATCCATTAACCCAGCATCACTGTGTTCATCACTAAACCATAGCCCAGAGTTACATCCCCAAGCCTTTTGAACACTTCCAGGGATGGTGATTCCAACACTTACCTGGGCAGCCTGTTCCAATGCCTGACCATCCTTTCAGAGAATACTTTTTTTCCTAGTATCCAATCTAAACCTCCTATGACACAACTTGAGGCCATTTCCACCCATCCTGTAACTGGTAACTGTGAGAAGAGACCCCTTCAACCTCACTAAAACTCCTTTCAGGTAGTTGTAGAAGTGATGGGGTCTCCTGAGCTTCCTTTTCTCCAGGCTAAACAGCTCCAGTTCCCTCAGCTGCTCCCCATAAGACTTGTGCCATAAAAAAACCCACTGCATCCTCTCTTTAATCCAGTTCTTCCTTGGATTATCAGAATTAATTTGCTGCAAAGGTTTGGGGGTGGGATATTTTGGAGTCTCCTCAGGTATAGGGTGGGGGCGGTGAGCAGTTGAAAGCTGAATTTCATTCTTTGTCATTGAAATTTGCCAGAAAGGTCATTTCCTTATGCATATAACTGAGGAAAGTGCTCAGAATTGTTTTCTTCCATTGATTCCCAGTTCAGTTTGTGGTAGGGATGGAAATCCTGCCAGTTGAGTGTAATCCCGTTTTTTTCCATGATACGTCATCAATTTTTAAAAACAGCTTCTCTTTTTTTAAAAGCTTTTGGTTGTTCGTTGTGGCTTGTTGTAGTAGAATAGATGGAGGATGTGAAGCACTTGCTTGAACTTTGCACCTGGATAAATTCAGGGAGCAAGGTCTTGACCTTTTTTTTTAATAAATGGCACCTACATCAATGACTCCTTGAGGTTTTTTGATTTCTTCCTAAATTTACAGAAGACAAACAAGTGTTTTGGCTCTAGCAGAGGCCTCCAGGTGAAGGGATCTCTAAATGCTTTCCTGCTCTTGGGGGGGATGAGAGAGGAGGGGCTGGGGCCAGAGCTGTGTGGGAAGAACTGGATGCAGTGGGTGCTGCTCACTGTTGTGGCCTTGCCCAGTGTTCAATAAGGAAACAAAAGACCCTCTTGGATTGCCAGGAGTACACAGGCAGTGTTCTGCCTGCCTTAAGCACGGGATGGGCAAATGTATCTGTGTAGCTGTACTGGGAGCAGGTGAGGTCACTCACTCTGCTGAGCCTGGAGGAGACTTAGGGGAGACCTCAGTGCAGTTCCAGCCTCCTTGTGTGGGCAAGAGGAGGGACAGACATTGATCTCCTCTCTCTGCTGCCCAGTGACAGGACCAAGGGAATGGCCTGAAGCTGTGTCAGGGCAGGTTTAGGCTGGGTAGTAGAAAAAGGTTCCTCACCCAGAGGGTGGCTGGGCACTGAAAAAGACTCCCCATGGAAGTGGTCACGGCACCAAGCTTGACAGAGTTAAAAAAGCATTTGGACAATTCTCTGGGACACAGGGTGTGCCTCTTGTGGTGTCTTGTGCTGGGCCGAAAGTTGGACTCGATAATCCTTGTGAGTCCCTTTGAACTTGGCATATTCTGTGGTCTTTAAAAATGTCAAGGAAGCAAATAAGAATACGAGGAATTTAAAAAGGCAAAACCACTACTGCTGCGGTTTGTAGTGGAAGCAGGCGGCGGGCACGAAAAGTAGCTGGAGAATGCGGGCATCGATCCCGCTACCTCTCGCATGCTAAGCGAGCGCTCTACCATTTGAGCTAATTCCCCGCGGTGGTCATCTTGCAACCCAGCTCAGGCATATTGACTTCTCGCGAGACGCCGTGCGCCGCTGGCTGTTACACGTCCCAGTCGGGGGGTCCTAGTGCGCCTGCGCGGGAGCGCGACGGCCGGGGCTCGGCGGCGGGCCGGGCTGGGCGCGCACCGGGAGAGGAGGATGCGCCCCGCGGTGAGACCTGGAGCGGGAACGGGGCGGGAAAGGGAGTGGGAAAGGGAACGGAAACGGGGCGGGAATGGGAACGAGATGGCAATGGGAACGGGAATGGTGAGGTGCTGCGAAGGGCTGTGTGTTTGGCGGGCAGGATGCGTACGGTTGTGTGTGTGGGGCGGCGGTGCGTGTGGAGGTCAGAGCAGGGGTTGGAGCGCCCGGCACGGGCTCTGCCAGGGCCTGGGCTGGTCTTTGAGTCGCGGCGGGGCTGGGCTGAGGTCAAAACAGAACGAAACAACCTAACAAACCCCCTCCCCCCCCCCCCAATAAAATATCGAGCCCCCAGCCCAGCCCCCCAGCTGATGAAGGGCGCAGGAGCTGCCTGGATGAGCCCGATTACTGCCCAGGGAGGCTTCGCCTGCCGGCAGCTCCTCACGGCCCTCGGGGCACCGAGCCCGCACCACCCCCTGCGGGGGCTCAGGGTGACGCTCGGCCTGGCCAGGCAGCCCGGGAGCCCCCGGTACTGGTTGCCATCCATGCTGGGACATCGGGCTCGGTCCCTGCGCGTGGCTGGGTCAGCCGGGATGCCCAAGAGCCTGGGTGAGCAAACCTGCTGCGGGCAGTTGGTTCTCCCCGCCTTGCCTTGCAATGTCTCCTTTGTAAACAACACCCACAGAAGTGAAATCTGGCACCGTGGTGAATCGTGAGGTCTTCTGCTCCAAGAAATGGTTCCGTTTGCTCTTTTGCTCCAGCTGGAGTAGAGTTAAAGGCAGCAATTTCTCTGCTGGACAAGGAAGGAGATGTTGGCTCTGGAGCAGGGAACTTCGGGTGCCTGTTGAAATGGCAGATGGGGGCCTGTGCTGGAGTCTTTTGGGGAGCTGCATTGACCAGATGGGATTTTGGTGCCCATTTTGGATGTGGGAAAAGGAGATGCCCTCAATCAAGGGGTGCATAGCAAAGCAGGTGAGAGCATTGGGTCATTTCTCTGTGAGCACTATGCTGAGGAAGACAAAGCTATTGGTGGGCTTGCAGTATTTAATTCTGTGTTCAGCAATAGCAATGTCCAGGACTCAGTTAAAAACCTGTCATTCTGGTAAATATCTTGCCTTGTGCTCAATCACTTTTTTCCCCTCTGATGTTCTTGAGTCAGACAAGACAAAACTCAAAAAGCGTTGATGGCCAGTGCAAAATACTTTCTGAACCGAAGTGATTACAGAATAACCTTGTTGTATAATCTTGGTGGTGGCTGCTTAACACCTAGCTATGTGGAGAGCAGCAGAGGCCTGGGCTGAGCTGGCCAGGCTGCAGGTAGTGATCCTGGTCACCAAGTCACTGCAGTTCACTGAGCCAGCAGGGAATTTGGTGAAAGTGATGGGACTTGCTATGGCTTTTGCTCTTTCGAGTTCCTGGGTGATTTACACATTGCTTTCCTGCAGTACTTTTCTACTTCTACCTTGGTTGTGTTCAAGCCATCATTCTAATGGTTTCAAAACCATTCTCTGCTCAATTTTACACCCTTCCTGAGGGATTTGCCTTAGTTCTGCCTGTGAGATACAAGTTACTTTTTCTGGATGAATTTGCTGAGCTACCCTCCTCCAGACTATGAATTTCTGATTAAATACTCCTATATATCAACAGCTTTGCAAATTAAATAGGTGCAAAACATTTTTTATTTATCTTACTTGACAGGTTTTGGGCTCTGTGAATGAGGTCTGCTTCTTGCAGAGTTTGCTTAATAGGTTCTCTGAATGATATTTTATTGAAATACTTGGAATTTTAAATTTACTCCTCTTTTGTTCTTTTTGATGTGTTGCATCTTACTTTAAAGGGCCAGTGAAGCATGACCTCAGAGCTCTTCGGAAACTCTCCTGTCTCTCATTTATCGTTTTCACGGTTGTGAGCTTCCTTCTGTGTAGGGTGGTTTTTTTTTTTGGTCAGAGAGAAGATTGGCCAACAAACATGTTCTGAAAGAAATGTTTATCTTTAAGAAAAAACCCAACAGCAACCAAACAAGCATGCAGCCGCACCCATCCAGCAGTATGATTTCTTATCTTGGAGCTTGACTCATAATTTTGATGGCTCCTTACCCTTATTGGCTTTTTTTAAAAGAAAGTAGTTTTTATAGCTATTCCCCTGGGTGCCACACTGGAGAGCATTGCACTTGTGTAATTTTTTTTTTCTCATGTCCTCCTGTCTCTTTTACATCACCCTGAGCTGCAGAACCCCACAATCTTACCCCAGGCTTCTCTTTTTTTTTTTTTCCCTTTTTTTCTCGTATGGAGTAAACCAGGAGATGCTTGAGAGTCTGTCCTGCTGAGGAATCTTACCTTCAATGCACACAACAGCGTTTCACCAGCTTGTCTTTGCTAAGTATCAAGCTGGCTCTGTGGAGCTGGAAAATGTGTTTCAGGCTGTGTTTTGCATAGATGCTCTCAGATGTGAGGTTTCACCGCCTGGGTGTTATATGTGTTTTTCCTGTCACGGGGCAGTCTGCCTCTGAATCATGTTGCTGGGAGCTCCTGGCAGAGCAAATGCAGGGGGCAGGGGGAAAAGAGGCTTGTCTTCAGCCTTGCTTCATCAAGCCCAGCCACAGGCCTCCCTCATTTGTGCCTTGTTTGGTTTAATAACGGGGTTGTACAGCAGCTTTTCCCACAGCAAAACCTCTTTTCTCCTTTTCTTTAGAACTAAAATCGCTCCAAAGAATGTGTGTTAAGGTGGACTTTGAAACTCAAAGCTTGTCAGTCCTTCACAATCATGCTGGAGTAATTCCTGTGCTTTCTTCTCCTTCATTTTAATTACAGGAGAGAGTAGTTCAGCTCCCACAGCTCAAGCTGTTGAGGATATGTCTGTGCTGTGCAAATAAATAAACTTTGTGTTTGCTTTCCCCTTTCTGTCTTCCACTTGCTCTGGCAGAGCTATGCTCCTGAACAATGCTGGGCAAGTACCGTTCAGGTTTTGGTGGATCTCTTTTGTCCTTGTGCTCCATCCACGCTGAGATGACAGAAGTTGCCTTGCAGGTGACTGGGAATGTACCACCTAAAGAAGCCTACAGCTGCTCTGTGTAAAGAACAGCCCCCAGAGATGCTGAAATTGCAGAGCTATCAGTGCAGCTTTGTGGGAGGTTGCTTGCTGAGTCCCCTTCAGGTCTCGCAGCCTGGGACATCCCAGTTGTCCATTTTACTGGGTAGTGCAGGGATTCTTTAAGGGGCTGGTTCATGCCACGCTGCAGATAGCTCAGCATGGCACTGCAAGAGCTGCTGTGTGGTGGAAGGCAGATTTCTAGAATGTCCAAGATGCTCTGGTGTGCTGAGGGTAGCAGTCTCAGCTGGTTTGCTACCATACAGTCCCCATTTGAAGCAGCAGTGGGTATTTCTGAAGCAAGTATTCAGACTGGAGTGCTTGCTCTGATTTTCAAGGTGCTCTCTGTAGCTGTGGGTTTGCTTTGACACCCTCAGCTTAAGGTATTTGTAGAGGGACCGGTGTAGATTGTCCCTAAGTGTCTGCTCGAGTGCCAGCCGGCTCCGCATCCCGCTGGGCTGCTCCTGCGCGTGCCATCCCCCTCTGCACTGCAGAAGAGCTAAATCGGGGTTGCAAGAAAGCTGGCAAGAAGCCTGGATGTTCCTAGAAAGATATTGATTGCCCTGGACAGTTCGGGGTTGTTCCTTTTGTTTCCCTGCCTCTCGTCACGGGGTCGGGCTCGTTCAGGCAGCGGCTCACTGGAGGATGGAGAAACAGTGCTGGCTTTGCGGGCTGAGGCTGGAGCGGAGCCATCCCAGCCCACCTCTCTCAAGTGTTAAGTCTGAAGCAGCCTGCCTGGTAATTCCATTAATGAGAGCCTAGTGCCAGAGAGATAAATGTAATTCCACAGTAAAGCTAACGCTCGGGCTCAAATGGAGAGGATTTGCTGGTTCTCCTGGGTGCACTGCTGTGAGTAATGTAGTCCAGTATTACCCACAGACCGTGTTTAAAGTCTACATGTCACTGCAAAAACTGGGCAGTGATAAAAAAATCTGCTGCTAAATCTTCATATGAGGAAATCCTTAGTTCCAGAGTGTAGCTGTCTCTTTGCAATGGGTTTTACAGGGAATAAAACTTTCCTGCTTAACTCCTGACATGCAGAATGGCACCATGCTAAGCAGCCAGCTGATCCAGGAGACAGCTTGCATGGGCTTTGGCCAGAACGAGCTCTCTGCGTATAATCAGTGCAGAACAGAAATTATATACCCTTTGTGTGTCACGCCAGAAAGCTTGCAAGCACCTCAGAGCCAGCCACCACAACTGCAAGTAGCACAAGCTTCTCTACATTTCTGGCCATGAGGTCCATGCTTGAGCTCAGAGCTTACAGTCCTGGCTAGCTTGGTTTGATTTCATTTTGAAGTAATTTTTTTCTGATTTCTCACTTTTCTTAGTTTGATTTGCAGATCATCTCTTCTTGTTTGCAGTTGTATAATACTCTTGTGGCACCATCATCAAATCTTGTGTTGAAAAGAAATGGTTAATTGGGACATTTTTAACTCTCCTTCTGGCTTGGATCCTGGAAATCAAACGCAGGAGCCAGCACCATTCAGCTTTCTGCAGAGGAGTTCCCGTGCTGCAGGCAGCAGCTGAGCAGTTGTGTCTGACAGGGTGGGACCTCACAGTGCCAGTGAGCCCCAGTGCTGTGATACCCCAGAGTTCAAGCAAATGAATTACTTGCTTCATCTTTTGGAGCTTAGTGAAGGATTTTCCTTGTCATCAGTCCAAGGTGGGGGAAAAAAGTTCAACGAAGAAGAAGCAGGTGCTGGGGATGCTCAGCCCCTTTTATGTCCCCATCACTCCAGCTTTGCCTGAGCATCCATCAGTACGTATCTGATCTCCTTAGTTAGGACTTGAGCCCCTGCTGGAGTCCTGACAGCAGAACTAAAGCCAGCTTGCTCAAAATGCTTGTTTGCTGGTGTATTCAGCAGCTTGCTGGTGCCGCTTGCTGCAAGAGGTGTGGGGGAGAGTGGCTGGTGTGTGCTTTGCTGGTGACCTAGCAGCAGCTGGGACAGCAGCCTAAGTCTGCAGCCTGCTCCTGCATCTCTTACTTCTCTTTGCAGCAGCTGTGCAGACATGCCAGCCTTCTTCATGCACATGCTGTGGGCCAATTCACTCACCAGAAATCAGGATCAAAAGCAGATTGTCCTGAGTTTTTAAATCTCCTGCCTCTCCTAGCCTACAGTGTTCATTAATCAGTGAGGGGCATGCGTGTGAGAGCCGTATCTGCTGCTCATCACCACCGTGGCAGGATGTTGGGGGGATACAGTATCAGTCAGCGCTACTGCAGTTGCTCTTTAAAAAAAAACTTCTGTTTGAATCATAGCTGACTGCAGAGGTTTTAGCTTAGTAATGTGGTTTTCTCACCCCAAGTTAAATTTTTTTAGTGTCTCCTTTCCTTCTCTTAAAGCTCTGACATCTGATTTGGGCTTGAGTGGAGCAAGGTAGCACTGATAGTGAGTTATGTGTCCTGTCAAACATTTCAATACAGAGTAGATGAAGGAGCAGGTAGGAAAATGACCTGCATATTTAGAAATTCAGTTTCTTGAAAAACTGTGGTGCCTTGTACTTACAGTATCTCTCCTCCCTCCCCCTCCAATTCCATGAGTCAAAAGTGATCATGAGAGTGTTGATATATGACTGGGGGGATTTATCAGGAAGGATGTAATGTGTTCATTCCTCTGGTGGTAACAAAGTGGGTCAGAAGTGTTACCTGTGCTGTTGCTGCTGCTTATGATGCTAACCAGATAAACTGAAATTAGTTCAGAGCCTCGCTATTTGCTTTGCTCCTTGACTTGCTGTATAAGTTTCACTGGGAAACCTGTATCTGACCTGCAAGGCATTAATTTGTTTGGTGGCTGTTGTGGCCTAGGTGCACGGCTGAGCCACCTTGGTGCTGCCAGTCTGGGTGGCCTGGCGCTGGATATTTTCTTTGCCAACACATTTTTGAGCCACATCTGCATTCCCATCAGGTTTGCTGCAGAGCTGACCAGGCTGACAATAGCTATGGTAGACAGACACCCACCACTTGGCTCTCTTGGATAAAGGGCTGGGGGGACCATCACTTGACCTCTCAGAGATGATCCCAATGTCTGGAGGCTGAGCAGAGCCTGATGTATTGTCCTTCTGCCTGCCCTGAGCTTATGGTGTAAATCCCCCAGTAGGCTCGGCAGGGGTGACCTGATGGCTGTGCTTTGATACCTCTGTGTAGTAAAGAGATCTGGCTGGGATTTGCTCAGGGCTTCCCATGCTGTGAGAGAAAGATGCCATGAGGTGCCACAGGTTGAACTTGAAGTTGGATTTGGAGTGGGAAGGGGGCATATATGACATATAGCTGAGAAAACCAGTAAGCTTCACAAGATCTTAACCACTGAAGGGGCTGAACTTGTTTCCAGTTGATGTGATTAGTCACCTCCTAAAGTAGGGTGCTGTAATCCAGTTTCTGTGGAAAAAATTGCACCATACCTGTGTCAATACAAGGGGTGGACTCAGCAAGTATGTGTGTGCTTTCGGGCTGGTCTATAAATCCCTTCAGTTGTTCTAGCCCTCTACAGACTTGTGAGAACTCAGGGAGTTTTCTTTCCTGCAGCCTTGCCCTCACCATGATTTTAACATCTGAAAGTCTGGATGGAAATTGTTGTCATCTCACCCTCTTGTGTCCCAGCTCTCAGTCAGATGGCTGGCAGAGGCTTCATGGCAGCCAGAGCTTTTCCCTCCAGCAGACTGGAGGGAGCAGGAGGGAGAAGAGGCAGGGGGTGTCTTTGCCCCTCTTTGGCAGTGGGCTGTTGTCAGCCTCCTGTGTGTCCAAGGAAACAGTTTTTCAAGGTTTTTGTCTGGATTTTACAGGGATCTCTTCCCTTACTGCTTTCCTGCCTTGGGCACGGATGCCAGCTGAATTTCCACTGACCTCGTCCTGTGGCATATCCAAGCAGATCAGTATTTGGGAGACTGCACATCACCTACAGCAGGGTGCTGGATCTGGCATGGGGACAGCTGAATGGAGAGAGAGGTCCATCCCCAGAGAGGCTGGGCAGGAGGGGTATTTGCCCCTGGGAAACGCATCCCTGGTTTTTAGTTTGTGGCTCAAACAATGTTTGAGCATTTCAATCTGCTGGAAATGGCAGACTGAAATGAAAAGATTGGGTTAGCCAGTATCCTGCCGGAGCTTAGAGAGAATGAATTTAGCTGTTCTTGTTTGATTTCAAGAAACTGCATTAAAATGAGCAAAGAGGCTGTGCACTGGAGGCTGCTTCCGCTGCAGGCATCTGCTTGCAGAACTGCGTTGCAGAGCGATTCCTGCTGGTGCTGCAAAGCTGCTGGGGAAAGCAGAGCTGAGGCACGGGCCAGGAGAGCTCTGTGGAGGTGCAGCTGAAGGGCTCGGCTCACTTGATTGCTTTGGTAGCTCATCTGTACTTAGGAACAGGTGTGGGCATTCCTTGCCTCTGTTATCAGTGGTCTTGGTGAGTGCAATGGGCTGCTTTTCCCTGCAAGCTGAGGAGCCGTGCTCTGCCCCAGGTTCCTGCTGCTGGGAGGTGGCATGCAGACAACTGGAAGGTCCCCAGCCTGAATGTTGGATGTGTGACATGATGGACGTGATGGCTCTTGTGTCCTGCCTCACACGAGCTCTGTGGTTACACCAAGCTGCAGCTGACTTCTGAACCTCTTCTTGGTAAAAACTGACCTGACTTGATCCGTTGTGGTTTGTTTATTTATTTTTAAACTAAGATGCGTTTCTGCAGAGGTGAAAGCTTGAGATTTATTACAAAGTCCATGATTTTCTTAAGGATGCTTTGGGATATTTTGGGGGGTGTGTGTGGTCTGTGTGGTAACAGTTATCAGAAAAACTGGGAATGGGTCAGTTGGAGATGCGTAGCTGCTTAATTGATTTTAATGCCATGGAAATTCAATTTGAGTAACTGTGTGCTTTTTCTGGTGGAGAAAAAAAATAGAACTGTGTTAAGTGGAGGGGCAGCTCTGGGTATTTCTGTGAAAGGCGTGTAGAGGAGGCTTGAATGTGAGTTTTTGAACTGTGCTTGTCTGTTCCTGTTGAGAGTTGGTAGTTTCAGGGGGAGCATACAGCAACCATGGAAGGCAAGGCTTGCCTGGGGGCCCTGGGGCAGAAGCCTGTGTGACTAATGTTGTGTAACTCAGAAAAACGAGGCAGGGTTACTCTACCTCCTCCCCCTCTGTAAGGAGCTAGTGCTGGGAAGCTCTGTCAGACTGCTGCTGGGCTGCTTGGATGGGACCTCTGGGCAAGCTGATGGATTGGCTCCCTCCACTCAGTGCAGCTTTGCAGCATGTACTTTTTAGGTGGGGACTGTGCTTCTTGCTGGTGTTGGAGGTGAGGTGACTTGCTGGCATGTGAATGCTGGTGCTGGCAGCCCCTCTGATAGGTACCCTGAGCTGCACCTGTGTCTGCTGTAACCCCTCTATCCACACTTGTGCCAGAGGAGAAGCAGGGGCTGAGGGGGCTCAGGTTTCCCAGTGCTGGGGATAAGGCAGCCTGTGGGGACCATGCAGGGCTGTGTTCTCCTCCCTCCGCACTCTGAGGAGTTGAAGTTGGTCACGTGTTGGGATGGAGGTCTGGCTTAGAGTTCGAGCCTGTGCTTCTACTTTTCCATCATTATTTTCCAGGGTTTCTCTGCAAGGAATTGGAAAATCCCCTCTATGGGCTGCCGTGACAGCCTTAGAACTATCCAGATGGATTTGAACTTTGGTGCTTTGCGTATTTATTTTCAGCTTCCTGCTGTCTTCTTTGCTTAAGAGCTTTGCTAGATTCTTTGCATATGCTTGTCCTTGCTCCTCGAAACCATTTGAGAACACCCTTCAGCCATGACAAAATACCCCCCTCCTCCCCCCCAAAAAAACATCCCCAAACCTCTTGGAGGAATTTTATTTTACTGCTGTGCCTTGGTAAGCTGCAAGGCTTGCATAGCTGTGGTGTGTTGCTGTTTGGGTGCATCAGCCCAGTTTGGAGACCTCAGAGGGCAAATCACTGGGCTGTTTTGGATGGGTCTTTAGAACAGTGAGTGACTGAGCATGCTGGGTAGTGAATGGAGCTGTTAAACTGATTTTACATGACTTACCCCTGTGCAAACACAAATATATGATGGATTGAAGCCTCATCTCAGTTTCCAGATGTACCACTGTGCCATCTTTCTGAGGTCATGCTTTTCATCAGCTTTAGCTGATCTCAGGCTGTTCTCTTGCCAGAAATTCTTCCCCTTTCTTATTTCTGAGATGGCTTCCAGTTGAATCAAGCAAATGAATGATTGCTACCTCTATTGTAGAGATGACTGGGATGTTTAGAAGTGGGGGAAGAGAAAAGGCAGGATGGCCTGTTGTGGCAGCAGAGGGTAGCTTTGGATCAGTTGAGCTGATGAGCATGTGGGAGTGGGCATGGCTTGCTGAAGAGCAGCTGTGTAGCCCCTGGTAGAACATGTCCTGCTTCTACTCCAGTTTCCTTCCATGTAAAAGGGTGGCAAGGATTGCTAAGTGCATTAATATTTCTGGGAGGCTACAGTGTTGGAAGAGTCCTTTGTGGGGTACTGCAGACTGGCTTTGTGTACATGCTGCCAGAGTTTGGCTTCCCGCTTAACCCAGGGGAGGTTTCCCTCTGGGAGGACTTTGAGCACAGCTTTTAAGTAAAGCTTCCTGCTGAATGTATCAAGGAGAATATTAGGTTGAATATAAGGGAGAAGTTTTTGTGATGAAGGTGATGAGGCACTGGAACGGGTTGCCAAAAGTTGTGGATGCCCCATCTTTGTAGTCACCGAGTATCACTCAGTCCTCTGCTGCCTTGCTTCATAACCTTTTTATAAACTCTGGTGAATCTTTATGTGCTGCATTAGATGAAACAAAAGGTTATCGTGTTTCTGCAGCACTACTTCAGTCTGTAACAAGTAAGGAGTCATCTTGGCCAAGGACACAGAGAGTCTGCTGGTGTGGTGACACTGAGAAATACATATTTTGATGGGCAAGTTGGAGCTGCAGGAAAGAGGCAGAGGAGCTTAGCTGTCATGTGCCATCCATGCTCTGCATTGCCTGGAGCCTGGTAGTGTCTTGGGGAGGAGCAGCCCTAGGACAAGTGACTGCTGGGCACTGTGAGAAGGAAGTTTGGGAACCCAGGGAGAGGCTGAGCACTCTGTTTCCCTGGCACTCTGCAGTGTTTCCAGTATATTTGTCTGTTGTGGGACAACATGCTTTTTGTGAGAGCTGCAGTTGCTTTGGGAGGGCAAGCAGGCCATCTTCATATGGCTTTGATTAAATCCAGCAGCACTTAAGAAAGCTTCAGGCATCTCTTTTTGCATTGCTTGGCAGTACTGGGAAGTGAGGACTTAGAACTTTGCCAGTGATGTTTCGGCAGTGTTGTATAAGAGTAGGAGTCGTGTTGAGAAAGTTGTTAAATGGAAAAGGAACTGGAGGACGAAGGGACAAAAGGTTGTCTGTATGGCTGCCATGTTGATACTCCCCACATGCTGAGCCCTGGTGCAGGCATGGGTCAATACCAGTGCAGATGAAGTCCTACAAAGGTAAAGTAGCCTCCCTTCAGATTTAAGCCATGTGAAGTTAAGGTATGAATTTCCTTGCTTTCTGTACCTTTATACATAAGCTACCACCAAAGATTATTGGCCAGGTTGGATTTGTCCTGTTATTTCTGTCCTTGTAGAGCTG